>NC_137263.1:3619951-8844951 GCF_053477335.1 Acartia tonsa | reverse complement strand
GTGGCAACTCTAATTACTAAGTTGAATACATTCAGGCAACTTCCTCTGGTTGACTTAATTTGGGACACCTGCCATACTCGGCAAGGGTGAGGTAATAATGTGTAGCTCTCATGATATAGCAGGTCAAGTCATAATGTGCTTGATCGTGGAGCTTGATAGCCCTAGTGGCTATACAAAAGTTTCTCAGCCAACTCCATGACTACTTAAGTCCAAACACTAGGAAACTATGGCTAATTAATCAATCAATCAATTTCTTATAAGTAATTTATGAGAAAAATTCCATGATTTGGTATATAAGCCAAATAAGCAATAAATGTGATTGATTGCTTATAAGTAATTTATCAAAAAATTGCATGATTTGGTAAATATGCCAAATAAGCATTAAATGTGATTGATTACTTGTAAGTAGTTTATCAAAAAGTAGCATGATTTGGTATATAAGCCAAATAAGCAATAAATGTGATTGATTGCTTGTAAGTAATTTATCAAAAAATGAATGATTTGGTATATAAGCTAAATAAGTACTCAATGTGATTGATTGCTTCTAAGTAATTTATCAAAAAATGGCATGATTTGGTATATAAGCTAAATAAGTACTAAATGTGATTGATTGCTTCTAAGTAATTTATCAAAAAAATGCATGATTTGGTATATAAGCCAAATAAGCACTAAATGTGATTGATTGCTTATAAGTAATTTATCAAAAAAATGCATGATTTGGTATATAAGCCAAACAATAGGTTTCTAAGTAATATCTTCTGTTAATTTAAAATATAGTTAATAATCAACCATTAAGAGTTATAAAAAAAAGTGGTGATTGCTGGGATCTTGGACAAAGAAGCCTTGGACAAAGTAACCTCTGGACAAAGTAGCCTCTAGGACAAAGCTCTTGGGACAATTACTTTAGAAAAGTAGCTTCCTAAGGAAAATAGTCTCCTAAGGAAAGTAGCCTCCACTTTTAATAAAGGTTATGGCCACAGAGCTTGGCCCCCTGGCCTGCCTAGCCATGGGCGCTTTGCCCCCTAGCCTATAACCTAACCTAACCTAACAAATATATGGAATAAAAAAAATATATAATTAGAAGTTTATGTACATTAAACATTCATACATAGGTTAGGTTAGGTTATAGGCTAGGGGGCCAAGTGCCTATCTATGGGCCAATGGGCTGTTTATTAAACTAGTCCCAAAAGTCACCAAATTGCGTTTTCTTATTTGTGGGCATAACAACTTTTGAGTATTTTTTTTATAAATTCCAAATAAGCAATCAATTATATTGATTGCTTATTTGGCTTATATATCAAATCATGCAATTTTTTCACAAATTGCTTGTAAGCATTCAATCACATTTATTGCTTATTTGGCTTGTTTACCAAATCATGCTATTTTTTATAAATTACTTATAAGTAATCAATGAAAATTATTGCTTATTTGGCTTATATACCAAATCATGCTATTTTTTCATAAATTACTTACAAGCAATCAATCACATTTATTGCTCATTTGGCTTATTTACCAAATCATGCAATTTTTTGATAAATTACTTATAAGTAATCAATGAAAATTATTGCTTATTTGGCTTATATACCAAATCATGCTATTTTTTTAAAAATTACTTACAAGCAGTCAATCACAATAAAGGCTTATTTTGCTTATATACCAAATCATGCAATTTTTGTTAAATTTCTCATAAGCAATCAATGAAAATTATTGCTTAGTTGGCTTATATACCAAATCAAGCAAATTTTTGATAAATTACTTACAAGCAATCAATCACATTTATTGCTTATTTACTAAATCATGCAATTTTTTGATAAATTACTTATAAGTAATCAATGAAAATTATTGCTTATTTGGCTTATATACCAAATCATGCAATTTTTTGATAGATTACTTATAAGCAATCAATTACATTTATTGCTTATTTGGCTTATATACCAAATCATACAATTTTTTGATAGATTACTTATAAGCAATCAATCACAATAAATGCTTATTTGGCTTATATACCAAATCATCCAATTTGTTGATAAATTACTTACAAGCAATCAATCACAATAAATGATTATTTGGCTTATATACCAAATCATGCAATTTTTTGATAGATTACTTATAGGCAATCAATCACAATAAATGCTTATTTGGCTTATATACAAAACCATGTAATTTTTTGATAGATTACTTACAAGCAATCAATAAAAATGATTGCTTAATTGGCTTATATACCAAATCATGCAATTTTTTGATAAATTACTTATAAGTAATCAATCACAATAAATGCTTATTTGGCTTATTTACCAAATCATACAATTTTTTGATAGATTACTTACAAGCAATCAATGAAAATGATTGCTTAATTGGCTTATATACCAAATCATGCTATTTTTTTCATAAATTACTTATAAGCAATCAATGAAAATGATTGCTTATTTGGCTTATATACAAAATCATGCTATTTTTTCATAAATTACTTATAAGCAATCAATGAAAATGATTGCTTATTTGGCTTATATACCAAATCATGCAATTTTTTGATAGATTACTTATAAGCAATCAATCACATTTATTGCTTATTTGGCTTATATACCAAATAATACAATTTTTTGATAGATTACTTATAAGCAATCAATCACAATAAATGCTTATTTGGCTTATATACCAAATCATCCAATTTGTTGATAAATTACTTACAAGCAATCAATCACAATAAATGCTTATTTGGCTTATATACCAAAGCATGCAATTTTTTGATAGATTACTTATAAGCAATCAATCACAATAAATGCTTATTTGGCTTATATACCAAATCATGCAATTTTTTGATAGATTACTTATAAGCAATCAATCACATTTATTGCTTATTTGGCTTATATACCAAATCATACAATTTTTTGATAGATTACTTATAAGCAATCAATCACAATAAATGCTTATTTGGCTTATATACCAAATCATCCAATTTGTTGATAAATTACTTACAAGCAATCAATCACAATAAATGCTTATTTGGCTTATATACCAAATCATGCAATTTTTGGATAAATTACTTATAAGCAATCAATCACATTTGTTGCTTATTTGGCTTATATCAGCCAAATCTTCTCTTTTTTTCATAAACTGCTTACAGGAAGGAAGGGATTAATTATTACTCCTCCTTCTTTTTCTTCACTTCAATTTATATAAGCCACTTTTACTGTAAATGACTGAGTATTTATTTACTCCACCCTCTTTTATCTCACAAGTAAGACCAAATTGTTGTAGAATGCTGATATAAGTAAGCAATTAGTATTCTTTATGGCTTATCAGTAATTTACCACAAAAATGGCACAATGGCACATTTAAGTAAGCCAAAAAAAATGTTAATTGCTTACTTACACGTTTTGAGATTACTAGGGTAATATTCTTAAGGATGACGAGAGCACAAGCCTTACTGACAAATCCCAGTTGCAGCTGATAGCACAGCTCCTGCAAATCACAGAGAAAGAGCTGACGGAGGCTCTGACCGGCAGAGTTTTGGCAGCTAGCGGCGAAGTACTAAGGAAGGTCCATAAGCATAAAGAGGCGGAGTTCGGAAGGGACGCATTTGCTAAGGTAAATATTATTTAAGATCCTTTCCATATTTTTAGTAATGCTTAGAATGCATTTATAAGACAACTAATTTGTTATGTAAAGAACAGAAGTGAGAGATGTACTTTGTAAACAAGCAAGCTTTATTGGTTCAACATTAACAAAAGACATATGAACATACCCTAGATATGAGTAGCTATTAATATTTATTGTTTGATAAATTACAACGTTTTAGTTTTTATGACCAAAGATATCGCAATATGACGGGCTACCACTTTTAAATCACTATCGATTATACAAACATAAAATTAGGCTAACGAGCTTTTCTGTACATGGAGTTTAAGGATTCATTACACTTACCCACATACACAAATTCTTTTGGATAATATTATCAAACAAATTCATTCTTATGTTCCTTAGCAGTAAAACTAAGCTATGACTTACATTGGCTGGTCTTCCATAGGTTTTTGGATATTTACTTGGTTGCTATTAAAGACAGATGACTCAAATGAATTTTAAAGATGATTTTTAACTCACTGTCCAAAAATCTGTTTATTTTTCTGTATTTTATATTTTGATTTTTTGTGTGCGTTTCTTTAGGCTTTTTTTTTATCCTTATTTAAAATAAGATAAAGATACATGAACTGCAAACTTGTAAAAGAGTAAGTTATGTAATAGTTACGCTACTTTTAAGTGTGCTTTAAATTACAAAGAATTTCTTTTATAAAATACTTATGAGCATTACAAAATAGTGAGAGTCAAGGCTTACAGGAAGTAGGAAGGAGAAAATTTTAGAGTGGATGTAATTTTTTATATATAATTTTTGTAAAAAAAAAATTGTCTTTTGGAATTTTCGCCGAGATAAAAAAAAAAGGCAAAAACCACGATTATCAGGTAATGTAGGCTGCTGTACTACTCTTTTAATAACGATTATAAGATAGCGAACACAGTAAAAGGTAAAAGTGTCGGACTGATTATGACGTAACAAAAAAAATTAGCCAATGAAAGGCCGTTATTGACCAATGGTAAAATTTATAGTGGCCTCTCATTGGCTAATTTTTATTTTTACGTCATAATCAGTCCGACACTTTTACTGTGTTCTAAGATAGCAATCTGATTCGATCTAATAAGTTTAGAGTAGGTATACTGGCAACAAAATTTATGTACCACCCTATACATACTAGTACTGACGACATAGCGACGAGTTACAACCATGTGAGCATGAAGTGTAAGATTTATATATGAAAATGTATTTTTATCTAATGAGTCATCTTAAAACCAGAGCATTTTTTAAAGGTACAGTAATTGTCTCTTCATAAGATAATCATTTTTAATAATAATCTTTATTTGAAAATAAGATTTTTATATTTCTTCTATAAATTATGAACTTGTTAGACGAAATATTCCATTTAAAATGCATTTGTTCGTGGTGATTTTATAATTCTCTTTATCTGATATAAGCAAAATTGAATATAAAAGTTATTCATTTTGCTACTTAATCCTCCTATTGTGTAAAGTGGTAAGTTTTTTTGGTTTCTAATTCTAATTCAAATATTTATTAGGACGAAACAACATACACATTTAGTATTAATAGATTTCAATTATTATTACGTTGAATTAGAAAATAAATTTATCAAAAATATTTTCTAGTTAGTACCACTGAACCGGTTGTTTTTATCCTAATTAGAAAAGCTTGACATAGGTCTCAAGAAGGTTATAAGCTTTTTTATTTTTAGATTTTTGTCTTGGGGTTGTTTAGTCTATGTTTTTCTGTCCACCCGCCGCCGTTAGTGTTTCTTTTTTTTATAGAAATAAAAATTTTTGTTTGGAATTAGGCTACCCAACCGTTTTATGCATCAAAAAAGTTGGGTTGTGAATATATTTTTGTCTGTTGGTTGATATGCTGTGGTGTGTGCGTCGGTTGGTGTACAGTGCGCGTCGTTTGTTGGTGTGATGTGCGCGCGTGCGTTATGGTTGTAGTTTCACTCCCAAGTTATTACAAAATTGGGTTCACCTCACGTCACGGTTAGCAAACAAAACAACAAAAAGGATAAACATAGAATTGCACTATGATATAATTATGCCCAGTTTACAAAAATACCCACTCTGTATTGACTAGGTTAGGTTAATATAGGTTAAGTAAAAGAGGCTTCCATGTAGGTGTTATTTTAAATTAAATTATTTTAATAAACTAAAACGAAAGCCTTTAGCGTGACATAACAATAAAGTTTATGTTTAAGAGAAAATCGTATTTGAAATAGAAATCAAATTTACTAATTACTTGTAAAAAATGCAGTTTTTTGCAAACATTTTTCCTTGCCATAGATGCTTCAAGTTTCTCTTCCTGTAAGGAATTCATACAAAAAGTGCAAAACAGATTTCTGCTAAATATCAGCTTCAATATATAATTTACTTGAGGGCGCAGTTTCTGCTTAAGAAATTTAAAATTGTCCTGCAACTGCCAAGAGAATTTTCTTTTTAATGAACCTAATCGACATAGTTCTCGAATCTTTGATCCCAGTGTCGAGTGGGGCGTCGTTGTAAGGGAAAGTTTTCACAACCCATTATCAAACAAATTGTATTGTGCAACCTTTACAATACATTCACATAGACAGAAATATGAACATACAAACACACACACATCCATATGCATACTTCATAACACTAGAATTAGATTATTCAATTTTAAACAATTTATGTTTTGAGTTTTTAATCCTTCAATAAACAAAAAACATCATGATTTTTTGTCATTTTAGTTAAAGTGTAGTTATAAATGAATAACCTTTTGTGTTTAAGGAGATAAAAAACCAATAGAAGTAATTAAGATTACAAAACTGCTTATTTTCAATGTTATCTTTGTTTTGCAAAACATTTTATAAACCGCAGTTCCAGTTACTTGATGTATTTTCCAGTAAAGAAATTACTTTTAGAAACAAGGATGACAAAAACACAAATGGGACAAATTAGAATAAAAAATTAGTATATTTATAATGATAATGCTTTTCATATTAGTCTTACATAATTGTAATGATGATATGCAGCGTGTTTAAAGAAGGGGATACTAGAATCTTCGAGAAAGTTTTAAATGCATTTACGATTCTAACATGTATGAATGTACATTAATAGCAAACTGGGACGTACGGACACATCCTAAATGTAGAAGAGCTGCGCTACTAAAAATTAGATAAAGGTTTTTTATATGTTGCATAAGACATGGTTCAGTTGTTTCATGTCTCTCATCTACACAACAAATTTGGGCCTTTCTTCATTTTTATCTAATTTTCAGAATTGGGATATTTCTTAAAAGTTAAACCTAGTAAAGATTTTTTGACTCAAAACAATTGCTCCCCCAAGAAATTGTGAACTAAAAACTGAAAACGTTTTCAATTTTCAAAACTGTCGTAACTATATCGATAATTGCAATTTTTCGGGCTTGTGTCAATTATCTGGCTTTAACATAAAGTGGTCATGGCTGACATAATATAGATATTTACCTAAAACAAGGATGACAACATCCATAAAAGCGAAGTACTGAAACGGTAGTACAAACGGACATTAACACTTGTAAAGTGTCAGAACTGAATAATCATAATATAAATGTATAAGAGTCAAAGCAAAATTGTAAGTAGATTTGTTGAATAACTGCTTGATTCAGGATAATGTTTATGGACATACTTACATTTTTAGGACTTGATTATAGAGTTGCTTCGCTTTTTACATTATACTTTGTTGTCCCAGGAATCAATATACCAAAAATCAGATCAATCGGATGATTAGATAACATAAAAATTTGCTGTTAAAAAAGTAAAAAATCAACATGTTTAAAATGGAAGTACGGACATTTTGGTGATGATTATAGAGTTGCTACGCTTTCTAAATCGTACCTAACTATTAAAGGAATCACCATGCAAAATTTAAAATCAATAGGACAATCCTAACATGCCTAAATTAACGAAAAAAGCTATCCGTTACGGACGGACGTACGGACGGACCGACCCTAATTATAGAAAAGCTTCGCTTTTAAAATTTCAATTTAAAACTGTGGATTTATCAGTAGTCAAGTAAATTCTATAATATACATTAATATGTTCTTATGCAAAACTTAAACTTAAACATAGTACATAATCGACCTAGGTATTACCATTTAAAGTTTTGAATCATAGAATTTTACAATTATGGTTCATAAAATCAAAACATTAACAATGGACAAACTTTCAATGTTTAGAGAAGATATGAAATGTACACGACCATTTTCACAAGAACTACACATGCCTTAAATAAACTTTTATTACTTTTCAGGCTTTGTATGATAGATTGTTCACATGGGTTGTCGGACAAGTGAATGATGCCATCGATCCTGTTGCCACACAGGTAAAACAAAACTAGGCGTTCATTATAAAACATGTTTAGAAAAAAAGAATGTTAAACCCGATAAGACTATTATACCAAAATATCTTTTTTTCTGTATACTTGAAACAGAATTTGTTTAATCTTCATAGGTGATAACCAATACCTTTTACATAACTAAAACTTTAATTATGCGACATTTGTCTGAAAGTCCTAGGATTACATTACAATAAGTTATGACTGCTTTAAGACCAATTTGATGTCAACCGTTTGACAAAGCAGTCGTTGGTAACGTTTGTACATCTGTAGCTATATCAATGTTTAGGACAATTGTTCTGAAGTCAATTTACTCTACAAATGTATTTTAGGCGTATGTTCCTCATTCGACGGTCATTGGAGTGCTGGATATTTATGGATTTGAAATATTCCAGAACAACAGCTTTGAACAGTTTTGTATCAATTATTGTAATGAGAAACTACAACAACTTTTTATAGGTAAATATTTATTTAAAAACAAATTTGCCATTAAAAAAATATATAGAAGTTTTGTTTTTAAAGTACCATAGATACAAAACAAGCTTATATTTGAATTTAGGCTTATAAAAAGACTCTTATAGGACTGATTTTTATGATTATAATAACACAAAGATAAATAGATGGACGGATTAAGTTGATATTAAATTGGTGCTCTACTAAAAATTGTTGTAGAGATTACTGTTGATGAAACACAAACACCTGTGTATTAAGTGTGTCAGTGTCGTTCAGTGACAGGGATTTATATTATGCTATGCAATTATATTCCTGACAATTTAGTTTCTTTATCTGTTTACTAGCGGCTACGCCCCTAGAGGCCTCTAGGGGGTACTTGAGGAGGGGAGAGTCGAATTTGATAACCCAATCTATCATTTTAGATTTTAAAAGAATCTATTTTTTTTGGGGAGGGGGGATTATTTTCTAGGGGCGATTTATCTTGGAAGGGTGGTGTTACCCTCCCCCAAAATAGTTATAAACCTTCCCAAGACCTATGAGAAGCTACCCTGTTAAGGAGAATCCTATCGGTTCAGCGGTTAGCGAGATCATTCGGTACAAACTGACAGACAAACACACATCCTGCTACTTTATTATATAGATTTCTAGTTTTGCTCATAATCACTGCCCTCCCTCCCCCTTTATTCAAAATCAATCCTATTGTATTATGTTTTGTTATGAGAGATTTAAAAAGTTTTTTTGTTACACTTTTTCATCAACTTCAAAATGACGTATCTATTGCAGTTTTCATCGGATTTTTTACAAAGAAACAGTTATATTTTTTCAATTCAAAAGGCGTGAATTTTTATGAAAACAATAATGTTTTTAGGTGTTTTTTTTTTTATTTAGGGATACATAAACCTAGTATTTAAATTAAGAATTGTATTTCAAAAATAATTAATTTGCTATAAATCAGTATTGAAACCATTCAACAAAGGTGCCGCTACAGTTTATTTTAAAACAATACTACATACTTTTATTTGTGATTTCCGGAGGATTTAAATTGTTTCCAGAAAATATTTTACATTTGCATTGACTTTAATTAAACTTAAAAAAGGTTGACAACATCCATGAAAGCGAAGCTTTAAAATCAGATGACGCAACGGTAGGACAAAAGACAATTAAGACTTGTAGTGTCAGAAGCTAATACTAAGAAAATAAATTTATAAGCTTAATCAAAATTGTTTATAATATAGCTGCAAAATTGTATAATTATATCATACAAAAATGTTCAGTAAATTTAAAAATCTGCATGTTTTAAAAAGAAGCACGTACCTTCTGCTAACGAGACACTACGCTCTCTATATCGTACCTAGTTTTTACATGAATCATCTTGCAAAGTTAGAATTCTAGAGGACAATTCTAACAAAGCCATAATTAACAATCAGAGCTATATGTTACTGATGGAGTACCATAATCATAGAAAAGATTCGATTTTAATAACTTCAATATGCACAGGAAGTCAACATTATGGCTCGGCACCCGTATTTAGTATTCAAGTGCATAGTAATATTCTAAAATACAATTTTTTCCTTTAAAGGGGTAGTTTCACGAAATGCATTTGAACTTAATTTAGTGAACCGCATATTTTTTCCTAGTTAATGGGTTAAACTACATTTATATAGCATATATTTGAAATAAATTCAATTTTCTACCACGTAGTTTTTAAAATATCAAGACTTGGAAATTGTCTTTTTGTGATATATGCAATTTAAAAAGACGATTTTCAAGTCTTGATATTTTAAAAACAACGTGGTAGAAAATTGAAAATCTTTCAAATATATGCCATATAAATGTAATTTAACCATTTAACCAGGATAAAATATGCGGTTCACTAAATTAAGTTCAAATGCATTTCGTGAAACTACCCCTTTTCAAAAAAATCATCTTGTTTGAGTTAAATGAACATACGGCCTTACTGGATATGATTATTTAGTTGCTACGATTTCTAAATTGAACTGTTGCACTTGATTCTATGTACTTTGATAAAATGATGCTCTCAGAAGGCTTAAATAACAATCTGGATGAATGAACTGAGCAACAAATGCAAGCTACATTGACAACAAACTCTCCCCTGTTAATATCAACATCCACATAATTTTGGTATTCATTTCAGAGTTGGTATTGAAGCAACAGCAAGAAGAATATGAGAGAGAAGGAATTCAGTGGGAGCATGTTCCGTATTTTGATAATATGGCCATTTGTCAACTTATTGGTAAGTTGAACATTCTAGTTTGCCTGTCTGTCAGAAAATATCGGATCATGGGTTTCGTCGTATTTTTTCCAGTAGCTTATATTTCTAGACACTGCGGAGGGCTCTAACCCTGCGTTGCCAATTTCCTAACCCTGCGGGTCAATAATTAACATTTAAATAACCTAAAATAACCTATCAAAGGCTATTGTGAAAATGCGACGAAATCCACTACTTCGTTTTCTTTCCATGGTCCAAAATATCTTCTAAACAGCGGGTATATTATGTAATTCAGCCATTGATGTAAGAAGAAGTATAATTGTGTATTAAAAATATATACCCTGTGTTTTAATTTAGGATTAAAATTTTGATCTTGTCAAGATTTTTAAAAAATGTTACTGTTTGTTTATAGACATAAAATATTTTTTTAAAAATGCAATAGTACAAAGAAACGTGAATGTTAAAGAAAAGTATTAAATAATTTAGCGATTATATGGTTGTAGATAGTAAATGTTGGATGAGTAATTTTAGTGACATTTGGTGTTGATACATATTTAGTAGACTTTATTATTGTTATTAGAGCTACTCTACAACAGATATGTGAATGGAAAAATAAAGGGCATTAAATTGTATTGAAACGAAAATTTTTATTAAAAAGTATAAAATACTAAAATTTTATAATTCTATGAGCATTTTCTTTTTGCTTGGCTTACCCTTACCTTGTCAAAATATAGGAACCAATACAAAGTTTCCCTTTAAATTGTAGATATAATAGTACATAAAATTTGGTACCTTTTGGCAAAATTTTTTCATCTTTTGTAGTCATAATACAGAGTTTACAATTATAAATACTGTTGTTTGAAATCGTCCTTGTTAACCGTATGTACTAATACACAATACAATTACACATTTAAGGATGTAATCAATGGAGTTTCCGTCCCGGTTTTTATACAAATTCGCACATTTTACTGCTTTATACTTAACAATTTATATATTTGGTACACCATACAAAAACATATCATTACCTCATTTGAAAAAGTAAAAAAAAATAATAATCAATTAAGATATAAACGAGAGTGTCAAAATACATATACACAAACTATAATGGCAAAAAATTGTAAGATTTTAGTTGTTACATATAAAACTTAGAAAAATACATATGTCTTTTATGATCTCAATAACAACTGAATTAGGAAAGATTTATATAGGTCCAGGGTAGGTTTTAGTATATTTTATTTAAAATAAAATTCATGCTAAGGGCCCAGCTGTAACTCACAAAAATAAATCAAAATTAAGACAAATAGACAGACTTACCCCTTTTGTAATGGAGTTTTCCAAAGAATTTTTATAAAACTTATTTATCTTATTGTGTGTAATTACAAACGTGAATTATATTTATAAATATTTCTATAACTATCTAAATCTAAATTATCACAATACGTTTTAGTGTATGAAATTCTATGTAAAGCTATAATTTGTTCCATAACATCCATTTATTGCAGATTTGCAAATAAGTTCTGATCAAACAAAACATAACTTCAACAAGGACAATGAAAATAGAACAGTTAGGATTTACATTGAAAATTTTTTTGCATGCCTTATCAATTAATAGTAAGTTTATTTATAGCTCATCTAATTTTTAGTTGGGTTTCTGTGCTCGACTCGGCATGCTAAGGGAAACAAACGCTGCACAATCAAAGGGTTTGTAGTCCAATGGGTTCTTTTAAAGACAATTTCGAAGCATATTTTGTAACCTAATATTGTATAAGATACCAGCAGCTACGCCCCCTAGAAGCCTCTAGGGGCCCTTAAGGTTGAGAGGAGGGGAAAGTCCACACCCGCATTTTCAATTTAAGTTTTAAAAAGAAAAAAAGTAAAAAATAAGGGGCGGTCATTTTAGGGAGAGTTGAGGAACAATAGTTAAAAAAAACCTTCCCTGACCTAAAAAAGGAAACGCTTCACTGTAAAGGAGAACCATATCGGTTCAGTGTTCAGCGGGATTCGTTACTACAGACAATAAAAACTTACTACTTATAATAGGATATAAGTTACTTAGAATTAGACTGCAGTAAATGTGATTTACATACAAAATAATTGATAAAACATTTTATTTAGACCAGCCGCACAAGGGAATCATAGCCATCATGGACGAGGCCTGTCTCAACGTGGGCAAGGTCACCGACAACATCTTGCTGGAGGAGATGAACAACAAGCTCAAGGGCCACAAGAGGTTTTCTTCAAGAAGGTCAGTAACACTCTGAGAACTCGGTTAAAACAATGTGCTGTTTTTATAATAAAATAAGACTATATGCAATTTACATAAGTCATACTATCATTGTTTGGTAATGTTTGTTGTAAAATCTACGTGAATAAAACAAAGTTGATATCACTAATGAATTCTATATAGCCCACACTGACTCATTATTTATATGCTTTAAACTTTATTAAACATTTCAATTACAATTAATGTATTATGTGTCGCCTGGAAGTAAGGGGTGGAGCCAGAGATTTAATTCGTCTTGTCCTTGCTTAAATTATCTACACAGATGTACCATCGCATCAAAAATTGACTCAACTGCAAAGTGTTTCGTATTCACAAAAAAATCTGTGGCAAACGAATTTAAGTAGGTTGCTGAAGAAGTTACCGAATAAAGAAAATTGTAGTGAAGTTAAAGTAAAAAAGTATGGTATTGGCGGATTTCGAAAGTGCAAAAGTATTTTTTATAGAAGAAATTGCACATCATATAATTATACACACCCCTGTGTTGTCATCACAGGCAGATTTTAATTGTATGTACTTAAACATATAAGGAAGGAAGTAAAAATTGTGATGACTTTAATTTACAACCCATTTTCTTCTCAGTACAGAACAAAGACAGATTTTACATACGCTGAGAAAGATTTTTGTCTATTGCCCCATCCATGCTCTATTTCTCAAACTGGGTGTATGTGTAATGTATACATAAAAATAATTCATTGACGGTAAGTTGAGCATATGTTTAATGTTTATACTCGGATACAGGGTCATCCGATTTTTCACCAGATAAATAAAATTAAATTTATGTACTTTATATGCCAGATTCCTAGTTATATGAATTATCGAAATTTTCCTAATATACACAGAATATGGATTTTGGTCTACATATTTGATCTATGGATTTAATTTCATATTCAAGTTTGATTCAAGGGTCAAGAAATGTAATAATAGTTATTTCTCGTATCGTATTATAAACGGCTTTCCGCGGATATAGAATGTACAACTATAAGATTAAAACTAGTTTTTTTAGCCCCGTGGTGCCGAAGGCACCGGCTAAAAAAACTGGTTTTAATCTTATGATTGTAGATTTCTATATTCGTAGAAAACTGGATATAATACGATGCTAGACATAGTTTTTTCGTATGGATGAGAACCGGTTCCTATCCACCGGATTCGAATGAATACGAGAAAACTAATTAAAAAATTACCTTTTAGTAGCGAAGCTACTGTATACTTTGAAATGTCCCCCTTATCTCCGCATCCAGTATATAGTTTTCTTAGTTTTTCATAATTTTTTATTTATCTCAAATAATTATATTTTTATGACTACTAAAACATCCGTTTATGACTTACTTTGTCCGCGCTTGCCAGTAATGATTTTTGTGTTACGCTATTTTATTTGTATAAAATTAGAATGATAAAAAGGACCCTGTACTTGTTTATGTATAATGTAAATATTAAATTTTACTTTACAAACACAGCACGTAAATTTATTATACTTCCCTTTTTATTAGCCGTTTCCTATTTCAGACTTTTTAATTCACTTAATGTAAGATATATGTACACATATTAGTATGTGCTATTAAAAAGATTAAACTGAAACATTTAATTGATTTTTGTATACAGGGATATGACAGTAGACGATGAACTTATTCTTTTCTATTATGTATTAAATTTTGTCTCTTATCACGATTTTTAAGTAATTATCTGGAGAATCCAGAGCATCATCCGCGTGTAATTGGTTGCGATACACAAGGATATTAGGTTAAGTAACATCCACCAGACAACCAACCCTTTGATTGCACGACCTTTGTCTAAGAAGTCCTAACTGTGCATGGTAATGAGTTGCGCCTGTTTAAGGGCCAATGCATTCCCCCTACTCTTACTCATAAACTCCTTACTCACTTATTTTTGTTGTTTTAGATTGGATCCGATGAATAAACTGTTGGCTCATAGTGAAGACTTCTTGATTAAGCACTATGCGGGTGATGTCGTGTATACAGTTACAGGTTAGAATATCAACAAACCTTCTCATTCAGTTTCCCACCAATGACCTACCACCAGGACTTGTCAGCCGTCTGTGAGCCCCAGGGAAATCATACGAAGACGAATTTAAAACCAGCTGAAAAATAAATTAAGATGTTATTATATATGTGCATCTAATCTATACATTATTTTGTCTGTCTGTCTGTTGCTAATGCTTAAAACACAAAAAAAAACTAATTGTTGGTGAAATGTGATTTTCTCAACTGCTATTTTAGATAGGTAGCTACAATTTGTTGTCAAGAATCCTATTATTAAAGCGCATCTGTGCTATACATTTTTGTCCGTCTGTCTGTCGGTCATGCGTAAAAACAAAAACCTTATTATTTCAGTTAAAAGGGGCATCAGTTTGCATGAAAACTATTATTGTTTTATATCCTTTTCGATATTATGCTTGATACTGATAGTAACCTAATTATTTTTAAAATCTTTATATTTAAAATGAATATCATATGAATCAGAAAATTGATAAGAAAATTTAAGAGGAAAATATTCTTTATAACCCAATATCATGATCTTAATAAAATAACCTGAGTTGAAAAGTTTAAAATGTTAGGATATTTTTCACGTTTTTGACATGAGCTTATATTTAGATAAAATATGTTAAAATTTTAAAATACAAAATTTATGGCATGCATATAAACGATCAAAAAAGTACACTTAAAATTAGAATGAAATGGAAAATTAATGTTAGTAAAAATAAAACAATAATAGATTAAAGCTTTTTTTATTTGGATGTTGATTGTTCTAAAATTAATTTTATTGTTCCCGTTTGACAATTAGATTGTCCAAGTATTATCCCTCACGTTTTATAATTGTTTCGTGAGTGATCATAATGCTTTATGTCTTCTATTTTGAACATGTCATATAAATTAATTAGGCATTTATTTATTCAAATATCTTAATTTAGTTTTAAACTTAAATACAAATTAGGAGACAAAAGTAGTCTATGCTAAAAAAAACAAGTATTGTTGAATTTTAATTTAACTTTATTTCTCAATTATGTTGCATCTATTTAACAAATTAATAATTAGAATAATAATAAATGATATTTTTTTAATAAGAGTAAATATTGTAATTTCTAAAGAGAAAATGCATGTTATCCACTCTAATCTTATTAAAGATTATTCCGTAGTGATAGCCATTACTATGTTATACACCAAAGATCACATTGTCCGTCAGTGCGTCAGTTGATAATAGTAGAGGGTATTTATATAGGAAGAATATGATTTACCGGGCTGACCAAATTCTTGTGAATTTTCTTGATCAATAAGAATATTCTCAGGTACTTCTTTCTTCGGTTAATAAAAAAATTAAAGCACTACTTCAATTGAACTAATATTATTAATTATTAAAATAAATAACAAATCATTATTTTAGGTTTTATTGAGAAGAATCGAGACACACTTTTCCAGGATTTCAAGCGGTTGCTTTGGAATTCTAAAAATGAAACTTTGAGAAAGATGTGGCCAGAGGGTGCTGAACATATCTCAAAGGTAGGACTATGATTGACAAGTCACTTGAATCTTAATCAAGCCAGTGCATGGTGATTTATTTTGTTATTGAACTATGGAAGCATTACAGACTAGCAACCCTTTAAATGTACGATTTTTGTCCAACTACATATTGTATTGAATTTACCTTTTTATAAACCAATACATTTCTTCTACTTTGTCATTGTTGCCATGTAAATGATTGAGCGACAGTCTGGACCAGTTTATGCATTTTTACTATGTCAAGACTGGAGAATTGTATACAATTAACCCTTAACGGTCGGGGGGGGGGGGGGGGGCGTTGAACGCCCCCCCATCCAGTTTTTTCTATCTCATTTTCTGTGTGTGAAAGATAAAGAGCCCAAACTGCGTGACTTTTTAAGTTTGGGTATGACACATAACTGAGAGTTGGAATTTTTTGAATATCTCCATCCTGGCGGGCACAGGATGCCAGCAAACCTGGCAGGGTCATCCAGGTAAAGAGCAAAAATATTTTTTTGACTTAAACAAAGTATTTTATCTTGCCAAAATACTAAAATATCCTCTAGTAGTACATCCTTATATGAAATACAGGTGTTCAAGTCAATTTCAGGTTCCAGGTATGATCCTGCAGGTCCTGATCCTCCAGGTCTCCAGAAATCTTTAAAAGGCTCCTGTGGCCTCAATTTTTGACTTAGAGACTTCAAATTTTAAACTTAAGCTTTTCTTACATGTCTACATAACGTATTAAAATTTCATAAAGATCCACCGCCGTTTTCCCGCCGACCGCCGACTGCGGCGGCTGGCAGCTGCCAAGTACAGCTGCGGCCGCTGAAATTTATATTTTGACATTTCAAATATAAAATTTACATAAAGATAAACATTTTCTGCAAAAAAAATTGTTCTTCTAGCTTCAAAAATAAGAAAATTACAGCCGTTTGAAATTTTTAAGTAAAGAAGGACCTAAAAACAAAGGTTGTTAAATAAAAGGGTGAAGGAAGCGAAAATTGACTTTGACTTACTTAAGGTCGGAAATTCATCATAACACAGGGGACTTGTACAAAAAAATTTAGCCCTCTAGCTCTAATAGGAACTGAGATAATATGGGGGGGCGTTGAAAAAAGGGGACTTGTACAAAAAAATTTAGCCCTCTAGCTCTAATAGGAACTGAGATAATATGGGGGGGGCGTTGAACGCCCCCCCCCCCCCCCCCCCCCGACTGATTAAGGTGCGGCAAGAGGCCCGACTGTTAAGGGTTAAGGTATATATTATTTCAAATTCTCATTTTGAGAAAATTTTCAACAAACAACGACCTTTGATTTTATACGTTTAAGTATATGGAATGTTATTTTTGTGTAAGAATAACCTGCTTGACAATAAAGTTTATGCCCCCTTTCCCCTTATAAAGGCTTTTTATCAATGCTCTCTTTTTGGAATGTTATCTTCAATGTTTCCTATTCTAAACGAGTAGTAATTCACTTGGCATAAATTTTAGCAACATAAAATAATTTGCTCAATGCGACATAGCATTCAGCATTATGATTAAAATTTGTACTGCTGTGCTTAAATCTTAAGTTTTTATTAATTTTTCATTTATTAACTTGTTTGATGTTACTTAAACTGATTTATATCTACTTTTCAGCATAGCAGTATTCGTAAATTTTGAATTCTTTTGTTATGTTGAAGTTTCTACAAAAAAAAAAATAATAATAATACTATCGATTCATAACGCATAGTCAAATTTTAGCGATAGAATCGTATAAATTTATAACAGCAAAAAAACTATTTTCTTTGAAACTGGTGGAAAATTGTAACACCAATGCGTCTTTCTTAAAGGCAAAAAAAATGTTTATTAAATGCTGCATTGTCTATATGTATTCATCAGAGCAGAAATTATTTGCGGCTTAGCACTATACACAATTTATGTAAAATAGTCGAAAAATGGAAACAAGAGGATGTCTAAGAATTGTCTGTGTGTCTCTGAATAACGTCTGTGTCAATAGGGTGCTCCTATTAAGAGAAACTTTATGTTAGTTCCAGGAAAGCTACCGATAACTATTTTTGGAAGGACGATCCCATTAAGCTATGGCGATTTTATTTGAAGCTTTTCCCATGAATTTTCTCATGAAAATAATGAATCATGGTATTTTCGTATCCGCGGACTATTTTTTATTAAATTTTAATGTTTATTCTAAACATATTTATTATTTTTAGACAACAAAGAGACCTCAGACAGCTGCGACCATGTTCAAGAATTCTATGCTGGCATTAATGAAAATTCTACACTCAAAGGTACAACTATTCAGAAACAAATAACCTCTATAAGAAGGTCTTGTCCTTTAGCCCCTCGGTTCCCAACCATTTTAGTCTAAAATTATAATCTAATAAATCAGCTAACTTTCAATTTTTCTTCAGAAAATTTAATACACAAATAGTTAGACATTGTCAAGGTTGCGTGAATAAAACTTGTTTGAATGTTTGAATTCTTGAAAGAAAACAAGAGTTGTGCAGTAAAAGAACTTTATAATAATATAGAACCTCTTTGAGTCTATACACAATGATTAATTCAAATTAATATTCTAGCTCCAAATAAATATAAATGTTATCAATTTGATATATTTTAGGAACCTTATTATGTGCGTTGTGTAAAGCCAAATGATGTAAAGTCTCCAGTTTTATTTGATCAGAAACTTGTTGAACATCAGGTTAATATTTAGGTTTAAAACTAAATTTTTATGAAAATGTTTTAATAAATTGAAATATTAAAAATCGTTATTAGATTGATTTTATTCGAGCCACTTAAAACTACTTGTACTCCAACTGTTATATGAAGCTAAAAATGACAGTTCTTCTGTCTGTAATGAAAACATTTCATTGGTCTAAAAGCTCCTATATATTTTGTATTAATGTTTTCTTAACCTAACACGTTTTTTCTTATTATTTGACAACTAATCAAAATCCTTATCTAAAAATAAAAGATTTTTACTTTTATTGGCCTCAGGGGCCGACTAAAGTATTTAAGAATTATGTAGTGGTGTGAGGATGGGGTGTATCAAAAAAACGAAAAGCTATCTTTCCCCCCTTCCCCCTTAAAGCTTTACACCCCAGCTAAATCGACGTACACGCCACTGTTATAAAATGATATTACTAGGAAGGATTAGAACTAAAATGTTATTACTATTTTAGGTGAACTATCTTGGTTTGTTAGAAAATGTACGGGTACGACGTGCTGGCTTTGCTTTCAGAATGGAGTACTGGAGATTTCTAAAGTAAGATTTACATTTGTCATTACTACTTAGAATTTATATCGAGACTAGCGGTTACGCCCCTAGAGACCTCTAGAAGCCCAAGGACTCCCCCCCCCCCTTTCAATTGTAGTTTTGAAAAAAGATTAGAAAAATGTGGGGATGGGTAATTTTTTCTGGAGGCGATTTCTCCTTGAGGTTGGTTGTACCCTCCTCAAAAATAGTTATAAACCTCTCCAACACCTATGAGAAGCTACAATGTAAAGAAGAACTATAACGGTTACAAACAGTCGACAATATATACTGGTTCGAAACCCAAATCTTAAATCCTTAAATCTAAACCGCTGAAACTATAAGGTTCTCCTTTACAAAGTAGCTTGTCATAGGTCCTTGGAAGAATTTTAACTATTTTGGGGGAGGGCACATAAATTTTAAATTGTCAACAGAAAGTAAATAAAAACATTGATGATTTTTAAAAAAAGATTATAAATAATTATTGCAAATTATGTAGGAGGTACAAAATGATCTCGAGATTTACTTGGCCAAACTTTAGAGATGGTACAGACAAACAAGGTGTCCAGGTAAAAATTTAGAGATGCTACAGACAAACAAGGTGTCCAGGTAAAAATTTAGAGATGGTACAGACAAACAAGGTGTCCAGGTAAAACTTTAGAGATGGTACAGACAAACAAGGTGTCCAGGTAAAAATTTAGAGATGCTACAGACAAACCAGGTGTCCAGGTAAAACTTTAGAGATGGTACAGACAAACAAGGTGTCCAGGTAAAAATTTAGAGATGGTACAGACAAACAAGGTGTCCAGGTAAAAATTTAGAGATGGTACAGACAAACAAGGTGTCCAGGTAAAACTTTAGAGATGGTACAGACAAACAAGGTGTCCAGGTAAAAATTTAGAGATGCTACAGACAAACCAGGTGTCCAGGTAAAACTTTAGAGATGCTACAGACAAACAAGGTGTCCAGGTAAAAATTTAGAGATGCTACAGACAAACAAGGTGTCCAGGTAAAACTTTAGAGATGGTAGGGACAAACAAGGTGTCCAAGTAAAAGTTTAGAGATGGTACAGACAAACAAGGTGTCCAGGTAAAAATTTAGAGATGCTACAGACAAACAAGGTGTCCAGGTAAAAAAATGTTGCTTTTTTGAACAATTATGATTGTTTCTATGAATCAGATTTTTTAAATAGCTAAATACTTAGAAACCGTAGAAATTGAGTTAAAATATTGATGGGCTTTTAAAAAAATCATAGGTTTTAACTTGTCAGTGAAAATCATAATTTTGATTTAAATATTGAAGAAATTTAGTTAGGACATTAAACGTATTTTTTGTTTATTATTTAAAAGATATGCAGTGAGATTTTTAATTACTGGTTTCGCTTTCAACGACATGAAGATATCTTTTTTTAATAGGCATTGCTGAAGGATAAGAAATTGATCGATGATGTTTCATTTGGAAATTCAAAGGTCTTTATTAGATCTCCAGCAACTCTGTTCAAGCTAGAACAATTTAGGTAAAACTTTTTCTGTATTCTTAAAATTTTTCTTTACTTTCTCCATGCTACCAACATAATTATACTCTAATAAAAACGTTTTGCAAGTTTTTAAGGATCATGTGTTAGAATTACCAATATCTAAAAATAATCAGAAATTAATTCAGGCAAAATGATGTTCTTGGAGATGGTAGGGGATTGGTTCAAGCTTTTTCATTAATTAATTTATTAACTTTTATCTCTCAAAAAAAAATTCACTGCAACGTTTAGTTTGTGACCTCTAACTTTTACAGATATCTTCGAATATCCGTTATGACTTTTTTAAAGCGGCTGGGCGTCTGTAAAATGGGCAGTTAAAAGAAACGTTTTTTGCATTTATTCTTTCACTGCACTGAAATGAAACTTAATAAACTGTTTGTTACTAGGATGAGTGTTATACCTGGCATAGTGATATTCCTTCAAAAGTTGGTCAGGGGTACTCTGGCGAGAAGACAGTACAAGCGAATGCGAGCGGTCAGGTAGTATATCAAAACCTCCATAATGTTTATACTTTAAATAAAAGTTGTATATAGATTGATAATTGATGTAGAATAATACGTGGATATTATGACAGGGAAAAAGTTGTCGTCAATTTAGGTTGCTCACATGGACATTATTTATTGGTCAGTTTGTTCATCTAGTAGGAGGGGAAGAGATGGAGTAAGGAGGATGGATGTGGTTTGGGGTGGGGGGCATTATTGTAGCTAGCCTAAAGTTTTACTTTATTAGAGTACATAATAATCTGCATGGTGTAAGATCCAAGTAATGATAAATCCATTAGATCAATGTCGACTTTAAGAATAGTCACCATATAATGACAATTATATTTAGTCTTTTTTTTAAATCGAGTTAATAATTATTTATTTTCGTATTTTAGGTTAATCTGGGGCAGATACAGAAAATATAAAATGAGATCCTACATAGTGGCACTCAACAAAACTTTCAGGTTTGTATTAGTCTCTGTGAAAGGAGTACTGCTCTATCTTTTTCCATTAGTTAGATTATTTCTTTTATAGCCATTCAAATCAGGGAACTAAAAGGCAAAGACAAAAATAAAACACCTAATTAATTCTTCTGTATATTGCAATTAGTGATTGGAACGTTTGGACACTTACCATAATGAACCAACCAATCAAAATTCAAGTCCCCAAAATTGTTAAGCCAACGAATAAGCCTTTATTATAAATCTTTGGGGACAACTCAATGTCCCATCCCTCCCTACATTCAATTGCATATTATTTTCAAGACTAAAGTTTTTGTTTAATTACAGAAATGTGAAGCACATGAAGGACTACGGAGCCTCTCTGGTCTGGCCACAGCCACCAAAGGCTCTTACTGCAACAGCTAAAAAGTTTCAGGTAATGGCATGATTGGCATTCATCTAGAAGTCTCACACATTTCAACACATATCAAACTTAAACCATTTTCCTGTAGGGCTTTAAATATCTTGCCGAGCCATTTTCAGTTGAAATATAAAAAGCAGCTTATAGTGCCTTTAAAAAAGACTTAATACAATACAAATGACCAATTATAGGCCAGTATACATTTTACCATTGGTCAATAAGTTGGCACTATAAGTTGCCTCGAAATTTAATACTTCATGGCTTCCATTGGTATAAAAGCACTAAACAATTTAACATGTGTGATTCAGCAAAATAAAATTTAATTTTGGATGCATAGGTTTACGGTATTTGATAAGCAAAAAAGACACATTTTAAGCGGCCAAATGACAAATCATTTTAAGATGTTTTATCAAGCCTATTTGTTGTCTTAGCTGTACTTTTTTATCTTTATTCTGCAATTATTTTCAATTCTAATCTTTATTTAATGATTATGTGTACATTGCTTATCATTTGTCAATTTGATAAACTATTTTTTTCCATTGAGACAAACTAAATAAACACAATTAACTTAAAAGAGAATAAACTTGTTTTAATGATATATGATTATTTTTGCTTATAACCTTTTCAAGAAACTGTTCAATGAAAAATATTTAAGTATAAATGGACATTGAAGTTTAGTTTCTGGAAATATTCTAAAACCAACCCTAGAACATATTTTAAGCGTTTTTTTTTACTGAAGGCTATAAATAATCTTACAACTTAATTAAACTTTTAGTCTTTGTATCTGAGATGGCGCGGATATCAAGTTATCAAACGGATACCTCCAGAGGATAGAGACATGGTCAGGAGAAAGATCCGAGCCTATGACCTGCTGGCAGGTGCTCGCAGGGACTGGGGAGTCTCCAGGAGATGGTATGGAGACTATTTGAGTCAGGACAGATCAGATCCTGTTTATGCATCCGCTCTGGCAGAGGTCAGGGCTAAGGATGGCGGAAATAATATTGTTTTCTCTTGCCAGGTAAAGTTACCATTTCTAAATTATAATTTTAAAATCAGACAGCTCTATTAAATATTATCGGCACTCAGAGAGACAAAAGGACACGAATTGTTGCAGAGTAGCTTAAGTTCTAAAAATAGATAAAACATAAGGGCAAAAATAAGCATAATATAAACTCTATATACGAACACTTATGCCTTACAGAACAGCATTTTTATTAAAATAAACACACATTTAATACTGTTTAGGTTCTGAAATTGAATCACTTTAGTAAGACAGCAGATAGATTGTTCATCATGAGTGAAACTTCTTTCTATAAAGTGGATCCAAGGTATAAAAAAATCTCTTTGTGTGTGTGTGTGTGTGTGTGTAGCTATTGTTTCTTAGTTTTTGGACCTAAGTAGTCATGGAGAAGGACGAGACACTATTGTATAGCCACTAGGGCTATCAAGCTCCACGCCCAAGTATATTATGCCTTGACCCGCTGTCTCAAGGGAGCTACTCTTTATTACCTCACCCTCGCCGAGTATGAAAGGTGTCCCAAATTAAGTCTCCGTAATGAATGACGCTCTCCGCAGAGGAACTTGGGGTAAGAGTTGTACAGATGTTATGTACGTGACTATTAAGTATCCAAACCACTCAATAATCTCCCTTCTTACACAACCAGGGGAAATTGCGTGAATGTATTCGTGAACTGAGAAATTCTAGTTGCCACATGGGGACTTAAACTCGAAATCTCATCACCGTAACTCAGTGCGTTACCACTGAGCTACGACGCACCTTTAAAAAAATTCTAAGAGGATTATATCCAACAAATTTTATAGACAGTTCTCTTATTCATTGCCTTTTAAATTTGTTCAAACTGGCAGTGACATTGAAACTTTTTAACCAATACTTTAATCTACAGAAGAAATAAGTTTATTTATCTCAGGGGAAATACATCAATTTCTCGTCCATTGTCTTATCCCTTTAGATCCTGGAATGAAACTCATAACTGCATTGTTTAGGAAAGGGAAGATAATGCGAAGTGAACGGCTGAGCGACATTGTGAGTGTAAGCTGTGGATCCGGCTCTCACCAGCTTGTTATTGTTCACATGAGAGACAGGAAGGATCTAGTATTCAGTCTTATTAGTCCTTCTGGAGAAGACAGGGTTGGGGAGCTGGTGGCTCTTATTGCCACTGCTAAAAGGTAAAGTCCAGACCTTGAGTAGAAGAATATTATTTAAATGCCAATATTTTGGACGGTTTCCTTCAATGTGCCGTACCCCCAGGGCTCACCCCCTATTTGAAATGAATAGAAAACAAGGGTTAGCAGAGTATTTTGTTTGTTTGTTTATTACTTTCATTCAGGTTATTTAACATAACCTGCAGGTTGGGCACAGGAAAAAAATAATCCCCTTATTTTCAATTCATTTACTTTTACAATATTTATTTCATAATTTAAAGAATTTTTGCTCACTAATTCAGTTTCAATAACTCCAAAAACTATAAGTTAGCTTTAATTTTTATTTTTTAGGGATGGATTAAAAGTGACAGTGAAGGATGAGATGCATTGCTACATGGGAGGCAAGAGTAAAACCATTCTAGCTCAACAGGAGGCCAGTGTCACCACAAACAGGTTTGATAAGATGGCCTCCGGGTCTGGTTTCATATTCTCCTGTCCTGCCTGATCGCACCACCAGTTTTGTTCAGATTAGTCGGGCAGTTTTTGGGTGTTTAATGGTAAAGTTCTAAATTGATTTTGCCAAATGTTTAAATTGTTAATGTTTTGTCAAGAAATTGTTATGTATTTAAAATAAAAATAGTATGGACAATAATAATAAAGTTAGTTAAATTATTGAGAGGCTTTTACTAATAGTCTAATACTATTACAAACTTAATTCTTTTATTTCCCATACTGTACAAAGTTTGCGCACACTTAAGTCTTTTTTTTGTTTTTCATTGCTATCGTTTGACCTTTTAGCATTTATTTAGAATTTTATGTAAATGTTAAAACAAGGATTTTTATGGCCATAAGTAGCGCATGATAAAAAAATAATAAAATGAAGGGAAATGATTTTTTTCCTGTTTAAGCAAAGCAACATTGTATTGTATACTTTTGTGAGAGAAGAATCGCTACTGTGTTTTTATTAGTCTCTTAAAGTACAATCATATCTTACTATTTTGAGTGACAGACGCAAGTAAATTTCCATTTTAGTTTTTATAGAGTAGCTGCGCTACCTAAAATATTGTAGACGATGCCATATAAATTAGTTTCAAACTCTAATAATGCAGGTTTTGTATCGAATGTTAATTAATATAAAAACAGGTAGCTGAGAATATTTGTATAATGCACACCACATTGGTGATCTCAATTTTTAAGGTTGTATAATAAATTCTGGTAAAATAAGGAGCACAACTTTACAATTTTTTGCTTTAACAAAAGAAGAAAAACAAAAAAACCACCAACATTATTTTAGATTTATTTAAAAAGAGGACAGGGTTTTTAATTGATTTCATGGAAATAAATAGCAAAATTTATCATCTGAAAGTATCAGAAATAGTTGTCATTTTTTCAAACTAAATTTTTTGAGGTTTTTTCTTTTGTACCAAATGAGAATTAAATTAGTATTATTGCTTATGTATTAACATTTTAATATGCTTTAAAATTACGAACAATTCATAATATTTTTAAAGTAAGCACTTAAAATTTTGACAGTCGTGTTTTTCTTCTATTTTAATTTAAATGCATTTTAGATTTTTCAAAATTTTTAACGTCAACTTTTTTAATTGAAAGCTTTTTTCACCTGATATTTAGAACAAAAAAATGTTATCATTTTGTTAATATTTTACATCATTTAATTTATAAAATATTGTAAAAACTTGAAATCATTAATAGTTATTTCTTGTATCGTATTATAAACGGCTTTCCGCGGATATGGAATGTACAATTATAAGATTAAAACCAGTTTTTTTAGCCCCGTGGTGCCGAAGGCACCGACTAAAAAAACAAGTTTTAATCTTATGATTGTACATTTCTATATTCGTAGAAAACTGGATATAATACGATGCTAGACATAGTTTTTTCGTATGGATGAGAACCGGTTCCTATCCACCGGATTCGAATGAATACGAGAAATTTTGTTAGATGTACATATGATGTATTTAATTAAATTATAATGCAGTGTTTAAAACTATCTAGTTGCCATATTATTAATTTAGTGCCTGGGATTTTATTAGCAATTAACTCTCACATGGTTTCAACAAAATGTAAGTTTTTAAATGTAATTTTCAAAATTTAACGTATAAATTTTAAGCTTTGTAGAGGATTATAAAAATGCGGAAAATTATAAAAAAAAAACTTTTATACAGCTGCTAGCTTCATGTATAAAAGCTTTTAATTTTAGTTGATTGTCTTCTTTAATTTTACATTTTAGGTAAATATGTATAAAGTATCGTAATTGTATTTGTTTACATATTTGCTCTGTTACTTTGCCCTTACTCTATAGGGAAGAGGAGGTTATAAATATAGCCTAAAATCACCTCAAGACATTATAAAGTTTCCTTGAAAAGTATAACCAATTTTCCTTGATCTTTAGCATCAGGATAAAGAGATCTTTACGTTTTATAATACAACAGGACAAAAAAATTAAGATATGATTAGATGTAAAGATTTAGGCATCTCCTAATGATTGATAGTAAAAATCTTCTACTTTTGTTGACGCTATGTGTGAGTTGTGCTTCATATTATTATTAGTGTTGTGATTAGAGTTGTGATTATTCATAAATTTATTTAATAAATACTATACCTAGACCATTATTTATTTATTACAATTTTTTTTATTTAATTTTAAATATTGATTTTATCGTGCATGCTAACCGTTGGGGTTGACATTAATTCCTATTTCTGCTACGGTTGGTGCGTGACATCAATGGTAGAGGGAAAATACCTAGCTTCTCTAAATGGGTAGTCGAAACCCATAAACAAAGAATAATCACGGCTAGGACTCTCAGACAAAGTTCATCTTACTAAAAAGTTATTGTTATAGGTGTTATGTTTCCAAATACACAGAATATTTTGACAGAAATTTGGATAATATATTCATTATCCTTGGCTGTCTAATCTTAAGTTTGATCAAGTAATTTTTTTTAGCAATCGGTTAACAGGATTTCTACATCCAATACCGTTAAAAATGGTGGGTTAAGGTATGGTTTTATACATATAAATTGGAAAACACTTACATATAATTTTCCTGGGAAGTTTGGAAAGATGTCTATAAAGATCTCGCTAAATATTGCCACTGTTTAGTTCTCCTGACCAATTTTTATTTTGAAATGTATATAATTTTATATTTACTTTTCTTTCTGAAACGGGGTTTAGAAGTTTACCTCTTCCCTTGTACGCCATTTCTAAGGTATCATTAGAGGTTACGGCCGCTGGTGGTAATAAAATAAAGTGATAAATATCAGTTCTTTATTGACAAATATTAAATTTAAATCAATGAATATAATATACAATGTATTAATGTAAATATGTAACTAAAAAACAATTATTCCCAAATAACAAATTTACAAATATTTTTCAACAAATCTCTATCTCAATTCTAATTAACATGATCTTGTATTTGTTGGTGGTCAAATTTTCGTATAATGTGTTTTTTTGCATTTTGATGGCTAAAATGAAAGAAGATTATTTTTGTAAAATTCTTTTTTAAAATTAGATTACCAGTGAAAAATTTCCTTTTTATAGGTCATAGTTTTCTACTCAAGGGTTTTTAATACAAATTTTGTAGAAACTTTTTTTTTATAGAAAATGTTAACAAAAGACATTCTATTGAATTGAAATATAACAATGAAAGTAAAAAATATATTTTTAGCCCAATAAAAACAATTTTATTGGAATGAGTAATTTTAAACTTAAATAAAAATAATTGTCATTCACGTCATTCACTGACTTGTTCAATTTTTTGCCTTGATGGTTTGAAAAAAAGGGTAAGATAATTTTATAACTTTTACTGTAAAAAAATACATAGCGAAAGTAAGTCCTAAGTGAAACCGATATATACCATATATAAATTTATTTATTTTTAAAAAGTTTTATTTTTTCGTTGTATTTATGATTGGTACAAGTAAACTCAAAAAAACACCTCAATAAACATAGTAGACTACTAGTACATAACCTCCCCCTTCCAGGGCTTTTTTAATGTTAACCTCTAGAGAATTTTATTTTATATGACACAAGTAGATAATTAAATAATTAACAATGAGTAGGTAGCAATATCATTTTAGTTAATTTCTGGTTATAATTACATGGGAAATAACTGTAAGTAAACAAATCATTTGAAGTTAACAATTACAGTTGGGGAATAAATATTTTCTTTCTTTACAAAAAGAAGAGCCCTTTCAAGTGTTATCTAATATCCGGATAATAAACTACTTTGTTGGGAGGCCAGATGAAAAAAGTTTATTTTAGTGTTAGGCAAAAATGACTTTGCAATTATATCAGTAAGTAGGTCTAATTTTGATAATTTTAAAATCAAACTAAATCTAATAAACCTAGTAATAGTGTATAACTTTTTATCTTTGTGACGTAACAAAAATCGAAGGATGAGAGGGGATGTGGTAAAGGAAACCCAAAAAAAGGGATGGATTTTTGTTACGTCACAAAGATAAAAAGTTAGACACTATTACTAGGTTCAATCTAATTTTTGAGAAAATTATATTTGAAATTTTAAGTTCAATTTTCATCCCCTAGGAGTTACCGAACAATCATGACAAGGAAAGCAAAGATTATTAATTTAAAATTTTGAACAAGTTTGCTTTTATAAAGTTCTTCATAAAACCACCCCTAAAGGAAGTTAATCAATGGCCATTTTTATCAGTTGCTTTGCTAACTTCATGGAAATTAAGCCTTAAATAATTCATATATAGAGTGCAGTGGTTTTATGAAAGACTTCCATAAAAGCAGAGTTGTAAAGAATTGGAAGGTATGAATAAGAATATTTATTTTTCTTATCATGGATGAGTGTAAGCTCTTAGGGGATGAAATTTGAAATAAGACCTACTTACTGATACAATTGCAAAGTCATTTTGCCTAACACTAAAATAAACTTTTTTCATCTGACCTATCAACAGTGTAAAGGAATCTTTTTTGTCTTATTCAAAGAGATTACTTGTAACTAAATAAAACTAAGTTTCAAGTCATGTAATTTTATTTTAATCTCGATCCATCTTATCCCCATCCAAAACCGGATTCTCTTTCTAATTTTCCGGGCAACCATAATGAAAATTTAAAAATGTTTAGTTCAGATGCTAAAAAAATGTTATAACTAAAATCGATTTTTACTCATAGTCTTGTAACTTTTTCTGAGAAGATAAAAATAATCTGAATTTGTTTGAATTTAATTTACAAAATTTTTGGAACCGAGTTTCAGTTCTTTTCATAATTATTTTCAATTTGCTTTGAAGTATTCAAAACTGTATGTTTAATATTTGAGTTTTGGTCGTCTTTACAAACAACAAAATTTAACAGGTTATATACAAGATAGAAAGCTTATATGAAATACAAAAATTTGGCTTCAAAATAATTTTTCACATTTTTCTGAGGTTTGAGTAGGGTAAACACTAGTCTACATTTTTAAGTAACATTCACAAAAAGTTTGCTTTTTTAAAAACCGGTATAATAGATATTTCTTGCGTAGTTAATGGAAAACAAAATTTTGTAACTTTTTATGCTAAAATGTTGTTCATTTTTATAAATCACAGCCAAACTAGATCATTGTCCTCCTGGTTCGGAGCCCAGTTTCTTGGTAACGTATTCCATCTTGTCCAGGCCATGGGCTCCTGGCCAATCCAGCTTCCTGGCCGCCCACAAGGTCGGCTAGAAACTGTGATGATATCAGCATGGGGACACACAGGAACACTACTTGTTGTCATGGACTTACCAGGACAAGAGTTTATGATAATACTGTTGGTGTCTTGGCTGCTACAATCACCATCAAACTTTCTGCGAGTAGGAGGTGTCAACACTAAACCAAGATTATCATACCAACTTTTTAAAATTGTTTTCTTTATCGTTTGCGTTTTTGATTTGAGTATTTCAACGGTTGAGCTGGATTTTGAGCAGGTTCCATTGCTACCGTCGTCTGTCTCACATAAATCAGAGGATCTTCGAAGATCCTTGTCTGAGTTGAGATCCTCTTCTTGAATGAGTTGGGTATCAGGCTCTAGGTTCTGGCTACTGGAACCTAAAGCCTCTGAAACCCCAAAGGGTTGGGCCGCGCGATCAGAGTCTTCTGTTTGTCCGCCATCTCAGCGGCTGTTATCCAGACGAGTGACCAGAGGATAAGGAATAAGAATCCTGTGCCCAGACAAATCATACCCTTGATCTGAAATAAGTTGATGGAATTAATATTCACAATTGATAGCATAGGAGCTATAATGCTTGTTTGCCTCTAACTTTTCCAACGTTTGTAAAGGTGTTTAGTCTCAGAATTAAAACTTATTAAAACTGCGGACTCTTAACACAGCACTTAGTACCCCTCTAAACCAAATGTAATGTCTATCATTTTTTTAACAATATCAAACATGTTTTGAATATGACAAGATACATATTTTAGACACCCAAATTTTCTAATCAAAATTTATATGATATCGGAGAAAAGTTATTAAGGTTAGTTTTAGCTGACAGGAAAGATTAAGGCAAACAACTAGTATGGTTTTATACCACCTTTTACTGCTAGTTTAAATTTAGATATTTAATTTTAAAGAAAATTCAAGGATACATGAGTTTATGAAAGAAATGTGTATTGCAGTATTTGAGTTGAAACTTATTTTCACATATTCTGATGCAGACAAAACAAAAGCTGAGTTGCAGAATTCTACAAGTTATGTTCTGGAAATTAAAAGTGGCATTAAAGTTAAAAGAAAAAGCTATTTTATATTGTTCAATCACGCATATATATATGCCATAACATTTAAGGGCTGATAATCTACAAAGTAAATCTTATTCAAGCATTAAAGTATTGGCTACTTACGCTTGTATTGAATTACTTAGTAATACCGCAAAAGTAGCATTTCAGACCGTCCCCTTTTACAGTCTATCTTTAATACCCACCAAAACCCTAATTTTTGGTGTTCAAAATTCATTTGATTTGTAAAAAAAAAAGATTTTGAACCAATGCTATTTTACTTACTTTTTCTTCTCTCCAGCAAAGAGAGGTGAAGTAAAGATGCTGAATTAGACAGAGAATAATTCCTGTTCCATAATACAGTAACCAGGGCAGTAGCAAGGTTCTCCGCCATCTTAAATAAACAACATTAGTTTAGTTCAAAACATATACATTTGTGTTAAAAGGAGGACTATCTAAACATATGTATTGCAAGCACAAACGCAAAAAGAAACACTGCAAAGTAGTCATGAAGTTTTTAAAATATAATGAAAGACTGCCACTATTGAAGTTAATTTGGTATCTCACAAATTATTTTAATTAGAAGTTTGAAAACGTAGTAGCGAGCTCTTTTTTTTAACAAATGCTTAAAAAATAGTTATGTCTAAGTTTAGCTTATAATTTTAACATAGTTTCCTTACAGCAAGGACGTCCAAGGGGGGTTAAAGCTTTGTCCATTTAAATCGATCCTGGTTAATTTTTTTGACCTAAATTTATATTTGTAGATTAAATGTATCAAAAATTAGAAAACTCTTTTCTTTATACTTGTAAAAGAATTGATTTTGATTGCTGTATAAAAATTTGCTGTAACTAAAATTTGTTAAGTAATGTTCAGATAATACAATGCAAGGTTGCAACTTTTGTTAGCAGCAAAGATTTTCTACATTATGAATGGTATGGAGGTATAGCTTAGATTTTCGGAGAACTTAATTTTATCATCTCACATTAAGGTTCTTATTTCAATAAGGTACAAAATAGTAAGCGTATTATTAACTATATTACATTTCAAATCAATAGGGCAGCATCTATTTTCCCCTTCATTATACCTTCTTAATATGAGTCACACACTGTGTTGTAATTTTAATTTTCGATAGAGTGGGTAGCATCTGTCAGATTTTAAATAACATTGAATATGATTTCTTATCTAGATATAAAGATTCTACATTAAATGGTAATAATTATGAAAATCCGTATTATGAAATTGATCTGTCATGTTCATATTTTAATAACAAACAATTTATTGAAAAATGTAAGCAATTTCAAACATTAAAATTTCTTTCTTGGAACATTCAGAGTCTTAATAGTAAATTTATTCAGCTTAAAGAATATATAGATTATTTAAAAGAAAATAAAGTTACAATAGATGTAATATCTTTGCAAGAAGTCTGGACTATTTATGACCAAGATATATTTAAAATAGAAGATTATATCTTTATCTATAAGTGTAGAAAGAATAAAGGGGGCGGCGGGATAGCTTATTATATTCATAAAAATCTAAAATTCAAAATATTAAATGAATTGTCAACATTTGAAGAAGGCTTATTTGAGTCACTCACAATTCAACTTGAATATAACAAAGAAAAATTTATTTTGAGTAATGTCTACCGGCCTAATACTTCTATAATGGGATTTACTGAATCTCAACAAATGGATTTTTTTATTGATAATTTTTCTAACCTACAAAGTAAATTAATGTCTTTTAAATGTGCCTCTTACATTTTCACAGATTCTAATTTTGACATTTTAAAATATCATTGTCATGAAAAAACAAATGATTTTCTTGAAAATTGCATTGCAAATGGTTTTTTATCTTTGATAACGAGACCAACAAGAATTTCTAGGACATCAGCAACATGTATTGACCAAATTTTTACTAACGCAAAAGATAATAGTTTTCATTCAGGAATTTTATTAAATGATATATCTGATCATTTCCCAATTTTCACAATAACACCTTATTCATATAAAGCAAGTAAAGAATCTTGTATTTTTACAAGAAATATTAATGAAGAAAAAATTACTGGGTTTATCAATCTATTAAGAAATGTTAATTGGGAAAATGTAACTAACAGTTTAGAACCTCAACATTGCTTTAATAAATTTTATGAGCTTTTTAATGAATTTTATGAACTTTCTTTTCCTTTACAAAAGATTAGAATTAATAAGAACATTCATAAAATTGAAAAATTTATGACTGATGGTTTAATGAGATGTAGAGATAAAAAATTTGAATTGTCAACGTTAAGTATTAATGAACCAACTGCTGATAATATTAGGATGTATAATAGATATAGAAATGTCTATAATTGTGCAATAAAAACAGCTAAAAAATTGTATTATTGTAATGAGCTAAAAAAATGTAAATCTGACTTGAGGAAAACTTGGGATATTATTAGAGATGCAATCCGAAAAACAAAAGATAAAGCAACATGTATCAATGAACTGAAGTTTAATGATGCTATATATTTAGATAATGCAGAAATTTCTGAGAAATTGAATGAACACTTCACTTCTGTAGCAAGCAAGATATCATCTAAAATAAATCCTTCTAACATTGATCCGTGTAGCTATATACCTAATTATAATTCCAGTTTTAAAATGCATACAATAAACCCAAATATAGTCACAGATATTGTTAAAAAAATGGGAAATAAACAAAGCATGGACATTTTTGGCCTGTCAAATTCTTTTTTAAAGAAAATAATTTCTGTCATTGCCCTTCCTCTCTCTCATGTCATTAACCAAACTATTTTAACTGGAAAAATACCTTCTGAATTAAAAATTGCAAAAGTTATACCTATTTTTAAGTTAAAAGGGAATAATTCTAATGAAAAAGCTGATCCATCAAATTATAGGCCAATAAGTTTATTAGCTATTTTCTCAAAAGTTTTAGAAAAAGTCATTTATCAACAACTGTCGTGCTATTTGATTAGAAATAATATCATTTTTGAACATCAGTATGGATTTCAATCAAAAAAGTCTACAATACACCCTGTGATACACCTCTTAAATTATATAGCTGAAGCAAAAAACGATAATAAAACTGTAATTGGAGTCTTCTGTGATCTTGCAAAATGTTTTGATACAATTCCACACTCTATTTTAATTAAAAAGTTGTCAAAAATTGGCATTAATGGCGTTGAACTTGAATGGTTTAAAAATTATTTAAGTAATAGACAGCAATTTGTACATGTAAACAATACTGACTCAAGAAAGCTGAACATAGATAGAGGTGTCCCACAGGGCTCTATTTTAGGACCAATTCTATTTTTAATCTACATAAATGATCTTAAAAACTGTACTGATTTATTTACCCTATTATTTGCTGATGACAGTAATTTTTTAATCTCTGGTAAAAACTTTACAGAGATTAAACTGAAATTAAACAATGAACTTAAAAAAATATCCGATTGGTTTAGGAGTAATCAAATGAGCTTAAATCCTGATAAAACTAAAATCATGATATTCAATAAAAATGAAAATACTATTGATTGGAATGCTCTTAATATTAAGCTAAACTTTAACAATGAAAATGAGTTTGATCCTGAGAAAATAAAAATCTTAAATTATGTCAATTCAAGTAGCAATATTCCTGCAATTAAATTCCTAGGTGTATTTATAGACCCTTCTTTAAATTTTAAATATCATGTAGAACATTTACGTAAAAAGATTTCTAGTTCCTTATTTCTTATAAATAGAGCTAAACATATACTGAATTTAGATAGCAAAAAAATGCTTTTTCACTCACTTATAAATAGTCATTTACTTTACTGTTTACCTGCCTGGAGTTGTGGTCTTAAATCTACTATGGAACCATTAATTAAAATGCAAAAAAAGGCAATAAGAATTGTTTTTAGTAAGAAACACATCTCACACACAATGCCTTTATTTAAAAAAATGAATGTCCTTCCTTTACATGAATCAGCTAATTATTTGAAATTATTATTTATGTATGATTTTATAAACAGTAAGCTACCAAGTTCCTTTCAAGGTACATGGCTTCGCCGTAATCAATTACATACCAGAAATCTTAGAAACTCTAATATGTTTGATGTTAAAAAACCGAAGTTTAAATCTATTGAAAGATTTCCTAAGTATCATTTTCAAGAATTATGGAATAACCATTGTAATAATGATTTATTAACCCACAATCAATCAAGAAAAAAATTTATAAAAAATCTAAAAGAATCTTTGTTATCAAGCTTAACTTTAGTGTGTAACAACCCATTATGTCAAGAATGTAGATAAAATTGTATTTCTTTTCAATATTGTTTGAAATCTGATAAATCAATCAAAATCTATTTGTTGAAATGTTTTTTTTTAAATTTCTATTATTGCAATAATGGTGTGAGACTTGTATGCCCTAATCAATCCTTCCTAATATCATTCTTTCCTCTCCAATATGATTTTATTTATTGCTTATTATCTTTTTTCTATTTATTTGTCTTATCTATATGGCCTGTATGAAAACAATGTGTGAATACACATTACTGCATACTTCCTAGTTTTTAGGAAACTGCCATTTGGGAAGAAATTTTTTTTATAAATTAACCATATCAATAAAATTTGACTGTATATATAAATGTATATAATATTCATTTAATTCATTTATTATTTTGTTGTTTTTTTTTTCTATGTATGTACACCCAAGAATAATAAATCTAATCTAATCTACCTAGGAGGAAAGTCTACCGCTGCGGCTTTGGCACTGGTTTCAGTAACAAATCCATGAGCAAACGCGCAGATGGAAAGCCTAGTTTTAACGAACACAGTAATTGTCTTAACCTCTTTTCGAGGAAGCTTTGTGTTTATCAAGATCGAAATTAATTCCTTATTCAAAATTCAAATTAGGCGCAAATGTCGTCTTTGTTTGACTTTCCTTTTCTAAAGAGACGCAGCATGGAATTGTTTATGTTTTGATGCGTCCACGTTCTTTACTTTTGAATGATATGTGAGTGGGTGAAGATTTCGGAGAATAAAGTTGGGCCTATCATTGGTCTCATAGTGCGTGAACGACCCTAGTATACCAGGGGCTTTAAACCATAAGAACTTCAGGTAGAATTTGTTCATTTTATTTAAATTGAATGGCGTATAGGACGAATTTATTAAGTGTAAAAGGCTTTAGCCAGCTAAACATGAAACTTTATTATGATTCAATTATTATGTTTTAGTAATTTTTATGTGCCTTTATTTTTGCATTTAACAATGATCTATTAAACCAAATAATTTTCCTTTAAAGCCAAAGTACCCAAAGATTCTTAACCGTAAAAAAAAAGATTAAAAAGCAAATAATTTTACGTGGTTATAAAAAACTGGAATTTTGTATTAATTGATTTTGTGATTTCAGGACTTTGAAATAGTTTGCCTCAATAAATCTATAATCAAACCTGCTGTTGAAACTTGATGGTTCCTGGTATTGGGGGTTTGTGTGTCCGTCAAACAAGATCTCTAGAACTTCCCACTAATTCGGAAGTCACACTCAACCAAAGTGTCATGGTTGAGACAATTTCAAAGTATCTGAAGAATAGGCATTAGCATTCTTCAAGAGATCAATAGCATCCAGTGATTATTGATGCAAAAAACTGTGACAATTTTTTCTGTGAAATAAGTACCTAGTGAATCAATATGCCACTAACCAAAAAGCAGAAAATTGAGCGAGCTATCGCTATTGGCAGTGAAAGGCTAGAAGTGTTTGATGAACAGTTAAAAGTGTTTTATGACAATCTAAAAGCCTGCCAAAGTTTTAGTTCATGTGAAAATGTGAATTTAAAATCAATTCGTGACATTTTTAGTGAGGTCAAGGACCAATCTGACCTAATAAAAAGTCTAAAACCTGCCGTGGAGACTAGTGAGATGCGCGAGTTTAAGCGTGATTTGGATGAAGCTAGTGAACAGAAAAGTGTTGCAGAAAAAGTTCACTCATCGTTGGAGCAGTGTACGAAAATTCTGCACTGGCTTGACAATGATTCAGACAACGCGAGGTTGAGCACTGTCGCCAGGAACCTCGACGTCATTGAGAAGGTGAGGATGGACATGGGAGTGCTCAAGATTTCCATGGAGTTGCGCCAAGAAGTACGTGACATGTACCGAAGGCTTAGAGAGATGGAACGTCGTTCATCTAACCTGGATGAGAGTGGGACACCTGCCATACTCTCCAGAAGTATGTCTGCCGTGGATATTCGGAGTTCCAACCTGCAGTATGGGCGCTGGGACAACAGTTTGTTGCCGTCCTTTGACGGTACTGACATGGATTACTCCAACTTTAAACAGGTCTTTAAAGATCTGTGCGCTGGTTACGGATTTTCTGACCAGAGGTTAAGTCTGATGTTGTGTATGGAAAAGGTGATAACCAATCCTGAACTACGCAAGCAAGTGTCAGCGATTAGAGATCATAATGAACAATGGTTGTTTTTGGATCAGATGTTTTTATCAAACACCTGCCGGTTTATGAAGATTTTGACTAAGCTGAACAAGATGAAACCTGTGGATAAACCTGTGGACGTGGTCAGTGCAATTGCTACCTTCAAAAGCACCATGCAGGAAGTAGGATCCATCGTTGGTTCTGAAGCTAAGGATTACCACCACCTAACTCTTATTCATATTTTCAAAGACAAATGTCCAGATGCCCTGAGAGAGAAAATTATGATGGAGCTAGGTAGCATGAACCTACCAGACATCAAGAAGATTGTAGAACTGCTGGAGAGGACAAGGGGAGCAATGTTGGCTGGTGATATGTCCTATGACACTAGCGCCGGCAAGAGAAATCGTGACAGAGCTGCCGCCGCGCAAGTATCTGGCCGCAGCGACAATAAAAATGGAAAGGCTGGAAAGGACAAGACTTCCAAGTGGAACAGTACATGTCCTGTTGAAAGCTGCAAGGAGAAACATCCGATTTTCCGTTGCCTCACGTTTAAGAAGATGGATGTGGTTGACCGAAAAAAAGTTGTCCAGCAGAAGAAGTTGTGTGAACTCTGCCTGTGTGATGGCCATGCTGCAAGTGTAATAAATCGGATAAGCTTGGTGTTTGTGGCACCAATAATTGCGACAGATATCATAGCCGGTTGCTCCATGAGGCTAGTGCTGGTGTGAATACAGTCTACAAGTCAAGTTCTGCACCCAGCCCCTGTACCTTCTTACTTCAGTTAGTTCCTGTTGTAGCACCTGGCGGCGGCGCCTGCCACGCCACCGTCATGTTTGACTCCGGTGCAAATTTGCCACTTGTGTCTGAGAAGTTATCCAACAAGTTGAAGCTGAAATCTACCGGCAGATATACAACTATTTCTGTGGCTGATGGCAGTGAGACTTCCTGCCGCAATGTTGTGTTTTATCTGAAGGATAGGGACGGTAATTTGAGGGAGTTTGAGGCAGCTGTCATGCCTACCCTCGGCGGGGCCAACGAGATGCGCTCGGTCCACCCCGAAACCGCCGCCGAAATATTTAAGATGCCGCCAGAAAGATTTACATATGTTAGTGGAGGCTTGGATATCATCATTGGAAATACACATCCTTACGTGTTTCCGTCAACCTACCAGAAAGTGGGCCAGTCTATGTTGTGGCGAACCATTTTTGGTAGTGGTTTTATCTGTACAAGTGCTGACGGTGGAGCTGGAGACCAAAAATCGGCATATAAAGCTGTCAGTGTTAGTGGAGGCACCTTGCCAGACTTTTTGACGTTAGAATCGTTTGGCGTACAGCCGCAGGCACTTTGTCCAGGATGTACTGCCTGTCAAGAGTGCAAGGCTATGGCCGACGGCACTACCTGGGACCAGCGTGAGAGGCAGAGAATAATTGAGGCAGGTTTAACACTAGACTTGCAATCCAACAAGTGGACAGGTCAATATGCTTACATTGAAGATCCTCACATTTTGCCCTACAATGAGAGTTTAGCCCGCAAAATTGCTGAAAAGGATCGTGCCAGGATGGTCAAGGAAGGTACCTATGATATGTATGTGCAGGTATTCAATGACGCCATCGCCAGAGGCGTTTTTCAAAAAGCAACACCTAAAGAATTGAAGTATGAAGGGCCCAAGTCTTGTTCATCAATAGTGGTTGCTTTCAAGGAGGATTCAAGTTCCACACCCATGAGATTGTGTGCAAATAGTTCTCTGACGTTCAAGGGTACCAGTTTTAATCACATAATGCTGGGAGGTCAGCCGCCAATGCAGAAGATTTTTTATCATTTGTTGCTTTTCCGCGGTTATAAGGTTGGTTTAACCGCGGACATTTCCAAGTTTTATAACTCCATCCTGGCCACAGAGTTCGACAGCCAGATGAAGAGAGTCTTATTTTCCCCGACGCCAGACGGTCCACTTGAAATTTACCTGACTAAAGTGGTGAATTTTGGCGAGCTGGCCGCCGGGAATCTGGCAGTCACAGCCCTGAAGTTGACGTCCCGCCTGTTCAGCGGAAAGAGTGAAGCAGAGGTCAAGGAGATGTATGGAGAGGGACAGATAAATGGTAGTGATATTGTTGCAAAACCTGAATTATGGAAGGAGCCAGAAATACCTACCTACCCCGAGGAAAATTTCAAGTTACCTCAGATTCCAGTTGCAGTCAAGCTTGAGAAGCACAGCTTCATAGATGATGTTATTTCGGGGGCAGGATCTGTGCCAGAAGCCAAGGAGATGATGAAAGAAGCCGACAGAATTATCAGCAAAGGTAGTTTTTCCTTCAAACAAGTCATTTATTCTGGTGATAATTGCCAGCCAACCAAGGTTCTTGGGCTGATATGGAAGCCAGCCACTGATGTGTTATCCATCGCCACGAGAGTCAACCAAGATGGTAAAGTCAAGGGAAAGAAGGTGAAAGAGGATGCTGATTTGTACAACCTCCAGGACGCCTTGGACGAGAATCTGACAAAGAAGATGGTCCGCAGGTTCACCGCCCAGACCTTCGACCAGCTCGGGCTTTGCAGCCCTATCCTGTTGAGAATTAAACTTGTCCTGCGGAAAACATGTTTGCTGAATTTGGGCTGGCAAGATTTCATTCCAAAAAGTCTACGGGATGAACTTGTTAAGTCGCTGGAGGACAGAGCTGAGGTCGCTAAATTGGAGTTTGACCGTTGTGTGGTCCCGGAGGAACCAACTGGCCTTCCATCCTTGATGATGTTTTTGGATGGGTCATCAGAGGCCTATGCATGTATGGCATATTTGAGGTGGCCTACTAGGCAAGGGTTTGAAACGTTCCTGCTAGCCACAAAGTCAAGAGTTGCGCCGGTCAAGACTGAATCAATTCCACGCCTTGAATTGATGGGTTGCCAGATGTCCACCAGGTTGTCAAAGTCCATCAGAGATGCCCTGCCCTTTGATGTTGTCAGAGTGATGTATTTTACTGATTCATCGTGTGTTTTATCACAAATTGTTTCCAACAGTGCCATGTTGAACACATTTAATTCTCATCGCATTGGTGAAATCCAAACTGCAACCAACAAGGATGACTGGAGGTGGGTTCCTGGGACGCACAATGTTGCAGATTTGGGCACCAGAAGCACCTGCAAGGTAACAGATTTGGGTCCAGGTTCCAGGTACAGATTGGGCCCAGAATGGTTGCGCCAGGACGAGAGTGCGTGGCTGGTGAAAACTGCCGAGCAAGTCAAGCAGGATTTACCACCGGAGGAGTTGAATACCAAAATGGTTAAGTTGTGTTCAATGAAAGTTACCGGAGAAGCCGCTGAAGATGTCTTTAGGTTTAAGCACAGGAGATCATTCGGACAGGCCAAACGTATTATGGCAGCTGTCCTGCAAGTGTCGAACACCTGGTTGAAGAAGCTAAAGAGCAGACAAGAAGGCAAGACTACAGCCGCTGGTAGTCATGTAGCAGCCGCAAATTCTGTGTACAAGCCGTCTTTGTACAATTTTATGGCGGCGGCGGAACTTTTCATTGTGTCATGTAGCCAACAGGATGAGTGGATAAATGACGCTAAAGGCAATTATTCGTCATTGAATCCATTGGTGCATGAAGTATCCTTGACCTGGCCTGTCGTTGGTCCCGGAGGTAAATATGTGACCAGGGAGATGCGTATTCTAAAAATGGTTGGTCGTGGTGAGCCCGTCATTGACGCCATTACTGGTGGCCGTAAAATGCTATTTGAAGACATGCCAGGTTTAGTAATTTTGGAGCCTGGTAATTGGTTAGCTTCTGTCATTATGAGAGAGGCGCATGTTGAGCTTCATTCTGGTGTCCGTGGAACCTTAGCTGAGAGCCGCCGTTGGTGCTGGATTGTGAAGGCAAGAAGGTTGTCCATCATGGAGGTTAAGAAGTGTTGGCCCTGCAGTGTTGAGAGGGCCAAGGAATGTCGTACAACCATGAAGGATGTTTTACCTGACAAGTTGGTTCCGAGCAGGCCTTTTGAAGCTGTGCAAGTTGACCTTATGGGTCCGCTGGTTACGAGGAGAGCTACCACCAAAACGAGGAGTCAGACAGCAACGAAGAAGGTGTGGGTGTTCGTGGTAGTCTGCAGGTTCTCGGGAGTGCTGTGGCTGGATGCCTTGGAGAAGTATGATACCAGCAGTATCCTGTTGTCCCTGCGCAAGTTGGAGGCTGTTCATTGTCTGCCGAAGGTTATAGTAAGCGACATGGGCACACAATTATCCGCTGCTCGCAAGGTTTTAGAGCAGAAGTTGGGCAGCCAGGTAGAGTTTTCTTGGTCCCAGATTCCAGCCCGTGCCCACCATTTTATTGGGCAAGCTGAGAAAATGGTGGGATTAACCAAGAGATTGCTGTCCAAGAAGTTGGTGAATAGTTCTGTTAATTTTAATGAGCTCCTGGTGCTGTTGGCAGAGGTTAGCAAGTTAATGAATAGCAGACCATTGACGATAGAAGCTGCGAATGACGTGGAGAATTGGCGGCTGATTACCCCTGGCCAGCTGCTGGGAAATGTAGACCGCCAGCCGTTGTGCAATGTGGCGATGAAACCAGAGGACCAAATTTCCTCCAGGTTGAAGTTGTTAGAAGATTTGTCTGCCCAGTTTTGGACTTCCTACCGCCAGGAGATTCTGCCGAAGATATTGAGGATGTCCAAGTGGAAAGATGAAATGGCGGAGCCGCTAGCTGACGGAGATATAGTGCTGGTTACGAGTACAAATCCGCTGATGAGATGTCTGCGGATGGGCCGTGTGACGAGGATTGAAGATGGGAGAAAGACTGCAAGAGTCTTGTTCAGGCTGATAGATAAATCTCCCCTGGAAGAACATGCTGTATCAGTCAGGCAGTTATTAAAAATTATGATTAATAATTGATTCTTATTTTATGAAAATTGAGAACATTTTTTTTAGTAAAAAGCCACATTTTCATATGCCTATTTTTATGCCTAAAATAAGAATCAAGCGAAATGCGATCAATTTTTATTCTATTTCATATGCTCAAATTTAATTTTATTGAGTTTAATTTCTTTTCAAAAGTACAATTCATTATAAAACTTACCTGAAAAGTTTACCAAAAAAGGAATAAATGTGTCGAGGTTGCGTGATTCGATATTTATTCTAAGAAAAAAATCAAGTATTTTTTTAGCAGATTTTTTTAAAATTACATATGAATTTCAATCAAGTAAAACATTTTATTCAGATCAAGGAATGATTGAAAATTCATATTTAAATTCTCATTTTTTTTTACAAAGAAAAATTGGTATTTTTTCATAATTTCGATGAAAATTCTAACAAAGATATTATTATTATTTTGCTATTATCTAAGTATTGAAAAGTTTTATTGTTGATTAAGATAGTTACAGTTCTTATTCATTAAGTTTGAAAAACTTTCTGCCCAAGGATTTGAAAAATTTTTTCTTACTACTCTTTTTGATGCTTAACAAATTTAGTTTTAAGTACCTATAAATCTTAATTTTCTTGTCTAAGATTTATTTCGTTTTATATTCTTACCATTATTTGTTTACATTTCAACCAGATTTCGTAGGTACTTATTGATTTATTAATAATGATTTATTACCTATTGATTATGATATGAGTATAAGTTGTTATATTATAACATCATGATTAATAGGATTATCCATTTTAGGATTTGTGTATGTGATCTTGTGAGTGTCATGTGCCTGGAATATTGTATGGTACAAACCAATCCCCATCCTTCTATCCTAAAATGTGAGGTATTATGAGTCCTAGTGAGGAGTATAATATTGTGTATGCATTTCATGGGGTTTCATTTAGTTAGGAGCAAAAATTGTCATGTTTTTCGGGATGTGGCCATTCTCATGTGATTATGGTGAGTTGAGTTTAGTGAGAAATGTTGCTAGTGCTCAGCGAAAAAAAACCTTGAATCTAATTAAGGAAGTTAATTTGACTTTCAAACGGGGGGTGTGTCTTAACCTCTTTTGGAGGAAGCTTTGTGTTTATCAAGATCGAAATTAATTCCTTATTCAAAATTCAAATTAGGCGCAAATGTCGTCTTTGTTTGACTTTCCTTTTCTAAAGAGACGCGGCATGGAATTGTTTATGTTTTGATGCGTCCACGTTCTTTACTTTTGATTGATATGTGAGTGGGTGAAGATTTCGGAGAATAAAGTTGGGCCTATCATTGGTCTCATAGTGCGTGAACGACCCTAGTATACCAGGGGCTTTAAACCATAAGAACTTCAGGTAGAATTTGTTCATTTTATTTAAATTGAATGGCGTATAGGACGAATTTATTAAGTGTAAAAGGCTTTAGCCAGCTAAACATGAAACTTTATTATGTTTTAGTAATTTTTATGTGCCTTTATTTTTGCATTTAACAATGATCTATTATACCAAATAATTTTCCTTTAAAGCCAAAGTACCCAAAGATTCTTAACCGTAGAAAAAAAGATTAAAAAGCAAATAATTTTACGTGGTTATAAAAAACTGGAATTTTGTATTAATTGATTTTGTGATTTCAGGACTTTGAAATAGTTTGCCTCAATAAATCTATAATCAAACCTGCTGTTGAAACTTGATGGTTCCTGGTATTGGGGGTTTGTGTGTCCGTCAAACAAGATCTCTAGAACTTCCCGCTAATTCGGAAGTCTCACTCAACCAAAGTGTCATGGTTGAGACAGTAATAGTGTCTGACTGATTATGACGTAACAAAAAAAAATTAGCCAATGAGAGGCCACTATAAATTTTACCATTGGTCAATAACGGCCTCTCATTGGCTAATTTTTTTTTGTTACGTCATAATCAGTCAGACACTATTACTGTGTTCAGTTTTAACTAGAGCGAAGCCGGCCAAAAATGTTGTTGTACACTTTCAAAAAGTAACTAAAGTAACTAAGTAATAAGTATCTTTCACGTTTTCAATTTTAGACTATTAATTTCTTTTTGACACTTGTTTTTGTATTCTTGTTAGCGGTAATTTTAAATAACTACTATTGTATGTTTGTTTGAATTGTTCAGCTCACTTTTATGTATGTTGTCATCCTTGTTATCATATTTGCAAATAATGCACATTTCTTCTTGGAATTGAAAACTATAAAGTTTCTTGTTTTGCGTAGTTCTGCCAATTTTGCATAAGCAAAGCACTGCAATCAAGTAGATAATTTGTCCTGTACTTTTTTTACCCAGGGATCTTAATGGAAGGGACAATCGACACGCTTTTTGTCATAAACAAAATTACCCATATGAAAGTAAGAGTTTTGGTGAAAAGTTTTGAAAATTTATTCAAAACCCAAGATTCTATTTAACCATCCTCCCCATAGTCTACTCTACTGAACTGTCCCTCCCTGCTTTATAAACAAAGAGTAATAATAAGAAGAACAGTAAGGAAAAGCAAGACAAAAGTTACTCAATCAAAGGATATATTGATTATTTACTGGCAATAACAGGCAACAAATACTTATCCCAGGTAATATAATGCCACCGTGTTAGGATAATGGACGATTCAAAATTATTTTTTGGTTGAAAGTTTATATTAATCATACTTAGTTTATATCTCTTTTTCAAGAAGATTTTAAAAGCAGGATTTTACAGCCCCATTAATCAAATTTTAAAATTAATTATCCTTTTTTATTGATTGATTTAATACTTACTTTCTGCCGCTGCCACCAAGAATGAGAAGAATATTGACGAGTACAGCCAACAGAATAAGTCCAGCTATCAGGGTCAACTGACTACGCGACATCTCTCTCTGAATACAAATATTTATTTTAAAAAGTTTTTAATAATTTTAGTAGATTTTTTACAATGCTTTTAAAAGATTTATTTAGTCCACTTTTGGTATATCTTCAGTTAACCTTTGAATTGCCATAATATGCAAAGTTATATTACGTAGTTTTAAACAGGACTTTGTGGCCACTGAACACAAAATTCAATTAGCATTCTGTCTAATATAAATAATATGTTTGTATATATTTTAATATGTATAATAGTGCACATCTCACCTATCCTCTCATATAAACTAACAGAATGTTTATTTACACTATTAAGTGCAGTGCATTTAATCTCTTACAAACCTTTCAATTTGTTCAGGCCATTACATTTTAAATGCAAAATAGAAGTCTCAAATTATGCATATACCTTTCATAGGGTTAAACCAATGCCATAATACGAAAATAGGAAATTATGAGTTAATTTATTTCTAAAAAAAATAATAAAGAATATATTTTCTTCTTTTTGTGACATGTCCGAAAAAACATAAAATTCCCTTTATTTATATTAAGTTTTCAGGATCTGCTGGATTCAAATTATATTTTCCATTAAAGTTTAAATTTTATATTTGTTTTGTAATTTAATCTTATAAGAATAAAATGAAACCATTGAAATACCATATTCGAATATATAGTAGAGCATCATCAAAACTTTAATTTTATAATTTTTATTTATTTTTCATAATTATTATCAGTTTATTATCCATTTACCCATACCTGCTTCAAATCCCCCAGTTATTTTAACTGCTGATGTGGCATTTTTTTTCTCTAGAGACTTACTAATTTTAATTAAACAAGAATGACAATATTTGTAAAAGCAAAGCATGTAAAATTGAACAAGTTGAGGGGGATGAGGGCAGGTTTAACTCCACCCCATCCGTACCAGAAAAACAAATTATGGTAGGCACCCCACAATTTTAAAATACGTTAGATTACACACCCCAAACCTATGAAAATTCTCATTTTCCCCACCCCCATATAAAAAAAACCTTAAATGTGAAATATTTTATTACAATGTTCCGATGGTTTAAAAATTTTATTCCTATTATCCCTTTAAAAATTAAATTTACAACTAGACACATTTGTTGGTAGGCTTATTTAAGGTAATTATGTTTTCTTTAAATTTAATATCATTTTATTTTTCTTATCTAAAAATAGTGACGTTGGATTGGCAGACATGCGGCCAGACACACAAGTTTTAAAAAGTCACAGCGCCTCTTACAATATTAATTTTAACCAAATATTGCAAATTGTTTTACAATATTTTTTCCCCTCTGAAGGATAATCTTTATCACAAAAAGGGAGGTAAAATCCTTTACTGATAGTTTAGGGTACAATATCCCCCCTCCCCCACATTATCTAAACTTATTGCTAACCTCTAAGGGGAGCACAAACCATAAGGGCCCTAACCCTACAAGACTCAAGAATATAAGGTCATCTACCCAAGGGTAGGCTAAAAAAATCCAGGTTTTTGAAAATACCCATTTAAGCGGTTTGCACAGCCTTTAAATTACATGTCTTGAGATAATGGTAAAAGTAAAAATTAAATTTTATAATTGGTCCTTTTGAGAAAATCCGCAAATTGTTTTTTCTCCATTTTATATACTTTTACCATAAGCAAGCATCCATATTTCTTTTTTTGTTTGTTTGTTAGTGGTCCACTTAAAGTTGGAAGGATATTGTCGAGAGAGGACATAAAAATGCAAAGCTTTTGATGGAAAACATAAATATTAAAACAAAACACTAAATGTATACAAATGTTTTTGTCTAAAACATGTTTTATTTTTATGAGACAAGAACGAATTTGAAGGAAGTTTTCGTCTTTTGAAAAATTTAAATGAAACCATGAAAGCAACATGGAAAAGAAGCCAAATATGAGCTGTGGAGGAGAAAAAAAAACAATCATCAGGTCACATACTCCATGTGAGTTATAAAGTACTATTGGCTTCGCCCCTAGCCTCTAGGGGCTTTGCCCCAAGAGGTAATTTTAAAAAAATTAAGTGCCTCTGGTGCTCCCACCGCTAATTTCTAATTAATTATTTTTTTTATTTGAGGGGAATTTTTTTTTGTGAGTTGGGGGTCTCCCAACCCTCAGTGGTTACCGACATCTTAAGGGACAGACAGACATCAAGCTACTTTGTAAGTTTGTATTATAGACGTACAGTTGTACATAAACTATCAAACAATTAGAATTGAGAAGGCTTGAATAAAGCAAAATATATTTTCTACAAAGAAGTGTGTTCTTTCTGTGTAGTTAGCTCTAGCCGCGCGTTTTTTGAGTATTATAGACGGTAACAATAAACATAACAGACTTGTAGATTAAGAGAGCTGTAAAATAACCTACCCCAAAAGATTCCTTGTACTTCTCATTAATTACAGAATCTAGTTTAGCAAAATAGAGAACAAGTAGGACTCCGCTCAGAATTGAAAGGATTCCTCCGATGATCTGGACACCTAAATAAGATATCTTTAATAGCAAACTAGTATTTAAAATCTGAATATGAACAGACTAAGTTGTTTTTTTTTAACAGGTAGGGAAAACAAAATACTATGAATTATTTTTTCCCACCTTATGTTTCTTTTTCAATTAGCTTAACTCTTTTCCACCAATGAATATATTTATCTCATAATATTGATATTGTAATAGTAAGATAAGCCGATGCACTGGAAAGTGTAATGTGTGACGTCATAAAAATACTCTATTATTCATTTTTTAGGGGTTTCCTTTTCAACTTCTCCTCTCATCCCTCATTTTTTGACGTGTTTTTGTGACGTCACACATGGCACTTTCCAGCGCCTCATTTAAGCCATACTCTTAAGCAGGCCCCAGTAGTCAGTTTAAGAATCTGCAGCCAAGTAAGCAATTTCTGTCAAGTCAGCCATCTACAGACGCAAAAGTTGCAATTTGAATTTAGAGGGGATGTTGACAACCGAGTCCATCTTTTACTCAACAATCCACTTTTAAATCACAAAAGAAATACACGGCAGCTACTTCATAATTTCTAGTTGGATAACTTTTAAAGTATGGCTTAGAAACCAATTAATATCCTCTAGATTAGAACCGGTTTTAAGCCATACTGAAAAACCATATACCATATCGTATTATATCCAGTTTTCTACGATTGTAAAAATGTACAATCATATGATTTTGTTTAACCGTGTCTTCGGTATCTCGGTGCTAAAAAAACTGGTTTTAATATCATAATTGTACATTTTTATATCCGCAGAAAGCTGTTTATAATACGATGCGATAAATAACTAATACCTGTTTTCATTTTTAAAGGACAACAAATATCTGTGTCACTTTTCTCTGCTTTGCCCATCTCAATGAATAATGATCTAAAAATGGAAACAAACAAGAATGATAATATTCATAAAAGCGAAGCTTGTATACTAAAAATCAATAATGACCTTACTAACTTTTGACCTAGAATTATTGCATGACTATTTTTTTTTATAATTTTGAGAATCAAAAGTTAGTAACTGTATTATAAATCTTTCCATAGAGTCAAAATTGCATAAAAAATTCTCGACGTAAATTTAACTTCATTACAAAATTGTCAACGTAAAATCGAAAATTGCAATTTCACAAATATGACACAAAATACAATTTTTTAGACGCAATGATGTTCACTTTTCATGCCCCATTAGTAGGAAATCTTCGCTTTAAGAAATATAATATCTCTTCTGTGGAAATTTAATTCTTTACAAGAATGCAATTTTTTCAATTTTTCATTCATTTTCGTAGGAAAATTTCACGTTGCTAAAAATTTTTTGTTTAATAGAACCCATAGACGTCCAAGCTTTTTTTTGGGGGGGGGAGGGTAAGCGCCCCATTACCCCCCCCCCCCTTGGACGTCTATGATAGAACCTAACCTTTTACTTTTATAAATCTAAAAGTGCATAATGTCCACAAAAATGCCCAATGATATTGATAACACCAGTTGATTATATCCCTTAACACCGACCATTTAACAGATAATCTTATTTCAAGTAAAAAGGGAATCGAACATTTGCCTTTATAAACTCTTTGTCACACACTATCTATAATACAAAGTAGAATGATGTCTGTACGTATGTCCATCCGTCTGTCCGTCCGTCTGTCTGGCTGTCCGTCTGTCCGTCCGTCCGTCCGTCCCTTAAGATCTCGGTAACCACTTAACCGATCGGATTCTACTCTTCAGGGAATATATCCACTGGTCCTGTGGTGGTTTTAGGCTATTTTCTTGTTTTTTTTTAACGGATGGTTGTTGCACTATTGGAACTGATTTTTTTTAAACGGATGGTTGTTGCACCAGTGGAACTGAATTTTTTTAAAATCACCTCTTGGGGCAAAGCCCCTAGAGGCTAGGGGTGAAGCCGCTGGTTTATAATAAAATGTTACCTTATTGTTACCCAGAAATAAGCCACCAACATGGAGACGAGAAATGGAACAAAACCAAGAAACCTAATTTAGAATTTGGTATTATTTCTATTATAACAATTTAACCAGAGATTCATTATTTTATCAATTATTTTTTATTAGATGTTAAGATTTTTTTTGGAGGGGGGAGGGGCAAACTTATGACCCAAAAACCGAAAAGCAAAACCCAATATGTAGAGGGGATAGCGAAATTTATTCTTCATCCGTACGTACGTGGATAGACATACATACCCCGTTCTACTTTGTATTTTGTTTCTTTGGAGTGGAGGGGGGAGGGTGTCCATACACCAAATAAAATAGCCTGAAATCTATATGACCAGAGCCTAAGCGGTGAAAATTAGGATTCCAACAGACATCTTTCTTTGTACAATAGATAACTAATTTTTATTATCTGTCTGTTCTTGATTAATCAGTAAATCATTCATACCTTAGCAATTGATATTCTACAGTGTTGTTCATCTCTGGAGCAAGTATGGGCAGGGGCACTGCGAACATACCAATGGATATACCAAGGAACACAAAGATGTGAATAAAGTACATGACCAACCAGGGAACTAATAACCATCTTGTACACCCTGTACATCCAAATATCTAAAAACAAGAACAATTATGCTTTTGAATTACGCAACTGAAATTATTACAAAAAAAACTTACAGAAAGTATTTTAATTGATACTAGGGGCTATGCACCTAGAGGCTTTTAGGGAAACATAAAATCTTTTCTTTTCAATCTATATTAAGATCAGATTCAGCTGTTTACCAAAAAAATATTTGCTAGTCATCGCATTATATTTTTTTGATTTTTAGCGATAAATCTTGGGAGAGAGGTTGTAACCTCCCCCCAAAAAGCTATAACCCTATACAGGACCTATGAGAAGCTACACTGTAAAGTTGAACCATATCGGTTCAACGATTAGCGAGATCCTTTGGTACAACCAGACAGAGAGACACACAGAGATCATTTTACTTTCTTATAAGAATAGAAAGTACTGTATAAAAACCATTGTGTTTAAATTTTAGATTTCTAATTTTACTGAAAGATGCTATTATAAATCTCTTCTATGTTAATAGTTTACTAGATGTAAAAATATGTGTTAACTACTTGTCTAAGTAATGCCTTATCTCTCCCCTGATTTAAGTTCTAAATTGTGAATAGATTGTAAGTTTGTATCTTCAAACTTGTATGCATACTTAGTTATAAACCATTCAGTACAGATATTAGACCTGTTCAAGATCAACAATTTATAAAGAGAGGGGTAGGTTTCTAGTAGAATCCGTAAAGGTTATGTGTTATAAAAATTGATGTTAACTTTAAAAAAAAATTTTTGGTCTATAGTTCTTTTCAATAAGAAATACACATATTTAGTGAATATTATCGTTCTACTACTATTTTTAAGCCTTAAAACACACACCTTTATGGATTCTACCAGAAACCTACCCCTCTCTTTATCGTTTTTTGCAAAATTATAAAGCATTATGATATTTTTAAAATCTTTCGATTTTTTTGTAATGATATTTTATTTATAATTATTCGATAAACAGTTTATCATTTTCTTCTTATTTCTTTCTTAGGACACAATAAAAAAATAATGTTTTGTCCTATTTTAAAAACATTAAGTCAGTGTGTTTCCAGACAAATAATTCAAAATCTAATCATGATATACAAAAAAATCAAGTTATGAAATAAAGACAAATATTTTAGTTTAAAATTTGCTTTGTTTAAGTCAAATCAAATTTAGATATATAATTTTAATAAAGAGAGCTGGATGCCCAGAACTGTATAACAAAGGTGTCTAACAACAAAGTTAAAATTTGTATCTCAATAAAGAAAATGTTTTTTCTTAGTATACCAAAAAAATGAAATATTGAACAGATCGAACCATCTACTCTACATATACGTATACATACCAACAGCTTACACGCCATACACTGGAGCTCCAACAATATTTTACGTAAACGCACAATAATATAAAAGGCATAAACTTTTAACAATTTTTTTCAATAATTTTCACAAACATACCAACTATATCAACTATTTTAGTGTCATTGGTTGGATCATGTTAGGTCTCCCATAAGTTAAATACAGAGAAACGTATTCTTGATTTTTCTTGTTTTTTGACTTGTAAGTTTTAGTTTTCAGAAAGATACATAACAAGTTTAAACTGTTGATAGATTAAGATTCGTTGGCAAATTTGGAGAAATAGTTTTAAACCTTCCCAGGACCTTTACACTGTAAAGGAGAACCATATTGGTTCAATGGTTGGCGAGATCCATTTCATGTATTAACATCAAACGCTTAGCAGAAGAAGCAATCAGAATATTTATTTTTTCTACAAGTTTCATGTTTTCTAAATTAATTTCAATTGGTTATCTTTTTATCTGTTTATATAAAGATAGATAAATAATTATATATATTTTTTAGCTTTCTTATTAAACGAGATCTACCTTATATTTGATATTTTATAATGTTTGTAGATATATTTGAAGTAAGGAAATAACAATTTGAATAAGAATATATTTGGCTCTTAACTTTGATCCTGAATATGTAATTTGGAAATGTAACTTTGGAAGATGTATATATGTACACATCAATCTTAATCATACATGTACATTATAGCAGCATATAGTATACTAGTGGTTAAGCCCCTTGCATTAAGGGACTCTAAATTCGATGATTAAAAAAGATAACATTACTTTTTTTTTTAGAAATTACGCAAAACCTTCTCTGTACCTATGTGTGACGGAAGATTTCCGAAAATGTAGATCTCAATCAGTTCAGTAGACATTGAAATTTTAAGCTTCAGGCAAAATAAAACTTACTTCTTTAAAATAGGATACATATGCTCTTGACTAAATTGGGCTTTTCAGGAAAACGTCAGACTAGGTTTAGACTATTTTACAATGTGTTTATATAGCAATTGCTCAATAGGTTATAGGCGAAGTAAACTAACAGAGAAAACAAGAATATTAAAAGTGAAAATCTAACCGAGAAAACAAGAATATTAAAAGTGAAAATCTTCAACAACATAAAATATGATACAATAAAATATTTGCTGTAAACATACCAAATATTAAATACTGATTTAGATGATAACCGTAGACATACCAACCAGCAAACCTTTGTTATAGAATATCTATTAAAAATAGCTGAAACATGGTATTTAACATAATTAATGTTTCTTTGGAATTGAAATGTGATGACTAACCACTTTTTTAAGCTTACCAGCAATAAATTTGACAAAATTGAATATTCAAAGAGAACATCTGTGAAAGTGTCTATGGGTGGGAAGGTGCAGGGTCGAATCCCAGTAACTTTCTCCAGAATAATTTCTCTAACATCCTCCAGGAAGATCAGGTAACAAACATACACTCCTGAAAAGTAAATAATATTATTAAAGTAAATGTAAAAACTGCCAAGTAAAATTGTATAAATCCGCGGAAATGTATATGATTGCTGTCGAGAAGGTGTTGATTCAGAGTTTGGACCACTGTGCGGCATACTAGAGGCGCTACTGCTGCTATGTCTGGCACGTGACATCAATAATATAATTAGAGTAAATGTCCTTGCACATAAATGCACAATCAATTAATTATCAATTAGAAATTCCAATTAAAGCGACAATCAAAGAGTTGGTTGACTTTTGGGTTATAGATTATCCAATTTCAGGGTGTTAGAGTGCTGGGTCATTGTCAAGATGATCCACAATATATTCTTTCTTTTGGAGGCAATAATGGCACCTTTTTCTTTTTAGATATTGTAAAAGACAACTAAAAAAGTTTAAAACAATTACTAAATGTAGAAATACAAAATTCTTTTGGAATCAGAATAATTAAGAATCCACATTAGTAATTCTGCTAATGTGAGTCTATAAGCAACCCAACACATCTATCAGGTACTTACATACATACTAGAATTATTATAGAGTAGTTTCAATAATAAATACATATATTTGTATTGCATGATGTTCTATGTTCTAAGTAAAGATATTGTTGTATTGTAATGTATCGACAATATTGGCAGAATAATAGAGGTTATAATGTCAGATGTCTGTATTATACAACATCACTATATGTTTATTATAAATATATCAGAGCAAGGATGATAGCATCTATTGCAAGTAGCGAAGCTCATAAAAATCAAGTAAATAATAAGTATAAGAAGAATAACCATACAAACGGACGGACAAAGTAAGTTATAGAAAGATGAGGATCTAGGACTATAAAAAAATTTAAGTCATTAATCTTTAATATAAGCTGAAAAAATCACATTTGACATATTGGATCTTCACTGATATTTTAAAACATGTCGTACGAATTTCAGACATGTATCTTTTGTATCAATCATCTATAATTGTATTTATCATAGAAGTTTTAACGGACGGAAACTATAGTATGGTTTTAGAGTATTTTCGCAACTAAAATAACTTTTTTGGGGGATAATGAGTGCCAATTTGGCCAATTACCAATTGAGAATTTTTTGATTGATTAACTGAAAGAATTGTATATAATAATTCTGATGAGGAGATAAGGGTATCCTTGTTCCCGACATTATGGATGTTGGATACAGTGATAGTGCAATGAAAGTTTCTTATAATACTAAACTTTACAAAAAGAAAGGGACATGACAATGAATATAAATTAATCATCCATTCAATTAGTATTTAGGTGCAAAAATAAAATTTGATTGTTTGTACTAGTTATTTGTTCCGTATTAATAAAATTTAAAAGAATTATTTTTCTGCTGTTGTAAACTTCAATCCTTCCAAACCCGGCTTAATTATGCCTATTCTTTAATTTATTATATGTTATCATAAAAGGAACTAATTTTGTTTTGCCAAGAAATATCTATTTTACCTCTAGACTATCTACAGTACTTAGGAATCTTAGAATAAAAATATACTAAATGTTGATTTTGAGAAAATTTAACAAATTTGCAACTTTACCAGGGGTATAGTGATTGATATTAATATATAAAATGACATACCTAAACTAATTGTCAACAAGATAGCTCCGATGGCTTTAGCTCCTTTCTCCAAAGATATGGCACAGCAACATTTTTTTATCCTCAGGGACACCAGCCCCCTCTCGTCTTCGCTCATACTGAATTAATTACATTATTTTAGCACCTTGACTAAAGCAAAGCATTTGACGCAATTTTTAGTGTCGCATTTTATCTATAGGTTGAGTATGTCCGTACATTCGTCTGTCAATGCATTTGCAGTGGCTACAGTTTGTCGAATGATAGAAAAAGAAATGAAATATTTATTACTTGATTTAATCTTGATGTCAAACAAAAATCAAATTTTTAGTAAGTTTATGAAAGGACATCCCAAAAATTACAATAATTTACTCTTAATTTGTTAGAAGACATGTTATTAATTTGTTATTGATGCGCTTCTTGTGGATATACCTGTCGTTGCAATTATATCAATTTTGTTAAAAGTGAATAGGTCCATATTAGATGCTACATACATTACTATGCCTATATGGTAAAAATGCACAAATTTTACTTTACTAAATATTTTAAACCATAAAAATAAAATGAAACTAAAACTTTATTTTTTTCAAATTCATTTGCTATCATAGTTTACAGGTCTAACACATTTACTGTAAAATACATTTTTTTATTGAAATAATTTTAATTACCTGAGGTTTTAAGTTTGTTTTAATTCACGTACAGAGCTGCAAAAAAAAGGACACTGGGAGATAACTTTTCTATATTTATGTAATAACTTTATCACAATTTTGGGTGAAATTTTCACACATCTTGCTAACTATCCACACTTAGAAACTGTGACATACAGATAGACTTGCGGATAAACAACACACACTCACACATACACACACCATGTTATAGCCCTAACTCTGGGAGGATGTTCAGCACTGCTTATGCTTACAGCTACATACACACACTCACACACACACACACATGCACGAAACAGCACACACACACAAACAAACACACATGTATAAATATTAAAGAAACCCCTGGGCACATTATACTATAGAGGCTGAACAGTGTACATACACACAACAGAGGTGAGTACACAATGTCTCAGGCATAGAGAAGGGGGGTAGTGTAATTGAGAGAAGAAGTGGGGAATGGGGATGGAGGTATGCATCCCTTGGGAATTTACAGAGAAAATCTAGGCCCTGCTCTTCTCTCAAATAGGGATGGGGGATAAAGGGATGAGTGGCATGAAAGAAGATGGCTTGTGCGGTGTGCAATTTGTGGGTGGCATTCATTTATTTTGGGGGACAGTTAAGGGCAACACAGGGGGTAGAAAATAAGGACATTAAGCTAGAGAAAGGAAAGAAGGCCGGTGCGGTGGACAGAGACAGTTGGAGCAAATTTACCGGGAGAGAGGGGTAAAGGAAGTAGGTATGAAGAATTCAGCCTCTAGGCGAGGAGTATTTTGGGCTTTGAGCATTTCTTTGGGGGGAGGGGATGGAAGGGATAAAAAGTGTTGAGTGTGGGAATAAATACACAACATATATTAAGTAAATAAGAGATATGAATGTGTACATTGTACATCAGGGCTTTATAAGACCATAGAAATGACCCATCTGGGGATTAGAAAATGATAGAAGATTTTTTTATGCAAAACCTTTTCTACGCTTTAGCTGTGTACGTCTGTATGTACGAACGTTATTATTATATGACTTATAGATTACAAATTAGGGTATGTTTTAAATCAATTTTAAAAAAGCCATTGGAAAACATCTGTTATATTGGAAACGCAATTAATCTATAGTCTATACTAATGTTCATTAATTAAATAATTAACATGTTGATTTCATATACCATTTTAACAAATTCTAACATTTCTTTTAATTAATTTAAGTTCTAAGTTGTGATTTCCAAAAGGTATAAATTTCATTGCATAGCACTTCTATATCTAAACCTCCAAAAGTATGTATGTTATATCATTAACTTCCACTGCACTTTATTAAGCTATTTTTAATAAAGGACATTTTTAAGTTGCAAAGATACCATATAATTGTTTGTGTCTGTCTCTGCTTCTGTTGATTATGCTTGTGTTGTGTTGCGCTAAGTAGTCTCCACTAAAAAGGAAATCCATTTTTTTATATTATGAAAATATATATAGTATATTGTAAATATATAGCTCTCTTGCTGTGAGGGGGAAGATTAAGTTCTCATTTACTATATTATTAATTATATGTATACACATATATCACATATATTATTATATTACTCTATATATTGTTTTAATAATATTGATAATGTTCACAGCTCAAGAGAAAATAATATAATAGGCCTTAATTTAAAAGAATAAGATATTTTTCATTTAAACAAGGGGTCATCAGTCACACCCACAATACTAAGTTGCGGAATTGGTTGGCTACGGCTAAAAGTGATTGATACTGACATTAAGGCCTATTGGATGGCTTACAAAGCTATGCAAGGCTTATTTGGTGAACAGCTGTGCGGCTGATTGTGGCTGTAACTGCTGCTAGCGAGCTATAAAAAACGACCTAAAGGACCCATGGTTTTAAATTGGATTTTTTTGAGGGATTTCTGTATGCTCTACACCTAAATTTTAACATAAATAAAATATTTAAGACATAAAGTGATATATCTATCTTAAAAGAGGTATACCTACTTTGATATACCTAACTCTTCTAAGGTTCTGCTTGATGTATCTACACCGTTTTAGACGTCATGATACAAATTAATGTTATAATATATCTTTATCAATCAAATAGCAAGAAAACACATAAAGAGCAAATTACAGTCGTCATATCATATTAACCATGTAGGAACTATTTAGAACATTATGGTTGTTAAGAAAGAGTTTTATTCTGTGAAATTGTTCGACTAGAACACAGTAATAGTGTCTGACTGATTATGACGTAACAAAAAAAATTAGCCAATGAGAGGCCACTATAAATTTTACCATTGGTCAATAACGGCCTCTCATTGGCTATTTTTTTTTGTTACGTCATAATCAGTCAGACACTATTACTGTGTTCGTTCGACTATAGTATAGTTCATACAAACAAGGATGACAACATCCATGAAAGCGCAGCTCCAAAATCAGACGGTAGCTCAAATGAACAATAACATTTGTAGAGTGTCATAACTTAATGAGCAGAAAATCAATTCATAATTCTAAACAAAATATTGTATAGTTTTTTTTTTGCAAAATGCAGGACACTGTTCAAAGACGTAATGACATTTTTAGGACTTGATTGTAGAAATGGTTTGCTTTATGAAATAGTAGGTAATGTGCAGAGTAACTGTGGTATTTGCCTGGTGAAGTTGAGCAATCTTGGAAAACTAAAAGGAACCAAAAGGCTAGACACTTATCATAAGAACCAAGAGCCTGACAAGAATAATAAAGAAATTACAATAAGTTTGCATAACAGCATTATTTTTATTATTTTTTTACATGAGGCAATCGCACTTGGTATTCTTTCATTTTAGGATTAACCAACAACACATATTTCGTTATGAAATACATTTCTTTCGCTTTGGATGGCATTGACTTTTTGTTTTAAACTTATTGCTTAATGTTTACCTTATTACTTTTTATCTCCTTTTTTATGACCATATTTGATCTTGTTTTTATATATAGTCATACTCGATTTTAATATTAATACTTTAATATGAAGTGTATAATTAAATTAAAATTCTTTTTTATTTGACATTGATCCAATTTTTTATTTCACAAAGTTGTTATCTCAATAAAAATGTTTTATATCAGCCGATTTTTTATCAATAATTTCTTTTACAGGCAATTATTGTTTTCTAACTGATAAGATAAGGAATTGATGGCAAAATCCATATTTTTACCTCTGGTCTTATTTTACTAAACCTCTCTTATTAAACATTAAAAAAATTTAATACTTTATTTATTTTTAGCATTTAAGGCAGGAATTTTTTTTAAAAAATATCTTACTTTTGTACTACAAAGTTACCATTTATATTTTAATGCTAAGAACGGTAGCAAAAGACTAGAAAGAATTTTTTTCTGAGGTGAAATATTCTGAAATATGTGGAATAATTTTCTAAATGTATGGGGGGGGGGGGGAGTAGGAAATATTACTGACAGAAAAAGAAATTTAACCGAATTATTTTGTAATGAGGAAAGATTAAATTATGCTTCAGTGTTGTTTGCACAGCGGGGATATCAACATTCATTAGTCCAGAGAATCTGTTTCGTCATGGCCAGAGCTGTCACAGTAGATCCAGCTTTTAAGGTATTCAAGCAAATATAATTTGATTTTGCTCTTTCCCTTCCCCTTAGGGCGCCTAGAGGCCCCTCGGGGCGTAACTATTTACTAGTGCTTTAACACGCTGATTGTGTTCTATAAACTTTTACTGAAGGTTGTATCCTATAAATAAATGACGGGGATTTTTCAATGATTATCTTTATTCTTAACACTTCATAAACGTAAAATCCTCTAAATCATATTTGCTATCAAACTGTAACGTAACTCAATCAAAATTATAACTACAAAATCAACATTCAAAAACTAGAAGCTGCGCTACTCACGGATATTACTTAACCTTCTTAATAGAGATTTATGCCTTTGTTCACGATTTATAGGTTTAATTCAATGTTCAATTTATTTATTTACTTCTTTTGGCAAATAGCGCTGCTATTCTATAATTCGCGTTGTTTGCCCGTTATTTGGAAAAAATCTTATTTTTTCTTGGCTGCTAGAGGTGTATACGGTTTTCCAAAAATATTTTGCGGACTAATGAACATATTCTCTACAACTTTCATGGTCTGTTGGTCTGCATGTAATGATCTATAGAGTACTAAATAAAAGAATTATGTGTGTTTTTTTTCTCTGTCGTTTTAAAATATATTATTTAGAAATATTCTTCTCTACAAAAACTCTACAACATTTTCGCACTTGGTTCGCGACAGATTGCCAGAAACGCTGATAAATCTAAATTCTATTCGCAAAAATTTTTATTGTCTCTGCTGTTTTCACAGACAGACTGCTGAATATCTTTTTTTTGGTGTGCAACTGATCACTAAGCTTTACAACTCTCTATGTCCGTCTGTATGTCGTGCTGTGTGTAAGATGGATATTCAATTTAGAAACTATAATTTTCTAAGTTGCTAACAATGATTTAAATTTCGATATCCATCACCGCATTTGCTCTTTAACTAAATTTTTCCTTTCATATGAATGGTTGTTTCTTTACTTTTATAATTATGAGCTTCGATAGTTATGGATGTTGTAATCCTTGTTATTTAATATTTTATGATATTGTTTTTTTATAATTTTATTAATGATATTTAACTTGGCATGATCAGTAAGGCTTCTTAAAATTCCAAAATGTTTTTAAACAATACGAGAGTCTAAATCTAAAACCCGACCCCTCGGAAAGTTAAATGGTTCGAATCTTGACAAAAACCGTGTCTTATCTAAAGATGTAAAAAATTCTACCTTCTACTCCTATGTTAGACATCAATAGTAAGAATAGGAGGAAAGCCTTGGGCCAAAAACAGAGGCAATTTATCACCATGCAGGGTTGAGTCCTCTTGACAAAGGTCATGCAAACAAAGAGTTGTTTGTTTGTCTATTATAGTAGGTGGAGGTGTTTTTATGAAAAAAAACTGTTTTGCCAAATTGAATAAAACTTTGTATATTTTAGAACATAACAACCGGGTACGCTGGTTTCCATATCTGGAGAGTGGAAGATTTTCAGCTCAATATTGTACCCAGGTAAACTTTAATAGTTGTGCAGCTAAACATATTTTTCTAAAGTTGAGAGACGTCGTCTGATATTGAAGACAGCAATAATTTCCAATCATTTATTGATATAGTTGCAGACTTTTCATTCATCTTTTTGGACTAAGGTTGCCTAAATTATCCTAAAACCACCCTAAGACAGAGCAAGCTTTCCTTTGATAAACACACACAGACAGACATACACAGATACACAGACAGATATCCTTTTACTTTATCATAAGGATTTACTTCTATAACATTAAAAGTAAAGAAATAGTTGCAACTATAAAGATTTAAAACTTTTAAGATGAAATAATGAAATTTCATTTATTACTTCTTTAGTCAACGTGTAACAATATTTTAGTTAGCCCCCTTCTTAATAAAGTTGTCATATTTTTTAAATTTTGTTAGGGAATCATGGGGACGATTTTACTCTGGAGACTGCTACATTGTTTTCTCCTCAGCTCCATATGGAGAATCAGGAGGTACCAACGTAAAGGTAGGAAATAAGCCTGGCAGAATGGAGCAGCACATTCATTTCTGGCTTGGAGAGGAAGCTACTCAGGATGAGGCGGCTGTGGCTGCCTTCAAAACTGTCGAGCTGGATGAATTCCTCGGTGGCACTCCCATTCAACATCGGGAGGTGCAGGGTCAGGAATCCATGAGATTCAAGGCTTATTTCAAGTCTGGACTGAGGTATATGACCGGTGGCGTTGGCTCAGGTTTCAGCCATTATGTCCCTGATCTGTCACCAAAGTTGTTTCAAGTCAAAGGCAGAAGAGACCCAATCTTAAGACAGCTGAAAACATTGAGCTGGGCAGAGATGAACCCTGGAGATTCCTACATTGTTGACGTTCCTGAAGAAAAACTAATCTTTGTCTGGCAGGGAAAACAGTCAAACAGATTTGAAAAGCTGAAGGCTGCAACATGTGCTCAGAAGTTTAAGAGTGAATATGGAACAACTGAACATGAAGTTGTTATTCTTGTAGATGGCCAGGAAGATGATGGAAGTGAAGAAGCACAAATTTTTATTGAAACTCTGCCATTGGCTAACAAAGGAAGCATGCAGGAATCATCCACCATCCCTGATGAGAACGATTCCCAGAGTCGTGGACAAGTGAAACTGTACAGATGCTCAGATTCTGAAGGTAAACTGATTCTAAATGAAGTAAAAGATGGTCCCCTTTTCCAAAATGATCTCAACTCAGATGATACTTTCTTGATTGACAATGGAAGTTATGGTATCTGGGTTTGGATAGGCAAAAATGCAAGTGAAGAGGAAAGAAGAGAAGCAATGAGAAATGCCCAAGGATTTATCAAGGCTAGAAATTTAAAAACTGGAACACCTGTAACTAGAGTTATTGATGGAGGAGAACCTTTAGAATTCAAAACTTTGTTCCAATCCTGGAGAGACAAAGATGACACCAAGACATTCAAGCGCCAAACATCTGGATCTACAATTGGTAATGGAGTAGCAAGAACTGTTCAAACTAAGTTTGATGCCAAAACCCTGCATGAAAACCCCAAAGTTGCTGCAACAAACCGTATGGTTGATGATGGAACAGGTGCCAAGGAGGTTTTCAGGGTTGAAATGTTTGACTTGATTAACCTCCCAGATGAAGATCATGGCATCTTTTTCTCTGGCGACTGCTATGTTGTTCTGTACGCCTATCATGATGGTAGCAAGGATAACTATATTATCTACTATTGGATTGGTGAAAACTCCAGTCAGGACGAGCAAGGAGCTGCTGCACTCAGAACAATCGAGTTGGACCAGCGCCTGGGAGGGAATCCAGTTCAGGTGAGAGTTGTCCAGGGTAAGGAACCTCAACATTTTCTTGCCATGTTTGATGGACAGATGACTGTTTTCAGCGGAGGCAAGGCTTCAGCATTTGATGGAGAAAATGGACATGACCGGGGAATACCAAACAAATACATGTTACAGGTTAGAGGCACTAATAAATTTTCTACAAGAGCCAGAGAACAAGAGTTCCGAGCTGCTTCACTCAACACAAATGATTGCTTTGTCATAGTAAATGACAGAGATGTAGTTGTGTGGTTTGGAAAGAGTTCAACAGGAGATGAAAGAGATATGGCTAAACAGTTGGCACTCATAAAAAATTCAGATCCTTTAATTGTTGTCGAGGGCCAGGAGAAAAACAGCTTTTGGGAGATGCTTGGTGGCAAGGAAAATTACTTTTCTGAGAAGGTAGCAAGAGAGGAGGAAATTAATGGAGAGCCAAGATTATTTCATGTTTCTAATGCATCAGGAAACATCAGAGTTGATGAAATCGTTGAGTTCACCCAACAGGATTTACTAGACGAAGATATAATGCTGTTAGACTCGACCCATTCTATTTTTGTTTGGGTTGGTTACCTTTCTAACAGAACTGAGAGAACACAAGCCATTACAATAGCCAAGGAATACCTAGAGACCTGTCCCATACAAAGAGATCCAGATACCCCTATAATTATCATCAAGCAGGGAAGAGAACCTATAGATTTTATTGGTTACTTTGGATTCTGGGATGAAACCTTGTGGGCTGACCTGGAGGAACTTTATGGAGAGGCTGCAGAGGAAATAGCCGAGGATGAACCAGTTATTATCAATGGCAACCATATAGAGGAAAGTGTTCATGCTCCAGGATTCCTATCATATGCTGTTCTCAGCAGCTCAGAGTGTCCTGGACCTGATTCTGTGGATCCTGCCAGAAAAGAGGACTACCTGTCTGATGCTGAATTCATCAAAGTTTTTGATATGAACAGAGATGACTTTGAAAGCCTACCTAACTGGAAAAAACAAAATCTTAAAAAGAAGGTCAATTTATTCTAGATTTAAATTATAAAATAAAGAATGTAAATTATGTTATAAATATTTATTAAACTTTGTTGTCAATAATAATTTTGTTGTTTTCTGAGATCTTCTAACATGGCAACCTGTAAAAAAAAACCATTAAATTTGCATTAAGAATAAAATTTGAAATTTAAATTATATCATTTTATTTAATTGTATTTAAGATTAAATGTGAAAAAAAGATAAGAAAATTAATGTAATTCTTTATATTTATAAATTGTGTTTAATGTTTTCAAAGACATCTTATAACTTATTTTATATGATGATGTCATTAAGGTTATCAATGCATTTTCTTACACAAGAAGAAATATAAAACTTATTCTTTACAGCTATACTATGTACTTATAGCTAAAAACACACTTAATGAGTAAGAATTAAAACAATTACGAAAGCGAATCAAATGAGTATTTTTAAGTGTATACACCACTGCACTGTTAAAATTACATATTTAACATATAACTAGGATATTAATTTCGAATATTGTATGTATGATTTGTAGTATATTATCGTCTCTACTCTTTAACCTGTGTATTTTCGTTCATCCGTCCATACGTCACAGCTAAGTTTATTATTCAAACACACACCCGCTTTTCCCATTTACGCTTGCACATACATGTGTGCTTTGTAAATTACTTCTTAATGGTGAGGCTGCTGTCCATGACACTTTAACTTTAGGTAGCACCCAGCAGACAACCAACCTTATTAGTGCACCATATTGGCTGAAATCCCTTACTGTGAATTGTTATGAGTTGCTCCTGTTTTTGGGCGAAAGCACCTGACATACGGCTGCAGTAAACAATATTTATAGTGTTGATAGTGTTGCGCCACTTATGTACGTAGTCATCCTGGTTTCAAAAGAGTAACTTACAGAGACATGAGTGTTGATGGTATTCAATGCCAGACCATGGAGGGGACAAGGTTTATAGCCAGGATCAGGTATAAGGTAGGGTATTTCAGCTTCTATGCGAACAACATTCCCATCACCACATAATCCAAACATTGGAGCCTTTAGATTCTTTAAGCTGAAAACAGAATTATATGATCAATTCTACATATGTATGAATAAATTCAACTAACTTTCAATTAATATAAGATTAACAATATTTGATGGCTTAGAAGCAATTAGGTGTTTATACCTTTAATAAAGTAATTGAAAGCTATTGAAACTCTCAAGCCAAGCTTATTCATAATCAGCATAATCATAATTATTAGTATTGAGTTATATTTACCTTTAACTAGAGCATGTTAGTAGTATGATACTCAACATAATCATGAGTATTAGTATAGAGTTATATTTACCTTTTACTAGAGCATGTTAGTAGTATGATACTCAACATAATCATGATTATTAGTATAGAGGTATATTTACCTTTTACTAGAGCATATCAATAGTATGATACTCAACATAATCATGATTATTAGTATAGAGTTATATTTACCTTTTACTAGAGCATGTTAATAGTATGATACTCAACATAATCATGATTATTAGTATAGAGGTATATTTACCTTTTACTAGAGCATGTTAGTAGTATGATACTCAACATAATCATGATTATTAGTATAGAGTTATATTTACCTTTTACTAGAGCATGTTAATAGTATGATACTCAACATAATTATGATTATTAGTAGAGAGTTATATTTACCTTTTACTAGAGCATGTTAGTAGTATGATATTCAACATAATCATAATTATTAGTTTTGAGTTATATTTACCTTTTACTAGAGCATGTTAGTAGTATGATACTCAACATAATCATGATTATTAGTATAGAGTTATATTTACCTTTTACTAGAGCATGTTAGTAGTATGATACTCAACATAATCATGATTATTAGTATAGAGCTGAGAATAATAACAGATGCCGTTATAAAGAATTCTAGTCTTCGATCATCTGTTTCTCCTCTCACACTAAAAGCAAGAATAATAAGGTCCATAAGTAACCTAGCAAAGACATACTAACCATATTTGAAATATTAAAAGAATAAGATGGAATTTCAAGAAAATTTTATAAAGTTTCGCAGGCACTGGACATTAAGATACATAAGTTTTCCGGAATTTTAAAGTTAGGGGGAGATTTGAAATCTGCATCAAATTTTGAGGATTTTTTTTACAAAATTCGTTTTTACTTTTTTCTATAATTCTTTATCTAACAGCGGAAATGCAATTTAAGTTAATTAATTTTGGCACCTGTGATTGGTGGATTTAAAAAATCTGCGCTCTCATTGGACGGCGTACATCATTCAACCAATTAGAGCGCAGGTAGTTTAAAATCCACCTATCCTATTGGTCAAAATTAATTAACTTAAAATGCTTTTCCGCTTTTAAATAAAGAATTATACAAAAAACGAATTTTATAAAAAAATTCTTAAAATTTGATGCAGATTTCAGATCTCCCCCTAACATTAAAATTCCGGAAAACTTATATATCTTACTGGACATAATGATATGAACTGACAAATTCTTCTTTCAAAAGAATAATTATAAGTTTCTTAGGAAATGATTGGAAACAAAATGGTGATAAATTATCATATGAAAAAGAAATAAACAATTTAAGTTGTAACTTTGGACTTCGCCCATACCCCCAAAGGACTTTGGTCAAAAAGCAGGTGAGGGTGACCCCAACATTTAAAATGTATAATTATATATTGTCACAAAAAAAACGCCAGTGTACTTAATTACTTCCACCACATAACCTTCTCTTTTTTTTATGGATTGGACGTTGGTAGTTTTTACATCCCCCAACAGAATGGTCTGAATCAGACTGGACAGTCGGAAAAGCAAATGGAGGAGTATTTTTTTCCTATGAATAATTCCTGAGAGGGACCCTTAACCTTCATAACCTGGTCCTAATCCTGCGGGGCTAGCCTGTACCAAATATAACATAATCTCACCTAAAGTAATATACAAACACGCTAAAAACTAAATAAATTGAAAATAAGATATTAAGGAGGGGCCGGGTTGTGCTCGACTAGGCCCTTTGAGGAAAACCGCCAGCGAAAATGATGGTACACCCTTCTTTAACTTACCCATTAATATTACTTCTTTCCATTCTAAAGAAATTAAAGCATCCTCTTTATCTAAAAGGATTATATCATCTTCATAAAATGTGCTTTGTACATCTATTAAACTTTTTTATCTGCGATAAGAGATAATAACTTCAGAACTCGGATCTTTTCTTTAAACAAAGTAGTTATGTCCTTCTGTTTCTTTGCCTTTCATAACAGAAAATCATGGAAGGAAAACGAAGAACGGTTTCGTCATATTTTCTCCTATTTCTAGCCCCTGAGGGGCAATCATTAACATTTTCCAAATCTTACCTAACCTAAAATGACCCATCAAAACCTACTGTAAAAATATGACGAAACCTTCGTTTTCTTTCCACATAATCCCAGAATTTTCAATTCCAATTGCCTTTCTTTGCTATTCTTGCTGTCACAATAAGATTTGATAATGTAGATATAAACATTTAAGTTAAATTCGCTATTATGAATGTTGGTATGCTTGTTTTTGAAGACATTTAATACTTGATGTTCAAATATTTGTTTGTGATAGGCTTTGTCAAATCATTTTTTACAAGAACATATATGTCCATAGTTAATGCAGCAATAACACGCCAAAACATAAAGCAGTGGGTTCAACTTTGAAAGCATTGTTAAAAAATAGCATTTTCTTGAAAGTTGATCCAACTTTTAGTAATTATTATTTTATCTTTTAAATCCGTCAATCAGCCTGAAAGGTGTAGTCTTTTTACGGGTTTCAGAAAAAAACGCAGAAGTGACAAACATCGGAGTGGACAAACACAGGAGTGTCTAAAATATTAAGTTAATTAAGTATTTCTATACAAGTATACAAATAAGCCCCACGCAGAGGTTAGGCATTTAAAAACCTGTAAAATGGTTTAAAATAGGTTAGGTTTGGTTAAGTGTCCACTCTTAAGTTTGTCACTCCTGCGTTTGTCGTAGGACCATTTTACGTATATGTCGAGATGCGGTTTTAGGACTTTCAACGTAATGACATACATTATATTTTGAGTAGCTACAAAAAATGCAATATTATATTTATGTATATTAAAGTTGATCATCTTCTTTTCAAATTTTAATATAAAATTTCTTGAAATTTGTGATACATTGTTTCATGACTGATCTTTTATTTCAACTGATATGTGAAATTTTTGAAGAACATTAGACACTTAGCGGATCGAACTTTTTGACAAGCTAAATATTCCAATTATTCTGAGACTTTAAATATCCTAATTTCCTATGTGGTAACAGAATGTCTTTGATGAATCTCTTTATAGTGTCTATAAAAAAGGGGATATATTACAAAAAAAAAACCTTTGGCTAATGTATCCCTTATGACGTCATATTAGAATAGTCCATTATTCTGATATGACGTCATTCAACATTTTTCGACCAAAAGTTTTTGAGTTTGGAATTTTTTGAAGTAAATTTTCCCCCAAAAATATAGTAAAAAGACCCAACCTAAAGAGCAATTCAAATAATCTTATTCGACAAAATGTTAATTTTTCAATAATGTTACTTAACATACAACCTTGTTTTATAAGGTTCTAATAAAAATATTTACTGTTGCGGCTAAGGCTGCAGCTTGTTCTAAAGATTTGAAGCTTGGCTGCAGAATCAGATTTTGACAAAGACTAAATTTAAGTGTTTGATATAAACTGAATTTTAAGATCAAGAAAAAAACAATTTTCTAGATTAACGTATTTTAGTAATCAATTTGGACAGGCTTTTTTTGATAAATCATATTTTGTATATTTACTACTTAAAGTTAAGATTCAGAATTGTTATGGATGACATGATGAATTCCGAGGTTCCTCAACTGTATACTTAAATAATTTGTAAGGCATAGAATTAAAATAACCCGAGAAGTTACCCTTTCGATACATAAATATAAAACGTATAAGTATTATAAGATGACAATAAAGAAATTTTAAAAACTAAATTGTGACTGATTTTTTTAAAATCTTGTTTTTAATTATTGGATTCAGTTTCCTCACTATGACATGTTTGAATCCGTGGGTCCTTAAATGCAAACATATATGTATATTATTTGTAAACAGTTTGAATCAAGAATATTACGTAACTATCCAAATTAATGACAAGGACAATGAACCAGGATTCTGACAAACAATTAAAATTGAAATTTCCCAACAATTCTCTTCCTTCTTTTTCCTACTTCCCTTTAGTTACAGCACAAATTTTCAGCAATGGAATTAATTTGTTGAAACACAGGCCCTGATACAAAGTTTTAAAGAATACTCACTACTACTACTACTACTCAGTTGGTAACGTGTTACTAAAATTTAATTGATTCAAGTATAGATAAAAATATGCATACAAGTATTAGTATTGAAGAAACTTCAAGTGCTTAAATAATTTTGTTTAGTAGTGAAACTATTTTCTAGTATAGCTTCAAATCCTATTAATTTCTGCTCGATCAAAACCGGTCATAAGCCAAAAAAAAACAAGTATCCATTTTGATTTATAGATAATTTTTTACGTAAACGAAATATAAAACATAGAATTACTCCTGCTTTGTTGGCCCTCAGGGCGACCGGACCTTAACAACCGTTTGATAGCGTTCGAGGTCCTACTGGAAGTATGCCATACATCCAACTATTTCAGTAAACAAGAGAGTTGTTTGCGGTTTTGCTTCTTTTCATTATAAAGCAGAGCATTTACTATTTGTAAAGAATGTCTTTGTGAAAATTTTATGTTTAACAAGGATGACAACATCCATAAAAGCGAAGCGCTGCAACGGTAGGACAAACGGACATTAACACTTGTATAGTGTCAGAACTGAATAATCAGAATATAAATGTATAAGAGTCGATGCAAAAATTTGTTGAAAAACTGCTTAACACAGAAACATGGTTATTGACATACTTACATTTTTAGGACTTAATTATAGAGTTGCTTCGCTTATAATATTGTACTTTGTTGTCTCAGGAATCAGTATACAAAAAATCAGATTAATCGAATATCAGAATATAAATGTATAAGAGTCGATGCAAAATTGTAAGTAAATTTGTTGAAAAACTGCTTGATACAGAATAATGTTTATGGACATACTTACATTTTTAGGACTTAATTATAGAGTTGTTTCGCTTACAATATTGTACTTTGTTGTCCCAGGAATCAGTATACAAAAAATCAGATCAATCGGATAATTAGATCATATAAAAATTTGTTGTTAAAGAAGTAAAAAAATCAACAAGTTTAAAATGGACGTACGGATATTTTGGTAATGATTAAAGAGTTGCTACGCTTTCTAAATCGTACCTATCTACTGCAGGAATCACCATGCAAAGTTTGAAATGAATAGGACAATTCTAACATGCCTAAATTAACGAAAAAAGCTATCCGTTACGGACGGACGGGCGTACGGACGGACCGACCCTAATTATAGAAAACCTTTGCTTTTAAAAATGAGGAACCGGTGCACAGTGGTTCAATACGCAGAAGTAGGCTGGAACCAAGTTGGCTTACTAAATATACTGTGTGTGTGTGCGTGTGTACGCAATAGGGTTTATGTGCTTGCGTGCATGTGTGTGTGTGTGTGTGTGTGTGGGAAGTAGACAGGTAGAAGCAAGCAGTGGTTTTTATACAGTCTACATGTCAACACAAACTAAACAAATCAAAATCCGAAACAATGTAATTTTTAATGAAATTGGTTCCAAAATTATACATTTTTTTAAAATTTTCATTATGTGATATTTTTTCTTTTATTCAATATAAAGTTTAAATATTTATCAACTTTTTTATCATAATTCATCAAAACCGCTGCAAAATTTCTTTTTATATTTAAATAATATTATCTAGATTAACATTTAGAATATTTTTGTGATACAATTTATAAATATACAAATACTTGATTTTCAACAATACAAATTTGTGCAGGCATTGATAGTTATACATTTTTTTGTAGATGAGGAAAAATAGTTTTTAAAAATGTTGAAAAAGAAAAGTATTTTGTTACTTTTTCTTCTATATTCGAGTATTTTATGTGATCTTACCAACTCCATAGATACAGATTCTGACCAAGATATTGATAAAGTAAATGCCAAGAAATTAGACAAATCTAAAAAGCTCGCCAAGAAATTAAAAAGTGATAAAGATTCTGTGAAAAATGGCAGAGCTAAGTCTAGAAAGCTTATTAAAGGTATATTATTGAAAACTCTACCTAAACAGTTGATTTTCTCAAAAATAGAAAGGGTGGGTTTCAAGGGGCAGTTTCTCTAATAAGGGTTCAAGGTACCCGCCCAACTTTCAGTGACCAATCCGAACATGAAGCCTAAATTTAAACAAGATTTATATCGTTCCCTAAAATAGCGAGTTCTGTTACATATGTAATTAAAGTAAGAAGGGGGAGGAAACATAATATGAAACAACCATAAGGCTTAAATCTAAAAATAAAATTGTCTTAAACCAACCTGGAACCTATGTGAAGCTTCATAAAAATTTAAACTCAATCAATTCAATAGTTACTGACATCTTAAGCTTGAGACAAAAAACTTACCACTTTATATAAAAGGAATAAGTAGCGAAATAATGGTTGGAAAAGGTTTCTCTATATAGGTGTACTATTGTCAAAATATTTTTAAATTATTCTATATCATAAAAAGACATCTAAAACTTGCAACAATACTTTGAATATTTGCTTCAGCATACAATTATCATCATGCAAAGATTAAAATAAGAGCTATCCTATTATATAAAGTAGTAAGCGTTTTTGTCTGTCCCGAAAGATCTCGCTAACCACTGAACCGATACTGTTCTCCTTTACAGTAAAGCTTCTAGGAAGGTTTTAAACTATTTTTGGGAAGGGTGTCTTCACCCCCCCCCCCCCCAAATAAAAAAAAATACTTTTTTGCTCTTTTGAAACTCAAATTTAAAATGGGATAAGGTCGACTTTCCCCCCTCCTACCTTAAGTGCCCCTAGAGGCTTCTAGGGGGCGTATCCGCTAGTCTGTTACAAAGGAACATGCACAGGACTTACGTGGAACCTTAAATGAATGAAGAAAAACCAGGACTCGGCAGCCGCATGTAAGCCTTAGTGAAAGCGTTATTTTATAATTTGGCTGGATGTCTAAACCTGTTCCAAAGCAGACAATTCATTTTTTAGGGATTCTATTTTTCTACCCAAGTGGCTTCTAATTTGAGGCTTATGCGCGGCTGCTGAGCTCTGAGAAAAATTTCACGTTAACATTTTCATTTTAGATGACAGTGATGTAGAAGTAACTACTGACACAACAACTGAAGCAAGTGCAGCTGATGTTGCTGTAGATGATGCAGAGCCACAGCTGCCCGTCAGAATTAGACTTAGAAGAGACCTGCTTAAGAATTATGATAAAATAGTTCATCCAGTTAGGGATCCAAAATCAAGCATTAAGGTGAGTTAGATATACAGGGTGTTTTTTTTTTAATGGAACAAAAGTATTGCTTAATATAACCCGCTTGCCATTAAAAGAAATTAATAATCTATATCTTAAATTCTTCATTGGGTTGGGGAGTTTTGTATAAGAAAAAAATGTTTAGCGATTCTCAACAAATTATGCCTTAAAAACCGGTTTTTCCAAAGTACCTATTTTTGGAAGATTTTTGGATCATGGCCAATTTAAAGAGTGTGCAAAAATGCGTACATTTTTAAAAATCAAATTGTACGGCTTGTGTTAATAGTAGAAAATTGTTACGCATACCGTTAGAATTGTCATAAACTCTAGTTTTTGGAAATACATGTATTGTATTCATGCTATTTGTAGTATAGAAGCTACGTTGGAAAATGTGAGAAAGGTTTAAAAGTTTTCAGTAAGTTTGGACATTTTACCACGTAGCTCCTAAACTATACGCAGCACAGGAATACTTCTTAATCACCCAAAAACTAGAGTTTATGACGATTCTAACAATATGCATAACATTTTTCTACTATTAACACAAGCTGCGCAATTTGAATTTTAAAAATGTACACATTTTTGCACACTCTTTAAATTGGTCATGATCCAAAAATCTTCCAAAAAAAGGTACTTTGGAAAAACCGGTTTGTAAGGCATAATTTGTTGAAAATCACTAAATATTTTTTTCTTATATAAAACTCCCCAACCCAATCAATAAATTAAGATATAGATTATCAATTTCTGTCAATGGCAAGTGGGTTATATTTAGCAATACTTTTGTTCCATTAAAAAAAAACACCCTGTAGTTTAGTGGTTAGAAAAGCTTTTGACCGCGATCGCGGCTTAACATTTAGCTTAACATTTACCTCATTTATTGGTCAGTTCGTTCATCCAGTAGAAGGGGAGAGGCAACAGAGTACATAAAAGTCTGATGCAACATCCAAGTAACTAGATATCGATTCGATGTAGCATACTTATAGGAATCTTGGTATGAATATGGATTGAAATTAATAAGACGATTCAATATGTTGTAAGAAATAATTATAATCTTAAGTGTAAAACAAAGGTGAATTCTTAAAAACTTTTGCCTCACTAAAATTTTAGTGAGGCAAAATTATGTCCTTTAAATTTTTAGCGAGCCTCACTGATTTTAGTGAAGCAAATGTTATTTTAAGAATTCACCTCAGATTTAATACCGTCGATAAGGTATTGAAGGAACTAAAAAAACAAAGAACCTTTGTAGATTGGATATTTTAAAGTTTGTTTGTTTGTGTGTGAAGCGTTAACCTGTAGTAACCATATTCTAAACCTTCTTTGACGGGTAGCATTGTGAATAGGATTCTGTACAGTATGTTTTACTTTGCATTTAACAACAAACCGACTGGAGTTATAATGAGGCTAACTTTTGAGTAAGTGTAAGAGTAATTAAAACTAAGGAAGGAGAAAACAGTTTTAACTTTTTATGCTAATACTAAGAAAAAATACTCTAGGATCTTTAGGGATAGGACCATGGATGATAAATTGATGTACACATTATTGCACATATCCAACAAAGATAAACAAAACTACCACTTCTGTAGATTAAAATCATTGGTTGAGTAGTTTGGACAATGAAGTTTTTACAACCCAATCAATAGTTAAGTTTTTAAGCCAACGAATGAGAAAAAATAACCATCAGATCCCTGTAAATGCAATCAGATAATCGGCAATTCAAACGGACGTATATATAACGAACAGTGGAAAATTTAACCAGACATGACAAACCAACAACTTCAATTTCATATTCAACTCTCAATTCTACCTCGATGCTCTAAATTTTCATTAAACATTCTAATCTGTATCAGTAAGGTACACAAACATACTTATGTGTAGCGGCAGAGATAATGTAAAAATATCTTTTGTAGATCTTATAAACCATGTCAAATGAATGTGCTGTTAGCTTAATGTCATGTTGATAATATATCAGCAATGACCTCTTGTATCTAATCCTATAATAAAAGGAGTAAGATTTTTTTGTCTTTAGTGAAGGAGCTCGGTAACCACTGAACCGATCGGAGTTTACTCTTCAGAGAATATACCTACTGGTCCTGTGATGGTTTTAAGCTATTTTCCTGGGGGGTGGGACAACCCCAACCGTCCCAAAAACTAAAAAAACCACCCCCCCAAAAAAATTTTTAACATTTTTTGTAAAATCTCAGTAACTGCTAAACAAATTGGGCTCTACTCTTCTGGGAATATACCTACTGGTCCTCTGGTGGTTTTAGGCTATTTTCTAGGAGGGTGGGACACCCCAACCCCCCTAAAAATAAAAAAAATCCCCATTTCCAAATTTTTAAATTTTTTTTTATTTTTGTAAACTAAAACTATAATTGGGTTGGGGGAACCCCACTGCACCATGGGGCGAAGCCCCCATGAACCCCCCCCCCCAAAAAAAAAAAAAAAAAAAAAATTGGAGCTTTTTGTAAAAATTGACATCTTTAAAAAGTTGTTGCAATTATAGGTATTAAATAAAATTTACAGAGGAGAGTTTTCAATTTTTGTGTATATGTGGGCCAATCAGTGGGACTATCGGAGCTTGCGCCGCATACGGGGTCGCTTATGCTCACCCCGTACGAGATATACGGCGCACAACCTGGGTTTAATTTTACCAAAGAGTAATTCGGCAAAGAATAACTTTTTTGAATATATAACTATAAAATTATTCTGGAGGGTTGACTTTCCATTACCTCATGGGGCGAAGCCCCTAGAGGCTAGGGGCGAAGCCACTAGTATAATATAAAGTAGTAAGCTTTTTTGTCTTTAGTTAAGGATCTCGGTAACCACTGAACCGATCGGAGTTTACTCTTCAGAGAATATACCTACTGGTCCTGTGGTGGTTTTTGGCTATTTTCTTGGGTGGTGGGACACCTCAAACCCCCTAAAAAATAAAAATTCGCCCCCCATTTTTAAAATAATTATTTGAAATTAGTGATGGCAGCTCCAGTAGTACTTAATTTTTTAAAGATTGCCTCTTGGGGCAAAGCCCTAGAGGCTACGGGCGAAACCGCTAGTGTCATAAAAACTGTAGTCGATATAAACAATACAAAGTTGTAAGACGAAATAATGTTCCAAGAATAACAATTTTCGAGTATATTCCCTTTCGTAGCAACGCCTCTTGTGGGGCGTTTCGTCGCATTTTCACAGACTCTTTTCCCCTATTCCTAGTCCCTAACCCTGCGGGGCAATCACTTAACCCAACTTAACCTAACCTAAAAAAAACCTATCAAAAGCTACTGTGAAAATACAACGAAACGCCCCTTAAGATGCGTTGTCACGAAAGGGACTATACCCCAATTTTCTATTTTCCTTCTTATCTTTTTTCGAGGTACATTTTTAAAAAGATTTACATAAATTGTTTTTATTTTATTTTTAAGGCTTAACAAATTAAAGACAATTTTTTAGCAACATAGAAAAGTTTTTTTCTTAAAAATTTAAGTGTTAGATGGTGTGTGTTGAAACTTTGTATATTGGCGCAATTTGGGGGGAACCATCTTTCTTTTATTTTCGGTAGTCATGCCATAGATGTTAGAAGAAAAATGTCAAAATTGACCAATTTGGCTGTGTGTTTATTTTTATTGGAGAATAACAGAATACTGACAAACTTTTGTAGTATATTTGTAATGTTAATATACGGCCTATATGTTGATATATAGTAAGACGTCATGTAACATTTTAGTCGACATAAACCACTAAAATTGTATATCAACAGAATGTCAACTGTATACATATTGTGCCCTTACTATTTCTCCTTTCCGGGTTTTAAAAGTTTCAGGTGTCCAAACAGTTTCACAAAAAACATACAATCTATAATATTCTAACGGACCATATTCCTAAAGCAAGAAATCTATTGGACTGCTAACTGTTAGATTGATTAGTTTGTGCTTGTTCAGGAGCAAAACATTCTACGGGTCAGGCGAGTGTCAAAATGCGTCAATCTTTTTAATTACGTTTTTTTAAAAGCGAAGTTTTTCTATAATTAGGGTCGGTCCGTCCGTCCGTACGTCCGTCCGAGATAGATAGCTTTTATTCGTTAATTTAGGCATGTTAGAATTGTCCTATCGATTTCAAACTTTGCATGGTGATTCCTTTAGTAGTTACGTACGATTTAGAAAGCGTAGCAACTCTATAATCATTACAAGATTCAGTGGCGTGCGAACCGAAGGGGGCGTTTGGGGCAATCGCCCCCCCCTAGCGACCAAAACGCCCCCCCCTGCCCCCCCCTAGCGACCGCCCCCCTGCCCCCCCCTAAATGTTGAAAAATGCCCCGTTTTGCCCCCCCCTGGTAAACAAAAATGCCCCTTTTTGCCCCCTACCCTACAAAAAGCAAAACTCTCCCAATTTCAAAAAAAAAAAGATCAAGAAATACTCAACAAAAAAATTTTTTGGCGCTTTGCGCCAAACAGACAGTTACTATTCATTTAACCTTAATAGGAAGTATCTTTTTTTGTATAATATAAACTTTTTACCAAAGAAATTTTGTACATCCCCAATGATGATACACAAAATTACCCCTTATATAAATTACAATTAGTGGATGAAACGTATGGAAACTCAACTTAATTAACCAACCAATCAATATTCCATTTAAGTCCCAAAAGATGTTGAGCTAACGAATAAGAAAATGTTTATATGAAATATTGGAACTAGTGTAATAAATAGCCCAAAAACACCTTCCCTCCTCCCTGCATATTTGAAGAAAAAAATTTGCACTTCGCGCCCTTCCAATTGGTTTCTGCTTTTGATCACATTGCATAAAAAAATTTGTAAAAATCAAATATTAAATCAAAAAGTTATTTAAATAAAAATGAAACAGCGTTGATATTTATCTAAGCCTTCATTGTATGTCTGTCTAAATGAATAACTATATATGATGTCATATGATGTTCAGGATAAGTTTATAATTTTTTTGTGTACATACCCTTACAAAAAGACATGTTTTTTTTTATGGCAATTTTTATTAAAGAGCCTTAAAACTAACTACATTCTATATTCCTAACTTGTTAAAATACGTCACTCTTGTTGTAGTTAATTGATTTTAGTTCAAAGAGGAAATAAATATTTTTCGGTGCGCTTTGCACACTGCCCTAATAAATCCTTGGAAACACCACTTCACGAAAAAATTTACATATTGTTAAATTGCCATTTGAAGAGGGTAGGATATGTTGATATAACTTTTTTATCTTCTCTATAATAAATATGGCTGTCAGTTTGTAATGCTAATGGGGAAATGTAATTTTCTTAACTGCAATTAAAGATAGAAGGCTAAAACTTAATGTTAACACTCCCAACATTATGGAGTATAATTAAATATTAGAAATTTCTGGAGGTCGGACTGCTTTTTAGGACGTTTTTGGATTTTTGGATTTTATAGCACAATACATTTTTTTGTGGATTATAATATCAAAAAAATAAAATCTCTCGTTGTTCCGAGCATCTAGTATGTAATTTACTTTGACTGTCATCACACAACATACAAGAAAAAGGATTTGTGACTTTTTCTACCTAAAATATATATTTATTTAAACTAATGCTCTTTAAATCTTCTTGTCTATATTCTTATTAATGATTTTTTGTGCTTTGCTACTTATAGATGTTGTCATCCTTTTTGTCATACAATAAAGAAATATTTAAAATCAGTTCTACATATTAGGTTTATTTTTGGTAAATTATTTCCAAAATGAGTGTTTTTATCTCCCCCCCCAAAATTTTTTTTAATGGGGTTATTCATCATTCCTGCTGAGATTTTATAACCTCCCCTTCCTCCCATAAAAAATGTTTTGTGGTGGTGGGGGGGGGGGGGGTGGAAGGTTAAATTATCTTCTGTACTTTTTTTTCGAAGATGCTTTCTAGCTCCCTTCCCTTGGGTCATTGCAGGGTGGGGAGAAGGGATGGGGGAGAAGAGAGGGGGGGAAGAGATGGGGGATATAAATGGGAAATATGGATGGGGGAAGGGATGGGGAAGAAAGGATAAGGACTAGAAGGCCCATAATCAAATAATCCCACCCCTTATTTAAAATTAGTATATATAATCAAAATGCCCCCCCCTAAAGCAAAGTGCCCCCCCGGGGCACTTTGATTTAGGGGGGGGGGCAAAATTTTACAAAATCTTCAAAATGCCCCCCCCCTAGACAAAGTGCTTCGCACGCCACTGAAAGATTGTCCGTACGTCCATTTTAAACATGTTGATTTTTTTACTTTTTTAACAACAATTTTTTTGTGATCTAATCATCCGATTGATCTGAATTTTGGTATGTTTATTCCTGGGACAACAAAGTATAATGTTTCAAGCAAAGCAACTCTATAATCAAGTCCTAAAAATGTAAGTATGTCCATAAACATTATCCTGTATCAAGCAGTTTTTCAACAAATTTACACTTACAATTTTGCTTTGACTCTTATACATTTATATTCTGATTATTCAGTTCTGACACTATATAAGTGTTAATGTCCGTTTGTCCGACAGTTTCAGTGCTTCGCTTTTATGGATGTTGTCATCCTTGTTAGAATTTTTTTTTTAAAATTAAAAGATTACAAATAGTCATACCCTACCTTACATTACCTTGTAAAAGGGCGGGATTCTCCTTCGATTTTAAAGTGATCATCCATAGAATCCAGAGCATCATCAGCTTGTAATGGGATGCGATACTCTAGCACCCAAGGATAATAGGTAACCAACACTTTGATTGCATGACCTTTGTCTGAGAAGTCCTAACTGTGCATGGTAATGAGCTGCACCTGTTTATAGGCCAAGGCATTCCCCCTACTCTAACTATTTATTACGCGCACCTGACATACCAGCTATTTTTAACGTCTTTTGTTATGACTCGGTAACGGGTCGAGATTCGAACCTATATCTCCCCGACGACGAGCGGATGTGTTGAGCCACGATCACGGGTTTTACTAATTATCTTACTAAATTGTTGCCTGAAATAAAAAAAATACCTGGGTAAATACTAAATTTTGATTATTCTAATTAATTTGCCGTTGGTTATTTTTTAATAACCTGTTTTTTTTGGCGGATATAATGGCACACCAAACTTTCTAGACTCAAATATTAGAACTCTTAGGTCGAGCTTAATGTAAGGGAGTATTTTGAATATATCTTTAAGAGTAATAATTATTTAAACTTTTATTATTTAATGTAATTAGTTCCTAAACATAATCATATTAGTTCATTGGTCGGCCAAACGTTTGGCACACCTAACATAAGGCCATAATTATAATGTATTTAGAACGACGACATGTCGATAATATGTAAGCCATCAGTATGTGAAAGATATAGCAGCCCAGCCCTGACTTCTTTTCTTTAATTGTTTACATAAAAATAATATTAACGATCTTATTAAAAATATAAAAAGAAAAAAATGATATTAGAAAAGTGTTTATGGGTAACATATATTCAATGTTTGATGGCAATGGCATACTTGAAAATTGTAGAAAATTAACCCTCTAAATTTTGACATGGTAAAAATACAAATGTGTTCAATTATACTTGTTGAACATCCTTTAAATACTCCAATTGTGTTATCTACCTTTTCCATTGCACCAGAAACAATTTTACAATTCAAAATTTAATCTATTCAGTATTCAAACCTTTTAAACGGAAAATTCTATTATTTTCTTTCCAACTTTTTCAGAGAAAAATTACTTTTATTGATTTTCGTAGGAACTTGTAATTTTCCTGAATGTAATTCGAAATTTCAACTGAAAATAGATTTAAATTGTGGTGGTTCTTTTACATAATAGTTATTTCTCACATCGTATTATAAACTGCTTTCCGCGGATATAGAATGTGAATAAGGTGCCGAAGGCACGGGCTAAAAAAACTTGTTTTAATCTTATGATTGTACATTTTATATTCGTAGAAAGCTGGATATAATACTATGCTAGGCATAGTTTTTTCGTATGGATGAGAACCGGTTCCTATCCACCGGATTCGAATGAATACGAGAAAACTATTGCTTGGACTGCGAAATACCCCTCTTTTAAATTCTTAATTTATGTAAAAAATCACATGGGAAAAGGGGGGATAACCCTGAATATTGTGATAATATAATTAGAGCAGGTTATCTTTTTTGTCTTTTCAAAAATTTTCTTTTGGTTTAAGCGATTAAAATGTAATTTTCATGCAGGCTTCTTAATGTTAAAATTTTATGCCTAGTGTCTGTACGTTACAGCGTCACTATTGTCCTCCTATTGTCTGTAATAAATCTGACATGGGTTTTCTATCCAGGTATCGCTTGGTCTGGCCTACCTACACCTGAACTTGGACGAGTGGTCCTCAGTGCTGGAGGTGGATGCCTGGCTCAGACAGAAATGGGTTGACCAGTTTCTTACTTGGAATCCTCAAGATTATGAAAGTAAGTTTTTTTAACCATTATCTTCTTGGAATTATTATACAGGCAAGAAGGATGAATTTAAAACCTTTTCTTATCAAATTAATGTTTATTAATAATGTTTAATTCAAGTTCTAGAAACCTACATATTTATATACAGTACAATAGCGAGCCATAACAACAAGCAAAATATAAATTTATAATTAACTTTCATTTTTCGCAAATAGCTTAGTTTTGTTTGCCCGGTCCTTCTTCGACCCCTGGGGGCCAATAAAACTGGAATCAATCTTATTCATACTTTTAATAATTTAAAATCCTCCGAAAACTAATTGATTAATAACCAATACTTTATATGTAAATCAATGAGGTCTGTTTTAGATATAACTATGATCCACTTTGCCCTGGACGAGGTGTGGAGACCTGACATCAAGTTGTACAACAGCGCTGACTCTGGCAGGCTACACGTTTTTGGGGATGAACACACACAGTTTATTGTAGAGCACACAGGGAAGGTTATTTGGGTGCCATCAGCTAAATTTAGAGCTTTTTGCAAGGTAAAATATATAATTTCTTTTTAAGTTGTGAAAATTTTCCGCCTTTTCTTCGTGGCCGCTTCCAGCTGCGACCTCTGGCTGCTTTCGACGACAACCGTCCCGAAAAATTTATGTGATGAAAATTAAAATAAAATATATCTTGCTGGGCTCCCGATATTTGAAGTACTAATATATCAAATTTTAGATTTTGAAATTGGTTTCTTGAAAAGGAAAATCCATATTTTGTTTAATGATTTATTAGTGATGTATGTCTAAATTTTTAGATTGAACTTAGAAATTGGCCATTGGAAACACAGAAATGCAAGGTAAATCAACAGTTAAACAGTATAAAAGATTTTAAATCAAGACAAACTCAGATTCTTGGATGTCTTTTAAAAAGTGCTTTACGATGGTATATATCAAATATGGAAAAAAAATTACTTTTGATGCTTTTTTCAGTTAAGTTAAAGCAGGAGAGCCCTACGGTAAGGGGCTAGTTGCAATTTGCCAGTAAATAAACAACCTTCCCTGAGTTACAGTTAGTAGCTTCCATGAGAATTTAACTTAAAATGCACTCGGAATACTAATCCAAAAATACATCAAACATACTTCTTACAAACAGAGTTTAAATTATGAAATTGTTATTTATTTTAGTTAAAATTTGGTTCTTGGACAACTCACGGTGCTCAAGTAGACCTGGGCCTGCTGGGTAATAATACTGAAATTGAAGAATTCAACTTTTATACTAGAAATAAGGTAGGTGGTATGAATAGGTAAAAAACGCAACTTTATAAAGTTTTTAAGGCAACATCCAATAGAAACAAAATTGACTGAGCCTAGAATTGAAAATCTTTTAAAATGTGAGCAGAAATACAAAATCATATATTAAGATATTAAAATTGTTCTGGGTGTTTTTCATTAATTATTCAATCAAATGTTTTGTCAACATCGATAAAATGAGTCAAGTGGAATCTATAATAATTCAAAAGAGATTTATGTACATATATTGATGTGCTTAGTTTTATTTGATTACATAAATCACCTATAACTAACTTATATATCATATTCAAAAGTCAGGAATTTAAAGGGATAAGACAATGGCATATAAATTGATGTACATCCCCAATCATAATACATAAAATTATCCCTTCTGTAGATTACAATTAATGGTTGAAATGTTTGGACACTTAACTTAATGATCCAACTAATAAGAATTCACTAAAAGTCCTCAAACTTGTTGAGCCAACCAATAAGAAAACGTTATTATAAAACTGTGGGGCCTAATGTATCAAACAGCCCACTGTCCCCTCTCTCTCTCTCTCTGTTTAAAAGTATGCTTGTTCGTGAATTGATAGATGTTGTTTTTATATAATTTATTTCGAGTTAAACATGAATATAAGAATATTTGTATAGGAATGGATAGTAACAGAAAGGAAAGCTGAGCGCAATGAAGTGAAGTATCCTTGTTGTGAGGAATATTATCCAGATATTACATTTCAATTCACTTTTCACAGAAGATCTCCTTTCTACAGGTTATATCATTTTATTTATTGTAATTTGTATTCTATAATTAATAATTATAGCCTCTTAATTTTTCTATTTTAACTTCTTTTTTTATTTCTTGAATACTCTCGATTACTGGTCATAGATTTTCCTTATGGTTTCAAATAGCTTCGCTACTACTAACTTTGCCCTGTATTTAGACAGTCTGTATTTAATTGGGGGTAAAAAATAGCCTAAAACCATCCCAGTTCCTATTTGAAGCTTACCTTGAAAGGATAACTCAATCAGTTCAGTAGTTAGTTAAATCTTAAGCTTTCGACAAAAAACCCTACTACTAAATAAAATAGAATAATTTGTTGAAGGTGTGGAATAATAATGCCATGTTTGGTGCTGATGCTCCTTGTTCTCAGTTCATTCTTGCTGCCTCCGAATGCCGGAGAAAAAATTATGGTCAATTGTACTTGCTTTGTAGGTAAAACATTTTTTAGTTTTAGAATGTTTTTTTGGGGGCTTTGCTTCAAAGTCCTTATCGAGACCTAAAGATCCCCTTTATTTTTGTATTGCATTTAATTTAATTTGTTGGGATAGTTTTTTCCTTTGCCGAACCCCTGCAGTGGGCCTTAAACCTGCGGGACCTGTACCTGTGCTTCCCTAACCTATGGGCTCCTTGTTTTTAAATTAGTATTAAAAAGCACATCCGATAGTAGAATCTTCTGCTAATGTTTATAGGTCGATGTTCTGCTGATTTCATATTGTCATACATTCATTTGAAAAGGTCATTTGTTTTGAAAATCATTTTAAGTTTTTGCAAATAACCAACCTTGTTTTTTATTACTAAAAATATCCTTAAAGGGAAAAGGGGGGGGGGGAATTATTAACCACAATCTTACCAAGAACAAAAATTTTAATTTTAATTTTGTTTTGTAGTGAGTGTTCTGTATTTGTTATACTTCTTAAACTCCCTGCCAGCCCTGTCTGACCAGATTCCTCTTATTGTTCTATTTTACAGGTAAAAAATAAATTTCTGTCAACTTTCTGAAATCAAAAGGAATTTATGTTTGGTTAACTTGACTTAATGGAGATACATAGAGTTCAGGGGACTTGACCAAGAATAATCTCCTTTTAATTGTTTAAAGAAAAAATATCTACCAGAAAAACTTTAGAATTTTTAAGTTACAGCAAATTTTGATTAATATGCAAAAATTGGGGTATACTCCTTTTCACGACATCCCTCCATATGGAGCGATGATTTTCTATAGCTCCTTCAAGGAGCTATAGCATAGCCTCTCATCATATGGAGCGATGTGAAAGCCCCTTTTAAGGAGCGTTCATATCGCCCCTTATGATAAGAGGCTATGCTATAGCTCCTTCATGGCCTCTTAATAGCTCCTTTAAAGGGGCGTTCATATCGCCTCTTATGATAAGAGGCTATGCTATAGCCCCATGATGGCTCCTTTATAGCCTCTCCATCGCCCCTCCGTAGTACCTTACCTTAATTTATATAACAACCCACTTGATGGCCCCTACATTGCTCCTCCATCGCCCCTTCTCCAAATTTATATTACATTGTACTTTGATGGCCCCTACATCGCTCCTACATTGCCCCTTCATCGCTCCTACATCGCTCCTTCATCGCTCCTTCTCCAAATTTTTATTAAATTGTACTGTGATGGCCCCTACATCGCTCCTACATTGCTCCTTCATCGCTCCTACATCGCCCCTCCATCCCTCCTACATTGCTCCTTCATCGCTCCTTCTCCAAATTTATATTAAATTGTACTGTGATGGCCCCTACATCGCTCCTACATCGCTCCTTCATCGCTCCTACATCGCCCCTTCATCGCTCCTTCTCCAAATTTATATTACATTGCAACTTGATGGCCCCTACATCGCTGCTACATCGCTCCTTCATCGCTCCTACATTGCTCCTCCATCGCTCCTACATCGCTCCTTCTCCAAATTTATATTAAATTGTACTGTGATGGCCCCTACATCGCTCCTACATCGCTCCTTCATCGCTTCTACATCGCCCCTTCATCGCTCCTTCTCCAAATTTATATTACATTGTACTTTGATGGCCCCTACATCGCCCCTCCATCGCTCCTACATCGCCCCTCCATCGCTCCTTCATCGCTCCTTCTCCAAATTTATATTACATTGTACTTTGATGGCCCCTACATCGCCCCTCCATCGCTCCTACATCGCTCCTTCATCGCTCCTTCTCCAAATTTATATTAAATTGTACTGTGATGGCCCCTACATCGCTCCTACATCGCTCCTTCATCGCTCCTACATCGCCCCTTCATCGCTCCTTCTCCAAATTTATATTACATTGTACTTTGATGGCCCCTACATCGCCCCTCCATCGCTCCTACATCGCCCCTCCATCGCTCCTACATCGCTCCTTCATAGCTCCTTCTCTAAATTTATATTAAATTGTACTGTGATGGCCCCTACATTGCTCCTACATCGCTCCTACATTGCTCCTTCATCGCTCCTACATCGCCTGTTCATCGCTCCTTCTCCAAATTTATATTACATTGCAACTTGATGGCCCCTACATCGCTCCTCCATCGCCCCTTAATAGCCCCTTACCTTAATTTATATAACAAAGCTCCTGTATGGCCTCTCTATCGCCCCTTAATAGCCACTTAATTTAATTATATAACATTGCCCCTACATAGCCTCTCCATCGCCCCTTAATAGCCCCTTACCTAAATTTATATAACAAAGCTCCTATATAGCCTCTCCATCGCCCCTTAATAGCCCCTTACCTTAATTTATATAACATAGCCCCTACATAGCCTCTCAATCGCCCCTTAATAGCCTCTTACCTTAATTTATATAACATAGCCCCTATATAGCCTCTCCATCGCCCCTTAATAGCCCCTTACCCTAATCTATATAACATAGCCCCTACAAAGCTCCTCCATCGCCCCTTAATAGCCCCTTACCTTAATCTATATAACAAAGCTCCTGTATGGCCTCTCTATCGCCCCTTAATAGCCACTTAATTTAATTATATAACATTGCCCCTACATAGCCTCTCCATCGCCCCTTAATAGCCCCTTACCTAAATTTATATAACAAAGCTCCTATATAGCCTCTCCATCGCCCCTTAATAGCCCCTTACCTTAATTTATATAACATAGCCCCTACATAGCCTCTCCATCGCTCCATAATAGCCTCTTACCTTAATTATATAACATAGCCCCTACAAAGCTCCTCCATCGCCCCTTAATAGCCCCTTACCTTAATCTATATAACAAAGCTCCTGTATGGCCTCTCTATCGCCCCTTAATAGCCCCTTACCCTAATCTATATAACATAGCCCCTACAAAGCTCCTCCATCGCCCCTTAGTAGCCCCTTACCCTAATCTATATAACATAGCCCCTACAAAGCTCCTCCATCGCCCCTTAATAGCCCCTTACCTTAATCTATATAACAAAGCTCCTGTATGGCCTCTCTATCGCCCCTTAATAGCCCCTTACCCTAATCTATATAACATAGCCCCTACAAAGCTCCTCCATCGCCCCTTAATAGCCCCTTACCTTAATCTATATAACAAAGCTCCTGTATGGCCTCTCTATCGCCCCTTAATAGCCACTTAATTTAATTATATAACATTGCCCCTACATAGCCTCTCCATCGCCCCTTAATAGCCCCTTACCTAAATTTATATAACAAAGCTCCTATATAGCCTCTCCATCGCCCCTTAATAGCCCCTTACCTTAATTTATATAACATAGCCCCTACATAGCCTCTCCATCGCTCCATAATAGCCTCTTACCTTAATTATGTAACATAGCCCCTACATAGCCTCTCCATCGCCCCTTAATATCCCCTTACCCTAATTATATAACATAGCCCCTATATAGCCTCTCCATCGCCCCTTAATAGCCAATTTATATAACATAGCCGCTACATAGCCTCTCCATCGCCCCTTAATAGCTCCTTACCTTAATTTATATAACATAGCCTCTCCATCGCCCCTTAATAGCCTCTCCATCGCCCCTTAATAGCCCCTTATATCCTCCTTCAAAACAGTTATACACCTTCCCAGGATCTATTGGAAGCTACCCTATAAAGGAGAATCATATCGGTTCTGCAGTTAGCGATCTTCTTTGATACATACAGACAATGATCCTGTTACTTTTTATAAGGATTAAAAATAAAATGGCCTAAAGCCATCTCATTACCCATAGGAAGCTTCACTGTAAAGGAGAACCATGTCGGTTAAGTGGTTAGCAAGGTACAGACAGACATACATACAGACAAAGATCCTGTTACTTTATTATAAGGATTAAAATAAAATAGTTATTAACCTCCCCAGGACCTATGAGAAGCTACCCTATTAAGGAGAACGATCTCAGGACCTATAGGAATCTTCACTGTAAAGGAGAACCATATTGGTTCAGCGGTTAGCAAGATCCTTCGGTACAGACAGACAGACATTCATACATACAGACAAAGATTCTGTTAATCTATTTTAAGAAATACAGATAAAATTGTTATAAACCTTTCCAGGCCTAAAACCATCTCAGGACCTAATTTCTGCCGTTGACAACTCGAGTTAAGTTACTATATTATTTTTACAATGTTTAACTTATCTGTTATTATTGGCTGACGAAAAGATTGGGCAAAAAAAAAGATTTATTCTTCAATGAAATATATCTCCAGTATAATTTTGGCAAGTGCTAATTTATTAAGAATAAAGTTTGCCACAAATTTACCAAAAAATCTCATTGTCATTTCGCCAGGGAGGATTGGGATAGTTCCCAAAGTGTTATAAGTTGGCTTATCCAAGAGTGCTGTCTAGTCTCCAAAGTTTTATAATACCGTTTTCTTATTCGTTAGATTAACAACCTTGGGGACTTTTTATTGTTTTGTGATTGTTTAGTTCATTAAGTTAAGTGTCTAAATGTTTCAACCACTAATTCTAAACTAAAGAAGGGGTAATTTTGTGAATCATCAATGGGAATAATTAATATATAAACATACATATATATACAGTGTTTTTTTTTATGAGAACTTTTTTGAAAGCAATTTTACCCTACTTATAGTTATCAGAATTTAATGATTAATGGCTTATTCTCTTCGTTTTTTATAACCATTAACAGAAAAGCAAAAAAATATTTCAGTTTTTATTTAAAAAGTACAGTAAATTCAAAATTTCAAAACATGGGTGTCAACATCTTAAATAGTTATTTCTCGCATCGTATTATAAACGGCTTTCCGCGGATATAGAAAGCACAATTATGAGATTAAAACTAGTTTTTTTAGCCCCGAGGTGCCGAAGGCACCGGCTAAAAAAACTGGGTTTAATCTTATGATTGTACATATCTATATTCGTAGAAAGCTGGATATAATACGATGCTAGACATAGTTTTTTCGTATGGATGAGAACCAGTTTCTATCCACCGGATTCAAATGAATACGAGAAATGGTTTTAGCGCATTTTTCTTATGCTCAAATCTTCTACCCTTTCCAAGAATGGAGGGAGTACATTGGGGGGCCAGTATTCCCTCCCTGGTTGAGATATGGCCTTCAAATTTCAAAATGTTCTAGTACATGTCACAAATAGTATCTATATAAATTTTTAGCTCTATATCTCAACTTTGAAGCGTTTTGCAGCCATTCTTGCAAAGGTAGATTATAAGAAAAATGCACTAAAACCATTTTTAGATGTTGACACCTAAGTTTTAAATTTTTTAATTTACTGTACTTTTTGAATAAAAACTGAAATATTTTTTGCTTTTCTATTAAAGGTTATAAGGTTATCGACAATCGTCTTATCCCTGTAGATCTCTGATTATCAGAGCATTTTTGAAATATTTGCTGCTTATTTTTTGGCTGCCTTTGGCAAAATAATTTTTTTTCATAAAAAATGTATACAAAATTATCGTATTAATTTGGTAAATATATCATTGCACTTGAATTATTTTTAAGTCACTAACGGCTAATCCCATAGATGACCCTAGGAGTACTTTAATGAATAGATGTGGTGGAGAGGGGGGGGAGGGGGAAGGTTAAGAATTTAAGGGAAGTGATACCTTCCGGGGGCTGAAAGTGTTGGTCCCCTCCCCAAAATGAAAACTTTTCCTGCGAGTAAAATAAGCTTCAATGTAAAGGAGAAGCATATCGGTTCAGTTGATACTGATAAACATCCTGTTACTTTAATGTAGATATTAGTTTAAGGATAGTCTGTATAATCTCAGGGAGAAAGGAAACATTAGGCAATTTTTACAATAGTCTCCAAAGTTTTATAATGAAGTTTTCTTATTCGTTGGCTCAAAACTTTGGGGACTTTTGTCATATTTTGGTTGTAGTGTTGCAATTTTGTGTATCGTTATTAGGGATGGATAAAAATTTATCGGCCATTGTCTTATTCCTTTAGATCCTTGGTATAATCAACTGAATAACAGTTCCAACAACAAAAATTAAGATATTGCTTCGCTTTTTATGGACAAATATCCTGTTATTTTATTATAAGGAAAAAAAATAAACTATCTTAAAATCATCTCAGGACTCAGCGGTTAGCAAGATTCTACGGTATAGACAGACAGACATACATCATATCGGTTTAGCAGCAAACGAGATCCTTTGCTACAGACAAAAAAAAACTTTGTATATCGACTAGCGGCTACGCCCCCAGCATCTATTGGCTCTGTATTCAAAGGGGAATGAATAAAAGCCTAAAACCTTCCCAGGACTTAAAATAGAATAGCCTAAAACCATCCCTCGACTTAAAATAAAATAGCCTAAAGCCATTACAAGACAAATATTAAGCTTACCTGAAATAGAAAGCCCAATCTGTTTAGTAGTTATTGAGATCTTAAGTTTCAGAACAGAAAGCCTTACTAACGTGGACAAACGCAGGATATTTCGGACAAATGTCGGAGTGGACATTATATAAGTAAAACGCAGAAGTGTCTATAATATCTTAAAAATTAGGTTTCAACAACATTTGTTTAGTTATTTCTACACAGGTTAGGTTAGGTTAAGATATAAATATACAAATAAGCCCCCTGCAGGGGTTAGGCATATAAAAAAACATATTTGACAGTTGTAAACAATGTGAGAAAAAAATATGTTTTAGTTTAATGAAATGTTCTATCTGTTTCAAACCTTTGCCTTTCGATAGAACTTACCTACTTTGGAAAACTGTCAGACTGATTTTAAAATTTCAGTCTGTGAGAAAAGATATTCAAGATTTTTTTTTGTTTTGAAAGATTTTTATCTTATAAATAAAATAAAAGACACTCCTGCGTTTTACATAAGCAATGTCCACTCCGACGATTGTCCCATTCCTAGGTTTGTCCACTCCAACGTTTGTTTATGTTTTACTACTTTATATAATAGGATAATATGTATTCTTCTTTTATATTTCTCTTTTCTTATTCACTTGCAGCTGCGCTCTTTTTAATGTAAGGAGGCAGAAAAATAGCCTAAACCAATTAGGGGCTTAAATCTGAAAATGAAAAAGCAAAAAACCATCCCATGACCTATGTGAAGCTTCCCTTAAATGGAGAATTTAGTCAGTTTATGAAATTTTTAAGCTTCAGACCAAAAAAAATACTTTTTTTGTTAAAAGTGAAACTTTTCTACAATTAGGGTTAGTCCTTTCGTCATTGCTCTTCTCATTAAGTTAAGCATGTGGTTTTCTCTGCTATTGTTAAAGATAGACTGTTGAGATTTTTAGTGAATATTCCCATGATATATGTATATCCAGTCTATAAATTATTTTGTCTGTCTCTCAATTATGCTTCAAAAGACTTAGGTTTCGTGATAATCTTTGAGTAATAGCATATTCTCTTAAAGTCTGCTCTATAACTTACTTTGTCTGTTTGTCCATTATATGATCCTTATTCAATATTCTATTTAACTAAAAAATTTCATTCTCTTAGTTTATTTTTTTTCTTTATTTCATTATGTTATTATATTATTTATATTTATTTTATTAATTCATTATATTTTCATTATAATTTTCCTTTTTAAATGCGAAACTTTTCTATAGTAAGGATTGGTTTGTCCGTACGTCCAAACGGTTAGACGACATTTTCTTTAATTTAGACATGTTATAAATATCCTATCGATTTCAAACTTTGCAGAATGATTTCTATAACAGTTGGGTACAATACTATATTCATTACTAGAAAGTATGTACGTCCATTTTTTTGTATAATATCATTGTCCCATTCATCTGGGTTTTGGAGTAATGTTTCTTAGGACAACAAGGTTTAGTATTATAATCAAATATTAAAAATAAAATTATGCCCTTTTACTATATTCTATACTAGCAGATTCGCCCCTAGCCTCTAGGGGCTTTGCCCCAAGAGGGGATAAAAATTTTTTTTGGCGAAATTCGTAATAGGACCAAGAAAATCTTCAGCAAAAAAAAAAAAAAATGGGGGGGATTTTTTTGTTTTTTGGGGGGTTGGGGGTATCCCACCCCCCAAGAAAATAGCCTAAAACCACCACAGGACCAGTAGGTATATTCCCTGAATAGTAGAATATAATCGGTTCAGTGGTTACCGAGATCTTAAGGGACTGACAGACAGACAGACGGATGGACAGACATCATTCTACTTTGTATTATAGATTTACGCTAATATTAACAAAATTTATGTTTGACCTCCTGATTTTAGAGCTTTGCTTTTGTGAATGTTGTTATCCTTGTTATCTTGCTTTTTTTTCCTTTTTCATAACCTATTATATAAAGTAGTAATCTTTTTTTGTCTGTAGAAAAGCTAACCGCTGAACCTATATGGTTCTCCTTTACAGTGAAGCTTCTTTTAAGTTCATAGAGGGTTTATAATTATTTCGAGGGAGGGTATCTCCACCCTCCCAGAAAATTCACCCTAAGAAAAATATTACCCCATCCCCTCAAAAAATCTTTTTAACTTTTTAAAAGCAAAGCTTTTCTATATTAAGGATTAGTCCGTACGTCCGTAACGGTTAGCTATTTTCGTTAATTTAGGCATGTGATTCCTGTAGTAGAAAGGTACGATTTAGAAAGTCTATAATCATTATCAGAATATCCGTATGTCCATTTTAAGCATACTAATTATTAACTTACAACAAATTTTTATGTATCAAAATTATCCGATTAATCTGATTTCTGGGATACTGATTCCTAGGACAACAAAATAGAATGTTATAAGCGAATTATATCTATAATCAAGTCCAAAAAATGTGAGTACGTCCTTAAGCATTTTCCTGCATGTAAGCAATTTCTCAATAAATTTACTTACAATTTTGTTTCGAATTTTAAATTTATGTTCTGACTATTCAGTTCTGACACTCTACATTATTAATGTTCATTAAACTTTTTTCTACCGTTTCAGAGCTTTGCTTTTATAAATGTTGTCATCCTTGTCATCCTTTTAAAACTTAAATTTAAAACTGTAGAGGGTCACATTCCTTCCTTACCTTAATGCCCTACCTTCTATAATGAAGGGGCAATACAATTACAGAGGCTGTACAGGAGCCATAAAGGGCCTATGTTATTTAAATTAAGGTAAGGGGCGATGAAGAGGCTATGAAGGGGCTATGTTATATGAATTAAGGTAAGGGGCTATTAAGGGGCGATGGAGATGCTTTGTAGGGCCTATGTTATATAAATTAAGGTAAGAGGCTATTAAGGGGCGATGGAGAGGCTATGTAGGGGCTATGTTATATAAATTAGGGTAAGGGGCTATTTAGGGGCGATGGAGAGGCTATGTAGGGGCTATGTTATATATATTAAGGTAAGGATTATATAAATTAAGGTAAGAGGCTATTAAGGGGCGATGGAGAGGCTATGTAGGGGCTATGCTATATAAATTAAGGTAAGGGGCTATTAAGGGGCGATGGAGAGGCTATGTAGGGCTATGTTATATAAATTAAGGTAAGGGGCTATTAAGGGGCGATGGAGAGGCTATGTAGAGGCTATGTTATATAAATTAAGGTAAGGGGCTATTAAGGGGCGATGGAGAGGCTATGTAGGGGCTATGTTATATAAATTAAGGTAAGGAGCTATTAAGGGGCGATGGAGAGGCTATGTAGGGGCTATGTTATATAAATTAAGGTAAGGGGCGATGGAGAGGCTATGTAGGGGCTATGTTATATAAATTAGAGTAATGGGCTTTTAAGGGGCGATGGAGAGGCTATGTAGGGGCTATGTTATATAAATTAAGGTAAGGGACTATTAAGGGGCGATGGAGAGGCTATGTAGGAGCTTTGTTATATAAATAAAGGTAAGGGGCTATTAGGGGCGATGGAGAGGCTATGTAGGGGCTTTGTTATATAAATTAAGGTAAGGGGCTATTAAGGGGCGATGGAGAGGCTATGTAGGGGCTATGTTATATAAATTAAGGTAAGGAGCTATTAAGGGGCGATGGAGAGGCTATGTTGGGGCTTTTTTATATAAATTAAGGTAAGGGGCTATTAAGGGGCGATGGGGCGATGGAGGAGCGATGGAGGAGAGATGTAGGGGCCATCAAAGTACAATGTAATATAAATTTGTGGAAGGAGCGATGAAGGGGCGATGTAAGAGCGATGGAGGAGCGATGTAGCAGCGATGTAGGGGCCATCAAGTTGCAATGTTATATAAATTTGGAGAAGGAGCGATGAAGGGGCGATGGAGGAGCGATGTAGGAGCGATGTAGGGGCCATCAAGTTGCAATGTAATATAAATTTGGAGAAGGAGCGATGAAGGAGCGATTAGCAGCGATGTAGGGGCCATCAAGTTGCAATGTAATATAAATTTGTAGAAGGAGCGATGAAGGGGCGATGTAGGAGCGATGTAGGGGCGATGTAGGGGCGATGTAGGAGCGATGTAGGGGCCATCACAGTACAATTTAATATAAATTTGGAGAAGGAGCGATGAAGGAGCGATGTAGGAGCAATGAAGGAGCGATGAAGGAGCGATGTAGCAGCGATGTAGGGGCCATCAAGTTGCAATGTAATATAAATTTGGAGAAGGAGCGATGAAGGGGCGATGTAGGAGCGATGAAGGAGCGATGTAGGAGCGATGTAGGGGCCATCACAGTACAATGTAACATAAATTTGAAGAAGGAGCGATGAAGGGGCGATGTAGGAGCGATGGAGGGGTGATGTAGGGGCCATCAAAGTACAATGTAATATAAATTTGAAGAAGGAGCGATGAAGGGGCAATGTAGGAGCGATGGAGGGGCGATGTAGGGGCCATCAAAGTACAATGTAATATAAATTTGGAGGAGGAGCGATGGAGGAGCGATGAAGGGGCGATGTAGGAGCGATGTAGGGGCCATCAAGGGACTAAGATATATATAATAGTGAAGGGGCCATGAAGAGGCGATATTTAATTAAATAGCCCCTTGGGATAAGAGGACATATCATCTCCTCTTTAGAAGGGGCGATAAAGGAGCGATAAAGGATCATTTAATCGCCTCTTAGGGCAAGGGGCTATTAAATCGCTCCTTTCAAGGAGTCATAACATCGCCTCTTGTTATATGGGGCTATTAAATCGCCCCTTTCAAGGAGCCATTACATCGCCCCATGTCATAAGAGGCGATCAATTAAAATCATCGCTCCATATGGAGGGATGTCGTGAAAAGGAGTATACCCCTTTTTTCTTATATTTTGTATTTCAAACATTTTATTCTGATGAAAAGGCAAAAAAAGACATCTTATGAATAAATTAGGTTACAAATTAATTTCGCCTGCTCTATATATACATATTACTTTTTTAAAAATGTTTTAATGAAAGCATTCATATTTTTGCAAATCTTTATTTTTAACTTTTCTTGTATATTTAGGGAAAGTCTTTTTACGTCAGTCGTGTTTTTGTTTTGCCTTTCTAACTAATTTTATTATTTTTCTAGCAACGTGATCGCGTTAGTCGGTATTGCAATTGTATTGAATATATGTTGTCTGGGTATTACAAGAGAAAAAAGGTAAGGTCATTTTTTTAAAGCGAAGATTTTCTATATGAGTCGTATCTATACTCCTCTTCCATATTACGTCATTCTATAATGAGTTATGTATTTAAATTACTTTTAAGTTTTATATAAACTACAGTAGCAAATATAATAGTGTAATTAATAGTTATTTCTTTCATCGTATTATAAACCGCTTTCCGCGGATATAGAATGTACAATTATTAGATTAAAACCAGTTTTTTAGCCCCGAGGTGCCGAAGGCACGGGCAAAAAAACTGATTTTAATCTTATGATTGTACATTTCTATATTCGTAGAAAGCTGGATATAATACGATGCTAGACATAGTTTTTTCGTATGGATGAGAACCGGTTCCTATCCACCGGATTCGAATGAATACGAGAAAAAAAATTACATATCATGTCAATCCAGGGAGTAAGGGAGGGGACAATGGGCAATGAATTCAATTTAAGAGGGTTCGCTGAAAAGCAATGAAAACCAGATTTATCAAGAAAATTTTACCAAAATTGTAAAGGGATCATGGTAACCTAATTTAGAACAAAATTAGTTCTAAGAAAAAAATAATTTACTTGAAAATTAAATTATCAACACATCACAATGTAGTAAACATTCTGTAATTAATCACTAGAAAAATCTTGTTTAGAACCACCTCAACCCTTCTGATATATTTATAACTTGCCCCTTAAATTCAAGCGGTTCTTAGATTATTTAATACATAAATATCACAGTAGAGTTTCTATACATGGAAAGACATTTTCCTGGGAAAAAATATTTGTTAAAACCAGTGATAAATAACAAACTTTTCTGTCTGCATATTCAAAACTAGCTCAGCTAGTTTGCGGGGCATTGATGCGCAAGTCCCCAAAATCAGTAAGAATCTGCTGTATTCGTGCACATTCCCTTTAAGCCAGTCCCCAAAGTCTGAGACTCCTTAAAAATTGAATATTCGATCCATTGTCCCCTCCCTTACTCCCTGATGTCAATCAGCTTAAAGTTTGGAAATATGGGTTAGTGCCACCAGCAAATATAAACTTTAAAACATGTTCGTAAAAAATCTTTAGAATTGTATTTCGATGCAAAAGATATTAAATAGGGACGATACACATGATGTGCTGAAAATAGATTGCCTATTTCTTCAATAATTTCCAAAGTTGTACAGCAGATAACCCAATTATTACAAAAGCTATTTTTAGCTACTCCGGTCAAAGGGAAAAGCGTTATAATGTATAAACGATTTATACAATATACATTCAAAATTTTAATATTTCAAATTTGATTTTTTTTTTTTGACTTTTTTTAGCTAGTAGCAAACATTGAGATAGGACGCGGAGCCTATAGGTACACTTTTGGAAATTAAAATTCAGTACATCATACACATGCTACACTGTGCAAGGGCGTGCACGGAAATTTAGAAAATTATGAGGAATGCAATCTATCACATTTTCTTTACTCTATTGTGAATTTGTATTTGAATATAAATATGTAGTTATAACGTCATAAGACTGTTAGCCATGAACAATTTTTATTAAAACCATATAGTCGACTTAAGCCCCTGAAATTTCATAGTTTTGGCATTGAACTTTCCGGCGCCTTTCGTGTGGACCAGATTAAACTATTTTTACATATATATTTATTTTCAGGTATACCAGCCCTCCAAAGATCCTAAGAAACTTATTTTCTGGTGCTTTTGGCAAGTTTCTCTGCTTGTCAAATTATTATAATCAAATCTCATTCACACATCAAAGGTAAAATTTTTTCTATTCATCCTCTTGAATTTTTTTTTCTCTATATGATATGTTAATAATTTAATTGTATAGATTAATTTTAAATTCCATAATTAATTAGTTAATTAATTTAACATATGTAATATTCCATAAAGTGTAAGATAAATCTAGAGCTTAGCATGACCTTATCAGGGTCATTCTCAGGGTCATATCAGGGTCATTATCGCTGATAAAATGAACGATGAATTGGTGTATATTCCAAAATATAATAGACAAAATTACCCCATGTTGAAAAGTAGAAAAGTTTAATAGGTCAATTGTTCCAATAGAGTCTTTCCTATTGGACGAAATCTTCATTGAATGATTTAAATTGATAATATGAACATTTTTAGATTAAGTTCTGAGATGGAGACAATGTCTGAATCTCCAGAATCTGAGCGGACTGATGATTCCGGCGTTGCCATTGGTAGAGAACTTAATGATACTGTGGCTGGTAGGAAGGATAGAGAGTGGATACTCGTGGCTGCTGGACTTGAGAGATTCTTCTTTCTACTTTATACCATTGCTTTTGCTGTGGTTTCTAGTTCTTACATTTAATCTATTCATTTTTACGTTATTTTTTTCTTCATTATTTCAAACAAACCAATATTTTTTTTAATTTTAAATGTTAACTAACAATAACCCATCATATTTGAACTAAACAAATGCCAAACCTTAATTTACTACTAAAACAAATATGTAAAACATATTTAAAATTTAAAAGATCAGATAAAAAAAACTACGCTATTTATTGTGATCAAATAATCATGATGCATATGAAAATAATATAAAGTAAAATTACTTATAGTCTAATACTCATTATAATGATGTTTACAAATAAAGCTCCGAGTTTTAAATAAAATTTAAATTTGATTTAATGTGTTTTATTTATTTTAAAATCTTTATTTAATTTCGAACAAAAAATCAGCTACATGGAATAAAATAGAGTGGCTACGCATTAAAAAAAATTGGTTAATTAAATAAGCGAATGCCTAAATATAGGTTTAATTTAATTTGGTTTGAGGTTTAGAATGATCATTAAAAATTAATTTACAATCAACTTTGGTTTTTATTTGTAAATCTTTTAGAGAAAGAAATTCATATGGAGAAAATTTATTTTTAGTAGCGAAGCTACTCTATAATTCGAAATTTCCGTCGGTCTGTCCGTCCGACCGTCTGTCTGTCTGAGACAGAAAGGGGGAAACGTGATTTTCTCGGCTCCTATAAAAAGATAGAGAGATGAAATTTGTTTTCAGGGATTAATTATGTTAACAGTCTTCAAATTTTCACAGAGTTTCATTAAGATTCGTGCAGTTGGTTGGGGTGCTAGATCGATTCCTACATTTTTAAGTTTTTATGATTATCTCAACTCCTATTCAACTTAGACGGCTGAAATTTTCAGGGATTAAATACTTTCATATTCTGCATACTTTTATTAAGTTTTATCAAGATTTGCTATTTGGTTGGGGTGCTAGTTCGATTCTTAGATATTTAGGTTTTTATGATTTTCTTTACTCCTATCTGAGATAGACGGCTGATATTTTTAGGGCCTAAATAAGTTCGCAATTTACTAATCCCCACAAAAATGTCATTAAGATTTGCTAATTTGCTGAGGTGCTAGATCGATTCCTAGATTTTGCACGTTATAAATCTTGCAAGGTTTCGTGATTTTTTAGTTTAATGTTTTTTTTATGAAACTGCAATAAAGTTCATTTTTTTTCTGGATATCCATCCATAATTTTTGAGCTTCGCTAATTATGGATGTTGTCATCCTTGTTTTAGTCTAAAATATTCTTTTCACACTGTTAAGCGCTGGTGATAGTTATTTATCGCATCGTATTTCTGCGGATATTAAAATATAAAATTAAAACAATGCTATACATGATTTTTCGGTATGGACGAGTACCGGTTCTTATCCAGTTGACATTAATCGGTTTCGAATCCATACTGGACATAGTTTTCCTTTTCTATTTATTAAAAATAAGGTTTTCTAATTGTATCAACAATTCTGAGTACACCCCTTGTAAACCAAAAATAAGTTTTATAAAGAAATATTTGAATACTTATTCTATCGGGTAAAATTAAAATAATATTAAATACTAGTCTATATCAGGAATCTAAAGGGATAAGACAATGGTTGATAAATTTATGTACATTCTTAATGATGATACACATATTACCCTTCTGTAGATTACAAGTAGTGGTTGAAACGTTTGGTCACTCAACTAAATGAACTAATCAATCAAAATTCAATAAAAGTCTCCAAAGTTGTTGTTAAGCCAACGAATAAGAATAGTTATTTCTCGCATCGTATTATAAACGGCTTTCCGCGGATATAGAATGTACAATTATAAGATTAAAACTAGTTATTTTAGCCCCGAGGTGCCAAAGGCACCGGCTAAAAAAACTGGTTTTAATCTTATGATTGTACATTTTTATATTCGTAGAAAGCTGGATATAATACGATACTAGACATAGTTTTTTCGTATGTATGAGAACCGGTTCCTATCCACCGGATTCGAATGAATACGAGAAAACATTATTATGTGACTTAGGGGACTAGCCTAATGTCCCCTCCTTCCCTACATATTGTTCATTAAAAACCTCTAAAACTTAATCTAACAGCTAATAAATCCATTTTTCAAAGGAAATTAATATCGTAATTAAAGCAAATTTTTAAAGAATTTCTGGTTTAATCCAAGACTTGATAAATAAATAATTTTAATTTAAAAATTTATTTACAAATAACGATGATGAAAGAGTTTCAACTCTTCTAGATTATTCCTAATTGTAACAAAAAATCCCAGCATTAAAGGTTTAAATCAATAGAACAATTCTAACATGCCTATTACTTTGAAAGCTATCAACAGATAGAAAAACAGGCAGACACAACACAATGTTAAAAATGCATCTTTTTTAAGCAATAAAAAATATTCATAAAGCATATTTTGAAAACTCGAGGCTAGCCTTTTTCGATAGATAATTCATTTCTTGACCTCAAAGCTAACATTACTTTAGGAGAGGTGTAAGAGGTGGTTAGATCTGACAAGTTATGCTCAAAATAATGTTGATGTGTATTATAAATAATCATATGCTTTGCTGCTTAAACCACTCCACGTTCACTTGTAAACATATTTAAATCTCATGGGTGAAGGTATAAATAAATTTGAATATTAGGGTATAGAAGAATATTAAAGATGCAAAATGTTGGTCTGTCTGTCCATTAAGACCTTGTAAACCAATTGGACTAATTAAGCGTGTCTAAATAAATATTTATTAACTTTAGAGTAGGATATCTCAACCAGGGATCGATGAGAGATTGCGCTGTTTATTACACTAGTCCCCAAAGGTTTTTAAAAATATTTTCTCATTCGTTGGATTAACAACTTTGGGAACTTTTATAGAATTTTGATTGGTTGGTTCATTAAGTTGAGGGTATAAATGTTTCAACCATTAATTGTTCTCTACAAAAGGAGTTATCTTGTGTATCGTCATTGGGGATGTACATCAATTTATCAGCCATTGTCTTATCCCTTTAGATCCCTGTACCTCAACCCTTCTAAGAAAAACTAAATGTGGAATATAGTATACTTCTATCTCCGTTACAAATCAAATATTTATTTTGATTTGACACCATGGAAACTGTCCCAATTTTGTATAACTTTTGCGGAACATGTTCCAGTTACGTCATATTTTTCTTTCCCAAAAAAGAGAAGGGGGGAAGAAAATCTCTTCAAAAGAGATGGGGAAAACCCCCTTTTCTCCCATCTCTTTTTTCTTTCCCCCTTCCCTTTTTTCTTTCCCACTTCCCTTTTTCGGGAAAGAAAAATATGACGTAACTGGAACATGTTCCGCAAAAGTTATACAAAATTGGGACAGTTTCCATGGTGTCTTTTGATTTATAATTTATTTCTTCAATTTTTTTCTATTGCTTTGGCATTTTTATAGGGAAGAGATTTAGGATTCAGCAATTTTATCAATTTTTTTTATTCCCTAATCTCTAGAGCGCTGCTAACACATAGGGAATGGGGTGGGGGGGTAGAGTGTATGATAGTTGTCTTGAGGGCACGAGGAGGAGGAATGGTCGAGATTTAAAGAAAGTGGACTGTCATTTACCATTCTATGTATAGTGTATACTGTATAGTGCTCTATACGCCATACACCTATATTTCAAGAGAAAAGGTATGCTTGGCTACATAGGGGATACAATGTAAAAGAGAAGTTTTGGTAAGCTGTAAAGTGATAAGCTGACTCTTGAGTATCTGTCCGTCGTCGCCGTCTGCGTATATTAAACACAGTAGGTTTAAAAAAAACTTACGCGCAAAATAAATATAGGCATGTTAGAATTGTCCTTTCGATTTCAAACTTAACATGGTGATTCCTGTAGTAGTAAAGTACGATTTCGAAAGCGTAGTAACTCTATAATCGTTACAGAATGTCCAAAAGTCCATCTCAAACATGTATATTATTAATGAAAGACAAATTTTTATGTTATATGATTATCCTATTTATTGGTCTGATTTTTGGAAAATAAAAAAAGTGGTTTATCCATTTGTAACTTTTCTTACTCATATTTGCAAAAATAATCTGTGATTTTTTAAATTCATGGACAAAACTGTGCTAGATTTTGAAACAACATTTTTTATTTATTTACCTTTTTATAATTTCTATCATAATATCAAAATTCTAACGAACTAATAGTGTCAACAATTTATAAACTAGATTGAAATTTTACTTGATTCCCTTATCAATATTAGGCCATATAGTTAGAATAATATATTATTAATACCTCCGTTTTAAATCAACTGTGCATGTATGTGGACAGTGATACCATAGCGCTATGGTTACAATAAGGGGAAGGAAGGTTATGTAGGGGGGAGGGCATGTGAGCAAAATATACAACCACCCCACCCCCCACCCTTTTACCCACCCCGCCCGGTTTTATATTCTCAGTTTAACTTTGGATTTGGTTTGACGTGAGTTGAGCGAAACATATTTTGATTATAGAATGTAGAATGTGAATAATTCTGTTTTGTTTTAAATTGTGAATTTATATATTTGCATAATTTTCAAATATTCTTGAACATGAGTAATACTTTTTGTTAAAATAATCTGGCATTTTTCATAATGTTTTGTTTCTTTACATTTTGATCTGCAAAGTTTTAGTCAAGTGACAAAAAAAATCGACGACAGACATAAAATACTTTTTGATTCTTGAAAGTCAAAAGTATTTTTTTAAAATTGTTTATTGAGTTGCATGCTGTCGGGAACAAAATAATTATTTTTTAAAAATAATCTTATGGTCAAATTAAGTTATTGGTCTAAATGTTTAAAACCACCATTTTTAATCTGTAAATATTTTAGAGGGTTTGTGAATAACATACAGGAGTACTAAATAATATCTATACGAAATATTGTTCTAACTTTGTTAACTGGCAATATAGCTCATTTTGGATTATTTTACCCCTATATTGATTGAAGTATTATGTGTTGTACTATATGTGGACAGTGTTGTTCTTGTTATCTGTATGTAGGTGATATTTGTGTGTGTGTATGTTGTACTACATGTGGACAGTGTTGTTCTTGTTGTCTGTATGTAGGTGATATTTGTGTGTATGTATGTTGTACTACATGTGGACAGTGTTGTTCTTGTTGTCTGTATGTAGGTGATATTTGTGTGAGTGTGTATGTTGTACTACATGTGGACAGTGTTGTTCTTGTAGTCTGTATGTAGGTGATATTTGTGTGTGTGTATGTTGTACTACATGTGGACAGTGTTGTTCTTGTTGTCTGTATGTAGGTGATATTTGTGTGTGTGTGTATGTTGTACTACATGTGGACAGTGTTGTTCTTGTTGTCTGTATGTAGGTGATATTTGTGTGTGTGTGTGTATGTTGTACTACATGTGGACAGTGTTGTTCTTGTTGTCTGTATGTAGGTGATGTTTGTGTGTGTGTATGTTGTACTACATGTGGACAGTGTTGTTCTTGTTGTCTGTATGTAGGTGATGTTTGTGTGTGTGTATGTTGTACTACATGTGGACAGTGTTGTTCTTGTTGTCTGTATGTAGGTGATGTTTGTGTGTGTGTATGTTGTACTTCATGTGGACAGTGTTGTTCTTGTTGTCTGTATGTAGGTGATGTTTGTGTGTGTGTATGTTGTACTACATGTGGACAGTGTTGTTCTTGTTGTCTGTATGTAGGTGATGTTTGTGTGTGTGTATGTTGTACTACATGTGGACAGTGTTGTTTTTGTTGTCTGTATGTAGGTGATGTTTGTGTGTGTGTATGTTGTACTACATGTGGACAGTGTTGTTCTTGTTATCTGTATGTAGGTGATGTTTGTGTGTGTGTATGTTGTACTTCATGTGGACAGTGTTATTCTTGTTGTCTGTATGTAGGTGATGTTTGTGACGACAGGCGTGCAATTTGTGGGTGAATGAATTTAAATTCAACAAGGAAATTAATCTTCAAAAGTAGCGTATCAATTACAATAATATTTTTTTTTAGTAAGAAAAGAACTCTAAATTTTTACACAGTCTAAATAAACAGACTTTCAGCAACTTTAGAAAAACTTTAGGCATTATGTATACTAGATCTTTTCATGAAAATACTCTTTTTCGAATTTTAGTCTTCTGCTAACCTAAAAAGTTACTTTAGGAGTCTAGAAATACATGTACGAAATTTCAGCTCTCTATCTCTACTGGCGACCTAGCGCCAGGCATGTAAAATATTAACAGATAACGGTAGCACGGCGGTTTTAACAATATCTCAGCAATGTGCAGGTTTTAAGCTCTTCTGCATATTTCAATTTAAACACATAAGAGCAAAGATATATTATCCCAAAAATCTTTTGTCAAAGTCTACTCTACACCTAGCGCCAGTCAGTTTTCTAAAATCATGCATTTTATACCTGTGAAAATAGAAATCGCCAGCGCTAGGTGTAGAGTAGACTTTGACAAAAGATTTTTGGGATGTTATATCTTTGGCCTTGTGTGTTTAAATTGAAATATGCAGAACACCTAAATTCATCTTCCAAGCCATTCTCTAGGCATTTAATTTTTTTTATGAAATAACGGGATTTCAAAACTGCCCTTTGAAAAGGCCTAAAAAATATCATTTTTTGTCACTTTTTTCACTGCTTATAGTTACAACTTATTAAGATATTATGCTCAGTTAAAAAAAAAATCGGCGCCTCCAGCACCAAAACCGGCAAAAACTGGCAGTTAAACTTCTGTGCCCCTACTTGCCCCCCTCTTCGGCCAACAGTAGTTATCTCAAGAAGTAAAAGAGATATCAACACAGAGAAAGAAAGCTTTTTAAATAAAACTGAACTAAGTAATCATTACACATTTAATTTTGGGACTTTCCTTCTAGGGGCTTGTGGAGCAAAAGACTTACCAAAACACTAATAATATGAGTTCTGAGCTTATTTTTAAAGATATCAACCTGATTTTAAAAAAATCTTTTGTTACCATAATTGAACTCAGTAACATTTACAGATTTCATTTTGGGACTTTCCTTCTAGGGGCTTGTTTGGCAAAAGACCCCCAAAAACTAAAAATATGAGTTCTGGACTTATTTTTAAAGATATCAACCTATTTTTTTTTTGAGAAAACTTTTTTCACATAACCAAACTCAGCAACCTGTACAGATTTCATTTTGGGACTTTCCTTCCAGGTGCTAGTGGAGCAAAAGACCCCCCAAAACACAAAATATATGAGTTCTGAGCTTATTTTTAAAGATATCAACCTGATTTTTTTAGAGAAAATTTTTTAAATAAAACTGAACTCAGTAATGATTACACATTTTATTTTGGGACTTTCCTTTGAGGGGCTTATGGAGCAAAAGACCCCCCAAAACACAAAAAAATATGAGTTCTGAGCTGATATTTAAAGATATCAAACTGATTTTTTAAAGAAAACTTTTTTGACATAACCAAACTTAGCAGGGGCGTGCAAGCTTTTTTTTTTTTGGGGGGGGGGGGGTAAAATTTGCTTGGAGGGGGGTAATTACCCCCCCTGAAACCTGTTGGCCAGGGCAAATTTTGTTTACCTTCCCAAAATTTACCCCCAAATTTTTTAAGAAAATTTTTAAAATAAAACTGAACTCAGGAATGATTACACATTTCATTTTGGGACATTCCTTTGAGGGGCTTGTGGAGCAAAAGACCCCCCAAAACACAAAAAATATGAGTTCTGAGCTGATATTTAAAGATATCAACCTGTTTTTTTAAAGGAAACTTTTTTAACATAACCGAACTCAGCAGGGGCGTCCAAGCTTTTTTTTTTGGGGGGGGGAGGGCACCCCCAAATTCGTTTGGGGGGGAGGGGTAATCCCCACTTTACCCCCCCTCTTGGACGTCTATGAAACTCAGCAATGTTTACAGATTTCAATTTAGGACTTTCCTTCTAGGGGCTAGTTGGGCAAAAGACCCCCAAAACTAAAAATATGAGTTCTGAGCTTATTTTCAAATATATCAACCTGATTTTTTTTTGAAAACTTTGTTAACATAACCAAACTCAGTAACATTTACAGATTTCATTTTGGTACTTTCCTTCTAGAGGCTTGTTTGGCAAAAAAAAAACTAAAAATATGAGTTCTGGACTTATTTTAAAGATATCAACCATTTAGAAGGGGTTTATTTAGGAGGGGTATTGCCCCCAGGGTAAAAAAAAAATTTACCCTGAGGGCAAATTTTGTTTACCAACAGATTTCAGGGGGGGTAATTACCCCCCCCCCTCAAAGCAAATTTTACCCCCCCCAAAAAAAGCTTGGATGCCCCTGCTGAGTTTGGTTATGTTAAAAAAGTTTTCTTTAAAAAAATCAGGTGGGGGTTTTGCTCCACAAGCCCCTCAAAGAAAAGTCCTAAAATGAAATGCGTAATCATTACTGAGTTCTGTTTTATTTTAAAGATTTTCTTTTAAAAGATCAGGTTGATATCTTTAAAAATAAGCTCAGAACTCATATTTTTTGTGTTTTTGGGGGTCTTTTGCTCCACTAGCACCTGGAAGGAAAGTCCCAAAATGAAATCTGTATAGGTTGCTGAGTTTGGTTATGTGTGAAAAAAGTTTTTCTTTTTTGCCGGTTTTGGTGCTGGAGGCGCCGATTTTTTTTAACTGAGCATAATATCTTAATAAGTTGTAACTATAAGCAGTGAAAAAAGTGACAAAAAAAGATATTTTTTAGGTCTTTTCAAAGGGCAGTTTTGAAATCCCGTTATTTCATAAAAAAAAATAAATGCCTAGAGAATGGCTTGGAAGATGAATTCAGGTGTTCTGCATATTTCAACTTAAACACATAAGGCCAAAGATATAATATCCCAAAAATCTTTTGTCAAAGTCTACTCTACACCTAGCGCTGGCGATTTCTATTTTCACAGGTATAAAATGCATGATTTTAGAAAACTGACTGGCGCTAGGTGTAGAGTAGACTTTGACAAAAGATTTTTGGGATAATATATCTTTGTCCTTATGTGTTTAAATTGAAATATGCAGAAAAGCTAAAAACCTGCACATTGCTGAGATATTGTTGAAACCGCCGTGCTACCGTTATCTGTTAATATTTCACATGCCTGGCGCTAGGTCGCCAGTAGAGATAGAGAGCTGAAATTTTGTACATGTATTTCTAGGCTCCTAAAGTAACTTTTTAGGTTAGCAGAAGACTAAAATTCGAAAAAGTGTAATTTCATGAAAAGATCTAATGTATACGTATGACAGCTTTACTCATTGTCAACGTAACTTTTGTTTTCTGACAGCCGTTTGTCGTACGGATATATTATACTTTTAGAGTATTGGCACTTCCCAAAAACCCTTTATAATTTTGGTTAACCATGCTCATGATGATACAAATACACTCAAATATATTTTCAATTTGTTTCTTCCGCTATATGCAGCAAGGCTCGGCAACTGCAACTGAATCCGCAGCCCTAGTCTTACTAAATTGGAAATGTTATAAGCAAGTAACATAATAAACCGTATCTTCATCATCACTATCTTCGCCCTCTAAACTTGGATAACTTAAAGGCCAAAATGATAACTAAACACACAATTAAAATGCAAAAGGCTATAGCACACTAACCATGCAGTAAAGTTCTCGATGCATCCCCTCGGAGGTGAATAAGGAGGACGTCAACTTGCCCAAAATAACCAGAACCAGACTGACATAGTTACGATCCGGATATTGCAAAATGCTTAATTCTTACATGAGCAAAATTAAGCATAACACAAACGATAGCTGCTTTTTAAGCAACACAACCCCACGCAACACAAATATATGTTCAAATGCCCAAAAAACACACACAGATCTCAATATTTTATCAATATGGACCTAACTTAAACAGGCGGCAGAATTTCTATCACTTTTTGCCAGCTCCACTTTAGGAAAACATTTATGATATATAGCGATTTATTCTTGATAAGTAAACTTAAGGTTTTAAAAATAATTCTTTTTTTTTAAATGCTGCACTAAAATATTTTGATTTTTATTGTTGCGATTTTTGTGGGCATAATTGTCTTAATTTATTTAATTTAGACAAAGAGAATTATGATACTATTGACGTTTATTATTCGTGATCTAGAATGACACTCAACAACAGTCCCATTGTTATCAATTTTGATTTATGAGCTTCTTTGTACACTATGCACAATAAAAATTGTACACTGTACATGTTCATATGCTTGTTTTTAAGTTTTTATCCATTTCATAATTCAAATATAGTTGATTTTAGATGTTAAAAAAAACAAGAACTGGGCAATTTTTAAAGCATAAAATTAAAAGATTTTTTTGAAAATCATCAAATGATTTTAATGAGTCTTCTCAACTTCACCAAATCAAAAATAATTTATAAAATTACCATTTGATTTTCAAAAACTTGAGTCGAGTCATAATTTTTCGATGCTTAAAAATTTCTCAAAGATTTTGTTGTAACTTGCAACGTGTTGTATTGGAAAACTTGAACATGATTTCCCATCAAATTTCAGTATTTTACATCCAACATAAAACTAGAAAGATAACGACAATTGGTAGCGCAGAGACATAATTTCTAGTAAAGTAAAACGAACAGTTGGATGTTGTTCAAAGGCAATACATTTTTTAAAGAATGTGTCATCAGACCTCCTCGGTGATTAATGTTATACAGTTTGAGCAAAACTAAAAAAATCAATATCTTAATCAAATTTATGTGTAACTGATGAACTGATGTTGAACATACAAACATGCCATAGAATATATAGTAACCGTGCTGCCACAAAATGTTGTTATTGTTTAATTACTTGTTTCCTGGCAACAATATTCTTCATTGGTATTTTCCTTCTAAACATGACCGGGCCATATAAACCTACCCCGGCTACCAGGTCAGGGTGAAGAAAAGTTTGGTATCTTCAAGAGTGAAGGTGAAAATCGCTCAGTAATGGCAAGTTCTCTTTTTACATCTTACCTAACGGCCTACTATGGGGATGCACCAATCAAACTTATAACTTTTAAAATAATCTGTGGGAAGGGGGACGGATTGTAAGCTTCACTGGCTAATTTTAGAGATATTATCTCTTTATTATTTATATAATTAATCTTATTTTACATCCTAAAGGCGACACAAATTAGCTGGAATCACATCCAACTATGTAGGACCTAGGTATGCCCATCTTAGTTAATAGGTATACCTATCTTAGTTAGGAGGTTCTTTGCTTCACAATGCTTATTAATTGCGTGGGAGTTATTTAGCCTAGTCTTTGTAAAAACCTTTCCAATGATCACTTGGCAAACTTGGTGTGAAAGTACAAAAAAATTTCTACATAGTTGGTTATTTTTGTTATTTTTATCTCAAGAAATTGTTTTTATTTCAGATAAAAATGGAAAGAGACATTGAGGAAGAAAATACAGTTGAAGGTATTTTCATATTCAGTTCACAATTGTTTACACAAAAAAATGGTACTTGTTAGGGTGGTGGGACTGCCGCAATAATACAGCTCCAGACCTTTCTAACGATAGTGTAAAGTAGAACACAGTAAAAGTGTCGGACTGATTATGACGTAAAAAAATTAGCCAATGAGAGGCCACTATAAATTTTATTATTGGTCAATAATGGCCTCTCATTGGCAAATTTTTTTACGTCATTATCAGTCCGACACTTTTACTGTGTTCTGTAAAGTAACCTGTTTATCTGTTTGTGCCTTATACTGTTAATCAATTCTATGGATCAAGTCAAGCTGAGTGTGCCAATGGCAACAAGTAAAACAAAGCGTGCCAATATTCCCCCTAGTCAAGTAGAGTATGCCAATATTCCCCCAAGTCAAGTAGCGTGTGCTAATATTTCATCAAGTAAAGCATAGTATGCCAATAGTTTATCAAACAAAGCAGCATGACAAAAAAAATTTAAAAAAGATGAATTTAACATATTTTCCGATTTATATTATAATAATTCAACCTACAAATTTACTACTTTATGTACGTAAAATATATAAACTAGCAGTTGCGTCCCTAGCAACTAGGAGCTCTCTATTCCAAGAAGTAGAAAAGTTACGAAAATTAGCCTTAATTAAAATTTCAAAAATAAAGATCTCTCTAATCAATGGACTGTTATAGTTCTTCTTTCAATGAAGCTTCTTATTGGTCCTTTAAAATACTATGATTTTGTTACAATAGTTTTTCTTTTTAAAACTTAAATGTAAAGGAGATTTTCAGCTCTCCCCTTCCCTCAAATGCCCCTAGAGACATCAAGGAGAAGGGGGGGGGGTCGGGGGTGGAGCCGCTAGTATATATACATAAATTATTTCAAAAATTTAGAAAAAAGTATATCTTGACAAGTAAAGCAGAGTGTGCCAATATTCCCCCAAGTCAAGTAGAGTATGCCAATATTCCCCCTAGTCAAGTAGAGTATGCCAATATTCCCCCAAGTCAAGTAGCGTGTGCCAAAACAGGCTATTGGCATACTCAGCTTGACTTGATCCAATTCTATTAATTATCAGTATGGTATGTAAACTTAGATGCTAAACAGTGAGGAGGGACTTTGAAGTGTAGATCATATTGGAAACCAAAATTTTTCATTATTCAAAATTGTATTAATTTTGTTTATTATTGTTGCATGTTAAATTGTTGTATTTTAAAGACACCTTATAAAATGTACCTGGATTTTGGATGGCACCTGTGGCCGCCAGTATGAAGGGATTTTTAATTTTTTTTAAAGTAATGTAAAATGTAAGAAAATTTATATCTTTGATATTTATTAAATTGAGCAGGGGGGGGGGGTCTAAGATACATCCCCACGGTAAAGAGTTGATAAAACAGCACAGTCTTGTTTAGAAAAAAAAAAATTTAAATGTTAAATATTACACCCAATTTTAAAACAATTTGGCGGATACATGACCCTGCCTAAAAGATATCAAGAACAAAAAAAACAAACTATTTTATTTGCCAAGATTTATTTGTTTAACTTTATATTTTGTGGAATGAATGAACAAGTTTATCAAGAACATGATTCCGAGGGCGTGCACATTATTTTGATGGTTAATTTACTCAATATTCCTTGTTTTAAGTGTCCATTAACTACTCCACCTCATTTAAGATAATGCGCTTCTCATTCTTTACTACGCTGTACGATAAAACAATAAAGACAATGTCCATAAAAGCGACGTTCACAAATTGTTTTTTTTTGTGGATAGTTTTAAAGTATGGCTTTCGATTGTGTCAAAAAAGGATAAAAAGAGTATAACTTTAAATATTGATGAATGTAGATTGTAGAACTCTGAAAATCTAAAAAGATATTTTGACATACAGAACACATTTCTAGAGTAGCTGCGCTACTACCTAGGCGCACGAAGTGAGTCATTCAGAGTGAAATATATCAGTTCCGCCTTCCGTTTCATGCGCCGAGCTACATTCATCTTTTTGAAGCGCAGCATTTATGCAATTCTTATTTCAATTTTTTTTTTTAAATGCACGCATAATGACATAAATAAAATGAGTGAGGTTTAGTATAAATATTTAGATGTAGAAAAGGATTTCTCAGGGGAAAGGGTTCTGATACCATTATAACCCTACCTTTCGCACATTCCTGTACATTTTAAAATTATTTAAAACCATTTTTTGTTGTTAGGTGAAAAATATCAAAAATGGTTAAAACTTGCGAATTTTTTCATCCACCGCAACTCCTCAACCCCAACCCCAGCCTAGCTTTTTGGGCTATTAAACTAACCATATAGACGCACTAATGTTATACCGTTAGTGTTTGAAAACTTTGATTTATTAATTTTACTTAACAAGGATTATAATATTTATATAGTCAAAGCTTAGAGTTTAGATATCAGTTCGTAGTAAATAATAAAATATCGTAAACAATGTTATACCTATAGATAAAATGTACATAAAGAAAATATGAATGTTAACCTTTTTTTACACTGTTGACCAAAGTAGCAGGAATAAGTACAGTAAGATTTTGTAAAATACTTACTGATTTCAATGTTTTCGGCAGGTTTTAAGCTAAACACGGGGATTAGATGACTAGTTTAACTCCCTTAAGAAATATAGTCGGGGAAAAATATAATATCATAATTTGATTCAAGTCGTCAGAGGCGAGGGGCGAAGTAACTAATCACAACAAAGCAATAATACTAAATAAAACCTAAAAAAACAAAAAAAGATATTTGTTTAGTAGCTTCGCTTAAAAAAAGTTACACCTTTAACCCAATTCTTTGTTACACTTGTAATATTTCTTTTAAATTGATGTAGGCTTTGTTGTTTATATTTTGGTTATACTTTCAAATAGGCTGTGCCAAAATAAGTCAAGGATCAAGAAATACAAAAATTAACCCCTTGGCCTAAAGGGATTGTTCTCTTAAAGGTTTTAATAAGTGATCTCTGAATTTTTGGTTCATTTAATATGTCGCCTTTAGGTTAGTTAGGATCAAATTAAAAATAGGCTTACATTATATAGTTTTATCGCATTATTGAAAAAACATAATTCATGTTTAAGTTACAGATAAAGATATACAGTGAAAAGAATTAAGAAAATAAAAAGAGCAACTGCGTTTTATCAATATTTATAAAAAAAATTACAACAAATGTTTTGATATGAGTCAAAACCAACTTTGACAATGATTACCCCTCTATTATTTGAATTTAACATATGATATTATAAACTGTAATCAATCCTAATCATATTATAATAACTTGAACAAGAGTCGTGACACAAACTTTCTCTAAATAATTGAGTGTACAATAATATCTGTCTATATGTCCCTTCAAGAAACCACCTGATTGACAGATGGAAAAATGGCCAAAGTTTTATAAAAGGAAGTTGTTTCTCGAATTGCATTTAAACTCCTAATATTTTGTTTTATTGTTTGTTCTAATATTTGAATTAATACAGCATATAATCAAAAGAATTACATTTTCTACTATTTAACTTTTAGAATATATCAAAAAATGTAAACCATACTCTTGTGATATACGCAACTTTTAACCATGTCTCATTTTTACCAAATTATAATATTCTTGTAATTAATGCTTTCAATCCTTTTACTGAAGAGTAAATTTTTTCAGTTGCATATGAACATTTTTATGTTAAATAATTTATTTTTTTTTGTATTTATGGACATAATTGTTATTGGTTGTATGCTTATAAATATTGGCCACCCATAACTTTTATTTAGATGTTGTGTACTTTTGATATATTTTAGAATATATAGTTTTAAATATCATGACTTGGCCCAGAGCGGTTTAGTATTATTATCCTTCTTTTATACTTTCTGATTAGACTTTAAACATTATGTTTTTAGTTCCATCCTTTGGGGCTAACCAATTATTTTTTCATCAAACTTAATGTGTCATAACTTTAATAAACATAAACCTTTCAAATAGTTATTTATACCACAATGATGAAAACATACACATGTAGCGGAGCTTTTTCTTGGCCTAATTTTCTTTGATAATTCTGGTTACCAATAAATATTTACTCAGTGTTTCACTTTGCTCGGACGTCTATTAATTGTTTGTTAATCTTATACATAATCCAGCTGAAATTAAATTGATTATAAACTTACTACTCACAAACAGAAAAAATGTTATCAAACTTTTTTTTCAAAAATATTTACATTTTATTTTATTTTTAGGAGATGCAATGAAATTAAAGAGATCAATATTATGCTTTGAACACTGTGAGAAAAGAATATTTTCTATGGACGAGCTGCCCAGCTGCTGTTTAATATGTGACACACCAATATTCAATTGTCAGCTGAAGATCCCCCCGTTCGCCGTTCCCTCTCCCTTCCAACGTGCCACAGACTTTCCCTGCTCTATTGTGATAAAACCAACGAAAGGTTAGTAACTAATTTACAAGCAGGGCTCGGCAGTCATAGCCTCAGCCTGAGCCAAATTCTTACAGTGTCAGCCGCGGTGATCACAGTCAACTGCGAGGCCTAAAACGGTAATCCAATAAGCAAGGAGAATAGCTGATTATGCGAAGAATAAGCCACTCTAAACCGCAGTATTCCTGACTTGATATTGAACATTGATGACCTGATAATGAATTCAAAGTAGTTGGGATTACTCACTTACTATTTGTGCTAAAAACAAATTTGTGTCTCAATCTTGTAAGTGTAATTTATAAAACTGAAAGGGCTTTTTGCCAAGAAAAAATGGGGAGTATTTCTTCTGAAATGGCTGTTTCATACCATAATTAAACTAGTTCAAATGCCATGTGATATATCTCAAATAATTTGAAGTCAAATTTGATTTTGAAATACTTGGTGAAAAATCTTCCACCCTATTTTTAGTAGCGAAGCTACTCTATAATTCACAATGTCCGTCCGTCCGTCTGTCCGTCTGTCCGTCCGTCCGTCCGTCTGTCCGTCTGTCCGTCCGTCCGTCCGTCTGTCCGTCCGTAATTAATGAATTGGGGGAAACGTGATTTTCTCGGCTCCTATAAAAGATAGAGAGCTGAAATTTTTTGACAACATTCCCATCAATAAGAAGCACAATTAACTATAAAACATCAATGGCGGTCGGACTGCTTTTTAGCAGGTTTTAGGCTTTTTTTTATATTTTCCAAATTTTCCTCATATCTTTGGTATTTATGGTCCGATTTTCAAAATTTTTTCAGTTAAAGATATCAAAATTAAATTTCCCGTCATTTAAAGAAAACAACAATGACGGTCAGACTGACTTTTTGCAGGTTTTTGGCTATTTTTATATTTCTCACATTTTCCCCCATATCTTTGGTGTTTATAGTCCGATTTTCGATTTTTTTTCAGTTAAAGATATCAAAATTAAATTTCCCGTCATTTTAAGAAAACAGCAATGACGGTCATACTGACTTTTTGCAGGTTATTGGCTATTTTTATATTTTTCACATTTTCCCCCTTATCTTTGGTGTTTATAGTCCGATTTTCGAATATTTTTCAGTTAAAGATATCAAAATTAAATTTCCTGTCGTTTGAAAAAAACAACAATGACAGTCAAACTGCCTTTTTGCAGGTTTTTGGCTATTTTTATATTTTTCACAATTTTACCCATATCTTTGGTGTTTATGGTCCAATTTTCAAAAATTTGTCAGTTAAATATATTAAGATTAAATTTCTGGCGTTTTAAGAAAAGAAACAATGGCGCCCATACTGCCTTTTATGATTTTAAACTGCTACAGGCATACTTACAATTATTATAGCTACCAACATATGGGACAATAAGAAATAATTTAATTATTTTATTAGGAAACTCAGATTATCACAATAATATGCATTAGTTAAACAATTTCTTTAAATTAGTAGGTATACATATATCAAAATTATGTAATAATAGGTTATTTACATTCAGTGCGTAGCCAATTTTAATGTATTTTAAAAGTTTCAGAAATAATTTGGAATTTGATGGGTTCCAATTGTGTAGACAGCCATTTTTATAAAGAAGTGGTTATGTAATGTTTGCATGTTGTACTTCCTCTTTTTATTTAAGTTTGTGAATGGGGTATTTGATGGTTGATTTTGGCGTTTGATTAAATGATTTGGATAAATTAAAATCACCGTGGTTTTGTCCAAGTCACTGTTTAAATCGCTCAGTAAAAAAGGAAATAAAATGCTCTCTTTTTTTTTGAAAAATTTAACTAATTTTAGGTAATTTCTTGGAGGACTATACCAACAAAAGTAATCTTCATATTGCAATTACAAATAGCGATGGAATTATATTTGAATTTGACAGGTAATTACTTATAATTATTACCCTCTTAATGAAGTAGTAGAATGTAGTAGTGTACATATGTCCTAAGATCTACAATGAGTATCAAATTAAAAAGTTATTGCCATCAAATATTTATTTCAGTCAACATATTAAAATACAGTGATAATGACAGATTAAGAATATTTACATATAGCATAAGTTTATATAAATCATTGATACTAAATAATAAACATAAGAATATGTTGCTAGAGGCAGGATCTAACGCAAACATAGAGTGCAAGCTAAAGTTATAAAGTCAACAATTTTTAATTAGTAACCCTAGGAACATGCGGTGAAATTATGATATATTATGTATTTCTACATTCAACCAAATGACCTGTATTATATGTTTTATTGTAAAATCTACATTGAAATAATAGCAAATAAATATGAAAACAATTTGTCCTCTCCTAAAAAGTAAATCCTCGAGCAAAAAATTCCATCCTTATGTTAATATATTTTTTTAATAACTATTTTTAACACAGAGGTGGTCTTCGGTGTGATCGTGCTGAAGAGTGGAACAGCTGTCTAGTTCTTGATCTGGGTGATGACCCTCTTCTTCAAGATATTGTCGAGGTTCACCATTTTCAATTTGTTAAATATGGTCATATGCGCTGGATGGAATATGAAACTTGAAAAATAATTTGTTTGCCTTTTATTCTTTTTTTGTAAATAGATCTGCTTAAAAACGGCTAGAAAATATAAATCTTTTGATTAATTATCTTTACAAACAGGCGACAAAATTCTTTATTTGTGTAATATTAATATTTTTGATAGAAACACAACTTACATTTTTATAATTTATCATGGAAAACAATTGAGGGTTAATCTGATTTGTATATTTTCAGGATCCTGATTGGGGAGAATATTGGGACCTGTGCTTAGATAAAACATACTCCTCTAACAAATTTAGCAAGTAAGAAAATTAATTAATATTTGGCAACATCCCTTAAAGTACCTTGTTGAGCAAAAACCCCACCCAAACTCCACATTTATTCATAAATTGAAAATGATGGAGTGGGTTATTTTTCGTTTGTTTGTTAATAAGGGCCCTTGCAGGTTTAGGTATGTGAAAAAAAAACTAATCCATCCCCTTTTAAATTTAGTTTAGATATAATGGGGGAAGGGGGTTTCATAGCTCGATATGCACTTTGTGGGAAGCACCAATTTATTTCTGTATGTTAAAGAAGGATTAATATAATTAATGCTGCTTAGAATGTTTATATGGAACAGTTAGAAGATTCATGTCTCGAAAAAGATAAAATACCTTTTTTATTTTGTTCATATTGTATCGGAATTCATCTGTTTCTCAAACAGACATTCACACATACATCCTACTCAGTAAATATGTAAGTGTTTATCAAGGTGACATTCCTTCATGATCTCATTTTAGATGTATTCAATCATAATTCAGTAACACACAGGGATAGTAATATGCAAAATAAATTCATATTTCGAGGAAATCTCATATATTTTCGTTTTGCCACATACGGACAAATCAATATCAGCTTATCTCAGCAGCCGATAGATTTTGAAGGTCTCAAATGATTCCACTTCCCACATTAAGAAATATTGGGGTAATTTTTTTATGGAGGTATGGGGTAAAATCTAATATTTTTTTAAAATAAAGTTGCACCAAAATTACAGCCCAAATTGTTTTTTTTTAGAGGAGCTAATCACACTTAACCACCCCCCCCCCTCTCCTTCCTGTCACCGTTCAAATAAAAGAGTTTTTGCCCATTTACATATCTCTATATTTGTGAACACTGTGAAACTGCACATGCATTTGTTTTTATGAGCACACTATATCAAGGTTGTTTGAAATGTTTGTTTTTTAATGGTTGAATCACATAATGGGTCTGTCTATCCATATTAAAAGAAAAATTGCCTATGCTAGCTATGCCCTCCCCCCCATTGTTGCGATAAATAAGAATTAAGGTGGGATTATGTTATTTTTTGGCCTTTGCCTATCTCTCAAAATAAGGGGGGGGGGGGTCAATGATTAACAAACAGTCACTTTAAGGTAAATACCTTTTTTTCTCAACATATTAATGACTTATTAATTAATTATTAATGGGTGGCTGCTAAGCCTGGTTAATAGTTATAAACCAATGTCCTTAAGCTAAAGGCTTATCAAATTGGCGGCTACAATCCGACAAATAGACACAAAATATTAGCAGCTGCTCACCGCGGCAGCCCGGAACTCATTTTGTACTAATTAGTATTTTAGCTTTTCCGTGTGTACACACACACACGCACACACACAAACACACAGGCACACATACACACATTCTTTCCGCTAGTTTAACTATTATCATCATTATTTTATATTTCCTACGAGGATGATAATATAAATTTGTAGCCTAGCAAAGGACCCATGATACTAAACTGGTACATTCTGCTTTGTCCTTTTCTCACCCCCTTGAGATCCGCACCCCGATAAATATCTCTGTTAAACTACTTATTGGAATTATAAAAAAAGATGTACTTTGTTGTATACCTAGTTAAATAGTAATAGATTTAACTAAAACAGAACGATAGGAAAATATTATTGTACAAAATTAAATCTTTTCCATGGCGTTATGGACGGACGGACCCACATTCGAAAGCAAATCTAATAGTGAAAGCTTTTTGATCAGCTAATCTTCATGTGAGAATTTCCATTCATATTATATATATATATTATACATACTGACGGACAGTCAGTCATTGACAACTATAGAGTAGCTTCGCGGACAAATTTCCTTGTTTTTGAGGCTGACATTTTAAAAACAATATAATTAGAAGCAAACAGTTATTTTGTCTAAAACTTCATATTTCTATAGAAAAGCTACTCTATATGAAGGGTATGTCCGATATTCAATTCGTCTGAGTACTTAGATTCTAACTTTCTTGTTAATAGTAGAATTTAAAGATTTAAAAGACAAAACAGCAGGAATGAAACAAGTGCTAAATTGTCAATTTCTGAAAATTGATGAATTTCCATTAGGTGTTGTTGCTACTTTTGGAAATATTTGTTTGTTTTTATATCGTTCCTAATTACTCATAAGTACTTAATTAAGTCATTGGTGTAACTGTTTGATTTATTATATTATTTAAAAGCAAAGCTTTTTCATATTAATGTCCAAATTTATGTTTGCAGAGTCCCCAAAATTTTATGATTACGTTTTCTAATTCGTTGTTTAAACAACTTTGGGGATTTTAGTGAATTTTAATCGGCTGGTTTATTAAGTTGATTATTCAAACGTTTCAACCACTAATTTTAATCTACAGAAGGGGTAATTTTGTGTACCATCATTTAAGTTGTACATAAATTAATCGGCCATTGTCTTATCCCTGTAGATTCCTGGTTTGTATTTAATGTATAACTCTGACCGTGAATATTTGAATGTCAAAACTTCCTATCGATTTCAACGTTGAAGTAAAATCTTGCAAGCTTAGTACATCTATAACCATTTCCTTCTGTCATTTTTAAAAAAATGCATAGCTTTTAAGACAGCAAAAATTAACTTTTTAACACTATTCTATTAAGTTATTAACTTGAATTTTGAAATACTTGTTTTACTTTAGATTATCATAGAATTTTGGTTAAGCCTTCAAAATGATATTCTGTATTTTCAATGTCAAAAGTATGCCGTCACTCAATGTACGTTCGTTTGTCTGAAAGTTTAATTTTGTAGATGTTGTCGTTTAAAATATTAATATGTTGTAACCATATAAGTGAAATATGACAAAAGACATAGAGTTATGCATTTCTGATTAAAAGTTTTTACAATTCTCAAAATATTTTTTATCTATTATATATAATATATATATTATTGCATTTTTTCATAAGTTTTTAAATAAAATTATTGCAATCACATAAGCATTCTAGCAAAAGCAAACGTATTATACAACGTAGTGTATCCGCTGTTTGGTTGAAGGGGATTGGTCGCATCCCAGCCCAAACCGCGTCAAAAACAAAGAGATCAAAAAATCTACTAAAATAGACGCTTATTTTAAGTCGTCTAAGACTGAGGATTGTTTCAATAATGTCAGCTGAACTTATTCTTCAAAACCGCGCGTATAGCTGCTGCTGTAAAGAAATATATTTATGATTATTCTAATCGCAACCAGAAATTGCAGCTAGCTGTAGAAAACAGATTGAAGGATTAAAGTCTTTATGTGATTAATATGCTTTCTGAAAAATGTTTTGACAGCCAGTGCCGATCTCTAAAACAAATATTAGTTTGAAGTTTTTTATATAAACATACAATACTTTTTTTCTTATTCTTTTTATACTCTTTTTTCTTCTTTATTTTAGTAATAACTCAGTAAAAAATATTTTTCCCTTATCTAAATTTTTTTTCAATTTTTATATGTTTTTTTGTAAAGAAAATATTATCTAAAATCCTTAACCAACAAATATCTACACCTCTAAGTATAAACAAAATCTTATAAACAAATTAGGGATTACGCATTTGTACGGTCCTAGTTGACTTTGTGATTCCTTACTTTTGTATTACAATTAATAATTTCTATTTTTATTAAATGTATTTAACCATGCTAAAGTTAAATAAAAATAATGTTATGTTATCAATTTTGAATTATATATTAAGGAAATAATCGGTTTAATATCAAATAATAATAAGCATCAAATTTAAAATAAAATTGTCTCCTATCCGATTTTTTTCTTTGGTTCGAGAGCATTTTACAAAAGCATGAGAATTTTCATTCTAAATTTCTCACATTTTGAAATCTAATCAATGAGATGGTTCTAGTCACGAGATGCCTTTTAAAGTAAATAAACTGTGTTGTAGATGCTTTCATTTCTTGCTTTCTAATTTTTAATACTATTTTATGAAATAGTATTATCTCATTATATTGAATTACCAGGGCTCGGCACTCGCGCCTCAGCCGCGTATAGTTGAGCGACATTGACAGCTCTAGTACGTGAAAATAAACTTACTTATGCGCAGCTCAGTAATCGGGTTATGCAATAAAAGTATTAATTTCGTGAAAGTCAGCATCTAGCTGTCATACCCTCTACAAAGGGCTGACCCAAAGCTAATGTTTTCAGATATTCTCTAAATTATGAAATAGAGTTCTTTCATAAGGCTAAGAAATATTATAATATACATAGAAGTTACATTACTTACTTAATACTGAATCACTTTGTTAAGATAGATGTTTCTATGTGTCTGTTGGCATACCCTATTCTAACATAGGCGTTGAAACATTTTTTTAATTAAAGCTTATAAATATTTTTTTTGTAATTTTATAAGGCAATTAATTTTTACCTTTATAATGGGACTTGGGACCTTCAAGATAGTGACCTCTAAAGTTTGTCTGTGTGTTTGTGCTCTGCAAGCTGTGTGACTATATAAATATCAAAAATGTTAATTATTTCAACGGATTTTCAATTTTTGTCACTAAAAGAATTATAAAGTCATTTCAAATATTGCTATGTACTAATTGGATGTCTAACTGCCGATGTAGTAAGATGTGTCTGTCTGTTTAAACGGAGATTTGCATTTCAGATGATAATTTCATTTACTTTTTTTCAAAAAGGCATAGGTTTACAGACGTCACCGAAACTGTCCCAATTTTGTATAACTTTTGCGGAACAAGTTCCAATTACGTCATATTTTTCTTTCCAGAAAAAGAGAAGGGGGAAAGAAAAAAAAGGGAAGGGGGGAAGAAAAAAGAGATGGGAGAAAAGGGGGTTTTCCCCATCTCTTTTGAAGAGATTTTCTTCCCCCCCTCCCTTTTTCGGGAAAGAAAAATATGACGTAATTGGAACTTGTTCCGCAAAAGTTATACAAAATTGGGACAGTTTCGGTGACGTCAGGTTTACATTAGAACTAATCTTGTTTTTATTTGTAGGGAAAGTTATGACGAAGACGAAAACAATTGTTTCAACTTTGTTCTCACATTCTTAACTAGTCTTAATCAAGCTCCATTCACAGGTAATTACAAGCCAAGCTACTCTATCATTACATACGTATGTCCGTCTGTCTGTTGCAATGAAAATGTCCATCTATATGTAATTAAATAATATAGGTACAGAGACAGTTCAAGCTTTTCTCTCTAAGGCTTTGCTGTGAGATGCTATCATGTATAGTGTATAGATTGGTGGTTAGATTTTTCCCTGACTGCTTAGCCGCTTTTCTGCACTCTAATGAGACAAGTTTCTAAATTGATAGGTATTACAATTTTTCTCAAACTATAGACATACAACAGACATTGTGAACATTTTGTGTTTTATTTTAAATATATTTTCTAGGGTGGGCTGCATCTAAGGTGGAGTTTTGTCAGAAGTTGATTCTACCCAAAACTGTAATGGCAGCCAAGTACATCATGCTATACAGGAATAACAACTTTGGATAATTTTTAGCGGCGCAGCTACTCTATAACTATGGCTCTCCCTTCTTCCGAGTCAATTTTCAAAAAAAGATTTACTTTAAAAGTGTTGTAGGATAGATTTGAGTGACTCGACTGAATTTGTAAGCATTTCATAACTTTGGCAATCATACTTGGCTGCCTTTTAGACAATTTTCAAATTTTAGACATTTTTTGTCCTTGTTAAACCTAGGCATTAAAAATACATATGATTCAATTTTTTATATTGACAAATCCTAGGTGTTTACTGTTTAGGGTTTCTAAGCTTTGCATAACACTTTCTGTAAGTAGGTTAAGCAAATAACAAGGATGACAACATCCATAAAAGCGAAGCACTGAAACGGTAGGACAAACGGACATTAACACTTGTATAATGTCAGAACTGAATAATCAGAATATAAATTGCATAAGAGTCGATGCAAAATCGTAAGTAAATTTGTTGAAAAACTGCTTGATACAGAATAATGTTTATGGACATACTTACATTTTTAGGACTTAACTGTAGAGTTGCTTCGCTTATAATATTGTACTTTGATGTCCCAGGAATCAGTATACAAAAAATCAGATCGATCGGATAATTAGATCATCTAAAAATTTATTGTTAAAAAAGTAAAAAAATCAACATGTTTAAAATGGACGTACGGACATTTTGGTAATGATTGTAGAGTTGCTACGCTTTCTAAATCGTACCTAACTACTACAGGAATCACCATGCAAAGTTTGAAATCGATAGGACAATTCTAACATGCCTAAATTAACGAAAAAGCTATCCGTTACGGACGGACGGACGTACGGACGGACCGACCCTAATTATAGAAAAGCTTCGCTTTTAATAATTCCTAGGCTTGCAAGAGAAGTTTTAAAAGATTTGGCCTTTAAATAAAAATAAACTATATAAGGTCAGACATAGCTTTCAGTTGAGAGAGACGTTAAGTTTAGCATGTGTACAAGTGTTCACATTAAAAATGCTTAAAAACTTAGTTTAAATTTTTATCCAAATGTGTTATCAGGAAAGTAAGAGATCACCAGGGAATAATGGTTGTAGATTAAAATTATTCATCATAAAATTATTGTATAGGGAGGGAAAGTGCAATGGATGATAAATTAATCTTCCTGGCATTTAAAGCCATCATAACTGGAACTTTTTAACATTTCAAGATGCTGTGAGTATTGGTGCAAAAATTATGACGTAACAAAAACAATTAGCCAATGAGAGGCCGTTATTGACCAATGGCGGCAATGGTAGTGGACTCTCATTGGCTATTTTTTTTTGTTACGTCATATTTTTTGCACCAATACTCACAGCATCACATTTCAAGGATGATTAATTTATTTTACAATGTCTAATCCCGTTATCTTTGATTAATTTACACTTATGTAAAAATTAGATTCTATCATTATGTATTAGTTTTAAATTTTAATTGAAATTTAATAAAGTATAAACAATTAATAATGATAACTGTCTATAATCAAACAAGGGTAACAACATCAATAAAAGCTCACAAATCATATCAGAAAATGTATTTCTGACTTTTTTGGGGGTTAAAATATACAACGGCAAAACGACAAAACGAAATATTTGCTTATTATAGAACAACCTTTCAATTAATAACCGTTGATTAAAAATTGTTAAATATGACAAAATTGTTGCTTATTTATTTTGTCTTCATTGAAAATTTTTGAAGTGTATGGTTGAATTCAACTACATTTAATAGGATTAAGTAAGTATTTAAATAAGGAAGCTTTTTGTAAGCGAAGCACCTCTGCAAGTATGTTTGGTAAGGTAGCTAGAAATGTAGATATGAAATTCATGCTAAAAAAAAACTTTACTAAATTGCCACAAAATAAAAGAAACCAATGATAAAATAATGAAGAAAGATATAATATGAGCAATTTCTCTTCAATTACAATGGATCTGAAATTTTTTTTATGTTAGTTCTGTTAAGTAAGGGCTTGTAGAACTTTTTAGATAAGGAAATGGGGGGGGGGAGGCTGTGATCTACTCGTTGATTCGTGGGATTATACCCTCAATTCTTAGCAACTTAAAATATAAAGTAATTCAGTCGTATTTCTGAAGTTCTGTATTAAAACAAAATTTAACAAAAATAAGATACTTTGCTTTAATTCTACGATTAAATCTTTAATTTTAGATTGTACTAAAATGAATATTAGAATTTGATTATTGAACCGAATAGTGAGTTGAATTTTAATTTTTGACATTTAAAACATGATTATTACTTATATAAAAGTGTTTGTAACCGTTAAACTGTCATGTTAACCACAAATCTTGATATCTCTGAGAAAATATACAATTAAGTAACATTACAATTAAATAGCTCAACTTTTCTTCTAAAATAAAATATTATTTATATTTTCGTCCCATTATTAAAAATGAAATAAACAATTGTCCGAAATATAAATTGGATAGGGAGGGGGGGGGGACATTGGACTGTTAATTACACTAGTACCCAAAGTTTCATTGTCACGTTTTCTAATTCGTTGGCTTGAAAACTTTGGGTAGGAATATTGGATCTTACATTAACTACTAGGGTACAAGAGTTTCAGTCTATAATCTTTAAACATAGAAGAGTAGGTTTGTATAGGTATATTGTACATACATTAATTTATCGTCCAATATCTTATACCATGCGATCCTTGGAATTGGGTAAATATTGGCCCTTAATTCTCGCCAAATTGCTAAATGATACATATAATATCCTGTCAAACTGTTGATATTTTATTGATATGCAACTTCATGTGTTTATGTCGACTGTATGGCTTTAGTAAAAAGAGGTCCAAGATGACATATTTTCGACATCCTATTTTTGAAATTATTTTTTGTAAATATTTACTTCGACTAAATTATTTTTATAGTGTTAGAGTTAGGAAAGTTTAATGGGCTAGAATGTACTATCAACAATTTACAACTTAATACTAGAGAAAAATTTGCCATCCAAATCAGTGGCGTGCACAGGAATGCACATTGGGAGCATTAAAATAATTAATTTAGCAGTAAATAGTTATTATGATGATATGCGTAAACATATGTTTCAAATAAAGAAGAAATGTTTGGTTTATTTCATTTATAGACATGTCAATGAAAATAAATTTACAAAACATGTAAGAAATGAAATTATGGTTTGATTCCAAGTGCCAGCCTCTGGTTGATTAGATCAATGATGGCAGGCAAATCATTCGTTGTGTCAATCACAAAGTGGGCTCCAGCCTGAAATAAAAATAATATTACTGGTAGATATGTATATATATATATATAAATTATATCCAGGGAGGGATAGGCACTTGATTGCAAAGATTTTGAGAAAACATGGGTATACATTACTTCCACATGACCCTTCACTCCATGTATGTGTCCCCAACGTTTTATAAACCCTATTTCTTAATCTTAACAACTTAGATGATTTATTTAAAATCTTTATTGAGTGGCCCAAACCTAAATTGACCTAACATTTCCACCGATGCTGTAAGTATTGGTGCAAAAAATGGGGACGAATTTTAAATTGATTTGACGGGGCTGGTTTTTTTACGTCACAAGTGAAGGGAAAACCCCATCTCTTTTCTAGGGGGTTTCGTTCCCCCTTCCCTTTTCTTTCCCTTCACTTGTGACGTAAAAAATCAGCCCCGTCAAATCAATTTGAAATTCGTCCCCATTTTTTGCACCAATACTTACAGCATCCCTAAATATTTCAAATTTTACTATTAAATAACGGATGCAAAATGCTTACCTTGTATAGAATCTGCCTGGCCTTGGCAACCTTTGCTTCCAACTCCTTAGGATCTGCTGACTCCATTTCACTCTCAGTCATACCAACATAGTTACCCTAAATATTTCACTCCCAGTCATACCAACATAATTACCCTAAATATTTCACTCCCAGTCATACCAACATAATTACCCTAAATATTTAATTCTCAGTCATACCAGCATAATTACCCTAAATATTTCACTCCCAGTCATACCAACATAATTACCCTAAATATTTCACTCTCAGTCATACCAACATAATTACCCTAAATATTTCACTCCCAGTCATACCAACATAATTACCCTAAATATTTCACTCCCAGTCATACCAACATAATTACCCTAAATATTTCACTCCCAGTCATACCAACATAATTACCCTAAATATTTCACTCTCAGTCATACCAACGTAATTACCCTAAATATTTCACTTTCAGTCATACCAACATAATAACCCTAAATATTTCACTCCCAGTCATACTTGAGGTAAGGGAAGGGGTAAAGTCGACCCCCCACTTTAAATTTAAGTTTTTTAGGTAAAAAGAATTTGTATGGTGTATTTTTATTTGCGATTGATTTCTCTTTGGAGGATGAAGGTTCTCTGTTACTTTTATATAATAATTCTGTGTGGAATATATTATTATGGTAGGTCAACTTGATGCTGTCTAAAATGGTGCAAACAATGGGGACAAATTTCAAATTGATTTGACGGGGCTGTTTATTTACGTCACAAGTGAGGGGAAAGAAAAGGGAAGGAGGAAAGAAACCCCCTAGAAAAGAGATGGGGGTATGACGCCACACGCCAAAACAATTTGAAATTTGTCCCCATTTTTTGCACCATTTTAGACAGCATCGTCAACTTTTAAGAAAAAACATTTAAAGAAAGCTAACCGTCTTGGCAATGCCAACAGTCCAGCATCCAGCATGGATACCTGCCTCTATACCTCCAGTTGTATCATCAACCTTTACCACGGCCTAAAACAACATTAAATGATAGGTTGTTGATCATGTGTAAGTAAAATTCCTAACAGTTATTTTTGTTTATTGAGCATTGTGATCGTATAATTTTGATGTGTGTGTTTTCTAGTGGATTTTCTCTTTTTTCAACTCTAGTTACGTGTATTTTTCAACCAGGTAAACTTTGTTCATATTACCTGTGCCGGGTAAACATTAAGTCTAATCATATTAAGATAGATCATACTGGGGGTGGGTCTACCCTCCTTAACCTCGTCACTGGTCACATAACTGTCAGGGGTGTAGCCCTCAGCAGAAGCTTGAACCTTAAAAGTTATAATATTAAAATATAAAAAAGAAGGTAGGGGACGATAACAACTGAAAATTTAAAAACTGAAAAAATCTGGAATATTTGTCAGTATTTTACATTTTTTAAAGATTAATTTCAAAATTTCAATAAAATCAAGAAACTCAAAAAAAATTTTGAATATTAAAATATTGAAATCTCAAAGCTGATTTCTACTCAAATGAATCAGATTCAGCAGATTGCTAAATACTATAGAACACGTCTTGACTGGTTTCATCAAACAATAGAGATAATTAATAATTCTGTTCATCAAACATACCTTAAGTCTCCACAGCTATCCTCAACAGTTTAGCGGATTTATAACCAACACGCTCCAAGCGGTCAATGGATCCTAAAAATAGACATACTTGCTGAATCATACCTGGTTTTACCTAAATTATACCTGCTCCTTCTTCGGGACTATAGGCTTTTAAAGATTTTTACTTAAATTACCCTATTATTTGACTTAAAAATAGCGTTCGACAAGACATCCTGTCGAGCTGTTTATACGTTTTATTACAAAAAAGGAGTCATTTGCATTTAATATATTGATAAAATTGTTAACAGCGTTTGCTAAAACCATTATTTACAGTGTTTGTTTTTATACAAAATTACCATTCAAATATTAGAATGTTAATTCATACATTCACAAAACTTACTACTTAACATTATAAGATTACTAATTGGTCAACCTGATCCTCTAGGGAAGGCGGGGGAGGAGGAAAATAGCCTAAAATAACTAAGAAAAAATTTATTGTGCTTTCTTGAAAAGTACAACCTAACAACTTTTCAGATCTTAAGCTTTATAAAAAAAACTGGCTAATGTGAAGGAAACAAAGTTGCAGTTTTCATTATATTTTCACATTAGCTTTTATCCTATTTCTAGCTCCTGCTGGTGCTTTAACCCCGCGGGGCCATATGCCTAATCTTGCGGGGCAATCGCCTAATAACCTTTCAAAAGCTACTGTTAAAATACGATGAAACCCGCAACTTCGTTTCCTTCACATGACCAAAAAAAACTTACTAATTTATAAAGTAGGATTGGTGACATTATAACTACAGTTTTAAGCTGAAATAGATACCAAAACAAAATATGAAATGTAATTAATAAATTACAGGGGAGTAAGAAAAAAATATTATCAGAAAATGATCTAGTGTGCGTTTAAATCTCCAGCTAGTCAAGAATAGCGGTTCCTAAAAAATAATTATATTGCCTAAGATTACAGTATGATATACTAACATGAATTTAGGATCAATTTTTTTTATTGGCACAAATGTAAAATGTATTTTATACTTATTCTATTTTTAAGTTTTAAGGGTTTTTTGTTTGTTTGTAGCTAGCTTAAGATTTCAATAACTAATGAATTGATTGAATTCTCGAAATAATGCAAAATTTAAATCGGTCTCAGAATGGTATTTTTCTGCCTTTTCCTTCCATTTTGAATACAAATCCCCTGGATGTTAAAGGGCAACCATATGTTTATTTATAGTAATAAAAGACATGTAACAATTTATGGAAAACAAAAGTAGCAGCATGTTTATCACAGGGTGATTTTTATTTTTTGAGGAATAAAAGTAGTGCTTAGTTTAACCCACTAACCTCTGTTCGCGCGTTTTTTGTGCTGTGAACTACCATCTAATACATATTTAATATTATTTCATAAATCTAAAGACTGTTGACCTGCTATTTATATACTTACTGATAACTGCATCAAATATTTTTGGTATATAACGCCCAACACCAATGATAAAAATAGAAAATTAAATTTTGCATTACTTTTTATCATATCAAAAGATAAAAATGATAATTGTGAAACTTGACAAGAAATTTATCTTTTGCATACCGATTTTCAATAGTATGCTATAATCAATAGCAAAGAAATTTACAATCATCTTAAAGATTTACTGTATTTTTATCTTGATGAAAAGTTATAGGCTAGAGTACTAACCTATATAATTGAAGTTTTACTCCAGGCATAATATAAGAAAGTAGATGGTATAAATATGATCAGCTTATTTGACTTCAAATTAAGTTAGCAGAGTATACCATAAATACCTAATTGGGGTGGGTTTATCCTTCGATTTCAAAATCCGCGCGCTTGTCATGGGAGCTCTACCGCCCACTGTTGGATATTCATTTAAGTAACATTCAACAGACAACCAACACTTTGTCTGAGAAGGGAAAGGGGACATTGGGCTGTAGCAAAAGTTTTAATATAGTGTTTTCTTATTTGTTAGCTTACAACTTTGGAGACTTTTATTAAGTTTTGATTGATTGGTATTTAAGTTGAGTTTCCAAGCTTTTCAACCACTTAGTGTAAGCTAAATAAGGGGTAAATTTGTGTATCATCATTGGGGATTTACATCACTTTATAAGTCATTGTCTTATCCCTTTAGATCCCTGTCTCCCTACTCTAACTATTTATGCCGCGCACCGTATATAGTAACAGTAGGAACAATTTTTAACTTCTTTAATTGTACCGCGAACCTATCACATCCCCAACGAAGAGCGGATGCGCTACATGACGAGCAATAGTTGCGGTTAGTAGCAGAACTACTTTATAATTTATCTTGTCTGTCAGTCCATAACAATATGGTAAAATTTAATTTTAACCAATACTAATTCAGATAGATAAGTCAATTTTTGTGAAGATATCCCTTAACAAAAAGTAACAGCATACAACTTACTTTGTCTGTCAGTCTGTTGGTCATGCTACATTTTTTATATTGATAATTAAGGGTTTCTCGGTTTTCTTTTATATTCTCCTATCATTCTTTTCTTTTATTTCTATTCCTCTATTTTCTATTTATTAAGACAACTTAACTGATCATTTACTTTATGATTTACTTTGTCCCACCATTATATTTACAATTTTCTTGAGGTTAACCTTGTTAAACCTTATATTAGATACAATTACTTTAGTCTTAATACTATACCTCTATCATTAACTTAGTTTTTACTTATCCTCTCAACACTTTTCTTATTTTCTTGTCAACTCTTTCTCATGGTTTTAATTTCATGAAATATGGATAGAAACGGCAGAGGGAACCAATAACAATTATATCGGTTAAATTTAAATCTAATAAAAGACATTTGGATGGCCTTAAAAGAAAATAATAACATCTTTTTTTGTATTAAAACTTATAAACAGCGACAGGATGTCTTGTCGAACACTATTTTTAAGTCAAATAATAGGGAAATTTAAGTGAAAATCTTTAAAAGCCTATAGTCCCGAAGAAGGAGCAGATATAATTTAGGTAAAAACAGGAATGATTCAGCAAGTATGTCTATTTTTAGGATCCATTGACCGCTTAGAGCGTGTTGTTTATAAATCCCCTAAACTGTTGAGGATAGCTGTGTCTCGCCATAATTTCTGAGGTGTAACCTAAATGAAATAGACAAAAATAAAAACTGTACAAATAACAAAAATAGAAATTTGATCTAAATCCTTGAATATTGTACTAACATTGAATTAAATTTTGTTAAGAGGTTTTGTTATTACAATAAACTTACTAGTCTAAAATAACATTTCAAGTATGAAAATAAGCATAAAATGTAAAAATCAGCAAAAAGTTTATTCAGCCCTTAAGGTCCTTGCCATGAGAGTGAGGATCTGGGTGGTATGCATTTACAATTTATTTTAATTGTGGAGATAAAAAAAAAAATTTTAAACCCCCTCCTCAATTGTTCTAGAACTTGCCAAAGTTTAAAACTAATCTATGAAAATCGTAGAGCATTCAGTCTTGCCGTTTACGAGATCTTACTGAATTAGGTAAATATATGAAAAAGTTATAATAGTTATTTCTCGCATCGTATTATATTCAGCTTTCCGCAGATATAGAATGTACAATCATAAGATTAAAACCTGTTTTTTAGCCCCGAGGTGCCAAAGGCACAAGCTAGAAAAATGGTTTTAATCTTATGATTGTACATTTTTATATTTGTAGCTGGATATAATACGATGCTAGACATAGTTTTTTCGTATGGATGAGAACCGGTTCCTATCCACCGGATTCGAATGAATACGAGAAAAGAAATTATTTTCTCACCTGTTGAAGATCCGATCTTGACACCATAGTCAGATCTTAACTTATTCATTGTATCAACAACACCTAAATTAACAACAACAATAAGAAGCACAACAACAAAAATATTCAATTGATCAACAACAATATTAACAAGGATAAAAGTTGAACCAAATTACACAGCTAAGCGACACACAATATTTTCATTGTAGTAGCAACACATTTACAAGGACAGTCATGATATGTTCTTAAGTAGCATAGCAATTATTCTATTACAAACAACGCCAAATTACATAATATTAAATATTGATGAAAACAGAGTATATTTGTGAAGATTGCAAAAGCAAGAATTTTTAAGGGAAAGATAAATAAAATTGAATAAAGAAAAAGAATAATATGGAGCATTAGAAAATGAATAGTTCAACCATAATTTAATGATATGCGCTTGATTTTTATTTTTAATCGCGAAACCTTTAATAAAAAGTAAAAACTTATTTACAGTTACACATACATGTTTTTGTGAAAATTTAACTACTAAACAATAACTCTGTTGTTGTACATATGAATTATTTTAATTTTTCAACCTGTAATCATTTTTGAATTAGCTGGAAGGAGATCCAGGGTTGCCTCCAGAGATTTGGAATAAATTCTCTCAGCATCCTCTGGTGTGGGTGGAGAACCATGCTTCTCTGTCCATCTCTCTGTCACTTGGGGCAGGTTGCAGATAGCTTGGATATGTAACTAATAATCAAATGGAATGTATAAAACAACAGCGGGTACTTAGGATACTAGCAATGAAGGGAAGATTTATCGGGCTTTGCCTTAAAGTGACTAGCAAGCACGCACTCCCCCTTCTTATTCTTAAAAGGTATTTTTTTTATGCTCTACCCTTACCTAAGGCACTAACCCTGCGTGGCCTATACCTCTGCAGCTCTAACCTACTTGACCTAAAGTTCAAAACAATAGCAAAAAAACTAGCCTTTCTATTATTTTCAAATTATTTGAAAATTCTTAGAGTAGCAACTTACCCTTTTATGAACTCCCATAGGCTTTCTAACTTCTTCACTTGTGATTGGAACTCCTTCCTAAAATAAATATGTCACTCCTGTATTATAAACCAGATATTTCTATATGTATCTCTATAACGATATCGTAAACGGCTGTGTTGACCCAGGATAGGTTTTATGTTATTGGAAGAGTAGTTCATCAACCCTCCTAAGTGATATGATCCTTCCTAATGTTTCTATTTTTGGCAACAATTTTTTGAGAAAATACTCACTAACTCCCTCTTTGAAGGAAGCCTGACTTTTGGTACCATTCGCTTTAAAATTTGTAATTAAAATTAAATCATTAATAATGGGCTTTTTGGGGAGAGATACAAACAAGCCCCTCGCCCCTGCCCATACACGCTTGACCAATGCTCTACTGTGATGAATGGCAATGATATTTATTATGATGAAGATTAATAAATAGTTAGATATTTGAACCTGTTCAAACAGCTGTTGGAAAGTTAGGACAGGAGCATACACCCCAGCGTCACATACTTAATACCTGTTCAAACAGCTGTTGGAAAGTTAGGACTGGAGCAAACACCCCAGCGTCACATACTTAATACCTGTTCAAACAGCTGTTGGAAAGTTAGGACAGGAGCAAATACCCCAGCGTCACATACTTAATACCTGTTCAAACAGCTGTTGGAAAGTTAGGACAGGAGCAAATACCCCAGCGTCACATACTTAATACCTGTTCAAACAGCTGTTGGAAAGTTAGGATAGGAGCAAATACACCAGTGTCACATACTTAATACCTGTTCAAACAGCTGTTGGAAAGTTAGGACTGGAGCAAACACCCCAGCGTCACATACTTAATACCTGTTCAAACAGCTGTTGGAAAGTTAGGATAGGAGCAAATACACCAGTGTCACATACTTAATACCTGTTCAAACAGCTGTTGGAAAGTTAGGACAGGAGCAAATACCCCAGCGTCACATACTTAATACCTGTTCAAACAGCTGTTGGAAAGTTAGGACAGGAGCAAATACACCAGCGTCACATACTTAATACCTGTTCAAACAGCTGTTGGAAAGTTAGGACAGGAGCAAATACACCAGCGTCACATACTTAATACCTGTTCAAACAGCTGTTGGAAAGTTAGGACAGGAGCAAATACACCAGCGTCACATACTGTTCCAGCCCAATCAAAAATACACGCCTGTAAAGAATTTTAATTAAGTAAGATTTTATATTTGGTAATATTTATACCAAAACAACTAGAAATAAAAAAAAATTATTTGAAGGAAAAATGAACTTTTTTATTCTAAAACTCTGTTCTTGAGTTTAGAAATGAAATATGTTTATCAAAAAAGACAATGTTCCTAATTTTGCTTCATATAGGTTATAAACTAGCTATAAAATTTTTCAGTATGGCTTTGAAAGCGATTAATGTCCGCTGTGAAAGAATAAGTTCTCAGCCATATTTACAATTTTCCACGAATATTAAAATAAAATCATAAGATTAATACTAGCTTTGTTAGCTCAGTATATCGACTTCTCGGGGCTACTAAAAACTTGTTTTTATCTTAGAATTTGTCTTTTAGATATACGCGGAAAGCTGTCCATAATACTATGCGATAAATAACTATTTTTTCAAATTGATATTAATTAATACCTGAACAGGGCCGCGATAAGTGGGAACAGAACTAAAAAATAAGTAATTGAAATTGGAAATTATTTATATATTATATCTATTTTCTTTATGAAAATCACTGAAATAATTTAAATGTTATATTTGTTATTTTGGCTCACGACGTTCCCATATAAACTGTTAGTCATAAAATTCATTTTGCAAAAAGGACGCAAAATTTGAGAAAGATTAATCTATTTGTTTTAAGCTATGTATTTTAATACCTAATAACTATTTCGGGGGAGGGTACCTCCAACCCCCCAAGAGCAATCACCCCTTGGAAAAATAAGTTCTGAACAAAAATGTTTTATCATGTTTTCTAACTTACAAAAAATAAAATGGAAAGTGGAGGGTCGATACCCCTACCTCCCTATCTTTTACAATTATTACTTACACATTGTGAACTTGCTATGGTGTATGTCGTCATCCATGTTTGATATTTATATGAATTTCAATTGCTTACCGAAAATTTTCCGCCATTGTTACTCTGTTGTTGTTATCTGACTGCAACTATGATAATAAAGTGTGAACAATATTGATAAACAAACTTGAATTATAAATAAAAATGTGGTCTCGTCTTACTCCCACCCAAACACACACACATATATGTTAAATCCCTTTAAGCTCTTGCTAAACTATACAATTCCCCCACCCAAAAACTATTTCTTAATCTATTTTTTTTTCTATAATTAGGGTCGGTCCGTACGTCCGTCCGTCATTTACGGTTAGCTTTTTTCGTTAATTTAGGCATGTTAGAATTATCCTATCGATTTTCATGATGATTCCTATAGTAGTTAGGTACGGCTGGGAAAGCGTAGCAACTCTATAATCGTTACTAGAATGTCCGTACATCCATTTTAAACAAATTGATTTTTAACTTTTTTAACAACAAATTTTTATGTGATCTAATAATCCGATTGATCTAATTTTTGGAGCACTGATTCCTATTACAACAAAGTACTTTATTATAAGCGAAGATCTTAATAGTCAAGTCCTAAAAATGTAAGTATGTACTTAAAAAGTATTCTGTATTTCAGAAGTTTTGCAACAAATATACGTATAATTTTGTCAAACTTTTATGTTTATATTTTGCATATTGCGGGACTACCTGGTTTACAAATTAACATAAACTAACTTTTGCTTAATCTTAGCGTTCTTATAGATATATGTACTAGTGAATTCGCCCCAAGACTCCAGAGAGACGGAAATAAACCCTCACATTTGCATGATCAGTGTAGATAAAATAAGGTATAACAAGAGGAACTCTGCAGAGATAGGAGTGTAATACACGCCATAAAATAACATAAAGTTATCACAGGGTTATTGAGTATAAACAATCAGTTCGGCTGTTAATGGGCCTTAAGCTTCAGACGGACAGACATCGTTCTACTTTAAAATATAGATACCCCCTCCCAACTACCCAGCCTTGTTTTAATATTCTTCTTATACGATGAGGTAGGTTTGTGTGGCATATAAGGGGATTAAAGGGATATTCCACATAGTAATATGTTATTTTTATTGTTTACATCATAAAATACACGAAAGTTGGGTATCTAAACAAATATATTGCTGAAATGTATCAATATTTTTCTAATCATTCAAAAAGATTAAGCCTCAATACTGATTTTAAACAAAAATTAATTTGACATTCAGTCCAGGCATCACAAAGTCCATGCTTAAAGCTAAAAATCAGCTTAGAGTTTTGATTAACAGCTGCTGAAGCCGCTAGTTAGTCCATAATGCACAGCTTTAATTTTACTTTAATATTAATTGGATCTTACACTAGATTTTCATGTTCTCTAAAAAAGTGAAACTTATAGCTTGCTGAAATAACGATCATTCCCATACCCCCTGTACTCCATTCCCTTTTTTTCTACTGGACAACGATTGACCGATAAATAACAGGGGATAATTGACGATAATTTTCCCCTGTCATTTTATCCACGTAATTTTTACATCCATTTTTTGGTTTACATAGTTGCTGTTCTTTCGCATAACTATGATCCTTTTGATATATTTATACGTATGTTAATATTACATATAGTACATGTACTCAACTGAAGGGGGTATCGGGGATAATCAAGATATATATATATTACATTTTATCATTTTCATCATATTCCCTATTGTTTCAGTCATGACTACATATATATAAATAATTATCATTGCTTGTGATTTGATAAGTTCCCAAACTCTATCTAGCAGGACAATATGATTGTCTAATTAATAAACCTTTGGAAACGTTTTTTACCAGCTAAATATAATAATGAAAGATTAACATTTGATTAAAAATACAAAATAAATAAATAATAACATTAACATATACCTTAGTCATTTTGTTTTAACTTATCTACTGACGAATGCAAAATTGCGACTTACATGTTACAGCCTAAATTATCGTATTAACAATACCAATGCAATGGGTTAACTTTACACCAAATAATGGTTAAATAGGGTTAAATTTTGGTCCCGTGTTTGTGCACTAAATTAAAAGTAAACATGGATGACAACATCCATAAAAGCGAAGCACTGAAACAGTAGGACAAACGGACATTAAAATTTGTATAGTGACAGAACTGAATAATCAGAATATAAATATATATAAGAGTTGAACCAAAATTGTAAGTAAATTTGTTGAAAAACTGCTTGATACAGGATAATTTTTATGGACATACTTACATTTTTAGGACTTGATTATTGAGTTGCTTCGCTTATAACATTATACTTTGTTATCCCAGGAATTAATACACCAATAATCAGATCAATCGGATGATTGGATCATATGAAAATTTGTTGTTAAAAAAGTAAAAAAAATCGACATGTTTAAAATGGACGTACGGACTTTCTGGTAATGGTTATAGAGTTGCTACGCTTTCTAAATCGTACCTAACTACTACAGGAATCATCATGCAAAGTTTAAAATCGATAGGACAATTCTAACATGCCTAAATTAACGAATAAAAGCTATCCATCTCGGACGGACGGACGGACGGACCGACCCTAATTATAGAAAAGCTTCGCTTTTAAAAAGACCTTTTGATTGAAAAATAGTGGCCTCTGAGTTTAGTGAATTTAGTACTTTCTATAATATAAACTTTTAATATTTATTAACTATAAATAAACTTTGATAAAGATTTCCGTAATTTGTTTATATTTAATAGAATTAAAGTACAACAAAATATATTTTAACCTTTGTCGAGGGCTCAGCGTACCACCGCATTTTTAAAGTTAGTTATTGTGTAGATGCTGAAGGTTAAAATGGATTTTTAGCTAGTTCGGTAGTATACCTTTGACTAAGGCAGAAAATATTACCTGTTTCTATAAAAATAAAATTACTTTTTAAGACAGACCAACGGGCCAAATGCAAATACATCAGTAGTATCTATATAACAATAAGGATCCATAAAAGCGAAGGATATTGTTTAAGGACATACTTAAATGTTTAGTACTTGATTATAGAGATGCTTTTAATATTGTACTTTGTTGTCCTAGGAATCAGTATTTAAAAAATCAGATAAATCGAATCATTTTCTCCATACCTAACTACTACAGCATGCAATCACCATGCAAAGTTTGAATAGGATAATTCTAATTCTTAATTAACGTAAAAAGCTATCCGTTCCAGCCGTACGTACGGACGGACGGACGGACTTACCGACCCTAATTATAGAAAAGCTTCCCTTTTAAAAACCAGGCATCATTAACAATAGGAGAGAAAAGCACACTTTTAACTCCTGTAAAATGAATGGTGTTCATCACATAGAGATTCAATGTCCCGTTAGCAGTACCGAAAGTACTGACGGACCAGGTAAATTTCATCGTATTTTCGCAGAAGATTTTGATAGGTTATTTTAGGTAAATGTTAATGATTGCCCCGCATGGTTAGAGCCCCCTTGTATGGGCTAGAAATAGGAACAAGCTAATGTGAAATACAACGAAACACTCTACTTCATTTTGTTTTCATGATCTAAAATATTTTGCGGACAGACGGACATTTCGAATTATAAAGTAGCTTCGCTACTAACAAGGATAATACAATTTTTTAAGCAAAACTTAAAAACCATCCATTTAGCAAAGCTCGAAACATCTGTGGTATTCGGCAGCCGTGAGCCATGTTCTATGGCAACCCTGACCTTGGTTCGGAGAAGGGCCGAGGGCCCTCCCCCGAGTACTGGGGAAGGGGTCAGCCGACCCCCTCCCTATGCCTAAAATTAATGATAGATTTTGACAGCCTTATTATGGTTAAGCTGTATTGTTAATTCCCCCCACCCTTTCCAGGGATGGGGGATCATTATTGCCCAAACTGATTATTGTATATGTATTTATATTGATTCTGTTTATGATTACTTATTCCAATCTGTGTATTTATTGTTTGTTGTATATAACTTTAGTAAACCTTAGACCCTGAATAAAGGAACATCTGAATAGACTCTGTTTGTTATTTAGTGATTGCTAGAGAAGCGCAGCTTCTCTATAATATATGTGTCCACGTATGTTCGCACTGCCGTAGTCATTTGGAACTCGGGTGTCTGCCATTTAACCTAGGCGGATACCACACATCAACCAACACAAATTTAGCTAAAATGAACTTAGTTCATTTGACTTAAGAATTATGGACTTAAACGTTTTAACATAAACAAATACAGATATGAATATAATTATTATTTTATCTGCAAAAAAACAATTTAAAAAAATACAATTATTTAGGAATGGAATTTAGGTTTTAAATCTATAGAAAAGTTACAAAGTAACATACAATCCCTTTTTAGTGTCCATCTTCAGAAAAATAATTCTAATTTGAAAATATACAACAAAAAAAGGTAACAAAAAGCAACAAAAAAAACTTTTGTTAAAATCCCAAACAATTGATTATGCCGTTTATGAGATATTTGCCACAGAAAATTTCAAAATACACTCGTAATTTTAACCAAATAAGATAAAGTAAATGTTGTAGTTGTAAATTTCAAGTAAATTTTTAGTATGATGTTAAAGATTTGTGAAAGTGTAATTCCCCTTTTAATAAAGTGGCAATATAAAGGGCAGGGGAGAAAATTTTACAAATGGTCCTTGGCTTTCAAGGATCCTGTTGTAAAATATTTTCTTTAATAAAGGTATGTACGGCACGCCATAATTTGCTCTCATTTTTAATAAAAAAAATTAGCAGCCGCCTGTTCTTTTTTTAATTCCAAAGCAGCTATACTCAATATCCTATTTTTTTTGGATAAAATGCCGCAGCAGCCGCGGTTTTTTCATAAACCGTTAAAGTAGAAATCAACAGCCATAAGCAACGATTTCGATATTTTAGTATTACAGACTTTAATTTCTATGCAGTGAATATACATAACTAATTTTTTATTAAGTTGGTTATATTTTTGCTGGGAGTCTCCCCCCCCCCCCCTTTATTTAAAGTACAGTGTTTTTATCTACATTGTTAAGGAGAGGGGGACACACATTTTGGTGATTTTAATAAACTAAGATTTTACTAGACCCTCCCCTCCACTCTCTTTTTTGGACGCCAGATTTAAGATTGAATTTTTGTGTGGTATCTTTATGTTTTGGAGATCAAGTTGGAAATACTAATAAAGGTTTTTTTTATCAACTTAAAAGGCTATTAACGGCAAAACGGCTAGTTACAAATCTTATATTCGCACATTTAATTAAAATATGCACAACCTACAAAGCTTGAAAAAAAATGAGAATAACTAAGACCAAAAAGGTAACTGGGAACGTGTGGCTAATGAAAACTTGCGTCAAGTTGGTCAATTTTTTCGCGCTAAATCTGTCTTTTAGTCTTGACTATTTAAGATATTGCATATTTAAGTCAGATGAATGATATGCACGCAATTATGGATGCGGTTCAGCCTTGTTTTACAGTAAATATTCTTAGAAATTTTGTTTGGAATTTGTAACTTAACAAGGATGACTACATCCATAAAAGCAAAGAACTGAAACGGTAGGACAAACGGACATTAACACTTGTATAGTGTCAGAACTGAATAATCAGAATATAAATGTATAAGAATCGGAGCAAAATTATAAGTAAATTTGTTGATAAACTACTTGATACAGGATAATGTTATGGACATACTGAAATTTTTAGGACTTGATGATAGAGTTGCTTTGCCTATAACATTATACTTTGTTGTCCCAGGAATCAACTTACCAAAAATTAGATCAATCAGATGATTAGATCACATAAAAATTTTTTGTTGAAAAAATAAAAAAATAAACATATTTAAAATGGACGTACGGACAAACTGGTAATGATTATAGAGTTGCTACGCTTTCTAAATCGTACCTAACTACTACAGGAATCACCATGCAAAGTTTGAAATTGATAGGACAATTCTAACATGCCTAAATTGACGAAAAAAGCTATCTCTCTGTGACGGATGTACGGAAGGACGGACGTACGGACGGACCTACCCTAATTATAGAAAAGCTTAGCTTTTAAAAATTTATTGTTAAAAGGGTTAATAATTATTTTGTAACAAGGAAAAAAAGCTTTATTTTAATGAACTGAGGCATGTAATTTTTTTACTAATAAAAACATGTAGACGTATATCATAACTGGAATCTATGGTTGTTGGTCAGACAGTTGTATATAAGTATGTATATAGAAGGTTATAACCCTCGCATGCAAAAAGAAAAGGGAGGGTGGAAGGAGTGAAAAATACCATAGTTAGACTGGACCAGGCACAAGTGCTATCACACACACACACACACACACACACACACACACACACACATACACACACACACACACACACACACACACACACACAATCACACACAAAAAAAAGGGAAACGACAGGGGAAGGTTATGGGAAGGAAAAAATGTTAAATGCTGTGCTATGTACATGGTAGCCCTACGCACTTGTACGCATTTCTGTGTTACCTTACGCGACAGCTTGGTATGCACACTGACGCGTACACCATAGCATACACACCTTGGTAGCAAGCATTCCATACATACAGTTTCTTGTCATCAACCTTACTAATATAATCTTATATACCTCCAATTTAGTTATATTATGTTATAAAGATAGTGATTACAGAAATTTAATTGTCAAACCAATGAAACAAAATTAAGTTTGGTTAGTTATGTGCGCATGTATAATTAGTATCGCTATAATCTTTGTAAGCGCGCAAAATATTATTTCTAGCATAGTCAATCTAATGGGTTAAACAATATTTTATATTATGTTTTGTTTATGTTTTTGTTACATGATTTATATAATCTTAATTTGTTCAGCCTATAGTGCAATAGATAATGACAAGACTAATTTATCGCTAGCGGCTACGCCCCTAGCATCTAGGACATCTATATTAGAAAAGGGAGAGAGTGAAAAGAAAAAATATTAATACCATCCTTCTTAACATGGAGAAATTGAGGAGCTAAGCGATAAGCGAGATCATAATGGACATACATAAAAGAAAAGGCTATATCTATAGTAAAATAATGTTGCGTTAACAGAGCTATAACAAAATAACACGAATAAAATGATGTTAGGAACTTCTGATAATGGTTGTATTGTTTCTGCGCTCCTAAGTTGTCCTCACATCCACTTGAACTCAAATGTGAAATAGAAATGGACAAAACAAAAGTACCGACATGTACGTGTAAGGACAAACGGACATACATGAATATAAAAAACTGCGCCTTCAAGAATTGTTAGTTATGTCATGCGCTTGGAAACTTTGCAGGCCCAAGAAATTTTGACAGAATTACCCATAGACAGACTTACAGATACAGATATACCAAATACATATTTATGTTTATGACCTTATGTAAGTGTGCGTGTTTTTTATGAATTATTCAATAGTCACTGTGGGCTAGAATTGAATCAAGACAAAAGTAAGTGCCGAGCCCTGGGACCTATGTATGGTGAAAATAGACATAAAACCATGATGATTCCAGGTAAAACCAAAATATTTCAGCGGGGTCTTTTTGTTTTATTTCAATTTTAAGTTCTGAAAAAAAAATGAAAAAAATATGAAAATCTTTAATAAAAAACAAACAAAAACTGTTTTTCAAAATTTTTTTTCACTAAAAGATACAAACAACTTATATACATACTATTAGCTTTAAAAAAATAAAAATTTTCAAATTTAGGACTGCCTTTCCAAGGTTAGAAGAAAAATCCTAACAACGAATTCTAACATATTTCTGATCAACATAGCAATAAAACGTCTTTTGCTAAATCTTTAACATCAAAATTAAATAGCACTTACTAAAGACTTTTTTTCATTTAAACTTATACTTTTTACATTATTTAACTTTTAAGATTGTGTTTTTTTTAAAGAAAGGTTGCGTGATTTTTTTCCTCATAATTAATTTATCTTAATATGCTGCATTATAAGTGACTGACATTGTAGGCTGTGATGGCTTAGGAAACTCAATACCAGTTTTGTTAGCCCAGGCCATCGGCCCCTCGGGGCCTACAAAACTAGTTTTAATCTTTTTATTTTTATTTTACTATCTGCTAAAAGCTGTCTATAATCCCATACAATAAATAACTATTAAACATACCAATTAAAGTGAAACAGGGATCTTAAGGGATAAGACAAAGGATGATAAATTGATTACTCCTTCTGTAGATTAATATTATTGGTTAAAAAGTTTGGACTTTGCATGTTTGAACCATCAAATCATTAATCAATTCATAAATTATCAAAAGGATAAGAAAATGTGTTTATAAAACTTTGGATATGATTTACAATTCTATGTCCAGTTCACTCCCTCCCTCCTTCGTTAAACATACACTTATATATAGACAGAAAGACGTCCTGTTACTTTTTGTCTAGAGTTTTAGGATCTTTTGTTCTATCATACAAATTATTTAAATATCCTGTTTTGAAAAGCAGAATGCCGTTTTAAAATTTATTTTGCATATTATAAGAGGGAGGGGACATTGGGATGTAAATCATACCAGTACCCACGTTAGCTCAAAAAAATTGTGTACTTTTACTAAAATTAATGGAATGGTTTCAAACTAATATTTTACAAACATATAATCAAACAATAATTTTACATAAGAAATGGTTAGTTTCCTTGTCATAATTTGTGGAAATCTACATGTATCACTTTATTGTCCTTTGTCTTATGTTATCCCTTAAGATCCCTGAAAGAAAGAAACAAGGATGACAACATCAATAACATGGATGAGATGGGAATATGGACAAGCAGTTTTAAAAAGAATTTCTTTAAATCCTGAAACCTTTCTTGCCTATTTTATAATTCTAATATTTATAGACCTTGACTGATATACAAAGTAAATTGTTTAGGGAATCTTCACAAAAAATGCAGCCGTCTGTCTTGAATAGCTGCTATACAAATTAAATTTCCCCTGAAAACAGACAAAAACAAAACTATTCAAAAGTACCCATAGTTGTTAAGTCAAAGAATAAGAAATGTCTTTATAAAGTTTAGAGACTAGTTTATTAAACAGTCAATTGTCCTCTCTATTTCTGGGACACATTCCATATAAGTTTCATTTTAAAAAAACCTAGAATAAACAAAACAAAATATTTTTACTAAAATATAAGCCAACGAATAATAAATTATTATTATAGAACTTTTTAGACTAGTGTTATAAACAGTCCAAAGCCCCCTACCTCCAATGTATGATAAATAATTGATTTTATACATGATAAATACATGCAAATCGGCAAGAAGGGAGGAAAAATGTGACTGTTTATTTGTTTGTGTAGCCATTGTTTCTTAGTGTTTGGACCTAAGTAGTAATGCAGAAGGATGAAACACTTTTGTTTAGCCACTAGGGCTATTAAGCTCCACGCTCAAGTATATTATACCTTGACCCGCTGTCACAAGTGAGCTACTCTTTATTACCTCACCCTCGCCGAGTATGGCATGTGACTATAAATTATACTGGTACCAAAAGTTTTTATAGACACGTTATCTAATTAGTTAACTGGTCTTTTATTAAATCTTAATTGGATGGTTCAAACTAGCAGTGTCCACACAAAAGAAAACTTTTCCTATTTCTAAGAATCTTTACAGTTCTTATGTCCCCTTCTTCCCTGTTAGTTTTGTTGTTTACAATTAAATTATACTGATAAATAAATTCTTCAATTTATGAAATGGTAGATTTAATATGGATCAAGGGGACATTGGAATGTAAAATTTGCTGGTACCCAAAGTTCTTTATAAATATTTTCTCATTCATTGGTTCAAAAACTTTGGGAACTTTATTTTTCATCTTGATTGTTTGGTTTATACTATTAGTCTTGGTATGTTTTATTGATAATTTATGAATTGATTAATGATTTGATGGTTCAAACATGCAAAGTCCAAACTTTTTAACCAATAATATTAATCTACAGAAGGAGTAATCAATTTATCATCCTTTGTCTTATCCCTTAAGATCCCTGTTTCACTTTAATTGGTATGTTTAATAGTTATTTATTGTATGGGATTATAGACAGCTTTTAGCAGATAGTAAAATAAAAATAAAAAGATTAAAACTAGTTTTGTAGGCCCCGAGGGGCCGATGGCCTGGGCTAACAAAACTGGTATTGAGTTTTCTAAGCCATCACAGCCTACAATGTCAGTCACTTATAATGCAGCATATTAAGATAAATTAATTATGAGGAAAAAAATCACGCAACCTTTCTTTAAAAAAAACACAATCTTAAACGTTAAAAATTGTAAAAAGTATAAGTTTAAATGAAAAAAAGTCTTTAGTAAGTGCTATTTAATTTTGATGTTAAAGATTTAGCAAAAGACGTTTTATTGCTATGTTGATCTGAAATATGTTAGAATTCGTTGTTAGGATTTTTCTTCTAACCTTGGAAAGGCAGTCCTAAATTTGAAAATTTTGATTTTTTTAAAGCTTATAGTATGTATATAAGTTGTTTGTATCTTTTAGTGAAAAAAAATTTTGAAAAACAGTTTTTGTTTGTTTTTTATTAAAGATTTTCATATTTTTTTCATTTTTTTTTCAGAACTTAAAATTGAAATAAAACAAAAAGACCCCGCTGAAATATTTTGGTTTTACCTGGAATCATCATGGTTTTATGTCTATTTTCACCATACATAGGTCCCAGGGCTCGGCACTTACTTTTGTCTTGATTCAATTCTAGCCCACAGTGTAGTGTCATGTGAGTTACTTATAACTGTGCGTGGCCAATATCTATACATGTAGAGTTGCTTCGCTATGGGCAACCCTTTTAGAGTATTATTATGAATTATTGTATGATGATTACATGAACAAAAATAAGACTTGAAAAAACAGTTAAGAAAAAGATGATTATCGCTCAACTGGTTGGTGGATAGATATTGGTGCAATGCATATGAAATATGTATTACTTAGCCAGTTGCGCCTCTAGACCTTTAAAATGTTAAAAATCCTTTTAGTAATCAGTATACCAGTCTTTTAGTACGTAACACTATCAAAACGTGTATTGATGGAATGCTTTTTAAGATAGACGGCTGAACTATTGTATGAGAATTATTCTTACTAATGCGCATCCAATAATACAACTCACTTTGTCCGTCGTTCCGACGGTCAAAACAAAGTATTTTTCGTATTTTCACAGAAGCTTTTGATTTAGGTTAGGTAAATGTAAATGTAAAAGACCCCCGCAGTGGCTAGAAAAAAAATAGCTACTGTGAAAATGCGACGAAGCCGGCTACTTCATTTTCTTTCCATTATCCAAAAGCTGTTTTTAACAAAATCTGTTTTAAATTTTATTGAAAATACAGATAAAAAATGGGGGCCAAGGAAAATGAAGGTTTTGAGGCTGAAATGGGTTACACCAATAACAACACCACCAGCAAGGAACAGGTAAGTTAACGAGCGGCTACGCTCCTGTCTATAAAATGGTAAAGTAGTTAAAAAAAGAAATATTAAGTTAAGTTACATTTAGTTTATCTATGTGGGATGAAACAAGTTCTATTTGGGGGGGGGGGGGGGGGCCGGGGGGGGGGCAGAAAAGGCCCTAATTTTCTGCTATAAAAGCTTTAAATCATTTCATATTATACCTTGAAAACAATCGATGACAGTCTAGTCTTTTTTTTGTTGTAAAAATTCTATCTTTTCACAAAAATATTTTATTAAGATTTTTATTTGATCTCGCGTTTTTTTCATATTAATAATATTTTGTATTACAGGAGGCGCTGAGCAATATGACACCCAGAGAGAAGACAAGAGAGAAAATAATGATTTACAAGAATGTTCTCATTGTTTCTCTTTCTTTCCTACTTCTATTTGTTGCCTTCGAGTCCATGTCGAAGCTTCAGTCCTCAATCAACTCGGTAAATATGATATGATACGTATAACAAAGACGGCAACTTTAATAAGTATCGAAGCTCATTAATGTAAAAAAAATTATATTCGTGAATCGTAACAATGCAATTAACCGATAGACGGACAATGTAAGTTTTTAATTAGATTCTAATTGTTTAGCCGAAATTGAAAGAAGAATTCAGCAATTTACTTTGAACAACAGCCGAAATACATTTTTCCTAAAAGAGTTTGATGTCCTAACTAGCATTTCAAAAGACCAATAGATTAAGAAAGTTATATATTACGTATATGCTCATTTAGCATTCTTTACATAAAAAATTGATGTATATCTCCGATGGCAGCTTAGTAAATCACATTTCTCTTGTAGAGTTCAAATCTTTTAGAGTATGACCGACAAACCGACACATACCAAAAAGTTAAAGAGTAGATGTGCTTTGGTCTGAAAAATCTTTACACAAAAATTCAGCCAAATGTCGCGCTCCCCTTATAATAAGTTATTTACTCGTTTAATTAACATACCAATAAAATAACTTCAAAAAGGATCTTATTATTCATAGCAGTGTTTTTAAGCCAAATGACTACTAAACGAGTAGATAAATAGTTATCCTTATACATATATGTATACATATATCAATACTGGGTCTTAAGCGCCTTTTACATAACTTTTAAAAGATCATCGATTATGATATTAATATATTATAATACAAAGTAGAACGATGTCTGTATTATATAATGGATGCTCATTGGTCAACTAACGGGTATTTCAAATTATAGAGTAGCTACTAAGAAAATGTCTTAAAAGCCTGATTTTATATTATTTTGCCTTGACCCTTAACTAACTATCTATTTTCGTGGTAAAATAAACAACTGGTCCTACTCGTCCTGTAAATTACAAAGCCATTTACTTGGCATAACTGTTCAACAGCCAAGCCCAAGTTTTTGAGATAAAATATTAAATGTTTTGCTTCTTTTGTTTTAGATTGAGATTTAAAAGTGACAAAAAGCTCCGAAACGTTAGCACTCATAACAGTAAAGAGGCCAAAACATGCCCCTTCTCAATAAGAAAGTAGGGTTACATGTGTTCTACTATTGGAGTAGAGGGATTCTACCCTATAATAAATGCGCAGAAGGCCGTCTATTGCCAGAAATTAACTTTCAAATTTAAATTGTAATTTACATATTCTTAACACTTTTTGTCTAGGGTTACGGGGTACGTACGAACCATTATCAGTTATCTAACTTGATCTATTGCCACAAATTAACTTTTAAATTTAAATTGTAATTCACATTTTGTTGACACTTTTTGCCTAGGGACAGGGTTACAGGGTACGTACGTACAGAGTCTTAAAAAGAAATATTTCTACCAAACCATTATCAAATTCAAATTGTAATTCACATAATCTTAACACATTTTGCCTGGGGTTATGGGTTAAGGCGTACATGCTTTAAGATATGACTGCCCCCAGAGACAAAAAAGGGGAGGAGGGGGGGGGGGGTAGAACCCCTTCTTTTAACATTAGTGTTGAAAATAAATGAAGGGGGGGTGGATTTTTTTCTTGAAGTGATTTCACTTTGGTCAATCAAAACTTTTTTTCAAATTTTCCTTCGTAAGTCATAAATCTTTAATTATCCCTGCTTTATTTATTGAAAAAATCAAAGGAGTATGGTTGTCCTTGTTTGGTTGTACATTTAATTTCAGGCCTAAGTAAGAAAAAAGTAAATTAGAATCTAGTTCGATTACGTCTTATTATAAATGTACAGCGAAGCTATTAAGAAATACATAATGAATAGGACAGCATATTTACGTACGTATTCATGCTTTACATTTTAAGCTTTCAAAAAATGTCAATACAAGTGCTGTAATGTAGGAAAAAATACACAAGAGAATAACGTAAACGTTACAAGCTGGACAACAGACAAACAGGGCTAACTCTCATAGTTGATTCGCTTTTTAAAAAACAAAAAAGGATAGAACATCATAAACACAATGATTGTTATAATATTTTCTATTGAAGCTATTGTTAACCACTATTAGTTACTCATCCGTTGAAATAAAAACAAGGATGACAACATCCATAAAAGCGAAGCACTGAAATGGAAGGACAAACGAACATTAACGCTTGTATAGTGTCTGAACTGAATAATAAGAATATAAATGTAAAAGAGTCGAAGCAAAACTTTAAGTAATTTTTTTTGAAAAACAGCTTGATACAGGATAATGTTTATGGACATACTTACATTTTTAGGACTTGATTATAGAGTTGCCTTGCTTATGCTATTGTATTTTGCTGTCCCAGGAATCAGTATCAATCAAATAATTAGATAACATAAAAGTTTGTAGTTAAAAAAGTAAAAAAATCATCATGTTTAAAATGGACGCACGGACATTCTGGTAGTGATTATAGAGTGGCTACGCTTTCTAAATCGTACCTACCTACTACAGGAATCACCAAGCAAAGTTTGAAATCAATAGGACAATTCTAACATGCCTAAATTAACGAAAAAAGCTATCCGTTACGGACGGACGGACCGACCTTAATTATAGAAAAGCTTCGCTTTTAAAAAGTTATTGTTAATTGTTTATTACGCATTGTGTCCACAAAAATATTTGTTGATGATTTTTTTAATGCATTTTAAAAGAGAAATTAAAACTACTCCATTTCTACATAGAACCTGGTGTAATTGCATTTAAAACTTTATTTCTTAGAAACCATGTATAAACCTGTGTTAAGGATCTCTCTAACCAATATGGTTTGGGGAGGAAACCTTAACCCTCAAGAAAAATATAACCCTAGGAAAAATATCACTTCACACAAAAGAAAGAAAAATTTCTAATATTTTTCTTCTAAAAACTAACAAAAAAAAGAGAGGTTATTGTTAACTAGGAATATAAGAAAACAGCTGTATTAAACTCGTGAGCGTTCGGAAAAGTTGAATAAGTTAACAGTTTTACTATTTAAAAAAAAGCCACAATAAGCTAGACAAAGGACATAACGAATTTATTTTCAGGAGGCAAATCTTGGAACCTGGGCTAATGTGATGGTTTATATAAGTTTGGTTCTGTCCTGCATGTTTCTACCTTCACTGCTCATCAAAAGATTAAAGGTAAAATGTTTTGGAGGGGTAGATCAGCCTTCTTACCCCCCCCCCCCCCATGCATCATAAAAATAGAGTAATGATTTAATTTCATTATATATAGTATACTCCAAAGAATTAATATGAATAAGAGACCAATTCGTATAACACCGATTTAAAAATGCATATAAATTGCAAAAAAAAAGATTGTTACGATTATGCCAAAATTACGTGCATTTACTTCGGGCATTGTTAACAGGGATTAAGTGTCATTAGATTCAAGGTCCATTCTAAGGGATTCTAAATTGACACTTTTCGAAACAGCAATATACAATTTATTATTGGTCAATTACAATGTATACTGGCCTATCATTGGTCATTTGTATTATATGACGTCATTTTTTATTGGACACACATTTTTTTCTCTATTTTTCCCCAAAAATAAAAGTGCCTTTACTTGAAATAGAGTAAAGATTTATTTTTGTAAATTCATATTTTAGAAAACTTTAGTGGCCAATCTGCTATTAGTTTAGTCTATATTTATTTGTTCATTTTTACACATTATTTGTGAATGTTCAACCGTTTGACAACCGCAAAAGTTAAGCTCAACATAATTACCTTGCTTTTGACACATTTATAACATAGGTAAAATGGACTTTGGTTGTGTGTGTGTTCTGTTACTCCACCTACATTGCTGCCCAGTTCAAGCCATCTTTTGGTTCTCTGCTGCCTACTGCCTTTATTCTTGGTTTGGGAGCTGCACCCATGTGGTCAGCTAAGTGTACATACCTAACTCAGATTGCCAATAGGTTAACATATTTGTTTTTTAGTAGCGAAGCTGCTCTATAATGTTCCTCCGTCTGACCGTAAGAAATGGTACGGGGTAGTCGTTATTTTCTCGGCTGCTAATCAGGATAGAGGTAGATTTTTCAGAAAGATTTCCTATACCAATGATCATCCAGGATATAATTAACTTGGTCCACCAGTCTGTCCGTTATGCTAAATTACATATATTATTTATTCATTTTATAGTAAAACAACGTTGTTTCTTCAATTTTATTTATCTTTATCTTAAAATTTGATGTTTTGTAATCTTAAAGGTTTAAATGATAAAGGTTTAGTGAATTTCTATTTTCTTTACATGTTTATGACATGACATCTGTTTTTGACCGACTTTGACTGTTTGTTCAGTCATAATTTGTAGTCGTTGCTCCCTTTTTTTTAGCATTAATTCAGTTTTCGGGTACAGCTGATTTTATTGTAATGTTTACATAGGATTAGTTTTTATGAAAACTATTATGATTGTTGTATAAAAATTAGTTTTTAACATGCAATTGTCTTGTATAATAATTTCATGTCACGTACTAACTTTATAATTCTGGATGTTTAGTACATCAATTTGTCCTTTAATTACTTCCTTACAGGCGCGTGCACAGGGTTTCTTTATGGGTTGGGAACCTTTCTAATGTTTTAAAGAGAGTTGACTGGTTTTTTTGGGGGGGAGGGGTTACAAAAATTTGGATATGAAGTAATTTATATTTGCTAGGACTTTATGTTTGCTACCATAAAGATATTTTTGTGCTCAGCCACTAATGCTGCTTGACTGCTAAAGCAGCTAATCAAACGATCCTTCATAAAGCTTTGTATATGTGTTTAACTTTAAATAGTTCAGATAATTGGCAAAAAGGCAGGCTTTAACGCTAAATCTTATATAATTCTTTTTTGACAAGATGGATATAAAAATATTAAAATGCTAACGAAATGATACTTTACATAAATTGGCAGCACCAGACATTTTTTTTCTCATTACCTCTTGGGGCAAAGCCCCTAGAGGCTAGGGGCGAAGCCGCTAGTACTAAAATAAAACAATAATATAAATAAATTATAAATATTTCAGGATTGCAAGAATAAATGGAGAAGAAACCGAGCCTTACATTGTCAAATTCTTTGGAATATTTTTCTTCTTTTTTCAATGTAATTCCATCATTGGCAACATTATAAGCACTGCAGGTCAGTAGGTCTTAATTTCATAAGCAATGCTACTCTACAAATAAGTAAAAATGTCTAAAAATTTGTAATATGAAAGCTGTTGCTTAGGCAGAATAAGACTTATGGTGTATAAGAATACGGCTTAATGTGGCTGAATATAAAGTTAGTGGTTTTGGCTTATTTTGTTGCTGCGAACCTAGCCACTAAAGTTATTAAAACCTTCTAATATTGGAGAACGCTATTAAAATATGTGTCTCACATTATTTAATAGAAACTTTTCTCGTATTCATTCGAATCTGGTGGATAGGAACCGGTTCTCATCCATACGAAAAAACTATGTCTACATTCGTATTATATCCAGCTTTCCGCGGATATAGAATGTATAGTTATAAGATTAAAACCAGTTTTTTTAGCCCCGAGGTGCCGAAGAATTGTTATTTCTCGCATCGTATTATAAACGGCTTTCCGCTTTTGCTATGTATGTAAAAGTCAATAATCAAAACTAACGATTATATTTGTCATTTAGTGTTGTCCCAAGGAAGGGATGAATATAACATACCTAGCGATGAATTAATTAGTCAGACCTGCGGTGCAAACTATTGTCCTGCCCAGCTGGTCACCACAGAGGAGAAGATCATTCCAAAGAATATGACAGAGGAAATTGGTGATAACTTTAGCATCAGCGACCAGAAATTGTACACACTGTCCGGAATATACTTGGCCTGCTCTGTGGGGGCTGCTCTTATTCTTGCAGTCTTTCTGGATCCTCTTACTAGGTAAAATTTTCATACTCATAAAGAGTTTTTTTTCGTTGATTTTAGTTCAAATCAAACTTTACTATGAAAATCTGCGCTTTCTATAGATGATAAAGAAATGTAATTTCCTCTTCAAAATTTACCCAATGTAGATGAAAAATACTGGTTATATGTTTGGACATTGGTACTTTTAATTTTACAATCATGCTGAAACCTTTATCACAGCCAACGAATTACAAAACATTTTTATATAAACTTTGGAGATCAAATTACAATGCTTTGTCCCCTTCATCCCCAAGAAATAGACATTTTTTATGCCGAATAAAAGTTAAGTCTATGTTAGGTCAATGCAAGGCTTGAGATAAGATATACCTTTTTCATGTTTTCCCAATTTTTAGTTGAGAAAGATTTAGTAATCTCAAAACATAAATCAGCTAAGGTTTTATTACTAAAGATTTAGTGCCCAGATACTCATAATCAATTCAAAATATTATCTAGATTTGGAGAGAACGAGAGGAGAGAAGAACAGAATCAGGAAAACTTGTCAGGGCTCAGCCTTCTCATGGCAACTTTCAAGTAAGTTACGGGCAGCTGAGCAAAAGCCTCCATTTTTTAAATTTTACTTATCAGGCGGATTGCCAGGCTTAGATATCCTGCTGATTTTAAAGCGTATAATTTCCCTATTTTTATGCATTTGTAAATATACTTTCATTGATTTTCTTGAATTCTAAAAGTAATAAATTTATTGATCATATTGTAGACGTTAATATAAGGAAAATTGTCTCTTGAAACGTATTATTATAATATTATTTCAATTGCACTATTATCAAATACATTAGAGTCAAAATTGTAAATTGTATGTAAATCAATTATCGAATATTGAAATGACATTTTTACACTTTATACTAACTAAAACCACTTTAGGCACATGAAGAACAGAGATCAATTGTTGATTATTCCTCTGACAATCTGGTCAGGAATCGAACAGGGATTCTTTGGAGCTGATTTTACCGCGGTAGGTTCTTAAATATTTTAATTGGCATTGCCAGCAGGGCGTTTAGATTTTACCTGGATTTAAGAAAACTTTCATAGTTATATTTTTATGACCGTTATTGAATTGTCTTTTTTGCATACTGTGCACTGTTTTTACTTCAAGAAAATGTTAATTAAGAACAAAGATTGCAAAATAATTGTAGGCAAAACATCTTTTTTTGTATTCACCTTTTTTAAGTGGGCAATCTGATTTGATAATGTAAGAGCAATAAATTTTAATGTCTTAATTAGTCCTTTTTTTCAGGGCTTTGTCACTTGTGCCTATGGAGTTCATATTGTTGGACGTGTCATCATCTGTTACGGAGTATTCGATGCTCTAGCCTCTGTCAGCTTTGGGTTCATCATCAAGAAGATTGGTAGGGTGCCCATATTCATCTTGGGAGCTCTTATTAATCTTGGTGTACTCATTACCCTCTTCTCATATACACCCTCAAGTTCAAATTATGCAGGTAAAAATAATTTTGAAAACTTCTGTAACAATCATAGATTTAAACAAATCGCCATGAATATGGCAACAAACATATATCTTATAATTAATATTATACATTTAAGTACGTATGCCTTTAAGGGTTTAAATATCTATACTTTTTGTTGTTAATAAAAATTAACAATCTTTTTTTAGTTTCAATAGATAATTAATTATTGAAACAATATAATAATACTAGCAGCTTCGCCCCTAGCCTCTAGCCTAGCCTCTAGGTGATATAAAAAAAAATATGGCGAAAATCGTAAAGGACCATGGAAATCTCCTTCAAAAAAAAAAAAAAAAAAAAAAAATGGGGGGGGATTTTTTGGTTTTTTTGGGGGGGTTGGGGGTGTCCCACCCCCCCAAGAAAATAGCTTAAAACTACCACAGGACCAAAAGGTAGATACCCTGAAGAGTAGAATCCGATCGGTTCAGTGGTTACCGAGATCTTAAGGGACAGACAGACAGACGAACAGACAGACATCGTTCTACTTTGTATTATAGATAATAATAAGCAATAAAATAGAAATGTTTAATATATCACAAGGTTTGTTAGCTACCTTCACCATCTTTATATAAAAATAATGGATATGTTATTACTTGGATCTTACACCAGATTTTCATGTCCTCTTATAAAGTGAAACTTGCAGCGGGAAAAAAATAACAAATCTCCCCTCCACCCCCTTTACCCCATCTTCTTACATCCTACTGGACGAACGAACAGGGCAATAAACGAGTTACATGTTAGCAACCTATTTGACAACAATGTTTCCCTTAATATCCTGTACATTCTATATGCAGCTGTTTTAGACGCCATGTTTTTTTCAGCTGTGTTTGTTTTGGCCGCCCTGTGGGGCGTCGGTGATGCTATCTGGCAGACTCAGATCAATGCCTTGTACGGAATTCTTTTCCCCTCCAAGGAAGAGGCCGCCTTCTCTAACTACAGACTCTGGGAGTCTATTGGATTTATCATTGCTTTCATCACTCAGGTATTATTTATTTTTTTACTGGACAAAGTGTCTTGAAAATCAGCCGATTGACGTCATAAAAATGAGGGATTATCCCTCTCTTTTTAGAGGAAAAAAGAGGTTTTCTTTCCCACTTCTCCCCTCAACTACCTAAGTTTTATGACGTCTCATGGCACTCAGAGACACTTTGTCCAGTTACTTCATTTTTAACCCGCAACATTAGCTTACATTATATTATAGTCATTTTGATTGGTTGGCTTGTTAAGTTGAGTGTTCAAACGTTTCAACCACTAATTTAAATCTACAGAAGAGGTATACGATTTATTGGCCACTGTCTTATCCCTTTAGATCCCTTAGTTAGAGTTGGGTATTGACGATGCACATTAATGTTGTATAGTTAAAACTTCGAGGCAAGGGTCGTGCAAACAAAGAGTTGGTTATATAAAATAATTATATCGACATAAAACTTCCAGGTACGATAGGGTAAACCTTTTACTCCTCATTTTTACTAATATTCTCTGTTTTAGGCTCTCGGGTTGTGCATCTATTCTAAAATGATCATCACCATAGTTTCTCTGTTGCTTGGTATGACCGGATATTTGGTTGTTGAATTCTTCTTGTACAAAGCTAATAGGAGTAATTAAACTTTTTAATATGTTTTACACTTCATTTATTTTAATAATTATTTGAAAAAGGTATACTTTTTGAGTAGAGAAAACTCTTAAGATCCAGACCTGGCCTCTAAGAATTATAGATATTGATTTGTTAAATGAGCTTTGGAAAAAAGTTTCTAGTATTTTTTAACATATAAACTGAAACCAACTGATAACTCAGACTGCCACTAGTTTAGATTCTATACAGTATTAAAAACCTGATGAAAGCAAGGACGATCATATCCAAAGGTATAAAGGCTTTTCGAAAAAATTAAGGAACTTTAGAAAAATTAAATAGTTAAATAGTCTACTCACATTTGGTGGTATTTTGCCATTTTTCTTCGAAAAGTTTAAATAAAAACATTAAAAACAATGTTACCAATAACGAAATAAAATTTTTTTAAAATTACATTTTTACATTTCTAAGAATATATTAGCTTAAAATGTTCTCTATATATGTAATTTTGTGATTATGCCTGACGATTGTTTCAGAGCTAATTTGTAACATTTGTATATTTAGTATAAACAACATTCCTTTTAGCAATTTTGTTACAGGTATTTTTTAGATAAATTAATGTTATTTTGACACATCAAAATTATAATTTGTATAATCAAATGTTATCTTTTGTACCTTTATACAACTGTATAAATTATATGATATTTTATTCAGAACTATATAAATATTTATCTGCACTTGTTTCAATAAATTATATACACTAATACATTTTTATTTATATGTTCGGATAATTAAGATTTCGTTAATTGTTAGCCAAATTTGGCTCTGTTTTTTAGAATACAATACCATAATTTCATGCTTTTTTTAAAAGCGAAGATTTTCTATAATTAGGGTCTGCCCGTCCGTAAATGTAAGAATGTCTTTCAAACAGTATCCCATATATGTATAATACTTTTACAACAAATTTACGTAAAATTTTTTTACAACTAATACATTTTATTCTGCTTATTCAGTTCTCACACTCTACAAGGGTTGGTGTTCGTTTGCTCTACCGTTTCAGAGCTTCGCCTTTGTCTTCCATTTTATTTAAGGATTACCCCTCTCAACCCCACAAGAAAGAAAAAAAAACATAATCAAGCAGATAATCACATCTAATGAATAATAAATGTGGAAGAACCCCGCACTCCCCTGTTGTGTAAAAATATCGCAGAAAACTTAAATTGATTTTATTTACTTTATTTACAAGAATAAAAATTAAACATAGAATTATCGTATATAAGAATAAAATGAGATGAGGTTGAATTTTTAAATGATAGGTAAGCTTCAATAATCCCTTTCTGCTCTAAAAAAATAATCTATAACATAAAGTAGAATGATGTCTGTCTGTCTGTCTGTCCGTCCTTTAGGATCTCGGTAAGATCTAATTCTACTCTTCAGGGAATATACCTACTGGTCCTGTGGTGGTTTTAGGCTATTTTCTTGGGGGGGGGGGGGAGGACAGTGACACCCCCAACCCCCCAAAAAACAAAAAAATCCCCCTCATTTTTTCGTGCTGAACATTTCCTTGGTCCTTTTACGAATTTCACAAAAAAAAGTTTCTTATCACCTCTTGGGGCAAAGCCCCTAGAGGCTAGGGGCGAAGCCGCTAGTAGTAATTACAGGGCATTAAAATAAATCTTGAAAAAAGAAATCATGATGTTATAATTACTATAATTACTATAGTTATAAATAGACAAGGACGATTATGTTTAATAAACAGTAGCGAATCTGTTCGAAGGAATAATTAAAATATACGGCAAACTGTTGAGAGGTTAAAGAAAGACGAAGGAATAATTAAAATATACGGCAAACCATTGAGAGGTTAAAAAAAGACGAAGGAATAATTAAAATATATGGCCTAACGATTGAGAGAAAAAAGAAAGAGAAAACAGAATTTGAAACAAACAAAAAAAGATAAAAAGGAAGTTGATATAATTGTATTTAGAACACATATTATAATGTGTATTTAGAGAAAGAGAGATAAACCCCGAACCACTTCATTATGCAATCTACATTTTCCTGGATATTTTGTCTACGGTAGACCATAAGTGTAAATCTTTACAGTACATTGTTTCTATTTGTTAAAGCAACACATATGATAAAAGAAAAAGATTCTGTTTAAAGTAAAATGCGTATATTTCAATCAAAATCTATATTTTTGTATTTTTTACCGATCCACTTCATTATGCAAATCAAAAGAAAATCAATGAGAAAACGTTAGTTTTGCCCTTTTCTCCACTTTTTAAAATTAATTCTGATAAATTAACAATTTTTTAAGGGATTTATGCATTAATTATAATCATAAACAGTTTAAGGTAGATTTTAATGATTTTTCTAAATAAGAAATAATTGAAAAAAAGAAATTCTATCCCTATCACTTTCGAGGACAGCTGCCGACCCCCAGTCTTATGGATGAAGCTAAATACATGTAAAAAATAAAAATTTTTCTGAAAAGTATACAAAAATGTTTTTTGATGTGTTAAAAAAAATCCATTTTAAAATCTTGATTTTGAGGATGATGGCCTTTAAGATGCTCTTACTGGTGGTGATGGTGAGCTAAATGTTATCAAAGTGCATGCCCTTGAAGAAAACTTATATATTGAACTATGGTTTAATTTTTGTAGTCATAGCAGCCTCCAGCCAAGCAATATTAAAAAAGAAAAAAATTGCAATTTTAATTACTAAAATTCATAAAGTAAATAATGTAGTTTTTAGATAATGGTTATATTTCATGTCGAGAGGCTCCACTGGAGGCTGCTATGACTACAAAAAATGGTACATAGGTTAATAGACAAGTTGTTGTAATGGTCATGTACTTAGATAACATTTAGCTCACCTTCACCACCAGTAAGAGCATCTTAAAGGCCATCATCCTCAAAATCAAGATTTTAAAATGGATTTTTTTAACACATCAAAAAATATTTTTGTATACTTTTCAGGGTAATTTTTATCTTTAACATGTATTTAGCTTCATCCATAAGACTGGGGGTCGGCAGCTGTCCTCTAAAGTGATAAGGATAGAATTTCTTTTTTTCAATTATTTCTTATTTAGAAAAATCATTAAAACCTACCTAAAACTGTTTTTCATTATAATTAATGCATAAATCTCTTAAAAAATTGTTATTTTATCAGAATCATTTTTTAAAAGTGGAGAAAAGTGCAAAACCAACGTTTTCTCATTGATTTTCTTTTGATTTGCATAATGACGTGGATCGGTAAAAAATAAAAAAATTATAGATTTTGATTGAAATATAAGCATTTTACTTTAAAAAGAATCTTTTTCTTTTATTATACGTGTTGCTTTAACAAATAGAAACAATGTACTGTAAAGCTGTACACTTATGGACTACCGTAGACAAAATATCCAGGAAAATGTAGATTGCATAATGAAGTGGTTCGGGGTTTACATATAAGAATACAACACAAACACGTAAAGCCAACGTTATTTGACTCGTCAAACCCCGTTAAATGTACATTCGATTCATCTAAAATTTCTTTAAACTCTGGCAACACTGAAACACAGAATGACATTAACTGTTTTATTGTAGCTTTGCTCCAAAAAAGACAAAGAAATAAATCAATGCGCGAATTCACCCTTCCCTTATAAGTGTTCGGCATAATTAGATGATGAATTTTATGGGCTATATTGGCTATGGATAAAATTTTACCGTCATTATCCCCTCCCTCCCAATAAATACCTGGATTTAGATGTGTGCCAGTTATATTTAAAATCTCCAAGCTTGGAAGAGTCAAACAGAATCTAACCTAGAATTACATTTAATAATTATTTTTGCCTGAATTGTAAAAAATTAGATTTTGTGCTTTTCTATCCTTATTTAAAGTAACAGGATGTCTGTCTGCCTTTCTGTGTATTTCTAAGGCATAAGATCTCGCAGAACTCTGCACCGATTAAGTTCTATTTTACAGCGAAGCTTATTTTAGGTCCAGGAAAGGTTTATAACTATTTTGGAGAGAGTACCTAAATTTATCCTGCTCAAAAATCTATTTTTTTCTGTTTAAAACAAAAAATGGCGTTGCTACAAAAGACCAACTAGGCGTTGCTACAAAAGACAAACTTTACAAAAGACCAACACCTACAAAAGACCAACATTCAAAAATAGTAATACTAGAAGGTCATGGCCACAGAGCTCGGCCCCTTGGCCTGTCTAGCCGCGGGCGCTCGGCCTCCTTGCATATAATCTAACCTAACCTATGTATGTATGTTTAATGTACAGTAACTTATTTATAGTTTAGAATTTCGTGGATTTTACAAAAAGTAGTCGGTAGATTTTTTTCAAATTTTAATATTTTTTATAATATTTAGGTAAGGTTAGATTAGGTAATAGGCAAGTAGGCCGAGCGCCCGCGGCTAGGCAGGCCAGGGAGCCGAGCGCTGCGGCCATGTATTGATTATGTATTACTTTAATAGGGGTGCTGCCACTTTTACCACTAGCAAAAATACAACCACTGTGTTTTTGACAAAAAGTGGGTGTGTTTTTGTCAATTTCGTTTTTAGCTGTATTTTTGGCAATATTTTTTTATCCACTGTCAAAATTACACCTTTACTACTGTCATAAACACAGTTTTACTGTCATTTTCACACCCATGAAATTCAATGAGGCTGTCAAATTCACAGTTTTGATGACAAAAATACACCTAAATATTTTTACATTAATATAAGTATTTAAACCAAGTTGTAATAACTTATAACTTGTCGTTAATTAACAGAGGTGAATTCTTAAAAAACTTTTGCCCGGCCCACTCAATCAGTTTGCCCCACTAAAATCAGTGAGGCAAACTAAAATTAACAATAGGATTGAATCCATTTTTATCGAAGCAGAAATAAAATATATGATTATGACCCTCTAAAAACGTAATATATGATTCCATTTTTCCCTCTCTTGGTAATGATATCATCAGAGCCAAAATGATTTTTGTAATCAACTATTCCATTTTTGCCTCTCTTGGTCATGATATCATGAAGGCCGATACAGATTTTGTAATGTACCACATTAAATCACACATACTATTTAAAAATTCTGTTAATTGTAAAAATGCCTAAAATATTATGTAAAATCATAAAAATGTTACGTAAAATTTAAAAATAATTATTATATACAACACTATTATGTTGATTTAAAAAAGGAAATCAATGTTTATGCATACGCTGGTATGTAAACATGAATGTACCATTCTAGTTTCACCTCTTTTGAAAGTTGAATGGTACATTAAAAAAATCATTTAGGCCATGATGATATCATTACCAAGAGAAGGTAAGGGTGGAATTATACAATATACATTACCTTTTTTATAGGGACAAAACCATAATCATAGATTATATTTCTGCTTTTATAAACAAGATTTCAACCTCCTAACTGTATTATATCATCTATTAAATATTATGGATAAATAAGTAAATAAATGTATATTTGTCAATAGGTAGGTGTATAATTGACAAATCTTAAATTAAATGGATGTATTTTTGTCAATATGTGGGTGTATAATTGACAGCAAAACTGTGAATATGCCAGTGCAATAACTGTAATTTTGTCATACCCCCTAAAAATGCAGGTGTGAATTTGACAGTAAAACTGTGTTTATGACATCAAATCACTGTGTTTATGACAGTATTATCACTGTATTTTTGCTAGTGGTAAATCTGCCATGTACCCCTTTAATAATAAAAATATAAAGGTGTTGGTCTTATGTAGGTGTTGGTCTTTTGTAGGTGTTGGTCTTTTGTAGAGTTGGTCTTTTGTAGGCGTTTGTCTTTTGAGGCCATTCCTCTTGAGGCTAAGTGCATTTTGATTGAATCTGTTTAGATTATGTAAAATAAATAAGAAGTGATGATAATAGTTAGTTGAAAAAGTGGGACCAGAGGTGAATTCTTAAAAAAACTTTTGCCCCACTAAAATTTGGTGGGGCAAAAGTTTTTTAAGAATTCACCTCAGATCAGTTGTTGAGCTGGTTGTTGTTTTGCAACAGACTGACAGACATCATTCTATTTTCTAAAAAAAAAAGGATGAATACCTTTGTAAGATGATTGTAAGAAAGATCAAGATATTTGAGATGTATAAAATCTAAATTGATTCTGATGAGAACATACTCCCAGGTTGATGTGCTACAACAGGTCAGATTTGACAGATCTAGCCGTTGCAACCACTGAAAAATAAAATAAAATAAAAACCATTGGTTCATTAATATAAACCCTTCCTTAAATAGGCCTTAATAATATGGAGGGGAGGGAGTTTTTTTACATCCCCACACATCCACAAGACTAGAAAAATAAAAAATAATTTTAATTCTAATAACGTTAAATCTAATTTAAAAAGGTGATAATTAGCAATAAATTACCATTACCTCGTAAGGGCGGGATTCTCCTTCGATTTAAGTGATCATCTAGACTCCTAGAAATCCAGAGCATCATCCACGTGTGCGATTCTCTAACATCCAAGGACATTAGGTTAAGTAACATCCATCAGACAACCAACCCTTTCATTGCAGCAGAAGGAACCAATTTTAACGTCTTTAGTTGGGACGCGGTTGGCCCGAGATTCGAACCTATAGCCTCCACGGTGACGAAAGGATGCGCTACGTGTTTAGCCACAATCGCTGGTTTTAATTGGCAATAAATATATGTAAAAGTAAATAAAGATGCTTTATTTGATGAAGCTACAGTAAATTTTGCCAATAAACTTATAGAAAAGTAGTTTAAATTTATACTAAAATTAAAAAAGCGAGTTGCCTCGCCTATTTTTCTTACCTTGTATTTATTAATCTCAACAAATTGCTGAACCTTTCCGAGTCTTAGTTTTGACTTTCTAAATAAATATTGATGTATATAAAGGTAATATACAATATTGGCGAAGCATTTATAAAATAAAATGGAAAAGGAGACTTTTATTATTAAACCCCGAACCAAAAAATTCGGAAAATCTGAATTTTCAATATATCAGCTTTGTTATTCCTTTATGTTGATTTTACAATAAATATGAAATATATTTGCATCTTTTGGTTACATGTTTCCACTGTTAATTTTTTTTAATTAGCACCAATGAAGCGCTAGATCTCAAAAGAGTATTGGGGGAAAATACTGGTGAACAAAAAAAGATATGCCAATCCAAAACAAATCAATGGAAAAAATATTTTTTTGCAATTTTCTCCTTTTTAAAAAATTGATTCTGATAATTTAACAGTTTTTTAAGGGTTCTATGCATGAATCATTATGAAATATAGTATAAGGTAGAAATTAATGATTTTTCTAAATAAGAAATATTTGAAAAAAAGAAAGCCAATTTCTATCTCTTTAGAGGACAGCTGCTGACCCCCTAGTCTTATGGACGAACCTAAATGCATGTTAATGATAAAAATTACCCTCAAAAGTATACAAATATGTTTTTTGATGTGTTAAAAAAATCCATTTTAAAAACTTGATTTGGAGGATGATGACCTTTAAGATGCTCCTACTGGTGGTGATGGTGAGCCAAATGATACCAAAGTGCATGTCCATGATGACAACTTATATATTGAACTACTAGCGGCTTCGCCCCTAGCCTCTAGGGGCTTTGCCCCAAGAGGTTTAATCACCCAGTTTTTCGTATTTTAGATTTAAAAGAAAAAATTTTAAAAAAATTGGAGGGGGGTAGAATTTTTTTTTCTTTGGGGGGGGGGGTAATCGACCCCACTATTTCAATTTTAGTTTAAAAAAAAAAAAAAAAAATTGGGGGGAGGGGGTATTTTTCATTTTTGGGGGTGTCCCACCCCCCAAGAAAATAGTTATAAACCTTCCCGGGACCTATGAGAAGCTACCCTGTAAAGGGGAACCCGATCGGTTCAGCGGTTAGCGAGATCCTTCGCTACAAACAAACAGACAAACAAACAGACAAACAAACATACAAACAAACACACACACAAACAGACAGACATCGTTCTACTTTGTATTATAGATGATCCAATTTTTGGTCATAGCAGCCTCCAGCCAAGCAGTATTAAAAAAGAAAAGAATTACAATTTTATTTACTCCAATTCAAAAGGTAAATACTGTAGTTTTTAGAAGATGGTTATATTTCTTGTTGGGAGGCTCCATTGGAGGCTGCTACTAATACAAAAAATGGTGCATATTTTAATAGACAAGTTGTTGCAAAGGGCATGTATTTAGATAAAATTTGGCTCGCCATCACCACAAACAGGAGCATCTGAAAGGTCATCATCCTCAAAATCAAGATTTTAAAATGAGTTTTTTTAACACATAAAAAAACTTTTTTGTATACTTTTGAGGGTAATCTTTATATTTAGCATGTATTTAGGTTCGTCCATAAGACTAGGGGGGTCAGCAGCTGTCCTCTAAAGTGATAGGGATCGAATTTATTCTTTCAAATATTTCTTATTTAGAAAAATCATTAATTTCTACCTTATACTGTTTTTCATAATAATTAATGCATAGAACCCTAAAAAAATATTAAATTATCAGAATCAATTTTTAAAAGAGGAGAAACTGCAAAAAAAAATATTTTTTTCATTGATTTGTTTTGGATTTGCATATCTTTTTGGTTCACCATTATTTCCCCCAAATGCTGGTTTTGAGATCTTGTGCTACATTGCATTGGTGCTGATTGATAAAAAATTAACAGTGGAATTTTGTAACCAAAGGAGGCATCTACATTTCATATTTATTGTAAAATCATCCTAAATGAATTATAAAGCTGCTATTTTGAAAATTCAGATTTGCCTATTATTTTGGTTCTTGGTTTAGTAGAGAGAGAAAAGGAAACAAGACTGAGTCCGATCCTCTTCCTGCAAAACAAAAAAAGAACAGGCTAACCAAAAAATTAAACACTTTTAAAAAGAGTAAATTTAGAAATGGGGATGATGATTACGGATAGCTAGGAAATATGGAAACGACATTGTGTTGTTAACCGTTAAAGTTACTAACACTGGTTTCACCAGAGACAAATTCAATTTTGGTAATAAGGGGAAGGGGAATAGTAACCTTTTATCCACAGAGTAGAACAAATATGAAAGGAAATAAAATAAGACTAAATGATCTTGCTGTTTTACAGATCTTTAGTAATAAGAAAAAAATCTTCATACAACAGTATATATTTTGCTGTTTCCCTGTGCCTCAGAACACACCCCCCCCCGCCCCCCCCCCCCCCCCGCTTACTTTCAAATATAATGAAAATAAGAAGGATTATTTTTTTCGTTTGTTTCGAAAACACCACAAATTTTCATAATATAATTTTTTTATTATCACCTTATTCTTGAATTCTTCCAATAGCCAGGATAATCTAATATTACGTTCATACGCTTGCACGTAGCACTCACATTTTTCAGATCCTGAACACCTAAATATCCAAATATTATGGATATTATTTCTGTAGGTAAATGAACAAGTCCTAAAGAATTGTTTTGTCTTTTATAATATTGCATTGCACTGTAATGATCAAGGAGTGAATCCTTACTAAAATGTATATACATAAAAAGATCATCCTTAGACATTTAAAATTTTAAATATTAAATATATTTTCCATTAAGTTCTAAATGATTTTCTTTTAAAACCAATATAAACCCCCCTTTAAAAAGGACAAATAATATTTTTTTTTATTAAAGAAATCATATATAACCCTTTTCCTCGCTAAATTAGTAAAAATGCGCTTTATAAAATTGCAGTCTAATTCATTGAACACTTTCTATAACAATCATCTTTGTAGATAAATCAAAAATTATTTTTCTTTGTTCTTATTTCTTTAAAGAGACAAACTTATCAAGTTAGAATAAGACATTGAATAATTTTATTCTTTTTCATTTTTTTCCCCTGTGGTATGATTATTGTAAGCATCCTTAAAAAGTTAGGCATATGATATAAATTTTCTTCACATTTTCAATTTTTCAACTTGTGATACAAAGCTGCTAACATATATTTTGATTCAAAAAAAAAAATTTTAAATAGCGGAAAAGCTTAAGAAGCATTTTTTTCTGCATAAAATAACAAACTATGAACAATAATATAATATTATATGGAAAGTAAAGAAAAAAATATTTCTCATTCGCCTGACTATTAAACTTGAATCCTTAGTTATTAATGTTGTTGTATAGAATGCAGTTGCGCTGTTTGGTTGTTGTTCTTTGGTGTTGTGTAGTTGTGGCCTGTGCTCTGTTGTGTTGCTGTTGAATCTTTTACTGTTGTGATGCTCACAGGGATAAAGTTCAAACAACTTTGAATAAAAAATGTTGATTAAGTTTTGTTAAAAACCTAACCTAACTTTAGACAACTCAACCTTTTAAAAAACTTATTGTTTAATTACAATTTTAAACTTATCAATATCAAATAAATTTATAAATATATACGTAGATGAAGACGTTTTTTGATGGCGTTTTCTGAGACATTTTATTTTTGGCAATAAAATTAATAAGATACACAATTTTTGTTTGAGCATAAATAGCTAGTTATTACCTAATTATTTAGCCCCACTGGATTCTCCTTCGATTTTAAGTGATCATCTATAGTAGCCAGGGCATTATCCTTTTGAAGCCTGAATAGCTAGTATTCTAATTAATCATAAATATGGAGGTTCTATTTGCTGTCCCTCTTATTTCTGTGATATATCCAATTAAATTTCCCTCTCGCTACTTTTACTATTCTTTCCTATTCTTACCCTTTTTACTGGTTTTATTCTGTTGCCTCATGTAGGCCTCTCAAGCTAATTTGCAAGATTTGTACACTATTTTCTTTCTTTTTAACATGTATGTATAGTTGGAAGTATTAGAAGTGCAACTGCTTAATAATTAGGTAATGGCCGAACAACATTGAAACATAGGCGTCCAAGGGGGGGGGTAATGGGCCATTTGGCACCCCCAAAATTTTTTGAACAATACCCCCCCCAAAAAAAAATTACCCCTACCTTGGGGTATTTACCCCCCCCCAATTGAATGTTCTTAAAAAAAAAATTTGACTGAAAATTTTTTTTTTGGGGGGGGATCTATGATGTAATTGTAAAGCACTGAAGATTCCATAAAATAGATACCTAACTAAATTAAATATTTCATTAAATAATGAAAAAGAATTTATATAGGCGATTTCTTTTGGGAGGATGTCAGGGTGTCTCAAAACTAGTTATAAAACTTACCAGGACCTATAAGACGCTTCACTTTAAAGTATAATCATATTGGTTCATTGGTTAGTGAGTTAATTATTGTATTTTTATGTTCTAAAGAATGAGATACTACTATATATTTGAATAGTAGTGGCGCCCTTAGCATCTAAGAACTCATGTTTTCTAAAGGGTAAAAAGGGAGGAGAAAAATAGCCTAAAACCACTCAAAGGATTGACCTATAATAGTGTGGAACCATCATGGGATCTATGTGAAGCTTTCCTAAAAAGGAGAACTCAGTATTAAAAGTAATAAACCTTACTTACTACTTTATGTTATAGGATAGTACTTATTAACTTAATAGATTAGGTAGGTGCTTTTTTTACATAATTAAATTACCCCCCCAAAAATTTTACCCCCGGGGTAAATTAGTTTGGGGGGGGTAATTACCCCCCCCAACAAATTTGGGGGGAGTATTTACCCCCCCCAACAGACTTTAGGGGGGGTAATTACCCCCCCCAATCAAATTTTACCCCCGGGGTTAAAAATTTTGGGGGGGGTAAAAAAAAATTTCGGCGCGCTTCGCGCGCCATTTTACCCCCCCCAAACACGAATTACCCCCCCCCCCTAAAATTTTTTACCCCCCCCAAAAAAAAAAGCTTGGACGCCCCTGCATTGAAATTTACAGTTGGTAACAAATTTCTACTGTTGACTGTTGTCTATTGACTGCATGACAATAATAAGCAGAGAAAAATAATCAATTTTGGACAAAAGTTTTTAGATTCCATATGAATACCGTAAGATTACATAATCTAAGGCTCGGCTTTTTTTATTTCAAGTCTCAGATTTTTTTATTTTTGCATGCATTTTCTAAACGTTCCAATGATAGACGTAACTGGGCCTTATTTTGATATTTCATACTGCAATTGTGCGTAATTATTGATTTACAATAAAGAATGGTACAAAATTTGTAAATTTGTGTTGTTGATATGCTTGTAAATACCCACGCCTTAAATTATCCCCAAACAATTACGCTAAAAATCAGAGACAAATATTCCGCATAAATATGAATAAGTCAATCATTTTTCTTAAACATATTAACTTTTTGTTAAACCTATCTCTAAAATGTAAATTAAATAATCTATTATTCTATTATTATTTTCATGAATAATGATTATTTAAATACAGTTTAGAATGATATAAGCTTGTCCGTGTCTGTCTGTCTGTGCGTCCGGATGAAGCTAATGATTTTGCTTACCGCTGGACCGATTGGGCTCTGTGAGACCCCCAGAGGCTAATAGTAAGTCTTTAGTCTAATAGTAATAGATACTGCACATATTTCATTTTTAACAGAATCGATTTTGTTTTCTATGGAACGTTTTTTATTTGGTGACACTTGTCGCGTGTCAGATAACTTTTCTATATCGCATACAAACAAAAAGTCATTTCTTAGCAGGCAGTATCTATTCTAAAAAAATCCAATTCCAATCAATATCAAATCTGTGTTGACCGCGTCTACGAAAACAAAAATTGTAAATTACATTCTTGCGGGCAATTATTAGTTTACACTACAATACAAATATTAATTGGCTTTTTAATTATGTATCGGTGGACAATTTATTCGAGTTTGTAATTTTTTACAGCTTGGAAACATTTTACTTTCCAGGAATAAAATTCCACCTTTAAGATTTACATTATTTTCATTTAGCAAAATGGGTGAAATATGCTTTTCTCAGCTGCTATTTAAGACAAATTGCCATTTATTTAAAATATACATCTTTTCTAGCATACAACTTAGTTAGTCTCTAAATCATGCTACCAAAGACGTAAATATATTTGTTATGAAGGTTTCGTGATTATATCAATCTTACTTTTTCTTCCTCGTTTTTTTTATTACCATTGAACTTTTGCTGTATAATTCACCCAGTCCGTTTGTCTATGGTTTTTAAGCTTCTCTACTTATGTGTGTTGTTAAATTTGTTTGAATTTAGAATGAACAAAACAAGTGAATAAATAAGTTAATATATTTATTAGTATAATTATTATAATATTATTAGAAAACTCATGTCTGCTATTTCTAATTTAGAAAGATGATATAATGTGTCGACTGGAGTGAGTCAGTCTTAACTACAGGACAATCTTACATAATCAACACCACCTTTAAAAAATAATAAGTTTTATAGTGTCTGGTGTCAATCACAAATAAGAACACATTACAAACTAATAGGTAACTATAAAAGGGAAAGTTATTTGATTCACAAAAATATCTTTCATTAAATGTTTTGGTGATTTTATTGAGATAAAAAAAATACTTAGGCCCAAGCAATAGCTTATAGTTGTTTTAAAAAGCAAACCAATAAAATAACTTTTTGATAAGAAGTAATAAATATGTTTTTAATCTCGTTCCAATTGTATTTTATTTATGTTATAACTCTAGACACTAAAACTTATTCTTTTTAAAAACTTGGTGTCACAGTACTTGTTGATATGTCTTCTTAGTTGAAGATTCTACTCTGTTGTACTCCGCACAAAATTATCTTCTTTCCTTCTCTTCATTACAGGCTTCAACACGGTGCTATCACAAGGTTTCATCTGTGCACAAATATATTCAAATCATTTTTAAAAAATATTAATGTGTTAATTTTGCTACTTTGTATAGTTATTGGCCTTTCATCTATTTCTACATCTTCTTTTTTAAAACTAAGCTATGAGTCTACTAATTCACTTACTTTTCGCTTTCTCCTCCCTTTCACTTTTTGTTTGAAAGACTAGTCGCTTCACCCCTAACCTAGACTTTTATCCCAAGAGAGGTGTTTGGGAACCTACAAGCCTACAAAAAAAAAATTATTCAAATGAATGGGAGGAAAGTTTTTTTTCGGGCCCATACTTTATTTCGTTTGTTAAACCTTTGTACAAACAGTATGAATCCAAAACTGAACCAGTACAAAATTTCCCTGATAACTGTGAGACGTACGGTACAACCATTTACGAGATATTTCCGGACAGATAGAAAGAGATCCTGTTGCTTTAGTATATATGATTACAGTATAGCTTTTACAGCCACACTTCTTTTTTATGAAAAGGATTTGAACATGAAACCTGGAGAAAATAAAACTTTGATCCACAATTTGAAGAATTTGACATTCATCTAGAAAATTAAAAGGCTTAACTTATATCTTTAATCTTAATTTAGATATCAATAGAAAAATACTCTGACCTAATCAAACCCAAATTGAGTATTTAGTACTATTGAATTATTCTTTTTAATACCTAATCTCAGCCCAAATTTAATATTTAGGGCTAAGGTTAAATTATCCTTTTTTCTGTAAAATACAAATTTTTGAAATAAAAATAATTTAGTAAAAAAATCAAGTTATTTTTTATTTGTTTAAATAATTATAAATCAGTGCCTTTAATTCCTGCTTTTTAAGTGTGATGGCTGTTTAGTAAACTGACAAAATGTGCTGCTTTTGAACGAGTGCTCTTACTGACCATAATGACATCCATGCAACCAGCTAAAAAGTTAGTACTGTAGCATCCAGACCTAAATAAATAATTGGAATCACATATATAAAATATGAAAAAAATTTCTACGGGTTAGTCTCGTCACAGGGCTCTTCTAGGCTTTATTTAACCTAATCAAACTTTTTTAAATGTACAAACTTCGTGTCTGGTCCATATATTATAACTGGAAACCAGTAAAAGGTGAAATCAGGGAAAGTATATAAAAAAACTTTTTTGCAGATTCAAACTAAATATTTCAAAATCTTTTACGCCTTGATTGTTCTTGATATTACCTCTCATTACATAATGGTTATAGCTGAAACTCTAACTCAGCTGCTATCTTCATCAATATTTAGCCTTTTTCAAAGCTGTTATAGATATATAGATGGTTTTTATCGGTAGAAAATATTAGCTTAGATAAAAATTTTAAAAATGAGCTTAAATAAAAGTTAAAGTTAAGGCTAAGGAAACCATAACATTTAGGGTATTCTAGGATTGATAAGTAAAGTTCCAACGAATCTAAAAGCATAACTTTTCTACATACCTGCACATAGAGTAAATATCTGGATCTCTATAAAGAAGATAGCAGTCCTCACAGATCCTATCAAGATACTTGACCATTCTCAGCGGAGGATGGGAGCTAGAACATCCAAGGTGGGACATCTCAGAACCAATGCTCTAAATTCAAAACAAAAACAATTATATTCGACAGTCGAATGATTTTCAATAAAATATCTGAACCTCCATAAAAGATCTCGTCTTATCAGAAGCATTTTCAATCTGACATATAAAAGCATTGAAAAAGCTGTAAAAGTTTCTATTTAAGGAAACTTTGTACTAGTCCTCCGCTGGCTAGTAATAAGTTAAGTAGGACAAGCAAAAATCTGAAGAAATAATTTCCAATAAAGATTGTTTTTGACTAATAAAAATTTTACAAGATCAAGAAGTACGGAGGGTTGAACATCATACCACTTTGAAAAAAAAAACTACATCACCTGAGATCTTCTAAATTTTTTTGCCTCCTTGATCCTATCTGATTCCTGGTGTCTGGCAGAACAAATGTCAAGAGTCACAAGCAAAACTAACAAAGTGGTCAGTAAGCCTCTCGCCTGTATTGGATTCAAGCCGATCAGATTTTTATTTTTGGTGCGATAGCTTTTTTTATAAAAAGGCAAAAACAAATGGCAAAATAATATCCTTTTAGGGGTTTTAAAATTTGAAATATCAAAATTCAACTTTTGGGTTAAGATTTTTTAAACTGTTTTCCAGCTTCGCTCTAGTCTCAATTGGTAAAATAGCCTAAAATTGACCAAAAATATCTTCCAAAAAAGCTTCTCTGAAAAACACAATTGGGCCAGAAATTTCGGAGATCTTTAGCTTCAGACAAAAAGCTTTTCTACTTTATATAATAGGATTGAAGCAACATAAATGCGCCAATATCAACTTAATCAAGATATATTTTTTATCGTAGATTTTTATACAGTTAAATTGTCTATTGGCTACTCAAACCTGAATCTTAATCGTTTAAAAACAAGGAAACAAATATTTATTAGCAGCGAGATTCATGTTTAACATATTCTTTTATTTTAAAATGTCTAATAACCTATCTCTTGCATTTATTGTTTTAAATGAACTTCGAATTAAGTTTTTTTTTTTTTGCTGGTTTATTACTAATTATTCAAATATTATTTATTCTTATTGTATAAAACTTTATGTACTTTTGCATAAATCAAAATAGCGCACATGTTTAGAAAATTTAAATACAATTATTGAAATGATTGAATATTATAAGCATGTGCAAATATAAAAATTGCATAATTATCCGAATATGGATTATAATATTTAGTGAATATGTTAATTTATTAACCTAATTTTACAACTATGTAAACTTGTATAAGCGAGGCTTTTCCATCACTATGGTTTATCTGTTTATTCTATTTTTTTAAACATGAACGAACATGATAGTCAGCATAGTAGCTGTGCTCTCTCATCCCTGGGGGCTCTGTCTGACTTTGATTGGTTTATAACTCCTTGTCCTGTTCTGATTATACTAATAGACTTACACAATAGACGTAGAGATAATAGACATACAGTCGTACTGTTGCATTGTACGGCATAATTGACATATTAGTCGTTTGTTAAACAATTTGTATTTGTTCCTGTTGACGGTTACCCAAAAAGAGAGAGAGGGGACAATAGGACATTTTCTTATTCGTTGACTTAACATCTTTGGGGACTTTTAATGAATTTTGGTTGGTTGGTTTATTAAGTTGAGTGTTCAAACGATTCAACCACTAATTTTGATCTACAGAAGGGCTAATTTTGTGTGGCATCATTGGGGATGTTAATTTAATTTATCGGCCATTGTCTTATCCCTTTAGATCCATGATTGTTACCATTATGGATACATAAATGCATAAAATTTAGTAAACTTAACACAAAAAAGACCTTTGCTCAAAATCAAGTACAACCCATTTTACATCCCAATTGATTATCTATTCTAATATCTCAACTATTGTGCAAAGGCTGTAGGGCATCAGCTTAGAAAAAAAGAAGCTTTTATTTGGCCTGTTTCCATCAGGAAATGGCGGATCAAATATGAAGCCAATTAAAAACAATAAGCATTAATTACATTATCGTTTTTTATCGTTGAAATCAGCTGATTTTGCTAATGGGATTTTTTGGGGGTAGGAGATCTGCATACTCCTAAATAGCTTAAAAACTACTCTGGACTGGTCGGTCGTTACAGTCATTTATGTTAGCGAAATCGTACTTTAACCCAAAAGCTATGGGATTATTTTTAAAATGAGCGAAAAGTATTGAACACCACTCTAAACACACAAAAGTTGCGTGTAAAGAACTAATCATATATGTAGTGTAATGCAGGGATCTAAAGGGATAAGACAATGGCTGATAAATTGATGTACATCCCCGATGATGATACACAAAAAAAACCTATTATAGATTACAATTAGCTGTTCAAGCGTCAACTGAATGAGACAATCAATCAAAGTTCAATGAAAGTGCCCAAAGTTGTAAATCAACGAATAAGAAAACGTAATCAAAAAACTTTGGGGACTAGTGTAATAAACAGCCCATTGTCCCCTCCCTCCCTGAGTGTAATCCATCGTCTCAATTTCAAACATTAAATTGCTGACTTACTTTATCCCAAGGTTAAGTTTGTTTTATAATCCTGAAGTCATCATTATTGTCTTATCCGCCATGACTCATAAGAATTTGAAACAAGACACACATATGATCAGGGCTCGGCAGCCGTGTATATGCCACCAATAAACCACAGTCTTTACAACTTTAGATAATTAACCTGATTTTAACTCCGTTTAAGGCATTTATTAAGCACAAGAACGAGTTTTAATTGAGCCGAACATTGCAATTCATAAAAACTACAAATAAGTACAAGATAATTGACAAATTAAGACAAATAGAGCAGTATCGTTTTATAGGATGATATTTAATTTTTATAGATATCAATCTTAAGTGGTTGGGGGCTTAAATTCATATGACAAAAATTATAGGAAGTCTAATTTAATGAAATGTAAATTATATGACATACGATTATATGAAACAAATTAACTGTATGAAATAAACATATATAAATTGGCATTATATTGCTGAGATACTTAATCAGACAAATAATAAAATGTTCATGTAAGGAATCTTTACTCTAACAAAGTTGTATCTAAATATTTCAAAAATAAGTTTGCCACGTAGGTTAAAAAAGGAATTATTTTAAACAGCCGCTCAAGATAATTATAGCATATAAATATTGTTTTTTTTTTATAAAATCACCATGGACTACATAACTGGTAATGATTGTAGAGTTGCTACGTTTTCTAATTTTTAAACTGCTACACTTATCATCATGCCTGTCAGATTTGAAATCATTAGGACAATTCAAACAATCTTAAATGAAAGTATCTTTTCGGCTGTACTGACAGACCCTGATTGTAGAAAATTGTTTTGTTTAAAGATTAGTAATATTCAGGATGGCTTAATACATCGAAACGATCAAATTATAAATAAGTTAGAAGTTTAAAAGAATAGTTTACAAATAATCGATATAATCATTTCTAATATTTAAAAATTTGAAACAAAGAATGAAAATTATCCAAGAATCGATATTTAACTTATGAGTTTCAAAATGTTGTAATTAAACAAACGGATATGTCATAATCTTAAGAGTACCTTAAAGCTTCCCTGAAATGGAAAACTTAATCGATTCAGTTGTTAACAGATCTTAACGGACAGTCAAAAAAAACTACAGCACTTTATATTATAGGATAGGTTGAAACACATTTATATTATCATGATATTTGTTGACACTTGATGTTAGGATAAAAAATATAAAAACTCTGATTGGCTACCCCAAGCATGTTTGATGGTTAATGTTTGGCTGCGGGGATCACAAAATTGTGACTGAACCAAGGATTTAGCGCGCAACACAATTATGAGTAAACCCAGGAATGAAATTACGCACACAACACATGCACGCACTATAATATACGCTTTGCGTAAATATCTGCTCTCCACCCTTTTTAGTAATTAGATTGATGGGGAGATGTAGTGGCTGTGGGGAGGATGGTGGGGGAAGTTGTCAGATGTGTTGTGGTTGCTGTTGTTTTAATATCTTTCTAAATCTGCTTATTTCTTCTTCATTCATCAACAACTTTTCACTTTTTTTATCCAACTTTGTTTTTATGATGCATTAATTTAACAGACTTTAATATTGTCACTTATCAAAAAAACTTCTGGAGTATAGGCATCACTGTATATATTATTTGAACTCAAAGCAAATTATTACTACAGCATTCAATTTTATTGCAAGCATTTATTTCAACCCTCTTATATAAAAACTAGATAATTAGGGATGAGTTAAAAACCAAGGTTAGCCTATAACTGAGCTTCAATAAGAAATGTGACAGAAAACAGGCTTGCTGTCCATCCACAAAACTCAAATGTTTCTTTTGGAAATTTGGTCATCATAAAATTGACTGACTAACACCATTATCCCCTCCGCCTTTCCCCATTAAATCTAGCCAACCCCCTAACAACCACCCCCGAACACTTTTTATTATAGTTTTAAACTATTGCCATTGCCACCCTTTAATTTAGTCTGTATAACAATAGTGCTGCTTAAATTCGCAAAAATTATATGTTTATAAACAGACACCGGCGAATTTTGCTGCATTCCTATTCGTGAGTTTTCTAGTTTTATAATGTTCGACTGTGTTTGTGTGTGTGTATGTGTGTCTGTGTGTGAATGTATATCATAAAGATTGTATCGTATTTTACGATGTGTGGGTAAAAGCAGATTTTTTGGAAAAGGTCCCAAATTTGTATTGATATATGCAGAACACGATGTGCTGAATTTTAATTTCCAAATGTGTACGCAGTTTCTGCGGTGTTTCCTCATCCTATCTCAATCTTTACTACTAGCTAAAAAAGCTTAAAACTTTAAAAAATTAAAATTTTAAAAGTTTGAAAGTTTGAAGCCTTTTAGCTAGTAGTACATATTGAGATAGGATGAGGAAACACCTTGGAAACTGCGTACACATTTGGAAATAAAATTCAGCACATCGCAGAACACACCCTAATACAAACATATATTTTTCTCTACGTGTTTTTCCAACTAAGCATACTGTTAGTTTAGCAAATCAAATTCTAAAAAATATGTCAACTGTTGATTGAAGGTTTACTTTTTTATTGGCAATGCAAATAATTAATGAAATTTTTAAAATGCTGTTTTAGATATTTCATCTTTAAATATTTTGAGCTAATGTTTAAAAATATAAATTAGGCAACTAAAAATTAACTTAAAGATTCTACAACTTGGCTCCAATTTGGTATTTGAAGCAATGCACGTTTTTACCCTAGATAATATAGCAGAAGCTTTAATATGAGTGTATTTATTCTTTTGTGACGGTCGGATTCAGAGGTCTGTTTTTTTGTACAGCAATTAAATTTTCTTAGTAGATGTTAGACTTTTTTCTGGGGATTTAAATAAATAAAAATTCCTTTAGTAAAAGGAGATAAAAAAAATTGTCGAACGAATCCTCTGAAGCTAGATTCGAAGGCACCATAAGATATTTAGGACATTTTGAACATTAAAACATGTATATATATTATTGGCAAAGATGTTATTTTGATTTTTAGTTCAACGACACTAAGATGTTGCTTCTCGGTTCCATTGGAGTTCCAACAACACGAAATTGCAACCAAGAACTGAACCTAGGCTCCTAACCACTGCAGGGTTACTAAACCGTTCGGTAGCATAACCTTCACTTTAGGCTTACATAACTTTAGGCTAATCTTACTCTAATGAACAGTAACTAACCTAACCAATATCATTATTTATTTGAAATAACAATCTACAGAGGGTGTAATTCTATAATGTTCACCTACTTTTCATATATGGTTGGCTTTCTTTTCCTTAAATGTGTAAATCTTTTAAAAGCAGGGCTTTTCTGTATTTGAAGTTTGTCCTTAGGTTCATAAGTCCTTGACGGATAGCTCCTACTGCACATTAGGCATGTTAGTATCGTACTGAAGATTTCTAACCTTGTATGTGGATTTAAAGACACCAAACTTCGTAGTATTGTCTTTAAAACGTTTGGCAATTCCTGGTACAATTTAGAACATTAAAACTAGGTCGTAAAAAAAGTAAGACCAAAATAAGAATCCTGTAAGTAAAGAAATTTTACTAAAGATTTATGTCGTTTTATTCCTATATATTTTTTTCGTCTTTTGGTCTTATTACTTGAGCTTCGCCGTTGAATTTAATTTCACTTACCAAGCCCAACATTTAAATATGTGAAAGTTATATAAAATATAAATACTAAGGATCTCAATATCCATAAAAGCAACCAAAAATTGATTTAATGTTATGTAGATATAAAAATATGTCAATTTGTGTAGTAACTAAATTCTTTTTTTTCTTTTTATTTTTGGTGATTCGTCTATTTTCCCCAATATATTATGTGAAGAATTTTAAAACCAAGTTTTCTTTGTGTGTTTTATTTTTCTGGATATGTCTAGTTTAAAAACTATATCACCAAAAAACTTTCAGCGCTTAATCTTAAAGTTCTAAGACAATTGACGATAAATTTATATTTCAAATTCCAATGATGAGTAACAAAATATCCTTTATCTAGATTAAAATCACTGGTTGAAAAGCTTGGACTTTTCTGGTTTGAAACTAACCAAGGTCAATAAAAGTGCCCAAAGTTTTTGAACTAACGAATAAGATAGCGGGACTATAAAACTTTGGGTACCAGTGTAATTTACGGTCTACTGTTCTCTCCTCCATGATAAGTATAATTCATGTTGCTAGTGCAGTTAATCTTTCAATTTGAATCCATTCGCGCCTCAGTAAATCACAAATGAGTGAATTTGAAAATTTGGATAAATTGTCAGGGGTTTTAGATGTAACATTAGTCAGGGAAAAGGGAATGATATTCTGACAAACAATTCTAAAACACAATTTCTCCACAATCCCTTTCCCCTTTTTCTCCCCTTCTTACCCACCCCTCTTCAGTTAGATTTAAAAAATACCTCCACCATACTTTTAAAGGTTTCGTGATTTTTGTAGAATTGATTGTTAGAATAGCTACCCCTGAACATTAGTGAACTCAATGTGAAGTCATAGTCCCGTGGACGTATTTTTCTTATTCAATGTTGTTTCGGTAAGCTACTCATCGACATACGTGTCCTTGTTTTACATCTTATTCCAATAAAATAAAGTAACAAGTGTAACAGTCAAATATATTTCTTACAATTAGTTACAAAAATAATTGTTACAAAGTTACCGTAAACACTGTATCTAATATGTAGGAATCTCATAGGAAAGTTTACAATTGTTTACAGTTAACAGAGATAAAATCTTAATGCTGGCCAAAACTTTTATTAATCTTTTTTTTTGTTCTTTTTTCTGGGAATGTAAGTATCAATGTCTAAAAAAAGGTTGTTAAATTTATTTTTGATTTTTTTTGAAATTCTAAAATATTTTTTTGGTTTGCATTTAGATTTGTATCTCTACATTATGAAAAAAGTTGTTATTTAACAAACAAGAAAAAATGTTAGGCATAGAGAAGCAGAAACAATGTACATCAAAATACTTTGTTTATTAAAATTATTATCAAGAATAATATATCTGGATAAAAACTAAATCCTTATGTATATTACGACTGCTCCTGTATGTTAACAATATAGCTTAGGCTAGAATTAATAAGTTTCAAAATTAAAGTTATTGAAAGAATAAATCTAGCATGATGATGTTGTTAGTGAAAATAAACTCAGTGTTTTTTCAATTTACTGTCTACCTAACCTAACCTGCATAAGAAGAGTAGACCATTATTTGAACCTCTATTATAGGGAGTAATTCCATACAATTGGTTAGGTGAGGTAGGCAGCAAACAATCAAAATAACAAATTTGCTAATAATAAAAAAGTTAGTTTCTGTCCGCGTCCTTAACATGATTGAGAAAGGAAAAGTGTGAATACATACATTATTGTTATTATTATTACTTTTATTCTTGCTTCCCTAGTTCTAAAAACATTCAAACCAGAGAGGGAGTGAAAGAGAGAGAAAGAATGGAAACTATTGTTAGTTAGTAAAAGACCAGGCAGAAATATTTACAAAGTGTCTTTTACATTTCTAACATTATTCATTATTTGTTCTGGCTTGTAAGTAAAACTTGGCTGGTTTGTTGGAGTCAAGTTCTACCTCTCTCATTCTCTTTTGTGTTTCCCTCCTCTATACAAGATTTCTTTTTGGGAGAGACAACTCAATCATAACATAAACCAACTCCCTCTGGCTTTATAGTCCAGGTAAAGAGGGAGTCATAGAGTAGGTCAACATTTTTTGGGGGGTTAAGGAAGTTTGGATTATAGGAGTAATATGGATCAAAACACTGTATTTTTAATTCCTAGAAACAGGATTGGAATCTGGAAATTGTTAAAGGTTATGTTATTTTAAAGGAGATTGTAATAAGTTGACGGGGGTTTTCAAATGTAATTTGTTGTTGAATGATTGAGTAATTGTTGAGTCAGAAGAAATTTGATTCTGTGTGCTGAATATCCAGTAATTTCTTCAATGCTCCATCAGGACTGAAATAAACATGTTAAGGGCAAGTTAATAATTTTATATAAACTTAATATGGTATAGGGAAAGGAATATTAAGAAGAAAAAAACATAACCATACACAAATAAATTGAAAATTTTATGTTAAATTTACAACAAAAAAATAAGATTTGAATAAGCTTGAAATATGTTATACTGCAATGTAAAGTTATAAAATAAAATTTATAAATAAAGAAATTGAGAAAGTAACGTGGGCCGTAGCTGTTTAGTTTGGTAAACGGGGTATTACACACACGAAAAAAAAATTATTTCATAAAGTATACAACAAATGATATCAAAACCATTTCCTTTTTTAAAAATCTGATGGATAATGGTGTTGATATTTCTAAAATTCAAAAACATTATGAGGGACAAACATGCAAATATTTGATTAGAAATGAGACAATCTTCTGCGCTGGTTGCCTGCTGCCGAATCTGTAGTTCTGGTGGAGTATCCGGATGTGTCCAGGTATGGAGATGTCAAGCTGCTGTACGAGTCAAGCAACAGAGAGGAGGACAAATCATTAAACTTCCATGTCAGATCCTCCTTGGTCCTGCCGTAGCTGAGAATTAAATTAGGCTTGCCACTTGGAGGCAGACGTGGGACAGCTCTGCTAGACGTGAATCCTCCGGATCTTTGAATGGAAGTACTTCGCATGTGTTGGCGTCTTGTTGTGTAGACAGTGCCGTCAGGACCAATGGAGCTTCTGGTGGTTTCCGCGGATGATGCGGCAGCGTTGGCACATCCATCCTCAGCAGAACCATTGGCAGCTAGACCAGGGATATCCACCATGGGGTCCACAGAGAGGGCTCTGAATGACCTACACAAGCAACACACACAAAATTGTAAATTGTCTTGGAATTTTTTTGTCATATGTACATACATTCAATAATATGTACATTATTAATTATTTGAAAAAAATTTTGGATCTACTGCAGTTCACGGTAAAATTTTGCTGGTAAGCAATATTTCCAAAAATCTATGAATTTTAAAGGCTGCTAGCTGCCAAACGGCTAAACGTACATATCATACCCGCACACCATTTTAAGCGGCATAAGAAGGCCTACAAATAATCTGAAATAGCCAAGATCCAATTATGCAGAGGGAAAGCTTCAATGAAGAAAAAACGCGTAAAATATGTCTTTTTCGCGCATTTCTCTGCACTGCGAGATAATTATGCATTATTGATTTATAGCTATTTCAGATTATTTGTAGGCCTTCTTATTCCGCTTAAAACAGTGTGCGGGCATGATCTGTACGTTCCGCCATTTGGTAGCTAGCAGCCTTTAAAATTCATAGATTTTTGGAAATATTGCTTACTAGCAATATTTTATCGTGAACTGCAGTATATCCAAACTTTTAATTTCTTATTTTAGTTTAAATAAAATTAATTCTCTTTTACATTTTGTATAACTAAATAAAGAAATTAAAAGTTCCAAATTTATTACTGTACTAATCTATTTAGTTTTTTATACAGAAATTAATAAGCACTAAATCATACTTCACAGGAGTTGTCCTTTCGTCCTATGAAGATTTCACTTTATCAAACTATTTTATATTAAATATTTTGTTTAAACTATGTAAAAGAAATGTACTTAATTTTGCAACTTCGGTCTTAATTCGAAGCTTTTTACGCGATAGCGTAAACACATTTAATCAAAAGAGCTCAGTTTTATTTCACTTTGTAGAAAAAGATTTTTAATTGTGATGATTTTCAAATCATAAGAAATTTGAATCTAAAAAAATTTTAAAAAGCTCTTAGGACGATTTTATAAGAATCCAATATACAGATATTAATTTTCTGTCAAGCACTTTAAGCAATAAAAATGAGCACAGGCGCAGCAATGGTCAAGTGAATGGGGCGCGCGCTCATCAGTTGGGATTTACCTAACAATTACAAGGCGGCTGAGTGAAAATACTCCATTGAAGAAGTGAGGACAGACATCCAGGGGTCTTTCCTAATTATGCAAGGAATGCCTTTCAAATATTCTATTCTAACACTAGTTGCACTTAATTTTACTTTTATAAAATCCTAGATAAAAAATATTTTATCCTTTTTAAACAGCCATCAGCTTTATAGTGGGGTAAAGTTTATACTACTAAATAACAATAGTACAGGGTGCATTTACTAAAAGTTAGGCAACAGACAGTTTTAAAAATGGCCAAATAATAGTTTAAAAATTTCTAAAAACTGTCCATGTCCAAACATGTATGGGAAAAAAACTTCTTATTCTACTACAAATTCTAGCAATAACTGGTGAAAAAAACTACTTAACATTTAAGATAATGAAAATGATTTTCTATAAAAATGTTACCCAGTATAAGAATGCTGGCAGGAGCACTGTTTGTCTCCTCGCTTGTACATGTCACAGTCACACTCTGGCAGGTGGTCAAGCACAATTAGATCAAGGTCAACCTTCTCTACTCCATTTCTAAATAGGTCACCATGGTTTAACATTAGGCCACGCAGACAGAGTAAGGTTTATAGAGTATACTTTGTTTGAACCATATTTAACACCCTTTTAACATGACATGGGAATAGTGATTCCTATGAAAGTTTGGTAAAATATTAAAAGCCTAACAATCACGTCTAATCTTTTGACAGACTTACACCAATTATTTTTCAGATTTTACATGATATTCTATTCCTAAACTTTAATATGGTAGTATTTATGATATGTAGAGCCTAGCTGGGATAGATGTTGCCATCCTTGTTTTTTATGTAAAAATCTAACATAAAACATTTCTATAAATATTTACTTACCTATTTTCTGCTTTTAATGAGTATGTACCAGCATCCTCTACAACTGCATGATGAATAGCCAGTGTTGTTGTAGCACCACCCTATACAAATTACAATGATTTAGACTAGCTTTGTTGCAACAACATTTAGGAAGCTTTATAGTGCCTATAACAAAGGTTATAAATTTTAAAACTTTAGGCCGAAGTATTCCGAATGACGTCATGTTAGAATAATCCATTATTCTGATATAACCCAATTTATTAACATATTTAGTATCTCTTTCAGATGATTTTAAAAAAAAACATATTAATGTTGTTGCCACAGCCTTTACAAAGCAATGGTATTGTTTCTGTTCTCTAGAGATATTTAATTTTCCGAAATAATTTCATTATTATTTTTAAATTATTTTTTTTGTACAACTTAAACAAAGTACAGTTGTAAATCTTATTTAAGTGTCTAGATTCCTACTTTTTTTTCAGGTAAATTAAATTTAAAATATTCATTGAGGTCTCACACTTTACATACCTTCTAAAAACACGATTGACACTCACACACACACTGATACACAACAACCCAGGGATATAAGGATGGAACAATCGATCTAAAATTCATATTTCTAGCTGTCCTAAACTTTGGGTAGTGAAACCTATTTGAATTTTCTTATTTTGTTTAAATTGATGGAGTTCTTCAAGATACATCTAGTTTAGTTAGAAGTATAAAATTTAATTAACTGCTCATTGTCCCATCCCTACATCCATGACAACAAATACACATTTTTGAAAATCCTTTACTGTTGTTTACTTGTAGTATGGGCCTGTCCGTGAGATAATTAAACAACAATTTAACTCTCAAGGTAAAGGACATCAGTAGTTAGGGCTCGGCAGCCGCAACTAAGCCTCAAATATAAACCCGTTTGGATCCCTTCAAATGAGGGATGGTCATAATTATGTCAGGTTTAGACTTCAAGCTGATTTTTTAAATTGTAAAAGGTTGATTTCCCTAATGCTTACAGGCAGCTGACAACGGATGCCGAGCCCTGGCAGTAAGAAAGATAAAAAAGAAATTAGTAATAAATTTTCTTACTAATTCTTTCTTGTTTTTATCCATGAAAAAGGGGAACAATTGGGGGAGGGGGGAGGAAAGAAATCGCATACCTTTACGCCTAATTTCATGAAATCTTATCTTTTACCTGGGAAAATTCTAAAGTCATAGACAATAAAAACATTCAGTTATTTCAGTTATTTTAACAATTTTAAAGGTCAAATTTGACGGGAAGAAAACGCAAATGAGAACAACAAAGATGGAAAATGTCAAAAATGATATTTTTTCTAGGCTCGTCATTTATACAATAGTATAGGTATCATTATTCATTTCAATATTACTATTACTAAGTTTTAATAATAATAGGTTATAAGTTTGTACATTCTTCAAATATTTTCAAAGATAATACAAATTAAAATGAATAGATACACACTGTAAAAAAATTCAATAAATGAAACATATTTAGGTTTTCTTGCCCTCTTAATAGCATTTAACAACCAAAAAGGTTAATATTAGTACATAAGTATACCAAACCATTATGTGATTTTAGAAATTTGAAGTAATATATACCAATTCTTAAAAGTTTAGTGCATTAAACATTAAAATAAATACAGACTGTAATATCAGTTTCATTTTATGGACAATAAACTTTAAAGTGTATTATTTTCTGACCTGGTATTCATCTGTTAGGACGGTAAAGTGTTCGTTAGATTTTAATTCTCCATGGACAGGATGCACCCAGGTGAATGTTGGAGGGGGCTCACCACGGCACTTGATCTGCCAGAACACAGTTCTGTTCACACGAACAGTTTTGCTGCCTGCCTGGCCCTTGTCTATAGAGGGTGCCACTGAAAATTAGTAGAATTTAATTTTTACATAATATGTAATATAATTGTATAACATCATTTGGGTATTTTATCGGAAATTTGTTTAGGAACTCCGAAGCATAAAGGAAAGAAATTTACGTATACTTAACTCATCCAAATTTACACCTAGTAAAAAGCTGTTTTGGAAATATTTTTAGACACAAAAACAAATGAACATCCAACTACTATGATATGTATACATCCTATTATATAAAGTAGGAAGCGTTTTTTGTCTGTCCCAAAGGATCTTGTTAACCGCTGAACCGATATTGTTATCCTTTACAGTGATGCTTCTTATAGGTCCTGGGAGGGTATTAAACTATTTTTGAGGAGAGTGTCTTCCTAACCCCCCCCCCCAAAAAAAAAATTAAAATGGGATGAGGTCGACTTTTCCCCCTCATACCTTAAGTGCACCTAGAGGCTTCTAGGGGCGTAGCCGCTAGTATATATATATAGTAATAATAAAAACTTACGGTTCTTGTGTCTACAAAGATGTGGTTTAGTTTCGGGGGAAGGATCGGATTCTCCGGCCTTGTTCACGGCAATTACTCGGAACTGATACCACTTTCCTTCGCTGAGGCCAGGCACACGGGCCTCCAGCTCGTCTATTGTCGCTGTGCAGTTCTGGTCGTCTGTTATGAGAGCGTCGAACCAGCCGCCGAATTTGTCTTTTTTCTGAATGATGTAGTGTGTGATGGGACGGCCTCCGTCGTTCTTGGGTTTGTCCCAGCGGAGTGTCACAGACTTGTTGTCAAAGTCGACAATCTTGGGTTCACCAGGAGAGCTGGGCGGCCCTAAAATTGTTATTTTCATTGTAGACATTTTTGAAAAATCAGAAAACGCCTATCTCAACCAACTTATACACCTTTATGGTTTTTATAATGAATTTTCTTTCAAGTCTTACAAGCTAAAATGTATGCAATATATAAAGTTTCAATATATATTTTTTTGGTTGTCCAACTTTCAGGTTTCTGTAAATGCCTAAAACCAGTTCCTGTCAGAGTCAAATATACACTCTAACATCTTATTTGTCTTAGATCACAGGCCAGACAATTTGATGGGGGAAACATACTAAATCTATAAATATCTTACTGTATGGGTTTTCTGCCAGGATGGGGTCTCCAGTAAAGATTGGTTCAGACTGGCCCTCCTTGTTGATGGCGGACACCTCGAACTGGTACAAGTGTCCAGGCTTGAGGCCAGAGGCTGTGGCGCTGGGTGTTGTTGTTGTGCAGGCGGTCACCCACTCTCCGCTGTCAATGTCCATGTATCTGAAGTAATCAGGGATAGAAGTAATTAAGAATATTAAAAACAAAATAAGGAAAATAAGAGTAAATAAGATTTTAAGCATTTCTAAATGATTACAAAATCAGCATACCAAAGACCTAAATTGTCAAGACACTTTAAAGAAATATGATAAATAAATTCAGTTTTTCCTTACCTGACAAGGTAGCTTGTGATGGGGGTGCCACCATCATCCTCTGGAGGTAACCAGCTCAGCTTCACATGCTCGGCGCGGATCTCGTCTGGTGTCAGGGTGCGAGGCTTGCCAGGAACATCGAGCACGTTGACGTGACCTGTGGCCTCAAAAGTACCCGCCTCGCAGGTCAATCTGATTGTGTATGCGCCAGTGTCCCTCGCTCTGTCAGCCTAAATGTTATATATTGCATAAAATTTCATATTTTGAAGTTAAATTATTACCCCCTTACCAGAAAAAAACTTGAAGTAATGTGACAAGCAGTCAACATATTGGGCAAACAGATACGCCATATTAAGTTTCTTTATTGATAACAATGAAAGCGTACATTTTTTTAAATATATAACAATTTTTAACATAATAACAAATTTTAACTTTATCTTCATAAAATACATTTCAAATAACCCTGAATATTTAAAATAATTTGGCCTTAAAATAAATTCTAATTGTACTCCCGCTATTAATCAGGTGTAGAAGTTGACATATTTTACATATTTCTAAATTATCATGAACTCTTGTTACCTATAGTCAAGTAAAGTTAGCTACATTTTAAGGTAAAATATTCATAAATAGAACAAATATAAAGTAGAATGACATCAAGGACGATTTTGTCAAATAGTAGAAGAGGTAAAAATTGAAGCAAGAATTTCTGAAACTAACAAAAATCGGTGTTATCCTCTTAGTAGGATTTTTTTTCCAAATTTGAAAATTTGTATACCCTTCCCAGCTGGTCCATTATTACAACGTCTAGGTTAGGTTATGTTAGTGGGCCGAGCGCTACGGATTGATAAAAGATGATATACAATTTGCAAGGATTGTTGGTTCTATAAGAAGTTTGCAATGATTCAGAACAGTTACAGGAGATTTTTTTATAGATAGAGGAAAATTTCAATAAAATCACATCTTTTTTCTGTAGTCAAATCTTTAACTTTTTACACTTAAAAATGTAGGAATACTTACAAAAATATATAAGGGTGAAATTGATTTTTACGAAACAAACAGGTCAAGTCAAGATTCTAAATAGTGTAACAAATATTTTTAGGTATAATTTTGTTCAAAATATACTATTTGTATTTTCAGCAAGGTTCGGCAGCCGTTATAAATTCATAAAATTAAATTGCGGATTATTGACAAGCTGACGCGGTTGAAAATGTTGAATAACTTTTTATGATTAATGTGTTTTTGATAGAAAATTAGGCAGATTGGGAATGTTAGAGTTGAATTTTGAGTTTAGCAGTTTTAATATTTGCAGCTTATAAATGCGGACTACAATGTTAGATAGTCAGGAGATTGCCACCTAATTGGAAATTTTGTGGTACTTTCACTAAAAGTGCCTGTTGAGTACTGAAAACTTTCCCCTCCTCCTTATTTATAAAACAGAATGAAAATAAGGCGAAGGCCAACATTTACTATACCTTTGCCTAACCCCTGCAGGGGGAACTAGAACCCAATACAGACTAACCTTACCTTACCTTACCCGACCTTCCCTTAATTTATATTTATTTTTCAAAATAAGGGGGGGGGGTTTGTACTTTGAGGAAAAAACTCAGATTTGGCTGCAGTTGCAAAGTCTAGATTTCCAGGTATTAGGTAAATATATGTGTGTGTACTAAAGAGTGCATTAACCTAGTTTCATTTATTTACAAATAATTCAAATATTTTTTTTTATCTAGGAAATTTAGACAACAAGGGATTATGTTCATCCGATGCATTTGCAAAGTAGCTCAATAACCAAAGTCAAATTCAGAATACATTACAGTGAGAAATGTTAGGTTTATACAACTTATTTTTAGCTTTCTTGATTTTAGCAGAAATAGATTTTTAAATAAGACAGTATATAAGTGGGTTTTATGATCAAATTTGATATTAAAGTTTAATTTCTGTATTTTTTTTTAACGTTTTACTACATATTAATGAATAAAACTTAAAATTTCATGTTTATAATAGCGAGTGCGTCCCTACATTCTTTGGGTAATAAATGGAGCAGAAAATGGCCTAAAACCACATAAAGGCTGAAATATAGAAGAAAAAAGCCTCTGGGACCTATGTGAAGCTTCCTTAAAGAGGAAAACTAAATTCTTTATTAATCAATAAAGTTTTAATCTTCTAAAAAAAAATATTTCTTTATATAAAAGGATAATTCAAATTTAACTTAAATTGTATCCGATTGTCAAATTTTATACATAAAAGCACATAGTATAAAATTGAAATAAAGAAAATATGAGAAAAAATGTTTTTAAGGGCACAAGGCTGCAAGCTTGATTGTTAGAAAATTAGCTGGTCAGCTGAGAATCTGAAATTCAGGTCCTCTATTCTAACAATTTATGTTGACACAAATATTTGTATCTGACTGACTTGAGATATACAGATTGACAACTACATAGGATCTCAAGTACACCTATACACATATACATACAAGTTTCCTGGCATTTTATTTCTAACTAGCGGCTACGCCCACTTGAGGAGTAGAGAGTCGAATTTAATAATTCAATTTCTTATTTTCGATTTTAAAAGAAAAAGTAAAAAAAAATTTGGGGGGGGGGCGAAAATTTTTTTTTTTTGGGGGGGGAGGTTTTTATTTTTTTGGGTCAAGAAAATAGTTATAAACCTTCCTGGGACCTATGAGAAGCTACCCTGTTAAGGAGAAGCCGATCGGTTCAGCGGTTAGCGAGATCCTTCGGTACAGACACACAGACAGACAAACATCCTGTTACTTTAGTATAAGGATTAATATTTCTCATTTTGTTACTCTTGTTCGTCTAAACTTCTAGTGCCATCTTTTATAAAAAAAAAAACTGCTTACATTAAATAGAGAGCTTAAACAGTTATCTCAACAGACAACAAAACCCTTTACATCATAGGAGAACTACTGAGGACATTTTAAATTTAGTGGGGGGAAAATGCAACCACACACTATTATTATAAATACACATACAATATTTTTTTTATGTTATTCTTAAAATTTGCTTTTTTGATTCGATGAACTATGGTCAAAATGTTTGTTGTCATAGTTTTATATTTTTCAAGGAATTTTAACTTTGAGATGTGCATTTCACATGAATTTCAGTTATGCTCAGTTTTTCTTTGCAATGGCCATTCTAATGAGTAATGAGTTTGTGTTTAGTTTTTTTTTTTTTTAGGTATGATTCCGTTTTCGGAAAGTCAAATAATCCGAATTCCTTCCCCTCTCATTAATGAAAGCCAGGTTTGGAGGAGGGCCCCTTGCAGGTATCTAAACCTATTTGGCCCCATAAAAGGGTAGAGGTTTAGCACCTATTAAAGCCTGTTTAATATCAAAATAATTGTCATTACAAAATTTTGATGGTCCAAAATTAAACAAGAATACTTTTTTTATATTTTTTATAGAAAAAATTAAGTCAAATTGTTTTCTTCCGGTGAGATGATCCTTTCCACCTCCCCCTACCACCCCACCAAAAAATAACAATGCACTGTTAATTTTTCATATATATATGGATTGTTCAGGACTGTTTGCTCTGTTGGCATTAAAAGATATTTTGCATTTACAAAGAAAAAAGAAAAGAAAAAACTGACCTTTGGAATGCTGAGTACAGTGTTGCGCTCTGTGTAGATTGTATTCTTAGAATACAGCTCAATAGAAGTGTTCTCATCAGAGGTCAGGGTTCTGCCGTTCCTAATCCACTCCACAGTCGGGGCAGGCTCGCCGCCGAACCACAGGTCGTAACGGATGGGACGGCCCTTCTTCAACGTGATGTCGTAGATGCCGTCTCCTTTGAGGTGGGGCGGGATGAATCTGTGTTTGGCGATCATGGACTCGGATGGAGGGCTGGGCTTGCTGGGACCGCCCTTGTTGACTGCGCGGATTCTGAACTGGTATTCCTGGCCCTCGATTAAACCGTCACACTTGCCCTTGATCTTGTTACCCATTGCTTCTACCTCCTAAAAATTTTAATTACAGAACATATCGACTGTCTTAATTTTATTAATGTTTATTCTATAATTAACAATCCTAATTTATAAATGTAATATACGTATATGAGAAAGAATACCTTGACAGTAAGAGTTTTTCCTTCAACCCACTGTCCCATGTTCTTCTCCTTCATCTCAATGACGTAGTGGGTGATGGGAGCTCCACCATCCCATGCTGGTGGCTCCCAGGCCAGCTCAGCATGGTTGGGACTCCAGTCCAGGATGTCAGGCTTTCCACATGGATCTGGCTCATCTAGAAGCAATAACATTTAAATAAAATATCAAAATTCGGACCAACTTAATTCAAAATATATATACTATTTTATTAAGAATTTTTGACACTTATTTTTTCTAAATTAACCTTTTTATTTGACTTTATCATGCAAGATGGAATAGTTATAAAGAATCTTTACTCTTTAATATATATGATTTTTAAAAAATGTTACCGATTCATAAAAAAAAAAAACTTACCCCAAGGATCCTTAGCCAAAATATCATCTCCCTTCATCTCACATGGATCTGACTCACCAATCTTGTTAACAGCTCGCACTCTAAATCTGTACTTGTGCATTGGAATAAGATGGTCAACTCTGATCTTCTTGGCATTGCCATCATCGGCAGTGGCAACTGGAGCCCAGTTTCCGTTGCCAGTAGTGTTGTCCAGGCACTCAACAACATACTTCTTGATGGGGGTGCCACCGTCGTCCTTGGGTGGAGTCCAGTGGACGGTGCAATGGTCCTGGTACACGTCTGTAACCTTGCAGGACTGGGGTGGGGTGGGCTTGTCCATGATGTTAACATCAATCCATTTCTCGCAGGAGCCCTGGGCGTTTTTCATGGTCACCTTGTACTTGCCAGATTTCTCTCTCTTGGGGTTGATGACATCCAGCTGGATTCTGTCGCCGTGAACAGTAAGGTTAATATCCTTGCCAATCTTCAAGATCTTGCCATCCTTCTCAATGGTAATCTCCAGGTCAGACTGCTTCTCACCCTCCACCTTGTAGGGAATAGTCATGTTGCACTGCTTGTTGGCAATACCAGTGACAGGTCCACAGTCTCCCATCTCGGGAGCCTCCTCTCCCTTGATCACGGTGAAGTTGGACTTAGACTCGATTATTTCATCGCCAACATTGCTGGGGGTCTTGCAGGAGACCACGCCGGCGTCGCCCATCTGGGCCTTGTTGATAATGAGCTGGTGTTTACCGTCTCCAAGATTCTTAACTTCAATTCTTCCATCAGAGGTGTCTACCGGTTCACCGTTGATGGCAAACTCAACAGGAGCGTTGGGGTCCTTAACCTCCACGTTGAAAATGATCTGCTCCCTCTCGACACACTGCTTGAAGTCTCTCATTCCCTTCTTGAACTGGTTGTGATAGTTTACCTCCAGAGGGGCGGACACCTCGTCAGCGTTGGTCTTGGCAGTGATCATGCCAGCATCCTCCAGCTTACAGTTCTTGATGATCAATTTCCTCTTCTTACCCTCAGAAACAATCTGAATCCTAACATACAAAATATTATTAATTTAAATTTTGCTTTAAATTATTAATTAAAATATTTCAATGGGGTTCCAATATTTTGGAACGCTCAGTAACTATACACGTAATTGGTTGTTTGAAACCTCCAAAAAAACATAAAGAACTTAAAAGTATACAACAAATAATAATAAAGCGACAAAAAAATACTTAAACCTGAGATAATCAAGCAACACATAGGGTACAACAGGATGCAAAGGATGTTAATTGGGTGAAAATTGTGGGTTTGAATACAGATACAGGTTGTAATTCTGGCATCACACAACTACAGAACAAGCATTCATTATGCATGCATACGGGGTGATTCCTTAAAAATCAGGGTTCACACAGTTTAGTTTAGAATTCATTGATAGAAAATAGAGGTTAAGTTAAAAAGGATTATTAAAAAATATTTACAGATTTATAAAAAGAACATAAATCTCCAATTAGATACCATAATTCGGGTAAATAAAGAACAAAATATGGTACTAGATAACATTAATAATTATAGGATTTGCTAGAAATTTTAGGTTATGATAATTTTACATTTTTTAGGTTCACTTAGGTTTGACTTGTGTTAGTTTAGGTTAGGAAAGATGCATATTTTAATTTATGTTAGTTCGGGTAGGGATTTAAAATAAAGTAAGATCAAATAGAACTTCAAAGGAAATTAAATGAAAAATTTATTCAGTACTTTTCGTTCTTTTGGTCAAACTTCTAGTTAAGGTAAGCAAAGGGTAAAAACATATATTCATTTATTTAATTTTATATCAAATGTTAAATGCTTTTTTTTCATTATTACCTCTTTCCATCAGGAACGATCTCAACTCCATCCTTGAACCACTTGACCTCGGAATCATCCTCCTCAACGCCAATATCAAATACGGCGGTGTCGTCCTCCACAACCTTCTTACCCTTCAGCTCTCCAGTGAACTTGTGCTCAAACTCGGCAATCTCGACATTACACTTGGTCTCATTCTCTCCCTCCTTGCCAAACTCCTGGATGACGCACTTGTACTCGCCAGAGTCTTCAATCTCGGCGCACCTGATGTCCAGGGTGCACACACCCTCCTCGCACTTGATACAGAATCTAAACACAATTATTTTAATATTTTCTGATGATTAACAAATTGGTTCTAATGATACCAGGACAGTGAAGCTAAAAATCTCTAGTTCATCAAAAAGCTAACCAGCTACAACATATGTTATCCTAAGAGTTGGAGAAAATATTTCTTTATCGTCAATGGTCCTATCATTTCACCCTTTTTTCTACGCTATATACAATAATTACCTTGGGTCTGTATTCTTCACTTCTTTGCCGTCCTTGAACCATTTCACCTTGGCATTGGGATCATCAACCTTACACTTAAGCTGAAGCTTCCTCTTGGTCTTGCCCTTCTTGTCCTTCAGCTTGCCGCAGAAACCGAATGATGGATCTGGGGCTAAAATTGTTAGACATCTAATTAGTTTTGGTTCAAATATAACACAAGAGGAATAGATTACAAATTAAAGCTACAATATTGGAAACACCCATATATGACTTAACTTTACATTTGAATTAAAACTATGTGCTAAAAGCAATTTTTGGCAGGTATTGTAAAACACTGCATTTTCCTAATTACCTTTATTGTAAAATTTAAAAATCTGTTTATTATCACTTATGTTTGATGTATTGACATAATAGCGTTGTGATGTGGTAAAAATACTTACGTTCAACTTCCAGGTAACCCTTGCAGGTGAGGTCATTGCACTCCCTGACAATACACTGGTATCTACCAGTATCACCAGTCTCGGGGTTCTAACAGTCACAAAATTATAACTAATTCTTTTTTTAATATATTTTTCTTAGAGAGCTCCATTTTCATTAATACTTATTTAGATTTTATTTTAAACCTATTCCGGGAGGGGGGGGGGGGGCTTGGATCAAAATAATCACTAATCCGGGGCGCGTAAAATGCACCCTCTCATTTCTAGGAAACTATAAGAGATAACAAGACAAACTCAAAAGCAAAGTTGTTCAATTTTAAAATTCAGAGAAATGGAAATTAATTTTACCGCCATTGCACTGTTATTTACTGTTTTCATCGGCGATAACGGTAGAAAACTTTAAAAAGTAAAATAGGTGCTTAATCTTTTTTATCAATCGAGTTGCAATACCAAAAACTGTGGTTGGTCACCGACATCAGAAATATATATAAACCACTTAAAGGTTAAATAAAATTTTAAAACAAAACCAGGGGCGTCCAAGCTTTTTATTTTGGGGGGGGGTAATTCGTTTTTGGGGGGGTAATTATTTTTACCCCCCCAAAATTTTTACCCCGGGGGTAAAACTTGCTTGGGGGGGGGGGTAATTAACCCCCCTGAAATTTGTTGGCAGGGGTAAATTTAGTTTACCCCCCCCAAAAAAAAAAATTTACCCCTGGGGTAAAATTTTTGCGGGGGGTAATTTAAATTTTATTAAATATATAGTATTAAAAATGCGCGCGAAGCGCGCAAATTTTTTTTTATTAGAGATTTTTTATTTTGGGGGGGGGGTATTTACCCCCCCAAAATTGTTTGGGGGGGTGAATACCCCCTCCTAAATAGTTGGGGGTGCCTACGGCACCCCCAGGATAGGGGTAAATTTTAAATGGGGGGGGTAATCGCCCCATTACCCCCCCCCTTGGACGTCTATGAACAAAACTCAAAAAAATTCATCATAATAAAGTATTATTTATTTAGATATAATTCCTTGATGGTCAAAGAGAAAGTATCTTCATCGCTTGTGAAGGAATATTTAGCACCTTTGTAGCACTCCTATCAATAAGTAAATTATTTCAAAATAGAAAATTTTTGTTTTTATATATATAACTGGAAGAATCATATTATAGATAAAATTCTATTTTTAAAAGCGAAGCTTTTCTATAATTAGGGTCGGTCCGTCCGTCCGTACGTCCGTCCGTTCGTCCGTCCGTAACGGATAGCTTTTTTCGTTAATTTAGGCATGTTAGAATTGTCCTATCGATTTCAAATTTTGCATGGTGATTCCTTTAATAGTTAGGTACGATTTTGAAAGCGTAGCAACTCTATAATCATTAACAAAATGTCCGTACGTCCGTTTTAAACATGTTGATTTTTGTAACTTTTTTAACAACAAATTTTTATGTGATCAAATCATCCGATTGATCTGATTTTTGGTATATTGATTCCTGGGAGAACAAAGTATAATGTTATAAGCGAAGCAACTCTATAATCAAGTCCTAAAAATGTAGGTATGTCCATAAACATTATTATGTATAAAGCAGTTTTTCAACAAATTTACTTAGAATTTTGCTTCAAGTCTTATATATTTATATTCTGATTATTTAGTACTGACAATATATAAGTGTTAATGTCCGTTTGTCCTACCGTTTCAGTGCTTCGCTTTTATGGATGTTGTCATCCTTGTTATAACTATATACCATCATATGATTCCACCATGTAGTAACTATAATTTTTAAACTACATAATTATTTATTTTACACATATACAACATACATTTAGCTTTAAGACACATTAATACATACTATTTAAAAATAAATCAAATGTTGTTTTTAAGTCAAATAAATCGAAATAATGTTTTTCTTGGAGTTTATATATAAAACTTATGAGCCTATACAGTATAAATATATTGACTATTTATAATTTAGAAGTATTTTTTTCTCATGCATTTATTTTTGATTGAATATAATATTTAGATATTTTATGATCATTTATGTTTCCTATAGATATTTAAGACACTGATAGCATTTATTTTACATACACTAAAAGTAGCTTTAATTGCAGTATGAAGAGTAGATAGAACATGCATTTTAGACAAAACCTGAAAAATTTATTTAATCGAATCCCGATCTAAATAAATCAAAAATAATTTATTTAAAGTTGTGTTTAATTAATTTTGATGCTGAAATTGTTTATTTTTTTCACCTTTACCATGCAGTATGCACCTTTTCTTTAATCTTTACAATTTAAAAAGACATTTATTTTTTAAGACATGCCATATCCACATTCACTTTGGCAGATTTAAAAATTAGCAAAACTGTCCGACCCATTAAAAAAATTTAAAATAAGGTGATATTGATATTGATTTTTAAAGTCAAATATCAATTTCTCTGTAAAGAATTTATAATTGGTGGTCAAGTTTTTTTTCTTTTTCTTTGGGTAAAATGTTTAATTTTCCGCCAAATCTCATGCGTTTTTCATCCTTTAGGTAAAAAAATGCTTATTTTTTTCTGTTGTTACCATCCATACATTTAGACTTACCACACCGTGTTCATAAGCTACTTTCGACTTTTGTGTTTCCTAAGAAATATCAATAAGCTTTTCTAATTACTGGTAATTATTACTATTTTTTTACTGCCGAAAGTGGCCATTAAACTTTTTTTAATCTGAAAATTTACATTTTTCTGCACATAATTTTATAATTATCAAATTTTGCTTGTAAAATAAAAAAGAAAATTGTAAAAAAAATACATTTTAAATATTATGTGTTTTTGTAATCTGCAGACATTACCAAATTTATTTTTTAGGTATAAATTTTATACAAATTAAATTGCCTACGTCATTTTTACGTCAAAGATTTTAAATAAAGTTTTACAGCTGCTTCTTAAAACCTGTAAAAGATCAATTTGCATTTAACTGATAAGGAACTTTTTTTTAAAATACTCCACTGTTCAATATTTTTTTTGTATTGTATGACGTCATTTTTTATAGATACAGTAAGCTGCTTCTTTGCATATAGAATAAATTTCCATGTCTGGCCATGTAACACTAACATTCTATATTTAATTATTGTATAATAGCAATAAATGAAATCACCTAAATCTAAAATAACAACTAACCTGATTTCTGAGATACCATTTGGCTTTCTTGCCCTTGACAGACAACTTGCAAGTGAAGGTGACCTCGTCCACAGTGCCCTGCTTCACCTGACGGTCAACGGGCTCCTCAATCCACTCAACTTTTTCCTAAGGGTAATTTAAATGTTATAAATAAATTTACTTTTATTTAAAATCCATAAACATAAAGGGGTAAAATTAAATAACGGCAATCCTTTTTAAAAGCGAAGCTTTTCTATAATTAGGGTCGGTCCGTCCGTCCGTCCGTACGTCCGTACGTCCGTACGTCCGTCCGTACGTCCGTAACGGATAGCTTTTTTCGTTAATTTAGGCATGTTAGGATTGTCCTATCGATTTCAAATTTTGCATGGTGATTCCTTTAATAGTTAGGTACGATTTAGAAAGCGTAGCAACTCTATAATCATTACCAAAATGTCCGTACGTCCGTTTTAAACATGTTGATTTTTTTACTTTTTTAACAACAAATTTTTATGTGATCAAATCATCCGATTGATCTGATTTTTGGTATATTGATTCCTGGGAGAACAAAGTATAATGTTATAAGCGAAGCAACTCTATAATCAAGTCCTAAAAATGTAGGTATGTCCATAAACATTATCCTGTATAAAGCATTTTTTTAACCAAATTTACTTAGAATTTTGCTTCGACTCTTATATATTTATATTCTGATTATTTAGTTCTGACAATATATAAGTGTTAATGTCCGTTTGTCCTATCGTTTCAGTGCTTCGCTTTTATGGATGTTGTCATCCTTGTTTAAGATAAAATTGTTTTATTTAAAATTTGATCAAAAATCCATTTTAAAAAAGAAAAAAATCTATTTAACCAAAAAAGCTTACAAAAGTTTACAATATAAAAACAAAAACTTAAAAATAACATACAAAAATGTATGATATTCATTAAAGACCCAGTCTTGACAGGGTTTTAAAATATCAAATCCAACAAAAAAATATATTTCTATTTGTTTCAAAAAAAAACTCTGATAAACCTTTTTGATTATATGAAACATAAAATAAATATAATTTTTTCCCAAATACAAAGCTCAAGTAAAATATAGACAGCTCTGAAAATTTCCTTACAGATATGTTTTGGCATTACAAAAATTTTGTACAATCTCAAATTTCAAAAAGAAAATGCTCAAAGTGAATTTGTGTGTTTAGAACGTGTGTGAGTGTTTTCTTGTGTGCGCTATTGTTGTACATATAGATGAATGTGTCCTGAAAATCTCCAGCTTTTGAGTAGGATAGGGGAAGGTGTAATAAGTTGGGAATACAGAAATGGGAACGGGGAACAGGACAAAGGTCTGCGGGGTCAGGGACTAATTTTCTGGACTCTTTGACACGAGAACAAAATAATGGATAAGCCAGAACAAGCAGCAACTTAGTTCACATCAAGCAGAATATCAATACATGTATATTAGACAAATACAAAAAGTTCACTATCACTTTCTCATCTAAAATCTTTATCTTATTTTACATCAACCTTAAAAAGTCAAACTATGTTTGAATATAAGAAATTATTTGTTTTAGTCATGAATGATGTTCATATTTTCATTTTTGAAAATTTTGATTTATATGAAGAAGTAATATAACACACAAGGAGTGGATTTAAGGCATTTGTATAAAAATTCTCACAGAAAAAGTGAATGTTTAGGAAAAATATAAATAAATATAGTGTTGCAATTCCACCCATCCTAAGCAAAAAAAAAACTTGAAAGAACTAATTATAGTCTTTTCATTTGTTTATATTAATAGACTGAACATTTTCTAGAGAGTCAATATGTTTTACAACACTTTAAATGAAAGCAGCGAAGCTTTTTTTAATAAAAAAAAATCGTCTTAAATCCGCGTAAATTACACATAAAAAGGGCAAATGTTTTGTTTGTTGTTGGTAAATATTTGTAGGAAATGTGTAGGGTCTGCCCTGTTAAAGCCCAGGAATGTTTATTGTCTGCTTATAAATCTTTAAACATTTAGATAATCACGTAATTGGATGAGTATATGACATTATTCCAGGGTTCGGAAGCCGCGCCTCAGCCGCGCATAAGCCTCAGTTTTAAACCTGCTTGTGAGCAGAAAAAGAAATTTTTGAAAGAAGGATTGTCTACTAAATAGACAGTTTTATACATCCAGCTAAATTTTATAGTGATAAAATGACGATTTCACTGAGGCTTACACGCAGCTTACGCGCGGCTTCCGATCCCTGCATTATTCATTTTAAAATTTTAATTCTACAAGCATAGAACGTTGTGTAGTTCTTTATAGGTAATCATTGCAATGACTTAATTTTAACCTTTAATTTAAAGTAAATAAGAATAAATCTAAAAGAAAATACAACTTATAACTATATAGTTCTACTAAACACTTTTTATATAGCAAAAACGATAGAACCAATAATGATACAAACATGTTTTGTATAATTTTCTTATATCTTAAATTTAATAAGAAACATTAAATCTTTTAGTTCTTAAGTGGACTTCCAAAACCTATTTTATCCTCATCTATAGATGTCCTATTAGTTTGATGTGTTTTTGTATACAATAAAAAAAAATATTAAATTATTGTCTTTTAAATTTTTATGTCTATTAATATACCTAATACTAAATATACAATATAAATACACAAAACATTGTCTTAAAATGTTTGTGGATAAATGTCAAAGGGAATTCATTTTTTATAGCAAAACCACTGCACTGCAAATTCAATAAAAAAGTTGAAGTATACCGACATTGAGTGTTTACTTTAAAACAGAAATAGGGTCCACATATCATACATACTCTGAATAATAATAACAATAATGTTAAAGCTTTAAATTGTTAGAAAATAAAATATTTTTTTGTTTAGAAAACCAAGTCATTAAGATTCTTTGTAAAAATTGTTTTAAAAAAGTAAAATCAAGAAGGAAACCTTAAAAATTAAGATTTTCCTTTCTATCAAAATAAGATGACCCATATATTTATGATTGTAATTCATATTTTTCAAATATTTTAGGGTTTAAACACAAAGACTATTATGAATTGGTTTCATTGAAAATCAACATTCAGTTTAGAGTTAAAGTATAAAAATCGTTTATTTTTTAGCATGAAAAAATCTGATCCAAACCTATTTAATTAATATCCAAAAAAGATTTTTTTAAATATTAGAAATAAAATGAAAAAAAAAATGTTTTAGATTCAAAATCATATAAATTTGGACCTATGGTGTTATTGGCAGTTCCTAAAGTCTTTTAACAACAATAATATCACAGTAAAAAGTCTATATAACCAAAGATACATTTCCAAATTAAGGTTTCACAATTCTGTTAAACTTCTTTCAAGTACCGTTGATTCAAAAATTATATAAAATGTATTTGAAATCTAAAGATTATTTCTTCTAGAAGGAGCACATATGATTTTTATAAAAAGGGACAATAAATTGGACTTAATTGGAATTATTGACCTAAGGATATAAAATTGACTGTGAAATTATTTTATTTTCTGACTTTAGGACCCGCCAGGTATTGTACTTACCACCACAACTTTCTTCGCGGGTTTCTTCTTTCTCATCAACATGGCCCTGAAGTCCATACCACCAGCAACTAAATTTTACAATAATCATCAGCTTCTAATTTTTTGACCACTTCATAAACAACTTTCCCATGTACAATACCCTTTTCTCTAATAATATATCCTTAAATTCAAGAATTTGAATTAAATCAAAGGACCTTATCAAAAAGTTGCTATAGAATACAACAAAGCAAAAGACCTTACCAAAAAGTTGTTATAGAAAACCAATAAAAATCATCATTTTTAGATCAAATAAAATTGACAAAATATCATAGTTTTATCTCTAACTATTGCCATTTCTTACAAAAATGTAAGCTCTCACATTTAAGTTTAAAATAATTAATTTTTTATTGTTTTCATGCCTTGAACCATATAGAAAAAAAACTTACCAGTAATGTAAACATTAAACTCATGCTCAGCTGTTCCATGCTCGTTGGTAATTACAGCCCTGAAATATAAAGTCACAAATAAACGACAATAAAATTATTGGTTAAAATTCTCATTTTTATGAGACCCGTAGGAATTTCATTTTTATCACAGAGGCCGTGGGAATTCCATTTCTTCCCTGAGACCGTGGGAATTTCATTTTTATCACAGAGACCGTGGGAATTCCATTTCTTCCCTGAGACCGTGGGAAAATCATTTTTATCTCTGAGGCCGTGGGAATTTTATTTTTATCCATGAGAATGTCATTTATTCCCTTAGGCAAGAAATTTCAATTCCTTCACAGAGAAGTGATTAGAAATACTACATTTATTGACCAACTACGATGATATTTGACTCCTACAAATTATATATACTTTCTTAATATTGAAACTTTTTCCATTTCCTTTTCAATCAATTTTGTACATAAATGATGAAACACGGTACAAACTCAATGCTTCACAATTAAGATAGCATCCAAAGCCGTTACCACCATAAAGTCAATAATTCACAGACAAACTGTAATCTGTTTGGAAATTACGTATCTGCAACACTGCCTAGATTATTGTTTAGCTGCGTCATCTGTCTCCGAACGTTCTTATTATGGCTGTCATTGCTTATATAGAATGTAAACTAAAGGTGTGTACCTGTATGTTCCTTCATCCTCCTGCTTGGTTTTCTGGATACCCATAATAATACGGTTTCCATCTGTCCAGAACTTGCAACGAGGTTCTGTCTTCAAATCTTTGCTCATCTAAATAAAGGACTCATTTTAGATCATCAAGATAAAGGTTTATTAGATCAAAATATCCCTTGTTATAAATCTATAGTTTTAAGATTTTCTTTTAAAATTGTTGTTTTGTTTTTTTACATTAATGATTAATTGTACACCACCGAAAAAGATTATGGATTCATCAATTAGATACTGAAGTAATGTATTTGTGTTTGGCTGGATCTTAGAAATAACAAACAGAAAAAGTACCTAGTCTTTTTTGCATTTATTAATGAGAATATTATGATGTTTAATAATGATAAGAAGTTAAGCATTTTTAACAATAACTTTTCTAATTGGACGTAAAATGTTCTGTAAAAATGATAATAAGAAACATTTGAGTTATAGACTTTGAGTTTCTTTAAAGGGCAATGTTCAGGTCATATGAAAGTAAAGATAGCTATGTAGAGAAAGATATGTTGAGCTATGTAAAGGATGTTTGTTATTTTTTCCCTGGGATCTAAAACAATAAGTAGGAGCGGACGTACGTGCGTGAGTGTGTGTGTGTGTGTGTGTGTGTGTGTGTGTATAGACCGTCCAGTCTGACGTGGGTTAAATATAACAAATGTTAAGTCAGCAATGAGAGTATTTAATTTTAAAGGTAAAAAGTGACTGGCATTTAAAAATAACTAAATAATTTATCATCAACATACTTTTTATTTCCTATTTTAATATTTCGCAAAAAAAAATCAAAAATAATTTGAAAAAGTATCACACACCTCCGAATTTATTTTTGTGTCCATGGATTGTCTATTTAATAAACGAGAAGAACAAGTAGCAAGTATTTTTTCATTAATCTCAATTTTTCAACTCAAGGTTGGCCAAATGTTCTATTACGTTACTCGTTGTTAATAGAGCTTTAAAAATTACATTTTGAAATAAGTTGATTATTTTTTTCTCTCTCACAAAAATATGGAAAAGAAGTCATTATCTATAAAAATGACACAATCGGTGAAAAGTTATCGTTTTAAAACTTTTTACTACAAAAAACATGGTTTGAACATAGACGCCCAAAGGGTGGGGGGTTACGGGGTGTTAACCCACCTCAATCTTTGAAACCTCTTATTTTATCCCCCTCAAAATAAAAATAAATATATTGGATTACCCCCCTCAAACATTTGAAACCCCTTCATTTTACTCTAAGATTTGACGGCCTTAGTTTTGAATTTTTCTCTATGTGTTATCCTGGTAACCCTAAAGATGTTTCTCCTGGCCAAAACCCGCAGGAAACTATTAATAAGTTCATAACCCTGCCTGAAACACCTTCAGTAAACAAAACCTACCCCATTTATTAAGCGTTGGTAACAAATTTTTGTAAAGGATGGAATACAATGAAAGATTAACTAATCTTCAACTCATAAAAATATAATTTTGTTTATGCATACTGAAAATTTAGGGAAATCAATACTTTTCTACAATTAACATTGAAATATAAAAAAAAATACTTACACGAAACCATTCTACGGTGACGATGGGATCGCCAGTAACTTCAATAGTTGTGAACACATTGTCACCCTCAGTACCAGAGAACTTGTCTGGTGGCTTGATAAACTTGGGTTCTTTGCCAGTTGCCTTCAGGGGTACGGACTCCTTGTCCCAATCCTGATACGTTTTTATAACTTTAGTATTTATTTCGAGTACAGTTTTTAGATTTAGAATACAATTGGTAATGATTTTAAAATCAAAATTATGTAGTAAAAAAAATAATAAGTATTTAAGTGTACAATAATGTGCTACTAATTCTTAAGGATTTAAATAGTACCAAACAAGAAAGAAGAAAGCTGTATATAGTGCCTAAAAAATGAAGAAAAAATGAAGACATACTGGCCTGCAATTGGTAATTTAATCTGTGTATCCGCCTAACATTGGTCATTAGTATTGTCTGACGTCATTTTTTATAGGCACTATAAGCTGCTTTAGAGAGAAGACCTTAGATTTTACGTTAATGGAAAATTTAAAAATTAGATAATTTTCTTGTTTTACGAAACCTTGACATAAACTGTCATGCCTTATGTCAATAATTCTAAATTTTAAAAATAGAATACCTGTAAATAATGATGGAAAATAAGGATAAAAACTTCCTTACCTCATATGTTGTTTTAATTAATCACATTTTATCATACAAAACATCTAGAGTTTTTTTCTTAAAATTACATTTTTGGAATTTTAAAACTGTATACTATATATTTCTTATATAGTTTGTAGCCTATGAAATAAATGGCAAGCAACAAAAAATGTTAAAACTTTATTTGGTTCCCCTATAGGGGAGGAAGAATATTTTGTAAATGATGAATTGTGATTATTTGTTGTAGATAATACCTGACCACAATATTATTCTCCAACATCAACAAACAACTTACCCACTGAAAATAATACAGATTTAAAATCTAGAAATTTATTCTTTGACACATAGCAAGTTTTCAATAATTTTAGTCATTCAAAATTTAGATTGATAAAATTCTTTTTTTTTCTTTTTATTAAAAATTTTGCAGTTAAATTGAAGAACCCTTCCTGAAAATTTTAATTAAAAAAAATATTTGATATTTTATGTTATTTAAGAGCTCAGGAGAGTGTTGCATTACATTTTAGAGACCCAAAGTGTTATTTCTTTTCGAAAAGTGGTTAAAAGCTACCTTTATTTGCGAGGGACAGTCTTAGGTTATAAACAAAATATGTGATTCAATTTTAAGACTAAAATTGTTGTAAACTTACATAATATTCCACAATAAATAGTAATCTTAATAACAATATAAAAATAATATAAATACTGCTATGAAAAGGGGTGTAAGCTAGAAATGTTCAATAATTAACGTGTTGTTATTATAAGTAGAATGCTGTCAAAAGTGGCATTTTTAACTACTTAAATTTTTCCCCAGTTTAACAATAGGCAGGTAAATTTCATGTAAATATTAATTCACAAATTGACTAAAATTGTACTAGAATAATGTTATAAGCAACTCTAAAATTGATACATATTTCTATCTATACGTAAGGATCAAGTATAATACTACATATGTCTTGATAGAATCATTTAAATACCTTTCTATATAAAGAGGTATCTATATATATTGGATAACATTTAATTGTACATATATAGATAAGATATACCTAACTTTTTATGAAAATCCATATCTAAAATTGATGTCCAAATCTACTTGTTGTACACTATAAAATTTCATATCTAAAGTCAAATATTAATCTCCAGTCTTTAATGAATATATCAATACATACAAGGGTCAATATTTCATCCGAATGAAAACTCTTTTGCCTGAAAATTTACCTCCAGCAGAAAAAGACAGATTTTTCCATTGAAATTATTTCTTGTTAAGACTAATAAGAGATTATTAAAAGCATTTAGCAATGCATAAATGACTGGCAAATAAGTTTTGAAAGCAATATCGTTCTTTTTTCAGTTACAAAATACTTGTGATATGTCTATTAGATTAATTGTACAATAGAAATAAACTCACCTCTCACAGTTGAAATACTAATTTCTCTAATACCTTTTATACGTAAAGAATATAATGTAAATTACTATTTTTTCTAATATTAATAAGAGGTTCAAAATCAAAATACAATAATTCTAACCGATATACAAAAAATAATAATCAAACTGCATATGAATTTCTGAAGTCACCCCTCACCCCCCTCCCCCATCGCCCTTTTCGTTAATATTTTTCTCCTTAAAAAGGTAAAAATTATTGAGTTTCTTATTTTTAAAAAATCAAAGCTTTCAATAATAAGTCCTTGTTACTAGTCTTTAAATCAGGGCTCGGCGGCTGCTCATCAGCCGACTGTAAGTCTCAAGGATATCAACCTTTCACAAATTTAAAAATCATATAGAAGTCTAAGCGTGCCCCAAATATGGCAACCCCTCTTTTCAAAGCAACCAGACAGGTTTTAATTTAAGGCTTTGTCAAGGCTGACGTGTGCGGGTGCCAAGTCCTGTTTTAAATACAAAAAAATCCTAAATACATTACTAATACTAACTAAATATATATTTTATTAATCGTCTTGGACTAAAATAAGAATTATACTAAGTATTTTCTTTCTAAATAAATAAAAACTATACCAGCTAACTAAAAGTATAATCTAATACAAAATATTATATTATAGATATAAAGGATTAGAGGGTGTGAATATAAAATATTAGAAAGCATCGTCCAACTGGACAAAACATTTCAGACCCATACAATATCAAGCAGGAGTCATAAAAAAAGTTAAATAATCAACTTAAGACTCAAAAATGATTTATCAAATACAAATATGCTTGGTTTTGTATGGTTCCTTAGACAACACATTATAATTTTGCCCAATTTAAAATTAGAATGAAGTGAAAACCTAAGGAAGAGCTTTTATCTAAACTAGATTAACTATTTCCTTATATACTTTAAGATTAATATTTTAAGCAATTTACAGAAAAAAGCCCCCCTAAAAATTGTATTTTACTAAAAATGTGATAAGTGAAGGTTTTATTATAAGTAATGTTATTCCTTTTCAATAAATTAGAAAGTTCAAAAAAATTTGTAAGTTTTATAAATTAAACTTTTATTTTTAATTTTAAAGATTATAAACTTCTTCCAAATTTAAATAAAAGTTTATCAACTTGGTGTACGTTTCTTACAGTGTAACTAAATCTTTAAAAAGCTCCTCCAATGGTTATTTTTTTGTAATATTTAATTACTATTGGCTATGGGCAAATTAATTTGATATGGGTTGGTATAACGGACACAGTACAAGAGTACATGACGAGTCATCTTACTTCAACGCGTCCATCATCTCCCTCCCCAGGGTTTAAAGACTTCTTGCGGGCAGCCCCGGCCTAGGAAGTAAAACAGGAAAGATTAGACATGATGATATTGTAAAGAATAATAACTCACTTCTGCGTCTGGCTTGTCTTGCTGAGGGTTGAAAGACCCGCGGCGCCCCCCGCTCCCAGAGGAAGGAGGTTTCAGCTCCTAAATTTTATTTCAAAAATATTATTATCTTTTTATATGTAATATTTTATCAATGTATTTTAAATATTTTTTTCATAAATTGTAAATCTTTTTTTGAAAATTTTATTTTTAAGAGAAAGAAAATATTGTGGCCTTTATAAAAAAAGCAAGATTTTTTCTCAGATAACAAAATAACTTGCATGCATTTTTTAAGTTTTACAGTCGTACATTTATAATTTTTATATATATACAATAGAAAGAAAGATTTAGTTTAAGCCTACATAATAGACAGTTTGCTTTGACTGTTACAATGCATTTACTAAATTTGACCACACACTGTGGAGTAGATTTATAGGCTGATAAAAACATGCACTCAACCTTCACAACTAGTTATATCCAATTAAGTTAATTTTTACAGTTATATATATTCAGTTATATTATTGTTTTTAATCCATATTCCTAAGTTATTTATTCATTATATCAATAGGAATCTATAAAAAGCTCAATTATTGAGTTCTTTCATTTTAATCTTTTAAAAATACTTAAGGCAAACTGTCATGTAAATTTTAACACAAAAATTAATAAATTAAACATATCGCCTAATTTAAATGCATCATATTATCCTGTACATTCAGACATTTTTCATCTAACCTATTTATTTAAGCACAAATACTGATTTTTTGCATAAACCGAGCATCGAGCATCATAATAATTTGTTCAACTAAAAAAATTTTGCTCCAAAAAATGAATAAGCCTATAACAACAAGGTACCAGAACCTTACAAAAAAATGTATAATATTTTTTTGTCTTTTTAAGATAAATATATAAGGCTCGGCAGCTGCCGTCAAGCCAACAAAGACTGCCATCAAGATAGTCACTTTTTGCAGTTTTTTAATGGTTTGGCGGCAGTTACAAAACCCCTAGAAAAAGTCATATGTTTGTTGGTGTTGTAAACTGGTACCCGTATCTACACATAAAAAAAAATAATATACAATTAATTTCTGTACACAACATCCAGACAGAGAAAACCTACAAGACATTTTGGCTGTTCCGTGTCGCTGACCACTTCAACCTCATAGCACTTGGTGAAGTAGGTCCTCTCATCATCTGTCGTCACGAGGTAGGAGCTTTCCTCCTGGATATACATTATATATGGCATTACTTATATATTTTTTCAGTGCGCTTCGCGCCAATAATTCAAATGGGCTAATATCAAAATGCGCGAAAAAGAGACGTTTTAATAATAAATTTTACTATTGATTGTTTTATAGCAAATTTTACGATTTTAAGAATTAGTATGTTTCCATTAGATTTATTTTGACATTTCCCATTATCCTTTATTGTTTCCAATAATTACTTCAGTATTTAATTTTATTTTGTTTGACTTTACCTAATTAATTTTTGTGTATTTTGTTGAAAATCGCCAAGCCCAAACAAAAATCATCAATTTAAAGCTGAAATTAAGTCTTTTTAGGCTAAATGATTATGGCCTGCCACTAATGACTTTAAAGTAAACAAGGCGAAAATAAAATATGTGTTTTTAGAGCATTATTAGATAAAAAAAAAAAAGATTGAAACATATCATTTTCAGTTTAAAAAGTATTTTTTTTTTAGTTTTATGCCTAATAATTTATATATAATCCACTTTATTTAGGTAATAGAATGTGTGAGTGTGTGTGTCTGTGCTAATTAGGGGAAAATATTTCATGTATAATGTGAGGAGAAAGATTAACTATTTCTTAGAAATTTCAACATTTTTCTCTAGCCTTTTCTCACCCTATCTAATTATCTCTCCTTCTCCTTTATATCTGCCTATCTCTACCCCGTCGCTCATATACTTTCTTTGAGCTATAATAACCTCTAAAATGAAGTATAAGTTTGCAAGAAGCAAATATGGCGCAAAAATATAATGATAATAAAGTTTCTCAAATATATTTTATAGTCCATAGCCCAGCGGTCAAATAGGGCAGATAAAAAAATAGCATTTGCTGAGAAAATCATAAATTATGTTTACACACACAGAAGCTCGCACAAATATGATTCTATTGTAACTTTCTTTAACACTTTTAAGATAGGATAGCTTCATTGTAACTCAGGAACGTGTAAGAGAGGGGGATGATAACCCAAAAAAAAAATTAACCCGTTTTTTCACTTACTTTCAGCTTACAACGCCTTGTTAATCTCTGTATATACGCCTATTTTCAATGATTTAATTAGAATAAAACTGAGTGTACATTTACTACAAAATAGGTTTTAATAAAATCAAACAGGCCTGAAAGAAATTATAGTTTTTTGTAAGTGAATAGGTAAAGATCTTTTTAAACTCAAAAAGTGTTTGCAGCTCGGACAAAAAATTCAAATCTCGAGTGTAATTTTATGTTTTTATTGCGAGATGGTGTCAGTAACAAAATTATTTTTCATTATTATTTTTTTCCTTCTTGCAAATTTTTACGATTGTTTATGTAGATAGTATAAAATACACATTTCTAGTCAGAACAATAATATTTGCCTTAGCTTTAAATTATGATTTAAATTGTTGGCTATAAATTACATCCTGTTGGAGGGGAATTTAATTTGCTGCAAATAAAAACAAGTTTTGATATTTCATCGATGATAAAATTCTGATGAAAATGATTGATATATTCCCCCAGGTAAAAATAAATTAGTCTTGAAATGCAGATAATAATACTAACACATTTCAATAACTTATGTATTTTCACAAATTACTTCCTCGTTATAGTATAAAAATGTACAAGAAATCGACTTACGTAAGTAAAATCTTTGCGAAGTTTTCATTATAATTTCAATTACAAGGATGACAATATCCATAAAATATCACGGATTGACAAACGGACAAAATGAATTGTATAGCAAATGTTCAGTGGTCATTAAAAAGAGAGAAAGAAAAAGTTACAGAGAGAAGAATATAAAATAGAAGATAGGAGAATGATACAAGCATGAATCCTCTATGAACAAATATATATTTCTTTTGTATCATGACCGATGGAACGACGAACCAAGTAAGTTATATCCTGGATGCTCGTATGAAAGGGGTATCTTCTCAAAAATAAATCATTGATTTATCTTAAATAGTAGCCGAGAAAGTCACATTTTTCCTAGTAGTGTTACAGACGGACAGACAAAGTATATTATAGAGTAGCTTCGCTTTTAATAATACAAGCAATACAATGCTGTGCTGAGGTATTTTAATTTTGTGTAAATATTAATTTAAATTACATAAAAATTTCGTATTTAAAATCCTGTCTCGAATATTTCTCATCTGTTAACACATATGATCAACAGCTTGTCTCAAATTTCCCCAAAACAAGATATATAATCACCTCAAAATTTGATGAAAATTTTAACTTGTAAAGTTTAGATGATATTGCTTTAATTTTCGAAAATGTTTGAATAAAACATAACAATATGGGACAAGGACAAAGTTTAGGTTTTTATGGCAAGAAAGGGCTTCTTTAGAATTGTACCCACACGGGGTTACACACAATAACTGCAACTCCTACTACATTGAACTAATATAGCTTAAATAACCAAACTTAACCTAAACTAACTTATCTAAAAGCTAGTAATTTAGGTGGATACAATTCTATATTCACCTGAAAAAGGCAATCATTTAACCTATCCTTTATTTATTTAAACCTGTTAAAAATTTAATTCTTTATAGTTTAACTTTAATCTAAAATTTATGTGACTTTACTTTAATGCATTTTTCAAATGCTTAGATTTTGATTCGATACACCTCATTAAATGATAAAATTTAATGTAATAATTATCTTGGCGTTTAGATTCTTTTATTTTTTATCTTTGGTAAACTCACCACGCCAAACTTTCGACCGGGTTCAAATCTTCCATATTGACTCTTTAAGAAATAGCAGAGTAAAGTATGTTTATTAAGATATTGAAGAAAAAGATTAGTTTTCACCACCTTAATGTTTACAAAAATGATTAAAATAGAAGTATCTAAATTAAAATATGAGTAAAAACCTAAAGAAAAAAATATATTAATATTAAAGAAATATAATTTATGCTTGATACTAAGCAACAAATAAAATGCTAAAATTCTATAAAAATATTACTAGGTCTTTTAAACTAAAGATTTACATGTAATATGCTTTAACTTATTACAATATTGAAGAGGATTTTCTTTTAAAAATATATGCTGTTTGTGTTTGGGTCAAGAAGTCTTTTAAGATCGCTGAAAGACACGTTAACCCTCAAAACTATAGATGATGTAATTGAATTATAAACTGTTAAATATTTGGAAATTTATAGAAAAAAATCTGTAAAAATATTTCATATAAATAAAACTTTATGCTTATTCTACATTAACAACGTCCCCCCTCCCCACCTCTATTGTAAGAAAATCTTACCCCGCGCGCCATGCTGGTTGCAGCGCTCTGGAAACGGAGAGCTAGGTTGGAGAGTGACCCTCCTCCTCACAATTACAAGTGCCGGTTCACCAGCCTAAAAATATAAAGATATATTAAAAATAATATATTAAAATATATTATATTTATTGAATATTTTATTGTTTAATCTTATAATTATATTTTAATCATTAATGATTTTGTAAAACACTAGAGGGGGAAGGGGTTAAATAACTGTTTGTCCCCATTCAAAGGACCTTGTGCCGACTCTCAATAGGATCTTTGAAAATCAACCAATAGTGTCAGGAATATTAACACAGCCAAGTAGCAGAAAACAATTTGCTAGCAGAAGAAAAAGGTCAGGGGGGCAGGTAGTTATCTATATATACTGTAGATCTGTTCCCTCGCTTGTTTGGTGACCGAACATTAAATACAAGTAATTTTGTCAGTTTGACTTAAGCATAACATTTGATATTTTTTTTATCCTTTGTGATATTTCAACCATCCACAAAAATATACACTATCTTTTTCATGACTTAAATAACTGAATTTATTGTTGGAAATTAATTTAACTGCTAGTGGAACAGGCGCCAATATTAAATGATGACAGGATAGTAAAGCAAAAAATTATTTGACAGCTTTATAAAAACCAAATATTTGTTATTGTTTGATCATTTCATGTAAAAATAATTTTCCCTACTTGTATGCTATTTACTTGTGTTGTGTAAACTAAAACAGTTTAAAAATACATATGTCTAATAATTCGTAAGTATTACTGGTCAAGCCATTTTCCAATCATTACATTCACAGCAAAAAAAAATACAGAATTGTTTTTTACCTTTAAAAAGGTGAACTTAGATTTTTTCTATCAGAGGGGAAAAGCAAACATTTCAGAAAGTTCACTTCTTAAAATATATGTTTTTTTGTGAGGGCGAACACAATGAATTTCGAAGAATATAAAAAAAAACATGAAAAAATTAAGGCCTAAACCCAACTGTCAATTATATACTTTCACATAAGCTTGGTCACTCCATTCTCCAAATCCCTCTCCCCCTCCTCTGCCTCCATTCTAATTCCCACACTTCTTTCTTGCTTTATCCCTCCCTCGCCCCCTGAATCTCTCCTTTTCTCTTCCTATGTTTCTTTCTCTGTCTTCTTTTACCTATCTTTCTTAGCCTATCTGTTATAAGCTTTAAATATGAATGTGAATGTAAACAAGTTTGAGGCAAGTTTTTGACCATGTAGTTAAAAAAGTAAATGTTGTTGTTTTTTCGTTAGTGTGTGTTCAGATAGTTAAAACACATTTCAAAATGTTCCCTCTACTTTGACATCGTTCAAGGCAAGAAACATTTTGTGTACGCTTCACTGCTTTAATTAATAGCATCATTCCACATCCGAATCAACAACAATTTGGCACGCACAATAAAATTGCACTGATGCCCCCTACCCCCTTTCCTCTAAGAAAAATAACTTAAAATGCATTTAGTGCAATAGAGACAAAAAATGTCTGATGTAAAATTATCTAAATTGCCTTAAAATGTTTGAACAATTTGTTTGTATTTGGAAAGATTATATCCAATCACAATTTCAATTTATTACATTAAGTTGATAAAAAAAAAAATAATTAGTCATCAACTGATTTTTATATTTTGGATAGTGGGAGTTTCATAGAGAAAAATTGGAAAAGATACTAAAAGCAATAAGAAAATTTATATTCTTATACTAAAATAACAGGATGTCTGTTTGTCTGTGTGTTTTTCTGTATGTTTGTACCGAAGGATCTCGCTAACCGCTGAACCGATCGGGTTCTCCTTAACAGAAATCGCCCCTAGAAAAAAATTACAAACCCCCCAAAAAAAAAATTTAACAAAATTAAAAATAGGGATGAGGGGGCGCTAGAGGCCTCAAGAGGCGTAGCCGCTAACAATAATTTGATTTAATGCTAAATTTAGGAACAAAACCTTACTTTTGCCTCTAAACCTCTATGTCAACCATAATAATTTGTTAGAACTAAATAAAGTTACTTTAAATAAAACTTATTATCTATTTGTGAAACATCTTTATAATAACAAAAGCTAGAAAATTTTACCGTCTCTGTAATGAGTTGTTAAATTTATAGTCTAAGGAAAAGTATTTATTGCAAAGAAGTTGCAGAAAAAAGGACAAAATGAGTGCAAAAATATTTGCAAGAAGAATTTTCACAAGTAAAAGCTAAATGATATTTAGGAAAACTTACTATACAATACTATTCCAATTTTTTTACTCCTTCTCCGAAATGTCTGCCAAGTAGCGCAGCTACTTCATAATAAGGATATGTCTGCACGTGTATCCTTTAAATATCTCATTGTAACTTACATATAAATTATTTTATTTTAATGAATTTAAAATTAAATTAAATTGCCTGAAATCAAATAGAAATATGTCATATATTATTTGTATTGATATATTGCTCCTATATTGATATTAAATATTGCTATCGTGTTATTGGTTCGCTACTTATAAATATAATGAATGCATGTCCTTGTTAGAAACACATAGTAATGTGTAAAAGTTATGTAAAGGGTGATGTGATGTAAAAATTTCTTGGAATTGACCACTGCTAACAATTGTGCACATACTTTTGATATTTACAAATACTATTTGTTTACTTCGCCTATAGCTTCAAGGGGAAGGTAAAAAAATAAAAGAAAATAGCCTAAAACTAACCTTGAAAATTCAACCAATTAGGACCAGTTTAGATATTTTCTTGTAAAGATAAAGACTTGATTCTTGATTGAATAGATAGATTAACACTTTTTAGTAAAGAATAGATAGATACTTGATTGAATAGATAGATAGATACTTGATACTATTTAATGCATTCTTTTTCTCAAGGTTACATGAAAAACTACGAAAACAATTTATGTGTAGAAAAAAAATTCAGTTATTTGTTTTTTTACTGATCTTCTTAAGATTTTCAACAAACAAGGATGACAAATTCATCTGCAGCTGAGTCCAGGAATAAGAAAAGATTAAGTACAATAGACATAGAATCATAATTTATGTAATTATTAAATAACAAGGATGACAACATTCATGAATGGCTAGGTCCATGCTTTAGTTTACTAAGGATATTATTGAAAGAGTATTACCATATTTTACATTTTATTCAAGGAGAAAAAAATATTTTTTTGTATTTTTTTTACTATTTCTATTTCAACTCATAAATCTATGAACTATAGAACTAGTAAACTTGAGTAAACTGGCAAAAAAATTGTATGAAAAATCTTGATATTTTATAGGCGTTTTAGATGAATGTATACCTATGTACTATATAAATGTGCTAAATGCTCCTTAATTGTACCAGATCATTTCATTCTAATTTAGATAAATCAACTTGTAGATTATTGAAAGATTCTGATTTTTTTGAGCATCCGATTTCACTATTTTTAGCTTGTTGTAGTACACAACTATAAATAGTAATTTTGCAAATAAATGCTAAATAGATTGTTTAAAACATTTTTATTGAATTGGATAAAAATTTGTATGCAAAGTGTATCCTGGAATGCAAATAGTAGATGAGAGTAAAATCTTAATTATCCAGTTGACAGTTTTTTTTACAAAAAAAAAGAACAAATAAATGAGCCTCTCCTTGGCACAGATTTTAACATTTTGTCCAGTCTAGACTCAAGTTTACCTGCGTAACAATTAACTAGCAATTATATAATATTAATTCCACATGATACTTTTTATTTATCATCACTTTATAGGTTATAACTAGGTAAATTTAATACGATTTTTATACAACCTACCCTGAAAAGCCATTCTTATAGCAAAAATTAAACTTTATGATCACCATTTTGCTATATAACTTTAAATTTTGCGATGTAAAAAGTCTCTTACTTTTTAATTCTCCCTTGCTGACAAGAAGAGCCAGCAGTTTTGAGGATGAAGGGTTCGAGTCTCGGCCAGCAGACCAAAATGTACTCAGCTGTACACAAGTGTTGCTCTGCGTGCACACTAGAGACTGGAAGTATGCAGAGACTGACTGGGCTGGGCTCTGCAGTCAGGTCGTCTCCAGGGGATACGCCAGGAGGGAGGGAGCAGGGGAGGGGTGGGGATACAGAAGGCCTAGCCACGCGCAGGCATTAGCAGCCTGCAGGGTCAACACTTGGCCTACACGCACACACACGAACAAACACGAAAACAAATACACAAACATACAACCGGCCTCTTCTCATTTACTCGTTTCATCTCAAAGTCAAGCTTTGCTCTCTATCTATAATTTATCTATCTATTTACTTTCTGTCTCTCTCTTTCTCTGTGTCTCTTTGCCCATCCCCTCTCTCTCTCTCTCTTTCTCTTTCTTCATCTTTCTCTCTTTCCTTCTCTTTCTTTCTCATATCTATATTGTGAAGCTCTCTATCAGAATGTCTCTCTTTGTAAGAGAAATCTTCCCTCTTGCGGTCATCTTAATACAAACAGACCTACACCCGCTAAACCCGTATAAACGCGCAAGTTTATTTTGTATCTACACATAACTATAATGTATTATGTAAAAAAAAAGTAATTTAAAATAACATTATTTTAATTTAATATTTTGAAAGAGGGAATTTTATACATTTTTACATAGTTTAGGTTTTGGTTGATTTCGCCCTTGTTTTAATATTTACTAGCCATTTACAATTTGGAAAGTTGGCCTCTACAATTCTTTATTACACTTTTTTCTCCCTTCTTTTTTCCTTTATCTGTCTATCTATTTTCTTTCTCTTTTTTTATCACTCTTTGCTATTACTCTGTACACTTGATTCATGTTTCTATACAACTAAATACCTTTCTCTATATCATATATTTCTCACTCTCCCTATCTCTCTATCAGTGTCTATTTCTCTAAACTGAGAATTAGGTGTACAATGTACATATATGTTTTATACATGAACAGATTCATTTAAGAGTGTTTCTAAATGCTCGTAGTAATAGCGCCGCAATAGACAGATAATTTCTGACGTTTAGGGAGGTTCTGACGTACTCTCTGGGAGTTGGAACAAATAGTTGTGTGTGTCATACGACATAAATAACATTTTCATATTTACTTTACATCCTATAATATAAAAGAGTAAATTTTTGTCTTGCGCTAAAGATTAGAATAAGATTATAGAAACTTGGTTTTTAGTTTTCAGGGAAGCTTTGTAAATGTATTAGGGGGGTTTTAAGCTATTTTCATGACCTTTCCACCCTCCCCTAGAGGTTAGATGCAAAGGTAACACTTTTTCTTATGTAACAAGAACTTTTGTGGCCATAAGAATAGCAGCAAATCTCAAAACTTAAAACTACTTCAGAATATTCTAAAAAATATATAGAGTAATTAATTGTAGTAAAAACAATCAAATATAGGTACTATATACATAATCATTTATTAACTAACAATCTTGCCTTTTTACCTTTCTAAAATTGGCGTCTCAGCAATCTCAAACCGCTAGACGATGGGACATTCACTAGTTTTAGAGTTGCCACGTTACTTAAGATACAATTTTGGTGAGGTCATTTTGTGAATTTGTAGGAGAGATTTATATTTTTAATTTGTATTACTATTGGTTGATGTAATATTTAGCAACGTCAATGATGAGGTCAAATCTAAATTTACATTTAGCCAAGTGCGTGCTCAGCAATTTACCAGGAAGATGTTCCAAGCAAAAAAAATACTCTACTCTTGCTTTATAAGAATTGACGATGGGTGGGGGGGGTGTTTGGGGATGGAGTAGACGCTTTTATATTTCTAGAACCAATACCGACTTGAACGCATTTTTCTTTTGCAGTCATGGCGCAGCCGACCAAAAAACCGGCTACTCCATATCGCTGGAATAAAGGCAAATAATGAAGGGAAAGTTTTAATGATTTTTCTCGTATTCATTCGAATCCGGTGGATAGGAACCGGTTCTCATCCATACGAAAAAACTATGTCTAGCATCGTATTATATCCAGCTTTCTACGAATATAGAAATGTACAATCATAAGATTAAAACCAGTTTTTTTAGCCGGTGCCTCCGGCACCTAGGGGCTATAAAAAAACTAGTACATTCTATATCCGCGGAAAGCCGTTTATAATACTATGCGAGAAATAATTATAACTGATCTGCTTTATAAGAATTGACAATGACGGGGAGGGGAGGTGGGGGAGTGGGTGCCTTTTATTTGCTAGAGCCGAAGCATGGTTGAATGATTTTTTTCAATGGAGTCGAGTCGCCGCTGACCAAAAAAACGTCTATTCCATAAAGGAAAATAATGAAGGATAAACAAAAAATCTATTCATTCTGTAAAGAGTTTACCTAGTCGTCAACAAATTATTAAAGTCCTAACCCACCCCCCACCTTCGCTCGCACGTCCCTGAATTTAGCTTTAGCAAAAATTGTGAATGCTGTCATTCTAGATTATTTACATGTATGTTTATTGTAAATAACAAGGATGACAACATCTAAAAAAGTAGGCTTATTATTTATAAATAATAAAAAGCAAAATGCTTTAAAAAAATATATTGATAATCATAATTAATTTTTTCTTATATCAAATTAATGTCAATTTTGAACAGCTTTGCTTTTCAGGAAATCTAATGATTTGAATATAAGAAACTTAGAAAAATTCCTTTATTCTACCTTATCAACCCCCCTACTTCTACACGTACTTTGTATTTTTTTTAAAATCTTACTGAGACTTAGGACTGCCTAACCTTCTGTAAAAGTAACAGAATGTACATCTATCTTTATGTCTGATTGTGTGTACCTGAGGATCTCGTTAACTGCTGAAATGATATGGTTCTCAGAAACAATGTAGCTATTCATTGGTCCTGGGAAGGTTTATAACTATTTTAAAAGAAAAAAATGCCCCCTCCCCCTATATTTTTTTACTATTCATTTTTAGAAGTAAATTGAAAATGGGGGGAAATCAACTACCCCCTTTTCCCACCTTAAGTGTCCCTAGAGGCCTCTATGGACACATCAGCTAGTGATATATATTTTTGTAAATAGTTTTCTCGTATTCATTTAAATCCGGTGGATAGGAACCGGTTCTCATGAATACGAAAAAGCTATGTCTAGCATCGTATTATATCCAGTTTTCTACGAATATAGAAATGTACAATCATAAGATTAAAACTAGTTTTTTTAGCCGGTGCCTTCGGCACCACGGGGCTAAAAAAACTAGTTTTCATCTTATAATTGTACATTCTATATCCGCGGAAAGCCGTTTATAATACGATACGAGAAATAACTATTCTTATATATTCTGCTGTATTTTTTTCCATCCTATGCATTGAAGACAAACCCCAGCTAGATTGTAATTTGTAATTTACTTAACCAATGCTAATCCCCTACAAGAAAAAGACCAATAAATGAAACATATGAGCTTCCATATTTTCATAATAATCCTTATTGGGTAGATTTAGAAGCTGAACTTGACGCTTGTGAAATTTTGCCGAAAATTTGCTGCTAAAATATTTCTAACTTTATTGTGGTTAAAAACGAAATATAGTTTGATATGGCTTCTCTACAACTTACTCTGTCGTTCCGTTCCTCAGATTTTTCACAAGTCAGATGAAAGAAATGGGATTCATTTGCCTCTAATGATCATCTACTCTTTAATTTACTTGTCTGTACATATATTTGTTATTGGTCTTTATTTTTAATTTTCTTGTTTTTTATATTTATAATGTAGCAAATACATGGAACACAGTAATAGTGTCTGACTGATTATGACGTAACAAAAAAATTAGCCAATGAGAGGCCACTATAAATTTTACCATTGGTCAATAACGGCCTCTCATTGGCTAATTTTTTTTTGTTACGTCATAATCAGTCAGACACATATTACTGTGTTCAATACATGAATTGAAATAGCTACTAATTATATTTTTTTTTTTTGGGGGGGGGTCATATTTTATCTAGAGGCAAATATAGTTCAAAAACAATTAAAGGATCTATGAGGAACTACATTGTAAAGTAGAATCATATCAGTTCAACGGTTTGCTAGATCCTTTGCTACAGACAAAAAGCTTAAAACTTTATATAATAGAATGAATCTTCTTTTTACTTCTCTTGGTTTTATATTTGCAATGTATTCAATACATGAATTGAAATAGCTACTAATTATCATGAAAAACCTTGCTCAGAAAAATGTAAATAGTTTTTAGTCACTTGTGCAAAACTTTTGTGTTGTAGTTGCACTTAGAAAATGTCTGGCAATGCATTTATTTTTGTCCCGTCAATATCAGGGACACAACTGTTCTTTATTTTTACATTTTCACAGCAACAATTACATAAACATTAAATGACTCGCTTTTCTGGGAAAGACTATTAGTGTTTTAATTTTATGGTTTACTGTACGTATGGATGTCGTCTATTCGTTTACAGCTAAAGATGAAGCTTCTTGATTTTCTGCAGCTTATACCAATAACGAAATCAATTCGGGAAAAAATCACGAAACCTATACGTGTTTTTCAGGTGTCGTTAGGGGGCATACATCGTAAAATTAACGACCTCTTCGTTTGCCCTCCAAATATTATTTAAGATTTATTTCGCTTGTTGGTTATACTTTATTCCTGGGTTTTCTGTTCAATTACTATTGGAGTATTAGAATGGGCTAAGAATATACTTGGATATTATGATAGGGAAAAATTTTTCGTCAATTTAGGTTGCTAACATGGACCTCATTCATTGATCAGACCAGTTCATCCAATGCAATAATCGATAAAAAACTCTAAAATTTTAGCGGCCATTCGTTGGCCAAAATTTGCCAAAGCATGGAAATACGCATCTGTGATCCAGACTAATTGAAACAACACGCGGATTACTTTTTATTTTCCATCAGATCCAGATTAATATACAGTGTGACCCACGAAAAAGTATTTTTTAGCACCTGCAGCCCATATTTATCAACGAATTATTAAAAAAATTATATGTTCTTGTTCTCTATAGATTTCCACATAAGTAGATATAAAAATATTTTTTTTTACCTCCATTAACACCGGAGATTTTTAGAGCTAAAGTTTTGAAAAAGTGACTGAGAAAAAGAATTTTTTTGTTTCTCATAATTTTTGGATGGTTATATTATGTTTTTCTGGTAACTGAATAATGATATACAAAGGAAAACAAGTTAACTAATTATTTCTTTTTTATTCCACCAAAAAATATCAATTTTAGCTCTAAAAATCTCAGCTGTTAATTGATGTAAAAAAATATTTTTATATCTACTTATGTGGAAATCTATAGAGAACAAGGACATATACATTTTTTAATAATTCGTTGATAAATATAGACTGCAGATGCTAAAAATACTTTTTCGTGGGACAATCGTAGGCCCTACAACATAATTGTAAGGTTAAGTGGCATAATCTAAATTAAATATCACAATCAAATACAAATTTAAAGCAAGCAATAAAATTGTAAACAAAATCATACTGAATTGAGCACCATGGACCAATGAAAATAATTTTGAAAAACTTAAAAAGGCTGAATAGATATCAATGAAACATTTATTTTTAAATAAATTGAAAATAAGAGAGGGATAGTTTTTATTTTCTTTATGCCTTAACCCAGCAGGGCCTATACCTGTGGTGCCCTAACCCTGCACTGTTCCTAATATAACCAAACCTTACCAAAAATAAGAAACTCCATCGCCCCCCTCCCCTAATTTCAATTGATTTAAAATAGGGGGGGGGGGTTCTTTCTGAGCTCGACTAGGCACTTTGAGTAAAAGAAACAATAACTTTCAATAAAATCTAGCTCATAAACTTGTTTGTTATATCTTATGCTATATTAATTGTCAGAAAATTAAAAGGGATTAAAAAATACAGTAGAGCTAACAGTTCTTGTCGTGCTGGTAACTCTAACCACAGAATTTATAGTTTTTGAAAAATTTGAAGTATATTTGAATCTAAAGAGCTGGAGGCTTCTTGGTATTAATGAAGACTTTCCAATGAAACAATTAAGAGATTTTAAGAAATAAAACTTTTAAGAAACATAATTGAAAAAGACAGATTTATTTACATTTACAGAGGCACATTTCTATGTCTTACTTTCAAGTATTTCAAGGTGAAAAAACAAGGTACAAACATTTTTATCGCTCTTTCAAAATACTTATATACTATAGTTATAGAAAAAGTAGTCTCTTATAGAGTTGATAATTATCTAAAAGTGTAAAATTTTTATTTTATTGTTTACAAAGTGCATATGTAATTATGTATGGCAAAAAAATAACTCTACATTTTAGTGTTTTTTTATGAATTAAACAAAATATTGAGTGTTATTTCAAGCGTTTGTTTTAACAAGGATAAAAACATCCATGTAAACATAGATTGATAGGACAAAAGAGCAACAACAGCAATCAAAGAAATATTGCCTATTATAGGATATTTTCCATTTAGAATTGATTATAGAGTTGCTTCGCTTGATACAGGATGACAATTCTTCCTAGTGTGGTATTCGGCAACCGTGAGCCATGCCTATGGCAACCCTGACCTGGGTTCGGGGAAGGGCCGAGGGCCCTCTCCCGAGTCCTGGGGAAGGGGTCTGCCGACCCCCTCCCTATGCCTAAAATTAATGATAGATTCTGACAGCCTTATTATGGTTAAGCTGTATTGTTAATTCCCCCCACCCTTTCCAGGGATGGGGGATCATTATTGCCCAAACTGACTATTGTATATGTATTATATTGATTCTGTTTATGATTACTTATTCCTATCTGTGTATTTATTGTTTGTTGTATATAACTTTAGTAAACCTTAGACCCTGAATAAAGGAACAACTGAATAGACTCTGTTCATTATTTAGTGATTGCTAGAGAAGCATAGCTTCTCTATAGTATAGGTGTCCACGTCTGTTCGCACTGCCGTAGTCATTTGAACTCTGGTGTCTGCCATTAAACCTAGGCGGATACCACAACTTTTGGTGACAGCTGTGTGAGATTACGGCAAACCACAAGTGTAGAGCAGACGCGCAGCTGAGGCTAAGGTACTCCCAGCAGTGAAACTGGCAAAACTGACACAAGCAACCTGAATTACCCACCCTGGATAGCAAGGTCTAACTCTGTATCCGGCAGTTGTGGAAGCGAAACCTAGCGAAAGACCACTAAGTGTGGCGGAACCCGAGCTGCGGAGAGTAGCGAAATCGGACGAGAGACTGCGGAGAGCAGCGAAACTTGACGGAGAACCGCGAGAAGCGCCGACATCTAATGAAGGATTGAGCGCTCAAGGGCTGAAACAGGCCTGCGGACGGGCTGAAACAGGCCAAATAAGTGCAAACGGCTGAAAATAGGCCAACATTTACTGCAAGAGATAGCAGGATCCGAACCAGCGGCGCTGCAGGAAGGGACATTCCCTGCCGCCACCAGCCGGATTCGGATACACAGCGCTGCAGGACGGGACATTCCCTGCCGCCGACAGGCTGAAACAAGCCAAATAGCTGCGAGCTGTGAGCGAAAATACGAGTGTAGTGTACCAAGCAGAAGAAAAACTACGTTAACTCCAAGTATCCTGAGAGGCTACAGCGCAGCCACCCATCTAGAAAAACAGATATTATATCACATTTTAGGGATTACCACCCTAGTGTGAAGGCTGAACAATAGATTTATGAGCAAGGCTTGGTAAACAAATTTGTTGTGTATTGTGATAAAGCTAAAAATAGAACAGGCTTGGTAAGCAAATTTGTTGTGTATTGTGATAAAGCCAAAAATAGAACCTAGATGTAATATAACAATGCATTGATAAACAATCTAACCCCCCAAGCCTTCAGCACAACAAATACACCCCTTATCCCAACGGAAGGGGAGGGGCCCACCATCAATTGAAGCAAATACAATTGAGGTGACATAACAATAAGCTCAGGATTAAGGAAAAGGCACAATTACCTCACCACACAGTTACTTCAAACCTACAGCACCCCCCCCCCTCCCCATAGGGGGGAACGGACGGTTTTACCCCGTCCCCTCACGCGCTCCCCCTTCCTACCCACACTTGAATAAGTCCGCCCACGGTGTGGAGATAGCGACCGGGAGAACAGACGCCATTTACGGGTTGCGCAGCAGAGCTTGGGACGCACAAAAAATTCAATGGACGAATAAGACAAAGCGGACCAATGAGAGAGCGGATTGAGGGATAGGTGCGCGTTTTACCTGTGTGCGCGAATCTGACGGCGCGTAAGCGCGTTGCAAGGAAGGGATATTTCACGCACACACACACACACACAGGAGCGGAGCTACTCCATAGCATCCAACAGAGATATTTTTAGAAAAAAAGACTTGCAAGCTCCTCCCTCCTATCTATAGTGTGATAAGGAAAACCAAATCAGTTCCCGACAGCAGTTCAGACCCTCAACAACTATCTACACCTACCAGCCTACTCTACAACTCAGAAACTAGTGACAAGTACTTTAGGTACACCTAATTTAAATCTTTGTAGTTAAACTACCAACCTAGTGATAAACAGTGTTGGCTGCTAGGCTAGAAAGCCTCAAGTGTAAACCACTTATAGTATTGACTTAAAACTTCGTGTCCCGCCGCTGAACCTTTGACCCGATGGAGCAGCCACAAGCGCCAGGAGGCGACCAGCTCCAAGGATGGCTCCAGGATGATCCCCAGCCGGCTCCAGCCGAGTACCGCAAGCTGATGCTGAGTAACCTGCCGGAGTATCGAGGACCGCCCAAGCAATCCTGGAATTCCCACATCCGGAGACTCGAAATGTCATGGGCGGCTTACCGTGTGCCCCCCCATGACACACTAAATCGCCGCAACGCCCTTTTACTATCCCTGGCCCCCAGCAACACTCCAGCAAGCAGCCGCCCCCAACGCAGCGGGCCGAGCCGAAGGAATGCCGCAGTTTGGAACCGTCCCAGCTAGGATCAACGTGCTGGGAGGAGCGGCTGAACCCAACCGGGTTGGCCTGGGCTTCAGCCTCAATCACTTGGGACCGGAGTTCGTGCAGCCCACCAACATTGCAGAGCCAGAAGTCCTGAGGCCTCAACCCTTCAGCCTCAACATGATGGGGCCTGCCAGACCGAGTCTACCCAGCAAGAGTGGAGGGGCGCTACCCAGCGCCACTGAGACGGTGTACGGGGAGGCCCTGGCGGCCGCTGAGCGAGAGAGGCAAGAGGCGCTAGCCAGCGCATCGGAGTCGATGTATGGGGCGCCATCCGGCGCCGCCACCTGGGAAGGACGAGAGGTGCGCCCCCGCACCCCCAAGCTGATGTCCGGGGCGGCAACCGCCGCCGCCACCTGCGATGACTGGGGGGTGCTACCCAGCGCCCCCACCCTGGTGCCTGGGGCGACAACCGTCGCCGCCACCCAGATACCTGGATCCTGGAACGAGCCAGCAGCCCCAGAGGGAGGGGTGACATCCGTCACCCCCAGTCAGCCAGCGCCACCAGCCAGCAGGGAGGGTCCAGCTATCCACCAGCCAGCGCCACCAGCCCGTAGGGAGAGCCCAGCCATACACCATCCAGCGCCCCCTGCCAGCCGAGGGAACCCAGCTGCCCACCATTCCCAACTGAGCCAGGATAAGTTAAATTTGACAAATGTATTGTATCCAAAGTATTGTAACCCTCCTGCCTTGCCTGTGCCTCCCGCACCAGAGGCTGGGAAGATTGAAATTTGGGATTATAAGGACTTGCCTGTGCCACATGCACCTGAGTTCCTAGGGCAGGGGAGGGATGTAATACAGGGCGAGCCTGTGCCACACGCACTCCAGCCCCATGCCACTGGGCATGCCATGGACAAGGGAAGGGAACCCTTGGGGCTAGGGGAGCCGACACCCAGGCAGGCGCCAGTCGCCTGTCAGTCTGTCATTGGGGAGGGTATCGGGATGCCCCGGGCACCCAAAGATAACGCTCAATGGAAATTTATATCTAGCCAGGAGCAGCCTAGCAGTGTCCAGCCCCAAGAAGCAGCCGTGGCCCGAGCCGAGGATCCCCAGATGCGTGCGCGAGGTCGATGGCTGTCTGGTAGATTCTCACACTGGTGGATGGTTCTATGGGGCCTACTGCTCGCAGCCGTGTGGCCTACAACTAGCTATGTCCTGGTAGGGTGGGACTGTGCCAACCCCACCCATGTCACAGCCTATAACAAGGAGAAGATGTGTAGCACGGAGCCGCTACACCAGGAGGTGCCCTTGGGCCATGAGATACATGTCCTGCAGCAAGTCAAGATTAGGGAAACAACGGGATATAGCTGTCAACTCACCGTGTCCCAGTGGACATTTAGGTGTGGAGTATGGGGCCACCTCAAGGTGACCTCGGTCCCCACCCTCATGCGGCCAACCAAGATTGATCCAGAAACGTGCCGAGACCTGGCCAGGAACCGAGTCTACACTCTGCCAGGCAAGACCCAGCCATTGACGTTTCAGCTGAACCATCCCCTGTTCTTCACCCTCGATATGGTGGGCGCTTTGGTCAACAGCCCCGAGGGGGTGGGTTGTGAAGGGGAGGACGTCCATTTCGAGGGCCAGCTGTACCGCAATGAATTAGTGCTCCAGGAGCGACGGCTGCTGGTCAAGGAAGAGACCTACGTAGTCGAGAATGGACGGGTGGAGTCCCAGTCTGACCACCTGACCCTAGAGTGTCCCCATTCCGAGCTGTCCTGCATCACTGGAGAGGCCACCTACGTGTGGGACCACCTGGGGAGGGATTGCCCCTTGAGGCTGATCCGCAGCCTCCAGCCCAGCCTGGTGATGGATGCGTTTCTGGTTGACCATCAAGCCCAATTCTTCATCAACATGACTACCCCCACCTCAATAGTGAACTGTGACTTTGAGGCCCATGCCACCAACCACCCAGCATTGTTCGTGGCAGCCGACCCGGCCGCGGCAGCGCTGCCCAGAGTATCGGCCAGGGACGTGGATGTCCCCCTGCAGGCCCAGATACATGCAGGTTACATCGGATTTACCCTGGAAACTCGAATGAGAAGCACCGCAGCAGAAGAAGTAGCGGCCAATTGCTGGAAGCTCCAGCAACTAGACCCGGCCCATCCGGTGCGGGTCCAGGGGAGCACGTTCTCTGTGTTGAGGGGAGATGTATTGCTCCAGCTTACCTGCCAACGCAATAAATATGTTGTCAGGGAGAGCAATGAATGTTGGGACAAGGTGCCGGTGGAGCCCACAGGATTTGTAGATGCCGTGACAAAGGTGTATAGCGGCCACGCCACCAAAATTCCCTGCTCCTCCACCTAACCCCTAACTGTACACGCTGAGGAAGGATGGATAGAGCTAACCCCAGCACCTAAGAAGAGGCCACCCCCGCTGGATACACCCAAGCAGCTGCTGACAGAGCCCTTGGATGACTTCAGTTCGGGAGGCTTGTATTCGCAGGCTGAGCTGAACGACTGGCAGTAGCTGCTAGCGTTCCCAGCATATAAGGCCGCCATGCTGACCGGCCTGTCGTATGGCTCATGCGTTCAGCAAGGTAGCTGTTCAGCCACCGGAGACCATGGGATCGTGTCCTACGATATTGACCGACTGGCGGAGGAAGGAGAAGCTACCCTGGATGTCTGGGCTGGGTTCAGACAGGCTATTCACGAGTGGGGAGATGGCGCAGCCATACTGTGTCTGCTGTTGTTGATCCTCAAGCTGCTGGGAGACTTAACCATGTTTTCCCTGGCAGCCGCACAAGGAGGTGTACGGGCCGCCATGAACGCGATGTCACAAGTATTCCTGTACCACCCAACCTTGTATCGCAAGGCCTTGGCCAGAGCCAGGCTCACCCATGCCAAGTCCCGGGATTTTTCAGTAGACTGGGATGCCATTCCTATCGGTCGGGAAGCAGCCGAGGAAATGGTATCCATGCAATCAGCCGATAGCGGGAATGACCGCCCAGGCAGGCCTGGGCCACACTCTGGAAAGCCCCGCAGCCCCTCGGGAGGCCAGGCTGTCGCTCAGACGGTCAACCTGGTAGCCAGTGCCCCAGCCGCTGCCAACAACAACCAGAATGCTCCGTTACTGACCGGCCCCGCAGCGGCTGTGCCCCACGCCAACCTGACACCTGCTGGCGCCGAGCTACGTGTCCAACAAAAGCCAGCCTCTACCTTCTATCCCACGTTGGGGGCCCATCAGCCCTGAAAATCACCACTAGGATTCCATTGAATCATTATCGCTTGTATATAAATTAGCCCTAAGGAGCGGGCCGAAGGCCTCAACCACTGTCGGAAGTCTGACAGGGAAACCCCCTCCCAGCCTTCCGAGGGGAGAGTTGTGGTATTCGGCAACCGTGAGCCATGCCTATGGCAACCCTGACCTGGGTTCGGGGAAGGGCCGAGGGCCCTCCCCCGAGTCCTGGGGAAGGGGTCTGCCGACCCCCTCCCTATGCCTAAAATTAATGATAGATTCTGACAGCCTTATTATGGTTAAGCTGTATTGTTAATTCCCCCCACCCTTTCCAGGGATGGGGGATCATTATTGCCCAAACTGACTATTGTATATGTATTATATTGATTCTGTTTATGATTACTTATTCCTATCTGTGTATTTATTGTTTGTTGTATATAACTTTAGTAAACCTTAGACCCTGAATAAAGGAACAACTGAATAGACTCTGTTCATTATTTAGTGATTTCTAGAGAAGCGTAGCTTCTCTATAGTATAGGTGTCCACGTCTGTTCGCACTGCCGTAGTCATATGAACTCTGGTGTCTGCCATTAAACCTAGGCGGATACCACACTAGCAATCACATTCCAAGGCAATAGGATAATATTTATAAAAGGTTGGAAATACAGGCTTCCTATAATGCTTATAAAGTTGCTCCGCTTTCTTAACTAAGAATTAAATGCAAAGGAAACTTTTTAATCAAATACAGACGGAGACCAACCTTAAGTATTGAAAGGCCTTGCTTTTTTTAAGTTCACTATATTATCACGTTCGAGAATTCTTCCCTTGCTAATTGGATTACTAACGTAGAGAACAAAACTATTTAAAATTCGATTATTATTAATTTTCAACAATAACTAAAATTATTCTTAAAAGTTTAAATAATTGAGTAAAAAGTATTTGTTTATCTTCATTTAGATAAATAAAATAAAATGACCTTTTATATAAAATGGACTTTCTTGTGGGTCATAATTTCGCGTATTGCGTCATGCCTATGCACAACATTACATTTCAAAGTTAAAGATCTATATAGAATAATTCATTATCAATCAGTTTATACTTAAAGGGACTTACTTATCTTTCAATGAGTTAATAAAAAACTTTGGATCATGGAAAGAAAACGAAGTTGCCGGTTTCGTCGTTTTTTCACAGTAGCCTTTCTCCTATTTCTAGCCCCTGCGGGGGGCTCTAGCCCTGCGGGGCATATTTCCTAACCCTGCGGGGCAATCATTAACATTTACTTAACCTAACCTAACCTAAAATAACCCTTCAAAGGCTACTGTGAAAATACGATGAAACCGGCAACTTCGTTTTCTTTCCATGATCCAAAACTTCATATGTACATTAAAAACCCAGGCCCAGGAATAAGACAAAAGCCGATAAAATGATGTACAACCCCAATGCTGATACACAAAATTACCCCTTCTGTAGATTGCAATTAGTGGTTGAAACGTTTGGATACTCAAATAAATGAACCATCAAATCAAAATTCAATAAAAATCCTCAAAATTTATTTTGATTATGACATCTTTCCTCCTTAAAAATATATAAATTTTCTAAACAGCTACAGTAAAAATTTCATAACCTATGAAAAAGAATGCCCTTTGCTGTTATTTTATTTTCATGGGAAAGTTTGAAATGTCACTTTCATTTTCTTACAATAGGGAAAGTTGCTTAAAACTATGTAATGTGACTTGAAACTCTTCAGGACATTTTTATTGGGTCAAGTCTGCCCTTCAGCTACATTCAAGGTCAGGGGCTTATAAAACAAGGAAAATTGTGCCCATGAAAATCAATGGCATGCTAATAAAATAACAAATTCAGGAAAAAACTATCCATCAAAGATAAGAAAATGTTAAATGTTAAATATACAATATTATGTGGGTGTTGTCATTCAATCAGTTTCAAAGATAGGGATATACAATTCGAGCAAAATCATATAAATGAAGTAGATGATTACGCGGCCTAACATCCTAACAGACAAATAACTATTTGATTGCACAATCTTTGTATTAGATTCCTAACTGTGCATTGTTGTGTCAGTTTTTGGCTAAGGCATTCATACTCCTACAACTAATAATGTCAAACTTTGAACTTTGTAACCATAGGCATCATTTTTAATTGTTTAGTTATGAAGCGGTTTTGCCCAAGGTTCGATTACATACCTTTTCTTACAATCCAGATGCGCTACGTTAACTCGTTAGCTGCTACCAAGCAGATTTAATTCAAGTTGATATCTTCAAATATCTTATAAATGTATGGGTAGCTAAACTTATTTTACTCAATTCATCTGATCGTACTATTGTCTGTCCGACAGTATGTTCGTCTGTCCATATGTCCTAAATGTGGTATCCACAGATATTAGCCATAGACGGCTGATAAATAACAAATATATATTACTCACTTGGTCTATCGGTCTGGCAGTAATGCTAGATGGGGACATCAAATTAAAAAATATATTTTTATATCAGCAGCTATTTAAGAAAGATTACTTAAATTTATTGTGAAGATTATGTTGCATGATAAATCTACTAAAAATATATTTATCTTGGTCCGTAGGTTTGTCCGTAATGCTTTTTAGGAAGCTTACTGTAATAGAGGAAATTTCAGCTGATATTTTAGGTAGGCAGCATAAATTTTTACCCTTTCCAGATAATTTTTTTGTAACTGATTTTTATTTCTATGCTTCTTTACTTATGGATGTTGTCATCCAGGTTTTTTTATTACATATTATATACTATTATTGATTCTGTTACATATACACATTTTATATTCTATTTTGTTTCGCTTTGATTTTAACGGTTTCAATATTTAACAAACTATTGTAGCCAAAAACTTTAAAATAGATTTCCAGAACAAATTGAGATACATTATCATTTTATTTTATTTTTATATCCATTTCTAGCCATTTTCCTTTTGGGACTATTAAATCTCTAAAAGGGTTCTGTTCCCGTAATAAGAACTTTGTGAACTACTTTTTTACGTTCGTACGTCCGTTTGTAAGCAGAAACTTGAGTTAGGCTACTGAAATTTCTTATTAAGATTATTTTGATCAAATCAGCTGTTCTTCATATTTATATCATTTTTTATGCGTTTTATTGATATTAGTTTTTATTGAAATCTTAATTGATCTAATTCTCTCAAATTTGAATTTTTGGAACCTAAACAACACCAACATGAACCTAACGTGACTTTGAACTCTTTTTTTCTCCTTTCCCACATTTTTTTTAAAAATCTTTCATTTCCTAAATATTGAAAAATACTCTGCTTGTGGTTAAATAGGTGAATATATGTTGAAACCTATTTTGCCTTAATTCATTTTACATTGAGTGAAACTGCATTGTATGCACAGAGAGAAAGAGAGAAGGGACACTTGGCTGTTTATTACACTAGTCCCCAAAGTTTATAATAACAATTTCTTTTCGGTTTAATAACTTTGAAGACTTTGGTGAATTTTGATTAGTTGCTTCATTATGTTGAGTTTTCAAACTTTTCAACAACTAATTTTCATCTACAGAAGGGGTAATTTTGTGTTAGCATTATCGGACATTGTCTTATCCCTTTAGATCCCTGATTGCATGCATATTCTTTTCTCTTTCAATATTCTTATCCCTCGCCATCTTTTAGTTTTATTATTTATACCCCACCCCTTCTACAATCCCACAACACCCCCCCACCCCCCATTCAAATCCCTGTATTACTTTTTTTGCGGATGATCGCAAAATGTGCAAATGCAAAATTTGTGATTTTCAGCAGTGCAACATTTCACATAGGATCGGAACATCGAAAGTACATCATATTGTAAATATTTATATTTTAGTTTTATAAAGAAATAGTGTATGTGCCCCTATCATCTATTCAAATGGCTAAGAATATGCTAGAAAAATAGCATAAAACCATACGAAGGCTTAATTCTAAACAAAAATAGCCTAAACCACCTCAGGACCTATATGAAGCTTTCCTTAAATTGATAACTCAATAATGTCAGTAGTTATTTAAATCTTAAGCTAAAGACAAAAACAAGAATAGTATAGTTATGACAATTTGGTAACACATCTAGTTATCAAATTGGTAAATATTTTTGTGTCCCATGTTTAGTTGAGAGGGATCCGTCTGAAGCTTTTTCCATAGCTGGTATCTTTCCCATATAAAAGGTGTCCCACGCGACTCCCAACCCACGACTATTGTAGCTCACCTTCTCGTCGTCGGAGAGGAGATGGGTTCGAATCTCGACTCAACCCTTTGTCAGAACTAATGACATTCAAAATTGTTCCTACTTTTATTAAGACAGGCGTAATTACTTAGCCTACCTAGTAAGGACTTTAGGCAAAGGTCATGCAATCTGTAGGAAGTTTTGCCACGTAATCATGAACTTTATTACCAAAATTCAGTTTAAAGATACACCGTTATAAGACCCGATTTATCCTCTAGAGATAATCCAGGTTATACTTTATAAGTTACAAATCCTAAGAAACTCAAGCTGACCGCCTAACAACAAATTGACAAGACCAAAAATGTGAATGAATACAAATGTGATCGCACCCGTAATTTTGCTGCCACATTAACCCTATTCTCAAAGTATTATAATCCACTGAAAATGGATATGAACGAGAGAGGTTAATTTTACCACACACAAATATACAATAACAAGGAATAATGTGTGTAATAGGCTCGCAGCTTTAATACCCTATGATATGTTTTTGTTGTTGTCCATGAAGACCGTCTTACCCGCAGCTGCGGTGTAACACGTAGCTCATCCGCTCGTTGACGGGAAGGTGATAGGTTTGAATCACATCCCAACACTGTGTTATAACTAATATAGTTAGAGTATGGGGAATACCTTGGTCCAAAACAGGCACAACTCATTACCATGGACGTGCAATCTAAGGGTTGGTTGTCTGAATTGTGTTTAATTATGTATTCTACACATCATTACGTAAGATTTGGTTTAGGAAAATCTTACAGAGGTACCAGGATGGTTTAAAGACTACTTTTATAAAGTTTAAATCTTAGGATGCTTTGAGGCTAGTTTTGCACCACATCCCCTGGAAGCTAGAGGCGCACCGGTCGTCAAACCAAAAGATTTTGCCATTAGAACAAAAACACACTATGAACAGTAAATTATTGGTAGATTGCATTTCCACGTATTTATGAGTTTTATATAAATACAAACAAAGAAAAAGAGAATTATCAACCACAAATCAGTAAGAATAAATAATGCAAGACTTTGGGAGCAGCGTCGCTGCAAAAAACACGCTCACAGAAACACGAAATCTAATATTTTTATATGACTTTGTAAATAAGCATAAAAACTGATGTCATGCCACTAAATTTGGATATTTTAATTCGTTGCAAAGTTAAATAAAAATATTTTTTCCTGGTTTAAATATCATTTTTTTATAAAAAAAAAAATATATATATCAACAAGGATGATTACAATCACCCGAGGATTGGGGATGGTGGGACAGGTGCTATTCACAAAATTCATTTAATTGAATTTCTTTAAAATAAAGAAGGACTATACAATTAATTGATACGTTAAGGACCAATTATGGGCTTCTTAGGGGGATGTGTACTGTGTAGGGTAGAATCTTCACCCCTTACGAAATATGCAACTATGGTTTAGATATGTATTTCAACATAAGCATACAAATACTTTTATAACCTGGGTTGGCCGTTGCTAAAGTTTATGCGTATATACATCACAGAAACAGGCAGATAGCCTTCTGAGTATGCTAAGGAGATACCCTCTATGCCAAAAAATATATTGAAAATAATTAATAATTAAAAATAGATTAAACTTACCTGAAGACATTTATTTTATTGGTTCTTCAGTGGTCAAAATGTTTATTATAAACTACTATATTAGTAATCCTTATCTTACAACCCCAAAGAAACATATCCATTCCATCCCTTTCAATTTCAAAGGAATGTCAAAAGTAAAAGGATAGACCAAATTCTTTTACTGTCTGTCTGTCCCTACGTCCAAATAAATAAGGAAACTGGGTATAACTTTCTTGTTTAAACAGGTATTCATTAACTAACTTCCACACACAGACGCAGGGCATACTGTCTGTCAAGTTTGGAACCTTTAAGTGTATATATGATATGAACCAGCAACTGTGGCTTAACACGCAGCGCATCCGCTCATTTTTGTGAAGGTGATAGGTTATAATCTTGGGCCTACACCGCGTCTTAAGAAAAGACGTCAAAAATGGTTCCTGCTGCTGCTATGTCATGTGCGCGACATATATAGTAAGAGTAGAATGCCTTGGCCCAAAACCGGAGCAACTCATTACCATGTACAGTTAGGACTTAACATCATGTAAATCATTAAGCTTGATTTGGTTCAAAGATCCACCAAAATAAGATCTCGTGGTAGCTAATGCTAAGGTAAAATTGTATATCTAATCTATTACCTCTATTATACACCATATTTAGTTGTGCTCTGATCAGAATTATTGTTAACTTGCTTTAACAAACTAATGGACGCCGTATCAAAATAATTTTCTATTCTACTTCTATTCTAAATATTTAAGGTAGATAAAGAAAGAGATAATATTCTGTATATTGTGGTCAATATTTTTTACTTTATCCCATGCCTCTTCCCCATTTCCCATTCTAGTTTTTCTCTATCACGCCCAAGTTTTTTCTCCAAAAAAGAAGTGAATCGACTTTACAAGATTCCTGTGTGTGTCAGTCTGACGTTACTGTTTTTTTTAGATACATTTGATATTGTTTTAATTAGCACTATTCTTTTTTTTCATTTTATCAATAATACAAAGTAGAACGATGTCTATCTGTCTGTTTGTTTGTTTGTTTGTCTGCTTGTTTGTAGCGAAGGATCTCGCTAACCACTGAACCGATCGGGTTCTCCTTTACAGGGTAGCTTCTCATAGAATCCGGAAAGGTTTATAACTATTTTCTTGGGGGGTGGGACACTCCAAACCCTTCCAAAAAAGGCAAGGCTAGGGGCGAATTCGCTAGTTATAAATATAAAGTAAAAACATTTTTTGGTCTGTGGCTTAAGATTTCAATAACTACTGAACATATTTTTATAATGTGTTGGCTAGTTTTATTTTTAAGCATGACAACTCCCATGTTTCTATTTTTTAAATCTTTAATTTTTTTTGCCCTTTAACCCCTACTAAAAAGTAATAATGCTTTTTTGAGAGTCCTTTAAAATTTTGCTATCTACAGAACTGATTTAGCTCTCAATCATAGGGAAGCTTCACATAGGTCCCATGATGATTCATCCATACATTTGTATCTCGGGATATTTTTAGGCTTTTCTTCCCCTTTGGAATACGAAGCCTATAGATAATAGGTTTAACAAACCTTTTAGGTATTCACACACTAAGTCAAAAATTTAAATAACTGAATTTTAGACAAACATCCTGAAAATACTTGTCATATGAATAGCTTTTACTGTAGGTGATCGTCCTTGTTCTCTCTCTCAGATTCTGACAGTTTTTCCTTGGAGAAATTGCATAAAGGCTAATCTAAATTATTTTGTTTTGTTGTTGAGTTGTTTTGTATTAAGAACTCTGGAGGCCTCCCGCACAGTATATTATTCCTGGAAGGGCAAAAAAAATAAAAAATAATGATTTTTTGAAAGTTTATCTGTGAGGTCTTTTCTCTCAATATTTTAAACCCATCATAAGTCGGAAAGGAAAAATAATAAAAATAAAAGCGTCTAAGTTAACCCAACGAGTTCTGAGAAAGTTTATCATTAAGTTTTTTTCTTAATATTTTCAAACTGATATAGAGTCAGCCAAAAAAAATATTTAGAAAATACATTTCATAACAATTTCACTTTAAAAGTTTCTATAAAAACTTTAAATTTTAAAATGTTGAGACATAGGTAATCTAGTTAATAATATCAAATTTTTAACCATAGCTATTCTTATGGAAATTAAATTTGCTAGAATGTTAGTTACAATTCTATTATTTCAATCCTTTTAGAACATATGATTGTTCCTTCCAATTTTATTTGACTGTGTCACCTAATTTATAGCTAAATTTTACATTTATCCTTCTCTTTATGCGATGCGTTCATTAATATCAGGCGCAGCTAGTCAACACAACAAATAAAGTCATTTTTTTTAAATTCTTTTAATTTATTGTTTTGATATTTAAGGGTTAATAATTTTCTACGTGTATTTTTTTTTAATTTCTTATTTTTGGTCAATCGTGTTGTATGTATAAAATTAACAGGATTTCTATCTGTTTGTACCGCAGAATCTCGCAAACCGCTGAACCGATATAGATATCTAATTAGAGGTTCTAGGAAGGTTTATAAATATGTTTATAGGAGGATACGACCAATGACCATCCTCCCATGAGAAATTGCACCTCGAAAATAAGCCCTACCACGAAAAAAAAATACTTTTTGCTCTCTCTTTTAAAAACTAAAATTGAAAGTTGGGGATGGTCGACTTATCCCCACACTTCCCCTAGCCCACCCTCTATGTGAGTTGCCGCTAGTAAAATAATAAAACAAGGACCATTTGAATAAAATGCAGTAGATCATGATAAGAAATCAAAAAAAAGATATATCTCTTCAATGTGAGTATATGTGACTGTTCTAATATCTGTGACTGAACACAATAATAGTGTCTGACTGATTATGACGTAACAAAAAAAAATTAGCCAATGAGAGGCCACTATAAATTTTACCATTGGTCAATAACGGCCTCTCATTGGCTAATTTTTTTGTTACGTCATAATCAGTCAGACACTATTACTGTGTTCTCTGTGACTGTTTTGTGTAATCATCTTTATATAAAAGTAACAGAGTGTCTATGAGCCTGTCTGTCTGTGTGTATCAAAGGATCTCGCTAACCACTGGACCAATATGGTCCACTCCCTTATCTCAAGTGCACCTAGAGGCCGCTAGTTTATTAACAAAGTAAAACAATGTTATTTCAATTGTACTTTTGATTGTTCTTGTTTGGTCAATCTTACATGAATATTCTTTTGTGTTTTTTTTACAATCAAAGTTTTGATCCTTCATCATTTTTAAAAGCGAAGCTTTTCTATAATTAGGCTCGGTCCGTACGTTCGTCCGTACGTCTGAGACAGATAGCTTTTTTCGTTAATTTAGGCATGTTAGAATTGTCCTATCGATTTCAAACTTTGCATGGTGATTCCTGTAGAAGTTAGGTATGATTTAGAAAGCGTAGCAACTCTATAATCATTACCAGAATGTCCGTACGTCCATTTTAAACAAGTTGATTTTTTTACTTTTTTACCAAAATTTTTTATGTGATCTAATTATTCGAATGTTCTGATTTTAAGTATACTGATTCATGGGACAACAAAGTACAATATTATAAGCAAAGCAACTCTATAATCAAGTCCTAAAAATGTAAGTATGTCCATAAACATTATCCTGTATCAAGAAGTTTTTCAACAAATTCACTCACAATTTTGCTTTGACTCTTATTCATTTATATTCTGATTATTCAGTTCTGACACTATACAAGTGTTAATGTCCGTGTGTCCTATCGTTTCAGAGCTTCGCTTTTATGGATGTTGTCATTTTACATATCTTCTCTAAAACTGACTAGGCAGGTTAGATAGAAATGTATATTTATAAAATATATATTTGGATTTGAGAATAAAAAATATAAATACATATTTTGAGATAGATAAACCTAATAGGAGATATATAAACCTAGATATTTTAAACTTAAATCAGCAAATATTTATAGTATTTCAGTCAAAAGGTTGAAAAAAAAAGTTGACTGTTAACAGAAATGTAAAAATATTGCAGGATCGAGAAAAAAATCTTACTTATTTGACTTTACTAGACAAGGTCGCCCTCCCCCTTCCCTCCCCCCTTCTTACTCTCCTAAATTTCTCTTTCTCTTATCTATCTATTATATAAGTCTAATTATCTCAAATTTTCTTTATCATTCCCTCCATTTTTCTCTATTTTCCTAGGAAACATTTATATGTTTGTCATTTTTAAATTATCTGTATACAAGAATTAAAAGCCAAGATGCATAGGATGAATTTCAAAATTACAATTAAAGATACGTGTACATACATTATAAAAATTATAAAATATTTAATATTGGAATTTGGTAAAACAGAAAAATGATTTTTCTAATTTAAAAAAAAACACGAATATGATGCTTTTATAATTTGATATTTTTCCCTTTCCAAATTTGTTTAAGGTGTATGTAATAGAATAGAATGGAGTATGAAAAGAATTTTGAAGGCCACGGCAAGCCAACACTCACACATATCGGTGTCCGGTCAGCTTACCCCTTCCCCAGACCTTCCCCTGCTCTTTTGTATTATTATCGGGAGAAGGGTAATGAGGGGAAAGATGGGAGTATAAAAAACAGCTGATTTGAAGCTGTTTAGGTGATTATTACGACGAACACTAACTCTGATATAGAAACACTTATGGACTGTATGGATTGTTAACTCCTTCACTCAGATACTCTAGTGTGTATGGGAATAATAATATATGTTGTATATGTACAATAGATCTGTTCATTATTTACAATCTTTAGTATTTTCATAATTTGAGTATTTGGCATTCTATCATAAAATTAGCACTCTTTGCTTAATCTAGTCGTTTCGTCCTTAGCCCTCGTGGGCTTTGCACCAAAAAAGAAGGACCGGGGGGTTACGTGATTCCCCAACAGTTTATATTATGAAAATAGCTTAAACCACGGTATTACCAGTTGGGATATTTCATGAAAAGTAAAGTCTGATCAGTCCTGCGCTTACTGAGAGCTTAAGCTTCATACAGTCAAATAGAAATTATATTCTACTATGTAGTATTTATATTGTGTATTAAGATCTGATCAAATAATAATAATTGACTTTAGCAAAGTATTTGTTTTCCTTAAAAACACATCTAGTACATGATGCATGTGACTACTACGAAATAAAAGCCGTAAGGAAGTTTGTATGCTTCTATTTCAAAAAAGGCCATTAAGGCATATTTCTATTTCTATAGAATTAAAATGGAAAGATGCCTAAATGGCCTGCAAAGATACACTGCTAAAGTTTTGATTACCTTATATCTTTGCAACACAGAAAATCCTAAAAGTACCAATACTGAACAGGTCTAATGTACAATATGGATAGTATATAGTGTAAACTGTTTCAAATGCTGTCAAATCTTTAGAGTAGGCCTTAACACACAACAATACTATACTTACTGTAGAAATTCTTGTGTTTTATCATGCAGCTTATTTTCAAGGGAAAGTAGAGTACTACAAAATTTTAAATGTTCATGATTTTAACCTAAAATTTGAAAGAATCATGACTATTAAAAGTTTATTTGCAAAAGCAAAGAGTTTTTACATTTAGAGCGTATCCTTGCGGCGTGATGGAAAAGGAAATCATTTTTAAAAGCATTGCCTCTGTATAAGTACTTTTAATTGTGTAAGCATGTCCCTATTAAGCATTTTATATAGGTTTAATAGTCGATTTATGTCAAAGAATATTTGCTCCTTGGATATATTAATCTACAAAAATAGGTATATCAATAACCCAAAGAAAATTGGTTTTTAGGGGTAAATATTTAACAATCAATTATTAAATCTCAAAAGTGCCTGTCAAACATCTTAAGTCCATATAATAAGCTTCAATGAAAAGTGCAATTAAATATTGCAGGGCAAAATTGAGATATAAATTGTATATTATTTACTTCTCCATAAAAAGTGTGAGTTTGCTTTTTACTTAATGCCAACACACCTCTAAAAAGCCTAAAAACCAATATCAGGCTTTTCTGAAAATCATGAATTAATTAACTCATAATTTGACGAAATAGAAGAAGAATGAAAAAAATTAATACAAAAACAAAAATAAAACAAGGATGACATAATCAATAAGTAGCGAAGCAATTAAATGTAAAATTAAGAGGGGCAAAGCAATTGTACGTAAAAACTGTGCATAACAGTAGTTGAATATGATGAATTGTATAGTATAGATGCTTACAAATCTTCAAACAAAATTTCTTCATTCTATCTTTGAAATACATTTTTCTTTTTTAAAATAATGTATTTCAGAGTAGTACCGATAGACTTTCGGACAAAGTAATTAGAAGAATAATTGTGCATTGGTCAGAAAATAAACTTTTTTTTTAAAGAAAATACGCCTCTTAAGATAAAAAGGAGAAGAAAAAAACAAATTTCCCACATACAAGTTTTATGTGATGTTCTAAAACATTACAGACAGACTGACAGACCAAATGAGTAATAGAATAAATGTACATTAGAAAGAATTAGCCTCCTACCTGTAATAGCAACTAAGTAAATACATTTTTTAGAAATCAAACTACCGCCAAAACTATACCGACAGACTGACGGACCAAGGATATTGTATTCTTTGTGCTCATTGGTATAGGGAATCTTCACAAGACATTTCTCATAAACTTGACGGACATTTCGAATTATAGAAAAGTTTTCTGCTTTAAACATTTCAGATTTCAAAAATGAACAAAGAGGAAAAATAATCTTTCAATACATCCAACGAGTATTTTGGCGAACCATTTGGTAGAAATGTTTATTTGCAATTAATATATGAATATAACAAAACAAGGATGACAACATCCATTAAAGCGAAGCTCTGAAATGGAAGGACAAACGAACATTAACACTTGTAGATTGTCAGAACTGAATTAGCAGAATATTGATGCATCAGGTTATAGAGATGCTTCGCTTATAACATTGGACCTTGTTGTAATAGGAATCAGTTTTCAAAAAATCAGAAGAATCGGATAATTTTAACATACAAAAATGTGTTGTCAAAAAAGTTAAAAATCGACATGTTTAAAATGGACATACGGACATTCTGGTATTGATTATAGAATTGCTACGCTTTTTAAATTGTACCAAGATAATACAGGAATCATCATGCAAAGTTTGGAATCGATAGACCAATTCTAACCTGTTTAAATTAACGAAAAGAGCTAACTGTGACGTACGGACGGGCCAACCCTAATTATAGAAAAGCTTCGCTTTTAAAAACATCTATGTGCCTTATGAAGAAACTTTTTTCTGTTGTATTAGAACTCAGGTTTTAAATCAAACTTTTGTAGGCTTTGTTTTCATTTTATATTTAAATATTTGGAAAAAATAAGTTTTAATTGTTGTGTGGGTATTTTTATGAAACTAGTGGCTGCGCCCCTAACACCTATGGACTCTGTATTGGAAGAGATAGGACAGAGAAGAAATTTGTCTAGAATCAACCTAAAACTTAAATATGATAATAATAATAGCCTAAAACCATACCGAAACCAATGTGGTTCATCCCTAAAATAGAGAACTCAATATGTTCAGTTGTAGTCAAAATTTTAAGCTAGAGACAAAAAATATTTACTACGGTATTTAATATGATTAAATTAATAAAACTGGTCTATTGAATTTATAGAGCAAGTTTAGTATTGGTCCTTCCTTTACATGTTTAAGGTTTTGAAACTTGAAGATAACTTTATAAGAGACAAAAATAATGTTATTTATGGTTGTTGATAAAATTTATCTTGCAGCCCGCATTAAAGAATTCACAAAATATAAATTATTCCCTGTAAAAAAAAACTAGATTTTTTCCTGCATTCTCGCGTGCATTTTTCTTTGTTTTATGGTAGAAGTAATATTATGCCCATATTTCTAAAGTGCATTGCATTGCATTGCACTTTATGTTTATAAAGATGCACATTTTTCACATGCAATTAGAATGTACCCTATTTAACCCCACCCATACCTTTTAATGAAATAATCTGTTTATAGACTTTACCCTTACCGTAATTACCCTGTCAGTACACTCAATTTTATTCTATGGCAATTGGAATTGGTAATTAGTTTCTTCTGCTTATGAGCAAAGGCATTTCCACTATTATTACTAATTTTATCAAACTCATTTCCAGTTATTAAGTCTAGCTTGGTTGCATTTTAGCGGACACTCGAACCTATCACCTTTTTAACAACGAGCGAGGGAATACCTATAAACTTTGAATGAACTAATTTTAAACCTTTAGTCAATATAGTATTAACTTTTCTTAACTTTTTAAAAAGATTAATTTATAATACTTATTTATGTTGTAACTTGTCAGTGTATCAGTTCTGATCTAAAATACATACCATCTGGGAAGAAAATATGTTTTTCTCGCCAAAGATAGACGGCAGAAAATTTGTGTGCAAATTGACATGACCACTTAGCATCTACTCTACAACTAACTATATCTGTCTGTCTAGCTGTAATATAAACTTTTTCCTTCCATCTGCCTGGACTTAATGATGCCGTCATCCATGTTTGGATTCTACTAACTGTTCGTTTTATTAAAATGATTCAATTGAATATTTTGTATAATATTTTAATAACAAACAAATCATGGGGCATTATAAATAATACGAGATATTGCTTTTAATATACATTTATCTTGTAATTTAGTTGCATGTTATCCTAAGTATTTTCATAACAATTTATCTGCACTCTAAATTCAATAAACTGTAACTGCATGTGTTAAATAACAAGGACAATTATTTCTGTAATAGCAAAGTTAAAAAAAAGTATACAAACACCAACAATTATGAGAATAGAAGCAAATTTTATATAAGAGAGACAATGGGCAAAATCATGTTAAATTTCTGAGGCTAGCCTGGAAGTCTTATTCATATTCTTCTAAATCAATACATTTAATAACCTAACTCCAATGCTAGGCTATAGGCCTAATATATGTATTTAAAAAATTATCTTTTATTGAAGTTTAAAGTTAATATAAATGTAAGCTGTTTTATAATTTATAATCCTACATTTATAAAAGTTTCGCTCTTAAAAAGAATAAAATGTCAATTTTTATGCAATTCAATGCCAATTTTCTAATTTCCACGGCAAAAAGTTTTTAAGTTTATTCATTATCCAAAACAAATATATTGGGATTTATTTTTTCTAAATTCTCAGCAAAAATAAGATGCATTTTATTTGACAAACATTAAGCCATTACTTGTGTGGTGATGTGTAAAATAGCTGGCATTTTTTTAACGATAAATTTAAATGTTTAATCGATAATCTATTCAAATTTTTATTTTCATTTAAAAAATAGTGCAAATTCCTTATAATTCTGTTTTAATGCTTTTAACTGTTATTATATCAACATATAACAATATAAATAGGAACGTGAACTGAATCGCATGGGTTTTATTAAAGTTTTATGTTGAATGAGTATAGATGACTATAGATGTAAATATCAGGCAATTTAGCTTTGTCATAGGATCGATAATAAATCTATAAATAAAGATGCATAACCAGACAACTGCCAGGATTAACCTGTTTGGGACATTTTTCGTCTGCTAGCAAATTGCTTTCTGCTCTTTTGTAGCTACCTATCTGTATTTTTCATTCTGAGGATTTTATATGTTGGGTCCGTAACCATTCGTCCTACTTATCTGTATTAATATTCCCGACGCTATTGGTTAATTTTCAAATACCCAATATAAGTCGGCACAGGGTCCTCGGGTTGGAAACATATAGTTATTTAACCACTTCCCCCCTTTATTGTTTTACTCTATTGGTTCTATATAGATCATTTAAATTGTATAATATATTTTCTCGTATTCATTCGAATCCGGTGGATAGGAACCGGTTCTCATCCATACGAAAAAACTATGTCTAGCATCGTATTATATCCAGTTTTCTACGCATATAGAAATTAGGGTTGGGCCGGATACTTTTTTGGCCGGATACCGGATACCGGATATCCGGCTGATTTTAAATGCCGGATATCCGGTAACCGGCCGGATATCCGGCCAACGCCGGATATCCGGCAAATATCCGGTTACCCGGCCAAATTACCGGATATCCGGCCGGATAACCGGCCAAATTACCAGATATTAAAGAAGCAAAAAAAAATTTCATCAAAAATCTTATATAAATTTACATAAAGTTAAACTTGTTCAGAAAAAATGTACTTCTAGCTTCAATAATAAGAAAATTATAGCCATTTTAAATTTAAAAAGCAGAGATTTTTGGTGTAAAGTATAAAAAATTATAGAGCCGGATATCCGGCCGGATAGTTTCAATATCCGGTATCCGGCCGGACATTGAAAATGGCCGGATATCCGGCCCAACCCTAATAGAAATGTACAATGATAAGATTAAAACTAGTTTTAATCTTATAATTGTACATTCTATATCCGCGGAAAGCCATTTATAATACGATACGAGAAATAACTATTATAGGGCAACAAAGGTGATATTCTATTTTACTGATTGTCATTGGTACATTTCTTTTTGGCAGGAACTATCAGCTGATATTAAGTATCTTGTAACTTCCAATTTAGTTAATAATAGATTGATTTAAGTATTAAAATTATGGTTTTCAGGGAAAACGGGACAGAAAATATATTTCTCGTATTCATTCGAATCCGGTGGATAGGAACCGGTTCTCATCAATACGAAAAAACTATGTCTATCATCGTATTATATCCAGCTTTCTACGAATATAAAAATGTACTATCATAAGAATAAAACCAGTTTTTTTAGCCGGTGACTTCGGCACCTCGGGGCTAAAAAACCTAATCTTATAATTGTACATTCTATATCCGCGGAAAGCCGTTTATAATACGATGAAAGAAATGACTACTCTGCTTTAGAAACATAGAAGTTATCTTTTTCAACAGCTAGAGACATCACCTCTCGCGCGATATTATATTTAGCTGTTAATGTAAAAACAGAAGCAACACTAATATGAAAGTATGTAATTATGAATATACTTATGATTATTGTATCGTATATCATTTTAGTGTCTTCTTTTATATTATAAAATCTACTACTACTACTTTTTTTGCTACAGATATTAGAAATTAGTGAGTGGTTTGACGACATCCTTTTTTTCCACCAAAACAAAAAAAATATTTAGTAATGAGAAGAAAAACTGGCGCTTTCACACAAAGTCCCTTGTTGAGCACTGATAGCCACGTTACCCACCCTACCTTAACTTTAGATTAAAAGTGAGGACGCTTAGTTTTTAGTGTGTTTGTTTATTACTTTTAGTCAAATTAGGTACTAGGTAGTCCCAGAGAGTTACACCCCCACTGGGTTAGTTTCCCAGAGGTTAAGTATTGTAGAAAAATACTAAATTTCTCCCATTTATATTTCTATTCATTTCAAAAATAAGGGAGAGGATATTAATGTTCAAAAGACACTTTGCTTGAAAGTACCGAATAACTCTTTTCCTTGTTTACTTCGTTTGTGGAGATTAAAATGGACCGTCTTCAAGTAGCCTAAAACCTGACTAATACCTATGTTACCAATTATCAGCGCTATCCTCACTGACTGACTAATTCCCTCTTTCCAACAAAAATATTTCCAGGAGGGGTAGTTCAATAAAATTAAATCAGTATATATATATATATATATAACCCCTTTTTTTTGGGGGGGGGAGAGGGGGTGCATTTATTTCGAAGTGCGTTTCTCTTGGAAGGGACTTGTTAGAACACAGTAATAGTGTCTGACTGATTATGACGTAACAAAAAAATTAGCCAATGAGAGGCCACTATAAATTTTACCATTGGTCAATAACGGCCTCTCATTGGCTATTTTTTTTTGTTACGTCATAATCAGTCAGACACTATTACTGTGTTCGACTTGTTACCCTCTCCTTTGAGAAGCTATATAATTGTCAAGAAAGACCATTTCGGTTGATCGGTTAGCGAGATCCTTTGGTACAGACATCCTTTTAATTTTACATAAGGATTATGATATTCATTCTATTGTACATCTACGCATCTATGAACGTAATCTGTCCTGTTTGTAGACATTAATGGAAATATATTTTTTTATTAATAAAAAAAAAGTTTATTTTTATCTAAAAAGTATTTAAATTTTTGTTTAAATAATAGCAAATTGTTATGATAAATTAGATAATTTTATTAAATTTGTGTCTTTTTGTTTAATTACGTGTATCTCAGTATTGTAGTGTGACTACACGCATCAAGGGTTGACTGACAGTTAGTTGACAGGTCAACAGCGAGCGGACCCTTAAAAAAATTATAAAAATTTAAGAACTTTTTTATATGCATAAGCTATACCATGAAATTGCTTTTTAACAACTACTGGATTAGGGGCCTAGCTGCCTGATAAGTCTTTATTACTATGATCTTTAAAAAAAATAATATCCTTTTATAAGTGGAACAGGATTTCTATGTGTCTGCCTGTCTGTATCGAAGGAACTCGCTAACCAGAGAACCTATATGCACTGCTTTACAGTGAAGCTTCTTTTAGGTCTAGGGAAGGTATATAAGTATTTCAGGGAACTTTATAAATGTCAATGGAAGGTTTTAAGCTATTTTTTCTATATTATATGCCCTAAGAGGCTAGGGGTGAAGCAGCTTTTATTGTCTATTGTAAGGCAAACAAAAATATGAATCAAAATTTTTGAATTCATTATTGAATTGTTAATTTTGATTTTTGTTAATTAAAGTTTTTTTAAGGAAAAAGCTTAGACTTAAAATAATTGCTCTTGTACACTAGGGGTTGAAAGGACAGGAAAAGGATTATCTGTGTGAAAAAGGGGCGGGGTTACAACACGGGGAAAAAAACAATAAGAAAGTGGATAGAAGAGAAATAACTTCGGGCCTACACAGCTCAGGGTTTAGGGATGTAAAAATTTTTGACATGCAAAAATTGTCTAATATAGGCGTAAAATAACAAACCAACAGCATTTGTGATATAAAGTGGAGCAATTAAAAATTATTTCTCGGAGAGTATAGTCAAAAATTCACCAAACAAAATTAATATTGAATTTATAAAATATGTCATCTAATCAAAAAGTTACCATAAAAGCTTGGACATACGGAACATAGTTTAGAGTAGATGTAAGTCATTAAAAAAAAACAGTAACAAGCCCTTTACTCCACATGGGGAGCATAGGCCTCTGACAATTTGTCAGTGTTTCTGTAACAATGTGGCTTTTTTATGGATATGGGATAGGGTTGTCAGCCGTAAGCCCTATGATTGCGGTGTAAAGCATCCTTTTGCCCATCAGACAACCAACCCTTTGATTGAACGACCTTTGTCTGCGAAGTCCTAACTGTGCATGGTAGTGAGTTGCGCCTGTTTTGGGCCAAGGCATTCCCCCTACTCTAACTATTTATGTCGCGCACCTGACATAGCAGCAGTAGGAACCATTTTTAACGTCTTTAGTTATGACGCGGTGAAATTCGAACCTATCACCTTCCCGACGACGAGCCGATACGCTACGTGTTGAGCCACGGTCGCGGGTAGATGTACTTCATTAGTTACCATTAACTAACAGGTTTTAGAGTCCATTCTAGAAAGAATTTTTTTTATTTAATCTAAGGTATTATCAGGACATTAAATTTATTTTACTTCTCCCTCATCCCTGATAAAACTCCTCTCCTTTCTCTCCACTCCCCTAAGCAACTCCTCTCTCTTTCTTTCTTTCTTTCAATTCTTGTAACTGTTCCCGCAGGTTGCCAAGAGTAAAGATTAGGCATTCAGATAAAGTAAATAATTCTCAATTCACGGCCATTTTTTGTCCGTGTCGAACTTGAGATAGTTTCTTTGTATCAAAAGCTTTTTCTCGCATATTTTGTCATTAGCAAGGGCGTGGGAAATTATTCTGAAACAGACAAAAAAAAGACTTTTTTTCTAATCTTGTGATTTGTAAAAGGTATTTTTCATCAGTCCAGTCTGCATTTTAAGAAGAAAACCTAAACCTGGCAAACTATTTATGCAGTTATTATAAAAAATATTACCATTAATTGTATTGCGATTTTATTTGGATATTAATGGTATTGCTCATTTATGATTATGTAGGAAAACAAACTTTTAATGAAAAAGATCCAGTCACATGGTGACTTTTATGAAATGTCAAATAGTCAAATTTTAAGGTTGGCATATTGCTTCAGCGTTTAAGAGTTTAGGACACATATTCCATTATTTTTTATTTATAGGATATCCGGCCTACAAAGTTAAAAACCTCTAAAACCTCAAGTTTTTTTTTACTCGAGCTATTCTAAAACACAGGTCAATCGCTTTTCTTTATCTTGTCTCTTTTGTCTCATTTTTGTTCTTTTGATAATTATTTTCTACAATTAGTAAACTATTCTTTTACATTCGATAATGTAACTTACCAATTTAAAAATTCATTATTGTTGCTTTTCCACTATTGGCCCGTTGGGGACTGATACCCCCTACCCCCATCACCTTGTTTTGGAAATTATTCGAAAATAAAGGGGGAGGGTCGTTTTTACCTATGCCTAACCTCTATGGGTGAGCTCTAACCATGCGGGGCTTATACATAAGATGCCCTAACCCTGCGAAGCTACCTAGTACCATATAACCTAACCTAACCAGAACTGAAGTATTGAATCAATTTACAATTTATTTTCAGACAGCAGCTAATCCATAATGAGGACATGTCCGTCACATATACACAATCTTTTAATCCGTTCTATAAATAAGAAATATTCCATGTCATAATTTAATTGTTACATAATTCCCAGATAATTAAGACAAGATATTAATTACATCTAACATCTGGAAAATTACATCCAACAGTTGTGAAGCGCTGAGACAAATCTATTAAAAATATTCATCATTGGTGCGTTTTGAGTTACAATTTTCTCCATTGGGGATTAGGCAAAACGATCCTTCCACTCCTCTAGCTGTTCAGGATCCCTTAGAAATATTATAAATAAAATTTTCAAATGATTAAGTTTTTATTTAGAATTCTCCACAAAACATTTCAATATAAAATACCAAAACATTTTTTTTTACTTTTCATACAGTACATTTTATATTTACAGCCTGTATATAACCTGTTAATTAATGTTTATTTCCTACAGATGTCAAAATAAACTTTAATCTTCATTAAAGAAAACATAAATATGGGTTTACAAGGATAATACATCATTTAGGGCCATAAAAATGTCTGTAAACACCTTTGAACCCTTAAATCATCAACCTAAGATGATAAGAATGTGTATAGAATGAAAATGTTAATTTGGGCATTTATCTGTTTTTACTGCATAATAATATGTTGTGTAGTTGATGAGTGATATGAAATGATATTTGAGTGTGTGAGTGTGTGTGTCTAGATGATTGTCCGGTCAACTGCTCCTGCGCTCAGATCATGTATGCGCTCTCACTCCTTGTTATTTTTTCAGCCTCATTGGCCAACGCACACACACACACACACGCATTCACACACATACATACACTATTTATTTATGCTTGCTCACACAGACACGCACACACAATCAAGAGTGTTCTCTGAAACTAATTTTTAAGACTTTGGGGGGGTGCTTGTAAAATTTTTATTTTTTATTTTTACAATTTAAAGTTTAAAAACTGAAGCAAATATTTTATACAATGTATTTTAATGGAAGTAAAAGAAAGGGTATATTTGTAAACATTTTGAGGGCCAGACTTAGCAAAATTAAATTTGCCACAGAAGTGAAGGTGGTCTCACAAAGAAGTATTTGTATGAGAAGCATGCTGCTACACACCTGTCTTGAATTGAATCAAAACAGACCTGGATGACATTTGTTAGGATCAGCGCAAACGGCAACTAAAACCATATTCTAGCTTAAGAAGGGTGTTAAGGTTGCCAACAGTCAAAACCTACAAAAAAAAAAAAAATTTCCTCCCCTACAAATTTACGCCCCCTGGCAAAACCCTGTGCACGCCACTGGCTGTAAAGAAGTCATATATTTGCGGCCGTTTAGATACTTGTTATTAGTATCGTCTGTAGGGAGGTGTCAACACTCAACACCCCCCTGAAATCAAATTAGGGAAGGCATGCCTCTCTTTTTTTCATCCCCTATTGTTTTAAGACATTGATTGTTTTCATTTTTAAGAAGAGGAAGCTACTATATAATTTCAAATCTCTATCGTCAGAAATGTTCGGGGAGATTTCCATGATTACTCTTTAACTCACTTTAACCATTCATATGTTAGTTTTATAATTTTTGCTTTTTATGAATTTTGTCTTTCTTGTTTTGAATTATTTATAATCAGGCCTTATGTTGGATGTATGAGTTGTCTTAATTTGATTGAAGACAGACGTTTAGAATATCACGGTCAACCTGATATTTACATTTAATAATGGGATCAGCTGTTACCCAGCTCACCCTCCCGAGATCTTGCCCCTGCAAATTATTAATGTATAATAACAAGATTTCTTTATGAGTAGCGCAGCTTTTCTGTAATTTGGGAATGGATGTAGAACATACGTGGATATTATGACAGGGGGAAAATTGTCGTCAATTTAGCATCGTAACATTAATCAGTTCGTTCATCCAGTAGGAAAGTAAAGCACGTTATGATTTTCAAAAACGAGGCTTTTCTATGATTAGAATTTGTCCTTATTTATAATTTTACTAAGAAACATCATATGTGGATCTTAGAGTTTAATTTTTGTAGATATAAATTAAAATCTATTATTTAAAAAATAATTAACTCTTATTAAATTTGACGATTTGTATTCAAGTTTTGGTAGCCATTTGGACTGCATTAGCTAAACCTATTAAAGATTTCGTGATTTTTAAATGAATTATATAATTAAATAATCTATCAGGACATAGAGTGGGCCGAAGGATAACCTCATAATTATTTTTCAATAACACGAGATCTTAATTGAAATATTAGAAAAAAATCATATTTTAGCCTTAGAGTAAGCTGTTATAAGAGCCTTATACAAGTTAAGTTTATTTATAAATTTTGTAAGGTGTAAGTCTTATGAAACCCTAATTCATAGTCTAGCCCAGGAAATTTTATAGAATTTGGTTTATCCTATTATATAAAGTAGAAAGGTATTTTTTGTCGGTGGCTAAAGATCTCGATAACTACCGGACCGATTGAGTTCTCCATTTCATGAAAGCTTCTTATAGGTCCCTTGTTAGTTTTAAGCTATTTAATTCTTATATCTAAGTTTGGTTTTAGGCTATTTTACTACTTTTCATACTCCTTAGAAAGAAGAGCTCTTAGATGATAGGAGCGCAGCAGCTAGTAAATAACAAAACAAAAGTAAAAAAATGTTACTTTATTGAAATTTTACACAAGCTACATAATATTTCAATAATTGTTGCTAGCAAGCTTTTTAATCTTTTTAGATTTAATCTCCTGGCCTATATTAACATGTTCATGAGTTTCTTTCAATGTTGAATTGATATGATGGACTGTGTTCAACAGACTGCGAGAAACTCCCTCAATACCTGAAATATTGAATATCAGGGCTCGGCAGCCCCACCTCACACGTGCATATGCCTCAAATTCAAACCCACTTGTGCACCAGACAAAATTCTGTAAAGATTGATTTGTTTGTTTAGGAACAGATGTAATAATTTTTAAGTTCTAAGGCTTGCACGCGGCAGACGCACGGCTGCCGAGCACCTAATGATTGTTTAAACAAAAACTACTAATTAAAATTACTAATACAACCAAAAGTGTTCGAGGTAAAAATACTGAAATATCATTCTAACCGCTGAACCAATATTGCTTTCTTTTACAATCTGTAACAACTCAAATTTAAGATAGCCTTAAACCTTTCCTGACCTAAAGGACGTACAAGCTTTTCCGGGTGGGGGGGGGGGGGGGGGGGTCTGGACACAGACACACACACACATACATCCTACTTCTAAACAAGATAGTTTCAAAAAGAAACAAGAGATATTTAATAATTTGAGACGAACAGAGTAAGTGAAACTAAACTTGATGAAACACGCTGTACGTGCTAAAAATAAATACCTTGATGAGAAAAGAATTCTTGTGCCAACAATATAATTGTCAGAGAAATCTTTTTCTGGTGATCATTTGTATTTGTAAAACTATCAAGGAAGGATATCCATACCAAAGTTGTTTTTTCAAATCTTTTTTTTTGTCCCCATTCAATTTTGTTCTTAGAAAAAAATCCTTATTTTTACCTTAAGTGGTACGTAGGATATATTTAACTATGCGTCGCATATCACTACGGAGATTCAAAATGAGAAGAAAAATATTTTGTCAAGAAGAACTTATTTGAATATATCTTTAGGCTAAAACTCTCATTTATCACGTCATACTAAAGCTTATATATTCTTCAGGTGAGATATCCTTCCCTGGATGTAAGACTACATTCGCGGAGTCTCGCAACTTCTGCATAATCAAGGCTTGACACAAAGGTTGAGATGAAAAATACTGAAATTTAAATTGTTATTTTTAGAACACTTCTTAAGGAATTTATATCCCTTTTTTATTATTGAATAAAGTTCTGTTTGTATGTTAGAACCCTTCTTCAAACCTTGTATATGGAATTCTATAAGTTAAAGTATGATATAAAAATTATTACCAGAAATTTTAAAAAATTGCGTTAACACGAAAATAAAATTTTTCCATTTTTCCATGACAGCGCTGTAATTCTATTTTTGTAAAAGTTCGTTTGACTGACTTTCTAGTTTGTTTGATTTCTCTATAATAGATGATGTAGTTATTTTTAAATCAAAGATAATAAAGAAAACATAGGAATGCAGGCAAAAGATTTAGAATGGCTAGCCTGTATTAAATTAGTAGGAACCCTTGAAAACCCTAAAAGTAAATCCAACTGACCATGTAGGTGAGTCGGCCATATTTCTTTGCTAAGATTTTAAAGGATGGTGAAAAGATGCTTATTCCAACAAATAAAAGTTTTGGGTTCATAATAATTACAGCCTGTTCAATTCTTTTTCTCCTCTATTCTGTGTGTTCAATAGAAACAACTTGAAATAAAAGTAGATATACCTAATGCATCTATGTTGTTACTGTAAGTCTGAAGAATAGGCTGATCAGATAAAAGCACATTCACTACCCTGGAAAAATAAATTAGTTGTCTTCATGATTCATAAAATGAATAACAATTCCTAGAGGACTTTAGGTGCACTTTTGGTAAGGGGGTAAGTCGCCCCCCCCCCCCCCTACCTCATTTTCAACTTTAATTTTAAGAAGAAAAAGTAAAAAAATATTATTTAAGGAGGGACATTTCTCTAGGGGCGATTTTTCTTGGGAGGTTGGTGGTACCCTCCCCCAAAATAGTTATAAACCTTTTCAGGACCTATGAAAAGCTAGATTGAATAGGAGAACCATATCGGTCCAGAGGTTAGGGAGATCCTTCGGTACAAACAGACTCAAAGACAACTTGTTACTTTTATATAAGGATACAATAAAATTTTTCCCTTTGGGCACAAATTATTCAATAGATAATTTAGTGATGTAATATTAATAAGCAAACACGTTATTTTAGTCAAAACTACATAAAATAAAATATTGCTTATGTACTTTAGACTTAAACAAAACACTTGACAAATGTATTTAGAAAACTGTATATATTTTTTTAGAATCATAATAAACTTAGAATGCTCTGATCTAATATCTGTCTGACAGAGATATAATTTTTACTTATTTACAATATAAATTAATCTAATCAATAAATCATATTCTAAACAGATCTAACCTAGTGGATTGCAGTTCTCCCAGTATTGGAAGAAGCTTTGTGAAATTGTCTAACAAAGCCGTCCGATGCTGCTCAAAACCTGGATTTTCTTCAAACCATAACCTCAAAACAAATTCTAAGTTCACCTTAATAAAATAGGAATGTATAAACAATAAATTAATGTTATATAGTTCGAATTTAAATGAGTGTAAATGGACAGAATTGATAAAAGCATTTTTGGCATAAAATAGATGTATTTTTGACAATATTCAATGTAATTTTGCTACTGGTCATAAAATTAATGAATGCTTATTTGAACGGTAGTTTTAAATATGATTTTATTTTCAGAGGTCATAATTTTTTTTCTTCAAGTCAATATGTATTTATTCTGATTTTAAAAAAGTGAAACTTTCTTTGTATACCTGACGTATACCCAAAGAACCAGCTATGTATATAAATTCATCAGGTATTTGCATATCTCCTTGCTTGTTTTCTAATGCCAATTTCATCACATTCAAGTACCAAGGATTTCTTTCACTGAAAATTTCCAAAAAAAAACTTTAAAAAGCTGGGTTTATCTTTTGATAATCCTTATACTAAAGTAACAGGATGTTTGGCTGTGTGTCTGTCTGTACCGAAGGATCTCGCTAACCGCTGAACCGATCGGGTTCTCCTTAAAAGGGTAGCTTCTCATAAGTCCCGGGAAGGTTTATAACTATTTTCTTGGGGGGTGGGACACCCCCAACCCCCCCAAAAATGAAAAATACCCCCCCCCCCAAAAAAAAAAAAAAAAAAATTCCAACCTCTCAAAATATTTTTTAAAATTTTTCTTTTAAAATCTAAAATAAGAAATTGGGTTATCAAATTCGACTCCCCCCTCCTCAAGTGCCCCTAGAGGCCTCTAGGGGGCGTAGCCGCTAGTATAGAATATATAGAATTAAAGAAAACTATGTCTTGTAGGTGGGTAAGTTGGTTATTTTCATATGTTTTGATAAGAATTATTTCTCCGTCTGTGTGTTAAAGAGTATGAGTTCAGTTCAGTTAAACGAACAAAAATACTAAAAAACTAATTTCTTTAAACATTTACAAATACAATACAAAGTCAATATATATAGTGAGGTTTTAATTTGCCAACCTGTTGTTTGCAAAAATAAATTCTTCAATAACAGTCATTAGTTGAATGAATTTTCCAACCTATAAGTACATAGAATAAAAATATAGAGGTAAATTTTTAAAAATGATCAAAATTAAAATTTCTTTAATTTTTAATTTTCTTACCTGGATTGCAGGCTGTATGATCTCCAGATTTGCCTGGTTTGACATTGACAGTTTTCTGTAAAAACATAAACAGATTTTACCAAATTATGGCTTGATGATAAGAAGTAGAATATAATTTTTCTATTTGTACATCTTTATTTAATTTTTGTTACACGGAAAAGACCAAAATTGAAGAATATTGCGGGTTTTAGAAGCTTATTTTTAAGATTTTTTTGCAATTTGCTTTCCACCTGTAAAATTATTCGTTATATGTTATATGCAAAAAAAAATTATTATACTACAAGCTTACATACTTTGTGATTAGTTAGAGTATTTTTGGAGTAGGGGTACTTTTAAAATCCCATAATTACGTTAACTTACACATGGATTTATTTGGGGCTTATCCTGGAAAGAAATTTAATAAACCATTGAATAAAATGGCATACTTACTCAAATATATTATTAAGACCAAGTGTGATTTGTTGTTTAATGATATTTAAACCGTTAATGATTCCAGCAGGACCAATTAGTTCCAGCAGACAATTCATTTCCCTAAATAGTAAAAGTGAGAACATTGGGGAATAGTCCCTTTCGTAACATTCGTCGTATTTTTATATTGGCTTTTTATAGATTATTTTAGGTTAGGTTAGGTTATATTGGGTTAGGTGATTGCCCCACAGGGTTAGGTATTTGGCCCTGCAGGGTTAGAGCCCCCCGCAGGGGCTAGAAATAGGAGAAAAGCTACTGTGGAAAAATTCGAAGAATCGCCACATAAGGTGCGATGTTACGAAAGGGACTAGTCTCCAGTATGGCTCCGAAACCGATTAATATCCGTTGAATTAGAACCGGTTCACAACCATACTAAAAAATCATGTATAGCATCGTATTACGGATAATTTTCCACAAATATCAAAATAAAAATCATAAAATTAATACCAGTTTTGTTTGCCCAGCCCATAGGCTCCTCGGGGTTAATAAACTGGTTTTAATCTTTTAATTTTTCATTGTAATATCCGCGGTAAACTGTCTATAGTACGATGCCATAAATAAATAAAACTTGTTATTTCCAGCCACCTAATTTCATTATTTTCTAGATTTATTACACTCATAAAAAGTATACCATTCAATGGCAATTTTAATTATTTACACTTTCCTGGAGGATCTTTAGGTATAAAACAAATGGCCTAAAATTTATGGACAATCCTAATCATAGAAACATAGATTAAAATTATTGGTTAAACAGTTTGGACGCTGTTTTTTTAACCAACATAACATATTTTATAAAAGTACCCAAAGTTTTTACGGATAAAGATATTTTTGTTACCAGTATTCACAGTCCAATTTCCCCTCCCTCCCTCCTTACCTGGGATCTAAGAAAATGTCAAAATCTGATTCAATTATTTCCATTTTCTGGTTGAAAACTACAAAGCCCTGTAAAAAAACTTAACAATACAAATTTTTTTAAAGACTTTGTTTTTGGTCCATTTGAGCCAAATTATTAGATACTCATTAAATTTTAAAAACTTTTTAGATATTTTTGTTACACAATCATTTTACAATGACTTATTTTGATTGGTGCCTAATCAGTTTTATAATAGCGATTTGCAATTGAATGAATAATACAACCTTTTTACTGATTTATAAATTGGATGTTTAAATGAATGGTTTAAAGTTGAAGATAATATTTGGATACTTTTGAATTTTGATCTAATAATTATTTTAATTATCCACAAGAATATAAAAGCTAAAAAATCACATTTTTATTAAGTGACTCTCTCAAACGGTTATAGAGATGCCCCATGCAACTTTAATAGATTCTCAAAAATGTGTAAACCTGTAATGTTTCAATGAAATGGCAGCTTGGTTGAGAAATAATACTTATAATTCTCTCAAAATACTAAACATAAATTAAGTTTACATCAAAGTACCCAGAACAACTACAGTTTAAAGATAATTATTATTAAAATGTATTATAACATTTTTCTGGGAAGCAAAAAATAACTATGTCGGGTTTTAGGAGCTTTTTCAAAATGTATCCTTTTTACAAAAATAATTGCTATTACCAGACCAATAAATATAGAAAGTAAGATGAAATAATGTGGATATACATGGATACAGGGTTCGGAAGCCGCAGCCGCAGCCTCAGCCTCAGCCACCATCAGCCGCGCGGCTTACGAGAAGCCTCAAAATCAGCCGCGCGGCTTCCTCAGCCACCCAATAAGCCTCAGCCTTAGTCGCAGCCGCGCGGCTTAAAGAAAACATAAGCCACTGTAAGCCTCAGCCGCATTCAGCCACTGTAAGCCTCAGCCACTGTAAGCCTCAGCCACAAAACTCCAATTCAGCCACATTAAGCCTCAGCCGCACTAAGCCTCATTCAGCCAACGCCCCTCTAAGCCTCAGCCGCAATCAGCCGCGCGGCTTATAGTTGGGGAAGCCTCAGCCACACTCAGCCGCGCGGCTGTTAATAATTTGAAGCCGCAGCCGCACTCAGCCGCGCGGCTTCAAGAAAGCCTCAGCCGCAGCTGCAAAGTTATGATTATGCCGCAGCCGCAGCCGCGCGGCTTGATATTTGTAAGCCGCAGCCTCAGCCGCAGCTTAATTTTTTAAATTCAGCCGCAGCTTTGACACAGCCGCGCGGCTGAGATATTGTAAGCCCCAGCCGCAGCCGCAGGTGCTAAATTGGTACAAGCCTCAGCCGTCAATTCAGCCGCGGGGCTTAATTTTCATTTAATTTTGTCTGTCTGAAGCTTAAGATCTCAGCAACCACTGAACTGACAATGTTGTCCTTCTCAGGAATCCTTTTACTACAGTAACAGGATGTCTATGTGTCTGTGTATCTGTGTGTCTGTACCGAAGGATCTCTCTAACCGCTGAATCGATCGGGTTCTCCTTAACAGGGTAGCTTCTCATAGGTCCTGGGAAGGTTTATAACTATTTTTTTGGGGGTGGGACACCCCCAACCCCCCCAAAAAATTAAAAATCCCCCCCCCTCAAATAAAGAAAAAAAATTTTAAATTTTTTAAACTTAAATTAAAAATGAGGGGGGAGGCCCCCCCCCCCCCTAAAAAAAAAATTCCCCCCCCCAAAAAAAAATTTTTTGTTTACTTTTCTTTAAAAATTTAAAATAAGAAATTGGGTTATTAAATTTGACTCTCTCTCTTCCTCAAGTGCCCCCTAGAGGCCTCTAGGGGCGTAGCCGCTAGTTATATATATATTGACATTGGATGGTTTTGAGCTAATTTTGGGGTGGGGGTCAGACATTTCCATCGCCCAAAAATAATTTTTTTAAATGTTATACTTTTAAATTTTTTTATATTCTTTTATAAAAATTTTATCTTAAGTTTTTTTTAAAATTACAACATAGAAACTACCATCTCGAACAACTACAAAAAGTTTGAACCTGTAATGTAAGAGCTCCAGTAGCGCACGGTTCTTCTACACTGTTATGCCGGGGTTATAAGTTCGAATTTCACCAGGAGCAATACGTTTTTGAACGTTGATACTTATGAATATTATTGAATACTATTTATAGGGTAACTGCCCTACTGACGTTTGCCTAATTTTATTGTTTTTAAAAGATACAAATTTTTCAGAATTTACTTAATATTTACTATGAATTTGTATTATCTTAAATTTTTTTTCTTGTACAAGTGGCCTATTTAGCTCAATGGTAGAGCACTCGTCTTGTAAACTAGGGACCGTGAGTTCAAACCTCACAGGGGGCAATCAATTTTTGTGATACTCAAGTTATATAGTAGCTTCTCTATTATTTTTCCGTTTAGGTACGCAATACTTGTTATATATAATTAAGCTTCTCCTACTTAGATATTTCTTCAATTTTAAATGTATTTAATACGTTGTGGTTGATGAGAGACACTGAAAAAGTTATGCAAAAAAAAAGATTTGTATGGAGAGTTATTTTGTCTGTAGATTAAGAATTCGATAACTACTGAACTAATGAAAACTTTTTAAATTGCCTTTTCCAAGTTTTTGAATTTTTTAAAAAACTAAAATTAAAACTGGTGGGTGCTCAACCAAACTCCCCCCTATTTTCCCATAAAAAAATAATAAAAGTCACCCTTCATCCCCCCAAATTTTTTTTTCTTCTGGGATTCGAACCCGGATGATAGATGGTTCAAAGCTGTTACCGTACCAAAAAGCTATCAGAGCTCCAATATTTCAAAATGAAAATTTGTCTTATTTTTAGATCATTAAGTATTATGATGTCTGTTTGTTTGTCTGTCTTTATGTTTGTACTACAGGATCTCGCTAACTACTAAACCGATATGGTGCTCCTATTCAGGGTAGTTTCTTATAGGTACTGGGAAGGTTTACAACTATTTTGGGGGAGGGTACCATCACACTACCAGAAAAAAATTGCCTTAGAAAAAAAATTAAACATCACCCCAAAATTAAAAATGGGATTTACTCGCCCTGGCCCTCCCCACCCAATAAAAATCACCCTACCCCCCAAAAAATTATTTTAATTCAGTTCTTCTTTTTCCAGTACCTATTGTTTAGTATTTTTTGTAATAACTTCATAATTACATTGTCATTAAGATTATGTGACATAAAAAGTTAGTCATAAAAATTATACCCATGAATAATTGTAATAAAAAGCACTTTTGTAAAAAAAACATTTTTCATAAGAGGTAAGTTTTTATGACTAATACATTTATTGCAAGTGTACATATGATAAGCATTTTAAAGACGATTATTTTTAAGACAAATTTAACCTGCGTACCATGGCTCAACATGTAGCGCATCTGCTTGTCATCATGGAGGTAATAGGTTCGAATCTTGGCCAGACACTGCGTGAAAACTGAAGACGTTAAATGGTTCCTACTGCAGCTATGCCAGGTATGCAACATGTAAAGTTAGAGTATGAGGATTTCCTTGGCTCGTAAACAGGCGTAACTCATTACCATAGGACTTTCTGGCAGGTAGTTGGTTGCTGGATAGATGTCACTTAAATTGGAAAGAATTGGTTCCCCTTAATTATCCAAGGTTCAACAAGAAGCGCATCTGCTTGTCATCAGGGAGGTAATAGGTTCGAATCTCGGCCAGACACTGCGTTATAACTGAAGACATTAAATGGTTCCTACTGCTGCTATGGCAGGTGTGCAACATGTAAAGTTAGAGTAGGAGGATTTCCTTGGCTCATAAACAGGCGTAACTCATTACCATAAAACTTTCAGGCAGGTAGTTCAATAAAAAAAGTTGGTTGCTGGATAGATGTCACTTAAACTAATACAGAAAAGGAAAGAATTGGTTCCCCAAGGTTCAACAAGTAGCGCATCTGCTTGTCATCAGGGATGAAATAGGTTCGAATCTCGCGCAGACACTGCGTTATAACTGAAGACATTAAATGGTTCCTAGGTGCTTGGTGTGCAACATGAACAGGCGCAAAGGAAAGATATAATTCCCCTTAGTTATCCAGGGTTGTTGGACCTTGAGTTAATGTCATAGAAACCCTCGACCGTGGCTCAACATGTAGCGCATCGGCTCGTCGTCTGGGAGTTGATAGGCTTTGTACTGCATCATAACTAAAGATGTTGAAATAAATTCCTACTGCTAAAAAACTTGTATAAAACTTTGGGTACCAGTATAAAACTTTAGGTATCAGAATAAATTTTTGTCTATTAGTATAAAACTTTGGGTACCAGTATAAAACTTTGGGTACCAGAATAAATTTTTGGCTATTAGTATAAAATTTTGGGTACCAGTATAAAACTTTGGGTACCAGTATAAAACTTTGGGTACCAATATAAAATTTGGGTACCAGTATAAAACTTTGGGTACTCGTATAAAACTTAAGGTACCAGTATAAAACTTTGGGTACCAATATTAAAACAAAATTTTAGGTATTAGTATAAAATTTTGGGTACCAGTATAAAACTTTGGGTACCAGTATAAAACTTTGGGTACCAGTATAAAACTTTGGGTACCAGTATAAAATTTGGGTACCAGTATAAAATTTGGGTAACTGTATAAAACTTTGGGTACCAGTATAAAACTTTGGGTACCAGTATAAAATTTGGGTACCTGTATAAAACTTTGGGTACCAGTAAAAAACTTTGGGTACCAGTATAAATTTTTAGTACCAGTATAAAACTTTTGGTACCAGTATAAAACTTTGGGTACCAGTATAAAACTTTGGGTTCTAGTATAAAACTTTGGGTACCAGTAAAAAACTTTGGGTACCAGTATACATTTTTAGTACCAGTATAAAACTTTGGGTACCAGTTTAAAACTTTGGGTACCAGTATAAAACTTTGGGTACCAGTATAAAATTTGAGTACTAGTCTAAAACTTTGGGTACCTGTATAAAAACTTTGGGTACCAGTATAAAACTTTGAGTACTAGTATAAAACTTTGGGTACTAGAATAAAACTTTGGATACCAGAATAAAATTTGAGTACTAGTATATAATTTTGGGTACTAGTATAAAACTTTGGGTACCAGTATAAAACTTTGGGTACCAGTATAAAATTTTGGGTACCAGTATAAAACTTTGGGTACCAGTATAAAACTTTGGGTACCAGAATAAAACTTTGGGTACCAGTATAAAATTTTGGGTACCAGTAAAATTTGGGTACCAGTATAAAACTTTGTGTACCAGTCTAAAACTTTGGTTACCAGTAAAATTTGGGTACCAGTATAAAACTTTGGGTTCTAGTCTAAAACTTTGGGTACCATTATAAAACTTTGGGTACCAGACTAAAACTTTGGGTACCAGTATAAAACTTTGAGTACCAGTATAAAACTTTGGGTACTAGAATAAAACTTTGGGTACCAGAATAAAATTTGAGTACTAGTATATAATTTTGGGTACCAGTATAAAACTTTGGGTACTAGAATAAAACTTTGGGTACCAGAATAAACTCTGGGTACCAGTATAAAACTTTGGGTACCAGTATAAAATTTGGGTACTAATTCTGAATCAAACATTTGAAAAAATCCTGCTGTCCTCCCCCCTCTTCCCTCCACTCTTATTCTCACAACCCCTAACCACCCTCAACTCTCCAAAAAATGTCCTAGAATGCATTTAAAAAATCCAATTTAGCCGAAGCCTCAGCTGCAAAGCTTATTTTATAATCAGCCATAAGATCAGCCGCAAGGCTTAATATTGTATTCAGCCGCAGCCGCATTCAGCTGCGCGGCTGAATTTAATTCAGCCACAGCCTCAGCCGCACGGCTTTCAGTAAGCCGCAGCCTCAGAATCAGCCGCGAGGCTTAATTATGTTATCAGCCACTCTCAGCCTCAGCCTCACTCAGCCGCGCGGCTTAATTTTCCAATCAGCCACTGTAAGCCGCAGCCGCTATGAGCCGCGCGGCTTTCAGTAAGCCGCAGCCTCAGCCACAAATCCTTCAGCCACTGTAAGCCTCAGCCACCCTCAGCCACTGTAAGCCTCAGCCGCTCGAAGCCTCAGCCACAAAATTCCAATTCAGCCACTGTAAGCCTCAGCCACCCCAATTCTTATTAAGCCTCAGCCGCATTCAGCCGCAGCCACTCTCAGCCGCACTAAGCCTCAGCCACTCTCAGCCTCAGCCACTTCCATAACTTTAAGCAGCCGCAGCCGCAGCCACAGCCGCAAATTAGGATTCAGCCGCAGCCGCAGCCGCGCGGCTGATAGCGCGGCTTCCGAACCCTGCATGGATATTAGGACAGGGTAGAAATGGTCGTAAATTTAGGTTACTAACATTGACATCTCTTGTTGGTCACTTCATCTAGTAGAAGAGGAGGGGATTGTTTAAAGGGGGTGGACAGGGAAGGTCGTTTATTAAGCCTGTTACAAGTTCCACTATATTAAAGTACGTGATAATTAATAATATTTTATAGTAAGAATGAATATTAGATTTTATAATTTAAAAACTTACCATATGAATATAATGGTGCATAATAGTATCTTCTTCCTCTCTTATCCAATCAAACAGCTCGTAATATATTTCAGAAACATCGAATCCCAACAAACAATTTTGTAAAACAAGATGAACGCCTAAAGATAGTGAATATACAAGACAGTTTTCCATAAATAGTAAAATAAAATATTTTAGATTTTACCCAATTACTCATTAACAATTTTACTACCAAAATTTATAAAATATACCCCCAAGACCTCTAACCACTCCCCCCCCCCCCCCACCCCGTCATTACTTCTTCTTCTGCCCTTATCGCATCGATTTAATGTCCTCAGTTTAAAAATCAGGTGTTTTTTTACATTTTGCCCCTAAAAAAATATAAAGAATTTAGAGGGAGTAATTGCCAGTCCCCCTTTCCATTCCAGATTTTGTTGGTTTCTGGGTGCTTCGCGCGCCCTCCCCTGCCTCTTAAAAATGAATAGTTTTTCCTATCATAGAGGAAAATTTAGTATCATCATTATATTTGTTAAGAGAGTACTTACTGTTGAAATAATTCCAAATTGCTGATGGAGTTCTGGGAAATTTTATCTGAGTAGCTGAAACATTTTAGAGATATATTTTTAAAGCCACATTTAGTCGTTGCCACCTATTAGCAACACTATGTCTAAACCTTACTCAGCCACAGTAACCAATTTTTAATTCCGCTGAAACTAATTGTAAATTAAAGAAAATTATTCTTTTTTTCTAATTTACAAAAAAATAATTACCTATAAATTCTCTGAGATAAAGTTGAATTTTTTCTTGCAGGACTTCAAAGAAATTTACAAAGGTGTAGCCAACCTTAGGAAAATAAAATTTAAAGTTAAAAATAACATTATAAAGATGATCATTTGGAAAAGGACAAAACTGAATTTTATTATACAACCTGACACGATTCAAATTCATAAAATCCTGTTAAAGAAGATATGTCATGTTATATTTTTTTATTTGATCCTGATGAAATGGGCATTTCAAATAATCTGTCAATGTTTGATTACATAGCAAAACTTGAATCAACATGAATATGAAATGGACGTACGGACTTTAAGGTAGCGATTTTAGAGTTGCTATGCTTTCCTGTCTAGATTATGCCTAATTGTTTAATCAACCATTGTACCCTTCAATATTAGTCTATAATTGTTTGTATGGTATGATAATTTTTTTCGTGAGATACTAACAAATTTATGACATTTCTATCCTTCGATAATTCTGATCAAGTTATCTCTTGCTGTTTCAAATGTATATTTATCATCTTTGTCACTTTCAGGTGATTCTTTTTCATTCTTCTGTTACCATATCAATCATTGCATTATATGATACTTGCGGCTACGCCCTTAGAGGCCTCTAGGTGGACTTGAGGTTAGGGGAAGTTGATCCCCCCACCCCATTTTTCAAATATAGTTTTTTTTTAAAAGAAACAAAAAAATTTTAGCAAGATTTCCCTGTACAGACAAACAGTTTAACAACAAGGTTACATCATCCAAAAATGCAAGCTCATTAATTAACATTATGGCCGTACAAAATTCTGTTCTCAAACCATCCAATCCAATTTAACAAAAATATTTTAATTCCTAAAATATTAAAACTCTGATTATTCTGCGATTCAAAAAAGATTTGATAGTGAATTTTTTCTTTATATTTAATCTATAGATTAGCTGCGCTACTAATATCATTTTTAAAAAATCTGTTTGATGTTATTACAAAAAGAATGCATGACTTATAACAGAGGCTATTTTGTACTATTGTTGTAGACGTGAAGTGTCAAACCTGAATTTAGAAAAGCATTGCAACAATCTCCTATGTGGTGGTCTAACAAAGCTGCATTTTCCAGAGGCATGGTTAAGTGTTGTGACTTATGATCAATTCTATAATATAATCAGATTTGCAATAATTGATGAAGAATTTCCTTGTCTAAATGTTCTTCCAGTATTTCATCATCTTCATTAATTGTTTCCTATTTTTAAACAAGAAAAAATATTGTTGTAGTTGTCTTTTATGCAACTGAAATCATTGATGGAAAAGTTTGGACACTGTTTCTTTGTACACCCCAATAAGAACTATTTTTTTCGAATCAGTTAAAAAGGATAACAAAACTAGTTTATAAACTTTAGAGATATAGTATAATTTACATCTCAATGTCCCCTCCCTCCTTTGGCCTAACAAAAATAATTAATATCAATTGAACAAAATCATAACTAAGCAGTATTTAAAAGCGAAGCGTTTCTACGAAGGGTTCTAAAAAAACAAGTATCGCTAAATAGGTTATGTTTAACTAGATCACGAGATTTTATTTTGTACAAATATAAATTTGTATGAGAATTTCAAGTGGTATAAAAGGACCATTAAGTGATAAGGTAATGAGTGAAGCAATGGTCGTTTGTCCATCTGATTTTATGAGCTTTGCTTTTGTGAATGTTGACAACATTAGCGTCCGTAATAAATGGAGATTAAATATTAACCTTTATTTTTTTGTTTTTTGATTTCTTCTTCTTTTTCTTAATATTTCTTGTTGACACGAAATCTTTTGCCATCTGTTTTGGGTCTTTTGGACCTGATCTTTTTACCTCAATACTTGAAACATTGTTGTTAGTTCAATTAAATAATAACTTACGTTGACTGTAGGGGATATAATGGGTTTTGAATCAGGGAGTAAGGGAGGGGACAATGGGCAATTAATTCAATATAAGGGTTATCAAAGAAAGGGCATGAAATCCAGTTTAATCCAATAAATTTGTAGGAAATTATAAAGGGACTAGCGGCTTCGCCCCTAGCCTCTAGGGGCTTTGCCCCAAGAGATGACAACAAAAAAAATAAAAAAATAAAATAAGAAGAACTAAAGAAATTTTCTACAAAAGAAATTTTCTACAAAAGAAATCTTCTACAAAAGAATTCTTCTACAAAAGAATTCTTCTACAAAAGAATATTTCTACAAAAGAATTCTACAAAAAAAAAAAAAAAAAAAAAAAAAAAAAAAAAAAATGGGGGGGGATTTTTTTGTTTTTGGGGGGGTTGGGGGTGTCCCACCCCCCAAGAAAATAGCTTAAAACCACCACAGGACCAATAGGTATATACCCTGAAGAGTAGAATCCGATCGGTTCAGTGGTTACCGAGATCTTAAGGGACGGACGGACAGACAGACGGACAGACGGTCAGACGGACAGACGGACAGACGGACAGACGGACAGACATCGTTCTACTTTGTATTATAGATTGTTAATTGAATAATAGATTTCCATAGCGTCATGTAAGGTGAAATCACAACTTGTTTTTGATGAAATATATTGAGGTTTTTTGGTGTGATTTAATATTAAAAGATTATTGGACCCGGCCAGATGGTAGCAAGAATATGACTGCCCCTTTTTATTCTGTTTATTTCCCTTGCCCCTTACCCCCACCTCCCTTCTCCCTTCTCCCCGTCTGCTACATTCCAAACTAACACAACGAGTGTTTATTTCCCTTCCCCCCACTTCCCTTATCCCTTCTCCCCGTCTGCAATATTCAAAACATACATAACGAGTAGCGGCATTTCATGCGCAAGTCCCCAAACTCAGTCAGAAACTGCTAAATTCTTGCACATTCCCTTTAAGCCAGTCCCCAAAGTCTGAGACTCCTAAAAATTGAATATTCGATCCATTGTCCCCTCCCTTACTCCCTGGTTTTGAATCTTGGTCCAAACCACGTCATGACCAACGACACTAAAATGTATACCTAGTGCTGCTCCTAGTATAGCTGTGCGACAAAAATAGTAAGAATGTCTTGGTAACTAATAACAATGCACGGTTAGAACTTTCGAACAAATGTGATGCAATAAAACGATCGTTAGTTTGTAAAAGTTGGGCCGGATGTTGCTGCCGTGGGACCAATCATGGTCAGGCTTTTAACATCCTGAAACCGACCAGTGGACCAAAAAATCCATCCCCCTACAGACAAATTCTACTTTTGCCTTTTATTTCAAAATAATAAACCATTAAAATTACCAAGATGTTACGGACCTCCATATAAATGAAGTTATAGAGAAGCCATGGTATGAAGACAAAAACTTACAGTAAACATATCTCTAAATTTCTAATGAACACATCTAATCAATAAAAAAAAGTTTTAAATATTCTTTTTAAAGTGTCTTCATATTAACATTCTAAAAAAGATTAATGCAATTTTTTTTCATTATTTTTTGTTGAGCTCTTAAATAATATATAATTAAAGCTAATAAATACATATTACATATATTAAAGATTAAATCATGCTCGGGAAATATGACATCAATCAGGATAGATCGGCCAAGTGTAGTAAAATTTTTGGTAGACACTGAAAGCTGCTTCGTCTGGCGGTTTTTGAGATCTTTCATTTCATTAGGATAAAAATAGTCCTAATTTGTAACCATGGTTTCCGAGGGTCTAAGTGACCAATCCCAATTTTGTAAAAGCAAATGAAGATTATGCTTAAGTATGTTAGCTTCAGGTCAGGTAGTTAACGAGATCTTACTTAACACATTTTAGTTAAAAAGTTCAAATTAAATTGGTATGTGTTTATATTACCGGTGATTATTCCAAGGTATTTCTCTAGTAAATCTAAATTGTTTCCAGCATTATTTGCCATAGACTAGAAACAAAATGTTTAATTTTAGAATTAAGTATATTTTTTGCATAGAGAACTTTAAAATAAATTTAGGTTATTTATAGCCATAACTTTTCTGCTATGTCTCGTAAAAGCAGTCAAAAGTAAGTAACGTTCAGAATACTAAAATTAAATACAAATTAAACTAAATTAAATTAAACACTAGGTTTCTTTAATATCCTAATCTGAGGTTTATTATCAAGGACGGCAGACGCGCGTCAGCCGCGTGTAAGATTCAGTTATATCGTCATATAATAACTTTAACATTCAACTTGCTCCTGAACAGACAATCCATCTAGGTTTAAATTTGAGGCTTATTCGTGGCTGTGGCGTTGCTGCCGAGCAGTGATTATTATATACATAAATACTACAGCCAACCTGTTGATCTCTAAAAACATTAAACTCCTGAAGAAGAGCTGGTATGGAGATGATATGTGTAGGGTTAATGTCCAGGTGTCCAGCCGACCATCCTTCCACCAGTGTCAACAAATAATCTGTATGGTCCTCAAGGAAATTAAATTCCACTTCCTAAATCATGGACCAGTAACATCGCCTCTTGGTGTATTCCTAATACTTTAACGACAGGCAAAAATAACATTATAATAAAAATAACAAAATATAATAATTACATCATAATATTGCAGAGAAAGAGGGGACAATGGAATGTTTAGTACACTAGTCCCCAAAGTTTTATAATAACGTTTTCTTACTCATTGGCTTAACAACGTTGGGGACTTTTAATTAATTTTGATTGGTTGCTTTATAAAGTTGAGTGTCCAAACGTCTCAACAACTAATTGTAATCTACAGAATAGGTAATTTTGTGTATTATTATTGGGGATGTACATCAATTTATCGGCCCGGCAATTGTCTAATCCCTTTAAATTCCTGATAATATTGCGCACTAAAATACAGGAAAATAAAATACACAAAAATATAATCTTTGATAAGAAAATATAAGAGGAAATTACCTTAAAAAGGAATTGAAAATCACCCAAAATAATGAGGCAGTTTAAGTAGATATGTTCTAAAATAAATTTTTTGTTGCAAATTTGTGTTTCAACTGTTATTATGTACATTGTACATTGATAGATTTATATGTTAAAAATTTAATCTTACCTTTAGTTTGAAATAATTCCTTGGATTTTTTGTTTATGCTAGAGCTCTAATTTACAATTAAAAGTATTAATATTTAGTAAAGTATTCTATAGTGTTTATAACTTTATTTAACAATGTTTCATATTCTAATTTAAATAACCTGGTCGTTTTTCATGCTAAATTGAACCATTAATGACTCAATTATCTCTATATCATTCCTTAATAAAAAAAATACGATCCTTAACTTTTTTCTTCCAAAATCACACTAAGATCTTAGCATAAGTAAAAGTATCCATTTTTTTCATTTATATTCCACTTTCAGGTTAAATAAAATTGCAAAAAAAATGTTTAAACCTTTCAACAGTGTGGTCTCCAAGTTGAATACGAGAAATCATAACAAAAAGCACATCCAATTCTTTCTAAAAAATACAAGAACGATAACAATTTTATGTTATCAAAGCCCTTTAAACAATCTATAAGGAAAAAATGAGAAAAGAACATTATTAAACCTGTTGTTGGGAGTTGATATCTAAATTAGCTAACATCTCTTTTAATTTGACAACATCGAAATTTCTAAATAATTAAAGAATACTAAATCATATATTGATTAAAATAGAATGGTAATAGATATTACTATGTAACTTATTCAAAATAAAACAAGGACAATGTCATTGTCCATAAGTGATAAATAAACAAAATGATTCTGTAGTTATAAAAGATAGATCTACTGGCTTATATTATTTCATGATACAACAATTAGTTTAAGGTGAGGGGGAATACTTTTGTAAATTGATACAAGCTAAGAAAGAGTAGGTAAAAAAGCGACCAAAAACCATTTAAGAAGCGCTTTTAAGGCCAGTGTTACAACATTTCTAAACATGTTTATATTAGGGGATTTTAGAAAACAGACTTTAACTTGAATGTCTAATTGTAATGTTTTCAAACCAATAATATTTATGTTATACCTGATAATGCAAATAGAATATTCTGTGACTGCATCTAAATTATCCTGCAGAATTTTGGACAACCTAAATAATTTATCACATTTCATGAAAGAATATTTATTTCTAAATAACAAGAACAGTTTACCCAAAAGCAGTGCTGCTGTCCAAAAAGTTTAACACAGTTAATAAAATAAAGAAGCACCTTATAGTGCCTATAAAAAAATGACGTCATACGATACAAATGACCAATGATAGGCCAGTATACATTTTACGATTGGTCAATTTTTATGTATACTGGCTTATCATTGGTCATTTGTATTGTATGACGTTACTTTTTATAGGCACTATAAGCTGCTTCAAAATAATAGAAAATGAACTGTAGAAACATTCAATAAGATTTAATCATGAAAGACTGACTTAAATAAATTCATAAAGATTAATTCTGAAGAACAAATCTGACCTAAGAGTTGCATAGATTAATGACACAGTATTCTCATCCAGTGAAACCTTTTTATTTTGACTGGACAAATAGGTTAGGTGGTGCAGCCACCATTTTAGCTCACTGATTCCCTACAATTAAAAACATTTAATTGCATTGATCTCCTTATAATAAAGTAAAAGGATCTGTGTGTGTGTGTGTGTGTGTCGGCCTGTCTGTACCAAAGAATCTAGCTAATCGCTGAACAGATATGGTTCTCCTTTACAATGTAGCTTCTGGGAAGGCTTATAGCTATTTTTCACCCTTCCCAGCGCTTTTTTGGTAAACAGCCGATCTTAACAATGATTGAAAAGAACACATTTAACGTGCCCCTAGAGGCCTCTAGGGGCGTATTGTATAATACAAACTAGAACGATGTCTGTCCGTAAGAAACTGAGTTGGAGTGAAGCTTCTCGGAAACTTTGCATCATCAGAATGATTGTATTTCCAACCTGAGCAATTACAGCAAGAGCTTGGAAAAATTTCTGGCCAACAAATATTCCATTGTCCACTAAATATTAATATTTTAATGCTATTAATTCAAATTTGATATTTTCACCCTTCCACCCCCTCCCCCCCCCCCCCCCCTCCAATCCCCTTTTTGAGTTTTCCTAACCATACCAAAAATATTTTACAACATCTCGCTTCTATATGAATACATTTTATATGGCAGTCTTGTATACTTTTTTTTGTACAAATTATACTTTATACATGTTTTTTTCTGAAATAGGAACACATATGTGGATATGGGTAAACCGAAAGTTGTATGTAATTATGTAAATGTATAATATTTATAGAACAATAATATAGACTTACTAGAGAGATGGATAAAATCTGTAATTGTGAGTACAAGCTTTATTCTAGCTTTCTTGTGTTCATCTAACATTCTACATACAAAAATCTTAAATGATTATCAATTTTCATTGTACAAAAAAATTATACTCTGAATTTTACTAAAAGGATAAAAATTAAGCCACAGCTACTAAAAATTAAAATCAGCCAACAACAGCCAAAGGGTAAATCAGCCTTCCACAGGCTGAGCCTCAATCAGCCTCAGCCATCACCAGCTCACTCAAAAAACAAGGAAAAACCTTTGATAAATAATCTAACCTGACTTGAATTTCTTCCTCTATTTGTTTTATTTTATTCAATTTCTTATTCTAAAAAAATAACAATCCAAGTTTAAATAAGAGAAAAAGTTATTTCATATTTTACATGAGTAAATCGTTCTATAGATTTTAATACTTGTTGATTTGGTTGCCAAATATTTGGGTCATAGGATTTTATAAATAAAGTAATACCTTCTCTTTGTCTTGTTTTTTCTTTATTACATCAATCATTGTATTTGAAATTTTTGCAATATTTCCTCTAAAATTAAAATTTACATTTTTAAGTTTTTCGATGATTTCGGTTGGTCCGTCCGTCCGTACGTCAAATTTTGTATGTTGATTCTTGGAATAGTTAGGTACAATTTAGATAGCGTAGAAACCCTATAATTGTTACCAAATAATCCCTACTTCCAAAAACATACTGATTATTAATTTTATGACAACAATCTTTCGTATAATAAAACACTATCCTGTCCTTGATCATTTTTGCAACAAATTTTTATACAATTTTATTTATACTTATGTATATATTAATATTCTGCTTATTACGTACTCTGACACTCCTACCGTCTGAATTTAGAGCTTCGCTTTTGTGCATATTGTCATACTTGTTAAAGTATAACATTTATGGTGTTGTGTTTCACGTAAGCTTGAAACCAAAGTATGGGAAGGCCTACAATATTCTTGTTCCTTGACAGTTTATGGCTAATTTACGTGGAAAAGCCGTCACAAAAAAAACTTGAATGTATAATAGAACCTCTATGTACTATACCTGAAAAGACCGATGGCAACCCCGCTTGATAAAATGTGTTGAGCTAGTTGGTTACCCTGATCATCCGCTACGTTCACTCTCCATGGTACATCTTCATGTTATCAAAGATTTTTTTATTTGTTATGAAGTCAAAAATAATATATGTATCTTAGAACTTCAAAAGCACCTCAAACTAGATGTAAAATATATGCATGTTAAAGATTTTTCACGCCAGAACCTCTTCCGCCTGTAGTCTAACCTCTGCGGTTCCTTACCTTCGGCGCCCTAACCCTACCAGGTACCCAGTAACCAATATAACCTAAACTAACTTGACCAAACAAATGAAACAAAATCTAAACCGCGTTCCCCATTTTTTTTCAAAAATAAGGGGGACTGGGGATGTTGTCTCTGACCTGTAAGAATAAATGCTAGAAAAGCTGTATGCACCAAAGTTGTATGTGGTATAGTTTCACAGAAATTTGAAAACTCTGAAACTATAGATGGGGTATCTTCTGACATCATGGATGAATTGGGTAGCAGTGATTCTAGAAACCAGTCTGTTCGCACACCTGATCATTTAATGAAGCAGTAAGAAGCAAGTTTTAATCAGATTTTTTTTATATCTGAAGATATATTAAATCCCAATGTCTTAAAGGTTATTATTCTAGTCATATTTGTTCAATTTTACTATACATAGAAATATGTAAAAAAAATAAAGAAGAAATTTTTTAATATTGAAATATATTTAACCCGTTTTCTTGAGAAGTTTTCCAAAAGATAAAACCAGAGGCAACAATAAACTTCTGAAAATTATCAAATGATTACATATATATTTCCCTCAATTATTATGATTAATATTCCCTAGGCTTATAAAAGCTACACTGCAAAGGAGAAACGAATAGGTTCAGTGGTTCGTGACATCTTATGTGAGGACGATTGACTCGAAAGTAATCACACAAAAATAACTTTATAACACTAATCATATATCTTAGTGGAGTTGATCCTAATTCCAAAATATCTCCCTTAATGCTAGGGACACACCGTTAAAAAGATTAAAAAATAAATTGCACTTGCCTGAAATCAAAAAACTTGGCAGTCAAAGCTTTCATTGGAGATGAGTAGTCAGATAAAAAGTGTTCAACTTCCTAGAATGAAATTTTCTTAAAAAAATTTCTCGTATTTATTCGAATCCGGTGGATAGGAACCGGTTCTCATCCATACGAAAAAACTATGTCTAGCATCGTATTATATCCAGCTTTCTACGAATATAGAAATGTACAATCATAAGATTAAAACCAGTTTTTTTAGCCGGTGCCTTCGGCACCACGGGGCTAAAAAAACTAGTTTTAATCTCATATTTGTACTTTCTATATCCGCGGAAAGCCGTTTATAATACGATGCGAGAAATAACTATTCCATGTCTACATCTATAAAAGTGAAGCTCGTGGATTTAAGACTAACCATAAAGATGTTACGCTTGATACATATTAATTTCAAATTTAACACAAGTTTTTAAAACTCTGAAACTCAAGTATAATATCAGACAATTTCGAGCTTTTAATTGCTTTTCTGTCCAAAATTTTCCGAAATAGCCAAAAACTAATGATCGGTCAATAAAAAAAAATAAAATGAAACAACTATCATTATATTACCATCAAAAAGAAGTCAGTTTTACCGTTAACACAATTTATTCAATAACTGAAAACATCTCGACGGCTATAAAATTTCAGTTGCCTTTAGCAGCTAGATTGCCGCTGTCGAGCATTAGTTTTTACCTCGAGTAATTCTTTATCGGTTGAAAACACTGCCCCAAATATTTTCGGGAACAGAGACATGTTTTCTATATTCCTAAATATAAGTACCTAATAGTCAATGCATAATAGGCAAGGGTCATTTATAAAACATCTTGGATTCATCAAACTAATCAAATAGTAATTATGCCAACCCCAGTTGCATCTCTGTAAGTATCTGCTTACATCACTAACTGACTGACTGAGATATGTTGTATACCACTAGTAGAGTGCACTTAAAGTCAAAGCTAATAGAATATTATAAGTTAGATAATAACTGTTCTTATTTTGTTGTCCAACTTTTAACATATCCTTTTATGATAGTGACAGAATAAATTTTTAACCTTTAGTTTAAGAACCATTTTGTATTCTACAAATTTCCCGGGAGGGAGTCGACAAAAAAAAAGAAATTTAATATATTTTATTTATTCTATTAAATCAATCTATACATAAAATATTTATACACCTAGGCATTCATGACCGTTTTCGGTCTTGCTAAGTTAATAAACTCCTTAGAGTTTGAGCAAATAACTAAAATACATCTACTTTAACAAAGGATACAGGGATTTTACAATGGATAGTAAATTAATCTTCTTTCCAATTCTTATGCTCAAAAGACATCATTGGCAGTTGTAATATAATATGAATATAAGTGGGGGAGGGGGTGTTACCGTTGGCCCTTCCTATGCATTACCTGATTATATTAAGCAAAGAAATTAGATTTGCAATGATGGACATTGTTGAGAATGAGAGAATAGAGTTGCTGTTCATATCAAGTTCCAGTCTCATACCAGACATCAAGGAGAGCAGACCTATTCCTTCACTCACTGTGTCTTTGCATTCTGAACAAACACATTGCAGGGGTTAAAGCCGGGCTCGGCACCCAAAAAGCTCTTTAAGGATGATCCCATGTTAAAAGGGATTAGACAATGGATAATAAATTGATGAACTTCAACAATGATGATAAAAAATTATCCCTTAAGTAGATAATAATTATTTGTTGAAAGTTTTGATTCCCATTAGTTTGATACTAATCAATCAAAATGCATGTCAATTTGCGAGCAGAAACCGGGTTCAGGTGTGTATGTTTTTTTGACGGGGTGTCTAATTGCGACAAACTTTTAAAGCCTGAAGTTTTAAAAAAATACAAAAGCATGAAATAAATTTCCTATAATTATTAAAATCATTTAATTCAAAGATACATGATTTTATATACACAACAATTTTTAAGCCATCATTAACATATTTCGCTTTTAGGAATGACAAAGATTTAGATTTTTCTGCTGTTAAATAACATAAAAATTTACCTGCTAAAAGTTTTAAAGTTTCTTGTAGGCTCATCTTTAATCTAACCACCAAGAAAATATTTACTATTTGAAAAACTTTTTTTAAAATTCAATAAATGAAGTTGAATTAAAGTTCCTTTAAACTCCACAAATAATTCATCATGAGAAAAACTAGCGACTACGTCCCTAAAAATCTATAGGGTCACTACATGTGAAAGAGAAGTCAATTCGCCTCCCTATTTTCAATTTTAGTAAAGAAAAAGTAAAAAAATGGGGAGGATTAATTTTTTGGGCCATTTTTCTCTTTTAGTGCCGCTAGAGACCGCTGCTATACTTACAGGGCTTCCCTTCGAACAAGGGTACTATTTTATACAAAAAAAAATATTTTAAGTGCCACTAGAGACAGTCACTAGTACAGAAAATATTTTAAAGAGCCGCTAGAGGTCTCTAGGGGCGTATACGCTTGATTTCCATGTAGTAAATATTTTGCCTAGATTGGTCCATTAGGTTGATAATTGCTTTAATATCTCGTAATTCATGCTTACCACTTAACAAGAAAGTTAAATATAAAACAAGGAGTAAAACATCCACAAAAGCGAAGCTCTGAAATCAAACGGTAAGGCAGACGAACATAAATACTTGTAGAATGCCAAAACTACCTAGGGCATATTATTAATTTAAAAGTATAAACAAAATTGTATGTAAACTTGTTGCAAAATTACATAAGTACAGGATTCTGATTAGGACATACTTACATTTTGCTTTTATGGATGTTTTCAACCTTGTTAAGATATCTTAACACCAATATCCAACTAAACTCAAGACTGAAGAGGGTGCAATGTCCAACGAAATATATTTCAATAAATAGCTGGGAAGTATCAAAGACTTTTTCACTCAGTGAATTTACCAATTACTTCACCTTTCCCTTTATAGCAAAAATCTTTATGCCCATGTGTGTTTGTATGTTATGATTTGGAAAAGATATTTAGATCACTTTGGCGATAATATAATATGTGTATTACGCGGTTGCGGGTGATAAAGGCTAAATATAAATAGGGCTCAAATAAATTTTTATTGCAGCGGGTGAGGTTGCTTATTCTTCCTCCAAGCCGCCTGGCTTTATCGAATCAGTGCGGTTTGTTGCAGCTGATGCTTCAGCTTTGTCCAATCTGTTTAAATGAGCATTACAGCAGCTACTACTTCTAAAAACCACTTGGTGAAAAGGCTGTGACTAATAAGACAGTAGGATTTTTGTAAGCTGCGCAGACCTGGTATTGTGAATGCCTGAGTGTACTCATCTACGACCAATTGCAATTAAATTTTGTGTATATTTGCCTGATATTAGAGAAGTTCTGTTGGCTTAATATATAATCCAAATCATAGACCAGATCCTGGAAAAATAAACCTTACAATTTTGATTATTTTATGTGTCTGAAAATTTAAGAATTTTTATGATATCACCAAAGCATTTGATAAACATTTCCTTCCTTCTTTTCACAGTTAAACCTTCTTACAAAAATTATGTAAAGTGTCTATGGTTTCTATGTGCTACGGACTAGAAAGCTTTATTCGGGCCAATGATTAGCAATATAAAAGTGCCCAAGTACAAACAATGGTGTTTACAAGATATAGGCTGAATATTTGTCGGGTAGATAAGATTTTTTTGGGTCGTTTACTACCCCTCCCTCACTAGGGTTATGGTCAACCTCTTTGAAATAGGAGTGTGCTCACTGCTCAAACCACTATGGAAATATGAATGGATATATTATTACTTGGATAAAGCACAAGATTTTGAATAAAGTGAATCTCGCAGCGTGCTAAAATAACGATTCCCCCCTTAAACTCCCTTCACGTTAGGGGCTTCACCTACTGGATGAAAGAACCGACCCAGACCAATAAACGAGTTCCATGTTGGCAAGCTAAATTGACAACAATTTTTCCCCTGTCATAATCCACTTACATTCTACATGCATTGAAATATGCCATACCAAATAGTACCTGCAAATCTACCAGATGTTCATTTAGGCTAAAAATTCCTTGGAGGATTTTTTCTGTCATTTTGTAATCTTAACTGTAAACAAATTGCAATGAAAATCAAATTATTTATTACACAATAGCAAATGGACATTTTCTATATTCATTCTAATTTTAAAAAGTGTGGATATAACCGAGCCATAACTCCCAAAGCTGTTAAGTGGACTATGCAAAAACTTGAATTTAAACTTTTTTCTTTAATTTTCACTAACTAAAGGTTCCTTTTATATTAAAGAATTAACAATGTTGAATTATTGATATCAAAGTTTAGGAACTCAAAATTTGATAAGAATAATTTACTAATAAACAAGGATAACAATATCCATTGAATAGAGCCTCTGAAATAAATATGTATATTTTCCAGTATGGCTTCTGAACCGATTTATATCCGCTGAATTACAACAGGTTCTGAGCCATACTGAAAAATCATGTATTCTATCGCAGCAGACATTTTTCTACGAATAATATAAAGATAATAACAGTACCTGTTTTGAAGGCTCGAGCTATCAGCCCCCTAGAGCTAAATGAATCGTTTATTTTAAAGTTAGTATGTTTTTCAACCTATTTTTAAAAAAATTTACACTATTCTAAGACATGAAGATATATTTCGATTTTAGCAATCATTTTCAATTCATTTTGTCTCTTGTAGAAGTGAATCAAGCAATATTAGCTTGGTCGTTGGTAAATTGACGCGCGTGAATTTTCAACACCCCCTTAGGTTTTGAGGTGGGTGTGACTTTGTATACCCTGACACCCTCCTTGATAGCTATATCAGGGGGCACATACTCTTAGAAATGGTAGTACCCACAACCCCCCCTCTTAATTTTGCAGCTTATACCAATAACGAAATTAATTCGGAAGAAAATCACGAAACCTATACGTGTTTTTCAGCTGTCGTTGGGGGTCAACACATCGTAAAATTGACGACCTCTCCATTTGCCCCCAAATATTATTTTAGATTTATTTTGCTTGTTGGTTATACCTTATTCCTGTTAATTTTGCCTTAGGGGCAAGTACAACGCTCTTCTCTCATTTGTTTGCTTTGGGGTTCTTTTATTAAAACTTGATTGTTTTGTTTAACCAGCAGTGTTCAAACTTACAAACCAAGGGGGGGGGGGGGGGGGGGTTCTGACACATTTGCGTAAACCCAGGAATAAGGTATAACCAACAAGCAAAATAAATCTAAAATAAAATTTGGGGGGCAAATGGAGAGGTCGTCAATTTTACGATGTGTTGCCCCCCAACGACAGCTGAAAAACACATGTAGGTTTCGTGATTTTCTTCCGAATTAATTTCGTTATTGGTATGAGCTTGCGTAAACCTAGTGTATAGGCTTTATCTTTGGACTGAGAGGATAGGTTATTAGGGATAAAATCATTCTTATATGCTGAATTTCCTCCAGATTTAAGATTTTTTGGATAGGCCTCCAGGTTCCTGAGCTCCAGGTGGTCTCTGTACATGTAAAAATTAAAAAAAGGATTTTTTTTTGAAGAGTTAGAGGTTAACTTAAAAAATAAAATATCCATCTTTTTGATTGTTTTTCACATATTAGAAGAAAAAACATACATATTTTATCTCATAAGCTGACATCTAACTCTTAAAAATTTTTTTTTTTCATTTTTACCTGTAGAGAGACCACCTGGAGGCCTATCCAAAAAATCTTAACTGGGGGAAATTCATCATTTAAGAATGATTTTATCCCTAATAATCTATCCTCTCAGTCCAAAGATAAAGCCTATACACCAGGTTTACGCAATGTGTCAGAACTTCCCCCTCCCCCCTTATTTGGTCTTAAGAATTTTTATCGTCATTTTAGGATCTAATTATCCGATTGTTCTGATTTTTGGTATACTGATTCCTGGGACAATAAATAACAATATTATAAGCTAAGCAACTCTATAATAAAGTCCTAAACATGTAAATAAACGTTATCCTGTATCTAGCAGTTTTACAACAAAATTACTTACAATTTTACTTCGACTCTTATACATGTATATTTTGATTATTTATTTCTGACAATATACAAGTCGTGTTAATGTGGATTCAGAGCTTCGCTTTTATGGATGTTGTCATCCTTGTTTTTAAACAAGTTTTCTATCAGAGTTTGTCCTACCGTCGGCTTTTAAAGCTTCACTTTTATGGAAGTTTTCATCCTTGTTCATGTTATAATCCAGATAATACACATAAAATCCTTTTTTTTAACTTTTATTTTCAACTGTTATAATTTCAATAACAAATTTTATTTCAATTATCCTTTAGGTATTGCTAGGCACGGCTAAGATGGTAATTATAATGTAGACAGATGTTAAATAGTTCCAAACCATTAACAATTAGGATAACTAAATGTAGGTGTCGATTTTACGCATGCACAGTTATAGTAGTGACAAAATAATATCTCTACACAAGGTATAAAAATGAGTGTAAAATTTGATCAAAAACTGTTACAAATAATCAAACGTTAAACAAGTTTATGTGCACTTAGTTGAAAGTGGCATAGTGCATCATAAAAGAATCAAATGTGCACGGGTGTTGGGTGTTGAGTGGGTTGTGTACAAAAAAATTGTACACATTACTACAAATCATTTTTTTTTTATCGACAACTACATTTGAATAAAATTCTGCCCAGGAATGAACAGAACTTTTACATAAAATCTACTCGTTTGTTCCACTGTCCAACTAATATATTTTATCACCACAGTTCTACATCGGACAGTTTCATTCACATTTTATAATATTTTAAACTTTCGCTGGTTTACATGAAAGTAAAGGAACAATAAGTGTTGGTTAAAAGTGGTGATAGTTAGATGTTTTACTTTACTAGCTCAATTATTTTCTCTTGTCCGTAGGGGTTAGCAAACATTTTTATCTTGTCCAAGCAAAGCAGATTTCAGCTGCAAAATTACGGGTTTGAGATTTTCTGGGTTGTTGAGATACGAGGAAAATTGTGGAGGAATGTTTGATCCACATATAAGTTTGAAAGACCCGCGTAATTTTACAAGATTTGAAATCTACTTTTTTGGATGTTTCATATAATACATATAGTTGACTATAATAAAATTTGGTGTTAACAAATCATTAAACATAGTTTTTTTTTCACAGCAGAAATTTTCATATTTAACTTTTTATTTTTGACCCGGAGAATTTACTGCTCAACAAAAAATATCTGCTGATTATGATTAAGCTTCAAAGGCTAAGGTGGCTGCGCATATACAAAGATAGCTTTTACAAGATATATATGGTTTACATTCAATTAGATTTTATTTACATATTACAAAATGACCGGGCAATAGAGGAAAAATAGAATATTAGAAACTACTTCAGCAAGAAGCGTTGATTATAATGTTAATCCTCCAATGGCCGTCTAACCCTTGTGGAAAGCTAGCCCTCGACAACTAGTGTAGCAATATACACACTGAACAATAGGACATCAGCTTTTCAGAGGTTGGTATTCATTATGTTATACCTTCCAAAATAATGGGATGTTGCGTTTGGTTAGGAGATTTCTGGAGACAACGTGGGATTTTTATCTTTACAGGTATTTTTAGCTGATGCCATGAAAAGGTGTGCACATAAACTTTTTTCTTGGATGTTTTGGGCTATACAAAGAGAATTTAGATATTCAAATAAATGATGAAATACATTAGAGATGTTTCACATTACACACATACGTACATAGTTTAATCTTTATGCTCTTAAAATCAACTATTGCATAGCTTTATGTCAGCTAAGCTATGGGCATCAGAGGGCATTTCATAAGGTTGGTTCAAATATATCCAGAATAAGATCAAATAAAGACGAGATACATTAAAGAGTGGGAGAAGAGGTACTTTATAAAGACAAAACAATTTTCTTTTGATATGCAGAACTAAAGACGACTGATCACTGGGCGGAGGTAAAATCCCATGTCAGTCAGACAAAATAATTCAGCTCCACTTAAAATAAAAACAGTAGATAATCAGTATGAGATTAAATTTTCAACAACAAAAATAACAAATGAACATTAGAATCTCTTAGATTGATTTGAAAGAGAATTCTGAAAAAATAACTAAAATGATAAGTGGGCTGTAGTAAATTCACTGTTCTGCTATGATGCGCTTATTGATTATTTCATCATTTTATTTATTTTTGGTTTAAGCACTGCTCTCTCCGGCCTCGTCGCCCATTCCTTGACCTCCACGGCCACGACCGCGTCCACGTCCTCCGCCTCCACCCATGCCGCGGCTGCCACGGTATCCACCGCGACCTCTGAATCCACCGCCGACAGGGCCACCGCGTCCACGGCCTCTAAAACCTCCGCGTCCACGGAATCCACTGCCGCCACGACCACGGCCGCGATAACCACCGCGTCCACGTCCCCTGCCTCTACCTCCCTCATCTGATTCGTTGCCGCCCATGTCCTCGCCTGAGTCGCCCTTCTCACCCTCTTCACCGTCGCTGCGTGGCTTGCTGTTGGAATAGCGAGGTCTACGGCGGAAACCACGTCCTCCGCGGCCGCGTCCTCTACCGCGACCACCTCCTTGCTGATCGTCGTCTTTCTCACCATCGCCTTCGTGGTCAGCGTCACCGCCACCCATCTTGCCTCCACGGCCTCTTGTTCTGTAATAAAAATTGAGCTGATAAAAAGCACTCCTTACTTACTCCTGATTACCTACAAGCCAAAAATTTGTTTTGCCTAACCTAAGCAAACTTTAAAAAAAAAAACGTTAAGACCAACATGATTAAAAATAAAGATGCGTTTCAAGAACAGTAACAATTCAACCTTACCTTGAACTCAATATAAATACATTTAGGCAGGGTGCCGGAGCCGTATAATTTTGATGCGGCTCCGGCTCCGCGGAGCCGTATTTGGAAATACGGCTCCCGGCTCCGGCTCCTACCTTAAAATTAATATATAAATTTTTTTTCATTATTGAATTTGATAATATAAAATAAATAATATAAAATATTTTGCTTTTATTTGATTAAAGCTATATAAAAGTAGAAGGATGTGTGTCTATTTGTTAAGTAACAATAGTTTTTCAGTTTATTATATGGAAATAGACCGTTGCCAAATTATAATATTACTTAAAAAAATCATTTTTAGCTAGTCCGGAGCCGGAGCCGTTTTTAACGAAAAATACGGCTCCGGCTCCACCAAAAATGTTGCTGCTCCCGGCTCCCGGCTCCGGCTCCGGCTACAGAACACTGCATTTAGGTATAAAAATCAATCGCAAATACTTAAAAATCGTTTCAGTAAGAGAATATTACACACAATGACCTCTTTTTTTACCAGGGGTGTATATTCTACAGGGGAGAGAAAAAAATAAGTTGTTGGAGGGAAAAAAATGTAAAAATTAAGAAAACTGAAAACATTTTTTCTATAACCCCCCCCCCCCCCCCCCCTCCTCCTTGGTGAAAAAAACTAAAAAAAATGTGTGGTAGGAGGGATAAAATAAATAAAATATAGAGTTTTTAAAATATTTTTCCTTTTTCCCCATACTTAGTGAGAAAAAACTAGGGGGGGGGGGGGGAGGGGAATAAAAAATTTTGTAGCCGGGAAAACAAAATGAATCTTGTGCAGAATATACACCCCTGTTTTTTACTTAACGATTTAATACATACCTTCTGAATCTACCTCCTGCTCCACGGCGTCTGTCAGCAGCATAAGGTGAACCCTTTACAGGGGCACCCTCGGGACCAGATACGTTAGAAGCCTCGTTACCCTTCTCTCCGATAACTACGTCAAATTCAACAACCTAAATCAAATCAATCTTTAGGTTGTGTTAAATTATTTTTAACAGGGTGTCGGAGCCGTATAATTTTGATGCGGCTCCGGCTCCGCGTAGCCGTATTTGGAAATACGGCTCCGGCTCCTACCTTAAAATTAATATATCAATTTTTTTTCATTATTGAATTTGATAAAATAAAATAAATAATATAAAATATTTTGCTTTTATTTGATTAAAGCTATATAAAAGTAGAAGGATGTGTGTCTATTTGTTAAGTAACAATAGTTTTTCAGTTTATTATATGGAAATAGACCGTTGCCAAATTATAATTTTACTTTAAAAAATCATTTTAGCTAATCCGGAGCCGGAGCCGTTTTTAACGAAAAATACGGCTCCGGCTGCACCAATAATGTTGCTGCTCCCGGCTCCGAAACACTGATTTTGAAGATTGATAATATTGGAAATAATTTGATTAACTAAATGTTTTAAATTATTATTAATTTTGAAGTTTAAACTATACCTCGCCATCCCCAACGGATCTTACAGCCTTCTTGGGGTTGTTCTTAACAATGGCGGTCTGGTGGACGAAAACGTCCTCCTTGGTGTCGTTCCGGTTGATAAAACCATATCCGGACTTGACATTGAACCACTTAACGGTGCCGGTGACCTTGGTGGCGATGACCTCCTTTTTGACGGCGTCGTCCTTGTTGCCGTCGGCGTTGGTGTTATTGCCCCCAGCCTCCTGATGATGTGAAGCGGGCTGGGTCTCCGGGTCTGTCATGATGGTAGGATGGTCTTGATGGTGGACCTGAAATTGAATTGAAAATTAAACCCAATGTTTACAGAAATTTAAACAAAAATATGATTCCTATACTTTCGTAAAATGACAAACAATACCATTAGTACGTACATCCAAAAATTATTTTTCAATACTGTACTCACATCAAAAAAAAATATGCAACTCTGGTGATAAAAAGATAGGTACCTACACAATAATTATTAGTCATAAACATCATACATTATATTTTTATAGTCCTCTAATGAAGACAAGAATTTATTTCTAATTCTTAAAACTTCAAAGATAAAACAATCGCATCCCTAAAATAAGAATAAAAAAATTGGTTGTGTGTTAATTGGCGAGATCTTGGAAGTTGGCGGACAACCAAATAACATGCTATATATTTTATCCATCAAAGGAAACCAACATTAATTAACATAAGAAAATAGCCGAAGTAAATAAAATCCGTCCTATTGCTTATTTAAGGATAAAATATTGAAAATTTCTTTGTTTAGTTTCTAAATGTGAAAATTGAAAGGGTCAATAAACGAGCACACGTGTCCTACTTAAAAATGAATATTTAGAGCATAAAACATTTATAAATTACTATAAAATTGAAATCTAAACAAAGATCACTAGCATAACTACAAAATAATGGCGAAAATATTAAAATTTGTTATTATTTTACAATAAAAAACTTAAATTTTTAACTTACCAACTTTATCCCACGTCTGTTTGTTAAGATGGCGTTTAACCTCGTGAAATTGAGTTGAGGGAGACCAAGTCACATTTTATTTTACATCGCCATAATTTAGGGAAAGGGATGGGTACAAAGTAAAGGGAAATATTAGATATTTTTTTTAAAATAAAAATATATTTAGATAAATTGCTGTTTTATTGTTTGATTTAACACTATATATGTGTTAATGTAAATAGCTATAAATTATTATTTTAATATTGAATAAAAAATTTGTATTGGGAAGAAAATTATATCTATTTGTTTCGTGTTTAAATCTCTTATGAAAAATGTTAATTTGGGAGCCTTTTTACCTGATAAAAGTGTATTTATTGAAACTATTCCCCATGAAATTATCAGATCGTTTAGCATAAAGTAATATTTATTTGAAATTGGCGATCGCAATAAAAAAGAGCTTGGCAAACCTTTACGTTGGGATCTCCGACCAAAATTTTGTTCCGGGCCCTGGATTTAAATTTGATTATAAATAAATTATTATTATTTTAATGAATTAAAAGAAAAATTGTGAAAAAATTAATAGTTTTACTTGCCCTTAAAAAAAGTTATTTTATTATAAAATCTCGGGCCCAATGTGTACACTGCAAGAAGACCCCTTTCCATACTCCCCTATTTGAGTAGCCACGCCATATGAAGCTGGGACGGGGTAAGGGGGGAGGGGTAAAGTGGTGTATGGAAGCTGGGTAGGGGGTAAAGGGAGTGGGGTAAAGGGGTGTATCAATTTGGGAAGGGAGGGAAGAGTAAAGTGGCGTATGTGTAATTCGCTATTTCATTTTTCAAAGGAGAAGAGAGGAAAAAAAGACGAACGAATAATAAATTTGAGAGTGAAACAAAAGTTGTTATTACATTTTGTTTAAATTTCATGTTTTTGTTTGTAGATTCAACTATTTGTATTACGATAATACTAAGTTTTCAAAATTTTATTAATAGATATTGAACATGTGATGGCCGTTTTCGTAAAAAATACGTAATTATATGTCATGTGAAGTAATTATTCGATACATTTTTTGTTTTTATTTATTTATTTTATAGTTCGTATGTAATGAATTTGACATATTTATCATGTTTTTAAAGTAGTTTTGTCTAATAACATCAATTTTATTTAAACGTAGTGTTAAATTTTTTTCTAAACTTTTTTTACGATTTAGATAATGACTTTGGATAGTAAGCGTGTACGTTACTAAAGATAGGTTCAATGGATAGAAAATTAAGTAGCGTGTTTCGTCGTATTTTTACGGTAGCTTTTGATAGGTTATTTGAGGTTAGGTTAGGTAAATGTTCATGATTTTGCCCCGTTGAAATATTACCCAGTCAAACATGCGTCATCTCTCCAAAAAAATTAAATGACAATTTCAAATTCATAGAAATGATAGGAATCTTTTTTTCATTAAAAATGAAAAATAAATGACCAGCATTTTTTTTTCATTTTTGTAATTTTCCCCCAAATGCCAGAAAGATGAAAAGAATGTTTTTTTCATTGAAAATGAAAAGTGAATGACCAGCATTTATTTTTCATTTTTGTAATTTTCCGAAAAATGACCTGGCATTAAATTTTCATGTTTGACTTTTTCCAAATTATGCCAAGAATCTTCATATCATTAAGAGATGAAAAATAAATGCTGGTCATTTACTTTTCATTTTTTTCATGAAAAAAACATTCCTGTCATCTTTTTTTCATCTAAATGACTTTCATTTAATTTTCATGATATTCTTTTTTTCTATATTACATTGTTAGAAAAAATCCCGCTAGAGGTCTCAAATTTAAATTTTAAAAGTGGGAAAAGTTAAGTAAAAATAAATTTAATTAAAATTGAGTAATTATTATGTTATTAGAAAATATAAAGGAAATATTTTTTAACATGAAAGGAATTTTTAACATTCATTTAAGATAAAGAAATCTTATTTGAATTACAATTTCAATTAGTCATATAAACGACTAAATTCAGTGGCAACTACAACCAACACATTATTTATTTTAGTAATATCTCTGGCCATCATACTTAGGTACATGTGGCAAGTCCTTGGATGCTTCTTTACATTATATATTATTTCAGTTAAAAGATGACCTGGCATGTAAATTTCATTTCTCTACAAACATGACTGTCATTTAAAAGTCAGGTCTCCACAAAAATGATTGTCATTTAAAATTCATTTCTATAATCATCAAAATCGGTGCCATTTTAGAAGGGAGTTGATTCTGAAATATCCCTGATTTTCATTTTTCTGGCATGATGATTTTAAATGAATAGATGTAAGCGAAAAAGATGAAAATTAAATGAATTTTAATGAAAATGTTAGCTGGGTAGAAAAGCTTCTGTGAAAATACGACGAAATCCACTACTTCATTTTCTTTCCATCATCCAAAGATAATAAGTTAAGATTGGTTGTATTCTTATTGCAGGCAAAATGGCATTGAAACGCATTAACAAAGAACTGCAAGACTTGGGTCGTGACCCGCCTGCCCAGTGTTCAGCGGGTCCTGTTGGAGAAGATCTCTTTCACTGGCAGGTTTGTAACAGATTATTCAGAGAAGCTTCAATCAATGCAATTGTAACAATAAATCGTCATATTATTTTTATCATACTTTTACACTAGTATGTCCCAATGAGAGAGATCATAAATATTACATAATAACATATTATAAAGCAGTAATATTTGTAGACATGAGTCATCTGAAATACGTAAATTATCTCTTAATAAAGGCAAACCCCTGGGAACATATGTACTTTTGGATTAAAATGTATATATTAATATCTTAAGAATTTTCGAGTTTTTTTTTAAATGAAGTTAATATTTCATTTGAAAATTGTACAGAGGTGTATATTATCCATAATTTCCCCAATCTTCAGTGGGCCGGGTGGGGGGGGGGGGGGGTTCAAAACATTTCGCAACACTACTATGTAAAATGGTACAAAATAAAGAGGGTTAGGGGAAAATGTTAGATATTAATTAACAATTTAACTTTTCAGGCCACCATCATGGGCCCTCCTGATTCTCCATACCAAGGCGGAGTATTTTTTCTCACTATTCACTTTCCTACTGACTACCCATTCAAACCTCCAAAGGTAATTTATATGTTTATTTTAACAACATAAAGAATTTCTTACAGAACTTTTTGTAAAGAGGAATTCTGAAGCACAATGTAAATTGATATCGAAAACATCAAACTTAAGAGAGTAGATAGTCATTTATGTCCAGAAAGGGCTATGAACGAAAGAAGGTGATTTAAGCACCTCCATGTACATTTTTATTTTTAGTAAATATGATAGATTATTGTTAAACATTTAATTTAAGACCCCAAGAAATTAAGTTCTACTGCGGTTATAAAAAAAACTTGAAATGTTTAGATTTTTGTCAAAATAGCATCAAATGTTTTGTTGAGAGAAATGTGTATCGTTAATTACGTCTTAATATACTTTAAAATATAATTTTGGGGGGGTAAATAACCCCCCCCCAAAAAAAAATTAAATATCTAACAAAAAAAATTTTGCGCCCGATTTTTAATACTAAATATTTAATAAAATTTAGATTACCCCCCCCCCCCCCCCAAAAAAAAAAAATAAAAAATAAAAAATAAAAAATTTACCCCGGGGGTAAATTTTTTTTGGAGGGGTAAACAAAATTTACCCCTGCCAACAGATTTCAGGGGGGGGGGGTAATTTAATTATCCCCCCCCCCCAAAAAAAAAGCTTGGACGTCTATGAGTGCAACCCCCTATTTTTTTCAAATTCTATAAAAATCTATTATCTATATCGAAAAAATTAGCTATATATTTTCAGAATTTATGATTTAAACTCGCAATTCATTTTACATTTAAGTTTTTATCATTTAACCATGACAAAGTAATATTTTTCCTTGTCTTAACTATATTTATCAAAAACGTAGTATCTTCACAAACAATGCGTCGGCGCATTGCTGGGTGGTGCTTTTACATTTAGCTCTTGTTTTTGCAATCTACCCTTTTTTATAATTTTTACCTATTACAGTACTTGATACTGATAGAGGTATAAATCTAAAAAATATACAGTACTTTCAATAATGATAACTAATAATAGGTGTCATTCACTACTCGCATTTACCATCCAAATATCAACTCGAACGGCTCCATCTGCCTGGACATCCTAAGATCCCAATGGTCCCCAGCCCTGACCATCAGCAAAGTTCTGTTGTCTGTCTGCTCCCTCCTCTGTGATCCAAATCCCGATGATCCTCTGGTTCCTGAGATTGCCAGAATCTTCAAAACTGACAGGTATTCAGAAAATAAATAGTTTTGTTGATATTGTTCGCCAAGGTCTCGTAAACGGCAAACGGCTGTATGGATTGTGACTCCATACTGAAAAATTTAAAAATGGCCAATTGCAGGTTTTGGACTGTTTAACGGAGGGAGAAGCAAAATACTCCTCCAAAGATATTATTTTTTATAATTTTTTTAAGGCCCCTGGAGGCGTGTGCCACAGTAAAAAATGACAATAAAAATAAAAATCTAGAATTAGAAGTAATCAAGGGGGGGGGGGGAGTTCTGACACATTTGCGTAAACAGTGATTATAGGCTTTGTCTTTGGACTGAGAGGATAGGTTATTAGGGATAAAATCATTCTTATATGATGAATTTCCCCCAGATTTAAGATTTTTTGGATAGGCCTCCAGGTTCTGGAGCTCCAGGCCTCCAGGTGGTCTCTCTACAGGTAAAAATGAAATTTTTTTTTTTTTAAAGAGTTAGATGTCAGCTTATGAGACAAAATATGTATGTTTTTTCTTCAAATATGTGAATAACAATCAAAAAGAAGCATATTTTGTTTTATAAGTTAACCTCTAACTCTTCAAAAAAAAAATCTTATTTTTATTTTTTACCTGTACAGAGACCACCTGGAGGCCTGGAGCTCCGGAACCTGGAGGCCTATCCAAAAAATCTTAAATCTGGGGGAAATTCATCATATAAGAATGATTTTATCCCTAATAACCTATCCTCTCAGTCCAAAGACAAAGCCTATAATCACTGTTTACGCAAATGTGTCAGAACTTCCCCCCCCCCCCCTTATACCAACATGACATATATAGTCGCATTGTTAACTAGTTTTCATAAACATTTCTTAACCTTTTTACCATTTGAATGGAATAATCATCATCATCATCAGGCGCATCTCTCTTTTTGACTGTTGAGTCCAGAGAATACGGACACCTTGTTCCTCCATGAATTTCTTTTTTTGGCAAGTGCTTCAGCTTCTCCCCATGTTAATTCCAAATCAAAGAGGTCCTTTTCAGTGCTCCGCCTCCAGGTCATTTTTGGTTGTCCCCGTTTACGTTTACCAGTGGTGGGGTTCCATTTTAAGCACTTTTTTGGAAACTTATTTTGTTCCATTCTGAGCACATGTCCTAGCCACCTTAGTCTTTTATATTTCACTTCTGCTTCAATACTATTGCACTTCGTCTTAGCATGCAGCTCAATGTTTGATATTTTGTTTGGCCAGAATATTTTGCAAATTCTTCTTAGGCAGCTATTGTGAAATGCATTAAGTTGATTTGTTTCAGTTTTCACAGTTCTCCAGCATTCAGCTCCATAAAGAAGAACTGATTTCACATTACTGTTGTAAAGTCTGATTTTTGTTTTCAGAGCAAGTTTCTTTGAATTCCAAACGTTGTGTAGACTGTTGAAAGCAACCCTAGCCTTATCAATCCTGGTCTTAATATCAGCTTTTGAGCCATTTTCGTTGCTGATAACACTCCCCAGATAGGTGAATTTGTTGCTTTGTTTCAATTGTTCACCATTTATTGTTATATTTTGATCAGGGTTTGTAGGTATATTCATAATTTCGGTCTTCTTGACATTGACAAAGAGCCCGACTTGTCCTGCATATTTGACTAGTCTATCTGTTTTAGCTTGTAGATGTTTGATTGTTTCTGAAATCAGTGCCAGGTCATCAGCAAAGTCCAGATCCTCTAGGTGTCCTAGTATGCCCAGCTGGAGACCACGTTTTTTGTCCTCTGTGGTTTTCTTCATCACCCAGTCAATGACCAATATAAATAGAATAGGTGATAAAATGCATCCCTGTCTAACTCCAGTGCTTATTCTAAAGAAATCAGATGTCTTATTGTTTCCAACTGAAACACAGGCTTGGAAGTTGTCATAGAATTTAGTTATCATAATTATCATCTTTTCAGGTATACCATAACTTCTTAGTATTTTCCAAAGTGTTTGTCTGTGTATGGAGTCAAAGGCCTTAGAGAAATCAACAAAATTTACATGGAGTGGCTTGTTAAATTCAACACATTGTTCAATAACCGTCCTAAGGGTGAAAATTTGGTCAACACAGCCCTTTCCAGCACGGAATCCAGCTTGTTCTTCTCTTAGTTTATTGTCAATTTTCTCATCAATTCTGTTTAAAATAACTTTACATAGGACCTTGCTTGGGATAGAAAGCAGCATAATTCCTCTCCAATTATCACAATTGTTCAAATCTCCCTTCTTAGGTAGTTTTATGATTATACCTTTAGACCAGTCCGTTGGTATCTTTTCTTGCCTCCAAATTTTACCAAAGAGATCAGTTAGAGTCCTAGCAGAAAGATCTATGTCTGCCTTAAGCATTTCGGCAGTTATCAAGTCAGGTCCTGGTGCTTTGTCATTCTTTAGACTATGTATAGCAGCTTTAACTTCTTGAATAGTTGGTGGTCGTGTGTCTATGTCTATTTCATGTCCTGGTTCTGGTTCAGCAGTAATTTCTGGTTCAGGTCTGTTCAACACTTCTTCAAAATGTGATTTCCACCTTTCAGCAACTTCTTTTTCTGTAGTGAGTAATTTACCATCTTTAGCCCTGATAGTTTCACCACTCTTTTTGCTATATTTGCCACTTAATTGCTTGGTTATGTTGTATACTGTTTTCATGTTACCAAAGTCAGCTGCTCTTTGGGCCTTTTCAGCCAGATTGTCAATGTAATCTCTCTTGTCTTTCCTTGTGCACTTTTTGACTTCTTTGTCTTTAGCAGTATATTCAGCTTTTAAATTTCTCATGTCAGCCAAATGTTGAGCATTATGGATTTTGTTTTTGAGCTTCTTTCTCTCTTCTATTTTGATCCATGTTTCTTCAGAGATCCAGTCCTTTTTCTCTGGTTTCTTGTGTCCTAGGATTTCCTTAGCAGTAGATTGAAAGTTTTCTTTAATTGAAGTCCATGTGATCTCAGTCTCGTCATTTAGGTCCTCTAAGACTTGAAATCTATTTCTGAGTTTTAAGACAAATTCATTCTTTATCACAGGGTCCTTTAATCTTGAAGAATCATATTGTCTACCAATCTCACTCTTTTTATCATGGCCAGTACGCTTCAGCTTTAATTTAATCTTACTGACAACTAGTTCATGGTCACTAAATATGTCGGCTCCTCTGTAACTCCTACAGTCTTGCATTGACTTGACCCATTTTCTATTGATCATAATGTGGTCAATCATGTTTCTTGTTTGTCCATCAGGCGTTGTCCAGGTATATTTGTGAATGTTTTTGTGTTGGAATAGTGTACCTCCTACAACCATATCATTATTTAAACAGAATTCAATTAAAAGTTCTCCATTTTCATTTCTTTTACCTATACCAAAGTGTCCCATTGCGTTCTCCACTCCAGTCCTGTCAGTTCCTACTTTAGCATTCATATCTCCAAGAACTAGGCACATGTCATGTTTGGGTACTGAGTTTCTGATTGATTGCAGTTGATCATAAAACTCTTGTTTTACTTCTCCATCTTTGTCATTTGTTGGGGCGTAGCATTGGATAATAGTCAACTTGCAATGCCTTGATTGGAATCTAGCCTTAATTATTCTGTCTGATATAGGTTTCCAGTCTATTAGTGAATTGACATGTCGTTTTTGAATAATTATAGCAACACCATACATATGTTGGCTTTCATGACCAGAATAAAGTATTAGGTGTCCATCTTTGGTTGTAGTTTGTCCTTGTCCTGTCCATCTACATTCCGCAATTCCAAGTATTCCAATATTGTAACTTGTCATTTCTTTAACTACTTGGGCTGTTTTAGTTGACTCATACATTGTTCTAACATTCCAGGTTCCTATCTTACAGCTTTGCTTAGAACTTATTGGTCCTGTCATCAAGTTGATAGCTTCCTTTCGGATTTGACCATCATCTTTCATATTCTCAGTAAACTGAGCATCAGTTCCAACAGTTCTTGTTTCATGTACACCTCTGGCTGTGTGAAAGCCATAAGTGTTTGAGGTTCTGTGGGTGTTTTCGCTAACTGTTGGGATTTTTACAGGTAGGATAGTTAGTCCTACGCAAACCTTCCATATCCCTGGAAGGAAGGGTGACTGGTAAGGGGAGGGACGTCAATATCCCCCAGTACTTCAAGAAGTACCTCCTGCTCCTTGAATGGAATAAACAGTTTGTTTAACTTTATGCTCATTTGTTATATTTACGGATTTGGATTTTGAGTTTTGGTGGATCATTTTGAAATGATTCGGATTGCCAAGGCATCTTGTGTTAATTTTCTTGATTTTATTTAGAGATAAGTACAACCAGCTAGCTAAGGAGTGGACCAAGAAATATGCTATGTAATCCTACTTCATCAACTTCATGGTGACCTGTGGCTTAGCCTCATACTCACAGAATCTGTCCTACAATGCCTTCTCTGTAGAAAGTGAACCAATCCTTAGCTCTCCTCTCATTTTACTAAGTTCTGTGGAGTAGCTTTGCCACATCCATACCAAATTATCTATCTGTTGTAAATTCCTCGTCTTACTATGTTGGCGTAACAGAATATGAATACAATTTTTAGTTCTATAAAGAAATGTGATGTAAGAATAACTGTTTCTGCAACATTTTTAAAGATACCATTTGCTTTCTACCCACGACAGTGATTTATTAAAGTTCTGCTGGTCTCCTGACATATTTTTAAACAAAAATTATTCAAATTTTATAAAAGATATAATATATAGAAAGTATTAAGAAATCCAGTGCATTTTTCCATATTCTCTGATATAAACTAAAGTAAATTACTATGTAATTCTCAATTTATTTTTTTTATTGCTATTGATGTTTTTACGATTATTTACCAGGCATACAAACACACGCTAACCTTAGTTGTTATAAAAACTGGTTTGTTTCAGAATACAAAGAGAAATAATAAAATAGGTTTGACAAGAACTCCACAAAATGAGATTATTTTCCTTGGTAGTGCTCTATAAAGGAGAATCTTCGGCAAACATCTTAAAGGTGATTTTTTTTTGTTAAACATATTTATGTTTTATTAGAATTAAAACAATAGTTGCTACATTATATAAGGTATGGTACTTTGTGGGAAATCGCACGCTTTCTTTATAAGTGGAAAGCGGTCGGTTAAGGAGATCTAAAAGGACAGATAAGGCTTATCCCCTCTTCATATATTATATATTTAGGAGAATATATGGTGAAACTATTTTGGTTCATTTCAATTTTGATGTATTTATTTTATTTAGGCTGGATATGATTTATCTCCAATCAGTTTTTTCCAAAGAGGAACTGCCCAGGAATTCATCACATTTACCGCGAAGATACTTACAGGAAAGAAACGTATTTGTTTTTTTTTTAATGATATACTTAAACTCGTCGTAAAGTTTTAATTAGTGAATTTATTACTTATTTTAATCAGAAAAGAGTTAGGATCATGGAAAGAAAACAAAGAAGCGGGTTTCGTGTTATTTTCACAGTAACCTGTTTTTATTTCTAGCCCCTGCGGTAGGTTCTAAACCTGCGGGGTAATCATTAACATTTTTTACCCAACCTAATAAAAATACTATGAAAATACGATTAAGCCCGCTACTTTGTTTTCTTTCCATGATTCAAAGTTTACATGACTTAGGAAACCGTTAGCTTTTAAATAAACACACTAAAACGATTATGTGTAACCATAACCTATAAACCACCTAAACAAGATAAATAAATATTTTTTCAATACGTTTTCTTCCAACAGAACGAACATCTATTGGTGCTCGCCAATCTGTGAAAGAGGCGGAGTATTATTGTCATGTGTTCGTGCGTGGAGATAGTTTGACCGGAGTATGCTTTTCTGATCATGAATACCCACCCAGGGTGGCGCACACACTTCTTGCCAGAGTTTTAGAAGATTTTGCAGGTACAAAATACTGAAATACATATAAGTGAAAGTTGAGAACTTATATAGATACATAGTATACTCTTGCATCAGCCAATAGAAAAACAGTGCCTAGTATTATTTTCTAACTTATTTTAGACAAGGTATTACAGCTACCTTTACAATTACTAGTTACTATGACTCATTTGTGCCGAAATTAGAATCTTCGGACAATACGCAGATATATACATTTAAGATTCAACCTAGAGCCAATCAGGTATTTATAGTACATTCTAAATGGTTGCAGAAATAAAATAAAAACAAGGATAACATCCATAAGTAGCGACGAACAAAATTTTTATATCATTAACTTAAAAAATTTGGACAAATCTGACCTTATACACCAGAGATATGGAAAAATACGTGAAAAATTTAAAAATAGCCCAAAACCTGCAAAAAGGCAGTCTGACCGTCATGGTTGTTTTCTTTAAACGACGGGTAATTTAATTTTGATATCTATAACTGAAAAAAATTTGAAAATCGGACAATAAACACCAAAGATATGGATAGCCTAAAACTGCATGCTAAAAAGCGGTCCGACCGAAATTGATGTTTAATAGCTAATTGTGCTTCTTAATGATGGGAATGTTGTCAAAAAGTTTCAGCATTCTATCTTTTAAAGGAGCTTAGTAAATCCTATTTCCCCCACAGCGTTACGGACGGAAGGACAAAACTGAATTATAGAGTAGCTTTGCTACTAAAATAGTAGTAATAAATGAAGTGAATAGGACATTGAACTTATTCTGGTATCCAAAGTTTATAAAGTGTTTCAGAATGTGTGTTCATTAAACACACTGGGTTACTTCAGTCAAAATCTTGATAAGTTGGTCCAAACTAGTAGTGTTCAAAGTTTTCAATAGTGTCTTATTTCTTGTATTCCTCTTTGTATTTTTAAGTAGGCTTTTTGATTTTGTTTTGACAAGTATTGAGATGTTTCGTCATTTGCAACACGGGACGTATCTTTTTATATTTATTGTGTATAGTCCTAATCAGAATTTGATTTCATGTTTAATTCTAGGCCAAGTTACACAGCAGGAATGGACAGCTGGTAATGAAGTTACTGCCAAGTTTAACGGCCAATTAGAACCATACCTGGCAAAATTCCAGGATCCAGCTAAATCTGATGCTACGTCAAGACTACAATCTGATTTAGATGAAACTAAAATTATATTGGTAAGATATTTTATTCGCGCAAGTATTTCAACATTTAGAATTTATCGATTAAACTTTTTAAAAATGCCAAAATTACAAAATTGTCGAACAGATCGAGTCATTATTGTTACTAAATAAATGCCTAGGGTAAGGGGGGGGGGGAATTTCGGTTTTTTTCGGGGTTTTTTGAAAAAAAATGGGGTAAATATTAATATTTTCAAATGAAACCAAAACCGGTAGAAAGCTTATGGAAAGGACTATCAGGTCCTAAAAGGACGTTATCCTAGGACTTTTAGAAGTTTGCCGAAATTGACCACAAAAAAGTTACCGAAAATTCCCCACCAGCGGGTGAATTTTCGGTAATTTTTTTCAACCTAAAAAAAATCGATGAAAAACGGCCAAACGGCCAGTCGAACATAAATAATCATAATTAGTATAGGTTATAGGGATTATCCACAAAAAATTTCATAATGATCGGACTATTCCTTCTATGTTTTTTTTGAAAGACGCGAATTTTCGACTTTTTTTTCGAAAATTTTTTTTTTTAAACTTAAAATTAATATAAGAAAAAAACGTATTTTATTACTTTTTAGGCCTGATCCTAAAAAAGCTCACATTGAACTATACAGGGTGCGCCACATAAATCCGGACTTTTTTTAAACGGCCATAGCGCCAAAACTACTTGACCAATCAGGACGTTTAACCCCACTATAAAAACCTTAGGTAATGACCTTTTTGCTCATGAAAATCTTTGGACGATGGAGGACGTGTACGCCGAGCTGGCCGCGCATATGTTCAACAAGGCAGATTCGAATCGCGCAGATAAATTACCGTGGATTTATGACTTGGGCTTCTAAATTTGACCTCAGCCCATCTGTAGATGAGATGGACTAATGAAACTTGCTGGAGATACTATCAGATACCTAGTGAAAACACTAGAAAAGACTAGAGCTCTCTATCCCAGCTGACTTGGCTGTAGTACTCCGACAAAGTGGATCGTGGTAGATTTTAAGATGTCAAAAACGTCAAAAATCTTTAAAATTTCTCGGTTCTTGACTTCAGGGGCTCATATGGAACCTTGAAACTCGTTTTAGACTATGTATTGCGCTGATAACCCTATCTTAATCTTCGTGCCATTTTTAAAAAGGTATAAAACGTTGTTCTAGCTTAACTGAGGCCCAATTGAGAGCCGCCGTGTCAAAGGGTAGCTTTAAAGATGGGTTAATTTGGATCCTGCTGTTACTCACTCCTTAAGGAGATGTGGCTTCCCAGCAGCCCCAATCTTAATTCAATGGACTTTTAGGCCTGGAGCGCAGTTAAAGCTTGAACCAATAGACGCGCCCATATAAAAAAGACCTCTCTCATTGCTCCTATCATGGAGAACTTCGCCTGCTTGGACAGGGACATGGTGACCAGGGTCGGCGGGCGGTTCAGGGGGCGGGTAGAGGCGGTGATTGAGGCTGGTGGCGATTTTATTAAATAATCTAATAGACATATACCTAGGTTCCTTCCCAGTTTTTAAAATTCAATAAAATCTTTAAAATTGACGATTTTATGTTTATTTGTTTAAAAACAAGAAAAAGTCCGGATTTATGTGGTGCACCCTGTAGATTTAGACCAAAAAACAAGAAAATTGATTAAAAATTGACCTCAATAATCGAATTTGAAGCAAAAGTGTCATCTTTGCAAAAAATCTTGACTACATTTTAACCTTAAAAAAATCGATGAAAAAAGGCCAAACGACCAAACAAGCGTAATAAATCATAATTAGTATAGGTTATTGGGATTAACCACAAAAAAAATTCACCAAGATCGGACTATTCCTCCTATGTCAAAAAGATTTTTTTTTTCAAAGGACCAGAAATTTTGATTTTTTCCTCGCAAAAATTTGCTTCAAAAAATAAAATTGATTTTTTTTTTGTTTTTTGTCTGTTCTATTCATTTTTAGGCCTAATTCTTAAAAAGTCCATATGGAATAATAGATTTGACAAAAGAAAACATGAAAACATGACCTTAAAAGTTGAATTTTAATTTCTTTTGAAATTACCGAAATTTCCCCCGGCGCCAACTTTGGTCATTTTTGAAAGAAATATTACCCCGATTTTAAAGCTCTCAACAGATTTGGAAAGAGCGGGCAATTCTTAGTTCAAAAGGTTTTTACGGATCAGCTCTAGGTCTTACCAATTTTTGTGTACGTCGATCTTTACACACCTACTAAAAAATTTTTGAAAATTTTTTTTTTTCGTCCGACTTTTAGGCCCAATAAGTACACTTAATATTCATCTCACAAAAAATTCATTTTATACTTTTTTGTAGGCAATTTAATAAGGAACAAATTTGCTTTTATGTTTTTTTTCTGTCATTTGAAAGGAACATGGAGAAAAAGGTCATTTAATGAAGGTAGGTCGAAATTACCGGAAATAGCCCCTTACCGAAACTTCCCCCGCCTTACTAGTTACTTCGAAATTCAGGCACTGTCTACTTCTAGGTAAGAAAGGCTCTAAAATATTAGGTATTTGTTTTCTTTGGGCATTTTTTTTTAATTTAAGCATTGTATTTTTATGGTTTGGTCAATATTTTTATGTTATCACAAATAGTGATGGTAAACCGAGGCACTTTCTCAAGAGAGGGTTATGCATGAAAAAGAGCAAATGATTTTTAACACCTTCCTTTAGTTAACCTAAACATTTTTTAATCAATGGACATTTTATAACAATAAAATCCAGAAAACAAAATAAATTCATACCTAACTCCACTTATACAATTTCAGCACAATACAATAGAAGCTGTGCTACAGCGAGGAGAGAAACTTGATGACCTGGTGGATAAAAGCGAGGCCTTGTCTCTACAGTCTAAAGCCTTTTATAAAACAGCCAAGAAAACCAACTCTTGTTGTGGAACAAGCTGGGGCTAAACGTGTTGTCCTAGAAATGGATCCAATTTATATCTAATAATTGTAGGGTTTCATTTCTGATATTTTTAATAGGTTTAGCATTTTTGACCTGGAGATTTTAACCATTTAAATTTAAAAATAGGAATAAAAAAAATTATTTGTAACATATATTATAATAACGATGAAGGAAAGGATTTTTATTTCTTTTAGCATATTTAGAATATATATTAGATTAGGCAACCAAATTTTGCTTTTATGCCATTTTTGAGACTAAGTATTTAGTACACACTTCTAAATTACAAAATTCAATTTAAACTCACGGCCAGTCTTATAAAACTGTGTTGATATATATTTAGTAAATAAACATGTTTTTGTTGTGAGAATTATAAGTTGCCAAACATTTTTTTTATAGAATTTCTCTACACTTATTCAATATTCATATTGATATTATTATAGGTCTTAATTATTTCAGCTATAATTGCAATAAACCAATCTTCGAAATGTGTTTTGTACTAAATCTGGTGATTTCGTAAAATTGTTATTTTTCTAGATGTTAAATTTTATTTTATTAAATAGTAATAACTTTATACAGAATATAATATAACTGTAGGTTATTGATACAAATAAAACCTAGTCAAACAAAGTTTTATTTATGTAACAGAAAATCATCGTATTTATCTATATAATCTGTATTTAAAATATAAATCTTACCTATTTATAAATGTACCAAATGTTTGTTGGCTTTTAAGAAATTGATTTATTTCAATATTTTGTATTTTACTACTTTCACAAAAAACGACATATTTGTCCTAGCAATAGATTTTTGTCAATTGAATATTTAATTCTTATATATGTAATGCTGTTTTATGTTTTTTTAAATTCTCAGTTTGGTTTGTGGACTGTTTTTTGTTGAGTATTTATTTGGTGTATTTGCTAAGGGGAATGATTGTTTAAGAGGTGGAGTAGTAAAAGCTTGCAGTTTTGGGCAATGAATATAAACTAGTTATTATAAGAAATTTCAATTCAATGCACCTAAATTAATAAGAAACAAAATCTACCTCCCCCTTATTTTGAATTTATTTTAAAAAAAATAGGGGGAGGGGCTCTGTGCTCTACTTGCACAGTAAAAAATGGTTAGCTTTGTTAATTCCTTCTTAAACAGTCTCCTTTAGTCAAACTTGAAATGTGCCTCGTACTATGAACGTTTTATTAGAAAATGCTTTCTGTATTAAACGTTATATTATTACCAGGGTTTCGGATCCGGATCCGCAAGGATCCGCATATTTTTGAGTCCAAGGATCCGGATCCTTGGACTCAAAAAAATGCGGAAAAAATGGAAAAATCTACCTAAATTTATATAAAATCTTAGACATTCTCTTGATGAGAGCCAATCTTTAAGGTTTAGGTTCAGACTTGAAAATTAAAAGTATTTTTGACTTCGAATTAAAGAATAAAATTTTTTTGAAAAATTTGGTGATTTTATTTTTATTGTCAAGGATCCGGATCCCTAATTTTTACGTAGATTGGTTTACGAAATCCAGTTAGCATTTAATATCTAGGTAAACTGTATTAGTTTCGGTTGCCTTAGCTGGGTAAACTCTTGAAACAAATAATAAGAATTAGTTTCTACCCTGTTTTACTAAGGGAGGGGGCGGAAGTGACACTTTTTGAAACCAAAACTAAAAGTCAAAGGAACTCAACTAAAAAAAGAATTACAGCTCTGAGATTTGAAATGGCATTTGCTTTATTGAGGTATAATATGAAACTGTAAAGAAACTGCGTTGGAACCGCCGCTACCGCCGAAAACCTCCTTTTCCCGCCGAAATTTATTTTTGCTTTTTCTCGTCAAATTAGACAATTTAAATCATCTGAGATAAACTTTTTTTTCATAAAAATTTCCCTTATATTTTCACTTGACACTTTAATATATTTCAAACATGTCTATATTAAAATTGTCAAGTGCAAATATATTGATCGGCATCATACTTCTTGTAAAACTACACTTTTCTTCTACTGCATTAGCAGCCTTCCACTTTCCTGTCGTTCCTTATATTTGCACTAGATTTAGCGAGAAAAGGCAAAAAAAATTGGCGGGAAAACCACTGTTTTCGGCGGGAGCGGCAGTTCCTCTTCTCAGTTCCATATTATACATCTTTAAAGCAACTGCCATGTCAAATCTCAGAGCTGTAACTCTTTATTTAGTTGAGTTCCTTTGACTTCTAGTCATGGTTTTAAAAAGTGTCGCTTCCACCCACCCCTTTCTAAAGTTTTCAACATTCTGCACACTTCAATGCATTTTAAAATTAAGTTTCTACATCAATTAAACAAATCTAAATATTTTTATACTCAGTTATAAGAAACCAGTTCAGTTCAGTAAACCGTAATATGCATAGATACATAGAAAATAAATAAAAAAATTTGAATGCTTTCAGTGTAGTGTCTATATGAAATGTAAGCGGTAGTTTTAGAGTCGCTCCGTCACAATTTGATTTCCATAAAGGTTAGCTTGGGAGGCAAATAAAAAACGGCATCAAATTGTAACGAAGCAAGTCTAGAACCAACCTCAAATGTAATAATGATGTATTGTAACCATGTTATTTGTACTGCTGTTGAAAGATTTAAAGATATATTTGTGTACATGTTTTTACGTTGTCATTGTGACTTCTGAAAGAAAACAATATAAGCTTTTAGTAAACTGTGATTTTTTACTTTAGAATAGTTATTTGGACAGGCTGAAGTTTCATTATTAATTTCAGACCAGCGGCGCTAGCAAACAGTTTAGTCTTTTCCTAAGACAATAGTATCTAAAGTTAGTCTAGTAGCTTACCTTTGTTGGGACAAAAATGTTTTTACCTACTAAAAATTTGAAATTATTTGTGAAACCGGTGGTGCGTTGTTGCATGATGAAAATTTTCGTGTTTTTCATACGGTAAACCCTTCAAACCGTTTGGTTATTCGCAGACCAATTTATTTGTCGTCATTTTAGTTTAGATTGGTGTAACATTTGAAAACTAACCGTAAAATGTCTCTTATCAGGAATAAGGTATAGCCAACAAGCAAAATGAATCTAAAATAATATTTGGGGGACAAATGGAGAGGTCGTCAATTTTACGATGTGATGCCCCCGAACGACAGCTGAAAAACACGTATAGGTTTCGTGATTTTTTCCGAATTAATTTCGTTATTGGTATAAGCTGGTCTCCTATAAAAGTTCTAAAGGCAATAATAAATTTTATATGCCGTGACAACCAACTCTTAGATTTAATGACTGCCCCAATTTTGTTGAGCCAAGCCATTACCCCTTTGACCCGCGATTGTGGCTCAACAATTAGAGTAAAACACTAGAGGGAGAAAGGGTTAGATAATTGTATCTCCCCATCGCAACCACCTTGTGCAACCCTATACTATAGATCCGTTGCTTAACAATAACATGTAGTGCATCTGCTCGTCGACGGGGAGGTGATAGGTTAGAATCTCACCCCGACACTTCGTCATAACTAAAGACGTTAAAAATGGTTCCTACTTCTGCTATGTCCGGTGCGCGACATAAATAATAAGAGTGGGGGAAATGGCTTTGTCCAAAACAGGCGCAACTCATTAACACGCACAGTTAGGACTTCTCAGACAAAGGTCGTGCAATTAAAGAGTTGGTTGTCTGATAGGTGTTACTTAACCTAATACCCTGGGAAATATTTGGCTCCCCTTCGTTAGCCTGAGTTGTTGGACCTGACGTTTAAGTGTCATAGACTGCAGCCTCGCCCTAGTAAGGTATCCATTAATGGCACACCTCTGAAATGCACCTTTAGTCTACCGGAGACATGCTTCTGATTTCTTACGGTAGGATACTTTCAATTTATGTGCAATTTTATTTGGACTAAAGGCGAGCAGAAGGTGAGTGTATAAAGCGCCCTAAGGTTCTACCCCCTTTGACAGTAGTATACACCCTCACCAGCCAAGATGGATGTCGAGGAAAAAGTCACACCACCCTTGAAATTAGGAGGGGTGTATTTACGCGCCGCCAATTGACTAACAATACATTTGAGAAAGTTTTGACATTTATCAAGTTTTTCCCCCAACACCTTGGGAAAATCCTCTGCACGACATTCATTTGTATTTTATCTTATGAATGTTCATGTCAATATGTTATATATTTGTAAACAAAAGGGTTGGACAGAGATTCTCATCACAGAGTAGCTACGCTACGTAACTCGTTTATTTGCAAATATCAGATGTTCATATTTTTCAAGGTTTTCTCATTTAAATATCCTTTAACTTGCGTCAGAATAATTTAGATCAAGCAAATATGCAATGGTGGTTTTTTCAGTTGTTTAACCCAAATCAATCACAGTAGAATGTCTGTCTGGCGTATGTATTGTATTGTAAATTTGCACATTTAGAAACCAATTTGGAGAAATTACGCCATCTACCTGCACGCAAGCACAGATACTTATTTTTAGTATTTTAAGGATAATAAGAGAAATTTGAAGGGGGGGAGGACTATGAAATGGTATGACTAAAGAAGGGGGAATATTTGATGTACCGTAAAGAGTAGTCGCGCGCAAACACACATACACAACTACCTGTCCTAATTAAACGTCAGTTGGTTTTGTACGTGCTCTGACGTGCGTTTTTATATACAATATTTTAAAATAGTTTAAAATAATAATTATTACCCTTTAATAGTTATATTTAAATATAAAAAGTAAAAAAAATGGAACGGCGAAAACCGTCGAATTCTAAACCTGAAAAAGTGAACATGAATCCGAAGGAGCCCATGACAAAACTACAGAAGCAAGTAACAGCATGGATGAAGCAACACGTACCCACAAAACGAACAAAGTTTCTGTACAGCCATGTTGTGGATTATTTCAGCGGGAAAAAGGCAATTGACATGCTGATGGAAGAAAGTCCCTGGGCCGAGGACAACAATAAAGCACAGAAACAGGATTTTGTTTTTGAATCTCGTGAACAGTGTGTCGAGTTTCTAGACCTGCTGTTACGGTACAAGATGTTCCATCGTGCCAGGAAGGTTCCTGTGACGGAGGAGAGTGGCAGGAAAGGGAAAAAGAAGGATAAAAGCGACTCAGAGGATAACGGAGCTGCCAATCAGGAACAGGTAATAATCAATCTTGCTTTCCTTAATATAAATCAGTTATACATAAAGGAATATTTTCTGAATTATGGACGACAGTGTCTTCTATACATCTTAGTCAATACTTTATATGTAACTTACTAATAATTTTAAGGTTCCATCTGTTGCTTCTAAGACATTATGAGTAGCTTCTATGTTACTTTTTTATTCTTGATAAGTAATTCTTTATTTGTGTCTTCACTAAATAATTGTTAATGGTCGTTTATCCAATAAACTGATTTTTTATATTTCCATCCTTTTTTTCAAATTTAACCCTAAATTAGATGTGCCATAGACACACAAAAAATGTGAAGAGGCCTTCTCCCCCAATCTCCTACTCTCTAAAACTCTTACATGTTTACATGTTTACATTTATTAGATTTTAAAGATATTTTGATCCCCCCTCCCCCTCAAAATCTGGGGACGGATTTATTTACCTTTAATATGTAAATAGTACATCCAGAGATAAAATATAAACCCAGAATCCTTGCAAAAAATGAGTATAAAATTTTTGGCTGGCTTAATAAATGTTCAGGTTGATGATGCTGCGGCAAATGATGAAAACAAACAAAATACAAACGAGCTTGAATCAGGAACGATTTGTTGTTTATTTTACGAGCATTCCTAGCACACAACCTACATAATATACTAATAATAAAGCTACTACAAATCTAACAGTTATTTAAAATCAGACAATAAAAGTTAATTAACTTAATCCATGGCTTTATCAAAAATAGGGAAGGAAATTATATTATAAGATTATTAGGGCACTCGCTTTTACGTATACTTGTATAGAATTCATTAAACATTTTACATATTTTGACATAGTTTTCTAAAACATAGGTAATACGGTTTCTTACTGTAGCTTAAGATATTGATAACTTCAATTGAGCTTCATTTTAGGAAAGCTTCACTAAGGCTCTTGGATAATTTTAGGCTTTTCATTTTATATTTTAGCTATGGGATGATTTTAGGCAATTTTTATGCCCTCGTATACAAAGCCCCTAGATGCTAATATCTCTTAAGTATCGTTATTTGAATAAATAAATCTACGCTTATTTTCCATTTTTGCTAATGGCAGTAATTTTTATCATGTTCCCTAACCTGATTTAGTAGCATATGTACGTTTGCTGAGGTAAAAACAACAAAATGTATTTAGAGGAGAAAAAACAGAAAAAGCGAAAAATACGCCTTGACATGCACTTAGATCAAGTATTTGTAGACAGCACAGATGCCTTTGTATGGCTGTATGACCCTATCCCGTGGTACTACTGGATTGCCGGCGGCCTCATTGTTATAGCTGTCATCATCTTGTGCCTGTTTCCGCTGTGGCCGCGTAAAATTCGCCGCGGTGCCCACTGGATGATGTGGTTGGCGGCCTGCTTCATGGTTGGTGTCTTGTGTCTGGCCTTAATAAAATATATTCTATATTGGACCCTTTATCTTCTTTCAGGTACAGTTTTTTTTGTAGCCCTGCATTAGGGTGGGTTCATATCGGAATTAGACAAAGCTATGCAACAGATAAAATTAACCTTAAAAACATTTCTGACCGAAAAAGAATTTTAAAAAATTGAGTTTTAGAACACGACCACATATAAATATAATTCATTACTTATTAGTATGCAAAGACGACATTCAAAAAAATTTTTTGCATCAGAACTATGGCTTCATGGTGCTCCCTGGAAAGGCCTTGAGGAGCTGAATCAGGAACTTTTGTCCGTTTCAAAATATCTCGTTCCTAGCCTTAGAAATCACTAAAAAAACAAAAAAATTTAAGGTTTATTGAGAATTGTCCAATTTGTAGAGGTTTTTTAGATTTTCTCAGGCTAGGAACGAGATTTTTTTAAACGGACAAAAGTTCCTGACTCAGCTCCTCAAGGCATTTCCAGGGAGCACCATGAAGCCATAGTTCTGATTCAATAAATTTTTGACTCTCATTTACAAATAGCTATACAATTGAATGTCTGGTCGTCAGCGGTTTTAAGACTTAAGATAAATTTTAAATCATCCAGATGTGTATTATATCTATATTATATAAATTGAGTGCAGATCCCCGCTTTGGCCTCAGAAAAAAAATGTCCAAAATCGACCCACCCTACCCTGCATCCTTCTTATTAAATTCATGTATCTCGTCACTGCCACATACAATGCAATCCACTACACACGAACCTGATTCTAAATTAACGATATGAATAAGTTTTTAAGTAAGTCAAATGTCTCCCTTTCTGTCCAAATGCCCAACAGAAACAAACTCTTTGATTGCAAGACCGTTGTCTAAAAGTCCTAGTTGTGTATGGTTATGATTTACGCCTGTTGTGAACCAATGTATTCCCTCTACTATTAATGTCGCTCACCTGACAGAGTAGCAGTATGCACCATTTTAACGGAATTTAAGACGTATTATTGTGTCTCATTTACAGTATAATTATACTAGCGGCTACGCCCACTAGAAGCCTCTAGGGGCACTGGTAGGAGGGGGAATGTCGACCTCCTCCCATTTTAAATTCGAGTTTCAAGAGTTAAAAAATATTTTTAGGGGGGAGGGGGGTGAAGACGCCCTCTCCAAAAATAGTTTAAAACCTTCCCAGGACCTATAAGAAGCTCCACTGTAAAAGATAACTATATCGGTTCAACGGTTAGCGAGATCCTTTGGGACCGACAAAAAAACGCTTACTACTTTATACAATGAATTAATCATTAATCACATGTGACAATAAATCTCAATCTGGTTGAAATTCATAAAAAGTTCGACGGGTTGTTGCGTCTAGGGTAAATTTCTATTTCCAATTTCTTTAAATATACCTAGTCGTTTAAAATAATCAGAATATTATTTGTTGTTCAGGATTCAAGCTGAAATTCTACATGCTCCCTAACCTGACAGAAGACACTACCTTCCTGCAATCATTCTGGCCCCTGTACAAGTACAAGTACACCGGGGAGGTGAGGAAGGATGATGATGATATGGGCTCTCACAACAACACAGTGTCGCCATCTGAAGAACAAGAGGTTGCTCTTAATCAGGCATGAAGATCATTTTGTATTATTCTAATGCTATTCGCTGCACCCCTAGAGGCCTTGAGGTTGGGAGAGGGAAGAGGGGTAGTCGATCCACGCACTTTAATTGTAATTTTAAAAAGGAAAGTTCTGACACCCTTGTACGAAGTTAAGTCAAATAGTGTTTTTTTCTTTTCTAGAGGCAATTCATTTTGGCACCCTCCCCAAAAAAAGTTATAAACCTTTCCAGAACCTATAAGACACTACGTTGTTAAGGAGAACAATATCGGTTCAATGACTAGGATCCTTCGGTACAGACAGACTCAAAAATCCTGTAACTTTTGTATAAGGATAAGTGTATTTACTCAATGTTAGTATTAAGATAAACTTAAACTTAACCATTTTTTAAAATCTATAAATGATCTTATTAAAAGGAGGAGGATGCTAAGAAGGCCCCTGAAGAGAAGCATAGTGACAGTGACAGCAACGAGAGTGCCAAATCATTTGAATTTGTTGAAAAGTGCAAAAATATCTAAATATCCTCACAAAAATGTTGTTTATTTAAATTTAAACTCTTCTTTAGGAATATTTAATTTTTTTTTAATGCATCAAAGATTACCCTTCTATTTATTATGTAGGTGAAAAGTATTGAAACAAAGAAATAAATATTTGAATAATTATATGTTACCTACCGAATCTCTTATTTGAATCTCTGACTTATCTTTCCACGCCTATCCAGAAATGGATTAAGACAAAGTTGATAGTATCCAACGCACCATTTTCTTTCAATTATTAAAATTTTATTAATTTTTAATCTAGAATATTTTGCTTAATGAGAAACTTGGATCATTTTTCAACAAAAACAGCAACTATAATGGCTGCTAGTGACCAAACAGCTGAAACTATATTATATTATTTCAGTACAAAATTTTAACAAATATAAGAATGCATACAAAAAATAAATTTTTAAAATAAGCATTTTATTTGTAAGAAACTACATCCTTTTTTATTACTACGATGGTGTAGGTTGATTTCAATCAATTTTACCTTTATCCACTTCGAGGCACCAATTGTCAAATTTTTTATTGCTTGTCAGGATTATGAAATATTATTATGAAGTTTAAAAACAATTTATACCTACCCAAAATTTTGTAAACAGATTATATACCTAGTTTTTATTTTGTTTATTTAAGAATAAATTTGTTACCTATTTCATAAGAATTATTTTACTTTTAACGAGAGCAAGGCTATTCTATAAATAATAAAATTAAGATTGATTTTAGGTACTAGTAACTAGGAAGGTGGTGTTATCCTCCCACAATTGGATATAAACTTCCCTAGGACTACCCTGTAAAGGAGAACTAGATCGGTTACCATAATCCTTTGGTACACAGACACACATAAATACTGTAACATTATTTTAAGAACATACCTTAAAAAATGTAGATTACAATTTGCAAGTTGATTTAGTATTTGAAATGCTATATTAAAACAACGTGAATATGAATAAAATTTTCTATATTTATTTTCTCTTAATAACAAACAAGTAATATGTAAATAAATAAATATTGTGTCTTTAATACCACCAAGTTTTCTTGGGAACCCTGGTCTCCTCAATTCCCATCTGCCTCATGATATCCATCTCGAAAGTAGCCAGGGATGGTTCATATGTCACCTCTTCAACCACATTTGGTCGGGTGTCCTTTAACTTGTTGAGTTGGTAACCTGATTTACTCTTGTAGTCCAGTGTTTCTTCGGATTTTGTTGGAATTGGGATTTCTGTTCCAGTCCTAAAACACAAATAATCTGTTAAAAATCAAACTATCTAGGCTTTTATAATAAAAAATGTTACCTTATATTTCTTTTTTTTTTGGGGGGGGGGGGTGTCCCACACCCAAAGAAAATAGTTATAAACCTTCCCGGGACCTATGAGAAACTACCCTGTAAAGGAGAACCCGATCGGTTCAGCGGTTAGCGAGATCCTTCGCTACAAACAAACAGACAGACATCGTTCTACTTTGTATTATAGATGTTTTAGATCAAAAGCCTAAGAAAAAGAGATACTAACATGCTAAATAAGGGGGGGGGGGGGTTTTAATGCAACCATCTCGTAATCAGTGAGCAAATGGCACTTAGAATTCGAATTTCCATCTGAAATTTTGCATGAGTAATCCTTGGTAGGTCTATTTTCCCTAAATCGAACAAAAAGTTGGAAAAGTAGCGGCTAACGGGTGGCGGCTCAGTCATTTTTTTGATATCTATATTGCAAATTAGTCACGAAACCTCTCTAAACATAATACTCTTTTCTACTCCAAAACGCTATAAAACGGTTCTACACGGTAGCTGTTGGTGCTAGAAGTTTTAAAAATGGTTATTGCTATCATTTAACATGAATTAAACCAAAAATATGTTTTAAAAAGTTGATTCCTACGTAATTGATGATGGATTTACCCTGAAAATAGGCTAAAAACGGCTTAACGGCTGAGCCGCTAGCCGTTACTTTTCCAACTTTTTGTTCGATTTAGGGAAAATAGACCTACCCAGGATTACTCATGCAAAAGTTCAGATCGAAATTCGAATTCTAAGTGTCATTTGCTCACTGATTACGAGATGGTTGCATTAAAAACCCCCCCCTTATATTTATAATTTCAAGGTTCAGAACCAGTTAGATAGTTTCCACAAAAAAAAAAACATTTCAGTTCAGAAAAGAAAATAATTGCAAAAATTGAATAAAGAATGTAACGCTGTAAAAAAAAGAACGATCAAAATGACCAGCAGATAAGCTTCACCAATAATAAGTTTTTCAACTCCTCCCTCTATTCCCCCAGCCACTTTCCAATTGTGAATAAAAACTTAAATATTTACCTCATAGAAACTCTAACTCTTTCTCCCGACTCTGTAATTCTCCATTGGACCTCAGAAGGTTTCTCGTCGGATGGATCGACCAGCTTAATGTCACGTGTCACCAGCAAAGGTTTCTCTTCCATCATAATAATACCCGGAAAGTCCTCGTTACCACCAACAGACTCGAACTTGCAGTTCATAGCCTCCACTGTCACCCAGTTACGCTCTTGAACTATCATGTTTATGTAACCCTAGAATTAATAAAGTATATTTATAAATAGAAAGGGAGGAGTAGGTTGTGCTAAAATTCCGTAAAGGTGTGAGTTTCAGGCCTAAAAACAGGATTAGAACGATAATATTCACTAAATATGTGTATTTCTTATTGAAAAGAACTATAGACAAAAAAAAACATTTTTTTAATTTAAAAAAAATTGTTAAAAAACCCGGAAAATTCATCGAATGCTTCGCTCATGTCTAACTGACAATAATAACAAAATTGACAATTATAAAAAAAAATTATTGGAAAGAGTTTAAAAAATTACAAATAATGCCAATTATTTCAAAGATACCTACTGATTTTTAAAACATTATTTTATTGTCCATGGTAATTCTATGTATTATGTTAATAATTAATTTTTGTCAGCTTGACATTAACAAAGCTTTGGGTGAAATTTTCATGCTTTTTTTTAACAATTTTCAGATAACGTTAACTTAAAAAAAATCATGTCTGTAGTTTTTTTCAATAAGCAATATACATATTTAGTTAATATTATCGTTATACTACTGTTTTTAAGCCTTAAAACTCACACCTTCACGGAATTTTAGCACAACCTACTCCTCCCTTTATTAATTTGAAAAAAATAATCACGACAAACTAGAGAGGGAAGGGGGATACCGTTTCTTAAAACTACAAAAATTATAAAATGTTCTATTTTGTAAGTCCCGAAAAATGCCCAGTAAGCTTAAACTGGGAAACCTCCAACTCCACAGTCTACTCCTGCCCAAAATGCTTGCTATAAATCAAACCAATCAACTGAAACACAAACACCAAACAAATTTAAACATTATCATTTTAATTGTGTAGTTAGTCATAAATATTTTACATGTATAACTGCTAACCCTTAACTTACTAACACGTTTCTAATTTATCATTTTTTTTCGTATTTTACTTATTATATGATGTATGATTATTTCTGTAAACTGAATAAATCATTTCAACACACACCATTCATTGGCTCTAAACGTTAGAAATATTTATTAACATATACGGACTATATTAAATTCATGCCAACAAACCCAACCTTATGTTAATCTTTAAGATAAACGTTAATTTTAGTTATGTTCCACCTCTTTATTATCCTTGAACTCTGTATTGTTTGCATAGTTGTTAATATCATGCTATTGTTATTTCAGTATGGCTTTGCAAGCGATTGATATCCGCTGGATTAGAATCGGTTCTAAGTCATACTTTAATTGATCTTTCATAACCTTTCATGTTAAGCTGTCTATAATACGATACGAACTAATTTCATATAATATTAATCCATTGTGCTTCAACATTATAATACCTGTTTTCCCTTATCTGTCCCAGTTAAAATTTCCACCCTGTCCCCTCGGAACCACATCCAATTCTCAGCTTTTATTGGTTCAACAATAGGTAATTCTCCACTGGTTTTGAAAGCAGGATTCCTCATCCAAAATTGAGAGGTCCAAGGCCGGTCCATTGTGTGTCTTTTAATTTCGTTGTTGATAAACATAGGCTTATACCTAGACAAGAAGAGTAATGTTTATAAGTAGCGCAGCATTAAAACAATACATCATACACAACTTAGTATCAGTGAGAATAATTGATAGAAAAGAAATCGAGAAAATATTCTTATAAAATGGCAAATTACATGTAAACCGTACTAAATCATATGGAGAAAAACAAGGAGTGGGGAATGCATTGACAGTAACAAGGTCGAGGAACAACTAATAAAATTGATTGGTTTGTACATGTTTCATTGAGGCTCATTCTAAATAGTGCTGTACTCATTTCAAGCGTGCATTCTATAAAGATAAGATTGTGCGGCTTATTATTAACTATGATTAGATTGCGAGATCTGACATATCGCCCCCTTTCCCCTCAATATGATAATCTATTTAAGATATATTTAAAACTTACTCTACGCCAAAAGGAGATTTATATTTCAATTTTGATGATTTTCTTTTTATATATCTCTGGGGTAGGTTACTGAAATCGGTTGTATACTCGCCTGGTAAATTTATATTAATTTAGAATTTTAATACATCGACCTTAAGGATGGGGGGTCGGGAGAGATATTTTTCAACATGTCTCTCAATTTTCAAATTGTGAATATATTTACTAGGAATTGATAGAATTTAATTTTGTTTGCCCGCAACCCCCTTCTTTGGGTAGTTTTTTTTCGAAAATAAAAAAGGGTTGCACCGTGTGGACTATTCTTTAATGGGGAGCTTTTAAATTGTCTTTCCAATTTTCATCTCCATTTTATGTAGAAAAATAATAAAAATACAAATTATTTTAATGCCAAAATCTAAAATAGATACCTATTGAAAGAATTTCAACAAAACAATTCAACCAGTCTAATTCGGCGAAAAATTTGGATAACATTTATACAAGGCTGTTTATAAGAAACTATATTTTAATTTCTCGTATTCATTCGAATCCGGTGGATAGGAACCGGTTCTCATCCATACGAAAAAACTATGTCTAGCATCGTATTATATCCAGCTTTCTACGAATATAGAAATGTACAATCATAAGATTAAAACCAGTTTTTTTAGCCGGCGCCTTCGGCACCTCGGGGCTAAAAAAAACTAGTTTTAATCTCATAATTGTACTTTCTATAACCGCGGAAAGCCGTTTATAATACAATGCGAGAAATAACTATTCTAGCATTCCATTTGTACAAAAACTTAGTTTTACAGCTTGCTAGCACATAGAGATTACAACCACCCCACCTCCCTCCGATTTTATATATAGGTACTTTTTCGGTAATTAAAAAAATGTTCTCGTAATTGACTAAAAGCTGACCTAATCCAGAATGTAATGGATCATTAACTCCAGGTATTCGTCTGGCAAAACTGCACAATGTTAGTCTCATTTTCTCTGAAAAAAAAAAAAATTATCACAATGTATAAAATAAAATGGTAGAACAATAATTTAGCATTTATTAAATAGTTACGAGCAATTTCACCAATAAATAATGTATAGGTATCACATTTAGGCACTAGTTGAAAAGGATATATTTTAGGAAGACAACTTTCTTCCAAATAATCTCAATATAAACACATGCTAATATTTCTTTCAAGGCTTTTTACAATTCAAATATTACGGAAATTTCGCCAATTTTGGAATAAAATTCAGAATCTCCAGTGTTTATTTTGGAAATAAACTACAGAATCTCTAGCGCAGTGTTTATTCTTTTTTGGTTTCAGTTTACCATATTTGGTATATCTCAATTTTGAATGTGATTTATTGCCCTTTGTGTTTTGGTCTTTGGGTACTTTGTACCTTGAGCTTCTTACAGTTTCTTTAAAGTAATTTCTCTTTCTTTCTTTTTTATTTGACGAGTTACCTTTTCTTACAGGATATCTTTCATGTGTATTATGTAGAAATTCAAAGTGTGATACTGTACCGTCCATTTTTGGCATATTTTTTCGCCGTTTCTTATTTGGTGGAGTAGAAAAATCTCGTGTAAATGAGGATTGAAATTCTGATTTTCTCTTCTTTTTGATCTTAGGGGTATCATTTCTATTTGATTTTCTATCTTCATTTTGCTCTTGACTTAATTCAGTTGTGTTAACGGCATCATAACTAAACACATAACTTATTATTCACTCATTTAATAAATCTTTTTCAAGTTTCAATTGAACTATTGAGCAACCGATATGCTCAATAACACAAAAATGTTTTAAAAGTAACTAACAAGATTATTTGAAAATTAACACAAAACAAAGAAGACAAAGTATAGAATTGAAAGCCTCAAATATTTATTGGAAAACAGAAGACTTTTCTGCGCAATAAAAAAAATTACAACCAACTTATATTGTACGATTGTCCAGTTTGGACAAAACTTAAATAATACTTTTTAAAAAAGAAAATATTATTATTTTTGTCCAAATATTTGTTAGTTATTTTTAATAAATTCACGTTTATATTCAATTTTGTACATGGTTTTGCACATTATATAAAGTTTCAATCAAATGTGAATGGGTAAATGCCAGTCAGTATGGCTTTCAGTAAATTATTAAAAAAGGCATTGATTTTAATATCTGGATAATTTCTAAAATCATGCGATTTTACTAAAAGCCATACCTACTGACTTTTTGGACTTTCATAAGTTACAATTTTATTTCAGGCTAGCCAGGCAGATTTGTCTATCTGGATTCTATTCTATACTTTATCTTCTTTGGAAATAAACACATGACTTAAATTTTGTTTTTTGTTAAATTTTTAATTATTGCAAAGTCAATGATAGTAGACTATATGAAAAAAACAGGAAAAAAATCTAAATTACCTTTGTACAGAGACTGGTCTAGCCGGGTGTTTAGAATATTGTCTGTGTCTACATATCTCCACCAGGTGACCACGGCGGCCACAATTACAACACCACTGCTCTTTTGGTCGCTTGTGGCTGGCGGTGTCACGTGGAATTGCCACAGGTGAACTGTCTTCAATGAAATCAGCTGTTTCTGTAGTTGTGTTGTGATACCGTCTCCACAGGTCAGGACAATAGCTCTTTTTATGTCCGGAAAATCCACATTCCTAAATTTTTATTCTTAAATCATTTATCAGTGTCTGTAATTTATGTACTTAATACCTTTTAAAGCATTCAATGAAATGCATTTTGACACATTGAACACAACCAGACATTTGATGCCATTAAAAACCCTAAACACTTTAAAATCGTGGTCGCACAATTTTTGTTTGTTTAATTAACAATATCTAACAGTAACCAAACATATTCACCCGAAAAATGCTTGACATTGCTGCCGGAAGTTGCTGAACATGCTTAATCACCTTTTAAAAAATTAGTAAACTAATAGGTATTCTTTAAATATTATAGACAATACCTTGCAAGTAATACTATCTAAGTATTTACAATTATGGCAAATATCTCGAAACATATGATCAGAATTTCCACAACCAAGACAACGAGAGTTAGGACATCGTTGATCCCTAAATAAGACAAGTTAAATAATTTTAATCACTAAATTGGGGCGGCGGAGGCGGGTATCCAAATTTTAAAAACTGAACCAAAACAAGAGCTACAGCACTGAGATTAGTTAAAGCAGTTCCTTTAATAAAGTAGTTTAAAATTGTGAAAGTGAATTGAGGTGCTCTTCCTTAGTTAAGAGATAATGGACTCAAACCTTTTTTTTGATGAATCTGTTATTTCTACAGCTACCTAAATGTTCTTTTTTAAGGGAAAATTTTTTTTGGAAAAAATAACGTGGACTCTTATGATTCCAAACCGTCTAATTCAGCGCTTTTAAGGAAATAATCGTTAAAAAAAATTAGGCTTGATTATCTCTAAAAACCAAGAGTAAAGCACCTAAAATAAAATTACTGGCTCTTCATGTGAAAAATGTCTATAATTCGCCCTCTACCCCTCTTTTACGTGCTACATTACAACGTATTACTATTTATTAGACATTTATAGAATAAAAATGTTAAGAAAATAAAGCCTTTTTGATTTTTGCTTCACTTAGTTTATAACATACCTATGACCAGTTCCTCCACACATTGAACATCTAATCTTCTTCCTCGGCTCTGGACAATTTCGAACATAGTGATCTACAAAAATATCTTAATTATAAAACATGATACCTATGTGACATTGTCACCTTCAGTGAGCAGGTTTTTAATTTATTGGGGGTAGACTATGCAATGTGGCAGTTAATTAGAACTTTGCTCAAATATCGGGGAATTAAGTAGGTATTTAGTGACATGTCATTGATTGATTATATTGATCTAGTGCAGTTCTGGTAAAATATTCCTAGAAACTTTCACAAAATCTATGATATTTAAAAGCTGCTAGTTGCTAAACGGCTGAACGTACATGTTATACCCGCACCGCACATCGCAATATGCACGAGAAGCCCTTGATAAGATAATATGGAATAGCCTAGATCCAATGATAAATAGGGTAGGCTTGACTGAAGAAAACATACACAACATATGTAATTTTGCGCATTTATGTGCGCTACAGGATACCTGTGAGTGTGCATTTTTAAGTAATGGCTATTCCCGATTAATTGTAGACCTTCTTTTACTGGTTGAAATATTGTACAAAAATAACATATACGTTGAGCTGTTTGGCCCCTTGTAGACTTTAAAGTTCATAGATTATTGGAGGAAATCAAAACCAGAAAATTTTAATTATAGATCCGATTATACATATTATGCATTATCTTGATTTAGAAAATTTAGATCTGGTGAAAACTTCGTTCGCACTGGTTATTTTCAATTATAACTTGAATTACCTATGCTGTAGACATTTTAAATTAACCTCCTTATTAATAAATATTAAGTTGTAAAATTATTGTCCAAAAACAAGCACATCAAATAAAAATGTACATTAAGGATCGCTAAAATAGTTTAGATTATGCGATAAGAAGGTTGTTTGTCTGATATATGTCTAAGATTATACAAGGGCATACTTTTTAACAAACTAGGTAATTTTTAAGACCTATAAGTTTATCCAACCCATCCCCGTAGTTATTAAGTTTAACATACCAAATTGGTTACAGTTGCTACATCTATTTCTGCTAAAGTATCTGTTATTCCTTTTTGTTTTGTATATATCTGACATGTCAAGATTCCAAGCTTCATCACAATTCCGTGTTTCTTTAAAAATATCATCTAAAAACAAAATATTTATAAAAACATTTACCACAAATGCATTTTAACATGTCGAAAATTGAACATTATTGTACTTCATCAAAAGCAATATTATTAAATATAAATCTTTGCATCACAAGGTTAGGAAATAGGCCCCGCAGGGTTACAGCCTCCTAGAAATAGGAGAAAAGCTACTGTGAAAATATGACGCAACCAGTTACTTCGTTTTCTTTCCATGTTCCAAATTTTTTAGTGTTGGCCAAACCACGCTACAATATAAAACGTGTCTACTTCTACTATACCAGGCATTATTATATATCATTAAGTTAGTTGTTCTAGACCATTCGAGCTTTAAAAAAGGATTAACATACCTACAGTAATAGTCAGGTTTTTGGCGTTGATTTGACAGTAGAACTGATTCATTTCAGAATTCCATTTCTCTGGAACTATTGATGATTTCCTGTTTAAGTCACGTAAATCATCTTTCCTAAAAAAATACCTATTGATATCTTATTATATAAAGTAATAAGGTTTCTTTTTGTCTGATATATTAACTACTGAACTAATTGAAATCTCCTTTGTAGGGAAATTTTGAGGCTGTTTTATTGATAGATTTAAACCTAAGGTTGGTTTTGTGCTATTTTACTGCCCCAATATCCCTTTGAATACAGAGCCCCTAGATGCAAGGTGCGCAGATATAGAGCTAGTTTCATAGAAATAGGAATCACCAAGTCTTATTACCTATAGATTAATTGTAAGAAAAAAACAGGTTCAATTTTTTTAGCGTCAAAAATTGACGCTTACGGGTGGTAGTTTCAAGTTTAAAAAAAAAGTTTCACTGATTATTGAATTTTACTAGATATCTAGATTAATTTTGAAATGTTTTCATGAGTTTTATAGTCCATGAGAAGCCAGTACAAGGTTTTAAATGATTATATAATATTTAACATTTAGGACAGATCCACGGAAATAATGCGGATTTTTTTTTTAGTAAATACCTGATAGAAAGGACTTTATCATTGTTATGAATATTATAGTTTAATCCATCACTTTCAATTTCTTCCTCATCCGACAAGAGCTCACAATCAGAATCAAAATTTTCACTAAAGTCCGACCCGTATTCTGCTACGTAAAAATCTCTTTTACTTCGGTTTCTATCTTTGTTCAATGTTAATGGAGGTTTAGAAATTTTGTTTGATTCACTTCTACTACGGTCTAATGGTACTTTGGGGGGTTTGGCTTTTGCCAGGGAAGATTTTTTATCACAGAAAGATTTAACTGATTCAACCTCACTATCGCTGTCAACAGCAATAATACCCTCATCTATTGAACTATCACTGTCCGAGCCACTCGAGTTAGAATTGTAAAATGGGTTTTGCGTCAACTTTCTTTTCTGCAACGTTTTCGGTTTTACAACTCCGATGGTACTCTAAAAAAGAAAATAATAGGTATAAATAGTTTAAAGGGAAAGGTGACAATACTCTCTTGGACGCTCATGAATGACAAATAAGTAAAAGAAAAATAAAACCAGTTTGATATATTCTCTATAATATCACCCCATCGCGACAAAAACCTAAAATAAGGAAATTAAACATAAATTGAGGAAAGAAGAAGAGAAGGGTGGGGGGGGGGGGGGGGGAGACATTCAATTTGGTTGGAAATTATACCACCTTAAATAAATCTTAATAAAACAATACTGGATCATGGAAAGAAAACTAAGTAGTCGATTTCTTCTTATTTTAACAGTAGCTTTTGATTATTATTTTAGGTCAGATTAGTTAAATGATAATGATTATGAAGGGTTAGGGCCCACCACAGTGGCTATAAATGGGAGAAAAGTTCATGTGAAAATACGATGAAACCCGCTACTTCGTTTTCTTTCCATGATCTACAATACTAATATACTAGCGTCTGCGCCCCTAGCATCTAGAGGCTCTATATTCGATGAGATATGGAAGGGCAGAAAAATAGCATAAAACCATACTCAGGCTTATTTATAAAAATAAAATAGACTAAAACTATCTCAAGGCCTATAAGAAGCTTCCCTCTAAAAAAAAGAACCATATCGGTTCAGTGGTGAGCGAAATCCTTCGCTACAAACAATAAAAGCTTAGTACTTTATATTATAGGATAGAATGCAAACGAAGAATAAAGACTCAAAAGAAAAACGAAAACTACCTTTTTAGGTTTTGTTAAATCTGATAAATTTCCAGTCCCAGATTTTTGCAAATTGTTTTCAATTTCATTTTTATTAAAGTTGCTTGTTTCCAGGTTACTTAGATGTTGTTCTTCCTTATTCGTCGCAGAATTTTCTCCAAGAAAATCTTCCTATAATGAATGATATATATTAATAAATTACTGATCCTCAGTATGTTGTTCTTGAATATGACAAATATAGCTTAGTTATCAAGAATATCAAAAGAAAACAATAAACGTTTACCACACCGTTCATAAGGACACAAATATAAAAGTTTGTGATAAAAAAGTTTGCGTTTCATTATTAGGATTGTTAGCATAAATTACAAGAAAACCTTTCAACAATAATATTATATACAGCAATAAAAAGTAATCTATGATGATTAAGCGATGATTAGGTGACTAATTTAACAATGAAATGAGTAATGACTGGTTTTAAAGTCTTTGAAAGGAGCTTTTTAATCATATGGCAAAATATTAAAAGTATTCCAATTATAAGGTGTAAAATGCAAATAGTTTTCAGAGAAAAGATGGGATCATTTCTTTACGTTCAAATGCCATTTCGTAGTACTTCCAATTAAGAGCATATTTTAATTAATTTTGTTCATTATGCTAAAAATTTTTTTTATCAATATCGCAAAGCTTTACTTTTGAATTTCTCTTGGTGAGACTTTGCAGAATTTGAATTTACCTCATAATGATATTGACTGTACAATCTGGCCTCAAGCTCAGCCAAATCTTCCATATCTGAATCTTCCCCCTGTGACCAACTAGAAGCTTCATCATGGTGGTCACCAAAACACCAATCTTCCTCTTCGTCCAACATCTTCCCTTCTGAAACCTTCATAAAATCAACAATAGTTTAATTATGGCACTTTGGAAATGGATGAAACTTTGTGTATAAGAATATATGAATGCCCATACAATAAAAAACAAAACCAATACAATATAAAATTACCAAATAAAGCATTTTGTTAAAAAAATTATGCTTTGCCCATATATTACATATTATATATTGTACAAAAAATAGAAGTATGTACATTGTACATCGATGTACTAATTTCACAATTACATTTTAACATTATCATCACAAGTTATAAAAAGATTATGTATTTTACTACGGAAGAAAACTTTAATAAAGTCTGCAACTGTTGTAGGTTGAAATTTAACAAAATTTATTATTAATCACTAACAAATATTTAGTGTCGGCACTGGCAGCTCTGGTTGAAATTCTGAGCATCAGAACTCGACAAAGCAGTATCGTCAAAGAGGCAACATGTACATTTGCATTGTATTGCACAGCTTAGATATCCATAGAAAATTGATCGTCATCCTCGTTCTTGTGGTTGCTATCACCCTTGTTGTTCTCGGACACTTTTTTGCCCTCGTTGCCACCGCGACCCATAGTTACTCCTAAACAAAATAATGTTATTTTTTTTCTAGAAAATATCCCAAAAATATGTAATGTAATTCATAATATTTATATTGAAGTTATTAAACCTTTATACTTTATTATTTTGATTTTTTATTATAAAAATCTGGCATAATAAGGGAGTAATATTAAATCAAAGATTTCTAGTAATTTAAAAAACATGTATTTGCATTTTTTTTCAGGCTCTGGAAATAACACTATTTTTATTCATAGACGAAATAGCTAATTTTAGAGTGATAAAATTTACGATCAACAATAAGGCCTGCACGCTAATAAGGTTCTCTTCTGTGTTCTATTGAATACTATTGCTAGTTTTTACCTGGAATATCAGGAAGATTTTTAGGAGGAGTCTTGGCCAATGGAGAATTCCTCATGTTCATGAGAAATGCTCTCTCGTACACAATCCTGGTGCCGCCTGGGGTGGTTCCAAACATTGTTCCTCCAGGTGTTGTGCTGTAATCTGCGGGCATATCCTCCTCGCTGGTGATGACAACCCTCCTAGGAATATCCTGAGCTGCTGCAGCACGTGCCATGGGGGACGCAGACATTATGATTCTGAAAAAAAAATAATTTAATGGGATATACCAACATTTCTTTCTTTTTTTCTTTATTATTACTAACCTAATAACTTTGTGTCCTATATCTAAAATAGTCATGCTGAACCAAAAATACAGATGTCACTCGTATTTTGAGGAAGGAGGAGAGTTACTCTTGTAATGTAGTAGCTGCACTACTATATAACATACATAAAATGATGATGTTTTCACATAGGTAATATATTAGGGTGCCTACAATTTCTAAGAATAGGAAACTATAGTTCATGAAGTAAAATTGAACAATTATGATTTAAAACGGCTAAACAAACACTGGATAATGATATAGGAACCGGCTTGGATTTCCAACATAGTCCTAAATATTTACGTCTGTATTTAATTCTTTACCCATCCACTTTACCGATATGGTTCTCCTTTGCAGTGAAGCTTTGAATAGGTCCAAGGAGTGTTTATTATTATATGGGGGGTACGTGTGTATCCACAGGGGATTGTACCTAGAAAACTATCCCCACATAGAAAAAAGCTACATTAATGCTTTTGCTACAAATTTTGTAAATATCATTTTTTTAATTTTTCCTTTTGCCATGTTACTCAAGCAAAACCAGATTATTATAGCCTATGTAATTGTATATACATATATGTTTTACTTGTAGTACTACATTATTGCACAATATTACTACATCATCCCTATAAATATGGTTTTAAAATGTTGTTTCAAAGCACAAGAGCAAGAAAACAAGAAAAATTCAATTAGAATTGTTTGACCACTTAGTTAATGTACTATTTACTATTGACTTCATATCTAAAATTAAATGGTGGACAAAAATAAAATTAATTTGACATAAACAAAACCTGGCTAGCTAAAGTCAGTAGTTTATTTTTGTTAAATTTTCTGAACATAAACGCTATTATTATACAACAAAAAAGAGGAAAGATTTACAATATTAAGATTTTACATTTTACACGAATAAAATTGCGTTTTTGACAAACAAAATTAGCACGTGCGGCTTTGTGACTTGAATTTGAACTGCGCAATACTTTATTTACCTTTTTTTCCGTCTGCCAATTGAATTTGTACTTCTTGAAAACTGGTTTTCGCGCAATTTGGGAATAAGATCTACAGACATTTTAGGATAAAAGCGGGATTTTCTCATTTTAAGATTTTTAAAGAAAATCTTTGTTTCCATAAAAAAGGGGCATAAAAAAATTAGAAATGCTGTATACGAAATTTGTAATAACATACTATTTTTTATGAATATTTATAACCCAAAAAACGAAATGTCTGCTTTAAATGTCTTGAGTACGAATAGAGTCGCCATCTTTTAAAATATTTAACAATAAATTCTAAAACTATCATAAAAAATTTCGTAAGCTCCTTGCATTTCATATTTGGGAAGTTTACAAATTTTATTGGCATACGAAAAAAAATTATTATTATTTTTATATCTGGCAACCCCAAATACCCCTCAACTAGTAGATTTTAAAGGTTGTCAACTTTTTATTTTAATTTTAAAAAGAATAAATCTTAATTATCTTTGTAATTATAATGATCTATTCGTTTACTTTTGAAAATAATAAATAAAAAGAATCATAAAACAGTACGAAGTTTTAATAATGATTATAAATAATTTTAAAATAAAGTATTTGTGTTCCCTGTTTAGGCAGTTTATATCTGTGCTCGGCACCGAGTGCCAGCCGTAGCATTTTCCAAGATGGCGACTACTCCATTACACTCTCACATTCACTAGAAAACAATAAGTTAAATAAATAATGCTTACTTGTTTAAGCTTTGAATATTTCTAACAGTTAAAAGTTAGTATTGTATAATTTTTAGTGATTTATTATAATATGTGTGAAAATGACCTGAGGCGCCGGTTATATTTATATTTTGAAGTTGTTATTTATATTATAAAATTTAGTAAAAATGGTTTTGACAGTTATTCTTTGGCCTAAATGATCAAAATATTGCTTACATTCATCATAGAAGGCGTTCTATTAATTGTTATTCTATATTTGACTATATAGGTTTGATTTTTAACTAGGTATGAAATATTTACACCAAGTGCATGTAAAGAGTTTAAATACTAGAGAGTTGTGATACTTTATATGTTTTTGTTGCAATTGTCAAGTTTTAAAGTTTGGTTAAAGCATAATATTCCTTTTCAAGTTTTTTGCTATGATTGTAATTTGTGGCCTTGCTGAATTGGTAAAGCAAGATATTTGTACATAGAACTAATATCTAAAAATCCCATAAGTTCATGATTTCCAAATATTGGTATATGTTGTGAAAAACTACTTGATGAAATGATATTCTTATCAATTATATGCTGTATAAATAAATGATGGACGTAACATTCTACAGACAACCAACCATTTGATTGTACGATCTTTTCTGGAGTTGTACCTGTTTTCAAGCAAGAAAATATCCCCCTATTCTTACTTTTTTGTGTTATTGGCTTGAGAATTTATTGTTTATCCTTATAATTAACCAGTCTTTGAGAATAGTATTCTTTTTTTTCAGAATAAAGTGTAAACGCAGCCATAACATAAAAAGTGATGTTCTCTTAGTGAAAAAAAGATGATTTGGAACTGCATGTCAAAATTATATTTATTGTTCTGGAGAACGCCAGCAGCCTGGAATCAGGCGTGCTAAAGTTGTAGCACGCCCCCATAGTTTTTCTTCAATTTTATTCATTACTACAATCATAACAGGTTTGTTTACATAAATTACTATTCATTAAAATATTTTTCTATTATGTTGTCAGTATATAATCACACAACCGTCCCTGAGATACCCTAAGGTTGTAAGGAGGGAGATTTGTAGGAAGTTAACCTTTTAGGATTTTACCCAGCAATAAACTTTTAATTTTTCCTCGTCCATGCGTTTGAAAGAACATATTGAGACATACATTTATAACTTATTACAATATAAAGTATGAATATCGTTTTTCATGTAAAGTTCCCAAGCTAAATATTATATTTTAGCAAAATCCCCATAAGGCAGGGGTGTATATTCTGCACAAGATTATTTTTTTTTCCCTGCTGCAATTTTTTTATATTTTTTCCCCTCTAGTTTTTTCCAGCAAGGAGAGGATGAAATGCAAAAATATTTCCAAAACTCTTTATTTTATTCATATTATCCTCCTTCCCACATATTCTTTTAATTTTTTTCGCCAAAGAGGGGAAAAAATGCTTGCAGATCTCTTAATTTTTACATTTTTCCCCCAACCACATATTTTTTATTTTATTTTTTACCCCTCTCAGCAGGGTCAAATTTGCAGAATATACACCTCTGTAAGGTTAAAAAAAATTAGCTATCAATACTGCATCTTTTTAATACCGCCCCCTTTATTTTTTTCAGGACGCCGTGGTTATGTCATCAGGTCCGGGGGGGCAGAGGATAGTTCCTACCCCACCCAACGGATCCGTGATGGTGGCGAGGCCGCAACAGATTCAGCCTCCGCAAATGCTGGCTAATGGTCAGATAGTTCGTACATCAGCTGGTGGCATGATAATGGGCGGTCATCGGGGCGGGCCTATGCCTACACAAGGAAATATACCGCAACCCATCATACGTCCCGGAATGTCAATGGTAAGTTTTGTAATTAAGTCCTGAAAATTTCTTAAATCATTATTAGTCTTATGAATATTCATTGTAAAATATTATGATTTCATTTAAAAATGATTCAGGTGCCTAGCTCCGGTGGTGTTGCTGGTCAAAATGTTGTCATACGTCAAAATGGATTACGGCCTGGTCAGCCAGGAACCTCTATCACTGTGCCTTTAGCCACTCTTCAGTCATTACAGGCTGGTCAGGGCATTCCTACCGGCCAACCAGGCCACCTGCTCGTCAGAACAGAAACAGGACAGTATCAAATATTGCGAGTTGGACCCCAGCCTTCCAGTACACCTCAACAACAGCCAGGTGGCCCGACCGTGGTCACATCTAGTTTTGCCCTTCATTCACAACCTCAACCACAGCAGCCAACTGTTGTGCGAACTGTAACTAGTACAATAGGTCCTCCCGGGCCCGGTTCTGTGATAAGCTCTAACATGATGGTCAGACAGAACGGACCTATAAACCCAGGCCCTGGGCCAGGACCACAAATAGTGAGACCAATGACTTCTAGTTATCCTATAGGTGGAGCTGGTATCAACAACAGTAGTGCACCCGGTGTAGTTGCTAACAATGCAATTGTTAGAAATACCCTAACCAGTGTTCCATCTTCCACACCTCCTCTTTCTCAAGCACCTGTTATGGGCCCAGCCTCGGCAAGGTAAACTAATTTTTTTTTATCACACTGATCTAGTTGAAAAGGGAAAATTGTAAGTATCAGTAATTTAAGTTCAAATGTAATTTGTACCCCTGTATGCACAAGAATCATTATCTCCAGTAAGGAAGGGGAAAAATGTAAAATACTTTGAGAACTATTTTATTCATATTATCCCCCCTTTTACACATTTTTTTAGTTTTTTTCACTAAGGAGAGGGGAAAATGCAAGAAAATGTTTTCTATTCTCTTAATTTTTACATTTATTTCCCCCACTTATTTTTTATCCCCCCCCCCCCCATAACAGGGTCAACCATACAGAACAGAATATGTTATCTATAATACAAAGTAGAACGATGTTTGTTTGTCTGTCTATCTGTCTGTTTGTTTGTAAAGAAGGATCTCGCTAACCGCTGAACCGATCGGGTTCTCCTTTACAGGGTAGCTTCTCATAGGTCCCGGGAAGGTTTATAACTATTTTCTTGGGGGGTGGGACACCCCTAACCCCCCCTAAAAATGAAAAATACCCCCCCACACAAAAAAAATTATTTGTTTTAAATCTAAAACACAAAAAAAAGTTTGATAAAACCTCTTGGGCCAAAGCCGCTAGTATATTATATATAATATACCCCTGTAAAGGGAAATAATAAAATAAAACGAATTAATACTTTTCCCGTTTTATCTATATTTTTTATTCCTATATTGTAGATATTTTAATCTTCCCAACATTTATGAGTTATAATAGAAAAATATTGATATATAAGTTATTTTTCTAGTGCTAACAACAGCATGGGCCAGCAAATGACTCCTGATACTGCCAAAATCAAATGTAAAAACTTCCTGGCAACCTTGTTGAGACTGGCCAGTGATCAGCCAGAAAGTGTCGCCAAGAATGTTAGAGCTTTGATTCAGGTATCATGCATTATTCATTTACTAAAAAAAACAAATAATGAATTGGAATTGGAAAATAGACTGTACATTCATTGTCCTTTCCATCTTTGTATTTTTGTCACGACCCATCAAATATCATGAAAATTGCTCCAGCTTGAATACCATAAATAAGTTTGAATATTTTAGGGTCTAATAGATGGGCGAGTGGAACCTGAAGATTTTACAACAAGACTGCAAAAAGAACTTAACTCTTCTCCCCAACCCTGCCTTGTTCCTTTTCTCAAGAGAAGTCTCCCTTATCTTCAGCAGTCTCTTGCCTCTCAGGAGCTTACAATTGAGGGTGTGCGACCTCCGGCCATGTCACAGGCAGGTAAGTTGCCGCCTGCTGTTTCAACTGCTATACATCAGCAAACACAGCAGCAACCAATTTTACAGCCGCCACCAATAACCTCTGCACCTGCGCCACCGCCTGTCCGGATGCTGCAAACTGTTAAACCTCAGGTTCAACAGCCGCCGCCGGTATCGATGGGGCGGCCTAGGATTGTACCAACTGTTGTTTCTACGGCGGCGCCGACACTGACGTTACCGAAGGTGCCGATTACAACTTCTTCTGTTCCTGTGATGCCCGCCGTGACAGTATCGTCAATCCAACCGCCAACATCAACAATAAACCGTCCAGGTATAATACTTTTATAACTCATATCACAAAAGCAGGATTTCAAGCACAGGACGTAGATGTAGATAAAGTAGTAGCCGGCCCGGTATGAAGCACATGTTTAAAATAAGATTATGAATGGTACTATTAATGAAATTTGGAATTATAAAAAAAAGATATCGTATTTACGTATTTTGTCACACTAGCTTGTAGCTATGCTAAATTATTTAAGACTATTTTACTAATATACATATATATTTTAGTGAGTTTTAGTAGCTTGACTCGTCCAGACTTCAGCATGCCTACTCTACCACCGGTAATTCATTTTCATAATAAAGAAGTTATTTACCTTATCGAAGAGAAAAGTATTCTCTATTTTTTTTATTGATTTTTAGGGTGACTTCATTGGGACACCTGCCATACTCGGCGAGGTTTGGGTAAAAATAACGGGCTCTTAAGATGTAATGATTCAAGTCATAATGTTCTTGAACGTGGAGCAGCCCTTTAAGTGGCCCTTGTGGCTATTCAGAAGTGTCTCAGCCTTCTCTTGACGACTTAGGTCCAAACACTAAGAATTTATGGCTAATCAATCAATGAATTATTTTGACAACGGTCTTTATTTTTAGAACTTAAATATAAAGCATCCTGTGCCGCCTTTACCTGGTGTAGTAGCTATGAGAGAGAAGAAATCTAACAACAGTTACTCTGCTGCTGGGGACGATGATATTAACGATGTAGCCGCCATGGGTGGTGTTAACCTTCAGGAGGAAGCTAATGTAAGTTTGTTTGTTTGTGTAGTTTAGAACATGTATAGTTTTGTCGACCGTAAAAAAATATATGTTGAACAAGGATTACCTTCAACATTCAGAAAAGCGAAACTCCACAAATGAAAAGTCTTGTAAACGAACATCGGCTAATTGTTTGTGAAATCATCATGCAAAGTAAAGTATAATATCATTTAATGATTCTTAGGGGGGAGGCGGATGTGCCACTTTTTTTAAACCAAAAGTAAAAAGTGCTTGATCTTAGCCCATAAAAGAGTTAAAACTCTAAAATTCGGCACAGCAGTTGCTTTTGTGGAGAACGATATGGAACTGTGAAGAAACTGCGGCAGAACCGCCGCTCCCGCCGAATTTTTTTTTTTGCCTTTTTTTCGCCAAATTAGACAGTTCTCAATCATCTGAAATAAACTTTTTTTCTTATAAAAATTTCCGTTATATTTTCACGTGACACTTGTAATATTTCAATCATGTCAATATTAACAAAAAGTTGCAAGTGTAAAATCTTAAAGTGTCAAGTGAAAATATAACTAAGCGAAATTTTTATGAAAAATAAGTTTATCTCAGATGATTGAAAATTGTTCCGCCACCGTTTCTTCACAGTTCCATATTATTCATCACAAAAGCAACTCCTGTGCAGAATTTTATAGCTGTAACTCTTTTATGGGCTGAGATCATGCACGTTTTACTTTTGGTTTCAAAAAGTGGCACTTCCGCCTCCCCCCTTTCTATAAAATCTAAATTAAGAGCTAGAAAACAAAATCCCTAATAAAATCGATTAAGAAAACAGTAAAGCCCAGTTATTATCTATTACCAAGAGGCTAAAGACTTTGTTGCAATCAATAAGTTTATTTTGATATTTTTGATACCAAATATTGTATGTTTTAGTCCATCCTGGGAACAAGTGACAATGTCGGAACTGTGATACGGTCCTGTAAGGACGAAACCTTTCTACAAACTGGCCTTCTTCATCAGAAAATATCAAGAATCTGCAAAGAAAAGGTTTACATTGAATCATATGATATGTTTAATGTTGCTGACTTATCATGTATGTATTGTATAGGGATGTGATACAGCCCACGAACGAAAAATTAATGTTTTTTTTTTGTAAAACGTGAAGCTCAACTAAAAAATACACTACATTGACACAAGTACCTTTGGGGCGTTTTCCCTCAATGTTCCCTTTGAACAAAAGTAATTTTCCCCCTCCTTTATTTTTTAAAAAATTGAAAATAAGGTCGATGTGGTTAGTTTTTCATTTGATTCTTTTACGTTATGTTGGTTTATATTAGGCAATTGGTAGCCCCACGGGGTGACGACACCGCAGGTTTAGGCCCAACTGGGGTCAGACAAATGGAAAAAGCTGACACCGCTTATTTGGAACTCAATTAAGGATGGGTGGTTTCAATGCTCTACAGGAGTTTTGATGGAAATCACCACCTTCTAAGAGCACAATATTAAATAATGCTTTTTATATCAATTAGGGTTTGGATGCTCCACCTGTTGACGTGATAACACTGGTGTCCCACGCCACGCAGGACAGACTCAAGACCCTGGTATCCAAGCTTTCTGTCATTGCGGAGCACAGACTAGATATTATTAAAGCCGAGGGACCTTATGAAGTCACTAGTGTAAGTATCTTTCAATTCTAGGGGGGTTTAATAAAGTGGGGAGGGGGGGGGGCACTTTTTATAACCAAACCTATAAGTCCAAATAACTCTACCAAACAAAGAGTTACTGCACTGAAATTTTGCATGACATTCGCATTAATGGCATACAATGTGGAACTGTGACGTAAACTATGGCTTAATTTTTAATCAAACATAGATAATTGGGACACTCACCTTTGCTGTAAAACAGATTTGATCACTCTGGAGCAATCGTCTAATTAGATTAAGTTGTGTACTATCATTAATCATTTATCATAGTAACGATATATTAATCGTGTCAGTATTTGATTCTCTACAAATATACATTGGCAACTGGCTCTATTATTCTTAAATCGAAGCCCTTGCAGCTTATTGCCTTCAACCTTTTTAGTCTCAACAAATAATCTATTAAGATCTACTTCTTAGTCAAGAGTAGTAAGAAAATCTGCGAAATATACTAACTAATCTTTTTTTACAGGATGTTAAAGGTCAGATCAGATTTCTTGAGGATCTGGACAAAATGGAGAAAAAGAGACAGGAAGACATGGAAAGAGAAGCTTTGCTCCGAGCTGCTAAGTCCAGGTATGGATTACAACAAGAATCTTTATGTCCATTAGCAGCAAACTTGGAAAGAAGAATTTGAACAGAGATATATGGGACAATGGGCTGTTTATTACACTAGTCCCTTAAATTTTCAAATAATTTTTTAATATTCGTTGGCTTAACAACTTTTATAACTTAAGTGAATTTTGATTGGTTGATTCATTAAGTTGAGTGTTCAAACGATTCAACCAATTATTTCAATTTACATAGGGGGTAATTTTGTGTATCCTCATTTGGGATGTACATTAATTTACGGCCATTGTCTTATCCCTTTAGATCCCTGGAATTTAAAAGTAACAGACAATAAAAGAGAAGATTGTGACGAATATGAGAATTTATAGAGATCGGAGAAAATTAGAAGACTTATGTATTTTCTTTTAGAACGAAAACAGACGATCCAGAAAAGGAGAAAATGAAAGCCAAGGCGAAAGAATTACAAAAAATGGAGCAAGAACAACAAAGGTAACACATATTATATGTTGATATGTCCTTTTAAGATCTGAAAAACAGACCTTTACACATTAAGTAGCCAAGGTTTGTGTAAGATGCAATCTAATCCAACTTCTTACCACAGGAGGAAATTGCTGGGAAACCCTCTTGCACGTTTTTTATCCTATATTTTTTCTTGTACACATACAATATATATTATCCTTAAGTTGTTAAATTATAAAATTACTAGTGTAAGCTCTTCTAGCATCTAGTGGCAAAAATTAAATAGCCCAAGACCATCCAGGAAAAGAAGCTTCCATAAAATGCCAAATGGATAACTCAATTGGTTCAGTAGTAATCGAAATCTTAAGCTACATATATACTACTTTTATGTAATAGCAAAATACGGTCTACTAATCCTTGAAAGTAATCCTAATACCTTGCAATAGTGATGTCAAGTTTATATCAACATATGCCCAAAACCTTATCGCTTGCTCTCGTTCGTGCATAGTCCACTTTGATTCGGCATAAAAAATATGTGTATTTATTATTTAATGTTTTAGGCATTCTGAGGCGAACGCAACTGCTTTGGCTGCCATTGGCGGAAGCAAAGCCAAAAAATTCAAGTTTGACGAGCCCAGCAAACCAGGGAGCACGGTTCCCATGAGACCAAGAATAAAGCGGGTCCATCTTAGGGACGTTATATTCTTGATGGAACAAGAGAAAGAGTTACGAAACAGTCAGTTATTGTACAGATCGTACTGTAGTTAAAAGTTCCTCAATACTAATTTTATTTTTTACTAAATCCTAATATCAGAATCATTTGAACCCCAACCTTCCATATTTGTCCAATCATCCATCGTTTCTGGAATGTGAGAAAAATTCAAAAAGTGAAAAAATATATTCTCTGTTAAATTGTTAGTCGAATACCTACCTACCACCACACCAACAAGAAAAGAAATAATATAATAGCATTAATTATTATTTATTATATATTAAACCGTGATCCAATTTTGAATCTAAACAAATGATTTGTAAAAATTCTTAATGATTTTAAATTTGTTTATTATAAATTAATCTTTTAGGGGCGTAGGGTTTTAATCAAAAAACTTACATATAAAATTCAAGGTAAGAAAAATGTCCATGCGTAATTATACATGAAATTAAATATGAAACTATTATATCAAATATTGACACCTATTTACTTTACAGAATCAAAGATATTTTAGATTTTTTTCCAATATTACCAGGAGTGATATTTTTCTAAAGAAAAAATGTTATGCTTCCATTTTTTTTGTTCTCAACTAAAGTTATCATAATTGTGACTTGCAAACGTTGGAGGCAAATATTTTTTTTCTGCAGATAAATTAACTTTCCTCCCTGCGTAACGAAATGTTAATTTTCAGTGGCGTAGCTACTTTTTAATTAGTAAATGTCCGTCCGTATGACACGCAATCATAGAACTTAATATTTCCATTTCTTCGCAGCACCATTTTAACGCAAATAAAAATAAATAAATCAGAAAATCTTTGATAATCTAATTATGGTGCTATGCTTTGATTAACTCATTACAAACGAATGTTTTTATTCCACAAGATTTTCTCTTCACTGTTTTACAGCTTATTGTTCTTTTACAGAATTCAAATGCTGCGCAACTCTTGGACAAAACCGACCTTGTTTTTATCAAGTTTAATATTATGTATATAGGGGAGACAAGTTAAGTGTAGAGATCACGATATTATAATACCTTTTACATTAAATAATCACGATAAAAAGCTTTTTAAAATCATATACGGCTTACTATACCTTAAAAAGGAATCTATATTCTATGCAATAGCCTAAAATTCACTGAAAATAAAGGGATCTGCACATTGATCCTGTCCCCCTTTTTACATGATTTTAAATTCTGTAAGTATCCTTTTGATTAAACCCAAGCCTGGTAAACAATGTATAACATCTTCAAGTGTCCTTAGTCAGCAGTGCAATTACAACATTTTTTTCGTCTATTCTATTGTTATTTATAAGGAAGCAAGTATTTTTTTTTTATTGTTTTATTTCAATTTTATAGTAATAGTACCTACCTAAAAATAGAAGGGTAATTTTTTTTTGAGGATAAAGGCTTTAAGAGTACATAGAAACACTTCAGAAAGCTTATCCTTACTAAAGAACTTCTTACTAGACCCAACTGAAAAATTGCTACAAAAAATTTATAGGATTTGTATTTTAAAAGTAATTTGTAAGCTTTAATTGTAAGACTACTCTAGTACTCATAAATAGCGTGGTTTTGACGTTTAAGAATTATTGAGGTTCTTGTTTAAAGATGCTCGAAAATTCCTTTTTCTAGGAAGCTTTTATTAAGTTTTCAGCTTTCTTGGATGTTTCTAAGATGTCTCTCTTATACCTTTGTTTTTAGATCTATAAATATTTGAAATTTAAGTGGACAACAAAAGTCATATTAAATACTAGGATATGCACATGAAAGGTGGATCTTTAGATTTGAAACTACCTTTATATCTTTACCGTCTCGGTCTTTTTAATAACTTGGTTAATATATTCATATGACGATCTTAAAGACTTAACCACCGAAAATTGAAGCTTACAAGCTTCGCTTGATTAGGAACCTTTTTTCTAATAAATTTTAATACCCCCACACCATTTTATTGAAAAAAAAATACCTAAATTTTTATCTTTTAATTAGAAATACCTGCCAGATTTAAAAATTAAAAATTGAGCCAGTCATCATGCATTTTATACAATATACATACATCAATTGGACATTCAATTTTAAAAATTGTAAAATTAAAATACTTTGATTAATTGTTATTTTAAGTCTTATTTTAAATTAATATTATTTTACTTGGATCATTAGGGTTAGTTTAGTTATTTGTTAAGGGCGTTAGGCAGATTGTAATTTAATTATCACCAATAATTTACGTATTAGATCCTTGTTACATAATCACTACACACACATACTAACACCATGCACTGTTATGAATCTGTTTTCTTTACTTAAAAGATATTTACACCTCTCAAGAGCTTTTATTATTTTATTTACTACACAACTGCGGTTTCAAGAGAGAGATGTATTATCTTTTGAATAAAGGTTTGATGTTTGTGTGTTTGTAAAGAACTATTATAATTATTATTATAAGATAAACCAATGTACCTGAATTAGTGAACTAAACTATTACTATTAATTTGTGTGTGTGTGTGTGTTTACTGCACAATTTCTGTATGTGAGTGCATGTGTGTGTCCTAGGAACGTGTGAAAACAAACACCCATCAGCCGGATATTATGTACATTAGTCCTTACTGAATTCACTTTAGTAGAATAATTTTGAATAAATCCTATTAAATTCTTAATTTTTCCTGTATTTCTCCATGATTTGTTACTGGACTAATGGTTTAGTATTGGCTTGCTGTGTTATGTTCCACTTCCAAACAGTGTACTTAATAAGATGTCCCATATAATGTGAATGCCTCAAATTTATCTTGAAATTAATTGAAATTTATTTTCAAATAAAGCTTACTTTAAAAAATATTTTAAAACCTATATGTCGAACTACTCTAGCAATATTTTCTTTAATATTAAAACATGAAGAGACTTTGATGAATGGGTCAATTTGTAGCAAAATTTGATTAGGGGATTTTATAGCCTCGTTGGTCAAAAATGTATTAATTTGGTGCATTCACATGAGTGGGTATTCGTCGACTTCTCTTGGCGTGATCAGTCACAAGTAATCCTTTTATTTATTCTTCAATTTAAATGTTTCAATTTTTTTCAAAATAATAGATAAACTTCAACTCAATCGAAACTAAACAAAATATTGTTCACAGCCAATATCTAAAATAGTTTGCTTAAAAATTTAAATATTTTTATGAGAGTTAAAGGTGAAAAGGATTACTACAATAATTTTTATTTATACAAGGCCTTTTTTTGCAAACTTGGTTTAAGTTTTATATATTGTTGATTATTGCCCGGGCTCTTAATTCTATTAAATAGGAACTACTGTAACCACTGTGTAGTTTCTACGCCACGTTTCTTCCTTGTATTTTTTTGCATTGCTAAAGAAAAGTCAAATAAATTCTTAACTATGTATTCTGATTGTTTTTGTTTTAATTTTATACATAATTGTAGTAGCTACTACCATAATAGGTTCTTAAAGTAAAAGATTGAACAAGGATGACAATAAATCCAATTGTAGCAAAGCTTTTAATTCTAAAAGTACGGAGAACAGTTAAGCAGGTGTTACTGAAATTTGAGCATAACAAACATAACATAGTGAGATCGATAAATTTTTTCAGAAAATATGAAGATATTATAACAAGGGAAAAAGTATAAAATTGTTGATAATAGCTAAAAATAATTTTTGGTAATTATTATAGAATTGCTACGTTTTCGAAAACGGACCTTAACTAGTATATACAGGAATCAGAATGTAAAGTCAAAAATCAAATACATGTCTAAATTATCGACAAGGCATACAGACCGAAATGATAGAAGAGCCTCGCTTTTAAAATCGCTGATGTAAAAGATTTTTACACTTTATTCAAATATTATTACAGAAAAAAAGAATATAAAAGAGGACTATCAAGTGATTCTTAGCATCTTCCAGCATTGACCCATAGTATTTTTTAGTAAATATACTAGGTTTATGTTTTATTTTTGCTTTATCGACTAAAAAGTTAGGTTTCACCTTGGTTTTATAAAAAACAAGGATGACAACATCCATAAAAGCGAAGCACTGAAGCGGTAGGACAAACGGACATTAACACTTGTATAGTATCTGAACTGAATAATCAGAATTTAAAAGTATAAGAGTCGAAGCAAAATTGTAAATAAATTTGTTGAAAAACTGCTTGAAGCAGGATAATGTTTATGGACATACTTACATTTTTGGACTTGATTATAGAGTTGCTTCGCTTATAATATTGTTCTTTGTTGTCCTAGGAATCAATATACCAAAAATCAGATCAAACGGATAATAAGAACACTTGAAAATTTGTTGTTAAAAAAGTAGAAAAATCAACATGTTTAAAATGGACGTACGGACATTCTGGTAATGATTATAGAGTTGCTACGCTTTCTAAACCGTACCCAACTACTACAGGAATCATCATGCAAAGTTTGAAATCGATAGGACAATTCTAACATGCCTAAATTAACGAATAAAAGCTATCTATCTCGGACGGACGGACGTACGGACGGACCGACCCTAATTATAGAAAAGCTTCGCTTTTAAAAACTCTGAAATGTTAAGCATTGTTTGGTGCAATATCATCGAATGTTTTGATGAGTTCAAACTGTTGTTTAAAAGCTTTGGCACAAAATAAATTATTGTGATTAAAAATGTATATTTAGAAAAAGGGTTAATAACTTGTAAACAGTTTAATTAATGTACTTTTGCAATTTACAGCATTTGATGATATTGCTTTACATTTCAAAGTTTTTTTCATATAAAACTATGGCGAAACCTAACTTTTTAGTCAATAAAGCAAATATTAAACATAAATCTAGTATATTCACTAAAAAATACTATGGGTCAATGCTGGAAGATGCTTAGAATCACTTGCTCTTGTTCGTGGATAGTCCCCTTTCACTAGATATAAATATAAAAAAAAGATTTATTCACATGAGTGAAATAATTAATTTATTTACATATAGGTATGTACATTAATTTAAAATATTGAATAATATAAAAGGAACTTAGCATTTTTAAAACAAATTTAAGTTAAAAATTTATACTTTTGGATTTAACAGAAAATTTTGTTCGGAAAAAATAACAATAAAATAAAATATGTACAAAAATTGATCTAAATAATGCCCAGTTTAATCACAGAAGTTTTTCTACATATTTACAGGGAAGCCTTGTAAAGCCATTTTCGCGTATTCAAAGAAAATTTAATTTTTTAAGAATAAGATTTTACGAAAGAATTAAGTCAAAATCATTTTTATACAAAAAAATATATCATTACTAATTAATTTGTCTTTAAACACTATCCTTTTTAACTAAATAATTAAAGTGACTTAATGTATAAAGAAAAATATGCGAAATACGCCATTACGCCCGTTTAGTTGGTTAAATTTGATGATTTAATTATTATTTGCCATGATTGCTAATGTTGTGAGGGCCGCGCTCAAATGTCTACCAACCTAAAAAATAATATCATTCATAAACAGAACAAAGTATGGAATGGACAGAAGTCTTGACTGAAAAAAGTGAATTCTGGACTAGACAGAGTGAAACCTGGATTGGGAGAGCAAGTCAGGTCATGACTAGATCTAGTCAAAGTCTCGACTGGGCAGAGTAAAGTCTGGTCTGGAATAAGCACATTAGTATGGACTAAACAGATATCAAATTCTGGACTGGACCGTTAGTAAAGTCAGTCTGGATTATAGGCTTAGAAATATATGTAGACAAAGAAGTCTGGACTGGAAAGAGCAAGTCAGGTCTTGACTAAACACAGCAAAGTCTAGACTGAACAGATAACAAAGTCTGGACTGGACAGTTAGTAAAGTCTGGACTGGATGTAGTAAATTCTGGACTGGACAGTTAGTAAAGTCTGTACTAGACAGAGCAAAGTCTGGACTGAACAATTAGCAAAATCTGGACTGGATATATCAAATTCTTTACTGGACAGGTAGTAAAGTCTGGACTGGATTTAGTCAATTCTGGCTTGGACAAAGTCTGGACTACACATAGCAAATATTATTACCCTTTTGATATTAGAAGGAGGCAGAAGGAAGCCATGTTCAGTTCCATCTGCTCCCTGCTCTGGAAGCTCCATTGTAAAGCTGTATAAGATTCCCTAAAAAGTATAATTTGAAATATGTTTTGTTGCTAGCTCGAGCAATATGTAATAACAACGGCCAAATATAGTAACTGCAGCTACCTTTAATTGTTTATGGCAACATTCGCTCTTCATTTGACATTATACATATATTTTGGATCATAAATTGCCTTCCTAGGGTATAGGAAAGCTATTTCCTTTCCTTTTTCTTAGAAACTTGTACTTAAGGAAGGTTACTTCTGTCCACCACCTCACTAATTCTTCCTAGTTCTTGCAAATTCTTCCTTTTGCACATAATTTTACCATTTTCTAATAAATTTTATTACCTTTGTAATATAATAATCATCTGTAGCACCTCCAGCTATTCCCCAGTTTCCAAATACCTTAATTTTTAAATATATCATAATTTGTAGCACCATCATAAGCATATTATCCCCCAGATATTAATTTTCTGCATGTTAAAAATGCACAGTAGGGTTTTATTGTCTGAAGCTTAAGATTTCAATAGTTACTGAAAAACAAGCCTTCATCTGTACGCTATTTACCTGTTTGGCTGTTCCTGGCTGATATACTTCTCCAGTGATATTTCTGATAGCATTTGCCACGGAGCTCGCGATACGATGAAGTTCCCTCTGAAAAGGAAAATTTATTTTATAAGTGCAGGCTATAAATAGCTAACCTATCTTTAGGGTTGGGCCGGATACTTTTTTGGCCGGATATCGGATACCGGATATCCGGTTGATTTCAAATGCCGGATATCCGGTAACCGGCCGGATATCCGACCAACGCCGGATATCCGGTTATCCGGCCAAATTACCGGATAACCGGCCAAATTACCAGATATTAAAGTAGTAAACAAAAATTTCTTCAGAAATCTTAAATAAATTTACATAAAGTTAAACTTATTCAGAAAAAATGTTCTTCTAGCTTCAATAATAAGAAAATTATAGCCATTTAAGATTTTTAAAAGCAGAGATTTTTGGTGTAAAGTATAAAAAATTATAGAGCCGGATATCCGGCCGGATAGTTTCAATATCCGGTATCCGGCCGGATATTGAAAATGGCCGGATATCCGGCCACACCGGATATCCGGCCCAACCCTACTATCTATAGGGATATAAATTTAACAGTTTTTTTTAACAAAGTACTACATTGGTATATTTAGCCTTAACCCCCCCTCCATTATTTTGAGATAAATTGAACAAATTTGATTGTGGGGGGGGGGTGAGTTTTTTTATTACTTATGTTAGGTTCTATTGGGTTAACCATAGGAAAAAAACTAACCACCGCTCCCCACTTGTTTTCAATTTATTTAAAGGAGGATGGGTGTTATGACTACTTTAAGGTGTATCTCGACCTCTGTAGGTGTCTTAACCTCTTTTCGAGGAAGCTTTGTGTTTATCAAGTTCGAAATTAAATTCCTTATCATTAAACCAAAAACAAAGCGCAAATGTCGTCTTTTAGGGCTTTCCTTTCATAATGTGGCGCGGCATAGAGTGTTTGTTTATTTTGAAGCGCACGTTCTTACTTTTGAATGAGATATGAGAGTGTGAAGATTGCGGAGAACAAAATTGGGCCTATCATTGGTCTCATTGAGTGTGAACTACCCTAGTATATCAGGGATTTGAAACCATAAGAGCTTCAGGTAGAATTTGTTAATTTGATTAAGAAGTATGGTGTGTAGGACGATTATATGTAGTTTTAAAAAAGGCTTTAGCCAGCTAAGCATGAAACTTAATTATGATTAATATATGTTTTAGTAATTTTTATGTGCCTTATTGTTGCATTTAACAATGATTTATTAAACCAAATAATTTGCCTTTAAAGCCAAAGTTTCCAAAGATTCTTTAACCATAAGAAAAGAAAAAGATTTTTTTTAGTGCTCAAAGTTTTAAGATAACGAATAATATTTTATTCTGTTTATTAATTGATCTTGTAATTTCAGGTCTTTTGAAATAATTTCATCAATAAATCTATATTCAAACCTGCTGTTGAATCTTGATGGTTCCTGGTATTGGGGGTTTTGTCTGATCACCAACTGATCTCGTGAACTTCCCGCTAATTCGGAAGTCCAAGCTCAACCAAAGTGTCATGGTTGAGACAATTTCAAAATATCTGATGAATAGGCGTTAGCATTCATCAAGAGATCAATAGCATCTAGTGAATTATTGATGCAATAAACTGTGACAATTTTTCTGTGAAATAAGTACCTAGTGAATCAATATGCCACTAACCAAAAAGCAGAAAATTGAGCGAGCAATCGCTATTGGCAGTGAAAGGCTAGAAGTTTTTGATGAACAGTTAAAATTGTTTTATGACAATCTAAAAGCCTGCCAAAGTTTTAGTTCATGTGAAAATGTGAATGTAAAATCAATTCGTGACATTTTTAGTGAGGTCAAGGACCAATCTGACCTAATAAAAAGTCTAAAACCTGCCGTGGAGACTAGTGAGCTGCGCGAGTTTAAGCGTGATTTGGATGAAGCTAGTGAGCAGAAAACTGTTGCAGATAAAGTTTATGCGTCGTTGGAGCAGTGTACAAAAATTCTGTACTGGCTTGACAATGATTCAGATGACGCGAGGTCAAGCACTGTCGCCAGGAACCTTGACGTCATTGAGAAGGTGAAGATGGACATGGGAGTGCTTAAAATTTCCGTGGAGTTGCGCCAAGAAGTACGTGATATGTACCGAAGGCTTAGAGAGATGGAACGTCGTTCATCTAATCTGGATGAGAGTGGGACACCTGCCATGCTCTCCAGAAGTATGTCTGCTGTGGATATTCGGAGTTCCAACCCGCAGTATGGGCGCTGGGACAACAGTTTGTTGCCGTCGTTCGACGGTACTGACACGGATTACCCAAACTTTAAACAGGTCTTTAAGGATCTTTGCTCTGGTTATGGATTTGCTGACCAGAGATTAAGTCTGATGTTGTGTATGGAGAAGGTGATAACCAACCCGGAACTACGCAAGCAAGTGTCAGCGATTAGAGATCACAATGAACAATGGGCGTTTCTTGACCAGATGTTTTTATCAAATACTCGCCGGTTCATGAGGATTTTAACTAAGTTGAACAAGATGAAACCTGTGGATAAACCTGTGGACGTGGTTAGCGCAATTGCTACCTTCAAGAGCATGATGCAGGAGGTAGAAGCCATCGTTGGTTCTGCAGCTAAGGATTACAACCACCTAACTCTCATTCATATTTTTAAAGACAAGTGCCCTGAAAATTTGAGAGACAAAATTATGATGGAGCTAGGTAGCATGAACCAACCCAACATCCCGAAGATTGTTGAACTGCTGGAGAGGACCAGGGGTGCCATGTTGGCCGGTGATATGTCTTATGATAATGGCGCCGGCAAGAGAAATCGTGATAGAGCTGCCGCCGCGCAAGTATCTGGCCGCAGCGACGATAAGAATGGAAAGGCTGGAAAGGGCAAGGCTTCCAAGTGGAACAGTGCATGTCCTGTGGAGAGCTGCAAGGAGAAGCACCCGATTTTCCGTTGCCTCACGTTTAAGAAGATGGATGTGGTTGACCGTAAGAAAATTGTCCAGCAGAAGAAGTTATGTGAACTCTGCTTGTGCGACGGCCATACTGCTGACAAGTGTAATAAATCTGAGAAGCTTGGTGTTTGTGGTACTAATAATTGCGACAGATACCATTCCAGGTTACTCCATGAGGCTAGTGCTGGTGTGAATACAGTCTACAAGTCAAGTTCTGCACCCAGCCCCTGTACCTTCTTACTTCAGTTAGTTCCTGTTGTAGCACCTGGCGGCGGCACCTGCCACGCCACGGTAATGTTTGACTCCGGGGCAAATTTGCCACTTGTATCTGAGAAGTTATCCAACAAGTTGAAGCTGAAATCTACTGGCAGATATACAACGATTTCTGTAGCTGATGGCAGTGAGTCTTCCTGCCGCAATGTTGTGTTTTATTTGAAGGATAGGGACGGCAATCTGAGGGAGTTTGAGGCAGCTGTCATGCCTACCCTCGGCGGGGCCAACGAGATGCGCTCGGTCCACCCCGAAACTGCCGCCGAGATATTTAAAATGCCGCCAGAAAGGTTTACATATATTAGTGGAAGCTTAGATATCATCATTGGAAATACACATCCTGACGTGTTTCCTTCAACCTACCAGAAAGTGGGCCAGTCTATGTTGTGGCGAACCATTTTTGGTAGTGGTTTTATCTGTACGAGTGCTGATGGTGGAGCTGGAGATCAAAAGTCGGCTTATAAGGCTGTCAGTGTCAGTGGAGGCACTTTGCCAGACTTTCTGACGTCTGAATCGTTTGGCATACAGCCGCAGGCACTTTGTCCAGGATGTACTGCTTGTCAAGAGTGTAAGGCTATGGCCGACGGCACTACCTGGGACCAGCGTGAGAGGCAGAGGATAATTGAGGCAGGTTTAACACTAGACTTGCAGTCCAACAAGTGGACAGGTCAATATGCTTATATTGAAGATCCTCACACTTTACCCTACAATGAGAGTTTAGCCCGCAAAATTGCTGAAAAGGATCGTGCCAGGATGGTCAAGGAAGGTACCTATGGAATGTATGTGGAGGTATTCAACGACGCCATAAGAAGAGGCGTTTTCCAAAAAGCCACGCCTGAAGAGTTGCAGTATGAAGGACCTAAGTCTTGTTCATCAATAGTGGTTGCCTTCAAGGAGGATTCAAGTTCCACACCCATGCGATTGTGTGCAAATAGTTCTCTGACGTTCAAGGGTACCAGTTTTAATAACATAATGCTGGGAGGCCCGCCGCCAATGCAGAAGATATTTTATCATTTGATGCTTTTCCGCGGTTACAAGGTTGGTATAACCGCGGATATCTCCAAGTTTTATAACTCCATCCTGGCCACAGAGTTCGACAGCCAGATGAAGAGAGTTTTATTTTCCCCGACGCCAGATGGTCCACTTGAAATTTACCTGACCAAAGTTGTAAATTTCGGCGAGTTAGCTGCGGGAAATTTGGCAGTTACAGCCCTGAAGTTGACGTCCCGCCTGTTCGGCGGAAAGAGTGAAGCAGAGGTCAAGGAGATGTATGGAGAGGGAAAAATAAATGGTAGTGAAATTGTTGCCAAACCTGAATTATGGAAGGAGCCACAAATACCTACCTACCCTGATGAGGAATTCAAGTTACCTCAGATTCCAGTTGCAGTCAAGCTTGAGAAGCACAGCTTCATAGATGACGTTATTTCGGGAGCAGGATCGAAGCCAGAAGCCAAGGAGATGATGAAAGAGGCCGACAGGATTATCGGTAAGGGTAGTTTTTCCTTCAAACAAGTCATTTATTCTGGAGATGATTGCCAGCATACCAAGGTTCTCGGGCTGATATGGAAGCCAGCCACCGATGTGTTGTCCATCGCCACAAGAGTCAATCAAGATGGTAAAGTCAAGGGAAGGAAGGTGAAAGAGGATGCTGATTTGTACAACCTCCAGGACGCCTTGGACGAGAATCTGACAAAGAAGATGGTCCATAGGTTCGCCGCCCAAACCTTCGACCCGATCGGGCTTTGCAGCCCTATTCTGTTGAGAATTAAACTTGTCCTGCGGAAAACCTGTTTGCTGAATTTGGGCTGGCAAGATTTCATTCCAAAAAGTCTACGGGATGAACTTGTTCAGTCGCTGGAGGACAGAGCTGAGGTCGCTAAATTGGAGTTTGACCGTTGTGTGGTCCCGGATGAACCAACTGGCCTTCCATCCTTGATGATGTTTTCGGATGGGTCATCAGAGGCTTATGCATCTAATGCATATTTGAGGTGGCCAACTAGACAAGGTTTTGAAACGTTTCTGCTAGCCACCAAGTCAAGAGTTGCGCCGGTCAAGTGTGAGTCAATTCCACGCCTTGAGTTGATGGGGTGCCAGATGTCCACAAGGTTGGCAAAGTCCGTCAGAGATGCCCTGCCTTTTGATGTTATCAGAGTGATGTATTTTACTGATTCATCGTGTGTTTTATCACAAATAGTTTCCAACAGTGCTATGTTGAACACATTTAATTCTCATCGTATTGGAGAAATTCAATCTGCGACCAACAAGGATGACTGGAGGTGGGTCCCGGGGACGCAAAACGTTGCAGATTTGGGCACCAGAAGCACCTGCAAAGTATCAGATTTGGGACCAGGTTCCAGGTACAGATTGGGCCCAGAATGGTTGCGCCATGATGAAAGTGCGTGGCCGGTGAAAACTGCCGAAGAAGTCAAGCAGGTTTTACCCCCTGAGGAGTTGAATACCAAAATGGTTAAGTTATGTTCAATGAAAGTTGCCGGAGAAGCCGCTGAAGATGTCTTTAGGTTTAAGCACAGGAGGTCATTTGGACAGGCCAAACGTATTATGGCAGCTGTCCTGCAAGTTGCGAACACCTGGTTGAAGAAGCTAAAGAGCAGACAAGAAGGTAAGGCTACAGCCGCTGGTAGTCATGTAGCAGCCGCAGATGCTGTGTACAAGCCGTCTTTGTACAATTTTATGGCGGCGGCGGAACTTTTCATTGTGTCACGAAGCCAAGAGGATGAGTGGATAAATGATGCTAAAGGCAATTATGCGTCATTAAATCCATTAGTGCATGAAGTATCATTGACCTGGCCTGTCGTTGGTCCCGGTGGAAATTATGTGACCAGGGAGATGAGGATTCTTAAAATGGTTGGTCGAGGACAGCCAGTCATTGACGCCATTACTGGCGGCCGTAAAATGATATTTGAAGACATGCCAGGTTTAATAATTTTGGAGCCTGGTAATTGGTTAGCTGCTGTTTTTATGAGAGAAGCGCATGTTGAGCTTCACTCTGGTGTCCGTGGAACTTTAGCTGAGAGCCGCCGTTGGTGCTGGATTGTGAAGGCAAGGAGGTTGGCCATCATGGAAGTGAAGAAATGTTGGCCCTGCAGTGTTGAGAGGGCTAAGGAATGTCGTGCTACCATGAAGGAGGTGTTACCTGACAAGTTGGTCCCGAGCAGGCCTTTTGAAGCTGTGCAAGTCGACCTGATGGGTCCGCTGGTTACGAGGAGAGCTGCCGCCAAAACGAGGAGTCAGACAGCAACGAAGAAGGTGTGGGTGTTCGTGGTGGTCTGCAGATTCTCAGGGGCGTTGTGGTTAGATGCCTTGGAAAAGTATGATACCAGCAGTATCCTGTTGTCCCTGCGCAAGTTGGAAGCTGTTCATTGTCTGCCGAAGATCATAGTAAGCGACATGGGCACACAATTATCCGGTGCTCGCAAGGTTTTAGAGCAGAAGTTGGGCAGCCAGGTAGAGTTTTCTTGGTCTCAGATCCCGGCCCGAGCCCACCATTATATTGGGCAGGCTGAGAAAATGGTGGGATTAACCAAGAGATTGCTGTCCAAGAAGTTGGTGAATAGTTCTGTTAATTTCAACGAGCTCCTGGTGCTGTTGGCGGAGGTCAGTAAAATTATGAATAGCAGACCACTGACGATTGAAGCTGCGAACGACGTGGAGAATTGGCGGCTAATTACCCCTGGCCAGCTGCTGGGAAATGTTGACCGCCAGCCGTTGTGCAATGTGGCGATGAAACCGGAGGACCAAATTTCCTCCAGGTTGAAGTTGTTGGAAGATTTATCTGCCCAGTTTTGGACTGCCTACCGCCAGGAGATCCTACCGAAGATATTACGGATGTCCAAGTGGAAGGATGAGATGGCAGAGCCACTAGCTGATGGAGATGTAGTTCTGGTTACGAGTACCAATCCGCTGATGAGATGTTTGAGGATGGGCCGAGTGACGAGAATTGAGGATGGAAGAAAGACGGCAAGAGTCTTGTTCAGACTGACGGATAAATCTCCCCTAGAAGAACATGCTGTATCAGTCAGGCAGTTGTTAAAAATTATGATTAATAATTGATTCTTATTTTATGGAAATTGAGATTTTTTTTAGTAAAAAGCCACATTTTTCATATGCCTATTTTTATGCCTAAAATAAGAATCAAATGAAATGCGATTAAATATTCTTCTATTTCATATGCTCAAATTTAATTTTATTGAGTTTAATTTCTTTTCAAAAGTACAATTCATTTTAAAACTTACCTGAAAAGTTTAACAAAAAGGAATAAATGTGTCGAGGTTGCGTGATTCGATATTTATTCTATGAAAAAAAATCAAGTATTTTTAGCAGATTTTTTTTAAAATTATATATGAATTTCAATCAAGTAAAACATTTTTATTCAGATCAAGGAATGATTGAAAATTCATATTTAAAGTTTTTTTTTACAAAGAAAAATTGGTATTTTTTTCATAATTTCAATGAAAATTCTAACGAAGATATTAATATTTGCTATTCTTTAAGTATTAAAAAGTTTTATTTGTTGATTAAGATATTACAGTTCTTATTCATTAGGTTTGAAAAACTTTCTGCCCAAGGATTTTGAAAAATTTTTTCTTACTACTCTTTTTGATGCTTAACAAATTTAGTTTTAAGTACCTATAAATCTTAATTTTCTTGTCTAAGATTTATTTCGTTTTATTTTTACCATTATTGTTTACATTTACATTTCAACCTGATTTCGTAGGTACTTATTGATTTATTAATAATGATTTATTACCTATTGATTATGAAATGATTATTATTAGTGTAGTTGTTATATTTACAACATCATGATTAATAGGATTATCTATTTTAGGATTGTGTATGTGATCTTGTGATTGTCATGTGCATGGAATGTTGTATGGTACAAACCAATCCCCATCCTTCTATCCTAAAATGTGAGGTATTATGAGTCCTAGTGAGGAGTATAATATTGTGTATGCATTTCACGGGGTTTCATTTAGTTAGGAGCAAAATTGTCACGTTTTCGGGATGTGGCCATTCTCATGTGATTATGGTGAGTTGAGTTTAGTGAGAAATGTTGCTAGTGCTCAGCGCGAAAAAAACCTTGAATCTCGTTAAGGAAGTTAATTTGACTTTCAAACGGGGGGTGTGTCTTAACCTCTTTTCGAGGAAGCTTTGTGTTTATCAAGTTCGAAATTAAATTCCTTATCATTAAACCAAAAACAAAGCGCAAATGTCGTCTTTTAGGGCTTTCCTTTCATAATGTGGCGCGGCATAGAGTGTTTGTTTATTTTGAAGCGCACGTTCTTACTTTTGAATGAGATATGAGAGTGTGAAGATTGCGGAGAACAAAATTGGGCCTATCATTGGTCTCATTGAGTGTGAACTACCCTAGTATATCAGGGATTTGAAACCATAAGAGCTTCAGGTAGAATTTGTTAATTTGATTAAGAAGTATGGTGTGTAGGACGATTATATGTAGTTTTAAAAAAGGCTTTAGCCAGCTAAGCATGAAACTTAATTATGATTAATATATGTTTTAGTAATTTTTATGTGCCTTATTGTTGCATTTAACAATGATTTATTAAACCAAATAATTTGCCTTTAAAGCCAAAGTTTCCAAAGATTCTTTAACCATAAGAAAAGAAAAAGATTTTTTTTAGTGCTCAAAGTTTTAAGATAACGAATAATATTTTATTCTGTTTATTAATTGATCTTGTAATTTCAGGTCTTTTGAAATAATTTCATCAATAAATCTATATTCAAACCTGCTGTTGAATCTTGATGGTTCCTGGTATTGGGGGTTTTGTCTGATCACCAACTGATCTCGTGAACTTCCCGCTAATTCGGAAGTCCAAGCTCAACCAAAGTGTCATGGTTGAGACAGTAGGCTATCCACGGTTAGTCTTTTTTTTCTGGAAAGGCTTCATCAATAATACACGCACAGTTTCTGGCAAAAAAAAACTATTTCCTGGTATCACTTGGGTTTACCTGATTAGGATGAGGTTTATTAGTGTATCCCCACGGATATATCAACACATTGCCAAATGAATGAACAGACACAGCCACTCGAATATTCTACAGTTTCAAGATTTTGTTTTTTTTTGTGTGTGCTATCACTTTCTCAAAATATTTCAAATCAGACTAAAAATTAATACAACATCAAAACTGGATATTCCCCTTAGCTGTCTGCTCACCCCTTATGTTACAAAAAATGGATTGAAAATAATGGAAGGCAGTTTCCTATGCTTAACCCATGCGGGGGGCCCTAACCCAAACTATTGATAAAACAGTAAATCTTTCCTGAAGTTGTTCAACGTAATTTTTAATAGCTCTACTCTCTGCTTCACTAAAGGGACTTGGTCCTATGAATAATATAATATTAATAGCTCTACTCTCTGCCTCATTAAGGGTACTTGGTCCTACAAATAATATAATATTCATAGCTCTACTCCCTGCCTCACTAAGGGGACTTGGTCCTATAAATAACATAATATTAATAGCTCTACTCTCTGCTTCACTAAAGGGACTTGGTCCTATAAATAATATAATATTAATAGCTCTACTCTCTGGCTCACTAAGGGGACTTGATCCTATAAATAATATAATATTAATAGCTCTACTCCCTGTCTCACTAAAGGGACTTGGTCCTATAAATAATATAATATTAATAGCTTCACTCTCTCTCACTAAAGGTACTTGATCCTATAAATAATATAATATTAATAGCTTTACTACCTGCCTCACTAAGGGGACTTGGTCCTATAAATAATATAATAATAATTGCTCTACTCTTTGCCTCACTAGGGGGACTTGGTCCTATAAATAATATAATATTAATAGCTCTACTCTCTGGCTCACTAAGGGGACTTGATCCTATAAATAATATAATATTAATAGCTCTACTCCCTGTCTCACTAAAGGGACTTGGTCCTATAAATAATATAATATTAATAGCTTCACTCTCTCTCACTAAAGGGACTTGGTCCTATAAATAGTATAATATTGATAGCTCTACTCTCTGCCTCACTAAAGGGACTTGGTCCTATAAATAATATAATAATAATAGCTCTACTCTCTGGCTCACTAAAGGTACTTGATCCTATAAATAATATAATATTAATAGCTCTACTCCCTGTCTCACTAAAGGGACTTGGTCCTATAAATGATATAATATTAATAGCTCTACTCCCTGCCTCACTAAGGGGACTTGGTCTTATAAATAATATAATATTAATAGCTCTACTCTTTGCTTCACTAAAGGGACTTGGTCCTATAAATAATATAATATTCATAGCTCTACTCTCTGCCTCACTAAAGGTACTTGGTCCTATAAATAATATAATATTAATAGTTTTAGTCTCTGCCTCACTAAAGGGACTTGGTCCTATAAATAATATAATATTAATAGCTCTACTCTCTGCTTCACTAAAGGGACTTGGTCCAATAAATAATATGATATTAATAGCTCCACTCTCTGTCTTACTAAAGGGATTTTGTCCTATAAATAGTATAATATTAATAGCTCTACTTTCTGTCTCACTAAAGGTACTTGGTCCTATAAATAATATAATATTAATAGTTCTACTCTCTGCCTCACTAAGGGGACATGGTCCTATAAATAATATAATATTAATAGTTCTACTCTCTGCCTCACTAAAGGGACTTGGTCCTATAAATAATATAATATTAATAGCTCTACTCTCTGCTTCACTTAAGGGACTTGGTCCTATGAATAATATAATATTAATAGCTCTACTCTCTGCCTCACTAAAGGGACTTGGTCCTATAAATAATATAATATTAATAGTTCTACTCTCTGCCTCACTAACGGTACTTGGTCTTATAAATAATATAATATTAAAAGCCCTAGTCTCAGTCTCACTAAAGGGACTTGGTCCTATAAATAGTATAATATTAAAAGCTCTACTCTTTGGCTCACTAAAGGGACTTGGTCCTATAAAAAGTATGATATTAATAGCTCCACTCTCTGCCTCACTAAAGGGATTTTGTCCTATAAATATTATAATATTAACAGCTCTACTATCTGCCTCACTAAAGAGACTTTGTCTTATAAATAATATAATATTAAAAGCTCTAGCCTCAGTCTCACTAAAGGGATTTGGTTCTGTAAAAAGGATGATTTTAGTAGCTCTACTGTGTGTTTCAATAAAGGTAAATTTTTGGCACAGAAATAATTTGATATATTTAGCAGTTAAAAATTATTAGTCTACTACTCTCATATGAAATATCACTTCATTGTTTACCTTGATAAACTTCACTGCAATGATTTTTGGATGCCCCCACTCCATATCCTTGGGGGAAATTTCTATTCAAATCAACTCCAACACATTTGGAATCAGAAAATCGCCTAAAATGAACAGAGAAAATCATGTTGATTGTTTTCAATTAAAAAGAAAATATTTCTTTAATGCATAGGTATAAGCTTTTAAGTAAACAAATTAATAAATAAGTCATTCAATAAAAAATTAAGACTAGTTGGAAACAGTGCAATGATACTTAAAATATAGATGCAATATTTTAAATATCAAAAAATAATAAAAATAAAATTACTTGGATGTTGCAACTTGCAGCGCGCTAAAACAACAATTTCCCCCTTCCACCCATCCCCTTTTCTCCTACTGGATGAGCGAACTGACCAATAAACGAGTTCCATGTTAGCAAGCTAATTTGACGATAATTTTTCCCTTATCATGATACCGACGAATAGTCTTCATCCAGTGAAAAAATATATTACTTTTAAGAACTAATTCAAACTGTTGGAAAGTTATTAACCGACAATACCTGCGATTTTTCCGCCACATTCTGTCAGACGTCCTTGAGAACTCATACCCATCAGGATTGGCCAGGGGAACAATGTGCCACTCATACTTCTCTCCGATAGTTGGTGGGGTTGACTTAGATTTTCGCCTAAATTAAATTCAATCTTTAAATGTTATCAAAAGCGAAGCTTTTCTATAATTAGGGTCGGTCCGTCCGTACGTCTGGAACGGATAGCTTTTTACGTAAATTTAGGCATGTTAGAATTATCCTATCGATTTCAAACTTTGCATGGTGATTCCTGTAGTAGTTAAGTTCGATTTAGAAAGCATATAAGCAACTCTATAATCGTTACCAGAATGTCCGTACGTCCATTTTAAACATGTTGATTTTTTACTTTTTTAACAACTTTTTATGTGATAAAATAATCCGATTGATCTGATTATTTAAATACCGAGTCCTAGGACATCAAAATACTATTATATGCGAAGCATCTATATAATCAAATACTAAACATGTAAGTATGTCCTTAAACAATATCCTGTATTTAAGCAGTTTTCAACAAATTTACTTATAATTTTGCCTCGACTGTTAAACATTTATATTCTGATTATTCAGTTATGACACTCTACAAGTGTTTATGTTCGTTTGTCCTACCGTTTAAGAGCTTCAATTTTATGGATGTTGTCATCTTTGTTTTTGAATAAAGATTGTGTTTTAGTATTATGGAACAAGCTCATATATATTTTCACAATGTTCTCACTCACTCTGTCTGTTTGTCTGAAATGGTGGTAACATTCAATCAAAATTTCATTATTATCAGGAAGGAAGGGCCACTGGGCTGTTTATCACACTAGTTCTCAAAGTCTTATAATAATGTTTTCTTATTAGTTGGATAAACACCCTTGGGGACTTTTTTTAGAATTTTAATTGGTTGGTTTATTTGGTTGAGCGTCAAAGCGTTTCAACCACTAATTGTAAGAAGGAGTAATTATGAGTATCATCATTGGGAATGTACATCAATTTACCGGCCACTAGACCCCTTATTATTTCATTACCTGGATAAGACCTTAGTGAGCCTGTCCAGAAAGAACAGAGTGGCGGCTGGAGAAATCCATTCTCTGGCGTGGATGCCCGCATCTATGAACAGCTTGGGAAGGCCTCTGCCCTCGTTCACGACCACAACCTTTATGTCCCGTCCCTCGAAGGTTTTGCCGATGGACTTGACGTTGACGTTGGGATAACTGTCCTGCAGTGCATCGAGAAACCTGTTGAGATTTTCCCGAAGGAAATATAGCTTAATGTGTGTTAGGTTTTGGAAAAATTTATCGCTTAAGAGTCAATTTATACTTTTACAAACAATTACAAAATAGAATTTGATTGCAGCCGAAGGGTTAAAAAAGGGATATAACAATTTTATGTCAGTTTTTTTCTTTTAGGGATTAATATTATATTATCAAACTAAAATTAAATGGACGACCTCAACGAATCTACCACACCCTTTTAAATCGATGCTCCTAGAGGCTAAAACAAAGCAAAGCAAAGATTAATATAATAGAACCTGTAAATTCCATCGACACCAACATATGCATTGTGAGATAACATATCGCTTCGACCCTAAAACAAAACAAAAAAATAATTAAAATTTAAATTTCATGAAGATTTAAAGCGCCAAAAAATATCTGAAGACAAAGTTTTGTCACAGCCAGCAGCCTGAGAGACAATTTAAAAAAGAATTGCCTATTTATAAACTTTTGTTGGGCAAAGGGATGATCAAAACAGAAACGGTTATATATCCAATAATTTCGAAGATTTATAAAAACAATAACATACGGTAAAAAAGAAATAAAAAAAGTGAAAGAGTAATGATAGATCAAGACAGAGAGAAAGAGAAAAATAGACACACAGTGAAAAATAATGTTGCGTTACATAAGGCAAAAGAAATGATTTCACATACTTATAGAGATGCCTCGCTACTAAAATATTTTTAAAAAACAATATAATAACTTACTCTATTCTTATTTCTTGCATTGAGACGTCTGTTATTATTTTGAGGGTCAGCTGATCTGGGACTCCTTTGCTCCTCACGGATCAGGCGGTCTAGGTGCCTTAAATATTATTTTTTTACCAAGGATAATTTTTCTTTGGGACAATAGATGTATTATTACTTGGATATTGCACCAGATATCCACTTGAATCGGAGCTGGCTAAAATAATGATACCCCATCTCCTCCCCTCCTACTGTATAAACGATGCGACCAATTTATGAGGTTCATGTCCATTTTTGGGACAGGTATTTCACATAAAAAAAAAACAATATTTCCTTCAGCTTTACATTTAATCAAAATGTAAAAGGGCGTTTTTTTCTTATTTTTACATCAATGGTGTAATTATTATCAAAAAGTAAATATTTAAATACCAGAGATTAACTGTAACTTTTGATTGGTGGAAAAGATAGACACAAAAAGTATTTACCTAGTAGAAACTCTCGTAGATATATGCTTGGACTTGGCAGCTCGTCGTAATCTTGGAGACTAATATTTCATTAGTTCATTTTTACAAAAATTTTCCTTAAGTATGTGAACTATATCTATATTTAAAGTGGAAGGGAGGGACAATAAATAGCCCAAAACCCTGCTGTTACAAACAACAACTGAAATAATTCGAGAAAAAATTTGTTTATGTTTCGTAATTTTTGGCTTTATAGTAATAACGTCCATAATCTACATTCAAAATGTTGTTTTAGATGTATTTTGTTTGTTTGCTAAAACCACCCTAGAGGCCGCTAAGGGCGTATCCGCTAATCCAAAACAATGTAAATGAACTCTCCTGAAATCTATCACACAGAAACCCGACACCATGTTTTGACCACTCATGGAGGGTGACGCAACCACTCTCAGCCTCCAGCCCAACCATCTCGTCGGTTGAATTTACTCCAACTTGAACAACTAGAAAAAGATCGCATAAACAAGATATGTATACTTAAGATATATTCATGAGCGTGCAGAAAGGGGATGTAGGGGGATTTCAACGTCAACTTTTTTTAAGTGCAAAGACGTATAATGATAAATTTCCAGTTCAAAGGAAATTTTGTTTAGTCAAGGAAGCCAAGATTTGCAAAAGTGAGTTGGAAAAATGAGTATAATATCAAGCGTAGGATGTTAATTTTTTTGTGAGAGTTATGAAACAAATTAGCTAAAGTTAGATTTTTTTAATAGTACATGATTTTTTATTTTTAGGGAAATGAAAAATTTGTGCAGTTGAAAAAATTCATATGATGCATTTATGCAACTTTTTTATGCACTGGAAACTAGGGAAATTTTTTTACGCGTAGCAACTCTTTAAGGTTTTCGGTTCCCTTAATTCCATTCTTGTAATTTCATACAAATCTTTATATTGGATCTTATGAAGTTTTGGTTAAAGGTTTGAAACCTAATAAAAAAATTTTAATTTTTTATCTGTACATAATATTTTATGATGTAATATTTTCTTTTTCTGCATATTTCAATCTACGCAGCCTTGTTGATCAATAATCATATTTGGATTTTCATTCATGATTTGAAATTTTGTAGAAATTGTACAATCCCACGTACTAATCTACTTAATTGTTTATCTGTGTATCTGTTTGTCTTTTTATGTGTGTGTTACTTAAAATATCTTAAACTGCTATACTAGACTATCAATTCTGTTTTTGTTTTAAACATTTTTGTGGTGGGTAAATAAAAGTGAACATACTATATACTAAAGCTAACCATATCACCCCCCCCCCAAACCCCCAATAATTATTTTCCCTTAAATAAATATATAAAAAACTAATAACAAGAACAACCATTATACCTGAATATCCAGCATATGAAACTTTGTCCTCTGCTCTGTTTGGAGTTGAGGAAACTAGGGTCAAAACGACCAGAATTGCTGACGTCCACTTCATCTAAAATTTGAAAATTATTTTAACTAACATAATTAATAACAAGGATGACAATATCCATAAAACATTAACGAACCTCAACAAATTAGACAATAAAACATCCCAACACTAACAAATAAGGAGTACCTACGCTTTAAAAACTAAAAAAAAGGAGGTCTGAACAAAAATAGACGTAAATCTGAAGTATATGGTTAAAAAACGGGAAGCTTGATGGAAAATAATAATCAACTTTTAGGGTGGGGACTGAAAAAGTTCTCATGTAAGTACAGGCCCATGAACTTTTTTTTGGTTCGAGGGGGGGGGGGTATTTAGCTACGTACGAAGTAAAGCATATGTTACTTTCATGTAATGAATATAAGAATATACCGCTTTTAAAATAATTATCTTTATTATTAATTAAATCGTCATGCAAAGTTTGAAAGCGATAGGGTGGTTTTAACATGGCTTGATTTGCTATAAGAATGGCGTTAATTGACACACCATAAATGTAGAATAGATTAGCTATAACAAATATTACTAATCATCTTAATTAATAAAAGCTTTACCCAACAGTCTGGCACTAATGTAATTTAATGGCTAAGAATGGAGGAAAACTAGGGGAAATTTAGAAGGGGTTTTTGCATTTTACTTTCAAATGTTGCGTGATTTTAAGAAAAAAACACACACAAGGCAGTTGGATAATTAAAATTTGGAATGTCACGAGTAAAAAAATGTACATATGTATTAATATCAAGACGTCTCTTTGAGTTTATATTTCATAAAGTCATCTCTGTCAAACTTTTTTTTATTCCTAGCAACAGTCTTACTGTACAACTATACAAAGAGTACATTTTTCTTTATGCAATAGTATCCTTATATCCACTTGTATATCTTGAAAATTTTAAAATAGATTATTATAGCTTCGAAACCCATTAATATCCGCTTGATTAGAACCGGTTCTCAGCTATACTAAAAAATCATGTATATCATCATATTACAGACAATTTTCCATGAGTTTTAAAATAAAAATCATAAAAGTAATACAAGTTTTGTTACCCTGGGCCTTCGGCTCCTTGAGGATAACAAAACCATTTTTATCTTATAAATTTTTATTTTAATTTTCGTGGAAAGCTGTCTGTAATACGATGCGATAGATAACTTTTCATTATCTTAAAGATTTTAAATTGCATTTTTTTTATTCTTGCAAATTTCACACAACAAACTATAAATTATATGAAGCTCTACATTTTAAAGTACATTGAACTGCTTGTCAAGCCTTTTAGATTTAAATAATTAATGTCGCATCTGATATAATTAAGGAGCTCTAAAACTCATGCATGCTAACTGCTAAGGTTTGATAGTTAACTAAACAAATAAGACTAATACAATTATTTTTAATTAAAAATTGGGTTAGAAGAAACCCATAAAACATAGATACTAATATTTTAATTTTTAATATATTTTTGTAATGTTTTCAAAGCTTAAGTTTAACATCTAATTAAGATAATAAGGAAATCGAAAAGTTGTCAAATCATAACCTCCAAAAAAATTAAAATATCACTGTTGAAAAAATATCACCATATTTTTATCATGATAAAATGAATATTATAAAAATACTTAAAAAATAAATTTTATGTCTTTTTTTGACAATTTACATCACACATATGATATAAATTGACAATTTTCAAAAAGAAGCGCAGATATTCAAAAACTAGGGTATGCCCGACTAAAAAAATTGCTCATCTAGATTATCTTTAAAAGTATCTTAAAGTCCCCAAAATAAAAGGTATTTACTCTCTTTATCAACGACAAGAAGTCGTTTTTTAGATCCAAATCGCCGCGCTGTTTTATATTAAGTTTCAAATTTTTACAAATTTTTAAATACGTCCTTGTTAAAATTTAAGTTAGTAGTTCAATTGAAATGTCAACCTGCTATTCAAAATTCCTAATTGTCTTAAGTATTAAATAAACAATGATGACAACATCCATAAGAGCGAAGCTCTGAAATAGTAGGACAAACGAAGAGTGTCAGATCTGAATATGCAGAATATAAATTATATGTATAAACGCATTCTAAATCGAACCTAACTACTACAGAAATCACCATGCCAAGTTTGAAATCAATAGGTCAACTCTAACATGCCTAAATTAACGAAAAGAGCAATCCCTTACGGACGGACCGACCCTTGTTATAGAAAAGCTTTGCTTTTAAAAAGTAAATTCTGTCTCTGAAAGAAAACCAATTTAAAATCCGCCTTTCATTTAAAAGCTTTAGATACAATAAGAATTTATTTGAATTAAATGCAGAAACTATTTTTGTTAAAGAAGCTACTCTACAAGACGCCCCTGACTGTCGGTCTGCAATTCTGTCTATTTATATATTTACCCTCCTTATCGTATTTCCCATAATGTTTTTTCTTCAGAACCGACTACAAAAAAATATTTGTTATATTCATGCCTGACAAAGCCAGGCAGACTAAAACACACACATTTAACAATAAACAGCCCTTTTACTTTACATATTACTAAGTTCAATTACTTATAATATTGTGCTAACTATATTGAAATAAAATATCTTTTTTTTTATAAAGAATTGAAATAAATTAATTAAAAGTCCAAAATGTTATTCACATTACATTCATTTTTTACTCCAGTCTTTTTTATGCAAAAAATAAGATATTGAAAGCAAAGCTTTTCTGTAAATAGGGTCTGAACTTCCATCCGTACGTAACTAAGGAATTTCTAACTTTGCATGGTGATTGCTTGGAGACAATTTAGAAAGCGTAGCACTTTTATAATCGTTATTAGAAAGTCAAAACATCCATTTAAATTTAATTAAAACTTTTTGACAACAATTAATTATGATAATATTATCTTATTTGTCTGATTTTTGAACATTGATTTCTAGGACAACAAGGTATAATATTTAAGGCGAAGCATCTTTTTGAACAAGTCCTAAAATGTAAGTCCAAAAACAAAACAAGAATCCCCCCCATCTTTTTTATTTTTTTTGCTGAAGATTTCCTTGGTATTTTTACGAATTTCGCCAAAAAAAAATTTTTATCACCTCTTGGGGCAAAGTCGCTAGTAGACTTAAAAAGCATCCTATATTTAAGCATCTTTACAACAAATTTGTTTAGACTTATAAATTTGCTGCTTATCAAGTTCGGATTCCCTACATGTGTTAATATTAGTTTGTCTACCGGCTGGTTTTAGAATTTCGCTTTTAAAGATGTTGTCATTCTTATACTTTCAAACTTATGTTCAAAAATTTAAATTCAAAATAATCCTTTGACGTGAATCACTCCAAGAGGCCACAATGACATGTTTTTCTTCTTTATACAACTGCACCTTAAAAAGGTGGTGCTACTTTTCTTCCATATCATTTAATTAAGTTCAATTTATTTAACATTAAAACATACAGGGATGACAACTTCCAAAAGTTGCGGAGCACAGATACATAAATTCATTTTACAAAATATCAAGAAAAGAATAATGAACGGCCAGACAAAGTATGTTAGTTATAAGTTTTTCCCCATATATTTAAGAATAAAATTTAATTTAAAAGTTGAGAATTATTGACATACAAATGGAAATCAATCATTTATGAAAATTCAAAAAGTTAAAACCATCTTCACATTTTTATTGTTTGGAATCAAAAATGATTCTCCATTTAAATTCTCTCTGACTTGCCTTTATAATCTTAAATTTATTCAAAGTTTAACTTTAGGGTTTTAATTCAAGATAGCTTTTAAATTCAATAGATGTTTTTTTTTAAATTACCAAGGAAGGATTTTGTGAATGCAATTTGAATATATTTTAAGATTCATCAGGGTTTGGTAGGTGCTAATTTTGGAAAGGCATAAAGATCAAAGAAAAGCCAATTTTCTATTTTAACTTTAAAAGAGGATGGGTTGGCCCTTTAAAGGGGTGATTAATACACAATCTGGAGTTTGGTATACATAAGGGGACTTAAAATCAAGAAAGATCCATAAAATCAGTGTCTTGTAACAAACATGTTTTTTTTTTGCAGTTAGGTCGTGACTGTCTTCATGAAATACAGAAACTTTAGAGTTCTCCTATTCAAAAAAATAACTTTGAAAAGAGATTCATATAATATGCTGTAATCTAGAAATATCAAGTGGTTTTTCAACACAAAGTAAATAAAATAATAGAATCGTCCTGTTGATTTTAAACAATGATTGCCCTGATAACAAAAAGACACGACAATGGTAGCATCTCCAGCAATACTCAAATACATTAATTAACATAAGTCGTTTAAATCAATTTTTTTTTTGCAATTTTGCAACAAAAGATTTTTGTTAAGTTTCCAAAGAAAATTGACTTTGGTTTTTAGGATTTTATGTTATGAACATTTAGAGTAATAAACTGGTTGTTAGAGGATGGTTTAGAATCTTACAAAAATTTAGGATACATAATACACTTTCAAATCATTTTTATAAATTACCTTAAAATTCTAAATTTATTCTATTTACAAATTGGAATCAAGTAACAATCATTTTTAAGGTCTGAAAAAATTTAATTATAACATATGATTTAACCAAAATAATTTTCAAAAAATCTTCCAAGTGATTAATTTGAAGTACCGTTGTCCGTTATATTGGTCTACATATTTGCATCTACAAAATAAAGGAAAATCAGCCAACTAAAGTTACGTTTATTCTTTGTAAAAATTTATTTGATTTTAATTTGTAAATACTTAATAATTGGCTAAAATAAGGCAAATAATGTAAAAAATATTTTGGAAAAAGTATAAAATTTCGTGTAAAAGTCTTAAATAAATTAAAGATGTAAAACCAAAGAAAGAGAAGAGTATAAAGAAATTAACTACTGTTACAGTACATATATATACGTCCAAAAAAGGTTGTGTTGGTTAAATTAGAAATAACGGGAAAATTAAATAATACATATATGGGAAAAAATGTTGCTAAGGCCCATTTTTAAATATTTTTTTTCAATTCATCACTTTACATTCTAAATAATAAATTTTCCCAAAAACTGTTAACTATAGCCAAAAAATCACTATTTAACTTTATGTTTAATATCTACTAATTTTCACAAATTAACATGCACTGAGTATTAGAGACACATATCAACGTACAACTGAATACAAGTTCTGTTGTATAGAGACCTGTCTTGCATTACACAATGTATATGTAGCACTAATCCTACATAATCAAACACTGGAGCAAATGAAAACAAAATGCTATAGAAAATGAAATCACTGAGTATAAAGTAAACAATAGTATGTGTTCACTGGCTGTCTTTCTCTAAACTCGCTACTCACCAGGGATCTCACATGAAATTTTTTTTTTACACGACTTTTTTTTTAAAAAGGGAAGGGGGGGGAGAAAAAGGGGGGAAAGGGGAATTAAAAAGGGACGGGGGTAAGGCAAGAAAATTTTAAAAATACACGACTTTTTGGCAAAAGTCGTGTAAAAAACACGACCTTGTGATCACTGCTACTCACTCACTAGGACTAGTAGGTTCAAGTAAATAAGAAGGAGACTTTTAAATTTGCGCCTTTCTGTGTCCCCACGCCCACGCCCTGCTCTCCAACCACATACCCACCCATCCACCCCCTACCCTCCCTCTTGCCTGTATATGTTTTTATGTTAATTCAATGCCCCATATCAAATATCTCCCTCTTATTTAGTTTGCACACGGAAGAATTGGTGTTCTTAACAGGGATTTAGGGGATGATATTTTAACCCCCTCCCCCCCCTGTAGTCAACAGTATGAGATTTTGCCTTTGGTAGCTAGTAAATTTTGAAAGTTCTTGAAGTATTATTCATTTAGTTACGATTGTCCTTTTCCCCTGTCTTACAAAGCAATTATAAACATCTCTAAATTACAAAAACGCAAATTTTTCTTTTTGATTCTGCTACTTTTATACAAAATTGCCAAAGCTTTAAAACAAGAAAAAGAACATATTTGATTTTTAATGTTTTTTTTCTTCAAAAATTAGGTGAATTTTTTGTTATTCTGTGGAATAATTACACATTATCATGATGAAAAATGATATTGTTTACATTTTTCAAATCACTTTGTAGGTAATTGTGCTTATTGAGAGGATTGTAATCCAGGGAGTAAGGGAGGGGACAATGGATCGAATATTCAATTTTTAGGAGTCTCAGACTTTGGGTACTGGCATAATGGAATGTGCAAGAATTTAGCAGTTTCTGACTGACTTTGGGTACCAGCGCACAGAATGCCGCTAACTCGTTTGTTAATTTTGAATATTGCAGACAAGTATCAATAAACTTAATTTGTTATGATGTGGCTGGTTTTAACAATTTTTTTTCTCCAGAAAATATTATTTCATAGATACAAACTTTATTGTGATATTTGTTTAATAAACAATTTAAGAATCCAATTAAATTTTGGGCTATGGGGCTATAGGTTCAATAGGTTCCAGTGAGATTTTTCTAGTTATTAATTACAGAATGGTTACGTCAGTCTGATGTGCTGGTAATATAATTTTTAAATGAATGCTTTTTTCTTGGAACTTTCTTCTTATTTTATTGTTTTCTGTATTGTATTAACTCTCCCTTTAAAATTTCCTCCTTATTTGCTGGATTAATCTGGATTTCAAGGTCTTTCAGCGAATACTCTTAAATTGAATTAATTGCCCATTGTCCCCTCCCTTACTCCCTGATTTTAATCTTATTGGGTTGTTTCCACAAAATTGCTAAAATTCATGGGACTTGGTATAATCGACTTGATTTAAGGTTTTTGTTTATGCGGGGAAGTGCACAGCTTAAAGATATTTCTAAGTTAGTAGATTATACACAACAAAATTAGATATATAACCTGAACCTAATTCATTTTAATTTAGTAATAGACAGACATACAGATGGACAGAAATTGGGATATAAGATTGATAACTAGGCATCCCAAAGCCCCTAGCTTATGTTTGGAGGGTGTGTCAAAAGGGGTGTAACAACATTACTGGAAGGACATAAAGATGTGTCGAGCTAGAGAGATGAATTGCATCCCTATTAATTTTGTTAGGGGGAGGGATACACACCCTTATAGGCACACAACTGCATACAGGCATATTTTCAACATATTCGTATAACAAAGTTAAATTTGTTATTTATGTTGTAAAATTTAATTTTTAATTATGTTGTAAAAATGTTAGCTGTATTACATGGTAGATGTAACTGTTACCACGGGTTGTTACATCACACACATCATGCTAAGCTAAAGTAATTATATTATAACGTATCAAGAAACTAAAGTGCCTTGTTCTGCCGACGACGGTGGTTTATAGGAAGCGTAGATACTCCGTAAATTAAACGTCCATCTGTCTTATAGTCAATCCATCTTCAAGGAATTGACTTAAATGTAAAATGATGAAGATACAAATTATTAATTTAGACTTTTAAAAATCATTCTGTTTATTCAGTATATAAATGCTGTTACTCTTAATCTGCTTGTGTCTCTTATTTGTTAGACAACGCAGCTATGGATGTTTCCTTTCTTGTTACAATATCATTCACCCTTGCCATGTAATTATACAATGATAAACCAGTTAAAACCTATATTAATATATGCTATGCATGATATATATAAGATAGTATGTAAATTCAGAGAGGAAGGAGACATTGAGCTGTTTATTACACTAGTCCCCAAAGTTTTAAAGTATCGTTTTTTTATTCGTTGGTTTGACGACTTTGGTAACTTTCATTAAATTTTAAATTGGTTGGTTCATATAGTTAAGTGTCCAAAGATTTCAACCACTTATAGTGATATACAGATGGGGCAATTTGGGTATCATCATTGGGGATGTACATTGTACATGTTTATATCGGTCATTGTCTTATCCTTTTAAATCCCTGATTTAAATTGATAGGTCCTTGAACCCAAGGGTTGTTTAATGATAACAAATATTGTTAACACGCAAAACCTGTTCATAATGCTTTGTCTTCTCCCTTACAGCGATGCTGTGTCATTATACGTGGCCATTCACAATGTCACTAACATAATTAAAATAAGTTTGAACGTTTGAGTGCAAGGTTATTTCCAACTGAGTTATGTCAATAATTTTTAAGCAAAGCTTTTCTATATTTAAGGTCGTTCTGTCCCTACGTCGTTAAATTAGTCATGTTAGAATTATCCTATTGATTTCAAACCTGACACAAGGATTCCTGAAACAGTTATTACGTTTAGAAACTTTTTAATCGTTATCAGAAAATCCGTATCAATTTTGCAACAATTTTACATACAATTTTGTTTAGACTTAAAATTTTATATCCTCCTTTTAAATTCCGACACTCTACAAGTTTTAATATTTGTTTTTCCTTCTGTCTGATTTTAGAGCTTTGCTTTTATGGACGTTGTCATTCTTTATTTATGAGTTCTGCAAGCATCTAAAAAATTTATATGCTGTCTCTAGAGTATAGGGGTAGAGGAACTCTAGAATTGAAACATATATAAACAAGGATGACAACATCCATAAAAGCGAAGCACTGAAACGATAGGACAAACGGACATTAGCACCTATATAGTGTCAGAACTGAATAATCAAAATATAAATGTATAAGAGTCGAAGCAAAATTGTAAGTAAATTTGTTGAATTATAGATTATAGAGTTGCTTCGCTTAAAATATTACACTTTGTTGTCCGGGGAATCACTATACCAAAAATAAGATCAATCGGATGATTAGATCACATGAAAATTTGTTGTTAAAAAAGTAAAAACATCAACATGTTTAAAATGGACGTACGGACATTTTTGTAATGATTATAGAGTTGCTACGCTTTCTACATCGTATCTAACTACTAAAGGAATCACCATGCAAAATAGGAAATCGATAGGACAATTATAACATGCCTAAATTAACGAAAAAAGCTATCACTGACAGAGGGACGGAAGGACGGACGTACGGACGGACCGACCCTAATTATAGAAAAGCTTCGCTTTTAACAAACAAATTTATCATATATTCAAAAAAACAAAAAGGTTTAGTTTTGTGTTATTGGTATTAACCCATTATCTAATAAATTTCATTCAAAAACTTATCACATTTATTATCGCGTTATATATTTCACTAGCGGCTTCGCCCCTAGCCTCTAGGGGCTTTCCCCAAGAGGTGATAAAAAAAAAATTATGGCGAAAATCGTAAAGGACCATGGAAATCTCCTTCAAAAAAAAAAAAAAAATGGGGGGGGGATTTTTGTTTTTTTGGGGGGTTGGGGGTGTCCCACCCCCCAAGAAAATAGCTTAAAACCACCACAGGACCAATAGGTAGATACCCTGAAGAGTAGAATCCGATCGGTTCAGTGGTTACCGAGATCTTAAGGGACAGACAGACAGACGGACAGACGGACAGACGGACAGACAGACGGACAGACGGACAGACGGACAGACGGACAGACGGACAGACAGACATCGTTCTACTTTGTTTTATAGATGATGTTTATTTTTTGTAGCGAAGCTTCTATATAATTCCTTTTGTCCGTCCGTCAGTCAGTCCGTCCGTCAGTCAGTCAGTCAGTCAGTCCGTAACGCTATAGGGGAAATGGGATTTACTCAGCTCCTATAAGTGATAGAATGCTGAAATTTTTTGACAACATTCCCATTATTAAGAAGCACAATTAAGTATAAAACATCGATGACGGTATGACCGCTTTTTAGCAGGTTTTAGGCTATTTTTGTATTTTTCACATTTTGCTCCATATCTTCAGTGTTTATGGTGCGATTTTCAAAATTTTTTCAGCTATAGATATCTAAATTAAATTTCCAGTCGTTTACAGAAAACAACGATGATGGCCAGACTGCCTTTAAGCAGGTTTTAGGCTATTTTTGTATTGTTCACATTTTTCTCCATATCTGTGGTGTTTATGGTCCAATTTCCAAAATTTTTTTAGTTATAGATATCAAAATTAACTTTCTTGTTCTTTAAAGAAAACAACTATGACAGTCAGACTGCCTTTCAGCAGGTTTTAGGCTATTTTTGTATTTTTCACACTTTTCCCCATATCTTTTGGTGTTTATGGTACAATTTCCAAAATTTTTTTAGTTATAGATATCAAAATTAACTTTCTTGTTCTTTAAAGAAAACAACTATGACAGTCAGACTGCCTTTCAGCAGGTTTTTGGCTATTTTTAGATTTTTTCATATATTTGATGTATATAGTCCAAATTTGAGGATTTAAAAATTAAATTTCCTGTCGTTTTAAGAAAACAAGCATGGCGGTCAGACTGCCTTTTAGCAGGTTTTTGCTATTTTTATATGTTTTACATATTTCCCCATATATTTGGCGTTTTTGGTCCAATTTTAAAACTTTTTTGGGATATCATTATCAAAATAATTTTTCCCATTGTTATGAGCATCTTTTATATAATTTACTTTGACCGTCATCATAATACAAAATAAAACAGGGTTTCGTGTTTATTTTCTCCAATAAATCAATTAATAAATACACTTTAAATCTACTTGTACGTATTACCATCTATGATTTTAATTTTTGTGCTTCGCTACTTATGGATGTTGTCATCCTTGTTTTATTAGCGTGTTCGCCCCTATCCTCCCCAAAAATAGTTTTATAACTTCCTTAGAACCTTTGAGAAGATACAATGCAAGGTAGAAACATATCAGTTTAGGGGTTAGCAAGATCCTTCCAAACACAGAGATAGACAATGACATCCTGATACTTGTTTTGTGGATTGGGTTTAAAATAATGCCACGGTCGTAGCGGTCATGCGTTTTGCGTCATATTGACAGGGTGACGCAAATTTCAGATCTCTGTTTTCGCCGTTTGATTTACTATTTTTCTCTATAAGATAAAAGCGATGCTTGCTAGGTTATCTAATTCGCTATAATATAAAGATAAATTTTTCTCAAATCGCCAAATCTGGGGTCTGAAATTTGCGTCACCCTCATAATCTGAAAGTGGTGAAGATAATAAGGGATGGGGTAGAACCGGTTATCATAATGTTTTATCTTCTCGACTTTAAGTTAAACTCTATCTGTTTTGTGGTGTAAGTAACTAAAAGGAAGAAAGGGGAGAAATAAGGTGGGGAGGGGGGATATTTTAACTTAGAGTTGTGATAGTGGAAGATGGTGATCATAACTATTTTCAGATATCTTCAAACTTGATATAACCCCCTCTCTTTTTACATTCCCTTTGAAGTGGATTATTCTGGATTATCTATTATGTGATAAGGTGTTTATACAAGTGCGCCAATGTTTTTTTTTTATAAAATTGTTAAAAAATGACATCTGTTTGGTTTTCCTTTGCAATTAAGCTTTTTTTTGGTACAGGGAAGGTTTTTAACTATTTTGGGAGAGCGTATATCCACCCTCCCAATTTAAAATCCCCCCCCAATTTTTTTTTCTGAATATTTCTTATTAAAACTCAAATTAAAAAGTAGAAGGGCGGTTGACTTATCCCCCTCCCACCTTAAGAACACTTAGAGGCTTCTTGGGGGCGTTCGTTGCCCCTAGTCTTTCTTAAAATAAATATGTCTTGTATTTTTTTTCAATTAGGTGTTTGATCACAAATTTCATATGGTAAAATTATTTTTCTTATTTAATTGTTATCCTAATAAGATAAAAGTTATGCTTGAAAATTGTATTAATATCTATTATTATATGTTGCATTTTTAGATAAACGTGAGAGTTGTGATCCGAATTTGCGTATCATTTGTACTCTTTTGCGTCATTGCGTATTTTCAGATATGTATTACCCGTCATCTAGAATTGTTTGTCAGAATCCTGGTCCCTTGTCCCTGATTATTATGTTATAACCAATTTAAACCAATTCACGTTTATGTATCAAGGAGGGTAACATTGACATTCAAAATTGTTTTCTATAATGAAAGAAAATTCTTTTTTGATCAACCTTTCAATAGTTGCACCGCCACATTATAAATATATTATTGGTTATTTATAAAGTGCCCCACGTTGCATTAAAAATTAAAAAGAAGGTGTATCAACTTTTTTTTTATAGCTAGCCGGTTCTTTTAGTAAGTAGTAGATGTAAAATTTTTCATAGAATTCAGATATGCAATCGGTTTTTTTGTAGACCTCTTATTTTTTAAGTAATTTAAGTTTTTTAAAAAAATAATTAAGTCGGTTTTAAGGTTTAGTACGCAACAAAATAAAAGAAGAAAATGGCCAGTAAGAACAAAAATAGTAAGATCTTTAATTTGACACCTTACTTTTAAAATTCTGTTGAGTAATTATTGAGAAAATCTATTTTTTTAACCTCGGTTTAATAAAAACTTTAGACCTAAATATTTTCTCAAACAGACATAAAAAACATGGGTTCATGTATACCTTTAGAATCAGAAAAATATTACGAATCCATTGTAAGCAAAATTGAAAAAAAGTAAAAAAATTTAAAAATTTAAAAATGGCCAATTGTATTTTTTGTTCTGGCAACACTATCGTCTTCCCTTTTTTACCCCCTCTTTACCCCCTCTATACCCCCTTCCCATTTTTATACTCAATTCAAAAGTTAAGACGTTGCCTGTACAATATAATAATATATTTTCATATAATTCCTTTTATTGTAGTTTATATACTATATTGTAAACTTTTTTTTTCAATTTTGCTTACAATGGATTTGTAATATTTTTCTGATTCTAAAGGTATATATGAACCCATATTTTTTTACTTGTGAAATGATAAAATTGAGTTCAAAGTTTTTATTCTCGTGGGTTTAAAAAAATCGATTTTTTCAATAATTACCTGACAGAATTGAAAAAGTAAGGTGTCAAATTAAAGATCTTACTATTTTTGTTCATAATGGCCACTTTCTTTCTTTTTTTTGTTGCATTTTAGTACCTTAAAATCGACTTAATTTTTTTTTAAAAAACTTAAATTACTTTAAAAATAAGAGGTCTACAAAAAAACCGATTGCATATCTGAATTCTATGAAAAATTTTACATCTACTACTTACTAAAAGGACCGGCTAGCTATAAAAAAAAAAGTTGATACAACTTCTTTCCGTATTTTCGACCACCAGTTAATTTATAGGTATAACACAATATTTCTATACATAGACGTCGAAGGGGGGGGGTAATGGGGTGATTACCCCCCCATTTAAAATTTACCCCTACCCTGGGGGTGCCGTAGGCACCCCCAACCATTTAGGAGGGGGTATTTACCCCCCCCCCCAAAACAATTTTGGGGAGTAAATACCCCCCCAAAATAGAAAATCTCTAACAAAAAAATTTTTAATACTAAATTTTTGATAAAATTTAAATTACCCCCCCAAAAATTTTACCCCGGGGGTAAATTTTGGGGGGGGGTAAACAAATTTTACCCCTGCCAACAGATTTCAGGGGGGGTAATTACCCCCCCCAAGCAAATTTTACCCCCGGGGTAAAAATTTTGGGGGGGGTAACAAAAATTTGCGGCGCGCTTCGCGCGCCATTTTACCCCCCCCCCAAAACCGAATTATCCCCCCCTTAAAAAAATTTTACCCCCCCCAAAATAAAAAGCTTGGACGCCCCTGTTTCTATAACATAATTCGTCCGTTCAATACACTTCAGTGATGATTTCTATGGGGGAAATGTTTTTTTGGTTTATATTAAAGATAGATAATTGGAACTTCAGACATCTTCTTTATAGATCCCTTTTACCGTCTGTTTGTTCTTGTTATTGTTCATAAACGATGTTTTATTTATGAGCTTTGATTACTTATGGATGTTGTCATACTTTTTTTTAAACAGTCATACTTTTAAATTGGATTGAAACAATTTTCAATTTATGATTTTCCCCAAGTAAACAATATCTATAAAACAAAATAGAACGATGTTTGTTTGTCTGTCTGTTTGTTTGTAGCGAAGGATCTCGCTAACCGATGAACCGATCGGGTTCTCCTTTACAGGGTAGCTTCTTATAGGTCCCGGGAAGGTTTGTAACTATTTTCTTTGGGGGTGGGACACCCCCAACCCCCCCAAAAAATGAAAAATACCCCCTCCAAAAAAAAATAAAAAATATTCTTTTTAAAACTAAAATTTTCTTTTTCCATTTTTCTTTTAAATCAAAAATACGAAAAATTGGTTTCATCAACCCCCTTGGGGCAAAGCCCCCAGAGGCTAGGGGCGAAGCTGCTAGTATCAAATATATTACAAGGTCTTCATAATACATTTAACAATTTAACATTTAACAATTTAACATGAATATTTTCAAGATTCTTTGTGTAAAAATATAGCTATATAAAAAATCTTTATCATGAATCACATATTAGTTACAAAAAGCAGATCAATACACTTGTTGTTTAAGTTTTTTTTTGAAAAGAAGAAAACATTAAAAAAAATATTAAATATTATTCCTATTGTTTTTCGCACAGTTAACATATTCTTTACCAATTCTAATGATATTATTAATAAATCTTAAATAAATATGTTTACGGTCATAACACCGAAAGATAAAATATTTTTAAATATTTTGGAGATATCCAAGAAATTGCAACTTTTAAGATATAGCGACTAAAATTAGCTAATTTAATTGACATAGATTATAATTATAAAGTTATAATTCTAATAACGATCTGTTTGAACTTACTAAAAGTAAGAGCATAAAGGACGAAATCAAAATGAAAATATGGAGGTGACTAGGGCATGTAATTAGAAAGGGTACTCTAAGATCTCCAAAGGTGGCTCTACACTGGAAACCCGAGAACGGGCGGAGAACCAGAGGCAGGCCCAAGAAGACCTGGAGGAAGACTATCCTGGAGGATCTGGAAGAACTGGAGATGGAGTGGGAGCAAATGGAGGAGAGAGCCCAGGACAGAACGGCTTGGAGGATGTTGTGTCATCAGCCCTATGTTACAACCGTAGTGACGGGCATTAAGTAAGTAAGTAAGATTATAATTATAGCAAAATTAAAGAGAAACAGACACTGTAACTTAGTACAACTTAATCATGGTTCAGTATTAAACCAATAAAGTTTTTAAGCTAACGAATGATAGAACGAGTTTAATATTTGGGGCAGTATCATTGACAGTCTTTTGTGGCCTCTCTCCTTATATATTGTGGTTTAAAGATATAAGAATTTTCAATGATACAGTTAAAATTAAAAAAGTTACATGATATTTTAATTTTTCTGATAATTTTGCTGAAAACCGTAAAGTTGCTCAAGACAACTGTATGCAGTTAATACAATTCTATACTGTATTTCTACCTCTATGTAATATTTTTTTGCTAAATAGTAAGTTATGGAAAATATGTGTATCATTTTTTCCTACAAGGAACTCAAGGAATAAGACTATGAAAGATAAATTGACTTACATTACTTATCACCAAATCACTTCTTCTGTTGATTAAAATTATCAGTTGATCAGTTTAGACATTATTTATGAACTAAAATCACTATTTAATAAAAACTACCCACAGTTTATATGAAATTTGGGTACCAGTGTAATTGTATTGTGCAATGTACCCTCCCTCCCTCACATTTATCTAAAACCAAGCACATACATATACATACATATACAATATGAAAACTTAGTTTTTTTAGACTATTTCTTTTATGGATTAATAAATAATTTTTAAATGTAATTTAAACTTTATTAATTCTTTCTATATAAAAGTACTAGTGGCTTCGCCCCTAGCCTCTAGGGGCTTTGCCCCAAGAGGTATAATTACATCTTCTATTACTTACCCAGCAGAACGGATCACAAATTTTCGCACCTACCCAGCAGGAAAACATTTTGCGATTAAATTCGCAAAATTCGTAAAATTCGTAAATTTCGTAAAATTCGTAAAATTCGTAAATTTCGTAAATTTCGTAAAATTCGTAAAATTCATAAAATTTGTAAAAAAAAAAAAAAAAAAAAAAATGGGGGTGGGATTTTTTTGTTTTTGGGGGGGTTGGGGGTGTCCCACCCCTCAAGAAAATAGCTTAAAACCACCGCAGGACCAATAGGTATATACCCTGAAGAGTAGAATCCATTCGGTTCAGTGGTTACCTAGATCTTAAGCTTCAGACGGACAGACGGACAGACGGACAGACAGACGGACAGACATCGTTCTACTTTGTATTATAGATAACAGATACAAATATCATAGTTAAATATTTTGTGAATTAACTTACATTAAATACTTATAACAATTTTAAGTTTGTGTTTGTAAATTTTGTTTTATTTATTAAATTATATACATGCATACAAATATTTTTTTAATTCAAGTTTTTTCTTTATACAAACTAATAAGCTTTGTTTTAATAAGAATACATCAAAATTTGATTTATACAATATACATTAGTCTTTTTGATAAGCTTTTCATTATTCAAGGACAATTTAAAACACGCAGTAATAAAAAAATTATAAGAAATGTATTATATAGCTGATTATATCATAATAAATTATAAATTAAGGAAATTTTATGAACATAATTTTACCAACATATCTCAGTTAAATAGTAGCTGTGCTACTTATAAAATTGCATTGGTTAGATTAAAGTAAAAATACATTATAATTTTATACATAAATACATAAAATCACATTATTTTCTAATATATTATCAAACGTGTAATAAGTATCTTTAATTAAGCTAAAAATGAGTTTTAAAAATCTTTTTGAAATGAAAAATTACTTTTTTTCATCAAAAATAAGATACATAGGTATATAGTATTTACAGTATGACATTTTAGGATTGAATCTATTTACAGTAAGAAAATAAGTATTTTGGCATTTCATCAGTTCGTTTGTATGATTGTACTAAAATATTTTTTTTGTAAAGAATGATATATTCATTTTTTAAAAAAAATTAAGTTTCGAAAGCCTCAAAATAGCCCTTCAATCATTTAGTTTACCTTAATTCTTTAAACAACACATTAAAAAATATACAGGACAACAGTAAACATAGCCATAGACGTCCAAGAGGGGGGGTAATGGGGCGATTACCCCCCCCCCAAACGATTTTGGGGGTGCCGTAGGCCGTAGGGGTAAAAATTTTGGGGGGGGTAAAAAAAATTTGCGGCGCGCTTCGCGCGCCATTTTACCCCCCCCCAAAAAAAAACGAATTACCCCCCCCAAAATAAAAAGCTTGGAGGCCCCTGAACATAGCGGCTTTTTGCAGCTGCCATTTCAAGACTTTTTTAAAGGTAAAAAATATTGTTTAATATGTTTTAACTGGGGGAATTTAGAGCCACCATTTCAGGTATTACAACTTTACCACCTTCTAGTTTCTCATCACTTTTTTCTTCTTTCATCTAAAAATAGTGAAAAATTAGTTTTTAATTTGTGTATAAAATCTTCTAAAAACAGAAGTCGATTTTTTACCGAATGAAAAAAATCTAAACAGGGATGACAAGATCTAAAAGCAACGAAGCTTACAATTTAAAACAACTTACTAAAATATATATAAATCAATATCCAATAGACGGAGAGGCAAACAAAAGTAAAAGTGGGATAGATTTTACTTACGGAAATCTTTGTTAGAAAAATACGAACAGACAAAATAATATTGTTTGAGGTAGAAATTACTTTGTATTATGTATAAAAAAACAAGTATTTTTACATTGCATCATCAAATACCAGCACTCCGTTATCAAATAAATTTGAATGTAATATAAATATTAATCATTGTGAAGCTAGCTAAAAGGTAGCTTAATTCTTTTGTCATTGTTCCCTTCATCCCTGCGATTAAAATAACCAGATCGTCAAAAGTAGACACTCCGAATCCTCTAGATTACAAAACCTTCCTACAACCGCTTTTTTGTACACACAGTGCATAAAAAAAGAGAGAGAGGTAAAATCAACCCAGTTAGAAATGTCACATTTATCAATGACTAAAAGGTGTTTCCTTAAGGAAAGTTGTGGCATTGCCATTCTAGAGGTAATAGATACCTACGTTCCTAAAGGCCTCTTAGTTACACACAGACAAACAGATACACACACACACAGCTAGACATCCTTTTACATAAGGATGAACAACATTATTGTAAACCTTTACCTGTAATCGTTTATAGTCAGTGTTGAAGAAGAAGAAGAAAATAGCAATCAGAGTTATCATGTAAACATTTATAAATATCAGATAATTTGTGTAATCTTTTGGCATCATATGTCCCTCAACACTTGATCCTGAAAATATAGAATTAATGGAGGGTTGTTGATTATTGTTATCAGGGATCTAAAGGGATAAGACAATGGCCAATACGTTTATGTAAATCTCCAATGATGATGCACAAAATTACCCCTTTTGTAAATTAAAATTAGTGAATGAAACGTTTGAACAATCAACTTAATAAAGCTTAAGCAACTAATCAAAATTCACTGAAGTCCTCAAAAATGTTTGCCAACGAATAAGAATTCGTTGTTTTGAAACTTTGGGGACTAGTATAAAAAACAGTCCATTGTCCCATTATTAGTAGCGAAGCTACTCTATAATTCGAAATGTCCGTCCGTCTGTCCGTCCGTCCGTCTAAGACAAAGTGGGGGAAACGTAATTTTCTCGGCTCCTATAAAAGATAGACAGCTGAAATTTTTAGTAAAGATTCTTATAACATATGCCCATCTAATCTATACATTGTTTTGTCCATCCGTCTGTTATTTGGGGTGCTAGATCGGTTCCTACATTTTCATGTTTTTCTGATTTTCTCAACTCCTTTTTAAAATAATGGGCTGAAATTTTCAGCGATTGCTTAAATTAACATTTTACATTTTTTCTTAAGTTTTATTACGATTTTTATATTAATAGGGGTGCTAGATCGATTCCTAGATTTTTAGGTTTTCTATTGTTTTCTCAATTCCTTTTCAGGATTTGCGGCTGAAATTATCAGGGATTGAATATGCTCATATTCTACATATTTCCATCAAGTTTCATTAAGATTTGTTTATAAATTGTGGTGCTAGAATGATTCCTAGATTTTTAAATTTTCGTGATTTAAAGGTTGCGTGATTTTGGCGTTTTCGTCATTTCCCTTTTTTATCAAATATATAGGATGACACTGGTATATTGTAAATACATTCATAATTTCTGAGCGTTGCTACTTATGGATGCTGTCATCCTTGTTATGTATTATTAGTATGCTTGAAAAATGGACGCAAGTAAAATTTAAATTGGGAAGACCTACGCTTCTTTCCCCTCAGTTTCCCAAGATTGAAGGAAATACAATCGAAAATTTATTGCACTGCACTTGACATAACAGCAGAAGGAACAAATTTCCAAATATAATGAGAGAAAAAATAAGTCTCCAAGGCCATAGAAATAACGAGAAAGCATTGTTGGAAGAGGTGAACTCTAGAAGCATTTTTTTCAAAAAAGGCATAAAAAATGCTTGCCTGAACCATGTGGAATACAAGTTTGAATTTCCAATTCATTTGCATCCAGAGGATTTTCAAATAAATTCTCCACGAACATCAACAAAACTCCCTAAAAGTGAATAATACGTAAGAAACCATACATCTAAAATAGTACATAAATTTATATAAAGCCTAAACTTATTATAGTTTAATTTCTCTTAGCCTTTTTAATTATCAAAATTACTAAGTATTTTTATTTCTTAAAATAAAATTATATGTCGATCATTAGGAACCCGGTATTAGTGTCTTAGAAATTATCTTAGTGACGTAACTAAAAACGAGGGATTAGAGGGGAGGTGGGAAAGGTAACCCCTAAAAAAGAGATGGATAATAGAGGTGATTGATAATTGATAATTGATAAAGAAAATGTAGGAAATAATTTATACTCTCTGTACTTTCTACCATAGATTAATTAATTTGTATTTTCTAGACAAGGATGACAACATCCATAAAAACGAAGCACAAAAATCAGAAGGTAGAACAAACGCACAATAGCTAGAGTGTCAGAACTTAATAAGCAGAATATTAATTTTGAAGTCTAAATGAAATTGCACATAAATTTGTTGCAAAATTGCGTAAATATAGCATACAGTAAAAGGACATACTTCCGTGCAAAATTTGAAATCAATAGTATAATTCTAATATGTCTAATAAATGTTGTCAAAAAAAGGTTGAAAAAAGTCCGCATATTTGATTAAATTTTTCTTAAAATCCGCATATTATGTTGATATAAACTATAATATATTATCACTAGCAGTAACATCACTAGAAGCTTTTAGGGTGGTAAGGGGGAAAGTTCATTCTTCCAATTTTCAATTTAAGTTTTAAAACAAAGAAGTAAAATTGCAGAGATGGTACTTTTTTTCTAGGTGTTATTTTTTTTGGAGAGTGGAGAGCCCTCTTCCTAAATAATTATAAACTTCTCTATACCTATAATAAGCTTCACTGTAAAGAAGAACCCTTTATGTTCAGCGGTTAACAAGATCCGTTGCTACAGTCAAAAAAAGCTTAGCTTACTAATTTATATAATAGGATATAATAAAGTAACAGGATGTCTGTTTGTCTGTCTCTTTGTTTGTTTGTTTCCTCCTCAAGTGCCCCAAGAGGCCTCTAAGGCGTAGCCGCTAGTAATAGGATACAGTAACAAAATGCTAATCCTTATATCAAAGTAAAAGAATGTTTGTGTGTGTGTGTCTATTTATATGGAAGGATCTTCCTAACTAATATGCTTCTCCTTTGCAGGGACATAGGTCATAGGTCATGGGAAGGTTTTTAACTATTTTAGGATAGGGTACCTGCACCCTCACGCGCTTAGAAAAAAAACCACCAACATTTTTTAAATTTTTTTCTTTTAAAACTAAATTGTCCTTTTAAGTATATCTGTCAGACAGACAGACAATAAATATATGGAGCAGATCTGTATAAATATAAGGTATCTTGACTAATACTTACAGCTGGCTATCTAAAAAAGCAGTCGTGAAAATAACATTTCTCCAACAATAAGGTTTTTTAAGCATGACCGACAGTCAGACAGACAAAATAATGTATAGAGTAGATGCAGGGGGGGGGGGGAAGGGGTGATTACTTGAGGGCACCCTCAAATTTTGGAAGTCGTTAAGTAGATGCACATATATCTTGGGTATAGTCCCTTTCATGACAATGCCTCTTAAGGGACGTTTCTTGGTATTTTCACAGTAGATTTTATCCTATTTCTAGCCACTGCGGGGGGGGGGGGGCTCTATCCATGCAGGGCCATTTTCCTAACCCTGCAGGGCAATCACCTAACCTAACCTAAAATAATCCATCAAAAGCCACTGTAAAAAAAAATACATTAAAACACCTCTTAAAAGACCTTTTCACTTAAAATTTCAGTTGTCTTTCTTCAATAGCAGCCAAAAAACACACAAAGCATGTTTTAAATGGACGTACTGACTTTCTGTTAACAATGATAGAGTTGCTTTCTAAATTATACCTAACTGTCATAGGAATCATCATGAAGAGTTTGAAATTGATAGGATAATTCTAACATGTCTTGTTTAATAATCTAAAATCAATTAATAATTTTATCTAATTTCAATTTCAATTTATCTATGAAATAAATGTAAAGCTGTACAGGTTAAGGCTACTATCTGACTCAATACATTTCTTTTTCTCCTCTTTTTAGCAACCGAATGAAAGTAATTCTTTTCAATTCCAGATAATTATAAGAATTGGTAACATTTGCTTAGATATTTATTTTATAAAAACATAGCAAAAAAAATAATAACCGTATTATAATACAGGTATTAAATATTTATATACAAACAATAAAATTGAATATGAATAAAAATTAAGGATAGATCAATCAAATAATAATTATGTACAGTGTCAAAGGACTAAACAATCTTGTGAGAGGTAATATAACTTATGCATTTTAAAAAGATATTTGTTAAATAGACTGATTATTTAAAGACATATTTGTTAAATATGTTGCTCTACTGGATATCATTACCCTTGTTAGAATGTACCATTCATAATAAAGAAGGTTATTTTTTAATGGCAAAACTGTTTAAGCTAGCTTTTTTAACAATTACGTTCAAATTCCGTTAAATTTATTGATATAAATAATCTAATAATTGATTGTTTTGTTTTTATTCGTAATTGTCTTTTTTATATATACATTATTATGCTTAATTAAACATTTCTGATAAACATCTCATTATATTTAAAGAAAAATTAGCTGTCTCTAAATTTAATATAGAAATAAAATTATTATGGAAAATCAATTGATTTTTCATGGTAACAGTTATAAGTTATAAAATACAGACGAATTCATAGATGTAATCTTGAAAAGATAGCTTTAATTTAAAATGATAAATATGCGTTATTTTTACCAAAAACTAGACAAAACCCTTTTTTGTTGTTGTTGATAGCAATATCTTATTTCTTTACTCTCGTTTATATATAGTTTTAACCTAATATCTTTTGATTTAATTGTTATTGGTTAAAAATTTTGACTAAAAAGCTGGCTTAAAAAATAGCTCATATGTGATAAAATATATAGCATTTTGCGCTAACTTATGATGGGTTTATACAATAAGTATAATTATAAAAGCAAATATTTGAAAATTATTTAAAATCATTCAATGTTTAATGTAAGATTAAGCCAATTATTAATCTCGAAATTACATATAGGTTTTTTATTATTTTGCTAAATAATCTATAAAATATTTACACATTGTAAGTCAACTCTTGAGTTATGTAAGAAGTACAATATCAGGTGATAGATCTTATTTCAATTTTGAAAGATAATTTTATAAAAAAAAATAAAAAAAAGTTGATTTTGTTTTTTAAAAGTGAGCAAAAATAATGTAGAATTTTTAGAAATATTTTTAATATTTTTTAAAAGCACAAAAAATCTTGATTTCAGGCCTATATTAACAATTCTTAAAAATCCTAGTAGTATCGACACATCCTATTTTTTTTACGTCACTAAGATAATTTCTAAGACACTAATACCGGGTTCATCATTAGACTATGATGTTTACATGGCAAGAAATTTAAAAATTAGGGGGAAATAAAACACTTAAATAGGTGATGATAGAGAAAAAAATTTGAACCAAACCTGCAAAGCTGACGAAAGATAGCAAAGTCCCGTGACTATGCTCTCACACAAAGGAAATGTGCACTCCACACTGAGCTCCAACATGACAGGGTAGATGCCCAGAGAGAATACACCCAGGACCAGACAGGATGTGAGTACCAGCTCCTCACGACCTGGCTGGATAAGCACCCAGGTAATCAGGCCCAGGATAACCACTGCGGGAACACAAGAGGCCTAAATATATACTATATAAGTTCAATGTAAGTAAATTAACAAAATAATAGATGAAAACACCAAAAAAAAAGTGTAATTTTAAACGTGTGTTTATAAGACATTTATATCAATTCTGTAGTAAACTGTAATGTTTAATTAAAACATATGCAATAAACTTTAACATTAACATATCATGATTAGAAATAATAACCAATAAAAATTGCAAAATGAATACCTTAGCTATCGGAGTTAGTTTGCCAGTTTTGAAAGCTAGAAAACCAATTGGAAAAGATGCGAGGAATCCTGCAACAATAATTCCTGAAGCCGATAATCCTGCCAGTTGGTCAGAGTAGCCGCGGGAACATAAGATCTAAGACAAGAAAGGCCATTTGTTTATTTATAGTTATAGATGTATTACAATAATACGATATAATTTCCCAAAACCTAGCTTTATCCTATTCATAGCTTACTTGTTTTATATTAAGAAATGCGACTTATTATGTGAATGAAATGGAATAACTGCCCATCCGTACTAAAATCTTGCTGACCAATAATGTAGCCTTCACTGTTTCCTATTGGCTGATTTAGAGTTAATTTATCTGATTCAGCTAAATACAGGGTCAAATTAAGTAATATTTTTGTTCTATTAAAAAAACACCCTATTGTTAGTTATACTTACATATGTATACCTGTTCAAGTTTAGTTTGTAGTGTAGATATGTATCCCATAGCCCCACCAAGAAACAGAAAAATTATCAAAAACGGAAAATTTCTCGTCAACTTCCAAATTGTGGCCACAAAATTTCTTTTCTTGGCAAATACGGCCGAGGCGGCGCTCGATGACGGTGGGGTTGGCGGCAAAGAGCTGCGCACTCCACAAATTGTCAGGAAAAAACCTGGGAGGGACGGCAGGAACCAGACAAGGTTGAGCATAGGGATGGCTGCAGGACTTTGCACCAGGAAAGGTGTCAGTGTCTGTCCAAGAACAAGGCCGAGAGGATTGGACATTCCGAGAATCAAGGTCGCCATGCCACGCTCAGAGTCCCCGAACCAGTTCTGGCTGATCTTGGTGGGGACACAAGAGATGAAGGGACACCCCATGCCTGTCAAGGCCTGACCAAATACTGTCAACACATAGGCTGTGTGCTTATCCCACCATACCTGAAACAAGTGTTAAATTTGAAGCAACTTATAATGCCCATAAAAAATGACGTTATAAAATACAAATATATAATAATAGGCCAGTATACATTTTAACATTGGACAATTAAAATGTATACTGACCTAACATATGACGTAATTTTTTATAGGCACAGTAAGCACCTTCGTTTAATTTTTTTGCTTTTTGAATTAGTGTCGGTCCGTACTTCCGTTCGTCTGAACGACCTTCTGTAACAAATAACTCTAATCGTTCATTTAGGGATGTTAGAATTTTTCGTTCTGATTTAACTGTTAAAAATCACGAAACCTCTTGCTTTTAAAAAGACTAAACTATAACATGGCCCTGATATTACCTGTCCTAACAGTTGAGGTAGAGTAGCTGTACAACAGATAGCTCCTCCCACAGCGGTCAACCAGGCACCAACCAGCAGGCCGAAGCGCAGGCCATACTTATCAACAAGATACACAGCCAACAAACAGAAAGGAATGCACAGACCATATGATAAAGTTGGAATAAGGTCTACCTAAAAGAAACTATGTTGAAACAAGAACAAAAAAATATACTGGAAAGTCATTTTCGATCTAGTAAAAAAACGAAACCGATTAAAATTTTTCGCATACTGAAAAATCATGTATCTTATAGACAATTTTCAGGAATAATCAAATAAATGTGATCAAGTTAATGGCCCGGGCCAACAAAACTACTATTATTTATCCAATAACACTAAAGACCCTCGTTCAAAGAAAACAAGGATGTCAACATCCATAAGTAGCGAAGCTCAAAAACTATAAATAGACAACTGGAAATGATCTATAGAGTATGTAATAAAAACTTCAATAACAAAAATCACGAAACCTTTTAAAATGTATATTGTATAATGTTTTTTTTGAAGCATTAAGCTAATAAGAAAAAACGTTAAAATCTAAAATTCGATTTAGCACCCCAAAAAAAAGTAAGTCTTTAAAAAACTTGGTCAAAATATGAAGAATGTTGACTTAATTAATCACTAAAAAATCCAACCGTTTATCTTAAACAGGAGTTAAGAAAATCACAAAAACTTGAAAAACTAGGAATCGATCTAGCACCCTAACCAATAAAGGTATCTTAATAAAAATAGGTGGAATTATGTATAAAGTAAACTTGTTCAATCCCTGAAAATTTCAACTGTCTACCTTGTATAGGGATTGAAAAAATCATGAAAACTTAAAAATCTAGGAATCGATCTAGCACCCCAACCAATAAAGGCATCTAAATAAAACTTAATCGAAATATGTAAAATCTAAATTTATTCAATTCCTGAAAATTCAAGCCATTTATTTTGAACAGGAATTGAGAAAATTACAAAAACGTAAAAATCTAGGAATCGATCTAGCACCCCAATTAACAGACAGACGGACAAAACAATGTATAGATTAGATGGGCATATGTCATATGAATCTTCACTAAAAATTTCAGCTGTCTATCTTGAATAGGAGCCGAGAAAATCACGTTTCCCCCGTAGCGTTACGGACGGACTGACTGACGGACGGACGGACGGACGGACATAGTGAATTATAGAGTAGCTTCGCTACTAAAAATATTTAAAACAAGGCTTTTAATGCACGTATATAAATACCTCTGGCCCGGATTTCTCGTAGAACTCAGCTGCCTGCTTCGCCACTGAAGCAAATGCGATCCAGTGACTGTAGTTGGCCAGGTTCAATAGGGTCACAGCTATTAGTAGGATCCAGCGGGAACCATACAAACGGTATTCAACCTAATTAATTAAAAACTTAAAATTAGATAATTTAATTATTTACACAAAAAGCTTCACTGTAAAGAAAATATCAATCGTCTCTTTTAATATTTCATAGTTTAAAATACGATTTAAAAGAAAGCTTTTGATAAAAAAAATACAGATTAATTGACACAGGTAAAACAGTTAGGGAGTTGAATCCATTTTTATAGAAGCAGAACTATAATCTATGATTATGGTTTCGACCCTTTAAAACTGTAATCTACCCTTCCACTTTCCCCTCTCTTGGTGAAGATATCTTCAACGCCGATACGATTTTTGAAATATAAGATTCCACTTTCAATAGAGGCGAAACTGAAATCATATATTCATGTTTACATATCAGCGTATTCATAAACATTGATTTCCTTATTTATATCGACATAATAGTAATGTATCATTCTACTTTCAATAGAGACAAAACTGGAATGATACATTCAAGATAACATATCATATATTTAAATCGACATGGTAGAAATGGTACATATTAGTTAGTTTTTTTTATATTTTTATTAGTTTGAAGTTTTTAAGAAAAAAAGGACCTAAAAATAAAGGTTGCTAACACTTAACAATCAGGCCCATTTCCGGACCTTAATCGTTCAACGCCCCCCCCCCATATCATCTGGGCTCCTATTAGAGTTAGATGGCAAAAAAAATTGTGCATGTTCCCTGTTAAATAATAAATTTCCGACTTTAAGTCATTTTTCGCTTACTTCACCCTTTCATTTAACAACTTTATTTTTTAAGGTCAATTAAAATGTTAAATGGATGTAATTTCCTTATTTTTGAAGCTAGAACAATTTATTCAGAAAATGTTTATCTTAAAGTAAAATTTATTTTAGAAATCTCAAAACATAAATTTTCTTATTCATTGGCTAAACAACTTTGGAGACATTTACTGAATTTTGATTGGTTGGTTTAACCACTACTATCATACAAAGTTGAACGATGTCTGCCTGTCTGTCTGTCCGTCCATCCATCTGTCCCTTAAGATCTCGGTAACAACTGAACTGATCAGATTCTACTCTTCAGGGTATATACCTATTGGTCCTGTTGTGGTTTTAAGCTATTTTCTTGGGAGGTGGGACAACCCCAACCCCCCCAAAAATGAAAATTCCCCCCCCAAAAAAAAAAAAAGTTCTGGTGATGCCCATATATTATGGGCGCAGCACCAGAATTTTTTTTTATATTTTTTTTAAAATTACCTCATGGGGCAAAGCCCCTAGAGGCTAGGGGCGAAGCCGCTAGTACTTAATAACCTAACCATTCAAAATCCAATAAAAGTCCCCAAAGTTGTTAAGCCAACCAATAAGAAAACGTTATCGTAAAACTTGTAATAAACAGTCCATTGTCCACCTCTCTCTCTGCTAGTTCCCAAAGTTTTATAATAACATTTTCATTTTTGTTTGCTTAACATCTTTGGGGACTTTTACTGAATTTTAATTGGTTAGTTTAGTGTCGAAATGTTTCAACCACTGATGGCAAATTACAGTAGGGGTATTTTTGGGAGTGTACATCCATTTATCGGCTATTGTCTTATCCCTTTAGATCCCTGGTGGTGATAAACTTGAATTAAAGTACCTAGAGGTTTTGGACCAGCTAAGAAGGTAATTTTAGTCCAATGTTCCCTACCTCCCTGGGTACAATTAAAGTTGTCTACAGGGAGGGAAAAAGGGACGAAAAATTAAATAAATTCTGTCTATAATAACATGAGAAGACATAATGAGAAGGACAGTAGCACCCTGTAATCATTATCAGAATTCTTGAATGTCCATTTAAAACATTTCACAAAGCTTTTTATATTAAGAGTTATAACAATATAAATTGATAAGATACATACAAAATGTTATTGCTTCTAAGCGACATTTTCTACAAAAAGGGTTGGTAGAAGTCTGTATGTCTAAAAAAAATCCCTCTTATGGTTTGCAGGTTTCTATAACTATGTCTTTTTAATATATTAACTCTCAGCAAAATAAGGGAGGGTTTAAATTTCAGTAGTACCCAAAGTTTTATAAACATTTGTTGGATTTATAAATTTGTTTACTTTTATTTAATCTTAATTGGTTGATGAAAACTGGCATTGTCAAAACTAAACAGCCAAGATTAGTTGTTTATTGCATCTGTTTTTCCAGTTTTGTTAGACCCGAAGGGGCGAAGGCCCAGTCTAACAAAACTGGTGTTCATATTACAACTTTTTACTTTACTATTTGTAGAAAAATGTCTATAATATAATACAATACATGGTTTCAAGTATGGATTAGGCGGGTCTGATCCAGCAGATATTAATTGGTTTCGTAGCCATACTGGAAAATCATAAAAAATCATGGCCAGAATGATGGACAGGCAGAAAAGTGAATTGTAGAGTACCATCACATTTTATTCTTTCTTAGTATTTGTATCCAGAGAAGGAGGAGACAATTGACTGCTTATTACAATAGTACACAAAGTTTTACAATAACGTTTTCTTATTCGTAAGCTTTGGGGATTTTTACTGAATTTTGATTGGTTGATTAAATTGTGTTTATAAACGTTTGAACCACTAATTTTAATCTACAGAAGGGGTTATTTAGTGCGTCATCATTATGGATGTGCATTAATTTATTGGCCATTGTCTTATCTCTTTAGATTCCTGATATTTTTCATAATTTTATTTGTTAGCTTTGCTTAAGTGAAAGCTTTTCATTACATTAAGTTTTAAGTCTTAAGTATGTGTTATCTATATTACAAAGTAGCTTGATGTTTGTCTGTCCGTCCGTCCGTCTGTCTGAAGCTTAAGATCTCGGTAACCAATGAACAGATTGGATTCTACTCTTCAGGGTATATACCTATTGGTCCTGTGGTAGTTTTAAGCTATTTTCTTGGGAGGTAGGACATCCCAAACCCCCCCAAAAATGAAAATTTACCCCAAAAGAAAAAAATTTAAATTTTTTTTTTTATGTTTTTATATATTCTTATATTTTTTTATATTTTTTTTATATTTTTTTATGCTTTTTTATACTTTTTTATATTTAATTTTTTTTTCTTTTTAAATTTCTTTTCTTCTTTTAAACTTTAAATATAAATATAATATAATATAAATAAATATAAAAAGTTTTAAAGAGTTATAAAATACAGAAAACAAAAAAAATGTAAAAAAAATTTTAAAATTCTCCATTGAAACTTTAGGTAAAAAAGCCCCTAGAGGCTAGGGGCAAAGCCGCTAGTCTATAATACAAAGTAGTTTGATGTCTGTCTGTCCGTCTGAAGCTTAAGATCTCAGTAACCGCTGAACCGATTGGGCTCTACTTTTCAGGGTTTATACCTTCTGGTCCTGTGATGGTTTTAAGCTATTTTCCTGGGGGGTGGGACACCCCCAATCCCTCCAAAAACTAAAAAACCACCCCCCCCCCACAAAAAAATTTATTTACATTATTTATAATGAACAGATTGGGCTCTACTTTTCTGGGAATATACCTACGGTTCCTCCGGTGGTTTTAAGCTATTTTCTTGGGAGGTGGGACATCCCAAACCCCCCCAAAAATGAAAATTTCCCCCAAAAGAAAAAAATTTAAAATTTTTTTTTATGTTTTATATATTCTTATAGTCGCTAGTCTATAATACAGGGCTCTACTTTTCAGGGTTTATACCTTCTGGTCCTGTGATGGTTTTTAACTATTTTCCTGGGGGGTGGGACCCCCCCAATCCCTCCAAAAACTAAAAAACCACCCCCCCCACAAAAAAATTTATTTACATTATTTATAAAATCTTAGTAACTGCTGAACAGATTGGGCTCTACTTTTCTGGGAATATACCTACGATTCCTCCGGTGGTTTTAAGCTATTTTCTAGGAGGGTGGGACACCCCAACCCCCCTAAAAATAAAAAAAATCCCCATTTCCAATTTTTTTTTTTTTGTAAACAAAAACCAGTAATTGGGTTGGGGGAACCCGACTGCACCATGGGGCGAAGCCCCCATGAACCCTCCCCCCCCCCCCCCCTAAAAAAATTATTGAGCTTTTTGAAATTTTATCGTCAGTCGCCCGTGGCTTGTGGTGCAGAACTATGATTCTGTTCACCGGTTGCCATGCTAGACTAATGAGGCTTATGTCTCCACTTACCCCACCTCCCACCCCTCCCTTCCTTCCTGTCCAACATAATAATATTTTACAGAAATAAATTATTTTGTTGTTGGGAGGGAGGGTACCCAAATTTTTAAAATTGATAAAAAAAAAAAATATAAAAAAAAGAGGAAATTACCAAGGAAACACCCAAATTTGTTTGGTATTTTCTTTGAAATATAAAGATATCTTAAAACTGATTGATTGGGCTTGTAAAGGAACCATTTGAGTATCTTTGGTCGAAAAAGGTCTGATTTGTGAGCATTTTTGACCAAAATGTGGCCAAATAATATTGAAACATATAAAAAGGTAGCACACTTTAAATACTCAGTCATTTATAGTAAAAATGGCTTATATAATTTTGAAGTGAAGAAAAAGGAGGAGGAGTAATAATTAATCCCTTCCTTTCTGTAAGCAGTTTAAGAAAAAATTAAGATTTGACTGATATAAGCCAAATAAGCAATGTTTTTCATTGATTACCTGTAAGTAATTTATCAAAAATAGCATAATTTGTTATATAAGCCAAATAAATAATAATTTTCATTGATTGCTTATATGCAACTAGCAGCTTCGCCCCTAGCCTCTAGGGGCTTTGCCCCAAGAGATAATAAAAAAAAGTACTACTGGTGCTGCTCATAGTCTAATGTGTTCCAAAGAAAATTATTTTTTTTGGGGGGGGGGGAATTTTCATTTTTGGGGGGGTTGGGGGTGTCCCACCCCCACAAGAAAATAGCTTAAAACCACCACATGACTAATATGTATATACCCTGAAGAGTAGAATCCAATCGGTTCAGTGGTTACCTAGATCTTAAGGAACAGACGGACAGATAATTTATCCAAAAAAAGAAGCATGATTTTGTTTATTAGCAAAATAAGCAGTAATCTTGATTGAATGCTTATAAATAAGTTATCAAAAAATAGCATGATTTGGTATATAAGACAAATAAGCAATGATTTTCATTGTTAGCCTCAAAGAAGAAAAAGTATAAGATAGAATCCATGTAGAAGATTTTGCCTAGCTAGCTTGAAAAAAATTGGAACTTTTGACAGACCCAAAAGTTCATCTAGCTTTTAGTAAAATTGCATGATTACATACATTATCTAAGTTACCAGCAATAAAGAAAGATTGATGGCCAAATTGACTTAAACCTCAGCTTTATCACCAAATGAATTTCTGTTTCTCCTAGAAATTCATGTTTATTAAAGAAAGCTTTAACTTTCAAGTTGTACCATGAAAACCTTTTGAAAAAAAACTATGTTAGAAAAGGGGTCTTCAACTACAAGACTTGCTTTTGCTGTGCTGTGGCAATGTTTACATGATTGAGATCTTCAATGAATTTCTGGGTGTCTGAATAACTGAAACAATCAATTTGCTTTGTATTTAGACACTATCCAAAAAAATTTTACTTGCTTAGATCAAATATAAATCAAAAGTTGCTTTTTGATTCAACCATATCTGGAACAAGAACTTATAGATGCTGTAGGTTGGGGCTTATTGCCATCAAACATACCAGCTTCAGGATAATTATTCCAGTTAAAGTCTTGTGAAAGTATAGTAGAACACACAGAATCTATACCTCCATATATTAAGATTCATATTCCCGCACTGTTTTTGTTTTTAAGTGGAAAGCTTTACAGTAGTTTAATATAGAAGAGAACTTTAAATAAGAAAAAGTTACTTGTAGCAAAGGCAAATTAATACCCTTAAAGGAACCATGCAAGAAATAAACCACTTTAACTGCTGAAAGACTGCCACGAGTAGACCCAATACAAAAAATTTGAAGCCTTCAGCTTCAAAAACAAAAAAGTTATAGACATTTCAAAATCATGTTTTTAGTACAATGAAAATTTTAAAAGTTTTTCATTGCTAATAATAAAATTTTCATTATTAAAATACGTCGCCTAGAAAATTATAAGCTTATTTTTGGGAGAAACTTAGGATGCCAGTAACTGATAACATTTTTACAATAAAAACACCTTTCTTTATAGTCAAAATCATTAAAAAAAATCAGTTTAATTTGCGTTGTATTGAGAGTAATGTAGCGTGAGAATGCCAGCCTTTAGGATTTCTAGCCAATCAGAAGTCTGAGTCCATGCTGAAAAACCAATCACAGCTGAGCATCTGTTTAACTTACAATAGTTTCATTTTTTCCCGCTTTGATTTTACACTTTCAAACGCAATTTAAAACAAATTTTTTAAAAGACATTTTGACTATAAAAAAGGGTGTTTTATTGTAAGAATGTTACACAGTGGGGTCTTTTGACAAAAAGCAGGACATCTAAAAAATTTTAAATCAACTTTTATCTATCCTAGGACCTAATAATGGCTGTAAGTAGACAGCTAGAAAAGAAATTCTAAAAAAATATAAATTTTTGGCGGATTTATGCCATTTTTAAAAAGGGCAGTGAAAAACTTCTTGTCAGTTTTCATGATTTTCCAGATTTTTTTACCCACTTTTTTCAAAGCAATAAAAAATGAATTTATGTTCATCTTATAAAAAAATTTTTTGGTTGAGGTACTTTTCAGATACCTGTAGAACTGTCTAATTAAAGAAAAAAATGTTTAAAAAATTTTTTGGCGTGTAAATTGACATTTTGTAAGAAAATTTCACCAAAAATATAAAGATTTTTAACCCAAAAAATCAGTTTTCTCCATTTTAACCAAAAACGGCCAGGAGGGCGGAGTTTTTGCAATAATAATATTAATATGCAACATGTATTGTGTATAAAACAGTTTTCAAGATGCTCCCAGCCGTTTTTGAGTAATTAAGCATTTTATATTGCATGACTTGAATAATTTTGTTCTTGTTAATTTCAAATTTTCCCCCGTTAGAGGGAGAAGGAGTCATTTTTGAGCCCAAAGTCATCTCTGCAATATTTTCAAACTTTTGGAGGCGGATCTTTCTTTATGTATATGTATTGGGTCTACTTATGGCAGGCTTTCAGCAGTTAAAGAGAGGTATTTCTTGCAGGGTTTCTTTAATAGTTGGTCTTCCATTTATTAAAGAATTTAATTCAAAAATTTTAATAGAAACAGATTAACCCTTAACGGTTGGGGGGGGGGGGCGTTGAATGCCCCCCCATCCGGTTTTTTCTATCTCATTTTCTGTGTGTGAAAGATAAAGAGCCAAAACTGCTGGACTTTTTAAGTATGGGTATGACACATAACTGAGAGTTGGAATTTTTTGAATATCTCCATCCTGGCGGGCACAGGATGCCAGCAAACCTGGCAGGGTCATCCAGGTAAAGAGCAAAAATATTTTTTTGACTAAAACAAAGCATTTTATCATACCAAAATACTAAAAAATCCTCTAGTAGTACATCCTATATAAAATACAGGTGTTCAAGTCACTTTCAGGTTCCAGGTATGATCCTGCAGGTCCTGATCCTCCAGGTCTCCAGAAGTCTTTAAAAGACTCCTGTGGCCGTAATTTTTGACTTAAAGACTTCAAATTTTAAACTTAAGCTTTTCTTACATGTCTACAAAAGGTATTTAAATTTCATGAAGATCCGCTGCCGTTTTCCCGCCGACCGCCGACTGCGGCGGCTGGCAGCTGCCAAGTACAGCTGCGGCCGCTGAAACTTAAATTTGATATTTCTAATGTAAAATTTACATAAAAATAAACATCTTCTGGAAAAAAAATTTTCTTCTAGCTTCAAAAATAAGAAAGTTACAGCCGTTTGAAATTTTTAAGTAAAAAAAGACCTAAAAACAAAGGTTGTTAAATAAAAGGGTGAAGGAAGCGAAAATTGACTTAGACTCATAAAAGGTCAGAAAATTTAGCCCTCTAGCTCTAATAGGATATGAGATAATAAGGGGGGGCGTTGAACCCCCCCCCCCCGACCGATTAAGGTGCGGCAAGGGGCCCGACTGTAAGGGGTTAATTACAATTTGTTACTTAGCAGTTTATTAGAAATATATAGAAAATTATAGAAATATTTATCCTACAGTCAAGAATCAGATAACCTGTAGAGTCATATATTAGCACAAGGAAAGGATATCGATTTGGTCAAACTGGTCCTATAATCCATCAACTTAAAACTTAAATCTAGCAGATAAACACCTTTGTTTATTTTTTGTTATTTATGAATCATTCCAGTAATACAGCAAAGGAATTTTTCAATCATATGATTTCTAAAAAAAAATATCTTTGTCTTAAGAAGTGCAAATTTTATCTCTTTCCTGTCAAAATTTTTACATATTTCTACGAATAACTTAGCTAAATTTTTCAACCATATGATTTCTAAAAAACTATCTTTGTCTTAAGAAGTGCAAATTTTATCTCTTTCCTGTACAAATTTTTACATATTTCTATTAATAACTTAGCTAGATTGTTAAGAATTCTATACCTTAATGTTTAAGATCAAAAAGAAACCAAATAAAACACAAAGACAAGTTGACCAAATTCAAGTCAAATCACAACTGCTGCATTGATTTCACATTAATAAGTTTTTATTTGTGTTACAAAAGTATCTAAAAGTATACTGAGCACATGTTACAGGAGCACATCTTATCTTCCTGTATTCAAAGTAGAATTGCCTTGTATATTTGTTGAATTTGGTGTTTTCACCTCAAATCTTGAAAATGAAATAAAATGAAAATGAGCAGCTAGTATTTCGTTCTCAATGGATTCTAAATGTCTCTTTGTTTTATTTGAACGCTGCATTGTCCGTTTTGATGGTAATTTTTTTTTATACTTTAAATGAGTAAATGAGAGATTACTAGGGAAATATTAAGAAGAAATAAATTGAACAAAAAAATTACAAATATATACAATTGAATTAATTAATAAACGACTTTCTTAAAATAATTTTGAATACTCATTTGATACACTTTCTAAAGTATTTTTTTTAATGAACAAAACATCTTTTATATACGCTCTTGTATGTTTTTTTTATTTAATTAAGAATATACAACGATGTTTAAATTATATATAAAATCTATGCTTTTTTTCACAATTGACATAATTTTAAAATAGTATGGTACATTTCTATTATGTCGATGTTAAAAAAGTAATGGAAGATTACAGAAACATAGATATTAAAAATGTAAACCATGATTCAAGTTTCACCTCTATTGAAAGTGGAATCTTATATTTCAAAAATCGTATTGGCATTGAAGATATCTTCACCAAGAGAGGCAAAAGTGGAATCTTACATTTCAAAAATCGTATCGGTGTTGAAGATATCTTCACCAAGAGAGGGGAAAGTGGAAGGGTAGATTATAGTTTTAGAGGGTCCAAACCATAATCATAGATTATAGTTATGCTTCTATAAAAATGGATTCAACTCCCTAACTGTAAAAGGAGATATAAACTTGTACTTTGTTTTTTAAAGGAAATATTAATAATAAAACATTCGCGGAAAACTGTATGTAATACGATGTGACAAATAACTAATAAATTACAACAAATTCGTTTTAATTGTAGAATTATAAAACAAGGATTGGGGTTAGGGTGATTTGCTTAAATTGACGCAGATATTACTTTCCCCCCTTTTATTGAATCAATACTTAAGGCAGCACTTACACTATCAAATGCAATTATTGGATTTATTGCCAGTTAAATCTGGATTCAATATATAGTTTGTTGAAATCCATATGCAGTATTAAAACATTTGCTAGACCTTTCTAAATTTCTAACTTAGCTAAAATCTATATTTACGTATGATTTAAGAAACATATATGAACTTTCATTTACAGTTTTGTAAGATTATTTGTTAACTTTATTATATTTTGTTTTTGGTAAATCAGAAAACAAACCTTTTCTTCGTTTGTGTCCATTTTTATGATTAATAAATAAAAATAGAAATATACTGTAACATTTTTTTCTGAAATATAAAATAAATTAGTTTTTCTAATGTTTTTAGTAGCGAAGCTACTTTATAATTCGAAATGTCCGTCCGTCTGTCCGTCCGTCTGAGACAAAGTGGGGGAAACGTGATTTTCTCGGCTCCTATAATAGATCGACAGCTGAAATTTTTAGTGAAGATTCTCATAACATATGTCCATCTAATCTATACATTGTTTTGTCCACCTGCCTGTTATTTGGGGTGCTAGATCGATTCCTAGATTATCATGTTTTCTTGATTTTCTTAACTCCTTTCTAAGATAATGGGCTGAAATTTTCAGGGATTGCTTAGATTTACATTCTACATAAGTTCCTTTAGCTTTATTGCGATTTATTTATTAATTGGGGTGCTAGATCGATTCCTAGATTTTTAGGCTTTCAATGGTTTTTTCGATTCCTATTCAGGATTGGCGGCTGAAATTATCAGGGATTGAATATGCTTATATACTACATATTTTTATCAAGTTTCATTAAGATGTGTCTATAAATTACGGTTCGATTCCTAGATTTTTTATTTTTGTGATTTTTAAGGTTGCGTGATTTTTACAGTTTCTTGATTTCCCTATTTTATCAAGATTAATGTTTATTGTATGACATTGCTTTATAGTAATTTTTCCCGATATCCATTCATAATTTTTGAGCTTCGCTACTTATGGATGTTGTCATCCTTGTTTTTTCTTTAAAGTTTAACTAATTAAAAAAGTTTTCTAAATAAAAAATCTTAAAAAAATTAAGCAGATACCTAATTTGTTTGTACTTTTAAAAAACAGTTTTGGTGAATAATTAAAAGTTAATTAAAATTATTAATTAAGCCACTCACCCCGCCTTCTAGACGCTATCTTCCCCCTAGGCCTTTCCTTACCCCCTGACTCCTCCTCCTATCTATGAAATTAACAAGGACAATTATGACAACAAGTTGAGCAGCAATATAAATATGAAAAAGAACAGTTTATGAGTGTAAAAGCAAATGATATTTACGTAATTTCAAGCTTTTTGTTTTTCCATTTTAAAACTGACAATAGACATCTTTCATTTTAACTGGAGCTCTCACTCTAAGGCGGTCGTTTTGAAAAGTGTACCGACAAATCATAGATATAGAGTTGCTGCGCTACTAAAATAAGGTAGTAATTATTATTTTTCATTGATTCTTCCGCCTGTTGGCGGTCAGTCTATCAACCTAATGATGAACTTACTTGTATGTTGAATCAAAACTGCAAAGTTTTCAGATAATTAAATAGATACTTAAATATCACATAAGCAAAGATTTATATACTGATTTAATTTAATTTATCCTTTTTTACTAATTTTGCATTAAATAATAGATTTCAAATTCAATTGTTTAAAAATGTCAGTGTTTTTTTCTGTAAAAAAATCATCTAGAAATTTTTTTATTTAACTGTAGGAGCATTTCTTTGGTGAATCCGATTTAACTCCATCACTATTTTACTTTCTATTTATAAATAAACAAAACAACTATCAACTAAAAGCTGTTTTACTTAAATGTTAAATCGATTGAATTTCTATTAAAATCGTATTCAAAAAGTGTTTAAGACATATTTTGTTAATTTTTCTTTTAACAAATTTTGCAACTTTTAGCATTTAAACTCAGGAAAACATTTTATTTTTTTGGAACTATTATTTTATTAAGGGTAATATAAAATGTATGATTTATTCATGAAATTAGATATACACATAAAATATGAATTTAATGCACACTGTCTATTACTAAACGTGATTTTTACACAATATTTTTAGGTCAGAAAAATATCTTTGCAGCGTGACATTATTTTTGCAAAAATAGCCTTGACGCTTTCAGATGGCAGATGAAACTTTTTTGCCAATAAAAAACTTGCATAATCATGTATTATAAAGAAAGAAGGACGTAGCAGTTGTTATATAGAGTAGATTCTTCTACAAACTCGTTGGGCTAGCATTCTACTTTTCCTTCAATTTTCTGAACGCAATGCTTTTTTATTTGTATTATTTACTATATTGACAACAATTACAACAGCGAAACGACAAAATGTGATCAGGCAAGGTTGCTAAAACAACTAAAAAACATTTGCAAGAATTTGAATAATCTAACTGTTATCTATAATAATTCATATCTAATAAACTTTGGACTTTGTTCTCACTTTTGTATAAGAGATTATAATCCATAGAAATATAATTAGAATATCATTTAAGAAAATTAGCAAAATAGCGACACTCATAAAAATATAAAAAAAATCGAATAGCATAAGATATTTTAACTTTGAAAAAACTCTTTTGTCTCTATTTGCTCCAATAATAATTATAGTTATTGTTTTTATTAAGCCAAAAATCATCATGTTTATAATGAACATACGGTATTTTATCAATAATTATAGAGTTGCTGCTCTATGCATACAATCATTTATACCTAACTGTCACAGGAACCATCATGACAAGCTTGAAATCGATAGGAGAATTAAAAATTAAATTTTTATAAGAGTGGACAGGCGACCCTAAATGAAAAAAAGCTTCGCCTTTAAAAACATAACTGAAGTTCTAAAGTATATAATCTGGGATGTTTGCACAAGATTTGAATAATATTTATTAACAAATACTTATGAATAAAGAAGATATATAAGTTATTTATTTTTTATCACCTGTGTAAACAATTTTACTTTAAATAGAAGAGTTTACGCAAAAGTATAAAAGTACATCAGAGTTTTTTTAATATTTAAAGAAAATCTTATCATCATAATTTAAGGATGTCATGTTTTATATAAAAAAGGCAAAGAAATATGTAAATGTAGCTAAATTATAGAGTAGCTAAGCTTAAATAGATAAATCTAAATTAAACAACAAAAATAAGCTTTAAAACACAATAATGAGAAATTAGAATCCTAAAACTAGTTGCTTTTTACAATGAGATTTAAGTAACTTTCTTTATAAATAAAATAATTAAAAGTTTTGCCCTAACCCAGAAAAAATACTGACACCCCCCCCCCCCCCTCCCCTAAAAAAACGGCACTGCAAATTTGTAATGTAGAACAACCGCCCTGTTAGGGCGGCCAATATTATCAGAGTAGTAACACTATCTATTGTTGACTATAAAAACTTAAATATATCACTCTTTTTTATGCATTTATAAACATCTATCTAAAGCTCTGGCTTACTTCAAACTATTTTCTTTTTTTTACTAAATCATAACATGAACAGCTGATTTTAAAATCTTTGTCTGAAATTGTGGCTACGTCCTAAATAAATACACGCACCTACACAAACCTAAATCATTTGAAATCTCGCTCAAACAATTTCTTTGTTTGACATTTCTCAGCTGAACTTACGCTTATAACTTTTATATAGAGGTTCTTTGTTTGTACGTTTGAATAAAATCACTTTTAATATAGCTTTAACATATTAAACTATAAAATAATCGGACAAAACAAAAATTATTTATAATAATAACTTGCACTAATAACTTAATTTTGTGCTTCAAAGGCAGATAATTGTTGCTAACTGCCTGATTTCGTATACAACAGCAACATAAATAAGTACATACATAACATAGTATGTATATATATTTACTAAGTATTACTACGCAAGGCAAGAGCAGCGCCGATTTGAAAGGAAGGGATACAAAAAAAACAACAACAAAAATTTTAGAAGAAAAAGCCCATCTGCGCCACTTTTGATTCCTGTGACGTCATAAAAATGAGGGAGATGAGAGGAGAAGTGGGTAAGAAAACCCCTAAAAAAAGGATGGAGAATCCCTCATTTTTATGACGTCACAGGAATCAAAAGTGGTGCAGATTGGGCTTTGTAAATTTAGAATAATTAAATAAATTTTTATTTCTAGAGAGTAAACAGAGCATTTCAATTAAATATAGACATAAGTGTACACACCTTATAGTATTGCTCTGTATCTAACATCCGACACTACACTCCTTTACTAAACTACTTAAACACCCTACAATTCACCCTCCTAGTAGTTGCTACAAGTGCGTGCGTAAATTTCCACGGATAGGATAGCAAAGAAAATTCTGCGGGGGCTTATGGATTTATTATGGGGTAGGGGTGGAGAAAGGGGTTTTAAGAGGAGGCGAAGCATTGATTAGCACGGAGAATGCATTAAATAGGAAACAGGGAGAAAGATTACACTTAAAATTTACGAATTTAGTTTCCTACTACACAACCAATATTTAAAAGCTTTAATAATCAAGGACATTCAAGGTTTCGTAGGGGGGGGGGGGGGGGTTAGTAATACCTCCACAAATTTCCCTCCACCTCCCATAAGAACTCTGAATTACAAAAAAACTTGCGCTTCGCGCCATGATTCAAACTTTATTTTTTTCTTCAAATTAGGCAAACTTTAAACATTTAATACACCAAAAAAAGATTTCACGTCCTTGTTTTCAATATCAAAATTACACACTTTAGAATTTTCGGGAATATTAATCCATTATCCTGTATCCCAGGGACAGAGGGATGATGTCAGGTGCTGGCTAACATCTTCTCTTTCTTATCAATTTCCTTATTTGCGACTAATAAAATTAAGTTAACCTAAGAAATATAGATTTAATGTAAACCTTATTTATTATACATTGATAAAATCACGTATGAAATGAATGTGCTAGGATAACAAAAACTATTGTAAGAAAAAGATTTTAAGAACTACACGAATTTCAACTTTTTATCCCATTATTTTAGCACTAAATTTTTTGAAAGTCAGCTCGTTTAATATTAACTTTGATAAGCGATGCTTTTCTACAATTAGTTAGTGGCCGACCATACGCACAAGGTGTACCTTCGACCCTGCCCTCTAGGGGAATCAACCAGAGAAAGTGGTTGGTCATCATGGCCGGGTAAAAAATAGTCCGCCAAACTTGTAATTAGACTGAACAAGATGAGGGAATGGTGGGGGGGTTCGGAGATTTAGCAATATTATTGAATCCATACCCATTAAAAAATCACAATGAATGGTCAGGAATTCTTTTAGGGGGAAGTTATTGGTGGAGCTAGAGCAACAAAAATTTGTTTTTAACTCTCTGGAATTTTTGATATTGACGCATCGCTTACAGCATTGTACCTTGTTGTAATAGAAATCACTATTAAAAAATTAGATAATTAGGATAATTATATAACATAAAAATTGTTGTCAAAAAGTGTTTTAAATGGACGTACGGACAGTCTGGTAACGTATTATAGATCTGCTACGCTTTTTAAAATTGTTAAAAGATTCATTTAGCAAAGTTTAAATTGATAATGTCTAAATAAATGAAAAGATCTAACTGTTACGGACGTACAAAAGGACCGACCCAAATAACAGAAAAGCTTTGCCTTTAGAAATATCATTAGCTTGTTGTTTCTGCGCTACTTATTTGCTGGTTTATTGCGAAGCTGAAGGAAATAGAAGTGTAAAGATAGGAACTTGGGGAAAAGAAAGAAGCCGGATACAATTATTTTTGTTACAAATCTTGGACAATATCCTAATCTGTAAAGAATTAACTTATGTGTGTGTTTTCTAAAATATCTCGCAAACGGCTGGACTGATCTTATATTTACAGATTTTTGGGGGGAATTTAAGAATTGGCCCAAAAACTGAGAAAAATGTCCTTTACTAGATAAAAGACAAAATAAGCTTCTTTTTTGGTGAAGGGGGGGGGGGGGGGTCCCCTAGAGTCTAAGGTCGATGTCTTTCTTTATGAATAACAAGATTGAAATACTTTATATCAAACTAGTCGCTGCGCTAGCATCAAAGGCTATTGAGAGGGTAAACAAGACATGGTCAGAAAATTAGCCTACAACCATTCCAAGGGTTAAAACTATTCATTCCAGTCCATAACAAAAGTTTACCTATTTTGTGACCACTTTTTTTTAGCAAATAGGAGGTGAGAATAGGAAAATAATTATTTGAACATGTAAGGTTTCGTGAAGAAATATATTATTTCTTAGGCTTTCAGAGATAGGACAATGTGGGTAAGTTAATCCCCTTTCAGAGTAGAATCGTCAAATTCTGCCTTTTGTAGCTGGTAATGGGGAGTTGTGTATAAGGTTTGATAGTTAATATAACCGGTTATATTAATATTAGTTTGATCATTGATGTTTTAAATGTAAAACTAAAATTTTTATTTAATTTCTTTTTATTAGAATTGTTTATCTACATTATCTATGAGCCCTTTTTTGGGTGGGAGGGGGGGGGGGGGGTTGGTGGTTATCGACGACTCGACATCTCCCCCTTCATTTTTATTTTAAGTTTAAGAGTTTTTTTTTAGGGAAGGGGGGATTTTTTCTAGGTGCGATTTCTCTTGAGAGGGTGGTGGTACCCTCCCCCAAATTAGTTATTAACCTTCACGAGACCTGTACAAACCTTTTACATTGTAAAAGAGAACCATAACCGTTCAGCAGAGACCCTTTGGTACAGACAAACATCCTATTATAAAGATAAAAATACTTGAAACATTGAATGACTATATACGAAAATTTACTTGATAAGCAAAGGAAAGCTTTACAAGTAACTTTCCCAGATTTTCTTTATCAATTATTGTCTTTCTCTCCGTCTGCTTCTATACTTTTACACATTAGTGGAGTGTGCTTTTATTCCATGCCTTGCTTACTTGGGATATATATTTTAATTGAAGAAAACCATTTATTTTTAATTGTTTACACTAAAACAATCAGTAAAGACGAAATGTTTAATTTTGTTGTTTGCTTTCAAATATGTTATACAATTAATGTATATCAGTAATCAGTATATATAAAGAGAACTGATAAAGCTTTCATATAGGAACATAGGTAAATAGGACACAATAGTTTTCTTTCAGATGATAAGTACATTCTCTTAAAAAAATTATAGCTAATAAAATTTTTTTTTTACATGAAATGTATACTTTAGAGTATCAATATTTACAAAAACAAAGGGCTAAAATCTTTGCCGTAGTTACTAAATTCATTAATAAGTAAAAGTAATTATATATTAAGTAAAATATTTTTTTTCCTTTTTACAATTAAAATAAAAAATGGATAATTTTTCCCCGTCTCTTAAATGATATGTTTTCTTCTAAAGGCTTCTGTTAAAATCATTCAAGTATATAATTATATAATAAGCTCTATGTTGTAGTGTTTTCTGTGCTTGCTTATGTAGGCAGGAAAAATGATGAAATTTTGGTTACATATGTATATACATAAGTATTAATCATATGTTGTTTTAGTAAATTCTTGGCTTTGGTTATAAATGGTGCAAAATATTCCTTAAAAAGTTTTAAATACAGTGAAGTAATCATGAAATCGTCCATAGTCTCAATAAATGAGACAGTAAACACTCGAAAATTAATAAATACTGAGTGACATGCCTTATCATTAAAAATAAAATCGCAACTAATTGCTTGATCGTGTTAATATTTTGATAATTTGTATTTAACATTGTGTTTAATCTTGCTATGAATCACTATGTCAAAAAATTATGTTAATTTATCATGTAAAAGTTTTAAATTAGCTCCAAAAAATAATATATTTCTAACGGATGACTGACTTTCTGGCAATGATTATTGAGTGACTACGACATTTTGAAAATTGTACCTAATTAATACAGAAATTCGCATGCACTGTAACATACAGAAATGAATAAGCAAACACATTTAAAATGCAAAAAACTTGGCTTATAATAATATATATTTGCAGAAATTTTGAAGTGAATTTTAGCATGGTGTTAGATATTGATAGTCTGCGCCCCGAGCGTGCTGGGGATCCGGAGAAAGTTCGCCAGAATCAGAGAGACAGATATTGTGATCCAAACCTTGTGGATATAGCTCTACAGTTTGATGATAAATGGAAAAAAGGTTAGAATTAAAATTATCTGAAGTTGTTATACATGTTTCTGTTTATTGAATTGTATTATGCTCTTCAGGGGAGTGTCGTTTGGGTCCTAGGATGGTTTGGTGCTACCTTAGGAGGTCACAGAGGAATCATTTTCCATTCTTCATGTGAACACTTTTTTCAGTAAAACTACATGGGAGAAAATTCTTAATTCCTATTTTGTTTGATAAATTAGTTAATACTCAGAGATTTTGAGAGTTGTTGTACGTCTTTTATATAAAATTTATACAGATGTTCACTGTCTTCTATAATAGAGACGCTACAGACATTCTAAGATTAGCTCCATCTAAAATTTCATTCTATACTTTTCTTTATTTTTAGAAAGATTTACGAAAGATAACCTGAACAAGATAAAGAATCTAATCAGTAAATGTATTGGAGAACAAATGAAAAAGGTAGTATTCTTTTAATATTGTAACATATAACAAATAATTATATGATCTTGTTAGGAATCTTTATGTAAAAATGTATATTTATGATACAAAGTAGAATGATGTCTATCTATCTGTCCGTCTGTCCCTTAAGATCTCAATAACCACTGAACCGATTGGATTCTACTCTCTAGGGAATATACCTACTGATCCTGTTGTGGTTTTAGGCTATTTTTTGGGGGGTGGGACACTCCCAACCCCCTCCAAAACAAAAAAATCCCCCTCTATTTTTTTTATAGATTTTTTTGCATATCTGTTGCAAATTCGACATTTATTCATGAAAATTGGCGACCCATTCACAATTTTTCAGCTGGGTAGGCGCGAAAATGGCAACCCATTCGCAATTTTTTTAGCTGGATAGATAATATAAGATGTAATGATTCCCATGATAGGCACGTACATAATTTTATTTTAATTACCTCTTGGGGCAAAGTCCCTAGAGGCTAGGGGCGAAGCTGCCAGTGTTTAAAATGGACATAGGGACCTTTTTGTTTTGTTTACTGCCAACTAACAGTTTATTGCCGTTTATTTTTTATACTTTGAAGTTTTCAATTATAAAACATCATTGTTTTTTAAGAAAAGGGGCGGAGAATTAAAGAAAAGTGCAGTTCCATCCCAAGTTTCTGCTGCTGCTGAACCTGTTGACCAGCTCAAACCATTTCCGGTCAATCCAGCCCTTGATCAGGATTGTGATCAATATGCAGATCAATCCCATCTTCCCTGTAATTATGTTGCTCTTCAATTCAACAATAACACCTTGCCTTTTCATTTAATTTTTATTTCTAATGAATGTATTTAACTTTAATGCACATCTAATAAGAGTCATGTTCAGCTCATTCAGTATTGAAAATTATTACCACTGAACCAATTAAGTTCTCCATTTTAGGGAAGCTATAATTATAATCCAGGATGAATTAACATTTTACTTTTTCTCTCCATTGTATGTTAGGGACTTTGGTTTGGGAACGCATATTTTGAAAATTAACCAAACAGGATTTGAAAAAGTTGGATGACTATTTTGAGAGTCGAAGCTATGTGTGTGGATGGAGCCCGAGTATATTTGACCAGAAGCTGTTTGACCGGCTGGCTGGTTGTCCTGGCATGAGCATTAAAAACTCAACATTATGGCAAGATAGGTCAGATCGCATGCCAATAGTTTACAAAAAGAAATAGACAAGAAAATTATCTGTATACACCATGTAGCATGATACATTTGTGTTGACTGAAAAGATAAAAAAAAACACAAAATATATTTCTTATTACAATCTAAGGACTCTTTTTTTCAAACTTTTCTTCAAATTCAATGAGATAAAAAACAACATCAATAAAATCTCTAAAGTAATAAGGAAGAACAAACGAATAATATTCTTGTAAAGTGTCAGAACTTAACATTAATTTGTACAAAATTGTACATAAATTTGCTACAGAATTGCTTAAATACAGGATTTGATTATTAGGATATGATTATTGTACCTTGTTGTCCTAATACTTATTATTTCAAAAATTATATGATTAGGATAGCATTATTACACAAAAAATTGTCAAAAAAGTTAAAAATCAGCATGTTTTATATGGACGTACAGACTTTTTAATTAAAATGATAGAGTATCACGCTTCTTGTTATAGAAACCATCATGCAAAGTTTGGAATCGATAAAACAATTCTAGCATGTCCAAATCAATGAAAAGTGCTAACCGTTACTGACGTACGGACCAACCCTAATCATATAAAAGCTTCGCTTTTAAAAATTAATATAAAATTCCTTTTTTTTTACAGGTTTCCACATTTACTAAGATGGCACAAACATATCAGTAGCTATGGTGCACATAGATTTATTTTTCAGGTAAAAAAACTTAACACTTGTTTTGTATGTTTTTACCTTGGTCAATCTTTATATATCAAGACTGTAAATGGTAACACACAAAGATGAAATAAAAAGTATGGATCATGGAAAGAAAACAAAGTCATTCCTAATTAGGACAGAAGTCACTGAAAATTGGTCTAAGGAAGGCTACTTATGTCCTTCATCTAACAAAATCTAACTTAAGGGAGGTGACTTATGTCCTTTGTCTGACAAATTCTTACATTAGGAAGGCTGCTTATGTCCTTCAAGTTGCAAAACTTAGCTTTTCTGTCCTTCACATAGCAAAACCTCACAAAACATAGCATTTCTGTCATTCACATAGCAAATTCTTGCAAAACATAGCATTTATGTCCTTCACATAGCAAATTCTTGCAAAACATAGCAAATTCTTGCAAAACATAGCAAATTCTTGCAAAACATAGCAAATTCTTGCAAAACATAGCATTTATGTCCTTCACATAGCAAATTCTTGCAAAACATAGCATTTATGTCCTTCACATAGCAAATTCTTGCAAAACATAGCAAATTCTTGCAAAACATAGCATTTATGTCCTTCACATAGCAAATTCTTGCAAAACATAGCAAATTCTTGCAAAACATAGCATTTATGTCCTTCACATAGCAAATTCTTGCAAAACATAGCAAATTCTTGCAAAACATAGCAAATTCTTGCAAAACATAGCAAATTCTTATGTCCTTCATCTTGCAAAACATAGCATTTATGTCCTTCACATAGCAAATTCTTGCAAAACATAGCAAATTCTTGCAAAACATAGCATTTCTGTCCTTCACATAGCAAATTCTTGCAAAACATAGCAAATTCTTGGAAAACTTAGCATTTCTGTCCTTAACATAGCATTTTGGTCCTTCACATAGCAAAATATCACAAAACATAGGTTTTTCTGAACTTTTTCTACCAGGAGATCAGAACTAAATCAGAACACACATAACAAGAGTTTTACATAATTTAACTCTGCATAAATTATGATAATTCATTATTATTACCCCTTCCCCCCCCCTATTTAAAATTTACCCCTGCATAAATTATGATAATTCTTCATTATTACCCCTCCCCCCCCCCTATTTAAAATTTACCCCTGCATAAATTATGATAATTTATGCTGAGTTAAATGTACTGTTTGAACTTCTATCTAACAGGATATGAGAACATAATCAGAACACACATAACAAGAGTGTTTACATAGTACATTCAGATTAACAATTATTCAATTGGCCCCTTTCCAGTCCATCATATGACATGGGAAGGAGGTTGAGGAGCATTTTATGCAGCCTAAATTCCACTATGCTATGCCACTTTTCCTAAAAGGCGTCATAGCTGGCCTCTTTTGTGTCCATCATATGACATGGGAGGTGGTGCCATGTAGGAAAAGTGGCATTGAATTCTTGGGAATTTAGACTGCATAAAATGCTCCTCAACCTCCTTCCCATGTCATATGATGGACTGAAAAGGGGCCAGCTATGACGCCTTTTAGGCCCTAGAATGCAATGCCACTTTTCCTACATGGCACCATAGCTGGCCTCTTTTGTGTCACAACCTCCCAGTTCTCATATCCTGTTAGATAGAAGTTCAAACAGTACAATTAACTCAGCATAAATTATCATAATTTATGCAGGGGTAAATTTTAAATAGGGGGGGGGGGAGGGGTAATAATAAAGAATTATCATAATTTATGCAGGGGTAAATTTTAAATAGGGGGGGGGGGGAGGGGTAATAATAATGAATTATCATAATTTATGCAGAGTTAAATTATGTAAAACTCTTGTTATGTGTGTTCTGATTTAGTTCTGATCTCCTGGTAGAAAAAGGTCAGAAAAACCTATGTTTAGTGAGATTTTGCTATGTGAAGGACCAAAATGCTATGTTAAGGACATAAATGCTAAGTTTTCCAAGAATTTGCTATGTTTTGCAAGAATTTGCTATGTGAAGGACATAAATGCTATGTTTCGCAAGAATTTGCTATGTTTTGCAAGAATTTGCTATGTTTTGCAAGAATTTGCTATGTGAAGGACATAAATGCTATGTTTTGCAAGAATTTGCTATGTTTTGCAAGAATTTGCTATGTGAAGGACATAAATGCTATGTTTTGCAAGAATTTGCTATGTTTTGCAAGAATTTGCTATGTGAAGGACATAAATGCTATGTTTTGCAAGAGTTTGCTATGTTTTGCAAGAATTTGCTATGTTTTGCAAGAATTTGCTATGTGAAGGACATAAATGCTATGTTTTGCAAGAATTTGCTATGTTTTGCAAGAATTTGCTATGTTTTGCAAGAATTTGCTATGTGAAGGACATAAATGCTATGTTTTGCAAGAATTTGCTATGATTTGCAAGAATTTGCTATGTTTTGCAAGAATTTGCTATGTGAAGGACATAAATGCTATGTTTTGCAAGAATTTGCTATGTGAAGGACAGATAAACTATTTTATGCAAGATTTTGCTATGTGAAGGACCAAAAAGCTAGGTTTTGTGTGGTGAAGGGAGGCTACTTATGTCCTTCATCTTGCAAAATCTTTGTTAAGGGAGACAAGTTATGCCCTTCATCTAACAAATTCTCACATAAGGGAAGCTACTTATGTCCTTCCTAGGAAGGTGACTTCTGTCCTAATTAAGGAATGACTTTGTTTTCTTTCCATGATCCAAAAGTATTTAAATTATGTAATGTACAATTAAACATTAAGGATTATTATTTCAGTACTAACATTGAACGTAATAATAAAATGTCATGAACTGAAAATATTTCAAATCATGCAGCAGCTTGCATAGCTCCATACATTGCCATAGAAATAAATTTTTATAGATTAAGTTAGACAGCGTCTTGGAAATTTAATTGGTCAATGAATTTAAAAGACTATTTTGTCCAATTTTTCAGAATCATTTCATTTGAATGCGTACTATTAAACTTAAACTCTTGCTATTTTTGAAAATTATTTGAATTTCTAAATATTTTTTTCATTCTTCATAACTGACCATATATGTGTACATTTAGTCTCTACCATCCACAAATGTGCAACCCAAACAAGATTTGGAAAGTGTGTGTGCTCTCACCAAAGATGACCTAGAAACTCGCAGCATTGAAGATCTGAGGGACCTTGCCAGGTAATCATTTTCCAGAATGGTTTCGAAACCGATTAATAGACGCTTAATTTGACCCGGTTCTTAGCCATATTGAAAAATCATGTATCGTATCGTATAATATCCAGTTTTCTACGAATATAAAAATGGACAATCATTATATTAAAACCAGTTTTGTTAGACCGTGCTTATCGCAGGGAGAACACAAATAGTTTAATTCTTTAATAACTATTCTTGGTGCAGAATCATTTCATATGGATATAGAATACGTGGATATTGTGATAAAGAAATCTATGTTCATTAGATTTATTAAAACTTAGTTAATGATAAATATATATTTTAAAAGTTTAAGTTGCGGCTTAATCTGAAATCCTTCTGATTCCTCAACTTATTTTTTTTTGCAAAAATAATCATTTTTATAAATTTTTGACAGTATATTTACGCAATTTTGCATCAAATTTGTATAGAATTTTGTTTAGACTCATAAATTAATATTTTGCTTATAAACGATTGACACTCTACAAGTGTTAATGTTTGTTTTTACCGTCTGTTTTTAAGGTCTTCGAATTTATGGATGTTGTCATCCTTCTTACAATCTACAAATATATTTAAGGGAAGTAGATGAGTTACTGGTAGAAAATACAGAAAACCTGGAAATATATCTTAAGAAGAGGGATGATGCATTAAGGTTTGATAACTTTTTAAGAGCACATTAATGTTTAAGGAGCAAAGCTACTCTACAATACAACCATATCTATCTGTCTTTCCTTGGTGCTCCCTTTTTCATTTCTTCTTTTCTGATGCATACTAGTTTTATGATTTTTAAGGGCTTTATTTCGATAAAAATAAGATAAACTTTGTAATCATCATATTGTCATAAAAAAATTTCATATTAATCTCATATTATAAATTAATATTTATTTAGTGAGTTAGGAAACTGGCTGCATCCATCTGTACCAATTTCAAATAATGAGGTAAATACAAAATAAGTGTCTTTCAAAGAATTTGTTGATAAAAAATGAATTAAATCAATTTACAAATATAAGCATGATATTCATAACTAGCGGCTATGCCCCTACTTCTAGGGGCACTTGAAAGTGGTGAGAAAGTCGCAAACCCCCCACTATCAACTCCCTCAAAATAGTTATAAAACTTACCATGACCTATGAGAAGCTAGTCTGTAAAGGAGAACCATATCGGTGGACACAGACAAACAGACAGAAACACATTTTTTTCTTTATTATAAGGAAATCTTGTTGAAACATTCACAAATTGAATTAATTTGTATTAGGATGCTGATAACCGAACAGAAAGAACCTGGGGAGATTGTGAAAAGAGAAACAAATACTCGCATATTGACCTTATTCATATGATTGGTACGTTTCCAAGTTTTGTAACACAAAGTGTGTGTGTCCAGGCTGTTTTTTTTTATAAATTACTTGGGGCTACGCCCTTAGAGGCCTCTAGGGGCACTTGAAAGGGGCTGGGGGAAGAAGTCGGCCTACAATCATTTTCAATTTTTATTTGTTTTTAAAGGTTAAAAAGACACTGTAAAGGAGAACCATATAAATTTAACGGTAAACATGAACCTTCTGGACAGATACCCATCCTGTTGCTTTTATATAAGGAATAATTAATACAAATTTATTTGAAGGTGGCTGGGATGGTGAGAGGGGCACAACTGTGAGCGGGGGACGTGGTTACTACCTGGTTGGTCCAGCAGTCATGCTACAGCAGGCCCTCATACAACTGTCTCTCCATATGCTGGAGGATGCCGGGTTCTCTCCCCTCTACACACCATTCTTTATGAGGAAGGAGGTGATGAGAGAGGTGGCACAACTATCTCAGTTTGATGAAGAGTTGTATAAGGTAATCTAATTATACAAGGATATTATGACAAGGGAAAAATGGGGAAAGGGGGGGGGGGGTATCATGGTTATTTTAGCCCGGTACAAGTTTAACTTTAAAAACGTGATAGTCACTGCGACTCTGATAGGAAATTGACAACATATTCATATGTGCTGTACTAAATCAATCATTACTTGGACTAATTTAATTAAATTAGTTTTTTTTTAGGTTTTTGATAATTCATACAACCCCCTTAAGTTATTCATTACAATAAAATACAATTTTAAAATTTATTTACTGTGTAAATATGCATAAATATAACGTTTTTACTGACAATTAGGTTGATTTTTACTCAAAGCATATTTCTTGTAGACAATAAAATGATTATAACTTTCGTTCTATTTAAGATAAATTGATGAAATAAAAAGTACATTCAATTTTATTATGCTGAGAAGTCACTCATTGATTTTCAGAAATAATAAACCCCTTTGAGTGGGGGAGGGGGGGGGGGGCCTTGAGTTTTGAAAAAAGAAACTATTGTAAATTTCTTTTCTATTGTGGGTTTTAATGATTCATATAGCAGCCAAACTGTTTTTAGGCAATACCCATTTGTCTGTCTGTCTATCTGTCCCTCAGTCTGTCTGTCCTTTTGTCTGTCTGTCTATCTGTCTAACTGCCTCTCTTTTGGATTTCAATGAATCATCTAGCATAGCCTAATTGTAATTTGTTAATGCCTCAAAGACTGTCTATTACTATTTACCTGTCCCTCTGTCTGTCCGTCTGTCTATCCCTCTGTCTGTCTGATCATTCACAGGTTCTCTATTGGATTTTATGTAATTAATTGTCTATTATAGTCAAACTTTGATAATTCTTCTTGCCTGTCTGTCTGTCTATCTGCTGAGTTTCTACCCTTGGTCTAACAGACTGATTCACTTAATTTATAAAAAATTAGATTTAACTAATAATATGGTGGTATCTTGCACCAAGAGATACACAAATAACCTTGTGTTGAAAAAAAACAAATAAAAAATTATTCAATTTCTTCTATGAAAAAAAGTGTAATACATGTTCCTTAAATCTCTTTGTACATCAAAAATATGTTTCAAATTTATAATATCAGGTTATATTCCATTAATTTATTAACAACTAAATTTTTTGACACCCCACTTATGACTTTTAACATCCCCCTTAAACTAAAATCAAGGGTTATTTTATTAAGATTTTATCAAAACTACTTTACATAAGAAATTTATTACATTTCAAAAATTTTTTATAAAAAGAGGATTGGGATATATCTCCCTCCCAACATTAACTTTGAGCACTATTGTAAAATATATTAAAAGTTATAAACATATATCTATCAAGATAATTAAAGGAATTAATTCAAGTTTAAGGGGGGGGGGGGGGGGGGGTTAATGCAACCATCTCGTAATCAATGCGCAAATTGCACTTAGAATTCGAATTTCGTTACAAAACTTGGCATGAGTAATCCTTGGTATATCTATTTTCCCAAAATGAAACAAAAAGTTGGAAAAGTGATGGCTAACAGCTGGCGGCTTAGTCGTTTAGCCGTTTTTGGGCTATATTCAGGGCAAAACTATCATTAATTACATAGGAATCAACTTTTTAAAACATATTTTTGCTTTAAATATCCATTTTTAAAATTTCTTGTACCAGCTGCTAAATGGCTAGAACTGGCTGGGAGCAGCTAAGAGTATGAAGAGTAGATAGGGCTTGTGACATGTCTAGGGGTAGGTTTTTATTGGTACCAAGCTCAAAAATACTACTATAAATAGTGGGGGTCCATCCATTTGGCAGCTTGGGCTGTTACACAGACTGTTAAAAACCTACCTAGAGACATGTCACAAGCCCTATCTACTCATTCTACTCTTGGCCGCTCCCAGCTGAGCTGCGGCCGTTAGCAAGCTGCCATATGGATGTTGTGTGGTATTTTTGAGCTCAGCACCCATAAAAACCTACCCTTAGACACATCAAAAGCCCTATCTACTCATCATACTCTTGACCACTCCCAGCTGTTTCCAGCCAGTTCTAGCTGTTAAGTGGGTGGTACTGAAAATTAAAATATGGTTATTGGTATAATTTAACATACATTAAAGCAAAAGTTTGTTTTTTAAAAAAAAACCTACCCTAGACATGTCACATCTTCTAAAGTCAAAATTGCATAAATATATATAATACAATTTTTGAGGTCACAATTTACTATAAATACTAACACTATCTGTGTAAAAACTTTGAGGGAAACCCCAAATAAAATTAATGGTCTTCTTATCAATAAAGGGGGTTTAGTGTTGGAAGGTGAGCAAAATTGATTGAATATTGAGCTAAAATTTTGAAATTGCCTGGTTACAGTAGTTACTGCATCTAAATGAAAACCAAATTAAAATTTATATTTTTAAGTTATGTAAGAAAAACTCTGCAAAAATGGAATTTGACTTTGCAGATTACTTGCTACACCTTCATATGTTATAATTGAGACTGCTCCATTTTTTTTGGTAAATTTCAGGTTTATATTGACATACTAGAATTGAAATTTTGTAAAAATCTTTAAAATTGAGATCACACAAAAGAACTAAAAAAAAAATTTTTTTTGCAGATTTCAAAAACTTTGCAGTGCTCATGAGGTCACAATTATTGCATCACAGAAAAATATTTAGCATGGGTCATTTTTTTGCTTAAATCAACCAATTTTTACTGGGGGCAAAACTTTTATCAAAATTTTTCCAGGGCGGGATGATTTAATCTACAATATATACTTTTGGCTGTTGACAGCTGTTCTCAGCCATTTTTGGCAGTTTTTAGCTGTTATGACAACGAAATCTAGAAATTAAAAAAAGTTCTTTTAGTAATATGTCCATGACATAAAGTTATAATGTTAATTAAGAAAAGTTTAATTCCATGGAAATATTCAATATTTTTATATCCTTATAAGCCATTACCCAGCTGCCACTATTTTTGGTAGTATTTTTCAGCTCAGCACCCATTAAAACCTATCCCTAATGGATGATTCCTACATGATTATTGATGGATTTGCCCTGAAAATAGCCCAAAAACGGCTAAACAGCTGAGCAAACAGTGCAATTTGTGCATTGATTACGTGATGGTTGCCTTAACCCCCCCCCCCCCCCCCCTTAGGCTTAACTTTTTGTTAAAGAAGGTGTATCAAAAAAGTAAAAAAATAAAAAAATAAACAAATGGCCAATTATATTTTTTGTTCAGGCAACACTATTGTCTTCCCTTTTTTACCCCCTCTTTACCCCCTTCCCATTTTTATACTCAATTCAAAAATTAAGACGTTGCCTGTACAATATAATATGATATTTTCATATAATTCCTTTTATTGTAGTTTATATACTATATTGTAAACTTTTTTTTTCAATTTTGCTTACAATGGATTTGTAATATTTTTCTGATTCTAAAGGTATATATGAACCCATATTTTTTTACTTGTGAAATAATAAAATTAAGTTCAAAGTTTTTATTCTCGTGGGTTTTAAAAAATCGATTTTTTCAATAATTACCTGACAGAATTGAAAAAGTAAGGTGTCAAATTAAAGATCTTACTATTTTTGTTCATAATGACCATTTTCTTTCTTTTTTTTTGTTGCATTTTAGTACCTTAAAATCGACTTAATTTTTTTTTTTTTAAACTTAAATTACTTAAAAAATAAGAGGTCTACAAAAAAACCGATTGCATATCTGAATTCTATGAAAAATTTTACATCTACTACTTACTAAAAGAACCGGCTAGCTATAAAAAAAATAGTTGATACACCTTCTTTTGAAAAACAGACCTACCAAGGATTACACATGCCAATTTTCATAACAAAATTTGGATTAATTGATTATGGGATGGTTGCATTAACTGCCCCCCCCCCCCCGGGCCCCCCCCTACATATGTATGAGAGCTTCCTCATGTCCCAATTTACTAATTAAAAGTTGTACAGTACAGTTGTACAGAATATTGCAAGATTATTTTAGTAAAGTCTGGTAATTAATTTATCTAAAAATAGATAGCATATAATTATCTGAATCTGTGACTTGCTTATATACACCCTCCTTAAACACCCCCAACCCCACTTTATTTTAAGGGGTGTAAATTTATTTCCTTTACACCCCCTTGGAATTTATAGAGGGGTGTATCTGAGGGTGTAGGCTCTTGTCAAGAGGGTGGACATGGGTGAAAACCTAGGGAGGTGTATCCATCCCCCTTAATTTTACAAGGGTGGTGTAAACAACCCCTATACCAACCTTTTGCACGCCTTTGATCTTAACTATACTTTCAGAGTCCATAATTATGTAATTATTCTACAAAAATTATCTTCCTAAATTGATATATAATTTTCGGGGTGACGTGGGGTGGACTAAACATTAAAATTTTATGGAAAAAAAGATATCTTTAGAACATTCATGACTTGAAATTATCCCCCCTTTGTACTCAATACGCATTTTTTATTCTAAGTGCGTCAATTTTGCGTCTAAAGATACCCTTAGTTTAAGCATTAATTTCTCCAAAAAATGATGAAAAAAGATAATTTTTTTTTGATAAAATGATAAAAGTATATGTAAAATAAAATAAACAGCAAAAAAATGATAAAATTACGTTAAATAGAACGAAAATTAGAGCGTTTTGTATGCCTTATAAAATGCGTATTTCTTATGAAAATTGTTACGATTTCGTGTGTTGAGTAAAACTTTTATAAGTTTCCCATTTCTATAAGTGAGCGAGCCGCCGTGTCTGGTGTAAGATCCAAGTAATAATAAATCCATTGGTAGGATGAAATTAGTACATTGCTTTTCCTTTCAAATAGCAGTATTTCTAAAGATGTCTAAACTTTTGAAGCTCATGTCAGTAATGGATAGGACTTTTTTATTTATTTTAGGAAAGGTAGGTTGAATTTCCCCCAAAAATATTATTAAATCAATCTTTCCTTGAATAAGGGCGTAGCTAATAGCTATATTTACCCTGTTAAGCCGGTAGAAAACGTATAAAGTAGTGTGACGAATTAGCTGTTGGTAAAATTCTTTAAGAAAAGAGTATAAATCAAACTTAAGGTAAAATGATAATTATAATGCTGCAGGTTATTGGAAAAGGTTCTGAGAAGCACGAGGATTCTAATGTTGAAGAAAAATATTTGATAGCTACTTCTGAACAACCCATAGCAGCATTTCACAGGTATTCAATTCATATTAAACAGTTAGGGAGTTGAATCCATTTTTATAGAAGCAGAAACATAATCTATGATTATGGTTTGGACCCTCTAAAACTGTAATCTACCCTTCCACTTTCCCCTCTCTTGGTGAAGATATCTTCAACGCTGATACGATTTTTGAAATGTAAGATTCCACTTTTGCCTCTCTTGGTGAAGATATCTTCAACGCCAATACGATTTTTGAAATGTAAGATTCCACTTTCAATAGAGGCGAAACTGGAATCATGGTTTACATTTTTGATATCATTGTTTCTGTAATCTTCGATTACTTTTTTAACATCGACATAATAGAAATGTACCATACTAGTTTAAAATTATGTCAAATGTGAAAAAAAGCATAGATTTTATATATAATTCAAACATTGTTGTACATTCTTAATTAATTAAACAAAACATACAAAGAGCCTTTTATAAAAGATGTTTTGTTTATTTTAAAAAATACTTTTAAAAGTGTATCAAATGAGTAATCAAAATTATATTAAGAAAGTCGCTTATTAATTAATTTAATTGTATATATTTGTAATTTTTTGTTCAATTTATTTCATCTTAGTATTTCCCTAGTAATCTCTTACCATGTAAGTAAGCACTAAAAGGTTAATTACTTTGTGCATTTTTGTGGTAAATTACTGATCAATTACTTAACAATTTGGTGGTCTGATTTGTGAGTTAAAAGTGGATGGATTAATAAATGGACATTTATAGTAAAAGTTGCTTGTATCAGAGACCACCTTGAGGCCTGGAGCTCCAGAACCTGGAGGCCTATCCAAAAAATCTTAAATCTGAGGGAAATTCATCATATAAGAATGATTTTATCCCTAATAACCTATCCTCTCAGCCCGAAGATAAAGCCTATACACCAGGTTTACGCAAATGTGTCAGAACTTCCCTCCCCCCCCCCCCTTAATCCCTTCCTTCCTGTAAACAGTTTATGACGAAAATTGAAGATTTGGCTGATATAATCAAAATAAGCAAAAATTTTCATCGATTGCTTAAAAGAAATTTAACATAAACAGGAGGGGGTTAGGGGTGTCCCACTCCCCAAGAAAATAGCTTAAAACCACCACAGGACCAATAGATATATACCCTCAAGAGTAGAATCCGATCGGTTCAGTGGTTACTGAGATCTTAAGCTTCAGACGGACAGACAGACGGACAGATGGACAGACATCGTTCTACTTTGTATTATAGACAAGAGCTGTGTGATTGTGAAGCTTACTTAATAGCTTAAATAGAAAACTCAACCGGTTTAGTAGTTAATGGGATCTTACGATTCATACAAAAAAACCTTACTACTTTATAAAATAGGATAAGTCAAATAATTTTCATTGATTACTTAGCAGGGGTGTCATGCTTAGTGGTAGCACACTGAGCTACAGTGGTGAGAGTTCCAGTTCAATTCTCTGTTGTTGACTCTAATTTCTCATTCACAACATTAATCGTGCATCATCCCCTGGTTGTGTAAGAAGGAGATTATTGAGTAAGTTTGGATACCTAATAGTCACTTACTTACAGTACTACTCTTAACCCAAGCTCCTCTTTGGAGAGCGTCATTCATTACCGTGACTTAATTTGGGACATCTGCCATATTCAGCAAGGGTAAGGTAAGAGTAGATCTCATGAGATAGCAAGTCAAGTTAAAATGTGCATGAACATGGAGCTTGATAGCCCTATTTCTATGGAAAAGTGTCTCAGCCTACTCCAGGTCAAAACCATACAAAACTATGGCTGATCAAACAATCAATCAAATTGATTACTTATAGGTATTTTATCTTAAAACAGCATGGTTTGGTATATGAGCCAAATAAGCAATAATTTTTATTGATTGATTATGAGTATTTTTTCGTAAAATTACCATGATTTGGATAATAGCAAAAATTTTGATTGATTGCTTGAAAGTAATTAATCAACAAATGGCATGATTTAGTATATAAGCCTATTAAACAAAAACTTTCATTAATTTTTTATAAACAATTAATCAAAAATTTATTTTTAATTATTTTTGTACAAAATGAAAGAGTTAAATTTTCTTGCATTAGGGTGAGGGCGGACCAAACCGGTAATTTTTCAGTTTTTGAAGAAAGAAAATATTTTCTAATGAAACCAAGACCATTAGAAAGCTTATGGAAAAGACTATCCTAGGACTTTTAGAAGTTTGATATAATTGGACTCAAAGTCGTTACCGATTAATACCCCACAGGGGGGCTAAACCAATAATGTTTTTTTCAACCTAAAAAAATCAATGAAAAACAGCCAATCAGACATAATTAGGTTAGGTTAGAGGGATTATCCACAAAAAATTTCATAAGGATTAGACTATTCCTTCTATGTCAAAAATCATTTTTTTAAAGATGTGAAATTTTAATTTTTTTGCAAAAATTTTCTTTAAAAATAAAATATTTTCATACAAAAACACTGTCCTACCCACTTTTTGGCCTAATTCTTAAAAAGCCTAACTCTGGTCATTTTTGAAATAAATATTAACTCTATTTTAAAGCTCTCAACCGATTTGAAAAATAGGGCACAATTCTTAGTTAAAAAGGTTTTTACAGATTAGCTCTAGGTCTTACCAATTTTCAAAAAAAAGTAGACCCAATAGCCCAAATTTAAAGTCTTCAGCTTTAATAACAAAAAAGTTATAGGCATTTCAAAATAGCATGTTATGTACAATGAAAATTTTGAAAGATTTTCAATGCTCAGAAAAGAAAAAACAATATTGAATTACGTCGCCTAGACACAAAATTATAACTTTATCTTTGTCAGAAACTTAGATTGCTGGTAACTGATTAAATTTTTAAAATAAAAACACCAAATTTCATAGTCAAAATCTATGAAAAAAATTCGATTTAAATTGCATTTGTAAACAAAAATCAAAGAGGAAACAAAGGGGTAAACTAATACAAGCTCAGCTGTGTTTGGTTGTTTAGCTGATTCAGCCTTCTGATTGGGTACAGTACACTTTGTATAACGCGAGTTAAACTTAATTTTTTTAATGATTGTGACTATAAACATGGGTATTTTTATTGTAAAAATATAATTAGTTACTGGCAACCTAAATTTATGACAAAAGTAAGCTTATAATTTTTTATTTCTAGGCCATGTAGTTTAATTTTAAAATTTCTAATTTTAGCATTAAGATTCTTTCAAAATTTTCATTGCACATAAATGTCATTTTAAAACGCCTAAAACTTTTTTTGTTATAGAAGCTGAAGGCCTCAAATTTTGGGCATTGGGTCTACTTGTGGCAGTCTTTCAGCAGTTAAAGCGTGGTATTTATTGCAGGCTTCCTTTAATGTGAAATCAATGCAGCAGTTGTGATTTGATAATAAGAGATATAAGTTTTCCAGAATTGTAATGTAGGGAGTAGATTTAAAATCTGCATCAAATTTTAAGGATTTTTTATAAAATTTGTTTTTTGTATAATTCTTTATCTAAAAGCGGAAATACAAATTAAGTTAATTAATTTTGGCATCTGTGATTGGTGGATTTAAAAAATCTGTGCTCTGATTGGATGTCGTACATCATTCAACCAATTAGAGCGCAGGTAGTTTAAAATCCACCTATTCTATTGGTCAAAATTAATTAACTTAAAATGTATTTTCGCTTTTAGATAAAGAATTTTACAAAAAACGAATTTCATAAAAAATCCTTAAAATTTGATGCAGATTTCAAATCTACTCCCTACATTAAAATTCCAGAAAACTTATATCTCTTAATGGTTAACTTGTCTTAGTGTTTTAATTGTTTTCTTTTTGATCTTAACTCATTAGTGCCGAACCGGGTTTTTAAGCCCGGTTCCAGAAAATCACAAATAACCGGTTTCCAGCTTCATAATTGCATCATTCTCAGTATGAATCCCCCATCTACTACCCTGGTTTTCATTTCCCCCTGGAGCAGGCAGTTTTGCTTACTTCAGTTTGCCGGTATAGCTCAACAAAATTTGAAAACCATGAAAATTTTGGTGAATTCAAAATACCCCTTCTAACTTTTTTGTTTTTATAGTAAAGTCACTGATTTTTTTCATGAAATCTAAAGTTTATTGACAAGTACATCTATTTGTGAATTTGTTTTATTCAAATTATTATTTTTTATATGATTTTTTTATCGTTTTCTTACGCCCTATTATGACCCGGTTTGGCATGGACATAAATGCCCAACAGTTTTAAAACCCAGCTCGGCTTTGGTTTTATTACCCGGTTTTAACTTTTCAACCATTAAATATTTCTTAATGATTTATTATTCTTGAGCCACCCTAATAAATATACCCTAGTAATCTCTATATTTGTCACCCAATATTTTTATGCTCTTTTTCTGATATGTATCACCCAATTTTTATATGTTCTTTTTTTGTGTGTGTGAAGTTTCAAAACTTCGACAAACAGGCTTTTTAAACCGAAAAGGGTGGTACCTATAGCCAAAACACTAAATGTGATATAAACCCCGAACAAACATATTATGCAAATCTGAATTTTCAAAATAGCAGCTTTATTATTCATTTAGGATGATTTTACAATAAATATAAATGAAAAAATAAATTCGATCCCTATCACTTTAGAGGACAGCTGCTGACCCCCAGTCTTATGGATGAACCTAAATACATGTTAAAGATAAAAATTACCCTGAAAATTATACAAAAATGTTTTTTTATGTGTTAAAAAAATTCATTTTAAAATCTTGATTTTGAGGATAATGACCTTTAAGATGCCCCTATTGGTGGTGATGGTGAGCCAAATGTTATCAAAGTGCATGTCCATGATGACAACCTATATATTAAACTATGATCCAATTTTTGTAGTTATAGCATCCTCCAGCCCAGCATTAATAAAAAAGAAAAGAATTGCAATTTTATTTACTTCAATTCATAAGGTGAATACTGTAGTTTTTAGAAGATGGTTATATTTCTTGTTGGAAGGCTCCATTGGAGGCTGCTATGACTACAAAAAATGGTACATAGGTTAATAGACAAGTTGTTGTAATGGGCATGTACTTAGATAACATTTGGCTCACCATCACCACCAACAGGAGCATCTGAAAGGTCATCATCCTCAAAATCAAGATTTTAAAAGGAATTTTTTTAACACATAAAAAAAATGCTGTTTTTGAGATCTTGTGCTTTATTGGTGCTGATTAATTAAAAAATAACAGTGGAATTTTGTAACCAAAAGAGGCATTTACATTTCATATTTATTGTGAAATCATCCTAAATGAATAATAAAGCTGCTATTTTGAAAATTCAGATTTGCATAATATGTTTGTTCGGGGTTTAAATCGCTTCGTATATCACTTGTTGCTCTATAGATTACATGAGGTTATGTAGTTTTCAATTACGGATCGTATCAAAGTTCTAAAAAGTGTTTATCTCACTTTGGGCAGCGAAAAATTACATTTTTCATTTTTTTGTCGAAAAAAACGGGTTTTTACTACAAAACCGGGTTTTAATACTGAGGGAAACCGCCCAAAACAGGTCTAAATGCCCGTTGGGCATTTATGGCCATGCCGAACCGAGTTTTTTTGCAACTTTCCTGTGCAGGCCACTAGAACAAAACAAAAAAAATTGGAATTCCGTTTTGACCATTATAAAGCTTCCCTGAGATTTTCAGCTTGATTGGCCCATAAAAGTGGCGCTTGGCACTAATGGGTTCAACATTAAGGTATAGAATTCTTTACTTATTAAGAATTGTGAAAATTTAGAGACACCAACTCTAAATCAGCCATAGAATAACTGCAGAAGAACAATCTGGCTAAGTTATTGGAAGAAATGTGTAAAAATTTTGACAGGAAAGAGATAAAATTTGCATTTCTTAAGACAAAGATAGCTTTTTAGAAATTATATGGTTGAAAAATTCCTTTGCTGTATTACTGGAATGATTCATAAATAACAAAAAAAATAATTAAAGGTTATTTTAAATGTGCATTTATTTCAAACCAATGAAAATTCAAACTGAAGTACAAAATAGAATCCAGAAATTTTGCCTGTCTATTTTGGCTTTCATTTTAGGTGGATTGAATTTATGTAAAGGTAATTCTTATCTCAGGATTCTTTAAAACTGTAAAAATAGATTTAAATATATTTTAAATAGCTTAATAAATTAGATTCAAAAGCCTTATTATAGATTTAATTAACTTTGGGATAATGGTAAAGGAGGATGGAATATTAATTACCCTTGCAAAACGATTTAATTTTTATGTAAAAAGGTGTGATAACCAATCTGCCATTGTCCTATCACTCTCAGATAAAGTTTAACTTTGGCCTATGTTATATGTTATAACACATACTTAAGACTTAAAACCTAATGTAATGAAAAGGGTGCTTGCTTACATGTGAAGACCGGAGCACCGAAAACCCCCCCCCCCGCTTAGTTTTGACAAAAATCAAAAATAAGGGGGGGGTAGTTTTTTAACCCCCCGCTTAGTTTTGACAAAAATTAAAAATAAGGGGGGGGTAGTTTTTAACCCCCCCCTTAATTTTGAATAAAATAAAAAATAAGGGGGGGGTAGTTTTTTCACTGTACAACACGCCAGAAAGTTGAGTGAGGTAAATCAAGTAAATCCAGTATACCAGAGGGGAAACCTTGTTACAGGGATAGTCATGTTTTGGGGCATAATTTCCTTATTTATTTATTTATATATTTATTTTAGTAATTGATGTATCCCTGAACAGAAAATAAGGAGGAGGGGGGCCAGTAAAAGGTTTTAATTTTGTGCGCACAAAATTAAAACCTTTTACTGGCCCCCCTCCTCCTTATTTTCTGTTCAGGGATACATCAATTACTAAAATAAATATATAAATAAATAAATAAGGAAATTATGCCCCAAAACATGAATATCCCTGTAGTAAGGTTTCCCCTCTGGTATACTAGATTTACTTGATTTACCTCACTCAACTTTCTGGCGTGTTGTACAGTGAAAAAACTACCCCCCCCTTATTTTTTATTTTATTCAAAATTAAGGGGGGGGTTTTGAACAAAAAGTCTTTGCCTTTCCCTGCACTTTTCCTCCTTGCCATTTTCCAGACATTAAAAAACTACCCCCCCCTTATTTTTGATTTTTGTCAAAACTAAGCGGGGGGGGGGGGTTTTCGGTGCTCCAGTCTACCACATGTAAGCAAGTACCATGAAAAGCTTTCACTTAAAGGGAGTGTGAACGTTAAAATTTCTCATCTGATTATCAAATCGTAACATTTTCTAAGCACATTTCACTACATTGATCAACCAAAAACGTCCTATTAACAAAAATATCTAGAAATAATGCATTGATTTTATGGTATTTTGGGAGGAAAAAAGGAAAAAACAAGGAAAATCTGAACGTTTTTGTTTCTTAAAATGTTTGTAAGGGTATTTAACTTGTCATATATAGTTGAAACAATTTAGTTACTGTTAAGGAATTTATTTTGTAATATAAAATTGCCAATTAGTTGTTTTATAACGTAGTAATTAGGTAATAAAGATCTATCTTAAATTTGTATTATTGACAAAAAAATACCTCAAAGTCTACAAAGGGTTGAATCTCATAGGTTATTTAAAATAATGATATTATTTTTTATTGTGTTGGACAATAAATAACCCACTTTGAAGAATTAGTTTACACTTTTATCAGACTGTTTATAAAGAAATATTGCACCTTTATTATTTACAAATTTGTAATTAAAGGTGGGCGAGAGATGGGCCATCTAAAGTTACTTGGATACTAATAAAATAACCTGTTTCTAGCTTTGTTATTGTATTTGGTTTTCAATAAAAAATATTACTTATTTTATCAATTTTTAAGTAACTATACATTGCATTGGTTTACAGCAAGGATATTATTAAAAGTCAGCTTAACCGTTAGGAAAAATAGAGAACTATGTCAAAAAGTTTAGTTTTAGCTATAGGAGGAAAAAAAGACAATTAACTGCACATTTATATATTCCGGAAATTTTTTCCCCAAACTTGGACATAGTAAAAATTTTCGGAAAAAGCCGTTTTTTAAAGAACGAGAGACAGTTTTGCCCTATATTTGAGATTATATTAATGAGATGATGTTAAGGTTTGATAATCTGATGAGAAATTTTCTCGTTCACAGTCTCTTTAAGCAAAGCTAACAAATAAAATTATAAAACATATCAGGGATATAAAGAGATAAGACAATGGCCGATAAATTAATGCACATCCATAATGATGACGCTCTAAATAACCCCTTCTGTAGATAAAAATTAGTGGTTCCAACGTTTATAAACACAATTTAATCAACCAATCAAAATTTAGTAAAAATCCCCAAAGCCAATGAAACTTTGTGTACTATTGTAATAAGCAGTCAGTTGTCTCCTCCCTCTCTGGATACGAATACTAACTAAAAAAGAATAAAATGCGATGGTACTCTACAATTCACTTTTCTGCCTGTCCGTCATTCTGTCCATGATTTTTTATGATTTTCCAGTATGCCTACGAAACCAATTAATATCCGCTGGATCAGACCTGTCTAATCCATACTTGAAACCATGTATTGTATTGTATTATAAACATTTTTCTACAAATAGTAAAGTAAAAAGTTGTAATATGAACACCAGTTTTGTTAGACTGGGCCTTCGCCCCTTCAGGACTAACAAAACTGGAAAAACAGATGCAATAAACAACTAATCTTGGCTGTTTAGTTTTGACAATGCCAGTTTTCATCAACCAATTAAGATTAAATAAAATTAAACAAATTTATAAATCCAACAAATGTTCATAAAACTTTGGGTACTACTGAAATTTAAACCCTCCCTTATTATAGTCATTATTATTAAGACATAGTTATAGAAACCTGCAAACCATAAGAGTGATTTTTTTAGACATACATATAGACTTCTACCAACCTTTTTGTAGAAAATGTCGCTTAGAAGCAATAACATTGTGTATGTATCTTATCAATTTATATTGTATATAAAAAGCTTCGTCAAATGTTTTAAATGGACATTCAGGACTTTCTGATATCGATTACAGGGTGCTACTGTCCTTCTCATTCTGTTTTCTCATGTTATTATAGACAGAATTTATTTAATTTTTCGTCCATTTTTCCCTCCCTGTATACAACTTTTATTGTACCCAGGGAGGTAGGGAACATTGGACTGAAATTACCTTCCTAGTTGGTCCAAAACCTCTAGGTACTTTGATTCAAGTTTATCGCCACCAGGGATCTGATGGGTTTAAGACAATAGCCGATAAATGGATGTACATTCCCAAAAATACCTCTACTGTAATTTGCCATCAGTGGTTGAAACGTTTCGACACTATACTAAATTAACTAACCAATTAAAATTCAGTAAAAGTCCCGAAAGAGTTAAGCAAACAAAAATGAAAACATTATTGTAAAACTTTGGGAACTAGCATAGAGAGAGGTGGACAATGGACTGTTTATTACACTAGTCCCCAAAGTTTTACAATAACGTTTTCTTATTGGCTGGCTTAACAACTTTGGGGACTTTTATTGGATTTTGAATGGTTAGGTTATTAAGTACTAGCAGCTTCGCCCCTAGCCTCTAGGAGCTTTGCCCCATGAGGTAATTTTTAAAAATAAAAAAAGAAACTTATGGTGCTGCGCCCATAATTTATGAGCATCACCAGAATATTTTTTTTTTTTTTGGGGGGGGGGGGAATTTTCATTTTTTGGGGGGTTGGGGTTGTCCCACTTCTCAAGAAAATAGCTTAAAACCACAACAGGACCAATAGGTATATACCCTGAAGAGTAGAATCTGATCGGTTCAGTTGTTACTGAGATCTTAAGAGACAGCCGGATGGACAGACAGATAGACAGAAAGACATCGTTCTACTTTGTATTATAGATAGTAGATCAAAATTCAGTAAAAGTCCCCAAAGTTGTTGAGCAAACGAATAAGAAAATTTATGTTTTGAGATTTCTAATATAAAATTTTCTTTAAGATAAACATTTTCTGAAAAAATTGTTCTAGCTTCAAAAATAAGGAAATTACATTCATTTAACATTTTAATTAACCAAAGAAAGTTGTTAAATGAAAGGGTGAAGTAAGCGAAAAATGACTTTGTCTCACAGGGAACATGCACAATTTTTTTTGCCATCTAACTCTAATAGGGGCTGAGATGATATGTGGGGGGGGGGGGGGGGAGCGTTGAACTATTAAGGTCCGGAAATGGGCCTGATTGTTAAGTGTTAGCAACCTTTATTTTTAGGTTCTTTTTTTCTTAAAAACTTCAAACTAAAAAAACTAGAAAAAAAAACTAACTAATATGTACAATTTCTACTATGTCGATTTAAATATATGATATGTTATCTTGAATGTATCATTCCAGTTTTGTCTCTATTGAAAGTAGAATGATACATTACCATTATGTCGATATAAATAAGGAAATCAATGTTTATGAATACGCTGATATGTAAACATGAATGTATGATTCCAGTTTCACCTCTATTGAAAGTGGAATCTTACATTTCAAAAATCGTATCGGCGTTGAAGATATCTTCACCAAGAGAGGGGAAAGTGGAAGGGTAGATTACAGTTTTAGAGGGTCCAAACCATAATCATAGATTATATTTCTGCTTCTATAAAAATGGATTCAACTCCCTAACTGTTAAATGGGAGGTAAAAACCTTATAAACTCACATGGTTGTTACAAAAACTTGATATGTTAAAGGCTTGTTGACACCATATGACAACATCTCTCAAACCGTCAAACGATATGCAATATTTGATATAAAGTTAATTTGATAAACATTTTAATTTAGAGATGAATGGATTCCTGAGAAGAGCCTGCCAATAAAATATGCTGGCATCTCTAGCTGTTTTAGGTCAGTTTCTATTATATAAAAAATGGCATGAGTCCATAACAAGAAAATAAAAAAGAAAGAGTAGATAGATACATGCTTTAAGCTTTAACATTCTAAAAATAGGCTAAACATCCAATAAACATTTCAAACATATCTTTTAGAATTGTGCCTTTCTGTTAAGCCATTTTTTGGCTTCTGGTTTCTATTGAAAAATGTAAACATGTAACAGACAAATAATAATGTTTTAAAAAATTATGTTAGAAAAAGTTAAAAGTATGAATTTAAATGAGTTTCTTGCATGCTATAACATTGTTGTTGCTGTTTTTAGACAGGAAGTTGGATCCCATGGAAGGGACACCCGAGGTATCTTCCGAGTTCATCAGTTTGAGAAGGTGGAACAGTTTGTGATTACATCTCCTTATGAGGATGCCTCCTGGCAGGCCATGGACCAGATGATCAACAACGCTGAGAACCTTTGCAAAGTGCTCGGCATATCATACAGGTTCAAAGTCTTTTTTCTAAATTCATCAGTTGATGATTTAATCAACCATTTATTTTTAATAGTTTTTGAGATTGCAGGATAGGGATAACCCTTTCACGAACCAGGTTTTGTATTTAACGTTATTATGTAATTTAGGATAGTGTGTATTTGTTCTGGAGCTTTGAACAATGCTGCTGCAAAGAAACTGGACCTGGAAGCATGGTTTCCAGGTAACTAAAAAATGATAGACAGTTTATACAGAGACGTCCTAGGGGGGGTTAAAGGTCTGTTTACCCCCCTTAAGAATTACCACACCTATACAATTTTTTTACCCCTCCCTCTAAAAAAATATGTTTTGATATTTAACCTACAAATTAAGGATAAAACTATTTTAAAAATACAATTTATTAAAAAAAATAATTAAAGTTTCGCTTAAATGAAAGAAACAAATATTTTATGTCTTGGATCAATTGGCAAGTTATATTACCCAAAACAAATATATCTTGACAAAATGACTTCCAGTCATCTAATAAAACTTAAAACTTTATGATTTTATTGTATTTTAGGGAGTGGAGCTTTCCGTGAGCTAGTTTCATGCTCCAACTGCTTGGATTATCAGGCAAGAAGACTCAGAGTCAGATATGGACAAACTAAGAAATCAAATCAAAGTGTAAGTCTAGCCTTTAATGTGATTTATCTCGTATGTATGCAAAGTTTTTGGCTATAGAACTGGAATGTTTTAATAGGTTTAAGAATATATACATGAGACAACCAACCCTTTTGTAGACTGTATACAAAAACGATGCGATGCGACTGTTGTGATTTCTCGGCCAAGGCTATTCCCCTTTCTTTATTCTTTAAGTAAAAGTTTTAACGGGTATAGTCCCTTTCGCACATCGCTTATTTCTAGCCCCTGCGGGAGCTCTAACCCTGCGGGGCTAATTACCTAACCATATGGGGCAATCACCTAACCCAATATAACCTAACCTAACCTAAAATAACCTATAAAAAGCCATTTTAAAAATACGACAAATCGCCCCTTAAGGTGCGATGTCATGAAAGGGACTATTCCCGTTTTAACTACTAGACCGATGTACTTCTCCTTATACAGTGAAGCTTCTTATTGGTTTTGTGAAGGTATAGAACTATTATGAGAGTCGATATTCTTGGAAGAAAAATCACCCACCACCCGTACATCTAAAAAATCTTCACTCCTTTCCAAAAAGCAGTCCATATATGACAGTAATAAGATGTCTATTTTCTGCTAGTAACGGAGGATCTTGCCAACCGCTGATTGGTTCTACTTTACAATGTAGTTTCATATATATTCTGGAAAGGCTTATAACTATTTGAGGGAAGATACCACTTGATCCTCCTAGGAGAAATCCCCTCCCCCCTCATAATTTGAAAAAAAAACGGGGTAAAGTCCTTTCCACGACATCCCTCCATAAGGAGCGATTCTTCGTATTTTTCACAGTAGCTTTTCTCCTATTTCTAGCCCCTGCGGGGGGCTCTAACCCTGCGGGGCCAATTACCTAGCCCTGTGGGGCAATCACCTAACACAATATAACCTAACCTAACCTAAAATAACCAATAAAAAGCCATTTTAAAAATACGAAGAATCGCTCCTTATGGAGGGATGTCGTGGAAAGGACTATACCCAAAAAACGTTCACTCCCTCCAAAAAGTAACCTAGTCAATAAAAACAGTCAAGCATTTAAAGTTACCTGGTAATAATTCTGGGATTTGTTAAAAACAAAAATGTGCCAAGTAATTAACATTCCAAATAGCCAAACAACCCTTTAATTACACAACCTTTCTCTTTAATACTAAATGTGCGAATACAAACCAAAAAAAGCATTTGGTAATTTTGACTATTTTAGGCTGAATACTGCCATATGTTGAATGCCACCATGTGTGCAGTCACTAGAGTTATCTGCGTCCTGATGGAGACCAACCAGACAGACACAGGTATCCTGGTTCCAGAAGTGCTTAGACCTTGGATGCCTCCAGATTTACACAATGAAATTCCATTTGTCCGCAAACCTCTCCCCGCAACAGATTCAAAAAGTAAAAAGAAATAACTTTTTGCCTTTAAATTTTAGAATTAAAATATTTTAATAAGCACTTTCTTCAATTTGATTTATGTGTATTTAAAGAAAATATTTTAAAATCCAGTAATTTATCTGTGGACAATTAAATAGACCCTGAAAGGAGTCCTGATCTTGCAGGACCTTGTTCCCGTAGGGCTTTCTTAGACCCTATAAATTTATTTTCCCACGGAGGGAGGGGACATTGGGCAGTTTATTACACTAGTCCCCAAAGTTTTCTTATTCGTTGGCTCGATCAACAACTATGGGCACTTTAGTTGACTTTTGATTGGTTGGTTTATTAAATTAAGTGTCAACCATTAATTACCTAAAGAAGTGGTAATTTTGTGTATCATTTGGGATCTACATCAATGAATCGGCCATTGCCTTTTCCCTTTAGACCCCTGGATTTTACAAATATTTGAAATTTAGATTACAAATTATTATGCAAAATTATTGTTATTGTTGATTTATAAATTATATGATGTTTTTTTAATTGTTTTTATTTGATCGATTAAGTTTTGAATAAATCCTTTATCATTACGTATTTAATCAATGCTATAAAATATTTAGCTTTTGGAATATCCTTATTAATTTTTTTGACAACCACTTGTTGATATGATAATAATATCGTCTTTGTATGGTTAGTGTACACTTATTTGTTTACCTGTCTGCTAACTATTGTCTGCTAGAGAGTGAGTGTGTGTGTGTGTGTGTGTTCTGGTTGTTATTCTATACCTTCTCAAAGTGCCTATCCCTGTGCTCCCCCCTTTACATAATATGGGCCTGTGCGCTCATCTCGCCCTACCCCAAATTACTCAAACTTATCGCTGCGCTCTCCGAGCGAAATTTTATACCCCTAAGAAGTAATTTAATTCATATGCACACTTTATAAACTTCCCCTTTTCCATTGTTTCAGCCCTGTACTGAATACATTTATGGCACTATTGTTATTATTATTACACACTGTGCTCAGATTGGACATTAAATGGACTTGAAAAAAAGTAACCTCTCGATGTTCAATGGACTTGAGAAAAATTTTCTCCCCCTTCCCTTTTTTTACCCCCTTCTTCCCAAATGGACTTCAAATGGAAGAAATGGATGTAAAATGGACTTCACTCGACCTAGAAAATGGACTTGAGCAAAATTTTCATCTGAGCACACTGTTATTACATAATATTTTAGCATGCCTCAAGTGAATCAAGATTCTTACTTTGTAATTTAATCCTGTTTTAATTCGGATTAATATTAACAATATGAGGCACTTTGTTATATTTTACAGTGAATTATAAAACAACGTGAAATTAATCGTGATTTTCTATGTTAAAATTTGTTTTAAAATTAAATGTCAAAAAGCGTAAAACATTAATTAATTGTGAAGCATTTTAACAAGTTTATTATAAATTTTAATAAAGTAGTAATGTTTTTTGTCTGCCCGTCGAAGATTTTATTATTTGAACCAATTCTTTTTCTGAAAAGTCCAAAAAGTTCCAATGTCCGCCTGTCTATCCGTCATTAATCTACGTTTGGTGGAAATATATTTTCTAGGTTATATGTTGTATAAGATGTACGTCTTAACTTTTTTAAAAGCGAAGCTTTTATATAATTAGGGTCGGTCCGTACGTCTAAGACGGATAGCTTTTTTCGTTTATTTAGGTATGTTAGAACTGTCCTATCGACTTCAAACTTTGCATGGTGATTCCTGTAGTAGTTAGGTACGATTTAGAAAGCATCGCAACTCTATAATCATTACCAGAATGTCCGTATGTCCATTTTTAACATGTTGATTTTTCTACTTTTTTAATAACAAATTTTTATGTGATCTAATTATCCGATTGATTTGTTTTTTGGTATATTGATTCCTGGGACAACAAATATCAATAATATAAGCGAAGCAACTCTATAATCAAGTCCTAAAAATGTAAATATGACCATAAACATTATCCTGTATCAAGCAATTTTTCAACAAATTTACTTACAATTTTGCTTCGACTCTTATACATTTATACTCTGATTATATACTATACAAGTGTTAATGTCAGTTTGTCCTATCGTTTCAGTGCTTTGCTTTTATGGATGTTGTCGTCCTTGTTTTTATAAGGATTCTCCTGACTAATAATATCTTAACTATAAATGACTGGGCCCGTCGGTCTTTCTGCATGTAATGAGGATGGCTAAATTACTATAAAGTAAATATTTTCTTAACTTTCCTGCTATAAAAGGATAATTTTTTTTGTAAAGGTTTGACTAACCAATGCATATCATCTCCATAAGTCCGTAGATCTATCGGTACATCTAAAAGTACATCAAGTATCATATTTGCTTAGGAAATATGTTTTTTTTTCTCATGTGCTCTTAAAAACCGACAGCTAATTTTTTGTCAAGATTCATGACACTAATGAGCATCTTCTCTATAGCTCAAATTGGCCTTCTGTTTGTCTGTCATTCTCTCTTTTCTTATTGACTGTTCTTCTTAATGCTATATTCAAGAGCTTCGCTCTTGTTGGAGTTATTATCATCCTTGTTTAATAGATTAACATTACTCCTTAGCTTTTGTAATAAATATCTTCTCACTTCATATTAACAAGGATGACAACATCCATAAAAGCGAAGCTCTGTAAGGGTAGGACAAACGGACATTAACACATGTATAATGTCAGAACTGAATAATCAGAATGCGAATGTATAAGAGTCAAAGCAAAATTGTAAGTAAATTTGTTGAAAAACTGCTTGATACAGGATAATGATTATGGACATACTTACATTTTTAGGACTTGATTATAGAGTTGCTTCGCTTATAATGTTGTAATTTGTTGTTCCAGGAATCAGTATACCAAAAATCAGATCAATCGGATAATTAGGTCACATACTAATTTGTTGTTAAAATGTAAAAAAAATCAACATGTTTAAAATGGACGTACGGACATTCTGGTAATGATTATAGAGTTGCTACGCTTTCTAACTCGTACCTAACTGTTACAGGAATCACCATGCAAAATTTGAAATCGATAGGACAATTATAACATGCCTAAATTAACGAAAAAAGCTATTTAAAAAAGTAAAAAATCAATATGTTTAAACTGGACGCACGAACATTTTGGTAGTGATTATAGAGTTGCTACGCTTTCTAAATCGTACTTAACTACTAAAGGAATCACCATGCAAAATTTGAAATCGATAGGACAATTCTAACATGTCTAAATTAACGAAAAAAGCTATCCGTTACGGACGGACGGACGGACGTACGGACGGACCGACCCTAATTATAGAAAAGCTTCGCTTTTAAAAATGAAGTATTATTAATGTAAATAAACAAAGCTTTATTCTTTCAGGGAATAAGTGTATATGACATGATATTAAGAATTTGCTGTATACATCGCACTATGTGCCCAGCCAATGCAAAAACTCCAAGATTCCAAAAAATGCATTTTTGGATATTGACCAATTTGAAAGTTTTAAGTTAATCTTTATCATATTTGAGAAGGATTCCCAAAGCTAGAGGTGAAAATATCAATTACTTAAAATTTTACAGCTTCGAGAAGTAGCCTACCTAGATATTTAGGATTTTGCAATAAAGCCTGACTATTGAAATTACATTTTATATGCAAACTTTAAATTGTCGTCAAACTACCAAAAATTAAGCTACAGTAATATGTTATACCTTTTTTGAAAGCGTATTGAATATACTATACGATTTTAAAATAATTTTTAAACATTTACTTATAAAACTTATGAAAAAATTGATGTCAAAGTATTCCCCCTTAAAGAAGCAGGAATTATAATATCTTGTCATGATACTCTCAACTTCAAATAGTTTGATCTTTTTTCAGCTAACGAGGCCGCATATCAGACCTTTGAAATCTGCATCAAATTTTAAGTATTTTTTATAAAATTCGTTTTTTGTATAATTCTTTATCTAAAAGCGGAAATACAAATTAAGTTAATTAATTTTGGCATCTGTGATTGGTGGATTTAAAAAATCTGCGCTCTGATTGGATGTCGTACATCATTCAACCAATTAGAGCGCAGGTAGTTTAAAATCCAACTATCCTATTGGTCAAAAATAATTAACTTAAAATGTATTTTCGCTTTTAGATAAAGAATTTTACAAAAAAACGAATTTTATAAAAAATCCTTAAAATTTGATGCAGATTTCAAATCTACTCCCTACATTAAAATTCTGGAAAACTTATATCTCTTATTCCTGACCCCCTTCCCTCAGGCTAACACCCCAACCAACCCCCCAACAAAAAACAAAATACCACAATAAATATGATATTATTAGTTCAGAATATTAATTAAGGTTTTTTATACAGGGTGGGGCAAATAATACCGGACAAACTTTAAACGGCCATAGCGCCAAAACTACTTGACCAATCAGGACGTTTGACCACACTATAAAAAGCTGAGGTAATGACCTTTTAGCACAAAAAAATCTTTGGACGAAGATGGACGTGTACAACAAGCTGGCTGCGTATATGTTCAACAAGGCAGATTCCAAATGCGCCGCTGGTTTAATCTGGATTCTCGACTAGGGCCCACTAAATCTGACCTCAGCCCAGTTGTAGGTGAGGTAGAGTTATGCAACTTGCTGGGGATACTGTTAGATTCATAAGTAAGACACTAGAAAAGACTAGAGCTCTCTATTTGAAATGGCCTGGCCGTAGTAATCCAGCAAAGTGAAATGGGGCAGATTTTGAGATGTAAAAAACGTCAAAAACTGTGAAAATTCGTGAAAATTTCTCGGTTTTTGACTCCAGGGACCCATATTGAACTTTAAAACTCATTTTAGACTATGGGTTGTGATGACAACCCTAGCTGAAACTTCATGCCATTTCCAAAAAGATAAAGAACGTCGTTCTAGCTCAACTGTGGTCCAAATTAGAGCCTTTCGTGTATAAGGGTAGCTTGAAAGTTGGGCGAATTTGGATCCTGCGGTTACTCACGTTCCTAAGGAAATGTGGCCTCCCAGCAGCCCGATCTTAATTAAATGGACTTTTGGGCCTGAGGCTACTTTGAAGCATGCACCAATAGACGTGCTCATACCACAAAGACCTCCCTCATTGCCACTATCAAGGAGAACTACGCCAGCTTGGATAGGTACATTTTAACATGGACTTGCCGGCGGTTGAGTAGGCGGGTAGAGGCGGTGCTTAAGGCTGGCGGTAATTTTATCGCCAGTTTTTAAAATTCAATAAAATCTTTAAAATTGACGATTTTATGTTTATTTGTTTAGAAGTTAGAGTTTGTCCGGTCTTATTTGCCCCACCCTGTATATTTTTTTTTTACAAATCACGAAACCTTTACTGCCAAAATAAGTAAATAAGTGTCTTTCGTCGATATTATTGTTTTTTTTTTATTTTGAAAGCATTTTAAGGTATCCAAAATAAAACTTACATAAATTATCCTTCATTTAAAAAATAAAAATCTTAATTTGAAGCAAAATTAACAGAATTATGAGTTTTTGTTTTATATTGGAATTCTGGGCACACAGTGCATTGTGCATGTTTTTTTAGTGAAACTAATATGTAATTAACCTTTTTTTGGACATATGTTAATGGGCTATAGGTATAGAATAAATAAGGATTGTCTCCCTTTTATTTCTTTCTATTAATCACTGTAGCAACGAATTAACAATTATAGAGTTGGAATACTTTTTGTATTTAAGTTTTTATGATTCAGGATACCTATTGTTTGTTGAAACAACCAATAATCCATTTTATAATTCTTGTTAAATTCTTTTAATAAAGGTGCATAATTTAACTCTGAAATACTCAGGGAGTAAGGAAGGGGACAATGGATCGAATTTTCAATTTTTAAGAGTCTCAGACTTTGGGTACTGGCTTAAAGGGAATGTGCAAGAATTCAGCAGTTTCTGACTGACTTTGGGTACTAGCGCATCAATGCCCTGTTAACTATCTGAGTTAGTTTTGAATAAAGCAGACAGAAAAATTTGTCCTAAGATGACTGGTTTTAACAAATATTTTCCCAAGAAAATGTCATTTCATGTATAGAAACTCTACTGTGATATTTATGTATTAAACGATCTATGAACCCCTTGAATTTAGGTAGCAGTTAAAAATATATGAGAAGGGTTGATGAAGTTCTAAGGGTGATTTTTCTAGTGATTAATTACAGAATGTTTACTACATTGTGATGTACTGGTAATTTAATTTTCAAGTAAATGATTTTTTTCTTAGAATAAATTTTGTTCTCAATTATATTACCATGATCCCTTTATAATTTTAGTCAAATGTTTTGGATGAATCTGGTTTTCATTGCTTTTCAGTGAAAACTCTTAAATTGAATTAATTGCCCATTGTCCCCTCCCTTACTCCCTGGAAATACTACTTTAGAGAAGCTACGCTTAGAACACTCTCTCCATAATTAAGAGGAATAATTTATTTTTGTAAAACTAGCGATTTTACCCCTAATATCTAGAGGATGGGTAGTAACATAGCATAAAATCATCCCAAGACATACATTAGAAATTGATTAGCCTAAAACCCTCCTAGGACCTATGTGAAGCTTCCCTAAAATGAAGTTATTGAAGTTTAAGATTCAGACATAAGACCTGACTACTTGGATCATAGGAATTGGGATGATTTTTTTTGTTTCATTTAACTAAATTTATAAGTAACCAAGTATATTTATCAAAACAATGTTGGATATTTCTTTAGGAAGGTGCTTAGATTTTCACCTTGCGCTCGTTCATGCATAATCATAGTCTATTTTAGTTTTAAAAACATAAATTTGCTTTTGAGTTTTGATGAGATTATAGAGTTTCTATGCTTCTAAGATTATACCCTTTTTATTGCAGGAATCCTGATATAATTTTTAAAATATTTGAACTGTACTAGACGTTTCTTATAAATTTTATTCTTTTAAATAAACACAAGGCAATGATACAAAGATTCCGCTGTTAAATGAAATATAAATTTGTTATGCTTACTCCCCTCCCCCCCAGTTTCCTAGTTGTTCGGGAGTTTATCTTAAAAGTAAACAAACAGAAATGACTTGTAAACTTATGTAGGAGGAGGAGTGATACATTTACAAATAGTATTCGTTTAGCCAGTTAGATCTGTATTTATATTAAGACATGTTACCTTTTAAATTTTAATATAGTTAATAGAAAAGCGCTACAAATTGAAACAATACACAATTTTTTTTATATGAAGTAATAGGTATTAGTTTGTTTTTCTAGTAGAAAAGAATTTTAATTTTATGCTTTTTAAGTAAGCTTTTATTTGGTTTAAGGTAAGCTAAAGGCTTAAATTTATATAACATTTTCATTATTGTTAAATATTTTCATTTATCACTTATTAGTCACCTTAACTGAGCTTTAAAAAATGTTAGGTATTAGAATACATATATGATAATTTTTATAAAAAGTTTGGGTTTTATTTATTTTATTGATTATTTCAAGTAGACTGAAGTTAATTCAATGACTTTTTTGTTTGCCTTGTCCAAAAATTTTAAAAAGACAAACTTTTATACAATTTGCTTCGAATCGTCAGCCCCTGTATAATTTTTACAAGCACTGTTACTTCATAACTAAGATGTGTACGTCTGTCTATCTGGTCACTTAAATATCATTAAGGATTAAAATTAATGTATGTCTGTCTCCGTGTTTTGGCCATTAATCATTGGATACTTATTTTATTTAACACTAGAAAATAATCTTTAGTCGTTCTAAGAATCTGCTAGAGGTGATAGATGTATTTCTGTTTGTCTATATGTATATTTGAGTATCTTGTCCATTTTCTATTGAATTAAAATTATTTTGGCTAAAATAACCAAAAATTTATCGTTCAATTATGAATAACTCTAAGTATAGATGTATAACTCAGACAACTACCTAGTTCTAATGTGCTAGCAAATTGCACTATGCTATTTTGTAGCGACCTGACTGTGTTAATATTTACAATGCTATTGCCTTATATTACACTAGCGGCTTCGCCCCTAGCCTCTAGGGACTTTGCCCCAAGAGGTAATTGAAAAAAAAGAATAAAGTACTACTGGTGCTACTCATAGTCTAATGTGTTCTCAAGAAAATTACTACTGGTGCTGCTCATAGTCTAATGTGTTCTCAAGAAAATTATTCATAGTCTAATGTGTTCTCAAGAAAATTACTACTGGTGCTGCTCATAGTCTAATGTGTTCTCAAGAAAATTATTTATTTGGGGGGGGGGGATTTTCATTTTTGGGGGGGTTGGGGGTGTCTCACCCCCCAAGAAAATAGCTGAAAACCACCACAGGACCAGTAGGTATATTCCCTGAAGAGTAGAATCCGATCGGTTCTGTGGTTACCGAGATCTTAAGGGACGGACGGACGGACAGACAGACAGACGGACGTACAGACAGACAGACAGACATCGTTCTACTTTGTATTATAGAAGAACCAATTGAATGTCGGCACTTGGTCCACGGGGTGGGGACATACAGTTATTTGACCCCTTTCCCCTCTATTGTTTTATTTTAATGATATATGTGTGTTAGTCTCATTATAATTTTGCAGATTTTATTCAGTTCACAAGGCAGAATTTTGCTTATAAAAATTGGGGGAAAGATTTATTTATCGTACTTGTCCTGTCTCTGAATATCTATAAAACAAACAAATCTTTTTTAAGGAAACATTTTTCTCGTATTCATTCGAATCCGGTGGATAGGAACCGGTTCTCATCCATACGAAAAAACTATGTCTAGCATCGTATTATAAACCGCTTTCTACGAATATAAAAATGTACAATTATAAGATTAAAACCAGTTTTTTAGCCCGTGCCTTCGGCACCTCGGGTCTAAAAAAACTGGTTTTAATCTTATAATTGTACATTATATATCCGCGGAAAGCGGTTTATAATACGATGAACGAAATAACTATTCTTTCAGACCAACCTGTTGCGTAAATGCAATGAGTAATAGTTGGTACAGGTTAGAATGGACACAAGGGAGCCAAATACAAACACAGAGACATCACAACAACAACAGTATGGCAGCATGTCCAAGGTACACGGTTAATTTTTTTGGGGGGGAGATATTTGTCCCTTTTTCGCTGTGCTTCTCAAATGGGCAATCAAGGATGTCCAAAGGGGGTGGATGGTGTGGTGTTGTAAATTAAATAGATATATTGTAACTAACATCGTCTAAAAACTGTGACTCATAAAAATGTGTTTTTGAATAAAGAAAAAAATAGGGCATTATGTTCCAGTGAAACTTCTTCATACTAGAGATGGTTCGAAAAAAAACACTTTCAAGTTGACTGGGCATCACTGCCTGTTAATAATTATAGTTTACATTTTGTCTTCAACTTAGTATCAAATATTGTTTTTAATTAAAAGTTTTAGTAAGTGGGTTAGATGGAAAAGTATATTTGATATAGATCTTAATTTTCCAAGGAGCAAGATTTAGACTTTCGAAAAATACAGAAATATAGTTGGTTTTAAAAAGTTTCTTTCAATTTAAGAATAAAATCACAAAACCTTTTTTTTGTTTACTTTTTAACTTTTTAAGTAGTAAATGTGAGTTGAAATGCTTAAAGTTAGTATCAAAAAATCATTTAATTTTAGCAAACAACCTTCTTGCGATGGTTAAACTGGCGTCTTGACAGCTATGGTGGACCTGATAAGCACGCAGCTGTGACAGATCTGAGCTATGATCTGCGCAGCGGCGTTGTCCTTCACCAGGTGGTTGCTGTACTTACTGGACAACCCAGCATTGCTAACCATGCTGATTCAAGGTACGGATACTTTATTTATTTTTAAAAAAGTTTCATTGTATTTTTATTTATTTAATGATAATGAAACGAAAAAGGGATTATTTGTCAGTTTAATTGATTGTCAATTCAAAAAATACGGCTTTTCTATTAAATATTAAATACAATGCTTATGTCATCAATGAAAACCACGCAGGGAAAACCTATTGTTATTCAGTTAATACGTCACATAAAATAAAAAAAATATTTTTGAAGAAAAAAATGGATCTACTGCAGTTCACGGTAAAATATTGCTGGTAACGCAATTTTCGAAAAATCTATGAATTTTAAAGGCTGATAGCTGCCAAACGGCTGAATGTACAGATGCTCGCACACTGTTTTAAGCGGCATAAGAAGGCCTAGAAATAATCTGGAATAGCCATAAATCAATAATGCATAATTATCTCGCAGTGCAGAGAAATGCGCGAAAAAGACATATTTTACGCGTTTTTTCTTCAGTGAAGCTTTCCCTGTGCATCATTGGATCTTGGCTATTCCAGATTATTTGTAGGCCTTCTTATGCCGCTTAAAATGGTGTGCGGGTATGATCTGTTCAGCCGTTTGGCAGCTAGCAGCCTTTAAAATTCATAGATTTTTGGAAAATTGCGTTACCAGCAATATTTTACCGTGAACTGCAGTAGATCCAAAAAATTAAGGAGATTAAGTTACTTTTTCTGCAGGGTTTTGGCATGGGAAAAACTACTTTTTAAAAATTTATTTAATAAATAAGGGGGACGGTTTCAGTGATCGACAGGCACCAAATAAACCTAATGTTATACGTTAAATATTACTATGAGATATGTTTTTTGTTCAGGTTGGACAGATTAGGAAATCTGCAGTCATTAATCAATATCCTTCAGAGGGAGAGGACACAAATATCTGAGGATTTAGACACACAACAAATATTATCAGGAAATTTGGAACAAACTTTAAAGTTTGTTTGGATCATAATTGTCAGGTTAGTTTCAACTATAATATAAAATCTCTTTCCAAGGGATTCGTGGGGGGGGGGGGGGGGGAGGGTTGAAACCTGTCATTTTTAAAGTAAATATTAGGACAACCGCGTGTAAGCCTAACTTTGAAATTTAGCTCTCGAGCCCTGTTAAAATATCAAGGATTAAAGAGTGCCATTTTCGATGCAAATTTTCAGAAAAGGTATGTGTTCTTTGACTTTAGAACAAGAGTAGAACGCTAAAATTTGGCATAACTGTTGCTCTAATCGGTACAATATGGATTTGTGAGAAACTTCGGCGAAACCGCTGCTGCTACCAAAAACCACCCCATTAAAGCAACTGCTCTGCCAAATAATATAGAAATATTTAGTTTACTTACTTCCTTTTAATTTTAGATTCGAGTTGCAAGAAAAGTTTACGTCTTCCGAATGGAATTCCTACTCTATAGATCAGATTCTAGTTGTATGGATCACAACCACCCTCTCTAAGTCTTCAAAAACCTGCCAAATTTCTCCTCTGCCTGCCTTAGCACTAAATAGCTTTCAGCATGTCTTCCAAGATGGCTCACAATTGTGTCAACTGCTGCTTACGATCGACCCGAACCTGCCTGGTATTCTGGAGTGCACGGAGGTGGCAGACATGACTGGCCAGCGCCGATGGTCTGTCCTACTTCGTGTCATCGAAAACCGGTTCCAGGTGCCCCAGCTGTTTTCAGCTGATGACGTTGCCAATAAAATTGTTGATAATGTAAGTCAATAACTCGTAATTCTTATAACAAAAATAACAAGCTGTTTGACTGTTTGTGTGTGTGTATGTGTAGCTTTTGATCTCGCCGACCGCTGAACCGGTATGGTTCTTCTTTTTTTGTGAATCTTCTTAAAGACCCAGAGAAGGTTTATAAGTTCTTTGGAAGAGGGTACAACAAACCTCACAAGAGAAATCGCCTCAAGAAAAAATTCCAATCATAATTTTTTTACTTAAAAAAATAAGATTAACAGTGTAGGAATGACTTCAACCCATCCTTTACTTAAGAGCCACTAGAATTAGTAATTAAATAATGACAAAAAAAAACTCTCTTTCTTGTAGACAGTAGTTATTTATAACTTAATTATGCTAGATTTTCATGATAAAATATTACGAAATCTATTCTAATTATGATATTTTGATATTTTTTATTCCATTCAAAATCTTTGGTTTGTTTACAATTTCCATTTTATCAATAATAGGTTATCTTTAATCTACACCTGTTTAAGTTTTCCATTAAATATTTTTTTCTGTGTTTAGGGTTGTATTTTTTTGTACCTGAGTTTACTGTATTTGCATTTGAGTCCCCAGGATGTGACCCCAGACCTCGTGGACAAACAAAAAGTTGTATTTAATCCAGAGCTTCCAGTCTGTGCTGTCAATTCTCCTGTAAAACAAAGATTCGGGTAATAATCCTCATAATGTATATTCTTAGATCTACACCAGATTTTCATGATCTCTAATAAAGTGAAACACGCAGCGGGCTTAATTAAAGATTTTCTCCTTTGCATCCCCTTTACCCTATCCCCTCCCATCCTACTGTACTGAAATTATGGACATGTTATATTATAAGACTTCATTATGGAGATGATTCACTTAAAGCATTGTATCTAAATCAAGAAAGTGATGATTAGGTATATCATATAGATGTCCGTGATAAAAGCAACGATATGTAACATGTAACGAAAAGACGGACGGACCCACCCTAAATATAGAAAAACTTCATTTTAAACAGAACATTAATTGATACCATGATCTTGCTCACTAAAAGGCTTTGCTATTGGATGCTCATTGTTTGATTTAAGGGTAAAGTTGAACCGCGACATCTCTGAGGGTATGGATGGTTGGATGAGAAGTATGGAGGATGCTCTCAGCTGGATCCTGGAGGCCGAAGAGCATCTCAACTCTGTACATAATCTGGGAAACAGGTAAATTTATAGAGAAAAATTGATTATATTGGTATTTTTTGTATTACTGATTTACTTACAGCATACTGTATAGCAGATACGCCCCTAGAGGTGTCTAGGGGGTACTTCAGGGTAAGGTAGAGGAGGTGAATCGACCCTCACATTTCAATTTTACTTAGCAAATAGAAAGTAATTTTTTTTTTCTTGACGATTTCTCTTGGGAGGGTATTTTAGTTGAACTGTGTGTAGTTGTGCAAATATCGACAATTAAAATACACTAGGTTTGAAAATTTTAGTTTTGCAAATATCTTGCATTATCTGGGATCTAAAGGAATAAGACAATGGCCTATAGATTGATCTACATCCTCAATGATAATATACAAAATTACATCTTCTGTAGATTACAATTGGTGGTTGAAACGTTTAGACACCTATGAGTAGGTCAACCAATCAAAATTCAATTGAAGTTCCCAAAGTTGTAAGCCAACGAATAGGTAAACGTAATTTTAAACCTCTGGGTACTATAGTAATAAACACAAACAGCCCAATTTCCCCTACCTTTATGTGCATTATAGACCTTGCATTTAAGATTGAGAATTCTAATTATAATTTAGGAATATTCAAACAGTAAGAACAAAATTCTATGCGCATGAAGATTTTATGCTGGAACTTCAGAACCATCAACAAAGTGTTGGAAAGGTAAATTTCATATGTAATACCTATGCAGGGATAGTTAAATTGAAGAGTTTATTTTCTTATTTCCCTCGCTTCGGGGATAAGCGACAATAAACAAGGTTGACAATCACAATAAATACTTAAGAAATGTTTCCATTTTTTCAGCCAACGAATAAGATATAGTGTTTATAAATTTTGGGTACCACTATGATTTATAGTAAAATGTTCCCTCCCCTCGTTTTGAGAATCTTAAAAAAAGTTTTTACATAAGAATCAGGCTATTACATATGTACATTAACTCGCTAACGAAGAATTTAAATTTGTTATAATGTTGAATATTTTGTTACTTGAAATGCTATAAAAAGATTATACACATTTTCTTTTTGGCCCCCAACATTTTATGAGTTTGCTGAACAGATAAAAATTGAGCTTACTTTTAACAGGGGTGTCAACCCTAGCAAAAAATATATTATTGTCAGAATTTTACATAATAAAAAATATTTTTTTATTTTTATTATTTGTTAACACTTAAGATTTAACAATTTAAGATGATGAAACAAATTGTCTAGAAACATTTATGGATGTCATTAGGTTTTTTAAAGTTTGTAATGAATATGATCACTAAATTTTTTTGCAACCCTATTATGAGTAAATGGCCAACATAATCCTAAATGTGCAGTGCAACAAAGCCTTCCTAAATAAGGAAGCGGGGAAGGGGGGAGATTTAAGACAGTTATCTTTTCCTTAAATATATGGGTCAAATAAAGATTTAGCTAAAACAACACAGTAAAAACAAATTTCAACTTTTGCTAGGACAGAAATTTTTTTTTTGTTGAAAATTACCCTTTATTCTTTAATGTGAAAATATAAGATACTTTTCTAAAAAAAAGTAAATCAAAGATACAACCACCAAGGATCAGACAATGGACGATACATTGATATACATCCACTATGATAATAAACTAAATTTCCCCTTCTGTAGATCAAAATTTTCGGTTGAAAAGTTTGGACACTGCTAGTTTGGAATTTTTAAAATATTTTTAATTCAGTTGTTGAATCGAGGTAAAGAGCTAATAGGATGTGTGCAGGACCCTCAGAGACAGATAGAAATTCGCCTCCAGAGCAAACTTTTACTAGACAGGTACACTTTTTTCGTTTATTTTTCCTGATAAATGGTATGGAGGTTGTCTCTAAAAAAACGTAACTCTCTCCCAGGCTTAATTTAAGCTTTATTAAAATTTTTTGAATCATTGATTAAGCTAATTGTGAGATCTTGTATACAAACATACATCCAGTTGATTGAAATTAAGGGATTTTTTCATATGATTTAGATGGGAAAAAGTCCGAGACCTTGCGATGCAAAGACAATCCTCACTGCATCAGCTGATCATGTCCCTGCAGATGGAGCAGATCACGAGTCTCAAGGAGTGGATGACCAACACCGAGGACAGGATCTCGAGGTTGGACTCCATCGGGACACAGAGTTCTGAGTCTGCCCGGCAACAGCTGAAAGAGGCCACGGAGTTTCAGGTAATGCCCTCAAAAGTCAAAGGAGTTTTTAAAAAAACTTTTTTTCTCTCTGAATAAATTTTATTTAACATATTATTAAAGACATTATAAAAGCTGTGCGTATAGAGTGTCTGTGCTACTTAAAATGTATTTAAAGTTCATATTGTAGGTGAGCCTCGAGGCCCAGCACGCAGCGGTCAGTTCAATAGCCAATTTTATTCTGGTGGAAACTGATGATGCTGATAATATTGAAGATCAACTAGCAGGTACATAGGATAACCTTTAAAGGACGGGTACAACAAAAAAGGTCTGAATTGGGTGTTCAGCTACTGGATGTTATCCAATAAAGTGTATTCTTATTTTGCCAAATGTTGAATTTTGTGATAATAAATAAAACGTAAAAAATCTCTAGTTTCTACAGAAATTAAAATAAACGCCTTTGTGAAAATATATATATTGGTAGAAATAGAATTGAAAAGAATAGGACAAGTGTTCGTTCAAGTTCAACAACAGTTTGTACTTTTGCATTTTACAGCATTTGATGATATTTTACCTTATTATTATATATTGCACTTTGAACTCATCAAAACATTTGATGATATTTCGTTAAAAATCTCTTAACATTCCATAGTTTTTTTTATATAAAACCATAGTAAAGCTTACTTGTTTTTGTTGATATAACTATAATTAAGAGAAACCTTCCTAGCATATTCACCAAAACAATACACGGTTGGTTTTTTATTAAATGAATAAGTTAGGGTACAATGTTTGGCACTTTCGATATAAGTAAATGATAATAACAAAGCCACAGAATACGATAATACCTTCAGAAAAATCGATGAAAATAGTTTTCATACTAAATTTTGGTTTTTTATATTTTTTCTAAAATGTCATGACAGAAGATGCAAAATGTCGTCTTAGTTTTTTGAAAGGATTAATCTTCTCTGAAATCTAAATTATCAAAATATTTTTTTTGGTAAATGATTATACGATATATGTCAAACATTTTATCAGAAAGAAATATTTAAAATTGTGAAGTAGAAACCTGAATAATTTTTCTTGTGGAAATAGTTTTCTGCAAATGTTGATAAACATATGTCTGCTAGCATTAAGATGTTTGTACTGCCAATACACGTTGGGTTTTATTTAAAGAATTTCTTTAAAATGTTTTTTTTTTACATTGTTTACCAATAACGCAATATTTGCTATCAGAAAACCCCCGACTAAGACTCGCCTACGACCCGATCTTTTAGGATTGCTTTGTAATTTACATTTTTGAAAGTCTTTCAACAGTATACACAGCAAATTCTCTCTTTTGTAACTAACTTTCCGAATAATATACCTAAAGCATTTGAATTGACAAAGGCTATGCTAATATTTTTACCATTCAAGTTTATTTAATATTCTAATAAATAGCGCAACCCTCCAAGTTTATGACTACTTTTCATGAACATATGATCTAAAGAATAAGCTCTGACGCAATGTCATATAAGGATATTTTAATATTCATCAAAAAAATTGTTATTTTTGCATATATGTTACATTTTACAGTGTTTTGTGGCTCAAAAGAAAGACAATTAAACATTATTTCATATTATATAGTTTAAATTACATAAGATAACCTAGAAATAGTAAAAAATTCCCTTTCTTTTTTTGTCGCAAAAGAGAATTCAACAAAGATTTTCATTAAAAAACACCTTAGTGTAAAAATTAATAAGTTTAAACATGGTCACAAAAAGATTCAATTAGTTTATTAAATGTTTCATTTTCAGCAAATGACGATTAATCTCTATAACAAAGAATAAAGTGTAAAAAGATATTCTCGTTTTAATTTTAAGCAACTTAAAATGCATTTTAATACCTTTTAATGATTTATTTTTTAAAACATCATTTTATAAAATGTTATTGATTTTTAAAGTTATATATTAGAATGTTTTTAAATTTTGTTAACATTTTGTTTTAAATGTAGAAAATTGGTAATTCTAAACATTCAAAAAGTGATTTTATTAAATTTTCATCACTTAAATTGCATGTTTGATGAAATTTTCAACTGATAATTCAAGAAAAATCGTTTAAGTTTTATTATATTTTACTTTGAAATGTTAAAAAAATATATTATTGTCAAAAATGTGGAAGTTATACTTTCCTCAAAAAAAGACCTAAAACATGCAAATTAACACTATAATGAGATTTTTTTTCTTTCAGGTTTAATTTTAAGTAATTATTGATATTTTTTGTAAAAAGGATTTTATATAAAAAGTTTTAAAACTCGAGTTATGTAGTGGTTCTAAAAAAGGTTGCGAATTTATGCAATTTTCTTGCAAAAAAAATTTTCTAGGATTTTAAAAATAGCAAAGGGTGTTATTAGACGTACTTACAGATACAATTGCTAAGTCATTTTGGCCAAACACTAAAATAAAGTTTTGACATCTGAGGGTCCAACCGTGAATACTTAAATTAACGTCTGGAAGGTGCTTAAAATTACTTGCTTTCGTTCGAGCATAGTCCCCTTTATCGCCCATTGTCATTTCACTTTTGATCCCTGTGTATTTGTGTTTATAAAAACTGACTCTATACACTAAGACTTCAGAAATAAAATTTTAAAATACATACATCAATGTAACTATAACAACACTCAATAATTTTAATAAAGCATATCTATCTAACTTATAAAATCATTCCTTTTGCATTTCTTAGAATTATGACTTCTACCTGCAATAAAATATCTATTTTTCCATTAGATAATTGGATGTGCAGAATTTATATTATACATCAATTAAGAAAATTCAGGATATATGTTTGATAACAAGGATGATTCTATCCATTAGTAGCACAGCTTCGGAATTCAGTCAAAAAAACAGTAAACTTGAATGCAATTGAAATAATTAATGCTTGATATTGCCAGTCCAGTGAGTGAAAATGTAATAGAGAGCAGCTCTCCCATACGTTGAAACAAGTCGTGTTGTTATCAGTAACAGGATGATCGCTGTCTATGTTTGTACCGAAGGATCTCACTAATTGCTGGACATACTAACAATGGGTTAATAATAAATAGAGTAGTTAGGATAAGAAAATTCAGTCCAGAAATAAGTAAAAATGCATTTACCTATCCTTGGATAATTAGCTAATAGAAACATTTTGAAATACAAAAAAGTATTAGATCAAGATAATATAAAAATAAATTAAATTTTCAAGACACTTTTAACATCCAACTAAACTCAAGACTGATGAGGGTGCAATGTCCACCGAAATATATTTCAATAAATAGCTGGGAAGTATCTAAGACTTTTTCACTTAGTGAATTTATCATACACTTTTTGTAAGTTTGAACTTGAGAAAAAACGTTTTTTTTGTGTGTACTTTTGACGCAAGGTTAATTAAAGATTAGAAGAACCACGCATTATTATTTATATTAAATGGTATCTAAAAGGTTAGTCCCCGCTAGGTTGGAGGTTTTGTTGGTGAAAATATACTTTGAGTAAGAGCACCAAAGGGAGGGGGCGGTTGTAACACTTTTTGAAACCAAAACTACAGGAATTCAACTGAAAAAAGAGTTACAGCACTGAAATTTGGAATGATAGTCGCTTTAAAGAAGAGGTACAATGTGGTACTGTGAAGAAAAGTCGGTGAAACCGCCGCTACCGCCGTTTCCTTCCAGGAAAAAAATCGGTAATAGCGGCGGTTCCGCCACCGTTTCTTCACAGTCCCACAGTTTACCTCTTTAAAGCAACTGCCATATCAAATTCTTTTTTTTAGTAGAGTTCAAAAGTTAAAGAGTTTTTGGTATCAAAAAGTGTCACAACCGCCTCTTTCCTTTAGAATTATAAGTGAATTAAAAATTTAAATGTGATGTTTTAGGTATTGGAGAGAGATGGAGTATGATATCCAGGTGTATAGAAGAAAGAATGGAGATATTAAACACAGTGGTGGCTATCCTGACAAACCAGGAGTATTTAGACACTTACTTAGATAAGGCATGTCAAGACAATCTAATTTTATCATTATCACGGATGACAACATTTTAAAGTAGCGCGGCAAAGAAAATCGACAACTGGACAAGTTGTCCTTATTAGATTAGGCTTCTATAAGGTTTAGATTATCCGCATGGGTTAGAGGCTTGGAAGTAAAAAGTTGGGATGTTGAAATTCTTTTGGTTTCTATTTATAGACATAACATGGATAATAACATCCATAGTCACAAACTAAACAAGGATGACAACATCCATAAAAGCGAAGCACTGAAACGATAGGACAAACGGACATTAACACTTGTATAGTGTTAGAACTTAATTATCATAATATAAATTTATAAGAGTCAAAGCAAAATTGTAAGTAAATTTGTTGTTAAACTGCTTGATACAGGATAATTTTTATAGACATACTTACATTTTTAGGGCTTGATTATAGAGTTGCTTCGCTAATTACATTATACTTTGTTGTCCCAGGAATCAATATACCAAAAATCAGATCAATCCAAAGATTTGATCACATAAAAATTTGTTGTTAAAAAGTAAAAAAAATCAACATGTTTAAAATGGACGTACGGACATTTTGGTAATGATTATAGAGTTGCTACGCTTTCTAAATCGTACCTAACTACTAAAGGAATCACCATGCAAAATTTGAAATCGATAGGACAATTCTAACGGAAAAAGCTATCCGTTACGGACGTACGGACGGACGTACGGACGTACGGACGGACCGACCCTAATTATAGAAAAGCTTCGCTTTTAATAAACTATTAAATATTTGAAGTTCTTATTAGCTCAAAAAAAACATAAAATATTTAGATTGACTTTTGCCATTTGTAGGTGACATTGGATCTAAAAAGTATGGAAAACGAGCTAGAAATGGACTCTAACAAGATTCAAACACAACAATCTCTAATCAAGGTAGGTAGTTAAATTTTTATATGAAATGAGAATTTAATATGTGTTGAAATGTTCCTTTTTTTTTGCCGCGTATTAAACTATCAATTTACTGATTTTGCAATATTTTGGACTCAAACAGGTGCAAACAAAATACTTGCCTCATAAAACTTCCGCAAAACGCAGCCGACCAAATGGCAATGCAGCTGCAAATTTTGGTTTAAAGCGGACGAAAAAATAGAATGCATACAGCAGAGGATTTTGTTTTTTTTTATAGTTGTAGAAAAAAAAGATCTAAAATAATCTCGTAAATTAATCGTGAATTTTTGATATGTTTTATGTACTTATTATATTTTTAAAAGCGAAGCTTTTCTATAATTAGGGTCGGTCCGTCCGTCCGTACGTCCGTCCGAGATAGATAGCGTTTATTCGTTAATTTAGGCATGTTAGAATTGCCCTATCGATTTCAAACTTTGCATGATGATTCCTGTAGTAGTTAGGTACGATTTAGAAACCGTAGCAACTCTATAATCATTACCAGAATGTCCGTATGTCCATTTTAAACATGTTGATTTTTCTACTTTTTTTAACAACAAATTTTTATGTGATCGAATTATCCGTTTGATCTGATTTTTGGTATATTGATTCCTGGGACAACAAAGAACAATAGTATAAGCAAAGCAACTCTATAATCAAGTCCTAAAAATGTAAGTATGTCCAAAACATTATCCTGTATCAAGCAGTTTTTCAAAAATTTACTTACAATTTTGATTCGACTCTTTCGATACTTTTATATTCTGATTATTCAGTTCAGACACTAGACAAGTGTTAATGTCCGTTTGTCCTACCGTTTCAGTGCAACGCTTTTATGGATGTTGTCATCCTTGTTTTATATAATTTCATGATTTTTAAAAAATTATTTGATAACCTGAAGCTTATTTTCAAAAGTTTTTTATTATGAAATGAAAAGATTCTTTATTAAAATTGTTATATACTTTACATTTTTAGAGAGATTCTAATTCTATTTTACACTATTTACACGAAATTTACAAAATATGAGAAAACTATTAACTAAGAATTTATAATTCATCATGAAGTGTATCTGCTAGATCAGCTATCCTTCGCAGCATGGAGGTCATGAATTTAACATCAAAACCGTTATCAACTTCATCCACGTTTTCGTCGTGTTCGTCTTCGCTGAAGTTCATTGCTCTGCCCCGTCCTCGGGAGGATCTTTGTCCGTTTCTTCTTCCAGAACTGGAATAGTTAATTATGTCATTGTATTATAAATAGCTTTCCGCGGATATAAAAATGTACAATTATAAGATTACAACATTCAGCATCTCGGGTCTAACAAAACCGGTTGTAATATTATGATTGTACATTTTTTATGTAGGGTTGGGCCGGATACTTTTTTGGCCGGATACCGGATACCGGATATCCGGCTGATTTCAAATGCCGTATATCCAGTATCCGGCCTAATTACCGGATATCCGGGCGGATTACCGGCCAAAATACAAGTTTTTAAAGTAACAAAAACAAAATTTCTTCATAAGCTAGTGTTTAATTATATAAAATTAAGGTTAAAACTTCAAAATTAAGTAACTATTAAAATAATTGTTCTTTTAGATTCAATAATAAGAAAATTACAGCCATTTAAAATTTGAAAGGCAGATATTTTTGTTGTAAAATGTAAAAGATTATATTGCCGGATATCCGGCCGGATAGTTTCAATATCCGGTATCCGGCCGGATATTGAAAATGGCCGGATATCCGGCCACACTGGATATCCGGCCCAACCCTATTTTTATGTTTTTAGAAAACTGGATATAATACAATACGACACATTATTTTTCATTATGCCTTAGAACTGGTTCTAAGACGGCAGATGTTAAGCGATTTCGAAGCCATACTGTAATTAAAATTGCAGAAATAATATCTTATCTTCAGGACAAATAAATCTTAAACTAACATTAAATCCTTTGAGAAAATGTGGATTAAATGGGGGGGGGGGGTGATGTAAACTCTAATTCTTTAAAAAGGAAAATTGCAGGATGTGTTTTTATGAACTCCTTAATTTGTTACTCGAGGTCAACTAAAAAGAAATGCCACCGAAAATCAAATTTACAAATTGTCATTTTATTAGGAATCTCAATTGTTAGAATTGATGTTATTGTTTGTTGTCAAATTATTATAGAACGAGTTAATCACTAATCATTTAATCTCTTATCTTATCCTAAAAATGGTTTCATTGGCCGTTAGAAGAAACTATTACCTTGCACTGTTAGCCATCATGCCAAGCATGCTAAATCCAAAAGTTTGCATAAGATTAGATATCCACATCGTTGATAGATATGTTCCAACATTGTTCGTCTAAAATTAGAATTTAGAAACAGATTTGATAAGTACAATTGCATCATATCTCAATGTGCCTTGCATATTTTGTTTTGTGTGTCCAAGCTTCGTGTAATTTTCCCTATAAATCTACTTTAGTTATTATTTGTTTTATTTTGGTTTAAATATTAAAGTCTTCCAAATAAATACTAGACCGTTGATCTGGACAAATTTTCAAAGTCATTTCTTTTTATATTTTGTATGTCTTTTTCCACAATTTGATTTTACCTGGAGAGCAGAGTTTGTTCCCTGTAGAATGACAGATCTAGCCCTGTTCATCATACTTGCCATGGAGTTCTCACGTCCTACTCCTGGAATATAATTTTATCTATAATTTAAAATTGAATTTTGTCTGTTTGTCTGTCACTTAAGCTTCATCAAGACAAACAAACGAACGGTTGGACATCGTTCTATTTTGTAAATTAGATGATTCTATAATACAAAGTAGCTTGATGTCTGTCCGTCTGTCTGTCCGTCTGTCCGTCTGTCTGTCCGTCTGAAGCTTAAGATCTCAGTAACCACTGAACCGATTGGGCTCTACTTTTCAGTGATTATACCTACTGGTCCTGTGGTGGTTTTAAGCTATTTTCTTGGGGGATGGGACACCCCTAACCCCCCCAAAAACAAAAAAATCCCCTTCTTATTTTTTATTCCAGCATTTATTTTGAATGAAAGAATAGCAACATTCTCTCACTAAAAACAATAAATATTAATTTTTTTATCACCTCTTGGGGCAAAGCCCCTAGAGGCTAGGGTCGAAGCCGCTAGTATATATATATACTAGCGGCTTCGCGCTTGTCACCTCTAGGGGCTTTGCCCCAAGAGGTGATTTAAAAAAAATTAAGGCGAAATTCGTAAAAGGACCAAGGAAATCTTCAGCAAATTCTTTATAAAAAAATGGGAAAGGATTTTTTGTTTTTGGGGGGGTTGGGGGTGTCCACCTCCCAAGAAAATAGCTTAAAACCACCACAGCACCAATAGGTATATACCCTTAAGAGTAGAATCCGATCGGTTCAGTGGTTACCGAGATCTTAAGGGACAGACATCAAGCTACTTTGTATTATAGAAAATAATGTTTCTCTTAAGGAAAAGATCTTAGAATTGATTGTACTTTTCTGAGAGGCTTCATAAATGTATTGGGATCATTTTAGTCTATTTTCCTGACATCACCCGCCCTCCCCTAGAGGCTAGGTGCTAAGCAACTAGTTTTAATGAAAACATGATTAATTTCTTTTATATTATATTTGTGACCATTGAACATATTGTTAGATAGTAACTGCGCTGCTAAAAGAAAACAACAGTAGAATGTTATGAATAGTTATTTCTCGCATCGTATTATAAACGGCTTTCCGCGGATATAGAATGTACAATTATGAGATTAAAACTAGTTTTTTTAGCCCCGTGGTGCCGAAGGCACCGGCTAAAAAACTGGTTTTAATCTTATGATTGTACATTTTTATATTCGTAGAAAGCTGGACCAATAAGTTTATACCCTTAAGAGTAGAATCCGATCGGTTCAGTGGTTACCGAGATCTTAAGGGACAGACAGACAGACAGACGTACAGACATCAAGCTACTTTGTATTATAGAAAATAATGTTTCTCTTAAGGAAAAGATCTTAGAATTGATTGTACTTTTCTGAGAGGCTTCATAAAAGTATTGGGATTATTTTAGTCTATTTTCCTGACATCACCCGCCCTCCCCTAGAGGCTAGGGGCTAAGCGACTAGTTTTAATGAAAACATTAGGAGTAAATGATTTTTTTTTTCATGTTATATTTGTGACCATTGAACATATTGTTAGATAGTAACTGCGCTGCTAAAAGAAAACAACAGTAAAATGTTTTTAAATAAACTATTACCTGCTCCCTCTCTTCTGTGCTCCTTAGGATAATGTGACATGTCTTGTTTGTGTGGCAGACTCTTTTTCTAGCAAATTATTTTTTAAATGTTTTAAAGGGATAGTTCTTTTGAGGTGTCGTCAGGTTTTATCATATTTTTATGTATATTTGGGTGGATTTTTACCAAAATAATCCCACCCTAATAAAAAGCAAATAAAGTTTATTTTAGTGAGAAATTTAAATACATAAAAGAAAGATTATCTTTAAAAAAAAATTTAAGTACAAGAATATCCCCCAACTGTATGATTCTAAATGTTAAAATTTCTGATTATTTGCTTAAGAATAAGGGGGGGGGAAGTTTGTACAGTTATAGGAAATGAAATTCAGTACCAAATTTTGCCCTGGCCGTTTGGGCTTGTTTTTATAGTTATCAACCTAATTCTTTTTGTAAGCGCTCTTATATGATTGGATCTACCTGTAAAACTTTAAAAATTGAAATTTGGGACTTTCCCTTAAAGGGGCTAGTGGAGCAAAAGACCCCCAAACACTAAAATTTTAAGTTCTGAGTCTATTTTCTGAGATATTGAGACGATTTTTTTAATGAAAACACTTTTTAACAAAACCGAACTAAATAGCCAATACAAATTTCATTTTGGGACTTTCCCTTAAAGGGGCTAGTGGAGCAAAAGACCCCCAAACACTAAAATTTTAAATTCTGAGCCTATTTTCAGAGATATTGAGACGATTTTTTTAATGAAAACACTTTTTAACAAAACTGAACTAAGTAGTTAATACAAATTTCATTTTAGGACTTTCCTTCTAGGGGCTAGTGGAGCAAAAGGCCCCCCCAAACACTAAAATTTTAAGTTCTGAGCCTATTTTCAGAGATATTGAGATGATTTTTTAAAATGAAAATATTTTTAACAAAACCGAACTAAGTAGCCATTACAAATTTCATTTTAGGACTTTCCTTCTAGGGGCTAGTTGAGCAAAAGACCCCCAAACACTAAAATTTTAAATTCTGAGCCTATTTTCAGAGATATTGAGACGATTTTTTTTAATGAAAACATTTTTAACAAAACCGAACTAAGTAGCCAATACAAATTTTATTTTGGGACTTTCCTTCTATGGGCTAGTGGAGCAAAAGGCTCCCCAAACACTAAAATTTTAAGTTCTGAGCCTATTTTCAGAGATATTGAGATGATTTTTTTTATGAAAACTTTTTTCACAAAACCGAACTAAGTAGCCATTACAAATTTCATTTTGGGACTTTCCCTTAAAGGGTCTAGTGGAGCAAAAGACCCCCAAACACTAAAATTTTAAATTCTGAGCCTATTTTCAGAGATATTGAGACGATTTTTTTAATGAAAACACTTTTTAACAAAACCGAACTAAGTAGCCAATACAAATTTCATTTTGGGACTTTCCTTCTATGGGCTAGTGGAGCAAAAGGCCCCCTAAACACTGAAATTTTAAGTTCTGAGCATATTTTTAGAGATATTGAGATGATTTTTTAAAATGAAAATATTTTTAACAAAACCGAACTAAGTAGCCGTTACAAATTTCATTTTGGGACTTTCCTTCTAGGTGCTAGTGGAGCAAAAGACCCTCAAACACTAAAATTTTAAGTTCTGAGCCTATTTTTAGAGATATTGAGATGATTTTTTTAAATGAAAATATTTTTAACAAAACCGAACTAAGTAGCAATTACAAATTTCATTTTGGAACTTTCTTTCTAGGGGCTAGTGGAGCAAAAGACCCCCCAAACACTAAAATTTTAAGTTCTGAGCCTATTTTTTGAGATATGAGATGATTTTTTTAATGAAAACATTTTTAACAAAACCGAATTAAGGAACCATTACAGATTTTATTTTGGGACTTTCCTTCTAGGGAATAGTGGAGCTAAAGGCCCCCCAAACACTGAAATTTTAAGTTCTGAGCCTATTTTTAGAGATATTGAGACGATTTTTTTAAGGAAAATATTTTTAACAAAACCAAACTAAGTAGCCATTACAAATTTCATTTTGGGACTTTCCTTCTAGGGACTAGTGTACTAGCAAAAGACCCCCTTTAGAATTTTAAGTTCTGAGCTTATTTTTAAAGATATTATGGCTGATTATAACTGAAATAAATAATCAGAAGATAAAATTTTAGTGTTTTGGGGTCTTTTGCTCCACTAGCCCCTGGAAGGAAAGTTACAAAATGAAATTTGTATTAGCTACTTAGTTCGGTTTTGTTAAAAATATTTTCATTTTAAAAAATCATCTCAATATCTCTGAAAGTAGGCTCAGAACTTAAAATTTTAGTGTTTTGGGGTCTTTTCAGGGGTGTATATTCTACATGGGATCCCCTGCTCAGGGGGGGGGGGAAATAAAAAATAAGTGGTTGGAGGGAAAAAAAATGTAAAAATTAAGAAAACTGAAAACATTTTTTCCATTTCCCCCCTCCTTGGTAAAAAAAACTTAAAAATGTGTGGTAGGAGGGATAAAATAAATAAAATATAGAGTTCTTTAAATATTTTTCCATTTTCCCCCTACTTGGTGAGAAAAAACTAGGGGGGGAAGAAAAATAAAAAAAAATTTTAGCAGGGGAAAAAAAATAAATCTTGTGCAGAATATACACCCCTGGGTCTTTTGCTCCACTATTCTCTAGAAGGAAAGTCCCAAAATGAAATTTGTAATGGCTACTTAGTTCGGTTTTGTTAAAAATGCTTTTATTAAAAAAAACGTCTCAATATCTCTAAAAATAGGCTCAGAACTTAAAATTTCAGTGTTTGGGGGGTCTTTTGCTCAACTAGCCCATAGAAGGAAAGTCCCTAAATAAAATTTGTAATGGCTACTTAGTTCGGTTTTGTTAAAAAAAATTTTATTAAAAAAATCGTCTCAATATCTCTAAAAATAGGCTCAGAACTTAAAATTTTAGTGTTTGGGGGGCCTTTTGCTCCACTAGCCCATAGAAGGAAAGTCCCAAAATGAAATTTGTATTGGCTACTTAGTTCGTTTTTGTGAAAAATGTTTTCATTTAAAAAAATCGTCTCAATATCTCTGAAAATAGGCTAAGAATTTAAAATTTTAGTGTTTGGGGGTCTTTTGCTCAACTAGCCCCTAGAAGGAAAGTCCTAAAATGAAATTTGTATTGTTCGGTTTTGTTAAAAATATTTTCATTTTAAAAAATCATCTCAATATCTCTCAAAATAGGCTTAGAACTTAAAATTTTAGTGTTTGGGGGGCCTTTTGCTCCACTAGCCCCTAGAAGGAAAGTCCCAAAATGAAATTTGTATTGGCTACTTAGTTCAGTTTTGTTAAAAAGTGTTTTCATTAAAAAAATCGTCTCAATATCTCTGAAAATAGGCTCAGAACTTAAAATTTTAGTGTTTGGGGGTCTTTTGCTCCACTAGCCCCTTTAAGGGAAAGTCCCAAAATGAAATTTGTAATGGCTACTTAGTTAGGTTTTGTAAAAAAAAATTTCATAAAAAAAATCATCTCAATATCTCTGAAAATAGGCTCAGAACTTAAAATTTTAGTGTTTGGGGGGCCTTTTGCTCCACTAGCCCCTAGAAGGAAAGTCCCAAAATGAAATTTGTATTGGCTACTTAGTTCGGTTTTGTTAAAAAGTGTTTTCATTAAAAAAATCGTCTCAATATCTCAGAAAATAGACTCAGAACTTAAAATTTTAGTGTTTGGGGGTCTTTTGCTCCACTAGCCCCTTTAAGGGAAAGTCCCAAAATGAAATTTGTAATGGCTACTTAGTTAGGTTTTGTAAAAAAAATTTTCATAAAAAAGAATCATCTCAATATCTCTCAAAATAGGCTAAGAACTTAAAATTTTAGTGTTTGGGGGGCCTTTTGCTCCACTAGCCCCTAGAAGGAAAGTCCCAAAATGAAATTTGTATTGGCTACTTAGTTCGGTTTTGTTAAAAAGTGTTTTCATTAAAAAAATCGTCTCAATATCTCAGAAAATAGACTCAGAACTTAAAATTTTAGTGTTTGGGGGTCTTTTGCTCCACTAGCCCCTTTAAGGGAAAGTCCCAAATTTCAATTTTTAAAGTTTTACAGGTAGATCCAATCATATAAGAGCGCTTACAAAAAGAATTAGGTTGATAACTATAAAAACAAGCCCAAACGGCCAGGGCAAAATTTGGTACTGAATTTCATTTCCTATAACTGTACAAACTTCCCCCCCCCTTACTTTATTGGGCTTAAATAGAAATTGTTCGTCTTAAGACTATAAGGCTATAATTAAGATAGTGAGTATGTCTAGAACAACTTTTGCAAAAACCCTCTCAGTAGAATTAACACATAAATTTTAATTTATAATTGAATTAAAAGCTCATTGTTTTTATATTTTCTTGTCATATGTTAAAATATAAAACTAAACCCACATTTTATTTCGTTTGACAAGGACAAAGTTTTGGGTTTGTTTTACTTGCAACTCATTCCTATTTTATAGTGAATTTAAAAGTACAATAAACTTATTTGTTACATTTTTTGTTACACAAAGTAGTTTTTAAATTATGTACATCAAAATCCTTTCTCTAATTAAATGCGAATATGTGTGTTTATATTATTTATTCATATTACGGAAAAATTATACAGAATGTAGTAATAATACAAACATTAGTGTATCCTAATTTTTTTTTAAGTTTGTAATTATGTTTTAATTCCTGGCCTCTTTCATTTTTAAATTTCATTGCTAACGTTTTTTTCGAAGGAAAAATTCCCAATTTGATGGCTTTATTTTATTCAGGATAACTTTCCGAATTATTATTGCAATAAATGATTTTCTTAATTTATCAGTTGGACGTACGACCTGCAAAATATCTCAGTTATAGAGTAGATGCACTTTACTTTAAAAACTAATTCTTACCACAAATTGTTTATTCTGCTGAAGAGGATCAAAAACATAAACTTCATCATCTCCGTCATTCTTTCTGCTCATCTTCTCAGTAGTTGTAACCTCTGCGTACTCATTATCAATGATTGTTCTCTGCTCCACGTCATCTCTGCTGATGCTGTTGAACTTGGGAACAGTTTCTACCTTTCTTGCAGGGACAGGCTTGCGTTTGTTTTGGCCTGATAGCTTTTTGGGCCAGCTCATTGAAAATTGTGAGAAATCCTAAACACACGCAAAATTAGTTGTACTTTATAAACGAATTCTACATATTTTCAAAGATATATAGGTTAGGTTAGGTTGAGTTAAGTTAAGGTTAAGAGTCCTGGATCGGGTCACGTAGCAATAGAGACTCCCAGAGTTAGAGCCCACCGCAGGGGCTAGAGAGAAGTTTTTTTCAAAAATAAAAAAAAGGCAAGGGGAGGGGGGAGTTTCAGTGGTCAAGAAGTAGGTTTGAATGAAAACACTCCACATAAATTAATCTTTATATCTTTCATCTTTCCTAATTTTGAAAGTTATCTATTAGTAAAGGATTAGGTTATTTTAAAGTTAAACAAGTAAAGCAATATATTCATGATTATAAAGGGTATAATATAATTGAAAAAAGAATGTTTAGGCAATTTTTTTTCATTTATCTTAAATTAGCGTGCTAGTCATAAAGCTTAAAAAAACAATTTGTTGAAGTATGTTTAATGTGCATTTTTGTTTGTTTTGTTGTTTTACCTGAGCTTCTACTGCGTGTTGGTCCTCAAGATCTCCTAGTTTTCTGAATATTTAGTTAGGCTCGTTTATGCTCTACAATAGGTTTTTTATTGTTTATTATTATGAAACCTTCTTTAGAACAAATAATAACCAAGCTTACTTGACTGTAAAATGCTCTTGTTTGAATTTTAGTAAAAAAATTTTTAAATGGAAATCTATTCCTAACTAATTAATTTCAATTTTAGTCACTGGTAACAATATAAACAACAATATTTAAATTTTGGGATCGACATTTACTATTATTTTTATTTAAAACAACTCTTATTCTTATTCTATTTTAAAACAAGAATGACAACATTAATAAAATTGAAGCTTAATAAATCTGACCTTATTACTAGTTAGCAAACAAAAAGTAACATAATTTAACATAGAATAATATCTAGGAGTTTTAACTTGAAAACAGGATGTTTAAGACATACTTACATTTAAAAGTCGATTATAGAGATGCTTTGCCTGTAAAATAGTGTCAATCGTCCTATAAACCATTATTTCAAAAATAAGATGAATAGGATAATTATGTAATATAAAAATTTAAATACCTATCAACATTTTTTAATTAGAAAAAAAATCTTTTTTAATTGTATCTTACTGTTACAGGAATCATAATGGCAAGTTTGAATTTAACAGGACAATTATATTATGCTACTTATCAAATATAAGAGCTATCCATTACGGACGGAGAGACTAACCCTTATCATAGAAATACAATGCTTTTAAAAATGTCATATAAGTAAACTTTATGAAAAATAAGTAATAGATATGGAGTCACTAACTTTCCTTAGAAACTCTTCCAAGTCGCCAAGTCTATCATTGGTTTCATCTCCCAAAGTCTCGACATCAACCAATTCTTCACTGTCAGCAACGCCCATTCTATCAATCATATCAACTGGACTATCCACAACAACTCCTAGAGGATCATCCCTAGCCTCAAGGGCAATCTGATCGTTTTGCCGACTTTCTAGAAATCCTTCAAATTGTCTAAATGCATGGTCAAATGAAAACTCCGCATCTTCCGTTTCAGCACATTGTACCATGACAGCAGCTGCTGCCAACACTAGTGGTATACATATTTTTAACTTCATTATTATTAATGTTTATTGTATGAGAGCTTTGTTGTAAATGAAGGAGTTAAGGAATACGCGGTATCTTTTATTATTAGATGGTTTATAATTTCTCGCGCACTTGAATTTTTACACACACGATGACGTGTACAAACAAACATGATATGATTGACAGACAGATGAACAAAAATACAAGCAGCATCTATGTAGAAGATAGTGACCAACAAAATATAGTTACGCGCTAGTGAAACAAACACTCGTCAGATTATCATGCAACCAACACTAACAGACACACACACACAGAAAGACAGACACGCAGACCATCATATTCAAATATATCCAAATTATATGTTAGCCTACTCTTTTTATTTAAACCTTTGAACGGCAGATGTGCTGTTTCAAGTTCAAGTTAGGTGTGCATACTCAGCTTACTTTCTGGGAGGGAGGGGACACTGGGCTGTTTATTACACTAGTCCCCAAAGTTTTGTAATAATATTTTTCTTATCGTTGGCTCAACAACTTTGGAGACTTAATGAATTTCGATCGGTTGGTTCTTTAAGTTGAGTTTCCAAACGTTTCAACCACTATTTGTAATCTACAGAAGGGTTAATATTATGTGTCATCGTTAGAGATGTACATCAATTTATTGGCCATTGCCCCTTTATATTATATTATTTATCTTATCCCTTTAGACCCCTGTCCTACTTATTAAGGGTGCTAAAATAATAAATACCCTTTATTGGGTCTAGGACCAGGTTCCTAATCTTTTACAAAGCTCATGAAAAACTACTATAAAATGAGTTTAATTGTAAATATATTTTTAACATATAACATTGAAACAAAACGTTACAAATCTGCATAACGTTTTCTAGGATTTCTTGTCAGTGCGACTAATATTTTTCTTTCCTTCATTATTCCTTTCTTATTTTTAACCACTTTCTTTTATTTATGTATGATCATATGTCAAGCTGATCATTCTACAAAACTTCATTCATTCATAATCTACTTTGTTATTCTTTGTAATTAAATTTCAAACATTTAAAATACCAAAGGCTGCATACACATAAAATGTTTTTTTTTTACAATTATGGCAGCCTTCTTTGCATATTATAAAGAACAATACTTGGGGCACTTTAAATAGGGCCAACATTTTGGAAATTTTCCATTTTTTTTAGCAGATTAATGACTTAATGGCGTATTGAAACAATGAATTAATTTGGGAAAGAAATTTTAATTGACCTTGATATTTTTATATTCTTAAAATATTCATTAATAAACATCAATGTTTTATTATTGAAATACTGTTGCAAAAATGGATATAAAAATTGGATCTTACATCAGATTTTCATGTTCTCTAATAAAGTGAAATTGGCAGCAGGCTAAAATAACGATTTCTCCTTCCACACTTTTTACCCCACCCCCTCCCCTTTTAAAACAATAAACGAATTCCATGTTAGCAAGCTAAATTAACAACAATTTTCCCCTGTCCAATAATACCCAGGTATATTCTACATCCATTGTTGCGAAACAACGGCGCATTTAGCTACTAGATATTTCCCAATAAGTCATATCATATGTCCCCTCCCCCCTTTACCTTGAATTTGTTTCCTAAACAGGAAGAAAAAGATTGTAGGGTTAGACTACACGCAATTTCTCTTTTGAAGTAGACAAATAAACCACCCTAACGCTTCCCATCCCAAACAATATACAATTTAATTAGTCCAAACATTTACGAGATCTTATATATAAACAGACAGGAACCTTTTCCGAACATTAGGACCTTTTTGAATTTAATGATGATTTAAATTTTTTGTTAATAACAAGGAAATTATAGCTTGAAATTTGCTGAGAAAATTTTCGATCGATTTTATTTGTGTTGTCTGTGTTGAAAAAGCGAAGCTTTTCTATATTTAAGTATTGGCTTGCAACACGTGTTAATTGATCATACGGACTTTAATGAATTTTTCTACCCTTGAACATCTGAAAGTATGTGACTCATTTTTTAATTCACATCTTTTAATACATTGACAATTGTAGATTTCTTACTCTTTATGGTATTAAAACGTTCTTTAATTAAAAATTTTAAAAATCCTATTAAATCATTCTATCGATTTGAAAACTTTGGATTAAAAAAGTGGCGAAAGTTTTGCAATTTTTATAATCATGACCTAAACATATTTCAAGGCTCTTACTTAATATCCAATTCTAACATAAATTTCGTCATGGTAGAACCATTCTTTCTAAACTATTTTAAGGCTAGAACACTTTCTGTAAGAAAATATTTGAATTTTTGTTTTCTTTAATTTAAAAAAAATTAACTACGTAATCAATACCACAGTTAAATTTCTAATCTAAACCTGCTATAAGCTCTAATCTTGTGGGTTTCTTAAAATACATTTACATAACCTAAAAAGCTTTCAAAACATGTATTTTAAAATATATGACTAATATATATAATACTAGCGGCTACGCCCCTAGAGGCCTCTAGTGGCACTTTAAATGTTTTTTTTTTGTTCAAGTCTCAACGATACCTCTTTATGTTGCGTTCAAGTCCCCAAATATTTGAATTTTCCTTCTATTTTTTTGTGATACTCTTGGGAGGGTGGTGGTACCCTCCCCCAAAATAGTTATAAAACTTCCTGGGACCTAGCTACCCTGTTAAGGAGAACCTGATTGGTTCAGCGGTAAGCGAGATCCTTCGTTACAGACAAACAGACATACACACATCCTGTTACTTTATTATAAGGATATATGTTTTTCTCTCTGTGATTGGTTAAATAAATGTTATCATCCTTGTTTTGTATTATTTGAAGCTGCAACACTAATTAATTATCACTTGGTTGATGTGTCGTTAAAACGTATCTAGTGGCAGACATAAAACATATGGCTCAATATTTGATCTATTGTAAATACAAGCATCACTTCAACCATAAGCGGCGGAGCTAAGGATAATTTTTTAAATAAAATATAATAATATAGAAGATTATAAATCAAGTCCTGCTTTAGCATTGATTTGAAGTAAATTTAACGATTTGATTTCAATATATAAATTATTTTTGAAGTCTATTAAAACTTAAAATAAAAATTTCAGATAGTTGAAATCTTATACAGTGTGTTTTTTTTTATGAGCACTTTTTTGAAAGCAATTTTACCCCACTTATAGTTATCAGAATTTAATGATTAATGGCTTATTTTCTTCGTTTTTTAGGGGAAATTATGAAACAACCAAAAAAAATTACAGTGTTTGTTGAAAAAGTACAGTAAAGTTGAAAATTAAAAACTTAGGTGACAACATCTAAAAATGGTTTTAGCGCATTTTTATGCTCAAAATTGGATTTTCAGTAGTCTACTTTGGGGGGCCAGTACTTTCTCCCTGATTGAGATATGGCCTTCAAACTGACCTATTCTAGTACATGTCCCCAATAGTATCTGTATAAATTTATAGCTCTATATCTCAACTTTGAAGCGTTTTGCAGCCATTCTTGCAAAAGGTAGAATATTTGAACATAAGAAAAATGCGCTAAAACCATTTTTAGATGTTGACACCTAAGTTTTTAATTTTCAACTTTACTGTACTTTTTTAACAAAAACTATAATTTTTTTTGGTTGTTTCATAATTTCCCTTAAAAAACGAAGAAAATAAGCCATTAATCATTAAATTCTGATAACTATAAGTGGGGTAAAATTGCTTTCAAAAAAGTGCTCTTAAAAAAAACACACTGTATTTCCTGCTTTCTAGTTTTTTAACAGATTTACGGACATACAGAATTATAGTGTAGTTGTGCTGCTAATACCTAGTCAATAATGAAAATATAAACATTTATTGCCGTTTTTATAAGAAAACAATGTACTAAGGCAATTTATTTTTATTTTCATCTAGAAAATTGAATGTTTTTACCTTGGTAATAACAAAATATAAAGGATATAAAATCAATTTAAATTTTCATATTTTTATTGCTTTTAATGACTGTAAATATATTTTGTAATCTGTTTGAATCAATGAATAGAATGATTGTTTGTTACAAGCGAAGCTTTTCTAAATTCAAGATTGGTCTGTTCGAAATGGATAGCTCTGGTCGATGATTTAGAAATGTGAAAATCTTTTATTTCAAACAATCTTTTTTTTTTTTTTACAGAATTTGATTATATTTACATCTTAATTTTTTAACTAAGACTCCTTGAAAGATAAGTCGCAATGTTAGAAGAAACTAAGCAACTCTATAATCTTAAGTCTTAAAATGTCATAAAGAGCATGATTTTTAGGAAAGCTTCACATAACTCCTGTGATGGTTTTAGGCCATTCTATTTAAGATTTCAGTCTTTGGGCCACCCGGATGGTTTTAAACTATTTTTTAGACCCTTTCTGTCTTTTTGAATGTAGAGCTCAAAGACAATATATTTTTGATTTCTGCAAGTGTAAATGCAATTTTGTGATAGATGGAGAAGGTGGTTAAATATTGGTAAGAAAATTTTCTTTCGAGTTTGGGGTGGGGGGTGTAGCCATATATCTTTGGCTGAATCATTTACAACTGCCCCCTCGGGCCCTCCCCCTAGACTTTTTAAAAGGATAAATCCACCCCACCTTTCCTATTTTGGCGCCTCTGGATGACTAATTTAGTAAAACTAACATAAACATAAAATGACCTATTGTGTATAAAACAATGTTTATTTTGCTTGTATTCATATTATTATTAAAACCAGATGGTGCAACAAGACAACTTTTTTTGCAGACATTTACAAATTTTTGTAATTACTGTGCGGAAATAAAAAAAATGTATAGCTTGGCTAATAAATTAATAGTTAAATCAGACATACGTTGAATATTATAATTTAGATTTAATTACATGGTTTACAATTACCTTGTACTTGCCTTACTTTTATCAAAATTTAAATGTTTTATTTAAAAAAAAAATTTAATGTTTGCAAATTACTTTAAATTGCATTATAATATACAATGTATTAAATGAAAATTTGATTTGCACCTTCATCCCCTGGGGGCAATAAACCAAGGGCTCAGCAACTGAACTTAAAATCCGTTTTTTATTTATAAATAGCGACTAGTTAAAGAAGAAAATTCTATAGCTGTAAATTTTTTTTGTGTTTAGTCACCATCACCAATTATTTATAAATTGTTCTATTGGTTGGCTGTTATTTGGCTGCTTATTATTTAAGAGTGTAGCCCGATGCCGTTTTTCTACAAAAAGTGCTGTTTGATACGACTGTTGCAGTTGATCAGGCTGCCGAGCCCCTAATAAAGCTGAGGTTGCATTTATAATAATACAATAAAATAGTTTTTTTAATTTCTTAATTTTCCATACAATAAACGCCGTGTGTGCTCTAAATTGCTGATTTAATCATTTAAATTATGGCCTGTAATGAGTTCACAACCAGGCGCGTGCACAGGATTTTGCAACTGGACATTTGGGGCATCAAATATTAGTTTTATAATTTGATATCCTAGTCATATAAAAATTTATAAAGGTTTGGGTAGGGGGATGATATAAGAAACTGATGTTTGGTAAACCATCCAAATTGCGGCTTTTTAGAAAGCATTGTGGTATTTTAAAGGCTGTGGCTATATTTGACTTCGGAAACCCTGCTTTTTGCAGGGAGTGTAAACACCCCCCTCTCAAACGCCCTTGATTTTAAGCATTATATTTTCTTACATTATGAGCTATCTACATTTAATTTCTTTGTAAATAATTTAACAAGGTTATAAGGTATAAATTAGAAACAGTGCAGGATTGCAGGGATATACCTATGAAAAAGAAGTATTTTTGTTTGTTAAGTTGTGTTAGTGTTTTAACATAAATTACAAATATATGTAAGAAGTAATCATCTTTCACTTATCCTTATATTCCTGGTGACAATACAAGTTCAGGAATTTAATAAAGTCTAACAAGGGTAATATTGTTATTGGTAGCGGAGCTCAAATAAAGATCAGAACAAAAATGTTGCTATTTGATGAATGCATGCATGGACGGCAAGATGATGAATGACGAACTTAAAAAGATACAGAGCATCTGCGCTCTTAAAGCTCATAGAACCATTTAAATTGAATTTAGAATATATTCAACAAAAAAATATTGAATGGTTATAGAGATGCCACGATTAGAAAAAATATCCTTGAATGCTAAAAATGTCACGAATGAGATATGCGAACTTGTTCATAATACATTATCGCTTACAAAAAAATCCAGACTACACATCATACCACACTAATATTTATTTAACATTTTTAACGCGTAGCTAATCAACAATTTACTTTGGTGTACAGTCTCCAGCAACAAATGTAGACTTATGTTTAAACGCGTTCAGCTATTCGCTAGTATACAAACATTGGGAGTCGAGGCTGGTGTTTATACTTTTCGCCAATATAACTCGTCCCCGAATATTTGTGATTAAAGAACTATAGCTGATCTAGATATCTTAAGTATCAAGAACCCACAAAATATCCAATCTTCTTCAAATTCTTGAAAGTCATTAGAAAAAGTATTACAATTATCAAGTGTCCTTAAAAGCTTTTTCCCATTTAATATTTTTTCTCATTAATCTTATCCATATGAAAAATGATTTGATCAGTCATGTTATTAAAAAATCATTATCATCTCGATATTAAGTATTCCATTAATCATTATATCACTCTGGAGTTTTTCCAATCATTGCATTTTCGTATGACGTGTGTGCTGAAGTAAATTTTAGTTTTCAAGTTCAATGTCGTTGCTTTCAGGGAGGCGGGGACGTAAGGCCTCAATTTTTTTATTTACACGAAGGACAGTTCTAATGATCTTTTTTTTTTATAAATTTACAACATCTGCCGCAATTAACCAAACAATCCTGGCTATGTAACACTATTTAAAAATAAGGATGTTATTCTAAAGACAGACAGATACACAGACACCTTTTTTTTATATAAGTTTTTTTTTTTAAATCAAACAATTGTCTGTCCCTCCTCCCTGGTTTGATTCCTCGGCTCCCATGGTGTGGTCAAGATTCGGTTGATTAGGCTTACACATCTATACACTGTAAAAAATTCATTTTCCAAGAATTAAAATTTTATTATAGCTTTTATGCAAGCTTGGGTAAATGATTTTATCCTAAATAATATGGGTTATTTTTAGTGAATTTGATCAATCTCCAACCTCTTGGACAAAAAACTGCCTGTTGCAAACCTGAAAATTGTGTAACAACTATGTTACCATTTTCGAGATTTTAATGAGTGCAATAAACTAATTTCTTATTGTATCCCCTTTTGGATCTAAAGTATAAAACAAAAATTGTAAGTTTCATATTTATAAACTGATTTTTTCAGTGCACTATCAATAAATTGAGATGTTTGCTGAGCAGGATCTATCCTTACAAAAAATTGTGGATTTTATAAAAAATAGTTTTGTTACCTGTGAGTATTGGTTTGTGGTTTCTCTTTTAACTTTTGTTTTATCTAGTAAATTAAATAGAATATTTTTTTAAAAATTATTAGAAAATTTTGGTATAGTCCCTTTCGTGACAACGGGTAAGGCAATTAACCCCACAGGGACTAGAAATAGGAGAAAATCCACTGTAAAAATCCGATGAAACGCCCTTAAGAGATGTTGTCACGAATGGGACTATACCCGACAATTTTTTAAAAATTAGTTCTTGTTGTATAATATTCATGGTAAATATGTCGAATTTAAAATAAATTGAATTGATATCTTTATTCTAACATGTATGAGGATCAATGTATAAGCCATGAAAAGGGGAAATTTTAGTAAAACGCTTTTACAAGCCTTTGGGACATTGGTAATACATAAGCATTGATTTCGAATAGATGTTACATAAATTATATTGCTTGCATAGTGTATTATGTATATGAATTTATTATGTTTTAGAAATAAAATTCTACATCGTCTATTTAATATTACATTGTAAATTACTGAGGATATTTTATAGTCCTATTAAATATTATTGTGATTGCTTTTGTGGTCTCTATTTCTTTCAGCTAATTTAACATCCATAATGTAAAGGCTTGAAGGATTAGACATTAAAAACTGGTAATTCAAACTTCTCTCTTCTCAAAAAGCATAAGAAAATTTCAAGTACATAGTCACAAGTCCTATTTTTTCATTAAGAATTAGTATCATCTCTTTTTAAGAAGATTTTAAAATTCTTCTGCTTATTTCATTTTATAAGCTAAAAACCCCCCCTTTTTATTTTTTTCTAATGGTAAGCTTTAAGTTTTACATTTGTTCATCTTCTATCCTTGTTATTCTTGTTAGGGTTGTGGTTTTATTAACTATGCCAACTGATTTTCCGACATCAATATACATACATATTCAGTTGGGAGCCTCAAACAAGTTTTCTAAAAAGAAACATAATTTTAATTACTATTTTCTGCAGTTTCCCTCAAAGAACCTAGTCGAGCACAGATCCCCCCCCCCTATAATTAAATGATAAATAATTAAGTACCTAAATTATACAGGGTAGCCTTGCAGGGTTAGGGCATAAAATGTTTTGGTTTTAGAAAAATTATGCCTCTCTTTAGTCAATCAATTGCAAAAATAAAGTGTACCAAATTATGCCTGTCCCAATTTTTAACGTCACAGAGTAAAATTTGAAGAAACATGGTATTAGTTTACTTTTTATTTTTACCCACATGAAACACAAAAGGATTAAAAAAACTACTTTAAAGTTGTAACTAAATTACGCCTTACTAAAAAAACAGTAAGAATTGCAATGTAAGTGAATTCATTGTAGTGCCTATGTTGATTTTCATCAGAAAATATCATTTTCCGCCATAAAAAAGTGTTCATGTTCCCAACTGAAAACATATACTATGTACATTAACGCATATTGAATATTTACAATATCCTTGACTTTCAAATAATCTCTGATTTATTTAAGCTTGAAGTACGTAAGATACATAAGAAATAAATCAGTGATTGTAAAAACATGTAAAAAAATTTTGATTATTGTATAAGGAAAATTGAATTTAAGGTGGGATCTTTTTGCCAGCTTGTCGTAATTTTGTCACCCCTGTGAGTTGCTCTAACCCAGCGGGGCCTAAACATTCAGTAAGTGCCCTAATCCTGCGGGACTACCCTGTACGTTGTAACCTTTACTTAACCCGACCTAAAGTAATGAACAAAACAAAAAGATAAATTACTCCCCCTCATGTTCCATTTATTTCATTATGGGGGGGGTGGTGATTCTAAACTCAACTAGGCACTTCAATGTAGACTTTCTAAACAAACATTTTTACTTATGAGAATAGAAGATTATTATTTCCCAATAAATAAATACTGACTGAGTTTATATCGAGCTCTTTTATTTTGAGGGATTTGAATCTCAATTTAATCCTATATGTCTATTACGACATTTGACAAAAATGAGACCTCTCCTTTTTTTGCTGATTCCATTATTATTTTAATTCTATACTGTGATGTAAATATGTTTTCTCGTATTCATTCGAATCCGGTGGATAGGAACCGGTTCTCATCCATACGAAAAAACTATGTCTAGCATCGTATTATATCCATTTTTCTACGAATATAGAAATGTACAATCATAAGATTAAAACCAGTTTTTTTAGCCGGTGCCTCCGGCACCTCGGGGCTAAAAAAACTAGTTTTAATCTTATAATTGTACATTCTATATCCGCGGAAAGCCGTTTATAATACGATACGAGAAATAACTATTAATAGTCTGAGAAATTTTAATGATTAAAAATCATTAATGTTTTTTTTTTATAAAAAAGGTACTTAGCAGACATCATTAGATGTCGTTTATCTTTTTTTACTTCATAAATTACCACTCTTAATTGATATTATTCTAAATCTAATTTATCTCCTTGGTATGCTATAGTGAAAATATAAAAAAAAGGTTTCCTACTATTTTATGTTTGTAAAAGACACATAATAAATCGCTTTGTAAAGATTAGGTTGTATAGCTTTCTTAGGGTTACTCGTCTCTCCTAGTATAAAAGTTAAAGGAGGATTTTTTCCTTATTTGAACTTAAAATGACTTATTTTTGGTAAAAATCAAATATTTTTGCGATGGTTGGTAAATGTAAAAAGTAATTTACCTATCCCTGAGCTGGATTTTAAAATCATTTTAGTGGTTAGCCAGATCGGGGTGAGCCAACTTTCCACTAATGAGAGCACAGCATTTTATGTAATGCCGCGCTGTGATTGGCTGAAATTCGGCTCACCCCGATCTGGCTCACCACTAAAATGATTTAAAGATCCAGCTCTGTATTCTTGAAATGTTTATAATAGAGATAATCTAGAGACACACTTTTTAATTCAATCAATAGGATAACAGTAGAAAACTAATCCGGCCTTGTTATTGATTCCACTTAGAACAGATTTTGGAACGAACTGGTGTAATTATTACATTTCGTTCCCATAACATGAGTCAGCTATAAATAGTTGCATTTCTTAGGATAAAGTTTTTTTATGGGTAAATTAAATCGTGCTAAAATTTCTTGCCTTGTAAAATGTGAAGCATGATAAAACATTTTTAAGTTACCCATGAATAGTTGAATTTCTTAGGATTAACTTAGCATTATAGAAATTATATCGTTGAAAAATTTCGTCGCTCGTATTACTTAAATTGATCGTATAAATATTACATATAAACAAAGGTGTCTGCTGGGTTTCTTTTTTAAGTTTGACGAATTTGACCATCTTATGTATACTATGTCTATTCAATGATCAAACAGATTAAACACCCGGCATTTATTTAGTTATCAATTGAATATTAAATTCCAAGGTTCAGAATCATCCTTCCATGAATAACAAATATTTCTTAATTATGTTAAGAGATTCATTTTTAGTAGCGCAACTTCTCTACAGCTATATGTTTGTACGTTTGACTGCAACTAACAGATACTAAAGAATCATGAAATTTGCCTTGTTAATTGAATTTTAACAAATATCTACAAAAAAAACCTTGGTGTCGGAGCCGTTTCATTTTGATGCGGCTCCGGCTCCGTGGAGCCGTATCTGGAAATACGGCTCCGGCTCCTGCTCCGGCTCCTGCTCTGGCTCCAGCTCCGGCTCCTACCTTAAAATTAATATATCAATTTTTGTTCATTATTGAATTTGATAAATTAAAATAAATAATAGGTATAAAATATTTTGCTTTTATTTGATTAAAGCTATATAAAAGTAGAAGGATGTGTGTCTATTTGTTAAGTAACAATAGTTTTTCAGTTTATTATATGGAAATAGACCGTTGCCAAATTATATTAGTTAAAAAAATCATTTTTAGCTAATCTAGAGCCGGGGCCGTTTTTAACGAAAAATACGGCTCCGGCTCCACCAAAAATGTTGCTGCTCCCGGCTCCGGCTCCGAAACACTGAAAAAAACTCTTTATAACAATTATTTGATTACTATTTTTACTGTACTTCATTTTTTAACCCTTAATCATCAAGCTTCTTTGGATTTTAAAGAATCAAGGGAATTGGGGGAGGGGCACCCTCCATGTTTAAGTATCAGATGTGATCGATTTTCTCAAAAAGTCTGAAGCGATCTCAGGAATATTTTATCGTGAAATAGACCAGATTCATTTGTTAGTGCCCTATCGCGTCAATTGAAAATTGTTAATTGTTTCAGGATCTGGAAGGCAGCCTCTCCCTGGAAAGATCAAGACTCTCACAAACAGATATGGACTTTGATGCCTTGCAGGTTAACTTGGAAAATTTTTAAAAAAGTTTTTGGTCATGTTTTGTAAATATTATTCTTTATTGCAGTATCTACAGACAGGTAGGAGACATTGATGCTGTAAGTAAATATATGGTACCCAAAGTTTTTATAAATAATATCTAATGCGTGGGCTTAAAAAATTTGGACTAATTTATTAAATCTAAATTGGGTTGCACAAACCATATCGTCTTCAAACTTTTCAATAAATAGTTTTAATCTACATAAGGGGCTATTTTTATCATTGTAATTTGAAGTGTACATTAATATATCATTAATTGATAGAATTGCCATATCCCTTTAGATCTCTGAGAATTCAGAACTTGGATTTTCATACTTTTAAGCATTTACCTTTAAAACAAGTTTTAAACTCACAAGCATTTTCAGTTTTTACATTTTTGAATTAATGAAACTTACGATCATTTATCTCTGTGCATGGTCTTGATTATAATATGATTTAGATGAGAAGCCCAGAATCAAGTCCTGTGGTATCAAACCTTGCTGCAAAAATAGAATTTGTTCATGACAGGTAAGGTTCTGTTGTTTTCATCAGCCATATGTGCCAGCTTCAAAGATGTCAAAAGTTTTTATAATATTTATGTTGGAAAGAAGGGTAACAATTTGGGGAAGGGGTCTCCCCCCGGGGGGCCCCCCCCCCCTTAAATTTGGCGTCCTTTGCCTGTTCATATTATTGAGTTACGTGTCGTGCACCAACATTTGTCAGGGGGTTTAAATCTTATGGATTGAAAAGGGGGAAAGGTAGTCCTACCTAACTTCTTATTTAACCCACCTTTAAAAAAAAATATTGTAATCGTCAAAAGTTTCCGAATTTTATCATATAAATAAAATGTTATTATCATTTTTCCATCAAAATGTAAAATAGGTTTTTGAAACTATTGAAAATGTTCATATTATTTAATTGTATAAGATTGACTGAGTATTATTGAGTTAAAAGTAATATTTTGTGTAATTAGTAAATTCCTTTGCTTTACCCACATTACCTTAGAATACAAATATTCTAAATATTCTAAACTCGATTAGTCGAGCAGTTTTCTCTTTCTAAATAAGATCATTACTATGAATAAGAGGTAAATAATAACTCAACAATCATTTACTAGACTTTTAAATAATTTTATTATTCTTTTTGGTAATTTTGTATTTATTACAGCTAGCCTAACACATAGAATCAATAATATTTTTGGTTTATACAAATTGCTAACTCTAAAATTCAAAAATAATTTAATTTATAGGTTCAATTATTACATGGTAATCTTAACTTTCATGCAGATAAGATATTTAAGTATAGAAATGTTATACAATATGTAATAATTAACGAAACGTTTTGTCTTTTTAAAAAACTTTTTTTTCTCATAATTTAAAATAAATATTCATAAATGTATTAGCATATTGTTATTGATCAAACCTTTTGCGGCAGTAAATATTATACGTTTTGGAAATCGATTACTATTCGTAATTAATTTTTATATATCTATAAAAAGATCTAATATGGTGAAACCAATAATTTTGGTTTAAATCCAAAGATTTGATATAATAATTTTGCTGAATCAGCTTATAGTCAGATGAAACAAAAAAAAAATTCAAACTTCTTTTTAAAAAATTTCTTTTTCTCATACATAGAAGTTCACATAAAATTACTTACATCTAAATTTTAAGTTTTAAAACATAAATATTGCTTTAAAAAGGATGCAAATAAGGTTTTTTTATTTTATTTTTTTTTTGGGGGGGGGGGGGAGTTGATTTCGCTTGTCTCAATATTACAAGGCACCAATGGAAAAATTAATTATCCAAAAAATTTGGGAGATTTACCTTTTAATTGTCCATTCATCATCTCTATGGTACGCAGTTCTAGAGATTTTAATGACAACTTGTTTCCTTTTCAAGGTTAGATGTAAATGAATTGCGGAATTGAAAGATTAATATTGTGAAATTTTGGGAGCTACTGCAGTTCACGGTAAAATATTGCTGGTTACGAATATTGCCAAAAATCTATGAATTTTAAAGGCTGCTAGCTGCCAAACGCCTGAACGTACAGATCATGCCCGGACACTGTTTTAAGCGGCATAAGAAGGCCTATAAATAATCTGGAATAGCGATAAATCAATAATGCATAATTATCTCGCAGTACAGAGAAATGCGCGAAAAAGGCCTATTTTACGCGTTTATTCTTCAGTGAAGCTTTCCCTGTGCATCATTGGATCTTGGCTATTTCAGATTATTTGTAGGCCTTCTTATACCGCTTAAAATGGTGTGCGGGTATGATCTGTACGTTCAGCCGTTTGGCAGCTAGCAGCCTTTTAAATGCATAGATTTTTGGCAATATTCGTTACCAGCAATATTTTACCGTGAACTGCAGTAGATCCAAATTTTGTCTAATCTCCCCTATTCCTTGTTTATTAAATGCATGCCTGTGTCAAGTTTTATTTGTCTTGCAATTTATTTAATCTTTTCCTTTACTTTTTTTACTTAAACAGGGACAACTATAGACACAAGTTGCTCATCAAAAACGTCATATCTACGTTTTGGTAATAAAGATAAACGTTTTATACCTTTTCCACCAATTAGATTTTGTTTATATATGGCCCTGAGGACCTCTAAAATAATTGTCTCCTAATAGGAGGTTGTGTGAAATTAAGCAGAGTTTTATTGGAATTTTTCATGTAAACTATTTTTTTTTAGAATGTATATTTTGATGTTACTGTGTCCACATATTCTTATTGTAAGCTCTGCTCTATTAAAGAATTACTGGATTACTTTAACATTTTATTCTTTAGAGGTCTCGCCACTAACATCTAGGGTCCTTGTATTTGATGGGATAGTGAGGGGAAAGAAAAAAAAGCCTAAGGTCACTTAAAAACCTAAATATAAAAATAAAAGAATAGTCTGAAACCATCCAGAGACCTATGTGAAGCTCTCCTAAATTAGAAAACGTCTTCGATTCTGTAGTTGTTGAAATCTTAAGCTTCAGTCAAAAAAGCGCTTACTACTTTATATAGTAGGATATCTAAAAATATAAAATTAACCTTCTTAAATATTCTGGAATTTACTAGAATAGCTATTAGCTTGTATTATTATTATTTTAGTTTCTGTTGAAAATATTTAAAAGAATTTGAAAGTATTTAATATGAGGAACACACAGAGAAAAGAATTTGCTTTCAAGTATGAAATTGTCAATTTTAAAATTTAGCTGCAAGGTGTTGAACTATTTTAGTCCGCTTTGTAAACATGGCACTTTTTATCCCTTATCTTTATTAGCCTTTTAACAATTTTAAGGAAAATGTTACTCAATTTATTTAAAATAATTTTTTTTGCTAAAAGATGAAATAATTGTATTGTGTGTATACATATTCACTCGTTCTGTGGTGATTTGACCGCAAACAGACTCAAACTAAACCTATTTTCGATCCTTTTTCTTAATTAGTACAGCCTAACCATTTGGGGATTTTCTGGACTGTTTTCGTCAAAGAATTAAAATAAATGATTGAATACTTACCATTCTTAACTGCGGGCTGTAACCAGTATTTAAGATAAACTTTGACAGCCTGTTTTAGCTAAATTATGATATGAAAATTTTCATACATTTAATTTATAGTTTCTGCATTTTATGATAAATCTAGCGAAAAATTCTATTTCAACATTTGTGACAAAATTTGCATCTTTGAATTGTTTATTGAATTTCCTAACGTTAGCTTTCATTTATTCCCTCATCAGATAAGGTTTCATATATTATGAAGTCTTTTTGTCATCATTTTGTAGACATTTTTTTTTCTCCAAAAGCAATTGCCAAAAAATTATTTTACATGTCTTCAAACAAGCAAAGGTATTATTTTTTTGCATAAACAACTTCTTTTAATATCACCTAAGTTAAAAAATCAAATTGTTAGAAACTGTTCTCCCTGCTAAAAAAGTGTCTCGTAATACGGCCAATTGAAATTGTATATGCTAAAAGTGTGCGTGTGTGTGTTTTGTGTCATTGTAGGTTTGTATAAGGTTGAATAGGAAATAATAATGTAAAATTGCTTCAATTCCTACAGAGAATATGTTTCCTTGAATGAAGTGTAAAATTTTCCTGTCAAGAATTCATGTTTATCGTATGACCGGAATTTTGTGCTGTAAAATAAAGCTTTTTTCCTATAATTAACGTTAATGTTAAGAGATTATTTTTATGTAAAGCCAACAAGCGAAATAAATTTAAAATGATATTTTGGAAAGGTTGTCAATTCTACTATGTGTTGCCCCCCATCGACAGCTGAAAACGCGTAGGTATAGGTTTCGTTATTTCTTCGTTAGTTTAAGCTGGGTACAAACACTACCATATAAACTGGCTTCAATTCGAGATGCAATAAATATTTACTTATTTACTATATTAGACATTATACAAATGGCTAAAATAATAATTTTAAAATTTTTAATTCTTAAGTTGTATACTCTGTTTAGATTTCGCGAATGCCGAGCTTGTTATTCATAGCGTAAAAAATGTCGAGAAAAAACGCGGCATCTTTTAAAAACCCATCTCTGAACCTTCAGGAAAAAAGCCCCTAGAGGCTAGGGGCGAAGCAGCTAGTATATAACAAAGTTATTGTTTCTGAATTAGCCAACCATAAACAGTACAGGTGTCATGTTTCTAAAAAATTTTGTCATATGATAAAGCTAACATTACACCAAAATATACAAAAAATATTTTTGTTCTGTGTTTGGAAAGTAAGTATTGAGAGCAACAAAAACTGCACACAAATTTGGAAATTAAAAAAGGCTTGATAAAAAAAAATTCACTAGAGGACAATGGTTATTAACATATATTAATGTGGTGATATTTTTGCTATTTTTTTTAGATATAACAAGACTATTTTGTTCTATATTTACACATAATCTTGATAATTTTTTCAGTATGACACTTTTTAAATCTCAAACTATTCCATTCAACAAGAAATTTATGTTTTGTTGAATATTTTACTATATTTTTTATTATAACGATTGCATTAAATTTTTTTTTTATCTTTGATTTTAAATGGGATTAGAAATCTTGGCTTTATCAAAATCTTGTTGGATGTTTTTGTGTTTGATCTTTTTTCCTGGTCAGTCTGGTTCTTTTTTTTGTGGCCTTAGCTGATCTTAATGTAAAGTGTATGTATAAAGAAGATATCCTTCTGATATGTTAGCGAAATATGCGCAGGTATTATTCACAGTGTCCCATAGCTTCCGCTATATTTTTATAATTCGCAAATTGTTTCATATTAGCCAAAAAATGCTTTAAATAGAGATAGTGAGTGATAGAAGTGAGTTTAAGATTCTGCAATAACCTGGAGAACTCATGTTTTTTTTTATATAATATAAATATATTATATGATTTCTTCAAATAGTAGAAATGCTGTTTGAAGTGATACAGAAGAGTCATACTCATAAAGTAAAAATTAGATTGGGTAAATATTCACCTCTTTACTATAATATTTTTTTAATGTGATGCAAAAATTTGAGAATGAAAAATATTGTTAGAGAACGTAAGTGATAGATAAGGTAAGGGGAGGAAAGCCTTCTCTGGCATCAAAGACACACAGACACAATACCTTGCAGGGTAGCTTTACTTCAATATTATTCACATTTGTAGTAACTTTGGGAGTCTGTGTTATTTTCATGGGGATGGAGGAAGGTGTGATACAAAATATTATAATTTATTATGAAATTTACCTAATCAAGAGTTTTAATTTATTGTTTTTAATACGGCTGAAAGTTTAAATTCTACAATATTTTTTTTTCATTTTTATTACCAAAATCTTCTTTAAAATGATTAAGTTTGTCAAAATTAGATTAAATTAAAAAAATTTAAACGCCCATTTGACCTCTTTTCAATAAGTATGATTTTGAAAATTGAAATGTTAATTATCCTTTTTTTCTTGTAGCACCTACCCATAAGTTTGTTTCTCAATATTGCACTATTAAAATATACTCTTTTTTTTGTAGCACCTACACAGAAGTGTGATTTTAAATATTGAGCTGTTAAAACATCTAGAGAACAATAACTTGTTCATTGCTCTAATATATTTTACTTGTTGTTTATGAGCTAACTTCAGAGTGGGGGAATTATGCTATTAGTGAGACTTAACATTTACTAAAACACCTGTAATCAATCATGTTTCTCTAAATTATCTTTTTTTAACAACAAGAATTCATTAAATATTCTTTAAAAAGTTTACATTATAAGTATATTATATATTGTATGTTTTGTTCAAGAACATTCATTGTGGTGGTATGATGTATTAATTTAATTGAAAGGTATGTTTGACAATCCATGAACATTGAACATATCCAGAAAATTGTCTGAAAATGGGAAAATCTACATCACTTAAGTTATAAAAGAGATGGTTCAAAAAAAGAAGGGGAAGAAAGGACGAACCAGAGATGAAGGTGGAAGGGGATTGGTTTCTTTTGTGTTTTTGTACAGTTAGCAGAGAGGCATGGATGCTTCATATACTTGTACGATAGAACAGATTTTCATAGAGGTTAACAGGGCAGGAACAATGAAGGGATACAAGAGAGTCATACACAGTTAGGAACACTCATGTTGTCCATACACACACAGATATAGAATTAAGAGAAGTTGGGGAGATGAGGTCGGAGATATGATGTATAGAGGCCGGGATCTGGGAAGGTAAAGATGATGTGAGGGTAACATAGTGGCGTCAGACGGGCCTATTGCAACTCCCTTACCCCGTCCTCCCCTGCTGCCTGCCACAGTGTCATCTCAATGTTAAAACTACAATTGCTTGGAGTATGTAACCCCTTTGTTTTCCTCATATCCCGCCCCTCTTTCTTCCATAATTTCCCTGATTTTTCCTTCTCATTCTCTCTCTCTCTCTGCACCTCTGTGTAATGCACGATAATAAGAAAATAGACAGATTCTCAGTCGGACGGTTGACTTGACCTGTACCCCAAATAATTGTGTTAACGAAATAATACCTCTGTAGAAAATTAACTAATTCTAGTCACAACACAACTTGTCTCACACCTCCCCCCCCCCCCCCTCTCCCTTGTGTCTAGATGCCTAATTTTCATGTTAAAATGAGTGGGTATTAGTATAGGTGGATACTAACACAGGCACAATTCTTATTAATACTTGTGTCCATAAAGTTTTAATTTATGGAGAAAAAGCTAAAGATTATTTATTTAGTTTTATCTTAATAGTGATAAGATTATCGCAAAGTTGACAATCTAAATAAAGTGATTTATGGAAAATTTTGATGATACTATCTTGGGAAATGTTATCAAAGGTAAACATGTTCATTTCATCAGTTTAAAGTTTATATCAAATCTTAAATTTATTAAATAGGTATTTATTTTATTAAAGTAGAATTTATTACTTTTTTGTTTGTTAAAAGAATTAATGTCACTTTAGTGAGTGGAATGTTTAAACATAATGATTTATTTAAAGTTTTCTTCTCTAAATTTTTACCCATTTAACAAAAGCTTTAAAATAGTTTAACTGAATTTTTGCTTTTTTTTCATTTTTAGATATATTTGAAACTATTATCGTATTAAAGGACGTCATCATAGAATTAGAATTATCATAAAGAATATACACTTGATTATAAAAGTTAAGATGAATTAAAAACATGCTTAAATATTTTCCAAAAATAAACATTTTTTTTATTATCCCTTCATTTAGCTACAAGTAGAATAATAGGTAGTTCTTTTATTGACTTCTGTTGAAGGGTGCGAAAAAATATGCTTTTAAAATACAATTTATTTTCTGAAAGCTAAAAATTGAAAATTCGAAGCTGAAAAAGGTGAAGATTTCGTTTTAAAGAGACACATACTTAAAAGCCATACAAATGTCGAGAAATCATTCAGAAAATTTTGTGGAAAAGGTAATGTCTATACGCCTTCTTTCATAAAGGAATAAAAATAGACAAAAGTATAATTTGGTTGGATAAAACTTAAATTTTTAATAATCCATATCAAATATTATAACTTTTTCTTTACTATCACTTTATGTAAGCTAGTTACAGCTGTGTCACTTTGAACATAATTGTCTTGGTTATTATCTAAACTATGCGATTATTATTTTTCTGTGTGTTAGATTATATTTCACACAGCTTTTGTTTAGACATTTTAAAGTTTATATTGTCTATTCCAACTTGTAAATAAGTTTTCAGGTCTATGTACATATATAAAAGGTAAAAACATCACTATTAAAACATGAATTCCACCATTAAAACATAAATAATATTTGTAACTTTAGGATTTATCAAGGTTTATTAAAGTTAGGTCCTTGTAAGGACTAATAACTTTCCGCAGGTTTCACATATGGAGGTGAGACATGGAGAAAATCACTTATAAATATCTTATTTAGCTATAATATAAGCACAATTTATTATTTAATGAGAAAAAAATACAAAATGATACTTTCAGTATTTATTAATGTCAAACATAAAGTACACATACATCATAAAATACATTACTAACTGTACTTTTTATAGATTAGCAAAATATAATATTATGAACAAAATAGTATGAAAACATCAACAAAGGCGAAGCTTGCCAATTGGATAAAGGAGTATTGACAATTATAAAGTAACAACGCCTGTAATATCACGTCAAATTAGATATAAAACAGTATATTGAACGACCTGCCGATTTTCTGGTAATATTTGAATTTGCAGGTTCATTAAAATAAAAAAAAAAACATGTTGATTTTGAATTTGTTCATGATATAATTATCCATTAATTATCATGAATAAGTGATGACCTATCGGTCCATCATTTATTCCCTCGGATAAAAAAAAATTCATTCCTAAACAAAAAACTGGATAGGAATACCCCATTTATGTAATTTTTGTAATAATTATTCATAATACAAGGTACATTGTTACCAGGGAAGCATCTCTCTACCTTAGTCCTGACAATGTAATTTTATCCTTATCAATATCATGTTTTAGGCCATTTTGTAACAAATTTACATACAATTTTGTCTATACTAAAATTAATATCCTAAGTTCTGAAATTATAAAATAATATTATTCTAAAATTTCCTGTAAAAAGCTAAAGCCAGGATTAAGTCAAACCATTTTGTTTTAAACTTTGTGATTTATTTCTAATTTCAAGTTAGATAGCCACAATCTACATTCTTTTCTGACATTAACAAAGAGCATACCTACCCAAAATTGTCCCAACTTTTTCAAAATGTATAATTTACAAATGAATGCTTTAGAGATAATTATTACTTTTGACTTGAGGATCATTAAAGTTGTAAAGAAAAATTGTTTTGTGTTAATATTTTAGTTTTGTTCATATTACACACTTAATACTCATTTGAGTTTTTTTTAAAATTAAACTTAAAATTTCATAAATGCTTTTCTCGTATTCATTCGAATCCGGTGGATAGGAACCGGTTCTCATCCATACGAAAAAACCATGTCTAGCATCGTATTATATCCAGTTTTATACGAATATAAAAATGTACAATCATAAGATTAAAACCAGTTTTTTTAGCCGTTGCCTTCAGCACCTCGGGGCTAAAAAAACTAGTTTTAATCTTATAATTGTACATTCTATATCCGCGGAAAGCCGTTTATAATACGATACGAGAAATAACTATTCTAGTAGAATTTATTTCATATCTTGAAAAGTAAAGGGGTAGTTTCACGAAATGCATTTGAACTTAATTTAGTGAACCGCATATTTTATCCTTGTTAAATGGTTAAACTTTATTTATATGGCATAAATTTGAAAGAATTTCAATTTTCTACCACGTAGTTTTTAAAATGTCAAGACTTGAAAATCGTCTTTTTAAAAATCATATATCACAAAAAGACAATTTAAGTCTTGATATTTTAAAAACTACGTGGTAGAAAATTGAATTTATTTCAAATATATGCTATATAAATGTAGTTAACCTCATTAACTAGGAAAAAATATGCGGTTCACTAAATTAAGTTCAAATGCATTTCATGAAATTACCCCTTTGCTTATAATTTTAAGAGTTTTTAGGAATGACTTCATTTCCTTCATATGATCCTAAAATTTTCATGAAAACATTTTATAAGTCAGGTTTTATGCTAATCGGCCATGTTTTGGGGGATATTATTATCCCCTAAACCTCAACCCACCCGCCCCCACAAAAAAAAATAAAAGCATGGACGTCATGGGTATGGTAGAAAATATTTCCGGTAGAGTTTTCTGATATATATTTTTTCGTAACTTTCCAATGTAGTGAGGAAACTTTATCTTAATTAGTGAATTATTATCTCAAGTTAAGCATACCTAGAATACAAATATAAACTCTCATTATTAACAAAGTCTTTCCATCTCTCAAATGTTTACATTCTAGTAAAACAATGTTAGTTTAAATTATATTAGTTGCTTCGCCCCTAGTCTCTTGGAGAGTGCTATGGAGGTCAGGAAAATATTCTTAGACCACTTTTAGAAAATTATAAAGCTTTCCTGAAAAGTACAACCAATTAGGACAAGGATTTTCCAAGCTCTTTAGCTTTAGACAAAAACCTTCTTTTTTTACATAATAAGGCAAGAGGCTTCGCCTGTAGCCAAATAGATTACCTAGGGACCAGAAAAATGTCATGCAAGTGCATTGTGTTAATAAAAAGAATCATTGAATAGCATTACTCAATTTTAGATATTATGCATCTTCTTTAGATTAAAATATTTGAATTTACAAGCTTACAAATGTTTTATCATAATAAAGATGATGTCATTCTTTAAGTTAGTTGAAAAAGTATTGTATTTTTTATCGTTTTAAACTGCTATAAAAGTAGCTAAAATTAACTTCCAAAACATTTAAAACAGCTAAATAAAGAATTGTTCTTAAAAATGTATTCCATGACGTATAAACATATGTGGTAGTAGTAGTAGATTTATTTTCCAATATAAAAAAGACAATAAAATAATATACGATAAAAATAAGCATAAGTATATTTAAAATTATATAATTTCATATTTGTGTTGCTTCTGCAGTTACATTGGCAGCTAAGATGTCGCGTGAGCGTTGTTGTCTCTAGCTGTTGAAAAAATGGCAACTATGTATAGAAATGCATTATCATTTTTTAAACAATTCCTAAGAACTGTAGACATACAGGAACAATTAAAGTATGCTACGCTATAAGAAAATAAATACTTTGTTACATCTACTGTGGAATAGGTATAATAAAATTTAGAAAACAAATTGATTTTATCCAATTAAACGTGTGCATTTAGTTTTGTTTAAATGCATGTTGTTAGCGAATTTAATTGTACATTTCAGAGGATTATATTTGTTTTAATCTTCCATTACTTCTAAGTTTGTTTTAATTGGATGTGGGAGTTGTTAGTGTTATTGTATTAAAATTTAATAACTTTATTGTAGTTCTTCAAATTAAAGTTTGGAAAATACTAATGAATAGAATATTCCATCTCTCATTAGTGTTAGCAGGATATAACAGTCTACAAAAGCTTAAGCCTATAGTAACTGAAATAAACTCTAAAGGTTACATCATTAGGTCTGATTGTCATGTATCTCTGAACCAAATCTTACTAAAAAAAATGCATGATAACTTGTACAAACGTCTGACAGACAACCCACCAACCCCGAGAGTTTATTTAAGGGTCTCAAGGATAATATTAATCCATAACTACGAAACTGTCCTTAAAACACAGCTTTTTGGGTATTACTGTTTCAGAGAACTAAGACTTGGATTGGAAAGACTGACTATCGTACAAACTGACATATTTTGATTATAATTACTTTAGCTTTATAGATCTGGTAAACATGTTTTATATACTTCCTGTATGCATTTTAAGACTATTGTTAGAATTTGTCGTCGAATGTGCTAATTGCTGTATCTTCTTTTCTTATTCTTTTCCTACTTAATTCCTTTTTAACTTTTTAAATGACCTCAAATATTTCTATTGTGTTTTCTCTTTGTTTGTAACTTAGGTATCTGTAAACAATAAAATGCATTCATTAGAAAAGGAAAATATTTTATTATTTAAAAATATAAAAGATAAATAAACCCTAGTTTTAAATTAATAACTTTTAGAACATACTGATGCACTCAACTGTTTATATTGGGGTGTACACTGTACCTATTTATTTACAATTATGTGCAGTGCACCTAACTGTTTATTTTGATGTGCACCTAACTGTTTTTAAGGTGTACACCTAACTGTTTTTTAGGGTGTGCACCGAACTGTTTTTAAGGTGTACACCTAACTGTTTCAAGGTGTACACCTAACTGTTTTTAAGGTGTGCACCTAACTGTTTGCACAAGGATTACAAATTACTGTGCTCTGATTAAGAGATTGTGGACTAAAATAATAGAATGAACTCTGGGGCCTGACAGATATTACCTTTTTTTAAAGAAAAAAGGAAATCTAGATTTAGCAAATTTTAAATGGAATCTTGGAGCTTGATTCACATTAAATTATAAATTACATCGTAGTATTTGTTAATTTTTACATACAAAAAAAGCGATATCCTGATTATTTGAATTAGACTTTTAGAAGAAAGAATGGAATAATTAACCTAAGATTGATTATTTGTGTAATAACAAATCTTTATAAATAGACAAATATCCAAACTCTATACAGATTTTTCATTTTAATGTAGTATTTTTTAAGTGAATAAATCCCCTGTTTTTATATTTTGTTCATTTGCATTGTGACACAAATTTATTAGAAAAGGAAAGGAAATAGATAAAATTGTTTCTTTCAATTATTTAACATGTTTTATTTTTCAAAAATCTTTTTTGAATGTTTTAATGCGAAGCTTTTTTTACATTTTTAATGTGTCCAAATGTATAATATGGAAGTTTTAGCAAGTGTTTTATCAGGTAAAAGTCAGATTTTAAATGTGATTTTTGCTTGTTTGATACCAAGGGGGCCACCTTTATTCAGTGATTTTAAAGTTTGTTTGGTCTTTATTATTATATGCCAATTGAGTCTAACAATAATCAATAATCAATTGAACTTACTATTATGATACATGTTCTACGAAATTCAACAAAGGGGGCAATTTGCTAAAAGATTGCCAGTTTAGTCAATGTCCTTATGCCTTATTTAGATTTTAATGATATTTTACCGTACGCGTGTTTTTATTATAGACACAATGAACTCAGCAAAGCATTTGATTGTTAATCAAATAAAACCTGTTTTATTGTTGTTAATTTTGTAAAAAGCAAATCTTTCTATAACTAGGACAGTAAGTTCATCCGTATATGTCCATATATCTTGTATTGAATTAAAGCAATTGGCAAATATTTACAATTTTGTTTAGATTAAAAAAGATAAAGGGGGGGGGGAGGCTGCGCTAAAATTCCGTAAAGGTGTGATTTTGAAAAAAAATGTAGTAGAACGATAATATATTCACTAAATATAAACATGTAAATTTTTGTGTCTATGGTTCTATTCAATAAGGAATACACATATTTATTGAATATTATCGTTCTATCATTGTTTTTAAGCCTTAAAACTCACACCTTACGGAATTTTAGCACAACCTACCTCCCCCTTTTTATTTTCCTGATTTAATTCTTACACTCTACAAGTGTTGATGTTCATTTGTCCCACCGTCTTGGTTTTAGAGCTTTTACAATGTTGTTATCCTTGTTAAAAATGAGGTGGAAATGAAATATCTATTTTGCTTAGATTCGCTTTTTGTATGTTTCTTAATGTGTAAAGTGTAAGAATTTAGTTGTAAATTAATTAAAAAGATAGCAAATGAAAGAATTGTACCCAGACTTAATTTCATTTTAAGTAGTAATTTATGTGTAAAATGTCTTTTGTAAAATAGTCAATAAAGAGTAGAATTTTTTTGCCTATAGCAAAACTTTTCAACATGTAATGTACATATACATACTTATTGGTAAGGCTTAGTATTGCTCATAGTGCCAATTTAAAAGTATATGCCTTTCTAAATCGGTTCCAGGACAAACGCAGGAGTGTCTAAAATATTAAATATATTCATACTTGTTAGGTTAGGTTAAGATATGAATATACAAACAAGGCCCTAGCAGGAATGTAGCATTTTAAAAATCTATACGATGGTTTAAAATAGGTTAAGTTGGGTTAAGTGTCAAGTACGACGTTTGTCCCCTCCTACGTTTGTCACTTCTGCGTTTGTCCAAGGACCCTCAAAACCATATCCATTTTTATTAACTAATGATTATCAGTCTAATTTTTAAGCTTCGCTTCACTTATTCATAACTTTTTTTCCCAACTCTCATGTTTAACGAGATGAATGTGTAATGTGTTTTTAAAAGCGAAGCTTTTCTATAATTAGGGTCGGTCCGTCCGTACGTCGGTCCGTCCGTCCGTCCGTACGTCCGTCCGTCCGTCCGTCCGTCCGAGATAGATAGCTTTTATTCGTTAATTTAGGCATGTTAGAATTGTCCTATCGATTTCAAACTTTGCATGATGATTCCTGTAGTAGTTAGGTACGATTTAGAAAGCGTAGCAACTCTCAGTGGGTCAAACTGATTTTAGTGGGGCAAATTTTTTAAAGAATTTACCTCAGTACTGTAACTATTTTGTTTTGTTTTTTCTTCCTTTATATTATAGCCTTATTTTAGGCTTATTAAAAGCGAAGCTTTTCTATAATTAGGGTCGGTCCGTCCGTACGTCGGTCCGTCCGTCCGTCCGTACGTCCGTCCGTCCGTCCGAGATAGATAGCTTTTATTCGTTAATTTAGGCATGTTAGAATTGTCCTATCGATTTCAAACTTTGCATGATGATTCCTGTAGTAGTTAGGTACGATTTAGAAAGCGTAGCAACTCTATAATCATTACCAGAATGTCCGTGCGTCCATTTTAAACATGTTGATTTTTCTACTTTTTTAAAAGCAAATTTTTATGTAAACTAATTATCTGTTTGATCTGATTTTTGGTATATTGATTCCTGTGACAACAAAGAACAATATTATAAGCGAAGCAACTCTATAATCAAGTCCTAAAAATGTAAGTATGTCCATAAACATTATCCTGTATCAAGCAGTTTTTCAACAAATTTACATACAATTTTGCGTCGACTCTTATACTTTTATTTTCTGATTATTCAGTTCAGACACTATACAGGTGTTAATGTCCGTTTGTCCTACCGTTTCAGTGCTTCGCTTTTATGGATGTTGTCATCCTTGTTTCTTTTCAACTTTATTCTTTGTTCTTGTTCTTTGCTAATTACATCTTATTTTTTATTCTTTTAAAGTAGGGTTGGGCCGGATACTTTTTTGGCCGGATACCGGATATCCGGCTGATTTCAAACGCCGGATATCCGGTAACCGGCCGGATATCCGGCCAACGCCGGATATCCGGCAAATATCCGGATATCCGGCCAAATTACCGGATATCCGGCCGGATAGTTTCAATATCCGGTATCCGGCCGGATATTGAAAATGGCCGGATATCCGGCCACACCGGATATCCGGCCCAACCATATTTTAAAGCAAAGTTTGTAAAAATAGATGTGTGTTAACTTTTGTTGACAAGCTTTCTTTAATTATGTTGAAATCAATAAGAATTGACACCTATTTTAGTCCTAAAATGCAAATGATTTTTAAAAAGAAGCTAAAATTTAAAACGTTTGCTTAAATAGCTACGTTTTACCCGTTATATTACCAGATGAATATTGTCATGGTTTTGATATACAAAATATGCATTTTTTTGGTATTATGAACATAATTAGAACTATTAACGTACGCTAATAATAAAATTTTTGAAATTATATATTTGTATAAAAAGATGGGGAGATCTCCCCCCCCCCCCCTCCCATATCCTTTAATATTTATAATATAAATATAACATGAAACAGAAACTTGTTATATTGGATCTTGATTTATAATTAACTTCAAATCAATTTATGTTCAAAGGAACAGTGACATTAATTCAGCTATTTCAATGGATTAAGTCATAAAGGGTTGCATTTGATTTTATTTTATGGATCCCAGTTTATTTTCTGTTGGTATTCTATGATAGCATCTATCATTTTATATAGGAAATATTCGAAGATATCATTATTTTAAAATTAAAATATTAAAAAGTCCAATTCTTAAAAATAAATATTCTTGTTGTATTTGTATGTGTAACCAAATCAGAATAACAACAATTTTTTTAATTACTCTGTGTATTCTTTATATCTTTTGGCATTCTTGTTCTCATTGCAAACAATCATATTTTTTAAGATTGTGACTGTAACAATCACAAATTGTACATTTTAAGTTACTCTAAAATTTAAATCTTTTACAATGTTACTACATGATACAAATCGATTTAAATCGTTGAAAATATAGACCTGTGCCTGGTTTTAATACTTTATTCACTGTAGATTTTATATGGAAGCTTGGATAATTTTTTTTTTTATGTAAATATAATGAAACTAGTGGCTACAAGGGGCCTGTGAGTAATAGGGTTAAGTAGACATTTTAGTTTTGAAAGAAAATGTAAAATAATCGTGGTGGTGTGATTTTTCTTGGTCGATATCTCTGGGGGGGGGGGGGGGGGGAGGGCGGTTGAGATACCATCCCCAGAAAAACTACTAAACCTTCCCTGACATGTAAGAAAATTCACTTTAATGGAGAACCATATCGGTCCAGCGGTTAACGTGATTTAAGTTACAGATACACACACAGACATCCTGTTACTTTTATGCTAGGAGAAATCAATATTAAAAATTCATTATGACAAAAGTTTTTTTTCTCAAAAAGCCATAAACGAGGTGGGATTATTGCATCATTCTCGTATTAGATTTTTAAAATATCAATGCTAGATCTTATCCACTGTCAATTATTGGTATTGGTAATAGTAAAAAAGACACTTTATACCTTTGAAGGCCCATATTTAGAAATTTGATTATTAACTTTTACGTTTGCAATCCATAGTGTGAAACATATTATCAAAATATACACACTCTTCAACTTGCCTACACTATGTCAAAGAAGGCTTTGATGTGTAGCACAATTATTAATTATATTTATGTTTGATGTTGCCCCTATTTCACATTTAGTTCTGTACTTCATATTTTAATTTAGTTCAATGGAGAGTAGAAGTAAAGAATTTCTTGTTTAATATTGTTTTAAGATTAGTGGCTTCGCCAACAGCCACTAGGGTTTTATCTGATAAAAAGATATCAATAGAAGAAGATAGATTGTGGAAATTTAGACATTGGTATTTTTTTTCTGATCATTGTAATTGATAGGTATTTACTTTAATGGTAAGAAGAAGAAAAAATATTTTTCACGCGAAAATTTTCATTTTGATGACCAAAAAACATTGTTTTATAGAAAATAATATTAGTTGTTTTTTTAAAGTGGAAATGCATAGGCAAAATATTTATGTTATGTTATTTTTAAAAGTATTTATTTTATTTTAGGTGGGGTGTGGTTGTTGAGAAGTTATTTGCCCAGAAATCAAGATTAAGTAATCTAAAGAGTGCCACAGCAACTAGGGAATTCCAGCCAAATTCAGGTACACACAGGACAAGGTTTAGCTTGCCAGGGGCGTGCATATATATTTATATTTGGAGGTTTAGCTTCGGGTGAAAGGCAGAAAATACTTTTTCGATAGCCTATAATAAGTCATACGAAAATCGTCATAGATCAACACTTGAAAAAATTTTAAATTCTGCATAATAAAGTTTAAAACAATACATATATAAACAAGATCACTTGACCGATTATAGTTGTGTCATTTTGGCTCGGAAGTTGCGCCATGTGAAAAACAGAGCTTCCACCCAAATGCATTAGACAGATTGACAAAGATAATTTAAAATTAACCTTCTAATAAAAATTTACCTTAATATGATTTTCTAATAATATTTATTTATTTCTCACTTATATGTTTGTAAATCGTAATGATGAAAAACTGTTGTGAGAAAATTAAAGTTCAAATGTCTTGTCCCCTTTTGTTTATTTACTTTTTAACACCCTCACTTTACAAACACACACACACACTCACAAAATAAATGTATTGTTGTTGTTTTCTGCTCTGAATTCCCCTATCACCTGAAAGTGTAAAGAAATTAGTTGTAATTTATACTCAGCAATTGTTTTAAAGATACAGCCTCAACTTTTGACTGAACTCTGATCCCCCCGTCCTAACTAATAATGCATTTCAATATTCACAAAGAACGTTTCTGGATTTATTTTACTTTAGATATTATTTTGTTTTACATTTTTTTATTTTTTTTATTAAATTTAGGGATAATTTGAATTTCGCATTTTTTGCTATACCGTTTCTGAAATAAACAAAATTAAAAACAACGGTTTTAAACTGTCGTAAAGTTTTGCTAGAGTCAATTTCAAATATTAGCATTGAGATTTTATTTGTGAGCTGTGATTTTAATTTGCATGAAGAACCAAAATTCTGGTTTAAATATAATTTTTGTTTCACAATTAATGTCATCATACATTTTTTATAGATAATTTGGTGTTTTCCTTCAAAGTGGATAGCGAAAAACTTAAAAAAGGGAGGTGGTGGGGGGTATTTTTTTCTATGGTTCCCTAACCCTGTACCCAGCTATTTTGTAAAAAATCAAATTACCTCCCCCCCCCCCCTGACAAATTATGTCAAAATAGGTGGGAGGGGTGCTCGACTAGGCAATTGAGGATAACCGCTGAATTTAAAAAAACTGTTAATTTTTCTAAAAAAACAAACAAACTTTTTATATTAAAATGATATTAATATTAGGTGATGAACTATGTGAAAGTAAACTTGCACGCCTGAGCCAGGATACCAAGCAAGAGTTTAGGAAATGCTACGCCAGAATTATCAGCTGGTCAGAGACAGTTCTCTCAAGATTGGAACACAATGTTACCCAAAGTCTTCCCTTCCAGGTACACTTTACTAGCGGATCCGCCCCTAGCATCTAGGGGCTCTGTATTCAAAACAAGAATAGGAGAAGAAAAATATCTTAAACATCCAAAGACTTAAATCTGAAATAAATTAGCCTTAAACCATCATTGGACCCATTTGAAGCTTCTCTTCAAAGGAGAAGCCAATTGGTTCATTAGTTATCGAAATCTTAAGCTTCAGACAAAAAAACTTACTACTTAAAAAATAGGATAATAGTGTCTATAATTGGGATTGCTCGTCAAAACAACAAATATATAACCAAGAAGCCACACTTGAATAGACTCTTTACATGTTGCTAGACTTCGAACCTTTACGGATAAAAAAATTATTGTAAATCTTTCTCAAAATTGCATAAATACATGATATTTTATAAGGACATACTGACATTTTCTAGACTTGATTATATGTTGCTTCGTTAATAACATTTTGCTTAATAGAAAGTTGTAAAATAAGATATTCTGTGCTTTTTATTTAAAAGTGTATTGTACAATGTACATGTATGTGATTATGTATAATGTATGAAAGAAAAGATGACCAAAATGCATAAATTTTGCAGTTTAAGTGAGCGCTGTGTGGAGAATACAAAATATTTTTAAACAAGCCCACAGTAAACTTATACAAGTTCATTCTTTCTTTTAATATGTAAAAACAATATAATACTACTATTTTTATTGACGAATCTTTTCTACAATTACGTTTTGTCCGTCCTGACGTCGTACTTAACTTATAGCGTTATTACAGCCCATTCGGATTTTTTTTATTTTATATGAAAGCTAAACAAATAAAAACGCAATTATCTGCATAATAGAAGCGTTTTCTGGCTATTAAAACAATCTCTTAGGATAAGAAACTAGTTCATAAATAGGCAAATAGAGGCCGTTATTGCGTACTTTTTTTGATCTATTAAAGAATCGTACTTTATGAATCTATGGTCCTAAAAATCGTATCAAATTTGGGCATTACATTGATTGTCTGATATGATTGTAGGACCAGAACTTATTGTATGAGGAGAGTGCTGCTGAATTAGTTTCTGGAAAACAGCTTCTCTGTCTCCTACTTAATCTTTCTATTCAGCTTGACAAAGGTAAATATGGTTAACAATTCTTTCAATTCTCAAAGGTGAATCCAAGTAATTATCACTGATTTTTGACAATTTTGAATTATTTTATTTGTGACATAAGAAAAGCGTTTGATACTAAGTTTGTTTGTTTTTTACTTCGAATTTAATACAAATCGATATTAGGCTTATTTAATGTCATAAAGAAATCTTGGGAATGATCCCCTTCGTGGCAACGCCACTTAAGGGGCGATTAGTCGTATTGTAATAGGTTATTTTAGATTAGGTTAGGTTATATTGGGTTAGGTGATTGCCCCGCAGGGTTAGGCAATTAGCCCCGCAAGGGCTAGAAATAGGAGAAAAGCTACTGTGAAAATATGATGAATCGCTCCTTAAGGGGCGTTGCCACGAAAGGGACTATACCAAAAATCTTTTAAAGCATTAATTGAATTATTTCAAATTTTAGTGTTATAAAATGAATGAAATGGGAGTATATTTATTATCCTATTCCTATTTCTGTATCCATGAAGATTGCCTACAACATTCTTCTTATCCAGACTTAATTAAAATTAAATTTACTTTCTGTGAATAGAAGTGAAGACAGCAGCATGACCTGGATTCTTAATATTCTGTATGAAAATGTTGAAAGCATCTGAATACTGCATGCTAAAAGGACTCGACATCCAAAAATAAAATTTTAAATTCTATTTTCCCTCCAACTTTTAAAATTAGTTTTGAATTTAAGGGAGAATATCAAATAAGCTTTCCAGTATGGCTTCGAAACCGATTTATATCCGCTGGATTGAAATCAGTCTCAGCCATACTGAAATTTCATGTATAACATCGTATTACAGACAATTTTCCACGAATATTAAAATAAAAATAATTAAATTAATACTAGTGTTGTTAAACCCGATGGGCCGAAACATGTTTTAGTGTTAATATTTTTCATTTTAATATCCGTGGAAAGCTGTCTATAAAACGATACTTTAAATAACTAATATTTTTGTGGTTTTTGAGTTATTTTAAAAATATTTTTTTTTTTTTTAAGCGAAGTGTCCTTTTAGAAGTGCATATTCTTCTGTCTCTCATCATATAAAGAAGATGCCTGGTTGCCATGCCATGACCTAGTCCTACAAATTATATTTTTTTCAGTATTTAAAACTTTCTTTCAGAAACAGGGACAGTTTCATAGCATAAACATTTTTTTCTCTTCTAAAGTGGGGATGTTTTTTATCATTTTTTGGTCTAGTGACGCATTTTACGGTTATAATGAAAAAATATTTTAATAAGACACCGAGAATTTGAATTTTTTTAGCGGTCAATGACTGTTTAAACAAGCTTTGTAATATCTATTTTTAAAAGGATATTATGTCTATTTAGCTTTCTGTTATGTTTCATAGTGCCTTAATTCTTCACATTTTTTTTTATAGGTGGTGTAGATTCCGAGGACCCTGATTCAATTGACCGCCAGGTTCAAGGTGCCACTCATCAGCTGGACAAGGTGAAGGCAAGACTCCATGCACTCAAATCACTTATTGATTTTCAGGTAAAAAGAAACTTTTTGTGCTAATAGATGCATCGGCTCTCTCCCTCAAAGGGCCTTTCGAAAACAGGAATCCCATACTTGATTTTTTTAATGAATCTGAAATAGATGGGATAATTTTTTGTCAAACCCTTGCAGAGTACAACCTAACATTAAAAAACACAGAAATAATTAAACTCTCCATTAAAAAAAAAAAATTCAATCTCAATTGGGAAGGGGTTCGGTGCTCGACTGGGCACTTAGAGGGAAACCGTATGCAGACTTATTTTATGTAGATATTAATTTCTATAGAACTAGTAGCATTGCCCCAAGCCTGGAGGGAAGGGTGTGGAAGATCAGAAAAATAGCCTGAAACCACCCAAGAACATTTTTATAACTTCCCTGAAAAGTAATGCATTCGGATCTTTAGCTTTAGACAAAAAAAATACTACTTTATATCTTTGGTTATATATTTGTTTGTTATTTTTCTGATGTTCAATAAAACAAATAATTCACGGCACAATGGTATTTTAGCATATCTATAACAAATAATGTACTTTGGAATCTACGTAGAAACAATAGGTAAACACGTACAGCTTCTAACACTTTCATATATTACTTACGTTCATACCTTTATTTTAGGGTAGTTGCGCTACCCATAAAAAAATAGCTTTATAACATTACTTTATTTGTGCTTGAGTATGCAATTACATACTTAAGTGGTAATGTAAGTAAATAAATAATCATCAATATATAACAGATAATAGTTCAATGGATTTTTGTTGTCAATGATATAAAAAAAACATTTTTGGTGTGGAATTAAATTGATAGTAGTTTGATTTGCTAATTTAAATTTGTTCCGATTTGAGAAAAAAAATATTTTCATATTCAGTAACTAAGTTTTAATATAAAGCAGGGTTTTAGCCGCTTGTAAGCCTCTTACAAACAACATTTCAAAGCATCCAAACGTATTTAAATTTGAGATGATATAAGTTTATGACGATAACTGCGTTTCAAGACTATTACAGACAAACGCATTGATCTTTAAAAAAAATGACTATGTATATTTTGATTATATGTATTTCTTTTAGGTTGATCAAGAATATTTTGAAGAATTATCAAGAGAAACATATAAATTCATCACGAATATAACATCATTTTTAGGTAAATTTCTTATATTTTTAAAACAATCACTGATATTAGGAACTTTGTGCCATCAAGGTGTTTTCGCCTGGATTAACAAAATGAAATCAATTCAATTAGTTTTATTTACGTTAACGACATAAAAAAAATCTGTCCGTGGATTCGATAAGGAAATAATATTTATTACTTTTTGATGGCACTAAAGCATCAAAAAGATATATTTATACAAAAAAAAATAAGTAAGTTTTCGTGGGCAATTACCTAAATCCAAATATAATATTTTTTCTATCCAGTGAAAATATATCAGATTTTGAGCTGTGATGTAAAATAATATTCCTTGGTTTTAAAATCATTAATCATATTTCAGATTAGATTTAAGACGGAAATAAAAGTTTGAATAATATATTCAATTTTGAATGAAATCTGAATGAAAATCTAAAAGATTTGCAAAAATAAGCCGTCAAATCTATCAAATTCAATTTCAAATATTGTTTTTTCCTTTTCTTGCATGGATTGAATGAGAATTTTGGCTTGTTTGTCTAATTTCGTGATGATAAAATTTCAGGCATTATAAATAAATAATATTATTAAACTGTTGAAATTGACAATATTGAAGTAATAGCATTTTATATGCACTTGACAATACATCTTGATTTGTTGGTCAGACGAAACACGTCTATTTATAATCCCCACTTCTTTCCTTCGATTTTTTGTTAAAGCTTCAATTAAGAGAGGGAAAGGGTTAAATAACTGTATGTCCCAACCCTGTAAACTCTGTGCCGACTTTCAATTGGGTCTTTGCATAGCAGCCAAAAGCGTAATAAATATTAACACAGCCAAGTCGTTACAAAAGATCAGAACGCAATTTGCTAGCAGACGAAACATGTACCCTAACACTGGATCTAGGTAGTTATCTTGATTATATATCTATAGTTATACATTCATTTGTAGACGAATCAGAAGGAGCTGCAACTGTTGAAGATACTAGTGAATCTGATGAGTTGTATACTCTTGCTGTAGAGAGGGGTAAAGCTGTTGAGAGTGTTGCTGTAAAGCTGGATCAAATTAGACAAATTGGGGACAGAATAGCGCAACATCCAGGTAATTTCAGACAAGTTTTTTTTAATACTAGGTATATAATTTACATAATTTCAGTCCGTATATATTATTTTCTCGGTTGCTTTTAAAGATAGACAGATAAAATTTTACTAAAGTCAAAAGTTATAAACCTTTCTTAAGGTTTGTGGTTTTCTTGCGCTCTCTTTTTTTTGTTATGACAACTGAACATCTGCTATATAACTCACTCCGTCCGTTTGTCTATTTCATGATTTTGTTATGCTTTGCTACTTTTGGATTTCATCATCTTTGTTTTTATTATTAACAAATCATTTATCACATTTGAGATACAGCTGTCTTTGAAATCTTATTAATCCTTATCAAAATCGAAAGGCTTTCTTCAATTCTTTTTATATTCAAGATTGTAAAAAGGTGGCATTTAATAAAAAAATATAGGAAGGTCTTTTTTATTGTCCTTTGTCGTATATCCATTATGGATATTATTGATGTTAACCAGTGTATTGTAATCTGAACTTATATAAGAGATAACATTCCCCTTGTTAACGCTAATATAGATAAAAATAGATGAAGATAAATTAAATATTCTTTTCTCATGTCCAGAGCGGAAATGTTTTTTGACAGTAATGTATAAATACATTTTTTATTGTGGCAGCGTAGCTTCTTCTATGCATAATATATGCTCGTACGTTGGACAAACCTTCGTTAAAATATACTAATTTCAACATTTAAAGCATGTTACACTTAAATTGCAAAGATTGATTAAAAACATCATTTTCATGTTTACTTGATATATTTTTCATTTAAAATGTTTTTTTTTGCTGCGCTGTTAATGAACATAATTGTCACTGTTTTATCTTGGTTAATCTTAATTGATTGATATTTTGTATACATAAAAGCATATCTTATTGAAGAAAGGCGAAAAAATGCTTAAATCTTGGGGATAAATTTTGTCCATCGATCATATTTTCTTGGAGAAGTTTTCATATAAGATTTTGCATGACGTAAGCATATTTTTTTCAGGGAAGATAGTACATATACAATTAGAACTTTACGTATAGCTAAAATTAAAAAGCAAACCTTATGCATATTTGATTTAATTTGAGAATTTTACTTTATACACATTCGCTAATATTTTTTTTTTAAATTCAACTCTAATATTAAAGCATAAACTTAGGTACCTAAATCTTTTTTTGACATGGGTAAATTTTAGCTTTATACACATTTTCGAAATTTCGTAGTTTATATTTATCATAGTAAAGGTTTTATATCTAAGATAATCATAAGTTTTTGTATTAATGTTAATGTTTTTATTTTGATATGTGGATTTTGACGGCGAAAAAACTATCAACTCTTGGCCCCAATGAAAGTAATTGAATGTAGGAATTAAAGAGTCTCTAAAGCACACAATAAAGAAATGTCATACTGTAAAAAATACTTTAAATTATCCCACTCAAACCTTTGAAACCTCTTTTACCCTCCTCTAGTAAGGCTTGGACGTCCTTGTTCCCGACAGATATAAAACAAAGTTTGTAACGTAAGACAATTTTTTGTAAGATTTTCGATAAAAATGTTACACAAATACACAACACGAGGAGAGTTTTGTGTAAATTACGGACGTACAGACTTATAAACCATAAAAAAAAGTATGCAATAAAATGAATTATTTACCGTGTAGCGATAAAAATTTGTGTAATGAATGGTGCATACTAAAGAAATGAGAGTAAAAAGCAATAACCTCTAGAATGTAAGAAGTTAAAAAGTTGGTGCAAATTGGATTTTGTCAAGTGCTATATGGTCAAATTTAATAATAAAAAGTTTGTTTTATAGGTGTTGACTAAAATGAACGTACACGTAAAAAGCAAATAGCTAGTCAATTGTTGACAGTGAAATAAATACTTTTGTATAATTTCCTTAAATGCCTTGAGAAAGTAGGCCGCAGCCGCTATCCTATATTAAAGTAGTAAGTTTTTTTGTCTATAGCTTAAGATATCGATAATTTCTGAACCGATTGAGTTCTATATTTTATGGAAGATTCTTATAAATCCCTTGATGGCTTTAGGCTATCGGATAATTATATCTAAGTTTGGTTTTAGGCTATTTTCCTAATTCCCTTACACCTCGGAATACATAGTTCATAGAAGCTAGAAGCGCCGCCTCTAGTTTGAAATAAATCAGGAAGGAGAAATACCATTTTAATTGGTTTTAAAACTTAAGTGGCATAAACCCATATTTTTTTTGTACACTTGATTATTCCTAAATTCTTGAATACTGTGGAGAGTTCAAGTTGACAAAATAAATTATTCCTCTTCCCGGCAATGAAATACAATTCAGGAAGGGAGAACACACTCGCGGAGAAATTAACCACAACCCTCAATTTTCTCAAATATTTACATGCTACCATAGGCAGGAGATTTTACTTAATAATTAAGGTGAAAGTTAATTTCTCGTTGCTTGTGTTGTATCCCTGCCTAGTTCTGCATTTAAACACTATTCTATCTCCAATACATTTTTGTGTCATTTCAATTGAAACTACTGCATAGTGATGAAACAGAACTTTCTACATATTTCTCTTTGATTCAATTATAAATAATATTAGGTTTGTAAGGGCAAGGGTTTACCTCCCCCCGCCCTCCTTAAGGTATATTTCATCTGTTTTTCAAATTAAAGGGAAAAATACCCCAAAACCACACAAGGTTGTGTTAAAAGCTTGCTTCAAAATTTCACCTATTTAGGAGATCTTTACTTTAAATAATAAAACCTTAGTTCGTACGCCGATGATTCTTTGCACTTAAAAGTACTATTTTCATATTCAATTTAAAACTTTTATTTTTGTGTCGATGTTAATACTTATTTCTTAAGCTTTGGTGTGTAAAACATGAAAAGTTTTCTTTAAAACCTTTAAATTCGTTTTAGATTTTGTTGAATAAAATATGCAAATCTATACAACCATACGTTTACAATTTTCAATATTTCTTGTGAAATTTCAAAGATTTTTTTTATTGATATAAGATTATGAAGTTAATATTTAAAAGTCAGGTGGCATGAAAGTAAAGTTGACAAAGATAAGTAAACCTATTTGGTAGATAAATATACCCAATCTTACAGTTGTAATACAAAGGACAAATTTTTTCCTCTAATTTTTGTGTGAAAATTTGCCTTAGTTACCTTGAAATTATTTGAAGATTATTGGAAAAAAAGTTATAACTGCATAATTAATCAGAAACAGAGGGGACATTTGGCTGTTTATTACACTAGTCCCCAAAGTTCTATATTATCGTTTTCTTATTTGTTGGCTTACCAACTTTAAGAACTTTAATTGGTTGGTTTATTAAGTTAAGTTTTAACCTTTAATTGTAATCTAATGAAGGGATAATTTTGTGTATCATCATTAGGGATGTACATCATTGTCATATCCCTTCAGATAGATAATACTTATTTTTTATTCCATTCTTTTTTAGTCACCTTGACTTAAGAACCGTGTTTGATTTTATATTTTAAGCAGTGTTGCGGATCCGCATTGATTGTATGCGGATCCGAATCCTCCAAATTTGGTCAGTGCGGATCCGGATCCGGATCCTTGACAATAAAAATAAAATCACTAAATTTTTCAAAAAATATTTATTCTTTAATCTCGAAGTCAAAAATACTTTTAATTTTCAAGTCTGAACCTAAACCTTAAAGATTGGCTCTCATCACAAGAATGTCTGATTTTCAAAATTTGTAAGTGACTATTTTATATAAATTTGGGTAGATTTTTCCATAAATTTATACCCCAGGATCCGGATCCGGATCCTTGGACTCAAAAAAATGCGGATCCTTGCGGATCCGGATCCACAACACTGATTTTAAGTCTTTAAAATTTTCGATTTGATATAAAGTCTTTTTTCCTTAAAATTTAATTGATTTATGCTTTAAATACACATCTGTGGTTTGTTTTTATTTTAAACTTGAACAAAGTTTCCAAACATGACAAGTAAAAACTAATGGCAAGAGTTGTTTAAATTTTTGCAAGGATTATCTTTGTTGTTATTATACCTTTTACCTCTCCTCCTATGGTTAGTATTTCCCTTTTATTTGCCCTTCTCTTTTATAATTTAAAACCATTTGTCCGCCTACCATTTTAAATAGAGAAAAGCAAAGAGTTTAGCAGACTTTTTTTTGCAAACTTTTCCGATAAATCCGCCGCCTTTCGTGATACAGAGACAGAAGAGATATCTTTGCATTCTCTTTACTTTCTCTAGTTCTTGTTCCCTGCTCCTCTACGTAGAATCTTGCTATCCAGTTGGAAATGTTGTTCAGTTTCATTGACAATCTTCTGCAGTTTTCCCTCTGGTTTTATACAGAAAAAAATATCCGAATTTATTTATAATCATTTTGTTTTGCATTGAAAATAACTAGATACAATTAAATAAGTGACGAATAAAGTAATTGTAAAAAAGCTTTATAATTGTCAGATAAAAAATTGTTTTAAAATATTTAAAACAAGGAGAAATACTTTCATAGCCATCAAACATTGGAGGGAAAGCATCGAATACGTTAATTATCTATATATTAATGACAGTTTAATGGAAATAACAAAATATTGACGAACTTTTTAATGTCAACATAATCAAAAATTGCTTTGAATTGAAAAATAGGGTTTAAACTTTTAAACAATTTCATTATTAGAAAAAAATGTGACTGAAGGAATTTGGAAAGCTAATGCTTACCCTATAACGTTTTATACTGGCGATCAGAAATGAGATTTTTTACCAATCGCATATGTGCTGAAAACCATAAAATATATTCTATTTTTATAATTTAATGTTTTTATTTTTTTATTCTTGTTTAACTAAAATCTATTATTTTAATAAAATGAAGGAATATTGAGAAGTTTTGTCTTTTGTTGAATGTTATTAGAAATGTTATGATACTGATTTTTCAGGAAAAAGGTTGGACCAGACATATTTTTGCGCAATAACTGAAAACAACCTAAATATTCATAATTATTTCTAATAATTTCTAAAATTTTGGGTAGATATACTTATATTGCTAGTGATTACCCATTATATTGTTTAGTTTAATGAATCCGCGGAGATCCATGACCATGCGAGGCTTATGAAAGTTACCTTAAAGATCTTTATAAATTTACCTGGAAAATCGAAGGGTACTATAATGGTTGTTTTCATTACACTATTATTATTATTTCAGAATGTTCAGAAAGTCATACAGTTAAAGAAGACCTAGAATCACTGTGTCAATCTTTTCAAGCTGTTCAACAAAGATTTGCCCAGTTTATTGATAAGCTTGAGAACAAACAAACAACGGATGTTGAGAAAAAAGACATTATTGATAAGGATTTAATTGCTAGCACTGGCAATCTTAAAACAACTGCTGAAGAGGAAAAAGAGACTGCTAATATTGTGGATAGTTATAAAGATTCTAGTGACGAGAAATTAAATGTGATAAGTGACAAGAATGTGAGTGATCATAGTGGCAAAGAATTATCTGAGGAAAATAGTGATAATGTGAAAGATAGTGATGAGAAAGAGAATGATGTAAAAAATAATTACGAAGAGTGTACAGTGAATCTTACACTAACTATTCCTAGGTAACAAAAATTTTGTAGAAGTATGGTGGAAGGCAATTTAAAACCGTGCAAAAAATTTGTACTGCTTGGATCTTGCACAAGATTTTCATGTCCTCTCATAATAATGTGAAACTTGTAGCGGGATAAAATAACGATTTCCCATATTCCCCCCCCCCCTCTATCGCTTTATTTTTACTGTGTTTTTATGACAATTACAAAATACTTTGAATAATTCTTTGCAATTTAATAAAATGAATTACATTTCATGGTAAATATAATTGACAGAAAATTTGGAAAATATCTAGTTATTTGTTACTGAAGGAGGAGATATATTGCTAAGAATTGTAAAGAACATAAAAACATGATAGACTGACCATTTTACTTTAAAAACTATGCTTCTCAAAATATTTAAACTTTTAGATTAAATGAAGAGACAAAAGGAGAAGAAAGTTACACAACTGAAGCCTATGTCACAATGATGAACCAATCACAGTCCCACTCCACAACAACCAGAGAAATATCTGAGCTGGAGCTGAACCTGGACAAATGTGACCGGTACCTGCAGGAACCATTCTACCTGGAGGACACCAGCAGTCTTGAGGATATTCTTAGAGAGGCCCACAGCCATCTAAAGCTTCTGGCGGATGCCTTTGTGCCGGCCAGTCTCACTGATGACGAGGCCTCAGATGTCTTGGATAGATTACTGGAGGTCAAGAAGAAGTTGAGGTCACGTGAGAAGGATGCCAGGGCGATACTTGATGACGTAACTCAGGTAAAATTACGTAGAAATATCATGATTTAACTTAATAGGGATAAATAAACTTTGTGAAAAACGTACCTAATTTTCATGAGATAATAACGATTACTAGATAAAACTGTTGTTCAATTGTTACAAGCTGGAAATTAGTTGAATTTTTTTTATATTTATCCCCCTTCCCTAGATTATAGTAATTAAAATTTATTCTAACATTGTTAGAAATATTTAGGTTTTGCCGTTATTTAGAATAAAGTTGTATTATGTTAGGTTCGCGAGGAGATATCTGGTTTATCCCTTTGGATGGCTGAAGTGAATGTATTCCTTGGAGCTGAAGAACCTGCCCTTGGAGACCTTCAAACACTGGAGGCACAGCTTAAAGAATCTAACGCTCTACAAGTAAAGTTTATATTTCCTTGAGATTATAATCAAAATCGTTTCATTCCAAGATAAATTTTGGCGGCTTCCCCTCTAAGTGCCCTGTTGGTGTGGGTTTTTTCGACATTAAATTGGTATAAAATAATCATCTGTATTATGGCAGATTATAAATTATTTTAGTGTAACTGTCAGTGCCATTTAAAGAATCATTTCAAAGAATATTTAGGTTTTGCTTTCATAAACATTTTTCAACTTTTTACGAAGGTGATTGATTTAAATGAAATATTTTAGGAGGATATTGTAACATTGGAACCCAACATAACAAATATACAAGGAACTGGTAAAAGTCTTATTTCAAGGTATGGTTTATTATTTAATCATCTATTTGAAAACCTAAGTATTTATTGAAGAACGTTTTATCTTTAAAGTTTAGGTTTATTATTCTCGACTCTATTCCATAAGATTTACAGACGGACACCCCGAGTGATAAAAGTTTCAATTTATTGGATCTAAATCATTTATCCATTTATTTACGAAAATAAATGCGGTTTCTTTTAAAGGTTAAAACTATGAAATAGTAAAAGCTTTTAGATCAATCCAATCTAACAATCTTCAAATTTAGTTTTGGTAAATAATTTTATAAATTAGGTAGAAACAAGGTGTTTGTGTCTGCTCAGGAATAGACCTTGAAATGTAAAAAAAAACTAAAGATAAGGCAATTCGTTTTTTTTAAGTGGACCAATAATACTCCCCTTCAAAAATTAAGAAGAATTGAAAAAAGGAGGCATAGGTTATTCGTGAAGAATAAATTTACGAAAATTAGGCAGTACTTTTCGCTTTCATTATTATTAGTTTTTAGTTTTAGTTGTTAGTGGTTCTAATTTCAGACTTAGATACGTTTTTATAGATTAACGTATTTTTTTAGTTATGTATTTTTCTTTTGTCTAATAAAATTACTAAATCATTTTGTCTGATGCATTGAGGGAATAGTGTTACCTCTTATTTATCTTTTTAAATAAGGCAAAGCAGGCCATGATTGGTCCATTGACGGAATAATGGATTCTGCAGAAAATGATATTTCCAATATTGACCAGAGCAGACAAGTTATTACCATGGAAAACAGTCAAATCAAAACTAACAAAAATAAAAGATTATAGTTTGGCGCTAATGTTACAATACTTAATTATCAAGGGCAACGCACCGTGTATCTAGGAAATTCAGTTTAGGGGTTGTGTACCCCCCTATTTTTTTGTTAGGCGAGAAAAGATTTTTTGAGTTGGACTGACGTTTTCAAGTACTTCCTCATTTATTTTAAATTTTTTTTTCTTTTTTTTTTGGGGGGGGGGTGTTCTCCAATTCTCCAGAAAGCATAAAACTTTCACAGAACAAGAGAATATGCGCAACCTAATCGGCTTCAAACATCTTAAGGGACTGACGAAAAAACATTGTTTTGTTTAGTTTTAGTGATGGATTTCTTTATAAATTTTCTTTCTAGTTTTGATTATTTTGATTATAATTAACAATTTTTATTTATAGATGTAAGTCTGGTTGCAAGCTGCGCTATGAGCTGGAGGAGGAAATATCCGGAGTGGTTAAATCCTGGGATACAACTGTCCAGGCCGCGCTTACACAGAACCAGAAGCTGAGGAGCGCGTGCGAAAAGACCAGAGAGGTGCTCGACCTCATTCACGAGATCAACACTTTCCTAGACCAGCTGGAGCAAGAGTTGCCGCTTCAGAGTGTCGTCACAGACGCGCCAGAGTTGTCACAGCGAACTTATAAATTGTTACAGCTGAGGGATAAAACTGACCGCAAGTCTAGTGTGCTAAATAGATTATCTACCACTGTTAGTCAACTCATAGAAAGTGAAAGTGAAGGTGAGGGAGGTGGTAATGTTGGCGGCTCTAATGTCCAACCAGCAACTGCTTCAACGGCTGTAACCACAGCACAAAATAAGCCATCAGCATTAGAAATAAAACTAAGTGAAGTTCAGACACGATGGAGCACTCTGACAGAGCCAGTGACTAATCAGTACACAAAGATGCGCGAGGCAAGCACAGATTATGGCGAATTTAAAACATTAGTTGCACAGGAGTCGGATTGGCTTGACCGCCTGGAAAAAAAGCTGCGGCGGTCCAGCAAATGCGCCGCCGACGCTGAGGAGATTTCCGAAGAGTTGGATGATCTGGAGAATTGTTTAAATAACCGTCCAGGTGATAGGCTGGATAAACTTAAGAGATTAGCAGCATCTCTGTCTGAGAAGGATGTGTTGATATCTCCTGTACAGACAGAGGCTGACCGGCTTGAGAAACGATGGGAAACTCTAGAGGGCCACGCAAAGAAAAGAATTAAAAGTTTAGAAGGTAAGACAGGAAACTTTTGGTTTTTTTAATGAGTGAATTTAAATATTGTTTGATTTAAAATGTTGGGAATATACAGTTTATTGCTTTGATTTTCTGTTTGTCTGTTACAAAAAATACATATTTTTGACTTGTCGTTATATTTTACAAGGTTTCGTGAATAGAAATTAGTGATGGGAATCCGGATCCGGAATCCGGAATCCGCCCAATTTTCGGCCAATTTTGGAATCCGAATCCGGATCCGGAATCCGTTTTTTATAGCGGATTCCGGATTCTAAATTGGTAGGCTAAAATTACCGTCTTTTTTCTTACAACTCCCTCTGTTTGAAGGCAAAGATCAAAAAAAATTTTCTACATAACAAATTTTAATAATTACTAATGTGATGTAAATGTTTTAGTTATGCTGGAAGTCAACACTTTAAACAAATCAAGGCTTCAACCAAGTAACATAGTGATAAATTAACGAAAAAAGCTATCCCTCTGTGACGGACGGCCTTTTAAAATACTGCTAAATCCGGAATCCGAATCCGGAATCCTCCAAAAATAAGAATCCGGAATCCGCAAGAATCCGTCACTTTTTTTGACGGATTCCTTCAGAATCCGGAATCCGAATCCGGCCCAAAAATTCGACGGATTCCCATCCCTAATAGAAATACTATACCTAAACTATTTAATTTTTCTGTTTACATATAATACTTTTAAATTAGTCGTTTTATTGCCTCCTTGCTGAGTTGCTTTAGGGTTTGTCAAGAGTCTCTTACAGCAAAGGTAAAAATCTACCCGAATTATTTGTTTATGGAATGTTCCTACTTAATTTACTTTTTATTATCTGTATATACACCTAATAATTAGATTAATTGGATGGTTGATAATATCTGGAAGTCTTGAAACAATTGATAAATTATATTATGATAATTGAGTCTTTTTTATAGCTTAGGCACTATCTGTGATAGAATACCATAGCAGGTATTAAAATGTTTAACGGATAGATAGATTATGGTTGAAATCCTTACTTAAAACCTTACATAAAAGATTGTGTTATGACACCCACATCCAGGTATACACATAGTCATGTCAACAGCTGACACCCGTATCTAGGTATACAGATAGTCATGTCAACAGCTGACACCCGTATCTAGGTATACAGATAGTCATGTCAACAGCTGACACCCGTATCCAGGTATACAGATAGTCATGTCAACAGCTGACACCCGTATCTAGGTATACAGATAGTCATGTCAACAGCTGACACCCGTATCCAGGTATACAGATAGTCATGTCAACAGCTGACACCCGTATCCAGGTATACAGATAGTCATGTCAACAGCTGACACCCGTATCCAGGTATACAGATAGTCATGTCAACAGCTGACACCCGTATCCAGGTATACACATCGTCATGTCAACAGCTGACACCCGTATCCAGGTATACAGATAGTCATGTCAACAGCTGACACCCGTATCCAGGTATACAGATAGTCATGTCAACAGCTGACACCCGTATCCAGGTATACACATCGTCATGTCAACAGCTGAACATTTTTATTTATTTTAGAATGCATAACCGAAGCACAAGAATGGGAGTGCAAAATATTATCGGTTCAGGTAAATATTTTATCTTTCTTCAAATGTTTTACAATATTTATGTTTTATTGCATATAATGCATAGGTGACTTTCTTTCATTTCATTTTACAAAAAAAAAGTATTTGCTAGATTCCTGCTTTATTTTTTACTAGCTGCTTCGCCCCTTGCCTCTAGGGGCTTTGCCCAAAGAGGTTTGATCAACTTAATTTTTCGTATTTTAGATTTAAAAGAAATATTTTTTTTTGGGGGGGGGGGGGAGGTATTTTTCATTTTTGGGGGGTTGGGGGTGTCTTAAACGCCAAGAAAAAAGTTATAAAACTTTCCGGGACCTATGAGAAGCTAACCTGTAAGTGAACCCGATCGGTTCTGTGGTTAGCGAGATCCTTCGGTACAAACAGACAGACAGACATCGTTCAACTTTGTATTATAGATTACAAATAGACAAACATTAATGATACAGCAAAACAAAAGTACAAATAAGATATTAAAAGATCATAAAATAAATAAACAATCGGTACTTTCCTTCTAAGTGCTTATCGAGCACTAAAATGTAACCTCCTCTCCCCTATATTTTAGGCTCAAGGGGGGGGGGGGGGGGCGTATTTTTATTGTCTAAAGCAAAAAATGGGTTGAGGGGGAGGGGGATTATAAATCTCTTTAGGGATCCGGATATAATCATGAACTGCACTAAAAAATAGATAGTTTAATGGGAGCAAAGTACACAAAATAAATAAAAATTATATTGATAATAGATTACGCAATACGTTGTCATGTTCAATGATTTCTTCAATGCATACAACTAAAATACTTAGAAAACAAGAAAATCCATATCCATAAAAAATTGCATAAAAATAGTAAATATACAGTCTCGGAAATTATCAAGTATTTTTTTTTTAATTTTGTAAAGTCACCAATAATCAACGAATCATTTTCCAATAATTAACTTGATCTTTTTTTAGTAGATATGAATACCAATCAAGTAAATAGGTTTTGCATATTATATAAGGTTGCTTCTATTATATAATTTGCTTTCTAACATCTGATTATGATTTGACCAGGATTGGCTGGCGGAGAAAGATGCCATCCTGTCCTCTCACCTGGAACATGAACTGACTGCTCAGGATTTGCCAGATGAAAATCAGGTAATATATTTTTCCACACTCTAGCCTGAGAGTGTTTTTTTCAACTTTTTTTAATACAGTAAAGATGTCTCATTTTTTCGCCTTCTGAAACGTCCATGACTTTTTATTACTTTTCGTAATGATGGGTTTTAAAAATGACAGTATAATTAGAATTTTGTTTGAATATGCTCATTGATAACGCAAAGTAAACAGAGGAAGAAAAATGTTAGACATCTATTTTATTATTATTTGTTGGTGCTTACAGTGTTAAAAATATCCATGCTTAAAATCTATATTGTCAATTTTTCATAATTTCTTAAACATCCAGCTTTTTTTAAGTTGAAGAAATAACTTATAAACTATTTCTATACAGATTCCCTATTCAGTAGGAATATTTCCTATTCTAATAAAGACTAAAAGTAGGAAAACGCATAATATATGCAAGGGTGTGCTCAGATATTTTTCTTGGGGGACATTGACTGTAATGGATGACAGAATTATTCCCTTCATTATTTTCTGAACTTGTTAGTGCCCTCTGATGGAGTTCAAATCCTGCAGGTTTTTTTAAAATCTGTTTAACCCAGTTCATAGTAATATAAGCTTTTCATTATTTTCTGAAATGATTGGGACTGGTTTAGACAGGTTTTCTGCTCTTTAAAAACGAGAAAAAAACACCCCTTTACAATTCCATTGTATACGTTAGTGTATGTATGTATCACACTTTGCTAGAATAATAAAAGTTTAAAGAAAGGGTTACACCAGAATATATATTTTTTGTTAAGGAATAGTTGTCTGTTCACGCTTGGTTTTTTATTAAATGAATAAGTTAGGGTACAATGTTTGGCACTTTCGATATAAGTAAATGATAATAAAAAACCCATAGAATGCGATAATAACTTCAGAAAAATCGAAGAAAATAGTTTTAATACTTAATTAACGTTTTTAAGTTTTTCTTCAAAAAGTTTAGATAAGATGCCTTTAAAAGTCGTCTATGATTTTGTCAGGGATAAAAATGTGACTTTAAAATAAGAATTACAACATATTTTTTCAATTAGTACAAAGTAAAATTTTGAACATTTTATTGATCAGTATATTTTTTAAAATGTGAAGTAGAAACCTGAATATTTTATCATGAAAATTGTGTTATGATTTGATTGTCTGCTAGATTACAAGAAAAAAGATACTGACAGTACTTGTTGGTTCTTTAAAAATAATTAGGTAGATTACTTTCAGAACCCCTCTTTTTGCAACGTTATTTCAATAGAACAGAGCCGTAGTCTTAGTGTACTCAATATCTAGACAGCCAACCATTGTTTTAGAATTGTTCAATTTTTTTAACTTCTGATAAAAACAGAATTAATGGTATTTTTGTAAATATTATACCTCCAAGAAATGGCTATACTTCCCAATCATATGTTGTGTGATATTTAAGAGGAATTATTTTGATATAATGTCATTAAAATATTCGTTAAAAAAAGTGCTATTCTAGCTTATACTTTACATTTTAATGTGTATGATAATTCAAATAAAAGATAATGAAGATTTATATTATATTTAATTGTTATAATTATAAAGAAAAACCTGGAAACAGTAAAAAACTGACTTTATTTTATTGACGTAGGGAAAATTTTGTCAAATATTTGAATAAAAAAACAATATAAGACAAAATAAATTATTTTTAATATAGTCACAAAAAGGCTTAATGAGTTTAGGAAATATTTCATTCACTAATCATGTCATTTAAACTCTATTAGACAGAATACAGTGTAAAAAGATGTTCTCGTTTTAATTTTAAGTAATTTGAAATGCATTTTAATACCTTTTAATGATTTATTTTTTGAAACATCTTTTTATAAAATGTTATTTATTTTTGAAGTTATATGTTAAAATGTTTTTAAATTTTGTTAACATTTTGTTTTAAATGTAGAAAATTGGTAATTCTAAACATTCAAAAAATGATTTTATTAAATTTTCATCACTTAAATTGCATGTTTGATGAAATTTTCAACTGATAATTCAAGAAAAATCGTTTAAGTTTTACTATATTTTACTTTGAAATGTTAAAAAAATATAATTATTGTCAAAAATGTGGAAGTTATACTTTCCTCAAAAAAAGACCTAAAACATGCAAATTAACACGTGTAATGAGATTTTTTTTCTTTCAGGTTTAATTTTAAGTAATTATTGATATTTTTTGTAAAAAGGATTTTATATAAAAAGTTTTAAAACTCAAGTTATGTAGTGGTTCTAAAAAAGGTTGCGAATTTATGCAATTTTCTTGCAAAAAAAATTTTCTAGGATTTTAAAAATAGCAAAGGGTGTTATTAGACGTACTTACAGATACAATTGCAAAGTCATTTTGGCCAAACACTTAAATAAAGTTTTGACATCTGAGGGTCCAACCGTGTGTTATCAAAATATCTGTTATTAGGATTTTTTTCAGAAGAAATTTGATCAAATGCTATATTGATTCAATACTAGAAATGCAATTATACGAATATGTAAATCAAATCATAGTTTTATTTTCAATTTGCTTTCATGTTTGAACATATTTTGTTGTTTACCCCCAGTGTGGCGTGTGTGTGATACATGAATGTTGAAAGTGGATTGTTGCAAATATGAAAAAATGAATCTAGTTAATCTCTGGAGAATGTTTTCATGAATATAACAAAGCGTTTTTCTAACATTGTAAGCACCAACCTTTTCTGCATGCGGTTTTTTTATAATTTATGTATATTTTTATCGTTTCTGATAATATTTATAGGATTTGTTAAATTTTGAAATAAAAATTAAAGACAGCACACATACACAAAATCATCTTAATAAAATTAGGTTTACAATAAAAAAGAATTTGCAATTATGCCTTACAGTATTTTTATTGCCAAAATTTCATTTATTTATATTTAAGAAGTCTAAAGCCAGCAAAGACCAATAGAAAGCTACAAATTAAGGTTTATGCAGACAAACACAAACTCATTAACTTTGGTATAAATTATAGTATTTTGGGTTTTTGTTTCTGCGCTACTTTTTGACATTATGATCCTTATTTTTTTGAATTTTATAAAATAGATCAAAAAATTAATAGTATAAAATTGGGTGTGTTTAAATTGCTACGAAGAAAACTGTGTTAAAATTTTGTAAAAATGTTAATGAGATGTAAATTTGTGTGATGTTAATTAGGAAAGAAAACCATATGTGGAGAATAGCAAGGAACTAATTCTAAACTCAAAGTTTTATCATTGGATTTTTAATGCTAGAAAGACGTAATTTTAAAATTGTTTCATTGTTTTCTTGGAGGGTAGTTAAGCATCACTTTAACGTATGTATAAAAAAGATTTTGAAATCTTAAAGAAAAATTTTTTCACCAGTCTCAGCAGCCACCAAAACATTATTTTGATTTAAGGCAATATATTTATTTAAGTTCTAAGCGTAGATTATAAGTCTAGCTCAGCTGAAATATTTAAAAGTTAAGCTGTCTTAATGTCTTACAGACAAACAGACAATAAATTTTGCGCCAGTCTAATGTGGAGATACTAATAGTAATATTAGCATAAGTTGATCAGTAACACTACACACAGTCCCACATTCAACATACAAATATTTGGTTTAGGATTTCATTTTATTTCAAACTTTTATTTTTATCAATTTGCATATCATATACAGCATGTGTTTGTGTATATATTCTAGGAGAACTATTTCAACTGTAATATTACACATAAATACAAAACGATGAATAATATTCATTGTAAAAGTTTATTAAAAGCGAAGCTTTTTTATAATTAGGGTCGGTCCGTCCGTCCGTACGTTTAGAAGATAGCTTTTTTCGTTAATTTAGGCAAGTTAGAATTATCCTATTGATTTTAAACTTTGCATGGTGATTCCTGTAGTAGTTAGGTATGATTTAGAAAGCGTAGCAACTCTATAATCATTACTAGAATGTCCGTATGTCCATTTTAAACATGTTGATTTTTTACTTTTTTAACAACAAATTTTCATGTGATCTAATTATCCGATTGTTCTGAATTTTGGTGTACTGATTCCTGGGTCAACAAAGTACTATATTATAAGCAAAGCATCTCTATAATCAAGTCCTAAAAATGCAAGTATGCCCATAAACATTATCCTGTATCAAGAAGTTTTTCAACAAATTTTGCTTTGACTCTTTTATTCATTTATATTCTGATTATTCAGTTCTGACACTATACAAGTGTTAATGTCCGTTTGTCCTGCCGTTTCAGAGCTTCGCTTTTATGGATGTTGTCATCCTTGTTTTTAGTTATTTTCTACAGATCCTTCATTCAACTTCAAATCACATAGTCAGACAACAGAATATTAGCAAATATGTGATAAAGTTTTTAATTTTAAGTTTGAACTAAACTTATCAATACTTTTTACACAAATTTGCTTAAATACTTGATGTGAACATTGTGCTTGGTCGTCTTAAAGATCACAATTGCAAAAATTTGGACAAGTATATCATGTAATAAATGTGTGTCAAAAGTACAAGTTTATCTGTTTAAAATGGACTTTCTGACAATGAGTTTTAGGCTGCTGCGCTATCTTATTTCTATCTAACTGTTAAACAATTATTGTGTTAAGTCTTGAAATGAGAGGAAGGTTCTAACATATTCCTAAATTATTTTTGGACTGGCTTAACTCTACATGCACTGTAGAAAATAATTCAAAAATTACTGACTATAGCACGTCAGATTACGTGTTATTTTATCAAAATTTCTATTTAAACTCTTTTAAATCCATTTTTATCGCTAAAAATGCATTTAAATGTTATGTTACAAGAACTGATATTTTATTTTATATTTCGTGATATTATTTCTGCATATATTATCAACTTGAAATTATATTGTGGAATACATTTTAAATAATTATGGTAAAATTAGATAATTGCTAATCTAGTGGTGCTTTTTTCAAGATTTGAATAAGTGAAAATTTTGTATTTGGTTTTCTGTATGAAACCATTAACTTTATTAGTAACAGAATGTTTGTACTACTGCCTGTTTGGGTTTTCTTTACTGCGATGCTTCTTATATTTAGGTTTAGGGAAGGTTTGATAGAGTACCACTACCACTACGCTTTCAAGGAGAATGGCCTCTAGAAATAAAATGTCCCCTCCCCAAATTTTCGTTACTTATTCTTTTAATATCAAATCGAAAGTTGGATCGAATTTTCTCCCGATGTTGGACAAATTAATGTCACGTCTTGCGGTCGTAGCGGGCATGCGTCATATTGGAAGGGTGACGCAAATTTCATATCTCAGTTTTCGCTATTTAATTTACTATTTTTCTATATCAGATAAAAGCAATGCTTTCAAGATTATTTAATTCGCTATAATATAATGATAATTTTTTTTCAAATCGTGAAATCTGGGATCTGAAATTTGCGTCACCCTTCCATCATGACGCATGACAAAAAGTGGGGAAGAGAATTAGGTATTGGTTAGAACCGGTTTCCATAATGCCATCGTTTCTTGAGTTAAACTCAATCTTTCTCCCCCTACCCCTTACTCAAGTGCATCTAGAGGGTTCAGCCGCTATTTACAAATTAACAAATAAAAAATAACTTAACACATTGATATATTTAATTTACTTCTTTGTTTTGATTTATATAATTAATTTTTATAAAATATATCAAAAATAGTTTGATAATAATTAGATCATCACAGTTTACACTTTACCGTTGAAGTAAAAAAAATAAATAATATTGGTATTTTCCACTTTAAGCTGAGATATTGGGAAGCTTTAGAACTTCAGTAAAAAAAGCAATGTGTAAAACAGCCTAACAGGATTATAAAACTGTCTAACTTCTAAGCGATTGTAAAAATCTTTTAGATCATGATACCTCTGAATAATAGCGACCATTAAAATAAAAAAGTTAACCCTTTTTAATTAGTTTAAGTTTATAATTAGTCTTAAATAATTCCAAATGTTCTAAAATGTCAAAATAGCTGCACTCCTTGGTTTTAAGTTGTAGATTCCGACTACTGTTTTAGTTGGTCCAGGGTTTACAGACTATAACTCCTGTTTCTGAACATCTCGATCTTGTTTTTCCAAATTTCAAAGGGTTGTTTTGATCCTTCTCTTTGAACAAGGAAGAGTTGTTTTTGACTAGCTTTTTTCCATTTTGATGATCGGGAAATGCAATTCATTGTTACCGGTACCAGGGAGCTAGGCTGATAAGCATGGGCCATATGCCAGAAAAAGGGATATATAAATGTTATTGACCTATTGTGAATCGTGATATATCAAACAAGGATGACAACATCCATTAAAGCCAAGCACTGACATTAACACTTGTTTACTTATAGTGTCAGAACTGAATAATCAGAATATAAATGTATAAGATTCGGAGCAAAATTGTAAGTAAATTTGTTGAAAAACTGCTTGATACAGAATAACGTTTATGGACATACTTACATTTTTAGGACTTGATTATGTTGTTGTTTCGCTTATGATATTGTACTTTGTTGTCCCAGGAATCAGTATACCAAAAAACAGATCAATCGGATAATTAGATCACATAAAAAGTTGTTGTTAAAAAAGTAAAAAAATCAACACGTTTAAAATGGACATACGGACATTCTGATACGCTTTCTAAGTCGTACCTAACTACTACAGGAATTACCATGCAAAGTTTAAAATCGATAGGACAATTCTAACATGCCTAAATTAACAAAAAAAAGCTATCCGTTACGGACGGACGTATGGACGGACCGACCCTTATTATAGAAAAGCTTCGCTTTTAAAAATACGTATAAGCAGAAACAATGCCTTTTAATTGTTAATTATATATTTAAAACGGTTCAAAATAAAGGATCCTACAATATAAAACATATAGTCGATTTTCTATATACTTTGAGCTACTGTAATTTTTTTTTGTACTGCTTTACCTGTTCGTTTATGCTACGCAGAGAAAATGGGTGATATTAGAGGGGAATATGGTCGGGTATTGCATTGGTCAATTATTCTTTTACATCGTGGTTGCCAAATTTCAAGTCTTCATTTTTCAAAATATCCTTAAACCTACTTTTTATTATATTTTAGAATTACTGTTTTTATTTTATAAAAATATTTTTTATTGAGCAAATGTTTATTTTAAATATTAAGTTTGTATTTTTTGGCAAAACAAATACTGGCACTTGTGCAAATTTGAGGTTACTCTGTTTTTGCAACAAGAAAAAAACATTTCGTACCTGATTTTGTGTGTGGAGCGTCCAGTTCATTCCATACTCTCTTCTATAAACATTCTTATTACCATTTAACAATCCTATAATATATTATTTATTATTATTAATCTTTTTACAATACAAAAATGTAATGCTTTTTATATTCTACAGATAATATGTGAATTTCTATTACGGGACAACGATTTTGCTTTATAAAACACAGTTTGATTGAATATTTGCTTGACTTATCACATAACTCTTAAAAAATGAAATTTAACGCAATTCTAATCATAATTGTCTTTCTATTCTCATGATGAATAGTTGGCTCCAAATGTCTTTCCAACATTTAGGCCAAATAAGAGAGACATATAATAATCTAGTAACTTAATATCCTAATTAAACCAAATGTTTGAATGATAAATGTGAAAGATAGTTATTAAATTACTAAATGTTCATGTGTGATGATCATGTCCGCACAATAACCATCATTCTGTTTAGAGAGAGGTAAGCACATCATTTTATTTTTTATACATTTTTATTCTCATATAAAATGCAATTTTTCAAAAAGAAATATCAGGTTAAGAAAAGGACAATTTTTAAAGCTGTGGATGCAACCTTTAGAAAAAAAGGTGGAAAGTAAAATTCACTGCGGCAGCTGCAAAATGCTGACTTGCATCGAGCTGCAATAATGGTAGGTGCAGTTTGGCAGTACCTAGTAGATATATGATTTTGCAGCTGATTATAATAGTAGGGCGCTTGCTGCGAAAACAGCTATAGCATATTAAAAAGTTGCCAGGCTACCGAGCTCTTGTTAAGAAGAGGCCTAAACAAGAAAATTGCATTTTATATGATAATAAAAAATGTTTTTTTTTCTTTCTTTTTAATAACATTTACAAAAAATCAGGACTAACATAAAACATTTCCATAGATTTTTTTCTGTACATACAAATACTGATACTTTATACTTCGTAGAATACTGAATTATTTTATCATATCTATTTTCCATTTCATTATTTTTTAAATTTAGAATTTTATTAACTTGTTTCCCCTATAAAGGAGCACAACTGCGTAAATTTTTAAATGATTTTTCAATATAAACAATCGTTTGTACCCTAAGATTTTTTATGCTGATTTTTCTTATATTATACTAAAGCCGCCGAAATCTGCAAACTTTCTGCGTTTTTGCTCAGGTTTAAGTATTGATAATAAACATTTAGATAAATAAGCAAAAATTAGCAAGCTCTAAGTATCACTTTGACGTCAGATAACTCTTTTTGTCAACTCCCTTGTTGTGAAAAGGGTTAAGTGATAATGCATTTTTGAATTATTTTCTTGTGATGATGCCCGAATCTGTTGTTTGTATTTTGAATTTGCAAACTATTGAAGTAGCTTTATGCATCTATACTCAGAATTTTATATACAGTAACTTCCATTATGCTTAACCCTTTTATTACTTTTATGTATAGCCCCCCCCCCCCCTCCTTATTTTACCATTTAGGAGCAAACAAAATATTTTAAATTCTATACTTGTTAATTACTTTGTTACTTACAATTACTTAAACCTAATATAAAAGTCCTTCCTTTACCTATTCTTTTTTCTTGTCAAAAGTCTAATGTCATCATTCAAAAAATTTTATCAACGTTGAAAAAGTATTTATTGAGGCTACTCCTTTAATTGTTTAAAACATGGGTCGTATACCTATTGTAAATAAACAAGAATATATAGATATTTTATTTTTTAATTTAAGTCCTCTCCAGATAGACCCTAGATTATTCCCTGTTTTATATTTAGAGTTAGGAATTTTAAAAATTTTCCTGTTTTGAAAAATAATATTCTTGTTTTAATTTTGCACATTGATATTTGTTGCTTCAGTATTTGTTACGAGAGTTTGAAGACAAGGAGAACATATTGTCTGCTATGGATGAACAGGTTATAGTTTATATTAGTTTGAAGACAAGGAGATCATATTGTCTGCTATGGATGAACAGGTTACAGTTTATAGTTTATATTAGTTTGAAGACAAGGAGAACATATTGTCTGCCATGGATGAACAGGTTATAGTTTATATTAGTTTGAAGACAAGGAGATCATATTGTTTGCTATGGATGAACAGGTTATAGTTTATATTAGTTTGAAGACAAGGAGAACATATTGTCTGCTATGGATGAACAGGTTATAGTTTATATTAGTTTGAAGACAAGGAGAACATATTGTCTGCTATGGATGAACAGGTTATACTTTATATTAGTTTGAAGACAAGGAGAACATATTGTCTGCTATGGATGAACAGGATATATACTTTATATTAGTTTGAAGACAAGGAGAACATATTGTCTGCTATGGATGAACAGGTTATACTTTATATTAGTTTGAAGACAAGGAGAACATATTGTCTGCTATGGATGAACAGGATATATACTTTATATTAGTTTGAAGACAAGGAGAACATATTGTCTGCTATGGATGAACAGGTTAAAGTTTATAGTTTATATAAGTCAATATAATATGTTAAAGGGGGCTGTGCACATATCGACAGATTAGATAGAACGGAGGAAAGGGGGATGGGACTGTTGCTAAAACTACTAAACCGATAAATTTGTCGCTAGAATCATACAAACCTAAACTTTATAGGCGATTTTTGAGACAATTATTTATTATAATAAATCAAGAATTAATTTCATATATGATAGATATATATAATAAATATTTTTGTAACATACATATACTTTATATGTATATATTTAATTTACAATCGATATTGATGTAGATAGTCTCGGTATAAACTTCAATAAGGAGGGGGGGGGGGGGGTAATACAACCATCTGAAATTTTGCATGAGTAATCCTTTGTAGGTTTATTTATTAAATTATTGTGTGACTGTTAGCTCTAAATAATTGTCTGATTTAGACTCGCGACCGTGGCTTGATGCGTAGCTCATCTGCTCGTCGTCGAGTGTTGTTGTTGTTGTTTGTAGCCAGGTCAGAAAGCAGATAAATTTAGTTACAATAGTCCAAGAAATTCTGCGCTCTTTTTGGGCTGCGTCCAGAGGTCAATTGGTGATAAAATAGTGGGTTTGAAAGTACAGTTAAAAAGATGCTCAGTTGTGTGGTCCGCTATGTTACAATCTGGGCATCGTATGCTCTTTGAAGTGTCAAATCTTGAAATTGTTGACTGCAGAAAAGTGCTGTATCCTGATCTTAATTGGGCTAGTGTGCTCCTCGTCTGTCTTGAAAGTGTTTTTTCTTCCTGAATATTAATTGCAGGGGGTCGTGTATTTAAAACTTTATTTACAGGATACTTATTTCTGCAGTCTCTGTGAGCATCGTCATGGATCTTCTTTAGTCTCTTCTTGTAGTTCTGTTCGACCGGTGGACCATCTCTGAGGTAGGGTTCCACATGAGGGAGGTGGTTGATGATGGTGTTCCTCATGTTCCTGGGCATGGATGGTTTATGCAGCAGGTGATGATTAGGATGAATTGGGTGGTGCATGGAGAGTAGGTACTGGTTGGTAAGCATATCGTTGTGTTCCTTCACCGGGAGAAGGTTAGTTTCTTGGTGAAGGTGGCTGACCTGGGTCAGCTTGATGCAACCAGTTGCTACTCTCAGAGCGTTGTTCTGTGCTCTTTGCAACTCGCTCCAATTTGTTGCACTCAGAGATGGTGTCCAAACCGGCGCCCCATAGTTTAGAACTGATCTTCCTATGGCCTTGTAAGTGTTTACAATCGTCTCCTTTGACTTACCCCAGTCAGTCCCTGACAAGCACTTCAGCACGTTGTTGCGCTGGGTCACGTTCTTCTTGGTGGCGATGGCGTGCTGCCCGAAGTTGAGCATCGGGTCGAAGGTGACTCTAAGGATCTTAGGGTGCTTGACAGTCGGCACATCTTTGCCCTTGATGATGATGGGTAGGGTCGTGCTTACTTCATTGCTGAAGGTTGTGAAGATGGTTGCCGTGGATTTCTCCGGAGAGATTTCCAGACTGCGTTCCTTGAACCAGTTGACAAGTTGGTCAAGGTAGGGGTTGATTTCATGACAAATTTTGTCAATAGTCGGCCCCGAGTTGAGTACCTGGCAATCATCAGCATAGGATATTAGTTTGATGTTACCGGGTGGTGCTGGTAGGGTTCTCATGTAGAGGTTGAAAAGGAGTGGTGACAGTACTCCTCCCTGAGGTACTCCTTGTCTGACAACCCTGTATTTACTCTTGCAGTTGCGGAAGACAGTATATTGCTGTCTGCCACGGAGGTAGCTGCAGGGTGTCGGACAACTCGAGGTGCAGGATATCTTTCAGAAGAAGCTCGTGGTCAACAGTGTCGAATGCTTTGGAGAGGTCAATGGCAACAAGGATGGTGCAGTGACAGGGTTTCTTCCTGTTGAGGTTGCTTGCGATGTGGTGGTTAACTTCCTGCAGAGCGCTCACTGTTGATCTATGCTTACTGAAGCCATGTTGATGATCCTGCAGGTCTACAGCTGCTGAGACTTCTGGGAGGATGAGTTTTTCCAGGATTTTAGCAGCTGGAGACAGGAGAGAGATCGGCCAATAGGATTTACCTTCATCAATCGACTTTCCCGGTTTAAGAAGCGGGATGATCTTGCCTACTTTCCAGATGGATGGAATGATGGATGTGTTGATGGTGATGTTAATGAGTGTGGCAAGATATTCTATACCCTTGTCTCCAAGGTGTTTGAGCATGATGGGAGAGATACCATCAGGTCCGCTTGCCTTGGAGTTCTTAGAGGTTTTAATTGCCTCTTTGACCTGTTGGGGGGTATAGTTGTACACCTTATCAGCCTTCTTCCGTTTTATGTGTCTGATGGTCTGACGGAATTGTTTTGATGGTCTTTTGGGGGCTGATGGTGTGTATTGTCGATTGAGGAGGTTTACAATCTTCCCATTTGCTGAGATGATCCTACCATTGAATTTGATGGCAGTGTTGGTAGGCGTTTTTTGAGGTTGACAGATGCCTTTTATAGTTTTCCAGTACTTCTGAGATCCTGCTTCACATTTTTCGAGATGTTCTTGCCATTGTGATTTTCGATGTTCGTTGATCTCATTTCTTATTTCCTTGTTGAGAAGTTGGTAACGTTCACTATCAGGTTGTTGCACCCGGAGCCTGTCTCGTTCGTTGATTTTATTGACGGTGCTTGAGGGGATGTTGTGGTGAACGTTAACAATACGACCTTTAGGAATGAACTTTTTGGCCGCAGCATTCATGATTTTCCTGAATGCCTTCTCTCCCCTGATGGATGAGGTGGGGGTTGGGAGTCTGGAAAACTTTTTCTCAGCAAAAGAGGTGAAACCAGTCCAATCAGCTTTGGCAAAGTTAATGTAAACTTTGTCGGCAGACTTGGAGGTGTTTATGTCTGCCTTTAGCTTGATTATTAATGGTAGATGGTCAGAATTTAGACTGGATTTCACTGTCCAGGATGTATATGGCAGTATTGATGGTGTTGCCAATGTGATGTCAGGGGAACTTTGATTCTGGCTGGTGACTCTCGTGTCTAGATCTTCGTTCAGAATACCTAGGTCTGAGTCAGAGATCTCGTCAGCCAGTTTTCTTCCTCTGGCATCCTCCTCTCCATTGGAGAACCAGTTGGCATGGTGGGCGTTGAAGTCGCCGCCTGTGATGGTGTGTTTGTTGCCAGCAGTAAAGGAGAGGATATCCTGGAGTGGAAGATTGGGACCATTTTGACAGCTAGATACTGGAGGGATATAAACGTTGTTTAAAGTGATGTTTTCTTTGATCCCTACTATGGATATACTCTGGAGTTCAACATCTTGATGGGTTTTGATGTTGTTGGGTAGGAGTTGGGCTCGAAGCTCGGCACAACACCGCGTCATAACTGTAGACGTTAAAAATTATTTTTACGGCTGCTATGTCAGAAAAATATTAGGTGCCTTGGCCCAGAAAAGGCGCAACTAATTACCGTGCACAGTTAGGACAGATAAATGTCGTGCAATTTAAAAAGGGGTCTGTTTCGTGTTACCTAATCTGATACTCCTGTTTTCCCCCTAAATCAATCGTTGTTGGAGCGGAGCGGAGGTATTTGTTTGATTTATAATTCTCCCATTGTGTAGGTGGATGCCTACCGAGAATCTGGGAAAGAGGAAGCTGCCACAAGATTGGAAGATCAGCTCATTCTTATCCATGCCAAGTTCCAGGTAAACTAACAGTAACTTTGCTACTTTATTGTATTTTGTTAGCGGATAGTTGAGTATCTTTAGGCCATTTCATTTACATGTGATTACACAAACGATAAAGATTAATATTTGTTTAGTATATAAGTTCCAAAAAAGGGAGAGGTCATTTTCTAGTAAATCCCGTAAAGGTGTGTGTTATAAGGCCTAAAAATAGTAGTAGAACGATAAGGTGCTCTATATATTTGTATTTCCTATTGAATAGAACAATAGGGAAGAAATTTTTTTTTTTTTTTTTTGATAACCGTACCTGGAATATCTGAAATTTCTATCAAACGCTTTGTTTGGCTCAAACTGACACAAATAAAAAAAAATATAATTATAATAAATCAACCTGTAAAGAATGACTTCTTCCTTTGTTTAATGGTATAGATTGTTCTTAACCTTTACCTTGTACCTATAGAAAACATTATTATTATAATTATATTTTTTTTTAATTTTTGTCAGTTTGAGCCAAACAAAGCGTTTGATAGAAATTTCGTATTTTTTTTAGATAATCCAGGTACGGTTATCAAAAAAAAAAAAAAAATTTCCCTATTGTTCTATTCAATAGGGAATACATATATCTAGAGCACCTTATCGTTCTACTACTATTTTTAGGCCTTATAACACACACCTTTACGGGATTTACTAGAAAATGACCTCTCCCTTATTTATCAGCTGTTTTAGACTTTTATTTTGGTAATACGTTACAACACGTTACAGTCGCCAAGTATCTGCCTGTATATATTTTTCATGTTGCTAAAAATCTGTAAGATGTCAAACCGTTTAATTATAATAAATATTAGGAACTCTCGAGCAAGTTTGAGCTGTTTCAGCAGCCCTCCGACTACGGAGGCAAACTTGGAAGGATCACCAGGCAGCTGAAGGATATCCAGAGGAACATGTACCTGACTGAACTAATCTCACATGAAGCTGAATCTATCCACGGACAGCTACACCATACTAAGTGCATTTATAATGTAAGTATCTACTACCTGTTAATTTAGCAAAATTATGTTAGGGAAATTTTTAAACTGAAGCACAGCGAAACACCCTCCCCTAGCCCCATTTATTTTAAAATTAATTTAAAATAAAAGTCCTTACCTATACGTGGCTACCTTGAACCCACAAAAGAATAATAATATTTTTTAAAACTTAAGCTCACGTTCATTTGGACATAACCCAGTTATATGTAGAAAAACTGCACTACTATAAATATTTTGTATTACATATATGACAATAAAACAATATTATTTGCTATGATTATATCCTGGTGTAATGATAATTTAGGTTTGCTTAACTTTTTCGTAACATTCGGTAAATTACTTATTTTGCTGGCTTAATTCAGTTGGTTACACATTTTTGTTTAAGATTTTGCTGATAAGTTTCTTCCACATAACTATTTTATTATGCAAACCTAAAAAAAACATGTGTGAAAAATTAAGTTTTAAAAGAATTGGTGGACAATGACATATTGTAATCCTTTTGTGAAGTGTGGTTGGTGGCAGCTCTGTTCTGATAACATTGAAACTGCCACTTTTCAACATAATTTATTGCTGACACAAGAACTTAGTTCGGGCCACACTACTCTACTCACACACTGTAAAAGAATTTCTTTGTGTGAAAATGTAATTGCCTTTTTTGTCTAAAGTTTATTACATATTTGGATATTTTTTTTCTAGATAAACTCTAAAGTAAAACGCATGAACTCCTATATTTGAATAAAAAAGTAAGTTCTGAACAGTTTTCAGTATATTTATAATATTACACAGTGGTCCTCAAGGCAAAAGAAGTTTGACAAAACCTACCATAAAAACGGACTATATGGCCATCAAATATACACATTGGAGGGCCAGGAACTGATTTTCTTAAAATCATAGCTGTTCCTTCTTGGGGTTTATTCCATTTTAAAGTTAACAGACCATATTCCCTAAAAAATCAGGGTTGTTTGTCGCGATTTTGTTGCTTTGGATTCAAACCGTTATAACTTTGGCTGTATGAAAGACTCATGAAAGCTAAACCTACCATTGGAAAGCCTATTGAATGACAATTTCAGACATAGCTTTAAATTTTTTGTAGCTTTCTTACTTTTTGCTCTACAAGGAAAATTGTAACTAAAGGGAGAAAATTTATTGATAAATCTATTCTCAGAAAGGCTTTCACTAGGGTATTTTGATGTAAATTTTTCAGGATTTTTCTTATGTTCAGTGATTCTTTTGATGACAAATGCAAAAAATACACTTTAATACATTTAATTTGGTATATTTGCATTTTTTCTACCTTGTGCCAAAAATTTTTAATAAAAATTATAAGTTGGTGTATATTTTTTTGTCCAAAATTTTACATAAATTTCAGGAATAAATATTAAGAACCATCAATTGCTACATTTTACATGTGTAGTTTTAAATTTCCTATATTTATGGTTGTGTAGAAGCCTTAAAAAATGCTAAACCTACCATTGTAAAGCATGTTGAACACTCTATCCAAATAAATCAACGACTTTAAAAAAAAAATTGACTTAAAAGGCTTGCACAGGATTTATGTTAGGTGTAATAAATTTCACCAAAAATGTTTTCTTTCCTACAAAATTTGGAGTAGAAGGGAGGTTACAAAGCAGTAATAGTTATCACATGTCCTGTTTCAACACCAATCTATGGAGGGGGTGTGCCCCCCCCCCCAAAAAAAAATGTTGCAGGGCTTAGGTGCCCCCCCTTAAAAGGGAGGGGGGTAACATTTTGATAGTTGAAAATAATGCAAAATTTAAAAATTTTAAAAAATATTTTTTTCAAAACTCAACAAGATATAACATACCCCCCCTGTTTTTCCAGTTTTCCCTCCAAAAATACCAAAAAATCAAGGCTTAAATCCTTGATATTTTTGTTAATACAATGTTTTTAGTTGATCAGTTTATTGAAAGGTGCTTAGAAAATGTTAATGTTCCCTTCTCCAGGTTGTTTAAGGTCTACCTGGTTTCCTCTTTCCTATTTGGGGGTTCTAAGTCAAGGCCTGGATATATCATCATGCCTTTTCCTTAGTGTGTGCCCCAACCATCACCATTTCCTCTGTTTTATTGTCAGTTTAATTTCTGACATGTCACTGCGCTCTAGAAGCTCAGCATTTGTGATCTTATTTGGCCAAAAGATCTAGTGGATTCTCCTGAGACACTTATTGATATATGTCTGTAGCTTGGAGACCACTGCTGTGTTTAGGAACCAAGTTTCAGCCCCATACAGCAAAACAGAGAGAACATCTTAACTTGGTCTTTATGGAGATGTTGTTGGAATTCCAACTTTTGTTCAGGCTGGTAAAGGCTGTCCTAGATTTGTTAATTCTAGCTTTAACATCTGTTAAAGTGCCTCCAGCTTCATCAATTTTATTTCCAAGATACTCAAAACAATCTACATCCTCAAGAATTTGGTCTCCAATAGTAATTGGTTCTTGGGAATTTGCATTTAATTTGAGTATTTTGGTTTTAGGAACATTAATTTCTAGTCCAATTTTCTTGGAAGTTTCAGCTATCATGTTAGTCCTTCTTTGCATTTGACTTCTATTGCTTGTTAACAAAGCAATATCATCAGCAAAGTCCAAAACTCCCAAATATTTTGGATTTCCAAATAGCTCCCAGCAAATGCCATCATTACTTTCACAGTTCTTCATGATCCAGTCAATGGCAAGGAGGAAAAGAAAGGGAGAAAGAAGGCATCCTTGTCTGACGCCTGTTACAATCTCAAAAAAGGTTGATAGTTTACCTTTATACATTACATTTCCACCTCCTTTATGAAAGGCTGTAATGATATTGATTATCTTTTCAGGAATGCCATAGTGTCGGCAGATTTTCCAGAGAGATCTTCTGTCTAAAGAATCAAATGCTTTTTTGTAGTCAATGAAGTTTACAAAGAGCTCAGAGTTCCATTCCTTGGATTGCTCTATGATGATATTTGGAGAGGTTACCTGATCAATATTGGAACGGTTTAGTCTAAATCCAGCCTGATTAGGTCTTAGCTTTTCATTAACCTTTTTCTTTATTCTATTAAGAAGAATCTTACTAAGGATAAGGCTAGTTACTGAAAGAAGCATTATCCCTCTGTAGATTCCACATTGGGTCAAGTGTCCTTTTTTGACTAGTAATGAGATATGTCCATTCTTTCAGTCCTCTGGGCATAACTCATCATTCCATATCTTTGTGATCAAAGGTAGGAATGCCTCAGCTGATGTATCTAGGTCTGCTTTTATGACCTCAGCTGGTATGTTATCAGGTTCAGTGGCCTTGTTATTTTTCAAATTTTTAATGGCCTCTTTGATTTCCAATAGATTTGGCGCTTGACAGTCAATGTCAAGTGCATCTGAGGGTGGAATCTCAGTTTCTTCCTCTGGAACTGGAAGATTTAGCAGTTCAGTGAAGTGCTCTGCCCATCTATTTGGAATATCTTTATCAGTTTTAAGGAGTGAACCATCCTTGTCCCTGATGTGTGATCCTGATTTGTGTACTTTACCTGCAATGCTCTTAGTAATCTCATAGACATCTTTCATTCTATTTTGATTAGCAGCATTTTCTGCTTGCATAGCAAGGTTTTCCAAGTGTTCTTTTTTGTCAATTCTGACACTTCTTTGGATTTCCCTGCTGAGCATCTTATACAGGCCTTTATCTTCTGGAGAGTTTCTAGAAAGTGTCTTTTGTCTTACATCTCTTCTTTGATCCATGAGATCAATGGATCTTTTAGTGATCCACGGCTTTTGGTTAGCCTTTTTGAAACCTAATTATTCTTGGCTAGTATAATTATAAACTTTTTTGATACTTTGCCCAATATCTTCAACTCCATCTTCCTCTTGAAGAGTCAACAACTCAAATCTGTTCTTTTGAGTGAGCTTAAACTCTTGTAGCTTTTCAGAGTTTTGAAGGGTTGTTAAATTATATTTCTTCCTGGGGTTAGGGTTTGAGTCCTGCTTTTTAAGTCTAAGCCAAACTTGTTCTGTAAGAGCATATGCTACTATAATTCTCAGATTGATGTTTATATCTGAGGATTTGAAGTAAGCCTCCATGATTCTTGGACCATGGAGTTGGCAACTGATCATGGCCTGCTCTGCTTGCTTGGTCAGCATAAGAGCCACCCCTTGCTTATGACCTAGATTCTCATTCATATGGCCTGAGTAAAGTATTTTCATGCCAGAATGAAGTTTAAACTCTCCATTATTTGTCCACATTGATTTGGTGATTGCCAGGATATCAACCCTGGCTTTAAGCATTTCTCAGCAAATGTTTTCTTTCTGGCCTGACTGAAACATTGTCCAAACATTCAGGTGCAAATTTTTGCTGGTCTGTGGGAATTCAGAATCATCTGCCTGACTAGTCCTTTAGCGGTTTTCCAGCCAAACATCATATTGTTGTTTCCAACCTCTACTTCGTTCCCGAGCCCAAAGTTAAATTGGTCTTTACTTTGTGCAGATTGAACGTGAGCAGGTTTTTTTCTATGGAAGGATTGTGAGCCCCACCCAAACCCCCTGAACTGGGGGAAGTTACCAGAATTTAGGAGGGGAAGAGTTGAAAAAGATGAAAAAAATTCCCAGATATGTCTAAGGAGGTGGGGGGAGGGGTTGAAATCACCCCCCCCCTAACATTTTTAAAAAGATATATAGCAGAATACCCCCCCCCCCACCCCATAAAAGTGTTACCCCTGGAGTAAATGTATTTTAGGAAAATAAAATAAATTTCAGCACTTTTCATGCACTTTTTACACCCCCCCCCCCCCTCTCCCCAAACTGTGAATTATTTTTTTTAATTTTTAAATTTTGCATTATTTTCAACTATCAAAATGTTATCCCCCTCCCTTTTTAGGGGGGGAAAGGGGGGGCACCTAAGCCCTGCACCATTTTTTTGAGGGGGGGATGGGCACACCCCCTCCATAGATTGGTGTTGAAACAGGACATGTGATAACTATTATTGCTTTGTAACCTCCCTTTTACTCCAAATTTTGTAGGAAAGTAAACATTTTTGGTGAAATTTATTACACCTAACATAAATCCTGTGCAAGCCCTTTAAGTCAATTTTTTTTTTTAAGTTGTAGATTTATTTGGATAGAGTGTTCAACATGCTTTACAATGGTAGGTTTAGCATTTTTTAAGGCTTCTACACAACCATAAATATAGGAAATTTAAAACTACACATGTAAAATGTAGCAATTGATGGTTCTTAATATTTATTCCTGAAATTTATGTAAAATTTTGGACAAAAAAATATACACCAACTTATAATTTTTATTAAAAATTTTTGGCACAAGGTAGAAAAAATGCAAATATACCAAATTAAATGTATGAAAGTGTATTTTTTGCATTTGTCATCAAAAGAATCACTGAACATAAGAAAAATCCTGAAAAATTTACATCAAAATACCCTAGTGAAAGCCTTTCTGAGAATAGATTTATAAATAAATTTTCTCCCTTTGGTTACAATTTTCCTTGTAGAGCAAAAAGTAAGAAAGCTACAAAAAATTTAAAGCTATGTCTGAAATTGTCATTCAATAGGCTTTCCAATGGTAGGTTTAGCTTTCATGAGTCTTTCATACAGCCAAAGTTATAAAGGTTTGAATCCAAAGCAACAAAATCGCGACAAACAACCTTGATTTTTTAGGGAATATGGTCTGTTAACTTTAAAATGGAATAAACCCCAAGAAGGAACAGCTATGATTTTAAGAAAATCAGTTCCTGGCCCTCCAATGTGTATATTTGATGGCCATATAGTCCGTTTTTATGGTAGGTTTTGTCAAACTTCTTTTGCCTTGAGGACCACTGTGATTATAAGACTTGCGAAAATGCAATTTAAGATACTTTGGTCCGCTACTTCTGTATTTTTTTAGTTTAATTTAGATTATCCTCATATTTCGAGAACGTTTTAACACAAGAAATTGGAATAAATTTTATATGAATGGTTACTTATTTTTAACAGTATATATAATATACTGTACAACCCAACACCACAGTATATTCATAAAAATGTCATCTAAGATTGGGTCTATGATTTGTAATCTTGGGTTAGCTTACAAAAAGTAACAAAATAATTAAGCATTTTTTGAGATATTAAAAAAGAAAAAGGTTTTTAATTCTTTTAATGACTAACTGCACTTCCATCACAAATTGTAATGCAATTATTGTCAAAAAATTATATTTTAAGAAAATTTTTTTAAATTTTTTAATCCACATCTTCCCCTGTACGTAACGTTTTTATAAATAATATGGGGAATGCTCTAGACCCAAAACAATTTTGAAGAATGTAAATTATGATATATTAACGAGTTTCTTAAATGTATGAAGTGTTTGAAAACAGTTTGCAATGGCCATGATTTTAAAACAACATTTGTTTTCAGGCCCTGGCGGACATAAAACCTGAGGTAGAGTCGACCATAAAGATGGGACGCAAACTCGTTGATACAGGATCCGTAGCAGATGGGCCAGACACAACGCGCAAGATTGATGCTTTGAAAGAGCTGTTCAATGTCCTAGGCGCTCAGGTAATATTATCAGGGAGCTGAAGTTATAATGTACATCCCCAATAATGAGAAACAAATTTACCTCTTCTGTAGATTACAGAAGTAGTTAAAACGTTTGAAAATTCATTTAATAAACCAACCAATTAAAATTTGAAAAAAGTTCCCAAAGTTGTTAAGCCAACTAATAAGAAACGTTATTATAAAACTTTGGGGACTAGTGTAATAAACAGCCCAATTTTCCCTCTTTCCCTGAAAATTATGGAATGATTTAATTTGTTATCTTAATATTTAAAAGATATGATCCTTAATAGTTATTTATCGCATCGTATTATTAACAGCTTTCCGCGCCTTCGACATCTTTTGGCTAAAAAAACTGGTTTACCGAAAAAATGCCTCTAGATACCTTGATTCTTCTCTTTAATTATTTTCTCTATGATGAGAACCAGTTCTTATCTGTTTCTAAGCGATACTGGAAATAATATTCTTCTTGTAAAAATAACCTGAATAGTTTTTAAACTTTGTTTGGTAATAAGAATATGTTAGTAAGAAATGTAAAAATATTGATGACAAATGCAAAATATTGTCAACAGTTGTATATTGGAAATAATCTTCCATAGCAACATTTTTACAAATAGGATCAACTTGTTTTTTTAGTCAAAAAAGATAATAATTAGGTTTCATCAGGGAGGGAGGGGACATTGAGCTGTTTTTACACTAGTCCCTTAAGTTTTTTAATAACGTTTACTTTTCTTTGACTTAACAACTTTTATTAAATTTTGATTCTTTGATTCATTAAGTTTAGTGTCCAAACGTTTCAACCACAGAAAGGGTAATTTCGTGTATCATTGGGTTTTGTACACCATTTAATCGACCATTGTCTTATCCCTTTAAATTCCTGAGGTTTCATTTACTATTTTTTAACATGGATTTTTGACAATAAATGATGCTTTGCATAATTATAGCCTAAATCAAAATTCTAGTTTTGTCTTTTAAAAAAATAATCTTATTGTTTTCCTATTAGATCATATGAGGTATGTTTTTCTGTACGTCAGTACATTGCATACGAATTGAATTTTTTTAAAACTAGAATACAAAAAAAGTTGGCCACCCTACCAAGAAATTGAGTTGCTGCTTGGTAGTTGCCTGCTCTGTCAATAATATATTTTCAATTTTCTTAACCCTGCCCTTCAATGCAATTCTTTTCAAATGGTTTACTTCAGCTATTCTTTTTTATTACTTAAGTTTTAAGAAAATTAAAACAGAGACTTTATTTTAATAGGTTTTTTTATTTTATCATCACTTAAATAAATATGTTATATTAATATGGAATATTTTCAATAAACAAAAGTGGATAATACAATAACGAATTCTATATTTTGTTTAGAATTATTTTCAAATACTATGAAATGTGTTAAAGAGGGAAGTCATTTTCTAGTAAATCCCGTAAAGGTGTGTGTTATAAGGCCTAAAAATAGTAGTAGAACGATAAGGTGCTCTATATATTTGTATTCCCTATTGAATAGAACAATAGGGAATTTTTTTTTTTTTTTTGATAACCGTACCTGGAATATCTTTAAAAAATAAGAAATTTCTATCAAACGCTTTGTTTGGCTCAAACTGACAAAAATTTTAAAAAATATAATTATAATAATAATGTTTTCTATAGGTACAAGGTAAAGGTTAAGAACAATCTATACCATTAAATAAAGGAAGAAGCCATTCTTTACAGGTTGATTTATTCAAGGTGACAAAAATTAGTTTTATGTTTGTGGAATTTCATGTTTGTTTGCTTTGAAGTAGAAGGTTTCAATGTGCATTGTTTCATTTCAATTTCACTACAGCGAACAACTACATTTTAGAACATTTTTTTCTGTAAATTAAACTTTCATTATCAAAAAACTAACTTGTTTTTCAACTACATTTTGGTCAATCTTTATTATAAAAAAAATATTCTGGCTTTAAAATAGGATTTGAAACTAAAAATGATATACTACACAACAAGCAAAGAAAGAATATGACATGCAACCTCCACTTTGAATCTTCTACCTTCTTATATAGATTGTATATCTGAATGTTTTCAAAATTGTCTGTATGTAACTTGTTGTGTTGGTTTGTTTCACTAAGTCATTGTATTATTGATTTGTTAAAGTTTCATTTTAATGTTCACTGCTCGTACAACCTGTAAAGAATGGCTTCTTCCTTTATTTAATGTTCTTAACCTTTACCTTGTACCTTGTACCTATAGAAAACATTATTATTATAATTATATATTTTTTAATTTTTGTCAGTTTGAGCCAAACAAAGCGTTTGATAGAAATTTCTTATGATAGATATTCCAGGTACGGTTATCAAAAAAAAAAAAAAATTTCCCTATTGTTCTATTCAATAGGGAATACCACTATATAGAGCACCTTATCGTTCTACTACTATTTTTAGGCCTTATAACACACACCTTTACGGGATTTACTAGAAAATGACTTCCCTCTTTGTTAGTTAATTAAAAACTTAAATTTTCAGGTAACCGAATCTCGAGAAATCTTGCAGCGTGCCCTTGAGCTGTCGGAACAGTTCAGCCAACGAATGCACCGTGTGAACGTGTGGTTGAGAAGCTCCAAGTCCCAGATGTCCGGTCTGGCACCAGACATGATCAAAACAAAGCTGCGGGAAATGCGAGCACTTAAGAATGACGTCAATGTCCTCTTAAGTTTAAAACAGGAATTTGTAAGTTTGTGCAATGATGACGCCTGCTTGACTGGCCTTAAGGATGCTCTCAAAATTCTTTACTCTGATTGGGCGGCTGTTCTTAAGATGATCAATAGCAAACTGCCTGAAAGTAATCAGCTGAGCATGGCTGATCTAGATATATCTGAGGATGAAGCATCTAAGGTTGCCAACGCTACAAATGGATCACTAAACTCAACTGGATCCTCTGGAGATGAAAGTATATTGCTGTCAGAATTCAGAGATCTGTTCCAGGAAATATCAACCTGGCTTGAAGACACTGAGGAGAGAATAAATGGCAAAGATCAAAATATTGGTGAACAAATAATAAAATACCAGCCAAAGGTTGACCAACTCGGCGACATGGCGTCCAAGTTATTGGACAGGTATTCTAACAACAGAGAGGATATTGAGCCAGAAATGGAGAATTTAGGACAGCGTTGGGAGTCAATACTTGGAAAGATACTCAAACAGGCAAATCAATCCTCAGACAGTTCAGAAGTTCTGGAAGAGATAAAATCCTCTCAGGTCCAGCTGGAAACTTTACCAGAAGAGCCTGAACAGCAGCAGGACTCTTGCAGGAGGCGTGGGTCAGATCAGCGTAATAAACCTGGCACCCCAGAGGGATCTGACCTAAATAATTCTGCAACTTCAGACCCTGAAGAAATATCAACTTTACCGGAGGATTCATTCATGTCTGGTCCTCCTGGAGGTACAGGTAGAGATATATACCTGGCAGAAGGTAACATAGCTGAACATTCAGAACTAGAAAGAGATTCTAACGCTGATGGTGATAATAGTACATCATCAGAAAAATCAAAGACTTCCTCTAAAAGAGATGCAGGCTCGCCAAGTAGAAATTCAAGCAGTAAGGAATCTTCCCCCTCTAAGATTCCTCGTAAAACAGCACCGGCTACTAAGCCTAAACCTCAGTGGTATGTTGACTCCATGCGTGTTGTGCAGGATGAAGTTCATACAATACCTGTAGTTGAGGACACAACGTTTGCCAAGCAAAAGAAGCTGAAAAAGCCTAGCAGCATTCCATTACGGTCCCCAGGGGGTGGAAAGGTCCCTATGGTACCAGAGCCAGGCAGTCAGCCACCACCCGTTCAACAGGTTACTGTGGCCATCACAAGCTTACCCCTACAACAAAGCATGCCACAGTCTACTAAAATGTATTCTCCGCCCCAGCAACAACAATCCAAGCCAACAACACTTACCTACACTGTAGTCCAACCTGTCACCAGTTCTGTGGTCGCATGTTCAAGCCCGGTGAGCACAGTGTTACCGTCAGTTGACACAAGTCCCACGCTGTCGCCAATGGACAGCACAGGAGGAGGTGTCATGATGAACAGTGCTCTGGCAGGTGCTGCACCACAGTCCATTCTTGATGACATTGATAAACAAAATGCTGAGGACAATGCCATTATTGATAGGTTGTTGCGGTCAGCCTCAGAGGATATCGAGGACGTGCGGATAAGATCCAGCTACACAAGTTCACGCTGCCATCAGAATAATAAGGAAAATCACGTGCAGGACATCAAGGAGTTTAGGGACAAGTTTGATACAATCAACGCCAGAATGGTAACTGCCAGACGAAAGATGGACACGCTAGAGCTGGAATCTGAATACCCCGTGAGGAATGATTTGATTGATCTCGAGGTGAATGAGTTGGAAGCTGACGTGGCAACAACAATATCACGTGGAGATACACTTGTACTTATGGTACACAGGTTTAATATGGAACAGGGCGAGGAGTTAAAGAACAATGTGACTAGTCTTAGGGATGCTTGGAATCAGTTAAAAGCCTTTGCTGAAGAAAAAAAGATAAAATCAGCAAAAGAGGCGGAAACTTTAAAATTACTGCGAGATAAACTAGAGAAAATGAAAAACTGGTTAGACTCTGTCATTAAAATTATTAAATCTAAGAAATCCGAAGAAGAACGTATTCATCCTGCAAGAAAAGAAGTTGACCGCAAGGCCGGTGAAATTAAATTAATTGAATCAATTGTAGCGACTATAAAGCCTATTGATAAACTGGGAGACATGAAACAAATTTTGATTGCAGTCCGTGGCGATTGGGATATCTTGAAAGATCTAGCAACGCCGACTGTTAAAGCCGAGCGGTCCAACAAAGCTGGAGGCGACGGAGTTAGGCGGAGCAAAAGTAAGTCTCCGGGAGACAAGAAGACGGACAGGTCTGTTCCGGATGAACTTTTCACCCGGACTATTCGGGTTCAGGAGGCGCTGGCAGCTGTTAGAAATCAACTTGACACTTCTGTTCTTAAGGAAACATTTTCATCTTTTACTATTTTTTTTGTATAAAGGCATAGGTATATCAGAGAACTTTTTACATTGTCGGCAGGTTTTTTAAAATCTTTAACACTTAAATTATTATGGTAAGATATTGGATAGTTACAAAAGCTTAATTGAATTCTTAAAGTTTGATAAGTTTGAAACACCCACTGTGATATATCAAAAGTAAAAATGTTTTGTTTCAAAACAGGAACGTAATTATGAGAGTTTGGAGCTACAAGCACAAACATTGGATAAAATAAAAGAAGCTTTAGATACTCTCAGACCAAAGGTAACAATTTATGTTTTACAATATTCTAAATATTTATATAATAATATTTTTTAGAATATTTAAACAGCTGTTCTTTTGCCCTGTCTTAATGGATTAGTTTATAGGAAAATGTATATTGTATATCGCACCTAAAGACGAACTATTTTGCCTAGACTATTCCATTTTTTGGAGAAGTATATCATTTTTTAAAGGGAAATTAGTTTTTTGTTTTAGTAACATATCCCTCTCATTTTGTTGAATTGAAAAAAGGAAGTATAAGCAAATGCTTCTGATTTCATATACACTAAATCTGATCATTCTTTGACTAGGTTAAGAAGACCATGTCCGATATGGACCATATATCTGGCGGACTTTCCATGGAGTACTTTGACAAGCTGACCGCCATGGGAGAGAAGTTGCGGGAGGACTGGAACACGACCAATGACCGCTACGTGGAGAGGCGAAGTGTGTGGCGCGTGTGTGATCAGGAGATGCGCGCTTTCACCACCCTTGAGCACGAGCTTAACAACTGGCTGGTAGACATTGAACAGTTTATCAAAGATATTAAGAAGGTAAAGAATTATGGGATTATTGAAAGATAACGAAGTAGTGGGTTTCGTCGTATTTTTTACAGTAGCTTTTATCCTGTTTCTAACCCCTGTGGGGGGCTCTAACCCAGTGGAACCTATTTCCTAACCCTGCGAGGCGATCATTAACATTTACCTAACCTAAATTAACCTATCATAAGCCACTGTTAAAATACGACTATACACCCCAAAAATTTTTTTTCCAAGATCCGAATTATGAATATGTTGGGATGGTTTTAAGTTAGGCCCTTTCCTACCTATTCTTATAAGAAGTAGGGGCGCAGTCGCTAGTATACTAAAATATGAAGTAAAGAAGAGTTCTTGTTTGATAAAGAAGGTTAAGAGTTTTGCAGTTAACTTCCCTTTTCTCCCTCCACTTCTCTTCATGATTATATTTGTTTTGGCATCAAAAGGATGTTTAGTAAGATATATAAGTTTTCCGGAATTTTAAAGTTAGGGGGAGATTTGAAATCTGCATAAAATTTTGAGGATTTTTTATAAAATTCGTTTTTTGTATAATTCTTTATCTAAAAGCGGAAATGCAATTTAAGTTAATTAATTTTAGCATCTGTGATTGGTGGATTTAAAAAATCTCCGCTCTGATTGGATGGCGTACATCATTCAACCAATTAGAGCGCAGGTAGTTTAAAATCTACCTATCCTATTGGTCAAAATTAATTAACTTAAAATGCATTTCCGCTTTTAGATAAAGAATTATACAAAAAACGAATTTTTTAAAAAATCCTTAAAATTTGATGCAGATTTCAAATCTCCCCCTAACATTAAAATTCCGGAAAACTTATATATCTTAATGTTTAGATTTCTTCAGTGTGATCAAAAGAATTTTTAGTTGGTTTGAGTTTTCACAACCTTTGCATCATTTTACCAGTTTATCCTACAGAAGTTGGGTATACATCTAGATTAACAAAAAGGATTTATGTCTGAATGTCTGCCTGTCCTCTGTCTTTACAGAAATGCAGTAGTTTAAAAATGGATTCAGCAGAAGGGGTGGGGGGGGGGGCGTGAAGTCTTGTGGAGGAGAAAAAAAGGGGAGGCAGTCTTACCCAATTTCTTTTTTAGGGGGGTGTCATCGTTATGCATGATTAGACATAGACATCTAGTCCCTGGGGGGAGCTCCACCATAGTCCCAGACCATATTCTACTTTAAATTACATTTTAAATAAAGATAAAAATTCTAAACCCTTTTAATATTTTTAATTGGCCTTAATTTGCTAAAAACACACCGTTTCCTTCAAATTTAATTTAGAAAATATACATGTAAATGTAAGCACATATATATTTAAATATATATGCTCACATATTGTATATTGTATATAATAGGTCAAACAGCAAACTGTTTTTATAAACATTCATACCTTCCCTTCACATTTTCTCAAAATTTTGTTTATTTTTTCTACATTATACTAAAAGTGTTTTCAATAAAACTAAAAGTCCTATTTCCGTATACTAAAAAGTTATCTATTCAATAAAATAAATAATGATTAATATTATTTAACCCTGATATGTGTACATAAAAGAAACAAGGTAGCAAGCATCAATATAAGCGTAGCTTTAAAAAAGACACATAAACTTATTACAAAAAACTAACAAGTTACCAAAAGTGCAATATTGTAAGTTGAATTTAATAAATTAGGGTCCGTCAGTTCGTAACGGTTGGCTCTTGTAAGCATGTAAAGATTGTCCTCTCGATTTCAAACTTTGCGCGATGATTCCTGTAATAGTTAGCTACGATTTAGAAAACTTTATTGACGACATTTTTTTATAATCTCCATAAAAATGTAATCTTGTATTGATACAATTTTGAATCATATTTATATACAATTTTGTCTATACTTAAAAAAATATTAGTCCTATTTTCAAGGTGCAAAAATATTTTAAAGATTAATAATAAGATGAGACAGTTAGTGATGGAGAAGGGCATTTACAGAGATGCTACGCATCCAAGAAAAAATATTTTGATACGTGCCTGGGGAATTGTTTAATCAGTATAGGGATACAACTTAATCCGGCCAACATGCACTAATATCGATACTAGACGCATTTCTCTCAACTTTTTACGAGATTTTTTTTCATTAAGGCTTTTTGAATAAACAATTTTAGCATCCTAAAACAGTGATCCTTTCTATGTTGTTGTAGAATTTATTTCTCGTAGTATAAAAGTTTTAAAAAGTATAAAAGTGGTGATTATTTCTTTCTTCTCAAATTAATATGCTAACAACATCCTTCTCAAATTGGTGTCCGAAGGATATTTGAATTTTTGTAGTATTTACCTATAACGTTGTAATTAAAAGACAATGATCGTTGTTAAAAATAAAGTTTTTCAAAGAATTTTACGTTTTCTGTCCTTTTTTGGGGATAAAATCAGAACCCTAAAATGTATGTATACTTAGTACAGGACTATTTAATTGTTATTAAGTTTAGAAAAATACACCAAAAGTCCAAAGAAGACTATGTTTAAGATTTAAGTTTGAAGTATAAAATGTGAAAAGTTAAATGAAAACTGTGCGTGCATATCTAAGGAGTTCTTAAGGATGACATTATTCAACTGGTGAGCATTCAATTCCGCACATTCAGGGACAAATAACAGGATTCTGACATACAATTCTAAATAAAGATTTTCCCTCAAACCACCCCCCTCGACCCTTTTATATCCACTTCCCTGTAGTTATAGCACAAAAACAAGTTTTACGTCACATAAATAATCCCACAAAAATATCCAAACTTACAGCAATTTTAAATGGAATTGATGTGCTGAACCATGTACCTTGCGCACATACATAACATAAATTAGTCACCATCCTTTTATTACAACAGCGCAAGGTGTCCCTTTCCTTCGCTATCATCAATAACATAAAAATCCTCTCACTTATTGCTAATTATAATAATATGCTATTGTGATACACTTGCGTTTGTAATAATATGAGGATTTTAAAAATCACTTATTAAACTAATTTTACATCTTACATGTACAAAAACAATTCAATGTGTCTCGAAAATGATTATTTTAGACTTGCAAAAAACAAAACTGAAGAAAATAAATAATTTGGTGATCAATACTACAGATTATTAAACATTTACCTGTCTCCTGTTCGGCGTTAGTTTTCGACACATACGTCTTTTGTTTTGTTATACAAGTAAATAAAAAAAAAGCGAACAGCGGCTTTTGAAATTTTGCTACATTTTTAATGCCAATAATACATTTTATTTAGAACTCTCATGACGAGCCTGAAAACAGATTAAACTCTCTGAGTGCTGAGGTAGAGAATACAGAACATAGAGTCAAACACTTAGCAGATCTGGGCAACAAGATCTCAGCTCAGATTGGTGCTACACAAGCTAGGGATATATTTAACAGGTATGGTGAAGTCTAAGCTTTTCTTTAAATGGGTTCACTATATTACTGAATTGCAGTTAGCATAATAGCCGCGTATTTATGCTCAAAATAAAATATAAAACCAAACTTTAACTTTCCTTAAATGGAAAATCAAATTAATCAAGTTAAAACTAAAGGTTACAAACATTTATCCATAATGGCGTAGAATTAAAAAAAAATTTTTTTTAGATTCGACACAGTGCGAAAGCGCTGGAGATGCGTCTACACAGAATTAAACCTTCACAACAACAACACAACTGCTCCAACAGCTAAAGAACCAGATGTGACAGCTGAGGAAACAGTTTCTCAACCTGCTAGCACAGCTGCCAGTGATATAAATGCTAATATTGATAATAATCCTAATAACAATATTAATAATAGCAACAAGAAAGTTGACAATCCAGGTAAATATTTTTGGATCCAAAAACTTAAGAGAATGAAGTATTTTTAACCCAACATGAAATTGTGGGTAAAATTGAGATACAGTTAATAACCGCTTAAAGGCACTCGCATATTTAGTCACATTTCTTTGCAAATTTTACTTTCCAAAGTTTTACACAAAAAAATACATTTGATAACTCTGAGAAATAAAAACATATTTTTTTATTTTAGTTGTTGACGATGTTTCAAACAGCAATCTGAATACAATCCTAAGTTGGTGTCAAGAGGCCCTGGACACAGGCAGTCAACCTGTCAATCTAAGTGAACAGGATGTCCTAGCTGACATCCTGACAAAGCTGAAGAAGTACATATCAGAGCTGCCAAACCAGAGATCTGCACTGGATGAGCTTGGCTGCACCATTGGACAAAACTCCAACGTATACATCTCAAGTCAGGCAAAGCTGCAAAAAATTAATTTTCTACTGCCCAAAAAATTGGCAACTTTGCGGGAACACAAGGACAAACTAGGCACAATGGTGGATAGTATCAGAGAAAAGAGGAGATATGTACAAGATCTTCAAAACAGATTTAACACAGCAAAAAGTAATGAAGACAACAATTCTATCAAGGTCGCTGTTGGAGAAATAGAGTATAGTGTTCAGAAACTTTTTAATGATTTCTCTCTTCTTGAGAAAGAGATTGAGAAAGGAGAACATAAGGTGAATCCGAGATTGCTGAAAGACCTGACAGATCTCAAGCAAAAATGGACAAAGTTAAATAATGATGTCAAGTTAAAGCAGCTTGTTCATCTACCAATACCAACCACTAGAACTACATTACTAAACTCATCTCCCACTAGTGGTAAAGACATGCCAAAGACAAGTTCTAGTTATTCAGTGAGCAGTGTCACCAGCCAGGCATCGGCGGCAAGCTCAGTTTCACAAACAGCAAGCGAGTGGGCTTGTCGGTCAACCAATACAGGTACTAGCTGCGGTGAACAATGGGCTACAAGTCCTACAACAGGAACTAACAGCCCCATGTCGGAGGAGGCGGAGGAAGTTCCTGCACTGGTGCATCATGTGCCCGTCACTACTGCGTCCAAAGGAGGTGAGGCTACCTTGCTGGCAAATAAAACAAACGAAATGTTGACCTTCTTAAAAAATCTGACCTCTGAAATGGTTGGCACTAAACAACAAGTCGATGTAATGGATACGGATGCTGTTGGCAAAGAGCTGGACAGAATCCGGTCTCTATTATCTCACCTGGATTCCAAGAAGGCAGCCAAGAACGAGTTGATGTTGATGTACGAGAACTCGAGTGTGGACCACGGCACAGACACAAAGCATGAGGTAAACACGAGCTGGTCCAAGCTGCACCAAACTCTGATGTCCCGTAAGACAGAGTTGACCACCATGTTGGAGCACACAGACAACCTGCAGAGCAAGGGACAGGAAGTGTCGGATTGGTTAACCAGACTGGAGTCGATGCTTTCAGGTAAAATTTTTATTTTACAAAGGGGGGGGGGGGTTAATGCAACCATCTCGTAATTAATGTATAAATGGCACTTAGAATTCGAATTTTGATCTGAAATTTTGCATGAGTAATCCTTGGTAGGTCTATTTTCCCTAAATCGAAGAAAAAGTTGGAAAAGTAGCGGCTAACGGCTGGCGGCTCAGCCGTGTAGACATTTGTTGGGTATTTTCAAGATAAATAAATCACGAAACCTCTCTCCACATAATGCTCTTTTCCGCTCCAAAACGTTTTCAAACGGTACTAGCCGGTAGTTGCTGGTACTAGAAATCTAAAAAATGTTTTTTTGTATAATTTCACATAATTTAAAGCAAAAATATGTTTCAAAAAGTTGATTTCTACGTAATTAATGACAGATTTGCCCTAAAAATAGCTTAAAAAACGGCTAAACGGCTGAGCCGTTAGCCGTTACTTTTTCAACTTTTTGTTCGATTTAGGGAAAATAGACCTACCAAGGATTACTCTTGCAAAATTTCAGATCAAAATTCGAATTTTAAGTGCTATTTATACATTGATTACGAGATGGTTGCATTAACCCCCCCCCCCTTCTTAGATTGTTCAACTCAATTTGTAAATATTCTAAAATTCCTTCTTATATTATTAGACTTCAAATAATAGCAATGTCTTTTAGGGACGAAAACAATTTATCCCATTTAAGAAATCAATAAGTTTTTTTAATCACTTAACTGATTGAGTTCCACTTTATATGAAAGCTTCACATAGGTTCCGAAATGATTTTATGCTATTATAATTTTAGATTAAATCCTTAGTATGGATTAAGGCTATTTATTGTGCCCCCTCCCTACCCTTTGAATACAGTGCTTCTAGATGATAGGGTCGCAGCACTAGTAACTAACAATTTAAATTAATGATACCTTTGTCCCTTTCTCATGCAAAGCAGTAAATATTTTGAACCACAAAAAAATACTTTTTCTACTTGACTTATCCTGTTTGTTAGGAGCTGGAGTGGGACGCACCAGGGATACTTTACTCAAACAGATACGTGACGTCAACCAGATTCACAGAGAACTACAACAGTATGCCCATCATGTTGCGCTACTTTCTCAGGTATCCAGGATCGCAAGGTTTCCCTTTTCTCTACGTTTCCGTTTTTTTCTGTGAATTAAAGGGAAGCGTGTAAAATGATGAGAAAAGTAGGAAGTGGGTTGTAGGGATATTTTCACTTGTTTGTCAGAATCCTGGTCCCTTTATCCCTGCTTTGAATTAAACTCTTCTTTACAGCTTAGTAGAAGTATAATATAATATTGACTAAAGCAATAGATAACTTTAGTATATTATCGTTTATATAAAGAATTTACAAACTAAAAATATTATGCACCAAATTTTGTATAAATGAAATATTTGTATCATTATTTTTTGCATAGAGCATATGTTTCGTTCCAAGCAAAATAATTACTCTAATTAAATTATACACAAGTTTTTGAAGGTAAAACTTAAATACACAAAAATATTGTCGTTCAAAAAGTTCACAAATTTAGATGTACAACAATCCTTATATATAAAGTAACAAGGTATTTTGGTCTGCAGCTTAATATTTCGATAACTGCTGAACCGTTTGAGTTCTCCATTCTATGGAAGTTTTGATGGTTTTAGGATATTTATTTTTTATATACGTCTTGGGATGGTTTTAGGCTAAATTCTGCTTATTCTATCACTTCGAATACAGGGTTAAAAGAAATACCTGACTGATTCAAATTACAGACTTGTAATTTTCCTTTCGTAGGCATGTAATCGGTTGATAAGCATCTACAGCCGAGACGACACCAGCCGCATATCAGAGAAAAACCAGGAGTTGACCGGCCGCTACTCGGCTCTGTCCAGCGGCTGTGCTGCCAGGGGCAAGAGTCTTCAGGCTGCCCTGCAGTCCCTAAACAAGCTAGATCAAGATTTAGCCGAGTTTCGTACGTGGCTGTCCACCATTGAAACTAAGGTATAAATATAATAAATAGTCACAAAATTTTGCCTTGGAAAGTTGGTAAATTTGAAACTTTTTTATTGGTCTGTTTCTCACCATCAACTTGGCTTTCATGTTAAAATATAATGAATAAATTTTCTCGTATTCATTCGAATCCGGTGGATAGGAACCGGTTCTCATCCATACGAAAAAAAACCATGTCTAGCATCGTATTATATCCAGCTTTCTACGAATATAAAAATGTACAATCATAAGATTAAAACCAGTTTTTTAGCCAGTGCCTTTGGCACCTCGGGACTAGTTTTAATCTTATAATTGTACATTCTATATCCGCGGAAAGCCGTTTATAATACGATGCGAGAAATAACTATTATATTTCACGTTCTTAAAAGTCAGATTTATAGTGTTATAAAAGTTTTCTTTTTTCATGCGAGTACAGATAGATTAGAGTATATCATGCTTGAGGTCAGAGATCTAAAGAGATAAAACAATGGCCAATAGATTGATGTACATCTCCAATTATTATACACAAAATTACCCCTTTATTATATTACAATTATTGATTGACATATTTGGACTCTGAACTAAATAAACCAACTAATCAAATTCAATAAATGTCCCAAGGTTGTAAAGCCAACGAATAAGAAAACGTTATTATATGTAAGACTTTGGGGACAAGTATAACAAACAGTCCTATGTCCCCTTCCTCCATCCCTTGGGCAGAGCAGAGGTGTCATTATATAAAAAAAAATTAGGTTGGACGTATAGAGAGTGAAAGTACAACAACTAGAGTAGAGGATGTCATGGTTGTGGTCAGAGCAGAGGTGTCTATATTTCTAAATATTTAGGTTGGACGTATAGAGAGCGAGAGTACAACAACTAGAGTAGAGGATGTCATGGTTGTGGTCAGAGCAGAGGTGTCTATATTTCTAAATATTTAGGTTGGACGTATAGAGAGTGAAAGTACAACAACTAGAGTAGAGGATGTCATGGTTGTGGTCAGAGCAGAGGTGTCTATATTTCTAAATATTTAGGTTGGACGTATAGAGAGCGAGAGTACAACAACTAGAGTAGAGGATGTCATGGTTGTGGTCAGAGCAGAGGTGTCTATATTTCTAAATATTTAGGTTGGACGTATAGAGAGTGAAAGTACAACAACTAGAGTAGAGGATGTCATGGTTGTGGTCAGAGCAGAGGTGTCTATATTTCTAAATATTTAGGTTGGACGTATAGAGAGCGAGAGTACAACAACTAGAGTAGAGGATGTCATGGTTGTGGTCAGAGCAGAGGTGTCTATATTTCTAAATATTTAGGTTGGACGTATAGAGAGCGAGAGTACAACAACTAGAGTAGAGGATGTCATGGTTGTGGTCAGAGCAGAGGTGTCTATATTTCTAAATATTTAGGTTGGACGTATAGAGAGCGAGAGTACAACAACTAGAGTAGAGGATGTCATGGTTGTGGTCAGAGCAGAGGTGTCTATATTTCTAAATATTTAGGTTGGACGTATAGAGAGTGAAAGTACAACAACTAGAGTAGAGGATGTCATGGTTGTGGTCAGAGCAGAGGTGTCTATATTTCTAAATATTTAGGTTGGACGTATAGAGAGCGAGAGTACAACAACTAGAGTAGAGGATGTCATGGTTGTGGTCAGAGCAGAGGTGTCTATATTTCTAAATATTTAGGTTGGACGTATAGAGAGCGAGAGTACAACAACTAGAGTAGAGGATGTCATGGTTGTGGTCAGAGCAGAGGTGTCTATATTTCTAAATATTTAGGTTGGACGTATAGAGAGCGAGAGTACAACAACTAGAGTAGAGGATGTCATGGTTGTGGTCAGAGCAGAGGTGTCTATATTTCTAAATATTTAGGTTGGACGTATAGAGAGCGAGAGTACAACTACTAGAGTAGAGGATGTCAGGGTTGAGGTCAGAGCAGAGGTGTCTATATTTATAAATATTTAGGTTGGACGTATAGAGAGCGAGAGTACAACAACTAGAGTAGAGGATGTCATGGTTGTGGTCAGAGCAGAGGTGTCTATATTTCTAAATATTTAGGTTGGACGTATAGAGAGCGAGAGTACAACAACTAGAGTAGAGGATGTCATGGTTGTGGTCAGAGCAGAGGTGTCTATATTTCTAAATATTTAGGTTGGACGTATAGAGAGCGAGAGTACAACAACTAGAGTAGAGGATGTCATGGTTGTGGTCAGAGCAGAGGTGTCTATATTTCTAAATATTTAGGTTGGACGTATAGAGAGCGAGAGTACAACTACTAGAGTAGAGGATGTCAGGGTTGAGGTCAGAGCAGAGGTGTCTATATTTATAAATATTTAGGTTGGACGTATAGAGAGCGAGAGTACAACAACTAGAGTAGAGGATGTCATGGTTGTGGTCAGAGCAGAGGTGTCTATATTTATAAATATTTAGGTTGGACGAATAGAGAGTGAGAGTACAACAACTAGAGTAGAGGATGTCATGGTTGAGGTCAGAGCTCAGGATTTTAAGTTTCAAGCCTTGTGTAATCAACCCATACAGGAAGGATGATTTGCCATTTCTAATTTTATTACCGCGCATCCCTGTTAAAAACCGAATGAACTTTAAAAATCTATTGGATGCATAAACCTGTTCTTACTATGTAGATTCGTCCGCTTATTAATGTTAAGCATCTAAACTGTTAAAATTGAGGGCTAATTGACGTCTGCCAAGCCTTTGGTTTAACACACGTCATTTCATAGATCTGAAGTACCAGTAACTTAGTACAATTTAGGAAATATTAATTTTTAATTAAAAACTTTGTTTATTGGGAAATATTTGCAATTATATGGAATTCCCCTTTTGAAGAAAACGGTAAAAAAGAGAAATTTATTGAAATTCATCTGAATTAGGGTGGAGGTAAGAGCGAGGCAGTAAATGATCTCGACGCTGCTGTCATTGAAGAACTTAGGAGAAGATGGACAGATCTACAAAATAGGTAAAAATCTGATATGATTTGGTGTTGAACTATCTTGTTTAAAATATCTCTAAAATGGCTGAACTCAATTTGAAGGGGAATACTTCTTCTTGGTCTATTGTCTATGCAAGAGGTTCACTATTTTTGTGAAAATTTTAACAAAGTCTAGCTTACAATGAGGTCCACAACAGGCTTCATAGACTAGAGACTTCTCTCCAAGAGTGGGTCGGGGTAACTCCCCATCAGTCAAAATTTGTTTTAAATCCCGTCTTATATAAAATATTCTTTGGAGGGATCATTGTTTCCCTTTTGAGGTGTCCCAATCCCTATTATAATAGAATAAAGACATGATATGACTAGTAGAGATATTCTCTGCATAGTAGAGCCTAAACAGCCGAGCTGTTTTTTAAACTAAAATTATTTCATGTAATAAATTTTCAGTCTATGATTAAAAACATTGAAATAATCCCTTCTACCTTAAATTCTTGGAGTAAAATTCTAAACAAAATGTTTTTTGTTTATTCTTTTTACACTTGTTTTTCCCCTATAACACAGTATCACGACCTATTTATTTTTTACAACTTTTTAGGATGTTAAATCTTGCAAGTATTCAATCTAAGAAGGACAAGGTTAAATCTGAAGAACTTGATAAGTTTGAACTGTATATGAAGGAGAAGACAAAGGTGCTAGAGAATGAAGATATTGGAAAGAGTTTGTCAGAAATACAACAACAAATAAAACATCATGACAAGATTAGGTTAGTGTAAAAGTTACAAATATCATAGATGGATAGCTAGCCATGTGCAAAAGGTTTTAAAGATATCTAGTCAATATTATGTAGGCTGTTATTTACACTGATAGTGGATTCGCTTTAGCTTAAAGGGTTGTTTAGTGATGACTACGAAACATTTAATTGTAAAACCATCAGCCAAATAGTTTACGAGATCTTACTGGTCACACATGCATACATCCAGTTAATATATAGTATAGGATGATGTAAGAAAAATCCTTTATACAGAAAAACTTTAAGCAGTCACTAATATTCATTTGAACACAATTATAATTTGCCTTAAAAGTTCTCGCGATATATTTTGCCGAAACCCATACAAGAAAAGAGCGTAAAACTGTTTTCATCTAGAAATTTTATGTTTTACATTTCCTATGCAATTTGATTATTTCAATTACATAATCTGTAAACGTTATTTTGAATGTTTACTAGTAAGTGCACTAAAGTTTCCTAGTGTTAACAAAGTATCTATGTGCATATGTGTGTGTGTGTGTCTGTGTTTGATTTATACACTGCACTGGGAAAAAAGGGAAAAAATTATTAATAATATTAATAGATCATTTTAATACTTAATGAGATAATAGTTTAATGGCCACTATACTCCTGGGAGGTCAGGAAATAGCCTAAACCCCCCCCCCCCCAAAACATTTATAAAGATACTCTGAAACCCATTTGGATCTTACGCTTCAGACCAAAAAAGCCTGACCTTCTTTATATTATATATCAAATGCTTTAAATAGTCGAAATAAACTTATTCGAATATACTTATATTGACTGAATTTTAAGTTCATTATGAACATTATTGCAATAATTGTAATGAATTTCCATAAATACTAATATTTTTTTTTACAGTGTTCATCTCAAGATATGTGAATAATGGAAAAGTTTGTTGTTTTTCTAGTGTTGTTTGTGTAAAGATATCCGCTAAACCAATATGTAGTCCTTACCAAGTATCTATATTACAATACTATTTACTTTACCCTATAGAATTATAAATTATGCCCTAAACTTTATCTTAACAAGGATGACAATATCTATAAAAGCGAAGCTCTGAAACTGTAGGACAAACGAATATTAACACTTGTAGAGTGTCAGAACATTCAGTCTAAACGTATAAATTGTAAATAATTTTTTTTGAAAACTGCTTAAATACAGGATAATGTTTAAGGACATACTTACATTTTTAGAACTTGATTATAGATAAAGAGCTAACTGTCTGTGACGTACGGACGGACCGACCCTAATTATATAGAAGCTTCGCTTTTTTCAAAAGTATTTTATTTACAATTTTTGTTATGAAACTAAAAATCGCCTGAGAACAAAAGCTGGGTTTAAAGGACAATTAATTTTATTTACTGAAAACATTTCTGGACCAAAGTTAAGCTTCTGAAAGAGTATTGGTTGAAGTAACATACAGATAAACAATCATCATACTTCTTATACTGCATATGTTAGTAAAAAAATGTATATAAAAAATGCGATAATACCTATGTGTTAATTTTTGTAAAGATAAAGAATATAAAACTGAAACTTTATAAACGCCTGGATATTTTGCCTTTTCATGTTATTTTATTCTGTCCCAAGAAATATAAAATTAGTAGAAGAATTTGATTAAATTTAAATGATGTTATATTTAGAAATATGTCTTAATTTTATCAGAATCATATAAATATTTAATTATTGAGTCTGTGCGGTGTATAAAACAGAGAACAGCTGACATCAGGGAGGGAGAGGACTTTGGACACTAAATTATTGCCCCCCCCCCCCAAAAAAAAAAAAAGCTTATATAAACTCAAACCAACATTAACCCCTGTAGAGTGTCAGAACTAAATAATTCGAACATAAATCTATAAAAGTCAAACAAAATTGTAAGTAAATCACATTATTAGGACTTGATTGTAGAGATGCTTTGCTTATAACATTGTACTTTGTTGTCCTAGGAATCAGTATTCCAAAAATCAGATCAAACGGATAATTAATTTATAGGGGGGATTAAATTTTGTCCATTATCCCATCCCTTAAAATATAATGTTTTGTCATAGAAGAGAAATATCAGATTCACGCTATACCTTAATATCTTTTTTTCAATTACAAGTTTAACAATAAAAGAACAATTAAGACTTTTCTTAGAAAAATCAACCAATTACTTGTAGTTATGTATTTGACCGTCATGTCAATCAAGATTTGTTGTATTTTGATTTTGTCATAGGAAAGAACATTAGATTGTATATTATATTGGTACACAAATTTTTTGAACACTTTAAAAATTTAGGAACTTTTGTTAAATCTTGATTAGCTGGTTCAAACTAACAGCGTCCAAACTTATCAATCATTAATTTTAAACTACAGAAGAAGTAATTTTGTTTATCAATAAATATAATTTACAGCAATTTATCTCCATTGTCTTATCCCTAAGACAAACTTAAAATATAAAATGTTGATTTTTTTTCTAGGTTTTATTGATAAAATATTAAGTTGAAGGTTCGATTTATCCCATTTTTGATATTTCATCAACATATCTTGGTTGTATTTAGATGGGGTGTGGTTTTAGTGTTCTGTCTCGTAGTTTACAACTTGGATTTATGTTTAAAATTTCCCACAGAGTCTTGTTTATTCCTTGATTACATGTTTACTTACTAATGTTAACTTTATGCTAAAAGGAACTCTAGAAATCATAGAAAACTGTTTTAGAATGTAGAGGACAAGTGCAAGAACTCAACCTTAAAACTGGGCATTTTTGATCTAAAAGAATTAGAAAGGTGTATCTGTGATGCTTTATTTCGGTGGAATTTTGCATTTAAAGTTGAAATAAAATCTTTTTTTCCTTGACAACAACATTTTACCACAAAAGCTCAAAATATTCTATCAATTACATTAAACTTTAACAGATTTTCAAAACAAATAATCAATTTTTCTTTTTTCCAACTTAATAAGTCTTAATTTAATAATTGCCCTGCCTATGTCTATTGTTCACCTGCCTTCATTTACTTCTTTAATCCTTTAATTTGAATGGGAGATTGAAAGATTAAATCATAATTTATCTGTAATGTATAAGGTAGCATTTTAGATAAAAATTTTAAATCAACACACCTAACTTTCTTCTTTTTTAGATATTTTTAAAAGCGAAGCTTTTCTATAATTAGGGTCGGTCCGTCCGTCCGTACGTCCGTAACGGATAGCTTTTTTCGTTAATTTAGGCATGTTAGAATTGTCCTATCGATTTCAAATTTTGCATGGTGATTCCTGTAGTAGTTAGGTATGATTTAGAAAGCGTAGCAACTCTATAATCATTACCAAAATGTCCGTACGTCCATTTTAAACATGTTGATTTTTTTACTTTTTTAACAACAAATTTTTATGTGATCTAATCATCCGATTGATCTGATTTTTGGTATATTGATTCCTGGGACAACAAAGTATAATGTTGTAAGCGAAGCAACTCTATAATCAAGTCCTAAATATGTAAGTATGTCCATGAACATCATCCTATATAAAGCAGTTTTCAACAAATTTACTTACAGTTTTGCTTCGACTCTTATACATTTATATTTTGATTATTCAGTTCTGACACTATATAAGTGTTTATGTCCGATTGTCCTACCGTTTCAGTGCTTCGCTTTTATGGATGTTGTCATCCTTGTTTAAATTAAAAAGTAACTTGTTTTATTTATTTATGTGCACAGTTTTAAGAAAGATTTCACTTTTAAAAATGTATTTAACATAGAGATATATAAGTAACAAATAAAAAGCTATTTGAATACAGCCAAAAAAAATAAAATTTTTTAAAATCCTGAATAGTTATTTCTCGCATCGTATTATAAACAGCTTTCCGCGGATATAGAATGTACAATTATAAGATTAATATAATACGATGTTATACATAGTTTTTTCGTATGGATGAGAACCGGTTCCTATCCACCGGATTCGAATGAATACGAGAATAGTTATTTCTCGTATCGTATTATAAACGGCTTTCCGCGGATATAGAATGTACAATTATAAGATTAAAACTAGTTTTTTTAGCCCCGAGGTGGAATATTATTATAATACGATGCTAGACATAGTTTTTTCGTATGGATGAGAACCGGTTCCTATCCACCGGATTCGAATGAATACGAGAAAATTTATTAAACCTTTTAATACTTTAATATTGTTACGAAATATTAAGTTATTTGAGTCTAATTGTTATCACATATTTAGTATCAGGCATTTTTCCCGTACATACATGTACCAATAATATAGCCACATTTTTTAGAGATAAAAAAAAAACATTCCATTGCAAAAAAAACCTTGGGATTTAAATATCCATTTATGCTAAATTTTGTTTGCTTAAATAACTCATTTGAGGTTTGATGTATATTTTACAGAGAATATGGACCTAATATTATTTTTTGTCATACTTGTGGTTGATTTCCTAAATTGAAAACGCAGTTTTTATCATGACACCGTGTAACTATACATACATACACTTAAAAGTGAAACATCTTTTTATCTTTAATTTTTACTTTCTTTTACTCAGAGTTTCATGCTTCTGCAATCATCAGAAAGATACTATTTTTTACATTAAAAATAAATACGTGGATTTTTAACAAATGTTTTAGAGGATTTTTAAAAGAAATTGTATCCTTATACTAAAGTAACAGGATGTGTGTCTGTGTGTTTGTTTGTACCAAAGGATCTCGCTAACCGCTGAACCGATCGGGTTCTCCTTAACAGGGTAGCTTCTCATAGGTCCCGGTAAGGTTTATAACTATTTTCTTGGGGGGTGGGACACCCCCAACCCCCCCGAAAAAAATTTTTTTCGCCCCCAGAAAAATTTATTATTTTACTTTTTCTTTTAAATTCTAAAATAAGAAATTGGGTTATCAAATTCGACTCTCCCCTCCTCAAGTGCCCCTAGAGGTTTCTAGGGGAGTAGCCGCTAGTTACAATATATAAGAAAAGAATTAGGTTAAACAGCTACAGTCTTGCCAAAATATATGTATTCCTTATTTTACTCTGTACATACATTGATATTACACTGCGCCACCCTTTTTCTCTTATCAACTTGGATTTTATCCCATCACCATGGGATTAGATTTCAAAGTTATGTGCATTAATTTTACCTCAAGCATTGGCGTGTACAGGGTTCTGCAAAGAATTAAGGGGGTTGATGAGTGGTTTTTTCGTCAGTAAGGTGTATAATAAACGCTTTGAAGGGTGTTTTTAAGTTTTCAGAGTATTTATGATGGTTAAGGTGTATGATTTAGACTTAAGTTTGGGTGTAAAAAAATTTCAAAAAGAGGAGGTTATGTTATAGAGGGGGTGTACACAGGGAGTGTTGATAAACCCTTACCATTAAAGAGTTAGGTTTAACATTTGAGATAACATCCCTTTATCTGAAAGTGTAAAAATTGCCGCCCATCCCTAAAGGCCTCGAAAGGTCTCTTTTAGGTTAGGCAACATGTGATTTAAAAGCCCTACAAGGTCGAGGGTAGAAATGCCAGTCAGTTTTGAAACTTACTGTTAAGAGCGTTATATCTTATTATATCTTCCTTTGCACATAAAACTGTTTGTTTTTTGTCTTGCTGTGCTCCTGTCCACATTTTCGTCCTTGTTTTGGTGTTTTTAAAAGGTTTAGGAAGATATAGATTTCCATAAATATGCTTGAAAAATATGCACTTTTTGCAAATATCAATATTTTCCTTATGAGAAATATGTATTTTCCAATGAGAAAAATATATTTTTTACTTGCCTATTGTATGTATATTTTTCTTTTAATTTCAGTTTTGTTCGTATTCATCAAATATCTTTTTTGTTAAAATTTTTGGGAATAGTCCCTTTCGTAACATCGCCCCATAAGGGGCGATTTGTCGTATTTTTAAAATGGCTTTTTATAGGTTATTTTAGGTTATATTGGGTTAGGTGATTGCCCCACAGGGTTAGGTAATTGCCCCACAGGGTTAGGTAATTGGCCCGCAGAGTTAGAGCCCCCCGCAGGGGCTAGAATTAGGAGAAAAGCTACTGTGAAAAGTACGAAGAATCGCCCCATAAGGTGCGATGTTACGAAAGGGACTATACCCAAATTTTTGACTTGGTCTTACTTTATCTTGAATGAGAATAGGTATAGCCTACAACTTTATTGTGCCCATTATAAGGCTTTCAAGACAATCAGAAACATTTTTGGTCAGCTATTCTGATATCTTACCGGTTACACACACCTACTCATCCTATTTTTTTTATGCAAGAACAATGCAAGTACAACCTCCCAATTCTCTTACAATTTGAAAAATAGCCGAAAACTTGCCTAAAAATACAAATCTGTTATAGAATCCCTATTTAACAGACATACACATATTCATCCTACTATTTTATACTGTGATAGGTAGTAGGGATAATGGATCATATTACTAAACTATGATAAGAGAGTTTAGTCCAATTCAAATTAAACTCATGTAGAGTTTTCGTTTACATAGTTGTAGTAATTATTCAATACTAGATAAGATAAGATAAGATTTATTTTCCTAAGGTGCATACAATTAGGGCGAGTTACTGATTAAGTTTACAATGGTTTACTAAGGTTTCATCCTGAAATAGATTGCAGTTTTATAATAATGTTTCTGGCTGAAATAGAATGCATATATATATATATATTATCTATTACAATGATATGATTCCAGGGATGTAGTAAGTGGTAAATGTATCAGTTTTTATTATATATGACAATAATAATAAGTTAAGTATGACCAGCTCAGGGCTGTATTGAATATTTCGTCCGCACCTATATTCACATACATTTTAAATATATGATTACATGTTTATAATTATGAACACTGAGCAGCTGTGTCACGAATGGATGGCTTAACCCTTCAGGGTTGTTGAACTGCGAGGTGTCTTTGCAGTGCTTACCAAGTCATGACATAGCTTATAATAGGATTTTTGCATGAATATTGATTACATACAATAAGATAAAATACTATAATATTCGCTAATAATACCCTTAACGACTGTTCCACCTTGCTTATTTCGGGGTCTCCAAGAATGAGATCCATACAATTAAATTACGGATGTCGTGGGATTTCTCCACGCTTCTTTTCCCGTTCTAGACCTTTTCCTTGACCCACCCAACTTTTCCCTAGATTAGTTGATTTTACACGTTAATGTTATTTTATATCCATGGGATATAGCATCCCATTTCCGTAGGTACCCAATGACTTATTTCCTCCCCGACAAATCCTTACATCCCTGTGGCAATTGACGGATTAAGGCGTGGATAAACGTCAGCTTGAGATGTTAACAAGGACGTTAACATATGGAAAAACGTGCTTTGAGAAAATAAAAAAAAAATAAATAAGAATTAAGTAAGAAGTTGTGAAAAGAAAAAAAACGAAAAGAAAAGAAAAGGATGTCTATTGAAATTAAAGTTGCTTTGTCTTGAAATACTTAGAAAAGATTTTGTACCTATGTATTTAGTTACCTAAGAGCAATTAATAATATTGAAATGTTTTACTAATGTATCCATATTCGAGAAACTTCGCTTCTTGGTTACATCGGCTTACAGAAATGAAAACACGAAAGTTTCTTGTTTGATTAGGGTACAATTGGTACTAGATTAATTTATACATTTTATTCATATAAGTGCTGATATTCTATAACTTGGATATGTCCGTACGTCCATCCTTTTGTAAAAGTAAATTAAGTAATTTGTTTTGCATCCTAATGTCAACTCACTTTTAACTATGAATTTAACATATGTTTTTTTTTAAATGAATTGGAGGTAAGGGGATCGGGTAGTTCTTTCATAAGAATAACCCCTGCGGGGCCTTTACCTGTGATGCCTAAACCTTTGGGGTTATCTACCCGGTACCCAAAATAACCAGACCTAAAGTAATAAACAAAACAAAAATGAAATTGCCAAACAGTCAGTAGAAAAAGATTACCAAAGTCTATCTTTTTATATTTTGTTTAATGATTAATGGTAAAGAATGATTTTTAAATGTCTAGCAAATAATATAAAAGTGTCATATTGAATCTTAGTCCTTTGAATTTAGAAAAAAAATAATATACTTTCTTAATTACTTCTTTTGGAGTAACTTATTGTTTTTTTATTTTCATTTTTTCAGGAATGAATTAAAGAAAAAGGAGGAGAGAATGGATAAACTGTTAACAAATCCCACCGACCAACTAAGAGAAGAATGGAAAAAGCTGAAGGACCTGGCAGATGACTGGGACACCCAGCTCCGGGAGGCAGAGCGGGCCACCCTCAGGGTTGAGGCCTCCATACAGGAGGCGGAGACTAAGATGGTGAACCTGGAGACGAACAGTACGGAGTGGAGCCTGCCACCTAGTCTAGACACGGCGGGAGAAGAGAGGGATGAGGTGGAAGTCACCCTAGCAGGCACTTATTCATTACAGATCATTTTAATTGCATACTTATTTTAACCTTTGAAATATCTATATTTAAATTCACGCTTAATACTTTTCCCTATGAAATAATAATTTACAGCATTTATAGGCTTGTTTTTAAATGTTTGAGATTTTACTTTATTTCCCTTAAGTTGTATTGTAATCAAAATTAATATAATGAATGTGACATCTAGGATTGAATCAAGTTGAGGAACTTGTTCTTGCAGCCAAAATGCAATCAGATACTAAACCTTACATCCAGGTTGGTGACAGGCTCGCTACTCTTGAGAAACGTTTGTCTGCCCTGAAGGAGTCAGCAGCCCATAGACGAGAACAGCTGTCCAGCCTTGTTGTCCAGGTGGATCCAAGCAACCAGGAGTTCCTGAAAGAAGCTGTTCCACCTGACTGGGAGAGATGTCTGACAGAAGAGAATATTCCCTACTATTCTCACCACACAGAGAAGACGACATCCTGGGACCATCCAGAGTTTACCTCTCTCTTCGACTCCATAGCTGTGATGAACACTGTCAAGTATTGTGCCTACCGCGTGGCCCTGAAGTTGCGCAAGGTGCAGCAAAAACTTTGCCTCGACCTACTCGACATCGAGGCGGCCGTGGTGTGCTTCGAGGCGCACGGTCTGACCGCTGACAAGCACGATCTCTCTGTTGCCGTACCTGAAGTTGTGACCATCCTGACGTCCATCTATGAGACGCTGTACCAGTGCGAACCGGAGGAGGTCGAAGTGCCCCTGTGTGTCGACCTTTGTCTCAACTGGTTGCTAAATGTGTTCGACTCTCAAAGAACAGGTTTTCTACGGGTGCTGAGCCTTAAGATAGGTCTGGTCGTCATGTGCCGTGGACCATTAGAGGACAAATACAATGTCATGTTTGAAATGGCAACTGGCGGAGAAAAAAGATTAGACCAGCGTCGACTAGGTTTACTAATCTATGATTGTGTTCAAATACCAAAATATCTGGGAGAGATTGCCCTGTTTGGCGGATCCAACATTGAGCCTTCAGTAAGGTCCTGCCTTCGCAAAAGTTCTCAGGTGAGCGCTACCTGGGTGGATTGTCTGGAGTTTATGGAGTGGCTGGCAGAGGAGCCACAGTCATTGGTTTGGTTGCCTGTTTTGCACAGGCTAAGCTCTGCTGAGACTGCAACACATGATGTGAGGTGCAAGATTTGTCGGGCACATCCTATAATAGGATTCAGATATCACTGTAAGAAGTGTTTTAACCTGGATATCTGCCATGGCTGCTTCTTTCTTGGCAAGAGTATAAAAGGCCACAAAGCTGAGCATCCAATGATAGAATATTGTACATCAACTAGCAAAACAGACAACGCACGCCATCTGTTGCAGTCATTTAGAAACTCATTTAGATCTAGGAAATATTTTAAGAAGAAGCAAAGTAAACTTGGATATCTGCCAGTGCAGACTGTGGCTGAGGGTGATAATTTTGAATCTCCTGCCCTATCTCCCAACCTTTCCTGGGAGTCACGTGATTTCCCGGCCAGTATTACTGAGTCAATGTCATCAAAGTTGGCTGGCGGGGAGGAGACAAGCCTGACAACCACGAGCAACAGCAGCAACAACAAGCAGGCCGCCAACATGTCCAGCACCAGCAATCAAAGCAACCTAAATCAACACGACACCCTGGGCTCAGAACAGCACGAGGAGGATGAACACTTTCTGATTGCAACCTACTGCAAGATGTTGACAACAGCAAACAACAACAATGATGTTGACATGAGCGGGGCTGGATCTCTGTTGTTGCAGGAAGTTGATACTAGGCTCGACACAATGGAGAAGGAGGAAGTGGAGCAGATGCTTAATCAACTAAAGGAGGTAATTTTTTCTTAGAATTTCGTGCATTTTAAAATTCAATTGTCTATTTGCGTCAAAAAAGCATAAAAAATCTGCACTATTATCATTTATTTCAATTTTTCTATCTTCGACATATGCTCTTCATTTTTCATTCAAGTTTTAAAAGATTTAGAAGAAGAAAAATTATTCTATAATTTTACGCCATTTTTGTACATTGCCATTGTAAGTTCAATTATGTACATTTTCTAGGTTATACATTATTTAAACAGAAATATGAAAAGATGTATTTATTAGGAGAACAACAGATTAGAAAGTGAATATCAAGAGCTGGTGACAGCTAATCAGGCCGGTCAATCAAACAATGCTGTCACAGAGGAAAAATCTTTAAGGTTTGTTGCATTTTTTATTGGAAAAGCTTCTCTGCATTTCACTCTGCTAAGTTACGTATATTTGTCTCATAATCAAGTAATAAAATGTAAGTATGTCTTTCCATATTAAGCATCCTTTTTAAAGTAAGTTTTGGACAGATACAATTGTAATATTCGTTTGTCTTGTCGTCCTTTTTATTTATTGAGCTTCGCTTTTATGGATGTTGTCAACTTTGATTTGATCTTAAATTGCAGCTATGCTTTAGAGTGACTTTTTAAAAGTATCCAGTCTAGTGGCATACTACAATGGACATAATGTTAATCTTATAGTGTTGGAGACTAGGGACGTCCAGGGGGGGGAGGGGGTAAAGGGGTGAATACCATCCCCAAAAAATAAAAAAAAGCTTGGACGTCATTGCCTCTATGATATAAAGAATACCCCCCCAATATGAACTTGATTTTCAATTTTTTACCTACCCCCTCAAATAAAAATAGCTTGGACGTTCTTGTTTGAGACTTAAATAGTGTGCTATTTAATAATGTTCTACATTATATTGCGAACATATTTACCATATTGAATACGCTCTCAAGTTTAGATTAAACAATTTTGAAATGTAAACAAGATTGCAAATAATACGGATAGGAAAAAGTTTCATTTCTAACTTTAACACAAAAGTACAAAAAGTGCAATCGATATGGAATTGACGTTTGCTGATTTTTTTTACCAATGAGTTTTACTTGTTAAGTCATTGGATTTTGAAAATTAAAAAACATAAAGATCTCATTTTTCTTTTTATATCATTTCAGACTAAATTATCCATTCTGTCAGAGCTTGTATAATAAAATACAAAATAATATCACAATTTACAGTTTTATTGATGGCCGTATAATCCCAATAAATAATGACGTCATGAATGAAAAATAATTTCACTGTCACTATTCCAACAAAAAATATGGAGGTGTTTAATTACTTCCGCTAAAAGAATTACTTTATGTCATCTTGTTGTTATATTGTCTTTAGTTTTCTCCATCATAGAGATGATGTACAACAATAGGATGTGCAGAAAAGATTTCGGTATTAGATCCCCCGTTTGACATCTGCGAGCACAGTAGTTTCTTGGCTTATTTGGGGTCTTGAATTCTTCTTACACCCCCCCCCCCCCTGCCGTACTTCCATGGCCTGGTTCATAGGCCTGCAGAATTCCTAAATTATTTATCGAGCAGCAAAACTTCTTTTTATAGTGATTTTTAGCATCTTAATAATGTAATATCTGCGGAATCTTAATTATGTTCGCCAATTTAGCGGACACATTTATACACAAAAATATATTTTCCTCAGTTTGCTATTCCGCCTTCTTTCTATTTTTGCACAAGAGCTAAGTGCTAATTTGCCAACCGTCAAATTGAAAATATTGTATTTTTGTCGTACGTAATTCTCCGTATAATAGTAATGTTTTTATCGTCTAAAGTTTGAATTTCATAAACTACTGTACAGATTGAGTTCTTTATTTAGGGTAGCTTTACTTAGGTTCCAAGATGGTTTAGTCTATTGTTATACCCCCCTCCGTAACACTACTACTACCACTATTACAGAGTCACAATATGTTAGGGGTTCAGTTGCTAGTAGAAAAAAATATTGTAGTAGTAGGTTATTGCTCTTTTCTTTTTCTGAACTATTTTTATAACCATCTGTTAGTCGTTAATTTTTTTTTCATTTAAACTTCGCCACATTTAGATGAGAAAATAAACTGTTTCTATGGATTTATTTAAAATTTAAATATAACTTACCTCTCCCCTTATACCAAGTTCTTTACAGATTTCTTTGTCTCCAGTGGTATCCAGTAAATTTATTTTAAACCTGTTGATTTTGCTAGTTGTGTTAAAATCTTGTGTAAAAAATAAATGTTGGGTTGTTGCCTGACCTGAAATGGCAATTTCCTGGATTCCTGGCCACAGTAAAGTAAACCAGCCTGCCCACAGGATGGCAGACCTGCCCAATACTTTATTTTTCCTTCAATATTATCTTTCACAATTCTTAGAAAACACGCTAAAAATTGTATTTACATTGCATCACAGCATTGGATACCTCTCTTATTTTGATAACTGATCTCACAATCTAAACCCCCTATTTATTTTTCATAAACATGTTCAAATTTCTTAGACAAAAAGGTTTATTTTGAACGTATCTCTTTACTCTAGTTTAATCTAGTATTCTCTTGAATTAAAATCAATTTAGATAATAGCACAGTTACTACTTGGGTCTATGTTGGTTAGTTGGTTATGTTTTAGATTAGAATATTTCTTATCTTTATTTAATTTCAGACAACAGAAGAACCGCTTGGAGGCCAGATTAGCTATTTTGGAGGATCACAACCGCCAACTGGAGGCGCAACTTGACCGACTTCGCCAGTTTGTTCAGCCCGAACCGGTCAGCCCCGCTGCCATTAGAAACACGAGGTTTGTTGTGGCAGCTGAACTTCATGAAGGAGAAGGGGTGTCTAAGAAAAGTGAGGAAATGGTTGTCCGCCGTCCGCCTAGTCATGCAGACTCTGTTATGAAGAAAAACGGCGGCAGGAAATCCTCGACGAATAGTGCTAAATCGCCAGTAATTTCAAATGGCAGTAAAATGGATGTGATAGCGCAAGTGGAAAAAATACCAGTTGAGCCGCAAGTTCATCATTATGATAAAAGCAATGGAGAAGTAGCTGTAGTTAGCAGTGCAGCAGTCAGTGAAACTGTGGGTGGTGCTGGAGATGGGGGTGATGGTGTAACATCACCTAACAACAGATTATCCGGAGAGAGCAGTGACAACAACAACTCTGAGAGGAACTCTGCAACCTCTGGAAGCCTGAACCTAAGTCAACACACTCTGGACTCACAGGTACTGGGAACTTCAGCTGTTGTCCGCAGAATTACAGGTTTTCATTTCAAGGTAAGAGCACACGGGTCATCTGCCAAAATGGAGCTTTCTTTCTAATATTTTTCATTGCATTTTATTTTAAAAACTGATTTTCAAATTTAATTTTTTACAGAAATACTAAATTCCTGGAAAAGGACATGATTTTAATGCTTACTAATTGGACTAATATAATTTTATAAATTTTGTAATCATCAAAAACAAGATTTATGATGATAATTAAGCATTACTGTAGAATTTTCAGTGAGATACTAACAGTAACATCATTTGATGAGACAAGCTATCACTTTTACAGATATTAATTTGAATTAGCTTTTTATTGGCTTTATCAACTTAATATATCAGGTAAAATAAATATTTTTTTTTACTTTGTTTACACTACGCTTATCAAACAGTATATTCTTTTTTTAAAGCCCTAGAAGTAAGAGGTACAAAATTACATCTAAGTTATTCAAAATAGTTGTTTTTCTTTTTTTCTTTTCTGTTTATCTATATCAGATCGTTAGATACATATTTAAAAGGCTCAAACTATGAGTTGAGTGTCTCTGTGCAATTATAGAGACAGGATTGATGTAGTTCAAAGATTCTAGTACATTCAGACTCCTAAAGATTTAATTTCAGCTGCTGTAAATTGGTATCAATAAGTCAAATTGAAACCAAAATTATTATTAAAAACTTTTTCACAGCGTTATTAAATTGTCATAAATGTTAACAAATAAGGATTAATCATAATCAAGGCCAATATTTAAATCATCACATCAATTAGGGTTTATAATAGGTACCTATTTAATGGCAGATATGTAAAAAATTTGAATTTCTATAACATTTATAAGGCGTTCATACAAAAGACCAACACCTACAAAAGACCAACTCTACAAAAGACCAACGCCTACAAAAGGCCAACATCAAATTTATTAATAAAGTAATACATAATCAATACATGGCCGCAGCGGACGCTCGGCCCCCTTGCCTATAACCTAACCTAACCTTACCTAAATATTGTAAAATCAAGGATGACAACATCCATAAAAGCGAAGCTCTGAAACGGTAGGACAAACGGACATTAACACTTGTGTAATGTCAGAACTGAATAATCAGAATGCGAATGCATAAGACTCAAAGCAAAGTTGTAAGTAAATTTGTTGAAAAACTGCTTGATACAGGATAATGATTATGGACATACTTACATTTTTAGGACTTGTTTATAGAGTTGCTTCGCTTATAATATTGTACTTTGTTGTCCCAGGAATCAGTATACCAAAAATCAGACCAATCAAATAATTAGGTCACATTCAAATTTGTTATTAAAAATGTAAAAACAAGGATGACAACATCCATAAAAGCGAAGCACTAAAACGGTAGGACAAATGGACATTAACACTTGTATAGTGTCAGAACTGAATAATAATAATATAAATGTATAGGAGTCAAAGCAAAATTGTAAGTAAATTTGTTGAAAAACTGCTTGATTCAGGATAATGTTTATGGACATACTTACATTTTTAGGACTTGATCATAGAGTTGCTTCGCTTATTACATTATACTTTGTTGTCCCAGGAATCAATATACCAAAAATCAGATCAATCGGATAATTAGATCACATAAAAATTTGTTGTTAAAAAAGTAAAAAATCAACATGTAAAAAATCAAATGGACGTACGGACATTTTGGTGATGATTATAGAGTTGCTACGCTTTCTAAATCGTAGCCAACTATTAAAGGAATCACCATGCAAAATTTGAAATCGATAGGACAATTCTAACATGCCTAAATTAACGAAAAGAGCTATCCGTTACGGACGGACGTACGGACGGACGGACGTACGGACGGACGGACGGACGGACGTACGGACGGACCGACCCTAATTATAGAAAAGCTTCGCTTTTAAAAATCAACATGTTTAAAATGGACGTACGGACATTCTTGTAATGAATATAGAGTTGCTACGCTTTCTAACTCGTACCTAACTATTACAGGAATCAAGATGCAAAATTTGAAATCGATAGGACAATTCTAACATGCCTAAATTAACGAAAAAAACTATCCGTTACGGACGGACGGACCGATTCTAATTATAGAAAAGCTTCGCTTTTAAAAATATAAAAAATTTGAAAAAAATCTACCAACCACGTTTTTTAAAATCTACGAAATTCTAAACTATAAATAAGTTAATGTACATTAAACATTCATAGATATTGTTTAGGTTAGGTTAGGTTATAGGCAAGGGGGCCGAGCGCCCGCGGCTAGGCAGGTCAGGGGGTCGAGCTCTGCGGCCATGACCTTCTAGCAATATATTTTTTTGAATGTAGGTCTTTTGTAGCAACGCCTAGTTGGTCTTTTGTAGCAACGACCATTTATAAATGGAAATATGAGATCTCCACATATTTTTAACTTAAAGTTTAGAAATACAAAGGGCTCCATTTTATTAGATCAACCTGTTATTCGTTGGTAGGTAATCTTTTTTTATTTTATTTTATACACTGTTAACAATTCATTCATTTGTATGAAACTTTTTTTACATTTTTAAAAACGGAGAAGTTTAAGGAGATAATAACTGTAGAAAATGTACTAAAAGTTTTATATAAAAACAAATGATTTAGTACAGGAATTATAAATTACTGTGTTGTTCACAAGATGATTTTCTTTTCCTTGGGTTTATAATCTTTGTTTTAAAGTCTCTAATTCTTTCTATAAAAGGATTGATATATCCTCTTATGAACATCGTACCACATTAGATTTGAAATGAAAGCAGAGATAAGAAAGTTCCAGATTATTAAAAGTTAATTTTTGATTTATTTTTTTCTCAGTAATTACAAAAAATCTTTTACGTATTTTTTAAACATAAGTCAATGAAATATTAATTTTGGATTTTGTTTTGCCTATATTGAATTAAGTTTATTTCTGTAAATGCAAACTAATGTTACATTTCATTTTCAACTTACCCTTTCTAATCTAGTGATGGAAGTAAATAATATTTTTTGTTAGTTTCGAAAGCAAAGTAAATCAACTAGATGTTTATATGTTAAACACCACAAATCAGTAAACTAGACTTAAATACTTTTTTCAACCTCAAAAACAAAACAAAAAAATTTCATTAAAGGACATTTGATAATTATTTCAAAGCATAAAACGTATAATGTGTTTAAGTCTAGTTTTCTGATATTGATGTTTAGTTACAATAAAAAGAATTTATAATTAATTTCACAACCAATTGAATTATTTAAAATTTGGTACTTGTTAGACCATACACTTAAAATAGCTTAAGATATATATGTGTATAATGTATATGTCTTATAATTAAAATTAGTGCAGACTTTGGACCAGATTATCTAAAGGGATAGTTCTATGAAGTGTATTTAAAGAGTTAAGGTACTTAGAGTAGTGAACTTTTATATGTCTTAGTAGAATATATTAGGCATTGGATAGATATGATTATATGTTAAAGAATTTTTAACATTGACCAGACCAAACTTTTTTTATTTGACAATATCGAAAAAAGTTAAAGAGATTTGCCACATAAATTACATGAGAATGGTCTATTTTTTTCCAAATATGTATAGCCAAAACACCAATTTTAGATAATCTTTTTCCACATATTTCACAAGAGTTATAAAAAAATTGAACAGGGGTTCCCCTTGGGACAAGTTACTTAAAAAACATAAAAAATAACGTCCGGTTCACTATAGGACAGGTTTTCTATAGATTCTTTTTTTAAAAAATAAAGAAAACCGTCCGGTTTACTTACAATATACACATTATCTCACGCGGAAATACCAACTAACCATACAACATATATATATATAAAATAACCATTCTCATGTAATTTATGTTGCAAATCACTAACTCTTTTAGATATTGTCAAATAAAAAAAGTTTGGTCAGGTCAATGTTAAAATTCTTTATCACAATCATATCTATCAAATGCCTAATATATTCTACTAAGACATATAAAAAGATCACTACTCTAAGTACCATACTGAATATTTTATTGGTCATTCTTTATTGTTATGTGTATTTTGTTGTATAAAAAGTTTAAAGTTCTATTAACTAGTAAATGCTATCTAAAGTTGTATTTATGACAAAAAAGTTTTTGCCATATATAACACGCAACGAAGTTGAAAATAAAAATGAAAAACTCATTTTTTAAGGAAAATCCCTGGTAAAATCTCTCAATTTTAATCAATAACTTTATATTATGCACTACTACGTTATTTAAAATAGAAAAAACTTAAAGTTCACTATTTTTTTTTAAATGCACTTCGTGAAACTATCCCTTTGAACATTTAAATTCTTAGGATAATGATGATTTAAGTAAAGACAACTCCTCCCCCCCCCTCAAAAAAATTCTCTACCACAGGTAGAATATAAACTATGAGTATTTGATTGAAAGTTAATTTGATGTCTGTCCTTTCATTCAAAATACAAAAAAAATTAGATGATTTGTGTCAAAGTCTAAAATCATGTTTTAAAGTAAATGTAAAGAAAATACTTTTTATAATTTTCCAGTTAAGTCAAAATTAAATGAAACTGAAGTTATTGTTCTTTGCAGTCACTTTAAAACGCTTAATGAATGATAAAATGATATGAATGTAAATATCTAAATATTGCCTTTTCTTTTCACGCTGCTTAACAGACCGTAAAGTCTGAAAGAGTTGGAACTTGGTGGTATAGACTTTAAATACGGGTCCACAGTACAGTAACACACATCCACCCCACACTATAACTTACAGATAAACTAAAGTTATTCTTTGGTTTTTATGTCTTGCCACCACAGGTAAGCCCAGACAGTTACTTTATTTACTTATTTTCTGGTTTTTGGTGAAATCACCACTTTTAGCAGTGGACTGCAACCCGCTCCCCTTCCAGTATTTTTTCAAGATTAAAGGTGCCATTCCTCTAACTCATAATTAGACCTCAAAACCTCCACTTCATAGTCCCCTGCTAACTTTCAGTTTGCCAATTTAACCAGGTTAAGTAATGGGTTTATGATATTCCTTATGAAATGAAACTTTTAAATGAAATGAGATAAACATCTTGATTTATTTTATATTAAAATTAAAATCTCCTAACACTGTTTAAAATTTGGCACAATAATATTGTAAGAAAAAATAAGACATTTCTACTTTTGCTTTGTTTTTCAGGTATTGTATAAATGTTCTATGACTTTCATTATTTTTTACTTGGTTTTTATATGGGACAATAATTTTGCTTGAAATTGTTATTAGTAACACAATTGATCAATGACTTTCAAGGGATATTATAGAAAATATCTCTTTGCCTTCCAAGTTATAAAGATCTCAGATCAAATGCCATAAAGCTATTCTCATAATCTTAGTGAACAAATTTGGTTTATTATGGTATGTTGTTACAGAGTATGTTAGAGTTTTATGTTAAAGCTGAATGCTTTAGGCAATGGCATTTTTATAGTTAAGTAAATATAACATTTAATGATGATTAAAATCAAATATTTTGCTGTCTCTCTTTTCTGTTAGTTAGGAGGGGGGGGGGGGGGAGTAAATTAGTTTAAGCACCTAGGTAAATAATTATGGTTCTTCAAACTTTGAAAATTAAACCTGTAGTGGGAAAAAGTTACTACAGGAGGCTAATTAGTATCGATCTCAAAAACGGTAAGATTTTGTTTGTGCTTTGATTATTTTTAGTTTGATAAGAACACTAACATGACTTAATGTATTAGATTTTATTATATTATCAGAAACAAGAAGCTAACCTTCCTACCTCAATGTTGATAATAATAAAAATGGCACAATTAATATTTTTATTGCACATGATTCTTGATATATTTGTTATTAAGGGAACTACTTATGAGCGAGGGGTGAGTTTTTTTTGGTAAATAAGGCGGTGATTCAGAACTTCTTTGCTTTTGTATAAATTGCAATATGTAAGGCTATACATACACAAAAAAATATTTTTACCGAAATAATAAAAAATAAAACTAAGTCAATAATTCTATTTCTTAATAAAATTATGCATTTTAAACTATAAATTAATGTGATATAAATATCATAATTAGTGCACATTTAAACTTGGCAAAGCATTTGACAAATCTTTTTGTATTATTTTCTAAGATTATACATAGCAAAAATAAGTTAGGATTTGCTAACCTAAGTTGTCAAAATCCTCACCTCTAATTCAAAAAAAGTCCCTTTTTGACCTTTTATCTAACTACTCCTCCTAATGAGATGAGTTTTTATACAATATAGAGTAGGGTTACATTGAGACTAAAATTCTACTTTTTTTTACACAGTTTCTTTCAACATGGTTTCTTTCATTATATGACTGTTAATTATGGGGGGAGGGGCGGGTGGTGGATACCTTTTCAATATGATTGTATGTGTTGATATAGTTTTAAATTTTAGTACGACTGATTGAGTATTTCAACTACGACGACATTGAAGAGCAGTCGAGAATTCAACAAATTTAGAGAGAGAGGAAACAACGAGATAAGTGCTGCAATTAGAATATTAAGCTTTTATATAACTAATATACATTGTAAAACTATAAGGAGATAAAAAAATATTTATATGTCTTCCTTTACTAGCCTTTAATAGTATCTATTCATTAAGGTTAGCATTATCAAAATATTAAAGCAATATACATTATTTTTTTAGTTCTCTAAGGCCAGATTACTTAAAAACGAATCTTTTGAATAGTATTTAAAAAATGCTTTAACTGTAGAAGTTAAAATTTGAGTTATTTTATAAAAATATAAAAAAAATAACTTTAGATGTAACATGTATAACTAACTTTGTGATTGACAATCTAATTTTTAAAGATAATCATAATATTTCTATGGAATCACATAAAAGTTGGATATAACTATCTCTTTCATTAAGTTTACCTATGTGGGTGATAGGAGTAAGGCACACTATTGTAGAAATAGGCATATTAACACATTTTTATGGGATTCCATCCTTTTTGGTTTACTATATTTTATTTAGCAGCTATATATTTTTATTATTACTGAATAGTATGATTATTTTATTTAAGAAATTTACACACAAAATGATTAGAATTGTATAGTTTTTTATTTAATTTTTTATCTTAGCACATTTTTATAGAATGTATAAGTTGGATCAACACGAAGATACAGAGCAAGTTTTTTTTCCATCTTTTAACTATCTTAACACCTTAACGGGGACCTTACATCCCTTAAAACTTTGATAACATTGCCTTAAAATAATCTGGTATAGTAAAACCCCAATAATTAACAGGTTTGGCACGCATATAGCACGTAATCATTATTTGCGCGGTTTCTCTAACCGTGCGCTTCGTGTTTATTGTTGGGCTTTGGCTATTCTATATTATTTGTGGGCCTCTGAGGGACACGGTGTGTAAAAAGAGAAACTTTTCTTATTGTTTCCGACTTGATCACAGTATATTTGGTGATTAACATATTGTTTGCATTTATCGGTTAATACATTATCTTTTTAAATCACCATTTATAAATATAGTTATATTATTCTGAATTGAAGTAATAAGCTTCTCCATATTGTTTAATAAGATAATACTTTTTGTAGATTTTTCAAAGAGGTCAAGTTTTTGTTGTTAAAACATAAATCTACTAAATATTTTAAGTAATGAAAAGTAAAAAATCTTAATTAATAAGTTTTGATCTCTTTGATCTATTAATTATAAGTGCCTTTTAATCAAATTAAATATTTTTGTATAATTTTCCCTTAATACCTTGTTATTTTACGTCCTAGTCAATTGTTAATTAATAAAGTTTTAATTTAAAAATATGTCAATTTTTTTTTGTAACCGAAAACGTAAATTGAACTAGTTAATTTTATAAGATAAAGTAAAATTAAGCAGCTAACAGTGTAAAAAATTATTGAAATGAAGCTGGCCTCGGTTCATACAAAATATTCATTAAAATTTAGCAGTTTCCATTTTATGTGCAACGACTATTATTGTTGTATATATTTTAAATTCTGTGATCCTATGATAATGATAATAATATAATGTTTAATTTATATGTATAATATTAAATATACAATATTATACTTCTAAGTTGTGTCCTGGTATTGTTGCATGGCTTTTCTATAACTTGACCGTGGCTCAACACGTAGCGCACCCGCTCGTCGTCGGGAAGGTGATAGTTTCGAATCTCGGTCCGACACCGCGTCATAACTAAAGACGTTAAAAATGGTTCCTACTGCTGCTATGTAAGATGTGCGACAAAATAGCTAAAGTAGGGGGAATGCCTTAGCCCAAAACAGACGCATCTCATTATCATGCACAGTTAGGACGTCTCAGACAAAGGTCGTTTAATCAATGGTTTGGTTGTCTGATTAGTGTTGATACCCTAGGCGATTGGGCGAGTTACATTACAATTTAAAATGCATAGTATGTTCAAAGGTGACGTGGAGAGGACTTGTACTCGAAATGTCACCATGCCCTAGAGTCAATTTAAATAGTGAGCATCATGACTATTGGAAAAGTGATAGATATTAAATTTTACCATGGCCGAACGGCTATTTAAATAGCTTATGGTTTATCTATATAAGTAATGCAATTTTTTTTATGTGTAAGGTAGTGCAAGTTAAGTGTAAGGAAATTTATTTAGCCATTTTAACGACAAAGCCTTTTTAATGAAAGTAACCATTTTTTAGGGTCTAAGAATAAAAAGCTAATTTTAACATTGTACATATATTTAAAATAAAATATTTAATAGATGTCACAATCAGCAGTGGAGTGTTGAGTACAGATGAAATCATTAGTATCCTCAGTATAGGCAGAGTCTTGCACCAGACCACTTCCGTCCATCAGGTTAAACAGGTTGCAGTAGTTGGTTCCGTAGTCCAACAGGGACAAGGTCTCGGACTGGGAGAAGGCCTGAACAAATGTTTGTAATATAAAAAAGAAATGTCCATTTGTTAATTTCTACCTTTTTAAAAGCGAAGCTTTTCTATATTTAGGGCCTGTAGTGAATCTCTTTTCGTAATTATTTCTTGCAAGTAAAATATTTGTCTCGCATTGATGAATATAAAATTTTACACATTGTCTTCTATTGTCTGTATATACGTGAGCAAATAAGGGTCAATTGAAGAATTAAAAACTTTGACTTGATGTGTGTTTAATCCAGATTAACATTGGTGCATAGTTAGGCATATTGGAATGTGGAAGATGAAGATATCTCTTTGGGTAAGTTTTTTAATGGATTAAATTATCTTGGACATGGCTGGTTAATTGAGTTAGGATGCTCCGTTTGATGGTTTCGTGCTATTTTCTTGTTATCTAGCAATGACTTGGGGGCATAGCCTCCAGTGGTTTAATGATTAAATGAAAAAAGAGTATAGGTACTTACATCAACAAGACAGCCATAATCCTTGGGAATGAATGTGAATGTAAGATCATCAACATATCTGTGGATGGGGGTGGTGTGGGTACCATAGGTAATCAGACCCTAAATTAAATTATTACAGCAAATAATTGTTTAATGAGGTAGGTGAGTAAATTAACTCACCATTTAAAACATTTAATATTTAACCAAATCGATGAAACACCAAATCTTCCCTCCTCTTATTTTTTAAGTAGTTTAAAAATAAGACGGGGTAGCATTCATCTAACCCCTTTAATTGGCCTTTACCCTGCGGGCTTCCCAATATCCAATTCAACCTAACCTATCCTTAAGTAATAAATAGAACAAACAATAAATTAACCCTCCCCACTTAATTTTAATATATTTCAAGTTAGGAAGTGGGACGTGTGTTCTGAGCTTAACAACGCACTTTGGGACACTACTGTTGTTAATTAGAATGCGATTGGGACAGACAGACAGGAGTTATTTACAGAGCAACTTTGCCACCAAACAAATAAAATAAGTAACCTCAGATCCAGTGTGATGATACAGGCATTTTTGCCCATTAGGTGTTGTTTCTCCGGGCTTTGTACCACAATCCTGTACAAATAATAATTAAGTGTTGTATCTCCTAGCTTTGTACCATAATCCTGTACAAATAATAATTATGTGTTGTATCTCCTAGATTTGTACCACAATCCTGTACAAATAATAATTATGTGTTGTATCTCCTAGATTTGTACCACAATCCTGTACAAATAATAATTAAGTGTTGTATCTCCTAGCTTTGTACCATAATCCTGTACAAATAATAATTATGTGTTGTATCTCCTAGATTTGTACCATAATCCTGTACAAATAATAATTATGTGTTGTATCTCCTAGATTTGTACCACAATCCTGTACAAATAATAATTATGTGTTGTATTTCCTAGTTTTATACCACAATCCTGTACAAATAATAATTATGTGTTGTATCTCCTAGATTTGTACCACAATCCTGTACAAATAATAATTAAGTGTTGTATCTCCTAGCTTTGTACCATAATCCTGTACAAATAATAATTATGTGTTGTATCTCCTAGATTTGTACCACAATCCTGTACAAATAATAATTATGTGTTGTATCTCCTAGATTTGTACCACAATCCTGTACAAATAATAATTAAGTGTTGTATATCCTAGCTTTGTACCACAATCCTGTACAAATATTAATTATGTGTTGTATCTCCTAGATTTGTACCACAATCCTGTACAAATAATAATTATGTGTTGTATCTCCTAGATTTGTACCACATTCCTGTACAAATAATAATTATGTGTTGTATCACCTAGATTTGTACCATAATCCTGTACAAATAATAATTATGTGTTGTATCTCCTAGATTTGTACCACAATCCTGTACAAATATTAATTATGTGTTGTATCACCTAGATTTGTACCATAATCCTGTACAAATAATAATTATGTGTTGTATCTCCTAGATTTGTACCACAATCCTGTACAAATATTAATTATGTGTTGTATCTCCTAGATTTGTACCACAATCCTGTACAAATAATAATTATGTGTTGTATCTCCTAGATTTGTACCATAATCCTGTACAAATAATAATTATGTGTTGTATCTCCTAGATTTGTACCACAATCCTGTACAAATAATAATTAAGTGTTGTATATCCTAGCTTTGTACCACAATCCTGTACAAATATTAATTATGTGTTGTATCTCCTAGATTTGTACCACAATCCTGTACAAATAATAATTATGTGTTGTATCTCCTAGATTTGTACCACATTCCTGTACAAATAATAATTATGTGTTGTATCACCTAGATTTGTACCATAATCCTGTACAAATAATAATTATGTGTTGTATCTCCTAGATTTGTACCACAATCCTGTACAAATATTAATTATGTGTTGTATCACCTAGATTTGTACCATAATCCTGTACAAATAATAATTATGTGTTGTATCTCCTAGATTTGTACCACAATCCTGTACAAATATTAATTATGTGTTGTATCTCCTAGATTTGTACCACAATCCTGTACAAATAATAATTATGTGTTGTATCTCCTAGATTTGTACCATAATCCTGTACAAATAATAATTATGTGTTGTATCTTCTAGCTTTGTACCATAATCCTGTACAAATAATAATTATGTGTTGTATCTTCTAGCTTTGTACCATAATCCTGTACAAATAATTATATATTTAACACAAATTCAAAGTTAACAAGGTTTATTTTTACCTCATTGTCCCAAAGATTCATTTGAGTAATAATTTTTTCTTGGGCAGATTCACATTGTTCGGATAAAGTCCTGAAAAAGTTTGCACAGATTAATTTATTTTAAAACTTAATAGGTAATAATAATTTAGCTTACTGCATTTTTTATGAAAAATTATAATTAGTGAATAAAATTATAAGGAAAAGAATGCCTCTGCTATTCTAATAAGAAACTAATTATACTAAACTTGCGGCTATGTAAGTTTTTTTAAAAAGTTTTTATTTAAGGGTGTTATTTATTTTTAGGACCGATATTTCTTGTGAGGGCTGTTGTACACTACCCCCAAAATAGTTATTACCCTTCTCAGGACATAAGAAGCTACCCTATAAAGGAGAGATATATCGGTTCATCGGTTAGCGAGATCCTTCGGTACACAGACAGACAAACATCCTGTAACCACAGGTCATTACTACAAAAATTTAATTTAAAATTCCCAATCTTAACTAGACAAATCTCATCTAGCTAAACAAGATTCTTAAATTTAATTTCTGGCAACCAGAAAATCTAAAGAAATCTAATAATTAAAATCAATAATAATTTTGAAAATCCGAGGAAGAATGGGCTAGAAAGGTTGCTTTTGATAAAGCCTGAAAGACAAACGGACAAGTACCTATCCTATTATTATCTATTTAAAGGAATAAACTTACCATTTGACACTGCAGGATGCATGTAAAAGATCCTTTTCTCCTAGAATTAGAATTGGATTATATTTCAAGGAAAGTTCTGTGGCAGAAGCGCGTAAAAGTCTGCAGCTGTTGAGTTTGCCGGCTGGATATTTTAAAAGGCAAATTATAAATGGTTTTACACTTTAAAATCACACCCCATATAGATTTTGTCCATAAATCAATTGAATAGGATATCATATAAAATTGAAAAGTCTTTTTGCTTACAATCGACATACGTACTTTCTGGACATGGTTTAGAGTTGCTGCGCTCTCCAAATTGTACCTAACTGTTTCAAAAATTATCAGTATATAAATTAATGGAAAATTTTTACATGCCTTAATTGAGTATACCGACAGAATCGACCCACCGTAGATGTAGAATATCTTCGATTCTAAAACTTACCTATAATAGAAGCATGTGTAACTGACAGAAAGGCAAGAGATAAGCACAACAATCTTGACATTTTCAGTATCTTTCGTTTACTAACAAATCTCTCTAAAATACATTACCTTTAATACTTCGTCTATTGTTTGTTTAAGTGTTTTTAAGATAAGAGATATGTTTTGGTTTATATAATCAAATTAATACCTTTATCAGTTGTATTATAAAATTTAATTTCAAACACGTTGTGAGCTGTATATTAAAAGGGTCCGACAACCGCAGCTGCGGCTGATGGTGGCTAGGTTGACTAGTTGAAGACGCTACTTCAGTTTTGTTTAAGCTGTTCGTTTGATTATACAGCCGCAGCTAAGTGAGGCTTTGGGTGGTTGCAGCTGAGTGTATAAGTGAGGTTTAGGGTGGCTAAGGCTGTTGATGTCCATTTAAAATTTGGTGGCTTTTGCTTACTGGGTACTTCATTGGTACTTCATAATAACTTTTTTTTTTATGAAGTTACAAGAACACGAAGGTTTTGTTTTAAAAAATACTTTAAATTTTGAATATTTCCACAATTGCAGCAGCGCTGCTGAGGGCGCGGCTGCTTGACTCTGCTTTTTTTCTTTATCTTAATAGACTAGTTTACTTTACTTATATAATATGACATATTTTAAAAGAAAATGATATTATATTATTCAAATTATTTCATAACATTACAAAATCCTTAAAACGTTTTAAACTAATTTTTAAACTAATAAAGTTTAAAACCCTTAAAGGACGCCTGCAAGAAATAACACGCTTTAACTGCTGAAAGACTGCCACAAGAAGACCCAATACCCCAAATTTAAAGCCTTCAGCTTCAATAACAAAAAAGTTCTAGGCATTTCAAAATAGCATTTTATGTACAATGGATTTTTTGAAAGATTTCCAATGCTCATAAAAGAAAAAACAATATTAAATTACGTCGCCTAGACACAAAATTATAACTTTATCTTTGTCATAAACTTAGATTGCCTGTAACGGATTAAATTTTTACAATAAAAACACCACATTTCATAGTCAAAATCTATGAAAAAAAATCGATTTAAGTTGCATTTTTAAACAAAAATCATAGCGGAAACAAAGGGGTAAACTAATACAAGCTTAGCTGTGATTGGATGTTAAGCTGATTCAGCCTTCAGATTGGCTACAGTACATTCGGTACAACGCAAGTAAAACTTAATTTTTTTTAATGATTTTGACTATAAAAATGGGTATTTTTATTGTAAAAATATAATTAGTTACTGGAAACCTAAATTTATGACAAAAATAAGCTTATAATTTTGTTTCTAGGCCACGTAGTTTAATTTCAAAGTTTTCAACTTGAGCATTGCAATTCTTTCAAAATTTTCATTGTACATAAAATGTCATTTTAAAATGCTTAGAACTTTTTTGTTATAGAAGCAGAAGGCTTCAAATTTAAGGTATTTGGTCTACTTGTGGCAGTCTTTTAGCAGTTAAAGCGTGGTACTTCTTGCAGGCTTCCTTTAATTAAATACATTGTTAAAATTCGTTGATTCATTGTTAATTTATCATTCTTTGCTTTTAAGGGTTTTGTCATCCTTGTTAGAGAAGCTTCTGTATGTCTGAAAATATGTCTTTATAGGGAGAAGTCGTTGCTGTACGTATTGGTGCAAAAAATGGGGACAATTTTTAAATTGATTTGACGGGGCTGTTTATTTACGTCACAAGTGAGGGGAAAGAAAAGGGAAGGAGGAAAGAAACCCCCTAGAAAAGAGATGGGGGTATGACGTCACACGCCAAAACAATTTGAAATTTGTCCCCATTTTTTGCACCAATACGTACAGCATCGGAGAAGTCAGGCTTTTTAACGCACGGACATAGCGAAGTCATTAAGTAGCTGCAGTAATAACAAGGATCCACCCATAAAAGCATAGGCGTCCATGGGGGGGGGTAATGGGGCGATTACCCCCCCCCAAACGATTTTGGGAGTGCCGTAGGCACCCCCAAAAATTTTTTCATTTTACCCCCCCCATTCAAAATTTACCCCTACCCTGGGGGTGCCGTAGGCACACCCAACCATTTAGGAGGGGGTATTTACCCCCCCCAAAAAATTTTACCCCGGGGGTAAATTTTGGGGGGGGTAAACTAAATTTACCCCTGCCAACAGATTTCAGGGGGGGTAATTACCCCCCCCAAGCAAATTTTACCCCCGGGGTAAAAATTTTGGGGGGGGTAAAAAAAATTTGCGGCGCGCTTCGCGCGCCATTTTACCCCCCCCCCCCCAAAATAAAAAGCTTGGACGCCCCTGCATAAAAGCAAATCTCTGAAATGAAAGGACAATCGAACATTAAAACTTATAGAGTGTCAAAACTGAATAAGCAGAATACTAAACAAAATTGTAAGTAAATTTATTGCAAAACTGATTAAATACATGCTACTGTTTAAGGACATACTTACATTTTTAGGACTTGATTATAGCGATGCTTCGCTTATAATATTTTTTTAATAGGAATCAGCATTCCAAAAATCAGATGAAAAAGATAAATTCAACATACAAAATTTCGTTGTCAAAAAAGTAAAATGCATGTTTTAAATGGACGTACGAAATTTCTGGTAACGATTATAGAGTTGCTTTGCTTTGTAAGTCGTACCTAACTGTTATAGGAATCATTATGCAAAGTTTTAATTCAAATGGAAAATTATTACATGTTTAAATTAAAGAAAAGAGCTAACCATTACAGCCGTACGGACGATCCAGCCCTTCTCATAGAAAAGCTTCGCTTTTAAAAATTATTTTGTTCCCGTAATCTTTGGTCCGTGACGCTTTCTCTGTCCATTTTTTTTATAGGGACAGGGATTGCTTGTTTTTTTCCCCTACCCCCTTTCCTCCAATATAATAAAATACGCTCTCAGAGGTATAATATCCCCCTCCCCCAACCAGTTACGACGACGACCAGATCCGGAAGGAAATACACATTTGTGGTAAGGGGAAATTTCGTGATAGGGGAAGGGGAATATCGATCAATGTTGGGTAAAATGGATCAATACGCAGAATTATATTAAAACTTTGGTGGCAAGATGCGGATAATTTCAACCAATGAAAATGTTTCAGCCAATGCATCATTTTACAAATTTTCAATTTAGTTGATAATTATATAATATTATTCTAGAATCTAAAGTAGTAAGGTGTGTTAGTCTAAATCTATATTGGATCTCTGAAAATGTTGATCCGAACTGTCAATAATTTCCAATGGTGCTATATAAATATCTTGAGGGTGGTTTTATGCTATCATCCTGTTCTGCCACGCTCTTATCTAGGGGCAAAGCAACTTGTATTTTCAAAATGGTTTTTGTTCGTTGACAAAAAGATCTCGACAATTACTGAACCGAATTAGTTCTCCAGAAGATAGAGATAAATATGAAAATATCCAACACATAAAGTTTTAAATTACATAAAAATTACATTCAAATTTGTCCGAAATCATATTCTGCCAATATTATATTAGCTACCATTTATTGGGGGGTGGAAAAGGAGAAAGGTTGGTTGATGATATGTATGTAATAATTGAGTAACGTATTTGGAAGAGTAGGGTGTAAAAGAGAGAGAGAGAGGGGGGGGGGTGAAGGGGATAGAAGGGATAAAAGCGTACATCGTACTTTTCTTTTAGTCGTTGGTTAGACTTTGCGGGTCAAAAATTTTCTTTTAACAAAAAAATTTTCTATTAAATGTTATGATTAAATTGTGAATAAAAAATGGAACCTGGTATAATTGAGGACGAACAAAACCTTTATGATTGGGGTATAGAAAACAGATTGGGTAAGAATGTTTTTATTTGTCCTTGTTTTGAACATGCAAAGACTGTTTGATTAGAAGGTTTCTATTGTTTTTTTTAATTAAATTAAATTGATTTTGATTTTACAAATGGGTTGAAGACTAATTTTCCGAGTCAATTCCTTTTATATTTTTGTAAACATGTACGGACGGACAGATAAAGTGAATTATAGAGTAGCTTTGCTACTAAAATATTATATATTACTCAAAATCTAAAATTTTAGACCAGTATTACCAAGGAGATCAAAGTAGTGGTGGACAACATCCTACGACACAGCAACATCATGCAACAACATCACAACAACAAGAATACTCAAGTTCAAAGGTTGAATATTCATGTACCCCACCACCGAGTGAATTTTGTCTCGCCCCGCCCCCTGCACACCAAGACCAAGTATTATCTCTAACAACACCAAACAACAGTCGTTTGCCTCACACACCAACATCACCCTTTCGTGGAAATGTTGTGGAACCGGCGGCAGCAGCGGGCACTGTTCAGCCGATCCAGGTAAACACATCCATGATGATATACCGTTCCAACAATAGCAGCCGGGTCAAGGATGAATCCCCTGTGTTGGATATGTCTGGTTGGGGTGCTGCCAGACAAACCACCAGCGGACCAAACACGCCGCACTACACAAGCTATCGCGCCACAAGTAATTTACACGCCCACTGTCACCCACAACAGCTGCACGGTTCGCCACCGCCGCCCTCGTCTTTAATGCCGCCGCTCAATCTTGACGCCAACGAGGCTCTGAAGGTTGAGCGGAAGCGGGCGCGGAATCGCGTGGCGGCGAGCAAGTGTCGGATGAGGAAGCTTGAGAAAATTGCCACGCTAGATCAACAAGCTGGAGCTCTAAGAAAGGTATCTTAAAACTTTTATTTGATATAAATTTATATTAATCGGAAAAATTTTCTATATCTAGTCCGCAAATATTTAATTAAAAGAGTATACAATACATACATATATTCCATCCATTTTAAACATGCAGAATAAACAAGAATACATACAACAAAAAACTATTATGAAATACCCAAAATATAGCAAATGTTACTAATTATAAATTTTTAATCATGGAGCGAGGCGCAAAATTTTTTTTTAGGGGTTGTTAACCCCCATTTATATCGAATATATGTGATGTTAGGCCAACGAGGAATTAATATATATTGTATAGGAGAAAGACGAGTTGAAAAATTTAACATTGAAGCTGGAAGAGCAAGTTTACTCGCTCCAACAACAACTGCAGTGGCACATCAACAACGGTTGTAAGATTCCACCTCAACATAGACCACAACATCATAAGGTAACTGCATATAAAGCATGGCTACTCTATATAATGTCTATTTGTTCTTGGTCAATATATCCTTATTCTTCCGGCATTTTTGTTCAATTGTGTTAATCATTAAATTATATAATGTCTGTCTTTCTGTACCAAAAGAAAGAAAAATGGACCGATATGATTCTCCTTTTACTCTTCCGAAAAGTTTTTTTATCTTACACCTTCCCAAAAAAAAATCGATGCAAGAAGAAGTACCACTTCTAAAATACCGTTTTATATGTTTCATTATTATTTGGCCACAACTCGGTCAAAAATGCTCACAAATCAGACCTTTTTCGACCGAAGATACTCAAATGGTTCCTTTACAAGCCCAATCAATCAGTTGTAAGATATCTTTTTATTTCAAGGAATTATTCCTTGAAATAAAAAGGTAACACACTTTAGTATTCTTACTTTTCTCCTTGAAACTAACTGGGTCAACCTCCATCTACCCCCCCCCCCCCCTTTTTCATATTTAAATGCCCTTAGAGGCCTCCAAGTGAATATGGCCGCTAAAAGATAAACTGTGAAAACAAGCAGCATTTTGTCGATACATAATCAATTCAATGGTGTTATTCTATCGACTGCCCTCAAGGATTTATATTATTTAGCACACAAAAATGTTTTTTCATGCATGCAAAACTGTTAATATTTGGAACCTGTATATCTCTTATGTTGACCAAGAACCTGTCTTAGTATTTATTGATCCAATATGTCTGAAATAGTGTAATGTACATAGCTTGTTAAGCCCAGTTAAACCCATGAGAAATATGATAAATGGTCCCCAAAGACCCCTATTTAATCTAATACAAGTTGTTAGGAATTTTAAAGATAGGAAGGGAATATAGAGTGTGGAGTTTAGATAGACTGCAATGTTCTTGTGTGAACGTAATAATTTGGTGTAGATATTTCATCAACATAAGAATATAACCTTAACTTTAATTTAGTATCGTTAGTCAGCCCTTCAAGGACGGAAAGGGAAAAGTAAAGGAATGATACCCCCCCCCCTGAAAAAAAAGTTTTTAAAGCATTTTTTTTTAAATCAGGACCTCCCTCGCTCATATAAAAAGCCGCATCGCTAGTAGTAAGGTTTCTTTGTTTGTCTTTTGAAATCTCACCAACCACTGAACCGATGAATAACTCCATTTTAGGGAATCTTTACAAAGGTCCCATCCCAGGATAGTTTTTTTCATGAGTGAAGAATATTAGATTAACTAAACAAGTAAAGCCAAGTCATTTCAAGTTCCTCGCTGATAAAGGAATGAAAATCCACAAAATCTTACTTTAAATTCTGCAGGACATATCTTGTGTTAATTTGATTGGTTGTCACTATATTTACGTCGTCGTCATGACTGGCATACATAATACCGACATTGTAATGCCATTATGACTAATTATTCATTTATTGGGATTAATTAGATTGGGCTTTCTGAGGTTACAATTTTATAGTTGGGTTACGTGTTCAGGAAGAAAGGGGAAATTGGGCTATTTATTATACTAGTCCCCAAAGTTTTACAATGACATTGTTTTTTATTTGATAGATTAACAACTTTGATAACTTTTCAACCACTAACTGTAATCTATAAAAGGGGTAAATTTGTGTAGAATCATTGGAGATGTACAATGTACATAAAGTTATCGACCATTGTCTTATCCCTTTAGATATCTAGGTTAAGATGTGTATTAGGGACAAACCTGCACATAACATTGTATTAATCAGGGATCGGAAGCCGCGCGTAAGCCGCGTGTAAGCCTCACTGAAATCGTCATTTTATCACTATAAAATTTAGCTGGATGTATAAAACTGCTCTTTGGCAGACAATCCTTCTATCTGAAATTTATTTTTCTGCTCACAAGCAGGTTTAAAACTGAGGCTTATGCGCGGCTGAGGCGCGGCTTCCGAACCCTGGTATTAATGTTTTTTTTATTTGTGGTATTGGGGGGGGGGGGGGGGTGAGGGGGGCTGGTGAGTTAATGATAGTGAAATATGAACAATAATAAAAAGGATCAATATTATATTGCCTCTGTAATAACTTATATTGTGTAATTAATAGTACATTACAATTAAATCAATAAACAAACAGTTGTAAGTCGGAATAAACATTGTTTGAAATTTATTTTTTAAAATTACATACAGTTTGTCTTATTAAACTACCCCCCCCCCCATTCCCCCCCACCTTCCTATATGATTACTTAATTATCATCTCCTTTATCTATAATACAAAGTAGCTTGATGTCTGTCTGTCTGTCCGTCCGTCCGTCCGTCTGAAGCTTAAGATCTCGGTAACCACTGAACCGATCGAATTCTACTCTTCAGGGTATATACCTATTGGTCCTGCGGTGGTTTTAAGCTATTTTTTTTTTTGGGGGGGGGGGGGGGGACACCCCCACTCCCCCCAAAACAAAAAAAAATCCTCCCATTTTTTTTTTTTTTTTTTTACAAATTTTGCAAATTCGTTATTTAATCGCTATTTTTTTTTTTACGAATTTTGCGAATTCGTTATTTAATCGAGAAAATGTTTTCCTGCTGGGTAGGTGCGAAAATTTGCGATCCGTTCTGCTGGGTAAGTAATAGAAGATGTAATTATACCTCTTGGGGCAAAGCCCCTAGAGGCTAGGGGCGAAGCCGCTAGTTTTATATAATGTAAATGAAGAATTTAATAGTTTTATAGTGAATTTTGCTACTATTTTTTATTAGGTTAAATAAGATCGCTTCTCATATCGAAGTATTGTTTAAATGCCATTACAATTTACTAATTACTTACTATTAACGTTATCATTTATTATTTAATTAATTTAAAATAATGTATTTTCAAAGAATTTGTTTGAAAATCTTGGCGTAATCATTCAGTTCCAATAATTCCAGGGAACTTGAGGGAAAGGACAATAAATTGATATACAATATACATTCCTAAATATGATAAACAAAATTAACTCTCCTTGGGTCCCTGTCAATACTAGATGCATTGGGTTGCAATATTATTTCAATAGTTTTTAACAAGCATCGGCCCTAGTGTCTAGGTGCTTCGCAAAACAGTAAACCGCCCCCCCCCCCCCCCCCAGCTTATTCTGTAATAAAGCCTATAACCTGCCTTGGAATAATACCAATTTTTAAGTCAATTCACCACACATACAATTTAATACTGCATAATTAAGAAATACCCACTTCCCTTCTGTTACATAAAAACAAGTTTTACGCCAACTCTACGCCAACAAAATATTTCAATTTCGGCAATTTCAAAGGAATTATTGGCTGAATAGCATCCCCTGAGAAATAGTTGCGTTAGTGTGGAAAGCTTTGTAAATAATTATTGTCTCAAATGCACGAAATTTCATTGAACTAATCTTGTATTATTTCAGGAGATGTTTGATGTGGAGCGTCCCACTCCTTCTCCAGCTGAAATAGCAAGTCCTGATTCTACCACATTTTCTACTGGAGCACCCAATAGTCCGAATGCTGGAGCAATGTCCAGCTAAACTGGTGCACCTAATAATCCAAATACTTGAGCACTCTCTAGTTCTGAAAAAAAACCTGGTTCTACTACATTTTCTACTAAAAACTCCTAAGAGTCCGAATGCTGGAGCATTGTCCAGTTGAAATGGAACCTCTAGTAACCCAAATACTGTATGTACCTCCAGCTGAAAAAGCAGGTCCTGATTCTTCCACATTTTCTACTGGAGCCTTCAACATAGTCCGAATGCTGGAGTACTGTCCAGCTAAACTGGAACACCTAATAATCCAAATTTTGGAGCACTCTCCAGTTTTTTAAAACCTGATTCTACTACATTTTCTACTTGATCTCCTAATAGTCCGAATGCTGAAGCACTGTCCAGATAACTAGAGCCCATAATAATCCAAATAATGGAGCACTCTCCAGTTTAGAAAAAAGCTGGTTCTACTACATTTTTTACTTGAGTCCCCAATATATTCCGAATGCTAGAAAACTGTTCATCTGAACTGGAGCCCTTAGTAATCTAAAACTGGAGGTATCTCTAGCTGGAATCTCAGCAGGTCCATATATTGTACTGGAACTGCCAATAACCAACACCGTCTCACCATTAGTCAAAGAACCTTTTTTCTATAATAGTGAAATCTTCTGCTTGCCCCTCCCCTTTATGAGATGCAACTAGAAACCTGAAGTAGAAAAAAACCTGTTACTTAAACCTTCACGCAGAGTGGCATCTTTAAATTTTTCAAATATTAAAACTTCTCTCCCCTGTGATAACAAAAAAACGCCTATGCATTTTATTCAGTGACATTTGTTGGAATCACTCATAAGAAATTTGGTGTACCTTTCTTCCGTTAAGGTACGCCCATCTACATAGGTAAACTGAAGTGATTCCGATTATAGTGTTAAATCTCATTTGACTAAAGTAAAAAAAAAATTACCTATGCATTTCTGAAAAAAGTGCAAAATGAAAAGTTGTAAATAACTATTACACAATGCAATGTATGTATTAGCACTGTTATATAACCGGTAACAAAATATTGTAAGCAGCTAGTCAAAAAATCCTTTGTTTGAGTTGAAAAAGACGTTTAAAATTTTTAAATCATCTTACATATAAATTTATATTTAAATTTGGGGAAAATGATAAATTTATATGAAACGCATATTCGTTAAAAGTATTTTTATTAACCTTAAAGGCTTTACAAAATAATTTTTTATTTGCACATTACAATGAGCCTTACTAAATTTGTGATTTGTTTTGGCAACTTTAAGATAAAACTTCTATATTCATAAGCTTTGAAAAATTTAATAAAACCTGAAATATAATTTTTTTCTTGAAACGAAAAGCGTGTTCTATAAATCTCAGGTTGTTTTGTGAGGATTAAAAGCATTTAGCTACATCTTTCGGCTATTTTAAACCAGGCCTTAGACATAAGAAGCCTCCCCGTAAACTATCAAAATTAGTCACATAGTTAGCCGCACGGCTACCTAGGCTTCCCAATAAGACTCGGCAGCAGCCACTAAATTTTATATCAACCAGCCTAAATAGTCAAAGCCACCGCCAACCGCAGTCTGAGTAAAAAATTCAAACAGCTATGATAATACTCAGGTAGCAGCTAGAACTAACAGCGCTGATTAGAGCCACCCTCAGTCGCAGACATAAAATTTTATCTCGGGGCTAAAAAAAACTTGTTTTAATCTTATGATTGTAGATTTTATATCCGCGGAAAGCTGTTTATAATTACGTTGCGATAAATAAATATTATTAGTTGTCTATAGTATTAGATTTTTGAGTCTATTTCATTTTTATTACTTTTTATCTTTACATCTCTCATATCTTTGAGTGATATAGCCGTGTGGATGATTTTCATATCCATGAATTTGCGAAAAAAAATATTGCAAATAAAGAAATCGTCAAAATGTAAAATATCTTGATTTATCAAATAAATATATTATACAGGAGGGATTATACCAACAGCTTCAACGATGTCTACGTTGGATGAGGGGAAGGTTGAATAGTTGATATATGGGGAAGGGGTGAATGTGTAAATAATATAAAAGGTCCCCGCGCATAACTATGTTCATTCAAACTCTCAAAAATTCTACAACCAAATCATAGCCTTTTAGATAAATTGAAATACCAAACCACTGTCAAAACTGCAAAATTAATTTACAACAGTGAAACTAAAGAACACAACGTATTTTGATTATATGCAATCCAAAGAGTATATAATGATAATTAAAGCTAGTATAGAGCATTAAATTGAAATGTAGGGGATGCAAACAACCTTTTGGAGTCTAGGACATGGGAGAGTGTACTACATCCTTATTCATTTGTTTATTATGTTTCTTTTTATGTTTATAAAAAAAATACGCTTTTTGTCATTATCGACAGATATGAATTTTTGGCATAATTGAAGGAACACCGTGCTTATCTTGGATCGATATTACCTAGTGTAATTTCGGAATAAAATATCGACAAAACTTATCAAATACTATATCTATACAACATACATACACGCTAATACACAAAAAGCACTTGAAAATGATCCAATCCTACATATAAAACATAACAGGATGTCTGTCAGTGTGTTTGTACCGATGAGTATCATTTGTCGCTGGACCGATATTGTTCTCCTTTGCAGGGAACTAACAAGATAAATCGCATTGGAAAAATATGACCCCTACCAACAAAAAATGTAAATGTCGACTCCTGATGAAGTACATAGTATATATATGTACTAGCAGCTACGCCCCCTAGAAGCCTCTAGGGGCACTCAACGCTCGACCTCATCTCATTTTAAATTTTGGGTTTTAAAAGAATAGAAAAAAAATATTTTTCTTTGGGGGGGAGGGGTGAAGACACCCTCCCCAAAATAGTTGAAATCCCTCCCTGGACCTATAATAAGCTTCATTGTAAAGGAGAACAATATCGGTTCAGCGGTTAGAGAGATCCTTCGGGACGGACAAAAAACACTTACTACTTTATATAATAGGATTTCCAAAAACTAAAGTTTAGAGCGGTTCTAAAGGTATGCGTGGTATTTTCCTACCATCAAGGCAAGCCACGCAATTGGTGTTTTAAAAAGTTTGTTTTTCTTTGCTGCACTAGTGCACACCCTTTAAAAGTTCAATGTGATTCGTATCATGACCTACGGACCAAGCGAGTTGTATACTGGAAGCTCTTTAGTAAGGGAAACTGCTTGCAAATAATCAGCCGCCTACCATCAACCAAATTGTACACAAATCTATTTTTTAGGAATTGATTTTAGAGATACCCCGCTTGTAATATTGTGTCATAGGAATCATTATTACGAAATTCAGAAGAATAGGATATTTATATCATACAATGTTTGTAAAAATCAACATGTTTTAAAAGGACGTACGATCTTTCTTGTTACGATTTTAGAGTTACTACGCTTCATAAATCGTACATAGTCGTTACAAGAATAATCAAGTTTAAAATCGATAGGATAATTAATAATTATAGCATGTATAAATTAACGTGAAGAGCTAACCGTTACGACCCGACCCTAATTATAGAAAATATTAGCTTTTTAATTTTAAAAATAATAAAACAATGTGATGTTTATTGATATAAATAAATTATAAATTCACATTAAAAAATATCACAACAAGTAATTAACAACTATAGTATTCTACTACATTAATTAACACAATAATGTCACTTTTAATTTTTTATTCAGATATTATAATCTAGATAGAAGACTAATGTAACAAGAACAATTATGTCCATAAGAAGCGCACTAGCTACATATCAAATTATATTTTAGATGAACGATGAAAGTTGAAAAAATGCTGTGAAAAAGATGAGAATACGTGAAAGAGAGAAGTAATTTTATTTCTATTGAATTACTTAAACAAATTAACAGGTACTAGGTATGTGTCCCTAGCATCTAAGGCTTTGTATTCTTAGAGGGGAAGGAGGGCGTAGAAAAATAGCCCTAACCAATTTTAATTTTAATAGGTATCTTAAAAAAACTTTCAGGGAACACATATATAACTTCCCTAAAACCAAGAAGTTCCTGGGTTCAGTGGTTAACGTATTTAACGGACAGACTAAAAACCTTACTAGTACTACGTTATAAAATAGGAGAATACTGACAATGGACATGACTAAAATTTATAGTTGTTGCGCTTCTAAAATGCAACAGTTATGATAAAACATCTGAATAAGAAATGAAGTCAAATGACATCAAGGAGAAATATTCAATTTAAGAAAAAATAATTTTGCCTCCATCTTCTTCGCAAGTTTCTTTGTTTATAATAACAAACATAAACAAAAACGATTTAATCTGGCGAAAAGGTAGCAGGCAAAAATTTTCTTTAAATTGCATATCCCATCCAGATTTACATGTGTTGGTAGAAGGAAGTATATTTTTGATCACAGTTTCATCTTCTGAAGGTAGAATTTTGTTAAATACTATTTACTTCACTTTTTATCCTAATATTCAAAAGATCAATTAATATGAAATGCACTAAAAAGACCTTTTCAAATCATTATCTAAACATTCTATTTATTAATGTTTGTGTATGTAAGATCTCATAAACGGCTTAATTGTTGGGGACAAGGTTGTTTTGCATGGGAGTATGGGAGGGTGGTGGAAAGAGAGGTGGTAAAAAAATAATGTAAAGCCTCAAGTAAAGGAAATTAAAGTGTCTAAGAAGTTCCAAGGCTTTTAGGGGACAAAAGAAGAGGCAAATTTAACCCAAGCTCCCCCTCCCACTCTCGTGCTATAAGACATTGATCTAGAAAATACAACTCAAACTGATTCTTTTTTAAAAATACTTTAAGAATCAATTGCAACTAAAATTTATTTTACATTTATTGATCTTTCCTTTTGTTGTTTATCTTCCTCCTCCTCCTCTTCACTGTCCTCTTCCTCATCCTCGTCATAATCCTCATCATCCTCACTACAATATCATATTTATTTAAATATCCTCAAAATTCTCCAGTATCCTCTACATATCCTCCAGTATATCATAATAATATTAATATATCATACCTGTCATCATCATAATATCCTCCAAATACTCCAGTATCCTCTACATATCCTCCATTATATTATAATAATATTAATATATCATACCTGTCATCATCATAATATCCTCCAAATTCTCCAGTATCCTCTTAATATCCTCCAAATTCCCCAGTATCCTCTACATATCCTCCAGTATATTATAACAATATTAATATATCATACCTGTCATCATCATAATATCCTCCAAATTCGCCAGTATCCTCTACATATCCTCCAGTATATTATAATAATATTGATATATCATACCTGTCATCATCATAATATCCTCCTAATTCGCCAGTATCCTCTACATATCCTCCAGTATATTATAATAATATTGATATATCATACCTGTCATCATCATAATATCCTCCAAATTCCCCAGTATCCTCTTCATATCCTCCAGTGTAACCTGTGTATTCTCCTGTAAAAAAAATATAACTCATAAACATAATATAAAAACCAAATCTTTTATTTATCTTCTTACAAAATATATCAACTTCTATTTCTAGAAGAATTCATTCAACTTGGAATCTTAATATTTTCTAGAACCTAGGGAAGAGGGGGGGGGGGCGGGGGGGTATTTTTGGTGCAATGGGGCAATAGCCTTTGCTCTTTTAACTGCTAACCTAACAAATACGTTTTCATACGAAAATTTTGCGCAAGGCCCACTAATAGTTAAAGATAAAAAAATGTCAAAAATCTTAATTAATTATGAGCTACAATATTCCAATAGTAGACAAAAAGCAGAACTTAACCCTTTCATTTGAAATTTTTTGTCTATGGGTCCAAAATGCAAAACAATTGATTGTTTGTATGTATAGTTTATTGTTCCGTTCCTTTCTCAGCAACTCTATTTTGATAGTTTTCTGGAAGTTATTAGATTACTGACCTCCATACGCACCATAGCCACCATCACCTTCACCATCATAATCATCATCCCCTTCCTCGCGAACAGTTTGTTGTTGTCTACCAAACTTGTGGGACCTTGTGGATACAGACATGGCCTTCGTCTCCACGGTTTCATAACCACACTTAGTAAGAAAAGAAAATTAGTCCCATATTGATTATTTTATGATAAATGAATAGTCTACTTACATGAATTTCCTTAAATTTGTTTCTATAAAAAAAAGCTTTTCTCTGAAATACCTTGTTGAGCATCGAACCACCCCTCTATTTTGAAACAAAATTGAAAATTAGTAAGAGGGTATTTTACATTTGTTTGTTAGCTTAGATCGGGTTAGGGTAAGGAAACTGCAGGTATTAGGAAAATGAAAAAAAACTAACCCTGCCACTTATTTTTCATGTAATTAAAAAAGCGGGGGTGGGGGTTTCATGCTTGAAAGACTCTTTGTAGAAAAGTACTAAAACGAATTTACCTTAGGACAAGGCAGAGGTTGATTCTTCTCATATTTGTGTCCCTTCTTCCTGACGTGATCATCACTAAACAAAAAAAACTAAACTTTCTACAATTTCAAAAGTTTCACCGATATTTATATAAAAAATGTAATTCATGCTTTAAAAATCTACTTAGTGGTTTTGCTTCAGCAATGAGGGATCTGTATTCCAAAGAAAGTACAACAAAAATTATAAAGATCTATATTTAGAAAAAATAGTCTAAAACAATCCGGGGTTCAGTGGTTAAAGAATAATGATATCTGAACAGACAAACAAAAACCTTACTACTTTATGTGAAAGAAAATATAAGTATAAAATAAATCTATGTGATTTGGCACCAGTAGGACATTAATATCTTAAACATACCAGTAGCAAATTTTACATCTAAGACAGCTGAACTGACCGTGCTTGTTACAACTCTTACATTTCAAGCTCTCTGCCTCGACAACTTGACAGGAAGCCTATAATAGAAGTTTGTTTGTGTGCCAGACAATCAGAAAGAAGGTTGTACAAAGTTAATTACGGTTTTATTTCAGTACATTTTTTAAAAAGTTGATGTTAGTGAAAGATTTTATTATTTTTAAAGAAAAGAAAGCTTTCAATTATGGAGCAATGTAGACAACATCCATGAGTAGCGAAGCACTAAAAAATCATAGAAGGACAAACAGACAAAATGAATTACAGAGACTATATTCAGTTGATAAATGTGCTATAATTAAATTCTTAGAAATCGCAAAAACCTTCTTGATATATTAATAAAAATATTTTCAATGTCTTTTATGCATGACTAACAGACTGGCGGACAAAGCAAATTATACATTATAAAGGGGGGGGGGGGGCGAAAGTGACACTTTTTGAAACCAAAACTTAAAGTCAACAAAGGAACTCAACTAAAAAAAGAGTTACAGGTCTGAGATTTTGCATGGCAGTTGCTTTATAGGGGTACAATATGGAACTGTGAAGAAACGGCGGCGCAACCGCCGAAAACCGCCGTTTCCCGCCGAAATTTTTTTTGCCTTTTCTCGGCGGTTTTCGGCGGTTGCGCCACCGTTTCTTCACAGTTCCATTTTGTACCCCTATAAAGCAACTGCCATGCAAAATCTCAGACCTGTAACTCTTTTTTTAGTTGAGTTCCTTTGACTTTTAGTTTTGGTTTCAAAAAGTGTCACTTTCGCCCCCCCCCCTTATTTGGTTTTCTTAACTAAAATAAAAAAATAGGTAGTATTTATTTTTGTGTGTATTTAATAAAAATGGCACCTGGTGTTCAAATTGATCATCTTCACAAAGTATGTTCAAACAGAAGCTGCAGGAGAATATCCTAAAATATTAATTATACCTTCAAGATTTAGATGCTGGCAATCTTTTTTGGATATCATATGATTGTTTTTGGGATATTATAGATCTATCATTTTAAACCAGCCAAGAAACAACATATAAATTGTTTAGGTAATAAAACAAAAACTTATAGTAAATCAAAGTAAAAAAGTTTTGATTTTATATTTACAAGCTTCCTTGCACTATGCTAAATTAACTTCAAGTAGACTTCAGATAGGTTCTCCGCAAATGCTGTTGACTTGGCGAGTGCAATCCTAGTTTAATAATTTCAATCAAGCCGTTTAATACTTTTTATTCAATCAAGCCATTTAATACTTTTTATAAAATTCGCCCCTCTTAAAAGTTTCGTAATATTTCACGTTTCACCTCCTTATCATTGAAAGGAAATAAAATGTGTACAATGTACATACCTGCCGCCATGTTCCCACACACCACGTTCACACTCAATACACTCGGCCTCCCTGCAGACGCAGGAACACGCGTGACTCTGCAGACACTTCCGACCATGGCACACCCAGGCTTCACTGTAAAGTAATACCTATTGAAGGTGAAGGTTTTCAATTTAGAGACATCTAAAATTATGTTGCAGCCTCAGATGTCTTTGATAGTCGAATAAGGCAATGTAAGTAATTATGAAATGCAATTCGCCAAAAGCCTGATCCTGTTCACGAAAATTCCTTGTATAAGTAGCATAAGAAGGAACTATTTTGCTTCGTTCTTCGCCTCTAGGAACCAGAAGGCAAAGCAGGTCAGGAAAATAGCATACATTCACCCAAAGACATTTATAAAGCTTTGCTGAAAAGAAAAATAAATTCGTACCAGCAATTTCCGAGATCTTAAGCTTCATACAAAATAACTTCCTATGCTATATAATTCTTACCAAAAATCACAAACAGCTCCAACCATTTGCATTCCTGTTGTATATTGACCTAAAAAATTAAAGATTATCATTAAAGTTCATTAAAAACTTATCCAATTCAAAAATTATATTTATTTGGTACCTAGTAACTCATATTTTGTAGTTTTAATTTAACTATTTTTCTTTATCTACAATTTCAATTTTGTTTATAATTGTCATCTTAAGACAGCTTAAGAATCATATATAGTTTCCTATTAACAAATTATACCTATATTAGAAATTAATTAAAAACAAATATTTCTATCTTATTTCTAACCGTAAAAATATCCCTAGTTATTTATTGTTATTAGTAAATGTTATTATGTTCATCCACTTTTTGACACAAAACGCTAGGAAAGGTTGAACAGAATAAGAAGAAACAAATCTATAATATCCCAGTTTTGTTTTTATTTCAACTAATTCAACGATGTTTCAAAGGGGGGGGGGGGCGAAAGTGACACTTTTTGAAACCAAAACTAAAAGTCAAAGGAACTCAACTAAAAAAAGAGTTAAAGGTCTGACATTTTGCATGGCAGTTGCTTTAGAGGGGTACAATATGGAACTGTGAAGAAACGGCGGCTCAACCGCCGAGAAAAGGCAAAAAAAATTCGGCGGGAAACGGCGGTTTTCGGCAGTTGCGCTGCCGTTTCTTCACAGTTCCATATTGTACCCCTATAAAGCAACTGCCATGCAAAATGTCAGACCTGTAACTCTTTTTTTAGTTGAGTTCCTTTGTTGACTTTTAGTTTTGGTTTCAAAAAGTGTCACTTTCGCCTCCCCCCCCTCCTTTGTTCCCCCTTATTGATTAGGTATTCAAGAAGATATTTGGGATCATGAAAAGAAAGCGAAGTAGAGGGTTTCGTCGTGCTTTCACAGTAGCTTTTCACCCATTTCTTGCCACTGCAGGGCAATGATTAACATTTACCAAAAATAAAAAAACCTATCAAAAGCTACTGTGAAAATACGACGAAACCAGCTACTTCATTTTCTTTGCATGAACCAATATTTGTTAACCTGCATGTTTGATTATACAGTCACCAGATTTCATCATACATTTCTGTTTCCCACACTCAGCACACACTGGTAACCTCTGTAAGCTCTAAACAAAGTATACGGATCATGGAAAGAATTAGTGGATTTCGTCGTATTTTCACAGTAGATTTTGATAAGTTATTTTAGGTTAGGTTAGGTAAATGTTGATGATTGCCCTGCAGGAATAGAGACACCCGCAGGGGCAAGAAATAGGAGAAAAACTAAAGTGAAAAAACGACGAAACCCGCTACTTCGTTCTCCTCCCAGTCCCATGATCCAATTATACATATAAAGGCTACAAATACTTGCAAATATAATATAAAATGATTCTAAATAATCCTGAAGTTTAGCTTATGTTGGATGGTAATTTCAAACTTATAACTAAATAAAAAAAAATAATACCTACTTAAGTAGTGATAATATTGGTTTGATAAACATTAAATATGTCTTTTCGCTAAATTACAAGTATATTTCAATTAAAACAAGTTTTTGAACAACGTCAAATACTTCTCCTAAAAAATATTTAGATATTTAATAGCTTAAATATTCATAAAAACGGCAGAAAGCAAAGTTATTTACACCGTTATAAATAAAAAAAAACTTAAACAAAGCCTTTGCAACGTACCTGACAAAAATAGCAGAAAGCCCTATTTTTTTGCCTTCTCTGGCATTTATCACATTCCATGTTGAAGTTGGCAGGCAAGTCTACAATGGCTCGATGGTCCTGAATATGAACATAGTAAAATCTTAAATCACAGCAAAGAGTTTAGTTTGTAGAGATTTATCTATACTCCTTTATAAAGAATGTAATCATACTATCCGTTGTAAGCAGGGTGTCGGAGCCGTATAATTTTGATGCGGCTCCGGCTCCTACCTTAAAATTAATATATACAAAAAAATTTTCATTATTGAATTTGATAAAATAAAATAAATAATATAAAATATTTTGCTTTTATTTGATTAAAGCTATATAAAAGTAGAAGGATGTGTGTCTATTTGTTAAGTAACAATAGTTTTTCAGTTTATTATATGGAAATAGACCGTTGCCAAATTATAATATTACTTTAAAAAATCATTTTTAACTAATCCGGAGCCGGAGCCGTTTTTAACGAAAAATACGGCTCCGGCTCCAGCTCCACCAAAAATGTTGCTGCTCCCGGCTCCGGCTCCAGAACACTGGTTGTAAGCAGTGTACCGGAGCCGTATAATTTTGATGCGGCTCCGGCTCCGGCTCCGGCTCCGCGGAGCCGTATTTGGAAATACGGCTCCCGGCTCCGGCTCCGGCTCCAGCTCCGGCTCCGGCTCCTACCTTAAAATTAATATATCAATTTTTTTTCATTATTGAATTTGATAAAATAAAATAAATAATATAAAATATTTTGCTTTTATTTGATTAAAGCTATATAAAAGTAGAAGGATGTGTGTCTATTTGTTAAGTAACAATAGTTTTTCAGTTTATTATATGCAAATAGACCGTTGCCAAATTATAATATTACTTTAAAAAATCATTTTTAGCTAGTCCGGAGCCGGAGCCGTTTTTAACGAAAAATACGGCTCCGGATCCGGCTCCACCAAAAATGTTGCTGCTCCCGGCTCCCGGCTCCGGCTCCGGCTCCAGAACACTGGTTGTAAGTATTGAATCATTTACTCAGTCGGTCAAATCGAAAGCACATTTTTTGTCATTTAAAAAAAAAATCAATATAAACTGACAAATACCAGTTTTTAACGATTACGAATAGATTTATTTCAATTGGGTTTCGTAATGACTTTTAATAAGAAGCTATTTCTGAATATTTAGCTTTCTAAAAGACTCTACGCTTTTCTAACAAGAATAACAACCTTTTTAGCAGCAATATCCTTCTGTCGAGCTTTCTGCCTTTCAGCCTTTTTTCGCTGACCTGTTTTCTTTTTGGGCATTTTATAATCTGTAATGCAAACAATAAAAAGCTATTGACTAGGTACTTAGGTTTATTCAATTAACATACATCTCCTTTAATTCTTCCTTCTCTGGTTTATAAATTGTTTTATCTTGAAGACTGATTAACCAGCCAGGTTCCAGTCCAAAGAAAATTTGCCGAGGATCCTAAATAGAATAGAATTATTTCATTGAAATAAATTGTTATAATAATCAAGACGCTCAGTATAGAAGACTAATCATTTAAGCTGTTTTTAGGGATTGAAGATATGGCTTAAACTTTAAGACGTTGCATTCCAACAACTAGATTTACAAGTTTCGGGTATTCTAACAAATAAATAATCAAAGGTTTCTTTAGCCTATGTATGTAGCCCAGATTCTCTGAAGTTAGGATTAAGATACACACGAAGATTGGAAGTGATAATTCTTTGACCAATCTTAGATTGTAAGCTTCGCACACAGTTGATTGTATTCAAGGAGCACGAACGAGGGAAAGCATGGTTAAAGTTGCTCGACAGTTAGGATCCTAACTAACTTCCTACAAATCTCCCTCCTTACAACCTTAGCCTACGCCAATCTGTATCTTCTTATTATTTTAGAGAAACAAGAAGAGAAGATTCCCTGTGACTCAACCTAATGGGTGATGTTGAAACTGAAGATATTAATGACGAAGATTGCTGCCATAAGTGAAGAATCCTGTATAAATAGTCTCCAGAATATTGGCAGTAAAATCTGTGATGTTATCAATGTTGTTTATTGCGATGATGTATGATTGATCTCTAATGGCTGCTGTATTTCAGAGTGAATCAAGCTTCTACCACCACGGAAGGTGAGCCACACTTCTTTATGTGGTGGCAGCGAGGTCGAGCCCAGGCCGGGAAAAGACGCTACCTGGAGATGTGATAAAATATTCAGTGATATCTCCTCTATTTTACGGTTTTTGATTTTATCAAACTTACCTTTAAAAATTGGATTTGAAAAAATAATCCTCTAAAAAAAAACATTTTATCTTTACTTTATCCTTTTAATCTTTTAATATTTTTAAACCATTTTAATTTTATCAAAGATTTTAATAAAACATTTTAAACCTAAAGTATAATTTTGTGAAAACAAGACTCTTTGCGGTCACAACCGCGCAAATAAAAAAAAAGTAAATTTCCTTCAATTTAAAACTTTAAAATTTTCAATATAAAAGTGAAATACAATAACATTGGTGATCAATCATACATCATACATAAACTTGTGATAACATTGCAATGGCGACCCTCAAGATATATGCACCGAACCCCCTACCAGCTGAAGGAGTCACCGACACAACATTCAACATATGGAAAGATGCACTCGAGATTTATCTAGAAGTTGACGAACGATTCCACAAATTCCTGAATGGCGGCGAATATACAACATGGGAGGCAGCTGAAACTTATCCAGACCGCATCAGAGTTCTACATGCTGCAGATACAGAATCTAATTTATCAACGATTAGAAAAGAATTGCGGCAATTTCTCTGCATAATTGCGAAATTTGTACATCAAGATTATTATCAACCGATAGTAAGACACAGCACAAGTGTTGACTGGATATACAAAAAAATCAGACAAGATTATGGCATTGAGCAGAAAGGAATTCATTTCCTTAATATTCTAGATATCAAGTATGATCCCACTGGAAATGTTACACCGATTGGATTGTACAATAACTACAGGAGCCTCATCATGGGAAACCTCGGAAAAACTGGGGACACTGTTCAATGGCAGAATACAGTACTTACAGAAGATGAAAAACTATCTCCAACAATGGAAGATCTTGTTCTTGTTAATGTCCTACAACTTCTCCATCCAAAATTACCAGCCTACGTCAAAGAAGCATACTGTCACAAAATAGGCAATACTAAACGTTTGATGGATTTCAAGTCAGACATACTCAGCAAAGCAAAACAATACATCGAAGAAATGGAGGAAATCTCTCCTCAAGTTTCACATCTTAATACCCAGCCACAAGAATCTGATCCAGATTATGACCAACCTGATGCAGAGCCAGCATGTAATTATTCCAACACACAACGTCAACCAAGACAGAGATTCGCAAGAGGACCATACAGACCCTCCCCCAGGCCAAGACCACAGCCGCCCCAACCTTCAGCTCAAAACAGATCTTTTCAATATCGTTCAAATCTACCTCCTTTTTGCCGCTTATGCCAGCTCTCAAAGCAGCCTAGAGAAGTTTTCACCAGCCATTATGTAGGTGAAGATAATTGTCCATCCATGTCACAAAAAGATAAAACACAACTGCTACAGAGAGCCACCGCGCAATTATCCAACCTTCAACTAGAAGACGACATTGCTGCTGAATATGGTTACGAACCTATATCTCCACATGAACAGGTTACCAAATTATCTGTTGAAAATAGTAATCAATTCAGAACAGAAAATATTATGCCATCTAATCCATGTCCTAATTTCAGTGACCAGCCAGCAGGATGTAATTATATCAAACCAGTTCCTTCACAAATTTTAACATTACAAGACAAAAACGGCAAAAATGTTCATATTGATCTAGATAGCGGGGCCACAGTTTCATTTGTCAAATATTCTACAGCTGTTGATCACCAATTTTTCATTAAACCAAACAATCAACTAAGCAACCTAGCCGATGGAAAGACTAAACTGCCTGCCATGGGCGAAATTGATGAAATATTGTACAGAAACAATTTTCAACTACGTTTCCAAGCAATTGTTGTACGAGATTTACATTGTTCTTTCGTCGGTGGAAACAATTTTATTAAAGACAACAAACTAGTTCAAGATATAAACAACAAAAATATTGTGATAAATAACAAATATACAGTTCCTGAGACAAACAGAATGCTGATTTTACCCACCAATGCTTCAACCACAGCCAATAATCTTATTGTAAAAAACAATCATGTTCACACTGTTTTACCTGGTCAAGCTGTTTCATATAAAGTACCGCATGAAGAAAATCAACTACTTGCAGTTCAACCATGCCACCAAAACAAGGATGAACGATGGCCACCTCCTCAAACATGCCAGGTAACCAATGGTTTTATTTCTGTTACGAACTCCACTGATGATATAATTAAACTTAAACATGGCAACAATAAGATTCAAATAAGGACTATGGACATGGATATCACTTGTAATGTTGAACCTAAATGCTTCGCAACTTTAACCTTTCCTATTGATGGCGAAATTAAATATAAATCTGTTCAAATAAATTCAAATGGCATTGATGAAAACATTATTAAATTTATAGAAAGTACAAATGAAAAATATAAGGAAGTTTTCAATGAAGATCTGTCCAAGGGATATAATATGCAATTTGGCCGCCACATTTGTCGTCTTAACTGGGCAAACGAATCTCGTCCCCCAGCTAATAAGGTTAACAATATCAATTATGATCATTCTACTAAAGTTTTGCTACAACAAGTATGTGATGAATTCACGGCTGCTAACGTTTTGGGAATCCCTCAAGAACACAACATACAAATACAGCATGTAAGTCCAGCTTTTTTGGTTAGGAAACAAAGGGCTAAAAATAAACCAAAAGATCAATTGACCACAAAAGACGTCAGATTAGTTGTAAATTTTGGGAAAGTCAATGACCATTTAAAAAATATCCCTACCCAAATTACAAAGCCCAAAGACATTTTTTTACATTTGGGCCGCTGGAAACACATAATTGTAATGGATCTCTATCAAGGTTTTTTTCAGAACCATATTTCTACAGATGACGGCGCATGGCTTGGAATTTCAACACCTTTTGGAGGCCTCAGGTTCATGAAACGCAGCGGTCAAGGTCTCCTAGGACAATCTGAGGAATTAGATGAACTTCTATCTAAGGTATTATCTTTTGAGATGCAATCTGGATTTGTTGCCAGGATCGCCGATGATCTATATATCGGCGGCGGCACTCCGGCCGAAACAGCCAGCAATTATGAACAAGTCTTGTCAAAATTACATATGGCCAATTTAAAAGTCTCTGCAGACAAAACAAAAATCTTTCTTGATTCTGTTGATATACTAGGGTGGATCTGGAAAAAGGGTGGTTACTTGTCCCCTTCACCTCACAGAATAAATTCATTGCAAAATACAACTTCATCTGACATTAAAAATATTAAAGACCTAAGATCTTGGATCGGTCTATATAAAACTTTGATGCCTGCAGCCCCTAACCTAACCATTATCCTCGATCCTTTTGATCAGATTGTGGCTGGTAAAGATTCAAAAGAGGACATTCAATGGGATGAATCTTTAAAAATTTCTTTCAATAAAGCTAAGGAAGCAATTGACAACTTGCAAACATTATATCTGCCTTCCCCAAATGATCAACTTTTATTGGTAGTTGACGCAGCCAAATCTAAACCTGGAATAGGACATGTTTTATATGCTGTTAAAGACAACTCCAAATTACCTGTCTCTTTTCACTCCAATAAATTGAGTGAACACCATTCTAAATGGAACAGCTGCGAATTAGAGGCCCTAGCTTTTGCAACAGCAATTACAGCTGAATATCATATATTGAAAGAAAGCAAAAAACCAATAATTATTTGCCCAGATTCAAAAGCAGTGGCTGATGCTTGTAATCTTATTAGGAAAGGTCAACATTCTTCAAATCCTAGAATTCAAGCCCTTATAACTAATGTTAACAGAATACCTATCACTGTTCAACTGGTTAGTGGAAAAGGTAAACTTAACGCCTGCGGGGATAACCAATCAAGGTTCCCATCAGAATGTGCAGCTGATTACTGTGCCATTTGTAACTTTGTTTCTGAATCTGTTAACACTTTAAATCCTTATGCCATAAACGCAGCCAAAGTTGAGTCTATACCGTCTATTTTAAACAATCAAACAGCATGGAAAAATGTGCAGGATGAAAGTAGGGCATGTCAACAAGCTAAATATTTAATTACATCAGGCAAAACCCCTAGCAAACAAAGTGGCAAATTTTATTCTGAAATAAGAAGGCTTTCTTCTGTAGCAAAACTAAATAGTGATGGGTTATTGATTGTAACATCTAAACCAAATGCATTTGCCTCGGTTAGATATGAGCAGATTGTTATTCCTTCCAGTCATTTACCAGCTGTATTATGGCAACTGCATACTAATTTAAATCATCCAACTAAAAGTCAGCTTAAAAACCATTTTGATCGCAGTTTCTACTCTGTAGGGCTTACCCCTGAGCTTGAAAAATTATATGAAAACTGCCATTTCTGTTCCAGCCAGAAAAAAATACCTTCTGTTGTACCACACTACTCTAAAACTGATACTACAGTCCCAGGTACACATTTCCATGCTGACGTCATTCGCAGAAGGTGTCAATTTATTCTAGCAATCAGAGATAACTTTTCTTCTTTCACAGTAGCCAAAATTATAAAGTCCGAATCCCATAAAGATCTGAAAGAAGGACTCATTGATTTACTTTCTCCTATCAAACTATCAGGAGAAGTAATAGTTAAAGTTGACAATGCCCCAGGTTTCAAACCCTTACTGGAAAATAAAGATCAAGACCTTAACAAAATTGGAATATCATTGACCAATACTGACGTTTTCAATATCAATGAAAACGCCGTCATTGATAAGGCTTGTTATGAACTTGAACAGGAGTTAATAAGAATTGAACCTGATGGTAGACAGGTCAATAATACCACAATTCAATATGTTGTTCAATTGCTCAATAAAAAGTTAAGGAGAAATGGTAAGATTTCTGCATATGAAATTTACTTTAACAGGGATTTAAATACTGGCGCTAGTTTAAATATAGATTACCAAAGATTAAAACTTCATCAAAAAACAGTCAGAGACTCTCACAATGAAAAACACAACTCCTCCTTACCTCAACAGCCAATTTCTAATCCACAGCCGGGAGATTTTGTCATTCCAATTACATCAAAAAATGATAAGCATAAGGCCAAAGATATTTTCATTGTTACTGCATCTCAAGATAATAAAGTCAAAATTCAGAAAATGCTTCACACACACTCTGAACAGCCAACGTTAAGATCTAAAACGTACATTACTGACAAAAATCGTTGCTTTGTAACAAAGGCCAATTCTAAGCAACAAATTATACATAGTCCTATTAAAACAACCAACGAATGGAACCCTCTCAAGGACTCACATGATACATCTTCTGATGAAGAATATCATGTGACAATACCTGTCAGGACAAAGAGATCAAACATTGTTGAGTCTTCATCTTCAACTACTTCACCATCAGACCCAACAACTACACCTCAACAACAAACATCATCGCATAATTCTTCAAACAACTCTCCAGCACAAGCTAGACCAACAATTTATCAACACCTAGATATATGGATGGAAAACCAACGCAGACAAGCAGCCCAGCAATTGGCTGTAGCCAATGAAATGGAAAATTCAGACCTGGATGAACATAATATTCTTGAAAATAATGATAGAAGAGCTTTAATCAAAGAAAATGCAAAAAAGAAAATTAAAGCTACTTTTCAAAGATTACCACAACTTGATGGAGCAGCAACAGATTCATCAGCACCATCTTCAACAAATGCTTCTCCAGACACATCTATTACATTGAACAGGTCTGAATCAACATCACCAATATCAACATCACCTGCAGCACCTATCTCCCCTTCAACAGCTGAACGCATATGGGCAGAACATGGTTTTTACTGGGACTACTCCCACTTGGATGAACTAATCAATACTGCAGATGCTGACCATATATTTGACGATCCTCATCCTGATGTGGACTTTATGGCTCGTCATGCTTCCTGCTAGCCATGGGGCTAGACTCTAAAGAAGGGGGACGCCAATCTGTATCTTCTTATTATTTTAGAGAAACAAGAAGAGAAGATTCCCTGTGACTCAACCTAATGGGTGATGTTGAAACTGAAGATATTAATGACGAAGATTGCTGCCATAAGTGAAGAATCCTGTATAAATAGTCTCCAGAATATTGGCAGTAAAATCTGTGATGTTATCAATGTTGTTTATTGCGATGATGTATGATTGATCTCTAATGGCTGCTGTATTTCAGAGTGAATCAAGCTTCTACCACCACGGAAGGTGAGCCACACTTCTTTATGCTATAAGGTATAAATATTAAATATATTACCTTGGTTTTCTTAAATAATTCATCATTTTCATCATAAACTGGAGGTTCGTATCCATATTTTTGAGCTGTGACTATCCGTTCCTGCTGGAGAAGATCTTGATGAGCCAGGTATCCTCTGGAGGCTGGATCACAATATTTGTGCAACAAATTACCAGGAGGGGTCAACCTAAACGATGTATTAATATTAGATTAAAGCAATATTGGGGTTTAGTCCCTTTCGGGACAACGCCTCTTAAGGGGCCTTTCTCCTATTTCTAGCCCCTGCGGGGCAATCACCTAACCTAAAATAACTTATAAAAAGACACTGTGAAAATATGACGAAACGCCCCCTAAGAGGAGTTGCTACGAAAGGGACTATACCCACGACCGTGGCTCAACACGTAGCGCATTCGCTCGTCGTCGGGAAGGTGATAGGTTCGAATCTCGGTCCGACACCGCGTCAAAACTAAAGACGTTAAAAATGGTTCCCACTGCTACTATGTCAAATGCGCGACGTAAATAGTTAGAGTGGGGGGAATGCCTTGGCCCAAAACAGGCGCAACTCGTTACCATGCACAGTTAAGACTTCTCAGACAAAGGTCGTGCATCACAGAGAGTTGGTTGTCTGTAATGTACTGTACTACGGGTATGAGGTGAAGGACCAAGAGTCTGGCCTTGAGTTGACAAGTTGACTGTTCAGTCCAGGTGCAACTCACTCTAACGACATTAGCATACCCCAATATTTTATTCTGAAAGGAAATTTAAAAATCAGATGTTATTTACCTAGGTATGCACTCTTATCCTGCCATTTTATCGACCAAAATAAACCATTCTACATTTAAATATTGTCAAAGCATCCTCCCCCACACTTTTCAAGAGTTTGCTAGTTTATGAAAGTTTTCAAAGGTTAAGCAATAGGCGAAAGGTAAAACTTTTAAAACCAACACAATTAACAACAAGCTTTTTAATAACTTACAACATATGATTGCATAAGATATCTTAACAAAATAATTTTTCCATTTCCTACCTTCGAGGAATTGGTTGTCCAGATTTAAGAAATTTCAGTGGTGAGGCAAGTGCTACAACACTGTGTAGATCATAATAGGCCACAGTTATTTTACCCCCATTTCTTTCAACAGCAGCTATGGCTTGTTCGTCTGCCCATTGCACTTCAATATTCACCTAAATAAAGTTTTAATTGAGCACAAAAAAATACACAAGTATATCATTATATTTAGGTATAGAGAAGCTTTAATAAAATGGTTGCATATAGTCGTATACGCAGGAAGATTTTTTTTAGCAACATTGAAGGATGTCTATTGGCAAACAGTGGGCCACACAACCTAGGTTTGCACATTATTAGAACCGAAAAACCTAGCAAAATCTGAAATAACCAAAACTCTATTATACAAAAAATGTACCATTTTATGCGCTGCGCATTTTCTCTAGTCTTATGTTATCTCTACATTTTTTTGCATTGGTTTCTCAAGATCTTTAAAAACATCAAATAAAGGCTACACGTAGTAATCTATAAAAGGCTGCAATTATTGATAAATATTTCTCTACATAACAAAAATTACAGTTTTTGGCGGTTGCCAAACACAAGTATTACCTTAGCTTTAAACAGGTCCATGCCCTGATTGGTTAGATTAAATCCAAATTGATTTTTCTCAGGATCAATTGGGAAAACTCCAGAACAGCTGAGTGCCGTCAGGTCGATAGGCTTACTCGGATCAATACGTTCTAAAATAAATTTTTATTGCATTAAGGGGGGGGGGGGGTTAATGCAACCATCTCGTAATCAATGTATAAATGGCACTTAGAATTCGAATTTCGATCTGAAATTTGCATAAGTAATCCTTGGTAGGTCTATTTTCCCTAAATCGAACAAAAAGTTGAAGAAGTAACGGCTAACGGCTCAGCCGTTTAGTCGTTTTTGGCTATTTTTTGGGCAAATCTGTCATAAATTACGAAGAAGTCAACTTCTTGAAACATATTTTTACTTTAAATCATAAAATAAAATGATACAAAAAAAACATTTTTAGATTTCTAGTACCAGCAACTAGCGGCTAGAACCGTTTGAAAACGTTTTGGAGAAGCATAAAGTATTACGTGGAGATAGGTTTCGTGATGATTTCCCTTGAAAATAGTTTTAAAAATGGCTAAACTGCTGAGCCGCCAGCCGTTAGCCGTTACTTTTCCAACTTTTTGTTCAATTTAGGGAAAATAGACCTACCAAGGATTACTCATGCAAAATTCCAGATAAAAATTCGAAATCTAAGTGCCATTTACAAAAGAACCATTTTTTAGATTTCTAGTACCAGCAACTGCCGGCTAGAATTGTTTGAAAACGTTTTGGAGTGGCAAAGAGTATTATGTAGAGATAGGTTTCGTGATGGATTTGCCTTAAAAAAAGGCCATAAAATGGCTAAACGGCTGAGCCGCCAGCCGTTACTTTTCCGACTGTTTGTTCGATTTAGGGAAAATAGACCTATCAAGGATTACTCATGCAAAATTTCAGATCGAAATTCGGATTGCCATTTATACATTGATTACGAGATGGTTGAATTAACCCCCCCCCCCCCCCCTTATTCTAACAAGAAATGTCTAAGTATTTAAGGGGAATGAATTCTATTTTTGTTCTACTCCTTAAAGTTCACCTTTTATCAGTGAGAAGTGAATGTAATTCGGACAAACAATTCAAAGTGAAAATTTCCCCCTCAACCCCTTTCCTTTTTTTCTCCCTCCTTCTTACCCACTTCCCTTTCAGTTACTCAAAAAAAACTTTTATTCCAATTTTACTCCAACAAATTATCTAATTTTCGGCAATTTCAAATGAAATTAATTGGCTGAATAATAGCCCTGCCTTTTATGAAAGGTCAAATTTTTATTTTCCAAATATCGGCGGTATTTTTATACACTACAGCTATACAGAGGCCATTGCCGAGTTATGATAATGTAAAATACGGGTTTCTTATTTGATAATTAATACTCCATCATCAGATGTAGTTTAAAGACTTGAATTGTTCTCCTTATGTCTATTTCAAAACTTTAAATATTTTAGTAGGTAAACACAAAAACAATAATAAGACTTACTTGTATCAATAGCCAGCTGTAAATTCTCCAGTGAAATAGGAGGAAATTGTTTGACAGTATGGTGGCCGTAATTATAAGATCTTTCAAACGGAACTTTCCTCTGGATGGGCGTGGCTCCACTCTCATATCCCAGGGGACCATAGTGCATCTTTTGTCTTGCACTGGCTCCCCACCCTCTTTCCTTGCCATTCTGGCCGTACCCTCGCTTCTTTGGAGTTTTTGTACCTTGAAAGAATTAGGTGTAGGTATAAAAAGGGAGGTAGGTTGTGCTAAAATTCCGTAAAGTTGTGAGTTTTAAGAATTTTAAATAGAAGTAGAACTCTAAAAGTTGGCATGGCAGTTGCTTTAATGGGGTATAACGTGAATATGTATAATATTGTACTATGTTAGAGCAACTGCCATACAAAATTTAGAGTTCTACTTCTATTCTAAATTTTTAAAACTCACAATTTTACGGAATTTTAGCACGACCTACCTCCCCCTTTAAAAAACAAAATTGAAAAAGCTATCTATAATACAAAGTAGAACGATGTCAGTTTGTTTTTTTGTAGCGAAGGATCTCGCTAACTGCTGAACCGATCGGGTTCTCCTTTACAGGGTAGCTTCTCATAGGTCCCGGGAAGGTTTATAACTATTTTCTTGGGGGGTGGGACACCCCCCCCCCCAAAAAAAAATATTTCTTTTCTTTTTAAAACCAGAACTAAAAGTGGGGTCGACTACTTCCCCCCCCCCCCCCCCCGACAAAGAAAATTTTTAAAATCTAAAATACCAAAAATTGGTTTGATCAAACGTCTTGGGGCAAAGCCCCGAGAGGCTAGGGGCGAAGCCGCTAGTGTAAGGATAAACCAGAATATAAAATTATAGCTTCTCAAAAACAGTTGTTAGGTAGATCAGTTTTGTTTAGCACAAAACTCTTATTAAAAATAACATTTAATGTGTAAGGAAGCTCTAAATTAATTTTTAGCTGTCTAGGATGTTTCTTAATGTACAAAGCACTTCGTTATCGAGACTATGTATATACGGGAATAATATATATTTATTGTATATCATTATATCATAGACGTTCAGGTTCCGGAGGTATGTTTATGGTTGTTTACCCACCCCCCGTTCCCAAACTCTGACAAAGTACATTAAATTACACCCTCAAAAAATATTTCTGACGTCCTCTCTGCAGATAAGTATATTATAATACAGTGATTTTTAATTTCAGAACAAGTTGTATCAAATTGAATTTATCTGAACCCATATGGAACTAACCATAAAAGATAAAATCGCCAACTCTTAGTATAATCCATTTCATTGAACTATCCCCTGTTAATTACACCCTTCAGGTATAAGTTCTTACCTGGTAGTTTGCCTATATTACCCTCAGAAAGCCTGGGCACTTCACGTAAAAATTGAAAAGCTTTTTCTCGACTTCCCATCTTTTAATCTGTAAATAATCAAATGCTGAATTATTAAATGCTAATTCTTCCAAAAAACCCAATTAAGATGTAAATATATGAATATATTATAACACCTAATCATCTTTTAATCACATAAATATATTCAAAAATATGTTTTTTCTCTTATTTGTAAATACGATTTGAAAAAGTTACCTACCTAATTTACAAGAATAACCTCTATATAGAAATTCTGTGATATCCTTGTTTTGAAATATAATAAAAAAAATCAAAGCATAAAAAAGAAGTTAGCATTTATAAGGACTAGATTAAGATCTAGCTGCCTGTCTTAATGATTAAAGATTTTAGTTTTATGATAAATAATTTAAACTATCTAGGTAATCTATTTAGATATGAATTTGGCAGCTTCTCCAAATATTGATATTTGTTCAAAATATATTTAAATATTTGTAGGTTATAACATTTGATATTCATTAAGTACATCATAGTAAAACAAAAGAGTCAGGAAAGGGGAGAGTGGGGTCAATATATTTGTTTTTAAAAAAAAGGGGGGGGGGGGGTTAATGCAACCATCTCATGATCAGTGAGCAAATGGTACTTAGAATTCGAATTTCGATCTGAAATTTTGCATGAGTAATCCTTGGTAGGTCTATTTTCCCTAAATCGAACAAAAAGTTGAAAAAGTAACGGCTAACGGCTCAGCCGTTTTTTGGGGCAAATCTTCCATAAATCATGTAGGAATCATCTTTTTAAAACATATTTTTGCTTTAAATCATGCGAAATGATACAAAAAAAAACATTTTTAGATTTCTAGTACCAGAAAACGTTTTGGAGCAGCAAAGAGTATTATGTGGAGATAGGTTTCGTGATGATTTGCCTTGAAAATAGTTTTAAAATGGCTAAACGGCTGAGCCGCCAGACGTTAGCCGTTACTTTTCCAACTTTTTGTTCAATTTAGGGAAAATAGACCTACCCGGTACCCAGGATTACTCATGCAAAATTTCTGAAAAATTACAAAATTCGAATTCTAAGTGCCATTTGCTGGTTGCATTAACCCCTCCCCTTATTTTTCCGCTATCTTGACAAAAACCACAAAATCTGGGTTATTTCTTATTTTCTTGCAATTTCAGCCGATTTTGGGAGACAGACTGTCCTAGTAAAAATTAAGGTAGTCCCACCCCCCTGGATTCAAAGTAATAATGGATCAAATTAATATTTGGTGCTAGGAAATGTATATTCTTGTCCACCTTTATAAGACACAGACAACAATCAAACAAAAATTTACATAGGTATTAAAACATTTGATTCAATAAAAATCATCAGATCCCAAAACTAACATAAAAGTATGAATAATAAATAAAATAATAAAATGAATAGCTAGGTGTAAATTATAAATAAGTTATTTTTAGGTTTTGAAGCAATTACTGCCTATTTAAGTTAAAAGAGATAAATAAAAAAAACCATGTTCTCAATCTCTACATTTCCACACCAATATGTAAAAAATACAGTTGTTGTAAATGCAACAACGGAGATTTTTTAAGGCCAAAGTATTCTAGTATTCTAAAAAGCTCTTGAGAAAGAAAACCTTACTTTGTATTTCATAAATTTCGATGGATAGGTTACGGTATAAAATATAATTCTGCTTAGTGAAGAATAAGATAAAAAAACACGAATTTCACAATCTCATTTTCTGTCACTTTTAAAACATAGCTCTGAAAATCTCCGATGTTAATTTATGTAAACCACATTTTTTCTGATTCTGATGTGAAAATGTATAGAGATCAAATTCTTTATATAATAAGTGAAGAAATGTTGGCTATAAACCAGAAAGAGTATTTTTTGGGATACCATGCTCTTATCATATCAGGTTTAAATCCAATTGGTTTGACTAAATTTTGCATATCTTTTCTTACATGAAAAACAATAAAAAATTAATCTTTTTCATAAATATTGATCATAATTTAATAAATAAAATAATAAAAATGATTAACTATGTGCAAATTATACTTCTGGTTCTACTCCATTTGGTTTGTCTAAATTTTGCATCTCTTGTCTTGCCTGAAAAAGTGAAATTTATTTTCATAAGAAACCCTTTTTTTTAACATACGAATTAGCCCTTAAGTTGATCTTTTTAAAGTTTCAAATAAAGCTTTCCACTATTATAGCATTCGCAATCTTTAAGACGTCAGAAGGTAGCCCAAACCTCATTTTAACAAAAGGAATCCAATAATATATTTCTTGACATTAACTGAAAGATCTGGAGGAATGCCGATGCCAAGTCATAGGCACAACCCAATGCAATCATTGGCCACATAATCAAGCACTTCATTAACCAAGATCTCGTCTAGGTACACCACATTTCTTACCCACCCTTTAGAGGATGCCAAGGTTGTTCGGAGGGTATTAATTTATTAAAGATTGCATATTTAAGAAACACATTGTTTTGAATTCCATTTCAATTGCATTATTACCCTGATAGTATAACGATCCAATTAAAAACAATTTGCCACAGCTGCAAGTAAGGTAAAGTAGCCATGCAACTGAAACTAATCTTACCTCCTTGCTATCAGCAAGTAATTGTCTGAGCTGCTTGTGAATATCATCATTTTTGTGCTCTAAAGAGTCCAATACTTTATCAAGCTCGTCTAGTTGTCTGTTTAGCTCCTAAAATATATACCTACATATACTAGGTACTTTTTAAATGTTAAAAAAAAAATATATTATAATATAATCTCAATTTAAATGACTTACAAGTTGTATGTACCATCAATCTAGGAAGATATACAAGTTATTTACATCATATTGTTTATATTTCATTTCTGTAGAGGCAAATTTTAGTTTACTTTACATTTACTTTTTATATCCATTTGCACGTATCTTCAAGAGGGGGGGGAAGTTTTGACACATTTGCGTAAACAGTGAGTATAGACTTTATCTTTGGACTGAGAGTATAGGTTAAATAAGAAGAAAGCATTCTTATATTATGAATTTTCCCAAGTTTTAAGAGTTTTTGGATAAGCCTCCAGGTTCAGGAGCTGCAGACCTCCAATTGGACTCTGGACAGGTAAAAATAAAAATTTAATTTTTTTGAAGAGATAGGGGTCAACTTATTAAACAAAATATGCATTTTTTTGTTCAAATATGTAAATAACATTTAAAAATATGCATATTTTGTTATCTAAAATGACCTCTAACTCTTCAAAAAAAAAATCTAATTTGGATTTTTACCTATCCATAGACCACCTGGAAGCCTGCAGTTCCTGAACCTGGAGGCCTACAGCTCCTGAACCCGGAGGCCTATCCAAAAAATCTTAAAACTCGGGAAAATTTATCATATAAGAATGATTTTATCCCTAATAACCTATCCTCTCAATTCAAAAAGCCTATACTCACTGTTTACGCAAATGTTTTAAAACTTCCCCCCCCTCTTAGTATCATTTATAAAATTATAAGGCTAACTAAATCAGAAAAAAAGAATTAAAATCAAACCATTTAGGTGGGTAAATAAAATAATGTATATTTAAATTTTTTTTTTGCAATATCATCGATATTGATTTGTGCAAAAATAGTTTCATTTCAAAGATAATAAAATTTAAAAAAATAGGTTTTAAAGAAAACTTTAATATCTTTTCCTAACCAAATGATTAAGACAGAATAAGTGTGCCTCTTACATTAAATTCTGCCCGTTCATTTTCATCTAATTCTTCCAGGTCAATATCATCATCCTCTCCTTCCATTACTACGTCAAGTTCATCATCTGAACAATACATATTATGTAAACTTTAAAAAAGTAAGTACTTAAGTAACAAAATAAAAAGCAATATCTTAATTATATTAACACTAAAATAGGTAGACTAGACGGTTTATTTCAATTTACTTTAATAATGCAAGAAAAAGCGGATATTGTCGGTTTCGTGACATCGCCTCTTAAGGGACGTTTCGTCGTAATTTCACAGTAGCTTTTCTCCTATTTCTAGCCCCTTACCTTAACTAACATAACCTATCAAAAGCTACTGTTAAATATGACGAAACGCCCCTTAAGATTCGATGTCACAAAAAACCGACAAAACCCAAAAAAAGCATATACTTTTAGGTCTACATCCTATTCAGTAAAGTATGTGTGTCTAAGATCTCATTAACGGTTTGACTGATCTCATCAATATTCTCAGAGAAGTTTATTCATGGTACAAGGAAAGTTAAAGGATGTTGGGAGGAATGTGCGACACTCCAACCAAAATACCATAATCGTTTTGCTAAATGCTTCTCATAAAACTATCCCTTTTTTGTTTTAAAATGCATGAAATCACTTTGTTTATTAACCCTTGCATGCAGCCTACCTACAATATTATCACCAGTTGCTGAACTATCATTACCAGCCTCTTCTCCCTCCTTAGGTGTCTCATAACAACCCATTCTCATCTGAAACTAAAAGGGTAAGTGTAACATAAACAAACATCATATTAATGAATAATAAAGAGGAAATAATTTCAGATTTTTGTTTGTGATTTTGTATCACTGGAAGTCCGACATTCAACAATATTAAGGAATTTTTTCTTTAAGGTAAGTTATTTTGTTGAATCAGACGAAAATTTAATAGATTTGGTATATTGTTAGTTATTTGAACCTTAGTCATCTAATGAAATAATTCCATAAATACAAGATAACTTTAAGTTTCACGGCGTATTAGTAGGTACTTTAAAAAATACCGTAAAAGATTATGAAAATCCACTTTTCCATAAAAATTATAAAGCACTTTAAAACTTTGAACCATTGCTTGTACAAATCGCCAGAGTTTAATCTAAACTGTTTTTAAAACTAAGAGTATCAAATATGTTTATTTTGTACCTATGCAAGTACCTTTCATTGAACTATTCCATTAAAATACGACTAAGTTTATTCTTTTAAAATTATGTCAAAAATATTCTTTTTTTATTTAAAAATCTTATCAAATTCTATCATAAATAGGAATTCGGGCAAAAGAAAGAAATATACCAATTTGAATATAAAAGAAATATTTTAAAATAATACAAAATACAGTATGATAAGTTTATTTTAATTTTAGAAAATTTTTAACACTCATTGATCAAATAAAACATTGAATTTTCATAATTTAAATTATTAATATTTATTTCCTGACTAACAAGAAACATTTTCATCAAAATAGAAAAAATATAATTAACAGGTATAAAATCTTAGGTATAGATTTCCTAATAATAGGATGTTACAAATTAAACTTAAGATGGATAAATTAGTACTTCTATATTATGTTTCAACTTTTTAAAAATCTAGGTAGGCTTTTATTTATGTAAGGCTTATTGTTAAAAGCGAAGCTTTTCTATAATTAGGGTCGGTCCGTCCGTCCGTCCGAGATAGATAGCTTTTATTCGTTAATTTAGGCATGTTAGAATTGTCCTATCGATTTCAAACTTTGCATGATGATTCCTGTAGTAGTTAGGTACGATTTAGAAAGCGTAGCAACTCTATAATCATTACCAGAATGTCCGTACGTCCATTTTAAACATGTTGATTTTTCTACTTTTTTAAAAGCAAATTTTTATGTGAACTAATTATCCGTTTGATCTGATTTTTGGTATATTGATTCCTGTGACAACAAAGAACAGTATTATAAGCGAAGCAACTCTATAATCAAGTCCTAAAAATGTAAGTATGTCCATAAACATTATCCTGTATCAAGCAGTTTTTCAACAAATTTACATACAATTTTGCGTCGACTCTTAAACTTTTATATTCTGATTATTCAGTTCAGACACTATACATTACAGGTGTTAATGTCCGTTTGTCCTACCGTTTCAGTGCTTCGCTTTTATGGATGTTGTCATCCTTGTTAACCTATAAATTATATTTATTTTGAAAAGTATAATTAATCCAAATCTTAATGTTTAAATATGGCATATACAGAACAATAATTTTTAATACATTAATTTTTAAATATTCTTATAAAAGGTACTAAATCTTGATTTTCATACCAAATTTGACAATTATGACCACGCCGACAAAGGCTAGGTAAGAATTTAATATCTATATTATATACAAGATAACTTTAGTTTGAAAAGTATTAATCTTAAATAAAATGTTCGGGTATAGTCCTTTCCACGACATCCCTCCATAAGGGGCGATTCGTCGTATTTTTAAAATGGCTTTTTATAGGTTATTTTAGGTTAGGTTAGGTTATATTGTGTTAAGTGATTGCCCCACAGGGTTAGGTAATTGGCCCTGTAGGGTTAGAGCCCCCCGCAGGGGCTAGAAATAGGAGAAAAGCTACTGTGAAAAATACGAAGAATCGCCCCTTATGGAGGGATGCCGTGGAAAGGACTATACCCAAATGTTTTTCTAAGAAACAGGGACATGTCATCTGAGAATTAAAAATATTTGTATTTTCTTTTACTTTTTGCAATAAAATGCTGTATTTTAAATACTAAAAGTATGAAAAATAAACCTCCTTCTTTACAAACAAAATGCAAAATAAAAAATAATTTTCTTTTCTTCAGTTGCAATATTCCTATTTCAAAACATTTTTGGGGGGAGGCGGTGGGGGGGGGGGGGGAATAGCCTATTGGAAAATTTAAAGATTGGTTATGGGCATATATTAAAATTGCTTTAAGCATTCTATTTTCCCCCAAGAAAACTGGGGATATGTTTAGTAAAAAACACTGGTTTTAATCATCAAAATATCTAATCATTAATATAGGATAACGTCAAAGTCGTGTTTTGATATCACAATGAGCCCAAAACTAAGCTAAATGTGTTTCTAACAGAATATAAACAGTTATGTTTATTGATAGGTATGTATATGATCATACAAAGAACTATGTTTATCTTGAATCCCAATGAATAAAAAAGAAGTTTATCTTGTGATATTACATTAAAAAAAGAAAACTTACTGCTGCAATATATTCAAATAAATTGACTTTATAAAAATCAAAGAACCTTTTACAAAACTATTTTATTTACATAACGTACCGAATGTACTACACAAAATTTTTATATGAAATGTAATATTGAATAATATAATAATGTACGTACACGTAATAAAAAATTTTCTATACATAAATTAACTGACTGAATGTTTGTGTGACGAGGTAAAAAATCATCATTCAACAAGCGAGTGGCTGTATCTGTAGCAGGCATTTATCTTAATTTTAAAATGTAATATTGATATTAAAGATTAAAAAAAATATTGCATTGATTTGGTTAGAAATGTTTGTATTTATAAAGAAAAAAACTGCTCAAAAAAGCCAATAACTTGAGTATGACATTATAGGAAGCTTCCTTGAAAAAAAAGGAATATGAAAACAACAAAACTTTGAACAAAAACTGTTGTCTAACTTTCTCTCTGTCTTGGTTTATCTATTTATCTCTCCTAATTCATTCTGGATCGTTTACATGATGGAGAATCCATGGACTCATCATGAGAGGGAGAGGAAGGTGGGGCTGGCCGCTTGTATCTCTCCGGTCTACTCAGGTCCAGCATGTCCTGCAGGGAGGGTAGGCCAGCCCCGGCGGCCGCGTGTCTGGCTGCATTGTCCGCGGCGGAAGACAATTCTGCGGAGCTGCGGAGAAGTTGATCAACTGGAGGCGGATTGGCGGATACAACAGTCTGGCCAGGGGAAATTGATACAATGAAGTTGAGTAGGTCTTCTCGTCTGAAAAAAATATAATTTTCATATTTATTAGGTACATAACAACAAAAAATATGCTTATGAATAAATTATACACAAGTTGCTTCGCCCCTGCCTCTAGAGGAGGTCATGGGAGGTCCAGAAAATACTAAAACCTCCCCAATACATTTAAAAAGCTTCCCTGATGATTAAAATAATTTCCGAGATCTTCAGCAACCGACAAAAAACCTACTACTTTATAGAATATTATTATATGTATAAACACAGTTTATTTTTTTAACTTTTTATTGATGGAATACATATGTTTCTCTATAAAAATAGATCATCAGTTCCAATTAAGATGTATAAAATAAGAGTTAAAAAAATATATGTTCTTGCATTTTAAAGTCTTTTAAAAGACTAAATAAGAAAGAAGTGTTAGAAAATTGTACCCCCTGCGGTTTTTTTTATTACTTATATCCTCTTGGAGTTGGGGGGGAATTAGCATCTTAATATAAAAAGGGGGAGAATAGGAGAAAAGTAGTCTTTAAAATGGAAAATACTAGGATAATTCTTGATCTAGAAATATCTAAGAATCTAAAGGAATAAGACAATGGAAGATATGTTTATGTACCTTTTGAACTATGCTTTGAAAACCAAATCAGGATATAATAAAAATCCCTAAATTTTTAAGCCAACGAATAGCTTAGCGAGTTGAAAAACATTGTCGTCAGTATAATTCAGTTAATTAGCAAAATCCCAACATCCCCAGAAGAACTTTTTTAGAACTTACCTAATAAATCTTCGCTTTGATTTAGCCCAGTTTAAAATATCTCTTCTAGCTCTGTGGTAGCCTAACTTTCTGTTTATCTCTCCTGTTACTCGTTGCTCTTCCAGACTGTCTCTGAAATATTAATTATGCCATGGATATTCTATCTTCTTTTTGTCCTTACTAAATTATTAGTATTTATCATTAGTAAAATTGTCTTCTTAACAGGCCTATTTTGCATGTTTTATCTTCCTTACTCATTATTAGTTGCTGCAATCTTAGACTCCTCTAGGGGTAGCGCTTTAAATCATAGTTATACTTATAAGGAAAAGTAAAAGAGAATATTGGAGCTTATATTTTCTAAAGGCGATTTTTTGGGAGGGTGGAGGAGGTACTTACTAACACAGTAGTTGAAATAACGGGACCTATAAGAAGCTTCATTGTAAAAGAAAGCCTTATCGGTCCAGCAGTTAACGAGATATTTTGCTACAAAAACACAAAAAAACACTATGTTGTTTTCATATACGGATTATAAACTATAAGGACATGAATAAAAAGTTTTATGAAACAAAGAACTAATTTTATTGTTTAATGACTCCCTATTATTTATTTATGTGTAGAAATTCCCCGTGCAAGAAAAAAAATATATATTCTGCTTACCTGTAAAGTAAGGTAAGGCTTCCAGCAGCTGTTTGAAATGGATGCCAGGCATTCGCAGACTGTTGTTCTCTGAAGGCCTGAGGATCTCTACCACCTTAAAAAGAACATTAGAATGATTTGTGCAATTAAGCTTAGGTTGGTGTATATTTGAATTATGGTTTAAAATGGTGTTAAATAATTGAATAATAAGAAAAGATTTCGGAAAAACGAGGACAATTAGTATTTACAAAATTAAAACAGCGGCATTAGCGTAAAATGTAAGGATCTCACTTTTGTTGTCTGATCCACTTCGCGTCATTTTAGAGACGTTAAAATTAAATGGTCTACTGTTTTATCAAGCGCGTGATATTAATAGTCAGAGTAGAGGGAATGCCCTTGCCCATGAATAAGTTAATACTTAATAAGGCACGGAAGTCTCAACACATTGGTTTCAGTTCTCTGGAGGCGGTAATAGCCTAAAATCTTCATAATTAAGCCATCAAAGGTGATGCAATACTAATAGATTGCATATTAGCTATGAAAATTCTTCTTATTAGCGGCGTTTTTAAAAGCGAAGCTTTTCTATAATATAAGGCGATCCGTCCGTCCGAGATAGATTCTTATTCGTTAATTTAGACATGATAGAATTGTCCTATCGGTTTCAAACTTTGCATGATGATTCCTGTAGTAGTTAGGTACGATTTAGAAAGCGTAGCAACTCTATAATCATTACCAGAATGTCCGTATGCCCATTTTAAACATGTTGATTTTTCTACTTTTTTAACAACAAATTTTTATGTGATCTTATTATCCGTTTGATCTGATTTAGGTATATTGATTCCTGGGACAACAAAGAACAATATTATAAGCAAAGCAACTCTATAATCAAGTCCTAAAAATGTAAGTATGTCCATAAACATTATCCTGTATCAAGCAGTTTTTCAACAAATTTACTTACAATTTTGCTTCAACTCTTATACTTTTATATTCGATTATTAAGTTTAGACACTGTGTTAATGTCCGTTTGTCCTACCGTTTCAGTGCTTCGCTTTTATGAATGTTGTCTTCCTTGTTTAAATTAAAACATTGAAAAGTGGCTAAATTTTACAAACCTGGTTGTTCTCGGTATAATTGAGTCAAAGATGAGGCAGTCTGTTGAAACTGAAATTAAATAGTTTTTTAATCAGATGCAATAAATCTTATTTTCTCACCGTTAGGTTTTTTTTATTTGTTGAATTGTTAACGAGATATGATCGATACTTGTGACTGTTGCGCAACGTGACCTATGCAAATTCGCTTGTTGACAAAGAGTGAAGCGATGTGCTTAACATTGTGGTTTATAATAACAATACTTACGAAACCCGCTACTATATCAGATGCACAATTGCACATGATTAATAATAAAAGTACCTAGTGAAAATGCCTAGGTTAAATATAGGTACGTTTTTTTAGTAGCGAAGCTACTCTATAATTCGAAATGTCCGTCCGTCTGACCGTCCGTCTGATTACAAAGTGGGGGAAACGTGATTTTCTCGGCTCTTAGAAAAGATAGACAGCTGAAATTTTTAGTTAAGATTCTTATAACATTTGCCTATCTAATCTATACATTATTTTGTTCATCTGTCTGTTGTTTGGGGTGCTAGATCGATTCCTAGATTTTCATGTTTTTGTAATTTTCTCAACTCCTTTTTAAGATAATGGGCTGAAATTTTCAGGGATTGTTTAAATTTACATTCCACATATTTTCCTTAAGTTTTATTACGGTTTTTCTATTAGTTGGGGTGCTAGATCGACTTAGATTTTTAGGTTTTCTATGGTTTTCTCGATTCCTATTCATGATTTCAGCTGAAATTATTAGGAATTGAAAATGCTCATATTCTACATATTTTTATCAAGTTTCATTAAGAATTGTCTATAAATTGCGATGCTAGATTGGTTCCTAGATTTTAAAATTTTCGTGGTTTTTAAGGTTGTGTGATTTTTAAGGTTTCCTTATTTCCCTATTTTATCAAGATTAATGTTTATTGTATGAAACTGCTTTATAGCAATTTTTTTCTGATATCCATTCATAATTTTTTAGCATCGCTACTTATGGATGTTGTCATCCTTGTTTAACATGCATTTTACCTAAGGACTTCAATGTTAAAAAAATACTAGGTATTAATAAAATTTAATACTTACATGTGTCCATAATTTTTTATGTGCATTTTCTCTAATTTCTTCCTCGCGATATTCCAATATTGAATCTTCTTCAATCCTAAATTTTTTTAAAAAGAATTAGTAGAGATAGATACCTAGTAAACATAGATTTTTGATGAGCAAAACACACTAAAAAAACAAATAATACAACTATGCTTAGAATATACGTGGATAATATTACGACCGGGGCAAAATTGTCGTCAGTTTAGGTTTCTATCATGGACATCATTAATTGGTCAGTTCGTTTATCCAGTATGAGGGGAGGGGACAAATGGTTTGGATGGAAGGGATTGTTATTTTAGTTAGGTACAAGTTTCCCATTATCAGAGTTAGGGATGACAATCCGTCAAACTTTTGGACCGGATCTGTATTCGGATTCTTACAAAAATCCGTCCAAAAAGAGGCGGATTCTTATTTTTGGCGGATTCCAGATTCGGATTCTAGCAATATTTTTAAAGCCTTTTTTTAAATTAAAAAATTTAAGTGCTACATATGTCCTAAAAATTACCTAATGTTCTTGGTGTTCTCTATAATTCATTACCGAGAATAGAACCAAATTTTTAAAAATATTATATATTATATAATGATGATAATCTTTGCCTTCAAATAGGCGGAGTTGAAAGAAAAAACTCAAGACGCTAATTTTAGCCTGCTAATTAAGGATTCGAATCCGCTATTAAAAAACGGATTCCGGATACGGATTCAAAAATTGTCCAAAAATTGGGCGGATTCCGGATCTTGATTGCCAACCCTAATCAGAGTACATTATAATCTGTTGCAATATCCATTATGCTTACCTTTTTGACATTAAATCTTCAGAATTTGTGAGTGCAGACGAATCTGGCAAAAAATCAAATTTGTCATGGGGTCCGTTCATTTTTAACTTTTAAAGAATATATCTGAAACTAAGTTTTAAAGTTTCATTGAGAATTCAATCATTCATAAATAAAGCATATAAAATATATATAAACATCAATCACAGCACTGGTTTTTAATATCATCATTGGGAACTATCCATGAACTAAAGGCGAAAATTTCCAAGGTTTTTTTGTACTTTGGCTCGATTTTGTTACATGTAAAAGTAAAAATTACACTGGTGAAAATATTTGATCAAAAAATGTATATTGTTATAGATACCCTCATTAAAAAGCTAAAATAAATATATTGAAATATAGGTATTATTAAACTTTAGAGTAGACATTATTTCTACGGACTATCATTCTTATTTTAGATTTTACTAGGAGATAAATGCAACATAAAGCAATAATAAAAATAAAAAGCTTCAACACTAACAAAATAAAGTGAAGATCATTTCCATAAAACGGCTCCAAAAATGTAATGTATGACTTTTTGTTGAATGATTTATGATAATGCTTGATGAGCCAGAATTGATCTATTATTTTGTTTTCATCCACACTCATCTGTTCTATGTGAAGATGCGTCGTATTTACAACCTGAAAACATGAAATACCTATGTTAGTAGTTCTATGGTTCTTGTGTTTTCACGGTTTTCAAGCTTGCTTTTCTCACCTAACCCTTGTCTTAGTAAAAAGAAAATAAAAATCTGCAGCATTGACGTCCAACGGGTAGGGGGTAAATGGATGTTTTTCCTTCCTAAAAAAGGGGGGAGGCGGATGTGCCACTTTTTGAAACCAAAACTAAAACTCAAAGGAACTCAACTAAAAAAAGTTACAGGTCTGAGATTTTGCATGGCAGTTGCTTTATAGGGTTACAATATGGAACATTGAAGCAACGGCGGCGCATCCGCCGAAAACCGCCGATAAATTGCAAAAAAAAATTCGGCGGGAAACGGCGGTTGCGCCGCCGTTTCTTCACAGTTCCATATTGTACCTCTATAAAGCAACTGCAATGCAAAATCTCAGACCTGTAACTCTTTTTTTAGTTGAGTTCCTTTGTTGACTTTTAGTTTTGGTTTCAAAAAGTGGCACATCCGCCTCTCCCCTTTTAAACCCACCATTTTACCCCCGTCGATTCTAAGAAATACATTTGATTATCCCCATCAAACCTTTAAATCCCTTCATTTAACCCCCACAAAAAAAAGCTTTTTTCCTATGTAAAAGCGAGTTACAAAAACACATTTAATAAGACAGCAAAAAGCATAACGTTATGATAATAATAATTTAGTATTTACTGCTATTTCTGCAATGAACAATGAACATGGATATTATCTTTTTGTAAGAGTAAGTCCATAGATGATAATAGTTTTAACCTTCATAATAGTGTATCCATAATCCAAAGATCTAAAATCTGACCATGCTGGAGGGTTAGGTACAAAACCATCATGTCTCTCCCTGCAGCCCGCAGAACCAGAAATGATGTGGACAGGTGCTCTAGGATTTGTATAAGGTTCTGCAGGATTGTCACCTTTATATAGATTACTTATCAGTAATTTGGAATACAAGTGTTTATTTGCCTCATATTTACGTTTGAGAAATTCTATAGATACTCTCAAAAGAAATGTAACACAAAAGAAATAAAAAAAGTAAGCCAATTAACAATGATTAATACTCCCTAACAATATATTGCAATAACTGAAAGTTATTTTAATAGTTCCGCATGGCCTAGTACCAAGATAAGAACAACTTTTCCATTTCTCGAAAAATTACAATTTCTCACAAATATTCTTTTCTCTATTATTCGATAATTACCTATAGTATAATATTAAAAAACGTAAAAATTAAAATAATAGAAAGATCCCTTTGTGATTATTATTTTAGTTAAATTATTAGTTTATTTACCTTATTTATTTCAAATATAATGATATTATAAAAAAATCATTTTCTTATTGATATAACCAACCTGGCATTATCTGTCTGTTGTAAATAGGAAGAAGTCTTTCATAATTATGTTCATGTGCCCAGACAGCTAAATCTACACCATGGTCGTAAAATAGGTCTTCCATACCAAGATCAAACAATGGTGGAAATCCAACCCTAAAAGAAGGAAAAATGCTATTAATAAATAAAAGTTTATAAGAGTTTGGAACTCAAGACTCGTAATTAGTGTCTTTTTTTCTTTTTACAACATTAAAAATAAGTTACAAGAGGTTAACATTAAAATTATTTGTAAAAATATTTATGTGTTAAGCGCAGACTACAAAATGTTAGCTAACCCACCTTGTTTTAGTTTCATATTTGGTACAGTCATCACGATCCGTGTTGGAACAATACATTGGCCTATGTCCGAATACAACTATCCATGGATACTTGGATCTTTCTTCTGCACTATTTGCCTAAATTATAGAAAATTGATATTTTACAATCATAGTTAAGATCATAAAAATCTAAATTGAGTACGTTTTAGGATATTTGGCGGGAAAGGTGAAAAGAAAAATGTTTTCGAAAAAACAATCTTATTAACATTATGATTTAATATACCTTCTGAAGCTGTGTTTTCAGCCATTCATACTGAGTAATAACCATACCATCTTCCAAATAATAATAATAATATTCAGTTGACACTAATCACAAATTTATTTACAATTTTGTTGCATTTTTCATTCATTATTGTTGAAGAAAAAGTATCGAAACGAGGTACCCAAGCAAAAAAACCTCAATCATGCTATTATATTAAGATTGAGCAATAGGCATGAAAACGGCCTCCTAGGTAAAGAAGGGCTGAGATTTTGTTATTTTTCTCGAATTTTTGTCTTGAATTTTTTGAGTTGATTTGTAAACCTTAAAAGCAGGTCTTATCAATATTTCTACTAGGATATTACAAATAAATTGAAATTAAGTTTATAAGAAAAATAGGGAAAGATCAATGTTTCTAATTCTTTTTTTTTGTAAATATTCCTGAGAAGAATCTGACTGGACCAAATGTGAAGGTGTAGAACATCCTCCCATCATCTCCAGGCATTTGAAATCTGGCCTTGTAATTGCTGAAGTTATAATGATATTCGTGGTTACCTGAAATATATTATTATAATATTTAATCCAATCAGACAGTATAGATTAAATGGTTATATTCGTCTGAGACTAAAAAATTTTCTTCCAATTTTATCATTATTAAAAAAGATTCTTCTGTTCCCCTTATTGCTTTCTTTGTTAAGGGGGGGGGGGGGCACATCTGACACTTTTGCGTAAACAGGGATTATAGGCTTTGTCTTAGGAGTTATAGGATAGGTTATTTGGGGAAAAAGTTTAGTTTTCGGGTGTATTTTCCTTATATTTAAAAAAAATTTTGATAGGTCTCCAGGTTCAGGTGCTGCAGGCTTGAAGGTTACTTCTGGACAGGTATAAATGAAAAAAAAATTTTGTTTGAAGAGTTAGAGATCAACTTATTAAACCAAATATGCATCTTTTGGGATGTGTTGAGTATATATGAAGAAAAAATAAAAATCAGCCTCCAGGTTCAGGTCCTGCAGGCCTCCAGGTGAATTCTGGACAGGTAAAAACTGAAAATTTTAAATTTTATAGTTAGAACAAAACTTATTTTACAAAAGTTGCTACTTTATGAATGGTATGAACTAATTAGAAGAAAAATTTGAAATCGGGCTCCAGGTACAGGTACTGCAGGCCTCCAGGTAAATTCTGGACAGGTAAAAACTGAAATTTTTTACTTTTGAAGTAAGAACAAAACTTATTTAACAAAAGTTGCTACTATATGGATGGTATTAACATATTAGAAAAAAAATTTGAAATCGGGCTCCAGGATCAGGTACTGCAGGCTTCCAGGTAAATTCTAAACAGGTAAAAATTGAAATTTTTAATTTTATAGTTAGAACAAAACTTATTTTACAAAAGTTGCTTACTTTATGTATGGTATGAACTAATTTGAAGAAAAAATTGAAATCGGGCTCCAGGTTCAGGTACTGCAGGCCTCCAGGTAAATTCTGGACAGGTAAAAACTGAATTTTTTTACTTTTGAAGTTAGAACAAAACTTATTTTACAAAAGTTGCTACTTTATGGATGGTATTAACATATTTGAAGAAAAATTTGAAATCGGGCTCCATGATCAGGTACTGCAGGCCTCCAGGTGGATCCTGGACAGGTAAAAACTAAAAATTTTTACTTTTATAGTTGGAACAAAACTTTTTTAGCAAAAGTTGCTTCTTTATGGATAGTATTAACTCATTTGAAGATAAATTTGAAATCGGGCTCCAGGTTCAGGTACTGCAAGCCTCCAGGTGGATCCTGGACAGGTAAAAACTAAAAATTTTTACTTTTTAAGTTAGAGCATAACTTCTTTAGCAAAAGTTGCTACTTTATGGATAGTATTAACTCATTTAAAAAAAAATCTGAAATCGGGCTCCAGCTTCAGGTACTGCAGGCCACCAGGTGGATCCTGGATAGGTAAAAACTAAAAATTTTCACTTTTAAAGTTAGAGCATAACTTATTTAACAAAAGTTGCTACTTTTTGGATAGTATTGACCAATTTGAAGATAAATTTGAAATTGGGCTCCAGGATCAGATACTGCAGGTCTCAAGGGGAATTCTGGACATGTAAAAATTAAAATATTTAACTAAAGAGTTAGAACTATATCTATTTAACTAATACAAAGAAAAATTTGAAATCGGGCTTAAGGTTCAAGTTAAATCCAACCATTTTGTTACATTTTGAATTATATCTGCAAAAAAAAATATTAAGCATTGACTAGAATATATATAAAAAAACGTACTGTCAACAGGTCAGTCACTAAAGGAAGCCTGCAGGAAATACACTGCTCTAACTGCGGTAAAAATCCAACCAAAATCCAACACAATACCCTCAATTTGATACAAAAAAGTTATTAAATCAACGGTAGATGGGGCCATTTCTTTCAAATCTTGTTCAACAAAGGTAACCAATAACTATTTACATAAAGTAAAAAATTCCTAAGAAGATAAAACAAATATAAATTATCCATACCCAGGTAAGAAAACAAGTTGTGGAAGGATGTTACTGAAAAAGATTAAATAAAAATAATTGAAAATTAAGAGAACAGAAGACTAACATAAGGATTGAAGAAACAAAAAGTAGAATGTTTACAGATAATTCAACTATTTATTGTGATAGCAATTGAGTAATGGACAGTCAGACACATAAGGTGAGCTACACAATTGATAAATATTATTTTGTATATCAGCCAAATTTCAGATACATTTAGAAATTATTACATTTCCTGACAATTTGCATTTGATGGAAAATATTAAACCATTCTAAATTATCTGAAAGAAGAGAGTTAAAAAAGTGTATTCCAAACTAAAATCTTTATTTAATGCCATAGAAGCTTAAGAATCTTTACTATATAATTTTAAACAAGCTTGTTTGTTTTTTAATTTGTTAAAAAAATTTTAGTTTTAACCTGTCCAGAATTTACCTGGAGGCCTGCAGTACCTGTACCTGGAGCCCGATTTCAATTTTTTCTTCAAATTGGTTAATACTATCCATAAAGTAGCAACTTTTGTTAAATAAGTTATGCTCTAACTTTAAAAGTGAAAATTTTTAGTTTTTACCTGTCCAGGACTCACCTGGAGGCCTGCAGTACCTGAACCTGGAGCCCGATTTCAAATTTTTCTTCAAATTAGTTATACCATACATAAAGTAGCAACTTTTGTAAAATAAGTTTTGTTCTAACTATAAAATTAAAATTTTTCAATTTTTACCTGTCCAGAATTTACCTGGAAGCCTGCAGTACCTGAACCTGGAGCCCGATTGCAAATTTTTCTTCAAATTAGTTCATACCATCCATAAAGTAGCAACTTTTGTTAAATAAGTTTTGTTCTAACTTCAAAAGTAAAAAATTTCAGTTTTTACCTATCCAGAATTTACCTGGAGGCCTGCAGTACCTGTACCTGGAGCCCGATTTCAAATTTTTCTTCAAATTAGTTCATACCATCCATAAAGTAGCAACTTTTGTAAAACAAGTTTTGTTCTAACTATAAAATTTAAAATTTTCAGTTTTTACCTGTCCAGAATTCACCTGGAGGCCTGCAGGACCTGAACCTGGAGGCTGATTTTTATTTTTTCTTCATATATGCTCATAACATCCCAAAAGATGCATATTTGGTTTAATAAGTTGATCTCTAACTCTTTAAACAAATTTTTTTTTTCATTTATACCTGTCCAGAAGTGACCTTCCAGCCTGCAGCACCTGAACCTGGAGACCTATCAAAATTTTTTTTAAATATAAGGAAAATACACCCAAAAACTAAACTTTTTCCCCTAATAACCTATCCTATAACTCCTAAGACAAAGCCTATAATCCCTGTTTACGCAAAAGTGTCAGATGTGCCCCCCCCCCCCCTTACATATAATGCATAGGTATTGTAAAAAAAATAGGTATTAAGTTTTACAATTGAAAAATTAGAAGAAAAAAGACATGCTTTCGACTAAATATTATTTTCCGAGGGAAAGCACTTTTAGCTTGCTACTTGTCTAGATTCGGATAATTTTGAGATAAACTATAATTTTACCTGGGCATGTCATGTAAGGAATTAATGATGCTATGGACTCAATTTGTTCCATAAATACATCACCCCGTGATCCATTATCCTCATACATATCATAAGCAAAGTCTCCAACGTGGATGGCCATATCAAATGTATTTTCTAAAGCACCTCTCTGTAGGTAAGGCAAACTGAAATAAGACATTCTAAGTATATTTATTATTTAATCATGAATACAAAACTTGACAGAGTCTGATAATACTTTATTTGTTACTTAATCTTTACTAGGAATTAAAAATTATTTTCTACCTGACTGCATTCTCATTTCCCATGTCTCCAAACAAGGCAATAGTTGGGCTCCAGTTTGGACCAGTTTGTGGAGTCTTGAGTCTATACTCAGGTGACCAGCCCTCGCTTGATCCAACACTAATTAAAATTTAGAATTTTAAACGGCTGTATAAATAAATTTTTTTTTTGTATATTATCAGCTAGTTAGGTAACATGAAGCAAAAATTAATTTAAAAGTATTTACCTTATCATTAACTTGATTATTATTAATGACAATATCTAATCAAAGTAAATTACTTTATACCACATAGTTAAGTAAAAAATGTGCTAGCATCAAATTTACAATCATATGATTAATTATAAGAAAAGCCAAATGAACACATCTAAGTATACATTTTGTTATCTATTACATACATACCTGTATATTAAAAATGAATTTGGTTGAACATTGTTAACAAGAACAGTGTGTATGAACTGAGAGGAGCACAATTCACCCCCATCAACAAACTCTTTACTAGTTCCGATAAACTGGTCCGTAAGCTTCTCTTTTCCTAAAGATAACATCATTAAATTCTAGACAATGATAAGAAACTTTGCGATAAGAAATACATTAAACCTACACAAACAATGTTTTAAGATTTTTTGACGATAATCCATCAACTCTGAAGTAAGAGTAATTTAATGGTATTCGAACAGAATTAAGAACTATTGATGAGAATGCCTTACCTATTAGAACAATAGAATCTTGTGTTTGATTTATAGTACTCCATGTCACCAAAAATGAATTACTATCCTCGCCTAAAAATTACACAATCATATAATTTTGTAAGTATTTGCTTCTTTGAAACAAATATTCAAAATTGGTTCTCTAATAAAAGGATTATGTTAAATAAAAAAAACATTTGACCAGTAGTTTACAAGTTCTTTTAAAACAATAAAGAAATTAGGGTTATAGGTATTATAAATTAAAAATGAAGTTGACTAGGTATGTACTACTTAAAAACTGTAAAATATATTGGCTTAAAATAGAAGGAAACACAAATTTACACAAAACAACACATAGAGAAATGATATCATTACAAATAAAAATAAACGTTTTCCCTGGCATGGCGTGTTACGAATCTAAACAAATCCTCTTAGTACCACAGGACATGATAGAAGAAGAAATTTAAAAGTAACTTTGAGAAAGGACTGCTTTAAAGCAAACCAGGACCTAGACAAAATAGGAAAGAATGGAATTATAAAAGCCTTATTCGATGGCGGAATTCAGAGCTAATACAGTTTAAAAATAGTAGATGTCCAAAACTACCATAACCGTTAAGTAAACACTGATATGGGATCATACACTACCGTATAAAGTCATTAAACGACCTTTAACTTACAAAATCTTAAGCATAACTTTGTCAATATAAATATTTTAAAATTCCTGTTTTCTACAATTTCCAAATTTACCTAAGGCTATATGAACATGTCTGGGTTGATAGTTGACCAAAGGAAAATCTGTTGACATGTAGCCGTTTTCATCTTTTGCATCCACTAGTGACAACATAGATAATATCAAACATTTTTTTAACTTGTTAATAACTAACATTTCGACAATATTTTGGCCGTTTATCTGTACGTACGTAACTTGGTGAAACCTATATTTCATAAATTTATAACATTTTTTTCTGAAAAAATATAAATAAAACAACAAACCAGAGCTGGTTAAAAAATAGTATTATAAAAAAACTTAATTAACTTTATGTAAAAAAGCAAATCCTCACTTCTGATATTTACAAACTTTTTATCTTTAAGGAGCAAAAAAAACCTACTTTCACTATATAATAACAAAGAATACTTTACCAGCTAAGCTCCTAGTGGTTAAAAAAACAGTATTTGATGGAAAAAAAACGAGATGAAAAATTATGTATTTTGTGCTGCTGAAAGCATTTAAGGGAGTCTCCTTAATTTTCCTCTCTTTTTTCTCCCTTTTCCTTTGCTTTGAAATTGACCTAAAGTAACGGCTTCTAGTAAAAATTATAAAAAATTGGGTAATTATTTTTGCTTTGTAACTATGAATAATTGATAATAGAATTAATCAAAATTTTTTAACGTTAGAAAAAATATGAGAATTTATTTTACAATATATTTTCTTAAATAATTTTTTAAAAATTAATAATTTAATTTTTACTACAAGCCATATCTGCGCACAATTATTAGAATGCCGCGTTCAACTTTCTACATTGTATCGATTCCTCTCTCTCTCTCTCTCTCACCCACCCCTTCCCCCCATTTATTTATTTAGAGATTGAGCTACACCACACAAATAATAATTTATAAACAAAAAAATAATCAAAACAAGTGTAATTGGTTACAAAAGTAAGATTTAGTTTGGAGTTCTTGAAATCTTGGTTCATTTTAATGTATATTATTATAATTATTCATATAAGAATTATGTATATTTTACCTTAATTGTTCCTAGGTTACGTATCAAAATTTAATGTATATTTTTTAATTGAATGGAAAAAATATGTCTATATTTGTAGTTAAATTTTTTATTACTTTGATTATAGTTATCTTTATTTTATATTTTAATATTTAATTGTAAGAATCAATAGTTAAAATTTGAAGTATTGTATAAACATTTTCAAATATTATAGTTAGGTTTATAATCAATTGAAATCTACAGTATATGGATATTAGTTAAAAAATAAGTTGATATATTTGTATATTTGTTTACTGAAGACTTTTATGTTTATTAAAAGTTTTATGTAATTTGTGTAAAAGTTTTGCTTGGAAATAATGACTTAAAACTTGTTTTTATTTTAAAGTAAAATTGTAAATACCTACTTATTTTCTTCAATCTAACTACAGATATTTACCAATTTAAATGTACAACTCGTGGATTAGTAGAGGGGGAAGGTTCCTTTTGAAAAATCGGTGCTTGGATTGTGTTATAGGAAATCTAATTTTAGCCTAAGATTTTGAATGGGAGTTATATTTTTAAAATATTAAATTAGCTAGTTGTAGATATTCTATAAAGGCCTTAGCTACCAAAGCTTGTGGACTGATCAGTGACCAAATGGGTTGTTCTTAGGGAAGAGTTTTACCTTTGAAATTCATTATTGTATTTTTACAACTTATAACTCATAGTATAACTCAAGAAGAAGTTTTTAAGAATTTAAGAATTCAAGTCAAATATTTTAACTAAATAGGACTTTGTTACAGTAATTTTCAATAAAAAACTTGAATCATCTGGTAAATTAGATTATAATTTTTTTCAATAAATATGTAGTTTTTATTAAGTGCTCTAAAATGCTTTCCTCTTCACTCTAATTTTTGATCGTTGCCAATTTGTCCTCCCATGAAAAGTACATAATAATACAAAGTAGTACGATTTATGTCCGCCTTTCTGAAGCTTAAAATCTCGGTAACTGCTGGACTGACAAGGTTGGGCTTATTAGGGTTTATATATACTGTCTTGCGGTGGTTTTAAGATATATCCCTGGGGTGAGACGCAACACTCGCACTTTTTTTCTAAGATAAAACAAAAATTGGGGGTTGTGGAAAATATCACCACACCATGGGGTTAAGCCCCCATGAGAGAAAAGTGCAACACCCCCCTCTAAAAAATATAGGTGAGAACCTTTTGTTATTAAGAAATATTATTTTCTGTTAAGTAAAGGATGTCGAAATTATAGGTATTAAATGAAAACTGCAGATTACAACACATAGAACAACATTAGGAGAGTAGGATTTACCATCACTTCTTGGGGCAAGTTCATTAGTCCCAAAGTACAAAGTAGTACTTAAGGTTTATTTCTGACTAGACAATTTCTGATCTGAATTGGCTGAACTTTTCAGGGAAGCTTTTCATAAATGTCTTGGGAAGGTTATAGGCTATTTTCCTGACATCCCGCGTCCTCCATTATAGGCTTGGGGCGAAGTATAATAGTATCCTATTATTAGTATATTTTTGTTATGAAATTATGGGAATTATAAATAATTTTCATTGGTTTCAAACAGCGTTGTGGAGCCGCCATATTTTGCTGAAGCCGGAGCCGTATTTTTCGTTAAAAAACGGCTCCGGGTTAGCCAAAAAAAGGAGATTTTTTATTAAGGTTTTTTTTTAATGCAACCATCTCGTAATCAATGAGTATATGGCACTTAGAATTCGAATTTAGATCTGAAATTTTGTATGACTTATCCTTGGTAGGTCTATTTTCTCTAAATCGAACAAAAAGTTGCATAAGTAACGGCTGGAGGTTCAGCCGTTAAAACCGTATTTGCCTATTTTCAGGGCAAATTCATCATTAATGAATCAACTATTTAAAACATATTTTTGGTTTAATTCATGTTAAATGATATCAATAACCATTTTATAAATTTCTAGTACCAACAGCTACCGGCTAGAACCGTTTGATAACATTTTGGAACCCCAAAGAGTATTATGTGGAGATAGGTTTCGTGACTAATTTGCCCTATAGATAGCCAAGAAATTGCAAAACAGCAGAGCCGTTAGCCGTTACTTTTCCAACTTTTTGTTTGATTTAGGGAAAATAGACCTACCAAGGATTACTCATGCAAAAATTCAGATGGAAATTTGTAGTGCCATTTACTCATTGATTACAAGATGGTTGCATAATTCCATCCCCCCCCCCCCCCCCCCCTTATAATTTATTAACTCTGATGTGTCGTGTGCAAATGTCCCTTATAAGTTTTTTTAAGTCGATTTTTATCAAAAATTAAACTTTTAAAACCTTCAAAAGTCAAAAATAGACTTGGCAAAAAAATATGTTGAGTTTTTCTTGGTTTTAGGTCGGAGCCGGAGCCGCACCAAAATCAAACGGCTCCGCAACGCAGGTTTAAAAACACAAAGCGTTTTCACTACCTAAATATTTATTTATCCTACTAGATGCTTTGCTCATATCCTCATATGGTTTTGGAGTTCAGGACATAGCCTAAAACCACTCCAAGATTTATGTGAAGATTCCCTAAAAATTACAACCGATTTGAATCAGGAATTTCAATTACTTTATAATCTAGGACTAGCGGCTACCCCAATAAAGGCACTTCAGATATGGAGGGAAGTCAAAAGGTTATTTTTGTTATTCTTAATAATTCTAATAATTCTTGGGGGGGGGGGGGGTGGAAAGTACCCTCCCTCAAAATAGTTATAAACTTCTCTGGGCCTATGAGAAGATCCGCTATAAAGTCCATGTCGGCCAAGCGGTTAACGAGACTTTAAGCTTAATCCAACTAGACCTTTTTATACCTATAAGAATTACTCTGTCTAAATGTTTATGTAGTTTCCTAAAGATAAAACTTATAGTCACATTTTGAAGTCGGATAGAGATTCTAACATAATACTCAGACGTCGAAAGGTTTGTCTGTCCGTCAGAGTAGGTTAACAATGATATTTTCCCACCACCAGCTTATAATTATTGAGGTGAAAGTTTTCTAGTGTAGATTATCCTTATTGTGTGGCATGTTTGAGCATTTAACAAAATTAGCAACCAGGCCACTACTTGTCTGTTTTTTGACAATTAAGGTTGTTCTACAATTACTACGCTCTTATCAATAATAGCTATCTATGTATTTTTTTTGTATTTTATGTCTGAATTTTCTCAACTTTTTTTCTCGCACCCTCTTTCCTCCCCCCCATTTCTTAAAATGAAGCTTTTCTATAAAAAGGGTCGGTCCGTTCGTCTGCAACGGACAGTTAGCTCTCCTATTGATTCCAAACTTTGCATGTTGATTCCTGTAGTAGTTTAGAAAGCGTAGCAACTCTATAATCGGTACCAAAATGTCTGTACGTCCATTTTAAACATGTTGATTTTTAACTTTTCAACAACAAATTTTTAAGTGATACAATTTTCCGATTGATCTAATTTTTTTAATACTGATTCATAGGACAACAAAGTATAATGTTTTAAGCGAAGCATCTCTATAATCAAGTCCTAAATTGTAAGTATGTCCTTAAACAAAATTCTGTATTTAAGCAGTTTTCAACAAGTTTACTTACTGCTCGTTTGTCCTACCGTTTCAAAGCTTTGCCTTTATGAATGTTGTCATCCTTGTTATGTCTAAAATATTGTGTTGTTAACTTTCAATGATGCGATTCTAATGGAAATGTTTGTTCTTGATATTTCAAATCTCCTTACTCATTTTATATTTACTCTTCTATAATGGACCATTAGGAAAGATTTTTTATATTTAGAACTGTCAATTTAAAATAATTGTACTTCTGTTTTCACTTTTCATTTCAATTTGTATGCTGTAACCATTTCCAATTATGTTCCTTATATTTCAATATTTTTGATATGTTTACTGAATTACAATTTTACGTTGTCCTATTGATTAATACAAAATAAAAAAATTAAATGACATCATAAATTAACGCGAAAAACTATTAACCTTTCTTCTATTGGCTATTGCTATGTATTTGATTACATTTTTGATTTAAAGACATTAAACTAACAAAAACTGATTATTTGTACTCTACGGAAAAATGTTGCTGGAATCGAATATTTTCTCATTACTAACACCATTGTTGGTTTAAACATTCATGTTATTGCACAATTTGAAGTAGTATTCAATAATGCACAGATAACTTTCAGCGCTCATAAATGCGCGAAATAGATTTTTTCATTGAGCCAGACGCTCTCTGCACTACATTTAAGGTTATGGCTATATCAGATCATTTATCCTTTATAACATAAAGTAGTAAGGTATTTTTGTCTGTAGCAAAGGATCTCGCTAACCACTCATTTAACGTGGTTCTCCTTATCAGTGTAGTTTTCATAGGTCCTGGGAAGTTTTTTTTAGCTAAAAATTGTTTTTTTAATTCAAACCTAAAGGGGGGGGGGGGGGGGAATGTGGTGACTCGTCACACGACATACCAGCAATTTTATTTTGGGTGCTACTCCCTTAGTTTTAGAGATAATTGGATGAAATCTTTTGGGCTGGGTCACTAATTACCCAAACTATTGGTATCTTTAAAAAAAAACGGCGGCGAGACCGCCGCCCGCCGCCGTTTTCCGCCGCCACCAAAAAAAAAATTTTATTGCATTTCTCGCCGAATTAGGCAATTTGGAATCATTTGAGACCATGTTATTTTTTTCAAATTTTTTTTCCCATACAAGCAACCCTGCGTCAAATTCTCGTTTATCAAGGTATATCTTAAATTCAGTGCTACACCTGTGCTTTTAAAGATATTGAAACAAAATCTTTTTAGGTAGGTCAGTAAAAAAATATTTGAAAATATTTGAATAAAAAATGGCGGCGGGACCGCCGCTCCCGCCGTCCGCCGCCGTTTTCCGCCGCCACCAAAAAAATTTTTTATTGTATTTCTCGCGAATTAGGCAATTTGGAATAATATGAGACCAAGTTATTTTTTTCAAAAATTTCCCCTTATAAGCAACCTTGCTCCCGCCATCCGCCGCCGCCGTTTTCCGCCACCGCCCCAAAAAAATTTGAAAAAATAACATGGTCTCATATGATTCAAAATTGCCTAATTCGGCGAGAAATGCAATAAAAAAAAATGTTTTCGTGGCGGCGGAAAACGGCGGCGGACGGCGGGAGCGGCGGTGCTGCTGCCGTTTTTTTTTAAAGATACCAAAACTTGGGGTAATTAGTGACACAATCAAAAAGATTTCATCCAATTATCTCTAAAACTAAAGGAATAGCATACTGTATTTAAGATATACCTTCCTAAACGAGAATTTGAAAAAAATGACTAAGTCCCCCCGCAGGGTTGCTTGTAAGGGGAAAAATTTTTGAAAAAAATAACATGGTCTCAAATGATTCCAAATTGCCTAATTCGGCGAGAAATGCAATAAAAATTTTTTTTTTGGTGGCGGCGGAAAACGGCGGCGGGCGGCGGTCTCGCCGCCGTTTTTTTTTAAAGATACCAATAGTTGGGGTAATTAGTGACCCAGCCCAAAAGATTTCATCCAATTATCTCTAAAACTAAGGGAGTAGCACCCAAAATAAAATTGCTGGTATGTCGTGTGACGAGTCACCACATTCCCCCCCCCCCTTTTATTTTACTTTTCTTTTTGAAACTAAACTAAAAAGTAAAGGGGTTCTAATTTGAGCTCCCATTACTTAACTTAGCTGCTAGTCATCATATAAGGCCTGTGCTAATTTAACAATTATGTTCAGCAATTTGACTGAAAGTATCCAATAAAGTTCGTGGTATATAGGACAGGTTTGATTCAAGAGACATATTTTTTGAACTGCAGTACTGTCAAAATATTTGGATGTTATTTTGTCTTAGATGAGTTGGTAATTCTGGGGATTTGAGGGGGTTTATTTGTTATTCTATGTAGTGATAGCAAGAATATTGACTTCCATCGAAGCAAAGTTTTCATATCATTGGAACTTGTCAATAGGTTGAAAGCACTTGTATATAAGTTATTTTAAGTCGGAAATTGTTTCATGTCAAAATTAGACAAAGCAAAAAAATAACTTGTTTTAAATAGACGGATGGACTTTCTATTAATAACTATAAAGTTGATGTGCCTTCTTGGCTACAGTACATATGCACGTTATGTCTATTTTGAGAAAAAGACAAACCAAGGAGAAATAATTTCTTATTTGTTACATGTATGAAGTCGTTAAAATGATTCTATTATTGGTAAATTTGCTATCATAGACTTAAGTTAAGAACAGACTAAAGAACACATCATTAATACAGAAAAGCTTCGCTTTTATGAATAAAGGATGTAAGATTTTATCCCCTGAAGCAAATGAAAGCTGTGGAGAGAAAAGTTTCGCGTGGTTTTCTCTCCGTGAAATTCCCCCGGAATCATAGCAATGATTCATAGCACTCGGGTCTCCGGCTCAGGGGTGCCAGATAATTTTTTTTTAAATATACGTAATTGAAAATATAGATTTTTATTAATGTTCATAAGATCCATTTTGAATTTTATTTTCTTGTTTGATAAAATCAAAGTTGTATGAGGTTGGGGAAAAATTTTCTTTGCTGTGGCAACCCTGATAATAACAGAGTGTAGTAGTCTCTGTTCCACAGAGTAAAGAGTAGTATATACACCACGCCACACCCGTACACACTACATTGTAGTTGTAGCTCAGGGGTGCACTTTCACACTTCAATTCATCCCAGTTATTCTAATTAGAAAGCAGTCACTAACTTCAGTGAGTTCGGTGATAATTAATTACGGGGGGGATAACTTTTCTACCCCCTGTTTCAAAGTTATATATGGAAGTTGATAAAAATGTAAGTAGGTATCTTTTATTTGAAGGTTTGTTTTTGTAGAAATATTATTGTAACCATATTTGATGATGCTCTGTGTTTCTCTGGTCGCGGATTTAGCAAGTAAAACTTTGTCTACATTTTCTCCGCATTGGATTTGTCTGTCCTACTCATATTATATAATAAAATACATATGTATAAAGTCTTCACATATCAGCCAAATTTGATCATACTACTCATCTCATCTTGGAATTCTAATGAGGAAATTTTTATTTTATTTGATTTTTAAAAGCTTTTGGTCTTATGTTGTTGATTTACACATAATGTAGTAAAAATGTATTAAAATTAATATGATTTAAAGGGGATTACTATGGATATTTAATATTATGAAACGATTTGATAACAAATCTAAATTGTAACTAAAAGCCTGTGAGGGTAAAGATCATATTTTTTTCTGGTAGCTCATAACATATATGGTCTTGAACATTATGAATAGAAATATTCATGGTTTCTTTAACATGCTAATATTAATAAGTAACATTACTATAGTGCTCATTTGTGTCATAAAAACTTAATATTTTCAAACCAATAGAAATATTTTATGTTATCCTGCACAGATATTACTACAAGACAAAGTTAGTGCAATCAAAGCTTATTGTATTGTTACCACTTGTAGGTGTTAACAATCAATAAAATGTCTGATTGCTGGCCAAAACAAATTGAAATGCTAAAAATATTGATAAAATATTGTCTGTATTTTGGATAGCATCAGTCGGGAACACACAAATAATTTTGTTTCTAACTCAATTAACTTGTTGGCAAAACTTTTCTTGTGTTTTAACTGAATTATCTTGTGGTAAGGGAGTTCATTTTTACTAAGGGTTCCGTTTTTATTAGGATAGGAAAGCCGCACAGGGCTTTGATATAGGATGGTATGTTTTTTATTTAGCCTTAAGGTAATCACAACCGTTTTAGGCATATAGCTAACATATATTATTGTTAGCTTCAATGCCCAAATATATTCTAAAAAGTTGACTATATTTCCGATAACTTTTTTTCTAAGAAATACTGTGTTAAAAGTTTTGACCTATATAATATATATGACAAGAATGTAAATACCTAGAAAATCATAAAGCCTACTTTGGACAGAATTCATTGTTTTGTAAGTGGAGTATACCTGCTCCCCCCTGGTTTATTTTATGATAAAATACTCGTTTCTTAAAACTGAGGTGTTCTATTGTCCTCATCTAACTTAACTCTTAAAAATCAGTCTTAATACGCCTTTCAAACATTTTTAAGGGTGGGGGGGGGGGGGGGCTATGGGACTGGGATTCTCCGTAGTTGGAAAAGTGTATTTTGCGCCTACTTAGAATCTAATTATATATTTGTAAGTTAAGTGCTTATAAATGCAAGGGTTCTTGTCGCTAATGATTGTTCAAACAAGAAATAGGACAATAATATCACATAATTAGGCATAGAAACAAACTTTGGTAAATGAACAGGGAGGGTTTTACAAGAATATTTTAGAATGTAATCGAGTAAGAAAAATAATACTAAAATTAAAATTTATATTTGACTAACATTTATTTATATTTTCTCAATAGGTATTTTTAAAAATTTTATTTAAAATATCATAACAAAACAGGGTAAAATATTTACTTCAAATAAATTCCTTTTTAGAATATTGTAACAAATTCACGGAAATACTTATCCAAGAAATGTAACCAAAGTCCAAGAAAATAGGACAAAGTTTTAATGTAATTATCCTTAAACAGAAATGGTAAACCTACAGGAGTAAGGGTATAGTTCAATAGGATTTAAATCTTCCTTCCAAATTTAAACATAAATGATAATTGGCAGTTTAGGAGGGATTGGAAGGGGGTTCCTTCATCTTTCTTTGACGTATTCCTGTATTTTTTATTAACCTATTTTCGAGAAGACTAATTATATTCATATGTTCTCGATTCAAAAATAATATTTTTAAAAACATTTGTATTTATTTATATGTTTTTAAAATGTATATTTTATCTACAATAGTTTTTATTTATTTACTATTTAGCAAGAAAAAATAATGAAATTAAAGCTTATAATTTAAAGAATTCACTAGATAAAAGTTTAACAGATGTACGGACTAAGTAAGTCAAATTTAAAAATTTCACGTTATTTGGAGTCCCTATTTGCTACATAAAGAACAAATAGACAAATATATATTACCTTTGACAAAATCACGTGTGATTGATAGAGTAGCTTCGCTACTAAAAATAGCTTGGATTAGTTTAAGAAAATTTTAACCACGGTGTCTGAGGGTTAGCTTGGGAGCTATGAATATGTCTGGTTCAATATTCAGGATGAAAGGGATGATTCATATACATATATTTTTGTAGGGGATAATTTGTGATTATTAAGTGTCATGTGATAATTTTTTTTGAATTCATCTCAAGGCAATAAAAAAGAATGAAATAAATACTTAAAACTCTCAATACCTTCATTCTACCTTCATGGAGAATATTTCAAATTCAACGTCTCTTTCTTTGTAAGAAGAAATTTCATATTTTTACATCTATTTAAGTTTAATGGTTGAGTAGTTTAATTATGAAAAGCAATTTTGAAGCTTTACTTTTAAGATTTTTTTTCATTTTATAGATGAATAGGTATAAAGACTTTATTATTTTTTTGTGTTTTTTTTTTTACTAACATTCAGTAATATTTTATCAATGGCTCGTTAAGCCTTGTCCAAAAAAAATATGACCTACAAATCCATTTGTAATAGATTTTTTTGTGAATTAAACAAGTTTGTCTTTGATTAACTCGGAATGTATACTCTTATTTATTATCCTTGGGTTCTTAGCAAAAAAAACCCTAAAATTGGCGCGAATATTTATATTTGAATATTCCCTCTATTAAACTATATATTTGAAACTTCTCTTCTAACCTATTCCATTAAGGTTTCCAAAGAGAAAATATAAAGCTTTGCCTTAAGCAAACATAAGTTTAAGTGTGATAAAATATGTATTTGTCTATTTCTATGTACTACCTACTGTATAAAGCAGGGATGAAGGGATAGGAAAATAGAGAAGCCGTTTTGCCATTTTTTTTGCTATCTTAAGAGCAAATTAGTCTCGAAACCTATCTCCACAAAATACTTTTTGTCGCTCAAAAACCTTATCAAACGGTTCTAGCCGGTAGTTGTTGGTACTAGAAATTTAAAAAATGATTATTGCTATCATTTAACATGAATTAGACCAAAAATATGTTTTAAAAAGTTGATGAATTTAACCTGAAAATAGCAACAACAACAAAAAAGGCTAAACGGCTGGCGGCTCAACCGTTAAGCCTTTTTTTGGGCTATTTTCAGGGCAAATTCATCATTAATTACGTAGGAATCAACTATAGGGAAAATAGACCTATCAAGGATTACTCATGAAAAATTAACCCCCTCTGTAGCATTAACATTAGTAAAATAAATATGTAAAATGATCTTGATTCTGGGTGAAAACTAAAATATTGAAAATGATATTTGAAATAATTCTTGTCAGCTAAATGTTGAAATAGCCAATACTTTGCCTTGATACAACTTTTTCAAATGTTTTAACATTTTTTTGTCAAGTTTTACAAGGAAACAATAGGAAAACTAAAACAATGAGAAGGGTTTACAATTGAACAAGGACTATAATTTTAAAGGAAACATCAGTGCATTTATAGTAAATCATCCATTTAAGTTAAGTAAAATATAAAAAGCAGCTTTATGCTTTTAATAAGCTAATTAATTTTTATGCCATGATGAATTATTGTTTTCTTAATCTACACAAAGAATCTCAGTTTTTGTTAACACAGTTTGAAGACGTTCGTACGACTCACAGACATACCTTAGTCATAAAGTAGCTTGGATTTAAACAATTGTTGTTTGTAATATATAAACTGTGTGTGTAATGTAAAACTCCCCCTGGGTAGGTTTTTATAACTTGGTAATCAACACCTAATTTTAGACAATGCAGTACGTGCATTTTTTTTATTAAAATTATAAGTAATTGAGGATGACATCGTTCATAAAAGCACAGCAAATAAGAGATAAAAACAGTTACAATTACAGTGTGGGAATATAAAATTGCCAAAAATTAAAATCGAATCTTTTTATTTTTCTAAAGCTGTCTCATTCTATAATTGTTAGTGTATGTTTGCTTGAATGTTTATTTTGGTAATTATTGGTTTCATGTATATTGTTGTTATTCTTTTCAAGTTTATATTTTATTTCTTAAATGAAAATAGTTTTTATATTTTGAAGAACTAGGTAGATATGAATTATAAGCACGCAGCATAGGAAGAAAAATGATATCAATTCAATTTCCTGTATAACTTTATGAAATGAATATTCCTTACTCCATTACGTTTAGACATTATTTAGATGTGTCTCTCTCATTCTCTTTTATAAAACATAATATAATTTATTTTCTGAATATGATAGAAATATTTGAAAACATACGCCTTTAAAGTACCTAATATCAATTTTTTAAAGTATTAAAAAACGTGGTGTGAATTTTGTAATTAACTAATATTATTGTTAATGTTGTCAAATTGTATTTTATGTTTGTTTAATTATGTAATTATAAGTATACTATACATACACGATAAGTACTTACATACATATATATGTTGTATAATTAGATGAGCTTGATAGTCGTAAGCAAGTCGTGACAAAAAGGCAATTTAATGCCGTTTGACATCAAAAAAATTTCAAAAAGGATAGATTAGAATGCCTTATTAGAAGCAGTTTATTTTTTTTTATTTTTAGTGTATAAAACTTTTATATTTATTATTACATGTTCAAGGTTGCCGAGCCCTGATAATCAGTTTGACTAATTGTACATATATACACCATACACATAGGTATAAATATGAATATAAACTTGTATTTATAGTGATTATATAAAATTCTCAAGAACTCTAATCTAAAGTTTTCCAATTTCACTTGAATAAAATTTTGTAACTCCGTGTGTGAGCTCTGGATCTATGTGTGACTCAACTTTTATAATTAAGATTTTATTTCAATTTATATCATTTTATGTCAAGATTATTTTGAAAGTTTTTTTTTCTATTTTCTATATTAATTTTATGTGTTATAACTTATATATATTGGTATAATCACCTTTTTTGCAATTGGACGTCCTAAAAGAAATTTTTAGAAACTTGCGGGTAACTCTCTTCCTTTGGTGGTCTTTGACCTAAATTAAAACTCATAGATTTATTAACCAAAAAAAATACGGATTAGGTTTTTGTTGGTTCAACTGGAAAAAGTGATTTTACCAATGTTTTAGAAAAAGATCCTGTTGTTTACCTAGTAATATAGTGTTATCTATTTTACTGGAAGTGAAGCAACTCATTAATAATTCACGTCAAAATATCAATTATTAAATGTAACGGGTTAATTTTTGTAAGGTTTAAATAATATCAACTTCTTCCAAAATAATTCACTAAAATACCAAATATTTTGTTGAAGAAGATGGTTTAACTTTATCCTGATAATTCGAGAAATTGCGATAAAAGATTTATATTAGATTCAATTTAAAATATTCAAGATAAAATTGTGCGAAAATTATTCAATATTTGGATGTACAGAAACAGTGAAAAATATTTGGAGAAACAAAAGCATACCTACATGCAGACAATGACTTTGTTAAAAGTGAAAGCAATCTAGGATGTGAATGGGATGGGAATTTAAATAGGGATCTAAAGGGATAAGACAATGGCCGATATTTATTTTTATGTACATTCCAATGGTGATACACAAAATTAACCCTTCTGTAAATTACAATTAGTGGTTGAAACATTTGGAGACTCAACTCAAAAAAAGCAACTAATCAAAATCCATTTAAAGTCCTCAAAATTGTTAAGCCAACAAATTAGAAAACGTTAATAAAAAACGTTGGGGACTAAACAGCGAAATTGTACCCTCCCTCCCTGGAATTTAATTTTTTTTTGGGTGGGAAAAGCAAAAAAAAAAGTTGGTTATTTTTACCTTAATCTCAAATCTGTAATTCATCCTAATATTTTAATGTCCTTATTAATATGTAGAATAAAACATAAAATATTTAACTGTGTGTGAAATAAAAAAGGTGTTATCAAAATGAAAATAGAGGGAAGGAGGAAACTGGAATGATTTAAGTCTGAAGCAAAATTCGAGTCAAAACATAAAATGCATTGACCTTTCTATTTATTCTCTTTCAAATTCTATCTGTCTAAGTTTGGAATTAGCACTGTGTAACTAAAACCAGGGAGAAAGGGATTTAAATGCATACAGAGAATAAAATTATATTTCCCCACTACTGCCTTTGGTAGATTTAGGCAGGAGATAGTGGGGTAAATTTTTCCCTGTCTTTCCCCTTAAACAAATATCAACTCTTGTAAAATCACTGTCCTTGGAAGTATAACATTGTTTGTTACTAGCGGCTTCGCCCCTAGCCTCTAGGGGCTTTGCCCCAAGAAGTTTGATCAAACCAATTTTCGAAGTTTAGATTTATAAAAATAAATCTAAAAAAAGTCTTCGGGGGGGGGGAATTTTTTTTTATGGGGGGGGGGGTAGTCGACCCCACTATTTTAATTTTAGTTTTAAAAAGAAAAAGAAAATTTTTTTTTTTTTTTTGGGGGGGGGTGTTTTTAATTTTTTGGGGGGGTTGGGGGTGTCCCACCCCCCAAGAAAATAGTTATAAACCTTCCCGGGACCTATGAGAAGCTACCCTGTAAAGGAGAACCCGATCGGTTCAGCGGTTAGCGAGATCCTTCGCTACAAACAAACAGACACACAGACAAAGACAAACAAACAGACAGACATCGTTCTACTTTGTATTATTGATGGTTGTCAAGCCACTCTGAAATTTATTCTTGTCTGTATTACTGTGTAGGCCTTTCTAACAATCTCGTTTATTATGTCAATTTTTCTCTTGTCGTACTAAAAAACACTTCTAAACGCTTAAAGCGCAACATTTGTACTTTATCTTTAAAAAGCTACGCTACTAAATATGGTATGCACATAAACGTCATCGTTTTAAAAAAATATTTTTCTGTTTAATCAAAGTTTTTCCCTTAAAATACATTTCCTAGTAGCGTTTAAACTTTAAACGCGGTTTATTTGTTTTTGTTTAATTAAATGTATATTTTTGTATACACAATTTATACAACTTCCTCCCCTAAATTTTCTATGAATTTTTTTTATAAATGCACCCTCTGTGTGCCAACTCACGTACATAATCTAAATGTTATTAAAAATGTTGTAACATGAGTAAACATGACGATGTGTTTGTGTGTGTGTTTACACTGTGTAAATATATATTTCAATACACATACTCTGAGAACTATTATATTGGTGAAGCTATAAGCTTTACTATTCTGTCAGATTTGTGTAAATAAATCACCTTTGTAGCTAGATAAAGTGATACGGGCAGCTTGCACTTGATAACACACAATATTTATTATTACCAATAATTAGACAAAGGCTTATTAAACATTACAGGGTGGAATTATTATTTTATCTTTATTTTAAGGCAACATTCAACTACCATAACTTTAAATAACTGAATTGATATTTGGACATGAATTGAATATTTAGTATCTTAATTTTTATGTTTAATCATACTTTTGGTTTTCTTTGCAGTGTTGTACATAGAATGGTAAAATTTTGGAAGGAGCAGATGTACCAAGGTGATACCGCATCTATGTCTCCTGCCACAGCGGCTGGCACTCCCCCACCTCCCATGGGAAGCACAATGTTGACAGGAGGTCCTAACACACCCAACGGGCCGCCCACACCCGGTGGAATGGGTGGCAACGGTCCTAACCCTTCTTTAGTGCCCTGCGGTCCTGGCTCGGGCCCACACAATTTTGTACCAAGTCCCAGCGTTGGGTCAGGATCAAGCACACCCGGCCCATGTATTAACATGGGGCCTAATAGTGGTGGGGGACCTCCGCCTTTTCCTAACCAAGATCCGAATAACATGAACAATAACTGTGGACCGCCAAATTTTTTACCACCTACATGTGGACCCGGAGGCCCTGACAGCTGTCCATCAAGTATGGGTGACACAGGACCCCCCATGCATGGATTCCCTTTCAATGACATGCCTCACTGCGGTGGGCCAGGTATACCTAACTCCCCTTCACTACACTGTGGACCACCCAGTCATTCCAGTGGTCAGTCACCCCATAGTCGCCCAGTTTCGTCTGGTCCTCCTTTCCCATATGATATGGGCCCGAATGACCCCTGCGGCCCAATTGGCCCTGGCGGACTTTCACCTCATTTTGGTCAGCATGGCCCACCACCACCTCACTTTCTTGGCCCTCCAGGTGGACCAAACGGTTTTGGTCCCCATGGTCCTGGCCCTGGCTTTGGACCGCCACATGGACCCATGGGACCACATGGGCCTTTGCACGGACCCCCACCACCATTTATGGAACGAAGACCCATGCCGATAATGCCAGTGAGCTACAAGATATCTGAGATGAATAAACGACTACAGCAGCGCACAGACGACTCGGACAACTTCTGGTGGGATGCGTTTGCAACAGAATTCTTCGAGGACGAATCTCAACTTATTCTTACCTTCTGCCTGGAAGACGGGCCAAAACGTTATTGTATCGGTAGAACGCTCATTCCTAGATTTTTCCGCAGTATATTTGAGGGAGGTGTGACGGAACTTCAGTGGGATCTAAAGAATGCAAAGGAGAGCATGCACGCTGCCGCAATTACTCTTGACTGCGACCAGGCCATGATGGTTACCGAGCATGGCAAGCCTATGTTTGCCAAGGTGTACGCAGAGGGCCGGCTGATTATCCAGTTTGGTTTTGACGACATGATGAGAATCCGCTCCTGGCATCTTGCTATCCGTAATCACAGGGAATTTGTCCCCAGGTCAGTCTTGTCCAATGAAGAACCTGATTTGATTGAAAACTTGTCAAAAAATATCACCAGGCAGGGAATGACTGCCGCCACACTCAACTACCTGAGGCTTTGCGAGATACTAGAACCAATGAAAGAGCTGATGTCACGCCACAAGGCATATGCACTTAGTCCCCGTGACTGTCTGAAAACAACGCTGTTCCAAAAATGGCAGAAAATGGTTGCTCCACCTGAATCCACTAAACCCACCAACAAGCGACGAAAGAGGAAGGGCTCAGCAGCTGGCGGCGCCGGTCACGGCGGCCCAAACAAAAAAGGACTTTCACCCGGAGGCGCTAACTTTTCCCTGGCCTCTCAGGATGCCATGATTGTAGGGGAGCCCAGCCTTATGGGCGGCGATTTTGGCGAGGAAGACGAACGTCTCATCACTAGACTGGAAAACTCACAATACGACCCATCCTTGTGCCACAGTATGGACAACTTTGGAGGTCCCGGTGGCGGTGTAATGCCAGGTGGGGGCCCTGGCAACCAACCACCTCCAGCCTGGGCGGACAGAAACATGTCAATGCCACCATCCTCACATGAACTAGAGATCAAACAGTCTCCGCCCTCTTCTCTCTAGACCTTAATGATTCTCTCTAACCACCACCAGCAGGGGAGAATATGTTAATTTGGACAAGATTATTTACAAATCTGTACAAACTTCAAGTGAATCTTTTATCATGTCACCCATAAGCATTTTGAATACTTTTAAAATCATAACCAACCCCAACATTTTTCTTACAAGCATTTTATTAAAAATTCAAAGTGTCGATATATTAAAGCCTTTTCGTATATATGCCAAAGAGAATACATTTTTTTGATTGAATATTTGGAACATTTTTGAAGACTATGTTTGAATTTAAAATTTATATACCACCTTAATTGTTTAAAAGATATCTCCTGTAAGTTAAAATGAAGTCATTATGATGTGTATCAATGCAGTTAGTCATGTGTTATATTAGGAACTTACCAAAATATTTTATGTTGTTATTTGTTATTTTAACTTTTATTTTATTTATTATTTTTATTGCAACCCTGTTTTGTAGTGTATGTATTATGTATTTAATTTGTTATTAAGTAACTGAAATTGTACCAAAGTTGTTTGTATGTTCAGTAAGGGTTAAGTGATTCAAGATGTTTGTTTTTAGGGTGAAAAAAGTTCTTTTATGGTAGTTCTAAAAGATTGATTTATATTATACATTTTCAAATAATTTACAAACAATTAAGTTTGTTTTTAAAGCTAAACATAAAATGTATTTATATATTTAAACAAATAAGTGTTTTTTTCTTCTTTTATTTCTGTAAATTGACTAGTCAATGCAAAAGTGAGGCGAAAGTAACCCTGTGCATTTTTTGCGAAAATCTATGTATTTCTTCTTAATACCAAAGCATTTTTTATGAAATTTTAAGGTATGGATGCAACTTTATTTGTTTTAGGTAAAGGTCAAGGATATAACTTAATTCCTTATTTTTAAAGTTTTTCTATAATTCTTGATGCTTGATTTAACTAGTGTAAGGTAATGTAGTGATTTTTTTCATTTGTTGAACGGGTAACTTTGCGTATCTTTATTGTACAGCATTCCACATTACTTAATAATCAAAGCATTTTTATTAAATGGTTGTAAACTTGAATTTTTAAAATTACTTGAAAATAAAGGTCGCGTCCCACTAAAAAAGCTATAAGCTTTGATTTCTTTTAAGTTTTAGTTTTCTAAAATTGATATTAAGCTATCAGATATTTAAGATAAGACTTACTCAATCCCTATTTTCAACGTAAACAAAATTTACACTATCTACATCACTTTAGATTATTTTAATAATATTTTGTATTTATTTAAATTTACATGCATCCATTTCTTATTGTTTGTCAAGATAAAAAGATAATTTGTTTTTATGTTTTGTTTCTCATCTTCTGAAAGGATTACTTTCAAATGTTTTTCAGTATTAAATGTATTTGTAAATAAATATTAGTCAAACGATTCTTTGATTTTATTAAAGTTTTTGATTATTTCCTAGTTTGGCTCCGAATAGGATTAATTTTTGGCGGATTAACGAGTCGCACAGTGAAAAAATATGAAGGGGAAGGTACTTTGTGCTAAAATTCCGTAAAGGTGTAAATTTTAAGGCTTAAAAACAGTAGAACGATAATATTTACAAAATATAAATATACAACAATTTTTGACTATGGTTCTATTCATTAAGGAATACACTTATTTAGTGAATTTTATCGTTCTACTTCTGTTTTTAAGCCTTAAAACGCACACGGAATTTTACCACAACCTACCTCCCCCTTATTTAACTGTATGGTGTTAAGAAAGGTAGATACAACGTATTTATATGTCTATTCAAAACATTTTTGTGGAGATGATCATTTTCAAGTTAAAATTTGGAGAGAAAAAAAATATTTTTTTTTCTTTGAGATACACAGTGTTTTGCTTACTTTTTACGCACTTGTAAAATCATTGTATGAAAGTAACAGGAAGTCTGTATGTCTCTACTAAAGGATCTCGCTGAACCAATAAGGTTCTCCTTTACAATGTATATACTAGTAACTGACTTAAAGCATAACAAAATACTGTTCATATTAATATATTTGAAACTGAGTTGAAAGAAAAGATGAAAGACTGTCTCGAAATAAAAATGGGGAATTCTAAGACTTCAATTTAGAAATAAAGTACAGAAAAAAAGAAGAGTAAGGGGCATAATGGGGAAAAAGCTATTGAATTATCGTTACTACAGCTAAAGCTAATAGGATTATTTTTTACCCCTTAACATTTTTGGTGGAAGGGGTTGTTTTTATTTCAGACCCAGGAATAGAGCTCGGTCGTGGGTCGGTGAGGAAAAGGGATTATGACTTCATGCGTAATTTAAGACTTAACACTTTTTTCTACAACTTCTTTAGTTGTGAGATATTTGCATTGTATTTTAAGTGTTTTTTTTACTAGCGAGATCATTAAATCAATTTGAAGTAAAAAAAAAATATTTTTCAATTATGACCTAAAAATATTGTCATTTTTTAGTTATTATTTCCGTTGTAAATTGAATGTTTTCTCCCAGTTAACATGGACAACTTTGTCTAGGTAGCGCAGCTAGCAGCAATAATCAAAGAACATCTGTAAGTATGTTTATATTTAGCATCCGTATGTTAATTAATCCTATGATTGATTTATACGGAATTTTTGTTCAGACTTCTAAAAATGTCCAATTTTAAATGTTTTTTTTATGTTCGTTTGTCCAGCCTTATTTGTTATGCTTTTTTTATGGATGTGGCCATCCTTGTTTCTTTCGTTTCATCTATATTTTATCAGCTTTGGTTTGATTAGAAATTGTAAGATTAGTTTCTACTCTCTTATAACCTATTTTTATCTGTTCATCGCCATGTCGAAAGGTCTGTAACCTTTGTTGATAAGAACTCAATTTCTTCTCGGGATTGATTAGGTTTTTATTCCACCAAATATCTTCCCAATACAAACTCAAACACACACGCTCACTCACATACACACACACAGACAGACTGAAAAAGAAGTAAGGTTGGTTGCCCCAGGGAGAATTATATCTATAATATTTATTTTCTTTTTGTACCCATTTTTAGAATCGCTGCTTTTGTATAACTAAGGAATGATCTCTGTACATGTATTTTAACAAAGATTGCATCTACTAAATTGTAATGTTAGTTCATTTGTTTTTGTGTGTAGATTCCTATGAACACAAATGATTTATTTAAACAATTTTGGCAGTCACTCTGCTACTTGACCTTATTTTAGGGGCTAGATTACAAATATTTCTTAATCTATAATACAAAGTAGAACGATGTCTGTCCGTCTGTCTGTCCGTCTGAAGCTTAAGATCTCGGTAACCGCTGAACCGAATGGGCTCTACTCTTCAGGGAATGTACCTATTGGTCCTGCGGTGGTTTTAAGCTATTTTCTTGGGGGGGTGGGACACCCCCAATTATTCATAAAGTACAGAAATTTATAGTTGTCTATGCTGCGATACTTTTGGACAAAAATGTTCCTTTTTTTACAGAGAAAGATAAACATTTGGAGTGTTGTGGGGGATTATTTGGAAAACTTTTTCTCGGTTTTGAATTATTAGATCAGCCGCATTCACGTTTTCTGTGTTTTTTTTTACAATTGTGATTATTATTGCATCGAAAAATGTTTAATAAGACTGTTTACCTAATATCGGAAACTTCCCGAGCCAATGAAAAAACATATTGATAAATAATTTCTGTCAGGGTTAAATGGGTCAACTAAAGCAATACTAATTTTTGTTCAGGGTAAGTGGGTTAACTTTAGCGATACTTTGTATCTAACTAGCGGCTTTGCCTCCTAGAGGCCTCTAGGGGCACTTAGAGGGGGGGGGGCGTAGTTGAATCCAAAAACCTATTTTTTTATTTAGATTTTTTTTGGAGGGAGAGGGGAATTTTTTTCTTGGGGCGATGTCTCTTGGGTGGGTGGTGGTACCCTCCCCCAAAATAGCTATACACTTTCTCGGGACCTATGAGAATGTACCCTGTTCAGGAGAACCCGATCGGTTCAGTGGTTAGCGAGATCCTTTGGTAAACTTTGTATTATGGACATATATACATGGAGCATCAATAAGCTTTTAATCATTAAAATCTTCTTAAGTGTTAATTTAAACAAATTTTGTTTGCAAAATTTAGATTGAAAAACCACTTATTGTATAAAAAAATCCTTGAGACTAGCCACATATATCAAACTATTTCATATCTAAATGCATTTCCTTTTTTCAAGGTTTCTTTTACATTTACTCTTTGTTATAGTTTATTTAGTCGGAAGGAATGCGGGTTATTAAACGTTTACATTTTTTGAACTATACTATCCTTATTTGCTAATTAAATGATTAGTTTTTCTTAATGCGAACTTTAGATGCAAGAATAAAAATCCTTAAACCTTCATATAGAAAAGTTAATTTATTTTTTAGTTATTAGATTTGAATCAAGCTTTCCTGAAAAGTGTTGTCCTGTTTTTAAGATCCACCAATTTCAATCAAGATATTTCTGAACTAAAGCAAGTATGACTTAAACCACAAGCAGCGTTAATCGACTAAATTAAACAAATTTCGTATAGTTCATTCAATGGACATTCAAAGTGAATTCTCCAGCAGCTGCGCTACTAAAAATACGAAACACCATATTGTTCATTATTACAATAACAAAAGTTAAACCATTAAATTAGTGCGGGAGTGTTTTATTGTTATTATCCTCGATATATCCCCCCCTTGTAATGTGTATTTTAGCTCCATCAAATTCTAATATTAATTAAGTAAAAAGTCAGGGTTATGGAGTTTATAAAAATTTATGAACATAAGACTTTATTGAAATCAGGGAGGAGGGAGATGACATGTGACAGTAATTTTTACCTAAAGTTTATTAAACTCTCATTATTTGGCTTGAAAACTTTGAAATTGACTGGGTTGGACTTCCCCCCCCCCCCTGCCCTCCACTTTATCGGCCTCTAGGAGCGTACCCGCTAGTTATAAAGGTATAGATAGGTTTGTCTTCCATTTACTTGAAGGCTGGTTTTACATACTTCTATACAATTTACAGGCAAAGAGAGGGGTAGGTTTCTGGTAGAACCCGTAAAGGTGTGTGTTTTAAGGCTTAAAAATAGTAGTAGAACGATAATATTCACTAAATATGTGTATTTTTTATTGAAAAGAACTAAAGACAAATTTTTTTTTTTTAAAGTTAACATAAATTTTTATCGTTTACTACTGTTTTTTACTTATATCACATAACCTTTACGGATTTTACCAGAAACCTATCCCTCTCCTTTTAATCAGGTTGTGACTTGAAATAATAGAAATATTGTTTTAAAAATATCTTATTGTTTTATGAAACAATTTACATAATTGAATAATTAAAGCAAAAACTCGAACATGATTTATATTTTGTTTTTGTTAGGAAAACAAGGACACTTAATTTAGTATGGCAAAGATTGATCACAATAGCAGCAAATAAGATCACATTAATTTTTATTAAACAGTGTAGGGATGACATTTAGAACTATAGAGAAGCTTCGCTATAAAATGGACGCATTAGCTTGTAGAAAAGTTTCCCTACATAAGATGAACAGACTAAGTAATTTATGGGTGTATAATGTAACATATGAAATTAATTAAAATGATAACAAGATTACAATTTTCTTTTAGTTTACAATATTGTAAAATAAGACGACGAAATTTAGATTTAGATTTTTTGTGGCAATTGTTAGCTTAAATTTTTTTCCTTAATGTTATTTAAAACCATCATCTTCTTTAATTTAAAAAATAATAGAAATTTTTTATTCTTTATAAGAAAGAAAAGATTCTGGTTAGAAAATAGCTGCGTTGCCAAAAATTGATACAAAATTGTAAGGTAAAATGTCTGAATGTTCTTTTTTGCACATAAAAACATGTTTCTAAATTGACATGCAATTTAACTTGAAATTATCTTGTTCTTACTCAATATCGATAATTTAAAAAGTATCTACATAAGTATTATCCAATGAAAAATGTAAAAATGGATATAGAATACATGGATATTGTGATAGGGGAAATTCTGTCTTCCATTATGTTGCTACTATGGTCATCATATATTGTTCAGTTCGTTCCTCCAATAGAATGGAAAAAGATTGATGTGGGGTATCGTTATATTAGCCAGCTGGAAGTAGCATATTATCAGTGTATTGAGAATCTATCACACTATCCATTTATTCTATATCCATTATTGTAAAATTCTAAACTTTGAAAAATTAATGGCGATTTCTTTCTCTAGATATTTACCATCTATCAAAGACAAAATTTCTTGCTACCCTTATGAATATCTTTATGTACTTACTGGGTATTGCGACAATATACGACAATTAAATAGAGAAGGTATTAAATGGTTGGTCAGTTTTTAGCTTTAGTAATAGTTTGCTGTTATTATGTTTTAAGTGTATGTGATAGCACAATAATAAGTTAACTTGTTCACAAATATACTTTGAATTTTGTATTTACTTGGGAATATTATTTGTGGGAAAACCAAATAAAGTGGAAAAGACAAAACTAAGTTGTACTAACTAGAATCATATTCTATGCACTATATATTTTCACACTTATGGGATGCAATACAAATCATATCAAAATGCTTTAAATATTACATAAAAGCAACCACAGCTGCGAACAGATTTATATTAATTTCTACCCTGATTCGTAAAATAATTTAGTTATACTAGTTGCTTCACCCCTAACCTTTTGGGGAGGAAGAAAAGTTAATAAAACAGCCCATAGCAACCCCAAGACACTTATAAACCTACCCTAAAAAGTAGGTACAACCAATTTTCACATATCATTAGCTTCAGACAAATAACCTTACTATTATATACTAGTTGTTGCGCCACTAGACTTTAGCGGCTCTGTCATCGTAGGGGAAGAGAAGGACGAAGATAAATCTTAAATACATCCTAAGAGCTACATCTAAAAAAAAATTAGGCTAAAACCATCACGGGACTTATGTGACGCTTCACAAAAATGAAGAATCTTAAGCTACAGACAAAACTATCCCACTACTTTGTATTATTGAATAAAGTTCTTGTATCAAAATAGGAAAATTCTTATTCTCTTTAGTATAACAGGGTTTTGTGGTCCCCACTGAAATATCCTCATATTTGGAGAGAAACTGATTGCTAAGCATATTAACACATGTGCTGCAAAAACAACTTTTATGTTTTTATTGTTGTGGATATCAAATTATTATTTTTAACCAACTTAATGTTTTCTTGCATTAGAATTTCATTTGTTATAGATTATAGCTCTTTTTTGGCATATAGATATTTATAGATATAGCCCTGTATTTATAAAAAGCCTTTTTTCATACCTACTTATTATAATTTTTCAACAACAAAATATATTTTTTTTCGGCGTTATCCTCTTAGAAATTTTGTTTTCAATTTTTTCCAATTTTGTACCCCCCGACTATCGACGAACAACTATTTTAGGTTAGCTTAGGTTTTAGGCTAGGGAGCCGAGCGCTGCGGCTAGGCAGGCAAGGGGGCCGAGCGCTGCGGCTAGGCCGGTAAGGGTGCCGAGCGCTGCGGCTAGGCAGGCTAGGGAGCCGAGCGCTGCGGCCAGAGTTCATAGTTCGCTGTCGGTGGGGGGGGGGGGGGGGGGGGTTATTACTGCATAATAAAAACCTGTTCTAAACCGAAAAGGAAGTCATGTCTTCAACGGTTTTATAAACAATGTCCACAGCCACCTAAACAGAAACAAAGGCTTAAATTTCTTTTTGGTCCTTGGTCGGATTAGATGTCCAGAACCATTCAACAATGTTTCCTATAGGCTGTAATTTCTTCTATAAAACAAACAATTATGCATTAAAGGCAGTTTTCCGCGGATATTGCGATTTAAAAAACCGTATTTATCTTATTTTTTTGGTGAAAAATGCCTAATGTTGCGATACGATACATAGTTTTTCAGAATGGCTTAGATAATGATAATCCATCAGAAATTAATAGGATTTTTAGCCATACGGGAAATATAAATTGTATAATTTCTTTATGAAATGTGTTTTTGTGTAAAGGGCATAATTAGCAGGGAAGCTTTTTTTATGATTACTTGTGGGAAAATTAGGGGACTCTCAATGAGAAAATTGTACCAACTTATTTTTGACAAATAGTATCAGTTGCAGAGCTGAATAAATTACATTTTTACGTAATTTTCAGTTTTGTTGCCCAAGACCACCCTATTATGTATAGTAGTAAGCTTTTTTTGTCTGCAGCGAAGGATCTCGCTAATCACTAAACCGATATGGTTCTCCTTTTCAGTGAAGCTATTAATAGGTCCTGGAAGTTTTAAACCAATTTAAGGAGAGCATGTCCACCATCTTAAGAGAAATCATCATTAGATAAAATTATCCCCCCACCCCCAAAGGCTTCTAGGGGCGTAGACGCTAGTGTAACATAAAGTAATACTAATTAAGAATGGACTAAAACTGGTAGCTTTTTGTTGTTATTTAATCTTAGTCGTTTATTTCGACAATATGGCATTAAAGTTATGTGGCCATTGGTGACATAATATCGACATATCATTTTTAAACCATAGCAGAATGACTACTTTCTCATGTTGGCATAATAAATAGTGAACTTTGAATATCTTAACTTTTTACATACAAAATTCGCGAGTCGGCTCCTATTTTTTTCTGGCTCCCAATATCGAATCTCATATGTATTATAGTAAAGATTATAAGCAAATTTACATATATAATCCCAGAATTTTGGGAGTCAATTCATGTCTTCAAAGGCGATTTTTTTCAAAGATTTTTGGTGTTTAGGAGCCACTTTACAAATTTGATATGTAACGGTAATAAAGATGTTAAAGATAAGAAAGTATTGTTTATAAATAATTAATTACTCTTCAAATACTTGAAAAATATACTGCTAAAAAATCGCGCAACCTATTATATTTGTTAATTAAAATCTTGTAAACGGCTTGAATAATTGTTACAAAATTTTATTTATTGGGATTTATGTATTTTATTTAAGATCTATAAAACGGCGAAATCACACATCTTATTGACTATTCTATAAATCAATTTATCTGTCTGTATGTATGTGTTAACAAAGATCTCATAAACAGTTAAATCACATAACTTTTAACCGCTGGACCGATCAATACAAAATTTTCAGGGAAGTTTAATGTAGGTCTCGGGTTAGTTTTAAGTTGTTTTGAGGGGGGAGGGGGGTGGAGATTGTCAACTAAGATCTCGTAAAATTCCGCGGTACCCAAAGTATCATAACAGCATCTTGTTAGACATTGGGGACTGTAAATTTCCGCGGTACCCAAAGTATTATAACAGCATCTTATTAGACGTTGGGGACTGTAAATTTCCGCAGTACCCAAAGTATTATAATAGCATCTTATTAGACATTGGGGACAGTAAATTTCCGCGGTACCCAAAGTATTATAACAGCATCTTATTAGACATTGGGGACTGTAAAATTCCTGCGGTGCCCAAAGTATTATAACAGCATCTTATTAGACATTGGGGACTGTAAAATTCCGCGGTACCCAAAGTATTATAACAGCATCTTATTAGACATTGGGGACTGTAAATTTCTGCGTAAAAGATAAAACAATAGCCATTAATCCTAGTAGGCTAAATTTTTAATATGTTGTACTCGAAGCAATTCCTAACAACTTTGCTTTTATAAAAAAGTTGAAAAAAATCACTTTAAATATCATTTTTTCCCTTCGTAAGTTCGTATGTAATAATTATCAATGGAAAGAAGGAAAAAAAGATAGATAGATAGATATTAGATATGTTTAGGCTAAGCAATGTATGGGTTGCGTATGTATATGTGTGTGTGTGTATGTGTTGTGTTATAATTACATACGGAAGCCCTTACCACAGCGCATCCAACTTACAACTAGTTTTATCAGTCTGTCGGTCTACAAGCCATAAAAGACATATTAAATACTACACTCCATAGATGCCTCTAGGGGCACTTAAGGTAGGGGGGGGGGAGGTATCTCTTATTAAGAGGGTGAAGATACCCACCCCAAAATTAAAAAAAACTTCTGACCTTAAGAACCATATCGGTTAAACAGTTAGCAAGATCCTTTGTAACAGACAAAAAAGCATACTACTTTATTTCAATGGCATCTATAAACCCCGAATAAACTGTACATATATTAATTAGGAAATTATCTAGTTTTACTTTCTCAAGATTTTCTACAGATATGATTGTCCTTGTTTAAAAGTTTAACCTTAAACTGCATGGAAGGCAATTAATTTCCAACGAACTATCATAACAGCTAAAATATTTGAAGAATAAACAAACAGATAAATAGATAGATAGATCACACACCCACTTACAAATACATATACACATTTTAGCATTTTTTGTTGTTGTAAAATTTTAAATTATATTTTGTAACATAATTTTCTAAAACATTTATTAAAAATCCTCTTTTTGTTTTGTGAATACTTTGTGTTTTATTAAAGATTTTTAAAGCATGCAATTTCAAGTGTAAAATAGTTGAAGTAAATTAAAGTAAAACAAGGATGACAACATCTATAAATTCAAAGCAGTAGGACAAACGAACAGTAACACTTGTAGAGTGTCAGAACTGAATAATCAGAATATAAATGTACGAGTCTAAACAAAATTGTAAGTAATTCTTTTGAAAATCTGCTTGATACAGGATAATGTTTATGGATGTACTTACATTTTTAGGGCTTAATTTTACAGATGCTTAGCTTATAACATTATACCTTGATGTAAGAAGAATAATTATTCTCGTATTCATTCGAATCCGGTGGATAGGAACTGGTTCTCATCCATACGAAAAACTATGTCTAGCATCGTATTATATACAGCTTTCTACGAATATAAAAATGTACAATCATAAGATTGAAACCAGTTTTTTAGCCGGTGCCTTCGGCACCTCGGGGCTAAAAAAACTAGTTTTAATCTTATAATTGTACATTCTATATCCGCGGAAAGCCGTTTATAATACGATGCAAGAAATAACTATTACAAAACTCGGATGAATAGAATAATTATAGCACATTTTGTTGTTGAAAAGGTTAAAAACCTACATGTTTTTAATGGACTTAACAGATGCTTATAGAGTTGCTACGCTTTCTAAATTATACCTAACTTATATAGGAATCATCATACAAAGTTTTTAAATTGACAGTACAATTCTAACATGTCTAAATTAACTAAAAAAGCTATTCATTCCAGACAAACAGACTGACCATTATTATAGAAAAGCTTGACTTTTAAAAACATTTTTTTACTGTATAGAAAATGTGTAAATTTCAAATTTCCCTAAAAATTCATATGTATAGATTAGCAATAAAGATAGTCTTAATTGCTCAACTGAATTTTTCTGAACGGAAAATATTTCTTTTTTTATTTAAACTTGGAAACTATTTGACTTTTACTGTATAATCTACAAACTGCTTCGCCCCTAATCTTTAGGGCGAGTTGGGAATGTAAGAAACATAGCATAAATTCACCCCAAGATTATTCATAAAGCTTTCCTGAAAAGTATAACCAATTAAGACCCACAATTTCTGTAATTTTTAGCTTCAGACAAAAAAATCTTACTACTTTATAGTATGGAACACTGTACTAGAAGCGGCTACGCCCCTAGAGGCATATAAGCGCTCTTGGTTTGGGGGGAAACATATATTGTTATCCCATAAGTGATTATATATTATGTAAATTCTAAATTTATCATATTATATTCATAAGTTTTAAAGTTATTGTATCAAAGCCAATTTAAGGATTCTTTCAATTTAGCTTTCAACTTATAACTTGCTATTATTTCAACAATATACTAGAAATTTAATTTCATTGGCTGAAAATTTTTCTGTTATAAATACTTTAATGAAATGAGTTATTTAATAAACCCAAATTTAGCAATAATGAATATTTAATATTATATTTGAAATTCAAACATAAGTCAAAATCTAACAATCTATAATACAAAGTAGAATAATGTCTCTTCGTCCGTCTGTCTGTTTGTCTGTCTGTCCGTTTGTCTGTCTGTCTGTATTATATTTTACTATTCTTTTATATATTAAACATTGGAGTGTTATTCATACTCTAAAAATGCACGAAACTTGCAAAATGCCATCCTTGTTAAAACCACAGACAAAACTATATAGCAGTGTAATTAAAGGCATACTAAAATTGTTATCTTAACTTGAGACAAAAATAGGTGTAGCCCTGGGATTTTCAGGGCTTAAACATTGGACAAAAGTTTGATATAAACACATAATTAAACTTATTATGATAGAACAGTTGCTTTAATTTTTAATTTAACAAAAAGTCAATGGATGAGATGATATGATTGTAAAACTTTGGGGACAAATAGAATTTACAATCCAGTGTTCCCATACCTTCCTCCCTGATCTAATCTGCTTCAGTAATAAGAGGTATTTTTTTAAATCTTAAATTATATAGGTATAAATTATAGAATGATAAAGGAGAACTCAATCAGTTAAGTGGTTATCGAAATCTGAAGCTACACACAAATTAACTTACTACTTTATACGATAGGATATATTTGAAATAACTTATACATTTTTGAAATAACTTATATTTTTTTCTTTCGATTTATCCTTTAGAATTCGTGAACTATTACTTGAAAAGGTAAAGATTATATTTCTGTAATAAAATTCCCAGTTGTCGTTGATGATTCGCCAAACCCAAATTTTTAAAAGTCTTTAAAAAAATAACAATAAACTTATTTTGGTGCTATTATTATTAAATTTGGTATTTACTTGTCTGTCGCGTGGAAAACTTTTCCTTATAAAGTATTACAGTTCTTTGTTCGTTAAGATCTTAGTAACCACTGCACTGATTAGGAAAGCTAAATATAGGTCGCTGGATAATTTAATGCTATATTACTGACCCTCGTCTCTAGGGGCGCAGTCGCTAGTAATATCTCTACAAGGATGACAACATCCAGAAGAAGTAAAGCTCATAGTGTACTAAAAATATGGAGATACGGAAAGTGTCATGTGTGACGTAATAAAAATACGTGGGAAAGGGCGATGGATTTAGACCTATTTTTATGATGTCACACATGACACTTTCTGCCTGACAGACAAAAGGGAAGTTATAGAGCAAATTCTCAATTGTCATGGAAATATTCATAAATCCCCAAATTTTACATCGACTTGATAACCAACATAATCAAATTCTTGTTGATATAACACAATTCCAAAGCTTAATAAGGGCTTCAAAACCTAAATGTTTTGACAGTTATATGAATTATGATATTTAAGGGTGGCAATTGCTAACAGAATTTTTTCCCATCTTTTTATCATATGATCACGATTTCTTTAGTAATATGTACATTTTATTGCACGACGATTTAAATCATTAATTTGGTTCAAAAGTAATTTATAAGAAATAATTTGTATACAGATATAAATTTTCCTCAATTTTTAGGGTACTGTGCCCAGTGAAATAGCCTAAATCCATTGGGAAAAAATTTAAACTGATTGCTATATTATTTTTAAGATCATAAACACAGACGGGCATCAAACCTTAAATTTAATGTCATATATTCATATTATAGCTGGTTATATGTAGTTGTATATGTTGGGTTTGGTTTTAGGCTATTTTGAGGTAGGTATGTCCATGTGACCAAATATTTGTTTTAGTTCATTATCTATTTAATTATTAAAAAATTAACTAGAAAAAAGAAGTATGGAAATTAAAAAAGAAACAAAGAAATTAAAATCATTTGACCAAGCAATTAATGTTCCAATGTTAATTTATAAACATTTAATCAGTAAACCATGTCAATAACTTTTCTAAAAGATTTTTCCGCTAAAAGAAAGCAACAGGGTTCGGCAGCCGCGACTAAGCCTCAAATTAAAACCTGTTTATGCTCTTGAATTTTTTTTGAAAAGAGTTATTGCCCTATTTGGGTCAGGTTTAGACTTTCAGCTGATTTTTAAAATGTAAAATATTGATTTTCATGTGGCTTACAGGCGGCTGACGAGCTGCTGCCGAGCCCTGAAAAGCATTGACTTTTGGATTAAGCTATAAAAATTGGAAAGATTTTTTTATGAATATAATAGATTTGAAATCTGCATAAAATTTTAAGGAATTTTTTATAAAATTCGTTTTTTGTATAATTCTTTATCTATAAGCGCAAATACAAATTAAGTTAAATAATTTTGACATCTGTGATTGGTGGATCGAAAACTATCTGCGCCCTGATTGGAGAAGCTTAAGTGACGTACTTCATTCAACCAATTAGAGCGCAGGTAGTTTCCAATCCACCTATCCTTTTGGTCAAAATTTATTAACTTGAATTGTATTTTGCGCTTTTAAATAATGAATTATATAAAAAACGAATTTTATAAAAAATCCTTAAAATTTTATGCAGATTTCAAACCTATTATATTTATTAAAATTCTTTCCAATTTTTATAGCTTATTTTGGATGCTTAAAGTTAGATATTTCTAGGACTTTTAAGGGATCAGACAACGGGCAATAAATTAATAAATATTTCCAATGAAGATAAACTGATTATTCCTCCTGTAGAATATTGGTTATTGGTGAAAAGTTTGGACTAGTTATAAACTAAAGTACAATAGTATTTCAACCAATGAATAAAATAATGTGGTTATAAAACTTTGAATACCAATGTAATTAATTCCAATGCAACCTCATTCCTATGGTTTTTCTTAAATATTATCCTTTGTAATGTCCCTATATCCCTGTACAGCTAAAGTGGGTGGAAAGAAATTAATAGGTTTATAAAAGATCACACTAGTAATTTCAAATATACTAAACCTAATACACATGAATTAAAGGTACAGAGGGTTTGAATAAAATAATATTTGTACAGTTTTTTCAATATCCTTTACTTTATATTCTTTTATATTGTCCCATGTAGCCTTATTTTAATTAAGATGCAATGTTGTTTAAGCTATGGACATATTTGTCTTTGTTTGTTTAGCTTTGACTCGTGAATTAACTTTACTTGTAGCAATACAGATAACTTTTCTTATGATTGCAAGACATTTGTCTGAAAGTGCTAAACGCGCATTGTTATCAGTTTCATTAAAATTAAATTTAAAACTTTTACTAAATATAGACAGATATATAGACCAGCTATAAAGAAATATATTTAGAATGATAAAAAAAGCTAAATAGTAGCTCTGCAATGAAATATTTATGCTTAATAACCGCTTTTCTCAGCTTTTTATCTTAATACTAGCAGCTACGCCCCTAGAGGCTTTCTTAGGGCATTTGAGGTGGGGGTGGGAGTTAAATTCTAAAAGAAAGAGTAAAATGATGGTTTTTTTTGGGGGGGGGGGGAGTTGATTACCCCCATTTTCATTTCAATTTTTAAACAAAAAATTGTGAGGGTGAGGGGTAATTTTTAAAAGCGAAGCTTTTCTATAATTAGGGTCGGTCCGTCCGTCCGTCTGTCCAAGTCCATCCGTCCGTCCGTAACTAATAGCTTTTTTCGTTAATTTGGGCATGTTAGAATTGTCCTATCGATTTCAAACTTTGCATGGTCATTCCTGTAGTAGTTAGGTACGATTTAGAAAGCGTAGCAACTCTATAATCATTACCAAAATGTCCGTTTAAAACATGTTGATTTTTTTACTTTTTTAATAACAAATTTTGATGTAATCTAATCATCCGATTGATCTCATTTTTTGGATACTGATTCCTGGGACATCAAAATACAATATTATAAGCGAAGCAACTCTATAATTAAGTCCTAAAAATGTCAGTATGTCCATAAACATAATTCTGTGTCAAGCATTTTTTCAACAAATTTACTTACAATTTTGCATCGACTATTATACATTTATATTCTGATTATTCAGTTCTGACACTATACAAGTGTTAATGTCCGTTTGTCCTACCGTTTCAGCGCTTCGCTTTTATGGATGTTGTCATCCTTGTTTTGGTAGAGACAGACACAGATAATCACTTCCTTAGATAAATAGATAGATAGTCAGATAGACAGACAAAAAGATTAATAGATAGATAGATAGAGATAGATAAAGAGACAGATAGATAGATAGAGATAGATAAAGAGACAGATAGATAGATAGATAGATGGATGGATAGATGGATAGATTGATAGATGGATATATGGATAGATAGATACAGTTAAAATATATTCAATAATTTGAAGTATTTTAAGAGTTTTTTTGTCTAGAGGTAAAAATCATGAAAATTGGTAAACTCAATTAGTTGTTCTTTTAAGGGCAGCTTTATACATATCTTACTGGGTGGATTTAAGCTATTTTCATTACCTCCCTCGCACAAATATATTATAATCTTATATAGGAAATAACTGCAGAGAGAGAGGGGACAATAGTCCCAAAAGTTTTCTTATTCGTTGATTTCATAATTTTATGGCCTATAGGGAATTTTGATTGCTTGGTTTATTGAGTTGTGTGTTCAAACGTCTCACTCACTAATCTTCAGATAAGGTAATTTGTGTATAATTTGGGATGTTTATCAATTTATCGGCCTTTGTCTAATCCCTTTAGATATCTGGTTATATTATAACAATTTGTTATTAAAAAATCTTTAAATGTCATTTTATGTTATATTCTTTTTAGTAGCAAAGCTACTCTATAAATAACTTTGTGTGTCTATCTGTCTGTCCATCTGTACGGCTAGGGGGAAATATCAATTTCGTAGAAAGCTGAAATTTTTAGTGTTAACCTAAGAAAGAGAGGGGACAATGGATTGTTTATCACACTAGTCCCCAAATTTTAAAATAAAGTTTACTAATTGTTGGCTTAACAACTTTGGGGATTTTTCTTGACTTTTGATTAGTTGGTCCATAAAGTTGAGTGACTAAACGTTTCAACCATTAATTGTAATCTACAGAAGAGGTTATTTTGTGTATCATCTTTGGGGTTGTACATCAATATATCGGCCATTGTCTTATCCCTTTAGATCCCTTGTTATATTATAACAATATCTTATTTATCTTTATCTTTAAATTGCTTCTTATGTTATCTTTTTTAGCAGCAAAGCTACTCTATAAATAACTTGGTGCGTCTGTCCATGCGTCCATCTTTATAACTAATGGGAAACGTGTATTTCTTGACTACTATTTAAGGTAGAAAACTGAAATTTTTGTTGAAAACTTGTAAGACCCATGCACATCCTGGCTATACATCTTCCAATAATTACATTATACCAGGGAGGGAGATGACATTGGGCTGTTTATTACACTAGTCCCCAAAGTTTTATGATAACATTTTCTTTTTTGTTAGTCTTACAACTTTGGAGACTTTGGTTGGTTCAATAAGTTGAGTGTCAAAACGTTTCAACCCCATTTTTTCATCTACAAGTGGGGTAATTTCGTGTAAAATTATTTGGATGTTAATAAATTTATCACCTTTTGTCTTATACCTTTAGATCCCTGACATTATACAGTTTGACCTTTTTTTACTAGAAAACCTTTTTTAAACAAAACTCTAATTAGGGTCTGTCTGCACGGTCATCAGTTTGTAATTTGGACGTGTTAGAATTGTCCTATTGTTTTCAAACTTTGCATGATGATTCCAATAATAATTCAGTAAAATTTTAAAAGCATAGCAACTCTGAGAGAGAAAATAAGATTTACCCGCGGCAAAAATCAAGTTTCTTGGATAACTAGCGAACGGATTGGGTTAGAGTGGATCTAAACACGGCAAAATGAGCGTCTCACTATGCTAGATTCACACAAAAAAATTAAAGGAGCTAGGACAATTTTAAAATAGGCGGACCAAACGATTTATGTTCCATCGATACGAGTCGAGGCTTAAAAATTTCGGCCTCTCAGCAAAAATCAAGTTTCTTAGATAACTAGCGAATAACGGATTAAGCTACAGAAGATCTAAACACAGCAAAATGACCGTCTCAATGAGTAGAACACATACAAAAAATTTGAAGACTCTGGGACAACTTTTAGGTAGGCGGACCACATGATTTGTGTCCATCGATACAAGTCGAGGAGTAAAAAATCAAACTTTCAAGTTGTGGCCCGACAAGGAAGGAGTTGGAATCTTGACCCCAAATTTAAAACTTAAATGTGGCTTGTTGAGACGAACATTTTGCCGTATTAACATCGACTGTAGCTCAAAAGACAAAAAAGTTTTCCTAGGAGAAACTGTTTTTTTCAATTTTTGAGCTTAAATTTGAGCCAAAATCTGTAAGTCAAAAACACAAATCATTTGGTCCGCCTATCTTAAAATTGTTCCAGAGTCTTCAAATTTTTTGTGTAAGTTCCTGGGGTTGAGACGGTCATTTAGACACCCTAACATCGATTCTAGCTCAATCCGTTCGCTAGTTATCGAAGAAACATGGATTTTATCAATTTGGTATTTAATGTTTTTAAACATTTAAAAGTGAAATTTCAAAGTATAGTGTTTTTTTTAGGGGAACTATGATGTGCGTCTATCTCCGAAAGTCCACTATGACCCTATATGGACTTGGTGGAGGTTTTAGTGTCAAATGGCAACACAAAAGTGCCTACTAAGCTAGTCTACGTGGTAAATGTGCCCTTTAAAGGGTAGATAGACAGGAATAAGGTATAACCAACAAGCGAAAATAATCTAAAATAATATTTGGGGGGCAAATGGAGAGGTCGACAATTTTACGATGTGTTGCCCCCCAACGACAGCTGAAAAAGACGTATAAGTTTCGTGATTTTTTCCCGAATTAATTTCGTTATTGGTATAAGCTGGTAGATAGAGCTCCTTTATCGTAGTATAGAAGGCTTATAAGTAGACAACGGTTGGTTATATCTTAGTAACGGTTAAAGATCCCTTCTTTAAAATTATCCCTTCTTTAGATTGTAAATAGTGGTTGAAACGTTTGGACACTTGCTAAACCAACCAATCAAAATCCTATAAAAGTCAACACAGTTGTTAAGCCTCTCCCTCTCAGGGTTTCAGAGGATAGAAAACTTGAGATTTAGGAAGTTGAAAATGGAGTTTTCCTCCTGCACGCCCTTGATACCAAACCATTACAGTGAACTCTCTTATATACAGGATAGGTTAGTATATCTAACTTACATTTCTTAGGTGGGTATATCCATACTAATACTCGCTATAATTTTGAATTCAATGGTTAGGCAGTATACATTGTTTATTTTAAAACTATTTCTAAACCCCGACATTGAGGGTAAAATGGGCTGTTACTTACTCTAGTCCCCAAAGTTTTATAATAACGTTTTCTTGTTCTTTGGCTTTTTCCAATTTTTAATGGTAGGTTTATTAAGTTAAGCATCCAAATGTTTTAACCACTTATTGTAATCTACAGAAGGGGTAATTTTGTGAATTAACTTTGGGGATGTACATGAATTTATCGGCCATTGTCTTACCCCTTTAAATCCCTCTTCTAAAACGCACCATACTATCTTTCTCTATCTTATACTTCTTTTTTAGTTTGTTGATTTGTTTGTCTGTAAAGGATGGACAAATATATATTAACATTTTAAATTAAGTCTTATTTTTAAATGTCCCTTTTTCATTTTATAAAAAAAACTTAACTCAATACAACATCAAAAATTTTCTCTATTAAAGACTTGTAGCTGACTAAAATAACGATCCCCCTCATCCACCCCCTTTACCCAATCCACTACCCCTCTACTGGATTAACGAACTGCCATAATAGCCAAGTATCCACTATATATCCATTGTCATCCACTAATAAAAATGAATAGATAGATTTTTAATAGCGAAGCTACTGTATAACTCAATCTGTCTGTCTGTCAGTCAAATTTACCTACAATTTTGTTTCGAATTATGTACAGTTAAATTCTGATTATCCAGTTTTGACACTCTACAAGGGTTAATGTTCTTTTGTTCTTTGTTTATAGAGCTTCGCTTTTGTGGATGTTATCATCCTTGTTTTCTTTTACAGTAGAAGAAAACACTTAATGCTCACTGATATGGAATATTCGCTGTCTATCTTCGGTGGCAGCCAAGAAAATTGCATGTCCCCATAGCGTTACAGACTGGCGGACTGATGAATAGACAAAGTAAATTAAGAGAAGCTTCGCTGCTATTAAAGAAATTGAATTAATTGAACTTTATTATTTAAGAACATTTTGATAGTGTCCTAGAAAATTTTCCTTATGACATGACGTCAGGGAGAGGTGAGAGGAGAAGTGGGAAAGGAAACCCCTTAAAAAGAGATGGATCTAATGACGTCATTATAGGACTATTTTAACATGTTCTTATTTAACCCTTACAGATCGGGCCCCCATTCCCACCTTAATAGATCGGTGGGGGGGGGGGGGGGGGCTTCAAGAGCCCCCCTCTATCTTGGCTCCTGTTACAGATAACGACATAAAATTTTTTTCTGGTGGTTCATGTGTATTTTTAGAGAAAATTACATTTTCTAGTCATAGCGGTCAGACCGCTCCTTAACCACTTTTTAGCGGCCAGCCGCTAAATTTTAAAACAGCTGTAGCGCGGCCAATTTTGTAGCTAGGATGGCAAAATTTTAGGACGAAGTTTTATTTTTCATAACAAAAAAAAATTACTTTTTCTGATCAGCGCCGAAAAACGGCAAATAACGGAAACCGCCATTTTCGGCGGTTACGGCGGTAAAACAGCGGTTGGCGGCGCCAATTAACATTTTTATCTGTTTATTGTTGCTCAAGGATTTACCAAAAAAAATTATAGATCTCTAGCTGTAATAGAAGCAACGATATTCATGATATATATCTGTAGTAAAAGCCGGACAAAAATCGGTCATAAAGTCGGCCAGGGAGCGGTCAAACGGTCATAACACCACTTTTCTCGGAAGGTCATTGATATCTAAGTATTCATCAAAAAAATGTAGGTTTGTACCTTATACACAAAAGTCAAAATGTAGAATTTATTTATTTTAAGATTTATTTAGGTTTTTTTTCTAATTTTGGTGCTACCCAACCGACTTTGACCGGACACCACGACCGACACAGAACAGATATCCTAATAAAATCAACTCTTGCCGACGTATAATTACTAAACTTAAAAAGTCACAGCTCTCCATCATACCTACAAAAAAAATTAGATTGAAAAAAACTAGAGGGGGGGGGGTCCTGGAGCCCCCCCCCCACCCCGATCTGTAAGGGTTAACTTATAAGATTGTTCTATGTTTCCTAACTCCTTAAATATGTAAAAAGTTTTCATGTACGATTTTACATAGAATTAATATCAAAAGGTTATAAGTATTGTAACAGAGGGTGATGGTACCCTCCCCCGAAATAGTTATGAACCTTACCAGGACCTATAAACAGCAACATTGTAAAGGAGAACCATCTCAGTTCGGTGGTTAGCAAGATCCTTCGATACACAAAGAAAGACAAACACACACACACATCCTGTTTCTTTAATATAAGGATTATTTTGGATAATTTAAAAAAAATGAAAAATTATTTTATACAGCAAATAAATTTACCAAAACAAGGATGACAAAATCAGACAACATAAATTTGTTGCAAAATAAATTAAATACAGGACAAACTTTCATTTTTAGGATTTTACCATAGAGATGCCTAGCTTATAATATTTAACTTGTTGTCCTTTCATGCTTTAAATGGACGTACGTACTTTTTAGTGACGAATATAGAGTTTATGTATTATAAAAGAATTGTTCTGTTGATTCTCTGAACCACAAAAGTTTGTAATAATGATTGGTTGTAAGATTAAATCAATATTCGTCTGATATGTGCCTTTTTCTTCTAATAAAAATAAAAGCCTAGCCGCTAATACCTAAAATAAAGTATCAGGATCTGTGTCTGTCTGTCTGTACTAAACGCAAAATCAATGTGATTCTCCTTTACAATGTAACTTTTAATAGGTCCTATACAATTGAGCATCCATTATATGAGGATGCTCTAGAGGAAATAAATTTTTATAGGGAAATGCGTTTTTCCACTTTTGCTAATTAAGATAAAAGGTTAATTTGTTTTTTAAGAGCTTCGCTACTTACAGATATTATCATCCTTGTTTCAATATTTTTATTGTATAACTTTATTTGTTAACGATTATTGCAAAATTTTCCGAGCGGTTTTAAAGGTAAATCATAGGTTTTATGTTATTTTAATGGGGGGAATGCGACACTAGCTAACATATTTTTTTTCTAATTAGACAACCTGTCATATTTATTAATTTATTGTTCTGTATGTATGTATGTGTGTATGTATGTCAACTAAATAGGATCAATACAAATTTCCAAGCAAATTTTACAAATGTCATTGTTAGGCTATTTAGGAATTATGCTAGATAGAAAGATAGATAGATACACAGATAGATAGATAGGAATTATGCTAGATATACAGATAGATAGATAGATAGATAGGAATTATGCTAGATAGAAAGATAGATAGATAGATAGATATATAGATAGATAGATAGATAGATAGATAGATAGATAGATAGATAGATAGATAGATAGATAGATAGATAGATAGATAGATAGATAGATAGATAGATAGATAGATAGATAGATAGATAGATAGATAGATAGATAGATAGATAGATAGATAGATAGATAGATAGATAGATAGATAGATAGTTAGATAGATAGATAGATAGATAGTTAGATAGATAGATAGATAGATAGATAGATAGATAGATAGATAGATAGATATAATTTTCTGCAATTTTTATGTACAGCCACTCTATATTTGACAATGTTCGTCAAAAAGGACATAACTGTCTCGTACGGACAGGCGGACGGACTTAACTTATATGTAGAAAAACTTCGGTTTTGTAAAAAAAATACTAAAATGAAAATTATTTCATATAGTTTCATTTCATTCTGAATACTGAAAAATAAAAAAAAAATATTATTATTACTTATCCTGCTGTGCTAATTTTTAATAATTTCATCCTTTTAATCAATTTTATCAAAACCTTGGAAAGGTTGTGTGATTTAAACAATATATATTTGGGTCTTGATATGTAAAAACTCTTAAACTGTCTCTAAAAAAATATTTAGAGCCACCACATATTAGATTCCAATGCTTATCTCTAGATCAAGGTATTTATGACTTGGTGCTTATCTTAGCTAAAATCTTTTACATATAAGATTCAACAATGGCTCTCAAAAATTGTCCCAATGAGCCGGCTCTCGGAATTTATATTATTACATACTATTTTTTGTTTGAATCTGTAACTTTGCTCGGCGTAGCCACCGGCTTCTGAAAAAGAGTCTGAACTCTAAACGGAAGAAAGTGGGAAAGAAGGTTAAATTACGTAAAATTACATAATTGTGTTTCATTGTGTGTGTGTATTTTAAAATCGCGAGGCTTTTCTATAATTTTGACCAGTACATTACTGCGTCATAATTTTCTGATCCGCAACAAACCTTTATTATTGTTTAAATTAATGTTTCATTGGGATGCATCCATTTTTACAACCGGCAGAAATACACCATTTTTTGGTAAGAAGTATGATCCTCAGTCAAAAATACAACCATATTTGAAGTAACTGCCAAAAGTTATTCTAAAGCTGGCATTTAAACATCCTATTTTTGCATCATTGCATTAATTTATGTCAACTTTGCATCCATTTTACTCTGACTAAAATTAAACAATAATTTAGTATAATAAACAATAATTATGAAAACTAGAATATATGTACACAAGTTAATAAGTTTTGTATATTTAATATTTAATTAAGACTTTTAAAATCATGGAATTCACTAATCAAATAATCCTTGTTTATAGAGGCCTTGTGCTTTGAATTTCATTTAAATAGAATGAAATATTTTTATATGTGGTTTAATTTCAAAGGATAATTTCAATAAACTAATTCATATTCAAGTTCTAATAAATATATTTATTTACTGGTTAACATTACTGCTTATACTATATCAACAAAAAATCTAAAACAATACCTATCAATTATCTCATATGTGCGAGGCTGCTGTCCATGACACTGACGTCAGGTCAAACAACCCAGAATAAATAATGGGAGCCAAATCTCTCCTTTTCCGTCCAATAACCTGGGTTATTAGGTTAAGTAACACCCATCAGACAACCAACTCTTTGATTGCATGACCCTTGCCTGGAAGTCTTAACTGTGCATAGTATTGAGTTGCGACTGCTATAGGCCAAGGCATTCCACGTACTCTGTTGCGCACCTGACATAGTATAAGTAGGAATCACTTTTAACGTCTTTAGTTTTGACATGGTCTTAAGCCAAGCTTCGAACCTATATTCTCCCTGACGACAAGCGGATGCGGATACATGTTCAGCCACGGTCGCGGGTATATCTAAAACCTTAGAAGGCATTAGAATCTTCTCTATCCAAAAGTCTTGTCGACATAATGTAATGTTTGCAAGTTAAATAGGGATTATAGAGAAATGTCTGGCGATGTTTCTGTAATATTTCTTTCAGTCAATTTTCTTTTTTCAATATCTGGAATATAGATTTTACAGTTCTTGTTTATTTAAATAAACAATTTTGCAAAATAGAATATTTTTAATATAAATAGTTATTAATACTGTTAAAATTTTAACACTCATATGATTTTAATTATAAATCTGGGTTTTAATTAATAATTTTTAGAAATACTAAATGCACATTTGCAAAACAGCTGTTTTTTTACCTAAATTTTAAACCTTAGCGGCCGACAGTTTGTTTATAATATCAACAAAAAGCTGCGGTTGCTTTCGTCGGTCTGTTAATGGGTTAACAGCGGCTGCAAAATGCACAAAATATTTTTCTATCTAAATCTTAATTTTTACGTTTTTTATGGCTTAAAATTGCTACCATTTCGCTTGTCTTATTTGGAGTAAATTAGAGAGATGAGACATGGAACATTTTAAAAAAACTTTATAAAATTGCGGCTGTTGAACCTGAAAAAAGAGTTGATCAAATTTAGAAGGAAATGTGCCACCAGACTTTAAATGTTTACATTAAGGACGCTATTAGTATTTTAGAAAAAAAAAGGCGATGTTTAAATATTTATAGAAAACGGTGCATATCTACAACTATAGTAGTTACCTGGTACGTTTTTTAAGAAAGCTGACCTTAATTAATAAAAATAAATTTGCTTGTGCCGTTTTTAAAACTGATTTTTTACATTTTCCTATTTTTGAATTCTGTGGATCTAATTTTATTTGTACGAAAATGAATCAGAATGCTAAATGAAGTTTATTTTAATTTAAATATCTATTGGCGTAGAGAGATTAAATACTAAAATTCAAATAATGATAACTGACAAGCACTTTAATTTAAAATAAATGTTTGTAACCTATTATGTAGAAAGTCTTTCTTGTCACAGAGGCAAAGTTTATTTATTGATATTTGAAATCACGAGTTCTTTAAACATTTTTCTTTTTATCAAAATAAAAATAAACTATTTCTTTGATTTTAAGGCTAAAAATTCTATATAAGATCTCAAGCCTATAAGGAAAGTATTTTCTTGTTTGTTCAAAGAGTGTGTGAACATGTAGCAGTTGTACCTTTTTACAAGCGATAAAAACCGGTTCTAATCAATGCTGAAATTTAAATCAAATCAGAGCCCTCTTTTGCTGGCCCTATCAAAAAATAATCAATTCTACAATTTATCTTTTTCTATAAGCAGTATACGGCGTAAAAAATGGCGGCCTTTTAACACCTTTATGCGGCTGTCGAGTCCTGGTAAAATCCTTTTAGTGCACACCCTCCTAATTCACAAGATTTTCTTTATTGACTTTCGATTTATTTCAATTTACTTTTGACATACCAAACTTTTTATGGAGTTTATGTATTGTCCCCTATACAAGTATAACCCCCCCCCCCCCCCCATCATCCCTGTAAATATAGATATATTGTATAGACATATGAATTTAACCTAAATGGCTTAAGCGCTATGGTTACGTTAATAATTTTTTTATTGGTTAGTTCAAACCAGCATTGTCCAGGCTTTACCGATAATTTTAATCTACAGAAGGGTTATTTTTTATATCATCATTGGGGATGTACATTAATTTATCCTTTATACTTTCAGATCCCTAGATATAAAACTATGTCTGATCGATTTAACACTATTCTGATAATAATAGAATGACTATACATTTTTTTGTCATGATAACAGCACAAAAGTTTGACAGAAATAATTTCCTACTTTTAATGTTGATTTTTAACATTATATATTATTTTTAAGCATACATTTGTGTTTGTCAAATCAATTATGACTTTTGTTATGCTTACAATGATAAAATGGTACTTTTATGTGTAGTAGTTCCTTAATTGACTGTTATTGTAAAGTATTTGTTGAATATATTTATTAGTATTACCCTAGATTCCCTATCAGGAAAAAAAGCTGTCCAACTTAAAAAATAATCTTTAGCAGATGTAGATGATTAGTTCAATTAAACAATGCGATCAGCGAATCTTTTGAACGATAAAAATTACGCAAACAAGGCTTTATCCTATAAAATTCTATTATTTTTGCTGACTTATAGTATGAATGAAATAAAAAAAGAATATTCTTTTATATCAAAATGTGTCACTTTCTAACTAATAATGTAGTCGGATTGTTGTTATATGATGTTCCTATTGGTCCAATTAGGTGATTGTGGATCTAGATTTTCCATATTTATTGTTAGTTGTTATAAGTAGGGGAATCTTTCTAAAGATAAGATCATTTAAGTGTCCTTAAGTAATATTTTTAAACAAAATATTTTGCATTTAATGTTTAATAATTATAAACATAATCATAATTTATTTACTTTTGTTTTCGACTATGACAAAATAAAGACGGCATTATCATCTAAATCTCTAAACTTTAATTTTTGGTTGTTTACATCTACATAACTGTTGTGCTTGGTTATTTATAGCGTTATATATTCTTATATAAAAGAAACAGGGTGTTTGTGTGAACCGTTCGTTCATGCCAACCGCTGAACCGATATGTTTCTCCTTTACATTGTAGCTTTATATAGGTCCGGAAAGTTTTACAACTATTTTTTTAAATTGAAGAAAATGAAGAAAAATCGCCCCTGGAAAAAAAACGTTATTTTTCTTTTCAAAACTAGAATTGAAAATTAGGTGGAGTAGACTTTCCCCCCTACCCTAGAGGCCTCTAGAGGCGTAGCTGCTAGTGGTAGATAAAGGTGTTCATGATACAAATATTTTTGCAATTTGCTTGTCGTAATATTGGTACGGTTATTGATAATTTAATGGCAAAATACAGAATTTGCAAAAAATATAAAAACAAACAATTAATGAATATGTTTGAAAAATCATGTATGTAAATTATTTTTTTTTGCAAAACATTTAAATAATTTCTCTTTTTTATTTTTATACGCCCAACAAATTTATTCATTATGATTTTTTAGGGCATTGCACTTTGGCATTCAACCATGCGTTAGGAGTGTGAAAAAAATTAAAATTGATCATTTGACATATTTTTATTTTATTTTTTTCATCTCCTAAAGAAATTTTAATTGTGCATTTTGAACAGTATTATAAAGATTCTTGTATTAAGATATTTTAAAGTAATGTATTTTCATGCTTTAATCCACTGTTGAACAGGGAAAAGCACCACCCAACAAAACCACCATTTCCGGTGGAAAATTAGGTGACCCGTTTCGTGGGCAGATTCAAAATAAAATAGTTTCTTCCTGTAAAAATGATTTCCTTGCAAATGAGCAAAGCAAAAAAAACAAGGATGTCCATTTTTATTAATTCGTAGCTAAAAAATGATTTCAATTACTTTTTTACTCTATAAATCATTAATTCTTTCAATGTATATATTCTGAAAACATAAGAAAAAGCCCAAATTGTGCCAAATTTGTGTAAAAAATGATCCACGTGACGTAATAAAATGAGGGAGATGAGAGGAGAAGTGGGAAAGAAAACCCCTAAAAAAGAGATGGATAATCCCTCATTTTTATTACGTCACATGGATCATTTTTGACACAATTTTAATACAATTTGGGCTTTGTCGATTTGATTCAGCTAAGTTGCAAAATGAATAAATTGTTGTAGTCCAAAAATGAAAAAGGATATGATTATTTTATTTAAGACGAAATGTGTCAAAATAGCTAAGACTTTCTAACTTGTACATTAATCTTACAAAAATTATTGCAACTAATATGCAAAACTTTGCGATTGCAGATTAACCCTGAATGTAGAAAAGTTTTACTTTTAAACTTTGCTTTGGTTTTCGTCGTCCCATATAAATGAAAATGTAGTAACTTGAAAATAATTTTTCTTTTTCGCGGGGAAAAACTAAGAAAATGGTAGGATTTAGCAACACTTAGCCTATCTGGTTAATCCCGTAATTAGCCCAGATATTTGGGCTGTATGTCTGTCTGTTTGTTTGTGTATGTGTGTTAGGTTGTGTGTGTGTGTGTGTGTGTGATTGTCCGTCTGTGTGTGTGGTGAGGTTACATAATCTATTTATCGATTTTTTATTTATCTTATATTTTCAGGATCTGTGTAATCTGTCATCGTGAAATCTGGACAACAGAGACGAAATAAGAAAACAGAAAGAAAAATAGAGAAATCCTCCCTCATTGCTCCAGAGAAGTTTTTAAGAAGTCCTATTGGGGGATTTTTTATTTTATAAAAAGAAACACACACGCACACACATACATCTTTACGGAAGATCGTGTATCGTTCTAGACGGACATAACATCTTACAATCTCTCCGGGACACACATTAACATTACAGATCGATATTTTTATTATTCCCTCAATATATACATATATAGAGAGAGGGGTGTATGATAGTGAATGTGTGTGTGTTTATTACTAGAATATAAACTCATAGCCACTGCTGTCATTAGTTTATTACAAGTATTCCACCTGGAGAGGTGTGTTTTATTTGAAAGTTTGTCGGTGAAATGAAAATTATCGCACAGACTTGTGCGCTTCCGATGAACTGTGCTGCACACCAAACTGGACTAATGTAATCGCGCACGCACCACAAAAGCGCCACCTGGTCGCGTTCCTAGTCATGTAATACCGCTGAGTTTTTTCGTAATGATATAAAGGGCGCTTCTTTAGTTTTATGTGTGTGAAATTGTACCGTGCTTGCAAGTGATTAAGTTTCATTCAGTTGATAAGATTTATCACAATAGTGAAGTAGCATGATAGTGTAGAAATAGTGATATAGTTACAATACAATAAATTTTTAAAAAATGGCTTGTCTACGACCAATCTCAACTGAGAGTAATAAGAGTCTTGATGGAAAAGGACAAAAGTCCATCATTGAAATTTACACAGACTGGGCAAACCATTACTTGGATAAAACAAAAGGGAAACGGCGGATAACAAATTTACAGACAGAGTTATCAGATGGAGTTGTCCTATGTGAAGTTATAGAAGCAGTTACTCAACAAAAAGTACCGGATGTGAATAAAAAGCCAAAGAATAACACAATTGTAATAACCAACATCCAGGCATGTCTTAATTTTCTACGTGGCAAGGGTGTGAGTGTTGATGACATTCAGCCGGAAGACATTCGTGATGGAAATCTGAAGGCAATTCTTGGTCTGTTCTTCCAGCTGTCCAGGTATAAACAGCAGCAGAAACAACAGTTGGGTGGCGGCAGAACATCAATACCCAGCTCCCCGGCTAAAACTGGAGGCAGTGGAATACCTGTGCCTGGACAACATCAGGTTATGGCTTCGCCTAAGCGAAGTCTTATTCCTGGCAGCAAAATCAATGGCAATCATAATGGGTCAGGCATTGCAAGACCTAACGGTGTTAATCATTCTGCTTTTGGTGATGTTGACAGACCTCCTTCAGGGCGACACTCAAGTAAGCTGTCCATGGTTGGTGGGGGCGGACAACGCAATGGCATTGAAGCTAAACAAGGCAGTATGCTGGATAGATTTAAGATTAGTGGCCGCTCCTCCATAACCCAGCCGTCAAAACCTGGTCTGGGCAAGCGCACCTCTAGTTCTAGTGGATTTAGCTCTGCCAGGTCTGACAGAAGTGAATCCAGCATCAGTCTGAGCAGTGATACAAATTTTCCCTCGCCGTCTGCCCTGCGGCGGATTCAAGAGGCGCAGGAGAGTATACCTGCGTCAGAACAGCAGCATAGTCCCGCCAGCCACCGGCGCGGCCTGCAAAGCGGTAGTGGTATAAGAAGTAGGTTTGCATCCGGCAACAAGGAGAAGTCAAGCTCGCCGAAAAGGTCACCGCGACTTGGCCGACACAACAGCGGGATAGCGGGACCTGGCGGAGGAAATGCTGTGACAGAAATTAAAGATTATGGTCCAATTGATGATTCTGGTGGAAGGTTGGGGGCGAAGCCGGAGAAGTATCCTCCACATGCATACTCCAGGAAACTTGTCATCTCATTACGGACATTCGACAGTCGGGCAATATCAAAGTATCTAAAAAAAAGTATGAGATTCACATATATTAAAATTAAAGTATGTAGATCTTTAAGTTTAAATTAATTTAAAGTTCTGTGTAGCTTGAATTTGAAAAGATAACATCAAGTAGTAAATAATGAATTTAATTTTTGCAGGGAAGGCAGGATTATTGAACTGTAATTATACTGTTTTTTAAAGATTTATCAACACATTTTCTCATTCGTTGGCTTAATAATTGCCTTGATTGAGTTGTACAGTAGTGAGTTGTTAAAGGGTCAAACATAAGTAAAAACTACAGAAGGGGTTAAATTTGTAAACATAATTTGGGTTGTATTGCATTGTCTCATTTAAACAAAAATCAAAAAAAGAAAGAAGGTCTTTTGATAGAAAAATCAACTTTACAACATATACGTTTATATAATTACATTGAAAGGGCATACATACAGGGCACAGTACAGCAAATCAATAAATACTTTGCCAACTTTTATACTATTACTCAGTGGATATATCAGCCAGGGAGGGGACAATGGACTGTAAACTATACAAGCACTCAAAGTTTATAAACATTAAACACGTGCTCAAAGTAAAACTTTAGTTACATTTATTAAAGTTTAAACTAGCAGAATCAAATTTGTTAAACATGTAATTTTAAATTACAGTTGGGGTAATCTTGTTTATCATTATTGGGGATGCTTATTGACAATTGTCTTATCCCGTAAGATCCCTGGGATTAATGAATATGGGGAAATAATAAAAAAGGACAAATTTGTCCATAAGTAACACAGCAAAATTTATGAAAAAAGGCAAAAACATATACAGACATTTAATACAGGTATAGCAATCTATAATACAAAGTAGCTTGATGTCTGTCCGTCTGTCCGTCCGTCAATTAAGATCTCGGTAACCTCTGAACCGATCGGATTCTACTCTTCAGGGTATCTACCTATTGGTCCTGTGGTGGTTTTAAGCTATTTTCTTGGGGGGTGGGACACCCCCAACCCCCCCAAAAATGAAAATTTCCCCCCCCCATTTTTTTTTTTTTTTTTTTTTGCAGAAGATTTCCTTGGTCCTTTTTTTTGCAGAAGATTTCCTAGCTCCTTTTTTTTATGCAGAAGATTTCCTAGCTCCTTTTTTATGCAGAAGATTTCCTTGGTCCTTTTACGAATTTCGCCTAAATTTTTTTTGATCACCTCTTGGGGCAAAGCCCCTAGAGGCTAGGGGCGAAGCCGCTAGTAGATAATAAAGTCTAAAGTAAACGACGGCAGATTTAGTCACGATTAAGAACAAATAGACTCCTAAAAACTAAGTTCTTTAAACAGTAAATGTTATATAGCAAATATTTTATAGTTTATTAGCTATTTCAAATCCCATCAATGATATATAACTAAATTTTGTGCTTTATGTTTCTATTTACATGTGAAAATGCTTATTGATACTTTAAATGACATTTATGATCCATCAAAATAAATAGCTTATGCTCTTACTTTAATTCTGTACTGTAAAAAAAGTCATTTAAATCTATGTTTTTTGTGCTTTAAAGTTGATATTTCATCTAGCAAAAAGTTCAATGAATTTTTCCTACAATAAATTGAAAAGTATTTTTATTTTGATTTACAAAAGCATTACATTTATAAACTAGAAACGATCTTGAGTATATTTTGAATTTAGGATATTCCCCTTTTCTCTTCCTCATTCTTAACCTACATACATTCTTCCCATTTTTTATAGTAGCAAAGCTTCTCTATCATTTGGGTTTCTTTCTCATTTCTTACGTACGTGAAGTATGATTTAGGTCATTTAGACTGAAGAGGGTGCCATGTTAACCGAAATATATTTTAAATAATTAATTATGAAAAATGATCAATTTTCTTTTAGTTCTAAAATTGATTAAATGTATTGCTGCTACGCTACTTATGTATAAAATTATCCTTGTCTTTGCTGTGTTTCTATCAATACTAACTATATCCCCCCGTGCTCTATTCTTGTAAATATACAAACTAGGGCTGTAATGGAGGGAGATTACATCCTTATTAGAAACTCACAATAAATTGTTTCATTTATTTCTTGTTAGAAAAGATGTGTAAAAAAATTTATTATGAAAAAAGTAAAATATACAGGCCATTTTTAAAAAAAAAAAAGTTGAAAAATATTCGTTTTTAACCAACGCAGTACGGGCTTGTCCTTCCTAGTCATTAAGTCTGTCCGTTCGTCGTCGCAGAGAGTTACTTTCATACTTTCACTTTCCATTTAATAATTATCATATTTAGCTTTTAAAGCTGCGCTAATTATGAACATGATTGTTCTATGATTAATATTTTACCATACCAAGTATATTATAATAAATTATTTAGAGTGCTTTTTAAAAATAAATGAAACTTATAAAGAAAATAAGATTAAAAATTTAACAAATTATCAATTTGAATGTAAAATTAGCTAAATTCTATTTTGTTTTAAATATTGTGCACAACCCTATTTTGTCAATAGTTCTTAAATACCTTCTCTTGACAAGATAAAGCTTCTTCAAAATCTCTTTTTTTTCTGCGAACCTATTTCAAGTTTTATTTTATGTTCAATACAGTTTCATTCTCTGGTTGTTTTGGAATATAGTCATCAAGGCTCAGTGATAGGAAAATCAAAGATAACTATGTCCCCTCCCCAAAAGAAAATTTGTAGTGTGAAATTGGTCTTTTGTGATTTTTTTTTATTTTTTATCCTTTATTGTCCATTCCCTACCTGAATAAAGTAGGATAAACTAGAAAAAAAATAGATTTTAATTTTAAAAATGTTTAGTATATCAATAAGTAGCCCAACAAGCACGAATGTTTAAAACGATTAGTAAATTGTTATACAGTAATAAATAGAATTTTATGAAAGTAATAGCACTTTTCCAAGAATCAAATCTAAAACCATTCCATGACTTAGCTATGTAATGCTTCTCAGAAATGGAGAACTCAATCGGTTCGGTGATTAGTGATATTCTATATGTTACTTCTTTGAGTTGGTATATTTTGTTATTTATTAAAAATTCTTTTCATTTACAATTGTTAATATTAATAATACTAATTAAAGAGATGTAGTTATACAGATAATTTTTAATATTCGTACTGAATAAAATATCTATTATGAAGTTTTTTTTCTTAAAGAAATTTTATCATATCATTTTCACTGGTAATGAAACATTATTCTTATTTATGTAAAATAATTTTTTTACAGTTTCATATCTAACACAAAATTAATAAAAGAACAAGAAAATTATAAATAAAAGGAGCGAAGCATTAGCTAAATACATTTTTATGGAATAATAGTTATTTCTCGCATCGTATTATAAACGGCTTTCCGCGGATATAGAATGTACAATTTTAAGATTAAAACCAGTTTTTTAGCCTCGAGGTGCCGAAGGCACGGGGTAAAAAACTGGTTTTAATCTTATGATTGTACATTTTTATATTAGTAGAAAGCTGGATATAATACGATGCTAGACATAGATTTTTCGTATGGATAAGAACCGGTTCCTATCCACCGGATTCGAATGAATACGAGAAAGGACAATACTTAAATTTATAAAGGTATTATCAATAGACTTTTCTTTGGGCTCATTTAACTTCAAAGTAATTTATACTTAAAAACTTTTGAATGTCCTGTAATTCACGGTCGCATAAACGGACTTACGGACTGACATTTTCTTAAAATAGCTGCACTATAAAAAATATGGAAATAATAAAAAATCATTTAATCGAACAATTGTAAAAGAGTATTTTGTATTCATAAAATTCTAATCAAGAAAAATTATTAAAGAAAGAAGGAGAGAGCAAAAAACTAAGAAGGGAAAGAGAGAGAGAGCGAGAGAGAGCATTTTTCTCTCATCAGTAAGAAAAAAAACCTTTCTGATCAATATTCTTCTATAGAATAAGAATTTCTATTAAAAATATATCATAATAAATACTTACATATTTTAATTAAGAGGAAATTGTGATTGGTTAGAAAAGTAAACAATATTTCATTAATTTCATTATTTAGCATACCAGAAATTTTTACAAATAGTTTTTTCAGAATGAAACTTCTCGTTGGCTTAGAAATATTAATAGAAAAACAGATCATTCGTTCTGTTTTAAAGTCTTAATTGTATTTAAAAAAAAATAGTTTATAAAGCTTTAAAAGGTGAAAAATAAGATGACATTTTTGATAGATCCCATAGTGGTATAGCCTTCAAGCACACCAACATTTCATCTTCTCCCCAACATCACTCAAGAACAACAGCACAAGACTCCTCCACCACAGCACAACAGCAGTTGACAAGATCAAACTCGTCCAAAGTTCCCACCCCAGCCTCATCTTGTGGCAGTGGGATTAGTAAGATAGCCAAGGTTGACCGGGGTGCTACGGCTGCAGCTACAGCTGCTGGGTCAGTACCGTCAAGTAGCTGTTCTAAGAAACAACCGCCTGCGCCTCCAGTCAGAACAAATTCTATACCTTATCAAAATAATCTTTCTGGCAAGGTAATCAAATTTCTTAAAGAATTTCCAGTTTGGCTTCGAAACCGATTAATATCAGCTAGATTAGAACCTAGGCCAAACTGAAAAATCATGTATCATATCATATTATATCCAGTTTTCTACTAATATATAAAAATGTACAATCATTATATTAAAACCATTTTTGTTTTCCGTGCCTTTGGCATCTCTGGGCTAACAAATCTTGTTGTTCATTTTTATATCCGCGGAAAGCTATTTGTAATACGATGCGATAAATAACAATAAATTTTTTTGTTTAGTGTAAATTTATTGAGCGAGAGGTTGAAGTGCTTTACTTTCATAATCCGATATAATTCCACTTTTATAATTGTATGTAATGCATAAAAATACTTAACAAGTGTTTTAAGATTTTTGCTAATGCATTCCTATGTTTTTTAATGAGGGTTATAATATCATACTTAAAGTAATTAAGTAAGCTACGTTTAATATTTAATCTACGTTACATATACAACACCACAGCATAATATTTTTTGCCTCAAATAAGACGTTAGTCAAAATGCATAATAACTAGAACAAGGATGACAACATCCATAAGTAGCGAAGCACAAAAATCGTGGATGGAAATGCGTAAAAGAAGATTTAAAGTGTATTTATCCCAAAAAAGTTTGAAAATTGGACCAAAACACCAAATATATGGGGAAATATGTAAAACATATAAAAATAGCCAAAAACCTGATAAAAGGCAGTCTGACCGCCATGGTTGTTTCTTTAAACGACGGGAAATTTAATTTTGATATCTATAACTAAAAAAAATTTGAAAATCGGACCATAAACACTGAAGATATGGAGAATGATGTGATAAATACAAAAATAGCCTAAAACCTGCAAAAAGGCAGTCTGGCCGTCATGGATGTTTTCTTTAAAAGACGGGAAATTTAATTTTGATATCAATAACTGAAAAAAATTTGAAAATCGGACCATAAACACTGAAGAAATGGAGAAAAATGTGAAACATACAAAAATAGCCTAAAACCTGCTAAAAAGGGGTCCGACCGCCCTTGATGTTTTATAGTTAATTGTGCTCCTTAATAATGGGAATGTTGTCAAAAAATTTCAGCTGTCTATCTTTAATAGGAGCCGAGAAAATCACGTTTCCCCTATTCTGTCTTACACGGACGGACAGACGGACAGACGGACAGACGGACGGACGGACGGACGGACGGACATTTCGAATTATAGAGTAGCTTCGCTACTAAAAATGTAGTTTTTTATGCCCTAATAAAGTTAGATCATTATTCGAAAAATTTATTTATATTAAAGGATATTTTAAAATGAAAATGATCAACTGAAATTATATAATTCATTTTTAGTGCGATGGGAATGAAAAATCGGACGATACAGAATCAATAAGTTCTGCTCATTCCAAGAGTTGCAGCCTTCCCCGGCAGACGCGAACACTCTCGCCGAGTCCAAATGTGGCCGTCGTTTCCCCCATGCCGTCTGCTAACAGAAGAGATAAAAAATATAACTTGAACGGGGACGACAAATTAATCAGAGAGGACGATTTGAAAAAGAAGCTGCAAGGAAACGGACTGCGCGGCAAGCTGGAGAACTCTGGAGAGGATGGAGGAGGTGGTGGAGTGCCACCGATGGCTCCGCTGGAGCTCTTCAGGAAGAGGAAAGTTGGAGGTGCTGGAGACAAACCTCCAGGAAATGGTTCTGAAGATATTCATAGTTTAGCCTCAGGTAAGAATTAACATTTCCAGTATTGCTTCGAAAACGATTAATATCCGCTGGATTAAAACCGGTTCTAAGCCATACTGAAAAATCACATATCGTATCTTAACATATCCCGTTTTCTACGAATTTAAAAGTGTACGATCATAATAGGTATTAAAACCAGTTTTGTTTAAATGTACATTTTTATATCCAAAGAGAGCTGTTTATAATATGATACGATAAATAACTATTAAGAATTTTACTCAATTTCAGTCTTGAAAGTTCTTCTTAACTTAAAATTATTGAAATCCATACAAGTTAAAGAGTATATTATTGTAATTTATTGAACCATGATAAACGAAAATGCTAGGACAATCCCGAAGGCAATAAACTGTCATGCGACATTAATCTAGAATTTTTAGAATTTTGTTTTATTTATCTAAAACTACGTATATGTATTTTGTACATATTTAAGAAATTATTTGGTCTGCTGATTTGCAAGATTTTGCATTTTATTTCTTGTATTAATATTTTAAAGACATTTTGTCAAAGCATATAAAAAAAAGATTTTTTTTCGAGCCTTGGAATGGTTTTAGGCTATTTTACTGCCTACCCACCCCCCTAGATGCTAGAGGCTTAACCACTAGGATGTATAAAGTTTCAAACATAAGACGTAGATATAAATTTTACACTTTAAATTAATTAGAGTTTGAAACTTGTTTAATTTTGTATATAGTTTTATTCAAATTAATTGTTCTTGAAAACTTATGAAACTATATTTGTGTTCTTTAAAATGTTTTAAAACCTTGTTCTTCGTATAAAATAAAAATGAAGCATTTATTTGATAAAAACATTACCTAATTTATAAAGATTTATAATGAAATTTTTTGCTAATTTATGACGGGAAGACGTTACCTTTCCAAAGAATTTGATTGAGATAACCCCCGCCTTCTCCCCCCCCCCACCCCGCCCACTGGGGAGTAGTTTCCATAGCTAATAAGATTTTTAGTTAATCAAATGTAAAAGATTCATAAAATATCAATTATTATCGTTCCTCTATTAATGATAATTTCCATTTAAGCATTAATTTTTGTTCTTTGTCTTAGAATATAAAAAAGTCCAATTCTCTAATTTTCAGCGAAGCGTACATAATTTGAAGAGATCTTAGCAGATGGAATCCTTGGAATTTAAGAAATTCTAATCAGATCTTGTTAAAACTCATTCAAAATGACACTTTTCAACTTGTGATTAGGATTTACGTACTCTTGAAACAATGGGTATATGATAGCTTTGCAATTGCAAAGGGATAAGACAATGGCCGATAAATTGATGAACATCCCCAATAAGGATATAAAAAATTACCCCTTCTTTAGATTAAAATTAAAAACGTTTTACACCCAACTGAATTAGTCAGCTAATTTAAATCCAAAGTTGTTAAGCTAACGAATAAGAACACTTTAATATAAAACTTTGGAGAATAGTGCAATAAACAGCCCAATGTCTTCTTTCTCTCTGAATTATCATAGTAGAGCAAAATAATTCTAAATAGGAAAATTAAAAGAAAAAACTTAAAACATAAAATGTAAATAATGTAAACGAATGATACGAGCATATTTTCAACTAACTACCACTAAGTACTATCTCATTCTCTACATATGAGATATTTTTGAATCCTTTTAATGATCTTATTATTAACATGTTTAATTTTATTCTCAATTTGAAATTAAAGTTGTTATTGGACTGCTGCGCATTATTTATTTAAAGTGTCCTTGTTTTTCAATTTAAAAATTGCCTTCGGATACTGTTATTAACATTTTCACATGAGTCCTTTACCATAAAACGTTAAGAGGATAATCGCCAGGGCACGAAAGTCGCATATTCAGACCTCTGAAAAAAATAATCCGCGCAACTGCGACTATGGTTTAGTGCTACTGCTTACCCAAAAACCGCCCATTGGTATTGTGTATGATTTAACTTAAATTACATGAATCAATTTAGAAAAAGAACTTTCTTAACTTTTTGGGCTTTGCAGCGACTGTAAAATAAACCAGATGAAGCTGATAGATGCCGCTGAGAATATTGTTAAGTCAGCGGCTGAAGCATCCCGAGCAAAGTTTAAATTGTTGAAAAAAACATTGATCCTATTCTAATATTTGTAATAACCACATACAGTTAATTACTAAGTAATTTAGTAACTTAGAAATTGGTATTTTGGCATAAGTATTGAATTTCAAGATGGCCAATTTTAGTTTCTAACTAACATTTTAGTGGATTTGAAATTGTAATTTTTTTATATTCTAAAATAAAAGAGTTTAGTGTTTGCTTTTCAAAAAATGATTCACTTGTTGCAAGGATTTTTTTCTGGTCTCTGCATCCTTTATCCGTGAGTAGCATGTTCTAAAAAATATTTGTTTCAACACATGCAACAAATATTATATTACATGTCAATATTCAGTCCTTGTGTGAGAATCACAAATTTTTACAAACAAAAATAATGTTTTATTAGCAATCTTTAAAAAATAAGCAAAGAATTATTGAATTTTCATTGCTTTTTTGATAGGTTAAAATATTTTTATAATTTTTAAAGAATTATAAAGTCAGACATCCATATTTTAAATAGATTTTAACGTTGTAAAATGAGCGTGTTTAAGTGAATAGATAGGGCGTTTTTGCATGATTTTTATCCTTCTAAATAAATGATTATTTTATAGGTCAGAGAATCATTTCCATTATTTTGAACTAATACATTCTAAGGAAGATAATTTTTAGTTAGGGCCCGTCCGTCCGTTTATCTTTAATTAAGGTATATCCAATCGATTTAAAACTTTGGATGGTGATTTTTGCAGTACTTAGGTACAATTTAAAAAAAAGTTGAATTCTATAATCGTTACCAGAATGTCCTTACGTCCATTTAAAACGTTTTGATGTTAAACTTTTAGCAAAGACTTTTTATGTGATATAAATATTTTATTGTTCTGATTTTTGAAGGAATGATTCATAGGACAACAAATTACAATGTTTAAGCGCAGCATCTCTAGATTTTGTTCAGACTTAGAAATACATAATTATACTTATTCAGTTTTGACACTCTACAAGTGTGTTAATGTTCGTTTGTCTTACCGTTTCATAGCTTCTCTGTTATGGATGTTGTCATCCATATTCAAGATGAATTTTAGATTTTAAGAACATTAAATGAATTAAATAGTTATATTACAAAATTTATTGATAATAGACGTTAAAATTTAAAATTAGTATGTTATTACTTTGCTTTTGAAAATGACCAATAATTTTTTTATACCTTTAGTACCTCAAAACATTTGTTAATACTGTTTTTATCATAAAACGGGAAGAAAACAACTTTATTGACTTGAAGCATGCGACCCATAAAAAATGATAATATCTCATAAAATGACCCAAAACTAATTATATTTTATTTTTCCTCTTGAAGCTAAAATTTAAAAATTCCTAATTTTTTTATGTTTTTTTTTGTCCCACGTAGAAATTTCTACTCTACTTTTTTTTGGGTGCTATTCCTGGAATTCTCTTATGTGGACCGACGACTCCTAGCCCTACCCCATATTTAATTATTTGTTTCCCTCCCAAAAGCTCTAACCCTGCTTGGGTCTTTTAAACAATATTAAACCTAACTTAACCTAAAAGAATATACTTTTCTTCTTTAATTCTAAATTCTAATTGTGCCGGGGGGTGGGGGTGGGAGGTGGATCTGTGCTCGACCTTCGATCCAAGGGATATTGCCACTTTTTGTGCTTTAAATGTTTGGGGGTGATATTTTGTGTGTTTTGGTGTAAGTGGTGTGTGTGTTACGTGTTTTGTTAAATTTGTGTGTGTCAGGCAACACAAGTTTTTATCAGGGATACACACACAAAATTGATGACGGCCCGTAATCATCTCAACAGTCAGGGATAAAGGATTAGAAGGAAGAAGGTATTTTTTTCTGAGGAGAAACTAATAAGTTCGTTTGGTAATCAAAAATGAATTTTATGGAATATAACTCTTTTTGAAAGAGAAAGGGGACAATACACTTCCTTAAATTAAATTTGATTAGTTTGATTACACAGACAGGGAGACATCCTGTCTCTCTTATTAACATCAGGATCATAGATAGGTGGTCTCACCAATTTTAGTGATATAAATAAACAAACTAACATGACAGAGAGAAGGAACATATTATTATCCTTTTATCCGTATGTGTATGAAAATCTTCAACACTAGGATTCTGTATCGGCATGCACACACTCCCTTTCTTGCGGCTATACTTTCACAAACTTATCTACACAGTATTTATCAGTTGGGGCAAATAAACCAATTTTCTACTTGAAGAACCATAAATTAAGCTTACAAATTCTTCCTCTATGATTTTTTTCTATACCGATCGATACAGTTTTCAAAATTTTAGTTAAGGTATATAGTTTTTCAACTTCCTTTTATGGTCCAAAGGACCTTCATTACAATGGTCTCCTAAAAGCTTGTCTGTCTGTTTGCAAAAATGAAAAGTACTCCCATTAATATTTATGAACTTAGTCCCTTTTTATCCACGTTCAGTTAAGTTAGGGTTACATTAATAGTAAGTACCCTGCAGTGTTTCGGCCCCGCAAGATTAGATATGTTGAAACAGGTGATCAGAACTTTGGTAGAATAGTCTAATTACTCTTAAATCTAAAATTTATCCTGACCTATGAAAAAAATATATTAAATAAGGGCAAATTTTACAAATAACTATGATTATGAAAATTTTCAAAGAATGTTGAAATGTGCCCCAACTGAATAATATGTTTATATAAATAAAAATCCTTATCAATGATATAAATAGATAAATAAATTAAATTCAATATTAAAACAAACAAAACAAATAATTATCTCAAATATTAATCTACAGAACAAAAGCTAAATACTTATTGTAAGTGCTTTTTATTCTTAAAAGTTTCATTTTTTGTTGATGTAAGGACAAAAGAGAAAAGTTTTGTTTTGAAATAAAAAGGTTAGACCACCTTTCAAACAGGCAGAAAGGGATAGGACAATGGACAATGGTCAAGAAAGTAATCTTTATTGCTTCTTTACTTTTATAAAATTCTGCAATTTAGAGGGGATATAGAATGATTTACTCGCTATTGTTGTTTCCCTTCCACTTATCTTATCGGCCATGAAGATCCTTTTATCAGGGCTCGGCAGCCGCCTTTAACCCTAAGGGAAATCAACTTTTTACGCTTTTTAAAATCAGCTGGAAGTATTACCTTGACTAAAATATGGCTATTCCTCTTTTCAAAAAAATTTAAAGCATTTAAATGGGTTTAAATTTGAGGCATAGTCGAGGCTGGCGTGTGGCTGCCGAGCCCTGCCTTTTTCCTTTCTCTCTACCTATCCTTTTTTCCTTGATTATCTGTCTCCTATTTTCTCTGTTGTAAATGATTATGCACAAAAAGTGTATCACAAAAAATTATACAAAACCTAAAAAGCTGGGCGTCCCAACATTCCCCCTGTCTGTAAGGGGTGTACGAGTTTATGTGTGTGTGTGTTTTGTGATGTCCGAAGGCTCTAATGAAAACTGGATGAAACAGTGGAATTTGAAACGCCCTAACGCCAAAGCAAATCAAGAATTCGTATATTAAGCTAAATCATTATTTTTATTTTATATAAGAAACACCTTTAGTAGAGCAGCTTCTAAGCTGATTGAATATGTCCGTTGGTGTGACGGTCAGCTTTCAATTAAAGATTTTTAATGATATAGTCAAAGCAACGATAAATCTTCAATTATGAACAATCCTTCTGTACATTAAAATTGTTGTTCGAAAAGCTTGGAAAGACACTGATTACTTGAATCAAGATCTAATAAAAATACTTTAATCTTTTTACCAATGCATGAGAGAACGTGTATGTAAACTTTTAACTAGAATAATTAAGAGTTAGATGTTCCCTTTCTTCTTGTTATAAATGTAGCTCAATTTTATGCTCAAAAACTTTAAATATCCATAAATCTAAATAAATCCATTTTATTTTTGTAGGTGATGCGGGCTACGTATCAGATTCAGACGTTATCCGCAACCGCAACAAAATCGACTCTGGCTACGTCAGTGAAGGCGGCGCTGAGTTCCTCCACCGCGGCGGTGTCGGTCGAAACGGATCGCGAGGCAATAAAACCGCTGAGCTGACCGATGGGTACACCAGCGAGGGCGGTGCTGACTTTTACAGTCGGCGGGTTGAACAAAGGCTGGCGTATGAGAAGCAGCGGGCCGAGGCTGAGACACAGCACAAGTTGTACCTGGAGTTGTCGGGTAAGGCTGCTGCTGATGACTGTGACAGTGTCACCGGAGTGGCTGGTGGCGCCAGCCAGGTTTACAAGGTTGTTGGGGGCAGGAGGAACGTGCCAAAATCTGACTCAGGTATGTTAAATATTTTTTGTTTTGTTTATCACAAAGTGTTTTAGTGTCAAGTTGATTATTTTTTTTCATTTGCCATAACTAGCATTTTACTTAAAACTTGCGTGCACAGAGTTTTGCCAGGGAATGAAAAAAGGGGATGGCAGGCATTCCTAATTTCAATCATAAGGTTTTTTTTACACCCACCAACATCCCTATTGAGCTCGCTTATGTTATTTATATTTTACACTAGAGTTGGCTCAATATAATTATCTCCCTATTGGCTAGTTTTCTATATGCATATCTATTTCTCAATAAATCTATTTTCCTCACCCGGCATTACTATCTAAAAGAAAGTAAATATTTAATAATTTAAATGATTTTTAAAAGATTTTTTTAAATTATATTTTTTTCTTTACATTACCATCACCAAAGGGTTAATGATGATGATTACAATTTTAGTTTAATATTTGAACACACAAAATGTCGCCACAATCAAATTCTTTTAAAACATAGTTTTCTTAAATTTATCATATTATAAATTTAAATTTTCTTTTTTATGATCAGAAATTAAATACATCAATATAAGGTAAATAGCAACATGAAATGAAAAAAATGAATTTATTTTTAATAAAGTAAAATAATGGGTCTTAGCGTTCTGGGCAATGAGAGTTTATTATGGATTATTGGAGCACTATGAGTTTTAATCATATATTCCTTGGAAAACTTGAGCTCGTTTATAGACATTTATTTCCTATATAGATCTGACATGGATCTTGAAGCAATTAAGCAGGCCGTTTTGTACATGTTAAAAATTGGAAGATTTCACTAAATAAAAGTAATCGCAAATATACTTAGTAAATAATCAACTAAATTTACCCTTTTAAATATAGAGTAAATGTATAGTTAATGATGTCTGTATAAGATTATATAAAATATTAGGAAATATTAATGATATTAGGCAAGTTATTTCATATTCATTATGCAAATATAATATACACATTATATAGCTAGCAACATATTAAATACATTTTTTGATAAGTTGAAATATTTTCCCATTGAGGCCATTTCTATTTCTTACAGTAACTAGATATGATTTTGTATGATATATCAAGTGTATTATAGCTTATTGTTCTTTAAAAATTTTAGCCTTTTTCTTTATACCATTGTTGTGCTACCTATAAACAAAAAACTTTATTCTTATGCAAAATTTTAATAGTTTTAACGTAGACAGTAATAAAAAAATAAAAGACCTTTTTGGTATTTATGCGTTTAAAAAATTGCAAAACTATAGAATAACGACATTTTGATTAAAAAAACTTTTAATTGATCGTGCGATCAAGTATACTTTTTAACTTAAGTTTTTATGATGTTTTGACTATTTATAAACTGATCAAATTGATGTTAAATGTTGAATGAAATATTATTCTAGTGCCTGCCTACGCATCACTTAAGAATGTAATCAATTATAAAGCTAGTCAAATATATTAGATACGCTAAACTTGATAAGTAAGGTACTACTGTTTAGTCAGGTACGCAAAAGTGTCATGTCATATATGCTAAGATTCTTTTATAATCATAAAGGAAAACACATTTTAAATTGATTAAACAGAATACTATTAAGAAGTCCGATCAAAAGTTAAATGTAAATCTGTCAAAATCAGCTGAAATATAGGATTACCAAGAGTAAATACTTCGTTTTTAAAAGCGAAGCTTTTCTATAATTAGGGTCGGTCCGTCCGTCCGTCCGTCCGTAACGGATAGCTTTTTTGTTAATTTAGGCATGTTAGAATTGTCCTATCGATTTCAAACTTTGCATGGTGATTCCTTTAGTAGTTAGGTACAATTTAGAAAGCGTAGCAACTCTATAAGCATTACCAAAATTTCCGTACGTCAATTTTAAACATGTTGAATTTTCTACTTTTTTAACAACAAATTTTTATGTGATCTAATCATCCGATTGATCTGATTTTTGGTATATTGATTTCTGGGACAACAATAATGTTATAAGCAAAGCAACTCTATAATCAAGTCCTAAATATGTATTTATGTCCATAAACATTATCCTGTATAAAGCAGTTTTTCAATAAATTTACGTACAATTTTGCTTCGACTCTTATACATTTATATTCTGAATATTCAGTTCTGACACTATATAAGTGTTAATGTCCGTTTGTCCTACCGTTTCAGTGCTTCGCTTTTATGGATGTTGTCATCCTTGTTTTATTTAAAACTGGCTTATAGATTTGCTACACTCTGTCAAAATTGTACCTTATTTTTAAGGGAATCTTTGTGCAAATAAGTTTTTAGTTAGAAATCATAAAGATAATAGCTATTCGTTAAGAAAAAGTATTTTCGCGAACGCGACTAAACACTCAAATAATTTAAATATTTCATAAAAGCTTTCAGATCATTTGCTTTCCTATTTTTCTCTTTGGAAATCCCCCTCCCCCCCCGCCCCCCCCCATCCTTCTTGTCTATAAATCTCATTTATTAATCTTTATGTCATATGTATATGATAAGGGTTAATGTGAGTTTTCCTGTAAATTGATAAAGATTGATAGGCCAATTTAATACCAAGTCATTCCTTAACATAATTTTTTTTTGTGATTTGGGTATTTTTCTTTATTTAAATGGAGTGCTTCCGTACGTCTTTGTTCCATCAAACTGCAGTTATAGCTGCGCTACTTATGAAATTGTCCTAAATTATTGAAACTTATTATTAAAGTATGAAAAGTTCATATTCATTTCATTCATATATTTACTTTTAGCTTGTTTATTGCACATATGATTATTTTCTTAAAAATATTCAATTTTGTACAAAATAATCTTTTCTTTTTCTAAACTATTTTTTCTTCCCAGTACCGCATTATAAGATCTTCAATCATAATATAACAATATTTGTACTTGTTATAAGCAAAGCTATTTTACAATTAGGGCAATTCGTAGGGGACGTTTGTGTAAATTACACTTTAAGAAAGAGAAGAGGTTTATAAAAGTTCATGGAGCAAAGCTACTATTTAAAAATTTACATACATTGTCATTCTTAAAATGATTTACAAATTTGTTTCATCGACTTTTGATAAAAAATAATCAAAGTTTTTGTTAGTCTAAAATTTTAAAACTAATCTAGCTTTCCCCCCCGCAAGCCTTCGCCTAATTATACTCCTTTTTGTTCGACCCTCATTTACAGAAAATGAATGGCGGAAAATTTGATGTGATTATTCAGCAAATTTTCTTCAATTTCTGGGTCGCAGTGGGGATACGATTCTGCATTAGAAATTTTACGTTCGTTTTTTTGAACACAAAACAACCCTCCCCCTTATTTTTGAAATAATTTCAAAATAAGTGGATTAATAAGTTGATTCTTCTTTCCATTACTTTAGATCAGGTCAGGTTAGGTAAGATTATATTTGGTACTGGGCAGCCCAGCAGGGTTAATAAACCGCAGTTATAGTCCCCGGTTTAGGGTCCTCTGAATGGGTTGAGCATTAGGATTATTACTCAATAATTATTGGGGGATTTAGTGTTCGTAATGCATTTTGAAGGATTGTAAAATCGTAACACCATCTCCTTTAATTTATTTTCATGTTCCTGTTTATACAAAATAAAGCTCATATTTACAAAATATCATTTCTTTTTATTTGATTCTTTTAAAAATAGGATTTTTTTTACTAAATATGTTGTATACATACATTACATTTTCTTTTGAAAAAAATGCACTATTTAGTAGACCTGTATATTAAGATATATAAGTTGGAAAGAATTTTAATGTTAGAGGAAGATTTGAAATCTGCATCAAATTTTAAGGATTTTTTTTTATAAAATTCGCTTTTTGTATAATTCTTTATCTAAAAGCGGAAATACAATTTAAGTTGATTAATTTTGACATCTGTGATTGGTGGATTGAAAATTATCTTCGCTCTGATAGGAGAAGCTCAAGTGTCGCACATCATTCAACCAATTAGAGCGCAGGTAGTTTCCAATCCACCTATCCTATTGGTCAAAATTTATTAACTTAAATTGTTTTTTTCGCTTTTAGATAAATAATTTTACAAAAAACGAATTTTAGAAAAAAATCCTTAAAATTTGATGCAGATTTCAAATCTCCCTCTAACATTAAAATTCCTTCCAACTTATATATTCTACTGTATATGTATAATTACATTTCAAAAATTAATTACGACAACTATTTTTTGTCAGATTCCTTCAAGCTTTTTTTATTAATGTTATGGGATTTTGTTTATGGGTGGGCAATATGCAAAATAACACCCTCTTATGCACGCCTTGAAAGTGTTGTGTAAATAAAACTATTCCAGGAGGATTATAGTATTTCCAATACTTAGGACCATATATCCTAATTATAGCACATATTATTGCATAATATATGAATACCATGAGGGTAAACTATAATATAAATACATATATTTTTATAATATACATGTCTTATATTATTTCTCCCCCTCCCTTGTAGCTCTAATATTGACCAGTTTTTAAAAATATAAGTACACCTTATTAAAAACTTTTTTTCAATGATAATTTTAAAGATGTTTTTAAGATCCCAAAGTATAGAGTACAACCAGGGATGTACATTGGGGGAGGGTTTTGTTTACCTCTCCCCCCCCCCTTAAAAAATATAACCCCAAAAACCTTTAAAATCCTTCCTTTAACCCCCCTTCCAAAAAAAACTTTGACGCCCTTGAGATCAACTTGTATTATTGGATAAAATAGAAAATTTTCGAGCTGTTGTTTTATATTGTACAAGAAGAAATGAGAATCTAATAAGAAAATATTTATAAAAATTGGGCTAAAGTCTTAATGTGTTTGGTCAGCCCCCATTGTTTTCTCCCCACCCAACCACCGATTTTCAGGGTTCTAGGGATTGGGCAATGGATTTAAAATGAAATATTTTTGTCTTGGGTATTTATCAGAAAGCTAGCCTAAATTGTACATAAGCAGAATTTTTTTTGTCCTAAAAGGAATTGTATATACAAAGATAAAAGTTATTTGAGTGCACAATATTTAAATAAAACACAAAATAAGAACTCCTTTTGCCAATCACATTATTTATGTTGGAAAAAAATGGAATCATGTTAAAAATTGTAATTTCCAAATTTTTCTGAATTACTTCCACCAAAAATAATTAAATGTCCCATTGTTCTATCCCTGTGTCTCTGACCGACATCGCAGTCTTTTCTTCTTTTTATAAATAATTTAAGGGTTTGCATTAGTTGAAGCCAGGAAATGGGAGAAGGACAGGGATGCAGGGAAAGATATTTTTGAAATTTAATCTGCACTTCCTTTAAAAAAAGCTTAATTAAATACTAAGAAGTATTTTCGTTTTTTTGTTTTGTTTTGTTTTGAAAATAGACCCAAAAATAATATTTTCTATAAATAGGTTCGGTCCGTCCGTGACGGATAGCTTTTTTCGTTAATTTAGCATGTTAGAATTGTCCCATCGATTTAAACTTTGCATGGTGATTTCTTTAGTAGTTAGGTACGATTTAGAAGCGTAGCAATTCTATAATCATTACCAGAATGTCCGTACGTCCATTTTAAACATGTTAATTTTTTACTTTTTTAAAAACAAATTTTTATGTGTTCTAATCATCCGATTGATCTGATTTTTGGTGTATTGATTCCTGGGACAATAAAGTATAATGTGATAAGCGAAGCAACTCTATAATCATGTCCTACATATGTAAGTATGTCCATAAACATTATTCTGTATCAAGCAGTTTTTCAACAAATTTACTTACAATTTTGCTTTGACTCTTATGCATTTATATTTATACAAGTGTTTTTTTAGCTAATAAATGAGAGTTTGTGTTTATCAACTTTTAGGTTCAGTATATTTTAAGTCAAACGTCCACTCCCTCCCTGGAAAAGGGGGACCAATGGCCCGGTCAAAAGCTTTACTGTAAATAGGATCTTAAACTGGGTCTTATTGAAATTAATAACACATTATATAATTATGCAGCGCAGTTTTCCTTGATAGTACCTTATTTCCTCCCCCTAGATGGTTAAATATTTAGTTAAATAAATATTTAAAACTAAAAAAGTTTCTTATTTTTTTTGGTAAAGTTATGTCTCCCCCCCCCCCCCACCCCCCCCACCCCAATAGCACATTATACATTCTCGAGTCATTAATGATTTTGTCATGTCACACTGGACAAAGACAAACATTATAAAAAAATTTCAATAGTAGTAGTAGTAGAGACACCTAAGAACAGTACATTGTTGCATTTGAAAAGATTTTTATAAGTAAAATGCAGTCACCGCGACTCAACCGCGCATAAGCCTCAGATCAAAACCCGTTACTGTGATTTTCTATTGTTTAGAAATAACACTATCTGTTAAATATTTTTTTATATACTCTTTAATAACATTGCATAGTATTTTTATTTGATCTACATAAAAAATGTTTTTTTTTCTGGTAAAACTTCCGGGCTTAGGTTCCTTGATTTATTTTGAGAGTGTATGTCTACAACACTTCATGTGACAAGATATTTATAGTGAAGGAAAGAAAGAGAGGGTAAAGTAAAATTAATGATATAATGTGAAATTTTAACAGCTTACATCAAAGACTTGTGCTAAATAAAAAGTTAAGACTTTATAACTAGCTGTATGTATATATAATTAATTTTATGTCAAAATAGCAAAATGACAAAGTTCGAAATAATAATCAAAAGTAATAAAATCCAAATCTCTAAAGGTTAGCTTTTCCCAATACTTAGTTCAGTTTGGTTATTTATTTTAAAATATGTATACAAAAATATTTTTTAGGATTCAAGCTTATTTTTCTACTATCATATGAAATAAAATATTCATAGAATTATATTCAAAAACAAGACATTATTGTATAATTTAATATTATTCGGAACCCACCCTTATTTTATAAGTTAATATAAAAACAGAGCAAGGGGAAATTTTTGCATATTATTGCCCCCGGGGGACAACAAAACTTAGTTTATATAACATCAGAAGGATAACATCTTCTAACAAAAATAAATTATTAACTTTTATATTGAATCTTACTAGTGACTGCACTCCAAGCCTTAAGGAGACTTCTCAGACTTCTACTTACTGTAATAAAAGTTTTAGAATTAAAAAAAGGAATTTAAAAATCTTGGCACTTCTCAGTGTTCTTTAATACAAAGACATCCTATTACTTTGAAATATAGGGTAATATACTTGTTAAAGTTAAACTAATGAAGATAGGTGTGAATGCCTTTTCAATAGAAGTGCAAAACTTGGCTTAAGCTGCACTCAAATGAAACTTGGAGCATATGCACTCCACAGACAGGGGCGTGCACGGACATTCACAAATGGGAGGCATGTCTAACAAAAATTTTTAAAAAAATTATAATCCCCTTTCTTAGTTGTAAACCCGCTAAAATTTGAACGGGCGAGGGCCTACTGATTTTTACATGTGAATGAAGACTAAGAGGGGGGTTGATCCACCCATTATTTCCTTCCTATTGCACAATGTTGTGCACAACTCTAACTAATTCAAACAAAAATATCTTTTCCATTAAGCTGATTTGTTTTCTTTACAACTTACTTCTATACAGATAAATACCTTTTTATCAGCGAAGAATTCTTCTTAATCAGGGCATGTCCGTTCTTTATAAGTCTTTCTAAATTTTCTTAGTAGAGTGTAACTCTTACTCATTTATTCATGTATCCTACAATATATTTACTATTTGTCACGTAAGATCTCATAAACAGCTCAATTGATTACTCCACATTTTTAAGAAAAGTATTATATTAGAAACGATTAGATTTAAAGATATGAGAGAAAAGTAGACCACCCTCCTATATAAAAGACTCTAGGGGGCTAGGTGTCGCTTCGGGTACTAGGTAACTAGACCTCTCTCCACGCACCTTGAAACATACATACAATACTTATGATTGCGGTGTAAAGCGTCCATTCACCCGTCAGACAACCAACTCTCTGAGATGCACGACCTTTGTCTGAGAAGTCCCAACTGTGCATGGTAGCGAGTTGCGCCTGTTTTGGGTCAAGGCATTCCCCCCACTCTAACTATTTACGTCGCGCATCTGACATAGTAGCAGTGGGAACCATTTTTAACGTCTTTAGTTATGACGCGGTGTCGGGCCGAGATTCGAACCTATCACCTTCCCGACGACGAGCGGATGCGCTACGTGTTGAGCCACGGTCGCGGGTACCCTCCTAAATGGCTATGGACACATATATCCTGCATATTTTTCCTATTAAAACAAAATTGCAACCTCCCCCATCCCTCTAGGCAACGCAAGAAGCTTCTTGTACTTATAAATCGAACTCTTATTTGCAAAGTTGCAAAATTAGAATTTATTTTGCTGTTTGGAAATCCTTGATTATTGAAGCAGAAAACATGTCTGACAATTTCAGTTTTTGGATTGCATCATTCGGATTCATTCAGAGAGAAAACATTATTTTATATTATTTTCTTAAGAAGGTTTAGGGCATTGGAGGAAAAGGAAAAGTCTTATCCCTAATATTTCAAGGTACTGAAGGCAGAATTTAAGAAATGATTATTACTTCTTTTGTTTCTGAATAAAATAATTAAAGCTTTATTGGAAGGTTTTAGGCTAATTTTCTGCCCCTTTCGCCTTTCACCCTTGAAATAAAAGAGCCCCTAGATGCTTTGGGCGAAACCACTAGTTTTCTTTAAATATGCAAGTAAATTATTATATTAACTTGTCTTTAAAAAGGGAGTATCCTGTTTTACGCATCAAGAAGTTAATTAAAAAATGATTACAAAGTATTAATATTTCTATTGTATGTATTAAAGATCTACATACAAATGATATAAATCTAAATTTGAATTTAAAAAAAAACTCATGGGGTTAAAATTAAAAAAAATGTTATTATAAATAAATATATATTGTGATAATTTTTGTCTGTCAGATGATTTGACAGATTCTCTGACATCTTATTAAGAATTTAATCCAGACAAAATTAATTCTAAATAATATTTGTTACAAGGACAAGTAGCTAAGTAACAGTCTGTTTACAAAAAAAAACAGTAAAAAAAATTATATAAAAAAATGATTATATTATAAAAGGAACTAGATGTCTGTCTGTGTGTTTGTAGCAAAGCGAAGGGTCTTCCCTACTGCTGATCCGTTATTACTTTTTTTACAGTGAGCTTATTATAGGTCCAGGAAATGTTAATAATGTTTTTGGGGGAGTATATCCTCAATTTCCCAACAGAAGTCGCACATAAAAAAAATACGCCCATTCAGAGATTTTTACTCTAAAATCTAAAATTAAAGGTGCTGGGTACTTTCTCCACCCCCTCGAGTACCACTAGATAGACTTATTGCATTTTTCAAATTTTGAATATATCATAGGAAAGAGTTGATGCGCTACTTTTCATGCTACATATAAAAATACTGTTTTAGAAGAAAAGTTAATCTATACCTAAAAAAGTAAATTCATTGTTGTATCAATATTGCATTTATTGTTTATTTTACAATAAAATTGCACTGTCATGAAAATTTATTGTTTTCCTTTACCATTTCCAATTTCTATATTAAGCTTCCTCCCATTTTAGCTTTTCATTTAGTTTCGATCATATTAGAAAATGTTACCTAAATACGTTTTTACCATTTATTTAGACATTTTAGTGTTTTTTTTTCAATACCCACTTCCTTCTATTCTTCATTTGTTTCCGACTGGCAAAATAATTTTGCTATTCAATACCCACTACCTTCTTACTTAATTTGTCTCCGGCTGGCAAAATAATTTTGCTATTCAATACCCACCTCCTTCTTTACCTTATTTGTATCCGGCTGGTAAAATAATTTTGCTATTCAATACCCACTACCTACTTTACTTCATTTGTCTCCGGCTGGTAAAATGGCTGGCAGACCTCTCTGTTTGTAAGTTTCAAACACACAGACACATTTATTTAATTGATATCAGAGTTTGAAATATTTTAAAAGAATATTTTAAATTATAGACATCACATTTTAATCAAAGTTACAGACAGATTATGATGCGACGATAACAAGCTGTGGTCTATAATAGATTTTTTAAAGTGGGTTTTAAACTTTTGTGAAAGCTTTGTACAGAGGTAGAGGTTATTTTCTCTGTTTGCAAAAAAACCGGAAAACAACCAAAACTGTTTCATGTATATTTTTATTTCATATCCTTTTTTTTTACATTTAATTGCATTTACACATAAGTGTCATAAATTGAAATTTTTATGACATCCGCTTTAATTACCATAGAACATACATATATTATAATTACTATAGACAGGTGGTCGGTAGGACTCATATACATATGCAATGCATACACTCTTTATTGCCACGGATGAGGAGCTGTATTCTTTTAGGGCTAAGAATTGCGGCTTTGAGTAGGTGTGGGGGTCAAAACGCATGATAAAATTTGATATTATACAAGATATTTTAATTGATTTTGTTACTTTAAAAAAAGTTTACCTGTGGTTGATTAAAGTTACCTGCGGTTTATTATTGTGATAAAAAGAATACATAAAGAAATGTCTAATAGTTTAATTATCTCTTTTATTGACGCTATAGATAGAAAATTATACTTTTCTATTTCAATTCATGGAATATTCAATTGTTATATACTAATCAAATTTACAAACACACTTCTTTTTGCAAAAAAATCATTATTTTACTCCCCTTTTTCATTAGGAAAGTTAGATAGGTAAAAATATCGATTTTAGATCTAAATTTGCCTGTTTAGAAAGAGTAATGCGGTAGATTAAATTTTGATATAAAACACGCAAACATGCAAAATTTATAAAGTGCTTTCACAAACAAATGTCGAAAGATGAAAAGAGGAAAATATTTTGAAAACAAGTACATTTATATCCATAACAATCTAACAACATTTTGGCGGAAAAATAATAGAATTTGTCTTCTAAGATCTCGTAAACTGTTGGTATTATCGACATGTTGTTTACAAGGAAATATATATTATGGTCTAGGACATAATATATAAAAAACAGTTTTAGTTTCCAAAAAAGACAATTAATAAAGTTAAAGAAAAGATTACTTTAAATTATAATCTTACAAATATATCTAAATTGCAAAGTAAAAATATTCCAAAAAGATTATTTAACACAAGATGTATTGCTTTAATATATAAACAAGTTGTAGACTTTCTTCTTGTTTAGAAAATTTATATTTTATACAAATTTAAAATTTCAACTTTTTTACACCCTTTTTCACCCTTGTTGCACACTTAAGACGTCAAAATAAATTGAAGCATGTCTAAACTCAGATATTAAGAAATCCAAACATTTGCAAAACTATTTCGTTTTTGGTGTCCTGTCACGCCCGCTAAAGTGTGCAACTACATGATTCTGCTAATAGCACACTGTCTGGATAGGATACCTTTTCATAATTGATTGCATCTGTTGATTTAGCAAAAAAAGCTCTTTGGCTAACATGATGGAAAACCTTCGTGCTTATTATCATCCCTGGCTTACCAGTTTAATAGACTCGCCAATTAAATTCAAATTTTGCCAAAATTTACACAAAAATTATGATAAGGGGCCCGGGTCTCTGTTGATCATGATATTAGGGTGAAAATTGCAAATGATAACCTTCCAGCTAACCAACAAGTTTTTCTTGTACATCTGCAACGCTGCTACTCTATAGCCAGGGTAAGTGGTAGGGTATTTTTGTATATCTTCAGCGACGATACTCTATAAACAGGGCAGGGTTGGTCATTGTTTAATGACGGATTTTAAAGATCAGGAACAGAGTGCATAAATTAAATTTGCTAACAATTGGTAATTTTAGATAGAATACCTTTCAAAACTAATAGTAAACACAATCTTTGAAGTTTTTTATGTTGTGTGTGTGTTTAAGTGTCGTTGTGGTTGTGTGCATGTTGTTTGGATATTTAAACATAATATGCTGCATCAAAAAAAGTTTAATTTAACTTTTTTATCTTTTAACTGATTTTTGTTCTTGCATTTTTGCTGCACAATTTATGGTAAGTTTTGTTCTTGTTACAATTTTTGGAAGAATTTTTTTTGATTAAAAATGAAGAAGATTTTGTGTTTATAGAGATAATTATGTTGAAAACAAAGGGGCAAGATGAAATCTAAACCAGCAAGGCATTTGAATAAATTACAGTACAATAGAGTTGATAATCTTTTTTCTTCTTTTTTAAGGTTTAATGATATTCAGATATAAATCATTAATTTCTAATAATACTATAACATTATTCTACAATTCTTTCTTATGTTTATTATTACATTTAATACACATTACAAAACTAAAATCTAAAATAAGATTTTAAAATGTCAAAAGTTAAAACAATAAAATGAACTGAATTACCCCACTGATGTAAGCAACGGGCACCAATATAACCTTTTCAAATTTGGCATTTTTTCTGGAAAGTAATTTGCTCGGCAACTTTCATCTTTTTCTTGGATGTTTATTAGAGGATCCATGGATTTTACTATGTTTAATCAGACAAATCCTCGTGAAATAGATTTTTTAATGAGAAACTATACTTTTAATTTATACAATATAAGACATTAAGCTTCTATAAAAGAATTTAATTTGACAATTACAAGATTTAATATATAGACTTGTTTTCATAAATTGTTTTAATATCAAAATCATAAAATGAAATTTTAGTAACTTTTTGGGGGTATTATCATTTCTTTCATAATATTGGTTTCATTACTCGTACTTGGCAAACTTCGTGGGTTCCTTAATGTACATAATATTTGATAATAAATTTGAACAAAATTTTGAAATTTAAATTTAAAATTGTGCTCACTTGTTTGGTATTTACACATCTGGACTTTTTAACATGCACGTTTTTGTTCAGTACTGGAGAAGCTTTAAGGAAAGATAAGATTACGAAATATACTTTGATTAAATTAATAAGATATTAAAACCAGAAAAATATGAAAACTTAATACAATATCGATGTTTTTGGTATGATTATATAAATTAAGTAATGCAATATTTGTATTTAATAAAGCTATTCAGAATAAGGCTTTCAAAACAAAGAAGATTATAAAATATTAATAATTCTATGAAATACATAGATAAAATATAATTATCATAACTAAACCATTGGCAAAATTTAAGTTTAGAGTTAAGACATTTGTATTTATGTGGTTTTTAAAAGCGAAGCTTTTCTATAATTAGGGTCGGTCCGTACGTCCGTCCGTCCGAGATAGATAGCTTTTATTCGTTAATTTAGGCATGTTAGAATTGTCCTATCGATTTCAAACTTTGCATGATGAATCCTGTAGTAGTTAGGTACGATTTAGAAAGCGTAGCAACTTTATAATCATTACCAGAATGCACGTACGTCCATTTTAAACATGTTGATTTTTCTACTTTTTAACAACAAATTTTTATGTGATCTAATTATCCGTTTGATCTGATTTTTGGTATATTGATTCCTGGAACAACAAAGAACAATATTATAAGCGAAGCAACTCTATAATCAAGTCCTAAAAATGTAAGTATGTCCATAAACATTATGCTGTATCAAGCGTTAATGTTCGTTTGTCCTAACGTTTCAGTGCTTCGCTTTCATGGATGTTGTCATCCTTGTTTTTAGTGCAGCTACTCTATAACAAGGTTACAAATTAGATATTTATAGAAATTAAATGTGCCAAGCAAACATTTTTTTAGATTGCCCTTTTTTCTCTGTAAATTCTATTCTTTTACATAAAGTAGTGAATTTTTTCGTCTGTAGATTAAGATTGTGATAATCACTGAGCCGATTGAGTTCTACATATCAGTGAAGTTTCATATAAATACAGGGATGGTTTTAGGCTATTTTGTGCACTTTCCTACGTCTTTGAATATAGGGCCCCTAGAGCTAGGGGCGCAGCTGCTAGTTATACAACTAATGTAATAAAAGAAGTCCATTTTCGCTCTCATATGTTCTAATGTATAGACAATTTATTTCATAATTACATACAAGTTTACAGATATCTATAATACAAAGTAGAACGATGTCTGTCTGTCCGTCTGTCTGTCTGTCCCTTAAGATCTCGGTAACCACTGAACCGATCGGATTCTACTCTTCAGGGTATCTACCTATTGGTCCTGTGGTGGTTTTAGGCTATTTTTTTGGGGGGTGGGACACCCCCAACCTCCCCAAAAACCAAAAAATCCCCCCCCTTATTTTTTTTTGAAGGAGATTTCCATGGTCCATATTTTTTTTTCACCTCTTGGGGCAAAGCCCCTAGAGGCTAGGGGCGAAGCCGCTAGTTATTTTATAAAGTATATGGTCAGTTTGTAATTGCTGCGTGTTGATTATTGAAAAATATTTCATAAGGTGCCCTGTCCCTGAAAGCCCCGGGTGAAATCAAAATTTAGAATTGGATCGTGCCAAGAAATTTTTTGATTAAATGAAAGGATTACAATATCATTTAATTTTTCTCCGCAGATTACAAGAATTGCAGATAATGTGTCTGCTGTACAGGGATACAGGCACAGGCAAATCATAAAATATTTATTTATTTCAACGTATTATAAACAGCTTTCCGTAGATATTAAAATGAAAAATTGTTAGATTAAAACAGGTTTTGTTAGCCCCGAGTGACCGAAGGCCCAGCTTACAAAATTAGCAACAATTTTATGGTGTTTATTTTATTATTAGTGGAAATTTCTTTGTACTAAGGTGTAATATATGATTTTTAAGCATGGCTAAGAAACTGTTCTAACTAATCCAGCGTTCATTAAACGTTTTCGAAGCCATACTGTAAAGATTAATATTCTCCCTAATTAACAACAATTTTAAAGGCTCATCCGCGCCCTACACCCCTTCTCCCCCTCCTCCAACAGGAAAATAGCTTAAAGCCACCACAAGGCCAATATGTATATTCCACAATAAAAACAACCTAATGGGTTTAGTGGTTACCGAGATCATAAAGGTCGAACGAACAGTCAGACATCGTTCTACATTGTATTATAGATGGAAGGTTGAATAAGGTCTTATTTCAATGTGCCTGAACCAAATCTTGTTGTATATTAAAACTCACGTGTTTAGAATTCCCCTATCCCTGTATCCCTGGACTGTGGTGGTCTAAATGATTCCTAGAATTTTTTTTACCCTGCAATGTCATGAAGATTAAATATTTTAACATTAAAACTCCAGACAATTTGATTGACAAAAAGTTGACTTTGTGTGTGTGTGTGTGTGTCTGTTTGAATTGCTTTTTAATATTTAGTATAAATATTTGTTTAGACACACAAACAAGATTATAAATAAATGTTTAAAATATTAAATCTTTTAAAATTTTGATTATATTTAAAATTAAGTTAATTTATTTCTCAATGATATTTGATTTTTAATTCTCTACAAGTTTGATTTTCTAAATTATTTAAATGCAATTCATAATAGAGAGGAAGGTTAATATTGATTGGATTTTAATCCTTTTCCTGTTAAAGAATTAGATATATAACATCTACCTTCTTTACCTGTTGCCGGCTCAAGCTTTTGTTTTTACTTCTGTAATGATACATTTTATTTTTCAGGTATCCAGACAGAGTTACGTGGAGGTAAGAGTACATTAGAAACTGGAACAGACTCCAATGGACGTGTGATTCTACCTGGACGCATGGAAAACGAGGACCTTAGCGCGGCAATGGAACGCAGCCGAATGCTGCTCACTTCCCAAGAGCTTGCCATGCAGGAGTACCTCAAGCGACAGAAGCGGGAGGCGGACAAACATATTCGCAACTCGCCGCTAAACAGCCGCCGCAACAATACTAACATGAACACTGTGCCGGGCCGTAATGGAGGCATGATGTCTATGCCAGGCACTCCAACAGGATTTAGGCGCAACAGTCCTGCCAATGGTCGCCAAGAGGATGGCTCCAGATTTGTCCGTGGCGGCAGTTTGGAGCGTAAAGTAACTCTACCAAACATGGAGCATAAACAAAGTGTATATTACAACAGCACAGTTAGTGACTCTGAATATGGCACTTACAAGTCTAATAGCAAAGAAAACAACTCTCGAAGCCTTCCCAAGGGTACGTCCAGTCTAAATTACGGACTGCTAGTCGGGCAAATTCAGCAGAAGCGCCAACAAAAGGCAGCACGCAAAGATGGAAACTGGAGCGATTGCAATTACTCCACATACACAGAAATAATGAGCCAGAAAATTGGAAATTCTGCGGCCGCCAACAGTGGACCGTTTGGAACACAACAGCAAACAACACATTACGGCTGGCTGCAGCCAGCACAGACATACTCCGGCTGGAACTCAGCTGCCAGTGCCGCATCTGAAACTCGGGGCAGCAACGAGTCACTCAACTCTATCTCGTCGTCGATTCGCAACGCGCGGTCGTTGAGTTTGACCCGCGCCAATGTGATGGCACATCAAATGAAGGTGGATGAAAATTATGGGAAAGTTGGACAGACACCCCCGCGGGGATTACCCAGGCATGGTTTACATATAATAACTTAAAAATAATTATTAAAGAAACAGAACAACAAAATATGCGTAAAATCTAGTTGTTTCTGAAGTATGCTTTTACTTTTTGGAAATAATGTTATAAGCAAAATTCTATAAGAAATTTAGATACAAACAGAGAAAATTATTATGTCCTTAATGTTTCACTCTAAAAACTATTTTTGATGTGATAGTAGACACATGCTATCAGTATTATCCATCTTATATTTACATAGACATTCTGCCCAACCAATATCGACAATGTAATGCAATTTATAAATTGACATGCTACTCATTTTAGTTGTCTGATATTTACTTCTCTATTATATTTTACTTGAATCTATATCACTATTGTAACGCATTTCTAATAATGGCGAAAAGATCTAAGTTTTTTTACAGTATATAAAGTATACATTTCTTTACCAATATAATGTCTCTACTTTAGATTTATGGTTAAAGTAGAAATTTTCATGGCTACATGGATAGGTTATGGGAAAAAAAATTGTTCTCTAATCTATAATACAAAGTATAACGATGTCTATCTCTCTGTTTGTCTGTTTGTTTGTCTGTCTGTCTGTTTGTCCGTCTGTCTGAAGCTTAAGATCTCGGTAACCGCTGAACTGATTGGGTTCCACTCTTCTGGCAATATACTTACTAGTAGTGGTGTGGTTTTAGGCTATTTTATGGGGAATGGGACACCCCCCCCTCCCCCCAAAAAGCAAAAAATCCCACCCCCTCATCTTTTTGCATAAATTACGAACGAACAACTCTATATAGGAACCTTTTGGGGCGAAGCCCCTAGAAGCTAGGGGCGAAGCAGCAAGTTTATAAAAATAATAATATCTTCCCCCAAATTAGAAGTACCAATTTTTATGCCATTTGCTTGATTATATTAGGGGAAATATTTGGTAGTAGATAATTTTATTGTTAACTTTCCTCTAACTCCTTGGAAAATTTGGCAAACTCTTAAACAATATATACTATAGATTTATTTATTTATTTCATTTGTCTCTAAATATTTAGGGGGTTAACTTGAAACAAAGAAAACATTTTAGAAAATCTTTGTTTCATATACTTATTTATTATTACCAGAGAGAGTGAGGGGACAGTGGGCGGTATATTTTACTAGTCCCCAATGTTTGAAAGGGCATTTTCTTATTCATTGGCTCAACAACTTTGGGGACTTTTTGTTTATTCTCGATTGGTTGGATCATTAAATTAAGTGTCCAAACGATTCAACCATTAATTGTAATATACAGAATGGATATTCTATGTTTACACGGCGTAGTATAACGTTTAAGGCCTGTCACAGCAGCAATAGATAAAATAAGGATTCTTAGAATTTAGACCACTGATACATACAGGCAATAAAAAGCAATATTTTTTTGGACAAAATTATGAAATTTAATCTTATCCTTGAATGTTTAAGGATATCAGTAGTACCTATTAGTTTTTTTAATTGGATTTATAAGAAAATCTAATAATACCCCTTTTTTCTTAAGTATCTTATTTTCTTTGTTAACCTTTTATGAGTTCCTAGAAACATTTTTAAGATGGGGATGTTTCCCAGTTAATCTTTGATGCTGTTATTATATCAACATATGTATATATACAATATTTTGTTGTATTTCATTTTCGCGGATATTAAAATGAAAAATCATTCGATCAAAATCATTTTTGTTAGCGTCGAGTAGCTGACGGCCCGGACTACAAAACTGGTATTAGCCTATTATTCAATTATGTTATTCGTAGAAAACTGTCTATAATACGATGCTAAATATGATTTTTCAGTATGGCTGAGAACTGGTTCTATTCCTGCGGATATTAGTCGGTTTCGAAGCCATACTGGAAATCGTTTTCTTCGTTTTGAATTCTCTTTGTCATGATAATAGTATGTTCCTTTTTAAATGTCTTATAACTGACATAAATGTTTAAACAAAATGTCAATACAATAGTCCCGTGTTTAACAGGAATGTTGTGGGAAAGAAAGGGTGAAAATAACTGCAATACCTATTATTTGTCCATAGCACGAAACTTTTCTATACACCACACTGTCAAAACTGTTGACGTTTTATGCATATGCAATTTTGGTCTTTAGGTCGACAATAAAAAATTGTCGTGTCTGACATGATATAAATTTTTTTTTAACAATATGGGTATAGTAAAAAGTAACCATAACTGACATAATGTCGACTTATCGATAGTCAAATGACATTGTTAGTACATACTCATATTGACATAATAAAAAAAACTTGTAAAGTCTTGACCTAAGTAACGCAATATTAGCTCTCTAGTAAATTTTTAATGAAGATTTAACTCTAAGCAAAATAATCAATACAGTTAGGTGGTTAACAAATTAATTATTAATTAATTTATAAGTCAAAGCTTCTAAAGATGGATAAACCTTAGAAGCCCTTAGGGAGATTACCCATACTCAAAACTTTAAAACCCTTCATTTTACTATTCAAATTTTATTAGATTACACATCTCAAACCTTTGAAACCCCCCATTTTACCCTCATAAAAAAATGCTTGAACGTCCTTAAAAGTAATGTAATTAGTATCCAAAAGAAAATATCTTTGTACTTGTTTTATGTATTTTCTTTATATTTTATCTCTCGTATTCCCCCTGTTTTTCCTATGGCCCATAAAATCCCAGATTTTTTAACCACCTTCTCTCAAATCTGGCGTTTTAAGAAAAGTAACACTGGCGGTCAGACTGCCTTTTAGCAGGTTTTTGGCTATTTTTATATGTATGTTTGACATATTTCCCCATACCTATTTTTGGTCCAATTTTCAAACTTTTTTCCTATTGTTATGTGCATCTAATATGTAATTTACTTTAACCGTCGTCATCATACAAAATAAAACAAGGTTTTGTGTTTAATTTCTCCAATAATCTATTCTTGATCTTAATAGATACCCTTTAAATCTACTTGTACGTATTCCCATCCACAATTTTTTGTGCTTTGCTACTTATGGATGTTGTCATCCTTGTTTAACTATACTCTGATTGACTTTAGATTTTATTATTCAGTAGCTGATCAAATAGTTTGATAGCAATAAACTTAAATAAATTCTAACTATAAAGTAGCAGGAGGTTTATCTATTTGTGTATTTCTTAAAATTTTAGACTTTTAAAAAAACTTCTGGTTAAAAATGTTAGTTACATGATACAAAGCTTTCTATGTGTTCTTATGTATGTGTATGTATTTTGTCTCATGGGGATTTCACAAAATTGTCAGAAAAAAACTTTACTAATCATTAACACATTGACATTCCCTCTTGCTTTATGTATTAGCGTCAGTACCCCTAGCCCCCTAGCCTCTAAGATAATCTCTGTAATGTATCTTATAAAAAGCTATTAAGAATATATATGTAAACCAAATAACACAACAGGACCGGATACAATGAGGACACTGAATACTATGGAGTACCCATCCTATCCAGCACTCCCTTGGCCTCCAGGTTCAACTCCCAGCCTACTTCACCTGTGTACGGTGACCGCAGCCTGGTGCTTGACCTGTGTGCCAGCAACCTGACCGGAAACACGCCCAGATACTCCAGCCTGCCTCCAAATGTCGGGGCCAACAAGCAGCAAAGGCAGAGAACAAGTTCAACTAACAAGAGCTTTGTTCCAGCTGGATCCAGAGAGAACCTGAATGGTTCTCACCTGTCATTAGTATCAAATGAATCTGTGTACGGGACCCAAGAGGAGCGTACAAACGCAGATATTTCTAAGTTGAAGCGTGAACTGGAGGAGGAGCAAAGTAAGGTGTTCTGTCTGACTAATCAACTCAATACAAATGCTCATGTTGTGTCTGCATTTGAGCAGAGTCTGGCAAACATGACCTCCAGGCTGCAGGAAATTACGCGCACCGCCGAGAAAAAAGATGTAGAGTTGGCAGAATTGCGAAGAACCATAGAGGTGTTCCGTCAGTCTGGCGTTGATGCTGGTCTTATTAAAGGTATAAAGACTGGGGACGAAGTGGCGGGCTATGACTTGACAAGACAGATGTCGACAGATTCCGTGTCAAGTGTTCTATCAACCGGAGAAGATGATGGTAAAAAATCATTGACTCCTAAGCGTTCAGGATGGCTGAGAAGTTCTTTCTCTAAGGCATTTAAGTCAAAAGTGAAGAGTAAGGGGACACCTACCTCTGACGTGGAAGATTCTCCCGGATGCCGCGGGGAGCCATTGTCACTTGATCTTCCGTCGCATTCCACAGAAAACCTACTTGCGGACTCAAACCTCCAGATTAGCAAATCTTCAACAGACCTCAGGTCTGATACCAATCCTGTCGAAGATGTTAAGGTCTTAGATGAACTAAAGCGTCAGCTGATTGAAAAAGATACTTTGCTGACAGAGACAAGATTGGAGGCGTTGTCCAGCGCTCACCAGCTTGAGTCACTGAAAGATACAGTAACCAAGATGAAGTCAGAGCTTATTAATCTGCGCCAGGACAATGAGAAGCTGCAGAGCCAGGTGTCACACAAATCTCTGGGATCATCAGAAAGTAGTCTCAACACAACACACGACACAGATAATATAACCAACAGTGGATGTGGCGAGAGAAGAGTTTCATTGGCTGTTTCTGAGGGTAGCAGCTGTCACATGATATCTGGAGGCCCCTCAACTCTGGACCTGTCAGGTACAACTGATCCTAGCAATCAGGAGAATAAACATCTTTCTGTTGAACTTGAGCTGTCTGAATCTGATGGAATTAACAGTATCAGAATTGGAACAATAGCCGCTAGTGGCAAGCTTAGTTGGGAGCTTCTTGACAGTCTCATTGAAAGACTCTTTAAAGAATATATCATGCGAATAGATGCTGTCACTCATCTAGGTCTTGGGGCCGAATCTATTCATTATTATAAAGTAGGAGAAATCAACAGAAAGGTGAAGGATAACAATCCTGAATTACTTCCCTATGGATATCTTATTGGAGATGTTAATAACATTACAATAGTGCTTAAAAATACTTCTGACGGGGGAGGTCTTGATGCTCTTGCACTGGAAACATTGACCCCTAAGTCAATTATTCAGAGATACCTATCAATGTTACAGGACCACAGGCGGGTCATCTTATCAGGTCCCTCCAGGTCAACTGGAAAATCTTTCCTTGCCACCAAACTGGCGAAATTACTAATCAAAATCAATGCCAAAAATAATACACAACAGCTTGAGCTGGAACATTTTGAGCTTTCTAAAAATAACCATGAAAATTTCACGGCCCTGATTCAAAAGATAAATTCTGACACTGCTGAGCATTCGCCTGACCTGCCATTTGTTCTTATCCTGGACAACCTTCATCTGGAGCCACAAGTGGACCTTGTCTTATCACAGAACCTGAACATTGGAGCAGAGTCTGGACCATTCATCATAGGAACAATGATTCAATCTTCAAGTAATAATTCTACAAATTTACAGCTGAAGCACAACTTCAGATGGATTCTCTGTGCCAACCATATTGAACCTGTTAGAGGACTTCTCTCCAGATATCTAAAGAAGAATTTATTGCTGCAGGAGGCTGAAACTCGGCAGTTTAATCCTGAGCTTGCAAAGGTTGTTGACTGGGTTTCCAAATCAGCTTTGGCAATCAACAAATTCTTGGAGACCCATTGCAACCCGGAGAGCACTCTAAGCCCCACCACGTTCATGACCTGTCCAATGGATGCCAATGAGGCTCGGCTCTGGTTTACCAACCTCTGGAATCTGACCATAGTACCTCACCTCCTGGATGCTGTCACTGAAGGCCTGCAGGCCTTTGGAAGACGCGCCGTCTGGGACAGTCCACTCAACAGCCTGCAAGACAACTGGCCCTGGACATCACAGGACTTTGATAACCTTGTGCGCATCCGGCCAGAGGATGTCAGTTTTGAGTCCTATCCCGCAGCAAGGCCGGTCTCGGGTCATAGTGGGGACAATGGGTTGGAAGATCCATTGTTTAATATGTTAATGACTCTGCAAGAAGCTGCGACAAACCAGACAGGACCGGATCTTTAAAAGATTTTCTAAATATATCTGATTTGATAATTGATAATTTGATAATTGATTATAATATGAAAAGATATGTAACTTTAAACCAATTATTAAGTAGAAAATTACAAAAGATAAAAAGTAAAGGCAGCTAATTTTTAAATATTAAAAAACAAATAAAATCAAGCAACATTTTTATTCAATGTAATAAATATTATTGTAAAACTACTAAGTAGAAGTTCCTAATTCTAATAAAAAGGCAAAATTACTTATTTCGTTATCGGATTAATTACAACCCACCTCATCAATTTTTTTCAATTTTTTAATGATGTTTGTTTATGTCTAAAACAACGGGGCTGAAAATACTTGATTGACCTAAGTTTTTTTTAGTTTATGTGAAGTAAGGTTCATGAGAGCCCATCTGTGCTAGTGTTATGTTTAAGGTTAGAGCTTTGAGATCTGGAAAAAATTATCATTAATAATTGAGGAGGGGTTTCTAAGTAAACCACTGGCAGAATAAGTGATTTTACCAAAACAAAATTTATGACTAATATTTTATTATATCTAGTTTAGATTGTAAAAATTGATATTGATTTATTACTTCAAACAAACTTCATACTTGGCTGATTTAAAAAAAAATGTGTAACATGTAAGAAAAGTTAATTGTCTTTTTTTAAGTTTTCAAAACATAGATAACTACCTCTTAACTTTTACAACAAATAAAGAATTATAATTAAAAAAAAGTTGTGAAAAATGTATCTTAAGGTACAGTTTATGAGCAAGATTAAGAATATATTTGTCGTGTTAACTCGAGTTCTTAATTTATGTGTCTGTAAATTTTTTCATAAAGCTCTGATTTAAACAGGGACTATAAGGAGCAGGAAATTTTAGATTTTTCTATCATTCTACTAACCAAAATTTAACATATTTGTACGTTTTGAACCTTAGTTGGAAAATCTAAAAATTAACTAATCACATAAAAATCTTCAAAATCTTATTTTTGTTTTGTCAGGTTGTCATTTGAGATCATGTGCGACAATTTTAAAAAAAAAATTCTGAAACCAAAAAGAAAATCAAAATCTAGTTGAATTACTTTTTAGAAAGTGTATATAAATTGTTTGGAAAAATCTACTAAAAGCACATACATTTTTGGGAGAGTTAAAGGAAGGTTTTTTTTCTAATTTAATATTTTTTTCCTCTTGGATCTCAAATAACGACATTATTCATTATTAGATTCGTGATGAAAAACATGTTTCAAAGTAAGCTAAAACCTCCTTAACTTTCTTAACTAAAAGAAAAATATTGTACATGGTATTTTAAAATGAGTGAGGCTGTGATTCTTATTGTTTTTTTTTCTAAATCAGAATATTTTGTCTAGTCTTTGATATTTGTGTAATATTATGGAAAATATGTGAATTTAATTAAATTTCAATAAATTTTACATTAAATATGTCAAAATAAAGACATTAAATTTGTTTTTATTTAATTTAAATGTTCTCCGAGTTTCTCTGAAAGGGTGAGTCTTCAATTCAGCACATCAATGGATCTAGGGTGTAAGTGGATATTATGACAGGGGAAAATTTGTCGTTAATTTAGGTAGCTAATAAGGACCTCATTTATTGGCCAGTTCGTTCATCTAGTATGAGGGGAGAGGTTGGGATAAAGGGAGTGGATGGGGGGAATCGATATTTTGCCAGCTGCGAGTAATAATTTATCAGAGTACATGAAAATCTTGTACAAAATCCAAGTAATATATCGATTCGCATATTATTGCAGTAGTAAGTGATAACTATAACATAAAATCAGTATATAATGCAAAGGCGTGCAGAAGGGGTAGTATTCACCCTCTTCGCAAAATTATGTGGGGTTGATACACTCCGTTTGGGTTCAACCCCTTTACACTTTTTGACAAGGTTCTACACCCCCATAATGCAGCCAAGGGGGGTGTCAAGTAAAAAGACCCCCCCCCCTTAATATTAAAGGGGTTGTTTAACGCAAAAAGAATATTTAATTACTAGAAGTTCTGTATAACTAGCTAAAATGATTTCTTCGTAGAACTCCTTATAAACCAAGCAAAATAATTGTGAAATAACGTAAATTGTTAGATTTATATTAACGCATGAGAACTCTGTTCCTCTATAAATTAATAATGTTTCCTAGATTACTTTCTTGCAATGGTGTAAATTTTTAGGACGATTTCAACATTTGTACTTACTCTTATTCGCGATCTAAGCTATCTGTCACGTTTTACGAGCGAAGATACCTAAACGAAGAAAAGCTTTGAACAATAATTAACTATTTGAAAATCATATGATTGAATTATCTTTATTGTTATTTTAAACAAATACATCTTCATTTAAAGAAAATAGCCTAAAATATTTTATATTTCTATTTGCCTTTTTCTATATAGATAAATATTTCAATTAATCATTTTTATAAATTGAACACAAATATATTTAGTGTGGCATTTTTTCAAAAAATTACATAAATATTGAATTTTAAATTTAAATTCTATTTTTACAGAATATTTTAAAAACAAATTATCATTGATGAATTGAAAGGTATATTAAGTGGAAATCACAAAGAAAGTTATTTGTTTTTAAACTTAAAAGTGACATACGACAAAACAGCTGGCCGCATAGTCCTTTTAACATTCCGGCCTAGAACCAGCGTACCAAAGCCTACAGCTTATCTGGACTACGTAATCCATTAAACAGGGGACGAGCTGCTAAAATGTTAAATTTTTGATCAGTTTTTTTTATATCAATGAGCTCAACCTGCACTTAATAGTTTTTGGCTATGTCATATTTGTTGTTGGTTCTAATTATGTGTGAATCTAACCAATGCAGCCAGCCGTTTGACCGTATTCCTTCCTATTTATGACTTATTTTCATTTTCTTATTTTTACAAACATTTTTATTGGTCAAGTCACAAAATAAATTACTAATCTTTATTCCATTTTTTATACGTACATTAGTTTTCAACTTCAAATATTTTGAGATAGGTCAATAGATAAGGATTTTTATTTCTCAGAAATTAAGCAAGGTCTGTTCGTTGTTTTTTTTTATGTTAAATATTACGAATACATATTTATTATTATTTAAACATTTATTACTAAATATAAATGGAAAAATTCCTTATTATGCCATCAGACTTGTACCCCAATAGGACTTCCAGACAAAGGTCATACAGGGTCATTCAAGAGAAATGATTTTTTTAAAAACTTAATTATGCATAGAAAACAAAATAATTATTTAAAATCCTTTGTATATTTGGAAATCCTCTTATGGGACATTTATGTTTCAAATATTTCAAAATGATTATTTCAACAAATTATGCCCTAAAAACCGGTTTTTCCAAAGGCCTTTTTTTCGAAGATTTACTAATTTAAAGGTTGTAAAAAAATGTGCTTCTTTTTGAAATTCAAATTGCGCAGCTTGTGTTAATAGTAAAACAATGTTATGCATATCGCTAGAATCGCCATAAGCTCTAGTTTTTTAATATGTAAAAACTATTCCTGTGGTACGTATGGTATAGGAGCTACGTGATAAAATGTTCCAATTACTTAAAACTTTTCAACCTTTTTCTCACATTTTTCTCACATTTTTCAACGTAGCTCCTAAACTACAAATAGCACAAAAACGGTACTTATATTTTCAAAAACTAGAGCTCATGATAAATCTAACGGTATGCGCATTTTTCTACTATTAACACAAGCCGCGCAATTTGAATTTTAAAGATTTGTGTATTTTTTTCACACCCTTTAAATCCATAAATCTTCGAAAAAAGGGCCTTTAAAAAAACCGGATTTTAGGGCATAATTTGTTGAAATAATCATTTTTAAATATTTGAAACATAAATGTCACATAATAGGTTTTCCAAATATACAAAGGATTTTGAATAATTATTTTATTTTCTATGCATAATTAAGTTTTTAAAAAATTATTTCTCTTGAATGACCCTGTAGAATCAAAGGGCTGGATGTCTGAAGGGCGTTGGTGTATCCTGTCCTTCCTCTATAGGTTATTCCTCTATATCCCCTCCCTATTTGCAGCCTTCTAAAATTATGTTAGACAAATAAAATTTAATAGACTATTAGCAAACGCTTAAAATATTTTTTTTAAGAAATCAATGGAGGAAGTGGATTATTGTGTGTGCCCACTGGTCAAACATATCATTTTTACAACTAAATAAGTTAATATATTATAAACCTTAAAAATTTAATTAGCACCAATTATAACAATAAACATCAAATAACTAATCTTAAATTTTATTAAGGAGGTAATACATGAATATTTTATCTACAATTTTACTTTTATAATTAAGTTAAATCGTATTTGTTTGAATGATTTTTAAAATTCATTTTTCGTATTTAATTTTTATATATCTATTTAAATGAACACTAAATCTTGATGAAATCAAATCAAATCTATGAGCAATATAAAAACTGATGCAAAATCTTTTGATTCTGTCTTAGATTAAAAGTATCTTTTATTGAAAGAATACAAATATTAATTTTTAGAAATTTATCCTTGAATTATGGTTCTAAATCATAAAAACTTAATCGTAAATCTTTAGTTGTTTACAAGCTTTGTTCAAATAAAGGTAAAAGGTCGACTCATTCTCTCTAATATGAAATTTAAATCAATCCTAAGACGACCTTTAACGGAGGCTTTGTAAGGCCAAAATTAATTTTACATTAAAACGAGGTATTAACTCCACGCTCCATGATCTTTACATTATACATATAAATGTAAATATATTATAGGTATATCTTGTGATGAATACCTAAATAATGAGATAAGCATGATCATTTTGCAAGTTTTGATACTTAAAATTTATGTACCCTTGTTGACTCCAGAAGTACAGATCTGTTATGCAAACTTGGATAACAGGACAATATTTGTGTCACATCTTCTACAGTTCGTTCGGCTACATCGTTATACTGACAGCTACCACAACAGCTGCTTTGCTGCTGAACCACATGCTGCTGCTGCTGCGACAGCTGATGCTCTCTAGAGTCCAGATTATAAATATAAACAGGCTTTTTATAGGCAAAATTTTTCCGCTTAATCTCACAAGCTTTTGTATATATTGCTGGCGCACTTTTGGATGTCGTACTCAGGGATGTGGGGTGGGTGACCCCGTGGGTGGATGGGATAGTGGCACCATCTGGGGGCGTGCTCGGGTGCTCGTACTCCCTCATAATATTGATACTAGAGGCGGTCACTAGTTTGTTATTGTCTATAATGTGGTTATTTGTGATGTGATGGTGATGGGAGGGGGAGGTTATTGAGTCACAGTAACAAGTTTTTAATATTTCTGTCTCATCTTCATATTCCTGTTATCAAATGTATCTCTCAATTTAATATATTGATTTTTTCCATGATTGATAAAATAAAGACTTTTTTTCAATAGCGTGGTGTATAATAATTCAGTCTACAGTCTCTTCGCTTTTCTCGATAGTCATAAGAGACCCCAAAACATACAAATGCTTTCAGAAGTATGCTTTATACATTTGCTATAATATTCTTTTGAAACGTTGCTATTTATTGGTTAATTGTTTTTATAACATTATGTCTTGATAGTTTTTTTTTATGTAAACGCTACTTATTTTCTTTTCAATTGTAATATTGAGAGACATTCCTCAAAGCCACTTCTTGTGTTTAATTCTCTATTACTACATATTTTGTTTTAAGTTTATGCCTTGTTTTTTATTTTATTATAATTTTTTTTTTGTTGGTTACTATGAAAATTTTCAAGGATTTAAAGGGATAAGACAAAGAACGATAAATTGATGTACAACTACCCCATATCTAAATTACAATTAGTGGTCGAAACGTTTGTACACTCATCTTAATGTACCATCCTATTAATATTAAATAAAATCCCTAAAGTTGTTGAGCCAACGAATAAGAAAACGTTATTATAAAACTTTGGGGACTAGTGTAATAAACAGCCCATTGTCCTCTCCCTTCCGGTCAATATTGTCAACTTTTTCATAATAGATCTTAAATAGCATAAATCTTATTTCCCTGTTTGTAGTAACTTTGTGTTTCATACAGAACAGGCTTGACCTTGTACTCTGGCGGTCATATTGTTCTTCTGGAGATCCAGGTTCCTCTGGATCAAGTGCGCCCGGTGGTCCTGATCCTGGTGGGGGTGGGGACATGCTGTTCAATTTTGTTATCATATCTGGAACATTCACAATGTTATAAAATAATAAATTTGTCAAACATAGGTCTATAAATTTGATTTTTACTATATCCAATTTAGTAGACCCCGTTGGAGCGCTCATAATTAAAACCTCTCATAAAAGTCTAAAAAGTATAGTATGAGGCTTACTTATTTTCCTTCAGTTAAAGCCCCCGATAAAGCCACACACATATTAAACAAGGATGACAACATACATAAAGCGAAGCACTGAAACGGTAGGACAAACGGACATTAACACTTATATAGTGTCAGAACTGAATAATCAGAATATAAAGGAATAAGAGTCGAAGCAAAATTGTAAGTAAATTTGTTGAAAAACTGCTTGATACAGGATAATGTACATGGTCATACATACATTTTTAGGACTTAATTTTAGAGTTGCTTCGCTTATAACATTTTACTTTGTTGTCCCAAGAATCAACATACTAAAAATCAGATCAATCGGATGATTAGATCACATAAAAATTTGTTGTTCAAAAGTAAAAAAATCAATATGTTTAAAATGGACATACGTACATTCTAACATGCCTAAATTAACGAAAAAAAGCTATCCGTGTGTGACGGACGGACGGACGTACGGACCGACCCTAATTATAGAAAAGCTTCGTTTAAAAAAAAACTAAATTAGAAAATACACATACGTTTTCCTAATTAGTAACTAAAATTTTGTTGCAAAACAAAACTTTTTATATGTTTTTAAATAACAGAAACGGAATGCTTCTTATAAAAACATTATAATTCAGCGAGGAAAGATTAAAGGGTGTTAAAAAAATAACCGATCGCTCACAATTTGAACCACCATAAGTACTTCAAATCTTGGAGATAAACCCCAAAATGTTTAGAGTTTTTGATGGGGCATGTAAAGAACTTTCTTTAGACACCTTAACGAGGTTTCTAACTCAATCTATGCCAATTTGACATAAAAAAGACATTCCCATCCAACTTTGAGGCATGACGGCTCTGTCTATTCCTAGTTCTTGATGATTGCCAGGTCTTTCTTTTTGATGCCAAATTGGCTAAGATTGTGTTAGAAACCTTGTTAAGGTGTCAAAAGAAAGGGCTTTACATGCCCCGTCAAAAACTCCAAACATTATGGGGTCTATCTACAAAATTTTAAGTTCTTATGGTGGTTCAAATTGTGAGCGATTGGTTTTTAAAAAGACAAATCTGTAACAAAATATGCACTTTCGGCGTAGGGCAAATTTCTCTGCAAGGGCTAGGTCTTAAGCTCTAGGGCTCTGGAAGGGTGAGTAGATTCAAAATTCAATATTGTTTTCTCATTGTCATTGCTTGGGCATGAATTGTATTATTTTTTATTAGTTTTGGACCAAAACTGTAAGGTTTATATTGAAAAAAGTGAAGCGATTGGTTTTTATTTTAACACCCTTTATATTAGCAAAATACGCTTTGCATGTTGATCAGGGCAGCAAACTAATTCCATTCAAGAAGTGGGGAAAAGAACAAAGTGGATTGTGGGGAAATTTTTTACTTAGAATTGTTTGTTAGAATCCACGTCCCTTGTCTTTGCATGTTAATATGAATACCTGGAGAAGAATTACCATTCACCATGTTGGCATATCCATTACTTATACATGGATCTAATACTAGGTACACAACTGTCTTCCCATTCTAAATATTATTATTCTATGTTGGCATATCCATTACTTATACATGGATCTAATACTAGGTACACAACTGTCTTCCCATTCTAAATATTATTATTCTATGTTGGCATATCCATTACTTATACATGGATCTAATACTAGGTACACAACTGTCTTCCCATTCTAAATATTATTATTCTATGTTGGCATATCCATTACTTATACATGGATCTAATACTAGGTACACAACTGTCTTCCCATTCTAAATATTATTATTCTATGTTGTCATATCCATTACTTATACATGGATCTAATACTAGGTTCACAACTGTCTTCCCATTTTAAATATTATTATTCTATGTTGGCATATCCATTACTTATACATGGATCTAATACTAGGTCCACAACTGTCTTCCCATTCTAAATATTATTATTCTATGTTGGCATATCAATTACTTATACATGGATCTAATACTAGGTACACAACTGTCTTCCCATTCTAAACATTATTATTCTATGTTGGCATATCAATTACTTATACATGGATCTAATACTAGGTACACAACTGTCTTCCCATTCTAAATATTATTATTCTATGTTGGCATATCAATTACTTATACATGGATCTAATACAAGGTACACAACTGTCTTCCCATTCTAAATATTATTATTCTATGTTGGCATATCAATTACTTATACATGGATCTAATACTAGGTGCACAACTGTCTTCCCATTCTAAATATTATAATTCTATGTTGGCATATACATTACTTATACATGGTTCTAATACTAGGTCTTACCATTCAAAATTTTATCATTCTATGTATTATAACTAATATTCAAATATTGATATATAATGTATCTAATACTAAGTTCTCTAATATTTACCATTCTACATGTTATTAGTCTAGGAAAAAAATAATTTTACAAGAGAAAATTTATAACTCTAGAAATAACTTAAATTTACTTTCAAATAGTTCAACTACTGACCGATAAAAAGACGACTAACCAAAACAGTTTACTTGTAAATAAGATTTATTCTTGCTTAATGATGAAGGGATAGATCAACGAGAATTAAATTTAGTTTCCACCAAAGTTTGAATGTGATGAAGATAAATCTTCTATTGACCTATCCCTTATAAATATACTAGTGGCTTCGCCCCTAGCCTCTAGGGGCTTTGCCCCAAGAGGTATAATTACATCTTCTATTACTTACCCAGCAGAACGGATCACAAATTTTCGCACCTACCCAGCAGGAAAACATTTTGCAATTAAATTCGCAAAATTCGTAAAATTCGTAAATTTCGTAAAATTCGTAAAATTCATAAAATTTGTAAAAAAAGAAAATAAAAAAAAATGGGGGGGGGATTTTTTTGTTTTTGGGGGGGTTGGGGGTGTCCCACCCCCCAAGAAAATAGCTTAAAACCACCGCAGGACCAATAGGTATATACCCTGAAGAGAAGAATCCAATCGGTTCAGTGGTTACCAAGATCTTAAGGGACAGACAGACGGACAGACGGATAGACATCAAGCTACTTTGTATTATAGATACCTCCTCATCTGAATCTAATCCATATTTGTGTTTGTTCTGATGATAACAGAATGAACATACCGCGGGACTCAATATTATTATCTAAATATGATAATTTAAAAGTTTCATTGTAACAAAATGAACAGAATGCTGAAATTTGTTCGTCTTTATTTAATGCTCTTTTTTTAGGTAGGCTTGGCTTTAGGCTATTCTTTTTTAGATTTAAGTCTTTAGATGGTTTTAAGATATTTTCTATATATGTAGCGAAGGATCTTGCTAACTGCTCAACCGATACGATTTTCCTTTACAGTGAAACTTCTTATTGGTTCAGGAAAGGTTTGAACTATTTTGGAGGAGGGAACCTCTCAAGAAAAATTACTCCTAGAAAAAACTACCACCATATCCTCCCGAAACAAATTTTTTATTACTTTTTCTTTTTAAAATTAGAATAGAAAATTGAGGAACTATGCCACCAAATACCTCTAGGGGCGTGGCCGCTAGTTATTTATATACAGTGCTTACCAATATAAGAATGAATACCAAGGCCACAAGACCTGGGTCCGGGTTCCACTCATACTTATAGCCCATCATTGAAATTCTAGTCAATCATCTTGTCTGAAAATATTTGGAGGATTTAAAAAAAAGTCATTTTACTTTTAAAAATTTAGGCAATCCTTTTAAATCAAATTAAGAAATTTATGCTCTAAATGTATAAAAATACCCATTTTCCACTACTTGGAGTAAGATATTTAAATTATATATCAATATTTATTTATTTATCTTATATGTACATGAAAATTTAATTCAAATAAGACGACTTTTATAATCTCTGGATAAGTTTGGAAAATGTAATTTTCCTGACAAGAGAATTTTATTTGATAATATTCCTCTTACAAATCAGGATACATTCTATACTTTTACGTAAGTCTATCGAGTAATGCCATTAAGGACATTAAATTTCTGTATTTTTTTTGTAATACTGAAACTTCTTCAAAAACTTTTCATGGCCACTAAGCATCCACTGAATAACTCAATTAGTTTGTGTGCTTGTCGTCATTTTCATTGTGAATCACGACTTATATATGATGTCATTATTGTTTTGAATCCTAGTGCGGGGTTGATGGCATGTTGAATATGTGGTATTAAACTTTTTGGGGTTGCGGAAGTTTCCTGTAAATGCTTTCAGAGAACATTAATTTGTCCGGGCAAATGAAAACACTTGAGATAATTAGATCAATTATAAAAACACAAGGATGAAAAGGGTGAGAGAAAGAGCAAATTAATGATAATAATAATTTTTTTGTGTTTCGATATATGTATTACTAGCGGCTACGCCCCTAGAAGCCTCTAGGGGCACTTAAGGTAGGAGGGGGGAAAGTTAACCTCATCCCATTTTAAATTTGTGTTCAAAAGAGTAAAAATATATTTTTTTTGGGGGGGTGGAGGTGAAGACATCCTCCCAAAAAATAGTTTAAAACCTTCCCAGAACCTATAAGAAGCTTCACTGTAAAGGAGAATAATATCGGTTCAGTGGTTAGCGAGATCCTTCGGGACAGACAAAAACCACTTACTACTTTATATAATAGGATATAAGAATAATAGAAAAAACGAGAAGGGAGGGGGTGTCGACACCCACCTCCACCTCGTAATTCCATGCTCAAGTTTATGTCGCAAAAAAGAAGCTCTATATAGTGCCTATAAAACACGTGGCCGAAGTATCCCAATTGACGTCATATTATAATTGTCCATTATTTTAATATGACGTCATTCGGGATACTTCGGCTGAAAGTAAAAATATTATAACAAATAGAAATAATAAGATTATGTCTCTTGTTGATAAAATAACAGCATTCAAGCAAACAGGTTTTTTTTATGAATATACAAAAGGAGAAAACTAAACAAAACTGTCTGGCAGGATAAGTTAATCAATTATAGTTCGTATCAATCAATGTTTTATTGGATAAATTCATCAAAAATAAAAATTTAGACGTATTTTTATGACGTCAAACATACATACACCTTTCTGCAGACCCTATATTATGAAGTGTACGTTAGTAGTTAAAGTAGTTAATAGAGCTAATCACAAACGGTTTATTAGGGACCCTTTAAAAATAAGGGTATCTTAAGCTTTACTTTAGTTTGGGGGAGATAGGCTACCCTTAAATTTAGTAATGTCAAGCTTAAGTAAAGATTTTGATAGGCATACTTTAGCCTTACATAAACCTCTCATAAACAAGTGTACATTAGCCTGTACTAAACCTTCTTTATTACATCAACTTATATTATTAAAATATAATATTTTAAAATCTTTCTTAACTTATCCTTTATGTATTTGTTTATGTAAAATAACGTGGATTTAATAAAAAAGTATTTCATAAATAAATTACAGTTCTCTTTGCATTATTTGTAAGAATAGAATTGTAGAAATGAACTCTTTGTATGATTAAAAGTTCATAAAGGCAAAGAGAAAAAAGTAAAAGAGGGGAATCAAGGGAATTTAAGAATGGACAAAATCAGTAGGCCTGGCCATTTTTGCTGTGCTAAACCATATTGTTGTTGCACCTCTTTCCAAACTAAAAGAATTTAAAGAAGATTAATTAACTTTTGTTATAAAATTTTGATATTAAATTGTTAAAAAAATATTTTAAACCTTTTTCTACTAATATCGTGGATTTAAAAGATTTTTATTAGCAAAGTTACTATATAATATGAATTTATGTCTGTCCATCTGAAACATTTAGGGGAAATTAAATATTTGAGAAAGCCATTTTGGTTCGATTGCTTTTAATAGAAAAGGTTCTGATTGATTTGAAAACAATTTATTTTATCTTTTATCTTCATTTTAATTTTAACATTAAATGAAAATATGCTTAAAAATGATATTGGAAAAGATGTTGTCTTAACTCTTAATAGTTTTCCTCATGACATTATAAGGCTGCACCACCAATGTATTTTTCCCCTCTCTCTTTTACTTTACTTACTGCTTCTCTTTTCCCCCCAATTGTTTATATCTACCCTTTTCAACCGATTCCCCCCAATAAGTGTACCTTAATTTTGTGTTAACACTCACTAGGCCAATCCTCCCCCCACCTCCCCCCCCTTAGTGTTCTTCATTTTGGGTTTAAAAGTTATCATGATTGAGGCTGTACATTTGTATCTTACTTTTTTTTTCCTTTTTTCCCATTAATCTTAATCTAGTTTTTGCTACTTTAAAGATAGCATTTTGTTTCTTTTCTCCCTTAATCTTGTTTTTAATACTTTAAAGATAACATTTGTTTAGCTGATTTATAAAAACTCTTCCTATCTTTTCTGTAAAAGATAGGATACCCTAAGAAAAAATAAGGCTTTCCTTATTTTATTTAAATAATAATGAATGAAATTCTTTCTTAGCTAGACAATTTGATACATTTTTTTAACAAAACATATTGTAGATTAAATTTAACTTTACTACAACAGAAAAAAATTAACAATCTATTTGCATGAATTTGTCTATTGGATGTACTCTTTGCATTTTTCCTTTCTTATTAGAGAGTTGCTAAACAAGAATGACAACATTAATAAAAGCGAAGCTCTAAATTTGTAAACAATTATAATGTAAAATTGATTAAATGCAGGATAATGACATACACACATTTTTTAGGAATCATTATTTCAAATATAAGATCAAGATGAATAGGATAACTAAATAATTAAAGTTTTTATAAAAAAAGATTTAAAAATCAGTATGTTTAAAATGAACATGTGGGCATTTGGATAACGATTATAGAGTTGCTAAATCGTATCTAACTATTACAGGAAACATTATTTGAAATTGATAGGATAATTCTTATATGCCTAAATTAATAATATGAGCTATCAGATACAGATGGACGGACTTACTCTTATTATAGAAAAGCTTCGCTTTTAAAAAGAGAAGTACAAAGTTGCATTCTCTCAATTAAATTTGTTATGTAATTACATTTATGTTCCCAATCTTATTAGTATTGTTATTTTTAAAATTTTAGATTTTAGGAACCTGCCTTAATTGAATAGATATAGGACATTTAGATACACATTTTCTAATGCAGCCAATAGGAAAACAATGTAGCAATAATTCGGCCATATTATTGGTTAAAAATTGTGCAGATTTTTGTACAAAAGTGAGGACGTCAAAATATGTGTGGAAGGGGGGGGGGGAGGGATGGTTGTTTATCTTCCTAAAAATGCTTTGAAAAAAAATTTTTTTTATTACCCTCACAATAAAATCTTTACCAACATTTGATGAAGGGGTAAATAATTTTTAGTAGTGAAGCTACTCTTTAGATCCAAATGTTTGTCTATCGGTCAGTTTCTCCTTCAAAGACAAAAATGTAGAGAATATGATTATCTCATCTCCTATTCAAGATATACAGCAGTAACTTTTTGTCAACACTCTCATATTAAGAAGTATAATTATCTATTAACCCTTACAGATCAGGGGGGGGGGGGGGTCATATTGACCCCCCCCCTCTATTTTTTTCAATGTCATTTTTTTGTAGGTAAGAGTTGATCTTATAAGGATATCTAGTCTGTGTCGGTCATGGCGTCCGGTCAAAGTCGGTTAGGTGGCACCAAAGAAGGTGTATTTACTTTTATTTTTATAGCTAGCCGGTGCTTTTAGTAAGTAGTAGATGTAAATTTTTCCATAGAATTCAGATATGCAATCGGTTTTTTTGTAGACCTCTTATTTTTAAAGTAATGTAAGTTTTTTTTTTTTAAATTAAGTCGATTTTAAGGTACTAAAATGCAACAAAAAAAAGAAAGAAAATGGCCATTATGAACAAAAATGGTAAAATCTTTAATTTGACACCTTACTTTTTAAATTCTGTCAGGTAATTATTGAAAAAATCGATTTTTTAAAACCCACAAGAATAAAAACTTTGAACTTAATTTTATCATTACCCAGGCATAAGAAATAGGCGTTATATATACTGTTAGAATGAGAAAAATATTACAAATCCATTCTAAGCAAAATTGAAATAAAAAGTTTACACTATAGTATATAAATTACAATAAAAGGAATTATATAAAAATATTATGTTATATTATACAGGCAACCATCTTATTTCTTATTTTGAGAATAAAAATGGGAAGGGGGTAAAGAGGGGATGAAGAAAGTGTTGCTTGTACAAAATAATATATTAGGCCATTTTTTATTTTTTTACTTTTTTTCAATTTTGCTTATAATGGATTCGTAATATTTTTCTGATTCTAAAGGTATATATGAACCCATATTTTTTATACCTGTGTAATGATAAAATTAAGTTCAAAGTTTTTATTCTCGTGGGTTTAAAAAAATCAACTTTTTCAATAATTACCTGACAAAATTCAAAAAGTAAGGTGTCAAATTAAAGATCTTACTATTTTTGTTCATAATGCCCATTTTCTTCCTTTTATTTGTTGCGTTTTGGTACCTTAAGATCAACTTAATTTAAAAAAAACAAACTTAATTATTTTAAAAATTGCATAACTGAATTCTATGAAAAATTTTACATCTACTACTTAATAAAAGCACCGGCTTATATAAAAATGTATAATTACTAAACTTAAAAAGTCATGATGTAATGAAGGCAAGTGACATTGAAAAAACTAGAGGGGGGCGGCTAATTTAGCCCCCCCAATCTGTAAGGGTTAATTTCTTATTGCTCTAAGGGAAACATCCATGGTAATTGGAGTGCTTTTTAGCAGGTTTTTGGCTATAGGACTACTTCCTAGAGTATTTAAAGCTAAAGAATCAGGAAAAAATATATCATCTAAAAATTTTGTTGCCCAAATTATTGAATTTAAACAAATACGTCTAAATAATCAAAAGCATTCAGAAATTTATATCATCTAAACATTTTGTTGCTGAAATTATCAAAATGAAACTTATACAGTTACAAATAAACAAAAGGGTTTGTCTTACACCTCTATATGTATGACAGAATTTGGTGCCAGATAGACCATCTAGATCTTATATATCTATTCATTGGATGTCAAAGCTCTTCCCACCTCTACCTGCTTTCTTTTGAATTAAGAACCCTTAGGCATCGCTAACTTTAATGTAAGCCTACCTTAAAGTTGTACTAAAAAAGCTTACATAAATTTGAAAGTAACCTTTATCAACCCCCCCCCCCCCCCCCCCACCACCCTTCCCTATTAATTTCTACCTGCTTTCTTTGCAAAGAAAGGTTTAGGAATCCCTAACTATTTATGTAAAGGTAGCTTAATCCCCTCCCTATTTTCGATGCCCCTACCTTATATGAATCATCCCTTTTGATCCACTTCTCCATCAAAAATCCTAGGGTATCTTATCAAAAAAAAGGTACCTTAACTAATTTTAAAAATAATAAGAAATAAAATTCTTTCTTAGGATGACAATTTGATGTTTTTTCAACAAAACTTTGTGTGGATTATTTTTAATTTTACTGTAATAGAAAAACAAACTATAAGGATAGATCATATAGAACTAAAAGCTACTCTTTGTAATAAACATATAAAATTTGTTAACATGTGGCACTTTGTAGATTTTAATTTTAACATCTATATAGATGTTCATACATTTTAACAAAAAAGTATCATAGGTTCAACACTTGCCTATTTCTAATATTTGATTATATGTCATGTGTTTTACCTATATTTTACATGGTGCCTTTACCAAGCTAAGAAATCACTCTCTACAAAACGTTTTTTTTAACCTTTCTCTATAAATCTAACAACTTTAAAGCTTAGAGGGGTTATAGCTATTAAGTATAACACAGACAGGACTTGAATAGAAACTACTTAAAAACTAATGAAAGCTATATAATTTTTATGATTTTTTAGCTAAAAGAACAGTTAGCTGTTTTAGATAATAACCTTTAAAAAAATATTCTACCAAGAAAGTACAAAAGTATAGTATAATGAACCAATAGATATAGTAGATCTAGATGGTAAATCGGGCCCAATAAGTTGTGAAACTTAATAAGAAATATCCAAAGAGGTAACTTTATCCCAAGAAAGTTAACTATTTAAAGATGACTTCTTATATATGTTATGTCATATATGCTTTAAATCATGCGAGGGAAGAAATTTTTTAACCATATGACCAAAGCAAAGGCTTATCCTATGAAAGACTATTTATAGATGATTCATTTTGCGAATGATATCAAAGGATAATTGCTCTTTCTAACCAAATTTTGTTTACTTTCTAACCAATATATGGTAGATTGATCCTCCCCTGTATTCCTATTGGCTGAATTTGGGAGTATGTATCTAGATTATACCTTTTAATAATTCTTACTTGATAATTTCTTTATTGGTGTTCCTTTATTTCTTCAAATCTTGAATGACAGCTTTAAATGACTTATTTTTGATTACATTTTTTTACGGCAATGCTTCGCCTATCTATTATGAAGTGTTGATTTAGGGAAAAGAGAACACTGAAAACATTTTTTACTGTGCTAAGAAAATTGCTAATAAAACATCACATGTTTTATTTTAATAGAGAAAGAGGGGACAATGGGCTATTTATTACCAGCTTATACCAATAACGAAATTAATTTGAAAAAATCACAAACATTAACACTTGTATAGTGTCAGAACTGAATAATCAGAATATAAATGTATACGAGTCGAAGCAAAATTGTAAGTAAATTTGTTGAAAAACTGCTTGATACAGAATAATGTTTATGGACATACTTACATTTTAAGGACTTGATAGAGTTGCTTTGCTTATAATATTGTTCTTTGTTGTCCCAGGAATCAATATACCAAAAAGCAGATCAAAGGGATAATTAGATCACATAAAAAAATTGTTGTTAAAAAAGTAGAAAAATCAACATGTTTAAAATGGACGTACGGACATTCTGGTGATGATTATAGAGTTGCTATGCTTTCTAAATCGTACCTAACTACTACAGGAATCATCATGCAAAGTTTGAAATCAATAGGACAATTCTAACATGCCTAAATTAACAAATAAAAGCTATCTATCTTGGACGGACCGACCCTAATTATAGAAAAGCCTCGCTTTTAAAAATCATCCTGTACAAAACATTTTGAAGCAATTCATATAAATCTAATATCTTTAGAGGGGTAGCCAAAAGATATGGTGTATGTCTGTCTGTGTGTGTAGGACTGGACTAAGAACTACGCATGAAAACAGTTTTTAGTATCTTTAAAAGTTTTTTAAAGCAAGAATAAGTTTCCTTTTTTTAAAATATAACTAATGGCATATAAGAAGCTTCCATGAAAAGAAACCTATTCATTCCAGAAGCTAGCAAGATATTTTAAACATCCTTGATTATATCTCTTTTTTTATGACCATTGTATTTACCTTCACTTTTACTTTATTTCTAAAATAGCAGCTACGCCCCTAGAGGCCTCTAGTGGCACTTTAGATGTTTTTATTTGTTTAAGTCTCTACATTACTTCTTTATTTTACGATAATTCTCTATGTTACAATGAAGTCTCCCATATATTTTAAATATTTCGATTTTTTGTCATTTCTCTTGGGAGGTTGGTTGTACCCTCTCCCAAAATAGTCCTAAACCTTCCCAGAAACCATTAGAATCTACATATAAAGGAGAACCCAATCGGTTCAGCGTTTAGCGAGATCCTTTGGTACAGACACACAGACAGACACACAGACAAACAAACATCCTGCTACTTTAGTATACGGATTTTAGCGCATCTGAAGGAACACAAATGAATATATCAATCAGTTAAATGTAGATGAAATCAGGGATCTAAAGGGATAAGACAATAGTAGATAAATTGATACCCCGCCCAAATTGAATTTTGGGATGCCTAGGCAAAATTTTTGAATTTTGATCTACCTCCCCCCCATATAAAAAAGGCTTGGACGTCATTGTACTGTACAATTAGTGGTTGAAACGGCTGGATATTAAGATTAATGAACATACCAATTAAATTTCGAAAAAAATTCCCAAAAGTTATTAAGCTATTGAATAAGAAAACGTTATAATACAAATTTGGGGACTAATGTAATATTTTAGAAAGCCCAATGATCCCTCCCTCCCTGGATTGAATGAGAATTTGTACTTGCTTTCTACCTGACTTAACTAGATAAGATACCTTTTATATGTTAAGTATACCTAAGTAATTTTATGTAACCCTAATTAAATAATTAAAAAATAAAATTAAAAAATATGAAAGATAAGTCTTAATTAGAGTAAAGTTTTTTTCGTCTACATAAATAGAAAAAAAGAAACATTATAAATAACTGAAAGTGTACTCATTGTAATAAAATTTGAATTATAGCTCTTTAAATGTAGAATCAAATAATTACATCTATTTTGTTGTTCATTCATTTTAACGAAAAAAAATAATTTGCAAATGTTTAGCACACCTGCCCATTTCCAATATTTGAATATGATTTGTGTTTTTTATATATATTGGGGAGGTTAATTTACCATATTTTCTACTAAAAAAATCACCCTATAAAAAATATTTTGAAGTAACCATTCTTTATAATTATGAAAATAAAAAAATATCTTTAAAGAGGCCTTAGATGGTTAATTGCTATTATGTATAACACAGATAGGATGTATGTGGCAGAATTTACAAGGAACCGTGCTCAAAAACTTAAAAAAGATAGAAATATTTTTTAAAAATCTTTAGTTAGAAAAACAATTGGCTGTTTTAAGACATAACCAAAAAGGTACTCGTGTATCAAACCTGATTTTTCTTGACCTAACTTAATGTAACTAAGAACAAAATAGGAACCCCTAGTAAACTTCATAAGGTACCTTAAAGCTTCCCTAAGTCTTACTTAACATTACTACATTTAGGAATACTTAACAATAACTTAGAAACTTCATAGGGATACTTAACTAAAAGCTTACATAAGCCTGACATAAGAAAATACCATTAGGAACACTTATCTTCGTTCGTGATTCTCACTAATATTTCTCTGTTGGGCTTTCTAATAAATGTTAACCCGTGAATCTAGATTAATTAAAATTTAAAACACGAAAACGCGTGACTCATAACACACAAGTAGGCATACGGATTTTATTGGTCAAAAAGTTTGGACATTATTTGCTTGAAACCAATCAATCAAAATTAAACAAAATTGACCATTTATTATGAGGCAATGAATAAGATAACGCGGTTAAAAATCTTTGGGCACCAGTACAGTGTAATTTAAAGTATTTCTCATCCTGCTAATTGTTGTTAAAGAAAAGTATTAAAGAATTTTTTAAAATTTACAAATGTTTTTACAAATATCAAAGTTAAATAAATGTCTTTAAACCCTAGCTAAATATTTGGTAAAACATTACAATTCCAATTTCTAAAAACAAATATAAACGTAATGATGAAAATCACACGCCATACAAGTATTTGCAATAATTAATTTCTATACAAATTATAGCACTTTGACTTTAGGGTGACATTTGACAGGTGTAGTTTTATTTTAATCTTAAAGATAGATGCCAATGTCTGTTAAAGCGAAGATAGAAAATAAGATAAATTAACATTCTAATGTAGAGATTCAAAGCAATTTTACAAGCAATGCTATTAGTTTCTTCGATAAATGATGAACAATAATAGCCTTATACATGTGGCACATCAACTTAAATCCGTGCGTGTGCTTGTATTTCCAAGTAAGATATAAAAACCAGTAAAGTGATGTTTATACGATTTTTAGAGAGGTTTCTGGTATGGCAATCCAAAAGATCATGACAAAAAAATTTGTTCCTCATTAATTTTTTTCGTTGTTAATAGTGAAATGATGGAGAGACTTTCTTAAGGGCGAGACTAGTGGCGGAGCCACAAGCACTAAAAATAAAATAAAAAATAAAAATATTAGATTATTATAAATATGTTTATTCCATAAGATGAAAACATCTTATATTCCAGTTTTGTGTAACCTCTGTAAACAAACTTAATTCCTTTTTACTATTGAAAAATAACATTGCTAAGCTACTTATGAAACACTTAAAATACTCTTACTGAGAAATTTCACATTTGTTTGTGTTACGTCAATGTACATTTTGGACAGGTATTAAAAATGTTATAAAAAATTTAAATTTTGTAACATCTTATATTAAGGGCAAATGTAAAGCCTGTTTTGGCTTTAATATTTTCGCCAGTCATGACTGACTCATTTTACTTTTTTTTCTTGAACAAGTAACGTATGTCAAGTAATATTGATAGTTGACATGTTAAAGCATTATAGGTTTTCCTTTCTGTATAATCTCACATTGTACAAATTGTAAAGATACTAAAAAAATAATTTAATGGATCCCTGTACAATCGTTTTCTATTCTGTTGATATCCAATTGGTTTGTGTCGATTAATTTGCTCATAAAAAAAAGTGGAAATGGCTGACATGATATCGACATATGACATTATGAATACATACTGATATTGACAAAATAACTTACGAATTTTAACAGGGATTTCATTGTTAAGAATTAGATATTAAATTGCCCAGCCTTTGATCTCAGGAAAGACGAAAGAATTGTTTCATCAAGATGGATATCTTAAATTTCTAGAGTTGAAATAAATTATTCTATTTAATTATTTATATTAAAAGAGAATTGTTGTGTAGTATTTTGTGTACTTGTGGTTATGTAATTAGTCTCTAGGGGGAGGGGGGATTATTCAGGAATCTAAAGGGATAGGACAATGGCCCATAAATGGATTTACATTCCCAATGATTATACATAAAATTACCATTTATATAGATTACAATTAGTGGTTGAAACGTTTGAACACTAAAATTAATGAACCAATCAACTAAAATTCAATAATAGCCTCCAAAGTTGTTGATCCAACGAATAAGAAAACGTAATCATAAAACTTTGGAAACTAGTTTAATAAACAGCCCAATGTCCCCTTCCCTCTCTGGGATCAGTATTTTCTGCGATACATTAATTTTGAAAATGGGCTATTTCTCAAATAAGCCTGGCACTATCGCTAAAAGGATTATACGAAAACTGTGCAGTGGTTGCTAGACAAAACTCACACATATCCAGATACTTAATCATATAGCACAATTATAAATAGGACCTGAATAACAACTTTAACAAGTAGCTTAGCTAGGGAAAGTTCAGAAAATGTTTTCAATAGATGCAAAAAATTTGATTTATGAAAATATTTTAAACATTTTTAAATGACATATTTTGAGGAATAATCTTTTCTGACGAGTTCTACTTTAAGTCTTAAGTTTAATAAGTTTAAGAAAATGGTTTAATATAATTGAAAATAAAGCTCAGTGAACATTACAGAACTTTGCATTTCTCTATAAAACTTTTCACCATTAGGATAATACATTAGAGGCAAAATTGATTTTATAAACCAAATAAAGCAAAAAGTTTTAATCAATTAAGTTTTATACACAATTGTGCAGTAAATTTTTACTAAAGCTTCTGTAACGGATAAATTTGATTAATACACAATAGAATCGTCCTATCTATGTTTAATTTATCACGAACATTCTTGTCAAAATAATGTAATTTGATAAAGTTCATATTTTAAAATTTTTGTTGTTGTCAATTTGTTGCTCTTTTTTTCGTCAGTTTCTTCACAATAATTTTAGTAGAAAAGAAAATTAGTAAAAAAACTCATTTCTCTCATATTATTTGTATTTACCAAAGTCAGTCAAGAAGACCGACTGATCAACTATTAATACAGTAGGTGTCTATTCATCAACGAGATCTTTAAAACAAAAATCAGCAAACTATCTTTAAATGTAGCTTAGAAAAATAAAATTACCCACTTCGATGTTCCATAAAGCATTTACAAACACTACGAAAGATCATGTTTGTTACAGAGTAGATGTGCATTGTTAAAAAAAAATCTTAAGAAATTTCAGCTTTTAATCTTTAGTAGAAGTCGGGTAAATTTCATATCCTATAAGCATAGCACACAGACATTATTCAGTCGAACAAACAAAATGATTTAAAGGGTAGCCTCATTGCTAAAAAACCTTCATTTTTTCCTGTAAACGTTCAAAAGTAAAAATCTGGAGAAAAGGAAAAAAAAACTTTGTCTAAAAAGTTTTCAAGTTGATGGTCAAGTATGTTTTTATTTCATTCTTCTGTCCCAACTTTTCCTGTCTATTTATACAGTTCATACTATATCGATATTAATATACCCTATCAATCTTTTTTTCCTTTCCCAAAACAAGACTCAACTAATAATGTCCTTAAATTATGTCCGGTCAAGAAATATGTAATTCGTGGCAAATTTTACTCAAACGAAGCCTGCAAAAAATGCAGCTCTCTAACTGCTTAAAGGTTGCAACAAGTAGACCGACCCAAGTTAGCAGCTAGAGAGGTGTATTTCTCGCAGGCTCTCTTTAACGCATAACCGACATCAATAATGCAATTTTTATGATGTCTTGACGACCATAGTATGTCAGCCTTATGTCGACACTACTAGGCTTGGCATTGTGGTTGATTTGGCCGAGACATTTTTGTTGGTCAAGTTTTGTGAACTTTTGTTTGTTATTGATATTAATTTTTACGCCAATTTTCTTTTATTTGCTTTATTTTGTACTTTTTCAGCAAACTTTGACCACTTTATTTATTTTTAAAAGTGAAGCTTTCAAACTTCACATGATGATTAATGTTACAGTTAGTTATGATATAAAAAAGCGTTTCAACTCTATAATTAATATCTTCAAGTCGGTATCTTTATTTTAAACATAATATTTTTATTCACATGTTTTTTTGAAATTAGAATGTAAAAATGTCCGTATAAAGCATCCTGAAATTACGTAATTTTTTTTCTTCAGATTTCCAAAAATTTTATATGTTAAATGCGGTGATACCCTATATTTGTTACTGTTCGTTTGTCTGACCTCTTCATATGTTAAGCTTCGCTTTTATGGATTTTTCCATCCTTGTTTAATCTATCAACAACTTAAAAAGTCCCTTACTCTCTTTATATGAACCTTGTTAACTTTCAAACACTGTAAAAAATGAATAATAAAATTTTTTATAAAATTAAAATTTGTTTATTAGTAGTTTTTTTAGTGTCTATAAAAAATGACGTCTTACTGGCCTACCATTGGTCAATTAAAATGTATACTGGCCTGCCATAAAAACATATAAAAGGACTGTTTTATTTTTTTTCTCAGGCCTATTATATTATACAACCCTTCAGAATCCTACTTATGGCTTCTATAAAAATCTCTTTTTCTCTCTTTGAATTCAAAAAAGGGTGTTTTCTATATATTATCTTGATTTTCTTTAGAAGACATCGAAATTTATTATTTAAAAAGTGAATTTTTACATTTCAAATTTTTATTTACCATAACCAGAAATTGGCTAAAACCTTTTCGTTACAAGGACGGTGTTATACAAAACTGGTACTTGCGATAATCTTATGCCGCATAACAATACCTTATTCTTGTCCCTGCCCCACTGTGTGGTGTATAAAGTTGTGGTATGCATTTTCACCAATAGTTTTATCAAGTTGCAATTTGATCAGGAAAGTTATCAAGCTACTTCCTCTACCCTCTGTCCAACAAACTCACATCCAGCTAGCCCAAACATTAACATTAACTTTTATATTCATGACTATAAACTAGTATCTAACAATATTAACTTGTGGTTCGCCCACAGCAATTAGGAGGGAAGTCCCTATAGGGGGTTAAACCACTTCAGTATTTAAACTTTGTTGGAATTAAAGTTGTGAGCTGGGGGATTGCAAGTAATTTTTTTATGGAGGTTTGTTCCATGCCTGAGGAGTCCTATTCCTACAGGGTACTATTCCGCTGGACTAATTTATCCTTAAAGTAACCTAACCTACCCTGCAATCAGCATAAAAAACGTTATTTTTCTTTAAAAAGTTTGCTTAAGGTCAAAGTGTCATATAGGGTATTAATCATCTAAAGGGTATATCTATTTGACAATTTATACTGTTAAACAGTTAGTAATATTTACAAAGTGAGTGGCCACCTGGAGTGTTAGCGTAAATGATCACGTGCCAGCTTGCCGTCGGGAAGGTGTCGAGTTCGAGTCTGAACCACGCCACGTCAAAATAGAGACTATAAAATTGGTATGTAATGCTGCTGTGTCTGGTACGTGACCCTAATTTGTAAGAGAAGTGGCAATGCCTTAGCTATAAACAGACGCAACTTATTACCATAACACAGTTCACTCGAAGCGACAGTAAGAGAACAAAAAAATTCCCAGACAGAAAGCCAACTGTTTCTAAAATGTCCTAATGAACATAATAAATTTAGTGGAAAAACGAAAATCTTAAAATGAGGCCTTTTTGAGAAATTTAGATTTGAAAATATCAAGTTCAATTTTCATCCCCTAGGAGTTACGACATGAAAAGCATAGATTTTTTATTTAAAATTTTAAACAACTTTGCTTTTATGAAGTCTTTCATAAAACCTTTTTTATGTATGATTTATTTAAGGCTGAATTTCTATGACCTTAGCAAAGCAACTGATGAAAATGGCCATTAATTTACTTCCTTCAGGAGTGGTTTTATGAAGAACTTTATAAAAGCAAACTTGTTCAAAATTTTAATGTTCTTAGTCTATTTAAAAAAGACTTTTAAAGACTTATTAGTGAATATGTGAGTGTAAATGCTTTGTTTTAGTTTAGAGGCCAGTAAAGTTTATTTAATTTTCACCTAAACTTAAAATGGAAATTAATATTTTTGTTTATAAAAAGTTTTGATCTTTAAAGGGTTATCTTGAGTTTCTTATTGAAATTAAGAATATTTATTTACTTTTTAACTTTAAAACTGATGAATTAATTTCCGCTATAAAATGAAATGTGTAATAAACAATGAAAGTTTGATAAAAACTGATAATAATTCAAAGTTAGAATTTCCTAGTGAATAAATCCTGAATGTTTCAGTAGGTAATTTAAATATCCTTTGGTTTTCTAGTTCTTTTAAAATTATATTTAACACAGGTTTTATTTTTAGGCGAGAATAAAAAGTAGAGATATGTTCAGCGACATAAGCTTCAAACATACAAACAATCATCGCTCTACATTGTATTATAATAACTGCCCCGCTTCTATCAAGAGAAAAATAGCATAAGCCCATCTAAGACCTTTAAATTTAAAAAAGAAGAGCCTAAAACCATCCTGTGTTCTCTGTGAAGTTCTGACTACAAGACTAAATAACAAGTAAATAATAATCCACATATGTACCCCACTATTTAACTGAATGTCTGACTACAAGACTAAATAACAAGTAAACAATAATCCACACATGTACCCCACTATATAACTTAATGTCTGACTACAAGACTAAATACCAAGTAAACAATAATCCACACATTTACCCCACTGTATAACTGAATGTTTGACTACAAGACTAAATAACAAGTAAACAATAATACACACATTTACCCCACTGTAAAACTGAATGTCTGACTACAAGACTAAATAACCAGTAAATAATAATCCACACATCCACAGCAAAACTTTAAAAAAAGGTAGCATGCTACGTCGTTCGATATCGTTAGGGATAAACGTTGGAAAATCGGCCTTTCAAGAAAAGGTAGCATGCAAGTTTGCCATCAACATCGTAGCAGAGTAGCATTAAGTAATGCTGCTCTCTATTCGGTTCTTTTAAAGTATAAAAGCCTCTGAGCACTTTTTTCTCACTTTTTCTATTTTTATCCTCTCTCTCTCTCTCTCTCTCTCTCTCTCTCTCTCTCTCTCTCTCATTCTCTTTTAATTTATGCTACTATTGTGCGACTTTGCCACATACTCTGCTACGATATCGATGGCGAACTCGCATGCTACCTTTTGCTTGAAAGGCCGATTTTCCAACGTTTATCGCCAAAAAATTAGGTGGTAATTCATGGCGAAGGGGATTGGAGGTAGCATGAGACTCGGTACATATATTGCACGAGCTCGATGGCGATTCCTTGGCGTAATATCTTGCTGGGAGCTGTATAACTGGATGTTTGACTACAACACTAAATAACAAGTAAACAATAATCCACACATGTACCCCACTGTATAACTGAATGTCTGACTACAAGACTAAATAAAAAGTAGACAATAATCTACACATGTACCCCACTATATAACTGAATGTCTGACTACAAGACTAAATAACAAGTAAACAATAATCCACACATGTACCCCACTGTATAACTGAATGTCTGACAACAAGACTAAATAACAAGTAAACAATAATCCACACATGTACCCCACTGTATAACTGAATGTCTGACAACAAGATTAAATTCAAATTGGAAATATTTCATTGATCTGTGTGTGAGTGTGTGTGTGTGTCACTTTTCCTTTTCTAATAAATATTCTCTTTCTTATTCACTGAATTAAAAAAATACTTTTTTAATTCTCGTGAGTAAGATACAGCCAAATATGGCCAATAAGGTATAAGATTCATATTTATATATATATATCCGATAATCAAAGTAAAGGAATGTAGGGAGCGAGAGCTGTATCTAATTTTAAAATTCATTTTTTGGTCTTATAAAACTGACAATAACCCAAATGGGAAATACTTAATTTGCTGCTACTCAGACCCTTCAGAAAAAATAACCAATACAATTAGAATTAAACACAACAACTTTTAACAGCTTAATTGAGAAAGAAAAGTTCAATGAAATTCAATTTCTTAGCTGAGGAGTCATTGCTATTTGTGGGAGGTAGTTGTAAGAAATATAAATCTATACCTTTACATTTATTATCTGATTGAATAATAGTAATTTATCCCATCGTACATTAGACAGCTTTCCGCGGATATTAAAATGAAAAAAAAATTGTTATTAATTTATGATTCTTATTTTAATATTCGTGGAAAATCATTAAATTTTTTTTTGGTGATTATGTTAAAATTGGGAGGGTAGGTGTTAATATTTGATACAGTAAATCTCCTAGAGGCAGTGCTAATAAAATATTAAATATTTTGGAATGAATTAATAATTATCTTATATGTTATACTAATAATAATCTTCTTTTTGTTTGTTGTCACATAATGGTAATCCTAATAATATTTTTTGGTAGGCTATCACTTCCACTCACACTCAAAAACCAGTTTGATGGAATCGCCTATATGCGAAAAAAGTCCAAATAGCAAATAATGACATAAAAAGCAAAAACGTTATTAGCCTAAAATCCTATTGGGTATATTTACACAAAATTTGTTCCTAATGGCAAAATATCAAATTTATTGGGTCGATTTGCTTCAGGGAGGAAAGGAAATTGGACTTTAAATTACTGGTACTGGGTCTGGTAACCAATGTTTTATAAACATGATCTCTTATGGGTTAGCTTAAAAAACTTTGGATACTTTTGTCAATTCTTGATTATGTTGAACAAACCTTTAGATTCTACAAAATGGCTATTTTTTCATAGCAATATAGATTGTACATAAATTTATCGTCAATTGTCTTATCCAATAAGATCTCTGATTGCCATACCTAAATAATAAGACTATTGGCACAATCGTTTTGTCATTTTCCAATTAAATATGTTTTTTTTTGAATTATGGATTATGAATCTGGTGTGTTATTAGCGGAATTCATTGCATATTTTTATCCATCCTTTCTGCAAAGTAATGTAAAATGTATTTGTGATATAAGTTATATTGTTTGTATTACTGTCAAAAACATTTTACGATATTTTAAGTACAACCAAAAATGTATTAATACAAGAACGAAAATATCAAAAAGAGTAATACTAATAATTTGGAAATAATTAGGTCAAACAGGACTAAAGTCTACAAATGTGAAACAAAAAAATTACAATTATTATTATAAGGAGTTGAAATACTTTAATGTCGTTTTGACTCAAACTTGTTTAAACTCGACATCAAGAGTAGCTGTTCTACTTCAGATCAAATCTACTGTTTACATTTTGGTTGCTAGTAAATAATTTATGATAAAAAATAATTGATAAATTTTATGTCTGTACGCTCATCCGGTTTAGTTATTAGCGTATTTTGACCGTCTTCTTATTAAGATTTATTCCCTTACAGTCAAACATAAACCTCAGAATCTAGACTTAGTTAGAGTCAAACTCTTTTATGTAAAGTGGCGGCTATGTTCACTAGGAAATTAATTATCTATTGTACTTAAAAACCAGGGAGGCAGGGGATGTTGTACTTAAAATTATATTGATCCCCAAAATTTTTTTAAAATGTAATTTTACATATTTGTCATAATGGGAGGTATCCAACAATCCACCGTCAATTGTCTTATCCCTTAATATCCCTGATGGAAAGCCACTTATCATTGCATAGTATGGTATACAAACACATCAGACCAGTTCACTATAAAGTTTTAGCCCGTCAGTACGATTTATAACTGACTGCCGTGTTGCCCATCCATGATATTTGTGTGCTTCGTCTCTCACTGATTTTGGCATCCTTGTTTTTTTCTTAATTTTTTCTCAGCAAAGTTGAAGGGTCGGGATGTAAACAATAAGTTTTGCTAAAAAATATCTTCTGATTATTTTTAAAAAGTCGAGGCTTTTATAAAAATACCAATCGATATGTTAGTATAGATTTAGTTTGTTTAAAATTATTTAGATGAGGTTTTTAAGATTTGTACAATTAATATTCCTAACTATTCGCTTTTTTATATCTTTAATTTTTCTTTTTACAGAAAATAAATAAAATCTGTGTACTGAACATGGCTAAAAAATACATATGCCCAGTTCACAAACAACTTTTAGAAGTCAACCGATTTATTCTGTATGTCAACCTAAGCAAGTACAACTAACAAATGCCTTTATAAAATCGGTCAACCTAAAGAAGAATTTCCAGAGGTCGACCTATGTCTTTTGTGAACTAGGCTATAGATATTTACAGTGTGTGCAAGTCTTTCCATCAAAAGTTTGCGCGGATATAGTCGAAATAATTAATGGAAAAATATAAATCTGACTGCTTTTAAAAAAATAAAGTCAAATATACTTTCCAATCTTTCTATTTATGACAAATAAACGGGTTGTTAACTTCATTCCCCCCCCCCCCCCCCCCCCTACTTAAAAGAATTTAGGGTTGGCCAAAATTTATAATATTACATTTTTTCAAACTATATACCCTTCCCTTTCTCTCTCTTATTACACAGCCAGTTTGACCGCTTCTACTTTATTTGTTGTTTGGTTGTGTTAAAGTAAAGTTCTAAACAGTAGCTGTGAATTTAAAATTTTATTTTTTATGATATATTTTAACATTTTGACTACTATTGTATAATTCTTAATGTTTTTTTTTCATTTATTTATGTTGTTGTTGTCTATTACAGATGCGATTGATAATGAAATTTTTTTTCTTTGAAATATATTTCGTTATGAAGCAGCAGTAGTTACTAATTTATAAATGTTATGGTTGGGATAGATTTATAACTGTTAAAAAGACATTAGTTTAACCTCCTCCTCCCCCCCCTACACCTTTAAAAACCCTCATCCCCCCCCCCCTAAAAAAATTAAGAGCTTGGACGTACTTGTCATCACCTAGAAGAGATGGGCATGAACTTTAATTTAGCTCTTGGATTTAATAAATTCAAAATTGGCTATATATTTTAAGTTTTGTGTAAAAATTTACTTATATGTAAGTAGAATGTAGATGTGTAAATATAATATACATATATTATTATATTGAATGCAGAGAGCAAGAGCATAGTTATCTTTCAATATAATTGTTTCCCAGACAGGGTAAAAAGGTACGTGCTATCAAGAAAAAACTTTCAGCAATTTAAACCCAGCTAAAAGTATTTTTTTGGTGCTTATTTTAGGTTAGGTAGGTTAAGCTCCATGGACCATAGTAGTAGCTGAAAAAAAGGGATATTTAAAAAAACCACCTGTCAACTAATTTTTGCATCGTATTGTATATTATTATCTCTTAGGGATTTGCTGTCTTTCACATAGAATTATCTATCCCAAAAAATAAGATAAATGTTGTACAGTGAAAGGATTTGTTGTATGGATTGAATGGAACAATTGGGGCTTAAACAAAGATCTTGTCGTATGTAAATGTTATAAAACTTAGAGGTTTAATTCAACATGTCTATATTTTGTGAGATTTTTCCTTATATCTTTAAATATTTAAAGCAAGAAAAATATTTTCCAGATTTTAAAATACTTTTATTTCTGTTTTTCCATCTTACTCTTGAAATTTACATATAGGAGATCTTAGAACAAAATATTATGAGGAAAATGGACAATATGTACCCTTTTATAGGATTTATAAAATACACAATACCCCATGGCCCCCTATGATTAAAAGAATAACAGAAAACTATGTATTTTAATGGATTTGATCAAAACGAATTTAAAAAGTCAAAATTATAAAAAAACAAACTATAAAATATTTAAACTTATTACTGAAACCAGCATTGTTTAACAAAATATGGTTTGGAGGGGCCAGAAATTATAAAAAAATAACAAGAATTATGAAATTATGAATGAAAAAAAACACCCATAAATATTTATGAGTATTATAAAACAAATATTAGTTTTGTCTTGAACATGTTATATACAGTGTGTTTTTTACTTATAGTTATCAGAATTTAATGATTAATGGCTTATTTTCTTCGTTTTTTAAGGCAATTAATAGAACACTAAAAAAATATTTCAGTTTTTATCTAAAAAGTACAGTAAAATTTAAAATTCAAAACTTAGGTGTCAACATCTAAAAATGGTTTTAGCGCATTTTTCTTATGCTGAAATATTCAACCTTTTGCAAGAATGGCTGCCAAACACTTGAAAGTTGAAATATAGAGCTAAAAATGTATACAGATATTATTAGGGACATGTACTAGCAAAGTTTGAAGGTCATATCTCAACCAGGGAGGGAGTACTGGCCCCCCAAAGTCGACTACAGAAAATCCAATTTTTTTCTTGCAAAGGGTAGAAGATTTAGGCATAAGAAAAATGCGCTAAAACCATTTTTAGATGTTGACACCTAAGTTTTGAATTTTAGATTTTACTGTACTTTTTAGATAAAAACTGAAATATTTTTTTGGTGTTCTATTAATTGCCTTAAAAAACGAAGAAAATAAGCCATTAATCATTAAATTCTGATAACTATAAGTGGGGTAAAATTGCAATCAAAAAAGTTCTCATAAAAAAAAACACACTGTAGCATTTTCTCACTTTTTTATATTAAAGTTCATCGAAAGTAGAGTTTTATATACAAAAGTACATAGTACGTATTGCATTAGGTGAAAACTTAAAATTTTAAAGAAACGTTAGTGCATGATAAAAAGAGGCGTTGTCACGAGAGGGAATATACCCAAAATTTTTCGTTGTGCTAACCCTCATTATGTTTGATACAGTAGATAAAAAATGATCCAATCCCTACTCTACCAAAAATAATACATTTTTTTTAATGAAGAAACTACAAAAAAAAACTAGAAAATCTCTAGAGGATGCCGAAGCAGGTAATATGTACTCTAAAAACAAAAGAAAATATGTAAAATTATTAAATATTAATTTTTTTATATGAAGACTACATCGACAGTTGAGTTTAAGGCTAATCTTGCTTCATCTGTTTTGTTGACTGTCCGTCCGTGATAGTTTTGTCAGACAAATAAATTTAGTTCAAATCATTAGATAATTGAATATTAAAAATTCCCTTCTGATTAGCATGAAAAGATAAATCCTTATCACAATAAAATAAAGCTTACATTTTAGATATTTGCTAAAGGTTTCGCACCCACCGCCCACACCACTCCCAACCTTATGGAACTCATTATCTTTCTAAGAAATTAGTGGACAAAATGAATCTTTTCTTTCTTTTTCAACATGTTTAATTTTTTTTTTCTTAGAGGAAGAGCTTACAGCTCTCTTGATCTAATTTCATGTTTCAATTTGGTAAAATAATCAAATTTATTTTGATTGGATTGGTCCATTGTAAATTATCTGATAAGAAGTGGGGAAAGAATTTTAAATAACTTTTCCTCAAATAACAAGCGAAAAAATTCTGTTTCCAAAAAAGGTTTTAAAAAAAAATTTCACACCACAGACTTTAAAATATCGTAAAATTTTTGTTTTAACAAAAATTATTCAATAATAACACCAAATTAGGAAGCGTTTTCTGTGCCTATAAAAAATAACGTCATACTGGCCTACCATTGGTCAATTAAAATGTATACTGGCCTGTCATTGGTTATTTAGCCTGTGTATTGGCCCATCATTGGTCATTTGTATTGTATGACGTAATTTTTCATAATAGAGCTTCCTTAATTAGATTTTACAAAAATACGTTTTTGATGCTAGTGTGGTAAGCCGAACGTTTCGGCTCACAGGGTTGCGAGTTCGAGTCCAACGAGCCTTAGCCTTGAATTATTCTACCAAAACAAACTAGCAGGATTTAGTCATACAGAAATTATATATTTAACTGAATAATATTTACAATGAATGTTTACTATATATATACAACAGATTATAACAATGGTTAGGTTTGAAGGGGGTGTGGGACGCAAGGGCTTAGCTCCCGGCGGTAGACAGGCTGTGGGGGCAGCTGTGGTAAAAGGGGAGGCAGCGCCTCCCGGTTGTATAATTGTGTGAGGGGCGCGTGATAGCTGCGTGTTTGTGCCCCTCCCCACATTTAGGCAGGCCAGTTTGACCGCTGGATAGCGGGGTCACCATCGGTCATGAGATAAATGGTGATATAATGGGATTAGTGCAGAGGGCTTGTTATGATAAGTCACAGCATAGCAATTCTGTAAACTGCCCGTCCGTCTGGTTGTCGTATTACCACAACCTCCCCTTCAAGGGTTGCGGGGCTCTCGAGCCACCAGGCCTTGAACCTGGGGATACGACAACCTATGTCTGCGCAGGACAGGCTCTTCCTGGGGCACAGCTCGGTGGAGGACAGCTCGGTGGAGGACAGCTCTGGCTATACAGGCTCCGCGGGACACTCGCTGCTCTGTCTGGCTATGGTTGGATATCAGCATTGTCAACTCCCGGTTGGCTTCCAGCCGTGGGTTAGCGACGGCCAAGCCCCGTCGTTGGAAATTTTGCCTCGTCTGCAGAACTAACTCTGTCTTGGCGGGTAACTGGACACGGAGGCCTAGGCTAACTCTGGAGGCTCCCAAGGGGGGAATAACGATGGAGGAAGGCGCATAGAATTCCATGGGGGCGCCTGCTTGGTCCAGGTTACTGGGCCTCCTAGCTCCTACTCGGATGGGGATGGCTGTCATCAACAGGGGGCACATTGCTTCAGCTTCGTCCTCTGGGGCCGCCTCTTCCATTGCAGTGGCCGCCTCTTCTCCTGCAGGCTCGCTGCTGGCCGGCAGGTTCTCCATGTCAGTATCAGGGTTCCAGATGGCATCTCTGGGTGGCTCTGGAGCTGGCGGCGGCGGTGGTGGCTCGTTGGGTTGATGCTGCAGGTTCTCTTCTACCGGGTCACGATCCTGGCCGCTAGGCTGTGGGGCGGCTGCGGCTGGCTGGTACACTGGGAACTGTCCTGGGTCACTAGCTGGCGGCGCCGCAGCTCCGGCCGGCAGCTCGGTGGCATCCTCGTCGCCGTCCAGGTCGCCTTGAATGTCTGTTGGAATCTGATGGGCAGTTACATCTCCAGTGTATTTGCGCAGTCGGCCTACATGCGCGGTGACTTCCGAGATCCTGGCTGTTGGAGAGGCAGGTTTGATGACATAATGGATGTCTGTAGCTTGCCGCACTATCTTCCAGGGGCCAGTCCATCTCTTGGTAATCTTGGCTGCCTTCCCTGGCACCAGGCGGGGGGCCAGGTACCAGACCAAGTCTCCAACCTCGTACTTGGCCGTGCCTTCGTAGGCGGCCGCGCTCCTCCGGATGGTTCCCTCCTCTCGCTGCTGGATGGCGTCATACACTGCATGGTAGCGTTGCAGGAGAGCTTGGACGTTGGCTGGAACCGAGGCATACTCTGTGTCTGGCAGCCGGAGCACCATGTCCACCGGAAGTTTGGCCTCTCTCCCAAAGTAGGCCAGGAACGGGGTCACGCCCGTGGATCTGCAGGCCTTGGTGTTGTAGGCGAAGGCAATGGCAGGCAAGTGTGGCTCCCAGTTGTTGTCGTCTCTGTCTAGGAACAGACGCATGCCTGTGTTGAGCGTCCGATGGAACCTCTCCACTCGGTTGGACTGCGGGTTGTAGGGCGGTGGATGTGTCAGGCCAATCTCAAGCTTGGAGGCCAGCTCCTTGAATACCTGGCCGGTAAACTCCATCCCGTTGTCGGAGTGGATCTTCAGGGGGCATCCGAACGTGGCCAGGTGGCGGTGCAGCAGGGCTTCAGCCACCGTGAGGGTGCGCTTGTTGGGGATGGCGTAGAGGCTGACAAACCGGCTGAACCCATCTTGACAGGTGAGGATGTAGCGGTTTCCAGCTGGGGTCTCTGGCAGCGGCCCCACCAGGTCAATAAACAGGACTTGCTGTGGATACCCCTGGCGGGAGGGCACATGTATTCCTAGCTTCAACCTTTCCTTGGTAACCTTCTGGACACACTCAGGACAAGTCTGAACCATCAGGCGGACGTCACGGGACAGGTTGGGCCACCAGAAATGCATGGCGACGCGGGCAATAGTAGCGTCCATTCCAAAGTGCCCAGCCATGGGGGTCCCATGGGCTAAAAAGAACGCGTCCTGCTGGAGGGCCGAAGGCAGCAGGTATCTTGTTCTTTCTCCTGTCAGGGTCTGGTCAGTGGTGGTGAGGCAGCCATGCTCGTCAAGTCCCAGGGCTGCAAAGCGGCTGGCGTACTGCTGCTCGTCTCGTTCCTTGCCGCGCAGCTCAGCCTTAGTTGGGGCTTTGCCATCGGCCACCCACTGGCGGACACGGAGCAGGAGAGGGTCCTGTGTCTGGGCTTCTAGCACTCTAGCCGGGTCCAGTCGTGCGGCAGGGGGCCGGCCAGCTGCGGACTCCCCTAGCTGGCAGAGGGTGTGGATGTACTCAGCTTGCTCTGCTAATTCTTCAGCGGTAGCTGTCGGCATGTTGTCGTCCTCCCGGCGGCTGAGGGCGTCGGCGTTGGTGTTCTGGGTGCCAGGACGGTGGCAGACAGTGAAATCTAGGGCCGCTAGCTCCTCCTGCCAGCGAGCCACCATCCCTGTGGATGTGTTCAGCGACTTCATCTGTAGCAAGGCTGAGGAATCAGTGTTGATCTGGAAGCTGCGGTAGGACAAGATGCCGTGAAATTTCCGAATTCCATACATAATGGCGGCCATCTCTCCCTTCCAGGACGGGTAGCGAGTCTCGGGGTCGGTTGTCTTGCGCCCCACGGCGGCAATCAGCCTCTCCTTGCCGTCCTGGCATTGACTCAGGATGGCAGAGATGGCGCGGCTGCTGAAGTCTGTGGTGAGCTGGAACACCGCTGGCAAGTCAAACCTAGGCGGCGCTCGGATGGGGGCTTGGCGGAACTTGTCCTTGAGCTGTAGCAGCTGGGCTTCCATCTCAGGCGTCCAGGCCAGGGTCTTGGCCGTTTTCTGCCGATTCATCTCGTAGGTGAGGTCGGCATACTCTGGGATGAACAGGCGGTAGTATCCAAAGAACCCCAGGAGCGCCAGCAGATCCTTGGGGGTGCTGGGGGCCGGCCAGTCCAGGATACGGTCAATATAATCCTCTTGCATGGCTATCCCCTCACGGCTGAGGGTGTGGCCCAGATAATCCACCTTGGCTCGAAACAGCTTGGTCTTGGCTGGCTTGAGGCGGATTCCTCCCCTGCGGTGGGCTTCCAAGACTTCCCGGAGCCTAGCCAGGTGGGCCCAGGTATCCTGGTGAAAGGTCAGGACGTCGTCAAGATATGACTGGAGGTTGGCCGTGCCTAATGGGTTTAGGACCCCTGCAATAAATCTGGAGTAGACAGACGGTGCTGTAGCAAGGCCAAAGGGCATCCTTTTCCATTGGTACAAGCCCCTGGGGGTGGTGAAGGCGGTGCAGGGCCGGCTGTCCTCGGACACACGGATGGTGTAGTACGCGGCCACCGCGTCTAAGGCACTATAGACGCGGTGTCCTCCCGCTCGTTCTACCAACTGCTGGATCCTGGGCAAGGGGTAGCTATCCAGTTCCAGGCACTTGTTGAGGGCTCTGTAGTCGACGGCCCAGCGGGTGCTCCTGTCCTTCTTCTTGATGGGCACCAGGGGGCTACTCCAGGCGGAGTCTGAAGGCTCTATGACTCCCTCTTGTAGCCAGGTGTCCAGTTGCTTCTCCAGCTCAGCCTCCTGCCGCGGGTTCAGATCCCTAAATCTCTGGCGGATCGGCTGGGTCCCTGGCTTGAGGCGCAGCTGCAGCTCTACTACGTCAGTGCAGCCGGGGGTAGAGTTGGAGAAGACGTCCCTGTACTCTGATAACATGGTCCAGACCTCCTTCTTGAGCAGGGGGTCCTTGCGCAGGAACTCGTTCTCCTCCATCTCAAGGGCCTCCCACAGCTCCTGCATATCTGGGGGCTCAACAGGCTCTTGGAACGAGTGGATACGAGGGGGAGGCTTATCAGAAACCTCTAAAATGTCAGGCTTGACCAGCTCTCCAGCCACGGGGAGGCCAGCGTCCAGCAGGAGGGGCGTCTCCCCTTCATTTACCACCAGCACTCGAAACACGCTGGCGGAGCCAGGCCTGTGGGCATACAGGCCTTCTGGGATGACAAGATCCTCCCCAAACCTCTGTTCTGGGGCAGCTAGTTGGATGGCATCCTTAGTGCGGTGCCCCACTAATTCAACAGGGACAGCCATGACGCCGCGGCCAGGCAAGACCACCCGCTTGGCCGTGCGGAGTTGGGGTGGTTGGCCATCAGTGGGAGTGACAGCGCTTAGCCTATACGTGGCTGGCGCGGGGTCAGCTTCGGCTCCAGGACCCACCGGCCGCGACTTGACGGGCTCGGCCTCGGGAGGGGCTAGCGTGTCGGAGCCAGGTGTGGCTCCGAGGGCGTCCGGCCACGATTTGACGGGCTCGGCGCTGGGAGAGGCCGGGGCGCTGGGACCAGCCTGGGCTCCGTGGGCGTCCGGCCGCGACTTGACGGGCTTGGTGCTAGGAGAGGCTGAGGCAGCGGAGCCATGCGTGGCTCCGGAGGCGGCCGGCCACGACTTGACGGGCACGGCGCCGGGAGAGGCTGATTCCTGGGAGTTGAGTGTGGCTCCGGGTGCATCAGACCGCGACTTGACGGGTCTGGACTCGGACTCGGCTGGCTGAATGACTGGGGGTCCCAGGTAGAGGGGGCCAGGTGGACACGGCTGGCCGTTGATGAAGGTGTCGGCGGAGAAGATCGGTTCTGGAGGGCTGGCAATCTCAGGAAACGTCGTTGGCAGGTTCTCCAGCGGCACCTTGGGCACTGGGGGCAACCCCATGGCTAGCAGGTTGGTCCCCCTATGGGCGTTGAGTGCAGTGTCCACCCAGTGCGTGCCCTTCTCGACCACACGCGGCTGCTCTGGCAGTGGGCCTGGCAGAGGCCCCTCGTAACTCAACTCTCTCTCGGCTGTCTCCCGGTCGATGGGGACGCCACGGAGTGGGATGAACTCCCCACGCACCCACAAGCAGGGGGGTTGCATGTCGAAACAGAGCCTAGTTCCGAACTCCTTGAGAAAATACCCTCCTAGGTTCAGAGGGTGTGAGAGATTCCGTACCACAGTCACGTGGTACAGATGGAGTATAAGGGTGTGTGAGACTGCCATATATAATTCTTTCAATTTTCCTATTACCTGGAGGGGCTGGCCTTCCTCGTTAGCAGTCAGGATTTGGGTGTTGTCTGGAATCAACATGCGTTGCACGCCCATTGCGTGCATGAGGTGTTCAGAAATTACAGCAGACCCTGGTACACGGTTGCCAGAATCGACCATGGCATCAACCTGTACGTGCTGGGCAGGGTCAGGAGTGGGAAACCTCACCCTGATATGGCAGGGGAAGTGGAGGTCCTGCCCTTGAGACAAGGGGGCCTCCCGTTCGGCTGGGGTTGGCAGAAACTTCGGTGGTGGCCGAACCGCAGCTATGGTGGTATCGCTTACCATGGTGGCTTAGACTGTAGCTTCGAATCACTAGAGCTTATCAATTATCACTGGGTCAACAATTTTATATTTCTTTTTATCACTTGGTTGACATTTATACACACTTATGTGTTGTTATCACTAGGAGCTCTAGGTGTGATTCTGGAAGCACTGGCAGCAGGGAATGTCCGTCCTGCAAGGTTCAGAGGGGTGACGGCGGCAGGGAATGTCCCGTCCTGCAGCGCCGCTGGTTCGAATCCCGAAAGATGGCGGCAGGGAATGGCCCGTCCTACAGCGCCTCGGGTTCGAATCCTGGAAGGCAGCGGCAGGGAATGTCCCGTCCTGCCGTGCCTGTGGCTCAAATTCTGCTATCCGTCGCAGTGGTAGGCCTTACTTGTGTGCTGAAGCTTCGCAGCCACACATTGCCTTCTCAGGGAGACCAGCACCTAGCTGTCCGTCTCGTAGGTTTGGCCTGGGTGTCCTGGGGCTTGTCCCAGCTACACTTGCCAATTTAGACTCAGTTCTGTAGCCGTTTGAGCTAAATTATCCGATTACCGTGGCTGCGCACCTAGCGCTACTCCTACACGGTACGGAAAAAGCGTCTTAACTGGCGCTTTTAGCAGGCTAAATCTGCTTGCCGTAGGCCAAAGGCCCACATATTGCATTCAAAATGATGGAAATTCGACCTAAAAAGGCCGTCTCACGGGTCAGTTGGCTTCTCAGTTGGCGGCTGATTGTCCCCTTACTTGCCAAAGGGTCCAATCAGAGGTAGAATAGGCTAATTTCTGTAAGGCTCGATTGAAACACGCTGACACCAAGATGTGGTAAGCCGAACGTTTCGGCTCACAGGGTTGCGAGTTCGAGTCCAACGAGCCTTAGCCTTGAATTATTCTACCAAAACAAACTAGCAGGATTTAGTCATACAGAAATTATATATTTAACTGAATAATATTTACAATGAATGTTTACTATATATATACAACAGATTATAACAATGGTTAGGTTTGAAGGGGGTGTGGGACGCAAGGGCTTAGCTCCCGGCGGTAGACAGGCTGTGGGGGCAGCTGTGGTAAAAGGGGAGGCAGCGCCTCCCGGTTGTATAATTGTGTGAGGGGCGCGTGATAGCTGCGTGTTTGTGCCCCTCCCCACATTTAGGCAGGCCAGTTTGACCGCTGGATAGCGGGGTCACCATCGGTCATGAGATAAATGGTGATATAATGGGATTAGTGCAGAGGGCTTGTTATGATAAGTCACAGCGTAGCAATTCTGTAAACTGCCCGTCCGTCTGGTTGTCGTATTACCACACTAGCAAAGCATTTGACAAAGGTTCATTTAGAAGTTACACTTGAAAATATTATAATTATGCTAAAATGCCTTGATAATTAAAATTAACTTGTTGTTGTTTTTGATATTTAACCCCAGTTTAAATAACAAGAAATTGTTTTTGACATGAGCTGTAGCACTTACAAACCTGGACATATTTTATTCTCAATCTTCAAACTTGGAAAGAATCAAATTTGCATTCAAACTTTCCAAAGCACACACACATACATACACACACACACGCACACATACGAGTCCTTTGTCCGGTAATTCATCTTTGATACGCTGGAAATACAAACACACATTTCAAATACATATCACACACACACTTCAAAACTCTCAACACGGGAAGGGATACGTCATGGGAAGAACAGAATTTATTTCCATTAACTTTTCTTGGCGAACAATAATAAACCCAAATTCCTCTAATAGTACAAACAGCATCTGTGACTGTATCAAATTCGAAGTTACTGTTCTTTCACAGTCAGATGACATATCAATGTCCTTGTAACATCCTAATAAACATTGGCAAGCATACCCTACATAAACTAGAGGGTTTCAATATTCTTTAAATTATCTAGATTTACGCTTGGTGTTTTTTGATTTCACCTATTTCAAGGCAAAATGTTGCTGTAATCGAATCTTTCCTCGAAACTAAGACCTTTACAGGCTTCTAACGGCCAAAATGCTTGTTTTCTATAACCGGTATCTCAATGTGCTTTATTGTATCCTGACCATTTCATAATTCTATACTATATGAGCGGTTACTTTTTCTGTTTTTTACCTTATGAATTATTTTCGACAGATTTTTTATAAAACGGCTTGCTTTATTGCATCAAGATCCATGACAGATCTATATAGGAAATAAACGTCTATATATGAGCTCGAGTCTTCCAAGAGTAGAGTGTTTAATACTCATAGTGCTCCAAAAATCCATAATAAACTCTCATTGACCAGAACTATAAGACCCATTATTTTACTCTATAAAGAATAAATTCTTTTTTTTTATTTCATGTTGCTATTTGAATTATACTAAAGTATTAAATTTCTATTCATAAAATAGAAAATTTAAATATATAAAATAGTAAATGAAAGAAAACTTAGTTTTAAAATAATTTGATACTAGCGCTGCGTCTGTATTGTGTTCAGATATTAAACATTTAACTAAATATTTTAACCCTTTGAGGACAATAATTTAAAACAAAAAAATTCTAGGATCCTAAAATATTTTAAAGAAAGAGAGACAAAATTATAAATACGGTTTTTAACCCATTAGTGACGAACCGGCTTTTAACGCCCGGTTCCAGAAAATGCCGAAAAAAAACGGTTCTCAGTTTTAGGATTGCATCATTCTCAGTATGAATCCCCCCTCTACTACCCTGGTTTTCATTTCCCCCTGGAGCAGGCAGATTTGCTTACTTCCGTTTGCCGGTATAGCTCAACAAAATTTGAAAACCAAGAAAAACAAGGTGATTTTAAAATACCCCTCCTAACTTTTTTGTTTATGAAGTAAAGTTAGTGATTTTTTTCGTGAAATTTAAAGTTTATTGGCATTTACATTCATTTGTGAATTCGTTTTATTCAAATTATTATTTTTTATATGATTTTTTTATCGTTTTTTTACGTTCTATATAGACCCGGCTCGGCATATGGGGGGAAAGTCTGAAATTTTCATTAACCGGTTTTACTAATAGATCTTTTTTACAACAACAACAAAAACCGGGTTTATTAACCAAAAAGGGGTGGTACCTATAGCCAAAATCTTAAATGTGATATAAATTGTTTTGTATGTTAGTTGTAGCTCTATCAATTACATGAGGTTATGTAGTTTTCAATTACGGATCGTATCGTAGTTTTAAAAAGTGTTCATCTCACTTTGGGCGTTCAAAAATTACATTTTTAATTTTTTGGGCCAAATAACCGGGTATTTAGGTCGCAAACGGGCTTTAATGCCGGGGGAAAGCACCAAAAAACGCCAAAAACGGTTATTAATGCCGCAAGGTTTTTTTACTCGCGCCGAACCGGGTTTTATTGCAACTTTCCTGTGCACGCCACTAGAGCAAAACAAAAAAATTGGAATTCCGTTTTTACCATTATAAAGCTTCCCTGAGATTTTCAGCTCGATCGGTCCATAAAAGTGGCGCTCGGCACTAATGGGTTAATAAAAATAATGAAATTTTAAAAAGATGGAAGGAAATGGAAGCAAGAGAGAGGGACATATAATCTCTAAAAAATGATGAAAAAACGAAACTAAAGTCGTAGTATCTTTAAAAAATCTTTAAGTGTAGTAACTTTTTTGTAGTTGGGTTGATATTCAGTGATTGGACAATGGAAGAATAAGATTAATATTCAGAGATAGGCCAATGGAAGAAAAACATTAAGATTCAATCTAGCCAATAGCGAGATAATTTTAGAACGCTGCCTCTAGTATTAATATATGTATGTACACCAATTAGCGAACATAATATGAGAATAGAAAATATTATTTAGATCAATATAAAGGTGCAGAGGTACTTCGCAGAGCTTTGCAGCTACAGCCACCAAATTAAGTCTGCCACAAACAAGCTGCTAGCTTTCTAAGTTATCCAGTAAGCCAGCAGCCACTATTAATAAAACCGCTTTTTAGAAGCTGGAGCTCAGCCGCTCTTATCCACATTGCTTATACAAAGTAGCAGTCACAGTTGATACAAACTACGGGGGTTTAAGGAAGCTGGGCGGCTTGGAAAAAAATAGCCACTCTAGGTCAACTGCCACAGCCGAAAATTGTATTAGCTGCCGACTCTTGGTAATACCCACCTACTAGAAATTAAATTATCATTTGACTAAAAGGCAGTTAAAAAATAAGATGGTTAATAATTTAAAAATATTGCACAAATTAGAATTTGCGTAGCACTCTACTAAACATACTTGAATGTGTAATATGCATGTCCAGCAGAGTGAAATACACACGCGGACAAATTCATACAAATCTTTAAGGAAAAATGTATTTAGGAAACTTCTATATCTAAACCCGCATTTATACTATGGCAACGGGAAAATTATTATTATAAACGAAGCCCTTTAAAGTGCCTATAAAAATTGCGTCATGTAACACAAATGTATACACAGAATAAATTACCAATGACAGGCCAGCATACATTTTAATTGACCAATGGTAGGCCAGAATGACGTCATTTATACAGGCACTATAAAAAACTTCATAATAAACAAAGATAAAATAATATGAGCGCGTAATAGAAGAGGGGGAGGGGGTTTTAATCACCCCTGATAAAAGATGTGATAAAAGTAAACTTTTTGTTTTCATTAATTTTTAATGTACACCGTTATAAAAACTTTTTGTTTTCATTCATTCAAATATCCAAGTTGAATGACCAAAAAAAGAAGGCAAATTTAAGTACTGCATAGATACTCGGGAATAGTCCCTTTCGTGGCGACGCCCCTTAAGGGGCGATTCGTCGTATTTTTAAAATGGCTTTTATAGATTATTTCAGGTTAGGTTAGGTCATATTGGGTTGGGTGATTGCCCCACAGGGTTAGGCAATTGGCCCCGCAGTGCAAGAGCCCCCCGTAGGGGCTAGAAACAGGAGACAAGGTTCTGTAAAAAAATACGAAGAATCGCCCCTTAAGGTGCGTTGCCACGAAAGGGACTATACCCAGATACTCTTTAGGTAAAAATTTTGACCTTTTTATTTGTTCATTTTAAACTAAAGCTGAGCAATAATTGGGAATGCATACCAATATTAAAAATTTCAGTGGTATACCACTATCAACACCCAAATATTTTATGTTAAAACTTACTCCAGTTTTAATGTCTTAACTAGATTTTTAAAAGATTTTTTGAATAACTAATCAATACTGTATATTTTCTGTAATTTTAAAAATTTATTGTGGCCAAGGTAAACGCCTGATAAATATCTATTTACCAATTATTTGAAATTTTGGTCTTGGTTTTTTTGCTGATAAAAGCCAACCACCATTCTTATAATCACTATATTGAAAGTATGATGATATAAAGTCTATCCAAATAATGAAATTAAAATTAATATTGATTTTACATGTTGACCCTGCATTTCTTAGTTCAAGAATTAGCAGCCAAACTGAAAAAGACTTGCATGCATTTTGGAATGAATAATGAAAATGTATAATACATAAAAACTCTAGAAAAAGATAAACAATTACAACTTTTGTTTGATAAAGTAAACATTCTTCCTCTATCCTTAGAAAATTTGAAAAAAACGACTGTTTTGTAAATTTATTAAATACAAACGAAAGTACACAAAGTAAAGCAGTAGATTATTTTCAGAAATCTCATAATTCAACTAAATTGTCCGATTTTAGTTGAAACTAGCTAGTCCTATATGATCTTTAATTATGTAGCTTTTTATTTTATATAGACTTTTATGTTTTAATATAATTTTACAAAGTATTAATTATGCCATATTCTACACATATATTTGTTTTGCTATGAACATGAGCATTGCATTTATATTTCTCAAAGGAAATCTCTCACGCAAATAATTTTTATTGTGTAAGAAAGGTAAATTGATCTTAACATGTATTGGTTATGACTCTAGGAGAATTGTTATGAAAGAACAAGGCTAATTGTATTCATTGTACATAACTGTACAAGTTGATTAAAGGAATATAATTCAGTTCAATTGAAGAAATCTGAAGTTCTTCAAGTGGGACATTTATTGCTGAGTATCTTGAAGAATTTTCAAATATATTTATAGATAGTCCTTTGTTTAAGCCTGTTGTTCTTAGGGATCCAAGAAATAAGACAATGGACGATAAATTGATTATCTCTCAAGTGATAAACAAAACTTATTCTTGTGTAGATTGAAATTAGGTGAAAGATATGGACACTGTTGGAATATACAACACAATAAATATTTAATAAAAGTTTCAAAAGTATTAAACAAACGAATAAGAGAACATGATTGTAGAAAAAAACGATTAGAGGTTGTAAGAGGTTAGATTAAAAGCTCCCAGCCGCAAAAGCTGCCAATTTAAGTTTCCAGATTATCAAAAATTAATGCGGCTTTGCTGCGGATAGCTAAATTAATTGCTTCGGATACCAAGCCTCTATGCAAAGAATACTTGGTTAAACAATGATAAAGTTTGAACCTGAAGTTAAAACTATTCAATTCATATACTCCAGGGTATAATGTTTGTTATAACAAGGTTGGAACCTTCCTTAAATACAGTTTTAATGAAAAATAATGACTCCAGAATTTACATTTTAGAACTTCTCAATGAAATAAAACTTAACATGCACTTTCGTGCAATTGATGTATTAACTTAATACATTGGAAAAAATTCTATAAAATTTCCTGTGATAGCTTAGGAGTTAAAGTAATATGTATTAATATCTTCAGGTTAGAGATTCCCAAATAACTGAATATCTAAAGTATAGCCAAGCTTCGCACTAAGTAAGCAAGCAAACAATGCATTTATATATGTTTATTGTTTATTACAATTTTACAATAAATATATGAACCTTATTCCTACAGAAATATTCTATCTAAAATGCATCTGAGCTATCCAGGTATACATGGGAAGTTTGTTTTAACGTATAAATTCAAACGTTTATGTCAACTAAATTGGACGTTATTTTCAAATTATCAACATGTCGCCATAAGAACTAATATTTCGCCCAAATAATAGGTATTACTCACAAAGATGTCCAACGTCTTAAAATTAATTCCTAATGTACATATGCAAAATTGGCAATGAAAAATCGCACCAGAGAAAATGTTTCTGTCTCAGTCCAATTATTGGTAAGATAAGGAAGATTGAAGCTTTCCAAATGATTACATAAAAACTAAGACGATTACGCCCAAAAGAATCAAAGTCATGTGAGAATAGTTTTAAATGAATCCATCACTTATTCTTTAAACTTTAATAATTAATTCTATAAATGATTTGCAATGATTTTGTAATACAGGATATCCACAATGATGTATTGTAGCAATTGACTTTATTATTTCAAAAATAAAATCCAAATAGAATTAATGTCAGAATTGTAAAGTTTCAGGCATAACAGCTGTCCCTATTAATCGAATTCAGCCACAGCTGTAAAATGATAGAACACCCTAGCTGCTACACAGCTGTCATGTTCTTTTATACAACAGAGAAAATTAATTATTGTTTAGGAAATTTATTCTCAATAATTAATTGTAAATATATGCGCTGTTGCTTCATTTGTTTTATCAAATAATTTTGTTCAGCCGCAGCCATATTAAACACTCACTCGCAGCCAAGAGTGTTTTTTTTGTACTAATTAATTTTTTTGTTTGTAAAATGATAGATAATGTGCAGTGTATAGAATTTCTAATAAAAGCAGGTATAGAATATTTTCTTTATAATTTAAGTGCAGAGGAAAGAATTTAGTAATGTTTAAGGATATAGTATAAAAGGTATGTGAAGAATAGAAAGAAAAAAACTAAAACTAAAAAAAAATAAAAGTAAGGAATATGTTTTCCAATCAGACAAAGAATTATTAATTTTTTGGGGGCTGTGCCTCAATTAGATTATAAAGAAAATTAAATTTCAAGTTGAAAAAAAATGATCATATTTTTATTAAAAAAATGACTAAAACTGCACTTAATACCTGAAACTATGTACGTTAGTCCTATTCTATTTAACAATGTTAAATATTTTTAGAATTAAATTATTGATTCATACTGTAGAAGGTTGGCATGAATAGGAAATCCCTATATTGCTAGTAATAATGTCAAAGCTGCACTTAATACCTTGGAACTATGTCCTACCACAGTTCTCCCTGCTAAATTCTCACACACCTATCTCAAAAATTCTTTCACAAATTTCATTTCATTTTCAATTTCATTTAGCTTTCGGCTTTTAATTTTTTTCTAGAAGTAGCTGCACGCGCCCCTAGACTTTGTATGGTTGTTTCTGAAAGGTAACCCCCTGGTAACTTGAATATTCTTAACCATTAACAGTAAATGAAGAAAGTCGCTCAAAAAGACAAGTGACGTCATAAAAATGAGTGATTATCCATCTTTTTTAGGAGGTTTCTTTCCTACTTTTGACTTTATTGTTGATTGTGATTACCCATAATTAAAAAAAAATAAATTGAATATTGCACAATTATTAATATTTTTGTGTGTGATAATTTTAGTTGTTAAAATGTTTTAATTATTCCTCGCTTTTGGGAGACAGTTTTTTTGTTATTAATTTTAAAGATTGCTTTAATTGACGCAATCCTTTCACTTTATACTAAAAATAAAACTTTATATATTATTGATTTGACTAGACCGACAGACATACTTACACAATACACCTATAATATATATTTGAATAAAACACTAGGAAACCAATGAATTTTGACTTGTTGCAGACTGGAATTCAGAAATCAAATATAGATATGAAACTTTCAGCAAAAACAAAGCTATATACGTTTTTCTTCAAATTACGTATTATAAGTTACTATTTATTCTTATAAGAATATTATTATGGATTGCACCATCACTATGTCAATGAGTTTTATATACCAGAAAATTACGTCTAAACTGGAAAATTTCAGACACCTTGAAAAAATATATTTTTTTAGACTGGCACTTTAAAATTTGTATTTAAATTTTAACATAAAATCTGAGGTTAGGATGAAGACTCTTATATTGAAATAAATGACTCCCTTACAACCCTTGAAGTTGAATCTTTGGAGAACTTTCTTAAACTATCCTTTTTTAAATTATGTGGTTTGTTTCTCAATTAGAGCATAGTGAATTCCGTGGATCCTTTTTATATATGTACATAAATGACCAATATAATAATATAGTGTATTTTTTATATACTGCGGATATAAGTAAAGAAAAAAAAACAATACATCAAATCACAAACAACAACAAGTAAATAAAGCATAATACAATCACGTTAACTTTTGTGTTTTTTCTTCCGGGAGTATTGAAAGAGTACTGACGGAGTGGTGAACGGAGAATCCAGGTTTCTCTGACGAGTTTTGCCTCTCAGAGGTTTACACACATGCTACTCTGGTGTATATTACTATATGTTTTTCTTCTAATATCTATGTATTATAGTTTTTTTTCGCCTGAAATTAATGAAGAATTTATATCCCTATCTAAAACGACTTCGCAGCTCAATTATACTGCCATAAAGCCGCTGCAGGACAAAATCATTAATTAAATATTTCCTTAATACATCTTTAAAAGTAGTATTTTTGTATGCCTAGCATCTCTATTAGCAACCGCCTGTAACGACTACTAAGTTTAATAAATGTAAATTTTCGCTTTGTTTGAAATGTCTACGCGCCTATACGGGGTTATTTTTCTAAATATCATGAACAATACTTTACAATAATAATTGGTTTGTTTCAAGGCAAAACTAATAAATTATTTTGGAATATTGTTTGTGTTTGTATTTTGTGTGAATAGTCATGTGCATAAATGCGTAAACAATTTTAACTTTCTATTTTCACTGTATTTTGTCTATAATACAAAGTATAATGATGTCTGTCTGTGTTTTAGCTCGACCCATAAATTAAAAAAAGAATTAATGATAATTGGGTCTGCCCCCAGCCCCTAGTAATTCTGTATGTATTGTTCATGCATATATGTTTAAACCCCCGGAGTGAACACAGACTTATTGCTACTTTTGGACAATATTTACCCTGTTCAAATTCAAATGATAGTGTTAATTTTAAACTGTTAAGCATTATAGTTTATTTTTCCCATCCTCTATAAAAACACCAATCAATGTATCTAAAAGAGAGAAAAAAATCTTAAGGGAATAGACTTTTTTTTACGTTTTTTCTTTCATTTCTTTGTTTGCCTTTTTATTTTCCAGGGAGTTATTTTTCTTTCATATTTGCTAAGGAAAAACTATTTATGCTTTTAGAGAATTATGTTTTTTTTCCTTGATTGAATATTTGGTTTATAGCAAATATGCAAAGAGGCGAATCTATTCTGATTTTTTTGTTGGTTGTTCTTACTGCTGTTTGTGTAAGCCTGAAATTTTAACTAAGAAATAATGTGCTTGTATTGTAATGGAAAAAAGGATGAAAATATCTATAAAATCGAAGCTCTAAAATCAGAAGAAAGGAAAAGATAATATACTTTTTAAAAATGTATTTTGACCTAATTTTCCTTGTTTTTTTACATGCGTCTTAACGAACACAAACAATAAATCTTTCCAGTCTTTCAAGTTACGGATGTGTATGGTTAAAAAAAAGAATAATATACATATTGTTTTTGTATGCTTTTATGTTTTCAAGAGTATCCCAGGAATAAAAATTTTGTGTAACGTGCAACTGACATTGTCTAGCCGGGCTACTAACTCCTTATTAACCTAACCTGAAAATAAGGTTTTAAAAAAGTTTTTTTTTTATGATGATTATCTTTTGGATGAAAACAAATTTAAAGAAATCATTAAAAGGAAAGTGATTATAAATAGGCTGCATGCCATAAGAAATAAAGATAAATATTCAATTTTTAGATTTTTTAGGTCTGCTACCTTATCTGTCCTTCAAAACTTTAATTTAGGGTTTATTCTGGAAGGCTACAGCAATACTTATCAAAACTACTCTACATTAATGGATTTATTTTTACTTGGATCTTACACCAGATTATCATGTACTGTAATAGTGTTAAACTTGTAGCTGGCTAAAAAAACGTTCCCTCCCATACACCCCATTTACTCCATCCCCGTCCCTCCAACTGGATGAACGAAATGACCAATAAATGATGTCGATGTTAGCAACCTAAATTGACGATACATTCCCGTATATTCCACATCCATTTTTACAATTAAAATAAAGTATGGTTATTTTTTTAGGTTTAGTAGAATCGATCTTCCATCGCTTTAGTTTTATCATCTCATTGGCAGTAAATTAAATGAAGTGTTGCTGTTTTTATTAGTTTGGCTAAAGTGGGATATTTTGGCTTCTTCTTTATCAATAAAATTGTTTTTGTTTTATAACACTGCATTGCTAATCAATCACAAGTTAATATTACAAATAATTTACTAAACTTACATAATTACCATTTCTCTCAAATAATGTTTCATAAAGCTTTGGTTCCCTCACTTTGAATGTATGTATCTATATCTGAATGATTTATGCATGTGTATTACTATATTATATATGTTCTTATATTTAGTGAAGTGTCATGCCTTTTTAGTAGGCTTTCAACACTCCTTTTCCACCTACCTCTTTACTAATACTATGGTTTATTGATAATTAAAGAGTTCAACTTTTGCAATAGTTGCCTTAACCCTGCTTTCCAGTCTGACTCTAAGTTGCTGACAACCATCCCTCGAATTTTCAAATTAATCAGCTTTCACGTTGTGATATTATGACCGTATACAGTTTTGTTAGCACCTATAAACTAACTTCCTTTTTTCTTCCAAGTTATGCTGCGCTCCCTTGGAACAAAATCGTTCTCTAGAACCTAATATACATGCTGAGTGTATGTAAATTTTTATGCAAAAATTTGCAATGTGTATTAATGAATTCTATGCAATATTATAGAAAGTTCAATTTAGCGGTAAAATAAGTGGAAACTTTGACAGAGGAAAATTGTCGTAAATTTTGATTGCCACCATGGAGCTCATTTATTGGTTAGTTCGTTCGTCAATTAGGAGGTGAGGAGATGGGGTACAGGGGAGAGGGTCGTTTTTTAAGCCCGCTACGAGTTTCACTTTATTAGAGAACATGAAAATTTGGTGGAACATTCAAGTTATAATAAATCTATTGGTACAATAGGAACAAAACTATTTATAGGTAAATTAGTCTACCTGTCTCATCCTGTAAACTATGTCCTTTATAATATGGGCAAAGCCACAACATAAAAATATAGTAATAATCGTTATTGTAAAATATTTGACAATATGTTAGTTGTAGATTGTTGGTATCTGGGAGTAGTTAAATGGAGAATAAATATTTTTCTCACAAATACCTTATAAACCTTTTAATTCAAAGAATTGCTAATCCTCAGTTTTGTCTGCTTCTTCTATATCAATAGCATGATAAGAATAGGGAAATGCCTTGTTGCATTAACAGGTATGATTAATTTCTATATACTTTATTGTCATTCTAAAATATCTGTTGTAATTAGGGGATTGGTTGTGTGTTATGTTTAGGGGTCGGCAGCTGTTTGGTTGCTGTCACTGAGGCTTATTGGGCGGCTGGCAGTAAGTTGTGTATGTAAGCCGCTTGGCACGTGGTAGCTGTGGCTGGTGCTGCCGAGCCCTCGTAATGATGCACATTTCCAGTTAAGTGTCTACAAAACTACGAATCTAATAGTTTTTGGGAAGATTAATCTATCTAGCATTGACCAATCCTTGTATGTGTGAAGGACAGAGAGGTGAAGATTGTATTGATAGTTCCCCTGGGCAATCTTTACCAGTTGGATTAACCTTCATAACTTCATATTACTTCCAAGCACATGGATATGGTAACTACAAAAAAATCCTCCACTGGCTCATAAATACAATAGTTTTTCTAAAGCATAAATTATTTTTTTCAGAATAAAACAAAGGGATAGTTGCACGAAATGCATTTAAATTTGAATTTAGTGAACTGGATATTGTTTCCTGTTCAATGATTTACCCTACATTTATAGGGCACATATTAAAATTTTCTACCACTTAGTTTTAAAGATATGAAGACTTGAAAATCGTATTCTTGTAATATATGCAATTTATAAAGCTGGCTTATTTAAAAAAAAAAACAGCATGTCGGCTAATTTAGTTTAGTGATATCTAATTGTTTGTTATCTATTGTAATACAAAATTTTATATGTTTTAAGGTTTACTTGTAACTTAAGCTTGAAATCATTTTTTGAAATGCAATTAATGCAACTATCCATTCAAAAAAAAACTTGAAAGACAACAAAATAATGCTATTCTAATAATACTATTGATATAATACTACTGATAAATTGATGTTAATCGGATGTTTACCAGGAGAAAAGTTTTGTTCAGTTGTGATATCCCTGTCCTTGCATTACACAATAATAAATGTATTTACCAGCAAACAGATTTAGAAAATAGATTGGGATTTTTGGTATACCTAGATTTGTTCATACTTCCACAGGCTGTAAACCAGCATTAGTGGTCGGAGCATTTATTATTACCTAACTCTGGCATAACTTCCAAACAAAGGTCCTGAAATCAAACAGTTAGTTGTCTGCAGGTTTGAATCCTTATATACCCATTTGCCGCATGGTTGATGCTTTACACCGTAATCACAAGACGCTGAGTATTTTTAAATGTAAGTGGAGAGGACTGACTTTGACTTATGGATGGCAAGTGTCCTTCTTTGTTTTACTAAAATTTAATAGAACCTAAAAATAAAGTATTGAGAAAATTCAAATTAACATTTTTTTATTAAATTATCCACTCCCAACCCTAATCACTTTTATTCTGAACTCCACTATATATATAATTATTTGTTGAAATTCTACTCAAAATTAGATTTTTTATATTGAAAACTTAAATAAAAAATCATTGAAATATTTTTAAAACAAACGAAAAGCAAAAAAATCTTTAATGTTTTTGTAAAGTGAAAATGTAAATTTGTGTTTTCGGTTAGAAAACATTTACATAAAGATTTCATCTCAAATATATGCAGGGCTTGGCAACCCCAATTTTTTCTTTCGTTTTGCACCGCTATTATTTTTCAAAAAGGTTGCACAGATGCATCTGTTGAATAATGATAATTGTTTAAAAATTAACGTATCAGATGCGGATTGATGAAAACGGACGAAGTCTGCTTTAAGCGATAATATGCAGCTTTTATTAACAAAAATGACTGCAAATTGTTAATGCGGTTAGGCGGCGAATCTGCGTTCTAAATCCCTAAATTAGAGGGCGGTTACGGCTAGATAACAAAACTGCGGCTAAGCTGCCAAGCTCAGATATAAAGTTACCTTTCTTTACAATTTCTGATATTTCATGTAAATATCTATTCTCTCAAAATCTATAAATTTATACCTAAATAAGGTGAGCAAAAAAAATAAATAGGCATAAAAATATGAACTACAATGCTTATTTGCTGAAAACTATGATGGTTAATATGAACTATGCTTTGCATACTAGCAGACACTCAAACATCAAGCTACTTTATATGTAACTAGTTGTTTTGCCCCTAGCCTCTAGGGGAGGGCTAAGGGCTAGCCTAAAACCACCCCAAAATATTTATAAAGCTTTCTTAAACAGTATAACAATTTCGAACTAGCAATTTCCGAGATCTTAAGCTTCAGACAAAAAAATGTTACTACTTTCTATCATAGAATGATGCTTTCTCTAAATAGTTAGCTGTAACTTCTGGCTTATTATATCTGACCTTAGAATTAAGACTTTCTAATAAACATGCTGAATTAGCAAAAATCCTTAACGCTATTTAAATACTAAAGATACAAAATTATATTAATATTTTTTCATTTAGGAGAAGTAAAATTTTTTTTATCACCCTGTTTTATTGATATTCACTGTTTCTCATTCACATATTTTATCTTGGAAAAAAACACTAAAAAAACATTTGATATTTTCATAACTTACTGCATTCAAATATTATTCTAAATATAAATTGTATATCATCTTTATAATATATATATGTATATTATATAAATTAAATGCATCTAAAAGAATTTACAATAAATGAGTTTATTTGAAAATAAAAATATCTAAAATGACAATTTTAAAAAGAAGGCACAAAATATGCTTTTGTATAGCTGTATGTTGCATTTCAATGTAATGTTACAATATCATATTTTCAGTAGAATTGTTTTTTGTTGTTTTTATTTTTGATTAAAACAACAAATATAGAAACATTTATGTCAAATTTGTGAACAAATTATAAAGAAAGAAACAGAAAAGAATTCTAATGATGATGTCATGGGGTATATCTTGAAACGGCAGAAATGTTTTTGTTGTTTGTTTCCTCCATGTTGGGGGGTTCAATATTCATCCCATCATCATTTCCTGGAACTCATCAAAGTCAAGAGTTCCTGATCCATCCTCATCCACCTCCTCAATAATGTTGTCAAGATCATCTTCAGTCAGGGTGCTGTCAATCTCACGCAGGATCTCCTTCAACACCTAAAAAAGGGGTATTAAAAATAAATTTTATGTATTAGGAAAATATATCTTTTTAAGTGGTAAGTGTAGGTAAAAGAGGTTTGGGTATTTACTATGAAAAAATCTGCAATGCACCTACTGACATTTTAAAGTGGTATTTTCAAAAGGTTTGTTAAAGTCAAAGTGTTCAAAATTCGCAAGAAAATTCTTGGATAACAATTTCAAATTCATGGCTTTTTTATACAAATTTATTTTTGAATTTTTATCTTTTCTGTTTTTCTTTATATCATTTTTCCTTATCTTTATATACTTTATCATTGAGAAAAAATGGACCAAGTCTTAAATATAATGGAAAATAAAATGAATAACAAACTTTATTGGCTGCCAGCGGTTAAACGGCTTTACGGGCAGCTATTATTTGCACGAAAAATCTGCTTTTTAATGCCTACATATAGTATAATTAAAGAAGTATTAATAATTAATTTGGCATTATTATTCAAATAAAAATATGCCCTTTTAATGCATTTATGCACTCTGGAAGAGTCAAATGCTGTATTAAATATTGACTATTCAAGATGATAAACAGGCTTTATTATAATGATTAAAAGAATGTTCAAATAATCAAAGCAGGCTCTGTATCCAGCTGCTGTTGAAAAAAAGACCTTTCTTCGTATTCCTGTAATGATCCAAAAATTCTACTTCCAAACTCAATATTATTACATATTTACCAAGAAAAAAATCTGACTGTAAAATCAAAATGGAAAATGGTATATCCAAAATCAAAATATATTTCTATAAAGAGAAGAGTACGGATTTTCTTTAATATAAAATATATTTTCATATTATGTAAATATGATATTACTTTTTGAATAAAAATATTTGTTTTTCCTAATTTATATTGTGTGACAGTCAAACAGCTCGAAACGGACTTATTTCATATATAAAGCGACTTAGTCTATAATATAAAGTAGTACGATGTCTTTCCGTCTTAATACTTGACTCATTGACTAGTGAACTGATTAGGTTGTGCCTCTCAAGGAATATACTCATGTTGTTTTTTTTTAGCTATTTTATGGAAGGTGGGTGACAGTACGGGAAGAAAGTCGCTAAAATTTTTTTTTGCAACTCTCCGATTCTTCCTCTTTTTAAAATACAATATAGGGGAATAGGGGGTGGTGGATAAAAAATCTCTAGGCACTAAGCCTAATAGGCTAGAGGCACATCCGTCAGTTTATTTTTAAAGCATCTTCAAGACAAGCAATACTTACATCAGTTGTGATGAATCCCTGACCGTCTCTGTCGTAGATTCTGAAAGCTTCCTTCAGCTCCTCCTTCATCTGTTCCTCATCATCCTCGCTCATGAACCTGGCGGCCACTGTAGCAAACATGGTCAGGCTGAACTTTCCTGTGCCCTCCTCATCAACCTGGGAACAATATTATGAGTTATACATCTGCATATTTATATCATCTATTTTTATAAGTAATTTCTAAAATTTAAAGTTTTTACTTTTTTAAAGTAAGCGTTTTATTTACATTTTAAAACAAAACTTTTGTCAAATATTACTCCTTGGTATTTAAGTATTCTTTTGTTACTACCATATTCGTTATTTTATTTTAAGAAAAAAATAACTATATCTAATTTGGTATTTTTTTGAATTGGTTTTTATAAAAAAAAAGGCAGGTTTAACTATTTCCCTTAAATATGGTACCAACATTAAATATTAAAATGGTCTAACAGCTATTCCAAATACCTCGGCGGCAGCGTTCTCAATCTCAGCTTTGTCAACCTTGATGCCCATGCTCTTCAGAATCATCTGCATGTTAGTCTCAGAGATGGTTCCAGCTCCCTCCTAAATTTCAGTGAGTTTATTTTATGTCGACAAACTTGTAATCAAGGCTGACATATCATCGTCAATTACTATACAAAAGCCTATTTGTCTGATGTAAATGTCAACATAATGTTCATTTTGGCATTTTAACATTTAAGCTATTTTTAGTAGCAAAGTTACCCTATAATTCGAAATGTTTGTCCGTCTGAAACGTTTTGAGGAAAACGTTATTTTCTTGGCTCCTAGAAAAAGATAAACGGCTGAAACTTCTTGTCAACATTGCCATTAATGTAGAGCTCAATTAAGTATACAAATTTATAATAGTATCAAGATTAAATTTTCCATTGTTCTGAGCATCCAGAATTGTGTGTAATTATTAGTCATCACACAATATATAAATGTTAAAAAATATATAAAAAATTCGTGAGAAAGATTTTCCTCCCATAAATATATTCTTGATTTGATCAAATGCTACTTAAATCTCCTTGTTTTTTTCTTTTCCAAGATTTTTTTTGTGCTTATCAACTTATGGATGTCGTCATCCTTCTACGTATTATTGTTGAGAAATTTATATATTACTTTCTTAAAAAATGTGATAATTTATATTGTGACAAACCATATTGAATAGAAAGTACATAAATTTAAAACACTATAAGTTGGTTGATGATATATATGACATTATTCCAGCCTGCGGCTAAATTGAACCTACAACTTTCTCTATTCAATAGAAGTATAAATTTGGTTGAAAATGGATATGCACTTTATACGTTCTCAATGTACTCTAACCTTAAGTTTCACAAATGTTAAGACAAACTTCTAAATAATAAAAAAATATTAAACAACTTTTTTGTAAAAAATTCAAATTAAGTCTAAAAGTATATAAGTATAAAATAATTGGACAAAAAAGCGATATGATTAAATTATTTAAGATGCTTCTTATATTTCGGATTTGTAACATATATATAAAGATACCTTTAGCTATAAGTAATTTTATATTTAATTTAAGTTTGCCAAATTTTGTGAAAATAGTATAATATTTAAACATTTTTGCTGTATAAAACATGGCCTAAATTTGTCAGCTATGGGCACTTTGAAACATTGCCGTTTAGTCGAAATAAACTTAAGAAATTTTCTTACTACATAATGATTATAGACTCATTATTGTTACCTTGTCAAATCCATCGAACCCCTTCTTGAGAGCATCAATCTGCTCAGAATCCAGTCCAGTGGACTCAGCAATACTTGCTAGCACCTCGTCACTCATCCTAGAAAAAAAACATTATCACACTTCTAGGTTCTATGACCTAGTTATGGTGAGGTTATTCGCGGACGACCTCTACTGTTCGCCCAGGGACTATTTGATATCTATAAGTACATTTCTTGAACGTGAACAATTTTTTGATTGCACGACCTTTGTGTGAAAGTCAGTGCATGATAATGAGCTGTGGCCAGAAAATTGGCCATTTTTTTCATTTATTATCACATAAATAAAAATCTTCAAAGTAAAAACATAATATAACTTTTATATACATTTTTTTATGTAAAACTGCAGCCATGGGTGCATTTTGCTAATTAAATATGTTTGCATCTGACACCTTTATTATATTCTCTATTCATTACAAACATATTTTTTATTCAAGTAGAATTTATTTATGCATATTGCAATGAAGTATTTTGATGATTGTCTGTTTGTTTCTTTTCATTTCGAAAAGGCATCCGCGTGTAATGTAAATTAAACTGTCTTTTTGAAACAATAATTTTTCTAAAATCTAAAATTGAATTGAAAATTTGCTTTGAACGAACTTTTATTGTGAATTAGGATTTTTATTGGATATATAAAAAGCTGACCTGTAAATAAGCTAGTTGAGCCCAGTGTTTACCAACTCTAATGATGTGTAGTTATAGTTTGGTATCCTAACCCGGACTAAATTAATTCAAATTTAGCCTCTAAATTATCAAAATTTGTTGTATCAGCAAAATTATGAAAATATTACTGCATTTTACCCTTCGATTTTTGCTATAATATAACCTCAAGGTCTTTTTAGATACAGAAAATAAAATTGCTTCTAAGAAATATTTGTATTAAGAATACTTTAAATATGCATTTTTTAAGAAGATAATTTTTATAAAATGTATAAAAAGACTATAATAAATTCGTGATTTAAGATCAAGAGGAAATACTTTTGAAAAATTGCGAACTCATCAGAAATGTGTAAGTAAAAGGTAGGAAAGAAAATTATAACTGTGATAAAATTAAAAGGTAATAATTTTTCAATAAATGATGCATGCACTAAATATGTGAAGTAAAGATTTTCTATGACTTAGGCCTGTACATCACAGTGTTAAAATGAGTTATTTACTACGATAGCATTTAGCATAAATGAATAAATACATTCCAAGGTATTGAATGATCAAGCGAGTGAAAATGTTATAAGGATGTGTTGTTTAATGCGTAAACACAAAAACAGATTACTCAAAAAAGGAAAAAGGAAGTAAGTTGAAATAAAACTTCACAAAAATTCTCTATTATATTAGAAAATTTGAAGTGATTTTATAATCATCTTATTAACAGATAGGCAGAGCAATCGACCAATATACAAGATATCCAACGAAAAGAATAGAAGACTAACAAATAAGTGTTTTCGAGGTCCCTGTAGCCTATTTAAAAAAGCTGCATAACACAACAAAATATAAAATAATATTTATTTTTCATCAATTTACACTTTTTACAATATTTAAAACTTATCACAAAAGAATTTACACAAATTATTAATCCAATTTAGCTGTTTAAAAATTATTGAACGCCAGATGTTATAACACGAGAAACACAGATATTAGAAAAAAATATTGCTTAAATATTATTTTATGTGCTTGTTAAAATTTGTATGATTCAAAATAAAGTTTATTGATATTGTATGTAGATACATAAATTTTATTTCATTGTTTATGGTTTTATTTCCTGGTAAAAATTTCAAAAACCAATGCTAGACATAGTTTTGACTCACGGGCTAGAATCATTAGTTTTCCATTAAAAAAGCGGATTCTAAGCCGTAAGGAAACTTTCTGTCTAGGATCAGCAAATATGTATGTTTGTATATGATATGGCAGTGCAGTAATAAATTCAGATTCAAGATTTAATAATCATAAATTAGGTAGAATAATAAAATAGTTGTAGATGGTAGGTCTGCCTATGTTGATAGTAGATTGATGTAACAACATAACTTTATATGATTCCAGCTAATATATTTTAAATTATTTTCTTACTAAAATTATTTGTATGGAGACAAAAATAATTGAATAAGCTATTAAGAAGTTAAAATCATAAAATTGCCTAAAGATTTCTTTGATTACTGATTTGATATCATCCCTATAATATTTAAAGTAGTTACTCAACCTTTTCAGTATAGAATAAAACTAAAGTGGCTGATTGGGTAGATTTGCATCTTCAAGAGAATTTTGTATCGACAGTGAGCTTGCTTTGCGGGTAACCTTTGTTCCCGGCGATGATATCTGCATCTCTAATTCAACTGAGTTGGCTGGTTCGATTCCTGGACTCTGCATGAAAAGTAAGTTGCTAGAAATCCTAGGATTCGTGGTGACTGTGTCATTGTGAGATTCAGAAAGGTTTGGTGATGTATTTGTGGAGATCTGGCTAACCTCACAGCTACAAGTGTCGACAGAACTTGGAGCCGGTGAAATCGCTTGATTTTTGGTCAAACAGGAGACTATTGACCATCTTGATGTAGATTCAGAAGATAGTAGTACAAATGGCAGTAAAGGTATAAATACAATTAAGAAACTAATAAACAGAAAAGATAGAAAGATAATAACAACATTGTAACCATGGTTGATGTATTTGTACCGATCAGTATTGGATTTTAACGGCCATGTTAGATTATTAAAAGTTGATATGTGTGACCGATCAGCTGACACAATATCGTCTTTGTCATTGTCTTTTAGTGATGGCCGTGTCTCGGTTATGTCTGCTGTTATTTCCAGTGTCCAATTGGGAAAGCGGATTTTTTCATAGACAAACAAGTGATTTGCGTATCTTGGGTTTACCCAGGTACACAGCCCATGGTCTTTTATGGCTGCTTTCATACTTCGTTTAAACTCTCCTCACATTCGTTGGGCATCTGAAATATTTATTTCTATCATTTCGTTTGCGTTGACATTAGTTTTATGCAGGGAGGGGGATGGGACATTGGGCTGTTAATTACACTAGTCCCCAAAGTTTCATGATAACATTTTCTCATTTGTTGACTTGACAAACTTGGGGACTTTTATTAGATTTTGATTGGTTGGTTCATTAAGTTGACTGTCCAAACATGTCAACTACTAATTTTAATCTACATAAGAGGTTATTTTGTGTGTCATCATTGGTTATGTACATTAATTTATCAGCCATTGTCTTATCCCTTTAATACCTAGGTTTTATGCATGTTTTAGTACAGACTTTGGAATTGGAAAAAGACTATTTGATTAATTGTACGGGATATAAATGGATGAAAAATATTCGTGAATATTATGACAGGCGAAAAATTGTCTTCAATTTAGGTTGCTGTTTCCCATGTAATTTATTGGTCAGTTCATTTATCTAGTAAAAGGGGAGGAAATGGGGTAAATGAGGAGGATGGAGGAGATCATTATTTTGGCCCGCTACAAGTTTTACTTTATTAGAGAACACGTAATTCTGGTGTAAGATCCAAGTAATGATAAATCTATTGGGATATATGATGCACAGCCCTGATCTTCAAGAATATTTTAATCTCAGATACAAATTTGAAGGGTCTGGTTTCTAAGACGTTTTAATTAGAGCACTATTCTGTTAAAAATACTTATCATTAACGACATTTTTAGAAATAAATTATTTCTTCAGCCTATTTAAAATTATTTGCTACGTACCTTGCTGACTGGTATACTTGCAATCGCGTGTTCATATCTAAACATTAATATAAATTAAATTGTAATTCTATTATTTTGTCTAAAATGTTTAATAATAACTACCCCTCTAATTATTTTTATCTAAGAAAATTTGTTTGAGGTTTCTTTTGAGCAGAATTACTGCTACCAAACGGGGAAAATGAGACTTTCTCCTTATACAACTCTTTCCCACGTCCAATCTCCCAGCATAGATTTTACTAGGGCTTTATGTAGAACAAAACAGGATAGTCAATTTATTTCTTTATATGTAGACAACGTACCTTGGAGCAGAGAGAGCCGTGTTTAGAATTCTCCAATCTCTTTGGAGGGGAACATTCCAGCTGGAGCCACTCTTGTCAAACTGCTCCATGCTGGATAGGAATTCATTTCCATTTACACCACCTAAATATATGTGTAATAAATGGCATTATAGGATATACTTAACTTTGCTAAAAAACAAAGACTTTACTGTGATGTTTCAGATATTTAAAGTATACACATACATACACCTAGATATTCAACTCCTTCACATGCTGTTTTTTTAATCATTGAAAATCAAAGGTTTTGTGATTTTTATGTATAAAATTTACACATAAAAAGTGTTTTATCTATAATTTTTATATATATACAAGCGTATACGCCCCTAGCACCTTAAACTTAAAACTATCCAAAGTCTCAAAACAGAAAATGAAATAGCTTAAAACTATCACAGAACCTATGTGAAGATTACCTAAAATGGAGAACCCAATCGGTTCAGTAGTTATTGAGATCTTAAGCTTCACACAAAAAAGAACTTAACTATCCTTATAATAAAGTAACAGGATGTTTTATATAATAGGATATAAGAAAAATATAAATATTGTTACCCATAACAGTGGGGAGCCCATAGATAAGACTCATGGTATGCTCAGCTCTGGGAACCTTCAGTGAACTCACACGGGTCCAATCATTCTTCTCCAGGTCATAGAACTCAACACTGTCCAAAACCTCATCACTGGTGCCCAGACCTCCAGCCACCAGGATTCCCTTCGACCTCTCAAACTCTACGTACAAACAGGTATGGTCGCGTCGCGGATCAATCATGCTCTCAATTTGCTGCCAGTTGCCGGTATCGGCGGACAACTTTAGCACTGTGGCCAACGAGGCGAATGAAGAGTTGTCGTGTCCGCCGGTCAGAATAATGCTGTCGCCGGTGCTGACTGCGCAGCCGCGTGACACAACATTCGGCAGCTCTGCCCCCAGCTTCCACGAATTGTCAGTGGGATCCCAAATTTCCACAGAAGTCTCGAAAAGTCCACCGATCAACAAGACTCTGCTGGATATTTTAGCAATGGCCGCTTCCTCACGAGGTCTTAGCGTTATACTGTGCTCGCTCCACAAGTCATCTGCAATGTTGTACACCATACAGTCGGATAGACGGTTGCGAGTCAACCTGCCTCCACAGAGAAGGACAGAGCCATTGTAGTAGATAGCACTGGCGCCTGCTCTCTTCACACGAGCTGCCTCGCTACCCTCTGATCTTATGTTCATGGGGCATACGTGACTTCTAAAATATGAAGTTTATTTGAATAATGATAATAATAATATAGATGCTTTATCTTTAGACTACACGGTTTCTGTTATGTCAGGTGCGCGACATCAATAATTAGAGTAGGGTGGATATATTGGTCAAAACCAGCTGCAACTCGTTATTTTGTACAGTTAGGACTTCTAGACAATGGTAATCAAAGGGTTGGAAGTGAGGGACTCCCAAGTCTCACAGTTACTCCCCTCTCCCCACACAAACTTCAGCTGTTTGAAATGAAAAATGGTGTTTTATTGAGGGTAAAAATTTACTGAGATATTTCTATTAAAGGGATTGACCGCAAAATGGCTTATAACATGCCAAGGGGACCCGTACTAATCTTTCTAAAATAAACTACAAACTGTCCGACCGTCTGGTGGATTTTAAGGGTATACATACACAACACACAACTAACACCTTTTAATAATCAATCGTTTAATTTAATAGTTATTTTTGTTTATTTCTATCAACAAGTTTGAATTATTCCGCCTAACTAACCTTCTAACAACATCGTTGAAATCATCGCTGTCTAGATAGTAATGTCCGGGATGCCTGCCTCCGACCACCAGAGCAACCTCTGGCTCATCATCACCTGGAGCACACTGACGGAACAGGTAGCAGTACAGCGGAGATGGTGAAAAGTCAATTGGATACCAGTAATAGTATCTAAACAAGAAAATATAATTTTAAGAATTAGGTTTAATCCAGAGATGGAGGGGACAATGGACAGTAAATCATTCTACAAGTTTACAAACAAGTTCTGCCATTTGTTAGCATTAAAAAATTATTATTATTGACAAACCCTCACCATGCAAAATTAGGATCTTCATAACGGGTAATTTTGTTTATCATAGTTAGACTTTTAAGTAATTGATTATCAATACCATTTAGGGTTTGATGATAAAGCACAGAGTTAAATTATTTTCGCTGTTTTTATAGTAGCGACGCTGCTATATGATAAGCCCAAACTTTAGTACCGCACTTCTTTAAACTTCCATTGTTAATATTTAATCATGTCTTAAAAGTTATTCAAGTATAATCATTACCCGCGATTACTTTGATTTAATATCGGTAAAAAATTTTAATTAAGCAAATTAAAGTAAGAGGTGAGAGGAAAGAGAAAAAAATAAGGGAGGGATTATGGTGAATAATGCGATGAAAAAGGTACGACAAACATTTTTATAATACAAAATTACAAAATTGCACATTGAAAGAAAAAAACCCAGACATTACTAATAAGGTCAAAGACCTTTTGGACAATAAGCAAAGTTTATAATATTTAATAGAAAATTTATGTACAAAGTACATCATTATAGTACACTGGTTTAAAACATTATCTACTTCTCGTATAATAGTAAATTTTGGTGTATGAAAAGTACCAAAAAAAATTTCAAATTTTTTCCTCAACTAATAAAAAGTCTAATTTTCAATTCTTAATTGAATTATATTTTTTATAAATATTTTTGACCACTACATTTTTTTAGTCGTAGTTTAGTGCAGTGTATAGAAATGTTTAATCAAATAAAATACCATGTTTTCAAATTAGCCTGACAATTAAAATGAATTATTACAATTTATTATTAATTGCATTGTATTTTGTGGTTGACTTTATATTCAAAATAAATTATTTTATGATATTAACAAATATTTATCAACTTGTTTCATAGTTCGTTAGTTTAAGAATAACTAGAACAAAATTTGTTTCTGCAGTTGCATTTTGTCGTACACCAGAAAAAAAGCAATGTGGCAATGTATTTTGTTTTCCTATGAACGTCAATCAGATTATAAAACCTTTTATTAAGATAACTATTTTAAAGAAAAAACCTTACCAATGGACTTTTATAGAAATTATTTCTAGTCAAACGTTATTCTTAAGTCAGAATTACCGTAGTCCACGGGCAAGAATTAAAGCAATAAAAAGTAGAGAGGGTAATTTTGATTTTAACATATCATACCAAGTTTCACACAAAGCAGAAAACATATAAAAATAAACCTGCAATCTTCCGTGTCTTCACAGTGTTGTTTACAGGCAGCTAGGTCAGGTACAAACAGTTTGACCGCCAGGAAGTTGTTTGCGCCGATGGCACACAACACATTCTCAATCATTCGCTTGGAGCAGGAGCTCAACAGGTAGCAGAACTCGGGGGTGTCGGCATCTAAAGTTTTATAGCAATTATAGATAGGTTAATGGAAAATTAATTAATTATCTAATGGAGGTTAAAACCAAATTCCATTCTTTTTATAAACATTGTTTCTACGTAATTAGTATTTAAACAGGCTACCTTAAACCGTTGATGTATACTTCTTTATGAAAATAGGTACTTTACATGTGTGATTTACAATGGTGCATTATTTGCCAAATGTACCACTTTTCTGCACTACCTCTCCGATTTTGTTAATACTCTATATTTTGGTCCGTTGGGTCATTCAAGGATGCTGGATGGCTAAAAAAAAGTTTCAGAGTCCCTGGATGTCTAGATATCTAGCTATCTATGAAGGTAGGTAACAAAAATGTAAAAAACACCCATTTTTTCACAATTTTAAAAATTAATTTTTTCATCAATCTTACACCCAATCTATACATTTTATACACCAAAATGATCGTTTATTCATGTAAAAAGCGCACATAATGCTATTTTGGCCAAAACTCTAATTTTACAGGGTGTCCAACAAAAAGTGTATTTTGGATATCTAGAGTAATACCCAAAATACCTGTCCGAAAAAAATCATTTTTTTTTGGCTTAAATCCTGTATTTTATCTGTGTGCATATGTGGTATATAACGGTTCGGACCACCCGGGACTATAAGGTTGTCAAATTTCACTTTGGAACACCCTGTAAATGTGATTTTTGCGTCTGTAGAGCTAAAACTTGGTCCAAATTGGCTATTTTTTTTCAAATTACTCTAATATGTGTCTTAGTATGTTTGGCCATAGTGTTTTCTGACCAGATCTATATTTTCATATTTTTTGGACACCCTGTATTTTCAAAAAAAGAGAAAAAAAAATTTTGTTTTTTTTAAATTTTTTTTTCTATTTTTAAGTTACTTAAAACTGTCATATAGATACAGATTTTGACTAATAACAATAATATTTGCCTATTTTACAATTTTTTACACTTTTGGGACACCCTGTGCATGTTTTTTAAAAATGATGGTTTTTGCCCATTTTTGGGGGGAAGGAGTCGTTTTAGGGCCATAGACTATTTATTCATTTTTGTAGAACTTTTCACGACACATCATTTGTTATTTATACAAAAACCGCAAAAACCGAACCGTTTTGCCGTTATTCACCGCCAAAGGCGTAATTTTTTTACGTTTTTGCCGTTCCGGAGGTTGTAATGGGCATTTGTGGTAAGAAAACGTTGATTTATCAAGATCCCTCTTAAATACTTTTATTTAGGTAATTTAATTTACTAAATTTCATATTAAGTAAAATTTTTTGTGCAGCTAACCGTTTTTCGTCGAGATGGATTTCAATTGTTAAAACAAGAAAATTAAGTGAATATAACATAAATAATTGCTATAACATAAGTGATAAACAAAACATAGATCATGTGCATTTGAAATTTTTTTTGACAAAAATCGGTTGGATATACAAAAAAAACTACTTCACATGAAATTTAGTAAATTAAAATGCCTAAATAAAAGTATTTCACAGTTATCTTGATAAATCAACGTCTTCTTACCACAAATGCTCATTATAACCTCCGGAACGGCAAAAACGTAAAAAATCTGCCTTTGGCGGTGAATAACGGCAAAACGGTTCGGTTTTTGCGGTTTTTGTATAAATAACAAATGATTTGTCCTGAAAAGTTCTACAAAAATGAAGAAATAGTCTATGGCCCTAAAACGACTCCTTCCCCCAAAAAATGGGCAAAAACCATCATTTTTAAAAAACATGCACAGGGTGTCCCAAAAGTGTAAAAAATTGTAAAATAGGCAAATATTATTGTTATTAGTCAAAATCTGTATCTATATGACAGTTTTAAGTAACTTAAAAATAGAAAAAAAAATTTAAAAAAAACAAAATTTTTTTTTCTCTTTTTTTGAAAATACAGGGTGTCCAAAAAATATGAAAATATAGATCTGGTCAGAAAACACTATGGCCAAACATACTAAGACACATATTAGAGTAATTTGAAAAAAATAGCCAATTTGGACCAAGTTTTAGCTCTACAGACGCAAAAATCGCATTTACAGGGTGTTCCAAAGTGAAATTTGACAACCTTATAGTCCCGGGTGGTCCGAACCGTTATATACCACATATGCACACAGATAAAACACAGGATTTAAGCCAAAAAAAATGATTTTTTTCGGACAGGTATTTTGGGTATTACTCTAGATATCCAAAATACACTTTTTGTTGGACACCCTGTAAAATTAGAGTTTTGGCCAAAATAGCATTATGTGCACTTTTTACATGAATAAACGATCATTTTGGTGTATAAAATGTATAGATTGGATGTAAGATTGATGAAAAAATTAATTTTTAAAATTGTGAAAAAATGGGTGTTTTTTACATTTTTGTTACCTACCTTCATAGATAGCTAGATATCTAGACATCCAGGGACTCTGAAACTTTTTTTTAGCCATCCAGCATCCTTGAATGACCCAACGGACCAAAATATAGAGTATTAACAAAATCGGAGAGGTAGTGCAGAAAAGTGGTACATTTGGCAAATAATGCACCACATATATTTATCATAATGTCGGACACACACCCTTTAGCGAATCTCCCCATTGAGTTAATACGTTAAAATAATAATGTGTTCTGTATGATTACCTGCAAGTCTGGCAACCTGGATCTGTCTTCCACGTGGAACTGCCTCTCCAGAACCTTCCGTAAGGTCTAAAAAACGCAAATACTTTTTTAAATGGGGAGTAATTACAAGCGGCTTTTATTTTGTTTTGGTACCAATAGTCTTTTCAATGGAATTAATGTTTCATCCGTACGTGAATCTTATTGCAAATGTCTATTTAAACAAAAAAATCCGTTTTGAAATGCTAGTGATGCTTAGTACGATTCGACAAGCATTTTATCCAACCATCTCTATAATTAGGTCTACACAAATATTTGTTCAGTACGTTCATTATTAAACAATCTATTTCCAGCAATTTTGCTACAGATTTACATAGATTTTTGTTGAGACTTCGAAATCATATTCCCTAGCTTCATTATGCACTGTTATCCTATATAAATACAGTAGTGTGGCCCAAATGAAGGTCTAAATCGCTTTTCAATGTGCGGAATGTAAAAATAGGTTATGTATTGTTTGTAGATTTTAGCCCTATAATTGATTTTAAGAAAAAATCTATCGCTATCTCGTCAAATGCATATTTATTTTCACCTTTACTTCCCCAAATTAAGAATGGCTTACACCAGATATAAAGCAAAGCATCCAATTTTCTGTCTGTTTGTTTACAAACATTGAAAAAAAATATTAAAATCACCAGGAATAAACATATGAAGAAAGAAAGTATAAAAATTTATTTTTGTACAATTACAATAATTTGGGAAAGCTAATTCATACTGCAAAATCATTAAAGAAAAATAATTAAAGATAAGCCTTACTCTTTATTCCTGGTTTAATAAAAAACAATATATCCGGCCCAACCCTAGCAGGTAACAACTTCAAGGTAACCGCAAATTGATATGGTAAAGATTTAAAAATTCATGTTTTTTGGGGCCAGTCTAATATACAGTGTGTTTTTTTATGAGAACTTTTTTTGAAAGCAATTTTACCCCACTTATAGTTATCAGAATTCAATGATTAATGGCTTATTTTTTTCGTTTTTTATAACCATTTATAGAACATCAAAAACATATTTCAGTTTGTATTTAAAAAGTACAGTAAAATCAAAAATTCAAAACTCAGGTGTCTACATCTATAAATAGTTTTAGCGTATTTTTCTTAAGCTCAAATCTTCTACCCTTTGCAAGAAAAAAATTGGATTTTCAGTAGTCGACTTTGGGAGGCCAGTTCTCCCTCCCTGGTTGAGATATGGCCTTCAAACTTTGATATGTTTTAGTGCATGTCCCCAATAGTAACTGTAATAATTTTAAACTCTGTATCTCAACTTTGAAGCGTTTTGCAGCCATTCTTACAAAAGGTAGAAGATTTAAGTATGAGGAAAATGCGCTAAAACCATTGACACCTAGGTTTTGAATTTTTGATTTTACTGCACTTTTTTAATAAAAACTGAAATATTATTTGATGTTCTATAAATGGTTATAAAAAACGAAGAAAATAAGCCATTAATCATTAATTTCTGATAACTATAAGTGGGGTAAAATTGCTTTCAAAAAAGTTCTCATAAAAAAAACACTGTATAATGTTAGTTTGTCTACATGACCTGCCTGATTTGTTAACCTTTGTTTTGATTTATGGATGTTGTCAGTCAGTCTTAAATGTTTAGGGACAAATAAATTTATATGCTAGGATCCTTAAAAATTAAAAATTAATAACTATTTACCTATTTGCATATTTTTTACTAAAATAAACTATATGCATAGTTGTGTAAAAAGTTTTTTTTATGGAAAATCAATAAACTGAAGCATAATTATACAATTATAAACTAGGAACACTTCGCGCAATAAGCCATTTTTCCTTTGTTTATACAACTGGGAAAATATTTTAACAAGGATAATGATGTGAGTAAGTACCGCAGCTTACATAATTGACTTCTTAAAGATTAAGATTTATGTGGTGGTTTTTTTCTAGATAGTTTTAATAATTCATGACCAACTTATGTATTCCATACATGTAACGTGTTACCTAGTGACGTAGCTCAAATGTGCGTGACATAGTGACGATTTTACCTAGTGACGGAGCAAAGATGTTACCTTGTAACATAGCGACACAGTGTGACCTTGTGACTAGCGACGATGGTTGTGTCTTAGTGACATATCAATGGTGTGACCTAGTGACGTTGGCACATAGGTATGATAAAGAGAAGATTGGATTCTAAATATGCTTGTATCAAATGTTTATTGCTGGAAGAACAATTTCATTGTATGATTCATAGGTGTTACATTGAAACCACTGATTTTTCATTCTATCAAATAAATACTTTGGAGTTGGGTTAATTAGATTTAAGGCTGTATAAGTGAATTCGTTGTCTTTTAGAGTTTATATTCGAAAAAAAATATCGACAAAAATTAGTAGAAATTAAATATAAGAAAGTCTCTTATCTGGGTTCTAGATCTATGTTTTGATATTTTTGGCCGTTTTGATGGTCTAACCAATTCATGAATCAGATAGCCTGATATCTAGTTGCCGAATGTGTACGCAGTTTCCTGGGTGTTTCCTCATCCTCGCTCAATATTTACTACTAGCTACAAATCTTCAAACTTCCCTTAAAAAAATCAAAATTTGAATGTGTAAACGATTTATACAATATACATTATAAATTTGAATTTTTTAAATTTTGATTTTTTTTTTTGAAGTTTGAAGCTTTTTTAGCTAGTAGTAAATATTGAGCTAGGATGAGGAAACACTCAGGAAACTGCGTACACATTCGGCAACTAGATATCAGGCTATCATGAATCACGCGGGAATTAAAAACTTATTTATTATACATATATGTCCAGTAGAGTATCCCCCCAATCTCATTTTTTTTCGATTCCCTGTAGAAAAAGTGAAATGTGCTTTCCCATTGAATTATTCGGTGTGCAATCACAGACTCAAAACAAAACAATTTGAATTTGCATAATCGATTAGGTTAGTTATTAAATAGGCTAGTTGAACTTCTCAGGATAAAGCTTTGCTTTGAGAAATTATACTGTAATATGTTTTATAATAAATTTCGTCGCTCGTATATTGGACTAAATATAAGGAAAGTCTCAATATGCTGTATTTTTTGAGGATATTTTAATGTGTCTGATTGACCATATTCGAGATAAATAAATGTACATATTGTTTTAACAAAAACGAAGGTTGTTAAATGCTTGTTGTTCGTAAGATAAATCTCTCAATCTCAGTCCTAACCTATTCACATATCGCTGCTATGTCAGGGGCGCGACATAATTTGTAAGGGGGAAAGCATTGTCCGAAAACAGGCGTAAACACAAAGTCATCCCCTCGTAGTTAGTTTCGACAACTACATTTATTTTGCTTTTGTCACTAAAGACCCCTTTCATTCATACTCAAAATTGCAACAATGTGATTTTGCGATGTTTTTCTGTTTCGACAGTGGAAACGATTGCACACCAAAAATTGTGTATGGCATTAATCGACCTATATTATAAAGTAAGTAAGGTGTAAATACGTGGTGCCATTATTAGAGACGGGGAATTTTATTTTTATATCTATAACACGTAAATAGATATATCTGATTCAGATATAAAAATCACAAAGAAAAAAATTAAGGTTTAGTGAAAATATGTACAGAAATGGCAAGAATCTTTTTCGATGATAAAACTTTATGAGCTTCACAAGAACCAGATAAATAATCTATCTGAATTTAATAGCTTGCTTTACAAAAAAAAAACATCACACAACATTGTTCAACATTTTTACTAGGAAAGCCACAATGAAGCGCATTATTAAATAAAAAACTATGCTATTTTGGACGTAATCGACCCAGTTAATTAATATTTAACACGCGTGTGTATTGATCTCTGATACAAATCTTATTTCCTTTTCATTTTTAACCAAATTTTATTTGAAAACTTCTAGCAACATTTTAGTATATAGCATGTACTAAATTTACTGCTAATTGTCAATTTAAACAGAAAACAGAAGCACTTCTGTCCATATTAGCGCAGCAAGAAAAATTGCATTAATAAAGCAGCCCAAGCCGCCTTACTGCCATATTTTTTGTCTAATATTATATGATTTTTTGCACAAAAAAGCAGATGAGTAAGTTAAATTTAATGAGATATCCATACGGACATATCCTAGGTATAAAATAACTGTGCTACAACTATGTACAAAAAATAAAAATACGGAAGTAATATTAGAGTTCAATAACCTTAACCATGTCAGTCTGATATGCCCCGCTAATTTGGCCTAATTGATAATTCCAAGACCTGTTAATCATTGATTGCCTATTATTAAAATAATTTTATGTATTTTACTGTGCATAGTATTTAGGACTAAATCTATCTAATTTTTAACAAACTTGCATTTTCATAGAATTGTAGAAATATTCGATAAAGCCTTTTATAGTGCCTATAAAAAACGACGTCATACTGGCCTACCATTGGTCAATTAAAATGTATACTGATCTGCCATTGGTAATTTAGTCTGAGTATTGGCCTATCATTGGTCATTTGTAATGTATGAAGTCATTTTTTATAGGAACTATAAATAGCTTTATATTTGATATTTCCCAAAATTCAAAGGGGTAAATAAGTACACGTTTTTATTCTGCTAAACCAATGTACATCAAGGTAGAAAACATTTTCGGCCTTTAAAAAAATTTTAGTTAAATAAAGTATGTATATTTAACGTATGGTATTTTAAACATTTGTCTAATGATTTTCTTCTTGTTGGCTTTGAAAGGGATTTTTTTCGAGTGGAAACGAATCTGATTAAAAGCCATATTAGAATTTACATATGATAAAGTTCTAGTTAACTGAATTATTAAATATTTGTTGATATACAATTCTTCAAATCTACCAATGAAGGCAGATACTGATCGTTGACTAATGTTAGAAGTCTGGAATATCTTATTTAAAAATTCGTTTTCAGTATCGTAAAAGATTAATATCCGCTGGATTAGAACTGGTTCTAAGCCATACTGAAAAATCATGTATAACATCGTATTACAGACAATTTCCACGTATATTAAAATTAAAATCATAAAAATTCGACCCTTCGTGACAAACAAAACTGGTTTTAATCTTATTTCTATGTTTGATAACCGCAAAAAGCTGTCAATAAAACGATGCGATAAATAACTAGGTATTAACAAATTCAAGAAGAGAAAAAAAATAACTGATAAGTCAACAGGGCGCTTAAACAGTTTTTTTTTCGTTTTAAGGAACACAATTTTGAAAAGGAATCATTAAACATATATGACTGAAATTTCGTATGTACATTTTTATGACTAGCATATGCTCTATAACTTATTTGATTTTTAAGTTCATCCAAGTTTTTTTTCTCTCTAATTATTAATGTTGTCATCCTTTTTTTTGCTGTGTTGTCAAATAAGAGAGCTGAAACCCACCTCCTTCAACATATTTGTAATAACCACATCGTTTGTGTTTTTGACACATCTTTGCACAATCCTACAAATAATTCAATATTATTCAATTATAATATTTATTATAATTTCTTCGAGTTAATAATTTACTTTTAACTAAAAATTTGCATCTAAATAGTACCTAATGAGAATGTTATCGTAAATTTTGAATTCTACTTCAGGTATTATTTATGCTACTTTAAACCAATGTACTCAGATAAGTTTAATAGTAGATGTGCAATTAAAAACCAATGTACTTAGTAAGTTAACTTAGAAAACAGATATATTGCCAGCTAGGGATAGTTATAGAGTAGCTATGCTACTAAAAACCAATTAATTTAGTTACCTCGGCAGTTTTTGTGAAAGGTTTTATTTCCAGGCAGTTTTCAGGACTCATTATGCATTGTTGCGGAGCTTCATACACCTATGCATACCAGGGAGTAAGGGAGGGGACAATGGGCAATTAATTCAATATAAGAGTTATCAAAGAAAGGGCATCAAATCCAGTTTAATCCAATAAATTTGTAGGAAATTATAAAGGGATTGTTAATTGAATAATAGATTTCCATAGCGTCATGTAAAGTGAAATCACAACTTGTTTTTGATGAAATATATTGAGATTTTTGGTGTGATTTTTATATTAAAAGATTATTGGACCCGGCCAGCTGCTAGCAAGAATATGACTGCCCCTTTTAATTCTGTTTATTTCCCTTCCCCCTTACCCCCACCTCCCTTCTCCCCGTCTGCTACATTCCAAACTAACACAACGAGTGTTTATTTCCCTTACCCCCACTTCCCTTATCCCTTCTCCCCGTCTGCAATATTCAAAACATACATAACGAGTAGCGGCATTTCATGCGCAAGTCCCCAAACTCAGTCAGAAACTGCTAAATTCTTGCACATTCCCTTTAAGCCAGTCCCCAAAGTCTGAGACTCATAAAAATTGAATATTCGATCCATTGTCCCCTCCCTTACTCCCTGTATGCATACACACATAATTACAACGACAAAAATTAAAAACTACATCCCGTCTTATTTTTGATTCTCATGAAAAAAAATGTATAGAACTTTTTTTTGGAGGAGAGGGGGGCCGGGGAGGTGGTGGGGGGTCTACACTTACATATTTAAGCTTCCAAAATTCGATTTCTTAAAAAAATATTTTTGAATATGACACTTTTGATAAATTCTTTCTAATTAAGAAATAATAATATCATAATTTTAAAAATCCATTAGATAATAAGAAATCAGAGGACAAACCAACATATAAGACAAGTATAGAAGCAAGCCTATATACACTTACCGTGCGTCCGCAAGTATCAAAGAAGAAACATTGCTTGGGTCTTCCATCGAGTTCAGGATAATATTTGTAAAAATTACACTCCTGGTCCTTCTGACACATCATTCTAGAATTAATATTTTTACAAGTTTAGATACTCAGGAGATAATTGTTTCCTTTTTTGTAGTTTTAACTTCTAAGAAAATACTTTCTACGGACTAAACGCACTAAAAAATTGGAAAATTCTTTTTTGGCAATTTGTCTATATTCTTTAAACTCAAGAAGAAAAAAGTAAGATATGATTTTATGTTCTAATTTCAATTTTCAGTAAATTAGACTTTTGGGTTGAATTACAAAATTTAAATTTTAAACATAGATTGAAATAAGGGTTTTAAATTTTATTTCTTATATTCTATAACTGCCTCGCTAGTTTAGCTAAAGTTTATAAATATTTGCCTGATTAAAATAAATAATATTTTTAACAAATTTACTTTATTTAACAAATACAATAAAATTATCAAACTTTTATTGTCCATTCTTTATTAATATTTTATTTATATTATTTATTTATCGTATATACTATTGCTTTAAAGTTTAGCCCCAATTTTATTGGCAAATTTAAGCAGTATTTGTGCATTTTTTGTCTGTACCATGTTTTTATGTCTTTACAATGCATCAAAATTAAATGCATTTGATTTTTAATTAATATAAAATGTCCTTGTTTAATATTAATAAAACTAGCAATTATATCTGTTTAATTTGGATATAAGTTAAAGTGCATAGAATTAATGATTGAAAAAGGAACCAGCCCTTCAGAATAAATAGTATATAATGGAATGAAAAATAGAGTACTTTTCTCTGGACAAAGGTGTGTTTTAAATGATTTATTCTTCTTATTATAAAAATCATAAAAAAAATTAAACATGATAATATTACAAAATACACATATTTATATATACATGTTAAAACATAATGTTATATTTTAATTTCTTTAAGATTTCTTACAGCACAATGCCAAACATGCAGAGTATAATTTCTACTCACAATAAACGCATCCCTGGCGATTCCAAAATACCTACAATTGAAGGATGCAACTTTAGACAACCCCAAACATGCCCATTGGATGGTAAATGCAAAACTTCAAACATGGTCTATAAAGCCACTGTGACACTAGATTCAGACCAGAGCCAACATCAATATATTGGCCTAACCTCTGCAACTTTCAAGCAAAGATATAGTAGGCACAAAACCTCTTTCGCACGAGACACAGCTTGCACAAAGCTATCTGATTTCATCAAAACACAAAGACAGAAAAACACAAACTATAAAATTGAATGGTCAATTGAAAAACTAGCAAACCCCTACAATCAAAATTCCAAAAAATGCAATATTTGCTTGACAGAAAGCTTCGAAATAATGAAAGCTTTCAAATCTAACATAAAAACTTTAAACACCAGAAATGAAATCTTCAGCAAGTGTCCACATAGAGAAAAGTTCCTTCTTTCAAAGTGCATGACGTGAAACATATTCAAAGCAGTATTTTTTTATATAATATGTATTAATTTGTAAAACTGCAAATGATAAATATGACCTATTTTTGTCTATTTAAAGATTCCCTTTAAACACCTCCCCCTTTTTATATAAAGATGCTAATTCCCCCCCAACCCCAAGAGGATATAGGCAGTAAAAAACCCCGCAGGGGGCACAATTTTCTAACACTTCTTTCTCATTTAGTCTTTAAAAAGGATTCAAAATGCATGGACATATATCTCTTTAACTCTTATTTTATACATCTTAATTGGAACTGATGATCTATTTTTATAGAGAAACATATGTATTCCACCAATAAATAGTTAAACAAGGATGACAACATCCATAAAAGCGAAGCTTAAAACGGTAGGACAAACGGACATTAACACATGTATAATGTCAGAACTGAATAATCAGAATGCGAATGTATAAGAGTCAAAGCCAAATTGTAAGTAAAGTTGTTAAAAAACTGCTTGATACAGGATAATGATTATGGACATACTTACATTTTTAGGACTTGATTATAGAGTTGCTTCGCTTATAATATTGTACTTTGTTGTCCCAGGAATCAGTATACCAAAAATCAGACCAATCGGATAATTAGGACACATACAAATTTGTTGTTAAAAATGTAAAAAAATCAACATGTTTAAAATGGACGTACGGACATTCTGGTAATGATTATAGAGTTGCTACGCTTTCTAACTCGTACTTAACTATTACAGGAATCACCATGCAAAATTTGAAATCAATAGGACAATTCTAACATGCCTAAATTAACGAAAAAAGCTATTTAAAAAAGTAAAAAAATCAACATGTTTAAAATGGACGTACGGACATTTTGGTAATGATTATAGAGTTGCTACGCTTTCTAAATCAAACCTAACTACTAAAGAAATCACCATGCAAAATTTGAAATCGATAGGACAATTCTAACATGTCTAAATTAACGAAAAAAGCTATCCGTGACGGACGGACGTACGGACGGACGGACGGACGGACGTACGGACGGACCGACCCTAATTATAGAAAAGCTTCGCTTTTAAAAATTAAATGTGTTTATACATATAATAATATTTTAATTTATATTGATATTATATTACTTTTTTATACGAATGGAGATCAGACGTTATCTAACAACTAAAATATTTTGTATTGTCCTTATATCCTAAAACAAAATTTATAAAATTAGTTACTAAACTGTAATATAATCCGATGGAATTAAGTAGTTTTATGGTAAATTGCGCTATAAGTAAAGTTTGTGAGAAAATGTTATCCTCATTCCACCTTATAATGCATTCTTCGTTGCTTGCTGTTAGAGCCCTATCCTTTGCTGTAAGTATAAGTAAAGTTATTTGTGTGAAGTCATCCCCTTTAAAACATTCATAATAAATATATAAGCAGTTTTGAATTAGGTTAATTTGTTAGTATCCCTATCTACCCTAAAGATAGATAGATTGACTGAATAGACTTTAATGTAATTTTAGAGAAAATTTAGCTGCAAAGTTTTTGCATATTTTTTTTTTGCAGACATCTTCACCATCTGACAACAATAGCTGAAAAATAGAGACTGAATGCTGAAAATTCAACTTCAGCTGCTAATTTTTATTTACAAATATAGCTTTTTATAGAGTTACTATAATTTGCTTGCAGTGAAATAACAAGCAATACTTAACACAAAATAATTCTTTATATCAGTTTTGCTAAATTTAAATAGCCTCTAAAATGTTTAAAATGAAGGTAAAATTGTAGATTTGAACCAGTACTGTATTTTATTCACGAAACTTGACCAATGTATGATTGCTTAGTTAGGATCAAAGTGATGTAAGTGTTTTGGAAATGGTTAGGATCCCCGCAGGGAGACAAAAACGTTTTCAAATTATTTGTTCTATTTCCATGATTATCATAAACTGTGCATTAAAATTTATAATTGGTTGGAGGAAAGCAATTTTCTTCAACAATTCCCCCCACTTTAACAATCAACCATAAATTATTTACATTATTAATTAGAACATAATTGATCTTTGTTTCTATTGGCTTAATTATGTATTCATATTTCTTGAATATTGTATATAATAAACAATATTTCATAAGTAAGGGAAAGTGAAATAACAATTAGAATAACAGAAATGTTGCCTATTAGCAATACTACTAAATTACTAATAGAAAGATTATACTAAATCATTATATGGAATTTTTATAAAAAATAGCAGAATAAAAAGAGTAGGATCATGGAAAGAAAACGAATTAGTGGGTTTCATCATATTTTCACAGTAGCTTTTGATAGATTATTTGAGGTGAGGTTAGTTAAATTTTAATGATTGCTCCGCAGGGATAGAAAATAGGCCCTGCAGGGTTAGAGCCCCCCGCAGCGGCTAGAAATAGGAGAAAATCTACTGTGAAAAAAAGACACAACCCGTTACTTCGTTTTCTTTCCATGATCCAAATATTTTGTTTAAATGATAATCAAATTATTAAAAAAAATATTGTAATTTTTATGCTTTGGTATTGGAAATTTTATATGAACTGAACATTTTTAACCCTAGTTATAAAGTTGCTACGCTACTGAAAGTATAGGATTTGACTAACCTACAGGATTCATCTCCATCCACAAATAGTTTTACTGTCAACAGATTTCCATCCTTCAGAGGACACTCCTCAGGAGCAGATCTAGAAATATAAATAGTTTTACTGTCAACAGATTTCCATCCTTTAGTGGACACTACTCAGGAGCAGATCTAGAAATATAAATAGTTTTACTGTCAACAGATTTCCATCCTTCAGAGGACACTCCTCAGGAGCAGATCTACAAATATAAATAGTTTTACTGTCATCAGATTTCCATCCTTCAGAGGACACTCCTCAGGAGCAGATCTATAAATATAAATGGTTAAAGTTTTACTGTCAACAGATTTCCATCCTTCAGAGGACACTCCTCAGGAGCAGATCTAGAAATATAAATAATTTTACTATCAACAGATTTCCATCCCTCAGAGGACACTCCTTAGGAGCAGATCTAGAAATATAAATATTTAAAGTTTTACTGTCAACAGATTTCCATCCTTTAGAGGACACTCCTCAGGAGCAGATCTAGAAATATAAATAATTTTACTGTCAACAGATTTCCATCCTTCAGAGGACACTCCTCAGGAGCAGATCTAGAAATATAAATAATTTTACTGTCAACAGATTTCCATCCTTCAGAGGACACTCCTCAGGAGCAGATCTAGAAATATAAATAATTTTACTGTCAACAGATTTCCATCCTTCAGAGGACACTCCTCAGGAGCAGATCTAGAAATATAAATAGTTTTACTGTCAACAGATTTCCATCCTTTAGAGGACACTCCTCAGGAGCAGATCTACAAATATAAATAGTTTTACTGTCAACAGATTTCCATCCTTCAGAGGACACTCCTCAGGAGCAGATCTAGAAATATAAATAATTTTACTATCAACAGATTTCCATCCCTCAGAGGACACTCCTCAGGAGCAGATCTAGAAATATAAATATTTAAAGTTTTACTGTCAACAGATTTCCATCCTTTAGAGGACACTCCTCAGGAGCAGATCTATAAATATAAATAATTTTACTGTCAACAGATATCCATCCTTTAGAGGACACTCCTCAGGAGCAGATCTAGAAATATAAATATTTTTAATGTCAACAAATTTCCATCCTTCAGAGGACACTCCTCAGCAGCAGATCTAGAAATATAAATAGTTTTACTATCAACAGATTTCCATCCTTCAGAGGATTTACACTTCAATCAAAATCAGATAATTTGATAAAACTTCTCTAAATTTCCATATAATCAACCTGCTTTAAGTAGTTTAATTGTACTGCTTTATTTCAATACTAGAAACGGCGGTTTGTCACCACCATCGTTGGAAAAACGAGATTATTTACCCCCTCCTCTACGAATGGGGATTAAATTTCAGTATTGTATTTTGCAGTATGGCTTCAAAACCGATTAATATTCGCTGCATTGGAACCGGTTCAGAAACACTGAAAATTACGCAAGGCATCATTTTAAAGACAATTTTCCACGAATAATAAAATAAAAATCATAGGATTAATATCAGTTTTGTTCTGTTTCATTTTAATATCCTTGGAAAGTTGTCTATAATACGATGCTACAAATAACTGTACTGTTCCTGGTCAATATTTATCCTTTATCTACCAAAACCATCCATTAATAAAAATGTATTAGCCCATAAATTTTGTTAATGGTAATATAAATTAAATTTACCTGACTAGAGGACTGGAACTTATAAAATTTACTGAACACAGGTTTAGAAAAACAATTAGATTTAGTAATTCTAAAAACATTTTTATCTAGAAATATTGTTTTATTTGTTAAAGAGTTATTTAATAATCGCAGTAATAACAAGCTAATGAATTATAATTGTAGGAATACAGCGCACTCTTACACAATATGTTAAAAAAATAGTGAGCATATCTAATTAATGTAGTGTTACAGAATTGAATATACCAGATTTCAATTTCCATTTGTTGTTTATTGGGATAAGAGTAACAAGAAATACATAATATTACTTTGATACGATTTATTTATCTGTGTATTCAATTTGAAAAATGTTACGTCAAGGAACGTTTGGGCATATCATAATTATAATTTATAAAGTAGTTGCACTACTTAAAACGCTAAGAGATCAAGATAGCGCTAAAAACAAGCCGTTCGACTGCTTAAAGAAAGTTACCGGTTCAATTTTATCTTTTCACTACGTTAATGCTGTTATACATATGTAGTAAAAATACATAAAAATAGGTATTTTTTATTGGAAATTTAATAAGCCCTGACTATTAATTCACATTTTATGCAAAAAAAGGAAACACATAAATGCAAAATAGTTGGTCCATTGGTGGACCAATTTTGACTATGTCATTCTGTCACGGCTTTCTAACACCGAATGAGACCCCCGGTGAATGTAGAAGGTGGACACGAAGGGTCATCAATTAGTAAGTATAATATAAATTTATACATACATATACAATACATAGTAGAGTAGTTCATTATAAAAAGGGCTTTCCCTCATTTACACCCTCTCACGTCCTTCCGTCCAGTGAAACTAAGTGGTTCCACCTTCCCCTCCCTTTTAGTTCTAAATAATATATAATGGAACTTATTTTTAACGCATGTAAAGAAGTTGTATCAACTTTTTTGCTTTTTATTTAAGATAGCTAGCCGGTTCTTTCAGTAAGTAGTAGATGTAAAATTTTTCATAGAATTCAGATATGCAATCGGTTTTTTTGTAGACCTCTTATTTTTTAAGTAATTTAAGTTTTAAAAAAAAATAATTAAGTCGGTTTTAAGGTACTAAAACGCAACAAAATAAAAGAAGAAAATGGCCAGTATGAACAAAAAATGTAAGGTCTTTAATTTGACACCTTACTTTTAAAATTCTGTTGAGTAATTATTGAAATAATCTATTTTTTTAACCTCGGTTTAATAAAAACTTTAGACCTAAATATTTTCTCAAACAGACATAAAAAACATAGGTTCATATATACCTTTAGAATCAGAAAAATATTACGAATCTATTCTAAGCAAAATTGAAAAAGTTTTATAAAACTATAATAAAAAAAAATAAGTTTATTTTAAGAATCATAATTTTCGGCTTTAAAGGGTTAGCTTGCACCAAACCTGAACCAAACCTAAACAAAAGACAATGCAATGTAGCAGATATTTTTTGAACACAAGAAACAATAATGTATTTTTAACTGCATTGTTTTGAAGTTTATAAACAGACTGATGCATATTTGTTCATAATTTTTCATTCTTTACATGTTCTTTAATATCACTATATTTATTGTAGTATCTATTGTATATATTGTATGAACGTTCTCTTTTTTTTCTGGCAATTCTATAGGTTAATTTTATAAGTTAAGCTTCCCGATTCGTCAATTTTTGTGATTTGTGATTGGCTAGTTTAGAAGTTACAATTCTTAAAATAAACTTTTTATTTTTTCTATTTTTTATTACAATTTTTTTAAACTTTTTCAATTTTGCTTAGAATGAATTCATATTATTTTTCTCATTCTAATGGTATATATGAACCCATATTTTTTATGTCTGTATGAGAAAATATTTAGGTTTAATGTTTTGATTAAACCGAGGTTAAAAAAATAGATTTTTTCAACAATTACTCAACAGAATTTTAAAAGTAAGGTGTCAAATTAAAGATCTTACTATTTTTGTTCATACTGGCTATTTTCTTCTTTTATTTTGTTGCGTTTTAGTACCTTAAAACCGACTTAATTATTTTTTTTTAAAACTTAAATTACTTATAAAATAAGAGGTCTACAAAAAAAACCGATTGCATATCTGAATTCTATGAAAAATTTTACATCTACTACTTACTGAAAGAACCGGCTAGCTATCTTAAATAAAAAGCAAAAAAGTTGATACAACTTCTTTTACGGAAAAATATCAAACGTTCTCTTTTTTTGCGTTGTGAAAGAGAAAATATTCGGAACTTAATTTTAATAGCTGTAATAGTTATTTCTAGCATCGTATTATAAACAGTTGTCCGTGGATATAAAATGTACAATTATGAGATTAGAACAAGTTTTATTTTTAGCCCCGAGATGATTGTACATTTCTATATTCGTAGAAAACTGGATATGATACGAGGCTAACTAACCATTATTTTTTCGTTTGGATGAGAGCCGGTTCTACTCCACCGGGTATTTTTCGGTTTCGAATGAATACGAGAATAGTTATTTCTCGCATCGTATTATAAACGGCTTTCCGCGGATATAGAAAGTACAATTATGAGATTAAAACTAGTTTTTTTAGCCCCGAGGTGCCGAAGGCACCGGCTAAAAAACTGGTTTTAATCTTATGATTGTACCTTTTTATATTCGTAGAAAGCTGGATATAATACGATGCTAGACATAGTTTTTTCGTATTGATGAGAACCGGTTCCTGTCCACCGGATTCGAATGAATACGAGAAAATGTTTTATTATCATTAAGATAAAAAGGAAATGAAATAGAAGGGATGAAAATATATCTGTTTTTAGATTCTAACAAGGACAAAAGTTTTCAGAGATGTACTGATTCAGAGACACAAAATAAAGACTATTAAAGCAAAAAACTAGATCAAAAGCAATTAGTGGCGTGCACAGGGTTTTGTAAGAGGGCGTATATGTCTCTCTGTCAGTCTAGTTCGAAGAATCTCGTTAATCGTTAAACCGATATGGATTTTCGGATCTATTGCAGTTCACGGTAAAATATTGCTGGTAACGAATATTACAAAAAATCTATTAATTTTAAAGGCTGCTAGCTGCCAAACGGCTGAACGTACAGATCATGCCCGCACACTGTTTTAAGCGGCATAAGAAGGCCACAGTGCAGAGAAATGCGCGAAAAAGGCCTTTTTACGCGTTTTTTCTTCAGATTCTTTGTAGGCCTTCTTATACCGCATAAAATGGTGTGCGGGTATGATCTGTACGTTCAGCCGTTTGGCAGCTACCAGCCTTAAAAATGCATAGATTTTTGGCAATATTCGTTACCAGCAATATTTTACCGTGAACTGCAGTAGATCCGGTTTTTCTTTACAGTAAAGATTCCAATAGGCTCCAGAACAAGTTTATATATTTTGGGATTTTTGATAAATCGTCTATAGAATAAACCCCTCCTTTCAATTTTTCACTAGCAACACATGTAAAATAGGATGGTTGCCCCTTCCCCCCCCCCTCCAACCCTTTCCTTCAAGTAGCTAAAAAGACGTAGCCACTATTGAAACATAAATAAAAATATTTGATAAGGTTTCGAACAATACGCTAAATATGAATTTATAGAATTTATAGAAATGCTACGCATTTAGAAATGGCTTGAAAGGAAGTATATAAAATTTTGAAAGGTGTATTATGAATAATATGTACATTCTACTCTTGTACATGTGCTTATTATTTTCTATTTATATGAAAAACCAATTTGCTGCTACACTTCCTCTTTTTAAAATAGAAGCTATTCTAGTTTTAGGGACGGTCTGTCCGCACGTCCTACCGTCCGTAACGAATGGCAAGTATTGATTTAGGCCTGTTTGAGTTGTCCCAACGATATCAAACTTGGTACGTTGATTCCTATATCAGTTAGGTACAATTTAGAAAGCTTAGCAATACAATAATTTTAAACATCATCTAATTCAGTAGACTTTTGTAATATGGATTCTAAGGGTATGATATTTGATCCAAAGCATCTCTATAATCAAGTCTTAAAATATTTTTTATGTCCATATTTAGCATCCTGTATTTAATTAATTTTGGGATAGCTTTAGACGGAATATCTAAATAATGTTGAATATTAAATAAGCTTTGTCATTATGGATGTTGTCTTCCTTGTTTAGTAAGTAGCGCAGCTACTTTGTTACTTCCTTTGACCCTATGTCATGCCCGTACTTTGAAAGGGAAAATTATAAGCAGATTTTGTTATTTTGTTTTATAATAACAATTCTGAATTTTCTTTTACTTAATTGTTATGATTTTAATAAAAATGATATCCATATATCTTATTTTATGAAACCTTTCAATATTTCATATGAACTGATGGGCGTTGTCATTCTTGTTTAATTAGAAAATTAAATTTCCTCCCTTGTAATATATTTGGAGTAAAAATTAGGGATTGTTTTGTCACATAGCATGAAAGACGGGATGCAACACGAGATCTTATTTTATTGCACCCATGAACCAAATCTTGCTTATTTGCTGTGCATGATTCATAGGGCAATACAAATAACCCTCTAGTTGCACGACTTTTGTCTGGAAGTCCTAACTATGCATAATAATGAGTTGCGCTTGTTTTGGGCCAAAGCATTTCCCCTACTCTAGCTATTTATTTTGCGCACCTGACATAGCAGCAGTAGGAGCAACTGTGAAGCTGTGGTTCATGACGCGGTGTTGGGCCCAGATTTGAACCTATCACCTTTCCAACAACGAGTGGATGCGCTAAGTGTCACGACAAGTCCCGGACCTTTAAAATAAGAAATATTCTTTTTATATTCATTATCTTTTTCGAAAAAAATAATCGATAATACGATACTTTTAGTCCTTCTAAGTATGTCTCAGAACCGGTTTTGATCTAGCGCGGAATGAATTTTGCAATGCATGTGTGGAAAAAATTAAAATTGCATGATGTCTACAAAACAAATAAATATTAGTTGTACAATATCCTAATTACACTGGCAGGGAGGGGACAATGGACTGTGAATTTTTTTTATACACTTTACTTTATTCGTTGGCTCAAAAACTTTTTTCGAATTTTTATTGGTGGGATCTGATACTATTGTCAAATCTTTTAACCAATAAACTTAATATAAAGAAGGGGTAATTTTGGATTGCCATTAGGAATGTATAACTGTTTATCGTCTATTGTCTTATCCCTTAAGATCCCTGTTATTACATAAACACTGTATATGGAACATAGGTAGTGCATCAAACTGTTTTCAGTAGGGACAATGCAATGTCTACACTTTTGAAATAATTTAACCTCACATGTTTAAGAATATCGGTTGTAATAAAAGTTTTAAAGTATTACTATAAAAAAACAAGGACAATTATGCTCATACAAAATTAACAAAATTAAAGGACAGTGGCTAGTTAGTAGTTATTCTTCCCATTAAGAAATTTAAGGGAAGCATGAAAAAATGTGCGCTACCACATCAGATTATATTTGGGTTTAAAAGGTCTTTCAAACTTATTAACGCACTTGATGCACACTCCTGGTAAAACTCTGTGCACGTCTACATGGAGTAGCTATATTATTTACATCCTTATTTACATCCTATTTAAATTGGCTTCCAAAATACCTCTTTTGTAAAATCTGTTTGTACTATGATTTAAAATGACTTAAACAAAACTGTATTAACTGCAACCATGTGGAAATCTGTTTCAATTCCCCGACAATTGAAGGTAATGAATGAGCAAAAAAACTCAATGTCATTGAGAAGGTCAACAGGTAAGGTATTATACAAAGTTGAATAAGTTACATGAGCATACATTATTAAAATACTGCCATCATAAGAAGAGATAAGGAGGTAATGGTTAAAGCAGCTTATAGTGCCTATAAAAAAAATGACGTCATACAATACAAATGCCTAATGATAGGCCAGTACATTAAATTTTAATTGACAATGGTAAAATTTTTATTGGCTCATCATATGTCATTTTTATTATATGACGTCATTCGTATAAGCTGCTTCGTAATGCTTCCTGTTATTGGCAGGTGCCTGTATGACGCCAAATTACTCTAATAAATGAAATATTATGACTAAAGCAGTTTAAGTATCAGGAATGCATTGACCCTAACACAGGGGCGATACTCATTTTCATCACAGCTTAGACCTACAGAAATGTAACAATCAACAAATGTGTTAATTGTCTGCTTTGCCTAACTAAAAATTTATCTTTTCTGAAAACGATAGCTTTAAATTACAGGATTCAAGATTGCCCTTTCGCTTGAATTTTTTGCTTTATAGGTAATATGAACATATTTCTATTTTTTTTTCAAACAAACTATAAAGCATCGTTGAGTGAAAAATATATGAATCAATACACTTTAAAGATTAAAATTCTACAAAAATCACTTCTGAACCCCTTAAATATGACCTTAATAAATGGGGTTTTAACTGCACAAAAGTGAATTGTTCTGGATAATAAAAATACTTTTTGCCCAAAATCAATGGAATGTGCAAATTTTATCAAACTGCCAATCTATCAAATAAAGCAAATAATTTATTTAAACTAATTTTAAATTTATTATTTTGTGAAGGTCAGTCGTAAAGAATTAATGTAAATTATGTATAAATTTTGAATTATTATTTTATTGGATTTTTTTTGTGTTCATTAATCAATGTTTGGTTCCAAGGACGTGAAGAACTATTTGAAATAGTAAATGACAGGTTGAGTTTTGGTTCAGGAATACAGGAATGGGATAATAGAAGATAAAACAAAAGTACAAATTCAATATTAAAGAGTGGAATGAAAAATACAATTTTTGCAATACTTACAGAGCTGGTTAAATAGAGTTTCAGTTAGATAGATATGTAATTACAAAGCGTTTTTTAAAATGTTTAGCATTGTTTTCTATTATTAATACAACTCAACTCCAATCCTGGTAATCTAAGGGTTCCCGGTTCAAGCCCCGCCACGTGCAAAATTAACTCTGATGAATTGAGTCATACTGATGAGCCCTAAAAGGGCGAAACACTGTGTCTATGGATATCCTATAATATAAAGTAGTAAGCTTTTTTTGTCTGTAGCGAAGGATCTCGCCAACCGCTGAACCGATTGGGTTCTCCTTAACAGGGTAGCTTCTCATAGGTCCTGGGAAGGTTTATAACTATTTTGGGGGATGTTACTAAAACCCTCCCAAGAGAAATCGTAAAATCTAAATAAGAAATTTGGTTATTAAATTCGATTTCCCTATCCTCAAGTGCCCCCGAGAGGCCTCTAGGGGCGTAGCCGCTAGTACTTATATAAAGTAGTAATCTTTTAGCCTGAAGCTTAAGATCTCGATAACTATTGAACCGACTGATTTTTTCTTATAAGGAAAGCTTTATTTATGTCCCAGAATGGATTTAGCGACTGATTTTTCATATTCGAATCTTTGGATGTTTTAGGCTATTTTATGCTCTCCCTGGCCCATTGACTATAGATCTCCAGATGCTAGGAGAGTAGCCGCTAGAAGTTAAAGGTAACAATATCATTGATGTATATGTATGTACTTTGATAAAATAATAAATAAATTGCACAACCTTTATCTGGTGATCTATCGTATCATATCAAACAGATGAAAATCTGCAGTAACACTAACAAATCTTAAATCTTAAAACCTAACAAGGCAGCTGACTGCTTGCTTAGGAATCTTTATTCTGGGGTTATTAAACTCTGCAGTAAGTAATATTAATATGACATAATAATATTAATAAATTTAGTGACAATATCCTGTAGGTATAAATGTGGCGTTGTTTTCTTTTTTACACTCTAGACTCTTTTTTACACTCTAGACTCTAGAGTGTAAAAAAGTCTAGAGTCTAGATTAAAAAAAAAATAATAGGTAAGTACCTGGAATAAAACAATGGACAATAAATTGTTGTACATCCCCAATATGATGATAATTACATTTTCTATAAATCTAAATTATTGGTTTAAAGTTTGACACTTCTAGCTTGACCCAACCAAACAACACTAATAAAAGTAGCAAAAATTTTTAAGCCAACAATGAGAGAACTTGAAAAACTAGCATAATTTACAGTTCAATATCCCCTCCAACTTTAGTAAAATCTAACTAACAAGGATGACACCATCCATAAAAGCGAAGCACTGAAACGGTAGGACAAACGGAAATTAACACTTGCATAGTGTAAGAACTTAATTATCATAATATAAATTTGTAAGAGTCAAAGCAAAATTGTAAGTAAATTTGTTGAAAAACTGCTTGATACAGGATAATTTTTATGGACATACTTACATTTTTAGGACTTGATTATAGAGTTGCTTCGCTTATTACATTGTTCTTTGTTGTCCCATGAATCAATATACCAAAAATCAGATCAATCCGATGATTAGATCACATAAAAATTTGTTGTTAAAAAAGTAAAAAAATCAACATGTTTAAAATGGACGTACGGACATTTTGGTAATGATTATAGAGTTGCTACGCTTTCTAAATCGTACCTACTACTACAACTACTAAAGGAATCATCATGCAAAATTTGAAATCGATAGGACAATTCTAACATGCCTAAATTAACGGGAAAAGCTATCCGTTACGGACGTACGGACGGACCGACCCTAATTATAGAAAAGCTTCGCTTTTAAAAAGTAATGCACATTAAGTTTTTGACGATTTGGGCCTTTATAGCTGACAGACAGATGTTCTAACTAAAATAACAAGTTATAGTAGGTGGATTTGGTGGATTTAGAAATTAGAACCTCTATCATAAAATAACAAAAATAAGTTACTTCGTAAAAAAACGGCAAAGTATTGCACATTTTGAATTCCCTCACTCAGTCTGTACGTACTTTAAATACAATTATATATACCATAAGTTTTCTTGAATTATATTTATTGCATGAAAACGATTTTTTTATATATGGGATGTGTTAGAAAAACTGTACTGGAAAATTCGAATATTTTTTTTTATATCTTATACACCTATAAGAAGGGTACAAACCAACTTTAAAGGATTTTTTTGACATTTTCTATTTAATCATTTCAATTTCAACCTTGCGGGTGTTATTATATTTTCATGATTAATTGCACCAACAATTTACATTATACAAACAATATATTATTTGCAAAAACTTTTAGTACCAAGAATTTAACCTTCAGTTTAATTACTTTATGGAATATTTGATTTGAGGCCAATAATTATGGAAAGCTAAATATATTCTGCGCTACGGGACTTAATTAAATGTAAGAAGTTAAGTATAAATGGTCAATATTTTGTATTCTTTAATCCAATCATGGAAAGAAAACGAAGTAGTGGATTTCTTCGTATTTTCACAGTAGCTGTTCTCCTATTTCTAGCCCCTGCAGGCGCTCTAACCCTGCGGGTCTGATTTCCTTATCCTGCGGGACAATTATTGTATTTTACCTAAACTAAAATAACATACCAAAAGCTACTGTGAAATAAGACGAAACAATAATCCATGGCCACGCTTCTTTTTATAGAGTTTCATCATAGCACTACATAAAATGGTTTTTAAATATTTCATTGTTAAATATGCAGAAAATTACATTTATGGCAATCGTCCTTATTTGTTGCTAAATTAACTACAAAATATTGTTAATCATATATGCAACTTTTATGGACTTTCCATATTATTGGACGACATGGAAAAATTGCAAATATGGGAAAAATCAATCAAAAAATTGGTAAATTTCACTATAACGACATAGAAATAAATTGGGGGAAATTTATTTTGATTAACCAATTAACAAAATAATTGTAGAGGTTGTATAAATTATCATAGAATCGTTATAATTCTAAATATACTGTACTTTATGCTTTAATTGGTGGATTCTTTTTATCTGAAGAAGCTGAACGTATGTGCGTTTGTGTGCCCATAATGATAGTAAAACAGTTACAATAATAAAGTTTTGTATTAGTCCTTGTAAGGTTTAAGGTTATTTTGCGTGGTGGCTGAAAAAGTCTCCAGACAAAGAAAAATGTGTATTTTTGTAATCCAAAATATAAAACTTTAAATAGAAAGGAATTTGATGAATGCTACTCCTTCTACACTCCTCCCCCCATCATCCACCCTACCCCATGTGCAAAGACACTTGAGGCTAAGGAGCAGCCACCAGAGAGAGTAAAAAAGAAGACACGGAAGCGCCAGGATTGTTATGTACATATTAGATATATTATGCATATACTTGTGTGTTGTTGTGTGTAGAGCAGGGTAGTACTCTGAGGCGAGTCAGGCCGGTCAGGTGAGTTTTACCTGAGCTTTAGTCAGCTGTGCTCTAGTGTTTTGGCCCTGATCGAGTTCTCACTAGAGTATTTCTTAACATTATGTTAGTGTATCTTAAGTGATAGAATAAATATTAAAGCTTAGAATTTTTAAATACAATTAAAAGTGTCCCAAAAAGCGGTGATTTGTAAGTTATTATTTTTGTATGTGTTATAATTTTTTGTATATTTTACGAACAGTGGACCGCGGATAAGAAAATAATAGATTAAAGGATTAATTACCCCTTTTTTATCCTGCTCAAAAATGTTGCTTTAGATTTATGAAAGATACAAAATTTAATACTTCATTAACTAAAGTTTACTTGTAATTACTTACATATCAAATCTTTATAATAGCTGCTTCGGGTTCGTGCTATATGACATTTAATGATATATTATAAACATTCCATTTAATAAAGTTGATAAACTAGAGATACGTTATAAATGCAAAGTTTTAGAAATGCCATAAAATTTTAGAGCCGAATATTAATAACTTGTATCTAATGATAAAATTTACCGTAAGGACATACAATGCGTCAGGAAAAGAAAAGATATGCTAGGAATGCCACTATTTCAATTGATATATTGGAAAGAATAAGAAAATATTTTAGCAATTGTTTACTGAATATTACGTTATGAAGATTCAAAATCATTATGACATTTGCGTCAGTATCCTTTTTTTCATTTTCAAACAAAATATTTTCCAAAAATGACATTCAACATTTGTTTTTCTCAAAATACACATATTTTCTAGATTCAAAAATATAGAAATTTTAATTGATTTATATTAATTTTCCCATTTCAGAATAATGTATTAGAATATTGTTAAAATAATGAGGGAGTCATTCTTTTTATGTCTCCTTCTCTTTTTATCCCTCGCAGGGGAAATAGCCCCAGAGGATGCCGCTAGCGGCCAGAAAGCAGCACCTGCAGCACCAGATGCTGCTGCTACCGCTTCCAAAGCAGCTCCTGACAAGCCCAAGATTAAAATTCCTAAGCCCAAGACCCCCAAGACTATAATTGATGAAGTTACTGATAAGGAGCTTGAGGGTGTTCTTGATGAACATGAGCACACTGCTGTTCTATTTTATTCCAAGATGGATGGAGACACAGAGGCAATTATTTCTGCCATGGAACAGATTGATTTGTCAACACAAGATTTGGTTGTTGTCAGGTAGGGTAGGAAGAAGTTGATACACTTTTTTTTCGAAATATAAGTGCATTCCAGTATTGCATGAAATGCTATTAATTTCCACTAAATTAAAACCATACGGAAGAGATTCTTAAAAATGTAAAACTATTAATGTAAATATATTTGAATTCTATGGTTTTAAACAAATCTTGATAGACAAATGATAAATTTCTTGGATTAAGTTTACTTTATTTAGAGCAACAAATAGATATTAATCAATGAATTTAGTGATAAATTGATTTACAAATGCACAAACCTTAACTTTCGATAATTTGAGTATATTAAATATATTTTAAGAAATATGATGATTCTATTGATAAATAAAAAATTCTGTATAAGGATGAACAACAAAGTTGTTGCAGAATCTTATGGAATAGAAGATACCAGGTATACTTTTATAACTGTATGTTATTTGTTATTGGTCACATTATTCAAAGCTTGATAATACATTACTGATATATCAATTTGATAAACAACATTAGAGAATAAATGGAGAGGTAGGTTGTGCTAAAATTCAGTAAAGGTGTAAATTTTAAGGCTTAAAACAGTAGAAGAACGATAACTTAATAAAACTTTAATAAAAAAAAATTTTTGTCTATAGTTCTTGGACATATACACATATGTAGTGAACACTATCGTTCTATTATTGTTTTTAAGCCTTAAAACTCACACCTTTACGGAATTTTAACACAACCTACCTCCCCCTTTTAGTGAGAAAAAGAGAAATAGAAAATTAAACAAATAACGAATTTATTAATATTGATACATTAATACAATAATTGTTTACTTTGATTTAGTTCTCCTGTGCTAATGTTCCTTCAAGAAAGTATTCCAGAACTTTTCCGTGGAGATCTCAAAAACACAAAGGCAGTTCAGGAATGGCTCATTCAAGAAGTTCAAGCAGATGAAATTGAACGAATAGACCTTAAGCTATTAAAAAAGATTATAAAGACTGGCAATACGATTGCTGTTCTGTTCAGTGCTGGTGACGATCATGGTGTTAAGGGTATTCATGCAATTCACAACAGTTGCAAGTCTTTAGATGTTCCTATTGTCCATATAGTAGGAAGTGCAGGCCCTAATATGATTGGCATCGAAGATCTTCCAGCTCTAGTGTACTATGAAAACAAAGTACCTGCAGTTTTTGAAGGAAGTCTTGCCAAAACTGACGAAGTTCTTGATTGGATCATGGAGCAAAGAACAGCTGACACTATAGAAGAAGTGACCGAGGAAATATTGCTGAGTCTAATACAGGAAGTTGAATATGTTGCTGTTGTGTTTACAGGTCCCTGTGATGAAGCTGCTAGAAACACAGAGTGTGAAGAAATACTTGAAGAGCTTGAAACTATTGATGATGAAATAGATGATTATGGAATTGTTTTTGTCACAACTGAAGATATCAAATTTGCTGGTAATGAGTTGAAATTAAGAGTGTTCCCAGCATTGGGCATCTTTAGAAATGGTGAATTTTTACTGTATAGTGGAAATCTTTATGATCCAGAAGTTGCTCTTTCTTGGATAATTGACAAGGATACTCTTGAAATTCCAGGACAGATTGAGGAGGTTGGTGAAAAAATGTTGGGAAAAGTTCTAAATGATGACAAAGATGTTCTTACATTTTTCTACAAAGAAGAACATATAGATAAATTAAAAGGAGTCTTCAAGGTTTTAGAAACAATAGATGATGATTTGGAAAAGAGGGGAATTGAATTTGTGAAATGTTCCGATGAAAATATAAAGTCAACTTATGCACTTGATAAAATACCTGCTCTTGTTTATTTTGAAAACAAGATCCCTATTGAGTTTGATGGAAAATTAAATGATGGAGCTGACATCACTGCTTGGATCAATGAAGAATTAGAGAGTATGCTTATTCGAACTGTTGATGAAGATACATTAGAAAGACTAATTGACACTAGTGATGATATTTTTGCTATCTTCTATGATTCAAAGAAGAAGAAGCAAAGAAAGTTTATGGATCAGATTGATACAATTGATGATGAAGCCGAAAAACTTGAAATCTTTATGGTGAAAGTTGATGATCCTGTCACTGCAAGACATTATGGCCTTTATCAACTGCCTTCAGTCATTTATTTTGAAAATGGAATTCCAAATATTTATGAAGGAGCTCCATCACCAAGAGCAATTCTCAATTGGCTAGAGGAACAGAAAACATCAAATGGAATAGAGGAGGTTAATGGTGTTTTACTTGACAGGTTGATAAAAGAAGAAGAATATGTGGCTGTTGTCTTCCTATCTGAGTGTATTGAAGAAGATAAAATCGTGTGTGATGAGCTGATTGAGAATCTGGAAGAAATTGATGATGAGCTTGACAAAATTGACATCCTTTTGGTTAGAATTGATGAGCCTCAGTATGCTAAAGTCCACAAGATCAAAACATTCCCTACTATTGGTTTGTTCAGAAATGGAGATCTAGCTATCTATGATGGTAAAGTTAGTGATGCAATGTCTGTTATGAAATGGTTAACTGATTTAGATAATTTAAAAATTGAGGGCAAAATTGAAGAGGTCGGTATTCCTTTGCTGGAAATGTTAATAGATAAAGAAACTGATATATTTTCCTTGTTATATGAAGAAGGAGATAGAAGAGCATTGAAGATCATTAAAGAAATGGAGAGTATTGATGATAATCTAGAAAATGATAAAGTAATCCTAGTAAAATGTTCTGACAATGATGTTGATGATCATTTTGGTATTGGTTATCTCCCAAGACTTGTTTATTTTGAGAAAGGAATTCCAGAAATGTATCCAGGTGCTGAAGTGAATGCTGCTGAGGTTCTCAAGTGGACTGCTTTAAAATTGAGTGAGAGCAAATTGAAAATGGTCAGTAGAGCAGTCGCAGAGACACTGATTTTAAAAAGAGATCACATAGGATTGTTCTTTATTGATGATGAAAAAGAAGGAGGTCATAATGTTCTTAAGGAAATTGAAAATGATATTTATACTCTTGATCAAGAAGAACTAGCTTTGATTCTTCTTGATGATCCTGAATATGCTGAAGAACTTGGTTTGGAACTCCCATCACTCATACATTTTACAGAAGAAATTCCAAATGTCTTCAAGGGAGATCTTGAAAGTAAAGATTCAATATTTAAGTGGCTTATTGAAATCAAAGAGGAAGCAACCATAGAAAGAGTTACAGTTCAGATTCTAGAAGAGCTTATTGAAGATGAGGAATATCTTGCTGTTTTGTACACTGGTGATTGTAAACAACATGAAAATGTTTGTGAGGAGGTGCTTGAAAATCTTGAATTGGTTGATGATGAATTAGATAAGAAGGGCATTGCTTTTGTTCAGACAGATAATGAAGATTTTCCTCTAATTAAGCATCACATCTCCAAATTTCCAGCTCTAGCTTTCTTTAGGAATGGCAATCCCATTGTGTATGATGGGAATATTGAGGATGAAGAAGAAGTTCCTAAATGGCTGAATGATGATAGGAATTTGATGATATCAGGAACTATTGAAGAGGTGAATGAAGAATTGCTTGCCCATCTTTATGAAACTCAAGACGATCTTGTTGTATTCTTTTATGAAGAGGAGGACAGAGATGCTGATGAGATAATTGAAGGCCTTGAAGTTATTGACTCTGATCTTGAAGAAAAGGGATTTTCTATGGTTAAGACTTGTGATGAAGGTATTGAATTGCAGTATGGTATTGTTGGGTTACCAAAAATAGTTTACTTTCAGCGTGGTGTTCCAATTATTTCTGAAGATGATCTTATGGATGAAAAAATTATATTGAAATGGATAAACAAACAAGCTTCAACAAACTCTATTCACAAAGTATCAGATGTTGTTCTTGATGGTTTGATTAAAAAGTTTGATCATATTGCAGTTTTGTTTTATTCCCACAAGAACATAACAGTTGTGAAGAATTTACATGAAATTGTTGATGATTGTGCTGAGAATGACATTGCTATGGTAAGAATTGATGACAAGGATGAAGCTATGAGTTATGGGTTGGATGAAATACCTGCTCTCATGTTCTTTAACTTTCAAGTTCCATCTATTTACACCGGAGACATTAATGATGCATCTGACATTTTTAACTGGATCTTGAAGAATCAAGCATCTTCTGTCATTGAAGAAGTATCTGATGAAGTTTTGGAGAACTTAATTGAGGATCATGAATATGTTTCAGTATTCTTTAGAGGAAGTTGTGATGAGGAAGGTGAAGATTGTGACGCTATTCTTGCCAGACTTGAGTCAATAGACGACAATCTTGATGAAATTGGTGTTCTTTTAGTTACAACCAAGGATATAAAGGTTGCTAAAGAACATGGACTGATTGCTTTGCCTGCCCTTGGAATGTTCAGGTAAGTTTTCTTACATCTCTTTTGAAATATTGTACTTCTTAACTTTTTTGCTTTTTTGTATAAAATGGCAGAAAACAATAAATTGATCTTCATGTTGAAAATGTTGAAACATTAATAAGTTTAAAACTTTGAAATATTAAATGACTATATTTTTTAAAATATGTTTTTAGAAATGGAGGATTTCTAGAATTTGATGGAGGCAGTGTACAGGAGGCAACAGAGAAGCAGCTGCAAAAATGGCTGACTTCGGAGGAGACACTGCACATCATTGGTGTCATTGACGAGGTCAACATGAAGATGTTGAACAATATCCTGGAAGCGGAGGACCATTGCTTTGTATTCTTCTATGCTGAGAAAGACCCAGATGCTCACGCTATTCTCGCAGAGTTAGAAGGTTAAACTTTTATTAAAAGAACAAGGATGACAACATTCAAAAAAGAAAAGCTCTAAAATTAGAAGGAAGCACAAAATAACATTAACTCTTGTAGAGTGTCAAAACTTAAAAAGCAATAAGAAGAATATTATTTTAGTATACACTAGTACATAAATTCGTTGAAATTTGCTTAAATACAGGATACAGTAAAAGGACGTACTTTGATTTTTAGGATTTGATTATAAAGATATTTTACCTTGTCGCCCTAAGAATCAAAATTCCAAAAAACAGATGAATAGGATAAATATATCATTTTGCCTTTATTAGATATTGATGAGAAGCTAGACAAACGAGATTTGCACATGGTGAAAATATCTGATGATGGAGCCAGCGAAGAATTTGGGCTCGATGATATTCCATGTCTTGTGTACTTTGAAAATGGAGTCCCTCAAATTTTTACAGGTTTTCTTTTTAAAAATCATTAATATTTTTTAAATAAAACGGAAACTATTTAGCACAAGGGTAGGTCAGGTTTTTTTCATATTAGGTTAGGCCTGTAAGGGCTAGGCCATGCCAATTCTATAATTGTGAAGCTAGTTTGCCTAAACATTTACTTTAATGTTAAGGTGACATAAAGAATGAAAATCAAGTAATGAAATGGATTTTGGACCAGCTGAAAAAGGTAATTACAAATAGTGTTTAAAAATCCGCGAATTCTTGGTTAAAATAAACACATTAAAGTTAGAAAAAGTAATAATTACAAATAACAATTAATTTCAACAAAAACAAACATTTAACTGTTTTTTTCTTACAACCTTTTGCGTCATACAAAATTTGTAAAAATTTGATGTTTGAAATAAATTTAGGAAGATATAAAACGTGTGACAGTTCCAATGCTGGATAAACTTGTAGGAAATATACATTCAATAACTCCAATATTTGAAGAAGCAAAGCTTCTTTAGAATTCAACTAAGATTTACTCCTTTTTACTTAGAATTTATAAAGAACAGAGTAATTTTTTTGTTTACTTCCATAACAGCCATTTTTATTAATGCAGGATTGAACTCATTAAATTAAAGTAGGAACGCCTATGAAAACTAAGAAGTTCTAAAATATTCAATTTATGGTTTATGTCGATTGTGGACATTAATGAAAAGTGATCATGGCTGACATTTATCAACATAATGGGATTTTATTACCATTATTACTACTTATACTTATATTAATGTAATGACTATGCAATTAATCATGTTATAAAAAATATCCCATAATTTCTCATTTTTATTACTTAATTGAATGAATTATTGAATGTATAAAAATTAGAAAGAGGTCACACAATTGCAGTCGTTTTTGTCGATGAAAATGTTGAAGCAGGTATGTATATATTTTTCGCATGCAAATCGTTTTCTATATAGCTTAGCATATGAAATGGTTATGAAAAAGGTGAATCTTTAACTAGTAACTTACATAATACATTTGCAGTATGCAAACTTTTATGGAATTTAAACTTTTTACATTATGTACGAATATGACTCATTTTATTGAATAAAAGAAATACTTATAAATTTAAGTTTTTTATAGTGCCTTTACAAAAAATGACGCATACTGGCCTACCATTGGTTAATTAAAATATATACTGGCCTGCTATTGGTACTTTTGTCTGTGTATTGGCTATTCATTGGTTACTTGTATTGTATGACGTCATTTTTTTATAGAAACTTGAAACAGCTTCTTATAAATTAGCTTTAGTGTTAAGTATATTTGTATAAAACTTGGTTTTATTGTTGATAATTTTTAACATGAACGTATTGTAATTTTTTGAGTATTAAACATATTTTATATAAAGGTAATGTAAAAAAGTATAATATTTGCTTAATACACTTGAAACCAGACTTGTGTATTATAAATCATCAAAAAGTCCTTGGGCTACTTTCAATACAATTACACTGTGCTAGAATATAAGATAAGTTGGAGGTAAGGTGTATACATACAGTTGGTTTTTAAGTTAGTTGATTTGAATCTTTTTTTTATGATATCAGCAAAGCATTTGATTAAATGTTTTTTTTATATTGCATGAATATTGAATTTTTAATAAAAACTTGTCTGTAAAATTATGTCATTTTATCCAAGAAGGACCACTTTGGAATATATTGACATGACAACTATAAATCTTTACTAAAAACTAAAACATCTATTAAAAAGTATTTTTTTCTGTGTGTTATCCTTAACTTCAACCTCTGCTCTATTCATATCATAGTGTGAGAAATTTTATACACACATTATTTTTCTTGCATTTAAGTCTGATATACATAAATATATATTTATATGTTTGGTTTTATATTATATTAATATGTATAATTTATTGATATTTTTATGACCTAGAAATTCTATAATTATTCATGTTTGAATTAATCATTTGTTAAAATATGTTTGATAATATTTATTCTGATATATATTTAGTTTTCCTATTTAGAGCAATTTATAATTTAATTGTAAAGAATTTGTTTGTAAATTTTATACAAAATATTAAATATTTTTGGCCTTATTTTCATATAATAACGTTCCAAATTTTTTTGCTAGAAACTACCTATAGTCCCTTTCGTGGCAACGCCCCTTAAGGGGCGATTCTTCCTATTTTTAGAATGGCTTTTGATAGGTTATTTTAGGTTAGGTTAGGTTATATTGCCCCGAAGTTTTAGGTTATTGGCCCCGCAGGGGCTAGAAATAGGAGAAAAGCTACTGTGAAAATTTGAAGAATCGCCCCTTAAGTGGCGTTGCCACGAAAGGAACTATACCCCCACATTTTATATTCGAAGCCCCTGTAGATAGTCCTAACACTATATGGCTCTAATCCAAATTGGCTCTTGTGTATCTTATACTATCTGTCTGTCTATAGTTTAAAAGCTCGCTTACCGCTGGACCGATATGGTTCTTTTTTACAGTGAAGCTTCTTTTTTCAGTTAAGGTGTATAAATAGTTGGGGGAGGGTACATCTAACCTCCCAAGATAAATATATCCTAAAAGAAATGCCTCCCTAACTTTTTTACCTTTTTCCTAAAACTAAAAACAAATAAAGTGTAAATTCTAAAAAAAATCTAATGTAACTTGTGATTTATACAACAATTAGGTAATGAACTTGATTTTCTAGGTGGCTCTGTTATGACGGAACTAGAGAAAATAGACGGGGAGTGCAGCAAGTACAACGTTGACTTTGTATACGTGCAGGACAACGAGGAGTCCCAGGAGTATGGTGTCAAGGAGCTGCCGGCCCTCATTTACTTCGAGGATATGATCCCGTCAATATATGATGGAGATTTGATGAATGAGGAGGAAGTTTTGGAGTGGCTGGTCACACAGAAAACTAGTGACACTATTGAACAAGTTTCTGATAGAGTAAGCTATTCATTTAAAAAAACATTTGGAACTAAGTTGATGAAATTAGTAAATCTATTGGATAGATGTATAACCAGACAACTACCTGGGTTCCCCTGTTGGGGACTTTTTCGTCTGCCAGCAAATTGCTTTCTGCACTTAAAATTCCCGCAGTCGGCGCAGGGTCCTCGTGAAGATGACATAAAGTTATTTATACCCTCCCCCTCTATTGTTTTGCTCTAATCAAATTAAAGGCACTTGCCTTTCAAGCCTTAAATGATTAGGAATGCCAGTCTTTGTAAAAAAACATTCTTTTAAGGCATTCACAGGTTGTAATTTTGGGTTCAATTTACAAATGCCACAAATAGTCAGGTTTTGCCACAAATATACTTTTTTTTGGGTAAATTATTAAATTTTTGGTTATACGATTGCATAACTTTCATGATTTAAAATTGCTTGCATTTTTAGATCTTGGAAAGATTGATAGAGAACGAGGAATACCTAGCCGTGTTCTTTGCTGGCAAGTGTTCTCCAGGTGACAAGTGCTACGAGATGCTGGAGAACCTGGAGAATATTGACACTAACCTGCAGGATTATGGTATCATGATGGTGATGACTGAGGATAAGGAGGTTGCCAGACAAAATGAAAACTTCTTCTTTCCTTCACTTGGATTGTTTAGGTGTGTCGCAAAAATATTTTTGTGTACATATTATTATTTTCAAAGAATAACATTATTAGAAGGCCTAACCCACAAAAAAAACAAAAAAGGACCGGACTTTTAAGGAAAATTTTGTCATTTTTTTGCTTTCTCTAGAAATGGGTAACTGATCTTGGCTTTAATTTATCTCATAAAGCAGCTGAGAATATTTTTTACCATGATAATCGCTTAACAGATAAAAGTAAGGTGTAATTAGATGGTCAGACAAACTTTAACCATAAAATTCATTTGTTATCCTATGAAAGCAGCAAAATTATTTCCACTAAAAACATGGAAGGCAGATAGATCGATCAAGTGAATGAAATAGTACCTTTCTTATAATACTAAAAAACTAATTTTGCAACATTGCTGTATGACAGAAACGGAGACTTTGTCAAATACTCCGGAGACTTGCTGGATGAATTTGACATTTTGGAGTGGATAACTGACAGAGATACTCTGGAGATTCCTGGTAAGATTGAGGAGGTGAATGAAGACATGCTGGATGCTCTTCTTGAGGAAGAAAGTGATCTTGTTGTATTTATGTACAGAGATGGTAACAGGTATGTCAACTTTATATTAAAATCATTATAAGTTAAGGACTACAACTTCGATAAAGGACAAAACTTATGGATGGGAATACATACAAGGAGATTTAAAGAGCATTTATTTGAAAGAGAAAAGATCTATTGGAGATAAAATCACTAAACCTTTGTCGCGTATCTTTTTTTATTCTTAATATTTAGCATGACTGACAGAATGAGGGACGAAGTAAATTACATACATAGTTATAGAGAATCTTCACGAAAAAAATCAGCCATTTTTTTTGAATAGCAGTTGAAAAAATCACATATAGCTTTTAAGACTGACTGACAGACGAACATACAAAGTGAAAGTTAGAGTAGCTTTGCTACTAAAAATCTTGATTAAGAGTATCTCCATAGAAGTAAAAATGATTCTCTCTATTCCTGGATTCTCTCATTCTTGTTGTATTTTAATATTTTGAACATTAATTTTAAATCAATTCTGTCAGTTTATCACATTTCATCTTTGCATCTGGAGTCACTCTTTATGATTGCGTTATGATAACTGAATTAATGTTTAGGATAGATGACGCCTATCTTTATTCCATGGGGGATCTTGATGTTGCTTTAGATGAGAAAAACATAAAAATGGTTTCTATTTGTATCAAAGGAATTAATTGAAGATTATTAACCGGAAATGCTATATCTTTTTTTTGGGAGCAAAGCTTCAAGAAAATCTTTTCCCTGTCTCTATGAATATATGAAAATATATTAAGCCAGCAAACATAAGTTTTAAGAGTGTATTTTTTTGGTTTATTAATAGTTACATCAAAATGATACTGCAAAGTAACATTTTTTATTTTGGCTCATGGTAAAATTGGATACCAAATAGTATTTCTTTAAAACAACTATATTTCTACCTTTTCGGAACTTGCAGTTTTCTATCGACAGGTAAATTTCAATGGCTCATGTCTTTCAATCGATCAAGGCTGACATTATTTTGATATGCATATGACAAACCATTTTTACATATTTCGGTAATCTTCAATTTTAAACAGGCATAGAAAAGCAGTATGGGCTATTTGGTTTACCTCTCCTGGTTTATTTCAAGAACAGCATTCCTAAGGTTTACAAAGATGATCTGGCGGACGAAGCTGTTTTCACAAAGTTTATTCTTGACTGTATTGACAGCAGTGAAATTGAAGAGGTGAACGGTGATGTTTTGGACAATCTGGCCGACAGACTACCTAATCTTGTTGCTGTATTCTATGACAATGAGGCAGATGATGATCTCAAGGCTCTGGAGGGTCTTGAGGAGATTGATGATGATTGTGACAACTATGGAATTCCTCTTGTCAAGGTTTATGATGTTGAGAAGGCCAAGGATGATTTTGGTCTTGATGACTTGCCATCTATGATGTACTGGAAAGATGCCGTGCCAAGTATATTTGTTGGCAATGTCGCTGACACCAGCAGCGTCCTAGAGTGGATTGTTTCCAGGAAGGCGGGAGATTCCATTGAGTTTGTATCTGAAGAAATTCTTGAAGACATGGTGGACAGCTTTGAATATGTGTTTGTTTACTTCCAGCCTTACTGTAGAGAGGGAGACTCAACTTGTGAGGAGAACAGTGCCAGCATTATGGAAGGTCTTGAAGCAATTGATGATGATATAAATGATATTGGGTTAGTCATGGTTACTACCAAAGACATCAGATACGCCAGGAAGCTTGGCATCACAAAGTTGCCATGTCTTGGCCTTTTTAGAAATGGAGACTTTAAAATTTTCGAAGGTGACTATCACAATGAATTTGATATTCTCAAATGGCTGTCAAGCATTGATACTCTTGAAATATCTGATCAAATAGAAGAAGTCAATGAAGATATTCTTGCCAATGTTTTGAAGCAAGAGGATGATGTTCTAGTGTTCTTCTATGACAAGGAAGACAAAGATTCCGAGGATATTCTGCTTGAACTTGAAACTATTGATGATAATCTTGACGTTGAAGAGGTTGAGTTTGTCAAGTGTTCTGTTGAGGATGCCCAGAGAAGGTAGAATTTTGATATTTTAAAGTCATGCTATTCAAGACACATTTTTTTTGCATATCTAAAACTCTTTTAATATGATTTAAACGCTATGGCTTCTAAAAAAAATCTATGACAAATTTAAGGTATGGGTTGACCCAAATACCCTCGCTGGTCTTCTTCGAGTTCCGTGTACCTGAAATGTTTCCTGGAGATTTGAAGAACGATGATGAAATTCTGGAATGGATAACAAAAGAACTCACTGATTTAGATATGGAAGAGGTAAATTTATATAAGATAAATGCTAAAGATATTGGTGCGGTTTCTCTCAAAGTGCCTAGTTGAGAATAAAATCCCCACTCTTTATCAAATTAATTTAAAAATAAGGGGGTGAAGGAGGAAGGGGGGGGGCCGGTAGTTAACATTTGTTTTTTACTTTAGGTCAGGACAGGTCACTGATTTTAAACTAAGGTATTTCCAATATCTTTTTAGATTAAGTTTAAGATCAAATCTTCAAATGTCGTCCTATGTATAACTCATTTTTTTTATTTTTCCGTTATAAGTAAGAGTTTAATATTAAGAACATATTTTCTGCGGTCATGGCGAAAATAAGACAAAAAGATTAGATATTACAAGACGCGGGGCAATTAGAATTAGATAGTTTGTTTTAGAACTAATGAGATAATTTTAATTAACAAACTCTTACTCATTTATATTTTCATAATAATTCATTAATTTCAGGTAAATGGACAAGTTCTGGAATATTTGATGGATGAGCTGGATTACCTGGCAGTCATCTACTATAACAAGGATAACAGGAAGGATAACAGTATTCTAAATAGACTAGAGGAAATAGGTAAGTCTTTAAAACAAAGTTTAAAACACAAAATAAATTCCAAATATATTTTCTATTCTAAGTGGTTGTTTATAATAAAAATTAGATTAGGAAATATGAAACTGACATAAAACATAAAATATTTAAAGTGTCCATAAAAAAATAACTACTATATCTATTAGTTATGCCGTTTAGAATATTTTCGATAAGAAACAGATCAAATCAAAGACAAAAGAAAATAATGATTTTTAATTAATTAAGAAAAGATTTAATAATGGTTTTAATTTTCAGATGAGGATCTGAAGTTCCATGATATCAACATTGTAAAGGTATAATATTTTAATTTTTCTAATTGGCAAAAGTTATGCTCTCAGAACCATTGTTGTACTTGTTTTCCTTTCTTATTTTTGTTGTTTATTTTTAGTAGATTAATCCAAAAGATTTATTTTATAAAATGGCAAATTTTAGTTACTTTAAAGTTAACTAGTGGCTTCGCCCCAAGCATCTAGGGATTCTGACTTTAAATAGCCTAAAACCATCCCAAGGTTAAAACTAAAGCTAAAATAGACTTAAACCATATGCTAGAATGTATGTCTGGCTTCCCTAAAAAGGAGAACTCAATCATTTATGTAGTTATTGAAATATTACGATTCAGATAAAAAAATACTACTTTATATCATAGGATTTAAAAGTAGAGTAATTAATATTCTCCCCTCCATTTTAAAAATTTGTATGCTAAAAGTGGTATATATTATATATTAGTTTTGTTTAACATAGAAGCTATTTAGTTGTTTTGATTAATTAAAAAGTGTTGGTAAGGCTCCTGCATGGGTAATGTGCAATCATTAATAATTGATTATAGGTTAAGGATGAGAGGGTTGTAGAAGAGTTGGACTCAGATGAGTCTCCCCTGCTGGTTTACTACGAGAATGGTATCCCCAACCTGTACACTGGCAACCTCATGGACGAGAAGGCCGTGTTCGCCTGGCTGGTCGCGCAGAGGAACACCAACGGTATCGAAGATGTTTCTGATGGACTACTCAGGAAGGTGATTGAGGATAATGAGTTTGTGGCTGTTTTCTTCAGGTGAGTATTTTTTTGGCTTTTCACAAATAATGTCTCTCCTCGATTCTCGAAAATTTTAACCAGTAGAGTATAGATTTAGAATTTCTTTTATATTTCCTCAAATTTACCCTAATAGTCACCAGTATCAATCTGATATTTAGTAAATTTGGTTAAATTTTCTTTTTGCCTATTAGTCCAATTAACAAAGCTCTTTATAGAACCTATAAAAAAATGACGTTAAACAATACAAATGTCCAATGATAAACCAATACAAAGACTAAACCACCAATGGCAGGCTAGCATACATTTAAATTGACCAATGGTAAGCCAGTATGATGTAATATTGTACAGGCACTTCCCAATGAACATGATTCTTCAAAAAGCTTACTAAAATTTGATGCAACCGTTGTTATTACCAGTGGGTCCTGTGCTGACGAGGATGCAGATGAATGTGAGACAGTGAGAGCTAACCTGGAGGAGATTGACACAGTTTTTGATGAATATGGAGTTGTTTTTGTTGCTACTCACGAACTCAATGTGGCTAAAGAAAATAAGGTTCAGCAATATTCTAGATTTTAATAGCTGATATAAGATAGTGGCGGAAACATTTGGATATAAATAGAAAGGGCTTGATTTCAAAGACCCCCCCTCCGCAAATAATAATTCTAACCCTTTACAAGACTAATTTAATTTAATTTAAAACACTATCTTATTGATTTTTTTCCTTCAGACTTTATACAGCGTTTTGTATGCAAGATTTTTTTTTGATATTTTTTTAGTAGACTAGCCTAGGAGTTAGGTTTACCTTAGCCTTGCATAGATGAAAATGTAAGACATATAAAACCCCAAAGATAGCTGTATGCCCTAAAGGGAAATAATAAATTTATGTAGTCTAGTATATGTACTGCAACATGCCAAACTCTGTTGGTCCCTTAATATCTAGAATATTTTGAAAAAACAAGGTAAAAAGATTTCCCGCATTTGGAATGTTCAAGAATGAAGAGTTTATTAAGTATGAAGGAGAGGTTGGGGAAGAAACAGCTGTGCTTACCTGGGCACTTAGCCAGGAAACTTTAGATCTACCAGGAAAATATTATTTGCCTCCAATAACAATATTCGTCGGAGATCTTGGGGGATGAGACAACCGATGAATAAATGTACCCCAACTGTTATAAAATTACCTCCATTTGCGTGGTTTCACATTTTTTGAAGTAGAAGACATGCCAGTCAAAAAGCCAATTAGAACAAAAAAGTTTTCAATCCAGCGAATGGCAAAACATTTTTTTAAAATCACTTTGTTGGTTAGTATGATTTACAGTCTAATGTTCTCTTACTCCATGATATTTCAACCTTGGTAAATTAGATAGTTAGATAAGTTTTTTTTCTCGTATTCATTCGAATCCGGTGGATAGGAACCGGTTCTCATCCATACGAAAAAACTATGTCTAGCATCGTATTATATCCAGCTTTCTACGAATATAGAAATGTACAATCGTAAGATTAAAACTAGTTTTTTTAGCCCGTGCCTTCGGCAACTCGGGGCTAAAAAACTAGTTTTAATCTTATAATTGTACATTCTATATCCGCGGAAAGCAGTTATAATACGATGAAAGAAATAACTATTATGGATTAAGTTTTGATTGAGAAATATATGAAGAAAACCTATATCTTCTTTAAATAAGCCAGTTCAAATGTAATCTTATATTAGTTTGAAAGCAAATATATTTTCCGTCACCAGGAGTAATAGAGGAAGTTAATACAGTGATGTTGGCCGCCAGGCTCAAGGAGGAGGAGCACCTAGTTGTGTTCTTCTACGAGGAGGGCAGCATCTACGCCCAGCGCCTCCTCAAGGAGCTCGAGGTCCTGGATGACAAGATGGACAAGAATGAAATCAAGTTCTTTAAGATCAGTGATGATGATATTGATAAAGATTATGATCTTGAGGATATGCCTGCGCTTGTTTATTTCCATAAGACTGTTCCTCATATTTATCAAGGAGATCTCAGGTTGGATTTTAATATTGCTAATACCTAGAATAGATCTAAAATAATATTTGGGGGGCAGATAAAAATGTCGTAAATTCTACTAACTGGTGCCCCCCAAATTAATTTCGTTGTTGGTGTGTTACCCTTTATCTTCCCAGTTTTTTTTAAGAACAGTTTTAAATTTTTACCATTTTTCAGGAACGAAGTTGCAGTAGAGAAATGGGTTATAAAAGAAATCAAGGCCGCGAAGAAGAAATCCGCATAGAGTTTTTTTTAATTTCATACAAATAATTATTTTCATACTAGTTTTATTTATTTTCTTTACATGTGATTCAATGATTATATTTTAAATAATATTTTTTTATTTATAAATTTAATAGGTTAAACACCAATTGGATTTTTTTTCACCGTACCCTAAAAGGCATTGATTAATTAAATTTTAGATTCCTAACATTACCCTTATGACTTAAAGAAAATGGAATCATAACCACTAAAAATATACCTTACAAGGTGAAATATAAGAATATAATAAACTGTGTATCACATGACTTTAAAATATATAACATCTTTGCTATCCCCCCCCCCCTTACCTCTCCTCCCTCCCTCGACCAGTTTATAATCATTCAAGACGATAATTGATAGATAAAGTTTAAATGGTAACAACTATGTAATATACATTCTGAATTGTAATAAATACTTTACTAAATGTAATATTAATTGTGATAAATAATAAATGAATAATAATCTGTTTGTCTTTTTCTATTCAGGCGTAGCCTCATCCAGTCTTGTTAACAGTTGAAATCATAGCCCTATATTGCCTTCCTTCAACAATTTGCAATGCAGCCGTAAAATTACGGATAAATTTTAAAATAAAGTTCTAAATTCAAACATATAAGTGTAGCACGAAGTTGTATGCGTTAAAAACAGCTGCTATTCTGACAAACCCGCAGCTGTTTAGTTTAGCAACCAGCTTTTGACATTAGGAACCAGCAGACTCAGTCCACCCAGTAATAAGTGGCCGCCAAGTTGAAATAGCGAAGTTTTCTTTTTTTTCAAAGAAAGTATTCTCTCCAGTTCATTTTTAAAAACGAAGCTTTTCTATACCTAGATTACCTCGTACGGGCGGGATTACAGTCCAGGACCTTTTTCGACTTGGTGTACTGTCTAGATCCTGATCCAGCAGAACTAAGGATGACTGGTACGCACCCTTCTCTGTCCAAACACCCAAGGATATTAGGTTAAGTAACATCCAACAGACAACCAACTCTCTATGATGCACGACCTTTGTCTGAGAAGTCCCAACTGTGCATGGTAACGAGTTGCGCCTTTTTTGGGCCAAGGCATTCCCCCTACTCTAACTATTTATGTCGCGCATCTGACATAGCAGCAGTAGGAACCATTTTTAACGTCTTTAGTTATGACGCGGTGTCGGCCCGAGATTCGAACCTATCACCTTCCCGACGACGAGCGGATGCGCTACGTGTTGAGCCACGGTCGCGGGTCAAGCTTTTCTATAATTAGGGTCTGTCCGTCCACAACAATTAGCTTTTAAAAGTGGAATATTTAGCTCTTTTAGTTAATGTAGACTTGTTTGAATTGTCCTATCGATTTCAAACTTTACATGCTGATTCCTATAACAGTTAGGTACGATTTAAAAAGCGTCCCGACTCTATAATTGTTATCAGGAAGTTAGTACGCCCATTTAAAATATGTTCATTTTCAACCTATTTGAGAACAATTTTTATGAGTTATAATCATCATATTCATCTGATTGTTGGAATAATGATTCCTATTACATCATGGTATAATGCTATAAGAAAAGTAAATCTATAATCAAGTCCTAAAAATGTGAAATTGCACCTCGGGTGTCACTTCTACAAAAGATATGTTTTAAAGTTAGGGAATGTGGCATAAATTAGCAGGTTAATCGAATTGTTAATAATATTGTAATATTAAGAAATTCCCCAACTCATTTACGTCATTATTTAAACATTAATTTTATTCGCGTTTTACATTTAAGGTAAATTTTAGCTCCTATCGTTAATTTAGGCATTTTAGAAGCGTTCTTTTTTAAACTTAAGTTGATCTGTGTTACAATAGGGTAAATAGGTAAATAAGCTTAGCTACTCTATCAACATTAAAAAAACATCTACATGTCAATTTAAAGTGTTGCTTTTTAGCTTTTTTTACAACATCATATTTGTAATAACTATGGAAGGAAATATTTGCTGATTTAATACTTTAGTGGTTGTGATTGAACACTCCTCAAGTAGCAACTATCAGGATCATAAGAACATGCAATCAGACCCAATATCCAGATAAAACCTGGATGTAAGGGTTTATCCTATTATATAAACTAGCAAGGTTCTTTTGTCTGAAGCTTTGAATCTCAGGAACTACTGAACTGATTGGGTTCTTTATTTTAGGTAAGCCTCACATAGGTTCCGTGATGGTTTTAGGCTATTTAATTTAAGATTTACGTCTTGGGATTGTTTTGAGCTATTTTTCTAGCCGCTTTGAATACAGAGCCCCTAAATGGTAGGGGTGCAGTGCAGATGCTAGTATTAAGTATAAGTTAAAAGTGTTCATAGCTGACATAACATCGACACGCTGTTATATCACGTTATCTATATCCATTATGTGACATTAAATTGAATTAGTCACATAGTAACATTATTCTATTAACTTAATGAATGATAAATTAATAGCACAAGTATGACATAAACATCATCTGTAAATAATCCAACTAGCAGTATACGCACGGATTAGCCGGAATTCGCTGCCCAGCCCTATTAAAAATATTTATTTGATTAAATTCAAATACATTTTTTTTAGTTTCATTACTTTTCTCTTTGTCCATTACAATTGAGAGCTGTACCAAGCTACAAGGGGCGGTCAAATAAAACCAGTCTTGATTATAAACAATTATTTACTATCAGTTTTATTACAAGTTTTATTGTGTTAGGTTGTATAATATCTAAAGTAGCGAAGCTACGATATAATTAGTGATTATTTTTTTTATTGTTGTCACAATGATGCCTGTTAATCCGTTGATGCATCTTATTTTAATGAATTTGGCAAACAGTACATTAAATAATTGTACGGTTAGTATTTTAATCCTATTAGACCTGCGGCATTAGTGTAAATGATAGCGTGCCCTTTTTCTGTCAGTGGGAAGTCGGGTTCGAGTGTGGGCCAAACTGCGTTATACTAGGAACGTTTAAAATGGTACCCACCGCTGCTATGTCTGCCACATGACACTTATGTGGAGATTAGCAGGAGTACCAAGGATTAATTTGCCCATAAAATATCCGTTTATGAAAAGATTAGGTTATTTATGACAAACTGTACTTATTACGATATCTCTGCGTTTATTGAAGATAGTCAGCTGAAATTTATTAATTACAGGACTGCAGCCTGCCTGCCGGTGGTGGAATTGTTGAGAACTCTACGGAGCCTCTACCTGAACTGGATCAGGTTGATAAAATACAACACATGACGGAGAAGATTGTTACAGCTGTCGGCAAAACATTGGCGCTTGTTTATTGCTTAGGTAGGTCTAAGGTTTTCAGACTTTTTTGTTGGCGTCCAATTCTAGTTTGGCCTTTTAATTCTATATAAGGGCATATATCCTTACGAGCCTACCCCTTCGGTCGAATATCGTCGCACTGGCCTACCATTGGTCAATTAAAATGTATACTGGCCTACCATTAGTAATATTGTCTGTGTATTTGTATTGGCCTATCATTGGTTATTTGTATTGAATGACGTAATTTTTTATTGGCACTATAAAGAGCTTCATCGTCTCAACAAACCCCGCCCCCTGGAAAACAAAATTAGCTGATTTATTTTAATTTTGGTTCTACGTATATAGAAATATATCCAGTAGTGAGGCTACTCTAATATGTATATAGTTGTGTGTCCCTCTTCTTGTCTGTAGTGTTATATGATTGCTGCTTTCAGCTCTCCCACCCCCCCTCACTTCCAATTACCTTCTCTTTTCATCTCCTTCGATTTAGCACCCCTTTATTCTTTTATTCCATACCTCTTATTTCCTCATTACGTGTTTTTAATCATCTTGATTTGTTTAGGATTGATATTAATAGTACTGTATTACTGTTATGTAGCACCACGTAATAGTGACATAACTGTCTCTATACATTGCCGATCAAATAACAATAACTCCTCAGCAGCTGCAGGCGGCGAGACAGGCGGAGTTGGGGTTGGTGCCCGCCCACAAACCATGAGGCGGGTGTGGCGTTACAAGGACCTTCCCCCTTCTTATGACAGCATTCATTTTTCTGATCTTCCCCCTCATTACGAGGTAATATTTTTTTAAATTTTTAGTACGATAAGATATTGAATAACTTAAAGAGTATTTAAGAAATGGTTTCATTAATTATAATATTCTTATTTAACTAATAGCTATTGCGTCCCTAGCATCTAGGGGCTCTGTAGTTAAGTTTTAAGAAAGGGTACAGGAAAAATATCCTACAGCTATACTTGGGCTTGAATCTAAATTGAAATAGCCGAAAACCATCCTGAGACCTCTATACAAAGAAGAACTCAATCAGTTCAGTAGTGATTGAAGTCTTAAGCCTCCAACAAAAATCCTACTACTTTATGTAATAGGATGTAAAAAAAGAAACCTATAATATATAATCATCAATGAAAATTTATAGACAAGGTGTATTCAAATGAAAAAAAAAAGATTGGGACAAAACGGTATAGCTATCTCCAAGAAGAAAAGAGATAAAAATAGGATATGTGATACTTTGGAAAGGGACATTCAGAGAAAACAACAGCGAAACTTTTATTACCACAAATAAAAATGATAATTTGTTAGCAGTAGCTTACAATAGATCAAAGAAAGCAAGGTCCTAAGCACAAAGAAGGTTAATAATAATAAGCTTCATAACTTTTATTTGTAAATAATTGTTTTATTTTTAGGATGCGACTTCAGTACGTCATATGCATCAGTCCTCCCCACCCCCATCTCAACATTTATCCACAAATTTTATTACAGTTATATAATCATACTTTGTGACACAATTACTATAAAGTTAAAGTAAGGATTACGTAAACAAATGCTAAAAATCGAATTTTTATGTTTATTTGAACTCTAGTTTTAGCAATTCCAAACTTTTAAAAATACAATTTGTATCAAAAGCTTTGCTTAAGTCTAAAAACGTCATTTAATTCATTTTTTTTGGATCAAATTCAATTCAATCAAATATTGTTACTTATAATGAGAAACCTTTTATAATAAGGAAAATTAGGTTAAATTTTTTTTGTAATTTTATGGATTTCTTGCAAAAAATTTGATCTCTTTCTGTGATATTACTTGTAAATTGTCCCTGATGATGAAAACTAACCTGTTTTATCGACTGTAAACATTTTATTTGTTACATATTACTAATAACATGATAATTGAGTCATGTAAATTGTTATTGACAAATTTTGTAAATAAAAATATTTTTTTTTTATATTTTTTCCTCAGAATATTTAAAATGTCGTCCTATTTTAAACTGTTCAGAAAAAAATGATTTTTTTGAAGTGTAATATCAAACTCTACTTACTCAAGCTTTTTTATTTTACCTCTATTATAAGAAATGTTAGCCTATACAGTAGATTCAAGGATTTGCTTGAGGTATTAGGTATCGTATCAGAATCAAAATTTATATTTTCCGAAATTTTCTGTTTTAATTTATATTTATCTGGTTGTTGATTTTAGAAAATAATAAAGTATTAATATTAAGATTCTAGCAACTTTGCCTATGCGATATTAAAAAAAAGTACTTAAGAAAAATAATTTAAATTTATATATTTCCAGTTTCCACGTAAATGAGAAAATTGCAACATAATTTTTTTAATTGATTACTCAAAAAGGACTCTTTAAAAGATCTTTAAATTTGGATTTTAAAAAACTTTTTCAAATTTTCTGTGCCTACATTTGTTTAATTTTCTTTAACAAGAGCCTAATGTGTTCTCAACTCCAACTCCCTAGATAAAATAGATGTATTATTACTTTAATCTTACACTAGATTATCACGTACTCTAAGTGAAACTTGTAGCTGGCTAAAAAGACGACCTCTCATCCACTGCCTTTACCCCATATACTATCCCTCCTACCGAGTGAACAAACCGACAAATAAGTAATGTCTACGTTAACAACCAAAAATTGACGACAATTTTTCCCCTTTCATATATGAAATTATATCCACCTATATTTTATATCCATTCTCGATAACGACTCCCATCCTTTTTTACCAATTCATCTAAAATACAAAGGAGAATGATGTTTGTCCTTCCGTCTGTCTGTCTGTCCGTTCGTTCTACGTGTTCTACTCTTCAGGAAATATACCTACTGGTCCTGTGATGGTTTTATGCTATTTTCTTGGGGGTGGGACACCCCCATCCCCTCAAAAACCAAAAAAATCCCCCTTAATTTTTTTTTATTTTGCTGAAGATTTCCTTGGTCTTTTTACGAATTTCGCCTTAATTTTTTTATCACCTCTTGGGGCAAAGCCCCTAAAAGGCTAGGGGCGAAGCCGCTAGTGTATTGATAAAGAAAAAAACAAATATTAAAATACACAGAACACACTTTATTTATTTATCAAAAACAGCGACAAAATGCATAAATTAATGAGAAATAATAAAAAAAATACTCGTTATGAGAAATTCAGTCCGAGATTAATACAATAGTTATTAAAGTTGAGCTGTAATCATGTTTACAGTATTGCTTCGAAACCGATTAATTTCCGGTGGATTAGAACCGGTTCTCAGCCATACTAAAAAATTATGTATAGCATCGTATAATATCCAATTTTCTACAAATATAAGATTCTACAATCATAAGATAAAAACCAGTTTTGTTAGCCCGTGCCTTTGGCATCACGGGTCTAAGAAAAACTGGTTTCAATCTTATAATTGTAAATCTTTGTATCCGCAGAAAGCTGTTCATAATACGATGCGATAAATAACTATTCCATTACGGCGCAGAATTCAATTAATTTCTGCTGGAAACAAACCTTTCTGAACCGTGGTGAAAAAACATATCTTGTATGATTCTTATTAATAGTTTATAAAAACGGCAATAAAAATGACAGCTTTGTTGTTAGCCCGGGTCTATAACCTCGTCCCCTAGGGGCCAACAAAAAAGGAAAGTTAAATTGAAATTGAAATTAAAATACTTAATTTTATTTTATGCTTTTAGGATAAAAAATGCATTGCATAGTTGTATGTAAGAATTTCTTTATATAAATTTGTTAAAAATACAAATTGCGACGCCTAAATAATTTTAGGATGTATAAAAGGCGTTTATTATAAAACTTTAGGTTTCCAAACAATTATAAAATATGGCCAAAAATTTTATTCAGCGAACAATAGTCATAAAAGTAATGCCAAAGAATAAAATATAAAAGTTTTTTATAAATTTTTGGTAAAAATAGATTTTCGATGTAAAACTAAGAGTAATATCGAAAAAGAACACAGAAATGTTATATTAAAATCTAGATTTGTAGGCAAATTAAGGTAATCTTGATGCAAAATATTTTAAAAAGCTATAAGACCATTGCATTAAGTACATGTTAATTTTGTTGGTTGGGGTTGAAACAGAATATTTAGTATCCGACTGTGATCAGATATTCTCCAAGTTTTTCTGTAACTGTGGCGCACTGCTCGGGCCGCACAGGTTCCTAAACAGATTAACATTAAATCAAACTAATTTTTTTACAATTGTATAGCATATTCTAACAAGGATGACAACATCTATAAAAGCGATGCACTGAAATGATAAGACAAACAGAAATGAACACTTATATAGTGTCAGAACTGAATAATCAGAATATAAATGTATAAGAGTCGAAGCAAAATTGTAAGTAAATTTGTTGAAAAACTGCTTTATACAGGATAATGTTTATGGACATACTTACATATTTAGGACTTGACTATAGAGTTGCTTCGCTTATAACGTTACACTTTGTTGTCCCAGGAATCAATATACCAAAAATCAGATCAATCGGATAATTAGATCACATAAAAATTTGTTGTTAAAAAAGGAAAAAAATCAACATGTTTAAAATGGACGTACGGAAATTTTGGTAATGCTTATAGAGTTGCTACGCTTTTTAAATCGTACCTAACTACTAAAGGAATCACCATACAAAATTTGAAATCGATAGGACAAATCTAACATGCCTAAATTAACAAAAAGCTATTCGTTACGGACAGTCGGACGGATCGACCCTAATTATAGAAAAGCTTCGCTTTTAAAAAGGTCAACTTCTCTCCATCTCGACACTTTCACTTCAACTAAAATTTGACCCTTTTTTGTAGCATTTTTTCTAGTTCAATAAATTTAAGTAATTTTGCTAAAAAATTCTCCTACATAATATGTAATATGTTGTCGTGTCTTACAAATTGAGTAAACAGCAATTCAAAGAAGACCCTACCTCGTATTGGCAGACAATGACGGCCTGTTTAGTTTTCATAACATGAAGACCATTGGGACCCTTCTTGGCTCGTATTACGTTCTCGGTACTCGACAGGAAAATATACCTGAAAAAAACGGAAAACTTAAATATATTTTTTAAAAAAACGAATGAGAGATTGTGTTTACAGTCGTCCCAGGCTTGTCACAAAAATGGTTAAATAGTCGTCAACTTGTCATAGAGGCGAAATAGTGAGCAATTGAATATTTCTGAAAAGTTCAACCAATTCGGATCTGCATTTTCCTAGATATATATTTAGCTTCAGATAAAACCTAACTACTTTATTTTTTTTGAATTAGATTAAACATTTTGTAAATATATGTGCACGAACGCTAGGAAAATACAACACAAACATACACAAGAGAATCACCGACAAACAGACCGCAAGAAGAAAATTTGCTTGTTATAAATCTGTGATTACCGTAATATGCTATTAGAAACCTTAGTTTGAAATGCAACTCTGTAATTAATACATTTATTCCAAGGTATTAACATTAAACAGAACTAAAACTTAAGATGTCTCCCTGTTAATCAATCTGCATTCAGAAAATAAGGATTCTTTAGGTAAAACATCTGTACACTTATTAGCAATTCGTATAAGTGTACCAAGATTTTCATGTTAAACATAAATCATTTTTTTCAATACAGTGACATATTCTTTAAATACCTAAACATACCTAAAATAACGACCACATCTATCATATCCGTTTTGGACTGACGTATCGACCATTAATTTGGAAAATCTCTGTCTTTGTATACTGATGGTGTTGGCTTAGTTTATAACTGTTATTAAGGTTTTTTCTGTGTCTAAAGATCTCTAAAATTGCTAATCCGAAAGTTTCTACCTATCAGGTTAGCATATTAAATGTGTTTGGGTGATTTAAAGTTGTTTACTTGCCCTTTCCAGCCCTACCCTATAGGCTAGGGACGTAGCAACAAGTAAAGAATAAGTTAACCAGTCTGAATATCCTAATTTGCTAATAAAATATTGTTCTAACTAATTGTAAATAATTATAAATTCTAATTTAATCATAATGCAGCACATTTAGATAGAAAGGTACAAGGGGAATTATACAGGGGTTTGCCCCCCCCCCCAAAAAAAAAAAAAATTAAGTACCTCCAATTTTTAAAAGCGAAGCTTTTCTATAATTAGGGTCGGTCCGTCCGTCCGTACGTCCGTCCGAGATAGATAGCTTTTATTAATTAATTTAGGCATGTTAGAATTGTCCTATCGATTTCAAACTTTGCACGATGATTCCTGTAGTAGTTAGGTACGATTTAGCAAGCGTAGCAACTCTATAATCATCACCAGAATGTCCGTATGTCCATTTTAAACATATTGATTTTTCTACTTTTTTAACAACAAATTTTTATGTGTTCTAATTATCCTTTTGATCTGATTTTTGGTATATTGATTCCTGGGACAACAAAGAACAACTTTATAAGCAAAGCAACTCTATAATCAAGTCCTAAAAATGTAAGTATATCCATAAACGTTATCCTGTATCAAGCAGTTTTTCAACAAATTTACTTAAAATTTTGCTTCGACTCTTATACTTTTATATTCTGATTATTCACTTTAGAAACTATACAAGTGTTAATGTCCGTTTGTCCTACCGTTTCAGTGCTTCGCTTTTATGGATGTTGTCATCCTTGTTTTGTGATACTTCAAGCCATGGTTCAAGGAACATTTCGCATATATTCGCGCCCCATTCCCCCCCCCCCCCCATCACAAAAAAGCTTGACGTCCTTAAACCAACACTTCCACTGTGAGATAAAATTATCCGACCAAAATTTAACATAAAATCATAATCTTGGATGTAAAGTATTGAACTGCAGCTCAATCAAAAACCTTGCCTAGGACTAATGTAAATCTTCAATGAAAGATAATCTATTTCCTTATGACTGCTTGAATAATTATATCTGTAGGGGTTATTCATTGTAGTTTAGACAAATCTATACGTTTTCCTTTCCTGCAATAATATCATGGCAAAAAAGCAGAATCTCAACAATTAGAATTTGAGATAGAATAATTTATCGTCTATTGTCCGCTCACTACAACTCTATTTTAAAAGGAGGGGGTTTTGGGGTGGGGGGGGGGGGGGGTGGTGCTGATATGTATTGTCTGGTAAATTTATTATATTATGTGTGATAAAATAAGTATATTGACCCCAGTGCAGTTATTATACAAAATAAAGTTTTTTCGCCCTGCATTTTTATAAGAATACATATATTTTTTTCTTAACAACTGCAACATAAATAAGGTTTTCCGATATGAGCTTTAATTTATCGGTTTTTGAGTTTGTTGGTATGTGTGTACAGTCTTATCTCATAAACGGATGGATTGGTTCCACATAATAAGACCACTTCTTATCATATATTATGACGAAGACCAAACTGCATTAAGTTTGCACCACTTTTGACGCCATATTCTTCATTTTTTTAGGGGTTTTCTTTCCCACTTCTCCTCTCATCTTCCTTTATTTTAAGACGTCGCAGGAATCAAAAGTGACACAAAAGTAATGCAGTTTGGTCTTCGTCATATATTATTAGCCTATAAAATAAGAATCAACATTCAAAACTAAAAATGTTATGGTAAGAGTTTAGAGGTCTTACTTTAATTTCTCTTTGAAGAATAGAAAGAATAGAAATAATTCTCTTTTTCCTTTACAAATAAACAGTATCCAAAAAGTTATCTGAAAGAAAGTTTTTTTTGTTGTATTTATAAAAGAAAATATGATAGAATATATGTTTTAATAAGCATAATTAAGAGTTCTGTGTTTGATTAGAAACAAAAAGACTAAAACCGAAAGGAATTTTTAGATTTTCTCTTTTTTTGTTACTTGATATTTTGTAATAAATTCTGAGTAAAGTAAAAACTTGACAAGAACCTGTAAATATTTTCCACAAAAAGAATAAAAACTTTGTATAACAAGAACTATTTTGTTCTTAGTTAGCACAGCAATAACAAACAACAATTATATAGAATTGAATCATAAGGCTTTAATTGTAATTATTAGAAATTCTTGTTTAAGAGAAAAACTGCAGATGGACTGTACCAGTCTAGACTGCTTCAATTCTGTTTTTCTGGACAGACAGACGTACCTGCTTTAATTAAGGTGTAGCTTTGCTGAAAAAAACTTAGATAGAATATTGTCTACATCTTGGAGAGACATTGATTAAGGTAAAACTTTACTTAGTTTTCACATAAAGAAAATACAAAATAAATGTTTTTCATTTCCTACATACATTTTATTTTATCTGTCCCATTTTAGGTATTTTAAAAAGAATATTATGTCCGTAATTTTATTTAATATTTGTATTTTTTTTGGAATATTTTGAAAATAAATAACAAAAGAAAAAATACATATAAGCCATGTGGTAAAAAATCTGACCTCGACAGCCTTAAACACAGCAGCATTTAGACGGGGACTATAAGCCTTAGCAGCATCTTAGGCCACCCTAAACGCCTTAGCCCCCCGGTTAGATATTTTAAGCCGTAATCTTAAGCCGTAACCAATAACCGTTAGATATATTAATAACCGTATTTTAAGACGTAACCAATAATCTTAGCTTTTATTCAGCTGCAGTATCTCGGCAGTAGGGGCGAAGCCGAGACTTGACACAATTAAGATAAATTTTTAAAGGGTTTAGTTTAAAGTATAGTGTAGATTATTATAAAAGTGCTAATGCAATTTAGGGTAAATTTATATGTATATGAAGCCTTATCCAATAATTTGGTGTAAGAAATCCTTTAATGCACTGCACATGCTACTGAACTTCTGCATTCTGAGTTTGCCGGCAGAATCCCTTGAATTTGTAGGCAGACCACACCTAACCCTCCTTATTTTTAAAAAAAAATAAAATATAACTCCTGATTAACCTAACTTCACTGATACCTTTGTTTATAATCAAAATATTTAGGGAGGGGGGGGGGTGGGGGTGGGCAGGGTTGCTTAATAGCTGCAGTGATATGTCCATGTGCCACATGCCCTACTATCAAATTTCAAGCAAAGAAGTATTCGAGTATTTGGCTAATATCAACACACTGTTAATGTAAATAACAAGACCAATTATTTCCACAAGAAAATAATATTTAATTTTAATGACATAGTTTTGGGCATGGGAGTTAAAAAAAGAAAATTATTTAAGGTCTCTGATAAAGATATATGTGAAATAAAAAAGAAAACATTTATCATACTTTCCTTTGAGTTAAACAGCCTTACAGGTATAAAGAAACTACACTTTTAAACATGATTTATCTTTTAATATATTATACCCCATACAATATAAGCTAGCCTAATTCATTTTATTTTTACAAATCCGTGGGCAACGTAACGTTACACGTATATATGAGGGAGATTACACCCACCACCGCAAATTTTAGTTTTAAAATATTTTTTTGGGAGGGAGGTCGGGGTAGTAGCAGAATTAATTTTTTCTAGTGGTATTATCTTTGAGAAATATTAATTCAATAGTTTGTGAGATCTTTCTGTACATACAGCTAGACACACAGACATCAAAATATCTTTTAAAAGTATTTAAACCATCTTTATTTTAAATACATCTTATTTTGAAAGAAGAAACCCCAATTGATTTTGTATCATTAGAAGTAAACACAAAATCCCAAATGTTTACAAATATCAAATATATAAAATATTTATTTTCCCTTGTTTGTAAAATGATAAAATACCCCCACCCCATATCCTCTCTAAATTAGAGTGGTGTGGGTACAATCTATAAAACTTGTAAATAGCAAAATATATTTTGGAATTGAATAATTAAAGTCCAGTAAGAGTTGAACTAAGAAACAAGGATATTGCACTCAAGGAAAAAAATTTCTGTCCCCAATTTACTACCAGCTAAACATTAAAGTTTTATTGAAAAAATATTGAAAAAAAAACTTTTTTGTTTACTGATTATGATATTTAATTGTCTCTTAGAATGAGAGAAAATATATATATTGTTTAGGTAAAATATGCCTTACTCTTTTAAAATAATTCTTGCAATATTGTATCTTTTCAAATTAAGCCAAGTTTCCGCTATCCCTTCATGTTACCCCCATCCGGCTGAAATACTCCCTTGAGCGAGTCTTGCCATCAATATATTTGGCAAGGTGAGTCTAGAGAAGGAATAATATGCCTCGTCAAATGTACTTTCCCCAATTCTATCTCCGTTGCTAATCTAACTATGTTCTAACATTATTGCTGATTTTTTGAAATAATAAATTTTTGACCAATTTAATGCTAAACAAATCAAGGATTTAAGTAAGATATTTACTCTTTCAATAAATAATAATTTCTCAAAAAATAAAGTCAAATTTACCGATTATAAAAAAAAAATTCCTTAAAAGTTTTTAAAATTTTTTTCATAATTTTGTATAAACACCAAGCTGTTAGTCATCGAATGCTTTAATCCCCCAACTACAACTCCACTATATGTATATAGAACATCAATAATGACTCATTACAAGTTAGAAAATATTTCAAATATGTAACAAACTGTCATCAATTATGTGGATCTAAAACATTTGTTAAATTATAACCTTATCATAATTATAATTATAAACTTTAATATGTAGGCCAAATTTTGTGTCTAATTGTTTGATAATAATAAAAAAAACCAGATAATTATTAAAGGATGGAAATAGTTTCGCATTCGTTTGACGGCTCACATTAGAAAAAGGGTATAAGATTGACCTTTTTTAGCCTTCTTGTTTCCAATAAGTGAATAGGTTATTTCAATAAAGAATCTTCATATTGTTATTGACAGAGCCGCCTTTTTCAATAGACAAACGGTGGCTCTGCTTTTCTGTCAGGGCTAAGGTTTTCGTCAGAGCCAAAGCGGACAACTTTTTTGCAGAGGGGGGCGAAAAAAAAACGGCAGGTCCAAATAAATGATTATCGGAATATGTATCATGATTGCAACCAAAGAGAATGACATAAGTATACATACAACAGTAAAAATATATTACCTTGAACCAGCGATGGTAATCCCGTTCTGGGCCAACTTCTCCTGGTCCGCAAAGTTGGCCAATATCGCCTTCACCTCCTCCTGTGACACAGAAAAGCCCTCAGAGGTGGCCCAGATGGTTCCGTCGTGGCCGGCTATGGCGGCCTTGGTGACCTGCTTGGTGGCCAGCAGCTGGTCATCTACGTAGCTCTGCCAGGACATGGTTAATGTGGAGGTTTGTAGGTAGTTGTGGGTTAGATAAGGGGCTGAAATATCAATTCAATAATTGCTTAAAACAGTCATAAAAATCTTTCAAAAGGTTTAGAAAATTAATTACAATAAAAAGAAAATTTCAAAGATTTTTAAAAACTATTTATCTAAAATTAAGTTAATCCAATTAATTTTTTATAAAAAAAAAAACAATGATTACCTAACAAAAAAGGCAGTCTTTGGAAGAGCTTGGTATTACAATTATAAAAATTTCACTTTCTGTGTTTAACTAAGAGGGCAATTTTCAGTCTTTTAACTTTTAGTTTAGTGCAAGTAGAGTTGTGGGTTGATTTGATGACTAAGTAGACTCGTAGAGAAGACTTAGACTAGTGTAGACTACACTTATAATACAGAAAAAGCAAATATAAATACATAGTAAATTTTATATTGAACTGGGAAGGGGGGAGGGGAGAGGTCTTGGTACTCTTGGGGTAACTATACTTTTATTCATTTATTAGGGAAAGGGAGCAGGGAGAATAAAGAGAGCAGAGACGACGGAGAATATTTCCTCTGTTAGCACAGAAACCCTTCCTTTCCACCCCCTTCTTCTTAGTTCTTATACAAAGAAATTAAAAGGGAATGGGGGGTACCAAATGATACAAAGAAATGTAAAGGGAGTGGTTCAAAATATTCCATGTACAAGCTTAATCAAGGGGGATTTTTACAGATGAATATTTAAAGAAGGGAAATATACACGGACACCAAGAAGAAAGGGTGGATGTATAAAAAAAGGGGGAGTTTTATCGTTCGTTTTGCAGAGGAGGATGCTGAGTTGAAGTGGAGGATGAATTCACCGGCCGGCAATAATATCCCCCAAAGGACCCAGGGAAAGGAGATAACAACACTTATATCCCTCAGCTCCGTCTAGCAGGGGTGAGTCATTACGGCACAAATTTTAGAATAATACACAAATATATATATATTTTACATGAAAGGAAAATAGAGATGATGTTTTGTAAATTTAAATGACTCATTGCAAAATATTGTAAAGTTACTTACAAAATTAGCACAGCCCTGTGTAGACAAAGACCCGTGAATGGCAGGGAAAATTGGCAATGTTTTGCAAACTTATACTTTACATTTGCAAAACATTACTCTTACTTAATTGTACTTTTTATTCCTTGGAATATGTATGGAGGTTAAAATTATTATTCTAAAAGATGTTATGCAGCAATATTTTTTAAAAATTTCTCTTGGGAGAGCTGCTATGCTCTGTTTTTCTAACCCCACCCAATTTCATTTCCACACACACAACACACAAACACACTCACACACACTTACACACACCCACCCACACATACACACACACAACACTAAATACCCCCTGAATCATGTGTAAATATTTTGGAAAAAATAAGTGAGTTATGGTTCTCCTTGGTGTTTTTGTACGACCAACAAAGTTTTTATTAGCTCTGTTTTCCGTTTACAGTTCTATTATTGTTAACACTTCGACACACAACCCATACCTACTTTATTCCCCTACCTTTATCTTAAAGAATCTTTTTGTATGCTTGAATGGCTTAAAACCTGACAGGAACCAATGTTAAACTAATTTACAAAAAAAATTGATGGTTGAACTTTTGCTAAGAGTCGAGTTTAGTTTTGTATGAGAAGAGATTAATGTTCTCATTTATATATGTCAGGTTTAATTAATTCATATTTAACACAAGTAGAACAATATCCATAACAGCGAATGATCTGAAATAATCAGATAAATCAATATTCCTGAGTGACAGCTTTTAACAGAAATAAGAATAACATATGAAAGAAGAATGAACGAAAACTTTATGGACATCCATTGTATTTTTCATAAAATGCATAATGGTTGATACAGACATACTACAATTACATATCTGTTTTTGTCTCTCCTGCGTTTATCAAATCCAATGTTTACCATGAATCCATTTTAATGTTAAAATGTCAAAAAATCAATATGTCTAAAATCTAAATACATGGTCTTTCTAGAAATTATTTTAATGTTGATAAACTTATATTGTGAAAATAATTGGTTTTAATCTAAAAGCTAATTCTAACATGTTAAAATTACATGTCCCGCCGTACACATACTTATCATAGAAAAGTTTCGTCCAGTAATAGAAAAGGTCCATTTAAAGGCTTAGCTTTGTTTAAATTAATGATATAAATTTATTAATTCAAACCTGTAAAAGAAAAAGTCAAATAAACAATTTCATGCAAGGTTTCGTGATTTTATTAGACAAACTGTATAAACTTTTCATTAGATAACTCCAATATTTTTTTTTTTCATTGATAGATGTCATTAAATAGATATCATTTGATTAAATACATGTTTAATAATATAATATATTAGTTTCTCATTTAATGTATTATTCAGTCTTCTTCCTTCTAAAATGCAACGTTTCCATAAAAAAAAAATAGAATAAGCTCCAAAATTATTTTTAACGGAGATTTAAGTTTAGTAGGTTGTGAAACCAGAAATAAATTCACAATATCGGCTGTAGGGTAACCAGATCACAATACTTAATTTTGTTAAAAATCTCCCAGTGTTATATAACAAAAATCGGATCATATGAAGGAAATGAAGTCATTCCTAAAAAGGACAGAAATTTCCTTCCAAACAGGACAGAAATCTTCTTCCTTTTTCTCAGATAAGTGAAATATGGACAAAAATCACTCTCCTTTTTCTCACATATCTGAAAAAGAGGATAAAAATCACCTTCCTAAATCTCACTTAATCTTCTTAATTCTAAGAAAATTAATCCAATTCCTCCAGGTTCTTCCTTATTCTCAGATAACCTACCTTATTCTAAGAAATTCTTCCTTATTCTAAGAAAATCTACCTTGTTCCCTCACATTCTACCTTATTCTAAGATATTCTTCCTTATTCTAAGTAAATTTTCCTTATTTCCCCAAATTCTTTCTTATTCTAAGATATTCTTCCTTATTCTGAGTAAATCTACCTTATTCTAAGAAATTTTTCCTTATTCTAAGAAAATCTACCTTGTTCCCCCACATTCTACCTTATTCTAAGATATTCTTCCTTATTCTAAGAAAATCTACCTTGTTCCCCAACATTCTACCTTATTCTAAGATATTCTTCCTTATTTTAAGAAAATCTTCCTTGTTAAAAGAAATTCTAGCTTATTCTAAGAAAATCTACCTTATTCCCTCAAAGTCTTCCTTCTCATCACATATCCTTCTTTTGTCTCAGATAATTTAGCTAATTCTTGCTAATTAGACCAACCATTCCTGGGATCTTAAGCTTCAGACAGAAAAACCTTACTATTTTCTTCATATTCTACCAGGAGATGAGAACAGTGCTGTGTTGCAATAATTTTATGTAGATCAGATTTTTTTCATCCAAATAAAAAAGCTAGCTTTTTTTAAGAGTGAAAAATAAGAATGTTTTTAATTTAATGACAAACTAGCCCCTAGAGACCTCTTTAATTTTAGTGGGTTTCATAATTTTTTTTGGGGGGGGGGAGATTTTTCCTAGGGGAGATATCTCTTGAGAATGTGGTAGTACTCTCCCCCAAAATAGCTATAAACCTTCCTTGGTCTTATAAGAAGCTAAACAGTAATGAAGAACCATACTGCTTCTATATATAATATTAAAAAAATATTCTTATAAAAAAGATAGCTATTAGAAATTAGAAAAAAAACGTCCGTCAGCTTGGCTAGCCTGGACAAGAATTTGACGCAGCACGGCTGTCCTACATGGTAAGGGAGGGCGTGTATTTTTCATGAACGAACACACACCCACAGACATACATTTAAAATAAGACCATAGACTATGTATATTTAGAATTTTAAGAATTTTAATGGATAATTAATTATATTGTTAGTGTTTTATTTTAAACTAGCGGCTACGCTCCTAGAGACACTTTTAGGGGCACTTTAGATGGTGGGAATTGAATTTAATCTCTCCTTTTTTATAGTAGTTAAAATAAAAAAAGTGAAGAAAATGAAGGGAAGGGGGTAAATTTTTTTGTTTAGGTGTGGAGGGGATCATACTCATCCCCACATTTTTCATTTCTGTTTTTTTTATTTTAAATTTAAAATTTTTGTAAAGGAGTAATATTTTTCAAGGTGGGTGGTGGTACCCTTCCCAAAATAGCTATAAACCTTCTCAGGACCTATGAGAAGCTACACTGTAAAAGTGAAACATATTGGTTCAGCGGTATCTAATTATTTTAAAAAACTTTTATATTACATATTCTATATTTATAAATTGTCTTTGATATGTTGTCACCTTGTCCCATGCCATAAAATCAGATGAACTGAAATTAGTTTCCGAATGTGAACACATTTTCCTAGGTGTTTCCCAATCCTATCTCAATATTTGCTACTAGCTAAAAAACCTAGGAAAATGTGTTCACATTCGGAAACTAATTTCAGTTCATCTGATTTATTTAATTAATTAAGTAAATTGATTTATCATCCATTGTCCTATCCCTTTTAATTCCTGATTATAGGTTGATTTTAGGTGAACTGAAATTAGTTTCCGAATGTGAACACATTTTCCTAGGTGTTTCCCAATCCTATCTCAATATTTGCTACTAGCTAAAAAACCTTCAAACTTCCAAAAAAAAAATCTAAATTTGAAAAATTAAAACTTTGAATGTATAATGTATAAATCGTTAATACATTCAAATTTTGATTTTTTTTTTGAAGTTTGAAGGTTTTTTAGCTAGTAGCAAATATTGAGATAGGATTGGGAAACACCTAGGAAAATGTGTTCACATTCGGAAACTAATTTCAGTTCACCTAAAATCAACCTATAATCAGGAATTAAAAGGGATAGGACAATGGATGATAAATCAATTTACTTAATTAATTAAATAAAAAGTCTCTAAAGTTGTTGAGCCCATAAATAAGAAATTGTTAAAATAAAACTTAGTATACTGTGTAATAATCCAGGGAGGGAGTGAATATTGAGCTGTTTATTACACTGCACTGGTCCCCAAAGTTTTATAATAACGTATTCTTATTCAGTCTTAAAACTTTTATTAAATTTTATTAGTTTGTACATTAAAATGAGTGTCCTGTCCATTAACGATTAAATTCAACCACTAATTATAACTTACAAAAGGGATAATTTTATGTTTAATCAGTTAGGATTTACATCAACTTATCGGCAATTGTCTTATCCCTTAGATCCCTGTTTAATAGTAAACGATTCAACCACCAATTATAACTTACAGAAGGGATAATTTTATGTTAAATCATTGAGGATTTACATCAACTTGTCGGCAATTGTCTTATCCCTTTAGATCCGTGTTAATAGTACATTCGCGGAATGAATGAATAATAGAACATATGGGATGACCAACATCAGAGCTAAAGAATTGTTGATTTTCGGATAATTTTACAAATAAAAATATATGTTCAAAAGATATAAAGGATTATGAATTTTCTTAATATTCATATTACTTACTACCAAAAAATAAAATATTTCTTAATATCAAAACTTTTTGTATTTAGATTTTAGTATTGGTCTTTACAAGCAACCATTTTGGGTCGGGTTGGGTCAATTTTTATAAGGATGGTTCGATTTTTAAGTTGCTAACCTGTTTATTGGTCAGTTTATTCACCATAAAGAAGGAAAAGAGATAGGGTAAAGGGGAGAGGGGATAGATAATGTTTTAACCATCTACAACAATGATATTTTAAGAGGATACGAAATTATGGTTCATCATCCAATTAATTCTATATTGATTCACATGGATATTATCACAGGAGAAAATTTTTAGTCAGTTTAGGTTGCAATTTCCCTTCGATTTTATTTGGTGGGCCATTTTCCAGTAGGAGGGGAGGGAATAGGGTAAAGGAATTGGGTGGGGAAGATCGTTATTTTAGCCCGCAAGAGAGTTCACTCTATTATAGAACATGAAAATCTTGTGTAAGATCTAAGTAATAATAAATCCATTATGGTGAATTCAAAATTGAAAAAAAACATTGAAAATTGACCCACTCTAATCTTCATAGGATATATTGCGCAATCGCAAGGGGAGTTATGTGTCAATTTTTATTCTTATTTTGAAAAGCTAGCTTTTACACAAGAACATATATTTTACTATCCTTACAATAAAAGTAACAGGATCTGTGTCTGTCTATCTGTGTGTATATCTTGTTAACTTCTAAACCAAATATTTTTCAAAAATTTAAAAATTAGGAAACCCACTAAAATTAAAGAGGTCTCTAGGGACATAGCAGCTAGTTTGTCATTAAATTAAGAAGCATTTTTATTTTTCGCTCTTATAAAAAGCTATCTTTTTTATTTGGATGAAAAAAATCTGACCTAGATAAAATCAAAATTATTGCCACCCTGTTCTCATCTCCTGGTAGAATATGAGGAAAATAGTAAGGTTTTTCTGTCTGAAGCTTAAGATCCCAGGAATGGTTGGTCTAATTAGCAAGAATTAGCTAAATTATCTGAGACAAAGGAAGGATATGTGATAAGAAGGAAGACTTAGAGGGAATAAGGTAGATTTTCTTAGAATAAGGAAGAATATCTTATAATAAGGTAGATTTTCTTAGAATAAGGAAGAATATCTTATAATAAGGTAGATTTTCTTAGAATAAGCTAGAATCTCTTTAAACTAGGAAGATTTTCTAAAAATAAGGAAGAATATCTTAGAATAAGGTAGAATGTTGGGGAACAAGGTAGATTTTCTTAGAATAAGGAAGAATATCTTAGAATAATGTAGAATGTGGGGGAACAAGGTAGATTTTCTTAGAATAAGGAAGAATTTCTTAGAATAAGGTAGAATTTCTTAGAATAAGAAAGAATTTGGGGGAATAAGGTAGATTTACTTAGAATAAGCTAGAATCTCTTTAAACTAGGAAGATTTTCTAAAAATAAGGAAGAATATCTTAGAATAAGGTAGAATGTTGGGGAACAAGGTAGATTTTCTTAGAATAAGGAAGAATATCTTAGAATAAGGTAGAATGTAGGGGAACAAGGTAGATTTTCTTAGAATAAGGAAGAATTTCTTAGAATAAGGTAGAATTTCTTAGAATAAGAAAGAATTTGGGGGAATAAGGTAGATTTACTCAGAATAAGGAAGAATATCTTAGAATAAGAAAGAATTTGGGGAAATAAGGAAGATTTACTTAGAATAAGGAAGAATATCTTAGAATAAGGTAGAATGTGGGAGAACAAGGTAGATTTTCTTAGAATAAGGAAAAATTTCTTAGAATAAGGTAGAATTTCTTAGAATAAGAAATAATTTGGGGGAATAAGGTAGATTTACTCAGAATAAGGAAGAGTATCTTAGAATAAGAAAGAATTTGGGGAAATAAGGAAGATTTACTTAGAATAAGCAAGAATATCTTAGAATAAGGTAGAATGTGAGGGAACAAGGTAGATTTTCTTAGAATAAGGAAGAATTTCTTAGAATAAGGTAGAATGTGGGGGAACAAGGTAGATTTTCTTAGAATAAGGAAGAATTTCTTAGAATAAGGTAGAATTTCTTAGAATAAGAAAGAATTTGGGGGAATAAGGTAAATTTATTAAACATGGTTGTAATAGTGAGGAAAAGGAAGAATTTCTAAGAACTAGGAAGAATTTGTAAGATGGTGGACAGAGGTCACCTTCCTTTAGTGAGAATTTGTAAGATAGTGGACAGAAATCACCTTCCTTACTGAGAATTTGTAAGAAAAAGGAAAGGAAATAGCCTTCCTATACCCAAGGAAGGCAATTTCTGTCCTTTTAAGGAATGACTTCATTTCCTTCATATGATCCCAAAAATCTTCAAAAATTGTATTATATCTTTCGTTAATATCTTCACTGTAATTTAATAACAATTTTTGAGAGATTTAAAAAATGTACTTGTACAAAAAGAATTGGCAGTACAGCTACCGATTCTGCGATTTTTTTTTCTTGAAAACCTCCTTAGTACGCCCTTTAGCTATTCGTCTCGATATGGGGAAATACAAAAGAAGTAAAATTATTGAGTTAAAACAAAAACGGTCAAGAGAACAAGATGCTTGGCGCTAAAAAGCAGAGACATTTATATAAAAATTATTGCTTAAGAAAATTTAAGGAACTCCAATCGTAAAATCTTAAAATCCTTATTTGTTGAAGTATAAAATATTCAAGATTATGGAAATTCCTTTTGTCCATGGATGTTTTCTTGATTTTTTGTTGTTGCTGTTGATGAACACTAAATGGTGGCTTGGTACAACAGCTGTGGCGGTTGCTGCTCCTTATAGACAGATTATAGGTTATCAACTTATCTAGAGATCTTTATTGGTAGTCAGATAGAAAATTAGAAGCTCTTTATAGTGCCTATAAAAAATGACGTCATACGATACAAATGACCAATGTTAGGCCAATACACTGACCAATGGCAGGCCAGTATGTCGTCATTTTTGATAGGCACTATAAAAATCTTCAAAAATTTAACTTATTGGATGTGAGTCAACACAGAATTGTTTCAAGTGACTAGATTAAAGCCACTGGTCCCTTCATGGGCCTAACATTGCGTTGCTACTGGGTAAGTGGGGTTGACCCCCCTCCCCCCCATTCCCAGGCCTGCAACGGCCTTTCACGAGCTGAAATAAACCCTTTTTAATGTTGCCATTATGGATATTGTTACTCTTGTACAAAAAAATCTTACTTTTGTTCAGCGTCTCCTTCTTCTTCTTCGAGTATTTTATTCTTCGAGTCGCCACTATAAAAATATTTTTAAGACATTCAAGTCAAACAGCTTATACCAACAACGAAATTAATTCGTGGGGAAAATCACGATACCTATACGTGATCTCCAGCTGTCGTTGGGGGCAGCACTGAGTAGAATTGACGAAGGACGACCTTTTTATCTTCCCCTCAAATACTATTTTAGATTGTTGGCTATACCTTATTCCTGAAAGTCAAAGTCAAAGACAAAGATATTGTTTTTTTCCAAGCTGAAAGGAGAACGTTATTTTCTCAGCGGCTATTTGAGATAGACTTTATTTTTAAATCGGTAATAATCAAGAAGATTTTAGAGGGGAAAATACAAGTAAACCATTTTAATGTTGAAAAATATTGTAGATAATATTAATATTGTAATCTTGCAACGAATGCAAAATGTTTACCTTTCATCTGGAGAGTCTAGGGATAGGTTTGAGAAGTCCAGCTTGTATGGGCTTAGTCCTCGGGGAGTCCGTCTAGTTCTCCTACCAACACTAAGCTTATCTCCATCAGATGAACCAGATGGGGCTCTGAAATTTAGGTCTTGGATATAAAGGGATAAGACAATGGCCGATAAATTGTTATACATCCCTAATGGTGATACACAAAATTACCCTTTATAGATTACAATTAAGAAACAATTAAGAAACATTTGGAAACTCAATAATGAAACAACCAATCAAAATTCAATGAAAGTCTCCCAATGTTTTTAGGCTAACGAATAAGAAAACGTTATTATAAAACTTTTTGGACTAGTGTAATAAACAGCTCAATGTCCCCTCACTCCCTGTATAAAAACATAAGTTTAGTCCAATCTAATTAAAAAGTGGTTTCTACTGCTGTTATGTCAGGTGGGCAACATAAATGGTGATAGAATAGCGGGATTGCCTTGGCCCAAAACAGGCGCAATTTATTTCCATTTGCATGTAGGACTTCCAGACAAATGTATTGCAACCAAAAGGTTGGTTGTTTGAAGGGCGTTTAACAACTTCTAAATTGCTAACCTTGGAATTGGCTGCGCTGATCCAAGTTTGAAAACATCTCCGTTCGATCTTTCTATCAATATTTCTTTCAGCTTTTTAACCTAAATTACAATAACGTCAGAACGTCCGTTTTCAACATGTTTTATTTAAGCTAGTTCGACACCTATGATTGTTAGGCACGATGTTATGATCGCAGCCTATCTATAATAACGACATTTGAGGTATGTAAGTCCATATTAAGCACCCTGGAAGTTGAAAATGCAAGGTTTTTTGGGCGACTACAAAGAATTAAAAATGTAACCTAAATTTCAGTATAGGCCTCTGTGAATTGAAAATCTTATACTCAACTTTGCGCCAAATTTCTTTATAAATTCTAAAGATTTTTGATATTCTACCTGATCTTGAGAAGCATATATGTTTAGTTCTGGGCTAACACTTTTGTCTTGAATTGTGGATAATTCAACTAAACAAATAGATAATATAAATGAGGGTAAAATAATGGGCTTTTTTGTGTATAGGGATGAGATATCAAATGTTCAATTATGAGTAATTCATAATTGAATTTATAACCTCTAATGCAAACAAGGCTTTACCAAAATTATAAAAAAAATCAAGAGTAAGTTTAGAGAAAGTTTAAATGTTTTATCAAAAAATAGTATATCTAACAGCACAGGAAATTGATAACTCCGCTAAGGTATTGCCTATAAACACTGAATACACCTTGAAGAAGAAGCTGCTAAAAAAATAAATATGTTTTTAAATTGACCTGGAATTGCAGATGATAGGGATTTTTCTATCTTTCCAATATCAGTTATCTAAACATTAGATATATAAACCTTTTAGAGTGTATGTTTACTCTCTTCATAGGAAAGTAACAAAACCCCAGTGAACAAAAATAACTCTTAATAAAACAACAAGCCCTGCAGTTCATATTTTAATCCAGCCAGACAGATGGACAGACTGATAATCATGCAAGTTTTTGTATTAATTTTGTATTTTTGTATGTTTCTGATTTCTATATTATCCACCTAAAACGTGTATTTCTTTTTTGGTTTTCCCAACACAGATGTTTAATGTCAAAACACTGCAAATAAAGAATCATTAGCACTTATTATTGCTGCGCTACTTATAAATACTACCTTTCTTATTAATTATTACAATACCTTCAAACAGTCCTTTGTGTACAGAAAAGTCGCCTTTAAATCTCTTCTTTCTCCTTTTAGGTACAAAACAAAATTTCTGATTAAAAAATTTAGTTCGGCATATGAGAAGAAATGTTACATGTGTAATAATAAAAGTGCTTATATAGTTATGCACTTTGAATTGAAAGTTAGGGCTAACCTAGGAACTTTTTTATGATTTCATGGACAAGGGATCAGGATTAGGACTACCTTAACTCCTAGGCTAACCTAGGAACTTCTATATGATTTCAGGGACAAGGGACCAGGATTAGGACGACCTTTACTCCTAGTCTAACCTAGGAACTTCTATATGATTTCATGGACAAGGGACCAGGATTAGGACGACCTTAACTCCTAGGCTAACCTAGAAACTGCAATTTGATTTCAGGGAAAAGAGACCAGGATTCTGACAAACAATTAAAATTAATTTACCCACAATCCACTTCCTCCCTCCCTCCCACAAGGACAACTAAGTCCATATTTAAACCAGTAAACAATAATAAGATAATTATTTATAGCAAAACCAGAATAAATCATTTTGTGTTTTCCTGGTTGCATACTCTCAACAAAAAATGGTTGAAAATCCAAATATTTCCAGGTCTGAATCAACTAAAAATGAGACAAACGTGAAAATCTAGGAATCGATCTAACTTGGTGAAAATATGTAAAATGTTGACTTAATTAATCCTTAAAAATTCCATCTATTTATCTTGAGCAGGAGTCAAGAAAATCATGAAAACTTGAAAAATTAGGAATCGATCTAGCACCCCAACCAAAAAAACAATGAAATTTGTTAAAAAAAAGTATTTCCTGAAAATTTCAGCTGTCTATCTTGAATAAGGTTCGAAAAAATCATGAAAACTTAAAAATCGAGGAATCGATCTAGCCCCCCAATTAATATACAAGTCATAATGAAACTTGGTGAAAATATGTAAAATGTAAATTAAATTAATCCCTGAAAATTTATGTCTAAGTAATTTTGAAAAGGAGTCGAGAAAATTAAAAAAAAACATGAAAATCTAGGAATCGATCTAGCACCCAAATTGACAGACAGATGGATAAAACAATGTATAGATTAGATGAGCATAAGTCATGGGAATCATCACTAAATATCGCCGGGAAAATCACGTTTCCCCCATTGCGTTACGGACTGACTGACGGACAGACAAAGTGAATTATAAAGTAGCTTCGCTGCTAAAAAAAAGATAGATAGTGCAGATGTCCTTTTTTAAATGCTATTTTTTACTAAAAATACATTTCTACTTTTATATGTCCTGTGGTCCGAATGTCATGGTACAAAGGACAAATATATCTGTTTTATAAAGGTTTTGTTGATTTTCTTTTTTTTTAATTTGGTCAATTACTCAATTTGTCTGTTTCTCAATAAATGATTTTTGTGTTTCGCTACCCTTGGATGTTTTTATTCTTGCTTAATGTTAGAATTTTATAAATTGTAAAAATACTTTAAAATCAATATTGAATAATCCACCAACAAGCATGCGAAGCCTCATATTATTCAGGGATCTGAACGCTGAGAAAAACCTAAAAATTAAAGTAATTTTGAAATTATCCTTCTGTCGATACAATTAGTGGTTGAAACATTTGGACACGCAACTTAATGAAACAACCAATTAAAATTCAAGAAAAAAACCCAAAGTTGTTGAGCCAACGAATAAGATATCAAAGAAAGCTTAGGGGACTAGTGTAATAACCAGCCAATTTTCTCCTCCCTCCCTGTTAAAATAATATAAAGAATAGAATTTTATAGATTTATTCTTTAAGCAAAAAAATTATTTTAAACAAGAGAAAGAAAAAATCACATTTACCTGAGAGCAGTTTCAAATACAGTTGTTCTCAATTTGTTAGATTCAGTTAGTGATAAACCACCCCAGGATATTACACTCAAGCTTCCCTGAAAAATGGGTTAGTCATATATATCTTGATATAGATATACCTAAGTATTTAAATGCAATTAATTTAATCTTTTATTAAATTACAATTCTTGGTACATGATCTTAACTAGCTTTCTTTAATATTATTATTTGATGCATTTTACAAACAAAAATACTAGTAAAAAAAGTAACAAGCCCTTTTCACTCCACAGGGGTTCATAGGCCTCTGACAATTTGTCAGTGTTTCTGTAACAATGTGGCTTTTTATTGGACATGGGATAGGGTTGTTATCCCTAAGCCCTATGTTGCGGTGTAAAGCGTCAATTTGCCCCTCAGACAACCAACCCTTTGATTGCACGACCTTTATCTGAGAAGTCCTAACTGTGCATGGTAGTGAGTTGCGCCTGTTTTGGGTCAAGGCATTCCCCCCTACTCTAACTATTTATGTCGCGTACATGACATAGCAGCAGTAGGAACCATTTTTAACGTCTTTAGTTGTGACGCGGTGTCGGACCGAAATTTGAACCTATCACCTTTCCGTCGACGAGCGGATGCGCTACGTGTTGAGCCACGGTCGCGGGTCATAAAAAAATACTAGTAACACAACTAAAATTTCTGGGACCTGTGTTGAATTGTCTGTAAAGAGATGCACCATGGTTGTATTAGCAGCCAGAGATTGTGGGAATAATTTAGCCATGGCATCCAGGTTTACACATACACAACTGTAAACATCTTTCTAAACATATACAGAGATTGTGGGAATAATTTAGCCATGGTATCCAGGTTTACACATACACAGCTGTAAACATCTTTCTAAACATATACAGAGATTGTGGGAATAATTTAGCCATGGCATCCAGGTTTACACATACACAACTGTAAACATCTTTCTAAACATATACAGAGATTGTGGGAATAATTTAGCCATGGTATCCAGGTTTACACATTAGATCTTTTCATGAAAATACCCATTCTCGAATTTCATTCTTCTGCTAACCTAAAAAGTTACTTTAGGGGCCTAGAAATACATGTACAAAATTTCAGCTCTTTATCTCTACTGGCGACCTAGCGCCAGGCATGTAAAATATCAACAGATAACGGTAGCACGGCGGTTTTTACAATATCTCAGTAATGTGCAGGTTTTAAGCTCTTCTGCATATTTCAATTTAAACACACAAGGCCAAAGATATTATATCCAAAAAATCTTTTGTCAAAGTCTACTCTACACCTAGCGCCAGTCAGTTTTCTAAAATCATGCATTTTATACCTGTGAAAAATGAAATCGCCAGCGCTAGGTGTAGAGTAGACTTTGACAAAAGATTTTTGGGATATCATATCTTAGGCCTTATGTGTTTAAGTTGAAATATGCAGAACACCTAAATTCACCTTCCCAGCCATTTTCTATGCATTTTAAATTTTTTTATGAAATAACGGGATTTAAAAACTGCCTTTTGAAAAGGCCTAAAAAATATCTTTTTTTGTATCTTTTTTCACTGTTTATAGTTACAACTTATTAAGATATTATTCTCAGTTAAAAAAAAATTGGCGCTTCCAGCACTAAAACCGGCAAAAACAGGCGGTTAAACTTCTGTACCCCTACTTAACCCCCTAACAGACCCCCCCCTCTATCTCGGCTCCTGTTACAGATACAGACGTAAAACTTTTTTCTGGTGGTTCATGTGTACTTTTAGAGAAAATTACTTTTCTAGTCATAGCGGTCAGACCGCTCCTTATCCGCTTTTTAGCGGCCAGCCGCTAAATATTAAAACTGCTGTAGAGCAGCCAATTTTAAAGCTAAGAAAACCAAATTTTATGACGAACTATTATTTTTTAAAACAAAAAAATACCTTTTCTGACCATCACCGAAAAACGACAAATAACGGAAATCGCCAATTTTGGCGGTAAAATGGCGGTTGGCGGCGCTAAATAATATTTTTATCTGTTTATAGTTACAATTTATTAACCCATTAGTGCCGAACCGGGTTTTAAAACCCGGTGCCAGAAAATGTAAAAAAACCGGTTTTCGGCTTCATAATTGCATCATTCTCAGTATGAATCCCCCCTCTACTACCCTGGCTTTCATTTCCCCCTGGAGCAGGTAGTTTTGCTTACTTCCGTTTGCCGGTATAGATCAACAAAGTTTGAAAATCATGAAAATTCAAAATACCCCATCTAACTTTTTTGTTTTTATAGTAAAGTCGCTGATTTTTTTCGTTAAATCTAAAGTTTATTGACAAGTACATCTATTTGTGAATTCGTTTTATTTAAATTATTATTTTTTATATGATTTTTTAATCGTTTTTTTACGCCCTATATAGGCCCTGTTCGGCATTTCCATTTTGAGTCTGAAATTTTTATTACCCGGTTTCACTAATACATTTTTTTTGACAACAACAACAAAACAGGGTTTTTTTACCCGAAATCGCCGGCTAAACACGAAATTTGAAATAAATCGCTTCGTATTATACTTGTAGCTCTTTAGATTACATGAGGTTGTGTAGTTTTCAATTACGGATCGTATCAAAGTTCTAAAAAGTGTTCATCTCCCTTTTGGCGTTCAAAAATTACATTTTTCGATTTTTGGTCAAAATAACCGGGTTTATACAGGTCAACCGGGTTTTAAAACTGGGGGAAAGCACCAAAAACGGGTGTTAATGCCTGGTTGGTATTTATGGCCAAGCCGAACCGGGTTTTTTTGCAACTTTCCTGTGCACGCCACTAGAGCAAAACAAAAAAATACGAATTCCGTTTTGACCATTATAAAGCTTCCCTGAAACTTACAGCTCGATCGGCCCATAAAAGTGGCGCTCGGCACTAATGGGTTAAGATATTATTCTTAGTTACAAAAAAATTGGCGCTTCCAGCACCAAAACCGGCAAAAACAGGCAGTTAAACTTCTGTACCCCTACTTAACCTCCTAACAGACCCCCCCCTCTATCTCAGCTCCTGTTACAGATAGAGACGTAAAACTTTTTTATGGTGGTTCATGTATATTTTTAGAGAAAATTACTTTTTCTAGTCATAGCGGTTAGACCGCTCCTTATCCGCTTTTTAGCAGCCTGCCGCTAAATATTAAAACTGCTGTAGAGCAGCCAATTTTAAAGCTAAGAAAACCAAATTTTACAACAAACTATTATTTTTTATAACAAAAAAATACCTTTTCTGACCATCGCCAAAAAAACGACAAATAACGGAAACTGCCAATTTTGGCAGTAAAATGGCTGTTGGTGGCGCTAATTAATATTTTTATCTGTTTATGATCACAATAAAAGACTTCATACTAAAATTGGCTGATTAAGGTCCGGAAAGGGGCAACACAGTTAATTGTTGAAACTAATGTAATAGATTTTTATTTTAGTCAGATGCCAGACACAGGCAATTAAATAAATTAACATTTAGAAATAGGAAAGAAAACAAAGTCATTCCTAATTAGGACAGAAGTCACTGGAAATTGATCTAATTGATCTAAGGAAGGCTACTTATGTCCTTCATCTAACAAAATCTAACTTAAGAGAGGTGACTTATGTCCTTTGTCTGACAAATTCTTACATTAGGAAGGCTGCTTATGTCCTTCATCTTGCAAAACTTAGCTTTTCTGTCCTTCACATAGCAAAACCTCACAAAACTTAGCTGTTCTGTCCTTCACATAGCAAATTCTTGCAAAACATAGCAAATTCTTGCAAAACATAGCAAATTCTAGCAACACATAGCAAATTCTTGCAAAACATAGCAAATTCTTGTAAAACCTAGCAAATTCTTGCAAAACATTGCAAATTATTGGAAAACTTAGCTTTTCTGTCCTTTACATAGCAAATTCTTGCAAAATATAGCAAATTCTTACAAAACATAGCAAATTCTTGCAAAACATAGCAAATTCTTACAAAACATAGCAAATTCTTGGAAAACTTAGCTTTTCTGTCCTTCACATAGCAAATTCTTGCAAAGCATAGCAAATTCTTGGAAAACTATTGGAAAACTTAGCTTTTCTGTCCTTTACATAGCAAATTCTTGCAAAATATAGCAAATTCTTACAAAACATAGCAAATTCTTGCAAAACATAGCAAATTCTTGCAAAACATAGAAAATTCTTGGAAAACTTAGCTTTTCTGTCCTTCACATAGCAAATTCTTGCAAAACATAGCAAATTCTTGGAAAACATAGCATTTCTGTCCTTCACATAGCAAATTCTTGCAAAACATAGCAAATTCTTGGAAAACATAGCATTTCTGTCCTTCACATAGCAAATTCTTGCAAAACATAGCAAATTCTTGCAAAACATAGCAAATTCTTGCAAAACATAGCAAATTCTTGCATAAAATAGCATTTCTGTCCTTTACATAGCAAATTCTTGCAAAACATAGCAAATTCTTGCAAAACATATATATCAGGGTCCCAAACTCAAAAACAGAGTTTCAGCGCTCTCCAACCACCTGTTCTCCAGATACGAGCACCTGGTGTCCTTGGTACACACGGTTAGACTTGGGAAATGGTTCAAATCCTTAAAAAAATTTTAAAGAAAATAACCAGATGGACATGCAAAAAAATAAATAAGTCCAAAAATTTTTTAGAATAATTTTGATCAAAAATTTGAAAATTATTCAAGTGTCAAAGTGTCAAAATATTTTTGGATTTTTTAAGGATTCGAACCATTTCCCAAATCTAACCGTGGGTACCAAGGACACCAGGTGCCCGTATCTCAAGAACGGGTGGTCGGAGAGTGCTGAAACTCTGTTTTTGAGTTTGGGACCCCCATGTATATGTTTTGCAAGAATTTGCTATGTTCTGCAAGAATTTGCTATGTTTTGCAAGAATTTGCTATGTTTTACAAGAATTTGCTATGTTTTGCAAGAATTTGCTATGTTTTGCAAGAATTTGCTATGATTTGCAAGAATTTGCTATGATTTGCAAGAATTTTCTATGTGAAGGACAGAAATGCTATGTTTTGCAAGAATTTGCTATGTGAAGGACCAAAAAGCTAGGTTTTGTGTGGTGAAGGGAGGCTACTTATGTCCTTCATCTTGCAAAATCTTTGTTAAGGGAGACAAGTTATGCCCTTCATCTAACAAATTCTCACATAAGGGAAGCTACTTATGTCCTTCCTAGGAAGGTGACTTCTGTCTTTATAATTTTGTTATAAAAAATAATAGTTCGTCATAAAATTTGGTTTTCTTAGCTTTAAAATTGGCTGCTCTACAGCAGTTTTAATATTTAGCGGCTGGCCGCTAAGAAGCGGATAAGGAGCGGTCTGACCGCTATGACTAGAAAAGTAATTTTCTCTAAAAGTACACATGAACCACCAGAAAAAAGTTTTACGTCTCTATCTGTAACAGGAGCCGAGATAGAAGGGGGGGTCTGTTAGGGGGTTAAGTAGGGGTACAGAAGTTTAACTGCCTTTTTTTGCCGGTTTTGGTGCTGGAAGCGCCAATTTTTTTTAACTGAGAATAATATCTTAATAAGTTGTAACTATAAACAGTGAAAAAAGAGACAAAAAAAGATATTTTTTAGGCCTTTTCAAAAGGCAGTTTTTAAATCCCGTTATTTCATAAAAAAATTTAAAATTCATAGAAAATGGCTTGGAAGGTGAATTTAGGTGTTCTGCATATTTCAACTTAAACACATAAGGCCTAAGATATGATATCCCAAAAATCTTTTGTCAAAGTCTACTCTACACCTAGCGCTGGCGATTTCATTTTTCACAGGTATAAAATGCATGATTTTAGAAAACTGACTGGCGCTAGGTGTAGAGTAGACTTTGACAAAAGATTTTTTGGATATAATATCTTTAGCCTTATGTGTTTAAATTGAAATATGCAGAAGAGCTTAAAACCTGCACATTACTGAGATATTGTTAAAACCGCCGTGCTACCGTTATCTGTTGATATTTTACATGCCTGGCGCTAGGTCGCCAGTAGAGATAAAGAGCTGAAATTTTGTACATGTATTTCTAGGCCCCTAAAGTAACTTTTTAGGTTAGCAGAAGAATGAAATTCGAGAAAGGGTATTTTCATGAAAAGATCTATTACACATACACAGCTGTAAACATCTTTCTAAACATATACAGAGATTGTGGGAATAATTTAGCCATGGCATCCAGGTTTACACATACACAACTGTAAACATCTTTCTAAACATATACAGAGATTGTGGGAATAATTTAGCCATGGTATCCAGGTTTACACATACACAGCTGTAAACATCTTTCTAAACATATAAAGAGATTGTGGGAATAATTTAGCCATGGCATCCAGGTTTACATATACACAGCTGTAAACATCTTTCTAAACATATACAGAGATTGTGGGAATAATTTAGCCATGGTATCCAGGTTTACACATACACAGCTGTAAACATCTTTCTAAACATATAAAGAGATTGTGGGAATAATTTAGCCATGGCATCCAGGTTTACACATACACAGCTGTAAACATCTTTCTAAACATATACTGAGATTGTGGGAATAATTTGGCCATGGCATCCAGGTTTACATATACACAGCTGTAAACATCTTTCTAAACATATACAATCTTATACATATAAGAAAAGATTTATGTAATGTAAGCAGGGCTCGGCAGCCGCGCATGGCCCTCACATTTAAACCGGCTTGTGAAAAAAAAACATAATTTCAAAAAGATGGATTTGTTTGGGAATAGGTTTAGACATTCAGCTAAATTTTAAAGTTAAAATAAGACAAATTTACTGAGGCTTACCCGCGGCTTATGCGCGGGTGCCAAGGAAGAAAAATAAGTGTGAATGAGTTCCAGAGAGAGCAATTATAATTATACACTAAACTGACTTAATTAAGGTACAATCTTAGGAAAATAACAATGAACTAACTAACCCTTAGCTGAACTCACTGGCTAAATAATACCCATATTAAAATAATATTCAAAATCAATTGCTCGACCACGCACTTTGAGCAAACCTTTTTCAAATCTACAAGCGTGTGAGAACATGAATAAAATGTTACCTTCCAAGCAACACATGTATTAGGGCAGTAGCTAGGGTCGGGAGAGCATGTAAACTTTCTAAATATAAAAAAAACACTTTTCATGAGTTCAGTCAAACCGCTTAGAGTTACAAAAGTATTTTCTTATTTCAGCATGCAAATAATTACGTTGCAAAAACAAACCAAATGCATGCCTTTTGGAGGACAACCACACTCAGCCGCCTCCGGTGTGGCTTTACTGTGCCGCACCCCTGCGGACTAATTTTCAACAGCAAGGTGCGCGAATTTAAGTAAGCCAGAGCCACGCAGCTGTGCCCTCATAATTATTAAGTGTAGGTAAAATGGATTTTTTTTTCATGTGTGTTTAATTCAAAATGAATAGGCAGTTTCCAACAAAGTGACTAGTCAAGCACAGAACCCCTACCCTTATTTTGAATTAAAATGAAAATTAGGGGGGGGGGGTGGGGATAATTTTCATCTGTTTGTTTGATACATTGGGTCAGGTAATGCTAGGTTTAGGTAACCTTCAAGATTTAAAGCACCACAGGTATAGACCCCGCGGGGTTAGGGGTTAGACATAGGAAAAAATACCCTCTCTCCGTTTTTTTATTTAATAATAAGGGGGGGGGGGGTCAGTGTTCGATAGGCACTTTAAGGGACAGCACCAATAATTATAAATGAACATAACCTGGCGAATTGATTTTCTAATTTTCTAAAGACCAATTCTTCTAGACTTTCCTCTGTTATACAGCATTGTATGGTCACTACACAAGCTTTTAAACTCTTTACCTGCACAAATATATATATGGATAACAGAGAGAGAGAGAGAGAGAGAGAGAGAGAGAGAGAGAGAGACAGAGAGAGAGAGACAGAGAGAGAGAGACAGAGAGAGAGAGACAGAGAGAGAGAGAGAGAGAGAGAGAGAGAGAGAGAGAGAGAGAGACAGAGAGAGAGAGACAGAGAGGTGACAATGGGCTGTTTATTGCGGTAGTCCCCAAAGTTTGGTTATCAAGTTGAGTGTTTAAACATTTCAGCAACTAATTTTAATCTACAGAAAGTGTAATTATTTTTATCAATATTTGGCATGTACATCAATTTATCGGTCATTGTAATATCCCTTTAGATCCATGGATAATAATTATTTTAATATTGGCTTTACCTAATTAACGAAATATATAAGAAACCAAAAAAGGATTTTAATGGATAATTCAATTAATATAAATTGATATACATCCCCAATAATAATAAACAAAATAACCCATTCTGTAAAATAGAATTATTGCATGAAAAAACTAACTAATAAAAGTTCTCAAAGATAACGTCATTATAAATTTTGGTATCAGTGTAAAGTCCAATGTCCCCTCTTTCCCGGCACTTTAGTACAATATTTATTTTTGGAAGTATTTATTTATAAAACTTGTCATTTAGAAAGGATATTTACAACAAATATTTCGCTTCTTGGCATAGTATAAACTAAGCTAAAAAAACTTTGGGGGCGGCGGAACTGGAGAAAGGTTGGGGGATTAGGAATAAAATCAGAACTAGCATGGCGATGTCTGCGATTAACCAAAAAGATTTTAAAAACGATTGCCTAACCTGATTGACTGCACTTGCAGCCACAGCTAAACTTTCCTCCAATTGAGAACTCTCCTACAAATAAATAACACAGTTCACATACCAGAGGTTAGTTATTCTTTTCATTTCTTTAAAGTAGGAAGCTTTCATTGACTATCCATTAAGATCTCGTTAACCAGTGAATATTTTGACCTTACATAAGAGTAACAGAACGTGTCTGTGTCTGTCTGTGCCTACTGAAAGATCTCGCTAACCGCTGAACCGATATGATTATCCTTTACAGTGTAGCTTATCATATGTGCTGGGAAGTTTTATAACTATTTTGAAGGAGGGTACCACCACCCTGATAAGAAAATTTTATTTATAATGAATTAAAATTGACTTACTTTCAAACAAGAGAGGTCTAAATTAAGAATTGTCGTCTTCTCTTGGCCGGACATTTTAAATTTTGCAAACTGAAAGTATTTAAAAAAGTATATTTTAGTGAAGCTTCTTTATAGTTAGAGTATGTAAGCACGTCCCTGTGTTCTTTGTGACTGTAGAACCAGGAATATAAAGGGATAAGACTATTGTCGATAAATGATGACACACAAAATAGCCCTTCTGTAGCCAACGAATAAGGAAACGTTAATATAAAACGTTGTCCTTTTTCTTATTGCTTCTCTGCTTACATACATTTAAACGTTCCTGTTTAGGACAGATTTTAATTTACATGAGGGTGGTTTCCCTCATATCACAATGGACCACAAACAAACTTTTAGAAGAAGAAAAATCCAGCGGCTTTTAAGATTAAGACAGAAAATACTGTCGGGGATATCTTCACCCCCAAAAAATCCCAGTCTTAAATAGCAGCCGAGAAAATTCCAGTTCCCCCCTACTGACGGACGTTCTGGGGAACTGATGGGCGGTTGGACAAAATTAATCATAAAGTAGCTTCGCCACAAAAAATATGACATTGACTAGAAAATTTAAAACCGTGTATAGTGGAACACTAATGTGTAAATATGGACAATATTAAAATAATTAGAAACAAGGATGACAACATCCATAAGTAGCGAAGCTCAAAAATTATAAATAGACATGGTATAATGGTCTTTTCAAGCATTAAGCTAATAAGAAAACATTAAAATCTAAAATTCGATTCAGCACCCCAACCTATGGTTAGTCTTTATAAAACTTAGTTAAAATATGCAGAATGTTGACTTAATTAATCACTAAAAAATCCATCCGTTCATCTTGAACAGGAGTTGAGAAAATCACAAAAACTTTAAAAACTAGGAATCGATCTAGCACCCCAACCAATAAGGGTATCTAAAATTTTATGGAAATGTGTAGAGTGTAAACTTATTCAATCCCTGAAAATTTCAATTGTCTATCTTGTATAGGGATAAAAAAATTAAAACTTAAAAATCTAGGAATCGATCTAGCACCCTAACCAATAAAGGTATCTTCATAAAACTTGATGGAAATATGTAAAATGAAAATTCCAGCCGTTTATCTTGAACAGGAATCGAGAAAATTACAAAAACGTAAAAATCTAGGAATTGATCTAGCACCCCAATTAACAGACAGACGGACAAAACAATGTATAGATTAGATGAGCATATGTCATAGGAGTTTTTACTAAAAATTTCTTTAATAGTAGCCGAGAAAATCACGTTTCCCCCATAGCGTTACGGGCGGACGGACGGACAGACAAAGTGAATTACAGAGTAGCTTCACTACTTAAAAACACATACAAGCATGAAAAGAAGGCACTGTAACACATATAAAAAGAAAATGTACCAAGAATAGAAATACTTCAAAACAAGTTGAGAATATTTCAATTTATTTGCTATTACGAACTTAACTCGCGACTGTGGCTTAACACGTAACGCATTCTTTCGTTGTAATAGGTTTGAATCTCTCCCCACAACCGCTCTATATCTAAAGACTTTAAAAATGGTCCCTACTGCTACTCTGTCAAGTGCGTGACATAAATAATTAGAGCAAGGGAAATGCCTTGACCCATAATTTCTCATTATCATGCACAGTTAGTACTTCTAGACATAGGTCGTGCAATCAAAGGGTTGAATGTCTGTTGGATTACCTAATAATGACAGAACACATGAGCGTGTTACATATGTATGTTCAAGATGGCGTGGAGAAGCGTTAGTTGTATAAAGGCTATGAATGAAAGAAAAAGAATGAGTTATGACAATTTTAATTACACGACTCGAATGTATACTTAATTAAAGAATGTTCCTAAGATACTAATTAATTAACAATAGAAAGTACGATCCACAGTTGAGAGAACAACAGAAATATGCGTAATACAAAGCGAACTATATTTAGCAATACAAAGAGTTGCTTCGGTTTCAACACTCTATAATGCTCTAATTAATTCAATTATGCTATTCAAGTTAATATCTTAGCTGCTATGATAGCTAGAGGACTGAGATTTTGTATGAGCTAAAAGAATTTAAATTAATTTTCAAGAAATGTTTTTAGGTCAAATTGAATTTATTTTTAGACGGGTAGAATGTTTGACAATGATAAGGTAAAAGCAACAAATTTTCATGTAAATTTATAGGCTAAGCTTAAGTTCAAAACTTGCATTCACTGTCACTCCAGAGGTTCCGACTAAATTTTAAAATTTCTTAGAGACTTGAAGAATCATACCTGGAACCTGAAATTAGCTTGGACATTTTTATTTTATTGTAACATGCATAATTAAAGGGTTTGAGACACAGAAAATGAGATAAAAACAAGGTTGCACTATCCTTATAAAAGTAACAGGATTTTTTTGTGTCTGTTTAACTGTGTGGTTGTACCAAAGGATCTCGTTGACCTCTAGAATAATATGGTTTTCCTTTCCAGTGAAGCTTCTTATAGGTTTAAGGAGGTTTAAAACTATTTGGGAAAGGGTACACCACTATCCTTACAAGAGAAATAACCCCTGGAAAACATAACATTCAAAAAACTTTTATAGGTTTTTTTATCTGAAATGTAAAATGGGCGATCCCCCCTCCTCAAGTGCTCCTAGAGGCTCAAAAATTTAGAATAATAAACTTGTTATTCTCTCTATCATAACAATACTATCACTGTTGTCAACACTAATAATTGTATGATCGATGTAATTATAATTGTAAAAGATAAAATCTTAATTATTGGGAACAATAATGCTGCAGTGAACAAGTTGTTTATCATATTTAAAAGCGAAGCTTTCTATAATTAGGGTCGGTCCGTCCGTCATTACGTTCGTAACGGATAGCTTTTTCGTTAATTTATGCATGTTAGAATTGTCCTATCGATTTCAAACTTTGCATGGTGATTCCTGTAGCAGTTAGATACGATTTAGAAAGCGTAGCAACTCTGTAATAATTACCAGAATGTCCGTACGTTCATTTCAAACATGTTGATTTTTTTACTTTTTTAACAACAAATTTATATTCTGATTATTCAGTTATGACACTATACAAGTGTTCATGTCCGTTTGTTCTACCGTTTCGGTGCTTCGCTTTTATGGATGTTGTCATCCTTGTTTGATTGTTATGAGTTATGAAAATTGGCTAACTATTTCGATGAATTTTTAGTACTTTTTTCATTTTAGGGTGGTTTTTATGTCATCATGTGATTAATTTTAAATTGAATGTTAACCTACCAACCAACCAAAATTTGATAAAGTCCACAAAGTTCTTGTGCCAACGAATTAGAAAACATTATTATAAAACTTTGGGGACTGGTGTAATAAAGATACCAATGTTCCCTCCCTCCTTGAAAAAAATCTACTTAGGAAATTTTGAGACCCAAAATTAAATAAAGGTCAACAGTAGATTATATAGTTGGATAATGTCTTGAATAAATTGTCGTTTAAAAACAAAACCTTGTATAGGGTGTTCTTATAGTAAAACAAAAGTATTGCTTAATTAAATGTAATTTAATTATTAATATATTATTTTCTTGATTTATTATCGTATCCGCTAATATTATTTCAAGAAAAAATATAAATGTTTTGTCTTATGTTGTCTATTCTAATTATTGTAATTTTTTTCTCGTATTCATTCGAATCCGGTGGATAGGAACCGGTTCTCATCCATACGAAAAAACTATGTCTAGCATCGAATTATATCCAGCTTTCTACGAATATAATACTGGTTTTAATCTTATAATTGTACATTCTATATCCGCGGAAAGCTGTTTATAATACGATGCGAGAAATAACAATCTTCGCCACTATTGAACGTTATTATTCTCGTCTGTCTATATAAAAATAGAAATTTTTCTTTTTGTATAGTTCTTCATTTTGCATGAATTATTTAAATATCTTAATCTTCATTTCTTCTATTTTAATTTAGAATTGAAGCGCATCAAGAAGAACTTGTTTCAAAGAAACTACCTTCTCTACAAATCGCTGTTACCCTCAAGATATCTTCAATATTTTTATTAATGATTAAGCCAACGGTGACATGGGACTTTTATGAACACAATCTCTAAGAAATTCAATCAAATCTTGGTTGGTTTGTTTAAGCAATAAATCACATTAGTTCATAATTGGAGAAGAGGATGTGCTTAAATTTATTATCCATTGTCTAATCCCTAAAGGACTCTGTCTATCAATTTCATTTACATTGACGTCGCGTGGGTAGTTAAAAATTAGAAACGGGATTTTTTTACATGTTTTTTTCCATCAAGTTTCAAGCCACAAAGAAATTTTTGAAAGGTTTTATTAAAAATTCTTGTTATCCAATTTAACGCGTATTAATCTTTTGGTTTTTTCATCTACACCAAAATGTTATTTTTTGTTCTTGTTAATTTCCAAAAAAAAGGAAGATACTTTTGAAGCTCTGATGTACATGGTAGTCTGTGATTTAGTTTCTGCCTGGGTGGTTCATACACACAAATTACATCATAAAATATAACATGACAAAATGTTACGCGTATTACTTAAACAAAAAAGTTATTTAATGTTTTTTGTAATATTTCTTTTCACATTTTGCCGAGGTGAACTTTTATTAGATTAATAAGTAAAATTATAAAGAAATATTTAATTTAAAATCATAAAGTATCTGTTTAATATATGAAATTTAAATCAGTGAAAAAAAGAAACTTTTGCAATTTGAAAGGTTCATCTTGTCTTTAAACGAATCTGTTATATTGTCACAATGGTGTTATACTATATACAAATGCACTATTCAAATATCTCAACTGAAATCCTAAGTTAATGAAACGGGATCTTTGTTACCAATTGTAAATGTTAGTATTTATGTAAATGCAGCTACTTAATTTTTTTCGCAACCTTCGCGTTTTTTTTTTATATTTTTTTAAGTGAAGGGAAAATTTTTGCTACTCTACAATTGTGCTACGAGAGGACTACGATTTTGATTTTTGATTTGAAAAAAATGAGGATGATTTTTTTATGGAGAAAGAGGGGCTGGTGGTGTTCTATGCCCCCACTAAATAGTTTACCATACCTGAACCAATGAAAAACATCCCTAAAAATTTGGAAAATTTAACAGACATACTTACAGACATATAGACATCTAGTTACTTTAGTATATAGGATAGAATTTTGTTTATCATTATTGGGAATATACATCAATTTATCGTCTATTGTCATAAGTTCCAAATTGCCGGGTTTTTTTTGTTATATCAAAAGTTCAGTAAATACATAAATAAGTTCAGTATATACATAAATATTAATAGTTTTTTTTTACAAGCGAAGCTTTTCTATAATTAGGGTAGGTCCGTACGTCCGTATGTCCGTCCGTACGTAACGGATAGTTTTTTATCGTTAATGTAGGTATTTTAGAATTGTCCTATCGATTCCAAACTTTGTATGGTGATTCCTGTATTAGTTAGGTACGATTTAGAAAGCGTAGCAACTCTACAATCGTTACCAGAATGTCCTTACGTTCATTTTAAACATGTTGATTTTTACCTTTTTAAAATTAATTTTTTATGTGATTTTATCATCCGATTGGTCTTATTTTTGGAGTTCTGATTCCTATTACAATAAGGTACATTTTTAAGCGAAGCAACTCTATAATCAAGTTCAAAAAAATGTCATTATGTAAGTAAACAGTAGTATTTAAGAAGTTTTGCAACAAATTTACGTTTAATTTTGTAAAAACTTATATATTTAAATTGTGTATATTCAGTTCTGATAATCTACAAGAGTTAATGTGCGTCTGTCATACCGTTTCAGAGCTTCGCTTTTATGGATGTTGTCATCCTTGTTTAATTGTAAATTTACTCTACAAGTCAAGCTTGGCTTGTTCTTGTAATTTGTGGCAACGTTTTTAGTAGCGAAGCTACTCTATAATTCACTTTGTCCGTCCGTCAGTCAGTCAGTCAGTCCGTCAGTCCGTAACGCTATGGGGGAAATGGGATTTACTCAGCTCCTATAAAAGATAGAATGCTGAAATTTTTTTACAACATTCCCATTATTAAGGAGCACAATTGACTATAAAACATCATTTGCGGTCGGACCGATTTTTAGCAGGTTTTAGGCTATTTTTATATTTTTCACATTTTTCTCCATATCTTCAGTGTATGGTCCGATTTTCAAAATTTTTTCAGTTATAGATATCAAAATTAAATTTCCCGTCTTTTAAAGAAGACAACCATGACGGCCAGACTGCCTTTTCAGCAGGTTTTGGGCTGTTTTTTTTTATATTTTTAACATTTTTCTCTATATCTTCAGTGTTTATAGTCAGATTTTCAAAATTTTTTCAGTTGTAGATATCAAAATTAAATTTACCGTCTTTAAAGGAAATAACCATGACGGCCAGACTGCCTTTTTTTCCATATCTTTAGCGTATATGGTCCGATTTTCCAAATTTTTAAAGTTTTTAAGGATTTAAAAATTAAATTTTTTGTCGTTTTAAGAAAACAACCATGGCGGTCAGACTGCCTTTTATCAGGTTTTTGGCTATTTTTATATGTTTTACATATTTCCCAAGATCTTTGTTTATTTTGATCCAATTTTCAAACTTTTATGGGATATCAGTATCAAAATAATTTTTCCCATCGTTATGAGCATCTTTAATATAATTTACTTTGACCATCGTCATTATACAAAATAAAACAAGGTTTCATATTTACTTTATCCAATAAATCTATTCTTGATTTTAGTAAAAACCTTTTAAATCTACCTGTACGTATTCTCATCTACGATTTTTTGTGCTTCGCTACTTATGGATGTTGTCATCCTTGTTTTTTTATTATTGAGACACGCACACGCAGAGAAAATAAAAAATAAAGAAAGTTAAGCGGAAATGCTTTTCCAAGGAATCTGCAGCCGCCCTATTTTAGTACTCTTCAGTGATTGCTGTGGATTTTTAAAAGCGAAGCTTTTCTATAATTAGAGTCGGTTTGTCCGTACGTCCGTCCGAGACAGATAGCTATTTTCGTTAATTTAGGCATGTTAGAATTGTCCTATTGATTTCAAACTTTGCATGGTGATTCCTGTAGTAGTAAGGTACGATTTAGAAAGCGTAGCAACTCTATAATCATTACCAGAATGTTCGGAAATCCATTTTAAACATGTTGATTTTTTTACTTTTTAACAAATAATTTTTATGTGATCTAATTATACGATTGATCTGAATTTTGGTATAGTGATTCCTGGGACAACAAAATAAAATATCATAAGAGAAGCAACTCTATAAACAAGTCCTAACAATGTAAGTATGTCCATAAACATTATCCTGTATCAAGAAGTTTTTCAACAAATTTACTTACAATTTTGCTTCGATTCCAATACTTTTATATTCTGATTATTCAGTTCTGACACTATACAAGTGTTAATGTCCGTTTGTCCTACCGTTTCAGTGCTACGCTTTAAAGGATGTTGTCATCCTTATTATATATTAGATTTTAATAAAATGTACATTTAGGTACAGAAGGATTTATATGTGCCACGAATGACTTAGAATATAACAAGAAAATGATAGATTGTGCTAAAGGTATGAACTTTTTTTTATAGAACCAATGTTTTTTTTTATTATAGTTAGAGTCGGTGCGTAGTTTGTCGATCGGTTGATTGTTATTAAAGTGCCTCAGAAAAAGGACGTCCAATTGGGGGGTATTACAGATTAACCTCCCCCCCCCCTCAAATGAAAAAGCTTGGGCGCCCTTGCTTAAAAATATTAAAGAATTGTTGCAATAGGACAACGCAAAGCGTACCAAAAATGTTTACTCCCTTACTTATTTATAAAATCAAAGGGTTCAGGTGTTAGGTTTAACTAAACTTCCACGAGGTTCAACATTAGATTAAAAGAAGATATACAATATAAATGCAACGAATAACTTTTTTTGTCGGTGAAATTTTGTCGCGTGGGTGTGCATTTACTAATTTTACTCAGATAAATATTCCAGAGGGGAAGCTAGCTGACTACAGTACATACAGATGTTTCGAAATTTTTTCCCCAGAACCTTGTAATTATAGAAAAAAGGTAAGTGTTAGAAGCATATTCTAAGTAGCAAAGCTATTCTATAATTCAGAATGTCTATCCGTCCATCTGTTCTACCCTCCGTCCGTTCGTCCTTTAGTCATTCCGTAACGCTGTGGGGGAAATGTGATTTTCTCGGATGCCATAAAAGATAGACAGCTGAAAGTGATATGAAATTGAGTTTAAAACCAACGAAAATGAAATTCAGAGAACCTCAAAAAATATGTGATACAATTTCCATCAACTTATCCTTAAAGAAAACAAAGAAAAGTATTTTATTTTATAAATATTTTGAATGAAATAACAATTAAATAGCGCTAATTATATTTGTATGTAAAAAAAATATCTTTAATGATAAACGGACCCATTAAAATTTTATATTTGTTTATATGTTCAGGACGGTTCAAGATGGTTTGTCTATGATCCAATTTGTAAAAGAGCGAAGGTATTTTAATTCAATTTTTTTATTGACATGACAACATCCCTAAATCACAAATAAAGGTATGCCACCTATAGTATTTTATAAAAAGGTTATTTAATTAATATCCAGCTAAATTAAATTTTAGTGTTTTCTTATTGCTTAAACGGTTCAAATCTAAGAATACTCGTAAAAAGTGTAAATTAAGGGCTAGGAGTTAGATTTTCCTTAGTCTGACATAAAAGAACCATGTAAATTCCTTACTCAGAGTCTAGCCCAAGAAATTTAATATGATTTGGCTTAATGAGTGCTCAAGTGATTTTAAGGATTTAATGAGGAAAGCATAGGCTTATTGTGTGCCTCATTTAAGCCCACGGTTGACCGCACGGTTAATATGCCAAGGCTGCCCTGGAACTTCAATTTAAAATAATTGATCTTTAAATTTTTTTGTTTTAGTAAAACATAGTTATTTCCAACTAAAATGTGAAAGCTTTATAAATTTAGTTAAACTATGAATCAAAATATCTACAAAAGACACCGTTAAAAATTTTAGTTTAAGTTTTAAATTTGTCAGAGGGCATATTTTAATGTCAAACACGTGACACGTTAAAAACTTTTAATCGTGTATCATTTTTCAGTTTTTATTGTACTTTTAAGAATTGTAAATAAAACTATTTCTACAGGAATTTAGTGAATTTAAGATTAAAAATGTTGGGCTCATTGTTATGCAAAATATTTCCTTTATTTGCAAAACAAATGATTTGCAGCCTAAATTTATTGACAGCTAAACTTTTTCTTTCTCCCCTTTCAAAGTTGCTGTTCTTTCCTAAACCTTAAATATTTTCCATCTATAAATTGTTGTTTTTGGTTCTCTCAAAGTCACTTAAATTTCAACTAGCCTAGCAAATATATTTTTAAGTATGTTTTTATATTTATTTTCATTTTATTGAAAAGAGTGCGTATAATTAATCTTACGGTTCAAAACCAGTCTGTATGCAGGGTAAATATAACATTGAAATATAGAAAACCAGCTTTACACACATACAGACATCTATACAATAACTAAAATTACAGAGGGAGGGACGCCAAAAGCCTTACAAAAATACTATGAATTTTTTTTTTTAAATTCCCATGACCTTGTTCTGTTTCTTTTCTTAGCATTAATTGAAGTAACATACAGCAGGAAAACAGCACTTTGATTGTACGACATTTGTCTGGAAGCACTTGATGTGCCAATGATTGCCATTTACATAACAGAGAAGATATAACAACTAGAATTAATGTCCTTAGTATGACACGATGTGTTCCAGGCTTAATCACTTATTCAACTTTCAAAACTAAAACACAAAAGCAAAGCTCAACATATTAGACAATGGGACAAACGAACAATAATCTAGCTGTGTTAAGCTGTCGTAAATCGACAATAGAGATTATGTCTTATCATCCTGGAATTCGACAATTTGAAAAAAAAATAATACTATAACTATTTAGCATCGAAGCAATTAAAAAATTCAAAGATGAACTTAAAGATGATTTGAGAGTCGAGAATATATTTGAAATTGGGATATTTTAAATACGAATAAAAACACACGAACTTTCATACCTACATACTAAGGGTCTGATGTACGAACTTACTTTAAATAGTAAAAAGATTCGCTTTTTAAAGCTAAAAGGTAATGTACAAACTCTTCTCTTTTAACTATGCATTTAAATTCATAATTTTAGGGCCCCGACCCTAAAAGCAATGTGTCACCTTTTTCGCAAAAAGAGTAGGCACTGGGTAGATGTAACCAAACAGAATAACTATTTTTGGTGGAATTCTTTTCTTTTGTTCTTATCATGACTTCATTCTGTCATAAATAAAATGATTTCTTAATACATGATCGATTTGTGTACGTATGTCCGATGTCCTAACGTGATAGCTCTTAGCGTTGGCATGCTAAAAACATTATATCCTATTTATTTCATTATAAATTTCTATATATATCTAATTATCCTATATACCTGAATTTTAAAATGACGATTCTTGGTAAGTTAAGGCACAATTCAATAAACGAAAAATTTCTATAAATAAACTTTTAGAAATAGTATAATAAGCCTACTTTATTTAAGGAATTATTAATGTCGCATGTCCAGCTTTCTGTTTTGTTGTGGTGTTATTATGTTCGAATCCTTGCAGATAGATAGCAATAGTTTAGCTTGGGATAATAAGATTTAGAAAAGTTAAAGCCTTGTGTAAATATTATATGTAAACCTAAGTAATATCCTAAATAAAAATTATTGTTTAAAATATTATAAAAGCCTCATTATCAGTAGTGTATTTTGATATATTGATTTTGATATTTTCACTATAGGCATTTAAAATCATGTAAAAACTTATTTCTATAACAAAATAATTTTAAAGAAGTGTCCAAAAACTTTTTAAAGTCTTTGTTTGTTTTAGTGTGTGGAGAAAATAAACTGTACAAAGAATCCATCCAGCAAATGTCCAAGGTAATGAACAAGGATGACAAAAGTCCCCAAAGTTTTTGAGCCAACGAACAAGAGAACTTGTACAACATAAAACTGTGGGGACTGATACAATTTACAGTCCTTTGTCCCCTCTCTAGCTGGATTTGTTAAAGATGCTCATTGTACGTTAGAATCTTCCTATTTTTTTAGTTATTATAGTATCCATTTCTTTTCAAGTTAGCAACTAAGTATAAATTTAATGTTCTAGAGAGTCTTCATAAAACTCTAGTCTATCTCATTCAGCAGCCTTGTAAATATCTATCATTCCGTATGTTTACACGCGAGGTATTGTGAGTTATAAATTAGGTTTACTGGTAAAACGACATCCAGAACACAGTAATAGTGTCTGACTGATTATGACGTAACAAAAAAAAATAGCCAATGAGAGGCCGTTATTGACCAATGGTTATAGTGGCCTCTCATTGGCTAATTTTTTTTGTTACGTCATAATCAGTCAGACACTATTACTGTGTTCCGACATCCATAATGGGAAAGGGGAAGGTGTAAATAGTATAAAAAGAAAAACGGCAACGATTGGATTGACATAATGACAAAAGTTGTAAATAGAGTATCATTGCTGATGGTTGAATCATAGTAAAATAAATATTATTATTACCCGTGCACTAAGTTCAGCTTCCCTCTCTTGTTAGTCACCATCACTCACGTCCAGTTCAGGTATTCCCCAAAACATGGCAACCACCACCAAGCTTCCAATACCTGATGCTATTTAGATTTATGTATATTATACTTTATTCACATGTATGTAAAGCAAAAACTATAACAAATAAGGCTCGTGTTCATGATTAATTAATAACTACCATAATTGAATGGGGTGTAAAGGCGCATTTAAAATAAATAATTAGCTTAAGACATTTAAAGAAGGAGATCAATAAAAAAAAAGCCTTTTACAAGAATTGACCATTTACCTGTTTTTTTTATAAACTTATATTTTGGTGACAATTAAAATATATCTTGAAAAAAATATTACATGGCATCTTTGTTCTTAAATATATTCTTTGAAGTGTCATTATTTTGCATATTGGAAACCTATAGTTTCCACAGAAAATGGCCACAACGCTTAGGTAACTTGCAAATAAAAGTTGCAAAAAGCGGCCATATTGCAAATATTATAAACAAAGAATCATTATTTTCCTCGTTACTTAACATATTGAGTAATTTAAAAACTTGAGTCAGAGAATTTGTATTTTTACTTGAGATATGTAATAGCTAATTTAACAAGGATGACAACATCCATAAAAGCGAAGCACTGAAACTGTAGGACAAACGGACATTAACACTTATATAGTGTCAGAACTCAATAATCAGAATATAAATATATAAGAGTTTAAGCAAAATTGTAAGTGTAAATTTGTTGAAAAACTGCTTGATACAGGAAAATGTTTATGGACATACTTACATTTTTAGGACTTGATTATAGAGTTGCTTTGCTTGAAACATTATACTTTGTTGTCCCAGGAATAAACATACCAAAAATCAGATCAATCGGATAATTAAATCACAAAAAAATTTGTTGTTAAAAAAGTAAAAAAATCAACATGTTTAAAATGGACATACGGACATTCTGGTAATGATTATAGAGTTTGAAATCGATAGGACAATTCTAACATGCCTAAATTAACTAAAAAAGCTAGCCGTTTGTGACGGACGGACAGACCGACCCTAATTATAGAAAAGCTTCGCTTTTAAAAATAGTTTTGTCATGTTGTCTTAACTTGCACTATCATCACACACGACATCATCACATTAAGAAAAGAATATCTATCTTGTCCTATATATATATATTTATTTAGTGCACCACTGTCTAATAATGATTTTATCCTTGTTTAGTTGTAATATTGAAGGTGGTGAAGTTAGAAAATACAATATTACAGGTATGGCTATCTATAGTTTTATGTAAAACGATGTCAGTCCGTCTGTCTGTCCGTCTGTCTTTCCTTCAGAAGCCTAAGATCTCGCTAGTCTAATTGTGCAGCGAATATTTGTAATTAAAACTTTAGGATAGTTTTCGAGATTTGGTTATTATAATCTCGAATTAATATTTTTATTAAATCTCACAATTGCTCTGAAAATGGATATTACGTGGATATTATGACAGGAAAAATTGTCGTCAATATAGGTTTCTATCTATTGTACGGTTCCTTCATTCACTGGGAGGGGAGGGGATGAGTTCAAGGGGTTGAAGGGGAATATCGCCATTTTAGCTCACTGCGAGTTTCACTTTATTAGAGAACATGAAAATCTGGTGTAACATCCAAGTTAATAAATCCATTATTCTGAATTAAACTAATAAAACAAAAATAATTGAATGCCAGGAGAAGTTATCTGTGGCTGCGACTGGTCTCTTGGATTGTTCAAATACAATAATAAATGTTATCAACAATATTCAACGGTAAAAAATTATCGATTATTTGATCTTTTAATATTTAGTTAAACCTAATCGAAACACAAGCCAATTTTATACCATTTTCTATTACATGTTCTAGTAAATTTTTTGAAAAGACGTATTGATTATGTACTTTTATACTTTAACAAAAAAAAACGAAAATTGTAAGATTGTTTAAAAAATAATATTTTTTTTATAATACATTGATTTATTTTATGATAATGTTAATTGCGTCTACTCCCCTAGGGGCCTCAAGGAGCACTTGAGGGAAGGGGGTGGGAGGTTTACCCTTTACTTTTACTTTTAGTTTTGATAAGAAAAAGTAGAAAAGTTTTTTGGGGGTATTTTACCTGGGAGGGTTTTTCCTCTCACAAATAGTTATAAACTTTCCCTGGAACTATAAGAAGTTTTAATGTAAAGGATCTTTGGTACAGAGACACACACAAACAGACATCCTGCTACTTTTATAGATAGATCAGCATAATTTCGATCTATGTCAACAATTTCAACCTCTAGTGTTTTGAAGGGTTTATGTTCTGGCGAGGGAAGGAAAGTGATGGTACCTGATGGGACAAATGGATATACCTGCAGAGATTCTACTTGTCCAGAAGGTGACAAATAATTTTTTATGCGTTTTCTTGCACTGTGCGCTTCTTGGCTATTACACATTACTTACCACCAATAGTTTTGATCTGATTCAGGGGAAAAAATTGGGGTGAGGGGGGGGGGAAGTGGTACATTGATTTTTAAATCCATGATTTTAGTAATGATATATTTAATTTCTTTTCATTAGCACATGGCCTACTTAAAAATTTTTAAAGAAATATTTCTCTCATGTAAAATTAGTCTTTCTTTCTTCAGGTCAGCAGAAATGGATTGATGGCGCCTGTTATGAGGTCTATTTTTAGTTATATATTGTTTATAGAACAACATTATTTATATTTTTGATTTTTGATAAGTATGTTTTTAAACAATATCCTGTATTTAAGCAAATTTTCAACAAATTTAGTTACAATATTTTTTAGACTTCAATACATTTATATCCTGATTATTCAGTTCTGACACCCAACAAGTGTTAATGTTTGTTTGTCCTACCATTTGAGGGCTTCGCTTTTATGGATGTTGTCATCCTTGTTTTTTTTTAGATTAGGGAAACATACTGCTCAAGTGGCATCTACAGTCGACCAGTCAACAAGGTATCTACAAATAACCTATGACGTCCTAAGGGGGTTAATTAAGGTTTTTTCTCCCCCCTCCCCCCCCTAGAATTACTGAAATAAATGTCAGTTTTTTACACCTTAATGTGGGTTTTCACACCCACACACACAGAAAAAAAAACTGTGACTAGGTACTTAACAACTGCAACTCCACACGCATCTTTAGCACCAGGATAAATTCTTTTGGGCGGTAAGAAAAATTATGGCCCACTTTTATTAATTACAAAGTTGAATAACCCTCCTCATACCCTTCCGCTTACCACCCACCCACCCCCGAAAAAAAAATAAAATTTATTTATACAATTCTTTAAAAATAAAATTGAAACCCAATTTAGATAAAAATTAATGTAGATTTAAATATAGATTTCTTAAATGGAAACTTACAGAATTTTAATTAAATCTCAAATCAAAATTAGAAGTGGCACAGCACCCTTTAAATTAGAATCTATAAATTAACTGTTTTTCAATAACATTGTGATGTTTTTTGCTTTATTACAACAGATATGTTGTTTATCGTGTTTATTTGTAGAAGGAACAATTTCAACAATCCCAGCCTTTAAAAATAGACGACGGACTTGTTAATCCTTTACTTCAGGTAAATATCAGGTTCATATAATTATATATATTTATATTCTTTTATAAAAGATGTATATCTCTTTGTCTGTAGCAAGAGATCTTCTTATTTTAACGATGATTTCTCAAACCTTTTATGAGAAACAGCCCCAAGAAGATCCTCATCACCTTTTTTTTCTTATAAATCTAAAAGTTTATATGAAACTAACTTTCTCACAATCAATAAGTACTTCCTTGATTTTTATTTTTTATTTTATCTTTTTATTTTAGTGTTGGCAACCGCAGAGTAGTTTTGATAATGATATTGGTAACAGAGCAACAATTGATAACTGTGTTAGGGTAAGTTCATTCATTAATCTGGGGAATTTCGTCTGGATAAACTAGACAAGTAAATAGGATTACAAAGCAAGAACTTACATTTATGTTTAAAATTAATTTATAAGATTTTAATTTCAAACTAAATTTTTACAATAACGATCTATAGATAATAGTTTGGCACCATCCATAAGTAGCGTAGCACAAAATCTATTTTGAAATAGACAAACGGACAAAGTGAGTTATAGAGCAGATTATATGTTTTCTTAAAAAAGAAAAAGAGAGAGAATATGCAGAAAGTTAAAATCACGAAACCTTTGAAAAACAAGGTTATGTCTTTGAAAGTTGTTAAAAGATAAGCAGCTAAAAAGCTGCTTAAAGGCAGTTTGACTCTCATAGATTTTTTATGCTTAATTATTGTGCATAATGAAGGGAATATTGACAAGAAGTTTCAGCCGTGTAACTTTTGTAGGATCAGAGAAAATCTGTTGTAAAAAGTAAAAGCTGCTTAAGAGCAGTCCGACCGCTATATTGACAAGAAGTTTCAGCCTTCTATCTTATATAGAAGCCGAAAAAATCACGTTTCCCCCTTTTTTCCGAGACAGACGGACCAACATTTCAAATTAGAGTAGCTTAGCTATTAAAAAAGAGTAAAATTGGGATATTTCACAAAAACGTACGTTTTTTTTTTACAAATATTACATTGTATACAGTTTAAAATAAATAAAATCCACCAAAAGTAATTTTTTGGTATTTTTAAAAAAATCTGATTCTAGAACCACAATAATGAATGTAAAAATTTCTCAGACTCACCACCAGAAAAGTTGTAAGTAAACATTTTTAAGAAAACAAGAATGACAACATCAAGCAGTAGCGTACCATTAAATTAATAGGATTTTATTACGACATGTTTATTATAAGCCACATCATCAGTTAGTTTCTTTAAAACAAGGACTAAACAAAAAGGGAAACAATTAAAGGACTTGAAGGATGTTTAGTTGTTACAATATCTACTCTGCCTGTGCACTGATTCATTCCAAACATATTACACGATTTAAATTGAAAACTTTACCGGTAGCATGGAAAGAAAACAAAGTTGCGGTTTTCGTCGTATTTTCACAGTAGCTTTGGATGCATTATTTTAGGTTAGGATAAGTTAAGTAAATGTTAGTGATTGCCCCGCAGGGATAGAGCCCCCCCCCCCACAGGGGCTAGAAATAGGAGAAAACTTACTGTGAAAATGCGACGAAACCTGTAACTTCGTTTTCTTTCCATGACTCTCTATTGGGTCATTGAAAATCAACCAATGATGTGGTGTGTATCAACACAACCAAGTAGCAGAAAACAATTTGGTAGCAGATGGAAAAGGTTATTGAAAAAGGAAGGGAGGTAGTTATCTGTATATACATCTATACTTAAAATCTGTTGATTTATCTTTATTTTCAAGGAGTATTGATGAACAAGATTTCTCTTCAATTCTCGAAGAATTGAAGAAATGGAGAAATATATCTTTTAGAACTAGAAGGTTATTTTTAAAAGCGAAGCTTTTCTACATTCAGTAATGATCCATACGTCCTTCAATAATGTTTATTTAGTGTTATTTGAATATTACATGGTATAAGCATCATGTTTTTATATACTTTTGTAATGGAGATTCATAGGACAATTTTACAATACAAGACAATTATTTTTTCAACTAATCAGAGAACAAATCTAGTATTACAAACGAATTGAAGAATCGTTTTTTTCTCGCATCGTATTATAAATAAACAGCTTTCCGCCGATATAAAATGTACAATTTTAAGATTAAAACCAGTTTTTATATTCATAGAAAACTGGATATTAACGGTTTTGAATGAATACGAGAAAATAATTTACTTTGATATGATCCAAGCTATATCATTTGATTATTTGTATTTTATGATATTAATTTTTCAGGTAATACGTGGAGAATCGCATATGTATTAGCTTTAAAAAATATTACCTTAAAATATGATATATGTAAATAATTCTCTAAGTATAATTTTAAATAATAATAAAAATATTAAAAGAAATTTAAAATCTTATTCAATTTTGTCAAATGCCTAAAAAATAAACAGATTACCGCGAATAGTAAAAGTATGAAAGGAATTTAAAAGTTTAAAAACAAACAAATAGTAAACAAAAGAAAACAAACAAATATTTAATGTTTAAGTACAATCTACCCTTCCCCACCCCTCATTCCCCAAATTTTATAAAAAAAAATCGTGTAGATCATATTGTGTCTCTTTGCAAAACTTGTATCAATCCTTCATATTTTGTGATGTGAAAGTTAACCGACAAAATAAATGTAGAATATACGCAGATATTATGACAGGGTAAAAATTGTCGTCATTTTAGCTTGCTAACATGGAACTCATTTGTTGGTCCGTTCGTTCAACCAGTAGGAAGGAAGGAGATGGGGTAAATGTTGTTCTTCACTTTTAGATAACACGAAAATCTGGTGTAATAACTTACAAGTGGCTGGTATAGCACCTCCCTCCCCATCCCCTAAGTTTCAAAATAAACTGAAAATAAGGGGGGGAGGACGAATTCTATGCATAACATTTGCGCGAAGTGATAATCCTGTGGGGCCCATAACTGAGGTGCCCATACCCGGCGGGGCTACCTTTCACCAAATATAATAAAAACTAACCTGACCTAAAGTAATATAAAAAAAGAACAAAAACTGCACCCCCTTCTTATTTTCAATTATTTAACAAAAAAGGAGGAGGGAGGGTTATCAGAAATACAGATGGTACATAGTGTATGGCCCCAAAAAGTTATTATTGTGTTAAATTTAGTTAGATTACGTAAGGGTTAGGAGATACCCAGAGGAATGGTTCCCCGTAAGATTTACTCTATTTACTATAAGTGTCTATGGGGGGAAGGAAACAAATGAAAAAAAATAATTCCAAAACAGGGATCAAACATTTTGGGTGGATGGGGAGGAGCCTTAAAGGAACCATGCAAGAAATATACCGCTTTATCTGCTGAAAGACTGCCACGAGTAGACCCAATACCCAAAATTTGAAGCCTTCATCTTCAAAAACAAAAAAGTTATAGACATTTAAAAATGTTTTTTTTTAGTACAATGAAAGTTTTAAAATATTTTCATTGCTAATAATAGAATTTAATTATTAAAATACGTCGCCTAGAAAGAAAATTATGAGCCTATTTTTGTCAGAAACTTAGGATGCCAGTAACTGATAACATTTTTACAATAAAAACACTCTTCTTTATAGTCAAAATCAATAAAATCAACTGGCAGTCTAAGTTGCTGACAAAGATAAGCTTTTAATTTTGCTTCCAGACGACGTCATATAATAATGAAATTTCCATCAAGAGCAACGATATCTTTCAATTTTTTCATTGTACTAAAATATTTATTTTGAAATGTCTGTAATTTTTTTGTTTTTGAAGCTGGAGGCTTCAAAATTTTGGGTATTGGGTCTACTCGTGGCAAGCAGTTAAAGCGGGGTATTTCTTGCAGGGTTCCTTTAAATTGCATTAAAAATGGCTTTCTTAATATGTGATGTAAGTATTGATTTAATTGTTTGTCTCAACCCTAACTTTAACTCGATTATAGCCAACGTTGCAACTCAATAATTTGACAGAAATTTTTAAATGAAAATATAGCAGCCACTTTAATACAAAGAACACGAGATATGATTTTACAAATTTCTGCTATTTTGGGTGTGCATTTCACTATCTTAAAAATTTTAGACTTTGCTTATTTATGTGCTCTACTGTATTAAGATATTGCAAACAATTATAGTTCAAGCTCAGTGTGCATGGAAGTGAGCTTCGCCAAGGCATTCCCGCCAATTTTTAATGTAGTGCGCTTGACATAGCCGCACTATAAATCATTAACGTATTTAGTTTGGCCAGGATTCGAACCTACCACCTTTCCAACAATGCTAATGCGCAATGTGTGTTATACGATAGCCGAGGGTTTAATGGGATTGGTATGGGGGAAAAGTGTCAAAGATTCTCTACTAGCCGATTCATTCTTCGACAAGTCATTTTACAAGAAAAGCTGAACTTAGACATCCTTGTTTATTATAAAAATTTTGAAGAATTGCATCTTGTTTACAACAATTTAATCAAAGTATTTTCTGCTGCCATTTCCAATAAAAATAAACATCGGAAATTTTGTTAGCCGGTTAATCAAGACAAAAATACGAAATCATTCATGAACAACAATCTTTGACTTACACATGTTTTCCACTAAGCTGCTGACTGCCAAATGCCTTCCACTAAGCTGCTGACTGCCAAATGCCTTCCACTAAGCTGCTGACTGCCGAATGCCTTCCACTAAGCTGCTGACTGCCAAATGCCTTCCACTAGGCTGCTGTCTGTCACATGCTTCAACTAAGCTGCTGACTGTCACATGCTTCAACTAAGCTGCTGACTGTCACATGCTTCAACTTAGCTGCTGACTGTCACATGCTTCAACTAAGCTGCTGACTGTCAAAGGCTTACCACTAAGCTGCTGACTGTCAAAGGCTTACCACTAAGCTGCTGACTGCAGCATGCGTGACACTTAGCTGCTGACTGCCTACTGCGTGACACTAAGCTGCTGACTGCTACATGCTTGCCATTATGCTGCTAACTGTCACATGCCTTACGCTATGCTGCTGACTGCCAAATACTTGCCACTAAGCTGCTAACCGGCAAATGCTTACCACAAATCTACATCTGCATCTACAGAAAGTATTCTCGCAACAAAAAATACTAACGGTTAATTAGCATCTGATTGGAAGTCAAAGAAATTCGTAAAATTAAGTAGTAAGGTTTTTTGGTTCGAAGAAAAATCTCTGAAATGACTAGTTTCAAGATTATGTATAGTGTCTCGTTTTCCAGAGAAGCTTAATTCAATTCCAGAAATCCTCCCTGCCACCAACAAAGCATAGACCCTAGATATTACCTCTAGTAATCTGGATAACTTCAAAATGACGAGATACATCATTAGGTTTAAATGTTATTTATGTCTGAACCAAATCTTGCTAAAAAATGCATGATAACACATTCTACACAGAAATCAACCCTTTGATTGCACGACCCATGCATTGTCAAATTGTATAAAGAAACGTCGCTTAGTTGTATGGCCAAGGCTTCAGATATAATAGAATTAGGAACCATTTGCTCTGCTGAGATTCGAACCCATCAAAAAGATATATTTTCAATTGGGAAATGAATTTCATGATGTTTGTACTTCTTTTTTTAATGGATAATTCTTGTTGCAATTTAAAGAATTTGAAATTCCTCCCATCGATTTTAAACTGTGTATAAAAATTCTTGTAAAAAAGGGTATCTTAAAACCGCAACTACTCTATAGTCATTTCTAACAACCATTAAAAAAAATTTGCTGTTTTTTTTTCGTTATGGATTGTCATTTGATACAATCATCCCATTACTTTAATGTTTGAAACAGTGATTTCTTGTACCACCTCTAATCTATAATTTTATATACTCGAGTCGTTTTACCACATTTCTAATTTTGTTATGCTTCGCTTTTAGGGATAAGATTATCCTTGTAAAATACATTGTTGGGTATTAAAAAGCAAAGTACTTTCTGACCAGGCAAATGAGGACGAAGTTCGATTATGACCAGTGAATATCATAATGACGTACAGCCAGACTGGTAAACCTCGAGAGTTTCAGGTTTCAGGCACTAACAAACCATTAAACCATTGATTGTGCACGAGCTAAAATAAAATAAAAAAAGGTATAGAGAATCATTATAATGAGGAGGTACTGGGCAGTGTTAGCTAGGGAATCTAAATAAAAAGGGCGGGGGGATTAATAGGAATACAATAGTAAAAGGGGTAAATGGATAGCTTTAGATAATTTTTGAAAAGAGAGGGCGGGGGAGTATCCCGTGCAGAGTAAACAACTTAACTTGACAACCATTTCTGATCTCAGTCTGGCAATACTTTCAGGCCAACAGACAACACAACAATTTTCAGGAGAGCTCGCCCAAAAAACATTTGATCACTTTTGAAAACCCATACTCAGAGAAAGACAGGTCAACCATGACATCCATAGACATTAAGCTGTACAGCCTTGCCAACACCTTGCTCCTGTTGTCAGGCGATGTCGAGATGAACCCCGGACCAAGGGGAAGAGAGCCCAAGCCTGATCCAAAGAAGATCATGGAGGACAAAGTGAACTCTCATGACGAGAAGATAAAGTTGCTGGAGCAGATGATTGAGGAACAGAAAAAGTTGATGGAGGAGATGAGCGGCAAACAGGTAGAGCTCGAGGGCCAAATCTCCAGCAACAAGGTAGAGTTGGAGCGGGCTGCTGAAGAGAATAAGGTACTGGAGGAGAGGGTTGGCCAGCTACAGGTCAAGTTGGTTGAGTCCGGGGAAACCCAGGTAGACCTGGAAGCCAGGGTACAGGCCAACCAGGTCAGCCACCGTAGATTTATTTTTATTTACTTTTAGTTATCCTTTCTTGGGGCAAGCGGTGAAGAAAAAAAAATTTTTTTATGTAAATATTTTATTAACATTTTTACATGTAACATATCTTCTCCTTAATATCTTTTTCTTAAACATCAGCTTTGCTCCAAAGTTTTTTTTTATGTGCATTAATTAACAGTAGAATTTATACAGTTTAATGGATAGTCAATGAAGAATAAATAAGACAAACTTCAACTTTGACTAAATATTAATTAGATTTCTTTGCAATATATTTTAAATCTTATTTGTATTGATTTTAATTTATATTTTTTCAATAGATGAGGCAACTTTTAGCGCACTGATAATAAGTTATTATAGATTTTATTTTATCACCATGTCTGGTTGTTAAACATTAGCAATTCTGGGTGTAATCCCTTCATCTTACAAGTGGACCACAGAAAATACATGTTCAAAACTTGTTTCTAGCCCATAGAGGGTCAATTTCCATGGATCTTCTGACTCTTTCTTAACCTAAACTTGTATAACATTAACATTAAATGTGTTTTATCTTTGTTTGTGGTCCACTTTTAGTTTAAGGGAAAGTGCCTTTTTCATTTGATAACATGGATGTCTTTTTACAATTTCAAATAAATTAATCATAATGATATTGCTGATGAATAATAAACTGGTCACATATCAGGAGGATTTTGACAAAAGATTGGTAGAAACAAACACAGAATTGGAGACTACTCGCCGGGAAAAGGGTGACCTGGAGACCCGTGTGTCAGAGCTACAGGTCAGCTTGGCAAATGCGCACAATGCCCAGGTAGACCTGGAGGCCACTGTGACCGCAAACCAGGTCAGAAGTGACGTCATCTTGTATTAACCTTCCTTTTTCCTTTATAAAAAAAATATCCCCATTTTAAATTTAGGATCACGCTTTCAGATGTAATAAATCCATCAACATTTTTATGCAATAAAAACTTGAACATTAACAATTTTATTGTAAATACAAGAACATGAATGAAAAGAGAAACATGGTTGAAAATATTATAATCAAAATTTTTTTCAAATGCAGTACTTGTGTAAAATACGTATTATTATACATTTATATATTTTGAATAATATGATAATAATTTCACAGTTTAAACAAAATTTAGCCTACCTATTATTATTTACCTTCTAAAGTAAATATTTATATTCCTAATCAATTAAATTCGGCGATTCAAATAAAAAAAGTTTATAAAGTGGGTTTTTGTACAACTAATTCGTTTTAAAGAAAAAAGTATTTCAAATTAAAGAAAGAACATAAAAATCTAAATTTATATGAATGCATTAAAGGTTTTTTTTTTCTCTAAAATATCACATTTAGAAAAAATACTTCTGATATATATTTATAGTTAATTTTCAATTTGCTTTAATTTAGTTTTTACATATAGTAACATTATTATTAAATTCATTTTATTTTTATTAAATTCTTTTATAGTTTGTAGTAAAAATAACTCAAATTTATTGAATATTGCTTAAAATTTGTACTTTTTACAAAAACTATTGACACACTAAAACAATATATTGGCAGATTAAAAATGGCATAACAGATAGTATAATAATTTAAAATGTTTTTGTATAATAACAAAAAACTGCAGAAAATTTTAATTTAAAAGTTCCTATGTCATCAAATGCATTAGAATAAACATTATATTGTTTTGTCTATTATAAAAAGAGAAAATTATTTAGAAGCGAGGCTATTATTGTCGGACAAGTCTAGCAAAGATGTTGTGGAATATTGTTTTCTCTTAACCTCAACAGTTTTTTGCCCTTGGCCTGTTAAATGAAGTCTGAACTACACCAAATTTCTGATTCATTTAAACTTATTTTCCACCCTTGTAAACAAAAATTTATGGTAAAACATTTTCACGTATTCAATCGAATCCGGTGGATAGAAACCGGTTCTCATCCATACGAAAAAACCATGTCTAGCATCGTATTATATCCAGCTTTCTACGAATATAAAAATGTACAATCATAAGATTAAAACCAGTTTTTTTAGCCTGTGCCTTCGGCACCTTGGGGCTAAAAAAAGTAGTTTTAATCTTATAATTGTACATTCTATATCCGCGGAAAGCCGTTTATAATACGATGCGAGAAATAACTATTACTACAATTGCTGTAATGCAGCTTTTAAACAAAAAAATTTAAAGTTGGAACAAAAAAATAAAGTCCTTCGTTTGTTGTGTATTTTTTGCCTTTTTGTTGATTTATGGTAAAATTGGTTGTAATTTTTTATAAAAGTTTTTGTGAAGGTTACAGTGATGGTAATATGCAACTTGTGATAGTTTGTATACTTAGTTATACACTAGTCACCTTTCATTGTCCTTGCAATATTTATTAAATCATTGACACTAACTATCCTACATTGACAAGCAAATATTAAGAAAAATATTTCTATAATCCAACAGCCTGTCTGATTCTTAGATCTGAATTAAACTTAGAACAAGGGGATTCGCATTAGTTCTAGGCAGCTTTTAATATATATGTTAGGTTAAGTAATTAAAATTAAAATCTATGTAAAATAATTTTGTTGATAATTATCATTATTGATTATTGATCACTAATAAGACAAAGTTTTATATTGGTGTAAACATAGCAGCACCAAAATAAATTATTGGATGATGAAACATTATTTGCATTATAGTTCTTTAAGTGCCACCCCCTCCCCCCCCCCCCCCCAACCATATTTAAATGCAAGTTTGTATTTCTCAATTTATTTACACTTGCACCTCTCAAAATATTCATTTTTTTGCAATTTACATAAGTTAAAATAAACATTATGCAATGGTGTTTAACAGGGCTCGGCACCCGTCATTGCTGCATTGTAAATCATTATCTTAAAAATTATGTGGTTGCCAAAATTAGCTCTGATAAAGAGCCACTGATTCCCTTCGTAATAATCTAAAATATATAAAACATAAGATATACAGATTTTCAATGGAAGCAATCAATTTGGATCTTGGACAAAAAGCCTCGGACAAAATAACCTCAGGACAAAATAGCCTCTAGGACAATATAGCCTCAGGACAAAATAGCCTCAGGACAAAATAGCCTCAGACAAATTATCCTCAACTGATAATAATGATCATAGCCGCCGCGCTCGACCCCCTGGCCTGCCTAGCCGTGGGTGCTTGGCTCCCTAGCCATATAACCTAACCTAACCTTACCTGTAAAAATCTACCAAGCACTTTCGTAAAATCCACGAAATTCTAAACCACCTATACATTATTAGTTGAGGCTATTTTTCTTAAGTAAATGTCCTGAGGCTATTTTGTCCGAGACTATTATGTCCGAGGCTTTTTTGTCCGAGGATATTATGTCCGAGGCTATTTTGTCCAAGTTCCATCAATTTTACTTTAGATTTAGAAATTCAAACTTTAATTAAAAACAAACTAATATAATATTTTTTAATGAACAATTTTGTCCATTATTTGTACAGCAAAAAACATAAACATTTTTTTTGAGGAAACAGTAATTAAAAGCTGTTTAACAAAAAAGCTTTGACGTAGTTGGAACCTGTTTATAGTAGCAGCGCTTCTTATTTCTTAACGATAATCAATTATAGTTCATGTTTAGTAATGCTTTTTTTCTCATTTCATGCTTGCACAAATTTTGAAATCCACTAGCTTTAGCTTTTTGAAAACAGTAAAAGTGTCTGACTATGACGTCAGAAAAAATTAACAACTATCCAATGAGAGGCCGCTATATATTTTACCATTGTGAATACTGGCTTCTCATTGGTTAATTGTTAATTTTTTCTGACGTCATAGTAAGACACTTTTACTGTGGCCTAGCTTTTTTTAAAATTAGAAGCTAGCACTGGCTGTTTCATTTCATGGTCTTGGCTAACCTCCCCCCTGCAGAACCTCCCCTTTCCTAACCTCGGGATCGGATGGAACTCAGTTTTATTTAAATTTATTTATTATCCCGCGCCCCTAGTGAAGGGCTGGTGGGGCCGCGCTCAAATTAAAATTTACTGATTCCATCCGTGTTCACAGAAATCAACTGATGAAGCCGTTGCAGAGATCAGAGAGGACATTTCGGTAAATATTTTTTTTTATATAATTGTAATTATTTTAATATTTTTTATTAAACAAGGATGACAACATCCATAAAAGCGAAGCTCTGAAACGGTAGGACAAACGGACATTAACACTTGTATAATGTCAGAACTGAATAATCAGAATGCGAATGTATAAGAGTCAAAGCAAAATTGTAAGTAAATTTGTTGAAAAACTGCTTGATACAGGATAATGATTATGAACATACTTACATTTTTAGGACTTGATTATAGAGTTGCTTCGCTTATAATATTGTACTTTGTTGTCCCAGGAATCAGTATACTAAAAATCAGACCAATCGGATAATTAGGTCACATACAAATTTGTTGTTAAAAATGTAAAAAAAATCAACATGTTTAAAATGGACGTACGGACATTCTGGTAATAATTATAGAGTTGCTACGCTTTCTAACTCGTACCTAACTATTACAGGAATCACCATGCAAAATTTGAAATTTATAGGACAATTCTAACATGCCTAAATTAACGAAAAAAGCTATTTAAAAAAGTAAAAAAAAATCAACATGTTTAAAATGGACGTTCGGACATTTTGGTAATGATTATAGAGTTGCTACGCTTTCTAAATCGTACCTAACTACTAAAGGAATCACCATGCAAAATTTGAAATCGATAGGACAATTCTAACATGTCTTAATTAACGAAAAAAGCTATCCGCGACGGACGGACGGACGGACCGACCCTAATTATAGAAAAGCTTCGCTTTTAAAAATGCTAGCCCACAATCAATAATGAAGATGTACATACACATGCACAAACATTTAAAAGTCAGAGGTGGATTCTTTTTTAAAAATCTTCCAAAAACACATAAAAAATCTACAAAAAGAATTAATAAAATCTTATATTTATAGCCCTTCTATGATTTTATTTCATTTTGAAGGTTTTTATGTTATTTTGGAGGATTTTTCGCAAAAACAACTTTGCCTCACCAGCGATGCAGCGACCCTAATTTTTTTTTGAAGAATCAACCACAGGTTTCACTTGTGTTATTTTTAGTTGACTTTATATTTACTAATTCCAAAGTTTTATAAACACGATCTCTTATTTGTTGAAATAAAACCTTTAGGGGCCTATATCATGATTGGGGTTGGACGTCCTGTGTCTTATTTATTAAGAGGCCTGCTTATTCCTGATAAAATTAAGAGGCCTGCTTATTCCTGATAAAATTAAGAGGCCTGCTTATTCCTGATAAAATTAAGAGGCCTGCTTATTCCTGATAAAATTCAGAAAATCCAAGACGGACTGAAGGGCGGTCTCTCCCAGCTTGGAAGTCAAACGTCAGGTACTGACAACAAGCTGCGGGCCCTGGAAAATTCTCTGGATGAAGTGCAGGATAAACTCTGGGAGCTGGATAAATCTTGGGAGAACAATCTGGTTTTCTATGGCATAAGGAAATTGCATTCATATTAATTTTTTTTTAAATTGTACTCTTAAGAGATATGCCTGTTATATTGCATGGCATTTCACCGCTTTAAAAAAGAACTTCTACTTTTTAATAGCAAGGATTTTCTAAAATTAGGGTAGGTCTGTCAAAAAGTCGTTAGCCCGTAACAAAAAGCTCTGTTCATTAATTTAGGTCTGTTAGAATTTTCCTATCAATTTCAAATTTAGCATGCATGATTATATTTTTTCTTCTTCAATTTTTAATTCTTAGAACGCCAAGGCATCATGTAAAAAGCAAAGTATCTATTTAATAATAAACAAGTCAAAAGGGAACTTTTTTCGTCAATTTTTAGAATATCCCGTATTGAGGTATTTCTTATAAATATGTATGTAACTGGTGGGACCTACAGAGAGGAGACAGGACAAGAGGAGACAAGCACAATCATGGAGATCAAGATTAGGGAGATTGTCAAGAACAGGCTGGGCATTGGCAGGTAGTTAAGCTTTTTTTCAGGACGCCTGTGAAACAGCGTATAGTGTCCAATAAAAATTAAGTCATACAATACAAATGACTAATGATAGGCCAGTATACATTGTAAAGTACTTATAGTAAATTGTATACTGGCCTATCATTGGTGATTTGTATTGTATGACGTCATTGTTATTGTACACTATACGCTGGTTCCACGCCTGTTCTATATTCATAGTATGGCAGTCCAGTATCCGTCAGTACGTCTGTCAGGCTGTGAGTATAAAATTTATCCTAAAACCTATAACAATTCAAAATATAAACTTTCAAACAAAAAGCTCTAGCCGTATGAGATAGGAAGTTTCATAAGACTCAAATTTGTAATTGTTGAACATACATGTATATTGTATATGTAAAAAAATTACTGAGTGATGTGCTTAGTACATTATGTCCTTTATTAAGTGGAATTTTTATGTTTTAGGGAAATTCCGATTTTTAGAGTTAAGAGATCTTACACAGGTAAACATATTTTTTTTTTTTTTTGAGAACTATCGTGACGAACAGATGGACGTATATAGGCTATCTTTGGAGTTTCTTCGCTACTAAAATTTCCTTGGTATAAAAGTCCTAGTTAATCTACACCATTGGCTATCCCCTAGAGGCATCTAAGGGCACATATTTAATTTAGTTTCAAAAATAAAAATAAATGCAATTTCTCTTGGGAGGGTGGTGGTACCCTCCCTAAAAACAATACATTCCCAGGATCTATGAGAAGCTACATTGTAAAGTAGAACCATATCGATCTAGCGACTAGCGTTAGCGAGATCCTTCGGTACAAACAGACACACAGTATGACAGACTCACAGCATTCCTGTTACTTTTATAAAAGGATATATTTAGGTAGCAATGTGCGTGGTAGCAAGCCAGTCACAGTATACTTCCAGAAATATGCTGATAAAGAAGAAATTTTAAGGTAAGTTTTTAGTTTTTCAAACTTAATTTTTTTTCAATATTCAAAAAAATATTACAAGACCCATATTAACTTCTTAAATGTTTTTTTATTTGCTTAAATGTTTAACTCATTTAGACTATCTGTCTTTCAGTCCATAAGTAATGCTGTTAGGAAATAGGGTATTTTTAAATTAAATAATATCTAAGATATGTATGTCACACGTTCTTGTTACAGGGTTTGTCCAGGGACTAGGGAACAGGATTCTGAAAAACAATTATATGTGAAAATTTTCCCTCACCTAACTTCCTTCTTTCCATGAATTCTCTTTCCCTTATTACCCACTACCCTTTAGTTACTGCTCAAAACAAGTTTTACGCCAACATGAAACCGCAAAATATCCAAATATTCAGCAAATTTAAATGGAATTAATTTGCTGAATAACAGCCCCTGAATTTTTTTATAACAGTTTTACACCTCCTTATAATCTGCAACTAAAAGCATGTGCACAGACGCGTGCGCAGAGATTTGCCCGGGAGAGACTTTTTAATTTTTATCAAATATTAAATATATCAGGAAAGCCAAGTTACTTGCTGGTTCCAACATCTATGTAACAGAGGACTTCTCAAAGAGAGTCAAAGACAAGAGAATTGAACTTCAAAAGTTTATGAAGAAACTCAAGAAAAAGTAAGAATTTTAAATTAAATATTTAAGGTAAAAGTCATTAAATTCCTTTCCAAATCGTGCCAAATCGACCTAGGATTCACCGTTTCAGATTTTAAAACCACATAATCATTCTGGATTTACGAATTGGTCTAATAATCTTCTGATATTTATTGTTAGGCATCCTTCATTTCACTTTATCGTTACGGAAATCGGCATTAAAGGTTTTTAGTTAATAGACTATCCCATGTTAAGGAAATATTAACTGAAAATAAAAAATATATAAGATAGAACAAGGTTCCAAATTAGTGCCTCAAATTTTGGTAAACCAAAAAATTTGCTTTTAATTCAGGTTTTGCAAAACTAGATTAATTAGATTGAGAAACTATGATGCAATAACAAAACTTTTAAACAAAATAAAAATGAAGCTTCATAAAAAAATATAAGTTTTTTTCCTGATTTTGGGGGAACTTGGAATTGACCAAAAAAACAAATTTTTAAAAATCCCAGAAAAGTTCTTAAAAATCTATTAAATAACACACCAACAGACAAACATTCCTTAATTGGTTAAAAAGTCATAAGTAATTTGATTTGTAACATAGGTAGTTTTAAACCCACTTCTATCCACTAGGCTTTGTTTTGGAAAGAAGAGAAAAAAATTGTGTGGAGAAGTTGATATTTTTTTCCCTGAAAAATTTGTTTAGGCCTACTGTAATATAGATAAACCAAAAACCTATAAAATGTTACATATATTGGTCTGTTTCGAGATAGAAAGGATCAGACAATCATCCAACTATTTATTGGGATATATAACAAGGATAATTTTGTTGCTAGGCAACCAGCCAGCAGATTCCACCTCAGATATGACAAACTTCTGGTTGACAAAGATGTGTATGTCTTCAACGAAAATACAGGTCAGCTGTTTTCTTAGGCATGCTCTTTTCAATAATTTTCATAAATATAGAATATTTTATGTTTCTGTAATTTCCAGTTTTAGCATGAAAAAATCTAGTGACTTCGCCTAGCCTTTGAGGACTGCTTCCTAGGAGGGATTTCAATCAAAGAACTCACTGCAATTCAATAAATAAAATTAACAATTACACATAAATTCCATAATAAGAATGCATAAAAAAAATCTGGCCCCCTTCTCCCCTTATTTTTTTCAATAATTATTTTTCGGATGGGGGGGGGGGGGTATCAGATCTTTGTATTTTTCCTGAAAAGCTGAACCCAATCAGTACTGCGGTTCCGACTTACAGACAATCATCATTCTACTTTGTATTTAGACTTTTAAAATTTAGGTTTGGTAGAGCTGCAACCCAGCAAGAGTGATGAATATGATATGTCAAGGAGTTCACCCACAACCCCATTTAGGTAAACCAACTATTTTTGAAATAAAGGTATCCCTAATAGGATTATCATTTTTGGCATAAACCAAGTTTCACCTATTAAACTTAATTTTATTTGAACCTAAATCATACTTATTTTTCTAAGTTGACGGCATAATGTAAAGAAGACCAAATTCAACTACTTTTTAAATTCTATTTTACCCCGACTGCCGTTAATCACCCCTGTATCAAAACCTGTTCGTGGTTCTAAACCATATTAGAATTTAACATGAATTGTCCACAGAAAATAAAATAAGAAGACCTTTAAATAAAATTAAAATATTAACAAAAAAAAAACATTTCATATACAATTAATATGCTATAAAAAAATCCATGAACATTATAACACAATACCAAAAAGTTTTATGCAACACAGTAAAAATATTAAAAATTAATATTTTCCCCAAGCCACAAAAGTGCATTTCAGTGCTGCTCTTGGCTCAAATAATAAAGTAACACTTTTAATTGATTATTAGGCAAAAAGTTTTTTTTTCTGCGATTTACAATCTCTATCAATTTTACAATTACTTTTTACACCAAATAATTATTCTATTAAGGTGACTAATAGTAATCAAAGTTTGCATCATGCCTTAGTGTTTTGATGACACGTACTTTAAGGCCAAACCAGTTCGAAAATTGTCAAAGAAACTGGTATCCTAAGGGATAGGTCAATGGAAAAGGGTATTTATTCCCAATGATTAAAAAAAAATCAAGCCACATTTGAAATAAAATTTCAGTTGAAAAGTTTGTACACTGCTAGAATGGAACAGGATCCATAAAACTTCAATAAAAATACCGAAAATTGTTGTGCAAACGAATAGGATTACTTGGTCATAGTGGCTGAAAAAAGTAACTTTACAAAGTGTATCAAAAATCAGCCTTGTGACGTCATAAAAATGAGGGAGATCAGAGAAGAAGTTGAAAAGAAAACCCCTAAAAAAGAGATGGATAATCCCTCATGTTTATGGTGTCAAATGGCTAATTTGTTGAGACACTTTTGTATCTGAAAACACAAATTATTTTTATACATTAAAAACTACTTACTAGAAATATTATATCGTTTCTTTTTTATTCAACTGTAGTTTTAATATAAAAAATTTAAAATAAAATTATCCTCCTTGTTTAAAACAAATTCAAAATCAAAATTAGAAATTCGAAATTTCTTTAAAAATATACTTTAAAGGTTATGATATTTATTTATTAAAATAATTTTAAATTGAGTGAGAAAGGTTTGTTATTCCTGTTCTCTGTTTATTGTCCTTGTATGTCTAGCAGGACTTGCACTTTTCCAAGGCCAATTCCGAGGAAATAATCCCTCTGTGTAAATAAAATAGCCAGGCAACCACATTCCTGAATCTATTTAATATTTACAATTCTGTTTTTTGTATTTGCATGTTTAAGAACTATAACATGCAAAAGTAGCGCAACTTTTCTTTCAAAAAAGGATAATATATATTATAATTCAAATCTTGGATGTAAAAAAAGAAGGTCATTTTTTCGCGTAATTTCGTAAAGATGGGTATTGGGTTGTAGTCAAATGCTCTTATTAAGTCAAACTGTATGTAATTATGGACCATTTGATTAATATACATTTGGTTATAATTAAGAATACTTTGACTTAATAAGAGCCTTTGACTACAACCCAACACCTAACTTTGCGAAATTACTTGAAAAATTGACCCTCTTAATCTAAATATGAGATGATATTAAAATTATGTATCCATTTTATTATATTTATAATGAAGGGGGACAGACCTAAAGACCAACCATGTTAAAAATTATTTAGAATCTTCCTCCATAAATAAAACATTGATAATAGTTTGGCAACTCTTTTATTTCTGATAATTTTGTCTGTCCAGCCTTTACCTGACAATTTAATCATTTTTTTTACATAGCAAAAAACATCAACTTCTATTAGCAAAATTCGCATAATTTGTTGAGAAAAGAGGCTTAAAAGTTCTTCAAAAATTCTATTGGTGCATTTATGGCTTTCGCAGTTTATTTGCATATCCTTCTTAGATATAATTTTTTTTGCAGAATAATATGTAATTTAGAGTTCAAATCTTGAATATCCTATTATATAAAGTAATAAGGTTTTTTTGTCTGTAGCTTAAGATTTCTGAAACTACTGAACCAATAGAGTTTTACACTTTAGGGATACTTCACACAGGCTCTTGGATGGTTTTAGGTTATTTTATTTAGATTATTATATGAAGGTTTCAGGCTTTTCTTTTCTAATCTTTTCTTTTCCTTCGAATAAATTGCCCCTACATGCTAGACGCTAGTTTTATTATGTTTCACATATTTTTTTCAAAAATATTATTATATTTCCTAACAAAATTAAACTATTGAAAATAAAATCTTTGAATACATGTCTGTGTCCTTGCTTTTAATAAATATTATGGCCTTATAATTTCTGAGAAATATTGAACAAAGTTATTTATTAATGAAAACTTTTAGATCACTGCGAGGAAAATCAAGTAGTAGGAAAAAGTTAGAGAAATCTTTTTCAACAGGTAATATATATTTTTAATGAGATTTTTTTATTAAATTCTATCCTTAAAAAATCGCATAAAAGTATTATGTGTTATGTCTGTCTATTTGTACCGAAGGATCTGGCAAACCGCTGAACCGATGTGGTTCACCTATGCAGTTAAGCTTTCCATAAGACGAGGGAAGGTTTATAACTATTTTGTGTGAGAGTACCATCATCTCCCAAGACAATTCGCCCCTAGAAAAAAATGAACTTCACAAAAATTTGCCTATTGAATTATTTAGATTTTCAATATTAAGTAGTTTTTTTTCTGAAATTGTTGCAAATTGTCTCGTAAATGAATAAGACAATAAAGCTTTAAAACTACATATCTGAAAATTTTACACTTCTAAAATGCAATATGCTTAATATATACAGAGCTACATACCTTTGTTATAGAAAATATACGGCTCAAAAAGTGTTTTTATCATTGCATTGTGTTAATTAATATTCATACTGCAGCTTTTAGTATCTAATTTTAAATGGATTGATTATATCATTATCTCTTGCTGCATTATTCTTTGGTTATCTGGTATCATTGTTATGTTGACAACCTCATCAAAAGCAAAGCTTGTAAACCCAAAATCAGAGAGCCAGACAAACGAACATTTTGATATATTGTTTTTTTGATATGCGTACCAGAACTTAATGCAAAAATTGTCAAAAATTTACTGTATACCTAATATGGACGTACTTACACTTAAGTAATTGATTATAGTGCTCCTTCGCTAACATGCAACACTTTTGAAATTGTACTTAATCTTTATAGGAATCACCAAAAAGTTGGGGGATGATTTACCACATTAAAATTTTATGTCAAATATAAAAAAAACAAGGATGACAACATCCATAAGTAGCGAAGCACAAAAAATCGTCGATTGGAATACGTACAGGTAGATTTAAAAGGTTTTTACTAAAATCAAGAATAGATTTATTGGATAAAATAAACATGAAACCTTGTTTTATTTTGCATGATGACGATGGTCAAAGTAAATCATATTAAAGATGCTCATAACAATGGAAAAAAATTATTTTGATACAGATATCCAATAAAAGTTTGAAAATTGCATCAAAATAAACAAAGATATGGGGAAATATGTAAAACATATAAAAATAGCCAAAAACCTGATAAAAGGCAGTCTGGCCGTCATGGTTGTTTCATTAAAACGACAAAAAAATTAATTTTTAAATCCTTAACTTAAAAAATTTGGAAAATCGGACCATATGCGCTGAAGATATGGAAAAAAGTGTTAAATATATAAAAATAACCTAAAACCTGCTAAAAAGGCAGTCTGGCCGTCATGGTTATTTTGTTTAAAAGACGGGAAATTTAATTTTGATATATATAACTGAAAAATTTTGAAAATCGGACTATAAACACTGAAGATATGGAGAAAAATATGAAAAATAAAAAAATAGCCTAAAACCTGCTGAAAAGGCAGTCTGGCCTTCATGGTTGTTCCTTTAAACGACGGGAAATTTAATTTTGATATCTGTAACTGAAAAAATTTTGAAAATCGGACCATAAACACTGAAGATATGGAAAAAAATGTGAAAAATATAAAAATAGCCTAAAACCTGCTAAAAATCGGTCCGAACGCCAATGATATTTTATAGTCAATTGTGCTCCTTAATGATGGGAATGTTGTCAAAAAATTTCAGCATTCTATCTTTTATAGGAGCTGAGTAAATCCCATTTCCCCCATAGCGTTACGGACTGACGGACTGACTGACGGACTGACTGACTGACTGACGGACGGACGGACAAAGTGAATTATAGAGTAGCTTCGCTACTAATAACGAACGTACATGTCATAACAAAGGAAATGACTCAAAAGTTCGCCTTGGAAAAGAAACTATTAAACTTATCGATTGCTGATTACTTGTAATAATATTTCTAGAATACATCATACAATACTTTTACATCAAGTATTTCTTTTTAGTGGTATAGCAACTGTAAAAAAAATCCGATAGTAAAAAAATGAATCTTCATTTTGTCAATAAGCATGTTGTTAAAAATATAATCAATAATACAAAGTAGTACGATGTCTGTCTGTCTGTCTGTCCGTCCGTCCGTCCGTCTGAAGCTTAAGATCTCGGTAACCACTGAACCGATCGGATTCTACTCTTGAGGGTATATACCTATTGGTCCTGTGGTGGTTAAAAGCTATTTTCTTGGGGGGTGGGACACCCCTAACCCCCCCAGAAACAAAAAAAAAACCACTTATTTTTTATTTTGCTGTGCTACAGGTTGCCGCAGGCTGCATTTTTTTTTTTTTTATTTTTTTTGTAACCTTTGTGGAAGGTTTCCACACTTTTTTTACCATCTCTTGGGGCAAAGCCCCTAGAGGCTAGGGGCGAAGCCGCTAGTGTAAAATAAAGGAAAAGATTTAAGGTGTAAATTTATTTTCCATTATTTAGATTCTGCTCTGAATCACCTGGGAGGATCCATCTCTGATCTGGATAGCAGAGACCCCTCCCCCACCAAGTCTATGACTCCGCCCCTAGAGGAACATATAGAGATGTATTTAGATGGAAAGTCAAGGCCAGCTTCACCCAAGGATGAACAAAGGTAGGTTTCAATTCTATAAAAAAGCATTAAATTGTAGAATTTAGTTGGGTTCATGTGTATAAGATCAGTAAAACGACTGAATCGTAAATTAAGTTAAGATTCCATTGGTTCTAGCAAAGATAAAGTTTTTTTCCAGTGGGTTTGGGAGTTATTTCCAAGATAAAACACACACCATTGCTTCTTGGGGTTAAAACCAACCCTCTTTAGAGGCTTACCATTTTTATATAGATTTAGTAGTAGCATGTGACTCTTTGATCATTAGGTTCTCTAAAACGGCCGAATTGATGAACTCTGCTTTTTTCTGCAATATTAGAAATGTTTAGCGTCATAGCTATAGTACATAAAACAAAAGTTACAACTTTAAAAAGATAGAACAATACATATAGCACAATAAACAATAAATAGCAAGAACATAAAATACAGAAATAAGGGATGTAGCATGATAATAAAATAAATTTTGCCTTAAAAACTTCTACTATCTATCTTAGTTTAGCAAATTTAGATATTGTTATTATCAATGTTCAATATTTCTTTTAAAACTTGAATGATGATTTTCATTTTAAAGACTTTTGTCAGCTTGTAGGTAGTCATATCAAGCACGCCATTACTACTCTGGGTCTAATATAATAATTTTATATTTAAGTTGACATTAAGGAACATTATGTGAAAAACGCATTACTACTCTAAAGTGATATTGTAATTATTAAGTTATTCCTATAGTCTTTTGTTCATAAAACCTTGGTTAACGTTAAGTTTCTTCAACTAGGGATACCACACAAAAAGGGCAATATAGAATGGTGAGGTTAAGTTGGGTTAATACAGTTTTTTTTCGCTGTAATAACTTAACGCAGTTGTTAGGCTACCTATAGGCTTAAAACCCTACAGTGGTTAGTGGCTTTAGTGTTAGTGATATTCTGATTAACGTTTAACGAAATGATAAAATAAGTATATAAATATTTTGTCTAGATTAATAAAGTCTTTTATTAGCAAAATATTAGAGACAGAATATCTTTCTGTGGCTGCCATGTACCTGATTTTCCGTGGAAAAATAGAATAGAATTGTTATACGGCATTGGCCTCGACCAAGTTTATAAGTTTACAACCAATTATAATATTCCCTACCCAGAGAGTGTATTTACAATTTACACAACATTTATTTCAAGTTGTTTTTCTTTCAAAATTTTTAAAACACTTTAAGTCATTACACTTTTACCAAGAAAAATGGATGTATTATTACTTGGATGTTACTTATCATGTACTCTAATAAAGTGAAACTTGTAGCGGGCTAAAATAACGATCCCCACATACACTTATGTACTTACCCCATCCACTCCCTTCCAGCTGGATAAATGAACTGATCAATATGTGATGTCCATGTTAGAAACTTAAATTGACGACAATTTTTACACTGTCATAACATCCACTTATATTCTATATCCATTCCACTAAAAAAAATATTTTTCATATAAAAATTATTATCTATATTTTTGCTATTTACTCCTTTTTTGCCTAAAAGGTTGTATATTTAGCTGTCGTGGCTACATTTTACTTTAAATCTAATCTTATACCTATTGTTAAAAATTACAGATAAAAAAACAGCTGGATAAAGTAAAGTATACATATTAAATTTGGAAATAATATCTTTATAGTTTGATTTTGTTAATCAAATGTTATTTATTTTTTAAAATGCAGTAAGTTCCAATTTTTGGTGAAATTTCTAGCGTATTGAAGCGTAACATTTGATAAATACTTAGATTGGAAGAACATTTTAGGGTTAGAATACCCTGATATTCTACCTTCCCCCAAAAAAGAATAATCTATAATCCGCAAGATTAGAACCAGTTCACAGCCATACTGAAATCATCGTATTACAGACAATTTTCCACGAGTACTTAAAATAAATATAATATTAATTCTGTCTTAATCTGATAATTTTTCTTTGTAATATCCGCGGAAAGCTGTTTTATTCAGATGAGATAAATAATTATTCCATTCAGAACCGACGGAGAAAGCGAGGATGAGAGCGGTCAGTCTGCTGCAGCGGCCAACTATACAAACCTTAACACATTCAATGGCAACCTAAGAAAATCCAACCCAGATATTCCAGAAACTATTGCAGAGGATGAGTAAGGGAAATGTCACTTTTTAGCCAAGTTTTCATTTTATTTGTTTTTTTTCTATGGCAGTAATTTTAACCATTAAAAAAACATGATCAGGGCAAGCATAATTCACATTTTTAGAAACTGAATAAATTCATTATCTAATTGTAATAAAAGCGCTTTGAAATATTTAAAAAATAATTATTTTTGTGTTAGTATTGTTAAAGAAAATATTAAGCTTACAAAAGCTTTCAAAATTCCGTTGCTATGCAATAAATTTTTATTTTCAAAGTTTTGATTTGTAAAATCGAACACAGTAATAGTGTCTGACTGATTATGACGTAAAAAAAATTAGCCAATGAGAGGCCACTATAAATTTTACCATTGGTCAATAACTGCCTCTCATTGGCTAATTTTTTTTTGTTACGTCATAATCAGTCAGACATTATTACTGTGTTCTGTAAAATCTGTTGTCGATGTAATTATAGAAATTTTAGTGCTTTTCCTCAAAGTGCTTAGTGAACACAGAAAGTAACCCCCCTCCCCTTAATTTTGAAATCAATTGAAAATTCTGGGAGCGCGGCATGTACCAGTGGTTTCCTAACTATGTGGTTCTACCCTGCATCAAATTCGACCTAACCTACTTGAGAAAGGGAGAGGGTTACTTTGCTCGACTAGCCACTTTAGGGAAATCGTCGAAATTTTCAACCATCAAAGGTATAGTTTTATGAAATATATTTAAATTTTAAGTATTTTAAAATTAGTTCTTATTTTGATTTAGTTAATTCAGCTGTAAGCCAGTTTACCTATGGTTAGACATGGTTTAATGTTCATTAATTATATTTTAAAAGAATATAATTTTAATGACTTGTTCATTATCCCATTAAAAATAAATCCATGCATTTTAGAATATATTTTTTTATATATTTAACAGATGGATATTATCATTAAAACATGATTTTTGGGTCATCCACCTTTTTGAATAGTTTTTGTGCACATTTTCAGCTGAAGAAATTCCTTTGAAGGAAAAAATAATATTTTGTTATTTAGTTCTGTATAATGCAGTTGACAAACGGAACCTCATAGTTAAGTCTTGACCTCTTTAGTTTTATATTTTATTCAATTTATATTCCCCTTTAGATTTCAGTACTGGCTTTGGTTTTTCATTTAGTATTTTGTGCATTTTTTAAATTCAGCAATATCCCGTCTAATTGTATAAAACATAATACTCCACCCGGACATTTTTTTAGAAAACTAAGAAAATATAGGAAAAAGGGTATGTCAAGGACTTTGCTTTGGTTTTACACAGTTTAGGTTAGTTGCCCTTAGAGTTAGGATTTCTAAGCAATATGGGTATATACTATATGATTTGTGGTATCATCGGTTTAATTTAATCTCATGGCAAGTAGACTTTTACTTTAGAGTATCCCTTCCATTCCTTATAGAAACTAAACAATTTTTTAGACATATTTCCAAATATAAGCTGGGTGTTTTTTACTAACAGGGATTATACTTTTATTACTTGGCGTAAATCTAAAGATTTTGGTTTGCAGAGTCATAAAAAGTTTAACATAAGTGTTTTAATCAAATTTTTTTCTAAAAAAATAATATTTTAATTTTTATTGAACAGCTTAGACATTTTTTTGTTATCTTATTTTTATTTTTAGATAAATTGTTTTTTATTAATGCTGCCATATATATTGTAATATATTGTATATTATCCCATAGGTATGATCAAAGTATTAAATCATAATAGATATAAAACATTTTAAAGATAATATGTTCATTTAAAAAATAGTTTTAAAACTTTTTATACTTAAATTTCAATTGTTAAATCATTTGCTTTGAAATACATTAGATATTTTAAAAATACCTAGAAATGTCGGAATATTGTCAAATAAAAATAATCAATTTTAAGAATGTATATATAAAACAATTTGTAGCCTTAAGAAACATTTTACTGTTATCGTTGATTGTTAAATTAATCATTGTAATTCAATAATAAAATATTTTATGAATTCTTCATCATTTATTTGGTACTTTTATAGGGTACATAACGTTGGTATAAAGGGTACAAGTTTCCAAAATCATGGTACACTCGAAATAAGAGGGGTTAGTAGAAAGTTAGAGCTAACACACAAATCTGTTTTTTTTCTTCTGTCTTGTGAGAAGATTCTTATGGTTAGTAAGTTATTGGTTGAATATATTTCTAAATCTAAACATGGAAAATGGTGCTTTTCAATTTGTGATTATGTTATTCTTCTTTTCAAACCTCTTACATATTCTGAAATAAAATTAAATAATGATTTTAGCAAGGAACATAATTTTTAAAAACTAGATAAAGGTTACACCATAACTTTTGATTTGAAGTTAAAAAAAGTGATTTATGGCTTGATTGGTTATTTGAAGAAAACCTATTTTGTTGTAATTTAGTTATTTTTGGTATGAAATTATAAGAGGAATTACTATTGTGTATATGAAATTAAATTTACCAGAACAGAGTTTCCACGAACCCTCCTCATGCCCTCAATATGATCCTCAGCCAGCCTGGATCTCTCCTCGGCCTCCTCCAGCTCTTGCTGGGCCTTCCTGAACTTGGCCAGGTTCAAAGCAGCAATCTCCTCAGCCTCTTCAATCTGCTTCTTGTAAGTCCTTATCTTCTCTTGAAGCTTAGTGGCGAGCTCGCCCATCTTCTCCTGGTTCTTCTGATCCTCGGCGTTCTGGAACTGCAGCTCCTTGATCTTCCTCTCGCTCTTCTGGTATGACTTCTGAGTCTCTGCAGTTCTCATCTGGCAGCTGCCCAGCTCAATCTCAAGCTCCTTAATCCTGCCTTCAAGCTTGGCAATAGCATTCTTGCCTCCCTTGGTGGCATGATCAATAACTTCAGCAAGTCTAAGCTCAAGCTCATGAACCTGGGCCTCAAGTGCTCTCTTGGCCTTCATCTGGCTGCTGGTATGATCCTGTTCAGCTCTCAGTTCTTCAGCTAAACGTGAAGCATCAACCATGGCCTTCTTGGCTTTTTCCTCACTGTTCTTAACACTCTGAAGAAGGCCATCAATTTCAGCATGAAGAGTGTGAACAGATGACTCAAGCTGACGCTTTTCATTAGCTGCCCTACCATTGATGGTTGTCATCTCATTAACAGCAACTCTAGCATCATGCAATTCAATCTCAGCTTGCTTCTTGCCTCTTTCAGCTGAGTCAAGAAGAGATCTAGACTCTTCCAGTTCTCCCTGAAGAGCATTAGATCTTCTTTCAGCAAGGCCAGCCTTATCAGCAATCTCCTGGCGTTGACGAGACTCTTCCTCATAGGCAGTTTCAACATCTCTCAGCTGATTCTGGTGTCTCTTGATAGTTTTGTGTGCCTCAACGTTAGCCTTGTTGGCATGATCAAGAGCAATCTCAAGCTCGTTGATATCAGTTTCAAGCTTCTTCTTAATTCTCAGTGCCTCTGCCTTTGATCTAGTCTCAGCTTCAAGGGAGGCTTGCATGGAATCCAAAGCTCTCTGGTAGTTCTTCCTATAAAAAAGTAATGAATTTTAGCGATAACATTTATTTATCCTAATAATTTTAAATTTTAAGAGATTAATGTATTACCTGGTGTTTTCAAACTCTTCCTCCTTCTCTTGGATCCTTCTATCAATTTCTTGTTTAACCTGGCAAAGCTCTAGCTGAGCTCTCATCACCTTATTCTCCTCTTGTTCCAGGGCGGCCTCGGCCTCCTCCAGAGCAGCCTGAAGCTCTTCCTTCTCAACCTCAAGTCTTCTTCTCTGTTTGTCAAGCTCATGAATAGATCTTCCACCTTCACCAAGTTGGTCTAACAAATCCTTGATTTCTTCAGCAAGATTCTTGTTTTCTCTCTTGACAGCATCAAGTTGTTCATTGATCTCCTCCCAGCCAGCTCTAAGTCTGAAAACTTCAGAGTTATAGTTTCTGCTTTCTCTCTGGCTAGCCTCAAGCTCAGCAGATAAGTCATCAACCTTCATCTTCCATTCAGCAACAACCTTATCAAAGTTAGCAGCACGCTTCTCAGCAACTATGGCAGCAGCATTAACTCTCTCATATTCCAGTTGTAGATCTTCTAGCTCTGTATCCATTCTATGCTTAGTCTTTTCGGTACTAGCAACTTTAGCATTTAATGAATCAATGGTCTCCTCTCCTTCCTGCAGTCTCATCATAAGCTTGGTCTTGTTGCCCTCAAGCTCATCAATTCTTGCAAGACCTTCAGTTTCATACTTAGACTTCCACAACTGAATTTCAGCTTGGGCCTTGGACAGTTGTTTCAGAATCTCTCCCTTCTGCTCGGACTCTTCCTCAATTCTCTCTCTCATGTTTTCAAGTTCAGAGTTGAGGTTCTTGAATTTGCTGAGAAGGGCAGACCTGTCTCTTGATTCAGCATCAGCCAACCTTCTAGTATCATCAAGCTGAGTTGAGAGAGAAATCTTGGCTTTTCCAAGTTCAGCAATAAGAATCTCAGATTCATCAATCTGCCTTTGCAGATCTTGACCTTCAACAGTCAGTTTCTTCTTGGTAGAATCAGCATCATTCAAGGCTCTTGCCATATCATCCAATTTCTGATTAGATTCAGCAATCTTAGACTGGGCAACCTTGCCATCTCTTTCAACAGTTTGTCTATCTCTGATAGCAGCATCAAGGTTGGTCTTAGATTCATGAAGATCTCTTTCAAGCCTGGCCTTTTCTGATTCTGCTTTAGCCTTAGCCTTGTTAAGGTCATCAATTTGGGCAGCCATACCAGAAATAACTGAGTTATGTTTAGATCTAGTATTGGCCAGAGTACTTTCAAACATAATGTTTGACTCCTCCATGTCAGATTTAAGCTTAACAAGTTCAGCCTCTCTTTTCTTGTTCAGCTCAATTTGTGTCTGAGTGTTGTTTCCAGCATCTTCCAGACGCTCACCAATATCCTCAATATCCCTTGAAATTAGAGCTCTATTCTTTTCCGCCTTGTTTCTGTTCTGCCTTTCAATAGCAAGCTCCTCTTCAAGCTCCTCAATTCTACCAAGAAGTTCCTTGGCCTGCTTCTGATATTTGCCTCCAAGAGTTTGTTCATCCTCAATCTTGGCAGCAACAGATGCAAGCTCCTTTTCTTTCCTTTGAATAGTAGAGTTAAGCTCTTCCTTCATTCTTTCCAGATCAGCAACAGTCTCCTGAGTTAGTTTCAGGTCTCCCTCAACCTTCTTCTTTACCTTCTCAGCATCAGCTCTAGATTTCTTCTCCCTTTCCAGAGAGTCTTCACATTCATCCAAACTTTGCTCCAACTTGAGCTTCAGCTTGTTGAGATGATTGCATTTATCCTCAGCAGCCTGAATGCCTTCCTCAGTTTTCTGCCTGGATTCTCCTGCACCCTTCTTTTCCCTACCAAGCTTGGAGATAAGTTCTTCCTGGTGGGCCAGCTCTTCCTTAAGTGTTCTTATCTGACTGTCCTTAGTAACAACATCCTCTTCACACTTCTCAATATTCAACTGGAACTCAGAAATTTCATCCCTCATTTTTTCAATATCCTTTTTCAGCTTGGAGCCACTTTGTTCAGAGGAGCGTTTCATATCTTCTTCTGCACGGATTCTTGACATAAGTCCATCAACTTGCTTCTCAAGATCATTTCTAGCCTTTTCAAGCCTTTCATTCTTATCAGCAAGTTCCTTTACAACATTGCCACCGGATGCCAACTGCCTGTTAATTTCAGATTTTTCATCTTCAAGCTTGGCATGGGCATCCTTGACCTTGTTGCACTCTGCAATAGCTCCATCAATATGCTTCTCAGCAATGGCAAGCTTTTCTTCATATTCAGCCTTGTACTGGGCAAACTTTGTACATTTGAGATTTGGTTTGAGAGTAATCCAAATCTGCCACCAAGCCCAAGTCTTACCAATCATGTAGTTTCTGATTGTTCTCTGGCAGCAGTACAGAGCCATCTTCTGGTCTTGCATCTTCTTAAAGTTCATTCTGGCTTGTTTACCCTTACCGAAGGCCTGCAGCCAGGAGAGAACTTGTCCAACTCTGTCCTCTCTGACCTCTTCCATGTGACCAAGAACACCAGCCCTGAAAAAGACCTTAGTGTGACCAAGTCTGAACTTCTCCTTTTCAAGGCCAACAGTGTCAAGAACAGCAGCTGCTGCAGCCTTGTCATTCTTAGCCTTAGCTACGAGAGCTGCAGCAAGGATGTTGTAGCGAGACTTGAAGTCAGGATAGGACATCCTGTTGGGGAAACCTTTCCTACAGATTCTAATACCCTCAAGTACACCATTACAGGTTAGCTGATGCATAATCAATCCAGGTTCAACACCACCAGGCTTCTTGTGAGTGTTTGGTACAACACAACGAATGAAATGAGGCTCAGTGGCATGCAGAGTCTTCATCAAATCATCCAGCTGTGTTTTGTAGAAGGATGATACGGTCTTACCGCCACCCTTCTTCTTGCTGCCACCGCCAGCATCCTTGGTAGCAGTGTCTGGCTGACCAGGATGATCAGCAAAACATTGGACAACTAGGGCATTACTGCCATTCTTGCACATCTCAACGATAGTATCATTAAGGGGATCCTTGTTCTTCTCAAGCCATCCGGTCAGATTATAGGAAACCTTAGCAGCATAATGAACAATACCAAAGTGGGCATCTGGATCAGGTTTAGGATCAGGCTTAGCAAAGTTAGGACATTTGCCAAGCAAATTGCCATGCAGCTTGGCCGCAAAAGTCTGATCAGTGGCCTTGGGGAACAAAGATTCTTCTTCAAGGATGGCAAGTAGACCCATAGGCTTCTCAAACATGACAATACATTTCTCCAGGTCCATACCAAAGTCAACCATGGCCCATTCAATACCCTCCTTCATGTACTCCTCCTGCTCCAGAACAAACATGTGGTGGTTGAAAAACTGCTGCAACTTCTCATTACAGAAGTTAATACAAATCTGTTCAAAGCCATTATAGTCAAATATCTCAAAGCCAGCAATATCCAAGACACCAATGAATTGAACTCTCTTCATAGTAGGATCCACAAGAGTATCATTACACTTGTCAACAATAAACTTGAAAGTTCTCTCATACAGAGACCTGGCAATACCGGCCACGGAGTTGGAGGCCTGGGACACAGTCTGGCCCTTGTTGACCCACTCAGCACCAACCTTCAGCTTGGGCTTACAGAAATAGTTGATCATCCACTCGTTGTCAATTCCAAGCAGGGCAGCAACGTTCCTGGCGTGCTTCTGGTCCTCGTCCTTGATATCAGCCTGGTCCTCCTTACCAATACCGATGAAAGACTTGGCCATCTCTCCCATGTGCATCAAGCAGGCAGTATTCTAAATAAACATAATGTCAAAAACACATTCAAATTGTTCTGTGATATTTTGTAATTCAAATATCTAGACATAAACAAAATGCTCAAAAATTTTGTCTTTTAATATGACAAGATTCATTTACTTATCAAAACAAACACTTTAAAATGTTTTGAATATATATTTTTTAAATATATAAATAGTGACAACCTTTCAAAGAATGTAATCATGCTATGCTTGTGCGATATTACACAAACATAGCTTACAAGATTAGTCTCTAAAAAAGGATAAAAAAAATGGAAGAATATTTTTGATCAGGAAACTGTTGCCACATCGAACAACTCAAAATACGGTAAAATTATATAAACATATTGTACATATTGGTTTCATATGGAAACAGATTTAAGTTCTGTTAAGAATTTTAAAATTTCGAAAATTTGCATATTTAAAAGAAAAACTAGGACACTGTGCAATATTCCCTTAACTATCTGTTGTAAAGGTCGCGAAGCTGGACTTCAAAAGTCCCATTCACAAGAACAATAAACAATGAGGGAAGGGTGCCCGGACGAGGGACGGGGAGAAGGAGGGGGTATAGGGGAAAGTTGCAAACTGACCGGCAAGTGCATAGAACTGCTCATGTTCCTTTTTGAATGAAAAAGGGAAATATCTTAAAGTTTTCAATATTTCTAATAATCCTTATACAAAAGTAACAGGATGTCTATCTGTGTACCGAAGAATCTCGCTAACTGCTAAATGCTGTATGTTATCATAGGTCCTGAGAAGGTTTATAGCTATATTGAGGAAGGGTACCACCATCCTATCTAGAGAATTCGCTCCCAGAAAAAAAGCCCCATCCCTCCCACACCCCCCCCCCCAAAAAAAAAAAAAAAATAGTGGATGGTTGACCTACTCCCCACATTTCCCTAAAGTTCCCCTGGAGTCCTAGGAGAAAACATTAAATTTCTCAGAAATCCTTACAATACAGCTTGACTAAAATTACATATTTAAAATTTATAATCTAAGTTTAGAGTGGGTGTGACCTTTACTTAAATGTTAACTATCTCTAAAAGCTTTTATTCACTTAGACAGTCAGGCAGTTAGTCATCTAGAGAAGCGTAGCTACATTGAAATTTTATTGTACGTCAGTTTGTTTCACAAAAATGTGATTTCTATTATCAATTAAAGTAAATAAAATAAAAGGGGTTTAATTTCAATATCAAACCTTTCCTTATGCCTTCAACCCCCTTACTTTTCTAAGAAAGATAGGATAATTCTAGGTAACAGTGGGCTGTTTTTTACACCAGTCCCTAAAGTTTTATGATTACAGTTTCTTATTTGATGGCTTAACAACTTTGGGGACTTTTATTGAATACTGATTGGTTGTTCTCTTAAGTTGAGTGTCCAAACATTTCAATAAATAATTTACATCAATAGAGGAGTAGTTTTATTTTTCATTCTTAAAAAAGGATATCAATTTATCGTCCATTGTCTTATCCCTTATAAGATCAGTGTTTTTATTCCTAAAAATTATATTAAAAAATGAATAATTCTTATTCTTACAATTTCACAGTACTCGCTTAGCTTCTATGATTTTTTTCTCCTTGTCTTGGGCAATTCTTATATATATATTAGTTTAACATTTCAGGAAAACTGATGCTTACCTTATAGACATCATACTTTTCAGTTTGAGTGAATCCAAGAATATCATAAGCTTCGTCAGCAAACTGCATGTCTTCCTTGTCATCAATACTGTCCACAGTTATTTTACCCTAAACAAATTAAAGTAAATCATTCCACGATCATATACAATTCGATATACATTCGCAAAAGCCAGGGAAAAAACATTCTGCAATAAAAATGACTTTTGAAGATAGGTAAATAATTATGAAAAGGTATGTAAAAAGCAACAAAAAAAAAACATTTTTAAGATAAATGTGAAGTTACCAAAAATTAAACTTTCAGATATTTGTTGCAATAAAGAATGTAAAATTAATATTTTGTTTATGCGTTAACCCCTCAACGCTGTCCAACAGCCGTTTTTAAATGGCTTTGCTATATCTCCAACCTAAAATGCGAAATCTTTGAAGATGTGCAGAAGTTATGGTAAACGCTAAGAAGTAGATTAAAGTGCTTATAACATAGACTTTATACAATACAAATGAGCAATGATATGCCTATCTGATTTACATTGACCATTGGTAAGCCAGTATGACGTCATTTCTTATAATGCCACTATAAGATGCTTCAAACCATAAAACTAAAATCTTGCCTGAGAGACATAATAATAATCCTTGATATCATTGGAGAGAAGGCACTTCTGCTTGAGGTCAGGTACAGCATCAGACATGATGTTGTAGAAAGAGTGGTAGCATCTCTCCAGAGATTGCTGGTAGGTCAACCTACTCTTCTCCAACAAGTAGATAACCATATCAGCACCTAGATTTCATTTAGGTTAAGATTTAGAATGAATTAAATTTTCTCGGCTGTTATTAAGGATAGAATTGAGTCTAAATTTCTCTTTTTCAAAGAATTTATGATTATGCATTCCCATATAAACAACCCCTTAAATAGTGGATGTAAATATTCATTTATTTCCCGGGTATGATCATTTATATCCCGGGTATCATTTTTAGAAGATTTTAAATTTTTTTTTTGGAAGATTTTAGAATTTTTATTAATTACTAAAAGAAAGAAAATAATCTCCTTTTTTCATATTTATAATATTTTTTGAAAAGAACACTTATTTTCAATATATATAATTTAGCATAAAAATGAGTTTTTGTTTAAATGAGAATGATATTCCTGTCCAGTTTTTTATTTAGGAATGAATACCCCATTTCTTATATATTTTTACAGCTGAGAAAATATATATTTATTGCATCGCATTAAAGACTGTTCTCCGCGGATAAGAAAATGGAAAGTAATAGCACTAATTCATGTTTTTGCTCTGAGAATTCTAAGCCATGCTGTAAGACTTGACATCAAATTTTTTTGTGCGTTTTGTAATAGTTTTGTATCATATATGCAACATAGACAAATCATTTAATTATTTTCTGGAGTGTATAATAAAAAAATGTATACCTGCCAATTTTCCAGACTGGTTGAAATGGATACGGATGAACTTTCCGAACCTGGAGGAGTTATCATTCCTCACGGTCTTGGCGTTACCCCAGGCTTCAAGCACAGGGTTGGTCTTAACGATATTTATAATGAGAACAGCTTATCCTTGGTTTTAAAAATTTTTAGTAAAAGCCTTTACAAGACGACATATAAAAGCAAAAAAATAAATAATATAAAAGTACACATAATAAAGATTAACATTTAGCTTTTTTTCAAATATTTTCTATTTTAGTAAAGGATACTCTGAATAAATAAATCATCCGAGTCAATTAAGGTGTTAAATCTTATTAATGACATACTGTCGACGAAAATATCTGAGGTGAATTCTTAAAAAACTTTGTGAAAAATCCTCCAAAATCGCATAAAAAATCTACTAAAAATATAAAATCATAAAAGAGTTTTAACATAAGGTTTTGTTCAATTTTTGTAGATTTTTAATGCGATTTTGAAGGATTTTTCACACAAAAATTTTACCGAGCCTCACTATTTTAGTGAGGCAGTAAGCCAAAAAGTTTTTTCTCGTATTCATTCGAATCCGGTGGATAGGAACCGGTTCTCATCCATACGAAAAAGCTATGTCTAGCATCGTATTATATCCAGCTTTCTACGAATATAAAAATGTACAATCATAAGATTAAAACCAGTTTTTTTAGCCGGTGCCTTCGGCACCTCGGGGCTAAAAAAACTAGTTTTAATCTTATAATTGTACATTCTATATCCGCGGAAAGCCGTTTATAATACGATGCGAGAAAAAACTATTAAAGAATCCACCTCAAGTCGAATAAATCTTACAGAAGCATTTCAGTAAAATTTTAGGTCACCATTTAGCAGTTTTCCTTATGTTGCTTATTTTAGGTTAAGTAAGGGTATGAATAGACCCCGAAATGTAGTTCCGCAGTGTTAAAGAACCCAGCTTGGACAGAAACTTGTTTTTTTCCCTCAGAAATTTAAAAAAATGACAGAGGATTGAGTGCAATCATCGTAAGTTTGTAAAAATATTACAGGGTGTTTTCTGGTTTTTCAGGGGGGTTGATAGGATTGTTACCTGGACAATTTTGTCCTCAAGACCTGGTTCTCCCTCCTTCCTCTTGGAAGTGGCACCAATAGAAGCAAAGTAGGAGATAACCTTCTTCGTGTTCTCTGTCTTACCAGCTCCAGACTCACCACTGTAAACAAATAGCAAAATAAAAGTGAAGCCTCTCTGTATGTGTCTGATGAATTTTTGAACTTTTGGCTGAGAATTTTTATAATAATAAGTTATAATTATAAAGAATGTGTTAAAAATGTCAGAAAGTCCGAAAGCCGATTTTTAAATTTTACCATTTGAAGGAAATTAAGAAAACAATGATAAAAACATTCATGCAAGTGAAGCTCAATAAGCTGACAGACAAACAACATTTGTTGATTTTCAGTAGGAATTCGATGGAAAAAACGTAACTCGGCTAAGACTGAGCCTTTGGCTGCTAAGAAACTTTAAAAATAGCTGCTTTGTAACAATTGTCGGCTGTCATCCGTGCCAAAGACAAAAAAACTTACGTGATGAGAATGGATTGATTTTTTCCTCCGACCATCATGCCCTGGAAAGCGCCCTCAGCAATGGCGAAAATATGAGGGGGCACCTCATTCCTCCTCTTACCCATGTAGATCTCCATGGCACGCTGGGTGTAGATGGGGAATCTCTATAACAAAAATATGAATAATGTTTAAACTTGAAAATCGAAACTAATTTAACTTTTAAGTTTTGAAAAGAAAAAGCAAATTGTTTTACAGTAATTGTATATTGTTATAAATATTTATATGTTATAAACATGAAGAATAAAAAAACATTAAATCAATTAGTGGATCTTAAAAGAATACACGTACAAACATGTTTTTTATTCAAAGTAACTATCTACTTGAAAAAAGAATAATGATGTAAAACCAAACCTTGTAAGGATTGACAGCAATACAGAAGAGACCAGAGTATGTATAGATAAGCTCGTTGATGTATCTAACTTTCAAGTTCCAGAACACAGAGGCGTCGTTCAGGTAGGTCAGGTTGGACATGTCCTCGCAGCAGTCAAACTTGGGTGGGTTCACCTGCCCCACCTGGTCCTTCTTGAACACCTTCTTATCGCCGCCCTTGATGGCGACGGTTACCTTGTCTCCCTCTGTGGCCTCGATGAGACCCTCGAAGAAGCCTCCGGTTGGCTTGTCTGGCACCCAACATGATTTCTTAGGGTCGTAAGGCTTAGCCTGAAAAAATATAATATACTTACCAATTAACAATAATTTCTGATTTCTGTTTTTTTTAAAGCCTTATGATCCTACACAAAAAATTTTAATAATTAAATAAAAATACATTCAACAATTATGTTTGAATAAAGAATTATTCAAGACGACATAAATAACGATAACAAGAAACTAAATTTAGATTATATCAATGGATTATTATTACTTAGATCTTACACTGATAAAGTGAAACTTGTAGCTGGCTAAAATAATGACCCCCCTCCCCGTCCATCTTTTACCCGATCCCCTCCCCTCCTACTGGATGAACGAACTGAACAATAAGTGATGTAATCCATGTATATTCTATGTCTATTATTATGTGACTCAAAAATAGTTTTATTACCTTATTTTTCTCTTTGAGCTCATAAGAAACAAAGAGCCAGTGTGATGGATCTGGATCAGGTCCAGAGGTTTTCTTGATGTGACCAGGCATTCTGGGCTGACAAATATATATTATTTAAAGATACAAAGAGCCAGTGAGATTGGTCTGGATCAGGTCCAGAAGTTTTCTTGATGTGACTATGCATTCTGGACTGACAAATTTATATACATTTAAAAAGATACAAAGAGTTAGCGTGATGGATCTGGAACTGGTCTAGAGAATTTCTGTACGTGACTAGACATTCTGTGCTTTTCATAAAATTGTAATTGATTATAAAGATGAAGACATTTCTTAATTAAGTAAAAATTTTTGATAATATTTTTTAATTTCCATGTTTTGAGGTCTGAGTTAGCTATGGTATTTTAAAATTTTTCAGTTGGTAAAAATGAGGGGTTTCAAAGTTTGGTGGGAAAACTTCTAATTAGCCTCCCCCCCCCCCCCCCTCCTCTAGTCTTTTATATTCTCCAAATTGAATATGATATATTGCGTGATAGGAAAACGTATAAATTTATAAACATTTTATGATAATTTTGATAATTTTAATAATTTTTAAATTTATAAAATTAAGTTTTGTTTTACGTTACTGTAAAAGAAACATGAATATGTTTAGTGTTTACCTGTCTAAAGTTGAGTGCCTAGTGGTAAAGCTTTGCAGGGATCCTAACTATTTATGCTGGGCCGGTCAGCACTATCATAATTCAGGGGACCTTTTCAGGCGCGCGCTCAAGTGAGGGGGCGTGTGCATGCATGTGTTTGTGTGGGCTGTTTAGTTAGTGCACTATTTCTAAAGGTCTTCAACAGGGAAAAATAAGAAAAGATTTGTGTTAGGTAGTAAAGTCACATCCTTTTTTTTACATAAAATGGATTTTTTATAATTATGAAGTATAGATATTGAAAGTAGTTGAGCTTCCTAATACATGTTTATAGAAAGATATATGTAGATACATGGTTAGAATTACACAATATCTTTATATTTACTATATACGAATTACGAGAACTGTTTCCTTACTTATAAACTACGAGCGATTACACTCAGAATAGCCATTAGGGGGAAGGGGGAAGGGGTATAGAACGACCCTCATTTTTAAAATTAATTTATTAAAAGAAAAAGCAATAAATATTTTTTAGGTGGCCACTTTTTTCTAGGGGCGATTTTTCTTTTAATGGTGGAGGTTTTCTCCCCAAAAAAAGCCTATGAGAAGCTTCACTGTAAACGAGAAACATACACAGAATAAAGACATCCTATTAGTTTTATATAAAACTTATACAACATTTTATTGACATGAATATTCTAATGTTTTTTTTTCTTTGTGTTAACTGTCCACACACACTCTGTAAAAGACATGAGGCTCCTCATTTCTTTCTCAAATCTATATACAGGGTGCATCTTATGAATTGGCATAATTCAAAATTGAAACTTATCCTCATATTCTTGGCTATCAAGATAAAAGCTTCAAGATAATTGTCTATACAAAGGAACCTTAATAATAAAGTAACAGGATATGTGCCTGGCTACTGTTTTAAATATGTATGTTCGTATGCTAAGATCTCGTAATCGGCAAATCTTCCAAATTTTAGAGAAGTTTTTAATTTGTCCAGTTTACATTTAAGGCAATTTGGATGATAGGTTAATTTTTTCATGCAAGTTTAATAAATGTGACTTTTTTTACAGTAACTTATGTGACTAAATTCTGTAAAAATACTGTATTTTAATACATATTGATTTTATTACATTTACTTCGAATTTAAAAAAATAAGAATTAACAAAATAGGTTAGCACCCTGTGTATCTATTCTGTATAATACATAATGTAGATGGGTAGAAATGACGATGATAGAAACCCAGTAGACCAGAAATGTATGCTAGTAGAAATAAAAAAGAAGTACAGGGGAAACTAATCATTTGTATAGTGCTTCTAAGATTTCTAAATACGAGAAACCCTAATGTCTCAACCATGACACTTTGGTTGAGTTTGACTTCCGAATTAGCGGGAAGTTCTCGAGATCTGTTGGCGAACATACAAACCCCCAATACCAGGAACCATCAAGTTTCAACAGCAGGTTTGAATATAGATTTATTGATGAAATTATTTCAAAGTCCTGAAATTACAAAATCAATTAGTTCATAATTCCAGTTATTTATAACCACGTAATCTTAATTGTTTTTTAAAAATCATTTTTCTCTACGGTTAAGAATCTTTGGAAACTTTGGCTTTAAAAGAAAATTATTTGGTTTAATAAATCATTGTTAAATGCAAAAATAAAGGCACATAAAAATACTAAAACATATATTAATCATTATTAAGTTTCATGTTTAGCTGGCTAAAGCCTTTTTAAAACTACATATAATCGTCCTATACACCATTCTTCTTAATAAAAATAACAAATTCTACCTGAAGTTCTTATGGTTTCAAATCCCTGATATACTAGGGTCGTTCACACACTATGAGACCAATGATAGGCCCAATTTTGTTCTCCGAAATCTTCACACACTCATATCTCATTCAAAAGTAACGAACGTGCGCATCAAAATATACAAACAATCCATGCCGCGCCACATTATGAAAGGAAAGCCATAAAAAGACGACATTTGCGCTTAGTTTTAGGATAATGATAAGGAATTAATTTCGAACTTGATAAACACAAAGCTTCCTCGAAAAGAGGTTAAGACACACCCCCCGTTTGAAAGTCAAATTAACTTCCTTAACGAGATTCAAGGTTTTTTTTGCGCTGAGCACTAGCAACATTTCTCACTAAACTCAACTCACCATAATCACATGAGAATGGCCACATCCCGAAAACGTGACAATTTTGCTCCTAACTAAATGAAACCCCGTGAAATGCATACACAATATTATACTCCTCACTAGGACTCATAATACCTCACATTTTAGGATAGAAGGATGGGGATTGGTTTGTACCATACAACATTCCATGCACATGACAATCACAAGATCACATACACAAATCCTAAAATAGATAATCCTATTAATCATGATGTTGTAAATATAACAACTATACTAAATAATAATCATTTCATAATCAATAGGTAATAAATCATTATTAATAAATCAATAAGTACCTACGAAATCAGGTTGAAATGTAAACAATAATGGTAAAATAAAACGAAATAAATCTTAGACAAGAAAATTAAGATTTATAGGTACTTAAAACTAAATTTGTTAAGCATCAAAAAGAGTAGTAAGAAAAAATATTTCAAAATCCTTGGGCAGAAAGTTTTTCAAACCTAATGAATAAGAACTGTAATATCTTAATCAACAATAAAACTTTTTAATACTTAAAGAATAGCAAATAATAATATCTTCGTTAGAATTTTCATCGGAATTATAAAAAAAAATACCAATTTTTCTTTGTAAAAAAAAAACGAGACTTTAAATATGAATTTTCAATCATTCCTTGATCTGAATAAAAATGTTTTACTTGATTGAAATTCATATATAATTTAAAAAAAAATCTGCTAAAAAATACTTGATTTTTTTCTTAGAATAAATATCGAATCACGCAACCTCGACACATTTATTCCTTTTTGGTAAACTTTTCAGGTAAGTTTTAAAATGAATTGTACTTTTGAAAAGAATTTAAACTCAATAAAATTAAATTTGAGCATATGAAATAGAATAAAATTTAATCGCATTTCATTTGATTCTTATTTTAGGCATAAAAATAGGCATATGAAAAATGTGGCTTTTTTACTAAAAAAAATCTCAATTTCCATAAAATAAGAATCAATTATTAATCATAATTTTTAACAACTGCCTGACTGATACAGCATGTTCTTCCAGGGGAGATTTATCTGTCAGCCTGAACAAGACTCTTGCAGTCTTTCTCCCATCCTCAATTCTCGTCACTCGGCCCATCCTCAAACATCTCATCAGCGGATTGGTACTCGTAACCAGAACTATATCTCCGTCAGCTAGTGGCTCCGCCATCTCATCCTTCCACTTGGACATCCGTAATATCTTCGGCAGGATCTCCTGGCGGTAGGCAGTCCAAAACTGGGCAGACAAATCTTCTAACAACTTCAACCTGGAGGAAATTTGGTCCTCCGGTTTCATCGCCACATTGCACAACGGCTGGCGGTCAACATTTCCCAGCAGCTGGCCAGGGGTAATCAGCCGCCAATTCTCCACGTCGTTCGCAGCTTCTATCGTCAATGGTCTGCTATTCATCAACTTGCTAACCTCCGCCAACAGCACCAGGAGCTCGTTGAAATTAACAGAACTATTCACCAACTTCTTGGACAGCAATCTCTTGGTTAATCCCACCATTTTCTCAGCTTGCCCAATGAAATGGTGGGCTCGGGCCGGGATCTGAGACCAAGAAAACTCTACCTGGCTGCCCAACTTCTGCTCTAAAACCTTGCGAGCACCGGATAATTGTGTGCCCATGTCGCTTACTATGACCTTCGGCAGACAATGAACAGCTTCCAACTTGCGCAGGGACAACAGGATACTGCTGGTATCATACTTTTCCAAGGCATCTAACCATAACGCCCCTGAGAACCTGCAGACCACCACGAACACCCACACCTTCTTCGTTGCTGTCTGACTCCTCGTTTTGGCGGCAGCTCTCCTCGTAACCAGCGGACCCATCAGGTCGACTTGCACAGCTTCAAAAGGCTTGCTCGGGACCAACTTGTCAGGTAACACATCCTTCATGGTAGTACGACATTCCTTAGCCCTCTCAACACTGCAGGGCCAACACTTCTTCACTTCCATGATGGACAACCTCCTTGCCTTCACAATCCAGCACCAACGGCGGCTCTCAGCTAAAGTTCCACGGACTCCAGAGTGAAGCTCAACATGCGCTTCTCTCATAAAAACAGCAGCTAACCAATTACCAGGCTCCAAAATTATTAAACCTGGCATGTCTTCAAATATCATTTTACGGCCACCAGTAATGGCGTCAATGACGGGCTCTCCACGGCCAACCATTTTAAGAATTCTCATGTCCCTGGTCACATAATTTCCTCCGGGACCAACGACAGGCCAGGTCAATGATACTTCATGCACTAATGGATTTAATGACGCATAATTGCCTTTAGCGTCATTTACCCACTCATCCTCTTGGCTTCGTGACACAATGAAAAGTTCCGCCGCCGCCATAAAATTGTACAAAGACGGCTTGTACACAGAATCTGCGGCTGCTACATGACTACCAGCGGCTGTAGTCTTACCTTCTTGTCTGCTCTTTAGCTTCTTCAACCAGGTGTTCGCAACTTGCAGGACAGCTGCCATAATACGTTTGGCCTGTCCAAATGATCTCCTGTGCTTAAACCTAAAGACATCTTCAGCGGCTTCTCCGGCAACTTTCATTGAACATAACTTAACCATTTTGGTATTCAACTCCTCTGGGGGTAAAACCTGCTTGACTTCTTCGGCAGTTTTCACCGGCCACGCACTTTCATCCTGGCGCAACCATTCTGGGCCCAATCTGTACCTGGAACCTGGTCCTAAATCTGATACCTTGCAGGTGCTTCTGGTGCCAAAATCTGCAACATTGTGCGTCCCCGGGACCCACCTCCAGTCATCCTTGTTGGTTGCAGATTGAATTTCTCCAATACGATGAGAATTAAATGTGTTCAACATAGCACTGTTGGAAACTATTTGTGATAAAACACACGATGAATCAGTAAAGTACATCACTCTGATAATATCAAAGGGCAGGGCATCTCTGATGGACTTTGACAACCTTGTGGACATCTGGCACCCCATCAATTCAAGGCGTGGAATTGATTCACACTTGACCGGCGCAACTCTTGACTTGGTGGCTAGCAGAAACGTTTCAAATCCTTGTCTAGTTGGCCACCTCAAATATGCATTACATGCATAAGCCTCTGATGACCCATCCGAAAACATCATCAAGGATGGAAGGCCAGTTGGTTCATCCGGGACCACACAACGGTCAAACTCCAATTTAGCGACCTCAGCTCTGTCCTCCAGCGACTTAACAAGTTCATCCCGTAGACTTTTTGGAATGAAATCTTGCCAGCCTAAATTCAGCAAACATGTTTTCCGCAGGACAAGTTTAATTCTCAACAGAATAGGGCTGCAAAGCCCGATCGGGTCGAAGGTTTGGGCGGCGAACCTGTGGACCATCTTCTTTGTCAGATTCTCGTCCAAGGCGTCCTGGAGGTTGTACAAATCAGCATCCTCTTTCACCTTCTTTCCCTTGACTTTACCATCTTGGTTGACTCTTGTGGCGATGGACAACACATCGGTGGCTGGCTTCCATATCAGCCCGAGAACCTTGGTAGGCTGGCAATCATCTCCAGAATAAATGACTTGTTTGAAGGAAAAACTACCTTTGCCGATAATTCTGTCGGCCTCTTTCATCATCTCCTTGGCTTCTGGCTTCGATCCTGCTCCCGAAATAACGTCATCTATGAAGCTGTGCTTCTCAAGCTTGACTGCAACTGGAATCTGAGGTAACTTGAATTCCTCATCAGGGTAGGTAGGTATTTGTGGCTCCTTCCATAATTCAGGTTTAGCAACAATTTCACTACCGTTTATCTGCCCCTCTCCATACATCTCCTTGACCTCCGCTTCACTCTTTCCGCCGAACAGGCGGGACGTCAACTTCAGGGCTGTAACTGCCAAATTTCCCGCAGCTAACTCGCCAAAATTCACAACTTTAGTCAGGTAAATTTCAAGAGGACCGTCTGGCGTCGGGGAAAATAAAACTCTCTTCATCTGGCTGTCGAACTCTGTGGCCAGGATGGAGTTATAAAACTTGGAAATATCCGCGGTTATACCAACCTTGTAACCGCGGAAAAGCATCAAATGATAAAAAATCTTCTGCATTGGCGGCGGGCCTCCCAGCATTATGTTATTAAAACTGGTACCTTTGAACGTCAGAGAACTATTTGCACACAATCTCATGGGTGTGGAACTTGAATCCTCCTTGAAGGCAACCACTATTGATGAACAAGACTTAGGTCCTTCATACTGCAATTCTTCAGGCGTGGCTTTTTGAAATACGCCTCTTTTTATGGCGTCGTTGAATACCTCCACATACATTCCATAGGTACCTTCCTTGACCATCTTGGCACGATCCTTTTCAGCAATTTTGCGGGCTAAACTCTCATTGTAGGGTAGAGTGTGAGGATCTTCAATATAAGCATATTGACCTGTCCACTTGTTGGACTGCAAGTCTAGTGTTAAACCTGCCTCAATTATCCTCTGCCTCTCACGCTGGTCCCAGGTAGTGCCGTCGGCCATAGCCTTGCACTCTTGACAGGCAGTACATCCTGGACAAAGTGCCTGCGGCTGTACGCCAAACGATTCAGACGTCAGAAAGTCTGGCAAGGTGCCTCCACTGACACTGACAGCCTTATAAGCTGACTTTTGATCTCCAGCTCCACCGTCAGCACTCGTACAGATAAAACCACTACCAAAAATGGTTCGCCACAACATAGACTGGCCCACTTTCTGGTAGGTTGAAGGAAACACGTCAGGATGTGTATTTCCAATGATGATATCTAAGCCTCCACTAATATATGTAAACCTTTCTGGCGGCATTTTAAATATCTCGGCGGCAGTTTCGGGGTGGACCGAGCGCATCTCGTTGGCCCCGCCGAGGGTAGGCATGACAGCTGCCTCAAACTCCCTCAAATTGCCGTCCCTATCCTTCAGATAAAACACAACATTGCGGCAGGAAGACTCACTGCCGTCAGCTACAGAAATAGTTGTATATCTGCCGGTAGATTTCAGCTTCAACTTGTTGGATAATTTCTCAGACACAAGTGGCAAATTTGCCCCAGAGTCAAACATCACAGTGGCGTGGCAGGTGCCGCCGCCAGGTGCTACAACAGGAACTAACTGAAGTAAGAAGGTACAGGGACTGGGTGCAGAACTTGACTTGTAGACTGTATTCACACCAGCACTGGCCTCATGGAGTAACCTAGAATGGTATCTGTCGCAATTATTGGTACCACAAACACCAAGCTTATCCGATTTATTACACTTGTCAGCAGTATGGCCGTCACATAGGCAGAGTTCACATAACTTCTTCTGCTGGACAACTTTCTTTCGGTCAACCACATTCATTTTCTTAAACGTGAGGCAACGGAAAATCGGGTGTTTCTCCTTGCAGCTCTCCACAGGACATGTACTGTTCCACTTGGAAGCCTTGTCCTTTCCAGCCTTTCCATTCTTATTGTCGCTGCGGCCAGATACTTGCGCGGCGGCAGCTCTGTCACGATTTCTCTTGCCGGCGTGAGTGTCATAGGACATATCACCGGCCAACATGGCACCCCTGGTCCTCTCCAGCAGTTCTACAATCTTCTGGATGTCTGGTTGGTTCATGCTACCTAGCTCCATCATAATTTTGTCTCTCAAATTTTCAGGGCACTTGTCTTTAAAAATATGAATAAGAGTTAGGTGATTGTAATCCTTAGCTGCAGAACCAACGATGGTTTCTACTTCCTGCATCATGCTCTTGAAGGTAGCAATTGCGCTAACCACGTCCACAGGTTTATCCACAGGTTTCATCTTGTTCAGCTTAGTTAAAATCCTCATGAACCGGCGAGTGTTTGATAAAAACATCTGATCAAGAAACAACCATTGTTCATTATGATCTCTAATCGCTGACACTTGCTTGCGTAGTTCCGGGTTGGTTATCACCTTCTCCATACACAACATCAGACTTAACCTCTGGTCAGCAAATCCATAACCAGAGCATAGATCTTTAAAGACCTGTTTAAAGTTTGGGTAATCCGTGTCAGTACCGTCGAACGACGGCAACAAACTGTTGTCCCAGCGCCCATACTGCGGGTTGGAACTCCGAATATCCACGGCAGACATACTTCTGGAGAGCATGGCAGGTGTCCCACTCTCATCCAGGTTAGATGAACGACGTTCCATCTCTCTAAGCCTTCGGTACATATCACGTACTTCTTGGCGCAACTCCACGGAAATTTTAAGCACTCCCATGTCCATCTTCACCTTCTCAATGACGTCGAGGTTCCTGGCGACAGTGCTTGACCTCGCGTCGTCTGAATCATTGTCAAGCCAGTACAGAATTTTTGTACACTGCTCCAACGACGCATAAACTTTATCTGCAACAGTTTTCTGCTCACTAGCTTCATCCAAATCACGCTTGAACTCGCGCAGCTCACTAGTCTCCACGGCAGGTTTTAGACTTTTTATTAGGTCAGATTGGTCCTTGACCTCACTAAAAATGTCACGAATTGATTTTACATTCACATTTTCACATGAACTAAAACTTTGGCAGGCTTTTAGATTGTCATAAAACACTTTTAACTGTTCGTCAAACACTTCTAGCCTTTCACTGCCAATAGCGATAGCTCGCTCAATTTTCTGCTTTTTGGTTAGTGGCATAATGATTCACTAGGTACTTATTTCACAGAAAAATTGTCACAGTTTATTGCATCAATAATTCACTGGATGCTATTGATCTCTTGATGAATGCTAACGCCTATTCATCAGATACTTTGAAATTGTCTCAACCATGACACTTTGGTTGAGTTTGACTTCCGAATTAGCGGGAAGTTCTCGAGATCTGTTGGCGAACATACAAACCCCCAATACCAGGAACCATCAAGTTTCAACAGCAGGTTTGAATATAGATTTATTGATGAAATTATTTCAAAGTCCTGAAATTACAAAATCAATTAGTTCATAATTCCAGTTATTTATAACCACGTAATCTTAATTGTTTTTTAAAAATCATTTTTCTCTACGGTTAAGAATCTTTGGAAACTTTGGCTTTAAAAGAAAATTATTTGGTTTAATAAATCATTGTTAAATGCAAAAATAAAGGCACATAAAAATACTAAAACATATATTAATCATTATTAAGTTTCATGTTTAGCTGGCTAAAGCCTTTTTAAAACTACATATAATCGTTCTATACACCATTCTTCTTAATAAAAATAACAAATTCTACCTGAAGTTCTTATGGTTTCAAATCCCTGATATACTAGGGTCGTTCACACACTATGAGACCAATGATAGGCCCAATTTTGTTCTCCGAAATCTTCACACACTCATATCTCATTCAAAAGTAACGAACGTGCGCATCAAAATATACAAACAATCCATGCCGCGCCACATTATGAAAGGAAAGCCATAAAAAGACGACATTTGCGCTTAGTTTTAGGATAATGATAAGGAATTAATTTCGAACTTGATAAACACAAAGCTTCCTCGAAAAGAGGTTAAGACACCTAATTTGTAAAAAAAAAATGCTCTGTACAAAATAGGTCCCTGTATTAGCTCTCCATCGAAATATGACCGGCTTAAAAAAAAATACTACTCAGGATAGAGGATGCAGGTTAGGGGACCTTTTGAACATTTATCCTATTTGTAGCTCTAAAATTTTAAAACGGGGAACACGATTTTAGGCACTCTCCCGTAAAACTCATTTTGAAATATCCTAATAGCTAACAATCAATTTGTTACTTTTTATAAACAGGCATTAAGCTCGCCGCTTTCCCTCAATTTGCCTAGCAAGCACGTCACATCCCCCCCCCCCCTTGCTAATTTTTAAATAAATTAAAAATATGGGGGATGTGGGTAGTCTTTTTCTTGATTGCTAATATTTGCCCTACCCTTGCGGGACTTCCATGCACTAAATATATGAACTTAATCTAAAATAAAACAATAACACATCCCCCCCATTTTTAAAACTTTTCGAATTAAGGGGATTATGTGTTTGATCAGAAACTTTGAGAGAGACCGCTGAAATTTGTCGTTTTTGTTACTGTCATTCAAGTTTGAAATCTGATAAATAGCCAAACTCAATGCAAGAAACCAGGGGCGTCCAAGCTTTTTTTTGGGGGGGGGGTAAAAAATTTTAGGGGGGGGGGTAATTCGTGTTTGGGGGGGGTAAAATGGCGCGCGAAGCGCGCCGAAATTTTTTTTTACCCCCCCCAAAATTTTTACCCCCGGGGTAAAATTCGATTGGGGGGGGTAATTACCCCCCCCTAAAGTCTGTTGGGGGGGGGTAAATACTCCCCCCAAATCTGTTGGGGGGGGTAATTACCCCCCCTAAACTAATTTACCCCGGGGGTAAAATTTTTGGGGTGGTAATTTAATTATGTAAAAAAAGCACCTACCTAATCTATTAAGTTAATAAGTACTATCCTATAACATAAAGTAGTAAGTAAGGTTTATTTGACTATAGCTTCAGATTTCATTACTTTTAATACTGAGTTCTCCTTTTTAGGAAAGCTTCACATAGATCCCATGATGGTTCCACACTATTATAGGTCAATCCTTTGAGTGGTTTTAGGCTATTTTTCTCCTCCCTTTTTACCCTTTAGAAAACACGAGTTCTTAGATGCTAAGGGCGCCACTACTATTCAAATATATAGTAGTATCTCATTCTTTAGAACATAAAAATACAATAATTAACTCACTAACCAATGAACCAATATGATTATACTTTAAAGTGAAGCGTCTTATAGGACCTGGTAAGTTTTATAACTAGTTTTGAGACACCCTGACATCCTCCCAAAAGAAATCGCCTATAGAAATTCTTTTTCATTATTTAATGAAATATTTAATTTAGTTAGGTATCTATTTTATGGAATCTTCAGTGCTTTACAATTACATCATAGATCCCCGGGATGGTTTTAGCCCTTATAAAGGCCCAAGCAAATAAAACATGATCAAACTATTAAATTTTTTGTTATCATGGTTAAGAACTGTTTTAACTGGTTGGACTATATTGGGGTATAGTCCCTTTTGTGGCAACGCTCTTTAAGGGGCGTTTCTTCGTTTTTTTCACACAAGCTTCTCTCCTATTTCTAGCCCCTGCGGGGGGCCAATTGCTTAACCATGTGGGGCAATCACCTAAACCAATATAACCTATCCTAAAATTAACTATCAGTAAAAATTTTTTATAAAGAACATTCAATTTGGGGGGGGTAAATACCCCCCCCAAAACTTTTTTTTTAAAGAACATTTATTTTGGGGGGGGTAATTACCCCCCCCAAAATGGTTTGGGGGGGGGTAAATACCCCCCCCAAAATCGTTGGGGGTGCCTACGGCACCCCCAAGGTAGGGGTAATTTTTTTTTGGGGGGGGGTATTGTTCACAAAATTTTGGGGGTGCCAAATGGCCCATTACCCCCCCCCCTTGGACGCCTATGCGTCCAAGCTTTTTTATTTGGGGGGGGGGGTAATTTGGTTTTCGGGGGGAGGGGTAATCACCACTCCCCCCCCCCTTGGACGTCCTTGCAAGAAACATTTTTTATATTGAATATCAAATCTCACGTTTATGTTAAGATATTATTAATATTGATTTTACATTGATTAAGATTTTTATAAAAAAAAACATTGAAAGTTTTGAAAGGAAAATAAATATAAATAAAATATCTGATTTGTAATCCACAATTTTTTGCCCTTTTTCTAATCGTCAATAGACCTAATTAAAAAGTTTTCAAGAATCAACAGAAGAACTTATATATGAAATTTATATAAACTATGAGTAAAAACTTGATAACGCACAACACCCAATATTAAAATTAAAATTGTTAAGGCATGCCTTCCCTTTTTCACCTCTTGTTGACTGCTGTGCACGCCACTAGGTCCAACCATCTGACATTCATTTTTTTGAGAGGGGGTGTCAGTGGGGGATGACTATTAAAATAAAAGGTGTATTTTTGACAGCCTATTTTTTTATTGAGAATATCAGCAACCTGCAAAATTAAGAAATTTAGAAATGAATCATTTCAATAACAAAAACAAATTTGTTTTCAGGGATAAAGAAATAATGATTAATTTTGAAATGTTGTGTCAAATCAACCCTTACTGACAGACTTACTTAAATTTTCAAATCCTGATGATAGCCTAAATAAGGAATAATGTATTAAAGAGTAAATACGTATAGAGAAGCAACGTCAGCTGAAACGCAATTAAATCTTACTTATGTCTTTATTTATAGCAGAGTATCCTATTCAAAGACCTTAAGTATGAGAAAGCACAGGACAAAGATGTCCTAGATAATTCCTTTTAAATATCAACAATAGGGCCGTCCATAGGGAGGGGGGGGGGGGATAAAGATCAACACTTCCCTAACGTAATAGAAGGCTGGCACTAACTATTCTTTCCTCTCCCCTTCGCAAATCTTAATGAAAGCCCTTTTTAGCAGTGAAGCTACTCTATAATTCACTTTATGGGGAAAGCGTGATTTTCTCGGCTGCTATACAAGACACACAGCTAAAATTTTTAGTGAAGATTCCTATGACATATGCCCATCTAATGTATACATTGTTTTGTCCATCTGTCTGTTATTTGGGGTGCTAGATCGATTCCTAGATTTTCAAGTTTTCGTGATTTTCTCAATTCCTTTTCAAGATAGAGGGCTGAAAATTTCCGGGATTCAATATTGTTAAACCCCTCAAAATCTTATATGAAGACACTAATCACCAAAGAAGGACTAAGCTTATTTTTAAAGGGGGTGAAAATAATAGTTTCAAATGTTTGAGGTGGTTAAACTAATATATTTTTAAAATTTTCAGTGGGCAACTCATTTTACCTACTAATACGTTTTGATGTGCAAATTTTGGTAATTAAAAGCTTCATTTTTAATTAGAACTTTTAAGGGACAATAGTTAACTACACGAAATTATTTGTAAACTAGCAGCTATGACCCTAGAGGCGTCTGTAGCCACTTGAGGTAAAGGAAGCCGGTCCTCCCCCCCCCCTTTTAATTTTAGTTTTGAGATATTTTGAGGCAAACCCTCTCGAAGTTTTAGACTCAGCCCGATGTGGTTCTCCTTTATAGTGAAGCTTCTTGTCCAGAGATGGTTTTAGGCTAATTATTTTTAGACTCAGCCCGATGTGGTTCTCCTTTACAGTGAAGCTTCTTTAGAGGTCCTGAGATGGTTTTAGGCTCTTTATTTTTATAATTAAGTCTGGTTATGGTTTTAGGCTATTTTTTAGCTCTTCCATATCCATTCAAATATATAGCCCCTATATGCTAGGGGGCACAACCGCTAGTATTGTATAATGTATAGAATATAATGTATGTATGTATATTTAATAATGTGACTCTGGTGCAAAATTTATTATCTCCCCCGGGAGCAATGCTTTTCTACACAAATTAATACGTGTTCAACAGAGTCAACCATAGATACAATACACTTAGGATCAGATACACAAACAATAGTTTTATTCATATTCAGTCAACAGATATAGAAAATTCACCAAATGTTTGTGTTTTTTGCCCAAATGAGTCATACATGTTTATCTTTTACAATGAATCAAGTCAAAGCAAGGATGACAACATTTATAAAAGCGAATCTCTAAAATCAGGTGGTAGGATAAACGAACATTTACACTTGTAGAGTGTCAAACTTAAAAATATTCTAAATATTCTAAAAGCCTACTTTTTACACATAGAAATATTAGAGGATTTTGGTAATTTTAAAAAGATTCAATTCTAAACATTACTTTAAAAATTTACTATTAAGCTGAGGATTTTCTTTGATTTTTGATTTATTGAAACCATCAAAACGTTTTTTAGTAGCGAAGCTACTCTATACTTCACTTTGTCTGTCCTTTCGTCAGTCCAACTTTCAGATTGTCAGTCCGTAACGTGCTATGGGGGGAAATATGATATTATCGGTTGCTATTGAAGATGGACTGCTGATTTAAAAAAAAATATACTTCTTAGCATCAAATATACAACATACTGGATCAGCCTAATTAATACTTTACAATACATATATGTTATTTTACGGGTTGCGTGATTTTAAATTATGCATCGTGCATATTTCTTTCTTTCCTCTTATTCTTTTTATAAAAGCAAAGCTCAACAAATCAGACAATAGAACAAACGAACATATAGATTGTGCTATTAAAAAAGAAAAAAAGCTAAACAAAAATTCGATGTTTTCCTGAAAATTTATATAATCAGGATCCTTAATGTATAGGTACTTTAGTTGCATGACATTGTACCTTAGATTCATAGAAATCACCATGTCAAAAACAGAATCTATAATAAACTGTTAAGCCAAAACGCCGATAATAATAAAATTATTCAAAATGTACGTACAGCTATTCTGGTATTCATTTTAGAGTTTCCATGCTTCCAAGATCGATAGGACGATTCTAACGTAGAAAAAAAGCTTTTCTATAATGTAATGTAAAAGATTATAAACTGAAAAAAAGAATAATCTTAACAATTTAATTTTATTCCGAAACAAAGAATAAAACTTTTGCTAAGTGAGAGAAAAGGGTGGCAAAGGGGTAGAGTCAAATTCAACCAGGGACGAACATGGCACCCCAATAAAACTATTTTTCCTCCAACTTTTCCGTCTTAAGGTGGCAAAAATATTCGCATCATTTACAATAAACGTTTTTTTTCAAATAAAATTATGGAGTATAGTAAGAACGGTAATTGACGGTTGGGCATACTCTTATCGAGTAGCTGCACTACTAAAATTTGAGACAAAAGTTTATATCGTATTATAAACAGCTTTCAGTAGATAATAGAATGAAAAAAATTTAAAGAATGAAACCAGTTTTGTTAGCCAGGAGGGGCCGGAGGACGGGTTAGCAAAACTGTTAAGTTGTAATACAATCCAGGTGATATTAAACAGTTTCGAAGTCATACAGGAAAAAAATTCTTTCACTGTCATATCCTTTTCCCTGTATGAGACTGCCTGAAAATATTAATTTCTCAGTTTCAACTTTCGCGTTCTAGGAATTAAATTAAATGAATTTTGTGAAGAATTTATTAATACAAAATATAAATGCTGGAAGATGCTAGATATTTTGTTTTTATAAAAGCGAAGCTTTTCACCTCTTAAGGAAATGACAGAAAGTAAAAATCATTTAGCAATATTAAGTTAATATTTTTTACACAAGAAACCAAAGATATAGTATAACTGTATAAATATTTATATTTTTAAAATTGACTACAGGGTGTTTCAAGAGAAATGTCTTTTTTAAAAACTTAATTATGCATTGAAAATAAAACAATTATATAAAATGCTTCATATATTTTGAGAACTGATTCTGGTACATTTATGTTTCAAGTATTTAAAAACGATTATTTCAACAAATTATGCTGTAAAAACCGGTTTTTGCAAAGGCCTTATTTTTGAAGATTTATGGATTTAAAGGTTGTGGAAAAAATGCGCACATTTTTAAATTCGAATTGCACAGCTTGTATTTACATTAGAAAAATGTTATGCATACCGCTAGAATCGTCATAGGCCCAAGTTTTTAGAAATATGAGAACCATTTTTGTGCTATGTATAGTATAGGAGCTAAATGGTAAAATGTTCCAACTCACTTTAAACTTTTTAACCTTTTTCTCACATTTTTCAACGTAGCTCCTAAACTACAAAGAGCACAAAAATAGTACTTATATTTCCCAAAACTAGAGTTTATGACAATTCTAACGGTATGCATAACATTTTTCTACTATTAATACAAGCATAAATGTACCAGAACAGGTTTTCAAAATATATAAAGCATTTCATAAAATTCTTTTATTTTCTATGCATAATTAAGTTTTTAAAAAAGACATTTCTCTTGAAACACCTAGTAGAAAAATGTTTTAAAACAACGCATTCAATTCAAATTAGTTTACTTTTACTTGAATGAGTATACAATGCTAAAAGGCTTCTACATCAATCCTTTTCAAATAATTTTATGTAAAATATTATTTAGCATTTATCTCTTCTTCTGGACTATGGGCGCAGCATACATTCAACAACAACAAAAGCAATTAAGAGTCCAAATGAACCGCTGTGACTCAAGAATAAAGTATAGCTATAAAGCGAAATAAATCTAAAATACTTTAAATGCTACTAATTGTTGCCCCCCAACGGTAGCTGAAAATCACGAATAGGTTGTGTGATTTTTTTCAAATCAATTTCTTTGTTGGTATAAGCTGGGTGTGACATCTTGTTGCTCTATTTTAGTTTTGCCAATCCTATTTTCAATTAGAGAGCTAAGTAAACGTAATAATGTGCCTGGATATGTTTATACTGATCTTATCTAAATAAACCCATCAGCACCCCCCCCCCCCCCTCACAAGCCCCCTGATCCACCACATACACTTTATACTTAATTTATTGTATAGATCTACTTTTACAAAAATCAATATATTTTTATTATATCAGAAAAATCAACATACAAATCTTAAATGTTTTAGAAAATAAGAGTGCAATGAAGTTGCAATTTTGCAATTAAAAATTTTTTAGCTACCAAAGGTAGAATGTTTCATATAGGAATTGAGGGATGTGAGAAGGGTTAAATATTTTCCATTGTCCTATCCACTTTAAAATCCTAAAATTACATAAGCTGTTATAGGACACCTATCGAAAATTTTAAAAATTCTATTGTTTTTCTTTAAAGATGTTTTAATAAGATCACTTAGAAGTACATAAAAGATAAAATTTGAATTAAGAAAAATTACAAAATATCTTACAAATGAACAGTTACTGGAATTTTATGTAAAAATATTAACAATAGAAGATATTTTAATTTAAAAAAAAAAAAATTATAATCTCAATGAATTATTTAACCTCTAAATAAAACAAGAATAGATATAAGGGCTCGGCAGCCGTCTGTAAGCCTCAGGGAAAACAACTTTTTGCAATTTTAAAAATCAGCTTGAAGTATAAACCTAACCAAATATAGTAATCCCTCTTTTTTTTATTCAAAGCATCCAAACGGGGTTAAATTTGAGGTTTAGTCGCGGCGGACGTACGGCTGCCGAGCCCTGATAAATATTTGCATTAGTAGTGCAGAATAAAGGTATAAAAACAGATTAAAAGAAAATCAATAAATAATCATCATAATTATGCCTTTTGGCTTAGCGATTAAAAAATAGACTCTTATACTACATATGTTCAATCTAAGTACATCTCTTTTTAGCTAACGTGATACTAAACGAAAGGACATGTTTTATAGTAGCTGCGCTACAAACAAAAACGATACATAAAACACTGTGGACTGGTAAGATGTATAAGTATACATTATTCCATTTTATCTAACTTAACCTTAACTAAAAAGTATTTTTAAGTTACAATTCAAAGAATTTTTTTTAAATCAGGAGATATGTAAGTGTATTGCAATTAAACCTTATTTTTTGAGTCCCTTCTTACGTTTATCCAATCTCATTATAAATGTATCTATTTCTTTTCTGACAAATTACTAAACATTTAAAATTTTTCCATTTAAAAGAATGGATTGATGATTCAAATTGTTGTTATAATCGCACTGATATTATTTAGTTCATGTTCATATAGAACAATTAAGGTAGAAAATGTGACAGCACCAGGAGAGCAATGCAGCAGGTCTAGTTCCAGAATTCAGGTAGATAATGTGACAGCACCAGGAGAGTGTGCAGCAGGTCTAGTTCCAGAATTCAGGTAGATAATGTGATAGCACCAGGAGAGTTCCAGAATATACATGGAGTTAGGGTCCCGCAGCGGGTATTGTCAAGCAATAACAAAGTTTTAATAGCTGTCAATGCAAGACAAGTCCCGTCGCAAGATTACCTTTGCATCAACCCTTTCCCTCCTTCTCTAAGGGCCAACATTCAGATTGTTTCAATTTCTAGGTTTGGTCTTCACTCAGGGGAATCAACTTTGGTATTGTATTAACATGGGTATACAAAGATAGGTCAATGGAGTATAAATCAATATTGAGCACATTAGAAAACTATTTTTATATAAGAATGTTTATAATTATGAAGTTTTTGACAATTAGAACAAGGGGCAAGGGATACCGTTTTCATAAGTAACTATTAACAGCATGCAATTGTTCAATAAAAAGCTAAAAAAAATCATTTGAAACAATAATGTTAATTTTAGATAGACTAGATTTTTCGTCAAGTATCATACCAGTTGTTACTGATTAGTGTAATTAACATTTTTGGTTTTTACAATAAATTTGCAACATAGCAAAGTTTTTATCATATGTGAAATCAATCAGGGTAGGATATGGCAATGATTTATACATTAATCTTCTCATAATTATTATAAGCACATCCATGTCTCTTAAAGCTTCAAAATATTGATGGGGGTAGTTTGAAAGTATACAATGAGAAATAAATATTAATAACCAATAAAAAAGTGATACACATAAGTATTGGGACAAAGATTAATTTACTGTCAGTGTCACCCCTTAGCTTTGAAAACAATTATGTTTTGTTTTACTTTTCCAAAAGCAAATACAATGTTTTAAATAATTTTAGGAAATAATTTAAAAATATCTAAAAAAAATATTAAAAAGTTTAAAATGCCTCATGGTTAACTTTCTTCAACTGTAAATCCATTTCTGATCCATTCGTTCAGCAAGAAAAGAAAAGAAAAGGTCCTGAAAGAAAACAATAACAAGTTAAAATCTTATTTCATAACATGTTGTCTAAAAAAATACATTATGTATACATCCATGGATATTTTTGGTAGCGAAGCTTTTCTATTAGCCTACCTTTTCTGTTGGTCGGTATATATCATTGTATGATTGGTACAGGCACTAAAACATTGTAAAAAAAAATTATTGTATCATTGAGGAATAAATTAATATTGAATGAAAAAACTTATTAAACTGTCAAATTGATAAGACCTTCCCACTTTTTTATCATCTGTAGAGTTTTAGCATATAATTGGAACGCTACCAACTGATGTAATCGTCCTTGTTTATCCCCAAATAGATCCCCAGTTTCAATCTACTATAAATACCCTGCAAATATTTACAAGTTCTTTTATTCTCATATAAAAACTAAATCATAATAATAACTGGCGGAGGGGGATGGGGGGGGGGGGTACAACACCAGGAAGGGAGATGACAATTTGACAGTTAATTTAATTAAAACCATTCTTTTACCTGACAAGATGTCTTACAAGCAGAATTTCATGATAAAATATTGAATGGATAAATAATTTTCTCCCATGGTCCTGTCTCTGTTTCCCTGTGGTGTAAAAATGTTGTGTTTACGTCAAATGAAACTGATAAGGCAAGGCGTGAGTGTTTGTGGGCGTGTGTGTGTGTGTGTGTGTGTGTGTGTATGTGTGGGTGTATTGGTTGAAAGGAGCCGCTGGGCTAATCATCCTGTTTTGCCATTTCTACTCGTTTACTTTATATAATGTCTATTTTTGGAGGGGTTTCTATTGTAAAAACAGAGAAATTGAGGATATAGATAGTCACTGACACAAACACAATCTAATACACCCCTCACCCCTCCCCCCCCCCCTCTCCCTAAATGGATGACATAAAAATTTACGAGTTTATTTTTCAGGAAGGAAAAGGATAACACTAATATAAATTTTCCTTTTTATTTTTCATTATTTTTGGACCGCAAATTACAATAATAAAAACTGCCCTCCACCCCCTTCGCTTTGCTATTATAAAGAAACACTACATATGATTTATTTCATATTGTTTGTTAAGCCATTTTTGGCATTTTGCTGATATATTAATTGAAGAAAGTGATGATATTTATTTAGGTAACCTAGCTATGACTCATCTATAGTTGAATTGCTGATATGTCAGGTAAGTGACTAGGAGAAGAAGGACCTTTCTTGGAAAATTAGCGTGAAATTTTGAAATAGTTGTAAGGACTTTAAGGTGAGAGACGTGCTATGAAAGGGTGGATTTGTCCATAACAACAATACGTTATAAAATATAAAGTTTTCTTGTTTAATAACCTTTTTTTTTATAAAATTTACTGCGTCCCTAGCATCTAGGAGCTCTTTATCCAAAGGGATATGAGAGACAGAAAAATACCCTAAAACTACCCAAGGAAATATGTAAAGCTTCCCAGACATGAAAAACTCAATTTGGTCAGTGGTTATGGTGATCTTAGCGGACAAACAAAACTATTACTATTATTGTCTTTATACTCGGCTACTTTTACCATAATTGTCTTTATTTAATAAATTTCATATTAGTCTCTTCGTATAGAGATTTTACATCTACATTTGTGAGTGAAAACTCAATTTTATGTTATATCTATTGTTTATAACATTACTCAAAATATTTGATTGCAGTACCAACTAAAAAAACAGCATACATCGATAAAGATGAGAAATAAAATTACAGTTTCGCTTCATACGGATGAATTATTTCTTGTTTTGAAATAATCCACACAAAAAAAAATCCTTTCCTTGGCAAACATGGCCATTTATACACATTCAAATTTTCAGAGGTACCAAAATATTTTGCATAATATTATTTTGTCCTAGGGGTCGCCAGCTGCCAGGTAACCATACATAGTCTGCAATGATAGCAACGCTTTTGAACACTGTGAAATATATTGCAACTCGAACAACCCTTCATCTATAACCTATAAGTAGCTAGGCTGCAATGAATTTGCGGCAGACTGGCGGTTGCTAAGCCTTTCATTATTTTCTCCCTATTTTAAAAGAATTTTTAAAATAAGAAAAGCGCAATAAAGATTTGTTTTAGTAGATAGAGATTGATTAAAAAAGAAATAATTAAACTTTGTTTGAAAGATTATATTAAGGATTATTCAATAAAATAGGTTAAGGAAGCAAAAGGAAATAATTTTAGAATTAATAAACAACAATAAAAAATTAGTTTTTCTCCCTTAATATCAAGATCCATGAATAATTATTTACTTTACCCATTTACAATAAATAAACAAATATATTTGTTATGAAAATATTTTATCCAAGAAATAATTAACTTGATAATAATACTCACAAAGCTTTATGTACTGTAAAAAATCTCAATTTTAGACCTTTTTTTCAGTATTAGTCGCATAGCAACTCTATTCAAAGGATTTGTCCGTATGTCCATCTGTATCTCAGTAACGTTATAGAAAATGGCGTTTATTCGGCTACCAATTTAAATATAATCTAAAGCAGGCTTTATAATGGTCCTGCGATACTTTTTTAAAATCTTCCTTTCCTATGAGAATTTAGTCTATAGGAACATATTAACGCCACCTTAATTCATATTAGTTGGATATATCTATGGGGTTGTACTAATCTAACATAAATCAACCTTTTCTATTAGATAGTTATACCTAGATTGAATGTAATACCACCAATATAATATCAAAAATGTAATTAAAATTTCATACAATAAAATATATTCTTACAGTGCAGTGTAGCATAAAAACTAAGGTGAGAATATGAGTGTGTGTATATGTGTGGGTGTGTCTTTGTGAGTGAGGTGTGTGTGTGTGTGTTAGTGTGTGTGTGTGTGTGTGTGAGTGGGTGTGTAAAATGGTTTTGTATTACAGTTTGTTTGTTAATAAATGTGTTGTGAATTGTGTAAGATGATATAAATATTGGTTAATTATAGATTATACTCTACACACATAACTATACACCATCTCAAGTTTATTATCACTTAATAGTAGCGGAACTACTTTATAATTAGGGCCTGTTTTTCCGTACTTCCGTCACAATAGAAAAGCCCTCTTTCCTCTCTCTCTAACTCAAAAGATTTGTTCCTCTTTTTTTGTGTTACAATAAATTTGACTGAGTTTTTTTGTGCTACTTTTGGACAAATTAGCTCATGTTTATAGCTAAGGAATTGTATTCTGATAAATTTATGCAAACAATATTTTGATTAGATATATTTGTATGATTAGAAAATTTTTAAACAGTTTTAGAAATTTAATTAAAAAATTGTTAAGAGCCAATGTGCTACCTATGGTTTACAATTTTTGTTTTGTAGTTATAGATTGAACCAGCATAATAAATTTATTTTTATCTAATTAATAACTAATTTATGATCTTTAGTAATCTTTGATGCAATCATATAATAAATCTAAATATAATATAATATAATTCTAAATCTTAAAAATCTACAATTCAAAGTTTTAAGAAAAAGTACTTTTTTAAAATACCAATTTAAAGACAATTAATTCTTCAACTGTATCGTTAAGGATATGACTGATGAAATAATGAAAGATTTAATTTAACATCACTTTAACTTTAGTAATGCATTTGACAATTTTTCCCTTGCTTGAAATTTTATACAAGGAACGGGATATATGATACGAAATCGTAAAACCAAGTGTTTATTACAAATAGTACATCCTAGGCAGCTAACAAATCATATAGAGCTTTCTATAATTGAAAATAAATAAATATCTAAGAACATGTTATTTATTGACCCTTACAATATCATAACTCGTTATTTTTCATAATTTTATCCATTTATTAACATTTCAACTTATCTAAATTTCTAATTCCTGTTTATTGGGAAATTTACTCTTACTTTCTATCATAAAGCTTATAATGTTTTGATAATTATTTAAGCTGCGTCAGTATTAAAAATTCAAAGTGTATGAAATGGTAATTAATGAAAAAAATTAAGAAAATTAATTCTTATTTTAAACCTACGTCAATGACAAAGAATGACTTTTAACTAATAATTTAGAAAATTCAATTCCTACGTCAAAATATTAGAAAAAAATTAAAGGCAACTTAAATTTTCTTTTTGAAACGTTTTTAAATAGGGCTGCCACTTTATAAATAAGGTCCCGAAGCCCGTTTGTATAGAACAGAGAGAGAGTCGGGCACACTTAAGGCACAATCTAGCAATCAATTACACAAACAAGATATTCTAAAATTTGAAAACTTTTTATTCTGAGCTAGTTTTGAACATAATTTTTCTTGTTTTTATTATATAAACCCTATGTTTTATTTTTCACATTTATATTCAATTGTACAAGGGCATGCATAATAGTTAATTAGTGGGGGGGGGGGGGGGAAGGGAAGTTCAAAAGCAGGAAAAGTCTACATCCATAGAATATTTATAGGGGGTCAGGGCAGAGGGCGGTTGTTGTATACCCCCTTTTAGAAATTTTTCCAAGAAAGTGTACATAAACAAATTGTTGAATTAGTTAGATACAGTAAATGTCCCAACCTTCAACCAACCCCCCCCCCCCTCCCCATATGCACGCCTATATAAAATAAGACAAAGAATTGAAATCCTTGGAATCAACATTAAAATATATATATATACATGATACAACCTAATGATACAACAAGAATTTTAATAAAATTTCCCTTCTGCCCCCTCACTGAAAATTTATACACATACACACAAATTACTGTTTGTATTTGTATCCTCGTATAAAAGTAACAGGATCTGTTTCTGTATGTGTGTGTGTGCTGCTACCAACCAACGAACCGATATGGTTCTCTTTTACTGTGTAACATCTCAAAAGTCCTGGTAAGATTTTTAAATATTTTAAGGGAGGGTACCACCATCCTCCCAAGAGAAATCGCAACCCTCCACCCCTACAATTTTAATTTACTATAATTGGAAGTAGTGGGTGCTCGACTACACCACCCCCCCCCCCCCTCCTCAAATGCCCCTAGAAGCCTATAGGGGCGAAGTCGCTAGTTTATTATAAAAGAAAAGCTTTTTGTAGTGTCTGAAAACGAAACCTTCGTAGGAAAGATTCTTATTGAATTTTTCTAATATTCACAGCTCTATAACAAAAATAATTTTACTTTTATACAAAAGCCTCCCTTTATTTTATAAAAAAAAATATTTAAACAAAGGAGTTTCAATGTTTTAGCCTTTGCCATTTACCTCTAATCATTCATTTTAAGCTATTTTTAAAATCTTAAAAAATAAAATAATCTTTAAATTCTTAAATATCATTAAATTTAGTTTTTCATACATTTTTTCTGTAATTTAAAAAAGGTACATTAGCTTACAGCCGAAAAATTAAGCTAATTAAGCCCTTTCTTTCCACTTTTAATTTTAAAGCAGCTGTAAAATGACAAAAACTGAGCCCTAATATCTGGCGGCTGAGGTGATTATTTATCTTAATTTTGTTCTAAATTCTAAAATTATTAACCACAATTTTGCATTCAATGCCCGAAGTTTCTTAAAACTGAAAATGTAGCAATAAAAGTTGGAATTATAACAATTGCACTTATTTCCCCCTCTATTTGTAAAAAATGGTTTGACTCTATAAATGTAATTGGATTATTTGGACTATATATACATACATACATATACTCTACATCCATATACATTCTAAACAAGCAATAAAATTGTAATGATTTTATTAGTAAATTATGAATACACAACCTTTATATATTTGTATTTCTACAACTAAGGCTGAGATAAGCTTTGTAAACATTATTGATTACATGTAATTGATTGGTTTATATGAGCAATACACACGTAAATGTCCTAAACATATATATTTTTATCAATACACATATTTACACAAAAAAAGATAAACTAATTTCAGGGGGGGACGACAATGTAATAATAAACGCATGTTTTTCAATGCAAAGATTTTCTACATGAGAGTGTCTTAATTTGTTTGATCATACAGCTAGGTTTGGTAGAATCACCACATTTTTTAATGAGATTCCTGTAAAGATAAAGTATATTCTGAGAATTCGATACATCCACTATAAACATTTTAGCTTTTTAAATTTAAGCTATTTGACGCTAAAATCGTCAACTATTTTAAATTTGAAATGATAAATCCTATTGCAAAAAGGTACAAAGTCGCATACTTATCACCGATCAGTTCTAGTTAAAAACAAAGGCCAATAGGAGAATGAGAAAATGATAGTCTAAATTGACCAATGACTGAAATAAATTAAGATCACAGCAGATTGAAAGTTATTATTGATCTATGAAGTAGCTTTGCTACAAAAATACAAATATGTATTTTTTTAATCTGTACCCAATTTTTTACCAAGAAATGAGAATCTGCATGTTGTTTTTTTTTTGTGCTGTGATTGTGCTTGATATAATTGTGCTATGTGTAATTAAGTTGTTATAAGATTAGATGAATATATCTGCAGTGTGGGCGGGAAACAACTCACACATAGATACATTACAGCCATCACTTTTCTGTGGATTGCAATTCTATTATTTTAAATCCTTATATAAAAGTAACAGGATGTTTGTGAGTCTACGTGTATGTTTGTACTACAGGATCTTGCTAACCGCTGGACCAATATGGTTCTCCTTTACAGCGAGGTTTCCCATAGGGTAGGTTTATATCTGTTTTTGGGGGTACTACCACTCTCAAAAGATAAAACGTCCCCCCCCCCCACAAAAAATAACCTTAACCCATTTTTTTACTTTTTCTTTATAAACTAAAATTGGAAATGGGATGAGTCGACTTTCCTCCCCCATCTAAAGTGCTCCTAGAGGCAGTAGCTCCTAGTTTTATATAAAACGAAACAATTGTTTATTGTACCTTTCTGGCTTTTCAAGTTTTTGGCCATTGTTTAAAAATTAGTTCGACTTTGACAACCACTAATTTTTTGTGAGACATATGCTGGGAAATCTTGGTGACGTGATGCACCCTATACTAAGCCAATGCATCACCTTTTATTAAATGGCCAATTTCAAATATCAATAAATTATTTAAAACAAGATGTCTATTTCGAGTTTGTAGAAGCAGCGTGATTTTTTTTAAATTGGTGTACTTTGTCCAGAAGTACACTAGGTAATGATTTTTTTAAACTAGCGGCTTCTTTGCCCAAAAGGTTTGATCAAACCAATTTTTTGTATTTTATATTTAAAAGAAATTTTTTTCTTCTCATTTTTTTGAGGGGTTTTTGGTGTCCCACCTCTCAAGAAATTAGTTATAAACCTTCCCAGGACCTATGAGAATCTACCCTGTAAAGGAGAACCCGATCGGTTCAGCGGTTAGCGAGATCCTTCGCTACAACAAACAGACAAACAGACAGACAGACATCGTTCTACTTTGTATTTTAGATTAAGTATAATTTTCTAATTTTAAATATGGCATTTTGGTATAAACACCTTTAACTCTGCGTATAGTGAGAATAACTAAGGAAAGATGGGGTGAATGTATTATATTTTCATGAACAAGTGTCTTTATAACAAGCTAAACTAGAAACCCGAGAAGACTTAACTAGAAATCTTTTTGTACTAGAACATTTCTAACAGATAGGATCAATAGTTAAAATATTTAATAAACTTATAATATAAAATAGGGGATAATCTCGGAAATTGATGGTCAGAATTAGTTATACTTTTTAAGTAAACTTTTTAGATAGTTTTGGGGTGGTTTTAAGGCTTTGATCTATGTTTAAAGCACTGGGATATATCTATACCCTTGTATAGAACAATGGAAGATTATTCTTCCTCCAAATGTTCAAATTTGCTGCTACTCAAAATATTTTGTCTCGGTAGTTGATCATCGCAATGCCAAACAATTTGAAAGTAGTAAGTACACACAAACAATAAACTTAATAACTAAATTTAATCTAACCAAATAAAGAATGAAATTATAGTAGAGATATAAAATTAATATTCCAGTAGTCTAGGTATTAATCATAATTTCAATTTGTCACTTCATGCATTACGTGACTAGGAAATATGAATAATTCAAACAGGGATACAAAGAGATAATACTTTTAGGATACAAAGAGATAATAGTTTTAAGATACAAAAAGATAATATTTTTAGGATACAAATAGATAATACTTTTAGGATACAAAGAGATAATACTTTTAGGATACAAATAGATAATACTTTTAGGATGCAAAGAGATAATACTTTTAGGATACAAAGAGATAATAGTTTAAAGATACAAAAAGATAATATTTTCAGGATACAAAAAGATAATACTTTTAGGATACAAAGAGATAATAGTTTTAAGATACAAAAAGATAATATTTTCAGGATACAAAAAGATAATATTTTTAGGATACAAAGACATAATACTTTAAGGTTGCAAAAAGATAATACTTAGTAGATCCACCTTAATTCTTTTATTGAATTTCTATCTATTTTCTAAATTCTTAGGGAAAAAAGTTTGGTTGTGTTTAGTAATTCAGTAATTATTACAAAATATTGCCCTTACTGGAGACAAAATTTTATGAAAATATTTTAAAATCACGTTTCTATTTTATTTTTACTTGTAAATCAAATATATAACAGGATTATATAATTAATATTTGCCTATTTTTTTTTCTTTTCAAGAAGATTAAATGTGTATTTATTTGCACTTTGTTTTTTTCTATATGAAAAACTAAAAATTTATTTGAGATGGCCAACATTGACTTCCCCTAATCTAATGCTAGTGTAACATTATCCGTTTGACAACTCCCTCCCCCCCCCCCCCCCCCCATAATAAAATAAAATCTGTTTTCCCCTGGTTCTGTAACTTTTCAATGAACAGAAACAACATTAGCATACTTGCTAAATATGCAAAGTATCAGGGATACAGGGAAACAAAAAAGTGTATAAATATTATTTAATTGAGCAAAGATATAACACAGTTTTAATTTTTTTATCCTGGTTTCTAATAGTTTGAGCGAAGTTTAGCTTTGCAATAGTGTTTAAATGTGTGTTATTTATTAATTAGAATAGCATACAATTGGATTAACATATTTTAAACACTAAAAAGGGTGATAAATAATATGTTTGGAGCTATTTAAAAACAATAAGAAACCTACAATACTATATATGCCTTTATATTTTTAACAATCAAAGTACATGACATTAAAATAATGCACAATTAAAAATTTTGATTCTAAGAACTATTCAACTTATGATTCCTATTATAAGTTGCCCCTTTAATATTATTATATATATTTGGTAATGAGCGTTGTTCTGTTTAATTTAAATAACTTTTTGTTCAATCCCTGGATCCCTGGCAAAATATATTGTGTATGTATATAAAATGTATATTGCGACCACCGCCTCCACATGCTATTTCCTAGTTTAATTCATGGAAAACAGAAAAAATCACTTAGAGTGATTATATTTAGTGTCGCAATCATTTGTTTAACATTAATAAAGTGTGACACATGTTGGGGGGAAAGGGAATAGTAATAAAAGATAAGATAAAAGATTTAAAGGTATAAACAATGCATTTAACTTTATTTGCTTGCTATGCCCCTAAAAGTGATTCTTCCCCTGCTTAAATTATTTTAAGAACATTATTCAGATATTTTGCATGATTGCATATAACGCAGTCAAATAATTTTTTTAACAATATAAGAACCCGAAGTTTTATTTCCTTCTAGGATGAGATAGACATAGAAAAGGCTTATATTGTAGGAATCCTTATACGATTATCTAACACTCCTAAGTACAAGCAGGCAAAAATTCAATATGAGTATTACTTAAATAGCCCAAATTATGAAAGATTATCAAAATACAATCCTAGCACTTAAGTAATACTTCAAAAAAATCTTTTGATGTTTTATATAAGTAAAAAAAACTAAATAATTTATCATGTATTGTCAAATATCATCTTTTCATGTTTTCTGACTTTTTCCTAATCTTAAGCATCTACTCTGCAAAAGGACCAATATTATCTAACCCCACCTTCCAATCTCAAAAATAAAATCATCAAACATTCTGAGTTATGGATAAAACAAAGTGAACAAAACACTACAATTCGAAAAAAGGATAAATCAACGAGTTGATTTATAACTTTTATTAGAAATTATAATCATATAAGCAGCAAATCAAAGACTATATTCACATATAACTAAATCTTGAGATAAAGGTTATCTAAAACAATAGAAAGTATAAAAAAAACCTATGGAAATGCACCCATTTAACATTAAGGCCATTAGATATGCTAAAGTTATGTTATTTACAGTAAAGATTGGATAGCTAAGTTAGCCCGCACTCCCGCAGGGTTAAATAACCCCTTCATTGTCTAGGAGCATAGTTACAGTGGATTCACAGGGTAAAATTCACTCTGACGTCCTTATGGATCCATATAAATTCCATGGACTTTTCAGATAATTAAAAACATTAACTCTAAGATAACTTATACCCAAAGCTAGATTTTCAGTGCAAACATTCAAATAAAGAAATAAAGAAATTAATGATAAATTTTGTAATGACCTTTACACAAATTTTTATATGTACTTTGTAAATTGAGTTCTACTGGAATAAAACACATCTATTCATGGATACACAATACACATGCTTTATTAATATTCATGATATTCAAGTATTTCAAAAATGCTATGAACTGAATAAATAATATTATTTTTTTTTTGCAGAATTTAAATTTTACTAAGATAATTTAAGTTGATTCTAAAATTAGTATAAGATAGTCTTAATAAGTACAATTTAATATATCTTTTTAACCTGTACACTTTACTGTGACCAGGACTCGAATCTGCAGCCATCCATCCCAACAAGCACAAACTTAAGTCCATTCTGGCGCAGCTCTTCACACTGATTAACCATATTGTATGGTCTGACTTCAACTCTACAACATTATTATCATGTTGTGTGTGTGTGTGTGTGTGTGTGAGTGAGTGTGTGTGTAGTGGGTGGGTGGGTGACCACCCTCTCTGAAGCTCAGAGATGGTCTGTTTAATATTAAGAGGGGTATTTATGTGTATGTGTGTGTGTGTGTGTACCCGTAGAACAATCTGTTGGATTCCGTGTTGTTCCCCCTGTTGCTTCCCACCATCTTCTCACCTCTAATTCACTTACTCACTCCTGCACTTACATCCTATTCCATTCCTCTCGGAGGTTATACCAAGTGTGTGTGTGTGTGTGTGTGTGTGTGGAGGAGATATATTCTCTTATTTCTGTAATTATCCCGCCATATTTCCCCCTTCCCTTTCATTTATCCCTCTATTACCTTTCCCTAACTCAGCCTCTGTTCTCCCTTTCCCCCCCAAGCAACATACTCCTGGGATTAATATTCTAAACCATTTCAATTCTCTCTCTTTCTCTCCTTTCAATCTCTTTATCTCTCTCTAATACTCTCTTTAAAAAGCTCTAGTTTACCCTTTTCTCTTGCTCCAACCCCTTATTTTACACACTATAACACCCTTTAAATATAAGACTCACATACACAACATAACATACATTTTTAGTAGCGCACCTTCTCAATAACTTGGGTTTGTCAGACCAACCGACGGACCGACCGTGTAGTGAAAATGACCAGTTCATGACCATTTCTTTTCCAAAAAAAAAACATAGAAATTTTGTGTGGCACACTACATATAGACATAATTGTTCTTGTTAAAAGAAAACTTGTGTGTATCTTTGTGGTGGTTATGGGTTTCTTTAGAGGGGTGGTTCAGGTCAGAAAAAAGAGGTTAGTCAAGTAAACTAGGATAGCAAAAAGAAGGAAGGCAAGGGAAGGGAAGGGCAAGATAGTTTCTTAGTTTTAGTTGGGGATAGAGTTTTAAATTTAATTAGGGTCGGTCCGTTCGTCCGTAACGGTTAGCTCTTTTCGTTAATTTAGACATATTAGAATTGTCCTATCGATTTCAAACTTTGTATGATGATTTCACAACAGTAAGGTACAATTTAGAAAGCGTAGCAAGTCCGTACGTCCATTTAAAACATGCTGATTTTTTACTTATTCGACAACAAATTTTTATACGTTATAAGTATCCTATTCATCTTATTTTTGAAATATCGATTCCTATTACAACAAGGTACAACGTTGTAAGCTAGGCATCTCTGTAATCAAGTCTTAAAAATGTAAGTATGTTTTTTAACAGTATCATGTTATCAAGCAAATTTGCAACAAATTTACTTACAATTTTGTTTGGATTTATGCATTAATATTCTGCTTTTTCAGATCTGACTCTCTTCAAAAGTTAATGTTCGTTTGTCCTTCCACTTCAGAGCTTCGTCTTCTTTGGATGTTGTCATCCTTGTTATTACAGGAATTCAACATTAATTGTATTGTTCCTGAAAAAAAATTGAAGTAATGTTCTTCATTGTTTTATAAGTAGAATTTATTTCAGGATAACAATTTAAATTCTTTTCTTATCATGGAAAATAACAAGAATGTGCTCGATCAAGACATACAAATTTATGATATCCTCTTTCCCTAAATTCCAGCTTTCTAAATTAAGCAAAAAAGTATGTAAAGAGCATTTTAAAATCTTAAACATTTTTTCTCCAGGACAAGAACACTTAAAATTAAAGCTCGAATAACTAATTTACCTAATTACTAGTTGCTATGTCCTCTAGCGATTGTGCCTTTTAGGGTATTGGCTAACAATATTTCAATATATATATACTAGCTGCTTCGCCCCTAGCCTCTAGAGGCTTTGCCCCAAGAGGTATAATTACATCTTCTATTACTTACCCAGCAAAACGGATCGCAAATTTTCGCACCTACCCAGCAGGAAAACATTTTCTAGATTAAATAACGAATTCGCAAAATTCGTAAAAAAAATAGTCTAATGTGTTCTCAAGAAAATTACTACTGGTGCTGCTCATAGTCTAATGTGTTCTCAAGAAATTTTTTTTTGGGGGGGGGATAAATTTTCATTTTTTGGGGGGTTGGGGGTGTCCCACCCCCCAAGAAAATAGCTTAAAACCACCACAGGACCAATAGGTAGATACCCTGAATAGTAGAATCCGATCGGTTTAGTGGTTACCAAGATCTTAAGGGACAGACAGACAGACGGACAGACGGTCAGACGGACAGACAGACATCGTTCTACTTTGTATTATAGATATAACGGCTCCAAATACCACCAAATCGGCTTAGTAATTAACATAAAACAAAAAATCCTTACTACTTATTGTTCGCTAATATCATCTAGGAACTCTGTATTCGACGGAAGAGAGGAAATTCAAAACATTTAGTCTACTTTGATTTATATAAAAAAAATTGCGAATCAAGTCAGGCAGAGTGTGCCAAACACAACAAGTAAAGCAAAGTGTGCCAAACACAACAAGTAAAGCAGAGTGTGCTAATATAAGTAAAGCTTCCATTATTTCATCAAGTAAAAATCGTCCCTAAAATGGTAAACTCAATCGATATATTTGTCTAGAAAGGTTAATGGACAAGAATAGTTATTTCTCGTATCGTATTATAAACGGCTTTCCGCGGATATAGAATGTACAATTATAAGATTAAAACTAGTTTTTTTAGCCCCGAGGTGCCGTTAATTTAAACTGGTTAGAATCGTCCTATCGATTCCAAACTTTGCATGATGATTCCTGTAGTAATTAGGTACAATTTAGAAAGCGTAGCAACTCTATAAGCAATACCAGAATGTCCGTGCGTCCATTTGAAACATGTCGACTTTTTAACTTTTTTGACAACAAATTTTTGTTACAAAGTTACAAATATCCGATTCTTCTGATTTTTTGAAAACTGATTCCTATTACAACAAGGTATATTGTTTTAAGCAAAACATCTCTATAAACAAGTCCCAAAAATGTAAGTATGTCCTTAAACAGTATCATCTATTTATGCAGTTTTGCAATAAAATTTACTTAAAATATTGTTTGTACTGATGCATTAATATTCTGCTAATTCAGTTCTGACAATCTTTAAATGTTAATGTTCGTTTGTCCTTCCATTTCAGAGCTTCGCTTTTATGGATGTTGTCATCCTTGTTTATACTACAAGTTTGTACAACCCAATCAATGTGAATAAATCCTTAATAGATTTAAGCCAAAAAATGAGAGATGAAGTAAAACTTTGGGTACAAGAATGAATTTATATACACCTCTCCTCCCCTCCCACCTGATAAAACTTTTAAAAATAAAGATTGTTTAAACAGTCTGTGATTAAGAAAGTGTCTCAATTTGACCAAAACAATTTTTTGCCTAAGAAGAGGGCCGAAATAAGACATAACTGCTCCTGATAAGAATAACTGCAAAAATAAATTTTATACGTTTTTTATGATTAAAAAGAATTGAAGTGACGAATTCATGCAACATTCAACATCATTTTTTCTAGATGCAAAATTGCCCCAATTGTAAATATTTTTAAAAAACACATTGATCAAATAACATTGGTTCATCTTATAAAAGATTTTAAGATAAATGAACTAATATTTTTACTGTTTTCAAATAAAAATAATATAGAGGATAAATAAAAAAAATATTAATGATTTCCACTAAAATATTATGTGTTTGTTTGTGTTGACAAAATTTTCGTATCGCATCATAATAATGGAGATATCAGTTGGGGGTAATCTCATTTAATGGGACCAGGCTCTTAAACACAGCATCGAATGTATGCGATGGATGAGAGGGGGGGAGAGGGGGGGGGGGTAACCCTTTCTAAAAGCAGATACAATTGTAATCTGAAAACAGAATTATAGGTAGATACACACAGAGAGAGAGAGAGAGAGAGAGAGAGAGAGTCCATTATGTAATTAAACTAAATGCTGGATTGGAAAATACTAGGCTGATATCAATATAGTCATCGATAATAGATCTATTTAACTCATAGAATCAGTTTTAGTTGCGACGCTACTCCATAACTCGTAACAATCCCACTGTCTGTCTATTCGTCCTTATATACTTTGCAAGGATTTAAATGTGATTTTTATCTGCCTGTCCATCTTTAAATGTGTAGCCGTTGGCGTGGCTGTAGCCGTGGCCGTAGTCATGGCTGTAGTTGTGGTTGTAGTTTAGCAACGCTTTAGCCACGCTAACGGACTGTGGTCACTTTTAGCGTGGTTAACCACGCTACGACTACGACCACGCGTTGCCAATATGATTTAAAGATCGCATTTTTTTTGTGGCCACGGCAACGCGTGGTTAATATGATTTAAAGATCGCTATTAGGTTGGTGGCTGTAACTCTGACCACGACTACGGCAACAGCTACGCTTTTAAAGATCCAGCTCTGATTTGCTGTGTTTTCATCCTTGTTTGTATCTTTTCTCGACATCCGTTAAAGTTATTTATTTAAAATAAGACTACTTAAAATAAATATAGGATGATATTGATAGGGGAACATTTGTCGTCAATTTAGATTGCTAATATGGACATCATTTATTGGTCAGTTGGTTTATCAAGTAGTAGGGGAGGGGATGGAGCAAAGGGAGTTGATGGGGATTATCGTTATTTTAGCCACCTGCGAGCATTACTTTATCGGAGTACATAAAACATCCATATCGGTGCAACATCCAAGTAAAAAAATATTGATTCTACTTAACTTCTTTAGAGATATAATATTTTAAAATACAATGTGTCTTTAAATCATTTTAATATTTTTTTTTCAATTACTTTAGATAAACTTTGTTGAATGTCTAGGAAACTGAACATATGTACATAAATATACCTTAATTTAAGAGTAGTTATGCTACTAAAAATAAGAATGTTACCTTACCTGGCTTAGACATTTATAACCACTTGAAATGGCAAAGCATCAATCATTTGATACATTGAATATGAATCAACAATCTCGAAGAAAACTGTCTTAAACTATTTTCTCGTATTAATTCGAATCCGGTGGATAGGAACCGGTTCTCATCCATACGAAAAAACTATGTCTAGCATCGTATTATATCCAGCTTTCTACAAATATAAAAATGTACAATCATAAGATTAAAACCAGTTTTTTTTAGCTGGTGCCTTCGGCACCTCGGGCCTAAAAAAACTAGTTTTAATCTCATAATTGTACATTCTATATCCGCGGAAAGCCGTTTATAATACGATGCGAGAAATAACTATTATGACACTTTAAGGATTCATATGAAGAGAAGAAATAAAAAATACTGAATTGTAAAAAATAATAATAAAAAATGCACAGGTGAGGTTAGTTTACAGTTAAACAGTTGGCAGTGGAATAACATTTCTTATTTATAATTAGTATTTGCATATCTAGGTTCTAGGAGCTCTGCAGTAGAGGGGGCAGTAAGAACATATTAAACCATGCAGTAATACTTCAATTAATAAATAAATTGTCTAAACCTTCCTGGGACTTAATTGATTACCTCGTTGGTGTGAGGTTATCCTTCGATTTTAAGACATCTATGTACCCCAAGAATCCGCTTGAAATTGGATGCGATACACTAACGCTAATACAAACAACCTTTCTCGGTAGTGAGTTCCGCCTATTTGTGGGCCAAGGTCCCCCTACTGACATTTTTGGTGTTAAGCGCCTGACATAGCAGCTAACGTTAACATTATTAACGTCTTTAGTATTATACCATGTTGTCCAGAATCAAACCTGCTACCTCCAAACGCTGCATGCACGTCATAATTTTCGCGGGCTATGCTTGTGTGGTAATACGGCAGCATACGGACGGGCATTCTACAGAGTTGCTACGCAGTGGCTTATCAAGTCAAGCCTTCTGCACTAATCCTATTATATCACCATTCACCTCATGACCGCAGATGACCCCACCGGCAGCGGTCAGATTGGACTGGCTAAATGGGGGAGGGACACGGCCACTGAGCAACCCCGCGCCCCTCAGGCAACTATCCTACCGGGAGGTGGTGCCTTCCCCTTTACTGCAGCTTACCCCACAGATGCCTACCGCCGCGGGCTACGCCCTTGTCTCCCACACCCCCTTCAAACCTAACTCATTGTTATCATCTATTTTTGTATATATAGTAATCACCCATTGTAAATGTATTCAGTTTTAAATATAATTTCTGTATGAGTAAATCCTGCTAGTTTGTTATTGGTAGAATACTTCAAGGCTAGGGGCTCGTTGGATTCGAACTCGCAACCGGTAAGCTGAAACGCTTCGGCTTACCACAACTTGGTGTCAGCGTGTTTCAATCGAGCCCTGCAGAAACTAGCCAATTCTACCCCTGATTGGACCCTTTTGCAAGTAAGGGGACAGTCAGCCGCCAATTAAGAAGCCAACTGACCCGCGAGACGGCCTTTTTAGTTCGATTTTCCATCATTTTGAACGCATTATGTAGGCCTCTGGCCTACGGCAAGCAGATTTAGCCTGCTAAAAGCGCCAGTTTACGGCGTTTTTCCGTACCGTGCGGGAGTAGCGCTAGGTGCGCAGCCACGGTAATCGGATAATTTAGCTCAGACGGCTACAGAACTGAGTCTAATTTGGCAAGTGTAGCTGGGACAAGCCCCAGGACACCCAGGCCAAACCTACGAGACGGACAGCTGCGTAGCTGGTCTCCCTGAGAAGGCAATGTGTGGCTGCGAAGCTTCAGCACACAAGTAAGGCCTACCACTGCGACGGATAGCAGAATTTGAGCCCAAGGTGCGGCAGGACAGGACATTCCCTGCCGTTACCCCCAGGATTCGAACCCGCGGCGCTGCAGGACGGGCCATTCCCTGCCGCCACCCTTCGGGATTCGAACCCGCGGCGCTGCAGGACGGGACATTCCCTGCCGCCGCCACCCATCGACGCTTGCAGGACGGACATTCCCTGCTGCCATTGCTTCCAGAATCACACTTAGAGCTCCTAGAACTACACATAAGTGTTTATAAATGTCAACCAAGTGATAAAATTGTTGACCCAGTGATAATTGATAAGCTCTAGTGATTCGAAGCTACAGTGTAAGCCACCACCAAAGGTTTACACACACTATGGTAGGCGATAGCACCATAGCTGCGGTTCTGCCACCGCCGAAATTTCGCCCGACCCCAGCCGAGCGGGAGGCCCCCTTGTCTCAAGGGCAGGACCTCCACTTCCCCTGCCATATCAGGGTGAGGTTCCCTACTCCTGACCCTGCCCAGCACGTACAGGTTGATGCCATGGTAGATTCTGGCAACCGTGTACCAGGGTCCGCTGTTATTTCTGAGCACCTCATGCACGCAATGGGCGTGCAGAGGATGTTGGTTCCAGACAACACCCAAATCCTGACTGCTAATGAGGAAGGGCAGCCCCTTCAGGTAATTGGAAAGTTATATGAATTAAATATGGCAGTCTCACACACTCTTATACTCCATCTGTACCACATGACCGTGGTACGGAACCTCTCACACCCCCTGAACTTAGGGGGGTACTTTCTCAAGGAGTTCGGAACTAGGCTCTGTTTTGACATGCAACCCCCCTGCTTGTGGGTGCGTGGGGAGTTTATCCCACTCCGTGGCGTCCCCATAGACCGGGAGACAGCCGAGAGAGAGTTGAGCTACGAGGGGCCTCTGCCAGGCCCACTGCCGGAGCAGCCGCGCGTAGTCGAGAAAGGCACGCACTGGGTGGATGCTGCGCTGAACACCCACCAGGGGGACCAACCTGCTAGCCATGGGAGTGCCCCCAGTGCCCAAGGTGCCTCTGGAGAGCCTGCCAACGACGTTCCCCGAGATTTCAAGCCCTCCAGAGCCTATCTTCTCCGCCGATACCTTTATCAACGGCCAGCCGTGTCCACCTGGCCCTCTCTACCTGGGCCCCCCAGCAATCCAACCTGCCAAGTCCGAGACCAGGCCCGTCAAGTCGCGGTCTGATGCACTCGGAGCCGCGCCCAGCACCCAGGATTCAGCCTCTCCCGGCGCCGTGCCCGTCAAGTCGTGGCCGCACGCCCCCGGAGCCAAGGCTGGCCCCGACACCCCGGCCTCTCCTAGCGCCGAGCCCGTCAAGTCGTGGCCGGACGCCCTCGGAGCCACGCATGGCTCCAATACCTCAGCCTCTCCCGGCGCCGAGCCCGTCAAATCGCGGCCGAACGTCCCCGGAGCCAAAGCTGGCCCCGACAACCCAGCCTCTCCTAGCGCCGAGCCCGTCAAGTCGTGGCCGGACGCCCTCGGAGCCACGCATGGCTCCGATACCTCAGCCTCTCCCGGCGCCGAGCCCGTCAAATCGCGGCCGGTTGCTCCCGGAGCCAAAGCTGACTCTGTGCCAGCCACTTACAGGCTAAGTGCTGTCACTCCAACAAATGGCCAACCACCCCAACTCCGTACGGCCAAGCGGGTGGTCTTGCCTGGACGCGGCGTCATGGCTGTCCCTGTTGAGCTAGTGGGACACCGCACCAAGGATGCCATCCAGCTGTCTGCCCCAGAACAGAGGTTTGGGGAGTATCTTGTCATACCAGAAGGCCTGTATGCGCACAGGCCTGGCTCCGCCAGCGTGTTCCGAGTGCTGGTGGTAAATGAGGGGGAGATGCCTCTCCTGCTGAACGCCGGCCTCCCCGTGGCTGGGGAGCTGGTGAAGCCCGACATTCTGGAGGTCTCCGACAAGCCTCCCCCTCGCATCCATTCCTTCCAAGAGCCTGTTGAGCCCCCAGATATGCAGCAGCTGTGGGCAGATCTTGAGATGGAGGAGAACGAATTTCTGCGCAAGGACCCCCTGCTCAAGAAGGAGGTCTGGACCCTGCTGTCGGAGTACAGGAACATCTTCTCCAACTCCACCCCAGGCTGCACTGACGTAGTAGAGCTACAGCTGCGCCTCAAGCCAGGGACCCAGCCGATCCGCCAGAAATTTAGTGATTTGAACCCACGGCAGGAGGCCGAGCTGGAAAAGCAGCTGGACACATGGTTGAAGGAAGGAGTCATAGAGCCTTCGGACTCAGCTTGGAGCAGCCCCCTGGTGCCCATCAAGAAGAAAGACGGGAGCACCCGCTGGGCAGTCGACTACAGGGCCCTCAACAAGTGTCTTGAGCTGGACAGCTACCCCTTGCCCAGAATCCAGCAGCTGGTAGAACGAGCTGGGGGACACTGCGTCTACAGTGCCTTAGACGCGGTGGCTGCGTACTACACCATCTGAGTGTCCGAGGATAGCCGGCCCTGCACCGCCTTCACCACCCCCAGGGGCTTGTACCAATGGAAAAGGATGCCCTTTGGCCTAGCCACCGCACCGTCTGTCTACTCCAGATTCATTGCAGGGGTCCTGAACCCATTGGGCACGGCCAACCTCCAGTCATATCTTGATGACGTCCTGACCTTCCACCACGACACCTGGGCCCACCTGGCTAGGCTCCGGGAAGTCTTGGAAGCCCACCGCAGGGGAGGAATCCGCCTCAAGCCCTCCAAGACCAAGCTGTTCCGAGCCAAGGTAGACTATCTGGGCCACACCCTCAGCCGTGAGGGGATAGCCATGCAAGAGGATTATATTGACCGCATCCTTGACTGGCCGGCCCCCATCACCCCCAAGGACCTGTTGGCGCTCCTGGGGTTCTTTGGCTACTACCGTTTGTTCATCCCGGAGTATGCCGACCTCACCTACGAGATGAATCGGCAGAAAACGGCCAGGACACTGACCTGGACAGCCGAGATGGAAGCCCAGCTGGTACAGCTCAAGGACAAGTTTCGCCAAGCCCCATCCCAGTTTGTTATTGGTAGAATACTTCAAGGCTAGGGGCTCGTTGGATTCGAACTCGCAACCGGTAAGCTGAAACGCTTCGGCTTACCACACTTGGACTTAATGGAGAACCCCAAATTATACACTTTGTTTTTTATTTTGATAGCTTACGGTTAATGGATTGAGGAAAAGATTTAAAGAGGAAAAAAGAAGCAATAATAATTCCTAAGTCAATACGGAACAACTTTATATTTGATGCATCTCTACTATAATCATATCTTGGAAAAAAAGCAAGTCCTGTTTAAATTCTATATTCAAGCAATTTTTTGATATTTCGAATAATATTGAATTTTTTAACAGACTTAAAAATGATATTCCGTTTCTACAAATCTAGAAATGGTGTTATTCTATTTTGCCGTTTGTCTGACGGTTTGGTTGTTGAGATTTGCTATTTTGATGTTATGATCCTTGTTTTTGTAGTAAATTATTTTTGCTAAATATTTTATTTTAAAGATTTTATTATTCTTAAGAGAACTAATATTGTATCACTTACCTAACTATTACAGGAATAAAACATATTTTTTTCGCTTGTACAAATGTATAACTACAATGAAAATAAATAGACAATAGAAAACAGAAAGTTTAAAAGCGAAGCTTTTCTATAATTAGGGTCGGTCCGTCCGTACGTCCGTCCGAGATAGATAGCTTTTATTCGTTAATTTAGGCATGTTAGAATAGTCCTATCGATTTCAAACTTTGCATGATGATTCCTGTAGTAGTTAGGTACGATTTAGAAAGCGTAGCAACTCTATAATCATTACCATAATGTCCGTATGTCCATTTTAAACATGTTGATTTTTCTACTTATTTAACAACAAATTTTTATGTGATTTAATTATCCGATTGATCTGATTTTTGGTATATTGATTCCTGGGACAACAAAGAACAATATTATAAGCGAAGCAACTCTATAATCAAGTCCTAAAAATGTAAATATGTCCATAAGCATTATCCTGTATCAAGCAGTTTTTCAACAAATTTTCTTACAATTTTGCTTCAACTCTTATACTTTTATATTCTGATTATTCAGTTTAGACACTATACAAGTGTTAATGTCCGTTTGTCCTACCGTTTCAATGCTTCGCTTTTATGGATGTTGTCATCCTTGTTACATGTAGAAAATAATCTAATGAATTTAATATATGATTATAACTTATAAGGGTTCATTTGAATTTTCTATATAGCAAAGTAATATTCGATTCCCATATTGCTCCAAAGCCCTAAGCCCATGCGGGGTGATTAGCCCCAACTTAAGTCAATCTCTATGACTAACACGGCCCAATACAAACTAAAGTAAATTTTAGCTAACAAAAGTAAACATATATAATCTTTATAATAAAGTAACAGGATGTCTATCTGTCTGTTTGTACCGAAGGATCTCGTTAACCGCTAAACCGATATGGTTCTCTTTTACATAGACAAAAATACCACCCCCCCCCCCCCCGATAAAAAAAAAGTTTTAAATGGGTTGGGGGAACGCCCCTCCCCCAATAATGTACCGTTCTGACACTGATATGTTTTTTATATCAAATTATCTCTGAGATGTCTAGTATAATTAAGAAGTGTTTTTTGGGACAGTCTTTATAGGTCTTTGGGTGGTTTTAGGTCATTTTTCTCAGGTTCGAAGCTATTTGCGCAGCCGCTAGTCTTATTTTTATAAATGGACGACTCACAGAAACAAAGATAAAGATGGTAATAAAATTTATAATCAATTATTTGTTTTATGTAAGATTTGTGTATAGAATTAGCAGGTGCACACCACCACACCACAGGCAAATATGAAAGTAAGCACACTCTGAAAATCGATTGTCCCGCATTAGAGGGAGAAAAATGTTTTGTTGTTGAAACAAATATTTTCTACAATTGTGGCTTAACATTTTTATGGACACCGGTATTGCAAGCTGAAGTTCAAAATTCAAAATATAAAACATAAGGAGAAAAAATGTAAGCAACTATAAAGATAAAATATTTTCTCGTGTTCATTCGAATCTGGTGAATAGGAACCGGTTCTGATCCATACGAAAAAACTAAGTCTAGCATCGTTCTATATCCAGCTTTCTACGAATACAAAAATGTACAATCATACCCCATGCCTTCGGCACCTCGGAGCTAAAAAAACTGGTTTTAATCTTGTAATTGTACATTCTACATCCGCGGAAAGTTGTTTATAATACGATGCAAGAAATAACTATTATTGTTTTATACAACTTTACAGCATTGGCGTGTAGAGGGTTTTGCCATATCAATTTCAATTACGGGGGGTGTAGACACCCTATCTGCATTCGTTTTAAAGATAGTTTTTCGTTTTGTAATATTCAGGGAAGGCAGGGGAAATTGCATTGAAAACTTAACTGGTCCCAAAAGTTTCATAAATAAGTCCCCTTTCTCGTTGGCCTAAAAACCATATTAGATTTAGATTTTGTTCTAGTGATCTTAATCTACTCAAGGGATAATAGAGCAATAATTTGAAATGAACATTAAGTTATCTTCCATTGTCTGATCTCTTAAAGTCCCTGATAATAGCAAATCATAATTGTACTTTATGTCTAAACTAGCGGCTTCGCCACTAGCCTCTAGGGGCTTTGCCCCAAGATAAAAAAATGATGATAAAAAAAGTTAAGGTGAAATTAGTAAAAAAAAAAAAGAAGAACCAAGGAAATCTCCTACAAAAAAAGGACCAAGAATATCTCCTACAAAAAAAATGGGGGGGGCTTTTTTGTTTTTGGAAGGGTTGGGGGTGTCCCACCCCCCAAGAAAATAGCCTAAAACCACCACAGGACCAGTAGGTATATTCCCTGAAGAGTAGAATCCGATTGGTTCTGTGGTTACCGAGATCTTAAGCTTTAGACGGACGGACAGACATCATTCTACTTTGTATTATAGATAAACTTGGATAGGACAATTCACGTTAAATTTATGGTTACATATTCTGCATTTGTAAGTATGATATGCCTATCATTGACCTCTCCCTCCCTAGTAAATTAGCCAGCAGAATTAGAGTCGGCACCTGTGCAGTATTGTGTCCCATCACTTCCCCATAAAACCACAGAAATATTAATATTGCAGAATAGCCAATTATTAATTTGCTAAGTTTAATAAAAGCCACAAGCTACAAATAGAAAATGATTAAAAGCTAAAAAAAATTCATTATAGCCAAATATCGAGATAATTTTTATTTGGTAACATTTTTATATAATCATATGCTTATCTAATTTTTTTTAAACGTCCTCTATTATTTTATGACCCTGGATTTAGTATCGCAGCTACTTTAAACAGGGCTTGGCAACTGCGCGTCACCCGCTACAAAGACTCAAATTTGAATTTTTGGATTTCCATATTTAAATCAGTTTTAGCCTTTATCTGATTTTCCTCAGGCTTACAGGTGACTGCCGGGACCTGCTTTAAAACTAGATTTTTGTCAGTAAACTCATTGAACATCTTTTAAAATCAAATTTTGTTGTAAATGGTGCATTATTTGCCAAATGTACCACTTTTCTGCACTACCTCTCCGATTTTGTTAATACTCTATATTTTGGTCCGTTGGGTCATTCAAGGATGCTGGATAGCCAAAAAAAAGTTTCAGAGTCCCTGGATGTCTAGATATCTAGCTATCTATGAAGGTAGGTAACAAAAATGTAAAAAACACCCATTCTTTCACAATTTTAAAAATTAATTTTTTCATCAATCTTACATCCAATCTATACATTTTATACACCAAAATGATCGTTTATTCATGTAAAAAGCGCACATAATGCTATTTTGGTCAAAACTCTAATTTTACAGGGACCAAAATATAGAGTATTAACAAAATCGGAGAGGTAGTGCAGAAAAGTGGTACATTTGGCAAATAATGCACCAAATGCATCTTTACTTTCTTATCAACCATTTATATCTATGTTACATTACTGTCCCATGATAATGATTGTAGTGTTGCTACGCTTTTGTGTTTAACTTGATTGTTTTAGTAAATCACCCTGGATGTTTAGAAGTGACCGTAGAGGTTGATATGCATATTGATTATCTCTTTTATATAATTAATGAATCGTATCAATGTAATTATTAGAATGTATTGAATGGCTTCTAAAAGGAAATAAAAGAATCCAAAGTAAATCTGGATGTCAATGTAAACAGAAATATTGCTCAACAAACAATAAGTTCACAAATAATTATTTTTGTAAAATTTTAACCCTTTTTAATTATTTCACGTAAATTTTTCCGTTATCATTTTTAGGCCATTTTTTATACTTGATTTCCACCTATTTTAAAGAACATCCAGTAGAACAAGATTGTTATTTCTAAAGGGCAAACCGTACTATAATACTAATAGTTAAAATTTAATTTTTATTAGAAAAAAACGTATTGAATATGTACTGTGCAAAATAAGACCCCAATTTTTTATAATCTAAAAGTATAAAATTTTCTAATACTTCAACCTTAATGTATATTCCTTGATATTGCGTTGATAGAATTAAGTTCCTGTTTTGTTAAATGAAGCCTTGATTTTAATTATTTTTGGCTTCTTTTTATATTCATACACAAATGTGTATTTTTCCTCTCTAGTAATTTTTCTGTAAGTTTGATACATCAAATACTTTTGAGGGTTCTATGTCGTCAATTTGTGAGAAAAAAAATTTCTTAGGATTCTTTAAAGACTTAAAATCTGACGGAAAATTTATATATGTATAAAAACGTCTATTAAATCGAATCACAAAAAAATTCGCTTTCGAAAGTAATATGCCAAGATGATTTAACTTTAAATATCCTAATTTATAATTTGCCGCTGATATGAACAAAACATGCGTCTCCTTTGTCACGACATCCAATAATACGCTCGTTTTTTTATAAAGTGGCTTACAGTGTATAATTTAGTATAAGATTTTACAGAATATTTTGTATTTCTTTTTTTCCAAAAAGTATTTATGGGTAATGCAATTTGAAATTTTGCATATTGTAGCCGATTTTTATCAAATGTTTAATTCTTATTTTAATCAGATATCTTATTTGGCATAAAATATTAAAATCAAGCTGTTCAATGCAGTAGTTGGATATCTATCTACCAAATCAAAAAAGGATGTATGAGTGTTTGTCTTTATGATATTTTGCATATCTTGGCCATTTTCAACAGATTGAATGTTCTCGGAAACTATTCTTATAATTACATTTCATAAATTTTGACGAGAGCATCCATATATTTATAAATCTATTAAAACCTGAATATTTACTCTTTTATATCTAGCACATCAATGAGAATACTTTATTTATTTTCCATACTTCTAGCTGCTTCATTAGATACTTGAAGGTTGAAAGCTATGAAACTGCTCATAGGCGTCCAAGGGGGGGGTAATGGGGCGATTACCCCCCCCCCCCATTCAAAATTTACCCCTACCCTGGGGATGCCGTAGGCACCCCCAACCATTTAGAAGGGGGTATTTATCCCCCCCAAACAATTTTTGGGGGGTAAATACCCCCCCCAAAATAAATTTTGGGGGGGGTAAAAAAAAATTGCGGCGCGCTTCGCGCGCCATTTTACCCCCCCCCCCCTAAAAAATTTTAACCCCCCCCAAAATAAAAAGCTTGGACGCCCCTGAAGCTGCTGAACAATGCTTAAATTGTTTATATTATTGCATATGTTGAAATACATCTATCTTACATTTCCACTAGCGGCTTCCCCCTTAGCCTATTTGGCAAACCTCCCATTTGTTTTGACGAGAAATAAATATTTTTTTTCGGAAAGAAATGTCCCACCCTAAAGAAAACAGCTTAAAACCAGCATAGGTCTTTAAGTACATTCTCTGAAAAAAAACAATACAATATAACAACCAATAGGTCATGTGAAATGGGAAAATTACACGTCTGTAGTATATACCTACCTGTATCCGTTTCCCAATGAACCCGGTCAGAAAAGTTAAGTTTTCAAAGGAGTGAAATTAAAAAGTTATCTATACACACGTATAAACATCAAACAATTGTTCTCAATGGTGTTCTAACAAAAATATTTTTAATATTTGTTTATTGAGGTAATCCAATCCAACTTTATTATGAGAAAGAAAGCTTTGGGGCTTGTTTTGAAGATTTCCCTCAATAAGAATTGGAAGATTTCATTTAAAGCAAAGCCAAAAATAAACTTTCATATAACTAGACATAGTTAGGGATACGAATCTTTTCATTACAAGCTATGCGTGATAATAAGCATATTGACACTTAACTTGTACTTTCTAAAATCTTAAAAGTACAACTGAAAATTATGAAATTTCAACGACTGAAGTTTAAAAATGAAGCATTTATTTGCATAAAACTTTCATTTAATAACTTCATAATGTGTTTCATACAAGTGCTTAATATTTATCTTTTTTGAAAATCAAACGTTTAGACTGCTTAGATAAATCCCTAAAACTCCTTAAATAGTAAGATTACTTCCTATCGTATATGATTTCAGTTCACGGTAAAATGTTAGTGAAATCGAAAATAAAAACAACTAAGAACTTTAACGCCTGCTAGAGGCCAACTTCAATGTTCAATAATGCTCATCTCGCAGCGAACATAAATGCGCGTAAAAATTAATTTACGCGTTTTATGTCTAGTTAGGACCTCCACATATGTACATTAATGAATATGGCCAGCAGCAGCCTTAAAAGTTCAGCGATTATTGGAAATGTTCGATTCGAGCATCTAATACCAAAGGTACCAGATCCTAATAATCTTAACAGACATAAAAGAAGTGAAATTGAACAACCTACAAATGAATCATTTACTTTTAGAGCACCTTCGATATTAATTTTTATGACTATTAGAAACATTAATTATAAATTCTTAGATTTTATTCTTCATATCTCCCCTTCAACAACCTGTATCCAGTTTCTGTATACAACAAGGATGAGAACATTCAAGGAACTTGAAACATAATGCATACAGCTGACGAGAAAATTATAATTTCCCCACAAAATTTTGTCTCTCTTGTCGGTTATATGGACAAAGTGAGTTATAGAGTAGAAGTTCATCAGTAAGAGAAATCTTTTTAAGAACTTACTTTTTGTTTCAATAGTAACCGAATTGAGTAAAATCAACATGTCCTATTAAAAAAGTAATGCTCCCTAAAGCATTAATAATTAACTGCTATGAATTTGGTTTCCTCAAATATGACCCATGATGATTGATGGGGACTAGAAAAATCCGAGCTCTAGCGTCAATTGCAGCTGACTGAGTAAATCTCTTTTTCCCAATAGCGTTGGAGACAGACTTAGTGAATTTTAAAGTGACTTCGATGCTAAAAAGCTACTGAGAAAAACATATTTGAGGGACGGACAATTGAAGGTATAGAGTATTCTTTCTGCTTTAAAAAATGGAAAATTACGAGGCATTGGCATTATATAATGTGTCATTAAGTGAATATAATTGTAGGAAACACTACATTATGCTCCACACTATACCATACAATATATAAGTAGACTTTGTAATTAAACCCCAGGCTCAACACAGGGGGCTGGGGGTGAGGGGGGGATCTATATAACAACTACACAGCTGGAAATAATAATACACAATATCTCTCTCTCTCTTTTACCCTTTCCTATAAAGATATTTTATCTTAATGTAATATGATATTAATATAATAATTTTCTACTGATCGCATAATTGAAAGATTATCGTGATAAAAATGAAGATAATTGTGTTTACTTATCACAGCTTTTAACCTCGCATAAACAGAGAGATTAGTTTGCTGGACTTTGCCCCCCACCCTCACCCCTTTCCCTCCTTAGGGATTGAGGATCGCTTTTTTTTGAATAAGCGAAATTATAATATAACAAGGATGACAACATCCATAAAAGCGAAGCTCTGAAACGGTATGACAGACGAACATTAACTCTTGTGAAGTGTCAGAACTGAATATACAAAATATAAATACATATGTTTTGACAAAATTATACGTAAATTTGTTGAGAAACTTCTTAAATACCGAATTCTGTTTAAGGACATACTGACATTTTTAGGACTAGATTATAGAGATGCTTCGCTTATAATATTGTACCTTATTGTAATAGGAATCAGTTCTCCAAAAATCAGATCAATCGGACGATTATAACCCATAAAAAATTGTTGTTGATAAATATAAAAAATTAACATGTTTAAAATGGACGTACGGACATTATGGTAACGATTATAGAGTTGCTACGCTTTCTAAATCGTACCTAACTACTGCAGGAATCATCATGCAAAGTTTGAAGTCGATAAAACAATTCTAACATGCCTTAATTAACGAAAAAAGGTATCCGTTACGGACGGACGGACGGACCGACCATAATTATAGAAAAGCTTCGCTTTTAAAAATTAAGGCTATGATATAAAAACTTCTATTAGTTAGATTCCCTAAATTTTTCTCCTAAAGGCATATTGTGTTGTAGATAAAATTCTTTTCAAAGCTTAGCTGACAGCGCGACCTTCTTACTCTCTTCCGATTCTTACTTAACCTACCCTAAAAAAAAAATTAAAAGTGTGTTTCTCTTTTTTTAAATTATGCATTTCCTTAAAAGTTAGAGCTACGTCGGTTTTTAATAAACCATTATTGAAATGCAGCTTCGAGGTTTGAGTGTGGTTCGAACCCGATACCATATCGAAAATTCAAAGCTTTATTGCAAATATGAAAAAAAAAACAATAGTTTACTATATTACATCAATTTTGATTCTAAAGTGTAAATTTAATTATGTATATCTTTAGTAATAAAACAATTACATAATTTCTAAGGGTAAAATATATACTTGTATTACAGCTATTAAAACAATAAATGCCAATTAACAGCAAAACTTAATTAATTACGTTACATGATATGTAAAAATGAAAAACAATGCTATAGTGACAAGGATAACAACATCCATAAAAGAGAAGCTTTGAAACGGAAGGACAAAAGAACATTAACACTTGTAGAGTATCTAAACTGAAAAAGCAGAATATAAATGTATGAGGCAGTGAAAACAAAATTTTAAGTAAATTTGTTGAAAAAGGGTATAAATACAGGATAAGGACACACTTGCATTGTTAGTTCTTGATATAGAGATGCTTCGCTAAAAACATTGTATCTTGGTGTAATAGGAATCAGTATTCCAAATATAAGATAAATAGGATAATTATATCACATAAAAAATTGTCGTTAAAAGATTACAAGACAACATGTTTTAAATGGATATACGGACTTTCTGGTAACGATTGTAGAGTTGCTACGCTTTCTAAATCGTACCTAACTGTTATAGGAATCATGCAAAGTTTAAAATCGATAGGACAATTTTAACATGACTAAATTAACAACAAGAGCTAACTGTTCCGGACGGACATACGAACGGATAACCTACCCTAATTATAGAAAAGCTTCGCTTTTAAAAAGATAAAAAGTGCAGGTATTATGATTATAAAATCAATAAAATTGATCTGTATACCCTGTGTAGAATTATGTATACATACATTGTCAAAATATAATACACATGTTTTTAAAAACGAAGATTTTCTATAATTAAGGTTGAAATTTGATGAAATTTTTACATATTTTTTTTGCTCAGCTTTTTCAGAAAAAAACTTACATTATGTTAAGACTTAAATATACAAATAAAATGGTCTTAAAACATTTATGGGACCTATGTGAACTTCTTTAAAATGGAGAACAAATTACTTTATTGCGAGATCTTAAAATAGTAATATGAAATGCAGGAAGCAATGATCAATGAACGTGTGTCTGTCTGATTTCTTAAGGTATGCTTCAATGAAGGTTATCATACTTGTTATTAGATTTACTTGATATCAGTTTACACACCCGCACACAATATAAACATTCCTTTAAAAAGCGATGCTACTCAAACTTTTGTTGGGGTCGAAAATACATAATCATCTAAAGATGAGATATTTGAGTTTAAAGTGTGGTATCTAAATTATCTCAAATAAAAAAAATCATTTTGAAGAGTGCTTTAACTGACATGGCTCAACAAGGCCACAGCCACCAACAGACAAGCGGCTTTGTTCACCACCAATTAAGCATCTCTGTCAGCTGTTTAACTATCTCAGCCACCAAAATTTCAAATAAGCAACTATCATCAGCCTCAACCACACTTACCTTGATTTAGTCTCAGTAACACTCAGCCGCACCATACAGCTTAGACCAAAAATATTAACAACCCTAAGCCACAGCAACCATAATCTACATAACTAGCGGCTACGCCCCTAGAGGCTTCTAGTGGCACCCTCCCCTAAAATAGTTATAAACCTTCCCGGGACCTAAGAGAAGCTACCCTGTTAAGGAGAACCCGATCGGTTCAACGGTCAGCGAGATCCTTCGGTACAAACATAAAAACACACAGACAAATAGACAGACAGACATCCTGTTACTTTAGTATAAGGATTACTTGTTCTTTAGTTCTAAATTATTGTTTTAAAAGTTTCGATTTTGCTTTTGCGAACCAACCAATCAATATTAAATAAAAGAACTTTGAGTTTTTAACTGAATTCAATATTTTCTGAATACAGTTTTATTATTAGATAAATTATTTGTATCTTACATATGTAGGTGTGTGTTTTTGTTTAATACACTGAAAACTGAATGACCCAAGACTAGTACAGGACATGTTTACTATCTTTTCTATGAATTTATATGAGGGAAATAGAAAAATAAAACACAAATTTGAACAAAAATAAATTAATACAGAAAGATTGGGGAATATTCTTTAAAATGTAAAAGAAATAGAAAATGGTAAAAACTTTTTTTAAAAGTAATGCTATGTCATTAGCCTATGATAAGCTAAGTTAATTTAATAATTAGTCGTCAAACAGAATTATATTTTATTTGAACAAAGGTTGAGTGATTTTCAACAAAAAAGGCTTTTTGAAGAATAAGGTATAAATCAGGGGTCGGCAGCCGCGCCTTCAGCCACGTAGATACGACTAAAAATGTAGACAAATTGTTGCTGTGGCTCTGGCTGGGGCAAAAAGTTGGGTGGCTGCAGTTAGACTGCCCATCTTTCTAAAACCACGAAGTTTGTTGCGACTTCGACTCCAGCTTCTAAAAAGCCCTGTGGACGAGGGAGGCAGTGACTGAGAGTGAGGCATTGCAAGTGGCTCAGAGAGCTGCGTGGCCGACACTAACACAGTAATAGTGTCTGACTGATTATGACGTAACAAAAAAAATTAGCCAATGAGAGGCCGTTATTGACCAACGGTAAAATTTATAGTGGCCTCTCATTGGCTAATTTTTTTTGTTACGTCATAATCAGTCAGACACTATTACTGTGTTCGCCGACACTACATCTTATTATAAACTGTGCAGCTTATTAAGTTGCTTAAGATTTGCTGAATTGCTTAACTGTGTGATTTCTGTGGGTGTCTGTTGCACTGGTATAAATCAACAATCAAACGGAGAAATATTCTTATTACAATAAACTTTCTTTTAAACAGGGAAAGAAGTAAGAAATTCAAAAGGAGCTAATTTCCTTTGATTATGTGTATGCTTGTAATTTTCAAGATATTGTAAAGAAAGGTTTTACTGTGAAAATTTGTGTTTACTGTTATGAATATTTACATTATTAATAAACTATGATTAAACTATGTATATAGGAAGGGATGTTTTATCTGAAGAAAAACTATTTGTCGGCAGTTGGGAAAACAATTTGCACGTCAATTCACCTTGGACACCTTGTGGAGTGTATCCATCCCTGGCATTAATATAACCTCCCTCTTGTTGTCTGAATGACACCCCCTATATTTTGAGTATCAAAAATGTTAAGGAAGCCTTATTAAGTTCCAAAAAATCACCCCCTGTGACGTCATAAAAATTAGGGATGAGAGAGGAGAAGTAAGAAAGAAAACCCCTAAAAAAGAGATAGATAATCCCTATTTTTTTTAATGATGTCACATGGCTGATTTTTAGACACTTTTGCACTTCGCGCATTCCCTAACCAGAAAAAAAACCGTAAACACTGTTTGGACTTCTTGCTTCTAAAAAACCTTTGATAAACCTCCAAAAACGACAAATAAAGCTTAGTCAAACTGAACATTTTATGTACCTTATGTATTATTTTTAAAACAATGTAAATTAATAGAACATTTAATAAAATAAAAAGTAATATTTCATTTATATTTCATTTTATTCCTTAAATTAAATTAAATTTATCCGACTTTAAAATAAAGCTTTTTCTAACAAATAATCATAAAGTATTTTTAGCAGGGCTCGGCAGCCGTGCGACATCCGTAACTAAGCCTCAAATTTAAACCCATTTGGATATTTTTTTATTGCCATATTTGGGTCAGATTCCGATTTTTTGTAAAAAGTTGATTTTCCTGAGACTTACAGGCGGCTGAAGCGCGGCTGCCGAGCGCTGATATTTAGGATAAGGTAGTTTCTAAGAGCTGCGCTGCTAAGGACTGAATTTAGCATAATAACAAGGTTCAGTAGAGCTAATGAAACACGTACTGTGTGTATAGAGAGCGTATTCTATGAAAATAAAAATTTTAATATTTTATTATAAGAGAAATCTAGTACATTTAATTATAACTAATTTCTTCCAATAATCAAGATGTTTTTCAACAAGTTTTTGACGTCATAATTATAAAGGGTGTTTAAATAAAAACTTCTTTTTGTGTTGGTTACCCCTAAAATATTTTTATTAATTGAAAGCATTATCGATAAGGCTCTTATGTCCTCCTATAATAATGATAGTAAACAGAAATATTATCCATTCCTGCCAGGCGTAGACTTCCAGAACTAGAGGGAAGTGGAGGGGTTGCTACCCCCATCAAACCTTTCATTTTACCACACTCCAAAGTCATTAGATTACTTCCTCAAAAAAATCTTGGACGTCCTTGCTGCCAGGTTTCTAGCTGTGGAAGTCAATGAAGGAAAACATGTATAACTCATCCCTTATCAAGGTAGGTATATATTTCCTTTTATTTAAGCACAAACTTGGTGATTTTAGGTAAATATTCGACTAAAATTTTTAAAATTACTCTCTCTATATTTCCAGTGACAGTTCATTAGCTGAATTGTAGTATTTACAATAGAAAAAAAACTAAAAAGCATGTTAACAAAAACAAAACAATATAAATCAAAACCGTTACATAAATCTGAAAATATACCTTAAAAAATTTTAAATTTAGTTTTTTCAATGGTAAAAAAGTTCCAAATGAAAAACTGTATACACATAGGAAGACAAGTTGATATTGATTTGTGTTGCAATTCAATAGCTAATCATTGAAGCTCTTTGTAGTGCATATAAAAAATGTCGTCATACAATACAAATGAAAAATTATATGCCGGATACACAGACTAAATTACAAATGACAGGCCAATATACTTTTTAATGACCATTGGTAGGCCAGTACAACTTCATTTTTATCGGCACTATAAAAAGCTTCTAATAATTATTTACAATTTTTATATAAATACAAATTTTTAATAATGGTGTGTTATAGTTTCCACCAAAATGTAATAAAAATGACATAAAAATAATGCCTTACTTTATACATTGATTTTAAAACATCCATATTAAACTACGGAAAAGATAATTTTCACTAATATTTTACAATAATGTGCATGATATTTTTACATTTATGATGGTGTGCTGGTAAGTTTTATATATTTTTGACTAGTTCAATTGATAGCCCAAATCACGAATAAGAGTTTTTTAGGGTTAGGTTTGATATAAACACCAGAAATGACACTGGCAAAAAATATTTTCGAATATTTATATATTTTACAAGTTGTGTCTTTGGATAAATATAATAGATTGAAATTTAAATAAATATTTAAATTAAGAATAAGCTTATGGTAAAACATAACATATTAACATAAATAAATAAGACAAATTAATAACAAAAAATAACTTATAGCTTATGAAAGCTCTATTTCAAAAAATGCCCCAACAGTATAAAATTTGATTTTATATCATAATGCTCATAAATTTAAATTTACAATATTAAAATAATGCCCTTCGAATTCTATCATTTATATTAAAACATACAAATGACGAATTTTAATTTGATCCATTTTTCTTTTATGATAAGAGTAAGATAATGGCTGAGAGTATTTTAAAATACATTATTAAAATAAAGTTTAACTAAGAATAGTTATTTCTCGTATCGTATTATAAACGGCTTTCCGCGGATATAGAATGTACAATTATAGGATTAAAACTAGTTTTTTTAGCCCCGAGGTGCCGGAGGCACCGGCTAAAAAACTGGTTTTAATCTTATGATTGTACATTTCTTTATTCGTAGAAAACTGGATATAAAACGATGCTAGACATAGTTTTTTCGTATGGATGAGAACCGGTTCCTATCCACCGGATTCGAATGAATACGAGAAATTAGTTTATCCTCTCCCAGGTTGAAAACCTCCATTTACAAGAAAAGATATCCAGGCGGCTGTGTGAGATATTCTAAATATAAAAATAATATGAAAATTTAATAAAATGTCTGTTTTTCTGTAGGAAAAAATATTTTTACTTATTAGCAAGGTATTTTTAAAAAAATCAAAATGTCCATTTAAAAAGAAAAATTCAAAAATGTTATTTATAGTTTCTTATCTTTTTATTACCTGTGATAAATTCCCGGCTGTCCCGGTTGTCCACAACTGAAGCCAGCAGAAACCAGCCCCACCAGCACCCACCTTCCATCCTTCTGTCTGACCATCAGCGGGCCTCCACTATCTCCCTTGCACGAATCCTTCCCTCCATAGGCATACCCTGCACACAACATCTCTGGATACAAGACGACATTTATCCCTCGCTTCTTGTGCAAGTTTTCACATTCCTGGTTTTCTATCAATGGCACATCCACGACCTGCAGCACCTTGGGCCGTTTTTGTTCCTTGGGTACGAGGAAGGCCAGTGGTCCAAGTTTCTCGTCAGGTATGATGGCACCCCAGCCTGCTGCATATGCTATTGTGCCAGCCTAAATAATGTACACTTTTGATATCTAGGTATTAATTATTTCTTTTACTAAATTTTAAAACACTTTTTACATTTTCAACAGTTATAAATCTATCTCAACCATAACATTTAAATTAGTAACTACTACTACTTTATAACGAAATATATTTCAACAAAAATCTTCATTATCAATCGCATCTCTTAATGAAGTGAATCAAGCAAATTGAGCTTGGTCAGTTTACATTTTCACACCAGTCCTGATCAATAAGAAAAGTCAATTTTCATTAAAATCAATAAAAATGCAGAAGTTACCTTATACAAATAAGGATTTATTAAAAGTGTATTTTCTCAATATGAAACGCCTAAAAACATCGGGTTTTTAAATCTAATAATTTTTGTAATAAGTTGTACTAAAACATTAGCTTTAGGTCTTATTAGAATACAAATAACGAAAAACTGCGACAAATCTACGTTTTAGAAATTGTCGCCAATAAAGAAAGAAATATTTAAATAAAAAAAAATTAATGTAGGTTAAAACGTGTTCTACAATTAGTCTCATATTCAATAACTTTCAAAAAAAATTATACTAAATACAAAAAAACAAGGATGACAACATCCATAAGTAGCGAAGCTCAAAAATTATGAATAGACATCTGGGGAAAATGATCTATAGAGTTTATTTATAAAAAACTTCAATAATAAAAATCACGAAACCTTTTAAAATTCCACCCGTTTATCTTGAACAGGAGTTAAGAAATTTACAAAAACTTTAAAAACTAGGAATCGATCTAGCACCCCAACTAATAAGGGTATCGTAATAAAACTTGATGGAAATATGTAGAGTTTAAACTTATTCAATCCCTGAAATTTTCAGCTGTCTACATTGTATAGGAATCGAAAAAATCAAGAAAACCTAAAAATCTAGGAATCGATCTAGCACCCCAACCAATAAAGGCATCTTAATAAAACTTGATGGAAATATGTAGAATTTGAATTTATTTAATACCTGAAATTTCCAGCCATTCATCTTAAACAGGAATTGAGAAAATTGCAAAAAAGTAAAAATCTAGGAATCGATCTAGCACCCCATTTAGTAGACAGATGGACAAAATAATGTATAGATTAGATGCGCACATGTCATAGTAATCTTCACTAAAAATTTCAGCTGTCTATCTCTAATAGAAGCCGAGAAAATCACGTTTCCCCCATAGCGTTACTGACTGACTGACGGACAGACAAAGTGAATTATAGAGTAGCTTCGCTTCTAATAATATTACATCAAAATAGATCAGCTCCAAATGGATTTCCTATTCTAGCCCTAGTTTCCTAAAGTGTACAGCAGATAACCCAATTATTGCAGACCCTTTTTTCAGCTACTCCGGAAATTTGTGAAAACAAAGCGATGTATACATTATACATTCAAAATTTTAATGTTTAAAATTTTAATTTTTTTTGGAAGTTTGAAGCTTTTTTAGCTAATAGCAAATTTCGAGATAGGACGCGGACGCTAGGTACACTTTCGGAAACTAAATTGGAGTTCATCTCAAAATAACTATATTGTTTATAAATGAACCAGGAATAAAGGCTAAGGTAAATCTTTAATTTTTTCACTTTAATAATTTTGCAGTATGAATTAGCTTTCCTCAAAGATTGTAATTTTACAGAAATATATTTTAATCCTTTTTTCTTCATACATTTATCCCTGGTGATTTATATTTTATATCATTGTTTTTAAAATTTAGCAGACGAAAGCTGGTATAAGACATTCTTAATTGGGGAAGATAAGATGAAAGAAAAGTGTGATTTAATATCAATTTGATATAATAAAATATTTTTTTAATTATGAATTATTATTTAACTGTCTTTAATAAAGTTTCTGCAATATCATTCCAAGGAATAAAAAATATTGACTGCACCTACTGATCAATCTTGTTTAATTCAGAGGGGTTAGACCTTAATATATTTATTTAAATCATGATATGGGTGTTGTAAAAATGACTTTGATGAAACTAACCTCTGGATCCAATCCTGCCCTTGGAAGACAAATAGGAGCAATGTGAGGCTCATAGTACACAGGTCTCTCCAACCTCAACACAGCCACATCATACCTACAAAACAAGATAATTGGCGGTTTCCCTCAAAGTGCCTAGTCGAACACAGAATCCTACTTATTTTGAAATAAATTGAAAATATTCTTAGCTACTTGGCAGCCCAAGAGTGAGATCACCGTGGGTATAGATCTACTGGGTTATAGAAAAAATATACCCCATTAATTCCATTTTTTAAAATAAGGGGCTCAATACTCGATAGGCAAATCAAGAACCTCAACACAGCAACATATACATATACATGCTAGATTGGCCAAAGACTATGATACACAAATCCAGTGGCTGCGTGCTATTTTAAATAATTTCTACCAATTGATTATTACAAAGTATATTATGTTGTTGTTTCGGTAAAAACATTTGAAACCATCCAACACTTATCTTATAACAAACAGTTATTTTGTGTACACAGGATATTTTTTTGTGTGATTTCCCTTATTTAAAAGTTTTGGGTTTTTTTCTGGCAATATACATCAATTTGCCTTAAAGCTCACACAACTGTACATTCCCTTAAAAATAAAATAAAACCAATCTTGTTGTGTAAAATACCCTACCCTTGATTTTGATTTAAAGGGATGACAAAAATTTGGTGGTTGGTGGTTTTATACAATTTTTAAAACAATATATAAATTGGTCATTTTACATAAAAAATGTGCGTTTCCCCCACTTTCAAAAAAAGGGGAAACTTTCCTTCTGTTGAGATCCTGTACCCTATCCCTTCTCAAAAAAAAGGTGGTGAAAAGGTATATTTTCTGTAGTTATTTTTGCATGATGAATTTTTAGTTACTATCAACTCCAGTCAATAGAGATAAGAAGAAGCCTAAAATCAAGTAACCCAATCCCCTTAAAACTCCCTGATTTAGAATTTTTATAGAAAATCAAAATATTCAATCAATCCCCCCCCCCCCCAAGACAAAGTGTTTTTCACCCCACTGAATAAATCCGTTTTGCCTAAAACTTTTTTGCTAGTCTAAATAACCTCTGAGAAATACTCTCTCAATCAGTATTTCCAATCTAAAGGCACTTCCAAGCTGGACCCGTCTACCATATAAATGCGTACCTGTCAGCTGCTGGACTAAATTGAAAATGTGGATGCACAGCATACTCTTCAATATTGTATGTTGAACTTGGTAAGAACTCAACTGCTGCAAGATTCTCACCTGTAAGAATATTAACAGGGAAATATTGGCTTTTAAGTATTTTTAAAAATTCTAACAAGATTTGGGGTGGAGTATTTAAAATCTACATGTTTATTTCTAAATGTATAGATAATTTTGGAAATCTAATTAAAAAAATAACATAATAGTAATAAAGTTAAAGTATCTTTTTAAAAAGCTGCTCAACAAAATTTTGTATTGAATATAATCCAAAACTCATACAACACTGACTTAAATGCGGATAAAGAAAAATCGCATAATGACCAAGCATCAAAACACTAAAAGATACATTTTAAAGAATAACTAATAAAAGTCCCTGAAATACCCTTTTTACGTAATAGATCATAGAAAATGATAAATAGTGAACAGCTGTAATTCAAAATTATAAATTAATTTTTAAATTTGAAGCAAAAAAAGCATTTAATTGATATACCTTTGTCTCCAAGTCAATTAAGTTAAGAGAAGAAGTCATTAATCAAAAGTTAAATAACAAATTAGCAAGATCGTTTACTCGGCTACCGTTTCAATTCATATCAAATTGTAATTTACAAACAAACAAACGAACACAGTGACTCACACACAAACAAACATACGCATACACACACACACACACACACACACACACACACACACACAAAAGCGTACAGACGCAATACTTATTGAGAAAATAACTGAAATGAACCGCTAATCAAATGAAAAGATTGGACCATGCCATGATTTACTTTATTATGTATGTAATTGATAATCATTTTATTATATCACAAGCATAAATATAATATAATAAAGATTGGGACGTATGTAAATCAGAAAGAATTAAATCAGAGAAAGTTAGATATTAATAATTTAAAAGCGAAGCTTTTCTATAATAAGAGTAAGGGTCATCTTTTATCGCCAATTTAAATTTAGAATTGTCCTATCGATTTTAAGCTTGCCATGGTGATTACTGTTACAATTAAGTTGGATACCCTCTTTTAGTTAGGCTTGGTCAACTAATTACAGGATTATTTTTACCATCTAGTCTACTATTGTATATTAAGATATATAAGTTTTCCGGAATTTTAAAGTTAGGGGGAGATTTGAAATCTGCATCAATTTTGAGGATTTTTTATAAAATTCGTTTTTTCTATAATTCTTTATCTAAAAGCGGAAATGCAATTTAAGTTAATTAATTTTGGCATCTGTGATTGGTGGATTTAAAAAATCTGCGCTCTGATTGGATGGCGTACATCATTCAACCAATTAGAGCGCAGGTAGTTTAAAATCCACCTATCCTATTAGTCAAAATTAATTAACTTAAAATGCATTTCCTCTTTTAGATAAAGAATTATACAAAAAACGAATTTTATAAAAAATCCTTAAAATTTGATGCAGATTTCAAATCTCCCCCTAACATTAAAATTCCGGAAAACTTATATTTATATCTTATTGTATATGCTCTGTAAAACATACGTTAAACAACAGACAGACAGAATAAATCATAGCGAAGCTACTCTACAAAAATGATTACCTATATGATACTCTCCTAGGGTGACGTTGATGGTATGTTTTTCTTTATTTTTCACACAATGTCCGGCGGTTATAACGTGCTGGTGGTTTACTGGGCAGTTTTCATTTCTTCACATTATGAATATGCAGACAAGTGTTTTCAAAGAAGCTTAATCTAATCATGGTTCTTACGTGGAGGGGTATAATTCAACTTAAGTTTTTTTAAGGAAATTTAGTCCTATTATATTAGGAAGGCTTACAATTGTTTGTCAGTTATAAGGTATAGCTTACCACTGAACATATTGCGTTTTTCATTTTAGGAAAGCCTCACATAGATTAATGGATAGTTTTAGGCTATTTTACCGTCCTCTCACTCTTCCTTTTTGTTGAACATAGCCCTGGATGCTAGAGGCCCAGCCTTTATTCAAAAGAAAATAATTCTTATTTTAAAAGATTTCAGAGGCTGTGCAAAAAAAATTAAAGAAATCAAGGGGACATTTAACTTTATCATACTTGAAAATGATGATTTTTTTTAATGAAGAACATAGAACACTAAAAAGATTGATAATAAAAAGACTAAATCTAAATAACTAGATTATATAATGAGCGTGAATGTTAATTATATTAGTATTACTGATTGTATCAATATAAATCTAATTAAACATTAACAGAACATAATATATACACTACCACACTATAATCAAATTTATATAAATTAACAAGGATGATAACAGTCATAAGAGCAAATTAAACAAACAGAAAACCGAAAACAAAAAAAGTATGGATATAATGAAAAATAGTCACTTATTGCATCGTATTATATATAGACAGCGTCTCGAGAAATTTATTTGAAAAATTATAAAATTGATTTTAATTTGAATATTTGTGGAAAATTGTCTTTAATTCGATGCTATACATGATTTTTCAGTATGGCTGAGAACTGGTTCTAATCCACCGGATATTATTTGGTTTCGAAGCCATACTGGAAAAAATAAATGTTGATGTTATATTGTTTAAAATGTAAAATGCTTAATTGTATTATCTTAGATTTACTTGAAAATATGTGTAAATTTGCCTTTTGATTATGGCTTTATAGTTGAAATCTTTCGTTATTATACTTTATCGTTACAGGCATTAAGTATTTTAAATTAATGGACTATTTTGTTAAATTAACTATAAGATTTATTACGCACGGACGAATATGTAGGCGGACATATCCTAATTGTAGAAAATATTCTATTTTACCAAAGCATATTGATTACTATTCCAGTATGACTTCAAAACCGATTAATATCATCAAGTGGATTAAAACCTGTTCTCAGCCATACTGAAAAAATCATGTATATAATCAATATTCGGCTCCTCGGTGTTAATCTTATAATTTTTCATCTTAATATCCACGGAAATCTGTTTATAATACGATATGATAAATAACTATTATAATTCCAGTTAAAAAGGATACATAAAACAAGTATTTTTCTCGTATTCATTCGAATCCGGTGGATAGGAACCGGTTCTCATCCATACGAAAAAACTATTTCTAGCATCGTATTATATCCAGCTTTCTACGAATATAGAAATGTACAGTCATAAGATTAAAACTAGTTTTTTTAGCCCCGAGGTGCCGTTTATAATACGATGCGAGAAATAACTATTATCTAGTAGTCTAACTATCCACAAAATATGTATTCCTATAATTAGGGATGCAGCAGCCACCCAAAAAAGTTGCCTGTTTAGAGTTGTTTACTTTCTAGACGCTGCTGCTCTCAGATGAAACAATTGCTAGCTAGCTGCGGCTAAGTGTGGATTCACTGCTGCGTCTGCTAAGCCATCGAACAGTTATTGTTTTATAAGTCAACTATAGATGCTGTTCTATAAAAAAAATTGTGAGTGAAATAAACTTTGTGTGAGTGCTTATCCTTAAAATCTCGACTGTTAGACCGTAATGTAAGGATGGGGGTGAAGCCAATTATATTATGTTTTTAAGATGATTAACACATTTAACTGAATACTCATACATACACACCTACACACACACACACACACACACGAACACAACAATAGTGTTAAAATGTACAAACAACAATAGCTTGTCAGAAAATATTTTTGAAAGAAAATGTAACGGACCAACTTTATACCGAGTGATTCTCTCCATATCTCTACAGAAAATCTCAGTTGATAAAAGTCTCATTCAATTAAAAATTTTTGCTCCGTTGATTTTTATAATTTATACCGCAATTCTTTTCAGAGGGTCTGCAGAAGAACGGCAGTAAGATTTTCGAATAAAAGCAAATCACAAAAAATCTGAACAATTTTTTTTATTAAAGCCAAAGTGAAAAATGGAGAGGTCGTCAATCTTACTATATGTTGCCCCCGAACACCAGCAGAAAACAACGTATAGGTTTCGTGATTTTTTAAAAATTAGGCTATAATTGGTATAAGCTTGAATAAACCCTTGAAATTGAATATCTATAGAATGCCAGTTTTGACAGAGGGTTGCTTTATTGGTTTATTTTAAGACCAGGCCCTGAGATTGTACAATTAAAAAAAACCATTAAATTTTAGAATATTAATTAAATGATTAAAAAAAATAAAAGAATGAAGAAATAAATATTGCCTAGAACACCACCACATTTGGCTTTTCCAATTCTCACTAGAGCCTGCCACGGAAAAGTTCCAAATCCTGAAGAAAAAAAAATATCATAAATATCGGATAATTTGTTTGTTGAGAAGGTACTCTTTATGTGTTCCTATCTGTATTTCACTTTCTTTCCCTTTTTTTCTAAAGGATTCAGATGCACACAGAGATTAATTGTGCGAATCCTTTGGTCAATTGGTAGATTGGTAAGCTTCGCGCACAGCTGACCCGCAATATTCGTGGAAGGTTTTTTTTCATTCATTCTGCGTATTAACTTATCATTAATCTTTTATTTTATATAACTTTGCTACAGAGGCAAACATAATCGTCCTTGTTTTATCTGCAAGGCGCCCTGTCGGTAGTCTGGATATTAAATATCCCAAATTAACAGAATAGCAAAAAAATCGGATTGTTTCAGACTAGAGTAGAGTGTAAGAAAGATTAAATTTTCTACTTTAGTAATAAGTTTGATTTTCTGATAGCATTGGGTAATATCTTTGATTATCTAAAGAAAGTGATTAGGGCGTGAAAAAAATGAGTTCCTACCTGCGTCTGACCCATCTATGACCCGCCTATTAGATGACGGTCTCCTGCCACAGTGAGGATCATTGATGACCTTGCTGTGTGTGGGTTGTTGCTGGGTAGCCTGGCCGGGCACTCTGTTCAGATGGTCATGATGTCTGCGCCAACTCACACAAACAATTATTTACACTCCGTACGACCGGTTCACCCAAGCGCTTAGTTTGGTAGTAACAAACAAAAATTAAATAAAAAGTAAATATAGGTATTTTTCTTTTGCAAACCATTTGGGGAGTGCTTACTCTGGCAGGACTTCCAATTACCCAAAATAACCTAACCTAAGGTGACCTATGGTAATTAACAAAAAAAAACAATTAAATTTTACAAAATTATTTTAAACATTGGGTGGTGAATTCAACACCTGACAAGGGAAACTAGATGTCTTTCTGATTGTACCAAAGGATCTCGCTACCCGCTAAACCGATCTGGTTCTCTTTTGCTGGGTAGCTTCTCATAGGTCCTGGGAAGGTTTATAACTATTTTGGGTTAGGGTACCACTCAATTATTTTTTCTTTTTAAATCTAAATTAAAAATTGGGTTATCGAATACATCTCCCCTCTCCTCAAGTGCCCCTAGAGGGGCGTAGCCGAAAGTTTCTATATAAACACCTGTTTTCTTGTATATTGTCATAATTGAATGTAATCATTATTTTTCCTGTTATCACTGATTAATCGATTAACTGTTGACGCTTTCAAACAACAAACTTAAAAAAAAAATTTTTAAATTACTACCTATAATTATTGTAATAAATATGTAATTATTGAGAGTGTAATTATGTGTGTTTTATAATTATTATGTTCGTAGTTATTAATTACTCTTCTAAAGTGATAAATTTATTATATAAAAACACAACCATAAAAAATGTTAAATATAAGAACTTTACTTGGATAATTGGCTAATATAATATTTCTAAATAATATTTTTATGTTTGCTATTTTGAGTCTGCGGTAATATTTAACAAATGCAATTTTTATGTTGGAGATTTTAATTTAAAAACTTAAGTATATGGGTTTTGGAATGAAAATAATATACGTGGATATTCTGATATGGGAAATTTGATCGTTAATTTAGTCTTACTTTGCCCTCTTTTATTGGTCAGTACTCTCCAGTAGGTGGGGAGTGGATGGGTTAAAGGGTTGGATAGTGTAAATCGTTATATAAGACAGCTTAATAGACTATTATATTTACAGTTCCAGCACACAGAAAAATTTAACTGGAATAATGAAGTTCTTATTTTTCTTTTAGGAAATAATCGATTCAAGCAACATCAACGTGAAACTGTAAACTTTACAAAATAAAAAAGATGTACTACCTATTTATAAAACAGATATGCATATCTACTACATATGAACGAAAAGAAATTCAGTATCATCCAAACCCAGTTTTCTAATTTTCCATCTAAACTCTTACACCTCTTACAGAAAAATTAAGTTGCTGAATTTAAGTTATCTGACTTTAAATATACGGTTACCTGAAAAAAGTCCCCCACAGGATGAGGCGGCGATTCCCATAGAAATCAAACAGTTGAACACGGGCTCACAGTTACCACCACTGAAATATAAACACAATTAATTATTTTGGTGCTTTCCCACACGTGGCCGATTTTGCATTGATTCCACCCCCCCCCCCCCCCTGCTTATTTTCTTATTTAAAATAATTACAATAAAAGAAAAACTACTTTATTTCAAAATATGGGGGAAGGGGTATCTGTATTCGGGAGGGGACTTTGTTATAAGCATTGGAGCAAACAGATTTTGTTCATTTATCTTGAACAAAATGTAAATTCAAAGTTTCCGAGAGCAATGTGAAGCACTACTTCAGGTTTCAAACCGCTTCCCGTAGCCGCTGAACCCATATGATGGTCGCCGTTTCCTTTACATTCATTACATTATCTTATACTAGTGGCTACGCCCCATGAGAAGCTACGCTGTAAAGGAGAACCATATTGGTTCAGCGGTTAACGAGATCCTTCGGTACAGAAGACAGATAGACATCCTGTTACTTTCATACATATAAGGTTAAAGGAAAAAGCTAGACAGCTCTTTACACAATATTGCCAGGTATTATTTACATAAGTCTAAATTTATAAAAGCTTTGAAAACGTTTGGGATGGTTCAAGCTATTTTTCAACCACCCTCCCTATCCCTCTCTTTCCCCAGCAGCCTAGTAGCAAAGGGGCTAGATATAAGAAGAATTTTTCTCGTATTCATTCGAATCCGGTGGATAGGAACCGGTTCTCATCCATACGAAAAAACTATGTCTAGCATCGTATTACACCAGTTTTCTACGAATATACATTCTATATCCGCGGAAAGCCGTTTATAATACGATACGAGAAATAACTATATCTCGTATTTATTTGAATCCGGTGGATAGGAACCGGTTCTCATCCATACGAAAAAACTATGTCTAGCATCGTATTATATCCAGCTTTCTACGAATATAAAAATGTACAAACATAAGATTAAAACCAGGTTTTTTTAGCCCGTGCCTTCGGCACCTCGGGGCTAAAAAACTGGTTTTAATCTTATAATTGTACATGCTATATCCGCGGAAAGCTGTTTATAATACGATGCGAGAAATAACTATTAACACTTAACAAATAAACTTATGTAATGATTAGCCACAGTTTATAAAAAAAAATGAACACAGTTGACATTAAATAATTTCCATCTGTATCTAATGAACATATTATGATAGAAAAATAAAATGTTTACTGTGTTCATGCTTTGATAGCTTTAATCTTTAACAGCGCAGCTACTCTATAATTACTGTATATCAGTACGCTCTTCCGTCCATACGTGATATCATAATTCAGCTATTACGTCATTGTAATTTACTTTTGATATTTAAAAATCCTGAGAATTAAATATATTGCATTCTTTAAAATGTCATATTCTATGATTTTTTATAGTATCTGTCATAAGCTCCCTTTTCTATAATTCTGATTATATAATTGCATATATATTTTACTGTTCTTTTTTATTGGAAAAGCTCCGCTTTTAATTAACAAAATTGTCCCTGATGTTATTACATCATGTAACAACATAATTATACCATTTTATATGACGATGGTCGCCAAAAAAGTTTGCTTGGGGGTTTTAACTTGGTTTTACATAAGAATTGAAAAGCAAATAAATAATGTTTTTTTCTACCCGTATTTTTCATTAAAGATCTAATGTACTTTAATTTTCTTCTAAATATTTCTTTAAGAGAATAAAACAATAATTTTTCTTTCTCATAAATCAAAGGCTACAGTAGAGCAAGTGCAACTTTGACGAAGCCGCGGCCATTTTTTTTTCAAAACTTTATCTGCTGCAGTATGTTAAGAAAAGGGTTTTTGATATTTAGGCATTTATTTTATTATATAAAGTAGTAAGGTATTTTGTTTGAACCTTAAAATTTCAATAACTATTGAGCTGATTGTGTTCTACCTTTTTGGGGAAGCTTCACATATGTGACGGATTAGTTGTCTGTCTTATTCTTAAATTTAAATCATTGGATTGTTTTTTGCTTTTTTTCTGACCTTTTCTTAACCTTTTTTATTTTAAAGCCCTTAAATTCAAGGGGCTCGACCACTAGTATTTCCCTAGCAAACAAGAGTTAATGCGCAGCTTTGGAGTTGTAGTAGCTCAGCGCAATTTTAGTCTCAGCCGCAAAGACAATTGTGTATCTGCAAAATGTTAAATCCATTTTTTTATTTAAAAAGTATTTGAATAATATTTAAATGAACTTTTTTGTTTGCCAACCTGTCAAATTTATATTTAGACTAGTTCAGTTATTTCCTAAATTAACTCTTATAAATAGATATAGAATGTACGTGTAAAAATTGTCGTCAATTTAGGTTGCTTTGCTAACATGGACATCATTTATTGGTCAGTTAGCTCATCCATTAGAAGGGAGGGGGATGGGTTAGAGGAGGAGGATGGCGGGCAACTGTATTTTAGCCAGCTACAAGTTTCACTTTTTTAGAGTACATGATAATCTGGTGTAAAATCCAAGTAATAATAATACATCCATTCTCTTATAACAGTTGACTTGATCGAGCAAGATGAAGGTATTTAAAGAGTAACAAAAAAATTGGTCTTGACTTGATGAACAATCCCTTGATTAGTCCCAATACTAACTCAATCAGGGATGTTCAAGGGGGGGGGGGGAGCTTTAAATGGGTGAACACCCATCCCACACAATTAGAAATTATATTGTCCAAAAACTGTGTAACTCGTATTATTGGATTCAATCATTTATGACTAAATATTTTTTTCTGGTATTTTTTCTGTACCTGGAAACCTTAAGTCTTTGCAGGAAAGACCTTCATCTCGATGAGAACAAATATATCAACCTGAAGTTTCTTATAATTCAGCTTGACTGTAATTAAATTGTTTGTTATTAAAAGCTGTTTTACCTCTACCTTATTTTTAAAATAAATTAAAAATTAAAGAGGGAAATTTTTGCCCCTTATGCCTAATCAAAATGTGGCCTAGATTTGTAGTGCCCTAAACCTGCTGGGCTGCCCAGTAACCAATATAACCTAAGTTCTGTGCTCGAAAACCTACCCCTTTTACGTTCACTTTATTTTTAAAAATAAATGGGTGATGGTGGTTCTGTGCTTTACAAAGCACTTTGAGTGAAAGTCTTGATAACTTTGCCTGTTTCTGAGATATTAAGTAAGACATGTTTACTTACTTAGAAAGGATATTACATATTTTGACAAAATACATCTGCACTTCAGTGGTAGGATGTTTCATTGGTGTTCAATCATTCTCGCAAAGATTACATTTAAATTTTGTACTTATCGCTAGTTTTGTTGCAGCTAAATAAACTCTTTAAAAGTCATATATATAAAAGTTAAATTTAAGGAATTTATAATGGAAGGTGTTTTAACTGGCATAATGCAATGAATATTTATGACTCAATAATATGACTTATTTCAAATGTATGCTAAAGTAAAAATCAGGCTTATTTGCGGAAAATATTGCCATTATAGCATAACCATTTAATTTTTGCTATTCTGTTGAGTTTAAACATAAGAGGGTTGCACACAGTACATAGAGTTGGGGTTGCCACATCAACTTGTCAGGTTCATAAAGGTATTGCAAATTTTCGCAACCTGCAGTATTTTCCAGAGAATGCTGTTTTTGTCATGAAGTGGATCAAGAACACTGTTAGTATTTGGAACACCCAAACTCCTAGATAAAGTACTTTTAAGTTTCCAAAGACAAAAAGCTCTTAGAAAATTTACCCATATTTTAAGGTGTCCAATCTTTAGAGTGCAACAATTTTATGGTGGTGGTGAGGGGGTGGAATTAGAATCTAATATATTTCTAAATTTCTTGTTGGTGGCTACAGCAACCACAAAATCTTTTTTTTTTGGGGGGGGGGAGTAATTACTTCTTAACCTCCCACCCCTACTTGTGCATCCATGAAAAATGTTCAAAAAGATTTATATGTCAAGCACCAAAATGGCGTTAGTAAATCATCAGAAGGATGTATATAACAGTATAACCATGAAAATAGTTTAGACAACGTTTACTTTTAAGAAAAAGCATAAAATTTCATGGTTGCCAACAGAAAGCACTAAAATATGGCAGCCGTGATTGTGTAAAACTTGTGAATGTCAAGTCCGCATAGCAAAGCATAGGAGAGGGAGGAGGAGGGATTATAATATTGCGGAAGGAATTAATATACTGCTAGTGTGAATTATCAAATTGTGCACACACACACACACACACAAATATATGACTCCATTCTTTGTTGTGTCATACTTCGTGTGCCTCTAAGAAGTGTGTGTGTGTGTAAAATATATCCTAATGCCCATTTTGCATGCGCAAATCAAAAGATTCATACACTGTACATATCTTTGCTAGATAAAAATATAATAGCAATGGAATATTTTACTTAAAATTTAAGTAACTAAATAAATTATATAATGCAATAATTCATTTCATAATGACAATAAAGGATTTATGAATTAATTCTTATTTTATTGATGCAACTTTTCTATTTAATTGTATATTTATCTCATTAAGACGAAATGTGTATGTTTGTTTGTGTGTGTGTGTTTGTGTGTGAAATGTGTTTGTGTATTTATAAAAGTGTGTTAGAATAAAGATGTGTGTGTGTGTGTGTGTATGTTTGTGTCCACCTAACCGTAAATCCTTCATTTTTATGACAGTTCTATTCTTCTAAGATTTAAAGAGGGCAATGTTCTCTTCATGTTACTTCAACAAGGAATAATAGATTCACAAGTAGCGCAGCAATAACAAGCTAAAATAAAAGCGCGGTATGTCAAAAAAAAAGCTAAACTAAAGTAACAAAATAACAGATACTATTGAACAAATTACTGCGCCATAAATAAAAGTTATATATTTAATATTTTTTTCATGTATTGTCAATAATATTTATAACATCTTTATATTCGTTGTAGTTGAGGTAATTCTGTTTTGAAGTCTTTCAATTCAATTTTGTTTGCAGATTCTGTGCCGTGCGAACAAACGGACATTCCCATATTAATCAGTGGATGCAATAATAACGACGCAACATTTACTGTAATAGTTGGTTGTACAATAACAAATCTTAGTGTACGTACTATTTTAATATTAAGGGTCTTTACATTTTGCCCAGGGACAAGGGACTAGGATTCTGACAAACAATTACAAGAGAAATATTTCTTTCAAGCAATGACATAGTATGTCCCAAATTTTAAAAATTTCTTTAATCTCAGGTTAAATTAAATTGTTAAATCACAACTCCTGCATTTTGATATCTTAAATTTCACTTGAGATTGACATCTGAAATTCTTTGAGAAGATTTCCCTAATTATGGGTATAACTGTGTTTATGACAACATCATCATTGTAAAATTGTCTCGTTATTATGTCAACATATGTTTGTAGTTATAATGACATAATATTATCGACATGTCGATATTATGTCAGTCATGATCACTTTTTATTAAAGTAAAGCCTTATAATCTTTTTTATTTTATCCTCTGCTGGTGACCTAAAATGAATTACAGTCTAACCTATATAGTTCTATTAAATAAAGAAATAGTTTTTTAGAGAACCTAGATGTTAGAAGCGCAGCCAATACTATTCTGATATAATTAGACAGGATGTCTGTCTTTAGCTTAAGATCTCTCGAACTTCTGGAAGGTTATGATTCCCCTTTAAAGTAAAGCTTCTAATAGGTCCATGGAAGGTTTACAACTATTTTAGGGAAAAATGTCTTTATAAATATTTTAGGGTGGTTTTAGGCTGTTTACCTGACCTCCCCCTAACTCTACAAGAGAATGGGGGCGAAGCAACTAATGAATTTTAAAAAAAATTCTATTAAACATTGTAGATATTACCTGGAAGCGCAGGCTGACCGGCGGATTGGATCAGAGAAAAATGAGCTGACCGCCTGGTCCCCTATAGCAGTCATTGTAACCATAGAAATAATAATTATAACAAACTCACAAGAGGCCTCTGGTGGCATTTTCAAAGTTCTTTATTCTCACTTCTTTTTACTTTCACCATTTCTTCATTTTATTTTATTTTTGTTCGCAAAAGCATCGTTTCTTAGACGTGATTAATAAGCTATTTCTTTTTTTAAAACTTAAATGCTATCTTTTCCTTTGCTTCGACCTGCGACTCAAGTGCAGAACGTAGCACATCGATGTCAAAGAGGCGAAGATTCAAACCTTCATGAAAATAGTTATTTTATCTACAGAATTCGATTTTCTTTCAAAGCTCTACCTATTCCTGATAGCCAAGAAAGTTGCATTTACCTTATAGAAAAAACGGATCATTTGAAGTAAATGAAGTTGCGGGTTTCGTCATATTTTCACAGTAGCTTTTTTCCTATATCTAGACCCCGCGGGTGGGCTCCAACCCAGTGGGGCATATTTTCTAACCCTGCGGGGCAATAACTAACAATTACCAAACCTAACCTAACCTAAAATAACCTTAAAAAGCTACTGTGAAAATACGACGAAACCCTCAACTTCTTTTCCTTTACATGACCCGAAAAACATTGGTGGTATTATTAAATGAATGCCGGTCAGTTATACACACATATTGAGGTCGAGGAAATTTTAATCATAGAGTAACTTCGCTGCAAAAGTAATCTCTTGCTAGTTGAAGTTTATAATTACGTGGTCAAAAATCCAACAGTCAACCAACCTTTTTTATATTTCCTTTTTTATAGGCCAAGCTTTTCTATTATTGGGGTCTGTACGTCAGTCGATATGTAACTTTTGGTTAATTTAGGCATGTTAGAATTGTTCTATCTATATCAGACTTTGGATGATTATTCCTATAACAGTTAGGTTCGATTCCAAAAACAACAAAGTACAATATTTAAAGCGAAACATCTCTATAATTAAGTCATAAAAAAGGTAATTAAACAGAATCCTGTATTTTCGCAATTATAATTATAATTTTTAGTTTATCTTTAAATCAATATTCTGCTTATTTTATGTTTTGACAATCTTCAAGTATTCATGTTCGGTTTTTCTACTGTTTGGTTTCAGAACTTCCCTTTTATGGAGTTTTTCATCCTTATATGAGAATTACATACAATAAATTCACATAAACAAGTTGCAACGTTACACTTTAAGATCTTTTGAACAGACGAACAAAAGTCTAATGATTTTTAGATTCGCTCATTTTGGTGTAAGAGTATATGAAAAGATACGCTAATGGCGGATAAATAGATTCTTAACCAAATAATGTATATATTCGTCTATTTACTTATTGGAAATCAAAGCATTTTTTCATTCCATATAATTTTTTTAAGCGAGGCTTTTCTACAATTAGGCTGTACCCGTAGGTCCATAACGGGTAGCTCTGGTCTTACATTTACAGTTATATCCAACCAATTTCAAACTTTTTATAAGGATTCCTTATCAATAATTTTTAAAGTAGCATCATGATTCCGAAGCTAGTAAAAAATTAACAGCTTAGAATGGACATGTTGACTTTGATGCGTTTTCTAACTTGTACCCAATTGTTACAGGAATCATGGAAGCTAGTAAAAGTAGCGGCACAGAATATGACGTCAAAAAATTAACCAATGAGAGGCCAGTATACACTGTAATTGACCAATGTGAAAATTTACAGTGGCCTCTCTTAGGTTAATTTTTTTTGACGTCATAATCGGTGCCGCCACTTTTACTAGCTTCCATGAGAGGCCAGTATACACAGTAATTGACCACTGGTAAAATTTATAGTGGCCTCTCATAGGTAAATTTTTTTGACGTCATAATCTGTGCCGCCACTTTTACTAGCTTCCATGATTCCTGTAAAAATTAGAAATTAGGTACAAGTTAGAAAACGCATTAAAGTCAACATGTCCATTCTAAGCTGTTAATTTTTTTTTATATTTTAGCATTAATTTTAAATTAATGTTGTGGTCATCTTTCTATTATGTTTAAAATATTGATTCTTCGGACGATTGGGCTACAAATACTTTACATGGTGTCTGTACAATATCTGATTGCAATGTATTAAACAATTTCTTTAATATTAAAAGCACTTTGTTTGTAAATGTTTCGCTTTCATAGATATTGTCATCCTTGTTTGTTATTTCCTTTTCTTATTGACTTGCTGGGCTTCGACTTAATGGATGATTTCATCCTCTTTTACAAATTCTTATCCTATGCCATAGAGCTTAGAGTCAATGACATTTAGAAACACTACTCTGTTAATCACAACTTCTTATTACAATCACCTAAGGGGATAATATCATATTTTTAATAGGTAGATAGACTATATTGCCTTCTGGACTTAATTTTACAACAATATTCAATTAAAATAGTACTTTCAACCCCATAAGCGTGCAGAGGGGAGGAAGGGGTGGGGGTCAACACCCTTTTTAAAAGCGAAGCTTTTCTATAATTAGGGTCGGTCCGTCCGTCCGTCCGTCCGTCCGTCCGTAACGGATAGCTTTTATTCGTTAATTTAGGCATGTTAGAATTGTCCTATCGATTTCAAACTTTGCATGGTGATTACTGTAGTAATTAGGTACGATTTAGAAAGCGTAGCAACTCTATAATCATTACCAGAATGTCCGTACGTCTATTTTAAACATGTTGATTTTTCTACTTTTTTAACAACAAATTTTTATGTGATCTAATTATCCGTTTGATCTGATTTTTGGTATATTGATTCCTGGGACAACAAAGAACAATATTTTAAGTGAAGCAAATATATAATCAAGTCCTAAAGATGTAAGTATGTCCTTAAACATTATCCTGTATCAAGCAGTTTTTCAACAAATTTACTTACAATTTTGCTTCGAATCTTATACTTTTATATTTTGATTATTCAGTTCAGACACTATACAAGTGTTAATGTCCGTTTTTCCTACAGTTTCAGTGCTTCGCTTTTATGGATGTTGTCATCCTTGTTATAATAAAAATTTGAAAGGCTTCTTTTTTTGGCCCCCTTTTAGGATAACACCCCTTGGGAAAATCATGTGCACGCCGCTGCTTCTAAAATTAATGATATTATTTGGATTGGTCAATGGAAGTTAACTGAGTCATTCTTCCACCAAAAGATCCATTCAGCAATTCGAGTAAGTTTCAAGTTAATGAAATAGTCCTATCTATATTTGAAGCTACAATGTTAGGTTCATTATTTAAGCAACTTACAAAGCTTTTTTTCAAAGCAAAGCTTTTCTGCATTAAGAACAGCTCGTTCATTTAGTTATGTTTAGGGAATCATACCATCTATTTAAAACTTGGCATAATGAATCCTGTAAGTATTAGGTACAATTTAGAAAGCGTAGCTACTCTCTAATCGATACCAGAAAGTCCCTATGATTATAGACTTTTGTAATATAGATTCCTAGAATTATTTGTCATAATGTTATAAGCAAAGCATCTCTACAATCAGGTTATAAAATGTAAGTATGTCCATATTAATCATCTAACATTGCAGTAATTTTGGGATAGAATTATAAGGAAATTTCGTTTTTACAAATTTGAATGTTAATTATTTTAATAAAATTAATGTTTGTTTTCTGGCAGTCTGTTTGCTGAGCCTCGTTCTAATGGATATCATCATCCTTGTTTCAATCAAGATTTATATGGTCTTTTCATTCCATACGTCACTATCCGTGTAACTTTTATAATTTCAGCATATCGTCTCGTTCTAGCTTGTTGGAAAATTTAAAAAATTTAAATGTTTAGTAAAATATACTTACTTAATAAGCTCTTACTGTATAAAAGTAGTTACTTTTTAATCTGTATTGTTGTTAATGTTTGAAGAAGCACAATAATAATCTTAAGATGTGCGAAAAATGTACAACAACAAACATATACATGTTTTTCATGTTTTCAGAAGATTTTTCTTAAATATGGTGGCAAAAAGAGATTTACGAAATCAAATAGTAAAAGCATCTCCTTCAGACGTTTTAATTCAAAGGATATGAAGTAATATCTTGATTTTTTTTTGGGTGGGGTGGGGTTGACCCCCTCAAAAAGGCATTCCTGCCTTACTGATTTGTAAATTATTATATCACTGTTTAAAGTTTAATTCATTTGCTTAGAGTGGAAGGGTCGTGAGAAATAGCCTAAAACCTTACAAAAAATTTACTTAAACTATAAATACTCAAACGATTTTTATTCAAGTTACGTTACTATCTTATTCCATTTTACTTGTAGTTAATATTATCTGTTAAATGCACATTATTTAATAACATAAGGAAAATTTAATACAGTTTTCATAGAATTTAACGGTACTAATCAAGTTTATGACAATAGCGCCTGTATCAAATTATATTAAAGAAAAAATATTGTTCATCTATACCGTTGGTCATAACTTTTTAATTAGTTTTGCAACGAGAATTCTCTACAATAAGATTATGACAGTCCTTTTAAAGTCGTTGTTTTAGGCTTATTAGTGGGGGGGGGGGGGGAAGGTTGCCCACTTCGGTTCGCAAGCACCAGCTCCCAAGACTTATATATGTGAGGATAAGTAAATGAACCAAATTTCTCACATAGCCTGGTTGATCATATGATTTATAGCATCATATTATATAGACACTTGACAAAAAGCAAAATGAAATTGTCAACATAACGATATGAAACCTAATTTTTCACAATTGCTCAGGACCGGTTATAATTCACCAAAAAATAATAGGATTCAAAGCCACACTCCTGAAATCTACTAATAAATTTCTGTTACTATTTGATTATGTAAGAAACATGGACATTTTCGATTTATTGAAACATGTATGACACCATCCAGAAAATATCACTTTTCTAGAAGTTTATGAATACCTAAGAGGCGTACAGAGTGGGGTTGTATCTATCTTCTGGCAAAATTAATGGGATTGGATACACCCACCACCTAGGTGTCAAACCCCTACACCCCCTTTAACAAGATGCTACACCCTCCCAAATACAGCCGAATAGGTGTCAGGGAAAAAATCACAAACCCCTTGAACTTAAGGGGGAATTTTAAAAAAACTTCGCACTTCGCGCGTCAATTTACAATTCCAGGGAAGCTTTTTTATAACCATCCCCTGCCACTAAGTATACACCCCTCTTAGCTTACTTTAAGCATTCTGATTATAAAGTATGGGAATAATCCTTTATATCGATAGAAAAACATCAAGAACTCTTCTGTCCAAATATTATAAACAGAAAAGAATTTGAATGTTTTGTTAGTTAAAGTAGGAAAAAGAAAATTCAAGAAGCTCTTTATAGTGTCTATAAAAATGACGTCATACAATACAAATGACAAATGATAGGTCAATACACAGACTAAATTACCAATGGCTGGCCATTATACATTTTAATTGACCAATTGTAGGCCAGTATGACGTCATTTTTTATAGGCACTATAAAAAAACCTTCAAATTCCAGGATTATACCCCATCATCCTCCTCTCTCACAGAAGGTTAGAAATAGGGGCGTTTAATGACAGTCTGCTGTCGATAAAATTGACTGTGCTGTATAAGAAGTGCAAGATTCCAAGAACCCAATCACCAATTCAAACATTATTTCCTTTTTTTCTTAATATTATAAAATATGAAAAATGCATATAGCATGGACAAATTTATCCATAGTACAATAAACTAAAAGATAAAAAGAACCATTAACTGTGAAACAGAAAAAATGGAGCATATACTCTTGATAGTGCCAAAAGACTTTTTTCTTCAAGATCATTAAATGGTGCTCCAATAAGAATTGGAAAAACACAATAATGGACAAAGTGCCCAATTTTCAGAACAAGAATACATGCAGACACATCTTAATTACAGAGAAGCTGCGCTTTCAAAACTTGCACTAGCAGATATGTTGAGCATAATCACTTTTTCACAATATTTTGCAATAATCTTGCAAACAATATTTTTATGCATCTTTAATCTTCCTTATACCTTAATACAACATTTTTTAAAAGAAATATCTCCTTTTTTAACACACATACAAGCATTTATTTTTTTTCATAATTTATTCACTTTTTAATATCACTACTAAAATGGGGGCATGTTTTTATTATTATTTCTATGGTTTCCTGAAGTAACAATGATGGCAAAAAGAGAAATATATGCAGGGTGGCTCCTCGACCACATGTTCATGTGATTCCATGCACCCGACTGACAATGCACACGTACAAACGCACAAACCGACTCTGGCGTCAACAGAAACGACGACTACTAGGGTATTGCTATCTCCTTCTGCTTATGGTTTAAGTACACCGCGTGCGTATAACATATATATATATGCTGCTATTCCTTCTTTCCCTCTTTACGCATTGTTCAAGATTTGCGTCACGCGTATGTGTGTGATGTAATAACGCAACCAAGTTCACATACGCACACGCAATATCAAACATACAAAAAAAGCAATAAAAAGTGATAGCAGTTTTTTCCTTTAGTATTTAGAATCGCTTTTTGGCTAAAAACACTTTTTAAGCATAGTTCTTTTGATGAATTAGATCTATAACATTTAAATTATTTTCATATATAAAGAGATGAATAGTTTGTATAATAGCTCTAGATGAAATAATACTGTATCCCAAATGCAGATAACGGTATAAATCTGTGCTTGTTAGTGCCACTGTTTAATTTTTTTTTGTTCCGCATAGATTAATTCCAGATTATTAAATACTAGCGCAATTAGTTACAAGAAATATCAAATATATTAAAGTATTTGATAATTTTGTGGATTTTTAAATATTGTTGGCGATTGGACATTTTTATTTTTAATAGCATAGCTACTTTATATATACGTATGTATTTGTCTGTCCATCCTAAATGTTAAAGGTGTAACTGGTAGATCTCGTATGTCGTTGTTTTTGATAAAATGAACAAAGTACATAGATTTTTATTAAAGAATAAGTCATTTGCTTTATACCAAAAGTATACCCCCCCCCCCCCTCTCTCTCTCACGGTATATAATTTCTGTAAAAAGGGACGGCGAATCCTACAACAACATTAGTAGCACGAGATCTTAGTGGACATACATCTAGCTACTGTAGATATAGAATATTAGAATTATTAAGTAAAATTTCCTTCACTAAAGGAAACTATTTAAAACAAAATATTTATGTCTTTTTAATTATTTTATTTAGTAAACCTGGAGGCAAACCTCCAACCTTCCCTATTTTAATTCTTAAAATAAGGGACCGCTGAGGATGGCTGAATTAAAATTTGATGGCTGAGGGTAACTAAGGATGTGCGCAGTGGCTGACTAAGGCTCCCAGTAGCTTAATTAGAATTTGAAGACTGCGACCAAGTTTGGATGATTAAAGTTCTTCCTCCAAGCTGTTCAGTTAATATAGATTTGTTTAAGCTGTTTTATTGAGTATTACAGCAGCTACATGTGCTAAAAGGACGCTTGATGAGGGTCGGTGCATGGTTGAAGCTTATGGTGGCTACGTCTGAGTGTGGATAATGGAACACAGTAATAGTGTCTGACTGATTATGACGTTACAAAAAAATAGCCAATGAGAGGGCGTTATTGACCAATGGTAAAATTTATAGTGGCCTCTCATTGGCTAATTTTTTTTGTTACGTCATAATCAGTCAGACACTATTACTGTGTTCTGGATAATGATGTACTAGGCTTATGGTTGTTGATATAAAATTTTAATGGCAGTTACTTGCTGGGTGGCTTAGTTGACCGTGCGGCTGACGGTAAGGCTGATTTTGTGGCATATAAAGCCGACTGGCCGAGAGTGAGTTACGAGTGAGTGGGTTACAAAGCCGCGCGGCTGATGTTGGCTGAAGCTACTGATTCCTGCTCCTGGGGCATATAACTTACCAGGTCTAGCAGTCAGTCGGTAATGCTGTAGTAGATACGTTTTTTTTATTGGAGATTTAAGGTGTATTTGTTAAAATCAAGAACCGCGAAACATTTCTCAGGTATATACCATTTATATATTGTTTTAATATTCATATTTTTTTGGCATTACTGACAGACCAACAGACTAAGTAAATTCAGGAATAAGGTATAATCAACAAGCAAAATAAATCTAAAATAATATTTGGGGGGCAAATGGAGAGGTCGTCAATTTTACGATGTGTTGCCCCCCAACGATAGCTGAAAAACACGTATAGGTTTCGTGATTTTTCCCCAAATGAATTTTGTTATTGGTACAAGTTGAAGTAAATTTCATACTAGATGCTCATTGTATAGGAAATCTTCACAAAAAAATCAACTGTCTATCTTGATTAACAGCTGAGAAAATAAAATTCCCGCCATAGTGTTATGACTAACGGACAGACAAAAAAAGGAATGAGTATGGTGTTCTGTGTTGAGGAGGGGAGGGGTGGATTACCATCCCCTGGAGAAAAATTACCCACAATCAGAAAAAAGGGTATATCCTCTTAGAAATTTTTTTTTCAAAAAGCTATGAACTCTGGTGCTCGGTACCTTTGCCAGTCAAGCCGCAGCGCGCGCCAGGCCCCCTAGCCTGCATAGCTGCAGCACTCGGCCCCTTAAACTCGGTCGCCCGGCCCCCTGGCCTGTAACCTAACCTAATTGTAAAAAAAAATGTTGTTCTCTGCAAGAGTCATAGATCTGTGGGGGAGGTATCATTTTCAAAAAACATCCAGTATACAACTTACTTGGTATTATCCTCTTAGAAATATTTTTTTCAATTTTGAAAATTTTTAAAGATGATTAAAGTCCCTCCACAGATTATGACGTCATATGATAAAATAGCTTATGAGAGGCCAGCATAAATTTTACCATTAATCAATTACAGTGTATACTGGCCACTCTTTGGCTATTCTATCGTATGACGTCATAATCTGTGGAGGGACTTTAATCATTTTCAAAATTGAAAAAAAATTCTAAGAGGATAATACCAAGTAAGTTGTATACTGAATGCTTTTTAAAAATGATACCTTGACAAAAATACCTATAAATCAATCTATCTCCAATTTTAGCAGAGAAAACAATATTATGTGAAAATTAAAAACTTGTCCTTTCATCGATGGAAACAAATTTCGTAGAACTACTGAAAATTTAATTTTGATACCCACAAAAAAAATTTAGGATCAGACCAAAGATTTGTTGTAATCAGTAAAATAAAGTAAAAGCAGCTAAAAAGCTGCTTTAATGAATGGGACTGCTATGATACTTTATTAAAATCATAGGTCTAGCTTAAATAGCAGAGGAGTAAAATCTCTTTACCCCAATGGAGTTACTGACTGACACAGTGAAATATAAAGTAGCTTCGTTACTAATAATAGAAAATATTGTACTTACTCTCAAAGTTACTATTGAACACTTAACCCCTCCCGAGTCCCCATCCTCATTTAATCAAACTACGTAATAAAAAAAACAAAATTTACAAAAATAACATTGCTTTATTTACTAAACTGTGTTCACAGTTGTGTAGAACATGTCTGCAGATGAAATAATGAATGCTTAATCATCATAATGTTAATAAAACAGAACTTGATTACCCAGCAAATAATGAAATCATTAGCACTGGTAAAATAATCTTAAACTAAACAAGGCTGTAAATAATTCATGATTACAATGCAATGCAATGGGTGCAGAGCTACATTTAATTTTGATGTTTTAGTCTCGTTTTCTTCATTTAATTTTGTTGTTAAAGCCTTGTTTTATTGATTTTTTCTTATTTTTCCAGCAAATAATCAAACATTTTAGAATAAATCACATTAAAAAAGACAATCAAAGCTTTGTGGCCCTCTTAAAGTCACAATAAATTTACTATTTGCATAAGAACAGCATCCTGTGGACTGAGCGTAACAACTAAATCTTTGTCAAAACATCTAATGATGTCTTTTACATTGTAAATATCTTTAGTTACCTTACTTTACTGGTTGAAATTATGATCACATAATTAACTTTTGTATTATACATATAAGAAAAATTTAGTTTTTTTTTCTTTCTACAGAACAAGTTAACTACAACAAAACAAAAGGAACATTGCAAACATGTTTGAAGAAAAATAAGTTATATTCTCTGAATTAATTTAATATAGTTTTTCTCTTTTGTATTAAAAATAAAGAATCTGTGGTTCTGACTTTTAGTTAAAATTATTCCCTTAATTACATAAGCAGTACCCAATATAACAGTTTTCTGTATATTACACAGTCCACATTATCCAACATAGTTTTTTTTTAAAAAAGATTCAAGCATCTCATGTTACAATATCACAGTGACACAATATACATCTAGGAGCAAAGCAGTTTCACACATTCAGACCTTAGTAAAACATTCAAAAACAATCAAAGCAACAAAAGTATTCTGGGTTAAATTTATTCGTGTTTTAGCATTATTCTTCATTGATTTGGTTAATCTTTAGACTTGAAAGTGTCTGAGAAAGGTAAAAACAAAGGAACACATTACATATATGCAAACATCTCTGAACTGGTGTGATTTAATGAAGCCAAACAATTTACACATCAATTTGAAAAGACATTGAATATTTTCAAGGACGTCCAAGGGGGGGGAGGGGATAAAGGGGTGATTACCCCCCACCCTAAACGAATTTGGGAGTGGCGTAGGCAACCCCAAAATATTTTTCATTTTACCCCCCCCCCCCTTAAACAAATTTTATCCTCCCCCCCCCCCCAAATAAAAAAGCTTGGACGCCCCTGAATATTTTCATGAATAAGGATAATGTGGACTATATAAACCTAAATTCACAACTACAAATCCATTACCATTCAAATTTTCAATACATATTTTAATAATCAAATTAAAATAATACATAATCTTACATATCCTTTACAAGATTAAAATTATTTTATTGGGAACTGTTTTTGTGAGAAAAAGAATCTAAAGGTAGTTTATCACACTAAGAAGCAAGGTACAGTCAATTGTTTACTCATTAGAATAAATTTTGTTGTGTCTAATTAGTCAGTTAAATAGACAATATACTTTCAGAGTGAAGGTTTTATTTTGATATATTACAAAAATAAACAAAAATATTCTAAAGAATAAACATTTGATGCTTAAATCAAAATATCTAAAATTTACATTAATAAATCTCTCTATATATAAAACAGAATTTATAGGAAAACAATTATATAATTGGTTAAATTTTGACACTATATTTGCCTTAAAAATTATTTTGAGCGCAAACTGAATTGAGTTAGAACAGTGGTAAATCTATCTGCGGCATGTATTTTAAAGATGTGTTTTCATTAGGTCCTTAATGAATGAAAGCTGTCTATATATACAAATTAATGAATCTTTCTAGTAATTTCATTTGTCAATGAAGTTTTTTATAGAATTTAAAACTGAAAGTAACTGGAACTAAATTTTCTGAAAGAACAAAGTCCTGTATCTTTCTGAAATTGAATCATTTACAAAATAAATTTAGCTTCATAGCAAATTATTTTCTTTAAATCGGTTTCATTCATAAAAACATATTGACTTGATTTTATTGAAAAACTGTTTTTAATAGGAAAGGTTAGATACCTTTCCCGGTATTCTATACCATCTAATTGTTGTAGACAACAGTCAACATGATAACTATGTGAAGTCTAAAGACATTTGATAAAAAAATAACATTAATAAATGGTATAGAACAGAACAAAATGGCAAATTGTTGGTTATAACCATCAAATAAAACAAATATTCATTTACTTTCTTTGTTGTCATATTTTCTCTATTTTGTATTATCTAAGCTTGTTAATTTAAGGCAGAATTAACATAGAACACTGTTCATAAAGTTACAACTCTAAGTTCTAAGTTTATATCAGGACAAGTTTTTTTACAAGAACCAAAAAAAGATGCAAATGAATCTCAGCATCACTTTTTCAAGTATTATATCATATTTAATACCTACATATGTAAGCATGATAAGGTTTTGAACAACAGTTCTCAGGCAATGTTCTTTTAAATGCCTGTCACAAAAAAATTATCTGAAAGTGTTAAAAAATTTATTCAGATAAACATTTGACTTTACTTGAAAAAGTTATCATTTGATTTCATTCACAAAAATGTTTGATAGGAGATGGAAGACTTTGGATCAAGTTGTCTTTCCCCCTTATCAAAATAAATTATTAAATTTCAGATAGATAATAACAACCACAACTAACATGAAGTATTTTTCATACAAAGCAAGGGCAGTATTAGTCACTGTAAATTATTTATTAGAGGTATCTTTCAATGTTGCTAGATTTCTAATACCATATCAAAATTGCATCAAGAGAGCAAGTGATGCGAAATCTATGAAAAAATCCCTTCATGCTATGTGCAAATTTAATAAATCATTGTACAAAAATAGAATTTCTATGTTATTTGAATACTTCATTCTAAAAAAATATTTATCCTCTTACATTTAAAGTAGATTTACAAGAAATCACAAGAAATAGTTTCATTCATACCACTACTACAGGCAAATTTAGAATTAGAGTGTTATTTTCACCCTTTCTTTTAATGTGTGAAATTCATCTACAAAAAGAATAAAGGGTTTATTAAATTTAATTAAAACAAGAAGTTAGTAGTAATTGTATGTCAGAAATTATATTACTTGATAACTTACAAATATTTCAGGCTAACATTATTAACCTTGCATTCATTCATCTAAGAATTGTACAGTTTGTATGGCTATTTTTAAATCAAACAGCAATCAAAAAAATTAAAAAACATAGGAATTTTAATGGATTTAATACATAAACAAAATATTTAAAAATAAAGCTTTTGACCTATGTATGCTATTGATGTTCACCTGCGAAATTCTACATACAAATCTTACTTCTAACATAAATGGAGAGAACCTAAACACATTTTTTACTAGTATGTTGTAATCTCCAATTGTAAAATGATTTAATATTAAAACCAAGTCATAGCAACTGTTTAAGGTATCTTTTTTAAAATGTCAACTTAGCTTCATTTGGTTTGTTTTGAAACTATCAAAAAGAAAATTGTTAAAGTATTTCATTGAAATTCTGATGTATAATTGATAGAAACATAGATTGCATCAACTAATTAATCCATAAACAATAATGTTTAAAATCAAAAATAATTCTGTATTAGAATAATCTCTTGTAGATCACGTTATATGATAATAAAAGACTGGTCTATAGATGCATGTGCATATTCAAGGGCAGATGCTCCTTGAATAGACTTTACATTCAATTCAATTTGGGAGGGAAGCATCAAAAGAGAACAAAACACCTAGAACCAGTCTTATATCTGAATGTATTATTCACAGATGGAGTTGTTATTCCTGAAACTATGTTTGTAGATATACAAGACTTATAATTGAACATTTCCCCTCCCTATCCTGATCTTGTCAAACCTTGTTTCTCCATCAATTTTATAATTTCAGATAGACATGTTCATTTAATTTCCTGATTCCTGCTGTCCCTGATCTCCAGTATTGACTCTGGTAGAAGGGTGAGAAAGTGGCTGTGCAGTGGCTACTTGTGCTGTTCCCTGAACTGGAGCTGCAGGAGTTGGGTTGTTATCTTCAGAAGCGATAGTAGTAAGTGCACTAGGTAGGGACGCTGGACCAACAACTGACTGGGTGACAGCAGAAGATTGAGCTTGTTGCTCATACTGTGCAAGAGTTGGATTACTATTACCAGCTTGTGGTACAGGAACACCTGAAATATGTTATTTTAGTATTCAGGTACATAAACACAATATGAACATAATTCACAACAAGATTAGGTATTTTTTTTAAATTGATGCATATTTGAAATAAAAAAAAGGTTACTATCCTTAAGTGCAAAGACATAATAAATTTTTACAAGCTATTAAATAAACTATTCTTCTATCTCTGTTTTACCCCCCCCCCCCCTTAATTATTATTTATTACACTCCTTACATATACCTTAAACATATTATATATTATAAGTAAATCTACATCTATTTCTTTAAATAAGCTGGAATTGAAGTTTGATACGTACAGAGCACAAAATACCAACTGTAAATATCCGTTATTAAAGAGTAGAATAATGCAAGCACTTTCCTTTTAGGGTGTAAGAATGAATGAATAGACAATTTTTGGGGGATCATCGTTTTAGAGGTCCCAAAGACAATACAAATGATGAGAGAGCATTGACAAGAAAAATTTGAATTGGTGGAAGAAGTAAATACTAGTTGTCTTTTTCAAAAGTTATAAAAAATAATAAGAATAGGTTTTTTTAAAGATATTGGCTTACTGGAACATTTCTGTAAGGATTTCATTCAAAGAATAAGTAAGATATTAATATTATAAAAACAATTTTACTCCCCCTCCCCCTATAAAAAATATTAATTGTTCATAGCATGACGTCCTTTCTGCCCAAAATAAGCTTTTAATTTTGTTTCCAGGCAACAATACTAAATATTTAAATTACTATCACGAGTAATAGAAAATTTTCAAAATTTATATTTCTAAAATGTCATTTTAAAATGCCAATCTTTTTTAAATTGAAGCTGAAGGCTTCAAATTTGGGGTATTACAAAACCCTCTATGAAAACTACCAAAAGAGCCTTCAATTATTTTAGAAATTAGAAAATGAAAAGCTTTGACAAAAAGAAGAGTTTAAAAATACCTTACACAACAAGACATCCCAAGGGTTTGCCAAGGGGTCTAATACAGATCAGATGCAACTAATAATTGAAATTATTTCTATCTAGATCTAATCTTATAAAGAAGGTGTCTTAACTTTTTAAATTTTTATTTTAAATAGCTAGTCGGTGTTTTTAGTAAATAGTAGATGTAAAATTTTCCATAGAATTTAGATATGCAATCGTTTTTTTTTGTAGACCTCTTATTTTTTAAGTAATTTAGGTTTTTAAAAAGAATAATTATTTAGGTTTTAAGGTACTGAAACACAACAAAAAAAAAGAAAATTGCCATTGTGAACAGAAATAGTAAGATCTTTAATTTGACATCTTACTTTTTGAATTCTGTCAGGTAAATATTGAAAAAATCAATTTTTTAAAACCTCAATTTAATCAAAACTTTGAACATAAATATATCCTAACACAGGCATAAAAAATATGGGTTCATATATACCTTTAAAATCAGAATAATATTACGAATCCATTGTAAGCAAAATTTTAAAAAAGTAAAAAAATTTAAATAAAAAATGGCCTAACATATAAGGTATATTAAACAGGCAACACTTACTTTACCCCCTCTTTACCCCCTTCCCATTTTTACTATCAAAACAAGGATTTAAGATAATTGCCTGTATAATATTTTCATATAATTTCTTTTATTGTAGTTTATTTACTATTTTGTAAACTTTTTATTTCAATTTTGCTTAGAATAGATTCAAAATATTTTTCTCATTCTAAAAGTATATATAAACAACTATTTCTTATGCCTGTTTAATGATATATTTAAGTTCAAAGTTTTAATCTCCTGGATTCAAAGAAAAATAGATTTTCTCAATAATTAATCAAAAGAATTTAAAAAGTAAGGTGTCAAATTAAAGATCTTACTATTTTTTTTCATAATGGCAATTTTCTTCTTTTTTGTTGCGTTTAGTACCTTAAAACCCACTTAATTATTTTTTTAAAAACTTAAATTACTTAAAAAGTAAGAGGTCTACAAAAAAAAATCAATTGCATATCTAAATTCTATGGAAAATTTTACATATACTACTTACTAAAAACACTGACTAAATATTTAAAATAAAAATTTAAAAAGTTAAGACGCCTTCTTTATCATAATACTTTAAACATATTATCTACTGTTAGTGTATTTCATCTAAAATAACCAGAATCCAGTGGGGTCAAAAGCTGAACTAAATATACTTAGCTTAAAAATTTTTGGTATATTAACTTCCATGTTTTAAAAAGCGAAGATTTCCTATAATTGGTTGGTCAGTCTTAAACAGATAGTTCTCAAAATTAATTTAGGCATGTTAGAATTGTCTTATTTGCATATTGATTTTTAAATCATTTAGGTACAATTTAGATAGCATAACAACTATCGTATCATTATCAAAAGTACAGAAGGTTTGTTGAAAACATGTCAATATTTAACCATTTAACAATTTTTGTAGATTCCTAGAACAACAGGTATAATGTTGTAACTAAAGAATCATCATTATCAAGTCATTCGGTCTTTTTGCAAAATATTTATATACAATTTTGTTTAAACTTATAAATTCTGACATAAATTTTTTCTGTCCTACCCTCTGGTTTGAGAGCTTTGCTTTTTAAAAGCGAAGCTTTTCTATAATTAGGGTCGGTCCGTCCGTACGTCCGTCCGTCACAAACGGATAGCTTTTTTCATTAAATTAGGCATGTTAGAACTGTCCTAAAGATTTCAAACTTTGCGTGGTGATTCCTTTAGTAGTTAGGTACAATTCAGAAAGCGTAGCAATTCTATAATCATTACCAAAATGTCCTTATGTCCATTTTTAACATGTTGATTTTTTTACTTTTTTAACAACAAATTTTTATGTGATCTAATCATCCGATTGATCTGATTTTTGGTATGTTGATTCCTTGGACAACAAAGTATTATGTTATAAGCAAAGCAACTCTATAATCAAGTCCTAAATATGTAAGTATGTCCATAAACATTATCCTGTATCAAGTAGTTTTTCAACAAATTTACTTACAATTTTGCTCCGATTTTTATTCATTTATATTCTGATTATTCAGTTCTGACACTATATAAGTGTTAATGTCCGTTTGTCCTACCGTTTTAGTGCTTCGCTTTTATGGATGTTGTCATCCTTGTTATGGATGTTGTTACCATGATCAAGTAAATACTTAATATAAAATTTTGTTTTACATTATCTCTAAGAAGATAATATACGCCAGGAAATTTTCTCCCTACCTTCCTACCCAAATTTTATTTTCTTTAACTGCGAATTAATAAATTTTGGACAATGCCTCTAGAGGACACAATACAATCTTTCCCGATTTTGTATTAATTTTGCGGAACATGATTCCAGTTATGTCATATTTTCCTTTCCTGAAAAAGGGAAGGGGGGAAGAAAAAAAGAGATGGGAGAAAAGGGGGTTTTCCCCATCTCTTTTGAAGAGATTTTCTTCCCCCCTTCCCTTTTTCGGGAAAGAAAAATATGACGTAACTGGAATCATGTTCCACAAAATTAATACAAAATCGGGAAAGATTGTATTGTGTCCCTCTAGAGGCTATGGGCAAAGCCACTTGTAACACAGGAAAAAAATCAATCAGTATTTTTTCCTTATTCTAACCTTTTTGAGTAATAATTTGTCATCATTTAAAAGTAATTACATAATTATCACAAAAAACTTAAGATAAAATAAAACAGAAAATACTTGACTGTACACGTAGCAAGTTTCCAAAACTGCATTAACATATAATAAGTGTCAATTGGATTATGAACTAATCTGTCAAAATATAAAATAAGTGTGACAGACACAGACAAATGTTTTAGAGAGACCAATGCTTTAGAGATCCTTGTGGCTATAATACAAACAACAAGAAATCATTACAAAAATGTAAAAAGGTAAAATCTACATAAATAGCATTTGATCTCATTCATTTCATTAGAACTTATTCAAATTTAATAAAAAGAAATAGTACAAATATTGATTCCTTTAATTCCCGCTTTAAAAATAAAGAGATAAAGTTACAGACAAATCCTAGTTATGGAGTGGCTGTGCTACTAATTAACAAACCTATGATTTGGTATCCTGCATATGGGTGGAACATTTGCGCTGGTTGCATATTTTGTGGAAGGCTTGGTGGACCAGATGAACCTGAACCTGCGGCACCTGGATATACTGAACTTGGAGACACAACCAGCCCTTGCATTCCACCAACAATGCAATTGTATGGATCCACTAAAAAGAAATAATAGTTATTTCTCGCATCGTATTATAAACGGCTTTCCGCGGATATAGAATATACAGATTGACCCTCGAAAAAGTATTTTTTAGCATCTGCAGCCCTTATTTCTCAAAGAATTATTTAAAAATGTATATATCTGTGTTTTCTGTACATTTCCACACAAGCATATATAAAAATTTTAATTTTACCTTCATTAACACTGGAGATTTTTAGAGCTAAAGTTTTGAAAAAGTGACTGAGAAAAAGAATTTTTTTTTGTTTCTCATAATTTTTGGATGGTTAAATTATGTTTTTCTGGCAACTGAATAATGATACACACAAAAAAAACAAGTTAACTAATTATTTCTTTTTTATTCCACCAAAAAAATCAATTTTTAATGGCAAAAAATACTACTGAATGAATTGATTATTTGCAAATTTTAGGTTATTTATTTACCCTTATTTTTGAAAAGGATTAATTATGACAGTTGCTCCGCCCCCTTTTCTGACATCTCAATCATTTAATAGGGGGTTAATTAATTTTTTTAGACTAAATAATCATTATGTTTTAATTTTATTTTCTTTATAACTTTTTTGTTATTAAAGTTAGGATTATGAAACAAAAACAATTTTCCTGCTATATTCATAAAGATTTATTTGGTTTTTTAATCTAAAACAATTTTGCCTAAGAGGTACCTAAGTTTTTCAAAATATCATTAAACTAAAAAGACTCAAAAAATATGTGTAAAAAAATTCTTTTTACTCAAAACCTAAATTTTTTGTATATCTTGTATAAAGTTTCTGCTAGTAACAAAAATAAAAGGACTTCTACCTTAATTTTGCAAAAAAAAGTTGTTTCGTGTTAAAAGTTACTTTTTCCTCAGTCACTTTTTCAAAACTTTAGCTCTAAAAATCTCCGTTGTTAATGGAGGTAAAAAAAATATTTTTATATCTACTTATGTGGAAATCTATAGAGAACAAGGACATATACATTTTTTAGTAATTCATTAAGAAATAAGGACTGCAGTTGCTAAAAAATACTTTTTCGAGAATCATACTGTACAATTATGAGATTAAAACTAGTTTTTTTAGCCCCGAGATGACGAAGTCACCGGCTAAAAAACTAGTTTTAATCTTATGATTGTACATTTCTATATTCGTAGAAAGCTGGATATAATACGATGCTAGACATAGTTTTTTCGTATGGATGAGAACCGGTTCCTATCCACCGGATTCGAATGAATACGAGAATAATAGTTAATTTATCTTCTGAAGAGAGTGTTGGTGGAAAGAGATTTAAGTTTCTCCCTATATGAATTAAACACATTAGAGCAATTTACCCCCCCCCCCCTTTTTCCCCCCAAATTTAGATAAAAGTTTAAAACCTGTCTGGCGCAACTAAAATGATTCCCTAAAATTGTTAGCACAGAGGTCAACCATTTATTATATCTTTCTATAAATATGATTCATGCATGAACCTTCACCAAGATTTTTCTCCAGTTACTTCGCCGCGCACATAGAGTGGTTGTTACAACTTTGTTCGAGATCTTAACAGGAATAAAACTTATCCAAATTACAGATTGTTAGCGAAGCAGTTTAGTATTTGATTAAAATGTAAAAAGATATACCCATTAAATACTAAAAAACTAACACAAAATGAAATTATAATCTTTTTTTACTATTGTAATATTACACAAATATTGAAATTATACGTTTTGACACTTTTGCTCTCTCATACCTTTTTAAGTTCTTGGATGAGTAGCACAAATAAAGCAAATATATAATTTCTTCTCAGGGACAGACAAGGATTTAAAGTTTTACCTGGTGAAGACAGGGAAAACATTTCCATTTGATTGGCAGTGGGAGACAGAATGAAGCCACCAGCAGAAGTTGGAATATAGGAAGTAGGTCCTGATGCTGCCATGAAAGGGACACCTGCTGCAGTGGCTGCTCCACCATTGGTCACCATAAACGGAATATGCCTGGGAGGATAACTCATTGGATGACCAGCCAATCCAAGTGGTCCAGAACCATTGCTATGTCTTGATTCAGGGCTCAGAGCATTATCCTAAATACAGATAAGTATGATTAATTCACATAAAATAGATATGTTCATACTCAAAACATACCTAAAATTTCTTTCTATAAAATATACTAGTGCCTGTGACCCTAGGATTTATGGGATCCGTATTCGAAGGGTAAGGAAAGACAATTACCTAAAACCATCCAGGGGCTAATTAAAGGGTGTTGAAAAAAAGCAATTGCTTCACTTTTTTCAATATTAACCTTACAGTTTGTCCAAAACTAATAAAAAATAATACAATTCATGCTTAAGCAATGACAATGAGAAAAATTGAATTTTGATTTTTCCAGCTCTCCAGAGCACTAAGGCTTGAAACCTAGCCCTTGAGGAGAAATTTGCTCTACAAGGAAGGAATAATCCGTCTTAAGTACTTGAAATCTTGTAGATAGATCCCATAATGTTAGTAGTTTTTGATGGGGCATGTAAAGACCTTTCTATAGACACCTTAACCAGATTTCTAACACATTTGCAGCCTATTTGGCATAATAAAGAAAGACCCAGCAAACATCAAGAACTAGAAATAGACAGAGCAATCATGTCTCAATGTTGAATGGGTCTGTCTTTTTTTATGCCAAATTAGCACACAGTGCGTATGAAGGTGCTTTGACTTTTGTGTTAGAACCTAAATTGGGACATAGTGCATTTCATTACCCTAGGTAAGGTAACTTCATTTCACTTTTCAATAAAATCTAAAATGCAGCCGTTTTTTAAAAAATTAGATTTGAAAATTTCAAGTTCAATTTTCATCCACTAGGAGTTACCACATAATCATGACAAGAAAAGCAAAGATTTTATGAGGTTTTTTAAAGAGGTTTTATGACAGACTTTATAAAAGCAAAGTTGTTCAAAAATTTAAATAAATAACCTTTGCTTTTCTTGTCATGATTATGCGGTAACTCCTAGTGGATGAAAATTAAACTTGAAATTTTCAAATCTAATTTTCTCAAAAACGGCTGCATTTTAGATTTTATTGAAAAGTGAAATGAAGTTACCTTACCTAGGGTAATGAAATGCACTATGTCCCAATTTAGGTTCTGACATTTTAGATTTTAATGAAAAGTGAAAAGTCAAAGCACCTTCATACGCACTGTGAGCAAGGATTGAGTAAGAAATCTGGTTAAGGTGTCTATAGAAGGTTTTTAAATGCCCCATCATAAACTTTAAACATTATAGGGTCTATCTCCAAGATTTGAAGTACATTAGAGGGTTCAAATTGTGAGCGATTGGTTTTTTTTAAAACACCCTTTAAGATTCCATTAAATGGAGAAATTAAATAGTTCAGTAATTATTAAAATCTTAAGCTACAAACGAATATATCCTTACTACTCTATATAATAGGATAGGTGTTTGTTTTTGATAAAGGTATTTGTTGGAAGATAAGGCCTCATTTTAATTATTCATTTAATTTTATATATTGCAAGCAAAAATAAATTCAGAATGTGTACCTATGAAAACGCCACAAGGAGCCTAATCATTTTCTTTGTTGCTTGGTCCCTAAAATCCCCTCTCTTCCCTGAACCCTAGGGTAAAATTAAGCTTAAACTTACACTGCCATCTGTGCTTGTATGGCCACTGTACATTTCAGGGCTGGCAACATTGGTCTTCCTCTTGCTTGATCCCCCATCAGCAAATTTAACAACTAATGCTTGGCTTGAATTAGGGAGCGCCCGACCATTGTATGCAGATATAATCTGTTCACACTCCTCACGACTATCCATTCTGAATTATAAATTTTATTGATTTTCTAAAACATGTTGTGTTTCAGTTGGATTGAAACTTATAGAAGACAAAAAATATAAGTAGATAAACATTTAAAAAAAAAGATATTTAAAAAGAAAACTGCCCTTTCATGTACAAAAATTTACAAAAACCATCTTTTTATCTTAAAAAGTAGCTAAGAAAATCATATCTTAATTTAGTGTAGCTAAATTACAAAAAAATTGACATAGGGGCATTTGGAATCATAGAGTTACTTTGCTGAAAATATGCAAAACTTAAAAATCTGTTTCTGTTACACACACAGGTAGAAATTTTTTTGGGATATTGTATTGGATGTATGTGTGGGGGGGGGGGGGGAGGGACTGGTTTAAAAATTACGATAAAGCATTACATACGTCTATTATTGACAAATAGGGAAACGTTTAAATAGAGTATATTTTCTACATTTAAATACTCATGAACTATGCATTGTTTGTGCAATGCAAAAATATCAGTTATTTTTTTACCTTGCAAACCCAACGCCCCTGCTCTGCTGGTTTGGATCTCTTAAAATTCTAGTTGACACAACCTGTAATAAAATACATTTTGTTAGATCGACACTTTACTATACATAGGGATTTGGTATTATTAAAGAGAAGAAAAAAAACGTAAGGAGGAAGTAGTTAAACACAGTAATATTGTCTGACAGATTATGACGTAACAAAAAAAATTAGCCAATGAGAGGCCGTTATTGACCAATGGTAAAATTTATAGTGGCCTCTCATTGGCTAATTTATTTTGCTACGTCATAATCAGTCAGACACTATTACTGTGTTTAAGTAGTTTCTTTAAAAACTAGCGGATACGCACTTGGGCACTTGAGGAGAGGGAAGTTGAATTCGATAAACTAATTTTATCTTTTTTTTTCTAAGGGCGATTTCTCTTGGGAGGGAGGAGGTACCCTCCCCCAAAATAGTTATAAAAACCTTCCAAGGAAGCTACCCTGTAAAGGATAATCATAACGGTTTAGCGGTTAGCGAGATCCTTTGGTACAGACAGACATACATACATCCAGACAGACAGACAAAGATCCTGTTACTTTATAATAAGGATTGTATTGAAAAAAATATATTAATGTACTTTGTATGTATATAGCATAAATTATATAAGAGTTACAATCTTATGAAATTTAACATGTGGTTACATTTTCTTAATAACTTTGTCATTTATAATCTATTGTGGTTAAAATCAACCTTGAAAAAATTGGTGAACATAAATTTTGCCCAAATGGCATTACACTTATTTAACAATATAGCTATTACCGAGATATAGTTCAGTTACTAATATAGAAACATTTTGTTATTTACAAATGTTAAATAAAAATAGCCAAATTGTGTTCAAAACTTTAGAAAAGATTAAATGATAATGATAGAAAGTTTAACCCTTAACAGTCGGGCCCCTGGCCGCACCTTAATAGGTCGGGGGGGAGGGAGGCGTTCAACGCCCCCCCCCCCTATTATCTCAGTGCCTATTTGAGCTAGAGGGCTAAAAAAATGTGTGCAAGTCCCCTGTTTGATAATGAATTTCCGACCTTAAGTAAGTCAAAGTCAATTTTCGCTTCCTTCACCCTTTTATTTAACAACCTTTGTTTTAAGGTCCTTTTTTATTTAAAAATTTCAAACGGCTGTAATTTTCTTATTTTTGAAGATAGAAGAAAATTTTTTTTTGCAGAAAATGTTTATCTTTATGTAGATTTTATATTAGAAATATCAAATATAAATTTCAACGGCCGCAGCTGTACTTGGCAGCTGCCAGCCGCCGCAGTCGGCAGTCGGCTGGATAACGGCGGCGGATCTTTATGCAATTCTAATACGTTATGTAGACATATAAGAAAAGCTTAAGTTTAAAATTTGAAGTCTCTAAGTCAAAAATTGCGGCCACAGGAGCCTTTGAAAGATTTCTGGAGACCTGAAGGATCAGGACATGCAGGATCATACCTGGAACCTGAAATTGACTTGAACACCTGTATTTCATATGAGGATGTTCTACTAGAAGATATTTTAGTATTTTGGCAATATAAAATGCTTTGTTTAAGTCAAAAAATATTTTTGCTCTTTACCTGGATGACCCTGCCAGGTTTGCTGGCATCCTGTGCCCGCCAGGATGGAAATATTCAAAAAATTCCAACTCTTAGTTATGTGTCATACCCATACTTATAAAGTCAAGCAGTTTGAGCTCTTTATCTTTCACACACAGAAAATGAGATAGAAAAAACCGGAGGGGGTGCTTTCAACGCCCCCCCCCCCTCCGACCGTTAAGGGTTAAGGACAAATTATGTAAGATAATTTTATATCTATTTAAGATGTATCGAGACCAGTATAATAATCATTATAACAATATTTATAACAATAATTAGTTATACGCCATCTTTTGTTAGAAATCTAATGATTAATTTTTATTAAATCAGATCATTTTACTTTAACTCATATTTTAGGTACAATATGCCCTTTGTTTTCAAATAATTGCTACTTATATTCCTTTTAAAATCTTTTCATTTAAACAAATTATATTTTTTACAGCACCTTCCAGAAATTATAACAAAAAACTTACCCGTCCATATTGAGAAAACATATTCTCTAGGTCGTTTTCCTTTATAGTGTGGGGCAGGTTGGCTATGTATAGATTAGTTGGATCCTGTTCTGCCTGGCGTGCCATCTGGGCCTTAAAAGATAATAATTTTAAAGATCATACCTACCTACTTTATTTACAAAATGTGTCGCAAATTTTTTTAATGAAACTATTTTTAAATAATGATAATAAATTGCAGAGCTCGGAGGCTGCAGCCACTATCAGCCGCGCAGCTTTCAAAAACACCCAATAAGCGGCAGCTACACCCGCCCGTTTTTCTTTGCCACCGAAAAAACCTACTGTTAGTACAGTCTTATCCACACGCAGGCACCCTCAATAACGCGCCTTTTTTAAAAGCAATTATCAAACCACACTCAATCATGCAACTTAAACATCGCAACAACTAGTAACGTCCAAAGGGGGGGGGGGGATGGCTTAAAAATGAACCAGAACTGGTGATTATATAATGTCTTTACTACTTTAGTGAACCAAGAATCAAGTTCTAAAAACTCAAGTTTAATCATATACAGTAGTGGTAGATGTAAACTTAATTAGCCTTATTCCAAAGTATTTGTACTTTAATTAACAATGCATTAAAATAAATTTGCAAATTTTAATATCGAATTAATTCCCAATTGTATAAATATTTTTCAAGCTATCTTACATGTAAAGCTCTTTGGGCTAAGCTAGAACCTATTATCTCCCACACAACATGTAGTTCCAGGTATTGTATACAAATTTTACCTGATATCCCTGAGTCTGCAGCTCATTAACTGCAGCACTGGCACTGTTTGGAGACTCAAAATCAACAAAGCCATATCCCTAGGATAATCAAAACAAGATGAGTTTTTATTATTATTTTTTTAACTGAAAAAAAGATTACCCTTTTTGTGTAGACATACAAACTACCGAGAATGTCTAGAACTTATTGTTAATAAAAAAAATTGCTAATTTTTATAGACAGACTGACACACATTCATCCCATTTCTTTAGCAGATAGGAATCCTAATATTGTATAAGACAACTGAAATAGTTATTGATCCCATCGTATTACATGCAGCTTTCCGCGGATATAAAAATGTACAAATTTAAGATGCCGCAGGCACGGGCTCAAAAAACTAGTTTTAAACTTATAATTGTACATTTTTATATTCGTAGAAAACTAGATAAAATACTATGCTATACATAGTTTTTCGGTATGTTTCAGAACCGGTTCCAATCAACCGGATATTAATTGGTTTCGAAGCGACACTAGAATAGTTATTTCTCGCATCGTATTATAAACGGCTCTCCGCGGATATAGAATGTACAATTAAAAGTTTAAAACTAGTTTTTTTTAGCCCCGAGGTGCCGGAGGCACCGGCTAAAAAAAACTGGTTTTAATCTTTTGATTGTACATTTTTATATTCGTAGAAAGCTGGATATAATACGATGCTAGACATAGTTTTTTCGTATGGATGAGAACCGGTTCCTATCCACCGGATTCGAATGAATACGAGAAAATACATTCTAATGCTTTAGGAAAAAAATAAAAGATCATTTTGATGTGTTTCAATAAAATTATTTATGTATTGTTAAATACTCTTAAATGTTCATCTTTTTTACCTTGCATCTATTCGTAGTCTTGTCCAAAATAGCCTTTGTAGAACTAATAGCGCCAAACCTTAACAAAAAATAATTTTCATCAAATATAAAATGATCTGTGACCAAATTAAGAAGCAGCTTATAGTGCCTAAAATAATGACGTCATACAATACAAATGACCAATGATAACGCATACATTTTACCATTGGCAAATTAAAAATTATACTGGCATCCATTAGTCATTTGTATTGTATGACGTCATTTTTTTATAGGCACTATAAGCTGCTTTCCAAATAAATAAATCCAAACTTTTGAGCAGCGTTATAGAGTCGCACTTTTATTGATGATTTAATTAGATTTTCCAACGTTCTAATGGATTTTTGTGTTCGTAGATGAAAAGACAAGTAACTTATTTTTAAATTTTCTCTGATGCAATCGATCCATTAATGATTTTTTTGTTAAGGTACCTCTTTTCAAAGAGCATCTTATATACAACTTACTTGCTCTGTCAGTCCGTCATTCATACAAAAACATATATTTATATATTTTGGGATTTTTTATCAATCTTAATGTTTTCTTTTTACATGCAATTCTCGCTTTGACTCTAATAAAGTTTAAAATATGTACAATTCTATAATTTTTGGAAAATTAATTTTACTACTTTTACTAAAAAAAATTTTTAAATCAACACTAAAAATATGTGCAGATTAAAAGCAGCTGAAAAGCTTCTAAAAAGCAGTCTGACAGCCAAGAACATCCAAGCTTTTTTTTATTTGGGGGGGGGGGGGATTATAATATCCAAAAATAAAAATCTAATTAAAAACCTTAGGTTTACCAACGTTAGTTAACTTGAAATATTTATAATGATATCTTATCATTAAACTCTATTATATGTATTAGATTAATAAAATTGTATTATTGTTATATAAACTTTGATAAAAAATCAAATTACAAATCATTAGGTAAGTTTTTATTGCCAGAAAATTAAAATAATCATTAAAATGGGTTATCCTATTGATTTGCGAGTAGTCCTAATGTGAATGGATAAAATATTAGAGTAACAAAGCTCCTTTAAAATTGTAAATGTCTGTCCATGCTTCTTTTCTTTTGTTCACATTTATGCAAAAAGTCAATCTATTTTATTTCCTTTAACTACATCTTATCATAGGCGTGCGAACCAAAAAGGGCATTTGCTCCCCCCCCCCCCACCCCTCTAGCCAACGTTCCCCTAATTCATGAAAATTCCCCTTTTTGACCTCTCCCCCTCCTATTGTCAACTAATTTGACCCATTTTACTCCGGGAGCAAAACTTCTTTAATAAACTATTGCATAAAAATGTGACAATATTTATATAGCAAACCAGGTAAATTGAATATGTTTTTGTTGTAGAAAGAAACATTATTTTTGAGCGATTTTATTTACAAAGAAAATAAATTAATAGAATATGTTTCTTACTAAAAAAAAATTTGCGCTTCGCACTATTTCAAATAGTTTCTTCCAAATTTTTACATCTTATATTTTGTTTTTATTCCAACAAAAACATTTGTAATGATATGATAGTTTTATTTTCTTAACAAAAGTAATGTCTTTTTCACTTTAAAAAGATGGATACTTAAATATTTCATTTTAGTCATTCAAATTCAAGTTTTTTAGAATTATCTATCTTTATTTGTTTTCATATCCTTAGGTTGTTAAGAAATTTTTTAGTAGCAAAACTATTGTATAATTCATAATTGTTTGTCAGTCAGTAAGATATACCACTGGAAATTTTGAGCAGATTCCCTATAACAATGAGCACCCAAAATATAATAAACTTCGTCCTTCAATCTTTCAAAAGGCCAATACATATTCTAATGATTTTTACTATCTAGGTAACAGATCTAATTCATTACATCCGTTGATCAAACAACAATTTTTTGTGCTTTGCTACTTATTAATGCTGGAATCCTTGTTTATGTGATATAGACAGACTTACATAAGTTAATGATAGAGTAGACTTAATGTTCAATTCAAAATGCAAACAGATTTTTAAGTATTTATTATATTGGATTAAATGCAGTTTTTGAGTAAATAAGATTATATATTGATACTATATTTAGAAATGATTAAATATGTTAATAAGTCAAAACTACTGATTATTCAAAGCTGGATAGTTCTGAAGTAGCAGGATGTCTGTCTGTATATCAGGACACCAATCAACAGGATGACTGTCTGTTTAATTAATACAATGTATTAATTAACTATGCACTTTGAAGGGGTAGAATATCTGCCTATACAAACTATCTAAAGTAGTAGGATGTCTGTGAATAGCTGTATTGGTCTTAATAAAGACTCGAACCCAAACCAGATAATGTTCTGTGTTAGGACTCTCAATATCAACTAACTTAAATATATTTTCTCTTTATTCTTTCTGAGAGCAATTAAAGAGCAATTAAGAGTAACAACTAACATATGTCTGCAAGCTTAAATATATGACATCATAACATAAATATATGACATTTACCCCCTTCTGAAACCATCCAGCTAAGCATGGTTTCACCATCCATCAGGTTGATCCAATAAACTAGGATCAATGTCTTCACTGGGTGAACCTACATCGAAATTAACCCCGGCCTCCAGTCCTTCCTCTCCTTCACCCACTGGAGGAGGAGTGTTCAGCGCCCCTCCACCAACCTCAGCCGAAACACCCACTGTTGCCGCCATGACAGCATTACTCGCTGCAGCAGTTACGGGCCCTCCTACAGCAACCATCACAGCATCATTTACCGCTGAGGCGGTATCGTTCGCAACAGCCACCTCTGCAGCAACCGCTGGCCCATCTGCCGGTATTGCCACCTCCATCTCAACGCCACCAGTGACCTGAACACCTCCCGAGACCATCATCACTCCGTTGTTAGCCCCAGCACCGCCAGAAGTTCCAGCCTGTTGCAACTGCCAATATGCCGCCGCCGGTAAGTCATTGTTTATTCTGCGCCGGATCTCGCTAAGCTCACTAAAAATATTGGACAGGTGCCTTTGCACTTCAGCCTCTTTTTGCGCCATCTCAGAAATAGCCTCTTGAACCTTAGTTCCCTGCCCTGCCAAAACACTTTCCACCTGTTGGCCCACCTGCTGTCCCAACTTGGTTGAACTACTTTCCCAATTATCAGTCATTGCTGTCTGTACACTTTGTACCATATAAGAAGTCTTTTGCTGTGCAGTAGTAGCCACCATTTGCTGCATCTCTGTATCTACCTTCCTTATACAGTCCATTAGATCCCTCTTATGCGAGGCCAACATATCTTTAATCCGATTATGACTGTCCGTCTGCCAAAGTTTCTGTGCAGTGTTCAAACTTTTGACTGATTCTCTTACAGCTTCACGAATTTTTTCCTCAATCATAGGCTTTAGAGTCACAGCAACAGAATTACTGATTTTACCTATATCTTCATCACTGAGCGGCGCCAAGCCACGTTTGTCATTCTTGCGCTCAGCCTTATTTCTCTCAACCTCAGCACGTAAATCTGGTAACTCCCTCTTTTGTTTAGGCCCAAGAGAATCTGCCCCAGCAGGCCGCTTGACCACGCCCCTTCTGGAAGTACCTTCCCCAGCATCATTATAAGCCTTGCTGGCTCCCCTTCTGGAAGTACCTTCCCCAGCATCATCATAAGCCTTGCTGGCTCCCTTAGTCCTGACCGACCCAGCAGCCTGATTTGGCACAAACTTACCAAATCTGCGCCGTCCCTCACCAGAACCAGTATCTGCCACCTTTTCAGGCTTGTCCGTTGGAGGCTCAATCCAACTGTCCAACTCCGAACCACTCTGTTCACTAGGCAGACGATCCCTGGAATCAAGCTCAACTTCAAGACTCACGTTGCCAACATCGTCCTCATCATCATATCCAGGCTCATACCTGGGCGATTCTACATCATACTGCCTCCTATCATCTCTTCTATACACAACATGCCGCCGATTAGATCTACCAGCATCCAACATCTCAACAGACGGTTCACGCTCCTCCCGCCGACCAGACACCCGCTGATACCGCCTTTCGTTTCCGTCTCCATTTCCTGATAATAATCAATAATTAAATATTAACATTTTAATATTTTAATATTTTAACATTTTTCATATATAAGACGACATTCAAAACGAAATACTTTACATAAATTATATTTATCAGGGATGCCAAATTTTAATTACTGTTTTCCCGATAACGCGAAAATTTAACGCAGTTACACAGTCTGCCTAAACAACCAACACACAGCAATCCAATAACCACCCCAGCAGCACCCATCACAGCCATAACAAAATGCTGCCAACTATTAGTCAACCAATCAATTGAAGAATTATACAAATGTACAAACCAATCTTCTGTCACCTCTACAACAAACGCATTTGAATTAGCAGCCAATTCCGAAAGTTTAGCCTCTTCCACAGACTCCAACACCTGTTCTTTCTCTCCCTTATCCAGCAGATGCTCAAAATTCAATGGTACCTTCAACCAACTATCCTCCAGCCGTTTAGTCTGAACCAGCTGCATTCCTGCCCCCTTGTTGCCTAGATATAATCCAGGTTTAACTCTCACAAATACTGGATTAAAACAAAGAAAAATGACCAAGATAACACGGCAAATTTGCTCCTATAGTCACATTCAACCATCTTTTTTTACATACAGACACAAGTTCCATCTCCCCTAGATGTTGTACCAACAAATTTCCGACTTGTTTGATGTTGGAATGAAACAAATTATTCTCCCAACACCCCTGTTCTGCCTGCAAAATCCTTTCCACCTGATGATATGAAGAAGTTAACTGTAATAATAAAGCACCATCCTCCTCCTTTTTTCGCATCCAAGGAAAAAAATTCTTTTTAGCAGTTGTAATCCACAAAAATACATCAGGAACGTTGGTATGAAAGTAATGCAAGTCAGTCAGAAAGTCAGAAAACTCCACTTTTTTCCCCAGTTTCAATCCCAACGAAAACTGTGGAGAAATCGCCAACCAACTTCGGCCACCCTGATTATTAGCATCATCCGCCATATTAGAAAATGTAAACAAAGTTAAATTTACAATTTCAACAGTCCGAAAATAACTAAAATAACGTCTATCTTCCTGTGATTTATTGTGAACTATCACTCGATCAAGCCCAAGCCGCAGATCAGACTCCAGACAATGTGCACCAATGAACTGATCCTCAAGAAAACAACTGTTATCAGGTAACATTGAAATTTGTATATTTTTCAAATAACTTGTAATCTGAACTTCTTGAAAAGTATTAGGCACAAATGTATTATTTAAATAAATACCATCCCCTCTGCACTGAGGGTCAATCCCATACGTCATCATATCATCATACAGGATGGTACCATTTATGAAATAAGTCAGTGACCGGTCATAAAACGCTACAGGCAACCGTCGTCCATCTATGTCTAACACCCTCTGTTCCTCCATCCTTTTACAATCTTCACTAGAAATTAACTCATCACTACTAACAACAGCTGGTGCCCCTAAATGTAGGTGGCTATATTTGCCACAATACCAGGTGTGAACCGTTCTGTCGACGTGACATTGTACCGCGGGCAAAAATCTCACTCCCACTTTTTTTAACAGATGACCGCTGATTGTTCCATTAAACTCATGCTGACCAAATACTGTACATTCTGAAGCCCTCAACTCAGGACCGTCGCCAACACACTCCTTTACTAGCACAGGTATCACATCAGCCCCACAGGGTATCAAACACAATCCCCAAATTAAAAAATATTTACCTGATTTGAATTTATTATTATGACCAGACATTATTAGCTGATAACTGTTCACCAATTCACCCGCAAATATCAACTGATTTAGCCTTTCATTGCAGGACAACTTTCTACCTACTAGCTTTGTCAGCACATATTTGTTATTAAAATAATCAAATAACAATTCATGAACTCTTATTATAATATATTTTTTAAATATTTATATGTATTTATATAATATTTTTTTTCAAAAATAATTATTATCAGCTCCCCTTTCCCTACTTTCTCCGTCCTCGAGTTCCTATCTGAACATGTACCACAGGACCCCCTACCTGAGATCTTAACCTCCTCCCAGTGTCCCATAAATATTTCGCCACCCGTGATCCACTTTTCTTAATTGTAACTAATCTTTCAGGTGAAGATTGCGGCGGCGCCGTAGTCAAAAACGACTGTTCCGATGGAAGCTCAACCTCGTCAAAATTACCCTCAACTACAGGAGCAGGCACCACAGATTCATCTGTCACTCCCACCTCTACTCCTTCACCTACAGGTATAATTTCTCTATTTCCATCCCCTGAAACTCTGTCATTATCAACCTCAACCTCACTCTCCTTCTCCTGAACCTCGTCACTCTGTCTTTCCTCTGCCAATTCAAAACCATCATTTTCAGATGACAAATACACAACATCTTCACTCTCTCTCTCCTCTACAGTTTCTCTCTCTACAGGCATATTGTCAACCTCCAAAAATATCTCATCGGACGGACAAATTTCAGGTAAAGGAAAAACGTTAAAATTAACCTCCTCCCCTAAAACTTCCGTTCGAGCATGAATTTTTCGAATTTTATCCCTAGCCACAACCTGATTTTTCTTGATAGGATTATTCCCAAAAGGTGCCAACTCATACAATGCATCCGAAAATTTCTTAACTACAATAAAAGGCCCTCCATAGAAAGACTGTAATTTCTTGGACACATCAGTTTTCACAATATTAAAGAAAGCATAACAAACATCTGTCACTCTTAATGCTTCCCTCTGTACTCTGTGCTTATTTTGAACCTCTAAATATAACTTGGATTTTGTAGAAATTCTCTTAATTACATCCTCCATATTTTTCAGAAATTCCAAATACGACCGCGAGGATGAAGATTCAACAGACGGGACTGGTGATAGAAAATCGAGGGGAATACGTGGCTGCCGACCAAAAACTAGAAAAAATGGAGAATATCCAGTTCTAGTACTCTTGGAGCAGTTAATCACCAACGTAGCCAAAGGTAATTTTTTAGCCCAATCCTTTGTTCCATGATTTTCATCTACTTTCAAAGCAGCATACAAACTTTGATTTTGCCTCTCTACAGGATTCGAATTTGGATTCCTGGGGGGAATTAGGACAGTATCCACCCCCAATCCTTTCATCACGCCTTTAAACACACTGCTTGTAAAATTTGTACCTCTATCCGATCTCAAAGCTCTAAATAAACCATAGGTAGGTACAAAATTTTCCAATATAGCCTTTACAGTTGTTTCAGTTTTAGCATCAACCAACGGACATGTAAAAACATATCTAGAAAATAGACAAACCATGATTAAGACAAATTTAACCGTCTGTCCCTGATGATAACATGGAGTCCAAGGTCCAACTAGATCCACTGACATATTAGCAAAAACTTCACTACTTTGAACAGAATGAGTTATAGGTGAAACATGTTTAGGATTACTTCCAGCCTTTTTCAAACATGTAATACAACTTCGTATTCTCGATTCCACAAACTTGTTCACGCCAGGCATAAAAAATCTCTCATTTATCTTACATATTGTCTCCTGCACACCTCTATGTCCAGAACCATATCCACCATGAGCTGAATCAAATATATCATTGTATAAAGAAAGAGGCACTACAGGCCTCTCGACAAAACCCCCTTCGGCCAAAGGCTGTCTGAAAATTACAACCCCCTCTAGCACATACATATGACCAATAAGATTGTACAATAGTTCTTTTCTGCCCGATAGCTCCGCCCTCTCATAAGACGACAACTGTCTCCTTTCCAATATCCATAACCTTATTTCATTTAGGATCTCGTCCTGCTGAAGACTACTTTGCCAGACAAACTCAACATCCGCCTCATCCTCTGCAGAATGTACCTGCATAATAGAATAGATTTGATCCAGAAATGGTGAATCATCCAGGTAAGGATCCAAAATTTTATTATCTGTCTCTCTACACTCCTGACAATCCTTCAGTCGATGGTCCTTACAATCTAACTCAGTTCTCGACAAATAATCTACATTCACATGCTTAGTCCCCTGTCGATGGATAACTGTAAAGTCAAAACTTTGCAAGAAAGTTATCCATCGATAGGTGACACCGTTTATTGATCCTTTAGCCCAACGTTTATAATGCACTAGTGAAATACTGTCTGTCCGAACCAAAAATTCACGAAACCTACAAAAGTGTAAAAAATTCTTTAATGCATATACTAATGCACCTAATTCTCCTTTATAGGAAGGATAATTTTGTTCTGCAGCATTACACTTTTTACTACAGACACCAAACACTCTCTCTACACCATCCTGTTCTTGCGAAATAATCCCTGCAAAATACTGAGAACTATAATCTACATCCACGATAAAAAGATTAGGATTATCCCATTGAGGATAGCCTTTACACATCTCAGTCTTGAACATTTCCATAAATTCAGTCCATACTCTGTTCAATTCTTCTGTCCACTTTATTATAGTGTCATTCCTGTGACTATCCAACATGCACGACCTCTTGGCATAATCAGCAAAATATCCTCTGTAATAATTAGTAAATCCCAAAAATTTCTGCAACTCCTTCCCTGTTCTAGGCTTGCCCCAATCCTTAATCCGTTCCAAATATGCAGGATTCATTTTCAATCCATCGGCACTAATAATATGCCCCAAATAATGGCATTCTCTAGTCAATAAATCACACTTATCTAAATTCAATTTCAGGTTGACCTGCCTAAGAACTTGAAACAGTGCCTGCAGATGCTCTACATGTTCCTCTGGACTTGATGAAAACACGATCAGATCGTCCAAGTAACTGATACAGAATCCATACATACCTGGCAGGATAGACAGCACCTTATCCATCAGAGCACAGAACAGGCTGGGTGCATTACACAACCCAAATGGCAACCTGTTAAACAAATACATCCTGTTTGCTGCACTAAAAGCTGTCAACGGTTTAGAGTCTTCATCCATAGTCATCGAATGGTAGGCAGCTGTCAAATCAAGAGTACTGAACACCTTGCCAGAACCCAGCTTCGTCAGATTATCCGAGATCAGTGGCAGCGGCCACGCCACCCGCTTAGTCACGTTGTTCAGATTGCGGAAATCGATGACAAACCTCAACTTAGCCTCTGCTCCAGGTGCAGCCTTCTTTTTCACAGCAAAAATAGGACTAGACCAATCCGAGAAACCCTCCTCAATAATGCCAGCATCCAGCCATTTGGTTAACTGTTCCTTCAATTTAGCATCGTACTCTGGATTCAAAGGAATATTTCTGGCCTTCACAGGTTTAGCTCCAGGTAACAATTCTATATTATATGTCATTAATCTACAATCACCAATATCTGAATCATTCATTGAAAAGATATCAAAATTTTCCAAACAAATTTTAATAATCCTGGGTTTCAATTCTGGATTTTCCTTAATCATCTGGTTTTCATCTAACTTCAATTTTTGAATAATAAACTGTACCCGTTCATGCATTTTTTGCCCCGACAACTTTTCTGGCTTATCCAATTCATTAATTGTTTTATTACAGGTGACATCTTGATTATCCATGATGAAACAATGCCCCATCTTCACATTTCTCAGCAAGGTAATAGGTTTTATTGACGCATTAACCACATTAACCACGCAGGACCCATCTTTCCGTGGCTGATACACCCCCTCAATAATCATAATCCCATTGCCACTTGTCATCTTAGAAGAATTAGGGGACACGTACCAAAGCCCATCATTCTTTAATCCAGTCACATGCACCACAGCGGTAGATCCTCCAGGATAAAAAATAGTTTTATCCAGCAACTTCACATTATACTTCGTTGAATATAACTCTCCAAACCCACCCCCCTCCTTTATCCCTGGCAAGGTAGGTTTAGATGGAATTTCAGAATTCATTCGTCCGGACAAAATAGGAATTTTCTGTATCTCCGCCACCACCTGTTTCTGTAAACAGGAATTAATAGGAACAGATTCCCCACAAAATTCAAACTTATCTTCATCCAAACAAATATTAATTTTATTCTTTTTCAGGAAATCAGATCCAAGATTTACCAACCTACTCGTCACCTCAGGTACATAAAATATCTCCGTAAACACAGCTTGAGTTCCAGCAAATCTAAATTTCAACTCAACATATCCAATAATATTAACTTTCTTTAAATCTACTGAATACGCTGATAATTTAGCAGGACAAAACTCAATTCCATGTTTATCAAGAATTTCTCTAGATATCAAAGAATTAAAATTATTTCCTGTATCAATAATTCCTAACTCCTTCACCGGAATATCAGCCCCAGGCACAAGAAATTCTAAATCCGCACAAATAGGCATTTTCGTTATCTTCAAAAACTTCACAATCTCTTGAAAACACTAGTCATTATAATTAATTAATATATCCATATATTTTAGATTTACATCATTCCACTACACAGCAGTCAGCCCCCCATCTGTCACCAGCCGCCAACATACTGTTCAATTTATGAAATCCTGTACATCTCCCAGACTACCAGCATCACACAGCTACACTCCAAGCCTTTTCTTATACAAGTAAGTACCTCTCGAAGTATTCTACCTTGCATAGGTACCTATCAAAATATAATATATAGTAAATATATATATATATAAATATATATATATAATGTTTTCATTAACACGATCACACCTTGACTGAAGAATAAACAAGACGGTAATACTTTATAAAGTTGAGAGCAATAATGTGAATACAAAACAGCAAAATTAACTATTTACAGTACTATAGCCTATATAATGAATATGAATAAAAGAACGATCTATAAATTTCATCCTAAAATGAGATGTATACATCGAATCAATCATATCCATTACATAGGATATTGCTGAAAATTGTTTCTGGCTATGTCAGCAATCATAGCCTCATACTGTTTCTCATCTCTGCTCTTTTCAGAATCCACAACAGGCCCCACCTGATTGCCCCACCTATCCACAACAGGCCCCACCTGATTGACTGTCTTCTTCAGAAACTGCTCAGGTATTACCCTATTATTAGGCACTCCAGGACCCTCTTTCTTTTCGCTACCGGCTGAAAAAAACTTAGCTTTGGTCTTTCCTATGCGAGAATCAGGAGCTGGCGGCTTGCCGTCTCTCTTCTGCCAGCAACTAGCCACTACATGACCTTTTTTCCCACAATACCAACAAATCATAGTTTTAGCCTTCGAATTCAGAGCCCCAATCACGTTCTCAACCTGATCCCAAGGAATATCATCATCCCCTTCAATCCACGCATTATTATCGCCAATCTCAGTCCTGCCTTCCATATCAGATACATGCACTTCACTGATTACAGGCCTAGCTTTTACCTCCCTAGAATCCTCTAGCCTCAACCCTTCCATAGCCTGAGAATAACAGGACGTTACATTTTCAGGTGAAACGTGTCCAGAACGAGCCCAGCTTATATAATGCTGACCTCTGCGAATCAAATAAGTCAAGAAAGCACTGTAATCTTCCAGGTAATGCATAGATTCAATGAAATTAGCCATATCTCTAGCTAAATCAGAAAACAGCAAATTCTTAGCCACATTATTGTAGAAATCACGCCAAGATTGTCTAGAAATTTGACCAGGATGCATAAGCCTAAACAGACGCAATTTAGCATTGAAAAACACATCCACATTCTGACCACTCTTTTGTTTCAGGGCGTAAAAGAATTCGGTAGCCGACTCTGTATCAGCAAAGGGTATCACCAACCTTCTTATCAACAGGTAATAACCTAAAGCACTTAGGGAAGCATTAGCTTCCGGCGTAATAAGCCTCCCCATCTTCTTCCCTTTGCACTCAAAAATCCTATTGTACAGGACGTCCTTGAAAAGCATAGGATCCTCCAACTTTGCGAACCTAGCAACCCTCCATAAGGATAAGAAATAATCCTCAAAATCAATGTTTCCATCCCAAAATGGAGCATCCCGCACAAAATCACTATCCCACTTGACTCCTCTTACAAGACAAAACTCCTTAACCTGTTCCTCTACAGTCTGTTGGCTTACACTACTGCCGGCCACCTTTTTATAGGCCTTAAGCACTTCAGCCCTTTCCTCAATTAAAGGAAATATATCCAACAATTGATTCTCATATTCAGTCAGACAACTCTCACGAACATTCATCCAATTTCCATTCCCAACAGGACCCAAAAACTCAATCTGCGAAAACTTCAAATGTCCAGGAGCACTTTTCACCCTTTTAGCCTCAAAATTTGTAGAATCCAATTTAGCCTCCACACTCAAACGATTAATGAAAGATGTATTAAACGAATCATCTCCCGTCGCTTTGACTGCAGATACACTAGCCCCCATACTTGTCTCATACAAAAAACCGCTAATATCCCCATCCGCTGGCAATTGCGCCACCTTTTTCTTAATAGTAGCCAAATCAACATCATAACCTAACTTCTTATGCTCATCAGAGTTCTTAAACTCTTTCACCTTATTCTCCAGCCGTTTATTCGCCGCCGTTAACTTATCCACCTGACCTTTGACAGTCGTATGCTCCTGCAACATTGCCCTAACATATTTTTTTATGCTTTCAGGCACAACGTCATTCTCCACCTCGCCCAACGCCAACTCCACATTCGCATTGGCACCTGCACCAGCATCCTCAGCTGCAGCATCCTCCTCCTCCCAATTTTCGGGAGTTCCATCATCATCCTGACTGTCATTCTCCCGAGGACGTTTAGGCGGCCGTCCACGCTTGCCTTCATTTTTACCCCGCTCTCCTTTTTCTCCATCAGCCATATCCGAGCACTGGAACTAGATCCGCCGTGAAATTTAGATCAAAAGAGTTAAAGAATGAAATTCCACAGAAACCTGAAATATAAATCAAGTTAGAAATATAAAAATTAAAACAAAACTGTGAAAAATCCGAGATAAAAAAATATCTCAAAAAGTGATTGACTTCAAATTAAACACCACTTCCCCCACCTTTAACTCAGCAGCAGGTCTAAATAACACGTAGCACAATAAGACTGCGCCAAATGTGATATAGACAGACTTACATAAGTTAATGATAGAGTAGACTTAATGTTCAATTCAAAATGCAAACAGATTTTTAAGTATTTATTATATTGGATTAAATGCAGTTTTTGAGTAAATAAGATTATATATTGATACTATATTTAGAAATGATTAAATATGTTAATAAGTCAAAACTACTGATTATTCAAAGCTGGATAGTTCTGAAGTAGCAGGATGTCTGTCTGTATATCAGGACACCAATCAACAGGATGACTGTCTGTTTAATTAATACAATGTATTAATTAACTATGCACTTTGAAGGGGTAGAATATCTGCCTATACAAACTATCTAAAGTAGTAGGATGTCTGTGAATAGCTGTATTGGTCTTAATAAAGACTCGAACCCAAACCAGATAATGTTCTGTGTTAGGACTCTCAATATCAACTAACTTAAATATATTTTCTCTTTATTCTTTCTGAGAGCAATTAAAGAGCAATTAAGAGTAACAACTAACATATGTCTGCAAGCTTAAATATATGACATCATAACATAAATATATGACATTTATATATTATCCTTGGTTTAAATTGATAATTTTAGGTTTACTATGTTACAAGAATTTTAAGATATAATGCAATATATTTAAAGTTAATTTATATACTTACTTTTGACAGAGCAGAACAAGGTCCTTGTCAGTTGTATGGGGAGCCAATCCACGGATATATAGATTGGTGCGTGACAGAGTTTCAACAATGCCTGATCTTGCCATGGAAGATGGTGGAGGAGATGATATAGGATGCATCATTGGTGGCGCTCTGTAGCCTCCCCAGAAAGCTGGCTGTGTGGATGGAAGCATGGGCTTGTTCATCATGCCTACAGGCTGTCCCCCCGGCCCTGGGGGCTAAAGATTATTAATTGCTATGGATATTTTTACATTTCTGTAAAATTCATATTCATAGGTACAAACAAATAAAATGTAATTTTGATTTATTTTATATTTTAATTAGGTAAATGAGATAAATATTTGTTAAAGCACTATTTTTTTAAAAAACATTTTCCTTGAAAGAAATAGTAGGTATTGTATATCATACTAAGTTAGCATAATATTATTATACTGTATCTAGGTATTATAGTTAATTATCAAAAAAGACAGGAGAAATTTCATTTTAATGTTCCATTTTTTAGGTGTACTTTAATCAAATATGCATGACATTAGTAAATTACACTTACCACAGCCATGATGAATGGTAGGATGAAGTGGCCAATCAATTAGAACCTTCAAGAAAATGAAAATTCTGTCAAATGTCAACTAGATCTTTATGATATCACAAAGAAAATGAAAGTTAGAAATTATTGAAAAAATCATATGACATAAAAATCATTCAATTTTATTAAAGCTGTATAGTATTATTATTCCATTAAAATAAAAGGTTAAATTGAACTATTTTATTATGTATTTAAGGCAGTTTTAACTAAGAAAGTTTATATATATGTCTAACTGCACAAGGAAAACAAAGAGAAAAAAGTCATTAGAAATAATGACATTCTCTGAATTATATAAAATTTGTAAAAATGTGAACAAATGATAATGCATTCCATGAAATAGTTATGAAATTTACCTTTTTTAGTAGGATTTTAGGTTTTTTTCAATTTAAGGAAGGACCCCTGAACTCTAATTTTCGGCCATCTTAACTTATACCCAAAATTCTGCGATGAATAGAATGCTCAAACTAGGTTTGTTTAAAGTAAATGTCGTCTTTTATAAAAATCATTATTTTAAAATCTTAAAAAGTAAGGAATAAAATGAAAATCTTTTTTTCTGCTTTGATAAAAAATTAAAAAACTTAACTTTCTTTATTTTCTTACTTGTAAATTGCTTTATTTGTGAATAAGAAGAATTCTTTGAGAATAAGATATGAACTTGGCAACACGTCGCAGAACTATTGTTCCTATATTATCTGTCAAGCAAAGAAAAAGGGATGACAAGGTTCATAGTGTATATATCCACAGCTACCTAGCTGCCCCCTTATTCAATAAACAAAGAATAACAAAATTGCAGTAAAATTTTGACCAGATTTTGGACATTTTGGTGTATATAATTCAAGAAGTAAGGACAATTTATTTATTTTATACTACTTTTCATCATTAAATGGATAAATCGTGAATTATCTGCACTCTAAAATGTGAAATCAAATATGTCCTATAATGCAATTTATAAAAAAAAATGCATTTCTTTTCCAGCTATTATAGTACAATAAAAAAATGTTTTCTCAGAATTTTGTGAAAAATTTATAATTTTATTGTTTTATCTTTTTTTTAATTGATATTATACTTGTAAGATATAGAAAGGTAGTGACAATCATAATCATATCCTACCTCTCTAACTTTGGAATGCAGTTTCCCCTCTACATTAATTTACTCCTTCTAGTGCAAGGTAAAATGGAAAATAAGCTTTCAGAATAGGGCTAGGAGAAAATTTGTATTGAGTCGCGCTCTCCAATATTTGTTTTTATTTATTGACAAGTTTGGAGTTGTCTGCTGTGTGGAGTAGAGAAGAAGCACAACACACACACACTCAAGACACACACACCATAATAAACCGACACTCACACACACACTCATACTTGATAAGTGAGTTACTGCACTACACAGGTGCTGCAACCAGGGACAGGGTGTGACTGGTTTGAAGTAGTTTAACTCAAATCAGCCAAATGTTATTACGTTTCAGACAAAAAGGTAAAACATGCAGAACTTTAACAATTAGTTTCTTTGCGAAGTTACGTATTTATGGTTATTTTTTTTAATGAAAATAAATTGAAATATTTATTTTCATTATACTGCAGTATGTTATTATTGGCAAAATAATTAATTGTGTTCTGATATTTTTTGTTTTACTTTAGTGCAGGTGAAATAATATCCAAACTAGTATATTAATATGTACTATTAACGAAGCTCAGGATTGTTAAACAATTTACTTTCATAAAAAATGTTAATGACAAAAGTTTTTTTATTGAATAAAGCAGAAAAGTATTTTTGAATATTATATATTTCTACTTAACATTCCAAGTTTCTTGTTTATTAGTCATGTTTATTGATTTCTAGATATTTATCAAAGACATGCAATGTTAACACTATTCTATAAAGGGTTTTCTTATCAGTTGAGTACAGAAACTATATTAGTTTGTCCGTCTGTCTGTACGTCCGAGTCTGAATATCATTGCATGCATCATATTTAGCATTTCAGTAATGCCTTAAAATGTGTGTCATATCATCATTTGTTACATGGACTTTGTGTAATTGCTAAGAATATTTTTTAGTAATGGCAAATCACTAATTACAGTGTTACTTATAAATAAATGGCTTTGAATTTTTTTTCCATTTCATTTATTTTTAAAACAATTCAATTTAAATTCAATCCACATAGATAAAATTATATGATCACTTTTCTAAGTTGCTGAACTTCTTAGATCCTCTATGTGGAAGTATCCCCATTGTAAGCTTATTAATTCAGTTCTTCTTATGAACATATTTCTTTAATAAATTATTTGTTTTTGGGGAGGGAGGAGACATTTGGCTGTTTAATAGTTAACATAGTTTTATAATAACGTTTTCTTATTCGTTGGCTTAAAAACTTACGGACTTTTCTTAAATTTTTATAGCTTTGTTCTATTAGTTAAATGTCTAAACGTTTCAAACACTGATTTTAGTCTACAGAAGGGGTAATTTTTAATATCATCATTAGGGATGTACATTAATTTATCGGTCAATGTCTTATTCCATTAGATCGCTGATTTGATGTAGAATGACATATTTTTACTTTTTTTTATTTTTAGGTATTAACCTTTACCGGTGGTACCACTCAGCTATACCTACAGAGCTTGTGAAACCTCGTATAGAGACAGCAACAAATCAAGTTAAAATAGACTTGGAAACAATTCAGCTATTAGAAAGACTTTCTCTCGTCGATTTTGCAAACGTTAATGGGCTTCAAAGATTAGAGGTATGTAATGTAGCGGGTTTTTTTTGTAAAGCAAATCTTTTCTATATTTAAGGTCTGTCCGTCAATACGAAACGGGTAGTTCTTATTCTTAACTTCAGTATGTTAAAAATCATCCTATCGATTTCTAACCTTGTACGATTTACTAGGCGTTACAACCATATAATCTTTACTAGAAAGTACAAACGTCATTTTGATAGTTCATTCAGAAACGTTTGTTGTTGTCATGCTACATTTAGATATACATATCTTTGCTTTTAATTTTTGTCTGATTTAAGGGTTGTTTTCAGATTTTTAATATTTTTTGTCACTTATAAAATAATATACGGCTTGGTATTGTTGAGATATCGATTTAATTATTAATATTTCCCTCCTATGAGCTTGTTTTATTATGAGTCTAATAGATAGGTATGTTATTTATTTTATTAATATTTCACCTTTGATAAAGGGAGAGGTAGGTTTCGGGTAAAATCCGTAAAGGTTATGTGTAATAAGTTAAAAACAGTAGTTATTTATGTTAACTTTTTTTTTAAAAAATTGTCTAAAGTTCTTTTTAATAAGAAATACACATATTTAGTGAATATTATCGTTCTACTACTATTTTTAAGCCTTAAAACACACCTTTACGGATTTTACCCGAAACCTACCTCTCCCTTTAATGTAGAAACTTTATATGTGAAATAACTCTACATTTGGGTTACTTCAGATTACTTTAAGAAAGTTTGGCCTTCAAATTCCATCTTGTACATAGTTAGACAGTTTATATTTTTACATTAAAATTGTACATCGGCGGATACGCTACAAGCTACCAAGGGCTCTGCATTAAAAGTTATAAGAAATGGGGGGGAAATAGCCCGAAACCATCCCAAGGCTTAAAATTAGATAGTTTAAATGTTGAGCTAAGGGTAAACTTAATCAGTTCAGTAGTTTTTTAAACCAAACTACTTTTTATAATAGGATAGTCATAATATCAAAAGACAGTTAAGGTAAGATGAAGTTTTGTTCGATGAGACGAGCCAAACTTTGTAAAGCGAATACATTTTTATAGGTAATTTGTAAATTCAAGGTATAATACTACATACTATTATGGAATTTATGAAAATATTTGTTTAGTCTGCGATACAACTAGCTGATTCTTTGAAAAATATTGATACAAAATCTGTTGAACCACTCTACACAGTTCTGGAGGTAATTAGAGTTATTTTAATTGTTTGTATGATGATTCCTGGGACAAGTAAAGTACCATTTAGCAACTTTATAATCATTAACAGAATATCCATATGTCTTTTTTTATTAAGCATGTGATTTTTAGGCTATTTATAAGAAAAAAGTTTTGTTATATAATCATCCAGTCTATTAAATTAACAGGGTGATTTCATGGATATTTGGTACAGTACTAAATATAAGCGAAATATCTCTATAATCAAGTCATGAATGTAAGTACATCCATATTAAGCATATTAAGTAGGTAGGTAATTTTGGACATGTTAACTTAAAATTTTTGTCATCCTAGTAAAGAACTAGTTTTCATTTTGATGACCTTCGCTCCTTTGCCTTGTAAATGCTGACTCTTTGTTTCACATTAGTTTTATCAACAAAGCATTGTTTCAATATTAAATAATGTTCTGTTTATTCATATATTATATTTATACATATACCAAGAATGTTTTTATTGTTAATTTTTATTGAAGTTTTGGTTGGTTAAATTAAAGCTTAAAAAATACATTATCTTTAGGTATAGAACTTGTAGCTAAGTTTTAGTGGAACATACCTAGTGATTGATTACTTCGTACGTGCGGGATTGCAGTTCAGGACCTTATCGACTTGATGTACTGTCCAGGTCCTGGTCCAGCAATCCAGGAGAACTAAGGATGACTGTAACGCACCCTTCTCTGTCCAAACACCCAAGGATATTAGGCTAAGTAACATCCATCAGACAACCAACTCTCTGTGATGCACGACCTTTTGTCTGAGAAGTCCCAACTGTGCATGGTAACGAGTTGCGCCTGTTTTGGGCCAAGGCATTCCCCCTACTCTAACTATTTATGTCGCGCATCTAACATAGCAGCAGTAGGAACCATTTTTAACGTCTTTAGTTATGACGCGGTGTCGGCCCGAGATTCGAACCTATCACCTTCCCGACGACGAGCGGATGCGCTACGTGTTGAGCCACGGTCGCGGGTAACATACCTAGTGATAAAGGGAGAGGTAGGTTTCGGGTAAAATCTGTAAAGGTGTGTGTTTTAAGGCTTAAAAATAGTAGTAGAACGATAATATTCACTAAATATTTGTATTTCTTATTGAAAAGAACTATAGACAAATTTTTTTTTTTTTTAAGTTAACATAAATTTTTATCGTTCTACTACTGTTTTTTAACTTATAACACATAACCTTTACGGATTTTACCCGAAACCTACATTAGAAAAAACATCGAATAATTCTTAAGTTCGTTCTTTATTCTTATTTTCTTTTAGAATGAGAAACTGTATCTACGTGAGGATATTGCTGTAGAACCAAATAACAGACAGAAACTAATGGCACTGGCTAGCAGAACAGAAGAGGGTTATTATCAGACCCCAGAAGGAAATATACCTCTCAATACTACGCAAACTTATGACAGAGAATAATGTTCTTTTCTTTGGTTTGTACTAGATGTAGAGTAGCTAATCATATTTTAAAGGACCTTTTCTGATGAATTTTCAATATCAGGGCCTTTTTAATAACTATGTCCGTATGTGGCTGTGAACTTCTAGAATTTATTATTATTTCAGTTTTAGACTATTGATTATTTTGTTATTTCAGACTTTATTATGCACAAATTTTGATACATAAAACTAGTTTTGTAAAAATGAAAGAAATGGGGTTCGTTGATTTTTTCTGGAAGGAGTCTGTGTGGCTGCCCCCTAACATGACTTGGAAGGTACCATTCATTTACCTAACCATTTCATTTATTTGGTGTGTAGTCAGAGAAAGGTATTAACAATTTAATGGTTCTAAAGTACGCAGCGTTATCTTCATAATAGTTTACCTATAAGCAGTGTTGCGGAGCCGGGAGCCATGGAGCCGCCATTTTTTGCCGGAGCCGTAATTTTCGGTAAAAAAACAACTCCGGCTCCGGACTAGATAAACAAAGATATTTTTTTATTTTATAAATTATAATTTGGTAACTCTGTTTTGTCATGTGCAAATGTCCCTTTTAGTTTTTCAAGTCCATTTTTATCAAAAATTTAACTTTTAAAACCTTCAAAAGTCAAAAATAGACGTGGGGGAAAAAAATATGTCGAGTTTTTCTTGATTTTAGGTCGGAGCCGGAGCCGCCATCATCACAGACGGCTCCGCGGAGCCGAAGCCGCACCAAAATCAAACGGCTCTGCAACGCTGCCTTTAGGGGATGGCAACCAAAGTTCGCATCCAAATCCACTTTGGATTATTCTGCCAGATTTAAGCTCGTGTTTTCAAAGAAAAATTGTATATGGGAAATGCGTATTAGAAAATCCCCAAGATTCTAAACCATATTTATTAAAAATTGATGATACCTTTTATTATTATATACCTACCTAATTCTTTTTAACTCTTTTCCAGGATGTACAGCCAACGAAAGAGGGCATATACACTGAATTTTCTGATCTGTTGTATCCCATCCCACTTGCTGTCATCATTCTTATTCTTAAACACTTCTGTGAAAAGTAAGTTGTTTTCAAACCATAGGCTAATGAATTCAGAAAATCGTTTGAGGGTCAAATGTTGTAAGTTCCTGGAGGCATTTATTTTACGGAAATTTGTCATTGCAAATAAATAGGGAAGTTAGAATGAAATGGAAAAATTAAGGAAGTAGATTTGAAGAAATATATTAACCGTGAAATGGTTTGTTTTAATCCTTAGGTGAATTCTTTTATAAAATTTTGCCCCACTAAAATTTTAGTGAGGTAAAATTATCCCCTCTAAATTTCTAGTTTGCCTCACTGATTTTAGTGGGGCAAACTGATTTTAGTAGGGCAAAAGTTTTTTAAGAATTCACCTCAGGTTTCTTGTCTTTGCCTTTCTTCAAAAAAGTCAGATACATATTTGTTCTTTTCAACCTTAGCAACATCTAATAAAACTCATAAAAAATTCTTTTATAGTCGTCTGTTGATTAAACCTTTTACCTTAGATCCTTAAGAAAAAATGATACTTATTAAATAAATCAAAAGCGGTTAATGCATATTGCACACTAACGATTTTATTAAGATTACCTTCATAATAGTTAGGTACTTTATTTAATACATGATTTTTAATTGAAGAAGCATTTAAATATTTTGATAAAATTGACTATTTTTTCACTTGAGATCTTAAAGTATTTTTATATCAATCAACAATGATAATTAATTATTTAACCGTTTTTCATATTAATCGATTTTATAATTTTAGGAATTTATTTAAGCCGCTTGGAATGGCCTTTGGTATCAAAGATTCCAAGCACCTGAAGCCCTCTACAAATGATGTTTTGGAGAAAGAATTTCATGCAATGGAGAAATCTCGTGATTATAGTTCTAATTTTAGTCAGGTAACGTTTCAAAAATCGTTTAATATTATTCTTGTAGGGAAAAGATAAAATGAATCTTATGCGGCATCCCCCTTCCGCCGTTTGCTATTTCTCAATAAACTTTACGATTGAAATACAAGAACTCAGCATCTGATCATATTGTCTGTCCACCGCTATATTACCGTACACTTAAATAATGATTATAAATTATATTATAGTTGTCAAGACAGTTAAATATGACAGAAAGACAGATTCAATATTGGCTGAAGAGAAGAAAACTTTATGGTAAGCTTTTCAAACTCAGCAAGTTTGTTGGCAAGTTGTAAAGTTCACTAAAGTTCGATTTGTTAATGGTTCCACAAATTAATATTTTGAACTGCCCCTTTGCCTTAAATTTTTCGCATTAGGTTGTAATAAAGTAGGACACCTGTCATGATCAGGGAATGTAAGAAAATGTACTCTCTTTGTTATTTGTAGATTGTTATCTTTTCATCCGTTTCTCATTAAATTCAGAGCGTAAAAAGTAGGACACGTGCCAAAATCAGACAAAGCAATGCATGTCAGAAAATGTACCTACCGTAATATTTTCACCCTTTGTTCCCATTCTAATTCCGAGTATTATATTTATCGAATGTAATGAGAGACACATAAAAAATCTAATTTAGGTAAACCATCAACCCTAACAAAATTTTGTGAAAGCGGTTGGCGTTGGTTGTACTATTCTTTGGCCTTTGTGTATGGATTAGTTTGTCTGTGGGACGAGGCTTGGTTCAATAATATTCGCCACTGTTGGTATAATTATCCTCATCATGATGTACCAAAGGTGAGTTTTCCTTCTTTATTTGTTACTTGCTGCTACGCCATTAGATGCATCTAGAGTCACTTGAGGAGGGGGAAGTCGACCACCCATCCCCCTATTATTAAATTTAGTTTAAAAAAAAAATATTTTTTGGTGGGGTGGGGTATTTTTTCTAGGGGCAATTTCTCTTAGAAAGGTGGTGGTACCCTATCCCAAAATAGTTATAAACCTTCTCAGGACCTATGAAAAGCTACCCTGTAAAGGAGAACCATATCGGTTTAGCGGTTAGCGAGATCCTTCGATACTAACAGACAGACGGAAAAAGAAACATACATCCTGGTACTTTATTATAAGGATTTTTTCATAATTTTATCAGTGCTCAACACGCAAATATCGTTAGTAATGTGAGAATGTTTTATTTCTTTGTTGGCAGCATTCTATTGGACATAAAGGATCAGATAAATAGTTTTGACTAGCGGATGAGTTGTTGAATAAAAAAAAGTTTTGTGTTTTTTTGAATGTTCTTTACTGATCCATTTTTTTTTTGCAGGAGATTTGGTGGTACTATATGATAGAACTGGGATTCTATTGGTCTCTTTTCATTTCTCAATTTTCTGATGTGAAGAGAAAAGATTTTGTTGAGATGTTTATTCATCACACCATTACTATTTCTCTGCTCTGTTGTTCATGGACTTGTAATCTTCATAGGTAAGTTACACGTGAAAAATATTTAGAATTCATACTTAATGTGTGTGTGTGTGTAGCCATTGTTTCTTAGTGTTTGGACCTAATTAGTCATGGAGAAGGACGAGACACTTTTGTATAGCCACTAGGGCCATCAAGCTCCACGCCCAAGTACATTATGTCTTGACCCACTGTCTCAAGGGAGCTACTCTTTATTACCTCACCTACGCCGAGTATGGCAGGTGTCCCAAATTAGGTCAGCGTAATGAATGACGCTCTCCGCATAGGAGCTTGGGATAAGGGTTGTACAGATATTAAGTACGTGACTATTAAGTATCCAAACCACTTAATAATTTCCCTTCTTACACAACCAGGGGAAGTTTTGTGAATGTATTCAACTGAGAATTTCGAGTTGCCACATGGGGACTTGAACTCAAACTTTCATCACAGTAACTCAGTGCGATACCACTGAGCTACGACGCCCCTTATTACTTACTGATATTATAATAATAAATTTTCAAACTACCTTTTTTTATCATGTTATTAAGGTTAAGTTTGACAGATTCACTTTTTTAAACCACTTTAAATATGATTCTACAGAAGAATAATTTTATTAGAAATCAGGAAGGTTTAATAAGGAGGGTGTTTGATTAAATAAAATTGGGGTTATTGAGAGTTGCTCCTATATATACTTGACTGATAGATTTTGAAATTGGGGAAATATTGAGAATCCCAAAACCCTTTATTATAATTTATCACCCTGTAAAAGACCTCAGATCAACTTTAATTAAACAATTTAGGGCTGGATCACTGGTGCTCGTTATCCATGATTTTGCTGACATATTCCTGGAGTTCGCGAAGATGGCCCACTACACCAAGTTGACCACTCTCTGTGACTGCATCTTTGTTTTCTTCACAATCAGGTTTGAAAATCATTCTGCGGTTGAACATTTTGTCGTCATTTCGCATTTGGACTAAAATCTGTTTCACGTCGCATCATGTCAGACTCATGCTATCAATATTTAAGATGGGGGCAATTTATTTTCCAATAAAATTATAAAAGTTCTTTTCCATGCATCGAAAATAGCCTAAATCCTGCTCGACATACCTCATATGTTTTTATTTATATTGTATAAATATTTGTATATGTATATATATATCATTATAAATATAAATGATGCGTTTAAATTTAATTTTTGTTTACATTTAGCTGGATTGTGACTCGTCTCGCAATATTTCCTTCCTGGATCCTATACAGCGCCATTGTTGAGGCTCCCCAGCTTGTCCAGATGTTCCCAGCCTACTATATATTCAATGCTTTGCTCTCTGTCCTCCTTGTTCTCCATGTTATCTGGACCTACTATATTCTCAAGATTCCTTACAAGAGCTTTGTTGTCAAAGAGGTTGGTATATTAGATTTTTTTCACTTTTGTGCTATTTCTTTTACTCTTTAACCTGATTAGGGGCAAGGGAAAGCTCATCTGAAGGTAAACTATTTTACAACAACTTTACACAAATTTTCACCAGTAAAATTTTTAAAATAATTATTATAAAATAATTTGTTTGTCAGCATAATGTGAAGCATATGACAAAACATGTTTAACAAGTCAGTTATTATTTTAGTTTCTTATCTAGGAAAAATCTAGCTTTTGGGAAATATCGTCGAAAATTTTCGGCCTTCTATTATTGGAATGAACCATATATAAAAATAAATAAGCAAAATGAATTGTCTGCTAGGAATTTTTAAATTTGACGGATTATGGTGCAAATTGACTATCTATATCTTCTATATCATTAGGTCAACATGATAACAAACCTTCAAAGTTTAACTCGGATTTTTATTTTTTAGAAAATCAAGGATTCCAGATCAGATTCTGATTTAACAGAGAGTGAAGATACATAACTGATGTATTAGGTTAGGTAATAAACAACATAATTCACGCTGCACTTTCATGCAATAAAGTCTTTTACATGATACTCAATCTTATTGAACTCTAAACTTTTTATATTTCCAAACTTGTTTGTAGTGAATCTACTCAATAACTTTTTCTGTCCCTTGGTCCAAAACACTAAGGGGGTGTATTAGATTTACTTGGCTTGTTTTTAATATAGAAAGCTTATTTTATAACTAAAAAAATATTTTTGAGATTATTATTATTGTTATATGTATTTTAAAACCTAATTGGTCTGCTTTTAGTCATAGTTGCATGTAAGTACAGCGTTTTAAGTTGTTTTATTGTATTATGCAATTCTAGTTCTAATTTGTATTTAAAATGGAGGAAAGTATATTTTAAATCTTTTCTTGAGACTTAAAATAAAAAATCTTAAAATGAAGAATATCTAAAAATATCATGATCTTTAATTTTTTAAGTATTAAAATGGAATCTAAGCTTTTACTCCTCATTGGAATTTAAAGTAAACTAATATATCAAAAATTACGCCTTTTATGTTTATATCTTAAAAGTCTATAAAATGTTTATTTGTATTTATATGTTATTGTATGCATTTAATTTATTTCATGAAATGAGACATTTAACTTTATGTATTTTATGCATCTATTTTAATATAAATTGTTTGAATTATTTGCACGCTCCACGCCTCCCAACACTAAGTGTCAAATACAAAGTGTCAATGCCTAATAAACGCCAATTTTAAAAATTAGTAGCGGTTTTATCAAAAATTATTAACATGTTCTGCCAATAAAATGAGGAGATTTTGTCCAAATTCTGCATATCAATTTTAAAACTTAAATCTAAAATATACAAAATAAAATTTTGTTATTGCATTTTTGCTCAAAAGATATTTTTGAATCTTACACTGAAAACAGACATTGAGCAGTAAAAAATTCTGTTACCGTCATCGTTAAGGAGCTAATTTTAATTTTACTATTAAATCAAAACAAATGATCAAAAAAAGTATAAAATCTATATAAAAAATAAAAAAAGCATCTTGCTTAAAAAATAAATTGAGACGCCTAAAAAAAGCATGACTTGCAGGGTTATAATTTTATTTTCTTCCACGCGGCAAATAAGCCGCATTAATGAGAATTTTATTGTAAAGGGGGATGTGCAGAAACACTAATTGAGCGAAGGGGAGAGGGGGGGATGAGTGGAAGGTGATGGACGAAAAATATAATTTTCTGAAGTAGTTTATATCACTCAATTTCTTTAGAATACTTTATAATCTTAGGTCAAAAATAATCCTAAAAGTTTTTAAAGTCTCCCTCCCGTCCCCCCTTTGCTCAAATGGTGTTGCCGCCTACCCTCTCTATGCTTGTAACAAACTATGTATGAACCTATGTGAAATTACTGCACGCACAATCATTGAAAAAAAGCCTAAAAAGAGAAATCTTTATGCACAGAATGTGATTTTATTAGCTACTCCAGTGAACTAGTAATACTCTTGTATTTTATGAAATTATATTAAACTTTTGTTATACTATTAGTATTTGAAAATGTTTATGTATTTTAAATTTTATATTGCATGTTTTAACCATTTCTGAATTAGTAAATATTATTTAAGTAACTATACAAAATAGGTTGTACTTACAGTTTGTAAAGATTTACTTTTTGTATCTCAATTTGTCAAATTACTGAATACTCAACATTCCATTCAAAAGTATTTATATTTTTAAAATAAGGTGGGGCAGAAGAAAATGAAGATATATTATGTGATTCCTGAAAATCATTACGTATTTACAATGTGCAAAATATACCTAATAGAAATTGGGTTTTTCTAAGATGATTTTGATGATTTTTAAATAAATAAAAACAAGGATGACAACATCCATAAGTAGCGAAGCATAAACAATTAAATAAGAATTTAGATATTGGTTGACAAAAGCATGCACATTAGGAAAAAATTCACGAAACCTTTTCAACATTTGTTAATTTCTTAATATTTATTTATATTTCAGTACTATGACTAACAGACTGACGGTCAAAGTAAATTACATACTGGATGCTTAGAACAACGGGAAATTTAATTTTGATATTTTTAACTACAAAAATTAAAAAAAAAACGGACCATAAACACCAAAGATATGAAGAAAAATGTGAAAAATATAAAAATAGCCAAAAACCTGCAAAAAGGCAGTCTGACCGCCATTGATGTGTTCTTGAAACGAAAGGAAATTTTATTTTGATATCTATAACTGAAAAACTTTGGAAATTGGGCCATAAACACCAAAGGTATGGAGAAAAATGTGAAAAATTGAAAAATAGCCTAAAACCTGCTTAAAGGCAGTCTGACCGTCATAGTTGTTTTCTTGAAACGACAGGAAATTCAATTTTGATTATATAACTGAAAAAATTTTGGAAATCGGACCATAAACACCAAAGATATGGAGAAAAATGTGAAAAATACAAAAATAGCCTAAAACCTGCTAAAAAGCGATCCTATCGACATTGATGTTTTATAGTTAATTGTGCTCCTTGATAATGGGAATGTTGTCAAAAAATTTCAGCCTTTTATCTTTTATAGGAGCCGAGAAAATCACGTTTCCCCCAAACTAAGACGGACATACGGACAGACGGACATACGGACATACGGACAGACGGACAGACGGACATTTCAAATTATAGAGTAGCTTCGCTACTAAAAATAGGCTTAACCCACCTTTTTGATTCATTCAATTTTTTTTAAGTAACGCGAAACAAATGTGATCAGTTAAATGTAGTTAAGACTGTTTCTTACCAGTGCAGTGTTAGAGGGATATGACAAGGGATAAAAATAATAAACTTTCTATTTATGGGTCCTGCTTTTAACGGGAATTCGATTGGGAAATAATAATTTATCTTCTGTTGTCATTTTCCTGCCTGGTTTCTGCATAAACCAATGAGGTACTCTGTCTTAACTGCACAATAATCAGTAGAGAATTATAAATAAACAAAATATTATCTTCGCCCAGTTAAACTGTTTATGAACATGAGATAACAACGTTATCAACGCGTTTCATAGTAAATTGTCCACCCGCAGGGAGTAAAAACTTAAGGCGATAAGTTTTTAATTTGACCTTTCCACAGCCAGTTAATTGTAAACCGTGTTAGTAAATATATATTTTGTGTTATAGAATAAGAATATTTATCTGTAATCACTCTATGTATGTACATGTAGCTTATAAGATTTTAATTTTTTGTTATTTACATTTACAAATGATAATTTTACTGTACAATCAATTGATAATGATATATTGATTTTTAAAAGCGAAGCTTTTCTATAATTAGGGTCGGTCCGTCCGTCCGAGATAGATAGCTTTTATTCGTTAATTAAGGCATGTTAGAATTGTCCTATCGATTTCAAACTTTGCATGATGATTCCTGTAGTAGTTAAGTACGATTTAGAAAGCGTAGCAACTCTATAATCATTACCAGAATGTCCGTACGTCCATTTTAAACATGTTGATTTTTCTACTTTTTTAACAACAAATTTTTATGTGATCTAATTATCCGTTTGATCTGATTTTTGGTATATTGATTCCTGGGGCAACAATAAACAATATTATAAGCGAAGCAACTCTATAATCAAGTCCTAAGAATGTAAGTATGTCCATAAACATTATCCTGTATCAAGCAGTTTTTCAACAAATTTACTTACAATTTTGCGTCGACTCTTATACTTTTATATTCTGATTATTCAGTTCAGACACTATACAAATGTTTTTGTCCGTTTGTCCTACCGTTTCAGTGCTTCGCTTTTATGGATGTTGTCATCCTTGTTTTTTATAAACTTTACATAAGAAAATGTTAGTTTTAAAAGATAAATTATAAAGAAAAAAATCGTATGCTTAATTTAAAATAAAACCAAATAATCATTTTAATTAAAAGACACTGTAATAGTTATAATAGGCATTTGATGGGTTAACTTTATCATTGACAATAACTGAGTTTCCTTTACGGGATAGTTCTATGAAGAGTATTTTAGAAATAGCTTAAGAATATTTTAATTAGTTATTTGCCGAATACTTTCTAATTTGAAAAAGTTAAATCTTTCACAAGGAATAAATAAACAATAAATTTAATCATCTTCATGCACCCTTCCCATAATTTGTATATTGTAAATTTTTTATATTGTGCAAAAATAAAAAAAATCTTAAATTATAAAATAGGTAACTTAGAAATGTCACATATACATAAATATACTCTATACATAATTAAGACAGACTAAGTTTATATTTCTGTAAAATCTATAATACAAAGTAGAACGATGTCTGTCTGTCCGTCTGAAGCTTAAGATCTCAGTAACCACTGAACCGATTGGGCTCTACTCTTCAGGGAATATACCTACTGGTCCTGTGATGGTTTTAAGCTATTTTCTTGGGGGGTGGGACACCCCCAACCCCCCCCCCCCCAAAAAAAAATGAAAAATACCCCCTTCCCCCCGAAAAAAATTTTTTTTTTTACTTTTTCTTTTTAAATCTAAAATACGAAAAATTAGGTTGATCAAACCTCTTGGGGTAAGCCCCTAGAGGCTAGGGGCGAAGCCGCTAGTATATAATAAAGAAATAAAAGAAGATGGGATAGTCACATGACCTGTGAAATGAAACGAAGCTTATCTGAAAATAACAGTTATCTGTGCTTCGGTATTCATATTTATATACATTATAGGTTGATTAAATAAAGATTAATTTTATTTTTGTACATTAATATTAATTTAATCTATCATTTGCCTATGTTTCTGTATTTGTTTCATATGCTATTAGCACTCAATAAAATTTAATATAAAAACTTAAAGAACTCTCTTGATTTATTTTACTCTCGTAGAAGCCGCTGCGTCGAGTCTTAAAGAATATTTTACAGCAGCTGAACGGCTCATTTTTTCAGCTGGAAAACTTTATAAAATTATTTTTTAAACCCCCATTCAGACTTTTTGTTGCAGCAGATTTGCTTTTTTTTATTGCCAGGGGGGAGGGAAGGGGACATTCAGCTGTTTATTATACGAGTCCCCAAAGTTTTGTAATAACGTGTTCTTAGTCGTTGGCTTAACATTTTGAGTACTGTTGGCGAATTTTGATTGGTTGGTTCATTTAGATGAGTGTTAAAACATTTAAACCACTAATTGTAATCAACAGAAAAGATAATTTTGTTTGTCACCAATATAATGGGTATGTACATAAATTTATAGGTCATTATCGTATCCCTTTAGTTCCCTGATTTTTTTTGCGGGCTAGAAAATTTTTGTTATTATTTTATGATAAATATTTTTGTCTTGATTCCGCAAATATTAAATTGCATATCAAAATATAATTTTGCAATTTAAATTTAAGAATTTGGCAAGTCAGGGGATTGGAACATCTCTTTGATAAGGCTGATTTAAAATCGTGCAAAATATTTAATTCGAGTTTTATAAATCCGTAATTCCATCACCCGTATTTTATTAGAACTACTTAAACATAAGATTTCATTTAAGTGATTGCGGACTTACATACACCCTTTTCAATCTTTTTCACAAAAAAATGTACCTAGAATTTGACCATTACAAATCCGCTGTGATGATTATATGCTATTTGCACATCTTCCTTGCTTTCAAACTATGCAAATTTATTTCGCTCAGCTACTCATTAAGTCGTCCAGTTATTTGGTATGTAAATCTGTAATGTCAATGTCATTTTGTCCATGCATGATTAACGCATTTCTTTTATTAATTTCTCTAACGTTTTAATACGATCATTGCTTTTCCCTGTTTCCCATTTGTGTGATTTGAGTTTTCTGTTGTCCTAATTCGATTTTTAAAAGCGAAGCTTTTCTATAATTAGGGTCGGTCCGTCCGTCCGTCCGTCCGTCCGTAACGGATAGCTTTTTTCGTTAATTTAGGCAGGTTAGAATTGTCCTATCGATTTCAAATTTTGCATGGTGATTCCTTTAGTAGTTAGGTACAATTTAGAAAGCGTAGCAACTCTATAATCATTACCGAAATGTCCGTACGTCCATTTTAAACATGTTGATTTTTTACTTTTTTAACATCAAATTTTTATTTGATCTAATCATCAGATTGATCTGATTTTTGGTATATTGATTCCTTGGACAACAAAGTATAATGTTATAAGCGAAGCAACTCTATAATCAAGTCCTAAAAATGTAAGTATGTCCATAAACATTATCCTGTATAAAGGAGTTTTTCAACAAATTTACTTAAAATTTTGCATCGACTCTTACACATTCATATTCTGATTATTCAGTTCTGACACTGTGTAAGTGTTAATGTCCGATTGTCCTACCGTTTCAGTGCTTCGCTTTTATGGATGTTGTCATCCTTGTTTCATTATATTTTGCCAAATCCTATTATTTTTTGGACTTCCCTAAGAATTATGATTTCACATGTCTTGCATATTCGTTTATGTCTTTGTTGTAAGTTTAAGGATTCGGGAAATTTTATAGGATTCGACCTAAATTGTTCTAAATTGATATAAAAAAATTGTTCATTGTTGAAAGGGCAATTATCCCAAATGAAATATTGGTACATGCATCTTACGGACAGAGCCTAATTATAGGACATCGCATTTACAAATGGATATAGAATACATGGATATATTGACAGGGGAAAATTTGTCGTCAATTTATGTTGCTAATATGAACCTTACTTATTGGTCAGTTCGTTAATCTATTAGGAGGGGATGGGAAGTATCGTTATTTTAGCCACCTGATTGTATCACCCTATAAAATCTGGCGCAACATCCAAGTAATTACAACTGTATTGCAGCAACATTTGTTTTTTAATGTTATACTACGTACCAGTCACCCAAACTCAACCATATGTCTTTTATTTACTCATTTGGGTTTTTCAACGTTGTACTTCTTAAGCTGTTACATAAACAAGGATGTCAAACATACATAAAATCGAAGTTCAACACAGAAAATAATAAACACACTGGCAATGTATGAAAATCAACACTTTTCAGAAAATGTAAAAACTGTTTTGTTGTTAATTTACGTACATGTAATTGAACAGACTTACTTTTTATAGGATTGGAGATAGCTTTTTAAAAGAGCATGCAAAAAATATATGTATAAGTAATTATTGTCAAAAACTACTAATAAAGAAAAAAGTAAATATATTAAGAGTGGTTTAAAAATTTGGTTACATGGAGCAGTGGATCCACTTTTTAAAAAAGTATTGTAATTAAGTTTCTTGGGTATTTTTAAAGAGCGAAGATTTTACACATTATGGGTCAGTTAGCCCGTATCAGATAACTCAGATTGTAAATTTATGTACGTAATTTTTCTTTCAGTTTTAAAATTTGGATGCTGTTTTCTGAAGTAATGTGGTACAAATTATAAATTAGATAAAACTTAATTAGATAATGATTACTAAAGGAATCTTAAGGGATAAGATAATGGACGATAAATTGATCTGCACCCTAATAAATGACAGTCAATGTTAACTCTTCTGTAGTTAAGATTATTAGTAGAAAAGTTTGACGACTTGGTACAATGCAGAATTATCTCACCACCCAAGTCTTCAAAATATAAGTATATCAGCAATTATGGATGTTTTTTCAGACTTCTGAATAAATATTCTGCTTCTCAAGTGCTGACACTACATAAGTGGAAGCTAGTAAAAGTGGCTGACTCAGATTATGATCAAAAATTAACCAATGAGAGGCCAGTAAACACTGTACTTGACCAGTGTTAAAATTTATAGTGGCCTCTCATTGGTTAATTTTTTTTACGTCATAATCTGAGTCAGCCACTTTTACTAGCTTCCATAAGTGGTTAATTTTTTTTACGTCATAATCTGAGTCAGCCACTTTTACTAGCTTCCATAAGTGATCAAATTCAATTCTCCTACTTTCTGAGCTACAGAGCTTCGCTATTGTCATCCTTGTAGAAATCACATAATTGCTGTATAGTTGTAATTTAAGAATCATCCCTAAAAATGCTCGCAGGTAAAATTTTTGTTGAATCAAACTTGATTTTAAATCAGGTTAACAGCATGACCTGCTAGATTAATCCACACCCTATATTGCATGTTCCACCATGAAAATTATCAAAGGCTCGCCAAAAACTAAAAACTTTATTTTTCCATTTTTTTGTAATAAAAGAATTGTCTGATTGTGATGCAACCTGAAACACATTGTTTAATCTATATCTTATGCTGGAGCTTTTTAAAAATTTGGTCTTTTTGTTGGCTTCGCTTTAATGTAGTCATATTTGTTAAAAATCAGGAACAAGGGATGGACCGCTTAAAGGAAAAGTAGGGAATAGTCACTTTCGTGGCAACGCCCCTTAAGGGGCGATTCGTCGATTTTATTAAAATGGCTTTTTATACATAGGTTAGGGTTAGGTTAGGTTATAGTGGGTTAGGTGATTGCCCCACAGGGTTAGGCAATTAGCCCCGCAGGGTTAGAGCCCCCCGCAAGGGCTAGAAATAGGAGAAAACCTACTGTGAAAAATACGAAGAATCGCCCCTTACGGTGCGTTGCCACGAAAGGGACTATACCCGAAAGCTATTGTACCCAAACATTTATGTAAATTTTTCACCAACATCAACCAGTACAATATGATCACAATAGATTTAAGCGGGTTACAAAGTCGTTACATTTAAAAGTCACAAAAAATTTTTATGTTTTTTTTATTTTTAACACAAACATTTAGTTGATAACATTAGAGAATTTAAAAAAAAAATGCTAAGCTTTTGATGATTTTTTAGTGACAAAAACCCAGTAATAAGGTATAACCAACAAGCAAAATAAATCTAAGATAATATTTGGGGGGCAAATGTAGAGGTCGTCAATTTTACGATGTGTTGCCCCACAACGACAGCTGATAAACACGTAAAGGTTTCGTGATTTTTTTCCGAATTAATTACGTTATTGGGAGAGGCTGACAAAAACCCTAACCAACAAAACCAATTGTAGACGCTAATTGGAGGTTTAATAAAAACAGGATTCCCCCTTAGTTGGATTCTTAACAATTTTCTTATTCACACATATTTAGACAAGTAAACAATTATAGAGTAGCTTTGGTCTTGGAAGTAAATTTGGTATACAGAAGACACAGCTGGAGGAATATATATGGCTAGCAGGAAATCGTGTGCCCATATATATATCATATGTTATCTATTATCTATATACCAGAAGCATTTTTTTATTACCCAGAACTCAACAATATACTGTTGCTCACATCGACCCCATCCCCCCCTCTTACTTTTCATCATTCCATGCCCGAACAAATATAGAAGGAAATAGATATATGGTTCATGTTATACTCGTTCTCTTGAATATGCTGCACTTTAGCCCACAAACACGATTTTATTGCAATCGTGCTCTTGAAAATGAAAGCATGTAAATAATAAGTGCGCCTTCATAACAGCCACGACGAGACAGCCCCACTGTGCTTCTTGTGTAACACGCTGTCCCTAACTGTAAACAAGACATTTTGACATGATAACCAACAGAGATAATTCTGGCATTAATCAGGCTTTACAAGCGGGATTGAATAGGGGGAGGGTTCTTATGAGGTGTAAAACCTCACTAAAAAAAATTTTTCGCTTTTTTTCACCCACTCAAGGCTTACACCTCCATGAAAAAAACCCTGTGCATTCTACTGTTAAAAAGGATTTTTAACAAAAAAAAATATATTCAAACTCTATTTTTAATGTTTTAATCAGTAGTTTCTACAAATTTTAATATTTTTTAGGTATAAAAAAGTTCTAAATTGTCAATATCGAATTTATATAAGGCGATACTTGCTTTATAAAATGCTATTTTTAAAACAATTCAAATAAAACATGTACATTAGTGAAAATATAGAAGTCTGTTTTATGTGCTATTTCAAAATGTTTTGATTTTATTGAAGAGTGTAGTGGGCGTGTAGTTCACCGCGCCATAACTATTGTACATATTTGTGTGTGTGTGTGTTCATACACATATGTACTTGCTTTTGCTATGATATTTTCCGTAATAACTGCGGAAGTGAATTGAATTAAATCTGGACTTCTCTAATCCACCCTCTCCATCTCTCCATACTTGATTGCGTCTGCATCACATATCATTGCGTTTTTATAAGCTTCTCTCTGATCCCATCACATTTAATATCAATATTTTTTTATCATCATGCAAAATATTTCAGCCTTTCAAAAAATTTCATCTTTCTTCAATGATTACTTGAAATATATCTTTTTAAATAACTAGTGTTACAACATCCAAAAAAAGGAAAATAATAGATTACAAAATTAATGGTTACCTAACTAGCTGTTGGATTACATTCTTACAGTTACTTCAAAATCTTATAATTAACATAGCAAAAAGTGAAATAAATTATAGTTTGTTATTGTGTTGTCAAGGACTACACTATTAATTTACCATACACCCCCCCCCAAAAAAAAAAAATGTCTATCGTTCTAGGTAAAAAAAAGCATAAAAAGTACATATTATACATGATATAATGACGTCCAAACCATTTTGAAAATATATGTGGCAGGTGGCTATATTGCATGATGTGTTAAAAATCAAGACATTGATAATTACACAAAGTTCAAAAAATCTTCTGTGCTAATATTGCAATATATATAACCCAAAAGCCCCTATTGTACTGACGTATAGACAGGAATTATAGAAAAGTTGCTCCACTATAAAAGTTGATACAATGATTAGCAAAAACAACTTCATTAAATGTATTAAATTAACCAGACAATAAAAATAGTTTTTATGTTTTATGTTGGTAATAAGGAAAACATATTTTTTTAATTGATTGAATATTTTCATTAAGTGGAAGTTTTTTAAAAGTAGCGAAGTTACTCTATTTTTCACCTTGTCTGTCCGTCCGTCCGTAACGTATGATAGAAATAGTATTTTCTCGTCTACTATTAAAGATAGTTTTTTTGATTTTTGTGAAGATATCCTATACCAAAGACCTTCCGGTATGTAATAAAACATGACCACTGAAAATCTGCTCTATAGACCACTTGGATCTACTGCAGTTCACGGTAAAGTATTGCTGGTAAGCAATATTTCTAAAAATCTATGAATTTTAAAGGCTGGTAGCTGCCAAACGGCTGAACGTACAAATCATACCCGCACACCATTTTAAGCGGCATAAGAAGGTCTACAAATAATCTGGAATAACCAAGACCCAATTATGCACAGGGAGGGAAAGCTTCACTGAAGAAAACACGCGTAAAATAGTTCTTTTTTTGCGCATTTCTCTGCACTGCGATATAATTATGCATTATTGATTTATGACTATTCCAGATTATTTGTAGGCCTTGTTATGCCGCTTAAAACAGTGTGCGGGCATGATCTGTATGTTCAGCCGTTTGGCAGCTAGCAGCCTTTAAAATTCATAGATTTTTGGAAATATTGCTTACCTGGAAATAACTGCAGTAGATCCGACCACTTTGTTCATCCATAGTTTTTGTGCTTCGCCATTAATGGATGTTGTCATCCTTGTTGAGTTTTAAGTAATTGTTGATTGTTTGAGAGAAATATGTGTTTTACTTGGCTGCTATAATAGATATACCTGTTAATTTAAAAAAAAAGCATTTTCCTTGGTCATTTTGTCTCTACTTATTAATACATTCTGTTCTATGAACTATTTGACTTTATTTTCCTAAAATGCTGAACTGCTAATGAACCAATTGTCATCCTTGTTCAAAATTATTCTGTTGAAATTTGTCAATCTTGTCAGAATAAATTTTACTGCCAGAAATTGTATTAAATTGTTGTTATTTTTACATGTAACAATTAGAATTAATGAATGAAATATGGTTTTTATATAGTTTTGATAATAACCAACCACCCCCCTCCAATAAAAAAATAAATAAGCATTTATTAACTACTACGTTAATTGCAGAATAGGCTTGAATTAAGGAATTGCTTTAATCTAAAACTAGAATGACAGGATTTATAAAAGCGAAGCTCATGAAATCTAGAAGATCATTAATTCACCAAAAACCTGATGAACTAGTCAATAAAAGCGAAGCACAACAAATCAGATGCTTTAGCCAAACAAACATTGTCACAGAATTTGATATGAATGGAGTTGCTATTTTGTTCTCTCTGGATAATACCTTATTGTTACAAAATCAAAGTTTGAAATGGACAGGGTAATTCTGAAATGCCTAAATTAACGAACTCAGCTATTCATAACGGACAAACCTTAATCGTAAAAAAGCTTCGCTTTTAAACAGTAATGACAAGTAGAAACTATATTTTACATTTCTAAATTAAATTTCTAGGATAGCTCAGATTCATTTCTCATGAAACAAAACCAGTTCTTTGTGACATAGAAGAATATACAAATTTAAATATATCTAACTTAATTTCTATTATTCACTGTTATCTTATTTAATTTCATACACGCGGGTACCCTAGCATCTAGGGGCACTGTATTTAGAGGGGATTGAGGAGGGAAAAGAATTGCATAGAAATATATAAAAAATAAATAAATTGCCTTGTTCCATCCAAGAACCTGTATAAAGTTTCCCTGTATTTAAGAACTCAATGGGTCATTCATTTAATAAAATTTGTGAAAATTAATCATTTTTTAATTTAATAAGTAAATCAAATTTTATTAATCAATCTCGTATGCTGCACATATGATTGTAATTGGTTTGCTATGCTCTAAACAAATCTCCATATACTAACAAGGATGACAACATCCATAAAAGCAAAGCTCTGAAACGATAGGACACACTGACATTTTCACTTGTATAGTGTCAGAACTGAATAATCAGAATATAAATGAATAAGAGTCAAAGCAAAAAGTGAGTAAATTTGTTGAAAAACTTCTTGATACAGGATAATGTTTATGGACATATTTACATTTTTAGGACTTGATTATAGAGTTGCTTTGCTTATAATATTGTACTTTGTTGTCCCATGGATCAGTATACCTAAAATCAGAACATTCGGATAAATAAATCACATAAAAAATTTTGGTAAAAAAGTAAAAAAAATCAACATGTTTAAAATGGACGTACGGACATTCTAGTAATGATTATAGAGTTGCTACGCTTTATAAATCATACCTAACTACTACAGGAATCACCATGCAAAGTTTGAATCGATAGGACAATTCTAACATGCCTAAATTAACGAAAAAAGCTATCTGTCTCAGACGAACGGACGGACGGACGTGCGGACCGACCCTAATTATAGAAAAGCTTCGCTTTTAATAATTAAAACACATTTAATTAGATCTATAACGAGATGATAACCGATTAAGATCCGTTATTTAATGCTAATGAAATTTTATTTTATCTAACCGATACGGTTTACATTCATGGATTGGGGATTTTTCAACAAAAATCTAAAAAAAACAAAAAAGTTACAGCCCAACTAAAAAACAAAAGATGGTTTTCATGAGAGTAGGATTTAATTGGCACATTTATAATTGCGTTTATTTACTAAAAATCGATTGATATATTGTATCTTGTGTAATAATAGTGTGTAAATAAATTGTTGATAATTTTTTTTTATAAATATAATTTAAAACTTTCTTTAAGTTCAAAAGAAAATGTTTGTTTGACATATAGTAAAACAAGGATGACAACATCCATAAAAGCGAAGCACTGAAACGGTAGGGCAAACGGACATTGACACTTGTATAGTGTCTGAACTGAATAATCAGAATATAAATGTATAAGAGTCAAAGCAAAATTGCGCAAAATTAAAACCTTTTACTGGCCCCCCTCCTCCTTATTTTCTGTTCAGGGATACATCAATTACTAAAATCAGTCAATAAATAAGGAAATTATGCCCCAAAACATGAATATCCCTGTAATAAGGTTTCCCCTCTGGTATACTGGATTTACTTGATTTACCTCACTCAACTTTCTGGCGTGTTGTACAGTGAAAAAACTACCCCCCCCTTATTTTTGATTTTCTTCAAAATTAAGGGGGGGGGGTCTTTGCCTTGCTGAGCACTTTTCCTCCTTGCCGTTTTCCAGACATTAAAAAACTACCCCCCCCCCCCTTATTTTTGATTTTTGTCAAAACTAAGCGGGGGGGGGGGGGTTTCGGTGCTCCAGTCTACCACATGTAAGCAAGTACCGTAAATTTATTGAAAAACTGCTTGATACAGGATAATGTTTATGGACATACTTACATTTTTCGGACTTGATTATAGAGTTGCTTCGCTTATACTATTGTTCTTTGTTGTCCCAGGAATTAATAGACCAAAAATCAGATCAAACGGATAATTAAATCACATAAAAATTTGTTGTTAAAAAAGTAGAAAAATTAACATGTTTAAAATGGACGTACTGACATTCTAGTAACTATTATAGAGTTGCTACGCTTTCTAAATCGTACCTAACTACTAAACGAATCATCATGCAAAGTTTGAAATCGATAGGACAATTCTAACATGCCTAAATTAACGAATAAAAGCTATCTATCTCGGACGAACGTACGGACGGACGTACGGACCGACCCTAATTATAGAAAAGCTTCGCTTTTAAAAATATTAATTATAATCTTAATTGTAAGTTACATGATTTATGCCTCTTTGTATGTCCTATAGGATCTCGAATACGGTCGGACCTCTGGTTCCGCCATTTTCAGCGAATTTGTTTGTTAACAAACCTCTCCTTTCTTGAATAGTAGCCCACTAAATGCTATGGACAAAGCCATTATTAAAGTACAAATTGTTTACTTTTACATTAGTTATTTTGGTTTGTTTTAAATCATGTTAAATGGTATAAATACAATGTTTCATGTCAAGACAAGAATAACAATAATCATAAAAGCAAAGCTAAATAAATCTCACATGAGTTCAAACGAATGTCAACAATTTTAGAGTAATTATAAAAATGTAATATTATTTATATAAATAGGTTACACATAACATATTATACCTAATTATTACAGAAATCACTAATCAAGATTATAAGTCGATACGACAATTCTAACATGAATAGATTTACGGAAAGGTGTATCCAATATGGAAGTTCGGGCTGACGTACGAACACAACATTTTTTGTAAAGTAGATCTGCTTTTAAAAATTGTTGATCAATATATTATGCATGTAAACTATTATCGCTGTGTTCTCAAGTGGGAAGTAGTTTTCAAAACTCGGAACTGATGCTTTTAAGTGTGCTAGTATGTCTGTTTGTACTGTGTGGGTGTGTTTATGTGTGTCTGTGTGTTCGTGTGTTTGTCCGTGTTGTTGAGGAGAGTTCAACGAAACTGTGTAGTGAACGGGGTAGGACATAGATAAGGGGATGGGTTGGGAGGTACCCCCCGGGGGGAATAACGGAGGAAGAAATGTGCTGCTGTCAATTTTTATAAATACCCGGGACTGGGAGGGGGGTGGGGAGTTGTGAGGATAGAGAAGTAATGTTCAAATGTCCGAGTGTTGTTGCGGTGCAGTGGTGGGGAGATGAGGGCTCGTTGTTGAACCAACAACACCACCACCTCTGTGGATGTTGTTCACTGTTGTCGTTCCACAACAGTTGAAAACTTGAGGTGTGACCGTGAACTTGCAAAGTGCAGATAGTTTTTTTTCACTCACTGAACACATACACTTCCCTTAGAAGCTCTAGTGTCATGTTTGATCATCTGTGAAAATAATGTTGGTTGTTAAGGATTATTGGATTCATGTTTTAATTAGTTCAATTAATTACTACAATGATATATTTTTAACCAAAAGATATTTAGCCGCAAAAAGTTTCTAACCTTATTTACGCCTGGCCTCTGCCCGCCTTGGCGGAGGCCGCACAATGTCACGGCGACATTTTGTGATAAAATGATGCGCGCAACATTGGCCATCCTTGTGCTGGCTACGACAATAATATGGCCTGTAGCACACTCATCAGCTTATGTGATAGCCCCGCCATGGGCGGATGCAAAAAAGAACCCCTGTAGTGCTCGCAGCTGGCAGTTGGTATTCTGGCCGCCAAACCAGCAATGCTACAAGATATTTACGCGCGGCCCATGTCCAGCAACTCAGGAGTTAAGCTATCAGTCAGACAGCCAGGTTGCCGTTTGCAGGTGTCCAGAAAACCTGCCGCTGTTGTGGAAAGAAACAGAAAGGTGCTACTCCAGGTATAGTCGGGGGCCTTGTCAAGTAAATGAATATATAGACACTGTCGCTGGCCCAGGCGGGTCTAGCCTGCCTCCGATATGCAGAGAGAGGCAGCGCTGTGAACCTGGCTGGATATTCTGGCCACCTGATGGCAAGTGTCATGAGATGTATACACAGGGGCCTTGTCATAAAGGAGACCTACTGATTGTTAATCCCGAAACAACTGAACCATTTTGTGGCTGTGATCATATCTTGTTAAATCAATACTACCACCCCACTCTGCACCTGTGTTATGAACTGATGACTCGGGGTCCATGTGAGAACGGGTTACTGTACACGTACAACCACACCCTGGATACCACACAGTGCTCTTGCTCTCCGGATCTGGCCCCACATTACTCTCCTGCATTGGGCCAGTGTTTTGAACTTGAAACCAAGGGTCCATGTGGAAAGGGCCAGGTTTTCTCATTTGACACCAAAATTGGTCTCTCGCGCTGCCGATGCAAAGATGAGTATGTTTACTGGCCCGGCACAGACTCGTGCTATCGTGAGTACACTCCGGGACCCTGCAGAGAGTCACAGTTTCTGGTGCCGGCAGGTCAAGGTGGTCAGGTTGGTGTCTGTGTAGATAATCCTTGTCCCTCCACTGACCTTTTCTTTCCCTCAGAAGAGAGTGTCGAAGGGGAGGTTCGCGGAGTGTGCCATAAAGTCGGAGCCAGAGGACCCTGTCCCAGCGGTCAGCTTGTAATTTTCGAGGCTTATTCTGGTAAAAGTTTCAAGGGCAACTGTGGCTGTAGTCCAGGCTACAATCAAAATTATTGGCCAAAGGAATAAAGATGTTTTCATTTTAATTAAATTTCGATTTGTCCTTAGATATTATATAAGCATATGAGTTTTTGATAAGACGCGTAGCCACTACATTTGAGGGTATTTTCGTTGGTATAAGATAGTTAATACATTCCTTACGACGTTTCCCAACTTAAATAACGCAAAAACGCTTCACAGTGCAAATGAAGATGCTTTGACTTTTGTGTCAGAACCTAAATTGGGACATAGTGCATTTCATTACCCTAGGTTAGGTAACTTCATTTCACTTTTCAATAAAATCTAAAATGCAGCGGGTTTTGAGAAAATTAGATTTGAACATTTCAAGTTCAATTTTCACCCACTAGGAGTTACCGCATAATCATGACAAGAAAACAAAGATTATTTATTTAAAATTTTGAACAACTTTGCTTTTATAAAGTTCTTCATAAAACCACTTCTTAAGTGAGTTGATTCATGGCCATTTTTATCAATTGCTTTGCTAAGGTCACGGAAATTCAGCCTTAAATAAATCATATATAGAGAGGTTTTATGACTGACTTTATAAAAGCAAAGTTGTTCAAAATCTAAAATAAAAAATCTTTGCTTTTCTTGTCATGATTTTGCGGTAACTCCTAGTGGGTGAAAATTGAACTTGAAATTTTTAAATCTAATTTTCTCAAAAACCGCTGCATTTTAGATTTTATTGAAAAGTGAAATGAAGTTACCTAACCTAGGGTAATGAAATGCACTATGTCCCAATTTAGGTTCTGACACTAAAGTCAAAGCACCTTCGAAGGCACTGTGGCTTGCAACAGAGATAATCTGATAATGATATAGCATGTATAAAAACCTTAACTTAATGTTGTTGTTCATCTTTATATTTTTAAAATATCTTTTTACTGTCTTACAATTTACTGTTTTTTTTAATCAAAAGTATTGTGAGCTTGGTGTTACTGCACTGTCTGTTGATAAAATTGTTCTTATTTATCCAACCACCAAAGCAAACAATGCTTATGTAATCAAATTATTTGCCTGCATAAATTATGAAACTGGTTTTTAATGCACAATATGTTTGCTTGCAATAAGGCGAAACAAAGTAATAAATGTATCAGGATAGGTTGAAATGAATTGTAACAATTTCATAGGAGTTTAATTGTAATAATGTTTTATGCAAAATGTGAGATTTTTTTTGAAATAGTAATAATCCAAAATTTAATTTCATTATTTAATTTTGCTGATAAAATATAATATAACTAACTGCTGCGCCCCTAGCAGCTAGGGGCTCCTCTTCAAATTAGAAGGGCACGGTAAAGAAATGGCTGAAAACCATCCCATGACTTTATTCTAAAGAAGAAAATAGCCTAAAACCATCCCGGGGACCTAAGTAAAGGTTTCCTAAAATAGAGAACACAATCGGTACAGTAGATATAGAAATCTTAAGCTACAGACAATAAACCTTAGTACTTTATATAATAGGATATTGCATCAAAAAGATTAGATAACTAAATTGTTAACAGGGAGGAATATAGTGGCGTGCACAGAGATATGCCGGGAGGGGGGTTTGGGCATAAATTTGAGGGGTAAAGAAGAGGGGAATAAGTCATAGTCACACTAACTTTCATTTTAAGGGGGTGTTAGCACCACCACACAGCAGGCATGAAATATAGTCCTGGGTTGATTTAAGATATTGAACCCCCCCCCCCCCAAAAAAAAAATGAGTATTCTAATGTTGCATTCTTGTCACTAATATCAAGTCTGATGGTTTATGCTATGCTTTTGTGTGTTATTTGCTGCGCCCAAAATAAACTTATTGTCCTTGTTTCACTTGCCTTTTTTTTGCACAAACTTTAAGGGAGTGTCAAGTATCTAAATTGAAATATTTTAAAGTTAGTATGTTTTTCAACCTATTTTTAAAAAATTACACTATTCTAAGACATGAAGATATATTTCGATTTTAGCAATCATTTTCAATTCATTTTGTCTAAAAAAATATAGGTATGAGACATTAGATAACAGCAAATATGACACCATGGAAACTGTCCCAATTTTGTATAACTTTTGCGGAACATGTTCCAGTTACGTCATATTTTTCTTTCCCGAAAAAGAGAAGGGGGAAGAAAATCTCTTCAAAAGAGATGGGGAAAACCCCCTTTTCTCCCATCTCTTTTTTCTTCCCCCCTTCCCTTTTTTTTCTTTCCCCCTTCTCTTTTTCGGGAAAGAAAAATATGACGTAACTGGAACATGTTCCGCAAAAGTTATACAAAATTGGGACAGTTTCCATGGTGTCAGCAAATATAATCAAAGATATTAAACATACATTTATATAAAACAATGTCACAAATTATTTTGAATCATAGGTATCACCATAAAATACAGATGACAACTGAAAAAGTTTGAAAAAAAAGATTGTAGATTTGGATTTTGAAATCTGTTTAAAAAAATGGGTGGAGTTATTCTTGAGATGGGAAAAATGTTAATCTAAATTTAAAAAATTTTTTTTTTTATTTTTTGCGATAATCAAGATACTTTATAATATTCTGATAAAATTAAAAGGGTCAGGCCGTAAGTAACAACATTAAGATGTACGGTCCGAGCTAGTAACTTTATTGACAAACTTTTTGAAAAATTACCAAGAAAAATCATACACATAAGGAGTCCAGATATAAAAAAGAGAATAAATCTAACTTTACTGACGTGCAAACGGACGGATATGCTTCAATTCTAGAGATGCTTCGCTACTTAAAACTTAAGCACATAGAATGTTTGAAATATAATTTGTTCTGTCAAAACTATTTGAATTTAAAAAATTATAAAAATGAAATCACTGAACCTGAGTTGTAGAACGGACAATGCTATGAATGGTACAGCAAGGGTCCCTGCCAGGACAACTTCTACTTCAAATACAACAGAGAAACAAAGCGAACAGAGTGTACATGTGACACCTCGGCTGGATATGTTTTTTGGAACGAGACAAATGGTTGTTATGTGCCCTTTACTCAGGTATTGTACTTTAAACGGCACGACTACCTAGACCTCATTTTTAAAAACGAAGCTACGCGATAATTCACTTTGTCAGTCAGTCAGTCCCTAACGTTTTTGATTTTTTTTATTGAAAGCTGTTAGTTTAGAATATACTAATTAAGAAATCTTTCTCAAACATCTTCTTATAATTCTTGATCATGGTAATGATATCTATAGCGTTGAAAATATATTTCACAAAAAAAATAAACTTTTATTGTCAATAGCATAAACAGTTAAGCTTCGCATACTTTTTTTTTTACAAGGACAATTTCAAAATTTTGCATTTTGAGTATATTTTATATAACTTCCTTCAATTCAACCAAAAAGTTTAATTTTATTTTTGTTGCTTGAAATTTTTAGTTCTGCCTTTTTACCGCTGCCACTCTATATATAAGTATATGGTTTTCTCATTTCTGTATGTACTGTGAGTTTATTAATATTGTCTGTAATTTAGTTGAAAAGTCACTTCATTTTTATCTATGTACTTGTGGTCAACTGTTTAGAAAACCTTCAAACAAGAAATATTTTATTATTAAATAATAGTTATTTTTTACAGTATGGCTTCCAAACTGATTGATATCCACAGGTTAGGACCAGTACTCAACCATACTGAAAAATCATGTTTAGCATCGTATTTTAGACAATTTTCAACGAAAGCTAAACTAAACTGTTTTTTTTTTATTTTAATATCCACGGAAAGCTGTTATAATAAGATATGTTAAAAAAATATTATAACATTGTCTTTTCTGTTAGCAGCGTAGTTACTCTATAAAATGGTTATGGTTGTTATATTTTGTTCTGTAAAAATCAGTGTAAGCAAATATCGAAAAGTAGCATGTTCTGAAAAATAAATATTATGGGTATAGTCCCTTTCGTTGCAACGACCCCTAAGGGGCGATTCGTCGTATTTTTAAAATGGCTTTTGATAGGTTAGGTTAGGTTAGGTTAGGTTATATTGGGTTGGGTGATTGCTTCGCAGGGTTAGGCAATTGGCTCCGCAGGGTTAGACCCCCCTCGCAGGGGCTAGAAATGGGAGAAAAGCTACTGTGAAAATACGAAGAAAAAGGTGCGTTGCCACGAAAAGGACTATACCCATATTTTTGCTGTAATGTGTGATAAGATTGGTGCAACCTTGCAATTCATTCCTAAAATTTATAATTTTGCGACTGCCTGACTGACAGACTGACTGACAGTACATAATTTGACCTGGTGACAAATATACCAGGGATATAGTCATGGGTATAATGTCTATGGGCGGAAGAAATGGTTCTTCAGAAAGGATTTGCGACGAACAATCAATTTATTTGGTGACATTGGCTTTGATCGCGATAACAAAAATAAATAATTCTACAATTGTTTTTTAAAGAAAATAATAACGCGGAGGTTGTATGCAAAAACGTAGAATTAATAATTTAAGCAGATTTAATTATCATTTCATATGGTATGGTATTTAAAAATACAAAATTAATGACTTTTTGTTTAAGTACAGTTCAGGAAAAATATTGACTGGCTACTAGCAAACAAACGGCTAATTTATTTTCACATCGTTATTACAATACAAAAGATAGGCAATACTATACAATTTACATGATGTGCCTGGCTAGATAAAACACGAGTGAAATAATTTTTTTTTGTGCTGCGAGATATTTGTACATTATTGAGTCTCGGTTATTCTTTATTATTTGTAGGTATTCTCGTGTAAAAACAACATTTTATCGTAAACTGTACTACAAGGTGCCCCCATTTTTTTTAAAAATTTTACCTCACCCATTTAAAATTTACCCCTATGTTGGGGGTGCCTTAGCGACCCCCAACCATTTAGTATGGGGTATTTAGTATTCACCCCCCCAAAATAAAAAATCCATAACAAATTTTTTTGCACGCTTTGCGCCATTTAACCACCCCCCCCCCCCCAAAAAAAAAAAACTAACCCTCTCCCTCCCCCTCCAAATAAAAAAGCTTGAACGCCCCTGCTGTACTAGATTATGCTTTTTTTATTTTGAAGCTCTTTACAGTGACTATAAAAAGGGGGATAAAAATAAAAAAACTGATGGACACAGTTTCATATTACAGTAATGTATCATTCTAAAGTGACGTTATTCGCGATACATTGTCCAAAAGTTTTCAAATTATCCCCTTTTTTATAGGCAATATAAAGAGCTTTTTTATTTTATTTAGGGTCCATGTCCAGCAAACTCGTGGCTCATACCCACCGACTCAGCCACTCTACAGCTGACACAACAAGACAACAATGTACATGCAAACCAGCACAAGAACATTCATTCAGAGGAATATGATGATGATATTGATGATGATGATGATGCCACTGATGACACACATGAGCATAGTAGACCTCATGTTGAACAGGAGATCTATTGTGAGTGCCGGGACGGATTCCATTTCTCAGAGGATAATTATTCTTGTGAACCTATTCCTGTTATAAAAGTTTCAGGTACAGTTTTCATTTCTTCTCTAACTGAGGGGAATTGTTGATGCTGTGAGTATTGGTGCAAAAAATGGGGACATGATTCCAGTGATGTCATATTTTTCATTCCCGAAAAAGGGAAGGGGGGGAGAAAAAAAGAGATGGGAGAAAAGGGGGTTTTCCCCATCTCTTTTGAAGAGATTTTCTTCCCCCCTTCCCTTTTTCGGGAAAGAAAAATATGACGTCACTGGAATAATGTCCCCATTTTTTGCACCAATACTCACAGCATCGAATTGTTTCATATATGTATTGTTGTTGTAAATTTTAGAAATAATCTTTTCAAGTCAAGTCATCGGCCAATACGCATAATACTTTTTTAGACATTATGCTTTTGCTGAAAAACTATAACCATTTCATTGAGAGGGGATCCATTGATTCGTTTTATAACATGCCTTTAAGTTAGTGTTTACATTATGACATCTTATTTGAAGCTCTAGAGCAAGAATCCATTTATTTCAAATAACTATAACACGAAACTTATCATTGAATGTTTAGGTCACAAGTTTGAGTCTTTGTGGAGCAACGTAGCAGAATACTTACGCCGAACTCACGGCGTTGACATGTTGGCATCATCGCCGCCGTTAAAACCCGGCAAGTCGGGTGGTGGTGGGGCCAACAAAAAACTGCCAGGCCCGACAACTATATCCACGGCGGAGAATACGAGTGTCGTGGGTAAAGGCCGGGTTAAATTACAGACTCAATTTATGAGGAGACAACAGGATAGGGACAATTAAACTTTATAAACAACATTTTAGCTTTTTTAAAAGTGTGATTTAGGTGAAAAAGAAACAAATATAAAATACACAGATATTGTGAATTTTAAGTCAAATTAGTCATGTTTTTTAGTAGCGAAGCTACTCTATAATTTGACATGTCCGTCCGTTTGGATCGGTTTGGGGAAACGTGATTTTCTCGGCTTCTTTTAAGTTAGCTGCCTGAAATTTCAGAGATTAAATAAGTTCCCACTTTTCATATTTTCACCAAGTTTCTTTAAGATTCGTCAATTGGTTGGGGTGTTAGATCGATTCCTACATTTTAAGTTTTTATGATTTTACCGATTCCTTTTCAAGATTTTTCAGGGATTAAACTGTTTTTAAACTATTTTTGAATGGGGGGTCAAAAATATACTAGGACACCTATAGAATCAGACTGCAGAGCCCAAATTTGAATTAAGTCCCCAATAAACTTTTTTTGGGGGATTTAAAAATTAATTTTTACTGTTGCCCTGGTCATTTTTACCAGATCAAAGGGTCTTTTTTTACTTCGTGTAATATTGTAACTTAGTGAACAATTTTATATAATTCACTTTATACTGATACAATAAAAAAAAACATTACTCTGTTCAATGGAAATAATTTTTTTTCTAAAACAATTAATTTCATTGAAAAATCTGACATAATACAATAAAAAACATAATGCTGAATTTAAACCAATTAGAAATTAGAATTTCCGAAAGAGTGTTTTCACAAAGTGACTTATTTCTAACGTAGTTAAATAGTTTTATTTAATAAAAATGAAAAGAATGAAAACCCTACTCATAAAAGATACATACTTTTTAAAAATATCTTTAAAAATATGTTTGAATAATCTTATTTTATATCATATTTGTATATGTGACAAAAATAAATTTGTTGTATTGCATAAACATTTGTTGTCATCTTAATTTATTTAACCCTTTACAGCCAATTTTTATGTGTTTTAATGTATAATAAACATGAAACATTTTTATGTTAATTCATTGATTTATTGTAAAGAATTAATTTTTAATTAATATTGATAGATAAAATCAAAAGACCTAACTTTACTGTATACTAGCATACAATATTTACGAAGCAAGACACTCTAAAAGCTGAGTATTTTACCTACAAAGGGAAGAAACATCACGTTTCAGTAAAAATTATTTAATCCATAGTAAAAAATAAACTTTAAAATCCTAATAAAAATTGACGTGGGCAATTGTTCTCATTTTTGGCTTTGCAGTATGATTCTACAGATGTCAAAGTATATTTTTAATATACCTTTTAAAAATAGTTTAAAAACAGTTTAAGTAAGTTCACATTATACATATTCCCACAAAGTTTCATTAAGATTTGCTTATTCGTTGGGGTGCTAGATCGATTCCTAGATTTTTACATTATAAATTATAAAGGTTTGGTGATTTATTTTAGTTTATTTTTTATAGCGCTGATCTAAAGTTCATTTTCCGGATGTCCATCGATAATTTTTGAGCTTTGCTACTTATGGATGTTGTCATCCTTGTTTTTTTTATATTTAAACATTATTTTAGTTATACTAAAGCTTTCCTGTGATTATATTGGGGTTCTTAAATCCCATTCTGATTTTGTAAAATATTATCTTGTATGTAAATATGTATTATTGCTTTTTAAAGTGCTTTAAATAGTTAATTCTAGTCTTTGAATTATGGGCATTTTATTAGTGTGCTTAAAAATATATGTTTGTAATAAATATAATCATCAAAACATTTTTTTAATTTAAAAATTTTATTATCTTATAGTTGTTGCGCTGTTATATGAATAAAAAAATTTGTTAGAATCATTTTTAATACTTTGCTTTTTGTGCTTAAAATTACACGTTTTTGTTTGTAATAAAATAGCGACAACTACTACGTACCACCGCTTGAGGATTAGGACACCCCCAACTTCCCCCCCTCCCCCCCCCCAAAAAATAAAAAAATGTCCCCTAAAAAATAATAAACCATAGAAAAAAAATCTTTTTAAAACTAAAATTTAAAAAGTATAAAGCATTATTTAAGAATATATCGCCTAAAAAATAACCATCAGATATTTCTTAGTTGCAGAGTACCTCTGCCATAAAAAGTAAAATATTTCTAAAAAAATTCGTATATATTTACAAATTTAGTTTGTAATTAATTATCCTATTTAATAATTGTATATGTCTTAAATACCAAAATATGATAACTTAATCTAGCGTAACTAAAATATGTTTGTAGACAGTACTTATGTTGTGGTTCGTGGTGTAACTAATATTTCAGTTTGATACACGAATGGTTTCACAGGTTTTGGTTGAGGTCAGTGATATGAACAATGATTCACTTATTCGCTTAGGAGGTGAGAAGCCTTTAGGAGATGAAAACAGGGGGAAGGCAGCTATAACTAGTAACTAGTTTTAGGGAGTGGAAAAAAAACAACCTTCCGATTGTCTCAGATAGAGGTGATATACTTTTCAAAAAAAAATATCATTGTTTTTTTTTATCTTATTATAGACTAAGATTCTTGGTTTGTCTAACTGCTTAATCAAAATGGTTCTTCTTTACAGTGAAATTTCATATATTTGGAAAGAGGGTAGTGAGTACTACACCCTCACCAGACAATTCATCTCTAGAAAAAAAATCAACTCCGCTAAATTAAAATCTAAATTGTTGTGTTGACCACAATCTCTCATAAAATGCCCCAAGAGGTCTCTAGGGGAGTAATCTATAGCTTAAACATAAGGTAGCATTAAGTGTACATAATTTACTATTGTTCACTTACCAGTGATAATGGTTAGATAGCAGAATTAATTAAAGATACAAAAAACAAGGATGACAACATCCATAAAAGCTAAGCACTGAAATGGTAGGACAAACAGACATTAACACTTATATAGTGTCAGAACTAAATAATCAGAATATAAATGTATAAGACAAGGTGGGGAAAAACCCAGGGTGTTTTTAAAAAGCCAAGCCCAACCCAACCCAAAAACCCTTAAAAACCCAGGGTTTTAAGGGTTTTTATGGGGGTTTTATTGGGTTTTTAAAAAAAAACCCTGGGTGGGTTTTTTGTATGCCCACCCTGGTATAAGAGTCAAAGCAGAATTGTAAGTAGATTTGTTGAAAAAACGCTTGATACAGGATAATATTTATGGACATACTTACATTTTTAGGACTTGATTATAGAGTTGCTTCGCTTATAACATTATATTTTGTTGTCGGACGGACGGAAGTACGGACCGACCCTAATTATAGAAAAGCTTCGCTTTTAAAAAATATAGTTTTTTTTTGTGAATTATAAACATTTTACTCAACCAAGATCTATAGAAGTCAATAGTACATTTTGATAAATAGATTACTATTTATGCATCTAACTCTTATAAAAAATAAATATAGTTGCCACAATAGTCCAGTTGGAACACAACACCTGGCCTTAAATTCTAAAAAAATAGATAAAAATAGGATTTGATTACCCTATTGTAAATAGCGAAGCTTTTCTATATTTAGGGTTTGTTAGCTCTTTTCTTGCATGTTAGAACTATTCATCTGATTTTTGGAACAATGATTCCTAGGACAACAAGGCACAATAATTTAAGCGAAGCATCTCTGTAATAATGTCATAAAAATGTCCTTAAACAGAACTCTTTTTCACGCAGTTCAAATATTATTGTGTTTATAACTTTGAATTAATAATCTGCTTATTGAGTTTTGAACTCTACTACAATTATCCATGCTCATTTGTTAAATTCAGAACTTCTCTTTTATGGATGTTGCCATTTTTGTTGACATAGGAAAATATACATACAGCGAGATACGTGAGGCTGATATGGATAGAACATACATTTGTTGATTATTTTTTTATTCGATTTAGCTAAAAAAATTTAAAAAAATAATAGTTAACTGTGTATTTTACAAGAATAGATACCAACCCTGATAAGAAATCTTAATTATCCTATCCTAATAAAATGAAACCATTATGATACGAATTACAGATGGTTGTTGCATCACTTCCTCGTTCCTCATCAAACTTTATTTATTATGTGTTTTTATTTATATTTGTTCGTGAGTGTGTGTGAGTGTGGTTAAGTGTGTGAGGGTGTGTAGTTGCAAAAAGGATTAAGAATGACAAGGATGACAACATCTTCATAAGCAGCGAAGCTACTTATATAAAAAAACAAAAGTTTTATAACAAATAAACTAAACACACCAAGTAATTGATAGGGTAACGCTAATTTATCAGTTTAACCTTTCCGACAAAATTAAGATGCAAAATAAACATTTCCCCTGAAGAAAATAATGTCCTAGCTACACCGACGGACCAAGAAAGTTATAGAGAAGATGACTAATAGCCAGCAACATCTTGACAAAACAGAAAGCGTATAGAAGTGTGGGGGAGTGGGGTGAAATAAAAGTCCGTCTGTCCTTTAAGATTTCGGTAACCTCTGAACCGATCGGATTCTACTCTTCAGGGAATATATACCTACTGGTCCTATGGTGGTTTTAGGCTATTTTATTGGGGCGTGGGAAACCCCCAGCCCCTCCAAAAATAAAAAAAATTCCACCTCATTTTTTTGATGATGGAGATGACGAAGATGAAGATCCTCAATTTTTTTTGGATGGAGGGTCGGACCTCCACGTGGTCCAAGCGGGAACATCCATCCGGATGGCTAACCGACCAGGAGGCCAGAGGAGACAAAACTGTAATGTACAGGGCAACCTGGAACCTGCAGCCGTCTTTTTTTGGCAACGGAGGGAGAGATCAGTAGCCGAGTTCTCTCTCTCCTTAAAAACATGTAGGCCAGACACTGTTAGTGCAAACGCACGAGCAGTAGGCAGTGTACTATCGGTACAGAACGCCCTAGAAGAAGAAGAAGATGGAGATGACGAAGATGAAGATCCTCAATTTTTTTTTATTATGATGCAGATGATGTAGATGAAGATCTACCACATGTACTCCATTTTTTTATTACCTCTTGGGGCAAAGCCCCTAGATTTTAGGGGCGAAGCCGCTAGACTAATAATACAGTGTTTTTTTTTATGAGAACTTTTTTGAAAGCAATTTTACCCCACTTATAGTTATCAGAATTTAATGATTAATGGCTTATTTTCTTCGTTTTTTAATGCAATTAATAGAACATTAAAAAAATAATACAGTTTTTGTTTAAAAAGTGCAGAAAAATGTAAAACTTAAAACTTAGGTGTCAACATCTAAAAATGGTTTCAGCGCATTTTTCTTATGTTTAAATCTTCTACCTTTTGCAAGAATGGCTGCAAAACGCTTCAAAGTTGAGATCTAGAGCTAAAAATTGATACAGATACTATTGGGGACATGTACTAGAATATATTAAAGTTTGCAGGTCATATCTCAATCAGGGAGGGAGTACTGGCCCCCAAAAGTACACTACTGAAAATCCATTTTTTTTCTTGCAAAGGTAGAAGATTTGAGCATAAGAAAAATGCGCTAAAACCATTTTGATGTTGTCACCTAAGTTTTAAATTTTAGATTTTACTGTACTTTTTAATTAAAAAACTGAAATATTTTTTTAATGTTCTATTAATTGCATTAAAAAACGAAGAAAATAAGCCATTAATCAATAAATTCTAATAACTATAAGTAGGGTAAAATTGCTTTCATAAAAGTTCTCATAAAAAAAACACACTGTATAAAGTAGTAAGGTTTTTTTTGTCTGAAGCTTAAATTAAGATCATAGAAAGCGCTAGTTGTATTTTTGAGGGAAGCTTTATAAATGTCTTGGGGTGGTTTTAGACTGTTTTACTGAACTCTGCCCTCTACCCCTGAGGATAGGGGCGAGGCAACTGGTATCATACAAAAAACATGAGTTTATAATCATATTTGGACGTACGAACTACCCAGCAAGACATTTCTCCGTGGAGTCGCCTACGAGCTCGTGCAATATATGTACCGAGTCCTATGCTACCTCGAATCCCATTCGCCATGAATTAAGTCTCACAATAGTAGCACAAATTAAAAATGCGCCAAAGGAGATCTCGACGGCGACTCGAAACATTTCTCATACGAACTCTTACATGCTCGAATCAAAGCACATATAGGGAGGGGTAGGGGCAACTAGGCCATTTTTAGGAAGTGGGGCAAATTATTTGAGTCCCTAGTGGCAAAATTATAAACTATATTTCTCTTCTATCAATTTTGATCCTGGGTTGATTGTGTGTTTGTTTGTAAATGTTTGTTAACTATATAAAATGCTACATTTAAGCGACATCGCGTTTTATCTTCAGCTAGTATTTACGAGATCGTCAATGTTAGCAGAAAAGCAATAAATTATGAGGTATTAAGCTACTAGTGTAGGAGCTCGCAAATACTAGCTAGCTACCATCATACGAGCTCACAAAAGTTCACCAAAATGCTACTCTTATAGATATCGAAAAAGGTAGCATGCTACCTTTTTTTTCTTAAAGTTTCGCTGGGTAAATACGGAGTTACTTCGCTTTCTAAAATCTTGCAAAGTTGAAAATCGATAGGACAATTCTTGCATGCCTCAATTATAATAATAAGAGCTGTATCAATTACGTACGTGTAAAAAAGTACGGGCTTCGACCAATATAGAAAAAGCTTCGCTTTGTAAAATTACAACTCGTACTCTGCACGCAATTACGGAACTGCGACGTTTCTAAATTTATACCCAATTGCTATAGAAAGTCGTAATTTACAGCTTGACTTCAATAGGAAGATTCTAAAATGCCCAAATAAACCATCAAAACGTACTGAGTACAGACGGCAGCTTGTAGAAAGGCTCATCATTCAATTCAAAGAAAGGGATTGAAAGGAGATTGGGCAGAGACACCGTGCGTGTGGGGAGGAAATTTGGCTTGGACAGGGTTCGCAAATTTAAGAAGATTAAAATAAGAAAATTTTTTGCACTATAAATTCTAATTAAATTTCTTTTGGTAAAATTTTATTCACCAATACCTATGCTTATTTTCATTAATTGTTTTGTGTGTCCCACGGGATTAGGCATGCGAAAAACTTTTTCAACAGGCTGCTTCGCATATTAGGTTAAACATTTTGCATAATTTATTAACAATTAAGTGATGCTTTAAAAAAAATTAATTACATATTTTTTATACAGTTAAAATAGTGTTTTAATTGTTTGTATCAACATTTCATAAAAATCTTAGAAAAAAAATTAATTAAACTTTTAACACGGACACCCTGTTTTTAATTGCGCGGGATTTCTTTGTTATTGAACATATCACGCGGAGCCATTCGACCTCTTGGAGTGAGAGCATGTCCTCCCCGAATAAAAGCTGTTTTGATTATATTTTTATGTTTTTTGGGGTTTTATTTTAATTAATTTTAGTAAAAAATAATCTTAACTGTTCAATGATGTGGAGTAAAATCAGTTCAGATGACGTTTTAAGTTAATTAAATGTATGGAAACTGAAGTTTAAGTTTTATCTATTTTACGAGCGATAAAAATAAAGTAATTGTGCCTCTTTACGTACAGTAAATTGTGTAAAACTTAGTTACGTTTGTTATATAATATAAAGTTAGTTAGATATTTTAATACTTTTTGATTTAATAAACTCGGAAACTGATTTAAAATTATTAAGCCATCCAGAGAAACGTTTTATTTATTAATTAGGTATTAAAACAAGTTTTAACATATATTGGACACAACCTTTTTATTTAAAATGCATCGACATTTGACCAATTTTGATTTAGAAGTTGAGATCTTTAAGCCACAATGACAACAGGCTTTGACCGCCTGAAAAATGACCCGGTGTTAAAGTGCCTGTTTTCACGTCCTAAGGTTTTTTAGATGAAATTTTTTTGGTTTAATCTCAAAATGTTGTTAGTTAGATATAGTTCACAAAATTCTTACTTTCGATAAAAAGTATGTTACTGTTGATATGTGATAGGGAACTACACAAAAACGAAAGCAATTGGTTTTAAACACCTACCAGCTTAGTTTAGAGCTTTGTTTTTTCATAAGTATAGATTTAAATTTAAGTTATACCACGTTACAGTTAGATAATAAATGGATTAACCCCTTCGAAAAATGTTAAATATACATACACCCTTTAAAAAATATTTATATTGCGATTGTTTTATACACCTCGAACTCAACAAAACATTTGATACCATTTTCATGAAATCATTCTGAACACTTTTTTTCCTCTTAAAACCATTCATTTAACTATATATATTTAACATGTAATTAATTTTTAAAAATAAATAAATGTATGAGAATTTTCCCCACCTCGCCTCTTTGTGTGAAATCAATGATACCAATAAATACCCAAACTGATGTGTGTTTTAACTTAAACTTTTAACCATTGACTTGAATATGGTCGTAGTTTAAAGTATTAACTCAGGTGAAGTTGTGCTCTAATAATTGGTCATCAGATGAAGAAACAGAGAATACGAATACTCCAGTCAAGAAAAAAACATTTGATTGGGAGAAATTCAAGGTTTGTTTTCAGTTTTTCTTTCAAATCGTTGGAGATTTCAACGCTTTCCAAAAAAAAAAATCAGAATAAATATTTACTGTATTTACTACCTGAAGTGAATTGAAAAATTCTTCGTTTTCAAGAAATTATTCTTAAATTTTCAGTTCGCCCTACAATAAGAAGAATAACTATAATAAAAGTGTTTCCGGTCAATGCTATAAATGAATATTAACAAGTAGATATTAAATTTCAAATTAATTTTAAAATACTTGGCCATTTTTTTAAATTAGGAATTATAAGTTAAAATTAGAATTTGAACATATGATTTACCAAAATTACTCAACGCATTGAATTGAATCATATTTCCAGGACGATGAGCAAAGAAAGTTAGAGAAGGGTTATGAGACGCAACCCATTGAAAACAGCGAAGATTTCGACGATTCCAAATCTGACGCCACAACAAATCTATCTGATATCGAGGTAAAGAAAGTATTTTCTATTGGATAACTTTTGGCCAATAACCTTTAATATTAAAAACTGTTTTATCCTTTGAAGAGATCATTTGCACGGCCTAAAAGAATAATACAGATATTGAATCCAAATTTTAAATCAATAGGTACTAAGATTAAACCTGGAATCTGAATCCGTTTTCAGACACCCCAAACCAGAAACAAAATTTAGGTTCGTCAAAAGTCGCTGTTTTGACATCCCTGTCAAATAAAAATAATTCGAAAAAAAATTGAAATATTTTTGTAATGTCACAATATGTGAATTTTGATTTGAAAATATCAAAAATTCAAAGTGCGGTATGTGTTTGCAAATAATGTTAAATGTGATATATAATACGATCGATGTAATTAAATGTTTAGAATTAGTTTACTATTACAAAATATTAATGTATTTGAAAAAACGACATGTAAATATCTTACTTTAATTCCAGTTCTTCCTCTTAATAATAAATATTCTACATACAAGTTTGCACAAATAACCTAAAGATAAATTATTTTTTAGACATTGTCTGGAGTCACTACTGTTGTATCTTCAATTGCCATTTCTGAGAGCATCATCGATTATGAGGTTAGACAATTTCAAATTATGAATGATTTAGTCTTTTATATCCTAGCTTTGCTCCCTAGTATAACGGGTTTAAGCAATTGTGGGGGGGGGGGGTTAATGCAACCATCTCGTAATCAATGATTAAATGGCACCTCGATCTGAAATTTTGCATGAGTAATCCTTGAGTTGGTATGTCTATTTTCCCTGAATAGAACAAAAAGTTGGAAAAGTAACGTATCGCGGCTCAGCCGTTTTTTTGCCTATTTTCGTAGGAATCAACTTTTTAAAACATATTTTTTATGAAGATTTTAACCCTAATATTTTTATGAAAGGATGAATTTGAGTCTCTACCAAGTAACAGAAGTTCTCTGCCTGTTGATTCTCACAGGTACGCATGAAATCCAGAGGCACGTGTAAGTTTTTCGGATCACTATAAAGGTCATCGTATTGAGAAAAAAAACATGATATTCTACCTAAAAGAATGTATGTAAACCACTTTCTTTATTAGAAATCGAGATACTTGTTTTGAAAGGCAGGAACTTTAAAAGCTGTTATAAAAATTGTTTTTGTTGTCAAATGTTTTGTTTATATCAAAGTGTCCTAAGAGTGATGAAAAAAGCCAATACAATATCATACACATCTGATTAATTTTTCGGTAGTAGGGTAATTCAAGTTTTATGAATTATCGCGCATTCTCTTTTTCTTTTTATGACAACTGGAAATTATATATATTATATGAATTATAGGGAGCAGATACTGGAGTACGTGCTCAAAGAGAAAGTTATGGTGATATCTGGACACACAGGCTGTGGCAAAACAACACAAGTACCTCAGTTCATTCTGAATTATTATATGAAAGAAAAGATGCCTGTAAACATTCTGGTCACCCAACCCAGGAAGATTGCGGCTAAAAGTATCGCAGAGGTAAATTCTTAAATTATTCCGAGTTATAGTAAGATATTCAGCTTTTACAAATATTCTTTTAATAAATTCCAAATCATCTTCCATTCATCCTTAAACTATAAAACACTTTCATAAAAAATAGGTTCTTTTATGTAAAATAACTGTAAAAGTTCCTAATTTCAATTTATTTTTAGAAAATATTTTATTATATAAAGCGACAGGATACAGCGAGAATTATTTCGTTTAACACGACAGTTATAAAGTTACCTTTTTTGTCATCTTATGTCATGATCTTTAAAAAGCAAGATAAAATGTGATGATATGACGGTTATACCAAAGGCATAATCAGAATGCCGACTCGACGCTATTAAAAATGCACCATGAATTAAAGGGGTGGGGGGGGGGGGGTTAACTTTTGCCACTTTCGCGTAAACAGTGTGTTGTTGGAAAGTGGCAAAAGGTAACCCCCCCCCCCCTTATTTATTATCTCTTTTCTCGGATGATTAAAAGCATTTTATTTCGTTTAGCATGTGTGTAAAGAACGGGGTATACCGATAGGCGGACTTGTTGGCTACCATGTTGGCCTGGACAAGATGAACAAGAGTGAGAACACCAAGCTGCTGTACGTCACAACTGGAGTGTTGAAAGAGATGCTGATAGGAAACAAAGATTCTGCACACAAGTTCACGCACATAATCATAGATGAGGTTAGTTGTTGTAGCGAAGCTACTCTATAATTCAAAATGTCCGTCCGTTAGAGACGAAGTGGGGGAAACGTAATTTTCTCGGCTCCTATTCAAGATAGAAGGTTGAAACTTGTTAAAATAGAAAAAATAAAAAAATATGAGAGGCGTCTCGTGATTTTTATTTCCAAAATTTTGTTATTGGTTTCAAGATCTCGTTAAATCTCGTTTTGCTCGCTACTTATTGATGTTGTCAGAATCTTTTATCTTCCATTTAGCTAATAACTAGTTATAAGTTTTGTGTTCTACTTCTAAGACTAGAGCAAATCTCGCTCCCCTTTTATTTCGTAGTATAACTTTTTATGTTTGAAATGTGTAAACATAACACTGAATAAAATATATATATGCAAAAGATCTGCAAGACAAATAAACTCAATGTTTCTAACTTAGTGTTTTTACAACAGACAGGCCAGAAAATAAAAATATGTTGTTGGGGGGGGGGGGGGGGGGGGTAATGTGAAAATTAGGAGGACTGAAAACATTTATTTCTATTTTCTCCCCTCTTTGGTGAAAAAAAAACTAAAAAATATGTGGAAGGGAGCATAATATGAATAAAATAAAGAGTTTTGAAAATATTTTTCCATTTTATCCCCTTCCTTGCTGGAAAAAACTAAGAGGGGGAAAAAATAAAAAAAAATTGCAGCAGGGGAAAAAATGAATCTTATGCAGAATATACATCCCTGTACTAATGGTTTCACAGGTCTTGGTATGAAATTAATTTCAGGTTCACGAGAGGGAGCTTGACACAGATTTTCTTCTGGCTTTCTTCAAGGAATGATATAGTTATGATGATAGGGAGGGTAGACTTATCTTATCAGAAAAAAGGGGGCGGGGGGTTTGTTGCCGGGTCATTTAAAGGGACTTTAAAATTTGATTTTACTATTACATGAAAAAGGGGGACTGAAACAAAATCCGTTTCCTTAAGATTTAATACAAATAATTTATTATTAACAAGGATGACAACATCCATAAAAGCGAAGCTTTGAAACGGTAGGACAAACGGACATTAAAACTTGTATGGTGTCATAACTGAATAATAAGAATATAAATGAATAAGAGTCACAGCAAAATTGTTTGAAAAACTTCTTGATACAGGATAATGTTTATGGACATACTTACATTTTTAGGACTTGATTATGGAGATGCTTTGCTTATAATATGTACTTTGTTATCCCAGTAATTAGAATACCAAAAATGAGAACAATCGGATAATTAGATCACATAAAAATTTGTTGTTTAAAAGTAAAAAACCAACATGGACATGGTTTAAAATGGACGTACGGACATTGTGGTAATGATTATAGAGCTGCTACGCTTTCTAAATCATATCTAACTACTACAGGAATCACGATGCAAAGTTTTAAATCGATAGGATAATTCTAACTTGTCTAAATTAACGAAAAAAGCTATCTGTCTCAGACGTACGGACGGACCGACCCTAATTATAGAAAAGCTTCGCTTTTAAAAATTACTTATTATCTCACATCAAAGATTTTAATCGCATGGATTGGTTGGGTAAACTTTCCCTCCTTCCTTATAATACAATATCAATCAGAAACAAATGATGACCTCCGTTACGAATTATAAATTAATTCTGATGAGCGCAACGATCAATCGAAGAAAATTTCAGAAATATTTTGCCACGAGGTAAATATTCTAAATGTATCCTTAATCATAGCTGAACAGTTCAGTCTTGTTGACAAGAAGCACATAAAAAAACAAGTTAAAAATATGTTTGACCAAAGAACAGTAATCTGTAATATTTCAGTAGTATTTATACGGTTTGCATACAGTTTAATTTACTTACATTTTCATTTTTAATTCGCTAGGATTAAAAGATGCATTTTTCTAGTCGTATAAATTAAGCGTCGGCCTTCCAACATTGCGTATGAACGCGTTCAATCTTAAAAAACGGCATTGATTTATTACCCATGAAACCTATAGTGGCCTACATTGTCCACTTCCCTATAAATCACAGAGTAATGACAATGGTATTCATAGAATTAATCAGAATTGGAAAATTTTTCGCTACATTACAAAAAATTTATTGATTCTAATATTCTTCTTTTATTATCCCAGTAGAAATGGAAAAAAATGCGTTTAAATACGATTATTCAAATTACCTAATCTTTTTTGAATCTTGATTATCTTTGATTTAGAAATGCTAAACAAGAAGACATGCCAGCTAAACATCTTAACGTTGGATTCGACAGGAAAATTATTTTATTTTCAACAAAGATGCTTGGCTTTCGAAAAGGTCCAAAATACGAATATAGATACTATCTGTTATTTTTTCTTTACTTGTACGAGATCTAATATTTTTTTTTACCAAATTAGACATAATGGAATCATTTAAACGGTGTGTCAAAAATGCGTACTTTGCTTTTTTTAGTAGAGAAATGTTCTACTACAAATAGTTTAGGACCTACAACTGACTTTAAACTTGACTTGCAAGTAAATCATAAAAAGAATATAAAGGAGGTGCAAAAATGCGTCTTTTTTCAAAAATTTAAACTGCGTGGGTTGTGTCAATAAAAATGCTATGTAGATCGTTAGAACTGTTTAAGTTCTAGTTTTTGAAATATAAGTACCATTTTGTGCTATTTGTAGTTCAGGAGCTACATTAAAATGTGAGATTTTCGCCATGACTCGTATCGATGCAATAGTTAAACATTATACTATATAAGTTGGAAAGAATTTTAATGTATATAAAAGATTTTAAATCTGCATAAAATTGTGAGGATTTTTTTTTATATAAAATTCTTTATTTAAAAGCGCAAATACAATTTAAGTTAATTAATTTTGAACAATAGGATAGGTGGATTGGAAACTACCTGAGCTCTAATTGGTTGAATGATGTACGAAACTTAAGCTTCTCCAATCAGAGCGCAGATTGTTTTCAACCCACCAATCACAGATGTCAAAATTGATTAACTTAAACTGTATTTGCGCTTTTAGATAAAGAATTATACAAAAAACGAATTTTATAAAAAAAAAAAATCCTTACAATTTTATGCAGATTTCAAATCTTTTATATACATTAAAATTCTTTCCAACTTATATAGCTTATTAAACATTCTTTAACGTAGCTGATAAACTTCAATGTTTCTTATACTTACAAAAGCTCAAAGTGGTTCAAATGGTATTCCAATTAGTTTTCTATTATTAACATACGCCGCGCAATTCGAATTTAAAAAGGTTACTCATACGCACCTTCAGACAAATTTAAATTTGTATTATTATAAAATAATCTATATTTTGCAGTGATGAAAATACAACGAATCTTCGTGTCAATGGTAAGAATTTTAAACCAGGGTGTCGGAGCCGTATGATTTTGATGCGGCTCCGACTCCAGCTCCGGCTCCGGCTCCTACCTTAAAATTAATATATCAATTTTTTTTCATTATTGAATTTGATAAAATAAAATAAATAATATAAAATATTTTGCTTTTATTTGATTAAAGCTATATAAAAGAAGGATGTGTGTCTATTTGTTAAGTAACAATAGTTTTTCAGTTTATTATAAGGAAATAGACCGTTGCCAAATTATGATATTACTTTAAAAATCATTTTTAGCTAGTCCGGAGCCGGAGCCGTTTTTAACGAAAAATACGGCTCCGGATCCGGCTCCACCAAAAATGTTGCTGCTCCCGGCTCCGAAACCCTGTTTTAAACACTCAAAGTATGTTCTTAAGAGCTATGTTTCTCTCAGTCTCAGGGATAGTAACCGATTAATCCGAATTAAAAATTCAAATGTTCAAAGTTCGTATTAATCCGAACTCGTTAAAAATTTTATTTTTTTAAATCCTTGTATTTCCCATCATTCTAAGAGATTTTTTTTGTGTGTAGATATGACAGGAGAAGTAGCTTACTAAGGTTTTTTTTTAATGCAACCATTTCGTAATCAATAATTAAAAGGCACTTAGAATTCGAATTTCGACCTTAAATTATTCATGAGTAATCCTTGGTAGGTCTATTTTCCTAATATCGAACAAAAAGTTGGAAAAGTAACGGCTGGCGGCTCAGCTGTTAAGCCGGTTTTTTTTTGCCTATTTTCAGAATTCATCATTAATTACGTAGGAATCAACTTTTTAAAACATATTTTTGGTTTAATTCCTGTAAAATGATAGCAATAACCATTTTTTAAATTTCTAGTACCAACACCTACCGGCTAGAACCGTTTGATAAGGTTTTTGAGCGACAAAAAGTATTATGTAGAGATAGGTTTCGTGACTAATTTGCTCTTAAGATAGCCTAATAATGGCAAAACGGCTGAGCCGTTAGCCGTTACTTTTCCAACTTTTTCGATTTAGGGAAAATAGACCTACCAAGGATTATTCATGCAAATGCGAATTCTAAGTGCCATTTAATCATTGATTACGAGATAATTGCATTAAAACCCCTCCCTCCCCCCTTTTCAAATATTTTCCCAAATCTTTTGTGTTTTTGGCATGAATTTTAAAAAAATTAATTTATATCTGCTGATGTTTTCAGAACACTTATTCTCCATACATCCGACCGTATGTTTAAGTATGTTAGCAAAAACTAACGTTTGATAAAGGAGGGCTAGATGAATAGTTCTAGTTTTGAATCCTTTAACCGATCCTAATCAATCTAGAACACTACGGAGTCCGTATTCTGTCATTTTTATGTCCGTTTGTCTGTCCGCTTGTCCGTCTACGTAATTTAGCAAAAAATCTTTTTGGCTATAAAAAGCCTTAAAAGGATTTTTGGTTAGTTTTTATTTATTAATATTGAGGTGATTTTAGTCGACAATAAGATTTCTTTATGTTTAAGGTTTGTATGTCTTTACACGAGACGAAAGTACTGTAATCTTTTTTTCATTAAAAAAGGTTTCAGTTTTCATGAAAACTTCTTTTTATTTTTTTAGTTTTGAGATTAGAGAAATTTAAAACCCTGTCTTCCGCCGGTTTCGATATTGATGAACCTAAAGTTAATGAAAATGCAATTCTGGTAACAAATATTTTTTTGTTGTTCAAATGTGAGAATTTTGATGTTTGTTCGTTGTTTGTCCGATGCTTGATAACAATATATTTCCTATTTCTAGAGCACTAATGCACCCCCCGCCCCCCCCCCCCCATTACTAACTTCCAGTTTTAAACACAAATTATTTTTACCTCCCTCCCCTAATTTGACAACACTAAAATTGACGGGTTGGGGGGATTTTATTTTTTTAGTAATGAACGGCAGGCAGCAGGCCTAGACAAAGGCTAGGTGTAAGCATGCTTAGCCAGGATACTACCAAGTTCATTTAATTGCTAAAAAATGGAGGAAGGGTTGTCAGTTTTCCAGAAAAGAGTTGTTAGCAAGCACAATACGTCCTAAGTCTTTTGCTTTTCTAAAGATAAAAGCTTTGTTTCTTAAGAGAGGTTTCAGTCTTACTAAAGTTACAAAATTTATATAATATATCCGGTGGCTGTGCCTCTGGTAAAATAAAGTTGAAAGTTATGAAAGCACACAAAATTGTGGTCCAACTGCATTTTGAATTTTGATTAGAACCAAATTTAAAGTCGTATTCAACACCACTTTTGTAAAGTTTTCGTGCTTTTGAAAAGGTATTTCTTTCTTTAATATTTCATTCATGTTTTTCAAGGCTGCTATCAAAGTATTAGAATCTCTGCCCCAGATGGATAAAAAAAAGGAAATCGGAAACGGGGCTGTTCTTGCCTTTTTGCCAGGTAACTATTATTAGCAGCGGGGCATTACCAACATTTAATATCATATTTTAGATATTGCTGTTTCCGATGTCAGGTCAAATTAATATATTTTTGTCAACCATGTAAATCCAAATGTTGAAAAACGAAGCTTTTCTGCACTTTGAAAGATCTGTTTGTAAAGCTATGATCTTTAATTCATATAAGTATTTCCTTAAAAAGAAGCATCTTGTAAATCAAATAATTTTACGATTTTATTTGTTTTTTTTGTTCAGACTTCTGAATGTTATTCCGTTTCGATAATTAAAGCACTGACATAATATGTTTAGTAAATTTGGACAATTTGATTTGTTGAGCTATGATGTTGTCAGACTTATAATTCTTAATATTACAGGGCTGCGAGAAATGGAGCTGTTGGAACAAAGAATAAGGAAGGCATTCAAGGAGAATAAGGTAATTTTTATCAGGGGGGGGGGGGGGGGAGGAAGTTTTGACACATTTGCGTAAACCTGGTGTATAGGCTTTATCTTTGGACTGAGATTTCCAGCAGATTTAAGATTTTTTGAATAGGCCTCCAGGTTCCGGAGCTCCAGGCCTCCAGGTGGTCTCTGGACAGGTAAAAATAAAAAAAAATGTTTTTTTAAGTGTTAGAGCTCAGCTTATGAAACAAAATATGCATGTTATTTCTTCAAATATGTGAATAACATTCAAAAAGATGCATATCTCTTTAAAAAAAAAAATATTTTTCATTTTTACCTGTACAGAGGCCACCTGGAGGCCTATCCAAAAAATCTTAAATCTGGGAAAATTCATCATATAAGAATGATTTTATCTTTAATAACCTATACTCTACTCTCAGTCCTAAGATAAAGCCTATACACAGGATTTACAAAAATGTTTCAACCCCCCCCCCCCCCCCCATAAACCTATCCTTATACTAAAGTAACAGGATGTTTGTTTGTCTGTGTATCTGTGTGTCTGTTCCGAAGGATCTCGCTAACCGCTGAACCGATCGGGTTCTCCTTAACAGGGTAGATTGTCATATCCCCCCCAAGAGAAATCACAATAAAATCAAAAATATTAAATATTTCCGCCGCATAGTGTCGCTAGCATAGTCGCGCTACGTAGTCGCGCTGCGTAGACGCATGAATTTAACAATTGATAACATAGACAAGTTATTTCTCAAATTAGATATTTAAAATAAACATTTTAAGGCCACTAGAGGCCTCTAGGGGCGTAGCCGCTAGTAGATAATATAATATGAAAACAGTCATTCAGTAAAGTTCCTAAGCTAAGTATAGCTAATTGGTATTACTTTTTGGGAGGTGTTGGGAGGCGCCCATTTTTGTAGAGCGATTTTAAGTGTGCAACCCTAAAAAATATACACAGGTTACAATACATAGTTTTTGCCAATACTAATCTTGTTATTGATTTTTTTTCTAACTTCAGGAATACGTTGGACCAACATTAAAATTTGTCCAACTCCATTCATCCTTGGCTTGGCAGGACCTACAGTAAGATGTTTGTAAAATACGCAGATTTATTTAATTTTGTATCTTAAGTATTTTGATATCCATAATTATTATTTAAAAGACTATTATAAATCTTGCTGGAAGTAATGGTGGTCAGCGCTTAAGTTTTTTTTATTAAGTTTGAGTTCTGGGAATTTCATTGCTTTTATTATTTAATTCAATCTGGAACCTTTAAGAAACGGCGGCGGAACCGCAGCTGCTGCTTAATATCTGCCGTCTTCCTTTTATAGATTGTCTTATTCTATATCTATTATCTATTATCTATATCTATTTTTTTTCCTTTATTTGCACTTTATAAGGTTTTGACATGTTAAAACAGTTAAAAGTTAATAGTAAGTTAGTTTCAAATGACTAGCGACATGATTTAATTTAAACTAATGTTGTTCTTTCAAATTTAGATTGGCTTTCCAAGAATGTGCACCTAATGAAAGGAAAGTGATCCTTTCCACGAACATAGCAGAGTCCTCCATTACTCTCAAGGACATTGTCTACGTTCTGGATTTCTGTCTAACCAAGAGACTCGAGGTAAGTCTTAGATATTGGCCATAGGTTAACATCTATGCCAGAATGGTTATCAAAGGAACCTTTGATTGAATCTACGCCGGATTCTGTGTTTATAACTTCGCGTATTCATCTGAAATATATTCTGTTCTTACGAAGATATAAAATTTTTTATTTCTGCGAAAAGCTGTTTATAATACGATGCGATAAATAACTATTATATTTTTATTAGAAAGATCCTATGACTGAATACCCACAGTTACAACTGTGCTGGGCAAGCAAGCAACAGCTGCAGCAGAGAAAGGGCAGAGCTGGCAGGGTTGCAGCTGGTCATGTTTTTCAACTTATTACAGAGGTAGTTTTAAATATGCTAACATGGTTGCATGATATTAGTTTGACATTAGAGTAAAACACTAGAGGGAGAAAGGGTCAAATAACTGTATTTCCCCTTCGAAGTGTCTATGCGACGACTCTCAATTGGGTTATTGAAAATCAACCAATGATAACAGTTATATTAACACAGCCAAGTAGCAGAAAACAAATTGGTAGCAGACGGAAAAGGTCATTGAAAAAGGGAGGGAAGTAGTTATCTGTAAATATATACAACTTTATACCATAGATCTGTTAGTTTGACAACACTTTGATAAGACAAATAAAAAGATGACGTTTACAAAAGATTTGATTAATCCCAGACAATAAAAGTTCAGAAATTTTTAGTCTCTCAAAGCCAATCCAATATATATTTGATCTTCCTATATTTAAGAAATTGTTCCACGCCCTTGAGGAGGAACAGAAGCCTGAAATATCCCGTGTTCCCCTGGCCAATGTGGTTCTGGAAATCAAGATGTGTGACTTTGGATCCCCAAAAGAATTTTTGGTAAATATACGCCACAGCGCTAACGGGGACAAGAATGGTTTAACACAAGTTGTTAAAAAAAATATTAGATCATGTGGAATTTATGGTAAAATGTTTGTGGAATCGATTATCTACAACAATCTATCAACTGTATTGCAAGCACCCAAACGGTGAACTTATATGTTATCTTTGAACACAATTTTAACTGACAAACCCAGGGGTGAATATTCTGCAGAAGATTCATTTTTTTCCCTAATGCAAATTTTTTTTCTCATGGTTTTTTTCCAGCAAGGAAGGGGAAAAATTGGAAAAATATTTTCAGAACAGTTTATTTTATTCATATTATCCCTCCCCACTCCCACACATTATTTTAGTTTTTTTTTTACTAAGGAGGGGAGAAAAATGGGAAAATAGTTATTTCTTTCATCGTATTATAAACGGCTTTCCGCGGATATAGAATGTACAATTATAAGATTAAATCCAGTTTTTGTAGCCCCGAGATGCCGAAGGCACGGGCTAAAAAAAACTGGTTTTAATCTTATGATTGTACATTTCTATATTCGTAGAAAACTGGATATAATACGATGCTAGACATGGATGAGAACCGGTTCCTATCCACCGGATTCGAATGAATACGAGAAAATGTTTTCATTTTTCTAAATTTTTACATTTTTTCCACCCGATAACAAATTTAAAAAAATCCCCCCCCCCCCTTTAGCAGGGTCAATTTTGCAGAATATACACCTCTGCATTAACCATTACTCAATAATGCAGTTATCTCAACGTGCACATAAATACGCGGAAAAGAATTATTTTTAGCATGCTTTCTTTGTTCAAGCTTTCCTTGACTAAAGTAAAACATCACAAGAAAAAATCTTTTGTAATACTCGCCCATAATTTTAAAATTTCAGGTGATTATGATGGATTATCCTGAATATAAGGATATAATCGGGGCTGTACAGAAACTTAAACTGATTGGGGCTCTTCTAACAACTGTCCAAGTAAATATAATTCATATTATTATGTAAAATCAACAGAAGCTGTTCTTGTGTGTACGCTGTACTAATAGCTTTACCGAAATGTTTTTCCTTCTAATAGGTCCTGGAAGGTTTATAACTATTTAGGGGGAGGGTACCACCAACTTCCCAAGAAAACCAGCCCCCCCCCATCCAGAGGATTTTTTTTATAAAAACTAAAATTAAAACTAGTTTGAATTCAACCCGCCCCCCCCCCCCCTCCACTACATCAAGTGCTCCTAGGCCTCTAGAGGCGTAGCCGCTAGTATATTACAAAGTAGAATAATGTTCGTTCGATATCTGGATGCAACTTAAACGGCTTGGGGCTATGTATTCAAAGGAGAATGGATGGGCTGTATAATTAACTTAAAACCATCCCAAGACTTTAATATAAAAATAAGTGGACAAAAAATATCACAGGATCTAAGTAAAGCTTACCTAAACAAAGAGGAATAAATCGGTTCTTTAGTTATTGAGATCTTAAGCTTCAGAGTAAAAAAAAACCCTCCTTTTGTAATAGGATTTGCTTACAAATATTTAATACAAATTAAAAATGTTGCTACGCTCGAAATGTTTATCTATATCAGGGAAAGGTAGTTGAAGATGACGGAGATATAACTGTGCTCGGAGAAATTATTTCCAAGCTTCCTGTGGATGTACAACTTGGAAAGTTGATTGTTCTTGGTCATATCTTTGGTGTGCTAGAAGAAGCCGTTATTATTGCTGCAGGTTACGTGTTCTTTTTAAATGGATGCCAAGAAAACTCTTTTTTTTGGGGGGGGGGGGGGAGGGGGTGCAGTGTTGGGCATCGGAATTCGTCGGTTCCCATTTGTTCACAAGAAACTAGATTATTAGTCGGAAGTAAGCTCCTCTGGTTCTAAAATGGGTTGAGAGATTTAATTTATGAGTTATAGATGGAACCATGATTTCTTTTGGGAGGGGGGTCCTTGCTGAACTATATTGACATTTCCGCCTCCCCCCCCCCCCCCAAACCAAAACAAAGAGTAGCAATCTGAATATGTAAAATATTCGCTATTTTAATTTTTTATATGCATTACACACCTTCATCCAAGACACCCTTTTAAAAAAATAGCTTGATTCCTATCTTACAATTTACTTGAAAATTGCTTCAAGATAATCTGTTCAGGTTTGAATGGAAAGTCTATCTTTAATACTTACTACAAGGAGAAGCTGCAATCCTTTGGCTCCAAGTTGCATTGGTCTGATGGAACAAGATCAGATTTCTATGCCATTCTCAACGCATACAAAACCTGGAAATTTCTCACCAACAGGTTAATTGAGTTCTCTTAATGGCATAAACATATTGTATCTTCTCAACAAAGATATTAATTAGTACACTTTTGATTTAAACAAATTATGTGATGGTTAAAAAGAAACGTATTTTATGTGTTATTTGTCCTCAGAAAATTACGTTTCTCCATAGACGTTTCAGAGGGACATACTGGCTGACATTCTGATTTATAAAGTACTAACGGTTCTAATCAACGATCTGTGTGTCAAAAATGAATAACAGCGATTAATGCCTTATTTTAAGTAAAAATTTGACATAAATTACAAATTTGCAATTGAACTTCGTAATAATGTGTATAGGAAGCTATATTTTAAGTTGCATCTTTCTATAAAAAAAAATATTTTCAGTGGGGATAATACAAAGCAGCAAAGAATAACCAAAGAGCGGGAATTCTGTAGTAGATACAATCTCTCACAAAAGCAGTTGATGGAAATGTCGGATCTGATCAAGGTAGATTTTATTTGACTTCCAAATCTCAGCATTAATCCAAGAGGCGAAATAATAACAAAAACCATTCCCATATAAACAACCCCTTAAATAGTGGATGTAAATATTCATTTATTTCCCACAACCCCTTAAATAGTGGATGTAAATATTCATTTATTTCCCTGGTATCTCATTTATATCCCTGGTATCTCATTTATATCCCTGGTATGATTTTAGAAGATTTTTAATTTTTTTTGGAAGATTTTATAATTTTTATTAATTACTAAAAGAAAGAAAAATTATACCAAGGAAATAAATGAAATTTAAAAACCAAAATTAAACCACATTTTACTAGCATAAAAATGAGTTTTTGTTTATATGGGAATGGGGTATTCCTGTCCAGTTTTTTGTTTAGGAATGAATATTTCTTACCCTCGTGAATAAATGATGACCTATCGGTCCATCATTTATTCCCTCGGGTAAGAAATATTCATTCCTAAACAAAAAACTGGACAGGAATACCCCATTGTTAATCGCACTAAGCCTTTATAGTAATGAGTTGCTAGTTTTGGTATTCTGTGTAATTTCTCCCATTCATGGTATCATTGCTGGCGTCTGACATAGCAGCATAGTTATAATTACACGTATTGAAAAAGTTTGAAATTTAAATTCATATAATAAATATTTTAGGAAATAGAAGAGAAACTAAGAAAGCTAAGGATTGAAACTCCAGTGAACCATCCAAGCACCAAGGAGGTGCTGGACAAGGATCTGATCATGAATCTTGTCGTATTTGGAGCTTTCTATCCAAACTATTTCTTCAATGCCTACAATGAGCAGAGGGAAAAGGATGCATTCAGGTATTTAGCCAAAGAGAAAGCTTAGGCCAGCCAAAATTTATAAATTTTGGGTTCGTTTCTTGGTTTAAAGTGACTGTTACTTAGCTTTTCAATAAGTTGTATTAATATTCATTGTTTGCTTCTGATAAAGCCCTTAACCACCCAGAAGCCGTACACATAATTCACTAATTTATGATTATTGTTAAAAAAATCCATCTTTATGATACGGCACGCAACGTTTACTTTATGGCAGTGGCGGATTAATGGCGACTGATATATTTTAGAGCTGTGATGGAAAATGACCCCATGCGCTCCGTGTATTTTCAAAACATGCCCCGAGATGACCTACCATTTGCGTCTCTGTACACAGCTCAGGTTACTGACTACCTGGAGAAGAGTGTAGGCAAGAATGCCATTGATGAAGTCAAGTTTGACAACACTAAGATTGTAGGAATGATTACATGATATTATGTGCAAAATTGATGGTATATTAATTGGTCACACAAAATCATACCTAGTGATTGAATGTCTTTCATTCTGTTAGAAAATTTATTGGGAAAACGTGATTTTTATTTTCTTGTCACGTTTCCCTGTACCAATGAGCCTTCAACTAACGTGGTCCGTCTGTCATGCTTATACACATTTAAATGAAACTTGCCAATATATTTTTTTTTGACTAACACATTGTTCTTTAACTATTTGTCAGGACTTTGGTACTTCGCTCTTTATGGATGTCGTCATCCGTGTTTACTTACTGAAGGGTTGTTGTAATTCTAATTTCTTTACATTTAATTCTCCATTTAAAAAGTCCACATTAAAAAATATGGATCATGATACTTGTAGATGCAGCGCTGCACTTACAAGTAACATGTTTAACTTTGCTGCACTTACAAGTAACATGTTAAAGGGAGATAGAAAAAAGGAGATAGGCAGACAATGTTAGTTATATTTTTTATTGAAAATAAGCTTTTTAGTCATTCTAAAGAACTTCAAAACCCCTAACAAATTCCTTCATCTTGAACCAAATTAAACTGGAATACCAAGAAGACTCATATCAAAGCAATGAGAGGTTGTCACAGAACCTTCTTACATAGTTATTTGGATAAATACATGTGGAGGGATCGCTATAATGATAATGCATTTTACAATTTGTGCAACCAGATTGCTATTCAATATCATGTGTAATTATTTAATAATATTTTTGCATATATTCAAAACCATTACTAATAAACGTTTAGCTAACGAATTAATCTTAATTGTTTCTATTTCTAATCATATTAGTATCTCTATAGGGAATGGAGGGGGGATATTGCTGCACCTACAAGTAACATGTATGAGTTTGCTGCACCTACAAATAACATGTGATAAGCGCTGCATCTACAAGTAACATGATCCAAAGATATATATACATCTCATTATATTAAATCAAAAATATCCATGCGAAATGAATTCATGTAATTTGAAACGGCTCAGTGGTGTTTAAATCTGACAGCAAGTCCAGTGAGAACAGTATCCCAGCTGCAGCCCTGAAGGCTGTCAAGAACGGGAAACTCGGGTAATATTTTTTAAAGCTGCGCTTTCCTACAATCACAATTGGTTCGTTCGTTCGTTCGTTACGTTTGTTTATGGAATACTGTACTTTCAATTTCAAACTTTGCATGTTTCCTGAAAAAAAAGATTGTTTAATATTTTGACATATAATTGACACATTGTTTCGATTATTAAAATGGAATTTACTAACTTAACAACATTTGTGATTTGCTTAATATTTCTTGTAATATTTTGAGCTTTTCTTGTAAGAAAATTTTAACTGACAACTTTTTAAAATCTATAAATGCAATCGTGAAATAAAAGCACTCATTTTATAGTGTCGCCTTATTTTGTATAGGAATTCATTGGAACTAGATCTGTATCATCCTGACAAGGCAAAACAATTCCTGGAGAACCTGGAGAAGAGCCGCCAAGATGCCACTATAGAGGGGTGTGTAAAGCTTGACCAGCTTGCCCCACCAAGTTTGACCTGCAGGGAGGTAAGCGTGCAGATAGTGTCGCTGGAGAATCCTCAGTGTATCTGGGTGGTTTACGAGGAGAATTGGGACAAGCTGTTCAGGATGCAGAATTTCATCAGGACCAACCCGGAGAAGTTTCCTGTGGCTACAAATATACAGGTAGTTGATGACAAAACACGTTGGAAAGACTCATTTTACGAGTAATTACTGTTTTAAATACTTTGAACGTCTGAACAACTATATTCAAATTTAATAGTAGATAGCTAATTAGGGTGATAGTTTTGCTCTTGGAAACTGCAGAGTTATTGGGAGATAATTTCATAATTTACTTAAAGTACATAGATCAAAAGCTTTTTTGAAGGAAATCCTCACCTGACAATCTGCCGATCGACAAAAAAACAAACGTTGGTGGCGGAATTCAATGATTGCTTTAATAGCGCTATGTAAGTGCTCAATCACATCTTATTTATCAACAGTTTTTCTCCTTAAATTAATTAACACCTTTTTTCTAAGGTGGGCGGCATTTATCTGGCCTTCTATGACGACAACTTTTATCGTGCGCGCATCGAGTCCTTGGAACCAATAGAAGTTTTCTTCATTGATTATGGAAATAAAGAGACATGTGAGAAGGAGGGAATCAGAAGTATACCAGTTGAACTACAGGTAAATATTGCGGCTATCCCTCAACTCTTAAATAGACCGCCCCCTCCCCCCACCCCGACCTACAAGTTATCTATAATACAAAGCAGAAAGATGTCTCTTCTATGTGTCCATCTGAAGCTTAAGATCCGGTAACCGCTGAACTGATTTTGCTTCTCTATTCAAGTAATATAACTACTGGTTTTAAGCTATTTTTGAGACATCCCTACCCCCCCCCCCCCACTCCCAGAAAAAAATCACTTTTCGATTTTTTATGAAAAGGGGGGGGGGAAGAATGTTTAGTAATTAAACAAAATAAATTAAGTTTCACCATGGTTTTATATGAAATATGAATATTTTGTCAAAAACAAAATAAAATAACAGTATAAAAACCTCAATTGCTGTAAATTTCAAAAATACATTAATTAAGCTGAATATTTTAAGTTACCACCTCTCTATCTATATAAAGATACATTTTTCATCCAAATAATTTACTTTTGTTGAAATAACAGTTTGAACTCAACAAAACATTTGATGATATTTCATCAAAAGGCATTTATATTTTTAAAATTATTTCATTCAAAACCATGGCGAAGTTTATTTTTTTTTTAGGCTCACCTGTCTGATCCTGCCTACGCTGTAGAAGTTTCCCTAGCTGGCATTCAACCAAATCTTGTCAGATACAGTAAAAATCAATGGAACAAGGACGTCGTTGATGAGATGACAACATTTTACGAGACTGATGTGGATACTGGTAGATTTATGACAGGTAGGCCACTAATTTTTGTTATACCAGCGAAGCAGCTCTTCAATTAAATATGTAAGAAACATAGTTTCTCGGCTACAATTTGAGATAAACAATTACATTTTTTGTGAATGAATAATTATCCGTTCTTTGAGCAGCAACCAACTGTTATTAAACATTGACGAATAAAAGTTTTTTTTTAAAACTAGATTTTATTCTTGTGATTTGCAACCTATTGATATTGTCACTCGGATTTTTTTCGGATTTCCTGTTTTAATATGCAATGTTATTTATATAGGAGAAATCTACGCGGATGTGGAGAGCAAGAAAGGGTTCAACAAGTTCAAGATTAAATTATCCAATCTTTATTTTATCACAAAAAATGGAGAAAGGTAGAAATATGAGATTAATAAACAGGTTCTGGTGATTTCCATGGACAAACTGAATGTTCTTGTGAAGGTGGGGGGGGGGGGGGGGGGGCGGTGGTCCCATAACATAGAATTTTCTGAGAGTGCCGCTAAAATGAATCAAGAAGGTGTCTCAGTACATTAAAAAATTAGGGTTGGCAATCCGAATCCGGAATCCGTTATTTTGATAGCGGATTCGGATTCTTAATTGTTAGGCTAAAAGTACGTCTTGAGTTTTTTGGTCCAAATATATATTTTAATTTTTAACAAAGTTATTTTGGCCGCTGTAGGGTCTAGAAATTTTAAGAAAAGCTACTGTGAAAATATGAAAAAAAAAACGCAGCTTTAGATTCTTCCCAGTTCTCGGTAAAATTTAATCCCTTAATTTTTTTTCTTAAAAGGCCTTTTAAAATATTGCTAGATTCCGGAATCCACGGATTCAGTTTCATTTTGGGCGGATTTTTTGTAAGAATCCGAAACCGGTTCAAAAATTGGACGGATTGCCAACCCTATAAAAAATACCATTTAATGAAGAATTAACTTTTAAATGGACTTATTGTTATTGTAAGTTATTAAAATTTTCCCATAATTAAAAAAAAATACTGCAAAACCGTTTACTAACTCATAAAAATCCGTGTGAAGAGGTGAATGGGTTGAGTGGTTGTTGGAAAGACAACTAGCTGAGCCGCTCACAGAAAGCTTGGCTGTTCAAAACAAGGCGAGGGAGAGAGCTGAGTTTGATGGTAAACAAGATTGTGTCCAGGTGGGTAATATCTTGGAAGTGGAACGGGCACTTCTCAAAATCTTGGAAAAGTAAGGCCTCAGAAATACGTTATGATTATCTTGTAAGACATTTTTTTATCACAACGATATTTTTAAACTTTTGAGAAATTTCCCCATGGCTCCTTAAACGGGATTCATAAAATTTCAAAAATTTCAGAATGAAATGTTATATTTTAAAGCATTATAGACCGGAACATTATGAATTAATTGATATTAAACTCTATTTTTTCGACCGAAATAACTCGATTCACGTTTAATTGGGAGTTGATAATTTATTAATTTTGTCTCAAAATGAGTTTTATAATAGCTTTATCATAGTATTAATTTAAATAATGATAATAATAACCTAATGTAACAAGACTTTTCATATTCAGGAACATTTGAACAATCCCAACAGATACAAAGATTCTGCCCCAATCCATATTGATGTAAAACATGAGATGACAACAAGAAGAATTGCACTGAAGGTAGAGTTTTTTTTGGAGTCTGTTTCCAAGTTTTTTATAAGGTCGCCAAGTTTGGGGTTTCCAACATTTTTTATTCTCTATTCTCGTACGTAGTCTTTTTTCGACTTTTAATGCTAAATTTTGCAGATGGTTAAGTCTTATGAGATCTTGATGGGCATACACATAGAACAAACATTTCCAAAATTAGGATAGAATTAGAATTTATCATTTATATAGAAGGGATGTGGAAATGCAACTATTTGAAATAAAAAAAATAAACTTAGTAATAAAAGTTGTAAACAGTACAGCACTGGGATTTTGTGGACACTTGTTTAGAAGAAGTTCATTGTGAAAATCGCGATAGAGCCACCGCCAAAACGGTAATTTCTTCCAATTACTGTTTAATACTGATATAAGGCGATAGCTACGGTTACACACCGCCGTTTCTTTGCTGGTTCACATCGTATCAAATAAAAGCAACATAATACAAAACCATAATGCCCTCCCTCTTACAGAAAGACAAACTGTAACTAAATATTAATATTAACAGGGGCCATTTCACGCCATGGAGACAACCATTTCTGGTGTAACTGCGGTAAACAAGACCAAGCAGGCCAGAGTTGATCCTGTCTCCGTCAACTCCATCCTAGTGGACTGTAATCGTGCCGCGGAAAATAATCGTTGGTTGGTGGCTGATACATTGGCGTTATCTGCGGCCACGGGTAATCTAAATCTCAGGTAAGATACTTAAAGGCATACAGTTTTCACTTCTTCCACCAATTTAATAAAATCTAAGTCCTTTCTCGTCACGTATGACCCTTAAGACATCTAAAACTATGGTCTCCAATAAGTTTTTCTGTTTAAATCCGGACGTCCGCATCCTGTCATTCTTATGTCTGCATGTCCGGATAAGTAAGTTAGTAAAAAGTCTTAACTTTGGCTATAGTTGGGATAGACGCTTGGTTCTCACAGTTCTTTAAACGCACAACCAAGCCTTATCAATATAGGTCACTACGGACGTCCGCCTCCCGTATAAGTAATTTAACAAAACAATAACTAACTTTGGCTATAGAATATAAGAATAGCTTTTTTTTCAGTCGTCAGAGACAGTTAATACCTTATATTTCAGCAAATAAATATAGATTCTTTTCATGAATTGTGATATGTTACAAATTAAAACCTATGAATAGAAGTAATGGTTGTTTATAATTTAGGAACACTGGATGGTTGCCCTGCAGACCTGGACTGGGACCATTGGCTATCATCTTATTTTCTCCAAAGTATTTATTTTTAAACTTAAAAAGCATTTTTAGAATTTATTTTTGTATACAGTTCTGCTGAACAAGAGGAGGGGAAGTTTTGACATATTTGCGTCAACAATGTGTATAGGCTATATTTTTTTATAACTGAATTTATGATACTTTGACAAAATCAAAACGTTCAACTCAAATTTTATCTACTGTAACTAGCATAGTAATTATACCCATTCGTCTTAGTGCTTTATAGCTATGTTTACCTCAACTAGCGGCTAACTCTTAGAAAGGGCGTTACGACCCACCTGTAGCCTTTACTACCTAAGACTAAAGTTTAAAAAAACTGAGGCAAAAGTTTTTAAGAACTCACCTCTGGTTATTTAAAATTAATTTTTAGTGGCGTTTTCTTTGAAGAAGTTTGTGCTACTTTCTTTAAAAATGATAAACAATCTTATGAACATATATAATAACTTTGCTGATAATTGGAACCCAAACCGTTCAAGAAACCCTGCTACCTATATATGAGAATACTTTTTGCGTAGAAGCCGTTTCTTTTTACATATTTGCCTGCTGGTATTGGTTCAAACCTTATACTATATTTTAAGGGTTCAACTGAGAATGAACGCGAAGAGGAACTGTTATGTTGGTTTTCTTGCGGGACTCGGTTACACCGTGGAATCAGAGACCAAGGCTGGCAGACCTATCTATCCAGAGTATGATGCGGAGGTCGATTTTGATGTCAGGTTACTCACTTGGTTTTAGTTTTGGTGCTACTCTATAACTTTGTTTTCTGTCGGTCCGACTCCCCACACGTGTCGTTTGAGGGAGGAATGGAATTTATTTGTTTACTATAAACCGTCAGCCTGCTTTTTTGCAACGGGGAATATTAGCTCGAATTAACAAGAACATTTGAGCGAAAATTGCGTTGCGCATGCAAAAAAAATGCAGATACAAACCACAGAGGTGTATATTTTGCATGGCATACCCTGCTAATGAGGGGGGGGGGTATTTGTGAGGGGCAGAAAAAAATTAAAAGTCCTGAAAACATTTTTGTCCATTTTTGTGCTCTCCTTGAGGGAAGAAAACAAGTTGGAGAGGGGGGGGAATAAAAAAATAGAGTAAAAACAGTAACAAGCCCTTTTCACTCCACAGGGGGAGCATAGGCCGCTGACAATTTGTCAGTGTTTCTGTAACAATGTGGCTTTATATGGATATGGGATAGGGTTGTCAGCCCTAAGCCCTATGATTGCGGTGTAAAGCGTCTATTTGCAATATCAAACAATCAACCATTTGATTGCACGACCTTTGTCTTAGAAGTCCTAACTGTGCATGGTAGTGAGTTGCGCCTGTTTTAGGCCAAGGCATTCCCCATACTCTAACTATTTATGTCGCGCACCTGACATAGCAGCAGTAGGAACCATTTTTAACGTCTCTAGTTATTACGCGGTGTCGGACCGAGATTCGAACTTATCACCTTCCTGACGACGAGCGGATGCGCTACGTATTAAAATAAAGAGTACTGAATACAAATTTCCAGTTTTTCCTTCTTCTTAGATGGATAAAAAGAGGTGGTTGGGAAGGGGGTATGTAATATACACCCCTGACACACATCATTATGTTTAGATTCGGAGATGATGAGAAGTTGTTGGTAAACAATATCCGCCGCGTCATGTCAGATGTTCTGGCCTATGGACCTGAAGGAGTTCTCAGATTGAGTCAGGTTAATTACTTCCAATGGGAGGACAATCAGACTATTGCACGAATATTACCTATGTCACGTTATAAAATAACTTAAATACGCGATACTCAAAAGTATAAGATAATATAGAAATAAAATATGTAGAGAGAGAAAAACTTCTTTCCTTTAATTCCCCCCCCCCCCCCCCAAGTTTGTTCCTCTAAAGAGTGCAAAAAAATAGAAAAAAGTTTTCAGTAGGTCCTCTTTATTTAATTCATTTTTTTACCCCTCCCACACTTTTTTTTATCTCAAGAAGCGGGGAAAAAATTGGAAAAAAATGATTTCAGTACTTTTTATTTTCCTATTTGTACATTTTAGGTTGAATTCATGCACAAGAGCCGTGAAGCTATCATAAGAAATCTGATAATTCTCTTAAGAATTAAAGAACTGGCTTACAAGGTATCTTCTAATATCTACCCCAAGTAATTGGATGTCTGTTCGTGTAGATTTTAATTTGGATTAGTCAGAAAGCGCTGCAGATTTTTTGAGCACATATACAATATACATATAATAAGGCTATGCTTATTGCCCAGCCATACCCCCTTCAATTGCGTCATTATGCTCATATTTACTTAATCATTCAAACAACATTAGCTAAAGGGTATGCAAAAAGATGCATAGATTTTTAAAATTCAAAATGCACGGCTTGTGCTAATGGTAGAAAAAAGTTACGCATACCGTTAGAAGAACAACTATGAAGTCTACTTTTAGGTAATAGAAGAGCGGTTTCTATGCTACGTTTAGTTAGGGAGCTACGTGGTAAAATGTCCCAACTGACGTAAAACTTGTTTTTATATTTCCTTATTTTTAATTAATTTCATTGAGAGTGGAGGTTTCTTGCTCGACATAACATTTTCAGGCAAATTGCAAAGTTGTCCTTGTATACCGATGATTTGGGGTGGTTAGTGCGATGCATAGTATTTTAATAATAGGAACGTTTTAAGAGCAATGATATCCTTACATTATGATGGAAAACATAATTTTAATTGAGGTTGGGGAAAGTAAGCATAAAGGCCATGAGAGGTACAAGTCATGGTATGCAGAACATGTTACTGTCAACACCAATGCCACCAGGTTATTCAGGTAAATTCAGCGGTTGCAAACATCATTGGGGTCATGTGAAAGAAACGAACTCGCGGGTTTCGTCATATTTGTACAATAGCTTTTCTCCTATTTTTCTAACCCTGCGGGGCCAATTGCTTAACCCTGACGGGCAATCACCTTACCTAACCTAAAATAACCTTTTAAAAGCTACTGTGAAAATACGACGAAACCCGCAACTTTGTTTCCTTCACATGACCCCATCATTGCATGTGAATTAATTTGAGAATTCCTTTAGGGGTGAAATATTTCAAGGGATTGAAAACAGTTGTGTTAGGAAAGTTTTTTGAAAAAATATCTAGATTACATCAAAAGATTTCAAGTAAAGGTATTATCTATGTCAAATTTTTTTTTTGGGGGGGGCATCAAAGTATACAGAATTAATATTAAGGTTTAAACGATCTGGAACCCTCTTTGGAGCATAATAAATTACTAAAACAAATTTTCATTTCAAATCATCATTTTTTGATTAAACACTTATGACAAAAAGTCTGAAATTTTTCTGCATAATATTTTCTAGTGATATCGAGGCTCCTAAGTTGAAATCTATCCGCCATCAAATGTTTTCTTTTGGACAGAAAGCTGGGTGAGTTATTTTACTTAATCAAAATCGAATTTTTAACAAATACTATTAAATGTTTATAGTTTCGCTTTGCTGAACGATGTTTGTATAATGTTGATCCTATTTATCGTTATGATCAAATACTCACTTTTTTCCACGAATTAAAAAAAATTAACGTTGTTCCCAACCAGGTCAGATTGTCTGTCCTGAATGAGTGTAATGGATGTAGAATATACGGAGATATTTTGACAGGGAGAAAATTGTCGTCAATTCAGTTTGGCAACATGGAACTCGTTTATTGGTCAGTTCATTCACCTAGTAGGAGGGTAGGGGGAATAGTTATTTTAGCCCGCTGTGTGTTTCAATTTATTATATGAAAATCTGGTGTAAGATCCAAATAATGATATATCCGTTATGAGTGTATATCAAATGAATGGTTCGTTTATTTTAGACTAGCGGCTACGCCCCTAGAGGCCTCTAGGGGCACTTGAGGAGGGGGGAGTCGAATTTGATAACCCAATTTCTTATTTTAGATTTTAAAAGTAAAAAAAATATTACATTTGACGTTTATGTTTGCGTTGAACTCTCTTTCTAAAATTGAGAACGTAAAAAAAAATTCGTTTTTTTGTGAATTCTCTTGGGAGGGTGGTGGTACCCTCCCCAAAATAGTTAAAAACCTTCCTGGGACATATAGGAATCTACCCTGTTAAGGAGAACCCGATCGGTTCAGCGGTTAGGGAGATCCTTCGGTACAGACACACAAACACACAGACAAACAGACATCCTGTTACTTTAGTATAAGGATAGATTTATATAGAGACCATTTTTTTGTAGAACAAGCACTGAGCCATTTGAGATGGACGAGTATTGTCCTATCTGTAGCCAGGTAACATTGTTTGATAAAATTATTGTATCATGAACAGAAAACGAAGTAGCAGGTTTCGTCGTATTTTCATAGTAGCTTAGTGGTGTATATTCTGCACGGGATCCCCCACTAATAGGGGGGGGGGGGGGGGAGAATAAAGATATCTAAAAAAGTTTTTTCCCATCCTTGGGGGGAAAAAACTAGAAAAATATTTGGGAGGGGTAGTAAAAAACGAAGAAAATAAGGAGTAGTGGAAACATTTTTCCATTTTTTCCCTTTTTCTGGGGGAAAAAATAGGAGAGAATGTACCTAATATTTTGCAGCAGGGGAAAATGTATCTTTGCAGAATATACCACACCCCTGTAGTGGTTTTTGATATGTAGGTTATCTTAATGAGTGCCCCGCAGGGGCTTGAATTAGGAGATAAGCTACTGTGAAAATACGACGCTACTTAGTTTTCTTTTCATATTCTAAATTATTTTTCCTCCATCCTCCCACCCACCATTTAAAATGTATGTTATGGTAAGAAAGGCTTCATATTGGTTATGAAAACATTTGATTTGTTGTTGCTTTAAACAGCCTTGAATCAATATTCCCCGCTTTGGTAGGAATTTACCTGTACTTTTTTTTACTATTTTAGAATATTAGCCAATCCATAGTTGGGTTTTTGTAACATGTAAGACGTATACCACATGTTTTATGTTTTGTTCTTTCTTAATTATGAACTGAGTAGTGCTTTTATGAATTCCTTACCTTGATTTATTTCCTTTCTTTGTTTCTATTACTTAGAAATTGATGATATTTCGAATTGTTGTTTCTGAGATATTTATGATGATAATTGTTTATTAAGAGTTTATCCAGCCCCGCTCAGATAACTTCTCATATGGAGACAGAGCCTCACAAAGCAGCTGCTGCCAGGGTAACTTAACATTTTTAACCCGCGACCGTGGCTCAACACGTAGCACATCAGCTCGTCATCGGGGAGCTGAGAGGTTCGGATCTCGGCCTGACACCGCGTCATAACATTTACCGCTCTCAGACGTATTGAACCGGTTCTAGCCGGTAGCTGCTGGTACTAAAAATCTAATAAATGGTTTTTGGGTTCATTTCACATGAGCTAAAGCATGAATATAATATAATATGTTTCAAGAAGTTGATTCCTACTTAATTAATGATAGATTTGCTCTAAAAAAAGCCCAAAAAGACGGCTGAATGACTGAGCCGTTAGACGTTACTATTCCAACTTTTTGTTCGATTTAGGGAAAATATACCCCTCAGATATTACTTATGCCAAGATTCATAACAAAATTGGATTATAAAGTAGTAAAGGCCATTTGCACATTGTTAGAGATGGTTTTATTAAACCACCCACCCCCTCCTTGACTCGAAATAATATGGTTGTTTTTTTTAGGTTGAAAGCATTTGTGGATAAAGGTTGAATCAGAATCTGACTAGACTTCAAATATGAAAAATTAGTAGTCTTACATTTGACCTCAAATTTGATATTTTTTTGATTTCAATATTGTAATTACTGTACCTACTAAACATATCGTATTCCTTATATTTTTGTTACCAAACGAACAAAACCAGTTGTGTTGTATCATTTACCTTTTTTTTTATTTTTTACTACTCTATTTTCTATTTCCCTTAGTCTACATATGTATTTTTTTTTTCAGAGAAAATGGAGTCGAATTTTAGATGCCTGCTTTGCAATGGTAAATCCTTAATTTGCTGATTTAAATTCAACGTAGCTGCTCGTTCTGTCCCAGGATGACTGTTTGAGTGTTGACCTAATTTGTATTATAACTTGAGACGTTTCTTGGTTCATACTGCCATCCGTCAGACACACGAGGTTACTGTACTGGGCTTTAAGGCGCAGTTTACGCATTCTAAGAGTTTTGCCATATCACAAGATCTTGCACCTAATATCTCATCATTATAAATCTATCTCAATTCTGTATATTAGGCGCTTTTACACCCAGTGAAAAGAATGGGCCTTAACCCAAGTATTAAACAAATTTACGGAAATACCCCTCGCCTTAATTTCAATCCATACTATTAGTGGGGGGTGTCAGTGCTAAACAAGGTAATTTGTGTGAAAGTTTCTATTGTAATAATCTTACTATTTCTAGGAAATATGCGGGGAAGTAATCTGTTGTTGACTCACATTCACGATCATCATAATGTCGCCAACGTAATGGTTAGTTTTGATTTACAAGCCTACCGAGGGGGAAATGGGCTGTTGTTTATTGCACAAGTACCTTAAGTTTTACAATAACGTTTTCTTATTCGTTGGCCTACTTTGGGGGCTTTCGATGAATTTTTATTGTCCATAAGTTTCGACCACTAATTGTAATCCACAGTAGGGTAATTTTGTGTATTAACATTGGGAATGTTCATAAATCAGTCGGCCATTGTCTTATCCCTGACTAACGTAGCTTCTCTGTCAATAGTGATTGAATTTTCATTATTTTTGGTGTTTCAAAATATCTTGTTTAAAAACATCCGTAGCTTACGACGTTGACATTCTTGTTAATATGCCATTTCTACTTTGTTAAAAGAAATAAATTGCACCATGGAAAGGAAACGAAGTAGCAGGTATCGTCGTATTTTCACAGTAGCTTTTGATATGTAGTTTGGTTGGGTAACTGTTAACGATTGCCTTGCAAGGTTAGAGTCTCCCGAAGGGGCTAGAAATAGGAGAAAAGCAACTGTTAAAATACGACGAAACCCGCTACTTCGTTTTCTTTCCATAATTCATAAAATCCAATTGAAATTAGAATAAATGTTTTATAGGCTGAGAGATTAATAATCAAAAGTGCCAGACTGAGCCCTCCCCAGATAAAAGATGCAATCAAAGGTTAGGAATATTTTTAAAAACAAGGCTTTTCTACAGTCGGTCCATCCGTAGCGGATTTATCAAATTAATTTATGTATATAAAAAAATATAAAGACTCGAAACGTTACCAGAAAATGTGTGTGTGTGTGTGTGTGTAGCCATTGTTTCTTAGTGTTTGGATCTAAGTAGTCACCGAGAAGGACGAGACACTTTTGTAAAGCCACTGGGACTATACATTATGCCTTGACCTGCTGTCTCAAGGGAGCTACTCTTTATTACCTCAACCTCGCTGAGTATGGCAGGTGTCCCAAATAAAGTCACCGTAATGAATGACGCTCTCTGCAAAGGAGCTTGGGATAAGGGTTGTACAAATATATACGTGACTGTCAAGTATCCAAACCACTCAATAATCTTCCTTCTTACACAACCAGGGGAAGTTGTGTGAATGTGTTCAACTGAGAATTCGAGTTGCCACATGGGGACTTGAACTTGAACTCGAACTCTCATCACCGTAACTCAGTGCGTTACCACTGAGCTACGACGCCCCATATTACCAGAAAATACAATCGCCTTTTAAAATAAATAGATTTTGACATTCTTTTTTACAATTAAGTAATATACATTATCGTAGTCTATAATATGATATAAATGTTGATCTGTCCGAATCAGGCAATATAAGACATATTAATCTAGACATTTCTGCCTTAGATTTCCAAATATTCTGCATTTTTTACAACCATACACATCATCATGATTTGTTCTTCTTCATTTGCCAAAACTTTCTGTTCATCTTCGTTTTATAGGATATTGTTGTCTTTGTAAATTTGTTGATAGGCTACAATATTCTGGTTTAATTTCAGTGTTTGAAATGCAGAATTTCACAACTAATCCACCCATAAAAGAGGAGACTCAGGTAAAAATTAAAGGGGGTCATTTTTTGCGTATTTTCCGTGAAGTTGTGTGTAAGTCAAACTCGCTTATCAAGTCAAACTGTTCGTAATAATTAAATTTCATTTAATCAAAATTAAGAAAACTTTGACTTAATAAGCACATTTGACTAAAGGGTAACACATAACTTTACGGAAAATACGCAACAAAAGGACTCCCTTTATAAAATCTGACCTATTTTCTTCTCTAAAACTGTAGCATGTCCGTAACTTAGTAAATCTGTCTGTTTCGTCGCCAATAAACGTATTGAGAGGACTTTCATGTCACTGCAGTTGCTCTCTTTTCTTTGTCTCTCCCATTTTACCTCTTGTATATTATTATAACCACTCACGCGCGCGCGCGCTATTTTTAACTCTTTCTCCTACACATCTAATGACAGACCGCGGCGGCGGGAAACAGCTGTAAGCGGCTGACGATAATATTCACTAAATATTTGTATTTCTTATTAAAAAGAACTATAGAAAAAAAAATTTTAAAGTTAACAAAAATTTTTATCATTCTACTACTGTTTTTAACTTAAAACTCACAACCTTTACGGATTTTTAGCGCAACCTTCTCCCTTTATTAATTTCATTATGTTTAAATTTTTCGTAGGCCATTGACCTGACTGAGTACCAAGAGCCAAGCTCAAGGTAATTTCAAATCTTCATAAAACAATTTCACCAGGTTCGAGTCCTCTCCAAGTCATCTTGTATCATACTCTACTCTTTGGAACTGTAACGCGGCCATGCGCCCTATTCCTTAACCCTTTGGGGAAGAGGAACATTTACATGAAAGATAATTGAAGAACTAGATTGATTATTATTTGTAAATCAAAAGAATAGTTAGGACAACGTCACAAACAAATTAAACAACAAAAAAATCATAGTTTATCCCGACTACAATATTTTAAAGTAGTAACTAGTTTGTAAATTATAGGCTGCACCATTATTATTTTACTTAATTAAATCTTTGTGTGAAAATTAGTTTTTTGTTGAGGTATTTATTTAGGAAATTTTGTTTTATAGGATGTCCATGGATTCTGGATTTTTCCAGATATCTGAGACTGGCACGCCTGTCAGAGAAATCACAACCTGTGGTTACATACCATCAACAACAACAGCACATCAACCTTCGGATCTATTCATGAACCCACGACAACCCCCCCAACCCCATCAGACCCCTGGGATGGTTGCGTGGGCCACACCCTCCCCAAATATAGTGCCACAGCCCATTAGCACTGAACCCAACCAAAATATGATAATGAGTCAACAACAGCAACAACAACAGTGGCACAATCATCTCCTCAACATGAGTACCCAAAATCCCAACGCTCAATACAATCACTCGGTAAGTATAATCTTATTGAACCAACCAATCAAACTTCAATAAAAGTCCAAGTTTTTAAACCAACGAATAGGAAAACGTTATTCTCGTATTCATTCGAATCCGGTGGATAGGAGCCGGTTCTCATCCATACGAAAAAACTATGTCTAGCATCGTATTATATCCAGCTTTCTACGAATATAGAAATGTACAATCATAAGATTAAAACTAGTTTAAGCCGTTTATAATACGATGCGAGAAATAACTATTATTAAACTTTGTGGGCTAGTGCAACAAACAGCCTATCTCCCTGATAAATACTACACGTCATTCTGTTCATAAAAAAATTCTCCAATAATATTATAGAACAATAAATATTATTTTTAAAAAGAGGGGCTTGTATTGTTAATCCTCGCATGAATGATAGATATGTTACGTAAATCTAAAGAAAACCCGTTTTCTGTTTGGCATCCTTTTTTAGTTGAGCGTATTATTGTGTTTGACTGACCGTGACCATCCCCTGCCTTATTCAATATTAATGACGCAAAAGTTTTGATTGAAACCAATTTTGTTCAGATTGCAGAATCTTGTTCTACCCCGCGAAATACTCCACTGCGAGTGGCACAAAATCTTACAGTTAGAAGAAGAGAGGAATGGATTTCAGCAGAGCAATCTCCCAAAAAGTCAAAGGTTGGATATATTTTTAATTGCTGTAGTAGTCAAAAATATTTTATATGATTCAGTAAGATTTTATTTTACGTTAAGATCTCGCTAAAAACTTGAAATTCACTTCTTGGGATGGTTTAACGATATTTTTTTGCAATCTCACTGCCCCTCGAATTTAGCACTTAGGCCATAAATCAGCCGTTAGTATTTCACGTTAGTTAGTTGCTTGACCAAATACATAAATATCTTTTTAATTCTTAAACTTTTTAGTATCATTTTTTGGTGAAATGTGATTTTTCTGGCTCCTGTTTAAGATGGATAGCTTATTCATTTTTATAGCACCCAGTATATGAAATATGTATTTTTTTGTCCGTTTGTTTGTCGGTATTTGTATTCATTGCTCTTTAACTCACTTTCGCCTTTTTGTCCATCTAGGGTTTATTTGCGTTTTGCTACTAATGTATGTTGTCATCCTTGATTATATAAGAAATACCTGTCCCACCCTACAAGAACTGGAGAACTTGGAGACATACCTTATCTGTCCAGTCATCCTGCATGTGTGGCCAGGGCCAACAAGGATGAAATTGATCAATACAAAGGTAAGAAGACCAATAATAAAACAATTTTTCCATAGTTATTGATGGACAAAACTCGTTGTGCTTTTATTAGATAGGGTTAATTGATGTTCAGGTCTAATGGTTTAATTATTTGATAGTTAGGGAGAAAGTATACGTAACTTGTGATAACTCTAGTAAAATAAGGGACTATTCCTTTAATTATTTTGATGTATTCAACATTTTTCTTCCTTAATTGTAGAGACCAAGGTTTTCCGGACTTTTTTAAAGCGACACTTTTCTATAATTAGGGTCTGTACAATTTACTTATTTCCATTCTATTGAATTACAGATTAGTAAATGATTTATTGATTAACTTTTAAAATTTAAGGACAATACAAAATATTTTACTTGTTATATTATGACCTATATCCATTCTTAAAATTAAAAATGTGTAATATAAGATTAAAACTAAGGGGCCGAAGGAGAACCGGTTGTAATCCAGCGGACATTAATCGGTTTCGAAGCCATACTGGAAATTTATGTATTAATATAACTAATAAAATAATATTAATATTGTTAAGATGAGGAGAACTTGCCAGAAGGATGGAAATCTTTGTATGTTGCCTCATCCAAACGATTCAAGTAGTTGTTTTTTTTTATATATGATCATTTTGTGCTGATGTGATATTAAGATTTTTAGAAAAGAAAGTTTTTAATATGGGCTTCATAAGGTTGAAACTTAATTTATTTGAGAATACCCAGGGATCAAAGGGATAAGGTAATGGTTGATAGATAAATATCCACATACAATATACATTGATGATAAATAAAATTACCCCTCTGTATTTGTTTTTTTTACCTCCTTAGTTCCAAGTTTAATCAAGTCATCAGGATAATGTCGATATGAGATTAATACACATTTGCTGCAGAATATGAGGAGAACCATTCTTTTTTTCCCCCAGTTAAAACCAGTTTTTGGCCGAGGACCTATAACTATTAATTCTAGATACCTGGATCCAACAAGCAGTTATGTTTTCAAGTCAAAGATTGCGGTGTACAAATATCTTGAGGTAAGGAAAAGTTACATTATGAGAACAAAATAAAATAAAAAAAAATAAAGGAACCGCTTGGAATATTCAATTTGCAGTTTTTATGGTTTTTCGAAATAAAAATAGTTTAAATAGTTAACTGAATTGATTCCTTATGTTTTTTTTTATAAATCCGATTCCGGCGTTACATTATGTAAGCGACTTCTTTCTTTCTTATTTATGAAAAATAGCAAAAAAAAGCATTAAAAAGGTAACCTTTTTCTGAAATGTGTTTATTGGCGATTTTCGTCAAATAGTTTTTGGACCAAAAACTGGAGAAATCTCAATTCGAAATCTTGGGGGGGGGGGGCCGCCGGGGGGGTGGGATTGGTGGATTGGTGTTGAAGTCATATTTCTATTTTGTCAGGGAGCCAACAACGAGGAAGCGCTGGACAAATTTTCCAACTGCATGTCATCATCCAGCAAGCGGCTGGCAGGAATTATGTAATAACAGCAGGCAACAGCGAATTATTCAGGTAAATGAATTCCAAAACAAAGATGACAAAATCCATATAAGCGAAGCTCTGAAAAGTAAGGAAAAAGGAACATAAACAATTGTGAAGTGTCAGAACAGAAAAAGCAAAATATAAATTTTAAGTCTGAACAAAATTGTATAGAATTTGTTGCAAAAGTACCATTTGACATAAACTCATTTGACAAAAAGGTAAAGATAAATGAGATATTATAGGATAAATTAAAAATTGTTTCAAAATATTTAATATTAACATGTTTTAAACTGACGTATGGACAGTATTTTAAAGATTATAGAGTATAGGTTTCGTACTAAGGGAATCATCTTGTCAAGTTTGAAATAGATAGGACAATTTTAATCTGCCTTAATTAATGATTAGAGCTATCCGTTACGGATGGATGGACGTACGGACGGATTGGTCCTTATTATAGAAAAGATTCGCCTTTAAAAACATAGGAATGGGGTTGACTTATAGATTCCGTATTTAAGTATTATTGTTTTAGTTTGAAATTTCCTAAGAAATCCAACTCAAAACACACAAACATTTTATTCGTATTACATAAAGTACTTTTGTTAGTTTGTAAATATTATTACTAATATTAAGAAAGGAAAATTTTTCGTTGTTCCATTACAGGTTTTGTATTTTTTTTTTTTTTTGCGTAATTACTGATTGTTTTAAGTGTCAATCAAAATCAAACATCTTTTTTTCTAAGAAACAAATATTATTGCCTTTTTTTATTAGATTAAAAAGGTTACACCACTTATTAGCGATACAATATACACCACTTAATTCAGTATTTAAGTCCACTTTTGTAAGCAATAAGAGATATAAGTTTTCCGGAATTGTAATGTAGGAATCTGCATCAAAATTTAAGGATTTTTTATAAAATTCGTTTTTTGTATAATTCTTTATCTAAAAGCGGAAATACAAATTAAGTTAATTAATTTTGGCATCTGTGATTGGTTGATTTAAAAAATCTGCGCTCTGATTGGATGTCGTACATCATTCAACCAATTAGAGCGCAGATAGTTTAAAATCCACCTATCCTATTGGTCAAAATTAATTAACTTAAAATGTATTTTCGCTTTTAGATAAAGAATTTTACAAAAAACGAATTTTATAAAAAAATCCTTAAAATTTGATGCAGATTTCAAATCTACTCCCTACATTAAAATTCCGGAAAACTTATATCTCTTAGTAAGCAACTCTGGTTAATTTTAGTCATTATCACCTGTCTGGAATCTTCAGGGTAAAAAAAATCTGACGTCAATGTGTGATAAAAGTGGCCAAATTTTTAAATTATTTTCTTTTTTACTTTGAAGATTACCATCACGTCAAATTGAATGTAATTTCAATGGAAAATTAAGAAATAGAGTGTAACATAAAAGTAAGCAAAATAAAATATTATTTTGTCTAGGTGGGTTCTTAAAAAAAACTAGTATCGCTGAAATAGCGGCAATTGGTAACCAAATCATAAAGATTATATAAAAAAGGTTAATATCTTCATGATAACCCTTCTATGATTTTAAAACACTTTAAAATGAATCGATTTATTGTTTAAAATTTGGTTATTTGATTATTTAGTTCAGCTGTAACCAACAACGGAATTATTTGGAAAAAATATTTGGTTATTTCAGCTGATTTTTTCGTAATTTTTGGGAGCTACACTTCGTAGTAAAGACGATCTTTTTATCTGCCCCTCAAATATTAATTTAGTTTAATTTCTCTTTTTTCTGGATTTGGTTACACTTAGTCGAACCCCGTAAAAGTGTCTGACTATGACGTCAGAAAAAATTAACAATTAACCAATGAGAGATCGCTATATATTTTACCATTGGTCAATTACAGTGAATACTGGCTTCTCATTGGTTAATTGTTAAGTTTTTCTGACGTCATAGTCAGACACTTTTACAAGGTTCCACTTAGTCGATTTAGCCGTTCTTTTTTTAATAACCAACCTCTTGTTTAAAAATAAGCAGTTCTGATTATTTGTTTATGTAAGTAATATTTATGTTAGGGTTGGCAATCCGTCCAATTTTTGGACCCAATTCGGATTCTTACAAAAATCCGCCAAAAAAAACATTAATCCGTGGATTCCGGATTCTTATTTTTTTCTGACGGATTTCGGATTCTAGCAATATTTAAAATGCCTTTTTAAAAATAATTGATTTAATATTACCGGGTACTGGGAAGAATCTAAAGCTGCTTTTTTTTCTTATTTTCACAGTAGCTTCCCCCCTATTTCTAGACCCTACAGCGGCTATTTTCTAACCCTTACTTAACTTAACCTAACCTAAAATAAGCATGGAAAGCTGTGTAATCTTTGGCCCAAAAAAAAACTCAAGAAGCTAATTTTAGCCTAACAATGAAGAATCCGAATCCGCTTTAAAAATAACGGATTCTGGATTCCCAAATTGTCCAAACATTGGACGGATTCCGGATTCGGATTGCCAACCCTAATTTATGTATAATTTAAGACCAATATATATCCTGTGCTTATTCTTTTTAACCAGTGATTTTGTTATTTATGTAAATATATTTAACCTGTTCTAATATTTGTTCAATAAATATCTAAATAATTTCTCATTTATTTTTTTGACAGGTTAGTATTTTAATTTACAGGAAAACAAGGATGACAACATACATGAAAGCGAAGTTCTGGAATCAGACGTAAGAACAAAGTGTCAAATTTTAATAAGAAGAATAATAATATACAAGTTTAAACAAAGCTGCATATAAACTTGAGAGCTAACCGTTACGGACGTTAGACCCTAGTTATGGAATGGTATAAAGAAAAAACAAGGATGACAACATCCATAAAAGCGAAGCACAGAAACGGTAGGACAAACGGATATTAATACTTGTATAGTGTCAGAACTGAATAATCAGAATATAAATGTGGAAGAGTCAAAGCAAAAGTAAGTAAATTTGTTGAAAACAGCTTGATTCAGGATAATGTTTATGGACATACTTACATTTTTAGAACTTGATTATAGAGTTGCTTCGCTTATTACATTATACTTTGTTGTCCCAGGAATCAATATACCAAAAATCAGATCAATCGGATGATTAGATCACATAAAAATTTGATGTTAAAAAAGTAAAAAAATCAACTTGTTTAAAATGGACGTACGGACATTTAAGTGATTATTATAGAGTTGCTACGCTTTCTAAATCGTACATAACTATTAAAGGAATTACCATGCAAAATTTGAAATCGATAGGACAATTCTAACATGCTTAAATTAACGAAAAAAGCTATCCGTTACGGACGGACCGGCCCTAATTATAGAAAAGCTTCGCTTTAAAAACATTTTAGTTTTATAAAGATAATTCAAGAAATTATTGGGGGTTACAATTTCTTATGGCTATGCAGTTTTTTCGTAAAATTATTAACTTTAAACTGAAGTGAATAAGCGACGGACACTGGTATACGACGAATATATGCTTTTCAGGAAAGCCTAGTATGCGTTCTCCCATTTAAATTTGCCAACCTTCTTGCAGTAGAAATTAAACAGACGTACCATTAATAAAATCACGAAACCTCAACCCAAAATTCGAGCTCTGAAGAAAAAATATTCACGAAACCTACCAGATAGATCTTTATACATACTGGCCAGGGGTAATAGTTATTTCTCGCATCGTATTATAAACAGCTTACCTCGGGGCTAAAAAACTGGTTTTAATCTTATGATTGTACATTTTTATATTCGTAGAAAGCAGGATATAATACGATGCTAGACATAGTTTTTTCGTATGGATGAGAACCGGTTCCTGTCCACTGGATTCGAATGAATACGAGAAAATCTATTAAAATTTTTTTTATCTGAAGCTATGAATGAAGTTAGGCTAAAGATGGCAATAACAGGAGTATTGATTAATTACAGTTTTGCAAACCCACTAAAATAAAGGGATGCAACTAGTAATAGTTATGTTTGTTTGCCCTTCAAGATCTCGCTAACCACTAAACTAAATGAGGTTATCATATTAGAGAAGCTTCTTGTAGGTTTTGGGATGGTCTTAAGCTTTTCAAATTAAGATTTAGGTTAACGTTATTTTTCTGCCTTCCACTTCAAATATAAAGCGTCTTTAAGCTATGTGCGCAACCGCTAGTAATAAATATACCAATAAATATATTTATAAACTATAATTCAAATGTTATAACCTTTCCCTAACCTTGTTAAACATTTAGATTTATATTGAAATATATTTCGGTGTGTGGTCATTTCCGCATACACCTAAGCCTAGTTTCTCATATTCGCTTATTTTTAAAAACGATTTTTTTTCTAAATTGGTCTGCTCCGTCCGTCCGTAATGAATACATTTAGGCATACTAGAATCGTCCCATTGTTTTCCAACTTTGCAATTTATTAGTTATGAAAGAGAAAAAGAACAATTTAAAAGTGGAGTAACTTATAATTTTTTTTATGATTTTTAATTGTCTGTTCGTTTTTTCGTTTGATTTGTTTAGCTACAGTTTTATGGATGTTGTCATACAAGCTAAAAATTATAGGAGACATTTAATGATGCTCAACACGTAGCGCATCCACTCGTCGTCGGGAAGGTGATAGGTTCGAACGGACACCGCGCCATAACTAAAGACGTATAAAAAATATAGTTTTGAAGGAATGCTTTGGCCCAAAAGAGGCACAACTCAATACCATGCACAGGCATGACTTCTCAGACAAAGGTCGTGCAATCAAAGGGATGGTTGTCTGTTGGATGTTACTTAACCTAATAGCCACATGTAGGCGTTAGAGTATTGCATCCCATGACATGCTGATGATGCCCTTGGGTTCTATAGATGATCACTTGAAATCGCAGGAAAATCCCGCACCAATTAGGTAATAGGTAATTAAGTTGAGGCGCCTAGTTTGTGCTGTTGTAATAAAATACAATTCTAACTTCTTGTTAAAAGGACTCTCCAAAGAAAAATCAACATTGGATTTTTGAAAATCTAACCTGAAACTATTATTCTCTGTTCAATTTTAGGCATTTTTTGTTTTTGTGGCATCGCGATCGAAGCCCTTTGAAAATTTTGTCCGCGGCCTATTTGTACTGCCGCTATAACAGTATATACTACACTTTCCTCCACTCAATATATGTTTGCCGCTAAAGAACATTTGCTCCATTGCAACCGGCCGCTCTACGATTTATCCTCTTCCTTGACTGGACAATCCTGCCGCCTCCATTTTGTGTTCGCCTCCGCCAAATATAACCATCTTTTGCCGCAGTTGCCGCATTCATCGCCCTTCTCCGCCGCTACTCCGCTATACATTGCGTACGTGGCTATACACAACACCCCCAGCCTCCATTTAATTTCTGAACAAGGGAGAGGGGAGCATGTATTAAAAAGCGATGAATAGCGGAGTAGCGGCGGAGAAGGGCGATGAATGCGGCAACGGCGGCAAAAATAGAAGCTAAAAATCACTAAAGCAGCACAAATTAAATGGCGGGAGGATTCACTTAAAGGAGGTAAAAAATTTCAAAGGGCTTCGATCGCGATGCCACAAAAACAAAAAATGCCTAAAATTGAACAGAGAATAATAATTTCAGGTTAGATTTTCAAAAATCCAAAGTTGATTTTTCTGTGGAGAGTCCTTTTAAGTGTGACCATGTGCGGGAAAGAATGCACATCAATTATATTTTTGCTCGAAGCTAATAGGCCCGACCCTGGTTGTAAGGGCTACGCCCCTGCTAAGCATATGTAGCCCTTTTAAATGATAAAGGTTATGAGATCAAACATTTAAATATGGCTCAGATTAAATTTAAAAGCAATGTGAATATTTTTCATGCTTCTTATAGCATAGCTTACATATTAAGGGCATAGATGGACATGCAAAGAAAATTTTATTTATATTAAGTAGTAAGCTTTATAATCTGTAGCAAAGGATCTCACTAACCGCCTAACAGATGTGGGTCTCCTTTACAATGAAGCTTTTCATAGGTCCGGAGAGGGTTTAAACCTATATTTGGGATGATTTTTTTTTTTTTTAAATTAAAAATTCTCTTTTAAAATTTTTTTTAAAAAGTAGTAAGGTTTTTTGGTTGGGTTCTACTTTTTAGAGAAGCTTCATATAGATCCTTAGAAGGTTTTATGCTATTTCATTAAGTCTTGAGATAATTTTTTGGTAATTTATGCCCCATTCCTGCTTACTACAGAGTCTTTAAATGCTATTGGCGCAGCCTCTAGCATACTATAATCTTAGTTTTAAAACATTAAAAAATATGTTAGCTTACTGGCGGCTTCTTGGGCTGCCGCCGAACCCTCTGCATGGTATGTACTAGGCTAGTATTGTATTTTGTAAGATGATGATAACCAACATTGAAACAAAGAAAAGTTTTGGTCATTGTCATCTGTTGTAAAATATTGGATATATCATCATAACAATCAAGTTATAGAATAGAAACTGGGTACAACATCACCCCCCCCCCCCCCTCGAAAAAAATTACCCCGGAGTAAAATTTACATGAGGGGGGTAATAAACCACCAATAATTCCTATAAAACAGACATTTTCTGATTGAAAAAAATTACCTAATTTGCAAGTAAGTATGATTCTAAGACTCATGATCTATTCTTATACATCTATTAAGATGACAAACCTATACTAGCCAGCTAGGCACTCGAAACAGTTTTATACACTAGCTTTGAATCGAGGTTTAAAATTGTATTTAAACTTTTTCTTCGGACAAGATGAATATTATTTTACTAGCAGCTGCGCTCCAAGCATCTAGGAGCTCTGTATTTAAAGGAGTAAGGAAATTAGTAATATAACCTAAAACCTATCTTAGATATAAAAATTAAATAGCCTAAAACTATCCAGGAACCTATAAGAAGCTTCCATAGAACAGAGAACTCAATAGGTACAGTAGTTATCGAAATCTTAAGCTACAGACAAAAAAGCTTTCTACTTTATATAATAGGATATGCTTTTAGTGGCTTCGTCCCCTTCAGAGCTTAATCACTAAATATGGTTGGGTTTATCAACATTTATCTTTTATTATTTAAAAAAAGAAGGGGATGTATATTTTCTGCCCTTCCCATAAGTAGTTAAAACAAAGTTTAAACGATTGATTCTGGAGCTTATTGAGATCTTTTAATACAGACGATAAAAGTTATACTTTGGCTTTTTTACATATCAGATACTAGCGGCTTCGCCCCTAGCCTCTAGGGGCTTTGCGCCATGAGGTAGTTTTTTTAAAAAAATGAAAAAATTTCTGGTGCTCTGAACCAAACTCTTTTTTTGGGGGGTTGAGGGAGTCCCACCCCCCCAAGAAAATAGCCTAAAACCACCACAGGACCAATAGGTATATACCCTGAAGAGTAGAATCCGATCGGTTCAGTGGTTACCGAGATCTTAAGGGACAGACGGACGGACAGACATCAAGCTACTTTGTATTATAGATAATAAAAAACTGGGATGTTTGTTTGTTACTTCAGTAAGATCTTCCAAACCTATAGTCCACAATTTTGAGTTTAGTTTTTTACAGGGCATGTTCGTATTTTTTTATGATCATGGGGGGGGGGGGGGTATGTTCACCACTATATGAGATAAATGCCCCCGGAGAAAAAATACTTCAACCATTGAAAATCTTGAAGCTTCTTATTAAAGAGAGAAAGGTGTATAGAAATAATTTCTATAAAACTTTTAAATCATATATTAACACTAGAGTTGGCTCGATATAATTATCTCCCTATTGGCTAGTTTTCTATATGCATATCTATTTCTCAATAAATCTATTTTCCTCACCCGGCATTACTATCTAAAAGAAAGTAAATATTTAATAATCTAAATGATTTTAAAAATATTTTTTAAATTATATTTTTTTCTTTACATTACCATCACCAAAGGGTTAATGATGATGATTACAATTTTAGTTTAATATTTGAACACACAAAGTGTCGCCACAATCGAATTCTTTTAAAACAGAGTTTTCTTAAATTTATTATATTATAAATTTAAATTTTCTTTTTTATGATTAGAAATTAAATACATTGATATAAGGTAAATAGCAACATGAAATTAAAAAAAGGAATTTATTTTTAACAAAGTAAAATAATGGGTCTTATCGTTCTGGGCAATGAGAGTTTATTATGGATTATTGGAGCACTATGAGTTTTAAACAAATATTCCTTGGAAAACTTGAGCTCGTTTATAGACATTTATTTCCTATATAGATCTGACATGGATCTTGAAGCAATTAAGCAGGCCGTTTTGTACATGTTAAAAGTTGGAAGATTTCATTAAATAAAAGTTATAGCAAATATACTTAGTAAATAATGCCAGCCTGTTCAAAAAATGTGTTTTATTATAATACTAAAGACTTTAGAATCGGTCTCAAAAGCGAATTTTAGGAATCTTTGAAATCTCAATGGAGCCTTAAAGATTTTTACTTGACAGTCTTTTTATTCACATGTTATTTCTGTGACCTGCGACTTTAGAAAAAGGTTCTAGTACCGTATTAATCTGAGTAATCCAATAGGGTGGGAAGGGGTTAAATAACTGTATGTCCCCCCCCCCTCCCTGTGCCAACTTCAATTGGGTCTTTTACAATCAACCAATAGCGCACAACCAAGTCGTTACAAAAGAGCAGGAAGCAATTTGCTAGCATACGAAAAAGGTCCCCAACATGGTGATCCAGGTATTTGTCTGGTTATACATCTATATTTTATTCCGTATTGTCACAGTTTAATACAGTGTTTCTTGAACCAGGCCAATACAGTAATAATACAACATCTTAATGTGACAATGGATTTGTTTTACTTGGATCTTACAGCAGATTATCATGTACTTTAATAAAGTGACACTTGTAGCTGTCTAAAATAAAGATCCACCCCCTTTATCCCATCTTTTTTTCCTCCTACTGGATGAACAAACTGACCAATAAATGATGTCCATGTTAGCAACCTAAATTGACGAAAATTCTACATATATTCATAACTGTAACTAAACATACCTCTAAAATAGGTATTTCTTGGAATAGGTTATGGAAATATTAGTTATTTGTCGCATCCTACAGACAGTTTTCTGGGGATTTTAAATTGAAAAATTATTGGATTAGATTCTTCTTTTAAAAGACCCGCAATGACCGGTTCTAATCCGGTGGTTAAGAACCGGATTCGGAGCCAACTCTTTTACTGGCAATTTTTAATTAGAAATTGCAAAGACAAAATTAAATTTACTTTGTAAATAAATCACTGAGTATGACATTATCGCTAGGAAACTCTTTAAATTCTAAGCAATTAAGATATTAATGAAATATAATTTCTAAAAATGACCGTTGATGGTGATAGTGATAGTATTTATTATTAAAAGCATGATTTTTAACATTATTTAAACAAAAGAACTTTTTTCCCAGTATGACTTCGAAACCGAACAATATCCGCTGAATTATAACGGATTAAAAATCATGTATTTTATCGTATTATAGCCATAATTATAACAATAATATCAGTTTTGTTATCCCGGGACTTCGGCCCCTTTAGGCTAAAAAAACTTGCTTTAATCGTATAATTTTTCATTTTGATATCCGCGGATAGCTGTCTATGATACGTTACAGTAAATAACTATTCATTCACAGGAAATTACTTTTTTAAACAATCAATTTTTTGTATAAAAATGAATGAATAGATGGAGATGGTCACTTTTCTTGGCGGATGTAACTACTCTGTTAAACGAGGAATTATTGTGATGACATAAAATATTGGGCAATTCAAATTTGGTAGTGCATGAGATTCCCCCCCCCCCTGAAAAAACATAAACAAAACTTCGAAACCTCTCATTTCAACCCCCCCCCCCCCACCCCCTATCTGAAATAAAAAGCTTAGACTTTCCTGTACGACTTTCAAGAAATCATGTATAAATCTTATTCTGATACAATAAGAGCTGTGAAGCTTAACAGGGTATTCATGACTCATTTTATCCCTAAGAAGAATGACATTGGCAATTAAATGAAAACTGGACATGGATGACAACATGAACATGTAGAAAAGCATGAAAAATCACGAACGAACAAAGTAAGTTAAATGAAAAATGTTCATCAGTCATTAAAAATAAATATGTATAAAATAGAAAATCGCGAAACCTTTATACAATTCTATCTAGGCATGACCGACAAATCAACGGATAAAGTTAATTATACACTGGATGTCTATTGTCATAGGGCATTTTTATAAAAATATGCAGACATCTACCTTGAATAATAACCGAGAAATATACGATAAATTCAACAATACCGTTTATAACGGAAAGACACTATAGAGATGTATCGCTTATTTAATCATACCTCATTGTCCTAGGAATCATTATCAAAAAGAATAGTCAAATAAAATAATTCTAACATGTAAATGAGTGTAGTAAACATGCTATCTAATAACAATAAAAGCCATTTATTACGAACCTAAAGTCGTTCCGACGGACGTATGGACAGACTTTTAATACAGAAAAAATTCGCATCAAAAATATTTGTTACATATTACTTTTAATAACAAACGTATGTGAAAATTCGTTAATTAAAATGTCTCTTGAGAAAAATGTTATTTAATTCCTAATTATTTTTCACGGGTTGACAATATTTTGGAATTTGTTCTCATATTAATTTTGATGCATACATACAGACAGTCATGCATTTCGTAGTAATGAATATTTACAAGGATGTGCACACGATTTTTGCCTAGGGGAGGGGGGGGGGGGTCAATTGGCAAAACCTCCCCCCCCTTCCTGTCCCAGTCCCTTTAAAGAAATTTAGAATAAGATATGACCCAAAAACGTCTAAGGGGGAAGGAAAAGGGGCCCCCCAACACAATTTGGTTTTTACAAATCAGGTAAATTTATGACATTTGAACTTGGTCATCCTTAGTATGACCCCCTAAACCTCCTCCCCGCACAGGGAAATCTAATTCTTAACTTCCATAATGTTTTAATTGAAGGTAGTATTAAAAAACGTCAAATCCCTAATTCCCTGAATGTATCTGATATCTCTTTACATTCACACAATTTGTCAGTGTCAAGTTGACAGGTCAGCTTGTGGCGGTCATACACACAAACACACATACACACAGGTCAGCTTGTGGCGGTCACACAAACACACACGTCGAAACATACTCACACACACACACACACACAAATTAGTTATATTTTATGGTTATAATAGACTTTTACTAAAATGTAACCGATAAACTGATTTTGAGTTATTTGAATGAAAATGGATTTTGGCAATTTTTAAATATAATGGTCAAGTAAAAAAATGCAAAGGTGGCCTTCGGTAAGAGAAAATGGGCATATTAATGGATTTTTTTTAGCATCAATCAACTTATTTGAATTAACGCAAATTTAAGGATGGCAAAATATCAAAAGGGGGAATGGGGGAATTAAGTGTTCATTAATGATATCATATTTCATTAAAGATCAACCTTTTTACAAGTGTCAAAAAAAGGTAAAGAAAAGGCTGAAAATAATTCCTCACTACTGCATTATTCAATAGAGTTTCCGAAAGAATCCCCAATCAGTAAAGTATGGGTATATCAACCTAAAATTAACATATCTTGATGTAAGCAGCATACCTCATCATTTAAAGATTACACTGACAGATTCATTTCTAATTAGTTGGGTGGCCTTCCAGGGACAAGGGTTATTTGGTGGACAACAAGGGTAGTGATACCCTCCCCCAAAATAGTTATAAGCCTTCCCCTGACCTAAAAGAAGGTACACTGTAAAGGAGAACCATATCAGTTAAATTGTTAGCGAGATCCTTCGGCACACACAGACACAGATCCTATTAATTTTCTATAAGCGGTCACTTAGATAATGTTTTTTTTCGTTCTATTTTTTTTCTCAAACATTTGCAGCCAATTTAAAATTATATTTAGCCTCATCATAAGTACAAGATTTTCATTTTATTATCTACACGAAAACTAGTTTCCTGAACAAAATTTGAAATCGTAAATTTTTCCGATGTTTTATTGAACAAATTATGTCTGCTCTAACTATATATAAAACAACTTATTCTTAGACTCAAAACATAAAAATGACAAATCACAAAAATCTCCGAAAATATCTAAATCATAAATTTCTAGGTAATGAAGTACAATCTTTCTATGGGAGCTTTTAAAGTAATAAAATAAGATAGTTGAAGGAAAAACGGTTAATGAGAGGATCATCAAATCTATGAAAAGAATGAAGAAAAAAATCTGCTACTTTTTCTGAACCTTTTAATAACCCCCTCTTTCGTATAATCTTTTTAGGCTTAATTATTAAGATTCTACGCTTATAATATAATGCCTGATTGCTCTAGGAATTATGATTTGAAAAAGTAAATGAAAAGGATAATTTTATTTTTTCAGAAATTGAAAAAAGATAGCTAAAAAATCACGTGGATTAATGGTTACCTAGAGATTTGCTACGCTTTCAAAATCAAACCTTTCATGTAAGCAGTTAATGGTTGTTATCTTACAGTTAAGATCTCGCTAACCACTGTAACGATTTAATTCTCACTTTTAGGTAAGCTTTACAAAAGTCCCGGGGTGATTTAGACTATTTTTGCCCCTTCCATGCTTTTTCGAATATATGGAGCTCATTTTACGAAAAAAACATGATTTGAAATGGATTGCACAATTCTCAAATTCTTAAATTAATCATCATATATCACAGACAGAAACACTCTTGATGTAAAATCTTTGATTTGAATAAAGGAGGGCTGGTCTGGGTTCACAAAACAAAACAACTTAGGAGGAAATTGAAAATGAAGCTACCATCACTTTGCCTCCTTATCATTTTACTTTAATCTTCATTTTTTTTTACAAATTCTCCACAGTTTTGGGATAGCGGTTGCAATAAATTAAGAGATAGGTATATTTACAAAAAAAATATGACTCAGTTTGTTTTATTATAAATCTTGACCCCACAAAATAGTTTTCACTCTATGTAGAGGATAGAAAAATGGCCTAAAACCATCCAACGACTCAAAGTTTAAAATAAGATAGCCTTAAACAATTACGGGACTTAAGTAAAACTTTCGCAAAATGGTGAACTTAATCGGTTCAGTGGTTAGCAAAAATTCTAATCTATTTTATAATAGGATATCTGGAACACATTTTAAGCTCATATACATTTTGCTTTATTCAATAATTGTAAATCTTCACGGCTAAAGAAGATACTTTTAAACATCTTTCAAGAATATTCGACAATTTTTTGTAGTGAAGCTACTCTATACAACTTTATGTACTTTTTTCTTACCCATTTGACAAGTAAATAAAAATAGCATGATAAATGTTTAAATTAGATTAGAGCTATCTGTTACGGTCAAACGGACGGACAGAACACGGCCTTTATGTAGAAAATCTTTGCTCGTAAAATAAAACTATTTTATGATTTTCATTAAAACTGTTTTTCTAAAAGCAAAACTTTCCTATAATTAGGGTAGGTCCTTACATACTTAACGGATAGCTCTTATCGTTAATTTAGGCATGTTAGAATTGTCCTATCAATTTCAAACTTTGCATGATGATTCTTGTAACAGTTAGATACGATTATTAAAGCATAGCAATTATGTTTCCTAGGACAACAAAGTACAATGTGCTAGGCAGTAAGCATCTAAAATAAAATAAAAATGTAAAATGTACTCTACAAGCGTTAAAGTTGGTATGTCCTAAAGTCAGATTTAGAGCTTCGCCTTTATGGATGTTGTCTTCCTTATTAACTTTATAAATTTCACTTAATTGTCTCTCTTCACCCCTCTCTCCCACCCCAAAACGGATCCACAACTATTCAAGTATGGGTCGTATCCCCCCCCCCCCCCCCGCTGATTTAGAGTTATTGGGGTTAATGATAACCATTTTCTTTCTAGAAGAAGATTAACAACCAAGTTATTATGGTGCTCCGTCACATTAGCAAGAAATAAAAATAGCACATAATCACTATTGCAAAAAATTTTAATTGAAAAATGATATGAGAAATCAATAAGAAAAGTAACCCAAAAACGCAAAAAATTTGGGCCAAGATAAGAAACGTTAGCTAAAGAAAATTCCATAAACTAACATTTTCTTAATAAGTTACTTAAAATGAGATATTAGCTTAAATTTTCATCATAAAATTTGGCGAAAATGCCTGCACACTGACAAAAAAATGTGTCAAATATTAGTTTTTTACAGAGAAATTGGTTATTATAAAAATGAGGCTTCACAGCTTTTAAACTTTGGATTACATTTTTGTAACAATTAATAAGAACAAGAACATTCAAGGGCTCATAGGTAGCGCAGCTACAACAAAAACATTGTTTTTGTCATGAAAACAAATTGTACTTGGGGAGGAAGGGGACAATGGACTAAAAAAATACGAGTACCCAAAGTTTCATTATGTATGGTTTTTCATTAGTTGCATTAAAAACTTTGGGATCTTCTATCAAATATTTCAACCAATGATTTTAATCCAAATAAATTTGTTTATCATCATTGGGGATGGACATCAATTTAATGTCCAATAAAAGGTTGCTTATGTCAATAAAAATATCCTTTTATGTTTTTTTGAATTTAAAATTTTGTTGAAACAGTTTGTAAGTTGGGTTGACTTAACAATAAATTACTTGTTCAAATGGATTTATTCATGGATCTTACACCAGTGAAAAAAGTGAAACTTGTAGCTGGCTAAAATAACGATCCCCCATCCCCTTCCCTCTTAATGGATGAACAAACTGACCAATACGTGATTACCATGTTAGTTACCTAAATTGACAGCTATTTCCCTGTCATAATAATATCCAAGTATATTTTTTATCCAGTATTGTCCAACAAATAATGTACAATAGATTTAACTTATCATTGGGTCTTATTTTCTTTGCTGCTGGATGATATTATCCTTGTTTTCTGATAATCACCAAACCTAAGGTTTTTTTATAAACAGGTATTTGTAATAGTTTTGTGCAAAGGAGTGTGGTTGGGGGGGGGGGGGTGTATTATTTATTAGATTGCTGTTTTCTACACATTATAAAAGGCGAACAGACGGACGGGTAAAGTAATTTACAGAGCAGATGCTCATGTGAATCTTTAAAAAAAGGATTTGTAAAAGGTACTACAATTAAATTAATATTAAAACCTCCTTCATGGCTTTTAAAACTGAGTATATAGTAGATGGTATTTGTCAGAAGAATCTTCACAAAAAATTAAAGCTCTCTACATTTAGTAGCAACTAAGAAAATTATTAAAATAAAACTAAAAAAAAATTTGCATATTAAATGTTTATACCACCTGCTAAATTTAAGCAAATATGTAATGTGTATATTTTGATGGATTTAACACATCAGTATTATATAACAATCTACTTCCTTCTGCTTTATAGATTTTATTTCATTTTTTAATATTCGAAGCTTTTCCAAAATTAGGGTTTATGTATGTTTCAACGCCAGAGACTGTCGGGTGTATTTCATTTCAAGGAATGTAAAATCAATGTCAATTTTTTCTATTTTTATAATGCATTTTCTGCAATTTCGACGTTAGAGTAAGTCTCAATTTTGGATATTAGAGTTTTTAAAAATATTTTTTTTGCCAAATTATTATTTCTAGAACTTTTAGTTTAAAAGGATTAATTTTAATTGTCAAGATAAGCTACTCTATAACCCCTAAAACAATCATTAATACATATTTTTTGTGAGCTTCGCTTTTATGGACTTTTTTTCTAAAAAATGTTGAGTTCCGTATTGGGAGGTCATAGCAAAGATTAATTTTAAGTAGAAAACTAGCGGCATTCGCGCAATTTTTAGCGTACCATCTTCATAACCGGTTCAAGTCTTGATGACACCGCATTATACTAGATTCGTGAAACTGTCAAATACTGTTGCAAAAATCATAAAAGAGGTGGGAAAGACTTGGCCCTCGAACAGGCGAAACCCTTTACACTGCAAAAAAAAGGAGATGTATGCAAAGGTCTTGCAGTTAAAAAGTTTGTTGTCTATTGCTAAGATCAAATATCAAATAAGATTAGTTTAAAGCCAGATAATAAACAACTAAGAAATTTTTTAATAGTTATTTCTCGGATCGTATTATAAACGGCCGAAGGCACCGGCTAAAAAAAATAGTTTTAATCTTATGATTGTACATTTCTATATTCGTAGAAAACTGGATATAATACGATGCTAGACATAGTTTTTTCATATTCACGAGAACCGGTTCCTATCCACCGGATTCAAATGAATACGAGAAAAATCATTATTAAGTTTTTTTTGTTTCTGATATGATTTTTTTCATTGTGTGTAAATTCTATAATGGAATGTTCTTAGAAATAAAAGAATTGAGTGTTTGGTGTTATATTTCACCCCTATGTCGGTACATGTTTTAAGTCATTTTTGCGGAAGTAAAAAAATTAATTTTTATTGTTCATTTTCAATTTAAAAAAAATTTTTTTTAGCTATTAAAAAATTTATTTCATTTTTATAAAAAAAAATGTATTCAAACAAAACAGCTATCAGCAACATATTTTGAATAAATAAAAAAAATTATATTAAATTATTAATTTGTCGGTTTTTGCAGTCGAGGCAACCACAGAAGATTTTTCAGTGTCCTTAGCTAGTTTGCAAAATTGCATCTGTAGCCAGTTCTCCCTTTATACATTGATTAGCCGAAGAAAAGTTAATGTCAGCTAGGTGCAAATCATCCGCAATCATTATATGATTCACAAGAAATAATTTTTTGCCAGCCGTAAGTAAGTCAATAATTCGCAGCCGAGCCTATAAAAAAAAAAACAAATCTCATCCAGACTTCTTAACAAAATAATATAATAGTTTTTTCTCGCATCGTATTATAAACGGCTTTCCGCGGATATAAAATGTACAATTATAAGATTAAAACTAGTTTTTTTTAGCCCCGAGGTGCAAAAGGCTAGACATAGTTTTTTCGTATGGAGGAGAACCGGTTCCTATCCAACGGATTCGAATGAATACGAGAAAACAAATTAAGTTTCGGCTTTTCCAATTTGCGCCATTGTTTGCAAGATTTTATTATTAACCCTTTACAGTCGGGCCCCTTGCCGCACCTTAATCAGTCGGGGGGGGGGGGGGGGGCGTCGCCCCCCCTATTATCTCAGTTCCTATTAGGGCTAGAGGGCTAAAAAAATTTTTGCAAGTCCCCTGTGTTATGATGAATTTTCGACCTTAAGTAAGTCAAGGTCATTTTTCGCTTCCTTCACCCTTTTATTTAACAACCTTTGTTTTTAGGTCCTTTTTTACTTTCAAATTTCAAACGGCTGTAATTTTTTTATTTTTGAAGCTAGAAGAAAATTTTTTTTGCAGAAAATGTTTATTTTTATGTAAATTTTATGTTTGAAATATAAAAACATAAATTTCAGCGGCCGCAGCTGTACTTGGCAGCTGCCAGCCGCCGCAGTCGGCGGGAAAACGGCGGCGGATCTTTATGAAATTTTAATACATTATGTAGACATGTAAGAAAAGCTTAAGTTTAAAATTTGAAGTCTCTAAGTCAAAAATTGCGGCCACAGGAGCCTTTTAAAGATTTCTGGAGACCTGGAGGATCAGGACCTGCAGGATCATACCTGGAACCTGAAATTGACTTGAACAATTGTATTTAATATGAGGATGTACTACTAGAGGATATTTTAGTATTTTGGTAAATTAAAATGCTTTGTTTAAGTCAAAAAAATATTTTTGATCTTTACCTGGATGACCCTGCCAGGTTTGCTGGCATCCTGTGCCCGCCAGAATGGAGATATTCAAAAAATTCCAACTCTCAGTTATGTGTCATACCCAAACTTAAAAAGTCAAGCAGTTTGGGCTCTTTATCTTTCACACACAGAAAATAAGATAGAAAAAACCGGATGGGGGGGCGTTCAACGCCCCCCCCCCCCCCGACCGTTAAGGGTTAAATATGGAAGGGACCTCCCACGAAGGAAAAGCACACTTTTCTGACACTTACAACGTATACACACACATAAACACCTCTACTGCACAAATTAGACCTGTTCATTTTTAATTATCTTATATTTTTGGGCCTTGTCACTTTTGTATCGATGATTAGTCATCTGTTCTTTCTGAATAACTAGCGGCTGCACCCTTAGCATCCAGGCGCTCAGCATTCAAAGGTTGAAAAGAGGACAAAATAATAGTCTTTAACCATCTTCCAGGACCTGTGTAACGCTTCCCTCAAAAGTACAACTCCATTAGTTCATTAAGTATTGCTTTTCCTAAATATTTCTTTTATCTATGTAAGGCTAGCCTGAGAAATTTTATATAATTTGGCCCATTATTCTTTCTGCTTCAAATTTGTCTTTTTTATAATTAAAAATATATTTTTCATGGAGTGTTTGTTAAAAACAATCATCAATTTGTTAATATGCAAAAAATTTAAAAAAGGATAAATTTTTCAAATATAATCAAGAAAATGATAGAAGTAAAAATAAGGAACATGTCTAACACACACACACACACACACAAATAAACAATACACGCGCCTCTGAGCCCCACTTCCTGCCCTCTAAAGAAATTAAAAATAAAATTATTGAATCAATAATTAAAGTCAAGATAATTAGTCTATAATAATGAAGCAAATATAATTAATTAGCCTCTTCTTTCCTCTCTGGACATCCAGTGCTAAAATTGGTTTTATATTACTCTGTTAAACTTTTGAGCTGGTATTATATCAACATATTTATTTTAAAATAAATAGAAAAAAACAGGGGGGATTTTGTATTTTACCTAAGGTTAGGTTATGTGGGGTACAGGGTAGCCCTGCAAGATTGGGGGACCGTAGGTAGGGTCCAAGTAAGGTTAGGCAAAAAAATACTCCCTTATTTTTCAGTATTTCAAAAATAAGAGATTTTAAGCAGGTATTTTCAGTTGATCATTAAATATGTCTATCATAAAGATTCTAAGATCTAGGACAAAACTTTACAAGTTATTAGCATTTAATATAAACTTATTTTTGCAAACAAACATTAGTGTCGGACGAACATTTGAACATACGTCCTCTGATTAAAGAGTAGCTATGCTACTAAAATGGATATAGGATATATGTGGATATATTGACAGGGGACAACTTGTCGTCAATTTAGCGAGCTAACATGGACAGCATTTATTGGTCAGTTTGTTCATTCAGTAGGAGGGCATTGGATGGGATAAAGGGCAGGATGGATGGAATCGATATATTAAACCGCTGCAAGCATCACATTCTCAGAGTACATTAAAATCTGGTGCAACATCCATGTAATAATAGTATATCGATTGGAACCAAAAACTGTATTGAAAATAGGCTTATCCCTAAGATTACAGCAACTAATAAACTTTTTTTCTCTTTATTTACAAGACCTTGTACCAGTTTCACCTTTTCATGTTTTACATTTTGGCCCTGATTCTCAAAACTTATTAAAGACAAGAAAAAGTTGGATCAGAAAATTGTGACGCTATTCGTTCAGCTGTTTACGTGATCTTATTTGAAAAACACATTTTTTTCCAATCTCGATCCTAAATCTGATTTTTTCTAACAAGTTTTAAACAGAAACGAGCATAGGCTACCTTTTTTACTTTGATTTAGCCGTGGTCAACTGTCATTAACAAATTATTTTCTCTAAAATCATTAAAACACTAATAAAGCTTCCGTAAATATAATTTCTTAAAAAAGAAGTTTGAAGAATATTGTGTATGGTTTACAACTAGGAGCAAGATTGGTTGTCTGCCAAGTGTCATAAAATGGATTGATTTTGTGTCAATAAGCTTCTCCTTAAAATAAAGTCATAAGCTCTTGCAACATTTAGTTCTTCACAACATTTATAGCTCTAAAACAATGTATATAGTTTTTTTGGGTAATTGCAAGATGACTAACGGCCTCTAGTAGCTATGGACAATGCAATAAAATAGCCAAAAACCTGCCAATATGATTAAAGTTTTAAAAAGAATAACCAAAACAATCCCAGGATCTATGTGAAGCGAAAGTTAATGGGAGTGAATTTAATGGACAGATTAAGAAAGTCAATCATCTGTACATCTAAAAATAAACAGAATACAGAAGACATAAGGACACTTATTGAGAAGCCTCGGTACAAAAAATGATCTTTTAGCAAAGTTGTTCAAAGCAACACTGTTACAAATTACAATAGAAAAGAAAAAAAAGGCTGGAAAAACAATGAGTTATTGTTTAATTTTTACAATTTTTACAAAAAGGTATTATAAAGCACTCAACACTCTTTGTGAATTCATCAGGGATATAAAGGACACATGACTGTAAATTATACAAACTTACAGTGTCCAAACTTTTCCACCAATATAGTTTAATTTTGCTAATCGTAATTGGGGGGTAGAAAACTTTATCGTTCATATTTCCATCCCTTCAGATTCCTGAAGAAACATTTGTTGGTGTTCAATTGAATTTGCACAAGCAAAAAATGAACCACCTTATATGCGTAGAACAATTTGGTTATTTAGTATTTAATCTGCTTTTAGTGTTCAAAATTTAATTCTTATGAATCTGATTTATACATAACTATGGTTGCACCCCTTGCATCCCAAGACCTAAATCTTAAAATTAAAGGCATAAAACCACTCTAGGACCTATGTAGAGCTATCCTAAAATGGAGAACTCAATCGTTTTTAATCATCGAAATCTTAAGCTTCAAACTTAAAAAACCTTACTACTTCTTATTATAGGATAAGTCATTTATTCTTTTGTGGTTTTGAAAAAACACCGTTCTCAGAAGAGCGGTGCCTTTTCTATTCTTTGTTGAATGAAGAAATTAACAATCAATATATTCCATTGATGTATTAATTACATGCAGAATTAAGTATGTGTTTTAATTAATGAACATAAAATCTATTTTAATATATAATTATGTAAAACATGTTTCTATATTTAATAATTTATAGTCATGAAAAGAGGGAAGGGGGCTATAAACTTTTTATTTAAAGAAAAATAATATGATTGGAAAAAATATCTAGTTGGTTTGTATACAATATATATTTTTTAATCAAAAAATTATTTGATCCTTCTTCTGTGATTTTGCTTATATGGTTTTTTCAAATAAAATACTAAATTTTTTTTTTGTTTTACATCGAAGTACTATAAAAATTTAATGGTTTTAAAAGTTTGAGTTTTGAAGCCTAATTACATGTTTTTTTTTTATCGAATTTGCCTCTTGGCTCTATGATGCATTTTTAATAGTTTGTTTTTTTTTGAAAAATAAAAGTTTATGGAACCTCTGGTTCGGTAGCTACCATTATCTGTACGGACCTCTATGTATGTATGTATACACATCTACTGTTGACAGTTTTATTATTACCTAACAATAACCAGCGCTGTCTCTATACTACAAAATCATATTAGAGGGTTCCAAAATGTCTTGTTTTAGAGGACTTATATTTTCGCCGTCATTATTAGAGATTTACATTACAGGGTTTTAAAATATCATTCTATAACTTTTTTATGAATTAAATACAAATATGGATATAAATTGATATATTCTATACATAAAAAAACACATATGTTCATTATCTTATTCATCCTGTGAAAAAATAATTATCCAATTCAAATCTTTCTGACAAAAATATATTTTTTACTTTCATATAAAGTGCATCAAGTTAAAAAATTAATAAACGACGCTTTGTGGATTTTTCTTATCTTATGCCTAAAATATGGAAAGAATGTCCAAAATTTTTTTAGAAATCTCCTAATTTTTTAAACCCTCTAACATACACACAGATAGCCGACACAGTATTCTTATATGGGCGTTCTATCAAATCCGCATACATTTTTTTAAATATATTATATTGGGAGAAAGTTTGACATATTAACAATATTAGATTAGAAAAGATTCTCCTTTTTTCATGATTATAAAAGCAAGATAACAAAAGTTGACAATGAAATGATATAATTTTTATATTATCTTTTCAAGTGTTTTTTTACACATAAACATATCTCTGCTCTTGATATTTGAATGTTGTCATGTGATAATAGGTTCTCTTGTGGATGTTATTTCACACCTGGTCCAGAAATGGTTTGAAAACTGGAGCGTGGGAGACTTTTCGAGGCTGGGTATTAGGTATCAACATCAATATTCGAGCTAGCTGGTGATTTCAAATTGATCCTAATTAACAAATAACGGCAATGGACTCTTTTGATATTTTTTAGCGTTTCCGATAACTTGTTAGGCTCACGCCCAACCTCCAACCTTTGGGACCAGGGATATCTTACAGTCTGACCACCAACCTCTCAGCTCAAAAAAAAACTTCTGGTACAGATGAGCACTGTGAAGGCTGACCCATAAGGTTATTGTACATCTCTCTAGTACATATATATTGACATCATGATTAGTCCTAAAATATTTTTTATCCTATTACTTAATGATGTAAGTCTGCACCTTAAGATTTCAATTATACTGAACTGAGTTCTTCTTGTTCGGAAAACTTAAAACGGCCGTTGAGTGGTTTCAGGATATTTATTTCTTAAATTTAAGTCTAGGGATGGTTTTTGGCTATTTTTATGCTCTTCCATACAACTTCGAAGTTAGTACTTTTTATAGAATAAAATTACATAAAACTGACATAATACCAGTATCAATATTTTTTAACGTATTTGATCAGGACTTGATGTAAGATTCGAACCAATCACATTCGGGACAACAGCTTGGTAAAGATATTAACGTAACAGAGACAGACTGACAGACCAACTAGAAGAGTTAATAATTTTCGCTGAATTTTTTTTTTATCGATACATGGTGGGCTTATAATGAGTAGGTATTCCTTACACATAATCACAATAAAACACACACACACACACACAAACACATACATACATACATACACATACACACTTTTAGATTGAAATAATTACTACCTATAACTTTTTATACTCAAGTATTTTTATATAACACAGGGGCTTGGCAACCACAATTTTATGTTTCAGAAGATGATATTTTAATTAAGAAAATCTCACTTCCTTCTAACGCTTTCCATGTTTTTATCTAAATCTTTTTTTCTATATCATGCTGTAATTATGATCAACAAAAAATTTGGTTTGTAAGAAACTGTTATTTTTTTCTAGTGGAAAAGTTGAAAAATTAACCTAAAAAGTTTGTACATGCGGATTATGCGGTTGTTTGTGACTGTTTTTGCGGTCACGGGCTCTAATTTTATAGGTTATAATATAGAAATACTATCAAGAGGTCAACTTTGGTCAGATATACACAATTCTCCTGAATTAAATATAGGGAAATATGTATAAATAAGATGTTAACACACAAACAAAATAAATATGAATTAGACATAATTATTCAGACATTACAAATTGTTTCGAGTATATCTCTTCAGATGTCAATGTAATATGTATTCATGTATCACAAAGAGATGAAGCTGCTATGTAACCTAAATGACAGTGCCATGTTGATAGGTAAGGATAATGGGAGCAATACCCCATTACAGTAAACCCTCATCCGTGGTGCCCTTGTAACGCTTGTAACCTTATCTGACCTCAAGTAAAACGCACGATAACTACCTCTACCCTTATTTTAAATTTATTTCAAAATGATAAAGTTAGAGGGGGAGGGGACTGTCCACTTAAAGATTCAAGAAAAAGAATATATGAAAGGACAAAAATATGTACTACCCTTTCATCGCACTGATCTTTCACTCTTGAATTTGGGGAAAGATTAATTTACTGACCATTGTCCTATCTCTGTGTCCGTAAAAAGCCTAAAAATTGTTTAGGTGAGGTGTGTCTTTGCCCTCTGATTTATAGCCTCAATTTTGTTAATGAACACTTTAACTGTCCATAATTAGTTTGAAACTAAGTAGAAATTAAAATGATATATTTGATTATGGTCAACCTTTGATCACAAACAAAAAGGTTTACAAAAAAAACAAGGAATAATATGTCGCATAGAAGGAAAGCAAAACAACAAAGGAAAAAAAATCCATCAAAGGGGGGGGGGGAGTATAAAATCTCAATAGAGGGAGTAATTACTCCCACTAAATTATATTTTAGAGGTTGATAACCCACATTTTGTGTGTGAAATATTTATCTGATTTTAAAATCTAAAGTCTGTGTAAAAATATTTTAGGGGTTTAATACCCCTAACCTCCCTTTAAAAAAAAACTTGTTTGGGTGCCTATGGCATTCCCAACTTGGTGTTAAAATCTATTAGGAGGGTGAGGGAAAGAAAGAGCTGTAAATTATTAAAACCAGCCCTATCTTTGGATATTTGAAGAAAGCCAGATAGATCTATGTTCCAGCCTACCTATGTCCTACATATTCCGAAAAAGGAAATTTTATCTTTTGTATGTGTCAAGTGGAATATTCGTGCAGCATGATAGTTAAGATTTATTACAGGGTTGGTTGTCGGTACTAACTTTATTGTATATGGCTCCCAACTTTCTTCGTTTAGTCAGATGTCAGAGAGGGAGGGGACACTGGACTCTACGGTCCTAGGACAAACGCAGGAGTCCCAAACGTCGGAGTGGACCCTTAACCTAGCCTAACCTTTTTTGAATCATGTTTTAGGTTTTTTAAATGCCTAACCCCTGCGGGGGGCTTATTTTTACAATGTATATTCATATCTTAACCTAACCTAACCTGTATAGAAATACTTACTTAAATTAATATTTTAACACTCCTGCGTTTGTCCACTCCGACGTTTGGGACTCCTGCGCTTGTCGTGGAACCGACTGTACGTTACAATGATATTAACGACGTTGGCTTCAAATCTTTGGATACTTTTATTCAATTTTCGATTGTTTGGTTCCAAACTAAAAGTGTCAAAACTTTCCAATAAATAATTTGAATTTACAGGAGTTTTTTTGTTTGTGATAATTATGAATGTACATTAATTTCTCAACTGTCTTCACTGAATATTTTGTGTTAGATTACAGCTACTCTCTAAAAAGCAGAGATGAAGTAAAAAAATTACTTATTGTCGATAATGAAGACTCGTCCTAAAAAAATAAATGAAAACTCTATAAACATTATTTTTGTCACAAGGAAATAAATTTGAAATACTTGTAAGATAAGCTATGCATAATGGCTAATAATCAACCTTATTAGACAATTACTCAAAGCCCAAAAATAATGGACTTAAAAGTGTATTAAACTGTATATAAGACATTTGCGGATATATTGATACCATTAATTTGACTATTAGATAAAAAAAAGTATGTTTTTTTAATATTTTTCTCTTGCTACAAATCAAATTTCAAATTTGAGTCACCAAAAATGCTTAACTAATTTTTGCTCTAGAAGAATCATTTTTTGGAGTTAGAAAATGCTTAATACCTCATTTTAATCGCCTGACATTGCTTTATAATATACAGGTAATGACTTGGTTGTTTATAGAACAGCTGACTAAAAAACCGAGGTTTTGTGATAATCCCACTTTTGTTGTTGCTCCATAAATGATATTTTTTTTCTTAATTTTTTTGGCTGTAAAGAAGCTTTATATATTCATATAACATCCACCTAAATATGACTTTTGATATATTATTTATATCATCACCAGAAGGAATTGAATTTTGGAAAAAAATATCAATTTATATTTTACACTGTTATGCATTGTTCTTGTTCTTGTTTCTAAAAAATATTTATATTATTGAAAAGAGAATTATTTAACGCTTCTATAGGTATGTTTATCATTTTTCAAGGCTAAATATAACTATAATTACACCATTTTAAAGTTAAACATCATAACATATAAACTCACTTATTGAATCGGTCTGTATTATTAAGCTGCCAATCCTTAAAACAGCTGCATTTCATTATTCTATTATATAAAGTAGTAAGCTTTTTTGTCTGTAGCTTAAGATTTTGATAACTAATGTACCTATTGACTTCTCTGTTTTATGGAAGCTTCTTATAGGTCCCGGATAGTTTTAGAATTTTGAAAAAAAATATCAATTTATATTTTACACTGCTATGCATTGTTCTTGTTCTTGTTTCTAAAAGATATTTTTATAATTAAAAAGAGAATTATTTAACGCTTCTATAGGTATGTTTATCATTTTTCTAGTCTAAATATAACTATAATTTCAGCATTTTTTAAACATCATCATATTCAAGTTATTGTAATTTTTTTAAAAAATATCAATATCAAGAACTATTGGAACAATTTTTACCATGCAAAACAAGGTGTTAGAAAGAGTAGGATCCCTCACAATATCTATATGTCTGTCTATAATGCATTACACATGTAATGCTAATAGAGATCATAGACATACAAGCTTTTTTTGGGGGGGGGGTAAAATTTTTGCAAGGGGGGGGTAATTCGGTTTGGGGGGGGGGGGTAAAATGGCGCGCGAAGCATGTTGCAAATTTCCCCCCCCCCAAAAAAATTCCCCCTCCAGAAATCTGTTGGCAGGAGAAATTTTGTTTACCCCACCCAAAATTTACCCTTGGGGTAAAATTTTTGAGGGGGAAAAATTTAAATTTAATTAAATAATTAGTAAATGTGCGAAGCGCGCAAAAATTTTTTTATTTTGGGGGAGGTATTTACCCCCCCTAAATTGTTTGGGGGGGGGGGTAAATACCCCTCTTAAATGGTTGGGGGTACGGGTAAATATTAAATGAGGGGGGGGGGGTAAATGAAAAATTCGTTTGGGGGTAATCGCCACTTTACCCTCCCCCCTTGGACGTCTATGATAGAGTGGATGCTATAAGAGTGCTCTTATAATGTGAACTTCTTATAACTGAATGGGCTTCCAGAGACCATAAAGTTGGCCTAGTCACTACAAGGGAGAGTGCAGAGATATCCAGGGGGGGGGTTCCTGTAAAAGTGTAATTTTTTGGGGGGATAGGGGTAATCACCCCCATTAATATATTATGGGTGGTATAAACCCAGCCTCTTTAAATTTTTTGAATAGGAGTAAAGAAAATCAGGAAAACAATCTAGGAATCAAACTAGCACCCCAACCAATAATCGGTTCCATGCCAAATGTAGGAGTCCCAAACGTCCCAAAACATTGGAGTGGACAAACGCATGAGTCCCCAACTATAGTGGAACAAATGTAGGAGTGGGACAAACATTGGAGTTCACATTATAAGAGCACTCTTATAGCATCCACTCTATCATAGACGTCCAAGGGGGGAGGGTAAAGTGGCGATTACCCCCAAACGAATTTTTCATTTACCCCCCCCCCTCATTTAATATTTACCTGTACCCCCAACCATTTAAGAGAGGGTATTTACCCCCCCCCCAAACAATTTGGGGGGGTAAATACCTCCCCTAAAATTAAAAAATTTTTGCGCGCTTCGCGCATTTACTATTTATTTAATTAAATTTAAATTTCTCCCCCTCAAAAATTTTACCCCAAGGGTAAATTTTGGGTGGGGTAAACAAAATTTCTCCTGCCAACATATTTCTGGAGGGGGAATTACCCCCCAAAAGCAAATTTTACCCCCAGGGTAAAAATTTTTTTGGGGGGGGGAAATTTGCAACATGCTTCGCGCGCCATTTTACCCCCCCCAAACCGAATTACCCCCCCCTTGCAAAAATTTTACCCCCCCCCCCCCCCAAAAAAAGCTTGTATGTCTATGATCTCTATTAGCATTACATGTGTAATGCATTATAGACAGACATATAGATATTGTGAGGGATCCTACTCTTTCTAACACCTTGTTTTGCATGGTAAAAATTGTTCCAATAGTTCTTGATATTGATATTTTTTAAAAAAATTACAATAACTTGAATATGATGATGTTTAAAAAATGCTGAAATTATAGTTATATTTAGACTATAAAAATGATAAACATACCTATAGAAGCGTTAAATAATTCTCTTTTTAATTATAAAAATATCTTTTAGAAACAAGAACAAGAACAATGCATACCAGTGTAAAATATAAATTGATATTTTTTTCAATATTCTAAAACTATCCGGGACCTATAAGAAGCTTCCATAAAACAGAGAAGTCAATAGGTACATTAGTTATCAAAATCTTAAGCTACAGACAAAAAAAGCTTACTACTTTATATAATAGAATAATGAAATGCAGCTGTTTTAAGGATTGGCAGCTTAATAATACAGACCGATTCAATAAGTGAGTTTATATGTTATGATGTTTAACTTTAAAATGGTGTAATTATAGTTATATTTAGCCTAGAAAAATGATAAACATACCTATAGAAGCGTTAAATAATTCTCTTTTCAATAATATAAATATTTTTTAGAAACAAGAACAAGAACAATGCATAACAGTGTAAAATATAAATTGATATTTTTTTCCAAAATTCAATTCCTTCTGGTGATGTTATAAATAATATATCAAAAGTCAAATTTAGGTGGATGTTATATGAATATATAAAGCTTCTTTACAGCCAAAAAAATTAAGAAAAAAAATATCATTTATGGAGCAACAACAAAAGTGGGATTATCACAAAACCTCGGTTTTTTAGTCAGCTGTTCTATAAACAACCAAGTCATTACCTGTATATTATAAAGCAATGTCAGGCGATTAAAATGAGGTATTAAGCATTTTCTAACTCCAAAAAATGATTCTTCTAGAGCAAAAATTAGTTAAGCATTTTTGGTGACTCAAATTTGAAATTTGATTTGTAGCAAGAGAAAAATATTAAAAAAACATACTTTTTTTTATCTAATAGGCAAATTAATGGTATCAATATATCCGCAAATGTCTTATATACAGTTTAATACACTTTTAAGTCCATTATTTTTGGGCTTTGAGTAATTGTCTAATAAGGTTGATTTCTAGCCTAATATTCTAAAAGTAATACATAAAGGAGTGCAAAACCCTCATTGATCCCCCATACTAAACATTTAATAACTATAAATTGTTATAGCAAAGATTACCAGAAATACCAAACTCCAAATAGCAAATGATTACATAAATCTAAAATGATAAGAATCCAGTTATTACACATTTTATTCCGGTAATTTCCTGGAACCACAACCCTGTCGCAAAATAGTAAAAAAATATGGCGGGAGTTTTAGTTTTATGTATCAACTTTACATAAATGCATCAAATTCCTACAAATTTTAAAACACTAATATTTTAAGGTCATTTTCGGCACCTTTACCCTTAACTTTATGGGAATTTTTGTAAACAAAAAATTATGTATTTAAAGGTATTTAATGTTTTAAACTTTTAAGGACACAAGAATGCTAAGGTTAGCAACTACCTAATAAGTACTAAAATAGACTAAAACAGATGCCTAAAATTAGTTAGGAATAGTTTTTTATCACATCATAATGTAAACAGAAAAATGAAAAATGATTAAATTTAATCCAGTTTTGCTGTCCGCGAGGCCCGGGCAAGCAAAACAAGGATTAATCTTACTATTTTGTTTTAATTCGTCGAGAATTTTCTATGTTATGATACTGAACATGATTTTTCAGTATGGACTAGAACCTGTACTAATCCAGCGGAAATTAATCAGATTCGAATAATTAACTGGAAATTAATTTACAAGATACCTATTTCAATTTAATTCTAACTTGCAGGAAAGTTTTGTTTTGTTCAAAAAATCAAATCATGTAGAGGCAATAAAGAGAATTAATAGTTATTTCTTTCATCGTATTATAAACCGCTTTCCGCGGATATAGAATGTACAATTATAAGATTAAAACCAGTTTTTTAGCCCCAAGATATATATACGATGCTAGACATAGTTTTTTCGTATGGATGAGAACCGGTTCCTATTCACCGGATTCGAATGAATACGAGAAATGATTTTACCAATATTTTATCAGTTCCCAAGGCTTCCAAATAAAATAATTAGTAAATTATAGAAACAATTAAACAACATATTTCAGACGAGAAAAAGATTCCTTATTTTTTTATTGCTGCGGTATTAGATGTATAATATATTTTTTTTTGGGGGGGGGGCGTACACTCTAATAAATCAGTTGCAAACCTTCACAGGACCTAAGAGTCGCTACATGTTAAGGAGAACCATATCGGTTCAGCGGTTAGAGAGATTCTTTGGTATAGACACACAGACACACAACCTGTTACTTCATTATAACCGTGTATCGATCACTGGTGGACAGACAGACGAACAACTGAAGTATCAGCTTCGCTAATAATTCAAACATTAAATTTTATTTCAATAATATCTTGAAATATCTGAAAGTACTAAAATTAAGTGTTTTTTTTTGAGCACTTAATTTGGAATTTTTCAAATATTGTCAATAAAATAAGTTTATTGAATGTTGCTTAAATTTTTTGGTGTGCAATGTCTTCTGTTGCATATTATCTATTACAATCACATAGTGTTTTATTTCCACAATATCAAATATATTATAGGGTGTTTCTAATAATGAAAGTGAACCTAATGTTAGAGGCAGTTTTTGTTATTGGAATATTTTGCGGATATGATGATTAAGTGTGGAAAGTATATGCACATCTAGTTTTTGGCAATGGGCTTAATGCATATCATAGTAAAATTATCCTAAACTGGGTCACCAACAATGGATATAGGATATACTTGGATATATTGACAGGTGAAAATTAGTCGTCAATTTAGCTTGTTAATATGAACCTAATTTATTGGTTAGTTCATTAATCCAGTAGCCGGGAAGGGGATAGGGTGAAGGAGGTGAATGGGGGGTAACGTTGTTTTAGCCAGCTTGGAAATATCACTTTATAAGAGTACATGAAAATCTCGTGCAACATCCAAGTAATAATATATCGATTACACCAACTTATGGACGACACAGACAATCAAAATTATAAATAAATTGTCGATTTTTTCGTTAATTTAGGCATGTTAGAATTGTCCTATCGATTTCAAACTTTGAATGGTGATTCCTTTAGATGTTACGATTTAGAAGGCGTAGCAACTCTATAATCATTACAAGAATGTCCGTACGTCCATTTTAAACATGTTGATTTTTTTACTTTTTTATCAACAAATTTCTATGTGATCTAATCATCTGATTGATCTGATTTTTGGTATGCTGATTCCTGGGACAACAAAGAATAATGTTATAAGCGAAGCAATTCTATAATCAAGTCCTAAAAATGTAAGTATGTCCATAAACATATTTCAATAAATTTACATACAATTTTGCTTCGACTCGTATACATTTATATTCTGATTATTCAGTTCTGACACTATATAAGTGTTAATGTCCGTTTGTCCTACCGTTTCAGTGCTTCGCTTTTATGGATGTTGTCATCCTTGTTTTATCAAAAATACTTGTAATGGATTTACTTTATTAAGTTTCTGGACAGCCTCAAGGGTTCCGTAGCGTAACGAAGGGGTGTGTATCAACCCATCTGGCTAAATTATAGGCATTTGTCAATAATGTGCCCCAGGGGCTTCAACCTAGATACCCATCTAACCTGCCTTGATACCTCACCTAAAATGTCAAAGAGGGATGTCAAATTAAAGGTCAATATACAATTATTTTTCTTTTTTTATTGAATCTCAGTCCCTCGTCCAAGATATATATTTACACTGAACAGCCATAAAAATTAGAATAAAATAAAGATTGTAATGTTGTTATCAAAGAACTTTCCTTCCAAATTTCTTATTTGTCATTACACCCCTCCTCAACTAAAAGCAATGTTTTAAAATATATTGTAAAGTTGATCTGGTATAACACAAGTCTTATTCTGGTATACCTATTCTAATCATGCTTTTGATTACGTGTCCAACGTCTTATGGACAATCAAATCTTTGATTGCACGAAGTTTGTCATATTTTACCTTTCATGGTCCATATCCCTTAAAATGGTATGCGCATTAACGATCGAAATAACACCATATTATTATACTAGCCTGCTGCATCTAGGGGCTTTGTAGTCGAAGGCAGAAAGGAATTGTTAGAAAAATAGCTTAAATACAATTCTAAAACCATCACGAGACCTCTGTAAAGCTTACCCAAAATAGAGAACAAGTTTAGTAGATATCAATATCGTAATATTCAGACAAAAATCTCTTACTACTTTTTAAATACCATACCATAGAGTGATCAACACAGTTTAATTAAACATATTATTTTTATTTGATAGGATAAGTATTAAATATACATTTTTAGGAATTAAAATTTTGTCTTTATTATATGCTTTAACTTTTCATCTTTTGTTTCTATTTCATTTTTTCCAATTACTTTTACTTTTTTTCTAAATATCTCTCATGATTTTCTTCCCTTATATCTTTTTTTTCTTCATCCATCTTAATCTTACTTTGTTTTTAGAAGTATATACCTTAGGACAATGAAAAATTAAACAAGTATTTTTGGTACAATCTTTTTGAAAGTATAGCTTTTCTTTAATTATGGTTTGTCCCTACACCCGTCAGTACGTCACGGTTAGTTCTTATCATTAATCTAACAATGTTAGAATTGTCCTATCGATTTAAAACTCTAAAGAGAATTCCTTATAACAGTTCGATTTAGAAAGCGGGGCAATGCTACCAGAAAGTCTCTCTGTTCATATAAAACGAGCGCATTTTTTTTTACTTTTTGACAACATTTTGTTGTCTGATAGATTTTTCCTATTGATTTTATTTTTGGAATATTCCTAGGACAACAAGGTACAATATTATAAGCGATGCATTTTTATAATAAATTCCTAAAAATTTAGGAATGTCCGAAAACAGTAACCTTTATTTACGCTTTTTTATTGCATTTACTTAAAAATTGAAATAAGTTCTTACACTAGTTCGTTTGTAATATCGTTTAATTTTGGAGCTTCGCTTTTATGGATGTTGTCATCCTTGTTGTTTTTTAATCAAATAAATTTAAAATGCTTAGTATGAAAATTTAAAATAATAGAGAGAGAAGAGTCTATGCAACTTTGCTCCTTTACACCTAGTCGCACCTTTTTTTCGGCCAAGACATTCCACCTTCTTTTACTAATAAATCCATAGCTCTCACACACATGTATTAGGCCTTTCGACAACGCTTAAGTAATAGCCTTTGCTTAAAGTTTAATGAATATAACATTATTTTCCTAAAATGTGTATGTTGTCCCAAACTACCCAGTATGTTTTCAAGTAAATGTTGACAAGCAAATCAGCGATGTTACCAGAATTTCAGGCAATAAACACGCTCATTATGCCATTGTAAACTTGTTTCATACAGCTGTAAAAAAAAAGTCAGGGTACCATATAAGTGTCCCACCTCTATTATACATGTCCTAATTTATATGGGAAAATTAGAAAACTTTTTCTTATTATTTAGGCCAAACGTTACATTTTTGATCGTTTGAAGGAGTGTAAATACATTTAAAACAAGGATGAAACCATCCATATGTTCATAACTCAACAAATCGGACGGAAGGACCGGCCTTAAAAACAGACAAAATTCTTTTATTGGATGACTACATCCATAAAAGCAAAGCAAAAGGAACTGGATAAACGAAAGTTGAATAAAAATAAATTATTTTGATGCTACGCTTATAATCATGTGTCTTATTGTCATAGGAATCATAATTTTGACATAAAGCTTAATTTTAGAATGATTTTTATTTCCATGCTATATCCAAAATCCTACTAGAACAAGTATGGCAACATCCATCCTAGCAGGGCTAAACTTCGTCAAAACAGAAAGTCAGACAAACAAACATAAAACAAATGTAACAAAGTTAAATTTAATAATTAAATTTTTTGAAAATATTTTAAATATATGTTTCGTTTTTAAATATATTATAAATTCTTATGTAGATAAACCTCAGAATGATTTAATAACATCCATTTGAGATGAAACTATTTTTAATTTGATAATTCAATTAAAATAAAAGAATATTATGCACGCAATATTGCACAGTTCATGGACGCCAAATCTCGGTTTTTATTTTCGTCATTTTTGTAGTTTATTAAATACTAGAGTCGGGGTTGGGTAAGCGAACCTCTACTTTACATTTTAGTTTTAAAATAAGTTTTTAAAAATTTGGTGGGGTATCTTCTCGGATGATTTCTCTAACACAAGGAAGAAAGGGGGGGTATAAAAACCTACCTGAAATTTCAAAACGATTGTTTTTGACGTTTTTTGGATCTTACTGAAGATATAGACAGACAGACACACATTTTGTTACTTAATTATATAGGAATATGGTCGATAAAAAGCTTTTACTGACGCGGCGTTTTAACGACGACCTTAATGGCCACATACACAAACAATCATTCAACAACCTAGTATATTTTTATTAAAAGTTGGCAACCACGCCCATGCTTGATTTGAATATTTTGAGGATAAAACTTCGCTGTCAGCCCATGTATGTCAGCTGTAGACATGCACAATTAGATTTGGCTTGTAACAATTCGTCTCAACAACATGGGCGGCGATATAAACAAGCATGTTTGCATCCAAAGCAGAACTACAGACGGACAGACTGAGCAAGATTACATCCTCGTTTGGGTGAGGCTGCTGCCGTGGACAATTTACTCCAGGATAAGGAAAGCATGGCAACTTTTTTTCTGTCTTAACACCTTATGTTATAGGATTAGTAACACCCAACAGACAACCAACGGTGCATTGTTAATATTAGGGTTGGGCCGGATATCCGGTGTGGCCAGATATCCGGCCGGATACCGGATATTGAAACTATCCGGCTGGATATCCGGCTCTATATTTTTATACTTTACACCAAAAATCTCTGCTTTTTAAAATTTTAAATGGCTATAATTTTCTTATTATTGAAGCTAGAAGAACATTTTTTCTGAACAAGTTTAACTTTATGTAAATTTATATAAGATTTCTGAAGAAATTTTTTTTTGCTATTTTAGTATCTGGTAATTTGGCCGGATATCCGGTAATTTGGCCGGATAACCGGTATCCGGCCAAAAAAGTATCCAGCCCAACCCTAATTGTTATCAGTTGCGCGATTTTGAACTAAGGCATTTCACCTGCTAATAATCTTGATAAAGCAACAGTAGATATTATTTTGGTGTTGTTTAACCTGATACCTCCTCAAATGTAAACATTTACCTCTGGAGTAGCTGTGTGCGCCTAATAAAAAGAGTTCAATGTTGCCGACTCTCAGTGTGTTCACTTAATATAATGGAGATAGATAGAGTGCCCGTATATTTTTAAAAATAATTTTTTTCTTCTGTTACAGTTAATCTACAGTTAAATTATAAAAAAATCGAAGCACGATAAAATAATTTTTTTAAATTTTAAATTTAATTTTCTGCTGGGCAATTAATGAGCTTTCATTATTTTAGAAAATTATCGCTTCGAAAAAGATAAACCTTTAAATCATGTCTCTATGATGCTGTGAGTATTGGTGCAAAAAATATGACGTAACAGAAAAAATTAGCCAATGAGAGGCCGTTATTGACCAATGGTAAAATTTATAGTGGCTTCTCATTGGCTATTTTTTTTGTTACGTCATATTTTTTGCACCAATACTCGCAGCATCTGTCTCTATGTCTAATATCTAGTGTCTACTACATGTTATCTGCATATTATACATATTTAAATACAAAAAATGAACATTAATAAAAAATGTGAAAATGCATGTTTGTTTTAATTATATTATTTAATATACTTTGCCACAACAATTCTAATATGCTGTAAGAAGGTTTTTTGTCTAAAGCTAAAGCTCATGGAAATTCCTGCTTTTAATGATTTATACTTTTCAGGGGGTTGTTTTAGACGATTTTCTAGACCTCCAAAATCTTCCCCACTAATAGGGGCAAAGCAACTAGAACTAAACATAGAGCTATATATTTCTGTCTTCAGTCAAATCAATTATTTATAGAAGCTTGATGTCTGTCCGTCCTTCTTTCCGTCCGTCTGAAGCTTAATATCTAGGTAACCACTAAACCGAACGGATTCTACTCTTTAGGGATTATAGCTACTGGTCCTGTGGTGGTTTTAAAGCTATTTTCTTGGCGGGTGGGACAAATGATAAGATGTTAAAACAAAAAGAGAAAATACGATAAATCATAGAAAAACACGGAATCTTTATCATAAATGTCAGCTGTCTAAATAAAATAGCAGCCGAGAAAATCAGATTTTCCCAATAGCGTTAGAGAGTGACTGATGAACGGACATAGAGAGTAAATTATAGAGTAGCCTCACTACTAAAAAATATTAAAATTATATCCTGGAAACATTCAGATAGAAAACCTTTACTTAATAAATTATAGAGTTGCTGCGATACTAAAAAGTTGAAAATTATAGTGTATTGCAAAATTAAGTCACAAACTTTTATAGATTTAGTACATTTTCTCAACTAAGACAACATATACAGCTAAAAATTAAACTTAAACAAGAAATATTACTTCCAATAGCAGCAAAGCTTTTTTATACAATAAAAATAAAAGTAATTAATAAACAAAAATTATATTAAATATTTGTAGATGAAAAAGAATAAAGAAGAAAATAGAAACATAAAAAGGACGAACGTACAGACTTTAGTTGATTTTTAGTTTAGCTTCGCTACTAAAAAAGCTATATAATAGAGGCATTTTACTTACAACTGAAGCCAAAAACTAGCCGATACAACCGGCTAATGAATTTTTCAATATCGATTTCCCCAGAGATAAGCCTACCGATAATTAAAGATAATTACAACTAATTTAATTTTCTCACCTATAAATTATCCTATTAAAAAGCACCCCGCTCCTTATTGATTGGTGAAATTAATGAATGATTTAATTATTGTTGAGCTAATATACTATTTATAGCAGTAGCACTAATACAATTTTACCTACACGTACATGAGAAATAGTTGTTTGTTTGTAATTGTTTTACTTCAGGGTTCCTAGGTGATAAGACATTGGAGATCAATTGACGTAAAATATAAAAACATCCCTCCGGTACCAACCACTCAATTTTCAATAAAAGTGTGAACAAATGTAATGCCAACGAATAAGCGTTTCGATACCAGTATAATTTACGTCTTTAAGTACAGAATACTGCCTAAGGACATATTTACATTCCTAATACTTGATTTTAGAGATTCTTCGCTCATAATATATTACCTAATTGTCTTTGGAATCCTTATTTAAAAGATCAAACGAATTTGATAAATATATACAACTTTTGTCAAAATTAGTTTTCATTGGTAAAATGGTTATTTATTACCGAGTTTTTTTAAAATTGTTTAGTCCCAAAAAAACAAAGCCAAATATTTGTTGGGTAGAAAATTTGTGGATGATAAATATGTTTCATTAGTGTTAAATTTACCAGTAACAAAGAAAGCCGATGTTTATTTTATCCTTTCATTTACCACAATGGATCAAAAGAGGTCAAAATTAAATTAATAAATGGTGCTTTGAACCCAACTTTCTTCTTGGCCACTGTAAAGCACCTGCGAAATTTATTACTCCAATTATAAAAGCTTTATTTTAGCCCCATCAGTGTTCCCTAACACAAATTTATGATTTTTGAAAAAAAAGTACGTTTTGGTCTACAACTGTGCTTCATTGAAAATAACGCAAAAAAATTAATATAATGAACATTGAATGATTTTATTCAAGCCAATAAAAAAAATACCAAACTTATTCAATTCTATTTATGACCAAATTGGTTTATCCAAGAAACTTTTTCTTCATTTTACGATGTTTACTTATGAAAAGATGTAATCACTATTTTAAAATTATGTTCTAAAACTTCCAATTGTGATTTTAGATTAAATTTTCGGACACACACACAAAAGCACACAAACACACACACACACAGAGCATCCAATGAGAAAGTTCATTAGTTTTAATTATCCACGCACAGGGGTTACTATTTCTAGTAGCGTGGCTACTTTAGTTTAGAATAGGTCAAAATTTCATAAGAAACAACTTTCCAGTATGGCTTCAAAACTGATTGCTTTCCGCTGGATTAGAACTGGTTCTCATCCAAACTGAAACTTCGTAAATATCATCGTATGATGGACAGCTTTCAACGAATAATAAAATAAAAATCATAAAATTAATACCAGTTTTGTTACCCCAGGGCTTACAAACTTGTTTTTAATCTTTTCATTTTAATATCTGCAAAAAGCTGACTATAATACGAGGCGATAAATAACTATTCTTGTATGTTGGTTTATCATGAAAAAAAATATCCCAAAAGTAACAAAATGCATTACTCTCTAATTGATAATTTTTGATCTTTCCAAAATCATATATAATTACCTTGATATTGCTTCGCTTCTTATAGACATAATTGTTCTTGTTATATGGGTATATTATTTTATTTCTCTCTCTCTTTAAATCTTTTTTTTTCATTTAACAGTATTATTGGCCGTACACGTATTTTCAAGGATGACAAAATTCATAAAAGCTAAGCTATAAAATAATACAGTAGGACAAACGAACATTAAAACTTGTAGAGTGTCAGAACTTAATGAGCACCTTTAAATCTTAACAAAATTGTATATAAATTTACTATAAAATTGTATAAATACAGGATACAGTATAAGGACATACATCTTTAGGACTTTATAGAGATGCTTCTCTTAAAGTATTTTAAAATGTCTGAATAATTTCTTTACTTATTTAGATATGGTAAATAATATAAAAATATATAAAACGATTTGTCAATAAGTATCAAAACTTTAAAAAGTTTTTTAGGCGAAATTAATGAATTTTTGAAGTTTATTTGTCATTTATTTTTTCTCCGCTCTTTGTTTAGGCTAAGATTTTCAGGGATGGAATGAACTTTGGCAATAATCTTCAAACCGTTTTTCTTACCCATTAACTACTGGCTATCAAAGGCAATCTTTTGTTGAATTTCTTGTTGATTTTGCTATGCCTGTTTCCCTGAAAGTTGCTGCTTTGTCTTCTGGTCTTACACTTTAATAATAAATTATTTATTGAAAAGGATGCTATTCTATAACCAGGGTCTGTACGTTACCACGACATTTAATACCAAAGAATTATAATAACCATTTCTTATTCGTTGGTTCAACAACTTTGGGGACTTTTTTAAATTTGATTAGTTGGTTCATTAAGTTAAGTGTCCAAACATTTCAACCACTAATTGTAATCTACAGAAGGGGTTATTGTGTGTATAATCTTTGGGGATGTACATCAATTTATCGACCAATGTCATATTCTTTTAGGCCCTGGGCAAATGTGACTTAATATAATTTTAGCTTTAAAAGTTTTGAAAGAATAAAATAAATTATTAAGTTTTGTAATTCATGTGAATTTTGTCATCCTTGTTTATATTTTTGGATGACCCATTTTTATCATAAATTATAAAACATGGTATCATAGCAAAACAAGGATAACAATATCCAGGAAAGCGACTATAGCTAGTAAAATGGTTTTATCTTATAACATAAAGTATTATTTTTTTGTTATCTGAAGCCAAAGATCCCGGAAACTGATAGTTCGAATATATTGTACTTCTCAGGGAACCTTTAAAATGTTTTTGGTGGTTTAAGGCTATTTTCCTGACCGTAGACTGGGGGAGAAACAACAAGTAAGGTTATTAAAGTATTAAAACAAATATAATAGTTTCAATTTAAAAAAAGAATTACAAATAAATTTTACCTCATTTAAATGACATTAAGTTAAAAAAATTAGATTTCTGATAAAAAAGTTATCATACTATCAAGATAGGCCATGTAAACACTACTATAAAAGTTGAAAAGCTTTGCCTTTAAAAATGATGAAGAGAAAAGTTTATTAAGACCAAGTCATTGAAAAAGTTTCATTAAGGCTCTTTTATTATACCAGCCTTACCCTCACATCATAATAGTCAGGAATCCTATGGGATAAGTCAACAGATAATTAATATTTTTAAAAAATATATTTCAACATAAGCGTACAAAAAATAATATTATACACATATTTACATAATTTTATGCCAGGTTTGGTACTTTCATAACCTGGGTTAACATTCAGTAGATTTATAAATATTGGTCGAAAATTTTGGACATTGCAAGTTTGTACAACTAGAATAAGATTTAATAAAAGTACCCATAGTTTTCAGTCAATTAGAGCGTGTTTATAAAAATTTGGAGACTAATAAAATTTGGTGTCCAGTGTCCTCTACCTTCCTGCAAATAATGCACTTTCCACCTATTTACTACAGGGATAGAACAATGAATTAATTTTTCCTCCAATCTTTCCTTCATTGTTTTGTGTGAAATTCCTCCTTTGATAGCCTGGAATTATTTGGAAGAAAAAATGGTTGTAGATCAATTGTCATTGTCATTTTCCTCCTGGATTTTTTGCTCTTTTCCCTTCATAATGGAAAATTTAGACGGCCCCCCAACCCCTGAAAAATAATACCCCCCCCCCCTACATCTAGTGGCGGCCCCCCTGACTTCACACTCACGAACAAAATTCGTGGCCGTAACAAATTTGTGAAGACAAATTGTTGTTGAAACAATTATCTATGTTGTGTTTGAGTTTCTGTGTGCGTGTATGTGTGTGTGTGTATGTGTGTGTGTATGTGTGTGTGTTTGTGAGTGCACATGGTTTTGTGTTCACACATACACACACACACACACACACACTCACACAGAGATAAAAGGCCCCATATAAATGTTAGATTAAAAATATTTTTTTTCTGAACTTACAGAGTTTTTAAAATGTTTAGATGGTACCTAACTGTTACATGAATCACCATTCCAAGTTTGAAATTGATAGGACATTTTATATATAAATTAAATTATTTATAAATTAACTATAAGTGCTGTCCGATACGAACAGCCGTAGGTACCCCCTAAAATTTTGAAGTTTGAAATTTTATCCCCCCCCCGGCCCCCCCCCCTTGCGTAAGAAAAAAATTAAAAAGCTTGGACGTCCTTACCTATATTATATAAAGATCCCCCCCAAAAGAAAAAGCTTTGACGCCCTTGACGTACGGACCAACTCTAATTACATAAAAGTTTCGGTTTAAAATAGTAGCCACTAAACATTTTGTAATTTATTTCAAGAACAAATTATTTTTCCCTTTTTAAATACCTAACGAAAATAGCTAACATTTATATATTTGATAAAAATACTCCTTTATCTTAGCTTAATATGAGTGGCTACTGACTGCATTGCTATACAGTTACAATCCTCCTGGTCCCAAGGAGTCTTTCAGTCACAGTAAAGAATATGCCTTCATTTACTTTTTTATTGTAATAATGCAATTAATAGTTTATTTTTGAACTATTGTAAGAAAGTCCAGGTGTTTTTTACGAAGCTTTTCTATAATCGGTCCGTTCGTAACTGTTAGCTATATTCGGTAATTTAAACATGTTTAAACATTTAAACGGGGAATTTCTATACTCAAATCATAAAAAGTTCTTTAACCGTATCCTGTATTGACACAATTTTGGAACAAATTTTACGTACAATTTTGTTCAGACTTACATATAATTATCCTGCTTATTAAGTTCTGACACGCACCGTACAAGAGTTAGTGTTGGTTTGTGAATACTTCTGATTTTATGGATGTTGTCATCCTTGTTTTCATTATAAGCGAAGTTACACTTTGTGTATGGGCGGCTCTCATTCAAACATCAATTCAAGTAAATAATGATCATAATCTCTTTAGTCTCAGGTTAATTCATACAGCATCTACGCAGTTTCATTTCACAGAATAAAGTGTGAGCAGACTCTTGGCACTAATACAAGAGGGGACCATAGTTCAAAAGATGAGCTGTCATCATGGTTACTTTCATACCTTCCAGGTGACCATCACTACAAATAAGAGCACCTTTTATATAAAAAATCAAGGTTTAGGAATTTTTTATTGACATACTACAAAAAAATTTTGTATAAAATGTTTGCACATTTAAATTGTAATAAATGTGCTTTTCGATTCGTGTTTTCGTTTGATGTTTCACTTATACAGATATTTTACTAAACTGGTCCTGTCATAGAGTTTTCTAATCTTACTGTATTTCAGTTCACTGTTCTATATTATCTAGACTTTTGTCATTTTTGTTGTTCATCTTAGCATGTACAAAATAGTTTGTGCCTCTTTAATTAATCAGATATACGAGCAGTAATGAATTCAGTGGAAAATATTTCTGCCGCCAATTTTAATTTTATTTATTCATGTTTTACTTTTAACCACTGGCAGTTGCATCTAGAAGGACATATAATTTTTGTCTTTTACAGCTTCAATAAATATTTAAATATTGCTAAATCAAAATTTATATTTGTTTTAAAATTAAATTAAATAAATCCTAAATATGACATTTTGTGTTAATAGCAAATTCTGACTTGAAAATTCTACAATAAGCAAGAAAGATATGGTTCATTTTCCTAACATTGTGGCGAACATACCCCGGTTATAAAAGCTATAAAAAAGCTAGGAGAAATCTTTTCAAAATTTTAAAAACTACATTTTTTTGCTTCCTCAAGTGAACACCTTTTTTTGAGTCGGCCCCATTTTTGGACAAAGGGATCCTTAAGTGAAAAGAAATGACCCCAGAACGTGGGGTTATCAAGAGGCAGGCGGGGGGCACATGCAACATAAATACATTTTCAGTAGCGCAGCTACTGTACACTAATGGTATGTCTGTACGTCCGTAAAAGTTTACCTGGAATATAGTTATCAACACACGAAGAGAAAATTTATTTTATAGTTTCCATTTTTCTCTTATATTTTTATCTTGCTGCGCTTTTTGAACACAAGTGGCCTTATTTCTTTAATTATGACACAATTTCAGTTTAACCCTAAATACTTTTGCTTTAATGATAATGATTTGTTTATCAAGTAGCTCCCCATAAAAAGGTAACTATCCCAAAATGTGGCAAACACCTTGACAGAAAAACATTTTCAAAACTAAAAACCCTACTTCTAAAGAGTTTGGAAACATTTCTTAAATTCCTAATAAAGGAAGCAAAATGTTATTTCAGAGATGCTAATTTACCTTTTTTATTATCTATATATAAATTTAGAGTAATACTAGACATTCTTTCATTGATTTATTTTATTTGGACAAGGGATTGGCACTTAAAGGTTCAATTAAGATAAAGAGCTAATTTTTTTTTATATTTTTAAAGCTCAAAAAATATTTCCTTGAAACTGGATAAAAATGTATGAGGTACAGAGTTATATAAATATTTGAGTAAATACTTGTTTCTGATAAGAATTAAGAAATTATGTCCCTAGGTAACACAGATCTAGGGATAGGGCAATAAACAATAAAATAATCTTCCCACTATAAAGGCAGACAAAAATCTGCACTTTTGGGAGTAAAACTAGGAACATGTCATTTTAAATTAAATTATACAAACAACTTCCTAAACAATTTTAAGCTACCGAAGGCAGAAATTAGTTTTAGTGTTTATTTGAAATATTTCATTATCCCTTTTCCCCTGGTGTAAGTAAGGGAATACATAATATTGTGTGGGGGGATATGCCTCATTGAGAATACAAGTAGCCACCAAATTATATTATCCCTTTTCCCCTGGTGTAAAGTAAGGGAATACATAATATTGTGTGGGGGGATATGCCTCATTGAGAATACAAGTAGCCACCAAATTGGCCAACAAAATATCTACTTCCCCTACAACATGACCTCTTACCCCACTTTTTTTAATAGCAAAGCTACTCTATAAATCAAATATCTGTCTTTATCTGTAAATATAAGAGAAATGTTATGGAAAATGCTATTTTCTCGGCTTCTATTAAAGATAGAAGACTGAAATTTATTCAAAAACATATTTAAGATTGTTGTAAAGGTTCCTAAGATTATAGAGCAATTCCTTAATAACTTACTTTGTCTGTCTATCCATTAAGCAGTCGAAAAAATGTTGAATTCATGCGATCAATTATTAGACTAATGGATTTATTATTACTTGGATCTTGCACCAGATTATTATGTATTCTAATAAAGTGAAACTTGTAGCTGGCCAAAATAACTATCACCCTCATCCACCCCCTTTACCCCATTCCCTCTCTTCTTACTGGATGAACGAACTGACAAATAATTGATGTCAATGTTAGCAACCTACAGTTTTTCTTCTATCATGCATAATATCCACGTATATTCTACATACATTTATACTCTATTACGCCAATAGTTAGTCAGTCCTTATTATTGTGATTTATTATTTTCTATCTAAGATCTTTGCTCCTACTGGAAACTTTAGTCCTTGGTTCTCCTTGCATTGCTCCGCTCAATTCTTAATAAATGAATTATGCCCACACGTCTAATATTTCTACAATTTTTTACAATTTGTCCGATATCTGGTGCATAACATTCGGGGAAACGGATATATTTCTAATTTTAAAATTATAAAAATTGAGATTTCTTCAATGAAGCCTAACTTAGCTTCCCCATAGAATATAGAGCTCCTCAATGCTAAGGACGCAGCATCTACTTTTTGATTAATGAAAAAATTAGGGAAAAGAATAGTTATTTAGTGCATCGTATTATAGACAGCTTTCTGCGGAAATAAATGAGTTTTAACTTATTATTCGGAAAAAAACTGTCTGTAATTTATACATGATCTTTCATTATGGGTAAGAACCAATTCTAATACAGCGGGTAATTACATCTTTCGAAGCCATACTGAAAAAATGTTTCAATGTTTTGAAATATTTGTCTCTGTCCCATATCAGTTAATTTATTACCAATTTGTTAAAACTAACTACTTCAGCAAAATATAGAAATTTAAATCATTATTAGGTCACAAGCGGATTCGCCTCTGGCTTCTAGGGGCTCTGTATTCAAAAAGGCAGAAAGGGGTTAGAAAAATATCTTAAAATCATCCAAAGACTGAAATCTGAAATAAACTAGCCTAAAACCATCACGTGACCTCTGTCATCACGTCTTTAGTGCGACACATTTGGTCCAGATTTGAAACTGGCAATTCCCTAACAGCAAGCAGACATGGTAAAAATTTACTCATTTGAATATTATGCTTTTTTATTTACTAGCGGCTTCGCCCCTAGCCTCTAGGGGCTTTGCCCCAAGAGGTCTAGAGGCTTGATCAACCTAAATTTTCGTATTTTAGATTTAAAAAGAAAAAGTAAAAAAAAATTTTTTTTTTTGGGGGGGGGGGTATTTTTCATTTTTCGGGGGGGTTGGGGGTGTCCCACCCTCCAAGAAAATAGCTTAAAACCATCACAGGACCAGTAGGTATATTCCCTGAAGAGTAGAGCCCAATCGGTTCAGTGGTTACTGAGATCTTAAGCTTCAGACGGACAGACGGACAGACAGACGGACAGACATCGTTCTTTCGCCCCTAGCCTCTAGGGGCTTTGCCCCAAGAGGTTTGATCAACCTAAATTTTCGTATTTTAGATTTAAAAATAAAAAGTAAAAAAAAAAATTTTTTTGGGGGGGGGTATTTTTCATTTTTCGGGGGGGTTGGGGGTGTCCCACCCTCCAAAAAATAGCTTAAAACCATCACAGGACCAGTAGGTATATTCCCTGAAGAGTAGAGCCCAATCGGTTCAGTGGTTACTGAGATCTTAAGCTTCAGACGGACAGACGGACAGACATCGAAACACTGTGTATTGGAGTTATCACCCCATGTAGGCACTGAGATATAAAATTCCTAGATATATATTTGATTAAAACCATTGATGACATGCAGAGCTGTAGACATATAGTCGTTTTACAGGGACAGTACGCTGTCCGCGGTTCAAAAAATAGTGTTCAAATTTTGCCTTCCACCAGCCCAAATTGTGATTCAATTAGGTAAAAAAAATTAGCCATGCAAGCAAAATATTTTTTTTTCATTCATGAAAACAAATGAAGTTTAAAACATCTGCAAAAATACAAATTTGTTCCTCCTTTTTGAAGCTTTTTTACCGTCTCAGTTTGAAAGAATTCTTGAAAATTTTAATTCTGTAGGGTTAGAAATTTGAGATTTAATTTTTGATAATTGGAGTAATCTCAAATAAAAAGAGAGAAAGCCGTAGTAAGTATTTTGCTTAGTCAATATTTGGGATTATTGATAATAAGAAAAAAAAGTAAATAAACATTTAAAATCCATAAAAATATGTTATTTTTAAATATAAATTTCATATATATCCATAGACACATCATCATGGCTCAATTCATCAGAGTATGGCTCAATTCATCAGAGTTAATATTACACGTTGCTGGGCTTGAACTGGGAACCCAGATTACCAGTCCAACACCCTACCAATTGTGCTATTAAACCCATGATGAGTAAGGAATGAAATTTTGACCAAAGAGCTGTCATTTTGTATAAATAATCAACCTTTACACAAGTAAAATACTACGCAGGTGCCATACCTCTGTCCCTGTTATATTCACTAAAGCAAAGAAAAATTTTATTGATAGAATAGAGATAATCTAGAGACATACTCTATAAAGCAGCCAATAAGACAACAGTGGAGGTACATTCCGGACATGTCATTGGCTAAAATTGTGTACAGATTTGGGAAGGAAAAGGCTTAATTTTTTCATTTTGTTCGCATAATGAGTCAGCCATAAATATTAGCATATTTTAAAATAAGCTTTTCTTTGGTTAATAATATCGTATAATAATTTATTTGCTTGTATAGTGTAAAGCACATGACAAAGCCAATAAGTCAACTCTGAATAGTTGAATTCCTTAGGATAAGATTAGCTTTCTAGAATCCTTTTTAAAGTTTGACTAATTTTGGGGTCAGATGGAGCATCTAGAAATAATAAGTCTATTATGAAAGGGAAAAGGAGGGGAGAGGGTGGAAGGATAAAGAAAGACAGTTATTAATTTTGTGAGAAGGTTTGAAGATTGGTTGAAAGTGAATAGGCTACACGATATGGCATGTAAGCGGGGGGCCTCTCACACCACCCCTGTGTGTGTGTGTGTGTGAGGTGCGAATATCCTGCCAGGGGGTCCCATTACTTTCAATAAAACAAAGGAAGCGCCCCCCCCCCCCACTCCCCACATATATTGTATTAAACCTGTGTACCCAAACCCATATTACAAAATGTTAATATCCGCTCCTCTCTCCCTTTTATTTCATCCCTCATATTTCAGGGGTGTCAAAATTATTATTTAGAAAACCAATATTTATTAATTGAAATAAAAATTTTATAATTCATTTGTCAGAAACAACAGGCAAAGAAATTAAGATTTCTATTAAAAATAGCAAAAATATCTAAGGAAAATAGCCTAAAACCGATCTAAATCCTGATGAACACATCTAGTAATTCTTTTAAACCGTAATATTTTTAACTTGTATTTTTTGGGTATCTGACGCCCATGTTGAAGTTTTCAGAAGCCACCAACATCCCAATATCTTGAGTTTGAAAAGATGAAAGCAATTTTATATTGTTGGGTAAGCAGGAGGGTGGTCCCAGGAGTTATATTTATTATGAAGTAGGACCTTACTCTATGCTCCTTGCTTACCTTTCATATATATAAGTTTATTTTTGTCAGTCCATTTAGATATCACCACTGATAACCACTGAATCGACTGAGTTCTCTACTTTAGGAGTGTTTCCCATAGGTTAAGAGATGGTTTTCAGCTATTTGATTAATGGGTTTAGGTCTTTGGGTGGTTCTAGGCTATTTTCTGCTTCACTCACTCCTTCGAATACAGTGTTTTTAGATGTTACGGGCGGTGCCACTACAATAAACCAATAATCAAACAAACACTGCGTCATTCTAAAGACATTAAATTGATATTTTTACTACTTTTACAAATACCAAACAATGAGGACAAGGACAATCTGAAATAGCCTTTTTAAAACTATTATGCTGTGTGTTGTTATTATTTCAACCAAAGTAAGTAGCTATAATGTCATAAGACTGTCGATTAGGATATATAAGTTGGAAGGAATTTTAATGTTAGAGGGAGATTTGAAATCTGCATCAAATTTTAAGGATTTTTTATAAAATTCGTTTTTTGTATAATTCTTTATCTAAAAGCGTAAATACAATTTAAGTTCATAAATTTTGACCAATAGGATAGGTGGATTGGAAACTACCTGCGCTCTAATTGGTTGAATGATGTGCGTCACTTAAGCTTCTCCAATCAGAGCGCAGATAATTTTCAATCCACCAATCACAGATGTCAAAATTAATTAACTTAAATTGTATTTCCGCTTTTAGATAAAGAATTATACAAAAACGAATTTTATAAAAAAAAAATCCTTAAAATTTGATGCAGATTTCAAATCTCCCTCTAACATTAAAATTCTTTCTAACTTATATATCTTACTGTAGATATCTCGATATTAAAAAAACCATGGCCACTTTTTTATTTATGCCATGTAGTCGTTATAAACAACAGAAATTTAATATTTACTTAATGCCAACAGTTTTTTAAGGCGTTTTGAAAATCAATGATGATAAAATGTAATATTTTTGACCGCGAATATAAATATAAATTTTTGAGCACCTCTCAATCTATAAAACTAATAATAAAATATATGGATCCCTAACAAAATCACAGTCAAAAAATGAATACTTTTTTTGCTCTAGAATAGTTATTTATCGCATCATATTATAGACAGCTTTCCGCGGATATTAAAATGAAAAATATAAGATTAAAACCAGTTCTGTCAGCCCCGAGGGGCTGAAGTCCTTGGCCACCAAACTGGTATTAAGTTTATATTTTTAATTTTCATATTCGCAGAATATTGTCTGTAATACGATGCTATACATGACTTTTCAGTTTTCTGAGAACAGGTTTTAATCCAGCGGATATTGATAGGTTTTGATGCCATACGGGAAAATTGATTACACCATTAGCAATAACATACAAAATTATATTTTAAATAATAATATAAGCCTCAAAAACATTTTAAAAGGGTTAATTTCAAATTTTACAATCCTATTTAACAAAATAAAGTTTGTCTGCATGTTAGTTAAGGTTTTGTAAACGGCTTTATAAAAACTTTTGACACAAGTGTTTTATTCCTCTGAAACGTTGGTAAACTCTTTTGAAAGACCAATTCTTTTAAATTTTCTAATATTTTTTTTCGTGTTCGAGTTAATCGATTATTTATGAGAAATCCTAAAAAACATCTATTCTGTGTAAGAATGTTAATCCTACAACTCCTATTTCCACAACCCAAGTCTGACCGACAAAATGATGTTGGCAATAGGAACGCTGCTCCTCAAAAATAGTTACCCATATGTTAGTGGCAAAAAGAATCAAGTTTCGGGGCAATTTACTTAACCCTTGCAACGACTTTATTTCCACCTGCTGTTCCTGCACTTTAATTGCAATCATTCAACATTTACACTTTCTCTTTTATATGTGGAGCTACTATTCAATCAGTATCCTCTAGTATAAGTTTTATTGTTTGTCTGTTAAGATCTCGCTAACCACTGAACCAATTGAGTTTTTCATGTCATAATGGCTTTACATAAGGCCCGAAATAATTTTAGTCTATTTAGAAAAAAAGTCTTGGGATTGTTTTATGCAATTGTGCTGTCCTCATACTCCCCCCTTATTAAACTCCCTAGACGCTAGGGGCCCGCCGCTAGTATATTTATATAGTTAATAAGTGAAAAAAACAAGAAATATAAATTCTTTAAAATCAGTCTTTTGTAAAATAAAGAAGTATTATTTTAATATGGTTAATTTGTTATTTCCGGCCAACTACTAAAACCTTTTCTTATATAAAAACAAAACTCTTAGTTGTAGTTTTTAAATTATTTTCAATTGTACCTATAATGGATGTTGTCATTCTTGTTTTTTATTTCATGTATGCAAAGTAAAGACCGTCAAAGGCCACGCAAATTTATTTCAATCTTTATATATTAACATTTTATATTGCAAACCTTTAACACTTTCAACTTTTTAAAGCGTAGCTTTTTTATAAAAAAAAGTTGGGATATCCGTCCGTCCGTTACTGATTGCTCTTATCATTAACGTTAGAATTAAAGCTTGGAATGATGTTTCCTGTAACAATTCAAAAAAATTTACGGACTACTTGGTTAGTTTGATAGTGTTATGACATACCTCATGGTTACAGGAATCTTCATACAAGGATAACAATATAGGACTCTTCTAACATGCCTGCATTGTGATTAAAATTAAAGCTACCCGTTAAAACATATGGATGGACATACATTACTTGAAGAAAAGTCTTAGCCTCTAATGTGAAGTGATAAATGAGAAGGGGAGAGAATATGTTATAGAGAAAATAAGTTCTAAATCCTGCTTTAATTGAAAAAGTGGCGCTATCGGAAATCATTGATCACTGAACATCCGGCCATGTAACACCTACCATCTCCCACCCACACACACTCACACACACCTACACACACACACAGACACAGACACACACATAATATTTCGTGGTGGTGGTATATTAGTTTTTGTTTCAATTGAACATATAAAATTTGGAATTTGAGTGGATAGGTAATTTATAAAGTGACTGTATAGTACATTTTTTAATATATAGTTTAGACTATAATCAAAATTTAAGGTTGTCTTTTTTGTTGGATCAAAAACTTTTATTAAATTTTGATTAGATGGTTCGAATCAGTGACCCAACTTCTCAACCAATAATTTTAATCTACATAAGTGGTAATTTTGTTTTTTGGGTCTTATATAAATTTATCTTCTATTGTCTCATCTCTTTAGTTCCTCTATCTCTTAAAGAAAACTGTAATATTTGTTTAAATAATTACTATTCAACTGAAGTACCTCACTAATAAATATATGAGAATCAATTCATGATGTTAATATGTAATAAAAGAAATTAGCGGGTCACTTCAATGTAGAGGCTACAGGGTGGTCCCGAGTTAATATACAGAAAATATTACAAGGAAAATATTATACAAAGCAAAGTCTCTCACTATGTGATCGTGTCTGTCTCTAATGGTTCTCAGTGTTTCTCTCTCTCGAATAGATGATTCAAGTTTCCATTTTCTTAATTTTTAATTCACTTTCCCTTCTCTTCTCTTTTCGCTTATTACTTAACTCCAACATATAAAAATTGTTTTTAAAAAGGAGAAAACTTATAACACCCTTTTTAGTTGGATTCATACTATATGTAGGAAAATTGTCTGTAATACGATGCTATACATGATTTTTCAGTATAGCTTAGTAACCGATTGATATCCGATGGATTAGAACCGGTTCTCAGCCAAACTGAAAAATCATGTACAGCATCGTATTACAGACAATTTTCCACGAGTATCTAAATAAAAATCATAGAATAATAACAGTTATAATGTAAGCCCTCGCACATAACAAATCTGGATTTAATCTTATAATTTTTTATTTTAATATACGCGGAATACGATTCGATAAATAACTCTTTAATATTAGTTGTAATAGTCCTTTTTATCTTTTGCCGTTCTAAAACGATTTTAAGTAAAAAAAAATATTTACAAGAATGAAAACCATTTATTAACAATAACAATTATATCTATATACACAAGAATAATTAGGTAAATTAATAAAAAAAAACTAATTAATAGTTAATAATAATTAATTTTTAACTATCTGTGGACGGAGTTTTGATCACATTAGCTTAAATTAGATACAAAATATATTTGACTCTTTATCTGGCCAGTTAGGTTTTCTTAAGGGTGTTGATAGGGACGTTTAAGCTTTTTATTTTGAAGAGGTAAAATAAGGGGGGTTATCTAATGTATAAGTAAAACTTTTGTTGGGAGTAAAACATAGGGTTTCCGACTTTAAGGGGGGTAAACACCCCTTTACCCCCAACCTTGGACGTTTATGGTTGGTGATGGTTAATTGTTAAAATTAAAGTAAAAGTTCACTATAATAAACCTAACTCAAAAAGGGCATCACAAAAACTTTTTAGGGGTCCACCAGAAAAAAATTGGAATTTAAGTAATATAAAAATAATAATGACAATTTATTATAGTTAGTAACATGTATAAAAATATAATTTGAATGACTTTATGATATAATATAAAAAGACACGCTTAGTGGAAAGCCTTTTGTTATAGTAAAATTGTTGTAAACATGAAAGCTGTATTTTTATTAACATTTTATGAATATAAAAAATATTGGATATTTATACTTTTATTTTGTAAGCATTTAAGGCAAAATATGACATTTGATTAATCAAATTGTAAAAATGTATATATGTTACATTTTTACAGCTAAATAATGAGTAAAAATATTTAAATAAATTATTACGTTTCTAGTACTGCTGAAACCGATTGATATCCGCTAGTTTAGAACCAGTTCTCAGCCATACTGAAAGATCACGGATAGCATCGTCTTACAGACAATTTTCCATAAATACTAAAATAAAAATCTTAAGATTAATACCAGTCTTGTTAGCCTAGGTCTACGGACCCTAAAGGCATACAAAACTGGTTTTAATCTTTTATCTTCTCATTTTAATATACCCGGAAAGCTGTCTATTATACGTTGCGATAAATAACTATTGCCAACAAATGAAACACAATTTGTTTAAAAACAGAATGAATATGATATATATATGAATACTTGCTAAGTTAAAAATATGATATAGCACCTTTTTAAAACAAAATCTAAAATCAAAATACAGACTTCCGGAAAAAGAAGCAGCTTATAGTGCCTAATAAAAAATGACCTAATACAATACAAATGACCATTAATAGGCCATTGACGTCATTTTTTATTTGGCACTATAAGCTGCTTCAAAATAACCATTTTTTTTTCAAACTGTCCTACCATTCGAAAAAGTTATTCTGTTGATAATAATTACAGCCTGCAATTACTGTAATTAGCATGCAAAATCAAAGAAATCTTTCTTATGTCGCTTTGTTCCAGTGCAGTGTAATTAAATTAGTAAAAGTCAAAAAATATTAAGAACAATTTTCTTTTTCAAAATTCTAAAAAAAATTGCAATAATTAAAATGAAAGAAAATTATTTTGAGCAAATTTGTACACATGTTCACAGTGTTCATCAATTCCATGTGTAATTATTTTGCACCTGCAGTTTTAAGTTACATTTCAAAATAGCACAGCTACTATATAACTCAGGCTTATCCGTATGTTACAACGTTGCAACCTCTCTGGGGGTAAGTTATTCAATTGAAGATTCTAATTTAGAAAGTCTTCAAGATTTTCTATAATATTACTGTTTGACAGTTTTACTTTTATTTATCTAAAATATTACTCTTTAGCTGGGCTGCTCATGGACAAAATTCTCTTGATTTTACATATAATTGATAACATTTTCTTTTTCTAGCTTAAAATATGTTAAATGATCCATAAAATTTGAACTGGGTAAGGCACAGTAAACTATTATACATCTCACTTTGCTAATAATTATTCACCTGACAAATTGTTTATAAAAATAGGCAACAAGAATATAAAAAAAAATAATTTGATTGATAACTAAAGTTTGTTTAATATTTACACTATCTGTTGGTTATCATAAAATGTTCTATTTTTTAACAGATTTTTTTAATGGTTTAACTAAAACACTTTAAATTGTTTGATTGTCAGTGGTTATAACATTAGTACCAATCATACATTGTAGATGGCGCGCCTGTGCTAAACTGTTGGCGGGGGAAGGAGCCCGCCGTGTTTGAGGGGAAGGTGGACTGCGACAGCGACACAGGATGACCGCCACCTGGAGCTGACGAGAAGCTGCCTGGCGGCGGGGCCGACCCGACCATGTGGCCGCCCAAGGAGCTGATACCGGTGGGTGACGGAGGGTTGTTGGTTAGCCCGGGGGGCTGGTTGTGCAATCCATTGTGGTTGGCGGGGTTATCACTGTTGTTGCTTGGGAACATGTTCTTTGACACGTTGTTGTTCACGGGAGATATCTGAAATATTATTAATGTAGACGATTATGATAATAAATATTGATTAACAATTTATTTGTAAGCTTAACACAGATGTTTTTTTCTCAGAAAGATAGATTTTTAGTGCGGTACTATTTATGAACATAATTCTTTGTTGGAAATCTACACTTAAAATGAAAAATAGGTATATTTTATGAATAAAAAGAGTAGTTTTTAAAATTATGTCTGAAATAATTATTAAAATAATAAGTTAATAAGTTGCAGACAGAATATTTTTTTAAAAATTATATCTTGCTGAAAAATGCTTATTTACCTGGGTAGTTAAGAGAGAAGACTGGGCAGCATACTGGTTCATAGTGTGACCCATTATATTATTGGCATAGCTTGACAACCCTTGCATAGCACTGTTATACAGTTGACTTGATCCCTGATAATTATATATAATATTATTAGTATAGCTAGATATACTATACATAGCACTGTTATATAGTTGACTTGATCCCTGATAATTATATATAATATTATTAGAATAGCTAGATATACTATACATAGCACTGTTATATAGTTGACTTGATCTCTGATAATTATATATAATATTATTAGTATAGCTAGATATACTCTACATAGCACTGTTATATAGTTGACTTGATCAATGATTATTATATTAATAAGAGGTTAACTCACATACAAAATATGAATTTTACATATTCATTCAGAGATTACAAGTTGTGTCATTCATGTTTACAAACTTTACACTCTTCAGATGTCAATGTAATTATATATTGTTTATTTACATAATATAGGTACCCTTGTGGGGCTCTAATTCTGTGGGGATACCCAGCACCCAATATGATGTAACCTAACTTGATCAAATATATTAAAAACAATCAACCACCCTCCCTTTTTTTAATTTCTTTTAAAAATTATGGGAGTTTTTTGTGCTAAACAATGAACTTTAAGGAAAAATGCTTAGATGCTTAGTAGATATGAAAACATAATTTACCTGATTTTCCATAATTGACTGTTGCATGTACGGGGCAGGGTAGGACATTGAAAGAGCTAGAGGGTTGTACCCGGGAGAAGAACAGGTTTGGGCAGTTTTGCGCAGCCGGGCACGACGGTTGGAAAACCAGACCTAAATAAAAATTGTCATTAATATTCATTTCATTACCAAAATTTGAAAATATTTTATGCTGAAGAAGAGTTTATGAAGATCATACAAAAACTATTCTTTTAACTTATGTATTGTTCATTAATTCAATTTATTCATTTTATAAAATAGTTTAAATGATAAAATTTAATTATTTATATTACTTACATAATACTATAGCAAAAAAAGAAAACGAGAAGAGCAAAACATAAATTTGTACTCTTAATGCTTTAATTTCAAAGCATGGTTGCCAAATTTTTATTTTTAAGTCTTCTAAGATAAATTTGTGCTTTCACCCATACCTTCCATTAAACCACTGAAATTTCTCACTCCCAATGCCATTTTTTGAAGGAAAAAACATGTTTTAGCCCCTGCAGGATTATAACCCTAAACAGAACTCTCCCTTAGGGGCACTTCTTACCTTTACTTAACCTAACCTAACCCAAAATAAGCATATGAAATACCTTTGGGAAAAAATAATTTGCAATATGAGGGGAACGACCAGACGAAGACCAAAATACATAACTTTTGCACCACTTTCGACGTCATATTCTGCATTTTTTTTTTAGGGGTTTTCTTTCCCACTTCTCCTCTCATCTTCCTCATTATATGACGTCACAGGAATCAAAAGTGACACAAAAGTTATGTATTTTGGTCTTCGTCGAACGACCAAATTGAATTTTAAAAATAGTTTAGCAAATGTCTAATTCTTTTATAAAAAATTGCTAGCGCTGTTTGAGAACGTGCCTTATGCAGACAAAATAGAATCAGTTCCACTCAATCAAAACTAAATAAATTCTATATTCAAAACTCAAAAAGCAAGATTGTAGGCTTATTATTTTAATTATTTTTAAATTTTTTTTCTTTGGAAAGATAAAAATATAATTACTAAAAGCATTTCTTAAATAATTGTTTATTAGAAATCTGTTTGATAAGTTTTAGATAATATCAAAAAAACTAATATTATATATGAGATTTGTTAAATATTGCTCGGTAGATGAAACTTTTTCAAGATGTTTAAAGTCTAATTTTAATGAAGTGAATATTGCATTACTTGTTAACTCATAAATCTATTTGCAACTATTTATAACCCTTAAATCGCCAATGAATCACCAAACATCAACCATTCCCATCATTTGTTCTTGTTTTATGTTAGGTAAAACAAGGTACAGGAAAGCCAGAAATTATTAGAGATTACTAGAAAAAAATTAAATTTAAAAAAGATTTAAAAAGATTTTTGTTGATTTTACAGGATTACTTAAGGTTATTTTTCACCACCCCCCCCCCCCCCCTCCCAAATGCCCAATTAGATAAAAAAAATACTTGAGGGGGGGGGGGGATGTGCTTTAAGTCGATCTAAGAGATTAACCCATAATTTTTATCTAAATTATTAAATTAAATATGTAGATTACTCTTTGACCTCTAGTTAGCACATAAAATATCAAACATATTTTAACAAATAATAAATCTTTCAAATTTAATACCAAAGATTAACTATACTAAACATTTGTGAGAAAATTTTAAATAGCTTTAAAAAGGAAGAAAAAATATGAAAGGTTGAAAACAATTTTGAATATAATTCACATTAACAAGAGAGAAGGATATTTTAAAGAAAATTTCAAATAAAATTATAGTGTAGCTTCGTTACTAAAAAAATAGGATCATGGAAAGAAAACGAAGTAGCGGGTTTTGTCTTAATTCACAATAGCTTTTCTCCTATTTCTAGCTCCTGCGGGGGGGGGGGGGCTCTAACCATGCGAGGTAGACATTAACATTTAACTAACCTAACCTAAAATAACCAATCAAAAGCTACTATGAAAATACGAAAAACCCGTTACTTCGTTTTCTTTCCAAGATCCAAAAATTATATAAACCCAAAACTAAATCTGACCTGTATCCTGGCCTCGCTAAGCTTTGTCCTCTGACTGAGCTCCTCCCTAGTGTATATATCGGGGTACTGTGTCCTCTCAAACGCCTTCTCCAACTCGTCCAGCTGGTAGGCGGTGAAGGTGGTGCGGGACCTGCGCTGCTTGCGCTTCAAGGGGATGCCGGGCTCCGCCTCCATGTCGGACCCCTCCTCGGAACCCTCGGGTTTTACTAAAATAATATTGTGTAAGAAGTGTTTATTGTAATGTTTAATTTGTAAGCCAGTCATAGGTGAGATAATTTGTTCAAATCCCAACGCAGCCCAAGACATTGTTGAAAAAATAAGAAATGGCTTTAAAGGAAATTTATATTTATCCTTATAATGAAGTAGCAGGTGTCTGTCTGCCTGTGTGTACCAAAGAGTCTCTGTAACCATTGAACCGATATTATTCTCCTTTACAAGTTAACTGTTAATGGGTTCTGGTAAAGTTTTATAAGTATTCACTTGATCAACCCTCCTAAGAAAAATCTCGCCTAAAAGAAATTACCCCCTATTCTTAAACTATTAGTAAAAACTATGTCTTGCATTTATGGAGAATACAAATGTTAGCTTTAAAACTTAATATGAAGAAGCGTGTTCTTTTAATCTATATTCATATCTATTTAAGATATTAAGGAACCCTTTGTACTACAAAGGCAAATATAATATTAAAATGATTATTATCTTGCTGTAAAATTTTTCCAAGATGAAACTTTGTTAGTAGCGAAGCTAATATGCAACTCACTGTCCGTCTGTCCGCCTGATCACACAACCTATCCTCCGTCAAAAAAAGGGGGCATAGACTTTTGTTTGAGATATGCGTCTAAAATTTCTTTTGAATATTCTTTGACCATCCGTCTGTTCAGTTTTCTTGATATTTAGGATTAGAAATTATTTGTTTCGAAACTTTTTGCATGTGGTCATCCTTGTTCCATTAAGTTTTATTGAAAATGTAAAGAATGCGTGTAGAGCTATGAAGCTTGGGGAGGGGGGGGGGTGGACCAGGTACCTCCACCTTTTAATAATAATCGTGAACCATTTCGGACACGCTAAAATTGTGCCTGAAAAGAACCCCCCAGAATTGTACAAAGCAAATGTCCCAGCATGGGGCATATTCTACCAACTCCTTACAATTATTTAATAACACTCTGTATTTCTCTTTCTTTCTTTCTCTCTTTCTCTTTCTCTTACTCTCTCTCTCTCTCTCTCTTTCTCTCTCTCTCTCTCTCTCTCTCTATCTCTCTCGTTGGGCATATTCTACCAACTCCTTACAATTATTTAATAATACTCTGTATTTCTCTTTCTTTCTTTCTCTTTCTCTCTTTCTCTCTTTCTCTCTTTCTCTCTTTCTCTTTCTCTTTCTCTTTCTCTTTCTCTTACTCTCTCTCTCTCTATCTCTCGTTGGGCATATTCTACCAACTCCTTACAATGATTTAATAACACTCTGTATTTCTCTTTCTTTCTTTCTTTCTTTCTTTCTTTCTTTCTCTCTTTCTCTTTCTCTTACTCTCTCTCTCTCTCTCGTTGGGCATATTCTACCAACTCCTTACAATTATTTAATAACACTCTGTATTTTGCTTTCTTTCTTTCTCTCTTTCTCTTTCTCTCTCTCTCTCTCGTTGGGCATATTCTACCAACTCCTTACAATGATTTAATAACACTCTGTATTTCTCTTTCTTTCTTTCTCTCTTTCTCTTACTCTCTTACTCTCTCTCTCTCTCTCGTTGGGCATATTCTACCAACTCCTTACAATGATTTAATAACACTATGTATTTCTCTTTCTTTCTTTCTCTCTCTTTTTTTTTCTCTATTTCCCTCTCTCTTTCTCTTTTTTTCTCTTTCCCTCTCTCTTTCTCTTTTTTTCTCTCTCTCTAAGAATAAAATATTAAAATAAAATCATGGTAAATTCATTGAATGTTATTATGTTGAGTAAAATTTTATCACATATTATAGGTATTTCTTCCTTGAAATAAATTATTCTAAAAGATCAAATTGTAATAAAATATTTTTGCTTTAAAATATTCCACTTTTTTATCCATCATTTTATTTCCATCTTTTTTATAATCTTTATACCTCTTTTTCATAATCTTTATACCTCTTTTTCATAATATTTATACCTCTTTTTCTTAATATTTATACCTCTTTTTCATAATATTTATACCTCTTTTTCTTAATATTTATACCTATTTGCCCCTTCATTTAATTCACTTATTTTACCCCCTAGGCTTTTGATATTTTTTCATCTTCAAAATAATTTTTTTCTGGTGGTCCAATATGAAATGAAATTACATCTTTTAATGGCATGGAACAAATTTGTATTAAAACTAATTTTCTATGCAAAATGGAATAAAAATATTCATAGAAACCACAGTTTTTTTTTGAGAATTAGTCATAGAATAGCAGTTAAAAGTGTAGCTGCAAAATATGAGATTCCACTTACTTGTTTTCTTAACCTCTTCATCGTCTCTGCCCCTGAGGAGTCGTGAGATTGCGGAAACACTCGGTACTGATGACTTGTCACATATTCCCTCTTTTATCAACCTATATAAATATGTGATATTATGGAAACACTAGGTACTGATGACTTGTCACATATACCCTCTTTTATCAACCTAATATAAAAATGAGATATTATGGAAACACTCAGTACTAGTGACTTGTCTCATATGCCCTACAAAACAAGACAAAATTTTGTTTCATTTGATTTTCGAGGGCTTTTATTGAAGGTTATTTTTACAATAAATTTGTTTGTCAGTATGTCTATCTTTCATAATCCAGAATATTTAAAACAAAATCAAGTAAAAATCACCTGTCCCTAATCTCCCAACTGAAAACTCCAGGATTTTCTTTTTTATAATTTTCTATCTTCATTTCAATTTCTGGGGTGGCCAGCTTGGGCTTTGACCCTCCCAGGACTCCTGGACGGATGCTCCCTGTCTCCTGGTACCTGAATATACACACTATTAATACTAGATCCTACCAGGACTCCTGGACGGATGCTCCCTGTCTCCTGGTACCTGAATATACACAATATTAATACTGGATCCTACCAGGACTCCTGGACGGATGCTCCCTGTCTCCTGGAACCTGAATATACACAATATTAATACTGGATCCTACCAGGACTCCTGGACGGATGCTCCCTGTCTCCTGGTACCTGAATATACACAATATTAATACGAGATCCTACCAGGACTCCTGGACGGATGCTCCCTGTCTCCTGGTACCTGAATATACACAATATTAAACCAGGATCCTGCTATGCCCCCTGGACGGATGCTTCCTGTCTCCAGGTACCTGAATATACACAATATTAATACTGGATCCTGGACGAAAGCTACCTGTCTCCTGGTATCTGAAAATACAAAAAATTAATACCAGATTCTACCAGGACTCCTAGACAAATGTCATATTTTTTCTGATACCTAACTATACACCAAAAATAATCTTTTTCTAAAAAGTTGAAATGAAAAACAAACAATAATGTTTAGTTTTACCTAATTTGTTAAAAAGTGGTTTCCGTGTATCAGGTCTAAAATTTTAAATCAAAATTTGCATTAGTCTTGGTCCAGATTTAGACTAGTTTACGGAGGGCTAAAAAATCACCCTCTATAATTGGAAATAGCATAAAGAACCCGGTATTAGTGTCTTAGAAATTATCTTAGTGACGTAACTAAAAACGAGGGATTAGAGGGGAGGTGGGAAAGGTAACCCCTAAAAAAGAGATGGATAATAGAGGTGATTGATAATTAATAATTGATAAAGAAAATGTAGGAAATAATTTATACTCTCTGTACTTTCTACCATAGATTAATTAATTTGTATTTTCTAGACAAGGATGACAACATCCATAAAAACGAAGCACAAAAATCAGAAGGTAGAACAAACGCACAATAGCTAGAGTGTCAGAACTTAATAAGCAGAATATTAATTTTGAAGTCTAAATGAAATTGCACATAAATTTGTTGCAAAATTGCGTAAATATAGCATACAGTAAAAGGACATACTTCCGTGCAAAATTTGAAATCAATAGTATAATTCTAATATGTCTAATAAATGTTGTCAAAAAAAGGTTGAAAAAAGTCTGCATATTTGATTAAATTTTTCTTAAAATCCGCATATTATGTTGATATAAACTATAATATATTATCACTAGCAGTAACATCACTAGAAGCTTTTAGGGTGGTAAGGGGGAAAGTTCATTCTTCCAATTTTCAATTTAAGTTTTAAAACAAAGAAGTAAAATTGCGGAGATGGTACTTTTTTCTAGGTGTTATTTTTTTTGGAGAGTGGAGAGCCCTCTTCCTAAATAGTTATAAACTTCTCTATACCTATAATAAGCTTCACTGTAAAGAAGAACCCTTTAGGTTCAGCGGTTAACAAGATCCGTTGCTACAGTCAAAAAAAGCTTAGCTTACTAATTTATATAATAGGATATAATAAAGTAACAGGATGTCTGTTTGTCTGTCTCTTTGTTTGTTTGTTTGTCTTTTTCTTTTAAAATCTAGAAAAATAAATTGGTTTATAAAATTGGACTCTCTCCTCCTCAAGTGCCCCAAGAGGCCTCTAAGGCGTAGCCGCTAGTAATAGGATACAGTAACAAAATGCTAATCCTTATATCAAAGTAAAAGAATGTTTGTGTGTGTGTGTCTATTTATATGGAAGGATCTTCCTAACTAATATGCTTCTCCTTTGCAGGGACATAGGTCATAGGTCATGGGAAAATAATGTATAGAGTAGATGCAGGGGGGGGGAAGGGGTGATTACTTGAGGGCACCCTCAAATTTTGGAAGTCGTTAAGTAGATGCACATATATCTTGGGTATAGTCCCTTTCATGACAATGCCTCTTAAGGGACGTTTCTTGGCATTTTCACAGTAGATTTTATCCTATTTCTAGCCACTGCGGGGGGGTGGGGGGGGCTCTATCCATGCGGGGCCATTTTCCTAACCCTGCAGGGCAATCACCTAACCTAACCTGAAATAATCCATCAAAAGCTACTGAAAAAAAAAATACATTAAAACACCTCTTAAAAGACCTTTTCACTTAAAATTTCAGTTGTCTTTCTTCAATAGCAGCCAAAAAACACACAAAGCATGTTTTAAATGGACGTACTGACTTTCTGTTAACAATGATAGAGTTGCTTTCTAAATTATACCTAACTGTCATAGGAATCATCATGAAGAGTTTGAAATTGATAGGATAATTCTAACATGTCTTGTTTAATAATCTAAAATCAATTAATAATTTTATCTAATTTCAATTTCAATTTATCTATGAAATAAATGTAAAGCTGTACAGGTTAAGGCTACTATCTGACTCAATACATTTCTTTTTCTCCTCTTTTTAGCAACCGAATGAAAGTAATTCTTTTCAATTCCAGATAATTATAAGAATTGGTAACATTTGCTTAGATATTTATTTTATAAAAACATAGCAAAAAAAATAATAACCGTATTATAATACAGGTATTAAATATTTATATACAAACAATAAAATTGAATATGAATAAAAATTAAGGATAGATCAATCAAATAATAATTATGTACAGTGTCAAAGGACTAAACAATCTTGTGAGAGGTAATATAACTTATGCATTTTAAAAAGATATTTGTTAAATAGACTGATTATTTAAAGACATATTTGTTAAATATGTTGCTCTACTGGATATCATTACCCTTGTTAGAATGTACCATTCATAAAGAAGGTTATTTTTTAATGGCAAAACTGTTAAAGCTAGCTTTTTTTAAATTACGTTCAAATTCCGTTAAATATATTGATATAAATAATCTAATAATTGATTGTTTTGTTTTTATTCGTAATTGTCTTTTTTATATATACATTATTATGCTTAATTAAAAATTTCTGATAAACATCTCATTATATTTAAAGAAAAATTAGCTGTCTCTAAATTTAATATAGAAATAAAATTATTATGGAAAATCAATTGATTTTTCATGGTAACAGCTATAAGTTATAAAATACAGACGAATTTATAGATGTAATCTTGAAAAGATAGCTTTAATTTAAAATGATAAATATGCGTTATTTTTACCAAAAACTAGACAAAACCCTTTTTTGTTGTTGTTGATAGCAATATCTTATTTCTTTACTCTCGTTTATATATAGTTTTAACCTAATATCTTTTGATTTAATTGTTATTGGTTTGAAATTTTGACTAAAAAGCTGGCTTAAAAAATAGCTCATATGTGATAAAATATATAGCATTTGCGCTAACTTATGAAGGGTTTATACAATAAGTATAATTATAAAAGCAAATATTTGAAAATTATTTAAAATCATTCAATGTTTAATGTAAGATTAAGCCAATTATTAATCACAAAATTACATATAGGTTTTTTATTATTTTGCTAAATAATCTATAAAATATTTACACATTGTAAGTCAACTCTTGAGTTATGTAAGAAGTACAATATCAGCTGATAGATCTTATTTCAATTTTGAAAGATAATTTTATAAAAAAAAAATAAAAAAAGTTGATTTTGTTTTTTAAAAGTGAGCAAAAATAATGTAGAATTTTTAGAAATATTTTTAATATTTTTTAAAAGCACAAAAAATCTTGATTTCAGGCCTATATTAACAATTCTTAAAAATCCTAGTAGTATCGACACATCCTATTTTTTTTACGTCACTAAGATAATTTCTAAGACACTAATACCGGGTTCAGCATAAATGATTCCTCACATTCTCTACAAAAAAAAGATTTTAAAATCTTTAAAGGTTTAAGTTGAAGAGATAAAACATTTAAAAAACAGATATTTCATTAATTTCTTTAAAAGTTCGATTATATTTTCAGGAAGTTCATTATTGAAAGTAAGATCTAGAATAAAAACATATGTTTTAATCATTTACTTTTAAATGCTTTTTAATTTTATAAATTGTTTAGTTATTGATAAGAACACTAATAGTATCATTAGTTTCAATAATATAATTTATATTAATATATTGGTTCCCTCCCATCCCATTAGAGAGGCAGTTTACATGATAGATTATCAAACTTAACCAGCCAAATTGATAAATTACATTACCAAACACCAATACTGTTCATTAAATTCCTCCCATTACAGATGTTTTCCTCCTCCTGCATGTAGCATTACGGATGTGCAGCCAGACTGTTTGTGTGTGTGTGTGTGTGTGTGTGTGTGTGTGTGTGTGTGTGTGTGTGTGTGTGAGTGTGTGTGTGTGTGCAGGAGGTTTGAATTTTTTTGATATAGGTTGTTAATAAGGGTGAGGAGGTTGTTTTATTCCCATTCATTACCATTCTAACATTGCCTGCCTAACTAACTAGAACATATAATTTACCTTCATCCGCTAGTGGATCAATAATCTCCCCCCCCCCCCCTTAGGCCCTTTTTAAAATTTTGAAAAATCTATGAGTTTGTTCTTTCATTTAGGCCCAGTAATGTTTAATAGTGTCTTTGTGGGTAGTGCCTGTATTAACAAAATGATGACTTATAATAACAATATGGTATTTAATAAAAGTGGCCAAGACTGACAAGGAATCGACATACTGTTGTAAGATATACTTTCTTGATATATACAACTTGACAGTTACACGTATTGATTTGAAGAAAAATAATATATTAATCCTGTAACTGTATTGACTTTAGTCTTATGTTGATATGATAAAAGCTCAACCACAAAATAGTTTTTCTTCTCTAGAAGAAAAAAAGTAGGGTGGGGGGGGCACGTCTACCCTAGTCGTGAATTTACCCAGATATATGGTATAGGAACATAATATTACATTACACCAAATTATACCTTTTCAATAACATTCCGTTTAGCGCGGCATTGACCATAATTATCTTCAATTAGTCATTAGCAAAACTTTGGAAAAACAAGGAGAATTTGACAGGGCTGGCGGATGAACGATGTGTGTAATGTTCAGGAATAAAGTGGGTATGCAATTCTAGACAATTTTAAAAAATCATTTATGGTTTTAAACTTTATTTTAAATGTTTCAAGTTTCAAGATAACCCATCAAAGTATTTTTAAAGAAAATATTATTTAAACCCTTTATGTGATAGAAGTAATATTTTTACTTTTTATATTTTATCATCAAATGCGAGGGGGGGAGGGTTAAACTACACTAAATCACAAATAATTGCAATACCCATTTTTACATTCCTCAATCAATATTGCTAAAAAAAACCGTGAAAATCCATAAGCACGCTACTACTAATAATGCTTTTTCAGATATTTTTAAAAACTTACAATAATTCCTTACTCCCTGGTAATGTATAAGATTATATAGGTGTTAGAAAAACATCCTTTAAAGAGAAATTAATGTATATTTGTCTGTTATTATCATACCAGCTATCCGAAAGAATTAAAGTCTATCATTTAACTACTCAGTCAATCATTCAATTAAGGATGAAATTATCTTAAACATCGAAGAATAATGTATTAAAAATTAAAATTACAGGGATAAACAATGGACGATAAATTGATCTTCTCTCAATTTTTAAATTTGAAAACACGCAATTTTTTTTCGTTGATTTTACAAAAAAATTGAGGGGGGGGGGTGGTGGAGGGTTCTTCCAAAATGGCAATACTTAATGACACTTTACCTCAAATATCGAGATTATTTCAATATTATTACCAAAACAAGGAATATCAACAGCTGAATAAATATTATTTTTGAAAGAAGCTTTGTATTGGTCAAGTATAAAGTAAAAAATTACCTATTTAATATTTTGCTAACACAACCATGGCTAACTCTGAGCTGTCTGCTGATGACACAGGGTCGGATCCCAGCCGCTGCCATCTCGATAATTTTTAACCTTAACATGTTTCATCAGTAAATAAGCGATTTGGAAATTTTACTTCTAAGGTTAGGTTAGGGTATCTTACGTAAGACTGATTGATGCTCCGCAGGACTTAAAAAATGGGAGAGGGGTGCATTTGGTCAAATAATCGCAATAAGTAATTCTAGCAACAATTTTTAAAAATCTGAACATATATCATATTTAAAATGTAAGTAATCAGACCTCTAAAAAAATGCAAGAACTTTAAATATTACGTTTCTGGGGACAATTTCTCAATAACAAAATAAAAGATTTAGTCTTGAAGCAGCTTATAATGCTTAATAAAAAATGACGTCATACAATACGAATGACCAATGAGAGCCAATATACATAATAATTGATGCTGGCCTATCATTAGTCATTTGTATCGTATGACGTAATTTTTATTAAGCACTATAAGCTGTTTCTTTAGTCTTTAATGCATATGCAGATTAATAGCTGAATAGGACATTGTTGAAACCTACCTGATATGATTTGGTAGAGGCCTTCCATTTATGAAAACGCCGCCCAACTGATTTACTCGTCCTTGCCCTAAGTATAAGATTATTAATTACTTTTTTTATAATCATCATAATCATAAAAATAAAAATCATTTTAAGAAGTGGTTTTTTATTCATCGCTCTATCCGAGTAAGACAATATCTTCTTTGTTTATTGATGAATTTTAATAATTCATAGGCTCAAGATTTAAGCATGTCATATTTATTTTAAAAGTTAATAATCTTTACATCTAAATTAATAATTTTCAAACATTAATTGAATTTAAAAAAACTCTAAAGTATTACTGTGCCTTAATAGGTTTTTTTTATTTAGTTTTTTTTATAACTACGCTTTTTACGAAAACCATTATCCTAGTAAACTTTATCTCATATTTTAAAAGTTTATATTTAGATTACTTATGTTTTGGGAAGTTAGTTATCTTATGCCAGTTCTTTGTTTTTATGTATGCTATTAGAGGGGGGGAATTAATATATCATTCGTTAAACGGGAATTTGCCAAGTTTTAAAACCCATTAAATCCCAACAATTTGATGAAGTAATGTTTTTTTGGGGGGGTTGAAATAAACCAAGCTTACCTTCTTAATTTATTTGTAAAACCACGATGAAACAATAAATTGTTTCTAATTCTTATTTCCATATTAGACATTTTAATAACTTAACAATAAGGTTTCTTTAAAGAAATGTATTTCTTACTCTCTATATTTTAGTTATTGCTCTATAAATTAAAGGTAAAGGAAGGGGGCAAAAATCAACCTAAGATTTTAAATAAAATTAATTATGACCCCTTGGAAGTGAAGAACTTATCTTTTCAAAAGGTTTTTTTAGGTTAAATGATTTATTCGTCTTTTGGAAGAAATCTCACAGAATAAAATAATAATATTCTATTTTTTGAACAAATTATTGTTTTGAACCCCCTTTATTCAATGCATGTCACCTATCGAATTTAACATAAGCTAGACGAGTGAAAATATTTTAAATTGCCGCCAAATTAGTCAACAACTTTGCCGCCAAAATATTAGAGATGTGCGCTGGAGCGCGCGCGCCACAAATTCTGAGTTCGTCACTTTTTTAAGAGTAGCGCCGCGCTGTGTCTTTCAATAATTGTGTGTGTGGATGTTATGGGTTGTGTTTTGTATACGTGTTTGTGTGTGAGTGAATTAGCGCTAAAGAATTGAAAATGAGGCTTAATATCACGACAGCTATTCACGGTTTGGCGGCTAAAAATTGACTACTTGAAAATTGCTCTGCCATCTAAATTATCGCCACCTCTAATAACAAGTTTTAGCTACCTTTTAGTCCATAATTTTTAGAACAAGGTTTTTAAAAGCATTTTGAAGATCAAATTTAAAGATTTTGGTTTTACATAAAAAAGCTCTTTTAGAATATTTTTCATATCACTCAGTATTCTGAATAAAGAAATTTTTAAAATAATGTAGAAATACTTAAGAAATTAACCTTTTAACGTAATATACATTATTTCTAAAATTAAGACTTATTCTACCTACATAATAAGTACAATGGAAAAGGTGAAACTCAAAAAAATATATTTTATTATGTGTCATAAAAAAAGTAAAAAATATAAATTTGCAAAAAGAGGCCGAAATGTGAGGGTTGTATAAAAAGTAAAAACTGGAGATTCAACTCATTTTCTCTCCACATCAAGTGAAAAACCTTCCCAGGAATAAATGGAGAGGATAAAATAGGGGATCTGCTTAAAGTACATAAAAATTTTAAGTCAACCGATCTAAAAATACGCGTTCTTTTCCCAAATAAAGGTATAAATATCTTCAAAATGTCAAAATATATTATAGATAAACAAATTTAGTTTTAACTTTTTAGATAATCCTTTCATTCCTGTAAACCTATCCGACTTTCCTAAGAGTTTGATTTATAAAATAGTAAAAAGAGAAATTTAGAGGAGCACAGTATAAAGGGGGTCAAATATATTAGTCACTAATTTCCCCTGACATAGCAAATGGGGAAAGTGGGGAGGGTATGTGCATATGAATAAAGCCGAAATAAAACAGGTCATATATCTATATAACTATCTTTCTATCTATCTACTGCCCGTGACAATCTTATTAAAGCCTATTTCTGGTTAACTAGGGGGGAAAGTATGTTTGAAAATGGATAGTTCAGTAGCACGGACAGTTTTTGGGGGCTGTGCACTTTTCAAATTTGATTTATGTATTTTCAAGATAATTTTGAAAAGCTCCTTTAACTTGATAAGGTAAAGAGTAACAAAATCTTTGAAATGATATCCTATTTCTTTTATACATTTTATAAGGGAGGGAGGTGATATTGGATTTAAAATTATACTGGCCAAGAAAATTTTATGCTGAAGGTTATATATAGGCTTTAAGATAAAAGCTTCGTAAAAAGTTGGTAGATATAGAAGACTGCTCAGAGACTGTAACCATAACAATCGTTTTATGTGGATGAGGGAGGGGAGGGGGGGGGGGGGGTAGAACACAGCCCAAACCCATCCCAAGGCATAAATTAAAACTTAAAAGCCTAAAACCTTCTCTGGATGTATATATAATGTTAAAATCAATCGGTTTGGCGGTTTGAGAGATCTTAAAGGACAAATAAACAAATCTTACTATTTTGTAATGTTAAACAAATAGGACATTTTCAATTAAATTAAAACGCCATTACATTTTGGGATATATGATGGCTTATATTTATCTAGATTTTGCTTTTGTCTTTCTGCCTTTAATCAGGTGTTTGGTCTTGGTGTCATTTCAGCAGGTTTAACAAGGATATGACAATTCCATTTGAAAGCTATGTCGATTTATTAGGGTTAATATAAGAATTTTGAACAGTATGTGATTTTAAAACAATAATATCCTTAAAAATATACATCAGATTATATAATTGAGAAACATTAAATTACAAAAGTTTTTCCCTCTCTTTAACTCTTTTATTATATATGTATCTCCAAGAAAACGATATTATTGGGGGCGCAGCTATTCAATAATTACGGTCTGTCTGTTTGTCACTCCGTATGGGTAAGTTTAAGAAATTGTTCCAAACAAATGTGATTATTGGTAAAATTAATGGATTTTATTATTACTTGGATCTTAAACCAGATTATAATGTACATCAATAAAGTGAAACATGTAGCGGGTTAAAATAACAATCCCAACCATCACTCCCTCCTTTACCCCCTCACCCTCCCTCCTACTGGGTGAACGAACTGACCAAAAAATGTCAGGGGAAATAGCAATCTACTTTTCCCTGTCAATATCCATGGATATTCTACATTTATTGTGCTATAACTAAAACAATCCCCCCTTCCCCCCCCCCAAAAAAAAAAATTTGTATTATTTGAAATATTTTTAAAACTAGATTTCTAGCCTCTCCAGAGCCTTATCACTGCGGAGTCTTTCTCACCTTATCTTAACCTAATTTAATATAAACATAAAAAATTCAATCAGTTTATTTGTAGTCCCCATGTGATTTGCGGAAAACTGTTAATACGTTATTCGTATACAGTTTCTCATTGTTTAGCTACAAAAAAAACCAATAGGACAAATTGAGACAGAGTGTAGGAATAATCCGACCACATTATTGTTTTTAAATTGTACAAAGGGTAGGTTTTGTTTAATTTTATCCACATGATTAGTGAGGTATAAACAGTTTGATTTCTTATTATAGAGCTTTACTTGTGGAAATTCTATTATCAAAAATTTTATCATCTTGAATAAATATAAGCAGAAATTTTCTTTTGCTGTAAATTCCTTTTTAAGGTAGACGGCTCATTGTGTCTAACTGACCATCTAGTGTATTAAATCTGTAGCAAAAGTCTTTTTATGCTTGTAAGATCCGTGCAAGAGGGTAATATTGTAAGGTTTTCAATAATTGTCTAAATTTATTGATACTATTTTATGAGATTTTCAAAAAATTTAACTTCTTTATTATGCTAAAAATAATCTGTAATACTAAAAAAGTTAAACAAGAAATAATAATTAAAGATTTTTTATATTTATACCTGTCAGTTAGTGTTTTTATTTAATTTAATAAATGGCTCAAGTGTAGTTTTTTACATATTGTATATTTGTTTATTGATAATAAAAAGAATATCAATCAATATTTTAATGCTTTTACCTTTCTAAAATGCATTGTAATATTCAGAAAATCATCTAAACTAAATATGTCCCATTCATAAAATCCCTACCACAACTCCATGTCTTGTAAATTTAAAGAGTGAATAACTCCACCCACAAATGGTGTATGGTGAAGGAGGCTACCCTCGAGGTTATCCTCCTTCATGTGAGCCGATAACTACACCTTGGGTACAATGAATATTTACCTTGGAAAGGATATCCACTGAATGGTATCGGATGCATCATTATAATTCGTAAGATTTAACTTTTCAATTCTCAAACTGTCTTTTACAATAAATCACAATATATATGTTCTAATATATTTGTTAATAACAACCATTTAATTTTATTAGTGTATGAAGATTTATTTGTTGGGTGGCTGTAGTAGGGTTATGTTTGTATCAAGTGTGGCTAATTAGACCACAACTATAAAGCAGACAATCCACACTTTTTATTCACAATTACACACCATTCAATGTGTTTAGTTAAAATGTGTAATCAAGCTTGTAATGATGATTTCTCCACGCTAATTTCAAGCCAAGCCTCTTCCAATTTTTAGGCTTCTTTTCTGCAAACTAAAGCATTAAACTTTGATTTTCCGCGCATGCAATAATTCTCTGTGTGTCATATAGAGGCTTGATACGGCGGAAGACTGAACTATGTTCCGCTCATTATTACCTCGGTTCCGCTCCCTCTCTCTCCCTCCCTTAGCAACTCTCTCACTCCCTCCCTCACCATTATTAAAATGTAGAGAGAGGGGAGAGAGAGAGAGAGAGAGAGAGCTTTCCAAGCCTTAGGCAGTAATATGTGGTATAGGTATAAAATTCATGCTGAATCTACGAATGCACACACCCACACACATACTACCCTTTTCAAACCTCCCCCCCCCCCCTCTGGTTGAATGTTAAGCCCAATCTGGCCCCTGCTAGCGCCTGCTAGCGCCTCTGGCTGAGCAACGCCTACCTCTCCTGGCCCACCTCATCTGGCCGGACAGCCAATAGAAAGCTTACTTTCAACTTGACTTCACCCCCCCCCCCCTCCCCTCCCTCCTTTTCTGAAACTATTGTCTTTCTCCTTCTCTTTTTGTACATATTTTTCTTACCTTTTGAGACTAAAGCAAAAAGTTTACATCATAGCCTGTATAACTTTTTATGTTATTATAATGAGTTTTTTTTTTCTATTTTATATATTTTACCACTTAAAAACTATCATTTTTAATTTCTTATAGCCTCTTTCATCTTAGGTTTGATGTTTTTCCCGTTTTTTCCCTTCTATCATTTTCTGTCTTTTTTCCCCTATTTTGCTGTTTCTTTTTTCTCTCCATCTCTCTTTTGAAATGGTTCCACGTCATGGGTTTTTAAAGCTGAAAAGTTGTGTTATTCGGTTGTAATGAAGATTATCAGTTAATCAATTTTATAATTCTATAATATACTTGTACAACAAATATAATGAAAATAAAATGAACAATTACAACTAAATAAATCTGTACTTGAAATCATTTCTTTTAACTTATTGAAATTAATTTGGATTTAACTAAAATTTCTTCCTGTTGGTTAAGTGGTGGTTTTAGGCTATAAGTAGGGCACAATAAGTTTTATATGTTTATTGTTGACTACAGTAAAGAATATGTAGCTATTATTATCTTTTGTCAATTTTTCTTCAGCAATAATATGCACCTGTGGATGTGTCCATTCTTGTTGTATACAAGGACTATTATATCTATAAGTAGTGAAGCAAGAACAAAAAAAGATGATAAAAGTATCATACAGAAAAACTAATGAAATTATTGCAAAACTTCCTTAGGTCTAGAAACTATCAAGATTAATATAATATTTGTAACTATTGATAGAAGCACAACTTAGTTTTTTTTTCATTTCATTCATAGATACAAATGTTTCACTAATATATTTTTATATTTCAAATAGAAATGTTAAAAAAATAAGAATTTGAAAAATATAAATCTTTGCCTTTTGAATCTTTATAACACTTTTAAAAGATTATTAAAGAAATTCATGTTTTAAATTAATTAAAAATTTATTACTAGAAATGTCGTATAGACAGACGTATATTCCCTAGACATACAGATGCTGCGCTACTAATAATCTGGACAATTTAGGAGTTGGCAGAGGGAGTGAGGTATCAGGTTCAGATACCTTTCATTCATTTCTAAATTTAAGATTAGATAAACTTTACTGAAAACATTTAGTTTTATTACAGTTCTTTCAACCTTTTAATTATCAGACAGACAATAACAGGGAGATGATATCCATAGAAAAAAAAACTTTCTGCATGTCAAAAATACAGGGCAGCCGCGACTAAGCCTCAAATTTAATACCCGTTTAGATCCATTTAAGTTTTTTTTAAGAGGGATTGCCATATATGATTCAGGTTTAGACCTTGCAAAAGAAAAAACTCTAAAGAAAGCATACTGGATAGCAAAAAAGTAAGAGACAAAAGATATTTTCTTCCGTGGACAACTAATATATTTATTATTTTTCTGTGTTTTTTCTGTGCATCTTCATCTTCATCGTCTGCATCATCAAAAAAAAATTTAGGAGGAATTTTTTTTATTTTTGGGGTGGTTGGGGGTGTCCCACGCCCCAAGAAAATAGCCTAAAACCACCACAGGACCAGTAGGTATATTTTCTAAAGAGTAGAATCCGATCGGTTCAGTGGTTACCGAGATCTCAAGGGACAGACGGACGGACAGACAGACATCAAGCTACTTTGTATTATAGACTAGCGGCTTCGCCCCTAGCCTCTAGGGGCTTTGCCCCAAGAGATGGTAAAAAAAGTGTAAGGTGAAATTTGTAAAAAAAAATATTCCTCAAAGGAAATCTTCCACAAAGGAAATCTTCTACAAAGGACCAAGGATATTTCTTACAAAAAAAAAAAAATGGGGGGGATTTTTTTTTGTTTTTGGGGGGGTTGGGGGTGTCCCACCCCCCAAGAAAATAGCTTAAAACCACCACAGGACCAATAGGTATATACCCTAAAGAGTAGAATCCAATTGGTTAAGTGGTTACAGAGATCTTAAGGGACAGACAGACGGACAGACAGACGGACAGACGGACAAACATCAAGCTACTTTGTATTATAGATATAATTAAATAAGTAATTCATTGTAAGAAAAAAAGTTTTGTCTTAATTCAAAAGAAAAAGGATGACAAACATTAATTTACTTTTTTATAGACAACCTATAAACAGTTTTATAAAAAAGGATGGTAACATACATAAAAGCAAAGCTTAACAAATAAAATGTATCAACTCATTGAATAGTTAAGAATGATTAGAAGTTTGAACAAAAATTATTCCGTACTATAAACCTATCCAAAAATGACTTAAATACATGATGCTTAATATGTAATATTATATGATATTATCATATTCAATCTATGTAGGATTTTTTCTAGTAAGATGAATAAATTATTTAAAGCACACAAAAATCAACAAAATGTTCGGACTTTGTGGTATTAATTATAGAGTTGCTTTCTTTTCTAAATTGAAAATTAATATTACAGAAATCACCATACCTTAAGTATGGACAATTCTAACGTGCCTAAATTATGGACATATAGACTAAAACTAGATGAAAAGCTTCGCTTTTAATAAAGATAAAAAGGATTTTATCATGCTACGAGTATAAAAAGTTAAAAACTGTAACTTGTCGAGATAATTTTATTACTAAACTATCATAATGAGCAAAGCTACTCTATAATGCATAACAAATGTCAGTAAGTCCAGTATTTTCTTATTTATTGCTGGGTTTTCAATAGATTTAATAAAAAAAACTGCTTATTCTCAAAAGACACAATGATTTATTGGTAACAATTTAGCCTATTCCAGGTAGAGAGGTATGTAGTGGCGTGCACATGGTTTTGCCAGGGGGTGCAGGGGGTGTGCGAAACGCAATTAAAAATGTTGTCACCAAATTTTAGGGGGGTGTAATAGAGATAACAAGGGGGTGTTGTTATCCCCCGTTTTCACGCCTTCTACGACCCACTTCTGTACTCCTTAGAAGTTGTATTATTGCTGCGCTACAAATTACAAAAAGTGCCCTTATTTTTAAAAGCGAAGCTTTTCTATAATTAGGGTCGGTCCGTCCGTCCGTCCGTACGTCCGTCCGTCCGTCCGTACGTCCGTCCGTCCGAGATAGATAGCTTTTATTCGTTAATTTAGGCATGTTAGAATTGTCCTATCGATTTCAAACTTTGCATGATGATTCCTGTAGTAGTTGGGTACGATTTAGAAAGCGTAGCAACTCTATAATCATTACCAGAATGTCCGTACGTCCATTTTAATGAGAAAATAGCATAAAACCACTACCTGGGCTTAATGCAGGCGGACACACACAATGCAACGTCTAAGCTCCCATCCTCCTAGGATCTGTAAAACGAGATTCACATAAACTTAGCTGCCACAGAAGTAAATATTAAAAACCCCAGGGCTTCTCTGGAATTACAAATGTTCATATCAGTAAGCATAATAAATGCAATAAGGCAGTTATCATAAAGGCACATAATAATCAAATATTTATACAGGATAAAATTGGTTTGGTTGTTGATGTAGTTGATGATCTTGTCCATCTCCTCCTCGGTATTGCTCCTAGATCATAAACATACATTTGACATGTTATTTTACGCATTCATTATATTTTAATCTTTTTGATCATCTTTTTCTTAACAGCTTAGTATCTTCTGGCACGTTTAGGCCCCTTGTTAAAAACCCTTGCTCTGTCTGCTATCTCTCGCCATTCTTCACAATCTACCTCCGCTCTAGCCAAATCCCTCCTTAGCTCTGAGACTAATCTTTCTTTCTCCTTTAGCTTGTCCTTCAGCCGATCAATCTCACGTTCAAATTCTTCATACTTTGTCTTGCTTCTACTCCTTGCTCTCAGACTCTCCAACTTCAGTTTGCTAACCTCCAGGGTGAGTTGATGCTCCTTGTCTTCTTTTCTTTTCTTGTCTCTAGCTTCTAATCTTTCTTTACCGCTCTTCATTCCATTTTCTTTTCCTCCTTTCTTTGGCTGTTTTTCTTTCTCTCCCCTCTCTTCAAAATTGTCGCCGTATCTTGCCTTGCTCTCTTCTGCAAACTTTTTAGCAGTTGCCCTAGCCTTGTCCATCTTTTTCTGTAGGTCTGACCTGTTATCACCCATTGGCTTCACCGGTACCCTCAACCCTTTAGCCTTCATGATCTCCAACATCTTTTCATTACCTTTGTAACCTCTTGTATGGCACAGCGGAGCAGGAGACCCATCACCTCCAATGGCTCTGACCATCGGTCCTTGTTGTTCCTTGAAGCCTCCTTGATGAATATATTTGAGGAGGTAATTTTTGTATCTTGTGAGCCCCTCAAAATTTAAGGTGGCTCCTACCCCTGATGAATTCATCCGCTCAACCCAAACGTTGTATCTAACATAGCTCACTTTACCCTGGTTGAAGGAGTAAGTTAAACTTTTGTGTACATTGTTGGGGGTCATTCCCATGTCCAGATTGAGTAAACGCAAATGTTGGTTCAACATGGAAACCTTGTCCCATATCTTCTCCTCCTCAGGCACATGAAAGAAGGTACCTAGAGAAATCTTGTGAATTTTTGAATCCACTGCTGCTCTTGTTATCTTGGAAAGGTGTTTTTCAATTGTAGCACTATCATGAGTCGACAAGAATTGTTGATAAGCCGTCACCGTTATCCATTTCGGATCTTTCCCCTTCAGTTCTGCCAGAATTTTATTGGTGACAGAGTCAATACTAACTCTAGGCGTTCCTATCCACTGTATTCCTACTTCTCTTGTGTCCAAAACTGATTGAGGCATGGAAAATGGCGCAATAATTATAATACTCGGCTCAATATTTATCTTGTCCGCAGTTTTCAGATTCTCTAGAGTCCCCGTTATCTGTTGCACGTCATCCTTGGTGCATACCTCCATTTCTCCTTCAATGCTTTCAGTTTGGCAACCCTTGTCTTCAACATAATACTCATCATCACCTGGCGGTGATAACTGCTCTTCCATTGACACATCCCCTTTCACCTCCTGAAAACTAGCCATTATTCTATTCTGAAAGAGAAAAAAAAAAATAATTGGCAACTGTTTTCTGATATGTAAAAAAAATAACCCTAAAGAAAAATTTTTACAAAAGAGCCTTTCTTCCATAGCTGTCTAGAAATAATAAATTTACGAATTCTAAATGTTTTAATAGAAATATATAGATAAAAAATATATTGATTGTTAAGATAAAGAAATGCCTTGTAAAAAAAAAACATTCGATCGAGAAATGTCCTTGATTTCTGATAAGAATTAAAAAATTGTATGCATTAAATTTTTCTGATGCTATGCAACACAAAAATTTAAAACTTATATCTATCTGATTCCTAAAAAAATAATATTATCCACAATCGTGAACCAAACCATAACTAAAAAAATAAACATGAATACGATATAATAGTTAAAAAATGAATAAAATAAGCGTTATACTAAGAAAAAAAAACATGAATAATATTTTTCGACACGTAACGAATAATATAAAAAAATACTCGTTTCACTGTGAAAATTGTGTAAAATAGGCAATTTTTAACTTTCACATGCCTACGGCACGTTTCTCTGTTTACAATGCGCAGATCACTTCAAAAAATGCCGCGAATTTTTGTTTTCTGCTTCTGCCTTCTTTGGATTAGACGATGACTTTCTAATTATTTATGATTCAGGGATAAGGGATGATTTTCGTTGTATATATAAAAAAAAAAACGATTTTTGCCTAATGTAAAAAAAATAATTTTTAAACTTAAACTGAACTTTGCCAGTGAAATTTGTTTCCTAAAAAAAACAAAATTATTCAATTTTTGATGATGAGAGATACTTGATGATGTTATAACCTATTACTAAAAAAAAAAATAAGATAAGATAAGATAAGATAAGACAAACCAAAAAAAAAACTTTTGTAGGTAATAACAAAAAAATGAAAAAAAAAAAATAAGAATAAAATATATTTCTCCTAAAAATAAAATAAATAAAATAAATTTTAGATTGATCTGATATAAATCTAAATTGAAGTAAAATAAGAATAAAATATATTTTTCCTAGAAATAAAAAAAAAATCTTAGATTGTTCTGATATAAATCTAATTCATGCAGATGTTCAGTAGCTCTTGTTCAATTCTCCCTTGTTGCATGACATTGATCAGAGGCAGTGGATTTACCCCTCTCTTCGTCATCACATCCGCCAACATATGTTGTCCGCGCACCCATTTCACTTCTGACACTATCTTCTCTTGTCTTAGTTCTTTGATCATCGCAATTTCAGCTCTTAGTCTCCTTTCATCTACGCATGTTGATGAGTAAACTGCATCTCTGGTTGACTTGTTATCAACTATCGCTTTGATCTGAAGATCAATCTTTGCATTCGTTATCTCCAGTAGCATATCTCTTAATGCTATAGCTGCATCCAGCGCTGTTCCCAGACTAATTGCTTCTGCTGCTAATGTTGACGCTACTTTTCTCTTGATCTTGTTCGCTTTCCAATCTAAGGGTGAACATTTCCCTGTTTTGATGTTAACCAAGAGAATCACAAAACCTCCTGCCGAATCTTCTTTGTCATTTAGGTTCCTAAATGCTGAATCTGAAAAACACCATATCTGACAGTCTCTTATGTTCTGAACATTTGAGAATCTGACAGTTGCTAGATTCCTTTGTAGATTGGCCAAAGTCTTTTGAGCTTGGCACAAGTCCCTGACATATCCACCTTTGAATTTTGTAGATAGGTCTATCATTTCAAAGCATAAATCAGGACGTGTTGCTCTCACAGCCCAATTCAAAGAGCCTACCATTTGTCTCAACATTGAGAGCTCTTCTTGCGTCATCTCTTTGTCCTTTTCCTTCAGTCTTGATGCTTCAACACTTGGAATCTGAATATTCTTAACAAATCCAGATTGATCAAGAGTTATTCCTGAGTTATCCTGCTTGATATTGAACCCAGTATACATAAACTCTTTAATCTCACTCTTTCCAATCTTGAAGGACTTGAGTACTTCAGGCATTATATGCTTGTTAAAATACTCTGTGCCTCCTTGTAAGAAATCGTCTACATGAATCCCTATCATTCCTATAAGTTCACCTCCATGTATATAATAAAATAGACCAGGATCGTACTTGCTTTTCTTGAAACCTAATGCAAGTAACCTGTTTTCAATTTTATCATACCATTTTCTGCTTGCATCCTTGAGACCGTATAGGCATTTTAATAGCTTCCATAGCTTTCCGACTACATTTGCCTCTTTAGGTGGTTTGACATACACCTCACGATCTAGTTTGTTACCTTGGAGGAATGCACTAGCTACATCTATGGTCTGAATTACCCATCCAAACAGTGTTGTCAGTGTCAGCAGTAGTCTTAACGATGACTTCTGCATCGTAGGTGAATCTTTTGGGAATTCCTGTGTTTCCTCATACCCTCTAGCTGTCAACCTTGCTCTAATTTCATCACCTTTCTCGGTAAGAACCCATGTTGTGGTAATATGTTCTTGACCTTTGTCTGCTACTACTTTATAAGTATCAAAGCTTTTAAGCTTCTCCAGCTCAGCATCTTTTGCAGCCAGACATTCTGGAGTATTCCTTCTTTCTTTTGGTAACATTACAGCAAGGACTTCCTCATGAGCCCAATTGTACAGGACATCCTCTGGCAGCATTTTTCTGATCTTTTGATCTTCTACATGTGTTGAAAATGCTTTTGATCCATTGTCCAACTTTACTGTTACCCAATTTACCTCTTCAATTTGCCTCTCTCTTTCCTCTGTATTGTCTACTAGACCTTCTCCCATCTCTTCTTTCCTAATATGCTCATTATCCATTACATCTGTACTGAAAGGTTTTGTTCCATCATCCAATTGTATATTCATCCAATTAGCGACAGTTCCTGTTGCTTTGCCTGCTTTTCCTGTTACTATACCTGGGTACCATTTATCCCCGATCTTCCATTCTATCCTGTCATTTTTCTTGAAACCATGCTCTTGCGTCTTCTTTTTCTTAGTGATTGTTCTACTCCTAGATTGTGTACGTGTAGGTATTGATGGTCTACTTGTTATCTGTTGCTCTTCATCCTCATCTGTTTCAGGAAACTCTGCTGTTCTCTTAGGAGTGCTTGTGTGATGATTTGTGTTCTCTTCCATTGTCTGTTCTCTTCTCTTTTCTCTTTTTGTTCTTTCTTCAGCATACAGTTCTGGAACATACTTTTGTTCAGCCTCATCCTTCTCTTTCACCTTATCTTTGTGAGTCTCTTTTTCTTTTGTCTCCTTCTTTGTTTTATCATCACTTTTCTCACTGGCTGTTCTTTCAACTGTGATTGAAAAATCTCCATTCTTTCGTTTTATCTTCTCTACCAGCTCATCCTTTGCTTTCACGAGTCTATTTGCACTTACTCTTATGCCAAAGCTTCCATGTCTAACATAGATAACTTTACCATCCTGAAACATCACTGTTGCCGGGCCCTTCCATCTGTCTTCGTTCTCCCTTTTGTAGTACACTATGTCACCATACTGATATACAGTGTCACTTGTTCTGATTCTGTGTTTCAACGCTTTCTTGATCTTTTCACAGCTCTCTGTCTTCATGAACTCCTTTCTTGTAGCATGAAGTGCAGTCAGATGTTCAGTCAATTTCTTGCTCATTGATTTGACTTCCCATGCTGGTGGTTGATCCTCAAGTATGTTGGGTAGCCTAGGATTCTTTCCTAACACAAGCTGATAGGGGCTGTATCCATAGACATTCGCTAGTGTGTTCTTTGCTGTACACGCCCAAGCTAAGGCTGTATCCAAAGGCATGTCAGGATGTTCATCTTTCACTCCACCTAGCATACCATCACATACATGGTGGTTCTTCTCACATGTGCCGTTCTGCCAACCGGCTTCTGCACCTGTGGTATAATGCGCTACTCCTAACAGACTTGTCACATCACTCATGAGATGCGACACAAATTCTCCCCCATTGTCAGAGATTATTCCTTCCATTATTCCAAAATACTTGATCCAATGTCGCATGATCTTATCCACAATCGTTTCAGGCTTCTTATCCTTGATCACTTCCCCTACTGTGAATCTTGTGAAGACATCAACCATATAGAGTATATACTTGTCTTCCCATACCTTCAAATCAATTGACACTACTTGGTTGAAATCGTTTGCCATATTCATTGCTACAACTGGTCTATCTGGAGTTTTTCGTCTTAACACACAACCCTCACATCCATCAATGATTTTATCAATGATCTTGGAAAAGCTATCATCCCACTTATCTGCTGCTTTTAGTAGATTGACAAAGGACTGCTTACTTCTATGTCCAAACTGGGCATGAAGCTTCTCAAGAACTTTCTTTTGTTCCTTTGAGTCAGCTCTTTTGATATCTACCATAAGGACTTGTTGCATGTCATATATTACCCCTTTGTCTAGTAAGTCTATGATATAATGTCCTGCAGATGTCGTGTTAACTACTAAGGGTTTATCGTTGATTGTCACTCTATCTCTTTTCATGTCAATACCTATCCCTAATCTTCTCATCTCGTTCTTAGATAGTAGTAGTGGAATATCTGAATCAATGATATCCACTTCTATCTTGTAATCTTCACCTCCAATCTTCACTGGAAGTCTATAGAAGCCAATAGATGACAACTCTCCTTGGTTTCCAAACCTAAAAGCTGTTTCACTCTTGTACGGTCCCTCTATTCTCTTTCTCATGCTGTCCGTCATTGAGTTTATGAATATATCTGTCCACTTCTTTCCAGCAACATTTGCCGTACAGCATGTGTCCATTGCAGCACAGTTTATTGTCTCTGCTGTAAACTTGCTTAGTTCAACTTTATTCGTGGTCAGATGAACCGATTGCGTGTTTCTGGACCTACGGCTTTCTCTTGAGCTATCCCTGTCATCCCTGTGTCTTCTTGGACTATCTTCGTATCTCCTATTATGTCCACGGCTTCTGTCTTCTTCTTCACTTCCACTTGATGACTCTACAAGAGATTCTTCTGATGATTCTTTCTTTCTCTCTGCCATGTAAGTATCCCTTGTCCCTGATCTTTTCTCTTTGTATCTCTTATTCTTCTTGTCATATTCCTTACCTCGTCTGTCTTGTCTATCATGTCTATCATTTCTATCTTGTCTATTCCTATTCTCATGCGAGTCTGGACAGTTGGCAAGCAAGTGCTTATTGCTTCCACAACGATGACATTTAAGCCTTGTACCTGTAGCACCTATTGGATTTAAATCTCTATCACGGCTGTTGTCCCTGCTAGGCAGTTTCTGGTATGATTTTCTATTGCCTTTCCTTGGTGGACGCCATCCGTTTGCTACTAGAACGTCATGGTCATGTGTAGATAGAAATGCATCATTCTGACTGCTAACATGTCCCATTGCATTACATAAAACGTCTGTCATTCTATCTTTAATCTCCTTGTAGAGTGTGTTTGCTTCGAAATTTTTCTTAATATTTACCCCTGTCATTACCATCTTGTAATCTATATCTGATAATTTTGCTTTCTTTAAAAGCATATAGGCTGTAACATTATCTTTAAATTCAATTTCATTTGCCGCCGCTAGTTGTATAACTTCCTCAAATCCTGAAATGTATTCTGATATAGACATACTTACTGTCTTTACATAATCATAGAATTGTGTGAATACTTCTAATTGTCTACAGTGCTCACTTTTACCAATCTTTTCTTCTAAGAAATCCATAATTTTCTTTACCCCCTCACTATCATTTGCTAAAGATGTTGGTTTTACTACTTTCATCAACTTCTTCCTTAAATTTCCCCCAAACTTTTTGGAATCAATCGGTATGGTTGAAAAAAGCATTGGAGCCCTACGATTTTCATCTATATCTGTACATAGTTCCCACAAATCTACTAGTTCCTTATACTCTTCAAATGTATCACAATCATCCAAGTATGGTATAGGCATGGACGTGTGATGTCTGGTTCGATGTTGATTATTCATCCTACTAAAAGACCTATACCTATCCTCCTCGTCGCTCATTTTTAGTTAATTGCCTGGGGTTTAATTTTTATCTGAATAAAAAATGACTCTAAAAAAAAAAACTTTTTGTTGTCTGAAAAAAAATACACAAAAGTACAATCTTTAAAATTGTTACTCTTGTTATCTGAAAAGAAAAAAATAAAAGAAACTAAAATAAATGAACACACATATTCTTTATTTTATTTATTTTATTTTTATAGAAAATAATTTATTTATTCTGATTAAACAAAGCTGGTATAAGTTCAAACAGTATAAATTATGAACACACAAAAATATATATGACTTAGGCTGATATAAAGTCTTTATTTTTATGTTTCTATTTTTATGTTATAACTGGTATAAAACATAAATACACTATTCCGCCAGTGTAACTAATCTATATCCCGCTTATAGATTTACTGCTAACAAAAAAAAAATCCTGTATACTTTCCGCTAGTATACGTTTGCATATCTTCCACTTATGCTTGATTAGGTGTTGTATTGTGTGCTCCTACTTTTCCTTACTGATTAAATGGTCCATAGATCTTTTTCCCACTTTTGACAATGCTACCATTGAGAAAATAGCATAAAACCACTACCTGGGCTTAATGCAGGCGGACACACACAATGCAACGTCTAAGCTCCCATCCTCCTAGGATCTGTAAAACGAGATTCACATAAACTTAGCTGCCACAGAAGTAAATATTAAAAACCCCAGGGCTTCTCTGGAATTACAAATGTTCATATCAGTAAGCATAATAAATGCAATAAGGCAGTTATCATAAAGGCACATAATAATCAAATATTTATACAGGATAAAATTGGTTTGGTTGTTGATGTAGTTGATGATCTTGTCCATCTCCTCCTCGGTATTGCTCCTAGATCATAAACATACATTTGACATGTTATTTTACGCATTTAAATATGTTGATTTTTCTACTTTTTAACAACAAATTTTCAAGTGTTTTAATTATCCGTTTGATCTGATTTTTGGTATATTTATTCCTGGGACAACAAAGAACAATATTATAAGCGAAGCAACTCTATAATCAAGTCCAAAAATGTAAGTATGTCCATAAACATTATCCTGTTTTTAAGCAGTTTATCAACAAATTTACCTACAATTTTGATTCGACATTTATACATTTATGTTCCGATTTTTCAGTTCAGAAACTATACAAGTGTTAATGTCCGTTTGTCCTACCGTTTCAGTGCTTCGCTTTTATGGATGTTGTCATCCTTGTTTTTTTAAAGGAACTGTTGAAGTGTACAAAAATGTTGTTACATGTGTGTGTGTGTGTGCGTGTGTAATTTTACTGTAATTTTTAGAATTAGTTACGGAAATGTGATACACACAATTATAATATCTTTATATCATCAAAGATATATCTCTTGTCTCTTAGCTTTTATCTATAATACAAAGTAGAACGATGTCTGTCTGTCCGTCCGTCTGAAGCTTAAGATCTCAGTAACCGCTGAACCGATTGGGCTCTACTTTTCAGGGATTATACCTACTGGTCCTGTGATGGTTTTAAGCTATTTTCTTGGGGGGGTGGGACACCCCCAACATCCCCCCAAATTTTTTTTTTAACTTTTCTTTTAAATCTAAAATACGAAAAATTAGTTTGATTAAACCTCTTGGGGCAAAGCCCCTAGAGGCTAGGGGCGAAGCCGCTAGTATATATATATATATCTCTCTCTCTCTTTGCAAAACTACTCTAACCATACAGATGTACGTCTGTCCGACTTCAGAGTCAGACGCTACGAGAAACGAGTTTTTTCTTGCCTGCTATTTAAAATAGATATCTGTATTTCAGTATAAAGATCCTTTTGCCAATGAGCATCTAATCTTATGTTTGACTATTGAGTAAGTTTGGATACTTAATAGTCAAGTACATAATATCAGTACTACCCTTATCCCAAGCTCCTCTGCGGAGAGCGTCATTCATTACGGTGACTTAATTTGGGACACCTGCCATACTCGGCGAGGGTGAGGTAATAATGAGTAGCTCTCATGAGATAGCGGGTCAAGTCATAATGTGCTTGAACGTGGAGCTTGATAGCCCTAGTGGCTATACAAAAGTGTCTCAGCCTGCTCCATGACTACTTAGGTCCAAACCCTAAGAGACTATGGCTAATCAATCAATCACTATGTCCGTTGTCTCATTGAGGATTATACAATACATATATGTATCTATTTAATAAAGCAACAGGATGTCTTTTTGTCTGTTGTCTGTGTGTAGCGAAGGATCTCTTTAACCGCTGAACCGATCGGTTTATAACTATTTTGGGGGAGGGTACCACCACCTACCCAAGAGAAATCGCCACTAGAAAAAATTCCCCCCTCCCAATTTAAAAAAATTTTTTTTACCTAAAATAAAGATTATTTCTTTTAACTCAAGAGTTTATAGTGATTGTTGAGTAAAAAACATCCATAAAAGTGAAGTGCACGGGATTTCTGGTACGTACGGACGGACCTTAATTATAGAAAAGCTTCGCCTTTAAATGTGTTTTTCAAAGAATGGCTAATGCACATTTCTTAGCAGCACGTTGCAATTTTTTATGCTTTTCTAGCATTATTTTTTTACAAGTCAAGCTTTTATACAATAAGGATCTGACAGTACATGTATAATCATTTATTCTGGCATGTTAGAATCTTCCTATCGATCTCAAACTTTGCATCATAACTCCTGCAATAGTTTGTAAAAATTTGAAAATAGTAGCAACTCTATAATATTACCTAAAAGTCCTTTTTCATTTTAAAGATGTTGATTTTTAGCTTTTTTGCAAACAGTTTCTTACATGTTTGTTTTAGATTCTTTGTGCTTCGCTAATGGATGATGACACCCTTGTTTTTTTTTCACAGTTGAGTCAAGAGCATTCTTTTGTTAGAGCATACGTTTTCCTATATAAATAGGATTTTGGTAAAAGCATTTTTTTTAAATTTGCGAGAATAAATTTTTGATATTTTCTTAATTCATTATTAGCTGGAGTCGGAACCGCCTTTTTATAAAAGAAAAGCAGAAACGTTGTCGTTCCTAAAAAACGGCCCATAAACATTGCTGTCGCGACTGTAGCTCCACGGTCTTGATTCGCTGGGGCCGCAGCCAGATAGGAGGTGCCCAATAAAGCAGCATAATATCGCTGAGGAGGACATACTAACCGTGTACAAGCCCGTATTAATAAAGATTATCAATCAAGACAAAAAAAAAAGATTAAAAAAGAACTTGCCAATGCCCTAACTGATAATTTAGGAAAAACTGCTCCTACTACAGTTTAATATCATTCCCTTTTAAAAGAATTTATTATACTATGAACACACACACACACACACACACAAACACATACACATACACATCCCCTTCTTGGTTTTATATAAATTGCTTATTTAAGGTGATATGCCTTAATTTTAAGACTAAATATAAAGAATGCATATTTACTTTACGACCTAGTTGCACGTGGGTTTGGAAGGGGGAGGGGGGATTATATGGATATAACCCTGTTATACTTTGTTACTATAATTATATCGACATAACACTAGGGTCATAAAAAGCATTTCATGATCACTAAGATTAATAGCAGTGATAATAAATGTTTATTTAATTATTAGACAAAATTAAAGATGTCTATAAAGGAAGTCTTTTAAATTATTTGGTTGGTTGGAGGGGGGGATTCAAACTGAGAATGTTTTTTAATGTTGGGGGGGGGGGGGGGGTTAACACATTTACCCCCACCTACCTGGAGACCTTGATGCCTATACAAAATCCAGCTCATTTGACATAAAGATAAAAAATTATCGGACAACGTAATGCTTTTAAGTCTGATTAAGAAAGCCTTTAAATTAATGCATTATAAATTTCTTTAAGTTTCTAAGAATTTGTTTTTCAAATGCTTAGGAACAGGTTGGGATTTGATTATACGTCTCGAAGAGCTTAAGTCTGAAATAAGTAATACAAAGATGACAACAATCATGAAAGCGAAGCTTTACAAGTCACGGAAAGACGAACACTAAATTTTCAGTTTATTTTTAACAGCTATAAATTTGGCAAAAATGGTCGATTATTTTGAGTAGGTTATGTCAGTCAGTCCGTTTGTCCATATGTTGCAACGTAAAAAAAAATAGCGAACAGGGTTTCGTGATGTTTTTTTTGTATTTACATACTTCATTTTCTTAATTTCACCATCTTCCTGTTGAAGTAATTAACTGTTTACTCTTCTTTTCTACATCCAAGATATTGTACTTCTAATGCTGCGTTACTTATATACACAAATTTTCTTGTTTTTAGTAGGGGGGGGGGGGGGAAGTCTCTTGCAAATAAAACTAACAAATTAAAGCAAAGAATGTAAATAGTATATTTATTATGATATGCATTTACATTTTATAAGTCTTGGAAAAATCTTAATTTTAATAGTGCATTCAATAATCAATTAGGGAATGTACGTATGCAGGGATCTGATGGGGTAGGACAATGGTCAATAACTTGATGTTCATCACTAATTATGATACACAAATTTACCCCTTCTGTAGATTACAATTAGTAGTTGAAACGTTTGGACACTCAACTTGATGAATCAACGAATCAAAATTCAATAAAAGTCTTTAAAGTTGTTAATCTAACGAATAAGAAAATGTTAATATAAAACTTTGGGAACTAGTGTAATAAACAGTCCATTGTCAACTCCCTCCTTGGTACGTATGTACGTTTTTGCACTGTTAATAGTCGCATATGAAAATATTCTTTCATTTTATTTAAATTCTAACTCTAAATATGTTTTAAGGGTGCTCTATTTATATGTTTATGTTTTCAGTTCGAATTAAAGACAAGCCAAAAATTTTACATTTGTGGATGAATTTTATCTTGGCTTCTAGAAGTAAATTCAATATGAAGTAATTAGTTTATCACGTGAATAAAAATATATTGAACCTTTGAACTTAAGAGAATGACGTTCCATTCATCTAAAACCCAAAAACGACCCCCGGGACCAATAGATAACATCTCTGAAAATAACAGCTTACAAGGTTCTGCTGTGAAGAATATAAGTAACATGATGTCGACGTGTCTGTGTGTACCAAAAAATCTCGCTAACAGATATACCTTAGCCGCTAGTGTAGATTACAATTTTGAAGCGGCTACTTAATTAACGCATCTGACTAAGCAATACCAAGATTACTATATACCCGTTTCTTGTAATCAACCCAGAGTTAACTTTACAGATAACCTAAAAGATATGTTAAAAATGTCCTTAACCTTGTAAAACTTGGCATACTCATGATATTTTATTATAAAGCCTTTAGATAACATGATAAAAGATGTCCAGAATTTATTTATTATTCATTTTATATACAACATACATTCCTTAACATTATAAAAACCACTAGCGGCTGCTCCCCTGTAAGCCTCTAGAGGCACTTAAGGTGAGGTTGAACTACCCCATTTCAATTTTTAAAATAGAAAATTAATTTGGTTGGGGGTAATTTTATTAGAATGGTGGAATTACCCTCCCCCGAAATAGTTATACATTACCAATGAGAAGCTACATTGTAAAGGAGAACCATATTGGTTGAGCGGTTAGCTTGATCCTTCAGTACACACACAAAGACAGACAAATAGACAGAGATCCTGTTACTTTATCATAAGGACTAGTGGTTGCACCCTAGCATCCGTAGGCTCTATATTCAGAGTGGGCAAAAATAGCATAGAACTATCCCATGTCCATAAAATGGTATCAACAGATGGATAAAATTGAAGGATATGTTATATTTTAATTGGTCCTCGAAATCTTCACAAGAAATTCTAAATACCTACATTAAACTGCAGCCGAGTAAATTATTTTTTTTACTTATTTAAAATATTACAATTTATCTGACTATTTTATCACCATAGGTTATAAAACTGCCTTAAAATTTGGATTTACTTTTTTATATATAAATTTGATGTTTTGATAACACTTTTATGACTACGTATTTTAAGCCTATGTTAAATACGTTTTTTATGTTAATATGATAAAGTTTTTATGTTGATATATTTTTTGGCGCGTGTCTCTCAACAAATTCCTATCAACAACGACTAATACCAAACTTATACCAGTGCAGTGATAAAGAAATAAGAAAATTAATTAAAGGCTATTTTTCTCCTAAGTAAATAATTGTATTATAGTATTTCAAATATCACAGAAACCTCTGAACTAATAGGTCTGTACATTATCACTTGTATTTTTTTAGAAGAAAAAAATTGATAGAAGCGCTTTTCAGCTAATAAGCCTATAAAGACTTTGAGCGAAGTTTTAATTAAGAGCAATTGGTTTCTAGTAACAAAACTACACTATAAGTTATTGGGGCTTTTAACTCTGCTTACCTCGGCCAACAAGACTGAATTTAAAAACGTATGTCAAAGCTTTAAAAACATTCTTTTCAACAAAAATTAGGTAAAGTAACGCAGAGTAAAAAATCTTCTTTCTTGCATTTATTCACTTGAATTATTAAAATTACTGGCTTTTAATGATTCTTTTATACTTATTACACTGTTTTTAACCATTATTTCAATCAGCTATCCCTGAAAATAAAAATAGGAGAAAGGTTAGATCAGGAATATGGGATATGATAACCAATTTTCAAATGGTTGATATTTAAATTAACTGTTCTTTTACCTGATTGATATCTCTAGGGACGGTTGATAACAACGCAGGGCCTTTATAGTAGGTCCAAAATGCAATAACATCTCAAATAGTTTAGACAACCAGCCCATTGATTGCACGACATTTGTCCTAACTGCTTTGTTGTGTCTGTTTTAGGCCAAGTCATTTCCATGATGAGCGGATTCGCTAGATGATACGCTACTGTCGCGGGGTAATTCACTCTTCTTTCGAATTGTGTATTAGAATGTATTAATAAAATTGACCAATCTTAGAAATTTTTATTATAATAATTAAATAACAAAATTTAACTGGAGAGAAATCCTTCTTTACTTATCACATACATTCCTGGTTTGTAGGAGGATTATTCACATTTTTTCAATTTTATAGAGATTATAAAAATCTATATCTAAACACTGCTTCTTAACAAGGGTATATTTAGGAGGCAGCAAGATGGGGTACCTCTCTAAATTGGAAGATATTATGGCTTTTAAACAACATATTGAATTATTTTAAAATGTTACAAATATTTTTATAGTAACAAATATTTGCGGAAACGTTAAAAAAACGATTTGGTCCTTCAAGCTATTTTTTTTTTTGTGGGTCGGGGAGGTAAAATCTAGATAATCTCTTTTTTTATGGAGTGGGGGGGGGGGTGAAATGGCGTTCTGAATTTTTTACATCCTACGTATAAAAGGTATAACTGTGCTCCATATGCGATATGATAAAAATTGAGATTCAATGGATCCGATGGTATTAATTATTTCTATGGACATAATCGTCAAGGTAAAACTGTAAGGCTCTTGACACCCTAATTCTGGTAAAATGTATGAATATAGCCTAGAGGCAGACATTTCTAAGTTGCACAGCTATTCTATAATTGAGCACAGACATAAACAAACATTTTTCTATAATTATTTTTACGTCCATCCACCAGTACGTCCGTTCGTACGTTTCGTAATTTAGGCATTTTATGAACAATGTTTTATAGTAAAACAAAGTACACTTTTTTTAGAGAAGCATCTCTATAATCAAGTTTGTATTGTAAAATAGATTAATATTCTGGTTATTAAGTTTTAGTATTCTGGTTTTGATTTTAGAGATTTGCTTTCATGGATGTGGTCATCTTTGTTATTATTTTTTACTTATTTATATTTAGATTATGATAAAAGTTATTTACATAAAATCCTATTTTAAAAATCTTTAGACATTTACTAACAAATTATTCAATTGTAGCTTTTTAGCATAATACCATAAAAAAAGTCCTATTAATGAAGAAAAAGTTTTATAGGAAATATTTCTTGACCAAGACATGAAAACCCTTTTTGATCCAATCTTTTAATCTAGGGAATTTACAAGCTATCAGTATCTATAAATATAAATTAGACCTGTTCAATAATTGAACTTTTTGGATTTTTAGTGTTGTTTAGAGCAAAAATATTCAAAATTTGGACGCTAATTAATCCATATTTCAAGGCAAAAATAAGTAGTATTTTGTTCCAATATTAGGCTAACTCCTATTAAATTTCCCAGACAAGCAGGGACGTCCAGGGAGGGGGGGGGGGGGAGTAAAGATATTATTAAAGCTCTATCCCCCCTACGCCACTCCCAAATTTTAATTTTTACCCCCACCCCTCCAAAATAAAAAGGCTTGAAAGTCCTTGTAGGCAAGCATAAAAGTTAGGATTTTCTTAGCCTTGCATAAGTTAAAAATAATTTGTAAGAATTAGTAATCTCCTAGGCTTACTTTATTCTTTTAATGCTTTAGCCCATTTTCTTAGTTAGGACAAAAAATATTAAATGTCTGGATGAGATGTATTATATACCAGTTGATTTTTGATTGTATATAAAAAAAAGTTCTTTGAATGCCCGGACTGATGAAGAAAGATGCCTTCTTTCGAAAATTTGGAAATAAATATTGAAATGAAGTAGCTTGAGTATTTTACTGGGGTTAGTAGTTGTTGAGACGTGTATTTTTCTCATAGCAGGATAACTTTCAGTGGCGTGTTATAGTGGGGAGTTAACCCCACCACTTAAAAAATTAAAATTGGGAAGGCCTGTCTTCCTTTGTTGTATTCCATAAGCATATTTAACAAACGAATATTGAAACTTTAAGAGTATCAGAACTGTTTAAACAAAATTTTTAGTAAATTTATTGCAAAACTTAAATACAGGGTACTGTCTATAGGGACATACTTAAATTTTTAGGTCTTGATTATAGAGAAGCTTCGCTTGTAACATTGTACTATATTGTTCTAGAAAGCAGTGTTTTAAAAATCAGATTAATGTTTTTAAGAAATATTTTAAGTTTTTATTGTTGCGCTTTCTAAGGATCTAATGGTTTTTGTAAATTAACATCTAAAAGTATTAAAAACTAATTACGGATGATATGACAAATTATTAAAGACGTTTTATTATCACTGTCATTCTCTTTTATGTCTTTGACCGAAAAAATATTAAATTTTGTATCTATAGAATATTTTTAGTAATTACACTCATTTAATTCTTATGTGACCAAGTATTTTGAAAGCATTACCTAACGGATTAAATTATTCAAATAGTTTTCATGAAAAAAGATACTTTTTAGAGATTAAATGGATTCTAAGCCATTCTAAAATATGTTTCTCATTAGCTAAAGCTAATAAATAATCTATAATTGAATAATAAAAAACTAGCACTTGCTTGCTGTATGATTATATTGTGTATGAATGGGAAAAGAAACAAGTTTTTACATTTATATTGGGACAGCGGAAAGTGTCATGTGTGACGTCATAAAAATACCTCTATTATCTATCTCTTTATAGGGGTTTCCTTTCCAACTTCTCCTCTCATCCTTCTTTTTTAGACGTATTTTCATGACGTCACACATGACACTTTCCACTGTCCCATTTATATTACAAAAGTTAAAACCTGTATGAAACGAAAGCAATAAAAAATATATTTTTTATCAAATACGCACAGTAGGTGTTCTTGTTGAAAAATAAAACATTAATTAAAATATGAAAAATATGCTATATAACTTTAAAAATTCTTAAATATTAAGATCCGTTAGAAAAAATTTAAATCTTTCAGAAGCCGTTTTTTTGTTTAATGAATGAAAAAATGAATATCCATAAAATTGTAAAAAATAAAACCTTTATGGCATGAAGTTAGTGTTCAAATTAAACCGCAAAAATACGGTTCTAAATTACATGATATTGAAATTTACAGTCATTGTGTTATTAATTTTTTTCATCAAATAATAAAGCTCTCTCTTGTAGTATATAACTATTTATACAGTTTGGTCGATTTTCTGATTTTAAATAGATTTTTTTTGTGAATTTGATTAAACTCCTTCTCTCTCTCTCTCTCTCTCTCTCTCTCTCTCTCTTTCTCTCAATATAAAGTTAGATCTAATGGTTTGCCCCCATAAAAAGGTATAAGTAGAAGCAGGGACAAGACAATGACCTATGAGTTTATGTACATCCTCAATGATGATAACAAAATTACCCCTTCTGTAGACAACAATTAGTGGTTAAAACGTTTTGACACTGAACTTATGAATCAAACAATCAAAATTTAATAAATGTTCACAAAGTTGTTGAGCAAACGAATACAAAAAAACATTTATCTAAAACTTTGGGGGCTAGTGTAATAAACAGCCCAATGACCCCTCCCTTCCTCCCTGAGCAAGAAGGCAGAAATATTGGATCTAAGTAGTGGCTAGTAATACAGGGATATAGCAATGCAAGATAATTTATTCGTTAATCTATTTTTCCAACCTCGCCTGTCTTCAAAAGTAACCTTTTATATTTTTTTGTGGCTTCAGAGATTAAAAAAACGGCTGTTTGCTGCTGCTACTCTTAAAAGGTCTGCATAGCAATTTTGAAAACTTATTTAATTCTTTCTATTAGTGTTTACTAATTGGTATTTAATTAACCCTTAACGGTCGGGGGGGGGGGGGCGTTGAACGCCCCCCCCCTCCGGTTTTTTCTATCTCATTTTCTGTGTGTGAAAGATGAAGAGCCCAAACTGCTTGACTTTTTAAGTATGGGTATGACACATAACTGAGAGTTGGAATTTTTTGAATATCTCCATCCTGGCGGGCACAGGATGCCAGCAAACCTGGCAGGGTCATCCAGGTAAAGAGCAAAAATATTTTTTTGACTAAAACAAAGCATTTTATCATACCAAAATACTAAAAAATCCTCTAGTAGTACATCCTTATATGAAATACAGGTGTTCAAGTCACTTTCAGGTTCCAGGTATGATCCTGCAGGTCCTGATCCTCCAGGTCTCCAGAAATCTTTAAAAGGCTCCTGTGGCCGCAATTTTTGACTTAGAGACTTCAAATTTTAAACGTAAGCTTTTCTTACATGTCTACATAACGTATTAAAATTTCATGAAGATCCGCCGCCATTTTCCTGTCGACCGCCGACTGCGGCGGCTGGCAGCTGCCAAGTACAGCTGCGGCCGCTGAAATTTATATTTTGATATTTCTAATGTAAAATTTACATAAAGATAAACATTTTCTGGAAAAAAATTTTTCTTCTAGCTTCAAAAATAAGAAAATTACAGCCGTTTGAAATTTTTAAGTAAAAAAGGACCTAAAACAAAGGTTGTTAAATAAAAGGGTGAAGGAAGCGAAAATTGACTTAGTCTTATAAAAGGTCGGAAATTCATTATCAAACAGGGGACTTGCACAAAAAAATTTAGCCCTCTAGCTCTAATAGGAACTGAGATAATAAGGGGGGGGCGTTGAACGCCCCCCCCCCCCCGACTGATTAAGGTGCGGCAAGGGGCCCGACTGTAAAGGGTTAAAGTACTCATAACTTACAAATAACACTTAGATGTAGTATTTAATTCGACACCACCAGGAACGCTATTTTAATGATGATATTATGACTCCTATTGACCTATTCCTTTATTCCTGATGTTAATACTGGTTAAAAAATGAGATAAAATCTGGTCAAATTCTTTAATATTGCCCTAATTTTTATGGAATACATTTTTGTCATTATGTATGTTGTACATATTTTAGTACTTAAAATGTATTTTAAAATTTGGATTTGGTAAACTTATAAGAAAATGATTTGCTGAAAAAATCCTTAAACAAAATTATAGGATTTTTTTGTAGTTTGTGTTACTTTCACGTTTTTGTAATTTTTGTCTTTATAAAATTATTACACTGTACATTGACTTTTTGATCGCTTTTTTAGTAATTTTCAGATAAGTAACGTATTGGTCAAAGTATCAATAATTTTCTGTTGATATGTAACTAAAAAAGTTACTTACTCAATCCTTCCATCAATTTAAAGGTGCGTAAATGGTGTTTACCTTTCCTACTCTAGGTCTCAATACCCAGGAAGAGGAAGAATGGATTGTAAATCTTACTAGTACCCAAAGTTCCATAATCTTGTTATTTTATTCGTTAGCAAATGAAAACTATGGTTACTTTTTAAAATTTTCATTGGGTGATTTCAAACTAATAGTGTTGAAACTTTTCATCCGAAAATTTTAAACTGCAGAAAGGGTAATTTTGTTTATTATCACATACACATAATTTTACCGTCTAATATCTTATCCCATAAGATCCATGCTCGGAACTAAAGGCTGGCTAGGGGCGCAGCAACTAGTATTAAAAATGTAAATGATGTTTAAAATGAAAATATCTGCCACCCAGATTGTTTTCATTCAATGGTGAAGGGGTGTCGCAAGGTACTGGCTGGTGTAGCATGGTTTAACACCCGCTAGCCGCATCCGCAATCACTTGGGCACATTTTAGCATTTTTGAGAGTGGTTCAACCCCTAAACTTTACACACTAAATCTTATTTCGGTGTATATCTGAATCATTTTTTTAATGATGTGCATGATTATATGGTAAACACTTATCAGACAACCAACCCTTTTGTTGCAAGTCTTGAAGTCCTAATTATGCATTGTAATGAGATCCACCTGTTTTCAGCAAAGGCATTCCTACTATAACTTTTTTGTCCCACCTTTTGACATTTGAAAGGGCCATTTTTTAACGTCTTTAGTTATAATGTATTGTACAATATATTCTCAACAACGAGTGGATGTACGGTAAGGCATTTACCCGCATACAAAACTGAAAAAATAAAAGTGAGCGGCTAACGAACATATCTATAGTATAGATGTATATACAGATATCTACCTACCATCCTTTTTTAACGACCTTATTCGTCTGCTACCAAATTATTTCCTGCTACTTTCCCTTTCTAGTGTTTTACCCTAATGGCTAGCGATCCCTTTTGACAGGAAGTGATTCTTAACACTTACCTACCTTTTAATTTCCTTTTTATTCTTTCTTATCTTACAGATCTTACACTACACACCACAGATATTATCATTTTATTCAAAACATATTATATTAAAAAAGATTTTAATCAAGAAAAATCTTGTTCAAAGCAAAGTTCATGTTTCACAAAATTTTTGGATTTTTATACTTATTTAATCTCTACTTTAAACTTTTCGGAAAAAAAATTCTAATGGGCTTAGCTTTTTTTGTGTCTCAATTTTTAAGGCGAAGGTTTTCTATAATTAGGGTAGATCTGTACATCCTTCTGTGTGTCCGTTCGTAATGGATAGCTCTTAATGTTAATTCAGGCATGTAAGAATTGTCTTATCGATTTCAAACTTTAGATGATGATTTAAAATACACAATATATAATCTATATAGTCGTTAGGGTAAGAAGGGGCTAATCCGGAAATTTTTTCAGTTTAAAAAATGGGGTAAATATTGATATTTTTAAACGAAACCAAGACCATTAAAAAGCGTACGGAAAAGTCTATTTGTCCTATTACTACATTATCCTGGGACTTTAAGAAGTTGGTCAAAATTGGACTTCGCTTACATTTTTTTGACAACATATATTAATAAGGAGCACAATTAACTATAAAACATCAATGGCGGTCGGAGCGCTTTTTAGCAGGTTTTGGGCTATTTTTGTATTTTTTTTTACATTTTTCTCCATATCTTTGGTGTTTATGGTCCGATTTCCAAAATTTTTTCAGTTTTAGAAATCAAAATTAAATTTCCTGTCGTTTAAAGAAAACAACTATGACGGTCAGACTACCTTTAAACAGGTTTTAGGCTATTTATGTATTTTTCACATTTTTCTCCATATCTTTGGTGTTTATGGTCCGATTTCCAAAATTTTTTCAGTTATAGATATCAAAATTAAATTTTCTGTCATTTAAAGAAAACAACTATGACAGTCAGACTACCTTTAAACAGGTTTTAGGCTATTTTTGTATTTTTCACATTTTTCTCCACATCTTTGGTGTTTATGGTCTGGTTTTCAAAATTTTTTCAGTTATAGAAAACAACCATGACAGTCAAACTGCTTTTTTTTGCAGGTTTTTGGCTTTTGTTAATTTTTTCCTTATTTTTCTATTTCTCTTATGTATAGAGTCCGATTTTCAAAATTTTTTAAGTTAAGGATATCAAAATTGAATTTCCTGTCGTTTTAAGAAAACAACCGTATTCCCATCCATGAATTTTTGGACTTTGTTACTTATGGATGTTGTCATCCTTGTTTCAATTATATTAGTTAGATTGATTTCCATGTGCAACATATAAACATAATTTTCCTTGTAAAACAAAAAGTTCTGTGAGACAAGAAATTTGAACATCAAAATATGTACATTTAATAATAAATGTCTAAAAAAAGTTATAAGAATATGTAAAAATTCACATGTGAAAATGAAGAAAGAAAAAAAGAGTTCTCTGTACAAAAAGAAACGATGCGATTAATATGAGTATTTGTTCCAGTTATATACACAGATAGATCAGTGTATATTGGAGCTTCTGAACTATTGTGTTTTTGTTTTAAGATTTTATTTTATAATTTATTCTGATTCTTTTATCTACATCGCTTTTAAGGAGACTTTTAAGATTTTTCACCAATGTTTTAGAACTATTAAAGAGAGGTGTAAATCTATTTGGGAGTGAAAAAGGTGGAAGGCATGGCTAACTAAATAGACACCACTGAAAAGACGTATGGAGAAAAACTGTGGCTCACATGAAGGAGACTAGCACCGGTGCTAGTTTCCTTCATTCTAGACCATTTGGTGCTAGGGTTCTTCATTAAGCTATAAAAATTGGAAAGGATTTTAATGAATATAATAGATTTGAAATCTGATGCTGTCTAAAATGGTGCAAAAAATGGGGACAAATTTCAAATTGTTTTGGCGTGTGACGTCATACCCCCATCTCTTTTCTAGGGGGTTTCTTTCCTCCTTCCCTTTTCTTTCCCCTCACTTGTGACGTAAATAAATAGCCCCGTCAAATCAATTTGAAATCTGTCCCCATTTTTTGCAACTTTTTAGACAGCATCTGAAATCTGCATAAAATTTTAAGGAATTTTTATAAAATTCGTTTTTTGTATAATTCTTTATCTATAAGCGAAAATACAAATTAAGTTAAATAATTTTGACATCTGTGATTGGTGGATTGAAAACTATCTGCGCCCTGATTGGAGAAACTTAAGTAACGTACATCATTCAACCAATTAGAGCGCAGGTAGTTTCCAATCCACCTATCCTATAGGTCAAAATTTATAAACTTAAATTGGATTTGCGCTTTTAAATAATGAATTACATAAATCTATTATATTCATTAAAATCCTTTCCAATTTTTATAGCTTAATGAAGAACGCTAGCACCAAATGGTGTAGAATGAAGGAAACTAGCACCGGTGCTAGTCTCCTTCATGTGAGCCAAAACTGTTATAGGGTAGCTTCGATAACAAAAATTGTATATAAGACCTCCAAATTAACAAAAATCTATTCGTGTATCTAACTGTAATTTTCCATGAGATATTTTTTCTCTGTAAACATAAATTATCGGGGACCTTGGGTTGGGTTTCAAGGTATTTTCTCAACATATATTTTCAACGGTAGCTTTGTCAGTCGGGTTAACATTCTATACAGACGCAAATTTTTTAACCTTTCAATCCTAGATTTTTTATATGTTTATGGGATATCTAACTTTGAAATTTTAATAATACATTAATCATTAAGGACATTAACATGCACAGAATTTTGCCTAAAGGGGGGGGGGGGGCGGGCGGATAGGTAGCCATTACTAATACATAACAAAACGTTATATCGTTGTTATATTGTCTATAGTCTGACTATACTATGTCAGCCATGGCCACTTTTTAAATTGCATATTGAAACTGCCAACCATTTTAACAAAAAACGTGGGGGGGGGGGAAGGGGGTTACTCAACCATCTTCCGAGCACCTATGATAAAATATTATAATAAATTTAGAAGAAACATGAAGTGTGCTGTAAACACACTATAATAGAAATAAACGTAGTTTGACAAAGTGTCTCAAGAATTAGCCAATTGACGTCTTAAAAATAAGAAAGATGAGAGGAGAAGTGGAGAAAAAAAACGAAAAAAGAGATGGATAATCCCTCGTATTTATGACGTCACAAGGCTGATTTTTGAGACACTTTGGCCATTTACAAATATACAAATAAAATTATCAAAAAAATCTAAAGCAAAAAAAAACAACTTTTTTTTATGTAAAATAATGATTGAAATCCAGGGTTAAAAAATTAGAAAATTTTGTTAAGGAAATTGATTTAGCTTGAGCATGTAATTGGTGTGTGTAACTGTAATGGATATAATATTACTTGGATCTTACACAAAATTTTTCATGTTATCTAATAAAGTAAAATTTGCAGCGGGCTATAATAACGACTCCCCCCTTTCCAACATTTTACCACAAACCCCTCCCCTGGTACTGAATAAACTGACCAAAAAACAAGTTCCATGTTATCAAGCTTAATTGATGACAATTATTACCCTGTCATAATATCCAGATATATTGTTCATCCATTGTAACTGTGGTGTATATTATTCCCTGAGGGAGAAGAAGTAAGTACAAATAGAGATAGCCTGATATCTAGTTGCCGAATGTGTACGCAGTTTCCTGGGTGTTTCCTCATCCTCGCTCAATATTTACTACTAGCTACAAATCTTCAAACTTCCCTTAAAAAAATCAAAATTTGAATGTGTAAACGATTTATACAATATACATTATAAATTTGAATTTTTTAAATTTTGATTTTTTTTTTTTGAAGTTTGAAGCTTTTTTAGCTAGTAGTAAATATTGAGCTAGGATGAGGAAACACTCAGGAAACTGCGTACACATTCGGCAACTAGATATCAGGCTATCCAAATAGAAATGCAGTCAAAGGAGACTCTCCACTTTCATTTGATATCGTTCAACAAATTTAAATAATTGAAAATTAGATTAAACTTATTAAAAATCCGCGACCGTACCTCATCCGCTCGTCGATGTAGAGGTGATATAGACGAATATCGACCCAAACCGTGTCATACCTAAAGACTAACTAGCTGTACCTACCTCTGCTAACACAGATGTGCGACGTGAGTAGTAAGAATGCCCCCCCCCCCCCAAAAAAAAAAGGCAAAAAGTTAGGGCTTGCAAAAAAAAGGTCATGTGATCAAAGGGTTGGTTGTCTGTAATGGTTAGCACCTAAGTTTACCTAACCTATGCTAGACAACTAATATGCCTCAACCAGTGTTTTATCTAAAATCTAAAGTGTATACTAGTTTATTTTTTGTATATTTGGTCAGCTTTAATTATGAATAGGTTAATAACAAAGGCTCGACTATAAATTTCCCATTACAGTACAGAATGGGCCTTATTAAACAGACAGACTAACATTTAGAATAGAATCAATGCAAAGCAAGATTTAAGAAATGGATAAGCGGCACCTTAAGAAAATTTCAGCAGAAAAAATAAAATTTCATAATAATTAATTTTTCATAGCAAGACAAAATCTATCCTGTTTTCAATTAAATGTAAATAAACAATTAATTTTTACTGAGAAAGGAATAGATTTCACCGGCGGAAAATTAGAGCCAATTTTTTTTCTGCCGATGCCCTAACCCTGCTTCTGGTTACAGTGCAGTGTATGAAGACAAAATATGAACTCAGTGGGATGATAAATTATCTGTCTGTCTCCCTTTTTTATACATCATTTTATTCTCAATGGTTTTGTCGGGTTTGTCATACAAACAATTAATTATAAAATCACAATTTAAGAAGATTAATTATTGGTTAATGGTTAATTAACTAAGATTTTCTCTTCAAAATGAAACTTAGATCTAGGGTTCGGAAGCCGCGCCTCAGCCGCGCATAAGCCTCAGTTTTAAACCTGCTTGTGAGCAAAAAAAGAAATTTCAAAAAGAAGGATTGTCTGCTAAAGAGCAGGTTTTGACATCTAGCTGAATTTTAGAGTGATAAAATGACGATTTCACTGAGGCTTACACGCGGCTTACGCGCGGCTTCCGATCCCTGCTTAGATCTCCTGCAATAATTTTCAGAAAAACTAAAGAAGTTTAAATTATTTTTGACTAACCAAATTCTAAATATAAAAAAAATTTGCTCGGTTGCGACTGAACAAAATACAAAAAAAGCAGCTGGCTGAATAATCTTATTCAGCAGCTATGATAGTGGCTGCTGATTGTCCAATAGTAGTGCGGGACAGGCTGCTGCAGCTAAAGATTACAGAGAGGTGGGCGGTTTAAATCTATTATCAAACAGCAAGTCTGATTTATATCAGCTTTTATTGGTAAGAATATTTATATCAACAAATAAAAATGTAAACTTTTTAAACAATAAGCTTTATTAACTTTAAATAATGAAAAGACAATTTATACATTATATTTATGATTGATTATATAAAAAAAGAAGCAGAATTGTGTATTTATTGACAAAAGAGAATGTTAATTCATCAAAAATATGATTCATAAGCCTACTAACTTTATTGTCTTGCTAAATGAAAATCAAGTGTTCCATCATGTTGTCAAATTCAATTTTTTTCGTTTATTTAGTTATTAATCGCATATCGTATTATAGGCAGATTTCCTTGGATATTAAGATGAAAAATTATAAGATTTAAACCAGTTTTGTTAGCCCCGACATTCCGATGGCTCGATCTTGCAAAACTGGTTTTAATTTTATGATTTTTGTTGAAAATTGTTTGTAATAGGATGCCGTACATGATTTTTCCGTATGGCTGAGAACCGGTTCTAATCCAGCGGATATTAATCGGTTTCGAAGTCATACAGGAAAATAAATGAAATTGTTCCTAACTACAAAACAAAGCAGCAAAGCTCAAGTTTCCCTCCACTATCATAGGATTACAAAGTTTTAAAAACTGTGTCACAATAAAGTGTTATCGGTGTTATGTCAGCACAGCTATCCTCAACAGTTTAGCGGATTTATAACCAACACGCTCCAAGCGGTCAATGGATCCTAAAAATAGACATACTTGCTGAATCATACCTGGTTTTACCTAAATTATACCTGCTCCTTCTTCGGGACTATAGGCTTTTAAAGATTTTCACTTGAATTACCCTATTATTTGACTTAAAAATAGCGTTCGATATGACATCCTGTCACTGTTTATAAGTTTTAATACAAAAAAGGAGTCATTTGTATTTAATATATTGATAAAATTGTTAACAGCGTTTGCTAAAACCATTATTTACAGTGTTTGTTTTTATACAAAATTACCATTCAAATATTAGAATGTTAATTCATACATTCACAAAACTTACTACTTAACATTATAAGATTACTAATTGGTCAACCTGATACTCTAGGGAAGGCGGGGGAGGAGGAAAATAGCCTAAAATAACTAAAAAAAAATTGATTGTGCTTTCTTGAAAAGTACAACCTAACAACTTTTCAGATCTTGAGCTTTATAAAACAAACTGGCTAATGTGAAGGAAACAAAGTTGCGGTTTTCGTTATATTTTCACATTAGCTTTTATCCTATTTCTAGCTCCTGCTGGTGCTCTAACCCGGCGGGGCCAATTGCCTAACCTTGCGGGGCAATCGCCTAACCTAACCTAATATAACCTTTCAAAAGCTACTGTTAATATACGACGAAACCCGCAACTTCGTTTCCTTTACATGACCCAAAAAAACTTACTACTTTATAAAGTAGGATTGGTGACATTATGACTACAGTTTTAAGCTGAAATAGATATCAAAACAAAATATGAAATGTAATTAGTAAATTACAGGGCAGTAAGAAAAAAATATCATCAGAAAATGATCTAGTGTACGTTTAATTCTCCAGCTAGTCAAGAATAGCGGTTCCTAAAAATTAATTATATTGCCTAAGATTACAGTATAATATACTAACATAAATTTAGGATCAAATTTTTTTTATTGGCACAAATGTAAAATGTATTTAAATGTATTTTTTAAAGTTTTAAGGTTTTTTTTGTTTGTAGCTAGCTTAAGATTTCAATAACTAATGATTTGATTGAATTCTCGAAATAATGGAAAATTTAAATCGGTCTCAGAATGGTTTTAGGCTATTTTTCTGCCTTTTCCTTCCATTTTGAATACAAATCCCCTGGATGTTAAAGGGCAACCATATGTTTATTTATAGTAATAAAAGACATGTAACAATTTATGGAAAACAAAAGTAGCAGCATGTTTATCACAGGTTGATTTTTATTTTTTGAGGAATGGATGGTAGAAATATGATCAGCTTATTTGACTTCAAATTAAGTTAGCAGAGTATACTTAACAAAAATACATCTATGTGTTTTAAGTTTTTAATAGCGAAAATATTACCTAATTGGGGTGGGTTTATCCTTTGATTTCAAAATCCGCGCGCTTGTCATGGGAGCTCTACCGCCCACTGTTAGATATTCATTTAAGTAACATTCAACAGACAACCAACACTTTGTCTGAGAAGGGAAAGGGGACATTGGGCTGTAGCAAAAGTTTTATAATAATGTTTTCTTATTTGTTGGCTTACAACTTTGGAGACTTTTATTAAGTTTTGATTGATTGGTATTTAAGTTGAGTTTCCAAGCTTTTCAACCACTAAGTGTTAGCTAAATAAGGGGTAAATTTGTGTATCATCATTGGGGATTTACATCACTTTATAAGTCATTGTCTTATCCCTTTAGATTCCTGTCTCCCTACTCTAACTATTTATGCCGCCCACCTAATATAGTAACTGTAGGAACAATTTTTAACTTCTTTAATTGTACCGCGAACCTATCACATCCCCAACGAAGAGCGGATGCGCTAAATGACGAGCCATAGTTGCGGGTTAGTAGCAGAACTACTTTATAATTCATCTTGTCTGTCAGTCCATAACAATATGGTAAAATTTAATTTTAACCAATACTATTTCAGATATATAAGTCAATTTTTGTGAAGATATCCCTTAACAAAAAGTAACAGCATACAACTAACTTACTTTTTCTGTCAGTCTGTTGGTCATGCTACATTTTTTATATTTATATTTAAGGGTTTCTCTGTTTTCTTATATATTCTCCTATCATTCTTTTCTTTTATTTCTATTCCTCTATTTCCTATTTATTATAACAACTTAACTGATCATTTACTTTATAATTTACTTTGTCCCACCATTATATTTACGTTTTTCTTGAGGTTAACATTGTTAAACCTTATATTAGATAAAATTACTTTAGTCTTAATACTAATATACTATCATTAACTTAGTTTTTACTTATCCTCTCAACACTTTTCTTATTTTCTCGTCAACTCTTTCATATGGTTTTAATTTCATGAAATATGGATAGAATCGGCAGAGGGAACCAATAACAATTATATCGGTTAAATTTAAATCTAATAAAAGACATTTGGATGGCCTTAAAAGAAAATAATAACATCTTTTTTGTATTAAAACTTATAAACAGCGACAGGATGTCTTGTCGAACGCTATTTTTAAGTCAAATAATAGGGTAATTTAAGTAAAAAGCTTTAAAAGCCTATAGTCCCGAAGAAGGAGCAGGTATAATTTAGGTAAAACCAGGTATGATTCAGCAAGTTTGTCTATTTTTAGGATCCATTGACCGCTTGGAGCGTGTTGGTTATAAATCCGCTAAACTGTTGAGGATTCAGCCATAACCACTTTTCTCGTATTCATTCGAATCCGGTGGATAGGAACCGGTTCTCATCCATACGAAAAAAACATGTCTAGCATCGTATTATATCCAGTTTTCTACGAATATAGAAATGTACAATCATAAGATTAAAACTAGTTTTTTTAGCCGGTGCCTTCGGCACCACGGGGCTAAAAAAACTAGTTTTAATCTTATAATTGTACATTCTATATCCGCGGAAAGCCGTTTATAATACGATGCGAGAAATAACTATTCTCGTATTCATTCGAATCCGGTGGATAGGAACCGGTTCTCATCCATACGAAAAAACTATGTCTAGCATCGTATTATATCCAGCTTTCTACGAATATAAGAATGTACAATCAAAAGATTAAAACCAGTTTTTTTAGCCGGTGCCTCCGGCACCTCGGGGCTAAAAAAACTAGTTTTAATCTTTTAATTGTACATTCTATATCCGCGGAAAGCCGTTTATAATACGATGCGAGAAATAACTAATACTTAATTCCATATTTTCAGCATAAATGCTGTCACGAATTATCCTTAGAATTGTAGCATGATTAATACAATGTGATATTAGTAAAATTTATACATGTTTGGCGGAAATATTTGCACACCAATAATTGAAAGCTAAAGAATGAAAACAATTCTTTTTTATTTGTTGATTAGAGACAAAATAATAAGTTGCAGTGGCGTGCGGTAGGGGGGTGTAGAAGGGTGTCAACACCCATTTATAATTGAAAATGGGAAGATCTTCACTGTTTTCATCCTCAAATGGCTTTACAACCCCTGGGTGAATCGCTGTGCACGTCACTGGTTGAAAGGTATTTTTTTTTATATTTTAAAACCCAAATTGCAGGTAAACTAATTGCACATAAAAGTCCTAGCAACTTCATTTACAAAATAAAAGAATGATAGGGAAAGAAAAGTGCAATTTTTATTTAGAGCATAAAACCAACTAGGCTTCGTTTTCAATGAATTGCTGGAAAATGACTGTAGGTTTTTTTTTGGCCGAGGAAACGGAGCTTTTTTTAAAAAAAATTTTAAAAGCGAAGCTTTTCTATAATTAGGGTCGGTCAGTCAGTCCGCAAAGGATAGCTTTTTTCGTTAATTTAAGCATGCTAGAATTGTCCTATCGATTTCAAACTTTGCATGATGATTCCTGTAGTAGTTAGGTAGGATTTAGAAAACGTAGCAACTTTATATTCCGTCGTTACCAGAATGCCCGTACGTCCATTTTAAACATGTTTTTTCTTTTCTTTATTAACAACATTTTTTTATGTGATAAAATCATCCGATTGATCTGATTTTTGGATTACTGATTCAAATTACAATATGGTACAATATTATGAGCGAAGAATCTCTATAATCAAGTCCTAAAAATGTTAGTATGTCCTTAAACAGAAATCTGTATTTAAGAAATTTTGCAACAAACTTGCGTATACTTTTGTCGAAACTTATATATTCTTATTTTGCATATTCAGTTCCGACACACTACAAGAGTAAATGTTCGTCTGTCATACCGTTTCCGAGCTTCGCTTTTATGGATGTTGTCATCCTTGTTTATTCTATAAATCATTTCTTATTTCTAAAGTTGGTCTAAAAATTAAGATAACCTAATATATAAAGTAGAAATCTTTTTTGTCTGAAGCTCAAAATTTCAATATCTACTGGACTGATTGAGTTCTGATTTAAGCTTTACGTAACAACTGGGGTGGTTTCAGGCTATTTTTCAGTCCTCTTCTTACCCCTTTTAATATAAAGCCCCTAGAAACTAGTTTAAAAAAGGATAATTATACCAATAGTTAAAAAAAAGTACACTATTTTTAGAAGAAATTATTCGGTGCTTTACCTCAAGTCTATTTTATAACCACCCCAACCCAATACAATAAGTATTACTAGCGGCTGTGCCACTAGAGCACTTAAAGTGGGGGGAAGTGGACCCCGCCCTCAATTTCAAAAAGAAAGGTCTTTCGCTACAGACAAAAACCAATTAATACTTTTTCTCGTATTAATTCGAATCCGGTGGATAGGAACCGGTTCTCATTCATACGGAAAAACTATGTCTAGCATCGTATTATATCCAGCTTTCTACGAATATAAAAATGTACAATCATAAGATTAAAACCAGTTTTTTTAGCCCGTGCCTGCGGCACCTCGGGGCTAAAAAAACTGGTTTTAATCTCATAATTGTACATTTTATATCCGCGGAAAGCCGTTTATAATACTATGCGAAAAATAACTATTATAATAGTCATTTTAATCATAAGGTTTAGTGATAAATAAGTTTACATAGCATAAAAAAAGACAAACCTAACCTAGGCATTAGATTTATGACATTTTGCTAATTATTTTGTCAATTTTGACTTAAATACTAAAATATTTGAAATGTATTTGTATTTGTATGCATGACTTATAATACAATACAGAGAAGCTTTCTGATTGGTGCAAGCTGGCGGCATTTTCTCAACTTTATAAATTCTTTTTTTTGGCGGCGAATAATATTTACATCTTTTTAGAAAAATAATAAATAAGCAGAATAATATGAAAATTATTATGAAAAAATAATTATATTTTTACATTTCAGACATTTAAAAAAAAATTATTATTTTTCAAAATTCAAATTCCTTTTTTTATCAGTTATGTATATTTTTAGACATGTTAGACATTTTTAGACATGTAAGAAATTCTAAAAGTTTAAAGAATAAAATTGTTTTGATTATTAAATTTCGAAATTATATTCCATTTTTTTTTAAATTTAATTATAATAAACCTAATGTTGTGTAAGGTTGCGTGATTTTACAATTAAATACATTCAGACTAAAACTGCCACTTCTTAGACTTGCCGGTAAAAGCAACAGCATTGCTACGCTCTTAAACGTGTACCTTACTATTACAGGAATCATCATGCCAAGTTAAAAATCCAAAGGACAATTCTAACTTGCCTAGATAAGCGATAGAAGATATCCGATGCGGACGTACAGACTATGGACGTTCAAAGTGGGGTGTAAACGGGTGTTTACCCCCTCTCTAACTTTGAAACACCTAGGGAGTAAGGGAGGGGACAATGGGCAATTATTTCAATTTAAGTGGGTTCGCTGAAAAACACCAAAGATATAGAGAAAAATACAAAAATAGCCTAAAACCTGTTTAAAGGTAGTCTGGCTGTCATAGTTGTTTACTTTAAATGACAGAAAATTTAATTTTGATATCTATAACTGAAAACATTTTGAAAATCGGACCATAAACACCAAAGATATAGAGAAAAATACAAAAATAGCCTAAAACCTGTTTAAAGGTAGTCTGACCGTCATAGTTGTTTTCTTTAAAGGACAGGAAATTTAATTTTGATTTCTATAACTGAAAAACTTTTGAAAATCGGACCATAAATACCAAAGATATAGAGAAAAATACAAAAATAGCCTAAAACCTGTTTAAAGGTAGTCTGACCGTCATAGCTGTTTTCTTTAAAGGACAGGAAATTTAATTTTGATTTCTATAACTGAAAAACTTTTGAAAATCGGACCATAAACACCAAAGATATGCAGAAAAATATGAAAAATACAAAAATAGCGTAAAACCTGCTAAACAGCGGTCCGACCGCCATTGTTTTTTTTATAGTTAATTGTGCTCCTTACTAATATAGGAGCTGAGTAAATCCCATTTCCCCCATAGCGTTACGGACTTACTGACTGACGGACAGACAAAGTGAATTATAGAGTAGCTTCGCTACTAAAAATAAAAACATGCCGTTTAGGTAATAAAAAAAATAGTAAATTAGAAAAAAAAATTTATTTGCAAAACAAGTAGGTATATAGATAATTAAATATCCATATTTGAATTGAGGTGGCTCATCTCTGGGTCTACTGGATACGGGTCATATGTCCACTAAAATTTAAATTAATAGTTAGATATCGCATCGTATTATAAACAGTATAAAAATGAACAATTATGAGGTTAAACTGGTTTTATAAATATTATGATTGTACATTTTATATTATATTTATATTCTTAGAAGACTGGATATAATACGATACGATACGTGATTTTTCAGTATGGCTCAGAATCTGTTCTTATCCAGCAGATATTAATCGGTTTCTAAGCCATACTGGAAATATTATTATCACTTGATTGATTTGAATGTTAACGGAAACATAAAAACAACCATATAATGTAACATAGCTATGACCAAACAGACTGAGCAATAAGTTAAGCTGGTTATCTGACTGGTGTTTTTTTTGCCTAGCTGCCTGTGAAAGTGGTGCATAAAATTTTAAACTTTGGGGTACTTAAGACTTATGTGAAAATAGTGGTGTCCAAGCTTTTTAACCAATAACTTAAATCTAAAACAGAGAAATTCTGTTTCTCATTATTAAAGATGAACATTGTCTTATCCCTAAAAATCCCGGACTCTAATTACAACCAAAACTAATCTCCAGCAGAAGAAGTAAATCATGCAAATAAATATATACCTTAGGAAAAACTCTCTTGTAAAGGTTGAGAAGAACCGGATCCTGCTGAGACATAATTCCATCAAATATACACTTCATGTGTCCATGTGTGCCCAGAGGCTCCTTGATGTGACCTCGGAGTCCTTGCTTGGTCCTCAGCTCTATGGGTTTGAACCACAGGATATCCTCGCGGTTAAAGAACATGAAGCGCACAGTGGCACTTCTCTTTTGCACCTAAAATAAATTGAAACATGCATTTTTATTTACTTTCTGGATTAGCACTTTTTTTTATGAATTTTGTACAAATAGATTATTTTTTAATTCTAGTGTGTAAGTTTATTTTTCAGTCCTAAAAAAATAAAAAATTCTAAAATACAATAAAGTCTTTTTTGGTGTTATATTTCTAGCATAAAAGAAATAGAAATAATTCCGAATTTTATTCTAGATCTATCACCAATATGTAAAGGGTACTTGAAAAATTACCTTGAAAGGATGTCCAGAAAGGATAGTTCTCTTGATGACCAATCTGTCCGGGTCTGAGTTTATAACAGTTCCAGTCGCCAACAAACTATGGCCTTGTCCAGGCAAATCCTAAAAAAAAGACCAAATCAATTTTGAGTTATTCCACTGGAAAATCAACAAAATTTTTCACATGGAAGTTATCTAAATTAAACTGAACTGAACATTACATACTAAATGCGCTGTTATTATTAATTGTATCGAATATATTTTTTTTACAATTATTAAGTGTCATCTGCTACCAAATTCGTTTATCTTTGTAACCTATTTGATGATAAGAAATGGGAAATGTACAAAAACGAATAAATGGCAGTATTTTTGTCCTAGACTTTTGGATATGGGATGTAAACGATTCGAGTATGAAGAAAATTAGAAGGCATTTTCAATCTTAATAATCATCTGGTGATAGATTATGTATTCCTTCAAATTTGAAAATTATTAACTGTGTTATTATGCTGTAAGTAATCATGATAATTTTTATAGTTTGTTTATGAAATTTCATGTTACGTAAATATATTCTTTGTATGTATCAAAAAAAAAGTTCATACACCCTACACCCACTTCTGCACCGCATATTTGGATTAATACCTGGAACACCAGAACAGGAGCTGGAGGGAACATGATGGGAGCAAATGTTGTCATGACCACCGTGTCTCCGTCTCGGAAATATCTCTCATACTTGTGTTTGTTCCCGGAGGTATGCTGGCTGAAGATTGGCTGAGAACAAAATCTTCTCCATCCACATTGGAATATTAGATTGCTCTAAAAATAAGATTATTACATCCAGGATCAAAGAGGAACAGGGCGTCAGTTAAATAGCCTAAAAACATCCCTAAATCCTTCATCAGTTCGGTGGATAACGAGATCTTAATTGATCAAACCTTACTACTTTATGTCATTGGACAAAGAAAATCGACAAAGTCTTTGGATCAGTAACAGATCTATAGTATGGATGTATATATAGAGAACCAGATTCCTCCGTTTTTCAATGACCTTATTCGACTGCTACCAAATTGTTTTCTGCTACTGGGCTGTGTTAATACACATCACACCATTGGATTAATTTTAATTACCCAAATGAGAGTCGACACAAGGAAAGTGCGAAGGCGAGATACAGTTATTTAACCATTCCCCCCTCCAGTGTTTTACTCTAATGGATCAGAACTGTCTTGGAACTTTTTTATCTTTTCTTTTTTATTACCCTATCTAATTTTAATCCCAACAGCTAAACTTGATAAACATTATTCATAAATCTATCACTGCACTTTTAAAAAAGCATATTTACCTTTGATTTGACGGGAAGCTTGTGTGATATTTGTGATCTTCTGACCGCCATATTAATGACCGACATCCTGTGTTCATGGGGTAACAAGGATGTCACGCTCAGGACACGACCTGCAAATTATTTAGAATATTACATCGCTGAAAACTAGATTTACTAAATATTCAAGTAAGGGCCTGTTCGTTCAAAAGCTTTTTAAAACATTATCAACAATAAACTCCCTTATCTTCTTTCCAATTTTTTTCTCCTTAAACCTCTAAAGTTTAGTTTTAATCATCATGTGAATAAGTATTTACCTTCAAATTGTGGTTTAAGATGCGCTCCAACGTTCTTGAGAACAAGCTTGACATACCATCCAACCTCGGCGCAACAAAAACCATCCATCTCCTGGCTCAGAACGCGCTTGCGCGTGCGCAGAAAGTTCTCAAACTGGAAGATCCTGGCATAGTCCTGGGGCAGGTTCTCCTTCTTGTCCCAGACCGAGGTACGGAAACTCTTGAGGCCTCTGTACCTCTGGAACCTGATCCTGGCGGGAGAGTCTATGGGCGTGTCAACTTCGTCGGGGAACATGGCTTCTAACCGCTCAGCTTTCAGGCGCTCTAGCTCATTTACCTCTTCGCTAAATAAAAATTAGCTTAAAGTCCGACTTTCAAAACAAGAATTAAAATTATAAGAAATTTATCTTTACTAAAGGTGGGAGAGAGCAGGGGAAAGCTTACCTAAACACAATGAAAAGTAGTCTAAAAGAAATATTTTTTACCGCTTGACATTATTAGGCTAGATATAAAAAATAAACATTTTTGATGGCAATGTTTCTTATTAGCGCTTTAGTGGTTTATTTATAACCAGACTACAAATCTTCTGGACTAAAATATATGTCCGTGTTTTATTTATTAGAATCATCAAATATTTTACCTAAAATTGACATGTTTCTTATCATAATCCTCCATGTCATTATATGTGCTGCCAGCCACGCTCATTGTATCCATCTCATCCTCTCTCTCCTCTCCATCACTCTCCTCTTGTTCAACAGCTGGCTCCAGGTTGTCCATGTCCTCCCCAAGGTCTCCATCCTCCATTTCTAGTTCCTATTTTAAAGGGGGGGGGGGGGGTTTTAATGCAACCATCTCGTAATCAATGTATAAATGGCACTTAGAATTCGAATTTCGATCTCAAATTTTGCATGAGTAATCCTTGGTAGGTTTATTTTCCCTAAATCGAACAAAAAGTTGGAAAAGTAACGGCTGGCAGCTGGCGGCTCAGCCGTTTAGCCGTTTTTTGCCTTTTTTCAGGGCAAATTCATCATTAATTACGTAGGAATCAACTTTTAAAAACAGATTTTAGGTTTAATTCATGTTAAATGATAGCAATAACCATTTTTTAAATTTCTACTACCAGCTGCTAAACGGCTAGAATCGGCTGAAAACGGCTGGGAGCTGCCAAGAGTATGAAGAGTTGATAGAGTATGTGACATGTCTAGGGGTAGGTTTTTATGGTTGCTGAGCTCAAAAATGCTACCAAAAATAGTGGCAGCCCATCCATATGGCAGCTGGGTAACAGCTGCAGCTCAGCTGGTAGCGGCCAAGAGTAGAATGAGTAGATAGGGCTTGTAACGTGTCTAATGGTAGGTTTTTATGGGCGCTGAGCTCAAAAATACTACCAAAAATAGTGGCAGCTCAATCATATGGCAGCTGGGTAACGGCCGCTGCTGAGCTGGGAGCTGCCAAGAGTTGAATGTGTAGATAGGGCTTGTGACGTGTCTAGGGGTAGGTTTTTAGGGGTGCTAAGCTCAAAAATACTACCAAAAATAGTGGCCGCCCATCCATATGGCAGCTGGGTAACAGCTGCAGCTCACCTTGGAGCGACCAAGAGTAGAATGAGTACATAGGGCTTGTGACATGTCTAGGGGTAGGTTTTTAGGGGTGCTAAACTCAAAAATGCTACCAAAAGTAGTGGCAGCCCATCCGTATGGCAGCTGGGTAACAGCTGCAGCTCAGCTGGGAGCGGACAAGATTAGAATGAGTAGATAGGGCTTGTGACGTGTCAAGGGGTAGGTTTTTATGGGTGCTGAGCTCAATACTACTACCAAAAATAGTGGCCGCCCATCCATATGGCAGCTGGGTAACGGCCGCAGCTCACCTTGGAGCGGCCAAGAGTAGAATAAGTAGTTAGGACTTGTGACGTGTCTAGGGGTAGGTTTTCGGAGTGCTGAGCTCAAAAATACTATTAAAAATAGTGGCGGCCCATCCACATGGCAGCTGGGTAACAGCTACAGCTCAGCTAGGAGGGGCCAATAGTAGAATGAGTAGATGGGGCTTGTGACGTGTCTAGGGGTAGGCTTTTATGGTTGCTTAGCTCAAAAATACTACCAAAAATAGTGGCCGCCCATCCATATGGCAGCCGGGTAACAGCTGCAGCTCAGCTGGGAGCGGCCAAAAGTAGATGAGTAGATAGGGCTTCTGATGTGTCTAGGGGTAGGTTTTAATGGACGCTGAGCACAAAAATTAGTGCCGTCCCTTCTATATGGCAGCTGGGTAATGGCCACAGCTCAGCTGTTTTTTGAGGCTTAAAAAATTGATTATTTCAGTGGATTTAAACTTCTCCCTATTAACATTTTACCTTTTTTTCATGGATATATTACTAATAACTCTTTTTAATTACTACATTTCACTGTTTCAAGAGCTGAAAACTACCAAAAAACGGCTGAAAAAAGCTAACAATAGCCAAAAGTACATAGCATGTGACGTGTCTAGGGGTCGGTTTTTATGGGTGTTGAGCTCTAAAATACTACCAATAAAAGTTCGGGCCTGTCTATATGGCAGCTGGGTAACAGATACAGCTGAGCAGCAGCCCTTACCATGCTGCCATTTGGATGGGCTTTTCTATTTTTGGGAGTATTAATGAGCTTGGCACCTATAAAAACTTACACCTCTTTGACACATCACAAGCAATGTCTTTATCCTTCAATAGTCCCAATAGTCAATGAGTCTTAAACGGCTTACTGCTAAGCTTAGCTGTTACCCAGCTGCAATATGGATGGGCGGCCACTTTTTTTAGTAGTATTTTTGAGCTCAGCACCCATGAAAACCTACCCCTAAGCACGTCACAAGCCCTATGAACTCATTCTACTCTTGGCCGCTCCCAGCTGAGCTGTAGCTTTTACCCAGCTGCCATGTGAATGGGCCGCCACTATTTTTGATAGCATTTTTGAGCTCAGCACCCATAAAAACCTACCCCTAAACATGTCACAATCCCTATCTACCCATTCTACTCTTGGCCGCTACCAGCTGAGCTGCAGCTGTTACCCAGCTGCCATATTGCTAGGCGGCCACTATTTTTGGTAGTATTTTTGAGCTCAGCACCCAATAAAACCTATCCCTAAACACCTCACAGGCGCTATGTACTCATTCTACTCTTGGCCGCTCCCAGCTGAGCTGTAGCTTTTACCCAGCTGCCATGTGGATGGGCCGCCACTATTTTTAATAGTATTTATGAGCTCAGCACCCCTAAAAACCTACCCCTAGACATGTCACAAGCCCTATCTACCCATTCTACTCTTGGCCGCTACCAGCTGAGCTGCAGCTGTTACCCAGCTGCCATATTGATGGGCTGCCACTATTTTTGGTAGCATTTTTGAGCTCAGCAACCATAAAAACCTACCCCTAGACATGTCACAAGCCCTATCTACACATTCAACTCTTGGCAGCTCCCAGCTCAGCAGCGGCCGTTACCCAGCTGCCATATGATTGAGCTGCCACTATTTTTGGTAGTATTTTTGAGCTCAGCAACCATAAAAACCTACCCCTAGACATGTCACATGCCCTATCAACTATTCATACTCTTGGCAGCTCCCAGCCGTTTTCAGCCGGTTCTAGCCGTTTAGCAGCTGGTACAAGAAATTTTAAAAATGGTTATTGCTATCATTTAACATGAATTAAACCAAAAATATGTTTTAAAAAGTTGATTCCTACGTAATTAATGATGAATTTGCCCTGAAATTAGGCAAAAAACGGCTAAACGGCTGAGCCGACAGCTGCCAGCCGTTACTTTTCCAACTTTTTGTTCGATTTAGGGAAAATAGACCTACCAAGGATTACTCATGCAAAATTTGAGGTCGAAATTCGAATTCTAAGTGCCATTTATACATTGATTACGAGATGGTTGCATTAAAAACCCCCCCCTTATATTATACTATGGGCTTGTATTAGCCCCAAGGAGTTTCATTGTAAGAGATAGGTAAATATGAGAGGGCAGGGTAATTAGGGAATTATCCTCTGTAATTATTTTTTTTTATGTATGGTAAATATTTAGCCGCAAAATGGCCGCAAACTAAAAAGACCATTTAAAGAAAATCCAGCTACGCCCCTAAAGACCTCTATGAGCGCTTAAATAAATGAGGGAAGTGGTAGAAAGTCGATCTTAGTAAAAAAGGGTTAAAAATGTTTATTGGAAGGTAATTTTTTTTCTAGGAGAGATTTATCTTGACGTGGTTTTACCCTTCCCCAAAATAGTTTTAAAAACCCCCCCTTGACCTATTAGAATCTTTACGGTAAAGGAAACCAAATCGTTAATAGACATCCTGTTATTTTTAAATAAGAATAATTACTTCTCTATTTTCATCATTTTCTTCATCTTCATCAAGAATCCAAGCAGCCTGATAATCACTTGTTCCCTTAGGCACACGCTTCACTATTCTTATAGCTGAAACAAATTATATTTAATTTGAATAAAAAGTTTGATTAATAATAAAGAATTTTATACTTTATACAAGTTAAAAGAAATATTTCGTGACAAGCAGACAAAATATACCTAGTCTAAAGTACAAAGAAGAATTTAAACATCTGAAAGCGATGCTTGCATTGTTAAATACACGGCCGAAGCATTAACAAACCAAACTAATTAAATTTTGTGTAATTTTATGCTAAACAAGACAAAAAAATTAATTTATTGATATGTAAAAACTAAAAATTACCATTCTGTTGTTCAGCTTCTTGCAGTTCTTCCTGTGTTGGCCAGGTTTGTTCTCCATCCATTCCATCTGGAGCATTCTCTACCTCCAGGTCTTCCTGTTCTTCAGTAGGGACCAGTATTCTAAATACAAATTTTGCGTTCTTGCGTAATTAAAAAATGAAGTAGCCCTCCACTCATCAAAAAAGCAAAATAACAATAATGGTGCTCTGAAAAGACGACACTTTATTGTTTTATCCGTTCCAAAAAAATATGTTAAAACTAGCACAAGCACATGAACATAACAAGCATCACTGAAAATTTAAGACTTAACAGACAAAGGGTGACGACATCCTGACACGCGGACACACATCCAACTGCTGTATAACACAGTGGTCATATACTTATCGGGTGATTATCAGAAGTATTAAAACATCATTCGAGTATTGAAATACTTTTTCTATATTCCTGCTTTAAATTGTTGAGGTGATAATACTTTCGGATCATGGAAAGAAAACGAAGTAACGGGTTTCGTTTTTATTTTCACAGTACCTTTTAATAGGTTATTTTAAGTTAAGTAAATATTAATGTTTGCCCCAAAGAGATAGAAAATAGGCCCAGCAGGGTAAGAGCTCCCCGCATGGGCTAGAAATAGGAGAAAAGCTACTGTGAAAATAAGACGAAACCAACTACTTCATTTTCTTTCCATGATCCAAACTTTCTTACCTGACTTCTTCCATGTCATGTCTCTTGTTAATAGGACAAGGGTCTTGCAATTTCTCAATTCTAAAGCAAAATTTTATAATAGAATTGAGAATAAAGTTTAAAGAAATGATTCTAGTTAATTATACACTTTATACAATAAATTTCTATCTTATTTTGGTCATTAACCCTAAAACCCTTTTGTGCCTTTTATTTACAAGATTAATTTCAGAATCTGAAAAGCCAAATAAAAATTCAGACATAAATAAATAGGTATATCTAAACAATTAAAACAAAAACTTTTTAAATTTTTGTGCTTTATTCGCTTTGAGAATCAAGGATAATTTTAAACTAGATAAGGATAACCGATTAAGAAATCTAAAGAACTTCAGACCAACAACAAAAATTCATAATTTTTAATTTCTTTATTTTCTAAAAAAAATCTCAACTATAGAAAGAATTGACTGACCTTTCTAGCTGGAAGTCTCCAAGTCCAGGTACATGAACCAGCCTGTTTACTGATAGCTTGGCTCCACGCACAAAACCTGTCAACTCAAGTTGACCGCTTGATATATCCTCTCCTAATCATAAGTTTTATCATTCATTTTAAAATGCCATAAAGGTCTTCAACATTTGTTCAGAAACTTTACAAAAGAAAAGATTTATCCTTGTGTTATTTATCAGGGTTCAGGCCTATTTGCTTAAAGAGAAAAAGAAACATTGTTTAAAGATTTTTATTGATTAAGTTGCCATAGCTTCTTAGGGTTTAGACCTAGGACGTTATTGAGTAGGTAGAGACATTTTCGTATAGCCACTAGGGCCAGCTCAAGCTCCACGTTCAAGCACATTATGACTTGGCACGCTGTTTCATGAGATTAAAATGAACCCCTACCTTGAATATATTTAACAGATTCTGCAATCAAGTTTGCTCGTCTTTCTCTCATTACACTACTACGCTTCCTCTGAGTTCCGATGTAACGAACTGAAAATAAAAACGATTATGTCAATAAGTAGCGCATAAACCGAAATATTTTATATGAAAAATAGAATAGGGGGGGGGGGGGGGGGTAATGCAACCATCTCGTAAACTATGCGCAAATGGCACTTAGAATCCGAATTTCGTTTTGAAACTTGGCATGAGTAATCCTTGGTAGGTCTATTTTCCCTAAATCGAAAAAAAAGTTGGAAAAGTAACGGCGTAAGAATATACACCTGTGTTTACGCGCCTAGTGACATAAATCCGCCTACACAATTATCTTACCCATGCTGACAGCCTCTGAGGTAGAAGATAGTGTATGAATCTTCTCCACGGGAAATTTTCTTTCTAAAGCTTTTATCATCAGCTTTTTAACCTGATAAAAAAAGGTTAAAATGAAGTTTTTAAGCATAGGTAATTTGATTATTTAAGAAATTATTACATTATTAATCTTCTAAATAATATAATATTACGAACTCCTACTATCCAGTAAGCTTTTTTGGTCAGTAGCGAATGAAATCACTAACCGCTGGACCGATTTGGTTCTCCTTTACAATGAAGCCCAAGGAAGGTTTTTAACTAATTTGGGCGAGGTTATTTCCGCAATTAATTGACCCTAGAGGCTTCTAGGGGGCGTATCCGTATGTTCTTATTATAACTGAGGCAGGCTTTTGATTTTACCACTGCACCATAAAATACGTTTTGCTGACGGTGGCTATCGTTATGCCTTAGCTGCTAAAAAAACTAACCTCGTTAATTTTGCCAGGATGAACTTCGTCCGGAGAACCCAAAACAACAATAGGATCTGTTGGGAGTGACTGGGCCATCACACTTGATAATATTAGGTCTCCACGGTCTAAACATAAAAAAATATTGATGAGCTTTTTTTTTCAAATGTCGGTTCTTCCGTCCGAAAGGAATGACCTTTAATTTAATCATGTTATATGCCCTTTTGATTACGAATTACGACAAATACCATATGTTATAAACATATTGAAGTTTTAGCTAATCTGACACTAAATTATTAAAATATAGATCAGCAGTAGGTGCAAATTTTATGTCTTTAGAGCAGATATGTTACATGTTTCACTGGAGTTGTGGGTTATGAAATGAATAAAGAAAAGCTTCTGTATAAAATTGTTAAACTTACCTGACATACCAGTGTGTGGGCACAATAAGAACATTACACTATCACAAACCTTAATTAATTCATAATATTTTTTTTACATACGTTGTAGAAGGAGTGGGTTGGGGGTGTATTGTGCGAAACTATACTGCATTAAGGTAGTGTCTGTCCGTCCGTAAAGGATAGCTCTTCGTACGTCTATTCTAAACATGAAGAATTTTAGGTTATTTTGACAACATATTAGAAAAGCGCTGTCTCACTATGTTTGTTGCATGTTAAAGGCTACGCCCCTAGCTTCTAGGGGCTCTGTATTCGAAGGTAAATAAATAGCTTGAAACTATCCCAAACTCCAAATCTGACAATTAAATAGTCTAAGGCCATCAAAAGACCTTTGTAAAGCTTACCAGAAATAAAGTACCCTATCGGTTCAAAGTTGATATATTAAGCTTCATTCAAAAAAATCTTACTACTTCATATAATAGGATTTGTCTGTTTGTCCCATTGTCTGATATGTTAAGTTTTATCTTTTTATGAAACTAAAATGTGTTTACCTTAGTGGCATCAAGAATCTCATATAGAGAATCAAATCTGGGAGTTATGAAGGAAAATCTTTGTTTAAACCGAGGTACAATCACATGTTTCATTAGACTTGATACAGGGCAAACCTTAATAAAAAAATTATTTAATATAATATTGAAGATCAAAGTTTTCTTTGTTTTCACATAGATTATCGACAACAGTATTAGGTTGGTAACAAAGCGAAAGTTACAGATTTGCTATTTAGCATGGCAGATGCTTAAATATTTGTTTATAGGTATCTAATTACAAAATCCCTTCCTCCTTTTTAAATTTTAATAAGTTATATCAGGGTTTATAGAGAACTATTATTTTTACTGTATTTTTTTATATGCCAATAAAAAAAAATTCGATACCTGAGAATCTTCTACAGCGTTTGTAAGCATGTCAATACTTGTGTTAATATATTGTTGTTGAGACTCAGCCAGAGGTATGACAGCCACCAGATAGGGAGGGAATCCGTCACCTCCTTGTCTCTTCTTCTTTTCTTGAGCCTATAGGTACAATGTTTATAAAGAAAAAGTGGAATTGGTTGTAGAAAGGGGGGGGGGGGTTAATGCAACCATCTCGTAATAAATGTATCAATGGCACTTAGAATTCGAATTTCGATCTGAAATTATGCAGAAGTAATCCTTGGTAGGTCTATTTTCCCTAAATCGAACAAAAATTTGGAAAAATAACGGCTAACAGCTGGCGGCTCAGCAGTTTAGCCATTTTTTGGGCTATTTTCAATGAAAATAATCACGAAACCTATCTCCACATAATACTATTTTTTGCTCTAAAATGTTTTCAAACGGTTCTAGCCGGTAGTTGCTGGTACAAGAAATATGAAAATGTTGTTTTTGAACCACTTCACATGATTTAAAGCAAAAATATGTTTCAAAAAGTTGATTCCTACGTAATTTATAACAGATTTGCCCTAAAAATAGCCAAAAAACGGCTAAACGGCTGAGCCTATAGCCGTTACTTTTTCAACTTTTTTGTTCAATTTAGGGAAAATAGACCTACCAAGGATTACTCAAGCAAAATTTCAGATCGAAATTCGAATTGTAAGTGCCATTTGCTCACTGATTACGAGATGGTTGCATTAAAAACTCCCCACTTTGCTAATCTTACATTATTGCATTCTCATAAGCAGGTTAATTTGTCAATTCTCTAAATAGATAATAGATATTTAGTAGGGAAACCCTAATCCTAAATATAACAAAAGGGAAAAGTATTTTCTTTAAATAGCGAATAAAGGGATAGTTGCATGAAGTGCATTTCAGAACACTGATTTCAAGCATAAGTTACATTACAAGTATACCATCAAATATGTATAATTTTGTATTACAATAAATAACAAACAATTCGACATCAATAAATTAGTCGTCAAGCTGTTTTTGTGAAAATGAGCAAGCTTCAAAATTGCATGTATCACAAGAATACTTTTTTCAAGGCTTGATATTTTCAAACTCCATGGTAGAAAATTTAAATTCTGTCAAATATATGCCCTATACATGTAGTTTAAAAGATTGAACAGGAAAAAATATGTAGTTTACTAAATTCAAGTTTAAATGAATGCATTTCGCGCAACTACCCCTTTAAAAAAGGTTTATTTACCTCTAACATGGCTTGACTTCTTGCCATAACCATTTGATTCTTCCGGTTTATGCGACTCATCACTTTAATTCCTTTCTTACTCACAACCTGGAATTATAGACTATGTTGAATCAAGAATAAGGTATAATAAATAACAAGCAAAATGAATAAAAAATAAAATTTAGGGGCTCATTAAAAGGTCGTCATTTTTACTAAGACACCCTAGCCGCCCCACCCCCCCCAAAAAAATCCCTGAAATTACGAATGTAGCTTCAAATTAATTCATTGTTGGTTACAAACTTTGCATGTTTCAATATATGACATAATAGGAAACACTTTATTATGAGTCTTGTTGTTTAGCTCTTATCCTATTCCTAACATATCAAATGGTAGGTATTTTTCCTTTTTCCTGTCATTGCTTTTCATTAGTGTTTGATGTTCATAATTTTCATTCAATTTTGCATTGTAAATATAAAAAAAAATGCATCGTACCTTGCCGCCAATTCTGCCTCTGTTGATCCTATCAACAGCTCCCTTGCTCCTGTGCCTGCCAGACTTGTGCTCCTTGTTGCTCTGCTTCCACAGGCCAGGCCTATGTACCTCATGGATGGGCGCCATAGCTAAGTGCTTGTGATTTTTAACTTCTGAAATTTTTACTAATTTTGTTTAAATATTCAAGACAAACAAATTCTACAAGAACTTGTGTAGGTAATGTGTATTCCTTAAAGAGGACTATCCACGAACAAGAGCACGTGATTCTAAGTACCTTCCAGCATTGATCCTGAGTATTTTCTTTCAGAATATAATAGGTCACTATCAATAATTAATATATTGACGAGAAAATTTAAGTTCCACCACTTCAAGTTGAAAAAAAGTAAAAAGTGTTCAGCTTTTTTAGTCAAAATTCTATCAAACGTTTTGTTGAGTTCGGGGTGTCTTTAATTGTCCATGTTGTCAAATGATAAAAATTAAAAAAAGTCAAAAGCACATTTACTATATCTCATACTAGCGGCTTCGCCCCTAGCCTCTAGGGGCTTTGCCCCAAGAGGTGATAAAAAAAATTATTGCGAAAATCGTAAAGGACCATGGAAATCTCCTTCAAAAAAAAAAAAAAAAAAAAAAAAAAATGGGGGGGGGGACTTTTTGGTTTTTGGGGGGGTTGGGGGTGTCCCACCCCCCGAGAAAATAGCTTAAAACCACCACAGGACCAATAGGTAGATACCCTGAAGAGTAGAATCCGATCGGTTCAGTGGTTACCGAGATCTTAAGGGACAGACAGACAGACGGACAGACAGACATCGTTCTACTTTGTATTATAGATTATAGATGTATGTTAAATTAATGCTAATATGGATTAATTTACAATCTATATAACACGAGTATTCGCATATGTGTCATCAAATATCCATTTTATTAAAAGAATTAGCTTCATAAAAGTTTTCAAAATCAATTAAAATACCTAAAAAAACATGGTGAAACATAAATTTTCTCGTCAATACATTAATGATATATGGTTACCTATTATATTCTGAAAGAAAATACTTAGGATCAATGCTGGAAGGTACTAAGAATCATGTGCTCTCGTTCGTGGATAGTCCCCTTTAGTTCTACTCTTTGATTTATAAACATTAAACATACTCGACAACAATTTCTAATTTGTAATCATTAGTACACCAAAAAGAATCACAAGCGAATGATAAAAATATTAAAAAGATTACACAAATTAAAATAAATACAAAACATATGATACAATACACTACATTACAGGTACAAAATATTCATTATCAAAGAAATTTACAAAGTGCTAAAAAATTTATCTTTATAATAGAAAATTGTAATAAATATTAGTTTTAATTTCTTGTAACCTTAACATTGATTATACAATAAGCATAGCAAACATTGACTTTATCTATTAATCCTGAACACTTATTAAGTATTTTGATATCACAAATTCTTATTTCCCTCCTTTGAACCGGAGGTAGCTGAATGTTATTTTGATCCCTGAAAAAAAAAACATATCGTTCAAAATTAATACGGTCAAAGTAGGTAGGTATGATTTAAAGGAAAAATATTTTAAACATTTTTAAAAAGATGAAAACTAAAAAATATACACACCTGAACGTATTTAACTTCATCAAAAGCCTTTCTGGCCTTCTTCAGCTCTTCATTCATTGTCAACAACTCTCTGACACGCGCATACATCCTCGGGTGCTTGCGTACCAGAAATATAATATCCTCGACCTGAACTCTGCCAGGGCGTCCTATATCCATACACTTCTGTGTCATATCTGTGATAAACTCCATCACAAGATCCTCCAGAAATTCTACCGTCTCTGTGTACGGATTCTTGTCGTCGCCGAAGCCGTAAAGCATGCACTTAAGCTCCTTATTAAATATACGCCTACGGCCTCCCTCAGACTCTACTATGACGTCATCGTCCTCGTCTTCAAAGCTTCTGTTCAGTTCCTCGGGGTTAGCTGTGGAGGCTGCGGCCGAACCGCTAGGACCACCACCAGACGAACCGTCACCAGATGACATTTATTATTATCTGAAATAACAAAAAAATATAAATTTGTGGTTAACAACAAGGGTTTAAAAAAGAAATCACAGTTGAACAGTTGGAGGCCAAATTTTCTTGACATCCTCATGCAGGACCTCCGGCACCCAGGCCAGGTAAGACGACAACAAAAATTTTGAATCGCTTTCAAACTTTTTCTTTAACAGACGGCCGTTCTCAATCTTGTTGGCGGCAAGCTCGCGATACATCTTCTCTGTCCTTGGCTGCAGGTTCGACCAGGTTTTGGTCATTATCAGAGGGTTGGACAACAAGCTTGTTCGGAACTGTTTAAGATCACTGCACACATCGCCTTCCAAAATATACCTGAAAAATTATCAAGATGAAGGGAACAATTCCTTTGTAAATTTTTGTTACAACTCGAAAAAGTTTACTCAACAATCATTGGGAAGTCGCAATAGAAAATATTGAAATTTATCAAATGAAACCTAACTAAATTCAACTTTCATCTTCATGCCAGTTTTCCAATTTTGAAGACAAACAAAAGTATAATTATGTATTTCGTAATAATAAATACACCCTATTTAAACTTATTTCATGAAGTTAAAACTTTGGATAAAATGAAATATAAGTTTATAAATACCTTGAGAACAATTTGTATTTTTCAATGCCAGAATTGCTGGGAAATTCAACTTCAACTAGAGGCAATGGTAAAGATCCAGGTCCAAATGTTCCCTGGAAACTTGCTCTCAGTGTCCCTGTGGTTGCACAATATCTAGAAAGACACAAGTTTTATTTTAACCATTGTCAGCAATTATCTTGGGTACAATTTGAAATTTGATACTTTGCTAATGATTCTTATAGGTTGAAACCTAAATAAGTCATCAATTTCGTTTTGGCTTAAGATTACTTGCGCTTTTTTCATTCTGTTAATGTCCATATTTATATATGTATTAAAGGTGGTAAATTACATGTAGGACTAAAATATTAAAACAAGTAAAGCTCTGTATATAGTACAGCCTGTAACGCGTGATTACCTGGGCTCTGGAACCTCCAGATGTTTTCTAAGGTTGCATAAACCTGGCAAAAATCTGGGCAACCATTCTGGCTGAATTTGTGTTATTCCTCGCATATACATCTTATCTGTTTCATAAATTTCCTAACAAAAAAAACATGATTAGGTAATAATTAGACAATTTTAAATTCTAATATCAATAAATATCTATGGAACGGGCTAAAATGATTGAGCAATTCATTTTCCTTTAAAGATTTCCGATGTAATTAGAACGTCCATTGAAATATTTAAGGGGTTATTTTAAAGAAATCATTTTTTACCTGATAAATAATCCAGTCTGGTTTAACTTTTTTCAGCACAGATGTTGAGTGAATGAAAGCTGGTTCTTCCATCTGCCCAACTTTGTAACCACCCTTTACATAACCTGGCTCACCTACAATAATTTTACAGTACAAGTAGCCTGTTTATTTTTGTCATAAACATGGCTTAATAGTTACAAAGATCAAGAATTCAGAATACGATAGGTACAAAATAACAATTTAATCTGATTTATTCTTTAACTTGAGAGGAAGAAAAAATACCGAAAGCATGGATAGGACTCTAGGTTTCTACCTTCTTTTAATCTCATAGCAACCTGATCTCCGCAGCCAGCTACTAACAGCTGTTGAAGAAGCTTAGCCTCAGCAGCTGTTGGAACTGCCAAACCTGGCTGCAACAGCTGACCAACCTAAATACAGGGTATGTTTCATGATATAGTCCATGGATTTCATATAAGGTGTAATTAAATTGTTTGCTTCTTAGCTCAAATATCCCAACTTTTACAACAGAAATAAACCTAAACCTGTAAAAATGTATTAATTTATTTCAAGGTAAATGTTAATAATATTTTATTCTATTTAATCTCTTAACTATCTGCAGATTTACCTTTACATTAAATATATTCTCCTGTCTGTTGTACTAATTTGATTATTTTTCTTACTAACAATGAGATAGGTAGCTAGTGTACAAAGAAACCTGGATGTATGGCATTTTCAAAGCTGTCCTTGTAGTGCGCCTTTGTATGAATAAAAATAACCTGTGGAATCAAAGCTTCAACTTCAGTACAAAGTTGTCTCCTAAGCTTTCTAATTTCCTTCAGTGCTTTGGGTCTCAACCCAATAGTGGCGCAGAATTGTTGTTCATCATCTCCAACTTGTTCAGTGAGACACAGGGCAGACAACAGCACCATAGGGTCACCAAGACTTAGGGTAGAGCCTTGTCCACACCATTCTCGTCGAATCTACAAAACAAGCCTCTTAGAACTCAAAATTAACAAACGTGTACTTGTATTGTTTAAAAATCTACAAACTAAATCTTAACTTTATGGCAACTTTAAACTTTACAAAAAGAACTTACTTGATGAAGTTGTTTTGGTGGTTTCCCATTACTTTGTTCAATTGGTTGACCTATTCCTGTCTCAACTAAAACTTCCTAAAACAATATAAAATTAAAAGATTTATTAGGTATCTTATTGTTTAGAATTTATTCAAAATCACTTTGTGTTTACTTATTTTATAGCAACTGCAGATTGTCGTAATACGGACAGCTAGGGTTTACAGCTAGTGAGTTGTATAACATTTACCTGAACGGATAAACAAGAGACTAGGGCAATTGACAAAGGCAGAAGGTCGTGTTGATGAGAGAGGGCTAAAATTTTGCCAAACCTGAAATAGTTTTAATTAATTTTACAAGGTAAATGGTGAGTAAGCTTTTAGAAAAAGATAAGTTGATCTCAGCGACAGTCCTTTTATTACAAATTTCGGAATAATTCGTTATTTTGGTAAATGTAACACTAAAATTATTAGTAGAAAGTTGGGATTATTTCAACTAAAATAAATTACCCATTACCAACCTAACCACAAATATTTCAAGCTGCAAAAAGTATAAATTTTTTCATAATAATTGGAGAAGACTCCATTAATTTACGACTCCTCTCCCCCCCCCCCCACCTAAAAAAATAACATTTACGCAAGAAAATTTAACATCTTAACATTACGGAGAAGATTAATGTATAATTTTTGACATCCCTCTGAACAAATACAAAGAGTAAAAATCAAAATTATTAGTTTACCTTGGCGATATAGGAAGACTTGAAACAACTTTACCAAGAGGGGTCACGTGACTCGTGTATTTTATTCTTTCTATTTCCTTTAATATAATATAAGGATTATGAAAGATATTATTAACAAATTGATTTTTGACAAAAAGGAAGTTTGGTTTTAAACTTACTTTCAAGGGTAAATTTGGAGGAGGCTGTGACAACAATCCCAACATCTGTAACCTTTCCTCTGCTGTTCTTAGCTGGACAGTGTTTGGTGGGGTTGGGAAGGGAAAATTAACCACTTTGTCAATATTCATCGCTTTCATCTGCAGAAGAATTCCATCCACTGGCTTTTCCTGGATTTCTGGAGGTGCAAATTCCATTAGGTCACTGGTGAAGACGGCACTACTGTACAGACGGTAGGCGTGACCAGGGGCTGTTCGACCCGCACGGCCAGCTCGCTGGTTGGCGGCAGCTTGGCTTGTCCATGTCACCACAAAGGATGTTACACCAGTTAACTAAACAAACATTAAAATATTTTTCCCATTTATGTGTATACATATTTTTCATAAAAAATAGAAGGGGTTGAGTGGATTTGTATAATCGATACACTCTCACGTCTCCTAACGAGAAAATAGAAAAAAAAACGTATTAAATAAGAAACCTGAAAAGCATATTTCAATCGAGGAAACTATTTTGCCCCCTGAGGATTTTAGGGGCACTTAAGTGAAGCAAGGTGGTGGGAAGTCGACACTCCAATTTTAAAAAGAAAAAGTAAAAAATTGGGTTGAGGGACATTTTCCTAGTCTATATTTATATTAGGAGTGTGGTGGTACCTTCTCCCAAATTAGTTATGAACCTTCTTTGGGCATATAATAAGCTTCACTGTAAAGGACAACCAGATCAGTCAAGCGTTTACCTTACAATCAAAAATAAAATAAAGTAGAGAACAGCTACACTTCAAGAACAATATATACTGACCTTATCATAAAACTTTGTTTTAACTTTGCCAGTATCTACAACATATTTTATTCCAGGGATGGTTAAGGATGTCTCAGCAATGTTGGTCGCCACAACACAAAGTCTTATCATTATATTTCTTTATGGTGACATGCTTTTAAGTTTTACAAAAATTTAATAATCTAAATATTAATGTAGTGATAATATAAATCAATATTGCTGGCGGCTGCAACCTTGCATCTAGGGGTAAGCAAGGGCTTTAAAAATAGCACCAAACTGACACTTCTTTTTTTGAAACCTTGAATGTTCCCTCGACTTCTTAGGCTCCACACAAAAAAAACCTTGCTACATTATACAAGAAAATTCTGCACTTAAAACAGCAAAAGCATCATTTAATACCAAGTGCATTAAAGCAAAAAAAAAACATTAAGAAAGTCCTGCCTGCTCCCCTCAGGGGATCCTTCAAATATTTTATTCTGTCTTTCTTGAGGAAGCAGAGAATACAGAGGAAGTACATGAAGGGGCTGTCCACCGCCTTCACTAGACTCTAGCTCTTCAAGCAAGCCTTCTTCACCATCTTCGTCTTCAGAGATATCCCCTTCACATTCCAACTCTTCTGGGGGCTGGATACAGTAGTTGTCGAGGTTTATTTCTGGCGCGCTATCCAACATTTTCGGTTGGTCTTCCGGTGTACTTTCTTCCGCTTTAGCATCGTTTTTCTTCTTCGTTTTTTGATTATCTGGTTTAATTTTTCCCTTATGTTCTGTAATATTATTTGAGGCTCCTGTAAAAACAAAAAAAAATATGGTTATTTATTTATAAAACAATGAAAGCTTTTATTTTAAATATCACTAATTTTACAAATACCCAAGCAGCTGCTCCAATAATAAATATAAAATATTTAAAAAATAAAATAACATACAACAATTTCTTTATATATCGAATGAAAATTATATTAACTGAAAAGACTATTAGAATTCTGTGTTAATACTGCATTATAGTTTAGTGTTCCTTCAATGTCTACGTAAAAGATTTAAAGGAAAGTTGTTGCGCTACTAGTAAACATAATCGTTCCTTTCCTGCAAAATAATACCTGGAAATGTCTTTCTCAGCTTGTTAACCAATTGATTGACCTCTGCCTGACCAGTAACAAAAACAAGAATACCACCATCTGGAAGCTGACGGTGAACTTTACAAACTTTCTTATACGCTTCACCCATATAATCTTCTTTAGTATGCTTGTTGAAGTGAATTGTGACCGGGAACTGACGTGATTCGACGTTGATTACTGGTGGCACTGACTTAAAAAGTCTGCTGTTCTGCGTAAAATCTTCAACTCTTAAAGTTGCAGACATGATTACCAACTTAAGAGGATCATTTTTCTTATGACGCAAAGGAACAATTCTTGACAGGAGTCCAATTAAAATATCTGTAAAGACTGACCGCTCGTGGGCTTCGTCTAAGATAATCACAGAATACTTGGACAAAAGAAAATCCTTTTCGACTTCTCTAAGAAGAACACCGTCTGTCATAAATTTGATCTTTGTTTTGGGGGTAACATTACCCTGAAATCTGATTTGATAGGAAACTTCTGATGTTGGTAAACCTAAAATAAGGAAGGAGTTAGGGTAAGATACCAATTTACAATCCATAAAATATATGTTTTTTTTAGTGTCATTGTCTGTAATGGCACTTTTACAAATCACACACAGAGCATTAAATTATTAATTATTCTAAATTGTCTAAATAAACGCAAATTAACATTAGTTTCCGTTCTTGTTCAATATAGCTAACAAAGTTTAGTTATGAAATATATTTGATAAATGTACCACGCTGTGCACTTAGAAAATAAAAAGTGTTCTTGATACCTAACTCTTTTGCCACGCGAATTGACATGGCTGTGGCAGCAACTCTTCTTGGTTCTGTAATACCAATGATCTTATCATCAGATCCATATCCGGCTTCATACAAAAACTGTGGAACCTGGGTTGTTTTTCCAGAACCAGTTTCCCCAGAAAGAACAATAACCTGCATATTTTTTTATTTAGTTTAATTTTTATCAATAATATTGTATTTTAAGAAGTATAAAGTTATACCTGATTGTTGTTTATGATTTCCATAATTCTTTGTTCTTCTCCAATAATTGGCAATTTGTTTCTAAAATATATTTCTTATATTAGAAAATGTCTAAGAAATCAAGTTTTAAATTTTCAAAAGTAGCTTGAATAAAAGATCTTTAATCACCTAGAAGCAATAATTTCTGGATCTCTTTGTACAGGAACAAATACAACAGATTTAACAGGTTTGTAACTGTTTTTGGTTTCTTCTATTTCCTCGTCATCATCTCTGTTTGCATAATTGTAATTATTCAAAGACTCAGCAGGCTTATCATCAAGCTTACTTGAAACTTCATTATTACTATTTTCTACAACATCAATTTCTTTGTTTTTATTCAACTGATCTTCCTTATCCTTACTAACTTCATTATTATCGGTGTCTTCTTTCTCATCCTCACTTTTTTCTGAATCCTCGCTTTCCTCAGAGCTCTCTGAGTCGAATCCTAAAACATCTTCACCAGAAGGAAGACTTTTTTTAACCGCAGGATTGTATAGTTTGAGCCTTTTTTTCTTGGATGCTTTTATTTCTTCTTGAACTTCTATTAGTGATTTACCTAAATTAATAATTTTTTAAATTAAACCTATCATTTGATTTTTTAGGACTGGCTTTGGAGGATTAAGAAACCACTAACTAAAGGATATTAGAGTGTATATAAATTTATATTTCTTATACCCCCCCCCCCCAAAAAAAAAACAACATAATTTATAAACATGCGCCAGGTTTATTCCAATGAAAAATTTGTCTAAAATGTATCAATTAAAATTAAGAATTTATACCTTGTGTTTGCATAATTTTGATTGAATGGGTTTCTTCGACTCTTTGTCGTTTTACTCCTTTTGTTTGTGCAGTCGAAAGAGATTCATAACTTGCGATTACGGATGGGTCAACTTGAACTTCTGTTAGAGCTTTTAATAGATTTTCTCTTTCAGCCTGGATAAAGTTATTTACAATATGTTTGTTTCAAATTCTAATAGATTAGATAAAGCAACTCGTGTTTACTATTTATTGCAAATAAGATAAAATACTTCTTTTAATGTATTTAAAAACAAAATACAATTTTTACATCATACCTTTTTCTTTTTCACATCGACAATCTTTTCCAGTCTTTTTCGCTGCTTTTTGGACAAAATTCTTCCAATATGCTGAACTTCCTTACTTTTCTTGAATTTCAGTTTCTTTGCAGGCAAAATATATGAATTAGATCCTGAAAAATTCGTATTCATAGAATTAACTTATTTCAAAATGATATGACAACTTAAAAGGATAATTTAAAAAATATTTAGGTATAATTTGCCATGTATATAAAAAGAGACAGTAAAATAAATTCTAACTATTTTATTATTACCTAAAAACTCATCATTCTCGTTTTCTCCAGTGGACAAGCTTTTATTGAGCTCTTTAACTTCATCATAGTCTACTTCTCCGCTCGGTTGTTGTCTCGCCTTCCAATTATATCCCTTCTTGCCCATTTTTGAGAATGTTAATTCTCTAACAATTCTGAAGTAAATAAAAGTCGATCAACAGAGTTTAACAAAGAATGGCATAAAAACCATATTTAGAACTATATGAAATGGCATTTTCAATAACTTTTGTATGATGATTGCACTTTAGTGATATGAGCAAGGGGAAATATTTTTTTCATATTTTAATATTTATTTATTAATGTCTAGATTACAGGTACTAACAACATATATGATTAGCTTTTAATCCTTTAAAAAATAGTATACACGTTTCAAGTTGAATTTAATCTAATAATTAAAGCTTAATTCGGTTGCCTATGGTTATACTTGAAATTTTTTGTAGCAACAAGATTAGTAAATAGATTTGGTAGGCTTTTATAATTTATTACTTCTAAAATTTAGAACATATAGTCTACTAAGAAATTAAAAAAAACTATCCCTTTTAACATTTAATTTAGAAAGTTAGGATAAAAATCACCTCCTAAAATATTTTTAAAATTGTTAAATAAGCAAGCATTGCTTTAAATAAGGCATATTGCTTCATGTTTGTTATGAAATGTATAGCGGCAAGTGCGCACAAACTAAAATAAGGGGTGGCAGACTATTTGTAGAAAATAATTGTATAATATTAAAACACTTTGTTTCAAACATTTAATAACGAGAACAAAATAAAAGAAGTTTTTTTTCAATAAAGAATAAGAAAAAAAAAATCATAAGATATAAAGGCGGCTATAATAAAATAATTTATTATTTTTTAGTCTACAAAATGCAGAAAGGTCATAATGAATGCCGCGTGAAACGTGTAATGAAGAGTAAAGAGAGGAGAAAGAGGGAAAGAAGAAAAAGGTAAGGCAAGAAAGCAGAAAATGGGGTCGGCTAGAAAAGGAGGACTTATCCTCTAGAAAAAAAAGAGTGATAAAGAAAAGGCGGGAGAAAGAGAAGGAAATGCCTTGCCCTACACACCTCACAGTTCGGTTCATATTTGTACTTTCATAATTTGTATTGCGAAATCTCAATGCTATTTTAATAATGCAGTTTTAGGCATTAAAAATAGTGTATTATCAAAGATATGCTGCTTATAATATGTCTTAATGATTTATGTATTGATTTTAACTATAATAAAGTGTCAAACATTTATATCTGGACTAAGGCTTCACCTACAAAATTTATTTTTTTAATTATATGTATTACTCATATTCGGTGACCTTCTAATACTGTAACTAAAAATATTTTTCTAGTATTCTCTATTATGTATTTTAGTGTTGCTTTGTGTTCCCATCCCCCTCCTAAAATTGCTTGTAAATTCGACAAAGGGTATGCGTCGCTGAAATAAACACATATTTCGCTATTTTAAGTTGTTTGTAAAAGAACATTTTACAATATGGTAGGAACTTACAATAGTTTTAACTTACTTATTTCAGAAAAAAATGTTAATATTGTCAAGAACAAAAGATCTCGTAGTCGGACCTTTACAATCTTTAACAAGACAAGCTCCATTAATAGATCAGGTAATATTGTTTCTAATTATAAATTATAATTAGGTGTAGAATATTTAAAATAAATGAAAAATAATGAATCTATACATATTTTCACTATGGGGAGGGAGGTTCTTAGTTAGCGTGAGTTAAGTAGCGCGCCTCCATCTGAGCTTACCATCCTATGCCAAGAGTTTTAATAATACAAAAGATTGATGTTTTGTAAATGCAACATCATACATTTTCTTTTGATATTAAATTTGTTAAAGGTTCGACACCGACACAACGTGCGGATTTTTAAACCCAGGCGAGCCCCAGTATTCAGAGCTAAGTTATTGGAGATCAGTAAACCAGTTTGGCAACAAGAAAATGTTTTTGAAGACTTATGGAAGTAAGTTACCACCGTCTGATATATCCTAAATTGTAAAGTATTTTTTTTCTATAGGGAGGATTGAGGTACATTACCCAAAATAATTATAAATCTTCCTTCGGCCCACTAGTAGCTTCATTGTAAAGAAGAACCATTTTAATTTACCGGTTACTAATATCTGTTGCAACAAATAAACATCTTGTTACTTTCATATTGGTATGAAAAACGTGTTAACATTAGTATTTTTTTTTTTGTAGAGACTGTAGTTATGCAGCCAAAGAGAAGGAGAAGAAAGAATGGGATCTTCAAATCAATCAACTTGAAAAATTTTACGTCAAGTAAGTTTGATCTCAGATTTATGAGAATAAAAGTTTAAAAACAAATAGAAAATAAAACTGTTTACTAAATTGATTATTTTCAAATGAATTATTTTACAATGAGCAAAGTAGTTTAATAAGGGGGGGGGGGCGGTTTTAACATTTTTGCGTAAACAGGGTGCATAGGCTTTGTCTTAGGAGTGAGAGAAGAGGTTATTTGGGGAAAAAGGTTACTTTTGGGATGTATTTTTCTTACATTTAAAAAATTTTTGATAGGGTCTCCAGGCTCAGGTACTGCAGGCTAAAGGTTGTATCTGGATAGGTAAAAATAAATAAAAAAATTTTTTTGGAAGAATTAGAAGTCAAATAATAAAACAAAATACCTATGCACCTTTTTGAATGTTATGTTGAAGATAAAAGATACATATTTTGTTTTATAAGTTAAACTCTAACTATTAAAAAAAAATTTCATTATTACCTGTCCAGATACAACTTGGAGGCCTGCAGCCCCTGAACCTGGAGGCCAAATCCAATTTTTTTAAATATAAGAAAAATACATCCCAAAAGTAAACTTTTTTCTTTAATAACCTATCCTCTCACTCCTAAGACAAAGCCTATGCACCCTGTATACGCAAAAGTGTCAGAACCGCTTCCCCCCTTAACATGGTAAAGTGCATAACAAGAATAAATGTAGAAGGTCCCAAATACTTAACTTTAACCATTTGGAAGTTGGAACACAGTGTAAGAAAAATTCGTTCACATCATTTGGTATTCACATTTGGGTTCAAAAGCACAGTTTTTTTAAATCTTTAATAAGTTTAATTTTCTAGAATAAAGCTTTACTTACGGAAATTATATCGTGAGATTGAATCATGTGGACTAAATGAAAACAAAAATCTTTGTCAGCTAGATATTACCTTACTAGTTAAATGCATTATTGTTTCTAATTGGTCATTTAGAGTAACAAATGCTCAGTTTTTAATTAACCTTATATTTAGAGAAATGATGGAAAATTTTGAAAAAAGCCAAGTTATAGGATTTTTCTACTCTAACCCCATTAAAGAGATAAAAAGGCGAGTAGCATGGCAGGTAAAATAAATGAAAATAATCAAATAAAATAATGTCTTAAGTTTTTAATTCTATGCAATTTTTTAAAGTGCAGATACCAGGTATCATAATAAAGATTCATGTGTACCTTTGCATATAGCAAATATACATATGTGCTATAGATGTGCTATTAAACTATTGAACAGAAAAAAATATGCAGTTCACTAAATTCAAGTTTAAATGCACCTCGTGCAGCTACTCCTTTGCTTTAAACATTACACTTACTAAATATGTATTGTATACCTGCTTTATTGCAGTTTATTTCTATATTTTGAATTAAAATGAAAAAATGTTTCAGAATGCCAAAAGAGCTGGTATGGAATTAGAACAATATCATTATAGAGTTGGAGTGGCAGGATTGAAAGGAACTAAATGGGAAAATTGTCTACATTTCTGGTTCAAATTTCCGTAAGTAGATTATATATATTTAGAACGCTTAGAATCGTTATAAAAATTTTGAACGGTTTGTTAAATCCGTTAAAAAACATTAATCACGGATCTTGGAAGATTTGAAAAAGTAAGAATTGCCTATTATTCTAGATTGTTTATAAGTTGCCCTAATACCAGGATTACTAGATTCCTGCTACGTATAGTACGAAACTCTTACACGCATACCCAGGGGTGTAAAGGGGGGGGGGGGATACAAATTATGTGGTGGTGGGGGGAGGGGATGTTAAGATTAAGAGAACTCAAAATATTTATTTTCTCCACTCCTTGGTGAAAAAAAAAAACAAGAAGAATATGTAAGGTGTGTGGGGGGGGGAATAATATGAATAAAATAAAGAGTTCTGAAAATATCAGGGGTGTATATTCTGCACAAGATTTATTTTTTTTCCCCTGCTACAAAATTTTTTATTTTTTTTCCCCCCTAGATTTTTCCTTAAAATAGAAAAATATTTAAAGAACTCTATATTTTATTTATTTTATCCCTCCTACCACACATTTTTTTAGTTTTTTTAACCAAGGAGGGAGGCGAAATGGAAAAAATGTTTTTAGTTTTCTTAATTTTTACATTTTTTTTCCCTCCAACCACTTAATTTTTTATTCCCCCGCCCCCCCCTGAGCAGGGAATCCCATGCAGAATATACACCCCTGGAAAATATTTTTCCATTTTTCCCCTTCCTTGCTGGAAAAAAGTAGTAGGTGAAAAAAAATATAAAAAAATTGCGGCAGAGTAAAAACTTTTTCAGAATATACCTACCTACACCTCTGCGCATACCTTAATTTTTCATTCGTATATTTTTAGTGGCGAAATGAATCTTCAGCCCATAGTATTTTCACCGGATTTAAACGCTGACAAACTTCTGAAATTTGAGCGGAAGGTTCCAGAATTTACACTCTTGGGAGCTGTTGTAGGCGACAGAATTATGTCAAAAAAACAGGGATGATGATTTTTCTTACATATTGTAGTTAACTTATACACTTTAAATATCTGAACTACATAAAATATTAATTTATCTAAATCTAGAGCTTGATTTCAATTTTCCTTGTTTTATTTCATTCATAGAAAAAATGTACAAACTACAAATTGTTTAAAATGTCTAATGCATTTATATTCATACAAATGTTTATTTTATCGTCTAATACGTAGTGGGTTTTGCTTTGTCCGTAAATATCTCGCCAACCACTTAAATTACAAAGTTCTTTGTTTTAGTGAAACTATATGTAGTTTCTAGTATAGTTTTAAGCTAATTTATTGCTCCTTCAACCAATTCTAATGCAAAACCTCTAGATGCTTTGGGCGCAGCCACTATTTATTTACAACAAATGATAGAATGATTATTTTCAATGAATAAGCATGTTTATTAAGATATATAAGTTTTCCGGAATTTTAATGTTAGGGGGAGATTTGAAATCTGCATCAAATTTTAAGGATTTTTTATAAAATTCGTTTTTTGTATAATTCTTTATCTAAAAGCGGAAATGCATTTTAAGTAAATTAATTTTGACCAATAGGATAGGTGGATTTTAAACTACCTGCGCTCTAATTGGTTGAATGATCCAATCAGAGCGCAGATTTTTTGAATCCACCAATCATAGATGCAAAAATTAATTAACTTAAATTGCATTTCCGCTTTTAGATAAAGAATTATAGAAAAAACGAATTTTATAAAAAATCCTCAAAATTTGATGCAGATTTCAAATCTCCCCCTAACTTTAAAATTCCGGAAAACTTATATATGTTTATAAATCATCTTTATCTGTGAACAGATTCAAGAAATGAAGAATTTACCAAGTCTAGAGCAAAGTCGGGGAGAGCTTGTATCCATACTTGGATATCAACAACAGCGAACACTTCAGCTTTTAACATCAAACCAACAACAGTTGTCAACTAATCTGTCACAGCTGATCAAAGATAAATCGCCTAACAAAGAAGAAAAAACGGAATCTGAATAAGTTTAATATTATTTAATTTTATAGACTTTCAAAGTACAAAAGAGTTTTGAAAAATGAAAAGTGTTTGAATACATATTAAAATATGGACTATCTCATAAATTTAAAAACAAATTGAAATTAAGCAATTTTATTAATATTTATAAATTGTTGGTTAGGTTTTAAAGTAAATTTTTCAGTCGGGATTGTTAAACCCCCGAACAAAACAGAGGAATTTGTAAGATTATTAAGAGAAAGGCCACAACTTGGTTTTATGCTACAAGCTGAAATTATTTCTTTGCAATATTAAATTCGTAACCAGATTAATTTTTTTTGTGTGTCTTTGGACGTTAAATTATCATTATTTCTCAGGGGTGTATATTCTGCACAAGACAGGGGTGTATATTCTGCATGGGATCCCCTGCTCAGGGGGGGGGGGGGGGAAATAATAAAAAATAAGTGGTTGGAGGGAAAAAAAATGTAAAAATTAAGAAAACTGAAAACATTTTTTCCATTTCGCCCCCCTCCTTGGTTAAAAAACTAAAAAAATGTGTGGTAGGAGGGATAAAATAAATAAAATATAGAGTTCTTTAAATATTTATCTATTTTCCCCCCTACTTTTTAGGAAAAATCTAGGGGGGAAAAAAATAAAAAAAAATTGTAGCAGGGGAAAAAAAATAAATCTTGTGCAGAATATACACCCCTGGCACAAGATTTATTTTTTTTCCCCTGCTACAAAATTTTTTATTTTTTCCCCCCCTAGTTTTTTCTCACCAAGTAGGGGGGAAATGGAAAAATATTTAAAGAACATATTTTATTTATTTTATCCCTCCTACCACACTTTTTAAAAAGTTTTTTTCACCAAGGGGGGGGGTGGGGAAATGGAAAAAATGTTTTCAGTTTTCTTAATTCAGGGGATCCCATGTAGAATATACACCCCTGTTATTTCTTATTTATTGGGATAGCCTTTAAACAATAAAAACTAATGTTACTCAATGATGCACTGCGATATTCTACAATATATTGCATATTTTATGACATATATTTGATATTTCAGAGTGTTTTAAGGTCGTACTATCTGAGCAAAAATGCCGTCAGATAACAAGAAAAAACGTGATGCCAGAAAGAAGGAACTGGCCAAGGTTGGTCTTATCACGAGCAATATTATTTATCCTTTTTACGACAGTTTGAACGTCTGTTTGTCCCTTTATTAGTCTAGCTTGTCTAGTCTGTTTATTAGTCCTGTATGTCTGACGCTTAGTCTACAAAGACAAGTTAAGCCCACTACGCGCGGTCTAAGGGTGGAAATTTGGCAAAAAAGTCATTAGATTTTCTTATTTCTTGATATTAATGATTTACATAATATAAATAATAAATAACGTTTGGAACTAAGTTTTTTTTTTACTTTAAAGTTGGGTCAAATCAATTTTTTTAAAGGTCAAAAATCTACTTTTTATTTTTTACCTAGATATGAAAAATAATTTGTTTTGCATTTATATCTATTAAAAACTAATTTCGTTCATATTCTTTACAAATATATACACCAAATCACTAAATAATAACATTTTTCTTATATATTTTACATTATAAGTGTTAATTTTATGCTTTGAAAGTAAATTTATGAAATAATTTTCGTCATTTTTTACTAAAAAATTGAGCAAAAAAATTTGTTTTTGTCATTTTAAAGTTGCGCTACCGACCCCATACCAAACCATGTATGATTCTAAAGGGTGAGCAAAAAAAAATGCGTACCTTTTTAAAATTGAAATTGCGCGGCTTGTGTTAATAGTAGAAAAATGTTATGCATATCGTTAGAACCGCTATGAAGTCTATTTTCAGGAAATATAAAAACGATTCTTGTGCTACGCATAGTTTAGGAGCTACGTGTTAAAATGTCCCAACTGACTTAAAACTTGACTTGCGAGTAAATTTTGGGACATTTTATCATCTGGCTCCTTAACTATGCGTAGCACAGGAACCATTCTTATATTTCCAAAAAATACAGTTCATAGCGGTTCTAACGGTATGCGTAACATTTTTCTACTATTAACACAAGCTGTGCAATTTGAAATTTAAAAATGTAGGTATCTCTTTTTGCAAAATATCTTCTCTAATTTTAAGTTATATTTTAAAATTTACTCGCAAGTCAAGTTTTACATCAGTTGGGACATTTTAACACGTAGCTCCCTAACTATACATAGCAGAGGAATCGTTCTTATATTTCCAAAAAATAGAGTTCATAGCGGTTCTAACGATATGCATAACATTTTTCTACAATTAACACAAGCCGTGCAATTTGAATTTTAAAAAGGTACGCATTTTTTTTGCTCACCCTTTAAATTTTGAGAATATAATACAACTTTTAGTTAAGTTTCCAGAGTGGGGTCGGTAGCGCATATTTAAAAAAATTTAATCTCAAAATTGCATATAATACCTAAATTTGAGGGGGGGGGGGGGTTTACAAATCATAACAGCAATCTTAATTTCTCTGTTATTCCATTACTATTAAAGATAATTGAGTAAAACTTTTTAAAATTAATCAGTAATGACTTGAACAATAATATTAAAGGAAAACCGCGACTTACCCGCAGTTTAAGTTTAATAAGACCTAACCCCTCTTAAATAGATTAAAAATATTAAAAAGCAGTTGTAAGTTGGTAGAAAAAGGTGTATTATAATACTTAACTTTTATTCAAATAGATCACTTTTTTCTATTGACTCCAAACAGCCAAATGAGGCAGCAAATAACACGGTGGTTTCGGCGGAAAATCCCTATTATTTATTAATAATCGTTTACCTAAGGTAGTAATTGAATCAGGGAAAAAATTTGGTTCAATTATCTATAAAAATAACAGAGTAGTAACAAAAATTATATTATAAAAATCACCCCTTTTTGGTCACCCCCCAATCACATTCCTGTGCACGCACCTATACATGACCAACTTTAAAAAGTTGCCTAATGTTATGTATTACTCAAAACTTTTTATTTTAATGAATTGGGACTGGTAGAATGGTAAATATTTAAATTTGAAAAAAGCTATACCAAACTTCCACTAAACCCCTTAAATAGACCGTAGTGAAGCCGTTATAAGAGTTGAGAGGGTTATTTGTCATCTATTAATATAATTATGCTTAAAATTAGCTTCTGAGTTTTGATAGTCTGCCCTTAGTACATCTTTAAGAAGCAACACTTGAAATAACCAAACTGATTTAACTTTATTTGAGATTCTAATAAATTTTTTCAATATAAATAGCCTTTGCTCAATATAGTTTGTGCATCACAAACTTATTAACATTAAAATACATTTTTAAATTTCTGATAGTTCATAATTTGTATTTTCATAAATCTTATTTCATTTTAGGCCAAGAATGAGACTAGGAATGGCAAAAAGGAGGAAACTTCCAACGGTGCCACTAATGGCACCTCTGAAGAACCTGATATTGGTAAGCTATCTCTGGAGGAGACAGATAACATGACTTCGGAGGAAAAACTGTGTTTTAGACTTCAGGAAGAGGCCAGGTAAAGTTTTTTAAACATAAATACTTCAATTTTGTTGCTTTATTTTCTGGCCAAATTAGACAATTTTGAATGATTTGAGACAAATCATTACTTTTTAAAAAAATTCTCTGAAGTCTCTCTTAGCTTTTTTTGAATAATTATAGTTTAAAAATTTAGAACAAAAAATTCAAAAATAATATTTACTTAAATTTATATAGCCTTAAAAACTTATTATTATAGTATAAAATTAGCAACCAATAAATCCCCTTTTAAAAAAAATATAATTTGTTATGCTTAACCATTATTTAGGCTGGCAGCCGAGGCTCGGGCATGCACGGGAGTTCTTGGAATCCATCCCATGGCTAGAGACATTAAAATTGATAATTTTTCCGTAACCTTTTACGGAGCTGAGCTCCTACAGGCAAGTTTTTTTTATAATTTTTACTGTATTTAGTTAAGTATTGTTATACTTACAAATGTGCCAATTTATTTACCTAGTATTTATATCTATAAAAAAAAACATTGGTAGAAAATAAGCAATTGATTTTTGTACTATGCCTCTTTTTTCATTCGATAATATTTTGCCCTACTTTTCCATGTTACATTGAACTTGACAGAAACATTGATGCTCGCTTTCTGATTTCACAAAATTGCATAAGATCTATAATTTTCCTAAAGTCACTGTTTCTCGTTCATGCATACTACATAGTCCTCTTTTATTTATTTATAAGACATTCAATGAATTAATATTTTAGGACACCAAGCTTGAGTTGTCCTGTGGTAATAGGTACGGTCTCATGGGAGTTAATGGATGCGGCAAATCTTGCTTGCTGGCTGTTCTTGGTAATAGAGAAGTTCCTATTCAAGAACACATTGATATCTTTTATCTGGGTAAGTTATATAAATAAAGAATTGATAGAATAGCTTCTTTCTATTCAGAGTTCTCCTTAGACCACTTCTTTGTCAAGTATTGTCAAGTAAAATTTTATAAAGAATATAACTTAGCGTGTTCTCTGATTATTTGTAAAAAAGGATCAAATTTGCAAAGGGTTTTGTTTAAATCAAGCAAATCCATTATTCTCGCAGAAAGTTTATTTTTGGAGCCAAAAATGCATGAATTCACAATTTTACCATATCAGTAGTAAGCTTTTATTTAATCTGTAGCGAAGGATCTTCCTAACCACTGAACCTATATGATTCTTCTATACAGTGAAGCCTTCCCTGGATTTCAACTATTATGGGGTTGGGTATCTCCACCCTCCCTTATTTTTTTAAAACTCAAATTGAAAATGGAGGGATGAAGGATGACTTTTCTCCCTCCCAATGGGGCGTATCCGCTAGTATCATATAACTTGTAACAAACGTAATATTGACGTAGATCGTGAGGTTCCCGCCAGTGAGAAAACAGCCCTGGAAGCTGTTATGGAGGCTGATGAGGAAAGAATAAAGCTGGAGAAACTTGCAGAAGAGCTGGCCACTATGGAAGATGATGAAAGTCAGGATTATCTTATGCAGGTGTGTTTTATCTAGATGCTTTAAAACGACATTTTTTACTTATGTGATGAGAATCTAATGAATGCAGACTGGTTTTGTACTTATTATGTGTTTGTGTAGTCTGTATAAAAATTAATTTTCACCAATAAAACCATAATTTGCGACACTACATAATAACCAGCCAACATTCCCCCACAAGATTTGCTGAAAAACATCTCTAAATGTTGTCATAGGTTTGCGTAATTTTATCATTAGTTCGGTTTAAGTGATTTAGCTACCAACTTAACGCTTCCTAATTAATTTTGAAATAGTAGCTAAAACGCTACCTTGAACCTATAGAAATGTTTTAAGTTTGGTTGAACTTTTTAAAAAAGATAAGCTCTAATTTACAGATATTGTATTTAATTAGATATTTAGAAAATTGCTTTAGAGTTGTGTATTTTTAGATTTATGAGAGATTGGATGAACTTGGTTCCGATACTGCCGAAGCTAGAGCCTCTCATCTTCTTAGGTAAGTATTTAATTAAGATAAGTAATGATTGATTAGATAAAAACTTCACGAAACTTGAAGTTATCTGAAAAGAAAAATAACATGGATGGCAACAACCATAAGAAGAAAAATAATCTGTCCATCTTAAATAGTCGCCGATGAAACTTCAATTTACCCATATTGTACGGATTGACTGACGGACGGACAGGCTCAAAGAAATCTACGATCAAGAGCAAGTATCTTACAAACTTGATTTATAGTTTGTTTGGTCTAATTTGATATGTTAATTTAAATAACATTAAAATTCCCAACCCTACCCAATGAAACAAATGTATAACATGTTGGCGTTTTCATTTTTTCAAAATTAGCCTAAAACCTTGTTCTTGACTGATGGTCTATTTCTTTAAAAGCAGAACACAATTGCTTAAGAGATTACAGACATCTTTATATGGCCCGGGCGAAAGTGAACTTTGCACCATAGTTTGTAGGATCTAAAGGTTGCAGTATATCTTTTTCTACTAATATAACTTTGATGAAAACTTGTTTATTCTAGTGGTCTTCAGTTTACACATGAAATGCAGAATAAGAAATGTAAGGACTTCTCTGGAGGATGGCGTATGCGTGTGGCTCTGGCCAGAGCACTTTTTATCAAACCCCATCTCTTGTTACTTGATGAACCTACAAATCACTTGGATCTGGAGGCCTGTGTCTGGCTTGAGGAGGAATTAAAGGTATTTTTACTCAAATATTGTGCTCTTATTAGATTACTCGATACGAAAAGTATATTAGTTTGTCCATATATTGTATACTCTCACTCGATTTTGGACATTTTTTTCTGAGACCAAAGCGGAGATCTGCGAATCTTTTTTATGAGTATGATACGTACATATCTAGGATGATTTATCTTAAAACCGCTGGCGACCAGACATTCAATTGTATAGCTATTTGTAAATGGGTGTAAACAAATTTATTGAACCAAAACTATGGCTTCATGGTGCTCCCAGGAAAGGCATTGAAGAGTAGAATCAGGAATTTTTTGTCGTTTCAAAAAATCTCGTTTCTAGCCTGAGAAAAGGTTTTAGAGATAATTGAGTGAAATCTTTTTGGTTGTGTCACTAATTACCCAAACTTTTCGTATCTTTCAAAATAAACGGCGGTGGGACCGCCATTTTCTGCCGCCGCCAAAAAAAATCTATTGCATTTCTCGCCGAATTAGGCAATTTGGAATCATTTAAGACCATGTTTTTTTTCTTCAAAAAACCTCTACAAATTGGACAATTCTCAATAAGCCTTTAACAAGGATGACAGCATCCATAAGTAGCGAAGCTCAGAAATTATGAATGTATATTATGAATATATATACAATTTACCAGTGTCATCCTATATGTTTCATGAAATAGGGAAATGACAAAAACTTCAAAATCATGCAACCTTTCAATCACAATTAATGAAAAATCTAGGAATCGATCTAGCACCACAATTTATAAACAAATCTTTATGAAACTTGATGGAAATATGTAGAATATGAGCAAATTCAATCCCTGATAATTTCAGCCGCAAATCCTGAATAGGAATTGAGAAAAGAATAGAAAACCTAAAAATCTAGGAATCGATCTAGCACCCCTATTAATATAAAAAATCGTAATAAAACTTAAGGAAAATATGTAAAATGTAAATTTAAGCAATCCCTGAAAATTTCAGCCCATTATTTTAAAAAGGAGTTGAGAAAATCAGAAAAACATGAAAATGTAGGAATCGATCTAGCACCCAAATAACAGACAGATGGACAAAACAATATATAGATTAGATGGGCATATGTTATAAGAATCTTCACTAAAAATTTCAGCTTTCTATCTTTTATAGGAGCCGAGAAAATCACGTTTCCCCCACTTTGTCTCAGACGGACGGACGGACAGACGGACGGACATTTCGAATTATAGAGTAGCTTCGCTACTAAAAATGGTGTGTTTTTTGTCATTTCTAAGGCTAGGAACCAGATATTTTGAAACGGACAAATAGTTCCTGATTCTACTCCTTAAGCCTTTCCTGGGAGCACAATGAAGCCAAAGTTATGATTCAATAATTTTTTTACTCTCATTTACAAATAGCTATACAATTGTATGTCTGGTCGTTGGTAAATAGGAGATAAGTGGGGATGACTTGAATGTCGTCTTTGCATATTTTATATTAATGAAATAATTTTTAAGTGGTCTCTTTCTAAAACTCAATTTTTTAAATTTCCTTTTCGGTCATTAATTTTATTCAAGTTAGTTTTATCTGTTGCACATCCCCTCTTTGTCTAATTCCGATATGAACCCGCCCTACTATAGGGCGATTAACTGAAGCTATAGGTATAATGTGTCTGAATTCAGTTTTAAAAAGAAAAAGAAAAAAAAATTTTTGTTGTTGTTTTGGAGGTCTTTTTTCCAGGGCCGATTCCTCTTGGAAGATAGATCATGGTAACCTCCCCTCAAATAAGACCTGTAAAAAAATTCACTGTAAAGGAGAAGCATAAAGTCTATCGGTTTACTAAAGCGTTAATGTACATTACCTAAAAATTAAGCACTAAGAGATACATAAATTCAAGTTAGCTCGGCTTTTTTACGAAAATCTTGGCTATTCTGGGCATAATATACATGATCACTATTTTTGAAAAGAAAAACATGCTTGTCATAAGATTTTTAATTGTATTTTTTAGGCGTACCCAACCATCCTGGTGCTTATTTCTCATTCACAAGATTTCTTGAACGGTGTCTGTAACAATATTATGTTCTTGACTGAAAGGTAAGATTATCTTTATTAATATACAGAGATAGTCAACAACAACAACAATCGGAAGTAACACGGAATAGAAAAAAAATCATTGTCCAAGTTCTATAATATTGATTGGAATGTACATCAATTTAACGCCTAATAAAAAAGCTTGATCAGAACCTCACATAGGATAATGATTATATTATAAACATATACTTAGTTTTAAAAGTATCCAAACTACTATCTCTTATTTAAATGTTTAGGAAACTGAAAGTGTACGGTGGTAACTATAATACATTCGTAAAGACTAAAGCTGAACAGGATGAAAGCCAGATGAAACAATATAACTGGGAACAGGACCAGATTGCCCACATGAAGAATTATATTGCTAGGTAAATCTGATACACTAATTTACAGTTTATAGAAACTACGAGTTTGTTTTTTAAAAAAGTACAAAGATTTCAATTAAGTATTAAAAATTATTCTTAGTTTCAAATATTGAAATAATACAATAATATTTATTACTAAAGATTCGGTCACGGTTCTGCCAAGCTTGCCCGCCAGGCCCAGTCCAAGGAGAAGACCCTGGCCAAGATGGTTGCTAGCGGCCTGACTGAGAAGGTGGGCCGGGAGTGCGCTGTATCATTCCAGTTCTACAGCTGTGGCACTCTGCCTCCCCCTGTTCTGGCTGTACAGGTACGAACAGTATAGGGACGTCCATAGGGGGGGGGGGGGGGGCGTAAAGGGGTGATTGCCCCCCACCAAATAAAAATGGCTTGGATGTCCTTACCTATTAAAGATTACCCCCCCCCCCCCCTAATGATTTTTTAAAGATTTTCAATACCCCCCTCCCCCCCACTCCCCCAAATATAAAAGCTCGGACGTCCTTGGAACATTATTTCCTTTTTAGTAGCGAAGGTGCTCTATGCCTTTGTTTTGCTGTGTGTCAGACATTGCGTACATTATCGCTATTGGGGAAAAGTAAGGGGGGGGGGGAAGTTCTGACACATTTGCGTAAACCTGGTGTATAGGCTTTATCTTTGGACTGAGCGGATAGGTTATTAGGCATAAAATCATTTTTATATGATGAATTTCCCCCAGATTTAAGATTTTTTGGATAGGCCTCCAGGTTCCGGAGCTCCAGGCCTCCAGGTTGTCTCTACAGGTAAAAATGAAAAAAAAAAAAATTTTTAAGAGTTAGATGTCAGCTTATGAGACAAAATATGTATGTTTTTTTTCTTCAAATATGTGAATAACAATCAAAAAGAAGCATATTTTGTTTTATAAGTTAACTTCTAACTTTTTTTTAAAAAAATCTTATTTTTAATTTTTACCTGTACAGAGACCACCTGGAGGCCTATCCAAAAAAATCTTAAATCTGGGGGAAATAAGAATGATTTTATCCCTAATAACCTATCCGCTCAGTCCAAAGATAAAGCCTATACACCAGGTTTACGAAAATGTGTCAGAACTTCCCCCCCCCCCTTTATTCGACTGTTATTAAAAATAAACAGATAAATTTTAAAAGACATTATAAGCATTTGTATTAACATTGTTATATTATTTTGTAGAACATTAGTTTTCGGTACAACGAAAACACACCCTGGATCTATAAAGACCTTGACTTTGGTATGGACTTGGACACTAGAGTGGCTCTGGTAGGACCTAATGGAGCTGGAAAATCTACACTATTGAAATTGATCTACGGAGAACTCTCACCGACATCGGTATGACTTTTTTTTATATAAAATAGTAAATATTCTAGGATTATTTGTTTAACATTCTTCTCTTTAAGATTAATAAAAAAGAGTGGGTATAATCCCTTTCGTAACATCGCACCTTATGGTGCGATTCTTCGTATTTTTCACGGTAGCTTTCCTCCTATTTCTAGGCCCTGCGGGGGGCTCTAACTCTGCGGGGCCAATTACCTTACCCTGTGGGGCAATCACCTAACCCAATATAACCTAACCTAAAATAACCTATAAAAAGCCATTTTAAAAATACGACGAATCGCCCCTTATGGGGCGATGTTACGAGTTACGAAAGGGACTACTCCCAAAAGAGTTGTGCTTTTAACAACTGTATCAAAGAAGTAGAATAGTATAGTGGCTTAAATATTTCAAGTTGTTGTAAAAAGCTATTTACCTATTGTGTTTTAGTTTAAGGAAAATTTATCTTTTCAATCTCGACAAAAAAAATAAACAGTTAATACCTAGCAAGAAACATATATGACATTTAAATAATTTTTTTTTAAAGAAGAATGTTTTTTAATTACCAAAAATATGACAATATGGAATGATTGTAGGGCATGGTCAGGCGGCACAACCATCTGAAGATGGCAAGATACCACCAGCATCTACACGAGCTCCTTGAGATGGACATGACCCCCTTGGACTACATGCTCCACATGTTCCCTGACTTCAAGGATAGGGAGGGCATGAGGAAGGTGATTGGAAGATACGGAATCACAGGAAAGGCCCAGACTGCCCCCATCAAGCAGCTGTCTGATGGACAAAAGTGTAGAGTTGTTTTTGCTTGGTTATCCTGGCAGGTAGGTGTTGCACACATATATGTCCATTTCCAATAATAGTTTTGTATCATCATTGGAGAGATGTACATCAATTTATCGGCCATTGTCTTATCCCTTTAGATCTCTGGTTTCTTTTTAAAAAAATGTTTAACGTTACAAAACGTGTACTGAACCTTATATAACTGTAATAATATACCTTTTTACTTCTTTTAAAAAAAGGGAAAACAAACTGTGCCAAGATCCTGTGCTTACCCTTTTTATTTAGAAACATTCTAGAAAGATAAAAATATAGATTTCTAAAAAAATGGACATTAATGAAATTAAACAAAACTCATTTTTTTATTATTTGTTTTAAAATCTAAGTGTCAGTATTGCTATGCGGTTTACAGCGTTTAATGTTAGTAAATGGATAAGATTGTAACAAATACAGACGATAAACGATAAATTGCGATAAGTATTTATTGGTTTAAACTAATATTTTAATATTTGTTTCATTGAAGGTTCTTATTTAAGTTTATAGGAATACATGCATAATTTGTAGCTAGGGTCTAGGGTGTTTCTGTCTAGGGTGTTTCTTATTGGTTTTATAGGATCATGTTGTAAATTTTTCAACCTTTTTTAATGGATCAACAACAACAAAATATTTGTCTAGGTTCCTCACATGTTGTTACTTGACGAGCCTACCAATCACTTGGACATGGAGACCATTGACGCTCTTGCTGACGCCATCAATGGATTCGATGGTGGTGTTGTTCTTGTCTCTCACGACTTTAGACTTATTGATCAGGTGAACATCAGCTTATACTAATAACGAAATTAATTCGGATAAAAATCACGAAACCTTTACGTGTTTTTCAGCTGTCGTTGGGGGGCAACATTTATTTTCTATAGCATGATTTACGCTAAATGTATAAGTCATTTTGTAACTTGGTATAATGACCTATTCAAAAAGTAAAAGATTAGGCGTCTGACATTGTGTTGGTTATAACACCCTCCCGTGCTCTAATCACTGCCTGGCTGAATTAACATTATTTCACCCCCATCTCACCCTATTTATTTTCTGTTTGCCAAAAGAAAAAAAAATTTCATATATTATTTATATAATAACGCCAAATAGCCTAAGAACAAAAATCTTCCATGAAAATTGCTGAACGTTTTGTCCAGCCGTTCACTACATCTCATTGGACATACACACAACCTACTTCTTTCAAAATCTCCCTAAAATTTTTGTTTTGTTTGAAGGTTGCAGATCAGATCTGGATCTGTGAGAAGCAGACCGTGACCAAGTGGGACGGGGATATCTCCAGCTACAAGGATCAACTCAAGGCCAAGGTCATGAAGCAGAACAACAAGGATGCCAAGAGTAAGTTTTTAAACACAGAATACCTAAAATAAAAATGTTTCTCTGACCTGAATAAAACTGCAAAATACTATCGAAAAAATACATTATTGTTAAAATTCGTTAAGCTCTAAAATTCGACGTCCATTTAAGTATTAAAAGCACTTTTAGTATATTTGATAAATAAAAATTTAAAGTGTTTTCTTTAGTTAGAACGGCAGATAAAGTCTTTCTTAATTGTGCTAAATAATGCAAGTCAAACTTGACACATCTTCTAATCCTTCTTAATTCATTCTAATCAAATAAATATTTTCAGACAAGGGTCTTGATAAATCTTCCCGCGGCAACTGGTAAACATCCAACCTTCTTTGGGGTATCAATATCAAGTCCTGCTGTTGGTATACAATGATACACAACCAAATAACACAATATCTAGCTTCTTTGCTTTACTTTCAACAGTTAAATGTCTTGTTTTTATAAAATTCTTGTAGATGTATAATAAATTGCCCTGTTAATAATCTCTCCACTTGTATAGAAAATAATTAAAAATTACACCAACACATTTAAAAAAAACTGAAGCATGTAAAAATGTTGATTATACACAAAAAATTTGCCAATTAAATTATTTATATAAATAAAACCTAATAAAAGTTGGAGGAGAAATGTTAATAGATATGACTTATACATAGTTAGATTGTTATGGGTTTAGGTTTATGATTTATTTGGCAAATATTTTGCTGGTATCCAGCTTGTAACACCATTCAAACATTATGGCGACAACTAACAACATCTTTAAGTCCATAATTATAATCAAGTAATCAGCTCAGCTCAGATATAAAACAATTCCAAGTGTTATAACTTGCCTTAATATAGAATAAAATTGCAGTTTAAACTTTAGCATTATCGTCTTATTCACCCTAAAATGCTTTTTGGAAAGAATTAGCCACTTTTATAATTTTATGGTTCATTATCTGAATTTTCGGTATTTGAAATTGTTAAACTGCTGCTGTTCTCATCAAAATATTTTTGAGACGCCAAAAAAATGAAATAATTTTTTCAAACCTGTTCTTAATTTCATCTTACGGCAAGAATGATAATTCAAAAGTAGCGAGAAGTATAAAGCAGCTTGATGCCTGTTTTTTTAGAGTGATCAGAAAGATCTCATAAAGGTCAGGATTGATCGTTCATGAGGAGCCAAAAATCTAAAAATTCCGTTCTATGTTTTTTTTTTAAACAAAAAAATAAATATTATAACAATTAAAAGAAGCGAATCACAATAAAATCGTGAATGGGAAAACGCACAAGTAGATTTAGAGAGAATTTGTCAAAATCAAGAATAGATTTACTAACGAAAATAAACACGAAACCTTATTTCATTTTGTATGATGACCGACAGAACGAAAGTCAAAGTAAATTATACAAGCTGGATGCTTGGAACATGCTGTCATCTACAGAAAAGTTTGAAAAAACGGACCAAAAACACCAAAGATAAGGGGAAATATGGAAATAGCCGAAAGCCCGATAAAAGGCAGTCTGACCGCCATGGATGTTTTCTTAAAACGGTCCATAAACACTAAAGAAATGAGGAAATATGTGTAAAAGATAAAATTGCCAAAAATCCCTTAAGGCAGTCCGAGCGCCTTGGCATGGATGTTTTATAGTTGATTAAGCTACTTAATGATGGGAATGTCATCAAAAAGATTAGCCTTCTAACTCTTATAGGAGCCGAGAAAATCACGTTTCTTCCTGTTTATGTCTAACGGCGGATAGTTGGAACCATAGAATAGCTCCGCTTAAAAAATGTGATACTACTTTTTAATAAAACCAAAGTTGTAATTGGAAATCATATGCAAGATGATATGTAGCTTATACCAATAACTAAATTAATTCGAAAAAATCACGAAACCTATACGTGGTAAAGTAGTAATATGGTTTTTCAGCTGTCGTTGGGGGGCAACACATCGTAAAATTGACGACCTCACCATTTGGCCCCCAAATATTATTATATTATATATCTTTTTGGTTCACCCCCAAATGCTGTTTTTAAGATCTTGTGCTTCATTGGTGCTGATTAATAAAAAATTAACAGTGGAAACTTGTAACCAAAAGATGCATCTACATTTTATATTTACAGTAAAATCATCCTAAATGAATAATAAAGCACTATGGGCTAGAATTGAATCAAGACAAAAGTAAGTGCCGAGCCCTGGGAACTATGTATGGTGAAAATAGACATAAAACCATGATGATTCCAGGTAAAACCAAAATATTTCAGCGGGGGCTTTTTGAGAAAATTAGATTTGAAAATTTCAAGTTCAATTTTCACCCACTAGGAGTTGCCGCATAATCATGACAAGAAAAGCAAATATTATTTATTTAAAATTTTGAACAACTTTGCTTTTATAAACTTCTTCATAAACCCACTCCTGAAGGCAGTTTATAAATGGCCATTTTTATTACTTGCTTTGCAAAAGTCACGAAAATTCAGCCTAAAATAAATCATATATAGAGAGGTTTTAAGAAGGACTTCATAAAAGCAAAGTTGTTCAAAATTTAAAATAAATAATATTTGCTTTTCTTGTCATGATTATGCGGCAACTCCTAGGGGGTGAAAATTAAACTTGAAATTTTCAAATCTAATTTTCTCAAAAAGCCCCCGCTGAAATATTTTGGTTTTACCTGGAATCATCATGGTTTTATGTCTATTTTCACATTGCAAAGGGCTCGGCACTTGCTTTTGTCTTGATTCAATTCTAGCCCACAATGAAAGCTGATATTCAATTCAGACTTGCCTATTTTTTTGGTTCGGAGTTTATATTCCTAATGGTAGAAAACTAAGAAACCTCTTATGTAGATTAAAATTAGTAGTTGAAACGTTTGGACACTTAACCCAATTAAAATTCAGTAAAAGTCCCCAAAGTTGTTACGCCAACAGATAAGAAAACGGTATAATGAAGCTTTGGTGACTAAATGTAATAAAAAGCCGAATGTTTCCTCCCTCCCTGGCTGGAACCCCAATTTTCCAAGGGACAAGACAACGGATAATAAATCGATATTCATCAATAATGACAGATAAGCAGCGTTTCGGAGCTGGGACCCGTCATATTTTGCCGGAGCCGTAATTTTTGTCAAAAAAACGGCTCCGGACTAGATAATAAAGAGATTTTTTTATAAATTATAATTTGGTAACTCTGTTTTGTCATGTGCAAATGCCCTTTTTAAGTTTTTACAAGTCCATTTTTATCAAAAATTGAACTTTTAAAACCTTCAAAAGTAAAAAATTAAAAATATTTTTTTATGGGGAAAAAAATATGTCGAGCTTTTCTTGATTTTAGGTCGGAGCTGGAGTTGGAGCCGTATTTCCAGATACGGCTCCCCGGAGCTGCATCAAAATTAAACGGCTCAGACACGCTGCAGATAAGATACCCTTAATACCAACTAAGTTACCCTTCTGAAGATTAAATTAATTGTTGAAAAAATTGGAACCGACCAATCAAAAATAAATTTGAGTTCCTCTATTGTTTAGCCAACGAATATGATAGCATAGCACTAGTGTAATTTGATGAGGCCCTTGCTAAGAATAAGAATGATAGATATTGATATGTTTATTCGTGATGAAGACAATTTATTTGAACACAGAGTTAACATTGAATAGGTATAAATATATGTAGATTGTAAGAATAATGATTATGGGAATTTAGCATTTTAAAATGTTAGATTTTTTGTAAACATAACATTGCAGGTTTAAATGAGCAAGATTTTTGGTTTCAAATTTTAATACTTACAGTTAAATATTAATTGTAATTTTGGAATATACATATAAAAAGATGTGTTTGAATTGATTAAAATTGAAAGAAAATGTACCTAACTTAATTTCATTTTGAACATTAGAAAAGCTTTTGATATATGTATATTAATATATATATATAAAAATTATGTATTATCAAATTTGAATAAAACATTTAAATGCTAATTTTAGGGGTATAGTTCCTTTCGTTGCAACGCCCCTTAAGGGGCGTTTCTTCGTTTTTTTTCACAATAGCTTTTCTCCTATTTCTAGCCCCTGCGGGGGGGTCTAACCCTAAGTGGCCAATTGCCTAACTCTGTGAGGCAATCACCTAACCCAATATAACCAAAAATAACTTATCAAAAGCCATTTTAAAAATACGACGAATCGCCCCTTAAGGGTGTTGCCACGAAAAGGACTATTCCCATTTTACGATTTTTTCTAAATATTTGAAATTAATTCCTTATTTTTTGTTCCTACGCAAAGTTACCTACTTTTTAAGAAATCTTTGAACAAGCTATGAATTAAATATTTTAAGGACTAGGCTGATAAATAATATTTTAACCAGATTTACAACAATGAATTAATTAAGTTTGGAATGAGATTCTAATTACTAAAATGGTACCTTTACAAAATACATCTTACATATAATACTTTTGACACTTTTTATGTTAATTAATTTTATTTAGCAGAAATCAGTGGTTTTTAATTTGATAAAGTCAAATTTGAGTGAGACTGAAATAACCAAAAAATGATACAATACATGGCAATTTAATACCTGTATTTGCGACAACTTTCGTTTATTGAAACCTTCCAATTTTTAACATTTACAAAATTGCCTGCTTTATTGCATCAAGATCCGTGGCAGATCTATATAGGAAATAAATGTCTATAAATGAGCTCATGTTTTCCAAATGATAAGCGTTTATATTTTTATATCAAAACTTTTAAATCCCCTTTAAACTAAAATTTGGGAGGGGTGTATATCAGACTAGAGGGGTGTTATTTTATAGTCAGGGGGCCGGATAAACTCCTTGGTTTACAAACTCTCTACAAAGTCAATGAAGGGTTCTTATTAAATTTTTTTCCCATTCCCCTTAAATCTAACTGGTTTCACTTTAATATGACTTGAATCAATTAGAAGACCACTGAAAAATGCTTAAATGGAAAAATACACATAAAATAGAAAATTTAAAGCATTAACAAATGATTAAAATGCAGATTCTATACAACGATGTGAGCCACCTTTTCTCGCTGAAGCAACAATAAAAACGGTGCGGTGTAGCCCAGGTCTGATGACTTTCCATGCTGGAGCCTTCTTATTACGTCCGATGGGAGCCGCGCCAAAAAAAACGGCGGCCTCACAACGCTGATAAAAATGACACATAAAAAAATGAACTAATAATTTTGTGCTCATTATCTAATAAAGTTTTTATTATCAAGTCCCAACATTATAACTGTTGAAGGTTAAATTTTAAAATCTAACTAATGAAGTAAAAACAAACATAAGCTATTATTTTTCTCAATTCTAAATAATAATTCTAATACTAAACAAATTACGTTTATCTATTGTCTTTTTAACTTTTATACAGTCAATATAAATACTGATTTATTTTGGCCTCTTTTATTTTTTCTTTGCAAAAAAATTTTCACCCAAACTTATAACAAGCAGTAGATTAATTTTATTTCTTCTACTAAGAATTGTTCACTAAATATCTTACTTTGAAGTTTTAGGAAGAATTGTTTGATATTACCCTGTCAAACTTTGCTATGTGCTTTTATCATCAACAATGTCATAATATTGATAATGTGTCAACATTTTTATTCCACATTACATAGTCAACATTGATGAAATCACTAGAGTAATTTTAGTTGACATAAACCATTATTAAAGTTGTTGTCGACACAATATATTTGGGGTTGAAAATATAACATACCCCAAGCAAGTTTAGGAATGACTAGGGCATTGAATTTTTAACTTCTGGAATGATTTTTTCTCTTCACATTTTACAGTTTCTAACATGTAGTTTTCAGTTATTGTTGACTTTACATAAATCCCATATCAAGAGCATTGTAGAATGCGACGAGATCATTGTGTGACTGTATCCTCCAGAATGGAAAGTTCATGTTCCTGGCGGCCACCTCCTCGTCCTTCCCATCTCCTGAAAATATACACTTATTAAGTGGTGTGCACAGGGTTTTGTCAGGGGGTGCTAAATTTGTAAATCTCCTTTTAAACTATCTGATAGGTTTGAGCTTCATAGGGGATAAAAAAATGAGTGCTTTTTTATTATCACACCGCCCTACATAATCATAATCAACATAACAAAAAGTCAGACAAACGCTTATAAATGATAAATTAAGCGCAAAGCACCCTTCCTTATGCTAAGGGGGTGGATAAATCTTCCCTCTGCAAGCTTCAGAACTTATGAGCGGGCGCATGTACAAAATTTTATTTCAGGTGATAGTAAAGGGTAACACAATTAGAGATTAGAGATTTTGCGGAGGAAAGCAGGTCGCCATAAAAATCAATTTATTAAGCTACATTAACATCAGAATTGTACAGACTGCTTGATAATTTTTAAAAATCTTGTTTGCTATTTACATTTTAATTACCAATTATTTAAGAAATACTAAACTCTAAACAGTAAATCTTATTCCACATTTAACCCCGGGTTAGGGTATAATTAACAGTCAAATGACCTCCCTCTCTCTGAATAAATGTCCAAATTCAATGATTCATCCTTCGAGGTGTAGCCTACAATTTATAACTAAGGTTGAATTCCTTACCTACAACGACGTACGTTGACTTCCTGCCGAATTTGGTCATGATGCGCTCAAAGCAGGCGTCCTTCCCGATCTTGGTGGAGCTGTACACGTTCTCCACGGGGAATATTGATCCCAGGCCAAATAATAAAATCTTGGTCAACGCAGCTACCAACTAAAAATATCAATTAATGTAAAAAAATATTTTCCTGAAAAATCACGAAACCTTTGACATTAAAACAAAGAACTTCAGAAAGGTTGTGATTTTTAAAATTAAATCGAAAGGGATCTTGTGGACAAGGAAAATCAATGTAACCCCCAATTATGATAAACAAACTTGTACCTTATTTAGTGAAAATCTGTTCATAATCCAACTAATTGCAGAACGCGTTCATAAACTTTGGAGACTGTATTGTCCCCTCCATTCCTGGGGTTTTATTAAATTTATATTTATTGTTAAAAATGATAATAAAAACGTATTTATTAACCTGTGTTTGTGTAACTATAACATTTACACATTCAGATCTTGACTCAATAAGGTTCAAACATTTGAGTGCCAGGTTGAGCCACTGGTCTGTGCTGGTCTCCAGGTCTGTCCGCAGGTTCAGCCATTCCTCGCGCTTACCTGACCCCAGCAGGCCTCCAACATTGCTTCCTACAGATATAATATAATTGAAACTATGAGACAAAATAAAACTATTTTGGAGTTTAGAGCTGTTGAGTTGAGTCAATGAGTTGAAAATGTTATTGGGACCTACTTATTAAAAATATTTTTAAAAGACGATGATTTGAAATTAAACTGCATAGAATTTAAAGTTAATAGCAATTTATCAGTCGCCTTTGGATTGCTGCAGCTTTTTTTTACAGCTGCCAATAAGCTAACAGTTTAAATTTGAGCCGACTGTTTTTTTTATCTTTTCTTCGTTTATACCAAAAAGTTATTTAGGAAAATAGAACCTAGACTTTTGATTAATATTTTTGCTATCGATAAAATGTTATTTCATAACTAATATATTGTTTAAAATTATATGCTTAAAATTGCTACTTAACCTGCGATTAACACTTTTAAAAATTCTATAAGCTATTTTTGCAAAATATTCATTGTAAGTTTAAAGAAGCGTAATTAAAAAGTAAAAATGTTTATTCTTTACGGATTTTATTGCATTTCTAGATGCAGTAAAAATTATTTGAACTAAGTAGAATATTATTTTCTTCCCTTCTCCACTTGAGACACAAAAATTGTTTTAATTTTGTAAAATATATCACATTTCTAAACTCCTAATCCCAAAGCTGTTCCCCTTCCCTTCTTCCTTGCTCATTCTCTTTACATCCCCCTTAATTTGCTCTCTCTCTAAAATGCCTCTCTAGAAGGTTTAAACACACAATTGACGTACAAGAATAGATTTTTATTAGAGAACCCTAAATGACGAAAATGTATTGACCCTTATGATAGCAGAACAAAAAAGACTATCTATAATACAAAGTAGCTTGATGTCTGTCCGTCTGTCTGTCTGTCTGTCCGTCTGAAGCTTAAGATCTCGGTAACCGCTGAACCCAATGGGCTCTACTCTTCAGGGATTATACCTACTGGTCCTGTGGTGGTTTTAAGATATTTTCTTGGGGGGTGGGACACCCCCAACCCCCCCAAAAACAAAAAAATTTCCCCCCTCCTTTTTTTTTTTGCAGGAGATTTCCTTGGTCCTTTTACGAATTTCACCTTAATTTTTTTTTATCACCTCTTGGGGCAAAGCCCCTAGAGGCTAGGGGCGAAGCCGCTAGTTTTAATTATAAACTGTTTAGAAATATCGGTAGTTTTTATTATATGCTATTACTTTTTTTGAATTAAAGGTCAATGCGATTTGGAAATATTTTGATGTAACTCATTAGTACTCTATTCTGTAACTTAATTAAATACACAAGACTGTATTTTTAAGAATTTAATCTTGCCTTAATGCTTACATAGCAGAAAAGATTTTGCTTTGAAGTAATTAAATACTGTACAAGCACAAATGATTAACAATTTTGATTAAATAGCATCTTTTAACAAATTTGAATTTTTTCATTACAAAAAAGTAAAAGATAAAACTTTAAGATAATTAAATATTCAATTTCATATCCTCTTCCATTATTAGGTTAATTTTTTACATTTCGTTTCCCTAAAGAGAGTTGACCTCACCTCCTAAAAATAGATAGAATCTGAGAATAGAAAAGATCCAAATAGGTCTAGGCGTTATTGAGATCTTAGCTGACATAGAAGCAGTCATACGTTAATATTATGAATTCTTAAATAGAAGCATTTTTCTACGTAAAAGAATTGAGTTTACTTTTTACTGTTAACTCAAATTTGTATCAATAAAAACACTTTCTTCCCTGGCACCTTCCCTTAGTTTTTTCCCCCTTCCACCCTTTTTCCGCTTCTTGTTTAAAATTTATTTAAAAACACATTTCTCAGTTTTGTATAAGTCAAGAATATTTCACAACATTTCAAATTTCAACCTTTTCTATATTTGATTTTGCAGACACCTGGGGCCAAATTCTGAAAAATGTTTAAGCCTGAAGGATTTTACTGCAGGTCAAGTTTTTTTAGGGAACAGGATTGTTATTTTTAGGTCAATTTCTATAGAATTTTGTATGTCTGTCTGTTATTTTAGTATAAAATCTATTTAAGTAGGTATTGACAGTCATATTTAAATAGAACGCATAAAGAATTACATATTTGTGATTATTAAGTCCATATAAAAACATTTGCCTTTTGCCATTTTTTACATTTCGTTTGTCATAAAAACCGTTAAATAATTGTACACCAGAATATTCATCAGGAAGAGTGACCCGTAAGTAAGGTATACCTATCTTCATGGACAGGTAAATACATATATTTGATGTTAGGGTATTATAAAGTTATTTATTTTGAAATGTGCACTATATTTTTATGAGATTTCAGAAGAAGAAGAAATGTTTTTTAAATGTACTTTTAGTTAGAACTAAATCGTCTGAACGTTTTTTTTATTATAAACAAAACTTACTGTATGAATTATAATTTTCTTTGATTTTTCTAAATCTGAAGGCCATTTTTCTCATCCAGTCCACCCCTCCCCTCATTCCTCCACCGGCCATAAAAACCTAAAATTAAAATTCATTAAGAATTTGTAGTATTCATTGTAGGAATTTATAGACAATTGACCTCATTATTAATAGGATACCGCTGAGTACATTGGATTAGGATAGATATTTATTGATTGCACAACATTTGAACGGAAGTCCTAAATGTGCCTAGTAATTAGTTGTGCCTATTTGGGGCCACAGCCTTCTCTTACTACTTTCCCACTTTAGACACTTTCCCCGGCCCTAAGACTAATCTTGCGCGGATTTTTCTATGCCTTTCTATGCCGGTTTTAACAATGTGCAGCCGTGTTCAGCCGTGTTTGGATGCTAGCAGCTGAAAGGAAAAGTTCGATTCCAACAACATTTTATCGTAAACTGCAGTAGTTGCAAAATTTGAACTAACCTCTGGGTTTGCAGGATTTACTCTGAATCCATCCGATGCAAAATTATAATTTGCAAGATCTTGTCCATTATCATCACTGCTTACATCATCAATATGAACCTTAATAATAAAATAATTATAATTAGTAATATCTTGGCCATTATCATCACTGCTTACATCATCAATATGAACCTTAATAATAAAATAATTATAATTAGTAATATCTTGGCCATTATCATCACTGCTTACATCATCAATATGAACCTTAATAATAAAATAATTATAATTAGTAATATCTTGGCCATTATCATCACTGCTTACATCATCAATATGAACCTTAATAATAAAATAATTATAATTAGTAATATCTTGGCCATTATCATCACTGCTTACATCATCAATATGAACCTTAAGAATAAAATAATTATAATTAGTAATATCTTGGCCATTATCATCACTGCTTACATCATCAATATGAACCTTAATAATAAAATAATTATAATTAGTAATATCTTGGACATTATCATCACTGCTTACATCATCAATATGAACCTTAATAATAAAATAATTATAATTAGTAATATCTTGGCCATTATCATCACTGCTTACATCATCAATATGAACCTTAATAATAAAATAATTATAATTAGTAATATCTTGGCCATTATCATCACTGCTTACATCATCAATATAAACCTTAATAATATAATAATTATAATTAGTAATATCTTGGCCATTATCATCACTACTTACATCATCAATGTGAACCTTGATAATATAATAATTATCATCATTAATATAAAATTCTTCTTCTTAGCAGTTGAATTGCTTGCTCAGGGTTTTGCCAGGCCCCTTTCGATTGATAGCATTTTAATTTGCATCCCCCATAAATTTTATTGGGAGTTGCCACTATTTCAACTTTTTTCTCCCCTTGGGTGTATTGAGTGTGTGTATCAGGGGGGTGTAAACCCTTATCCAAAGGAGTGCATGGGGGTGTTGGGGACTGGAAACCTAGGTTTTATTAACACCCTCCACATAATTTTCCCGGGGGGGGGGAGGGGTGGATAGGATACACCCTCTTTCTGCATGCCTCAGCTCTAAAAGAATAATGATAATATATTGTATTTGTGTATCCTGGAAATATTACTCATTGTCCTCTCCCTCCCTGCCTCATAATTTTAACAACATACCTGATCGCATTCCTCCAGATCATTGAAGAAGAAGTTGTTGTCTGCCACGTGGAAGATCAGATCCTCCAGCTTCTGGGCCAGCGAGTGCAGGTGGTTCATGTCTTTAGAATACCTGAAAGATAGCATGATAATATTTTTAGTTGTTTATTTAGTAATATTGATCATTCGGGAATTGGCATTCTAAATTTTCTGTACATGCGCGATAAATCACATGGATGATGAAGAAAGTCTGACATCATAAAAATGAGGAATGAGGAGAGGAGGAGTGGGAAAGAAAACCCCTAAAGAAGAGATGGATAATCCCTCGTTTTTATGACGTAATATGCTGATTTTTTGAGGGACTTTCTTCGTCTTTAATCACATGGCAAAAACTTTCTTTGCTTTGGGGACGAAGAAGGTAGAAATTACAACTTTTGCTATGTGAACATGAATTATATTGACAGAAAAATTTTTAATCTTAAAATTTTTTTGAGGTTTATAATCTTTAATTAATGTCATAAAATGTGATTATACAGATAACTAGATATAGTTCTAAAGTTCCCTTAAAAACCTACCATAAATTTAAATTTTAAAATCTTATGATACTGCGATTTTAGGGCATTTATTAACATTGACAAAGGAGCGACTAGGATATGACACATGAAGAAAAAAATATCTGTACCCGAAACTTTACAAACAATCAAATAAAGCACTTAATTTGTAACCTATGTTCCGATAAAATTGGATTTTTGGTCTAAATCCATATTAGCATACTAATGTCCAATAAAATGCTGAGTTACAACAAATTTTGCCCTAATATTAGGTAAAGATAATTTTTACTAGCCCTTTCCCTGCCAGTCTTGGATGTGAGTGTTGAACATGGTGTAGGTCACACATGTAGTGAGATTTATGGATCAGGCTCACAATCTTGATGCCACAACTTCTAGCAGTGAAATAATGTGACAACCTACATAAATTCCACCAAGTGTGTGCGTGTGTGTATGAGTGTTTGTATATGCCTATTTTAAGAAGCATATCAACTCTATAAGCAGAAAATGTCCGTTGTCCGCCCCTCGCACAAGCAAATGTAATTAAAGTGACCTGGTCAAATACAGTGTAAATACTCAACAATTAATCTACAATATCTTAGGACTATATTAGCAACCTAAATTGACGACAAGCGTATCTATTCATTTGTAATAATTTCATATTTTAAAAGTTTTGTTATTACCTTAATCATTTAGCAAGTTTTAAAAGTAAAATTACCTAAGCTAAATAACTTTTAGTTTTTTTTAAATCATCAATAATCATGGGTCGTGTTGTTGCTGCACTATTTAGGGACAATATTGTCCTAGCTTAAGAACAGTGCACAGTGTTCTAACTCGAGTAATGCTTGTTTTGTGGGCTTGTAAAATTTTTAACACATAGAAGGAATCCAAACAAAAAAGTATTAGTGAATTTTTAACAAATTTAAGTGAGAATAATCGACTGAATAACTAAAATTGCAAAATAACTTCCCCCCCCCCCCCCCCCATATTCGGTGGTGTAATGAATCAATGTAAAAATGTTTCTACCAAGTGATAATTTTGTTTATTATAAGTAGTACAGTAAAAAAAAAAATAATATCCCTATTCTGTGAACCTAATGAACCCCCCTCCAAAAAATTACACTTTAATTCAAAAAATTACAAAATAATGTAAAGCTAGTAGGAGGGGTGTTTATTATTTGTTTTACTGCTGAAATAAGAGATGCTACAAAATTGCCTTATCAAAGGAATTTTCTTGAACACAGTAATAGTGTCTGACTGATTATTACGTTGTTGTTGTTTTAAAATTTATTTCAATGAAACAAATTAAACACATTTAATATTTGGTATAATTATCATGTTATGATAATACAATATTGTAAATTATAATATCTAACTAATGCGAAATAAGTGGACATTATTTTTACTGAGCATCAAATAATCAATAAATTTATCAATTAAGTTACTATTAATTCCAGTGTTATTGAGAATTTTAGAAGCAAATTGAGCAATAAACATTGTCTGAGCAAAACAATTAAAATCGCTGAATTTCAATATTTGTTCATCCTTGCTTATTTTTAATGATCTGTCTTTTGCTATAAGTGTTAAAATACTAATTTGAATATATTCATCATTTTGATATACAGGAAAATGTATATTGAACAGATAAAAGTTTTCTTTCAAAAAAATAAAATCTGGTTTACCATCATTGTAGTAATTATCAAGAAATAATGCGAGACAATGCGTAAAATAACTAGGGAAGTAGCATTCCATAATTGAATGATCAGTGTCTGCTTTTACGTTACATTTCAAGCAAAGATTATTATCCAATAATTTCATTTCATACAATTTGCTTCTACTTATAAGAGTACGGTTAAATTGTTCAAACAGAAAACTTTTATAGTATAAAACAATAGGAAGCGACAGAATTTTATTAAAGCTATTTTTGAAAACCTCAAATTCTGGATTGTATTTTTTATCCATTTTTCTAGTTTTAAATGAAGGGGGGACAAATTGATCTTGCAATAATTCTTTGTTTGTTTTTTTAAAATAAAAGGTATATATTCTGGGAGAGTTTTCAAAAAGCTTTATGATAGGCTTCAAAACAAACTTTTGTTTTGATTCAGTTAAACAGATTAAGTTATTAAATTCAAAACCACTACACATATTTTCCACCACTTTTTGTAGTTTTAATAAAACTGGTTTCTCAGTAAGATTTTCTTTAATGGCAGAATTTAACAATGGCCGATATAAAACTTTGTGCTGTATTTTGATGAAATCAAGAATTGATGCAATGGTGTTTAGTCCATGCTCGTTTAGTTCCATTATATCAACATTGTTAAATTTGACATTTTTTGCCCAAACAGATGAAGTAATATTTGAATGAAGAAAGGTTTCTCTATGCTTTTCTAAAAGTACTAAAAATCCTTTGGCTTTTCTAAACATTAGTCCACTTTCTAATGGATAAAAGGTTCTAAAATTTTTAATATAATTATGAAAGATTTCAGATCCAAGGTTATCAAAAATACTACTTATTGGTACATGTTTGTGAGACAAAAGTCTTGCAATATTTGAGTTTGGAAAAAGATGGGCGTGCTTGATTAAATTTAAAAAAGCATTAAACCAAATAATAAATGATTGTTGAGATGGTAGCAACATATTTAGCCCACCGTGAGAAAAATCCATCTCTATTCTATTTTTTGCAACCTTGTATCTATAAGAATTGTTGCCTTCATTGCTTTTTGAAGACCAAAGAAATTTTGCTGTTATTTTCCAAAGTTTTTTTATTTGCTTTTGATTAGGAGCATAAATTCTAAAAATATGAAAAGCCATGGTGTTCATTAAGGAGAAAGTAATATTTCTACGTTTGAAAACATTATCACTGCAAAAAAATGCAATTTTTTAGATTTTGTGTTAAGTTTTTCAAATAACTGTTCATATGTATAATCTGCTGCTTGAGTCAAATTAAAAGATAAATATACCCCTAAATGTTTTACTATATCACATTTAGTCCCTAGAATTGATATGTTAAGAGGACACTCCCAATTTGTAAGAATTTTAGTTTTTTGAAAGTTGATTTTGATGTTTACTGTTGACTCTAATTTTTGAAGTGAGTTGGAAACCAATTGTATGTCTTCATTTGATTTTAATTGAAAGGCATTAAAGCCATCGTCAGCAAAAAAAAATGGATCAAATGGTTTTCCATCCAACTTCAAAGTTAGGTTTTTAATTTTAGAACTTGTTAAACAACAATAAAATATGTGGTTGTAAATATCAAATAAACTTCCACTTGAAGGTGCCCCTTGAGAGAAACCAATTTTATTTTTATATTTCTTAGATGAGTTTCCTTTTACAACAATTTTAAAGCTTCCGCCATTTGTAAGAGAGATCCAAGATTTTGCAAAATTGCCTTCTGGAAAAATATGTTTAATTATAGTATTTGATACACAATGTAATGCCTTATCATATGCACGTTGTAGATCAAAAAATATAAGTTGGCTATTGTAGTTGTGCGCTTTTATATGATTTATTATGCTTACAATAGAAATAGTGGCATTGGCCATATGACGCTTAGGTATAAATCCATATTGGTCAGAATGACAAATTTTAGAAAGTAAAGGAGTAACTTTTTTATTAATTGCTTTATCAAGAATTTTCAAAACATTTTCCATTTGTGCAATAGGGCGGCGGTTTCCAGGTATTGTTGGATCAAGTCCTGGTTTGGGAATATATGTAATATTTCTTTCCTTAACAAATGATAAACTAGAATTATCCAAATCAATATCATACATGTTGTTAAAAGCTTTAGTGGTGAATTTAGGTAAATTATCAAGCAAGAAAGCAAATAATTGTGTTGGTTGTGAAGTTGGACCAGGCATGCTATTTGACTTCATGCTCTTGATTACTTTTCTAAATTCACCTGTTGTTGAATATGGATTCGTTAAGTGCTTAATTTTAGGGTACATATTATCAAGCTTTAAATCAAAAAAATTAAGTAATTCATCTAAATTCGAATTAGGCATAACATTTGGGCACACTAGTTGTGCATGCAAATCACCAAAAATGTTGGCTATTTTCTTTGGACAATCAATCAATTCATTATCAACCAGCAAGTTTGAACATTGTTTTTTTGAGTTTCTAAAGTTTTTATAAGTAAAGTTGTTTGGTAAACCATCTAGTAAGAGGGCTCTCATTTGAAAAGTTTCAGAATTGGTTTGAACAAGCATTTTAAAATATTCTTGCTGTTGTTGTATAAGCCGATTGATTTCCTTACTAGCCTGGCCACAATTTATATTTGAATCAATCATATCATAAAGCAAATTAATTTGTTTGTCAAATTCTTTAGTCTTGTTATAAGATTTGAACTTTAATTTAGAAAAAAATCTATCATGCGCTTTTTTGAGATGATTTATTAAATCAAATAAAACTGTGCTATTTTGATGTTCTGAGCTTACATATGTAAAATCATTATCTATTAACCCAAAATTATTACTATAATTGTGACTGCTAATTTTAAAAGAAATAGGATCTGCATTTTCAATTAGAAATTTAGATGTTTCTTCTTTCATTAAATTAATAAAATCCTTATTATTAAATAGATACCCTTGCCATTTTGGTGCTGAATATTTAAATTTTTTCTTGTTTCCAATTCTCATTGATTTATGATCAGAGAAAGAATTGTAAGAAAATTCAATAAAGTTAAAAAAATCCATATTTGTATAAAAATGATCAATATATGAATAAGAATTAATTCTTTGCTTCGTACCCCTCCAGGTATAGCCTGGTTCAATATTTAGTTTATTTGCTAAATCATGCATATTATATTTTTCAAGAAAGGATTGAATAAGGATGTTCCTGTTATTATGTCGTTTTTGATTAAAATCACAATTGGTATCACCAAACATACTAAAATTTGTTATGTTGTTTCTGTCTAAAAATGAGCTAACTTTTTTTAATATTTTGTTGCACTCCTCCCTATTTGAGGGCAAGTAGACAGGGACTAGATTCAAATATTCATTCCCAATTTTTACCCTTACAAACATAGCATGTTTAGAGACAATAACTTTTACATCTCTTTTTCTGTCCTCAATTGAATAACAATTATCCATGAATCCAAAAATGCCTCCTTGCCCCGAATCACATGAAGTCTCCCCAATATATTTCATCCCCTTGGGTAATCGAATCCTTCTGTGAAAAGATTTAAGTTTAGTTTCAAGGCAAAAATAAATAGTTGGAATATGTCTGCAAGAAGAAACCATTTCCTTAATTTTATACGGGACACCATTTAATCTATATCTATTTTTCTTAAACTGTCCCAAACCTCTGACGTTTGTACATAGTATATTTACAGGGCTTTTAGGTAAACTATTCATTCCCTAAAAGTATTACACTATTGCTGTTGGTTAGCAAACCAATACAATCTAAGGTCTATTTATCAAATAAACCCCTTAAACCAATGTTCAAAATTGATGGGTTGGTTTTTTCCCTTGTAGAGTAATTATCAAAAGAAGCAGAAGAACTATTAATATCTTAAAATATAGAGGACTTTCCTAAATAAATTTTTTGAAACAGAATTATAATCTAGAAGTATTTTACCAGTCTAGTGTGTATGTGTGAAAATTTTTATTTTTGTATCTAAACTTTCCTCCCTGATTATTACGTAACAAAAAAAATTAGCCAATGAGAGGCCACTATAAATTTTACCATTGGTCTATAACGGCCTCTCATTGGCTAATTTTTTTTTGTTACGTCATAATCAGTCAGACACTATTACTGTGTTCAATTTTCTTTCATGTTATGTTAGATCAGGGCTGAATATTAAAATCTTATGATTACCTAATTAAATTAATTTCTTGTTTTAGTTTTGCGAAATAGCTTCGCTTACAATTAAAAATCTTTAGTTTTCATTAAGTTAGATTAGGCTTAAAATGTTACACTTGATAGTTAGATTTGATATCTAAAACCATATTTCAGAGATGTCATATGTTAAAAAGACATAATGCTTTTTAATTCAAAAGGTAAATGTGATTTATTGTCAATGAAATTTAGAAAAATTAAAATTTTATATTTTTTGATATATGATTATTTCTGTAAAACGAATAAATCATTTCAACACACACATATTTTTGCTAAATCCTGGGAAAGAAACTGCATCAGCTGTCATTCAAATAAAAACAAACAATTCCATGTTTTCTAAAGGATTGTGTCCAATCACTGGCGCAATATGCTTTTCATTTTCTAAAATATACTAGACAATAAATTGAATGGTATGGCATGTCTCATGATTAAAGTGATGCAAAAATAGAAATGACAGTTTGAGCTTTTGAAAATATTGCGGCTTTGGTAATTAAATAATGAGATACACTTAGCGGAAGTAATGTCACACCTCAATTCCATGTTTTCTAAAGTAACTGTCATTCTATTCCCTATATCCCCCCCCCCCTGTTTTTATCTTCCCCCACATCCCAAATTGCCCAATTTCTGTTTGAAAGAAATTAAAGTAAGAAAATATTTGTTTAAAATGTAAAGTCTGTCTCCTAAATCACTTATGTCAACCAATTTTTCACAAATTTTGTAAAAAATTAGGAATAAAGCACCTCTTCAAACTAATCACACACTAAAATGGTGTCTGCACTACTAAAACTTATAAACCTCTCCTTTTTATCCCACTCAAAAATTATATTAGATTACCGCTCTTAAACCTTGAAAACCCCTTATTTTACCCCTACCCCCTCAAAAAAAGCTTGGGGGTCCCTGTTATGAATTTCGTAGTTTTATTGGGGGTATCTTTGAGTTAAAATAATTTTTATGGCTACTTATTATCATGTTCTACATTGAAGATAAATAAACGTTTTCTTTTGGATTAATCTAACATGTAAAGTATTCTTTTTAAAATAACAAAAGTTAACCTATCCAACAATTCTAAAATATTAACAAACTACTGAAAACAGAATTTCGAAAAACAGGTGGAGGACTTATAAAGCCAAATCTTTTACATATTTCTAGGCTACCCTATATACCTAGTGTTTAAGGTTTCCTAACCTTACATAAATACTTGTACAGCTAGGAAAATGTAAAACCTAGCCAAAGAATTTTTATAGGAATTGATCCATTGTTTATTCCTATTACTGTTTGACTAAGAATAAAATCTTACTTGTTAGCATAAGTTCCAGTTAGTAGAGAATGGAAAAGGATTATTGTTTCATCTAAATCCCAAATAAATACTCTCTCAACCTAAATGATTAACAAGATTTCTTATATTTCATGTAAAGCCAGGGGTGTATATTCTGCATGGGATCCCCTGCTCAGGGGGGGGGGGGGGAAATAAAAAATAAGTGGTTGGAGGGAAAAAAAATGTAAAAATTAAGAAAACTGAAAACATTTTTTCCATTTCGCCCCCCTCCTTGGTTAAAAAAAACTAAAAAATGTGTGGTAGGAGGGATAAAATAAATAAAATATAGAGTTCTTTAAATATTTTTCTATTTCCCCCCCCTACTTTTTAAGAAAAATCTAGGGGGGAAAAAAATAAAAAATTTTGTAGCAGGGGAAAAAAATAAATCTTGTGCAGAACATACACCCCTGTGTAAAGCTTAATGAATTGAAAATCCGAAGAAAATGGTCAAGATGCGCAAAATTTCATTTGGACAAACAGACAAGACATACAAAAAATTGAACATGCGATGATTATGGATAATATACTTAAAATAAATTACATATAGGCAGGCTCAAATAAGTCCTATACTAGTTTAATAGATATACTTCTAATTAATACATAAAAGAACTGGAAATTATTATCCGCTGTATTAGAACCATATTTTATCCATACAAAAAATCGTTTATCGTATGGTATTATAGATATTTTTTACGAGTAATACGATGCGATAAATAACCATTCCATAGCATTTGGCAAAAGATGCAACCCATCCTCCCAAACAACTATTAATTTGAGCCCCTAAAAGCTCGAGTTGTTATTATTTAGATAAGATAAAGTGTGCCAACTCTGGCTCTACCTGGTTTTCAGGATCTGGAGATCCACTGTTACGCCGTTTACTCCTACCTCGCGAACCTAAAACATTTACAATTCACATGGAATACTATATATTTAAAAATATAATAAAAATTTACACTTTAATCATCCACATATCTTGGATATAAAATTATTCAGAATAATGCTGTTATATGTTATAAAACAAAAGAGGTGATTTTGTTTATCATAATAATAAGTGTGCATACACAAATTTATATTCATTTATCATACAAAAACAATGATGACAACATCCAAATAGCGAAGGCCTAAAATCAGACAGTATCATCACATCATCCAGAAACCATATGAATTGTATCATAGTGGAAATTATTTTAAAAAATTCAAGAATCCGAATGTTTTCGATGGACGTCATTGAAATTTCTGCTAGGGTTTCTAAATCGTACCTTACTGTTTCCGGAATCATAATAAAGAGTTTACAATCGATATGGCGTTTTTAACTTGTCTAAATTAACGATAAGAGCTCTCCGTTACTGACTGACGGATCAACCCTAATCATAGAAAAGTTTTGCTATAAAAAAATCCATACTTGAGGACTTAAGAAGATCCGTGTCAAGGGTGACTCCATCTGTTAGGGATGCTGGGGGTGGCAGGTTTGATAACTGGTAAATAGTTGGTGCACTGCTGGTAGACGGCGAACTAGAACCGGTCATGTAACTAAATTTTTTAAAAGATAAGTTTATTTATGTTAAATTAAATCTAGGGTTTATTTTATTGAAGTAATACAGATATCTGCAATTGTTAAGTCTATTAAGGTTAATAAAGTTTCTGAAAATGTCTTGGCAAGTAAACAGGTGTATTTATTGTTACCAGTTTCAGACAATGATTTTTGTTTTGAAAGTGTTTAATACTTAATGCTGAGATTTAAAGAAAGAAGAAATTTTACTAAATAATAGATGATATTAGCAATAGCAAATTATGCATACCTATTTGGATGATAGGTACTCCTTAATATGTATATAATAGATAGCTTTATATTTACTTACTTGTATTGATTTACAGATTGGTAGAAATAATTTCCATAATAGCTGGCTCCATAGTCACTCCCACCTTTTCCTGTAAAACCTTAAAAAAAACTATCAGCACATGTGTAATATAGATGAGTTATATTTTTGCATCAATTCAAAAGTTTTTAACAGGCTTCCCTACTTAAATCTCATATTTTTATTTGTTAACAATTTGTGTCATGTTTTTCTAATCAGAAATTTTGATAGGTTGGTAAATTAAAAAAATTCTGCTAACCTTGAGGTTGTGTCCAAGGATAATTGTGATAATACTGACTGTAAAGACTTGGACTATACAGATCATAACCCCGTGACAGGTAGGGACTGCTAGACGGATTATTACCCGCCGCTGCACCACCATTTCCCGCCGTGCCGTTGCCGGCGGCCCCGTTAAATGTGTATGGGTAGGCTGACTGTGGCGTATCCGTGTCCTCCATATTTGTTACTCCAGGTGTTCCTGTACCTTCACCACTTATATCATAATAATTGGAGTTTATATATCCAGAATCTTGATCATGTGACGTGCTGTTGTTTAAATCTATGTTGTTGTTGTTGTTGTGGCAAGGGGAATTATTATTAGTTTGATGTTGAGCTGCTGCCGGATGTAGAGAGGTTAGATTAAGAACATCTCCAGCACTGGACAGGTCCAGATGGATTTGCAGCTGACCAGATTGTAAATCAAGCTTGTAGCCTGGCTCAGAAAAGTCAGAAAGTCTAAATGTTGAGCTGGCTGGACTGGTTGTCTCCTCCTGGATGCTGGTCACCTGATTATTATTTGGAGAAGATGTGTGGAGGGGTGTGAATCCTGAGGATACAGTCAGTGATGCTGCTTCCAGTGGTGGTGTGCTTGATGAACAAGCCTCGGGTATACGGTACACAGGAGGTGAGAGATTTGTGTAAGATCTCTCTTGTTGCTCAACCTGGTAAGAACCGACAGGCGTTAATTCTTGATAGTGATGATGATGTCGTGATACAAGATTGTGGCCGTGTGGGTCAGCGTGTGGGTCAATGTGTAAAGAAACTGTCGGCGCAGTATAATTATCACATTCAACAGTGTTGGTACCTGGCGTGTCGGCTGCTCGGTTGGGGTACGAGTTGACAAGCGCTGGATTAGCTGATGGCAACGAAGGACTTGATGAGCGGTAGATGTGTAGCTCTGTCGGGGACTGAACAAGGCTACCGGCTCCTAAAGCTTCGCTATGGTGATGATCGACGGTTGAAAATTGTTTGTGATCATGCGTATGAAGGTCTTCTTTATCACCTGAAGATCCTAGGACTGTTAAAGTTGTTTGACTCTGGGGTTGGGGAGATAGTCCTTCTCTGGTGTGATGATACTCTGGTTGGCCTCCAGGATCAACCTCCTGGTCACGTGATTCAATGTTATAATGTGGATGGTGGCGCTGAGCTTCTACTCCTCTCTCCTCACAGCTTGTAGAGGTTGGGGACCTAGACATTTAAAAACTTTTGTTAAAAAAACTGTTAAAATAATAGAATATGAAAAACAGTAAAAACAAACAATAAAAATCGCATTACACTAAATATTTACAGATTTATTCATATAACTTTACTAGAAAGCTTTATTTTAAATCTCATGTATTATTATCTTAAGTTCTATATTGTATTTTGTTTTTTTTAAGAATATTTAATTTGCATATCGATAAATGCTAAATGTTACTAAAGCTTGAACACGGATTTCAAAAATTGCAACGTGAAGCTTGAATATTTTAATGTTTGATTTATTTACTTCAGTAAAATTAAAATTTTTAATGCGACAACATGTCAATTTTAAGATACAAAGAATTTGTTGAAAAGCAAGGACGGTTCCATCCTAAAGTAGCAAAACTTCATCCTTTTAAGAAGTAACAAAAAGTGTCTCTCTCTATATATATATCTTAAGAATTCGCTAACCCTTGGGCTTATATGGTTCTCCTTTACAGTGAAGCTTCTAGGTTTGGCTTATGGCTATTTATGTAGAGGGTAAATCCAGCCTCCCAAGAATAAAGGTACTAAGAAAGAGAGGGAATGTCTGATTGAGCCAATAGGAGAATCGCATCGGTACATACATTTAATTTCATTGGTTGAAATTTTGTACACATCTTGTTACGAATGCATGTTTTTTTTCATTTCATACATAGATAAAAGTCAGCTGTAAACAGTATATTTTCTTAGTAGAAAGCTTTGCGGAATCAGAATTAACTGCCCAAAAATTTCGTTTAAATTTGAAAGCTTAGTAACGAGGTGGATTCTTAAAAAAAAAGTTAGGCTGGCTACTCGCTGGTGAGGCAAAATTATTTTTATGAAAAATCCTCCAAAATCGAATAAAAAAATTTACAAAAATTAAATAAAATCTTAAAAGGGTTATTAACATATGATTTTGTTTAATTTTTGTAGATTTTTAATGTGCTTTTGGATGATATTTCACAAAAATAATTTTGCCTCACTATCGAGTAGCGAGTCTATAATTTCTTAAGAATCCACATCAGCTTGAGTCGAAAGTAAACATACTTTTTTCTGCTAGAAATGTTCCTTCTTAGATTTGACGAAAAAAGGGTTCAGAATATGCTTCTATTCTTATATTTCTATTCTCCCAAGAGAATCGCCCTTACTTTTTCTTCCTAAACTAAACTTAAAATTGGAGGGTCGAGTTTCGTACCTTACAGGCAGCTAGGGGCGTATCCGCCAGCGTTAAATATTCAAAATGAAAAATGTAGAAAGAGAGTGGACAAAAAAAACTAAAACTAACCTACATGAACTTATAGTGAAGCTTTGCCACTGACAAAGGTGAATACCTCAAATGTTTCAGATTACAAGTAAATTTACAGTGAGTATCTTTTGTGTGTGTGTGTGTGTGAGTTTCTGTGTGTGTGTGAGTATATTTGTATTCAGCCCATGTAGGGTTCAGACCTCAAATTGGTTGGAAATAATGGTTTCAAATGGTTTTAAAATTATGTATAGACAATGCCACTCTCTCCGGGGAACAAAAGAGCAGACAAAGCCCCCCCCCCCCCCCCCCCATTGTTATTTTTATTCAAATACAAAAAAAAATGTAAAAGGCCTCTGCAATTTTTACTCTCCAATAAATAATTCTTTATACTTTAAATTTGTTTAAATAATCAATTTAAACAATACAATTCAATATAAATATACATTAAATATAATCAATATTGAAGAGAAAATAATATTTTGAAGGTTTAACAGTTTAAATAAAATTTTAAATGTAATATAAATGCCTTTTTTAGCGGATGCAACTAAATTTATGTACGATAATGAACACCATATGTATAAAATAATTCTTTTTTTTTAAGTCTTTACTGGGAGGGACGAAACCACTGGTCTAATTTTCTTGAATCGAGAATGATGTAGAAAGAATAAGTGAGTGAGTGAGTAGAGGAGAAGAACACATACAGAGATGCTACGCTACCAAAAATCAATAATGAACCTCTGCTCTATAAAACAAAGTTTCATATTTCACAATTACTAGCCTTAATTAGATTTATTTTATTTAATTAAGAAAATAGAATTTTCTCTCAACCAGGGTTCTATTTGTTTTAATAATGGCTTTGCCCCAATAGCCTCTAGGGGCCTTTACCTATAAGTTCAGGGGAGATTTGAGAAGATCTTTTTTATTTAAAAAAAATATGTTTTTAAAAAATTTCTTTCTTTTTTTACCGAGATCTTAAGCTTTAGACGGACAGTGAGACATCGTTCTACTTTGTATTATAGTAGATAATAATATAAAGTACTAAGCTTTTTGGTTTGTAGCGAAGGATCTCGCTAACCACGGAACCGATATGGTTCTCCTTTAGAGGGAAGCTTAGTATGAGCCCTGAGATGGTTTTAGGATATTTTATTTTTTAAAACAAGTCTGGGTATGGTTTTAAGCTATTTTCTGCTCTTCAAATTTAGAGCCCCTAGTTGCTAGGGGCACAGCCGCTAGTTATAGATAAAGTAGCTGAGTGGGGTACCCCTTTTTTAAGTGGGTTTTCATTTTTATTCTCGGGGCTAAACCTCTTCAGGGGGAGAGGGGTGATGAACGTCCCAATCTTAATAGCATAAAATCACTAAATCTGTCCACCAACCTGTAACCGTTTACGAAATCTTACCGTTCATACAAACATACAACTTTACATTAAAAGATATATCATTTAAAAGTTTGCTGTTTTATATTGATGTAAAACAATGTTCGTATGCATATGTATCTTATTAGAGTTTCTAGAGTATTTTTATTTTATTTTAGATGGAAGATCACCTAAACCCCCGACCCCTGTTTTGTAATCCAAAACAGGGGTCGGGTGTTTACATCAATGTGTCGAGGCAAGCAAAGAAACCTACACCTTATTTTGAAATGAAATTAAAAATGGAAGGTTATTTTTTCTTTTGCTTGATTAACTATTTAGGTCAGGTAGTGTTATTTTGGGTATTTCGCAGGTACAGGCATGATAGGGTTCGGGCTTCCCTGTTAAGGTTAGGCATTGGAATTGATTTTTAATTCATTTCAAAATTAAGAGTGAATGGCTTGAGTACTTCACAGGGAACTGTGAGGGAAAGTACCCAAAAGAATGGCAAAAAAAGAACTAACATGAAACAAGAATAACAAAGATATTTTTTTTTTTAAAATATTTCCTTTGAGGGTGAGATGGCTCATATAATGAAAAAAGTTTAAAATCGGTTTAAAAAGTTATGCTCTAGTTATGACTATCGGACATTATAGAGTATCTGTGCTAATTAAATGTTGGATTATTATTCAGTGTTGAAAAATTTACAATTTTCTGTACAATTTGTGTTAGTTTCTTTCAGGTAAAATACAATACAAACAGTGCATTAATTAATTCAATGAAAATAGAATTTAAAGAAGACCATCCCAAAAATATACTAATACTAATAAATTTTTCCATAACGAAACATTGTCAAACATTGTTAAAAAAAATGCCAATTACTTCCTATTTTTTAAAAAGAAATAAGTTTTATGTTTTCATAGGTATAATTTTAATAATTTTTGAAACAGTATATCGAGAGAAATAGATTTAATTGCATTTATAGGATATCTTTTTTACAATGTTTTTTTGGAAACTAAACGCATTACTTTTCTATTCTTTTTATTAAAAACAAATTAAACCAGTTACCCAAAGAGCCAAAAATATTTTAACATAAGAACAAAATTATTACTTTGTATCTGAATATATCTTCTTAATTTTTGTTTTCATAACCGTTGGGTAAGTTTTTAAAAAAATAATTTGAGAGAAAAAACAAAGGTTATGTTTTTATTTAAAATATATTTACGCATCGGAAATAGGTTTAAAAATATCAAAATATTTATAGAACTTGATTTTAACGGCTTTGAAATAATTTTTATTAGTACAACATAGTCCAAAATAATAAATATATCCAATAACGAAATTAATTTCAATAATAATATTTACCTTAAAATTTGAAGTTAATATTGGTTGGAAGATAATTGTGCTAGGAAGACAGAAGAAGAGTGCTTTAGTGGTAAAGATGTGAACTTTTATATCAACAGGACAAATTAGCAACCAGTCTCCGCTGAGAAAACCTGACAAAAGTGCAACACACACAAAATATTATAGAAATAGTCAAAAGTGCAAAAAAATTGGTGAGTGTTCTGTTAGAAATGTGCTTTTTGATTCTTTTCACTTTATATATATATTGATGTGCGTTTTTAGGTTAGGTTAGGTTAAAATATGACACACCCGGGGCTCATTTGTTGCGGGGCTTCTGTTATATCAGCCGGCATCACTATCAATTTAGTTTACAATAAAATAATATAACTTGGTAAAGCACTATTTTTTTCTCTCACTTTTTTAGAAATCACTTTATATTTGTGTTGCTCATTTTTGAGATAGATAGATAAATGAGATTAAAATCTAACTTTTAACTATTAAATTACTTTAATATTGTTTTTTTTACAAGAATACTGTGAAGGATATACAGTTGAGACAGTTTGATAATGTTGAAGGAGATGAGATACTGTAGCTGTGTCTGTGTGTGATGAACATAACAGAGTCAATAATGTGAATTGTGATCACTAAACATAGGGGACGGGGAAAGGGGGTGCATCATGTAGGAGCATATCCCGGTAGAAATGTTTCCTCCACAGAAGAGTGAAAAGGGAGGGGGAGGGGGGTTAGACTTAAGAAGGAAGTTAACTCTTTCATTCTCCTCCTCTTTCTCTTTCTCTAGGTAGCGGCAGTTTTTTGTTCAGGGTTGCAGAAAATTTTTGTTTATATTAATCTACATAAAGTTTTGCTTTAAGAAAATCTATTCATTTTGGCAATTTATTTTTAACAAAGTAATACAAATTGAATTTCCCTCAACAAAAATTTTGAAAGAAAATGTAAATATTCAAATCTGGCAACCCTATTTGCCGCTGAGGCCCTAAAACTCCGCCTTCCCGCACCCTTTCCCTCTCCCCATTTTCAGCTTACCTGCCTTATGATTGGTCAGACTTGTTAATCATGTGATTAAACCGAATGATACCATTGGTTGTGTACTTCAGATGATATCTTCTTAGCTCAAAGGGTGCTCATGTACTAACAAGGACAAAATTCATAGAAGATTATGTTTATAAAATTGTACATAATCGCTCCAGGATTCACCATATAACACTCCAACCAATAGGTCACACTCATAATGTAAAAGTTCTGTGCCAAAATAGCGTAAAAATCAACCGTAGAGTACGTATTATCTGGTAATAATTATAGAGAAGCCACACATCAAGAAACATCTTGCAAAGTTTAAACCCGACAGAATGATTCTAACATGATAAGATTTACCATCAAAGCAAAGGACAGACGCATTCTAAATGTTTAAAAGCTATGCTTAAAAATAGAAAAAGTCTGACAAGCAAACATATTTTTGTATACAAAAAAAGCCAATAAAAAAGTGCATCTTTGTTTATGTCTGGGCCACAGCTTTCAGAGGTGCCTCTAATCCTAAATAAATGTTGTAGAGCTTGAAATAAAAAAAAAACATTTTAACCATTCTAAAAAAATCATTATTGGCAAATCTATCTAATTTTCCTACCATGATATAATTGATTTTTAAAAGTTAGTTTTGTAGATTTGAAATTTATTTTTTTATTTAATAGGAACAATTTTATCCAAATTAAACAAGCCAAAATCAAGGTGACACACCTACATATGCTAGTTATTGAATAGATGTCCTACTGAAAAGTTTTAATTTGTGTTTATTGTATGACTTCACTACTATAGACCCTTGACATTTGAAATCGAGTTAATCAACCCTCACATTTCTCTTGGATTTGCCCCATTTCATATTTTATTTTTACAATTTTTCTGTTTAATAATTTTGTTTTGTTTAGTCTAGAATAATACATATATAATATTGTTTGCACAAAACAGCTATTTTTTTATTTTGATTAAAAATAAATCAATCATCGTTTTAAGAAATGAGTATGAATTATAAGTAGCTTTCCTGAAATTAAAACCGTACGTTAGAAAATCCATCCTTGAGATGAAACAATTGATATAAATTCATCCCACTCTTTTATTTGTCTCACCCACCAAGAAAATAGCTTATAATCAATCATCCCATGACCAGTATTTATATTCTCTGAAAAGCCTATCGGTTCAGCGTTTCGGATCTTAACCTTCAGACAAAGGGACAGATATATATCGTTTTACTTTGTATTAAAGATGTAAATATATATTAAAATTAAGTTTGGTGCATTAGTTTATGAACACACATACAAAATAATCATATGTGCTTCAGTCTTCAGGGGGTGGAGGGCAGGAGAAAAAAGAAGAGACAAAGAGAAAGATTAGGAAAAATAAGGTGTAGGACTGTTGTAAGGGTGGGAATAGAGGGTTGAGGGGTGTATGGGATGGAGGGTGTGAGGGGGTGAGGCTAGGGGTGTAACTTGACCCGGGGTCATCTTGCTCCAATTCATATGTTGGATTTATACAAAAGAATGTCGACAATGTTTAGTCAGACTCGTACATAATGAACTATTTAAAAAAGGATTAATGGATAAAAATGTTTGTTGCATAAGTTCTTTTTATATTCGAGATTGAAGTTGTCACACTAATACCACCTAGTTTATTTTTAACAGCATGGAGTAATGCTTTATATGTAGATTCCTGACCTTGCGGGAAAAAAAACTTTTTTAATTGACTTTTTTATCAAAATTACTATCAATTGGTGTTTTAATTGCAAGATTTTCTTACAAAAATAAATAAAATTTCTGAATTATAGTTTAGTGGTACAAATATGGGAAATAAGACTTGATAACCTCATAAAACCTACCCCCTACCGTACCGCTTCTCTGAAAAATACTGTTTAGAAACAGGAATATAGGAATACATATTTCAAGAACAAATTAGCACTTCATTTTCAAACACTCTGCTTTTTCTTTCCATTAACCTATTCATGGTCACATGATCACACAACAATATTCAGATGATATTTTGAACAAAATTTGTAAAAACATATTATATTATTACCTTCAATTTACCTATCCCTTTGTTCATGATTAAACAAGAAATATGTGATAATTTGATAAAATTAGCAGAAACTTGCTAGATTCAGCTTCCAGTCTAAGTTTTTTTTTCTGGATGATAGTTAATAATGAGGGATAAATTATTTCACTTTCCAAAAATGATGTAACATCGTACGTAGATTAGAAAAATTGTGGACAATTTTGCGATGAAAAACTAAGTTTTTAAAGCTACACTAACACTAATGGCAGAACTAGTTTATAAACTTTTGGAGTTTGAATATACCCAATACCCTAAAACATAAAATAGATATCTTGGTTATTTATTTTTTAAATTATGTGAAATATAAAAAAAGGAAAATCATTTTGATTACTAAAAATAAATGGTATAAAATCTCTTAATAAATGAAAAGAATTTCTGAGGACCGAGGTACCTACAAAATTATGCGTATATTAGCTGCGCTACTTCTGTTGCATATTAATGCAAAATCATGTTTCCCATGTTTATTAATTATAAATATTTTACAGTTTATTCTCACGATAACAAAACTTAATTTGTAACATTTGAAGAATTTACCCCCAGTCCCCAACGTTGTTTTACAATTACATATTTCATTTAAAGAAAAAATATCAATGTCCTAACTCAAGTCTAGTTTTATCCTATTAATTTATGAACAAGGTTACGCTAATACCCCAAGTGATGATAAACAAAATTCCCCTTCTATGGATTAAAATAATTGATTAAAACGTTTGAAGACTGATAGTTTTAACCAACAAATAAACATTTAATATAAGTTTGTAAGCCAACAAATGAGAAAACGTGGTTATTTTACTTTAGGGAATTCTACTACGTACGGTGTTACGACCGTTTGTAGCCTTGTTTACATGTTGTATCTTATCCAACATGAATCATCCTTATAATAAAGTAAAAGGATATCACTATATTTATCTGTTCGTACCGAAGGATCTCGCTAACCGCTGAACCGAAAAGGTTCTCCTTTACAGGATAGCTTCTCATAGGTAATGGGAAGGTTTATAACTAATTTGGGGGAGGGTACCGTCACCCTCCCAAGAGAAATCAACCCTAGACCCCCCCCAATTTTTAAAAAATCTAAAATAAAAATTTGGGTTTTTGAATTCAACTCCCCACTTCTCATTTGCCTCTAGAGGCCTCTTGGGGGCGTAGCCGCTAGTATTTTATAAAGTTGAAAGCTTTTCTTGCCCGTTAAGATTTAGCTAACCACTATTGTAATAATTTATTTTCTCGTATTCATTCGAATCCAGTGGATAGGAACCGGTTCTCATCCATACGAAAAAACTATGTCTAGCATCGTATTATATCAAGTTTTCTACGAATATAGAAATGTACAATCATAAGATTAAAACCAGTTTTTTTAGCCGGTGCCTCCGGCACCTCGGGGCTAAAAAACACTAGTTTTAATCATATAATTGTACATTCTATATCCGCGGAAAGCCGTTTATAATACGATAAATAACTATTCTTATCTAGGTCATAGGATGGTTTCAAGCTATTTAATACCTCCTCTAGATTATAGCTTTTGTTTAATATAATAACAGCAAAAATTTTGTAAAAGAAACATAATCTTTTATTTAAATAATACTTATTTATTTAATACTTTCATAAAAATTGCAAGAACATTAAACAAAAATTGTATATATGAGGAATTTTTAAACATTCTGGATTTTGTTAGCAATTATGTTTGATTTTTATTAGCGTTGTCATATTCCATAAGGTTTTTATTAGCATACTATTGGGAATGTCCTTGAAATAACAGATACTTCAGTAGTAGAATGACAACAACGTGGGATGTAAGATTTTATTTCACTGTACTTTATAGCATATTTTAAAAGAAATCATTCTTTCTAATGCCTTTCAGGTAACCACTCTGAAAATGTTATTTCCCCAGTATTCTTTATAAAAGTTTAGATGCCCAAGAAATCACCCATAAAAGCTGGGATTTTATTCATTTACATTTGAAGGTCGAGTTCTTAACCTGTAACATCTAAGGTTATCAAATTAATAGATTTTATAAAGGATAGTTTTATATTATTTAAGGAGATATATTTTGCTGTTCGAGGAAAGCATGAGTTTATATAATAGTCCAAATTTTTATTACAATAAAGTGAGTTAGAATAGGGAGGAGCCTAAAAAAGAGGCGTATATCATAATACATTTATGGACGGTCAACTCAGGAAGTAATAATAGTTTGCATTCCTAAGATTCTTTTGTAATTTTTATAGATGTGCAGCTTTAGGAAAGCATTTTTTTATATAATAAAAGAAAATATGTTATAAACAAACTTAATTCCACCACTTTACGATTTGAAAAGGATAAAAAAAAGATAAATCTAATCGAAAAACATGATTTAATATGAAAACCAATGTTTTTTATTGTAATAATTCGGAATAGATATTTGAAAGTGGCTTTGTTTAAATTGCAAGATGGGCTTTTTGTCTCATGAGTCAATCTTTTTAGCCATTATTGTGAAGACAGGTATTTTGTAATTGTTTATTTTAAAAAGGTTGCCGACCCCTCTTGGAAACTCTGGTTTAAGAAGTTAAGCGCAGATGAAGGATATAAGCCAAGAAGGGAGGGGATAACGCCCGTTTCAGTTATTTACAAGCCTACACCCACCCCCCTCTCCCCCGACCCTCCTCTCAAAATTTGATTACTGTAAAAAAATATTGATAGTTGATGCGAGGTGATATAACCCTAAAATATGCAACAAAAGTTACAAAGTTAGTCTACACGTTGGTTGTGTGTGCAATCCACTTTTAAAGTAAATTTCATTATCTGACGTACTAACTATTTGTATATAGCTGCGCTACCAAATCCTAACTATATAAGGAGGAGAATAATCATTATATTCTACTATTTTTAGGTCCAGTAAAAAATAAGAAGGGGAGGGGGGAGGGTTGGCCCATTTGTTCACCGGATGTGAAAATTATTAATCAAAATCACATGTGTTTTTCATTTTTTTTTCAAGTCTAGCCTCCTCTTTTAAAAAAACCATCCCCCTACCAACATAGACAAATAATATCAAAATGGATTGTGATGGTGAAAACACAAACCCAACGGTGATTACTCTCCAAGCTGAAATAAAATCTTTATCCAGTGAAGTGAAAAAACTATCTAAATCATTACAAGAAACCCAAAATTTAGTTAAAACATTACTAGAAAACGGTAAGGTTAGTGATATTTCAGCTGAAGTTAAAAACATTAAGCAATTACTTGACATTGACAAAAAGCCAACACCAAATCTAAACCTAAACAGTCACAACCCATCCCCTGATCTTGCCAAAATTGGACGCTCTGTTCATATTGGCAATATAGGTTCTGTCATTAATGTCAACTCCAACACATGGATGTACAAAGACAGCCACTGGGACCAAATTGCAGCTCTATTTGGTAATAATGCTGGAATTGTCAAAATCCAACAGCTGCGCCACAAGCAGTACAATGGAAAGCTTGTCTTTCCAGTCAATGTGTTCTATGCATCTGAAGGACACAGAAAAAGCGCTCTGACAGCTCTGAAATCCCATTGTGAAGCCAATGGAGTTTCCATGCCATCCTGTCAGTTTGCCCTGGCCTCCTATCCAGAACTGCAACACAAGGTTAGGCTTGTGACACAAACATTGCACGAAGCTAAACACCATGGTTTGGTCCAATCCTACTCCATCACAAACTTCACCACAATCAAAGGCGGCACTCTCATTCCCCTTTACCAATTCGAATCACATGGAATCTGGTCAAAAACCAAAGATGCTGCATCTGTGGCAGTGTTCAGTGCTGAGAATGCTCCTGGCATGGCTGATACATTGAAAACAGAAAGAGGCCTTTACCTGAAAGAAGCAATATTCCAACATATCGATGACACTATCCCACAATACCTCCCCCCTCATCCACCCCCAAAACCAACGCTTAAGGACATGCTGCCAGAATCTATCAAATCTCCTCAATCTAAATCTCCATCTAAACGCTCTATGAATCAGGATTCTCAAGATTTTATTTCAAATAAAATCATGAGAAAAGACTCGCAGGTATCCATCAACACACACACATCCTCCCATCAAAATCAGGATTCTCAGGATTTTATTTCAAATAAAATCATGAGAAAAGACACACAGGTTTACATCAACACACACACATCCTCCCATCAAAACCACACTCCCCTACCCCCTGCACCTGTAGCACACGGAGATTACAGCCTGCCCCATATAAGTAATACCTCAGAATTCCCCCCCTTCCCCCCTCCAAACTTTCCAACCCCTCTCCTAAATCCCTCATATTGTTTTGATCAAGGAAGTAATTTAAATACAATGGTCTAATCTAAACCCCCAGGATGAATATATACAATGCAACTACAAAACATAAACTCTCTACAAGTGTCTTATCCCTGATTGAACTAATGTCTTTTATTGTAGCCTTCTAGTTTCTATGATCAATAAAAACGAAGATTTTCTACAATTAGGCCAACATGTCCGTACATACGTCTGCAATCCTGGCCGTCCGACCGCAAGCAATGGATTACATTTGAAATGTGCTGAACTCAATCTTTTTTTTTACATCAATTCTACTTATACAATCGTTCTTGAATTTTCAATATATTATTCTAAGAAAAACAAAGAAGTTAATTATCAATTTTTTTAAACAAAGTATTTTGAAAAAGTTACTGCATCTTGCAACAAAGGAAGTACTATAACGCTCAGATCTATGAATTTCTTCTAGTTAGGACTCCGCCTTTAAGAATGTTGTCATCCTTGTGCAATAGTTTTTTTTAAACAGGGGAAACACAAGCTTTTTAATACAATAAATGCGAAGCAGTGACAAGCTAAAAACTTTGTTAATTAACATTTCTCGTTTAACAATTATTAACATAGTAATCTTATTTAATATATGTAAGGGACCAGAACTATTTGAAGGAAACTTCGCACCTAAAAACAGTTGTATCATTACAAAATTATAAGATAAAGAAAGCGGTGGGAGTGTCGAACTGTGGCGTCGGGGGAAGGTGACAATTGACCAATGAGAGGCCGCTACATATTTTACTGCAGTGAATACTGGCTTCTTATTGGTTAATTGTTGATTTTTTCTGGCGTCATGGTTGGACACTTTTACTGTTTTCTAAGTTAAACCACGGAAAATGGATCATAAGCACAATTAAACAAAATCTTTAATCTATAAGCACCAACTATTTCTTAATCAAAAGTTAATTTTATTAGTAACACTGCGGAAAAATACAAATATTAATGCACAAAGCCAATATTTATTTTATATTTCAGGGATAAGACACCAGAGTTGCTTTTGTTTTAACATTTCAGCATAATTGTAATAAGCTGCTCTCTCTTTAATTGAATGATTAATTCTCAACAGTAAGTTGTTATAGGGAAAAATCTTTCATTTGTTTTTACCTATTTTTGGCCAGAGCCCAAAGCCAAACTTCTATTAGAAATTTGGGCAAATACTTTTCAGAGGTTTTTTTCCTCTGAAACCCCAGTCCCCCATCTCTGTGTTATCAAGCACAACCCCCCCCCCCGTGCCCCCCCCCATTCTCTGTTTTATATTAAGCTCTGTAAAAACTTGTATAGTAGTTTAGTGTAAATATTTTTTTATGTCTCTTAAAGAAAATTTTAATATCATATTTAGCAATGTACGCGGGTTAGGATCTCTATGCACAAACCAAATAGGACATCGAACAAATAGAATCTCCCATAAGATACAAGAACTTGACTTTTCAAGCCAAGGCATTCCCTCCTTATATTGCTTACTTGAAACAAAACTACCGGCAGATAAAAACATACCAAAATTACCAAGGCATTTAAAATTTGTAGGGCAAACTGCAAACAAAAAAGGTGGCATTCTTATTTACATCCATAATAGTCTTGAGTTTGATAATTTTAAAGTTATTTATTCAAAATATGCTGTGTACGTAAAAATTAAGATTGGAACTACATTCATTGAAAATATCATTGTATACCTTCCCTGTGAATTAAAGGAATGTTTAGCAGTGTTACATCAAATAGAATTGTTTATTCAGGAAAATTCTATAGAAAACTTTTGTTTCTATGGTGATTTTAATATCTCCGACACTTCACCACACCATCTGACAAAGGCCAAACGATTAAATAGAATATTAAATAGATTCAACTTGTTTGATTTATCTGAAAAACTAAACTACAACCATGATTATACATGGTGCACAATCAGAAACGGTAAATTTCATTCTAGCAAAATCGATCATTTTTACTGCAATATTAATATGTTTAATTCAATAAAATTCCAACACAATAGTTTCAGCGATCATAAGCATTGTACTGTGTCTTTTAGAAAGTCCTTTATTTATTGTTCTCCTACATGGAAAAGTCATCTTTAAAAAAAAAACAGACTTTGTTGAGCATTTAAAAAAAGAAACTATTTCATTTTTGTATGATTTGTCTGAAATACAACACCTAAAAAATACTAAAGAGGTTTATGTTACAAATCCAAACTTATTTGATAATGAAGTGTCATTTGATCATTTAGAATACAAAGAAACCTCAGCATTTTTTGACCTTTTAACACATTTAAAAAAAGCTCATGACAAATTTTTTTCAAAAGACAAGGCAAAAAACTCTATAAAGCTTAAATCGTTTGATGATGAAATTTCTAAACTGTACAAAAGTATGAAAAATCAACCCAACATTGACACAGTGGAACAAATACAGAAACTTGTATCAAGTCAACAGGAATATTTTAAGTCTCTTGTGTATTCACAAGCAGAGTTTAAATATTTTCGGAGGCTGCAATATGATGGAGGATACAACAACATGACTTTTAGGCACATACCAAACTTTAAAAAAACGTCGTATAAAATCAATACAAATGGAGAAACAGTAACATCTCCCCAAAAGTTGGCTAATTTGTTTGCTAACCAACATGCTAAAATTATAAGCCCTGAGTGTGTTCCAAAGTCAACATTGAATAACTTGCTCAATGATTATGATCTTAACATGGAAAAAATTTTTCCTAGAATTAAAAATCTCACTAGTCCATATTCAACTACAAAACAATTCAGGGAGATTATTAATTCTATGAAAAACACAAGCGCGCCAGGAATTTCATCACAACCAAAAGCACTTTTTCTTTTTCTCTTAGATTTATTGCCAACTTTCTTTACTAAAGCATTAAACAAATTATATGATATAGACATTGACAACAGTCCCTTTAGATGGATAAAAGACAGAAATGTAATTTTCATTCCCAAAAAAAAACTTTGATCTGACTTTAATTGAACACTTTCGCGCAATAGTACTGTTAGAGATTGTTTACAAAATATTATCTAAAGCCTTAAATAGAAAACTTACGTCATATTTGGACAGAATCGTCCACAGTGGTCAATTTGCCTATGTACCCACAAGATTAATGTCTAATGCAAGTATTAATTTGACTGCCGAAATCAATCACATGGAAAAAGCCCAATCTAATTGCCAAATAATATCATTTGATTTTTCTAAAGCCTTCGACATGGTTTTGGAAGAGGTTTTTAATGTCATTTTATCCTTCATATTCCCTGAAGGCAATTTTGCTCATTGTTTTATTAATTTTACTAATAGGGGTAGATTCAGAGTTGCTGTTAATGGATATTTCTCTAAATGGTTTAAAATTAAAAGGGGCTCGTCGCAAGGAGACTCGCCTTCTGGTTCAAAGTTCATTATTGTCAAACATATTTTTATTGCATGCTTAGAAAGTACTAAGATTAAACATATTTATTATAAAATAGGACCCACCCCTGTTAGACCAAAAAGTTTTGCTGATGACACTATTATAAGCACCATTTTAAAAGAAAACAAGGACGTGTTGGAACTTATAAACCTTCTGTCCAAATTAGAAAATAGTATAGGACTGCAAATAAATTTTGACAAAACAAAAATCTTAGTTCAAGGTTCATATCCAAGTGAATTATCAAAATTAGGCCAAATCGTGGAATACTTTAAACATTTAGGGATATATATTTCCTTTAATCAAACACTAGCTAAAGAAATGACATATAATGAACTTTGTTATAAATTAGAAAAGAAAGCTAAAAGGTTTCCCCTTAAGCCAGGATACAATCTGCTAAAAAGAAGAAATCTATGCTCTGCCCTACTTTCTTCTTCAGCCTATCACATCTACCGAGTTTACAACCCTGACGAGAAAACCCTGCAAAGATTGCAAAAAATTGTGCTGCAATTCCTATGGTCTCAAAGAAAAGAAGATGGTACCATTACTTCAAGAACAAAAATCGCTCGTCCAAGGATTGAATTAGATCTTAGAAGGGGTGGATTAAATTTATTATTACCAAAAAGCCAATCTTTCTCAATATGGATTAATAGTTTTATGAGTTGTCTTAAGTATGCATCTGACCACCCTGACACAAGTATTGGCTTAATTTTCACACACAAACACATGCCTATTAAGTCATTATTAAAGACTTTTAGTTTTCTTACTCTTACTAAATATCAAAAAACTTTCAAAGAACTTTATCCTTGCAAGGGCGGCGATTATTTCGAAAAAGCTTTAGAATTTTTCTACAACCTTGAACATGATAAATCAACATGTCTTTTTTCACCCATTCTGACATCCAATTTTGCAAATATTACTACACCCTTTACTAAAAATGACAAACACATTCTTTCTAATGCAAAAAAATTCACGATAGCTTCAATTTTAGAATGCAAAAAAATTGGTGCCAAAGCTCTATATCTACCAATTCTTGATCTCAATATACATGAATCAATTCATGATCTAATTCTAATTAACAAGTTACAAAAAGTGGTTGATGCGTTCAAGCCCTGCTTCTCTGCTACTAGTTTCAGCCTGCAAAAATCCAAGCTGTTCCTGAACCCACTTAGTTCATTGTTGGTAAAGAACAAGAAACTCTTTTCTTTTCATTTCAAACAAATGTATAAATCTAAAATTGACATAGAATTACCTTCTATAATGACAAGAAAAAGAGACAAACTGTTCTTTCCTGACAAGGAACTTTTTGAACTTACTATTAAGAAACTTTTTCTTATTTAATAATTTATTCCTTTAAGAACAAACTATACATAATTAAATCACATAGTCTTGAATTATTAATATATACAGTTTATAAAATAGCACATAAATTGTTAATAACAAGCGATATTATAATATATTGTAAAAAATTAACTAGTTATATTTGGAGACAGTTTGAAAATCAAATACTAAAATATTTTGTGTTGTCTTTATATTTCAAAACAAAATTAATAAATTTTTCAATAAGATATGTTGATATACCACCTTTATCTAATAATTTTGAACAGAATTGAGCTAAAAGCAATGTTTGAGAAAAATAATTGTTTTCATTCCATCTTGATAGACAAGGTTCTTTACTAATTTTTAGCGCCTTGTCTTTAGCTGCTAAAATGAGCATCGAAATTTGAGCAAAATCGTCACCTTTAAAGCATTCATAATAGATGTTAAAAAGAAAGAAATTTTCTTTAAGGAAAATGAACTCAGGGCGACCCTGAAAGTAAATTTCGTCTAGAAAAATAGCAAGACAATGGGCGAAGTATTTCGGGAATTTGCAGAAAAAAATTGCATGATCTGAATCATTTTTTACATAACATTTAGTACAAATATCACTATCAATTAGATTCCATTTGAATAATTTTGTACAACTTACCAGTGTGCGTATGTATTGTTCAAAAAGGAATCCTTTATAATATAAAGTTATAGGTAGATCAAGAACAATCTTAAAACTATTTTGAAAATTTTCAATATCTGGAAACCATTTTTTATCTACCTTTCTAGTTTCTATTGAAGGATGAATACTGGCAATTTTTTTCTTATGCATTTGTTTGAAAAAAAGCGAAAAAATTGATGGTGTCTCGTATGTAAGATAAAAAAGAGGTTTTTCTGCATTTTTATTCTTATTCAAAGATAAACATTGTAAGGAACTAAACTCAAACTCATTTGAAATGTTTATAACCACCTCTTTTAGTTTTGCATAAATTTCCTGGTGATTGTCTAAATTTTCTATCAAATTTTCTTTAATAACAGGAATATAAAGATATTTTTGCTGAATTGTTATACTTTTTAATATAGAAGCAATAGTCTTTAAATTACATCTATCAAGGATTATACTTTCTCTACTGCTAAATTTAATGTCTTTAGACCAATAGGATGAAGTAATGGGCGATTGCAAGAATGTCTTTGGATTTTTTTCTAACTCTTCTAGAAAAATTTTAGATTTTTTAAACATTGTTTTCCCCTGAGGTGGGTATAAAGACATAAATTTATTACTGTATTTTTTCAACATATTAGAGCCAAAGTTCTTAAGAATAGAAGAAATAGGTACATGCTTTTGTTTTAGAATTATAGCTAGATTTGAATTAGGGTATTCGTTGGCATGTTTGAGGATATTAAAAAAGCTTGTTATCCAAATAGAAAAACTTTGCTGTTCTGGTAAAAGCATATTTAAACCGCCATCGTGAAACTCTGATTCAATTCTCTTTTTAGCTACTTTGTATCTGTGACTTGATCCATTTGACCAAAGAAATTTAGAAGTACTTTTCCATATTTTTTTGCATATCACATTATTTGGTGAGTAAATTCTATATATGTGCAAAGCACAGGAATTCATGAATGAAAGGCACAGATTTCTTCTCTTAAAAATATTTGTTCCATGGTTAAAATGCATATTTTTAGAACGATTATTAAGTTTATTCAATAATTCTTTATATGTTAAATTTAGAGAAGTTGCAAAATCAAAAGACAAGTAAACTCCTAAATGTTTAACAATATTACAGGGTGTTCCCAAAGAACTTAAATTTACTGGACAGTTGCCATATGTTAAAATTTTTGTTTTTTTGAAGTTAATTTCTATATTTACTGTTGACTTTAGTTTTTTAAGTAAATCAGATAAAGAAGTCACATCTTTTTCAGTTTTTAGAGTTAAAGCTTTAAAGCCGTCATCGGCAAAAAATATGGCTGGCAAATTGTGTTTTTTGATCTTTAACATTAAGTGTGACATTAACTTACTGTTTAAGCAAGAATAAAATAAGTGATTATAAATAACAAATTTATTTGCACTACTAGGGGCACCCTGTGGAAATCCCAACTTAATTTCATATTGTTTTGATATATGATTATTTACAACCACCCTAAATTTGCCTCCATTAGAAATAGATGCCCAAACTTTGGCAAATTGTGGTGAAAAAATGTGGCTTAGTATCTTATCAGATACTTCGTATAACGTTTGATCATATGCTTTTTTTAAATCAAAGAAAACTAATTGGGAATCTATTTCTTTAGACTTTATATAGTTCATTATAGCAGTGATAGATATTGTAGCAGTAGCCATGTGCCGTTTCTTAATAAAGCCAAATTGATCAGAATGTACAATTTTACTCATGAAAGGAGCAATTTTATTGTTTAATGCTTTGTCCAAAATTTTTTGGCTGTTTTCAGATAAATAAATTGGCCTTAAATTATCCGGATTTGATGAATCTAAATCTTTTTTTGGAAGAAAACAAACATTTTTGATCTTAATAAATGAAAAATCTGAATTATCTAAATCCATGTCATACATTTGATTAAATGCATTAGTTGCAAACTTAGGGACATTTTGAAAAAGAAACATAAATAAACTTTTTGGCTGTGATGTTGGTCCAGGGCTACTACGATCTTTAAGAGATTTTATGACTTTTAGAAACTCCTTTGTACTACTATATGGAGAAATAGTATTTTGTATTTTAGGAAAAATATCATCCAGCTTTAAATTAAAAGTGTCTAAAAGTCCGTTTAAATCAGCTTTAGGAATATCATCAGGACAGACAGATGCAGCATGAATTTTGCCTAGTTTATTTACAATTTTTTCAGGACAATCAGTCATTTCATTGTCTATTAGTAAATTGTAACTGTTCTTTTTCTTTGGTTTCATATTTTGATATGTAAGATAATTTGGTTTACCATCTAGCAGAAGATATCTCATATAATATATTTCTGCCCTTGAACTAACCAAATTTTTAAAATATTCTTGCTGCGTCTGAATAATGTCCTGAATGCTTTGCAAAGAATCTTTATCAGGAGAAGTTTCAATCTTATTATATAACATATTAATTTGTGAATCAAAATCTTTTGTTTTCTGAAACTCTTTGTGTCTCAATTTTGAGTAAAATACATCGTGTTTTTGCTTTAAATGTTGAATAAGATTAAACATTGTTCCTGTATATTGATTTTTTGCGTTTAGAAAGGATAAATCATCCACTGAAACATTTGCCAAATTTATATTTTTGTTATCTGAGTTCTTTTTTAGAAACCATTCTGTTTCTGTTTTCATAATATCTAGAAAATTTTTATCTTTAAACAAAAAAGGTTTCCATGTTTGATTTTTGTATTTAAATTTACTTTTTTTGGCAGCTGTGACAGTTTTATGATCAGAAAAACTATTAAATCTAAATTCTATATGATTAAAGTAGTCAAAGTTACAAAAGAAATAGTCAATATTGCTTTTGGAGTTAAATCTTTGCCCTGAACCGCGCCAGGTAAAGATTGGATTGACAGAAAGTTTATTGGCTAAATTAATCATATTGTGTCTAACTAAGAAATCATGCAACAGCTTAGCCCTGTAAAAATGTCCAGGGTTGTTAAAATCGATATTAAAATCCCCAAAAAAGGTGAATGCTGTCAAATTATGATCTTTTATAAATGTAGCAATTCTATTTAACATATCTTTTAGCTCTAAAGTTGAACAAGATGGTAAATATGTAGGAATTAAATGAAATATACTGTCTCCAATTTTATATTTCAAATACATGCAATGCGTGGAAATTATTGTCCTTGTCTCCAAAATTTTAAATACATTGTCATGATACACAAAAATACCAGCTTTTGGTTCATTTCCGCTTGTTTCCCCCCCGTATACACATCCCTTGGGAAGTTTTATTTCACGATGAGAGCTTTTTAATTTTGTTTCAAGACAAACAAAAATGCTAGGAACATAGTTAGCTGAACACGTTAATTCTTTAATCTTAAAAGGAACCTTAGATAAGTTTAATTTTCCTTTTGAAAAAAAACCAAGACCACGGACATTGGTAAATTTAATACTTAAAGGAATATTTTTATTAGACATACGAATTACGAATTATAAAACAATAAAAAAATAATAATTTAAATAAAAGAAAGAACTAAAAAAATTCTAAAAATCAATTTGACTTGACTTTTAGCATAAGCCTAAATGAATAAGCCCTTCGGTTTTTAAGAAACTTTTTAATTTACCAATTATATTACATTTCAAAAACTTTTATCTAGAACAATTGAATCGCACACTACCAAGCAAAAATAAACTATTTAAATTCAAATTAGTCGATTCAAATATTTGCAACAAATGTAATACAGAAAGCAATACAGATCATGCATTATTCTTTTGTTTATTTCCTTCTTATTTTATTCATAAACTAGCTGTCTTTTTAGATATTAAGTATAATAATGGACAACCTCAATTTATTTTTCTAAAAGAAAGCTTTTACCTATTTAATATGTATTATGATGATTTCTCGTTAAATGTATATACTCAACTATCCAATCTTATTTTAGCTGCAAAAGACAAATCACTCAAATTAAGCAAAGAAGACTGTATTTCAAATTGGAATAAAAACAACCTGCATGCCCATACAATTCTCCTAACCCAATTTTCCTTCAAACTGTTACAAAATGCAGGGCAAGAAACTAATTTTATCTCTGATTTTCTTGAGTTTTTAATAACACAGTGATTCCTGTTTTTTCTGATTAACCCATTAGTGCCGAGCGCCACTTTTATGGACCGATCGAGCTGAAAATCTCAGGGAAGCTTTATAATGGTAAAAACGGAATTCCAATTTTTTTGTTTTGCTCTAGTGGCGTGCACAGGAAAGTTGCAATAAAACCCGGTTCGGCGCGAGTAAAAAAACCTTGCGGCATTAATAACCGTTTTTGGCGTTTTTTGGTGCTTTCCCCCGGCATTAAAGCCCGTTTGCGACCTAAATACCCGGTTATTTGGCCCAAAAAATTAAAAATGTAATTTTTGAACCCCCAAAGTGAGATGAACACTTTTTAAAACTACGATACGATCCGTAATTGAAAACTACATAACCTCATGTAATTGATAGAGCTACAACTAACATACAAAACAATTTATATCACATTTAAGATTTTGGCTATAGGTACCACCCCTTTTTGGTTAATAAACCCGGTTTTTGTTGTTGTTGTAAAAAAGATCTATTAGTAAAACCGGGTAATGAAAATTTCAGACTTTCCCCCCATATGCCGAGCCGGGTCTATATAGAACGTAAAAAAAATGATAAAAAAATCATATAAAAAATAATAATTTGAATAAAACGAATTCACAAATGAATGTAAATGCCAATAAACTTTAAATTTCACGAAAAAAATCACTAACTTTACTTCATAAACAAAAAAGTTAGGAGGGGTATTTTAAAATCACCTTGTTTTTCTTGGTTTTCAAATTTTGTTGAGCTATACCGGCAAACGGAAGTAAGCAAATCTGCCTGCTCCAGGGGGAAATGAAAACCAGGGTAGTAGAGGGGGGATTCATACTGAGAATGATGCAATCCTAAAACTGAGAACCGGTTTTTTTCGGCATTTTCTGGAACCGGGCGTTAAAAGCCGGTTCGTCACTAATGGGTTAATTTCCAGCTACTAAGCTATGTTGATGTAAATAAAAGTCTCGTACTATAATATGTAATTCTGTATGTATATGTCTTTTCTTTATGAAATACATATCTTTAAAAGAAGAAAGAACTAAAAACATCTGTACCGTTTTTTCGTGGAATTGTAAAAACAAGGATATAAATATGCATTCAGTATATTAATTCTATAAATTAATATTAATTTCAAACATTTAATTTAAATTCAAACATAAAACTGTTAATTTTATGTGTTTCTGTAGTTTTGACGCTTTACAAAAAGGCTACTTAGAATTTATTAGGTAGAAGCAGCCGCTGACTGCCTAACCGACCTGCAAGTTTAAAATTGGAGGCTTCGTCGCGGCTGACGGGCGACTGTCGACCCCGGTTTTTGCTAGACTTAATGCTACAGTAATAGTAATAAGACGTTTATGTTTAGTGACAAGCCATATGTTAAATGAAATACGCATTGCGTACGCAATTTACGCAAGTGCAAGCATAACAAATGCACACATAAATGAAATTTGAGCCTGAAAAATAATATATTTAAAGGAGAAAGTAAAGCGTACTTTGTCACAGAGAGGTTCATAGCTTTCTAGATCATATTTCACCTTTAAACCCCAGTTAGACGATTTTATTGGGGATTAAAGAATATTAGTATTCCTAACAGCATGGATAATCTACAATCTGTATGTTTGTTCGACTGTATGTTGAATATTCGTGACGTTTTGCTTGACACTGAGTGGCAGTACTGGCCGTCACACAAAGTTAAAGTAAGTTACACAAGTCTACTGAGACCTCTATGTTTGTTTATGGTTTTTAAAAATTGTACAGTAAAAATATAGATATAGATATTGAAGGAGTTATGAAAATGTTGGGGGATTTTTTATTCATATTCTATTTCCATTTAAATCCCTGTCAATCTTATTAGCTGTTGTTTTACTAATATCCTAAAATTGTAGATATAAGTTTCTAATATAAATACTTGTGTCAGCTAAGACCACTGTTTCTTAGGTGCTATAGATTCTATAAAACTTCATAAACTCTAAGTCATAAATATTCTTCCAGGTTTAACTGGCATAAATAAAAAACATACGTAAACATGTAAAAAGTTTCAAGCAAGCGTGTTTTTTTTAGAATTAGGTGAAGTATAGATTGTGTTAAAGTAAAAAGTTGTAGAGGGTAAAATAAAATTGTGTAGATACTTGGAAATCTGATTCCAGCGTGACAAGAGTAAACCCAGGTATATGCATATATATAATAGCATATGTGAGCATTTATATGTATTTAAATGTATAATACATCTAGAACTGTTTCATGTTTTTGTGTAATGAAAAATTTAAGAATAACTATAATATAATTCAATGGTTTTTAGTTCAATTTCAACAGTTTTTCCAATATTTATTCGGAAGTGGATTATAAGTTTTGTAATGTAACACATTAAAACGGGATTTATTACTTTACAGGTCTTTTTTCGTGTTTAATCTAGCAATTCAAATCAGGTTTATGGGTCAAGGAACTCTTTTTTTCAACCGTTTTGAAACAGTCTTCAAGACTCTGCACCTTTAATAAACAAATAATCAAGTTAGAATTCATTTAACATAATTAATGATATTAAGTTAAGAATAAAATATAGTTAAAGTAAGGATATTGAATGGGTCTAATAAGAAAATGTTTTTGATTTTAAATACATAAATTGAACAGGCTAGCCTATACATGGACAAAATTTCAGTAGAGACGGTAACAAATAATCTTTAAAAAAAATCATTTTATTTTTCTCTTCTTGTCAGAAATATAGTATGTATATGGTGCGAGTTTCAATTAGACTATAATGTTACCTATTCCTACTAGTTCTTGCTCCAAAACCAGCCGCAACTATTCATATTACAAAGAGCAACATTTTTCTGTCTAAGGCATAAGATCTCGGTTAACCATGAACCTTTTGGATTCGCTTTTAGGAGACTGTATCTACTCATCGTACCATGATTTTCTTTGAGGGAAGGGGAAAGGGTGCAACACACAGCCCCTGAGAGGACCTAATAATTATTTGTCAATTGTCAATTGGTCCATCTATGATGTTTTTGTTATTCACTTCTAATGGATTCTATTTAGACGCCTTGACATAAAATATAAATTTTTTTGTCATAATTGTCCTGTAAATTTTCTTGTGAATGTTCGGCCAAGTCCCAGTTCACTGTGCTGCCTTACCTTCCCTGCTTGCCTCCAGAATAGATATCAGGTTTCAAGGCATTGCCAGGACAAATTGGAGTTTGTCTTTCACTTACCCACACACACACGCCCATGCACACACACACACACACACACACACACATAACCTCACAGTCACACACACAACACAAACGATTTTTTTGCACAAAACACACACACACACTTCATTAATGAATTGTAGTAAAAAATTTTGTAAAAGATAGATTGTTGTGAGGTCAGGTTGGAGTTGAAATTTTAGGGGTAAAATCCATAATTTTCCATGTGGGCCACCATTAAGCCAGCCTTTAAAAATATCTAAAAAAATTTTCTTGAATAAGGTAAACCCCCTTAAAATCTTTAAAAAAAAATTGCAACGACATAAATTCTTAAATGGGAAGACAATAGACGTTGAATTAATATGGCCCACAATTATAAAAAAAAAATCTCTTCAAGAGACTTGTTATCAGTGGAAAAGAAAAGAGGGAAGAGAGCAGGGACGTCCAAGCTTTTTAATTAAGGGGGGTTAAATGGGGGGTTTAAAGGTTGAAGGGGCGGAGGGGGGGAATCTAATTTATTTCTTTGGATTTTAAATTGGGTAAAATGATGGGTTTTTAAGTTTGAGGGAGAGTAAACTCCCCCATTATTGGACGTCTGTGGAAGGGAGGCTCATATGATATCCACTTGTGATTAATGGTATTCAAAATTTTTAGTTAAAATTTTGCAATCTGAAATTATCTTTCTAAATTTAAAAAAAGCTCGTAAGCTTAGCAAAATTCTGGACAGATTTTGAAACATTGTTTTTTGTTGTTTTAAAAAATACTTAGATAACATCTAAAAAATAGATTTTTAAACAAACGAAAATTAGTCTGGAATTCATTAAATTTAATTCTTTCATAATTTACGTAATAAAGAAAACCTAAAGAATTTTTTAAAAAACAGGAGCAACTTTTTATTATTAGCTTTGTTGATCAAAGTTAGCATTTGGGACATCGTTTTTACCCAATATTTCTGGTACAAAAGAAAACTTAGATATTAAAAATTCTAGAAAAATAACGCTGCAACTAAGAGACCTCTGTGTAAATTTGTTTTGTTGGTTGAATATTTACATAAGGGTTTCAGTTTACAATAATGTTTTCCAACCATTACTGACTTATACACACATACTTGCGGGTGAGCCCCTAGCCTTAATTTGTAAACATATTTTTAAAATTATTTTTTTTCTTCCTAAAAGCACCAACACCTACGTTTATGATACAGAGCACAGTATTACAACGGTACAGTCGTTTGGGAGATCCTAAGGGACAGACAGACAAAAATACTTTTTTTTTATATATGGGCTACTACACAAAAACAAATACACACACACACACTGATAGCAAACACACACAGCACTCACTAACAACCAAACACACACACACACACTCACACACACACACATGCAGTGAGAAATGCACATATGCACATGAAACATTATGATAATGCAAAGCAAATGCATATTATTGGAGAATAAAACGCAAATCTGCCAACAGCTCTGCATGCAGTTGTGAAACTGCTTTACAACTTTTATATGTTTAGGTAAACTAAACGGTCGGTGATGAACTATATGTAAAAAAGACTCAATGGAAAAGCGATAAATTTCTTTTCAATCTAATTATTTTCTTCTAGAGCCGCTTAACGCACCTTAGTTATTTTGTAGGAGGGTTCACAACTTTAGGAAAACAAGAATGACAACATCCATAAAAGCAAAGCCCTGAAACGGTAGGACAAACGGACATTAACACTTAGTATAGTGTCGAAACTGAAAAATCAGAATATAAATGAATAAGAGTCAAAGCAAAATTGTGAGTAAATTTGTTGAAAAACTTCTTGATACAGGATAATGTTTATGGACATACTTACATTTTTAGGACTTGATTATAGAGTTGCTTTGCTTATAATATTGTACTTTGTTGTCCTAGGAATCAGTATACCAAAAATGAAAACAATCGGATAATTAGATCACACAAAAATTAGTTGTTAAAAATGAAAAAATCAACATGTTTAAAATGGACGTACAGACATTCTGGTATTGATTAGAGAGTTGCTACGCTTTCTAAGTCATACCTAACTACTACAGGAATCACCATGCAAAATTTGAAATCGATAGGACAATTCTAACATGCCTAAATTAATGAAAAAAGCTATCCATCTCAGACGTACGGACGGACGGACCGACCCTAATAAAAGGAAAGCTTCGCTTTTATAAACTGGTACATTTAAAATAAAATATAATATATAATGTTAAACAACTAAAATGTAACATATTGTAATAATTATTATATTTGGTTGGTGGAATTTGTGTTTTAATCTGAGATATAAGAACGATAACAAGGGTAATTTGAAACTTAACTCCCCCTTACTCTTCTATTTGGCTACACTGTTAAAAATTTATTCACTTTTAAGATATTATTGATATCTCGCCCCAAGTTAGGGGAATATATAAAAAAAAGTATATTTTCTTTCCTAATAAGGGCGGGTTGGCCTCTCCCCCTTCTCAAATCTCTTCAGAAAATATGGACATTCTAGGTATCTTACCCCCTAACACACACCTTAAATTCAATACACCCCAATGAAGCTTACACCCCCATCGAACTTAGTTTAAGGGGTGGAATGTTAAAATTTTTGTGTCGCTTCGTGCATTTCCCTAACAAAACCTTTTGCATGCCACTGCTTTTAAGAAAAAGAAAATATAATAAAAGTTTATTATATCGGAATGTTTTATTACAGTGTGAACATAAATATGGAGTTCCTCAATAATTCTATAATCCGTAATTCTCAAACGCCTTTACAAGATTTACCAGGGATTCAGGGATAAGTCAATGAAGTGGGACTAACTAAGCAAAATCCCTAGTTGACATAATATCAAAATAATTAATATATGTCTCAACTACTACTAACCCTAGTAAAAAACTCAAGCTACTTAATTTCAAATCCCTAGTTGTAGAATATAATTTTTGTTCATTATGATCGAATTTTCTCTCCTCCTGAGATAAAATGTATTTCTAGGGCAAATCTGTCTTTTAAAATATATGTATCTAATGTAAAAAATTCTGAAATAAAAGAATAAAAGGACAATATCTTTTCAGGAGCGAAGTTTTCATGCTTTTCTATTTAAGATGTATCATTTAATTGTTTTTTTGTACGTTTATAAAGCCATGATTTGTGCTTCGCTACTTATGGATGTTGTCATTTATTTAATTTTAAATTTAATTTTCGGTATACAAATGTATTTCTTTTAAAGCTATAAGCAAAATATTTTTGATAAAACTAAGTAAGTTTTATTTTATTGGCAGATGTAAACATTGACATTTGATATTAATTAATATGCATGTTTCTGGAATAATTAGATTATGCTAATTAATTTTATATTTATTCCATATGTGTTATCAACAGGGAATTACAATTTTCATAATATACAATATTTATCGTAGTGCAGCTACTCCCTGACTCAAATGTCAGTAGGTCCGAGCGTAATGTTTAAAGTGAATAACTGTTGCTGTTTGTTTTTAATGATGTATTTTTTTTTTGCTAAAACAAGCCTTGATTTATTTATTTGTTAAGTTCGTAAAAACCAACTACCTATCTTGTTAAAAATACAAAAAAAAACTAAGTTACACGTCCCCATTCAAACAAGCTGTATTGTAGAATATCTATATTAGAAACGTAACCACAAAATATTTGCAATTTCAATTTAATTTGAATTTTTAGTCATAGATTTAGAACGTAGAACCTTAGTCCACAAATTTTCGTTTGATAGCTCTTAAAATTTTAATCAATAATGTTTTTTTAATAGAAACGAGGAAAATAGGACATTTTGACGATCTTTTAGTCACGGATTTTTAAAAGAATTTACGTGTGCATAACCACATAGCGATTCTAGAGCAAGAAACTTTAACTTTCAGCAATCAACAAACGAAAACTTCAGTCATATGTAATTTTGGGTCCAGAATCATAATCTGTTAAAACTAAAATCCTATGTCTTCCTATTTGCAATAAAATCGCATTAAAATTGCAACAAATATTTGCGATACCTTATTTTCATCTTATAGGAAACAATAATCCATTTTGCTAAAACAAAAATTAAAGTTAACCATTTATTAAATACTTTCATATCTTTAAATTTGCAAAAAAAAAATTTTTTTGCAGAATAATGCCATTTTTGTCAGCGATATAAAAAGTCTCCTAAAAAATAGATTGTTAGAAAAAAAAGTAAATGTAAGGATTATAAAATGTTTTTCTGAAGTCATTTAATAAATTTATAAAGTAAAAACCAGAATTGTGCAACTTGTTTGAATGAAAAGCCAAAAAACGTAATTTGCAAAAAAATTGCAACCCCTAAATCACATAGAAAAATAAACTTTTAACCAATCTAAAGTAATATGTTTTAAAAAACATTAAAAAATATTAATCTTTTATTAAATGAAGTTTTTTTGAAAAGTTCTAATTAAATAGAACAGGGCAAAATATTTTTTTCAAAATGTAAACAAACACTTAACTTTGAATATTTCTATACTTTTTCTAAAACTTAAAAATCAAATTGTACTCAAAATCAATATTTTGTTTGTTAAATCTTCTTGTGGCGAGATTTTTAAATGTTACTTTTTCATACGTATTGAATAATCATAAAAAAAGAAAAAAAATTGCATTAAGCCGATTCAAATGTATTAAATATTTCCTTATTAAGGCAGCAAAATAAAAAAAGGTGTAAAATAAATATAATTTATTTTTATTTTTTAAGCTGTCTAACTTTTAAAAAAAAATTATAACACGATTTTTGCAAAAATAGAAAATTTTTCATTAAAAGGAAGTTTTGTTTACTAAATCAGCTGTTATCATAGAATATACAGTTTTCTTATGTTGGGCTAAGAATAGTAATTTCAAGGGATCGACAGCCGCACACAAGCCTCAAATTCCGCAGGTGTGGAAAATAAAGATTTTAATAAGGAGAATGGCTGTTAAGAAACATGTTTAGATATCCAGCTTAATTCTAAAGTTATAATATGACGATTTCACTGAGGCTTACCCGCAGCTTCTAAACCCTGTTAATTTCAATTAAAAACTATATTTATATTAATAAGATTAAGTTTAAAAATTGCATTAACATACTAGGATCATAAATTTAGATCGAACTCTCATTTCAATTGTGTGAAATATGAAGTTATGCCCCCTGTTCCCTCCAAACAGTAATTATTTGGACGCCCCAAAAATAGACATTAAAAAACAAGAATGACAACATCCATAAAATCGAAGCTCTGAAACAGTTTAAAAACGAAGTTTAACACCTGTAGATTGTCAGAACTCATTAATCAATTTATAAAAGACGAAAAAATTGTAAGTAAATTTGTTAAAAACTGCTGAAATACAGGATAATATTTAAGGACATACATACATTTTTAGGAGGTGATTATAGAGATGCTTCAATTATGGAATTGTACTTTGTTGTCCTAGGAATCAGTATTCCAAAAATCAGATCAATCGGATAATAACATCACATACAAATTTGTTGTTAAAAAAGTAAAAAAACGACATGTTTAAAATGGACATACAGACATTCTGGTATTGAATATAGTGTTGCTACGCTTTCTGAATTGTACCTTACTATGAAAGGAATCAACATATGAAGTTTCAAATTGATAGGACAACTTTAACATGCCATAATTAACGAAATGAGCTATCCGTTCCGGACGAACAGACTGACCAACCCTAATTATAGAAAAACTCGCTTTTAATAATGATAAAAAAGCTTCGCGCTTTGATATATACAAGCAGCTGCGCCCCTAGCATCTAGAAGCTCTATTCTAAAGGATAAATAAGGGCAGAAAATAGCCTTACACCATACCCAGACTTTATCTATAAAATAGAATAGCCTAAAACCACCTCAGGACCTATAGTAAGCTTCAATGTAAAGAAGAACCATTTCGGGTCAGCGATTAGCAAGATCCTTCGCTACAGACAAAAAAAGCTTACTACTTTAAATAATACTAGCGGTTACGCCCCTAGAAGCTTCTAGGAGCACTTAATTTAGGAGGGGGAAAAGTCTACCTCATCCCATATTAAATTTGAGTTTCAAAAGAATAAAAAAATATTTTTGGGGGGGAGTGGGGTGAAGACACCCTCTCCAAAAATAGTTTAAAACCTTCCCAGAACCTATAAGAAGCTTCACTGTAAAGGAGAACAATATCGGTTCAGCGGTTCGCGAGATCCTTCGGGACGGACAAAAAACGCTTACTACTTTATATAATAGGAAGATAATCACATTTTAATTCAATAAATTATGGCCTTTCAATTAGTGTTAAGAGGGGGGGGGGGGAAGTTCTGACACTTTTGTGTAAACAGTGATTATAAGCTTTGTCTTTAGAGTGAGAGGAGAGATTATTTCACAAAAAAATTTCCTTTTGGGATGTAGTTTTCCTATTTAAAAAAAAATAATTTATTTGGCCTCCAGGTTTAGATACTGCTAGCCTCCAGGTTGATTTTAGACAGGTAAAAAAAATTCAAGTTAGAAAAAAACTTATTTAACTTACTTTATGCATAGTATGAACTGATTTGAAAAAAAAATTTAAACCAGTTTCAGGTACTGCAGGGCTCCAGGTGGATCCTGGACAGGTAAAAACTGAAAATTTTTACTTTTGAAGTCAGAATAAAACTTATTTAACAAAAGTTGATACTTTATGGGCAGTATGAACTAATTTGAAGAAAGTTTTTTAAATCAGGCTCCATGTACAGGTACTGCAAAACTGAAAATTTTCACTATTTAAGTTAGAAAAAAACTTTTTAACAAAAGTTGCTACTTTATGGACGGTATGAACTAACTTGAAGAAAATTTTGAAATTAGGCTCAATGTTCAGGTACCGCAGGCCTCCAGGTGGATCCTGGACAGTTAAAAACTAAAATTTCTACTATTTAATTTCCTGGCGGCTTTGCCCCTAGCCTCTAGGGGCTTTGCCCCAAGAAGTAATTTAAAAAAATGTAGTACATGGGGTGGATCATTATCTTCATCATTTGCATCATCAAAAAAAAAATTGAGGCACTGGCTCTACATTTCAAAAAAAATGAGGGGGAATTTTTTTTATTTTTGGGGGGGTTGGGGGTGTCCCACGCCAAAAGAAAATAACATAAAACCACCACAGGACCTATACAGGTATATACCCTGAAGAGAAGAATACGATCGGTTCAGTGGTTACCGAGATCTTAAGCTTATTAGGTAAACTAGCTAAAAAGTAGCAGGTTTTAAAATAAGGTTTGTTCTAACTTAAATAGTAAAAATTTTCAGTTTTTTACTGTCCAGGATCCACCTGGAGGCCTGCAGTAACTGAACATGGATCCTGTTTACAAGATTTTCTTCAAGTTAGTTCATACCATCCATAAAGTAGCAACTTTTGTTAAAAAAGTTTTTTTCTAACTTAAATAGTGAAAATTTTCAGTTTTTAACTGTCCAGGGTCCACCTGGAGGCTTGCAGTACCTGTACATGGAGCCTGATTTAAAAACTTTCTTCAAATTAGTTCATGCTGCCCATAAAGTAGCAACTTTTGTTAAATAAGTTTTATTCTGACTTTAAAAGTAAAAATTTTCAGTTTTTACCTGTCCAGGATCCACCTAGAGGCCTGCAGTACCTGAACCTGGAGCATGATTTCAAAATTTTCTTCAAATAAGTTCAAACTGCCCATAAAGTAGCAACTTTTGTTAAATAAGTTTTGTTCTGACTTGAACTTTTTTACCTGTCCAGAATCCACCTGGAGGCCTGCAGTACCTGAACCTGGAGGCAAATCCTAATTTTTTTGAATAGGAAAACTACATCCCAAAAGGAAACTTTTTTGTAAAATAATTTATCCTCTCACTACAAAGACAAAGCCTATAATCACTGTTTACGTAAAAGTGTTAGAACTCCCCCCCCCCCCCCCCCATTTATAAAAATTTTAACATTTAACCTAGATAATTTTAACTATCCTTTCTGACTACTGCATCTGGGCCTTTTTTTTTCATTTGCAAATTGAATACATGTTTGCGGGAGATAATTTAAATTTCGTCTTGGTTACCGCAAAATAATGCGGCACTGCTATAAAAAAACTCCAATGCTAATTGCCTAATAACACTTTTTTATAAATGATTATATCTTATAAAATCAAATACGAACGCTATTACATTAAAAATCTTTTATAAATTACAACAAATTAATATCATTTTTTTACCACTGCACTGGGAGTTATTTATGTGAATGTTATGAACATATTAGCAGACAATTATTTATTTCAAATTAACAAAGGTAAAATTTTCAGGGATATAAAAAATAGGTTTAGAATTTTTTTCATTTCGAAAGATAATCTAATTAATTGTCAATAATCGTATTTCAATTTAATATATTTTTGATAGGCAATATATTAATCCTAAAAATTGAAAGTCGTCTTAGTGATTTTAATGATAAGGATTTTAATTTTTTTTTTAAATTAAATATCTCTGAAGAAGGGGAAAGAAGGATTTAACTGTAAATGAAAACATGAAATATAGGCCTTAATATTATCGCAACACTTTGCGGATTCTTGCGGAAAGGTGTGGATAGTATAATTCGCCTCTGCATCTATGTGTAACCTGTTTAAAAAGTATCTGTGCTGTTTGAAAGTAGCAAGTTTAAGTCTAATCTCTGTATGTCTCTTGTCTAAAAACCTCACTTGACAAATTTTTAGAAATGTTTATGGACACCTAAAAAGATGTTATCTTGTATTGTGTGGTTCCCAAGACAATTCCATTGAGAAAAAACCAACTGAAAAGGAGACAAAACAAGACAGAAAATGGCTCTTAAACAAGGATGACAACATCCATAAAAGCGAAGCTCTGAAATGGTAGGACAAACGATCATTAATACTTGTATAGTGTCAGAACTGAATAATCATAATATAAATGTGTAAGAGTCAAAGCAAATTTGTAAGTAAATTTGTTGAAAAACTGCTTGATTCAGGATAATGTTTATGGACATACTTACATTTTTAGGACTTGATTGTAGAGTTGCTTCGCTTATTACATTATACTTTGTTGTCCCAGGAATCAATATACCAAAAATCAGATCAATCGGATGATTAGATCACATAAAAATTTGTTGTTAAAAAAGTAAAAAAATCAACATGTTTAAAATGGACGTACGGACATTTTGGTGATGATTATAGAGTTGCTTCGCTTTCTAAATCGTACCTAACTATTAAAGGAATCACCATGCAAAATTTGAAATCGATAGGACAATTCTAACATGCCTAAATTAACGAAAAGAGCTATCCGTTACGGACGGACGGACGGACCGACCCTAATTATAGAAAAGCTTCGCTTTTAAAAAGATAGATGAAGCAGACAATTATTTTCTTATATTTCTAAAATATGGTGTCCAACTTTCATGGAGCGAAGATACTTAATAACTCACTTTGTCTGTCTGTCTGATTGTCAGTCCCATTGGGGACATGTAAATTACTTGGTTGCTATTTGAGATGTCTTGGCGATATAAATTAAATCACTTTCTCTTTAGTTTACTTTTTACTTTCGTCTAATTGGTTGTTTCTTTTATTTATAATTTTCGTTACTTATGGATGTTGGCATACTTGTTATATATATATGTCTGTCTGTAAGTATGTGATGTTGTAAATGTATGAAGAATAGGGTCATCAGGGGCGTCCAAGCTTTTTATTTTGGGGGGGGTAAATTTTTTTTAAGGGGGGGGGGGGTAATTCGGCTTTGTGAAGCGCGCCGCAAATTTTTTTTACCCCCCCCCCCAAAATTTTTACCCCGGGGGTAAAATTTGCTTGGGGGGGGGGTAATTACCCCTCCTAAAATCTGTTGGCAGGGGTAAAATTTGTTTACCCCCCCCAAAAAATTTACCCCCGTAAATCGCCCCATTACCCCCCCCCCCCTTGGACGTCTATGAGGGTCATGCTATCACAAATATTTTCTTTTTTCTCTACATCTCCCCATTAAATATAATACAAGGAAAAAAAGACAAAAAATGCTATATTTATTGAAACCCATACAATTAAATTCATTGCATTATGATCATAAAAATATTACTTTAAAAAAAAGAGCAACCCTGGTTTTCAAAATAGTGGTTGGTTTTTGGGGGTTCTTTAAGGATTAACAAAACTAAAGGCCATTTTTATCGCTATCAACTGAAATCTACAGAAATTTTAGTAGTTTTTGTACCAATATTGATTTTACTCAGCTCCTGTAAAAATTGACAAAATAAGATTTTTATAAACAATTGACCAATATTTCGTTTAAACATACAGATTTTTAGTCGTGGCGTTACTATTTTAGATTTATGTAATATCTGTCACTCCGTTCAATCAATAGAAGAATCAGTAGCTGGACAAAGTGTCTCAAAAATCAGCCTTGTGATGTCATAAAAATGAGGGATTATCCATCTCTTTTTTAGAGGTTTTCTGTCCCACTTCTTCTCTCATCTCCCTCATTTATATGACGTCACATGACTGATTTTTTAAACACTTTGTCCAGCTACATATAATCAGTTTAAATAATTAAAACTTCCTTGTTTATTGATAAATTTTGAAAAAATAATTGTCACTATTGGCCATATTCTTTAGGGTTATTTTCTTTTAAAGATAATCTTGATCTTCGTTGCTTGTGGATGTTGTCATACTTGCTAATCACTTTTTTGTTTTAAAATCACAGCTCTTACTTTTATGATAACAAGGATGACAACATCCATAAAAGCGAAGCTCTGAAACGGTAAGACAAACGGACATTAACACTTGTATAATGTCAGAACTGAATAATCAGAATGCGAATGTATAAGAGTCAAAGCAAAATTATAAGTAAATTTATTGAAAAACTGCTTGACACCGGATAATGTTTATGGACATACTTACATTTTAGGACTTGATTATAGAGTTGCTTCGCTTATAATATTGTACTTTGTTGTCCCAGGAATTAGTATACCAAAAATCAGACAAATCGGATAATTAGGTCACATACAAATTTGTTGTTAAAAATGTAAAGAAAATCAACATGTTTAAAATGAACGTACGGACATTCTGGTAATGATTATAGAGTTGCTACGCTTTCTAACTCGTACCTAACTATTATAGGAGTCACCATGCAAAATTTGAAATCGATAGGACAATTCTAACATGCCTAAATTAACGGAAAAAAGCTCATTAAAAAAGTAAAAAAATCAACATGTTTAAAATGGACGTACGGACATTTTGGTGATGATTATAGAGTTGCTACTCTTTCTAAATCGTACCTAACTACTAAAGGAATCACCATGCAAAATTTGAAATCGATAGGACAATTCTAACATGTCTAAATTAACGAAAAAAGCTATCCGTTACGGACAGACGGACGGACCGACCCTAATTATAGAAAAGCTTCGCTTTTAATAAATGGGAGGAGATTTTTAAGACAAGAATGATTTTGCAAATTTAGTTGATATTCTTGAGGGAGGGGCAGTTATTAATATCAACACTTTTCTATATAAAGGACTGTCTATCCGTCCGCTTTTCGTTGATTTTTTTATTGTTCTGTTATTTTTTATATAATAATTTGTTACTGATTTATATTGAACTAGCGGCTACGCCCCTAGAGGCCTCTAGTGGCACTTTAAATGTTTTTGTTTGATAAAGTCTCTACTTTAATTTTTTTGTACGATACCTCTTCATTTGACGTTGAAGTCTCCTAAACGTGTTTTAAAATTTCGATTTTTTTGTCATTTCTCTTGGGAGGGTGGTGGTACCCTCCCCCAAAATAGTTAAAAACCTTCCCGGGACTTATGAGAAGCTACCCTGTTAAGGAGAACCCGATCGGTTCAGCGGTTAGCGAGATCCTTCGGTACACACAGACAGACACACAGACACACAGACATCCTGTTACTTTAGTATAAGGATTATAGTATTTGTTTATCTATCGAATTTATTAAGTTTTTTTTTATAGATGTTGTCATCCTTGTTATTTTTGGACACCTTGTAGCTTCAGTTCTTTATGTCTTCAATATCCTAAAAAAATGTTTGGCATAGACTTTCTTCTAATGTAAAAAGTTTACCTTTTCTTTACTTGTCTTTTATTGAATTTTACTAGCTTAAGCTTTTGCATGAATTTTTTAAAAGAATCAATTATTTTTAAAATTATTGTGATAAAAATTATAACTTAGAATATCTAGAATCACGGACAAATACAATTGTAGAGCAGCTTTGCAATTTATGATATGCGCAACTATTTAAAATATGCACCAACAAAACTTCAGTGCACGCACACCCGGCCGCGCACAATATCATGATTAATGAGCTAGCCACTGGTCGTGATGTTGATACTATTAATATGTAATGAATAATGATTTCATCAAATATCTTGCCCAGTGGTCGGGAGCCTTTGTAAGCAGTTTTATGCTTTTTACTAACCACCCAAAGCTTAGGAATTGGAGCACCTCTACAACTCATTTTCTTGTGGTTTCCCTCATACTGCATCTGGACCAAAAACAAAGTTTTTTTTTTAAATTATTAGATGAGGGTTATTTTAGGTTCAGTAAAGGTAAGAAAAATAATATTCAAAAAAATTGTAAATTTTGTCCAAAACAGAAATAAAATGTATCCAACTTTTTTTTTTAAGTAAATGTTTCGGCTGATTCTGCTCATTAATAGTAAGAAATGGAAAAATGCCTTGGCCTATAAACAGATGCAATGCCATATTACATAGGACTTAAAAATAAAGGGCTTTCAAACAAATATTTGGTTGTATGTGTAGGGCATTTGGCATTTTAAAACATTTGATATGCTCTTAATAAAATATTTAGTCTTGTAGATGAAAAAGTAATAATCATGCTTCTATAATAATCTAATTCTAATGTTTGGACTTTCTAACCATGAGTAAGACAATAGTTTTATCATTTGCATATCTGCTAATAAGTTGGATTTTTATCTTTAACAGTTAATAACTAAAAACAATAAGGTTTTAATAATAAATAAATAAACAATAGGGCGTGTTTTTTACATTATTCTTGTTTGTATGTTATGTTTATATCTAATCTGGCATGTGAGAATAGTCCCATTAAATTCAAACCTCCTAAGAAGATTCTTTTTATTTCAAGCATAACCTTTCATATTTAGAAAAACTTAAGTTATTGGTAATTAGAAGGCTAGCAATCTTAATTTGAGCATGTTGATTTGTCATAATAAATTAATTTTAAAAAAATCATTTGAATATTCCTTAAATAATAATGAAGCATATTATAAGCTCTATATCAAAGGTAAATTGGTTTATAATATATCCTGCATTGCATGCAATAATAATAAACAAGGATGAGAACATCCATAAAAGCGAAGCTCTAAAACAATATGACAGACGAACATTAACTCTTGTAGAGTGTCAGAGCTGAATATACAAAATATGAATATACATATAAGTGTTGACAAAATTATACGTAAATTTGTTGCAAAACTTTTTAAATACAGAATTCTGTTTAAGGACATACTGACATTTTTAGGACGGACGGACTGACCGACCCTAATTATAGATAAGCGTCGCTTTTAAAAATCTACTTTGCATTTATTATTGATCCTTTTGAAGTTGTCATCCTTGTTTTTAGATAATGTATTATTGATATCAAATAAAAACAAACAATGTATCTAAACATTGAAAAATTATTAAAATAAATTGATTTAATTGATATAGACCACCAAGAATGAAAAAATGCTTTATGGTTAGGGATAACAGATTAAATCCTGATACTCAAGAAACAGGATAACTGTCTGTCTTTGTGAATGTATGCCCGCCAAGATCTCGTAAACGACTGGACCGAGGTCCAAGGTCTAGGGGGCCAGGGGTTAAACTAATATTATTTGAATTGTATAATATAGGCAATGTCCATTTGTCAGTTCGTCAGTATTCAACAAAAAAGATTTCAGCTACAAATGGAACAATTATGGTCGGCTTTTCAAGTAAGCTACATGAGTTGATCTTGACTGACAGAAAAGTTAGAGAATTATGATTTTGTTCTTATGAAATACTAGATTGATAAGTGATTATTGAAAAAACCTTTTAACTACCAACTTTTAGAATATTTTTTTCTTCAAATAACAGAAAATTTATAACTTCGAATCTTTTTTTTGTTGAATTTGACAAAAACACAAAATAAGATAAAGAAATAAAAGAGCAAGAGGAGCATATGTTTTATATATGTATGTGTGTTTGTAAAGGAAGGGAGGAAGGGGAGGGGGGTGAATCAACCCCATCTTTTTATCTATTCTACAAAACATTTGGAGAAGCAAGATTTATTATTCTTAAAAGTGGAAAGTTTAAATAAAAGAGTATGAAGTTACATCTATAAAAGGGGAGATATAAAAGTAAAAGCATATGGAGAACTTTTTATGGGGAGGGTGTATAAAGAATGTGAGAAGTGAAGGGTGTAACCCAACCCGGGGTAAGGTTACACCCCTCACCAAGCTTATCCAAATACTTCCCCTATTTAGCTACAATTAATTTTGCTTCCCCTTTTCTAAATATAATAAAACCTTCTCTTTTTGGCAAATATTTAGTGTTCCCCTTGTTACCCCCATCCTGTCTAAAGTCTGTTCAAATATTGCCCTACTCTAACAAAGACTTTGAAAGTATAGATGGTTAGATTTTGTAATTGATTTGTATTTCAACTTTACATACTAAAGTAAGTTTCTTGATGTATGTATTGTAAAATCTCGTAAATTGCTCAACTAATCAGTAAATAATTCACTAGGAAGCTTTGTATTCGTCTAAGGAAAGTTTTTGGCTATTTAGCGTTGAGGTTAAACCCCTTTAGGGGTTTTGGACTCTCGTATTGCCAAGCTAACTACTAGTTATTGAAACATATTCGAAATTTTCAGCTTTTTGAACGGTTATCATTAAAAGAAACAAATTTTATCAATTAACTTATATGAGATCTTGATAATACTAAAAATACTTGTTACAAACTTCTAAAACAACCATTGGCAAACAAACCGACATGATAAGTATTACGAGTAGCTTTGCGCAAACGTTTGTAAAAGAAAAGTTAATCTATATTTTAATATTCTTTGATCTTCTCTGTAGGGCTTAGATCATATTTCAGAGACTGGTGGAGAGAGAGAGAGAGAGAGAGAGAGAGAATGCATAGTTCTTAGTAGCGCAGCTTCTTCTAAACTATAGCATATCCGTCACTCTATCTGTCAGTCCGGTTATTCATCTGTCCGACCAAAAAGATTTGCAATAGGGAGTAACTTTTCCCTATTTATTCATGGATTTTTAAAATCTAAAATCACCTAAAAATCAATAACTTTGGTCTGTTTTGCTGGGCTTCTTATGGACCTAATTTTCCCTGTTTTGATTTGATTATGCATCCCTCTCTGATAAAGTGATATACATAATATTTCACAATACAAAGGAGTATTGTTCATAACGATCACAATATTTCAAATTTGATAAGAAGAAAGCTAAATTTGTTTAAAGATTAAGCTTTATAGAACACGCTGAGAGCATGTTTAAGACTTGAAATATTTCAATTAAAATAAATAGCCTTAATAAGATTTTCTTAATATATTTATCTTATCCTTATTTTAAATTTATCTTTATCATTAATATAAACAGTAAAAAATATCAACGAATGTAATAAAAACTCAACGGAAAAAAATATGAAAAAGAGGGTTGTCCAATTAGGGAAACTTGGACAAAACTGTTTCTGAGCTCTTGATTGTCAGACATCGTACTTTTTTGTATGAATATTTTTAGTTGTCAGTGTAAATTCAGCTTTTACAACTTTGGAACAAAAATGTTGAAAAAAAAGAAAACAAGGGTGATAACCTTTCATAAAAGCAACCTCTAAAATCAAATGGAACAAATGGACAAATGAACAATAAATCTCGTAGTGTGTCAGAACGTAATAAGAAGAACATTAATTTGTAAGTCTAAACAAAATTGCACATAAATTTGTTGCTAAATTGTGTAAATACAGGTTACAGTAAAAGGACATACAATTTTTAGGATTTGACTATGGAGATGCCTCGCTTATAATATTGTACCTTGTTGCCCTAGGAATCATTATTCCATATATCAGATTAATATAATAACTATATCGTACAATAAGTTGTTGTTAAAAAAGTTTAAAATCATCATGTTTTAAATGGATGTACTGACTTTTTAATAACAATTATAGAGTTCCTACGCTTCCTGAATCTTATCTAACTGTAATAGGAATCATCATGCAAAGTTTGAAATCGATAGACCAATTCGAGCATGTCTAAATTAACAAAAAGAGCTAACCTTTACGAACGGACCTACCATAATTATAGAAAAGCTTTGATGTTAAAAAGAAGACTAAACATGTGCAAAAAGGGTCAGGTTCAAGGACGTATTAAGGGCTTAACAATTCTGTAAAATTCGCCCAATATTTTTAGTTTTATGATCTTCAATTCCTTTATAAAGGGTGAGCAAAAAAAATGCGTAGATTTTTAAAATTCAAATTGCGTGGCTTGTGTTAATAGTAGAAAAATGTTATGCATACCGTTAGTTCCGCTATGAACTGTATTTTTTAGAAATATAAAAACGATTCATGTGCTACGCATTGGTAAGGAGCTACGCGTTAAAATGTCCCAATTGACGTAAAACTTGACTTGCGAGTATATTACTAAATTTTAGAGAATAGTGTGTGCAAAAATAACTGCGTAGATTTTTAAAATTCGAATTGCGCGGCTTGTGTTAATAGTAGAAAAATGTTACGCATATCGTTAGAACCGTTTTGAACTCTATTTTTTGGAAATATAAAAACGGTGCCTGTGCTACAAATAATATATAAGCTAGGTGGTAAAACGTTCCAAATTTTACTCGCAAGTCAAGTTTTAAGTTAGTTGGGACATTTTACCACGTAGCTATATGCAGCAGAGAAATCGTTCTTATATTTCCAAAAAATACACTTCTTAGCGGTTCTAACGGTATGCGTAACATTTTTCTACTATTAATACAAGCCGCGCAATTTGAATTTCAAAAATCTACGCATTTTTTGCTCACCCTTTATAATGGATTATTTCATAGCTTATTATATACGAACGTAAATCTAAATTTACTTGTCAATTGTTTAGCAATTCTAATCTAAGGCTCCAAGAAAAGAAAGTAGTATCAATCAATCCTATAACTATCTCAACCTTCAAAGCCACATTAATGTGGTTAAACCCGTACAGTGTATATTCAGTACACATACATATGTAGGTGTTATCTCGAGTTTTACAAATATTTTTAAAAGGATTCTTCACCATATTGCAAAATATCAAAGAAATTTTAAGATTTGAATTTCAATTAAACTTTTAGAAGCAGTGGTTACATTATCGGTTTACTGGTTGAAATTATTATGAAAATGTCCATATCGATCAGACAATTCTTTCAGATATATATTCATCATATAAATTAGAGGAGTGATATACAGACGCAATTAGTTAAAAATTTTGCTTTCAAAATGTAAAATAGATAATGATATATAACAATTGAAGAAAATATTTATTGTGAAATATAGAATTGTGTCAGATTTCAAATGTTTTATTTATTAACTCATGAATGTTACTATTGTCTGATTTTTTCAGCAGCCGCTTCTTAGTCGCGCTTTTGAGGGTGGCTTAAAGTGGCTGCAACTAAGGGGTGGCTTAATATGGCTGCATCTGATGGTGGCTCAGGCTTAGTGTGACAGAAGGTGACTTAAGCTAAGTGTGGCTGCGGATTAAAGTGGCCCCTTCTTAAAGCTACTCGGCTGTGGTTAATGGGGGCTTAGACTATGTGATGCTTAGTTTGGCTGTTTCTTAGGGTAGGGGATTTTAAATTTTGTGGCGGTAGCAGAGTGTTGTTGTGAATGGCTGAAAAGCCTATTGAGGATGTGGCTTCCAAGCTCTTTATTCCATCAAATTTTTGTTTGGAAGAAGTACTTTTGAAATATTTCAAAAGCCTTTCGTCTATAGAGACTAGAGCTAATTAAAGAATTAACACAACATTTTCAACAAAATATTTACACAAATTGTCTAAAGTCACTTTTCTATACCCATTGTTGTGTGCATATCCAGCAAAAAAGTATAAAAGTTATCTGTGTATCGAATTATCTCAAAAACAGTTACAACACAAACTTACAATTCCATATTAGGATCTTTTTTTTCTATTAGATGTTTTCAAGTTTTTTCATATTCACATCTAAAGAAAACATTGAAGGTAAGGAGAAGTAAGGCTATGGGCGCAGTCACTTGTATAATTCAAAATGTGTAATACCTGTTGATCGTATAATAATAATCCTACCAAAGGTGTGCTATGTTACAAACTTAAACATGTGTTTCATAAATACTCATTATACACTCGATATAAAAATAGAGATTATTTCACTTTGTGCCATTTTAAATGTAACACATAGGCGAGAAGGGGCTAATCACAGGGAAGAGGATATTGTACATGTAAAAAAAAACTATTGCATTGCCACAAATTCGCCAGTCAGTCACTTGCTGTCGAAGAAGTCAGTTCGAGTCTAGTTCACACCGTGTCATAGTAAGGGCGTTAAAAAGTCTGACACTAATAGTGATAGAAGGGGGAACCTTAAACAGGCGAAACTTATTCCCATAACAAAGGTTGTGCAATCAAAGGGTTTGTTGTGTTGGGCCGTGGGCGTTAGAGTATTGCATCCCATTACCAGCGGATGATGCTCGTAGGCTCTCTATATGATCCCTTGAAATAGAAGGAGAATTCAGCCCCAATGAAATAATAACTTGTTGTTGTGTCAAATTCCTGTCTGTCCCTGGCTAATAAGCTTATTATATTTAAGAGAGTAGATTTGTTGGAATTAAGCAGGATAAAGGGTGAAGGAAGTTGGCGATCATAACTATTTTAGGATATCTTAAAACTTGAATTACCCTCTCTCTTTTTTCCTTTTCCTATTTTGTGCGTAATTCTTGAGTCTACAGGTGTTTATACAAATGTGCCAATTTGATTTTTTAATCTGTTTAATTTTCCTTTGCAATTAAGCTTTTTTTTAGGTACAGGGAAGGTTTTTAGCTATTTTGGGAGAGCGTATCTCCACCCTTCCAATTTAAATTCCCCCCCCCCAAATTTTTTTTCTCAATTTTTCTTATAAAACTCAAATTAAAAAGTAGAAGGGCGGTTGACTTATCCCCCTCCCACCTTAAGAACACCTAGAGGCTTCTTGGGAGCGTTCGTTGCCCCTAGTCTTTCTTAAAATAAAAGCTATGTCTTGCATTTTTTTTCAATTAGGTGTTTGATCACGAATTTCATATGATAAAAATATTTTTCTTATTTAATTGTAATCCTAATAAGATAAATTGCTTGAAAATTGTTTGAAAATTGTTTTAATAGCTATTATTATATGTTGCATTTTTAGATAAACGTGAGAATTGTGACCAAAACTTGCGTATCATTAGTACTCATTTGCGTCATTTCTATTTTCAGATATCTATTACCCTTCATCGGATAAAGTCTGTGGAGGGGGGAGGGGGGCAGAATTGCCTGGCAGCAAAGCATACTGTCATTACCATACTTTAAATTCATACCTTGCAACAAGTTAAAGGTACAAACTTAAACTTTAGAACAATAATGGAGTTTAGTTCCTTTCGTGACAACGCCTCTTAAGGGGCGTTTCGTCGTATTTTCACAGAAGCTTTTGATAGGTTAGGATTGGGGATTGTCCCGCAGGGTTAGACTATTAGCCCCGCAGGGTTAAAGCCCTAAATATTTCATCTAATGTCAAATCCTATTCCTCTAGTAAACCCTTTAATTCAGATGGGGGGATCTTTTCAGGGGACACAATTTTGGCATGATTTTCTGCGAAAATATTTGCTAGTTTATGGGGACATGTCCGTTTGTCCGTCTGTCTGAGACAAAGTGGGGGAAACGTGATTTTCTCGGCTCCCATAAAAGATAGAAAGCTGAAATTTCTTGTTACCATTTCTATTAATACGGAGCATAAATAAGTATAACACATCTATGTCGGTCAGACCCCTTTTTAGAAGGTTTTTGGCTATTTTAATATTTTTCAGAGACAAACTGGGGAAATGGGATTTACTCAGCTCCTATAAAAGATAGCTGAAATTTTTTGACAACATTCCTATCATTAAGGAGAACAATTAAGTATAAAACATTAATGGCGGTAGGACCGCTTTTTAGCAGGTTTTAGGCTATTTTTATAATTTTCTCATTTTTCTCCATATCTTCAGTGTTTATGGTCCGATTTTCAAAATCTTGAAAACGACCATGACGGCCAGACTGCCTATTGCAGGTTTTTGGCTATTTTTAAATTTTTCACATTTTTCTCCTTATCTTCAGTGTTTATGGTCCGATTTTCAAAATCTTTTCAGTTAAGGATATAAAAATTAAATTTTCTGTCGTTTTAAGAAAACAACCATGGCGGTCAGACTGCCTTTTATAAGGTTTTTGGCTATTTTTTTACGCCTATATTTCCCCATATCTTTGGTGTTTTTGGTCAAATTTTTAAACTTTTTTGGGATATCAGTATCATCAGTCGTCATCATACAAATTAAAACAAGGTTTGTGCTTCGCTACTTATGGATGTTCATCCTTGTATATATAATATCAAAGAAAGAGAGGACAATGGGCTGTTTATTACACTAGCCCCAAAAGTTTTCAATTAGGTTTTCTTATTAGTTGGCTGAACAACTTTAGGGACTTTCATGAATTTTGATTGGTTGATCCATTTAGTTACGTGTTCAAATGTTTTAACCACTAATTCTAATCTACAGAAGGGGTATTTTTGTACATTGTCATTTGGAATGTATCAGCCATTGTATAATCCCTGATATAATATACTCTTAGTCCCTGGGTGAAAAGTTTGGGTGGACCAGATTTGGTGTGCAAAGATCCTTAGAAGACTAAGAGGGTGTTTCAGATTGTTGATAACTTAGTAAATGGATTTAATGGTAAGGATTTTTTTATAATACAAATATACTTATTCCATATTCTAAATTCTTCAAATAGGACAGTTATTCTTACACAACAGAAAGATAATGTCTGTCTGTGTGTTCCGAAAGATCTCGCTAACCGTTTTCCTTACTCTTTTTTATGATTAAAAAATCGACTTTAACAACCACCCGTACCCGCCCTCCTCTCCAAACTCAAGTGGCCATTAAAATTGTAAGATTTTTTGTCTGAAGCTAAATCTCGAAATTGCTGGTTTTCTTACAGGGAAAGCTTAATAATTTTCTTGACACCACCCCTTCTAGCTCTTAAGGCTAGGGGCGAAGCTACTATTGCCCTCTAAAATGCTGAAACTAATCAAAATCGTTAGAGCTTTTCTTTTTAGTATTTTTTATCCAAACTGAAGTTTGTGATATGATTGAGTAAAATTATTGGAAGTTTCCCTAAAATTAAGCACAGAACCCTCCCCCCTGTCATTATTTTGAAAAAATTGGAAATTAGGTGTTGCGGGGGAGATGCAACCATAAAACGTAACATTTTAAAAATTTATTTTCAAAATGAGTAGGGAGGAGGGGGTCATTCTGTTGTCGCTAGGCACTTTAAGGGATAGCACCAAAAGTTTTAAACCATTGAAAACTACTTTATTTTATCTAAAATGTTTGCAGATACAATATGTGGATCTCCTTGTCAGTTCTTGTTCTCATCTCGCTTCTCATACGAGGTGTTTACCTCATCATTACAGGAATATCGCATAAAGTATTGAATCTTCCCCCCTTTGTAATTTGAAATAAATACATAATAGGGGGGTAGGGTACAATTTATTTGTTTATTACTTATGGTCAGGTAAGGTTGGATTATATTGGGTACTGGATTGCCTGCAGGGTTAGGGCACCTCAAGTGTAGACCTCATTAATCACGCTGTCCGTCGGATCATTAGTACTGCCCTAGAATTTCTTTAAAATTTCATGGTGTTTTTTTTCGGCTGTGTAAATATGGCCACTGATTATCTGCTTTATATTTCACTAGCGGCTTCGCCCCTAGCCTCTAGGGGCTTTGCCCCAAGAGGTGATAAAAAAATTAATATTTATTGTTTTTAGTGAGAGAATGTTGCTATTCTTTCATTCAAAATAAATGCTGGAATAAAAAATAATAAAAAGGGCAGCCTGCGGCAGCCTGTACCAGAGCAAAATACAAAATAAGGGGGGGATTTTTTTTTGGGGGGGGGGGGTTAGGGGTGTCCCACCCTCCAAGAAAATAGCTTAAAACCACCACAGGACCAATAGGTATATACCATCAAGAGTAGAATCCGATCGGTTCAGTGGTTACCGAGATCTTAAGCTTGAGACGGACGGACAGACGGACAGACAGACAGACAGACAGACATCGTACTACTTTGTATTATTGATTATGCCCGTCTGTCTAACTATTATGATCACTTTTCCTCCCATGTGCTTACATGTACTTTTTATTTTAATATTTATGATTTTATCTACTTATGGATGTTGTCATTGCAATTTTTATCATTGATTGCAATTAAGTTTTCCTAATTATCATTATCACATTTTTCATTAGGGCTTTGAAACTGATTGATATCCGGTGGTTCTCAGCCATACTGAAAAATCATTTATAGCAATGAATAACAAACATTTCTCCACAAACCAATTTGTTTCAGGCACCTAATTATACGTTAGCATACTTGTCTATCAGCCTTAAACAAGGAGTAAAGGTAAAAATATTGAATTAGACATGTTTTAAAAAATATTTTCTATTATATTGCCATCTTTCAATGACTCATTATGTAATTACATGTTGTGAGTAGTGCTTATTTAATTAATAATCTCATTTGCTCTGTAAATAAGTAATGTCTGTTGTATGTTATTCTAGTGGATTTTTGTGATCATTTTTATTCTAAGGGAGCTTTGCCCCTTGGATTTGTGGTATTTTTATTTAAATAAGAAAATTGATTAAACCATTGCAGTATGTATATTACTGTAAAACAATTGCCCAATTGAATCTGTGGTTAACAAGGTCTTAGGCTTATTCTACTTTGTATCATAAATAATTGAAGGATACATGCAGAATTTTTTTGTCAAGGTTTCCGCATCAACAATTCCCTACCAATTCCTTACAATGTTGGCTGAAATTGGAGGTTATATTGGACTGTTCCTTGGAGCCTCCATCCCAAGCATACTGAGCCTACCAGAAGAGATTTAGCAAAAATTTCCATATTTTGGAAGATTTAAAAGAAACTTTACTATAGTTTGGTACTAGATACGTATCTTATAGTCTTTGGTTTGAGTATTTGACTATTAAATGTTTAATTGCATGTCATTAATTCAATAAACATAAACATTTTTTTCATTAGCTTTTTTCTCGAATCTTATATTTATCAGGAAGTAAGGGAGGGGACAATGGATCGAATATTCAATTTTTAAGAGTCTCATACTTTGGGTACTGGAGTAAAGGGAATGTGCACGAATTCAGCAGTTTCTGGCTGACTTTGGGTACTAGCGCATCAATGCCCCGCTAACTAGCTGAGTTAGTTTTGAATATTGCAGACAGAAAAATTTGTTATTGATGGCTGGTTTTAACAAATATTTTTTTCCCAAGAAAATGGCATTTCATGTATAGAAACTCTACTGTGATATTTATGTATTAAAAATCTAAGAACCCCTTGAATTTAGGTAGCAGTTAAAAATATATGAGAAGGGTTGACATATTTCTAAACAAGATTTTTCTAGTGATTAATTACAGAATGTTTACTACATTGTGATGTATTGGTAATTTAATTTTCAAGTAAATGATTTTTTCTTAGAATTAATTTTGTTTTAAATTATATTACTATGATCCCTTTACAATTTTGGTCATATTTTCTAGATAAATCTGGTTTTTATTGCTTTTCAGCAAAAACTCTTAAATTGAATTAATTGCCCATTGTCCCCTCTCTTACTCCCTGTATATTTATAAGAAAGTAACAAAATTAAGTAAGGTAAGGTTTTAACTTTTAAGTCTTAGTCTAGCCTCTATATCATTAAAGAGGTTTTAAAAAAGTTCAAAATATATGTTGAACATAAAATTAAACAAGACAATTTAATTTTGCAATTTATTTTAAAAATTGTGATGCACAAATTTTTATTGTTTTAAAAAAATAGATGTTCATTTTAAATAAAAATATATTCAAAATTCTGATCAGATATTTAGCAGAGGGCAGGTGTTCCAGATACAACTCCAGAAACTGAATTGAATGACCCTTCCTTGGTTTTACTAGAAAAATAATAATATAGTTATTTCTCGCATCGTATTATAAACGGCTTTCCGCCGATATAGAATGTAGAATTATGAGATTAAAACTAGTTTTTTTAGCCCCAAGGTGCTAAAAAAACTGGTTTTAATCTTATGATTGTACATTTTTATATTCGTAGAAAACTGGATATAATACGATGCTAGACATAGTTTTTTTCGTATGAATGAGAACCGGTTCCTATCCACCGGATTCAAATGAATATGATAAATGTATATTATATCATTATTAGCTTTAATTCTAGCCTTTTGGGACTTTGGAATTTACCCCAATACTTGAATTAATTTAAAAATCCCCTCATTACAAAATTTTAAATGAACATAAAGTTACCATTGGTAATATCTCAACTTTGAAATCTATGCCCAGTTCACAAATAACTTTTAATTTCAAAGGTCGACTGATTTTTTTCTGTACGTCAATCTAAACAAGTACCTTTTTAAAGGGGTCAACCTAAAGCTTCTATAGGTCAACCTAAAATTTCCAGAGGTCGGCCTTTGTCTTTTATGAACTGGGCTCTAGATTTCTTTTGATTTATGTAGAATTAAGGACTTAGGAGCATTTGTAAAAATATTTGAAAATACTTACAATAACTTGCACAATTTTCTTTCTTCTTTTGGGAAGGCCCTGTTCGTACCATTCCATGTCCAATACTTGCATCTTCCATTATTCAAACATCTAAAATGTCACCAATATATTGTAAACAGATTCTTTAAAAGATACAGGTTTTGAGAATATTAAAGATTAAGGTATTATATATGATAATACCTTGCTTCACATGCATCAGCAGTTCTGGATTTTCTTGTTCTATTAGCAGCAGGGGCGCCAGTATACTCAACATCATTTTCTCTACATCCTCCTTTAAATTACAAAAATGTTCAATATGAATTGAGTTTTGTTATATTTTAAGATACTTAAATGTTTAATGTTTGAAATGACAGTAATTTTCTATTTCCTGTACTTTTCATATCTAACCTGGACCAGTTGTTGTGGGGACATCAGTTGTTGTTGGGACATCAGTTGTTGTGGGGACATCAGTTGTTGTGGGGACATCAGTTGTTCCTGGGTTGTCAGTTGGGGAATCAGTTGTGGTGGGGTTTCCAGTGGTTGGGGCAGCAGTGGAAGAGAATTTCCAATCACAGGTGCCAGATTCATCACCAACAGCAGCCATACCAAACCTTGTAATTCAACAATTAGCTATCTTTTCAATATATTAATTAAAAAATAAGGAAAAACCTATCAATATGATCCTGACCTGTTTTCTCTGATAACTCTTGCATTGTCCTCTGTAGCAGATCCAGTTATAACTCCTTGGAAGGTAGCAACTGGAGAGCTGTAGATGTTTGCCTTCCTGTTGAAATTACCATTGCTGTAAGCCATGCAAGTTCTGTAGGGTTCAACAATGTTTGAACCATAACCATAATCATAAGGAGCATTGCTTGCAACTAATCTGTCATGATGGCAACCAAAGTTGTGACCAAGCTCATGACCCATGGTGTAGTAACCCAATGCACAGGATTTTTGTTGAGCTGTGACTGTGTTTCCCGTTCTTCAATATAAATCAAATGTAAAATATGATATGAAACTTAACTAGAATGTTTATTTAGCACAAAATTTGAGATTACCTCCAAGAGTCAAGATAACCAATACCACAGTAATCAAAGCTTCCTAAGATAAGAGCAGCAGCATCAGCCCCACCTCTCAGTTCTTCAACAGTTCCTTTGTAGTTTTTGAAAGCTGTAAGCATTTCACTTCCACCACTCAAGTCACTAGGAAGTAATTAAAGGCGAAATATGCAGTTTGTGGAAATATTTAATTTCTAATGCAAAAATAATAAAATGTTACTCACTCAAGTTCAGCGGGCTCAATGCAGTGAATCTTAATTCTGACTGGAATCAAACTGTTGATATAACCCTGATTGGTCTCAGCAGTGACCTAAACAATATATATTATCAATTTCTATCATATTTTTTTCTGGGAAATAGTAAACATGATCTATTAATGATTCTTGCCTGGTCCATGTACAGCTCAATATCATCAGTAACTTCAGCAAACTGTCTAGTGTAGTAATACTTGACACTGGAGGTGACAATGGTATCAGGATCATCAATACCTTGCTGTCTCAGAGCATTGGCATCTCTGCTGCTGAATATTTCTCTAAACAAATTTTGAAGGGGTTAATTAATTTTACCAACTAAATAAATTTTTCTCTGCTCTATATTTTTTATTGATTACCTCTCAGTAGGTGCCACAGGTTCAGAATCTCCATCAACAAACTGTTCTGTGTCTTCCTCCTGATAAATTATAATGATTTAAAAGAAACTAAAATCAAAGAAACTAAAAAACCGTACACTTTCTTTTTGGTTTTGTATATAAAATCAATGCGATTAAAAAAATTTAACATAAATTATATAAGTTTTACCTTCCAGACATGACAACCTTCAAAAGCAGCACAAGGTTCAAGAACAAAGTCTCTTCCATCAAAGACATCAACATTTCCAAATACCTTGTCTCCTCTAGTAAAAAAGTATAGTATGAGTTTAATGTATAATGACCCTAAGAACACATAAGACAAAAAAAATACTTCTTATTAGTAGCGAAGCTACTCTATAATTCACTATGTCCGTTCGTCAGTCCGTTCGTCAGTCCGTCAGTCAGTCCGTCAGTCAGTCCGTCAGTCAGTCCGTAACGCTATGGGGGAAATGGGATTTACTCAGCTCCTATAAAAGATAGAATGCTGAAATTTTTTGACAATATTCCATCATTAAGGAGCACAATTGACTTTAAAACATCATTGGCGGTCCGACCGCTTTTTAGCAGGTTTTAGGCTATTTTTATATTTTTCACATTTTTCTCCATATTTTCAGTGTTTATGGTCAGATTTTCAAAAATTTTTCAATTATTGATATCAAAATTAAATTTCCTGTCTTTTAAAGAAAACAACCATGACGGCCAGACTGCCTTTTTAGCAGGTTTTAGGCTATTTTTATATTTTTCACATTTTTCTCCATATCTTTAGTGTTTATGGTCCGATTTTCAAAATTTTTTCAATTATTGATATCAAAATTAAATTTCCCGTCGTTTAAAGAAAACAACGATGAAGTCCAGACTGCCTTTTTTAGCAGGTTTTAGGCTATTTTTATATTTTTCACATTTTTCTCCATATCTTCAGTGTATATGGTCCGATTTTCCAAATTTTTAAGTTAAGGATATAAAAATTTAGTTTTCTGTCGTTTTAAGAAAACAACCATAGCGGCCAGATTGCCTTTTATCAGGTTTTTGGCTGTTTTTATATGTTTTACATATTTCCTCATATCTTTGTTTTTTTTATCCAACTTTTTTGGGATATCAGGATCAAAATAATTTTCCCCATTGTTATGTGCATCTTTAATGTAATTTACTTTGACCATCGTCATCATACAAAATAAAACAAGGTTTCGTGTTTATTTTATCCAATAAATCTATTCTTGATTTTAATAAATACCCTTTAAATCTACTTGTATGTATTCCCATCTATGATTTTTGTGCTTCGCTGCTTATGGATGTTGTCATCCTTGTATACATATGTATCATCTAATTTGTTAATTGTTAGGTGGTAAGACACTGACAATGTAAAAAGTTACCTGAAGCTGAAAACTGCTTCACACTTCTCATTTTCATAAGCAACAGATTCTGCTACATCAACAAATCCAGCTCTATTAAAATAAAACATTTCCTCATAAAAGTTTTTAGTAGCGAAGCTACTCTATAATTCACTTTGTCCGTCCGTCAGTCAGTCCGTCAGTCCGTCAGTCCGTAACGCTATGGGGGAAATGGGATTTACTCAGCTCCTATAAAAGATAGAATGCTGAAATTTTTTGTCAACATTCCCATTATTAAGGAGCACAATTGACTATAAAACATCATTTGCGGTCGGACCGATTTTTAGCAGGTTTTAGGCTATTTTTATATTTTTCACATTTTTCTCCATATCTTCAGTGTTTATGGTCCGATTTTCAAAATTTTTTCAGTTACAGATATCAAAATTAAATTTCCTGTCGTTTAAAGAAACAATCATGAAGGCCAGACTGCCTTTTTAGCAGGTTTTAGGCTATTTTTATATTTTTCACATTTTTCTCCATATCTTCAGTGTATGGTCCGATTTTCAAAATTTTTTCAGTTATAGATATCAAAATTAAATTTCCCGTCTTTTAAAGAAGACAACCATGACGGCCAGACTGCCTTTTCAGCAGGTTTTAGGCTGTTTTTTTTAAATTTTTAACATTTTTCTCCATATCTTCAGTGTTTATAGTCCGATTTTCAAAATTTTTTCAGTTGTAGATATCAAAATTAAATTTCCTGCCTTTAAAGGAAATAACCATTACGGCCAGACTGCCTTTTTGGCAGGTTTTAGGCTATTTATAAATATATTTAACACTTTTTTCCATATCTTCAGTGTATATGGTCCGATTTTCCAAATTTTTAAAGTTTTTAAGGATTTAAAAATTAAATTTTTTGTCGTTTTAAGAAAACAACCATGGCGGCCAGACTGCCTTTTATCAGGTTTTTGGCTATTTTTATATGTTTTACATATTTCCCAAGATCTTTGTTTATTTTGATCTAATTTTCAAACTTTTATGGGATATCAGTATCAAAATAATTTTTCCCATTGTTATGAGCATCTTTAATATAATTTACTTTGACCATCGTCATCATACAAAATAAAACAAGGTTTCATATTTATTTTATCCAATAAATCTATTCTTGATTTTAGTAAAAACCTTTTAAATCTACCTGTACGTATTCCCATCTACGATTTTTTGTGCTTCGCTACTTATGGATGTTGTCATCCTTGTTTTTATAACAAATCAAAGTAAATTTGCTGTTACAATATAAAAGTTTTATAAAAGTAATATATATAATGAAAATGTTAAGTGTGTGTCATATATTATGATTTATTAGTTTCAAATTAGGTGTTATTTCAGAGAACAGAATTATGTTTAAATTCTACAATGATTCATTTAATATTTCAAGCTAGTGTTTAACATAGTTAATAGGTTTACAATTGATATTATAGTTTTAATTAAAAAACCTCTCTTCAGCTTGAATTTACCTATATATCAGATCATTATACCTAACCTTTTAATACTTTAATCTATCAATATTCACCTTGAGTATGATTCTTGGATAAGATTCTTCTGAACCAAATCTCCACATTCAGGAATAGTAATAACACCATCATCAAGAGCATCAAGATCAACCTTAGCAACTGTGCAGCTGAAATAATAAATGTACATTCGTGTTAAAAAGTTAATGCTCTTTGTATGAAAAAAACTTATAAATTATGATTGGATATTTCAAAACTAAATTTCTCTGAATACATGAAAATTTCATGCCCAAGGAAATAAACAATTTACCAAAAGATTTAATAATCATTATAAAGTAGTATGTATTTTGCCTGAAGCCTAAGATTTCAATATCTACTGAACTAATTAAACTTCAGGGAAGCTTCACATAGATTATAAGATGGTTTTATGCTATTTATATTAGATTTCAGCCTTGATTATGGTAATTGGCTATTTTTATGCCATCTTCTTACACCTTTTAATACATAGCTGCTAAAGGCACAGCCACCAATGTAAAAATAAGCAACTAAAAATTACCTTTTCACATCTTTTGATTTGCAAGGTTTGATTTTAGAAACATCAGCATCTTGCAGTTCAAACAGAGCACTCTGTAAAAAGATATTTTGATAATCATTTAACAAAGTGTATGTTAAGTTTTTCGATTGAAGTGATTTTTAAAAAATTAAATGGATTTTTTTGCCTTCCAATTATGATCAATGATAATACAGAATGTCTTGTTTCTGCAAGTTAGTTACAATATTATGTTGTAGTATTTAGCAATAAGAGAAATACAAAATATTTTTATGAAACTCCTTTTTATGAAGGCAGATAAGAATGTATTTCTAAAAATGAATAAGAATGGAAAAAAGTAGATTATACCTGTCTGGAAATGCCAACAAGAGCAAAGATAACAAAGGTATGTGCTTTAGACCACATCTCTGATCAATAGTGACAATACAATATGATGCTACCTTTTAAATAAATTAAAAATCTGTTTAATTTTATTCAACAGATGTTTTTTTGTCAGAGATTTATTTACTTTATTAACAATAAACCTCTAATGTCTTTTATTATGTACCTAAACAAATAAAATCTCAGAATCTAATTAGAATTGCAATCAAGTATTGATTTAAATGACAATTATTCCCATAAAGATAATCATTAATGTAGCAAGAACACAGTAATAGTGTCTGACTGATTATGACGTAACAAAAAAAATTAGCCAATAAGAGGCCGTTATTGACCAATGGTAAAATTTATAGTGGCCTCTCATTGGCTATTTTTTTTTGTTACGTCATAATCAGTCAGACACTATTACTGTGTTCATGTAGCAATTTTAAGATTGGATTAAAAACTAAACTCTAAATCTGTATTAAAAGTGAAAAATATCTAATAATATTTATTAAAAATTATAAGCAAACTAAGAAATAATAAAGAGTCAGAATTAAACTGCTCAAACACTTGTAGTGAGATTTCGCTGATAGTTCAGTTATAATCAATACTTTTTAAAAGCGAAGCTTTTCTATAATTAGGGTCGGTCCGTACGTCCGTCCGTCCGTCCGTCCGAGATAGTTAGCTTTTATTCGTTAATTTAGGCATGTTAGAATTGTCCTATCGATTTCAAACTTTGCATGGTGATTCCTGTAGTAGTTAGGTACGATTAAGAAAGCGTAGCAACTCTATAATCATTACCAGAATGTCCGTACGTCCATTTTAAACATGTTGATTTTTCTACTTTTTTAACAACAAATTTTTATGTGATCTAATTATCCGTTTGATCTGATTTTTGATATATTGATTCCTGGGACAACAAAGAACAATATTTTAAGCGAAGCAACTCTTTAATCAAGTCCTAAAGATGTAAGTATATTCTGATTATTCAGTTCATACTTTTAATATTTATATGATCTAATTTTTCTCTCAATTATTCTATGATTTTATCTAATATATAAATACAAAGAAAAAAAAGAAACAATGGATTATAACTAACATGTTTCACTCAAAATGATTTAGAATATAAAGAATTCAACCTACTTATTACTTTTTTTTTATTTGTTTTGGGGAAAAGAAGTTAGAAGATCTGTCTATTTTAGGCATATTTTCAAAAATTGTGTTTCAATTTCAACCAAGTAATTTCTAATTTACCATTTAATGATCTATATAGCAAAGCAACACTGTAAAGTCTGTCGATTTGTCCGTCTGTCTGTAAGCTGTAACACTTAATGTGGCATAAGTTTTTTTGTGAGTTCTTTCCCTATTTTCTTCTCTCTCTCTTTCTTTTTTTACTTAATCAGTCTCTTTCTCTATACTTTTTCTAATGCTGAATACAAAGAGGGCGGGAGGCCCTTGTAAGGTTAACAACAAAAATTGAGAAAGTTTTGGCAACTTGTTTCTCCATTTATACCTATGAAAAAGCAAGACAAAAAGCTTCAGGCAGGAAAGCTAAAGCACAATTTTCCGTATGAAAAGTACAAATCTTATACCCTATTTACCCAACTTCTAAACTGATTGAGTTCTCCATTTTGCAAGGTTTCTTATAGTTCTAGGAATGGTTGTAGGCTAATTTATGCTCCTTCCCATTCCTAAGAGCCCTGAATTCTAGGTGCACCGCCTCTAGTTTTAATATAAAATATATTTTTTATATAAATTATATTTTTGTATAATATTTAAACATATTATCTAATGTCAACCTACAACTGTTATTTGATATTTCATAACAATAGTATTATTATAAACAAGAATAAATTTGTTGAAAAATAGCAAAGCTGTTGTTAAATAAATAAATTTATAGAGATAATCTAGAGCTAATAGAATACAGTGCAGGAACAACCCGGTTATACTGTTGGTTAGAAATTGTACAGATTTTAGTGAGAAAGTGTGGTTATCTTATTATTTCATTCAAATAATAAGTCAGCTATAAATTTGATAGTCGCATTACTTAGAAAAAAGCTTTGCCAGGTTAATTTATATCGTGAAACAATTTCTTTGCTCATGAATTATAAGTCAGTTATAAATAGTTCCTTTTTTTTTTGGATAGAGCTGGCTTTCAGGAAATCATACCATCGAAAAATTTCGTCGCTGGTATTATAAGTTATTGAAAAACAGAAAAAGTATAGTGTTGATTAGCTTGTAAAAACGTATATAGAACACAAACCAACTTTTAAAAAATAAAAGTAGCTAGAATCTTTTTTTCTCATCAAAATTAAAAATAAAGGAAGGTTTTTTATGTAGTTCAAATTCATGAGCATGAGTATCCTTTCCTAAAAGAGATTGCTATAGATTGTTAGGGTTTTATTCTTAGTATTGTTTCGGTCAAATTTTCTCTCTTCGAATACAGATAGCATTGGCGCAGCCGCAAGTGTTGAAAACAGTGAACATTAAAAATAATCCTTATAATAAAGTAACAGGATGTTTGTGTGTCTGTGTGTTTGTGTGTTTGTACCGAAGGATCTCGCTAACCGCTGAACCGATCGGGTTCTCCTTAACAGGGTAGCTTCTCATGAGTCCCGGGAAGGTTTATAACTATTTTGGGGGAGGGTACCACCACCCTCCCAAGAGAAATGACCAAAAAAATCCAAAAAAATTTCAAATTTAGAGGAGACTTCAACGTCAAATAAGGTGGTATCGTACATAAAAAATTAACTTTAACAAACAACAACATTTAAAGTGCCACTAGAGGCCTCTAGGGGCGTAGCCGCTAGTTAATATATAAAGTAAAACCTATTATTTAGCTTTTTATTTCATATAACTTAGCTACTGAGAACGTTATCGTCTTTGTTTTACAAGCGAAGCTTTTTCTATAATTTATCGTTAATAGGCATGTTAGAATCGTCCAATCGATTACAAACTTTGTATGATGATTAATATAACATTTAGGTACAATTTATAAGTCTATAATCGTTATCAAAAAGTCCTTTTAAAACATGCTGATTATAACTTTTTTAACAAAAACGTTTTGTATGATATATTTAAGTTTTTTATCTGATTTTTGGAATAATGATATCAATAGGACAACAAGTACAATATTAAAATCGAGGCATTCTTATAATCAAATCCTATCCTGCAGCAAATTTATGTACAATTTTGTTAAGACTTAATTTCAACACATGAGTGTTCTGCTTTATTAAGTTCTGACACTCTACAATACGTATTGTTCATTCTCTTTCCTTCTGATTGTAGAGCTTCGCTATTATGGAATCCCACTCTAATTCATTAAAATGAAATTTATTTCAATGTTCTATTTATTGTATTATAATCTAGGGATAATCTTTTTACGTATATAGTAATAATACCTATTGTTTATATTGATATTGTTTTCGAAAAAATCTGTTTAAAAAATAAACATTTCAAACAATACAAATTTAAATATTTTAATTAATAGAAGTGCAACTAATATAGAATTAGTTTAACTGTCCGTCCATTCGTTACGCTTGATTCACAAAAAAACGATAGTTCTCATAAAGTTTCTAATGTATTCAAGTAAAAAAAGGTGTAAGGGCTATTATACACTTCAGAACTGTTTCCAAACCCTAAAAATATCTTTGTTTTAATGTTCTTACTACACTACATATTGAGAGAATCAACATTTTTTTTAAATTTAATAACAATTTTGGTAAGCTTTTAAAAGGTAGGATTTTAAGTACCTTTCTTTTTATAGGTTTGTGAAACACTAAGTCTAAAATAAAACAATAATCTAATTATACATTTAGATTTGATTCAAGGACAAATCGATTTCAATGATTTCAAAATGATTATAAAATGTCATGTACGTACTTTTTGCAATCCTAAAAACTACGTTTTAAAATCAATTACTAAATCATTGCGGCAGCCGCCAAGTTTAATGTTTGTGGCCTGTTTAATCAATCAAAAAAAGGCTGAGATGCTCAACTTATTGACAGAAACATCTTTTTGTAAAATCAATCGCTATGGATGGGGGAAATGTAATTTTCTCGGCTGCTGTAGAAAATTTAGTTGATTCCTTTGACATTAAGTCCATTTGTTTGTCGTTAAGGCTTCAAGATATAACAACCTGACTCTTTTAAGGTTTTGGTTTTTATTTAAGATTTTGCATATACTTTTTCTTCTCTTTGGTATGACAACGTAACATCAGCTTTATAACACACTTTACCGTTTCATGATTTTTATTGTGCTTCGCTACTTGTGGATGCTGTCATCCTTGTTAATTTGTAATTCTGCTTCTTAAGATTTGGTATATGTTTAAATGTATAACTATTGTTTCCTATTGTTATGGTTGAGATAGATTTATAACTGTTAAACTATTGTTTGCCCCATCAATTTTTTTATCTTTGCATATATTTAAATTCTGCTTGTGTAAAAACTAAACCTTCGAAATAATCTTGTTGGGTTTTTACTAGATTTTGGATTTGATTTAATGTATATCTGGAATTATACATATCTACTTAAATTTTCATACAACTTGTTAACTTGTTTGTTAAATTCTTGTTTTTTATGGAAATTTTTCAGTTTATATTTAGAGAAACAAGGATGACAACATCCATAAAAGCGAAGCACTGAAACGGTAGGACAAACGGACATTAACACTTGTATAATGTCTAAACTGAATTATCAGAATATAAAAGTATAAGAGTCGAAGCAAAATTGTAAGTAAATTTGTTGAAAAACTTCTTGATACAGGATAATGTTTATTGAGTTTATGGACATACTTACATTTTTAGGATTTGATTATAGAGTTGCTTTGCTTAAAATATTGTTCTCTGTTGTCCCAGGAATCAATATACCAAAAATCAGATCAAACGGATAATTAGATCACATAAAAATTTGCTGTTAAAAAATAGAAAAATCAACATGTTTAAAATGGACGTACGGACATTCTGGTAATGATTATAGAGTTGCTACGCTTTCTAAACCGTACCTAACTACTACAGGAATCATCATGCAAAGTTTGAAATCGATAGGACAATTCTAACATGCCTAAATTAACGAATAAAAGCTATCTATCTCGGACGGACGGACGGACGGACGTACGGACCGACCCTAATTATAGAAAAGCTTCGCTTTTAAAAACGATCATGTTCATTTTTAAGATGCTTTAGAAGATTTAAAAAAGCAGTAGTATCTCTATAATCAAGGCTATTAAATGAGATTTCATTATCTAAGCAATTTGGGTTTTGAACATAAAATTCTTCATACTTTAATAAAATGCCGGGATCTGCACAATCAAACAAAAAGTTTTAATGTACATATGGTATTCATTGAAATATGATATAAAATATATGTTTGTAAGTAATGCTTTATGTATAATGGTATACATTCATTTCCGCAGATAGGGCATAGCTTTTTAGTGGCGAAGCTAATCTTTAAGTGTGCATGTCCATCTTCTTTCTGTCTGTATTACTAGAGTTCTTTGATTTTTTTATTACAAACTCTTTAATAAAAGCGAAAAAGTAATTTTTTTAGAATCTAAACTCTATAGTAATCCTTTTTGATGAATTGTACGTCTACACTTTAAAGTCTAGACGACGTTACTATTTACTATTTTTTATATTTTTTACTGTATAACACTTACAACTTTAATAAAAAGAAATTGTTATTCTAAGGGTCTTTGTGTTATTAATAAAACCCGCAACCATGACTCAACACGTAGCGCATCCCTTAGTCGTCGGGGAGGTAATAGGTTCAAATCTCGGCCCGACACTGCGTCATAACTATAAAGGTTAAAAATGGTTCCTATTGCTGCTATGTCAGGTGCTTGACATTAAATGTTGGAGTAGGGGGAATGCCTTGGCCCATAAACAGGCGATACATTTTACCATACACAGTTAAGATTTCTCACACAAAGGTCGTGCAATCAAAGGTTTGGTTGTCTGTTGAATATAATTAACCTAATATCTTATGTATAATGTTCTGAGACAGTGTGGTAATGATAGGACACCATATTGAATATGTTTGTTATTCTGCTAAACTACGGATAATCCTTATCAGATAGAAGGATTATTATACAAGTTTAAAACAACAATTAGTCACTTAGTTTAGATCAATAAAATTAAGCTTTTATCTTAAATCTTTTAGTGTTTTTAGTAGTGGCGCAGCTTTTTACAAGAATTCTTAAATATGTTCGAAGAAAAAATATATAGATAGCCATTTTGTTTCAAGCCCTCAAGTCAATTTAGGAGATTCTACTTATTTTTTTGTCAAAAATTTTTAAAAGATATTGGTTATATAAATGGCAAACTATTATATACATACATACTTTTTTCTATATTCAGGGCGATATATCAGTCCGGCATGTTCTCCTATCCATTTTAAAACCTTGAATGATGACTCCTGTATTAGTTAGGTATAATGTATTAAATGTAGCAATGCGAATATTTTATAGTCATTACCAGAAATTCCTTTCGTTTTTTATAACTTGTTTTTTCGTCTGGTGATTATCTTAAACCTGAAATTTTATAAAAGCGAATCTTAGGATGATTAGATATAATGTGATTGGCGAATCCTCTCTATAATTATGTCTAAAAACGTAAGCATAGAGGTATTAAACACAATGGCTTTTAGTTATTTCGAATCGATTTTTCCCCTTCAGATTTGAGATAAGATACCGTATTTTCATAAAGCGATGCTACTCTATGTTTATTAATATTCATTTGCTCGTATGATTTGTTGGGATTTTCTTGTATGTATGTTGTTTTACTTGCCTAATAATAAATTTCCCTATTATGTCATTCCATAAAATAATTTTCTTAAAAATTATGAGAATTTGACAAGTAAGTTTTGATAGGTAATATTGATTGTTATGTTTAAGATGAATAAATAAATACGCTTTATCCTTATCCTTTCATATAGAGTAGTAAGCTTTTTGTCCAAAGCGAAGGATATCGCTAAACGATGAAGCGATATGGTTCTCCTTTACTATGAGGGTTCTACATGTTTTAACTATTTCGGGGAGGGTATCTTCAACTTTCAAATAAAATATAACCCATCCTCCCCCACAAAAACTTTTCCCCTTACCACATTAAGTCCCCCCAGAGGTTTTAGTGGAGAAGCCGCTAGTATTTTTAAAATGCACCTTTTTCATCGCTGAATAAATTGTTTGATACCCATCTCATTGTAATATCTCGGCCTAATAAATAATTTTGATTACAGTTTCTGATAAAAATGAAACCCTACACAAACAAAAACAATATCCATGGCTGAGGCTCAGGTTTCATCTCCCTTCACTTCGAGGATGTCAGATAATTTGTTTTAGATTTGGAGATTAATTAACAAAATTTTTATTAAAAAATTTGACAAAGTGAACAATAACATTGAGATAATTTTTGAATTAGTGTCGGGAAGTATCAAGTACGAGTGTGGACCAGGCTCAACATGTCACATCAAGGCTCACTCTCGCGTCATATTCAGGAAAAAGGTACAGCCAACAAGCGAACTAAATCAAAAATAATAATAAAGTTAGAATCTAGTAAAGTTCACAGTTAAATGTTCCTAGTAACGATTATCACCAAAAATCTATGATCTGTAAAGGGTGCAAGCTGCTTAACAGCAAAAAGTTCCGAGTTCCTAAAAGTTTTTTTTGGTAGTTTCCCTCAAAGCGATCCCCTCTCCCCCTTTTTTTTTAATAATAAAGTGAAATTAAGGGGGGTAGTTTTTCATTTGTTTGTTTTTTACTTTGGTCAGGTTATATTGGAACCTAGTAATAGTGTCTAACTTTTTATCTTTGTGACGTAACAAAAATCGAAGGATGAGAGGGGAGGTGGGAAAAAACCCCTAAAAAAAGATGGATTTTTGATACGTCACAAAGATAAAAAGTTAGACACTATTACTAGGTTCGTTATATTGGCTCCCGCAATTGTTAGACATAGGAAAAAATACCTTTTTTTCTTTTTTTCAATTTATTTTAAAAAGAAGGGAATTGGATTCCGTAATCAATAGTAACTTTGAGGGAAAGCACCGCTGTTATGTAGGTTAATCCGAATTTCTTAGAAATTAAAAAGCTTCAATGGCATCCATGTTTTGTGGATTAAGCAATGTAAGATAATTTTCAAACTTTTTATTATGTAATAAATATTTAGGATTTAGTATAAAATTATTAATATATGTAAATCTAAAAGATAAATATTATTTTATCTAATAAATCATAAATTAAACCTTATTTGCATTTTATATTAGCAAAGAATATTAATTGAAAACCTAGAAATTATTTCTATTCATTTGTTTTAACATAAATAATTATTTTTTTTGTAGGTTCTTTTTCTCTGGTAAGGGTAGGGGGAATGGTATCGTATCCCCCTTCAAAATAGCCTATTACCTGTCCAGGGCAATACCATTTTTCCCGGAAATTGTGGAGCTATTGGTTCAGCTCTTTACGAGATCTTACCGTGCATCCCAAGCTTAACTTATTACCTACTTCTTTAATATAAAACCAATGTTTAAAAAAACTTAAATCTACATTGGGCTAATATAAAATATATCCTAATATTTAAAGCAGTAAGAAATTTTTGTCCGAGGCTTAAGATCTCAATAACTACTGAACTGATTGAGTTTTTTGTTAGGTAAACTCCACAGAGGTCTCTTTATGGTTTTATGCTATTTAATTTTCAGATTTAAGTCTTGACATGGTTTTAAGCTATTTTTGTTCATTCAGAGCCACTAGATGTTAGAGGCGCCACCGCTAATACAAAATATATATATATTGTTGAAATTAATAATGGTTGGCTGATTGTGGTTGATTGACAAGTCTGTACATATTTACAAGGGCAGCGAGATAGCCTGCTTTAAAAAAGATACATTCAAATTCATTTTGTGTGTGATTTATTTCCTTTATGGCTTTGAAACCGATTAATATCCGTCGAAATAAAATAAGTTTCGAAAAATCATGTGAAGCATAGAATTGGACAATTTTTCACGAAAATAAAAATCATAAAAAGAAAACCAACTTTGTGAGCTCGGGCCTTGATGAGCCTCGAGACTAACAAAACTGGATTTATTCTTATAATTTTTATTTAATATCCTCGGAAAGCTGTTTATAATACGATGTGATAAGTAACTCTTATAGTTATAGTAAAATTAAATATAATTTTACCTTTTTAACTCAAAAGGTTTCGTGATTTTTTTCTCATATTCGATATATTATCAGACTTATCAGTTATGTAGCCGTAATTCAGTCTTTGTAAGTCAGTTTATATAAAATTACTGGTAATATCCTCTTAGAAATATATTTTTTTCAATTTTGAAAATTTGAGTACCCACCTCCCCCTCCCCAGAACAGGAGAACGCTAAATTACTTTTAAACAGGGCTAGGCAGCTGCAGCTGCAGCCGCCATCACCCATGCAGCTTATAGAAGCCTCAAAATCAGCCGCGCGGATTTCTCAGCCACAGTCAGCAGCGCGTCTGTTGCTGAGGGTGGCTGAATTAATATTATGTAGCTGAGGCTTATGTTTCTTAAAGTCGCGAGACTGCGACTAAGGTTTATTGGGTGACCAAGGAAGCCACGCGGCTGATATGGGCTGCGGCTGCCGAGTCCTGGTTTTTAAACTATACATCACTCAGTGAGAAACCATAACCTTAAAAAGCAGCAACAATTAAGTAGATTTACAATTCGTAATTCAAGTCTTTCCAGTGCTATCGGTAGCTATCTATAATACAAAGTAGAACGATGTCTGTCTGTTTGTTTGTGTGTTTGTGTGTTTGTCTGTTTGTAGCGAAGGATCTCGCTAACCGCTGAACCGATCGGGTTCTCCTTTACAGGGTAGCTTCTCATAGTTCCCGGGAAGGTTTATAACTATTTTCTTGGGGGGTGGGACACCCCTAACCCCCCCAAAAATGAAAAATACCCCCCCCCCCAAAAAAAAAAAAAAATTTTATTTTTATTTTAAATCTAAAATACGAAAAATTGGTTTGATCAAACCTCTTGGGGCAAAGCCCTTAGAGGCTAGGGGCGAAGCCGCTAGTTTGCATATAAAGCATCTAAGCCCTGAAAGTGTTAATGTAACCGTCTATTACTGCAAATTCAATGTAAGACGCTAGAGTTATTATTAATCATAAAATCACGAAACCTTTCTAGTGAAGATCGTAGTGAGAGCTTTGCTCACCAGATATATAAAAAAACCTTACTACTTTATATTATAGGAGGATAAGCTGTTTGAATAAGTATTACATGAAGCGGATACAGCTGCTGCGTTTAAATTTGATGGCTGTGGTTGAGTAAGCCGCACGGCTGATTGTGGCTAGGGCTGCAGAGCAATTAAAACTTAAGTTTGCCCTTAAAGACGCATTTGTTCCATAAACTTGTTCAAGTTAAAGGATTAACCAAAATTAAACTTTTAATAACTTTCTTTTGACATAACAGCAGTAGGATAAGTTTTGTACTTCTGTTTTAATGACCATTGAGCCCTGTTTTACGCTACCATAAATAAAATGCAGTTGGCCAAATATGGGCCCTCACAATACTACCTGTAAAATATCTACGTCTACACATAAAAAATAGCCAGATGGGAACAAATATTTATTTACAGAAAAGCAAAAAAAAACCACATATATTATCAAAAACATAATATGGGCGTGCTGGACAGGATGGTAATTTTGTAAACGGAGGTTGGATTTTCCTCTTTTTATTACAACCACCCAAGCATATCTCTGAGCACGTACTAGATAAATTGGTACAAAAAATAACTTCACACTGGTAACTAAATTTTCAAATATTTTTGTTGGATCCTTAATTACTTGGTTAAATATTAAACACTTGCATTAATATTACAACGACGGTTGTAGCCGTCTGGTATCCACTTGGGGTTTGGTATACGGGCTCTCTAGTAGTATCCATTTCCGTAGCTCTCGTAGCCTCTATTTCCGTTTCCACTGCCTCCTCCATAGTTTCTACAATAGAATATGTTGTTAGCATTTATTAATTGTGCAGCCAAGCTTTACATTCACCCAAGACTTTGTAGGTACATAATCGGTTCTAATTTTCTTTAGTTTTACGACAACTTTTTAAAGATGCTTTCTCGTTTAAGTGAAGCCTCAACATTTAAAGCAAGCATATCAACAAAATGTTTTTCCATCAATAAACCTTTTTGAGACACCATTCGATATAAGAAATCATTTTTAAAGACTTTTGGCAACAACATTTTTTTAATTTTCTCCCATTCTCCCTATAATAATTGTGTTGCGGACGATTCCTATCTGTTAAGCAACAGTGCTGTTATTATGTTGTACCTGCTACCAGCACTTCCTCTGGCAAGGTTGGTGGCCATGTCATGTCCTCGGTTACCAGATTTGGCAGACACATGCTCAAACCTAAAAAATAATTAATTAATATAGAATTTTAAATTTAAGAGTAGCATAAAAACACAACAGTTTATCCCAAACATTTATAGACGTAGCAAAAATCAGTCCAAAGCATAGTCATTCAGACGCATTTTTAAAATAATGCAATGAATTTTCATACAAAACAAGGATGACAACATCCATAAAAGCGAAGCACTGAAACTGTAGTACAAACGGCCATTAACACTTATAAAGTGATTGAACTGAATAATCAGAATATAATGTATTAGAGTCAAAGCAAAATTGTAAGTAAATGTGTTTGAAAACTGCTTGATAAAGGATAATGTTTATGGACATACTTACATTTTTAGGTTTTGATTATAGAGTTGCTTCGATTATAACATTATACTTTGTTGTCCCAGGAATCAACATATCAAAAATCAGATCAATCGGATAATTAGATCACATAAAAATTTGATGTTAAAAAGTTAAAAATCAACATGTTTAAAATGGACGTACGGACTTTTTGGTAACGATTATAGAGTTGCTTTGCTTTCTAACTCGTACCTAACTCATATAGGAATCATCATGCAAAGTTTGAAATAGATAGGACAATTCTTACATGCCTAAATTAACGAAAAGAGCTATCCGTTACGTACGGACGGACAGACCGACCCTAATTATAGAAAAGCTTTGCTTTTAAACAAGGATGACAACATCCATAAAAGCGAAGCAGTGAAACGGTAGGACAAACGGAAATTAACAATTGTATAGTGTCAGAACTGAATAATCATAATATAAATGTATAAGAGTCAAAGCAAAATTGTAAGTAAATTTGTTGAAAAAATGCTTGATTTAGGATAATGTTTATGGACATACTTACATTTTTAGGACTTGATTATAGAGTTGCTTCGCTTATTACATTATACTTTGTTGTCCTAGGAATCAATATACCAAAAATCAGATCAATCGGATGATTAGATCACTTAAAAATTTGTTGTTAAAAAAGTAAAAAAATCAACATGTTTAAAATGGACGTACGGATATTTTGGTGATGATTATAGAGTTGCTACGCTTTCTAAATCGTACCTAACTATTAAAGGAATCACCATACAAAATTTGAAATCGATAGGACAATTCTAACATGCCTAAATTAACGAAAAAAGCTATCCGTTACGGACGGACGGACGGACCGACCCTAATTATAGAAAAGCTTCGCTTTTAAAAATACTGATATGCTAGTTATAAAAACTTGTTTCGTTGACGAATGACGGGCTTTTTCTCGTCTTACAGCGTTGATTATAAATATATTTTGCCACTAAAAATGTAACAACAAAACGAATGAAAATATTTAGTGCACACCTGAATTCTATAAGACCGTTAATTAACATTTACATATACAATAAAGTAATACTCACTTCACTTTCATATTGCTGTCATTGATGGTCCGGCTAAGTTCTCTGAATGCTTCCTGGTTAGCTACAGGCTTGTTCCTACTGTTCCTGTACCCGTTACTTTCCCACTTGGACATGTACTGCTCGTGCGCGTTCTTCACAAGTTCGCTGTCAGTCTTCACAGTCAGGCTGGTTTTACCCATGGATTGGCCAAGCCTTAACGGATATAGAACTCCATAAGTGAGATTGTCAGACAGACGAAAATTAACCAATATAGCATAGCAACGCTTCTAACAATCAACATTATTTATAAGAATATCTGTACCATAATTAATTTAAAGCAAAATGCTTAGTAAGGGCATAAGCATACTTATTTCTACACTTACCTACTAACTTTTTTGTAATGATTTAAGAGTTTCTACGCTTACTAGATTGTACTAGACTGTTTATGAATCACTATACGAAGGTTGAAATCAACAGGACAATTCTTACATGCCAAGATTAACAGTAAGAGACATGGACGGAGTTTATCTTACAAGACATGTCAGACATGCGAAAAGATAAGCCAAGATAATTAAAAAGTAGCTGTGCTATGCTAAAAGAAATATAATACTAACCGTACAGCTTCCGTTGCTGCTTTAATTCCAGCCTCAATGTTAGTTTGTCTCGGTCCAGACAAGGGGCCACTGACGCTCTTGGACGGGTTTTCTAAATATTGTTATGAGGCTAATAATAAAAATGTGTTCTCTAGGAGGTAATTAACATAATCAGAGTTCTTACCTGGATTGTAAACGGCATAGCCCCCTCTGGCGCCAGGTTGTCCGTTACCGCTGCATGCTCCATCAGCATAAACTACTGTGCTTTTTCGAGACATGCTGCAAACAAAAATTGACAAGTTGGATTTTATACAATGTGTCTTAAGTGATGTACCTAGCATGTATTTAGATAATTTTTAACTTAATATTATTTTGGTGGGTTTGTTTAATTGTTTCTAGAAGTCTATTTCACTTTGAAGATAAATTACCCTTGTCAAAAATAAATCAAAAATCTCCAGGACCCCTAAAAATCGGTCCAGATTATAAAAGATTTTTTTGTTACAAAAAATAATAGGTATTTAGTATAGGTTTTGTTTATAATATCATTAATTTACACTACAGGAATCTACATGCAAGTTTTTGAACGATTATCTTATCTACGAAAAGAGTATGTTACACACATCAAAGGAGAATACCGCCCTTGGGGCTAAGTTAAGATTAAGAAGTCATATAAAAATAAAATTTCTTAGTTGGAAAATTGAAATAAAAAAGCACTGCTTCTACTTTAATTTAAACTGACCTGAGTAATTGCTTCCTATCACACTGGTTTTTGCAAGTTGGGTGTTAACTGTTGTCGGTTTAAACAGCGCCCTAAATTTATACTTTCTCCTAAACTCTAAAAGGCTTAAAAAGGGATGACTCTGAAAAAAAAGACTTTTCATTTGAAATATTTTCAAACTTGTTTTTCATCTTCCCTTAAAATACATTTTTATCTTGACATAAATAACACCTTGAATTATAATTCCTAGCCTAAAGGGTTTGCCGCCCCCTTTCCCTCCCCTTCGACATGTTATATGCATAAACAAATAACGGTTGTGTAAAAAGAAACCATTTAAAGGAATGAATTTAAAAAGTAGGGTCAAAATGGGCGAGGGCTAGTTGATAGGCCGGTATATAATTCCCCCGAACTAGGATATCACCTAAAAATAGCCTAAAACTATAGAAAATTTTCATATAGCATAATTTAATCATTTCATTAATTACAAAATAATTTTGCCTTTTACAGTCCTTTTGTATTTTAATTTTATTGCGTATAATCTTAAGTTTGGGGATGTATGTATTTGCAAGTGTAAAGGGAAAGAAATGAAATATTCAAGTCTATTCTTGATTGAGATCGAAACCATGGGGAAATTTTTTTTTCAAACACGCGCGATGATATATACATACACTGTACTGTAAAGTGTTGCTAGGCTATTTAGATTATTCAGATATTAACATACTAGCGAATACGCCTCTAAAGGCGTCTAGGGAAGCTTTAAGAAAGGGTGGGGTGGGGGGGGGGACACACCAATATTTATTAAAATTAATTTAAAAAAGAATATTTTTGAGGGGAGTCATTTTTTCTAGTGTCGATTTCTCTTCGGAGGGTGGTAATACCCTCCCAAATTTTTTTTGTATAAACCTTCCGGGTGAGTGTACTTTATAGCTTCACTGCAAGGAGATCCAAATCGGTTCAGCGTTTAGCGAGATCATATCAAGAGTACCTACTGCTGCTTTGTTAACTGTGCAACATTGCTGGGAAGGGAAGGATCCTCAGGCTACAGGTACAACTCATCACCATGAGATTTTAGGGACTTCAAGAAAAAGTTCATACAATCTATAGGGTAAAAACAATGTGCATAGTTTATGTTTGATTAGGTTAGGTATGGGTTTGGCGGGACTCGCAGTGCCTAGAAACATTTTTTTTGTTGATAATAGTTTTGTACATGTTCATCTTATTATATTATCTAGATAAGTAGTGAGCTTAATTTTGTCTAGCGAAGGATCTCGCTAACAGTTGAACCGATATGGTCCAGGGAAGGTTTTCAACTATGTCTGTAGCCTAAGGTTTCTAAAACTGTTAAACCGATTGATAAATCCATTTTGATGAAGAAGCTTCACATATGTCCAGGATAGTTTTAGGCTCTTTCATTTTCAAATCTAATCCTTGGGATGGTTTTAGGCAACTCTTCTGTCCCCTTTTTACCCCTTTAAGGATAGAGTCCCTATATGCTAGGAGCGCAGCCGCTAAGATCAGTTGAAAAAGAGGGTAATCACTAATCTAAAAGAAATTATGCAATTCATTACGTTGTGTGTTTTTGATTTTGCACAAATTCATAGAGGTTTCTTTTCATTTCACATACAAAAAAGGATGACAACATCAATAAAAGCGAAGATCTGAAATGGTAGGACAAACGAACATTCACACTTGTAGAGTCTCAGAACTGAATAATCAGAATTTAAATGTTTAAAAGTTTAAACAACATTGTAAGTAAATTCGTTGAAAAACTGCTTGAATACAGGATACTATTTACGGACATACTTACATTTCTAGAACTTGATTATAGAGATGCTTCGCTTATAACAATTGCCTAGTTCACAAATTACTTTTAAAGGTCGACCGTTTTTTTCTGTAGGTCAACCTAAACGAGTACAACCCCACAAATACCTTTATAAAATCGGTCAACCTAAAGCTCCTATAGGTCGACCTAAAAAGTTCCAGAGGTCGACCTTTGTCTTTGACTGGGCTAATGTCCTTTAAGTCCTAGGAATCAGTATTCCAAAAATCAGATCAATCGTATAGTTTTATCACATAAAAATTTGTTGTTAAAAATCAACCTGTTTAAAATGAACGTACGGACATTCTGGGGTAACGAATAGAATTGCTACGCTTTATAAGTCGTACTACTGCAGGAATCACCTTGCAAAATTTCTAATCGACAGGACAATTCTAACCTGTTTAAATTAACGAAAAGAACTAACTGTCCGAGACGTGCGGACGGACGGACCGATCCTTATTATAGAAAAGCTTCACTTAAAAAAAACACAAAATGTCATTAAATGACAAAAATATATATATATATATATTTATTTATTTATTCAAATAAAATTCTAAAATAATTAAAACAATAAAACTTTAATAGAAAATATGTATGTAGATAATTAAAGCATTAATATGATTATGAAAGTTCAATAATATACATAAATCTATGCATTTTTATAGATGGTGAATTTTTTACAATATGTTAGAATGTATTAAAATTATATAGTTTAAATGAGAATTACGTTAAGGATAGGGGCAGTTTTCCTTAAATTGCTTAGTAGAACATCATTTTTAAAAGCGAAGCTTTTCTTTAATTAGTGTCGGTCCGTCCGTCCGTCACAGACAGATAGCTTTTTCATTAATTTAGGCATGTCAGAATTGTCCTTTCGATTTCAAACTTTGCATGGTGATTCCTTTAGTAGTTAGGTACGATTTAGAAAGCGTAGCAAATCTATAATTATTACAAGAATGTCTTTAAGTCCATTTTAAACATTTTGATTTTTTTACTTTTTAACAACAAATTTTTATGTGATCTAATCATCCGATTGATCTGATTTTTGGTATATTGATTCCTGGGACAACAAAGTATAATGTTATAAGCGAAGCAACTCTATAAGCGAAGCAAGTCCTTAAAATGTAAGTATGTCCCAGGGGCGTCTAAGCTTTTTTTTGGGGGGATGGTAAAATTTTTTACCCGGGGGTAAAATTTGCTTGGGGGGGGGGGGTTAATTACCCCCCCCCCCCCTGTAATCTGTTGGCAGGGGTAAATTTTGTTTAACCCCCCCAAAATTTAACCCCGAGATAAAATTTTTTTTTGGGGGGGGGTAATTTAAATTTTATTAAACATTTAGTATTAAAAATGCGCGCCAGGGTAGGGGTAAATTTTAAATGGAAGGGGGGGTGGGTAAAATGAAAAAAATTTTAGGGGTGCCTACGTTTTTTTTTGGGGGGGGGGGGTAGTCTCCACCCCCCCCCCCCTTGGACGTCTTTGGTATGTCCATAAACATTATCATGTATCAAGCAGTTTTTTAACAAATTTACTTACAATTTACCTCCGACTCTTATACATTTATAATCCGATTATTCAGTTCTGACACTATATAAGTGTTAATGTCCGTTTGTCCTACCGTTTCCGTGCTTCGCTTTTATGGATGTTGTCATCCTTGTTTTAATAAGGGAGGGAGTAGTTTTTGTTGTTTTGATTTAAGGCTTAGGTCAGGTTAGGTTAGGTAATATTGGGGATAGGGTAGCTTGGGTCAGGCATGGGGAAAAAACTACCCCTCCTTTTACTTTTTAATTGATTAATTTTCAAAATAGGAAGGAGTTCGGTGCTCACCTGGCACTTTGAAGGAAATCATATAATGGGCAAATCATTTAAAAATAGACAAGTCTGGGCTTTAAACTAAAACACCCACTGACGTCTCACAAAAATCTATGCTAGAAAAATGAAATCGGGACGTATAGGGAGAAAACTTATTTATGGACAAAAGATAAATTTTTCCCAAAATTTTCATCACAATATTCTGCATTTGGTACCAAGCAGGGTCAGTGATTCAGCAAATTAATATCATTTGAAATTGCTGAAAATTTAGATATTTTAGTGGCGTAATGTTGGCGTAAATCTTTTTTTTGTGCTGTAACTTTAGGGAAGGGTAGAAGAAGGAAGTGGGTTGTGGGGAAATTTTCGCTTAGAATTGTTTGCCAGAATCCCAGTCCCTTATCCCTTGGTACATAGTAAATAGTGCGGTAACAATAAATTATATATGTTTTACCCATCCTACTGGCAGTTGATTAAACAAATTAATGAAATCATTTAGAATAATTAATATTATAAATGTTACAAATTATCATGTTGGTGTTTGAAAAGTTTATTATAACTTGTAACGCATCTACTCTACAAATCTTTGTTTTTTTTATATTTAATTTTCCATATCACTGAGTTTCGCTACTATGTAAAATAATTGTCCTAGAAATATTTGGGATATAATGCAAAAAAAAACTTTTTTTATTTTAAAAAATCAAAATACCTAGAATTCTAAATTACAATATCTTTTACTAGAAAATAAAACATTTTTATTTATATTTTGATTCTTAACTGGAGAAAGTTGGTTAAAGTTCTTCATGTAATGTGTTCCTGAAAATATATTAATTTGAAACAGAACACCGGTGTCCTGGATAGGAAACAGGTTTTTTTGACATACGTCTCACAAGACCTATGTAGTCATGACCGGGAGACAATGACGGTTCAGTACATGACTTTTGTTAAATCACAGCTGATCATTTTTGTAGCTTTTTTTGAAAATTACTTTTATACCCAAATTTTCATAGTTTTTCCTTCAAAAATCACAATTTTCTTACATTTGCAGCTTAGTTAACTTAAATTTACACAAGAAAAGTATAATAAATACAGCTGAACTAAAAAACTGCGTTATCATTAATAACAAAATCTTTAAGAATCTTGAATAATCTAAGATTTGTAGTCTAGAAATGAAATAAGAGTTATTTGAAGTAAATATTTGAATTGATGTCTAAACAACTCTTGTAATTAACGTTTTAAAAAATATTTCATGTCCCTGTTGCATGCCTTGTGACATATTATATTTTTAAAACAAGTTTCCTTGAAATATTAACAAGTTTTCTGCTCAATATTGGTTCCTGGCTGATTTGATGTCTCAACATCAAAACAATATCTGCTTGGAGTATAACATATATATCCACAACCACAGTTGCCATATTTAAAGTCTTAAATTACCATATATACCAGGCTACAATTGAATATACAACCAGTCCTTGGTTCAAAAGAGCTTAGTAGAAGGTTAATATTTTTAACAAGTGGGATTATCACTTGTAAGTGTTTGACATGAACTTGGAATCTGTGTAAAGACCAGTCTATAGCTGGTCTTGATTGAGTCTCTGCCTTTTGTACGCACTGCTTGTCTTTACTACTGATTAAATGTCATAGTGAGAACCATGGAAGGTTTTACATAGGTGAACCTACAGAATGATTATAGATACATATTGGATTCTAAGCTGGATGAATAATTTGCAAGATAGTGTATTCAAGATAGTGTAAGAGCAGCTAACTGACAGGAAAGCACTTGGCTCATAGCTTGAAGAAAATAATAGTAGCTTATTACTAGAGTGAATGTGAATGCTGGTTACATGATAATAACTGGATTTTATTCAAGTGTGATTTCCAATGGCGACTTTAAAATCCAATTTGAAAATAAACACAGGCAAGTTCTTTGTCCTAAGCAGATCAATACTACCCTTCCTAAAAGCTACCAGTAGTAAAGGGACCTAGGAAGGTGTTGAACAGGAAGACCAAAATGTAGAATTAGCAAAGTACAAGGATGACAACATCCATAAGTAGCGAAGCACAAAAAATCGTAGATGGGAATACGTACAAGTAGATTTAAAAGGTTTTTACTAAAATCAAGAATAGATTTATTGGATAAAATAAACATGAAACCTTGTTTTATTTTGTATGATGACTATGGTCAAAGTAAATTATGTTAAAGATGTTCATAACAATGAGAAAAATCATTTTGATACTGATATCCCAAAAAAAGTTTGAAAATTGTATCAAAATAAACAAAGATATGGGGAAATATGTAAAACATATAAAATAGCCAAAAACCTGATAAAAGGCAGTCTGGCCGCCATGGTTGTTTTCTTAAAACGACAAAAAATTAATTTTTAAATCCTTAACTTAAAAAATTTAGAAAATCAGACCATATACACTGAAGATATGGAGAAAAGTGTTAAATATATAAAAATAGCCTAAAACCTGCCAAAAAGGCAGTCTGGCCATCATGGTTATTTTCTTTAAAAGACGGGAAATTTAATTTTGATATCTATAACTGAAAAAAAATTGAAAATCGGACTATAAACACTGAAGATATGGAGAAAAATGTTAAGAATATAAAATTAAACAGCCTAAAACCTGCTAAAAGGCAGTCTGGTCGTCATGGTTGTTTTCTTTAAAAGACGGGAATTAAATTTTTATATCTATAACTGAAAAAATTTTGAAAATCGGACCATAAACACTGAAGATATGGAGGAAAATGTGAAAAATATAAAAATAGCCTAAAACCTGCTAAAATAGCAGTCTGGCCTTCATGGTTGTTTCTTTAAACGACGGGAAATTTAATTTTGATGTCTGTAACTGAAAAAATTTTGAAAATCGGACCATAAACACTGAAGATATGGAGAAAAATGTGAAAAATATAAAAATAGCCTAAAACCTGCTAAAAATCGGTCCGACCGCCAATGATGTTTTATAGCCAATTGTGCTCCTTAATGATGGGAATGTTGTCAAAAAAAATTCAGAATTCTATCTTTTATAGGAGCTGAGTAAATCCCATTTCCCCCATAGCGTTACGGACTGACAGACTGACGGACTGACTGATGGACGGACAAAGTGAATTATAGAGTAGCTTCGCTACTAAAAAATAAAGGGCAGTTTGTCTATCAAATGGTGTTAAATTTGGAATCATAGAACCACCTGACTTTCAATCAGCAGAGTAGGCGGAAACCATGGTGAATTTTTAAGTAATAGAGAATGAGAGGATATGAGCTCTTAGCTGAAGTAACTAAGGCAAGAGAGTCTTAAAGACCATGTAGCTAGATGCATGGCAGTCTTGGCTTTCATTCATGGAAAGATCTCTCATTACAGTAGTTGGTTCATAGGAAACCGAAGGAAGTAAAAAGTAAGAATACTTGAAAGTTTATTCTGAATCTTGAGGTTATCCCTTTATATGGCAAAAGTCAAGCCACAAGTTCAATAGCAAACAAGTGCCATAAAGAAAGAGTCAAAAGTGTGTGAAATTGTTGATTAACAAACAAGGTCAGAATTCTAAACTGACTTCCATCAAGATTTATAGGCTGGGTGAAACATGTCAGCCGGCTAGAATAGAGGTCTGGCTATACCAGGGTGGAGAGAGGTACCCTGTTTAGTGGAAAGTATTATGAGGCATACTTGTTAAAGTTGAAGGACAGGGACGGTAACTTTAACGTCTTTAAACAAGAAGTTTAATATGTGGATTGATAGGAGATAATGTTTTAGTGAAAGAAATTTGAGGGCAATAACTTTATGTTGTGGAGTCAAATGCAAAGTGAGATAGATTGAATCATGTTAAAGCCAGGTGAAAGCCTATGGAGGCTAGAAGCAGTTCTGACGTGCAAATTTATTGTTGAACATTAATTCAAAATAATTAACTCTTACTCAATTTCTAGACTACAAATCTTATTCCATTGATTCTGAAAGATCTTGTTATAGGTGATAGCACAATTTTCAGTACAGCTGTTACTTATTATACTTTTCTTGCGTAAATTTAGGCTAACTAAGCAGCAAATGTGAGAAAATTGAGATTTTTTTGGGAAAAACTATGAAATTTTGGATAAAAAAGTAATTTTCAAAAAAATCCACAAAAATGATCAGCTGTGATTTAACGAAAGTCATGTACTGAACCGTCATTGTCTCCCGGTCATGACTACATAGGTCTTGTGAGACGTATGTCAAAAAAAACCTGTTTTCTATCCAGGACACCGGTGAGAAATAATAGTTTTAATTGAAGAATTTGTAAATGTATAAAATTTTCATCCTGTCCAGTCGAATATTTGAAAACTTCACATGACTGTCTGGCAATTTAATTTTGGGCGAAGATAAATAAAACTTCTCTTGATCATTCCAAAAAAGCTTAAGAAGAGGAGTTTCAAATTTCATGCTTAAAGAGAACCCAGTCACGTCATAACCTCCCCCCCCCCCCTAAACTTATCATTTTGAACTGAAAAAATCTTTTAGGCTAATAAAGAGTGTAAAAAAACCTCTTAAATCTAAGTTTTCTAATTTCTAACCCTGCAGGACAACTATAGAAGGAGCCTAACCATAAATGAGCCAACAATACAGTACTTATACCAAAACTAACGACTAAACAAAAAAAATGAGACTCTTTAATTAATTGAATACCTCAGGGACTAGATGACGCACATGGTGGTGGTACTCTCCCCCAAATAAGTATAAACTTTCCCGGGACCCCGAGAAGCTACCCTGTTAAGGAGAACCCGATCTGTTCAGCGGTTAGCGTAATCCTTCGGTACAGAAAAACAATCAGACACACAGACAGACAAACAAACATCCTGTTACTTTATTATAAGGATTATTGTTAATTAGTCAAAACTGAAAGAAACTGAAGGTGTTTTTTTATGTGCTTCTCTTTGATTGTGCCCTCTGTCTGTGGGGGTTTTCAAGAATATTTCCAATATAAACTTACCATTTAGCTACCATTTTTAGCTGGAGAATTAATTCTATAACCCCCTCCTTCCTCACCACCTGCAATATAAAATATAGAAAACAAGGATGATGACATCCATAATTAAGTGAAGTTCAATAAATACAACTTAACAGTGTATTAAAAGTTTGAATAGAAATTTGGTGTGGAATACATTTGTCATATTTCAAAATTGTTTAGTGTTCAATATGGACGTACTTACATGTGAAAGTGAAGACTTAGTCATTGTAGCCCAGCTACTCTATAACTAGAGTCTGTATCTCAGTCTCTCCGTCACTTCATGTTGTTCTACTTCATTCAAACTTATTATTTTACCCTAAATGCCGAAATGCTTTGCTTGGAGAAAAAAAACAAGGTCGATTGCCTTTAAAAGTGGCAACGATTATTAAAGTGATACGAGTTGAAATAAATTTAAGGAAGTTTGTGTTTAGAAATATAAAAAATGTGGTTAATAAGTGTATATTGATGTCACGTGACTTGGGTGCACTACCGATATTTTTACCAACCTATTTAGGACTAATAGTCTATCTTTTCGTCTAAAACAATATATAAATATATTTTTAGATCTTTATAGATACAGGGTGTTAAAAAAACCAATCGGTCACAATTTAAACCATTTTAAGTACTTAAAATCTTGGAGATAGACCCCATAATTGTTTTAGTTTTTGATGGAGCATGTAAAGACCTTTTTATAGACACCTCAACCAGATTTTAAAATCAATCTTTGTCAATATGGCATCAAAAAGACAGACCCATCAAACATTGAGGCATGATGGATCTGTCTAATTTTAATTCTTGATGTTTGCCAGGTCTTTCTTTTTGATGCCAAATTGGCTAAGATTGTGTTAAGGTGGTTAAGGTTTCTATAGAAAGGTCTTTACACGCACATCAAAAACTCTAAGCAATATAGGGTCTATCTACAAGATTTAAGTACTTAAGACGGTTTGTTTATTTTAAAAACAGATAAACTTTTTTGAATTTATAATAAAACATGCACTTTTGGCGTAGGGCAAATTTCTCTTCAAGGGCTAGGTCTTAAGCTGTAGCGCTCTGGGGAGGTGAAAAGATTCAAAATTCAATATTGTTTTGTTATTTTCATTGCTTGAGCATGAATTGAATTATTTTTCTTATTAGTTTTGAACCAAAACTGTAAGGTTTAAATTGAAAAAAAGTTAATCGATTGGTTTTAATTAACACCCTTTAATTCATATTTTTGTTAATCATAAAATAATAATTTTAATTTTATTGTATGATATAAAATTTCCAAATTTAATTTTATCAATGAAGCTACTTTATGGCAACGGGCACGTCAGTCATTATGTTGACCTATACGCAGTATTTTTTGCACAAGTATACAAATATTCTGATAAAAAGTTAACAACATATGTCAATATTTTATGCTTCTCATTTTCTGTATTATAAATTTGTATTACAATTAAGTGATCTTTATCTTTAATTACTACACTAGTTGTACTATGAACGGCCATTTTCCTTTTATAACGATTCTTATGTTTCTTCTTTTTAATCGAAATGTCCTAAAAGTTATGATATTTTAACTAAAATTACCTTCAAGTTCAGTAACACTGAGCCTGATACTCGCCAGGTTCTCCTGGCCAAATGGTGTAATATGACCGGCCAGCTTCTTAGCCTCCAGGGCCTTGCGCTTGTTATCTATTTGTTCTCGGCGTCTTTCACTTTTGTAAAAGTTAGCAAAGTTGTTTCCTGAATAAAGAAATATTCAACTTATTTAGAAGGTTTGTTGACTGTGTGCTTCTGTACGTAGTTATGGCCTGGCTTCTAGGGGATAAATCAACTATCTCCTATGTACCTAAGTAGCTTAATTGTAATGGGTTGTAATCAGTAAAATCTTGAAAATTACTTCATAAAGAAGGTGTATCAACTTTTTTTTTTATGGCTAGCCGGTTCTTTTAGTAAGTAGTAGATGTAAAATTTTTTATAGAATTCAGATATGCAATCGGTTTTTTTGTAGACCTCTTATTTTTTAAGTAATTTAAGTTTTTTAAAAAAATAATAAAGTCGGTTTTAAGGTACTAAAACGCAACAAAATAAAAGAAGAAAATGGCCAGTAAGAACAAAAATAGTAAGATCTTTAATTTGACACCTTACTTTTAAAATTCTGTTGAGTAATTATTGAAAAAATCTATTTTTTTAAACTCGGTTTAATAAAAACTTTAGACCTAAATATTTTCTCAAACAGACATAAAAAACATGGGTTCATATATACCTTTAGAATCAGAAAAATATTACGAATCCATTGTAAGCAAAATTGAAAAAAAGTAAAAAAATAAAAAAATATAAAAATGGCCAATTGTATTTTTTGTTCTGGCAACACTATCGTCTTCCCTTTTTTACCCCCTCTTTACCCCCTCTATACCCCCTTCCCATTTTTATACCCAATTCAAAAGTTAAGACGTTGCCTGTACAATATAATATGATATTTTCATATAATTCCTTTTATTGTAGTTTATATACTATATTGTAAACTTTTTTTTTCAATTTTGCTTACAATGGATTCGTAATATTTTTCTGATTCTAAAGGTATATATGAACCCATATTTTTTACTTGTGAAATGATAAAATTGAGTTCAAAGTTTTTATTCTCGTGGGTTTAAAAAAATCGATTTTTTCAATAATTACCTGACAGAATTGAAAAAGTAAGGTGTCAAATTAAAGATCTTACTATTTTTGTTCATAATGGCCATTTTTTTTTCTTTTTTTTGTTGCATTTTAGTACCTTAAAATCGACTTAATTTTTTTTTTTTTAAACTTAAATTACTTAAAAAATAAGAGTCTACAAAAAAACCGATTGCATATCTGAATTCTATGAAAAATTTTACATCTACTACTTACTAAAAGGACCGGCTAGCTATAAAAAAAAAAGTTGATACAACTTCTTTTAAGGAAATCTTTTTGTTGATCCTTATCATATTTTGGTTTATTGTCAATACATCCAAATGGAAAAGTCATAAAAAACAAACAGTTACTTTACATCTACATTATTTGTTTTCAATAGAAAACAAGTAATTGGGGGGGGGGGGCTAATTTAATATCTCCTTGATTGCAGATATATTTAGCGACTCTACAATTTTCAGGTAAGCCTACCTATGATAGGTATAGGTAGAGCAACAACAAGAACCCCAGCAATGGCACACATAGATCCACAGAGCTGCCCCAGAGCTGTTGTGGGTACAATGTCTCCGTAACCAACCTAAACAATATAAAATATAAAAAGAAGTTGTATCAACTTTTTTGCTTTTTATTTAAGATAGCTAGCCGGTCCTTTCAGTAAGTAGTAGATGTAAAATTTTTCATAGAATTCAGATATGCAATTGGTTTTTTTGTAGACCTCTTATTTTTTAAGTAATTTAAGTTTTTTAAAAAAATAATTAAGTCGGTTTTAAGGTACTAAAACGCAACAAAATAAAAGAAGAAAATAGCCAGTATAAACAAAAATAGTAAGATCTTTAATTTGACACCTTACTTTTAAAATTCTGTTGAGTAATTGTTGAAAAAATCTATTTTTTTAACCTCGGTTTAATCAAAACATTAAACCTAAATATTTTCTCATACAGACATAAAAAATATGGGTTCATATATACCATTAGAATGAGAAAAATAATATGAATCCATTGTAAGCAAAATTGAAAAAGTTAAAAAAAATTGTAATAAAAAATAGAAAAAATAAAAAAGTTATTTTAAGAATTGTAACTACTAAACTAGCCAATCACAAATCGCAAAAATTGACGAATCGGGAAGCTTAATCTATAAAATTAACCTATAGAATTGCCAGAAAAAAAGGAGAACGTTCATACAATATATACAATAGATACTACAATAAATATAGTGATATTAAAGAACATGTAAAGAATGAAAAATTATGAACAAATATGCATCAGTCTGTTTATAAACTTCAAAACAATGCAGTTAAAAATACATTATTGTTTCTTGTGTTTAAAAAATATCTGCTACATTGCATTGTCTTTTGTTTAGGTTTTGTTCAGGTTTGGTTCAAGCTAACCCTTTAAAGCCGAAAATTATGATTCTTAAAATAAACTTATTTTTTTTATTATAGTTTTATAAAACTTTTTCAATTTTGCTTAGAATAGATTCGTAATATTTTTCTGATTCTAAAGGTATATATGAACCCATGTTTTTTATGTCTGTTTGAGAAAATATTTAGGTCTAAAGTTTTTATTAAACCGAGTTTAAAAAAATAGATTTTTTCAATAATTACTCAACAGAATTTTAAAAGTAAGGTGTCAAATTAAAGATCTTACTATTTTTGTTCATACTGGCCATTTTCTTCTTTTATTTTGTTGCGTTTTAGTACCTTAAAACCGACTTAATTATTTTTTTAAAAAACTTAAATTACTTAAAAAATAAGAGGTCTACAAAAAAACCGATTGCATATCTGAATTCTATGAAAAATTTTACATCTACTACTTACTGAAAGGACCGGCTAGCTATCTTAAATAAAAAGCAAAAAAGTTGATACAACTTCTTTGCAAGACAACTTACATAAATGTCGTCATATTTTTAATCTAGGCTGAAGTTATACCTACTCATTTTAACGGCTCAAGGGCTAGTATTACTATGTATCTAATGGGCTAAAAAATAGCTCTAAATCATTTTAAGATTTACACTTATACGTATACGAGCATATCTATAAATTCTTACAATACAGTATGTGTCATTGTCAGTATGTGTCCAGAGTTCAGCTTTTTACCGTAATCAATGCAATGGGAGCCATAAGAAGGGCTCCAGCAATTGTCTCCTTTCCGTAGTCATTGTGATGAGAGCCCACCAGTATGCGTCCAGCATCGTGGTGAACATGGTCTCCCTAGTACTTACCGTAGTCATAGTAATGAGAGCCCACCAGTATGCGTCCAGCATCGTGTTGAACTTGGTCTCCTCGGCATTCTCCTTCTCAAACACGAAGGTCAACGAGGCAAATATCAAAATCTAAAATAAAGAGAAACTTATAAACTATAAAGAACAGTTTACGAAAATAAAGGCGCAGTGACAAACGGAAAAAGTTATTAAAATGACTGAGGCTGAATTAAGATTTGGTGGCTGTGGGTTATTGGATGGCTTACAAAGCCGTGTGGCAGACTGTGAGGCATATTGAGTGGAGTACGAATCTCTGCGGCTGACAGTGAGCCTTCTGTATGCCGTTCGGTTAAATGTGACTGTTTAAAATTAGTAGCACTTCAAGCTATAAATGTAAAAGACTGTGCTATAATTGTTATAATCCTGAAAGACATACTTACCCCCATTGATATAAATAACATAAGGAGTCCAAGTTCTTTATAACTGTTTTTGACTGTGTAGCCCAGCGACTGGAGACCAGTTGAATGACGAGCAAGCTAGAATTAAACATTTTTTTATAATAAATTAATCCTTATAAAAAAGTAACAGGGTTTTCCGTTTCTGTGTGTGTGCTAACCGCTTAATTGATATAGTTCTCCTGTACGGCGAAGCTTCTAATTGATTATAACTATTTTTGGGAAGGAAACCACCCTTTGCGCAAGGGTTCCTAGAGGCCTCTAGGGGGCGTAGACATTGCCTATCTTAATTCCTGTGTGTTAATCTTTTATATATCTAAATCCATGTAATTGGTAATGTAAAAAATAATTAATTAAATTGTAAGTTACCTTAAAAATTCTAACTATTCTCATGATTCTAAAGAACTGAGCAATTCTTCTAACTTCTGTGAGCTCTCCACTTCCAGTTTGCGCGCTTGCTAAGGCTAAACTTACATAATACCTGGACAAAAAAAATAGTTATTTATCACATCGTATTATAGACAGCTTTCCCCGGATATTAAAATGAAAGATTGAAACCAGTTTTCTTAGACCTGAGGGCCGGATGCCCGGGCTAACGAAAATGACATTAATTTATATTTTTCATTCTTATATTTATAGAAAATTGTGTGTAATATATAATTTTTCAGTCTGGCTGAGAACCGGTTCTAATCCAGCAGATATTCATTTGTTTCGAGGACATATTGAGATATATCTATACCAATTTTAAGTGGCAAGGCAACTCTATGGGTATTTGTGTCTGTAATGATAGGTTTGTCTGGTGTTTATTATTATTACTTAGCTTGGTAACTGTGTGTCAAACGGGATTTGACGAGCAAAAAACCGTAGTCGAACGGCTGTGCGCATATTTCTCTATATCTGGTAATTTTCATATGTTCCTCTTATATAGGGAGATGCAGGCTAATTTTGTATTCAAAACTTGTTTCCTAATGAGAAAATAAAAGAAAAAATACTTACGGTAAAACTGCCAATAAATCAATAACATTCATTGGATTCTTACAAAATTTACATTTATCTGGACATCTAAAAAAAATAATTATTAATACAATGGAATGACCGAATATTGTCATAGAAAAGATGAAATATAAAAAGAAAATAAAGTTAAAAATTTTAAATTTTTCTAAAAATAAACAGAAAAACAGTTAAAATACAAAGTAAGTAAAGCTAAACTTTTAAGAATACGTATATCGTGTTTAATGACAAGTTTAAATGTTTGAAAGCAGAAATTTGCTTTCATGAATTTGTATGTTTTATAATGTCTCATGAGTAACATTTGGCCTTTTTCACCTCCTCAATACTTTAAAGAATACTTACGAGACAAGCCTGATGAGAAATTCAAAAGTGAACCAGGACATGTAGATGGCCTCGGCCAGTGAGAAGAGGGGATAGTCCTCCACATCTCCGCTCTCTTCCCCATTCTTACCTCTTCCAGCCTTAACAATAATTCAATAGGAAACTTGAAAAAAAACACTTGTTTGCTTTGTTTTCTTCTGCCAGTTTAATATTTTACTAGCGGCTACGCCCCTAGAGGCCTCTAGTGGCACTTTAAATGTTTTTGTTTGTTAAAGTTAATTTTTTATGTACGATACCACCTTATTTGACGTTGAAGTCTCCCCTAAATTAAAAAAAATTAGATTTTTTTGTCATTTTTCTTGGGAGGGTGGTGGTACCCTCCCCAAAAATAGTTATAAACCTTCCCGGGACTTATGAGAAACTACCCTGTTAAGGAGAACCCGATCGGTTCAGCGGTTAGCGAGATCCTTCGGTACACACAGACAGACACACAGACAGACAAACATCCTGTTACTTTAGTATAAGGATTGAAACCAAGAGTATATTTTTTTTCATCTCTTCCTCAACAAACAAAATACTCAAAATGCAAAAAAATATGTACAGTAAAGTGTCCCGACCTTGAATTACCCCCAGCCAAAATGTTGTTGATTTATGCAAAAAAAATACCCATGCAAATTGTTTTGTATGTAATGTAAAAATTGCGACCACACATTCACATTGAAATTCTGAGGCCCCCCTTATGGAAGTTAACACTTATTGCATCATTCATAGTGCTCCCAGGAAAGGCCTTGAGGAGTAGAATCAGAAACTTTTTTCCGTTTCAAAATATCTCGTTCCTAGCCTTAGCAATGAATAAAGAGCCACCATTTAAATCGGGTTTTCGAGATTTTCTTAGGCTAGGAACGAGATATTTGAAACTGACTGACAATGCTTTATCGTTTCAGTGGTAAGAGAGATACTTGGCTAAATATACTATACATTGACAAACAGACTTCATGTTACTTTTATATAAGGGTTACAGCAACTCTGGTACTAAGGGTTTTAGGAAAGATCTGCTATATTTGTCTCTTGCAAAGTAGCATAGACATCATTGCAAACAAAGCTCAAGGATGTGTAAAAAAATGTATCTTATTTTAAAACACGAATTATTCAGCCTATGTTAATGGTAGAAAATACTACGCATACCGTTAGAACCGCTCTGAGCTCTAGTTTGTGGAAATGTAAATATCTTTTTGTGCTACTTATAGATTATTAGCTTTGTGATAAACTGCTCCTATTGGTTTAAAAGAAAAGTAAATGCTAACCTGGAAGTATGGAAGAGTGTTTAGTGTGAGGACTACTGTGGATATTATTATAAATATAATAGATATAACTGCTACAACCTAAAATAAAATTGATATTATTTATCTCATCGTATTATATACAGTTTTCTGAAGTTCCCGGGCCAACAAAATAGGATATTAATTTTTGCAGCTTTGCTTCTAACAGATTCATTTTATTGTTAAAAATATACCACTATCAATTTTTAAAACTACTAATGTAGGATGCAATTCCTGAAAAGTATAATAAATTGCACCAACGATAGGCCATTATAATTTGTAATTGACTAATGCCAAATTGTATACTGGCCTATCATTTGTCATTTGTATTGTATGACGTATTTTTTTTATTGGACAATATACGCTGTTTCTAATCGAAGAGAAGGAATGCTTCAAAATGTTTTAAAAAGCCATTTAAATGTTTAAGGTAATAGAATATTTATAAGCCGTTAACCTTGGGAAATATTCAAGTTTTTGAGTGAGAAATCATTCCACCATCAAGTAATTCTATCATTTACATAGTTATAGTAGCTAGAACTCTGTATGGGATATTAAATATATTAACATAATTGCAGGGGTACAGGCAAACTTATATAAAACGCCCAAAATATGAATTATTTAGCCGCAAAATTTCTGCCAGCTAGAATAGTTATTTATCGCTTCGTATTTTCGACAGCAATCTGAGAAAATTAAAATAAATAAATAAAAGATTAAAACTAGTTTTGTTAGCTCCGAGACCTGAGCTAACAAGACTGTCATTATTTCTATTATTTTCATTTTTATATTCGTGGAAATTATCTGTAATACGATGCTAAACATGATTTTTTAGTATGGTTAAGAACCGGTTCTAATCCAAAGAATATCAATCGGTTTCGAAGCCTTATGGAAAAATTATTCCTTTCAAGTAACCTTAAACCAATCATGAATAAATATATGATTTAAGGATGACAACATTTTTAAGTAGTTTAGCTTTAATTATTTACTTAACAGCATTTTGTTATGAGAGGATTAAGCAACTTTCCTAATACCTACGAAAATGCCAAAAATCCTTTTTAAAAAATCTTTGAAAAAATGTTGTATCACAAAGTTAATCTTACTGTAATGTCATGCCAAATAAAGTAGGTAGCAACAAGGATGACAACATCCATAAAAGCGAAGCACTGAAACGGTAGGACAAACGGACATTAACACTTATATAGTGTCAGAACTGAATAATCAGAATATAAATATATAAGAGTCGAAGCAAAATTGTAAGTAAATTTGTTGAAAAAACTGCTTAATACAGGATAATGTATAAGGACATACTTACATTTTTAGGACTTGATTATAGAGTTGCTTCGCTTATAACATTATACTTTGTTGTCCCATGCATCAACTTACCAAAAATCAGATCAATCGGATGATTAGATTACAAAAAAATTTGTTGTTAAAAAAAGTAAAAAAAATAACATGTTTAAAATGGACGTACGGACATTCTTGTAATGATTATAGAGTTGCTACGCTTTCTAAATTGTACCTAACTACTAAAGGACTCACTTTGCAAAGTTTGAAATCGATAGGACAATTCTAACATGCCTAAATTAACGGGGAAAAAGCTATCCGTTTGTGACGGACGTACGGACGGACGTTTTGACGTACGGACCGACCCTAATTATAGAAAAGCTTCGCAATTAAAAATAAAAATATAAAATTTCAAGCATATTTAAACTATCTGTTTTGCTTTAGCTAGGTTGATTTAACATGAATTCAATAGAATTATTATCCAGGATGGTCAATCAGACACATTGAAACGTCCAACTTTAAAAGGAATTTGTAGCAGACGAAAACTTTTGTTAATATTTAGTTGTAACTTATGACTTAGTTCTTAATACGATGTGTTCGTATTGGTTTAATTTAAGGATTGGGGATCTAGACGTTCTATATTTATCATGTATTTAATGTTCATTTGGTTGACTTTTGTGTAATTAATAAGTAAAATTGACCACTAAGTATCAACTATCTATGCATTTTACAAGATTTATGTTGATTTATTAGGCTTTCTATAAATATTTTAATTATTAAAATAATGATATATTTTATTTTATTGTAAGACAAGGAAAATAGGAAAATTAACAATAATTCAGTTTTTTTTGTATAATTAATTACAATTGTATATATTTAAATAATAGTGTAATATAAATTCCGCAAATTTATTATAACCAGAATTGAAAATCTAATTTGATATTTGGATAATTTTGCTTTAAAACTAGTTTAATTTGTTTGACATTATTACCTTTATAGACAATTATTAAAATCAACCAATTCTTCATCAATAGTTAAATTATTAGATTCTTACAAGACATTCAAAATTTTTAAGCTTAAGAATTTTCTGATATTTGGCTATTCTGATAATGACAGAAAAGATACAATTTTAGAAAATTGGCTTTTAAGCTTGTACTTCATTGTTATTTTAAATTTTAAGAATTGTTGACTTTTGATAAATGTATCATTGTATATCACATTTGTGTTTTCATACAGAAGTCAAAATACACATTAAATTCATTTAAATTACTTAATTATTTTTATCCTCCTAAAAATTACCTCTTTTAGGACGTTTTTCTTATTAAAAGGCTAAGTTAGCCTAAAACTAGCGCCTACAATCCTAGAAGCCTCTAGTGGCACTTGATTTCTTGAAGGGGGGGGGGGGGGGAGAATCGACCCAACATTTAAGTTTTAATGGAAAAATTTTTAGAAATATTTTTGGATGGGAGCATTTTTTTCTTGGGGCAATTTCTCTTGAGAAGGGCTATAAAAAAAGTTATAAACCTTCCAGGGACCTATGAGAAGCTACACTTTAAAGGAGAACCATATAAGTTTATCGGTTAGCTATGTAGATAATCTTATATGCTAAAATAATACTTTTTCTTCATCTTGAAAGCCTGTAATAAAACATTTTATCCATTTCAACACAATATTAGACAATATTGTCAATTTCATACAATTGTCTGAATAAAGTTTTTTTTTTACTTGTTATTGAGCATTAGCGGATATGCTACCAGGAGATTTTTTTAGGAAGTGGGGAGATGATTAAGTAAATTTGTTTGGTAAGCTGAAATTGATTTTAAAGACACATTTCTCAAAAAGGAGAATCAAACCTGTCTTGCGATTAATGAGATCTTAAGATACAAAAAGACATCTTACCTCTATCATTTATGGATTAATAATAATTGTCCTCAAGGTCGTCTAAGCTTTGTCATTTTTTTGGGGGGGAGGGGGATAAAAATTAAAAATTCATTTGGGGGCGGGGGGGGGGGGGTAATTTCATCTTCCCCCTCCCCCTTGGACGCTCCTGATTGTCCTTGTTTTTTATTTCCTAAACTATGAGCTAATAAAACTTTTTGTTTGATAGGTAAATAATATAAAATAAAAAAAATAAAGTAAATTTATGTTTTTGTATTTTGTGTATAAATCAATGATTCATTAATATTTATGAAAGAAAATCATCAAAGCCCGCGACAACAAGTATTAAATAAATTTTATTTTTTTCATACTGCTAATGAAATGCATTTATTTGGTGTAATAATAGAATATAAATATATTAAGTGATTCATAAAGGATTATATTATGCAAAGTGGAGTGAAATAATTTGGTAGTTTCCTCATAACTAACTTTCATTTTTTAATTATGCAATTTTTAAAAGCGAAGCTTTTCTATAATTAGGGTCGGTCCGTCCGTCCGTCCGTACGTCCGTCCGTACGTCCGTCCGTCCGTCACGGATAGCTTTTTTCGTTAATTTAGACATGTTAGAATTGTCCTATTGATTTCAAATTTTGCATGGTGATTCCTTTAGTAGTTAGGTACGATTTAGAAAGCGTAGCAACTCTATAATCATTACCAAAATGTCCGTACGTCCATTTTAAACATTTTGATTTTTTTACTTTTTTAAATAGCTTTTTTCGTTAATTTAGGCATGTTAGAATTGTCCTATCGATTTCAAATTTTGCATGGTGATTACTGTAATAGTTAGGTACGAGTTAGAAAGCGCAGCAACTCTATAATCATTACCAGAATGTCCGTACGTTCATTTTAAACATGTTGATTTTTTTTACATTTTTAACAAATTTGTATGTGACCTAATTATCCGATTGGTCTGATTTTTGGTATACTGATTCCTGGGACAACAAAGTACAATATTATAAACGAAGCAACACTATAATCAAGTCCTAAAAATGTAAGTATGTCCATAATCATTATCCTGTATCAAGCAGTTTTTCAACAAATTTACTTACAATTTTGCTTTAACTCTTATACATTCGCATTCTGATTATTCAGTTCTGACATTATACAAGTGTTAATGTCCGTTTGTCCTACTGTTTCAGAGCTTCGCTTTTATGGATGTTGTCATCCTTGTTTTTATATGAATGAATAGTAGAGTAACAAGGGTAATCTTGAATTTAATTAGCGCAGCTAATTCATTTTTTAAACATAGATGGTCCGCCGTCTTATTTTTGAAAGATTTGTTGTAATCTGTAATACAAAGTAGCTTGATGTCTGTCCGTCTGTCCGTCTGTATGTCCTTAAGATCTCGGTAACCACTGAACCGATTGGATTCTACTCTTCAGGGTATATACCTACTGGTCCTGTGGTGGTTTTAGGCTATTTTCTTGGGGGGTGGGACACCCCAAACCCCCCCAAAAAACAAAAAAATCCCCCCCCTATTTTTTTTTTTTTTTTTTGCAGAAGATTTCCTAGGTCCTTTATTTTTTTTGCAGAAGATTTCCTAGGTCCTTTATTTTTTTTGCAGAAGATTTCCTAGGTCCTTTATTTTTTTGCAGAAGATTTCCTTGGTCCTTTTACGAATTTCACCTCAATTTTTTTTTATCACCTCTTGGGGCAAAGCCCCTAGAGGCTAGGGGCGAAGCCGCTAGTAACCTTAAATAGTAGTAGCTATACAAGCAATATTTTTGTATATTGTATAAATATAAAATTTAATCCGTAAAATTAATAAGTAGCACGGCTAAAATAACTAGAAAAATTATTTAAGATAAAATACCATTTCTTCCAACTGCCGTCCATCTGTAAGGAGACCATTTTCTTCTTGAAGAAAAAAATATTTTTTCCTCAATTTCAGAGCTCCGCAATAAGACTTGAACATATTAAGCTCATTATGTTCTGACTCTCTTTAGGTGTTAATTATATTTATCCGACCTTCCAGATCTTCCATTTTAAGGATGTTGCCATCCTTGTTTAAAGTTTAAAATGAGAGTGGGAGGAAGGGGGGGGGGGTTCATTCTTTGGTCAAATTTTGTAAACAGTTTAGGTTAGGTTAAGATATAAATATACAAATAAGCCCCCCCCGGCAGGTGTTAGGCAGTTTAAAAACCTATAAGATGGTTAAAAATAGGTTAGGTTAGATTAGGTTAACGTTCCACTGTTCAATCCGACATTTGTCCCAGTTCACCACATATCTGTTATATGAACTTACTTTAGCTCCGAGAGAGGTGTGCGGCTTCTCAAAAAGATCCCACAAACATTTTTGTATTCTGCCAATTGGACCAGGCCGGAAATATTCTGGTTCTTCAGACTAAATAAAAATTGTATATATCCTATAGTATATAGTAGATAGTTTTTTGTCTGAAGGTAAAGATCTCGAAAATTGTAGATCAGAATGATTTATACTTTTCAGTGAATCTTTATAAAAAATCTTGGGTTGGTTTTAGGCTACATTCCAGCTATCTCCCGCCTCCCACCTCCCACAGAGGCTAGCGACGAAGCAACTAGTATCATATAGAGTGACTATTTCATGTGCATAGACAAGATCTCAAAACGGCTGGATTAAAAATTTACAGGATGCTATATGATTTTCTTGGTAGTATAGGTTTTACATGTTTTATTACTGAATTGAACTCTCTTCAACAACAGAAGACAAAAAATGTAAAATATATCAAATTTGTCATCAATTTTTTTTCTAACACAAAAAAATGGAGAATTGAGAGGGGGGAGATCATTAACCATAGATGCTTTACGAGACAAGTATAACAGTTATAGGCGGTCGGCCACAAAGAAAAAATCAGCATCAGATAATGATTTTGTGTTTTTTGTTGAAGGGGATCATTTTTTCATGTATTTTCCGTAGAGTTGGTGTTGGCGTTTAATCAAATGCGCTTATTAGGTCAAATTGTTCTTAATTAACAACATTTCATATACATGCATTTGGTCAAAATTTAGAACAGATTAGCTTAATTAGCACATTTGACAAAACGCTAACACACAACGTTTAAAAAAATACGCAATAATGACCCCCTTAATGAAATGATTATAATTTACCTTTTCAACTCTATCTAAGGCCATGAGTTCTCTAGTTTGATAATATCTCTGTTGACAACAAGGCTCTAAATTGGATTTGGTTTTAAAGTTGAGAAGCTACTCCATCATTCACTTTGTCTGTCGGTCAGACCGGTTGTTAGTCCATTACGTAATGATATAAAAGCGATTTACTCGGCAGCCCTTTAAGAAAAATCGCCGAATTTTTGTACCAGGAATTTCCATATAGTCAATTTCTAAAATCTTTTGTATTGATTATAGAGTTGCACTCAATTTTATACCTAAAAGTAACAAGAATCTTCTTGTCACATTCAAAATGATAGAACCATTATGACATGTCTGAATTTACGATTACAGATGTACAGTGTACACAATGACAAATAAGAAAAGCTGTACTTTTAACAAAAATTACCTAGGTAAAGTTCATCAATTCCCCAGTAGTCTAGATCCTGTTTGAAGGCTATGACACAGCCCTCCTCACCTAGATGAAGCTTCCCCGTCCGGTAGAAGTTTATTATTGCACCAAAACTTCGGGGATGTCGGTCAAAATAAAACTCATTCTCCTATTAAAGAAAATATATAAATATTTCACACTCCTTAAAATTAAGAAGGAAGGCTTGATAAAAAAAAGTGCGTGCTTCGCGCACCAATCCATTTAAAAAGACTCTGTTAATCTTAGATTAAACAATAATAAACATACCCATTTCAAGCTATACCTATAGAGTAAAAGAGAGCCACATTTCATGAAAATACAATTGTAAGTATTTTTTTAGCTTATGTGTTTATTCTTTTATCCCAAGTTTTTACGTATAAAATGAGAAATGATAATCACTTCCCATAAAATCACTCGAAGAGAACCAAAGCCAATTTTTATCTGGTAAGGAGGAAAGGAAGAACAATTTGTATAAATAGGAACAAACATTATGTCAATGAGAGGTTTTTCATAATACTTTAGCTTTTTTACTTAAACAATTTTACACAGGATAAGTTTAAATATTATCTTTCCTTAATCTTAGTACACCTTTTTTTGGAATAACGTCAAACCTTGATGGAGGTAGCTAAGATTTAAAAACTTTTGTTTTGGGGACAAAAAAGATGCTGGCCGTCATACAGATGAACAAACCAATACAATACTGTAAATTAAAGAATAAATCTTTAAAATACTTTTTTTTAAAGTAAGTAAAATTATATGCACAGTACATTAATCGTGATTGTCAAATAGTAATTTTATTCCTAATCTTTGCTTTTATATGACGTATCTTTCTTGTTATATGATATTTAAGTTACCTCTAGGTTAAAGTTATCACAGAGATAATGTATTTGGTTTGTGGCCAGAGCCGACCTCAGCCGTCCAAGTCTAAAAGTAAACAGTTTATCTAATTATCCTTACAAGAAAGTAACAGGATTTGTGTCTGTCTGTCTGGTTGTTAACGAAGGATCTAGCTAACCACTGAACCAATATGGTTCTCCTTAACAATATAGCTTCTCGTAAGTTCTGGGAAGGTTTATAACTATTTTGATGGAGGCTACCAACATCCTCCGAAGAAAAATATTTTTTTAAAACTTTTTCTGATAATAGACAGACATGAGTTGCAGTTAAATGGGGAAAATTTCTTGTAAATATTTTCATGGCCACCAAGATTATACTCTATAATTTGCTTTATCCGTTTTCCAATCATTCTTTTTCTTGGGGCTACTCATGAATGTTATGATCCTTGTTATATTACATTAAATCTTGTTTTTAAACATATGAAGTCACTGAATAAATATGAAATGAACAATAAATGTAATATGTACAAACCTCAATGTTTATTTAAAAGTATAAATACAATATTATTGCGGATTTGTTCACATTCAACTTTTTATTTGCTTTGCTGGAAAAAAGTAATCATTTGGAATAAATTAAGAATATAATGTTACATAAATGCACTTTAAAATGAAAAGGCTAGACTTTGGTTGAAATTACAATGAGACTGTTTTAAATTATTTGTAATTTTTATATAAAATATTTTACCCAAAAAATACGATGACAATTTAGTCCATAAATGGCAGAAAAACAAGCAAATGCAATTATTTATGATTTATTGACAATGACAATTGATTACCGAATTGTCTGAGGAATCCCTGAACCTGCCCTAATTACAAAAATTTTCCAGAGATGCGGAAGGTGTCATGTGTGGCGTCTTTTTTTAGGGTTTCCTTTCCTACTTCTCCTCTCATCCTTCCTTTTTAGACGTATTTTTATGACGTCACACATGACACTTTTCGTATCTCCAAATTTGTCTAATTTACCTGGTTTGTGGCAGTCTTTCCAACAACTCCCATGTCACATGAAACCTTGACAGAAAAAAAAGAATTATGTGCCAACGTTTCCACAAAAATGTCATTTCTGCAGAGTTTTTTAAATTATTAAACATACCCAGAAGCTAATAAGACCAGTGGGGACATATAATATTGAGAGTAAAGTAAAGGGGATATAAGGCGTTTGAAAATTATTGGTAAATTATAATTTTGATGACTTTTGATAATGTAAAAATCATTCTTTTTGCTGAATCGATAAAACATCCATTTAATTATTAAATTTAATAACAACTATCTTTCTCTAACAATAATTGTAAAAAAAATTAACTCAAGGAAAAGGTCTGTGAACAAAACTTTTAGGCGATTCTTAAACAATTACGTCCCTTCAAATAACTAATTTTGTCAACATCCAGTTTAACAATTTTACATATTTCTCCCCCCCCCTCTCCCCTCCATAAAAAAGGTTGCTTTAATCTTAATTCTTATAATTTGTTTGTAAGTGTCCCTAGCTACCTTTCTTTAGCTCCCTAATACAACAATTACTGACGATAATTTAATTACTCCTTACAACCTCAAGTTATGTATCCTATTATATAAAGTAGTAAGCGTTTTTGTCTGTCCCGAAGGATCTCGCTAACCGCTTAACCGACATTGTTCTCCTTTGCAGTGAAGCTTCGTATAGGTCCTGGGAAGGTTTTAAACTATTTTTGGGGAGGGTGTCTTCACCCCCCTCAAACCCAAAAAATATTTTTTTTATTCTTTTGAAACTCAAATTTTACGTTGGATGAGGTCGACTTTTCCCCCTCCTAACTTAAGTGCCCCTAGAGGCTCCTAGGGGCGTAGCCGCTAGTCTATAATACAAAGTAGCTTGATGTCTGTCCGTCTGTCCGTCTGTCTGTCTGTCCCTTAAGATCTCGGTAACCGCTGAACCGATTGGATTCTACTCTTCAGGGTATATACCTATTGGTCCTGTGGTGGTTTTAAGCTATTTTCTTGGGAGGTGGGACACCCCCAACCACCCCAAAAACAAAAAAAATTCCCCCCATTTTTTTTTTTTTTTTTTTTTTTTTTTTGTAGAAGAATTCTTTTGTAGAAATATTCTTTTGTAGAAGAATTCTTTTGTAGAAGATTTCTTTTGTAGAAAATTTCTTTTGTAGAAGATTTCTTTAATTCTTCTTATTTTTTTAAAAGCGAAGCTTTTCTATAATTAGGGTCGGTCCGTCCGTCCGTCCGTCCGTACGTCCGTCCGTCCGTCCGTCCGTCCGTCCGTCCGAGATAGATAGCTTTTATTCGTTAATTTAGCCATGTTAGAATTGTCCTATCGATTTCAAACTTTGCATGATGATTCCTGTAGTAGTTGGGTACGATTTAGAAAGCATAGCAACTCTATAATTATTACCAGAATGTCCGTACGTCCATTTTAAACATGTTGATTTTTCTACTTTTTTAACAACAAATTTTCAAGTGTTTCAATTATCCGTTTGATCCGATTTTTGGTATATTGATTCCTGGGACAACAAAGAACAATATTAAAGCGAAGCAACTCTATAATCAAGTCCAAAAATGTAAGTATGTCCATAAACATTATCCTGTTTTTAAGCAGTTTTTCAACAAATTTACCTACAATTTTGATTCGACATTTATACATTTATGTTCCGATTTTTCAGTTCAGATACTATACAAGTGTTAATGTCTGTTTGTCCTACCGTTTCAGTACTTCGCTTTTATGGATGTTGTCATCCTTGTTTTTTGAATTTTTTGTTGTTGTCATCTCTTGGGGCAAAGCCCCTAGAGGCTAGGGCGAATGAGGCAAAATGTCCCTGGACACTTCCTGCACATTCCCCCTGGCAAAACCTAAGCACACTTCTGTCCAAATTTTTAAAAGCGAAGCTTTTCTATAATTAGGGTCGGTCAGTACGTCCGTCCGTACGTCCGTCCGTCCGAGATAGATAGCTTTTATTCGTTAATTTAGGCATGTTAGAATTGTCCTATCGATTTCAAACTTTGCATGGTGATTCCTGTAGTAGTTATGTATGATTTAGAAAGCGTAGCAACTCTATAATCATTACCAGAATGTCCGTACGTCCATTTTAAACATGTTGATTTTTCTACTTTTTTAACAACAAATTTTTATGTGATCTAATTATCCGTTTGATCTGATTTTTGGTATATTGATTCCTGGGACAACAAAGAACAATTTTATAAGCGAAGCAACTCTATGATCAAGTCCTAAAAATTTAAGTATGTCCATAAACATTATCCTGTATCAAGCAGTTTTGCAACAAATTTACTTACACTTTATTCGGATTATTCAGTTCAGACACTATACAAGTGTTAATGTCCGTTTGTCATTCAGATAATTAGAGAGTTCAACAAAAGTACTATAGTCAAAGTAACTAGTAATTTGTCTGATAACAAAGGGTTTAATTATGCTACTCAATTCAAGGTTCCTAATAAACACAAGTTTCGTTTATTGAAAACAATAAGGTTGCATGGTATATCATCAATAAAAGAGGGATAATTAGTTATAATCCTAATATCGATTTTAGGTCACTGGTTTGCACTACAGATTGACCACAAAGTAAAATTTGCTACGAAGACTGGTAGCAATAAGTTATAGCTCAGATAAAATAGTACTTTTGTATAAATTCTATTTGAAAAGTGACATATAGAAAACAAAATGAACTAATTTAAAAGTCATTAGGCGAAATTTTCCTATCATTTGTTGTTGTTTCAAAACAAAAGTAAAATTAATGATTGATTGATGGATCCTTTTATTAATAATGTTTCAAATTTGCAGTTGTTAAAGTAATGAATGAAGTGACTGTCACTATTTTAATGTTAAACATAAATACAATAAATAGAATAATTAATTATTCATTGTTAAAGCATTTAGAATGTTCTGCCGATAAATAGCCTAAAACCAATGCTTGAGAAGCTTATAGTTCTAATTGATCCACCAGTTTCACATTTATTCGCTTAAGCTTATTTATGATATTAATAAAAACAAATTTTAACGGCAGTTACCCTTAGTGCCCAATCGAGCACGAAAAACTTTTCAAAATAAAAAAGGGAACAGTTTTTCTTGTGTGCCTGTATTTTACTTTATGTCAGTTTAGGTTAGGTTATATTTGTTACAGGTTAACCCCTGCTGTAGCACCGAATGTACATGATCCGTATCATAAGGTCCCCCTGCAAGGGTTGGGCATAAGGAAAGTAAAAAATACGCCCTAAACCTATTTTTAATTTATTAGTAACATAAGGGTTGTCGTCGGATTCCAGTGCTAGCTAGGCACTTTGAGAGAAAGCAACAAATAACAAAATGAGAGGGAAGCTATGCTGTACAGAACATACTTTGAATGCTGCTTATTTGGGTTGGGCCGGATATCCGGTGTGGCCGGATATCCGGCCATTTTCAATATTTGGCCGGATACCGGATATTGAAACTATCCGGCCGGATACCCGGCTCTATATTTTTTTATACTTTACACCAAAAATCTGCTTTTTAAAATCTTAAATGGCTATAATTTTCTTATTATTGAAGCTAGAAGAACATTTTTTCTGAATAAGTTTAACTTTATGTAAATTTATATAAGATTTCTGAAGAAATTTTTTTTTACTACTTTAATATCTGGTAATTTGGCCGGTTATCCGGCCGGATATCCGGTAATTTGGCCGGATAACCGGATGTTTGCCGGATATCCGGCGTTGACCGGATATCCGGCCCAACCCTACTGCTTACCTAATTCCGCCAACATTGATAATAACTGGCCTGTCCTTGTTTGCTTGAGCATAAACTTCCTGTGCCGGTATCTCCTTGGGGGCGGCGGCTTTGGAATTCGGCCAGGATGGAGGGCGGGATCCGGCCTCTGAATGGGCGGATCCATCCTTTCAAATTAAGAATAAGAGTAAATTAAATTATAAACTATTGAAAAAATTGAAAGATATTTAAATCACCCCCCCCCCTCACCTATCCATGAACCCAGTAAAATTGTCGGACTGATTATGACGTAAAAAAATAATAAGCTAATGAGAAGCCACTATAAATTTTACCATTGGTCAATAATGGCCTCTCATTGGTTTTTTTTACGTCATAATCAGTCCGACACTATTACTAGGTTTCTATCCATTCACAAAATCAATTTACAAAACTGTATTTTAATGCTTTTAATTTTAAAAATCTGCATTCTAATGTTTTTAATTTGTAAACACTTACCCTATCCTTTTTAAGAACTCCATTTGGTCGCTGATTTATAGAATTATTTAGGTTGTGTATTTTTGCCACCTCCTTATACAATTTTGGATTTACTGGGTCCCCTAAAAATGAAAAAAAAATAGTAGGATGTTTTTCGCTGTACGCATTAATGCTATGTTAAAGTTCGCACTTTAAAATTTAGGGTAGGAATTATTATTGCTTTTCTTTAATAACTTCGCCCCTAGCCTCTAGGTGCTTTGCCCCAAAAGGTTTGATCAAACCAATTTTTCATATTTTAGAGTTAAAATAAAAAAGAAAAAAAAAATTTTTTGGGGGGGGGGATTTTATTTTTTTTTTTTTTTGGGGGGGGGGGGTTAGTGATAGTCGACCCCATTATTTTAATTTTAAAAAAAAATTAGTTTTAAAAAGAAAGAAAAAAATTTTTTGGGGGGGATATTTTTCATTTTTAGGGGGGTTGGGGGTGTCCCACCCCCCAAGAAAATAGTTATAAACCTTCCTGGGACCTACGAGAAGCTACCCTGTTAAGGAGAACCCGATCGGTTCAGCGGTTAGCGAGATCCTTTGCTACAAACAAACAGATAGACATCGTTCTACTTTGTATTATAGATATTTAGACATGTCAAAAAAGCAAAATTATTTTTTATATGGACGAGGTATCACATAGCCCGGGCCTGAGAAACCCAGCAATAGGGTATTTTAATTTCCCGCCTAATTTTAAAGGTCTCAATGTTAATTATTGGGGTTGAACACCCTGAACAGCGCTAATAAGCATTATAGATAGAATTTTTAAACTGCTTTGTTATTTTGTGCCAAAATATTCAAATAATTTTGAAAAAATATGTTGAGTTTAAAAAAAAAAACTGATTGAAATGCTCAAAAATGGTAATTTATAAAAAAAACTTACTAAAATAGACATTTTATTATTGTATGTTATGTTGGAAAAAATATGTTAAAAAATTATTAAAATATTCAAATATGTTAAATTTAAAAAAAATAAATTAAAATATGATTTTTTCTTTATTATTTAGGAGTTATTTAGCTGTCTTATGTGACTCCTCCCTCCCTCACCTTATGTGTCTCTCATAATTGTCCTCATAATAAAATATCTCTGCTACCCCTCACCACAAAGAAAAAGAAAAGATGAAGGAAGATGTCCATCATAACTATTCTCGGTTCGATTCGCCCCATCTCTTTATGCATTCCCCTTTGAACTGGATTTTTCTGGATTATCTAATCCAAAACTTGATAGCGATAAGGTGTTTATACAAGTGCGCCAATGTTTTTTTTATAAAATTGTTAAAAAATGACATCTGTTTGGTTTTCCTTTGCAATTAAGCTTTTTTTTAGGTACAGGGAAGGTTTTTAACTATTTTGGGAGAGCGTATCTCTACCCTCCCAATTTAAAATCACACCCCCAAATTTTTTTCTGAATATTTCTTATTAAAACTCAGTTAAAAAGTAGAAGGGCGGTTGACTTATCCCCCTCCCACCTTAAGAACACCTAGAGGCTTCTTGGGGGCGTCCGTTGCCCCTAGTCTTTCTTAAAATAAAAGCTATGTCTTGCATTTTTTTCAATTAGATGTTTGATTACGAATTTCATATGGTAAAAATATTTTTCTTTTTTAATTGTTATCCTAATAAGATAAAAGTTATGCTTGAAAATTGTTTTAATAGCTATTATTATATGTTGCATTTTTAGATAAACGTGAGAATTGCGTTCAGAATTGCGTCAGAATTTGCGTCATTTGCGTCATTTCAATTTTCAGATTTTTATTACCCGTCATCAAAGAAAATAGGTACCCTCTCAAAATTCCAAATGTGTCACTTCTTATTCGCCCCCCCCCCCCTTCATGGCAATAAATACATCATGCTTGGTGTTCATACATTACTATTAAAGAAAAAGGAAATGATCATAGATAGAGTTATGTGAAAAAGAGCCTTAACTATCTTAAAATATTCAATAATACTGTTGTTCTTCTAATATTTGATTCAACAATATTGTAGGGTCCCCAATAGAATTTAAAAACTTATCTCTGCTGAAATGAATTGACACTAATTATCAAGCATTAGTAGTATGATTAGGATTGCATACAGGTCAGCAAATTAAAATTCTAGCAAATATTCATCTACCATTGTTAAACATAATCATGAAACTAAATTAATTTAAAGTAATTAAATTAATTCTTACTCTTCAGTTAAAACTTATAAATAATACATAACATATACAACATAAACATTTAAAAGATTTTTTAAAAGTTTTACAATTCCAAGTAAAGAGAGGGGCTACTCCATAATTTTCTTTGAATTACAAATTACCCTTCTGTAGATTACAATTAGTGGCTGAAATATGTGAACACTCAACTTAACTAGTGTAATAAACAGATCAACCCATCCTCTCCCTGCATTATATAGCCTTTTACCTCTTTCCTCTACCCCCCCCCCTCTCATGGCATACATATATGTAACTAACAACCCCTGCACTCATTGGTTTGTTCTATAGAAACTCAACCCTCTCCACTTAACACCTTTAAGTCAGGGTTGTATATTCCGCACAAGATTATTTTTTTTTTGCCACTGCACTGCTGCAAAATGTTTTTTTCTTCCCCCTACTAGTTTTTTACATCAAGAAAGGTGATAAAATAGAAAAAAAAACATTCATAATTCTTAATTTTATTCATATTATTATATAATCCCACATATTCTTTTATTATTTTTTTCACTAAGGAGGAGAAAAATGGAAAAAAATGTTTTCATTTCTCTTATTTTTTTTACATTTTTTCCCCCAACCTTATATTTATTATTCTTCCCCCCACTTTAGCAGGGTCAACCATGCAGAATATATACCCCTGGTTTAAGTTTAAACCTGAATAATTTACCTTGAATTTGATGGGAAGTCCAAAATATTAACTTTAAATTCTATTACTGGCTTTTTGAGGCGGGGCATTTGAATGTTTACCCTTTTTATATATTTTCATGGACATAATGATTCACTTTGAAAAAGAAGGTTATCGAAGGTTTTTTAGAATTTAATCTCTTATTGTATCATCATTATTTGTATAATAAACCAGAGAGAGAGGGGACAATGGGCTGTTTATTACACTAGTCCTCAAGTTTTATGATAACGTTTTCTTATTCGTTGTCTTGACAACTTTGTGGACATTGTGAATTTTGATTGGTTAGTTTATTAGGTTGAGTGTTCAAACGTAAAATTTAACCTACAGAAAGGGTAATTTTATGTAACATCATTGGGGACGTACACCAATTTATTGGCCATTGTCTTATCCCTTTAGATTCCTGATAACAAACCTGATATAATCAATACAATTGTATAATATTATTACAAAACATAATCCTACTTTTCCTTATTACTCATAAATATAACTATTTGGCTTCGGATCAAACATAAAATAATAATATTTACTCGTAAACAATAAAATTCAGAAGGGATGTTTCTCAGGGATCTAAAGGGATAAGATAATGGCCAATAAATTGTTGTACATTCCCAAAGATGTTACACAAAATTCCCCTTCTGTATATTAAAATTGTTATTTGAAACGTTTCAACTTAAATAATCAACCAATCAAAATTCACTAAGTCTCCAAAGTTGTTAGGCCAACGAATAAGAAAACATTATTATAAAACTTTGGGGACTAGTGCAATAAACAGCCCATTGTCCCTCTCCCTCTAAATGTTTCCTGTGTTTGTAGAAAAAGAAGTTTTTCTTTTATTTTTGCCCTTTTTACGTTTGAGCTGTTATTTTATCAATACAACCCAATTGTAATTATAAGTGTAGTATGTCAATGACTATTTTTATGACATATGGTTGACATTTTCAACTGAAATTGTAAGTCAAAAAAATTCTCCCGTTATGAAAGGTTTATAATATTACTTTTCTTCTAAGATCCTTGTAGTAAATTTTTAAAAATGCATAAAATTGAAATACCTTGGAAACTTATTGAAACAGACAGGCAAACAAAAACAGAATATTAAATATTGCTTTTGTTTAAATTCTGTTTCTTGCTTTCATTATTGCCTGGTCAGTTTAGATTCATGTACTCAATACAAACAATATATTTTCATATTAGAGGACCCACGAATTGGGTTATGCTCCGTTACAAAAACTGGCGATAAAACAAAAAAGATAATGAAAGAATAACGATCCTTTTAAAAGTTTTAAGCATCTTATTTTAGAAATATGCTCTCTTTAAAGTAAAGTTATTTTGACAATTTATAACACCAAGTCCTCAAAATCGCCATCTTATGTTCAAATATAAAGGTATAAGGATTTTAGGGAGGCACAGCATTTAATTTTAATGTTCAAGAGTTTTGGAAGACAAAATTCATTTACATTTTATTGCATGTTTTATGTCCAAGTCACAGTACCCGAACATGGCCCAATCTTGAGGTCATCAAGTACATATATATACATATATATTGAAATGTACAGTATAAATGAACAGAGACAAAGGCTCCACATTGATTTTAATTTGATAAAGTTTGTGAGGATTCTTGCCAATTCTTAATATGACCCTAACTTCATAACCTTATGTTCTTGACTGTTTTCTGGTTTTCATTCCATATTTAGATATCTTTCTCTTTTCCTTTCTTTATAAACATGAAACTGTAACTACAAGGCATATATAGCAAGAGCAAATATTTCTTCTCTCTCAAAGTAAGATAGCTAATTAATTCCTAAAAAGTATTATTGTGTTTCAAGATGGTTTAATGGTTTCTAAATTTATAGCAATGCTTTGAATCGTGAGAGGGAGGAGGAATGAATGTAGAATATACGTGGATATCATAACAGGATAAAGATTGTCATAAATTTTGCTTGCTAACATGGAAATCGTTTATTGGTCAGTTCGTTCATCCAGTAGGAGGGGAGGGGATGGATTAAATGGGATGGAATGGGGTGATCGTTATTTTAGCCAGCTGCAAGACTTACTCATTAGAAAACATGAAAATCTGGTGTAAGATCCAAGTAATAATAAATTCATTACTATACAATTTACTAGAAATATTTCTTTTTTTCTCACCTGAATTTTGATTAACAATTGACTCAAGAATAGAGAATCGTTTTTCAACATTTTGTTTCAATGAATCAATTTCAGTGGCAATAGCTGTCAATATCTAAATAAAAATATATTATTGGTTGTCAATTATTATTTTTTGCACAGTTTTGTTTTTGCCAGACATAGTCACATAATATGTATGTTTTAGAAACCTTCATGGTTAATGGCATTTTCCTTCTTTTATTGTCTAAGAAAAGTTATTTTTTTTTATTTTTCAGGGGTGGCATTTTTTCTAAGCTATATTGTAAAGGAAAATCATATCGTTTCAGCGGTTTGAGAGTTCCTATAGTACTTATATGTAAGGATACTTGAACGTATAATTCTTTGAATCGTGATTATTGAGTTTCTTAGCTTATTAAATTCAGTCTTAGTGCAAATTTTCAGAAAATATACCTTTTAGAATGTGGTTAATCATTTCACAAAATGTCTTTCTTATTTTACAATCAAATTTATTTCACGACAAAAAGTTAAATTTGTTCAAGTACATTTTACGACAATACTTATAGCAGAATTTATTTTTTGGAGAGGTGGGAAGCCCAATCTCACCCTCCCCCCCCCCCATTTAACCAAAAAGCTGTCATCCTTACTTGCTAAACCTTGTTTAATCTAACTTAACATAAAACAGAAACTATAATTTAAAACATATTTTTCAATTGAATAAGGGGGGAAGGGTAAGGTTTAAACTTCCAAAATGAGGGATTTTGTAAAACTAATTCTGCAAGTATCATGTTATTAAAGCATAAGATTATTATCAAAACACCAGCCACACTTTTCACGCTACAGGAATGTAATCAAATTTAAAGCATTTATCCTTGAATGTGAAAAACGTTTACACGCATTTTATTTCTCCTTTTATTTTTTTGACAAGAAATAATCTTTTAAAACATTAAAGTAATGAAAAAAATATTTCTTATTTATTAAATTATTTTTTTACCTTAAATAACTGTAGATTTTGGTCTTTTTCTGAAAGAGCTTGGAACTTTTCTTTATCTACTTTCATTCTGTGCGAGTTTTCTTTTTATCTTAAGTTACAAATCTTCCTTTTTTCAACTGCTAACCCTGAAAATTAAAATTATTAGATTTTATGAAAACAAGTAAATGGGCCTCTAGCTTTCAGTGGCCATTTCCCACAAAAAGATAGTTGTTAAGTACAGTTTAAGAATACAATATTAAAAAGTATATATTTTCGGAGCTTAGTTCTTATGGGTTAACACCCTTCCCACCGATATGTAGCTATCCTGAAAATTATAGCTATGGAATCTAAGACAGAATTTCATTTTTTAAAAGTTATTCATTCAGAAAATGACGAATTTAATATTTTTTTTATGTAGTAAAAAGTTGTAATCATTTTAAACAAAGTCAGCTTTATAAAAAAAAGTATTAAAAAACTTTACCAAAAATGCTCGAGATTGCTCATATTTGGTAAAAATGTACATTTGTAATTTGAAACATCGGTTACAAATGCAGCTAAATAGTTGTAGTGATATTACTTTTAGTATACTTTTATTAGCATCATGGCTTTTGTATATGTTGTTTTGTGTGTTAGTCAGACATTCAGTTAGTACATAGACTGCATAGGGTCAAATCTCTCCAAAATTCATACAGACTGCCTCGGAATGCACACATAAGTCAACCTTTGAGTGAAAAATCCTTATCATCCCCCTCTGCGAGTCTGAGCAAATTTATGTTTTTCGAATTGTTTAAAAGTTTTAATATTATTAATGACATTGATTTTGGTCACTTTTTTTTCAAATTACCATTGAAATGGTAAGAATTGCTTCAGTTTATTATATCATATCATATTCTAATTTTAAGTCAAAAATTGAAAAACCAAATCAGTTAATTTCAAATGCAATAAAAAACACTTAAAAGGGTAGTAGTAACCCCCCTCCCACGTCCTAAAAATTGCCTGAAGGGCAAACACCTCTGGAAAAAAAGATATTTTCAAGATTCGGATCTACTGCAGTTCACGGTAAAATATTGCTGGTAACGAATATTGCTAAAAATTTATGAATTTTAAAGGCTGCTAGCTGCCAAACGGCTGAACGTACAGATCATACCCGCACACCATTTTAAGCGGCATAAGAAGGCCTACAAATAATCTGGAATAGCCAAGATCCAATGATGCACAGGGAAAGCTTCACTAAAGAAATACCGCGTAAAATAGGTCTTTTTCGCGCATTTCTCTGCACTGCGAGATAATTATGCATTATTGATTTAAGGCTATTCCAGATTATTTGTAGGCCTTTCTTTACGTTCAGCCGTTTGGCAGCTAGCAGCATTTAAAATTCATAAATTTTTAGCAATATTCGTTACCAGCAATATTTTACTGTGAACTGCAGTAGATCCCAAGATTCTAAAAAAATACTGATATCAATTATTGTCCTTGTTAATAAAAGTTAGTTTGTATTGGATATAATTGTGTCTGATATTGGCTACAACCAATATGCTACATACTAGGGTTGGGCCGGATACTTTTTTGGCCGGATACCGGATATCCGGCTGATTTCTAATGCCGGATATTTGGTTCCGGCCGGATATCTGACTAACGTTCGATATCCGGCAATTTACCGGATATCCGGCCGGATAACCGGATATCCGGCGACAAAAATCAGCCGGATATCATTTAACCGGATAGTTTTAATATCGTGTATCCGGCCGGATATTGAAAATGGCCGGATATCCGGCCGGATAACCGGCCAGACCGGATATCCGGCCCAACTCTACTACATACATTATAAAGTCCTCATACACACATCCAATATTTTGTCTTTATAAAGTAACGCGTCCGCTTACAGAAATTAAAGCAATGTTAAACTTTTTGGGTATAGTCCTTTCCACGACATCCCTCCATAAGGAGCGATTCTTCGTATTTTTAAAATGGCTTTTTATAGGTTATTTTAGGTTAGGTTAGGTTATATTGTGTTAGGTGATTGCCCCACAGGGTTAGGTAATTAGCCCCGCAGGGTTAGAGCCCCCCGCAGGGGCTAGAAATAGGAGAAAAGCTACTGTGAAAAATGCGAAGAATCGCTCCTTATGGAGGGATGTCGTGGAAAGGACTATACCCAACTTTTTTGCTGTTAATTCATCAACATAGACAAAGAATAGTCAAATTCTGATGCGACGTAAACGTCTGACAAAATGACTGGTTAACCAGACATTATATCAGGGGGGAGAGGTTATGAAGCTTTAAAACCATACCTTACTTTTCTTATTAGGTTTTGATAGCCCCTGAAATTGCTTAGACTAACACTTTCTTTCATTAAAATTTAACCAATCGGACCATGCGCTTTCGATACATAAAAGTATTCATCTATAAACCAAGTTGAGGGTAAAATGGCAAGTAATTTTAATCTAATATATAATTTAATGTTTGTATAGTTTTAGTTTCTACCCCATTTACCCAAATTCTCCTTCATATTCAATTATCATCTTTGAAGAAACAAAGGGAATAGTCCTTTTCGTGGCAACGCCGGCCCCTTAAGGAGCGATTCGTCGTATTTTTAAAATGGCTTTTTATAGGTTAGGTTAGGTTATATTGGGTTAGGTGATTGCCCCAAAGGGTTAGGCAATTTGCCCCGCAGGATTAGAGCCCCCCGCAGGAGCTAAAAATAGGAGAAAACCTGCTGTGAAAAATACGAAGATTCGCCCCTTAAGGTGCGTTGCCACGAAAGGGACTTTAACCGAAATAAATACAAATTGTTAAGTTTAACACACACGAACATTATATGATTTAATTTGATGAAAATGTATAATATCAAAACATACATATTTTGGTTATTAAAATACATGCTTTAAGTACGCTTTGAAATACGATCAATAAAAATGAAAAGCATACAAGTAATCATTTTATAACCAATACATAATAAAGGCTTCTCAAGAAAATTGGAAAATTATTAAATATTGGTCAAAATATAGTGTAATAATCTATAATACAAAGTAGCTTGATCGTCCGTCTGTCCGTCCGTCTGAAGCTTAAGATCTCGGTAACCACTGAACCGATCGGATTCTACTCTTCAGGGTATATACCTATTGGTCCTGTGGTGGTTTTAAGCTATTTTCTTGGGGGGTGGGACACCCCCAACCCCCCAAAAAACAAAAAAATCCCCCCATTTTTTTTTTTTTTGCTGAAGATTTCCTTGGTCCTTTATGTTTTGTAGAAGATTTCCTTGGTCCTTTAACGAATTTCGCCTTAATTTTTTTATCACCTCTTGGGGCAAAGCTCCTAGAGGATAGGGGTGAAGCCGCTAGTATACAACAAAGTAAATAGTGAAAACGCCCCTTGAATATAAGATAACAGCCCAAATATTAAACTGAACCATGAAGATGCACAAATTAAGCTTACAGATTAGCTAAGCTACAAAAATACCAATAATAGTTTTAGGTATATCAATGGAAACATAAGGGTAAAATCCAATGTTATAAAAAAAATTTAATGATTAAAAATTTTAATATGTTATATTCCAATAAAGTTTACGTGTATGCATAGAAATTTGTGTTTCGATGTGGTCGTAAAATTATTAATTTTTAATGTTATTAGAATTTTATTGTTTACCACCGAAATGCCTATCCATGATTTATTTATTTTTTGGGTAAAACACAGAATAATAAACTTTTCCACGATGTAAATTAACCTAAAGTTAATGATCAAGTATGAAAATTTATTTTCTATAATCCTAAAGCAAAACTTATCTATGAAGCTTAGTGTCTGTTTGTATTTCTGTTTGAGCCGTGAACGGATAGCTTAATTCGTAAATGTTCTGTTTCTACTACCATTATTTTTATTTTTTTATTTGCTGGAAGATTTCTGTAACAATGAAATATATTTTAATAATTCTACTCATATTAACATTGAATTTATGCTCAGGCTTTTAGATTAAACTTATTATCTCTGATTTAGTATATTAGAAGAGATATCACTCCATATGTGTTTCTTTTAATTTGTCCGATTTGTCGAGCTTTTTTACGGATGATAACATACATGTTCTTTACTTGGTTTGTTTGAAATGAATTTATAGTCAATAATTATTTTTTGTCGTTAGGAAAGCATTTTATAAAAATGGCATAGTCCCTTTTTAAAAGCGAAGCTTTTCTATCATTAGGGTCGGTCCGTCCGTACGTCCGTCCGTCCGTCCGTCCGTCCGTTCCTTTAATTTAGGCATGTTAGAATTGTCCTATCGATTTCAAATTTTGCATGGTGATTCCTTTAGTAGTTAGGTACGATTTAGAAAGCGTAGCAACTCTATAATCACTACCAAAATGTCTGTACGTCCATTTTAAACATGTTGATTTTTTTACTTTTTTAAATAGCTTTTTCCGTTAATTTAGGCATGTTAGAATTGTCCTATCGATTTCAAATTTTGCATGGTGATTCCTTTAGTAGTTAGGTACGATTTAGAAAGCGTAGCAACTCTATAACCATTACCAAAATGTCTGTACGTCCATTTTAAACATGTTGATTTTTTTTTACTTTTTAACAACAAATTTTTATGTGATCTAATAATCCGATTGAGCTGATTTTTGGTATACTGATTCCTTGGACAACAAAGTACAATATTACAAGCGAAGCAACTCTATAATCAAGTCCTAAAAATGTAAGTATGTCCATAAACATTTTTCTGAATCAAGCAGTTTTTCAACAAATTTATTTACAATTTTGCTTCGACTCTTATACATTTATATTCTGATTATTCAGTTCTGACACTTTACAAGTGTTAATGTCCGTTTGTCTTACCGTTTCAGTGTTTCGCTTTTATGGATGTTGTCATCCTTGTTGTAGTTGTAACTTAAGAGTTAAAAAAGATGTAAAAAATATCCTCAACTTGATTTATTTTGTTGGCCAAGTCAAAATTAATGCGACAGATTTATATAAGTTGCATTAATCAAACTAAAAAATGTGTTTTTATACATATATCATTTTCCTTTATTTGTTTATTTGATGAAATACCAACATTGAAATTATTGTAACAATTGCTTTCTATTATTACAAAGGTTATTAGATACGTACAAATATGTAGATTGTTGAATTAATATTTTGAATTTAGCATTTAAACATATTTTATCAAAAAGTTTTTGATTATTTACAAAGGCATGTATGTATAGCTTTCCTTAAAACTTGGTCAGACCAATCGGACAAGATTATATAATACATTTTTTATGATATCATGATTCATACAAAAAAATATCAGCTTTACCATTAGTCTCTAAAGGCTTTGGTCCTATTTAGTAAGGGGATAGCATAAGGCCCTTCAAAGATATATCAAAAGCTTTCCTGAGAAACACAACCCAACTTCCGAAAGAAGTTATTTCGTCTAAAAAACTTACTTCATTATACAAAAGGATATCTATCAATGTTTAGAATCAATATAAAAATTTGGGGAAAAAAACTACTTTTCATGAATGGATATAAAGTTAATCAAAACTTAAACCTTAGATTATTTCTTGAAATCCAATCATCATAAAAATAAGTATAGATAAATTTTCAGCTTTATTGGATTGTTGCTTTACTGTACACAGTTCATATCCGCAATTTCAACCTTTTTGTCTTCTTAAAATTTAATGCTTGGCAAAAATTTCAACTTACTTTTTCAATACAATTAAGATAATTTATGTATCTTAAAATAAATTTTTGATAGTGTTTTTGATAGGTTGACATTAAAAGTAAAATATATGTATAGTAATATAACATGAAATATCTAAATTTCAAGATTAATTAAAACCATCACTCTTATTAAGAAAAAACAATTAATTCTTGTAGTCCGGTGTCAAACGCCTTTTACATGTCTAAAAATAAACCCGACTTACCATTCCTTCAAATTTTTCAACTTTTTTCTTTTGTAATAACATTTTAGTGTTTTCAATAGTTTCTCTTAAATGTGGACTATGTAACAATAACTATATGGCATGTAGTTGTTTTTTTGTGTAATTTTATTGTTTACTTTTATTTGTTTTAAATTAAAGCATGAAATTGAGTTTTAGAACGGACCTTTTGTAAGGTATCTACCATGCCAGCGTGTATCAGTGCCACTAGTATTATTAACTATTGGAATTATGGGCCTTCCTTTCCATTCACACTCACACACACACACACATGTGAATAAGACACACACACCCACCCATATCCAAGCCAAAGGCATACATGTATATATTCATATGCCTTGCCTTTGGTTCCTTTCCAACCCTCGTATTTATGAAGGTACTCAATATTAACCATCCCACCTCGTATTATCCCCTCCCCATTTTTTTCTTCAAACTTTCCACTTCTCTTCTTTTTTTCGCTGACGTTCTTAGCACGTAAAACACTTTTCAAGGGCGACTTTGTACCCCGTTGTTTTGTTTTCACAAATAATTTATATTTATTTGTTCATTTCTATACATTATCTAACTTAATTGTTTTTTTATTTGTTTATTTACAATAAATAATTAGTAAATTAATACGTTTAACAAGAAAACAATTGTTATCATTTCTCAAAAAAATTCAATATTTTATCAACATCATTTTTTTTTTAAATTAAAATAGGACAGACCAAATTAGACACCTCATACATAATGACACGCTTTGCTCCATAGTATAGAGATGATACGCGTATTTAACCAATATAAATATAAAAATAACTCAAATAATTACGTTAATATGTATATTAATTTTTTACTCCCAAAAAACGATGTACTGAATTTTAGTTTCCGAAAGTGTACCTAGCATCCGCGTCTTATCTCAATATTTACTACTAGCTAAAAAAGCTTCAAACTTCAAAAAAAAATCAAAGTTTATAAAATTAAAATTTCGAATGTATAAGGTATAAATCGTTTACATTATACATTATATCGCTTTTCCCTTTGACCGGAGTAGCTGAAAATAGCGTTTGCAATAATTGGGTTATCTGCTGTACACATTTGGAAATTATTGAAGAAATAGGCAATCCATTTTCAGCACATCAAAAAAACTATTAACCCTGGGTAAGATCTTCTCCCCCCGAAATAAATTATTAATGATGAAATACCAGCATTCTTGGTGTAATATTTCAAATTTTGTATGTAGGAGAGTGGTGAATTCTTTAAACATTCTAAATATTTTATTTTGTTTGGGAGGAGTAAACACCACTTCACCCCCCCCCCCCCCTTGGACGCCTTTGACTTGAACAAAGATCTGAATTTAACACCAACAAATTTTAACACTGCAATAGGAAGAAAAGTCAACCTTTCAGAGAAATAATTTACCTTTAAAAATCACAAATCACTAAAAATAACAATGTTCCCTATCTGTAGGTGCTTACTGCTTAACTAAGAAACTGATTTAATTGCCCACTTCCAATAGAATTTATCATTTTAGATATTGATGATAATATATCAATACGATACTACAAATTTTTGTTGGCTAGCTTTGTCCCTTTTATTTGTTTGAAAATGTATTATTACTCTTTTATTAATATTAGGTTAGGTAATATAAGATTAAGGAAGGTGATTTAGGATAAGGTCCCGGCAAGGACAAATAACATGTGTTGAAACGTTTATTTTCTGGGTGAATTCCAACCATAAGTAAACCACAAACAAAGTATTTTGATGCTGGTTTTAAGTTGGGCTAGATTAGGTTTAGGAGAGCCTTTCAGGGTTAGAGCTTCCTGATGGGGCTTAATTTTGTAAATATAGGGGTGTGGTGCATGGCCGGTGCTTGGGATTATTCAACTTTACTTCCTAATCATGATTTGTTTACATACAAAAATTGTAAAATATTTAGCTAAAATTATTTTTATAATTATCAGGTAGACACTATTTACAATCTGTGATAACTTTTGATAAGATGATAATAATAATAACCAGATAACAAATGGAATCAAATCTGATTATCACTATATACAAACATTTATGAGGTAATTATTAAAAATAAGTAAATGAAATCAAGTAATACAAATAAAATTTATTAACATCAGTATTATATATCTTTATTATTTTTAGTAGCGGGGGGCCGGGGAGGGGGTGGATCAATTTATCTTCAAATGACATTCCACGCTCATACGTCCACTGTGACAACCAAGATTTTTTCTAGTTTTAAGAAATTTTAGGAAGAACTAGCCCTAATTTCTTATTTTTTACTTTTATTTTTAACTTGACAAAAACATTATATTTTTTATGTGAATTTATCAGTAGTTTGACTTTGATAAAACGTTTAATATATATTTTTATAGAAATAATCATTATAACCAGACAAAATTAATCTTCGTCATAATTCTTAATTGTTAAAAATCTACCTTAGCTTTGGTAACTTTCAAATATTTTGGATTTAGGAAAGTGAAAAAAATTATCTTAAATTGTACAAACTTTTTCTGATTACATTAGTCCATCATTCGAGATTATGGATTAAGAATATTTAAAAATCATATTTTTACCAAAATTTTGTAAATGTGGGGGGGGGGGGGCGGGGGGGGGCAGCGATCTTTTAGAAATTTTATTTTTTAGTATTTGTAAAAGCATGTAAAGGAATCATAATAATTAAATATTAATTTTTGTTTGGTCTAATAATATGCTTGAGTTAAAATTTATATTTGCATTGTTATTATCAAAACTATCCAGGGAGTTAGAGGATATTCATACTCATGAAATTAATGTATAATCCATTCTTCTTGAAAATACATATTGGAGACCAGGGACAAGGGACCAGGGTTCTGACAAATAATTCTAAGTGAAAATTTCCTTACAACTCACTTCCTTCTTTCAATCCCCCCCCCCCTCTCTCTTACCAACTTCCCTTTAGTTACAGTACAAAACAAGTTTAACGCCAACATTACGCCACTAAAAGATCCAAATTTTCAGCAATTTCAAATGGAATTAATTTGCTGAATTATGGCCCATGAGTGGAGATAAAGATACAATTTCATACTTTAGAAAGAATTGCTTATTTTCTAAAGCCCTATCAAAATATATTCCTGGCAATTAATACTTGAACTAAATTTATGAATAAATAGATGATTGAAGATAACTGTTTCAAAATATTTTTTAATATTCTTTACTTACAAACAAGGAAGATTGTATTTATAAAAAACGAGCTTAACTAATAAGAATAACCAGAAACATTTCTAGAGTTGATTTCATCACAGACTCTGATTCGGAAGTTCGCTATCCTTTTTAATAACATTTTATAAAAATAGTAATATAAATAGCATGCGCTTATATTGTTTTACTAATTCATCTTAATAATCGTCAAATAAGAAATTAGCAAGAACTCAAACTATATTTAAGGCGGTTGGTAATAAATTAAAAATATGGGGATTGGTTTGTATGTATTGTATATATTACTTTAGGTCAAGTTAGGTTAAATTATACAAGATACTAGAAGGGTTGGGCCGGATACCCGGCTTCAATATCCGGCCGGACACTGGTTATTGAAACTATCCGGCAATATAATCGTTTTTATTTCACTACAAAATTCCCTTCTTTTTAAATTTTAAATCGCATTAATTTTTGGCCGCCGCAGCCCTAGCCGGTGGTAAACGACAGCCGATTTTTATGAAAATTTTTTTTTTTGCTACTTCAATATCCGAAATTAGAAACCACCCGGATATCCGATATCTGCTAAATAAGTATCCGGCCCAATCCTAGTTCTAAGTAGCCCTGGAATCGGATAGGGTTAGGACACCAAAGGTATAGGCCCTGCGGGACTATGGACTTATAGGGAAAGTACCAGATTTCTGAAAACAGCCCACTTGCGGTTTAAGAATAAAATTCGTACAGATAAGAAAGGTTTTGTATAATTTGGATACTTGTTACTTAGTACATTAAATTTTTCCATAACATGTATGTTTAACCTTCTAATATGGATAAGATTATTTATTAGGGATTTAAGGTTGAGGTCATTTTAATTTGATAGTCTCTGCCCCCTTGTCATAAGAGTTGCCGCACTACGTATTTGCATTCAAAATCTTATCTTATATGCATTTATATTGACTATTGGCCAAAAGATAGGGTAATCACTAAAACCCTTCACCATCCTAGAATCAAAACTATATTTTGAAATAAAATAAAAGTATGTTGGGGGAAATTTTTCATTTGCTTCTTTGAATTTGGGAGGATTGACCTACCCTCTCTCAAAGTATATATAAACCTGGCTAACATCTTCCATGTAAAAAGCTAAGCTGATTCGGTCAATTGGTGAGGTTTAATTGTACAAAAAAAAAACATATACGACTACCCCTTTTGTAGCTACGTAGATAATGTATGGTAAAAAAGCTCTAAATTTGTAATTTGCCCCGCTATCTAATTGTCTAAAAATGTAATATATCCGCTATTTTTCAGAGATGTGTCAGTCTGAAGAAAAAAAAATCTTTGAAAATTAACCCAAAAAAAGCGCAGTCAGTATATAAGAATATTTTCTTGTAGCAAAATCTATACACACACAGGAGATACTATAAGACGCAAAAATAAACTCAGATTTAAATTTTAACTTTAAAAAGTATTTGCACTAATAACAAGGATGACAACATCCATAAAAACGAAGCACTGTAAGTTGTAACGGTAGGACAAACGAAAATTTACACTTATATAGTGTCAGAACTAAATAATCAGAATATAAATGTATAAGAGTCGAAGCAAAATTGTAAGAAAATTTGTTGAAAAACTGCTTAATACAGGATAATGTATATGGACATACTTACTTTTTTAAGACTTGATTATATAGTTGCTTCGTTTATAACATTATACTTTGTTGTCCCAGGAATCAACATACCAAAAATCAGATCAATCAGATGATTAGATCACATAAAAATTTGTTGTTAAAAAAGTATTAAAATGGACTTACGGACATTCTTGTGATGATTATAGAGTTGCTACGCTTTCTAAATAGTACCTAACTACTAAGGGAATCAACATGCAAAGTTTGAAATCGATAGGACAATTATAACATGCCTAAATTAACGGAAAAAAGGGCGTATGGACGGACGGACCGATACCAATTGTAGAAAAGCTTCGCTATATAAACATTATGATAGTTATAAAACCTAAAGGAAAGAGGAAGGGATAAATATTAAATCTTGTCTTGACGTATACACTAATATTTATGATTTATTACATATATATAAACAATAAAGTTTCATGGAATAGTATAAATCTATCATCATAGTACATTTATTGGCTTATTTCGTAATATGCAGGCATAACTATTAAAAAACAATGATGTACAAAAAAAAAAATAAACAATTCAATTTCCTTACAATAAAACATATTTATATGTTATACAAAAATAATTCATTATTAAATAAACACAAAACAAGGATGAAAGCGTTAAGGTCATTTTTAGAATTTAATTAAATAGATGATTTGCTTGAAATATTGTATCATGTTGATCTAGAAATTGTTGTTCCAAAAATCATATCAATAGGATAATTATATCATACAAAAATTGTTGTAAAATCTGCATGTTTTAAATGGACGTATAGATCTTCTGTAAAGCAATTATAGAGTTGATAAGCTTTCCATATGGAGATACGGAAAGTGTCATGTGTGACGTCATAAAAATAAAGGATGGATGGGTAGAAACCCCTAAAAAATAGATGGATTTAGACGTATATTTGTGACGCTGCACATTTCACTTTCCGTATCCCCTTTCTAAATCGTATCTTACTGCTACTACAGGAATCATCATTTAAGGTTTGAAATTGATAGAACAATTATAACAATCCTAAATTAACTATAATAGCTGTCCATAACGCAATGACGTAAAAACCTGCCGACGGACTGACCCTGAAGTTTCATCAAACACGCCAGATACAAATTATTTAAGAAACCAAAACAAACAAAATAGTTTTCCATGGCAGCATTTATTTCATTGAAATTTAAATAACATATATTCATTAATTATTAATAATAAAAAATGAGTGAAAAGCATTCTCCGTTCGGAATTCCTTGCATGTATTGTATATAATATATATATTTTATTTATGTATATTCAGGATAAAACAGCCGCATTTTTCGGCCCCTTGTAGCTAACAAAACTGGTTTTAATCTTATCATTTGCATTTTAATATCCGAGGAAAGCTGTCATTATACCATGCGACTAATAACTATTCCAGAATTTTTACTGATCAATATTAAGCTTCAAAATCAAACAATCAAACTACTTAACTTGGTGCTTTACATCTATTAGTTATGTTCTGCTAATATACTATAAAAATCCGCCAAAAACCACCGCGGTTTCCTAACATTGTTAAAAAGTAATGTTTACTTCATTGCTTTCTAGATTAATTATTAAAGAACCCCCCTCTACCCCTTTCCACCCTCACTCCTTCCTATTATCATTACTTACTTTTTAATGTATATAAATTTATTTAGAGGCGGGCCTATTATAGACTTACTGGCATAGATGCACAGTTTTCAAATCAATTATATTTAAACTTTTTAAATTTGAATGGTCAGGCCCTAAACAACGAAAACACCTAAAACTTTTTCACTCCCCACAAGCAATTTTTCTAGGTGTTGTGGTATGGGTACCCCCCTCCCCCCCCCCCCCTACTAAGAACTTATCATCCTTCATCTCTAAGAATTTTCTCTTGGGGGGGCTATCTTACTCACTGTAATATTAATGAAAAATATTATATAATTTAGTTAGGTATTTCGTCCAATAAAATTTTGATAACAAATAAATGGATTAAGTTTTTAATCTCATGGACTCTTCACATATAGCTTTTGGGATGGTTTTGGGCTATTCTTAGTCAAGTCCCTCTCCTGTAAAGGCAATAAAATAATATCTACACTGCTCTATTATTTGACACAGACAACCAACCATTAAAAATTCTTCTTAATGATTTATAATGACTGGAAAAAATTTATTATGGAAATGTTGGTGCCTATGTGAGGCTATGGTATAGGTTCAGGTTTATTCTTCGCTAGTTATTACAATTCATTTATTTGTTAAATTAGCTGCCTTTTAACTCGCCCTATTTATTTGACTAAAAATATGGCAGCGACTGAAATAGACTGAAATATAACAGTTCATTGCACGAACTTTGTTTGGGAGCACTAAAAATATATTACATTAAGATTTTTAGAAAAAGTATTATAATTAGAATGTAGTGCTTTTACTTAAACCTTTTTCTTGACAACGGATACCCCCTCCCCTCCCCCCCCCCCCCCTATCTATTTTTAAATATTGTCTAGTGAATTTTATCATTCTTGTATTTTTAGCGACGGATTTAATTTGAATGACGCAAGCCTTCATATTTACCACTAATAGTCATACATTTTTCATATAGAAAAGGATTTTTTCTTACGTCATATTTACATGAAAATTAAGTATAAACTATACTTTTTTTAGATTATTGATGCACATGCGGCTATGGTAATTAAAATTAGGCTGGTCTTTTTGAAATTTTTGCAGATTATCTCAAAAAAGTGCGGCTTTGGATTTTTTTCATCATTCAAGTGTCTACAAAGGGGCGCAGCTTGCCTTGAAAAAGGACTCAGGATGCTGCAGCTGGAAACTGACATCTCTATCATTCTATTGTTAATATACCCTTCTCTGCTTTTAAAAAACGTAATAAGTTTTATAAAAAAAAACGCAACTTTGATGGCAGTTATCTGTTATAAATATAGGTACGATTTTACAAGATTGAAATAATGTAAAACATTTAGATAATCTTTTATTTTACTCTATATATAACAAATCACTTATAAATAACTAAATATGAAAATATGTTCACAAATAACTTTTATAAGCCTTTAGTCTTCTAATTATATGTAACATCAGGTTGTGATAATCCTCTCCTAAAAACAATAAAGTAGACATAAGATTATCTTTCATCAAAACTGATGCCTTTTTTATCGCATCGTTGAATAAAATGAAAAATAATAGGATTAAAATTGGTATTATTCTTATGATTTTTAATTCAATATTCGTCGAAAACTATGTGTAATACGATGCTTTAAACGGTTTTATCAGTATAGCTAAGGGTTAAAACCGGTTGTAATCCAGCAGTTATCGTTTTCGAAGACAAACTAGAAAAAAGATTAGTGCCTTTTTGTACGTGTATTACTTAAAATCTATAGGTCATCTTCAAAAAAGTCTATTCTAGAAAACATCTATTTTAAAAAATGCCTATTTATTGCATGTTTCAGCAGTATAAAAACTCTATAGTAGAATTATTTTTGGGGAATGTTTTTGTTTGATGCTATAGACAAAACTGTACTAGTACTTACAATTCCAATATTTTAACTTACCTGGATTATGTGTGCTTGTGTTATCTGCTGTAGGAGATACTCTACTATTTCTTTTTATGCACATCTTTCTTATATTTTTATAGGTAAACCTAAATTGTAAAAGTTTTTATAAAAAGATTTAAATACTATATTTTTTTTAATGAAAAAATAATTAGTGCTAAGTTTGTTGAAATTTAACAATTAAAATTTATTATGAAGAAAAAAATCCTAATTGCCAATAATTTAAGACAAAAATAAACTAAGAACTCAAAGTAGAAAGGGTGTTAAAGCTTTTAAAAAACAACACAAAGCTTTATCTAAAAATGAAAGAGTTTTGCAAGGATCTCGCTAACCGCTGAACCGTTCGGGTTCTCCTTAACAGGGTAGCTTCTCTTAGGTCCCGGGAAGGTTTATAACTATTCTGGGGGAGGGTACCACCACCCTCCCAAGAGAAATCACAAAAAAATATAAATGTTTTTTATGTGTTTAAACGCAACATAGATAGGTAACATATTATTTTTTTTTTTAACCAAACATTTAAAGTGCCACTAGAGGCCACTAGGTGCATAGCTTCTAGTATTATATACAGTAGTACCTAAGGGATTTTGTCTGAACAGATTGGGTTCTCTATTTTAAGAATGCTTCACATAGGTCCTGTAATGGTTTTAGTCTATTCTATTTTCAGATTTAAGTCTTGGAATAGTTTTAAGCTAATTTTATAGCCCTCCTCGGCCCCTTACAATACAGAACCCTAGATGCTAGGGGCATAGCTGTTAGCTTCTAAAAAGACTACAAAACGGCGATATAACTAAAAATTGGCTGCTGACCTTGCAAAATCTCTGATGACAGTGAATAAGTTCCATGGAGGAGGTAAAGCACTGCTCTCATCAAAAAATCTTATCCACAATCCTATAAAAAAAATTAGATCTTTAGCTTAATCAAGACAAATTAAAAACAGGTATTTGATATTTATTATGGAGGTAAAACCAACAATATTATAAAAATACTGTGCTTTATTGTATTTTACTTTAGAAAACGACTATATACCTTTAGAGATATAATTAAAGCTCACATTCTTAACTTCAGGTTTATCATATTTTTCATTCCCTAAAGAGAACCAAAATAAAAAGGTTCATCACCTGCTCTAGCAAACTTCCAATACACTTCTCTGTGATCTTGGATTTTCTGTAAGGTCGTATTCATTGAAGCTATCAGAAGGTTTAGGAATACTATCACTGCTATAACCTAATGTATACATTTATATTGAAGGTTCAGTTATGTTATCATACAGTTATAAACTTATTATACATCATCCACAGTAAACACTTCATCAATGCAAGATTTCAAGAACTTCCAAGTTTTATTAGGGGGGGGGGGCCGGGGGGGTGGATGGTTTCAAAGTATAAGTAGGATAAAATAGAACCTTTATCACCCGACCCCCCCCGCCCGCCCCCTCTTTGACGTCTATGCAAGAATTATAAATTTTACCTGATAGAAACCAACCAGAACTTTGATGAGTACAGATCTAGAGCTGGACCCCTCAACATGGAGATCAGACTCACCAGGACCAAGCCAAGACCAGAACAGAGATTCCAGAGTTGTTAAAAAACTTTCTTTAAATAAAACAGTGAGCTGATTTTTTTGAGCAGATTTTAACTCTATATTCTTTTATAAAATGAACAGGATGTGTGTGTTTGTTCTAAAATATCTGTTTTTTTCCCAGTCGGGCACAAAAACCCAACATCCTTTTACTTTTAAAATGAAATGAGAGTGAAAGGGGTGTTTTTTCCTAATCCCTACGGGAGGCCCTACTCTGTGGGGTAGCCAGTATCCAATATAATTTAATCTAAAGTAATAAAATGAGAAAAGAAACACCATCCGCCTTCCAATTATATCTAAAACTAGCGGCTACGCCCCCTAGAAGCCTCTAGGGGCACTGGTAGGAGGGGGAAAAGTCGACCTCATACATTTTTAAATATTAGTTTCAAAAGAGTTTTAAAAAATAATTATTTGGGGGGGAGGGGGGTGAAGACACCCTCTCCAAAAATAGTTTAAAACCTTCCCAGGACCTATAAGAAGCTGCACTGAAAAAAGAGAACAATATCGGTTCAGCGGTTAGCGAGATCCTTCGGGACAGACAAAAAACGCTTACTACTTTATATAATGAATAGGATATAATGGTGGGGGTGAAGGTATGTTCTCAACCAGGGATTGTAGGAAAACGCCAAAAATCTTGCTAATCACTAGACTAACATGGCTCTTATTTTTAGTGCAGCTTCTAATGGGTCCTAGTCAGGTTTAATATATATTTTGGGAGAAGCCATTATGGCTATGCTATGCATTCATATGATAGTCCAGGTAAAATATACCTGAATAAAGCTGTATAGGATCATAAGAAACAGGTTCCGAGTTCAAGCTGGCATAGGTCATGTTCAGGCTTTAAAAAGGATAAACAATTACGTCCGCTAGAGGATTTCTTTTTTTCATAATATTAAGACATTAACACATTGATGGAATAGTCATACTTAATCAAAACAATAAATATAAATTTACTTTTACTGCAGCAAATCTCTTTCTCTTTTTAAAAGCGAAGCTTTTCTATAATTAGGGTCCGGACGTTCGTCCGTACGTTTATTTAGGCATGTTAGAATTGTCCTATCGATTTCAAATTTTGAATGGCGATTCCTGTAGTAGTTAGATACGATTTAGAAAGCGTAGCATTCATAATGATTACGAGAATGTCCGAACGTCAATTTTTAACATGTTGATTTTTTTACTTTTTAAACAACAAATTTATGTGATCTAATTATCCGATTTATCTGATTTGTGGTATAGTGTTTCATGGGCCAACAAAGTAAAATATTATAAGCGGATCAACTCTATAATCAAGTCCTAAAAATGTAAGTATGTCCATAAACATTATCCTGTATCAAGCAGTTTTTCAACAACTTTACTTACAATTTTGCTTCGACTCTCATACATTTATATTCTGATTATTCAGTTCTGGCACTATACAAGTCCATTTGTCCTACCGTTTCAGACCTTTGCTTTTATGGATGTTGTCCTCCTTGTTTTATTTCAATTAAATCATTTACCCATACCACTTGTTTTAATTGTTATTGTGCTTCTTGCATAAAACTTTTTAAATAAAATAAATTCGAAATCATCGACAAGTAAAATTTAGCGATTGAGGCAGTAGCTATAGTTCATTTCTTTTAAGCTGCACGACTGAACGCGGCTTGGGCTGCCGAGCCTGTTCTTATAAGGACGTAATTGACGACCTTTGTGACAACTTTTCCGTGCCAATAATGAAAATAATTCCAGAAGTGAAGGCACAGAGTAGGACAAGGTACAAACTACCAATAGTCAGCACATCTACAACTACCTAGATATTCAGAAATAATGAATATAATTCCAGAAGTGAAGGCACAGACTAGGACAAGGTACAGACTACCTATAGTCAGCACATCTACAACTACCTAGATATTCAGAAATAATGAATATAATTCCAGAAGTGAAGGCACAGAGTAGGACAAGGTACAAACTACCTATGGTCAGCACATCTATAACTACCTAGATATTCAGAAATTATGAATATAATTCCAGAAGTGAAGGCACAGAGTAGGACAAGGTACAGACTACCAATAGTCAGCACATCTACAACTACCTAGATATTCAGAGAGATTATTGATTTAATAAAGTGTAATTTCAATTAAGTCTCCTTATTTTGTATTCTACCTAGTTAAATTCACTTGTTAAATAGTGAAACACATTTTGTTATCAACTATTAAAAAAATAACTCGTACGTTGGTTATATTTTTATGTAAAAAAATACAATCAATTTGGCCCGTTTAAATTTTTTCTCTCTCCCCACCTAATTATATGAAATTCGACTATACATTACACTGCACTGGTACCCAAAGTTTTGTAACCACGTTGTCATGTTAGTTGGCTCAGTAACTTTGAACACTTTTATCAAATTTTATTGGTTGGTTTCACACTAGTTATGCCCAAACTTTTCAACGAATAATAGCATTACAAAGCATGTAATTATGTTTATCATCAGAGAAGATGTACTTCTCCAAAAGACAACAACAAAGGAAAGTTTTAATTTAATTAGACAACTATACCTGACTGGCGGATATAACAACAGGTCCTATGGTCGGGTTCAGCTGCAGCCAATATAATACTATACCTGACTAGCGGTTTTAACCACAGGTCCTATGGTAGGGTTTAGCTGCAGCCAATATGATACTATACCTGCCGGGCAGACATAACCACTGTTTCTATGGTCGGGTTCAGCTGCAGCCAATAAATACTATACCTGACTGGCAAATATAACCAATGGTCCTAAGGTCAGGTTCAGCTGCAACCAATACAATACTATATCTGACTGGCGGATATAACCACTGGTCCTATGGTAGGGTTCAGCTGCAGCCAATATGATACTATACCTGCCGGGCAGACATAACCACTGGTTCTATGGTCGGGTTAAGCTGCAGCCAATAAATACTATACCTGACTGGCAAATATAACCAATGGTCCTAAGGTCAGGTTCAGCTGCAGCCAATACAATACTATACCTGACTGGCGGATATAACCACTGGTCCTATGGTCGGGTTGAGCTGCAGCCAATACAGGAAGTGAATGTAAGAAATAGTTGTTGATATGGAGAACAAGGTGTTGGTCCACATGATCTCAGTCTCGTACATCTTACTTGGATCCTCTTCGAGTGTACAGTTAGTGGCGGTCATCTCACTCATATTTAACAGACTAAAAAGATTGTCATAAAGATGTAACAAGGACAGTTACGTTTAAATTGAAAGTGTATTTATAAGAACTACGATATTATTGGGATTCATAAGCTGATGCTTTCCCTCAAGTTCCTAGCGAGCAAAGAACCCTCCTCATCCCAATTAATTTTTTGAGAAATTGAAGTTAAGGATTGTAATTTTCTTCTTTATGCCTAACCCCTAACAATTAACACCTGAAAAAAAACTCACCATCCCTTATTTTAATCTATTTCAAAATACTGTGTTCGACCAGGCACTTTGAGGAAAATTATATTTAATTTGATGGGTTGATTTGTCTTTTGTTAGGGAGATAGAGCCTTGGCCCTCGTGGACTTTAGGAACTCATACTGAATTTGCCAACATAACACAAGTTTGTTGGGGAATGAAATACCAATATTTATATTTATGTATAAAACAAGGATGACAACATCCATAAGTAGCGAAGCCCAAAAATTCATGGATGGAAATACGGTTGTTTTCTTAAAATGACAGGAAATTTCAATTTTTATATCCTTAACTTAAAAATTTTTGAAAATCGGACTATATACATAAAAGAAATGGAAAAATAAGGAAAAAATTAAAAGTAGCCAAAGACCTGCAAAAAGGCAGTTTGACTGTCATGGTTGTTTGTTTTAAACAACAGGAAATTTAATTTTGATATCTATAACTGAAAAATTTTTGGAAATCGGACCATAAACACCAAAGATATGGAGAAAAATGTGAAAATACAAAAATAGCCTAAAACCTGTTTAAAGGTAGTCTTACTGTCATAGTTGTTTTCTTTAAAAGACAGAAAATTTAATTTTGATATCTATAACATATAACTGAAAAAAATGTTGGAAATTGGACCATAAACACCAAAGATATGGAGAAAAATGTGAAAAATACAAAAATAGCCTAAAACCTGTTTAAAGGTAGTCTGACCGTATTAGTTGTTTTCTTTAAACGACAGGAAATTTAATTTTGATTTCACAAACTGAAAAAATTTTGGAAATCGGACCATAAACACCAAAGATATGGAGAAAAATGTAAAAAATACAAAAATAGCCTAAAACCTGCTAAAAAGCGCTCCGACCGCTATTGATGTTTTATAGTTAATTGTGCTCCTTATAAATATGAATGTTGTCAAAAAAAATTTCAGCATTCTATCTTTTATAGGAGCTAAGTAAATCCCATTTCCCCTATAGCGTTACGGACTGACGGACAAAGTGAATTATAGAGTAGCTTCGCTACTAAAAACAAAATGACTGCAATAATGTTGTTTAAACAACAATAATTCAAAATTCATTTTTCATTTGGAATTCTAGAAAACAATAAATAATTGAAGAATTGAACAAATATGTAGTGTGCATTTAATCAATAATGTAGGCATTTCAAAGTGAAGCAAAAAATAAATATAATCATGAAACATGTTTGTTCCTTTGTGTTTTGTTAAAAAGGTTAAAGATACCCTCTCTCAAAATAATTATAAACCTTCCTAGGACCCATAGGATGTCTAACTTTAGAGGAGAACGTAATGGTTCAGCAGTTAGCGAGATTCATAGCTACACACAGTCAGAGATTCAAACATTTGTTATTTTCATATAATAATTTAAAGAAGGTGTATCAACTTTTTTTTTATAGCTAGCCGGTTCTTTTAGTAAGTAATCGGTTTTTTTGTAGACCTCTTATTTTTAAAGTAATTTAAGTTTTTAAAAAAAAGATTAAGTCGATTTTAAGGTACTAAAACGCAACAAAAAAAAGGAAGAAAATGTCCATTATGTACAAAAATAGTAAGATCTTTAATTTGACACCTTACTTTTTGAATTTTGTCAGGTAATTATTGGAAAAATTGATTTTTTAAACCCACGAGAATAAAAACTTTGAACTTGATTTTATCATTTCACAGGTAAAAAAATATGGGTTCATATATACCTTTAGAATTAGAAAAATATTACGAATCCATTGTAAGCAAAATTGAAAAAAAGTAAAAAAATAAAAAATAAACAAATGGCCAATTATATTTTTGTTCAGGCAACACTTTCGTCTTCCCTTTTTTACCCCCTCTTTACCCCCTCTTTACCCCCTTCCCATTTTTATACTCAATTCAAGAATTAAGACGTTGCCTGTATAATATAATATGATATTTTCATATAATTCCTTTTATTGTAGTTTATATACTATATTGTAAACTTTTTATTTCAATTTTGCTTAGAATCGATTTGTAATACTTTTCTCATTCTAACAGTATATATAATGCCTATTTCTTATGCCTGGGGAATGAAAAAAATAAGTTCAAAGTTTTTATTCTCCTGGGATTAAAAAAATTGATTTTTTCAATAATTACCTGACAGAATTGAAAAAGTAAGGTGTCAAATTAAAGATCTTACTATTTTTGTTCATAATGGCCATTTTCTTTCTTTTTTTTTTTGTTGCATTTTAGTACCTTAAAATCGACTTAATTTTTTTTTTAAAACTTAAATTACTTAAAAAATAAGAGGTCTACAAAAAAACCGATTGCATATCTGTATTCTATGAAAAATTTTACATCTACTACTTACTAAAAGAACCGGCTAGCTATAAAAAAAAGTTGATACACCTTCTTTCAACTGAGGGACCATACTTTATACTGGTTTTAATGGCTATAAGTTGTTTTAAATTGTTTACCTATAGTAAGGATCACACTCCAGGCTGGCAAACAGAAGAGCTTGCTTATAGGCAAGGTGAAGCTGTAGGCTCAGTGCGAAGGTAATCAGCGTGAAGATGATCAGTCTTAAAGTTTAATATTTTACACAGATTTATGTAAAACTTTATGTATTATTTTATTAAATTCCATTGGCTCCACCTGCAGCCTCTAGGGCCTCGAACTCAAGAGAGGGATCATCCATCTCTCAACTTTTATTTTTTGTTCTGATGCTATTTCTCTTAGAACCTAATTTCTCCCTTAAAGGACGTCTGCAAGAAATACCACGCTTAAACTGCTGAAAGACTGCCACAAGTAGACCCAATACCCCAAATTTAAAGCCTTCAGCTTCAATAACAAAAAAGTTCTAGGCATTTCAAAAAAGCATTTTATATACAATGGTAATTTTGAAAGATTTATAATGCTCATAAAAGAAAAAACAATATTAAATTACGTTGCCTAGACACAAAATTATAACCTTATCTTTGTCAGAAATTTAGATTGCCGGTAATTGATTACATTTTTACAATAAAAACACCACATTTCATAGTCAAAATCTATGAAAAAAATTCAATTTAAATTGCATTTTTAAACGAAAACCGTAGCGGAAACAAAGGGGGAAACTACTGCAAGCTCAGCTGTGATTGGTTGCTTAGCTGATTCAGCCTTCTGATTGGCTACAGTACACTCGGTACAACGCAAGTTAAACTTAATTTTTTTTAATGGTTTTGACTATAAAAATGGTTATTTTTATTGTAAAAATACAATTAGTTACTAGCAATCTAAATTTATGACAAAAATAAGCTTATACTTTTGTTTCTAGGCCACATAGTTTAATTTCAAAATTTCTAACATTAGCATTGCAATTCTTTCAAAATTTTCATTGTACATAAAATATCATTTTAAAATGCCTAGAACTTTTTTGTTTTAGAAGCTGAAGGCTTCAAATTTGGGGCATTGGGTCTACTTGTGGCAGTCTTTCAGCAGGTAAAGCGTGGTATTTCTTGCAGGCTTCCTTTAATTTAGATAATGGAAAGTCCTATAAAGATAAGCAAATAAAGTGTCCTTGAAAGCTGTTGGTTGGTTCATTAAGTTAAGTGTTCAATCGTTTCATCCACTAGTTGAAATCTACAGATAGGGTAATATATCATTAGGGATGTTTGTAAATTTTTCGCCCATTGTTATCCCTTTAGATCCCTGAGTTTTACCTGTATGAACTCCAAAATCCAATGTGTAATATTCTCCAGCTTCTCAAAATAGTAAGCTCACTTATTTCTCTAAAAATAATTTGTAGATAAGCTTTTCGAAATTCTGTAAACTTTTATTCTAATGAAATACTAAAAATTGAGAAAAGCCAATTTTTTTTAGTTATATTATTCATTTAGACAGACATACAGAGATGGACAGAAACTAAAATAAATTGAAAGTTTTTTTTTAATTGACATGCTAAGAGAGGAAAACGACTTTTACTTGGCTATTTTATGGGGTGTAACAGGAGAGTGTATAGTTTTACCCCTGTCAAGGGCAGTGTAGAGAGGTGTAAGGTGGTTGGCCCCTCGGAGGGATGTATCCGCCATTTAAAGGAAGCCTGCAAGAAATACCACGCTTTAACTGCTGAAAGACTGCCACAAGTAGACCCAATACCCCAAATTTGAAGCCTTCAGCTTCTATAACAAAAAAGTTCTAGGCATTTTAAAATAGCATTTTATGTACAATCAAAATTTTGAAAGAATCTTAATGCTAATGTTAGAAATTTTGAAATTAAACTACGTGGCCTAGAAACAAAATTATAAGCTTATTTTTGCCATAAATTTCGGTTGCCAGTAACTAATTATATTTTTACAATAAAAATAACCCATTTTTATAGTCAAAATCATTTTAAAAAATTAAGTTTAACTTGCGTTATATCGAGTGTACTGTAGCCAATCAGAAGGCTGAATCAGCTAAGCAACCAATCACAGCTGAGCTTGTTGTAGTTTTCCCCTTTGTTTCCGCAATGATTTTCGTTCACAAATGCAATTTAAATCGAATTTTTTTCATAGATTTTGACTATGAAATGTGGTGTTTTTATTGTAAATATGTAATCAGTTACCGGCAATCTAAATTTCTGACAAAGATAAGGTTATAATTTTATGTCTAGGCATCGTGGTTTAATATTGTTTTTTCTTTTATGAGCATTGTAAATCTTTCAAAATTTTCATTGTACATGAAATGCTATTTTAAAATGCCTAGAACTTTTTTGTTATTGAAGCTAAAGGCTTTAAATTTGGGGTATTGGGTCTACTTGTGGCAGTCTTTCAGTAGTTAAAGCGTGGTATTTCTTGCAGGCGTCCTTTAAATTGGTTTTGGAAACCTCTAATAATGATACCTGATACCAAAACTGATGGTCATGTACAGCAATAATTTATGGTACCATCTAGAAAATTCAAACATATTGAATTAATAATTCATCAAATAACATGTCATTATTTTTTATTTCATACAATGAATTAATGTGAAAACAAAATTGTGTTATAAATATATTTTTCGAATTTGAAATATTGTTTGGCATTTAATTGGATTGAAATGAAATTCAAAATGATAATATAAAGTGAGGTAACTTAATAACAATTTTTAGATGGTCTATATACCACATTGAAATATGTTTAGCTCTGAACAGGAACCATATTTAATCCAACATGACCTAACCTAACCTCTCACATTGCCAATTCTGGGCCAATTAAAAAATCTATTGGTATACCTATAATAAAGTTACCTTAGAGTTAAAAGATCTCTTGGGTGGGGATCATTGTCCCAGTTTATGAAAGGAGCCAGCACACATTCAATCAACAAGAATGTCATGGCTATACAAATACAAACTTATAAAGGGAGCCAGTGCACATATAATCAACAAGAATGTCATAGCTATACAAATACAAGTTTATAAAGGGAGCCAGAACACATTCAATCAACAAGAATGTTATTGCTATACAAATACAAATTTATAAAGGGTGCCAGCACACATTTCATCAACAAGAATGTCATAACTGTAAAAATGCAAGTTTATAAAAGGAGCCAGCACACATTCAATTAACAAGAATGTCATAGCTATACAAATACAAGTTTATAAAGGGAGCAAGCGCATATTTAATCAACAAGAATGTCATAGCTATACAAATATAAGTTTATAAATAAGCCAGTACACATTCAATCAACAAGAATGTCAAAGCTATACAAATACATGTTTATAAAGGGAGCCAGTGTGGTATTCGGCAACCGTGAGCCATGCCTATGGCACCCCTGACCGGGGTTCGGGGAAGGGCCAAAGGCCCTCCCCCGAGTCCTGGGGAAGGGGTCTGCCGACCCCCTCCCTATGCCTAAAATTAATGATTGAATCTGACAAGCTTTATTATGGTTAAGCTGCATTGTTAATTCCCCCCCACCCTTCCCAGGGATGGGGGATCATTATTGCCCAAACTGACTATTGTATATGTATTATAATGCTTTTATGTTATGATTATTTATTCCTATCTGTGTAGCTATTGTTTGTTGTATATAACTTTAGTAATCCTTAGACCTTCAATAAAGGAACAACTGAATAGATGCTGTTTGTTATTTAGTGATTGTTAGAGAAGCGTAGCTTCTCTATAGTAAGGTGTCCACGTCTGTCACACTGCCGTAGTCTTTTCGAACTCTGGTGTCTGCCATTTATCCTAGGCGGATACCACAACTTTTGGTGACAGCTGTGTGAGATTACGGCAAACCACAAGTGTAGAGCAGACGCGTAGCTGAGGCTAAGGTACTCCCAGCAGTGAAACTGGCAAAACTGACACAAGCAACCTGAATTACCCACCCTGGATAGCAAGGTCTAACTCTGCATCCGGCAGTTGTGGAAGCGAAACAGCGAAACTTGACGGAGAACCGCGAGAAGCGCCGACATCTAACGGAGAATTGAGCGCTCAAGGGCTGAAACAGGCCTGCGGACTGGCTGAAACAGGCCAACTAAGTGCAAACGGCTGAAAATAGGCCAACATTTACTGCAAGAGATAGCAGGATTCGAACCAGCGGCGCTAGCAGGACGGGACATTCCCTGCCGCCATCAGCCGGATTCGGATACACGGCGCTGCAGGACGGGACATTCCCTGCCGCCGATAGACTGAAACAAGCCAAGGATTTGAACCAGCGGCGCCGCAGGACGGGACATTCCCTGCCGCCAACAGTCGGATTCGGATATACGGCGCTGTAGGACGGGACATTCCCTGCCGCCGATAGGCTGAAACACGCCAAATAGCTGCGAGCTGCGAGCCAACATACGAGTGTAGTGTACCAAGCAGAGGAAACTACGTCAACTCCAAGTATCCTGAGAGGCTACAGCGCAGCCACCCATCTAGAAAAGCAGATATTATATCACATTTTAGGGATTACCACCCTAGTGTGATGGCTAAACAATAGATTTATGAGCAAGGATTGGCAAACAATTTGTTGTGTATTGTGATAAAACTAAAAATAGAACAGGCTTGGTAAGCAAATCTGTTATGTATTGTGATAAGGCCAAAAATAGAATCTAGATGTAATATAACAATGCCTTGATAAACAATCTAACCACCCAAGCCTCCAGCACAACAAAATACACCCCTTATTCCAGAGGAAAGGGAGGGGCCCACTCTCCATTGAAGAAAATACAATCAAGGTGACATAACAATAAGCCTAGGATTAAGGAGACAGGGCACCATTACCTCATCACACAGTTACCTCAAACCCACAGCACTCCCCCTTCCCCACAGGGGGAACGGACGGCTTTACCCCGTCCCCTCACGCGCTTCCCCCCTCCTACCCACACTTGACTAAGTCCGCCCACGGTGTGGAGCTAGCGACCGGGAAAACAGAGCGCCATTTACGGGTCGCGCAACAGAGTTCGGGACATATCATAAAATTCAACGGACAAAGCGGACCAATGAGAGAGCGAGTTGAGGGATAAGTGCGCGTTTTACCTGTGTGCGCGGATTTGACGGTGCGTAAGCGCGCTACAAGGAAAGGAGATTTCACGCACACACACACACACAGGAGCGGAGCTACTCCATAGCATCTAACAAAGATATTTTTAGAAAATAAAGAATTACAAGCTTCTCCCTCCTATCTATAGTGTGATAAAGGAAAACCCAATCAGTTCCTGACAGCAGTTCAGACCCTCAACAGCTATCTACCCCTACCAGCCTACTCTACAACCTCAAAATGAAACTAGTGATAAGTACAGCTAAGTTATATCTTTGTAACTAAACTACCAACTTAGTGATAAAACAGTGTTGGCTGCTAGGCTAGAAAGCCTCAAGTGATAAACCATTTATAATATTGCCTTATAACTTTGTGTCCCGCCGTTGAACCGTTGACCCGATGGAGCAGCCGCAAGCGCCAGGAGGCGACCAAGCCCAAGGATGGCTCCAGGATGACCCTCAGCCGGCTCCAGCCGAGTACCGCAAGCTGATGCTGAGTAACCTGCCGGAGTATAGAGGACCGCCAAAGCAATCCTGGAGTTCCCACATCCGCAGACTCGAGATGTCATGGGCGGCTTACCGCGTGCCGCCCCATGACACCCTCAACCGCCGCAACGCCCTTTTACTGTCACTGGTAGGGCAAGCGGCGGAAATGGCTTCTCATCTGTTTGGCGAGGCAGGCCAAGCCTTGACATACGAACAAGTCAAGGCCGAGTGTGAAATGTTATTTCGTCCCGCCTTTGAATCCCAGACTTTGAAGCAAGCCTTCAGGGATTACAGGCAACACTCGACAGAACCTATACAAGCATACATATCCACAAAGTGTGCCTTGTATAGGGAGGCCTACAGCCATGAGGATCTCGAATTATTAATCGATGAATTAAATCGTGGCATTCGTAACGCTAATGTGAAACGTGAAATGATGAGTCATGAGATCACCTCTGTACCTGAGTACACGAGGCGAGCCATGTTCACCGTCACAATGATTACCAAGCAGCTGAAGGAGGGTGTGTGCCTAGTGGACGCCACCGACGGGCTCACGGGATCAGCCAGCGTCCAGTTGCCCAATTACGACGAGTCGGAGCCAATGGAGATTGGCGCCTTGGCTCCGGGTCTCCACCAGATGGGGAAGGTCGCTCCAGATGACAAGATGCCAGGCCGCTGTTTCCGCTGCCAAGGGAGAGACCACCGAGCTCGAGACTGCCCGACGCCGATGGAAGTCAGCCTAGAGGAGAGACGCACCCAGCCACGCCGTGACCGTCCTGCCAAGTGCGAGCGTTGCCACTATGCTGGCCATACGGCGGCTGAGTGCAGAGCCGACTGGGACCAGGTAGCCGGCCGTAGGCGCACCGCAGACAAGGGTGCTCCCCCAGGAAAGCCCAGCAGAGTAGCCCACATGGAAGGGAGCGCGCCCCCAGCACCACCGGAGCAAGCAGCCGCCCCCAACGCAGCGGGCCGAGCCGACGGAATGCCGCAGTTTGGGACCGTTCCAGCTAGAATCAACGTACTGGGAGGCGCGGCTGAACCCAACCGGGTTGGCCTGGGCTTCAGTCTCAACCACCTGGGGCCGGAGTTTGTGCAGCCCAACAACATTGCCGAGCCAGAAGTTCTGAGGCCCCAGCCTTTTAGCCTAAACATGATGGGGCCTGCCCGACTGAGCCTACCCAGCAAGAGTGGAGGGGCGCTACCCAGCGTCACTGAGACGGTGTACGGGGAGGCCCTGGCGGCCGTTGAACGAGAGAGGCAGGAGGCGCTAGCCAGCGCATCAGAGTCGATGTATGGGGCGCCACCCGGCGCCGCCACCTGCGATGACTGGGGGGTGCTATCCAGCGCCTCCAACCTGGTGCCTGGGGCAACAACCGTCGCCGCCACCGAGATACCTGGATCCTGGAACAAGCCAGCAGTCCCAGAGGAAGGGGTGACACCCGTCACCCCCAGTCAGCCAGCGCCACCAGCCTGTAGGGAGAGCCCAGCTATACACCATCCAGCGCCCCCTGCCAGCCGAAGGAACCCAGCTGCCCAGCACTTCCAGTCGAGCCAGGATAAGTTAAATTTAACAAATGTGTTGTATCCAAACTATTGTAAAACCCCAACCTTGCCTGTGCCCCCTGCACCAGAGGCTGGGGAGATTGAAATTTGGGGATATAAGGACTTGCCTGTGCCACATGCACCTGAGTTCCTAGGGCAGGGGAGGGACGTGAGTCAGGGCGAGCCTGTGCCACACGCACTTCAGCCCCATGCCACTGGGCATGCCATGGACAAGGGAAGGGACCCCTTGGGGCTAGGGGAGCCGACACCCAGGCAAGCGCCAGTCGCCTGCCAGTCTGTCATTGGGGAGGGTATCGGGGTGCCCCGAACACACAAAGATAACGCTCAATGGAAATTTGTATCTAGCCAGGAGCAGCCCAGCCGTGTCCAGCCCCAAGAAGCAGCCGTGACCCGAGCCGAAGATCCCCAGCCGCGTGCGCGAGGTAGATGGCTGTCTGGTAGCTTCTCACACTGGTGGATGGTCCTGTGGGGACTACTGCTGGCAGCCGTGTGGCCTACAACTAGCTACGTCCTGGTAGGGTGGGACTGCGCCAACCCCACCCACTTCACAGCCTACAATAAGGAAAAGATGTGTAGCACAGTACCGCTACACCAGGAGGTGCCCCTGGGCCATGAAGTACATGTCCTGCAGCAAGTCAAGATTAGGGAAACAACAGGATACAGTTGTCAGCTCACTGTGTCCCAGTGGACATTCAGGTGTGGGGTATGGGGTCACCTCAAGGTGACCTCGGTCCCCACCCTCATGAGGCCAACCAAGATCGATCCAGAAACGTGCCGAGACCTGGCCAGGAACCGAGTCTACACGCTGCCAGGCAAGACCCAGCCACTGACGTTCCAGCTGAACCATCCCCTGTTCTTCACCCTCGATATGGTGGGCGCCCTGGTCAACAGCCCCGAGGGGGTGGGTTGTGAAGGGGAGGACGTCCACTTCGAGGGCCAGCTGTACCGCAATGAATTAGTGCTCCAGGAACGACGGCTGCTGGTCAAGGAAGAGACCTACGTAGTAGAGGATGGACGGGTGGAGTCCCAATCTGACCACCTGGCCTTAGAATGTCCCCATTCTGAGCTGTCTTGCATCACTGGGGAAGCAACCTACGTGTGGGACCACCTGGGGAGAGATTGCCCCTTGAGGCTGATCCGCAGCCTCCAGCCTAGCCTAGTGATGGATGCGTTCCTGGTTGACCATCAAGCCCAGTTTTTCATCAACATGACCAACCCCACCTCAATAGTGAACTGCGACTTTGAGGCCCATGCCACCAACCACCCAGCATTGTTCGTGGCAGCTGACCCGGCCGCGGCAGCGCTGCCCAGAGTATCGGCCAGGGATGTGGATGTCCCCCTGCAGGCCCAGATACATGCAGGTTACATTGGATTCACCCTGGAGACACGCATGAAAAGCACAGCGGCAGAAGAAGTAGCGGCCAACTGCTGGAAGCTCCAGCAACTAGACCCGGCCCACCCGGTGCGTGTCCAGGGGAGCACGTTCTCTGTACTGAGGGGAGACGTCCTGCTCCAGCTTACCTGCCAACGCAACAAATACGTTGTCCGTGAAAGCAAGGAATGTTGGGACAAGGTACCAGTGGAACCCACAGGATTTGTAGACGCCGTGACACGGGTGTATAGCGGCCACGCCACCAAGATTCCCTGCTCCTCCACCTACCCCCTGACTGTGCACGCGGAGGAAGGCTGGATAGAACTAACCCCCGCACCTAAGAAGAGGCCACCCCCGCTGGATACGCCCAAGCAGCTGCTGACAGAACCCTTGGATGACTTTAGTTCGGGAGGCTTGTATTCGCAGGCTGAGTTGAACGACTGGCAGCAGCTGCTAGCATTCCCAGCGTATAAAAGTGCAATGCTGACCGGCCTGTCCTATGGCTCGTGCGTTCAGCAAGGTAGCTGTTCGGCCGCTGGAGACCATGGGATCGTGTCCTACAATATCGACCGACTGGCGGAGGAAGGAGAGGCCGCCCTGGATGTCTGGGCTGGGTTCAGACAAGCTATTCACGAGTGGGGAGATGGCGCAGCCATACTGTGCTTACTGTTGTTGATCCTCAAACTGCTGGGGGATCTGACCATCATTTCCCTGGCAGCCGCACAAGGAGGTGTACGGGCCGCCATGAATGCGATGTCACAAGTGTTCCTGTACCATCCAACCTTGTACAGGAAGGCCTTGGCCAGAGCCCGGCTCACCCATGCCAAGTCCCGGGACTTTTCAGTAGACTGGGATGCCATTCCCATTGGCCGGGAAGCCGCCGAGGAAATGGTGTCCATGCAATCGACCGATGGCGGGCATGACCGCCCAGGCAGGCCTGGACCGCCCTCTGGAAGACCCCGCGGCCCCTCGGGAGGCCAGGCTGCCGCTCAGACGGTCAACTTGGCAGCCAGTGCCCCAGCCGCTGCCAACAACAACCAGAATGCCCCACTGCTGACCGGCCCCGCAGCGGCTGTGCCCCACGCCAACCTGACACCTGCCGGCGCCGAGCTACGTGTCCAACCAAAGCCAGCCTCTACCTTCTATCCCACGTTGGGAGCCCATCAGCCCTGAAAAATCACCACTAGGATTCCATTGAATCATTATCATTTGTATATATCTTAGCCCTAAGGAGCGGGCCGAAGGCCTCAACCACTGTCGGAAGTCTGGCAGGGAGACCCCCTCCCAGCCTTCCGAGGGGAGAGTTGTGGTATTCGGCAACCGTGAGCCATGCCTATGGCACCCCTGACCGGGGTTCGGGGAAGGGCCAAAGGCCCTCCCCCGAGTCCTGGGGAAGGGGTCTGCCGACCCCCTCCCTATGCCTAAAATTAATGATTGAATCTGACAAGCTTTATTATGGTTAAGCTGCATTGTTAATTCCCCCCCACCCTTCCCAGGGATGGGGGATCATTATTGCCCAAACTGACTATTGTATATGTATTATAATGCTTTTATGTTATGATTATTTATTCCTATCTGTGTAGCTATTGTTTGTTGTATATAACTTTAGTAATCCTTAGACCTTCAATAAAGGAACAACTGAATAGATGCTGTTTGTTATTTAGTGATTGTTAGAGAAGCGTAGCTTCTCTATAGTAAGGTGTCCACGTCTGTCACACTGCCGTAGTCTTTTCGAACTCTGGTGTCTGCCATTTATCCTAGGCGGATACCACACCAGTACACATGTTTAATCAACAAGAATGCCCTAGCTTTACAAATACAAGCTTATAAAGGGTGTCAGCAAAGATTCAATCAATAAATAAATGTTACCTAACATTGAGAAGAAATAAGAGATGCATCTGTTTATGGGGGTGTCCAAATTAATGAAAGGATTCCACTTCTCAAAACTTAAATAAATGAATTAGTAAGCTGCAGCTATATATCCTTTATTGTGAGTTTTTTTTTGTGTGTGAATGATATGAATTTGTGTCTGTGTATTTCATACATTTGAAAGAGGACTGTTAAACTTTATTCTTCTTGAAGCTTTTTTCATTTTGGTTATTGAATTAAATGTAGGTGAAGCTGCTAAATCTTGCAACGTGACATCTAATTGCAAAATTGCTTCAAGCTTCATTGAAATTTTTCAAAAATATTACTAGACAGACAAAATTTAAATAAATCATCTACGCAATAAAAAATGTGAGATCACCTTTCAATTTTTCTCAGAAGTCGCCCAGAAGTCTCAGATGTGCAATCAATGGTAGTCAAATCTTTTACTAGTAATCTTGAATTAATAGATTTTTTGTATTAATAATTGTACTGAGTAAATCCAAAATAAATGATGGGATAACTTATATAAAAATGTAATGTTGTTGGTACATTTCAGAAAAATTTGCAAAGCTAATGGTCAGGTTTTCATGTCTTCTTTAGCTTGTAAATAATTTTAGGATAGTTTATTATATAAACTTTTTCATTAGATCTAACATTCATAGCTAATATAAAATATTTCCAATAAAATAAATTATATCCAAAAAGTGCTTGAAAAACCATGTAATAGGGGAAAATTTTATAGAATATTTTGAATTTTACCTAAAAATGTGTGCTAAACAGAACAGAGGAGTGCCAAGCATTTGTAAGAGTATATACAAAAGTTTAAAAGCTGTACCTCTTCCATACCTTAAAAATTTTTAAGAACAAATCATTTTTATATTGGTAGGTTTAAGGAATCTGAATATTCCAGATACCCATAGTGTCTGAGTAGCCACTGACAAGACTACAACCAAGTTATAATATTATTACCATGATATTCCAGCAACCCATTGTTGTCTGAGTAGCCAATGACAAGGTTGCAGCCAAGTTATAATATTATTACAATGATAATCCAGCTACCCATAGTGTCTGAGTAGCCACTGACAAGACTACAACCAAGTTATAATATTATTACAATGATAATCCAGCTACCCATAGTGTCTGAGTAGCCACTGACAAGACTACAACCAATTTATAATATTATTACCATGATATTCCAGCTACCCATAGTGTCTGAGTAGCCACTGACAAGACTACAACCAATTTATAATATTATTACCATGATATTCCAGCTACCCATAGTGTCTGAGTGGCCAATGACAAGACTACAACCAAGTTATAATATTATTACAATGATATTCCAGCTACCCATAGTGTCTGAGTAGCCACTGACAATACTACAACCAAGTTATAATATTATTACCATGATATTCCAGCTACCCATAGTGTCTGAGTAGCCACTGACAAGACTACAACCAAGTTATAATATTATTACCAAGATATTCCAGCTACCCATAGTGTCTGAGTAGCCACTGACAAGACTACAACCAAGTTATAATATTATTACCATGATATTCCAGCTACCCATAGTGTCTGAGTAGCCACTGACAAGACTACAACCAAGTTATAATATTATTACAATGATATTCCAGCTACCCATAGTGTCTGAGTGGCCAATGACAAGACTACAACCAAGTTATAATATTATTACCATGATAATCTAGCTACCCATAGTGTCTGAGTAGCCACTGACAAGACTACAACCAAGTTATAATATCATTACCAAGATATTCCAGCTACCCATAGTGTCTGAGTAGCCACTGACAAGACTACAACCAAGTTATAATATTATTACCATGATATTCCAGCTACCCATAGTGTCTGAGTAGCCACTGACAAGACTACAACCAAGTTATAATATTATTACCATGATATTCCAGCTACCCATTGTTGTCTGAGTAGCCACTGACAAGGTTGCAGCCCAACTAGATTCTTCCCTTTACACTCTAAGCATAAATAACAAAGCTTTTATCATACTTAAGACTAAGAGATGTAATAATTTCATATTACAATCATGGAAAAAATGGAGATTATTAAAATAAAGTTGAGCTGAAAATATAAGCACAAAAGATCAAATCACTTAAACTGTAATTTTTACACCTATTATAGATGACAAAACGCACAAAAAAATTAAGTTAAGAATTTTGAATTTGCACATTATTAAAAATCACCTATTGCTAGTCTAAGTCTTGGATACGCCAAAGATTCTGGTTTTCTGAAATAAAAAGAAAATTAACAATGACTTAGTAAAGTTTTTTTTTCATATTTGAGTTCAGTCTGTAATGTACAGTTTTGATTTAAAATTTAATTGCAAAAAGTAGCAAACCTAAAAAATTTGTGGGTTCCAGAAGTTTCCAGAAGTAGAATCTTGAGCTCCTTCTGATTTTTACAGCTTAGTATGATTTCCTCACTAAAACAAGACTGAAATCGGTCAAAGATGCGTAGATGTAATTGTACATATATATAATTTTTATGATTTGATATAGAATAAACAACATATAATATATAGAGAAAGAGAAGGACATAATGATTTAATTTTTGTTGTCCTCTCCCTCCAGTGAAATATGAAGAACACGACAATGGACTAAAATTTAATAATCTGATAAAAACTATAAAAAATAATAATTAGATTAAAATGAAATAAATAAAACGGATCTTAAATAACATATACACTCTAATAACGATATACAACTTTTCTCTTTATGGGGGGAATGAGAAAGCTAATCAATCAGTGAGGAAGCAAAAACAAGAAGCTGTGCGAATGAAAACAGGATAAAACATAAATAATCGGCAGCCACGTGTCAGCGGCGCGTAAGCCTCAGTGAAATCGTAATTTTATAACTTTAAGATTCAGCTGGATGTCTAAGCCTGTTCCATTTTTGCACACAAGTAGGTTTTAATTATAGCTTATGCGCCGAGCTCTGGTTTTACCAAAAATCATTATCCTTATACTAAAGTAACCGGATGTTAGTTTGTGTGTCTGTCTGTACCGAAGGATCTCGCTAACTGCTGAACCGATCGGGTTCTCCTTAACAGGGTAGATTCTCATAGTTCCCGGGAAGGTTTATAACTATTTTGGGGGAGGGTACCGCCACCCTCCCAAGATAAGTGACAAAAAAATAAAGAGGTATCGTACTAAAGAATTATCGTAGAGACTTTAACAAACAAAAACGTTTAAAGTGCCACTAGAGGCCTCTAGGGGCGTAACCGCTGGTTATTATATATACTAAGAGTTGTTACCTGATTAGATTTGCTTTGTTAATAATCCTGTTGTAATCATCTTAAAATATATATTGTAAATATTATTGGGACCCTGAACCTGTTCGCCAGAATAGTTTGTCAGGTAGAGTTAGGTTTTTGTTTGTTTTTATTCATTGATATGAAACTTAAAATTTTTGTTTGTTTTAGTTCCACAATTTATAAAGGTTCATATTATTGGCACGCAATGCATGTTCTATAAAGTTTACTTTCCCTTACTCTGTCTGTTTGTATAATTTCATGTTTGGTCTGTAAATATTTTTCTCGTATTCATTAGAATCCGGTGGATAAGAACCGGTTCTTATCCATACGAAAAAACTATGTCTAGCATCGTATTATGTCCAGCTTTCTACGAATATAAAAATGTACAATCATAAGATTAAAACCAGTTTTTTTTAGCCCGTGCCTTTGGCACCTCGGGGCTAAAAAACTGGTTTTAATCTTGTAATTGTACATTCTATATCCGCGGAAAGCTGATTATAATACGATGCGAGAAATAACTATTATTGTATTTGAAAGAACTGTTAAAGGTTAAAAATGGTGACTTTGTGTATATTTAGCTAAACCGAATTTGTACAATGACATGAAAGGTTCTAAATTTTGCATTATTAAAAGAATTTTTTGGAGCCTTGTGCTTTGTACATATTTGTGGAATTTTCATTGAAAATTGAGATTCTTTGAAAAGGTAGGATGTAACAAAAGTTCCATCTTTTAAAATTTGATCCATTGATCCAACCAATCTCATTAATCCAACCCTTTCCTTTTATTTCCATGAAAATGTATTTTAAGAAAACAAAGCTACTCTTAGACTAACTGTGATTTAATTTTTTTTTAAAGGTTTTTTGCTGTATGGGGCTTAAAATCTTAGCTTTATATATATTAGATTTTCAAGATTATACCTTTATACTCCCTAAATTTCTTCTGTAGAATTTTAGCTCTTCGCTCTACTTCAAAACATCTTAAATATTAATTGCAATCATATGTTTTGTGTAGAGTAAAATAGTAGTCTACAACATAAAGTAAATTTCTTCTGTAGAATTTTAGCTCTTCGCTCTACTTCAAAACATCTTAAATATTAATTGCAATCACCTGCTTTGTGTAGAGTAAAATAGTAGTCTACAACATAAAGTAAGAAAATATATTCTTTTTTATGATTGAAAGTTTAATCTGGATGTGCTTTTTGGGAAGCTTCATATATGTCTTGAAGTGTTGTTAGGCTATTTTTCAAACCCCTACTATATTTTAAAGGCTAGGGCCAAAACCTCTGGTAATTAAAACTGGCTTTAATTGTTTTACCCTCTTCTTTTACCTTAGAAAAGGATCAACTTCTGTAAACTTCTGACTGGACAGAGGAACCCAATTCCAGGTAGTAAAGGAACCTTGTCCAGATGCTCTTGTTCCCTACAATAGTATGTGATATAATTCCAGGTAGTAAAGGAACCTTGTCCAGATTCTCTTGTTCCCTACAATAGTATGTTATATTATTCCAGGTAGTAAAGGAACCTTGTCCAGATTATCTTGTTCCCTACAATAGTATGTTATATTATTCCAGGTAGTAAAGGAACCTTATCCAGATTATCTTGTTCCCTACAATAGTATGTGATATAATTCCAGGTAGTAAAGGAACCTTGTCCAGATTCTCTTGTTCCCTACAATAGTATGTGATATAATTCCAGGTAGTAAAGGAACCTTGTCCAGATTATCTTGTTCCCTACAATAGTATGTGATATAATTCTAGGTAGTAAAGGAACCTTGTCCAGATTATCTTGTTCCCTACAATAGTATGTGATATAATTCTAGGTAGTAAAGGAACCTTGTCCAGATTATCTTGTTCCCTACAATAGTATGTGATATAATTCTAGGTAGTAAAGGAACCTTGTCCAGATTATCTTGTTCCCTACAATAGTATGTTATATAATTCCAGGTAGTAAAGGAACAAGTAAATTATAAAGAATCTTCACCAACAATTTCAACTGTCTATCTTATATAGCAGCTGATAAAATTACATATCCCCCTTTGCGTTATATAAATACGGACAGACGTCGTGAATTATAGAGTGCTTCCCTACTACAAACAAAGAATATACAAACCTTAACTTGAGCATAAGCCATATACATGGCACTTATATAGGTTAGGCTTACCATACACTCTAAAACCTAAATTAATTTCAATTAAATAATACATTGCAAACGTTTTGGGTAGTGCCTCTGTATTCATTAGATAAATTTCATTCAATTCATTTAAATCTGTTGCAAAGGTATTATAAAAATTATGTGTTCTTAATAATATAACTAAACGCTTTGTTATATGTATGATTTTTATCACACACGGCTTTATGTCAATATAAAAGATTTGTTATGCTTCGCTTTCATGAATTTTGGGATGATGATACAGATGCCCTTGCTGCAGATAACCAGAAATAGTCTTCAAAATTAAGGTTCATAATTTCCATATTTGTTGTCAATGTAAATTATGAAAATAAAAACAAGACAAACTCTCTATAAATAGCACATGAAAAAAAACATTGAATTTTAAAATATCTAAATGTAAAAATAACAAAGTCTAACTAGTTCAATTGATCGACGGTTGGACGTACAACCACTTAGGATAAAAACCTTGATATAGAATAGCTTAGCTACTAATTACCCTAATGATGTGTACATGATCGCTGGGTTCAAAATATATTCCTGATATTTCATCATCATCAACACTAAAATAAGGAAATGTGTACATGGAGGATTTTTGTCAACCTGTCGGTATTTGATTTTCAAGTTATCCATTGTGAATTTTCATTCTCGTTATTGGTATAGTGACTTCTTGTGACAGATTTTAACATTAGTATTGTTAAAATATAGTATTGTCTATTACTTTACATAAAATCACGTACACCAATTTGTGTTTTAAAAATCAATGAAATCGGTTAGGCAAAAAAATCTTTTTCCTCTTTTCTCAGAGATCTAATTAGTTCATTGAAATTATAAGTAGCGGGAATACTATACAAGGCACACGTTCGTTCTAAACAAATGTGTACATTTCGCAAGTATGGGAAGGAATCGCCCTTGTTTGTTTCGGATAAATATGATAAATATGGTTTGGTAGCGAAGCTACTCTATAACAGTTCGAGTTCATCTATCTACATATATACATATAGGTCAGGATTTTCTGGCCGAATTTTTATTAGAATTGCAGATAATTAACTCTTCCTAACTTAATATCATTTTACTTCTCTTAACTTTCTCTAATTTCATAAAGCTTCTATTGAACGTAATCGCCCTTGTTTAGATGGATGAAATTACCTCAAAGCATACCCAAAATGAAGTAGCTTGGAAACAATCTGATCTTTGTTGTATCTACAAGCTGTAACTAAACAAACAGTACATTTTTGACTATAATAAATAGACAGATAGCTAGCCAGAGTGTACGATAAAGTATTATAGTTGCCTAAAGGGAAATCTCCACAAGAAATTTTAGAAGCATACAGAGCCACCAATAAAAACAAATTTGAGTCATACATACAATTTATTACTATCAATTTCTGTCAGTCCGTCTGTAGCTCTATAATTAAATTAATAGATAATAAATTGATTTTTAAAAAGCAAGTCTTGAGCTTCCAACTGCTATTTATATCCAATTATGTTATGCTTAGTGGGTGCGAGCCTCTAGAGGCATCACCACATATACTAAGATTATCCCTGTTACCTTAAAATTTAGTTTGAGATAAATAGAAAGCTTTCCAGTAAAGAATACCAGGACTATAGCTAAGCAAGATCTTAAGTGCAGACAGACAGACATAAATTTTTATTGATTAAATTTCACATAAAAATAAAGCAAAATACTAGGGCTCGGCAGCCGCACGTCAGCCGCGTGTCAGCCTCAGTTATATTATCATATTATAACTTTAAAATTCAGTTGGTTGTCTAAACCTGTTCCTTAAACAGACAAACCATCTTCGGATTTTTTTGTTGTGCACAAGCGGGTTTTAATTTGTAGCTTTGCGTGGCTGCCGAGCCCTGCAAAATACCTAAAGCTTTTGAATTGATCTTATCCTTGGAAGTGAGGTGTAGAATAATTGTTTCTCTGTGAAGCAGCAGATCAATTTCTTCAAAACTTCCCTGCAATAAAAAAAAACATGACCGTTTACTGTCAAAACTCGCAAAAACGATTTAAAAAGTTAAAACAAAACTCAATAGATTTAACAAAAAATTTAATTGAAAATATGTTTACACATGATATTGAAATCTAACTTCTTCATACAATATTCACACGTAGCATCCTCATCCGCATGATGTTAATTAACTTGTTCATACAAACAGAATAAACTTAATAGACCCTAGTTATATAGTAGCTCTGCTACAAATAATGCACAGTTTACTAATAAATAAAACTTACATCAAGAACACATTTTTCCAGAAGTTCAAGAAATATCTTCTTTTCTAAAAATAAAAATGTTTTATATCTAATTAAAAAAAGCAAAATCTAAAATAACTAAGACAGCTATGCTCATTGTCCATAGAGAATAGAGCATTAAACAAAGACATAAACTCTAAATATAAAAAAAATATGTTCAACTTGCATTAGAGACTCACTTAAACAAATAGATGGATACGCGTGCAGACCATAGTTATAGAGAAGCTTCATATTAAATGGGAAATTAGCAGGTAAAGCATAAAGAAATAAAACGAGGGGGAGGAGGGGAGAAATCTAGTATCTAGGAGCTTTGCTTCCTGAAATTGAAGAGGCATCAAAATAGCATAAAACTATACCAAGATACAAAGAAGCTTCACTGAAAAGATTAATCTAGTCAAACCAACCATTTTCTTACTGATTCAGACAACTTGTAAAACAGAGTATTAGAAAAAAAATCCTTTTAGGAAAAAAATTGTGTGTTAATTAATACATACTTTTTTCATGTTGACATGATTGATCTTTATTTAACAAATCATCCAAAGAATTTAAATATTTCATTGTTCAAAATTCAAGACATGTTCAATGTAAGCTTACTGTTTCAAACTATGAAAAGAATGAGTAAAAAAACACTTTATATTTTCGAAGCTACTCCACAATTCTTTCAAAATTTTGTAGTTCGCTTGTTTGTGTTGTTAAATTGTTATGACAGTTTATCCAAACCAGGGGAGGGGGGCGGATGTAAACAAAAAATACCTTACTTACTCCCTTTAATGCATAATTTTATTTAGATTTCCACAGATAAAAGGATTCACTTAATGCACAATTACCATTGCTATTCTTTAGAAATTGTCTTAGGTTATTTAACTGCTTTACTTATGGGCATAATTGCCCTTGTTTATAATACAAAGTATGAAGTCACACTTAACACAATATGTAAAGAAAAATGAGTAAACCATGACTCCATGAGCTTAGAAAGAAAATACCTTATCAAAATGTAAATAAACCTTAAAGATTTTATGGATAGTTTCCGCTGTAAAAAAAAACAAGGATAATGATGTGCATAAATTAAGTGGAACAAAAAATATAAAACAACAATTTAACTTTTTTTCGATAAATGACTTATATTTCAAATCATAGATGTTTAAAAATGAACAATGAATAGGCTCTCATAAAAAGTGGTAGTTGAGCAATGATAACCCCCCCCCCCCCCCTATTTAAAAATTTCTAAACCTTCGGGGCGTGTACGATGCTCTAATGATGAAGGGCTACCCAGTATCTAAATATCCTAACAAAACCTGGCCTAAGGTAAAAACCAAATCAAGCGCGACGCTAGGGAATAAAATTCACTTACATAACCATAGAATTCCATAATTTTACGCAAATTTTCTAATTTGACCGACTGTTTATGAGATCTTACTGGATAAATATACAATTACACAATACACATCCATATAGATCAAATTATCAAGAGTTATATTTAAAACCTTATCATTAATTATGCAAAGACGACATATAATAATTTTACCGCGGTGTTTGCGCGTGAATGTAAACAAACAACTTTATTATGTCTGTGATACTGATAAAAAGTGTACGATTATCACTTTTTGATGATTCATACAATCAAATAGATGGTTTAGGATAGAATATTGTAATTTAGGTATTAAAAAGCTCCTATAGTTTTGGATCAAATCATCAATTATTCTTGTGCAAAATAGGGTAGGATACTATGTAGGTTTTTTTTTATATATTTATTTCTGGGTTTAGGGTATACACTACAACCCCTCTGGGAGAAATCGCCCTTATGATGAAAATGCCGTTCCATTTTCTACTTAATTTCTTAATTCTATAACTCCCTCAAGTCTTGCCTACATGCTTTTATATAAAAATTCTATTTAAATGAAATCTATTTTTATATTAAAGATTATAAAATATGAGTGGGGAAGACGAGAAACATTTGATGGGCGAAGGAAAACGGCTGGCCGAAAGAGCTGTCCAGTTTGACAAGGATGGACAAAGAACTGCAGCTATTTTCTATTATACAGGTAAAGAATGCATTAGTTTGATGTAAACTTTGCCAAAGAAAGGATCGATCCAAAGTAATATATGGTAAATTTCTTGTAAACACAAATCATATATATATATATCTATATAATTTCTTATTAGCTTTGGTTGTTCTTTACTTGTAAGCATCATTCCTTAGTACAGGTTTAGATTGATTCTATTCTTCTGCGTTAGTACTCCTTAACACCCACAAATATTCAAGAAGTAAGCTCAAGAATAGTTAAGAGCCGAAGTAGCCTAAAGAATCTATGGGTAGCGTTTTACTCATCAAGATTGTGTGTTGGATAATGGCCTGGATCTATCTTAAGGCTTATATGTAACTACATTGAAGGGCAAAACTCTGTCTATCGACCTGTTTCTTAGATATTTTGCTTCAAACCCTTATCTTTAAGTAACAATACAGCATGACCCTCGAAAAAGTATTTTTAAGCATCTGCAGCCTATATTTCTCAATAAAATATTAAAAGATTCATATGTACTTGTTCTCTATAATTTTCTACATCAAAGGATATCAAAATATTTTTTTTGCATCAATTAACAGCCGAGATTTTTAAAGCCAAAGTTTGGAAAAAGTGCTTGAGAAACTGGATATTGCTAAATATTTCTTAGTTTTTTATTAGTATATTACTTTTTATCAACCAGTTAAAAATCAAATAAGAAAGAAGAGCAAGTTTACAATTGATACATTTTTTATTGCATTAAAAAACGTTACTTTTACATATAAAAAACTACTTTTCAAATTTTACTGAATACATTTTTCTTATAACAATTTTCCCTCAAATCTTATAATATCTCCCACTTATTAATATGACCTTAAAAAAACCCTCCCCAATTTATGCTCATTACCGGAAGGATTAGCGCCACCTTTACCAATAAATTTACGCCCACTCATTAAATTAATCTAAGACACATAAAAATCTTTTAAATTGTTAAATGTTTAATAAAAGTTTGTAGCTGTAACTTTTTGTTTTTTTTAACTTATTTTGATAAAATAAAAAGTGTTTGATTTCTGTTTATGTAAACTTTCAATTTGCTACTATTTTTTATAGGATTTCTTTCTGTAAGGGTGTTTTTGCAATTTTCACTAATCTAAAAATGCCTTTTAGAGCAAGTGAAAAAAGTGCTTTCAGCATGAAATAAATTTCTTGGAAACATCTTTATATAAGTTTTATAAAAAGTATTGAAATTATGAGGAAAACACGTCATTTAACTTTAAAAAAACATTTTTCTTGAAAAGTTACTTTTTCCTCAGCCACTTTATCAAAACTTTGGCTCTAAAAATCTCAGCTGTTAATTGATGTAAAAAAAATATTTTTTTATCTACTTATGTGGAAATCTACAGAGAACAAGGACATATACATTTTTTGATAATTTATTGAGAAATATGGGCTGCAGATGCTTAAAAATACTTTTTCGAGGGTCATGCTGTATATAAAATGTGTATCTGTCTGTACCAAATGATTTCACCAAACGCTGACTTGATGTCCTCAGAGAGGAGTAGGGTAGAAGACTTTGCTGGGCTGCTGTTGTTGTTGTACTCCAGGTAGATGCACCTCGTACAGGCTCTTCCTCGACATCCACTTTGCAACAATTCACCACACAACACCAAACATCTGTTCAACTGCCCAAATAACCCGACCAACCTCAACCTTTGGACCCAACCCAAACAGGCGGCAGACTTTTTATCTATTGACGAGGGCATAACCTGAACAGAAAAATTCGAGACTGACAAGATGTAGCTCTGGAGGCTAATCAATCAATCAACCAAACGCTGACCCAATGTTTCTCACATGTCCTGGGAGAATTTAAAAAAAAAATATTTTAGCCCTATAGAAAAATCCCCCCCCCCCCTAAAAAAAGATATTTTAATTTTCCTTTTTTTTAATGGGGGTTGGGCGACCCTATAGGCTTGTAGTAGAGGCTTAGCATATAGTACATATATAGGATTAGCTAATCGTATGTATTTTATAGAGGCAGCGAATGTTATGCTGAAGTTATTTGGTTTAACTGGAATAGAAACCTACACTAAATATGCCTTACAGTACAAAACCAGAGCGGGTAGGTTACATAATATTAATTGTAGAATTAAATGTAAAGAAAATATACTTTAAAGTTTAGTTGCAACAAATTATTCTTTTGAATTTGAAAGAATAAGTAGTTTCTATCCTAAGTTTTCGAATACAATGACTTAAAAATTTTACGCCTGTTGTTTATAGAAATTTCTAGACCTAAACTTGCCCAGATTAAACGCCAACTACAAAGACATCTAATATTATCTTAATTTTTTTTATTTTTAAAATGAATGATTTTGTAGAAGTTTTGGAAAAAGAACCAGAGAATGTAAATCCTGTTGTCCAACAAGATCCCGGACAATCTCATATCAACAGGGCAAAAACTTTGTTATTAGAAGGATTAGAGTTGGATGAAAGTAATCAGCAGGTATTCAAATAGAATCATACATGAATGAGAAGGGATTTATTTGGCTACTTAACCTGGTTTATCTAAACCTTTTTTTTTAAATGTAGCATGTGGCTTTGAATGATTAGGTTTAGGGCTAAACATTTATATCATTATCTTTTTTTTGTTTTTTTTTTCACGGCGCCTTATCTGTTAATCTAAAACTATATGATATAGGATAATAGAGATTCTTTGAAGTATTGATGAATTATACAATATACATTATATAAGAACATTTTTTTACTAATTAGGAAGAAGCTTGTAAACTTTACACAGAAGCAGCTCAAATATGCTTAGAAGCAAAAAAACAAACGCACGATAAAAATCTTCAAGAAAAGTTAACAAAATTAACTATTGAAGCATTAGACAGAGCTGAAGCTATAAAAAATAAACCATCAACGACCTCTGTACAACCCAAGAATATTGTGAGGCCCCTGGGTAATCTTAGTCTAGCTGATGATGAGGGGAGTCCAGCCCGAGGTGGTGGTGGGGCTGGATACACGGAGGAAGAGATTATGGTGCTAAAAAGTACAAGTACTGTTAATGGCAGAGAATATGTTCCATTTATTTCAGCAGATTTAAGGTACCTAAGTTTTGAGGATTATTTGTAAACACTTATTGAAATTGCAAAATGAAATTTGTTTAAAATTTATATCAATCATTGATAAAAACTTTTAAGATACTGAAATTTTTACCTGGGTTTTTGTTGATATACCTATTCAAAATGAAAATAGAATTTATAGATATAATTGAATTTTATACATAACTTACAATAAAAGGCAATACCTAATTTTGTTTTTAAGGGAGAGATTTGCCTTTCCTATGCCCTACTCTGATCCCCATGGAAAACTGGAATTATCTTCAAAACAGAAACAGAAAATAAAAAGATGGGCCAGGCCAGATGAATTTATCGCGGAACCAAAAATGCTTCAAATAGGTATTTTAAATAGATATATCTTAGTTCTACAACTCTAACCTTCGTATGTCCGTCACTCAAAGATATCTGAGATTAATGCCTATAAATAGTTTTCTTTGCGACCTTATTTACGGAAGACCACAAAATCCCAAAACAATAAAGCAAATAGGTTCGCCGTTGATGAAATAATTCTTATGAATACATTATAGCTATTAACTAAATATGTCTTATTCTGTCTTCTTCCTGATTAACAGATTCTTTTGTTAAAGTTAACCTAGTGTTAATTACTTATTCAAGTGCGAAACAAAATTTTGACTATTTTTAGTTGACTGTTACAGTATCAAGCAAACAATAGTATCAGACTGCAGCTTTGTTGCCTCGATAGCTATCTCTGCTCAGTACGAGAAAAAATTCAAGAAAAAGTTGATTACAAGTATTATTTATCCTCAAAACAAGGAATTTTATGTTTCAACTCAGAAAATTTTTTAACTTCAAATCTTCAAAATTTTTGTTTAAGTTTGATATGATTCAAGAGGAACATTATGCGATTTTGATTTATTTAGACGTTGTTCCTCCTCTTGGTTTTAATCTCGTTCTGCCATTGGTTAGTTAAAAAAATTTTGAGGGAAAGGGGTAAGATTGAAACCGAAAGGTTTTGTGCAAAATACTAGTGTCCAATCTTTTCTACGCAATTTTAATCTTCGTCAAGGATAATTTTGTCTATCATAGTTTGAAGGTAAATAAATTTTTCTCCATTGTCCCATCCCTCAAGATTCCTGTGTATCCAGCACGAAAAGTTAAAAATAATATTTACCAAATAAACATAAAAATATCAGAACGGTGAACCCATCTATAATCCGTGTGGAAAATACATGGTTAAACTTCACATCAATGGTGTTCCAAGGTATAGTAAGCACCTTTATATTTAATACTAGTGTGGATGTACCCTAATTATCTATATTCAAAGTGGTATAGTATTGGTAGCAAAATAAACTAAAACCATCCCAAGAATGGAATCTAAAATAAAACAGCCTAAAACTAGCCCTGTACCCAAATGAAGCTTTCTTAAAAAGGAGAAGTCTAACAGTTCTCTAGTTATTAAGATCTTAGGCTTCAGACAAAAAAAAAACCTACTATTTTATTAATAGGATAACTTTATTTAAAAGATAAGCACATATAAATTAAATCTGTTTTTATCCGCCCTGCATTTTTTGCTAATAGATGAATAAACTAAATTACTAGGTATTATTAATTTACAATTGAAATTCAGAAAGATAGTAGTCGATGATTATTTCCCCCTTGGTTCCTACAATGAGTTGCTGTGCTCCTATTCAAGTAACAAGTCAGAATTGTGGATTTCTATCCTGGAAAAAGCTTATATGAAGGTAAAGTTTACCGATCTGAATGAGGGTGGATGGTCCATCGTTTTTTTTTGTCAAAAGTTTTTAAAATAATTTTGTTTCCCAACTATTCAGGTAATGGGGGGATATGATTTTCCTGGTTCTAACAGCAACATTGACCTGTACGCCCTGACTGGCTGGATACCAGAGCGAGTCGCGATAAGGCCTGGAGACCCAACCTTTAATGCAGATGCTGTGTTCGACCGTTTGTATGATAGGTAGGTTTTCATTTGGGATCAGCTTGATATGGAAATAAAGCTCAATGTCACTGTAGAATAAATGTATTACAGCCGTCGAACTTTTAAGTCAAAATAAAGCCATGTACATCAAACAAAGGGATTTAAAATTAAAATCTTTTACTAAACTTTTTATTTCTTGATACTTTTTTTATATGATTATATTTATAGATTTCATCGTGGAGAAGTGTTGGCAACTGTTGCCACAGGAGAGCTTAGTGAATCAGTTGCCGACAACGCTGGGCTTGTCACAACACATGCTTATGCGGTGCTCAATGTCCAGTAAGTACCTAAAAAGACCAAATTTTGAATCTCATAATCTAGTACCTACCGAGTTAAAAAAAAATCTTTTCGTATTATATTTTATATACCTAGTTTTGTGCACTCATGTTGTCATGTATAGTAATGTAATACAATTCTAGGATAACAAAGGGATATGGTTTTGATTATGACAGTTGTCCTAATTGAACCCAACATAATTAATGAATGCTTATATTAAGTAGTAGGAAGGATTTTAATCTTAACATTGATTTATGATGTAATGATCCCTAAAATCTTCCCGTAGCTATTTATTTATAATAAACATGAAATTCCAATTTCCAAAAATTTTATTTTGATTAAACGTATATATTTTTTTTAGAAAAGTAAAAGACGAGAAGCTTTTTCTATTGAAGAATCCTTGGTCTCATCTTAGATGGAGGGGAAATTGGTCAGAATTGGATACCAGGTATGTTTTCAATAAAGCGAGTCTGAAATAAGTAGCAGTATTTATTACTAGTAGCCACGCTCCTAGAGGCCTCTAGGGGCACTTGAGGTGGAGGGTGAAGTCGACCCAGCCCCCACTTTTTATTTTAGTTTTTAAAAAGTAAAAAAAGAGGGTGGGGCTATTTTTTCTATAAGTCCAATTAGTTAGTTAAAACCACACCAGGACCTATTAGAACCATATCGGTTCAGCGGTACACAAAGTGACAGACATTCACACATCCTGCTACTTTTATATGTGGATTGTACCTTTGATTGTTAAATTCCCTCATGCAAAGAAGGCTAATGGTTTATGAATTAAACTTTCCCTAATTGATTACAACTTTATAATCAGCCACTGGACCAAAGAATTCCAGACCTTGCTGAATTACAACCCAGAGGACGCGGCTAACTTTGACAACGGAGTATTTTGGATTGACTACAAGTCTCTTCAGAAGTATTTTGATGTCCTTTACCTGAACTGGTCACCAAGTCTCTTCCAGAATACGTTTGTTCTACATCAGCTGTGGAGAGCTGGAGCAGGTCCTGCCAAGGATATTTATAATATTGGAGAAAATCCACAGTTTTCTTTAGAGGTAAGTTTAACTTTGAAAGTAAATATTAAAATTGATTTTTATACATGCTTATTAAATAGATGTAAAGTAGGATAATAGTTATTTCTCGTATCGTATTATAAACGGCTTTCCGCGGATATAGAATGTACAATTATAAGATTAAAACTAGTTTTTTTAGCCCCGAGGTGCCTCCAGCACCTCGGGGCTAAAAAAACTGGTTTTAATCTTATGATTGTACATTTCTATATTCGTAGAAAACTGGATATAATACGATGCTAGACATAGTTTTTTCGTATGGATGAGAACCGGTTCCTATCCACCGGATTCGAATGAATACGAGAATAGTTATTTCTCGCATCGTATTATAAACGGCTTTCCGCGGATATAGAATGTACAATTATAAGATTAAAACTAGTTTTTTTAGCCCCTAGGTGCCGGAGGCACCGGCTAAAAAACTGGTTTTAATCTTATGATTGTACATTTTTATATTCGTAGAAAGCCGTTTAAAATACGATGCTAGACATAGTTTTTTCGTATGGATGAGAACCGGTTCCTATCCACCGGATTCGAATGAATACGAGAAATAATATTATACTATATTATACCGATGTTTTTGTTATTTTTTATTTTGATTGATAGCTGAGAGTTAATATATTTTTATTTTAGATTCGAGACTGTAGTAACGGTGGGGCAATTTGGCTGCTACTGTCTAGACACATCACAGATATTCAAGACTTCAGAGATAACAAAGAATATATAACACTGCTGGTTTACAAGAATAATGGCAAGAGAGTCCACTATCCATTTGATCCACCTCCTTTCATTGACGGTGTCAGGTATCACTTTGTTTAATTAATATTAGCATCCAATAATAAGGATAGAACAAAATCTGTTGGTTAAAATTATTGATGGAGAAGTTTCGATTTAAATCATTTCTCTAACTTTCTTATGATGATCAAAATTGAACAAAATAATTATGAATTCTCAATCTTTATCAGAAATAAAAAGCAAATATTAAATATATTTAGGATAAACTCTCCCCACTATTTGACGAAGATGGTTCTGCCTAAGGGAGAGAACATACGTAGGTTTAGCCTTGTGGTCAGCCAGTTCGAGAAGACAGCAACCATCTTCTTTTCTGTCAGAGCTTACTCAAATCAACCATTTACACTGGAGAAAATGAAAAATCCATTCAGAAACAAGAAAGAGGTGATTTTTATTTAGCTTTGCTATAATTGCAGTCGGCCTATGTTGAATTTTTCATTTTATATTAGGTATTAAATTTCTTTAAAAATAAGACATTTAGGTATTTCAAATTTTTTTTTGTGTCAAAATCTGACGATTTTTTTTGTCTATTAAGAAGTCTGTAAAATCTGAAGACGATTTGTTTTTAGGTGTCAGGAATGTGGAAAGGTGTAACAGCCGGAGGTTGTGCAAACAATCAGGACACCTGGCCAAATAATCCAAGGTTTAAACTCATTGTGGATTCAGACTCACAGATACAGGTTATAATTAAATTTCAAGTTTTTAATAAAAAATAAACATCTTCATTAAAAGGGAACTATGTTAAAAGGAATATGTTTTTTTCTTCAAATTTTTGACTTAAGATTTGCTAATGTGTATCAAAAAGTTGATTGCTTAAACTTAAATGAAGTAAAAATCAATAATTAACTATACCTATAGAAGGATTTTTTCCTTCAGAATATCGTTTTCAACAAAAAAGTTCTTAAAACTTTAACTTCTAATTTAAAATCTTATATTTTTCTCTTAGATTGAGATGAAGGGACCCAAAGCCTATCAGATTGGATTTGATATTCTGACGATAACAGCCAAGGACACGGCGTCGCCACATTATTTCAAGAAGAAATCATCTGGAATTTACAGGAACTTCACTTAGATTTTGCATATTTGTTACTTTAGTTTTTACTACGCATCTACGCTGGAGGCATCTAGAGAGAAGGGGGGGGGGTCGACCCTCCCACATTTTGATTTTAGTTCTAAAAGAAAAAGAAGATTTTTGGGGGGAGGGTGAGCTTTTTTTTATGGTATGCTTTTACTACAGCTCGTTAAAAATCTTATATTTTGTTAAAAAAATCTAAATTGAATTGATGATCAGACCTGGATTTGTTGTGACAAGCCTGGACATAGTTGCTGGAACCTATGATATCCTTCCATCCACATTCAGACCTGGCCAGGAGGGACCTTTCTTTCTTAGTGTAGCTTCTACAGCATCTTTTCTTCTTAATAAATAAATATGTGCTTTTTATGATTAAGGGGAAACCTTAAAAATATTAGGGAAAGGAAATTAAATTTAATGAAACATACATGTACTTTAAGTTAAGAGACGGATACGCATCTGCACGTTGTTAGGAAGGAGACGGGTTCGAATCTCGGTCCTAATCGTGTTATTTCTAAAGTTAAATAATTGCCAGATACGCGATATTGATTCTCAGAGTAAGGGCGAATGCCTTAAAGATTAAGTATTAAGGCATGATTTTAATTATTTAATCTTCCATTTATTTTTTATTGTTGCTCTTCAATTTATTTTTCATTGTTATTATTTAACTTCGGATCTTAGAAGATAGGACAATGAACGACAAATTAATGTACCATTCCCCGCTCCCTAGATTATCAAAAATATTTCTTATGCTTATACAAATTATTGGGGTGAAAGTTTCGACACTAAAAATTAGGGGTATGTACTATTTGTAGTCTATTGTACCCTCCCTCCCTGGGTGCTAAAATCATTAAGAGCCTTATAAAAATATTAATTCTAATTCTTTAATTTTACTTTTATTAATTAAAACTGTTTGTATGAAACTTATTATGTGATATTAGTATTATAGTGATTTGTTTAATTTGTCAAAATTAAAATAAATTATATATTAAGAGAAACTATTAATCCTTTTATGTAAAATGTTAAAGTGAATCTTTCGTAGTTAAAAGGTATGTACGTACGTCTGTACTGAACGATAAAATTGATATTTTTGCAGGTGAGAAAAGAAAGAGATGTATACAGTTACAATAAATATTAGGCCAAATCCTGTAAAATTTCAAGGGCTAGCTAGGAGTTAGGGTTTCTACCCAGAGGTTAGGTTTAGGAAACCTTGACTCGAAACTTGCCTATTAAGTCTTGCAAGTTTGGGTTTTATGACTATGTATATTGTATAGAGACTTTTATCGCCTATATTATTATGGTTTACTCCCAATTGATGAATTAAACCCTTTTGACACAAATTATTCTATTAACAATAATTACCATATTTAATGTTTTACTAAGATCTCACCAAAACAGACTTATTAATCAGTAATAAAGAACTTTTCTGTTAAAATATCAATAAGGTTGTCACACATCCAACTTTAAATAAAAAATGAAAATAACTCTTTTATTAGCTTGGAAACAATTTTGTTTTTCTTTAAATAATCCTTCTTGAATAGACACTTCATTAACTTGTTATAATTCGCTTTTATGGGTGTATTGCATCTTTGTTCATAAAAATACACATCAACAGTCATTTGATAGTTTATTAATTCACAAAAGAAAACAGAGATTCAAGTTATACAAACACAACTTAATAAATAAGATTAGCAAACTGAATAATAACATTAGGTTCATTGTTGTGGATTCAAAAACAGTGCAAAAACATAAATTTTAACAAACTATGGGTTGTGATGTAAAAAATGTAAAGAAAAATACTTACAATTGTTTCACATATTGACTAAAACTTTCAACAACAAAAAAAAAAACTAGAGAATTTATCAATAAAATAACAGATCTAAAACTGGAATTTATAAATAATTGCATAAAACAAAAAATGTAACACTATTTAGTGCAAAAGGTACAAAACATTTTTTTTTTGTATTTTTAATTTTGTTATTATGCATCAGTATAAGCTATTGTATAAATAAATATGTAAATTTTGTATTGTGCTTTGATTTTTAGATATTTATGGCACGTAAGATTTTTCATATTAATAACAAGCATTTGAAAAATTTTAACAAAGTTAAGAAAATTGTTTTTTTTTTACTCATGAGTGTCAGCTTTCTATTTATTTATTTTCAGATTTATCAAATTCGCTGAATAGGTAGCAATCAAGTCCCTTGATGTGTTAAACAATTTTGTTAACTTGGTACTTGCATTATATCATTTAGTGATTAGTCTTTGGTTGTACTAAGAAGCTCAAAATTTATTTGTTGGATGAAGATCCTAAAGTTCATCTGTAAATCTATCCAAGTTTTCTAAATGCTCTCCATAATCTGTAGCCTGAAAAACATTATAATAGGATTAATAACAAAATAGATACATAAACAGTAGCGGTCCCGCCTTGCAAATTTTAACAAAAATAAAATTGTCTCCAATAATTCTAAATTATCAAAAATAGCGAGAAAAATTAAGAATTGACTAAGTGTCCCTAAAGAGGTTAGATAAAAGGGATATTGAAAAAATTAAAGTAAAATGATTCTGAACTTTTTAATTCAGAGAAAAATTATTTAAAATATTTTTTGATAGCGGCGAAAAGCGACAGTGATCGGCGGTAACACCGCCACCGTTTTTGAAAAAGAATAACGGATTTTGTTCTCAAATTTTTTCATCAAAATTTCCTAAAAGGGAGAAACAGATTAAATAAAATTTCTGGTAATTCATGCTGCGAGTTGCCACATCTCCTTTCTTTTTGTTTAGATTAGATGTTGCATAATGCTGCATACATTTTACACATACAAATATTTATAAAAAAAAGATGTTGTTACCTCTGAACCTACGAATAGATCATGATTATCAATAATTTCTTGAAATGAAAGCAGTCCATTTACGTCCTGATCTGCTCCAGCAAACAAATGATTGACCTGACAAAAATAAAATTTTAGAAATAATTAAAAATGCTTTAAATTCTGACTAAATTTTTTCTCAAGCCAAACAAAAACTGTATAGACAACTTCGTATTATCTACTTCAATCCCTTTTTTATATATAGGTTCTTTCATTATTAATATCTTAATATATATTTCCCCCCTGGGTTCTAAAAGGATACAATATTACCTCTTCTGCAGATTAAAATTAGTGGTTGAAACGTTTGAACACTCAACTTAATGAATCAACCAATCAAAATTCACTAAAGTCCATAAAATTGTTAAGCCAACGAATGAGAAAACGTTATTATAAAACTTTGGGGACTAGTGTAATAAAGAGCCAACTGTCCCCTCTCTTTTTGATTCCCCCCACTCTCCCCTGTACTGTCCCTGCCAAGTGCTTACCTCTTCTTCTGCCGTCTCCTCATTGCTTGGAATAATCCAGGCCAATATTTCTTCTCTGGACAAATGATGATCACTATTCTTATCTAGCTCTTCATCAAACCTAATAATTTTTTGAAATTAATAAAGAACAAAAATAATTTATACTTAAAAATGCACTTCAATTCGGGGAGGGATTAATATAAGGGGGGGGGGGGAGGGATTAATATAAGGGGGGGGGGGGGGGTTAATGCAACCATCTCGTAATCAGTGAGCAAATGGCAGTTAGAATTTAAATTTCCATCTGAAATTTTGCATGAGTAATCCTTGGTAGGTCTATTTTCCCTAAATTGAACAAAAAGTTGGAAAAGTAACGGCTAACGGCTGGCGGCTCAGCAGTTTTGCCATTTTTTGGATATCTATAGTACAAATTATTCACGAAACCTATCTCCACCTTATTCTCGTTGAAACTCCAAAACGCTATCAAACGGTTCTAGACGGTAGCTGTTGGTACTAGAAGTTTCAAAAATGGTTGTAACTATTATTTAACATGAATTAAACCAAAAATATGTTTTAAATAGTTGATTCCTAAGTAATTGATGATGAATTTACCCTGAAAATAGGCAAAAAACGGCTAAACGGTTGAGCCGCCAGCCGTTACTTTTCCAACTTTTTGTTTGATTTAGGGAAAATAGACCTACCAAGGATTACTCATGCAAAAGTTTAGATCGAAAATCGAATTCTAAGTGTCATTTGCTCACTGATTACGAGATGGTTGCATTAAACCCCCCCCCCCCCCCTTGGCAAAAAGTTGACCATAAATATTCCGTCATTGTATTTAAAATGTAATTTTTATATCAGTCTGTTTGTAAAATTCTCTTGCAGTTAGAAGCTTCTTTAAACAGGGCAGATGTTGCTGTCATTTTTTCTCCAAAAATAGAATTCTAGTGTAAAAGTATTTGATTCGAAAAAGGGGGATGCCAAATTACTTATCATAGTATTTCTCAATTTTTTGATAAATTTAATATGAATTAGCAGACCTGTCCTTCTCTGTGAGAAGCCATTCCTTATCCTTGCCCTCTCCCCTTTCCCCCAGGTATTCCTGGAAGCTCAACACACCATCTCCATTCTTGTCACGTGACTTTAACACCTTGATATAGAAATCAATATCAATCAAAAAAAAAACGGATATAAATTCGTACACTGGGTCAGATTTTTAGCCCTCCTCTAAATAATGAAAGGAGGAGGATGTAAAATATTCTGAAGGTTTAACAGTCTCATTCAGGAGGAGTGCAAAGTGAAAAATATCAATAGCCCCTACTGGGATTCATTATATATTACCCCCCCCCCCCTTCCCTTTGAAGGGAGTATATTTCTCCCACTCGAAACCACATTTATGTTAGGTATGAATGCGTACAAAAAAGAACTTTAATTGTATGCATAAAATATTTTTATAATACCAAGATAGATAAGTAAAATAAAGGTAAAAATTACCTGATCAATGACCAAGGGTTTCATTTTCTCATCTTCCTCAGGATGAGAGAAAGCAAGAAACTCTGTCTTGTCCAGCTTACCATCCTTTTTAATCAAAAACAAATTTCATAAATATGTAATGTTTACATTAAAGTCTTAACCCACCCCAAAATTGCAAAAGTGTAAATTTTTGTTTTCCGTAGCTAAAGCTTTAAATTTTTTACAAAGATAAAGGAGAAACGTCACTTTAATACTAGAGGCTACGTTCCTAGAAGCATCTGTGGGCACCAGAAGAAAGGGTGAGGGAAGCTAAAAGTCACCCCTTCACCTTCAATTTTAGCTTTAAAGAAAGTAGTTTTTTTATGAGGGGGGGGGGGTGGTAAATTTTCCTGGGCGATCCTTCCTCAAAATACTTGAAAACATTATTTGGACCTAAAAAAAAGCTCCACTGCAAAGGAGAACCATATCATTCTAGCGGTTAGAGATATTCTTAGCTACACAAACACAAATAATTTTACTTTTTTGTAAGGATGATAAAAAAATGTTACCTTGTTCAGGTCAGCAGCATCAAATAAGATTTTATCCTCTTCCATCAATTGTAATTCCTAACAAAATTTTTTAAAAAATAAGTAAATCATAAATGATTTAATTAAAAAGGGAGGGGGTTTTTAATGCAACCATCTCGTAATCAGTGAGCAAATGGAACTTAGAAGTTTAATTTTGATCTGAAATTTTGCATGAGTAATCCTTGGTAGGTCTATTTTCCCTAAATTGAACAAAAAGTTGGAAAAGAACCGGCTAACGGCTGGCGGCTCAGCCGTTTAGCCATTTTTAAACTATTTTCAAGACAAATCATCACGAAACCTATCTCAACATACTCTTTGCTTCTCCAAAAATGTTTTTTTTTTGTATCATTTCATATGATTTAAAGCAAAAATATGTTTCAAAAAGTTAATTCCTACATAATTTATGGCAGATTTGCCCTAAAAATAGCCAAAAAACGGCTAAACGGCTGAGCCGTTAGCCGTTACTGTTACAACTTTTTGTTCGATTTAGGGAAAATAGACCTACCAAGGATTACTAATGCAAAATTTTACTCACTGATTACGAGATGGTTGCATTGACCCCCCCCCCCCCTTTAATAAGAATCTTTAAATTCTTTAATTAATTGCATTCAGATATTGTTTTACTAATGTTGCAGATCTGTCCTTGTGTGGTATAAGATTTCTAAAGCTTATGAAATTTTGGAATGCAATTTTCTTCCCATCATCAAAGATTATGTATAAAAAAGAAAATTAAGTTCAGGAGAAAACGACTGATTGTTAAATTGTATCATATTAAAGTTTGCTACTAACCTCTTCATAATTAGGATCTGTTGGATCCATCTCAAGTTCATCCAAATCAAATTCCTCAGCAGCATATTCTTTCCAGGACACAAAACCATCCTCATCCTCGTCTCCATCTTCAAATCTCTCATCAGATTCCTCTTTGGAGAGAGATTTGAATGAACGCAGAATCCAAGCATATAATTCTTGTCTAAAAGGGAAGTAATAAGCTTTTATTTTAAAGAACTAAGGAGTGTTTGTGAAAAGTTTTCGGGAATTTGTTTAACTTAAGATTTAAGATAATTAAAAAAAATATTTTTTAGCATTTGGGTTTTACACAGGGTGTCGGAGCCCACGGTTGTTTTTTTATTAAATGAATAAGTTAGGGTACAATGTTTGGCACTTTCGATATAAGTAAATGATAATAAAAAACCCATAGGATGCGATAATAACTTCAGAAAAATCGAAGAAAATAGTTTTCATACTTAATTAACGTTTTTAAGTTTTTCTTCAAAAAGTTTAGATAAGATGCCTTTAAAAGTCGTCTATGATTTTGTCAGGGATAAAAATGTAACTTTAAAATAAGAATTACAACAATTTTTTCAATTTTTTTAACTTCTGATAAAAACAGAATTAATGGTATTTTTGTAAATATTATACCTCCAAGAAATGGCTATACTTCCCAATCATATGTTGTGTGATATTTAAGAGGAATTATTTTATATAATGTCATTAAAATATTCGTTGAAAAAAGTGCTATTCTAGCTTATACTTTACATTTTAATGTGTATGATAATTCAAATAAAAGATAATGAAGATTTATATTATATTTAATTGTTATAATTATAAAGAAAAACCTGGAAACAGTAAAAAACTGACTTTATTTTATTGACGTAGGGAAAATTTTGTCAAATATTTGAATAAAAAAACAATATAAAACAAAATAAATTATTTTTAATATAGTCACAAAAAGGCTTAATGAGTTTAGGAAATATTTCATTCACTAATCATGTCATTTAAACTCTATTAAACAGAATACAGTGTAAAAAGATGTTCTCGTTTTAATTTTAAGTAATTTCAAATGCATTTTAATACCTTTTAATGATTTATTTTTTGAAACATCTTTTTATAAAATGTTATTGATTTTTGAAGTTACATGTTAAAATGTTTTTAAATTTTGTTAACATTTTGTTTTAAATGTAGAAAATTGGTAATTCTAAACATTCAAAAAATGATTTTATTAAATTTTCATCACTTAAATTGCATGTTTGATGAAATTTTCAACTGATAATTCAAGAAAAATCGTTTAAGTTTTGTTATATTTTACTTTGAAATGTTAAAAAAATATAATTATTGTCAAAAATGTGGAAGTTATACTTTCCTCAAAAAAAGACCTAAAACATGCAAATTAACACGTGTAATGAGATTTTTTTTCTTTCAGGTTTAATTTTAAGTAATTATTGATATTTTTTGTAAAAAGGATTTTATATAAAAAGTTTTAAAACTCGAGTTATGTAGTGGTTCTAAAAAAGGTTGCGAATTTATGCAATTTTCTTGCAAAAAAATTTTTCTAGGATTTTAAAAATAGCAAAGGGTGTTATTAGACGTACTTACAGATACAATTGCTAAGTCATTTTGGCCAAACACTAAAATAAAGTTTTGACATCTGAGGGTCCAACCGTGAGCCGTATAATTTTGATGCGGCTCCGGCTCCGGCTCCTACCTTAAAATTAATATATCAATTTTTTTTCATTATTGAATTTGATAAAATAAAATAAATAATATAAAATATTTTGCTTTTATTTGATTAAAGCTATATAAAAGTAGAAGAATGTGTGTCTATTTGTTAAGTAACAATAGTTTTTCAGTTTATTATATGGAAATAGACCGTTGCCAAATTATAATATTACTTTAAAAAATCATTTTTAGCTAGTCCGGAGCCGCAGCCGTTTTTAACGAAAAATACGGCTCCACCAAAAATGTTGCTGCTCCCGGCTCCCGGCTCCGGAACCCTAGTTTTACATATTATATCAAGAAGAAGCTTTTATTTTTTAAGAATGTGATCAAACAGAAACAAATGTGATTGTAAGTCATTGTTTACGGCCATAAATAGATGTTTTGCAAAAAAATATTCATTAAATGATTAGGTACCTTTCAATCGACTTATCACCATTTCTATCCATCTTCTCTAGCAAAATTTTCAATCTTCGTTTAGCCTCTTCTGGAGACAGTTTGTCAAAGTCCTGTGCCTCCTTCTTGGATCCAAGGATGGCCTCGTGATCAAACTCTATGTCATGGTGGTCTCCCTGGTGATGTGCGTGGTCCTTGGGGCTGTAAGCACCGTCCTCCATGCGTTCCCCTCCCCCGTGATGCTGAAATAAATAAAACTAGATGTACAGTACCTACCTAGATAAAAAATAAAAAAAATTCCTTTTTAACAAATACGAATACCTTAAAAATCACAATAACATTTATTTTATATAAACCTACAGCTGCTTTATTTTGTTTTGTAATATCATTATTTTCCCCATTTATTTTTTTTATGTCTTTACATGGTGTTCCACTTTTTACTTCCCCCAAGCCAATACTCCAACGGATAGCAAAAAATGAGTCTTATTTGAAAAGTCTCGTTTAAAATTAGAAAACTGAAAAAAAGAATAAAGGACAAGTCTCGCTGTTCCACCGTGATCCATAATAATATTCCACTGTAATCATCAAAATGCAATGCCTACCATGTGTTGACCATGTGCAGCAGGTTGTACAATCACAACACAGGACAGCACACACAACACAAACAATCCAACATATTCCCTCAACATTGTGTCCTCACAGACCCTAAAGTCAAGTCCAACCGACCCTTGGTATTCCCTCTATCTGAAATAATCAGAGATAAAATAATGATAATACAGTATGACAAAAAGAGAGAGGATTAATGTGGAGATCAAGTAAAAATAGAAATAAATGTTATTTTTGATTGTTAAAAGTACAACAATTTATCAATATTTGTAAAAACTTCTATTTGACCGCTTTGCAAAGCAAAAAATTAGAATTGAAACAAAAAAAAACTGGGTTTTATGTTAAAATCAGTTGCTCTTTCTAAATATCATATTCTAGCTCTAAATAACTTAATAAAAGTTTAGGATCTTTACACTAATCTCGTCTCTCCTTTTAATTAGGTAACAAATTAATAATTATATCAAATTATATTTTATTATAAACAATAACTAAATTTGAACATGCAAGTTAATTTTATCGAATTACACAATGCTGAATAGCAATTTTATAAAATATAAATGTAGAAAATGGCTTTTTATAACATAGAATTTGCCGATTATAGAAAATGAAACTTATATGTAATAATTCTAAGTATTTTATTATCTAAATATAAGTGCAAACTTATAATGATATGATTTTAGTAAACTATTACTATAATAATCAAATTTCTAATATACTAAGTAGGTAATGATATTAATAAATAAATACAAAATATAATTATGACAAATGAAAGGTAAAAATAACAGGTATTTCTGAATTAACATGAAACCGGAAATAAAGATTTTCTCAATTAAATAAGGTTTCTATAATTAGTATCATAATTCATATAAAGTAAGATGTAAAAAATGTAAAACGTTGTAAAAAAATATTTGATTTTTCAAATTTAAAAATACAAATTTTTGTATTTATAATAAACTAAATTGATCGAAATATTAAACAATTTTATGAGGACACTGGCTAGTTAGTGAAACGAAATAATTCTATTTTTAACAAATATTTTACAGGATTCAAATGGCGATTTATGAAAGGATTCCACTTGATAAATGACTAACAAAATAGAATAAACGAAATACCATTGATTAAAGGCACAACATTACTTAGAAACTCCAGTTCAGTTTTTAATATAAGTAGATAAGTAATAAGTATAAAAATTTAAATTAATAATTCTGATCAAACTCGCTTAGAACTTCCATAGGATTTTGTTTTTTCTTGGTGGAGCCCCGCCTCACCTTCAGTCTACTTTCCTCCGGGCCCTCATGTCTCACCAGGGGCTTCTTCTCGGGTGCCTTCATCTTCCAGACAACCAGAGGAGCTGCCTCCTTGTCCACCTGCTTGCTACGGTACTTGGTGCTCGCCACGTAGCTTGCCTTTACTGTCAACACTACAGCGTTCATCAAATTCTTGGCGGCCTGAATCAATGACGTGGCAGAGTCGAGGCCTGATACAATAAGTTCACCTGAAACGTTCTGTACGTCAGCTTTGACCTTACTGGTGATATTAAGCTGGTGACAGTAAAGGGCTATACGCTGTAGGTAAGCAATCAAATCTTTCTTTGTGGAAGATTCGGGACATTCATCTGCAATAAGCCTCGCCAGCTTGTCTAGTTTTGTACCAGCTTCAGAGATCTTCTGGGCTGCTTCAATAACGTCCATTGTTGTTTTTAGATGTCCCTTTCCTCGGGTAAAATCTGTCATTTCCATCATTATCATGCACATGTGCTTAGCCAACACAATAACATCATTTCCATTGTCATCCCACTTGGACACCTCGCGGTCAAACTTCTGCCTTTCTGTCTTAAATTCCGCCACCTGTTCAGCAATCTTAATCTTGTCCTCTTCTGGCATAATTTTCATGGCCTCTCTGGCATTTGTGATACCAGTAATTTCTGGGTATTCATCAATATTGCTGGTAATATCATGCGCCTTCTGTGACTCTGGAATAGAGCTACCCACCTCACTTGCCGCCTCTATATCTGTGTCACTCTCATAATCACCCTCACCACGGTTCAGAAGAACAGCACGACGCACGTCCCTCACACCGTCGTACACCATGCGACTGGCATCAATGAACTCGTTTTCGTCAACTGCCGGCGCCATACCATTATTAGCAGGGTTGATAGAGTTGATAGCTTCGTTGACCTTGTTTGAAAAGGAGGGAAGAATTTGACCACGCAACAAGCGAATGGCGGATAAGACACGTTCAGTGTATAGTCCAGGCTCATAGTTATCCATTTCTGTGGCAACAACATCGCCAATGCGGTTAGTTCTGCCTTGAATAGCGCCAGCAATCCTGTCTAAAGTTTCGACATCGTGTTCTTGCAATGCCAAGCAACATCTGTTAACATCCTCAAGAATATGATTCTCACTCACGGACAAGAAGTCATCAACAGTAACAATGTCATCAACGGCATCTGTTAGCAAACGAACCTGCTGGTCCCAGGCATTCCTGAAAATATCCATGTTTTCCTGGGCAGGCTTACTCTTAGACCTGCTTGCCAATACTCTGGCAGCGTTTATCACCTGCGGACAAAGATTAGCAATTTGCTGTGCTGCATACCTCACCATCTTAACGCCATCCTCATTGGTTGACATGCTACAAGCTAAGTTAGCAACCTCCACCAATTTATTGGCATGTTCTGTAAACAGTTCAGAATATTCAGAAACTCGCTGTTCATCACCCTCCCTTGCAGCTGATTCAAGAAGATTGATGGGTACAGCACTGTCCAGGAAGCTGTCAGCAACATGATCAACGACTGCTTTGCGCAACTGTCGCCTCAGGTCATTTGTCTTTAGGCCCATAGTTTCTATGGCAACACTTAATCTTTCAGATGGAGGATTGCCGGAATTGTTCATGTATTCATTGAGTAACTCTTGTAGAGCCTGACGAACAGCATTACACTCCATTACAATCTTTTCTCTACGTTCATCCCTGGTACAGCTGCTGTCAGCAATCAAAGCTGATCCACTTATGATTGACTCCAGGCTTTCCTCTAATGCTGGTCGCATTTTACTATCATCATAAGTCAACGAGTTCATGATGACGCGATCATCAAAATCATCGAGAGCGGCCGCAAGTTCACCGCCCTGGCTCTCCATGAGGCTAGCCGCAGCTCCTGGTCCCTGTTTGCCCTGGGCAACATCACTAATTGTGTTCACTGCCTCACAAACTTGACGCAGAACGTAGTCGCGGTTTTCCTTGGCAGGTGCAAGTTCAGGATGCCTAACATACACTTTGCTTGCTGTCAACAACATCATTGAATGTTTCTTCAGCACAGCTCTTGCGGCAGCAAGTTCATCTCTCATCATTGTATCCATCAACTCTTGTTGTCGCTTCCCAGACTGTTCCAGAACATCAGCAGCTGAGGCTCCAAACCTTTTCATGGACTCGATCAAATCTGCCTGGGTTGACACATTTTTCAAATACTCGAGATCATCCTCAACTGTCCTAACCTTGTTGAGTAACAAGTGTACATCAATCATATCAGCAATGATTAGCAGACGTGTGACAGCAGACAACAAGCTTCTGCTCGCGCGGATCATGGTGCCTCTCTTAACACTGCTGAACGGATCATTTGCAAACTCTCTGGCAGATTCCGACATAGAATTGCCGGCTATCTTAACTTCTTCAACAGCTGCCAGCATCTCATTCTTAATCTGTGGATTTTCATTGGCAATGAGTTCTCCTTTCTCAACAAAATTCTGGGTGGCACGTTCAACCGCGGCTACGAGAACATGAGCACGCTTTGACTTGCCTTTCCGTTTCTTAACAGACTTAGAAGACACAAGGGTAGTCACCTGATATGCATCGTTTATTCATTTTTTAAAAATATTTTTGGGGAGAAGAAAATAACAAAAAAATAGGGGTATTTTTCTATATTTCAATAAGTATTTTTTTGGATGATTTCTAAAATGCTCTGCGATAAACGAAACTATCTACCTATAATAACTTCTATTAATTGAATTTTTGAAAACATTGAAAGTACCTAAAGTATTAATTAAATTCTATTTCCATTTTTTAAATGAGATTTTGGGCTTAAAGCCCGTGGGTAGGGAGAAAAAAACCCTAACTTGCGATTAAATAATTTTTGTAGTGAACCAAACCTAAAGTGAGTTTGAGAATCCTGTCTTTGCACCACAGTGAAATGTGGAAAAAAATCGGGGAGGGAGGAGAAAATGGGCTATTAATTACATAAGTTCCCAAAGTTTTAAAAATACGTTTTCTCATTTGTTGACTTAACCACTTTAAAGGATCATATTAAAGTTTTCTTCGTTGGCTCATTAAATCGAGTGTCCAAGCGTTATAATTTTGTGTATCATTATTGGGGTGTACATATTAAATTGTAAAAAAATAAATGAATGTCCCTGAATGACTAAAGGTTCCAGGGTCTTCTCCACAGATCTAGTTTTTATTTCTAAATTTTTAGGGTTCCATTTTAGGGAAATCTCCCCCGTAGACATTTTACTTTACTTTTTCTTTCAGTCTGAAAAATAAATATATTTTAACAATTTATCTGAGAAAAAAAAATATACCTACCCATAAATAACGCAACTAACAAAATTAGGATAAAATTGTGATAGTTTTTCTACATAATTAGCACTATACTTAAAACATTACGTTATCTATATACAATGAAATTAAGAAAAGCTCCTCTTTTATATACTACTAAAATATATTTTTTATTTTCAATAACTCATTATTCTATTATTCAAATTCAAACAAAATTAGTCGAAAATACCCAAGTATTTTATAAATATTTTATTCACTTTTTGTAACTAATAACAATTTTATTGTATCTATGAATCACTTAAGTCAACAATTGCACTGATAAAAACACCCAGCACATTAATCACAAAAGATAAGAGGTAGAAACAGTTTAATTTGCCTTAAAAAATCTTTGTTTACAATTTGCTTTATTTTGTTGGGTATATTATTATTAACCCACAACAAGTTGAAGTTTTGTGTATAACAGCTGAATAGAAGCGCGTCCTGTGTGTGTGTGTGTGTGTGTGTCAGTTATACCGCTCCACCCTTAATCCTGTGTACCCTTCCCCTTACATATGCCTCCTACTACCTACCTCTTTGTGAATCATTATTATACCCACTCTTTCCTTCCCCCTTACAAATCATGCTTTGTATATTAGTAAGACTAAGGAGCATAGCTCACTTCCATCCATTCTCAAACAAGGACAACAAACAACGTCAAGAAGGAGCGCAGCACACCGTTAAATTTGGTTTAAATAACAATCAACTATGATATAGAAATAATATAAGCATTAGTGTGTGCTTCAACGTCTACTTTGTGTGAAATTGGGAGAAAATCTTCATATTTTTTAAAGGGATTCATTCCCCCCCCCCCCCCCCCAATACTCCTATCACCTTTGGACAATGTGCATAATAACATATGGACTACGATTTGCCTTGCAAAATATATCCAATGTACTTAAATACTTGCGGATAACCCTAAGTAAAGAGAATCATTGTTACAATTTAATCCAAGCATTAAAGAATTAAACACGTCCTTTCTTCAATATAAATAATGTTCATTTATGAATATTTGAATTATAAAACAAGCAGCTCAAATTAAACCAACAGATCTTTGTGTTAAGATGATTCAGCTCTAGAGAATGAGATTTGATTTAAATACAAGAAGCACACCCTTTCCTTTCTCAGCAATTTAGTTTAACTTCAATTTGTTTATCAAAATCAAATTTTTACGGCAAATTTTTAATTACAAACAAAGAGTTGGATTTACTGGAATAATAACTTAACTAAAACACACTAAATTGCAAATAAAAGGCTTTAAACTTAAAACAAGAATAAATGAAATAGATACAGGATACATATATATGGATAAGGCAATAAAATAAAATATTCTTCCTCTTCTGAGTAAAATCTAACTTTGGAATTATTTAGCAGAGGGTTTTGTTATCAACCCTAATATTATATAAGAATTCAAGAAAGCTTTAGTTTTTTTTATTGCTAGGAACAAAATCAACAAACCAGGAGACTTAATATTTTCGATATTTCCTTTCCAATATGTTGACTATTGTATTGCATCAATAACCAAATCTACTGCAGTAGAAATGAGCAGCCGGGGCCTTTCTACAACATATGTTTCTGTGATCAATGATAGATTTGGGTAAGTTCGGTCACTCCTGGGTAAATTTGGTTATAGATAAAATCAGAATTTTACCGACCAATAAGAGTCGTCGGTGATTTCCCCCCTTTGACATTATAAAGCCCGTCCAATATTTTATATTTTAACATTATCTTAGTGGCTATTGCCGAATTCCTCATATCGACCGAACTTACCCTAAACCAATTCCCCCACCTTTCTCAAAACCATTCTTTACTACAAATATTTATTTCTGTTAAGCAGACAACTGTATTAGAACTTTCTTATCTACATTTTAAACCCAATAGAATAACAAAGTCTGAATATAATAGCAGAAGAAAGTCCTTACTATTGGTATTTTAAACTTCAACAATTTTAGTTTACGAAGGTATACAAATATTATCACTACAAAAACTAATTATCAATAAAATTATTTTCAAAACAAGGATGATAATATATATACAAAGCAAAGAGCATAGAATAGGATATGAACACAAAATCTTATAAAAAAACTAAAATATTTGAAAGTTATACAACAAATAGGAAAAGAAATTTGAAATTTCTATTTATAGTGTTCATCCCAGAAAAAAAGGAAAAAACTTATTTTCAAAATTGTGTCAATTAGTTGGAAATTATTGTTAAAATAGATACCATTCGATGGGAATCGGCAAACAGATTATTTATATTTTATCTAATTTAGACTGGAATAAACCATGTGATACATCTAACTGTATTGTATCACATATTTTAAACTTATTATTAAAGTTAAATCCAATCGCTCATATTCAAACAGCAAATCTTTTTATGGAGTTAAAATGTTCTGTATAACCTAACCCAACACTAACAAAAACATTTCAAAGAAGTTTATTTCTGCAGTTATGACAATAAGGTTATAAGCTTAACTAGACTTGAACATAACTGTGATACCTATTTAATATTCATATGCCATTAAATAAAACACAACCCACGCATGTAAAAATGATAAGCTATTCATTGAATAAATATCTAATATAAATTAATACAAATATTGAAAAAATCTTCAATATATATTTCAAATTTCAGTTTAAAGTCTCCTAAAGGTAATAAACATTTTGATTGATATATGTTTGTAAAATTTCGCCACTGATGATATATGCACATGTTCCTTGTTTAGATTGCAAGGAGTTTAATTCTAAAAAAAGTAGGCCTATTCTAATTATTTTTTATGTAATCTATTGATAGAATTTAGATATATTTATCATAATAAAAGTGGTCTTACCAAAAAATAACTTTTAAGAATATGAATTAAATTCTCAATTTTAGATTACCAACCTGTTACCAAAAAGATATTTAGTTTAGTTTTCTCATAGTTTTAGCAAGCTGCAATAACTCCATTTAAATCTATATAACACATGTGTTTCTATTGAAAACTTCACTCTAGTTAAAACAATTATGTATAATTATAAATGAATCTAAAACTCTGTACATCATCAAATTTAAACTGCTTTCGTGTAATATTATAAAGTTGGAGTGAGATGCTCAGCTGTGAAGCTCAGAACTTGGATATATTGCTGCAACAAGTGAAATTTGATTCCTCTCTGCCTCTATAATCAAGAGACAAATCACAAATGTGTATGTTTTAAGTGAGTAATAAGGTAAGAATTCAATAATTAAAACAAGCTTTTTCTAACATTATAAACAAACTGTCCAAAGGCTTTAGACAATTACGATGTATCGAGACAATCAAAATTTGGTCAGTCTTTTTCTTGTCTTAAAGCCTTATAAATATTAAGATCATCAATAGCTTAAATAAAATGGCTCTTTACCTATACTAAGCTACAGAACCTAATTGTAAGATTGAACTAATAAATGAGAAAAAAATAAATATAGACCTTTGATTATTAGAATCGCAACACACTATGCAACGACATTGGATGACTGTTGAATGAGAATTGTTTCAAGAGCTATACAACTAATTATAAGATTAGATTTAACGTGATATCTAATAAAAGTTTATTAATTAGAAAGCAAAGAAGAGCAATTAAGTTAGACGCTCTGAACAAAGTTAGGATCCTACAACTGATGTACAGATAAAAATAAAATGGGAAGGAAGAATTCTGGGGGTGGTGGAAGCGGAAATGATTTCAGGGATTTTAACACAGGTAAACATTAAACTTAACTATGAGCTTCTGGATGACGAAAAGTGGTGCTTTCCCTATAAGTGCCTATCCCTCCCCTTCATATGATATTTAAAAGAAAATCTGTAATAACGGTGGGGGCCGGGAGGGTAGATATACCACACTTTTCTGGGATCTTGCTGAGTCAAGTATCAACTGTTGGGAATATCAAAGGATGACTCCATGCAAAATTTGAGCCGGATCCAGCCAAAACCGGCCGTGAATTTTATGAAAAACCGTTTTTTTCCGGTTTTTAGGGGGTATCTGTAAATCGATTCAGCTGGAGCAAAACCGGTTAGAGGTACAAAAAATTTTACTTCACATGAAATTTAGCCAATGCAATTGCCTACAAAAATGTACTTCATCATCAACTTGATTGGACAACTCTTTCCCCTCCTAAATGTCCATTAAAACCTCGGAAACGGCAAAAATCGCCAAAAATCACGCCTTCGGCGGCAAATAACGGCTAAACGGTCAGCCGGAGGCGAATGAAACATAAATAAAGAAATGTCTGCCTTAAAAAGTTGTTAAACATCAAAGAGATGCTTGAAGTCTCTAAAACGACTCCTTCCCCTCCTTTAAGGGGAAAAACTGAAAAAACGTGATTTTCAAAAGTATGCCCACTTTGTGGGTGTGGGGGGCACTGAACCCGTCACCCCAGGGTCACCAAATATAAAGTCTAGGCGGCCCACAATGCTGAATTTTCACCAAGTGAAAGTCTTGTGTCATTATCTCTTATGAGAAAAAAGTTATTAAGGGGGGGGGAAGTTCTGCCACTTTCGCGTAAACAGTGTGCAGTGGACTAGGTATTGATTTTAGATTATAGGTTATTTAGGATAAAAGTTTACTTTTGGGTATTAGTTCACGTATATTTAATCATTTTTTGAATAGGTCTCCAGGTTCAGGTGCTGCAGGCTGGAAGGTCGTTTCTGGACAGGTAAAAAAATTAAAAAATTTTTGTTTGAAGAGTTAGAGAGCAACTTATAAAACAAAATATGCTTCTTTTTGAATGTTATTAACATATCTGCAGTAAAAATTAAATTCGGCCTCCAGGTTCAGGTGCTGCAGGCCTCCAGGTACACTCTGGACAGGTAAAAATTAAAAAAAATTATTTGAAGAGTTAAAGGTACACTTATTAAACCAAATATGCAACTTTATGAATGTTATTACCATATTAGAAGAAAAAATGACAATCGGCCTCCAGGTTCAGGTGCTGCAGGCCTCCAGGTACACTCTGGACAGGTAAAAATTAAGTTTTCTTATTTGAAGAGTTAGAGGTACACTTATTTAACCAAATATGCATCTTTATGGATGTTATCATCATATTTGCAGAAAAATTTAAAATCGGCCTCCAGGTTCAGGTGCTGCAGGCCTCCAGGTACACTCTGGACAGGTAAAAATTAAAATTTCTTATTTGAAGAGTTTGATGTACACTTATTTAACCAAATATGCATCTTTTTGGATGTTATTACCATATTTGAAGAAAAAATGACAATCGGCCTCCAGGTTCAGGTGCTGCAGGCCTCCAGGTACACTCTGGACAGGTAAAAATCTAAATTTCTTATTTGAAGAGTTAGAGGTACACTTATAAAACAAAATATGCATCTTTTTGGATGTTATTACCATATTTGAAGAAAAAAAGACAATCGGCCTCCAGGTTCAGGTGCTGCAGGCCTCCAGGTACATTCTGGACAGGTAAAAATTAAAAAAAAATATTTATAGAGTTAGAGGTAAACTTATTAAACCAAATATGCGTATTTTTTGATGTTATTATCATATTTGAAGGTAAATTGATATTCGGCCTCCAGGTACAGGTGCTGCAGGCCTCCAGATCCATTCTAGACAGGTAAAAATTTAAAAAATTTATTTAAAGGGTTACAGGTACACTTATAAAACCAAATATGCATCTTTTTGGATGTTATTATCATATTTACAGAAAAAATTCAAATTGGACTCTAGTTTCAGGTGCTGCATGCCTCCAGGTATTTAAGTGTCAGGAATTCCTGCCTTTTTCTTTAGACGTGGTTTGAATATACAATCTAAGAATTTCTTTATATTTTACTAACCTGGATGGAGAATCTGTAGCTCTGAATGACATCTGGATAAAATTAACCTCTCTCAGTAGTAATTTTAAAATTATTTCATTAGCATCTATACTTTATAATCTGAATCCTATTGAAATTGCATTCCCCATTCTGAGTATCTGTAATATTATATCTTAGACAGAATTATATTTTGCATATGTGTGGAAAACCATACATAAACAAAAAGTAATAAATACAGATCTATCTAGCTGGCTCCTGGAGGCCACCTTGACCCTATCTGGAGCACAACTCAAACCTTTCATCTAAATAAAACAAATTATAAAATTGATTTTTTAAACCTGTCCAGCAGGCTCCTGGAGGCTACCTAGAGCCTGCCTGGAACAAAAATAGAAGACTTACTTAATAAATTTTGTCATATTATTATATTTTAATAATTTTCTATTTAGAAACCTTTCCTCTAATATCAAATATTACCTTTATTGGAATTTACCTTGCCAGCGGCCACAAGCAGTCACCAGTGGTCACCAGGATCCAGGTAAGGTGTCCAAATCAAAAAGTATCAAAAAATATTATAACTACCTGTCCAGAGTGTACCTGGAGGCCTGCAGCACCTGAACCTGGAGGCCGATTGTCATTTTTTCTTCAAATATGGTAATAACATCCAAAAAGATGCATATTTTGTTAAATAAGTGTACATCAAACTCTTCAAATAAGAAATTTTAATTTTTACCTGTCCAGAGTGTACCTGGAGGCCTGCAGCACCTGAACCTGGAGGCCGATTGTCATTTTTTCTTTAAATATGGTAATAACATCCAAAAAGATGCATATTTGGTTAAATAAGTGTACCTCTAACTCTTCAAATAAATGTTTTTAATTTTTACCTGTCCAGAGTGTACCTGGAGGCCTGCAGCACCTGAACCTGGAGGCCCATTGTCATTTTTTCTTCAAATATGGTAATAACATCCAAAAAGATGCATATTTGGTTAAATAAGTGTACATCAAACTCTTCAAATAAGAAATTTTAATTTTTACCTGTCCAGAGTGTACCTGGAGGCCTGCAGCACCTGAACCTGGAGGCCGATGGTCATTTTTTCTTCAAATATGGTAATAACATCCAAAAAGATGCATATTTTGTTTTAAAAGTGTACCTCTAACTCTTCAAATAAGAAATTTTGATTTTTACCTGTCCAGAGTGTACCTGGAGGCCTGCAGCACCTGAACCTGGAGGCCGATTGTCATTTTTTCTTCAAATATGGTAATAACATCCAAAAAGATGCATATTTGGTTTAATAAGTGTACCTCTAACTCTTCAAATAAATGTTTTTAATTTTTACCTGTCCAGAGTGTACCTGGAGGCCTGCAGCACCTGAACCTGGAGGCCGATTGTCATTTTTTCTTCAAATATGGTAATAACATCCAAAAAGATGCATATTTGGTTAAATAAGTGTACCTCTAACTCTTCAAATAAATGTTTTTAATTTTTACCTGTCCAGAGTGTACCTGGAGGCCTGCAGCACCTGAACCTGGAGGCCGATTTTAAATTTTTCTGCAAATCTGATGATAACATCCATAAAGATGCATATTTGGTTAAATAAGTGTACCTCTAACTCTTTAAATAAGAAAACTTAATTTTTACCTGTCCAGAGTGTACCTGGAGGCCTGCAGCACCTGAACCTGGAGGCCGATTGTCATTTTTTCTTCTAATATGGTAATAACATTCAAAAAGATGCATATTTAGTTTAATAAGTGTACCTTTAACTCTTCAAATAATTTTTTTAATTTTTTTACCTGTCCAGAAACGACCTTCCAGCCTGCAGCACCTGAACCTGGACACCTATTCAAAAAATGATTAAATATACGTGAACTAATACCCAAAAGTAAACTTTTATCCTAAATAACCTATAATCTAAAATCAATACCTAGTCCACTGCACACTGTTTACGCGAAAGTGGCAGAACTTCCCCCCCCCCCTTAATTAAAATTTCAAATTGTGATTTTTTGATGGATTTCTTTGATGAAATGACAGGCTGGTCAATTTTTAGGCCATTTTTTGCTGTTTTCGGCCCACCACGCCCAAACGGTTTGAGATAATCTCACGGGACCTTTTGCCCGACCTAAGCCTGGTTATTTGTAAGGTCTAAGAAAAAAAAATCCCGGATTGGATGAAGCATGACGTCGCTGCGTGCCGTCAAAAATTGCTGGTCGGCTCATTTTGCCCCCTCAAACCCTCACCTCGTGCCATTTTTCTGTGTAAAGATTATAATTATAATCTTTTGCGTAAGTCTGTTTATTTTCCTAGACCTCACAAATAACCAGACTTAGGTTGGGCAAAAGGTCCCGTGAGATTATCTCAAACCGTTTGGGCGTGACGGCCCAAAAACCGCAAAAAATGGCCTAAAAATTGACCGGCCTGTCATTTCATCAAAGAAATCCATCAAAAATTCACAATTTGAAATTTTAATTAATTAATAACTTTTTTCTCATAAGAGATAATGACACAAGACTTTCACTTGGTGAAAATTCAGCATTGTGGGCCGCCTAGACTTTATATTTGGTGACCCTGGGGTGACGGGTTCAGTGCCCCCCACACCCACAAAGTGGGCATACTTTTGAAAATCACGTTTTTTCAGTTTTTCCCCTTAAAGGAGGGGAAGGAGTCGTTTTAGAGACTTCAAGCATCTCTTTGATGTTGAACAACTTTTTGAGGCAGACATTTCTTTATTTATGTTTCATTCGCCTCCGGCTGACCGTTTAGCCGTTATTTGCCGCCGAAGGCGTGATTTTTGGCGATTTTTGCCGTTTCCGAGGTTTTAATGGACATTTAGGAGGGGAAAGAGTTGTCCAATCAAGTTGATGATGAAGTACATTTTTGTAGGCAATGGCATTGGCTAAATTTCATGTGAAGTAAAATTTTTTGTACCTCAAACCGGTTTTGCTCCAGCTGAATCGATTTACAGATACCCCCTAAAAACCGGAAAAAACCGGTTTTTCATAAAATTCACGGTCGGTTTTGGCTGGATCCGGCTCAAATTTTGCATGGAGTCATCCTTTGATATTCCCAACAGTTGATACTTGACTCAGCAAGATCCCAGAAAAGTGTGGTATATCTACGGGAGGGGAGTTTTATTCTCATATATTTAACTTATGCGGGGGTGTTATTTTTCAATTTATTTCAAAATAAGGGGGATTCCTTAGACACTTCTAAAATTGTAAATTTCTTCTTCAAATGTAAAATTACTAGCGGATACGCCCCTACCATCTAGGGGTTCTTTACTCGAAGTGGCAGAGATAGGCTAACAAATAGTTGAAAACCATCCCAAGAACTAAGTCTGTAATCAAAATTTCCTATACTCATCCCAGGACCTGTGTGAAGTGTACCTAAAATTAAGAACCCAATAGGTTCAGTAGTTATTGATATATTAAGCTTCAGACAAAAAACCTTGTTACTTTATATAAAAGGATGTTATTTGTTCAGTTGATCAATATAGAAAACGAATAGGACGCCAGGATTCTAAAAAAGAAAAAGAACATTTAAGGTTTGTTATCTTCTTTTATAATTTTTACATTTAGCGGCCTCGCTTACAGCTTCTATTGGCTTCATATATTATCATTCTTTTCTCTCTCCAACTGCCAACCTTTAAATACTCAACAATTGTCGATAGTATGAATAGTAAATCAAATTGCTCGGTTGATTTTTTAAAAGCGAAGCTTTTCTATAATTAGGGTCATTTTGCCGTACGTCCGTCCGAGATAGATAGCTTTTATTCGTTAATTTGGGCATGTTAGAATTGTCCTATCGATTTCAAATTTTGCATGATGATTCCTGTAGTAGTTAGGTACGATTTAGAAACCGTAGCAACTCTATAATCATTACCAGAATGTCCGTACGTCCATTTTAAACATGTGGATTTTTCTACTTTTTTAACAACAAATTTTTATGTAATCTAATTATCCGTTTGATCTGATTTTTGGTATATTGATTCCTGGGACAACAAAGAATAATAGTATAAGCGAATCAACTCTATAATCAAGTCCTAAAAATGTAAGTATGTTCATAAACATTATCCTGTATCAAGCAGTTTTCCAACAAATTTACTTAAATTTTGCTTTAACTCTTTCGATACTTTTATATTCTGATTATTCAGTTCAGACACTATACAAGTGTTAATGTTCGTTGGTCCCACCGTTTCAGTGCTTTGCTTTTATGGATGTTGTCATCCTTGTTAAGGTGTAGGACTATTTTTTCATTTTCATTATAATTATGTCAGAAACAATAAACTTTCAATTTCAGGGCATCCGCGAGATCTCATGACGAAAAAGATATTAAAGCCAAAAATTACAAAGATTCGGTAAGATTCCTAATTTTTTTAATTTCTCAAAATTTAATAAGGGAAATTTTGCACTATAATTCAGGGATCTAAAGGGATAAGACAATGGCTGATAAATTGATGTATATCCCCAATTATGATATACAAAATTACCCCTTCTGTAGTTTGAATACTCAGCTTAATAAGAAAACTAATCAGAATTCAGTAAAAGTCCCCAACGTTATTAAACCGAATAAAAGGTGTTATTGTAAACTTTGGTTTAATAAACAGTCAATGTCCCTCTCTCTCTCTGACTATAGTTAAATCTACCTCCTCTCCCCATCCTTGGGTTTGACTAAAATTTTCTCTATTTTCTTTAATTGAGTTAAAAATCTTCAGATTATTTTTTTTATAATTTTCAGGTATTGATTCTAGTTGGTGTGGCCGCAGTTTTTACATCAATTTATATCTTTTTATATCTTGTAATATGAAAAATAATAAAAATTAAAGAAAATCTCATAATTAGTGATTATTAAACTGTCCTTTCTTTGATGAAACTTGATTTCCGGCTGTCTATGATGAAAACACCGTGACTATACTTTTGCAAGTTGTAGATGTGCTGGGCCGGCACCCCACTCAAACTATGTTATTTATAAAACAAATATTTACTTACAAAATAGTTAAAAATTCAATATATATTTTGTAAATTCACTGGTTATGTTACTGCAAATAATTTTGTTATCAACTATCATTATGCATTCACTAACATACTTTTATAAATTTACATTTTCAATAAAGCTTTTATAAACATACCAATATGTCTTTTTATTATAAATTTCATGTAAATTTTTTTTGGATATAAAGTTTTTGAAAAACATTTTCTTAATGTTTTTAATTTGAGTTCTTAAAATATTTATAATTGAGATCATTTCTAAAACTAAAATCTTTGCTTTAAAAAAATTAATTAAGCCCAGTATTTACTAGAATATTACATTTTACAACATTTTTTTCTACATTAACATACAATGATACAATATTTTACTAAAATCATTGACATTTAAGGCATTGATAAAGTTTTGCATAAAAATTAAACTTAAAGGGGGGGGGGGGGCGAAAGTGACACTTTTTGAAACCAAAACTAAAAGTCAACAAAGGAACTCAACTAAAAAAAGAGTTAAAGGTCTGAGATTTTGCATGGCAGTTGCTTTATAGGGGTACAATATGGAACTGTGAAGAAACAGCGGCGCAACCGCCGAAAACCGCCGTTTCCCGCCGAAATTTTTTTTGCCTTTTCTCGGCGGTTTTCGGCGGTTGCGCCGCCGTTTCTTCACAGTTCCATATTGTACCTCTATAAAGCAACTGCCATGCAAAATCTCAGACCTGTAACTCTTTTTTTAGTTGAGTTCCTTTGACTTTTAGTTTTGGTTTCAAAAAGTGTCACTTTCGCCCCCCCCCCCCCTTTTAAATACAGGGAATTAAAACATAAGAGTAATTGAGGAAGTATAAAAAAGGGAATCTGACAATTCTTACAGAATTTAAATCTGTATTTATTATTTCCCTAATAGTATCCTAAACACAAATATCTTATATTTTTTATTCCTAAATAACTTTAAGTATAAAATTTATTGAGTATATTTCACAATTAAAATAATCTACATAAGACTAAAATTTTTAAATTAAAGTTTCTTCTTATTAAGAATAAAAAACAAATTATTTTTTTGTTAAGTAATCGTTTTTCTCTGAATTTTGAATATTAATTATGTCGCAACAATAAGCAATGTTTATCATAAATAAAAAAACAATGAACAGTAAGTTCAAGAAAACAATGAAGAACCAGAACTTGGTAAACAAAATATATATAACACCTTATGCAATCTTATTTTAAACCATGATTAAGGAGTAAAATCAATAAATAATATTGTTTACATACTATAAGGGGACTATGCACGACAGCGAGCTATATACATAATGCAGTGGTGTCAAACATTTTGTGTTTGAATATATTAGATTTATTTCAAATAATTTAAGTTTAAAGAACGAAAAAATGTAAACACTTTCTATCACGGTTCTTGAAGTAAAATTAAAAATTCAATAACTATTTTTGTTGAAATAACATCAAATTTATTACTTGACATCACTGCAGGAAGGTTTTAGATCACTTGATATCTTGAGTGCAAATTTAAACATTAAAACAAAACTGTAAGGATGAAAACTTAAGTTATAATTTCTGGGAATACATTTTTAGTTTTAGTTGTAAGATAAAATAACAAAACGAAAGAAAAATAATTATTTACTATTATTACAATAAACTAAAATAGTTTTTTACATGAATCAAACTAAACACTGTACTTGAGTTCAACAATATAAAGCAGAAGGAATTAAAAATGACAACAGACTAAAATGCATTGCTATTTATCTAATAATTAAACTAAAGCAAATGCATTTAGATGCAAAATTTTGATTTATGTCGACATACTTAGAACAATAATAGGGTGTTTGAAGAAATATCATAATCTCATTGTTGAGTCTTCAGATTTGTTTGCCACCCAAACAAAAGGTTTAGCGTTGTAATTAAGGCAATTAAAAACTACAATCATAAACTAAAGATAAAAATTTGAGACTAAAATTGAACTTTATTTTAAGCATAGGGTAGATCATGGCAAGTTTTGTTTATATTAATTTTCAGCATACAATTACATATACTAGGATGGTTTTGTCCTAATAAGGAACTATCAATGAGTGGGACTTACTTATATTTAACTTATAAGAGTAGACTGCTGTTATTTGTCCCAAGTCTGTATTTACTCAGATCTACCCTACATCTTTTTAACAATATAAATTTGTTTCTAATAAATGGTGCAAATATATAGTACAAACATTTAGTGTTTAATTTTTTTTTATCATATTATACATTATTTTGTCTAGTTTTCTAATGAACATGTTCAGTCCGGCATTTCTAGAGTTATGGCTGGGGCGAGTGTCTCCTCTATTCTTTTCTTTTTCTTTCCTATAATATCAAATATACAAAGGTAAATAAAGTTAATTAATTATCCATACTTAATCAGTTTTTGATTCCAGTCCATTGTACCTATTAATAGACATACTTTCCTTTTGTTTAAAAGGTTTATAAAATGATTCATTATTTTGTGATTTATGCAACTTTTTATCATCAGCTAGGCCTCAATTTCACCGCTTTTATTATTGTAGCTTCTCTAAATTCCCTACGTCCGTAGTTTTCTACTACTTATGAACATAAGTGTTCTTGTTTTAATATCTACTACCTAGTGTACTTTAATATACAGGGTGAGTCAGAAAAACTGAGTTTTCTGATACAACCAATAGGAATATGGAAAAAACAATTATAGGTTCTTGTTCTCTACAAAAAAAAATACATTAAACTTAGAAAAGGTGTTTTTTGAATATTTCTGAAAACAACGGCGCTTTTTAAAGCATAAAGATTTCAAAAAGTGTGTTTGATGACTTTTTCGTCTATTATTTTGTGTTTTTTTAAGTAGATTTCTTTCTAATAAAATATTTCTGCCATTCTAAACAGATGACCAAACATATTCTTTATTCATTCAAGTTTTTATTCAACAGATTCTAAATATTTAGCATCTTAAAAATACAATTTATTCAATTAATATTTTTACAGTATAAATCAGATTATCAGATGATGACCTGATTTAAACTTCAAAATCCCCGCCCCTTTTGACAAATTATGCTTATATATCTATATTCCGTCATAATAACAAAATAGGGTAATATTTAAAAAAGGCATTTTTATAAAATAAATTCAAACTTCAATAACTTTTTTGTCTTTAAAAAGGTTTTATTTTCTTTATACTATAAGCTACGTTATTAAAGAAAATTCTTTTACTAAAAAAACGCATCACAATCAAGAAATGTGAAAAAATTACAAATTGCAGTATTCTAAAAATGCTCATGTGAGGAGCCAAAAAGCATTTCACCTTTAAAACTCATTTAGGTACTTTTCTTAGACCCTACTAAATTAATATTGAAATTCTACGATTTTTTTTATACAAAATAGATGAGTTATTTTAATTTTTTCTTGATCAACATTTTTCACACAAGGCATTTTTTGACACCATACACCTATCATAGAGGCCGCATTTATAGAGATAATGAAAAACACCTTTACAAGTTTGATGTGCTTTTGTACTGAGAACAAGGACATATAATTATTTTTTTTCTGTATTCCTTCTGGTTGTTTCTGAAAATCGAAAAACTCAGTTTTATTTGACTCGCACTGTATTTCTCTTCTAATATCCTAGTCTTTTGTTTTGGATAGGTATTAATAAAATATTATGAAATTAATAACATTTCAGTTACTTAATTTGAAATATAAGGTCACTTGTATTAATATCTACCTGAATGAGATCTATTCTGGCGGTCATATTGTTCAAGCTCCCCCTCAACACCTCCCCTACTGTTTGTACTTGAAGCGTTGTTGTTGTTGCTGGAGTTATTGTTATTATTGTTGTACAGGCTGTACGAGACATTTCCAAACAATTGTAGACACGGGCACACGGAGAAGAGAAACTGGCAAGGTGGTTTCCTCAGTCCAAACCAGTATTGGTTTCCTTAAATAATATATAAATGTCATACTACTAAAAATCGAAACATATTAGTTAGATTATCAACCCTGATATGATTACGTACAATGAGTCTTGTAGTAATAAAAAAATAGTTTTAAATAAGGAAAATCAAATTCGAGGATTCTCTATAATAAGGATCTGTACGTTTCTAAGTATTTTTAAATCTCCTACTATAATATTAAGTAACAAAGTTTCTAGGTACATAGTATTATTCTAATTTTTAATTTCTTAATTGAGCGGGGATTATGAAAAGTTATACTCCTAATTACAGGCCAATTAGTCATAAAGTTATAAAATATAAAAAAATAGCTACTCTATACTTAAATTGTGGCACATAAGTTAGTACAACTATCATTAATTTACCTCCTCGGGAGCCAAAGGAGGTGATTATGACTGTGAAGAATGTAAGGAAGAGTGGGGAAGCTGCAGCAAAGTAGGTGATCTGGATAGTGTTATCCAACTTGTTTGTCAACAGCACCAAGAAAACCAGCAAAGGCACCACAAGGAAGCTATAACCTACACAAATAATTTAATTTTGAAATTCATTTTAAATCTAGAGACTTCCATCAAGGACATTAGGGAAAAAACCAGGGATCTTAAGGGATGGACAGTGAAAATAAAGTACTATTACTAACCGCCGTTATCATTTGTAGTCCCTTCTTCCTAGGACAAAACATTAAATACATGAAACTATACATATTTCTTTATTACAGCCTACCCTTTTTAAGATAACATAATGCCTCTATAATTTTGGCTTGGAATGCTTATTTTTTATTTGAACTGAAACTGAAATGTTGTTGGAAAATTCCCATGGAATATTACAATTTACTGCATAACATACTTTGTCCACTCAATACATAATTCTTCGATTTAAAAAGGCATATAGCAACAAATATAATCAGTTACCTAAAGCTGAATTAGTGGATGATCTTCTCTGATCTGAATTAACATCCGGCATGCGCAGGAGGATACCAGCAAATATTATGGTGTAGAGAACACCTATCAAGGACACGCACAGCACTATCCACAAGGGTATAAAGGTCACCTCCCAGGACCATCTCAAAAGACTAAAATAGTTGTAGATGGTATCTAGTCTATGAAGTTTTTCAGAGTTTTCATAATGAAATAAACTTTATGAATTTGGAATTTCCTTTTATGTATGTAGTCAAAAGTTTAAGCTATGATTATTTTCTTCAGGATTCAAATCACAACAATAATCAAACAAAAAAATAAATATTATTTGTCTCGTTTTTCAGTTTTGACTTGCATAATGTTATGTTAAATACGTGCATTTCAAGAAAAAAAAACTTACTGGTCTAATTTTAGAGCTAGAAATATAAACTGAAGGCTGTTGACCGCACAGAAAAGCTCAAGTTGAAATGATCTATCATGGCGGACACTCCATACACAAATTCCAACAGAAATTATGCTCAAAAACACAAGTGGAATAAAAACCTAAAAAACACATTTTAATACAATTAGATTTGGAAAAAGGTACCTAACTTATTCTTTCAAAATTTTTTTCTAAAAATATCTACACTCTACAGCTGGCTAATCTCATCCTAATAATCGCAGTTCCAAAATTAATCAGTTTCAATATAGAACAGATTTTTATTTTCTCAATTGTAGGTAAGAAGAAAATGAACATACCAAAATCCACTGGTGTCTGTGTGACTCAAGGTTGTCAGCGACTAGAAGCTCAAACATGAGAAGGAGTAAGTGTACAGCTAGAGAGATGAGCATGGCTTTGTACTGAATGTATTCTTCTGTGTTAACTCTTGCATGGGGACGACGCCACCATACATATGAACCAACTAAAGCTCCTAAAACTGAAATAAAAGTCCTTTAGTAGAGTAAGTTTTATCACCCTAAACATTTTGGGGATTTCCAGAAAAGGAAGGAAGCGGTGTATTATGCATTTGTTACTTCTTTAACAATTCAAAATATCTTTCGAAAAACACACATAAGCAGACATACAATTCATTGTGTGTGTGTGTGTTAGTTATCAATAAAAATACTTTAAAAAAATGAGGTTTAAAAGATCTTTCAGATGATACTTACTTGCTATTCCCTTCCAGATCCATAATGGCAAGAAGACAGTCCAGTAAGACACATTAATCTCACCGTCAAGTTTCAATGTGTAGAGTAAGGAGAAGGCCAATAAGGCACTGAACACCACAAATTTACTGGCGTTGAATTCCTGCAACAATTTATGTTATTTACATCATATGTAAGGTCTGATTATCATATGTGAATTTGAAATAACTGGCATTTTTAAAAAAGAAATAAACACTAAACTTTTGTATTTTACAATTACAAAAGTATAGCTAAATGTTAATAAATAAAATCTAAAAGTAAAACCAAATAGTTTATAAATAAAATCTAAAAATAAAACAAATCAGAGATAACAACGCTTAATTAACCTGAAAAAATCCTTGTAGGTTGACCATTTTGATGATATAGATTATAACTTAAAAATGGATACTGCTGATCCCAAGAGAGAGACTGCAGACATATATTATGCATTCTACATTTTCATCTGAACAACAAATTCAATTACCATCATCTAGTTGTTAAATATTTGCATTATATAAATTTTGTAAAAAAAAACATAATTGAGCATTCTTTTACGATAGTTTAAACAATGTTAAGAAAGGTCTAGTAAGGTTCCCTGCATGGGATAGATACAAGTTTTTAGAATGAAAAAAAAGTAAAGTGGTGTTTAAAGTTCAACAGTTAAAAATATTTCATAATTTGGTTTTTAATCTTAGTTTGATTAAGGAATAAGCACTATAGGTAGGGTTATAGAATTAAAGTACAAATTTTTTTTGAGGAAAACAAATTCGCGTATTTTCAATCTCGAAGAATATAAACTGTTGTTAATGTTATCTATCCTACATATTAATAAGTGGTAAGCTTAAGTTTTCTAAAATAACTGGCCCAAATGGGTTAAACTTTTCAGGGAAGCTTTACATATGTTTTGGTGTTTTAATGCTATTTTCTGGCCTTCCCCACCATCACCTAGGCAATAAGTACTTTGCATAATGTAGATAGATAATAATCAAATAATTGTAAAGCTTTTTACATGTAATATCTAAACACATAATATGTTTACACATTGTTGACACTAAATAAACAAAAGACAAATATATCAATATAAAGTAAACAATATTATCTATAATAAAAATAGCAAATATAACATGCATGTTAAATTCCAGAAAACAAAAGCCCATTTCTAATCTCTATGCTCGAACTTTTCTCATGAAGTTTCCCTATTAAGCATAAATATCATAAGATCAATTATTTTTTAAAAATCTACGAACTACTGTTCCATACTTAGAAAGATTTGCAACTTTAAGTTGAGCTCCGACCTACGTACAATTAACTTTAAGGGCTGCGCTTCCAAGACGTGGGAGATAAGTATCATAGCATACAACCATCTCAAGATGTATTAATATAAAACACCTATACAATCTACGATAAAAGTTTAAGAGATCTTTTGCTGCGACGTAAACCTCATACTAACTTCTAATATTAAGGGATTCTTATGATATGGTATATTTTTAAGTAGATATAAAAATAAAATGTTCAATTCTTAAGCATCATCAAACTGCTGCCTTTAGAAAATAGGTACTAATAACTACAATAAAGACTTTAATATGCAAAAGTATTGTTCAATAATGAGAGGAGAAAAGTATGGAAAGCTAATTAAATAAAAAAATTAAATAGAACAGGTCCTTAAATTGGATTTCTATTTTATTATTATGACGTCAATATTGTAACGAAAATTAATAGTTTTATTTAAATCTACGAGAAACAAAAAATAGTTAGGAAGTCTACATCAATTCTCTAGGTACTTACTGGGACAATAAATAAAAAAAAATATAATAATAATACATCTCAATTTCTCAAATTTGGTATTTGTTGTGCAATATGGTGGAATTTCAAAAAATACATTAAACGTGTCTCTAGGAGCATTTTGGCAAGCGGCCCAGGTCGTTCGGAATGAAACGTGGAAAGACAAGGATAAAAAGTTAATATGAGAAGTCTAAAGTGACACAGTTTGAGAGATCTTAAGCGAATTATGTGAAAAAATTCGCTCGTAGTATTGAATTAAAAGTAAAAGGGCTGATATAGAAAGCCTGGAGAGTTAGCAGACAGAAAAAATTAAATTAACCTTAGTTGTCAGCTACGGCCGTTAGATGGCGGTAGAGAGACGTAGTATAGAGGGAGTACCTCTTGCGGCGTATTCGTGCATTATAAATGATATACAGGCTATATGAAGCGGCAGGGGCCGACAATGATGTATAGGCACGTTTATATACTCTTAACTGAGTGGTAGTAGAGGAGGACTCTACGTATGGCGGTACAGGCCAGATAAGTTTCTCAATTGCGGTAGGCAGATTGTGAGACGGAACGGTACAAGTTTAGATTAAAACCACGAGGGGTGGTTGTTGTCAAGCTGAGCGCGAAAGCAAGTAGTCATACACACACACACGCACACACACACTTACACTCGGACTACAGGGGCCGAGAGAAAGCTCGCTGTTTTACTTCATTCTTTATCTGACCATTGAACGAACAACATCTAAATACAAAAGTGAAAGAATAAAGAATAAAGGATAGTTGAAACATAGATTTATGCTACAAAGTCGCTTGTGATATTAATCGTTTAAGTTTTTTCTAAAAATTTATTTTTTGTAGCATTAGTTTCGCAATCCTTTATGAAACGATAATATTAATTGTATATGTAAAGTGAATTAATCCTTTTAAATGAGAAAGTAGATTTAAGTTTCGAGAATGGTTTTTTATAAGGATAAAATATTTCAGTTTAGATAGTGGTATGTAAATCAGAATTACCTAAGATTCAAAATTAAGCACGTTTTCGTAAAAAATCGACAAACGAACGTTTCAATTGTACGAATAAGCGTTCAACTGTGAATTTTTATCGAAAATTTTCTATCGAAAATGTGCTTATTTAAGATTGATGAACGAAAATTTGTTAAACGATTCGAATGAAGCACATAAGACAAAGAACTTATTCTGTTCCTATAAATCCTTTAAATTTACCATTCTCGAAACTTCTGGGTTACTTTAGATGGAACAGATTTACTCGTTCCGAGTCTTTCCGCGTTTTATTTCGATCGAGCTTCGGACAATATGACAAAATTGAGTAGGTACACGTTCCAAACGGATTTTTCTGGAATTCAAGCTATGAAATAATAATGTGAGGTTTTCATTGAAGTATTCAAAACGAAAAAGAAAATTGGTATTTGTTGTGCAATATGGTGGAATTTCAAAAAATACATTAAACGTGTCTCTAGGAGCATTTTGGCAAGCGGCCCAGGTCGTTCGGAATGAAACGTGGAAAGACAAGGATAAAAAGTTAATATGAGAAGTCTAAAGTGACACAGTTTGAGAGATCTTAAGCGAATTATGTGAAAAAATTCGCTCGTAGTATTGAATTAAAAGTAAAAGGGCTGATATAGAAAGCCTGGAGAGTTAGCAGACAGAAAAAATTAAATTAACCTTAGTTGTCAGCTACGGCCGTTAGATGGCGGTAGAGAGACGTAGTATAGAGGGAGTACCTCTTGCGGCGTATTCGTGCATTATAAATGATATACAGGCTATATGAAGCGGCAGGGGCCGACAATGATGTATAGGCACGTTTATATACTCTTAACTGAGTGGTAGTAGAGGAGGACTCTACGTATGGCGGTACAGGCCAGATAAGTTTCTCAATTGCGGTAGGCAGATTGTGAGACGGAACGGTACAAGTTTAGATTAAAACCACGAGGGGTGGTTGTTGTCAAGCTGAGCGCGAAAGCAAGTAGTCATACACACACACACGCACACACACACTTACACTCGGACTACAGGGGCCGAGAGAAAGCTCGCTGTTTTACTTCATTCTTTATCTGACCATTGAACGAACAACATCTAAATACAAAAGTGAAAGAATAAAGAATAAAGGATAGTTGAAACATAGATTTATGCTACAAAGTCGCTTGTGATATTAATCGTTTAAGTTTTTTCTAAAAATTTATTTTTCCCTCCCTCCCACTCCCTTAAATTTTTTCATCAGTATGTTTTAATTTTATAGCATTTTCTTTATATATTTTTTCCTTTTCATAATTCGTCGGTTTTTTATGCACGTGGTTTTTGATAGGGCAATAATAGATAGTTTTATGATTCAAATTTCAAATTTTATGTTATAAGACTTAACCTAAAAATTTTTATAGGGGTTATTTTTAATGTCGATTCGATTTAATTCCTTTAAATAATAGTTTTTCATTCATAATGCGTTGTTTATTTTATATGAGTTCATTCTAGATTTTTGACTTATATTATATAAAATTTTTCAGATTTTTTATCATAAGCCTTTGTTTCTATCTCGTACGGCGCATATTCACACATAAGATGGCCGACGGTGAGGATGAGATGCAGCTGCCACATTTGGGTGACATAGCCCAAGAATTGCCGGCATTTGAGGATGAAAACGGTTTCGAACCTGTATCTCCAGGTATTATTTTAATTAACAGATTATTGGCTATTAAGTATAGAGTTTTTCTTGTAATCACGTATCTTGATATAGACCTATGGTTATATACGTTACATCAATGCTTGTTTTTTAAAAAAAAAAAAAAAAATTTTATTCGACTCGTGCATACACTTGTTTAAGGCACAGTAATATATAAATTTACGTTAGCTGAATTGCAAATCTGTCGACTACATTCATAGTTTTCTCATTTTGGACATGTTTTGTTTAGTTTTAACCATTCAAAATAGCATTTGCAATGTATAAATGAAAATCGATAATGGAAATAGCTTTTTAATTTTTAGCAGCGGACGTAGATGATGATCCTGCCGTTGATAGTGACGAAAGTGTCCATGATCAAGAGGATCAGATTGACGCCGCTCATGCGCAGTTCCATGAATCACAACCAGCTCCTATGATGGATGAAATTGCGGAGGCGGATCGAATGAATGATGGAAACGGAAGAGATCCAGCGGAATTGTTGGCCATGCTAGGTGATGATGCACCAATGGGAGCCAGACCGTTTCGTGCTTCCACACCTCTCATTCCAGCACCTCAATCGTACATTCAACAAGAAAGGGCCAGATATGGTCAACATGATCATGTTAATAGAGTAGCACAGCATCACCCTCAGCATCTACCACAGTGTCGGCCTGGCCCAGTTCATTATCCATCTCAGAATCAGGCAATGAATTTTAGTAATGTTAACATAAATGCGGCACCATATATGGCAGGAGGCGCGGCAGCTAGGCCACAACCGCAGCAAAACGGCGAACGCATACGCCATAGGTCGGAGGAACTACCCAGAGTGCCGACAAAATCAGCTCAGTCTGTCATGCCTCCACGCGGTACATGTCATGACCGAGGATCAGCGGCTGACAGGCCCTTATCTGTCGATAATTCGGGTCAGGTACCAAACAGTGCTCTTATCGACGTGATTCGCATGCTAGTCAGCGACAGAAATCAGAAAAACCAGCAGAGCACCAGTACTTCCCAACCATCGACCAGCAATGGTGTTGGCGGTGTTCAGCAACAGCAAGTTCAACAGCAGCAGAGGGCTGGCATGCAAGCGCCTCAAGCAGCCAATTTTCAACAGGCTACGCCATTTCCCCAAGGTTGGCAGATGGTCGCGTTACCAAGCAGAAGACTTGTCGCAGGCGTGCCTACAAAAACGAAGCCGCCCGGTTTCTGCCTAGTACATTATGCTGTTACGCAACAAACCAGACTGGGAAAAATAACTGAGGTCAATGCGCAGAATTGCCGTGACTCCAGTTATTTGAGGTTGATGCAGAAGACTGGCCTCGATCTATTGTCTGTTCAGAATTATATCGAGGTAACATTATTACAACTATTCGACAAAGAATATCGTTCACAGTTCTAGTCTTATCTCCTTTTTTACAGTTTTTTCGAATAATTTTTTGATTTCACAAGTTATATGGCAGTGGACTTGTGGTTATCTTTAATACTATAGATCTTAATAAGCACTAGAGCGGTTTATCTAAACAATGTAATATTTGAGGTTGTTGTGGTATACCACCATATTTGATTTAAGTACCGTTTAAGTGTTATAAGAATTTGTTACGATTTTAAACTATAATTTAGGATGCAGTTCGCGAGCTTTACAATTTGTATTTGCCCCCTGAGGCCCACGCCACCGTCCATCGCAGTATGGAGTTCTCGCTTATGGCCATCGAGCTGCTCAAGTTCATGAGTCTCTACATGAGCTTGACGTTTACAAACAGCCCCTCGGTGGTTGTCAAGTTTGCCTGCAACGATAATCGTGAAGTTCTGCAGGGTGAGAGGCTCACCAGATTAAATACTTTGCGCAAGGAGCATGAAGAAAGTGAGAAGCGCAGACGGGACAGAGAGCGAGAGGCCAGGCCATCTGCGAAACGTTTCACTGGCACGTGCCACAATTGGTAAGCGTTTAAATTTTTTAACATATCTTTTTTGCTGCCAGTTTGAATGTGTTGTAATGATAATTGGATCTCGATTTTGCGCGGGCAATCAATGGATATGCCAATAGATAATCAAAGAAGTTTTTTCTTTTCGAAAAATACATAGTTTAGTTTTTTAAAAAATATATATATATTCGCAATTTAACTTACTATTTAGCACAGAGTTTTTTAGTTGTTAAACTCAGCCGGTTTAATGATAATTATATTTTCAGCCAGAAACAAGGCCATAGAGCCTCCCAGTGCACAGCTCCTAAGAAGAAGGATTGAAGCGAGGCTTCGAGTTCCCCGGCCATAGCGATACTTCCATCTACCAAAGCCGAGGAACTCCTCATTGACGATGTTATCGCTCCACTCGATAACGATAATTTACCTGACACAAAAACTATTGACTTTAACTCCAACGGTAACATTGAAATCGACGACAATACTTCTGTTAAAATTGTTACCAGTGACTTAGTCGTAAGTTCTTTAAGTGACATATCTGACCAAGAATTTGCGGCTTTTATTGACAAAGAAATTGACCGGTTGCAAGATCTGGGTTTCGGTCCAGTTGCAGGAGGGATCCATGATCCAAAGGCCCAGTTATTTTATAAACAGATTTTAAACGCCAGTGATTCCGTTTTAGAATTATTAAGAGACGGTTATAAACCGGACATAGTTACTCCTCTTCCTGAGGCGACAGACCTTAGGAACAACATGAGCGCGTTGCAAAACATTCAATTCGTTCAGGCAAAGACAGACAAATGGGTTAAGGAGAACATTGTTAGGAAAGTCGATTATAAACCATATTTTGTCAACCCTTTGACGGTGGCGTCAAAGTTGGATAGTGAGGGTAACGTGAAATTACGTCAGTGTTTAGATTTGTCACGTACACTGAACGACTGTTTAAGACAAGTTTCTATGAAAATGGAGGATATTTCCATGGTTCTTCCCAGAGTCACGCCCGGCTGCTGGATGTCCGTGTTGGACATCTCAGCGATGTATTGCCATTTGGCATTACATCCAGAGTTCCGTGGTTTATTCGGCTTCGCGGTTGTCAACGCCTCTGGCACGCGGGAGTTCTATGAGTTTTTAACACTGCCATTCGGCACAGGTTAGTTTTTGTTTTATTTCCTAATTCAATCAATGGCATTATTTCGATGCGCAAGCGTTAACACGCCTAAGGATAGCGATGCCTATTGTCTTAATGAGTACAATATGAACTGTATTTGACAACCTTATGCATACCAAAAACCAAAAAACGAGTGTATAGTTTTTGTTTTTTACGTTTTGGTAGTGTTTTTCTTAAGAAATGATCGAGCGTCGAATTTAAATTGTACATATTTTTTAAAATTTGATCCATAAGAATGCAATATTTTTTGTCAGGACCAGCCACATACATAATGAATTCTCTGATAGTCCCCATACGAAGATTCTGCCACGCTCGAGGCATAGACTTGTCAACGTTTGTTGATGACTCGTTCAATTCAGCCTTGTCTAAAATTAAAGGATTGGCCAGCCTTAAGTTCATAAAATTTGTGTTCGAAAGCACAGGCTGGACATTAAACTTATCGAAATGTGTCGGGCCTACTACTTCTTTGTGTTACCTGGGCTTTAATTTAGACTCAATTTCTATGAGAATCAGTGCTCCCCTAATGAAGATAATAATTCTCACAAATGACATTAACGCTGCCATTTCAAAGGCTGACAAGGTTGGCGTAATATACGCCAAAGAATTAGCGCATATCCTTGGCGTATGTTGTCACCTTCTCCATTCTCATGGGAGTATAATGAGAGTGGTGACTAGAGCATGCCAGCAGACACTCGGATTGACTGTTCAGGAGCATGGATGGTCCGGGTCTTTAGCTATAAACGATAGAATGTTACAAGAATTCGAAATGTTGAAGGTTTATCTAATAAGGTGTGTACATTCGAGTTTTTAGTTTTCGAAACATTTTTAAGATTTTTATGCTTATTTTTCCCCTGGCATTTTACGAATGTTTTGTTTAATTTCGGTTGCATTTTGACGTTTAGTTAAATATGAATATACACTTAAATATTCTTTGTTTTTATTTCAGTTTCAACGGACAACCTGTCAACAAGTGTAATGTTGTCATCAACATTATCCAACCTGCGAAGCAGGCAGTTTTGCTGGAAGCTGTAGATCCTTTAGACATCACACAGATAGAGTCCATCATGGTCTCTGATTCAAGCGAATCCAGAGCTTATGTATTTGAAGCGGAGCAACTTCGTTTCATTAAAGAGTTTCCATTTGAATACGACGAAATGCAGCAGTCTAGCACGCTGCGAGAGTTGTTGGCAGTTGTGAAAATGTTTGAACAGGAGTCCTTTCTCCAGCAAAATAGACACAAAACAGTGGTTTGGTGTACGGACAATCGCGGTTTAGTTAGTATTTTGAACCGTGGCTCTAGAGTGGAAATTCTGCAGCGCCATGTGATAAATATAAAGTTAGTTCAGCTACAATTTAACATTATTCTTCTGCCAGTATGGCAAAGGAGGAGCACGCTGCTGCTAAAAATCGCTGACGAGGGATCCAAAGTAAGTAACACCGACGAGTGGTCGGTAGCCCTCGAGGATTATAATCTAATATGTGAAAAATTTGTAGTTATGCCGGAAATCGATCTCATGGCCAGCGCGGCCAATACAAAATGTTCGGCGTTTTATTCAAAGTTGCCGGATAAAACGGCATTAGGCACTGACTTTTTTATACAAGAATTGGATAATAAGCGTGTCATGTACTTATGTCCTCCAGTTAAAGTTATAGTTCCAGCATTACATAAGATTTTGAGTATACCGTCCGCCACTATCGTTTTTGTTATTCCCTTTTGGCAGTCTGCTTGTTTTTGGTCGCAGTTTATTGAAGCTGGAAAATTTAAGTCTTTCATAAAAAGAATTTTTGTGTTTAAGACCTTTTTTACATCAGAAGCAGCAGATTGTATGTTTAAAGGGAATTGTAATTTTTCTATGATAGCTTTATTAATTAAGACCTGAGTTGTGTATTTTCAGCTAATAGAAATGTTTCATTTATTGGGCCACGATATTTCCTTGAAAAAATTTGAGTAAATATACAGATAAGACTGTATTAGATCATAAGGGGAGGTTAATTTCTATTTTCGCCATGACGGAAAGATGTAGTAGGACTCAAAGATATTTTTCATTCGTACCCAATAAAATGATATCATTTCCTTGCAGATATAATTATTTTAATTTATGTATTAATATGACTTGTAAATCTAGAATTCTGTAATAACCATACAAGTCCAAAAAAGCGTAGGAACATGAAAAGCATTTTTTATTTTATTTTAGACACATTATTCTAAATTCAGCTAGTTTGTTTGAGCAGATTAGATTATGTATACCTATTAGAGAAATCCTGCTTGTTTTGGACTTTTTGGTTTGTTATAAATATTTTTATATTCATCCCTATCTTGTTAACGTACGGTCTTTCCATGAAAGTGCAATCTGAAAATTATTCTAGTCTGTGATACGCTTTGAAAATTTAATATATATTTGTGGCTGTTTCAAGAAATGGGTTTACAATTTTAATATTTGGCCTTTTTTAGTAATGGATTCCGAATGGATTCATATTTGTGTATATTGATTTTTTACAAATTAAACTAGTCTTTCGGAGATTTGTTATTTGATTTCTCATATTTGTATACCCATTTCAGATTTTTTATTAGAGGAATCCGCGGCAATCAGTTTAAAATGGGTCGCGCCGGATTTGATCCAGCTTATCGGGCCAGAGGGCAACAGAGACCTATGAGAGGCAAGTATATTTGTTCATATGATACAAAATCGGGTAGCAAGACAGGAATCAAATGTTTTTTCGGCTTTAGGATTGATAGCTTTTAATCTCAGATCTATGATACAACAAACAAGAAATTTTTGTTAACGTACAATGATCGGTTTCGACGCAGGTTTTTCTTTGCATTCAACTGGATGAATAACTTTTTCCATAAGAGGCGTTTAACGTGTAAGAAGTCCGTTTTCTACTTAGATCTATAGTTAATTTTAATCTATATTTTTAGTCGGAGAGGGTCTTCCTGCTCGGATTTCGCAAAGGCCAGCTCTGAGAATCATGAGGGCAGCGCGAGGCCTGAACTTATCGCCGACAAAGAGTCGAGATGCCAAACTATACACGTCGTCCCGCGCCCAGTCTACCACGAGTGTACATTCACAGGTAGTGGAGGTGTTCCTCGCCTACCTGCGCAAGAGGAATCTACCGGCAACCACGTTCCAGGAAAGGGTGTTGCAGGACTTCATCCATTATCTTGAGGATATAAGGAAGCCTTACTCTTTTCTCAAACAAGTTTGTGGAAGCTTGAAGGCATGGTCATATATAATAATTCAGCCTGTTTCGGAGTTTTCACAACGTGTGTCGCGGCTGTTGGAAGGAGCAGTGAGAAGAGCAGCAACGGAACGCGCTCCCGTCAGAAAAGCCACGCCCATTCCTAAGGGTGTTCTCACAGCAATCATGCGCAAGATAGTTTACGACTATGACTCCATCTGGGACATTCCTCTGCCTTTTTTCCGAGCGACGGTGGCAATAATTTTGCAGTTCCACACATTTACTCGCCTCGCCGATCTTGATCAAGTGAGGGCTTGTCATATAAGCCAAGATCAAATAGGCGGAGTGGAAGTTCTGCGAGTGATCTACCCAAAGAGGAAGAATGATCAAGAGCATGAAGGATGTACAAACCTGTTGGCTTCAGAGGGCGGAGATTTGTGTCCCGTGGTACTGATTAAGAAGTATTACCGCAGATGTGGATTCCAGTTTATGGGAGAAGGGATCCTGGATGAAAATTTCTTGTTCTGTAGAACTTCTACCATGTGGCTGCCAGGTGGTAGACAAATTGTGGCTGACGGTAGGTATCAACTTTCGCCACAGACTCTTTTGAACGATATTACGCAATTGTGCCGTCAAGTAGGATATTTCGGCCCAGTGGGCAGAAAATCCTGCAAAATGTCTGGGGTTTCCGCAGCGTGCGAAGCCGGCTTGTCGGACGAGGCGTTGAGGGATAAGGGGAAGTGGCGGTCGATTGAAATGTCCCGTATGTACCGACAGATGACGGAGCCATATCAAATGGCTTTGTCGCGGTGCATTACAATGCAGGACGACCCACAAATAACGGATTTTGCGCGGAACTCCGGTCAACCAATTTATCGCGGGGCGCAAAACTCTAGGTCGGCTTCCCATCCCCAAGTCTCGCGGCGCCCGTCCCCAAGCAGGCACGAGGACATTATAACACAGCGGCCCCAAGACATGCCTACGTCGGCAGCACAAAGATTATTCCCATGCCAGCCGGTGATAAACGGCCACACAAATAGAGCTGGGCTTTTTCACAATATTGTGATAAATTCTCCGTTCACAGGAGGACAGCGAACGGCGAGATTCGTCGACGACGGAATCGTCAACACACGTTTCACAAGAAACACCGACGCTTTTCGTTCTTGGTTTTAGCCAAATCAATGATTTTTCCGTTGAGTTTTAATTATTATTTTATGTAAATATTCGACCTTATAGGTTAAGTCCTTTGTGTTTTATCATGACTTTTCAAGGGTAGAATAGTAAGTTTGTTTTTTAAAAAAAAAAAAAAAAAATTTTTTCGGCGGCAAATAATGATATAATTCTGTTTTGAATGACATATTTCGACCCATTCGGATCACGACATATATCGACGGATATTTTCGTCGACAAGTTGTCGGTTTTTTCTATTTTAAATTAATGACATTACCATGAAAGAAACAAAGGACCTTAGCCATTGAAAATTCATACTGTGTTAAATCTAGTACCTGTTTTATCAGTTATGTCAGAAATCTGGAAACTTATTATATTCAAATCATGTACATTTTGGATCCTTGTTAATAACCTATATCTTAATGATAATAGGCTTTTTACGAAAATTTCTTGTGATATAACGTACAATCCAGTATAAAAGCATTATTTTCAATCAGTAAGCGTTTTTTAAACAAGTTTTTATACCAGTGCAAAAACAATACAGTCATCACAGCCTTTTTATATATGTCATAGTCATCCCAATACTTGTAATAACTTATTATGTTCAAGAAAATTAATATAAGTGAAACAACAAGAATGAGTTAGTCATTTATTTTATAAAATTTTTTCATAGTAAAATTTATAGATTTTCTCGAGAAATAATTCGATGTTTTTTCATGACCAGTTTTCCGCGGGTTTCGGTATCAATTTCAGCAATACTTGGAAAGTACATTCTGGAAGTGAAGTGTTGTCTTAGACTAGCTACTTCAGCAGCAACCTTGATATGTTTCTCGTTCGTAAACGACTGTGGGGTGATCCGTTCACGCATCCAATGACACATCCTAAAAACTCATGTTATAACGGCAGTTTTTTAAATCATTACATTTATATTTCATCAGACTAATTAAGATATTACTTCCTTCCCGGCCGTTATAGTTTCTGTTCAGATAATTTATTTATCTCTTTTTCCCTGTAACTAAACGTGGTCTTTAGAAGATAGTTATATGGTTGAATAGTTAAGCCGTGTTTGCCCGTGTGGCTTGACTGTTTGTTCGCCACACCTAGTTGAGGAAACTAGTTTTACCTGCCAAGTAGGGAGTTAGATATATACTGCTCACTAGTACACAGTTAAAATGTCATTCACCGCCAACGAGGAGTTATACAATGCCTTGCAAAGTCGTTTGGATCTTATAAAGGAGGAAATGATCAGTAGGGCTACAAATACTGACAATATCGAGTTAAAGAGGGCACTGACCAGGTGCTTATACCACCATGGTTGGGTGGAGGGTAACCTGCGTCACTGTCGCCCTGTTGCTGAAAGGCCAGCTGCCGCACAGGCTGCCGAGCTGTCCACCATGCTTCAAGATATCAATCGACATGAGGAGGATTATCGTGCCATCTAGACGTGGCACTACGCGAATTATTAACTAGTATCAAAAAATATTTGATTACATTCCTAGTTTAATAAAGTTGTGAACCAGCCTACCTAAATAAATTGTTTATTTCTGTATTCAGAGTAGTTGAATGTGTGTCCGTAGATCTTAAAATTATAATGTTTGTAGCCGTGTGTCATTTTCTAGAGAGTATTTTTTCATTTCATTTCGGAGATTTGTTCACATAGGCGAATAAAATATATTAGTTTTTGTCAATTGGTTTTACACCAAGCAAGGTGATGATGTTTGGTTATTCAAGATCATAATAATTCGACGTCCGCATGTAAGTTGCGTTTTTTCGTATGATTGTTAAAATCCATGAAAAACAAGACATCTTGAAGGTTGGTGGTCTCGTTTGAACACTCTGTTGTGAAGGTTGCGATACGATTCAGCCAATTTTTCCGAAGTTTAAAGTTAGCAAATTTTGCGAATTTCTAGAATCAGAATGGAAAAGACAATATAGAATATAAGAATTCGTCCGGTATGTAAATCAGAATTACCTAAGATTCAAAATTAAGCACGTTTTCGTAAAAAATCGACAAACGAACGTTTCAATTGTACGAATAAGCGTTCAACTGTGAATTTTTATCGAAAATTTTCTATCGAAAATGTGCTTATTTAAGATTGATGAACGAAAATTTGTTAAACGATTCGAATGAAGCACATAAGACAAAGAACTTATTCTGTTCCTATAAATCCTTTAAATTTACCATTCTCGAAACTTCTGGGTTACTTTAGATGGAACAGATTTACTCGTTCCGAGTCTTTCCGCGTTTTATTTCGATCGAGCTTCGGACAATATGACAAAATTGAGTAGGTACACGTTCCAAACGGATTTTTCTGGAATTCAAGCTATGAAATAATAATGTGAGGTTTTCATTGAAGTATTCAAAACGAAAAAGAAAATAACTTTTACGACTAAACAGATGTACAACATGAGAAATAGAAATAATTTAAAAATAAATAAGAATAAAAATTTTAAAAATGTACCGAATCAGTGAAGAATTTTTAAGTGATTTTTTATCAAAAAAATTTATTAATAATTATACAGTTTTGATAATGTTTTTATTTTGTGGCACCTCTGTTTGTGGAGATATGGGCGCAAATGCCGCGTAAATATTTATATCCTACTCTCTCTTAATAATGTTGCCAAACAAGTTTATTTCATGCCAAAATATTACATTAACAAGAGGCAATTTCTCTAACGCCATGAAATGAAGACTATATCTATTTAAAGGAAAGATACACAATATTAAAACAATTTTAAATTTCTTAAGATCAAATTGCATACTTTTGTCCTTCATAATAGAAAAGTGGCAATTTTGTGTAGATATAGGTTGGTAATAATAATAAAGAAAATTACTACGTCAGTACATACAAGGGTTCATGCAATTATTATTAAATAAATATTTTATTTTCTACAGGTGCAGAATATTTAAAAAGAGACACATATTATAATTTAAATACGTATCGAAATTTTACTGCTTGTAAGTTGTTTGACTTTAGTTAGTATCGTTTTATTATAGTTTAAATGCAGACACAACTTTAAAGGTATTTTACACCCCCAGGTCTATCTTATGCTAATTAAACCTTATTTATTTTTGTTATGATTAAGAATTTGAAAAAATCAACAAAAAGAATTTGATTTTAAATTATTGAGTATTAACACTATGTAATTTGTTATATATGATAGTATTAAAACTATGTTTTATGCCATTAGAAATTAATTTAGATATTTCTTTTCAGATGTCGTTGCTAGAGTTATGTCTTGGGTTGATTCTGTTACTTAAGGTTGAAGCTTATGATCACATCAACACTCCTTATTATAAAGTTATTCTTTCTAATGGATATGAGGATGGCCTTGTCGGAGTTCATCTTAAGAATAAGCTTGAACAAGATAAAGCAATGAAAGTAAGATTTTTTTAATACCTTAGAATATTAATTAGGTATGTTGATAACTAACTATATTTTTTTATAATCACCTTATATACAAAACTCTGTTAATATATGTATTTTAAAATATAAGAGTAATACATCAGAAGTTTATTCATGTCTATAACTAGGTACTTAATTTTATTAATTTCAAAATATTTTCTACAATTGATATGTGTAAAATTATGATTAAAATCATCTCCAACAAATTTTAGGATTTTGTTGCGGGACGTTTGGCTGCAGGTGAAATGGGATGTGGAATTGATTTAGAAAATATGACTCCAAAGGTAAGATGGTTTGCTTACGGTTATATAAAAGTTCAATTGACTTATATATTTAATAATAGTAAACCAACAAAGTCTATATATGTCATATATCATATAAAATTATTGATATATTTTAGGAGAAAAAGAAGCGAGAAGCTATGTACAAAGCTCACGGATTTGATGAATATATTAGTGAATACTTGGTATCTTTAAACAGAAGTCTGCCTGACAGAAGAGATGATTATTGTACAAATGAAGGAGCGGTCAAATATTCTGTATCAGAATTACCTAAAACTTCTGTGATAATTATTTTTCATAATGAGGCTTGGTCTACTTTGATAAGGTAAAGAATTTAAAATATTACTTAAATTCTTATGTAAGAGTAACAGAATATGTGTGTGTGTCCTTCTGTCTTTATTAACTGAGAGAACCGAAATGGTTTTTATTTGGAATTCCAGGGAAGGTGTTAATTTCATGGTGCCTCCCTCCCAAGAGGAATCGCCTCTAAATTTTTTTTTTATTTATCCCCTAAACAACCTAAGACAAATCCTTAGATTTGGCTGTTACTGAGACCTCATATATATTGAAAGATTAAGAAGCTGCTTATTTTAGGACAGTCTTTTCCGTTTTGAATCGTTCTCCTGAAGAATTAATTGAAGAAATTATTTTGGTTGATGATGGTAGCACACTAGAGCATCTTGGAGAAAGGTTACAGAAGGTTTGTAATATTTAGCTCTTATTTGTAAAAAGTTCAAATTTGTTGAATATATAGATAGCATTATAAGGCAATTTCATAAATTCGGATTGAGATAATTGGCCCTTAATTAGATTGTTAATCTAAAAAAGTTTGATAAATCAAAACTGACGTTATTGGTTTTCGAATATTTGTATTTTGTTTAAAAATTACTGGATCTTACATTACTGATTCTGAATGTAAGCATTTATGATTGTGGTGCTCTTAATTTTTAACCCAAAGAAGTCAAGGATTGGTTTTTTGGCAATAACTCAAAATCCTGCTATCTTAAAATAAAGGAATAGAAGCATTAATTTCGACTTCAATTGACTGTTTAAGGTACATCTATAAAATATATCCTACTTATTAAATAATATACTTATGACTCGAATATATTAAAGGAAGTTGACACAATGGACAAAGTTAAGCTTTTGCGCATGGAAAAGCGCAGTGGTCTTATGCGAACAAGAATGGCAGGTGTCCATGCTGCCAAGGCTGAGGTTCTCACGTTTTTGGACTCTCACATAGAGGCTACTGTCGGTTGGCTAGAACCATTGCTGGAAAGAATAAAAATGAATCCTAAAACGGCAGCCTGTCCTGTCATTGAAGAAGTTAATGATAAAACATTTCAGTACAGGGTAAGTTTATTAAAATCATAATCGTAAGAATAATTTCACTAAAACGATAAGAAAATCCGACACCCCCTCTCGGAGACAAGTTTTTAAAATATGTCTTTTATTAGTTTCAATACATTTCATTTCATATTAGCATTTTTTTTTAAATGCATGTCATTCGTGTTAAGAACATGTTATAATTATAACAAGACATTTTCATTTTACAAAAAGGATAACACCATCCAAAAGAGCAAAGCTTAACAAATTAAAAAGTCAGAAAAAAGTACATTAGGTAACAAATATAGAATGTCAACTAATTGAATATTTAACATTATTTATAGGGTTGATTAATAATTACGATGAATCTATCCTAAAATTACTTTAATACAAGATACTCAATATAGACATGTTTATAAAATTTGATTCTTTATTATAGAGATGCTCTACTTATAACCTTATACCTAATGGTCCTAGGAATCCGAATTCTAAAAATCAAGTGAAATGGATGACTTTTCCTCATAAGTGTTTTTCAGAAAAGGCAAAAAATTCATGTTTAAAATGGACATACCGACTGCCTGACGTTACTTACAGTTCTGCTACTCGTTCTAAATATACCTAAGGGGGGGGGGGGGGGGGGATTAATGCAACCATCTCGTAATCAATGTATAAATGGCACGTAGAATTCGAATTTCGATCTGAATTTTGCATGAGTAATCCTTGGTAGGTCTTTTTTCCCTAAATCGAACAAAAAGTTGAAAAAGTAAAGGCTGGCAGCTCAGCCGTTTTGCCATTTTTTTTGCTATCTTAAGAGCAAAGAGAGGGGTAGGTTTCTGGTAAAAACCGTAAAACTCGGTAATTTAGCCGGTTTTTGGCTATTATTAGGGCAAAGCTGTCATAAAATAATACAAAAAGAAACATTATTAGATTTCTAGTACCAGTAACTACTGGCTAGAACCGTTTGAAAACGTTTTGGAGCAGCAAAGAATATTATTGGAGATAGGTTTCGTGATGATTTGTCTTGAAAATAAGTCAAAAAATGGCTGAACGGCTGAGCCGCCAGCCGTTAGCCATTACTTTTCCGACTTTTTGTTCGATTCAGTGAAAATAGACCTACGAAGGATTACTCATGTAAATTTCAGTTCGAAATTCGAATTCTAAGTGCCATTTATACATTGATTACGAGATGGTTGCATTAACCCCCCCCCCCCCCCCCTTGTTACAGGAATCAACATTGAAAGTTTGAAATTAATAGGAAAGTGACATGTCTTAAATAACGATCATAGCTATCCTTTACGGAAGTGTGGATAGACCTATCCAAAACGTAGAAAAGCTTCGCTTTAATTAAAAATCATAGAATGAAGAGAAAACATCTGTTACGTTTTAAATAATCATGACGTATACTAAATTTACACGAGTATTAAAACTTAATTTAATATTAAATTTCAAAGTTGTATAATTAAACAAAACATTAGAATAATTCTAGGCACGTTTAGAAAAGCGAAGTTCACTAATACAAAAAAAATAATAAGATAGCATGCAAGGATTGCTTATAGATAGACCAGGGGCTTTTTACAAGAAATTTGAGAAGTAAATTCAGTTTTAGCTTTTATCATTATCATCTCATAAACAACTCTATGGACGGGACGTGCGGAAAGATCTTCAAAAAAAATGTGGATACCTTTTTAATATCTAAAGCCTCAAATTTTATGAAAATTAACTAGCTCAAAGCCATCCCTGGACAAATTAGGGATGGCAATCCGTATCCGGAATCCGCCCAATTTTTAGCCAATTTTGTAATCCGGATCCGGAATCCGTTTTTTAATAGCGGATTCCGGATTCTTAATTGGTAGTCTTAAGTTTTTTCTTTAAACTCCTCCTCTTTGAAGGCAAAGATTTTCATCATTATATATAATATCTTTTAAAATCTGTTTCGATTCTCGGAAGTGAATTATAGAGAACACAAAGAACATTGATTTTTAGGACATATGTAGCACCTAATTTAAAAAAAAAATTTAAAAAATCTTTTTAAAATATTGCTAGAATCTGGAATCCGAATCCGTAATCCGCCACTTTTTTGACGGATTCTTTAAGAATCCGGAATCCGAATCCGGCCCAAAAATTCGACGGATTGCCATCACCAGGACAAATATTAAGCTTCTCTACAGTGGAGAACTCAATCGGTTCTATGTTACTGAATTTTAATTGACAAACAAACAAAAAACATTATTGTTTATTATTACAATAGGATAGTTTTTTAACAAGATTGCACGTAAATTTACATACAACAAACAAAGAAAGTTGACCCATATTCGTCAAAATCTTATTATAAAATTGAGACCAGATTGAGATTATGTAATAATGTAATTTACATAATATTAATTTGAAATATTTATGTTCAGTTTGTGCAACGTGATCTGGAAGGAATATTCTTCTGGAGTCTTGACTTCAGCTGGAGGCCAATCAAGTTGAAAAACTGGGGAGCATATCCCACTCCTGTCATGGCTGGTGGTCTTTTTTCAATCAGGTGCATATCAATTGCATGAAAATTTTTTTAAAAAAATATATTTTATAAATAAAGTTGTAGATTAATGTCTGTAAAAAGTTGGATCTACTGCAGTTCACGGTAAAATATTGCTGGTAAGCAATATTTCCAAAATTCTATGAATTTTAAAGGCTGCTAGCTGCCAAACGGCTGAACGTACAGATCATACCCGCACACCATTTTAAGCGGCATAAGAAGGCCTACAAATAATCTGAAATAGCCAAGATCCAATTATGCACAGGGAAAGCTTCACTGAAGAAAAAACGCGTAAAATAGGTATTTTTCGCGCATTTCTCTGCACTTCGAGATAATTAAATTATGCATTATTGATTTATGGCTATTCCAGATTATTTGTAGGCCTTCTTATGCCGCTTAAAACTGTGTGCGGGCATGTTCTGTACGTTCGGCCGTTTGGCAGCAAGCAGCCTTTGAAATTCATAGATTTTTGGAAATATTGCTTACCAGCAATATTTTACCGTGAACTGCAGTAGATCCAAAAAGTTTATACATATCCAGTTGACGCACTGCAGATATAAAATTCCTAATTTAGAATTAAAGTTTTGCTTCACATTTTTCACAGCTTTTTAATAAATATAGTATCTAAATAAAGAGTTTACTAGATATTTAAAAAAAAATATTAGTCTATCTAAAATATGTCCATATTTTATATTATCCAACGTTGATTTCTCTTTTTTATTAGAAAAGATTGGTTCGCTGAACTAGGCTATTATGACGATGGCATGGAGGTCTGGGGTGGAGAACAGCTGGAGTTATCGTTCAAAATTTGGATGTGTGGAGGCAGTATCGAAATAGTTCCATGTTCCAGAGTTGGCCACATATTTAGATCCTTCAGCCCGTACAAGTGGCGGACAGATCTCAAGATTCCTGAATATAACTACAAGCGTGTAGCTGATGTCTGGATGGATGAATATAAATTTCTCTACTTTGACCGTTTGGGCTTGACCGGGGCCAGTCAAGAGGATAATATTGGATATTATGGCAAAGTGGATGAACGCAAAAAATTGCGCGAATCAATGCAATGTAAAGATTTTGCTTGGTATCTCAAGAATCATGTCCCCCACCTTAGCAATAGTTTCATCATTGGTGCAGGTGAGATTAGTAATCCTCACCACAAGTTTTGCCTGGACCAGAATGATCACGAGAATCATGTTGGATATCCAGTTCTTGTGTTTGATTGTACTGGCCACAAGGGCAACCAGTATTGGTACTACACATCAGACGGCTTAATCAAGCGGGATAACTTGTGTGTTGGCAAAAAGCGGCCAGATTCTAAGAACGAGAACGACATCCAGCTGGTGAAGTGTGAGGACGCAACTGCAGATATTTGGGGGTATGATCCGCGCGACGCCAATCTCCATCACTTGGACAGTGACCTGTGCCTGAAGGTGACAAGGTCGCCGCTCAAGCTTTGGCTTGTCAAGTGCAACAGGGCAGACACAGAGCAGAAATGGTATTTTACACATTATGCAGAGGAGGGTATTCCACCACATACAGAAGAGGAATATGAAATACTTGATGATGACAGTAATATTCATATAGAGCTTTAGATGACCACAATGAACAAGTTTATAGAATATAAATTAGATTTATTATTTTATAATATAGCTTAAGAGTTTTGCCAAAGTGCCTTGAATATTTTATAAGAAAATATGACATATATTGTTTGTTTTAACATGTGTTCAATCAAGGAAAATGTGCCTAATCTTATTTCGCTATGAAATCTCAACCGTGCTTTTAATGAAGATTTGAATTTTTTTTCTTCACATTCTTTTTAAAATTTATAAAATATCTTAACTTCAGTTCATTACCTATGGTTATTGAAGTTTGCTAGTTTCTTAGTAACTGCGTGTATTTTTTTAACATTTACAAATGGACCTATACGAAAAGATGAATGATTTTCGATGCTTTAACATACTTATTCCTGGTGTGAACTTATAACCCCCCACCCCTTAGTTTAAATTAAATTAAAATGGGGGGGGGGGGGTTAGTTTTTCGTATGTTTGGTTATTTCTATGTCAGGTTAGGTTATATTGAGAACTGGGTAGACATGCAGGTAAAGCCCCCCCCCCCGCAGGGTAAGGGTCCTTCGAAAAGGTTAGGCATCGGAAAAAAAACCTTCTTAAAAATCAGTGCTTAACAGGCAATTTGTGTAAAAGCACCTTTTTTTTAAAGACAAAACCAACATTACTGTATATCTATTGGGCATTAACCGTACATGGCATTGCCTATCCCTTCGTGGCACCTACAAATTCACCATTATCTTACCTAACCTTATGATTGGATTTAGGAGCTAATTCATGCATAAACATTGGAAGATGCTATTTATTATTGTAATGTATTATTTGTTTTATTTTATACCTACTTTATTATTTATCGAGTGCCATTATACATTAGTATACAGTTCTTTACCTATAATTTGCATAATAAAATAAGTTTCTATTGAATTTATAGCTATTTTTGCAAATTGCTTATCTTAAGGAGGCCTTACATCAAATGAATTATAAATTTTACACTGTGATTTCAATGGTTAATGTTTATGAATACCTACCATGTTAAAGTTTAAACAGTCCACGAATTCTGTGATAGATATTTTGTTATTATTTATTTCATGTTAAGTTTCAATTGTACAGATTGGATTTTTTACAATAAGGAAAAAAAACATTTTCACTTAATCTTACTGTGTGATAATACCATTTGCATTTTTTGTTCTTATATTTGTTTTTATAAATGTGTTTTATTGTTTTCCAGACATGTCCTTATTGTTTACTAATGACAAGCATGAACTACCAAGTGATCCTCCTCTGCACCCGCTAGCCCCTCCCGACTCGGGGACTAAGACGATACCACCGATGCTTATTTCCCCGCTGGCCCCGCCTGACAACGTGATGGCGGTACCACTAAATCCTACAAGTGTGTATCAGCACCATATGAGTGCAGCTACTAGCAATGTTAATAGTAATAATAATGCAAATGTATCCACCACAATATTCACCCAGCCTTCCAATAATTCTCAACAGGTAGGATTTTAAATTCAGGGTGTGGGATTTTAATAGAAATCAAATGATTGGCGAAACAAACTTTTTGGAGAGAAGCAGGGATCTTTAAGGGAAAAGTACGTCTCTCATAATTCTACAAAATTGTTATCTTATCTAGATTAATTATAAAATTGATTTACATGATATATGATAATAGTTGGAGTTCTGGCATAAACAATTTTGTGTTTTTTTTTAAGACGGACGGATCTCGAAGTGCGTTTAGATCATTGGGATCAGACAAGAACTCTTCTGTTGGTATCAAACCAGTGTTGCCAGAAATGAGTCCACAAATTGGCAGGCGAACCGATCAAAATAGTCAGGTAAAAGGGTTTTGTAACTGAAATATAAAAGGGGGGGGGGGGTAATGCAACCATCTCGTAATCAAATATTAAATGGCACTTAGAATTCGAATTTCGATCTGAAATTTTTCATGAGTAATCCTTGGTAGGTCTTTTTTCCCTAAATCGAATAAAAAGTTGGAAAAGTAACGGCTGGCGGCTCAGCCGTTTAGTCGTCTTTTGCCTATTTTCAGGGCAAATTCATCATTAATTACATAGGAATCAACTTTTTAAAACATATTTTTGGTTTAATTCATGTTAAATGATAGCAACAACCATTTTTTAAATTTCTAGTACCAACAGCTACCGGCTAGAACCGTTTGAGCGACAAAAAGTATTATGTGGAGATAGGTTTCGTGACTAATTTGCTCTTAAGATAGCCCAAAAATGGCAGAACGGCTGAGTCGCCAGCCGTTAGCCGTTACTTTTCCAACTTTTTGTTCGATTTAGCGAAAATAGACCTACCAAGGATTATTCATGCAAAATTTCAGATTGAAATTCGAATTCTCAGTGCCATTTTATCATTGATTACGAGATGGTTGCATTAACCCCCCTCCCCCCTTATTTAACTAATAATTTTAAAAGAATAAAGATAAAAATGAGTTTTATCTTTTCAATATTAATAAAAGATTTTTTGTCACTTTTCCCTAAAATGTATGTTTGTAATCTGTCCTCCTTAATTTTCATAATCCTAAGTTTATTGCATTAACAAGATTGGAAGATTATGAAAACAGATCATTTGCATTACACATTTCCCGTGAATTGTTATGATTGCTAGGATTGAGACCTTGAAAAAGTTCTAGGTTTTATAGGAAGACATTTTTTTTGTATAGGAGGAATCAACCCGCAGTGCATTTAGACCGGTTGGTGGTGCAACATCAATAACTTCCCCCGCTGTGAAGCCTGGCGTAGTACCCCTTGTCCTAGACCGTAGTCCCCTTGTGTCCAGGCGTCTAGACATGACAACAACTAGCAGTGATCAGGATACAGTGTCCCCGACACCTAGCAGCACGGCAAGTGAGTCACAGCCAGCCACACCCGCTATTCAAGAACCCTTTACTTGGCCCACACACAACAGCGAAGAAAACAGGTACTTTTTAAATTATCACTAGCGGTTGTGCGTCTAGAAGCTAGGGGCTCTGAATTCGACGGTGAGATGGAGGCTAGAAAATATCTTAAACCATCCATAGACTATCTTTTTAAAAATTAGCCTAAAACCATTAAAGGAGCAATGTGAAAATTACCTTATTTAGAGAACTAACGGTTGCGCTTCTACAATCTAGGGGCTTTGTAAGTGACAGAGAAATATAAATATCCCAAGACCATCTTAGGCTTAAAACTAAAAATAAAATAGCACCAAACCATCCCAAAGGAGAACTGAATTTGAATCTTAAGCTACAAACAAAAAAACTTAAGTACCTTCTACTTCTGTTAGTTTTTTAGGAAACTAACAAAAATACCCTTGCAGCACATTAAAAAAATATTTTTTGCACAGGCAACTACTGGGAACGGAGGAGGAGAGTTCTGACCGGCAGAGCAGCGATGACGAGGAGGAGAAGAATGTGTGGCTCATCACACAGGAACAGATGAGCTACTACACAACACAGTTCCGCTCTATGCAGCCTAATCTCATTGGAGTTATACCTGGAACACAGGTTTATACTTTTTTTTTGGGTTTAAAACAAGGCAAAAAACCTCTAATAGCCAGTGGATTTATTGATTTCCTGATTATTGATTTTTTGTTTTTGATAATAATGCTTTGGTTATTTTTTAAGAAGGTACCAATTTTTCAGAAATAAAAAAGCCTTGTTGATCTAGTCTCACGACAGTTTTGAGCTACTTTAATTATAGTAATAATATTTTTTTTATGGAAATAATGAGTTATTGGTAGTTTGATGTCAATCTGTCAATTTTTAATTATTTTTGTCATCTTCATTGCAATGCTAAACTGTTTTAATAAATAATATTTATTTAAGGCGAAGGAGTTCTTTGAAAAGTCACGCTTACCAATCCAAGAGCTGCGTAAAATCTGGCAGCTGTCAGATGTTACCAAGGACGGATGCTTGAGCCTGGAGGAATTTCTAACTGCTATGCACCTTGTTGTTCTTAGACGTAATGATATTTCGCTGCCCGACGAATTGCCTCCATGTCTAAATCCTCTAAATTTAAAACACAAGGTATTATCAAATATGAATTTTTTTCTTCAGGTTTTTAGTCTTTAGTTCAAGGATTTGTTGGACTAAGCTAAAATAATACATAAGCTTTTTCATTTTTAAAAGATATTTTAAGTCTAAGGAAATTTATTTCTTTCCAACCTTTTCACATTCCAGCATGGATGCATATATTTTCAACCAAATTATATCGTGCCCACCCCCCCATGGGGGAGGGGTAAATATGGAATATGGTAGAAAATATTCTCCCTATCCTACCAGAATAAATAATAATCATAAATAGGACAAAATATAAAGTTTTAGTATAATTTAGTTAAACAGATAAAGTCGTTAGCAAAACAGTTTTTTTACCAGCTACAAGGTTTTGGGTATTTTTGTAAGAAAAAAATACTACCTAAATATATACCTAGGACACAAAATAAACATTAATTTTATTTATTCGCGCATAATATTTTTTTAACCAATAGAAACATTTATTTGTTTAATTTAGGTAGTAGACAGGCATAACAAAGATCTGTACGATGTGAGCAACCAAAGAACCCACACCATTCTTGACACGTCAGCTGCCAACGATTCCCTAGAACTATCTCCCACGTCCTCTCGCAACGGCGTGTCTAACGCTGGCGGCAGTGGGGGAAGCGCTGGCGGCGGCCGGGCCGCACTTGATTCAACCGCCGACTCTGTTGTCAGTCCCGAGTCAATAATTTCGTCTCCTGGAGGCCGGCCAAAGCCTGTCAAGTTTGATTTTAACGCTGTGGATCCCAGCAAAGATCCCAGTATTGCTGTGCCCATTCCTCACCGAGCATCTCCCGAGAGTCCAATATTACAAACCAGTGACGAGGATACACCTCAAACAATGGGCATCCAGCCCTTTCAAAAAGTAAGATATTTTTGATCATGTGTAGACAACGTATAGAAAATATGAGAGTTATCTTCCCTATCATTATTGGGGTTTTTATCATTTGTTAGGTTATACTGTGTAAAGGATAGCTCAGGAGTCCGCATGGTTAGTAAATAATACAAGTCCTCACCAACCACTTAATTTAAGTTTATTTTTTTTTTTGGGGGGGGGGGTTGGCTTTGCTCGCCAGTTACTTTGAGGAAAAGCCACACATTTTCTTATAAAGATGGATAATATCATTATGTAATAAAAGCAAACAGTAAATATTCTTTCTTTTGAGTACATTATTGCTAACAATATGTTGATATTATTGCGATGGTAGTCTTTATAATGAAAACTCCCTTTTAGTAGGTAGGTAAAAAATGCATTTAAACAATTTTGTTAAAATTTTCATGAAAGTGCACTGACTTGCAAACATTGAAACCAAATAATCATTACTTAATGTAAGGGATAGTTCCACGTAAACCATTTGGACCTTAAATTAATATAAGATTTTTGTTAAAATCTGCATTTATACTGCAAATATTAAAAATAATTTTATTTATACCGTTAAATTCAAATATCAAGATTAATATATGAATCTTGTTTTTGAGATGTTCTATGTATTTCTACAAATCTGCATTAAATTAAGCTTGGTGTGGCCTGGTTACTTATTGATTTTGCTGCATGAAATATAAAAGTTATATCCTATTCTTGTCATTTAAGTTGCACACGTAATGGTAAAAGTTTATTTTCTTCAAAACCTTTATATTTAAACTAAATGATCATATTCTACTAAATCTTTTTAAGATTCAATTCTCTCAGTATCCTGTCTCGTTTATTACACTTCATGGAACTATCCATTTTTCAATGCACAATTGCATAACCACAGTTAATATTATTTCAGCCCGGTAAACATAGAGTATTATATGAACAACTACGCAACCAGGAGGATAGCGGGGGGAGGCAGGCAGGTGGGGCCAGGGGGGCTGGTGGGGGCACAAGCAGGGGAGGCGGGGGTTCACGCAATCGGTCCTGGAGCACAGACTCGAGTTCCAGTAGTGATGATGCTACGGACAAAGATGATTTGGTTCAACCTTTGTCATCCTCACCTCTATCAAGAATCACTGGTTAGTTATTAATTATAATTTAAATTTTTTCTAAATCGAGCAAGCATATGTCCATGTTTCTTTTATTTGTGTTCGTTTTAATGACAATGAAGTTTGATATCAAATCATCATATACTTTAAAGATATAACTTAAGTAAATTTTAAAGTTATTCAAATGAATAAAAATCATAAGTTGAGATTTTGGATATTCCTAGGTCCAGTGAGCCTTCCTTATATCCAGTCAGAACCCATACCCGCCACAACAACGACCAGGGGACCCTTGGCATTACAGAAGAAAGAGGGTGTACCTCCCTCGCCTCCCCCACGTCCTGGCAAGACCCATGCCCGGTCATCTTCCCTTGACCTGGCCCAGCTGAACAAGAAGATGCCAGGCCTGCCGTCCTTGTTGTCAAGAACAGATACATCCAGTAGAAGAATAGTGGATAGTACAGAGGAGCTCGAACATACAGGTAGAAACCAATAGGTCTTCAAACTCCAAATTTTATGGTTATACCATTTTGGTTAGGTTTTGGGAGGGAAATGGGTTTTTGGATAGAAGTTAAATAACAAATAATTTTTTCGCTTTAATAATATTTTTACCATATGATAATTTCAAAATCTAATAAATATTTTACTTTTTAGTTCGAGATTACAAAGAGATTTCTGCTAACATCCATAAATATAAAGAAAGTGTTGCCCTATTAAAAAGGTAATTTTATTTGAGATAATGTTGCAATATGAAATTTTCTTAATTAATTTTTTGTTTATTTTTTATTGTTGTAACTTTTGGTAACTTTGTCAAAGGCTTGTACCTAAAAACTTTTAAAAATATAATTGTTAATCTTTTCTTTCGTCCATATTTTAACGTACCACCTTTTTTCCCTTTTCTATTACTAATTTTAGCGTTTCTAATGATCATTCTGTTTTGCCAAGATATTTGCCCATCTCGCATATCACACACACTCAAACACAATATTAAACATGCCCACATGGAGATTAATACAAAATGACAAATTATGATTATTATACTTCTGTCCTTATATCACTTTTTGTACTTCTGCCCAAATGATTCTTAATTGCTCCAAATGTAACCGTCTATCCAACAGGAAATTAGTTGCAATTGGACATAATCGTTCGGGTCAATTGATTGCTAAATAAAACGGGGTGTTTTTAAAATAAATATGTAGGAGGCATTTTCTAAGTTAAGCATTTTCTGAGATAGGCGTTTTCTGGGATAGGCGTTTTTTTTGAGTTAACCCAATCGTTCTTTTTGTAACAGGACAGTGACAGAGTTGAGTCAAGAGGTATCTGACACAATGGAGGAAAGGGTTGTGTTGGAATATCAGCTGGAGCAACTCAAATCCTTCGGCAACCAGGACTAAACCAAACCAGTCAACAAATCAAACCAGACAATTTTATTTATGTCCAAAATTAATTAAAGATCTGTTTATTATATCATTGTTGTCATATGATTTTAAATGAAATGTGTATATGAGAATAATTCTCATTATTGCAATATATTTAAAGTTTAGGATTGTACCAGAATTATTACAAAATAATTTCCTTTTTATTTTTAAAAACATTTACAACAACCAATTTAAAAGGATAGTTGCATAAAGTGCTTTTCAGAAAATGATTTCAAGCATAAGTTACAAGTATCAACCATCGAACATATATAATTTTGTATTACAATAAATAACAAATCATGAGACATCACTAAATAAGTCGTCATGCTGTTTTTGTGAAAATAAACACCTTTATAAATTGCACATATCACAAGAACACGATATTCAAGTATGATATTTTTAAAACTACGTGGTAGAAAATTAAAATTCTTTCAAATACATATGTGCTCTATGAAAATTGTTTAAACTATTGAACAGGAAAAAAAATGCAGTTTACTAAATTCAATTTTAAATGCATTTCATGCAACTTCCCTTTTTTTGTTTCACATTCATGAGTGCGCTATTTAGTATTAACTATACGAGCAATATAAATAAAGAATTTATCCAAAAGAGGGTGCAGTGATGGTTTAATGAATCTAATATTACTTAACCAATGCAGTCTTAATAATTACACCAAGAATATTACCATTCGACAGTATTTTTTTTTAATTATCTGCAATAAAACACGTGACTTAATAGCCTTTATTTTTTTCAAAAAGATTTATAAGAACACATTTTTTTCTAATTTCCTCTCCAATAAAAAGATATATAAGAACTTAAAGTCCCAAGGTCCTAATTTTTGCATGTTTTAACTAAAAACAAATGTTTTCTAGTTTAATTTAACACAATCCAAATAATATTATATTTTTTAGAATATATGTTCAAACAATTATGCTTTACTTATGTACCAAATTAGTACTTTAATTAATTAGATATTTAAAACAACTTTATTTTACCAATTATAAGAAAGAGTTAATTTTCTTTTTTCCTAATTTTAAACTGAATAAGATTGAATTGTTGTAAAAACTTGTCTGAAAACTAGGTTGTATTTATTTTATTTGCTCTTCTATACTTTTTATGCATATTTAAAAAATATTATAGAACAATTTCAAAGGTTGCAAATGTTTTTTATTTAGTTCACTTACTTAGATATATCGCACAAGACGTAAAAAATAAAATCTACATATGAAACCGGCCTTTTTATTGAATAAAAACTACTTTATCATTCCTTACATTTATTTTTATATTTTTGTCACAAAGTAATCGAAATTGCAATTTATTGAGTGTTTTTAATTTTTAATAATTATAATTATGTATAATTTGATTTTTTAAAACTGTAAAATAACTATTTGCATTCATATTGTGCTTTTTGAGATTTCAAGTGTATTTTGGTATATCATGATAAGTTAATTACTGGATCCCAATTCAACAATTTGGAAGTTAACTGATTAAATTAATTATATTTTTTTTGTTACAATACATCATGTTGATTTTTATTTATATAAAGGTACCTAGTTATTTTTCATAAATTAGGTCGGAATTTTTAACAACTTTAAGAGCATAATAATAGCATCAGATGATCACCAAAATTGAAATTGGACTTTTTTCATGTTTTAGATATACATTCGGAGTTTAATTAAGACAAGTAAGTCAAATTAGCTTTAAGTTCACTTTATTTTCTTATTAAACATTTTCAATGAAAACGTATTTTAGATTTTCTATGTAATTTTTTTGATAAGAAACCTAAGAAAACTTTTTCTGAAAATTTAATAAATTCTGAGACAATTTATGAAAAATTTATCTTGTTACTAATATTAAAATTATGAACTAACCATATGTAAAATGATACAATAGTATGTAATCATAGCTCTTAAAAGCCTTTTTGATTATGATATGATAATTATATCTCGTAATAATGATAGTTTACCAAATTATTAATTACTTAACCTAAAGTAATTAAAGCTAAAAATATTTTGTATTATAAATTTTATACTAATAATTGTAATTGAGCTTTTCTGCTAAAAATTTACCCATTTTAAAAATAAAATCAAGTAAAGGGGCAGGCATAAAGTGTCAAAAATTTACTTTTTTATTAATGATAGGTACTTAATATTATATCACAGTCGATTTTAAATATAAGCTAATTTTCAAGATGTAACACAAGCATATTTTAGTATTATTTAAGGGAAAGTAGGCCTCAATTAAATCCCAATGGCCAAATAGCAAAAAAAATCCGAAACTGACAAATTACATCAAAGACTAAAAACTAAAATACATATTAGACCCATTAAGTAAATTTTTAATCTGAAGACTCTCTTATACCTGCCCCTCTTTTTATCTTTTGATTATCCAGACTTTTCAAAATATACATTACATACATAATCATATCCCTCAATATGAGCGAGCTATCTAGTGTACTTGTGTACTTCATAAAAAGTACTTAATTTGATACCTACTGTACAATGCAAGTACACTTTGTGCAATTTGTTTGTACAATTAGGATACGATATTTAAAAAAGAAATACTCAGCGTGGCCATATTCTGCAGTATACTGAAAATCTTCAGTATTCTTCAGTATTTGGAAATTGGGGCTTCAGTATTTTCAGTAAATACTGAATATTCAGTATTTGAAAATTTTATTCAGTATTTTTCAGTTTTTGGAAATTTTCATGATTCAGTATTTTCATTATTTCTTAAATTCCAAAAATTTTTGCATAAATAAGATGTTTTTTCAAGTAGTTGATGTCAGATTTTTTTCGGCGCTTCGCGCCTCACTTTACTTTCCTTTAAACTACCCTATAACTTTGTACATTAATTTTGTTTTTTTATGGTAATCATAGACGTCCAAGGGGGGGGGGGTAAAGGGGCGATTACCCCCCAAATTTTTTTTTCATTTTACACCCCCCCCCCCCATTTAAAATTTACCCCTAACCTGGGGGTGCCGTAGGCACCCCCAACCATTAAGGAGGGGGTATTTACCCTATTTACCCCCCCCTCCCAAACAATTTTGGGGGGGTAAATACCCCCCCCCCCAAAAAAAAATAAAAATCTCTAACAAAAAAAATATTGCGCGCGCGCATTTTTAATACAAAATATTTAATAAAATTTAAATTGCCCCCCCCCCCCCCAAAATTTTTACCCCAGGGGGTAAATTTTGGGGGGAGTAAACAAAATTTACCCCTGCCAACAGATTTCGGGGGGGGTGATTAACCCCCCCCCCCCAAGCAAATTTTACCCCCCCCCCAAAAAAAAGCGAATTACCCCCCCCCCCCCCTTAAAAAAATTTTACCCCCCCCCCAAAAAAAAATAAAAAGCTTGGACGTCTATGATGGTAATATACATTTTTTTTCAATTTCATCTCAAATATAAATTTTTTAGATATTTGAGATGCTTTTATACCTACAGTATTTTTTTCAGATATTTTTTTTGTCTATTAATAGAATGAATAATCTAAGGTGAGTACTTTGAATGATTATTAAAGGTAAAGTTTTTTAGCATGCTCTTAAATTAACTAAAAAGTATTAAAGTTTTGTAATCATCTAAAATATTAATCAGTCATTTTCTGCTTAATTGGTGCAAGAAAATCTAAGAGGCAAAATTAAAAGGTCTTTAAAATATCCCCCAAATTATAAAGGTATGATATATGAAATTTTGAAATGAGGAATCATATAAAAAAAATACTTATTCAGTATTTGTATTTTTTGTTCAGTATTTCAGTATTTTTTCTTATTTTGGGATTCAGTATTTTCAGTATTTCCTTTTTTTCTTCAGTATTTTCAGTATTTTTTCTTATTTTAGGATTCAGTATTTTCAGTATTTCCTTTTTTTTCTTCAGTATCAGTATTTTTTTGGTTGTGGCCACACTGAATACTGCTTTGCTTACCTAAGGAGGAAACTGAGATGTACTACAATTAAAACTTGTGTGATAATAAAATAATAATTTCAGATTAATAATATAAGATGCGGCAGTGAATTTAGCTTTCTACATTTTTCTTTTTGGATAGAAAAGGTAATAAAGGGCTAGTCCCTCTCCTAATATATTTAAATAAAAGTAAATAAGGGGCCGGATTTGTGTCGTTTCGAGTATAAGCACCAAAAGAATTTTTTCTTTTAATTGAAGTTTATCACACTAGAAATACACTTCCGAAAATGTTTGAATTTTATTAAAGGTTTAGGCATTTAGAATATTTTTAATTCTGTAGGTATGTCATTAAAAAGTTTTTAAAAAGTTCATTTTAGTAATCAAATCTCGAATTCATACTAAAGCTTTAAATATGATTAAATTATATATGTCAATATATTTTAGAAGTCGGTTGTGATGAAGCTATGTGGAACTTGCTAATGGGGGCGCTAGTATCCTCCGAGGACGAGGGGGAGGTAGGAGGAGCCCCAGCTTCACTACAGGACACAGGGGATGCTTCCCTTCCATCTAAAGGAGTAGAAACTCGAGAGTATTTTGCTGAAGAAAATGTGGATAAGCAGGGATTGGAAGCAACAGAGACGAATATCGTACAGGTTACTTTTTAGTTTTATTGTAAATCATGTTTTAGGGTTCCCTATTAAAATTTTTTTTATTAATTTTGTTTATGGAAAATATAAGTTCCTATAGAATTAATTAATCTATTTACTTTTGCTCATAGACTATGATTTTATCTAAATTATTTATACATACATCCTGAATCCTGATACTTTTATATAAGAATGAATGTATTCTGTACTTATTAAACTTTACATTTCCTTAGGTTGAACAAGATGCTCTGAAAGAAAAACAGAAAAACATGGATGGAAATAAATCCGAAATGTTGAATACAACGAACGATCCTGTTCAATTAAGACATGTTAAAAATCAAGGTTAGGAAGTTTTTGTGGGGATCATTTTTGGGTTTCTCAAAAAACAGGACAAGTCAAATTTAAAACTTTAGTTTATAAGTAGGCCTAGAAACACTTTTTGTCAATTTTATGCTTAAAAAGCTAAATTCAGTCATAGAAAGGAAAGTTTTGTTATAAGTACATGACAGCTTTAATAATGAAATTTGGATACATTGTCATATGATCCCTACATATAAAATAAAATTTGAACTAAATATTATACACCGAGGATACCAGAATGAAAAGTTCATGCAAATAGTTTTCGTTGTGTTCGTAGTTCTTTTGAAGAATCAGCATATTTTTTTTAAAAAATATTAACTTTAAATTCTTAAGCCTAGATATTAATGCATCTAATTTATTATTCAGGTAGACGAGAAGATGGAGATGGAATGGAGAAACCTGTCATGGTAAAAACTTCGTCTGAAATGTTGACTGGCGTAGTTCTACCAGACACAGGGTTGGCGCTGGACAAGCTTCCTCCTATTTCTGATAAGGTTGACCTTCTACCTGTTATTCCAAGGTCAACTTTGGTGAAGGAAAAGGCGAAGGTAATATTTTTTACTAAAAGAGTCAGAAAACACCTTTTGTTGTACAGTAAAAAAGTTGGAAAAAGAACATAATTTTTAAAAAAGAATTAGGTAGGTATAGGTATTGATGTTATTTTAACAGGGGGGGAGGGGGGGGAAGTTCTGACACATTTGCGTAAACATGGTATATAGGCTTTATCTTTAGACTGAGAGGATAGGTTATTAGGGATAAAATCATTCTTATATGATAAAGGATTTTCTCAAGTTTTAAGATTTTTTTGGATAGGCTTCCAGGTTCCGGAGCTCCAGGCCTCCAGGTGTTTTCTGTACAGGTAAAACTGAAAAAAAAATTTTTTTTTGAAGAGTTAGAGTTCAGCTTATGAAACAAAATATGCATTTTTTTTCTTCAAATATGTGAATAACATTCAAAAAGATGCATATTTTGTTTTATAAGTTTACCTCTAACTCTTTAAAAAAAAAATCAGTTTTACCTGTACAGATACCACCTGGAGGCCTGGAGCTCCTGAACCTGGTGGCCTATCCAAAAAATCTCAAAACTTGGTAAAATTCATCATATAAGAATGATTTTATCCCTAATAACCTATCCTCTCAGTCCAAAATTAAAGCCTATATACCAGGTTTACGCGAATGTGTCAGAACTTCCCCCCCCCCTTGACACAAGTTTGCTTCAAAAAAAAACATTTTTAAATGAATATTTTTTCTAGGTGTATCCTAAAGGTACCTATCCGCCAGCCGTGAAGAAATCCAAGGAGGCCAGATTTGTCCCCTGTGAACCCTACAAGGGGGCCGTGTCGCCCCTGGTCAACAAAAACGGTAGCGGTAGGCCAAGGTCAACAAGGTCCAGCCCAGAGAAGAGCGTTTTTGCACCCAATCTTGGGGTCTTTACAAATACAGGTATTCAAAGGGGAAGGGCGGATGTGCCACAAAGAAAGTCTGCCTATAAAAGAGATAGGTACAGCAATAGGTACAACGGTGCCGTTGCGTCGATAAGCATCAAAACTGTTGAAAATTGACAACAAAAAATGTTGTTTCGTGTTTTTTTTTATAGTTGTACATATAGTTTTGCAGTATCACATAAAAACAACTAGTAAAAAATCTCAGTGCAGTAACTCTTTTTGTGGAATGAGTTTTTCATCACATTCGACTACCCCCATTTTTAAGATTTGATTCAAAACAATTCAATATTTCATAAATCGCCTGAATTATCTAAAAATTGTTACAAATTTCTATTTTGATATTATGATTAGGAAAGAAAGAAAGATCACAATCAACTGCCAGCAACCCAAAGTCTCCAGAAGCTATATCTAACCTGGGTGAAGATAGGTTTAACACCTCAGTAAAAGAGAATACAAATGAACTTGAAGATGAAACTGATGGTCTGGAAATGAATCCAATGCTTGAGACAAACTACAGGATAATGTTGGATGCCAAGGAGAGAGAGCTAGACAGGTAGTTTATAAGTGCCCCTCCCCCACTTTCAATCATTCGAGAGTTTAAAAAATATAAATGTTCATGTTGTTGTTAGGTTCTCCATATTGTAAGGCTCTTGTTTCTGTAGTTGGAGCCGCATTTTTTTGCTATAGCCGGAGTAAAAACTTTTTTCGCTTGAGCAGTAGCCGAATCCAACCAAAAACAGCAGCTTAACACACGGTGCTGTTTGCCTAAAATTTACTAATGTACTTCTAGGTTAAGAAGTGCGCTGACGGAAGCTGAGAAGCAGTTGCGCATCCAGAGCCAGGTAAACAGCGAGCTGAAGAGCCTCCTGGTGGCCAGTGTCGGAGAGGATATTGAGGCCAGGCTAGACTTTCTCACTCAGGACAAGGCAAGGCTAGCTGCGGATCTTATTCATTACAACAACAAAATTTCTAGGTAATGTAGATTTTTTAACAGATATACATTATATAATCAGACGAAATCGACGCCCATTGGAGCATTTTGTCTAATATTGGAATGTACTAAAAAAAAATTTATTGAAGAATAGTATCATGAAATCTATATTATTGAGTTTATTAATAACTACGTGTCGAGTATGTAATTGTACAATCCGTGAATATCAATAATCCTACAAAAATGCTATTTTTTTATACCTAAACACTTTTAGTTTAAATTTTAGAATAGTACCTATACAAGATAATTGCCCTTTCCAGATTTTTGACTCATTTGATTCTAATCAAAAAAGTTGAGCAAACGTTGTTCCTATGTTTTGATATTTGATAATTACAATGTTTTAAAATTCCTAGGGATTGGGAGGAAAAAGAAGCACTCCACGTGGAGTCTGACATCTGGCGCAGCAAGTTCCTGGCCAGCACCGTCATACTTGAGGAGCTCACCAGAAACAAACAGTCACTCGAATCCAGAACCCACCAGCTTGAGCACACGGCCAGGAGAATGATCATTGAGCGCAAGGATTTTGCCACCAAGTTGAACGTTGCTGATAACATGCTAATCAGTATGCTGCCCCGAGCAACGTCACCAGCGCCTCACGATGGAATGGAAGCAACTTCAAGTCAAAATAAAATCCATGTGGATGAAACTAAAGATTTAGGCACACTGTGTGCCAGTATTGAAGCTAATACAAGAAGAATTTGTGATAAACTCCCAGGTAAAAAATCACAACATGTTTGCGTAATCGTATTGCAAATTAATCAGACACATTAACTTTTCCCTTTTTAATTTCGTATATGGCGGAACTAGTTGGATTTTCCCTTTCAGGGATTCTCTATACGAGTTTTAGTTGGGTGTTAATATTAACATTATTTAACTTCACATAGTTTAGTGTTTTTGGGTCTTAATTTTTTTAAAAGGCCAAGGGACAAAAAAAGATTATTAATATTGCATAGTTACCTTAATTCGTTTTCTAGGTGATAGAATAACCCGTTATACTCCAGCTACAGAACCCATTTATAAACCAACACAACCAGAGAAAGAAATGGAACACCTTCTGGCCTTAGCAGAGCAGCACAGCCACGACAGTGACCTGCCAGCAGAGGCCAGCGGCAGGTTGACCCGTGGCGCACGCACCATGCTTCTGAAAATGGGCGACAAGGCGCAGAGTCCTGGAAAGTCTGCTTTCGAATCCTGCAGTCATTGCAACGGAACAGTTGAAACTATTTGAAAATAGCAATATTTATTTACTTTTTAAGATAAAATAAAATTAAAAATAGCTTTCTATATTAATGATCAACAGTTTTATGATGATAATTTCAATAACTTAATCCTGTTTAAATTAAAATCAAATTGTTTTAATCGAAAAGCAATATTCATATATTTATCATGTTAAACTTTTTTTTATTTAAAGTACTATTGGTTGTAATGTACTGTACTCACTAGGTAGTTTTTTTTTTTGTGTGTTATTATTGTTTTTTTTATTATCCTACTACCATAAAATTATTAACAAAATGTCTGATATTCCAATCCCTAGCTATGCAAACAAAGTTCAAAATTTATTGTCCATCACACTCAGTCTTTTGTTATTCAATTTATATATTTATCATTTGTCTAAGTAGGTAACTATTTTCTCCACTTGTTTTTAACATAAGTTGCTGACCATCATCCCCGAAAATTGCAACAGATTATGATTGGCTAGACTGTAGACAAATTTCTTTGAAACAAGTTAGAAATGGTATCACCTGGTTTCTTAATCACAAAATTTTTAGTGTAATGTTCTTGAAAAAAAATTTCTAATTCATTGATTTTTGTTATTTAAAGATATTGGTTTATTACCAACTAAATGCTCCTTCAAGGTGAAGGGTTTTACTTATTTATTATAATTGTGATGAATTGAATTGTAATTGTATAATGCTTATCTATTTATTGTAAAATGATACTTATTATTTTTACACAGAATTTGTATATTAATCAGAGGCAGCGATATGGCACTTGCAAATTTTTTCCTTTTTTTGCTAAAAATTCTTTTAAATTATTGTAATATTTTGTTTCTTTTCATCAATTGTCTTGCAGGTTTTCTTATTGTCATACACCTGCCGCTGATGTGGGTGTTGTGTAAAAAGTAAAAGACAAAAATAATAAATGTAATCTAGTTAAATTTGTTATTTTATTACAGAATTTAATAAAAAATTATATTATATCATATTTAATTTCTACCTATTTATTTAAACTTATGATTTTAGATAAAAATGACATCTGAAACAACCACAGAGAAATGTGTAGATATAGTAAAATGTAATGAGAAAACGGATCAAACTGATATTGAATACTATAATAAGGAATTTCTCATTTCTACCCAACAAAACCACTAATGTTTTCAATAGATAATTATAGAGAAAGTTATATAACCTATAACTTATATATGTCTTACCTAACAAAGGTATTCAAATAAATACAAATAGAACATAAACTACAATATAATAATACATACCTTAAAATATTCTTTTTTTTTAACAATTTCAGCATAAAACTCATTATTGTACCAGGTATTCAATGGGGTGCTCAGGGTTTAGTCAAGAGCTTTTAAACTTGAGGGGTTAAAAAGCAGGCCTCTGAAATTATACTTTTGCACGCCCTTCATTAAGTATAACATTGAAAAAGCTACTTGTCAAGTACCTAGGTAGTTACTGAATATGCGTTGAAAAAGAAATTGCCACTAAGGCCGCTAGTTATTGGGAGAATGTAACGCCAACTATAGATGGTATGTTGGGTGGATTTGCTCAAATTTCACACATTGATATAGAAGGTTAGTATAATGTTATTCAGCACTCAAGTCACCAAAACTTATATAAAGTTACTGAAAGGTTTACAAATGGTTTGCAAATAAAGATATAAAACTGAGGGATATTTTAGTGCATAACTATTTCAAGAAAAAAGATAATATCTTAAACTTTTAAAATTGTCTCCATATCAATAAGAAAACTTTATAAATGTATGGCTAAATCTGAAAACAACATTATTAGTCTACTGCACCTTTAGCCTCTTTGAGTCTTAATTATTGGTTGAAGATATGCACTGTCATTAGCTTTAAAAAAGGACATAAACCAAGTTTCCCTGAAAAGCGCAACTTTTCCTATTTAGTATTTTCATTTTTGTCAAACAAAGATACCTACCTTAATATTTCATATTATATAATGAGAAGTTTTTATAATTATTTTTTGACGTTCAGGTTCTAGTAAACTGTTGAAATTATTATTCAAAGACGAAGACGGTCCTGGAAAAGTTCGAGCTCTGGACTGTGGAGCCGGAATTGGAAGAATTACAAAACATCTTTTATCAAAGTATTTTCAGACTGTTGATCTAGGTAAAATGTTGTCATAGTATTCATACTATTTAATGTGTTAAAAGAGTCATGCAAGTAAAGTAAATAAAAGTCGTTTTCGTATTGCCTATAGTAAAGTGTTCGTAATAATAGGTATTTCTTTGCTAGCTCAATGTTTATTACTTATTGTTCATTCCATATTTCATAGTATAACTTCAACCATATATTAACCAATTGTAAAAGTTTGTTGTAATTGGCTTAGTTGAGCAGGACGAGCACTTCCTGGTGAAGGCTAAGGAATACCTGGCAGGTGTGTCCAGTGTTGGCAACCTGTATTGTGCGGGCCTTCAGAATTTCAAGTTTCCACAAAACACCTACGATGTTATCTGGTTTCAGTGGGTTCTTGGACATCTTACTGATGAACATTTGGTGAGAATAAATCTTATCTTTTAAAAATGAAATTGATTTGTATGTATTGTACTATTCAGGGATACGTTTGGACACTCAACTTTATGAACAAACTAATCAAAATTCAATAAAAGTCCTTGTCAAGCCTGCTTTTTCTTCCTTCCAAGTCTTACTCATATTAGTTTTCCATAAAAGTCCACAAAGTTTTTTAGCCAACAATTAAGAAAACGTTAATATGAAAGAGGACTATCGACGAACCAGAGCAAGTGATTCTAAGCATCTTCCAGAATTGACCCATAGTATTTTTTTTTGTGAATATACTAGGTTTATGTTTAATATTTGCTTTATCGACTAAAAAGTTAGGTTTCACCATGGTTTTATATGAAAAATAAATTTGAAATGTAAATCAATTTTTAAAGCAATATCATCAAATGCTTTGTTGAGTTCAAAGGACAAAATAAAATAACACTGCAGAAAAGCATCAAATGTTGTAATTTGCAAAAGTACATTAATTAAACTGTTTACAAGTTACCAACCCTTTTTCTAAATATACATTTTAATCACAATAATATACTTTTGTGTCAAAGCTTTTAAACAACAGTTTGAATTCATCAAAACATTTGATGATATTGCACCAAATAATGCTTAACATTTCAAAGTTTTTTTTCATATAAAACCATGGTGAAACATAACTTTTTAGTCGATAAAGTAAATATTAAACATAAACCTAGTATATTTACTAAAAAAAATACTACGGGTCAATGCTGGAAGATGCTTAGAATCACTTGCTCTTGTTCGTGGATAGTTCTCTTTTGGGGACTAGTGCAATAAACAGTCAGATCTCCCTGGTAATAGTTTTACAATAGTTATAAAAATCTGAATCGAAAACAGAAATTCAAAATCTTTAGAGTTTTACATGTTTTTTTCTTTAACCCTTACAGATCGGGCCCCAATTCCCACCTTAATATATCTCGGCTTCTGTTAGAGATAAAGACGTAAAAATTTTTTCTGGTGGTTCATGTGTATTTTTAGAGAAAATTACTTTTTCTAGTCATAGCAGTCAGGCCGCTCCTTAGCCGCTTTTTAGCGGCCAGCCGCTAAATTTTAAAACAGCTGTAGAGCGGCCAATTTTGCAGCTAGAATGACCAAATTTTAGGACGAACTTTTATTTTTCATAACAAAAAAATTACTTTTTCTGATCATTGCCGAAAAACGGCAAATAACGGAAACCGCCATTTTCGGCGGTTACGGCGGTAAAACGGCGGTTGGCGGCGCCAATTAATATTTTTATCTGTTTATTGTTGCTCAAGAATTTACCAAAAAAATTTATAGGTCTCTAGTTGTAATAGAAGCCACAATATTCATGATATATGTCTGTAGTAAAAGCCGGACAAAAATCGGTCATAAAATCGGTCAGGGTGTGGTCAAACGGTCATAACACCACTTTTATCATAAGGTCATTGATATCTCAGTATTCACAAAAAAAATTTAGGTTTCTACCTTATATACAAAAGTCATAATGTAGAAATTAAGATTTATTTAGAATTTTTTTTAAATTTTGGTGCTACCCAACCGACTTTGACCGGACACCACGACCGACACAGACCAGATATCCTAATAAAATCAACTCTTGCCGACGCATAATTACTAAACTTAAAAAGTCATGAAGTCACAGCTCTCCATCTTACCTACAAAAAAAATGACATTGAAAAACTAGAGGGGGTTAAATGTTAAAAAGGGGCTCCCAAATGATGTATGTATAGACCTTTATAAAATACTTTAACAAATATGTATTTGTACATGTATGACGTATGTATTTACAGGTTGAGCTGTTGGACCGTTGTAAGTCAGCCTTAGTGACACGTGGTGTGATTGTTGTGAAGGAGAACGTGACCAGCAGTGGGAAGGTGGAAAAGGACGAGGAAGACAGCTCTGTCACTAGGCATAACCAAGACCCATATTACAGTGCCTCGCGCTACAATTGAACCTCATAGCTTCATTTTTTCTTTATACTCTTTTTTTTCTTTCTTACAATTTTGCTTTTAGAGTGCACCACTTTTGCAATCTAAACCTAAAACACAAAAAAAAACTCAACAAAAGAGTTAAAGTACTGGGATTAGGTATAGTAACCTATAAAAAGCCATTTTAAAAATACGACGAATCGCCCCTTATGGGGCGATGTTACGAAAGGGACTATTCCTGAAAATTTGAAAAATAAAATTAACTACCTAGGTATAATACAATCGAGGTGGATTAGATAGCATTTTGAATATAAATACAAAATAAAATAAATATGTGCTTTAAATTTTTACACAAGACACACTGTAATCTCTTTCTTGTTTACCATTTGTTTCGTAAAGGCCTCCAAAGCTTCTAAAAGATTTGTTTGACAAGGCTAATCTTTATATACTAAAGGAAATATTTGATGACATACTTACAGTATACCTACTCCTGTTTTATAAATTATGAGATGAAATGAGTTGGACAATTAATGATCTAGGATCGTTTTAAGGGACAATTTTTTCAGAACTGTCTTCTTGTTGTATAAAACCTAGTTAAGTTTTCAAACTCTTTTTTTTCTTTAATGGTTTATAAATATAATTTGAACAAAATAGTCATTAAATGTTGAATTAAAGGAGTTCAAACAAAACAAGTTTCCCAAGGATATCTATCAAGTTCAGATGTTTGTCCTCAGACAAAAGCCTAGTGCATGACTCACCGACATATCATCTCAACCACCCACCACTGCTCACAATAACGCATTAGATAAAATGGACTCAAACGAAACTATTGTCACAGGACAAATAGTTCACCTACGCAAGCTTAGCAAGAAAATGATGTTTGTTGATATTATTGCAAATAATGACATTAGTGATTCCCAAAGCGAAGACAACAACTGTTTGAGGAAAAACTTAGTTTTCAAATTCTGGGATCTTGCCAGCTGTATGTGGGATAAAACAAACAGGGGTGATGATAAGCTTCATCACGGGGACATTGTCCAGTTTCATGGCACCTGGCACAAAGATTTGTTTTCAGTAAGAGATTATACTTTTATCAACAAATGGAGTGATATTTCTAAAGATAATACAGCTTTTAAACCAATTCCACCGATTAATAACAAACATAAATCAACACAAGAATCAAATATTCCCTGCAAATATTTTGTAAACACAGGAAAATGTGAGACTACAAATTGTGCCTATCTGCATGAAACTAATTCAAAAAAATTAAAGTCTAGTCGGAATAATTATGTACAAGAGCGTATACAACGAAGAATACTAGAACATGAAATACAATTTGATGATGAGAGCATTTCCTCTGAAAAAAACGGGTTACATCCTGCAACCAAAAGATGTGAAGAATTCACCAATTGGTTGGTCAATCAATATGGGGATGATTATCTGAGGTCAGGTATAATTCTGGATGTTGCTGGCGGTCGTGGAGATCTGGCCTTTGAGCTGGCTGTCAAGAGGGGATATAATTGCCAGGTGATGTATTACCTAATCTTGTTTAAATCATTAAGAAATGAGATAAAAAGTCTATTTACAATTACATTTAAGGAACAGATCTCTAGTATAGATGTATATACAGATAACTACCCTTTTTCATAACTACCTTTTTAGTCTTCTAGCATATTGTTTTTGCTACGTTGAAATTCAATGACCCAATTGAGAGTCGGCACAATGTCATTGAGTTAGGGGATGAAGTTATTTAATTCTTCCCCTCTAGTGTTTTACTCTAATCTTCAAGTAATTTTTAAAAGTTTAGGTAAGCAAACACATAATTAAAATATTTTTTTTCATATAGATTGTTGACCCACGACCCCAAAAACTGAAAAGATGGCAGGTGAAACTTTTAAAGAAGAATCCTGATCTCAAATCTCCTGTCCACCACACCAGAATGTTTGATAAAGATTTCTTTCAAAATGTCAATCTTGATGTAAAGGATGTAAAATTAATTATAGGTAAACAAATTTAGTTATTTGATGGATAAGGGTGAACCAATCATTCTCATTCAGTCTGAAAAAAAGTTTAATAGCATTGAATATTTTACTCCCTTAAAGCCTATTATTTTTGCCACTCTAAAACATTTATTGTATTGGAATATTGTTTTAAATAGGCCTACTTTGAACATACACTTTGTAATGTTTGTTACATTAAAAAAATTCCACCTAATTAACAATCAAACATTAAATTTTTGTGATGGTTTTAGGTTAGATAATGGAGAGTGAGGTTAATTATGTCAATGTTAATTATGCAGGTGTAAATCTATTGTAACCCTATGTATTAAGGAATGCACCCAGACGAAGCTACAGAGTGTATTATTGACATTGGACTCTTGTATTGTATTCCTGTCAGCTTTGTACCATGTTGTGTATTCTCAGCTTTATTTCCAAATAGAAGGTAAAATTACAACACTTATTCTCTCCCTAATTTTTTATTTATATATGTAGATATGAAAAGAAGAAAAAAATTGGATGGGTTATTTTCTTTTAGGGGCTATTTGATTCTCTTCGGAGGGTGGTCAAACCCTCCCCCAAACAGTTATAACCTTCCCAGGAGCTATGAGAAGCTACACTGTAAAGAATGATAATATTGTTGTAGCGGTTAGAGAGATCCTTAGGTACAGATAAACACACAGACAAATTCAATTAATTTTTAACTATTACCAGGTTATCCAGCGGAGACCAGCCAACATCATTGCCAGAATTTATCCAGTACCTTTGTGAGAAATCTTCAAATATTCAGATTAAGTCCTTGCCATTTATTGGCCGTAATCAAGTTCTCTTTTCTATGCCCAACTCCAATAACTTTTATAAGGAGGGTGAAACGTGATAAAAACTTCTTTTTTTGTCTGTACAGTATACACCTATTTATTATTCCGTCCCATATTAGCAGAAAGTTCGAGTGAAAAAATAGCCAATAATCACCTAACCATGGGGTCTTATCGAATAAACCTTAGTTTTATCAACAACAATGGGGTGATAAGGAATTTGAAATTAGACAGAATTCTTTTAAGTTTTTTTCCCTCATATACAGTCAATGTTATGTTGTTTTGTATTCTTTATTGTTATGAACATACGCTCAAAATAATTACATCCTACACTTATTATGCATTTTTTTTCACGAAATAAATATAAAAAGTTATACGTTTAATCATCCTTTTCTTAAAGTAACAGGATATTTGTCTGTTTGTGTATTCAAGGATCTCGCTAAACCGATATGGTCTTTTTAAAAGCGAAGCTTTTCTATAATTAGGGTCGGTCCGTCCGTCCGTCCGTCCGTCCGAGATAGTTAGCTTTTATTCGTAAATTTAGGCATGTTAAAATTGTCCTATCGATTTCAAACTTTGCATGGTGATTCCTGTAGTAGTTAGGTACGACTTAGAAAGCGTAGCAACTCTATAATCGTTATCAAGATGTCCGTACGTCCATTCTAAACATGTTGATTTTTGTACTTTTTTAATAACAATTTTTTATGTGATAAAATCATTCGATCGATCTGATTTTTTGATTACTGATTCCTATTACAATAAGGTACAATATTATGAGCGAAGCATCTCTATAATCAAGTATTAAAAATGTCAGTATGTCATTAAACAGAATTCTGTATTTAAGAAGTTTTGCAACAAATTTACGTATAATTTTGTCAAACCTTTTATTTTCATATTTTGTATATTCAGTTCTGACACTCAACAAAAGTTAATGTTCGTCTGTCATATCGTTTCAGAGCTTCGCTTTTATGGATGTTGTCATCCTTGTTTTATAGAGAAGATTCCCATTTTAAAAGTAGAGATTCGTCAAATATGAGTGTTTTAGTTTTGCCATAAGTTTAAAAGATTTTTTCAATAATGTGGTAAGCATAAGAAAATTGATTATATAAAAAAAACATTCCTAAAAAAAAATAATGACAGGATAATTGGACTATTAGGTTCCAGGGGTAGGGAAGAAAAATATATTTTATGAAAAAAAATATTGGAACTTATAAGAATCCAAGGTCGTCTTAGTCTCGGAAATATGTTAACCTAATATGCTAAAAAGTTGAGGTAATTTTTAAAAATAATATTAAGATTCTGCATCCCTAATCCCTGATATTATATGAATGGATATAAATTACGTAGATATAGTGAGAGTCTCTTTTACCCTGATTAAATGCTCTTACCAGCTAGCCAATATTACTTAGTGTCTTTACTCCATCCTCTGCACTGACCATGGTGAGATGCAGCGTTTCGGAGCCGGGAGCAGCAACATTTTTGGTGAAGCCGGAGCCGTATTTTTCGTTAAAAACGGCTCCGGCTCCAGATTAGCTAAAAATGATTTTTTTAAGTAATGTTTTAATTTGGCAACGGTCTATTTCCATATAATAAACTGAAAAACTATTATTACTTAACAAATAGACAAACATCCTTCTTTTTTTATATAGCTTTAATCAAATAAAAGCAAAATATTTTATATCATTTATTTTATTTTATCAAATTCAATAAGGGGGGGGGGGGGGGGGTTTAATGCAACCATCTCGTAATCAATGTATAAATGGCACTTATAATTCGAATTTCGATATAAAATTTTGCATGAGTAATCCTTGGTAGGTCTATTTTCACTAAATCGAACAAAAAGTTGGAAAAGTAACGGCTAACGGCTGGCAGCTCAGCCGCTTAGTAATTTTTTGGCTTTTTTTTCTATGGAAATAAATCACGAAACCTCTCTCCACATAATGCTCTTTTCCGATCCAAAAAGTTTTTAAACGATTCTAGCCGGTAGTTGCTGGTACTAGAAATCTAAAAAAATATTTTTTGTATCATTTCACATGATTTAAAGCAAAAATATGTTTTAAAATGTTGATCTGAAACGCTGGTGAGATGTATTGACCAATATATGAGGTCTATATTAGTAACCAGGACCGAGGATGCAAGCTTTTCCGGAGTGGTCCTATCCGGGGAGATGGAGAAGAAGTCCCCGGGCAAACCTGCATCAAACACACCTGCTTGACCATTCATATTAGTAACATAATATGATTTACAAAACTTCCCCTGGCGCAGTATCCACGTATTCTATATCCATTATTTTAGTCTGATAATTCTTTTGGACAATTTTAGGCCTCGTTACAAAAATTCACAGACAATAAGCAGCAAACAATTATGGACTAGGATGACAATATTATTAAGCGCAGCGCGCATACCAACACCCTGCCATCAAATCCCATTTTTCAGTATGACATTCTAACCGATTAACATTGGATAGAACCGGTTCTGAGCCATGCTGAAAAGTAATGTATTGCATCGTATTACACACAATTTTCCATGAATAACAAAATAAAAATAATAAAATCGATAATACGATACAATAAATATATATTCAAGCATCATATCATTTCCTATGATTTTTTCATGTTAAATTAGTTTTATATAACCATTTTGATAAAGACGCACTGTGATCCTGAATGACAAAGAGTTGCGACGCTTCCTAAATCTGAGACAGACAGGAAAATTGGGCTAAGCCTCATGGTAATCCGTAGCGCCGCATAGATGGTTAGATTTACACTAAATGTTGAAAAGCCTCGCTTTTGAATTTAAGTTCAAATACGAATTTCGTTGTCACAGCTAGTTTGACTTTAAAGTTAAGTTTCAAACTGAAAGAAAACGCCTCTAGTACAAAATTATTTTACTAACGGATACGCCCCTAGATAATTTGTAATCAATCAGTATTATACCGCATAGTTAATATACTATTGCATTTTTTTATATAGTTTTGGCATCTTGAACTCAGCAAAGTTTTTTTTAATTTTTAACACAATTAAGTGTGTACCGTTTTTAACACAATTAAGTGTGTTCCGTAATGCATATGATCTCCGCTACTGAATATATCGCATTATACAGTGTATTTTTTTTATGAGAACTTTTTTGAAAGCAATTTTACCCCACTTATAGTTATAGAATTTAATGATTAATGGCTTATTTTCTTCGTTTTTTAATGCAATTAATAGAACACCAAAAAAAATATTTCAGTTTTTATTTAAAAAGTACAGAAAAATCTAAAATTCAAAACTTAGGTGTCAACATCTAAAAATGGCTTTAGCGCATTTTTCTTATGCCTAAATCTTCTACCCTTTGCAAGAAAAAAATTGGATTTTCTGTAGTCGACTTAGGGGAGCCAGTACTCCCTCCCTGGTTGAGATATGACCTTCAAACTTTGATGTGTTCTAGTACATGTCCCTAATAGTATCTGTATACATTTTTAGCTCTGTATCTCAACTTTTGAAATGTTTAGCAGCCATTCTTGCAAAAGGTTGAATATTTGTGAATAAGAAAAATGCGCTAAAACCATTTTTAGATGTTGACACCTAAGTTTTGAATTTTAGATTTTACTGTACTTTTTAAACAAAAACTGAAATATTTTTTTGGTGTTCCATTAATTGCATTAAAAAACGAAGAAAAAAAGCCATTAATCATAAAATTCTGATAACTATAAGTGGGGTAAAATTGCTTTCAAAAAAGTTCTCATAAAAAAAACACACTGTATGTTAGGCTTGTTTTTTTTACAAATAAAGGCAAAACTTGTTCATTTATCTATTTGACAGAAATCTAGTGCAGTAATTAAACAGATAATCTTAATAAAACTGCAGTAAGTTGCTAAACATACTTTGCTCTCGTTCTTGCAATACCATTTTAGAATATCAAAGAGAGTAAATAAATTTTAACTTGTTTTAAACAAGAAAATATATATTCCTTGACTTGAGTTAAAAGAATTTAAATAAAATGTAATAATGTCAAGGACGGCATTCTTAGTAAGGTATTTACTTTCAGATTAATAATAACCTTTGCAAGCCTTAAATAATGTAAATTATCATCAAATAATATGTAATTTTAATAGTAATTGTAATTATAAAGTTTGCATATCAGCGCTTGACAGCTGGAAATTTTCAGGGAAGCCACAGCTGTTCATTCTTATCTGCTGTCAAAACTTATAATATGGCGAGACGTTCATCTGCTATCTAGCAGCAAAATACTTATTTAAGCTGCGACGATCTTTAGTACCCATTCGTTGCCGAGCATACACTTAAATGCGCGTCTGCCGAGCCCTTTATTCCATTAAAGAATAGAAATGTCCGCCTGCCTCCTCACCAACCCATCCCATATTCCCCTTTTAGGCAAGGACAACTAACTATTCTTGAAAGTAGCCAATCAATAAAGTTTCTAAAAAGGGAAGGAAGTATTTGAGGATGTAAAAGCATACATAACACTGTTTAACCCTGTTTGCAAGAAAAGACATAGTACATAAATAATCTATGTAAAAGTCAAATACAATTTTCAAAACCTACTCGAAATTTATTTTGGAATGATGGGGGAATAGTTTTGGAGCTTGGTTAAGAGTGAAATTCACCCACCTATGTAAAATCGAACATATCAAAAGACCATCTAATAATTGAAGAGATATACTGAATTATGACCGTTTCAGAGATCTTACTTTACATTAATATAGAGAATCAAATCTTTATTTTTATTCTCTAAATGAAGTTTTGAATGGAATAATATTATAAGAAATAGTGATTCTCTGCAGTAAAGGGCTAAATGACCAAAGGACGGAAAGATATAGAATTGCTTCTGTGTGGCTTTCTCCGGAAAATATCCAGTGTTGACCTACACAGCGAGAACAGAGGTCAGGTTCAAACACACTCAAAACACACACACATACACATAACTTTCTTAGCTTTACGCCTTATTAGGTAAAGCTAATTATAAGTACATATAATACAGGAAACAGTGCAAAAAAAATAAATAACCGCCATGCCTTGGGCTCCGCCAACCGCCGTCCCCAAATGCCCCGCCTGCAAAATTTCTGTGTACCCCGCCGAGGCGTTTATGGCATCTGACCGCCGACCATTCCACAAACAGTGTGTCAAGTGCTTTAATTGTAGAAAAGCATTGAATTCCTCTACAATCAACAACCACCAGGAAACTGTTACAATATTTTTAAAATCTATTTATGCTAAGAAATTTTTGTGCTTGCCTACAACTCAATTTTGGAGTACTGATGATCTGACTCCTCCTCCTGAAAAAAACCTTCTTATATTTAAAAAATTAGCCCCTCTATTAATTTCAACTTTGTTCAAAATTTAGGAGGGGGGTTATCATATCAGTACTGTATATATAAATGAGTTGTAATCAAGCACTAAATTTTTGGTAAATAAATATCAATTTTAAAAGTTTACAAAATAAATTTTATAACTTAACTTTGATATTTAAATAAAAGGAATGGCAAAATGTACATGAATTTCAACTTATAAAAACAGTGATATAAAGTAAAAAGTGTCTTTATGAATCAGTTATTCAATTTTTAAAAAATGTTTTTTTAAAACGATATATTTTATAAAAAGGGAAAAAGATTAATAAGAAGGCAAAAACGATACATAAGTGAAACTATTAAGATTCTGTTAAAGCTATTAAGGCCATTAAATGACAAATTTCTTACCATTTATTATAATTGAAACTCTGCTTTTTGAATCTAGTAAATATTAGAATAGTTATTTCTTTCATCGTATTATAAACGGCTTTCCGCGGATATAGAATGTACAATTATGATTGTACATTTTTATATTCGTAGAAAGCTGGATATAATACGATGCTAGGCATAGTTTTTTCGTATGGATGAGAACCGGTTCCTATCCACCGGATTCGAATGAATACGAGAATAGTTATTTCTCGTATCGTATTATAAACGGCTTTCCGCGGATATAGAATGTACAATTATAAGATTAAAACTAGTTTTTTTAGCCCCGAGGTGCCGGAGGCACCGGCTAAAAAAACTGGTTTTAATCTTATGATTGTACATTTCTATATTCGTAGAAAACTGGATATAATACGATGCTAGACATAGTTTTTTCGTATGGATTAGAACCGGTTCCTATCCACCGGATTCGAATGAATACGAGAAAACAAATTAATTTATTTTTCTTAATCCCTAATAAATTTTAAATACATAAAATGTAACAGTAAACTCCTGAACAGGACCAACTATTCTGCAAGAACTGTTATGATGAGATCTTCATGAGCCACGACTATACAACCAGCTGCTACGGAGGTATTGTCACACCAGAGGACATCAGACGGAGGGAGGAGGAGGAGAAGAAGCGCCAGGAGAAGGCAGAGAGAGCTAAGCGCGAGAGAAGATGTCCCACTTGTGATATGAAGGTAAAATTCCTGCTTTTAACTTATTATCAATTTTAGCAACAAAAAGAAATAAAAATTATTTTTATAATAAAGTTAAGTGATATAATATGTATATTCAGTTATTAACAAATTAGCCCAGGATCCCCTTTAGTTAGTCATGATCATCGCTTTAAAATAGTTTTACACGAATGCATATTCATCAATGAACTTAAATAATTTTAAGAAGTATGCGAAAGTTTTTCCTGAATAATTTGCTTGTTTATTACTTTAGGTCAATTAAGGTTAGCACGCTTCGTTTTTTATTAAATGAATAAGTTGGGGTACAATGTTTGGCACTTTCGATATAAGTAAATGATAATAAAAAACCCATAGAATGCGATAATAACTTCAGAAAAATCGAAGAAAATAGTTTTCATACTTAATTAACGTTTTTAAGTTTTTCTTCAAAAAGTTTAGATAAGATGCCTTTAAAAGTCGTCTATGATTTTGTCAGGGATAAAAATGTAACTTTAAAATAAGAATTACAACATATTTTTTCAATTAGTACAAAGTAAAATTTTGAACATTTTATTGATCAGTATATTTTTTAAAATGTGAAGTAGAAACCTGAATATTTTATCATGAAAATTGTGTTATGATTTGATTGTCTGCTAGATTACAAGAAAAAAGATACTGACAGTACTTGTTGGTCTTTTAATAAAATAAGGTAGATTACTTTCAGAACCCCTCTTTTTGCAACGTTATTTCAATAGAACAGAGCCGTAGTCTTAGTGTTCTCAATATCTAGACAGCCAACCATTGTTTTAGAATTGTTCAATTTTTTTAACTTCTGATAAAAACAGAATTAATGGTATTTTTGTAAATATTATACCTCCAAGAAATGGCTATACTTCCCAATCATATGTTGTGTGATATTTAAGAGGAATTATTTTGATATAATGTCATTAAAATATTCGTTGAAAAAAGTGCTATTCTAGCTTATACTTCACATTTTAATGTGTATGATAATTCAAATAAAAGATAATGAAGATTTATATTATATTTAATTCTTTAAATTATAAAGAAAAACCTGGAAATAGTAAAAAACTGACTTTATTTTATTGACGTAGGGAAAATTTTGTCAAATATTTGAATAAAAAAACAATATTAAACAAAATAAATTATTTTTGATATAGTCACAAAAAGGCTTAATGAGTTTAGGAAATATTTCATTCACTAATCATGTCATTTAAACTCTATTTCACAGAATACAGTGTAAAAAGATGTTCTCGTTTTAATTTTAAGTAATTTCAAATGCATTTTAATACCTTTTAATGATTTATTTTTTGAAACATCTTTTTATAAAATGTTATTGATTTTTGAAGTTATATGTTAGAATGTTTTTAAATTTTGTTAACATTTTGTTTTAAATGTAGAAAATTGGTAATTCTAAACATTCAAAAAATGATTTTATTAAATTTTCATCACTTAAATTGCATGTTTGATGAAATTTTCAACTGATAATTCAAGAAAAATCGTTTAAGTTTTATTATATTTTACTTTGAATTGTTAAAAAAATATATTATTGTCAAAAAAGGAGAAGTTATGTTTTCCTCAAAAAAAGACCTAAAACATGAAAATTAACACGTGTAATGAGAATTTTTTTCTTTCAGGTTTAATTTTAAGTAATTATTGATATTTTTTGTAAAAAGGATTTTATATAAAAAGTTTTAAAACTCGAGTTATGTAGTGGTTCTAAAAAAGGTTGCGAATTTATGCAATTTTCTTGCAAAAAAAATTTTCTAGGATTTTAAAAATAGCAAAGGGTGTTATTAGATGTACTTACAGATACAATTGCTAGGTCATTTTGGCCAAACACTAAAATAAAGTTTTGACATCTGAGGGTCCAACCGTGTTAGGTTAGAACGGGTATTGGGTATCCACGCAAGGTTAGGCCAATGCAGGTATAGGATCTCCTCGCAGGGAAGGGCGAAAAATGCCCCTTTTCAAAACATTATATAAGGGGTTGGGGGATCATTGCTCGAAAGGCACTTTGAAGAAAAGCTCAAAGAATTAGTTCTATTCGAGTATCTGAGTACAGGAGCAAAATAAAATAAAACTTCCAACACGATCATTGTCTTGAAGTGGTAAGTTTGCACTTGGCTAGGGAAATTGTAAATTGTCCATAGAGAGGGCCCCTATCCATTCAGGTTCATCTTAAAATAAGCATGAAAAGACGTTTCTTTAAGTTCGTATGTGGTCCTCATAATAGAGAAACCGTCCAAAGTAATTTTAAAATAAGATAATATTTAAAGAAAATGTTAAATTTGTGTTTCTTTTTTAAAAGGGTTGTAAACTTAGATTTGTGTTAAACATTTTATCTTTGCGCTATATAAAATAAGCAAAAAGAATGGGAAAAATAAACACATACAATAATTAGGACTCGTTCGCAGTTCATGCAGTTTTTAAATGCATAACGTGTTCTGTAAAGTTTTAGTAGGTTTCCTAGCTTTGTCTGTCGGAATGTTTACATTTTTAGAAATAAATTGATAATGTTAGCAATACAGATTTGTATTTTTTATCAAATCAAGCGCATTTTTATGTTTATTCTGCGGGCTGAAGACTTGTTTTTAAAATATTCTACAGGGGGGAGGATTACTAATAGAATCTTTGGATTTAGAGAAAGATTAATTTATCGTCAATTACCCGTTCCTTGCATTCCTGAATTTTGAATAATTTGTTATGAATAATTTAATTTACTTTATATCTAAATACTCAAAATTTATAAATAAATATATTTTTAATTGCTTTAATATTTACTATATTCCCTATAGGTTCAGGCGAGATTTTTTTAGTTTTTATATTTTTACAATTTTACAATGTTTTAAAAATTTCTTTGCCTTTTTAGGGATTTCGCCCCTACAGGGGAGGGGAGGTTACCCATCCTTATAAATTTTAAAAAGAATTTGAAAGAAGAAAAGAAACTAAAATAAGAAAACTTTTTCTCGTATTCATTCGAATCCGGTGGATAGGAACCGGTTCTCGTCCATACGTAAAAACTATGTCTAGCATCGTATTATATCCAGTTTTCTACGAATATAGAAATGTACAATCATAAGATTAAAACTAGTTTTTTTAGCCCCGTGGTGCCGAAGGCCGTTTATAATACGATACGAGAAATAACTATTAAACATTTTTAAATCCCGCCCTAAAATGGCTTAAAACCACCGCAGGACCAGTAGCTATATAATTCCGTTCAAAGTAAGCCAAATCGATTCAGCGGTCACCGAGATCATAGGATTCAGAGAGACAGACGGACAGACAGACATTGTTCTACTTTGTATTATAAGGATAATATTACTTCTCTGAAGATATTTTAAACAAAATATGAAAAACAAAATAATACTTAGGCAGATGAAATATGAAAGCAAAAAGTAAACTTTCAAAATTCCCTATCTTGTGAAGAAATTGGAAAAATTTTAATGTGGAATTTTGCTAACATTCTTTTTTTTTGCTCTCAAATGTTATGCACATCCTATGTTTCTTCTTTCTAGCAGCAGCGTAGCTGTCTTCTTAATTTTGACCGTCCGTTTGTAGAATCATTGATTAATTCATTTCCTATATTTACTTGTCTAAAGAAGACATTAACTTTAAGGTTTGTTTTGTAATGTCCAATCGATTTTGCATCTTTTCATTAAAGAATTTTTTGTATAAAAAACAATACACAAATATTACTTAAAAGGGTCCAAAAGATAGTTAATATTTACCTCAAGAATATTAATCTAAGACTGATGTTTATGTCTATTAATTCACGAGCTATAAAGTGCACATTAATTTTAAATGGATTTTAAAATTAAAGTCAAAGTCTGTAGCAGACAAAATATCTATTGGTGGAATCGCTTTTTTGAAGTGAAGCTTCTCAATAATTTACATTGTTTGTCTCTCAGTACGTAACGTTTTGTGGGAAGTGTGATTTTCTCGGCTGCTATTGAAGATAGACAACTAATAACTTTCAAGATTGCCTTTACACATTAGTATCCAGTATATAGTTTACTTAGTCCGTAGGCCTGTCAGTCATTAAAACATATATTAAACATCTGAAAGGTTTTGTGATTTTCTTTAAAAATATTTTGATTTATGATCACTGAACATCTGAACTCACTTTGTCCGTTTATCAATCCTTGATTGTTGTGCTTAGCTATTTAGAGATGTTGTCATCCTTGTTTACTATGACTTTGAACAAGTAATGACAGATAAAATTAATTTAACAGAACCTCTCATTTTAACAAATTTCTTTTTAAGCTTGTCAATTGATTTAAGCTTTTTAGACCATTAGTTTTAGCCCTTGTTATAATTAGGGGTTTAACTGTAAAAGTTGGGAGTATTAATAGTTATTTCTCACATCGTATTATAAACGGCTTTCCGCGGATATAGAAAGTACAATTATGAGATTAGAACTTGTTTTTTTAGCCCCGCGGTGCCGATGGCACCGGCTAAAAAAACTAGTTTTAATCTTATGATTGTACCTTTCTATATTCGTAGAAAACTGGATATAATACGATGCTAGACATAGTTTTTTCGTATGGATGAGAACCGGTTCCTATCCACCGGATTCGAATAAATACGAGAAACTAAGTTCTTATTTTATGATTTGGTAGTTTTCCCTTTCAAGCCAAGAAAAAAGTAAACTTAATAATTCGTTAGTGGTTTACCTTAATTGACCAAGGTAGATAAAAAATTCTTGGTTTCTTGTCCCCAACTATATATGTAGATATTATGACAATGTTGACCTATATTTGCATCTAAAAATGTTTACACCAAAATGTGTCAAAATACTCAAAACAACAGTTCAAAAAACTGTTCAAAATTGCGTATTGTAAGACATCAAAGGGTTTAACTTTCTGAAAACACAATTTTTCTTTCAGGGCTCGGCAGCCGACACAAAAATGAAACTTTCTGCCACCTAGATTTAGTTAAATGCAATTATTTTATGGGACTTGACAGCTTATTGTTGTACAATGAGATACAAAATCGCATTGTTTATTTTTGGGTGTGTGAAATAATTTTTTTTATATATTTGACAAAGCCTAAAAACTGTCAAAGCCAAAAAAAACTTCGATTAAAGCCAGTTTTAATTTTCTTATATTCCTAGACTATATAAACTTTCTATTTAGATAAATTCGGTATGAAATTTAAATGTTTATGTTATGATTAATGAAAATATATTTTTAAAGGCTTATCCTGACGACAGCGTGCAGGTGTCGGACCTTTTCTTCCACAAGATTTGCCTCAAGTGCTCGGAGTGCAACAGATCTCCAGACGAGAATACTCCCATGATGATGGGGCCCAAGAACCAGGACAACGTGTTCGGCCAGGAGGATCTCATCCCCTTCTGCAAGTTCTGCTTTGCCAAGAAGTTTAAGGTTTCCGCCATTAATATTGCTGAGACTGTCACAATTACACCAGAACACTCTGCTATGTCTCTTTAAGTATTTTTGTAGCACAACTACTCAATAACTAGGATATGTTCCTGTCTGTACATCCCACTTTGTAATGATTCAGCTGAACTAGATACAAAAAAAAATATGAAAACACATTAGCATTAATTTTTTTACTAATTTTCTTCTAAGATTAAAAAGTATTTCTATATTATTACCATCTTTGATATAATTTGTCTTGCTTGTTGCTGCGCTATTTATCAACATAATTGTCTTTGTTATATTATCATTCTTGATTCTATTGTCCATTTTTTGTACTTATAATTAAATTCATTGCATAGATAAATCAAATAAACATTAACTTGTGTATTACATATGTTATCATTTTAATATTTTAAATTATTTGTAAGGCTTAGGAAATTAAATAATGTCTTTATCAAATGATTTTTTACTGAGTAAGAGTAATTTTGCATTATAAGATTGTTTGTGCAAAATATTAATATCACTTTAAAATCTGCTGATTCTAAAAACTCTTTATAATAATTTTTTCCTCCTTAAACAACGTTAAAAGCAATTTTATTACATACAAATCTATTTTGATTTTATGTAAATAAAAAATACTTCCTGTCTCTGTAATTACATTGAACTTTGTTATGAAATAAGGAATGTAACTAAATACATATGGGCCTAAAGTTTAGACTGGCCTGTTCAAGTAGGCCTGGATACAATTGTCCAAAGTAGATGTTCATGCCTCCTATACAGCTAGACAAGTAGACACATGCATTCACGTGATTTTATTATTTTGCACATTCTATCTTTTACTTTTTTCTCCCAAAACTAGGAAGTAAAAAGCGTTGCTTGATTTATAAACAAATGTTTATGTTTTAAATGCTCATAAGTATCAAATAATAATGTAGAACTGTTTTAGTAAAATCTTAAATATTTTTTAAAAATCTATATATGTTGCTAAGCACAGGATGAAAAGGGACAAGGGGCTGTTTAACACACTAGCCCCCAAAGTTTTTAATAACGTTTTCTTATTCGTTGGATAAACAACTTTAGGGACTTTTATAGAATTTATTGAAGTTGAGTGTCCAAACGTTCCAACCAATTTTAATTTACAGAAGAGGAAAATTACAATGTACATAAATTTTTCGGTCATTGTCTTATCCCTTAAAATCCCTGTGTTAAGCTACATATTCATGGATGCCAGATTATATTTTTAATAAAGTTGTCCAATATATGGCAACCGTGTTTCTCGTGTCTCTCATTACAATTTTATTATTTTGTGGTGTGCTGTCCAACGCTGTCTGATTATTCCAAATATGTGAAAATGATTTATTGCCATCTAATTTTGTGTTTATTTTAAATGTACTTTGCTCGTAATATAGTTTAAATTTATATTCATAGTTTGTTTTATTCCTAACTAGCGGCTACGCCCCTAGAGGCCTCTAGGGGCACTTGAGGAGGAGAGAGTCGAAATTAATAATTCAATTTCTTTTTTTAGATTAAAAAAAAAAATAAAAAAAATTTGTTGGGAGGGGAAGCCCCCCCCCCCTCATTTTTAATTTTAGTTAAAAAAATTAAAATTTTTTTTTTTTTTGGGGGGGGGGATTTTTCATTTTTTGGGGGGTTGGGGGTGTCCCACCCCCCAAGAAAATAGTTATAAACCTTCCCGGGACCTATGAGAAGCTACCCTGTTAAGGAGAACCCGATCGGTTCAGCGGTTAGCGAGATCCTTCGCTACAAACAAACAGACAGACATTGTTCTACTTTGTATTATAGATAGTACTTTTTGTCATTGGCACTTTAGTTGCATCAAGGTTATCCAAGAGTCAAGCGTTTTCCCTCGAAAGTGTCTTGCTAATCACATTCCCCCTGTCTTTGAAAAATTGAAAATAATGGGGGGGAGGAGGGGGGATAGGTTTTCGTTTGTTTATTACTGTAGTTCAGGTTAAGTCGGGTGGGTAGCTCAGCAGAGTTAAGCTAAGTTAAAGAATTGAAGTTAATCCTACCTAGACCTGAACGAAGAATAAAAAACAAAACTCTTAAAAAGAAAAATACATAGATATGTTATTGCATAATATTTCTATTACAAAAAAATCTGAATTAAAAAAATATCGATTGAAAAATAGGATCAAATTTATTAGAATATGTGGAATTTTATTGCACAACAGCGTTCAGGAATCAGTGCATTCTCTTCCGGACAGTTTCACATTTTTTATCAACAACAAAACATTTTTAACTAGTTTCTTTACACGCAAATCGTGTTTTGTAATGCATAGATTTTGTTGTCAGTGTTTATTATTATTACATGTTTTTTAAATTAGTGCCTCTTAATGCTGAGACTTTTCTCTATTTGGTAGTTCAATTCGTACGCCATAATGAATGTTAGAGACAATGGTTCGGGTTGCGGTTGAAGGTGGCCAAGGTTTTTGGTATCTCCGGCTGAGAAAGACAGATACAATTTGTTGATTTTAAACCCGTCAAGGGTATTCAGCAAAAGGAAAGAGATATTTTGTAATTCTTTTATTGTTAATATAAATATAAAAGTGAAGCTCCTTTAATTTTTGCTGAACTTTTTTTAATACGCTTCGCTTTTATTCATATTGCCATTCTTGTTATCGTGTTGATTTTAAACTTTCAATTTTAAAACTAAGATTTTTATATTTTCTATTATTGCACTAGTTCCTAGTAGATCGCTAGGAGGGGAAAAGAAGGTTAAACTTACTTTTATTTCGACTCCTAATAGAGCTAAAGGGTTCCAATGTTTCACATTTAATATTACTCCTAACTATTTTATTTAGCTTACTTAGGGTTAATTATTTTTTAGATTCTGGGTTCGTCGCTGAATATAATTGACTTTATATAAAAAACTTGAAGAATTTTTATGCCTAGTTTCTTAAACTTTCTTTTTTTTATTGCCAACGTAGCAGAAAGGCTAGTCTATATATTTTAGACCTTTAACATTTAAACAATGAAAAAGGACAAAGCAAATGTTAAGGTATTTTTTTCACTGTTTTGTAACATTGTGTAATGGACATTTTAATAGTACAGCCACCTTTTTAAGCTTTTCTAGATATAAGTAAGAAATTATTTAAATAGTTTTACTTTATACAATTGGGCGGAGAAAGAGAGAAATGTGAGGAGAGTGGCAGGTATTAACAAGATTCCAGAAGGACAAGTTACTCAAAGTAACATTCATCATTTATTTAACAATAAACAAAGTCATTACAATTTATATAATTTAGAAAGATTTACGGCCATATAATGTAAGGTTAAGTTTAAAAGTAAACACTAAAAACTCAGACAGGTTTATTATAGCCTCACAGATTAGCCTCGTGATTTATTATAGCCTCAGATATTAGCCGCGCGGTTCATAATAGCCTTACAGATTAGCATAACTTAATTCAACTAAGCCACCCACACCCTAAGTTACTGGCAAATTTGAATAGAACTGCGGCGTACCAGAACTGCTTCTGCGCGGCTGAATATTCCAGCGGAAAACATCCAATAATATAAAGAAGCAGGGTTTTTTTGTCTGAAGCTAAGGATCACAAAAGATAGTGGTTCATAGAAGTTGTAGTTTTCAGGTAAGATTTATACATGTCTGGCGGTGATGTTAATAAGTTATTTTCCTGACCTCCCCCGCCCTTCTATAGAGGTTATGGACATTACAAAGCAACTGTTAAACAAAGAGTCAATTACAAACAAGAAACAAAAAAAAATATAAATATTTTTATAAAACATGTTTATTTACCAATGGGAATGTCATACAACCCAAGACATAAAATTATAAAAAAAAAAAACTTGAAAATTAAGCCGTTACACACTAATTGGCATTTGTAATGAGTATGAAAGGTCGAAGAAAAAATACTAAAATGGAAAAACTATGATAATATTTTTTTACACAATACTTAAAATTATTATTCATTTGATAACAATATAACGAATTTTTTTCCTTCAGCTGAAAGCTTCTAAAAGTTTTTATTCAACAACAAAGTAATTTTTCATTTGAGGAAAACTATTTTGCTTCTTTCTTTACTACTTTCAAATAGAGTACTGAAAGATATTTTTTAGTTAACAATTACATTTAGCTTTGTACAATAATATTCACCAAATGATGATTATATTAAAAACTGATTTTTTATCATACATACTGGACGAAAAGAAGTTGTCTGTTATAACTTTCAAAATTAATTGCTTCACAAATTAAATCAAGTGTATGACCTAGGTCTTCTACATTTAAATATTTGAAAGAGTTGTCTCTTGAACATTGTACCACTGAGGAAATATATGATACAGTTGATACTGGAGTAGATGATGATACCGAGCTTACCAACTGCAAAGCTCTTGTCAACGTTGTTCCACATCTAAAAAGGATTACAACATTTACAAGTTTTTATTACTTACAATTTCTTATTTTTAAAAAGTTGGTCAGACATAAAGAAAAAACATTTTTTTGTAAACTGTCAGGTTCTAGGAAAGGGCTAAAAACATTCGGGATATTCCACATAAAGCAGAACCCATTTTGTATAGCTGTAGCCTGTGGTTAAGGAGATCTTCGTAACAATCATCATTATTTTATGTATTATAAATTACCCATTTCCCTTATACATTAGCATTTAAAATTTGTAAACTGATTCAATAAACAAGAATATATGCTCCTTTTGGAAGTAAATATTCGTCCTTACTTGTCAAATAGTCGCCAAGTGGCGTGCACAGACATTTTGTAGAGCGTAGAGGCTTGACGAGGTGAAAAAAGAAATAGCAATTCTTATAAATTTTGTATGGGGCCTATGACACCCCTTTTTCTACACGCCACTCCATACGGTTATTAATTATAGACTTAAACCTGTGGATGCTCTAGATCATGTTTTCTCCATTCCAACATCCAGAAACACTAAAATAATATAAACATCAAAGGTTTTGTTAAAATAAGAAGTTAAATAACCTTCAAGTGATAGAATCACTCACTGTAAGATATGTATCTATTATTAATGTACATTAGCCCCATCTTGACACTGATAATTGAAAAAAACTATCTTCAGTTAAAAATGAAAGCAACGCCTTACAGACAACCAACAAGTTAGTTTCATAGAAGGCTTATCAACGCGTGGTAAACCTTTTACTCCAACTCAATCAACATCATGATGTCCCACGTCTTACATATCCTGTAAAAATTTTATATAGACGTGTATTTGTAGTCATAAAGTTATTTGTTGACATATAGCCGACATAAATCTATCATATTGCACATCGGCAGTTTGTCATCATTATTTACAGGGTAGCATCATAAGTTTTAACATCTTTATTATAACACAGTGCTAGACAGTCTCAAACCCGACAACACAACACTCTAAATTAGTATGATTCGTCCCTGTTAAAACTGGTGGCATTCTCTCGATGTGCACGTTCGATGGTCTATGCCGTCTACATGACATTATCATTCAAATTTCATATTACCAACTATGGCATAATATGGTCATGGCTGACGTATTATCGACAGACATTTTTATATTGTTAAAGTAACTACACGAAAAATTAATTTAGAAATAATAACAAGGATTTAATTCCCATTTTTCAAGTGAAAACTGTAGGTATCCTATTATGTATACCTGTGTTACACATTGCCAGAGTAGAAGAATTAGAAAAGTAAAGGTAACAGTCAGCAATGTACGAGTGGTCCGCAGTCTTATATTCTGAAAATAAAATATTAAATTTGAATTCATTCATCAAGGACACATTCTTCTAAAAGGCGCCCTCCCCAAAAATAGTTATAAACCTTTCATGGACCTATAAAAAGCTTCACTGTAAATGAAAATCATATAGGTCTAGCATTTAGCGAGATCTTAATCTGTAACTTTAAAACAAGAACTAGTGGCTTAGCCTCAAGGTGCTTCGCCCGAAAAGGGATTAAGAATAAAGCAAATGTTATCCCTTATTCGTATTGTTTCCATAATTTTTTAGGATGACGGGGGTGTCCAATCTTTAACAAAATAGTTGAAACCACTGCAGGACCAGTATCTATATTTACTGGACGAACAACCCTTTAGGTTCAGCAGTTACCTAAATCTTAAGCCACAAACACACAAAAAGACATCCTATTACTTTTTTATTAGAATACAAAGTTATCCTTACTTGGCAATGTGTCTGCTTCTTTCTTTGGTAGATAAACCTTGGAGCTACGTGTGACCAAAACTTTACTACTTTCCTATCGCCTTCTAAAACAATAAGATTGTGTTCGACAATTTTACTGATAGAATTAACTTTTTGATTGGATGACCTTTCGCCACATGTCTTTTACGTTACAGTAAGTTTAGTTCAAACTACTTTAAATTTTATAGGAAAATTCAAGCCGTAAGATACAATACAAACAACCATAACTACATTTTGTCAACTTAAACTACTAAAAATTAATTTCAATACCTTTGCCTTTCAAAGCTGTAGCTGTATTAGTTGATATCGCCATGTTTGATGTTGAAGTGGTCAGATTTGTTGAGAGTGTAAGTGGCTCCACCTTCTTCGATGTCTTGTGGACAGTTCTGAGGATGAGGGTGTTCATGGCAGCTATGAGCACCCAGGGGACAAGAATCAGGAGAATACAGTGCACCCAGAATTCATACCTGCATCAAAATCAGCTTTCTCAAATATTTTTAAAATATTCAACTTTTTGTATCAAAATTTAGAAATACCTACATTAAACTGAGCCGGAGTGGAGACTTTTCGCTGGAGCCAAAACGATACCGATACACATACACCCCCCCCCCCCCATTTCCAAAAAATGTGGCTCGACACCGCTGGAATTTTACCACCCAACTAGATGTACAAAAAGTATTTTTCCTTCAAATTTACCTTTTACAAGAATCCGACATACCATATTCAGTTTCAACCGGTTTCCATACCTTAAGAAATAAATGGTATGTTGCTTGAAAAACTGGAAATATATTTGCTACACGTGTGTCCATAAAGATATGATAAACGGCTGAATCGTTCATTCCACAATTTTTATTAAATAATACATATTTGTATTTACCTGATTTGTATGATTGTTTAATACTTCTATTTGAGGAGAATAATTGAAGAAATGTGGAAAATTGATAATAAATCCAGAAACTCCTACCAAAACCAGGCTAAGAATATGGCGCTTTCTAAAATTATTATTGAATTTATGTTTGTGTTTGAGTCTGTTTGTTTGAACTGAAGAATCTCCGTCGCTGGATCTGTATGGTTCTCCTTGGTTTTTAACTTTTTTGTAAGAGGCTTCCTTTCCCCTTACTTTTTTTCTTTTCTTTCTAAAACTAAAATTTAAAGTGAGGCATTAATAATAATTAATTAGAACAATAAGAATGTAAAAATTGTAAAAGTCTTTTGGAATATGATTCATCATTCCAACCACTAATTACACTAAAAAAACCAATAGCCACTGCAGATTACCTAAACCTACACGGTGACTAAACCACTGCAGGGGGCTAGCCTAACCTTTCTATGGCAAACTATTATGGATTAAAATTAAATCTGTATCGGGTTGTATCAGGGAGGGAGAGTTCCATAAACCCTAAATTGTTTAGGCACCCAAAGTTTTCTAAACACGCTCTCTCATTCACTGGCTTAAAACCTTAGTACTCAAACTAGTAATATCCACACTTTTAAGCCAATAATTTTAATCTACAAAATAGGTATTTTTTCATAAACTGGGGGTTGGGGGTACTTATCTATTTATCATCCATAGTCATCTCTAAAAATCCCTGAAAAAAAAGAATATCTAGGTTTCTTTATTTTGATAAGTCTTAATTGTATTTCTAGAATAAACAAAAGTTAGTTTTGTATTGACAGAGTAACTGGATAATTGTTTTGACGTCATTCATCATACCATGATCAGCTCCAAATGGATTTCCTATTCTAGCCCTAGTTTCCTAAAGTGTACAGCAGATAACCCAATTATTGCAGACCCTTTTTTCAGCTACTCCGGAAATTTGTGAAAACAAAGCGATTTATACATTATACATTCAAAATTTTAATGTTTAAAATTTTAATTTTTTTTGGGAAGTTTGAAGCTTTTTTAGCTAATAGCAAATTTCGAGATAGGACGCGGACGCTAGGTACACTTTTGGAAACTAAATTGGAGTTCATCCATACCATTGTTATAACCAGGGCTCAGGAAGGTGCAAACTTAAATTTGTATTTTCAGTTGAAAATAATATCTGAATTCAAATTTTTCTACACCCAAAAACGCTTATTTAAGGATCATAGCCCTATAAACATTTTTACATCTATTGGCAGAAAAGGAATCCAATTTTTGACATTATTAATGACAGAATAAAACATTCCTTCCAACATTTAGAAAAAACTTTCCCTACAAAAAGTACCGTTTTTGAAAGTAGAAAGGCCGTAAAACTGTAACTTTCTCTTATTTTGTTGCTTATGGTTGCTGCGCTACTTAAGGAGATAATTGTTCATGGTTTATTTGTCCCTGTCTGCCATTTTCTTTTTTTGGTAGAAATTATTCACACTTTAACAAACACTTTTCTTTCTCTTGTGATTACCCAGTTTAAAAATTGTTTCCTTATTTGAAATTTCGGATCAAGTCAAGCAGAGTGTGCCAAACACAACAAGTAAAGCAGAGTATGCCAATATTTTGTCAAGTAAAACATTGTATGCCAATATTTCATCAAGTAAAGCAGAGTATGCCAATCTTTTATCAAGCATGCCAATATTTCATCAAGTAAAGCAGAGTATGCCAATCTTTTATCAAGCATGCCAATATTTAGAAAAAATGACAAGCTTCGCTATACTTATATGATCATGACTCAGGATTTAAGAATATCCATTTAAGTCTAATACTTGTTATTAAGGTTTTATTAATTTTTAAGGTCATCTAGGATCTAGCATCTAGGTGCTCTCTATTCCAAGTAGTAAATAAGTTACGAAAAATAGCCTAAAACCATTAAAATTTCAAATTAAAGGATCTTTCTAATCACTGGACTGTTATGGTACTGAGGCATCGAGGAGGCGGAGTCGCTAATATAATACATAAATTATTTCAAAATTTTAGGAAAATCCTATTGTGACAAGTAAAGCAGAGTATGCCAATATTCCCCCAAGCTTTACTTGATCCGAGGGGCTGAAATAACATGATGTCTAACAGTGTGTCTGACAGTAAAAACTGAACCCATATGGTTCTTTTTGACCACCACCTTCCGAAGATAAATCAACCACCCACCCCCCATTTTTATTACTTTTTGTTTTAAAACTTGAATTGAAGGGCGAGTTCTCCCCCCCCCCTACCTCAAGTGCCCCTAGAGGCTGCAAGTTAATCAACTATAATCTTTACTACAAAAAAAAAAACATTTACCTGGAAGGTGTGCGGTCATGAACCAACAGGAAATATCTATCAGCTGTCACAGCCACGACTATCCATATACTACAGAACAGCAAGTAATGGAAGAACGGGAAGAAGACGTAGGCGAACAAGAACGAGTATGTGTGTGTGCTGACAAAGCTTGGGCTCAGCGCGGTCAGGGAGTCCTTCAGTATGAACATAAAAAGTAGACAAGAGTCTACGACACCCATGCCAATGAAATAACTAAAAAATACACATTTGTCATGTGAATCCAATGAGTATTCTAATTTTAAAGAAGCGGAGCTGCTCTACAAATCATTGATGCTTCAGTCTGTCTGTAATGCTGTAGAGTAAATCATATTGCTGTGTCTGTTTTTTAATATGTTTTGGTTAGAATTTTGCAATTTACATCAGCTATAAAAATTACTTTGTCTGTTGGTAAGTATCAAATATTATGGAGGAAATATGTATTTTGAACACAGTAATAGTGTCGGACTGATTATGACGTAACAAAAAAAATTAGCCAATGAGAGGCCACTATAAATTTTACCATTGGTCAATAACGGCCTCTCATTGGCTAATTTTTTTTGTTACGTCATAATCAGTCAGACACTAATACTGTGTTCATGTATTTTTATTTACTCTACTCCCAGCGTCTGACGGTACGCTCTCGTTTCCTTACAAACTACTTTCAATAAAATCTGAAAGAAGACCACTAAAACTTCCGCCCACCCCCAAATTAATGCAAATAAAAGTATATTTTAAGACCCTGCTTTAACCATTCGGAGCCCTATCCATGCTGGGCTCTGCTAAGAAAACCGCCAAAAATAAAATACCTACATAATGGTTGTGTTTCTCTGTTTGATTTGTCTTCTTATTTGTGCCCACACCAATATAGATATGATATTGGCTAGGATACCAAATAAACAGATGGACATGCCAACAGGTACACTGGTTATCCAGTGTAGCCTTGAGGCATCCTGGAAATAAATAAAAAAATAAATATCTTTCTCGTATTCATTCGAATCCGGTGGATAGGTACCGGTTCTTATCCATACGAAAAAACTATGTCTAGCATCGTATTATATCCAGCTTTCTACGAATATAAAAATGTACAATCATAAGATTAAAACCAGTTTTTTTAGCCCGTGCCCTCGGCACCTCAACGCTAAAAAAAAACTAGTTTTAATCTCATAATTGTACATTCTATATCCGCGGAAAGCTGTTTATAATACGATACGAGAAATAACTATTCTTTTTTTTTAACCTGCACCGAATACCGTTGCTATATCAAAAAAAAAGTTTTTTTTATCTGTAAAATTACAATAGTAACCAAACAACCCTGTTGGGCTTATACCTGCCCTAACCATGCAGGGATACCCTGTACCCAATACAACCTAACTTAACACACGAAAATCTATCATCCCCCTTATCTATTATTTATTCCAGAATAAGGGGAAGGATTCTGTGCCCGACTAGAACTTTGAAGGAAACCGCTGCTTTTGCGCGCATAATCGTTCTAAAGTCAATTCTTACAACAATTAAAGATAGCAAGCTAAATAATCAGGGTTCGGAAGCCGCGCGTAAGCCGCGTGTAAGCCTCAGTGAAATCTTCATTTTATCACTATAAAATTCAGCTGGATGTATAAAACTGCTCTTTAGCAGACAATTCTTCTTTCTGAAATTTCTTTTCTGCTCACAAGCAGGTTTAAAACTGAGGCTTATGCGCGGCTGAGGCGCGGCTTCCGAACCCTGTAAATAATTCTACCTGATTTATAACCGTTTCAGAAATTACTCCCATTTTCATCTAAGATACATTACATGAACTTTATAAATAAAAGAGCAATAGCTGCTAATATTTTCAAGCGGCTAGCTGGATTTATGACAGTAATAAGTAAAACTCAGCAACAGCACATTGCAGCAAAATAACGAATATTATAATTACATAATATTTATAATAACAAAAACTATTCTATAGTTTATTACACTACTGAAAAGTATCCATAAAAATATATCTTGAAATTGCAGGAATATTATCTTCATTTTAACCATCTCAATATTAATGAGTTTTGTCGACAATTTTGAACATATAAATATTTAGTGTCAATAATGATTTCTCTTAACAACAACTTATAACTGATGAAAGTGTAGAAAGAGGAAATAAAACTAAACATAGTGATGAATATAATGAGTAAGGTTGAGGAAGGGGGTGGTAGAAAAGGGAAAGTCTGGTGCAATATTTGAGTATTTGCGTAGCGAAAAAAAAAGGAAAATCCCACTAATCGCCATAAGGACCTAGCACAAAACCCCAAGAGTTATTCATTTGTTATTTCTAGCCCCTACAAGCCTCTAGTTTTAGAAAGAAAAAAGAACAAATAAGATTCATATATATCTTTCCTGGACCACCTATATAGGAGAACCATACCGGTTCAGTGGTTCGCTACATAAACACAGAAAAATAGACATAATTTACTTTAAAATTAGTTATTTATGCCCAATGGCAAAAAAGTTTGGGGCTCACTGGAACCTAACCTAGTATATAAAAGAAGCAATCCAATCACTCTTTGGTTGTTAGTGTCTCATGGTCAGTTGATGTTTAATTGCACAATTAAACTTAATATTATATTTTATTTTGCGTTTTTATTTTTAGGTTGACTCATTTCGATATCAATATTTGTTTTTATATAGCAAGGAATTTCTACTGGTTATCCTTGTCGGTTTGTTTGTCTGTTGGTTTATAATGCTCAAATGTTTTAACTCTTACAGATCGGGCCCCAATTCCCACCTTTTCTGGTGGTTCATGTGTCTTTTTTCAAGTCAAAGTGGTATTACCGCTCCTTAGCAGCTTTTTAGCGGCCAGCCGCTAAATATTAAAACAGCTGTAGAGCAGCCAATTTTGCAGCTAGGATGACCAAATTTTAGGACGAACTTTTATTTTTCATAACAAAAAAGTACTTTTTCTGATCATCGCCGAAAAACGGCAAATAACGAAAACCGCCATTTTCGGCGATTACGGCGGTTAATTGGCAGTTGGCGGCGCCAATTAATATTTTTATCTGTTTATTATAGCTCAAGGATTTACAAAAAAAAATTATAGGTCTCTAGCTGTAATAGAAGCCACGATATTCATGATATATGTCTGTAGTAAAAGCCGGACAAAAATCGGTCATAAAGTCGATCAGGGAGCGGTCAAACGGTCATAACACCACTTTTCTCAGAAGATCATTGATATCTAGGTATTCACCAAAAAAATTTAGGTTTCTACCATATACACAAAAGTCATAATGTAGAAATTAAGATTTATTTATAATTTTTTCTAAATTTGGTGCCACCTAACCGACTTTGACCGGACGCCACGACCGACACAGACAAGATATCCTTATAAGATCAACTCTTGCCGACGTATAATTACTAAACTTAAAAATTCATGAATTCACAACTCTCTATCTTACCTACAAAAAAAAATGACATTGAAAAAACTAGAGGGAGGGGGGTCAATATGACCCCCCCCCCCCCGATCTTTAAGGATTAATACAAAAAAAACCACACATTTTTCACTTGTACTTCGAGTGGTATTAATTTTGTAGTTCCAAAAAAAGTTGTTTGAGTAAAACAATCTGTATTATACGATACAATCTATACATTATTACTTGGATGTTGCACTACATTTTCATGTACTCTGATGAAAGATACTCGCAGCTGGCTAAAATAACACTTCCCTCCATACAACCCCTTTACACCATCCCCTGCCCTCCTTATGGATGAGCAAACTGACCAGCAAATGAGGTCCATATTAGCAACCTAAAATCACGTTTTCTAGGCATTGTTGGCACCACTATGGTGGCAGTTTATTAGGGCGACATGTAGTGGTCAAATGATAAATATCTTTTCTTATACCTCGTGTATGTAAACGTGAGTCTCAAAATTAATGAAATTTAGAAGGAGATACATGTACAATTATTCATTTTCTTAAAGCGCAGCAATTCTATAGCTAGGATCTGTCCGACTGACTTTGCCTACTTCATTATTTTTACCACAGAGAGCTCTAGGAAATCTTTAAAGTAGGGATGGGAGTCGACCTTTAATTTTAATGTTAAGATGAATATTTTGGAAAATTTAGTAGGTAATTTTTTTTTTCTATGCGCCTTTTTCTTTCGGGTTTTCTATCGAGACACAGACTGGCACACTTCCTGGTACTTTTATATGTGGATGAACGACCGAACCCTGGCATTTATGAAATTTGACACATTTTTTTTTACTTTTTGAATTAATAAGAAATTTAGAGTAGTGATTTCTTATTTCTCTAACAATTCCTGTTGGTGGTTTGATCTAACTAAGATTTCTTGAATATTAAAAACCCATTATTTTAGAATTTGTTACGAGATCTTAAACGACGAGCGTACACACACATCGAGTATTTGTATGAATGTCCGTGTTTGCAATATAAATTACATTAGATACTTCTTAATGAAATTTGAAGAGTTTAATTTTGTTTTATTTGTATTATGACTTGTATTTTGACAAGAGGAAAAGTAAGGAAAGAAAAAGCATTCATTTAATGCGTAATTTAGAATATAAAACAATTCAACTCTATTATTTGTTATTTTATTCATATAATTATATTTGTGTGTGGTTTTAGGCATATTCCCCCGAAGCCTTTATGGACTTTAGGGGGTTGCAGTAAACTCCAAAAATTAGAGTTATCCAGAAGAAGTCAACAGCGGCAGCTAAATCATCAGAAATTCAGAAAATTAGAAAATATACTAAAATTCTGGGATGCTCAGTTGGGATACTCCCTGAAAAGCAGAGCCCGGTTGGTCCAGTTATCAGTGAGATCATAAACTTCATCCGGACGGACAGACAGACATCGTTCCACTTTGTATTATAGATATAACAAACAAAAATAAAATAGACTTTCATAGGACAGGGGACCTCATTTTATTTCTAATAAACTAAAAGTTTTCACAGGACCAATACAAATCTACCCTGAAAACAAGTTCAATCTAGAGACATGTTATATCAAAATTCCATTCCGTGGAATAAATAAATAATTGGTTTGGCTATGCCAAAGGTCTTGAATGTCAGATTATGCTAAATTATTAATGTAGCTTAATTTTCATCACAATAATAGCGAACGTATTTCCCCATGCGGGGCTATTTAGTACCCAATATAACCTAGCCTAACCTGACCTAAAGTAATAAACAAGTAAAAAATAATGGCTGGACAATTGTTCTGTGCTCGAATAGAAACTTTGAGGGTAATCAACGATTATTTTTTAACTCTGAACGTTTAGGCTTATGAATTATATGCCCTTCCTAGTAGCAGTGCTTAATCGAAAATACAAAAGTGCAAAAATCTAAATACATATTCATACCATGATACCATACCCGACTTAATGTATCAGATTTAACTTTTAAACACTTAATATTCTTGTTATAAAATTGAATAACAAAAACTACATTGTAAATCAAATTTCTTAAGTATATTGTAATAAAAATATGTACAAACAGTATAATAATGATAATAATAATTAGAGCTAGATAGATAGAAGAATATCACATAATAATATAAATAGAGTAAACAATATTGAATAATAATAATAAAAATATTAGAAATAGCATGACTGTGTTCTTACTAGACCAAAATCCACAATTGAAACATCCTCCTCCATAGCCTCGTAAGCAAGTTCTGTTTCAATCATACTATCCTCATCCACTATGAGTCCGCCACTATATTCTCCACTAATGCCGAATACACCGCTAGGCAGATGAATCTCATGATTATAGGCAAGATCACCGGCGTACGCTTCGCTGTGGAAGTACTCATAGAACAGGTGTTCATCAAAGCTGTTGTCTGGTAACTGTCTGACGGCTGCGCTATTCAGGACTGTGTATTCAAATAGCTCTTCTTCTTCAGGCACTAGAATGTCAAGAGTAAACGCTGCTGTGAATTCATCCTCGTGATCTCTAAGCAACTCTGCAATTTCGGAAGCGCTGAAGTCTTCTTGGCCATCTTCACAGAAGATATCGGCAACAACACTCATGGTCAGATTGATGACATTGCGGGCAGTGTTGACAAACCCAATGATGAATAGAAAAATGTTTATCAGGAAAACTGTATTGTGAATGTTGACAAGAATGGCACACATTGGTAGGAGCATCGAGAACATCTTGTTTGTAAATAGTAGGTATCAGCGTTACGGTAATCAGTTAATGACTATTATTAAAGAAAATTTGAACCAGGTATTTATACTCGAAATGTTTTAATCCTTTGCGTGTTGCGGTCAATCAATGGTTGTCGTTGCGCGTAAAGATTTCCCTCCCCAATTTTCTATGGTATCATTGTATGAGATCGCTTCCCCTTTTTTGTTTGAGCTTATTTTCCGGTCAAAGCATCTATTTGACCTGTTTTATTTAATACGTAATATTTGGATATTTATTAATTTTGGTTTCTTGAGTTTTTAGATTTATAAAATAAAAATGTTCTCTTTTTTACGATTTTCTATAAATTTGCGATAAAATACACAAAAAAAACAACCTGAAAATTCTAGTACCTTCTAAAAATTTAATATAACCTTTTAAAACACATATTAGATCTAAACTATTTCTATTGAACCTTTAATAACAAATTACACAATCCGTTTATACAAAGTAGTAACGTTTTTTCACGTATCGCTTCAACACCGATTATAAGATTAAAAGCAGTTATTTTTAGTCCGTGCCTTCGGCATAACGGGGCAAAAAATAGTTTTAATCTTATAATTGTGCATTTTTATATCCGCGGAAAGCTGTTTATAATACGATGCGAGAAATAACTATTCTAACCTTTATCATCTCGCAAAATACTGATTCTATTGACATATAAAAGAACTAAAGTTTTTTAAAATACTGCCTTCATGTTTTTAGTCTTTTAGTTTAGGGGCGCAGCCACTGATGTATTCATGTTCAAAAAGCATAATGCCATATTTATCTAAATAACACAATTCTTTAAAACCCAAGCTATGACCGAATAAAGCATTACTCTGCTCATGTTCGTTCATCACATGATGCTACTAAAATTTCGTATCAACAAATTTTTTAATACAAAAAATATAACTTTATTTTATGTAAGAAAACAACAACTTTAAAATACATATTCAAATAAAATATTTAAATAAAAGTATAGTGAGAAAATTTAATGATCTAAAAAAACTTTTGTATCTATCATATCAATCATCTAAGGCTAGCTAGGTTTCCTTCCTTTATGCCAGTCTTTTCATTTAGTTTACATACATACAAAGTTATTTAAAACCATTAAATCATTTAGAGACAAATCATATTACATATTAAACTTAAAAGATTGAAACCTTCAAAAAAAAGTAAATGTTCTTTTTCTTTCATATTGTGTGATTTTGTTTAAGAAATTTTTTTTTTGACATTTGGAAATATTACAAAAAAATATTTAGATTTGAAGAAAAAAACAATTACATTTCATCATGTTCTGATGACTCTTCGTCTTTGAGTGGAATTCCTTTATCAACAAACAGCTGGCTTAATTCTGCCGCAGTCATTTCCTCCATGCTCAACCTTTCCAGCTCCTGACCCGCGGCGTTGTAGAAGACCATCTCTGGCGACTTGCCCGGGATCTTCTTATACTCCGTGCGCTGGAACTTGTTTACAAGGTCCCCGTTGATGAATGCCTTCACCTCGGGGAGCTTGTTCAAACGTCACCCACCACATGATTCAACAACTGCGCTGTAAACAGTTTTATCCTGTACAAAAAAAAACATGATAAATTTTTAGCTGATAATATTACTTTAACTATGATAATATGGTTGAAACAAAATACTAACAATATTTTGTCATTATATGATCTTACTAAAAAATGGACATACATGACATATTGGAACCTAGTAAAAGTGTCTGACTCTGATTATGACGTAAAACAATATCCAATAAGAGGCCAGTATACACTGTAATTGACCAATGGTAAAATTTATAGCAGCCTCGCATTGGCTAATTTTTTTACGTCATAATCAGAGTCAGACACTTTTACTAGGTTCGACATATTGTTTTGGGCATAATCATATTCTTATTTCGTTTCTACGACATATTAATGGAAGTAAAAAAGTATTAATTTTAACGGGAGGGGGGTCAATAGAAATCGTGAATTTTTGGAATTTTGGGGAATGGAAGATAAAGATCATTTCAATGTCTGTGGAAATTAATAAATATGCATCATGCCTACGACTGTAAATAAACCCAAGACAAAACAGAGTCCTGCCTCTTTTGATTGTTAAAAAGGGGGAATGATTTAGTATGAAAACAGGGGCTACACTACTACTTTCAGACATTCAGATAAAGGTCGTGCATTCATGGAGTTTTTAGGTCTAAGGGGTGCAACTATATCTAATGGTTATGAAAATTGTTCCTGATCAAGCTATTATTAATTCTATGTACCTGTATATCAGTCTGTTCTTCCTGAGCTTTGGTCCAGGTAAGGGTGTTCAGCAGGACCACCAGAACTGCCAGCTTAGAGCAGCTCAGTACTCTAATGCCAGCCATTTTAAAACGATCTTGAAAATAGTGCAGTTCATATGTGAAAGGTTTTGTGACGATTCAATTTATATAAATGACATAATTCTAGCTACTAACGTAAAAGCACATCAACTTTTGGAATTATAATAAGAAATAGAATATTGGCGTAGAAAAAGGCGACTAGGCTGCAGAATGTTCCTTTTATCAGCAGTTTTTATTCTCGTGTTCGTGCGGTTAAAAACGGGTGGTCTAAAATAGGATGCTGAGTCTTTTTTAACTAATAGAGGTTTGTTAATAAATATCAACTGAATAAAATATACTGGATGTTCTCAATTTAGCATAGAACTAATGTATGTTTAATATATTATCTCAAGAGATAAGAGATAACTTTTAGGGAGGGAGGGGACAATAGGCTGTTTATTACACTAGTCCTCAAAGTTTTAATACAATGTTTTCTTATTCGTTGACTCAACCACATTGCGGACTTTCATTGAATATTGATATTGGTTGTTTGATTAAGTTGAGTTTCAAACGTTTTAAAATTAACCCAAATTGAATCTACATAAGGGGTAATTTGGGATAATATCAACTTATCGGCCTTTGCCTTATCCCTTTAGATACCCGGATAACTTTACACGTTTAACCCATATAATAATATCACACAGAAAAAGAAAATCAAATTATTTTTAAGTGAAATTTACTATATATGACGATTCTATTATTAATCTTAAAGCTTTAATTTTTTTTATAAACACCAAATATGAATAAGTATCGACCACGTATGGAGGGTTGATACGATGTACTGACTGAACCTATTGAGAATTTATATACTTTATCCTCGCTCTTAACCCCTTACAGTCGGGCCCCTTGCCACACCTTAATCAGTCGGGGGGGGGGGGGGGCGTTCAACGCCCCCCCTATTATCTCAGTTGCTATTAGAGCTAGAGGGCTAAATTTTTTTGTGCAAGTCCCCTGTGTTATAATGAATTTCCGACCTTAAGTGAGTCAAGGTCAATTTTTGCTTCCTTCACCCTTTTATTTAACAACCTTTGTTTTTAGGTCCTTTTTTACTTAAAAATTTCAAACGGCTGTAATTTTTTATTTTTGAAGCTAGAATAAAATTTTTTTGCAGAAAATGTTTATCTTTATGTAAATTTTATATTTGAAATATCAAAATATAAATTTCAGCGGCCGCAGCTGTACTTGGCAGCTGCCAGCCGTCGCAGTCGGCGGTCGGCGGGAAAACGACGGCGGATCTTTATGAAATTTTAATACGTTATGTAGACATATAAGAAAAGCTTAAGTTTAAAATTTGAAGTCTCTAAGTCAAAAATTGCGGCCACAGGAGCCTTTTAAAGATTTCTGGAGACCTGGAGGATCAGGACCTGCAGGATCATACCTGGAACCTAAAATTGACTTGAACACCTGTATTTAATATGAGGATGTACTAGAGGATATTTTAGTATTTTGGTAAGATAAAATGCTTTGTTTTAGTCAAAAAAAATATTTTTGCTTTTTACCTGGATGACTCTGCCAGGTTTGCTGGCATCCTGTGCCCGCCAGGATGGAGATATTCAAAAAATTTCAACTCTCTGTTATGTCTCATACCCACACTTAAAAAGTCAAGCAGTTTGGGCTCTTTATCTTTCACACACAGAAAATGAGATAGAAAAAACCCCCCGACCGTTAAGGGTTAATTAATGGACGACGGACAACATAAAACTATTTGTAACTAATGATTTACAAGAATCCCTGAGATCTAAAGATAAAGAAATACGCTAAAATCTTATCATAAAAAAAACAATGTTTTTTAGATAAATAAAAAATATTTTGAAAAAATATATTTCACAAAAAACACATAAAACATTATTAATCGACATTATTAATTAAGAAACACACAGAACAGTAGATATACTTTTTATTGCATTGAATATGAAAAATTATATTAGAGGAATTTGGTTAATTTATCTTATTTCATTAGAAAATAAATAAAATATTTTTTTGTAAATCGTTAAAATTTTTAGTGGCGTGCGCAGCGATTAACTAGGAGGTGTAAAACCATTAGGGAGTGAAAATAGGTGAAGGCAGGGCTTTTCAATTTCAAATTTAAGGGAGGTGATGAAATCACCCCCACACACCCCCTCCCGCAAGCCACTGGTGAAAAGTTACTATTAATTACATTAAAATATTATTTTTCAACGCATTTTTGTTTTATACAAAAATCAAAACACATTTAAACATAAATAAAATGATTTTAGAAATACATTGATCTTAGTTGACTTAACAATTATAGCAATACCACCACAAAATGTCAGGTAATGATTTTTTTCATATGAAAGTAAATTCGTTTTTATTATTTTTTCGTAAAATGACAAAAATGATCGTTGCAGATTATGTAATGATTTGTATTAGTATTGAAATTTATTAAAAATGAATATTTGACAAAAAAAATTTTTTTTTACATCTTTAAGTTTAGCTTTTAAATATAGAAATTTTAAGTGAAATAAAAGAATTATTGCCTAGAAAAATTTCTTTTTTTAAAAAGAATAAATCACATCTCCATTCAAAATTGAGCAATAATTTATAATCATGAATTATTTAAGATTTAAAAAAAATCACAGGCTCTGACCATCAGACTGACCTTCCAGGTTAACTATTTCTGCAATATTCATAGCGGACACCTTAAACTTTTTAGCGAAGCAAAACTTGCAGTACGGGTCCAACTCTTCCTGGCCAAAAAAGTTTTCAGTATGGCGTGGCCCGAGGAGCATGGGGAGGTCGTCTTCTGGAGCTTTACCGCAGGTTGTGCACTTGAGACAGTGCTTGTGCACGCGCAGGTTCTTACTCAACTCAACAAAGTCGTTACCAACCGTCTGAAATAAAAAAAAAATCTATAAAAAATAATTCTAAAGGCCAAATTTACATTTTAATACTTGAATACTTGAGTATCGAGATGTTCCGCTTAAAACATTGTATACCTAATAGTACTATGAATCAATATTCCAAAATCTATTAAAAATTAGTTCCCACGCTTTCTAATCGATACAGGAATCATCATGCCAAGTTTAAAATAGATATGACAATCTTAACATGCCTAAATTCACTATAAGGGCTGTCCGTTACGGACGTACAGACCTACACTAATTATAGAAAAGCTTTGATTTTAAACATTAAATATTATGGAAATTGTATGTTACTTAAGACCCTTAGAATTGCTGGATCGATAATTTTGTTATTTTAAAGAATAGCCTTGTATAGGTAAGAAAGGTTAACCCTTCAAATAGCTTCTTTTCACAGCTTAAATTGTAAAAAATTTTTACTTCCGTCTGTCTATAAGTCAAGGCATTGCCCCTTACTTTTACAACTAACCATTAAGTATACAATTCATTTTAAAATTCTAATCTAATACTTTAAACTTTTTTCCAATTTACAAACTTAGAAAAGATGTTTTTATAATGCTTTCATTGTGTAAATTATCTCTAACAATTAATGACGTAACTACTTTATTACTAAAGTGATTCGTCTGTATGTCAGACTGACCTAGCCATGCATTATTTTGTCTGTTGATTGATTTAAAAATATGAGCTATTGGAAGTTTTTTTGACAGTATCTGTTAAAAAAAAATAAACTTAGTTCAGAAATTATATTTTTGTTTAACTTTGTTGTTATCATAATGCAACTTTATTGTTATTTCTTTTTCATTAAAACAATGAGCTCGTTATTGTTGCGCTATCTATGGTCATTATTGTACTTGTTATAATAGAATTAGTATCATTTAGTCGGATGCACTTTGAATTTCAACTATTGTTAACAGGGGGGGAGGGGACATTGGTCTGTAAATTACACTAGTATCCAATGTTTTATAAACATGTTTTTTATTCGCCGGCTTAACAATTTTGGTTACTTAATTTGAATCTAAAGAAGGGTTAATTTGTATTCTTCATTTTAGAAGTACATCAATGTATCGTCAATTGTCTTATCCCTGAAGATCCCTGATTCCTAATCACATGGGCCACAAAAATGGTAAGGAAACTATTTCCAAGTAATTCTAAAAATGAGACAAAAAATTGTGAAGCATTCTCTGAAAACACAAAACAATAGAGAAAGTATTGAAAACAAAGTTTAGTTAATTGGAGAAAAATATAAATATGATGCAATCAAATTGTTTTAAAATTATGCTTTTTTACATATACCACTAAACTTTTTAAATGAATAGATTCTATGTATGACTGATCTGACATTTGTGTGAGTTTGCCTATCTAAAAAAATTTAGTTTTTTCTTTCACTAACTGATTGACAAATTTGATTTTCCGTTAAAGAGACCTTTTAAGACTATAAATGTACAATAAATTTTATGTGAATCATATCATAACTTTCATTTTTCGACCGAAGCTCATGAAAGCTATCGAAGCAGCCACTAATTAAGTACTTACAATATTTCCGCAGTGAGGACAGCAGCCGCTTTTTTTGGCAGCCTCCTCCATTTCTTTGCGCAGCCTCTCAGCCTCTGCCCGCCGTTTCTCCTCCTCCATGGCGCTGTAGATACCGCCGACAGGAAGAACCTGCATAGTTGTCCTCTCTGGTATGTTGTCGTCCTGGAAAAGGTAAAACTTAGGTATTAGTGTTCTTTTAAGCTAGGCTTCTCTAAATCTTTCAAATTCTGCTACAACACAGAATCTGCATAATTTTCGCTAGGTACAAACCGTTTATGAGACACGAGGAAGAAGAATATCTAGAGGGGGTTTCTAGGAATTGTTTACTAAATTTTAAATCAAATTCAAAAGAAGAATCTCTTTTTTGTTGTCCATGAGGAACAAATCCTACCTAACATTTTCTGTTTCTGTATCCGAAGCTAACGGACTATAATAATAAATATTCATCTACATATACCTGCTTATTGACTTTCTTTTTAAAAAATTTTGTGATTTGCAATGGTAAATAATCAAGATTTTGTTAATAAACCTTATCCAACATACATATATACTAAAAATGCAAAATAGAATGTATACTTTACAAATAAGCAAGTCATGAAAAGAATAGTGTTTATCTAAATAAGCCAAATATTAATCACTAGTCGCCGGAAGGAAAAAGCAGTTTTTTGAAAGGGGCTATCTGAGATTATTACAGATTCTGATATATACATATATAGACTAATGAAAAATGCAAAAAACGAAATCAAAAGCGTTCCTTCTTGGGAGAAAATCCGGGAAAAAGATTTTAGCTATTTTTAACCTAAAATTCACATTGGCAAGCCTGCAAAAAATATACAGACATTTTAAACATGTCATTGCTCAGCACCTAGAAGTGGTAGAATAATGCTATGCATACCATTGGAAAGCTTATAACCTCTATTTTCAATATTGGTATATTACGTTTTTGTACTATTATTATTTTTTGAGCTATCTTCTGAAGTATAAACAAATTTTAAAAATGCAGTTTTTTCTTGAATTTCAAGTTTGATACTTGTTACACATACCTTAATTCTTATTGCTTAGCATTTAGAGTTATATAATTATTTTATATAGATACTAGCGGCTTCCCCCCTAGCCTCTAGGGGCTTTGGCCTATGAGGTAATTTTAAAAAAATAGTTTATGAGCAGCACCAGGAATTTTTTTTTTTTGGGGGGGGGGATTTTCATTTTTTGTGGGATTGGAGGTGTCCCCCCCCCCCAAGAAAATAGCTTAAAACCACCACAGGACCAATAGGTATATACCCTGAAGAGAAGAATCCAATCGGTTCAGTGGTTACCAAGAACTTAAGGGACAGACAGACAGACGGACAGACATCTAGCTACTTTGTATTATAGATGTTTGTATAGTTTAGGTATTTTGGGTACTTTCAATTTTAGCTTAATTAAAAATTGTCTTTGAAATGTGCATAGTTTGTAGTTTGGGGGGGGGGAGTTTATACACTTATAGGCAATGCAATTCAGTATAAAATTTTGCCTTGGATGTTTTTGGGTTTGTTGTCATTAACCTGATTCTTTTTGTAAAATCTCTTATATGATATAATCTGCCAACTAATCTTTGAAAATTGAAATTTGGCACTTTCCTTCTAGGGGCTAGTGGGGTAAAAAAGCTTCAAAAATACTAAAATCTAATATCTGAGCTTAGTTTTAGAGATATCAAGCTGATTTTTTACTGTAAACTTTTTTACATAATTAAGCTAGGTAGTCACTGAAGATTTCATTTGGTACTTTCCTGTACCTGTAAAACTTTAAAAATTAAATTTTGGCACTTTCCTTCTAGGGGCTTGTGGGGTAAAAAAGCCTCTAAAACACTAAAATTATAAGCTATGAGATTATTTTTGAAGATATCAATCTATTTTTTTCAATATAAACATATTTTACTAATTAAATTAGTAACTATTACAGATTTCCTTATGGCACTTTCCTTCTTGAGTCTAGTGGGGTAAAACACATCAAAATACAAAAATTATGAGTTCTGAGCTTATTTTCAAAGATATCAAGTTGAACTTTTATGAAAACATATTTCACATAATTGAAACAAATGATATAGTCCTTGAAAGAAAGTGCCTAATTGAAATCTATAGTGATTATTTAGTTCAGTTATTTGAAAAAAGTTTTCATTAACAAAATCAGCCCAATATTTTTAAAAATAAGCACAGAACTTAACGTTTTAGTAGTTTTGGGGTCAGTTCCCCCACTATCCCCTCGAAGGAAAGTGCCAAAACTTAAGACTTTCTGGTATATTTAATCGCTAGCAGTTAGGCCCTAGAGGACTCTAGAGGCCCTTGTGGTGAGGGTGACCCCTCTACTTTCAATTGTACTTATTAAAAGAAATTTTTTTTAAAATGAAAAGAGTTCATTTTTTTAGGGTGATTTCCCTTGGGAGGGTGATTGTACCCTCGCCCAAAATAGTTAGAAACCTTCCCAGAATCTATGAGAAGCTACACAGTATAGAAGGACCATATCTGACCAGCGGTTACAGAGATCCTTTGCTACAGACAAAAATAGCTTACTACTTTATATAATAGGATATAAGAAATTTTACAAAAATAATCAGGTTGATAACTATAACAACAAGCCCAAACATCTAGAGCAAAATTTTGTACCATATTTATAAAAATTATATAAACTCTCCCCCCCCCCCCTTGGATCTTATAACTTAATTATTGGGGGGTCTTTCACCCCACTACCACTTAGAAAGAAAGTGTTAAATGAGTTCTTTAGTTGCTTCTTAGCTCAATTACGTGAAAAAGTTTACATTAAAAAATCAGCTTGAAATTTCTATAAATAAGCTCAAGCTTTAAAGGCTTAAATTTTAGTGTTTGGGGAGTGTTTTATCCCACTAGTCCCAAAGAGGAAAGTGCCAAAATGATATAAAAAGTGGCTACTTGGCTCAATTATGCAAAAAAGTATACTTTAATAAAATCAGCTTGATATCTCTAAAAATAAGCCCAGAACTTAAAGTTTTAGTAGTTTTGGGTGCAGTTTTACCCCACTAACCCCTAGAAGGAAAATACCAAATATTAGGTTTACTGGTATATTTAATCATATAAGAGATTTTACAAAAAGAATCAGTTTAATGGCTATAACAACAAGCCGCAAAACATCCATGGCAAAATTTTATACTGAATTTCATTGCCTATAAGTGTATAAATTTTCCCCCTCCCTACATGGTTCCTACTACAAACTATACACATTTCAAAGACAATTTTTAATTAGGCAAAAATTTAAAGCACCCAATGTACCTAAAATATACAAAGATATCTATATAGAATAATTATATAACTCTAGGTGCTAAGCAATATAATTTTTAAAAGGTTTGTGTAACAAGTATTAAACTTGAAATTCAAGGAAAAAACTGAATTTTCAAAACTTGTGCATATTTCATAGGATAGCTCAAAAACTAATAATAGTAAAGAAACGTAATATACCAATATTAAAAATAGAGGTTATAAGCTTTCCAATGGTATGCATAGCATTTTTCTACCTTTTCTATGTGCTGAGCAATGACATGTTTAAAATGTCTGTATATTTTTTGCAGGCTTGCCAATGTGAATTTTAGGTTAAAAATAGCTAAAATCTTTTTCCCGGATTTTCTCCCAAGAAGGAACGCTTTTGATTTCGTTTTTTGCATTTTTCATTAGTCTATATATGTATATATCAGAATCTGTAATAATCTCAGATAGCCCCTTTCAAAAAACTGCTTTTTCCTTCCGGCGACTAGTGTAATGATTCAAGTAATATTTTTTAGACATGCCTAATATTGTTGTTTATTGAAGCGTGCTGGGTAAAGTAAGATTTAGGGGTTCCGAACCTACTCGTGGTAACATATAGGACCCATGTAAGGCTTCTGGTAAAGGTCAAATATATTGGTGAAGTAGTTAATGAGATATTTTGATTTTTAAAGAATTATATTCTTTGAATAATTTGAATAAATAAACATAGTTGAATAATTAGAATTATATTGCTACATTTTTATGGTAAACTGTTTTTAAATGGACATTTAAAATAAAGTAGAGTAAGATCACAGAGGAAAAGGAATAGTTAATAGATTTATTATATGCAAACAGTTAACAAGTGTGCAGCATCAAATTTTAGTTTGGTAATGTAAATGATGTGCAACGTTGTAGCAGCGATAACCTTGTCAACAACCTCGTACAAGCGAGGCTGCTGCGAGGTCCAACAACCAAGTGTAACTTAAAGGAGCCAATCTCTCTTTTTCTGTCCTAACAAGTATTAGGTTATAATACCAAACAGACAACCAACACTTTGATTCCACGACCTTTGTCTGGAAGTCTTAGCTGTGCGTGGTAGTGAGTTGCGTCTGTTTTGGGCAAAGGCATTCCCACTACTCTAACTATCAATTTTGCGTTTATAACATGGCATCATTAAGTACCACTTTAACATCTTTAGTTATGACGCGGCGATGATCCGTGACTTGAACCTACAATAAGCTGATGCACTACGTGTTAGGCCACGCGTTTCTGGATATTTTGTTGTACCAATGTTTTGTGATTTATGCTGACGATAGAGGTCACTTTAGAAATACGAATACCACTAGAGGAGCATTGGTAATTGTAAGAGAACCATAGTTTCATGTTAGATTTTATTATCTACACAATTCAATTACAACCACATAGAGTCACTTTAGGATTATTTGAAAGATGAATGTAAATAGTAAAGAGCTAGTGGCTACGCCCCTAGAATCCTTTAGGAGCACTTGAGGGGTAATTTTAATATTAAAAAGAAAAGAAGGAAATTTTTTATCTAGGGATGATTTATCTTGAAAGGGAGAAGATATAAACCTTCCTTGGACATGTAAGAAGCTTCACTGTCAAGGAAAACCATATCGGATCATTAGTTAGCGATATCTCACGCTGCAGACAGACAAATACACAGACTTCCTTTTACTGTTATGAAGATATGTAAATCATGTGAGCATTACTGTCAGAAAAATATGCAGACTGACAGCAGAGATGCCAAAAATGTTGAATTGCATACAGAGTAGCTACGCTTTTTAAAAAACGAATTAGAAATTTGAAGAAAACTTATGTTGTGTTCCCTTTCACCCGTAACATTCCAGAATTCATTACTCTCGGTCGCTGCCCGTCAGACATTCATTTCTCAGAGTTATATTTCTTTATTCATTCATTTACTAACTAGCTTACAATATTTCTTATTAATATTAGAAGATTTTAAATACACAAAATCCTTGAATAAAAGATGCAAGAGGAGTGTCAATGTTGACTATGTTTTAAATGGTTCCTCCTTCCTCCCTAAAAAAATCCCCCCCTCCACCAAAAAAATAAATCCTACTTGTACATTAACCATTGTAAATTAAAACCATAGAATTTTTTTTATTGGCTATTACTCTAGATATGTTTTTAATGGCGACTAATCAGCGAAAATTAATCTGTTTCAGAGCCATGATAATAATCCAAAGTTGCACAACTTTTTGATATATTTTACTATTAGCATTTAGAACTTATCATCAGAATTATATCTAGTCCGTGACTTTTTCAATACGTGAGGAATTTATTAAAATATTTTTATTATGACTTCATTTCATGTCATTTTAACGTCATCCATAATTCTACAATTATCTTTTTAATAGCAAAGCTACTCTATAATTCACTATGTCCGTCCGTACGCCCAAGTCCGTCCTTAATGCTATGTGGGAAATGTGATAATGTGATTTTCTCGGCGACTATTTAAGATATATGTCAGATTTTATTTTAAACCTCTTTCTAAAAAATATTTTGAATACAAATTACTTGTCATATATATTCAGGGTAAATAATTTAAATTTTTTGTTGAACCTAAAATTGATCTTACTTTAGCACTGCCTAAATATGTTTGTAAAGACTTTAAAAATAGAATATTTTTGTGGTTAGTTGCCATTGTACTTTTTAAACTTGCGCACAATCTCTGTCTAATAATAGGTGTCTGTATGTATGTTGCCGTATGTTACAACAAATAACAAAGAAGATTACCAGGATAAAAAGTACAAAATAAGTATGGTTTTACTGAACTCTACCTGAGGCATAAATTTGTTTGCATAGCAGGCAGGGCAGTACAGCTTGCTATCGTGTTCATTGATAGTCGCTGGCACCAGTTTCTTCTCACAGGTCCAGCACTTGACACACTGCTTGTGGAAGGGTCGGCGGTCAGCTGCCATGTATGACTCAGCTGGGAAGACGGATTTATCACAATAGGGGCACTTCGGTGCGGGGTTAGGCGCGTTCCAAGGCATTTTACTAGAATTTGTTACTAATATATTCTGAAAATATATAATAGTTTCTATAAAAGGTAAATTTCGAAACACAATCATTTCATTTTTATTATTCGTTCGCTAATAAATTTTGATAGAAATAAGGAAGCAACCATAAAAACGTAGCGCAACTAATTATTTAGATGCCTTGCTTATAACATTATGTTTAATCGTCATAGGAAACGATATTTCACGAATTTATTGAATAATTATATCATATAATAAAATTTAATATAAATTTTTAAATTGGACATACTGACTTTCTCGTACCGATTAAACAGTGTTATAAGCGAAGTATCTCAATAATTAAGTCTGAAATCTAATTAAGACCAGTAAACTACACAGGAATCTAATTTTAAGTAGCAATGTGGCCTGAACTGACAAGTAGATAGATGTCCGAAAATCATAAAAAACACAGACTAGCTTGGCAAGTTATAGAGTAGATTTGCTACCTGTCACCGCACTGAAAAACAATGGATATAGAATATACGTGGATATTATGACAGGGGAAAATTGGCGTCAATTTAGTTTGCTAACATCATTTATTGGTCAATTCGTTCATACAGTAGGAGGCGAGGGGGTTTATGGGGGGGAAGGAGTCTCTATTTCAGCCAGCAATAAGTTTCACTTTATTATAATACATGATAATCTGGTGTAAGATCCAAGTAACAATGAATTCATTCTAAAAGCCATACGAACGTTTACTTCAACGTAAACAAAATAAATAAACAGCACTGATTGAAACGCAACAAAAGTCCAAGTTGTCTTGTCTCGAATGTAAACTAAAGAACTGCGCTGTGTATCCTTACTGTTGCTAAGGTAAATACACAACTTTCTCAGGGAGGATGTTGGCTGCCTGGCAATCTGGCCGTCAGCCAGAACTAAGCAGCAACATTTTTTTCGCAGCGCAGCTACTCTAGAACTATTGAACATAAAATGTACTCCTTTACATAAAAAGCAAGATTACAATATTGATAAGAATCAAAAAGTTACTTATCTCATCGTTTTTCAAGAAGAATCCTGTTGGGTTGTTGTTGCTTCGCAATTTATGATCATAATTGTCCTTATTTTAACATTTCTTGTATTTTCCTACTTGTGGAGTCCACCAATGGATATAGATAACGCGGATATTGTATAAGATTCTCACATACCCTGATCAAATGATTTTATGAGCTGGCTAATATATCGATAACCCATCCCACCACTTATAACTTTACCCCATTCCCCTCCCTTACCATGGAGGTACGCGTTGACCAATATCTGAGGAATATTTTAGCAACCAAAATTGACGACAACAATTTCCCTGTAACAATATCCATGTATTGTATATCCATTAGTCCACCAGAATAAATGAAATAGAAATTGTGCATTTTATGTAATACGTCACATGTTCTACAAATAGGAAGTAAACAAGAGGATTTTAAAAGGTCTTTTATGTTTTTGATAATTCAAAAGCAAAAACAATAAGATTATTAGCAGAATAATAAACTAGGATTTAGAAAATAGATGTTAAAAACATAATGCTTTTTTATGCTACGCCTTAAAATGAAGTTTTTCCAGCAAAAACTAGATTTTTTCTGGTCTTTCTGTATTAAACGAGGACAACTAAGTTTATTAGGAACGAAACAATTAGACTGATTTAATCTTTGAATACAAGTATAAATCTATACAGAATTGGTTTTTAAGCTAAGGTATTGTCGTCATTTTTTTGTTTTAGAGCAAATGCTAATACATTTGTAGAATATTCATACAAAATAATAGTTAGCTATCTATAATCATATTTTTATGAAAATTATTCAACGCCAGAGCACAACAGTCAGACGGACAGACCAAGTCAGTCAAAAAATTTATATTTCACTCCTCTGATTGTTTCAGACTGACATTTCGAATTATAAAGTATCTTCGCTACTAAAATGAATGGAACAATACAGACAAACGTACTCATACACAATGTAAAGTATCTTTGCTGTATGTAAAAAAGAATGATTGTACTAATGCAATTTAGAATTTGTAGCATTTGAGAAGGAAATTATGTGCAATGACCTCTAGGAGACAATTATTGTGCAACAGCATTTTAAATACTTTTCCTGTTTAGTATGTTTGGTAACCATGCTTCTTAATTTGTTGTATAGCAAAACTGTAATTATATGTGAGAAGCCCTAGTTTGTAGTTAGTTTGATAAAGAATGAAATATCTTTGAATATGAACATGTTACTATAACTTTATAACCCTAATTTAAGTTTCTATATGATGTAAATGTTACAAGTTTGCAACCTTGTTTTCAAGTAGCTACATGATGACATGTTATTATAGCTTTACAACTCTGGTTCAAAGTAGCTACATGATGTAAATGTTACAATGTTGCAACCCTAGTGTAAAATAGGTATATGTTGTAAATGTTTCAAGTTGGTAACCCTAGTTTATAATAGTTACATGATGTAAATGTTACAAGTTGACAACCCTGGTTTAAAGTGGCTGTATGATGTAAATGTTACGAGTTAGCAACCCTGGTTTAAATATGTTACACAATGAACATATTATTGTAACTTTATAACCCTGGTTTATAATAGTTATATGACGAATATGTTACTGAAACTTTATAATCCTGGTTTATTATAGTTACATGATGAATATGTTATTGTAACCTTATAATCCTGGTTTATTATAGTTACATGATGAATATGTTATTGTAACCTTATAATCCTGGTTTATAATAGTTACATGATGTAAATGTTACAAGTCAGCAACCCTTGTATTAAGTAGCTTTATGATGTGTATGTTAAAGCTTAATAACCCTGGTTAAAGTAGCTACATTTTAAACATGTTATTTTAACTTGATAACTCTGCTTTAAATTAGCTACATGATGTAAATGTTACAAGTTGACAACCCTGGTTTAAAGTAGCTGTCTGATGTAACTGTTACAAGTTGACAACCCTGGTTTAAAGTAGCTGCATGATGAACTTGTTATGATTGTGTTCTTTAGAAAGAATTTAATGACTGGCCTCATTAAATTTGATTACTTCATCAAGACCTCATTATTCATCTTGGTACCCAACTTTTTAACATGCCATGGATTTAAAATAACAGATTGGGATTTGAGTGGATAAATATATATACTTCACCGGCTATAATACAAGGTGCGTTAACAGAGTTTTACAAAGAGCGTGTGAGAAAAAAGTTCCCTTAAATAAGGATCTCAACGGATAAGACTATGGACGACGAATTGATATGAACTCCCAATGACGATAACCAAAATTACCTCTGTCCGAAGATTAAAAATATTGTCTGAAAAGTTTGGACACTATTAGTTTTGAACAAACCAATCAAAATTAATAAATGTACCCAAAGTTTTTAAGCCAACGAATAAGATAACGTGGTTACCCCCCCCCCCCCTCTACGCATGCATTGATTTATTTCTGACTTCATCAGATTAGTAGAATCTTTTTTACTAATTTATCAATCAAGAATTATTCCGAGAGAAGCTACGAACTGATTCACGGATAAAAAAATATTTTATGTAATCACGAAACCTAGTAGCAAAAGAATGAAAAAACCTAACTTAGCTCTGAAATACACTAAAAACTTATAATTAAAGAAATGAAAAAAGCGCATATCACAAATGTTTTTGAAACAAATAAAATATTTTGATGTCTTTTTTTCTTAATGGTTTCATTACAGATTCGGTGAGAAATTTCTAAAAGGGCTCGGCATCCGCAGACAATGCAGTAATAGGCTCGGCAGCCAATTCGCTTTTCATACCAATCAGCCGCAAAAAAATATTCAACCTTCGACCAGTCGAATTATTTAGGGACCCCCCCCCCCTTTAAAGTTGTTTAACCCTATCAAAATATTTACTCCATGATGCTGTGAATATTGGTGCAAAAAATATGACGTAACAAAAAAAATTAGCCAATGAGAGGCCGTTATTGACCAATGGCGGCAATGGTAGTGGACTCTCATTGGCTATTTTTTTTTGTTACGTCATATTTTTTTGCACCAATACTCACAGCATCTTACTCCATTGGTAAAATTGAAAAATTGGAGAGAAATCCCCCCTATACCTCCTTCCTATTTGACCGCGCAGATTTTATTTTTATCATCTAACCTATGTACTTTGATTTGGTTTAGTTAAATCCACAGCGGATAGAAGCTCTTAGAAGTGCCCATAAAGGGCTTTCAGCGGCTGTTCAGCCCTGAGTTTATTTATTTTCTACACAAAGTTAAATTTAATTATAAATTATCATGTCTTCTCGTATCAACATGAAGAAAAAAAACTTATTTTCATGGCGTAGCTAGACAAATAATCAAAGCAGTTTGCAAATTAATAAACTATGATTTTCATTTTTCTTTAGGTTTGTTTAAAAATATCCTAACCCTAACTTGAAAATCTAAAAAAAAGAAAAGAAGTATTTTTTTAAAAATTAATGTGTTGACTGACTCTCTGATATTAAACCCAACTTCTAGGTTGACATAACATTGTTTTTTATGATTTTGCCCAATACCGACCTGCCCTTAGGAACTATGAAAACCAGGAATTATGTTTATATTCATTTATTTTTTATCTAGATATTTGCAAATAAACAAGAAGCTATACAACGGCGCCTCCCTGTATGCGCACATTTTATTTCGAGTGATTCTTTATTTTTCTAGAAAAATAAAATATCATCTTTCTTTTATAAATTTTTACACGCGTTCAAAATACCCTTATGTGGTTCAAATAAACAATACAGGATGTTAGAATTTTTTATTTCAACAAACTTATTTTTCAATAGCATAGTTTTTCTGCTAGTTTTAACTGTTCTTTGTCTGTTTGAATTGTTTTATTTTAACTCTGAGAAGGTAAATTTCCTTAAGCTATCCTGGAAGCTTTTTGAATCTTCTCTAAAATAGAAAACTTAATCGGTTCATTGTTTATCTAGATCAAGCAAACAAAAAAACTGTATATAATAGGATTGTCCTATTTAAAAAAAAAATAAGTTTAATTTATAGTATTTGCTATCTATTTTTTTAAGTTTATCAAATTTCGAAAGAATCGTAAAATTTTTTGTCAACACAGCCTTGTGAAATATGGAAATTTTTGTCCTAATAATTGTTTGTTTATTTATATTTTAATTTTATATTAAAATAAAAACAAACATATTAGCACTGCATAAATTAGTAAAAATTAGTTTGTGCTAATAATTTGCAGGTGGGAGAGGATAATGACAATTAAATTGATCTACAAACCTTTCTTTCCAACAAAATCTAAAGCAGAATTTTATACAATTCAGTTGTTGTTACGGGTAACTTATTGTCCATTGTCCAATCTCTGTCTTCCTGGGTTAATTATATAATTATTGTTTGTGCATATATGCTAACTTTTGTTTTAAATTTGTTAATTGGGGTATAGTCCCTTTCGTAACATCGCACCTTATGGGGCGATTCTTTGTATTTTTCACAGTAGCTTTTCTCCTATTTCTAGCCCCTGCGGGGGGCTATAACCCTGTGGGGCAATCGCCTAACCCAATATAACCTAACTTAACCTAAAATAACCTATAAAAAGCCATTTTTAAAATACGACTAATCGCCCCTTATGGGGCGATGTTACGAAAGGGACTATTCCCGTTAATTGTTATTTTAACACGAAAATCTTGTTGTATAAAATCTTAGTTCCCTCACTATGTCTGTTACTGTGTAATTGTGTAACTAATGCTTTATTTTTAATTGAATAGATATTTCTGATCTACTGCAGTTCACGGTAAAATATTGCTGGTAACCAATATTGCCAAAAATCTATGAATTTTAAAGGCTGCTAGCTGCCAAATGGCTTAACGTACAGATCATGCCCGCACACAGTTTAAAGTGGCATAAGAAGGCCTACAAATAATCTGGAATAGTTATAAATCAATAATGCATAATTATCTCGCAGTGCAGAGAAAAGCGCGAAAAAGGCCTATTTTACGCGTTTTTTCTTCAGTGAAGCTTTCCCTGTGCATCATTGGATCTTGGCTATTCCAGATTATTTGTAGGCCTTCTTATAACGCTTAAAATGATGTGCGGGTTTTGATCTGTACGTTCAGCCGTTTGGCAGCTAGCAGCCTTTAAAATTCATAGATTTTTGGCAATATTCGTTACCAACAATATTTTAAGGATAGTAGCTTCATAGATTCTTTAGTATCTATATTACACATATACTAATGGCTCCAAAGTATCTAGAACTTTTATTATCTAAGTCGACAGTAAAATAACATAAAACCATACCTATACTTTAAAATATCAGAAAAATATTCAAAAGTTATTCGAAGCTTGGCATAGCTGGAGAACTTAATCGGTTAAGTAGTTAGTGAGATGACAAACGAAAAGCATTACTACATATATAAGGATGTACTAGTCTCTTCGTCCCTTGCCGAGATCTTTAACTTCAAACGAAAAAAAACTTTTTATTTCATACCATAACAGTGGCTGCGCCCTTATCAAATACATAATACATTAGGTGCTTCCCCCACGAAATTAGCCAAAACCCACCGTAAGACATTAAAGTAGAACCAACTCAAACCCTTGTATTTGAGATCTCAAGCTTCGTACAAAAAAATTACTTATGAAACCTTATCTTATCCGTATCCATGAAATCTATAATCTGCAGGATCTATTCTTAGCTCAGACTTAACGGCAAATAAGAAGCATAGATTCTACCCATTTGCTTGTTAATAATCCGCTAATAAGATCATTCTTGTTGTTGTTTTATGATTATTACTTACAAGGACTAAAAGTAAAATCTTTACAAGAAACATTCTAATAAACCTTCAAACAAAAGTTTAGAATTTAAGAATGTGAATTTTACATCCATAACAAAACTATTATGACGGGGAGTATTTCATACTTACATGTTGGTAAAACTAGGATGTAATTATCCATATGGCAAACCGTCGACCGTGGTTTAACACGTAGCGAAGCTGCTCGTCGTCGGGGAGGTGATAGGTTCTAATCTCGGCCAGACACCGCGTCATAACTAAAGACGTTAAAAATAGTTTCTACTGCTACTAAGTCTGGTGTGCGACATAAATAGTTAGAGTAGGAGGAATGCCTTGGCCAATAAACAGGCGCGAATATGCACCAGTGTTCGTTAGAATATTGCATCTTATTACAAGCGGATGATGCCCTGTTTTTTTTAGATGATCACATGAAATCAAAGGAGAATACCTAATTAGGTAATAGTTATTAAGGTAATACATAAGGCAAAGCACATTAATTCTAAAAAAATTAAACATCATAAACTTTAAGGCAATAAAGATTAATTAACAATATCTTTCAAGTGTGATCAATGATTCTCTTTTAATTTAGAGTAAAATTATTGGAAATGCATATAACTTTAAAAAGGCGTAAAGTGAAGAAAATGTTTATTTTATAGCATAGAGCATCATCGTTACAGGAATTAGCAAACCAATAAGTTGATTTTATCACATAAAAAAACTCACTACCACAGAACGTTTAAATGAAGTGCAATGGAGTAAAATAAATATTTATCATGCAGTGTTTTAAATCAATCAGACCATTCAAACAATCAAAAACCCATTAACTGGACTATCATAATACGGACTTACGTAAGCATATTAATTTTAGAATATATTTGCTTTTAATAAGCTCATGTTTACAATTGTCAAGTTTCTTTTACTACCATAACCTTACATTTTAACAACCATTTTCTCATAAGGACTTTATAAGATGCGTGGAATCTCAATAGCTTTTTAACCCATCCACCTAATTTGCAAAATAAGGTGGTTTTTGTTAGTTTTTTTCTTCATCCCTAGCCCTGTGGGTTCTATACTTGCGGTACCATAACTCTACTGGGCCGGGCCTATCTTGCAGGGCTACCCTTCACATAATATCCAGGGAGTAAGGGAGGGGACAATGGATCGAATATTCAATTTTTAAGGAGTCTCAGACTTTGGGGACTGGCTTAAAGGTAATGTGCACGAATACAGCGGATTCTTACTGATTTTGGGGACTTGCGCATCAATGCCCCGCTAACTAGCTGAGCTAGTTTTGAATATGCAGACAGAAAAGTTTGTTATTTATCACTGGTTTTAACAAATATTTTTTCCCAAGAAAATGTCTTTTCATGTATAGAAACTCTACTGTGATATTTATGTATTAAATAATCTAAGAACCGCTTGAGTTTAGGGGTCAGTTATAAATATATCAGAAGGGTTGAGGTAGTTCTAAACAAGATTTTTCTAGTGATTAATTACAGAATGTTTACTACATTGTGATGTGTTGATAATTTAGTTTTCAAGTAAATGATTTTTTTCTTAGAACTAATTTTGTTCTAAATTAGGTTACCATGATCCCTTTACAATTTTGGTAAAATTTTCTTGATAAATCTGGTTTTCATTGCTTTTCAGCGAACCCTCTTAAATTGAATTAATTGCCCATTGTCCCCTCCCTTACTCCCTGCATAATATCATAATATAACAATCATACCTAACTTAGACTAAGGAAAACAAAACCACACATAAAAACTACCCCCACCCACATTTTAAATTTTCAATTGAAGGAAGCCACCAAAAAATCACTTAAAAGGTTATTTTTTTTTGTTAGAGATGTTAGGGGGTTAGACAATGGACGATCATGAGAAACAAAATCCATTAAATTAAAAATTAGATTAAAAGTATTGGTGGAAAATTTGGAACACTGTTACTTAGTAGAAGCCAAGTGTAAGCTTATTAGTCAGGGGAATTAACGCAGAAAAACTTTGTCTATTAAATATAGCAGCCGAGTGTATTAAAATTATCTTAATTGACAAAAAGCACCAAGATTTTTAAACATTTATCGGTCCAACGTCGAATGACAAAAAATTAAACATTGCTTTAGTTTGTTTTGTTTTTGAAAATATAAGAAAAGTAGATGGATATTTGAAGTATATTGTACAGGGACACATACATAATAATGATGAATTTCAAATTTTCCCTTTCCTTTCCTCACATCCGCGCCACTCCTTTCAATTTTACACCCACACACACATGCCAATTGCTCACACACACATTTGCTAGCATGTTTGTGTGTGCGCCAAGGATTTGATCTAATTTTGTTGAAGAATGGTTTTGAATATGGCAGTGATGAGAGAGAGAGAGAGAGAGAGAACGAGAGAGCGAAGTTGATAGATAGATAGAGAGAGTTGTTTCAGCGCATCACTTTTGCTCTTCTTCGCTCCTTAGTAAAGTGGTTCCTTTAGTCGCTTTTTTCAACGATACCACAGCTGTGTGTTGGCTATACAGTACTGTCAATAATGTGTAATTGTCTACTTTAGAAACGGCTGTTATGTCCTGTAACCTACTCCGCGCCTCTTTAGTTAAGACCCCTATATGCTTCCCCTTTTTAAAGGATTTCTCCTCCTAGCTTCTCCCATACCATCGTTCACAATAGATTCTTTGGTACGTAAGTTGGTGTTCAAACTTTGTGCCCAAAAACCAGAAAGAAGTTGTATCAACTTTTTTTTTTATAGCTAGCCGGTTCTTTTAGTAAGTAGTAGATGTAAAATTTTTCATAGAATTCAAATATGCAATCGGTTTTTTTGTAGACCTCTTATTTTTTAAGTAATTTAAGTTTTTTAAAAAAATAATTAAGTCGGTTTTAAGGTACTAAAACGCAACAAAATAAAAGAAGAAAATGGTCAGTAAGAACAAAAATAGTAAGATCTTTAATTTGACACCTTACTTTTAAAATTCTGTTGAGTAATTATTGAAAAAATCTATTTTTTTAACCTCGGTATAATAAAAACTTTAGACCTAAATATTTTCTCAAACAGACATAAAAAACATGGGTTCATATATACCATTAGAATCAGAAAAATATTACGAATCCATTGTAAGCAAAATTGAAAAAAATTAAAAAATTAAAAAATTACAGAAATGGCCAATTATTTTTTTTGTTCAGACAACACTATTGTCTTCCCTTTTTTACCCCCTCTTTACCCCCTCTTTACCCCCTTCCCATTTTTATACTCAATTGAAGAATTAAGACGTTGCCTGTACAACATAATATGATATTTTCATATAATTCCTTTTATTGTAGTTTATATACTATATTGTAAACTTTTTTTTTCAATTTTGCTTACAATGGATTCGTAATATTTTTCTGATTCTAATGGTATATATGAACCCATATTTTTTTATTTGTGAAATAATAAAATTAAGTTCAAAGTTTTTATTCTCGTGGGTTTAAAAAAATCGATTTTTTCAATAATTACCTGACAGAATTGAAAAAGTAAGGTGTCAAATTAAAGATCTTACTATTTTTGTTCATAATGACCATTTTCTTTCTTTTTTTTGTTGCATTTTAGTACCTTAAAATCGACTTAATTTTTTTTTTTTTAAACTTAAATTACTTAAAAAATAAGAGGTCTACAAAAAAACCGATTGCATATCTGAATTCTATGAAAAATTTTACATCTACTACTTACTAAAAGAACCGGCTAGCTATAAAAAAAATAGTTGATACACCTTCTTTTAAAAATTTAATTTCTTCAAAACCAGGACAAATATGCCCATAAGTTGCGCAGCTACAGCAAGCTGACAGTATATATCTGAGAAAACTTGTTACTTATTAAGTAAATGTTGTGCTTAAACTACAATAAGTCAAGGTATATCAGATCGATTAGAACAATTTATTGACAATAACTTCAGAGAAGCAATTTTCATAAAAATGGATTGTGTCTGTGCTTCACTATAAGTAAGGTGCGCGTTGGACGAACTTAGAGTTAAAAATATACCTTCACTGTGAGTTAGGTGCGCGCTGGTAGAACAGAAAGTTAACCCTTTACAGTCAGGCCCCTTGCAGCTCCTTAATCGGTCGGGGGGGGGGGGGGGGCGTCCCCCACCTATTATCTCAGTTCCTATTAGAGCTAGAGGGCTAAATTTTTTTGTGCAAGTCCACTGTTTGATAATGAATTTCTGACCTTTTATAAGTCTAAGTCAATTTTCGCGTTCAACGCCCCCCCCCCCCCCCCGACCGTTAAGGGTTAAAAATGTTCATTTTCTGGCTCACATGCTATATTGCTATGTTTGCTTAATTGTATGGCCGTCCATATGTCACCTTCGCGGCCGCGAGGGTATTCTGTTGGTTCATGCTTCCAGTGTGGATGTGTTTGTGTGTGTGTGTGTGTGTGTGTGTGTGTGTGTGGGTGTGTGCACGAGTTTGCCATGGTTGGTTATGTTTGTATGTTTGTGTTTATATATATAAAAATATGTGAATCTATATGCAGGCATAAAGTATGTGGTAAACTTTCAATTTATAAGTGGCAAAGATACTTTTCATATAATTAGGATATTTTCAGAAAAGTTTTTATGAGTCACTTTTAAAAAGACCGCTACCCCTCTCTTACATAGCAGTATGTTTATAATGCTCTTCTGATAAAAGCAATAGCACAATATTTTTAATTAATGATATTTTGAAAGTTTGTGCTTAAAGACTAAAATTCCAGTGCTGACACTTTTACTTGCCCTCTGACTCTGAAATCTGTATCTCATCTTCTTTTTCTGTTTGTGTGTGTGTGAGTGCACTGGAGAAGATCCGCTCTTCTTTCCCACCATCTTCATACACACACACACACACACACACACACATGTGGACACGCACAAACCAATATGGTATAAGTGAGAGGGTGTGCTGAAGGAAGGAGGGCGGGGCGGGGCTGTCCTTGTGTGATGGGATGGAACCAGGGCAGATATAGGCGGAGACCATCATATCCTCCCACCCTTCATGTACATACATATACTGCGTGTGTGAGTGTGTGTGCACAAATATTTATGTATATGTATGTATGGTATGGTTTCTCACTCCAGGAAATACCGACACATACACACACACACACATATGAAGAAGAGCAAGGAGTTAGGGCGGGTGAGGAAGTGTATGGGGTGGGGTACATCTACATGATGAAGGGTTTCGTCCATCCTAAAGAGGATTCTTCTCTCTTTGCTTCAAAATTTACTCAGTCAATAAATAGTCATCAAACAAACCACACCTCTCCACGCGTGGGTTAATGCTTAATTTGAAGCACTTTTATAACGTTATAAAATAAAATTAGACTCTAAACAAGTGAAAGATTAAAATTGTTATAAACTTTTAATGTAGACAATTTTATTAATATATAGTTAAACAATGGCTCTTGACCTGACGTTCAAGTCCCGCGGAGAGCGCGAAGTGTCATGTTACAAGGAGGACAAGGTTTGTGTGTACAGGTCAGACGTGAAGGAGGATGATCATAATAACAACTCCATGATGATGGCTACAGATCTCACCCTGCCAGGACGAGAGCGCCAGTGCGACACTGACCAGACCATCACCAGCAGCGGCATCGAACTCAACAGCCTGATATCACCGCCGAGAACGCCACCGAGCATCACGTCAATTCCGCTGTCGTCGGCGGCAACAGCAACTTTAATGTCACCGCCGAATTTAGCCGCGTTGACTTCTTCGACATCAAATTTATCGCAAGAACAAATACAGCTTGACATTGCTGCTTTAAATTTACTGTGTTTGGCCCGGCTCCAGGAGACAGCGGCGGTCCTGACGGGTCGGCGGCCGCTGCCAGCGCACATGAGCTCCTCCTCGCCTTCCTCCATACCGCTAGTCACGTCCACAAACTCGAACAGGCGGAACCACAAGTGTGACGAACCAGGCTGTGATAAGGTTTGTAATGTTTACTTACACTTTTTGAAAATTCATATGTTTTAATTGCATGTTTATAATTTTTGCACATATTTATAAACTTGCGATTTGTTTTGCCGTTGTCCCCTTCGCCTAACCAGCTTAATATCATTAACACCCTTCAGGCAACCAACTCTTTGATCGCACGACCTTTGATTATGAAGTAGAGAGAGTCAGGGAAATTATGTGTCCTAAACATATTTTTTTCAACAAATTAATTTCGTAAAATTCTTAAGGGGTTAGACAATGGATGATAAATTTATACTCACCTCAAATTACCCATACTGTAGATTAAAATAGTTAATGGAAAACTTTTGACATTGATATTTTGTGTAATCCCATCAAGATTAAATAAAAGTCCTTTAAATTTGTGGCAGCGAATGAAAGAACGCTTCTTTAAAACTTATTACCCGTTAAGATTAAAATTTAAAGCAACTTCACCATAAGGGAAAGTTTTCAGTATTTACTTAATTTGCAAGATTAAAATTATCTATAATTAAAATCTGTTTGTTTATTCAAATAGCTGGGAAACATCTATGCTTGCACATACACTCTTCGAGTGAAAAATATTTTACGTGGTTATTATCTTAAGCATGAAACTTTAACAAAGGTATTTAATTTAAAGCAATCAAAATTTTAATATTAATCTTGACATAGCCTGCCATATTAACATTTGTTATTTTGTGATTAAATCTTATTATATATACATATACATACTAGTTGCTTCGCCTCAAGCCTGTAAGGGACGGCGGGGGAGGTCAGGAAAATAGCCTTAAATCACTACAATACATATATAAACCTTCCCTGAAAAGTACAACCTATTTAGACCAGCATTTTTTGAGACTTTTAGCTTCAGATAATCATAAAGCTTTCCTTACATAGTTTGGGATACTCTTAAGCAGAAAAATCAAACCTCCTGAAAAGTTTGTTTCTTTTTTAGTTTACAAAAGCATTAGACATAAAAATCCATTTAACCTTAGAAATAGCATTTTCTTTGATATAAAAATTCCAACCCTCACCCCTTAACTCAACAAGGATGACAACATCCATAAAGCGAAGCACTGAAACGGTAGGACAAACGGACATTAACACTTGTATAGTGTCAGAACTGAATAATCATAATATAAATGTATAAGAGTCAAAGCAAAATTGTAAGTAAATTTGTTGAAAAACTGCTTGATTCAGGATAATGTTTATGGACATACTTACATTTTTAGGACTTGATTATAGAGTTGCTTTGCTTATTACATTATACTTTGTTGTCCCAGGAATCAATATACCAAAAATCAGATCAATCGGATGATTAGATCACAAAAAAAATTTGTTGTTAAAAAAGTTAAAAAATCAACATGTTTAAAATGGACGTACGGACATTTTGGTGATGATTATAGGGTTTCTACGCTTTCTAAATCGTACCTAACTATTAAAGGAATCATTATGCAAAACTTGAAATCGATAGGACAATTCCAACATGCTTAAATTAACGAAAAAAGCTATCCGTTACGGACGTACGGACGGACCGACCCTAATTATAGAAAAGCTTCGCTTTTAAAAATTAATATCTCGCATGTATACATACATTACATGTATGTATATAAAATGAGAGCAAAAATGTTATAAGAATTATTGACCCATGTGACCTTTGTGTGGTGAGCCCATATCAGATTCATCTACATATTATATCCAAATAATGGATATAGAATACGTGGATATTGTGTCAACGGGAAAATTAAAATAAATTTTGGTTGATAATATAGTCCTTAATTTTGGTCAATACCTTTCTACATTGTCAGGGGGGAGGGGGGGGTAGGTAAAGTCATAGGGAAGTGTGGTTTCGCTACATTAGCCAGCTGGGAGAAACATTTTACAAGGGTATGCGAGAATCTGTCACAATGTCCACGTATTGTTTATCCATTATCCCAACCCTTTTTTCGCACAAACCACTTTTATCCTTAGTTGGTAAACATACACCAGTTTTAGTAATAAGTTCACAATGTATTCAGAGATTGGACATTGGATGATAAATGATCTCCATCATTATAACACTTTTATTACTTGTAGAATTTATAAAACTTTTAAAAAAGTTATAATAAAACTTTCTGAAAATTGTTTTTAAAACTACATGTTAAGATATTGTCTTTAAAGATTTAGTTCTTATAATTCAACAAAAAAAATTAGTACATTTTTGGGTGTTCCATGTATGATGTATACTCTAGTAATATATCAGTGTGACTATCTTTTATTTTTTTTTTTACATCTCAGCATTATAAACTCTTTTTCAATATAATTCAGGCCATACATTATAATAATTACAAATTAACAAAATAATATTATCCTTTTAGCGATGCACTCATTGATGAAGATAAAATATATTTTTAAATTCCTTCATCCATTTTTACACTCCCTCCTCCACTAATATAAATACAAAAAATGTTTTTTTTTATTCACCACAAAAATAATGTAGATGGGTAGGGGGGGGGGGTTGGGCTGAACCCCACCATCTTTAGGGAAGTAGACACTTTAAAATTTGGATTACTGAATTACTAAAGTTTAAAATTATTTAGAATAATCCCCCTGTAATACATGAATAGATATTAAGAACAATAGGTTGATATCTAAAGCAAAAATATCATATACACATAGTGGTGTTCGATGCCATACCATTAGCAAAAGATCGATTTTGTTCATATTACATTAACTAATCCAACGTATTATATCTAAAAAAAAAATCACGATGTCAGAGAGACTTGTATGGCAGTATGATGCTCCAGTAATAATTTTGCGGTTTTTGCAACTGGCGAAAATTTTAATTTGTCTGCTGTTCCATATTTTTTGTCGATTACATTTCTTTTAGTGGAAGTTATCAAACACCTCACACCTTAGCCTTTGTGTTTATAAAAATAAGTTTATTGTGATGCTAAATTTTGTTTTGATTCATATCTCTTCTTACTTATATGTAATCCTATTATATAAAGTATTACGTTTTTTTTTGTCTGTAGCTTAAGATTTCGATAACGGCTTAACCTAATGAGTTCTCAATTTTATGGAAGATTCTTACAGGTGTCTTGATGGTTTTGGGCTATTTAATTCTTATATTTAAGCTTGGTTTAAGCTATTTTCCAACTTTCCTTACTTCTTCGAATTCTTAGTTCCTAGATACTAGGACTGAAAAAAAAAAATTTCTTTTAAAATCTAAAATAAGAAATTGGGTTATTAAATTCGACTCTCTCCTCCTCAAGTGCCTCTAGAGGACTCTAGGGGCGTAGCCGCTAGTTAAATATAATAGAGACTGAATCTTTTTTGAAAGCTTTAGTTTATTTTAATTATTAAGAAAAAAGCTTAATAATCTAAGAATTGTATCCACTACTAACAAAAAATATTGAAATGTTAAACCGAAGGGTAATAGTTATTTCTCGTATCGTATTATAAACGGCTTTCCGCGGATATAGAATGTACAATTATAAGATTAAAACCGAAGGCACGAGCTAAAAAAAACTGGTTTTAATCTTATGATTGTACATTTCTATATTCGTAGAAAACTGGATATAATACGATGCTAGACATAGTTTTTTCGTATGGATGAGAACCGGTTCCTATCCACCGGATTCGAATGAATACGAGAAAATAAATTACAGTCACATGAATTTATGATCTTTCAATTCAAAAAGTATAAAAATTTGGTAGGATAGTATTTTTTTCTGAGTATCCTCCTGCAAATAGCTCAAAGTATATTTCATTAGTTTACGAAGTGTTACAACTACGCACACTCACAAACACTCACACGTACATCTTACTACTTCACATTGTAGATTTATAATTATGACTTCATATGTTTGAAAGAATTAAAAAATGTTTAGAACTGACATATGATTGGTATACTTGAACTTTTTATTTAATCTATTAGTCCACAAATAAATTTATATATATGTTCTAGCTTCGTCTGTATATTACGGACATCCTTGTTTTTTTTATTGCATTGTGCATTCACGTTTTTTTTGAGGAAATTCCTATGATTCAAAAGTTTTATTTTTATTAACAGGATGTAAAAAAGTATTGTTTTTTTAGAAGTTGATTTTCGTAACAAAAATATTTTGTTTCAGGTTTACACAAAGAGTTCTCATTTGAAGGCTCACAAGCGGACCCACACTGGTGAGAAGCCCTACTGCTGTACCTGGCAAGGATGTACCTGGAGATTTGCCCGCTCAGACGAGCTAACACGTCACCACCGCAAGCACACTGGCATGAAACCATTCAAATGTCATCTATGTGAACGCACCTTTGCGCGAAGTGATCATTTGTCGCTGCACATGAAAAGACATGTTTAATATCATTTTTGAAAGGAAACGACGAATCTCTTTTGTTACTTTAAATGAAAAACCTAAACTTCGAAAAAATTGATGAAAAATCACACCTGTGCTCAAAAAAGACGCGAATCAAATATTAAAACAGTTTCATCAAAATATACTTTTATTACTTGTGATTTTATATAATGTACAGCAAAGGTAAAAAGTCAATAGAAAAATGATAGAATAAAACTATCGTAGAAAATACATATATATTTTTTCATTTTATATAATATACACACAGTTTTATTTTTTTTGTACATATTCATAATTTCAAAACATTTCAGCTAAATTTTTAAAGGATAAAATTTACTTTCTGAATAAATTATATTAAGCTTAACAAATTTTTAATCAAAGTTATTACGAAAAAATTAATAAGCTTATCTTAGTTATTCATAAAATAAATTTTTCTCGGGTGACGCTTTTTACAGCCGTTCTTAGTTACATTATTGTTTTTCTAGTCATGAAGTTAAATTCACAATTTACATTAACTCAATTGTTAAAAGTTATCTAAATCATAACAACTTTATAATTTTAACCAAATTGTGCTTGTTAAAATGAATTCTTCCCTCATTTATTATAAAATTTGTTAAAAATTACATGTTTATATGTGCTAAATGTTTATAGAATATGTTATTGTTATTTTTTTCTATGTTGTTACGAAGCTTTAAAATTATGTAGTCAATAAAAATACATCAAAAACTTTTGTCTATTGTGCCTTTTATTATTGTTATATTAATCACAATGATTTCGAAGGTGCTTTGACTTTTGTGTCAGAACTTAAATTGGGACATAGTGCATTTCATTACCCTAAGTTTGGTAACTTTATTTCAATCATGACAAGAAAAGCAAAGATTTTTTATTTAAAATTTTGAACAACTTTGCTTTTATAAAGTTTTTCATAAAACCTCTCTATATATGATTTATTTAAGGCTGAATTTCCGTGACCTTAGCAAAGCAACTGATAAAAATGGCAATTAATTAACTCCATTCAGGAGTGGTTTTATGAAGAGCTTTATAAAAGCAAAGTTGTTCAAAATTTTAAATAAATAATCCTTGCTTTTCTTGTCATGATTATACGATAACTCCTAGGGGATAAAAATTAAACTTGAAATTTTCAAATTTAATTTTCTCAAAAACCGCTGCATTTTAGATTTTATTGAAAAGTCAAATGAAGTTACCTAACCTAGGGTAATGAAATGCACTATGTCCCAATTTAGGTTCTGACACAAAAGTCAAAGCACCTTCGAAATCATTGTGTAATGCTATTAGAAAGAAATTCAAATTGCATCGAGTGTCTTTAATTCCAGCTAGAATATTATCCTATTATTTTTTTGTCTGTAGAGAAGGATCTCGCTAACCACTGAATTGATATGGTTCTCCTTTACAGTGAAGCTATTTATAGGTCCAGATTAGATTTTGACTATTTTGGAGGAGGGTATCTCCCCACTCGCCGAAAATGCTTACAACCGCACCAAAATTTTTTTCAACAATTTTATCTCACCCCTCCCCCTCCCCCAACCTAATTTAAAAGCCCCTAGAGGCCTCTAGAGGTGCAGTGTAGCCGCTAGTAATGGAACATTCCAATTATAAATCCTAAAATAAGCAATACATTTTTTTATGGCTATAGCATTGGCTGTGAGATTAAAATGGAGAGTAAATAGGAATCTAAAATTTAATTAAAACTGAAATTGGATGGTCTTAATTAAATATTTGAAGGATAACCTAGGAATCTGTATTTGGAGATGGTAATTGAATTATAATTGTAAAAATGAAATCCCCCCGAGCGCCTGCTCAGTTTTTTTTTATTTAATTTTTTTATCCTACTCTTCTAGTTTTTCAAGGTTAGATTCATCCATGAGTAGGAAAGCACAGAATAGATAAAAAACAAGGATGAGAACATCCATAAAAGCAAAGCTTAACAAATTAGACAGTAGGGCCTACAAACCTTAATAAAAATAGTGTAAAAACGCATTTAATATTTAACATTATTTAGAGATCTGAACGAAAAGTACAGGATGTTTTATATGGACATACTTATATTTTAGAACTTTAGTATAGAGATACTTCGCTTTCATTATGGTTTTTAATCGTCCATACTGTGGTAATATACACCCAAGTTTATGTATCCTTATCCCTGTTCACATTCCTATACTTCTCTGGCTGAGTCAGACCTCCACTGGTAACCGCCACCATACTCCATCCTGCTGTGTTGAGGGCTAGTTGATTGTTGCAGGCCAAAGAGTGAATACGCTTCCTCCCGTCTGCACTCGGTTAGATACAAGCCTATAAGTCTAGGCTGGCGGTATCTATATCTCCCACGTGTTCAAGTACGTCGTTTCTTACCTAACTAAGAAACAGGACGTCCAAGCCTTTAATATATATATATCATAATAAATATATCCTATAATAATAATCCCATTAATCTGCCTATTTCTAACCAGTTTTATATGTTTAATAAATGTGTATTTTTTAGAAATACTTTGTTAGATTATTGATTATTAAATTGTATCGGAGCTACTCTATACTCGTATTCGCAGTCTGTCTGTACATCCCCTCATACGTCATTTTGGCGCAGTCTTGTCTACCACTCATTTTTTGAGGGGGGAAGGTTTAGATAATTAGCGTACAGACAAAATTAAATTGTAAAGTAGCTTCGATTGCAAAGTGAAATTAATATTTTCCTGATAACTAAGTTTATTCACGGAAACGGTTTACAGTAACAATTTGTTACAGAATATTTATAATAATTATTTCGTGGCAAACTGCCAAAGTAAAGATAAAAAGGAACCCGCCTTTTATTTTCACACTAGTATTTAATTTCACACATTTTCATATTTTCTCCTTAAAACAGGAAGAAAGGGATATTCCCAAGTTCTTAAAAAGTTTCGTGGTAGACAAATCAGTGTTAACGAACACTACACTCCAGCACCATGACCGATAAGAAAAATGATGATAAACAAAAACCGCCGCCTCCGCCGGCTCCGGCCGTCTCGGGCACCTCGCAGCAGCAGCAGCAGCAGCAGCAGCAGGCTGACCCGCTTTCCCCTGAAAAAATCAAAGATCTCATATCGGAAGCGTTAAATGATAAGTTAAACGAATATTCGGCACATTATAGAGATTTAATAAAACAAGAATCCGAGATTATGCAGCTCGAATTAGAAACAAAATGGGCAGGGTTTAAGGACACAGAATCACATCGCAGATTATTAGCCGATACCGACATTTTAGACCTAAAACGCAGAGTATCAAAACTCCCAGCGGACGGAAATCTTGGCCCATTGTTTGCTGAAAAAACGCTAAACGAAAGTTTTAACATGACTCATTTTAACACCATAGGTGACGATTCAATTAATGCCACTTTTTATGACCGTATATCGGTCCAGCAAAAGATAAACGTGGTTGAATGGGTTGCCAAGGATAGGATGACAGCCCCAGGTTGTATGGCCTATTCAATTGTAGGCTTTATAGGTCCGGCGGATAATGACAATTGGATGAATGTAAGAGAAACTTCTCTAACTGAATATGAAAAAACCTTGCTAGAAAGGATTCCCTTTATCCCTGATAGGATTAAGTCGTTAGAACCCCTCCGTAAAACTACAAGGTCTGCACCCAATGTAGCAAATAGACCCTCTACAAGGAATACGCCAAACACAGGCGCAGCCGCAACGGCAACAACTAGCGCCGCCGACGATGACTTTATTAAAGAATGCTTTATTAAGGGACAAAAATGGGATTCCGATTTTGCGAGGGATGCCCCTAGGTGGGACGGTAGGGCTGACTTTGATAACTTCTTTTCTAATATGTGGAGGGTTGCAAAGACATATAGAATCTGTGACCCAATCCTTTTTAAGGATATTTTATACCAGCGAATTTATGACTCTAGAGGGGAACGATTAGGAGACTTAATTACGCCTGAAAGAAATCAGGCCTTATCTGCTTTAAGTTATTACCTGATGATTAGGAGGCTAGTCACTCCTTTCTCGGATCCAGAAGTAGCCTCTCAGTACTTCTACAACCTAAAACAGGAGACTAATCAACCCCTTGACACCTATTTTGAAAACAAACTTAGGGTGTTCAAACTCATGAATCCTGGTCTCATACCTAAAAAGAAGTGGAAAGAATTCTATCTTAACGTTAGCAAAAATCTGCTGTATACCAACCTTGCCATAGACATGGCCAATTATGTTGAGAGCATGCAATTTTTGGACGATTACAACGCTTACTTAAATAAACTTATTAATCTCGGACAGAGATACGTTAACTGGGATGGGTCTGGCCATATTAGCAAGGAAAACCTTTCTGCTTGCTATTCTCAAGCTATGGAAATATTCCTACCTAAAAATTCTGCGGAAACGAAAAAACAACCCATAATCAGTATTATCGAAGATAATATCCCCACTAACACGGCAATGTATAAAGAAAACTTAACCGAAGAACCTGACGAGGTTCCTTCTTGGGTAGACCATGAGGATGATCCTATTGCTTGGGATCAAATCGAGGGCGTTATAGGAGCCTTTAATGGGAGGAGTAAAATTATTAAATGCTGGCATTGTAATATCCCTGGCCATGTAGTGCAAAATTGCAATAAAAAGAAAGCTGGGGAGCCCCCAAATCCTGAGTCCCGCTTTGGTAAAACACGGAGTAAATTCACGCCCAGAAAAGCTCCAAGTAATAGTAATAAAATACCTGAGCAGTATGCGCGTAAAACTATCAACCAAATGGATCAGGAAGCCAGCGAAGAATCTGAAATAGATAAATATGTTCAAGCGATTGTTAAAAATCACGTCCTCTAAATATAAAAGTGGATCTATGCGATATTAATTGTCCCTATCCCAGAAAATAATATTTGCTGAATGAGTTTCATATTTTGATATGAAAGATAAACAAAATATCCCATGCCAAGCTAAGCTTGCAAATTCCTTAATATCAAATATCCCTTGCCAAGCAATGCTTTGGCGCGAAAAAATAAAACAAATTATTGTTATTAAGTCTGACTAAGCAACACAAAATAAACTCCTCCCCCTCCTTTCCCTATCCAAATGTAGCTGATACAGGAAATTGGGGGAAGTAGGGAAGTAACCTGAGGAGCATTTCACATGCACTTAACATTTCCATTTTTTAAAATCTAATAGTCTTTATCAAGAAGCTAATAAGTGAATACCTATTTTCTATTTAGTAGTATTTATTTTTAATATTGCACGACTTATCTAATATGTAAATATCGTATATGTTGAATGTATATATAGTAGAATCTAAAACATTCTAGTTTAATTTTTAACCGCTAGGGGAACTTAAGCGAATTATCTGTATATAAACAATGATTTTTGAGTTGAACCCTCAGTATCGACTTTATCTGAGAGTTGCTCACTCTTAGCCTCTGATTTTTGTAGCTGAAATATCTCAGCAATTATGTATATTAACTTATCCATATGGATACATATTATTGCATTTTGTACAGTGACAATAATAGAACTATATTTAATTTATTATGTATCCGAAAGATGTCGCCTAGAATGCTACCGCGGTCCGTATAAGTAAATGATAAGGTTAAGAAGGGGGGGGGTCTATGGAAAATCTGTATAAATACAAGCAAATTTTCAAACCTAATTCAGTTGTCCTTCAGTTCTTTGTTGTTATCATTTACTCATTTTTGAGCTGCAATCAAGCAGCATTTAAAAATTAAAATCTTTAATCACTTAAGATGTGATTAATAAAATCTTAAAACATTTTGATTAAATTATTTCCCGCTAGGATTACTAGCAGAATGAAATAAAAGTTAGTTCTATTAGCTTCCGCTAGGTTTACCAGTGGAATAAAAATTCTATATAAAGTGAATGCACATTATTAATCGAGGCCAGTTACTACCAAAGCAGTTACTACAAACCACATCCTATTTTTTTAAGCTGATTTCAGCATTAATTATACTCTAGTAAATATATAAGCTTGTTCTACCCCATAGGTGGAAAAAATTAAGTATAAATACTAACAATATCAGAATAATAAACCAGTCATCATCGACCCTCTTTATTATATTAACCATATCTAATAATTTTTTGAGCTATAATTTAGCGCTAACCTTAAATTATTTGTCTCGTGAATCAGATACTGACTAATGACACTATATTTTGTATAAATACAGATGTAAATCAAAAAATAAGTCAGTCTGTTTTTAATGTCTTGTTAGTTGCAAGCTGAACACTTATTTTTAAGCTACTTTGTAGCCCTTCAATCCTTTAAAACTTTTTAGTTCAGTTATATTCCGATAGGTTTCTATCATATATCCAAGTATATAAATAAGGACCCGTATAAAAATTAAGTAGTTTCTTTAGAACTATTAACATTCTCATGCTTATTGAGACATTTCTGGAGCTGAAAAGCGCTTGATAAAAACTTAATGAAACCCAGAAAGCTATACAAAATTATTTTAACAATTAACCATATTGTTAAAACATTTTATTATTTAAAAAATTTCGACAGACAACTATACCTGGAACACAGGAAGTCTCTGTGTGAGGATTACCATCGCCTAACCGCCGAGGTGGGGATCTTGGAAAATATGCATCTTAGACTTCGACTAAAAATATAATTTATTTTATAATGCCTATCTGTGCAAAACTAAAAGTTCTTAATCCCGTGGGGGGGGAATTCCTGCAAACCGCTTTAGTGGATACAGGAAATAACTTTAGGTCCCTTATTTCTAGAGAAATTTTAGATGATAATAAAATCACATTCACCCCCGCCAATCTTAGCGCTCTGTCTGTAGATTTAAAACCAGTAAATATCATAGGACATGTAAGTTTAAAATTCAGCTTTGATGGGTCAGATAAAATATTCGAAGAAACGTTTTACATCCCTGAAACGACGTCTAAAATTATAAATCTAGGATATGAATTTCTCAAAGTTAATCGAATTAATTTATTATTAGATAAGTTCTCCTTTGAGCTCCCCAATGGCGAGCAAATCCCCATAGAAAATTCAACAATTAATATAGTTGAAGAAAGTAAAAACATACCCCTAATTCCTACAAGTAATGTTCATACGGAACAAAACTCCCTTATCCCGGGAATAAATTGGAGTAACAAGGGGGGTACTGGGACATTAAAACAAAATAAAACATGCGTAAAATTAGCAAAGAAAACAACATTCTTGCCGGGGGGGAATACAACAATTATAACAATTCCTATTCATCAGAAAAATAGGAAGCTGTATATATCCCCAAATAATTCTAAAATGACAAGCCATAACGGCTTAATGCTTATGGAGGGTATTTATAATGTAAATGAGAAAGGAGAATGTTGGGTAAATTTTGTTAATTTAGCAGGAAAAAATATTACCTTATTGGATAACGTTAAAGTTGGATATTGCTTTGAATTCGAATCAGATCCCCCAAATTCCTGCAATAAAAGTATTAATCAAATAAATGAATTATCAGGAACTACACTTCTTAAAAGAATTAAATTCATTAAAGAAAAATTAGATTTAGAAAATAGTGATCTTATCAAAAACAACCCAGGGATGAAGGAAAAGGTAATAAAATTATGCCTTGATCATTTTGATATATTTTCGGCTGATGATGCTGATATCGGTAACTGTGACCTCTTACAGTATAAAATAGACTTGATCCCCGGGGCTAAACCTATTAAGGCTAGAAACATTCAGTTAAACCCATTATACGAAGCCAAATTAAAAGAACAAATTGAAAATTGGCTAAGGGGGGGCGTCATTGAGGAGGGCTACAGCGAGTGGTCCTCCCCAATCTTTGCGGTAAAGAAAAAACCGACGGCTGGGGGGGAAGGCAAGCTTAGGTTCGTTATCGACTTTCGTGCGCTTAATAGTGTAACACGAAAAATTAATTGGCCCCTTCCCCTGATTTCTAGTAATTTAGAAAAATTAGGCACTGGTAATGTATTTACCACCCTCGATTTGACTAGCGCATTCCATGCGCTAGCCATTTCGAAGGAAAGTAAACACTTGACCGCGTTCACAGCCCTTAACAGGCAGTATATTTTCAAGAAACTGCCGTTTGGACTGTGTAACGCGCCAAGTGTTTTCTGCCACTTGATGGATAAGGTCCTAACCCTTATCCCTGGCTTATATGAATTTATAATATCTTACCTTGATGATCTTATTATATTCTCAAAGAATGTTGATGAACATCTGAAACATCTCAGAAAACTCTTCGGAGTCCTAAAAACAGCAAAACTTAAGTTAAATCTAGCCAAATGTAAATTTTTCACATCCGAATGTACATATTTAGGTCATATAGTCAGTTCCCAAGGACTTAAAATGAACCCCGAATATTTAGAACAAATTAAAAATTGGAGCAGGCCCAGGACAGGCAAGGAACTCCAGCGTTTCCTGGGCTTCTCCAATTATTATAGGGCCTATTTCCCATCATATGCAAAAAATTCTTGCACCCTAGATGAACACAGAAATGATAAAATTATCGAATGGACTAATTCCCTATCAAAAGATTGGGAAAATTTCATAAATATGTTCTCAAATTCTATAAGTAAAGGCTACCCCCAGTGGGATAATCCTAACCCCTTTATAGTAGACGTAGATTTTTCTACGAGTTATTTCGCTGGAATTCTCAGCCAAAATCAGGGGGGGGTAGAAAGAATTATTGGAATATGTTCCAAAAAATGTAACGGGGCAGAGAAAAATTATCCAAGTTATAAAGGCGAATTAGCATGTCTAGTATTTGTTCTTAAAACCTTTCTTCATTATTTAAGATTCAGAAACTTTATTGTGCGTACAGATTCGATTTCCTTAGTTCATTACAAAAAATGGCAAAAAGGAACAATAAATGGTGTAACTGTAAGATGGATTTACTTCATCCAAAGTTTTGACTTTACAGTAATTCATCGAAAGGGTAGGGACCATTGTAATGCCGACAATTTATCTAGAGGGCAATTTTTATGCAAAGAACATAAGGAAACCGATTGTGAAAAATGTACTAGCTCATTTACCTTGGATCCTTATGAACAGGATTGCCCATACCAAGACCAGATCTTTGAGTTACATTCGGCTTCGGAAGTCGGTGTGAACAATGTTTGGCAATCTGAAACACAAAAAGATCAAGTATTATCTGAAATTCGTAGGTGGATATTCGAAAAAAAGAAGTTGTCGAGCTTTGAAAAAGCTGAACTAACCGGCCGGAAAGAGGTCCTTTTTAAGTTAATAGAACATTTATACGTTATGGAAGGACTTCTAATATTTAGACAACCTCTTAGCAATGGAACATTCATTGAAAGACCCGTCGTACCCATTGGATTATACAATAAAGTTTTCGAATTGGCACATAATAATAGTATAGGTCACAAGGGGGTTAACGAAACAACACGCAAGATAAATGAAAGATTCTTCCTTATAGGAATTAATAAATTTGTCGAATCACGCATTAAAAATTGTATTACCTGCCTAAGAAAAATAGGACAGGTACCTAAACACAAGCAACCTATCACCCATTCAGCCATTAGTCACGAGATTTTTGGCCAGGTGTCAGTAGACCTTATCGGTCCTTTAACCACTAACTATTTTCAAGGACAACATGTCCGCTACATATTTATACTGGTTGACCTATTCTCTAGGTATATTATCGCTCACCCCATCAAGGACGCCACCGTGGAAAGCACGGTGAAGGTCATCCTTGAACAGGTGGTACCCATCTACGGCTTATTTCGGTCATTGAGAAGTGACAGGGGAACAAATTTTACTGGGGAAGTTTTCAAAAAGGTTATGGATGAACTAGGTATCGAAACTAAACTTATTCCCCCAAGAAACCCTAATAGTAACCCATGTGAAAGGCATAATCAAAGCATTTATGCAGGTCTTAGATCTGATGACCGATTTGAAAGTAAAGACTGGGCAAGAAAATTAGCCTTGACCACTTTTGTAATAAACTCTAGTACGTCTAGAAGAACGGGGTATACGCCTTATTACCTCATGTTCGGCAGGCAACCAACTCTCAATCTCGATTTCTTTTCTCCAATCTTGCAGAAAAGACAGGACATTGACTGCAGGTCTTACTTGAACTACCTAAAAAATTTGGAAGAAATTATTGCACAGGTTTCCAAAAAATCTAAGATTTATTTAGAGTTTCAAAATAAATCTAGGAAGGCTTCATCTCCCCTTTTCGTTAACGACGTGGTCTTTGCATTTTTTAACCTAGTCAAAATAGGGGTCAGTAAAAAATTGCAATCTTTCTATGGAGGTCCTTTTATTGTAACAAAAAAATTCTCAGAGGCCCTTTTTGAGCTCAGTCCCTTTGGATCAAATCCAATAAAAACTAACCAAGTTGTTAGTAGAGATAAAATACGGAAAATAGATTCTAAAGTAGAATTATTCGGGGAAACACTTTCCTTTAACGTCTTTCCTATTGAGGAAATCGTCCCGTCTGAGGAAATAACCTTAGGAATAGATAATACCGGTCAAACCGAAATAAACGATGATAAAGGTTTGGAAAATGACGATTTTACCTACCTAGATAACGATGGTGACGATTTTATAGATAAAAACCCTGAAACTAGTCAGGATTTACCCCAGGGGGAGGTGGATTGTGATGGGGGAGGGGATATAATGGAAAAAAACTCACCATTTGAGTCACAGCCCAAAGACCAAGAACCCCCTGGCGCAGATCGGTCATCCGGTCCTCAAATTCACGTCGAAAATAGTTTCTTGGAAGAAACCGTCCCGTCCGAGGCTTCTTTCTTCGCGCAAAGACCCAAACAATCCAGCCCTGAAAAGGTTATTAACGTTAACAAACAAAGCATAGTACCTAAGTATATATTAGAAGAAGAAAGAAAAACTAGGTCACAAGGGGGGGATAACCGCATACATGTCCAAATCGGACTGCATAACCCAATTAAAAGGAAAAAATAAAATGTATATAAATGTAATATATAAAACCAAGGTGGCAAATGTATATAGCTTAATCTACGTATGTATAATAACGAAAATAAACAATATATGTTAAAACTAACTAATTAACATATTTCAGAGAAAAACGAGAAGCATAAAAATAAAATGCAGCATCATTTGGCAAAGGCACCAGGAGCTCGAGGTAAATTTATTTTGGGATTCTTGGGGCTTTTTATTATTTTGGCAAAATCAAATGCGTCCGAAATAATACAAATAGATGCGACTCAATGTGTAGCAAACGAAAATCCGCGTTTGAAAATCTCTGAATGCGCTGCGTTTCTTAATATTACTAAAATAGAACAAAAACAATTTCACCTGCTGCAAAAGGTTGAAAGAAAAATTATACCTGGAATTCGTTGCCACCTCCGAACCAGTACTCATTACTGGTATTGTGGCAGATATAGCCACATACACCTCGCTGCTCCAGCTCTTGTAGAGATACCGAACCTCGTAACTTATGAAGACTGTTACACCATGTCCAAAACTAAAATATTTAACTTTGAAGGAAAATCAGTCTCAGTGTATGAACACCAGATGTCATACACGCGTTTCCTGGTAAACGGGACACTTACTTACCCCAACAACATCCTTAACGGCATCGACCCCGCCTGCGAGGGGAACGGCGTAAACATTAACGGCATTTTTATCCCTGGGACATTTGAGGAAAAACAAATAGGGGTCCAGGCTGAGCCTGTTGAATTATTACAAACAAAAGCGGGCTGTTACCTGGGCAGTCACTGGGTGGGAAACAATTGTTTAGATCACAATCTGAGATTAGGCTACGATAGGATTATCTCAGATGATAAAACTGATAGCGCACAAAAATTCACTTCTCCTTGGCGAACGGTAGACATCTTTAATATTTCATTGTTTACATTTGAAGGAGAACAGGGTACCCAAAAATATCTAGTGATCGATCCCCAAATTACTCTAGCACTAGAACTTAAAGATAAAAAACATTTTGAAAGTCTAATTCCCGAATTATTTTATTACAAAACTAATATTGATAACTTAATGGTATGGTTCACAAATGCTATAAAACCATATTTCCCACTCTTAAACGCTAAGGAAAAAGATGATATGTTACCACTAGAGATTTTCTATTCCTACCAACAATATAACAAATTAATTGTCCCCGAAACTCGCTGTTTACAGAACCATTTTCTGTCTAAAAGCAGTATTCAGACTCATCGTAAAAAACTAGTTAGGGCGCTCGGTGAGCTAGATTTAGTAATACAGTGCGACAGTCTTAAAATCAATGTTTCTTTGGGAGAAAATCTACCCTGTTTTGTGGATCATTTTTCGGTTTCATTTAATAATAAGACTATGGGAATATCCCCATTTTCACGCAGATTGGTCAATACCACCCATCTAACCCCGACTAAATGTGCCGAAAATCCAATTTTCTTACATTTGTACCAAGGAAAATTCCTCGGTAATCAAGGGCAGGGTATGCAAATACTAAATGTAAATCAATATCTTATGGATAAACCGATTAGCTTATTTCTATATCATTCTTGGCAAAGCCTAGAAAAAACTAATTTCTCAGAAAGTGCCGAGGAATTATACCTCAGCCAACTTGCCGCCGACTCCAATAATTTTGAAGTAAAAATAACTGATTCCTGGTTTATTCAAACGTATCATAAGGTGGTTGATTTTCTATCCAGTACTTGGTATCATATAGTGCTTGTAGTAGCAGCCATCCTTACAGGAATAGGGTCGTTATTATGCGTCGCTTTTATTATCTACATATTAGCCTGCACCAAAATTCACGCGTACAAGGAAGGAGGTACGAGTGAAACGCACGAATTGCGGGATTTTGCAAATAATGGGGAAAACTAATCCCCTCAAAAACGGACGACCTGTATCAAGCATATATACCTATAAAATTGTCGTCTCTAAAGGTCGTCTTTGTAAAAATATTTCCTTATTCGGTATAAGGAATTAATGACCCTTAATTTTAAGTTTATTATTTTTGTTTTAGGATATCCCAGGCGGAATTTTTCAAGGGGTTTTCACCACTCCCATGGGGCCGGTCACTCTTCATACCGTCGAGAATATGAAGAGGCACCCTTTTACAATGAAGAGGACTATTACTATGACAGCAATCATGGCTATCCCCAGGGCGGCCCTGAGGAAGCCTACTATGAACCTGATGAAAACAGGTATCAGCCGCGTGTAAAACCGCCGCGCAACCCTGAAAACCTCAGTGAATTGCAATGTGTCTCAAAGTCAATCCACGTTTACCGCCAAGCGAGAAAAGATGTTCCAAAGGAACTCCTAGACTTGCAAGAAAAATTGCGGCAGGCTAAAAAATTAGAAGCCAACGAATATTCTGATAAAGCCAGGTCTAAGACCAGGCCTCTAATGGAACAAAATAGGGGAGGGGAACCGCAAAAAAATCGGGTGGAATCGCCGCCAAAACGTAGTGCCTCACCTGAATTGGAGGTAGTCGCCGTAAAATCTGCCCCAAAAGCGGTAGAAAAACGTCCGCCAACACCAACAGGCAGCGGCGGCCCAGTAGCCAAAAGGGCTAAGGTGGAAATTCAACCGCCTCCATTACCCCCTAAAAAGAAAGAGACATTAGCAGAAAACAAAAGTGAGCCTAAGGCTTTTTGGGTGACCGCTGAGGAATGGAAAAAAGTCCTATCCTCCACTGTAAAAGAAGCAATGGAGGAAGCTCTTCTCCCCTTCCAGAGAAGTCTGGAAACTAAAATTGCTAGCAATGCTTCATTTGTTGAGAAAGCATATATACAACATGGCAAGCGCCTTATTGAAATTTCCGCAGAATTACTGCGGAACCGCAGAACTTTACGCGACAAAATTCGCACCGTCTCTGAGGACTCGACCGTTGAGTTAAAATCAAGAATGACCACGGTTATTGAGGCCACTAGTCGACTGTTGGACCAAAACTCTGACAGGGTAATTAAATATATTAATACTCGTTGTAATGTAATGAATGTACCTGGGCAGAATGTGGCACCCATAGAGGCATCCCTTCCCGCTGGGGACGTACCCCGGCCAGATGATGATGGAGTTGAGCTGATCTCCCATTATGGCGGTTCTGAATGCTCTGATGAGTACAGGCCTACCGATAGAGAAGGCAATCCAGAGGTCCTGGATCCTGCAGAGGAAAACAGTGACACAGAGCTCGATAATCAAATCAATGAGCTCTTTCCATCTGGAATTGATCTGCCTGTTAATCCGCAGGCTGGCGCTGCCTCTGAAGATCCAGTAGCCACGGCTCCCTGTGAGGGCATGTTAGCCCTCCAGAATGCTGTCGCTCCAGAGCCTCCAGCAGCTCCAGAAAATCCTACTCCCGCTGAACCCAATCCTGTGGATATCGTAGAGAGGGCCATGGCCGCAATCGAAGAACCTGCGAGTACCACATCAACCCGCAGAAGCCGGCGTGCAGGTCAACTGTGAGGGAATATTTCATATTCCCTCAGAGGGGGCAAGTGTGGTAATATACACCCAAGTTTATGTATCCTTATCCCTGTTCACATTCCTATACTTCTCTGGCTGAGTCAGACCTCCACTGGTAACCGCCACCATACTCCATCCTGCTGTGTTGAGGGCTAGTTGATTGTTGCAGGCCAAAGAGTGAATACGCTTCCTCCCGTCTGCACTCGGTTAGATACAAGCCTATAAGTCTAGGCTGGCGGTATCTATATCTCCCACGTGTTCAAGTACGTCGTTTCTTACCTAACTAAGAAACAGGACGTCCAAGCCTTTAATATATATATATCATAATAAATATATCCTATAATAATAATCCCATTAATCTGCCTATTTCTAACCAGTTTTATATGTTTAATAAATGTGTATTTTTTAGAAATACTTTGTTAGATTATTGATTATTAAATTGTATCGGAGCTACTCTATACTCGTATTCGCAGTCTGTCTGTACATCCCCTCATACGTCAATACATACAAAGAAAGATACAAAGTAAAATAGAGAGATAAATAGTCATATATATAGAGAGAGTGTGAGAAAAAAGAGGAAGATATACATATAAGATAAGAAGAATACAAGGATGACAACATCCATACGTAGCGAAGCTAAAAAATGAAGGATGAACATCAGGAAAAATGAACTATAGAGCAGTATCATAAAAAAATATTTAACTAAAATACATCACAAAACCTTTTAAACTGTATAACGTGAAAATCCAAGAATCGATCCAGCACCCCAACCATAAAATAAATTTTAATGAAACTTTGTGGAAATATGTAAAAAGTGAATTTATTTAATTCCTGCTAATTTCAGCCGACTATCTTGAATGGGAGTCGAGAAAATCATGAAGACTTAAAAAAAACTCTAGGAATCGAACTAGCACCCCAATCAATAGTTGAATCTCAATGAAACTCTTTAGAAGTATGTAGATTTTGAACTTATTCAATCCCTGAAAATATCAGCCGTCTATTTTGAATTGGAGTCGAGAAAATCATGAAAACTTAAAAATCTAGAAATCGATCATGCATACCCAATTAATTGACAACCGAAATGAAACTCGGTGAGAGTATAAAGAATATGAAGTTCTTCAATCCCTGAAAATTTCAGGCATCTATCTTGAAAAGGAGCCGAGAAAATCACGTTTCCCCCCACTTTGTCTCTGACAGACGGACGGACATTTCGAATTATAGAGTAGCTTCGCTACTAAAATGATAGATAAATAGAAAGAAAGAGAAAGTGACGGAAGAATAATGAAAATTATTGAATGAATGAGGACACAAAGTGGATAATTTAAAACAGATCATTCTTTATATTGATACAGATTATTTGGTCAAGCTTCTTTTTCAGTGTGCTATCATGTCCGCTTCAACAACAAAATTTATATTTCTATCAAATCAGAAAGAAAAGCATATTTTTAGTAGGGTTGGGCCGGATATTTTTTGACTGGATACCGGATATCCGGCTGATTTCAAATGCCGGATATCCGGTTTCAGGATGCCAGCAAACCTGGTAAGGTCATTCAGGTAAAAAGTAAAAATATTTTTTTTACTTTAAAAAAATCATTTCATGTTATCTAAAACTAAAATATCCTATAGTCGTACATCCTTATATAAAATATAGGTGTTCAAGTCGATTTCAGGTTCCAGGTATAATCCTGCAAGTTCTGAACCTCCAGGTCTCCAGAAATCTTTAAACGGTTCCTGTGACCGCAAATTTTTACTTGAAGATTTCAAATTTTAAACTTAGGCTTTTTTATATATCTTCATGACATATTTCAATTTCATAAAATCCGTTGCCGTTTACCTGCCAACCGTCGGTTTGCGGCTGGCAGCTGCCAAGTAAAACTGCCACCGCCAAAAATTTTTTTTGTTAGATTTCTAATATAAAATTTACATAATGATAAACATATTCAGAAAAAATTGTTCTTCTAGCTTCAATAATAAGAAAATTACAGCCAATAAAGATTTAAAAAACTGAGATTTTTTTTTTGTAAAATATAAAAGATTATATTGCCGGATATCCGGCCGGATAGTTTAAATATCCGGTATCCGGCCGGATATTGAAAATGGCCGGATATCCGGCCACACCGGATATCCAGCCCAACTTTAATTTTTAGCATATCGGTTTTAAAAAAATGCTTTTATTGGAAGGGGAAAGGAGGGGGCAGAAAAATAGCCTTATACCACTTCAGCCATAAATTAAAATGTTTAAAACCATTCAAAGACTTGTTTGTGCAAAGCTTCCCTAAAATGGAAAATTCAATCGCTTCAATGGTAAAGAAGATTTTAGCAAGATTTTTTTTATTTAATATTTTGCAATAATTGACGAAGCCCAATCTGTACCACTTTTGCACCACTTTTGATTCCTATGACGTCATAAAATGAGGGAGATGAGAGAAGTGGGAAATCAAAAGTGATGCAAAAGTGGTACAGATTGGGCTTCGTTCAATAATTAAACATATTACACGATGATTATTGTTGGTATATTTGGTACTGGCTAAATGAAATATCAATGTCTCGTTTTTAGGATTCTTGATGTTTTTTTAAAACTTTTTGTTTTGTTTGTAAGTGATGAAACACCTTCTTTTTGAACCCATAATCTAAATACATTCCTCCCTTCCATCTCTCACTCGGGGCGTAAAACTACTAGAAAAAAGTAGCCTCTACTACTTATATAAAAGTAACAGGAAGTCTGTATGCATTTTTTTCGAAAGATTTTATTAACTGTCCATTTGAAATGGATTACCTTTTCAGTACAGCCTTTCATCCTGAAAAGCTTACTTCTAAATTTGAATGTTATTGTATATCTTTATAATGTAGACTGATATAGTTACTGGGAGAGTTAAAGTTAGGTTAATTTAGATCCGTGACTTATTTTTATTAGAATTTTAAACATGGAGAATATCTGAATGCTTTTCATACCAAGAAATTTAAAATCAAGGACGACAACGTGTAAAGACGGGCAGCAGAGTACTTTAATGCTCCATCATGATAGGAATATTGAAAAGAATCAGAGTTTTTATGTAATAGCAGCTGGGTTAATACGATTTCTCATAGCATAACAGACAGACGGACTAACTAAATGACGGAATTACAGACAGTGCAATAGAGCAGCTTCGCTAACAAAATATTATTTGAACTGTATTCAGGGCTTTCCTAAAAAGCACAAAAAGATCCTTTTATGTATTTCTTCTTATTTATTTATTTTGTAGATATAAGAAAAAAGAATGAATAAGTAAAAAATAAAAACAACGAGAGCGTTCGCAAAAATAATAACAACAATTATTTGAAAACATTATTTTGCAAGAGAAAGTCAAGAGGAGAAAGGCTTTGAGTCTCTCTCTTTCATAATATTTCCCTTTCTTTTCATACACCCCCATTATTACCTCCCCCATTCTCCAGCACCTCCGACACATCTCAGCTGATTAATTTTTACACCCCCCCGATTTTACCCCTTCCCCCCTCAACTTCAAATCTCCGGTCCTCTCTTTATTTGATTCAGAGATAAAGAAATAATAAATAATGATAATTAATCAAAATTTTGTTATTTGGTAGCCTTTGTTTTATTGGCTAAGAACTATTACAACTTTTCTTAAAGCACCATACATTTTAATTGTTGAACAAATACCAAAATAAAAATGTATATAACATACAAGAATTTTTAGTGAAGTTCAGTTCTAAAAGTACTAAGAGTTCTAAGTGACCATTATAAAAATACTAAGAACATAATAGCACAATCTTATTTTATTTTTTTATCTGTAATCTAATCAAATTAGTAAAATTGTTATTATTTTCTTTGACCTTTAAGATTGAATATTAGAATTGAATTTATTTCCGATTGGCAAAACCTTACATTCCTGGTTTTATCAAAAGATTTAGCTGTTCATTTTTATTTAACCTCTTTTCTTTTCTGCCCCATTCCTCAAAACACGAATTTCTGCGTATGTGTATGTGTGTGTGTGTAGAACTTTGTGTTTAAAAATTTGCCTCCGCCCTTATCTCAGAGTTTCAGAGAAAAAAAGGAATGGGAGGGAGGGAGGTGGATGTGGGGGATGCAAAATGTTTGTGTGAGTGAGTGTTTGTTTTGTTGTGTAAAAAGAAAATATTTGATGTGAATCATTTTCAGATTCCTAGAAACCAACAAAAATCAGCTGATTCTTAATTTTGAACTTTATTAACCAGTGAAAAAGTTGTTATTAAGATTTGTAATAATTGATTTTCTTTTTTCTTTTCTTTTCTTTCTAAAATTATTATTATAGAAATGAAAATGGTTGTGAAAATTGGTTACGATATGGACACAGAAAGTTTTAACCAAAAGACTTAATCTAAAAGGAATAAAAACTTTTTCAATAAATAGATAACAAAATTATTCCACTTTTCCTTGGTTTTTTTTAAAGGTTGTTAAAATAGGCTTTGCAGGGTTTGTTATATTGCGAATTACATTATAATTTCAAATTGTTTCCAAGATCTTCTATTTAAGACTTATTTATACTACAGTATTAGATAAGTAGACCTAATTTTTTAATGATATTCAAAATAAAATATACATACCTAGCTTTTACAATAGCTTCATGAAATAAGTTTTGGTTTTTAGTTGAGAGTTTTTGAATTTGTCCAGAAATGAAAGAAATACAAGAATCAAAATTGTTTTTTCATCACAACAAACATTTCCATGTCTTTAAATAAAGGTAAATTATCTTTTTAAAATTTTAAATAATTTTATGAAAGGAAAAAGTTCACCTATTAATTATTTCCGTTTGGAATTTGTATTACAAGTCAGTTATCTAAAGGGACAAGACAATGGCCAATAAATTAATGTACTTTTTAAACCTCCATTGATTCTACACAAAATTGCCTTTCTCTAGATTACAATTAATGGTTGAAACTTATAGACCTTATTCTACGTCTTTTGGTCCATCTTCCCCTTGAGTCCTCTCGAGATCTTGACCGTGTTCTTCTATATGACGTTGATCCCCTCGTTCATAGTCACGTGACCTTGAATGACCTCTTGAGCGTGATCTTGATCTGGTCTCTCAGTCCCTGATTACAAGTTGCCTTGCTACTGGCAAAAGAAAATAATCTTATTGAAAAATATAATGATATTTGCCACTTGATATTGGTTAATTACCTTTCAGAAATACAGGAAAGGTATATGAAATGTAATTTTATTTATTTACTAGATGTTGATGACTGTTGTGCAATATTTACTCGTGATAATAAATCTGGTCACATCTCAGAAATATATTGATCTCAAAAAGGCAAATATTTATCATGTTTAAATTTAACCAACTTCGACAAAAATGGATATATTATACGTGGATACATTGACAAAATTTGTCGTCAATTTAGGTTGCTAAAATGAAACTCATTTATTGGTCAATTCGTTCATCCCGTAAGAGGGGAGGGGGTGGGATAAAGGAGGTGCATGAGGGTATCATTTTTTAGCCTTCTTTGAGTATAATTTTATTAGAGTACATGAAACATGCAACATCCAAGTAATAATTTATCGATTTCGCCAAACAAGCAAAATAATTCAGTCAATTGTTGAAAATTTCTTCTTTACAAAACCCCCTAAAATAACTTATGTTTGTAGCTGTGTGCTAATGAATTATTACAATGATACATTATTACTTTGAGGAGGACTCAATATGCCCACTCAACGAAACTTTTGTCAACATGAACATCAGCAGAACCTACTATATAGCAGAACTGCAACCTGGAGATAACCAGGCACCCAGGTACATTTATTAACAAGAGGTAGCAGGCACCATGGTAGTGGAAGGCACGCATGAGATGTTCAAGGCACCCCCGAAAAGTTTAACAACCTTTTTGCGATTTTATACCTATTCCTTGTGAACTAAAAGAGGTTTAGGGTGCTGGGAATTTTAGGAGGGTGTAATATATATACATTAAGAGGGATGTTAAATCATCATAGTGGTGGTGTAAGGAATGTAAGCATTTGTGTTTAGGTTCAGTGGGGTGTAACAGGGAGTAAGGGAGGGGACAATGGATCGAATATTCAATTTTTAGGAGTCTCAGACTTTGGGGACTGGCTTAAAGGGAATGTGCAAGAATTTAGCAGTTTCTGACTGAGTTTGAGGACTTGCGCATAGAATGCCGCTACTCGTTATGTATGTTTTGAATATTGCAGACGGGGAGACGGGATAAGGGAAGTGGGAGGAAGGGAAATAAACACTCGTTGTGTTAGTTTGGAATGTAGCAGACGGGGAAAAGGGAAAAGGGAGGTGGGGGAAAGGGGCAAGGGAAATAAACAGAATAAAAAGGGGCAGTCATATTCTTGCTAGCAGCTGGCCGGGTCCAATAATCTTTTAATATAAAAATCACACCAAAAAACCTCAATATATTTCATCAAAAACAAGTTGTGATTTCACTTTACATGACGCTATGGAAATCTATTATTCAATTAACAATCCTTTTATAATTTCCTACAAATTTATTGGATTAAACTGGATTTCATGCCCTTTCTTTGATAACTCTTATATTGAATTAATTGCCCATTGTCCCCTCCCTTACTCCCTGGGGGTGTAAAGTAAAATTTCCTTCCTATATAACAACAATAAAGCACATATAGTTGACACACAACTACAACACGCCCTTGCACCCAGGTCCCAGGTATGATCATTATTGTCTTTATTAAATGCTGAAGGAGTTTTTTTTATTTCAGAGATTGCACAATCCTGATGAAAACTATGGAGAAAGACTGGGGCCTCATGGTCTACATAGAGACCATGTATCTACGTGGCAACGAAGAGGATGGTTGTGTAGACTTCATACAGTTCGGGGAGGACGATATGGTCCCGTTTGTGACACTGCGCCGCTCTGACAAGATCTGCGGGGAGGTCAACAAATGGTCCTTTGATGTGGGGAATGGTGCTCTCAATATATGGATGCATTTTGATGTTGATAGACCAAAATATTTCAGGAAAATTTTTAAAAATTTAAAATATTCTTAGATTTCTTGAGTAGCTGTGACATCGTTTTTCTGTCCGCCTGTTCATCCGTCCGCCCTTTTAGATCTTGCTAACTGCTGCACCGATTAAGTGTGGCTTTTTGGGAATAATCCTACTGATCCTGCGGCGGTTTTAAGCTATTTTTTTTAGGGGGGCTAAGGACACCATCCTTCAGAAAATAATTGTCCCAGACTCCCACCACATCAAAAAAATTTCCTTGAAAAAAAGGGAGGCGTGACCCCACCACACCATTATTAAAAATCCCCCACCAAAAGATATTTTGTTTTCAAAATCAAACTAAATGGGATTTGAATTTTTTCTTTAAATCGAGAATTACAATAATAAATTATAATTATGAATTATAATAAGAAATACCTTCTAATATTTTATTTATAAAACTTTTTGTTTAGAGAAAAATTAGCAGTTGTAAATTTACGTATGGTCATAACTCCATACAGAAAAAAGTCAGTGTATGGGTAAGTAATTTAATTTTTTGAATAGATTTTACAATTTTTACATTTATTGGATGTCAAAAAAAGATGCGACTGCCACCTAGCGTCTTCATATTCGAAGTGGAAGGGATATGCATAGAAATATGTAGTATAAAACCATTCCAAGACTTAAATATAAAAATAAAATATTACAAAACCCCATTGTGAAACTTCACCAAAATGTAGTTAACGAAATATTAATCTACAGACAAAAAAATATAATAATAATTATAATAGGATTAATACTGTTCAAATGTAGGTTTTCCGAGTGTAACCAATCTGGTCATTTTCTTCCAAATTCATTCTTTTGTGATACCATAGTCAACTGTGCCACTGATTTAGGTTAGTTATTCATTTATTATTTTGTAATACCATAGTCAAATGTGCCACTTAATACTTAAGTTATTTATTTATTATTTGTAACACCATAGTCAATTGGGCCACTGATTTAGGTTAGTTATTCATTTATTATTTTGTAATACCATAGTCAAATGTGCCACTTAATACTTAAGTTATTTATTTATTATTTGTAACACCATAGTCAAATGTGCCACTTAATACCTAAGTTATTTATTTATTATTTGTAACACCATAGTCAATTGGGCCACTGATTTAGGTTAGTTATTCATTTATTATTTTGTAATACCATAGTCAAATGTGCCACTTAATACCTAAGTTATTTATTTATTATTTGCAACACCATAGTCAACTGGGCCACTGATTTAGGTTAGTTATTCATTTATTATTTTGTGATGTCATAGTCAACTCTGCCACTAATTTAGGTTAGTTATTCATTCATTATTTTGTAGCACCATAGTCAACTGTGCCACTGATTTAGGCTAGTTATTCATTTATTATTTTGTGATGCCATAGTCAACTCTGCCACTAATTTAGGTTAGTTATTTATTTAATATTTGTAACACTATAGTCAACTGGGCCACTGATTTAGGTTAGTTATTCATTTATTATTTTATTATTTTAAAGTGATAAAACAATTTTATCACCGGATTAAATGACCACAGCTATTTGTTACGATCAGACAGAAGTAATGACGAACCGGCCATACTTGTAGAAAAGCTTCGCTTAAAAAAATAATGGCTTTAATTTTATATACTTGAACTTTATGTCCTATTAATACATTAATCAGTAGGTTAGGGAGGAGAGGGACATTGGACTGTTTTTTTCACTGGTACCCACGATATTTTATTCATTGGCTAAAAACTCCGGGTACTTACATTAAATTTTATTGTTTAATGTAAAACTATATATAATTATCAAATCTTTTTAACCAATAGTTATAATCTTTAGATATCATTTTATCGTATATTGTCTTATCCCTTAAAATCCCTGAGTGTGGTAAAGAGAAGGTGAGCGTGCGGCTCTCATTAAACACAATCTTTCATTAGGACCCCAATTATTTATTTAAATGAAGGCGTAATAAGTTATTCTTTGCTATAAAAGGGGCGTTTAGTACGAGTGCGTTCTAATTATATCTAAATAAGTTTTACAAGTTTAAACCAACCAAAAACAACAGAACATGGATGACAACATCCACAAAAGCGAATCTCTTCAATCTTCAATCTCTTACAAGTTTAAACCAACTAAAAAACAAAAGAACAAGGAAGAAAACGTCCTTAAAATCAAAGCTCTACAATCATTAGAAAGGACTAACGTACAATAACTCTTGTAGAGTGTCAGAATTTAATTAACATTAATTTGTAAGTCTAAACAAACTTGTACATAAATTTGTTGCAAAATTGAGTAAATACAGGATAAAGTAAAAGGACATACTTTCATTTTTAAAACTTGATTATAGAGATGCCAAGCTTAAAATACTGTACCTTATCGTCCTAGGAATCATTATTCCAAAAATCAAATTAATAGGATAATTATATCCTACAAAAATCGCCAGGCAAAATCTATAGAATATTTCTAACATGTCTATATAAATTATAAGAGTTAAACGTTACGGACGGAAGTACGTACCGACCATCATTATAGAAACGCTTCGCTCCAAATGAGAATAGGTGAATATCTTTTGAACAAAAATCCGAATATTTTTTGAATTCCCATAAGGAAAAAGGATAAGAGGATGAATACTCACCCCAATTTCATTGTAAAATATTACTTCCCCCCTACTAAAATAATTTGTCTGCTATTTATCTAAACCGTCCGCGGCTTTTTGCATCTTAATCATAACCTATTCTATATATGTAAAAAAAAAATTAAAAAAAATTTATCTTATTAATTATTATTATTTTTCTGTAATTTATTATGTTTTTAAAAAAATTAAAGAAAATATTTAAAATACAATTTGATTTAGAATCTTAAAAAACAAACAGCCGCGGGCGGTCTTAGTGCAGCAGAAAAGTATGTTTCGCCTAGTTTAAAAATAGGAGGGTTCACCTTTTATGATCAAAAATTTATTTTTTTTCAAATTAGCCTAAATGTAATATTTAAATCTAATTAACATGATAAAACTTTAAAATGTTTACTAATAAAAAATTAATAGTTTAGCTCTCAGCCACCAGGTTCGCTAGTTGTCTACTTCAAAGACATACATTAAAACTAAGGCTAAATATTAAATAAAAAATTTCATAACTGAATAATCTAAATAAGTGAATAATCTGTAATGCTATCTATGTTCTTTCTCAGACAATACTCGTTTTTACAATATTTTTAACATTTTCAAGTGATGTTATTTACCCCTCAGGGTTTGGCCCTTTAGTGACAAAAATCCAAAACAAGAAAAATACAGGCAAAATAAAAATTGATGAACGCTTTGATATTCTAGTTCTATATCCAAAGCTAGATGGCACTGAAAAACTGATTATTATAATTTATAATCAAATGTTCATATTAAATTTGTAAAAACGTTTATTTATTAAAAAATATAAGTTAGATAGACTGCAATATAAATCTTATAAGCTAATAATGAGTGTTATGATTAAAGTCAGTAGCAAAGTAATGAAAAATTAATAATGATAATTTTATATTCTTTCATTAGGTTTCATCAGAATGGATGATAATTCAAAATATTTCTATATCATCCTATAAAAATTAGATTTATGCTTCAAACAGCAACTATAATTGTCTTGAAATTATATTTAATTTTAAGATATTCCCATTTTGAAAAGTGGTGGAATAACATTAAAAATTCAGCGCGGCAATTGCTCAATATAGGCCTCTAGGCCCACTGCCTATTTTAGTCCTTCAAATACCTCGATTTCTCTCTTTTATTATTTTCTCTATGTGAATTCCTAAGTTTTTTATTGTGTGTTTTAGTTCCTCGGGATGAGAGTGATTTACTGTGTAAAACAACGACAACATCAACAACTTCAACTGTCGCACCAACATTTCCAACTATTCAGACAACTTATATAAATATAGGTAAGCTACGCTCATATGTTCCAAAACAACAACTATGCAATTTTTTTTTGTACTTTTTAGATTTACTGCACATTTTCGGGGTATAGTCCCTTTCGTGGCAACGCCCCTTAAGGGGCGATTCGTTGTATTTTTAAAATGACTTTTAATAGGTTATTTTACCTTAGTTTAGGTTATATTGGGTTAGGTGATTGCACCACAGGGTTATGCAATTGGACCGGCAGGGTTAGAGCCCCCCGCAGTGGCTAGAAATAGGAGAAAAGCTACTGTGAAAATACGAAGAATCATCCCTTAAGGGGAGTTGCCACGAAAGGGGCTATACCCCATTTTCGCTCTACTGAGTTGGGTAACTGTCACCAATAACATATTTTGGTGGAATTTGTAGTACACATTTACGGATTTTCGGTAGTCTTCTACTTAAATGGATATAGAATACATAGATATTGTGAAAGATTCTCGCATACCCTGATAAAATGTTTCTTCTAATTGCAGCTAATATAACTATACCCCCCCCTCCCCCCCTATCTCTCCCTTATGACTTTACCCCATCCCCTCCCCTGACTATGGAGGAGCGTATTGACCAATAACTGAGGATTATATTAGCAACCCAAACTGACGACAAAAATTCCTCTATCGCAATATCCACGAACTTTATATCCATGACTACTTACAATACACAAACTAAAGTTGACTTTATTTTTAAAAAATATTGTAGGTAGGTAATATCTACTAAATCCCCATTTATCCAGCAAAGTATGTTATAGTTTAACAAGGATGGTACACCATACATAAGAGTCGACTTAAAAGAATCTTTAAAAAGTTTAATAGTTTAATATTGAACTTGTAAAGAAACAGAGGGTTATTTTGTGTATTTGTTGAATTTTTTTTTATGATATTTGAACTTTTTCAGTAGCATAGTTTTATTCTTTTTTTATATATGTACGTAATGGCGTTTATTGAGAATACAAAAGATTAATTTAGGAATCTCCAAACGGTGTTTGAAATCGGTAGGAGAACCCTAACATTGTTAATTTACGACACACTGACATACGTACGGGGACAGTTGTAGGAAAGCTTTACATTTAAAAAATGGTAATTAATTATTTACTTCCAGGCTTTGAGTCAGAAGATTTACGGCTTGGCACAATAACATCAGTATCCCTAGCTGTCCTTGTGGGGCTAGGTACGTCTTTTATCATCCAGGCGGGGCTAATTATTCTTAAAACTAGTTGGTAAACTATAAAAAAGGCATTTTTTTATGTTTTAAGATAGTTTTAGAATAGTTCAAAAGTTTAGATTTTCTTGGAAACTAAAAGAGAAGGTATTTTTTTTTTACAAAAACTGTATATTTTTAATTAAAAGGTTTGGCTACTCTTTAATTTACTGTTTATAAATAATTAAGTCAAAGAAAGAAAAATATATCCTAGATATTCTATAAAGCATTCCTTTTTTTGTCTTGAAGATATCAATAACTTTTCATGCAAGATTCACATAAGTCGTCCAATGGTTTTAGGCTAATTTATTTTCAGATAAAGTGTTTGGATGATTTTAAGCTAGTTTTATCTCTCTCTCTCTCTGCCCCATCGAATGCAGAGCCCCTAGATGCTAGGGGAGTAGCCACTAGTGTATGATATTTAAACAATTTAACTTGTTAACCAAATATCTCAGGATAGAAGGGGTTTAAAGTCTTATCTATGACACATTTATTATTTTATTTTAATTTTTAAAAAGTGACCTTCTAATTTAGTGTGAAACTAAATCTTTTTCAAAAACAAAGATAATGTGTTGGGGGTTTTATCTCTTCAATGTGTGTTTTTAAAAAGGATGGTAATATAAATACGCACACACATACTGTAATTAAAAGTGATTTTGAAATTATTATTCTCAAATTAAATATGCTAAGCCTTTCATTGTCTACTGCTTTATCTAACGCGTGACAATGCTTAGGTGGCATAAATTTATCCATTAAACAATATTTTAATGTTAGAAACTTTTTCATAATTTCATATAATAAATGACCAATTTTGTGTGGTTTGATTTTATTATTTCCTACCACAGTAGTTGTTTTATTAAATAAATTCAAAATTTTACATTAAACTTTTTAATTAAAGTATTATTAGAAGCTAATTGAGATTACTGTTTCAAAATTTGAAGTACTTAGAATGACAAAAAGACCAAAATTTTACCCCCACCAAACATTTTTCAAGAAAATAGTTTCAACTTAGCACCCACCGAAAAGTATAAATTTTTTTAATATAAAATCTTTGTATCTACTTCTATTATATAAACTTTGACTGGTATCTTCCTGACCCTATTTGCTTATCTTCAATATTTATGTGTTACTTAGATTCTATCGACCATTTCCATGCGGGGAAATCAGAAATAGGGAAGGTCGTTTCCACTGGGATATGTAAAAGTCCAAATCAATTCAGAAAAAGGTTCAAATTTTGTCGTTTTAAGGGTTTCAATATGCAAAATAATTGTCTATATTTGGAAATATATTTTTCTCTCTAAATATCTAAAACATAAAGTATTTGGTTTATTTAAAGTAAAATATCTCATCAGAGGCTGGTTTAATTGCTTCTAAGGAGGGTAGCTTTGGCTGAGTGTGGCTGCGGCTTATAGTGGCTGTGATTCTTCCTCGAATCCGCAAGGTTTGTGGCGGATAAGTGCGACTGATGCTGCAGCTGCAGTTGCTTATCTTTGGTTTTTTGCTGAGGGAGTGTAAGGTTTACCCAGGGGCTGAAGGCTTACTAGATGGCTTATGTCATCTGCGAATGTTGCTTTGGGTTCCTAGTCCATTGAATAAAATAAACTTTTAACCATAGGATGTTGTATGGTGTGCTGTGTGAAAAGATGTAGCAGAATGTCCCTTCCTCCAACACCTACATCTGACCCAGATGAGTGCCATGAAATGAGGTAAATCAAAATTATGGCCAGAAAATAACAAAAATATGTTAAAACTTTATTGGGAGTAATGCTTCTTTTTTATTATAGTACATGAGATAGTTTTAAGATATTTTGTCGAATGGAAATAAACTTTTCTAGCCAATTTGCTCACAGTTTAATTTTTGTTTTTCCAGCTTGTAATAATTGCGGCCATAAGTGTCCTTGTTTAGGTTATTGATCTTGCAAATAATTACATTCAATAATTTTTCAAGTATAAAATTTAAGTTTAATATTTCAGATTGTCAGGTTTGCCAGTTGGCGGTCATTCCAGCCACCATCAACGCATTATACACCGAGGCGGCGAGGGGTCCGCCAATAGATACATCGAGGGAGCCATCGGGAGTGACATGTTGGGGGGCAGGGACCATAATACAGGCATCATCGACATTGAAGGGGGCGAAGGAGGTGAGTTGCCCCCGCGTGGAAATACTCCGCCCCCTGCATACAGTGAAATATTTCCCGAAGGCTACCAGCACAGCCTTGCCAAACAGACAAACAAGGAGGATGATCATGTTGAAAGCACGGATGTTTAGACTTTCATTATAAAAAATTTACTTTTTACAACCCTGTAATTTAGTAATAAATGCTAATTGCCAAATATTTGAAAGAGGCTAATTTAAAGATCAAACGGAGAATGGTGTTTAAATGTTTTCTTGTATTATCATAGATAAAAATTTTTATTGAACTATGCCAATTCTAAAAAAATATTTTTTTTTAATATAACAAAAATTTGAAGTGTTCCTAAAATATAGTTATACAATATCAGTGTCAAAACAAAAATATATTAGATGTAGTCTAAAGTAACTTGCTTCATCGAAAATCCACATGTTTTTAAAAGTATGAAATTATATTCATATTACATAATTTTAGTACCTTACTTAAATGTATTCTTTATATTTATTTGTTTTTAAGAGATTCTAAAAATCTTCCAACTATTCTTATTGAGAGAATCTACTCTATAAGTCGTATGTGTTTTAATTCAAACACAATGTTTGTAAGATATTGGACAAAATAGACTCGGACATAATATCCTCAGGATAAAATATCCGCGGGAAAAAAAACATCAGGACAAAATAGCCTGTATTAACAGTTGAGGCTTTTTTTAGAGGCTACTTTGTCCTGTGGCTATTTTGTCCGAGACTATTTTGTCAAAGATTCCATTTGCATAATTAAACTGGTTGAGTAAAATCAAACGAAAATACACATAAATGTCTTATTGTCAGCGTTTTCGACAGAAAAACTTAAGCATGTAGCAAAAAAGGCCATAAAACATCTAATTTTACCCGTTTAGAAATAATTTTGATTGGTAAATTTTTGGCTGCTATTGAATGTAGTCGTTTTTGGTGTAAAATATATTTTAGTATTAATTTGCATTTTATGTAATATCATTATCATTATTAGGAACCTAGTAATAGTGTCTGACTGATTATGACGTAAGAAAAAAAATTAGCCAATGAGAGGTCATTATTGACCAATGGTAAAATTTATAGTGGCCTCTCATTGGCTAATTTTTTTTCTTACGTCATAATCAGTCAGACACTATTACTAGGTTCCATTATTAGAGAAGTATTTTTTGTTAATACAGTGACAATTCTTTTCATATGCAGAGCACCAATTTAGAAAAGAATAGTAGATCAAATAGTAGCGGAGCTTATAGAATAAACAAACGAGAGAATAACCCTGTACTATAACAAAGAATCCAATCAACTTTCGCAGGTTCGAAAACTATATGAGCCATACTAAAATATATGTATACAGGGAGTAAGGGAGGGGACAATGGGCAATTAATTCAATATAAGTGTTATTAAAGAAAGGGCATGAAATCCAGTTTAATCCAATAAATTTGTAGGAAATTATAAAGGGATTGTTAATTGAATAATAGATTTCCATAGCGTCATGTAAAGTGAAATCACAACTTGTTTTTGATGAAATATATTGAGTTTTTTTGGTGTGATTTTTATATTAAAAGATTATTGGACCCGGCCAGCTGCTAGCATGAATATGACTGCCCCTTTTTATTCTGTTTATTTTCCTTGCCCCTTGCCCCCACCTCCCTTCTCCCCGTCTGCTACATTCCAAACTAACACAACGAGTGTTTATTTCCCTTCCCCCCACTTCCATTATCCCTTCTCCACGTCTGCAATATTCAAAACATACATAACGAGTAGCGGCATTCTATGCGCAAGTCCCCAAACTCAGTCAGAAACTACTAAATTCTTGCACATTCCCTTTAAGCCAGTCCCCAAAGTCTGAGACTCCTAAAAATTGAATATTCGATCCATTGTCCCCTCCCTTACTCCCTGATATGTATATCATTATAGATAATTTTATACAAAAAAAGAAAATAATCATAGAATTTATCACTAATTTGTTGTGCCGGGCTTTCGGTCCCTAAAAGACCAAAAAAGGAAAAAGTTCATTAAATCGAATTTCCCTGTCCGATAATACAATGCGATAAATATACTATACACATTGAGACGACGGTAATTCTGACATATTAGACCTTGTTATTGAATAGCTGCGTTTCTTCAGATTAATACAACCTTTTATTAAAATATCTCAAAGATTACCCTAGCTCAAATTTTATACTTCTAAAAAGATTTTCTTAAAAATAAAAAGTAGAAAATTGCATTATACAGGGTGCGCCACATATCTAGGGACTTTTTTAAAACGGCCATAGCGTCAAAACTACTTGATCAATCAGGACGTTTGACCCCACTATAAAAAGCTTAGGTAATGACCTTTTAGCACAAAAAAATCTTTGGGCGAAGATGGGCTCGTACTCCGAGCTGGCCGCGCTTATGTTCAACAAGGCAGATTCTAGTTGCGCCGGTGGTATAATCTGGATTCTCAACTAGGGCCCACTAAATCGGACCTCAGCCCATCTGTAGATGAGCTAGAGTTATGCAACTTGCTGGGGATACTGTTAGATACATAAATAAGACACTAGAAAAGACTAGAGCTCTCTATCTAAAATGGCTTGGCTGTAGTACTCCGACAAAGTGAAACGTGACAGATTTAGAGATGTCAAAAACGTCAAAAATCGTGTAAAATCGTGAAAATTTCTCGTTTCTCGACGTCAGAGACCCATATGGAACTTAAAAACTCATTTTAGACTATGGGTTTCGATGACAACCCTAGATGAATCTTCATGCCATTTCTAAAAAGGTAAAGAACGTCATTCTAGCTCAACTGTGGTCCAAATAAGAGCCTCCGTGTCAAAGGGTAGCTTGAAAGTTGGGTGAATTTGGATCCTGCTGTTACTCACATTCCTAAGGGAATGGGGCCTCCCAGCAGCCCGATCTTAATTCAATGGACTTTTTGACCTTGGGCTACTTTGAAGCATGCACCAATAGACGTACCCATACCAAAAAGACCTTCCTCATTGCCACTATCAAGGAGAACTTCGCCAGCTTGGACAGTTACATTTTGACCTTGGCCTGCCGGCGGTTGAGGAGGCGGGTAGAGGCGGTGATTGATGCTGGCGGCGATTTTATTCAATTATATAATAGTCATATACCTAATTTGCTCCCCAGCTTTTAAAATTTAATAAAATCTTTAAAATTGACGATTTTATGTTCGTTTGTTTACAAATTAGAAAAAGTCCCTAGATATGTGGCGCACCCTGTATATACTTCACAACAAATTTATTTCATCAAAACTTAGAATGTAATTTTTATAAAAATCTAACTTACGATAAAAAAATTTAAAAGTGAATTCAGTATTTATTACCTTAAACATTTTAAAATGTAAAAAAACACATTTGGGACTTACAAAATATTTCAGCGGTAGCTATTTTCATATTTTGTTTGTTTTACAATTGTTTAATACATTTCTTCCATTTGAAAACAAATCCATTGTTATAAAATAAAATTGTACAAATATGAAAAAATAATACTTTGTTCAATAATGCATAATCTAGTTTTTGCTATAGTGCTTTATTTAAATCTAAATGAATAAATGAATTCCTGAAATTATATTTGTATATTATTAATTATTATGTTGTAAATTATGAACCATTAGAAAATACATTGTTATAAGAAACGCACTGTTTTAACTTGCAACGAGTGTTCTATGGAGCTTAGGATCATTAACTTGGTCTATGTAAAGAATGATTTAAAAAATGAGAATATTGTTTATTTTGGCACCTTCACACAAAGTACTTTTTTGTTTTGTTTTTTGTTTGTTTAGTTGGTTTCATTCGCCTCAGATAGACCTTACAAGCATCATTAATAGTTATTTCTCGCATCGTATTATAAACGGCTTTCCGCGGATATAGAATGTACAATTATGAGATTAAAACTAGTTTTTTTTAGCCCCGAGGTGACGAAGTCACCGGCTAAAAAAACTAGTTTTAATCTTATGATTGTACATTTCTATATTCGTAGAAAGCTGGATATAATACGATGCTAGACATAGTTTTTTCGTATGGATGAGAACCGGTTCCTATCCACCGGATTCGAATGAATACGATAAAATGTTTTCTAGCAGATTTGTGACACATTTAAGCATAGAGCTGAAGATTGACAATGAACTTAATAATACAAAGTTACTAGTGCGAATATCAAATACTAAAAAAATAACTATATCTGACCCACAAAAAAAGATATTCTAACTGAAGCATAAAAAGTGAATAAAAGTGACCATCCCATAAAATTGAGCTTGTAACAATATAACTAAAATGGAATCAAATATTCAATGAAAAGGCTAGCCACAAAAAAGGTCCAAAAATTCCATTTAATGGGATATCTTGCTTTATGTTGAAAGGTATTGGAGTGTGGATTTAATTCAACTAAACTAAATACAATCAGATTTTAGATGAATATAATCTTTATATAAATTTACTTTTTTTCTGCATCTTGCTTATTAGTTGCAAGCTAGTATGGTTGTTTATTGTAGGTAATTGCTATTTTCATTTAACAAAAAAGTTATATATAAAAGGTTTTTCTTAAGGTGCCATTGTTTCCTTCAACTGTGCTGTCACGAACCCATCCCACAACTTGCTTTCTTTTTACTGTGCTGTCCTGAACCCATCCCACAACATGGTCTCCTTCCACTGTGCTGTCCTGAACCTATCCTACAACATGGTTTCCTTTTACTGTGCTGTCCTGAACCCATCCCACAACATGGTCTCCTTTAATTGTGCTATCCTGAACCCATCCCACAACATGGTCTCCTTCAACTGTACTGTCCTGAACCCATCCCACAACATGGTCTCCTTTAATTGTGCTATCCTGAACCCATCCCACAACATGGTCTCCTTCAACTGTGCTATCCTGAACCCATCCCACAACATGGTCTCATTCAACTGTGCTGTCCTGAACCCATCCCACAAAATGGTCTTTTTCAATTGTGCTGTCCTGAACATCCAACAACATGGTCTCCTTCAATTGTGCTGTCCTGAACACATCCCACAACATGGTCTCCTTCAATTGTGCTATCCTGAACCTATTCCACAACATGGTCTCCTTTTACTGTGCTGTCCTGAACCTATCCCACAACATGGTCTCCTTCCACTGTGCTGTCCTGAACCCATCCCACAACATGGTCTCCTTCAACTGTGCTGTACTGAACCCATCCCACAACATGGTCTCCTTACACTGTGCTGTCCTGAACCCATCCCACAACATGGTCTCCTTCAACGCCCCTCGCATTGTAAAGCAGAGTAGTATCAAAACTTTAAATCTTTTTATAAAAAAAACTCCACCTTCTTCCATCTTCTTATTTCTTTCCTATTCTTTTTAATACACTATGGGAAATTGGTGGAAGATGAATAATGAATATTAATTATTTTCTAAAATTTGGTAGCTTTGAATTAAATGCTTATTTAGTTAAAATCTCGAGAAAAAAGATTAGCAAAATATAAATCAAATAAAGCGAAGCTTTTCTATAATTTAATTATGTACCTTCGTACTCTAAAACCATCGCAATAATGTATGTAAGTCCATTTAAAACATGTTGATTTTTGGAAAAATGATTCTTAGGATAACAAGGTACACTATTTTAAGCGATGCATATTATACTCAACTCCTAAAAATGTCCTTAAACAAAGTTATATGCAATATTGCAACAATTTTGTTTTTATATTTGATAATTGTTGAATTTTGTTTAAAGTGTTCATGTTCGTTTGTTCTACTGTTTGATTTCAGGGCTTCACTTTTATGGATGTTGTCCTTAATGTAATGGTTTTGTTTTAAATGTCTTGTTTCTAGCAATTTTATTTTGTGTGTTTGAAGATCCAACCTACTTACGACGTTCCTCCCTGTTTTGTCAGGTGTTCCTTTACTTCCACACAAATGTCACATTGCCAAATCATCGGAACTGCATATTTTTTCAACAACATAAATAAACCATCCCCTTTCCTTTATTTTCATAAAACACTTATTATTTGCTTTTGTGTCTTAGGATATAAAATATTTGGAAGTGATTGCACACCGACCTATTGTCATTGTCCGATGAACTGAAAATAGTTGCCGAATGTGTACGCAGTTTCCTGGGTGTTTCCTCATCCTAGCTTAATATTTACTACTAGCTACAAATCTTCAAACTTCCCTTAAAAAAAATCAAAATTTGAATGTGTAAACGATTTATACATTATACATTATAAATTTGAATTTTTTAAATTTAGATTTTTTTTGAAGTTTGAAGCTTTTTTGGCTAGTAGTAAATATTGAGCTAGGATGAGGAAACACTCAGGAAACTGCGTACACATTCGGCAACTATTTTCAGTTGACCCATTGTCCAGTTAGAAGACTCATTATTTCTAGAGTTTTAGGAATTATATAAAAAATATATGATCTCTCTTAAATTAGGGCAAATTAGGCGAGGCTGTATTGTACCCGCAGGGTTTATTCTCTCCTGTAAATATGCATAAAGATAATTTTTAAGTTTATATGTCAAATGTCCAAGAAGCTAATCCTAACTTTGAAAGAAACTTATAATCAGAAGTTTTCAATTTTCAAGCAAGCAATTAATTAGGAAAGATATTCAAACGTTAAATGATAAAAATGTTATGTATGAGGCAGATTCAAATAAAAAACAATAAGTTTTTTTTTTAGCATGACAAATGGTAGTCTAGTATGTATAACTCTATTACTTGACTTTGCCCATTACATGAACATGAGCATGAAATATTACAGATCAACTAAACTATTTTATTACCTTTTTTAAAACCAAGAAGAGAGATTATTTTCAATATAAGCGAGGATAATGCTGGTTGTTTTGCCATTAGCCTCCTAAATTAGATAAAAATAGCCTTAAACCACCTCGAAACATTTATAATACCCCTCTGAAGTGTACAACTAAATTATTCGGACTAGCATTTTCTGAGATCTTTATACTCAGACAACAGAAATACCATTTTACTTTATATAATAAGATGTTTTGTAAGATTCTATTAGAATAACAACCACATGGAATGTTTAGAAAAAGTGATAACATATCAAGACCTACATAAAGGTTAGTTTGTAATGTAGCTTTGCCTCTAAAAAGAGAGGACTAAAATAAGAAGGAGAAGCGAATAGAAAGAAAGAGATATATGAGAGAGGTGGAGAGATAAGAATGATATTATCTGGTGAATTATTGGTGGGACACTTTTGGACCATCCATCCCTAGACATTACATGACCATTTCATTGCCTCCCTGACCTTCTCAACATATTTTGGAACACATTTTTTCATTCTCTACTTTGTGCTACATATTTCCTCTTGAATGGTCACATCTTTTTCAATGTTTAGATTTTAAGCTTTAAAAATATTTTGTAACTGTTGTATATGTAACTGTGCGTTTGAAGTTCGTTAACAACATGGTAGATAGGGTTTCTACTTTTTAGAGAAGCCAATAGTCTACTTGTTGTTGAATACTCCACAACATGTTGTTTGTGAAAGTTTTTATATGTCGACAGGTAAAAATTATTTTTTTTTCATCGGAATAAAATGTACTACTATAAGAACTTTGCATAAATTAAGTATAAAGATGAAAAATAGTTAACCTAAGTAAGAGATTGGTACATCTTTTTTTGGGTTAACCTCTTTTATATTGAGTCACTAATAATTTCTATTGCCTCCCAACCACCCAACTAAACATATTCAATCATTTACATCATTAATCAGATACCTTTTTATATCAAAATGATTACAAGTTCAAACATGATTAATGGACCCCTAATACAGGCCTTTTAAAGGTACATATATTTTGTGTATTAAAAACCAATTTATCATAAAAGTTCAGTAGATATATTTTTAATCAAAAAGTTGAATAATATAAAGTTTTTTTTTGAAAGAAATCGTAATGAATTCTAGAATATCTTAAGATGGCATCAACAAAGGTATATTCAGAATGTTAAATATTTATCTAAATATGAAATAGACTGGTTAATTTTTATGTAAAGCAAAAAAACTTTGGTTGAAAGGCCTCTTTAGTAGCAAAGCTACTATATAATTATTATTGTCCGCATGTCTGAAACATCTTGGGGGAAACGTTATTTAATAGGCTGCTAGCAAATACAAATTACTGATTTTTTTGAAAAGATTTCTCTTACTAATGAGCTGTAGACTGTAGTCCACGAATTATTTGACTGTCGGTCATGCTATTTGGGGATAACTGATTTTATAAGGAAAAATGTTGTTTATCTGTTACTCCAACAAAACTATTTTTTTGGTAAAGTAAAAAATATTTCTAAAGAGGACAATATCTAGCTCAATTTCTGGTAGTGAAATAAAACCAATTAAGAAATAATAAAAAAATAATGAACAGGCCTAATATACACAAATATTATGTATCCTCCCTTACTTCTTATATTCACCTCCTACAAACTATTTGTGAATCTATTTCTCTTATTTAAATGTTGATACACATTTGAATTCAAAGCATATTCTTACTCTTCGCATGTATTTCTCTCCCCTCTGTTTGTCCACAGTGAACTTTTAATGGAAGTATGAATATTGAATAATCAATGTAAATCATTGGATTTAGATTTTTATAGTTAGAATATTAAAAGGAATAAAAATTTTAAGTTAATTTAGATGTGATAAAAAACAGCTTTGTCTTTTTGATTTTAATATCAATAATTTTTTTTGATGTTTCTTTTTGTGATTTTTTGACAAATGCTCCACATTTTTCCTTTATTATTGTAAACATCAAAACATTAAATTTCACATATATTCCACTGTGTATACCCTGTATTAAACTCCACTCCTGTGCCCACTGTGTATAACCTGTATTAAACTCCACTCCTGTGCCCACTGTGTATACCCTGTATTAAACTCCACTCCTGTGCCCACTGTGTATACCCTGTATTAAACTCCACTCCTGTGCCCACTGTGTATACTCTGTATTAAACTCCACTCCTGTGCCCACTGTGTATACCCTGTATTAAACTCCACTCCTGTGCCCACTGTGTATACCCTGTATTAAACTCCACTCCTGTGCCCACTGTGTATACCCTGTATTAAACTCCACTCCTGTGCCCACTGTGTATACCCTGTATTAAACTCCACTCCTGTGCCCACTGTGTATACCCTGTATTAAACTCCACTCCTGTGCCCACTGTGTATACCCTGTATTAAACTCCACTCCTGTGCCCACTGTGTATACCCTGTATTAAACTCCACTCCTGTGCCCACTGTGTATACCCTGTATTAATCTCCACTCTTGTGCCCACTGTGTATACCCTGTATTAAGCTCCACTCCTGTACCCACTGTGGCACCTGTATTAAACTCCACCCCTGTGCCCACTGTGTATACCCTGTATTAAACTCCACTCCTGTGCCCACTGTGTATACCCTGTATTAAACTCCACTCCTGTGCCCACTGTGTATACCCTGTATTAAACTCCACTCCTGTGCCCACTGTGTATACCCTGTATTAATCTCCACTCCTGTGCCCACTGTGTATACCCTGTATTAATCTCCACTCCTGTGCCCACTGTGTATACCCTGTATTAAACTCCACTCCTGTGCCCACTGTGTATACCCTGTATTAAACTCCACTCCTGTGCCCACTGTGTATACCCTGTATTAAACTCCACTCCTTTGCCCACTGTGTATACCCTGTATTAAACTCTACTCCTGTGCCCAATGTGTATACCCTGTATTAAACTCCACTCCTGTGCCCACTGTGTATACCCTGTATTAATCTCCACTCCTGTGCCCACTGTGTATACCCTGTATTAAACTCCACTCCTGTGCCCACTGTGGCACCTGTAACCATCTTTGAACCATAAACTCACCAAAATTTTACAAATATATACCTCACATGTGAAGATTTCTAAATTTTAACAAATCTTTATAAATACATGCAAATTTAACACTCCTATGCAGTTTTATCAAATTCTAAGAGTAACAAAACTTTTAAGTTGTACAAATTTCCTGAATCAACCTACAATCAGTTATAAATTTATATCAGATTTTATTTTTACATGTGTAGTAACTTTTTTAGCAATCTAATATGTTGTTGACTTTTATTTCTGCGCTACTTTTGTTGATTGTCCATGCTTATCTACAAAAGACACAACAAACTTTTTTTTGGACTATTTGAAAAGATAAATAAAATAGTAAGACAAAATAGTTTTGTTAAAACCTATTTTATTTTTTTTTAAATCTTATTTCTTTAAAATTTTTCTCATTTTCTAATCTATAACATACAGAAAGAGCTGATATGTTGATAAGAAATAGCATGAATGTGTTATATTTTTAAAAAATTTTTACCCATGAAATCTTTTTGGTAAAGTAAAAAATATTTCTAAAGAGGACAATATCTAGCTCAATTTCTGGTAGTGAAATAAAACCAATTAAGAAATAAAAAAAAAATAATGAACAGGCCTAATATACACAAATATTATGTATCCTCCCTTACTTCTTATATTCACCTCCTACAAACTATTTGTGAATCTATTTCTCTTATTTAAATGTTGATACACATTTGAATTCAAAGCATATTCTTACTCTTCGCATGTATTTCTCTCCCCTCTGTTTGTCCACAGTGAACTTTTAATGGAAGTATGAATATTGAATAATCAATGTAAATCATTGGATTTAGATTTTTATAGTTAGAATATTAAAAGGAATAAAAATTTTAAGTTAATTTAGATGTGATAAAAAACAGCTTTGTCTTTTTGATTTTAATATCAATAATTTTTTTTGATGTTTCTTTTTGTGATTTTTTGACAAATGCTCCACATTTTTCCTTTATTATTGTAAACATCAAAACATTAAATTTCACATATATTCCACTGTGTATACCCTGTATTAAACTCCACTCCTGTGCCCACTGTGTATAACCTGTATTAAACTCCACTCCTGTGCCCACTGTGTATACCCTGTATTAAACTCCACTCCTGTGCCCACTGTGTATACCCTGTATTAAACTCCACTCCTGTGCCCACTGTGTATACCCTGTATTAAACTCCACTCCTGTGCCCACTGTGTATACTCTGTATTAAACTCCACTCCTGTGCCCACTGTGTATACCCTGTATTAAACTCCACTCCTGTGCCCACTGTGTATACCCTGTATTAAACTCCACTCCTGTGCCCACTGTGTATACCCTGTATTAAACTCCACTCCTGTGCCCACTGTGTATACCCTGTATTAAACTCCACTCCTGTGCCCACTGTGTATACCCTGTATTAAACTCCACTCCTGTGCCCACTGTGTATACCCTGTATTAAACTCCACTCCTGTGCCCACTGTGTATACCCTGTATTAAACTCCACTCCTGTGCCCACTGTGTATACCCTGTATTAATCTCCACTCTTGTGCCCACTGTGTATACCCTGTATTAAGCTCCACTCCTGTACCCACTGTGGCACCTGTATTAAACTCCACCCCTGTGCCCACTGTGTATACCCTGTATTAAACTCCACTCCTGTGCCCACTGTGTATACCCTGTATTAAACTCCACTCCTGTGCCCACTGTGTATACCCTGTATTAAACTCCACTCCTGTGCCCACTGTGTATACCCTGTATTAATCTCCACTCCTGTGCCCACTGTGTATACCCTGTATTAATCTCCACTCATGTGCCCACTGTGTATACCCTGTATTAAACTCCACTCCTGTGCCCACTGTGTATACCCTGTATTAAACTCCACTCCTGTGCCCACTGTGTATACCCTGTATTAAACTCCACTCCAGTGCCCACTGTGTATACCCTGTATTAAACTCCACTCCTGTGCCCACTGTGTATACCCTGTATTAAACTCCACTCCTGTGCCCACTGTGTATAACCTGTATTAAACTCCACTCCTATGCCCACTGTGTATACCCTGTATTAAACTCCACTCCTGTGCCCACTGTGTATACCCTGTATTAAACTCCACTCCTGTGCCCACTGTGTATACCCTGTATTAAACTCCACTCCTTTGCCCACTGTGTATACCCTGTATTAAACTCTCCAATGTGTATACCCTGTATTAAACTCCACTCCTGTGCCCACTGTGTATACCCTGTATTAATCTCCACTCCTGTGCCCACTGTGTATACCCTGTATTAAACTCCACCCCTGTGCCCACTGTGGCACCTGTAACCATCTTTGAACCATAAACTCACCAAAATTTTACAAATATATACCTCACATGTGAAGATTTCTAAATTTTAACAAATCTTTATAAATACATGCAAATTTAACACTCCTATGCAGTTTTATCAAATTCTAAGAGTAACAAAACTTTTAAGTTGTACAAATTTCCTGAATCAACCTACAATCAGTTATAAATTTATATCAGATTTTATTTTTACATGTGTAGTAACTTTTTTAGCAATCTAATATGTTGTTGACTTTTATTTCTGCGCTACTTTTGTTGATTGTCCATGCTTATCTACAAAAGACATAACAAACTTTTTTTTGGACTATTTGAAAAGATAAATAAAATAGTAAGACAAAATAGTTTTGTTAAAACCTATTTTATTTTTTTTAAAATCTTATTTCTTTAAAATTTCTCTCATTTTCTAATTTTTAACATACAGAAAAAGCTGATATGTTGAAGTTGATAAGAAATAGCATGAATGTGTTATATTCTTCAAAAATTTTTACCCATGAAATCTTTAGGACCATTTTAGCCTTTTAGGGCTATGGAATGTAGTGAAGAGGATACACACACACACACATACACACACACACACACACACACATACACACACACACACACATACACACACACACTCACATATACACAGAATCATCATGTGGAGCAATATGGAGCATTACAAAAATTACTATGGAGGGGGGGGGGGGGGAGCTGACTTGGATAGGAACTTTCATCTCAAAGGGAAAACAGATTCATTCCCAAAAGGGAGTGGAGTACGGAAGATGGTTTTTGAAAAATAGAAAGAGGGGGGGGGATGTAGTTAGGGGCGGGATGGGAATCTAGTTTCCCCTGCCACACCTTGACCTACCCTGATCCCTATATAGTATATATGTCAAGTATATGTATTTATGTGGGCTAACAATATAAAGAGAAAGAGAGGGAGAGAAGAATTGAGAGAGAGGGTGACGGGAGAGATGGGTATGGCTTTAAAATATACATTTTACAAATACAGATTCACTTTCTTTTTGAACCTTGGCATCCGTCAGTCAAAACCCTTCCTATATACACGGCCCCACCTCCCTACAACTCCATCCCTCCTTTAAATATACCACATTCATCAATTTCTCATTAGGGACAAATTTAGCATATTTTGGCTGCATCCTATATATGTACTAGGCTTTATAGCTGAGCCTTGTATGCTGATGTTTATGTATGCAAATGATACCCTTTACTCAAGATGTTTTATTTAGGTCTTACGGCATGGTACTATCATTAGTACAATTTCCTAGTTAAGTTGAATTTAAATATAAACCACCCTCCAAGCCCTTTTTTATATAATCCTTATACTAAAGTAACAGGATGTTTGTCTGTCTGTCTGTGTGTACCAAAGGATCTCGCTAACCGCTAAACCGATCGGGTTCTCCTTAACAGGGTAGATTCTCATATGTCCTGGGAAGGTTTTTAACTATTTTGGGGGAGGGTACTACCACCCTCCCAAAAGAAATGACAAAAAAATTGAAAATTTTCTTAAAATCTGGGAGACTTCAGCGTCAAATAAGGTGGTATCGTACATAAAAAAATTAACTTTAACAAACAAAAACATTTAAAGTGCCACTAGAGGCCTCTAGGGGCGTAGCCGCTAGTTACTGATAATTTACTAACTATGGTTTGTACGTGTTGCTTGTTGGCGGATTTTTAAAATTCAAAATGCTTAATTTCAATTTTTTAAAATTTTCATTCCATTTGTTGTTCTTATGTAAAATTAATTTCTTTGATATTTTAGCTGTTAATCATTCAATCAAATACAATAATCATCCAATCCTACATAGTTTTATATAAAACATGTTAGAATTTAAACAAATATTGACTCTATAGAAGACTAATAAAGAATCCAAACATAAATAATGAATATATTTAGACAGAGTAAACTTAACTATGATCAAGCTATAACTATATCAGTGAGCTTTGCATCTATATATTCAAATGCCCTTGTAAATTCGTTAACATAGTAAATATACGTTTACGTTTAACAAGCATAGAATTTTCAAGAATATAGGAAAACTTATTACTATGTATAATAACTACCGGCTATGCACCTATTTTTTATTGTTGGGAGTTTGTTTGTAGTGGTACCCTCCCCCAAAATAATAATAAACCTTCCCAGGACCTAGGATAAGCTATCTGTAAAGGAGAACCAGGTTGGTACAGCGTATAGCGAGATCCTTCGGTACAGACAAACAGACAAACACCCTGTTAGTTTATTATAAGGATATATAAAATCTGCGCTTTCACAACTAAAGATACCAACATATAACACATATATGCTTCATGGTCTGTAGGTTGTTGAATAGCGAGAAATTCCTGCATATTAAACTAATTCTTCCTAGGCACTAGACGCATATTGTCTATTAATCTTATACTATCCTATACTTACATACCCCTCCCCACTTTTAGGTATAACACGCTATTTTATGATAGAATTTTAGGCGGCTTGTTCCCAAGTCTCAAGACATTATGCTGCATCTTACGAAAATAGTCTAAAACCTTGCCATATTGGAAGCACAATCAATTTGTCATAATTGTTCTAGAATTTTTGTATATTAACAAAACAATTCTTACTACTTTACTTGTTTCCAAAAGATTCAACACTGGTTTCTAGATGAAGAAATAAAACTAATAATATGATTTTAAACATTTTTTAGACCATTCTGATTTGCAAGGGTCGAAAAATGTATGAAAAATGTATGAAAGCTTTCAAGAATCAGATCTGAAAGAAAAATTTTCATTGAGTATATACAATATATGTACAATAAATCTATATTTATATTATACTCTTTCTTGTGCATATTCCCTTTATTCATTCTAGATATTTAATAATATAATTCTAGATATTTAATAATATACATTGCACCTGATAAATAAAGCAGTATAACAAACTATGGTAGGAAATTATTTGTTTATTCAGTTCAATGATCCTTTATGGGGGCAGTTTGTCTCCAAATATAGCAATATAATTTCATTTGGGTATTTTACTATCTGTGAAAATTGCCATCCTTGATTTTCTAATCTTTATCATTTATCACTTTAACATTTTCTTAAACTTTTTTTTGATTTCTTTAATTTTCTATCTTTTTCTTGTGCTATGATATTATGAGCAAAGGATGTATCACGAATTCTCCTCTCATTTACCACCGCAGGCATAGAAAGAAATATAAATAAACTGGTGGCCGCGCTCCCAGCATCTAGGAGCTCTATATTCGGAAGAGTAAGGAAAGTAGCCTAACATCAATCTTAGATATGAAAATTAAATAGCCTTAAACCATTCAGGGACATATAAGAAGCTTCCAAAAAATGGAGAACCCAATCGGTTTAGTAGATATCGAAATATTAAGGTCTATTCGTACTATTTTTGAAATATAAGCACATAATTACAAATTAGCAGTGGAGTAAAATATCTCTTGATAATTCCATGTCCATAAAGTATTACCTACAGACTAACGGATTAAAAAAGATATAGACTAAATTTTCAATAGTATCCATAATCTTAACAAAATTTATGCATATATCTTGAATAGAAGCATCACATTCCTCAAAAACAGACGGACAGATTGACGGATAAATTCAAAAATAATACTAAAAATATACTTTTTAGTTAAGCTTTATGTTAGTTTTTGGCTAATTTATTTTTATATATTCATATTGTTACGCAGGCCAGTACATCATTTTTTTTATAATAAAGCTATTGGCAATTAGACGTTCTTATAAAAAGAATATTAACAAGGATGACAACATCCATAAAAGAAAAGCACTGAAACGGTAGGACAAACGGACATTAACACTTATATAGTGTTAGAACTGAATAATCAGAATATAATAGTATAAGAGTCGAAGCAAAATTGTAAGTAAATTTGTTGAAAAACTGCTTGATACAGGATAATGTTTATGGACATATGTACTTACATTTTTAGGACTTGATTATAGAGTTGCTTCGCTTATAATTTTGTACTTTGTTGTCCCAGAAATTAATATACCAAAAATCAGATCAAACGGATAATTAGAACACATAAAAATTTGTTGTTAAAAAAGTAGAAAAATCAACATATCTAAAATAGACGTACGGACATTCAGGTAATGATTATAGAGTTGCTACGCTTTCTAAATCGTACCTAACTACTACAGAAATGACCATGCAAAGTTTGAAATAGATAGGACAATTCCAACATGCATAAATTAACGAAAAAAGCTATCTATCTCGGACGGACGGACGTACGGACGGACCCTCCCTAATTATAGAAAAGCTTCGCTTTTAATAAAAATGTTAATTTTACTGTACTTATTTACTTATTCCTGCATTGCCCTGAGCTGTGAGCATAGGGCTCAATAGTTCAAATTCATATTTTCTCACATCTTCAAACTTAAATTATATTTACAAAATTTTATTTTACTTTCTTATCCTATATAAACTTTATTTTTACTAAACTTTTATAAAATAATAGTTTTTTTTTTCAAAGTAGGGTTTTGTTTATAAGTCTATAAGGTCCTAGGATAATCGCAGAAGTGACAACCTAACCTAGCCTATCTTAAACTATATTATTTGTATATTGACAAGGATAAAAATAAGGATGACAAAATCCACAAAAGCGAAGCTCTAAAACAGAAGAACAAACGAACATTGACACTTGTAGAGTGTCCCAACATAATAATCAGAACATAAATGTTTATGTAGAAAAAAAATTGTTAGTAAATTCGTTGGAATAACTGCCTAAATAAAGGAAATACTTTTCGTTTTTATTTCATCTACATAATAGGTCAGCTTTGCTTGGAGAAATTCTATGGTCTAAAAATTTGTTGGTTGAATTATTGGTTCGAATTATATGTAACTAAATATAGACAAAATCTATCCTATTGATAATCTATGATAATAAATCTATTGGAGGCATCAAGATAGTTAAAAATTACATAAAGGCTGAGCTGTAGTTATACTTATAAAGGTTTCTTACTTTGAAGGGACTAACACCAGAGAGATTTTCATTATGTTACATTTTAAAAGGAACAAAAATGGACAATTTATGTGACGCGCCCTTTATATGTTTTTATGTGTGAGAAGAGTAATCCGAACTACATACTTAACCTTGTCTTATATAAAAACATGCACGAAATATTCTTTCTAAATTTCTGTGTATGTATGGGTGTGTGCGTGTGTGTATGTGTGTGTGTGTGTGAATGTTTAGGTGTGACTAAATGTGTGTATAATGATTTCACATTATATAAAATTACCATGTTATTCACGAAGGGCGCCTTATGGCGATATAAATCAAATTTAAGAGATTTTAAGGTGTTTTGGGTTTTACTATGAGTTGTTAAATTACGATAGCTTATCATCTAGCATTGAAGTCTTTGATATCTATGAGCAATATAAAAAATATCATTTTTTTATGCTAAAGTAGAAAATTTTTAAACTGAGAATTTTCTCTTACAGTCTATTTAGCAACATAACTTTTTTATATAGCTGATGCGCTATAGAAAAAATTGTGCCATGCTATCTGATCTAAAAAGCCAATTGTTCAATCTGCCCCAGACGTTTTTGTTCTTCTGTACTTGTATGTATGTACAGGAAATTATATTGTTTATATATGTATATGAAAAATAACAAGCATGTAAACATCCATCAGAAGCGAAGCACAAAAAGTAATGGATGAATAAGCCGACTGTTTCACAAGCTTCAAGATAAACAAATAAGAAGATTACTAAAATTATTTTTTCTTTCTTTCTTGATTCAAACAACACACTCATCGAATTACAATATTAATCAGTAAATTGGTGAAATTTCTCATGATTTCAATTTGAACCTCTTGTACTATCAATCTTATTATATTTTTCCTCCCTACACCCTGCTAACTAGGGAGTAAAGAAGTGACCACTTACACTGTGTACCAACCATCCTATTATATTAACTCTCCCTACACCCCTGCTAACTAGGGAGTAAAGAAGTGACCACTTACATTGTGTACCAACCATCCTATTATATTAACCCTCCCTACACCCCTGCTAACTGGGGAGTAAAGAAGTGACCACTTACACTGTGTACCAACCATCCTATTATATTAATCCTCCCTACACCCCTGCTAACTAGAGAGTAAAGAAGTGACCACTTACACTGTGTACCAACCATCCTATTATATTAACCCTCCCTACACCCCTGCTAACTATGGAGTAAAGAAGTGACCACTTACACTGTGTACCAACCATCCTATTATATTAACTCTCCCTACACCCCTGCTAACTATGGAGTAAAGAAGTGACCACCTACACTGTGTACCAACCATCCTATTATATTAACCCTCCCTACACCCCTGCTAACTATGGAGTAAAGAAGTGACCACCTACACTGTGTACCAACCATCCTATTATATTAACCCTCCCTACACCCTGCTAACTAGGGAGTAAAGAAGTGACCACTTACACTGTGTACCAACCATCCTATTATAATAACCCTCCCTACACCCCTGCTAACTGGGGAGTAAAGAAGTGACCACTTACACTGTGTACCAACCATCCTATTATATTAACCCTCCCTACACCCCTGATAACTGGGGAGTAAAGAAGTGACCACTTACACTGTGTACCAACCATCCTATTATATTAACCCTCCCAACACCCCTGCTAACTTTGGAGTAAAGAAGTGACCACTTACACTGTGTACCAACCATCCTATTATATTAACTCTCCCTACACCCCTGCTAACTAGGGAGTAAAGAAGTGACCACTTACACTGTGTACCAACCATCCTATTATATTAACTCTCCCTACACCCCTGCTAACTATGGAGTAAAGAAGTGACCACCTACACTGTGTACCAACCATCCTATTATATTAACCCTCCCTACACCCCTGATAACTAGGGAGTAAAGAAGTGACCACTTACACTGTGTACCAACCATCCTATTATAATAACCCTCCCTACACCCCTGCTAACTGGGGAGTAAAGAAGTGACCACTTACACTGTGTACCAACCATCCTATTATATTAACCCTCCCTACACCCCTGATAACTGGGGAGTAAAGAAGTGACCACTTACACTGTGTACCAACCATCCTATTATATTAACCCTCCCAACACCCCTGCTAACTTTGGAGTAAAGAAGTGACCACTTACACTGTGTACCAACCATCCTATTATATTAACTCTCCCTACACCCCTGCTAACTAGGGAGTAAAGAAGTGACCACTTACACTGTGTACCAACCATCCTATTATATTAACTCTCCCTACACCCCTGATAACAAGGGAGTAAAGAAGTGACCACTTACACTGTGTACCAACCATCCTATTATATTAACTCTCCCTACACCCCTGATAACAAGGGAGTAAAGAAGTGACCACTTACAACTCGTATAAAACTATCCTATCCTTGATCTAGAAACAAATATATCTTGGGCTTTATTGTGTTTTAAACCTTGTTGGCCACTTTATAGCTAGATTTGTTGCTTTAGTTGTTTTATTCTAGATAAGTGAAAATTACAAATGAACTACTTTAGTTATGTTATTAAGAAAATTAGACTTTAAAATATATGTCTTAGAGGTCTCTTACATGGGTTAAAATCTAAATAGCTAATAAGCCTTTTACTTATTGAAAAGGAGCCCTTGTTCCAAATCCTTAAACTTTTTAAAGCAAACTTGAGTAATAATACAAGGTAAACAATTATAACAATATCATTTGTGGCATGTAAAAAAAATATTTTAGGGGTGTGTATTACCCCTGAACCCATATTTTATAAGTGTATAATGTATGTATTGTATAGTTATACCTAAATTGTATTTCTAAATATTATCTATTGTTTCAAATCCAGTAGCTAGCCCGCCTTACATATTGTTCTACATAAAGAAATAAGAATGTTTATATATTCAAAAATGGATATATTATTACACGGATCTTACACCAGATTTTTGTGTTCTCTAATAAAGTGAAACTTGTAGCGGGCTGAAATAACGACACACCCCATCCATCCCCTTACTGGATGAACAAACTGACCAATAAGCGAGTTCCATGTTAGCAACCTTGACAACAATTTTGCTCTTATTATAATATCCACGTTTATTCTACATCCATTTCTACATACATATATGCAGAGAAAAGTAAAAACAACAAAAACGATAATATTCATAAAGGCGAGGTTAAGACAAAATATTTAACTAAAAGAAATTTTGAAATACAGCAAAAAATGTACATTTTTGCAAATAAATGATGTAAGTTTGATGTGTAAATCTATAAAAAGGGTATCAGGGTGTCAACACCTCCGATTAAAAAGATCTTCCCTTTTTTACATCCTTAGGGATGTAAGCCCGCCTTGCAAATTTCTGTGAACGCCACTGATTAAATGTTTTTGGTTACAGGAGTCACCAATAACATCAAAATTAGTTACCTTATGACTAACAGTTAAAGATAGGTTAAATGAACAGATCTATAGATGTATAAACAGATAACTCCCCCCCCCTTTTCCAATGACCTTTTTCGTCTTCTAGCAAAATGTTTTCTGCTACTTGACTGTGTTAATATTCCAGACACTATTGGTTGATTTTCAAAGACCCGATTGAGAGTCGGCATAAGTTTATTGGGATAGGGAAATACAGATATTTAACCCCTTCCCCCTCTAGTGTTTTACTCTTTTGTTAAATTTACTGACTTACTCATTCCTAAATATAGAAAAGTCTTGCATTAACAATTTTAAGAGAAAGTATCAAATGTGTAGGTTTATGTGTTTGTATGTGTGTGTGTATGTGTGTGTTTGTTTGTTTTGTATTGTTTATTCTCAAATTTTAGCGGGCACCACACCCACAATTTTACCCATGAATACCCATACTCATACATATAGGGATAACACATTCAGAAAAATTTATATTTTTAAGCGAGGCTATCTAAAATTAGGGGCGGACCATTACGTCCATACGTCCTTACCGAATAGCTCTTTTCGTTAATTTAGGCATGGTAAATAATAGGTCGATTTCTGTAAAATTTTTGTAGGATTTAGAAACAGCATAAGGTATTTACACAATTTTACAATAAATTTACATGCTATTTTCTTTAGACTGATAGATCTTATTCTGCTTATTAAAAGTTGACACATACAAGATTTATTTGTCCTCTCGTCTGATTTTGGAGCTTAGTTTTTCTTGATGATGTCACCCTTGCTGTCTTTAACGTATATTTGATTTCTACATTAACATTAATAAAAGTGGGGATGAATGACATATGACTACAGTCTTATTTTTACATAATATCAGCACAAAAGTTGAAAGGTCTCTGACGTAAAAAAGGTTACCTACAAGTTTTAGCGTTACAAATAAACAGACAACGGTGACTTAACAAAGCTGCTTGATTAAAATACTGAATTATTTGGAAACTACAATTATATCGCAGAAAAAAAAAAAAATCTAAAAAAGATTAAAATTGATAGGATAAATTTAACAAATTTTGGTCTTAAACAAAATACCTTTACTTGTGAGAAGGGTTTGGTAAGGATGGGCAGAAATTCAGTGTGTTATCAATATCGCACAATTATAAGATTACCAAGAATAATCTTACGCAAATACTGCATAAGACAATTTGAATAAATTTATATGAATTTGCAACTTTGGGTTATATCCTAGTAAAAGGTATTAACTAACTAGGATGAAAAGTAACAAAACACAAATTAAATGATAGGTGGTTGGACTGACGGACAAAGAGAGTTATAGACCAGATGTTAATGGTTCTGTGGTCATATAAAAGAGAGGAAGAAAAAGAAAGAGAGAGAACATAAGTAGAAAATCAAAATATATCTTTATATTTAGATAAGATGTTTGTTTTTTTAGCATGGGGAGATATGAAGAAATATTTTTGATGATAAAGTTTCGGCAATGTTGGTATACCGATATGATGGGTGGATTCTTATAAAATGTGAACAAATATAAAATTTCATGGATGTAAGAATTATCATTAATATATGTTACACACACATTTTCATTCTTTTCATTTTACACATCAAATTTCTACAAAATTATTGAATTCTTTGATTAAAAGTTTCTAGAAGCAAAGCTACTCTATAATTTACTTTGTCTGTCTGTACGTCCGTAATGCTCTCCGTGAAATACAATTTTCTAGACTACTATAAAAGAACCGTCGATAATACTATAAATAACATTTAATTATTCTCTTTTTAAAAACTTTTTCTTCTTATTTAACACTTCTTCTTCTTTTTTTTATGGCCTACAACATTTGCTATACAACTAACTTTGTCCGTTTTTTTTTTTTTCTACTGCAACAGTGGGGGCAGCAATTCCTAAATTAGCTGGCACAAATGTAAACAATGTTTAATCACCTAGATGTTGAAAAGATAAATTGTGCATCGTCGCTAAAATAAACAATAAAACTGGCGAGTCCCATATTTGAAATATTTTACCTAGTTTACACAAACAAAAACTTTAAAAGCCCTGGAGAGGTATTTTTAGTCGCGTGGCCACTCTGTAAATCGGTTTATTCTTTAGTAACTGAATATGTAAAATAAAATTTACTACGGTCCTCCCATTTACTCAACTATTGGCTGCTCCTTAGCCTCTTGGGGCTTTGCTAAAACTGGTTAAACAGTAATATTTTAAAAGGAAGTATTTTTTTGCCCCATTTCTCTCCTCTATCTTCTAAACAGCTTAAAACCTTCCATAGACTAATATAAAACTGTCTTAAAAATTGGGGAACGATTTGGCCGTTCCCGAGATCATAGAGGATATAAAAAAGACAGACATTCTGTTATTAAAACAAATGGAATACCAATTTTTTGTTTATTGCTTGTTAATTAATTTTAAAAGTTTTGTAATTGTTTCAATAAAAGCCTTTTATAATTTTGTAAGCTTGCTGTAATGAATGTTTTATCCTTGTGATGAAAAGTTCGACCCACCATCAACCTAACACGAAGTGCCATAACATCGTAAACATTTTAAAATATTGGAAATATATGTATTGGCCCAGAAGGCCATATGAGTAAAAGAAGGGTGGGCTATGTTATAAAGTGTCGCTTTAAGCATTTTAATATTTCAAGGTATCCTACAAAAATATAAACTTCAATAATTCACAAATATTTTTTTAAAATCTTATTTTAGTTAGAGAAATTAATTTAAAGATTGCTTTGTTTTAAATTTGTAAATCTGCCAAATACAATTGGGTAAAAAAAAGTTTATTTACTGCATAAATGGCATGAGACGCTTATATTAAGAACAAACCATAGAGTTTTTAAGGTAGCGTATCTAGTGAAACTCATTATAATTGTTCTTTGTAATTAAATGTTCTTTTTTTATTATACTTATTCCTTGTTTCTGATACCTCACATGAGGAGTAAAACGCCTCCCATATATATGAAATTTTTCCTCCTTGCCCTCAGGTCAAATTTATTGGGCTTATATCAGGGTTAGAACAATGAATGATAAATTAGTTCCTAAATTTAGCCTATTGTAACTCATTGAGTAGTAGAAGATTGAGCTATATTTCAATTTATTTTCAATTGTCATCTCCCTCCCATTTTTTTATTGCAAACATTTTCATATGGTCAATGTTTAAGTAGACTATGTAATAGCGGCTGCGTTCTTAAAGTTCAATTGCTTTGATAAGGCAAGAATTTTATAGTAGGTTCAAAGGCGTCAATATCCATCTATTGGCATCTATTGTTTACAACGATCCTTTGATTGAAGGTCCTAATCGTGTATCCTGTTTTTGGCCAAGGCATTCCCCCAGCCCCTACAAATATTGTCTAACAGCTGTTATAGCCTGAACATATTTATTTATCACGCAGTTTGGATCGAGATTCGAACCCATCACCTCCTCGACGAAGTGAGGAAGCACCACGCTACAGTGTCGAGTAACTTCTGAAGAGGTTTCGTGACTTTGGATATTTTAAACTAATTCAGTTTCTAACTGAGCTTAAAATAGGATTTTTGTATGAAAAAAAGTAATCTAAAATTCATTTTACTTCTGGGTCAATACAGCTAAAACTGAATTTAACTTCTAATCATGAAAATATTATTTCCTGTTTTATTCCTAAGATAGACCTTATTGTTACAGGACTCTTGATAGAATGTTTTACTTTTAATGCACGCTGACGGATAAAATATATTGTAGAAAAGCTTCACTTTCAAAAATAAAAGAAAAAACCGCTACTATAAAATAACTGAATAATTTTTTTTTGAAATCATGAAGTTTGATTTGTCTATAACGAATAAAGTTGGCAATGTATTGGACTCCCCTGGTTGAGAGAAAAATTGTTCGCTCAAAATTAGACCTGTCCATTATTTTTATTTTCAATTTTCCGTATTAGACTTGGCAAAATCATATGTACAAATTTCTCATAATTGGTTTATCCGAACCTTTTTATCTTTTGTGAAAATAAATTTACAGATGGACGGACATTACAAATTGAAGATTGGCTTCGCTACTAAAATTATTGTAGGGGTCTACTCTATAAATATGAATACCATATATAAATATATAGATATCTCGGGTATAGTCCTTTTCACGACATCCCTCCATAAGGAGCGATTCTTCGTATTTTTAAAATGGCTTTTAATAGGTTATTTTAGGTTAGGTTAGGTTATATTGTGTTAGGTGATTGCCCCACAGGGTTAGGTAATTGGCCCCGCAGGGTTAGAGCCCCCCGCAGGGGCTAGAAATAGGAGAAAAGCTACTGTGAAAAATACGAAGAATCGCTCCTTATGGAGGGATGTCGTGAAAAGGACTATACCCGATATCTCTAACATTTTCTCTTTTGTTCCAATAACTTTAGGGGTCCACAGAAGTAGTAGAAACTAATTAATCCTATAAATAGAGCGAAACTTTCGTGAAAAGGATATACCTATAATTAAGTAATATATATACATATAATATACATATGCAAAGTTGAAAGGTATTTGTCTGTCCGTTATGATTTTACTATCCAGCGATCCCATATATTTCTCAATTTTAAGGAAGCTTGATAAATAAGAGTTTTGGAGCCAATGTTTCTTTTGGTTGGCTAAAATCCGGCTCCCATGAAAAAAAGACAGCTTGTAGAAAATAATCAAACAATTTAAGCTTGGTATGAACTTCAAATTAATGATGAATATTCATGGAGGGAGAGAACATCGGAAGTTAAATCTACCTTCCTCCTTTACGTAAAACTTTAAGAAATATTAATTACATATATATCATAGTTTTATCCTCCTATTTCTAAGAGGTATATGATTATATATTTTTGGCATCCACTCAACCTCATTTGTTTTGCTGTCTTACGGTCATAATAGTTATACATTAATACTAAACACATATGCAGATAATTTTAAAAGCGAAGCTTTTCTATAATTATGGTCTGTGCGTAACGGATACCTCTTATCGTAAATTTAGGCATGTTAGATTATTTCTATCGATTTCAAACTATAATGAATCCTGTAACAATTAATTAACAAAAATCTTTTGTATAATATCATTTTCCTTTTCTTCTAATTTTTGGAATATTAGCACAACAAGGTACAATATTAAGAGCGAAGCATATCTATTAATAAGTCCTAGAATTTTAAGTATGTATTTTGCATCAAATTACAAGTGAAGCAGCTCTATAATATTCCGCGAAGAAGAAATATAATGCTTATTTCAGACATAATGTTTGACCATAACCTCGAAGAGAATGAATATTTTAGCCCTTTTTAAACTATAGGAAGATTTTTGCAAATATCACTCTTTGCTGATTTGAATTATTTTGCATGTCCTTACATGATAAATATGCAGAAATGCAAGGGATAGAAAACATAAAAAAAACAGCAAACAAATATAGTTTTCTGTCTAAAACAAACAAGCTAATTGGATTCTGCTTAACAGTAAAGCTTTTAGTTAAATTACAAGTAAGATTTTTGTCTTTAATATCTATAAAACTGCTGGATTGATTTACTAAATGTCCTATTTTACCCAGGCCATTAGTGTAAATGCTAGCGTGCCTGCTTGCTGTCGTGGATATATTAGGTTCGAGTGTCGTCCATACCACATCATACTAGACATGTTAAAATAGTTCCTACTGTTGCTATGTCTGGCACGTGACACTAATAATGAGAGTAGGGGGAATGCCTTGGCCCTCAAAAGGCGTAACACATTATAACATGCACAGTTAGGACTTTCAGACAAAGGTCGTGCAATCAATGGGTTGGTTAATTGATGGATGTTACTTAATTAAATATTCCAATACAAGCGGATAAAGCTCTGGCTTCTCTCGTTGATCACTTAAGAATCGAATGAGAATCCCGCCCAAACAACGTAACTAAATAGGTAAATGCAAGCAAACCTTCTTAGAATTATCATTATAGCATAAGATTTTTGTCCTCTTACTATCCCTGATAAACATGAAGCAGTGTAAAAATAATCTTGGCTAAAAAAAGGTTGGTCACGATTGTGTAGAAAACACATTCATAACTTGTCAGGTTTAGTCAACTAGAATATGTGTTTATAAATAGGTATGTATGCGCAATTTTTATTTGATACAGATATTCTACGTTTAGAGGCAGTCCGTCTGTTCGTTAGTCCATTATGGATGATTCTTAACGTTAACTTAAGCATGTAAGAATTGTTTAATTGATCTAAAACTTGAAGCTTGATGATTCGTGTAACAGTGAAGTACAAATAAGAACGCATACCAACTCTATATTTGTTAATGTTCGTTTGTCTGACATTCTGATTTGTTGTGCTATGCTTCTATGGATGTTGTCATCCTTCTTGTGTTCATTTTTTAAAAAAGTTACCATATCCTTTCGATGTCCGTTCATTCATTAGGATAGAAAGAATAAAATATATTTTTCGGCCATTTATAAAGATAGAAGTTAAATAAATGCCTCAAAAGTTTTCCCCGATCAAAGAGCACCTACATAAAACTTATTTTGTCCATCAGTCATTGACAAGCTGTAAAATGTACACATAGGCTGACTAAAGATACTTTGTTATGTTTACATATCTGATATTTAATTTATGCTTAATTTCTAACAAGTTTTCTCTTCAAGTCCTTGGGCTGATGAAAATATATTTTGTTTTATCTTTGATTTTTGAATGGTTACTAAATTTCATATTTGTTCGTGCATAAGATTGACAAAATTGTCTAGTTGACAGTGTAACATCTGACCCCCCCAACACCCTAATTTTCTAATCTTTGTTGAAAAACTGCTTGATACAGGATAATGTTTATGGACATACTTACATTTTTAGGACTTGGTTATACAGTTGCTTCGCTTCTACTATTGTTCTTTGTTATCCCAGGAATCAATATACCAAAAATCAGATCAAACGGATAATTAGATCACAAAAAATTAGTTGTTAAAAAAGTAGAAAAATCAACATGTTTAAAATGGACGTACGGACATTCTGGTAATGATTATAGAGTTGCTACGCTTTCTAAATCGTACATAACTACTACAGGAATCATCATGCAAAGTTTAAAATCGATAGGACAATTCTAACATGCCTAAATTAACGAATAAAAGCTATCTATCTCGGACGGACGGACGTACGGACCTACCCTAATTATAGAAAAGCTTCGCTTTAAATAAAATCTCCCGGAGGAAGAGTATCATGCAGGGCTCAGAAAAAAACAATAGTAGGAGTGATTGTGAGAGGGGGGGGGGCCGGGGGGGTTTATTTTGTTAATTAGTCCACCAAAAGGATTCTACCAAAAGTTTCTTTGGTGCTATCTTACAGGTTGATCTTAACATATGTATTATGTATGCGACATGCTTCTTAAATGAGTATATTGCTATTTGCACATTGGCAAAAATAAAAGTGGTTGTACTCCGGTGCGTGCACAGATATTAGTATTACAAAAAAAGGATAAACACGATTTTTATTACTTACTCTTAACCCTACCTTCTGCACGCCCTTGGTTGTATATTTGTCAGTTAATCGCTCCAACTTTATACCAATGTGCGAAAAAAAATTAATTTCTTCAAATAGAAGTTATTAGAAATACTAGATTAAATCTTTTGATAATTATAGGGTAATTTAGCCTTAAAGGTATGACTTAAATATCAAAATCCAAAAAAGCACCCGTCACAAAGCATTCTATACATATAATTTTCTAACCTTTAAATAAACAAAATCTAATTTACAAGAAAAATTACACATGACCTCCCCCCCCCCCCCTTGCCACGTAACTCTTTATCCTATTTAACTACTATCTATCTATCCAATTTTTATCTGATATATCAAATAGGGAGGAGTCAAATAAAACATTATTAGATTTGGAGCGACTAAAAATTTGCAATAGAGCTTTGATTTGGATTTCCATCATTATGAAGTACTTTAAAGTAAACTTCATAAATGATGAATAATTTTAACAATAAAGTTTAATATCTGAGCAACTCTATATTCATCATCAGAAAGAACAGTCCATTTAAAATAAGATTTGAAATATCTTGTTTTGATAGAATTTAAGCCTAAAAATCTTAAACTATTTTTTACCCTATTTTCAATTTTGTTTCAAAAGTAATAGAAAAATAAAATTTTTATGGTGGGAGGGGGGAGGGAGGGGGGATTTTTGAAAGCAAAAATAGTTGAAAACTTTTCCGTGACCTATAAGTAAAGCTATATCGGTCAAGCAGTCAGCAATATCTTTCGCAGGCAAACAAACAAACGTACAGACAGATTTCCTGTTACTTTAATTTTGTTCTATGCCTGTTCTTAGTTGCCCTAGGTTGCAACCCTCGAACTACCTTCAAAGTTAATGATAAAAGAAGATTTTAATTTGATAGGTATAAGACTAGTACTGGGATATCATTTCAAAATAAACGATGACTACAAGATTAAAGCAATATATTTACAAGATTGGAATCATGCCTTTTACATTATGGATCTTCGATATAAATAAGGATGACAACATTCATTAATACAAAACTACTTTTGAGCTACAAATATATAGCTCTCTAAAAGCAAAGACTGAATACAAAATTGATGAAGTTATGGCACCCAAAATATTTTGATCTAAAATATAAGAAATATTTTGTTAAATTTTTAGATTGGCTTTTGAAATTGATTAAATGGGGCAAATTATTGACCTTAATAAGTTTAATAAGTTGTCTATATCCCAAATTGCAATGGATCATATAATCTTTTATTTAATGTACTGACGTAGTGACGTACAAGCCCTAGTTATAGTTACGCTTTTAATAAATATAATTTACAAACATACATATGTGCTAAAGAATTGTTTTCATACAGGAATTAAGGGTCATTCTAAGCAATGAACATTGTCCTAAATTCTACAGTAAAGGTCTGGTCCTTGATCCATGACTACAAGGTAACAAGTAGATTTGAATGTTCATAAATAGACAGCTCACTCTTTGCTTGCAAAACTTTTGTCAGGAAGTCCTAACTATATATAAAAAATCATTCATGACGTTGAGACAAAAGTTTTACCACTACTTTAGCTGTACGCTTTACAGGTAAGCTTCATTTTTAACTTTACTTCCCAAAATACTTTAATGTATACCTACATCCCTGGAACTGATAAATATTGAATTACACCAAATGTTAAGCCCCCTGTATGTTTGCTGTCAGATAAAAGAGGTATAACCTTTTATATATTAGCACACTACCAGTTTTGTAAAACAAATCTTGGATCTAGTACAGTTCACTGTAAAACAAGGATGACAACATCCATAAAAGCGAAGCTCTGAAACGATAGGACACACGGACATTAACACTTGTATAGTGTCAGAACTGAATAAGAGTCAAAGCAAAATTGTGAGTAAATTTGTTGAAAAACTTCTTGAAACAGGATAATGTTTATGGACATACTTACATTTTTAGGACTTGATTATAGAGTTGCTTTGCTTATAATATTGTATTTTGTTGTCCCATAAATCAGTATACCAAAAATCAGAACATTCGGATAATTAGGTCACATAAAAAATTTTTGTTGAAAAAGTAAAAAATCAACATGTTTAAAATGGACGTACGGACATTCTGGTAATGATTATAGAGTTGCTACGCTTTCTAAATCATACCTAACTACTACAGGAATCACCATGCAAAGTTTGAAATCGATAGGACAATTCTAACATGCCTAAATTAACGAAAAAAGCTATCTGTCTCAGACCCAAAAACGCAAAAAAAAAATAATTTTCGCGCATTTATGTACACTGTGATAACTGCACTATTGAAGAATGACTATTTCAGATTATTTATAGGCCTTCTTTTGTCGGTTGAAATTTTCTGCGAGCATAATCTACACGTTCCACCGTTTGGCCGCAATCAAATAAAATTTGTAGATAATCGTTACCGGGATCATTTTACCGTAAACTGAACTAGATCACAAAACTTATAGTAAGGAAATTATGCAAGTATAAGCAATATAAAGCAGCTATTTTTTATATAAATCTGAAACTTTGGCGGTTTCCACCAAATTAAAAAAGGTAAATTTAAGACTATTTTCTTAAAAAGGCAAATTGTTCAAACTAAGACCTAAGGTAATTTTATATATCAGTCGCTCTGTGTCACTCTAATCAACTCAATTTCCCTGTCCAATTTATTGTTTGGAATTTTAAGTTATTGAAGGTAGATTATTTTAAACGGAGCTTTCGCAAAGTTTACAAATCCTTTTATAAAAGAACTAGAATGTCTTTCCCTCTGTGTATTAGGACCGAAATATCTCGCTAATTGATGGGAAGCATCTTATATCAAGAACCACTGGAGGCCTCTAGAGAGGTTAGCTGCTAGCAAATAGGTAGCAATAACTACTAATAATTAAAACTACAACAAAAATCGAATCTAAAACGTCTGTCGAAGTTTCGTGATTATTTGATGTCAGGAACAACTTCTCTCTTACATATTGGTCAAAACTCATGATTAAAATGATAAATAGAATTGTTACAGTTTGAAAGTTTAGCAACTTTACATGAACAATTAAATAATAAAATATATAGGTATATGAAACTTTTGATGCTAAAATGTATGCCTATTGATGTTAAAATTGAAAAGTTGTTGTGAAATGAATTTGTTTATTAGTTATTTATCACATCGTTTTATTGACACCTCTCCGCGGATAGTAAAATATTAAAACAAAAATAATAAGTTTATTTCCAGTTTTGCTGGAACCCTAGGGGCTGTAGGACCGGCCCCACAAAACTGGTATCTATTTTATGATTTTTTATACTTTTCATGAAAAAAATGCATATAGTGTGATCTGATACATAATTTTTCAGTCTGGCCCAGAACCGGTTCTAATTCAGCAGCTATTAATCAGTTTTGGGGCCTTACTGGAAATTCCTTTCCCTCCATTTTTTATCTTCATGCTCAAGTTTGCAAACAACCACAAATTCACAGATACAGAGAATAGGAGTGATCCTAAAAATACATGTCCTGTTTTTTTTTCAGCAACATACAAAATTCTAAAATGTCACACATAATGCTAATCCAAAATTGGCATGTAAGCAGCGTTGCGGAGCCATTTGATTTTGGTGCGGCTCCGGCTCCGACCTAAAATCAAGAAAAAAATCGACATATTTTTTTTCCCACGTCTGTTTTTGACTTTTGAAGGTTTTAAAAGTTAAATTTTTGATAAAAATGGACTTGAAAAACTTAATAGGGGCATTTGCACATGACAAAACAGAGTTACCAAATTATAATTTAATAAAAAATCTCTTAATTTATCTAGTCCGGAGCCAGAGCCGTTTTTTAACGAAAATTACGGCTCTGGCAAAATATGGTGGCTCCACGGCTCCCGGCTCCGGCTCCGCAACACTGCATTTAAGTTTCAAAAATATTTATGATTCTATTTAATCTGTAATTTTAATAAATTTTTAATCGCCAAAGGCTTTGAAACAACATTTACTTCTATTAAGGAATAGCTTGATAAATTAGAATTACTTTAAATTTTGAAGAATATGTATGTTTATTGTTTTAAAACAAATGAAGTCGCAAAACAGAATAATGGATAAACTTAGATTATGAAACGAAATTATATCTTTATGAGGAAATTATTTTACTTAAATTTGGTATATAAAAAACATGTTTAAAATGGACGTACAGCTCTTAAAAAGGAAAAAAATCTGTGATTTTTTCATAAGTTTTTAATGTTGGTTTCTACCCTACTTTTATCTGGTTCACTCTGTACTATGTAGTCGACATAGCGCAGATAATCCATCCTTAGTAAAGTATAACCCCCTTGTTGAACCCAGTAATTGAAAACAAAATCATATCAAAACACGGACATCAGAATCACGATTATTGGGGCCGGGAGATAAGACAAAAAGTGGGACATCTCAGCGTTTCTCTTTTTTTCTCTTCCTCAGTTTTATTCATTATTTTCCTTCTGTTATTTTTTTTTATCTAGAACAGCTTTACTTTTGTGATTTGTTTAAAACGCCTGTCAGAAATTTTTTGTTTTGTTTTTAGGTTCAATTACTGTCTTTTAACCCTTTGAAAATCTTTAGATTCAACTTTGAATACTTAATAATTTTATTTAAATTGTAGCTCGTTTATGGTACACTACTTATTGAAAAATTGTTATTTTTTATATTGAATCTCCTGTTTCAGTTTATAAACCACCAATGTTCATAAAGAAAATCAATTTGAATTATATACTCTTAAAATATCTTTTGTTTTGAAGATAATTTGAATCCAAGGGTTGTGAGTAGATCGATAAGATGAACTATGGCATCTTGCCAAAAAAAGGAAATGCACGAAAGCAAAAAAGTCTGGCGGCTAAACAACAATAAAGAACAATATACACATTACACATATAGGCCCTTCATGGTTGGTGTATGTGTATGTGTGTGTGTTTGTGTGTGTATGTCAGTGTGCGTGCGTGATCGCTTCAAGAGTAGGGCAAATGTCAGAAGAGAAAGAGAGAGTGGAATATAAAAATATAAAAAAACATGGATCCATACATTTACACAGGGCAAAGGGTGAAGAGTAGTATCCAAAGTCAGGGATCTAAAGGGATAAGACAACTGCCGATAATTAGATGTACATCCCCAATGATGACACTCAAAATTATGCCTTCTGTAGACACTCATCTTAGTAAATCAAGCAATCAAATATTCATTAAAAGTCTCCAAAGTTGTTAAGCCAACGAAAAAGAAAACGTTATTATAAAACTATGTACTATAACAGCCCAATGTCCCCTCCATCCCTGATCCAAAGTAAAGCAGAGCAGGGCATATTTTTATACACAGGAAGGATGAGAAGAAAGGGTTCCGGAAGGGGCGAGGTTGAACTATCTGGGAGGGGTTGCTCAACATTGGGCTGTACTTGGTGTACTATATGTACAATACTAGAGTTGGCTCGATATAACTATCTCCCTATTGGCTAGTTTTCTATATGCATATATATTTCTCAATAAATCTATTTTCCTCACCCGGCATTACTATTTAAACGGAAGTAAATATTTAATAATTTAAATGATCTTTTAAATTATATTTTTTTCTTTACATTACCATCACCAAAGGGTTTATTATATGATTACAATTTTAGTTCAATATTTGAACACACAAAGTGTCGCCACAATCGAATTCTTTTAAAACAGAGTTTTCTTAAATTTTATTATATCATAAATTTAAATTTTCTTTTTTATGATTAGAAATTAAATACTTCATTATAATGTAAATAGCAACATGAAATGAAAAAAACGAATTTGTTTTTAATAAAGTAAAATAATGGGTCTTATCGTTCTGGGCAATGAAAGTTTATTATGGATTATTGGAGCACTATGAGTTTTCAACGAATAGTCCTTGGAAAACTTGAGCTCGTTATAGACATTTATTTCCTATATAGATCTGACATGGATCTTGAAGCAATTAAGCAGGCCGTTTTGTACAGGTTAAAAATTGGAAGATTTCATGAAATAAAAGTTATTGCAAATATACTTAGTAAATAAATCTTCTTATTTTAGATGACCAGAGGCACACCCATGAGAAGCAAAGCAAGCCTAAATTAATTGTTTCATTCCTGAGCATACCCCCCCTAAAATTTTTCCCAATTACTGAAAGTCTTGTACTTTCAGATAACACAAAATGACAGAATCTTAAAGCTCAGGATTGGAACAGTTTTTTTTCACATCTTTTTCCTACACTTTTGTATCTATTTAAGAACACAATGAGTAGATAGTTGTGAAGCTACCTTACAAGGGCTTTAAGACAGTCGGATGAATTATCTGATTATTGAGGTGAGACATTATCAGGAAATATTTATCCCTGACAGTGAAAAAAAACTGACCTATGGTAGAGAACATACTACCTATAGTTAGTTATAAAGTCTTTCAGGAACCCTTGAAAGACACCTGTAACTGAATGTTGACATTTAACAGCATTAGGTTATAGTAAATATTATAGTTTGTTTACAAGCATTACCTCAGGAGTTTGGAATCGGATCAAGATTCTAAATTTGCTGTACACAGCTATAATCAAATGAGGGAGGTCTGGACTACTAAACAGTCAGAACCATCTCAACAAGCATGCACAGACACCCGTGCTCGCAAGCGATCTGTTAACAAACAACTAGAGTTTAGCAGATGTAAGTTAAGACGAGGAGTTCCTGTAAATAAGAACTCCCGACCCCTCAGACGGACATTGTCTGAATCTGAAGTTTTTGCAGGTGAACCAAGCCAGCTAACTGATTATATTCTTCATAATTGTGAAGAAACTGAATCTGGACCAGTAACTAGGTCCAGAAAGCGTACTTTACACCCACCATTGGACTTCTCTAGAGTAAAACTAAAGAGAAGTGTATCACTAGGCAGTGTCAGAACCAATGACACTAATCTGGCTAATATTGATGGCCAGGAACTAGTACCAGAACAACCATTAAGTGCTAGTACACCATTTGGATCACAGCTCCAGTTTGAGGCTGATAATCCTGATCATCTATCTGATACTGATGATAGGGAGGATCTAGATTGGGATCCATTTTCCCCAAACCTTACTTACAGTAACGTACCATCTATTGTTGACTCTGTTTTTGAGGACGCATTAGACTTAACTGAAAGAGGTCAAGACGACAACCTTCCTGGAAGCCTACCCAGAGCTTCCACTAGTACCCATAATATTTCTGTTGGATCCTTGAGTGATATTTCTACAATGGCTTCAAGGGATCCCAGAGAACTAATGCTTGAATGTGATGATGCACTCACTTTAGATGAATATTGTGAAGTTTTCGTTGCAGACCTTCAAAGTCGGACCCCTGACTTTCTTAATAGTCAGATTAAAGATATTGACCTGGCTATAAAAAGGGTTGGATCTAACCTGAATTTTTTCAGAAGATTTCCAAATCCTGAATTTACACCTGATGATGTAGATAAAGGAAAGGCGCTAGTAAAACGCCTTATGGATAAAAGCCTTGCTATTCAAGCTCATTTGAGCAAACCTGCTAACTCAGATAAAATCTCTGAGGAGTTAGCTATTGGAATCGAACAAATTGAAATTCCAAAATCTGCAGAAGATCAACAATCTCCTGGTAATAGCAATGACAATGGTCAGATTGGAAATAATCAAGGCATAGGATCAGTACCTGCCTTGCCACCAACTGTCCCAAGTCATCCACCTTTGGCTCTCAGACCCACAGACAGCCAATCCAATCATTTGACTCTAGCAATTAAAAAGGCTAGAGTTCATCAAAGACGAGATCCTATTCTAGTAGAAATAGCAGATCTTGGAGATTCTCTTGCTGAGTTGATTGCAGTAGATTGCAATCAACTTGGCAAGTTTAACAAAGTTCACAACAGGGTTAAGGAACTTCTTGATAAGAGCCTAAGAGCTTTGAAAAAAGCTCGCGACCTGTGTGATGATGCTATGGCATGTGAGTTAGCAAAGGATGCTCATAATCTTAATGAAGCATCCACTCAACTTGAAAGTTTAATTTATGAATGTGAGGGCCATGTTGACAACCAAAAAGAAAGACATGGATTCTCACATGGTAATATGCCTTCAAAGGACAAGATGGCTACCTTACCATTACCCAATTTTTCTGGGGGAAAGGATGATGCTCTTAACTTCTATACTTTCAAAGAGAAGTTCGAAGCATATATAGACTCACTTCCCTCCCTTGCTAACTGTGAGATTTTGTCAATCCTTAAAGAGAAATGTTTTCAAGGAGTTGCAGCAAAAATGGTTTCTTCTGAGAAGACAACTGTTGCTGTAATGGACAAACTTGCAAGCTTTTATGGCAGTAAAGACCTTATTCTTGCCAGAAAGAAAAAGCAAATTCTTGAACTAGGGCGCTGTCCAACCTCAGGTTGGGAGCAACAATTAAATTGGTTGGTTGAGGTGCGATCCCAGCTTGGATCAATCCAAGATTTTGCTATAGAATTTAAAGCTGAGAGTCTGTTGTATGGTAAAATTGATCTTGCCAATGCTGTATCAGGACTATTGATAAAAAAGCATTTTGAAGAGATCACCAGAACTTTCAGATCCCAAGTAAGTATGGGACTCTCAGATGGTGAGTTGTGCTATAATGCTTTGATGCGATATTTAGATGAAGAAATCCATCAGCTATCATATTGGCTTGCACACAGCGAAAGTAGATCTGTGCTGCAGTCAGCCCAACCCCAAATCCAATCTAATAATAATGGAATTAGGGGGGCCAGGAATCCACCTAAGGCCCAAGGTGCTACATATGTTTCTACAGAAACATCTGCACCATCAAATAGTACTCAAATATCAAATATGGGTACCCCAACCCCAGCCCTATTATACACAGGGGCTGGCAAGAAACCAACTCCCATGAAATGCAACTTATGTCATGGGAGACATACTCACATGTACAATTGTGAGCAATACATTCAAGCTCCTATTAAGGATAGGAAAAAGCTTAATGTAACAACTAAGAGCTGCTACAGGTGCTTGCGACTGGATGCACAGGTAGAGTTTACTTCAATTGAAGAATGGTGGAGCAAACACAAGAATGATTGCAGAACCAACTTTACCTGTAAAGTTGGGAAATGTCAGTATTCTGTCCATAGAATGCAAAAACATATTCTTGTGTGCGCTACTCATGGTGATGCTAATGCTGAGAGGTTGAATGAGTTCCAAAATTCACTTCCAGTTGGTCAAATACCCAACACCTCTCAAATAAATTATCTTATTGGACCTACTCTAACTGATAATGAAACAGTTAATGCATTAGTTCCATCTGAAGATGGTACTATTCCAGATGTAGGAACACCTGCCATATTTATGTGCCAGAAAATAAAGGCACTAGATGGCTCCCACATATTTGTCTTCTTTGACAGTGGCTGTGGTGCCGCAGCTATATCTACACATGCTGCCTCCAAAGTAGGCAGCACAGTGTTTTGCCCTGGCCCTACTTCTATGAATGTAGCAGGGGGTAATACCATAATGTTACCACATGGTAGTGATAAATTCTACCTGCCTATGACAGAATCCCAGGTCAAGGCCACAATCATTGCTACCAAGATGGATCGCCTTACTGCACCATTTCCTGTCTGGGAATTGCAATAGGCCTATCAAGATCTTGTCCGCCACTACAAGGGCAATGAAATCTTACCTACAGTACCCAGCAATATAGGGGGCTGTGAGGTTGATATCATATTAGGTATCAAATACAATACCTATTATCCATACTTGGTATGCACACTACCCTGTGGGTTATCACTCTATCATAGTCCATTTGATGGAGTTGATGGCCATGCAGGTGTTCTTGGAGGACCCCATCACTCTTGGGCAAAAGCCAAGGAAACTGTGTCCTTTAAAGGTACAGCCTCGTTCTTTACAAATGAACTTAAGGCTTACAGATATATTAACAACTCATTGCTTGAATCCGGAAAGTCTTGGATTGCTGCTAATGAGGATGAGTCTTGGGAAAATATAGACTCAAATGAGTTGGTTTACAGCAATGAAGAACCTGTAAAACTCAACAAGGATTATGACCTTCAAGATCTCAGTGCCAAGAAAAAGCTCAAACGTTACCTTGAAATTGAGCTGCTTGGTACAGAGGCCTCATACAGGTGTATATCTTGTAGAGGATGTGTGGATTGCAAGCATGGAGACAAGCTTGAAGCCACCAGCCTTAAAGAAGAGTCAGAAGATGCTCTTATACAGTCAAAGACCCATTATGACATTGAAAGGAAGAAAATAACTGCTTCCCTTCCATTCACCTCAGATCCTACAAAGGATTTAGCCCCGAACAGGCATATTGCTCTGAAAATCCTGAAAGGGCAAATGAAAAAGCTAGCTAAAGACCCAGAAGCTAAAGCTCAAGTCATAGCCAGCCATGAAAAACTTGCTAGTCGTGGATACAGTTGCAATGTCACAGATTTACCTCCAGAGCACCAGAAACTATTGGTGGATCTGCCAGGTGAATATTACCTCCCTTGGCGATTTGTTGCCAAAGAGGGCTCTCTATCAACTCCCATTAGGGTGGTTTTTGATGCATCATCCCGAACAGCAACTGGAAAATCTTTGAATGATGTCCTTGCTAAGGGATCAAATAAGTTGGAAAAGATTCTAAATCTCAACTTAAACTTTAGATCTGGCCCACATGCTTTCTGTAGTGATATTCAGATGGCCTACAACCAGATTGCGCTGAACCCAGAACATTACAGGTGGCAGCGATACCTCTGGTATAAGGACCTTGATCCAGATGGTCCTATTGAAGAGAGGGTTATTTTGGCAGCCATATATGGTGTCACTTCATCTGGAAACCAGACCTATGAAGGTATCCAGAAACTTGCAGATCATGTGATCAAGAATCACCCTCAACATGCTAAGGGTGCAACCACATTAAAGAACAAAACATATGTGGATGATACAAATGATACTGCTTCATCAAATGAAGAACTTGATGAGATTATTGGTGGTCAGGTCTTCACTCTTAAAGAGGGTGGAATGGCTGCTAAATCATACACTAGAACTGGAGTTCCTCCAGATGAAAGTGTTTCCAAGGATAGAGAAACAGTATCCTTTCTTGGCTATCGATGGAATCCTGTCAAGGATTGCCTTATGTTAGATGCCAAAGAACTCTATTTTGGCAAAATCAAAAGAGGCAAGCGCCCATTGCCAGTCCAAGGCAATCTTAAAGATGCACTTGCATTGACTTTTACTAAGAGAACCCTTCTTAGTAAAATGGGTGGCAACTTTGACCCGATTGGGTTAATTACACCCTGTTCAGCTAAATTTAAATATGATTTTCATGCAATACTCCATGAAGGTAAAGGTTGGGATGATTTGTTACCAGAGAAGTATCTAGATGTTTGGGTTGACAACATTAACATGATGGTCCAAGTCACTGATGTCAAGTTTCCAAGAGCAGTCATGCCCAAAGATGCCTTAGAACCCATAGACCTCTTTGTTAGCATGGACGCTAGTCAGCATCTTGCTATAGTTTGTGTTCATGCCAGAACTGAAAATAAGCATGGACAGGTATGTGTCAGGTTAGTTGCTGGCAAGTCTAAAATTGTCAGTGGCTCCACTATACCTAGAGCTGAGCTAAAAGCTGCTGTAGCTGGTGTTACCCTGGCTGACACAGTTATCAAAAATTTAAAAGGCAAAGTGCGAAAAGTCACTTATGTTACAGACTCCTCTGTTGTTCTGTCCTGGATCAGTCAGGACACTAGACCAATGTCACTTGGCATCAAAAGCTCTGTTATAGAAATCAGACGTTTTTCTGAAGTAGAACAATGGAGACACATACCATCAGCAGAAAACATTGCTGATTTAGGCTCCAGGATGAATGCATCTGTGAAAGACATTGATGAACATTCAGAATGGCAGAATGGTAAGAGATGGATGTACTTAAAGTATGAGGACATGCCACTCAAGAGAATATCTCAGATAAACTTGGATAAGGAAGCTGAAGTTGCTGTCAGCAAAGAGATTTCAGTGAACTATACTGATCCCTTACCAGGTAAGTCTCAAATTGAGGAAAGGAAGGTATACAGTAAGTATCTGTACCTACCTACAGCCTTACCATGGCGCAAGGCTGTTAGAGTCATTGCAATCTGCAACAGATTTTGCAAATATGATTTTAAATCCAGGCTTAAAGCTGATCAGCGAGTTACTCGTAGTAGCAAGACCAAAGCTGCTGAAAAAGCCATGTCACTTGCTCTCACATTTACACATGATGAGTTAGCAGAAGCAGAAGATTACTTCTTTAAGAAAGCAACAAAAGAAGTATATCGCTTTAGCAATCCCAGGGAGTACAATAATAATTCCTTAGTTAAGAAAGGGATATTGCTGTATTCTGGAAGAATTTTGGAAGGACAAGCTATCAATGATGTTGAAAAGATCATGTCTGACATAAGACCACTTAGTTTTGTCAGACCAATCATTGATAGGTATTCATCTGTGGCATACAGTATCATGTTATATGCTCACAATGAACTTTTTCACCACAGAAACACAAATGCCACATTGAATGAGTCTCGGAATATTGCCTTTATATTAGGAGGCAGAGACTTGGCAAAGGAAGTAAGAGCAGCTTGTGTGCATTGCCGCAGGTACAAAGCTCGCCTTCTTGAAGCTGAAATGGCACCAGTCCATGAAAATCTACTGACCATAGCACCACCATTTTACTTTACACAGGTGGATCTTATGGGCCCATTTACAGCAATCTGTGAACACAATCACAGATCATCAGTCAAAATATGGGGCATGGTAGCTAGAGATCCATCATCTGGCGCTATAGCTGCCCATGTAATGACTAAATATAGTACTGAAGCCTTTCTACAAGCCTTCATGCGATTGACACATCGCTATGGAGTACCTGCTAAAGTTTTTTCTGACCCAGGATCCCAGCTGGTCAAAGCAGGCAAAGATACTAAGTTGTCTTATGCTGACATCACTCGTACCCTTAATGGTAAATTTGATGTCACTTTTGACCATGCAGTAAGTCCTACTGCTACCCCAAACTTTCAAGGTTGTGTTGAAAGAAACATTAAAGAGATTAAAAATATTTTTCACCAAACCTATAGTGGTTTAAAATTGGATGTTGTTTCATATGAAACAGCATTTAGTTATTGTGCAAATGAGCTCAACAACATACCTCTATGCCTTTCATCTAAAACAGATGATTTAGGACATGTTGACCTGATAAGTCCTAACAGACTTATAATGGGGCGCAACAACCGTAGAGCCCCTACTGGACCAGCATCACTAGCCCAACCAGGTAGACTGTTAAAACAGATCCAGTTAATGACAGAATCCTGTAGGAAAGTCTGGCGAACTGAACATATAATGAATTATGTTCCTAGACCTTCCAGGTTCAACAGTTCAACCAGAAGAAGGTGATATTGTAATCTTTAAGAAAGATCAGGAAGAACTAAGTTCTGATCATATTTGGCGTATTGGACGTGTAACTGAATGTATAGTGTCTAAAGACAACATTGTTCGCACTGTCCGCATCCAGTATAGAACAGACTGGAAAAATAAGTTCCGTGAAACCACTAGAGGAACTAGGAGTATTGCCAAACTATTTGCTGAAGATGAGATCCCTTTCATTGATCAGCTAAATGAGAGTAGCCTTCATGCTAACGCTCTCTATTTCAACTATCTGAAGACCAATCAGAAAGTTCATGATTTTAGGCACAATGAAGCCTACCCATTCATTCTACCCTTACCATGGGAAGAAGACTAATTATGATTGTATGATTCATGTACATAACCTTTAAAACATAAAAACAAAACTAAAAATATCAAAATACTAAAAAAATCAAATATTTAACATTGTATTATTATATGTTTATTAATTGTGATAAAATATTATAAAATAAAAATTTAAAAATATATTTATTATTATTTGTTATATTTCAGCTTGCAATCATGGGAGTACCTACTGGTCATTTCTCCCGCCCCCCCAGTGTACTATATGTACAATATAAATCTTCTTATTTTAGATGACCAGAGGCACACCCATGAGAAGCAAAGCAAGCCTAAATTAATTGTTTCATTCCTGAGCATACCCCCCCTAAAATTTTTCCCAATTACTGAAAGTCTTGTACTTTCAGATAACACAAAATGACAGAATCTTAAAGCTCAGGATTGGAACAGTTTTTTTTCACATCTTTTTCCTACACTTTTGTATCTATTTAAGAACACAATGAGTAGATAGTTGTGAAGCTACCTTACAAGGGCTTTAAGACAGTCGAATGAATTATCTGATTATTGAGGTGAGACATTATCAGGAAATATTTATCCCTGACACTTGGTGCGCTAGACACATGGTGTGGGCGGTCCACAGCGAGACCAGGCGGGGAACATTTTTGTGGATCAAGGATCACAAAGTTCAGAGCAGGACAGGGGTGCGGAACAATTACATTTTCTTTGTTTAAGTCAGGGATCTTGATGAATAAATGTGAGGCATTGTTCATAAAATTTCGGGGTACATTGAAATTTACTTTCCAATGTCCTCCCTCGTCCTGGTTTTAATATTTTATCTTAATATATTTAGATCCATTTCAGTATTGTGTAAAAGGTAAGGGTAGAAATATATAGCTTAGATCTAGAGAAGGAAAAGTAAAAAGAAAGAGACAACAGTAATATTTAAAAAGAGTAAAATAGATTAAGACCTAGGGGAGAATTTTAAAAAATGAGAGATAGTAAAAGTAAAAAAAAGTTAAAGTTCAAGAAATGAGCCCCCTTTGCTACATTTAAGGAATAAAACCAGATGCCAAAATAATCGTTTTAAAGGTATTGAACTTTATGAAGATTTTTGAAACTATGTGGTAAAAAGCATAGTAATTCTAAAAATTTGTTTATTAAAACACGATGGAATAAAATAATTTGGCAAAAATTTTACATTTCAGAAACCCTCTTCAAAATTGTGATTCCTGTGACAGCAATGTGTTGCAATTGCATATACATAACAGTTATCTATACGTCTAAAGCAATTTTGTTGAATTTTACTTCGCTAAATATGTGTAATCAAGCATCGCCTCAGTGCATGTTTTCATCCTTGTTTTGCATCTCATATTCGGCCTACAACTTAATCATAGGAATATAAACTAGTCAAAACAACAATTTCAAGTCAAAATTTTTTATGCTTTTCAGATTTTGAAAATATTACACTTAAAAATTAATTTTTTCTCTTTATATTATAATCTGAATTCGCATTTCTTTCATTTAGAAACAAACTTGTTCTATGCCATGTTTATATGATTATTTGGTTTGTTGAATGATATTAAAAGGTGAAAGTTGTCTTTACTATATAATAGATTTACTTAAAGTATTAATCAGGAAGTTTAAGAACAATGATAGAAAATCAATTCTACCCCTTTTACTCTAATTATTATTAGCTACTTTTAATTTGTTTATTACATATATATTTTGGGAAGATTAATTAATTTTCTATGATCTATCCCTGCCTCCCTGTGTGTCAATGGTTCTCTTTGGGTAGGTAGAAAAGCCAGATCTTGTGTGTGTGTGTGTGTGTCACTGAGGGATGGGGTGGGCACAGTTTAACCCAACCCCCTGGTTTGTGCCAGTGTCCTTGCCCCTCTATCAAACTAAACATAGGCCTTAAACTTTTAACAACTAAAGGAAACAAAAGCGTTTTTTTAGATTTAGTTAAAGTTAAAATGTTGAAATCCTCTGTAATATAACTATAGTGTTTTTAGTAATTGAAGCAAGGCTTTTCTAAAATTTCAAAAGAAAAAGTCCTTATAGGAATTTTTAGTTTAATAATTTTAATGCGGTTATGAACTTATATTTAGAATAGTTAATTTTATAAAAGATAAGTTAAACAAGGATGACAACATCCATAAATAGTTAAGCACAAAAATTATGAATAGAAATACGGACAAAGTGATTTGAAGAAAACATATACAGTGGTCAGTAATCAAGAATAAATCTATAAATAAATTTTTTTTATGCTTTATATTTCTATTTTTGTAGCATGACTGTCAGACTGACAGCGCAAGTAAATTATATACTGGATGCTCCTTTGTACTGGGAATCTTTTTTAAAAAATGCAGTTGTTTGTCTTAATTAGCAGCCCATAAAATTTGTTTTTTTCCATAGCGTTATAGAATGACGGACGGACATAAATAGTGAATTACAGAGTAGCTTAGTTATACTGAAATAAAACATCTGGAAGCATCGTTTCATTTTTGTATAATTTCAGCTAGAAGTGAGATCAAGAATGTCCAAAATCCAGGTGATCCTGGTGGCCAGAACTCTGGTTCTGGCACTTTTACTCAACTTTGTGAAGGCACAAAACGTCAGGTGAAAAAGCAATTTTGATGTATTATATTTTTTTCTATAAATAGTTTTTTATTTGGAGCAATTTTATATTTGACTTTTAAAAATAATAAGCTTTAAAATAGGACAAGAACAAAAAAGTTATCAAGGCAAATTCGTAAATTCTTACTCATGACGAAGGCTAGTTTCAGGGAGGTCGGGGGACATTGGACCAATAAGGTACTCAATGTTTAATAATCGTGGTCTTTAATTTGTTGACTTAAAACCTTTGGTACCTATATAATAAAGGTTAATAAACTTGTGGTGTCTAAACTTATCGACCATTGTTTTATCCCTGATAATTAGTTACCAATTAAAGCGGCTTTAGATACCTTTTTTTTTATACAAATTAGCAAAAAGACACCTTATACTCTTTTTACTAGGGATGATGGACTGTGTGGTCCAGGTAACCTGTCCCCCAACGGAGGTCCAGCTGAGTGTGAGCATATTCCTCCATTTCCAACATGCTGCCAGAAGAATGGCCACTGTGGATGGGATTGTGATGGAGGTAATCAACAACAAATCATATTTTCTATGCAATATGGACTCAGGGAGGAGGGTACATTGGACTGAAAATTTATTGGAACCCAAGGTTTTATGACCATGATCTAATTCGTTGGCTTGAAACTTAGGATACTTTGAATTTTGATTGATTGGTTCAGACTTAAAAACTAGAAATGTCCGGATTTTTAACCAATAGTTCTAATCCAAAGAAGGGAAAGTTTTGTTTAACTTTTTTTTGGATTTGTCTATTGTTATCCCATAAGGTAATTGCATTGGACTTTACACAATGAATTTGAAGTTTTTACCTTGGATTTTATGTAAACTTTTTTTACGCATACATAGAATATAATATAATATATAGAATATTTTACAAATTTATTTTATGCGTTAATTAAAAAATATATTAACTTTATTTAGTTTCAACTGGTGGAAGTCGACCAGCCTCCGCTCCTGCCCCCGCCTTTGTAGCTGCACTGGCTCCAGCCCCTGTCAGGAAACCTGTGCAGCCGACATTCACCAGCAACGGTGTATTCCGTCCTGATGGCAAGTGTGGCACTGAGTATCCGCTGGAGGATGGAACTATAGCTGAGTGTGATCCTAATTCTGAATATTTCTGTTGCTCTGCTTTTGGGTTCTGTGGTAATACACAAGTAAGCTAATAAATTTTGACGACCTCTACATTTGCCCCCCAAATATTATTTTATATTTATTTCGCTTGTTGGTTATACCTTATACCTGGTTAATATCTGCCTAAAATTCAAGAAAAGATTTATAACAAATTAGTCTTTCTAGACAAATACGAGGGAACAGCTTTCCTTAGATTTTAATGTCTGGATCATTGAAAATCGAAATTTTTTAGGCATTTCTGATTTCCAGATCTTCTATAAAACACGAGAGGGAGGATGCATTGGACTTAAATTTGATGAAATAAAATTTTTAAAGTTTTAAATCATTATCGTCCATTTTCTTAGCCCTTAAGATCCCTGTATAAAACACACAGACTTAGAGATTAAATGAATTTAGATTTTAAGTAGATTTTTCGCCTTTGAAAAAAAAATTGTAAAGTAACTCTGACTAACGTGTTTTCATACGTTGAATAGACATATTTTTAACTTATTATATAATTAATTATAATAGGATAATAAAATAACAAAATAACAAAATGTTGAAAAAAATTCTTTGTTTTAGGAGCATTGCTACTGTGAAACCTGTGTAAACTACCGTCCAATTAATCTTTCTGGCAAGGTACGCTCAGATCGCCGTTGCGGCGACGAGTTTCCTCTGGACGACGGGACACCCAGTGAGTGTGATGGAACCAGTCCTAACCATTGTTGCAGCAAGTTTGGATACTGTGGACCTGGGCCAGATCACTGTGATTGTCCTGGTTGTGTTGATTTCAGGTTAATTATTATGTTTGGTAGAATTATATCAAAAGACTAAAAATGTATTTGGGAGCATATCAAGAGAAAATATTCCATGAACTTGAACTGTCCCATTTCTACTTTTAGATTGGACCTCTTAAACAAATGATATCAAAGAAGACATTTTTTTTCCATTTGAACTAATTTTTCCCATAATCTTTTAGAAGTGGATCTGGAATAGAAGTGCAACTGGTTGAAGGCCGTGTCAGAACTGATCGTCGCTGCGGAGCTTCCTTCCCACTGGACGATGGTCTGCCCAGCGAGTGTGACGGCTCCAGCGCCAACCCTTGCTGCAGCAAGTGGGGCTACTGTGGCCCCGGTGACGAGCACTGTGCCTGCGATACGTGTATGGACTACAGGACAGAGGTGGACAAGGGTAAGGACTGGGAGGGAACCTGGAGGAAGGATCGGAGGTGTGGCGAAGAGTTTCCGCTGCCGGATGGCTCTGGGCCGACCGAGTGTAATCCGGATAGTGATAATTTTTGTTGCAGCAAATGGGGATTCTGTGGCGGAGATGATGAACATTGTGGCTGTCCTCAGTGTGTCAATTATAGAAATAAAAAGTAAATTTCTTATGTTAATGTAAAAATAGAAGAAAAAAATATATATTTATAATTTTATTTTATGCAAAATTATTTAAAACCCAGTGTTACCGTTTCTTATTCTGCCTAGTTGCATATACTCTATATTTGTTATTTAGTTGATTATTGCATCGAATATTAATCGGTTTCGAAGCCAAACTGAAAAATAATAAACGGCCGTAGCTATACAAGACTCACTTTATAAACATTCTGCAGTCCTATTCACCATGTCGTCCATAATCTATTTTATAAATCCACAGCGAGTAGCCGCCGTTAACAGCTTTTATCGTTTCTTTATTTGCATACCAAATTTTGTTTTGGGTTCTGAATACACTCGATCTTAATAATATTCATAGTTTACATATCAAAGACGACTTTTGGAATAGGAACAATCTAAAAAGCAAATCAAATCTAAATAAACAATTGAAATTTTGAAGTTTCAGTAGTTCGGGAATGTTATTGGATTGTAAATGAAAAGATGTTAATGAATTATGGCCCCCTTCAGCATTGAAAAGTCTCTTTTGTACATTATTATGTGTAGCTTGCTCCAAATGCACCCAAGAACTATATCAGATTTTTTTTGGCCTACAATGCCAGTTCTAATATTGTCTGGAGTTTATTTGTGTGATCCAACGTTTGACCACCAGCTGGATCAGTTTTATTTTCAATAAAATAAGCCCTTTATGTATTATTTTGTAGATTTTTTTCTGTTATCTTTGTCAATTTTTCATCATCATTTCATAAAACGGTCAGTAGTTAAGCTATCAAAATATCTTTATTTTTCTAAGATAGCTAATTTATGAAGGGATTAATAAGCATTAAAAAAAAACAGTTTACATTGGTTACCCTGTATATGGTAGGATCGATTTGATCTCAGATTTTTAAGCAACACCTGACATAATTTCACCAAAAAACTATTGGTAAGGTTTTGTAAATCACCTGTTTTGACAGGTTTATCTCTGGACGTACTAGTTATACATATCAATGGATTTATTATTACTTGGATCAGATTATTATGTACTCTAATAAAGTGAAACTTGTAACTAGCCAAAGTAACGATTCCCCCATCCCCCCTTTACCCCATCCTCTTGCCTCCTACTGGATTAATAATAAATTGACCAATAAATTACAGGGGAAAAAAAACCTAAATTGACGACAATTTTTCCCACATCATAATATCCACGTATATTACATCCTATTACAAACACATCTCTAGACTCATCTACACAAATTATGTATTAGATACCAACTTGCAGGAATAGGGTATAACCAACAAGCGAAATAAATCTAAAATAATATTTGGGGGCAGATGTAATTGTAAAGGTCGTCCATTCTACTATGTGTTGATCCCCAACGACCGCTGAAAATCGCGTATAGGTTTCGTGTTTTTTTACAAAATTTATTTCGTTGTTGGTGTAAGCTGACCAACTTAAAACGACCGAGATAAATAACAATCATTGGTTAAATAAAACTTAAATAGCAAAATAGCAAATATTAACAAAATAATTAGTCATGAATTTTATTTGAATAAATAGTATAAAAATTACATATGATTATTTAGTAAGGATTGAGTCAGTGTATGTGTACAGGGTTCTTTTGTGGTCCTAAAATATAATACAAATTATTATTTAATTTTAATTGATACTTCAATAATTTCTTAAAACCTAACTTTAATCATACTTATCAGTATATTATTTATCGCCTTAGTATCTAAGAATTTCAATCAGTAGAGGGTGAAAATGAGGCCTCAGGGAAATCAACCTTTTTACAATTTTAAAAATCAGTTGGAGGTCCAATAAACCTCTTTCCTCTTTAAAAAAAAAGCTATCCCCCCCCTAGCCATACAAAATAGCCTAAATCTCACCAATTCAAAAAAATGTTTCTGTGATCTTAAGAAACACACACACTCACAGACAGTCATCTTATTACATTATTCTATATGGTGATTACCTCACAAAATTTAGGTTGTTCAATCTGTCTGGGAATAATTCTGTTGAGGGCCAACTTTATAATTTGTTGCTGCTCTTCCAACATTTTCTCCATGGAGTCGTTCTCAGATACCAATCTAGCATTTTCCTAAAAATATTAATAATGCATTATTTTTTCAGATGATAGGCAACCAAATACCTCCTTTGATTTAATGTGATCATCTGGGCATATGGGATACGATACTCTAACTCCCACATATATAGGTTAAGTATCATCCAACAGAAAACCAACCCTTTAAATGTGCGACCTTTGTCTTAAAGTCCTAACTGTTCATGGTATTTGGTTGCGCCTGATTAAGGTGCAAGGCATTCCCCATACTCTATTAGTACTATTAGTGCCAGACATAGCAGCAGTAGGTATCATTTTTAACGTCTCTAGTATGACGCAGCATGGACCAGACAAAACCCTACACCTACCAGACAGCAAGTTTTTGACCTAGGCTACAGAAAATTATGAATTACTTAGTCTGTATAAAATCTCTTTGAATCAGGTGTCTTGTTCGAATATTGGCTATACTACGGCATATTAAATGCTACTGCTATTTTAGGATTGTCAATGTCTGAGGTTGTATTTATTATCTGTTTTTTTTTGCCTGGTGTTACTTGATCTCATATCTTGTCATTTACCTTTAGTAGAAGTTCGTTTTGTCTAACTTGGTTGGTGGATTTTATTTTCTCTTCATTCAATGTCTTTTGGATTGTTTCACATTTCTTGCAGACTAGTTGCTCTTTGGATTTATGCAACTTCTCATTCTAAATGAAATAAAGAAAATGTCAATGACTCGTTTCACGCTAATTTGGCCGCGTTAAAGCCATCAAATACCCCTTCTCGGGCTCTCCTTCATCTATTATGTGAAAGTGCAAAGGATTCTTAAAGATCCTGTCCGCAACCAAATAACAATAAATATTTATAAAAGTACAAATAAAGTTAAATTTTGGATGACATTTAAATGCTTGGCCGCTTGAATTATTCTTTTTAGGGTTAGCTTGATATAGGTCTATGTCCGATTTTTATAGCACTTGGAAAACTGTATCTCTTTGTGGTCTTCGGATATAAAAGTACTTTATTATTTGTTAAACATTTATTTCATTAGTAATACATGTCCGCAAGAAGTCTAGATTAGGACATATTTGATCTTTAGGCCTAATTTACCTAACTACCAAATAAAAATAAAAAACTTGAAAAAAATGTTTAAAATTTGAATTATTTTACCTTTAGGTTGCAGAGCTGTAATTCTAGATTTTTAACTTTTGTGTTTAGATTTATATTTTCTTGTTGTACTGCTCGTACATCTAACTCTTCACTGTTGTTATTCCTTACAAATAAATAATTTTAATTCATAATAGTTATTTCTCGCATCGTATTATAAACGGCTTTCCGCGGATATAGAATGTACAATTATAAGATTAAAACCAGTTTTTTAAGCCCCTAGGTGCCGTAGGCAAAAGCTAAAAAAACTGGTTTTAATCTTATGATTGTATATTTTTATATTCGTAGAAAGCTGGATGTAATACGATGCTTGACATAGTTTTTTCGTTTGATGAGAACCGGTTCCTATCCACCGGATTCGAATAAATACGAGAAATGCTTTTACAAATAATTCAGAGTAGTTAAAAGTTTATTCCATCAAAATAATTCTTTTTATTAACTCTACCCGTTAAATAAAATGTGTGTGCGAATGGGGCGTTTGTCCATAGTTAGGTATGGAGACCGCTCTTCTATGAGTACTACTAAAACCTAATTTTAATGCAATACACATAGACATTCTCATCGTCGGTTCGTTTGTTTAGAATGCTTAACCCTCTATTCCCACAAGTATAATACGAATTTGGTTGAGCTGGTGGAAGCTCAACAAAAGACCCACGCGAAGTATTATGTTGCTTTAACCTAAGAATAAATGGTTGGTTTTGATATTCGATTAGAATTATATAAGTATATTAAGTATTAAGGAAGGAAAATGTTTTTATAAAGTGTATTTATATTACAAGTGCATAAGTTAAGTATGAAAATATTTACAGGATAAGTGTTAAAAGTATAAGTAGAGTAGGACAGAAATGTGCCCTAAGTCCCAAGCAGTGAATTGTGCTAAGTGTTAGAGTTCTAACATAAGGCCTGAGCTCAATTCATGCTAAGTACTAAGGGGCCTAAATTTAAACTACAATGCATGCCAAACAACTAAGTCATTACCTTTTAAAGCCAGAAAGAGAAGTTGATGGTAGGAGAGTTAATAAATAACTGAATAAATTCAAGAGGTACATGCTATAACATTAGCTCTGGACCAGGATTTTAGTGTTTGTCTGTGCAATTAAATATCTGTGTGTTAATATGTGACGTAAATCAGGCATGGTTGTAGGCATACATATATGTACTGGTTGTTTATATGATTACATTAACTATAAACATAATATCTTTAATAAACATATACTATTAGCAAATCACATACAGATTACCATGAATAGGCTAGCGTTACCCGTATATGGTGTCATATAGGTAAAGATAGGCCTATGAATGCATAAATTGATACAAATAATGCCTTGGGCCTAGCTAAAGTAATTGTGTCTTGCCCCTGAGTGCTACTAGATAATTGCAGGGCACGTGTCAATCAAAGATTCATAATATGATCTATAAAGTGTTGACTTTATATCAAGCATAGATAGATAGTTGTGGATGCGAAGCATTTCTGTAAAAGTCTCATATGTACGTTCAAAGAATTTGAAAATTGAGGGTCGCATCTCCAATGGGGGTAAGTTGTTAAAAAAGAAAAAAGAGAAAAAGAAAAAGTTTAGTAGTCCCAGTATATAGGCATATATAATAAACTATAAATGTATTCCAAGCTAAGTTAAATACGCTTTCCATTAAGAAAGTATGCTTTGCGTATTTTCATAGCTGGGTATACAAGATGATAAACCTCCCAAATAGAATACATTCTTTTCTTGAGGGGTTTAGTTTTATCTAACATTGTCACATCAATAAATGTTTTTGCGTTGGTTGTTCTGGATAGTTCAGCTTCTTCTGATGATGAACTAGGTGGTGAAGTGCTCTCGTTCGAAGTGTAGGTTGAGGTTGGGGGTGAGGTAGATATGTAGCCAAGGGCGTCCACTTGTGCTACCTCGTTACCATTCTCGTCCAAGGTGATTGAGTGATTTTCCAGGTCATAGTAGAGTTGGTTGAGGTCATTTGTAGAGAGGGATAGTGTGCTGCTGGAGCTGATGTCACTATCGGTCTCCACTCTACTATCTTCTCTGGTATTCAGGGCTGTATTTAACAAGAAATTCCTGATGGTGATGGACAGGTTCTCTGAGAATCCATCGTACTCTGGTGTGGTGATAATGTTGTTGTTCTCGTCTATAGTGTCAAGGTGTTGACAGGAACACAACCGCAATCCGTCCAAGGTAGGGTGGTGGTAGGGCTCCAATACTCCATGATCATCTAGGTTATCTCCAGGCTGGTCCATGGTAGATCCTAAAAAGAGTTAGTGCGCGTGCTCCAACCGGTTCCTTGGGGTATCCTGGCTATGGTAATCTAAACAAAAGAAATTTTAATAATCTTTTATTAATCATTTTATCCCTGGGATATTATAGAAATTCTTTTCGTTACAGATAGACCTATAATGGATTGATTTGTTATCTCTATTTCTGTTAAATATAACTGTTTCCTGAATTTAAACAATATTTTATATAAAAATGTATAAGTACAATTAGTATTTACATATCGTATTAATTTCTTTGGTTACATTACTCGTATATATGTATAAATATAAGATTTTACTAACAATAGTTGGTAACCCTTGTTTGTATATTTTGTATATGTACATATGGTTTATACCATTGTTGGCATTAGCTGTATTTATCTTATTTTTTTACACGAATAAATTTTAATCATTTTAAAGACTAATGTCTTACATTACATCGCTTGTCAAGTATACCTTTTAGACTTAATATCTACAAAATATATCGTTCGACGTCCGTAATTAAATTTTACGTGACAATAAGTTGTCAACCCTTTGTTTATGTTTGGGCGGTCAAAAGTGATAGGGGTTGGATTTGAGCGAGGTTATAAAAAGCTGGCGGCCCAGTAATTATGCTCATTTCATTAATAATTGTCTTTGCGAGCGGAGCTTGCGTTCGAGTGTTTAATTTTACCGCTAAATTCTAAGAGAATTTATATAAAAGTGATAAAATATAGTAACCCGTTTGTTTTATATGAATGTTTTTATGTTATAGATTGTTGATATGCCCATTATTGCATTCGTTAGCCTCTATTTAAGACTCAAGAATCTTATTTTCTTCGTCGATAAGGCCTTTATCACTATATTTTTGATCGAAAGTGGATTAGAAGCAATATGGGTATATCTTCAATCTACGACAATTTTGTTTTATATAATATTTGTAGTTTTGATAGGACATATCTGAATCATCGGGCACATTGACGTACCTTGTTTTGTTTACGTTTTCCGTCTGCAAAAGTTAAAGTCGTTCATCGTAAGCAAAACTTATATTGACACAGATATGTTCCATCATTTTATTCGTTTTATCTTTTGATTACTGCGTCCCTTTTTTATAATCAAAATGTATTGAGTCCTGACTCAAATCTTCTAAAACAAGTTTATTATAGGTTTTAAAATAAGATTTTCCTTTTACTTAATTCAATTATAATGACGCTAATTGATAGGTTATTTACGTTACGAGTAACTCAACCATATTTATTTTAAAATGGTCGCTTACAAAAATTATATTTAGCTAGCTTTATCGATAGTATTTTCAAAACGTCATTGAAAATATTCAGATTTAGCTAGTACATAAGTTTTAATTGCTTGATACATCATAATGAAGATGTTTTTGATAGCTCAGCGATAGCTATTTTTAAGCGTTGAATCATGTAAGATTAATTACATATTCTTTAACTTAACTGAATCTGATAAAACAAAGTTTTAATGTTTGGATAGCTTAACGATAGCTATTTTTAAGCGTTGAATCATGTAAGGTCAATTACATATTCTTTAACTTAAAGAATTTTACTTTTTAAAATAATAAATCAAAGTTTTAATGGTTAGGAAGCTCAACCATAGTTGCTTAAAATACAAAAAAAATATTCGTGTGTACAGTCTTTTTCATAAAATTAACTTTACTATATTGCCTTTCAGAATCACTAGTCCTTTATTTTAAATTTACATCCGCTCATAATGTATATTCCTGACAGCCTCGACGCGCATCTGAATATTAAGGAAAGATTCGAGGAATCGATGAGAGCGGCTGCGGCCACTCTTGCCAATTCCTCGCTTCTCGAAACCTCCTTAGACGACTCGAGTTCAGTGTACAGCGACGCGTCTGGGATGCCAAGCCTTGCTGATGTCGATGACTATGGGAGTACAAGTACTTTTGATACTGTAGAGTCCGAAAGGGATCAAGGGGAGATGTTTGGCAACGAGCATCTCTCACTGATGCTTAGTAGAACGATACAAATCATCTGGTCTCTCCTCAATTCGGTGATGCAGAACTCCTGCGGTGACATTGGTGACGATGTTGCCGGAGGTGATTCTGGGTCTGCCGAGTCGAGGAGAGACCAGAAGACGAGTCTGGACGCACTCAACATGGATGGCTTAATTAACATGTTGTTGGGTTTAGGCTTGTTTTCATGTGCTCTCATAGTGGTCTTCTTCGGTGCTGTAGGGCTTGAGACTCTAACACGTTTAGACAACACCTCAGACAGGTCGCTGGCTCGCTGGATAAGAGATGTATGTACGCGCCTCCGTAATATAGGCGTCAGGACCATTGAGCTTCTTCACTGCGGTAACAGGACCAACAGGACTAGATCTGGAGTTACGTCGCCAACTGTGGAGCCGTCGGATACAGGCATGTACGAAGCCGCTTCCTCTGTGATGGATGATATTCTGTCAGATACACAGGTGAGATTTCTTCTGTTGTATATTTCTTTTCTGTTTTGTATATTTTTTTTTCTTTTCTAGCCACCTGTTTTGTCTAATAAAGCATCATGATGTTGCAGGGTTGTTCTGTCCTATTCTCACTTCCTCAACGTTGACTTTCGGCTCTTCCATATATATCGCTCACCGTTTGTCGTCGTTTTATGTCACCAGAGAAATCCGCTCGATTACCGCAATTAAATTGAGATACCAGTTAACATTTACTAAAATCTTAATTAGCAACCTAATATTATTTCCCTCTGGGAAGGTTGAGAGTTTGCTCGTGCCGCACGTTTCTCATTGGGATTTTAAGTGTTAGATCAAGTCTTTAATGTTTCCTTTTTGTTTTAGGCTCCCTCTGCTAGTCCATCGACTCCAGCCGAAGTGAGATCCAGAGTTGGGCTATTTGCTGTACACCGCCTGTCTGCCACTGAGGATCGAGTTACTGGAAGTAATGTGCTTGCGGGATTGGACACCCCGTCGGGAAGTCCTGGCTTCCGTCCGTTGATCTTTGATCAAACAGAGCGTCTACATGTAAGTATCCATGCTTTAGTTTTTCTATTAATTTTCAGAAAGAGGCTGTACATTTGTACACGTATCCAGAGGTATTTGCAACTAAAATTCTTTTATTGGTAGAATATTAATCTTAAAATGTATGGTTGCATAAGCATTTTTGAACCGATCTAAGATTTTAATTCTAATATAAAGTGGGTCGAATCGCTACCTAATCATATAGCTTTACAGGATTTTAGGCATTCTCATTTCCTGATTTTCCTAGATTCTTTGTTGGTGTTGCGATTAAACTAATAAAATCTATTATATTCTAGGCAACCAACTCAATCCCCCTGACGCAGTTCTACACCACTATGGGGAGGTGTAATCGGGTCAGTTCTGAGAGGACAGCTGAGGGATCCAGCGACAGCTCTTCCTTGAGCTCTATTATGTGCCTTAGTCGCATTGAATCTCCATCTGCAGCTGATTTGTCTGTGGTAAGTTTGATAAGCTCTTATAATATTTCTTTGTTGCAAAAATTACGTAACTTAGACTAGGCTGTTTAGCTCAGATAGCTATGTTTTTTTGACAATAATTTTACTTTAACTATGGTATAGTTCCTTCCTAATAGTTAATATTAAGATTCTGGATAAAGTATTAGTGATGTATATAAAAATTAACTCGCAAACATGTATGCATAAGCGTTGATACATTTTCTTGTGAACATTTATTAAAATGATTGTCTAATAATGTCCCTTTTCTTATTTTAGGATGCGGCCAGTTTAGTCCCACTGGTTGACGATATCGAGGACGCCGATCTCCCGCCCATTAGATTTAATGCGGTGAGTGATGAAATCGAGTACCCCACTCCACTACGAGTTCTCAGTTTGGAACGTCTACGCCGCTCCATGCGTACTCCAACTCCTGCCATCTTGGAAGAGATAACATCAGCGGAGAGTAGCTTCAATTCAGCTACGCGTTCCTCAGATAATAACAGGACAGAGGATTCCGGCGTTGAGGGAGTCCCTCGACGTCGGGGTCCCACGTTCCCTAAACGTACGCCGTAAAGTGGCGCTGTTAGCTTGGTTGAAATATGACATACAAATTTTAAGACAATGACCAGTTTTAGACAACATGTGACTAAATTTACAGATTTTCTAATATTTATGTAACTAGTCAAAATAGTAATCACTATGAAGTAAAGACTTTTGTTATTAGACATTATGACTTTTTATACTGTACAAAACCAAATATTAATTTACACTTCTGCCATTATGTTATGTATATACATGTTTAGTCTGTAAGGATATTTAGTATGTAAGGAAATGATTATAAGGTTGTATTTTCTTTATGCCCATAATTTAAAACTTCATTCAATCTTAATTACTTTCTTCGTAAGCGAACTAATCTTTTTCTTTTCTCAATAGTATGTTAACAACTGTAATTACAGCCTTATGTCACAGTTTATTCATTCTTGTTAGCTTGTAAGGGTTATGTATATATAGATATTTAATCGAACTCGCACCTCAGTACCTTTTCTCTAAATTTCATTTATATCCATCCCTGTGCATTAATCGTGAATTTCAATTGTGCTGTGATATAGAGAGGACTTGTAAATAGCATATATTTTTTCTTGTAACCAATATCTAAGTAGACTGAAAGACTGACGTTAGACAAAGTTATTTAAATACGCTTACTCAAGTATTTTTAAGAAAACTCATGTAAAGACTGTTTGTGATTCAAGTAATTAAAGTAATATCGTTGACTGGATGATCTCATTAAGGAAGCTTTATTTAATTAGTAAGGCTTAGAATAAATAGCGTTTCCCTTTTAAATTTCAATACAATAGTCATAAAGCTTAGAGTTTCAAGGTAAAATGTTCTTATGTCCCTTTAAATTTAAACCTAAGTCTTATTTCCAACAAGTAGAGTTAAATTTTTGGCTCACGTTGGCTTGTTGTTAGGCTATGTGCCTTTTATATATGTACAAATTCAACATTTAGAGGTCAATTAATAGTATTAGCAATCTCGAAGTTTTATTATGTGCCAATATACAGCTTATGTCCAAATTATATTAACTAAGATGTTAAATTGTCAGAAAACTTCTTACTATCATAATGTTTTTCAAATACTGTAAAAAATAAAAATTTATGTTCTGTTTTCAAAATTGATTTAATTTTATATTTTCACCAAAGAAAAATATTTGTCAAAAAAAAATTTTATACCTTTTCTAAAGATTATTTACTTTTGTTAAAATAAATATAGAGATTTTAAGTAGCATATACACTGTTATTTACTGATTAGTATTTGTTGTGTACAACTCCCGTTTACGTAGCTACTCTATAAGTATTACTGTCTGTTCCTTAATTTAGTTAGATACATAATTAAAGTTTATTTTTACAAGGTGCTTAGTCTAGCTTACATTCACTTGGTTCATGATAACTTTTATAAATAACAAAATTTCTTGCTATGTTCTTTTTGATATCTTAACTATGGTTTATGCGATTAATTTCCTATCGTTTTCAATAATTACATAGAGATATATGAGAATATAAGTATTTTACATCAATACACATATGTACAAGAGGTTTTATCATATGCAAAACTTTTATATCGTTAGGATACGTCCGTACGTCATTGTTAGAAATCAGATTATAAGAATCAGTTTTAATCTAGTTTACTCTTCATGGATAGTGGGGAGAGTACAATGTCCAGAAATGAGGAGGACTGTGTCTCTCAGATTCTCTATTTGGCGTGCTACTGCCCGTAATTCGTCTGTTATAGTCTGTCGGCTTCTATACTCCTGCTGTCTATACCGTATAACCAAACGGTTGTATGCGTCTCTATAAGTGTTTCTAAGTATACGACAATGCAAGTATCGTACAATACGACTAGGTTGGCTGATTCCACAACTAATTTTAAACGATAACATTTCTTTAATCATCGTAAGCAAGTTATAACAATATTCTACTAGGTTCGCGAAGGTCTCATGTAGAATTCGTTGTGATCTAGGCATAGGCTTTCGGAATCTAGTTTGCATTTTATAGCTTTTGTAAAATATTCTGTTAAGACTTACGTGTTATGTGATAACTGTAGTACTTCACAAGGTTGGTGATTTCCTCACTTGTGGATATGTTATAGTAAACTGACTCAATTTCAGGGTAAACTTTAAGTTATCATTATTGTTCACTGCTACTACTAAAATTCTGAGTGGGCGTTTCCTGTCCGAAGTTATAATTAAAGTTTTTGACATATTTTTTTTGTATGTAGAGTGGTTATAGTTTCTAATAACTAATCAACTCATCACAATTCAAGGCGTATATATATAGGTTGCCTACTAGTACTGCTATGTTTGTACACTTTGTACAATTTGTATTAAATGTTTTAAATAGTTTTTGTGTATATGTCAGGGTGCGTATTTAACATTTGTAACATTCGTATTTTTGTACAATCTGTATCAATCGTTTGACTCTGTTTGCCTATACAGAATCAAAACTCTCTATATGCAATTTTTTTATGTAAGTGTTTTTGAAGGGATCGACTCTTTAGTCGACGTATATTGCATATAGTTGGTCTCCCCTGCTGAAGAGAAAATATGTATATTTTACCACTGGATATATAACCTTGAGTGGGAAAATTTACATGAATATGATAACTTAGTTATCAGATTAGAATAACATATTATCATATTGTTCACAAGTTTACAGGGTAAATGGAAATGTAAATTATGGTTGTGAACTTGTGCCATTCCGAAATCTGACATGTCTATCATTTATTTTCCTAAGTCGTCGACCTCCGGTAATAAATACGGAATCGAGTGTCATGTCCTCATCGGCACTTGAGTCCTCTATGTCCGAATCAGAGTCTAATGGTTTCTTATTTTGTGACGCTTGTTTTCGTGTTTCTAAGGGTGAGTGTGCGCGTATTCCTGGTTGTGGATCCTTGGAATTAACCGGGAATATAAGCGGAAGTGTGTCATTTTTAACTAATGTGGCTATCTCTTGATTTGTGAGTTTATTATAAGGCTTTGTAATAATTCCCCTTATTTCCTCTGGGAGGGTGTCAAAATGTTCGTCCATAGGCTTGAACTTTTTGATTTCGTTGAAAGAGTATTTAAATATTTCAGTTCTTTTGTCTGAAATTCTTTCAAGCTTGCAACTGTTAGGGCTTACATCCAAAACTCTATAGGGTGAAATATGATAGATAGGAGTAAGATTGGGGTTAACACCAGGTGTAATAGTGTTATTTCTAACCAAGACAAGATCTCCTATATCAAATTGTTTGTGTATGCGGGTTTTGTTAATATACTTTAGTCTTGCCTTCCTTCCCTTTTCAATAGCTTTTGCTGAAATGTCCAAGTTTTCTTGTATACCGTCCGAGAGGTCTTGCACATAGGCTTCTGTGCGAGCTATTTCAGGGTGATATTCATCCGGTTTTATTGCTCCAAAGAACAATTTAGACAGGGAGCTACGTGTCCCGAATAATAATTCCATGGGTGAAAATCCAGTTTTTGGTATTTTAGTGCAATTATATTGTCGGACTATTAACGGTAGTAGATATACCCATGAGGTTTTTGAGTCTTGCGCCAAAATTTTAATGATTGGCCATTTTATTACTTTGTTGCTAGCTTCCACCAATCCTTTAGAGGGTGAAAAGTACGCAGTAGAATACAAAACTCGGATGCCAATAGAAGCAAAGAATATCAAATTTTGCTTTTCTAAAAATGATTTTGCATTGTCGCACAATATTTGTCTGGGGGAGAAATTAGGATAGAAATAAAACATGAATTTGTTTATAAATTCACGGGATGTGAGTGATTTCATGGGATATGCAAGAATCATTCCTGTTAGTTGGCAGACTATAGTGAGGATATGATTATAACTACGATATGGGGGCAAGGATTGTATATAGTCAATACTTACACATTCAAAAGGTCTTGAAATTGTACTATAAGTTCCTACTTGTTCTAGTTTTGTAGATGAATTTTGAAGTTGACAATTTAAACAAGATCTAGTGTAATTTCTAACATATTTCTTAAGGTTAGGGTGGAAGAAATTTTGCATATTCAAAAGCATTTTAATTTCTCCACTATGTACTAACAAAAGATGAGTATAGCATACTAATACTGGTAATAGTTTGGTTGGGAGATAAACCTTTAAATCTCCTTTTATTTTTGTAAACAGAATCGTGTCTTTAAGTTCGTAGTTCTGTCTTTTATAAGTGTAGTTGTTTGATTTAGAGGTTAGACAACGTGTGTAAATGTTAGAGTATTCCTCTTTTTGGTTTGCAATTATATTTTCTATGCTAATCCTTTCTTTTAGGATTTCCAAAGGTCTTAGTACTTTGCCTATAACTCTATGTTCTGCGGCAAGTGAATTTATGGTGATTTTGGGTTTTTGTTGCTTTGGCTGTGGGGGTTGTTCATCATAACCCAAATAGTCGGGGTTATCCATAATGAACTGTGTCCATTCTTCAATAGTCCAAACTTTATATTGGGGTAAGTTATCTTCAAACCCAGATTTAACAAATTTAGGTAGGGCTACCTTTTTAATGCTTGGTAAAGTAGCATTATATGCCCTTGTTAAGAAATCTGCCAAATTGTCTTCTCCTCTCAAGAAAGACATTGTTAGCTTCGGTATTAGAGTTAACAGAGTGGTATTCCACCTCTTCAATTTATTAACGGCTGTTAATGCTTTAGGATTGAAGAGATAATAAGCACACTTTGCGTCTGTTAACAAAGTACATTCACAGCTTGGACCTATTAGAGTTCTAAACGAGTTTGCTGCATAAATAATTCCTAGGATTTCAATGTCTATGATATGTAATCTTGACTCAGCAACGGTAATTTTCTTTGAGGTGTATGCGATAATTTCAAACATAGACGCTAAAGATTTTAAATTAAAGCTATTGGTTGATGAAACCATTGCGGGTCTTACTATGTGTTGCTCTTTGTGTCCATATAGTAAAAATACAAAAGGGGGTTTTGTTTTGTCTGAACAGTGTTGAGTGACAGGTTTGGCACCCTCTATATTTGTGATAACTATCACAGGACGGTACATAGCTACACTAAGAGCCTCAAATATGAGTTGTTGCGGATCTAGATATACATATCCATGCTCTAGTTTGCGAATAAATTCTAAGAATTTATCCCTATCATTATTAAATACAAATTGGATATACTTTTGTCTCAACATCGTAGAACGTATAATTTTTGATGCTCTTTGCAGGATGGTGGTCAAAGGTGTTTGAACTTTATTTAGTTCTAAAAGCAATTGTAAAGATATCCCAAGACTATTGTGTACAGTTTCTTCAGGATAGCCCAAAGTTTTACTAGCCAAATATTCAAATTCGGGCGGTCCATCTTCAGACATACGCTTAGCATAATCCTTAATGTTTTCACCTTCATTCTGCAAAGGTAGGGGTAAAATTGGTAACCTATTATCATAAATAACATGGTGTACAGGATCATCGAAGTTTAGCCCAGGGGGTAGGGTTTTAGCCTGTAATTCTGGTGTCACTATTTGTGCTAAGACTGCTGAATATGAGCCAGTTGAGGTGCCGGCTGCATCTGATAAGATAATCTTAGGTGCTGATAAGTTAACTAATTTGCTAAAAATTGGTCCTGAAGCTAAAGCTTTCTTAATGTCTTCGAATGCTTGTCTTTGTTCTGGAGTTGGGACAAAAGTTTTACCTAATCTAGTAGATGTAAGTGAAGTTAGAATATGTGTAGGAGCCATAATATCAAATCTTAAATGTTTATGCATACTTTGTAGTACTCCCATAAAAGATCTCATTATAGTAATATCAGTAGGCATGGGAATATTTAGAAGTTTTTGTACTCGCCTTTGATCTACACAGCAATAATTATGTGAAATGAAGAACCCAAAGAAATTTACCCTACTTTTAAAAAGTTGTGATTTCTTTAAACTAATCTTTCCTTTATGCGTGTGTATTCTACCCATAACTTTCTTCAAAATCTTAAAATGTATATTCAATGATTCTGATCTAGTTTTAGCTAGTTCAGTTGAGACAATGAAATCATCATAAATGTGTTGGACTTCTGGGATAGGTGAGTATACCATTTTGGCTAAATCACCGTCCATTACAACATTACCATTATCATCATAAACCAATTCCCAGTGTAATATCTTTTCCATAAAGCGTGATAGACTTTCAGGTGAAGTCTTAATGCCAGTTGGTAAGGATGCGTGTCTAAAAGCTCCTAATGGGGTTGCAAACAATGTTAGGTCTCTGCAAGAAGGTTCTAGCGTTATACTATGAAAAGCGTTAGCCATGTCACTACTACTATGCACAAATTTATCCCTTAGTGACTGAATCAAATTTTCTGCTGTGGGTAGCAGTGCAGGTTCAGACTGCAGACAAGGATTCAATTGTTGAAAATTTACAATTAAACGAGGACAGCTCCCCTGATCCGACTTTGGAATCAGATAAGCTGGGCTTGCATAGTTGTTATAGGAATCCCCATCCAAATTAGCTCTTTCAATGGTGCCGTTCTTTAACAAAAACTCTAAGATAGATTGCATTTGCATTTTCTCTACGGGTGATAAATAATATAATTTCTTATGCTGGGGTAAAGTTTGACCAGGTTTTAGTCTAATTGTATAATTGCCCAGATATTTACTCATGTTACCTCTATCAGTAGAATGTGTAGATATGATATCGGGGTAAGATTTTAGGAATATGTCTTCTATATAATGTCTTACCTCTGGTGGATAGTCTGACAGCACCACAAGATCCTCTGGTTTAACAAACTGGTCCTTAGGCACACTATAGCCAGTAGGTTCTGTTACATAGTCCATGAGGTTATCAGATTCGGCTATATGTTTTAAGCCAAGTTCAATAACGTCATCACTATTTTCAAAGAGTTTATTCTTTTCGGGATCTGGTGTAGTTAGAATTTCATCAATATTAGAACGGTAGTCAGATAAGGCTACTCCTGGTACTGGAGTGTCATTGTTTATATCTGTAGGATTCGGTATATATCCATCAGCTAAAGGAAAAGATCGCTCTACCAGATTGATGGCGCTGTATTTTGGTAGCTATAAGAGTTGAACTGAGTGGTTTCTGGTGTCTAGTGAGATCTGATTGATGGCTGGAGCCGTAGCTTTCTCTGCGTGTTGCTCCAGGGCTTGTACAATCTCATCTAGTTCAGTTGTCACAGATACATTGTGTAGGAATGATTGCGTGAAATCAAAGTCTGTGGTGATCTCCTTGACTACAAATTGGTTGCTTGGTTCCAAGTATCCGGTGATAACAGTGTTAGTAATTGCATGTTCAGTGACATTTGTTATCATTGCCCTTCCACTAAGTTGTCCTCGGTTGTTGACAGTCAGTTGCGTTTGTCCAGGTTGAATTTTAATTCCTCCATTTCTATCATTGGCAATGTGGTCATCGCTGAGAATGACTTTTGTTCCAGGAGCCAAGTTGAAGAAATGGTTGATGTTCATTTCTATAGTCTGAGTTTCATTAGGGTCAATTTTGTCAATTGTACCTGTGCAGAGTTGTAACTCATAATCAGAACAGAACAGGCTATCTAGTACTCTCCCAGGATGGAACATAGAGTATAGATATGGTGCTGGCGGGTGGTTGTCCGCAACGAAAGTCAACCCTAATTGGAGATCTCTAATGCCATTCATTCCGATGATCATAGGTGTGACATTCTTGTGTTCCTCAGGTACAATCATAAATGGTACTGGTCTATAGATGCCTGAGAATTGTGTGAGACGAATCATGAGAGTTATTTCTCCAGCTACTGGGATTTTGTGTCCAGAATAGCTGACAAGAACCATGTCACTCTTTTCCAGATGGTTCTTAACCTCATTTTGTTGTACTCCAAATAACATACCAAAATAGCTGGTTGACATGATATTTCTGTCTGCTGCTGAGTCAAACAAAGCTGTCATGTATACATCATAGTTTCCATTTGACATACATCCGGAGCAGTTCAGGTACATTTTCCTATTTTCATCCATAATAGCTGCAGAACTATCTACCGCTAAAATCTTAGGGTCATTAGGATCCAGTCGAACGGTAATAGCGTTAACCCTACTTGTTCTGCCACGCTCTTTGGATTGTCCATTGGCTTTGGCCTCAACCCATTCTTCATATGCCTGTTTAAACACACCACCGGGTCTTACTTTACCACTATGGTACAGTTCCATCATCGCTGGTCGTCCAGGGCATAGGTGTTGAGCGTGGTATAGGTCTTTGCCATACTTCTTGTGACAGCTTGGGCAGTATCCGGATGTTAGTGCTGTTTGATATTGTCGTCCTTGGTCATCGCACAGTAGTCTGCATCCATCTGATATTTTGTGTGAATTTTGACCACATGCACCGCAGTAGCGCTTATTGGATGTTCCATAGGAGATATGATAATCTTGTTTGGTGTTCTTTTGTGGTTGTCTATCTCTATTATCCCTGTTTTCTCTGTTGTAGGTTTTAGGATAGGCTGGTTTAGCAGTAACTTCTCTAACTGTTGGCCTTTTATAATAGCTTGACGTAGCGGCAACTTTAGCAGGCTGTTTGTCTCTATTCATTCTTGTATCCCTGTCATGTGAGTAGTTGGTGTTGTTTGTCTTTTTATGAAGCGACAAATCTCCATTGTAACTGGCTGATACACCATTCTGCTGTAGGTCTAGATCTAGGTCTTCAGTTCTAGGATACATGGAAGCGGTCAACTCATGATATGTAGGGGATCTTCCAAGATCATGTCTGAGATTGTGATGGTTTTCAGATGCTATATTGCGGCTATTTGTTGGTAAGCTACGTTTGAGTGCCTCCACTGCAGTTATGTTGAATACATTCTGTCTTTCCTTCTTGTCTGTATAATGAACAGCGGCTCTGCTGGCAAGATTCTGAATGGTACTGACAAGCTTAGGGAATGACATGGCTTTAGTTCCCTTAAAAGCTATCAGCTTAGCTTGAGCTTCCTGTGGGCTGATGAGTATATCGTACTGTAGCAGTAAGCTATTGTAGACACTTTCAATAGATAGTCCAAGGTTGAAACTCTGCTGGATAGTAGTATATGCTTCGCCAGTTGTGGTTCTAAGCATAAAGGTTTCGAATTCTGATCTTGAGAGGTTACATAATTCCTGAGCAGTGTTCATCTCTGACAGATAATCAGTAATGTAAGGTGGTTTGCCGTCTCCTTTGAAGCAATGCTTGAGAGGGAAGGTTCCATTGGCTAACTTAAGCTTTTGATCGTTGCATAGGGTGCTCTTGCTTGCATAGCTGCTTGGTGGTTTAATTCCAGTTTGGTTGGTGAAGTTACTGAAGTGTCGTTGAGTGCGTTTGTCATTCTCCTCGTGTACAATACGCTGGGCTTCTAACTCAACTTCACGTCTTTGTTCCTCTTTGTATTCCCTCATACTCTGTGTGTAGTTGGTACAGAAGTTCCTCATCATTTCTGAGTCCACACGTATGTTGGGGTTACAAAGTCTTATTGTATCCAGGAATTGTGGGAACAGGAAATTTCCCAGAGGATCTGATAGTGTTGCTCTAACATATCGATCTCTGATCAATGCGTCTGGTGAGTCCTCGCGCATAGGTATGGATCTTACAGATTCCGTGTCTGGTTCTGGCGTCTTGGTTCTCTCACCATTCTGTTCTGGTTCCTCCTGGTTGGGCATTGGTTCCTCCCTTCGTGTATCATCTCCTGCAGAAGCTGCATCAGCTGAAGGAGTTCTTCTTCCAGGCGTCGTCGAGCGTCCTCGACGTGGAGTGTTCGCCTTTTCAGCGTTGTCATCTTTCTTACTTTTATTAAATAATGGCATTACAGCTAGCTTAAAGCTTTTAAACTTTCTATGAGTTCTTTAAAGAAGCTTATGAGATGTTGTACTATTTTAGGATTTAAATAGCAAAGGTACAAGAAGAAACTAAATAATGCGCCTAAAGTTAAAACGATCAAAAATTGTTTACAATAACAAATTTTTCTTTTAAAATTGTTAAATATAGATGAGTATGTATTGTCTACTTCACCTACAGTTGTTTCTACGTCGCGAATGCTTGCGAGTGAGCGTTAAATCTTATTCTGGAGTGTGCGCTAATGCACTCTTATCCTTAATTAAGCTCAACTGTAGAAACACTTCTACTTAGATTTATTCTATATTTGCTTATAAAGCTAATGTGGGTTGTTTAGCTGTACAAATTAGCTATAAAGTTAAATAGAATGTTTAAGGTTTGCAGCGAAGTTAATTTGGGTATGCTAATATACTATCACAAATTAACCGTTATTTGCTTAGGCGTCGACTTTTCCTAGCAAATGTTATTGTTGAGAAAAACAGCAATTTATAATCCTTGTTGAATTCTTACTCCACTCTAAGGATATGTAGCTTACAATCTGCTTATTCCTGTAAGGCTTTATGAATATAACTTACTGAGGTTCACTCCCAAAGGATCGTCTATATTCTAATAGTATTGCAACAGTTTTGCCTGAATATCAAAGATCTCGCACCCAATACTTATAGTTGTATTAGGGTATGCCTACCAATCCTACTAAGTATTATTCGCGAATTATTATGGGGCTTCACTTGTGATTTCAATCCTTATAACTATGTTATTGAGACTCAATTTAGATTGTCCTATATATATGAATATAATCAGTTTGTTTTCAAGGTTATTATAGACCGGATGTGCTCCACTTAATTAGTGAGAACACAAAATTCTATGTGTCTTACTGAAGTGTGATATCCTACGCAAGGTGATCAATCTATACGCTGGAAGTTGTCAATCAAACTCTTTAAAGTAGACTACAAGGTTGGTGTTATTATTTGGTCAAATATTATTGAAAATCAAATTAGCTGAATTAGTGCACTTTTTTTTCTAAATGGTAACAATTTTTAGATTATAAAGATTATAAACTATATGTACACACTTTATTTTACTTGGTTATAGTCTTTATGCTAATAATCCTAAGTAAAATTAAATTTTCTCAATGGTATAAAAAGAAAATGTTCTTTCTTTGTTTTAATCCGGATTTTTATAAAGACAGTAGAGTACTTCCAATATTACTTGCTACTTCTTTTAGAGACGTCCCAAGACTCCCAAGATAGGCTGCTGCAACCTTTTGCTGCGTTTGGTTACTAGAACTTTGTCTCTTATAAGTGTGCTTTTAATTACATATAGGGCTTAGGTTGTTGACTATACTTTTAAATCACTAATATTCACTATCACTAATGATTGATGGTTTATAACTCTTCTCAAGTTGTCTGTTGAATTCTGGCGGCACATGAAATAGAAATTTTAGCATTAGCAAAGCAAGTAAAAATTTAGTTTTCATGTCCTACTTATTGTTGAGTGAACTGTGTATTGTATTTATGTATGTGTTTGTAAGGAACATACAAACAAAAAAAATTTCTAAGTTAAGATTGAATTAAAAACTTTCTAAGTCAAAATAAAATAGAATCACTCTAAGTCCAAAGTTGGAAAATTTTGACTAAGTCCAAAAAGTTTCTAATGAAATTATTCTAAGTACAAAATCAATAAACTTTGGCTTAGGGAAAAAAAATTCTGAAAATATCTTAAGTACAAAATTAATAAATTTTGACTAAGTCAAAAAAAATTTTCTTATTGAAATTATACTAAGTACAAAGTTAGTGAATTTTGACTGAGTCCAAAAATTTCTTTTCAATGAAATTATACCAAGTACAAAATTAGTGAATTTTGACTAAGTCCAAAACTTTTCAATGAAATTATACCAAGTACAAAATTAGTGAATTTAGACCAAGTCCAAAACTTTTCAATGAAATTATACCAAGTACAAAATTAGTGAATTCTGACTAAGTCCAAAACTTTTCAATGAAATTATACCAAGTACAAAATTAGTGAATTTTGACTAAGTCCAAAACTTTTCAATGAAATTATGCTAAGTACAAAAATAGTGAATTTATCTTGAGACAAAAGAAATAGAATTACTCTAAGTCCAGACGTGGAATATTTTGTCCGAGAAGAAATTTCCTAACAGTTCATTCACAAAGCTACTTTAGAGATTGCCTATAAGTCAAAAGAAATAGAATCACTCTAAGTCCACTGTTGGAGTATTTTGACTAAATGCAAATCTCGCTAAGTTAAGGATTTTAAAATCATAAAGTATTAGAGTGTTAGAATTATCCTTCACCAAAAGAAATAGAATCTCTCTAAGTCCATAATTGGAATATTTTGGCTAAGACAGAAATACTCTAAGACAAAATTTTCTTTTAAGTGTGGAAAATGAAATTTGTTAATCTAGTTGGAAAAATCGTAATTATTACAAGTCCGAATTTTGGTAAATTTCCAACCAAGATCACAATTTCATAAAAATTACTATAAGTCCAGAAATTCAAGATTCTCTCTGTAACAAAAGAAATAGAACGGTGCTAAGTCCAAAAGTGGAATATTTTGCTCAGAGTCTCAGGAAATCTCTGGAATTATTTCTGATTTCATACAGTAATTTGTTTATACTTATATCATTCCAACCGATCGATGTTGAGAATATCTTTGAGACTTTGAAATATTTTGTTTAACTCAAAATTTTTGGAGGCGATAGTTATTTTGATACATCCGCATATAAATCAGAATTGCATTAAGAATATAAGTCCTAGGCATGTATAAGTAAGTGCAAACCTCAGAAAATCGGTTCTAACGGCACCAAAGTATTAGTACAGTTTAACTTGAGTATAAATGCTACAAGTTTGTAATAATCTTTTGGCCCTTTACTACGACTCAAGAGTACTAACTGCTTTCGGCATATTGTTTCAGAAACATGGCTCCAAAGACAATATGTATCCCAACTAACAGCGTTTCCCGTGTTCTATAGGATTTGCTCCTAAGTTTTCATTAAATAAGACAGTTCAAAATGGTCCTTTACAAATAGTATTTTGATAGCTTATAAATGAAAAGTTACTCCATGCTTGATTCTTAATAAGTTCTGGTTTAAGTATCAAAGATTCAAGTATTTCAACACTTAGAGAATTTCCGAATAAGTAAAAATCATACTAAGTCCGAAGATTTATATATATACTCCGCCACCTAGCACAACTCCTAAATTTCAAAATTCTGACTAAGTCCAAAAAATCAAAATTTTGCACATAGCTCAATCATAGATTATTCCAACCCAAGTGTTTTACTAAAGAGAGGCGGACATGGAGGTGCCGGTGTGCTGGTATTCTCTAGGGCCTCTAGAGTGTCAACCAGTGCGAGTGTCCTTATAGGGCGGCGACCAATGGCCACAAATATGCTAGCATTCTCTAGGGCCTCTAGAGTGTCAGCTAGTGCAACTGCTCGTACACGAGGCTCTCAATTGCATTTGTGTCGTGCCTTTCAGTCCCTATCTCTTCAAACGCCTCATAGTCCTAACCTTGCTCTCAAATAGTTTCACAGGTTTTGGTAAATCCGATTTTGCCATAACTACAATTATTCGATTTTGGTAAAAATACCTGCCTTAGGCGGTTCGGGTACGGTAAGGAAAAAAAAGAAAAAAAATTTATGAAGTAAAATTTTTCCAAGATACAACCGGTAAGTTGCACCATTGTGTGTGCGAATGGGGCGTTTGTCCATAGTTAGGTATGGAGACCGCTCTTCTATGAGTACTACTAAAACCTAATTTTAATGCAATACACATAGACATTCTCATCGTCGGTTCGTTTGTTTAGAATGCTTAACCCTCTATTCCCACAAGTATAATACGAATTTGGTTGAGCTGGTGGAAGCTCAACAAAAGACCCACGCGAAGTATTATGTTGCTTTAACCTAAGAATAAATGGTTGGTTTTGATATTCGATTAGAATTATATAAGTATATTAAGTATTAAGGAAGGAAAATGTTTTTATAAAGTGTATTTATATTACAAGTGCATAAGTTAAGTATGAAAATATTTACAGGATAAGTGTTAAAAGTATAAGTAGAGTAGGACAGAAATGTGCCCTAAGTCCCAAGCAGTGAATTGTGCTAAGTGTTAGAGTTCTAACATAAGGCCTGAGCTCAATTCATGCTAAGTACTAAGGGGCCTAAATTTAAACTACAATGCATGCCAAACAACTAAGTCATTACCTTTTAAAGCCAGAAAGAGAAGTTGATGGTAGGAGAGTTAATAAATAACTGAATAAATTCAAGAGGTACATGCTATAACATTAGCTCTGGACCAGGATTTTAGTGTTTGTCTGTGCAATTAAATATCTGTGTGTTAATATGTGACGTAAATCAGGCATGGTTGTAGGCATACATATATGTACTGGTTGTTTATATGATTACATTAACTATAAACATAATATCTTTAATAAACATATACTATTAGCAAATCACATACAGATTACCATGAATAGGCTAGCGTTACCCGTATATGGTGTCATATAGGTAAAGATAGGCCTATGAATGCATAAATTGATACAAATAATGCCTTGGGCCTAGCTAAAGTAATTGTGTCTTGCCCCTGAGTGCTACTAGATAATTGCAGGGCACGTGTCAATCAAAGATTCATAATATGATCTATAAAGTGTTGACTTTATATCAAGCATAGATAGATAGTTGTGGATGCGAAGCATTTCTGTAAAAGTCTCATATGTACGTTCAAAGAATTTGAAAATTGAGGGTCGCATCTCCAAAAATATTTATCATTGCGTTTGGGCAAAGCTGGTCTTTGAGATTATGTGTGGACTTTTGTACAATAATGTTGTCGGATTGTTCCTATAGTGTGTTCCTATAAATCCAATCAAGGGATTAAAAATTTAGACTTGTTTATTGTAGCTATTAGTTTAATTAAAGCAGGGGCTGCTATTCAGCCAGTTAGTTCCATTTGAAATTGCCGTAAATTATACAGGGTCATTCAAGAGAAATGATTTTTTTAAAAACTTAATTATTCATAGAAAATAAAATAATTATGTAAAATGCCTTATATATTTGGAAAACCTAATATGAGACATTTATGTTTTAAATATTTAAAAATGATTATTTCAACAAATTATGCCCAAAAAACCGGTTTTTCCAAAGGCCTTTTTTTCGAAGATTTATGGATTTAAAGGGTGTGCAAAAAATATGCACATCTTTAAAATTCAAATTGCGCGGCTTGTGTTAATAGTAGAAAAATGTTACGCATACCGTTAGAATTGTCATAAGCTCTAGTTTTTGAAGATATAAGTACCGTTTTTGTGCTATTTGTAGTTTAGGAGCTACGTTGAAAAATGTGAGAAAAAGGTTGAAAAGTTTTAAGTAATTGGAACATTTTACCACGTAGCTCCTATACTATACGTAGCACAGGAATGTTTTTTATGAATTAAAAAACTAGAGCTCATCACGATTCTAACGATATGCATAACATTTTTCTACTATTAACACAAGCCGCGCAATTGGAATTTTAATAATGTGCGTAATTTGCACACCCTTTAAATCCATAAATCTTCGAAAAAAAGAGCCCATGGAAAAACCAGTTTTTAGGGCATAATTTGTTGAAATAATCATTTTTAAATATTTGAAACATAAATGTCTCATAATAGGTTTTCCAAATATATAAAGTATTTTACATAATTGTTTTATTTTCTATGCATAATTAAGTTTTAAAAAAAATCATTTCTCTTGAATGACCCTGTATATTTTGTTGGAGTCAGGGAAAAGGGAATGTGATTCTGACAAACAATTCTAAGGGAAAATTTCCCCACAACCCCCTTACCCTTTCCTCCCCTTCTTACCCACCCCTCTTCAGTTACATAAAAAACAAGATATACTCCCAACTTACTTCCAGAGGTTTCGTGATTTTTTGCAGAATTGATTGTTAGAATAGCTAGGCCTGGTTGGAGTAAAGATTGTTTTTTGGGGTAACTGAAAGAGAAGTGGGTAAAAAGAGGGAGGAAAAAGGGAAGTGGAGTGAGGGTAAATTTTAACCTAGAATTGTTTGTCATAATTCCATTCCCTTTTCCCTGTATATTACAAACAGATAATAAATGAGAACAAATTACCTTAGGGGCTAATTTAACTAACCTCTTGTAATACTGTATTTTTATACACCCATAATCGACGTTAAAAAATCTATTAATATTCATTGATGAAAAGTTGCTAACCTGGAATAGCTAAGACTCCGCCTCCTTCTTCTAAGACTAGAACCCCGAAACTTTGGGATATGAGTGTCCCTGTCATTTGTATTTGTTTTCTCAACAGCTGGGGCCGTAGCAAAGTGAATATACTCCTAAAAAAAACAAGGATGATACAGTTATGAGTAACTTTGGTTATGTGAGATGAAACATATGATCTTATTTTGGTGCATCGCTGAACCAAATTTTGCTTAATTGCTATGCATGATATATATGGTCACATGCTGTAAGGCAATCAACTTTTTGTCTGGAAGTTCTAACTGTGTAGAGTAATGAGTTTAGCCTGTTTTGGGCCAAGGCATTCCCTCTACTCTAATATTGTATAGAGTCGCTTTCGAGCTCGTGCAATATCTAAACCGATTCCTATGCTACCTCGAATCTCATTCTCCATGAATTAACACCTAATTTTTTGGCGATAAACGTTGGAAAATCGGCCTTTCAATCAAAAGGTAGCATGCGAGTTCGCCATCGATATCGTAGCAGAGTAGCATAAATTAAAAGAGCGAGAGCGAGAGAAAGAGACAGAGAGAGAGACAGAGATCATACCATTCCCGGCTTAATTTAATAAAGAGTAAGATATGTTTCTCTCTCTCTCTCTCTCTCTTTTAATTTATGCTACTCTGCTACGATATCGATGGCGAACTCGCATGCTACCTTTTGCTTGAAAGGCCGATTTTCCAAGTTTATCGCCAAAAAATTAGGTGGTAATTCATAAGCTACCATTTGATATATCGAACAACGTACCATGCTACCTTTTTTAAAGTTTCGCTGGGTTTTGGCCACGCATTTTGTGACGTCATTCATAATTGGTCCCCAAAGTCAAAACCATATAAATCCTTAACAAACACTTTAAACGAGTCCCCAAGGTTTAAGACCCCAATAATAATGATTTTTCGATCCATTGTCCCATATCTAGACCCCTGGGTTAATTTCATTTCAAGGGGTGTTTAAGGAACCACCCAATTTACGAGTTTAATATCCCCTACCCCCTCTTAATTTTCAATTTTGAGTAAAGAAAAGGTTAATAGTTATTTCTTTCATCGTATTATAAACGGCTTTCCGCGGATATAGAATGTACAATTATAAGATTAAAACCAGTTTTTTAGCCCCGAGGTGCCGAAGGCACGGGCAAAAAAAAACGGTTCCTATCCACCGGATTCGAATGAATACGAGAAAAAAATTTCCAATATCTTACCTTTATTCTGGGCAGAGTATGTTCACTAAAATTAATAGCATACAGAATAAGAACAATAACTACTAGCAAAAAATACAAAATTAATTCAAATCCACCAAACATAGTCACAACATTTTATTTTATCTGAAATTAAAGCAATCAACAGTTTCAAAAAAGCATGTTATTCATGCTTTATTGGAACTTGAAAGATTTCATACATTTCCCCGAAGAATATTGTCAAATAACCTCCCCTTCTGTAAAATATAAAAAAACCTTATGTTCTGTAAAATCATTTCTTTATGACTTTTCAGTAGTACCAAAACGCTACGACAATTTGTGTCTAACCATGCCTGGCTTTACCTATAAAATAAATTAAGCTTACACAGCCTAATCTAAAAATAAAGAATATTAAGAAACTAAGACCTTTAAATATAATGGAAATATTTAGAAAGAAAATAAGTTACATATAATTATACTTCCAAACATTCTTATGCATACATATATGCTTTATAGAACACGCATAGCGTTTAAATTCTTTCTTTATACTAATCAAAATACTTTTTTTAACAGATCAAAACTATTTTTGCATTTATGAAGATGAAAAATAGAGATATGATGTGTTTTGAGTGTTCACTCCACAACTATTTTTACTATTTGTTGTCATATTATATCATTCCAGTGTGGAGACAATCCAGCTGTTTTAATTTTAGGGGGTATAAGATGCAAAAAATCTGTCTGATATAACATAAAATGTATTTAATCATAAACTATAATCGTCAAAAAAATTGTGCTTAAATTCATTTATTTTGTGAGGGTGGTAATACTTCCTTACCTCGCTCCCCAAAAATATTTTTAAAGAGGATTTATTCAGAATTATTTTTATATCTTATTGGAGCAGGTATTAACTCTAATACGCCCTTGACTAATGTGCGATTTGGCAAATTGCAATATTGCGTAAAATCTGAGCCTTGCTAAAAATCCGAGTGTGTTTAGTTACATAACAACAAGCTCAAGTTGTGCGAGTACATCAAGGATCTAAAGGGATAAGACAAAAGCCGATAAATCAATGTACATCCCCAATGATGATACACAAAATTGCACCTTCTGTAGATTGCAATAAGTAGTTGAAACGTCTAGACACTCAACTTAATCATCCAACTATTCAAAACCAATTAAAGTCCCCAAAGTTGTTAAGCCAACAGATAAGAAAACGTTATTGTTAAACTTTGGGGACTAGTATAACAAACAGACCAATGTCCCCTCACTCCCTGGAGTACATACATTTAAAGCCAGGGATATCAGTGATGAATTATCATTCCTATTAATCGAATTTGTATTGTATTCGGTCTTTCGTAGCTTCCAAATATTGGAGAAAGGTTGAGGTATAGGTTACTTTATCTGCCATAGTCCCCTACCTTCTTGATATAGACTTGTTCATAAAAAAATTACAAAACATTTATTTGCAGTTATGTAATTTCTAAAGACTTGATAAATTTATAATTAAGGAAATAAGGCGAATTTGCTAAAAATGACTTTTTAGTATTTCTTTAATTTTTGGGCAATATTTTTACAGAGAAGCTACTCTCCTAATTAACAATTAACATGCTTTTCTTAGCACAGAAAAAGAGCAACATTGTAAAAACATCAAGCTGATATCATCAAGATTACTTAAGTATATTTTGCGATATAATTCTAAAATTTTCTCATGTTTCATTTGCTTTATAATTAATTGATTTTGTCAAAATTTTAAGAAATAATCCTTGTATTTACATAACTAGTCTAAATTTGATTATACAATCATTATTTTTAAAGCGAAGCCTTTTTTATGCGGTTCAGTACGTTCTTCCGTCCGTCCGTCACGGATAGCATTGAAAGTTTACGCAATTTACTGTCAGCTTTTGTCACCCTTCAATTATAGAGCTGTACCCAAAGGAACGTAACGTAACGAAAAACTCCATTTTTTCAATTCAATTTTTCTATTCTTGACAATGCACGAAGATACTGCTAAATTTTATGTGAAAAAATGTATATAAATAACCATACCCTGATGATGTTTATGCCAATAAACGAAAAATTTCGGTGCCTGATGTGTTGATTTTTTGCCTTGTTGGGGAATAGAATAGTTGGTGCGCGTCCTTTTTTATGAATATACATTTTTTCAATTTAAAGATAGGAAGGTGGTAGAGAGTTTTAGGACGTAGTTCCCTGATTTAAGTTCGAACTTTTTAAATGTATCTTTAAGACTATAAAGTAAATATATGTAAGTAGTGATGGAATAATTGAAAGAAAAACCATAATCATAGATAATTAAAATGAAACGCATAGCACAGATGTCAAGAACACACATTGCGTGCTAAAAATAGCACTGCGCTCCATGTATGAATGGTGCATTTAAAATTGCATGAAACATTGTAGTTTCATGCACTCGCCAATTTATTGCATTAATGTGTTTTGCACAGTTGTTATAAACCCCGGGGGAAAGGGAGATGTCCCCCTCTCCCTAACTGATTTAGTTTGCCTTAATTTGTAGAACAAGTTTGTAACAGGCAATAAAATAAATAATTTTAAATATTAAAAAAATATCTTATTTAAGAAAAGAAAATTTTTGCAGACTTTGCATTAAAATTTACCAGTTAATAACTTGCAGTTGGCTGAAAAAAACAAATATTCGACTATTAAAAAAGTATTTGACAGCTGTAACTTTCAAATCCCCAAAATATTGATATTGTCCTTTCTCTCAACATTTTAGGGCGTGGCTTACACCCATCTGTCATAAAAAAAACACTTTCACAAAAGCAACATTCTAAAAAGAATTAAATAATTAAAGTACGATATTAAATTATATAAATCACAATTTTTCATGTTAAATATCACTATTTATTTTGATAAAAATAGATAAAGAACACTATGATAATGTTGGATGGGTGTGTGTGAGAGAGATTGTGTGCGTAGATGGCTGATACCGACCAATAACCAGCTTCAAGTTGCGGTGGTAGATGGTTCAGATTGTCTGTCTGTCTGTCCGTCTGTTTGTTTGCGCGCACACAAGAACTTCAGGGTTGGCATATATGTTACATTATATTTTTGTATTTTTAGAGATCTTTAATGAATGTACTTCAAGAAAAAAATTGATTTTATAATTTTTTAAAATAAATGGCAGCCCTGAGGCATAACTCATGAAGATGCGCTTTAAATATGCATATGCTATCAAACCATGCCTACCTTCTAGCAACCAATCTTCGTGGTTAACAAGTTTTTAGCAAAAACACGCAAACTTTTAATTAGAAATTCTTTTTTAAAGTTTGAAAGAAAGGTTTAAGAGTAACCTACTGTTGTATAAATAAGTTACAGTGTTGGCAATGATACAATTATTATATAATAGAGATGTTATAATCTTGAATCAAAAACAAATAGTTGGCAATTTTTTTCATTTATATTATAGAATTCTTAATGTATATAACATATGTTTTTCACTGATATGGAAAAAAGATTAAATAATCTTTGGGAAGAGTTAGACGAGCTTTTTTTATACTATGCGTCGAATTTTATAAAAAAAAAAACTACAATCAATATGAATATATGTTTTCCTCTTCATAGTAAAGGTACCTATGTGATTGTCTACACTATACCTTGTTAGACAAATTTTTAGTCTGAGTGGATAAGACAAGTGTCAATTGTAAACAAATCTAGCAGTATGGATAATAAGTAGATTAGTGTTTATTAAAAATGATATTCTAATGTCCTTTTTTAAAGGCCGTTATGCTTTTATCTAATACTTTGATTGGGGTTCTTTTTTATCACTTTAGTTTCAATGTTTTTTTAGATAAAAACTGGATTCGAACAACAAGGAAAAAAAATATTATGACCAACAAAACAGGAGTTAAACAATTTTAATTTTTCATTTTATATTAAAGGGAAAAGCTGTCTGTAATAATTTGCAAAAAATAATAAAACAAGGATGACAACATCCATAAGTAGCGAAGCACAAAAAAAATCATGGATGGAAATACGTAAAAGTAGATTTAAAGTTTATTTATTAAAATCAGGAATAGATTTATTGGAGAAAATAAACACGAAACCTTGTTTTATTTTGTATAACAATGTCGGTCAAAGTAAATTACATAAAAGATGCTCATAACAATGGGAAAAATTATTTTGATACTAATATCCCAAAATGCATCAGAGATATGGAAAAATTTAAAGATAGCTAAAAACCTGCAAAAAAGCAGTCTGACCGTCATGGTTGTTTTCTCTAAACAACAGGGAAATTTGAGTTTGATATGTATATCTGAAAAAATTTTGGAAATCGGACCATAAATACAAAAGATATGGAGAAAAAACAAAAATAGCTTAAAACCTGCTGAAAGCCAGTCTGACCGTTATAGTTGTTTTCTTTAAAGGACAGAAAATTTAATTTTGATATGTATAACTGAAAAATTTTTAGAAATCGGACCATAAACACCAAAGATATGGAAAAAAATGTGAAAAATACAAAAATAGCCTAAAACCTGCTTAAAGGCAGTCTGACTCTCATAGTTGTTTTCTTTAAACGACAGGATATTTAATTTTGATATCTATAACTGAAAAATTTTTGAAAATCGGACCATAAACACTGAAGATATGGAGAAAAATGTGAAAAATACAAAAATAGCCTAAAACCTGCTTAAAAGCGGTCATATCGTCATCGATGTTTTATACTTAATTGTGCTCTTTAATGATGGGAATGTTGTCAAAAAATTGTTGTCAGCATTCTAACTTTTATAGGAGCTGAGTAAATCCCATTTCCCCCATAACGTTACGGACTGACGGACTGACTGACGGACTGACGGTCAAAGTGAATTATAGAGTAGCTTCGCTACTAATAAAATAAAATAAACATTGAGAAACAGAAATATGAAAACAGAATTTTTCTCAAATCTTTAAAAAAAATATATTAGAATGGTACTAAAAGTTGTAATACCTAGGTCTTAATGATCTTAGAAACTTTTATGTTGTTTTATAAAAAAAATTACTACATAACATTTTTTTTAAATGTAGTTTGTACACTTTCGGGGATATCTATCCATTTATTTTCCCCACTGTCCAAATGAAGAATGACGCACCATAAATTTTGACACAAAATTTTGCATTTTTAAATAACAAACCTGTTCTTAAAAAATTATGAACAAGATGAATCACCTTTATGGCAATATAGTTTTTATTATTGCAAATTAAAGATCTATATTTTTTCTTATTTTGTTAAGTTTCTTTAAAATTAAGTTTTACAGCAGACTTTACACTCATGAGCGTTATAGGCTACCAAAGTTTCAGCAAATATTATGTCATATTAAAACTTGTGGCTGCTTTCTGAAGGAAAAGGGATAGAAATAGCCTAAAACCATCCAAATACTTAAAATAAATTTATCCTTAACCATCCTAGGACCTTCCCTAAAATGGAGAACCCAATCGATTTATTAATTATCAGCAAGATCTTAACCGACAGTTACAAAAAACACACATCTTTAAATAATAGGGTAACTATATATTTATTTTGATATAAAATACATGGATATTGAGAAAATCTCGCATACCATGCAAACATGTCTCCAAGCTGACTAATATAACGATATCCCAATTTCATGAATTTACCCCATCCCCCCCTGAACATGAGGGATCGTATTGACCAATATCAAAGGACTATTTTAGCAACCTAAATTGGCGACTAAAATTCCACTGTCAAAGTATCCATGTGTTCTATATCCAATAATTTGACAAATAATTAAAATTGTAATTTTGGTAATACATTAGAAGATTAAAATCTGAGTCTGTAACTAAATATAGAAATATCTCATGATATTAGTCATTTTACTATAAATAACACATGTAAGCATTTAAAATTAGCAAATTTTTATCAGATAACAATTTTCTCGCCATAAAAATGTTCTTAACAGATTGTCCACAACCAAATAAGGATTTCAATTATTCCGAGATCTATTCTTTAACTGCATTAACGCCCTAAGAATATAAATAGGCATAATCAATTTATTTTAGAATTTTACTTTCACAAAAATTATAGAAAGATATGAAAATACAAAATCAACAATATTTTACCTTCATTAGACTTCTTTTTAGATAATTTATTTTGAGGTAAACGTGAAACTAAATATGAATTTATCGATTTTTTTCTACATTTTGTATTAAGTACGAATTACAAATTTAAAAATACTAAAAGAAATAGGATGGTCATATTTCAAAAATATTCAAATTTCAAATGGAACTTAAAAAATTAAATTTGATATAAAATTAGATGATAATTTTACAACCATAACAAATTGTAACGTCGACGTACAAGCTAGCTAACATTATCTAAATGCCGATATAAATTGTTAATTGAATTATAAAAACTATGAAATTGACTGCCTCTATTTCTAATTTTTTGGATGTATTCCAATTTGTCGGTAGATAGCTTAAATATCTAAAATAAGTGGGTTAAGAAACCTAATCCAAAATGATGAGTCCCAGATCATAGATTTTATAAAAAACAAGGATGACAACATAGATAAAAAGTCTCTGAAACGGTTGGACAAACGGACATTAACACTTGTATAGTGTCAGAACTGAATAATCAGAATATAAATGAATAAGAGTCAAAGCAAAATTGTGAGTGAATTTGTTGAAAAACTTCTTGATACAGGATAATGTTTATGGACATACTTACATTTTAAGACTCGATTATAGAGTTGCTTTGCTTATAGTATTGTACTTTGTTGTCCCAGGAATCAGTATATGAAAAATCTGAACAATCAGATAATCAAAATTTGTTGTTAAAAAAGTAAAAAATCAACATGTTTAAAATGGACGTACGGACATTCTGGTAATGATTATAGAGTTGCTACGATTTCTATATCGTACCAAACTATTACAGGAATAACCATGCAAAGTTTGAAATCGATAGGATAATTCTAATATGTCTAAATTATCAAAAAAAAAGCTATCTGTCTCGGACTGACGGGTTGACGGACGTACGGACGGACCGACCTTAATTATAGAAAAGCTTCGCTTTTAAAAAGCGTAGCTTTATTCATTTACAGTCAGGGTCGGTAGTTCGTAGGTAAGGCATTAAAAGTGTTGCAACTCTATAATCAAAATTGCAAATCCTTAAAAGGTACATTACTCGAAAATGCCAATATTCGCTTTACCACCTTACTCATTTGTTAAGCTTTACTTTAATTTAAGTTATCATCCTTGTTTTAAATTTAGAAAAAAATGGAAATCTCGAAACCTTAGACACCCAAAAAAAAATATAATAGAGTTGATTAATGAACAAAATATTTTAATGTAGTCAAACTTTTGAATTAAATCTCAAAAACCGATTGTGGGTAAGTCTGACTTTTAATTACAGCTAAATAATCCGCTAAAAATACTTCATTTAGTATTGAAACAAATAAGGATTTATATTGAAATTCAGTAAATCATCCAAATCAAATTTAAAATGGCTGCTGTAATGTTATGCTCCCCATTTAAGGCACATTTAATAATTCGTTTACCTTCTGAAGGTCAGTAAAATAATTTATTTTATTACACTTTCAACTTGAATTGTATTATTTGGTGCATTTTATATGCTAAAAGCTTTAGATATGTTCTCCTTTTTTGACACATAAAACGTGTTCGATAAAGCTTCGTTTCCCTTCTTATGAAATAACTAGGTTTTTATGTAAATAGCTCGCTGTTGTTTATGTCAAATCTTCAACATATGTTTGTTTACTTTTATTCTTTCCTTCTCTATGTTTATGTGCTTTACTAGTTCTTTTGCCCCTTTGTTTCTTTGTTCAGAAAAATAGCCTAAAACCATCCCAAGACATTTATTGACCTTTCCTGAAAGTTCTAGTAATTCGGACAAGCATTTTCCGAAAACTTAAGCTTCATACAAAAAAAACTTACTACTTTATATTATTGACTAGCGGCTACGCCCCCTATAGGCCTCTAGGGGCACTTGAGGGGAGGGGAGTTGAATTCGTTAACCCAATTTGTTTTTATTTTAGATTTGAAAAGATTTTTTTTTGTGGGGGAGTAATTTTTTCTATGGGTGATTTCTCTTGGGGGGGTAGTGGTACCCTCCTCCAAAATAGTTAAAACCTTCCAGAACCTATGAGAAGCTACCCTGTAAAGGAGAACTACATCAGTTCAGTAGTTAGCGAGATCTTTCGGTACAACGAAATAAACAGACAAACATCCTGTTATATTACTTTAAGGATTGCCCCTATATTCTCCCTCTTTCGGTTTAATCTACTGGTATGTGCTGAGCCAAATCCTAAAAAAAATAAGTAGTTAGAGTTTCATTAAATAGATATAGATGAATATGTAAGACTTAAGAAATGTTAACTCGTACAAGACAAGGAAATTATTTTATTAAATTTAAAAAGCATATCTTTTTAAAATTTATTATAGAGCCTAAAAATTCATGGGTGGAATCATACTTGTTATGAACGAGATGGGATTGAATGATCAAGAGGAAAAAAATACATTAGATAGTGAGAAAAAGCGTTGGATAAAAAAGTGTAAAGTTTGGATATATTGCACAAAGGGCTAAATGTTTTGAGTGTGCTAAGCCACCAGTAATAAAGGGATGAGTAATTCTCTTAGATGATTCTGTGCTCGCACACACCTGCGAGATTATTTACTATTAATTATACATGAATGTATCTCCCTATGTCCCTGATATCTGTGCACGCACACACCAGGGAGATTATTTACTATTAATTATACATTTGTATCTCCCTATATCCCTGATATCTGTGCATGCACACACCAGGGAGATTATTTAGTATAAATTATACATTTGTATATCCCTTATATCTGTGCACGCACACACCTGCGAGATTATTTACTATTAATTATACATTTGTATATCCCTATGTCCCTGATATCTGTGCACGCACACACCTGCGAGATTATTTGCTATATATTATATATTTGTATCTCCCTATGTCCCTGATATCTGTGCACGCACACACCTGCGAGATTATTTACTATTAATTATACATTTGTATATCCCTATGTCCCTGATATCTGTGCACGCACACACCTGCGAGATTATTTACCATAAATTTCACATTTCTTCCGCCCACGAAAAACTGATTCTTCTCCACCTAGACGAGTAATTCAAAATTTTGGGTTGCAAAGCATTTTTTGAGGACTGTCTGTTGGTCTGTAGTGCATTTTTAGCACAAATATTTTTTTTATAGAATTAACGTCCGTATTATTATTTACTCTCATTCTCTTGGAAAAAAGAACGAAAGCGAATCATTTAGTTTGGAAAAATCAATTTTATATTTAAAACGACAAGGGTAACAACAAAGTTGAGTTATTGCTCAATTGCTATTAGAATTTTTACTCGTATGTCTTTAATAGTAAGCGAGCAATTCTTATTGACTCTATAAAAATTCCATGTTCCCCAAAGTATTGCAGTTCAGAAAATTATTTTTACCGTTGCTATGTACTCAATGGTATTCAAATCAAAACTGAATCATCTAAAATATTCATAGATCGTGTTTTCTCAATAGCTAGATGCAGTCTAATTAAATCATATAGTAGCTTTCGTAAAAAAGTTACAACGACAATCAATTCGATTATCAAAATAAATGTTATTATTACACAAATCTCTATATATTGGTGAAGTCTCTTTTGATATATATTTGTCATGTTGAATGATAAATATATTTATGATTATAATCCCAAATTCTCGCATTCCCTCACCTATAAAAATAAACCTCATCTTATCATAAATACATCCATTAATAATAATCGTAGAAATTTCTTTGCACACGCCCAGTATGATATTGAAATAAACAAGCATATTCAAATACACAACAAAGAAAATAATGAATTTTGGACATAAGGTTTTTTTTGGATTCAACCTACTCCTTAGGAAGCTTATAGTGCCTATAAAAAATACGTTATACAATACAAATGACCAATGATAGGCCAGTATACATTTTAATTGACCAATGGTAAAATGAATAGTGTGCTATCATTGGTCAATTGTATTGTATGACGTTTTCTTTTTTAGACACCATAAGCTGCTTCACTACTTAGATCAAACAACTTGCAAATTAGGGGCTACCACAACAATGGGCAACCACCAACAAAGTCTTTCTATCTATTACTTTTACAGGCTTCTACAAAGAAGATGCAGTTGTAATCCTGCTTGAACCTAAAACGATCTAGAATAGTTAAAATAAACTATACATATTGACAGCTTTGCATACATAGAGAGTGAGGGAGGCCAAACTTCAGAGAACACGAAACTCAGGTTTAGAAATTCATTCCTACTTAATATTTTTAAAAGCGAAGCTTTTCTATAATTAGGGTCGGTCCGTCCGTCCGTCCGAGATAGTTAGCTTTTATTCGTTAATTTAGGCATGTTAGAATTGTCCTATCGATTTCAAACTTTGCATGGTGATTCCTGTAGTAGTTAGGTACGATTTAGAAAGCGTAGCTACACTATGATCATTACCAGAATGTCCGTACGTCCATTTTAAACATGTTGATTTTTTTACTTTTTTAATGAAAATTTTTTATGTGATAAAATTATCCAATTGATCTGATTTTTTTATTACTGATTCCTAATACAATAAGGTACAATATTATGAGCGAAGCATCTCTATAATCAAGTATTAAAAATGTCAGTATGTCCTTAAACAGAATTCTGTATTTAAGAAGTTAAGCAACAAATTTACGTATAATTTTGTCAAACCTTATATTTTCATTTTTTGTATATTCAGTTCTGACACTCAACAAAAGTTAATGTTCGTCTGTCATATCGTTTCAGAGCTTCGCTTTTATGGATGTTGTCATCCTTGTTTTATTTCAATTATTTGCAACGTTTTGTCATTTTTATATTGTTTATAGTATCCAACACTGGAGTCAGTAACCTCTAAACCGCAGGGAAATTGACGTTTTAGAACATTTTAAAAATTTGCTGGCAGTTTAAGACTGTTCCTAATATGACATTTCGTACGTTGGTAAGAGCCAAAATGGTATTACAGGCACTGGAGGCTAATATAAGGCTGACGGGGACGGCTGCCGAGCCTTAATAGCATAATTTCTTTCATTGTTATTTGGTCTATCTGTTACAATCTTGAATCTACTGAGAATAAAATAAAAATTTACAATTCATAAATTCTTTAATATTTTGATGATAAAATGCAAGGGAAATGAGAAAGGTTATCCTTCTCTTAGAATTAAAATCCTGATAAAGTAGATGCAATGTTTTGAACTGAAGCGAAGCAACATTATGACAAATGCAGCTACTATACAGTTCGGTAAGTCTATAAAATTGAACTCGAAGAAAAATATTATCTTTGTAAAATTGAAGTTTTTAACAAACTATTATGTTTATATTTCACTTATGTGTTCGACTGTGGATTGTTGGCTTACAGTTCTGAAAGACACTGAGTAAAAAGAATGGCTATGTTTTTCATCTTCTCTAATAAAATGAAACTCTCAGCGTGCTAAAATAACAATACCCACCATCCACCCCCTTTTACCATACTCTCATGATGGATGAACGAACTGGCCAATAATTGAGTTCCTGGTCAGCAATCTAAATTGACGACAACTTCTACCCTGTGTTAATATCCACTTTTATTCTACATCCATTGTGACAAGATTATCGCACAGATAAAATGTGCTAAAATTATAGCAAAATCTCTGTAGAAATCTGCAAGTTATTTTTTTGTTGCATAACTTGTCTAGGTGCAAAGCTTTTCAAAAATTTTCCTATTCGCATACGTCAAAGTCTTTTAATACTCTTCTTTTGATTTTTAAAAAGGCTTTTTGCACAACAAATAGAAAACTGTAAATATTAGAATCTTTTTTGTTTGTTTGTGTGAATATATTTAGAAATGCATTTAATTTGTACGGAACTTAAGGGATTGATGAATAAGATTTCTTTTATGAAAATTATATATTTTTATATCTTGAAAAAATTATTGAAAATTTTAGTTTTAAAGCTACTTTGAGACAAAATTGACTGGAATATTATAGAACTCACGAAATTTTTTTTAATGCCTAAAAACCATCCTAATTAATTAAACATACATAAACAATTGATAGTCTTTTAAAAAAAAATTCATTTAGTCATTAAATAATACAAAATTAATTTTTTTTCATTTTGACTTTAGCAACGCCATCAATTTTAACACATTGAAGAGGAGATACTAATTTTGTTCTAAAACGCACAATTTTCAGAGTTAAAACATGAGTAATACCTTAATCTCTTCCTTTAAACTTGCTTGAAAATCGAAAACCTTTAAATCAACACATTTATTAATGTGTAGGAGTACAGCTCTTCACAAGTCATTTTTACTGGAGGTCGATTGTGGAAAAACCCCTGCCTAATATCAAATTTTTTTTTCATAAATGGAATAGTCTATACTTGGGTAAAATATGGTATCAATTCTAGATTGGAGACGTTATTCAAACTAGTTCTATAACTGATTAATCTGTTTCCAAAAATTTAGCTTTCTTTCTTTACACTTCTTTGTACTTTTTTTTCTTTTCAAAATGATAAAATGTTTTAACAAATATCTTAAATATATGAGGTAATATAGATAGAAAAGGATATCCAGGGAGTTTGGCTAAATCTTCCCTTATTACCTCTTGGCAGATGAACTATCCCTTCCTGTTAAACCTACATAAATGGGACACAAAAAAATACAAAATTATGCATGAAAACAACTTTACAGTAGCGAAGCTACTTGAAAATCAATTTTGTTTAAACCATAGGGTGTGTTTTAGTTAATTATGAGAAAATATATCAACAGTAACGAAAAACTGCTGAGCTGCAAAATTGTTGTAATATTTATTAATAGCCACAGCCAGCGGCTGGTAGTTTGCAGCTCAACAGTTTTTTGTTACTGTTGATATATTTTCTCATAATTAACCAAAACAAACCCCCCCCAAAAAAAACAAGATTGCATGTTCAATTTTACAAGTTTAGCTGAATAATTGCACCAGTGGTCAGCCGCCAAACCGCCAAATTAAAAGTTTTGCAGAATATAGTATTATAATTCAGAGCTCTATCTTGAATATGGGCCTTAGAGCGCACTGTTACTGTGAAAGTGTACAACACCCTTCCCCTTATTTTAAAAGCACAAAATCTATTCTGAAATAGACAAACGGACAAAGTGAGTTATAGAGCTGATTATCTGTTATCACAAGAAAGAAAAGAAAGAGCAGTCTGACCGCTACAGATGTGTTCTACTTAATTATGCTCCATATTTATGTGAATAGCTACAAGAATTTTCAGCCTTCTATCTTTTACAGGAGCTGAAAAATCACGATTCCACCCCCCCCCCCTAACATCCCCGTTTTGTCTCTAACAGACGGACTAACAGATGGACATTTCAAATTTTAGAGCAGCTTTGCTACTAAAAGAAATAATACATTGAGAAAATTAGTTGTGAAAAATATAAGCGGCTTAACAGCAGTCAGACTGCTATGGATGTTTTATACTTAATTATGCTCCATGTTGATTGAATGTTTACGAGAAGTTTCAGCCTTCTATCTTTTATAGGAGCTGAGAAAATGATGTTTCCCCCTTTTTGTCTCTAAAAGACGGACAGACATTGCTACTAAAAAAATAATACTTTGTTAATTTTTATTTAACCCTTAACGGTTGGGGGGGGGGGGGGGGTTGAACGGTATGATCCTGCAGGTCCTGATCCTTCAGGTCTCCATAAATCTTTAAAAAACTCCTGTGGCCGCAATTTTTGACTTAGAGACGTCAAATTTTAAACTTAGGCTTTTCTTACATGTCTAACGTATTAAAATTTCATAAAGATCCGCCGCCGTTTCCGCCGACCACCGACTGCGGCGGCTGGCAGCTGCAAAATACAGCTGCGACCGCTGAAATTTCCTAGAAAAAAATGTTCTTCTAGCTTCAAAAATAAGAAAATTACAGCCGTTTGAAATTTTTAAGTAAAAAAGGACCTAAAAACAAAGGTTGTTAAATAAAAGGGTGAAGGAAGCTAAAATTGACTTTGACTTATAAAAGGTCGAAAATTCATTATCAAACAGGGGACTTGCACAACAAAAATTACCCCTCTAACTCTAATAGGAACTGAGATAATAGGGGGGGGAGCCTTGAACGCCCCCCCCCCCCCCCCAACCAATTAAGGTATGGCAAGGCGCACGACTGTTAAAAGTTAAAAGGATGACAATATTCATTAAAGCAAAGCTCTTGAGATCAAAAAGAAATTGATGTAAAATCATGGTTGCCGTTTAAGATTTGTAATATTTACTATACCTTATACATATTGAGCTGTGAAGCATATCATGGATGCTTATATTCATCACAATCATTGGAACTTCGTTTAGGAAGGCCTAAACAGCTATTTGTTAAATCATTTTATCATTTTGACAAGAAAAAAAGTACAAAGAAGTGCAAAGAAAGGAAGCTAGATTTTTAGAAAAAGATTATTCAGTTATAGAACTAGTTAGAATAACGTCTCCAATCTAGAATTGATACCATATTTTACCCAAGTATAGACTATTCCATTTATGAAAAAAAAATTTGATATTAGGCAGGGGTTTTTCCACAATCGACCTCCAGGTAAAAATGACTTGTGAAGAGCTGTACTCCTACACATTAATAAATGTGTTGATTTAAAGGATTTCGATTGCCAAGCAAGTTTAAAGGAAAAGTTTAAGGTATGAATCTCATGTCAACTCTGGAAATTGTTGAAATGAGAACAAAAATACGGTTTTAACATTTTTGTGTTGGCAGCCATGGCTTCACCATAGACGATAAGAAAAATATAAAAATCTCTTTCAATTGTTGGAAAAAATATTTTTTTTTCAACACACCATCATTTCTTAATGTATTTTTTATAATTAAGGATAGTTTTTAGGCTTTTTCCGTTCATGCGTGATTTTTTTGTATAAGGAAGTAAGAAGTGCTCCTTTATGTTTGTGTTGATAATGGATGTAGAAAATAAGTGGATATTGTGAAAGGGGGAAAATTGTCGTCAATATAGGTAGCTAACATGGATATCATTAATTGGTCAGTTAATTTATTTAGTGTAGGATGTAAGGTGATGGAGTAAAGGGGTGGATGGGGGGATTGTAATTTTAGCCAGCTTTAAGTTTCACTTTATGATATACTTTTGTGTAAAAAGCAACAAATATATTTAGAGTATACATAATCAGATATTAACTTTCAAAGATCACGTTTACATAGTTTAATTTTATTTACTTTAAAAAATGCAGGTCTAAATGTTCAATCTAACAAAAAAAGTTATAAAAATACTATGATTACGTCAAAAAGTAACATATATAGGGAAGAATTTATAAAGCTGAAAAAGTTTTTGATTGTCCATTTTGGTAATATTTCAACCTTTAAAATGTGTATAATATTTTTTTTACCAACAAACATACAAATATTGAATAACAGCTTTGCAACTAAAATGTTTGTAATAGTTATTTTTGTAATTACCTAAAGTTCTCAATCCTGTATTATATTTATTGATAGATTTTTGGCTTAAATATTTTGGGTCAGCTTTTGTGTCAGTATGAAACGAATAATATTCTAAGGTGAAACTTATGTAAGAAAAGAAGGATTAAACAAAAACAAGGATGACAACATCCATAAGTAGCGAAGCACAAAAACATGGATGGGAATGTGTACAAGTAGATTTAAAGTGTATTTTCTAAAATCAAGAATATATTTATCGGAGAAAATAAACACCTTGTTTTATTTTGTATGATGACAACATAAACGATGCTCATAACAATTGGAAAAATTATTTTGATACTGATATCCCAAAAAAGTTTGAAAATTGAACCAAAAACACCAAAGATGTGGGAAAATTTGTAAAACATATAAAAATAGCCCAAAACCTGCTAAATGGCAGTCTGACTGCCGTGTTTGTTTTCTTAAAACGACAGGAAATTTAATTTTGATATCTATAACTGAAAAAAATTTTAAAATCGGACCATAAACACCAAAGATATGGAGAAAAATGTGAAAAATATAAAAATAGCCTAAAACCTGCAAAAAACAGTCGGACCGTCATGCTTGTTTTCTTTAATCGACAGGAAATTTAATTTTGATATCTATAACTGAACAAAATTTGAAAATCGGACCATAAACACCAAAGATATGAAGAAAAATTAGAAAAATATAAAAATAGCCTAAAACCTGCTTTAAAGGGGTCTGACTGGAATCCATGTTTTATACTTAATTTTGCTCCATAATAATGGGAATGTAGACAAAAAATTTCAGCCTTCTATCTTAAACAGGAGCCGAGAAAATCACGTTTCCCCTATTCTGTCTCACACGGACGGACGGACAGACGGACGGACGGACATTTCGAATTATAGAGTAGCTTCGCTACTAAAAATGAGAATTTTATATGAGAAGTGCATATTATTTTCTTAGTGCATTGTTGAAATTTCTGCGTGTATTACAAAAGCATTTGAAACAAGGTTGACAACTTCCACAAAAGCGATGCTTAACAGATCAGATAAACGGAGTAACTAGTAACTACATAAGATAACAGACACCAGTCGTAAATTTCCTTGAAAACGCCTTATGAGGACGTCTTAATTTAAAATAATTCATTATAAAGATACTTCGCTTATAATATTTTGCATATTTTTTAAAATTACTAATACAAAAAAATAATATAAATATAAATAAGTCTAAAAGATAATCCTATCAGATAAAAAACAGCTATAAAATTTTATGTTTCAAATCTACGGACGGACTCATTACCTCATTATTACATGAATGATCATGCAAAGTTTAAAATCTACAAGATGTTAAACGAACATTGCTTTTCTTTACGAATGTACAGTCGGAAGGGCCGACATTAAATGTGTAAAGGCTTCGCTTTAAAAAAAATATGCTTTCTTATTGCATTATCTTATGAATTTTATTCAGGCATGCAAAACTCAAAATATTTCTCACACAAAAAAAACAACATCAATAAATGTGATTTTACTATTGAAAATCTACAATATTTGTAGCTGATGATATCTATAATACAAAGTAGTCTAAAATACAAAGTAGAATGATATCTGTCCGTCTGTCTGTCTGTCCGTCTATCCCTTAAGATCTCGGTAACCACTTAACCGATCGGATTCTACTCTTCAGGGAATATACCTGCTGGACCTGTGGTGGTTTTAGGCTATTTTTATAGGGGGGGGGGCGAATTTTTATGAATTTTTACGAATTATTACGAATTTTTATGAATTTTGCAAATTTGCCATTTATTTGCAAAAATTTGCAATCCATTCGCATTTTTAGGTAATATAAGCCCCTAGAGGCTAGGGACGAAACCGCTAGTTCAATATATAGAGTTACTATGCTTCCACGAAAGAATAAAAAATATCTAAAACACAATTTTAAACTATCGGCGTTATTTGTAATGCCTTACAAATTGACGTGCATGTACAATACACCCAAAAAGTAGAAAATCTTCACTACTTAAAAATACACGGAGAGATGAGCTGAGTAAAGGTGAGTGCGTGTGTTTGTACATGGTGTGTGTGTGTGTGTGTGAAACTCAAACGTCATTTTTGTGTGCAGTTGTATGAGTACGAGTAGTTGTGTTTCGGGCAGCGGCTCAGAGTAGAGTACACTATAGTAGTTGTAAGGGCATACACATGGGGCAGTTCAACTTTATAAAACATAAATGACATTTAGATTAAATAGTAAAAACACAGATAAAACATAAAATGATTTTACATGTGTTAATTTTACCCAATAAGATCAGTACTCATATGATTTATTACTAATAAATGACTTGAATAAAAGTAATAATTAGTGATTTAAAAAGACATTTTTGAATGGTTGAAAAAAGAAGTGAAAAAATGACATCTAAAGAAGTCAAAGTATCTGGTGTTGATTCAAGATGTTGTGGAGTTATGGCATGCAAATATCTCTTTTGTATATATAATTTCTTTCTAATGGTAATTTTTAGTTTTATATTTTGATATTTTATACCATTGATATATGATTTTAGTGTTAAATAGTAATTTAGTTGAAATCGAATTATATATATTTTACTCCTGGAATAAAGAATAAGGATGACGTCATTTTACATTTTATGATTGAATTCTCTCATTTGTTGGCTTAAATACTTTGGGTACTATAATTAGATCTAGATTGGTTAATTCAAACAGCAGTATCCAAACTATTCAACCCAAAACTTTCGGGGATTTTTGAAAGAGAATGTTTATTAATTAAGCGTCCATTATACCCTAAGGTCCCTAAATTTTTCCAAACTTTTTATGATAATGGCATGTTCGAACATACCCTAGATATACAGCAGCTCTTTATTCTAAAAAGTTCAAGTACACTTGAGGAAAAAAGGTTGAAGTGTACTTTATGAAAGTAAAAGAACAGCATCAATATGATGACTATTTCTTTAAAAATTAAGTACTCTTAGCTAAGTAAACTCTTCATATCAACAAGGCTGGCAACATCCATAAAAGCGATCAATAACAAAGTGAAAATAGTCAATTTTATATAAAAATCAATATTGAAATTATCAAGAAACAGAAAATACTTTTAAAGCCTGAACAACAAACCGAGTGCTTTTTCTCGCCCCTATTATTAACTACCCCCCCCCCTCTAACCATCCCACCCTCTTATTTCAATTTATAAATTTTTGAGGAAAACATTTTTCTAGCCTTTGCTGAGCCCTATTTCTATGGTTTGTGATTGCCCCGCAGGGTTAGACAATTGGTCTCGCATTATTAGAGCTTCCCGCAGTGGCTAGAAATAGGAGAAATGCTACTTTGAAAATACGACAAAACGCCCTTTAAGAGGCGTTATCATGAGTTTTTGTGGTCCACTTGCGATTCAAGGGAAATTGCCATCGCCGCTTTTGTTACAATTATAATTTTCCTCAATACTGAACATTGACGGACGAACCTACCCATGGATATGAGATGTTACGCTTATAATATCATCCCTAATTATCACAAAAATCACTATTTTAAATGATATTAAAGTAAATATTGTATTAAGTCAAAATTCGGTGCAAATATTGCTAGATCTTAACATGTAAAAAGTGAAGAAAATGGTAAAAATCAAAGAAACGGGCGGACAATTTTACAGACCAAGAAAGTACAGAAAATTGAAGTGTAGAAACCTTCATTTTAACAAGTTGCGTAATTATATTTGATTTTGAATAAAGGTTACTTGCTTAATAACTCTCAAACCCAGCAGAGCTGAATGTATGTAATATCATGAATTGTTTGTCAAGAAACTATAAATACCATGTTACATTTTCAATAACTAGTGGCGCCCCTAACACTTCGGTGTTTTCCTTCCAAAGGATAGGATTGAATTTCTGAAATGCATAATTCCATTCCAGATATCATTGGCTTTAAATAGACAAATTAGCTTACATAGACTAATAGCTTAGAAGCTAATAAATTTAGAACTAAGCTTATAAATGAGATAATACAGCTTCTGAAAACCTTATGCACCCTAATGGTATAATTTTTAATGAATGATGATACTATAAATTAATAAAGATAAAAAGATATATTTTTTTTCTAATTTATTATTCCCTCGCATGTTCCATGATTGTTTATATTTTTACACACTGACAAACAAAAACATTCATTAGCAAGAAATAAAACAAGAAGGTGCTGTCATTATATTACATTTCTTTTTAACAAGCATCGCAGCATCATTTAAATTAGTTTTGTCCTCCAGTCAGTACGTCCCTAAGTAGCAAAGAAATAACAATAATAATTTTAAAACTAGGGACAAAATTTTTTTTTAGTAGAATTAAGCAAAAGTATTTTATTAAACAAAACAAGGTTGAAGTGAAGTAAATACAACGGCGGACAGACGAACGGCCAAATAAGAAACGGACGGAGAACATGATGACTTTCCCATAGCTTCGCTCTATCGCTATTTTTTTTCTTGTACAAATCTTGTTAGCAAAAATACATGAAAAAATATGCCTTAATTTGTTTCTTCAAATTAATTCATAGCTTTTTTTCTTTAAATAAGTTTTATTTTCTATATTAGGAAAATTGAATTGAAATATTGAATTATTATAAACTTATCATAGTAGTATAGATAGTTGTCCACAGATATGAAAATGTATAGGATTAATTTCAATTTTTTCGGTCCATTTAATTTCAGCATGAAGAAAAAACAGACAGAAACATACAGTTAGTTATAGAGTAGAGATATTCATTGGTCAGTAGGATCATCCTAAGAATATTTAACTGCGTATCTTCATTTGCAGACGAGCAAATCAAATCAAACAATCAAATCAAATCAAAATCCCCAAAATAAATCCCATGTCACCAAGAGCAATATTTACAAACTGACGGAACAACTAGCTGTGTTTTATATTTGGTGATGGTTGGTGATCCTTAAAAGCTTGACAAAAAAGTCACCAATAGCGGTAGAGTAACATTTCGGCCCTGGACTAACAGACATACATAAACGGAATAGATGTAGAGTAGATTTTCTTGTGGGAAAAATACTAATGATTATTACTGAAGCTGGGTAAAAGAGTAATTGCAAATATTTGGAGTGATGAAAAATAAACAAAACTAATGCATTGTAGTCTGTTAATCAGTATATAATGTCAAATATAGTAAACAATACATAGAAATACTCTCAGCTGTTACCAGAAATTGTACAGTATTATTTTACATTGGTTATTTACAATTCATGCTTTAATAGAATTTGTTTGAAAAAAAAAATAATTTAAAATCAGGCTTTTAGTGAAACCTAATAATTCATTGAAAGGGTATTTTTATCACCACCTTAATCAGCCGCATTTTTTTATGGGGGAAGAAGGGGGTGAAGATCTTTTCTCAGGACGGGGGAGAAGGTAAAAAAACATATGTTTGAACCATTAGAGAACCATGGTAGATATATTCACTGAAAAGCACAATCAAATTTTGTTCAGCATTTAGTGAGATCTTTGTAAGGGACGAGCAATTAAATGGACCTACAGACGAATAAATATTGTTATACTTTGTATTTTAGGTATAATGTAAATTTAGACTTATATTAATTGATTTTATGTGAACTTAATTATAGGCGTGCAGTAGGGGATTGGTAAGAACCAGGGATCGGAAGCCGCGCGTAAGCCGCGTGTAAGCCTCACTGAAATCGTCATTTTATCACTATAAAACTTAGCTGGATGTATAAAACTGTTCTTTGGCAGACAATCCTTCTTTCTGAAAATTTTTTTTCTGCTCAAAAGCAGGTTTAAAACTGAGGCTTATGCGCGGCTGAGGCGCGGCTTCCGAACCCTGGTAAGAACCCCTTACATCTTGTACAAATGGAAATTGTCTCCTTATAAATCAACCAAAATTGTGATCTTTTTTTATTTAAGGGGGGGGGGGTCAATATTGTGCAGTGATGTATAAATTCACCCTTCGCCCCTTAGATAAATTCATGTGCACGCGCCTGTTCTAAAAGTAGTTAGTATATACAAAATATTATTGTATAAACACATGTTTCACATAAAATCTGAAAATAAATCTTTATGCAAATTTGGCGCACGTGCATAATTTAATCCTATGGTCGGTAGCTGCAACAGCATAAACTAATATAAATGAAAACAAATTTTTTAAATCTTATTAAAAAGTTATGCTATTAGTTCTAAATAACTGGATGCAAGTGACTATGTTTATCAAACGGACAAGGACTAGTAGTATAGAAGATGCGCAACAAATAAGATTGTTTAATGCGGCTGACCAACCCTGTCATAAAGTGGAAACTTGAGCTAGCTAATCCTTTTTTTCAAAATAAAATATTCGCCTTAACATTGTGCATAAATTTAGCATAAATATTTAAATATTTTGCTGCATAAAATCTGATTTTTGTTTTTCAAGTGTTAAAAAGACCGTTTGAATACTGAGTTAATTCAATGAATATAATTCTTGTTATAATAGAAACAAATAATCATTTACTAAGAAATATTTTAAGGCAATTATATCTTAGTTAGATCTTAAGTATATTTATATTTTTTATTTTCATAATCTGTTAATAAGCAAGGACCATCGGAAATTTGTTTTGAAAGATCTTTTGAAATATAAAATTAAGCAAAAAATATAAAATAATTTATAAGTTCTAGCGGCTTCGCCCCTAGAGGCATATGCAAATATTTGAGAGGTGCACAGACATCCTGTTATTTTTATATTAAGCTACATTTTTGTTTATAGAAATTCCTTACCTAAATCAAAACATTTTCATATGTTGAGTTTTCGTATTCAGCATAAAAAGTAAAAATTTAATATGCAGACAGAATGATAAACAAATTTTAGCATATTAGATGTAAATTTTAGAACGCAAATTTAATTTTTTGTGTTGTGCATTTTTTCAAAAATGAATTGATTAATAATTAAATAATGTAAAACATGTTTAGATGGCCCATGGACTTTCATCAACTAATTATAGAATTGCAACGCTTTATAAATTGTATAATACTGTTACAGAAACCATCATGCAAAGTTTGAAATAGATAGTAATAGTCTAAATCTCTTCCTTCATAATATCTAAATAACATATTGACATATAAAATATTTTTTTCTAATGGCATAAAATAGGTTTGATTCCGATGGTAGGAAACCAGATTCAGTAAGTAAAAAATACTTACAAGAACATTTATTTCAGTTATGTGGAGGCCTGGTTCTCGGGTTAGGGGTTTGGACCCTTCTAGACAAAGGGATATTTATTTATCTACTTTCAATAATAACTTATAAGGTAAATATTTAAAAAAAAAAAAATTTCTTAGTTTTTGTAACTTAACAAGGATGACAACATCCTTAAAAGCGAAGCACTGAAACGGTAGGACAAACTGACATTGACACTTGTATAGTGTCAGAATTGAATAATCAGAAAATAAATGTATAAGTGTCGAAGCAAAATTGTAAGTAAATTTGTTGAAAAACTGCTTGCTACAGAATAATGTTTATGGACATCCTTACATTTTTAGGACTTGATTAAAGAGTTTTTGCTTATAGCATTATACCTTATTGTCCCAGGAATCAATATACCAAAAATCAGATCAATCGGATAATTAGATCATATAAAAATTTGTCGTTAAAAAAGTGAAAAAATCAACACGTTTAAAATGGACGTACGGACATTCTGATAACGATTATAGAGTTGCTAGGCTTTCTAAATTGTACCTAACTACTACAGGAATCACCATGCAAAGTTTGAAAACGATAGGAAAATTCTAATGTGCCTATATTAACGAAAAAAGCTATCCGTCATGGAAGGACGGACGGACGGACCTACCCTAAATATAGAAAAGCTTTGCTTAAAAAAATTCTTTAGTTCTTTAACCTTAAAAAACATACTCAGGTGACCTTCTGGTTGATGGTGTGTAGTGGTGCAGCAGCTGTTCTGACTGTTCTGCTAGGCTATGTGGCCATAGCCATGGAGAATAGATGTCTTCTTGCCCTGGTAATTATTCAAGTTTAAAATGAAAATTAGAGTATAGTCCTTTTCGTGGCAACGCACCTTTGATTCTTCGTATTTTTCACAGTAGGTTTCTAGGTTTCTAGCCCCTGTGGGGGGCTCTAACCCTGTGGGGCAATCAACTAACCTAACCTAAAATAACAAATAACCTATAAAAAGCCATTTTAAAAATACGACGAATCGCCCCTTAAGGGGCGTTGCCACGAAAGGGACTATTCCCGAAAATTTTTAATTACAATTTGAAAAATTAAACTTCGGACGTCAACGGGAAAATTAAAATCTGGAGTAGGTTAACAACAAATGTCACACAGTGCAAATGAAGGTGCTTTGACTTTTGTGTCAGAACCTAAATTGGGACATAGTGCATTTCATTACCCTAGGTTAGGTAACTTCATTTCACTTTTCAAAAAAATCTAAAATGCAGCGGTTTTTCAGAAAATTAAATTTGAAAATTTCAAGTTCAATTTTCACCCACTAGGAGTTACCGCATAATCATGACAAGAAAAGCAAAGATTATTTATTTAAAATTTTTTATAAAGTTCAAGTTAAGGTCATGGAAATTCAGCCTTAAATAAATCATATATAGAGAGGTTTTATGACTGACTTTATAAAAGCAAAGTTGTTCAAAATTTTAAATAAATAATCTTTGCTTTTCTTGTCATGATTATGCGGTAACTCCTAGTGGGTGAAAATTGAACTTGAAATTTTTAAATCTAATTTTCTCAAAAACCGCTGCATTTTAGATTTTATTGAAAAGTGAAATGAAGTTACCTAACCTAGGGTAATGAAATGCACTATGTCCTAATTTAGGTTCTGACACTAAAGTCAAAGCACCTTCGAAGGCACTGTGGTCATATTTTAAAATATTATTATAGAATTCCGATAAAAATAGTATTTTGTACTAATTAGTGAAATTTTAGGATCAAATATAAAAAGTGAAAAAAATATGCTTCAGTTTAAATTTTAACATTTGACAATAATTAACTTTTTGTGTTTTCTTTAAATGCACAGCAATTTGCATACATTTCAAGTTTTCCGCCAGTTATTTAGATATACATATAAAAAACATGAGATTTTTATAGCATTTTAAACTTTAATGAATTTAAAATGCGCAGGAATAACTAATCCTAACCCTGTCTAGGGTAACTATACTCTTAAAAAGTTAGCATATCTTCCATGTCGAGAAGACTAACCTTCATTTTAGCCAATTTGATATGTGATTCTGTAAATGTATTTAAAATATTTCCAGTATGGTTAAGAAACCGATTATTATCCGCTGGATTAGAACCTGTTCTTAGCCATACTGAAAAGATATAAGCCTTAGGCCCCTCAGGGCTTACAAAACTGGTTATAATTACAAAAATTTTCATTTTAATATCCGCAGAAAGCTGTTTATAATACGATGCGATAAATATATATTAAAAAACAAGGATGACAACATCCATAAAAGCGAAGCACTGAAACGGTAGGACAAACGGACATGAACACTTATATAGTGTCAGAACTGAATAATCAGAATATAAATGTATAAGAGTTGAAGCAAAATTGTAAGTAAATTTGTTGGAAAATTGCTTTATACAGGATAATGTTTATGGACATACTTACATATTTAGGACTTGATTATAGAGTTGCTTCGTTTATAACATTATACTTTGTTGTCCCAGGAATCAATATACCAAAAATCAGATCAATCGGATGATTAGATCACATAAAAATTTGTTGTTAAAAAAGTAAAAAAATCAACATGTTTAAAATGGACGTACGGACATTTTGGTAATGATTATAGAGTTGCTACGCTTTCTAAATCGTACCTAACTACTAAAGGAATCACCATGCAAAATTTGAAATCGATAGGACAATTCTAACATGCCTAAATTAACGAAAAAAGCTATCCGTTACGGACGGACGTACGGACGGACATACGGACGGACGTATGGACGGACGGACGGACCTACACTAATTATAGAAAAGCTTCGCTTTTAAAAACAAAATAAAAAACAAGTCCGCTATGTGTGAAAGGAAATTATCTTAAAATACAAGTTTTTTTATTATTTCTACATTTTTTTGTATTATTTTTACATCTTTGAAATCTTTTTAGAATGTCATAACATATTGTTTAATGTTTGGATAACTTTTTAAATCTGTTTTTCATGTTAGGGAATATTATTTTGATATCCCTATTGTTTAGAAATTTAAAAGGCACTTTGAACAAGAATCATATAATCCAAAATGCAAATCGCAAAATACAAAATACGTACTTGTATTGTATTAGATTATTATGGAGATGCATTGCTTACAAAATTGTGTCTCATGTGCCAAGAGGCGGATAGACAAACAAAGCATAATGTAGAAAAGGCCACCCACTTTTCAATTATAGTTTTAAAAAGAAAAAAAGTTTTTTGAGGGGTGTCATTTTTTCTAGAAGTGATTTTTCCTAGGAGGGTGTTGGTACCCATCCTTAAAATAGCTATAAACCTTACTTGTACCTGTGAGAAGCAATATTGCAAAGGTGAAAGTTTTCGGTTCAGCTAGATCTTTCGGTACAGACAGACTCGCAAACATAAACATACTGTTACTTTTATATTTGATTATATATGACTTAGTGCTTATTAGCACAAGCTCTGTGAAATGCAAAATAGATTTTGGGCTTTATTTTATGCTTTAATAAGTTAAGGATAGGTTAAGGATTTTAATGGATAACACAAGAATAGTTTTAAGAATTGACATGGTCTGTATTTATTGCTGAAGTAAAATAAAGAATGTTATCCTACTTGAGTCTGTAAAAAGTTTGTAAGTAAATGATGCATGTTGAAAAGCTTGATAAATTTTTAAAGAGATTAATGAAGCGCAGCAAAGTCTGCTTCATGTGTTGTAAGTAAAGACATTATTAACTCTATTCCAGAGAGAGAGGGGACAATGGGCTGTTCATTTCACTAGTCTCAAAAAGTTTTATAAGAACGTTTTCTTAATCGTTAACTTAACAACATCAGGGATAAGGGATAGGAAACCTGGCCATAAATTAGGTCTCGGCCTGGTTTTGAAAGGGATCATGCAACTTTTACCATTTGCCTAATTTAATGACCTTACTGGCGGACGGCTCATATTGGCTACGGCTCTAAACCAATAGTGTTCTGTGATTTGGGCTTGTTTTGTATCAACCAATCACCAATTGGAGGGGCCTAAGGCTTATATCTTTTCAGTATGGCTAAGAACAGGTTCTAATCCAGCGGATAATAATCGGTTTCTTAACCATACTGGAAATATTTTAAATACATTTACAGAATCACATATCAAATTGGCTAAAATGAAGGTTAGTCTTCTCGACATGGAAGATATGCTAACTTTTTAAGAGTATAGTTACCCTAGACAGGGTTAGGATTAGTTATTCCTGCGCATTTTAAATTCATTAAAGTTTAAAATGCTATAAAAATCTCATGTTTTTTATATGTATATCTAAATAACTGGCGGAAAACTTGAAATGTATGCAAATTGCTGTGCATTTAAAGAAAACACAAAAAGTTAATTATTGTCAAATGTTAAAATTTAAACTGAAGCATATTTTTTTCACTTTTTATATTTGATCCTAAAATTTCACTAATTAGTACAAAATACTATTTTTATCGGAATTCTATAATAATATTTTAAAATATGACCACAGTGCCTTCGAAGGTGCTTTGACTTTAGTGTCAGAACCTAAATTAGGACATAGTGCATTTCATTACCCTAGGTTAGGTAACTTCATTTCACTTTTCAATAAAATCTAAAATGCAGCGGTTTTTGAGAAAATTAGATTTAAAAATTTCAAGTTCAATTTTCACCCACTAGGAGTTACCGCATAATCATGACAAGAAAAGCAAAGATTATTTATTTAAAATTTTGAACAACTTTGCTTTGGTGATTGGTGATTGGTGATTGGTTGATACAAAACAAGCCCAAATCACAGATGGCGGGAATTTTAGAAGCAGACAATTCTGGAAAAAATAATGATTTCGTCTGCTACGAAAAAATAAATATAAATGGTGTTAGATCACATTAGTTTAATTATTAAATCTGCTTAGAGTTAAACATTAAAAAAGGGCCACTTAGAAAAAACAAAAATAACGGGATTATTTTTTTGGAAAGAAGGTAGCTACGAATTTTCATTTGGTAGTTTATAAATTAGATGTTGTATTTTGAATTTTAAAAATTTAGTACGGAGTTGATACAACACCTTCACCCTAATTTTTGTACATTACAACACAGTACAGATATATCATTACATTATATCCAGTATAGTATCCAAAGAACTTGATAGAATGTTACCCAAGTGCATATTTATTTATTTATTTTGAATTTTAATTAGCAATGAAATTTTCAAATAAAATTTTTACTCATTAATAAAAATGCAAATAATACAAACTAAAATCTGTCTGAGGGAAACCCAACGATAGCTTTCTGACAGTTCAAATTACAAAAGTAAAAGATAAAAAATTTTGGGAGAGAAAAAACTTCATTTTAACAAAAGCCATTAATATATAGGTTTATAAAAAGTTATGTTTTTTACTTTAAACTAGCTACCTGAATTTGATTCTATACTTTATCTACACACACACACACAGCTTTTTCATTAGTATTTTATACGAACCACTGCGCTATCCCAAAACTGGTTTATTAGGCTAGAAATAGGCCTAGGCTTGAAATAGGCCTGAAATAATATTTTCCTACGTTTCCCATCCCTTATCCCTGAACAACATAGGGTACTTTAGTGAATTTTGATTAGTTGGTTTATTAAGTTGAGTGTTCAAATATTTCAACCATTACTTTTAATCTACAGAATTTGTAATTTTGTGCATCATCATTGGGGATGTGCGTAAATTTATTGCCATATTGTCTTATCCCTTCAGATCCCTGACTCTTTTCACTATTATGCAAAATATTTAGGGGGGGGGGGGAGGGGGAAATTAGAACAACATTCACAAAAGCGGAGCTCAAAAGTTAGACGAGGGAACAAAAAATATTCAGTCCTTCAAAATGCCCCCTATATATAAGGACCCATGGAGGCACTTTAGTTTCAGAGTTTAGGGGAGGGGGAGAGATTTAGAAATGTAAAATGCCCCCCACCCTCTTAATACAAAGTACTTCAAATTACAATATCATATATTGATTATTTTTTGCTTTATTATAATGCAATATATAAAAAAAATATATTGTTAAAATTTTAATAAACAGACTAATATGTAACCTTTCTTAGAGCATATAACAAATTGATTATGTTTTAGGAAAATTAATTTATCTTCTGCTAGGCCTGGCTTAGGCATTGAAAAACAGGCCGGGGAGAAAAAGGTGTTAGGAGAGGATTTTTCTTAAGATAACAAAATAAGTTTGAATAATTATTCTTCTTGTTTGTATTTTCTATATTTAGAGAATACTATTTTGAATTTTTATAAATATTTAATTTTTAAACAATAATTCTAAAAAAATAAAGTTGTGTGAAGTTAGATTTATAGTAAACAAACAAGAACGACAACATCCATAATTACAAAGCACAACTAATTCATGGTGGTCAAATCGACAAAATGTGTTATATATTAGATTTTAGTTGTTATAAAAAAGAGATAAAGAGTGATAAATGCCGGAAAAATAGTGTTGCGGACGGACTAACAAATTGAATTATAGAGTAGCATCTTCTAATAATAATTGTAAAGTGCTTATTTGTGTCAGCCATTTTTTATAGCTATATGGTCCATGTAAATATTTTTAGTTTATTTATTAAAATAGTATTTAGATTATGTCAACCAAGACCAGAGGTGGATTCTTAAAAAAAATTGCCCCACTAATCGCTTAGTGGGGCAAAATTGTTTTAGTGAAAAATCCACCAAAATCACACTAAAAATCTACAAAAAATAAACAAAATCATAGAAGGGTTATGAACATAAGATTTTATTTTATTTTTGTAGTTTTTTATGTCATTTTGGAGAATTTTTCACGAAAACAATTTTGCCCCACTAAGTGATTAGTGGGACAATTTTTTTAAGAATCCACCTCAGTTTATTAAAGTCAAGTATGTTGATATTATGTCAACCACGGCCAACTTTATCAAAGCTATTATATAGTCGACATAAACCCTTGAAATTTCATATACCATAGAATGATAACAGTATCGATAGGGTGAATGAACAGTTTTCGGATTTTAAATGACATACATCTAACTACTTTTATATGTGAAAAATTCCTTTTTCCCTGACTGAAACATAACTTCACTCAACGCTGTAATTCTTTTAATTATTCTGAGCTCAGTGTCATTAAAATTTGCAATTAATATTTTCTTTTCTACTTAACTTGCTGAGTGACAAATAAATTTGCAAATTTTTAATTATGTTTAGGAATTCTTGAAATATTTCAAGATTTTTAAAAAATAAACTAAATAATACCTTACCTGACAAAAGTTTCTCAATAAAGGAAAAAAGAAAAATTATTTCTTAGATTTGACTTAGATGGGCTAGGTATTAGCTAGAATGGCTGCTAAGGTGTCTATTAGGGTCCATTTATGATATTTCAAGTACTTTGTACATTAAAGTCTAATCTTTTTAGACGTTTTACTCGTACAAAGGAATTGAAATATTAAAGATAGACACTAGGTTGTGTTGAGTAAATTGTAGAGCATGCCAAGACGCTTCCTTAAAAACCTTGAAATCGATTCTATTTTAGCCCAGATGGGGTAAAAATGTTTGGAAGATAATTTATGCCCCTTTTTCTTTTTCGTTATTTACAATTACATGATCCAAATCATTTTTTACAAAAGAGCTTTTTTGTTCAGTATACAATCCTGTTGGTGTTTATATTCATGTTTGACTCCATAACTGGATTACTGGCATATGTCTACCAGGATCAGGTGGATATTGATCTCAATCAGCACCTGGTAGAATCTTTCATACAGGTAATTGAATAATGTACCTACTCTACATTTATGTTATTTTTTGTCTGCCAGTAAAAGTAGATATTTCTTGTTAGATATTAGATTTGTTTTATCCATTTCAAACTTGGCAAGGTGATTCCTGTATTAGTTTAAAAAAACGTAACAACTCTATTATCGTTACCAGAATGCCCGTACGTCCATTTAAAACATGTTGATTTTTAACCTTTATGACAATAATTTTTAAGTGAGTTAATTATCCCAATCTTCTGATTTTAAGGTACAATGTTATAACCGAAGCATCTCTATAACCAAATCCTAAAATTGTTAGCATGTCCATAAACAGTATCCTGTATTTAATCAGTTTTAAAAAAAATTTACTTACAATTTTGTTTAAACTTATGCATTTATATTCTGCTTATTCGGTTCTGACATGGTTATTGTTAGTTTGTCCTCCCGTTTAAGAGCTTCACTTATTTATGTTGTCATCCTTGTTTTATTAAATCATTTCTTTGCATTGCCATGTCCTTTATTTGGACCCAGTTTTTTTCCCAGGCTAAAATCTCTTTGACCGCCAGACATTTGTATGGAAGTATTAACTTTGCATAGCTTGAAATGAACATGTTATTAAAGAGTTATTGTAGAACGTATATTTGATGTTATGCGCATAATATAATATAATAGCAGTAATTACCTTTTCCGCGTCTTTATTTTGATCAAAACAATTTATTGTTATTAACTAAATACTTTTAGAATTATGGCATTGACAGCATAGTGAGTGAATCAGTGGACCGAGTACAACAACAGTACAAATGTTGTGGAGCCAACTCATTTCTTGATTGGAAGTAAGTAACGCACTTTCTTTACAAGAAACTGGAGTCGTCTGACTGCCTATTTTCACATATTACCAAGTAATTACCTTAGATTCTCTAGTTTAGTCTGTCTGTCCCGTCGTTCTTTCATCATTCCGTAACGTTAAGGGGGAAATGTGATTTTCTCGGTTGCTATACAAGATAAACGGCTATTTTTTTCTCCAATTATTCTAATTAATATCAAGTATATAATTTTCTTTGTTCGTCGGTCTGTCAGTCAAGCTACAAAAATATAACTTTTAGCTACAAAAATACATAATGAAAGGTTTCGTGATTTCTTCAAGAAATTTATTATTGACTTATCATGAACTGATCACCTACTCTTTAAATCATGTCGTCCATATTTCCATCTATTAAATCAGAAGGTGGTTATACTTATGACCTTCTCTGTGCCGATATTACAATAAACTAGGTAGACTTTGCCTCTTTCGTGTACTGACAAGTTAAAAGCTTCTAGGGATCTAAAGGGTTAAGATAATGGCTGATAAAGTGATTTACATTTCCCATGATGATACACAAATTTGCCATTCTGTAGGTCACATTTAGTGGTTGAAACGTTTAGTCACTCAACTTAATGAACCAACTAAACAAAATTTTAAAAGTCTCCAATATTGAGCCAATGAATAAGAAAAAGTTATTATAAAACTTTAATATAAATAGCCCAATGTTCCCTCCCTCCCTAAAAAACTTCCGCTAAAATTTAACATAATAGTCCTTTGTCAGAGAGAGAGAGATGGGTCAATGAGCTGTTTATTACACTAATCCCCAAAGTTTTATCGTAACATTTTCTTATTGTCCTTGTTACTAATAAAATATGTAGTTTTAGTGACTGGAAAAGTGAGAACCCTGGTCACGAGGTGCCTGATTCTTGTTGTAAAACTCAGAGCCCAGGCTGTGGGGTCAGAAACCACCCCAGCAATATTCCTTACACAGGTTTAGTATAACTGAAGCTTTTTACAGTAGGGGTCGGTTCGTTCGTTCAAAAGTGATCGCTATATTCAATTATTTAGACATTCTAGATTGTCCTATCGAGTGCAAACTTTGCACATATTAAAATCATAGTAACACTATAATCATTACCATATTACTACATAAAATAATCGAATTTATGATAAAATATTATTTTCCGCAATAAAGATTATTTACCTACTTATTATCCAAGTTAAAATTAAGATATCGATCTTAGTTAAGTTTTACACTTATCCCTGTTATCTCATTGCTTAAACTAAAAATATTTTGTTGTTTAGGTTGTATACACAGATTTTCCGAGGAGCTGCGCGAACATTTGTTCTTGGTTGGTATAGTAAGTTTGAGTCTCGGCGTGGTTCAAGTTCTGGGCATTATCATTACTTCATGCATGTTTTCCAGGTTAAATATTCAACATTTAATATGTTTGGAAATAGTTATTTATCGCAACGTAGTATAGACAGCTTTCCCCGGACATTAAAATGAAAAATTGTGTTAGCTACTAAGGCAAGGGCTAACAAAACTGGTATTAATTTTCTTAAATCCTGTCTTTGGTAGCATCTAATCATGTATGGTTCTTTGATCTTATTAAGTCTTAAGATATAGAAATCTATGGATGGATACAGGAATAAGGTATAGCCAACACACAAAATGAATCTAAAATAAAATTTAGGGGGCAGATAAAAAGGTCGTCGTTTCTAATGTGTTGCCCCTCCCCTTCCCCCCAACGACGGCTGAAAGTAACGTATATGTTTCGTATTTTTTTCCCGAATTAATTTCGTTGTTGGTATAAGCTGTATTTAGTATAAGTTTAAAATTTTATGACTGTATGTATTTGTATGTATTAGTTTATGATTGATTTTTTACCTGATAGATTAATTGTTTTCATTAAACATAATTTCAGATTACGAGACATGCAAAAATATGAATCAGTCAAAACAAAACAAGATTTTAACAATGAAGAACAAGTATTTTAAAACAAAACAAGATTTTAACAATGAAGAACAAGTATTTAAAAAAAAAACAAGATTTTAACAATGAAGAACAAGTATTTAAAAAAAAAACAAGATTTTAACAACGAAGAACAAGTATTTTAAAAATCCATCAAACGAAAACATATCTGTCTTTTTTATTATTGCTTTTAATTAATTTTTGGTGATTTCCCTACATAGTGTCTATCGAGCTTTGACTCCCACTTATTTTTAATCTAAAATGAGAATAAGTTTTTTCCTCCTAGACTAAACCACTGGAGAGTCTAACCTGTCCTAAAGTAACAAACATACAAAAGCTACCCCCATCGTATTTTCATTTAATTTAAAAATTAAGGGAGTAATGGGTTAGCGATCAACAAGCACTTTGAAGGAGGATGCCTCATTTTTATGTAGGACAGGGTAAAAATAAATATTTATGAACGAGATATCTTGAGAGTGGTATAATCTAAGCTGCTTAGTTTAATTAGAAGCTAAATATATAATGCTTAGCGTTCTTTTGAATGCAACAAAACATTTGAATATTAAACAAGAAATTTTTACTTTTTGCTCATTTTCTTATAATTCCAGACTGGCCAGCCAATTTTGAAAATAAAAAACGTACATAACGTACACACAAAAAATACGTTACGTACATAAAAAAGTAAAAAAACGTACAAAAAAACGTACATTCCTAATAAAAATAAGTTAAATAATTTCCTAGTTACCTATTATCAATACATTTAAGTCTACTAGCAGCTACCTGTAAAGGAGAACAATAGCGAACTGACAGACACAAGATATCCTATTACTCTATTCAAAAGAACTAGCGTCTACGCTCCTAAAGGTCTCTAGGGGCACTTGAGGAGGGGAGAGTTGAATTCAATGAAAAAAACATGGATGACAACATACATAAGTATCGAAGCTCAAAAGTTATTTATAGACATCTGGAAAAAAATTTACTTAAAATCGCAATTAAAATTCATTTTTGGGGGGAGGAGGTAGTTTTTTTTCTAAAGTCAATTACTCTTGGGAGGGTGGATGGTGATACTCTTCCCCAAAATAGTTATAAAACTTCCAAAAACCTATGTGAAGCTATCCTGTTAAGGAGAACCATATCGGTTCTGTGGTTAGTGAGATTCTTTGGTTCAAACAAACAGACATCCTGTTATTTTGTACAAAGTATATCCCTTAGAGGCCTCTAGAGGAACTTGATTAGGGGGGGGGGAGTTAAATTCACAAACCCATTTTTTTATTTAAAAATAAAAAGTAAAAAACAAGGATGACAACATCCTTAAGTAGCGAAGCTCAAAAGTTATGGATGGAAATCTGGGAACTATATAAACTACTAGCGGCTTCGCCCCTAGCCTCTAGGGGCTTTGCCCAGAGGTTTGATCAACCTAATTTTTCGTATTTTAGATTTAAAAAGAAAAAGTAAAAAAAAATTTTTTTTTTTTGGGGGGGGGGTATTTTCATTTTTTTTTTTCAAGAAAATAGCTTAAAACTACCACAGGACCAGTAGGTATACCCCCTTAAGAGTAGAGCCCAATCGGTTCAGTGGTTACTGAGATCTTAAGCTTCAGACGGACAGACAGACGGACAGACATCGTTCTACTTTGTATTATAGATAGAGTAGTGTCGTAAAAAATAAGCATTTAACTTATTTAAATAAATCACAAAACCTTTTAAAAATATATAATAACGTGAAAATCTAGGAATAAATTCAGCCCCCCAACGAATAAGCAAATCTCAATGAAATTTAGTGGAAGTATTAAGAATGAAAACTAATACAATCCCTGAAAATTACAACCGTCTATCAGGAATATGAGTTGTGAAAATCACAAAAACCTATACATCTAGGAATCGATCTAGCACTGCAACAAATAGACAAACCTTAAAGAAACTTTTTGAAAATATGTAGAATGTGAATTTATTTATTCCCTGAAAATTTCAGCCGTCTATCTTGAATAGAAGTCGAGAAAGCCATGAAAAAAAGAAAATCTAGGAATAGATCTAGCACCCAACCAAAAGGCAAATCTCAATGAAAATATGTAGAATGTGAACTTATTCAATCAAACAAGGATGACAACATCCATAAGTAGCGAAGCACAAAAAATCGTGGATGGAAATACGTAAAAGTAGATTTAAAGTGTATTTATTAAAAATAAGAATAGATTTATTGGAGAAAATAAACACGAAACCTTGTTTTATTTTTAATGATGACGACGGTCAAAGTAGATTACATAAAAGATTCTCATAACAATGGGAAAAATTATTTTTAACTGATATCCCAAAAAAGTTTGAAAATTGGACCAAAAACACCAAATATATGGGAAAATGTGTTAAACATATAAAAATAGCCAAAAACCTGATAAAAGCTAGTCTGACCGTTGTTTTCTTTAAAGGACGGGAAATTTAATTTTGATATCTATAACTGAAAAAAGTTTGAAAATCGGACCATAAACACTGAAGATATGGAGAATAATGTTAAAAAATTCAAAAATAGCCTAAAACCTGCAAACAGGCAGTCTGGCCGTCATGGTTGTTTTCTTTTAACGACGGGAAATTTAATTCTTATATCTATAACTGAAAAATTTTTGAAAATTGGACCATAAACACTGAAGATATGGTGGAAATGTAAAAAAATTACAAAAATAGCCTAAAACCTGCAAAATGGCAGTTTCGCCGTCATGATTGTTTACTGTAAACGACAGGAAATTTAAGTTTGATATCAATAACTGAAAAAAAAATTTAAAATCAGACCATAAACACTGAAGATATGGAGAAAAATGTGAAAAATACAAAAATAGCCTAAAACCTGCCAAAAAGCGGCCCGACCGCCCTTGATGTTTTGTAGTTAATTGTACTCCTTAATAATGGGAATGTCGTCAAAAAATTTCAGCTGTCTATCTTTAATAGGAGCCGAGAAAATCACGTTTCCCCTATTTTGTCTCATGACGGACGGACAGACGGACGGACATTGTGAATTATAGAGTAGCTTCGCTACTAAAAACAGGAGCCGAGAAAATCACGTTTCTCCGATAGCATAACGGACTGACAAAGTGATTAAAGAGTAGCTTCGCTAATAATTTTTTTAGTGAGGGAAGGGGGAGTAGACCACCCCCATTTCTGATTTCAATTTTAAAAAGAAAGAAAAAATAGGGGAAGGGTTGTGATTTTTTTCTAAGAGTAGTTTCTCTTGAGAGGGTGGTTGTACCCTCTCCCAGGACCTATGAGAAGCTACCCTGTAAAAGAGAACCATATCGGTTTAGCGGTTAGCGAGAACCTTCGGTACAAATAAACTGACAGAGAGACATACATCCTGTTATTACGTACTAAGTATATTCTATTAAATAAAGTAGTAAGTTTTTTGTCTGATGCTTAAGATTTTCATAACTACTTCACATAGTTACCGAGATGGTTTTAGGCTATTTTTCTACCATTTTGAATACAGGTTCTTGAAGGGATATGGAAGGACAGAGAAAATAGCCTACAACCTCACAAAGATCATGTCGGTTCAGCAGTTAGCGAGATTCTTTGTTACAGAAAAAAAAGGATTTATAGGATAAACATATAATAGGATATAGGGTTATTTTGTCTATTGCTAAAGATCTCAGAAAATACTAGTCTTTAATACAAAGTAAATCAATGCCTGTCTGTCTAAAGCTTAAGATCTTGGTAACCGATGAACAGATTGGGTTCTAAATTCTAATCTTCAGGGAATATATCTACTAGTCCTGTGGTAGTTTTAGGCTATTTTCTTAGAGTGTGGGAAACCCACCCCCCCCCCCCCCAAAAAAAAAATCAACCACCCCTCAATTTATTTTTGTAAACTAATGCAAATCAGCGGGGTGGGGGAACCCCCACCGCACCCTGGGGCAAAGCCTAAATGAAAAAAATAATCACAATCTTTTTTTTATATTTTTTTTGACAAATTTCCAACAAACGATTCTATAAAAGAGGGATACGAAGCCTCTAATCCTAGTAGAAAGTAAAAAGCTTTAAGTGTCCCTCCCCGAAAGAAAATAGCAAAAACCATCACAGGACTATTAGGTATATTCCATGAAGAGTAGAGCACAATAGGTTCAGTGGTTACTGAGATATTAAGCTTCTGATATACAGACGGACAAGCAGACGGACAGACATCATTCTACTTTGCATTATAGATAATATACTATTTTTGTAATACTTTTTGTACAAATACAAATAAATATACAAATACTTTTATACTTATATTTGATTCTTATTCTTTAAAAACTGAAGATACCAAAAAATAAGACTTCTTAATCCTACACTGTGCACCATATGATATCTCGGAAAATTTACCCAAGTATATAAAGAATTTGAAAAAAATTATCGTAAAATCTATTTAAGGGGTAGTAGCATGAAATGCATTTAAACTTGAATTTAGTCAACTGCATATCTCTTTCTCTTCAATAGTTTAAACTATATCTATAGGACATATATTTCAAATCCATAAATTTAAACTGTAAGTTCTAATAACATATATGCATAATTTACATACATATTTTTGTTCTATAAAAATTGAAGATATTATTGAATTTATTTAAATAATACCTACACCTATTGTTTTTGCAAAAATTTTCGTACAAAACATACAAATTACTTTTCTGCTAATATTTGATTCTTATTATTTTTAAAAAAACGTAGAACGTACAAAAATACAAATTTCAAAATACGTTACGTACACATATCAAAATAACGTCCAGAACGTACACAGATTCGATGCGTAACGTACAAAACGTACAAAACGTACACTCTGGCCAGTCTGTAATTCTAAAAACAACAAAAAGGTTGTATTATGTTCTTTTTTTCCTAGGAATTATCAAAATTAACCACTCGTTTACAAATTATCTATTAGAAAAGCTTTTGTGACAAGTAAAACCTATTAATAACACCAAAGAAATATAAGTTTATAATATATTCTTGTTTTTTGTTATAAAGTAGAAAGATGTTTTCGTCTGTAGATTAAGATTTTGAAAATTATTTTAGGGGATCTTCAAGAAGTCCGGGATGGTTTAAGTCTACTTATTTTTAGAATTAAGCCTTGGTATGGTTTTGTACCATAATGCTGCCCCATTCTTGCTAATTTGAATACAGACCCCTTTGATACTAGCAACGCAGCCGCCAGTCTCATAATAGTTATTTCTCGTATCGTATTATAAACGGCACCACGGGGCTAAAAAAACTAGATTTAATCTTATAATTGTACATTTCTATATTCGTAGAAAACTGGATATAATACGATGCTAGACATATTTTTTCGTATTCATGAGAACCGGTTCCTATCCACCGGATTCAAATGAATACGAGAAAAATTATTACGGTTTTATTTTTCTATGGCTTAGGATTCCGATAGTTACTGAACCGATTGAACTCTGCGTTTTAGGAAAGCTTCACATAGGTCCCAGGATGACCTTTCTACCCCTTCGACTAGTCCCTATAGGCTAAGGCCGCTACCGATATTCTATAATATAAAGTTTTTTTTGTCTGTAGCTTAAGTATTGGTAGCTACCAATTCGATTGAGTTCCACATTTTAGGGAAGCTTCATAACGGTTCTGGGAATGCTTTAGTATGTATTCATTACTAAAGATGGTTTTATGCCATATTCTACACTAGATGACAGGGGCGCAGCCGCTATAAAATATTATAGTATTGCATCTTTTTACAGATATAAAAAATATTATCAATTTGACTTGCGCAAGGCGTTTGATATGCAACTGGGTTAGGTTGAGTGACAATACCCGTGATATAGGAATGGGGCTATTGAATTAAAATCCACTAATAATTTGGGTTAAGGGCTGGCAGAATAAATTTTAAATAGGCTATAGGTATTCTGCCTATGAAATGGACATTATGAAAAATATAACACAATCACACACACAAACAACTACTCTAATTAAACAAGATAAAACGTCTTCAATATAAAAATTTATTTGCTAAATTTAAAAGGACAAATGCACTATCTATAAGAAAAAATGGATTAAACAAGGATGACAACATCCATAAAAGCGAAGCACTGAAACGGTAGGACAAACGGACATTAACACTTGTATAGTTTCTGATCTGAAAAATCGGAACATAAATGTATAAATGTCGAATCAAAATTGTAGGTAAATTTGTTGATAAACTGCTTAAAAACAGGATAATGTTTATGGACATACTTACATTTTTGGACTTGATTATAGAGTTGCTTCGCTTATAATATTGTTCTTTGTTGACCAAGGAATCAATATACCAAAAATCAGATCAAACGGATAATTAAAACACTTGAAAATTTGTTGTTAAAAAAGTAGAAAAATCAACATGTTTAAAATGGACGTACGGACATTCTGGTAATGATTATAGAGTTGCTACGCTTTCTAAATCGTACCCAACTACTACAGGAATCATCATGCAAAGTTTGAAATCGATAGAACAATTCTAACATGCCTAAATTAACGAATAAAAGCTATCTATCTCGGACGGACGGACGGACGGACGGACGTACGGACGGACGGACGGACCGACCCTAATTATAGAAAAGCTTCGCTTTTAAAAATCAAAAAGCTAAATGAGAAAAGTCAATAAGAGTGGATATATATATAACAAGACTATTGTAAATTCAGATAAAATAACTATAAAAATATCAACAACTCAAACGGATTGTAAAATTTTGTATAAAAATACTCAAATCACAAAAATATAACAAATAGGTAGATAAAACTAACTCTAAACAAAAAAAGATAAATAATACAAATATTTACAAAATTCTAAAAAAAGAAAAATTTAATTAGATAACTAATAAGTGTTAGGTAATAAATATAAAAAATCACAAGATTAAATATTTGGCTATAAATAAGTGCGAATACATATTTTATTATAATTTTATTAGTAAAAATCAGTGTGAGCAAACATTAAAATTAGAAAATAAATAATATTGTGCATATTTTAATTTCAAGCTTTAAGCAAAAAGGACAAATAAATATAAAAAACATAGGAGATTTCTATTTTTATTAAAAATATAATTTTCGAGGTAATTTTTCTGTAACAGGTTCATTTAAATTTGTTGGATAACGCCACAAACAATAGTATGCATCCACCAAAAATCAATAATTTTAAGAAGAAAATACTTCCTATTTGTGGATTAATAAATATTGCAAGTAGCTTATCTTAAAAAATTTGGCCATTCGTTTCAGAATCTCAGAAATTGTTGCTAACACATTTTATGTGATCAATTTTTATAAACTATCCAATCTAATATAAAGGAGGGGCGGGTGGGACACTTTTAAACTCTTCTAAAAAAATATGAATAAAACCTTTAAAGCCACCACAATGTCAAATTCTGCTGCTAAAAGGCATATTTTTAATTTTGTGCCGAGTTTTTAGGTGTCCATCCGTATTATCCCTTTAGAATATATGAATTAATTTGCATAGGTAGTTAATACTAATTTTTCTAGATTGCACAATAGAAGAGAAATACTAATTTAAACACAGTAGAGAAATAAACTGCCGTCTTTAATTCAACTAAATGCTTATAAAAACTACTAAAACTAGTTATTTAAAATATTTCAAAATTTTTAAGAATAACTTAGTTTATTTACATATTTTTAAATTTGCTAACTTCCATACTATAGCGACCTAAGTAAATTTAAAGCTTGTCTAATTCGTCATATAATAAAATTAGATATACATGATATGAAATATTTCATACAGGAATTTAAAGTATATTTGATATCAAAAATTAAAAAAGAATCAATTGCAAAAACAATTATATTAATTGTAAGAAGTCATTCATTACATTTATTTAAAGTTTGCGTTATTAATATAAATTGTATGATGTGGTTATCTGCAAGAATATTTACAGATCCTGTCCATCTTCTATCCTTATCTGCATATGGTGTTTGTAAATCATTTCAGTGCTCTCCAGCTTGCCCTCCTCCAGGTTCAAGCATCGGCCCTTGGCCTTGGCCTCCACCGGGACTGGAGACAACCAGTTGTACAGGCTTCCAACTAGAGGAACGTGTCTTAGAATTCCTTCCTGCCAGATCTGGTTGTCTGTTTCTTGTCTTAATTCATCCTGAAGTGATGTAAATTATAGATATTAGTTGTCCTTGTAATAAAGTAACCGGATTTGTGTTTGTCTGTGTGTCTGTACCGAAGAATCTCGCTTACCGCTGAACCGATCAGGTTCTACTTAACAGGGTAGCTTCTCAAAGGTCCCGGGAAGGTTTATAACTATTTTTTGGGAGGGTACCACCATCCTCCCAAGAGAAATCATAAAAAAATTAAATATTTGAGAGACTTAAAAGTAACATAACATTTTTGTCACATTCAGTGAGGCAGTGCAAAATTTTGCGGTTTTCCTCGAAGTGCCTAGGTCCCCTTATTTTAAATTTATATCATCCCAGGTAAAGGCCCCGCAAGGGTTAGGCATAGGGGACAAAATTTACCCCCCCCCCCCCCCCCCCACCCAATTTAGTTTATTAAAAAATTATAAAATGGGTTCATAATATACCTCTCACTAGAAATTTATATAAAACTAAACCTGAGCTTGTTGAACTCCTTTCTTGACAACTTCACTCATTGACTGTAGACGCTCAGCAGCGTTGTCAATCTCTTTTCCTGTGGACACCACAAGGGTCAATAATTCCTCCACATCTGTGTCCATAGTTACCATGCCAAACCTAAAGTTTTAATTCTAAAAATAATAGCTCTAGTCGTAACTTTATGCTTGTTAACATCGTTTTAAAACTTTGGGTGAAATATTTTGTGTCAATGGGCTCACTATAGAATCATTATAAACTCAAATATAAAACTTGTTCCCTATGTAAACAAAGTCAAAAGAGCCTTGATATATACCTGACACACATAACATTATCTGGAGCGGGTCCCTCCCCCAAAGAGAAAGCAGAGTCTGAATTTCTAAGGGTGGCCACCAGTTCCATGTTTCTCTGCACAGATATGCCGTCAATTTCAAATACTTTATTTTTTTATGATTCGGTGGCTGTGGTGAGGACTATGGTAATGTTACGAACGTGTAAAAAAATATTATACTTTAGCCAAAGCTTTTTGTTAACTAAGTTAGAGTTAGTATAATACACAAAATATTGAGACAGACAGGCTTACAAACTATTTGGAGATTAATGTTTTGGAGGTCCCAAGGGGATAAACAATTTTTTTTTATTGACGAAAGAAGTAAAAAGTCTGAAAATATCCTTTCAATAACAGTTAAAAATTCAGACAAAATTATATTTAATGTTATTTACAGTTTTTTGATTTCAGCAAATCATTTGATAATTAAGCAGTATAATTTTTGTTATAATTGTTAAAATTTACTTCCATCTCTTTTAAAAATATTATTTTTTGTAAATTGATTGACATTCCTGGTTTATTGCTTGGGTTGAATTTTCATCAAGCTCCTCTAGTAGTTCTCCTGTCTCCTTATAAAGTACAAATTATCATTCCCATATAAACAACCCCTTAAATAGTGGATGTAAATATTCATTTATTTCCCTGGTATCTCATTTATATCCCTTGTATGATTTTAGAAGATTTTTAATTTTTTTGGAAGATTTTAGAATTTTTATTAATTACTAAAAGAAAGAAAAATTATACCAGGGAAATAAATGAATGACCTATCGGTCCATCATTTATTCCCTCGGGTAAGAAATATTCATTCATAAACAAAAAACTGGACAGGAATACCCCATTTACCTATTAATTAAAATAATGACAATTTTAAGTAAATTAGTTAAAAATCGCGTATCAAAAAACAAAACATTTAATGCACGATCCTTTACTGTCATTGTATTAACTCTATGTTTATGTGGGAGTGTGGACCCGGAGGGGGGGGGGGGGGTGGCGGGGGAGGATGGTTACTAATACTTTTTTAATGATGACACGGTTTTGTTTAACTTTAGAAATATAAAGAAAATAAATTCAAAACAAAATAGTTAGTTACCTTGTTTATGAATTCTTGTGGTAGGAACCTAACTCCGCCTAAACCTGCCCAGTGGGCTATGTCGATATACTGAAAAAAATTATGTACATAAAGGACTTAATGTTAACATTTTTAAAGATTTTTAAAACTAGTATCTTTAATTGTTTCTATTTGACAAATACAATTTTATTTCGGTCTCAAAGTTTTTTAAATTGCACAAAGAAAAATAAAACATCATTTACATAGGTACAAAGATCCCAAACTTCCATTTTTAAAGGTATCCCAATCTTATTTTAAAATATATTACATTTTATATGATTTTGTATAAAAACTACCTGCACGGATTCATTTCCTTCGATGAGCTTGATAAACTTGGATCTTTGAGCAACTGTAGCATTCAAAATTTCACATTTCTCTTCAAAACACTGAAACATCATACGAATTAACGATCGGACTTCAGTTGAAATTGTTTTTCACCCCTAATTTAATAATAGGATTTTTGTATTTGATGGGTGACAAAGGGGCAGAAAACTAGCTTTAAAAAATCCCAAGAATTTAGAAAAAATACTTAAAAACACTCTGGGGCCTGTGTAATGCTTCCCCTAATAGAGAATCCAATCGGTTAATTGGTTAACGAAATCTTACTGACAGACAAATAAACATTTCTTTTATTTAAGCCAGTCTTAAGTAAAGACAGATAAGATCACTTTAGTTAAATAACTTATGTATAGTTAATACCTGTATGAAGTCCTTGACATCCTGATTAGCAAGACCAATCATAGTTGTATCCTCAAATGGGCACATTCTTAGCACATAACCTAAATATTAACATATTAAAAGCTTTTCTAGTTAAACGTGTTGATGTCTTTATTACTGGTATATAGAGGGATTTGATACGTTCTTTCTATACAGGGAGGAAGGGGACACTGGAGTTTAAAATAAGCTAGCATAATCGTTGGCTTAAAAACTTTGGGACGTTAAATAAATCTACAAAAGAGTAATTCTATTATATATAAAACATCACTTTATCATATTTTGTCTTATCCCTTTAGATCCATGAAGCTTAATCTGTTTCCCGGATTTTAAAGAATACTTACCTGTAGTTTCAACATCAACAATTTCAATATTGAGCTGTGGAGCATCTCTTTGAAGAATTTGTCCCAACCAGCTGTTTAAATTATCTGTATATGCAGACACTCTCTCCCTAAATATATAAAATATTTATAGTCCAAACCATGGACTTCCAAGCTTTTTCATTTGGGGGGGGGGGGGGGGGTAATCACCCCTTAACCCCCCCCCCCCCCATTGGACGTCCTTGGTCCCAACTAAATAATCTGTATATGCAGACACTCTCTCGCTAAATATATATCATTAAAAAAACCTCTAAAAGTTGGCACGTATCTGGTCCTTCTATAATAAAACTAGTTAATATTATTCATAAATTGCACTTACGTAACATCTGTAGATGACTGAGGGTCCGTGATATATTGGAATGCCAGAGCTGGGCTCACTGTGTGGAATATCTGGTTCGGCTGGAGGTCCCCTGCCTCCAGGCTGGAGATGGATACAGTCTCCACGGTGTTCAGCTTGCTCAACAAGCGGATACAGGACATACTTTCTAGCCTTGCGGTCAACTCTTCAAGCATCTAAAATGTATTGAAGGTAAACATTGGGTTTCGATGTTCCTCATTTAAAACCTCAGAATTAACCAGATGGAATATAAAGTGGTTAGGTACTTTTAATGTGAAAGGGTTACTTGTCTTATACCACTGATTCAAGTCATTATCTATGGGTGAGTAGGAAACAAATCGTTTTACACAACCCTCCCCCCTCTCGAAAAAATGAACCTAGAAGGTTTTTTAAAAAGGGGGGGGGGGCGAAAGTGACACTTTTTGAAACCAAAACTAAAAGTCAACAAAGGAACTCAACTAAAAAAAGAGTTACAGGTCTGAGATTTTGCATGGCACTTGCTTTATAGGGGTACAATATGGAACTGTGAAGAAACGGCGGCGCAACCGCCGAAAACCGCCGTTTCCCGCCGAAATTTTTTTTGCCTTTTCTCGGCGGTTTTCGGCGGTTGCGCCGCCGTTTCTTCACAGTTCCATATTGTACCCCTTTAAAGCAACTGCCATGCAAAATGTCAGACCTGTAACTCTTTTTTTTAGTTGAGTTCCTTTGACTTTTAGTTTTGGTTTCAAAAAGTGTCACTTTCGCCCCCCCCCCCCTTAGAAACGTTTAAGTTTACTTTTTAAGTTCAATAGTAGACTGAGGCTTCTGTGAATTTTGCCACAAATGATATTGTATGCCACGAAATAAATCAATTACCGATGCCAAAAGTACAAACAAATTCAGAAATAATTTTGAAAGAAAGCAGCTATTAAGTATTAACTCACCTCATAAACCCCTTTAATTCTCTTCTTAATCTGTGCAAGTCCCAGTGACTTGAGAACGCACCAAAGTGGCAGACAATTTAACCTGACAGCTGGTGTTACCAAACCCAGACCCGCCAGACCGGCCTGTGCAGCGTCTGACCGGAACAGCGTGACAAAGGGTACAGCTGGAACTCCGAGCCAGCTTCCGACGGTCAGTGTTAGACTGTCACAACGTTTTTCCTAAGTGCATTTGGATCGTATTAATCTTTAGCTTCAAATTACATAAAATCTTTATTAAAATATCCATCTATTGGTTTACAAAAATCAATGAATTTAAAATTGTTCAAGATAATTTGAAATTACCTGGAATTGATCATTTGGAAGAAGAGCAGTAGCAGATAAAGCATGACCTTCCAGATGTAACCATACTTCCTCAACACTGCATACTTCCTAAAAAAGGCAAAAAAGGCATTTAAAAATTAAACTTGTTTAATGGGCATTATTGATAACTTAACTTAAGAAGCTTCTTTTTCTTCTAACCAAGTAACTAGGTATTAGATTAAGAATAAATTAAAGAATTCAAGCCAGCAATTTTTACCTGTAACTTTGTTACACTTTCGTTGATGAAGAGAGAGGAATGTACATTAGCTATGCATATTAGGGGTACCAGTCCATTTTCCTAAAAAAATATTACAATTTAATTCATATAATTTAAAAAAAATAACAGATTAACACCAATAAACATACCTAAACTTTTAATTACCTGCTTAAATCATATGAACATTTACAGTACGTAGATTATTTCTATCTAGAATTTTAGAAATTCATGTTATAAATTTTTTATGAACATCAACCTGTTTCTTTATATGTTGTTCAAAAACGGAAGTCAAGTAAATGTTTGATTTCATCAGCTTCGCTTCGAGGATTGTTATCATATTTACTACTATTAACAAAGCCCCTTGAGGTTTCTCTAGGGTCAATTTCTCGTGGTGGTACTCTCCCGCAAAATAGCTATAAACCTTCCTAGGACCTATGACAAACTACAATGTAAAGGAGATCTGTATCGGTTCAGCGGTTAGCGAGATCCTTCGGTACAGACAGACTGATTTCACAGACACAGATCCTGTTACTTTCATAGAAGGATTTTTAAACGTTGTAATGGGTAATAATTAGGGATGGCAATCCGTCAAAGTTTTGGACCGAATTCGGATTCTTACAAGAATCCGTCAAAAAAAGGATTCCGGATTCTTATTTTTGGCGGATTCCGGATTCGGATTCCGGATTCTAGCAATATTTTAAAAGGCTTTTTCAAAAAGTTAAAAAAATTAGGTGCTACATATGTCCTAAAAATTAATGTTCTTGGTGTTCTCTATAATTCACTTCCGAGAATCGAACCAGATTTTAAAATATAATGATAATAATCTTTGCCTTCAAAAAGGGGGAGTTGAAAGAAAAAACTCAAGACGCTAATTTTAGCCTAAAAAATAAGAATCCAAATTCGCTATTAAAAAACGGATTCCGGATTCGGATTCCAAAATTTACCAAAAATTGGGCGGATTCCGGATCCCGGATTCGGATTGCCAACCCTAGTAATAATTTTACCTTGTCAGTTTTAATAATCTGCTGTAACCATTCAAAATTTTCTGAATTATCAACCGGGGTTACTAACCTGAAAAAGCAAAAAAAAACATTACTCCAACTTCTATCACACCATCAAACTAACTAAGGGATAGTTAACAATAAGGGGGTTAGACAAAAGCTAGGTTAATTTTTTCCCCTAATAAGCAAAAAATTCGCCTAAAACTATTCAGAAAACTCAATTAAAAAAAGATATACTACACAAATGTTGTAGGTAATATATACTTGGTGTTCAACTTTATTTGGAAAAGTAAATGATGGATTACCTAGTTGAAAGCTAAAATTTTACCCAAAAACATACTAAATGAAACAAAAACTTTTCTTTAAATAACAGAGAAGAATAAGCTTACTTTATAGCTGATTTTGGTAGAGCAAGTTGAAGACAAATATATTCAGCAGCTTCCAGGTAACTGCTGGTTGTTATATACATGACAGGGGGACCAACAGCTACCATTGCAACAAATCCATCCATCTTAACAATATTAATATTTTCAGTTTTAAATGCGTAGCATATCTATAAGTATCCGCTTCCCTCACTGACTGACTGACTCACTCCTTCCAACAGAAAAGGTGTATACAATAATGGCTTCAGTGTTTGAATGGTAGTTTTATTCTTAGACATAATAATAAAACTTATCAAACAATATTGAAAATTTTTACAAGCAAGTTTGCAACAGGCTAACCATACAGCAGCGGAAATTAAACGGATTCAGAAACGTAATATTGAAATATAATATTGAATACCTCAAGGTTAGGATATCTGCGATGCATGACCAGGCGCACAGTCCTGACAAGACCCTCTCTGATGTCATCATGACAATGGGCTGCAGAGTCTGGAAAGTGAAGCAGCGTAGACATCCACAAGGAAACCTCTGTGGCAATCCTAAACAATAATTAGTTTAAAAACATACTAGATATTGAAACGTAATCTAAATTAAGAACTTTTTAATAATCCTTATACTAAAGTAACAAGATGTTTGTCTGTCTGTGTGTCTGTACCGAGGGATCTCGCTAACCACTGAACCGATTGGGTTCTCCTTAACAGGGTAGCTTCTCATAGGTCCCGGGAAGGTTTATAACTGTTTTCTTTGGGGGGGGGGGGGGGGGGGGTGGGAACACCCACAACCCCCCAAAAAAATGAAAAATCCCCCTCCCCAAAATTTTTTAAATTTTTTTTTAAACTAAAATTAAAAATGAGGGGGGCACCGGCACCCCCCCCCAAAAAAAAATTTTTTTTTCGCCCTCCCCAAATTTTTTTTTACTTTTTCTTTTAAAATCTAAAATAAGAAATTGAATTATCAAATTTGACTCTCTCCTCCTCAAGTGCCCCTAGAGGCCTCTTGGGGGCGTAGCCGCTAGTTGTTACTAAAGATATAAGAAAGTTTTGACAAATTGCAAACCTATTTACCGAACTTAAGCTACAATGCAAATATATTATTTTATCTTTAGAGCAAAAAAAAGTCCATTATTTGCGCATATAATAAATGTACACGAATAACTTTTTTGGCAATTTTAGATTATTATAAACCTAGGTTTTAAATGAAAGGATGTGCAGCCGACCGTTCGGCTGAAAGAAGAACTCAAAGTTTAAAAAATATCTCCATCCGTATATCTTTCTTAATAAAAAATATCACGACCAGTTTGTAAGACTAAGACAATTTTAACGTCATACAAGAAAGCAATATTACAACAGTTATACATCGTATAACTAATGAAACTGGTGTTGATTTTATGATTTTTATTTTAATATTCATGGAAAATTGTCTGTAATAAAGCTATACATGAATTTTTAATGTTGCTGAGAACTGGTTCTAATCCAGCGGATATTAATCGGTTTGGAAACTATACTTATTTGCTATACTAACCTCATTGAAAGCCGCTGTAAAGGAATAGGATCCAGGGCTGTGATGTAGGCTGACAAGGAATGGGAAACTATGGAGAGCAGAGTTGTTCTATCACACAGTTTTGTCAATATCTGACCTTCGCCTTCCCTAAAAGAAAATTAAATCCTTATATAAGTGTAACAGGATGCAGGGTTGTCGAATTGGGCACTTTTTTTTTGATATTGGGCGGCCCAATTGCCCAAAGGGGTTTCGGGCGCCCAAAAGTGGTTTTGGGCACCCTTTTTGGGCACATGTCGTAAAAAGCATATAAATAGGATATAAAATAGCCTAATACCATACCTAGACTTATTATTAGAAATCAAATAGCCTAAAACCATGATCTCAGGACCTATAAAAGCTCCACTGGAAAGGAGAACCTTATCGGTTAAGCAGTTAGCGAAATCCTTCTCTAGATACAAAAAAGCTTACTAATTCATATAGTTAGCTAGAGGCTACGGCCCTAGAGGCCTCTAGGGGCACTTGAGGAGGGGAGAGTCAAATTTGATAATCCAATTATTATATTAGATTTGAAAAGAAAAAGTAAAAAAAATTGGGGGGGAGGAATAATTTTTTTTTTTGGGGGGGTGGGTTTCATCCCCCCATTTTTATTTTAAGTTTCAAAAATTTTAAAAAAAGTTTTTGGGGGAGTGTAATTTTTTCTAGGGGCGATTTCTCTTAGGAGGGTGGTGGTACCCTCCCCCATAACAGTTATAAACCTTCCCAGAACCTATGAGAAGCTATCCTGTTAAGGAGAACCCGATCGGTTCAGCGATTAGCGAGATCCTTCAGTACAAACACACAGACACACATCCTGTTACTTTAGTACTAGCGGCTACGCCCCTAGCCTCTAGGGGCTTTGCCCCAAGAGGTTTGATCAAACCAATTTTTCGTAATTTAGATTTTTTTTAAATCTTTCAAAAAAATTTTCTCTTGGGGGGGGATTTTTTTTCATGTGGGGGGGTTATTCGTCCCCACTATTTTAATTTTAGTTTTAAAAAGAAAAAGAAAAAAATTTTTTGGGGGGCGGGGTATTTTTAATTTTTTTGGGGGGTTGAGGGTGTCCCACCCCCCAAAAAAATAGTTATAAACCTTCCCGGGACCTATGAGAAGCTACCCTGTAAAGGAGAACCAAATCGGTTCAGTGGTTAGCGAGATCCTTCGCTACAAACAGACAGACATCGTTCTACTTTGTATTATAGATAAGGATATCACCCAAAAAATAGGCCTGCCCCCCCTCTTTTTTAACCCCCTCCTCTTTTTCTCTCCCCCTAAAAGGGGGGTGCCCAAAACTGCCCAAAAGGACCTTGTATTGGGCGGCCCAAAACCACCCGCCCAAAACTGCCCGCCTAAAAGCGCACGCCCAAAATGACAACCCTGTTAGGATGTCTATCTGTAATGAAGGATCTCCCTAACCACTATTCTGATATGGTTCTCCTTCACAGTGAAGCTTCTCATAATCCCTGGAAAGTTTTATAGATATTTGGGGAGGGTAGCATCACCCTTCTAAGAGAAATTGAACCGAATAAAATTGTCCCTTCTCAATATAAAATCAAATTAAAAGAGAAGGGTCGGCTCCCCCTTTCTTTAAGTTCCCTAGGGGTCTCTAGATGCGTAGCCACTAGTTATTAATACTGTTGTTGTTTGCAAGGTGCTAAGTTTTAACGCATCGGTAAATAAATTTGAAGTACAGTAGCCATTCTAAGAAAAAAGGGTAATCCGTATAAGAAAAAATCTTGACATATCCTGTAATATAAAGTAGTAAGAATTGTTTGTCTTTTACTAAAGATATCGGAAAATTCTGGTTTGCATGTGTTGTACTTTTCAAGGAAGCTTTAAAAATGTCTTAGGCTGGGTTTAGGTTATTTTCCTGACCTCTACATCTTTCCCCTAAATGCTAGGAGCGAAGCGTCTAGTTAATATCAAAACATGTAAATGTAGAAAAATGTTATGCTTTCAGTTTTCTGCCCCTTAAGATCTCGCGAATAACGGGTTCAATTAGATTCTTATTCAGGTTCTTCAAATTCATTTATCCCTTAAAACATAACTTATTCGCCCGCCCTACTTTAAACTTTTACTAAAATAAAAAGTGTGCAAGTATGTAGTAGGACGTAGGTACAAAAAAATATTTAATTTCATGCATGCTGATTATTGCATCGTATATTAGATTCTATGACCCATAAACAAGAAATTTGTGATAAGAAATATCTAAACTGTAAAAATCAATTCAAATATAACATTGTTGTAAAGAAGCAAATCTTCGTTGAGATGAGCAAAATCTGCTAAATATTGTACATACAACCCCTCTGGGGCCTATAATAAGATTCCCTGAAAGTTATGGAATAGTATAAAACCTGCCCGAGGCCAATATCAAGGTTTCCTGAGATCAGAAAACCTTATTTTCTAGATCCTACTGGACACAAAATTCCTAATAATAGTACCTACGATTTGTAGTTCATATTAATAACAGAAAATATTCTTTAAATTTTGTACATTGAGGAAGCTTTTTTTTCAAAGGATTTTTTTTTATGTATATCTTAAGTGTGTAAGCGACATAAATATTTTTTTTAGAGTAATTTTATATCAACTCTCAATTTTATGATTTGCAAATATTGACGTCTTTTAATTTTAAAATACCTACGTTTCTTATACTACTAAGGTAAAAAAGTTAATTTAGTAAACTATTTGATAACTATTTACAAACAAAATTTTGTTTCGTACATAAAGATGCTTCGCGACAGCTAGAGTTGTCCTGTATTTCCATCCACCAGCCTGTCTACAGTATCTACGCTGTTCTTTATACAACTGCAAGTACACACACACACATACACACACAAATCAATGATACTATATAATTTGCTTTTGCTTGACTATTAACATAATAAGCATTAGGTTCTATATATCATATTCTTGTTACATTATCAAGGCAGTATACATCCATAAAAGCGAAGCCAAACAAACATAAAGATTTTAACTCGTTGTTACAATAACTTCATAAATGGTTTACAAATTATGACACGAATTTAGTACAAAGCCTAAACTTAGATAGGATGGATGCGTTAAAACGTACCCACGTGACCCAAACACATAAATAGTAGAAAATCTTCGAATAAGAAAACTATTTGATATGACTAGACTTGTCGTAGAAAGACATATTTTATTCCGATGAAATATTAATATCTTTAGGTGCTTTAAGCTAATAGATACAAAAAAAGATTATTTCATAAATGATGTTTTTTTTTCAGTTAAAAATGTCTTAAATCTTTTGCTTTAGCGTGTAACCTTTAACTGTGAATATCTACTTAGGTACTTAATTTTTGTTGTTGAAATTATTATACTGTTATTTTAACAACGCTTTGGGTACTTAATCAGCACATTATAATATAATATAGAACACCTGCAACAATTTGGTTAAAAGGGGGGGGGGGGGTTTAATGCAACCATCTCGTAATCAGTGAGCAAATGGCACTTAGAATTCGAATTTTGATCTGGAATTTTGCATGAGTAATCCTTGGTAGGTCTATTTTCTTTAAGTTGAACAAAAAGTTGGAAAAGTAACGGCTAACGGCGGGCGGCTCAATAGTTTAGCCATTTTTAAAATTATTTTCAAGGGAGATCATCACAAAACCTATCTCCACATAATACTCTATGCTTTTCCAAAACGTTCTCAAACGGTTCTAGCCGCTAGTTGCTGGTACTAGAAAACTAAAAATGATTTTTTTGTATCATTTCACATGATTTAAAGCAAAAATATGTTTCAAAAAGTTGATTCATACATAATTAATGGCAGATTTACCCTAAAAATAGCCAAAATTAAAAAAAGCCGTTAGCCGTTACTTTTTCAACTTTTTGTTCGATTTAGGGAAAATAGACCTACCAAGGTTTACTCATGCAAAATTTCAGATCGAAATTCGAATTGTAAGTGCCATTTGCTCACTGATTACGAGATGGTTGCATTAACCCCCCCCCCCCCCCTCTTTACAATCAGTAAGTTACAATTATAACTGTTGATAAGATGTCTGATAGTAGACGTTGGACAAGTGGTAAAAGCTATCAACTACACAGCAATATAAGCTGTGATAGGATATTATCCGTATACATGGAATTATACTGAACTAGGATGGAAGACACTTTGGTCAAATTTAGACTATAACTACTGATTGGATATTATCCGTATACATGGAATTATACTGAACTAGGATGGAAGACACTTTGGTCAAATTTAGACTATAACTACTGATTGGATATTATCCGTATACATGGAATTATACTGAACTAGGATGGAAGACACTTTGGTCAAATTAACTATGGCTGTATCTAAACCTATACCTTTGCATTTAAGAAGAAAACACTGACTATAACAACATCTACTTAAAGTTACCTGTAAATCGTATTGCTGATAATTCCTAAAACTTGATCTATTTCTTTTCCTTCCTCTTCAAGTGGCCCTGGATTGTGAAATTCATTATAATAACACTCCTCCCATTTATTAAACTAAAGCGTAATTTTTCTTAAAACTTTTTTAACGGGAATATTAAAAAATTCAAGAAACAGATTTATTAGTAGTAAGGGTCAAACTAAATAATAGGCATGAATAGATAATTAAACTTAGTCAAGATATAAAAATTTTAAGCCTAGGTACCTACATGTTTTAATATAACCTTTTGTAAATTGTAACCTTAAGATTTTTTTTTGTAATTTGGCGAATAACAAAAATTTACAGAATTACTACCAAATTAATTTGGTTTCTTTCTTAAAAATTACAAATAGACACCTTTGTTGGGTAGTACTTTCTATTTTATAAATATCAAATGAAAAATATCTATTGAAAATCATTCCTATGCCGTTATCTTCAAGAGTTTCCTCTCCATTAGCTGCAGCATCACTCCTGCCAGCCAGAGTTCTCTCCAGTCTGTTCAACAAAGTCTCACTTGTTCCCTGAGAAACAATTCAAATAATTTTCAGTAAAATGACCTGTAGAAAACTGTAATTTTTAATCGGATCTATTCCGTAATTTTCGAATCAACCGTCATCATGCATTACAATCGGAAATAAGAAGATATTATTGTACTGTTGAAATATTTGATTATCTGTTCCTGAACAACATGAGACAGATCCTCTTCATCTCCTTGATCAACATCATCGCCAATAGATTCAGAAACAGAGGCTTCATCATCATCTTCAAGACCTTCTCCAATTGAACCTAAAAAAACGATCTTATTTCAGAAAACGTTGTGTACCTTGTGTTAAGATAAGTTGGAAACGGATCTCATATTTCTTAAAATTCTTTTTTTAATATAAAAAAGAACCACAACCTCATATTAAGCATTGTTGACAGTATTGTGTCATTTAAACAATTCTTTAAAAATTAACAGGTAGGTACAGATATGTCAAAATATAAATCATTCAACTTTACATGTTTGTATAACTTAAATATTATCAAATGGTAAATAAGACAATAATTTAAAGTAAATGGTGACCTGTAGCAGGAACAAGACTGCCACTGTTTGATGCAGGCAAGGGTGAACCACTAACAGACCTTCTCTGTTTTACTTCATCAGTAACACATGTTTCACTATTTCCCTCAACATTGTTATCAACAGTTCCATTCACAGGAGTAACTTTTGTTTCATTTACTTTTTCACTAACATCAACAGCAGTGTCGGCATTTTGAGAAGTTTCAGTGTCTCTTTGTGTATGATTGCCTTGGGCAGCAGCATTAAAGGAAGCTGTCACAGCCGCAGCTGCTGCAGCCGCACAACTTTCATCAATTATAAGCTCAGCCGCAGATGCTGCAATTGCTGGGTCAACGGCTGGAGCCACTGAACATTCTTCGGTCTCGGATGACATTTTTTACATTCACTTCTCTGAAATTTCTTATTTATTATCATTTAAATAGTTAACTTATACATTTTAAATTACACTTATTAAGTATCTTTGATCTAATTGTTAAAATTTCATTGCCTATGTATTCTTATAATGACCTAAAAATAAAATAAAATCGTCTATTAATATCTTATGGTAGCTAGGTGAATAATTAAAAACTATTAATGTAAAACACTTGTGAATTATTAGTAAGCCTATTCAACACTTGTGCAGATAAAAAGAGCTTAATGCACAAAAGTAAACTCTATGCCTTATTTTAAATTCATTGTTTTTCTTTTTTCGAATTTTCAAGGAATGAGAATTTGATTGGTTGATTAGCCATAGTTTCTCAGGGTTTGGACCTAAGTAGTCATAAAGTAGGCTGAGACACTTTTGTATAGCCACTAGGACTATCAAGCTCCACGTTCAAGCACATTATGACTTGACCCGCTAACTCAAGAGAGCTACTCATTATTACCTCACCCTCGCTGAGTATGGCAAGTGTCCCAAATTAAGTCACCGTAATAAATGACGCTTTCCGAAGAGGAGCCTGGGGTAAGGGAGGTACTAATATTATGTACGTGACTATTGAGTATCCAAACTTACTCAATAATCCCCTTCTTACACAACCAGGGGAAGTTGCGTGATTTCTTCAGCATTGGCTCAACAAAATTGCAATTTGCAGTGCTCTTTAATTTTTTTGTAAAGCTATAAACAAATAATTTAATGAAATTAAAATCAAAGTTAGTCTTTTGCTGAATGGAAATTGAGCTTTAACAATTTCTTTTTAACTTTAAATTACAAAATGGATTGACATTTATTCTCAGTTTTCATGAAAGTTGTACTAAATAAAAAATATTTAAAGTTAGGTTTTAAGAAAATTCGGTTACTTTTAAAAACCGTTTGCTATTCCAAAATTCCTTTTCGTCGGATGCGACTAATTTCAAAGTGTAATAATGTCTTTAGATCTTTTTTAAAGCAAATATGTAAAATCAAAGTCCCTAAAAATCTGTAAACTTGTTTCTTAGCTTATTTTTTTTACACTTAATATACCGAAAAAGAAATAACAATAGCATGCTGATTTATAATTTTTTAGGACCGTTTTTTAGACTTTGTACCTTTCCCTACACTACTATCAATTCTTCATATCTCCTACCAAGAATTCCTATTAAAGCTAAAGTGTCTACCTGAACACATTGCTAAAATATATATGAAGTTAATACAATTAAAACTTTTTAGACTTTTTATGAAAAAATTACTGCTGTTTCATTTTAGATTTACCATCTTAAGCTTACAAAATTCCTTTATTATCGATTACTATATAACTTAGAAACTTCATTGTGAAATTTGTAGGTTCGTTTTTTATCATTTGTTTTCTCGCATTATGCACTATTAATATTAGAGCAAGGTTAGGAAACTTAATATTTTATATTTCAGATTATTCTATTTCTTTCATAATATAAAAATAATGATTTTACTAGATGTAATTTTTAATACCTTAAATCTAAAGTAGGATCGATCAAATTAGAGAAAACTAAAAATATAGAACAATATTGATTTTATATTTAAGATTCGGTTTTCTTAAATAACAGATAAGAGAAAGAATATTCGGGACGTAAATGTTTGCATTTAGATTCATTAAGAATTTAATTGAGAATAGTAAATTGTATCGTTTATTTTTTAAAGACATAAAATGGAAAATTTCGTTTAAAACTTTCTCTTTTTTACATACACTTTGTATTGTAATATACCAAATTATTTTTAAACATGAGATGGTTGCATTTATTTAAAAAATTTAATTTTGATTTTCTTTTGTATATGCATAATATTCTTATTAACGGTTCAATTTCATTAATGAACTTTTCTAAGTTGTGTTTGTTTAGAAACTGCCTACGTAAACACAAATTAAAAGAAAACAGCGCAGCAGACAAAATCAAGTGAAATCTGTATTACATTGCGTATACCAATCAGCTGATTTCCGGCTTGTAGTAAAATACAATTAAAATGAGTTTAATAATAGAAGTTATGTAGTTTAAATTGACTTATTAAAAACTAGCTTCAATAAAAATTCAATAAAAAGATATAAAAAATACTTAAAGTATATTATATTAAAGAACTACAGGATTATATAGCATTTTTTTGGAACATATTATACAAGATTACTAAAAGTCTCACATTTCGTGTTACTTTGAAACACCCTAAGTCCAACCCTCTACAATTCCCCTTCTACTAAAAAGGCCCAAACTTTTCTCGGCTGCCCTTTCGGCCTTCCACGGCCTATCCTTCTCCTTTCCACCCTTATTACGTTTTTAACATACACACGCACACACACACTTTACCCTCTTTTTCAACCCCCTAAATATCTGTCTAAAATAAGGCCATAATTTAGGGGCTTACAGCGAAGAAAATAAATGTTTGGTCATTTATCAAGTGCTAGACTTAGCTTGGCTTGAAAATTTCAATAGTTCTAACTTCTATTATCACGAGAAGGGGAAAGTCTGTCCTAGTAATGCAGTATTTTCACTTATCTATTAGAAATCCTAATTAGGAATTGTAAAGAATTTTAAACATCCCACCCTAAAAAGTTCCTACTAAAAAAATATAAGAAATTAAATATGGAGCTGTGGGCAAGGAGCAAGGCCATTCATATATATTGTTTAGTTAATTGAATTGTTTCTGATTGTCTCAACTAGATCCCATAAAATTAAGTAGGTTTAGTCAGGAGGTAGATTTCAAACATTGCAGATCCGATCATGGGCCGTGTTTTTTCACGGGTCCATACTAAAATATATGAATGGGGTGGTTTTAGGCTGTTTCCCTGACCTCCCCAGCCCTCCCCAAGAGGCTAGGGTCGACAGAACTTGTCTACAATTCATAGGTAAATAAATTTACACAAGGACACTTCAAATTTATATGTTGTGATCCAAATTAATATACACTCTCAAGTTAAGGTTTATTGTTCCAGGCGATGAATTTGATAATCAATATTGAATAGGATTGAATTCAAAGTTTAAATCAGAAAGAACAACAAAATATGTAAAACAGTAAAAGGAATGAACTTTTTTCGATCTTATGGAAATTTTTCTACAAGACTGATTTTTTTATGCACCCTAAAGCGATGTCTGAGGTTTCTACTCCAATCCCTTGCTCCTTACCCTATTTCTTTGTATATTGGGGCAACAAAGCACGGCAAAAACTCTTTGTAGTAGGATTGGTGAAGGGAAGGAGATTTGGTGCACTAGTGGCCAGGGAGGGGTTGCATTCACATTGATACCTAGTGCTGACTAAATAACAAGCCCAACAAAAAAACATATTAATGATTAGTGATTGTCCCTCCTTTTTTTTATATTTATACTAGAATTTGCAGCTCAAGTGCAGCTTATATAACGTGGTTACTTATCTTTACAGTTACATTTGATAAAAAATAAGTTTGTCTGTCTGTTTGTACCGAAGGATCTCGATAACCGCTGAACCGATATGGTTCTCCTTCACAGGGAAGCTTCTTAGTTCCTGGAAAGGTTTATTACTATTTTGGGGGAGGGAACAACCACCTTCCCAAGAAAAAAAATACCCCCTCCCCCTCCCCCCAAAAAATTTATTTTTTAACCAAACACAAGAATAAAAGGATCATGTTACTATTAGGTTAAGCGCTTAACTGATTAGTAACATGTTTAAATTTGCCTAACCTAATGTTTACATGTTAAAGGAGATAAAAAAAAAAGGGGATAGGCAGACATTATTAGTTATATTTCATTGAAAATGAGCTTTTGTCATTTCTAAAGAACTTCAAAACCCCAAACAACTTCCTTTATCTTGAACCTAATTAAACCAGGAAAACTCAGGGAGTAAGGGAGGGGACAATGGATCGAATATTCAATCTTTAGGAGTCTCAGACTTTGGGGACTGGCTTTAAGGGAATGTGCAAGAATTTAGCAGTTTCTGACTGATTTTGGGGACTTGCGCTAGAAATGCCGTTACATGCTATTTTAGTTTTGAATATATATGCTTTTGCAGACAGAGAGTAGTTCAAATATAAATACACGGCCCCCCTCCCATACTATATTTCACTCCCTTCATCCCCACCTCCTTTTTAAAAGTAGACAAGAAAGGGAAATGGAGAAGGGAGGTGGGGGAAATAAACAGGATAAAAAGGGGCAGGAAGGCGTGCGGGTCATATACTTGCCCATCCAGCTACACGCCTGCCTGCCCCTTTTTTCCGTGTTCACATCACTTGCCCCCAAATCTCTTTTCTCTTTCCCTGTCATCTGAAGAGATCCAGGGAGATATTTCTAGTAATTAATTACAGAATGGTTATGTCAGTCTGTAATACTGGTACTCTTATTTTCAAATGATTGCTTTTTTTCTTGGAACTTTTTTCTTAGTTTATGGTTTTCTAGATTTAATCAACAATCACTTTACAATTTCCACCATATTTTCGGGATTATTCTGGTTTTTATGGCCTTTCTTCAAAACTCTTAAATTGAATTAATTGCCCATTGTCCCCTCCCTTACTCCCTGAGGAAAACTCCTCCTACTCTTTTTCTCCTGAGAAATTTTATAAATGGAGAGATTGCTTAATGATAACGCACTTTACAATTTGTGCAACCAGATTGCTATTCAATATTATGTGTAATCATTTAATAACACTTTTTAAAATCTATTCAATACCATAGTTAATAAATGTTTAGATAATGAATTAATCTTCATTGTTTTTATTTATTATTACTAGTGGCTATGTCCCTAGAGGCCTCTAGGGACACATAAAATTGTTTCTCTTCAATCTATTTTAAAATCAGCTATTTATCATGTATGAGTTTGCTTAACCTATAAGTAGCATGTGGTAAGCACTTAACCTAATAGTAACATGATCCAAAAAAATATTTTCTTCCCATTTATTTTACTTTTTCTATTTGAATCTAAAGTAAAAAAATTGGGTTATCAAATTCAACTCCCCTCTCCATAAGTGCCCTTAAAGGCCTCTAGGGACGTAACTGCTAGTATCTTAAATTATAAACTATATCTGCCTGTAATATTTGTTTTTAAAGAAGTTCAATATTATTTGAATTGTTTTCATTTTGTAAATTAATATTTTATTATGTGAGACATTGCCTAATTCATTTTCTTAGATAAGGCGGGGGGGGGGAGTTTGTACACTTAAAGGAAATGAAAATTCAGTATCAACATTTTGCCCTGGCTGTTTGGGCTTGTTTTTATAGTTATAATCCTAATTCTTTTTGTAAGCTCTCTTTTATGATTGGATTTACCTGTAAAACTTTGAAAATTGAATTTTGGAACTTTCCTTCTAAAGACTAGTGGGGCAAAAGACCCCCCCAAACAGTAAAATTTTAAGTTGTGAGCTTATTTTTCAAGATATCGAGCTGATTTTAATGGAATCTATTATTACATAAATGAGTTGATTAGCCACCCCATATTTCATTTTTGCACTATCCTTCTAGGGGCTTTTTGGGTAAAACAACCCCCCCAAATACAAAATTTATAAGATTTGAGCTTACAAGCCCCTAGAAGTATAGTGCAAAATGAAATATGGGGTGGTTAATCAACTCATTTATTTAATTAAAAATCAGCTCGATATCTTAAAAAATAAGCTCAGAACTTAAAATTTTACTGTTTTGGGGGGTCTTTTGCCCCATTAGCCCCTAGAAGGAAATTCCCAAAATTCAATTTTCAAAGTTTTACAGGTAGATCTAATCATATAAGAGAGTATACAAAAAGAATTAGGTTGATAACTATAAAAACAAGCAAAATTTCATACTGAATTTTCATTTCCTGTCAGTGTACAAACTCCCCCCCCCCCCCTTAATTCTAAATTCATGAAAAGTATTTTTAATTTAGTGCATGTTTTTTTTATTATACCTAATGATTTTTATTATTTTTCCTAAACATTTATTTCAATTTTGCACAGTTTTAGGTGACTGTTGAGGGAAACAAAGAGGGTGCACAATTTTACCCTTTTTTGTCTAGATAGTAACATGGCAAGGCCTTCCCTACATCACAATTTCCCTACAATTTTACTAGACTTATTCCCTCCCTACCCCTTTTTTACTTCAACCCTCCCTTTCTTTCTTTTCATTTATGAAAAAGTGACCCTTCTCCCCATTCATCCCCCCCGAATATGTTCAACCCCCAAACACTTGCACCCCTGTGTGTGTGTGTGTGTGTGCTGCGCATGTCTTTCTACTCCACACACAAAGTCAAGCAAAAACACAGAGGGGCGTCCCCACTTCCCCTTCCCCCATCTGCTTTTAGCTTCCAGCTTTACAACACTTTTCTTACTTACTCGGCTTTTTTCGGCCTTAACTGTGATTCGTTAGGCATACATAGCCTTTTTATAATCTTATAAATTGTTATACTTATATTCAAGCTTCTTTGTGTTAAAGTTTTAAACTTTGTTTTATATTAAATAGCAGAATGAAATAGATAAACATTTTATAATAATGTTAACTTTTATTGTTAAATATAAAAAATGGTTTGTGGTAAAGTTGTAGAAACGTGGTTTGAGAATGGTCAAATTAAACAAAGACATGCTGAGATTTTATATTTTCTTCTTTTAGTAAAGAGTCACCTATTCATTTATATTTTGTTGTTTTCAAAGATATTTTACTTGTTATCAAATTATTATGTATAAAATTATCATTTTCAATTAAATTGAAAAAAAATAGGTATATATTTTTTTTATATACCATTATATTATAGTACCTAATATAAAAAAAGTTATTTAAAGATAATTTATTATTTTTTATTGCTAATATAATATAGTCGGTGCGTCCTTATCCTATAGGGATTATTTACTTAAAACATAAAAATCCTTTCTGGATCAAAGTTTCTTAAAAAGTAAATCTTATGAAAAAGGATTGTTGTTAAATTATCATACATCTAGCTAGGTAGGTATTGTTTAGACAATAAAGCTGTTTTAATCATCCATATTTTGTCAAGTATTAATTAGATGCTTTTAATTTCATTTCGAGAGAACCCTCCCCCCAACCCCTCTCCTCTTTTATCTTGGAAATCACTCAGTCTACAAGGAAAACCATGTATTTAAAGCTATTTCAGTGAAGGGAATTGAACTCCCTCCCCAGAATAGAAAATATACCCCAAAAATTAAAATGGGAGATAAGTTAAGGGGTCGAGTCTTTCTAGGTAAACCCCTTCCCCTCACCCACAGAAGATAGATAATAGAAACTATACCAATAAAGTTTTTAAAGAAAAGATAGACAGGGGTTGGGGTCCTTCCCTCTCCCTTCCAGTTGAGTGAAGTCTCCAGAGAGTCTTGGGGCGAACTTGAAGTAGCATCCATTTCTTTAAAGGCGAAATTTATGATATAAGAATATCCAAAATACCTATCTACCTCAAAATTTTAAGTTAAAGAAAGAATTCAAATAGTGTTTTTGAACTCACCCGGCCAAATATATAAATAGGTACCTAACGTGATCTATATTATTACAGCTTGCATAAAAAACGTATTTGTGTTTCATTTAATTAGGTAACCTTTTTATATAATTGAATAAATGTCATTGTGATTCATGATGCATACTTTTTTATTGGGATTTTGCCAGCTCAAATAACCTTTTCCCACACTTTTATGCAGGTTTAATCTGGAACAAATCAATTCTCTTAAACAAAGGGTATTTTCAAAATGGGTATTCAACTAGGTCAGCTTCGCAAAATAATTTTTTTTTATATTTTACCTTAATGTTGTTTAAAAGGAAGATACTCGAAAAGTCTTTACTTCTTTTTTGATATGATGAATCAGTACTCAGTGTCCATTCATTTTTTAGCGTCGTGGCTCAGTGGTAACACAGTAAGTTACTCTTGCGATAGTTCGAGTTTAAGACTCCACATGTTTACTAGAACTTCTCCGTCTCGATACATTCAAGCAACTTTATTGAGTAGTTTGGGCACTTAATGGTCAGGTTCATTGTAAGAACCAAGATCAAACCATACTTAGTTTGAACGTGGAGTTTGAAGGGACCGTAAAGGCTAAATAGAACTGTCTCAACCTAATCCATTACTACTAAGGTCCAAAGACTAAGTAAAGATTGCTTTTCTTTTTATTATTAATGTTTATTTTTTTACATTTCTTTATAACCACCTATATGTAGGTATGATTGAAAATGATGTTAATTGTTAAATATTCTTTTCAGGCCAAAATGTAAAACTTCACTCAAGACGAAAGACTGATGCTTTCATAGATCTCTTTTTATACTTTTATACTGTATGCCTATCGTATTGCCTTTACTACCATGTCTACGGATGAATCTCACAACGGCCATCCGCCGTCGTTACCAGTAATTCCCGCCGTAACGCCAGCTCCCACCGAATCAAGTCACACAACGGCGGGTGATGAGGTAGGTTTTATTCCGCTTTCTCTAAATAATTTTTTCAACTCCAACAAAAGTAAAACATATTATTTCTAAGTAATAATTTTTTCACCCTTATTGAATTTATCATATATAATTTATAACTTTTATTTCAAGAACTTTTGTTTAGGGACTTGACGACCTTATGTTGAAGTGGGAGGACCACCACAAGAGCTTCTTCGAGCTGGCGGAAGACCTCTGCCACTCGGAACAGTTTATTGACGTGACAATCTCGTGCGGGGACCATAACTTTCCCGCACACAAGCTTATTCTGTCCGTATGCTCTCCATATTTTAAGAATTTGTTTCTGCGCAACCCATGCAAGCATCCTATTGTTGTTCTCAAGGAAAAAGACACTTTAATATTTGTTTAAGATTTAGATTATAAAATTATCGCTTAAAGGGACTAAGCACGAATAAAATTACTCATCTGAACATTCATAAAATCTCAAGGATAAGGCAAAACGGGCTCTCCCTAAAATAAGGCTTTTTCTGTCGATTTTTCTAAAGCCAAGATTGGAAGAATTTTTTTCCAAATTATATATTATAGATTATCTTTTTTTCCTTCATTAGCTAAAACTAAATATATTTGCCAGTTTTTTCTTCACCGTTAGGTATTCTTTGCTTGATATCTACCAATGTATTGTTACTTAAAATTGATCATAATAAGCCATATTCTTTATTTAATGTAAAATATTTTAAAGTTAGTATGTTTTTCAAACTATTTTTAAAAAAATTACCCTATTCTAAGACATGAAGATATATTTCGATTTTAGCAATCATTTTCAATTCATTTTGTCTCTTGTAGAAGTGAATCAAGCAATATTAGCTTGGTCGTTTTAGACGTATCTTAATGTAAAATACAATATGATATATTTTATTTAATGTAAAATACAAAAAGTTATAACAGGTTTTTTTTTTATTAGTATCAAAGTATGTTATTATTAGTTGGCCCATCTCTCGCCCATCTTTAATTACAAATTACCGCAAAATCAAGACAGAAATCCTCCATAGTTATACAAATAAGACGTTTTGGTTGAGTAGTAAAGCTAAATGTTAAGGTTTAAAAATCAGATGAGAAATTTTCACATGCTCAGTCCCTTTTATGATAAGAAAGTATTTAATATTTAAGTGTTTTTACTTGTTAGGATGTCCATTTCAAATACATGAAGCTTATCCTCATATTTATGTACCGCGGAGAGGTTGCTGTTCCTCAGGAGGATCTCGGTGGTCTGCTCAAGGTGGCCCGGAGCTTACAAGTCAGGGGGCTGGCGGAGATGACGCCGACACCGTTAAATCCTGCCGCGGCAGTGTCGCCGCGAAAACGTTACCTCTCGGAAATGTTGGTGGGCGGAGTGACGGCCGCCGACACCTCTGATATTGATTCGGCTGTGGGAGGCGAGTTCTCTATTGATGATGTCAAGTCTCGGCTGCATGGCCAACTTGAAATACAGGTAGGGGGATACAAATAATTTTCTTCGATAACCCAGTCACGGTAATTTGGATTAAGAAATTATATTTGATTTTCTAGCTTTTCGTAAGGTTTTTTAATGTCCACGATTAAGAGCTCGCAACATAAGATTCATGAAAATAGAAAATTTTACTAACAAAGACTTATTTTTAAACAGCAATAAAAGGAAACCTAAATTGAATAAGTATGTTTTTTTTGATTAATTAACTCTTACTACTTCACTTAACAGAACGGTTTTAAACAATCACATTAAATCACACAAAAAACACGATTTTCTATTGTAGGCTGTGTCGATAGCTAGCCCCGGGTCACTACCTCGCACGCCCCCGCTGCCCTGGGGCAAGTACCTGGCTCATTCTCAATTTGATGAGCTGCACCACCACCACCAGCCTGGACACAGGTCAGACAGGTCCGAGTCCGGACCTTCGGAAGAGGATCCTCATTCTCAGGTATAATGCTTCTTTCTTTATTGAGTGTATTTCTTATGGTACTTACTTAGTTGTATGTCAAGTGTTTTTTTTTTCTCCGTAATTACTGATTGCCTATTATTCACAATCACAAATATACATATGATAAAAATTGAGGGGGATTTTGATAATTTCTTAAGACGAAAATCTGTCATAACACATTGTAAGCAGAATTAGACTTTCCCGATCCTTCACAATTAATAAATTAAACTTGAATGTTATCTTCTGTTTTATAAAAAAATATATCATATGTGATGTACATTAGAAATAGCAATTATAATCTATTATTTTAGGCGTGTAAACGCGAGGTTCCGGATTCCTGGCATCCAGACTCGGGCAGTGAAGACCTCAGAGAAAACGGAAACAAGCGTCATCGGTCCCGTTCTGGTGGCAGGCGTGACTCTGATCTCATCCACGACTACAAGGCCATGTTGAAGCGTGACCGGTCCATGTCTCTGGAAGAAATCAAACGGGAGAAGCCTGGCAGCTATCTTGCCGAAGAGCGGGCAAGGTCCGGGTCTCTGGAGGATAGAATGTGTTCCAGCTCATCTGACATGGAGGATCGCAACACGCCAATTGCCCTGATTAAGCCATCCTCTAATGCTGGACTTATAGAGGCAGCCAGAGCCGCGGGTCTTGATCTCCAGACAAATAACAAGAACGGTGACCCGATGTCCTCCATATCAGCGCTGTTGGCCGCGGCTCAGGCCACTGGTGGGCTGCCTCCTGCAACCACATCTTCATTATCATCTAGCATGGGCCTGACGTCCTCAACGGTTGTGACAACAGCCACAACAACAGCCAGTAATGGAAATGGAACAGGAAGAATTGGACCGGTAAAAGTTGCAACTCCAGAAGCTAACCAGGGTCTGGATCTGAGTAATCCTGCGGCAGCCATGGCTAATGTAAATGTAAGTATTATTTAGCTTTTACACAGCCTTCACAAATGGCTATTATTTCCAGGTCAATACTGATTTTTTATTTAGTAGGATTTATAGGTCTGTAAACTGAAAGATAGGTAGTTACTTCAATTAATTTTTTTTTTAAATATAAAGTTATTATCAATGAAAAACTATTCCTATGATCAACCTAGAATCTATTCACAAAAACACAACAGTCTAAAAAATTGCTTTTCTAGGCTCAGATGCAGCTGTATTACTACATGCAGAAGCTTCAGACCGCTGGAATGGGAAATCCTAAAGAACGGAAGGAATGTCCTATCTGTGCCAAGACTCTGTATGATAGATCAACATGGAACAGACATATGCGGATACATACAGGTTCTTAATTATTGATTAACTGCATGTTCATTGTTCATTCAGGGGTGTATTTTTCCAACCCAATTGAGTTTCTTGTCCAATTTAATAACGGAATTTAAATTAATTTCTCCTCTCCGCGGAAGGGGGGGGGGGGGATTAAGGGAAATATACGCTCTTGCTTTCTTTTTCACTTGTTTTTTATTTTATTGTAATTATAATTTAATTCATTTTCTATCTTACAAACGGTTCATTATAATCACGTAGGTATTAAATACTGATGATATATAATGATCATTTTTAACCAACAATTAAAGTGTTTTAAGGGAGGGGGGCGGATGTGCCACTTTTTGAACCAAAAGTAAAACGCGCATGATCTCAGCCTATAAAAGAGTTACAGCTCTAAAATTCGGCACAGCAGTTGCTTATGTGGAGAACAATAAGGAACTGTGAAGAAACGGCGGCGGAACCGCCTAAACCACCGAATTTGTTTTGCCTTTTTTCGCCAAATAAGACAGTTCTTAATCATCTGAGATAAACTTTTTTTTCTCATAAAATTTTCCCTTATATTTTCACGTGACACTTGTAATACCTATTTCAAACATGTCAATATTAAAAAAAAAATTTAATCTTAAGTAAATTTTTATGAAAGTAAAAGTTTATTTTAGATGATTGAAAATTGTCTATTATGGCGAGAAAAGGCAAACAAAATTTCTCAGTTCCATATTGTTCTCCACAAAAGCAACTGCTGTGCCGATTTTTAAAGCTGTACCTAACTCTTTTATGGGCTGAGATCATGAGCGTTTTACTTTTGGTTTCAAAAAGTGGCACATCCGACCCCTTCCCCCTTAAAACACTGTAAATTTTACAGTAAACTATATATTCAACAAAAATAGAGTATATAATGTTTTAACAAGGAATTTTCCATCATCTTTGAATTATCATTTAAAGCCTCGTAATTTATTTTTTGTTGTTATGTTACTAATATATAACTTATTTTGTTTTATAGGGGAAAAGCCATATCCATGTACCTTTTGTGGCCGTAGATTCCGCACAAACTACAACAAGCTGGGCCACGAGAAGAAGTGCCCAGACCGGCATGCTCGCGCACTCTTGCAGCCCTCAGGTCAGGCAGAGAATGGCGGGCCAACAAGCGGACCCCCACCAGCCGTACCTCAGCCCACGCCGGCAGCTGTACCAAACGCTGTGTACAGATAATACATAGCTCTCAAGGCGTCATTCCTACTGTCTTCAATGGTTTTATCTATTGAAATAGCATGCCTAGCAGGCTCAGCTGTAAATAATATGTCAACGGGCATATTATTGAAACAAAGAGAAAGAGTGCAAGAAATAAAGAATCTCAGTATTTTAATTTTCTGTTGAGAAGAGCTGTTGTAACTTTATTTTGTTCTGGTACCAGTGAGATTTTAGTCGACCAACTTATTTTATGCAGCCCTGTCTTTGACAATTTTCATTTACTTCAACAATCATGCTTAAGATATACCTAAAAAGTCTTAAAAGTTTGTAGTAAATTCTTGTTGGCATTATTCTCTTAATGATAATTCATAAGAAGAAAACAGTCTACATATCTCGTACACTAAAATTAAAAGGCAATTAAAAATAATGCAATAGGAATGAAAAGCTCAATAATTTTGATTATATTTCGAATGCAAATTTGCCTTTTTTTATTTTTGGATCAGTGTAAAAATTTGGCAATAATTTATACCTACTTACCTTAAACATTGATGCAAAAGAGTTTTTTTTTATTTTTCTAATGCAACTAATTGGATAATTTTTGGCATCTAAACATCGTCAATAACTGTTTTTATTTCAGGATTTTGTGTAATTGATTTCCTATTTTTATATTAAATAAAAGGCTGTAATTTTCGCAACGAATTCAGAGTTAAAATGTAGAAAGGCTAAATACCTTTGTTCATTTATTGAGTGCTCAGTTTAGGTCTCAAGTTTAGGTGACATTATAAACCATTTAAAGTTTTATTTTTTCATACAGTTTTTTTTTGCATGGTGTCTCCTTTGTGTTGAAGTGCCTATATTTTACTATCATATCATATTTGTATTTAATAGATAAAAAGCAAAAGTTAATGTAAATCAAAATAATTCAAACTGCCATTGATGATCTCTTTTTTTATGTATGCTACCTATACAGTTATCTACACAAATCAAATATTTTTTTTTATGGTTTCCTTGCCTTAAATTTTGTTCTTCAAGCAACAAGAGCTTTGTATTTTTAAGTTATTTATATTTAAAGAGCCTTATTTAACATTAAATTAAAATAATGTTTTAAAAAATGTGCATCAAGTGCCAATATCCGACTCTAAGTTGGTTATCTCGTTAATATAGCTAAGCATATCATTACTTTATATTATTAATTATTTTTCCATTAAAGATCTCACTTTTTAAAAATAATCTTTTTTATTCTCAAAAATGATTCAAAATACCAACCAAATAATTGTCTCATATAATGGGATGAGTAATGATTTCAATTGACTGTAAAGTACAACTATTTCTTTCCTTTTTATTTATTGCTAAATTCTTGTGTTTGGTTTGTATTTTATGCACAATTTTAATCTTAAGAAGATGAGAATTGTATGACTACTTGTAATATTGTATAACTATAAACATCCTACTCCAGCCTTACAAGTGATCTCCCTTTATACTTTTATACATTTATATTATTTTTATTATAAATATTTGATATCATTTTTGTACCATTTCAAAGTAGCCTAAACATTGATAATTTTTAATGATCGTATTCTATTCAAGTAATCATAACATCAAAGAATTGATGTTTATTTTATAATTTTCTGTACCTATCCTAAAAAATGAAATATTTTTTTAATGCAAAGACTTCATCTAATTTCATATACACAAATGTCTTAAACCGTAAAATATTAAAATTTTGCAAGGATTAGATAATCTTCTGCTAAAATAATTATATTTTTACCAGTTTAATTATGGCAGATATTTTGGACTAAATAATTACTAAAAATCACACCTTTGGGCTAGCAAAGTTTATAAGTAGTATTTTTAAACTACACTATTCCTTTCCAGAATATGGCTGTTGCTTTAAAGTTTTCGTTTTGTGAATTCTGAGCTTTTTTGTTTGTATGCTGAATTTTCTTTTCTTCTGAACAGTAAATTTGAACAAGCAATGGAATTTTAAGAATCTTAGTTAGGATCTTAAGAAAATAGAATCAGAAAAGTGGCTACCTAGCGAATCATTATTTTTATTTTATTGTAAAAGTATTTGAAAATTATAAAAGTAGGTAAGATATACATTTTTCACAGATTAATATTCTATATTGGGAGATTTTTTACATCAGGTATAAAATAAAGTTCGGTGAATATCTGTCGCGGCATTAATAATGAGCTACGCAGCTTACTTTTTACGCATTTTCCTTCCATATTGGAATTTATAAAAATAAGAACTACATTTTCGCCAATAGTTCATTTTTGCCTTGTTTAAAGTTAGAGGCAAAATATTTGTTTCTCAGATAAAATATTCCTTTCTGGATAATAGTCTACAACTAAAAATGCCCTATCGCTTGTAAGCGATAAGACGAAAAACAAAAACTTAAAAGTAATTTGAGAATCATTAATAGGAAATGCTAAGGAAATAAATTTGCTGATGTGAATTTGGATAATATTTCAACAACAAATAATGATAAGCGTCAATTCCAAGAACTTGTTTACCTTACACCTTTTATGTTTTCAAATGATAAAAAATTAAGCAATTATTGGACTAGTAAATTATTCCTTTTTAACTAAATTTGATAGTTTCATGAAGAGCATTTTAATGTACCTAATGTTAATTTTCATACAATTTTTCCCACATTTATTTACAATTATTAGGAATGTACATCAATTTATCGGCCATTGTCTTATCGCTTTAGATATTTTTAATACTCCAAAACCTTCTTTGTAAGTTGGTTTTCATTTCACTGTCTTTATAATCATTCTTAACTAAACTTAATACAAAGAAACATTAAAAAAATCATAACTATTTTAATGGTCTCCATGGAACTATCTGTTAAAATGATAATGGTATCTATCTAGTATTTGTTTATGCAGCTAATGCTAATCTTTTGTATCTTGTGATCTGTTTAGTTAAATTTTCATAAAGTTTTTTTTTAAATGCATAAAAATTGATAATTCAATATTTTCATCCAAACCACCTACCACTGCCATTGTATGTACAGTACAGTTATAAATTAATTTTAAGCTTTAACATGTATTTATTTATTATCTATTGAAGTTAAAATACTTAATTACAATATTTACTATGCAAAATATGTTCGATGCAATATTCTTTATTGGATTAAAGTTTGCTTCCAAAAATTTAAATACTTGTAATGAAAATGATAAAGTTGCAGCCAACTGTTCAATTTAAATTTTTTCCATAAACGAAAATACAAACAATTACCTGGCTTTGGTTTGGAAAAAAAAGTAAAAATTTTAAAACTATATTTTTTACATTGAACAGGTAACTGTGACTTATTATTTTCATGTCGAAACTGGTGAATTTGCCTGTGTTTTGTGAGTGTAAATATACATTTGTCCGTTAAGTAATGTAATTTTCAAAAATATAAAAAAAAACTGTCCTGTCTCTATCTCTCTGTATCTCTACTGTAACATGCAACACACATTCATATTTTCTGTATTACCTAAATAATTTTGTAAACAATCAATTATAAACAAAAGCATTATTCAGAACTGAATCAAAATTAATGTGTGTAATTTTATAATCTTAAATTACTGATTTGAAAAAAGACAAGTATTTTGTGTAACCTGTAGAGCTTTTTCATTATTTTTTTTGTTTTATCAAAAGTTTGGTCCACCTAGAAGCTAATTAAAGTGTCGCCATGTTATTTATTTATTGTACTCGCTTCATAACATAAAGTATTGGGGGCAGACAAAAAGCATCAATCGACGCAAATTTTCCTTTGAGACTAAGCGCTGCAGGCAGCAGGATAGTTTTATAGTTGGCAATCATCGCCAAAGAGACGGTTTTAAATTATTGAAATCTATGTAAATCAAAAATCCTTAGCATACTGAAATGACTCTTTCAAACGTGAAATATTGCAATTTTTTTATTGATTTGTCTATTTATTACCTACTAAAAAAGTTTTGCGTAGTTGGTTGACAAATTTTGTCTGTCCCCCCCTTTTGTTAGCAACTTGTTGTGGTCCGGCATACAATCTGTGGAATCTTTTGTACATTTATACAATTCTTAATAAAAGACAGAAATTAATATTTTATTTTACTTAACTGTAACAGCTTTGCTACTCTAAAATTAATGCAACCATCTCGTATTCAATGCGATTGCGCAGATGACAATTAGAATCCGAATTTCGCTATGAAACTTGCTATGAGTAATCCTTGGTATGTATATTTTCCCTAAATCGAACAAAAAGATGGAAAAGTAACCGCTGGCGGTTCAGCCATCTTATAGCTATTTTCAGGACTTTTTCGTCACAAGCCTTATCTATACATAAGTGTCCCGTCCTAGAAAATTTTGTTAAAATTTTGGCCCCCAGCCTAAACAATGTAGTTTAGTAAACATGGTTGATTTATGCAAGAAAATGACCCATATAAAATATTTTTCTATAATGCAAAAATTCAACGGCTATGGCTGCATGGTGTTCCCAGTAAAGGCCTTGAGGAGTAGAATCAGGAAACTTTGTCTGTTTCAAAATATCTCGTTTCTAGCCTTTTTTATAGTTTATTGATAAATCTCAAATTTGTAGAGAATTTTTGGGTTTTTCTCAGGCTAGGAACGAGATATTTTGAAACGGACAAAAATTCATTGCATCAGAGATGGGTTTTTGAAAGATGAATGCCGCGTTTTTCAACATTTTTTACGCTATGAATAACAAGCGCGGCATTCGCGAAATCTAAACAGAGTATACAACTATTTATTTAATTATTTCGCTTTTGTTGGTACAGCCTTTATAAAAGAAAAACAAATTATCTTAAATCCATTTTTGCTGCATATTAATTAATATATCTTTTTAGAGCTATATTAGACATTATACAAATGGGTAAAATAAAAATTTTTAAATTTTGAATTCCTAAGTTGTATAGGTACTCTGTTTAGATTTCGCGAATGCCGCGCTTGTTATTCATAGCGTAAAAAATGTCGAAAAAACGCGGCATTATCTTTTAAGAACCCATCTCAGAACTATGGCTTTATGGTGCTCCCTCCTGGAAAGGCCGTGAGGAGTAAGAATCAGGAATCATACTCTTTGCCCAGCTTATACCAATAACGAAATAAATTCAAAAAAAATCACAAAACATATACGTGGGTTTCAGCTGTCGTTGGGGGGCAAAACATCGTAAAATTGACGACCTCTCCATTTGCCCCCCAAATATTATTTTTGATTTATTTCCCTTGTTGGTTATACCTTATACCTGCTCTTTGCCGCTCCCAGACGTTTTCAACCGGTTCTAGCCGTTAGCAGCTTGTACTAGAAATCTAAAAAAATATTTTTGGTAGGTATCATTTAACACGAGTTAAAGCAAAAATGTGTTTCAAAAAGTTGATTCCGACGTAAGTAATGATATTTGCTCTAAAAATAGCCAAAAAACGTCTAAACGGCTGAGCCGTTACTTTTCCAACTTTTTGTTCGATTTAGGGAAAATAGACCTACCAAGGATTACCCATGCCAAGTTTCAATATATATGTACAATTTCTAAAAAATAATGTGACAGGGTTGTTCCTATTCAGGGGCGTCCAAGCTTTTTATTTTATGGGTGTAAAAAAATTTTAAGGGGGGGGGAATTGCGCGCGAAGCACAAATTTATTGTACCCTCAAAAAAAATTCCCCCCGGGGGTAAAATTTGCTTGGGGGTTGTGTATAATTTTGTACTTGTATTAAATTTTGACTGGATTGTTCTAAACTTTAGGTGTTTCAACATATCAACCAATAATTTTAATCTACTACAGGGGTAATTTTATTCCTCATCATTCGGGTTGTAAATCAGCTTATCCATTAAGATTTATGCTCATTTGCATTAATCACGAAACCTTGAGAAACAAAACATCGCGCAACCTCTCATAAATAATTTTAGTTCTACCAAGAACCGAATGAATTTTATTTTCTATCGTATTAATTCAGATTTTAAAATTAATGTATCACAAATTAATTACCTATAAAATTTAGATGTTATTTAACGATATTTGATTGTTTTTAGAATATTTTAAGAAGGTTTATTACATATTTGAATGTATTTACATTTAATTTTCGTATTTATTTCAAATCTAAATTTATTAATAATTCTTAACCACTAAGCCTACAGAAGCCATTATCAGCTGCCAGTTGGATAACTCTGCAGCCGTTTGACTTTGAAAAAAAAATACGCCGCTGTGAACAAAGTCAAGGCTACTTTCACAGGGAGGAAGCTTGCAGTATTGTACCCAGCGTTTTATAAACAACTTCTCTCATTCGTTGGCTCAAAAACTCTGGTTACTTTTATTGAATATTGATTGGTTGGTGCAAACCTTCAGTGTCCAAACTTTCCCCTAATAATTTCCATCCACAGAATGGGTATTTTGTTCTTATAATTGTGGGTTACATTAATTGATAGTTTATTGGGGTATAGTCCCTTTCGTAACAACGCCTCTTAACGGGCGATTCGTCGTATTTTAAAAATGTTTTTTATAAGGTTAGGTTAGGTTATATTGGGTAAGGAGATTGGCCCGCAGGTTTAGGCAATTGGCCCCGCAGGGTGAGGGCTAGAAATACGAAGAATCGCCCCTTAAGGAGCGTTGCCACGAAAGCGACTATACCTGTTTATTGTCTTATTCCTTTAATTCCTTGCACTTTGCTCAAGCTACCTCGAACGCAGTTGAAATTGGCTAAACGGCTTTTAAGAATAATAATCTGCTCTAAGTCGCAGCAAAACTCAACCGATGCAGCTTTTTGGAAGCCGCAGCTACCATATTTAAATTCAGAAAGCCTCGAAAACAATCCTATCATAAAATTTGAATTTAGCCGCAGAAATATCTTATAATAAAACCAAAGTTAATATTTGTTATTAAGCCTACAGAATACTTCCTCAAAAGCATTAATTATTCGTATACTAGTATAGTTTGATAAATTAAAGCAAATTTATTTAAACTCATTTTAAATAGCCTTTCCCCTTCCTCCCCCAAAATTGCTCACCTCTTATTATGCCATATCCATTTTCTATGGTATATTATGATTATGTGCAGTTATACCCGAGAGTTACACTTCCTTCCTGTACGTGTATATGCCAGGGTTCAGCCTATTTAATACCCCCCTACACCCAACCCCCGCCCCTTCAAGCACTCATAATCATTTTGACCTTATGGCCTGTGTATGGTCTTCGCGTTTCCGTTCTCTGCCAGCTTTCTTTGCCAGAATAATGGGGTCTAAATACGGGTTATTACACAAAAATTGCCAGGGGGGGGGGGGGGGCGGATTAGACAGGGTGGTAACAAAAATAATATTTTGACAATCCATAAAAACTACTATAACAAAATATCTTTTTTTGTTAAATCTTTTTTTTAAAATCCTCTATTATTAAGACAACTGCGAATTAATATTGTACAAAATGTCAATAATACAGACGTACTTACCTCCTGATGTTACCTACTTTTAGTGCCACGCTAATAACACAGTACTTAATTTTCCTAATCGATTGTGCCTAATCTTCTAGGGAATCACAACTCCAAAATTCAAGTGATTAGGATAATTATACTAAATAACAATTATTTTCATAACAGCAAATAAATTAAACAGCCTATATTGGGACTGCTAACGCTAAGCTTTCCAAATTAAACCTTGCAGTTACAAGAATATCATGCCACCTTTTTTAATCGATAGGACATTTCAACATGCCTAAATGAACGATAGACCGACCGACCGAAAATATATAAAAACTTTGCCTTTAAAAAACATATGAAAGACAAAGAAAGAAAAGTGGCAATAAAAAATATTATTGAATGTACCAGTTTTAGTGAGTGTATGTGTGGACCTGTCCATTTTTTAACTTTTGAGAAATTTTTGGTATGTTAGCAAAAAATAACAAAAAAAATATAAAAAGGAAAAATTTCGATAAGTTGACTACCGAACCAAAATCCTCCCTCCCTTCATCCTTTCCATTTTTTATATAAAGAGGGGGGGGGGGGGGTTAACTTAAGAATGTTTGTTGCGTTTTGCAAAATAAATGTAATTGCCAAAATTTTAGATTTTGAGCCTGTCTAATGTGTATATATGTCTAACCATCTGACGAACAGAGACCATATGTTTAAACCTCTGACTAATTGTAAGTAGCGATGACACTCTATAAATCAATTATCCATTCGACAGGGGAAATGCTATTTACTCAGCATGTATTAAAGAAAACTGCATATTTTTTTTGTTAATAATTGTGATTAATAACATCTAATCTATATTTCACTTGGTCGGTCGGTCTGTGTGCAATGCTATAGAGAAAATCAATTTCCTGTAGGGGACATGTGTTCTTCTTTTCTTCAATTAAAGTAATGCGGCTGTGTGTGTTTTTTTTATGAAGATTAAACTAACCTATAAGCAAATCAATATAGCTATATATTTATGATCTCTGCTAATTATGGATGTTATCATCCTTGTTATTTCGACAACTCTATGCAGGCACCATCTTATAAGTTAACGGCTTAACTAATTTCTTTTACTTTTATGAGAAGCAAAGCTTTTCTATAATTAGGGTCTGTGGATCACAGTTAGGTTTTCTGATAAGACTTAAAACTATGGAGTCAGTACATTCATTTAAGGCACATATTTTTCATGCAATTTTGAGATGAAAAGCCCCACCCCCAAATTACATCCTACTTTAGATAAAGTTGTAATCTATTTTTTTTATCTGTAGCGAAGGATCTAGCTAACTGCTGAACCGATATGGTTCTCTTTTATAGTGGAGCACCTAAGGTGGTTTTAGGCTATCTTATTTTTATAAATAAGTCTAGGTATAGTTTTAGGCTATGTTCTGCCCTTCCATTTAAATAAATTGAAAATAATGGGTGAGGTCAGTTTTCGCCAGTTTTACCTTAGGTTAGGTTAAACTATGTAAAGGTTAACCCCGTAGGATTAGGTTCGGGCTATTTGGTTATGGTCCATCATAGGAGTTAGGCATAAATATAAAAAAACCTTCCCTTTTTTTATTTAAACAAAATTTGGAGCGGTTTCCGTGCTCGCTAGACACAAAAAAAACAATGTATTCAGAAAATCGTTTTAATGCACAAGCAGACATTTTTGTCTTACAGAACATATAAAATGTACAAATCTGTAAAGTATTTGTTTACCTTTTATCCTACAAAGAATCCTTTTAATTTAAGAAGAGCATGAATGAAATTCTTGACTGGCAAAATAAAATCTACTAGAACCCAAACAAAATATATATAAATTGTATAATGACGGAGTACAATACTTAAGGGAGTAACTTTACAAAGTGCCTTAAAAATCAGCCATGTGACGTCATAAAAATGAGGGAGATGAGAGGAGAAGTGGGAAAGAAAACCACTAAAAAAAGATGGATAATCCCTCATTTTATGACACTTTGTAAAGTTACCTAAAGGGAGCTAACTGCTTTGCAAGTTTAAGATTTTTAAAGCTATAATTATGGACGATCCGTAAGTATGTCCCTTTCGAATATACCTCTGATCGATATTTTAGGCATGTTAGAGTCATCCTATTGATTTCAAACTTAAATTTCATTTTATAGACAAGACATAGAATGGCTATGACAATGACATATCGTAATTCAAATGACTTATGGCTAAAATCTTGTATTGTTAAAGGAAATATGAAATTGAAATGTAAAAAAACTCTCAGAAATGAAACGCATTAAAAAAAACAGACAAACTCTGGCGTTACATGTGATGTCATCGTATCCGTATGAATGAAACTTATTTATGTTCTACTCTTTTACACACACACACACACACACACACACACACACACACACACACACACACACACACATACTAATAATATTATTTAGCTCTCAAAAACAGCTAAATAAAGGGTATTTTACAAATTTTTTAAACAACTTAACTCAATAAATGTAATTCTGAATATCTTATTAAATGTTCAATAAATTAAAGTTCAATATTAAGTTTGCAAATTTTGAAAAGGAACTTTTGTGAGTATGAAAATTCAGAGAGAGAGAGAAAGGAACAATGGGCTGTTTATTACAGTAGTCCATAAAGTCTTATTATAATGTTTTCTTATTTGTTGGATTTACAACTTTGGGGACTTTCATTTTTTAGTGAATTTTAATTGGTTGCTTCATTCAGTTGAGTGTTCAAACGTTTCAACCACTAATTTTAATCTACAGAAGGGGTAATTTTGTGTATTATCAGTAGGGCTGTACATCAATATATTGTCATTGTCCTATCCCTTTAGATTCCTGATGTAAAATACAATTTTTCCACATAAATCAACGCCTATTTGCTCATTTATATGCGCTTTTAAAATAATCCTTTTATTGTGTAAAGGGTGTCTGTCAATTTTACAGTGTAGCTTCTCATGGGTCATATTTTGGGGGAGGGCACCTTCACCCTCCCAAGAAATTGCCACTGAAAAAATAATGTCAAATAAAAACTATTTTAGAGAATATTTACAAAAAGGCCTTATTCTAACAAATTCATATTATACATAATTTTTTGTACAATAGAATGTTTAAAATAATTTTATTCAAAACTTGTAATTTGGAAGCCACACCACAAATATGTTGAATTTCTGCTCTAAAAATATTTTTAGTAGACTTTGCAGTTAATAATAATAATAACTTTTCTTCATTCAAACTTTAAACCTTTACTTTGCTTTCAATGAATACAAATATAGGTCGAATAAAAAAAGGGCGATGGCATGAAATTATTGCTCAGATTGGTAGAAAAAAATAATTCAAAAAGCATTTATTTTGCATGTATCCGTATATAAAAGTAGTAAGATGTCTGTCAGTCTTTAACGAAGGATTTCGCTAACCACTAAACCGATATGATCCCCCTTTACAATGTAGCTTTACATAGGTCTTAGGAAGGTTTATAACTATTTTGTGGAAGGGTACCACCACCAGCCCAAGATAAATCGCCTCTAGAAAAAAGGACCCATCTTTTTTGCTTAAGTAATCTTTTTAAAAATAAAATTGAAAATTAGAGGAGGTCGACTCCCTCCTTCCACCTCAAGTGTCCCTAAAGGCCTCAAGGGGCGTGACCAGTAGTAATAACTAAATTGTCAAATGTAGGTATGACTTTGTATGAAGGTACTGCACTGAACTGATTGGCCTACATATACAGAGGATTTTTGGATTAGTCTGGTACGTACGGAAACACTCTAAATGTATGAAAACTTCGCTTTAAACCCTAAACATAGAAAATTAATATTCATATTTGAAAAAAAAGTCTACTTCACATTTATTTTCAAGGACGAAAAAAATATTTAAAGTAAATTTAAAATTTTAGGGTTTAAAAGGTCTTTTTGAACATTTATCAAGATCATGGCTTATTTAAGTCTGAAGTATTGTGGTATTTCAAATTTGAATAGGACAAGTGAACAATACATTTGGTAAAAGATTTTTTAAAGCATCCTTAGAAAAAAATTTCACAAAGCTTTTTTAAAATTTTAAAGTTTGATTTTTTCTAATTATTAAATTTGAACAACCGATTGTCAACATGTATTAGAAAGCAGATTCTTTACTAGCTTTACATTAAAGTTAATCTGTGAGTTTCGCATTGGTTTATGTAGTTGCTCTTGTTTAAAAATATGATCGCGACAACTTCAAGAAAGTTAGGGAGGGATGGGACATTGGACCGTAAATTATACTTGCCCCCATATGTTTAAACACACGTTCACCTCTGTTGGCTATACCTTTGGGTACTTATATTTAATTTGATTATTTAGTTTCAAACTAGAAGTGTCTAAACTTTTTCACCAATAATTTTAATCTACATCTGGGGTATTCCTTATCATATAAGGACGTACGTTCTACATCGTCTAATCCCTTAAGATCCCTGAAGAAAATATAAAAATAAAGCCAATGCAACGTTGTTGTGTAAACTTATTGACCACCAAATTTGATTCTGGTCTTTTGAAAGGTTTTAAAAGGACGAAAGTCAATATTTCACTGTCTACTTAGAAGTAACATGGAAATAGAGAAATATATTGAATTAATTAAAATACCCCCTCATCCTGATATACCTGTTATTGGTTGAATTTTTCACATAATCATAGAGTGAAGATTAATTAATAAATATCCGTATGCCTATATCTGTAATCCTGACTTAAATAAACCATTTTCCATTATAGCTTCAAAACAGATTAATATCCACTGGATTATACTGAAAAAATCTTATATCGTATCGTATTTTATACATGAAATGAAAATAATGAGATTATTTCCAGTTTTGTTGAGCCCGAGCCAATAAAACAGGTATTAATTATTATTACAAAATAGTGGTCTGAACCCCTTCTGGTCATACCAAGGGTTTAAGCTATTTCTTGGTAAAAAAAACCTTTCTCCCTTAATGGTTTGAAAAAGGTATAAAATGCTTCCCAACCCCTTTTAAGAAGACGTACGAAGCGCTAGAGGCGAATCCACAGTTTATAAGATTTAAAAGCTTCCCAAGGAGAATTTAAAAGTTTTGCTCAAGAATTGAGAATATCTAATTCCATTTTCTGCAATTTAATATGAATTAGACACAAAAATCTTATTTAAAAAACATTTAATAAACAAACAAAAAATTTTCTAAGTGTGTCTATAAAATATGCTAATTATGATTATGTGCTTTATTGATTTGTAGATAGAAATAATTTTCCACTTTGAGTTTCTTTTTTTTGAACACTCTGTCGTATAACCACCTGTGCGCTTAGCTAACACACACATACACATACAACGCGCACACACATACAACGCGCACACACAAACACACAATAATATACATTCCAATCTCATGCGCTCCTATATTTTAAACCCACTTCCCTTCCCTGCCCACAAATTCCTACCCCATTATAGGCATTATATCTTTGCTGACGCTCCCATACCCCCCCCCCCTTTGACTCTTATAAACTAAACAATAAATGTATAAGAATAGATGTACAGCTACATATTAGATATTTGCGTCATATTCACCGAGAACTTATTTAAATTAAAAGAATAAGAGATGTACAGGTTTACTGAACAGAAAATTTGGATCTACTGCAGTTCACGGTAAAATATTGCTGGTAACGAATATTGATAAAAATCTATGAATTTTAAAGGCTGCTAGCTGCCAAACGGCTGAACGTACAGATCATACCCGCTCACTATTTTAAGCGGTATAAGAAGGCCTACAAATAATCTGGAATAGCCAAGATCCAATGATGCATAGAGAAAGCTTCACTGAAGGAAAAACGCGTAAAATAGGCCTTTTTCGCGCATTTCATTGCACTGCGAGATATTTATGCATTATTGATTTATGGCTATTCCAGATTATTTGTAGGCCTTCTTATACCCCTTAAAACAGTGTGCGGGCATTATCTGTACGTTTAGCCGTTTGGCAACTAGCAGCCTTTAAAATTCATAAATTTTTGGCAATATTCGTTACCAGCAATATTTTACCGTGAACTGCAGTAGATCCGAAAATTTTAAAGAATTTGAAAAATAACTAACAATTAATTAGTTTGTACTGAAAAGATAAGTTTACGTGAACTTTGAAAGGTTAAATTTCTTTCTCTATTACATATGATAGATATGAATTAACTTATTAGTTAAATATTTTGTGCTTTGTTTTCCAATGGAAAAACCTAAAAATTTTGAATAGTCAGTTCCGAAGTTGTTAATTCTTAAATTGAATACTCTATTTATATAGACTGTTCCTCTATTGTAAAACTATATTAACTAAACTAAAAACATATATACACAACACACACAAGTCTTAACCTCTCATTTCTCTTATTAAGACCCCCCCCCCCCTCTCCGCAAGTCAGTCAAGTCATTCGGTTCGTCAGTCAGTCAGTTTGAAATAAGTTTCGACACAAAGAGAGGAAATACTGAACAAGTGCGCGTAAACTCTACGTCATTTTCACAAAAAGTGTTTATCATTAGCAAATAAATAAAAAAAACATTGTTTATAAAAGAATTGTGATGTCTACGAAGTGAAGATTATTATTGACAATATGTGCACTAAATCATTAGGTATGTACTTTTTTTATTCTTATTTTTTAACGTTCTGTGATGATTTTATAAAATGTTTAAAATGACAGTTTGAAAGGCATGTTTTTATTGCATAATATCTGTCTTATCCATATAATAGCATGAGTACAATTAAAAATTTTATAATAAAATTTATCATTTTATTAGAATTATCAATAAATATATTAGTGTAGATTAATTTCTAAAAAGAAATCACAAAAATGAAAAAGGTATAACACTTAAAACAATTAAATATGTATATAGCTAACAAAATAGCAAATAGAAGGTCTATTTTTAGCATATATAACCTAAAGATCATTGAATATAAAGTTTTTGTTCAATGGCTCATTTAATTCTCAGCTATTGATAAACCTGTTTCAAATAAATAGTTTATATTTTTAATGCCTGCCTAGTTTTAACAAACAATGAAGTTAATTGATTTCTTAATTTCGCTTTCATGAATGTTGCCATCCTTAGCTATATAATTTAGCTAAAATTTTATGTTTTATTAGATTATTAGCAATCAATGTTTGAATTTTAAGGAAGTTTCATAAATTTTAATACTTCATAAAAATTAGAACATACAGATTATAAAACTTGATTTTGAATTTACAAAAACGCAGTTTAAGCATTTGTATATAGATAAAGAAACTTACACACATCTACACACACACACACACACACACACATGATATGCACGTGTGTTTTTGTGTTTAAAATTGTTGAATCAGAACTGACTGATAATTGTAAACATATTCTGTATGGGTATCCTATTCGATACCAGGAGTTTAGGACAATGTAAACATATTCTGTATGGGTATCCTATTCGATACCAGGAGTTTGGGACAATGTAAACATATTCTGTATGGGTATCCTATTCGATACCAGGAGTTTAGGACAATGTAAACATATTCTGTATGGGTATCCTATTCGATACCAGGAGTTTAGGACAATGTAAACATATTCTGTATGGGTATCCTATTCGATACCAGGAGTTTGGGACAATGTAAACATATTCTGTATGGGTATCCTATTCGATACCAGGAGTTTGGGACAATGTAAACATATTCTGTATAGGTATCCTATTCGATACCAGGAGTTTAGGACAATGTAAACATATTCTGTATGGGTATCCTATTCGATACCAGGAGTTTGGGACAATGTAAACATATTCTGTATGGGTATCCTATTCGATACCAGGAGTTTGGGACAATGTAAACATATTCTGTATGGGTATCCTATTCGATACCAGGAGTTTGGGACAATGTAAACATATTCTGTATGGGTATCCTATTCGATACCAGGAGTTTAGGACAATGTAACTTACAATGTTACTAGGGGTAGCTATTTAAACCAACAATTCTACAAAAAATCACGAAACCTTATAAAGTATATGGTGGTATATTTTGTGTTTGTCATGTAACTGAAGAGGGATTGGAAAGAAGGGGAGGAAAAGGGGAAGGGGGTTGTGGGGGAAATTTTCCTTTAGAGTTGTTTGTCAGAATATCATTGCCTTACCCCTGCATTGTTACATTTTTCTTAACACGGTTTCAAAATTCTGTTTATTTCCTATCCACGGACAACTGTCTGTCTATGAAACAGATGAATTATAAATATCGCCAAAGTTATGTCCTTTATTCTTGAGTTAATAACTTAGTTATTTTCATATTTTGTTTCAAATCCTCCTTTTTCTCAAGATGTTACATGTACGAATATTCCTGATGCATTTCTTTCGATCTGAAAGACTGAAAAACAGACAAAATTCTAAGAGTATCTTTGCTACAAATAACATTGTTTGTCCGGATTTACTTGTGTTAAGGCTTCACTAGAAAATAAAAATAGGGTCACATTTAAAACACACACACCCACACACACATTCATTTCATAATACATTTAAATAAACAAAAATCATACACAAATTGTCTAAATTACATTTAATAAATACATGTATAAATGGGTTACAACAAGGATGACAACATCCATAAAATCGAAGCACTGAAACGGTAGGACAGACGGACATTAACACTTGTATAATGTCTGAACTGAATAATCAGAATTGTAAGTAAATTTGTTGAAAAACTGCTTGATACAGGATAATGTTTATGGACATACTTTCATTTTTAGGACTTGTTTATAGAGTTGCTTCGCTTATAATATTGTTCTTTGTTGTCCCAGGAATCAATATACCAAAAAATCAGATCAAACGGATAATTAGATCACATAAAAATTTATTGTTAAAAAAGTAGAAAAATCAACATGTTTAAAATGGACGTACGGACATTCTGGTAATGATTATAGAGTTGCTACGCTTTCTAAATCGTTCCTACAGGAATCACCATGCAAAGTTTGAAATCGATAGGACAATTCTACATGCCTAAATTAACGAATAAAAGCTATCTATCTCGGACGGACGTACGGATCGACCCTAATTATAGAAAAGCTTCGCTAAAAAAAATAACTGTTTATATTATTTTTGAAGACACATTTACCCAGAAATTTTCCATAATTAAAAAAAGTATATTTTTGGCTTGTAGTAAGTATATTACGTTGGTTACAGATAAAATATGGATAGTAGAATGGTGGGGTTAGTTATCCAGTTGCAAAAAAAAAATTTTCCCAAAAAATGTAGTTTAACAAAATTCTGATTATAAAAAGTTGAAAGAATTAGACAGTTGGTTTGTTCGATTTAAATCTTTAAAAAGAAATTCTTTGTCTTTTCTTTTTGTAAACTTTCTTTGTTAGGTAAAGGGTTTATTGAAAATATTTCTTTAGTCAAGGTGACCTTTTTTTAGTAATTGCTTTGTTTGACTTTTTATTAAACTTTTAGGCCTGGTTTTCATTAAAAGCGTAGGTACTCTATAACTAGGTTAACTCTTAAATTAATCAGGGTGCCGGAGCCGTAAATTTTGATGCGGCTCCGGCTCCGGCTCCAGCTCCGGCTCCAGCTCCGGCTCCGGCTCCTACCTTAAAATTAATATATCAATTTATTGAGTTTGATAAAATAAAATAAATAATATAAAATATTTTGCTTTTATTTGATTAAAGGTATACAAAAGTAGAAGGATGTGTGTCTCTTTGTTAAGTAACAATAGTTTTTCAGTTTATTATATGGAAATAGACCGTTGCCAAATTATAATATTACTTTTAAAAATCATTTTTAGCTAGTCCGGAGCCGGAGCCGTTTTTAACGAAAAATACGGCTCCGGATCCGGCTCCGGCTCCACCAAAAATGTTGCTGCTCCCGGCTCCCGGCTCCGGCTCCGGCTCCAGAACACTGCTCTTAATGGATAGAATTTTTGTCAACAAAAATTGACAATAGTAGAATCAAATAATTATGTAAAATTGTATGTGTAGCAATAAATTAAACTAATTATAAAATTTAGTCTTTGCAAGTATTTTAACAAATTTCTAAATATGTATGTGAGGAATGAGACATTGGACTGTACTCTAAATTATACTGGTCCCTTGGTTTAACAATTACGATCTCCTGTTTTTTTTTCATAACTCTAGGAACTTTTATCAAATCTTCATTTGATTATACAAATAATCAGTATCCAAACTTTTCCACCAATAGTTTTAATCTGCAGTAGGGTTAATTTTGTTTATCATAATAAGCGACCACAACACCTGTAGATATGACATATTCGTTGAATAGCTCATTAAATTTGCAACTTTCTTGTGGATATTAAAAATTCGTCAACAAACAAAGGAAAAATGGTCGATGTAACAACTTATATGGAGGATCTGACGTTGTTTTATCAGGACCGACCCTAATTATTTGAATAGCTGCGTTCCTATAAATGCCTGTTATTTTCCATGGTGTAGTGTAGACATAAAATTTTAATAGGGCTGTATTAGGCTTACAAAATAAACTCTCTCTTTTGATTTAACATTTAATGATGGTATATAAACATATAGGGCTCAGGGACAGGTTTTAAGCTGTTTAGATCGAAGAATTATTCAATCAAATGTACCACCTCTTATTGGACTGTAATTATTTTAGCACCCATAGTTTTATAACCAAGCTCGCTCATTTTCTGGCTTCATACTTTGGGTACTTTTCTTAAAGCTTGATTTGTCGGTTTTCTCTGCAGAAGGGCTAATTTTGTTCATCATCATTTGCTATCAATTTATCCTCCAATGTCTTATCCCTCAAGCCAATTTTATGTCAATGCTAGAAGCAAATTAAATTTTTTACCAAATTGAATAAAATTGTCGAATCTTATTCCCTATTAATAGGACTATACACTAGGCCTTATATTGCACACACACACACACTCACACACACACATACCATGGGCGTTAACCAAATTTAGGTTGCCTACTCCCCATGTTTTTTGTTGTTTATATCTCATGCATGATTATTTACAAAATTAATAAATAAAATAAACTTTTACCTTCCATAATTATGTCTATTACAGGTTATTAAACATGAAAATTAAAAAAAATTAGAAATTCAACAACTATGTTGATAGGCAATTATTTCGACTTTTGACATGCGGTTATATAAGGATTTTAGTTTTCTGTTTGTTTTGAAATCATGCTCATATATCTACCATTCCACATTATTATAATGACATAAGGCTTGCAGTCATCATTTATATGGACAATTAAATTACATAAGATTTAATAAAACCAACAATAATTAACTATCAATAAATATTATATTGAAAAGAAAATAATTATAATGAAATAAGTAAACAAAGTGAATTAAATGGCAAGTGCAGCTTTCCTGCCCAAATCATTTATTTGTTTCATTGCTTTGTTCCATTTCCTTTTGCTGGATTCACACGACCTTTCAATCTTTCTCCTCAACCTAACCTAGTCTTACACAGGGATCTTAAGGGATAAGACAATGATAGATAAATTTAAATTCAAACAAAAAGCCCACATAGATTAGAATCATTGGTTGGAAAGATTGTAAACCACAACTAATCAAATACAATAAAACTGTCCAAAGTTTTTGAACCAAGATTAAAATAACTTGGTTATGAAACTTTGGGACATATTTTATTGACAGTTCAACACCCCCCCCCCCCCCCCCATTCCTGAATTTTACACCACCTCTGCCCTACCCCTCCCTTTCTACTAAATGTACCAACATTCTCATATCGTTCATTTTTTTGTAACCATCTTGAAATTTAAAGTAAGCAAGGATAATTATGATCATAAGTCATGCAACATTGAGAATTAATTTGCATTTGCGCAATTTTTCAGTCAAGCCAGCCGGGAAAATGACAGTTTGGGTGTGTGGCTGTTTCAAACCTTTTACATTTTATAAAAATAACATATTATGAGCTATTATTGATGATTTGAATCAAAACATTGAGTAATTTTTCAATATTAAATTTTTTGGATAAATTATAGAACACACCTTGTGTATGCGAACTAAGTAAAATTAATATTAAAAGATTAGGGTGAAATTAAGACGTCCACGTGTGTGTGTGTGTGTGTGTTTATGAGTGTGTGTGTGAGTATGTTTGTGTGTGTATGTAACATATTTGTTAAATAGTTTTGTCTGAGTAGTAGTCATCTCATCCTTAAATCTGCAACTATCAGAGGTCCTACAAAATTATAATTTATACTAAATTAAGATCTCGCAAACGGATGGCCTCAATTAATTCTATCTTATTTAGATTGCCTTTTATTTAACAACCGAAGAAAATCATTTTTAAAACAAAATTAAGGCCCTAAAAAAACCTCTAGACGTTATAGACCTTTTGTAATGGGTTATCAATTATTGAGATTTTTCTTGTTAAATATTATGGTGAGGAATCAAAAAGCTTTTAATAATAAAAAAAAAGTTGTTTTTGTTGACATTTTGTTGTTGTTTTTAATCCTTCCTCTTAATTGATGTAGAATGTAAAGTATTGAAGAAGTAGACACAAATAAGTCCACCTGTTCTATAACATTTATCCATTCATTTGTTTTCCCTACACACACACACACACACACACACACACACTCATGTTTCTGTTAAACATTGAGGCTGTTATTGTACTAACATAACTGTCATGTTGTTATTATGAGACTTCTATAAACTATATAGAGTAAGAGGAACAAAGCCTCTAAAGGCTCCTACACCCTCTCTTGACAAAAAATGATTTTTTTTTGCAAACAAACATACATTTAAGGGAATCACAACATTACCTTCAAGGACGTTGCCCGTACGAATATGATAAATGTTATCTAATCGACATAAATCATACTCGAAATTGTATGTCAACTAAAAACTTCTAGGTTTAGCATGCTATTTCCTGGTGTTCACAGCTAGACTTGCTAGGCTGGCCAACTCATTCATTCTCTCTCTCTTTCTATCTCTCTCTCTCTCTCTCTCTCTCTCTCTCTCTCTCTCTCTCTCTCTCTCTCTCTCTCTCTTTTTCTCTCTTCTTTCCCTCTCTCAATCTACTATAAAATACAAATAAATTTTATTATAGATAAAATGTTTTTCTTTTCTGAATTAAAAAATCTCTAAAATCTCTAGACAAAGGAGATTGTTTTAGCTTTTGAAAACTTTATTTAGGACTTAGATTATTCTATTTTTTATGGGGGGGTAACGCTCCATTTTTCTTGTTTGTCCTAAAATATAGAGTAATAATATTCAAGATTTTTTGTTTAAAGCTCATGATTTCAGAGAGGGAGAGTTCAATTAGATTTCCATTTCAGAGAAGCTTTATGAATATGTTGTCGTGGTTTTAGACTATTTTTCTGATACTTCTTTTCATTTTTTAAAAGAAAATGTCAAGGCTATTTTAATCTTTGAAAATGAAACAAATACTTGATTTGTTGGTTTAAATTTCAAAATTTCCTTTATGTGTCAAAATGATTTCTAGCTGAGCCCATAAGCAGATTATTCCATACAATAACAAACATTTATGAAGAATGTTAACTTACAATTTATATTTATACGTCACTAGCCATTCGCCTTAGCACCATATTAAACTTTGATTTTATCTTGAGATTTGTAGATTTAATCTAATAAAATATATGAATAAATAATGTGCATTTCCATAAGTAAACAAAATTGATTAACCTACTATTTAGTTATCGCAGTGTGTGTGTGTGTGTGTTTGTGTTTGTAACAGGCCCACCCCGTAGCTTTATTCCTCAAGCAGTCTTTTCAATTTACCAACCATTCATGCCATCTCTCCCCTTCCTGCCATATGTTAACCCCTCCCCCCTGTCATTCATCAATTCTCCATACACTCTGGATTTCAATTTAAATAGAATTCTAAGCAATGATTGGCCTTTCAGACAAGAGTAGCTCAAGTTAGTGCACTAAGTCCCCCCCCCCCATCCTCCATTTATAAACTTAAATAAATAAAAAAAATATATTTGTGATAATGCTGTTTGGTTAGGTCACTGGAGTTCCCCGTAGGATAAAAAACTAGTGAGAAAAGAAATAAAAAAAGGAGGGGGGGGGGGGGGTATATTAACATTGGTCCACTCTGGTGATTAGGAGGATTAAACCGCTTTTCACACAGGCCATTTTCCATGCTTGGGGCCAAACGCCTCGTTCATTCCGTCCGTCCACACTCATGTTATGCGGCCATTAATAGTTTTTCATCTCATAATAATAATAATAATAATGTGGATTTTCAAAATGGCTTATGAAACAAACATTGATATAAACAACAACGAGATCCTAGAAATAGAATAGCTGCGCAACCTTAACAAATATTATTTGGTGGTATATAAGTTATGTAAAATTCTTATCTGCACAGGACCCAATTTTTCCATGTAGAAAATCTCATACAATTCTTTGACATCTAACATATTTCAAGATTTGGTAGATTTGGAAACTCTAATCTTTTTGGTTAATCTCATTGTAAATATTTTCTTAGTTTAAATATGCCAAAGTTCAACACATTTTCAATGGTTAAATATTTTAAATGATACAATTTTACAGAGACTTTTTCTAATTTTAACTTTTTTTTCAGGATGTTCATGATGTGCCTTCCTGATGTTAGTTCCAGGTATACTAACACAGTTGCCCACTCTGGTAAGATGACAGGTTCCAGCATGGCGTGCATGACCGCAGGAACCGATACAACCACCCCAAACTCTATGATAAGTCCCCGCAAGAACAAGCGCAAGTCGCAGGAGCCGCGCAAGTTTCATCTTGACACGCCGCCAGCAACGCCGGATGAACAAACGCCGCCGACACATCCCCCGTCGTCGTTAAATAAACGCCGGCGGCGGTTAAACAGTACCGGATCTGATCATGGATCTTCTCCGGATAATTCTGATTCACGAACACCATCTCCTGTGGCGGCTGCGCAAAAGGAAAAGCAGCGGATGTCCCCACTGCAAATAGCACCCAAGAAAAGATTTAAACTGGAAGCCCTTCGAGAGCTGCAGCGTCTTGAAGAGGAGGAATCTAACGCCCCGCCGTCGCCTAAACCAACTCCTAGTCCAGTCTTTAATTCAAATCCCTTTCGTCCCTGGAAGGAATCTGTTGTGGATGGTCTGCATGCTTCACCACAAAATCTTGATCTTGACAGTCGTATTCCCTTACAACCAGAGCTTACGCCCGCCTTGCCTGCACTCATGCAGCGTTTGAGCCGGGAGATGCAACTAGCGTTATTCTCAGCGGCTGTACAAGGTGCCAGTGCTGGAGCAATAGCTCCGCTGCTGTCATCCGCCTCATTACCTCCACTGTCTATCCTTGCACCACCGGCTGGTCTTCCAATTGTTAGCCAAATACCTCAGCTACCGACTCCGCTTTCTCTTGTGACACCGCCTATTCAAGAAGAGCCGTTGTCATTAGTAAAGAAGAAGCCAACAGAAATCAAAATCGAGTCCTCGAAAAAATCTCCCTTGTTGGACCCGAAGCGCCGCGTAATAGTGAGGAAAGGGGATAATGTGGCCCGCCAAAAAGCTGGCTTGTTGCCTAAATTATGTGATAACCCAGAACAGATGCCGCCGCTGACTCTGAAAGGTGTAACCAGTGTTGGAAGCTGCCCGCCGTCTCCAACTCAAGCGTCAGGTTCCATGTCATCGGGAAGCAGCAGCTGTGGAGATGACAAGTCTAAGCAGCGCAACTACAAGAATCTCACTCGTGCCCGCCGCATTGAGGCCAACGCACGCGAACGTCAGCGGGTGCACACTATAACGGCTGCATTTGACACCCTGCAAGCGGCAATTCCTACGGACGAGGATAGCGGTAGCAGCAGCAGCAGCGGCGGTGGTGTTAAATTATCCAAATTGTCTGTGATAAAAATAGCCACCGCCTACATCATGGCCTTGTCCCGTATGGCGGGGTATGACTACACGGAGGACCAGTCCGCCCCTAGCCTAGAGTCTGTAATACAAAACTGTCGTCAGACCATCATCAATGAAACACGAATCAAAAAGAGAGCGTGACGAATTGAGGGAAGAGATTTTTACGGTTTTAGCTTTCAGTGCGTTTGTGTAAACTCGTGACTTCCTACACACTACAAAGAGTAATTACACGAAGAGCATGGAAGCGTAGTGTTTTATAATTTAAATAAACTATAATACAGTGGATTTTATGATTTACAGCTTATTTACAGGGCTTATCTATTTTATGTATTTATTTGAAAATTTAGTCACAAAGATGATTTACTCTTTTTTTATTATTAATTTTATGACTTTAAAAAACTACAATACTCTTAGTCTTGATTAAAATACATACAGATTATATCAAAACCTAAAGACAATAAGAGTATTTTAGTCCTATTTACGACATATAAAGCACAAAGCATGAGAAAAAATGTTATGAAAACTTTCTTATCAAATTTTATAAAGTCACAACAATATCAGGCATTGTTTAAATTTTGAATTGTTACATTTTAACTGATTATTTTTATATTTATTGTTTAGTTGAACTAGATTTATGGTTGTATCCTTACTTACGCTGTGCTAGAGTGGATAGAAAAAATTGAAGGCGTCGGCTGTATTGAAATGAAATCATAAATGGGTATTTTATTTTTTTTAGTGTAAAACCTTAATTCCAATTTGCTCCTTCTTTGAGGAGAATTGAATTTTTTCCTTTTAATTATTCTTTCTTAACTATCACAATTTTATCATTTAGGTTTTGCCAAAAATTGCCAAACTACATACAACTTTTTTTATGGAAGCATGGTGTGCTACTTAAGGATATGGCTTTATCTTTAGTTTAGCTTTACTTGAGTTCTTTTTTCCTTGCAGACCCAGTCATTTACTTTTATTTTGTGTGAGAAAAGTATTGTAAATAGTTGCAAGACTTGCTATTGTTTAACCAACCTTACAGAGAATAATTAAAAAAAAACACATGAATTCAACACTTTTTTAAAAAATACTAATGGCTTCACCTCTAGTCTCTAGTGGCTAAGCTTAAGACGAGATTGGGGTACCGGAACCACCATTCTACCCCCCCCCCCCCCCCCAAACATTCTGTTGCTTTAGTACATACAATACATATTATAAACTTTACTTCTGTCACAAATTAGAGTTAAATGTTGACTATTTCAATTTTGAAAAGCTCTTTTCTCAAAAATGTACTCATTCAAAAACTTTTGATTTTTCTTTTTTTGCTTTTATATCCTTGTGAAAATTAAATGATAATTATTTTCATAAAAATGTACGAAAATTTTAATATAAATTTAGTTAAAAAGTCATCCTATTGGGTAAGGATTAACTTACATATATTAGATGTCTTAATTAATTAAGATAAAAACAATTAGTTTCATATAAGTGCCTTTAATTAAAAAATAATTACTATTTGTAATTTTTAATATTTGTATAATTATGATATTGTGATTATCTATGTGAAAATATAAAATAGTTACTGCACTGTAAAAATTAGATTCCATTTATGACTCTTCTATTACAGTTTTACTAAAAAGTTAAATTTTAGGTCTTTAAAACTAAATTTTACAAAAATATGAAATGAAATATGGTAATGTAATAAAAGTTTGATGTATGGTTATTTTTTATTACAGTGTGGTAAGGAAGATTTACATACGGCTGTGAACAAATATATGATAATAATAAAAACATATGTTCATCTTATTCTTATTCAATATTTTGGTAAATATATCGTAGCTACTCTATAACTAATTACATCATCGTTTGTCAGTTTGGAAGGAAGGCAGACGTGATTACATTTGAATTTATTATATATAACACTTTTACATCCCCCCCCCCCCGTTTTAATGATAAAGCATTTATATGATCAAAATCAATAGATTTTCATCTAAGACGTTTGAAGCCTCAAAACAGTTTACAATTAGAAAGAAAAAAGTAGTTACGTATCTTACAATGTATACAAAATTTGTCCCATATGCGACTTGCTATTTCGAAGAAAAAAATAAACTTTAATAACGCAATATGTATGACAGATATAGGATGCTGTGAGTATTGGTGCAAAAAATATGACGTAACAAAAAAAATTAGCCAATGAGAGGCCAATATAAATTTTACCATTGGTCAATAACGGCCTCTCATTGGCTAATTTTTTTTGTTACGTCATATTTTTGCACCAATACTCACAGCATCCAGATATAGTTAAAAACAATAATGAGAACATCCATACGAAATAAAACACAAGAACTTAAATTGAAATATCAAGGCACAAAGAATGGCCAAACGAACAGATAGATAATATTAGGTAAAAAGAAGATTTTCTTATTTCACGGGAATCTTCTATAGAAATTTCAGAAGCTGATACTGTAAATGAAGTATTTATTAATTCAAGATTTTATCATATTTTTTAGAAATACAATTCTTATGTCATTTATAGACTGACAGACAAGGTAAATTATATACCACCAGACGTTTCATTCCATTTGGGGGGAGCATAGGCTACTGACAAACTTTCTTGATTTGGATTTGGTCTATGCATTTTTCAACTTCAGATTCTTTGGATCATTTTCCAGGTATATATTTTTTGGTCTTCCTCTATTTTGCTGGCCTTAAAAGATCCAATTTAAACTATACTTTGTTATATCGTAACCTTCTTTTCAAAGGGTGTGGTCTAGTCATCTTAATTTCTTCTTTTTAATTTGATACATATTAGATACTTATTGGTTTGAGGAATTCCCCCCAAAAAATCCGCATTCTATCATGATTGAAAGCATGTTGATAGTATAATTTTTCCCCTAAACTACAAAAAGAGTAGCTTCGCTATTGAAACAGGACAAATTTATCCGAACAAGGATGACAACATCCATAAAAGCGAAGTACTGAAACGGTAGGACAAACGGACATTAACACTTGTATAGTGTCATAACTGAATAATCATAATATAAATGTATAAGAGTCAAAGCAAAATTGTAAGTAAATTTGTTGAAAAACTGCTTGATTCAGGATAATGTTTATGGACATACTTACATTTTTAGGACTTGATTATAGAGTTGCTTCGCTTATTAAATTATACTTTGTTGTCCCAGGAATTAATATATCAAAAATCAGATCAATCGGATGATTAGATCACATAAAAATTTGTTGTTAAAAAAGTAAAAAAATGAACATGTTTAAAATGGACGTACGGACATTTTGGTAGTGATTATAGAGTTGCTACGCTTTCTAAATCGTACCTAACTACTACAGGAATCACCATGCAAAATTTGAAATCGATAGGACAATTCTAACATGCCAAAATTAACGAAAAAAGCTATCCGTTACGGACGTACGGACGGACGGACGGACGGACGGACGGACCGACCCTAATTATAGAAAAGCTTCGCTTTTAAAAAATAAGATAACTAAATATACATAATATATAGAAACACATGACTTTTCATAAATATTTGTTTTTAACAATTTAGTCTTTAGTAGATTATCATAATGCAATTAAGGGACTTCTCTTTAAAAGCTTTTTTATAATTAGGGTCGGTCTGTCCGTCTGTCCATAATTTACAACTCTCAGCGTTAATTTAGGCATGTTAGAATTGATCTGTCGATTTCAAACTTTTGCATGTCCTGTAGTAGCGAACTCTATAATCATTACCAGAAAGTCCTTCCATTTAAAACAAGTGGATTTTTAAATTTATTGACCAAAATTTTTTATGTGATAAAATTATCTTATTCATCTGATTTTTGAAATGACGATTTCTTTGACAACTAAGTACAATGTTATAAGTGAAACATCTCTATCAATCAGTCCTAAAAATGTATTTATATCCATAAACAGTACCCTGTATTTGAAACTAATTTACATACAATTTTGTTTAGACATATACATTTATATCTTCTTATTTAGTTCTGAACTCTACAAGTGTTAATGTCCGTTTGTCCTACCGTTTTAGGGTTCATGGAAGTAGTCATCCTTGTTTAGAAGGAGCTACTATATAAATTTGGGAGTGACCGTGTATTCTAATAATAATTAGTCTAATAATTAGTCACTAAATATAAAGGTTCGGCTGGGTATAGTAGAAGAAAAGGCGGATTAGCAGCTGATTCTAGACTTTACAGAGTCTAAAAAATGCTGCAGTTGTACTTAAAGATGCGGCTGCATTTTGTAGAAGCATATGAGGATCGGCCGCAGATTGTAGACTAACTGGATGCTGAAATAATAAATGCTGTACAATGGCGGCAGTTGCACTAATATAACAGAATAGAGGCGGCTTTAAATTGAGATCAGCAGCTTTATATATACCAATCATTTGTCTAGCAGTAGTAGTTATAAGCCTTTCATTTGCCAATGCTTTCTTTTATAATATTTTTTTTGATATTTTGGTAGGAGAGGGAGGGTTAATTGGAGAAAATTTAAGGTCAAAGAAATTTTATGTTGGGAAATAAAGTTTGTAAACGTACCCAACTGTTAAGATATGATAAGAAACATATGTGTTTCAGTTTTCCCTTCTGCGAGCAAAACAAGTTGTTAAGCAATATCTCTAGAATTGCTAGCGTGGGACATATCCCCCCCCCCCATTTTTATCTACAACTTTTTTTATGGATTTATTATTACTTGGATCTTACACCAGATTTTCGTGTTTTCTATTAAAGTGAACGTTGTATGATGTAGCTATCTCCCCATCCCTTCCACTCCTATTGGATGAACAGACTGACAAATAAGTGACAGGGTAAATAGCAATTTAAATTGATAAAAATTTCACTGTCATAATGTCCGCGTCTATTCTACATCCATTGTAATATGATGAGGTTAAAGAATCTGCAAAATATGAGTTTAAAACATAAATGGAAAAAAAAGGGGGGGATATAAGTATAGGGTCCATTTCTTGCTTAAAGGAATTGATCTCGTTGTCCGTGTGAGATTGAAGGATAATGCATTTTTATTTTTGCATGTTCTACTAACATCTGTAACACATTGCTGCATAAAATAATATTACATTTTTTAACCAGTGGACCGTCATCCCCGAGCCCTCACCCTCTGATAAATTTCAGAAAAATCTTTTCAATACTTCTAATGTCAAAAAAAGATTATTCATTATTTAATTATTAGAATAGCGTTGTAAAAATCAGGTTAAACAGCCAAAATATATTTCTGATGCTTCTCACAGAATTCTATAATTTAGTTTTACTTACATGCTGCTTGGAGGGAAAGGGGGTTATTTTAGTGTATATATGCAAAATAAGACAATCTTCCAAAATATTAATATCATACATTCAAATCGCCCTCATAACCCCCCCGCCTCCATCCTTCCATTTTTGTTCTCCACACTTATGCAAAAAATACGTTTGAGATATAAAAATAAAATTTATTACTTTTGACTTTTTTTTATGCTCGCTTTGATCGTGCACCTCTACACTGGGAAAATGGTTTGGATCAAAAGATTATGAGATTGTAGTTGGAATGTTTTTTTATACAGATATATTACCACAACTGACTCCAAGAAAATATAGGATTTTTACAGTAGTTTATTTTGGTTTAATTATTTATTTAAAGCGTAAAAATTTCAACATGTAGCAAAAAAGTTATAACTTAACACTTGGGCTAATTTTATCTTTTAAGCATGAGGGAGAGGCCTAATAGGATTTTTTGTGTAATTTTTTTTACCAATAAAGTTCAACTTATGTATATGATGATACATGAGACTTTTTTTTATAATTTTTTAATTTATTTTTATAGTTTGATTGACATTTTAGGCAAGGAGGGATAGAGGGGATATAGGAATGTAAATTATTATGAAACCCAAAGTTTTATAATACCCAGCTCCATAGACGTCCAAGGGGGGGGGGGGGTAATGGGGCGATTACCCCCCCCCCCCCCCCCAATTTAAAATTTACCCTTACCCTGGGGGGGTCCCCAAACAATTTTTGGGGGGTAAATACCCCTCCAAAATAAAAAATCCCTAACAAAAATTTTTTTGCGTGCTTCGCGCTCATTTTTGATACTAAATATTTAATAAAATTTAAATTACCCCCCCCAAAAATTTTACCCTTGGGATAAATTTTGAGGGGGGGTAAACTAAATTAACCCCCCCCAATAGACTTCAGGGGGGGTAATTACCCCCCCCAAGCAAATTTTACCCCCGGGGAAAAAATTTTGGGGGGGGGGGGTAAAAAAAAATTGCCCAGCTCTCATTTTCTAGTTTAAAATTTTGATACGTTTATTTAAGCTTGTTCGGTTAGTTCAAACTAGGAGTATCAAAACTTTTCAACCAATAATTTTAGTCTATTGAAGGAATAATTTTGATAATCATCATTGGAGAAAAATATCAATTTATTGTACTTTTCTTATCCTTAATATCCCTTCATCTTAGGATAAAAAGAATTCATCTTTAAGTAAAATTTTTTTAAAACACCTATAATTTGTTAAAACTAACTGTGTTTAAATATGATTTTACAATTGACATAAACTTTAATGATGACTATGATATGCTGTGTCGTCAGCAAAATACGCCAATAAAACCTTTAATATTTCTTCAAAGAAAAAAAAACACTTCTAATATACATATATATTAGAAAAGATACAAATTTACTAGATGATTTTATGTTTATTAGATATGATTAAATAGCACGTCTTTTTCTTATTTAATGAAAAATATACTTAAGTGGAAGAGGTTCGTTTTTTAATGAAGTCTCATCAAAATTTAAATACCTTAAAAATTAAGATATAAATATAGTTGCAATGGCTGCTACGTCAGGCCCATGACAAGAAGGTAAAAGAAAAGTGGTACATTGGACCTAAACTTCCAAGATATCTATTTATTCAAACACACAGACATGGTTCTACTTTGTACATAAGATAAAAGGGTGTTTTCCCTGTAACCCAAGTTCTCGGTTTTTAATATAATTATACATTTTCTTAAGATATTATTAAATTTATGGTGAAAACCTGCCAACGGCTAATATGTGAACCATTTCTGAACATACAAGAAAATTTTGTAAAAGCCTTTTATCTGCCATATGTCAGGTCTAATGTGTAACGGCCTTATTTTCTTAAATGACAATTTGATATCCTTATATAAAAGTAACAGGATCTGTGTTTGTATGTCTGTCTGTACCAAAGGAATTTGCTAACCGCTGAACCGATACGGTTCTCCTTTACACTGAAATAAAACCATGTTCTTTTATTTAGATTTTAGATTAATTCATTTTTTATCTTTCTACTTTCCCACTCATAATTTTCTTCTACATGTGCATTATAAATAGCACAACTACTCTACAACTAGGGCTCAACTTTATTTCAACTAGGGTTTAACTTCTCCTCAGCTACTCTACCATTACGGCTCAATTGCTCTACTGATTGGACTCATCTACTCTACAACCAGGATTTAACTGCTGAACTGTTCGCATTAGTACTGCCAAAGGTGCGGTTGCTTCTTTATTTGAAAAAGCGAAAAAAGATTTGTTAATCTAAAAAAACCTTATCATACTTTAGACATTATAACATAATTCAGCCCTATTAAAAAATATATATTCGCCACGATGTATATTATCAATCTTGTGCATCATGGCATCATCATTTTGATGTAAGAAAGATAGTGAATGAAAATTTCACCTGTGGTTTTGGCCCCCCCGGTGGGCAATCAAATTGCCTGGATAAAAGGCAAGAAGGGTAGCCTGACAAGGCACTATTTTAGTGCTTGCTTGCTTCAATGTTTGCCCCATACTGAAACATACACACACACACACGAACGCACACAAATACACACTCACACACCCTATTCTCTCATACATATACTAAATATAAAGTTGAAGAAAGAAAGGGCATCATTATTAAGTATTGTGTAACCAAGGGCTATGTTTTATCATAGTAATTTTAATGTTATGTTGCTCCAAATATATAATCATAATAATCTTGTTTTCTTTATATTAGTAGATTAATATCAGGACAAATTTATGAGGAACGAAAACCCTGTAGGTTAAAAATATATTATAGCATTATTTTCTATAAAAATCTAAAATTAAAACTTTCTAAAATTTTTGTTTATTAAACAAAATAGAAAAGAATTATCTAAAATTCTTTCTATATTTAATCTTTGAACTTCTAACCACCCAATAAAAGACCAACAGAAAAAAAAAGAAAAAACTGCTACTCATCTATACTTACACACACATATAAACTAACTCACACACACACACACACATGCACATCCATATACTCTGTCTCACACTATTTCTTTTGATAAATTATTCCGCATTCTTTTAATGATTAACTTTTTCATTTATACAAAAATAATATTTTTATCTTATCACATGAAATCTAAAATTTTCCATATACTAAAGTAGTTGAATGTCTGTGGGTATGTTTGTGAGATCTATTACAGAAAGACCAAGAAGGATTACCTGCACCCTGTACCTCCCATAGTTGATAATATTTCTAGCACCTCCCTGCACCCTGTACCTCCCATAGTTGATAATATTTCTAGCACCTCCCTGCACTCTGTACCTCCCATAGTTGATAATATTTCTAGCACCTCCCTGCACCCCGTACCTCCCATAGTTGATAATATTTCTAGCACCTCCCTGCACCCTGTACCTCCCATAGTTGATAATATTTCTAGCACCTCCCTGTACCCTGTACCTCCTATAGTTGATAATATTTCTAGCACCTCCCTGCACCCTGTACCTCCCATAGTTGATAATATTTCTAGCACCTCCCTGCACCCTGTACCTCCCATAGTTGATAATATTTCTAGCACCTCCCTGCACCCTGTACCTCCCATAGTTGATAATATTTCTAGCACCTCCCTGCACCCTGTACCTCCCATAGTTGATAATATTTCTAGCACCTTCCTGTACCCTGTACCTCCTATAGTTGATAATATTTCTAGCACCTCCCTGCACCCTGTACCTCCCATAGTTGATAATATTTCTAGCACCTCCCTGCACCCTGTACCTCCCATAGTTGATAATATTTCTAGCACCTCCCTGCACCCTGTACCTCCCATAGTTGATAATATTTCTAGCACCTCCCTGCACCCTGTACCTCCCATAGCTGATAATATTTCTAACACCTCCCTGTACCCTGTACCTCCTATAGTTGATAATATTTCTAGCACCTCCCTGCACCCTGTACCTCCCATAGTTGATAATATTTCTAGCACCTCCCTGCACCCTGTACCTCCCATAGTTGATAATATTTCTAGCACCTCCCTGCACCCTGTACCTCCCATAGTTGATAATATTTCTAGCACCTCCCTGCACCCTGTACCTCCCATAGTTGATAATATTTCTAGCACCTCCCTGCACCCTGTACCTCCCATAGTTGATAATATTTCTAGCACCTCCCTGAACCCTGTACCTCCCATAGTTGATAATATTTCTAGCACCTCCCTGCACCCTGTACCTCCCATAGTTGATAATATTTCTAGCACCTCCCTGCACCCTGTACCTCCCATAGTTGATAATATTTCTAGCACCTCCTTGCACCCTGTACCTCCAATAGTTGATAATATTTCTAGCACCTCCCTGCACCCTGTACCTCCCATAGTTGATAATATTTCTGGCACCTCCCTGCACCCTGTACCTCCCATAGTATATTATATTTCTAGCATCTCCCTGCACCCTGTACCTCCCATAGTTGATAATATTTCTAGCACCTCCCTGCACCCTGTACCTCCCATAGTTGATAATATTTCTAGCACCTCCCTGCACCCTGTACCTCCCATAGTTGATAATATTTTTAGCACCTCCCTGTACCCTGCACCTCCCATAGTTGATACTATTTCTAGCACCTCCATGCACCCTGTACCTCTTATAGTTGATAATATTTCTAGCACCTCCCTGCACCCTGTACCTCCCATAGTTGATAATATTTCTAACACCTGCATGATTTTCAAATTCCTTAGATAATGATAATATTTTGGAATTTTGACGCTCCTAATGGTTTATCAATTTATATGTTTCATCCTAGGCTAGGCACAAGCATTCTGATTTTTTTTAAATTTTGCAGTTCTTAACAGATGAAAACACATACAATTCTCCTTATTTTTAGGAAGCTGCAGCCGCCAAAAAGTCAGCATCGCGCAGCCACTACAAAAATGCAATATGAATTTGATTAAATTCTAGACAGCTACAGTCAATAGCATTTAGGCCGAATTTCTAAACGAAGCATCTTATATTGTTTTCAAAATCTCTCAATTACATCCGACCCTACCTATTTTCTTATTATTATTATTTGATTCTTTATTTGTCTTAATTAAAGGGTGTTAAAATAAAAACCAATCGCTTCACTTTTTCCAATATAAACCTTACAGTTTTCGTCCAAAACTAATAAAAAATAATACAATTCATGCCCAAGCAATAACAATGAGAAAACAATATTGAATTTTGAATCTACTCACCCTTCCAGAGCCCTAGAGATTAAGACCTAGCCCCTGCAGAGAAATTCGCCATACGCCTAAAGTGCATATTTTATTAAAAATTTGTCTTTTTAAAAACCAATCGCTTTCAATTTGAACCACCATAAGTACTTAAAATCTTGTAGATAGACCCCATAATGTTTGGAGCTTTTGATGGGGCATGTAAAGACCTTTATTTAAACACCTTAACAAGGTTTCTAACACAATCTTAGCCAATTTGGTATCAAAAAGAAAGACCTGGCAATCATCAAGAACTAGTAATAGACAGAGCCGTAATGCCTCAAAGTTGTATGGGAAAGTCTTTTTTATGTCAAATTGGCATAAATTGAGTTAGAAACCTTGTTAAGGTGTCTAAATAAAGGTCTTTACATGCCCCATCAAAAACTCTAAACATTATGGGGTCTATCTCAAAGATTTGAAGTACTTATGGTGGTTCAAATTGTGAGCGATCGGTTATTTTTTTAACACCCTTTATATACATAAAAAAAAAGTTTACATCTAAATTATAAGAGTTATTATAACAATATTAATTAAAGATTATTCCAAGATATTCTCTTTAAAAAAAAAGAAAAAAAGTGTTAGTTGATTTTAAACCAGAAGTAAAAAAAAGAAAACTTGACGTTTATCATAAAAGGTGTACATTTAAATTAAGTCAAGACAGCTGAAAAACATGTATAGGTTTCGCGATTTTTCCCCCGAATTAGATTCGTTATAGGTATAAGCTGTTATTTATCCATCATTTACAATTTAAAGTTCAGCTTTGTATCCTTTAGACACAGTTTTAATCAGTATATATTTAGGATTAGTATTGACCTAATATTTGTATCATAAACATTTTTTTAAAATTCTTAATGACGCTTATTTTTAAAAGCGAAGCTTTTTAAAAGCGAAGCTTTTCTATAATTAGGGTCGGTCCGTCCGTCCGTACGTCCGTCCGTACGTCCGTCCGTCCGTCCGTCCGTCACGGATAGCTTTTTTCGTTAATTTAGACATGTTAGAATTGTCCTATCGATTTCAAATTTTGCATGGTGATTCCTTTAGTAGTTAGGTACGATTTAGAAAGCGTAGCAACTCTATAATCATTACTAAAATGTCCGTACGTCCATTTTAAACATGTTGATTTTTTTACTTTTTTAAATAGCTTTTTTCGTTAATTTAGGCATGTTAGAATTGTCCTATCGATTTCAAATTTTGCATGGTGATTCCTGTAAAAGTTAGGTACGAGTTAGAAAGCGTAGCAACTCTATAGTCATTACCAGAATGTCCGTACGTCCATTTTAAACATGTTGATTTTTTTACATTTTTAACAACAAATTTGTATGTGACCTAATTATCCGATTGGTCTGATTTTTGGTATACTGACTCCTGGGACAACAAAGTACAATATTATAAGCGAAGCAACTCTATAATCAGGTCCTAAAAATGTAAGTATGTCCATAATCATTATCCTGTATCAAGCAGTTTTTTAACAAATTTACTTACAATTTTGCTTTGACTCTTATACATTCGCATTCTGATTATTTAGTTCTGACATTATACAAGTGTTAATGTCCGTTTGTCCTACCGTTTCAGAGCTTCGCTTTTATGGATGTTGTCATCCTTGTTCTTCCTAGAACTTACTGAAGTTCTAATTTTTTTAGTATAAAATTGACCTATATTCTAATAATCTGAAGCAGAGGCATTTCGTGTGTCCTTATCAGCCGTGGTCGCCACAAAGTGAACTAATCTAGGGTCACCTTAATCCCAAGATCTTAAGGGATAAGATAATAGATGGTAAATCAATATAAATCCTCAATTATGATTAAAGCTTTAACACTACGAGGATTAACCAACCAATCAAGGTTTATTAATTTGTTGTCATAATAATTTAAAGCCAAGTGTACCTTCCTTCCTTGCCTTTACTCACATAACGTCATAATGTTATAATTTTATTTATTATTTATTAAATTTAAAACTTAAGAACACTTATTTCTGTCCTAGCTTCACACTATGAGGCTGAAATCAAAATAATTACTTGTCCATTAAAATATTTTAAACTTAATGATTGAAAATTTAGCCTCATTTTTAGATATTGTGTAATGGTGTAAAAACATAATCTTTACATTTGCAACAAACATTGTATAAATTATATGTATTGACTCAACTTTATAATAGCAAAGATATCAAAAATTATATAAAATAATTTGACCTAACTTTATGATAAAAAAGATATTAAAATTTTTAAAACTTAAATGAATTTACTAAATCTATGTGTGGGGCATTTTCTAGCTAAACATTATAATAAGTTTATGTTTTCACATAAAGTAATTCAAGAATCACGAATCCCCTGTGAGCGCTATATTACAAAATTTAATTGTTTAAAGGTCTAATGGGAACCCCCCGCAAGAATTTAGCTATTCTACAGCTTTTTCGGTCGTTTGCACGCAACATAAATTTATGATTTTTAATGTTTTAAAGCGTTTTTATGGCCTATATGGGTTGCTGCATGCTAAAAATACATTGGCTCTCATTGTTTAGAAATTGGTTTTACCCGTTTAAGGCTTTGAGTGAATTCTGTGGCTGGGATAATTGGTTGCCATGGCCCTTTCACAATGTGCCTGATAACAAAAAAAAGTTTAATAACGGTGATTGTTAAAGGAAGGCCCCTTAGGATAGATTTTAGGGACAATGTGCCTGACAACAAAAATATTTCAGGAAAAATTAATACTAAAGGAAGGCGACCCCTTCTAAAAAGTATGAGGATTTTATTCTTTAATTTATACTTATCCCTCTAATTCATTGGAAGAAAAACATTAGGGATTTCAATCTTGATTATGGTAATACAAACAAGCAGTGTCCAATCTTTTCAACCAATAGTTTTACTCTACAAAAGGAATATTTTATTCTTACATTAATTTATTGTATGTATAAAAGAATAAAAAGAGTAATTGATTAAAAAATCTAGTGATGTTATAATGTCTTAAAATCACTCTTTTTTTGTGAAATTTGCAAAGCATTTCATTAAATGGCATGTTTTAAGGGGATTTTTTTTGGCAGCAACCTTTTAATCTACACTCAAAAATCTACCCAAACGTGCTTTTATCTTTCCTCCGACTTGTTTTGTTTATTATCCCAGTGTGGATACCAATCAAGTTTTAACTAGCAAGTTAAAGTAAGGAAGCAGATCATGCAATATAGAGCAGGCGTAATTATTTATCTACAAAATTTAAAAAATCTAACAAACAAACACTTTTAAAGGTGTGTTTTTTAATAAAATTATTACATTTTTTTAATAAAAATCAATAATGCAAGGTAGGGTCTTCATGTGAAATAGAATCTAAAACTTAATAGTATCTAAAAGGCTAAAACAGTGAAGATATTTAAAAATTGTTGGAACCTTCTTCATTATTGTATTTTTATGGACGCTATCATCCTTGTTGCATAATTTAAATGTTTAAATCTCTCCATTCAAATCAATTTGTTTATCATCTTTGCATTAAACGAGTTTCAAGATCTTATTTTTAATAGTGTATAATCAATTCTGAAAATTGTCTGTAAATTATGTTCTAGGGAACTTTAGGGAAAAATCAACAAAATTACCCCTTCAGCAGAATAAAGTTATTTGTTGAAAAGTTTGGACTCTACTAGTTTTAAACCAACCAATTAGAATTAAATTAAAGTACCCAAAGTTTTCGAGCCAACGATTAAGGAACACTTTTACAAAACTTTGGGTACCGGTGTAATTTACAGTACAAAATCTCCTCCCTCCATGATTCACTCATATAATTAGACACACTATAATCTTGTATTTTCATGGGTTTTATTGGAATTCAGCCAATACAGGATAGCACCCACCAAAGATCCCAAGGCCTGTGCTCCTAAAAAAGAATGCAATCTCGTAAGAAGGAAGATTTAATTTTTGCCATTTTACGATATTGAAACATTTCTGCGTTGTGACACTTTCGCGGAAGCGATGGCACTTCTATTTAAATTTCAGAGTACATAAGGGAAGCAGAGATTGGCCAATTGCCGAAGCCCAGTCGATCTTTGAAATAGAACCGTACAAGAAATGGTCAGTTGTCAATCCTTTCCTGAAACATATTACGCTTATTGATCCCATCCATACGGGGCTGCTCTTTTCTTTACTTTACCTAACCCAACCATAAAAAGCTTCAATAGTATATCATATTGTTTAAGCTAATCGAGTAAAATACCAAACATTTATCATTGGATGTAATAAATACTTTCTGAAAGGCCAAGTAATTAAAATTGAAAAGCCTGGTAAAGATAATTGTGAAAGACACACCTAGACTTTGCAACAAAAAATAGTCAACTTTACTCAAGAAACTTTAGGAGTGTTACAAAGTTTTAGAAAATTTATTATAATTTTAGGCAATGTTTTTTTTAAATTGTGTTTTGTGACTTCCTATACAAAATAGGACAAAAATTAAGCTTTTCTAAAAAGGGGTAATGTCGGTAAAACACTTAGTTGTGGTGATGAGTGTTCGAGTACAATTCTGCATATGTTTACTCGAATTCTGTGTCGGAATACATTCACGCAACCTCCCCCCCCCCCCCGGTTGTGTCAGAAATGCTATTCTCAACCTACTCAATGGCGACTTAGGTCCAAACACTTTAGCCAATCGATCAATCAATTACATGGATTGGCAGAGACAAATACAGGCAGAACATACTATATTAATATTTTTACATTTAAGTGTATTTTTAATATATAATGTATTCCAACTAAAAATTGATAATTTTGAGTGACCACTATAGCTAAGTAGAGAATGATATGACTGGTTCTAAAATCTTCTCTACTCAACAGAGTATTACCACGAATAGAGGAATATGTATTGAGTTATCAAAACAGTTTCTCCTAACATGAAAAATTCCCCTATTTATTTAGACTGGAGACTAATAAAGTTTTTGAATTCCTTGTACTTGTGTTTGTCAGTCTTCCAGAACTGTTTGGACTTAACTTTTCAGGGAATTACTACTGGTCCTATCATTCCTTTTTTCTATTTAATAAAAATATTTTCTCCCTACCCACTCCAAACTTACCAAATTTCTTTTTTCTATCGTGTTGTCTGTACTTTTCTGCCTGTGTAAATAGTTGTATCTGCACCTAGGAGATACTTGCTCGATCATTATTATTATTATTGCCTCCAACATTTTTATTTAAATAGCCTTGTCTACAATTGCTTAACAATTTTTAAAATGCCATAAGTTTGTCATTAAGTATATACTTCATAAATATGGATAATTAAATAGAAGTTGAGATGCAATATGAAAAAAAAATACGCATGTTCGTCTGTTAGTCCGTATGAAAACGTGATTTTCTTGGCTGCTATTAAAGATTACTGCTCCGAGTATCTACTCAATAAGGCACTATGTACGACCGTTGATTTTGCAGTCCTGAAAATTCATTAATATTGTTTGTTTTTGTTCAATCATTATGGATATTGGCTTCATTTTAAATTTATTTCGCCCCTAGACTCTTTGCTCCTAAAAATTGTGGAACGATCGCTCTAGCCGTTTACGAGGTCTTTAATGACATACACACAGACACAAAAGGATATAGTATATATATTTTGAATCTAAAATGCAGCCTTTTTGTCCAAGCTTATATAAAATAATTAATTAGAAACAATTTTATATAAACAGACGAAATTAGACAACATTTTCGAAATAACTTATTTATGCCAAAGTGCTTAAGAAAAGCTTTGCTTGCATTTTTATTACCCATTATAAGCAAAACCGGTCCAAACCAAAGATAAAAGTTGAAAAAATCCACTAAGTAATCAAAAGTAACAAAAAGACATGCATATAATATTGGGTTGGGATCTAATGCCTCCAGCATACCTTCGCGTTAAGTAAAGAGAAAGAGGAATGTCTTGTCAAAATAACAGGTGCTACCAAGGGATCTAAAGGGTTAAGACAATGGCCGATAAATTAATGTTGATCCCCAATGATAATAGACAAAATTACCTCTTCTGTAGATTATAAATAGTAGTTGAACAATCAACTTTATGAACCAAACTATCAAAATTCAATAAGAATCCCCAAAGTTGTAAATCTAACAAAATTAGAAAACGTTGTCATAAAACTGCACAATGTCCCCTCCCTCCCAGGGTGCTACCAATAACTAGGCATATTAGAAATTGCAATTAAACCTCATACAATCAAAGGGACGCGGTTGTAAGATGGTTAAATCGTAAATCACACAAAGAAATATCATTTAAAAGTTTAAAGAAAATCCAATATAAAAAGGAGATAATTATTAAATTAAAATTGCCAGCAGGTAATTATTTGTTCCAAGTGATTTCTAATTGTAATGAGAAAATGAGATGTGGCACTGGAAATATGATTACTATTTGACATTATCAGATATATCTATAGGATTGATGGGTGGATGGTTCTTCTATGCAATTCTTGGGGCGCGACATTTCATGGGTAAGGGTTGGAGGTGGAGGGGGTACCGGTACCCTCTATCAGAAATATTTTATGAAATATCTTTTTGAAGGAAATTCAAAAACATTTCCGTGCTATGGAGTGGATTTTCTAAACCATAAGAAGCCTTCATGAAAATATATAAATTATAGAACTATTTCAAAATTGTATTGCACTAAAAATATTTGTTAAATGTTTGTGCATGTGTGTATGGTGTATGTGTGTGTTTATATGTGTGCTGTGTATTACCATTAGCATATTAAATACACTTCACATTGGGAGGAGAGGAGTCTCTCTGTCACAATCATATTTCAAAATTTACAAGCAACACACCCAAACTAACCAAAAGTTGCAACACTCCAGCTCTGATATATCATTACAACAGCATAGATTGTAGAGCCCATGTTAAATGAAACTCCCCGTGAATGTTGGAAAGGTTTTGAAAATGTCATAATATTGTTGTACGTATGCAGAATTTCATAAGTTCCCGGAGTTTGGACAACAAATTAATGTGCAGCCAAAAGTTTTTAGATATGTTGCATCTCTAAAATCGACTATTCTCATCACTGACTTTGGTATAATATTTTTATTTTTTGTTCAATTAAATGTTTATCAAGTTAAGATTTTATAGTTAGTAGTGAAGCAACTCTAAAATTTGCTTTGTTTGTAACACTATGGTGGAAATGTGATTTTTTTCAGCTGCTATTTAAGATTGACTGCTGATATTTTGGTCGGTCTGTCCGCCATGGTACAACATACATAAATATATTTACTTTTTTTGTATTTTTATTTCTAATACTAAATTCAACCTTTTTTTATTGACACTGAAATTAACTTTATACTTGTAAAAAGACTTCATAGTGAAGCTTTGCTCTAGAAAGTGTTAATTTTTATTTCTCGTATTCATTCGAATCCGGTGGATAAAAACCGGTTCTCATCCATACGAAAAAACTATGTCTAGCATCGTATTATATCCAGCTCTCTACGAATATAAAAATGTACAATCATAAGATTAAAACCAGTTTTTTTAGCCGGTGCCTATGGCACCTCGGGGCTTAAAAACTGGTTTTAATATCATAATTGTACATTCTATATCCGCGGAAAGCTGTTTATAATACGATGCGAGAAATAACTATTCTTACATTTTCAACTATGTCAGAACTATGTCCATACTAACTTATTTAAAACTTTGATTTAAATATATACCCAAAAGCCAATTAAGACTTCTCTAAACAAAGTACATTATTAGTCTCGGGGTTTGTGAACTATAAACGGATAAACAGACAGACATTTAATTATTTTAGGTAGGTATAAAAAGATTGATTAAATTTTGAAACAAGAATTACACGTCTTGAGGATGTAGTAGTGGTTAGTGATTCATTTAAGATTGAATATCTTAATTTGCCAGGGGCTGAAGGCCTAACTAAATCTCAGCATATGGTGCAACAATAATATTTCTTGGGTGTTCTATCTCTTACACATTTGTCATGTTTTTTTTCTAGGGGTCTTAAGGGATATACAATGGAGGATAAATAGATGTAATCTACAGCCTTCATGTTGATAAACAAAATTATCTTGTGCAGATTAGAATTATTGGTTAGTAAGGTTGGACATTGCTACTTAACAAACCATCTTATCCAGATTTAATCTAAGTATCTGAAGTTTTTAAGCCAACGAATCATTGAAGAGTTTATAAAACTTTAGGTACTAGTGTAATTTGTCCTTCCTTTTGTTTTTCACAATCAAAACTTTATAGATGGTAGTTTCTGGAAAGGGATGGGACACCTAGAATAATACAGCTGGTACAATTATATACAGCATACATTTCACAAATCTGCCAAATCTGCCAAAAAAATGCGCCATTTTTAAAACTTGCATTAGTGATCACAGTGCACTTCGACCGCTTGTTGTCTGAGAGTTAATGAGTTACATTTTGAGTTTTTATATATTGGGATTTGTGTTGGCAACTTTTCTCTTTTAATGCTAAGAGAATTCTTAAGAGTCTGATTTACGGCACCAAGATGATATAAGTCAAAGCAATAAATTTAATTATCTCAATTTTAAGACTTTGCAAAAAGGTACATTGCAGGTTAAGATGGTTGCAGTACAACATGGGTATAGGGATAACTTACTTGGAGATATTTCAATAATCCTATAATAATTTGATTAATAATTTTGGGCATGGATAATTTATCTCGCATTGAAATATTCCTGTATACTATCTTTAATGAAAACAATGGGTCTTTTTTTTTAAAAGGGATTAATATATTATCAATATATATTAATTCATGATAGGTATGAGTTTTTCTTATTTTGAAGGCTTTTGTTATGATTTTTTAAGGGGTACTGATATCAGTTAAAGAAATATGAACCATAGCTTATTCTTCTATTAAAAGCTTGACTACTCTCATCCGATGATAGTTGTGTGAGAAAAGATTGAATTATTTTTACAAACATTTATTTGATCAAACGATCCTAATTAAAAAATATAACCTTACATGAATTGTGTACAGTATTGCATTGTAACATGTACTTTTACAACCAGATGGCGACACACACACACACATACACACACTCACACCAACATTCAATTAATCTGTGGCTAATACCTTAATAGGTAGATACACATGTAAACACAAACCAGGCTGAAAAGTGCCCATAGATGCGAAAATATAAAAAATATAATATTAAAATTTAAAACAGATATTTTTTAAAAATTACAATATAATAGGTTTTAAACTTTTAACTTCAAGATCTACAAACATGATTGAAAGTATTTTCTTAAATTACTGTCAGATACAAAAGCACCAAAGAAATTTAAAATCTATCAAAAAACTAAAACTATCAAGCAAAAAATCTTTGGAATCATCATACCAAAAAAGTTTCAAATCTATCAAAAATTAACAAAAAATATTGAGCAAAAAGAGAAAAACATGCAGAATTCTTTGGATAGGGTTACAAAAGAAGGAAGAGAATTATAGAGGTGCTGTGCACATAAAAATTATCACTTTCTTCTCCTTTCCTCTGCAATCTTAAATTACAACTAGTTAACAGGAGTTACCAAAATCAATATAAAGGGTGGCTACACAAATATTTATTTTAAGTCTGGCGTACTTGGTTGTATGTATTTTTTTGTATGTGTTGTTACACCCTGTGTAATTTTGACAGCATCTGTTAATTTCTTCCCTTTTTTTGCTCTCTCTCTCTTTGGCACTAAGTATTACAGATGGTTGCTTTGGTCGCTTAGAAATCTATAATATGTCCAGGGATCTCAGGGATAGGACAGCATTAACATAATCTTTTCCCCAATTCTTATATGCCAAATTACTACTTTGGTAGCTTGCTACTTATAAGTGAATATTAGTAGTTTAGATTATTTTAATCGCCAATGAATACTACTCCCTGAATTAGTTGTACAGTGCTTGCTTAATAATATTACTAAGTAAGATGGTCAACTTTCTTCCAGTATGGCTTTGAAACCGATTTATATCCACTGGATAAGAACCGGTTCTCAGCCATACTGAAAAATCATGTATTGCATCATAATACAGACAAATTTCTACGAATAATAAAATAAAAGCATTAAGTTTTGTTAGTTACGGGGCTAACAAAACTGGTTTTAATCTTATATGTATTTTTTTATTTCAATATCATTCTTTTGACATATTGTTTGCATTAAAAACATCAAATTTATTGAAATATCATTACCGGTCTATCGAAGTTAATGACATTTATTGGTGCTTTCCCATTAAGTGCCTGTTGAACTGTTAAGAAAACTACCCTCCCCCATCAATTAATATCTTCAAAAACAAGGAAGGAGGGTATTGTCCATTTTTGTAATTTCTTGATCTGTTAGTCAGTAAAATAAAAAGATCTGTGTTGGACTCAGGGATAAGGGATAGGAAACCTGGCCATTAATTAGGTCCCGGCCTAGATTCTAAAGGGATATTGCAACTATTACAAATTCCTATCAAACTGGCGTACGCTCCCAAGTAGCTATCGCTCTAAACCAATAAGAATCGGCCTGTTTTTAACAACCAATCACCAATTGGCGGAAATTTTAGAAGCAGACAATTCTAGAAAAAATAATGATTTCATCTGCTACTAAGAAATAAATATAAACATGGTGTTAGATCACATTAGCTTAATTAATAAATCTGCCTAGAGTTAAACATTAAAAAAGGGCCATATAGAAAAAACAAAAATAACGGGATTATTTTTTGGAAAGAAGGTAGCTACAAATTTTCATTTGGTAGTTTATAAATTAGATGTTGTATTTTGAATTTTAAAAATTTAATACGGAATTGATACAACACCTTAACCCTAATATTTGTACAATACAACACAGTACAGATCTATCATTACATAATAGTATCCAAAGAACTTGATAGAATGTTACCCAAGTGCATATTAATTTATTTATTTTGAATTTTAATTAGCAATGAAATTTTCAAATAAAAGTTTTACTCATTAATAAAAATGCAAATAATACAAACTAAAATCTGTCTGAGGGAAACCCAACGATAGCTTTCTGACAGTTCAAATTACCAAAGTAAAAGATAAAAAAAATTTTGGGAGAGAAAAAACTTCATTTTAACAAAAGCCATTAATATATAGGTTTATAAAAAGTTATGTTTTTTACTTTAAACTAGCTACCTGAATTTGATTCTATACCACGGTTGGTTTTTTATGAAATGAATAAGTTAGGGTAGAATGTTTGGCACTTTTGATATAAGTAAATGATAATAAAAAACCCATAGAATGCGATAATAACTTCAGAAAAATCGAAGAAAATAGTTTTCATACTTAATTAACGTTTTTAAGTTTTTCTTCAAAAAGTTTAGATAAGATGCATTTAAAAGTCGTCTATGATTTTGTCAGGGATAAAAATGTAACTTTAAAATAAGAATTAAAACATATTTTTTCAATTAGTACAAAGTAAAATTTTGAACATTTTATTGATCAGTATATTTTTTAAAATGTGAATTAGAAACCTGAATATTTTATCATGAAAATTGTGTTATGATTTGATTGTCTGCTAGATTACAAGAAAAAAGATACTGACAGTACTTGTTGGTTCTTTAAAAAAAATTAGGTAGATTACTTTCAGAACCCCTCTTTTATTTCAATAGAACAGAGCCGTAGTCTTAGTGTACTCAATATCTAGACAGCCAACCATTGTTTTAGAATTGTTCAATTTTTTTAACTTCTGATAAAAACAGAATTAATGGTATTTTTGTAAATATTATACCTCCAAGAAATGGCTATACTTCCCAATCATATGTTGTGTGATATTTAAGAGGAATTATTTTGATATAATGTCATTAAAATATTCGTTGAAAAATGTGCTATTCTAGCTTATACTTTACATTTTAATGTGTATGATAATTCAAATAAAAGATAATGAAGATTTATATTATATTTAATTGTTATAATTATGAAGAAAAACCTGGAAACAGTAAAAAACTGACTTTATTTTATTGACGTAGGTAAAATTTTGTCAAATATTTGAATAAAAAAACAATATAAAACAAAATAAATTATTTTTAATATAGTCACAAAAAGGCTTAATGAGTGATACTTTATCTACACACACACACACAGCTTTTTCATTAGCATTTTATACGAACAACTGCGCCATCCCAAAACTGGTTTATTAGGCTAGAAATAGGCCTAGGCTTGAAATAGGCCTGAAATAATATTTTCCTACGTTTCCCATCCCTTATCCCTGATTGGACTTCACATTCACAAACAGAAAAGCTTTCAAAACAGAGCTGCAAATCCGATTTCCGCTGATTCTGAAACGTGCTGAACCGGTTAGAAAATCAAAATCAAAGGATTAATCCCTCCGTTTCTTTAGACCTTATCTATTTATTTTGTTGTTTATTTAAAATTTTGTCCATCCTATATTTGAAGATATGATTGTATGCAGTGTATACATGATCAGTGCCAGCTTGCCAGCTAAATACCAGGGTTACAACGAATGGTTAATAGATGAATATATATTTGGCAATACTGAAGGGGAAAACTGCCATCTAAATCCTTCTGATATAACATAAGACTATAGGCAATAGCTTGGCAATCTTTAAAAGTTTTTAAAATATGTTTGCTATTTGAATATTATATTAGCAACGACCACTTTCATTGGACTTAAATAGTTACAGGTTGAATAGCTTGAGTGCAAGATTAAAAACCCTAAATTGCCCTCTCCCTCCCCCATGATCTTCTTTACATGTTCTAATTTTTTTTTCTTGAAATGGCTTTAAAACCATATTATTTTAAATGTATAGAATTATGAAATACTAATCATATTCTTAGTCACAAAAATAAAATATTAATCTTTTTATGCCCTACTAGCAACCCCCCCCCCCCTAGCTCCTAGTTTTATAAAGGAGCTAGAAAAATAGCCTAAAACCATAAATAGAGAACCAAATTAGTTCAGTGGTTATTCAGATCTAAAGATTACTACTAAAATTTATTAAAAACCTATGTAATATAACTTGAAGATTTGTGAGTAAAAAAACACGTTTTCAAGTATAATTTCTCTAATTAGCTAAGTAATAACAAGTTTATGAATGAATCCCTTCTATACCCCCCAACCTCCCCCCCCCCCCACACACACAAACTTTTTGTCCAAAATGGTTGTTGAGCCTAGCTAGCAGACACAGGAAACTGTGGGAAGGGGGAGGTATGCGTGACAGATTACAAAGTCAGGTGTCATGACTTCTCAACCCATTACGTGCTCAAAACGATCCCAACAAAGTTTCACTAAAGCTTTCTAAGAGAATGAAACAAGGATGGTTACATACATACAGCGAATATGAAACAAGGAGCATTATGTCCACAAGTAAGTAGAGCAGCAACAATAAAAAATAAAGTAAATTACATGATATGGAAATGCATTTGAAAAAAAATTAACCGCAGGGGCTAAGAATAAGTTTTATTTCAAAATTAAATCAAAGGGGAATGTGAGTTTTTAGTCAGAGATCTAAAGGGATAAGACAATAGCCGATAAGTTGATGTACAGTGTACACCCCCAATGATGATAACCAAAATACCCCCTCTCTAGATTACAATTAGTGGTTGAAACGTTCGGACACTCAACTGAATGAACCAATCAATCAAAATTCTCTAAAACTCACCCAAAGTTGTAAAGCTAATGAATCAGAAAACGTTATGGTAAAACTTTGGGGACTTGTGTAATAAACGGCCCAATATCCCTTCGTACCTGGTTTTGGAGGTCCAAATGTAGGAATGAAAGCACCAAAAACTCTACCGAAAATGGCATGGGTGATCTATTCGCGATTTGAGGGAAATTACCTTCTATTTCATTTATATTTTCTAAAAATATATATTTTCAACAAAATTTAACAAGCAATTTAAAGCAATTAAAATGAAATGCAAAACTATGTTCATGCAAATTAAATAAATAAATTCACATATGCAATTCATGTATATAATAAAGGCACGACTGCAGATTTCAGAGAGATAAAGGTGCTGTGCAATCATTAATTTGTAAACGGAACAGGAAATCATAAATATATAGATGTATAACCCAGACAACTACCTGGTTCCAGTGGTGGGGACCTTTTTCGCCTGCTACAATTTGCTTTCTGCTCTTGGTTGTGTTTATATTTCTGAAGCTATTGGCTTATATTCAAAGAACCAATTGAAAGTCGGTACAGGGTCCCCACCCCGTGAACATACAATAATTCTTTTATGTTGTCACAGGGAATCAATACTGAATTTTAACACTTGATTTGGCAACCATGGAATCTATGAAATATATGAAGTACAAATATGACACGGCAACCGTGGAAACTAGGTCCCAGGTCAGATAAAAAACGATGCTTTGAGGCCAATGAATACATTTACATTAAATATACTTTAGTACAACTGGTCACTTCATACCCCCTTCGATTCTATCCATCCCTCAAGCGCCCAAAGAATTAATTTTTAGTAGCAAAGCTACTTAATAAAAAAAAAATAGTTTGTCGGTGTCCCTTCGAAATGATCGAGGAAACGAGTCAAGTCTGTACTACTAGTTTGTCAAACAAATTTTTGGTATCGAATCAAACCCAAATATTCTAATTTTTTTTGGGAAAACCCCAATGAACTCCTAGGTTAGATGGCAATATTTCCCATGAAGTGTAAGGATCTCTAGTCTATTACTCCCATTTTTCGTTTAGCCGTCGATTAAGTTTTAGAGGAGATGGTATTTTTGTGGAAAAATGTGATTTTCTCGGTTTTTTATTTAAAACTTCTTATGAAGATTTTCATTCATATTATCTACGGCTCACAAACTGTTTGGGATTTCTTGTTATTTTGGAAAATTTTAAATATAGTTTAGCTTCGGTAAACGTGGAGTTCTTATCCTTGTTTTCAATACAAAAAAGCCCCAATAATTGACCCCTTCTAAGGAGTGCTGTGGGGTGTTTTTTTTGGGGTTTATCTTTAGATTATTTTTAGTCGCCTGCTGAGTTGAAACCAACTAAACTGCTTTGCTTTGAATTTGTTAAGTCATTTCTTGAATACATAAATAATTTAATATGTATAGAAAAAATTCAACTGGTTGTTTTTCCGCCTTGGCGGGACCTATCCAAGATTATTAAGTTGCTCTCCCCCCCACAACAAGATTGTTGGTTATGATCAAGACCCTTAGTTAAAATAGCTTGAATCCAACTCGGAACAAATTTGAGGCTCGGAATTTAAAGAACCAAGAGAGCTAGACCTTCCTAAAATATAGAATAGATTAAGAAAAAAATATTTAAAAAGGAAGGTACCTGAAGTCTTTTTTTTGTAAGGTTAACTTAACTATTATTATCAGATGTGAATCATTATTTCTAAAAATATAGATGTCCATATGTTATCTAGACCAATTTTCTTTGAAAATGACTTAAAACAAGAACAAAATAATCTTAAATGAATAAATTTCAACAGATATTTTTTATTCTGTCAATCTGTAACACGAGATCTTGATTACCGCTAATTTTTTCTCATGTACAGGGAAGCTACATGTATGTAGAGTAGATCTTTTTCAGAATGTTCTTATTTAGAGGTATGTTAGACAGTTAGCCTCAGGTTACTAAAAGTTGTGACCCTTTATTTTCAAATGAGTCTAAGAGAAGCTTATAACAATCCCCTTAAAAAAAAGAAAACTAATTTTCTGGGTATGGGGCGCTGAAGACAACAATTAGCAAAGAAAATTATGCACATTCAACATGTATGAGTGTGTGTGTGTGTGTGTAACATCATTCAACATCTGGGTAAGATCAGGGCCAGATTCTTTAAATATCTATTTCATCAAATGCATTGACTCAATCAATTTGGATGGACGACCTTCGTCTCTTATCTGTGTGTTATAACTTGTTGTGCCTGTCAATGGGCCAAAGCATATCAAAAATGTTTAAACCAATATTAGGTGTCATTATTAACGTTGGTTTGCCTGCTATATAAGCAGCTATCTCTCTCGCAACAAGTTTAATGACTGATTAATTTTTTAGAAAAAATTGAAGAATGAGACAAAATTTGTGTGAAGAATGAGCACTGGAGAAATTGTGGTGGAGCCCGCACAAACCCATTACACAACGCGCGCGCACGCACAGCCGCTCAAAATTTTCATTTCACATATGCAGTATGTATTAATTGAACAAGGACAATCATACCTGCGAGTAGCAGGGCAATAACAAGATGACACCACTTTTTATGAAAAAGAGTAAATAAAAAAAAGAAAACTTCAAATTGGCAAAAAGTTGTCAATGAATCACTAAATATGACATTTTAGCGTCAAACTTTTTTTAAAGCAGTTTATTTTTATTTTATATTGTTACTTACAATATCTTAAAAACAAGACCTCTTAATGGCTTTAGAATGATTATAACTTATGACACTCGTCAGCTATTGAGTATCTTCGCTAATACTAATACAATATGTACCTATTTATATAAGTATATAATCATAAAGAAGCATATGGAAGATATATTTTATGGAAAGCAATTTGTCCAGTAAAAATTTACTTACAAATGTAAAATTTGTTCAACGTTTAAAATTATAGTTTCACAAATTATATTTTCTTTTTGTTCATTTTGAACATCACCAAACCTCGGTGTTTAGATGTTTTTATTGCGACTGTACTTCTACTATCTACAGAAAGAATCTTAAACCATTTAAAAATAAAATAGCTTAAAACCATCCCGGGACCTATGTCCGGCTTCCCTTAAATGTAGAACTCAATCGGTTTAGTGGTTAGCTAGCGAGATATTAACAGATAACCAAAAATTTGTCTACTTCATGTATTTGGAAAGATATATAATTGTTTAAAACAAGCAAAAGAATTGTATTATGTGAAATTCCTGAGGAAAAAACGCTGTTATGAATTTTTTTCATTGCTGTGTGTATTGTGAGCATATGTGAACAAATCCAGATGTATACAATTTTCCTAAGAAGAAGATAGAAAGGGGGATTAATGTCAGAAACCTTTAACCCTTTACTTGGAACAATAACACCCTCTATGGTCCTGGTAAACATGAGTGCTACAATTATATCAACTCAACATGAAACTATTGTTATATTGTAATTATTAGCATAGAAGCTTGACATTGGTTCCTGGTTATAACGCCAACGTAAATATCAGGTAAATTAGCTTTAATATGAAAAGTGTACACAACTTTATAGTAATTGTCTGTTTACATTATGTAATCTTGGTTCAAACGGTCATTATATGGTTTTAACTCATTTTATTTTATTTTTTTAACAAATTAGACAAATGCAAGAAAAAACTTAGATGTTTTTCTAGATTTACGTTTTTTTGAGAGCCATACTTTTCTACAATTAAGTTTTTTTCCGTATGCCAATTTAAGTAGATTACGATGGAGGAAGTTTAAATTAGTATTCATACATTTTGCTTCAATATTTTGCCATTATTAAAGTTAATTTATCTAATTATTATCTGACTTTATAGGTGTTATTATCCTTTATTTTTATGTAATCAACAACTTTTATTTAATTTTAATCAAGTATTACAAATATTGAAAGCAATTAAAAAGCAGTCTCACCTCCAATCTCATAGTTAAACAAAATATCGCAAGAAATTTCAAACGCCTATCTTACAAACTAGTCGTTATTGACTTACAGACAGACAGGCTGTTAGAGTAAATATATAAGCAGTTAGAAAGAATAGAAATACTTTTCCAGTGTAAAAATCTTTACAAATAAATATAAACTTGTAATTAATTATGATAAATTATGGTAAGAAATATAATTTTTAAATATAAAATTTATTCTCAGGATTAGTGTTCACTAATTTTAAGTAATAAAGTATCATATCTTCTTTAAGTTGCGATTCTACTGTTCATGCTTGGACATCTGTAAAAACGCTTAAAAAAATGTGTATAATTAAAAGTAAAAATGGAGTAACAAAAAAATACATTATGAATCAAAATAATTTTATCTATTTTCCTAACAAAAAAGGCTGCCATTCAATATCTTCCGTGATTTATGATTTACATTAAAACACTTTTTATTTTATTTTTTCCCACATGTTGTTAAGTATTTATATTTATATATATTGATATATGTTATTTTTCTCTTCACACTTAGTGCTCTCCTGTATCCCTCCCCCCCCCCTCCCCTACTTTTAATCCTCTGTTGCACATGAGTGCATCTTGCTAACAACAATCCCGCCCCCCCCTTCCTGAAATGCCTCTCTTCCACTAGACGCCCCCCCCCCCTTGGGAAAATCTGGTCTCATTTTGGTTAGGTGTCATTTTGACATTATACAGTTGGTGATTTTTCTTTTATTCCATTATAAACCAGAGCTATGCTAAACGAGGATGTAATTCATTCAAAACAGAACACAAATTTAATGAAATGTAAAACCCCTTTGGCAAAATTAAGGGGGGTTGAAAAACCCCACGAGATGTCAAGGTAAAAAAGCCACACTTACCTTAAATTTAAGCGGGATGTAAAAAAAGAAGATGATTAAAGTCCCTTTACAGATTATGACGTCATACGATAGAATAACCAATGAACGGCCAGCATAAATTTTATCATTGGTCAATTACAGTGTATACTGGCCTCTCATTGGTTATTATATCGTATGAGATCATAATCTGTGGAGGGACTTAAATCATCTTCTAAAAAAATACTGAGGTATGTTTTGGATTCAATAAATTTAAGAAATAATATCAGTAAGAGAAAGGTACCCTGCTGTCCATTCTAGATTGTAACCAGTGGCCGTTTTATCTTTTATTTTGATAATTTAAACAAAATAGATGGTTAACATCATGCCATGCTGAAAAAATATTAAAATATAGGCGTACAATGAAACATTAAAGAAGGGGGGAATACAATTGATCAATAGGAAAGGTTCATGACTAAAATAAAAATAAATTATACTTGAAAATATAAGAATTTGAAATAAGGAACCACAATTCAATAACAATCAGCGAAATTTTAAAAACTAAAAGAAAAAAACTTTACATTCCGTCCAATTATCAACTTTATTAATTATCAAATGAAATAGTTTGACTTAAACAATAACATAGGCCTAAAAATTTAGGGTGGACTTCCAAGTAGTATAATTTAGAATTCTTTACAATTTTTTTTACAATTATTTTTCGTCTATACCATCTCCCCCCCCCCCCCCCCCTCGGCCCGCCAAGATCTTGAATCTAGTTGTTATAACACCTTTCAGGCCAAATATTGTATTTGATCATTAGAGCTTATCTTGTAAATGGCCCAACAATGGTCAGAAAAATGTACATATATAAAATATATGCTTCATACATATGTAGTACTCGTAAAAATAATAATTTAAGCTAGGTAATAATGTGTAGGGATAGATAGATATATTGAAAGATATTTAGATAAAATGCAAAATAGATAGGAGAATAGGTTTATATTTAGACTAGATGAATTTGAAAATAGATAAAAACGATAGATAGATAGATAAAGATTTATATTGAGGGTTGATGACTTTATGGATGACTTACTATAATATAACATTTACAGAGATACAGGGTCTTATATTCTCAATTTTACTAAAATCTAACTAATACAGAGATACAATGTCTTTCAATAATTAATTCAATTTTTATTAAAAACTAAGAGGGTCGTACGAATTTTATTTTATAAACATGTAAATACGCTTTAAAATATGAGTAAAGTTTTAAGTATATTTATTTTGAAAACCCATTTAGCTTTACACTTTTTAATTCTTTATTATTAAACGAAGAGAAAAACCTTACTTAGTCTTTGTTTGGGTTAGAAATTGTATGGCGTATATAAAATTTATCTTCCATTTATATGCCCCATAATCCCTGGTAATACTCAACACCAATTCAAATCTTTTGAAACGGAAAGATTAAACTAATTTTGGTCCAAGATTGTTCCACCTTTATAATTAAGATATTTTAAACTCTTATGTCTTAGTAGCGAAGCACAGCTATATCAAATATAAAGTTTGTCTGTTCTTTTGCGTCTTTCATCTGACGGTTCATCTTTCCATCTCTAAAAAGTATAAGATCCTTTTATGATCTTAATAATCATATATTGATTAAATATTCAAAATCACGTTGCCAAAAAATAAAAAAAGGCAAAATCCAGGAACTTTAAGAGATAAGACAAGGAACGAGAAATTAATATACACCCCCCATGATAATAAAAATTACCCCTATTGTAGATCAACATTATTGATTGAAAAGTTTGGACACTACTAGTTTAGAATTAACCAATAAAGGTCCCAAAGTTGTGGAACCACGAATAAGATACCGTGGTTAAAGACTTTGGGAACACATATAATTTAAAGCCCTCCCTCCCTGGAAAAATCTAATATTCTGATAATTATTGACAATTTTGTATTTCTTTTCCTACGATATGCAAGAACATAAATGTACTTGTTTTCTTCAAAGATTGATTAGGAGGGTGGATATATAATTATGTTTTAAATATTCATTGGAAATTTTATTTTAATGTTTTATATTTTACCTAAAAGATTAATTGTTCTCAAGATTTGTTACTTAAAATCAATTAAAATGCAAAAATTTCAAGTATTCTGTATTTACAATTGAGCTAACGAAGCGAGACAACCTATCAACTCGAAATTAAATATTTATAACAACATTTACAAATTGTCAGATATAATAATATTTCGATTAATAATATTAAAATTTAGTTAATTATTACCCTATATACTTAAGAAATAGGTCTAATGTATTATAGAAAAAATAAGAGACTTGCTTTTATAAAAATTTTAGGGTCTTGTTTTAAAATCTTTATTTATTTAAAAAATATGAAATGGGCAAGATTTGTAAAAGACGTGCGCTTTGAAAAAGGATTATCGAACAAAAAAGTTTGAACATGATTGAGGAAAAATTACATGATGTCTGAAAAATGCATCTAAGCTATGCTTTTTTGTTTGGCGGCTTATTTGCTCCTAAACAGGCTAAATCCGTCGATTATATCCCTAAAATCGCTAGTACAGCACCATTGAACATCCAACACTCTTTTTAAAATAACGAAACTACGTTATTTGGGTTTACTCAGCTGAAATGAATGATAATGGATGTCTGTGCATGTTAAAGATATTCTACATGGTTTACTTAATACTTAGTACATGGGTACTTATGGATGTTGTCGTCCGTGTTATACGTAGAAAGCATAAACATTTTGGGATGCTTCTTTAATATTAGGTAAGGGAATTTAGGTTCACTAGCTTCGCAGGGTTAGGGATCCCCACAGGGGCTTAAGAATTTTTTGTTCTTAAAATAATATTAAATATAGAGGGGTGGTACATTAGCCTATTAGAGGGATTGTATCCATCCTTCAGACAAGGGTATGACCAAAAATGGAATATTTAAAATCCCCTTTCAAAAAATAGATAGAATACTTTTGGTTGGATAATTGCCGACAAAAGGAAAAATGATTTATCTAAAGTCTAAAGAAATTTTCATAAAAGGAAACATAGATACAAGGGCGTACATAGAAACTTACAAAAGGGGGGGGGGAGATCTAAGTTCCCATAATTTAAAACCTAAGAAGACTTTTTATTTACATGAAAGTGGCAAAAATAAAATTTTAATTTATTTTCTCTTTCTCAGGGATCTTGTGTAAACACCCGCAAATGAACAAAAAGTGTATTAAAATTATTAGTTAAAAAGTTTGGACAATACCCGTTTTAGCTGTAATAAAAGTACCCTATTTTTGAGGGCAGCGAATGAGATAACATGGTTTTGAAACGATAATGTATTAAAGCCCAATGTCTACTTTCTCCCTGACTCCTTCCTTTTTTATAAATTCTTTTACAGAACAAATCATTTTTCTTTTTTGTAAATAAAAATTTTAATTCAATAATATAATTCTTTTGAAATTCGTCAATATATTGAAAAACATATTTTTACAAAATTTTGACATGTTCTTTTTTAATATTTGTTATATTTTTCAAGTGGACATTTTTTAGCGGAATGATATTACAAGGGGGAGCGGGGGGGGGTTAAGTTTTACACTTTTTACCTTTCCATAATATAACAAGGATCTGGGATAAAACATATCTACCCCCCCCCCTCTATGTTTTTTTTTATGTGGTTCTTGTTCTGTCTGTAAATATCTTTGTATTTAAATCTTATTTAAGGTTGACAATTTTTGGACTGATTCCCCTCTATAAAGAGAATCCATACTTTAAGTGTTTGTCCACTCCAAATATTAAATCTAATATAGTCAAAATATTAGCGTTGCCTAAGCATTGAAACATTGATTTGGCTTTAGATTTGTACATATGCCTTCGGGATAAAAGTTCCTTATATGTGTAATATTGCATTTAAACAACATATAAACTAATACAAGGATAACTATACCCATAAGAAGCGAAGAATGTAAATAAAAAACTAATTGTTTTAAAGTATTTAGAAGAACGCGGACTGATTGGCAGAGAATCTGCAAACAAAAAATCAGACGCCTTCGAAATAATTTGTAATAGACAAAAAATACATGGCATTATAGACAGACTGACATACAAAGGGAGTTTTAGAGAACATTATCTGTCAGGCATGCGGATATTCAAATGTATAGAGTAGCATCGCTTATAATACTAGAAAACTGTTTATGCACGTACGTAGCCTCGTTTTTTTGCTGGTTTTTAATTGGTCTATAAAAAATGTTGAGTATTTGTAACATCTGGGGAGATAAGAAAACTAAGTTGGATCATGTTTCCTAATGCTCCAATTTCTAGCTCCATTTTTAGCATGTTAATGCCGATTATAAAAGTTTATAGCAAGTGGTAAAACATTTTTTCAACGTACGCCCATCTCCTCCCCTTTCCTGTTCTTTCGCCTTATAAGAATGAAAATGTTAGTTTAGGTTGTAAACCCTTTTTGAAACCACTTATTTTTGGTTGAGATTTAAAAATATGTGTTTTTGTCCATATACGGGGCTTGTTTATCAAGAGTTTGTAGGTGCTATCTGCTATTTATACACTTTACTAATACTGCAGTTCAGTCACTCAATAGTATTTTCTATATTTTGATAGGATTAATACAGAGCTACAAGCAAGTGCGTGCACAGGGATTTGCCATGATAAAAGTGTTAGTCTTCAGGGAGTTTTGTATACCAACCACACTGGCCCCTGAAATACATACTCCATTTGGGCATTATAACGTAACGAAGCTACTCATTAACTAGGTAATGTCTGTTAAAGATATTTAGTTGTGAAGTGGCCAATTTTAGAAATTTGTTTTTTGGGCGTCATTTTCTTTTAAATATTACATTTGATGGAAACATGTACCTTAAGATATTCTTCATCAATATATCTGTATACAAGTTTACTGTTATTTTTATCTAACATATTCTTTTCTTTCAGTGCAGCTCTGCAATTGTTGTTCAAACATGATTCGCTTCCCCAACTGAAATACAAGTTTAACTCTTTAAGTTAAAGTTATACTGGTCAGTTTAGAGGTAAACCTTGAGTAAAGGAAAAAGTAAAAGATCATTAATTTTTATTAGAAAATGTTCCACTTCTTGAAATAACAAGAACAATTAAGTCCATACGAGGAATAACATGCTAACAATATTTATTTATTTATAGACTATGGTTCTAGTGCTTCTTGGGGAGGGGGGGGGGGATATCAGAACAATATCTTTATAGGGTGTTGACACTCACCCCCTCCCCCCCTCCCTTCCCAAACAACTAATGGTCCTGTACTAATGCTAAGCTTCCATGAAAATTGTTGAACGATCATTTACAAGACAGACAGACAGATACAATTCTGTTAAATAAATTATAGCTTTTGAAAAACAGAATAAAAAAATCTTGCAAACTTACTTATCATTTCTCTAACTAATACCAAAGTTGTTTTTAAAAAAAACTTTTTAAAAATGTCTAACTAGAATTTTATTTCCCAATTTAAAAAATCTTTAAAATGTTAAACATCTAGCCTCAAAAAACAAACCGATAAACAGGTAGATTACATAGAATATGCACTTAAAAAATTGTTTTATATTAGTCAAATTCTTAAAATAAAAATACAGAAAATGATAAAACAAGGATGACAAAATCGTCACGAGTGAAACTGAAAATAAGAAACCATTCATCTTAAACGTAACAACCTTTTCAAATGATTCAAATAATCATGTAAATACGTCTACAATTTATTTTGAATTGAATTTAATCCAGGATTTAAAATGAATTCATAAATTGTTTCAAATCACCATATAATTAATATTTGCAATAAGTTTTACATTAACCAAATATTTTTTTTCAAACATGCAAACGTCACTCACGAAATGACGTACAATCATAGGTATAGAAAAGCTTTGCTTTCCAAAATATTTACATTTTTATAAATTGAGTTTGTTTTGCCTTAATTTCTTTGTTATGCCGCGAGGTTGGTGTCTCAATCTTACATATTGTATGTATATAAAATATATTTGAATTAAACACATAGGTTCAATAGAGAGGAAGAGAGAGAAAGAGAGAGGAAGATAGACAATTAAGTTTTTGTCCGCATACCATGTTACTCGCCTCAGGGTATATAACCACCTGTTTATATATTCTACCCCCCCCCCCCCCTCCACTTGCTATCATCTCCCTGCCCAACTTGGCCAATAACTTGTGATATGACCTGAAGATATATCAATCAGGCAAGTAATGGAAGAAGTAATGGAAGGCAATGCCATCAATTTTTAGTAGCGCAGCTACTCTATAACTAGTGGTTATACAACGTTCATACGTCTGTCCGTTACAAAAATGTGGTTTTCTAGTTTGCTCTTTATGATTGAGTACATACATATTATTAACTATGTGACATATCCAAGAATTATTGGTTATGACATTCAAGAGGTCAGACTTGTTTTCACATATAAATGATGGCCGCCAACACCGTATGTATTTCCCTCCTAGTTAATGGAAGTTTACCTTAAAAAATATAATTGGCGGCTAATCTTTCCTTTGCTGTTTTTCTAGCTTTCGTGTTTTTTAAAAATCTTTACGTGTGTGTAACTATGTGTACGTTAGCTGCGGTTCTTTTGGACAAGATAATCCTTGTTAAAGTAAGAGCATTCCATTAAAGTTTTACTTGATTTATTAGCAGCAATTAAAGATATGCTATGGCAAGTGGCAGGTTTATAGCACAATATAATAAGTTTATATTTAAGCTTTGAATGTAAATTTTAATTTATAAATAACTTAAATAACTTACATTTTATCTATTAAATCTGTGAAAAAGTGTGTATTTTATAATCATTAAAAATTTTATTGTAATACTTTACTGATATTAAAAGATTACTATTATTTCCTTTGATTTTGAATTCCCAGTAATGAACTACCCAAAATAAAACCTAAAAAGCATTACCTATTGGAATTATAAAACTCTGAATCTGCTTTAAATAAGGGTGCGAGAAAAAATTAAATAATAGTTATTTCTCGCATCGTATTATAAACGGCTTTCCGAGGATATAGAATGTACAATTATGGGATTAAAACTAGTTTTTTTAGCCCCGAGGTGACGAAGTCACCGGCTAAAAAACTAGTTTTAATCTTATGATTGTACATTTCTATATTCGTAGAAAGCTGGATATAATACGATGCTAGACATAGTTTTTTCGTATGGATGAGAACCGGTTCCTATCCACCGGATTCGAATGAATACGAGAAAAGATAATATTAAAGAGTAATGAACTTTAACGCAAGAGAATAACAATATCGTTAACAAAATGCACTATGAAAAAAAAAAATTGTTGCATTATTTATTTCATTTACAGACTATTAATCTGCATTTGAAAAAAACCATAAGTGAGCAAAATGGGGGTGTCGACACTCCCTTTAAATAGAAATTGGGAATTCTTACCTGCCGCTCTTTTTCAGCCTCTCAAGTTTTATACCCCCCCTGTCAAAACCAAAACCCAGTGAACGCCAATGATTTGAACACAGAAAAATTAGACATTAGTTAGGTATGTTTAAGTTAAGTTGGGTAAGTTAAGGCCTTTTGTAATTAAGTTAGGTAAGTCCTACGCTGTTGTTTGGTTACTGAAAATGTTAGGCTATCCGCAAGGGCTATGGTTTTAAGTGCATGAGTTATTAGATGGAATTATGTGAACTTCGAATTCCAACGGAACCGTATTCTTCAACATTTAGGAGCAATAAACTCATGTTCACGTCTCCCCTATTATCTCTCCCTTGCAAAGAGAACATACATTCCATAATTAATATCAGGTTTTTGTTTACAAAAATTAGCCCCAGTAATTAGAAAATGGTCGGCTAAAGAATTGGTCCAGAGGGGCCTGGGACATAAAAACCGTTGTTGAAAGAAGGTGTCAATATAAAGCAGCAATCTTTTATTTGTGCCTTAATAGCCAGCGCCACAAAATAAATTATCTATTTCTTATTTTGCTCTAAACTTTGTTTTAAGGTTTTATCTTCTTTTAGCATTGGAAATTGTTCAAAATTGCGCTATTATATAAACACAATTTTTGATAAATTATATGGCTATTACAAAATCATATTAATATTTTTTTTTGTGGAAACGTCACATGATATAGATGGATGGAGATTACAGATTGTTCAAACATGAAAGTTCTACAGTTTTCATTTACAACTTATTCTGAAATGTAGTAGACCCATTCAAAAGTTTTCATTTTCTAATTTCTCTAAATATAGTTTTTATAAAAAAAAATTATCAAAATGAAAAATGAAAACCTTTCCTTAAAAGATTGATAAGCCATATGTACAGATCTGGTAAAAATTCATAATACTAACGGAGTGGCGTGCACAGGAATTTGCCAGGTAGGTACGGATGCCCGCTGATCATTCTAGACACCCTTTTCAAATATAGAATGTTTTGGGTGGTTATAACTTAATGACGAAACATGTTAAGTAGTGTAAACAACCCAATCCAGTTTGGTTGCCTCACTTATATTGAACAGAGGATGTTAACCCCTCCCTCCCCTCAAGCACGCCCCTGTCTTTACGTTCAACATATAAAACCTATAATACCCAACCGAATCACTAAAAAAATATTTTATTTAAAATCTAAATTTCCTTATTGTTGAATTGAATGAAATAAAAAACAAGTCATAAAGAATTTCTATATCAGAAAGATAATCTTTATATCCATCAACAATTATTTTTAGAATCAAAAGAGTTGCCGTCTGTTCGTTCGTCCGTCCACCTCCTTCATCTTGATTACACTTTATTTGTAGAATAAAGAGGTTTTTTTTCAAATGGTTTTAGTAGGGATTGGGGTTGAATGGTTTCTTAATAATCTGGTAGATTTTGTGAACCTGTTCATAGAAAAGAAAAACCATTAGAACTTTTTTTAAAAAGAAAAAAGTTTAAACTTTTATTTATAATTTTTGTTGTATCGTATTGAATTGCTGCGCATTCTAAATTGTAACTAATTAATACAGAAATTATACGCAATGTATGAAATCGATATGACGATTTAAGTATTCCTAAATTTACGATCAGATCTATTTATTAGGAACGGACCTACCCTAAATGTATAAGAGCTTTCCTTATTAGAAATAATAGTCTAACTAAATAATTTTAATACAAGTAAATGTTGTGTCCTGTTTAACTAACCCTTTTGATTGCTTGACCTTTATCTTCAAACTAAAGCAAAAACTTTAAGAAGCTCAAATTCATTAACATTGTAAATAGCACAATAAAATAAAATACAAGCATTCATAAAATCAGTGTAAATAACATAGAAGCTTGATAATATCACAAATGGAATTAATATCAGTTTAATTTAATAATTAGGACACGCCTTAGATTGACAACAAATATCTAGAAATACGACAAAATTGATAATATTAAACTGTATAATTAGTATAAACTGATAACTTATCATTTAATTCTTGGTGGTTGCCAAGAATTTTTAGTTTAGTGACCCACCCTAGTAGGCTAGTTCATTTTATATTCTATTAACTATTTCTTTGCTCAAAGTGTTGCTACAGTGTTAACAAAAACAATAAAATAGCAGATTTCTATTATTTTTTTTCGGAGGATTTTTCTAGAAATTATCATCTAAAGGTTTATTTAATGTAATATTCACGTGCAAAAAATTACTCTAAACACTTAACTAGCATAACAAGTAGCGCCTTATTTGTGGGTGATGGGTTCGAATCTCGACCCAACACCGCGTCATACCTAAAGATAACCAATATAAGGCCTAATAATGATTATCCAGGTTAGAATCTTGTAAGCCCATTTACCCTGACAAGTTAAGGAATTCTCGTGGAAGTATTTTAAAATTTTAAAATATCTTTAGATCTAACAAACATGTAACTTTCATCAATTTATTGACAACATGTGAATCAATAATTATACTTTTAAAAACGAATGCAAAAAATATTCTCAATGTATAGCTGTACTTTGTAGCCGTAAGTTAAACCAAAAATGAGCCTAATTGATGCATGTTTCTAGCTATTTTGTATAAACAACCTATAAGGTAAACTCTCCCTCTTATCATAGAGATCAACATCTTTGTCTCTCATTCATTTTCTACAACTCCTTAACTAACATTGGCTTTTTTTTCAGGGATGCCAAGGGCATGGTGGTTAAATTTACCCAACCCTCCCCTCAAATGAGCCCGAAAAGCTAAAAAAGTAAACATATAAAAACAAGGTAAAGATTAATTCATCGTTCATTGCAATATCCTTCTATCCCTACTTTTTAATTATCTTAAATTTAATCTTTGGCTTCAACAATTCAGATATTTAATGTTTGATATATTTTGTTTTTAAGTTTTAAGGGGTAAGGTTTCTTTTGATTAATATTTCTAAATTTTTGTATTGGTGCTACTCTATGCCACTCTAAAATTCTTCATAAAAAGATCTATAGATAAAATTTAACAAACCATTTATAGATAAAATGAAAAGAATATAAGCATGATATGCTTTTCAATAAATAAGCTACCTAATACACCTGTAGATATGAAGGTGATTGTATTTTTCTAGTTTCAATGATAGAAATAAACCAAGAAGGGTCGGTAAATATTTTTATTTTCAAAATTCAGACAATTTAAACCAGGAGTCAAAATGTCCATTTTTTTCAGAAAATATAATATGACTAAATTGAAAGATTAATTAGCCACCCCAAAATTGTATTGGACCAATAAAGCGGCCACGAAATGATGGGATTAACCCTGGATGTTGAATCCTTTAGTGTTAGAATAATGACCACTTAACCCCTCCCCAACTACTCTCTTTCTAAACCTAACCCAAGCTTATTGATGACAGTAGTTCGAAATCTCGGATTTTTTAAAACTTGTTTTGTTCCCCCCCCTTATTTTTGTGCATTAACTGGTGTTTATACAAATGCGCCTATTTCAAATCCCCTACCAAAATTTTTTTATAATATTTTTTATTAAAACTCAAATTAAAAAGTAGAAAGGCGGTTGACTTATCCCCCTCCCACTTTAATAATACCTAAAGGCTTCTAGGGGGCGTTGCCCCTCGTCTATCTTAAAATAAAAGCTATATCTTGCATTATTTTTTTCAATTAGGTGTTTGAACACGAATTGCATATAGTAAAAATATTTTTCTTTTTTAATTGTTATCCTAATAAGATAAAAGTTATACTTAAAAATTGTTTTAATAGTTATCATTATATTTAGCATTTTTAAAAAAACACCAAAATTGACCAAAATATGCGTATATATTTTGTACTCACTTGCGTCATTTATATTTCAGATTTTATTTACCCGTCATCAGCTTATTTGTCCCCTCTCCTTACTAATACCCCTTTTCCTGTCCAGTAGTTATGTATGCTTTTAAGTAGCGCAGCCACTAAATAAACTTGTGTCTGTCTGTATGTCTACTAGTCAATTATTCGGCTGTAGGAACATTTTGAGCACACTCAACGTCAAAGACGTTTGGTCTAAGCCGCAGGAACTTGGCCAGAAACGATGATAAACCAGGCTGAGATGGAACGAGCAACAACAACTAAATTATGCTAAAATGAATAACTGATCAGGAATCCTTTTTTAACATCTCAAATTATACTCACCTAAAGTAAAAAAAATCTATCTTAGTAGTTATTAATTGTTCTTATTTTATCTTAAATATTGCTGCGCTACTTACGTTTCCAACTATCCTTGTTCATTTAACGTAGATTTAGGGGGAGGGCTAGGAGTTGAAAGATTAAATTGTAAAACTAAAGAAGTATGAGATGTAGAATTAGGATATAATTCTAGAGAGGGGATGGGGGGTGAACTGGCCAAATAAAAAAATATGGTTGGAGATGGTAATGGGTGCAAGGGTTGGTTGGTTGGTTAGCCACCTGTTATACAATGAATCCTTATAGTAAAGGGGTTGCCGCATTCCTTACTGGCGCCATTACACTATGGTTCAAACAATTTATTTGTGTTCAAAACTATTTTAATTAATTCATATAGATTTTATTATTAGATGCGCTGCATTAGGTTTTTATTTTATGACGAATTTTTTACCGAAACTTAAAAATTTTTCCTGATAAATAGCTTAAACCGGTAACTTAAACCATCTCTTTTCTTTAATTTTTGCACATTGTGAGCCCACATTATTTTTCCCTTTTGTTAATTTCCCTTGTCTTACCTTTTTCTTTACACCACTTTATGGCCAAACCTAATTTTCGTTAGGAAAAAAAAACAATAGGTATCCACTACCCACTTTTTAGAAGCGAAGCTAATTCTACTTTTTTATGTTGATCTGTCTGTTTGCCTGTCCACAAGGGGGGTCTTGAATTAATTTTGCTGATATCACAAATAGGGGACATCTAATTTCTATGGGCTTATTTAGCTGTTTTAAAAGATAGATGGTTGATTTTTTTTTGTTAAGATTTCCGTCAGCAATGAGCATCTACTCTAAAACTTTGTGTTCAACTATTTTATTGTTCTTGTAGTTATGTAATATTTAATGTTTTACGGTGTTTTCATCCTTGTTAAAAGTTTAAACTTGTCTCCTTCCTTTTCAATGTTTTTGGCTAATTAAAACTAAATTTTTGTACAAAACGATTTTTTTCTCAAGCACAATATTCTCTTGGAAAATTTAATTGTTTGGTTGTATTTTTAAAATGTTACAAGTGTAACAGCTTCTAGGGGATATGGTTGGTAACTTAGGGCTACAATAACTATTGCAGACAACCAACCCTTTGATTACATATCTTTTGTCTGTAAGTCCAAATTGTGGAATGTGTATGGTGATGCGTTGCAGCTGTTCTCGACCAAGTCATTTACCACACTCTTACTATTCATCTCACACATCTGACACAGCAGCAGTAGATACAGATTTGTGCTGAGTTTCGAACCCATTATACATATTTCATACCACAAGCGGATGCGCAACATTTACGCTACAGTCTTATGTCTTAACTCCAAGATTAACTTAAATGTTCTTGGTTTAGCATCTTTTCGTTGTAATAGGTAGAAAAAATTAAGATCTCAAAAACGTTTGAATTTCAAAAAAAAATATCTGATCCAAAGAAATCGAGAATAATTACCAAATATCTATAACCTATGATTAAAAACAATTTTCAACTGACATTAACCAAAGCTATTATGATATTTATAAAACAAGGATTACAATGTACACAAGTTCGATTTCGATAAAAATAAATTTGAAAGAGAATGATGCATGGAATATCTCCATTAGGGCATTTCGAAAAGATTGATTGTCTACGTAGGAACAGGTTAAGACATCCAACTGAATTTTAAAGTTATAAAATGACGATATCACCGAGACTTACGCGCGGCTGCCGAGCCGGGTATTTTAGTGTTATGTCTGTAGATTAGAGTCAAAACTAATTTATAAAAAAAAGAATGATTATTTTGATTGCTAAGATACATGCAAATGGAAATACATACATAAATACATATATGCAAATAAATATTTATGTGAAGCTATATGTATAACAAACAAACCTATTTAATATTGTCCCTGACATTGTGACGTACAGACCCCAAAACATAAATGTTAAAAGCTTCGCTCTCAAAAAATGTGAAAGATATTATACACTGTAAACAAGTTTAAATGATAGATAATTATAAGTGTAAACAGGCTTTGAACTCATAAAGTATTTGCTTTCATTATTATTGTGTCCTAACAAGGGACAGTCAATTAATAGACCTTATTTGTATTCTAGAAGCAGTAAAATGTGCGTCTTTGCATATGGAAGATGCACCTTAAGATTTCAACATTCTTCCGAATATTGCAGGGGGAGGCAGGTGTCATGACTTGTCAGAAAATAGCTTGGAACCATCCCAACGCTTAAAATAAAATTGGGACCCTTTGAGGCTTCCCTACAATTAATTGAGAACTCTATTGGGCTAGTGGTAAGCGAGATATTTACGGTTAAAAATACCTTACTAATACTTTACAGACAAGGGATTAATAATCAATGTTATATATAAAATAAAGGTTAACAAAAAAACTGGCATAAAGGTTTCAGATAAAGTATCTTCTAAATGGATGATTTTGTGTTTCTCTTTAGAACTGATAAATTAAGCTTGATATACACCTAAACCCTAAATATTGTCCAAGTATGATGATAATAATGTGGGCGCCACCCCCCGCTGACAAACAAAAGGATTCTTTCTGACCAATTTGCTGGAAAGATCAACTCTTTGAGCGCCGCGCGGCTCACATTAAAAAAAAACAAGACAGGCTAGTAGGGGCCATTATCAGTTATTGTTATAGAAAGTGATCAATAATAAATATTGCATGGCACATCAAAGCATTTCATTAGATTAGAATTTAATTTTATTAGTTGGCCAGTTAAAATTGGGTTTCAGTCCAGATTTTTATATGGATTCATTTTAGAAAATTAGTTTTTAAAAGATTGTAAATTTAGATCTAGACATAACGTTGGTTTTAACCTATTATATTTAGCCTGACGTTAGGATTCACACTAAATATAATGAATATCTTGAGACACTAAAATCATAATATGTTTAAAGAGGAATAATATTTTAATTTTCTTCGACCCATCATGTCTTTTGAATGATATACAGAAAGGCTACAGAAACTATACTAAATTAGTTAAATTTGTTTGATTAGATGGTTATCCTATTACTAAAGTTTTTAAAATTAAAGGTAGAGGCTATGGGCGATGTCGCTTTTACTTCTTGTTCAGGATTGCCACTAAAATCTTATCAATAAATGATATTTTGACCACGATATTCATATTCAATCCACTTTTTGAGACGAAGTATAAAAGTAGAATAGGATAAGTACTTAATTACAACATTAGTTGGCATATTACCACAATACTAGTGGCTTCGCAGATAGCCTCTATGGGTAGGTAAAAAAAGTTTGTTGAAGAAATCGACCTATTTTTACAATATAAAGCCTTAAACCTGCCCATAATATGAAAAATCAGGGATATTTGATGGACAGACCTTCTTTGTATATTCTGCTCCAAAATTCACCTGTTATAACCAACCCTTTGATTTGTAAAAGAAATCTAGCTGGTAATGAGATCAGCCTATACCAAAAACGAAATTAATTTTTAAAAAATCACAAAACATATACGCGATTTTCAGCTGCAGTTGGGGGGCAACACTTATTAGAATTTACGACCTTTTTATCTGCATCCCCCCCCCCCTACATTATTTTAGATTTATTTGACTTGTTGGCTATATCTTATCCCTGTAAGAACATACCCAGTGTCTATCACCCTTACAACCATGCTTTAAATGTCACAAATCTGATATAAAAGCAATAGGTTAAAATTTAACCTCATCAACCGCGTTGGTTGTTTTTCTTAAAACTATGGTAGCTGACCTTAGTTTCTATGAAAATCTTAAAGAAAGGGGGCTTAATATACTAAATGTATTTTTTAAAAAGGTTAAGGAGAACCTAATAGGTCCAACAATTAGCGAAATCAGCAAGTTTGTACTAAATCCTAAAATTCTGATTATACGTTATGCCTAAAAATTTGATCTCCACCCTGAAGTGTACATTTGCAGAAATAGTTTGTTATCAGAAGCTTATCATAGATCATGGTCAGAACTCTGGATAAATTCAAATATTAAGAATCAACCAGGCACAAGGGTTACAGGGATAAATAAATATTTTATCAAAGAGGATCAACTATTGGGATAAGTAGTACCACAAGGTAAATATCACAAACAAATTTGTATAATTGTTGATTGATTGTTTTGGTCAGGTTAGATTAGGTTTGGTTATATTTGGAAAGCCCCGCTGGTTTAGTACATATCATTTAGTAATTTTCATTTCATCAAAAGTAAGGCTGGATGGTTTTCCGTGCTCTATAGACATTTTGAGGGAAAGCATCGATTGAAGTATTTACATCACTAATTATAGAGTAGCTGTGCTAATAAAAGTAAAATTGTTTTAACTTGAAATTGCTCTGTTAAAATTGTTAGCATTATAAATTTATATCGATGATTCGATTTGCAATTTCAAGAGTTTATGTCGACTATTTAGCTTTAATAAAAAGGTCTTGGTTGACATTATATCGAAAATATAATGACATTATAACTACATACTTATATTGACATAATAACGACGCAATTTTTTTACATGGAATTAATAAATGAATGTTGGAAAATTAATTTATTTTACATTTAAAAATTCCTGATTCTCTGATATTTCACGAACAGACATTTTTATCAGGTCAATTATATTTACTTAGCATGTAACGCCGCGGCTTTTCAATACTCTATTCTTTCCATTAGTGGAGTTTTTGCATTTAAATGTTTATATTTACTGTTACTTGTGTTTGTAGTTCTTGGTTTATTTGTTTGTTGTATTTTTTTTTTATAAACAAAAATTAAATTCAATAATAATTCTGTATTATAAGCAAGAAACAATATGCAATTGCACGCGTCTGATATATTTGCCGTTTAAAGGGAATTTTATAACTATATGGCAATAAATTCAGAGAAAAAAGGTAGGTAAGTAGAAGAAGAAAAAATTTAAGCCACCAAATTTTAAACAGTATCTAAGTCTAATTACATAGCTTTTATTTTCTTCTTGCACATACCTATCCCTGTATTCTCCAAGATGTCGTTCTTAACTGAGTATCAATTTGGTTAGGTATGTCTCCTAGATAATAAATGTATTATTATCATCTCATTAAAGGGACCCCTATTCTCATATTATCAGAAAATTATTGAAAAATTATTAAATCTTACTTCAATAGAATTATTATTAAATACTGCTGCTATGTCAAACGTTTAATATCAAAAGTCTTAATTAATAGAACCAAAAAATCAATAATAATCCAAGTTTTTTTTTTTTGGGGGGGGGGGGGGGTGGGGGGTTGGGAATGAGGTGTTTTGAAGGTTTGTGGGGGTTACATGCTTTCTTCCCCGCCCTGCAACCCATTACTAGCACAGTAATACCTTAGAGACTAAAATGTTCAATTAGAAATTTTTTTTTCTTTTGGGTTAGATTTAGAATACTACCAAAAAAAATTGAGAAAAATAAGAGTCAGGGTGTGGTGCAATCAATATTCATCTTAAATTTTAATTCTAAATTAAACAGGCATACCAAAATTTAAAATATCTTAGAATACACCCCCTGGTATAAGACATATGACTGTGCTACTGGCTGAATATTTTATATACACACACACATACATGCATCTCATTAATAGCACACAGCAGATTTGTCTCCAATTTAAATAAAATTATTGGGTTGTATAAATTTGAAGCATATATCTCTCGTATGTCAACCAGCCCCTTCATAATACGGCCCTTGTCTGTAGGCGTATTTTAATAATTATCTAATAATTCAACCTAAAATTCAAAACGTTAAAACTAAATAGTTGAAACTTGTTTTTGCAGTTTTTAATTTTTTTTTTAATCTGAAAGGGTATATAGGTTATCTGCATGGATTAGACATAAGGCCTTAACCTTTCAGGATAACTTTTCTGTAGAAAAGGTTGCTTATGACAATAACACATATAGGCGAACAATAAACAATTTTCTTTAGCTTTGCATTAAATCAATTAAATATTTGATTTTTTTGCGTTAACGGGCCCATAAATATAAAAAAATTATGGATTTTCTTTGTAAAAAAATGAAATATCAGCTTAAGCGTGTATTGAAAGCACGTAGATACGTATAAAATGTTAATGATATATGAAAGGATGACATAGAAATTGTGTTCACCTAGCCCGAGGGTACATATATGCGAACAACATTCAATATTTTTCGGGTTTTTGCCAGGAATAAGGGGATGGGTTAAAAAAACTTAAACGATTCCAGGGATAAAAGGGTAACATAGATGTTTTTTTCATTCTCATAAAAAATATAAGATTTAGACTAAGTAGCTCTAGTGTCATACAAAATCATTTTTTTTAAAATACCGGCAACTTCTATGATTTTTATGATTACTTTGCTTGTTCTTATAATGTATAATACTGTTAATGCTATGCTACAAAGAACAAAATTATCCTTGTTTATCTATAAAGGTTAGAAACAGTTTTTAAATTTGTAGCACCCCAATTTTGATGCTGCTCACAAAATTTTAATCATATCTCAGAAATTTTGTATTGAGCACAGTGATTATGGTGGTGTATGTATGGGTGTGCGAAAGGGGGGTTTCAAAATTCATATAGGTTTTTTGAAAACATTTAGTACTTTTAATTTTAATTGATAAATTGTATGATTACAAATCTTCTATTTGTACACTCCAGTAAACGATCATTGGTCCCTTCCCTCTAAGTGTCTATCGTGTACTAAAGACTCCTCCCTAAAAAATTGTTAATAAGGGGAGGGGGGCGGTAGATTTTTGCTATGCCTAGCTTTTGTTGGGGGCCCTGTAACTTCGGTGACCTAACCCTGCGGGTCTACCATGTATTTAATATAACCTATCTAATCTTACATACGATTATACATAAATAAACGAAAAAATAACCGACCCCCTTATTTTTAACTTATTTTGGAACAAGAGATGGTTTCTTTGCTCAACCTTGCATTTTCAGGGAAAAAGTTCGGTTATTTTAGCCCCCATTATAAACATACATTATAAGTACATCCCTTTAAAGCACACATCCATTCACATACCTTTATCATCTCTTGGTTCAAGATGGGTGTAAAAAATGAATTTATGTGCACGCACCTAGGTGTCTAAGGTACAATTTGGTAACTAGTTGAACAAATATTCAGGCACAGGCCAATATAATCATAATGCCAAATAATACAAACATTAACAAGGATCATTACGGGCTATAGCAGCAATCTATTTGAAATAATATTGTATAAATAATTTTTAGTTCACCAATGTTTTTTTTATGAGAACTTTTTAGAATAGTAGTAATTAACATACTAAGAAAACAAGGATGACAATGAAGCTCAAATTTTTTGAATGAATGTCGGGGAAAAATTTACTATAGAGCAGTGTCATACAATAATCATTAAACTTTAAAAATAGTGAAATAACGAAGCCTTAAAAATCACGCATCCTTTGAATCAAGGAAACTTAAAATCTAGGAATCGATCTAGCACTGCAATTAATAGACAAATTTTAATGAAACTTGATGGAAATATTTAAGATATAAGCATATGCAATCCCTGATAATTTCAGCTGTCAATCCTGAATAGGAATAGTAAAAATCACAAAAACCTAAAAATCTAGGAATCGATCTAGCACCCCAATTAATAAATAAATCTTAATAAAACTTGGTGAATTATTTTGAATGTAAAATAAATTAATCTCTGAAAGTTTCAGCCTTCTTTCTTGAATAGGAATTGAGAAAATCACAAAAAAATCACCCCAAGTAACGGACAGATGGACAAATCAATGTATAGATTACATGGGCATATGTCATAGGAATCTTCACTAAAAATTTCAGCTGTCTATCTTGAATAGGAGCCGAGAAAATCACGTTTCCGCTATAGCGTTGCGGACTGAATGACAAAGTGAATTATAGAGTAGCTGCGCTACTTAAAAAATCTATTATTTTACCCCATTTATAACCACTCTTGTTGATAAAATTATTGCCCATAGTTTGTACCAACCAATCATGATTTTATAATAGTCTTCAAAGTTGTAAATCCAACAAAGGAGAGAACTTGTATATAATACTTTGGGTACCGGTAAAATTCACAGTCCAATAAATCCTCTTTTAATTTTTTTTAATTTAGAAATTTTTAAATCTAGCTATATAAATTGTAAAGGTGAAATGTTTTTTGTTTATTTGATTTGGCATATTTTATATATTTTTCTATGGACTTCTTTGAAATCTGTAACTAAAGACCAAATAAGAAATCAACTCCAGACTAAGATATCGAGATAAATTTAACAAATTTTGAAAAAAAAACCAGCAAAGCATATGAATAAGTAATAATACTAATAATAATAAGTATATATGCAAACCATTTGCAAACTAATAAACATTAATTAATTTTACTAACATTTGGCAAATTACACACACACATACACACACACACAGTTCACGAAGTCAATAAACACTGTGAAGGTAAAAATTCGCATATGTTGAGATATTTACAAGATAATAAAAATTAACAATAGGCATTTTAGTTCTTTTTGATATGACGATATCATGTTTTTTAATGGACTCACACGTTCACTTATGGTTAGTGTGTATGTGTGTGTGTGTGTGTGTGTGTGTGTGTGTGTGTGTGTGTGTGTGTATGTGTGTATGTGTGTGTGTGTGTGTGTGTGAAGGAAACTTTATTTTAAACAAGGATGATAAGATCTATAAAAGCAAGGCTCAACAAATAAGAAATATAAAAAAACAACGCATTTTAAATTGAACAATATGTATAAGCAACAAGGATGACAACATCCATAAAAGCGAAGCTCTGAAACGATAGGACACAAGGACATTAACACTTGTATAGTGCCAGAACTGAATAATCCGAATATAAATGAATAAGAGTCAAAGCAAAATTGTGAGTAAATTTGTTGAAAAACTTCTTGATACAGGATAATGTTTATGGACATACTTACATTTTTAGGACTTGATTTTAGAGTTGCTTTGCTTATATTATTGTACTTTGTTGTCCCATGAATCAGTATACCAAAAATCAGAACATTCGGATAATTAGATCATAAAAAAATTTTTTTGTTAAAAAAGTAAAAAAAATCAACATGTTTAAAATGGACGTACGGACATTCTGGTAATGATTATAGAGTTGCTACGCTTTCTAAATCATACCTAACTACTTCAGGAATCACCATGCAAAGTTTGAAATCGATAGGACAATTCTAACATGCCTAAATTAACAAAAAAAAGCTATCTGTCTAAGGCGTACGGACGGACGGACGTACGGACCGACCCTAATTATAGAAAAGCTTCGCTTTTAAAAATTTTGGTGAAATCTATCCCAAAATAAAAGAGCATTAGTTTTAAAAAGACCTAAAAAGGTTTCCTTTTAGTAATTATAAAGTTGCTGCGCTTTGTATATTTCTGTTACAGGAAACATCATGTCAAATTTCAAATCGATAGGACTATTCGATTTCTAACATGCCTAAATTAACTAATTAAGACTCTGGTTACATACCATAATTATAGAAAATCTTCGCTTTTATTAAAATGAATAAATATACATAAAATTTTAACAATCTTTAAAAATTTTTTTAGTGTAGACCTAAATATGCAAATAATAGTGGCGAACTACACCAATATTATATGTGATATCACTTTATTATTCTTATCAACAGAAAATGTGAATTATAATGATTATTATAGGTTGATAATTCTGCAGATGGGCTCAGCTTCTTCTTGATTCATAACAAATCTTACGGTGCTGCTACGAAAAGATTTACGCAACAAAAAATTGTTGCATTTTGAAAATCTTAATCGATGTCACCTAAAATTAATCCAGCAGCAAAAATTTATTTCGTAGCATCAAAGATACCATATATTAAAAATTGTCCGTTTCATACTTTTGGCATTTTCTGTCTGAGTTTTCTATAATTAGGGTCGGTCCATCCATCCGTCCGTCACGGATAGCTTTTTTCGTTAATTTAGACATGTTAGAATTGTCCTATTGATTTCATTTTGCATGGTGATTCCTTTAGTAGTTAGGTACGATTTAGAAAGCGTAGCAACTCTATAATCATTACCAGAATGTCCGTACGTCCATTTTAAACATGTTGATTTTTTTACCTTTTTAAATAGCTTTTTTCGTTAATTTAGGCATGTTAGAATTGTCCTATCGATTTCAAATTTTGCATGGTGATTCCTGTAATAGTTAGGTACGATTTAGAAAGCGGAGCAACTCTATAATCATTACCAGAATGTCCGTACGTCCATTTTAAACATGTTGAATTTTTAAACATTTTTAACAACAAATTTGTATGTGACCTAATTATCCGATTGGTCTGATTTTTGGTATACTGATTCCTGGGACAACAAAGTACAATATTATAAGAGAAGCAACTCTATAATCAAGTCCTAAAAATGTAAGTATGTCCATAATCATTATCCTGTATCAAGCAGTTTTTCAACAAATTTACTTACAATTTTGCTTTGACTCTTGTACATTCGCATTCTGATTATTCAGTTCTGACATTATACAAGTGTTAATGTCCGTTTGTCCTACCGTTTCAGAGCTTCGCTTTTATGGATGTTGTCATCCTTGTTAATGCTATAATCTTTTTTGTGCTTGTGTATTTTGTATCAAGTATAAATATGGATCAATACGTACGAGTATGGTAGAAGTAACAAATAGAATACTGTATCCACGTGTCTGATTATCCATATGGGGGAATTTATTTTTCCCAGAAACATGGGTGTTTTCCCTGAAAGCGCCTATTAAGCACTGATCCCCCCCCCCCCTTATTTTTAAAAAGTAAATTGAAAATATTGAAGGGGGAGAATTCCCTTACCAATATGTTTAACCCCTGCAGGGAGTATAACTGTGGTCCTTAACCCCGTAGGAATGCCAAATACCCAATATAACCTAACCTAATTCATAAAAACACATAGAAAATCTAACCCCATCCTGTTTATTTTCAATTTATTTCTAAAAAAAGAGGTGGGGGGGGGGGGTTATGCTTCACAATACATTTTGAGAGAAATTGCTGATTATTGTTTGATACCAGCAGAAATAGGTACAAAATTGATCGATATGCAACTACAATAATAATCAAAATAAAAAGTACCTAACGTGTATATGTGAATAACTTTACCAATAACTCTACAATTTTAAGGAATCTTCTTCATGATCATTGGCATATAGTGGGCCATTTTATTTATGTATTGTGAAGGGGGGGGGGGGGAGGTGCGAGTCAACACTTCCTGTAGAAATGAAAACTATGAAAGTATATATGAATCAAATTCGGAAACTTGTTTGAAAAAAAAAATATTTAACATTTAACAATTTGATTTGTTTAACTCTAATTGTTATAATTGCTTAACATTCAACCATCTGTACTTGGTTTTTATATTTTATTGTAATTTTTAAGTATGTGAATTTTTGATATATGTGTTTATGTATTTTGAATAATAACACAATAGTATGGAACAAAAAAAATCCAGATCTTAAAATAGAAAAATAGTCTTATGCGGGGATTTTGAAGAGTAAATTGTTAATTCTAAATATAGAGCCATGCTAATGTACATATATATGGCGGGAGAGTAGAGTGTTAATTCTTAATATAGAGCCATGCTAATATACATATATATGGTGGGAGAGTAGAGTGTTAATTCTTGGGAAAAAATCAACTTTATTTGTCTGAAAATTACCTCTTTGTGGTGGAACATTAACTAGTCTTCAATCTTTACAAATAAATCTAATTTTTTAAGTAATCTTATACTAATCTTGTAACTGTTTTTATTAGATAATCTCAGATAATACATAATACATATAACAATAAGATAAATATGAGAATTTTTATTATTGAATCAATGTTTCCCCTTTCAGTTGTCCTTGCTATTTCTCAAAAAGGATCTGAAACAATTATTCCCCTAATTTAGAGCAAAGCTATTCGTTATTAAATACATTATTTATTTGAGAATTAACCTTTATCCTACAATATAAAGTATTAAGGCTTTTCTGTCTAAAGCTAAAGATATCAGAAATTAATAATCCAAATTGAATATACTTTTTAGGGAGTTTTTTTAATTGTGTGTTTGGTTGACACCATTCGCCCATTCCTTGAGGCTATGGGAGAAGTAACTACTTAATTCATAATGTAAAAAGGCATGATTAACATAATTATTTTTTTTGTATTTATTTATTTGTTTGTTCATAATAAATCGGAGGCAGCATGTTTTAATACAACTTTTTTTCTATTTCTTCGGATGTTTGATGTTCTTGGTCCCTGGAAAACAAATTTGATGATGCTATGATGCTATCCAAGACCAATACATATACAGTTGGGTGCAACAAATACACCATTCCTGAGTAGAAATATGATTTAATTTTATGGGGTAAAAAAAAATTATAAAATAGCACGTTTATCCTTTGCTATGAAGTCTGGTAAAATGAAACTAATGGAAAACTGCAAATTTTACTCCAAAAATTAGCTTAAAAACTTAAGAACTATTAAAGATTGTTATTTTTGATACTTAAGAAAGCCATAAAGTGTGTTACCTTTTTTATGTTTAATTATTATTTGGCCACAGCTTGGTCAAAAATGCTCACAAATCAGACGTTTTTTGACCGAAGATGCTCAAATGGTTCCCTAACAAGCCCAATCAATCAGTTTTAAGATATCTTTATATTTTAAGGAAAATTGATGAAAATACCAAAAAAAAGGCAAATTTGGGTGTTACCTTTTACTTTTCTGCCATTTTTAAAGTTTAATTCTGTTAAATTAGCTATTCTTGAAGGGATTTATGCATTGATTATACTGATACATAATATTGTGCAGAAATTAATGTATTTCAAAGAACGAAAATTTGGAAAGTAAGAAATTTGACCTCTATCACTTCAGAGGACAGCTGCAAACCTCCAGTTGACAGGATGTAGTAAAATACTTGTTAGCAATAATAATTAGCCCAAAAAGTAAAACAAAATTATTTTAATATGGGAAAAAAATGATAATCTAAATCTTAATTTTGGGGATGATGATCTTAAAGACGCTCTTGCTGTTGGTGATGATGACCCAGATGGTATCCAAATACATGAGCATTATGACAACTTATCTTTTAAACTATGGTCCGATTTTTGTATTTGTAGCATTCTCCAATCAAGAGAAATCCCAAAACATACAATCATGGTTTTTAAATTCTCCAATTCATAAGGTAAATATAGTAGTTTTTAAAAGATGGTTATATTTCTTGTTACAACTTTTAATTGGAGGCTGCTACAAATACAAAAATTGGACCATAGTTCAATAGATGAGTTGTCATAATGCTCATGTACTTGGATACGATCTGGGTCATCATCACCACCAGTAGGAGCGTCCTTCAGATCATTATCCCCAAAATTAAGATTTAGATTATCATTTTTTTACCATATTAAAAAACTTTTTGTTTTAATTTTTGGGCTAATTATTATTGCTAACAAGTATTTAACTACATCCTGTCAACTGGAGGTTGGCAGCTGTCCTCTGAAGTGATAGAGGTCGATTTTCTTATTTTTAAAATTTTCTTTCTTTGAAATACATTAATTTCTGCACAATATTATGTTTCAGTATATTTCAATGCATAAATTCCCTTAAGAATAGCCAATTTAACAGAATCAAACTTTAAAAATGACAGAAAAGTAAAAATAAGTATTTTTTCTGTTGATTTTATGGTATCTGTGCATATAAAAGGTAACACCCAAATTTGCTGTTTTTTAGTATTTTCATAAATTTTTCTTGAAATATAAAGATATCTTAAAACTGATTGATTGGGCTTGTAAAGGACCCATTTGAGTATCTTTGGTCGAAAAAGGTCTGATTTGTGATCATTTTTGACCAAGTTGTGGCCAAATAATAATAAAACATAAAATAAATTAACACACTTTATGTAAGATAGACATTTATAGAAGATATGTTAACCCTTATGATAGATAGATATTCCTATGAAGGAGAAATGTATATGTCCAATATTTATAGTAACATATTCTTATGCATTAAAATATAATATTATTAGAAGACTGATTTAGCGACCCCAACTGATATATACATACATATATGTATATGTACATATTTTATCTACATATTTGTTATATAAATACAATGTGTCCTTCTGAGGGGAAAACCTATCCTGATCTATAGAATGAGCCCACGTATTTTATGATATTCCAAGAAAAAAAGAGGATAAGTAAATGAATAAAATAAAATCATTTGATATGGTGGTATATTGTAAATTAGTAAATTCACTTTTAATTACATGCTATATTCACAGTACTTGAATGGTTTATTAAAAATTGTTACAACCTCGGCCTTTTAAAACATGAAGGGAGTTGTTGATTAAAATTTTAGGAGTGTTTAAATAAATTTACAGAATTACTACTATACAGTACATTTCTAAACAAACACTTGTGATTTATTTTGCAAAAATTATTTTATTGATAAATCTGTAATTTTACTAATGTACTTATCTGTATATTACTCATGCTGCTAATAGAAACTGGTAGTTATATATAGAGAGGGGGGAGCTTATCATGATTCCCCAATTTTTCCCCGACTCAAATATATATGGTACTACAAAAAAGATCCAGAATATTTTTTTTTGTAAACAGCTATTCTACAGTGATATGTGACGCCCTGAGGTTTTAAGGTAGTGATGTCAGCCATTTACCCCAGTTTCTTATGCTAATGTTTAAAAATCATAAATTGGATCATTTTATGTTAGAAAAGTTTTTTTTTAGCTTCTTTGCATTTTTTTCATTTTAATGCTAGCTTGGAAGATAAAAGAATCTATATTTCAACAAAAATTGGAAAAATAAATTTTGATAATAATTCTAATTCATCTGTAATTTTGTAGACCCCCCAAATCCTGTATCCCTCCTTGGAGGGGTAGCATTTGTCCAGATGGTTCCTTACATAATACAGGTAAAGGATACTGAAAGGCATTTTCATTTTTCATGGACCACAAACAAAACTTTTAAAAATCTTATTTTTATTCCTTTTTATTTTGTATTTCAACCTTTTTTGTGACCGGGGGGAGGGGGGGGTAGGATTAAATTGTGCCCGAAGACTCCAAAAACTATTATCACTGGGGAAGAAAACTTATTTTTTTTGGTGTAAAATATTAAAACTTTTATGGTTGCCCAAGTTGTAGGTAAACTTTGTATTGGGGGAGGGTTAATATTTTTCCCTCCACCCTTTTTCCCTTAAATGTCCCTGTTATACATCTAGTCTAATACCTCTATTGCTCCTAGAGAATCTGTTCACAGCCAAAGGGCGTGGGAAATTGTTTGAGTTCTGATCTGGATCGATATTTTCCCTGCTCTTAAACAATCAACATTATTGTACATTTATGTGTACACTAATATCTAATATACGCAGTTCATGTATTTTAGTTATTTTCAATTAATGTCTTTTATTTGGACTAATTAGACAATGAATATTTTTTGGAATACTAAGCAATAATCTAAGTATAGAAATCTGGTGGAATGAATCAATGATAACAAATGTACTTTGAAGAGACAAAATCTTTAGATATATTTTAGAAATGTAATATTACATAGACAATTGCGTCAATTTACATTAAAATCTACTTACAAATTCAACTTTTTAGCACCTTTTAACTAACAGTTTATACATTAATAGTTTGAGATAGATGTACTTCCACACCTTACTTTATACCAAAAAAATGACAAATTTGTAACAAAAAAAAAGTATTACAAGTTAATTCACAAGATTTTTTTGTATGAAATTATATGTACGTAAGTAATTGATTCGGAAAATGATCAGTATTACTGAATCAATTTTTTTTTCATTCTATGGAATCTTCATTAGTCCCCAGAAAGATTTTAGGCTATTATATATTTAAATTTCAATTCATGGGATGGTTTTAATCTATAGATCTTCAGGTGTACAGAAAAATATTATAGGTTTCTCAAATTTTAGCATATTTTATGTAAAATTGAATATGCTAATTTTCATTTTAATTATATGTAAACTATGTATATTTCTATTCAATGCCATAAAGTCGACACAAACCACTGAAGTTATCAATACAAGTTTAACAGGGAAGCGTACAAACACAGATGTGTGATTGTGTGCAGGGAGGAAGGGAGGGGACAATGGGCAGTTAATTCAATTTTATAGTTGTGACACTTTAAGGTTGAAAAACCAGATAATTCCAGATAAAGTGAGATTTTCTGATAGTGCAACTTTTATTGGAAATTTATTTATTTTTTAATTAATTTTAATTCAAAATGCACCATCCCCCAAACGCTACTTTACTAAAAGCCCATGATTTTCAAGATCAAGAACTTGGTAGCAATTCATTTACCAAAAAATATCAGTTTTAGTCTCTAAGAGTAGAAAAATTGCATAAAACCGTTTTTAGATGTTATGATAAAAAAACAAAAGCATTTCAGAATCCAAGGAGGGGGGGTAAAAAAATTTGCGGCGCGCTTCACGCGCCATTTTATCCCGCCCCCCCTTAAAAAATGTTTACCCCCTCCAAATAAAAAAGCTTGAACGCCCCTGCCAGGACCTTTATGAATCTTCCCTAAAATGTATAACCTAACTGGATCACCAAATTCTTTAGCTAGATACAAAAAAACTTACTACTTTTTATAGGACGTGCGGCTTCGCCCCTAGCCTCTCGGGGCTTTGTCCCAAGAGGTTTAATAAAACCAATTTTTCATATTTTAGATTTAAAAGAAAAATTCAAAAAAAAATTTTTTTTGGGGGGGGGGATTTTTCATTTTTGGGGGGGTTGTGGGTGTCCCACCCCCCAAGAAAATAGTTATAAACCTTCCCGGGGGACCTATGAGAAGCTACTCTGTAAAGGAGAACCCGAGTGGTTCAGCGGTTAGCAAGATCCTTTGCTACAAACAAACAGACAGACAAACAAACAGACATCATTCTACTTCTTATTATAGATATTGGCGCAGCTACTATTTAAGTAAGAGCATGTTAAAAATTGACGTACGGACTTTCTGGTAATAATTTAGTTTCTCGTATTCATTCGAATCCGGTGGACACGAACCGGTTCTCATCAATACGAAAAAACTATGTCTAGCACGTGCCTTCGTCACCTCAGGGCTAAAAAAACTGGTTTTAATCTAATAATTGTACATTCTATATCCGCGGAAAGAGGTTTATAATACGATGAAAGAAATAACTATTCTATGGTTTCTAAATCATCATGAATAATGAACAAAAATTATATAAAACAATTGTATTAAAAATTATTAAAATTACATCAAAATAATGAATAAATTCTAAATACATAATACATCATATCACAATAGAACTGGTAAGGAAATACAAAACAATTTAAGTTAAAATAATTAAATAAAAAAATAAATCACTTAACACCTACAAAAATATTATGTCAATGGTAAGTAAATAAGCTCAATAAATATTTAAATTCAATAGGTATTTAATTTGTTAGTTGTCCTATGGTAAAAATATTCATTAGTTCTACTTTTTAAAATCTCAAAAATTTGCTAGTTTAAAGTATTTGTATGACCTACCTATATAGTTACACACAATAGGTATAAACAAAATAACTTAATTAAAAATGTTTAGCTTGTGGCTTCCAAAACTAAGTGTTCGATTTCTCATTTGTTTTGTATTCAGATTTATGATTCTAATTCTAAATAACATTAATGGTCTAGTTACACAAAATTACTTTTTTTGTTAAAATCTTAATAAAACATATTTTGGAAAGTATCAGAGAAAACAAATGGAAAAAAGTAAAATAAACTTTTAAATGACCCCCTTTTAAATAAAATTTAAAGAAAATAAAATTATGTAAATGTCAAACTACAGACCACCCCTACGCGCTGCAGATACCCTCCGTGATCTATCTTAAATTCTTTCTAGCACCATATCAAGCTTCTTCTTTCAGGAAAGCTAATTTTCCCTTTGTAGTCGTCTGAAATAAATATTTTTTTTAGCATTTAGCTTATCTTAAAGACAAAACAAGGATGACAACATCCATAAAAGCGAAGCACTGAAACGGTAGGACAAACGGACATTAACACTTATATAGTTTCAGAACTGAATAAGAATATAAATGTATAAGAATCGGAGCAAAATTGTAAGTAAATTTGTTGAAAAACTGCTTGATACAGGATAATGTTTATGGACATACTTACATTTTTAAGACTTGATTATAGAGTTGCTTTGCTTATAACATTATACTTTGTTGTCCCAGGAATCAACATACCAAAAATCAGATCAATCGAATGATTAGATCACACAAAAATTTGTTGTTAAAAAAGAAAAAAAGTAAAAAAATCAACATGTTTAAAATGAACATACGGACATTTTGGTAATGATTATAGAGTTCCTACGCTTTCCTAATCGTACCTTACTACTAAAGAAATCACCATGCAAAGTTTGAAATCGATAGGACAATTCTAACATGCCTAAATTAACAAAAAAAGCTATCCATTTGTGACGGTCGGACGTACGGACGGACCGACCCTAATTATAGAAAAGCTTCGCTTTTAAAAAATAATTCGGCAATACTGGATTTATGTCAATAAATACCAATGTGATTATTACCTAATGGTACCTAAGTAAAAAACCATAACTGGAAACTACTTTTCTCAAAATTAGGTAGGAAATAAGAATGAAATTATAACCAAAAAGCAATTTTCTAACTGTTAATAATTAGTGACAAAGGTACAGGTATGATTTGAAATGTAAATCTGTTTGTCTTTATGCTTCGCTACTTAAAGATGTTTTCATCTTTGTTTAGATAAAAATGTATACATACCTTATTAATTTTGTTCTTCTCCTGGAAACCTATATAGGCAGTATCACATATCCTGCTTTTTTGCATTTTATACAAAGTTTCATCTGAAAAATATTAAAGATTCTTATAGAGTTGCTTATAAGTCATCCCTAACTGTTATAGAAATCATCATGCCATGTTTGAAGTCGATAGGACAATTCTAATCTGTTTAAATTAACAAAAAGAGCTAACCGCAATGGACGGACGTACAGACAGACCGACCCTTATTATAGAAAAGCTTTGCTTTTAAAATTTGTATAATATCATCACTAGACTAAATTTTATCTTGGGATGTAATTGTAAAGCTCTCTAGAATGGAGAACTATATTAACATACAAAAAACGTATTACAATATATATAAGGATACAAATATTACATTATATAATCTTGTCAATAAAACATTTTAAAAAAAGGAAACCAAAAATCGCAACGTGTCACTAAATGTGTGTATATGAAGACGTTTGTTTGTGTGTGTATTTCTCTCTAAAATTTTTATACACTGAACTATAATCAACAGCAGAAAATATATTCTATTAGCGTAGCTACTTTATGACGCATTTATTTTAATTTTGATTAATGAAAATTATCTAACAGCAATTTAATTATTAATCTAAAAAATAAATAAAATATTTTCTGTAATTATAACTGCAAACAAGTATTCCAGAATTATTTTTTTTTGTTTCTGATAAGTCATTATGATTTTAAAATTTTTAAACTAAAAGATTTCTGTCTGCTTGTTTATTGTTTATCTTTTTATTATTGCGCTAGTTTTTATAAGAATGCCCCGTCATGTTGCATGATTTCTCGTGACGTCATTCATATTTTAGTCCCCAAAGTCAGTCAGAAACTGCTAAATTCATGCACATTCCCTTTAAGCCAGTCCCCAAAGTCTGAGACTCCTAAAATATGAATATTCGATCCATTGTCCCCTCCCTTCCTCCCTGGATTGTGTGGATAATTTTAATAAATATATATTATTAGCTATCATTACTTACACTAATGTGTGAAAATTGTCAGTTTTAAGCTCACATTCATAACGTCAAAAATAACAGATTTTATCATATTTGCATTTCGATAAAATGACATATTATAACTCGGTAAGTAATGGCAGACTAGTTTAGAGGGTAGTACATTAGAGGTCTCCGACCTCTCATGCTTTAATATGTGTTCAAAATGTTCAACATTTGAGGTATAGTTTTATTTTAGAAAATAGCCTTAAACCTTCCTTGGACTGTAAAGCTTAGTAAATGTCGTGTCAAAAAAACCTTTGCAAAAACTATTCTATTATTATTTGCTATCGATTTGAAAACAAATTAAGTGAAATAATAAAAACGTAACAACAATGCGAAAATATAATTTCTCGTACTCATTCGAAACCGGTGGATTAGAACCGGTCTCATCCATTCGAAAATCATTCATCGTAATATATAAAAGGCACGGGCTATATTACATTATATTACATTAAAATTAACATGTACTTTGATACATTAAATCATAAAGTAAAGATTAAGATAAGTAAGTGACATTATTAGGTCTATAAATTGAATCTGATACCAAGATTGAAATTTGTATCATATGGCACTACGGCTATGTACTTAACTGACAGATTTTTATATATTGTATATTAAATACAAGCATGAATATATCCATAAGTATAATACAGTTGCATTTATATCTAGAGCCCCACACCCTCTCCGTTGATTGCTCTAGGGTTTTAAATGCTTTTTTTCACCTTTAGTATAAGAGACCCCTAGATGCTAGGGGTAAGGCCACTAGTATATGTGTATAATGTTTGTATTAATATAAAAAACAAGGATGACAACATCCATAAAAGCGAAGCACTGAAACTGTAGGACAAACGGACATTAACACTTGTATAGTGTCTGAACTGAATAATCAGAATATAAAAGTATAAGATTCGAAGCAAAATTGTAAGTAAATTTGTTGAAAAACTGCTTGATACAGGATAATGTTTATGGACATACTTACATCTTTAGGACTTGATTATACAGTTGCTTCGCTTATAATATTGTTCTTTGTTATACCAGGAATCAACATACCAAAAATCAGATCAAACGGATAATTAGATGACATAAAAATTTGTTGTTAAAAAAGTAGAAAAATCAACATGTTTAAAATGGACGTACGGACATTCTGGTAATGATTATAGAGTTGCTACGCTTTCTAAATCGTACCTAACTACTACAGTAATCACCATGCAAAGTTTGAAATCGATAGGACAATTCTAACATGCCTAAATTAACGAACAAAAGCTAACTATCTCGGACGGACGTACGGACGGACGGACGGACGTACGGACGGACGGACGGACCGACCCTAATTATAGAAAAGCTTCGCTTTTAAAAACGTTTAATACAAGAGACTCCCAACTAACTTTTCCTTACTTACTTTTTCGGACAGATGTACATTAGTTATATGGTATCACTATCTGCGCTACTATCTATGTATCAAAATATTAACTCCACATGACTGATTTTCAGCAGCGTAGCTGCTTTACAACTAGAGTGTGTCGTTCGTACATGGTTTACATGGGCTACATGCATCAACAAAATCGTTTTTAACTGTACTTAAATGTTTTTTTTCATTTTAAAATCATTATTGGGACGTACTTTTGGAAATGGTTATTCTTTTCATCTTAAGAGTCAGGTGTTAAAGAAGGTGTCCGTTTAATTCCACACATTTATCAAATTATTAAATAATTAGAACTGCATATTTCTGTCTTACAATAGCAAACACTACTTTTTTTTTTCTTCATAAATAAACACCATCTTTGATTTTATTGTGTCTATTTGCAAATATGAAAGAATACGCAGATGGGATATTAAGCTGAAGGTAATGCACATCTGAAAAAATAACCTTGCTCTCGGTTGAGAATACACAATTGACAGTTTCATATCATACAAAAATAATATAGATATTAGCTTTACTCCCAGCATCTGACACTAAATTACAATTCAGGGCATCATCAGCCAAAGTCAACCTAAGCCTTACTCAGCTCTACAGCTATCATAAGCCCCATTCATCTCCAGGTACTCCAAGCCTCACCCAACCACGCCCACCATCAGGCTCAGTCAACTTGACTCAATAAAACAACCCTCAGACACAACATTTATTAACTGCAGCACTATAAATCCTTCACCATTCAAAGCCACTCTCAGCCACAGCCACAGCCAAAGCCAAGCTCAGCTACAACCACACTAAATCTTACTCACCCTGAGCTTCACCCAACATAAGCCAACCTAACTAAGCCTCAGATACTCAGCTGAAGCCGCCTAAAATAAAACAAAGGGCTGTGCAATCAAAGAGTTGATTTCTGTCCATTCAACTATGGTCGAGTATAATACATCCCATTTTATGAGTTAATGGAATATCTGTTTTTAAGAAAATATATCCTGAAACAATAATATTCCATGAAATTAACCATATGTCATATATGTATACAATCCATAATTATACAGAATTTATGCTACCAATAAAAAACAAGTGTTGTAAGTTTGACTAATCGCCTTCAGCATCTCATTCTCATTTTACTACACACAATATGTAGAATATGCAATAACACACACATACACACACACAGAAACACACATACACACAGATTTTTGTCCAACAATTAGAACAATGCAAGGGTTAAATATACAAAATGACATAGCTAAAAATGTTTTGCTAATTAAAATTCATTCTATTGCATATCTATAAGTTGCAAAAAAATAACTTTCTATTTACGAAAACTTAAAATTAAGATTATTTTTTTTTTAAATATGATTTAAACATAGTAGTTCTATAAGACTATAACATTTGTTGATGGTCGGTCGGATGGTCGGACATAGTCTAGATCAAGAGAGCTATTTTGAATTTTAATTGCAGATCAAACTAGTACTGCCATGGAAGGCTTTTTTTAATAATAGAAAGATATTTTGAATTAGGGATATTATCACTTACAAAAATGGAACACATTAAAAATATATGTACATATGCAAGGAAATATTCTTTTCTTCAACGGCCATCTGCTGTGTGTTGATGTGTGTGTGTGTGTGTGTGTGTGTATGTTTGTGTGTGTGCGAGTGTGTGTGTGTGCGAGTGTGTGTGTGAGTGTGTGTGTGTGTATGTGTGTGTGATGTGAGTGAGAGAGCCTTTAACTTGCATCTGTTGACATAATCAATAATGTGAAATATTTTCATATGATAAATCAGATCTAGGAATATAGGATTATAACTAGTTAGCATATACATGTCATTATTAAAAGCGAAGCTTTTCTATAATTAGAGTTTGTAAACAACATCAAGGCAATTGTTCTTTTTGTAAGTTGTAAGCATAATCGTTCTACTTAGAATTGAAATATAATTTACTTAAAAGACTAAATTTGATATTTAAAAAAAGTACTTTTGTTGTTTGATTTTATATTATGATTATCGATTTTATAGATTTTTTTATCCTTGTTTTAACAAATCTGTGCACATGTAATATTTCTGATAGATATATTAATTCATTAGTAAACATTTTATAGATGCGAATAATAAACATTTGATAGACAATAGTTATTAACATATGAAAGCAAAGATGACTAACTTTTGGTTAAAATTATAAAAAGCTAACCTCTGTTTTGTATTTTTAGTAGCGAAGCTTTTTTCATAATTAGGGTATCTCCGTCCGAACGTGACTAATCTTATCGTTAATTCAGTCATGTTAGAATTGTCTTATAGTTTTAAACTTTGCATGAAGATTCATAATCGTTACAAGAAGGTCCATTTAAAATATGCTGATTTTAACAACAAGTTAAACCTTTTTCAGCAAAGCATCTCTATAATTAAGTCCTTGAAAATATAAGTGCTGTCAATCTAGTTTAGATATTTTTAAATATCAAAAATCAGTGTTTGAACACTGTTAAAGAAGCAGCTTATATTTTAGCAAAAATTTAAATTACACTAAAACAATAAAACATATTTTGTAAGTGAAACAACTATTATAACCATTAAACCAATTAAACTGTTCCAAATTTTACAAACAACGTGTTCGCAGCTATGCTACATAGTCATACATACATTTTAAAAAAAAGAAAAAAACAAGGATGAAAAACGTAAATTTCTCTTAGCTCGATAAATTTGACAAACCAGAAACTTTTAAATGTATACATATTTATAATATTTAGGAATAAGAATGTAAATTAAACGTTTAATCATTAAATCAGTATTTATTTTTTAATGTCACATAATTCGTTTAGAATTAAAGTACAGATGTTCTGGTAATGTTTTTAAAGTTATGCCTAATTCTTACAGGACTCATGGTTTGCAATCGAATTACCGATTTCAAATGACTAAATTGTCGTATCTGAGGACGCATGGAAATAAACTTAATGTAGAAAAACGTCGCTAGAAAGAAAATAAAGTTTGAGAAATAATGATAATTTTGAGCAATTATTGTTTTAGTGTGCTTGTTAATTATGGTGTAGACATGGATCTGGTTCCTCAGTCCACCCCCCCCCCTCCTCCGCCTTCCTTTCATCAGCTTTTTAGTAGCGGGTCTACTCTATAATAAAGGTACGTCCATACGCAGCCCACAAAGTTAAACATACTGAACATAAAATGTCTTTTTTTATTGATGAATTTTAACATTTAAAAAATCATCATTACTTAAAATTAAAAGTGTTTTTCCGAGGAATTTTACTTATTTAGTTATTTATTTATAATATCTGCTTAACATAGAACATGTACAATTTATAATTATCATGAAAAAATGGAAATTTAGATAACCCGAAAAATATAATGAAAATCTATTATTGTATTATATTTTTATCAAATGATAATAATAATGTTTATTTGGTGCTGCCAGGTACCCCCTAGCTTACCTAGCTTTTTATTACTGCGCTACTTTTGAATTATTTGTCCTTGTAAGTCTTCCTCGCTTTACCACCATACATGACAACCCCCTCTCTCTCCACCACCCCTGAATATGGAGTTGCGGAGTCATTACAGAAAGGAAACGACTGAAAAATGTTCACCTGAGGAATTTGCCTTTTAGGCACAATTATACATTAAACCAGGCAGTTTACTTGCAAATCAGAGCTACAAATAAGAGGTAAGGGGGGGAGGGTGTAGTAATAAAACTTTGAGATGGGAGGGGGGGGTTAACGTACCATAATATTGATTACTTCACTCACTACTAGTCTAATCTTGGTTCCTAAAATAATTTAAAAGTATGATAACACTATAAGATATAAGCCTTGGCAAGACTGATTCTGCAATAGTTATCAAACTATTTTGGCATGACAAAAGAAATACCTTCAAATTCAAATTAAGTTTGTAATTGAAATCTTATATAGATGTGATTCTAGAATCTTTGTTAAAATTTATTGGTGATGGGATTTGAACTACAATATTGACAATTGGCATATCTATTATTTTATCGACAAAACGTATTTAAGTTTACACGACATGCCATGAGCATTACGACAACAAGGTGAATTGCTTGAATGGCCTAGAAACATCAACCAAAGAGGGTCAATTTTTTATTATTTGATTACTACATCATAATTGTGACTACATCATAGGATGCGTGTCAGTGTAATACAAGGTGCGGCATCTTCTAGCTTGCTTGGAAAAGATGCTATCTCTGAAGAAAAAAAAAGTCACTGCAGAAGGGCTCGGCTGCGGCCAATTTGCATTACAACTTTTCGGAAGTAGCTGTGGAGGGCTGAAAAGGGACGTCCAGCTGCAGCTGTAGATCTTCCCATATAATCTCAGTTTGGCTGCGCATTTAGTTTTTACCGAATTGCGTCTGCAGCTGCTGAGCCCCGATAGTTGGTCTATAGTAGCAAAATTTCAAAGATTTATTAAAAGATACCCCAAGTCTTACAAATTGAAATATAATCATGTAATTTCCATGTGTAAGGGTTCAATATAACAACCACTGCCAGAAAAGATGGTTCTTAAATTAATTAATACAGCTTTAGTACAGTACAGTTGCAATGAGGCTATGAATTATATTTAAATGTGACACAGAGGCAACACAGTTCCATAGGCCCAGCAGGTGAGCATAATTCTTCTACTTACATACAAGAACTACGTGCTAACTTATCTAAAATTAAGATCACTAAAATGTAATCTGTATTCATGTGAAGCAAAGTTGGAGAGACTTTACTTGAAACATCTCTGTAAGCCCAACTACATGTATATTTTGGCGTCCACACATTCAAGGGTATTCTGATTTGTTTCATTCCTAACCCCCTCCAGAAAAAAATGAAGCCTTTCTGGAAAGGTAAGCAACGAAATTTTTCAAAAACACACTAAAGAGACAGGGCATGTTTGTATGTCCAGTAAGATCTCAATAACAACTGCTCTGATATATTTATAGAATTAAGGACAGAAAATCAACTTTTTGGAGGGGTAAGTTTACAATTTCAATGGATTTGAAGCAACAACAAAAAAAATCTGCACGTCCTCATGCCTTCTTTCAAGAGTAGCAAAAACTATTAAATAAATAAGCTATTACCTCCTCTTAATAAAAGTGTTATAGACGCCCCTGTTAATATATATTACATATGTTTAAAAAGTTGTACAAAAACCACAGGGGGCAAATTTTCAGGTGCTTTCTATGATAGTTAACTATTTTTCATTATATATTATGAATTTAAAATCAAATTGAAAAAAGATTGTTTTTTTTTTGTGTTAACATGTTTGGTTTGAACTTTTGGTTGTAGTAAGCTGTTAAATCATAAGTTGTTTATGTCTAAATTTGCTCTGGGAGTGCAATCCATAAGGCACCCTTTATTTACCTATTTTACGCCCCTGATGTCAACCTAACTATGTATAAATACCAAACACTAAAACCGACTAACAGAGATATTAAAAAAATGTTTTAGCTTTGGGCGACCTTATTTGATTATATGTATTTTTGTTTCATAATTCAACCTTAAACTTCTTTTGCATTTAAAAACAGATAAATAATAAAAACAAGGATGACAACATCATTTACTAGCGAAGATTTTAGATATAAAACAATAAAGACAGGTGAATCTTTTATATTATCCAAGAATATCACGTTTTATTTTAGAATTTCAACGTCTTACTGAGCATGACCGACAGACCTTGATTAAATGATCTGCACTAAATAATCAGACGTCTATTTTTAATAACAGCCAATTAATTCCATTTCATTCAAAGCGTAACGAACAAAATGAGGGACTGACGGACAGTCAAAGTAAATTATAAGAAATCTACACTACTAAAAAAAGAATAACAGATTTAGTATTGAACCCTTGAATGAAACTAATTTAAAACTGTAGAGCAATAAGAAAACAATAGAAAATCCCGGGGCCAATTCATGAACAATATTCTTCATAAACTCACATATTCGTAGTTTATTTCAAGGCACGGCAGCCCATGCTGATTACTTATCGGCAGCCAAAACCGTAATCAGTTCAGCAAGCAGCACAAGAAGCAGGCGCAAGTTTCGTTTAACAAATCGCGGTCAAGCTTTAGCTAGCCGCCTTAATTTGTTATATCTTAAATTGGTTAAATTCTTAGCTGTCCATTTTTGACCATTTGCAGCCTAAGCTCTTGAAAAACATGGCGAATAAAAGCAGCTGAATTTCGAAATTTATTTCTAAATATTTCAATATAATATCTTATAATATCTGGCCACAACGCGTCAACAATCCGCAATCAGTGCCGAGCCGCAGGTAAAACAGAGCGGCACCTGAGCCCTGGTAAATATTTTAGCATATTAGACTCGAGGTCAAGTATTTATATGTTCATTACGTTATTATGTGAAATAAATAACAGCTTTTAACAATTGCACCGTCCATTTTCATGAAAATTAGAACATTGGTTTTCCAAACATAACACTTAATGCATCCGTATTGATAAACTATGATTAATTTTCTACTTCATTATCGAGAAATAAGGTGATAAGTTCGGTTACTAGACTAAACAACGCAACGCTAAGACGTTAAATATCTATCTACTAATGTTTTAAAAAGTAAAATAACAAATTACAATGTAAATTAAAATTATAATGTTGATTTAATTGAATTATTGATTCAACCTTCAGATACAGCCTAATTAGAGTCTTCTCTGAAAAGAATACCTATTAAAATTATCCAAAATTTACATATACATGTCATTTAGCATTTATATCCATAAACTAAAATATTAAACGTAATAATTATTAATATTTGAATAAAAAATTAGCTGGCCACACCAAATAAAAATCAGTCATGTAATAAAGCTAATCCTGTGTTGGTTTGCAAAAAAATGCTGTAAGATCTCCTAAAAAGGTTACAGACTATCAAATAAAATAGTGCTACAAAATGAAAAAGTTTTTCATGTAAATTTTTAGAGATATTGCAATAGCAAATGGATTGATCTTATCTTTAATCCTAGAAGCATAAGGTTAAATCTAAAATATTCCAGAAAAGTTAAGATTTTTGTATTAATTGGATATGTGCCTTTTAAAAAAAATTAAGTCAAATTTATAGGGAGATTGATTCATTTTTTAATTGGTCCATTCCTGATTCCTGTAACAAGGGCACTTGCACTAGAATGTGTCAGGTGAGTGTAAGTCTTCAAGGTGTAAACTGGGATAACAGATTTTTCTCTTACAAAATTTGATTCAATCAAATAACAAATACATAGGGATTTGCCAGGTTGGTGTGGTGAAAAGGGAAATGCACGCCTGCTAAATTCCTTATATCAGTGTGGTGTAAACATCCCCACCATTCCAAACTTCTCTGCATGAAACTATACAAGGAAAAAAAAGATGCAACAGCAAACAAATATTTTAAGCACTTTTTGAAGACCACTAAAATGAGAAGTGGTCCAGCAACTAATCAATTTAGTTTATCAGATTATATTTATCATCAACTTTTGTTGAGCAAATTTAAATATTGGCCAACAAGGAATATTTTGTTTATAATAAGAGTAGCACAACAATTATATTTCTCACTGAAAGGACGAGGAAACATTTACGAGAGTAAAACATATACAGATTCAAAGCAGCTTTGTTTCTAATAATAATATAAAGAATATGATTAATTAAAATTTAATTTTCGTTTTAACTTCTGTGAAATAGACAGACTTTCATAAGTTAATGATAGAGTAGACTTAATATTCAATTCAAAATGCAAACAGTTTTTTAAGTATTTATTATATTGGATTAAATGCAGTTTTTGAGTAAATAAGATTAGATATATATACTTTATTTAGAAATGGTTAAATATATTAATAATTCAAAACTACTGATTATTTAAGCTGGAAAGTTCTGAAGTAGCAGGATGTCTGTCTGTATATCAGGACACCAAGCAACAGGATGACTGTCTGTTTAATTAATACAATGTATTAATTAACTATGCACTTTGAAGGGGTAGAATATCTGCCTATGCAAACTAGCTAAAGTAATAGGATGTCTGTAGATAGCTGAATTGGTCTTAATAAGACTCGAACCCAAACCAGATAATGTTCTGTGTTAGGACTCTCAATATCAACTGACCATAATATATTTTCTCTTTATTCTTTCTGAGAGCAATTGAAGAGTAATTAAGAGTAACAACTAAAACATGTCTGCAAACTTAAATATATGACATCACAACATAAATATATGACATTTACCCCCTTCTGAAACCATCCAGCTAGGCATGGTTTCACCATCCTTCAGGCTGATCCAACAAACTGGGATCAACGTCTTCACTGGGTGAACCTACATCGAAATTAACCCCAGCCTCAAGTCCTTCATCTCCTTCACCCACTGGAGGAGGAGTGTTCAGTGCCCCTCCACCAACCTCAGCCGAGACACCCACTGTTGCCGCCATGACCGCTTTACTCGCTGTAGCAGCCACTGGCCCTCCTACAGCAACCATCACAGCATCATCTACAGCCGCGGCAGTATCATTCACAGCCGCCACCTCTGCAGCAACCGCTGACCCATCTGCCGACATTGCCACCTCCATCTCAACACCACCAGCGACCTGAACACCTCCCGGAACCATCATCACCCCGTTGTTAGCCTCAGCACCGCCAGAAGTCCCAGCCTGTTGCAGCTGCCAATATGCCGCAGCCGGTAAGTCATTGTTTATTCTGCGCCGGATCTCGGACAACTCGCTAAAAATATTAGCCAGGTGCCTTTGCACTTCAGCCTCCTTTTGCGCCATCTCAGAAATAGCCTCTTGAACCTTAGTTCCCTGCCCTGCCAAAACATTTTCTACCTGTTGCCCCACCTGTTGTCCCAACTTGGTTGAACTACTTTCCCAATTATCAGCCAGTGCTGTCTGTACACGCTGTACCAGATAAGAGGCCTTTTGTTGTGCAGTAGTAGTTACCATTTGCTGGACTTCCGTATCCACCTTCCTAATACATTCCATTAGATCCTTCTTATGCGTGGCCAACATGTCTTTAATCCGTTTATGACCGTCTGTCTGCCAAAGTTTCTGTGCAACGTTCAAACTTTTGACTGATTCTTTTACAGCCTCACGAATTTTTTCCTCAACCATAGGCTTTAAAGTTACAGCGACAGAATTACTGATTCGACCTATATCTTCATCACTGAGCGGCGCCAAACCACGTCTGTCATTCTTGCGCTCAGCCTTATTCCTCTCGACTTCAGCACGCAAGTCTGGTAACTCCCTCTTCTGTTTAGGTCCAAAAGAATCTGCCCCAGCAGGACGCTTGACCACGCCCCTTCTGGAAGTACCTTCCCCAGCATCATCATAAGCCTTGCTGGCTCCCTTAGTCCTGACCGACACAGCAGCCTGTTTTGGCACGAACTTACCAAACCTACGCCGTCCCTCGCCAGAACTAGTATCTGCCACCTTTTGTTCAGGCTTGTCCGTTGGAGGCTCAGCCCAACTGTCTAGCTCCGAACCACTCTGATCACTAGGCAGACGATCCCGGGAATCAAGCTCAACCTCAAGGCCCACGTTGCCAACATCGTCCTCGTCATCGTACCCAGGCTCATACCTGGGCGACTCTACCTCATACTGCCTCCTCCGAGACCCTTCTCTATCATCTCTTCTATACACAACATGCCGCCGATTAGCTCTATCAGCATCCAGCATCTCAACAGACGGCTCACGCTCCTCCCGCCGTCCAGACGCCCGCTGATACCGCCTCTCGTTTCCATCTCCATTTCCTGATAATAATCAATAATTAAATGTTATAATATTTTAACATTTTGCATATATAAGACGACATTCAAAACGAAATACTTTACACAAATTATATTTATCAGGGATGCCAAATTTAAATTACTGCCTCCCCGAAGGATAACGAGAAAATTTAACGCAGTTACACAGTTTTCCCAAACAACCAACACACAGCAATCCAACAACCACCCCCGCAGCACCAATCACAGCCATAACAAAATGCTGCCAACTATTAGTCAACCAATTAATCGAGGTATTATATAGATGTACAAACCAATCTTCTGTAACCTCTACAACAAAAGCATGTGAATTAGCAGCCAATTCCGAAAGTTTAGCCTCTTCCACAGACTCCAACACCTGTCCTACCTCTCCCTTATCCAACAGATGCTCAAAATTCAACGGTACCTTCAGCCAACTATCCTCCAGCCGTTTAGTCTGAACCAGCTGCATTCCTGCCCCCTTGTTGCCCAGATATAATCCAGGTTTAACCCTCACAAATACTGGATTTTTCCTGCACTCAACAGCCATCAACAAGGAAACATTCTTAACTAATCTTGTAAACGGTTCTACAGCGACAATTCTATTGTCCATGGACAAAGAAAAATGACCAAGATAACACGGCAAATTCGCTCCTAAAGTCACATTCAACCACCTTTTTTTACACACAGACACAAGTTCCATCTCCCCTAGATGTTGTACCAACAAATTTCCTACTTGTTTGATGTTGGAATGAAACAAATTATTCTCCCAACACCCCTGTTCTGCCTGCAAAATCCTTTCCACCTGATGGTATGAAGAAGTCAGCTGTAATAATAAAGCACCATCCTCCTCCTTTCTACGCATCCAAGGAAAAAAATTCTTTTTAGCTGTTGTAATCCACAAAAATACATCCGGAACGTTGGTATGAAAATAATGCAAATCAGTCAGAAAGTCAGAAAACTCCACTTTTTTCCCCAGTTTCAATCCCAACGAAAAATGTGGAGAGATCGCCAACCAACTTTGGCCACCCTGATTACTAGCATCATCCGCCATATTAGAAAATGTAAACAAAGTTAAATTTACAATTTCAACAGTCCGAAAATAACTAAAATGACGTCTATCTTCATGTGATTTATTGTGAACTATCACTCGATCAAGCCCAAGCCGCAGATCAGACTCCAGACAATGTGCACCAATGAACTGATCCTCAAGAAAACAACTGTTATCAGGTAACATTGAAATTTGTATATTTTTCAAATAACTTGTAATTTGAACTTCTTGGAAATTATTAGGCACAAAGGTATTATTTAAATAGATACCATCTCCTCTGCACTGAGGGTCAATTCCATATGTCATCATATCATCATACAGAATGGTACCATTTATGAAATAAGTCATTGACCGGTCATAAAACGCTACAGGCAACTGTCGTCCATCTATGTTTAACACCCTCTGTTCCTCCATCCTTTTACAATCTTCACTAGAAATTAATTCATCACTACTAACCACAGCTGGTGCCCCTAAATGTATATGGCTATATTTGCCACAATACCAGGTATGAACCGTTCTGTCGACGTGACATTGTACCGCAGGCAGAAATCTCACTCCTACTTTTTTTAACAGGTGACCACTGATTGTCCCATTAAACTCATGCTGTCCAAACACTGTACATTCTGAAGCTCTCAATTCAGGACCGTCGCCAACACACTCCTTTACTAGCACAGGTACCACATCAGCCCCACAGGATATTAAATACAATCCCCAAATTAAAAAAATATTTACCTGATTTGAATTTATTATTATGACCAGACATTATTAGCTGATAACTGTTCACAAGTCCACTCGCAAATATCAACTGATTTAGCCTTTCATTGTAGAACAACTTTCCACCTACTAGCTTTGTCAGCACATATTTGTTATTAAAATAATCAAATAACAATTCATGAACTCTTATTATAATATAATTTATAATATATATATTTTTTTTTTATACAAGAATAATTATCATCAGTTCTCCTTTCCCTACTTTTTCCGTCCTCGAGTTCCTATCTGAACATGTACCACAGGACCCCCTACCTGAGATCTTAACCTCCTCACATTGTCCCATAAATATTTCGCCACCCGTGACCCACTTTTCTTAATTGTCACTAATCTTTCAGGCGAAGATTGCGGCGGCGCCAGAGTAAAAAACGACTGTTCCGATGGAAGCTCAACCTCATCAAAATTACCCTCAGCTACAGGAGCAGGCACCACAGATTCATCTGTCACTCCCACCTCTACTCCTTCGCCTACAGGTATATTTTCTCTATTAATATCCCACTCATTTCCATCCCTTGAAACTCTGTCATTATCAACAGCAATCTCACTCTCCTTCTCCTGAATCTCGTCACTCTTTCTTTCCTCTGCCAATTCAAAACCATCATTTTCAGGTGACAAATACACAACATCTTCACTCTCTCTCTCCTCTACAGTTTCCCTCTCTACAGGCATATTATCCACTTCCAAAAATATCTCATCGGAAGGGCAAATTTCAGGTAAAGGAAAAACGTTAAAATTAACCTCCTCTCCTAAAACCTCCGTTCGAGCATGAATTTTTCGAATTTTATCTCTAGCCACAACCTGATTTTTCTTGATGGGATTATTCCCAAAAGGTGCCAATTCATACAATGCATCCGAAAATTTCTTAACTACAATAAAAGGCCCTCCATAAAAAGACTGTAATTTCTTGGACACGTCAGTCTTCACAATATTGAAGAAAGCATAACAAACATCTGTCACTCTCAATGCCTCCTTCTGTACTCTGTGTTTATTTTGAACCTCTAAATATAATTTGGATTTCGTAGAAATTCTCTTAATTACGTCCTCCATATTTTTCAGAAATTCCAAATACGACCGCGAGGATGAAGATTCAACAGACGGAGCTGGTGATAGAAAATCGAGGGGAATACGTGGCTGACGACCGAAAACCAGAAAAAATGGAGAATAACCAGTTCTTGAACTCTTGGAACAGTTAATCACTAACGTAGCCAAAGGTAATTTTTTAGCCCAGTCCTTAGTTCCATGGTTTTCATCTACTTTCAAAGCAGCATACAAACTCTGATTTTGCCTCTCTACAGGATTCGAATTTGGATTCCTGGGGGGAACTAGAACAGTATCCACCCCCAATCCTTTCATCACCCCCTTAAACACACTGCTTGTAAAATTTGTACCTCTATCCGATCTCAAAGCCCTAAATAAGCTATAGGTAGGTACAAAATTTTCCAATATAGCCCTTACAGTTGTTTCAGTTTTAGCGTCAACTAACGGACATGTAAAGACATATCTAGAAAATAAGCAAACCATGATTAAGACAAACTTAACCGTCTGTCCCTGATGATAACATGGAGTCCAAGGACCAACTAGGTCCACTGACATATTAGCAAAAACTTCACTACTTTGAACAGAATGAGTTATAGGTGAAACATGTTTAGGATTACTTCCAGCCTTTTTCAAACATGTAATACAACTTCGCATTCTCGATTCCACAAACTTGTTCACGCCAGGCATAAAAAATCTCTCATTTATCTTACGTATTGTCTCCTGAACACCTCTATGTCCAGAACCATATCCACCATGAGCTGAATCAAATATATCATTATATAAGGAAAGAGGCACTACAGGCCTCTCGACAAAACCCCCTTCGGCCAAAGGCTGTCTGAAAATTACAACCCCCTCTAGCACATACATATGGCCAATAAGATTGTACAATAGTTCTTTTCTGCCCGATAACTCCGCCCTCTCATAAGAAGACAACTGTCTCCTTTCCAATATCCATAACCTTATTTCATTTAGAATCTCGTCCTGCTGAAGACTACGTTGCCAGACAAACTCAACATCCACCTCATCCTCTGCAGAATGTACCTGCATAATGGAATAGATTTGATCCAGAAATGGTGAATCATCCAGGTAAGGATCCAAAATTTTGTTATCTGTCTCTCTACACTCCTGACAATCCTTCAGTTGATGTTCCTTACAATCTAACTCAGTTCTCGACAAATAATCTACGTTCACATGCTTAGTCCCCTGTCGATGGATAACTGTAAAGTCAAAACTTTGCAAGAAAGTTATCCATCGATAGGTGACACCATTTATTGATCCTTTAGCCCAACGTTTATAATGCACCAATGAAATACTGTCTGTCCGAACCAAAAATTCACGAAACCTACAAAAGTGTAAAAAATTCTTTAGTGTATATACTAATGCACCTAATTCTCCTTTATAAGAAGGATAATTTTGTTCCGCAGCATTACACTTTTTACTACAGACACCGAACACTCTTTCTACACCATCCTGTTCTTGCGAAATAATCCCTGCAAAATACTGAGAACTATAATCTACGTCCACGATAAAAAGATTAGGATTATCCCATTGAGGATAGCCTTTACACATCTCAGTCTTAAACATTTCCATAAATTCAGTCCATACTCTATTCAATTCTTCTGTCCACTTAATTATAGTGTCATTCCTGTGACTATCCAACATGCACGACCTCTTGGCATAATCAGCAAAATATCCTCTGTAATAATTGGTAAATCCCAAAAACTTCTGTAACTCCTTCCCTGTTCTAGGCTTGCCCCAATCCTTAATCCGTTCCAAATATGCAGGATTCATTTTCAATCCATCGGCACTAATAATATGCCCCAAATAATGGCATTCTCTAGTCAATAAATCACACTTATCTAAATTCAATTTCAGGTTGACCTGCCTAAGAACTTGAAACAGCGCCTGCAGATGCTCTACATGTTCCTCTGGACTTGATGAAAATACGATCAGATCGTCCAAATAACTGATACAGAATCCATACATTCCTGGCAGGATAGACAGCACCTTATCCATCAGAGCACAAAACAGGCTGGGTGCATTACACAACCCAAATGGCAACCTGTTAAACAAATACATCCTGTTTGCTGCACTAAAAGCTGTCAACGGTTTAGAGTCTTCATCCATAGTCATCGAATGGTAAGCAGCTGTCAAGTCAAGAGTACTGAACACCTTGCCAGAACCCAGCTTCGTCAGATTATCAGAAATCAATGGCAGCGGCCATGCCACCCGCTTAGTCACGTTGTTCAAATTGCGAAAATCGATGACAAACCTCAACTTCGCCTCTGCTCCAGGTGCAGCCTTCTTTTTCACAGCAAAAATAGGACTAGACCAATCCGAGAAACCCTCTTCAATAATGCCGGCGTTCAACCATTTGGTTAACTGTTCTTTCAACTTAGCATCGTACTCTGGATTCAACGGAATATTTCTGGCCTTCACAGGTTTAGCTCCAGGTAACAATTCTATATTATATGTCATTAATCGACAATCACCAATATCTGAATCATTCATTGAAAAGATATCAAAATTTTCCAAACAAATTTTAATAATCTTAGGTTTCAATTCTGGATTTTCTATAATAATCTGGTTTTCATCTAACTTCAATTTTTGAATAATAAACTGTACTCGCTCATGCATTTTTTGCCCCGACAACTTTTCTGGCTTATCCAACTCATTAATTGTTTTATTACAGGTGACATCTTGATTATCCATGACGAAACAATGCCCCATCTTCACATTTCTCAGCAAGGTAATAGGTTTTATTGACGCATTAACTACATTAACCACGCAGGACCCATCTTTCCGTGGCTGATACACTCCCTCAATAATCATAATCCCATTACCACTTGTCATCTTAGAAGAATTAGGGGACACATACCAAAACCCATCATTCTTTAATCCAGCCACATGCACAACAGCTGTAGATCCTCCAGGATAAAAAATAGTTTTGTCCAGCAACTTCACATTATACTTCGTTGAATATAACTCTCCAAACCCACCCCCCTCCTTTATCCCTGGCAAGGTAGGTTTAGATGGAATTTCAGAATTCATTCGTCCGGACAAAATAGGAATTTTCTGTATCTCCGCCACCACCTGTTTCTGTAAACAGGAATTAATAGGAACAGATTCCCCACAAAATTCAAATTTATCCTTGTCCAAACAAATATTAATTTTATTCTTTTTCAGGAAATCAGATCCAAGATTCACCAATCTACTCGTTACCTCAGGTACATAAAATATCTCCGTAAACACAGCTTGAGTTCCAGCAAATCTAAATTTCAACTCGACATATCCAATAATATTAACTTTCTTTAAATCTACTGAATACGCTGATAATTTAGCAGGACAGAACTCAATTCCATGTTTATCAAGAATTTCTCTAGATATTAAAGAATTAAAATTATTTCCTGTATCAATAATTCCTAACTCCTTCACCGTAATATCAGCCCCTGGCACAAAAAAATCTAAATCCGCACAAATAGGCATTTTCGTTATCTTCAAAAACTTCACGATCTCTTGAAAACCCTAATCATTTCTATCAATATACCTTCGAATTAAAATCTTAATGCAGTATTACAAATAATTAATATATCCATGTTAATTAATTTTAAATTTTAGATATACATCATTCCACTACACAGCAGTCAGCCCTCCATCCGTCACCAGCCGCCAACATACTGTTCGATTTATGAAATCCTGTACAACTTCCAGACTACCGGCATCACACAGCTACACACCAAGCCTTTTCTCATACAAGTAAGTACCTCTCAAAGTTTTAATATTTACTACAACTTTGCATAGGTACCTATCAAAAATATAATATATAGTAAATATATATATATAAATATATATATATTGTTCTCATTGACAGCCACTAACACGATCACACCTTGACTGAAGAATAAGCAAGACAGAAATACTTTGTAAAGTTGAGAGCAATTATCTGAATACAAAACAGCAAAATTAACTAATTACACATAGCAAACCCAAAAAAAAATCAACTACAGTACTATAGCCTATATAATGAATACGAATAAAAGAACGATCTATAAATTTCATCCCAAAATGAAATTTATATATCGAATCAATCATATCTATTACATAGGATATTGCTGAAAATTGTTCCTAGCTATGTCAGCAATCATAGCCTCATACTGTTTCTCATCTCTGCTCTTTTCAGAATCCACAACAGGCCCCACCTGATTGACTGTCTTCTTCAGAAACTGCTCAGGTATTACCCTATTATTAGGCACTCCAGGACCTTCTTTCTTTTCGCTACCTGCTGAGAAAAACCTAGCTTTGGTCTTTCCTATGCGAGAATCAGGAGCTGGCGGCTTACCGTCCCTCTTCTGCCAGCAACTAGCCACTACATGACCTTTTTTCCCACAATACCAACAGATCATAGTTTTAGCCTTCGAATTCAGAGCCCCAATCACGTTCTCAACCTGATCCCAAGGAATATCATCATCCCCTTCAATCCACGCATTATTATCGCCAATCTCAGTCCTGCCCTCCAAATCAGATACATGCACTTCACTGATTACAGGCCTAGCTTTTACCTCCCTGGAATCCTCTAGCTTCAACCCTTCCATAGCCTGAGAATAACAGGACGTTACATTTTCAGGTGAAACGTGTCCAGAACGGGCCCAGCTTATGTAATGCTGACCTCTGCGAATCAAATAAGTCAAGAAAGCACTGTAATCTTCCAGGTAATGCATAGATTCAATGAAATTAGCCATATCTCTAGCTAAATCAGAAAACAGCAAATTCTTAGCCACATTATTATAGAAATCACGCCAAGATTGTCTAGAAATTTGACCAGGATGCATAAGCCTAAACAACCGTAACTTAGCATTGAAGAATCCATCCACATTTTGACCACTTTTCTGTTTCAGGGCATAAAAGTACTCAGTCGCAGTTTCAATATCAGCAAAAGGTATCACCAACCTTCTTATCAACAGGTAATAACCTAAAGCACTTAGGGAAGCATTGGCTTCCGGCGTAATTAGCCTCCCCATCTTCTTTCCTTTGCACTCAAATATCCTATTGTACAGAACGTCCTTGAAAAGCATAGGATCCTCCAATTTTGCGAACCGAGCAACCCTCCATAATGATAAGAAATAATCCTCAAAATCAATGTTTCCATCCCAAAATGGAGCATCCCGCACGAAATCACTATCCCACTTGACTCCTCTTACAAGACAAAACTCCTTAAACTGTTCCTCTACAGTCTGTTGACTTACACTACTGCCGGCCACCTTTTTATAAGCCTTAAGCACTTCAGCCCTTTCCTCAATTAAAGGAAATATATCCAACAATTGATTCTCATATTCGGTCAGACAACTCTCACGAACATTCATCCAATTTCCATTCCCAACCGGACCCAAAAACTCAATCTGCGAAAACTTCAGATGTCCAGGAGCACTTTTCACCCTTTTAGCCTCGAAATTGGTAGAATCCAATTTAGCCTCCACACTCAAACGATTAATGAAAGATGCATTAAACGATTCATCTCCCGTCAATTTGACTACAGATACACTAGCCCCCATACTTGTCTCATACAAAAAACCGCTAATATCCCCATCCGATGGCAGTTGCGCCACCTTTTTCTTAATAGTAGCCAAATCAACATCATAGCCTAACTTCTTATGCTCATCAGAATTCTTGAACTCTTTCACCTTATTCTCCAGCCGTTTATTCGCCGCCGTTAGCTTATCCACCTGACCCTTGACAGTCGTATGCTCCTTTAACATTGCCCTAACATATTTTTTTATGCTTTCAGGCACAACGTCATTCTCCACATCGCCCAACGCCGACTCCACATTCGCATTGGCACCTGCACCAACATCCTCAGCCACATCATCATCCTCCTCCCAATTTTCGGGAGTTCCATCATCATCCTGACTGTCAGTCTCCCGAGGACGCTTAGGCGGCCGTCCACGCTTGCCTTCACCTTTACCCCGCTCTCCTTTTTCTCCATCAGCCATATCCGAGCACTAGAACTAGATTCGCCGTGAAATTTAGATCAGAAGAGTTAAAGAATGAAATTCCACAAAAACCTAAAATATAAATCAAGTTATAAATATAAAAAAAATAAAACAAAACTGTGAAAAATCCGAGATAAAAAAATCTCAAAAAGTGATCGAATTCAAATTAAACACCACTTCCCCCACCCTTAACTCAGTAGCAGGTCTAAATAACACGTAGCACAATAAGACTGCGCCAAATGTGAAATAGACAGACTTTCATAAGTTAATGATAGAGTAGACTTAATATTCAATTCAAAATGCAAACAGTTTTTTAAGTATTTATTATATTGGATTAAATGCAGTTTTTGAGTAAATAAGATTAGATATATATACTTTATTTAGAAATGTTTAAATATATTAATAATTCAAAACTACTGATTATTTAAGCTGGAAAGTTCTGAAGTAGCAGGATGTCTGTCTGTATATCAGGACACCAAGCAACAGGATGACTGTCTGTTTAATTAATACAATGTATTAATTAACTATGCACTTTGAAGGGGTAGAATATCTGCCTATGCAAACTAGCTAAAGTAATAGGATGTCTGTAGATAGCTGAATTGGTCTTAATAAGACTCGAACCCAAACCAGATAATGTTCTGTGTTAGGACTCTCAATATCAACTGACCATAATATATTTTCTCTTTATTCTTTCTGAGAGCAATTGAAGAGTAATTAAGAGTAACAACTAAAACATGTCTGCAAACTTAAATATATGACATCACAACATAAATATATGACACTTCATAATTTTATATATAATTTAAGATATATTTGTCTACAAAAATCCCACTGGGAGTTTTATAATTTGTAATTGTATTTAGTAAAGAGTTTGCAAAGTGAATCCATATTTGGTTATGTAAGGCTTATATCGAAATTCTAAAGCAGAGAAATTTGTCTTGAAATAAAATTGAAAAATAATAAATAGGAATTCAAATTTTTTGAATGTAAACTAGGGGACAGCTGCAAAAAGCTGAAATCCTTAGAATACATAATTTATGCATTTGGAAGCTACTTTTTAGGGACTTAGCTAACCTACTAGTGACCAATATTTATCTTGACGAAACTGGACATATATACACAATACATTATTCACACTAGTTCTTTAATTGTATTTAATTTTAAAATAGGATTTAGATCTCTGTTAGAAAGCTATTCTATAAACTATATGTAAAGCATTTCAGGTATAATAAGGGATAAGACATAGAACGATATTAGATGCACATATTCAGTGATGATTACAAAATTAACCCTTATGTTGTTTAAAATTATGAATTGCAAAGTTTGGACACTTCAATCCATGAATCAAGATTTTTAAAAAGTATGTCTAAAGCCAACGAATAAGAGAGTGTATCTATCAAACTATAGGAACCATGATAATTTACATTCCAATTCCCCCCCCCCCCCTGAGATTAACTACAACATTTGATAGTTAATTCGTCCAACACCACACAATAATTGTACCTAATTAATTTTACCTTATTTGATTCTCTATTCATAACCAATTATTTTTTATTGCCCAGAGTAAATCATAATTAAACATGTTATATTTATTTTTAATTATCAATTGTATTAAACATTGACTTTTTTTAACGAACTGAAATCCTTATAATGAAGTGAAAGGATGGTTGTATGTTTGTCTGTCTGTCTGTCTGTACCGAAGTATTTCGATAACCGCTGAACTGTTATGGTTCTTCTTTACAGGGTAGCTTCTCATAGGTCCTGGGAAGGTTTTTAACTATTTTGGGGGATGGTACTAATACCCTCCCAAGAGAAAACGCCCCTAGAAAGAAATCAACCCAAAATAAATTAATTTTAAAAAAATTGAATGGGGGTCGACTTTCCCCTCCTAAAGTGCCCCTAGTGGCCTCTGGGGTCGTATCCGCTGGTAAAAGAAAAAAGTTCAATCTTCTAAAAGATACCTATAACTAATTCATAATATAGGTTTACTTAGGTAGTAGATACGCATTCCAACCTCTGAAATACATCTATTTGGAGATATAATCATAAATAGTAAGACGTGCATTTTAATTGGATTCTGAGGAAGTAGGTAAACCTATATGAATAAAGTAAAGAATATCTTTGCTACAAAAGGCATGTCAGCATGCTTGAGTAGTTTGGATAAACATTAGCAGAGTGGGAAATGGTTAAAGGGAACTAGTTAATGGGAAGTAAATAAAATAGTTCACATTGTGAGAATATGTTTTTCATAAACAATGTCGAGATTAGCCCTCAGCTACGTTTTCAAAAGTCCAGAAAAAGATTAAAGATACTAACTAACTTCTTTATGTATGTCTATTTTAAAATTGATTTTTTTTTATATTTATTAAAGACCACCGCCTTTATTTTGTGCGTAAAGAACCGCCTTTTTAGGAAGCCATACCACTAACATTATGCCTGCATTTCAAGCTGTTAAACAAGTCTCTTCTTACCCATTTTGTAGTAAGCCGGTACGTCCTCTGGCCGCCAGCCGTTTAAAAAAGAATATTTAGCATCTTTTAGCCGCCTGTATAAATAAATAGTTGGCTGACAAGTTTTGTATTACCCAAAAAACTTCTGATGATCTTGCTTTAAATTCAAAAAAGTTATTTTTACAAATATTATGACAGTTTTTTATAGCAAAATTAACAACTTATGGTTTTAACAGTACACTATTATATCTGAAACATAAAGATAGATAGATAGACAAAAGATACACTCACACACACACACACACACACACACCACCTGTTTCAAAAATCACTTGTTTAAAGGTTTAATTGTTACAGCTAAGATTGTTTGATTACTAAAATGTTGGTAGAATCGTAAATAATGAAAAATTTCACATGACTGTGGCGGCAGGGTTGAAACTTTTTCACGGTTCCCCCTGTTAAGTTGAAGAATGGATGTTATTTCATTGACCATCTGGTGCGGGTTATGAGGGGCCGACACTTGGGCTACCACCAGGCTCAATACACATAATTTACCCTAAAGATACACAAACACAGGGATGGAGATCTCTATTTGTTTTTCCAGGGAAGCTCGATTTTTACTCAACTACAAAAACGGGTGTTAAAACGTAGATATTGTGACACGGAATTTTTTTTTGTCAATTTAGGTTGTTGACATAGTCCTCAGATATTGGTCAATACGTTCTTCCATGGTTAGGGGCGGGGATGGAGTAAAGTCATTAGGGGGTTATCGTTATATTTGCCAGCTGGGAGATTTATTTTATTATATCATATTCTGGCTTTGTGTGTCGTCTGAGCAAAACTCCGGATCCACATCTTTGCACAGAGGCTGGGTGTGTGAAGGGGGAGGGAGGGTGTCTGGAATAAAATGAAAGGTAATAATGATCAAAATTACAAAATCTTGTAGTTTTTCCACACCCCAGAAATTTATTTTTCATTTCCTATAATGTGAACTTATAGATAAGAGTCAAAGAGAAAAAAATAACCAATAGAAACTCATCTTTTTGATATCTGAAAGTTTGAAAGTTCAATAGATGATACATTTTTTCCAAGACTGCTTCGTACAATGAAACTTTTAATGAAATTGGCTGTCATTACTTATCCCTTTATCCCATGCTAAAGATACATTTTTCAGATGGACAAACATTAATCATACATTATTTGATAAACTGTTGAGGGTAAAATTTTTGCCTTAACGTTTAACGTAAATTTATAGCTGTTGATATTAAAGGACTGCCCACTGTAAAAAAATTTGCGGTTTCCTTTATACAGTGTATGCTCCAAATTTTTTTGTTTTCTGAAAAAAAACGTTTGATACTTAATTCAAGTTAGGTTAGGTTAAGAGTATTGTTTTGGAGAGCCCAGAAGGGAGATTAATTCGAAGGTGCTAGAAACATTGACAAAAAGGAGGAGAGGCGTTGGTGTATTTTATTTATGAGTGAAAGCGCAATAATTTCTTTTCGATCATAAATGATAAAAATGAATTTATATTTAATCCTGTCTTATATCTTTCTATGATCTTATATAAATCTGACGTAAATTTCTGTTACTTCATCATTTATCAAACGGATATTTAGATCACATAAAAATTTGTTGTTAAAAAAGTAGAAAGCCATGTTTAAAATGGACGTATGAACATTCTGGTAATGATTATAGAGTTGCTATGCTTTCTAAATCGTACCTAACTACTAGAGGAATCATCATGCAAAGTTTGAAATCGATAGGACAATTCTAACATGCCTAAATTAACGAATAAAAGCTATCTATCTCGGACGGACGGACCGACCCTAATTATAGAAAAGCTTCGCTTTTAAAAAGGGGTGAATCAACTGCTGCTGCTAATTTTTACTGCTAAGACTGAGTATTTTTCAACCATTGTTGCATATTGTAAAACAAATGTGACACTAAGGTTGATCAGCCGTCAAAAGCGCCTCTTAACTCAGCAATAGCAACTGGAGTTGGTGCCGAGCCCTTGATTTACATTTCTTACATTGTGACCTCCCCCTCCCCTTGATCAAGAAATCCAAGCAACAATCTGAAGAATCTGTTTTTATCTTTAGTAAGAATTATTTGAATCTTGTCTCTGCAGCTTTTTTTGTGAGAACTGCGCCAATTATCAACTTATTTATAAACAAGAATAATCAAGACCAAAATCAAGGAAGACTTTAGAGTAAAATATGCCAAGACGAGACATCCTGACAGTTTTTTAGTTTTTTTTACAATACTCGTCTTGGATTGTTAAGGTAATTTTTTGGCCCCTACCTCTTGAAAAAAGAGCCCTGAGATGCTATCATGCTTGGGGCAAATCAACTGGTGTTAACTTACAGAGAGAAATCAAATTGATGGATTATGCGTGAATTGTAGAGAAGCTAGGCTCAACTGGCTGGAAGAAAACAATCTGCTGATAACAACTAAAACACAACTCTTTCTTTCAGGTTTTTAAACGCGAAGCTTTTACAATTAGGTTCTGTTGGTTAGTTGAGCATTACGTCTGTATGTCATAAAGTTTTTGCTGTGAAAAGCCAAGTCTCCAACGTTATGAACTTTTTATGTATATTCATTACAGAATTAATGAGCTAACTTTTATGAATGTTGTCATCCTTGTTATTTGATTTTTAAAGATTGTATAGCTCTGAAATTGACCATTTTAAGAAAACAATAAAGTAAGACACGTCAATAGATAATACATAGAATTACATTCATTTAAGCATGGTATGCCAATCTAGCTTAAAAGGCTAAAATAGATAATAAATACGTATATTTCTTTAATTTTAAAAAGAAATATATGATGGTAAAAAATTTAAACCATTTTTTTCAAGTGATGTTTCTTCATATAAAAATGTATGTGGTCATAACATAAGTCTGTATGAAAAAAAAATATTTGTAAGAAACACAATATTCTAGGCTGTTACTGAAGATCCTCAGCTAGTTTTTTTAAAAATATCTCCAATGAGGTTTTTTTATTCCTTATGTAGCTAACTAATCCCTCTTGCATTAGTTTTCAGTTACACAAACAGTATTATTATATGTTTCATTGTCCTATCCCACAGAGATCAATTGTAAAATAAAAATTCAAAAATTTATGAAAAAGCACCAAAGAAACATTTAAGGAAAAATCACAAAAGCAGAAAAAACATTGTAAAAACTGAAATGTATTTCACCATCACAAAACTATATAAAACTTCCTCTTCTACTTTCAACTACAATTTAAAGATTGTACCCTCCAGAAATCTTTAAGTTCTCCTGAGCACCTGGAGGATTTGCTGTGCGGCTGCCGAGTCCTAGTATTAAACTTATGGTCAGGACTGGTCTCGCCCTAATCTTACAGCTTTTTGCAGCTTATTTTTGCACACTTCAGCGTACGTCATTGAACACCATAATACAACTGGAATCTATGAATATACATATATCCATAAAAACTGTTCTAATTAAACTTAATTCAGAAATTAATGAAGGGGAACAGGATTGATTCTGACGGCTAAATGAATTTGAATGATAATTTAGAGAGGTGAATTTCATTTATCAGATATTCATGTTGATTATTTGCTTCCCCTGTCGGATTAGTGAATCATGTTGAGAAATTTTATGCTCTCAATAATAAGACTGACAAAAAAATTATCCTTAACTTATGATTTAGATATACATATACTTTGATTTTCACTAGCTTTTTTTCATAGTTCGCTTTTGTATCCTTATTCGCTTTTGCAAATGTGAAATAAAACAAAACCATTCTTATTTATTTGTTTAAAAGACTTTACGCACTGTTTCATCAATCCTCAGCTGGTAAATTTTGGATGTGTCCTTCGCTGGTTTTAGGCCATTTTTTTCCTATTATATTTGTCCATTATATACCCTGAATATATTGAGAATATACCCTGTCAATATATTCACTTAAAATATAGCAAAATAATATGTTGGAGGTCAACACAGACCTTTAAAGTAAAACCACAAGATGTTAGTGGCGAAGTATTAATATACCATTAAGGGACACAATTTTCCGTGTCCTATTTATAGGAACTTTCTTTAAATTAACTAGCGACAAAATTTTCACATGAATATTATTATAACATGTACTTTGGCTACGCACGGTTGATTTTTTATTAAATGAATAAGTTAGGGTACAATGTTTGGCACTTTCAATATAAGTAAATGATAATAACAAAGCCACAGAATACGATAATACCTTCAGAAAAATCGATGAAAATAGTTTTCATACTAAATTTTGTTTTTTTTATATTTTTTCTAAAATGTCATGACAGAAGATGTAAAATGTCGTCTTAGTTTTTTGAAAGGATTAATCTTCTCTGAAATCTAAATTATCAAAATATTTTTTTTGGTAAATGATTATACGATATATGTCAAACATTTTATCAAAAAGAAATATTTAAAATTGTGAGGTAGAAACCTGAATAATTTTTCTTGTGGAAATAGCTTTCTGCAAATGTTGATAAACATATGTCTGCTAGCATTAAGATGTTTGTACTGCCAATACACGTTGGGTTTTATTTAAATAATTTTTTTAAAATGTTCTTTTTTTTACCTCGTATACTAATAACGAAAATCTGATTCACTTATAGTCGGAAATTCATTATGAAACAGGGGACATGCACAAAATTTTTGAGCCCTGATCAAATAGGAGCTGAGATAATAGGGGGGCAGGCGACCGACTGATAAGTGTTAAATAGAAGTTGATTGAATATTGGTTGGAAAAGGTGATCATTAACCACCCCCACCCCCCCCCCCCCCCCCCCCACCCCCCCAATCGACTAAGACTCGCCTACGGCCCGATCTTTTAGGATTGCTTTGTAATTCACATTTTTGAAAGTCTTTCAACAGTATACACAGCAAATTCTCTCTTTTTTAACTAACTTTCCGAACAATATACCTAAAGCATTTGAATTAACAAAGGATATGCTAATATTTTTACCATTCAAGTTTATTTAATATTCTAATAAATAGCGCAACCCTCCAAGTTATGGCTACTTTTCATGAACATATGATCTAAAGAATAAGCTCTGACGCAATGTCATGTAAGGATATTATAATATTCATTAAAAAAATTGTTATTTTTGCATATATGTTACATTTTACAGTGTTTTGTGGCTCAAAAGAAAGACAATTAAAATTTATTTCATATTATATAGTTTAAATTGCATAAGATAACCTAGAAATAGTAAAAAAGTCCCTTTCTTTTTTGTCGTAAAACAGAAATTAACAAAGATTTTTATTAAAAAACACCTTAGTGTAAAAATTAAAAATTCTAAATATGGTCACAAAAAGATTCAATTAGTTTATTAAATGTTTCATTTTCAGCAAATGACGATTAATCTCTATTACAAAGAATAAAGTGTAAAAAGATATTCTCGTTTTAATTTTAAGCAACTTAAAATGCATTTTAATACCTTTTAATGATTTATTTTTTAAAACATCATTTTATAAAATGTTATTGATTTTTAAAGTTTTATATTAGAATGTTTTTAAATTTTGTTAACATTTTGTTTTAAATGTAGAAAATTGGTAATTCTAAACATTCAAAAAATGATTTTATTAAATTTTCATCACTTAAATTGCATGTTTGATGAAATTTTCAACTGATAATACAAGAAAAATCGTTTAAGTTTTATTATATTTTACTTTGAAATGTTAAAAAATATAATTATTGTCAAAAATGTGGAAGTTATACTTTCCTCAAAAAAAGACCTAAAACATGCAAATTAACACGTGTAATGAGATTTTTTTTCTTTCAGGTTTAATTTTAAGTAATTATTGATATTTTTTGTAAAAAGGATTTTATATAAAAAGTTTTAAAACTCGAGTTATGTAGTGGTTCTAAAAAAGGTTGCGAATTTATGCAATTTTCTTGCAAAAAAAATTTTCTAGGATTTTAAAAATAGCATAGGGTCTTATTAGACGTACTTACAGATACAATTGCTAAGTCATTTTGGCCAAACACTAAAATAAAGTTTTGACATCTGAGGGACCATACGTGTACGGGAACACAAATTTGGATATTTAGAAATTTTAAATGCTTGATAAAAAAAATACAGGCAGTGATTAAATTAAATCAAGTCTATAGAGGTTAACTTGCGACTAAACATTTATGTTATAACAAATTATAAGCATACTTTTGCTGCTGCAGATTTGCCAAAAATTGACAAGGTCTCTAATTTTCTATTACTGACTTCTTCATAATATTCAGAGTTTTCTCTCTGTTTCGTTGAATTTATCTTTAATGGTATTTTATACTTTGGACTTCTGACTAAGCATTATATTTATTATTTTTGTCATTGATTAAAAAATATTAAATAAGAATCCCAATCCATGACTATGTCATTTAATGTCATCTATGTGTATAATATGACTGGAGGCTGTTTGAACAATGCTAGATATAACTCATTAGTAGGAAGGATATTTTCATTACATACTTGTAGAAAGGCTACTCTAAAAGAAAAGACATATTCAAAATACACAATCGTAGATGTGATAACCAGCTCTGTTTCATCCGCAGAAATTACACTGTTGACCAGTTTGCTGTCGTAAGAATTCAGCAGCAGGCAACATTTGTATCAATATAAAGCCATGGTTTGATTTTTCTAAATTTTAAATTTATTTGACTGTCAATTAATTGACCAACTACAATGCTAAACATTTTTTCGACGATCACTAGCTGCCAAAGATCATCTTGTTTAAGTATTTAAATTCAATCCTTCTCCATTCTACACCCCATACTTTTCATTACATATATTTTATGTCTTTGAAACATTATTTCTGTCCGATATGTATCTAATTAGCTCATGTAGCTTCGCTACTTATGAATATCACCAATGTTGTATAAGCTGGATGAAACTGAAAATATTCACAATAATTCTCACATGTGTTAAAAATGCTTTCAGCTAAAATTCCAGTTTTTTAAATATCACAAAATATTATAAACGGAATTTGTGACAAAAAACACTTGAAAAATTATCTCTTTTACTAAAAGTGTATTTTATACTTCAAATAAAGAAAATTCTTTTGGTTTAAAATTAAGTATTCTTTTTTTGCGTTGTGATATGAATCTATTCATGATAGAATTACCTCGTCGCTTTAAAGCCTTCTACGAATACTTGAAAGCAGTATACAAAATCATACATAAATATAAATCCTATCGTAATGTAAATATGCTATTTATCAAGCCAATAATTTTACAACAACAGTCCATTTATCCATAAAAGTCGGTTTTATGGACGGATCCTCCTTGTTTAAATTTACAATTTTGGTTAAATTTCCACTTTATTTACCACCCTAAATAGCTTGACGTAAACTTGTAACATAACGCCCTTTCTCCTGGAGGCAAAATTAAACTTTTTAGCTGGCTCTATGAACGGGCTGGTAATATTTTGTTTACAAGCATAATTAGCAAGGATGCGCAACATCCACTAAAACTAAGCTATAAAGTTAGACGGTTTGACTAACGGACATTAAAACTTGTAGAGTGTCAGAGCTTAATATGCAAAATATGAATTTATAAGTCTGTTGGTTATAGAGATTCTTCGCCTATACGATTATGAAGTTTGAAATCTATAGGAGAGTTCTAACATGTTTAAATCAACGATAAGAGCTATCCGTTACGGACGCACGGAATTACCCTAATCATAGAAAATATTCGCTTTATAAAAAAGATCAAATATTTGAAAACGTGTAATTAGCATAAAACTACATATTTAATTTTCTCAGGAATTAATAAACAAGAATAATTATGTCCAAAAGTGGCACAGCAACTTAAATGTAACATAAACATTGATCATAACAGAACTTGTAGAGTGTCAGAACTATATGATCCATCACTTGTATCGTTGGTTGAAAAAAATATTCGCAATTCATTGTCCAGTGTAGCATTTTTATAAATTTCATTATTTGTAACATTTGAACGTGTTGTGGGCATAGAAAATTGTTGCTATTACTACGCTATTTGGATAAGATTTTCCTTGTTTGAATGAAACTAAATCTAAATAAAAAAATAAACATTTGTGTTTGTTCGGTTTATCATCTGTTTTATCTAAAGGTAGCAATTTTAAAAATCTCTGACAAACAAAAAAAACACCCCTTGAAAAGCGCTTCCTTGACTCCCCCCTGGCTAAATTTACCCTCCCAAACAAAACAAAAATTTACAAAAGAAGCTTTTAAAAATAATGAAAAGGAGAGCGAGTTCACTGTGAAGTAACAAGGATGACAACATCCATAAAAGCGAAGCGTTGAAATGATATGACAGACGAACATTAACTTTTGTTGAGTGTCAGAACTGAATATACAAAATATGAAAATATAAGGTTTGACAAAATTATACGTAAATTTGTTGCAAAACTTCATAATATTGTACCTTATTGTAATAGGAATGAGTAATCAAAAAATCAGATCAATCGGATGATTTTATCACATAAAAAATTGTTAATAAAAAGTAAAAAAATCAACATGTTTAAAATGGACGTACGGACATTCTGGTATCGATTATAGAGTTGCTACGCTTTCTAAATCGTACCTAACTATTACAGGAATCACCATGCAAAGTTTGAAAGCTATAGGACAATTCTAACATGCCTAAATTAACGAATAAAAGCTAACTATCTCGGACGGACGGACGGACCGACCCTAATTATAGAAAAGCTTCGCTTTTAAAAATTACAAGTTTGAAGAAAAAAAACAGCTGGTCATTTTTGAACGTTAGAAAAGGGAGCATTTTCTAACGTTAAATAGCAGCGTGAGATAGATAGTAGTCCTATGCATAGGGGTGTCATAAAAAAATTCCTATTTAAAATGAAATACACTTTGCTTGATGTCGCATCGGTGAAACTGATGTTATAGTTTTATAATCACTAATAATTGTATATTCATATATGTATGTATAATACGTTTGTCTATAAATGTTCATTTCGTAAGATCTTGAAAAATGCTGAAACAATTTAGCAGTTTAGCAACAAATTTAGTTACAATTTTGTTTAGACATTATACTCTGTGTATTCAGTGTTAACAATAGTTTATCCTACAGTTTTAAGTCTTCGCTTTTATTGAAGAAATACATACGGTGCATTATTTGCCAAATGTACCACTTTTCTGCACTACCTCTCCAATTTTGTTAATACTCTATATTTTGGTCCGTTGGGTCATTCAAGGATGCTGGATGGCCAAAAAAAAGTTTCAGAGTCTCTGGATGTCTAGATATCTAGCTATCTAAGAAGGTAGGTAACAAAAATGTAAAAAACACCCATTTTTTCACAATTTTAAAAATTAATTTTTTCATCAATCTTACATCCAATGACCAATCTATACATTTTACACACTAAAATGATCGTTTATTCATGTAAAAAGCGCACATAATGCTATTTTGGCCAAAACTCTAATTTTACAGGGTGTCCAACAAAAAGTGTATTTTGGATATCTAGCGTAATACCCAAAATACCTATCCGAAAAAAATCATTTTTTTTTACTTAAATCCTGTGTTTTATCTGTGTGCATATGTGGTATATAACGGTTCGGACCACCCGGGACTATAAGGTTGTCAAGTTTCACTTTGGGACACCCTGTAAATGTGATTTTTGCGTCTGTAGAGCTAAAACTTGGTCCAAATTGGCTATTTTTTTCAAATTACTCTAATATGTGTCTTAGTATGTTTGGCCATAGTGTTTTCTGACCAGATCAATATTTTCATATTTTTTGGACACCCTATATTTTCAAAAAAAGAGAAAAATTTTTTTGTTTTTTTAAAATTTTTTTTTCTATTTTTAAGTTACTTAAAACTGTCATATAGATACAGATTTTGTCAAATAACAATAATATTTGCCTATTTTACAAATTTTTACACTTTTGGGACACCCTGTGCATGTTTTTGAAAAATGATGGTTTTTGCCCATTTTTGGGGGGAAGGGGTCGTTTTAGGGCCATAGACTATTTCTTCATTTTTGTAGAACTTTTTAAGACACATCATTTGTTATTAATGCAAAAACCGCAAAAACCGAACCGTTTTGCCGTTATTCACCGCCAAAGGCGGATTTTTTTTACGTTTTTGCCGTTCCGGAGGTTGTAATGGGCATTTGTGGTAAGAAAACGTTGATTTATCAAGATCCCCCTTAAATACTTTTATTTAGGTAATTTAATTTACTAAATTTCATATTAAGTAAAAGTTTTTGTGCAGCTAACCGTTTTTCGTGATGGATTTCAATTGTTAAAACAAGAAAATGAAGTGAATATAACATAAATAATAGTTATAACATAAGTGATAAAAGAAACATAAATCATGTGTATTTGAAATTCCTTTTGACAAAAATCGGTTGGATATACAAAAAAATTTACTTCACATGAAATTTAGTAAATTAAAATGCCTAAATAAAAGTATTTTACAGTTATCTTGATAAATCAACGTCTTCTTACCACAAATGCCCATTAGAACCTCGGGAACGGCAAAAAACGTAAAAAATTCTGCCTTTGGCGGTGAATAACTGCAAAACGGTTCGGTTTTTGCGGTTTTTGCATAAATAACAAATGATGTGTCTTGAAAAGTTCTACAAAAATGAAGAAATATTCTATGGCCCTAAAACGACCCCTTCCCCCCAAAAATGGGCAAAAACCACCATTTTTCAAAAACATGCACAGGGTGTCCCAAAAGTGTAAAAATTTGTAAAATAGGCAAATATTATTGTTATTTGTCAAAATCTGTATCTATATGACAGTTTTAAGTAACTTAAAAATAGAAAAAAAATTTTTTAAAAAACAAAAATTTTTTTTCTCTTTTTTTTAAAATACAGGGTGTCCAAAAAATATGAAAATATTGATCTGGTCAAAAAACGCTATGGCCAAACATACTAAGACACATATTAGAGTAATTTGAAAAAAATAGCCATTTTGGACCAAGTTTTAGCTCTACAGACGCAAAAATCACATTTACAGGGTGTTCCAAAGTGAAATTTGACAACCTTATAGTCCCAGGTGGTCCGAACCGTTATATACCACATATGCACACAGATAAAACACATGATTTAAGCCAAAAAAAATGATTTTTTTCGGACAGGTATTTCGGGTATTACGCTAGATATCCAAAATACACTTTTTGTTGGACACCCTGTAAAATTAGAGTTTTGGCCAAAATAGCATTATGTGCGCTTTTTACATGAATAAACGATCATTTTGGTGTATAAAATGTATAGATTAAATGTAAGATTGATTAAAAAAATAATTTTTAAAATTGTGAAAAAATGGGTGTTTTTACATTTTTGTTACCTACCTTCATAGATAGCTAGATATCTAGACATCCAGGGACTCTGAAACTTTTTTTTGGCCATCCAGCATCCTTGAATGACCTAACGGACCAAAATATAGAGTATTAACAAAATCGGAGAGGTAGTGCAGAAAAGTGGTACATTTGGCAAATAATGCACCATACGTATCATGAAAACCCCTCTTCTAGATTTTTTAACTGCTAAAACATTACTCCTCCCCAACCAGATAAATGTTTTCTTTTAAATTGATAAAAAAAATATGTTTGTGATTTTGAAGCACCTATATTAAAAGACTCCTGTGAGTGGAATGATGGTTGAAATAGGAGCTTTGGGATGCTTAACAAAATGGTCACATTCTGGCTTTAAACAAGGATGACACAAAAATTTCTGTAAAAAAATTTTAAAATTAAATTGCTTTTCGATTTTATTTGACATAAGAAAGTCACAACAGTCTAGCTTAATTAATGATTCAAATTATCAAACAAACTTAATTTTTAAAGCATAAAGCAAATTTAATTACGAAAATGAAATCTAAAGCAAATACGGAAGACGATACGGAGATTTATGAGGCACATATTTGCTCCTTCCGTTTGTGAGATATTTGCTTTTGTCAAAAACATTCACGTCTTTAACCCTACCAAAAAATTAACAGGTACTTAATGTACCTGTTACCCCGGATCAATTAAATTTTTGTGGTTCCCTATTTTACTTTGAAAACTGCCAGGTGAGTGAGTGCTACATTAGTTGGTTGGGTTGGTTCGAAGGGGGGAGGGGGGGGGGGGGAAGTCAGTGGAATGTGAGTTCTTCACAACACAACTAATTATCTTTTCAGTTTTACCATACCCCCCTCCCCCTCAGAAATTTTATTCGACGTTATTTTATTTTTTAAACTTTATCAATATATTTAACTTTGTATTACGTAACAGTCTTTCTTTTAATAATATGCTTTTTTTTTATATATATCTCATTATTTAGAAAATTCAAAATTTCTATTTCTAACTTACGCCGCCTTCAATATTCTACTTTTTAATTATTTTTCTTCTCTTTCTGTTTATCTTTGTCCATTCAATTTATCTCTACATCTCTTTATTCATAGTTTAATGCGCTTTTTGGTTGATGGGGAGAAATAATTTAAAAATTGACCCAAAGCATGATGTAAATAAAGCCGTATTAAAGCTTAAACTACTCCTATGTCATTTGCTTAATAAATAAAGTAGAAATATAGTTATGGAATTAATCATGCTTGTGCAAAAATTAAAAGACTTTTAGACAATTGGCGTACAATCAAATAATAAGTTGCTCGTAATCTATAGTGTATTAGGTATTTTTTCTGTTAAAAAATAAAAAGTGTTTATTTATAACTTATCTTTTTAAAATTGTTTTCTAACTAGCTGCAAGCCCTAAAAGTTATCTTTTCTCTGATTATTTGCTGTAAACTCTTTTGTTTTACCATCCATCCTTCTTAAAAGCTCTGTATATTCTTGGAGTAAAATCTTTGTATCATTAGCCGCAGTTGTTTAGTCAATCGCGCTTTAACAAAATTAGCTGCAGCGGCGGAAAACAATCTGCAGTTGCAAGAAGGCTGGTGTTTCACAATTAGACACTGCTTGTCGGCTTTTTGTTATAAAATCAGCCGCCGATAAACACCTGTTGACTTTTGATGCAGCTTACAGTGACTAATAAAAAATAACGTCATGCAATATAAATGACCAATGATAGGCCAGTATACATTTTACCATTGCTCAATTACAATGTATACTGGCCTATCAATGATCATTTATATTGCATGACGTCATTTTCTATTAGGCACTATAAGCTGCTTCTTGGCTTTTAGTTTAATTATTCGGTTGCAAAACCCTGCTTTAAGTTATATAGATTCCCTTCTGTTTAGGCTTGAAAGAAACCTTTCAAATCTTTTGTTTTAAACCATTTTCTATTCAAACTATGTCCAGTGTAATTTGCAATTTACAAGTTTTATACTTTAATTTGTCTATACAATTTCCTTTTTCTAATTAACTAAATTTTTAGTTAAAAGTTAAACTTTACAGCTCATACAAGATATTGTAGCTGAAAAAATCTATTTCGCCAAGATATTTTCCGCCAGTAGAGCTATTGTATATTGAGATTCAATGTATACAATTACTGTAAGGAAAATATATACCTGTTAGCTGCATCGTTTGAGCGTAAATCCTATGCCTATAGAAATTAAATCATTTTTTATCACCAGAATATTCATTATCAGTTTCCCCCATTTCATACATTAAGACATAATCTCCCCACCCCCCCTCCCCACCCATTCATACAATTGACAATTATTTTCGTCCGTTTTTTCATCTCCTCCCCCAACACCCCCCAGGCTTTTACCCTTTCTCAGAATGATGTAAGATATAAATAATAAAAGCTTCAAGGGATGATTATTAAAACAAGGACAAGTATAACCATACAGTAAAAAGTTGACAACAAAAGTGGTATAGGAAAAATGGGGAAATAACTGATTATTTTCACTGAATATGGCATTTCAAAAAAATATACGTCTACTTTTAATCAATTTTACGAATATGCCTATGAACAAAATAATACAATCAATCTTCTTAACGATACTTCAGCTATAAACTGATGGAAAGACGGAAGGACATAACGTAGTTAGAGTAGCTTCTCCAGTAAAAAACAAAAAAATGGGGTTGGATTCATTTAATCAACCATATTTATTATAGGGGGAGGGTGGGGGTGGTGTGCGTCTGAATGGCGCCCAGATGGAATTTCAATCTCAAAATTGGTGTTAACAGGTGGCGGCTTTAGCACTTCTTTCCCCCTCCCCCTAATCCCAACCCCAAAAGCAATTGGTTACCATCTCCCAGAAAGCACTATCCCTATTATTCAGCCTAAATTGCCAAAGGTATTGTTTAGTCCACTTTAATGCTCTATAATTCAGCTCTGGGGTGTGTTTGATGTTTTATAGGAGTAACCCAACCAAGATAAACAAAGCCCTTGTAAATAAATATCAGGTGGATTGGGAGACAGATAATTGTAAATCTTCTGATTAAATAATAGATTTATCTTTAGATAGAAGCTCAAGTATGACATATAAATTTAATCTTATAACATTTGTCAAAATTTTTATTATTTTTGTCTTTAACTACAACACGTCATTTAATTAAAAAATGAAATAAGAATTGTTGGGTTAAAACAATACCAACAGCTGTTTGATTGGATCTTAACTTAAAACTGGGTCTGGAGCCAAACTAATCTTTCAAAGGCCTAGCTGCTGCTGACCTAACCTAACAGAAATATTCACCCGGCCAACTTATTTTATTGTGCGTGGAATATTGTTCTAAAAAAAGTAATGCAAAGATTTTTCCTGAAAAGAATTGCAGTTAAAATTATAGTTTTACTTTCCTTACTAAATTGGAATACCTATCTCTTTTAAATCTTATTTTTGTTGTCTATTTCCTTTAATTTCTCACACTGTCTGTTACACAAAATATTACATAATTCTAATTTTTAAAGCGGACATAAAAACTCAAATTTTATTAAATAAGCATTAGATAATTTATCTTCTGAAAGTCCCAATTTTTTGGAACTAGATTTTAATAAAAATCGAAGTCCCTTCCATTTTGTATTGTCATCTCCTGGTGTAGCCAGCTGTGTTTGAATCTATATTGTATAACAAGGACGATTATGTCTAGAAGTGGAAAAAAACTTACATGAAAAAAAAGAAAATTAAATATTGTTCAACCCAATGAGGGAAATTTTTGGTACACCGCTAAATCATATCTCTAAAAGAACAATTAAGGTACAATTTTTTTAAGTAACTCAATTAACGTAAAGGTATAGTTCAATCATGGAGTAGCTGCGCTACTAAAAGTTGTAAAAGTCTCAGCCTATTATCCAACACAAAATTCACACTTTACCAGGATAACCGGTAATATCCCTTTAATCGCAACTGGACCATCCATGATCCCTCACTTCTCAACTTGTACAAATGTAATTAATAAATATATATGTACTAGGTATTTGTTAAACGTTATGCCTTGTACGAAAAAGAAAGACCCAAGCTGACTAAATGCCTTTAAGCTCAACAATGGTAACTTTTATTGAATGCCATATAGTCGACTTTAATATAGTCAATACAATAACTTGTGTCGATAACTTGTCCACCATCGCTAACATACCATCGACATGAGGGTTGTAATGACAGTTCAATTCCTCAATATAAGATCATTTTTGTCATGAAGTAAGCATTAAATGTTGACACAAGGCATTCATATTTCAAAGACTAAAATCTAAAATCTAAAGGGAGGTTATTTTTGTAATCCACTAGCGAAATGAAGGATTCTTTATGTGATAACCAATAAAATGACCAACGATCGTTGCAAAAATAGAATGCATGTTTAAAAAAGGACATTTTGCAAGGATAGAAAGATGCTGCTGAATATTGTGTCTTTGTGTGTGTGTGTGTTTGCAGGTGGCAATGTGAGAAGGAATGGTTGTGGGTATTGAATACTAATGGTATAATCTGTGCACACACACACACACACACACCCATACACACACAATATATATTTTTTATTATAGCAAGATTTCCCAAGGTTTTGAAACGGCTAGAGACATATAACTTAAAATTTAATAGTTGCATTTTTGTACAATAAAACACAGAACAATGATTTATTTAGTTTTTCTTGGATTATGTATCCTGTTTTTTTCTTCATATTTACATGATTTCAAAATTCATCATTTTTGTATTTCTATGTTAACTAATTCCTCTACTAATAACCATAAATGTCATGTTTTTTATTCATCGTTTGTCAAGGTTCTTTTAATATAACATTGTCGGAATTACTGATCATCAGATATGTCGATAATATACTAGGTAAAGCCACTTTAAATACATGCCAAATGATTGCTAACCTTTAACTGTGAAAATCAGTGAATTGCTTCCAAGTTTGTCTTGGAATTTGTGTCTCTGTCACCGAGTTTTGATAAAAAATGTGGCAACAACTGTTTTATTCAACTGCATTTTATTAATGGCCTTCCTTAACATTACAAACTTCATTTCATATTTTTGTTTTTAAGCGAGACTTTTCTATAATGAACACAAGGTTTTTATTATTGTATTAAATCCATGTATAATGTATATACCCTCTGATTGTAAGCAAAATTACCCTTTCTGCAAAGTTTAAACATTGAGTATGTAAAGTATGAGAAATTAGATTTTTAAACTTTGGGTTCTAAAACTAAACGTTGAAATCACATTTTCTCTGCATGAAAAAATATTTGGAAAGAAAATTTGTTCTAAATTTGACACAAAGTTGGGAGCCAATTACGCAGAACTAACCTACATTGTCATCATATCTCTAATTTAGATAATAATGCATATAGATAACTTAAGGCTCAGCAGTCGCACTTTCAGCAATGTTAATGCGGTTTTGAAAAGATACTTTCGCGGCTGTGTGTTTATTCTAGTTTAAAGGTTGTGATACGCTTATAGAAGCTGTGGCTTCTGATACAGCATTTCAATAATCTTCAGATAGGGAGAAGGGACAATTGGCTGTTTATTACACTAGTCCCCTAAATTTTTAAAATAATGTTTTCATATTCGTTGGCTTAACAAACTTTGGGGGCTTTAGTGAATTTTGATTGATTAATTCTTTATTACACTAGTCCCCTAAATTTTTAAGATAATGTTTTCATATTCGTTGGCTTAACAAACTTTCGGGGCTTTAGTGAATTTTGATTGATTAATTCTTAAAGTTGTGTGTTCAAACGTTTCAACCACTAATTTTAATATACATAAGGGATAGTTTTGTGCATCATCATTTGAAATATACATTAATTTACTGGTCATTGTCTTATCCCTTTAGATTCCTGGATAATCTTACTGCCGCGGCGGCTTAACCCTAAAGAAACGCCACCAACTTTGCCATGCATATTTCCTACAATTGCCTGCGGAAAATGCCAAAATGGTATTTTCTTTGCAAAAATTAACATTTACGCCCCACCTCATTTTTTTAAGCGAACCTTTTCTACTTTTATGGTATGTTTTTTTCATTAGAAAGACTTTTTAAATTGAAAATTTATATATTATGATATTGTATATTATCAGATTGAAACACTTTTCTAAGATTTCTAAAATGATAAGGTATGTTATAATAACTTAATAACTAAAAATAAAAGCAATTATATTGTAGCTTATAATAGTTGTTGATTCATAGAAAGATTAGACATGCTTTAAATGGGTATAACAGCTTTCATAGCTTTCTCCCATAAATATTATGTTTTATCATCAGGAATTTTTAATATCTTTTTAGGGATTTTATAGAAAATCATTCTTTTATCTATTAATTAAAACTGCAATTGCCAAGCTTTTTTTTTACAAGCATCGCTTTTATTGATACAGTCATCCTTGTTTACATGTTTTCAAGCGAAATGTCTTTCTTTTTATCTCCGCTATAGATAGGATAGAGTCATTTCATGGAATGTATTTGAGAAAATAAAAGGGTTTGTTTTGCAGTGTCATCTTTACTAGATAGGCTGGGGGGCTATTCAATGGACTACTAGGCAGCATCTAAATATGTATATTATATACATGTATGCATTTTTAGTAGCAAAGCAACTACTCTAAAATTACAAATGATCGTTGTCCGTATGTCAGCTACTTCGGAGGAAATCTATTTTTTTCTATTAATAGATTGACGGCTGTAAGTTTTTGTGAAGATTTATTACAACAAAAGCATCCAGTATATAATTTACTTATGCCAGTAGTACTCTGCTTGTCTAGTCCTATGAAAATTTTTTACTCGGCTGCTATTTAAGAAGATCTATTTCTGATTTGATGAAAAGTTTGCTGACAATAGCACATCTTTTCTGTAAATCACCTTTTCCTTTAGAATATTGATTCTACTTTGAAATACATCAATTTTGAGTGAAGATTCTTGTGATATTGAGTCCGTCTGTATGACTGCTACGTTTTTCTTATTTCAACTGCTTGGCTGTACTTACTTTTATGTCAGTACTTCGCTACATAATACATATTGATTTTTATCAAAATCGACGTTGTTTTGTTTTCTTGATTTTCCCCAAATTAATTTTTAAAATCGCAATACCTTACGGCTAACTTAGAATTAAAAACTTTGCGTTGAATAAACTATGACCAGGCTAAATTTTAGACAGGACTCTTTTTGTTCGTTTGCTAGTTCAACATCCATGCTTTCTTCACAGCAGTTTTTTCCTTTCCTTGTTTCTTTAATATATGCATTAAAGAACCTGTGACCATAAGTAGCGCGACAATAACTAGCCAGCAAAACAATATCACTTCCTGGGACGGACATACAATAGACATAGAGTAGCAAAGCTATTATTTATATGATAAAAGCTGTTTCAAATACGAATAAAAAAATCTTTTTAATTGTATGATGATTTATTTTATTCACAGCCGAGTATATATCAATATAAAAATATCAGAAATAATATAAAATAATAATAATAATAATAATGACGAAATTTGTTTCTTTTGAAATTTAGTTCAGTTCTGTTTAGCTCTTTCTTGTTTTGACTTTAGTCTCCTCCCGGACTGTCTGCCTGTAGTTCTCCAGCACTTCCTCCAGGCTGGGGTTGGACTGGTCCTCCGTGTAGTCATGCCCGGCCATACGAGACAATGCCATGATGTAGGCCGTCGCTATCTTTATCACAGACAGCTTGGACAACTTGACTCCATTCTCCTGCTCAGTTGGAATGGCGGATTGTAGGGTGTCAAAGGCCGCCGTTATCGTGTGGACACGTCGGCGTTCGCGTGCGTTGGCCTCAACACGGCGATCACGTGTTTTTGATTTGTAATTGGTCTGCTTCTTTGTTGGAGTTGTCGGTGGTGATATTAAGGCTTTATCCTCTGCAACGGTCTTCTTATCAACAATAGTTTTACTGACTTTTTCAACTTTATCACATGATTTTTTCACAACAAGCGAGAGAGGCTCGTCCTGTTCGCAGCCAGAAACATCCGAGGTCACTGACATTGCTGGCGAGCCAATTGATTCTGGAGAGAACGCAAATGTTGACTGTGCTGGCTCCACTATTGATGCCGTTGAGGCCCTCAGGGCTGCATAAGACAACAATAAGGCTGTCGGGGAGGTAAGATTGAGCTGTTGGCACAAGGCTGCTGGTAAGCCAGCAAATGAGAAAGACGGAACTGGCAGTGTTGATGGTTGAGGTGATGGTGGTGTTGGACTTGACACTGGTGATGCAGATAACCTGGAGACTGGAGATTCTGGAAGGGTCATCTTTCTTTCCGATTCAAAGCTGAACGCATCTGCTGCCGTCCACGGACGGAAAGGTTGATTGGAATTCTGTAAAGAAAGTCTGCGATTTCTCTCTTGTTCTTTCATTTCTTCTTCCCGTTCCAAATCCAACATAGCATCCATCTTGAACCGTTTCTTCGGAGCCAGATGAGAAAATTCTGACGCGATAGATTCGCGCTTTATGGACAGTGATTCGTTCTTGTTACAATCAGTCACAATTGTTTCCATCTTTCCGGCCAGACGGACTCTTTTGGGCTCGGCAGATTTTCTTTTATTCTTGGAGAACTTTTTATGTATGGGTTTGACAGAGATCTCAATACTGTCTTCACTGGTGTCTGTTGGAGACAACTCTTCCTCGTAACAATACTCCATAATTATGTCACTTTTACAATCAATATTTAAAGTTTATAAAAAATATAAAAATGTGTTTAAGAATGTCTAAGCTCTGAGCGTAGCGCACCGAGCGAGATTCTATTCAAAACTAAACTAAAACTGAAAATAATATCTTGGGAAGCTGATCATTCAGAGGTGGGGGAGTGTGAAGAGATGGGGATATTTCAAATCCAGAAAGGAGGTACTGGAGTAGGGGGAAGGAAAACAATGAGTTAGGACAGGTGTCCACCCTCTCCCACTCCCTTTTAGAGCTCCCCCTTTTTTAAACACTATTTCCCTTTGAACCATCAAGATGGTTTTCATTTGCTCTCCTTCCTTTCTATAAACTAATTTCCCTCTCTCCTCCCATTTTAAAGTCGAAAAGGGGGAAATATGGGAGGGGATAGAGAAACCATTATTGAGTCGGAGGTGTAGGGGGGTGGGGGAGGGGTATATACAGACATAACACTCACATACCAGGTGACGGTTCCCGAGATACAGGAATCATTCCCACACCAACACACACACAAACACACACACACACATACTCACATAATATTCCCCTCAACACCCAAACCATCCCCCGGTCCAACAGACGGACGGATGGACGGGAGACGAAAAAAATAATTGGGAAATTTTTATGTATATGTGTTACTTAGTTTGTATGTGGTATATATATATATCAAATTAATGGGGTTACTATCATTCATCATGTCTTTTAAAGATGTAAAATTTCATGAATGTTCCTAAATTAAATTGTATTTTTATATGAGATAAGATTATTGGATATTGATAATAGTGGTTTATTTTTGGTATTCGAAGTAATATTTTGGGTTTAAATCGTATGGATAAGCAAATCTATCCCCCCCCCCCTCCCCTCCACTTATAGGATAAATCCAAAATCACTTTTCCTATAATGTAACAAGAATTTATATTCCCCCAAAAAATGTTAGATGAGCAAGGGGAATAAAGCCTTATTAAAAAATATATATTTATAATTTCTGATTTTTCCCATCAACCATTCTTTCCCACATTTGCTTTTTACTTAACAAGTTGCTTCACCCCAGGTCTCTAGGGGCGAAGCAACGATCACATTACATTTCCATTCACCAAAAATATATTTTTTGAATAAAAGTTAAAACAAAATGTGAGGGAAAGGGTAATATGAACTTTTGGAGGTTGATTTTTACGTCATATAACTCTGTACAAAACCATTATAAAGCTTGCTTATTATCATTGACTATTTTAGGCAGTTTAGTGTATATAAATATTTATAAAATGTGAATATGTGGAAAGTTTGAAGGGGGAGGGGGGCTTTTCATCAAGCTTAAAAACCCCAAACTGGAAACTACTTAAAAATCTGTAAATGATTATAATTTTGAAAATCTTATTTAGTGGGCATTCATAAATATATTGGATTTCATATATCATTGCTTTTCAAAGGAGGTTTTATAAATATGGTAGGTTAATATGGATGACGAGGAAAGCGTGAATGGGGAGGGGGGGGGGGGCTGTGATATTCATATTTAAATGTAATCATAAATAATCTATACATAATACAGTGATTGGGACCAATTGTCATGTTTATATTCAAAATTAAACAGGAATATTTTTACATGTATTAACTTATTATACAATAAAGGCCTTGCCCCTAGATTCTAAGATTCTTGCCCCTAATGGTAATTGGGACATTTTTTATCTGAAAAAAAACACAATACATACATTATATTGCTGAATGAATTAATAGATGTTTAGGTTTTAATTTTAAATGAAATAATCTATCCGTACTATAAAAATATTATAGTATGCAAGGTTGCGTGATTATTGCATCAATTCTTATCTTTTCAAGCCCTTAAAACTTAATTATTATATTCTAAATATTGTATAAAATTTAAAATATATACACTGTGATATTGATGTAGAGCAAGCAAAGTCTAGACCCAAAGACGAATTAACTAACCATTAAAAATTCCAATAAAACCTGACTTTCCATTGAGTCATATTTTCAGCAGAATTACAGTTTACAATTTAATCTAAGTCAATTAATGTTTCTGATAATAAAACAAACTTGAGTTTCCACAGTATATATGCTTTTTAAATTGAAAAACCTAATGCTTAATAGTAATCTGGACTAGTAAGAAAATAATAAATGAAGGAACATCAGAGGACCCACGGATTTTGACACATTTTAGTGCCAGAAACCAGAAAATAGAAGAGAAGTTATAAAAGTTAATCTCCTAAAACACAAAAAGACAACACATGAAATGTCTAAGGAACGAAACTCTTAATAATGGATAAGATTATTAGACGAAGCCCAATCTGTACCACTTTTGATGAGGGATTCTCCATCTCTTTTTTAGGGGTTTTCTTTCCCACTTCTCCTCTCATCTTCCTCATTTTATGACGTCACAGGAATCAAAAGTGGCACAGATTGGGCTTCGTCAGATTATTATCATGTATTGCGCCTGACACGACGCACTTAACGTTGCCATTCGTTAGCAAATATAAATCATTGGCGTAGTATTGCACTTAGTTTTGGAAGAAGGATTTTTTCTCAATACTATCTTATTTTATAAGATACAGTCTTTGTGCTACAACACGGGAAAGCCTGTGGATCCTCCAATGTACATAAATTGTTAGACCACCCAAATTTCTGACTGAATAAAGCCACCCACCTGCTAATCTACAACTATTAGGGCACAACTAAACAAATTAGATTATAATCCAAATTTCAAAATCAACCTGTTTCTTCAATAAATTACTAATTGCATTATTTCATTAGAATACAATTTAAAATTATGAAAATTTGATTCGCTCAAAGATTTTTGGGAACCCTAAAAGACTGAGAAATATATACATAATTCATTCAAGCCTAATTATATATCCATTAAAATGAATATAATCGCTGGATTACTGCGCTTAGTGTGCCCGTCTACATATGTATATCTCAGACCAAATAAGAATAATCATATTTTTAGCTAAATGTAATTGCTTCAATTAAAACTGGGTGTTCTACAACGTTTAGACTAGGTCACCTTTTTAATTTTGTAGATACGTATATTTCTAAAAGACTTTATCTACAAAAATTGCTAACCACTATTACAATTTTTGTTTTATTTTATTGTAATTTTTGTCAATTAACATTAAAATCATATTTTTTTGGCTTGTATCTATTACATAACATTGAATGTAAAACAACATTAAAGGTTTCAATCTTTAGTTTTAAAAAACTTTTAATGTAATAGGGAATTAAAAAGAAAATGTATACATATCTTATCTTAAAATTAGGCGAAAAATCTATCTAACCGCTGAACCGATATGGTTCTCCTTTATAATAAAGCTTCTTAAGGGTCCATGGGTGGTTTCAGGCAGTTTTATTTTTCTTTATAAAAAATAGGCGTTGTATGGCTTTAAGCTATTTTTCTGCTCTTTAATATCACTAGATACTAAAGCTGCAACTGCTAGTAATAATGATATATTGAAGAATTATAGATGACCGCTTTTCAAACAAACCTACAGGAAGAGAAAGTGGAACAGAGTTATATAGAATATTCCTACGGGTTATAAAGAAGTTAGATTTAAAAGGGAGTTCCTTATTTGGTTGTCAGTATTTTCTAGACAAGAAATTCAGTCAAGCTAAAAAAGAGTAGAAGAACAGATGGTTTTAAGTTGTATTCATATACATATTTAGAACCCATAAACAAGAATGATATATCAATGAATTACGAAGGATAGAATGAAGGACAAAAACTATTATCTTTGGCAAAGGGTTCACGAAGTAAATTATAGGCTTATATCAAAGACCTATGATATGGATGAACTATTAATAATCTGTAAATCTAAAAATAATTTTTAGAGGTACTAAAATTTTCTATTTATGTGTATCCAAAATAATCATAGAAAAAGAAAGATGAATTCCTTATTTAAAAGTACCAGGATGTCTATGTATGTGCTTGTGTGTCTGTCTGTTTGTATTAAAGGATCTTGTTGAATCAATATGATTCTCCTCTATAGTGAAGTTTTTAATATGTATAAAGAAGGTTTTTTAACTATTTTGGAAAGAGTGTGGAAAAATACCCCTAGAGACGTAGCTGCTACTCATAGAAAAAAATGTAATTTGAAATTACAGACAGTTCCAAATTATTGAGGGACTACGCAAGATACAAGCCTTACACACACAAACAAACAAACCACGGACGAGTTACCCACTTTTTGTCATATTAAAATCGTTTTTGTCGTATTAAAATTGTTTTTATCGTCCCAATATAAACCACCCTCACATCCCTCAGTGCTCTTTTTAAATACTGATTGCTTTGTTAAAATTATCATAAAAAGCTGAGATTGTACCCTGGCTGAAATGCGGATAAAAAGGCTGGCTGCAACTGCGGATTAAAGTCAACTTTTAATAGATCTTATTATTATGCTTTTTTGCATATAAACAGTGAAAGTCAAATAAAATTTCCTTAAAAATTTTCTTCCAAATCTAAATTAGAGGAAGATTATTTGAGTTCACACCCCAAACAAAGAAAATGTTGATGCCATGGAAAGGTCAATGGAAAATTATTAAATATCTTACAATGACCCAAGAATTTTGGGTAGGTCATTCAGAAAAGAAAGATTACAATTTCAGATACAAAATAGCTATTATAGCATTTAGCTATTCATCCGAATTCCAAAGGTTGATAACCAGAATTATAATATGGGCGATTTCCCTCATGTCGCATAAGAACCACAAACATTTATGCTTATAATAGATTAGTTTGGGTTAAGTAAAGGATAGAAGAACCCCGAATTGATATAAATTTAATGCGATTGAAATATTGGGGGGACGGGGGGGGGGGGGTCCTGATTAATTTAGATTTATGGGTAGAGGGAAAAGTACCTAAATATGAAAAAAATGTTTGTATATTTATTAATTTCTTTATATCACTAAAGCCCCTAAAGCCTAAGGTTTCAGCCACTAGTAGATATACAGATATGTACATTTACATACACACGATTATTATGATATGCAGATATTAAGCCAGAAAAAGTTTCTCTTCCCCTCAAGTCCATAAGAACAATTTTTCATTATGAAGCAACACCCATTCACACACACTCACACACACTAACACACATATAATCACACACGAGAACATTCATAATACAGATGCAGAGATTTCTCTAATTATAGGCACAGTCAATTTTAAAATTTTTATTTAAAATCTATATGAATTTATTCATTGTAGACAAAGTTAGGTTTAATATGCTATTGCTGACTAATTAATGGTTAGGAAATTATAATGTAACTAGCGGCTTCGCCCCTAGCCTCTAGGGGCTTTGTCCCATGAGGTGATTAAAAAAATAAGGCGAAATTCGTTAAAGGACCAAGGAAATCTTCTACAAAACCTAAAGAACCTAGGAAATCTTCTACAAGACCTAAAGAACCTAGGAAATCTTCAGCAAGAAAAAAATAAATAAATAAATGGGGGGGGGGGGATTTTTTTGTTTTTTGGGGGGTTGGGGGTGTCCCACCCCCAAGAAAATAGCTTAATACCACCACAGGACCAATAGAAATATACCCTGAAGAGTAGAATCCAATCGGTTCAGTGGTTACCGAGATCTTAAGCTTCAGACGGACGGACGGACGGACGGACGGACGGACAGACAGACAGACAGACAGACATCGTACTACTTTGTATTATTGATAACATGGAAGTCTTTTAATTTTTGATTATTATTTCGACTTTTTTCAAGGACAAATTAAAAAGTTTCATATGTTTTTTTTCTCCCAATATTATTGTCTTTCAAATATAAGTAGATGGTGCTTTATCTTAAAGTGGCCCATCGAGCACAAGAACCCCTTACCTTTATTTTTTTTTGAAATATGGAAATTTGTCGTATCTTTTGTTATTATACTCATACCGAACCAACAATTTAATTCAATGGAAAGAAATATTTCATGGTTTCAGTTGTTTTTAGGAGTTTGCTGACGACCTTTTTTTTCTGTCACCTAAATTTTACTTTATTTGGCTTGTTGGTTATACCTGAATTTTAATGATATTGTCGACCATTGTAAAGGTTAAAATTGATGTCTACTATTTAGTTGGTGTATGTCTGACCATTACATACATTTATTAAATCTAGAAGAAAACAAGGATGACAACATCCATAAAAGCGAAGCACTGAAACGGTAGGACAAACGGACATTAACACCTGTATAGTGTCTGAACTGAATAATCAGAATATAAAAGTATAAAAGTCGACGCAAAATTGTATGTAAATTTGTTGAAAAACTGCTTGATACAGGATAATGTTTATGGACATACTTACATTTTTAGGACTTGATTATAGAGTTGCTTCGCTTATAATATTGTTCTTTGTTGTCACAGGAATCAATATACCAAAAATCAGATCAAACGGATAATTAGTTCACATAAAAATTTGCTTTTAAAAAAGTAGAAAAATCAACGTGTTTAAAATGGACGTACGGACATTCTGGTAATGATTATAGAGTTGCTACGCTTTCTAAATCGTAACTAACTACTACAGGAATCATCATGCAAAGTTTGAAATCGATAGGACAATTCTAACATGCCTTAATTAACGAATAAAAGCTATCTATCTCGGACGGACGGACGTACGGACCGACCTTAATTATAGAAAAGCTTCGCTTTTAAAAAACATAAAGAAAGGAAACAAAAAGAACGATTAAGAAGTCTAAGGGAATATATTCTCTGAAGAACTTAGATTAGACCGAGATTAATTAAGCTTCCCGGTTTTCTAAATTTTATATAATTAAAACAAGAAAAAGATAGCAAAGAGAAGAAAAGATATTTTCTGTATGGATGACATCTCTTAGCTACAGATCCTTGAATAAGCTTCTCTGAACAGTAGAGACAAAAGCTTTATTAGCCCCTATAACTTATATTTTTCTCGCTTATGAAGTGTCAAAACAGTTGAATTTGTGTGTTTCAATATAGATATGTCAATGATAACCAAATCAAGCAGTGTCTGTCCCGACTGGACAACTTTCTGATCTAATCATAGAGTTGTAATTCTCTTTGGTATGTCCATAAATATAGGCACATGTGTTTCATACATAGGTTATAGACTTTAGTACACACCATCTTGAAACATTGAGCTCAACATCTGGTCAAAATATTTTCATTTCTAATTTCTCCACTGGATAGCAGGAACACGGATATGTCACTTGAAGAAAAACTATTCTGGCCTCAACATTTCCTCCAGTTAAAGTGTATTTAATTGTAAGTAACCGGATTATTCAGAAAAATAAAATAAAGTGAATAAAATAAAACAATAGAGGGGGTAGGGTTTAAATAACTGTATGTCCCTACCCCATGGACCCTGTGCCGACTTTTAATTGGTTATTTGAATAGCAGACAATGGCGTCGTAAATGTTAACACAGCCAAGTCGCTACAAAAGAACAGAAAGCAATTTGCTTGCAGATGAAAAAGGTCCCCGACACTAGATTCTGTACCGTCTGGATGGGTGTGTGTAAGTATGTTAACTCTCAAGTCAGTTACATCATTGTGTGTGTAATTAATAGTAATAGACGTACAGACAGTTCCTACTGGCTGCTCTACTAAGCATATCTTTTTCTGTAGCTTCTTTTTAGTATCACATCAAAACCATATAGGTTAAGAAATTGATGAAATGTTTCACATTTTTTTACTGTTAAAATATATTTGTTCGGATGATATATCTCTGTCTTGGATGTGATCGAGGTTATCATAGTTATTTCTAGCATCGTATTATAAACGGCTTTCCGCGGATATAGAAAGTACAATTATGAGATTAAAACTAGTTTTTTTAGGCCCGAGGTGCCGAAGGCGCCGGCTAAAAAAACTGGTTTTAATCTTATGATTGTACATTTCTATATTCGTAGATAGCTGGATAAAATACGATGCTAGTCATAGTTTTTTCGTATGGATGAGAACCGGTTCCTATCCACCGGATTCGAATGAATACGAGAAAATCATTTAATAGTACATGTCCAATTATCTTATATTACCACGTAGTTGTAAGCTTTCAGTATTTACACTATACTATCGTAATTGTCCAACTTGAACATTTGGTCACCTCTAAACTTGAGACATTACCATTCCAACAAAGCTTCATTGAAAATATAAATCACTCGCTAACAGTTTATAATGTTTTATATATTTTTTAAGATATTAGAAAGTGTGTGAAACAAATCTGTACTTACGGAATTTATACAGCCTAAAACATGCCTTGGACCTTATCCTAGATTAAATACAGATAGACACACAATCATCCTTTCCATAAGGATATAAGTAAGATAGACAGATTTGCATGAATGATATTACAATTTATCATGAACGCGGTCCATCCATCCATCTATCTAGTCCAGGGACAAGGGGATAATACAATGTAGGTTAAAATAATAGAGTTTGTGAAGATATGTCATTGATATGTATTATTGGAGTAAGAGAGGATAGTATATTAAGTTAACTGTTCTTATCTCTTCTTTCCCTGGACCAGCCATAATTTGATCCAGCATGGTACATACATACCTGCCAGCCATCCTCTTATTCATAATTTTCTCTCTCTCAGTTTTCTCTCTATCCTCATACTCCTTTCTTTAGGCCAGATGCAATACTCAAGATTTCTCGTCTCACAACCATTGCAATACAATAATGTTAAGACTTGTGATTTTGCATTGCAATTATGAAAGGACACAGGAGGTATTTCTGAAGCGTATGTGGGTTAATTGTATACTTAGATACGCTTTATTTGGTCATACCTCTCAATACGCACACACACAATCATATTAACACACAAAACACACACACACACATACACACACACACACACACACACATCGTAATATTTAAAGCAAAAACACTGATACAGGAAATTTCTAACGCTTTTTGGAATAACAACAAAAAACGACATTCTTTTGAATACAAATTTCTTAACTTTGTATGTGTAGTATGTAGAGAATAAGTGACATTGCATGACAGACCTACCAACCAATTTATAAATAACATAAAGACTTGGGAGAACATTGGCTAAAACTTCACCTCCACTAAATACAAAGTCAAACGATAGCTATATGTCTTTTTGAAGCTTTAGATCTCAGTAACAACTAAACTTATTGGGTTTTTCAAGGAATATGATTATTTTTTTTTGTTTGAGGAAAAGCCCAATTCAATTCTTACACATAGATTTTTTCCCCAAAAAATTAACGTTGAGGATTTAAAAGAATATCAAAAAATTGAAAAAATCAATGGAGTGCTAATACAACATTATCCTATTTTATGAAGAAGTAATGTTTTTTTTTGTCTGAAGCTTAAGATTTCGGAAATTGCTCATCCGAATGGGCTGAGCTCTTATAGGAAGCTTTAAAAATATCTTGGGGTAGCTTTAGGCCATTTTACTTCCGTTCTATAACGTCCCTTATAGGCTAAGAGCTAATCAATTTGCATTATCTACTTAACAAACTATTTTTTTTGTAACTTGCAGAGTGTTTTTACTAATAAATCAAACAAGTATTGAAATAAAATTTTTGGTTCAGAGGACAACCCGGGAAAACTATTATTACTCATAGATTTGATAACATCCTTATATTTATTGACAGTACAAATAGGAGAAGGTAGATTATGGATCCGAGGGTAAATTTGATCAATTGACAGGTGAGATTTCTGCAAAAAACTATCTAAATCATAGTTAAGTATAGAATTGGGTGAAACTGTTTTTGCATGCAATTTACTTAAATGATTTGCTATTTCTTACGGGTCATTGTTTAATTGGTCATTAATCATTATGCAATGTTTTTGATTAAATTTGCGTCGACAATGGCTAAAAGTATAGGAATTTGATTTTCCATCTAGTAGCAAGTTTCTCATAAAAATAGTTTCAGAGCGAGAATGTGTGAGATTTAGAAAATATTCTTTTTGCTGTTTATATAAAATATCAATTTTGTCTGTATTGTTGATTGTTGAAGCTTTTAATTTTTCTAAGATTTGGGAGATAGATTCATCAAATTTTTAGGTTTTAAGATAACTTTTAAGACGAAAATTGGAATAAAATTTATCATGATGTAATTTTAAATGTTTCAACAAAACAAACAGAACAGAAGTTTCTTCATATACAGTGTTTAAAAATGATAGATCAAATTCGATTTAATTTGGGTTATTTAAATAAAACTCATCCATTTTTAACATGTTTATTTTTTCACTTTTTAACAACAAATTTTTATATGTTCTAATTATCCGATTGATCTGATTTTTGGTATACTGATTCCTGGGACAACAAAGTAAAATGTTATAAGCGAAGCAACTCTATGATCAAGTCCTAAAAATGTAAGTATGTCCTTAAACATTTTCCTGCATCAAACAACTTTTCAACAAATTTCTTACCATTTTGCTTTGACTCTTATACATTTTTATTCTGATTATTCAGTTCTGACACAATAAAAGTGTTAATGCCCTTTTGTCCTAACGTTTCAGAGCTTCGCTTTTATGGATGTTGTCATCCTTGTTTACCGATTTTCATATTAAATTGGTTAACATTGCACACTTTATTATCAAGTTGCCTTTTATTTATACATGCAAATTAAGCTCAATTCGGTTTTTTGGCCTACCTATCTTATGAATGAATACCATCTTCAAGATATGCATAATTTATTTATACAAAATTCCAATTGAAAAATGATTATTGAATTCATTTAACAGATCATTAGGTTATATATGGTTCACAAAATTAAAAATAAATATTTAGAATATTTGTTAGAAGGTACTTTTTGGTTCATAGGCGGATGTTAAGATTTCCAACTATTTTTTGTTTAATGATATAAGATTGTCAAAATCTGCACAAAAAAATATGCTTAGTTTTTATTTATATGATTTGGTGTTATTATTGCGCTGCTAATCGGTCTTTTGCAATTTCTTACAGCTAAACCTTTTTATTTTACTTATTCTTAAAAAGTTACTCAATGAATATCAGTTTTATATGATTGGTTTAAGATGGGTCTGGTCCTTAAGAAGTGAAGAAAAGAGATAATGCCTTTATAATCTATTCTAAATCAGCACGAAATAAAAGGGGTATGAGTAGACATATGCGAGTGGATTAACAATTAATTACATTTTTGCATGCTTTGATCATGGTATATCGTATACGACGGCACAAGGTTATAGAATTAAAAGAAAAAAGAAAGAAAATTTCAACCTTTGAATTTAATTATAATTTAAGACCTAGTGGTGAGCTCCAAGTTTCGGGGTGATGGTGTATATAATACAATTTTTTAAGTAGGATTTTTTCAGGGGGTGTCGCACCCCGCCCTTCCCTCTCCAATAAACCTGGACATTTCAAAAACTTCCCATTAAATTATCCTGGTTCCAGTCGTTTTCAAGATCTAAGCGGACTTACATACATAAAGGCATATTTTGCAGCCGCTGTGTTTCATAATATATGTAATTGTATTGCTTATTTGCTTTTTCTAAAAAAAAGACCTTAACCTTTGTTAAGGGATATAAATTCCATAGTTCCGCGTGGAGGTGTGGAGGGGGGGGGGGGGATATACTTTTTTCTTTTTTCTTTGTCCTTTGTATATTTAATGTACATATGTAAGTGTATCAGTTGGGAAATTGAAAATGTGTTGCCTCTCTTAGATTACTCCTCTGAGAATTTGAACAATAACGGTCTGATATATCTAGTGTAGATTCCTCTGACTATTTGACAATTTTAAATTTTGGACCACCCTATTTTTTATCATTTTTTAAAAGAAAGGGTTAGCAGATCACTCTTAGATAGTTGTCGTTTTAAGTGATTAGAAATATTCTCATCCTCCCGATTGCGTACACAGTTTTAGTAGTGAATTTGGAGTAAAGTTCCCAGGGTCTACACAAAAGACGCTATTTTTGCGTAAAAGCTGTTCCCTTATTCAAGACACACACACTCAAACGCACACACAGACTATTTATCTAAAAAAAAAAAAAATTCTGAACAGTGGCGCGCACAGCAATTCATTAGGTTTTTAAAAAAGGAAAAGGCAGTCATCCTCCTAGAATGATCCATGGATAAAGTTAAAAGGTTCTAAATTTCTGAGGTTGGCCCGTGTAAAAAAAATGTTTCAAGGCTTCGCGAAGCGCCCAAAAAATAATGCCCTGACATAGTAAAATATATAATCCAACTTCAGGTTGTGTATTTAGCTCAGATTCTATTTTTAAAAGTTGATCATATTCCCTTGGTTTGAGAATACCCTTCCCTTCCTCGTGCACATGACGACATGCACATGCTCTTTTTATATGTCATAGTGACAATATGTCCAAACAATAATGAAAATTATTTTGTGCGTATCCGTGCACGCTGTGTGTGTGTGTGGACTGAGGGAAGTTTACGCAAAATCTAAATTGAATAGGTTTTTAGTAGAGCAGCTACTCTTTTATCAGAGTCCTCCGTTTGTCAGAACCAATTAACGAAAACGAAAGTTTAAATTAAACGGATACCCAAAATTTTATTTATCTTATTCGTTGGCTCAGACAATTTTTAAATTACTTTTTTTATTACATTTATTTGGATTATTCTAAAATTGTAGTGTCCAAACTAATAACTTTATTCTGAAGGAGGGATAATTTTGTTTATCATTACTGTGGATAAAAATCAATCTATCTTCAATTGTCTCATTTCTTAAGTTCTGGGCTTTTGGCGTTCATTGATTTTATTATTAATTGAAAATAATTTTAATTTAATGAATTACCTTACACATTTATTATTAAACAAGGATGACAACATCCATAAAAGCGAAGCTCGGAAAATGAAGGACAAACGAACATTAACACTTGTAGATTGTCAGAACTGAATTAGCAGAATATCAGTACAAACAATATTTTAAGAAAATTTGTTCCAAAACTGCATAAATAGATGATACTGTTTAAGGACATACTTACATTTTTGGGACTTGTTTATAGAGATGCTTCGCTTATAACATTGTACCTTGTTGTAATAGGAATCAGTATTCAAAAAATCAGAAGAATCGGATAATTTTAACATACAAAAATTTGTGGTCAAAAAAGTTAAAAATCGACATGTTTAAAATGGACGTACGGACATTCTGGTATTGTTTATAGAGTTGCTACGCTTTCTTAATTGTACCTAACTACTATAGGAATCGTCATGCAAAGTTTGGAATCGATAGGACAATTCTAACCTGTTTAAATTAACGAAAAGAGCTAACTCTCTGTGACGGACGGACGGACCGACCCTAATTATAGAAAAGCTTCGCTTTTAAAAACTTTGCTGATTGATATTGCTGCTCTACTTACAGACAATATTGTCTCTGATATAGGTTGAAAAAGGGGGCATGTTAGTTCATATAATAATAAAAATATACGCATCTGCTATTCTTTGAAACAAGGACAGTTATATCCAGCATAAACTAAATATAAAATGGCAATATAACAAAACTGCTATTATATGAAAATGGAAATATCAAAGAAAAATTTACTGAAAATACGTAAGAGGGTCAATTCCACATATTACAGTCACTTGTCCAACATTAGAACAACAAAGCTGTAGTGTCTTCAATGATGAAAATGAAGTAAAAGGACTGCCATGCTATTCGTATGACTGGCTAAAGGCCAAACCTAGTTATAGAGTAGCTATATCACTAAAGATTTTGCCTGCCCCATTTTTCATTGCGCGTATGTTGAGTATGTATGATTTTCCTCAAACTCAAATGACAACAACCATAAAAGCGAAGCACAATATAAACTATTCTGAAAACTTAATATTTTTCATCAAAAATAATATAAACAAGGTGTTCTTAGTTTTTCTTAAAGATAATCTACCAAAGTCACTCTGTTGACGACTTTTAAATAATGAAAGAATATGTCCAACGGTAGCGAAACTTATTAAGATGCAAAAGCCTTAATAAGAACTCTAAACGACTTTAAACTAGGTTTTTAACACTCAAAGCTTCTTTGTATACAAATATTGGGGTGGTGATCATACAAAGTAAAAGCATAAAAGATATTGTACTTCAAATTCGCTGAAATATTTGAACGCTATTAATTGTATATTGAATTGAATGAAGCTAAGCATCTGCTTTGCTAAGATCAACATGTTTCTATTTTTAAAAGTACAGATGTCCTATGTGTACCATGCTTCGCTCACCATACTTACAAACGAACGTACACACACACACACACACACTCTCACACATACACAAGAGCACACACTTAATATTAATCAATTGATAACCTAAACATCAAAAAAAAATAGATAATCAAAGATTTTGTACTTGTGGGTAGATTATTTTACATAAATTCCATTATATTTTATGAGATTTGCAATTCAGGAAATCTTTATGTTGAATATCAAAAAACAATTATTTTTCTCTCTAGTTGAAATATACTTCCAGTATATGTCTATTGTCCACTGCAAGTACATATATTTATATTGAATAGAAAATATATCTGAGGCACCTGGACTAAAAGAAAATAGAAATAGAAAATGTGCCCTGTGCGCTTAAAGAGTCAAAATATAAGTTCATAAGCTAACAGAAAAAAGAGTATTGCACTTTACTTTGTGCCTAACAAGGATAACAACATAAGGCGAAGTCTGACAAATAAAACAGACAAACAAACATTAAAAAATATAGAGCAGCATTGAAGAAACAGAATATCATTTTTTTACCTGTAACAAAATTTATAAAAATACAGTATGTTAAATGTGGACATACTTACATTTTTGAACAAGAAATTGTTACTAAAACCTTTCTAGGAAGTTTTATAGAGCTACTCGGTTTTCTTATCAAACATAAATATGCAGTTTAAAACGGATAGAACCATTTTAACTTAGAGAATCGATCAGAGACAGACGAACTGACGAGCGTATGGACGGTCGGACATATGGACGAACGTTAGGACAGTCCGACAATGAATGTAGAAAAGCTTTGCTTTAACTAATATTTCAGTGTCACATTTTCTTGTAAGAATTTCTTTATTTGATAATTAAATACATTGTAGATTTTCAACTCAAGTATTAAAGACATGTGTACAGTTTTATTGGATTCGAGGCTTTTTTACATCTATGGCGATTCCGTCCACATTTGAATGGAGATTACCGTGAAGAATGATCCAATTTTAAATTCAAAGTAATTTATAAGTCCGACTCTAAAGTTAAATATAAAGTTTCATTTATGACTAGAAATAAACAGTAATTTTTGCGAGCTTGTTGTAACTTGTATACAAAAGCATTACTACTCTCAAATTATTACTTTTCGTATGTCTTATTTTCTAAGCTTCGCTTTTATGGAAGTTGTCAGCTTCATAATTTCTTGTGTAGCTTATAAAATTGTGTCATATGGAATCTGAACTTAATTTATCAATTTAGTTAAGGAAAACTGTTTATCTGTATAGTAGTAGTGGGGCTACTCTTTAACTCAACTTCTTTTTAATCTAACCGTGACAATTGAAGGGAAGATTCTGCCCAAAACAGAGATCAATAAGCATATAGACGATATGACTTACATGGAATATTCAGAATTCTAGAGAGATAATACAATGCTTGATAAATTTATGTACATCCCGAATGATGAAAATTACCCCTTTTGTAGATTACATAAAGGGGTTGAAACTGACCCCCAACTTGATAATCCGTCCAATCAAATTCAATAAAAGTGAAGGTTCTAACCAACGCATATTTATTTTGTTCGTTTGTCTGTCATATTAAAATACTTGAGCTCGTTTATAGACATTTATTTCCTATATAGATCTGACATGGATCTTGAAGCAATTAAGCAGGCCGTTTTGTACATGTTAAAAATTGGAAGATTTCATTAAATAAAAGTTATTGCAAATATACTTAGTAAAAAACTCCATAAATAAGTACAAGTGAAATTTAAGAAATAAAACGTCTATCCTGTACTCTAGAGTAGCTTTAGGCAAGGTTTTAGTCTAATTTACAGTGGATTAAGGATTGAATTTAAAACCCTTATAATTAATAATTATTGGCTCATGAAAACACCAACCCTTAGCATTTTTTTCTTCAAAATCAAATAATTTGGGCGATGAACTATATCACAGCCTGTATGTTAGTGGCGGAGCAAGTTTAATTTTGTTATAAAGTTTGTAATAAAGATTGTATCTTGTTTCTTGACCATCTCTAATTACGCCAGGGATTAATGTAAAACTAAAGATAAGATTATTCGGATCAAGTCGCAAATACAAAAAGATAAGGAACGAGGTCTGTTTTAATCAATTTTGTAAGATAATTGCAATTAAATTGCTGCGCGAAAAAGCTGTGTTTGCACATCGTTATAGTAGGCACGGAAAGTTTTTAGAACAATATAGATTAGCCAAGAATCAATAAAGCACAGTACACGTAAATGCACAAATAAGGCCATTTCTACGCCTATTTTCATTAGCCGGACGAACAATGTGCATTCATAGATCTTGGCTTTTTTCAGATGCAAAAGTTTGGCCGCTGGCAGCTCTTGATAAAGACCACAGCCTTTGTCTAAAATAATGCCTTCTTATTCCCGACTTGATCCGATTCATGAGATGAATCAGGTCTAATATCTACCTCAGGGCAACTATTTTTCATAAATTAGGCCTAAAAACAGCGGGGCATTATACATACAATATACATGCAGGCCATACAAGCATCCCAATACCGAGCTGGCCTATACATTTAAACTGCCCCACACTGCAATTAATCAAAGTTTTATCTTATCTAGATATTGTTTATGTTAAAACCACAATAAACTGATTCTAGATTAATTGTTGGAGGGATCTTTGTGGCGCCCCGGGATCTTTTCTTCTAAATATGTTATAGAAAAACGAACATATATAAATTATGGTTTATATACACATATTTAGTTTTTAAATATAAAGTTAAATATTAAAAAAAGGGCAACTAGTTCGATAATAAGAGCAACAATATTTGATAACAAAGCACTCATTGAGGGGTACATGAAGAGATATCAACACTCCACTGAAAAAAAAGATTTTAGCCACCAAACTCTTCACACCTTTAAAGTTAGCAACAAACATGGAGGGAGGGGACATTGGGCTCCCAAAAGTTTTATATAACGGTTTCTTATTCGTTAGCTTAACAACTTTTTAAATTTTGATCGGTTAGATCATTAAGTTGAGTGTCACAAAGATTCAACCACTAATTGAAATATACATCATTGGGGCCATTTTTTCATCCATTTACCAACTCCTGACGTTGCCTATGTGGTTGTGCTTGTTGAGTACTTAAATAATTTTTTCTCAGTTTAAAAAGACCTATTACAACATGGGTTAATCTGTAATGCCTTTTGTGTTGGGTAGTTCACAGTTCGAGTAACTCTAATATCTGTATTGGAAAAAATCGCCTTTTATTTATACACAAACTTTTCATTATTATATCAAAAATAAGATTTAAGATTAAAAGTTCAAATTTCATTTTTCGTTCATATAATCGATTCATAATAATTTCCACCCGTGTCGCACACAATCGCTCTTGTTTGTTGGAAAGCTACCTTATCCACATTTTGGTTAAACAGAAGTGGCTAATTTGGGGACTTTGGAATTTTAATTCACCTTACAAGAAAATGTGTTGCTGCGTTTAGCGGATTTATCAGGGATAAAGGGATGGGACAATGGGGAATCAATTTAATTCAATTGTTATAAAACAAGTGCATGTAAAACAAGACTACGAAATATCAAAAATATGTTACAGTCAATATCATTGTATTTAGATGATCAATAAAAAAGCTTCAAATAATGTATTAATATAATTGACAACGCTAACTAAGTATTGAAATAAACTTAATGCAATAATCTAAATGATACCAAAATATCACTAAGTAAGGGATAAACAATAGGCCAAAGTAGTCAAATACACAAGTACCACAGAAAAGTTATTGTCTGTAGCACCTACCAAAAATTCTTTATTCTAAAGTTCATTGTCCGTTATTAATTATTTTCATTCAGCCTGGTCAGGGCAAATCTCCAAAATATCAAAACTAGCCAAATTAAGAAAAGTTGCGTCGGTTCTACCCACTAAAGTCCATAAGAGCCAATATGATTTTAGATACTTTTTTCTATCCCTGGCTGGCCTATACCATTGTGAATTATGAAAGCTGGAAACATTATGTAAATCCTCAATGTAAATGCACAGAAATACCCTTTCGTAGATTACAATTAGTGGTTGAAACGTTAAGACACTCAACTTGATGAAGCAACCAATCAAAATCAAAAAAAGTGCCCAAAGTTGTTAAGCCAACGACTAGGAAAATGATATTATAAAATCTTGGGGACAAGTCCCCATTCCTCCCTGAAACTCCCCCATTAACTACTTCTCTTTAAATACGTGGATAATACGAAAATTACTTTAAGCCTATTGAGAATTTAAAGAAAAAAATTCAGATTTTTTTTTACATTCAAATTTGGAAATAAAATAAGATTCAATTATCAAGTTCGTGCATTACGTATCTTTGCGGAAGCTGTACCTAAATAGTTTAAATTAAAGCTTTAAAAGAAAACTTATTATTTAACCACAATATCAAAATGTTTTTAAATTGTTGAATTATACTTCTAAACAAGCAAATGCCCATGTCTATTCTAAAATTAATGATTTGATGTTGAATAGAATTGGTTTAACAAAGCTGAGCAATGGACCAGAAAAAAGCTTACACAAATTTAGGCCCCTGAACAAATCCTACAGTGTTACAATTTGAACCAGATTTTAGCTCATGGATTTAAGGGAAAAACAAGCCACCATTTTTTCAAATTATTGTAATAATGTTGCATAAGCTATGTTTTTTTAAACTTTCTCCAAAAAATATTAAAGAAATCAATTTATATTGTGTCTTATTTAAATTAAATCAATGATTTAAAAAAAAATGTTATGCGTAACGATTTTGCTATTTCTTTATCCTAGTATTATTTCAAACCTATGTATACAATGAAACAAAGTTATTTTAGAGGTCGCGGAAAACTATAAAAAACTGCTGCGACCAATGAACAATAAATATTTTTCTGTAGGTTATAATTATTGATTAAAAAGTTTGAACCATCCAATCAATATTTTTAAAAAGTACCCATATTTTTCAAGCAAACGAGTGAGATTTATCTGTTTATAAAACTTTGGGTAACAGTATATTTGTTCTAGAAGAGTACAGAGGTGGATTCTTTAAAAAAATTTGCCCCACTAATCGCTTAGTGGGGCAAAATTGTTTTCGTGAAAAATCCTCCAAAATCACATAAAAATTTACAAAAATTAAATAAAATCTTATGTTAATAACCCTTCTATGATTTAGTTTAATTTTTGTAGATTTTTAATGTGATTCTGGTGGATTTTGCACGAAAACAATTTTGCCCCACTAAGCGATTAGTGGGGCAAATTTTTAAAGAATTTTTAAGAATCCACCTCAGATTGAATGCTCACGGCTGTGGATTATAAAATGTTTATTTCTGTTTATTAGATTCAAACTTTTGTTGCAATGCGGGAACAACTTGAAAATAATGAATAGGGGCACAGGTAACAGATTTTCTATACATCTTAAACCAACAAAGAAACCTTTGACCAAAATTTGTTTACAAAAATAATTATTTAAGATTTTGTTTTGCCCTAGATAAACTTAAAACATTGCAGTCAAATTGGAATAATAATGGACAATATTTCTATTTAAAAATAAGAATTTATTAGGCTTTTTTTCTATTATTAAAAATATTTTTGCTAATATTTCTTTCAAATTGATGAAGTACCTTTTTATTTACTAGTGGTTGCGCCCCTTGCATCCAGGGGTATGCATTAAGTTGTTTATAAAACAGATAGAAAATAGCATAAAACCATTCTAAGGCTTAAATCTAAACATGAAATAGCCTATATGAAACTTCCATTAAAAGAATAAATCAACCAGTTCAGTAGTTTTTAAGATCTTAAGCTTAAGACAAAAAAATCTTACTACTTTATACAATGAAATTTTACTTTTAATACTAGACATAGAGGCTTATTATAGTGTATTATAGGTTGCGTGACATATTTTAGCAAGGAATAAACTTTTTTTGTTTAAAAAGTATGCAATTAAGCCAAACATAATTAGCAATATATAAAAATGAGTATGGAATTTGAGGAGTGAGAAGTATCACGGATTAAAAATACAATAGAATGAAGCTTTGCTAAAAGATATAGTGATAAATAAATATATAACAAATCATTTTCTATTACAACTAGAAGCATAATAATAACATACAAAATGAATGCTTTCTATTGACTATAAATAGACATTTTTTGTTTAATATCAAGCAATACTACAATTATGTAATCTATAATACAAAGTAGAACGATGTCTGTCTGTCTGTCCGTCCGTCCGTCCGTCTGAAGCTTAAGATCTCAGTAACCACTGAACCGATCGGATTCTACTCTTCAGGGTATCTACCTATTGGTCCTGTGGTGGTTTTAAGCTATTTTCTCGGGGGGTGGGACACCCCCAACCCCCCCAAAAACCAAAAAAAGCCGAAGCCGCTAGTTGTTGATATAGCACCAAGTTTTACCATTAAGAATATATATTAGTAAGAAGCATTAAATAGCTAAATGTAAATACTTATGTTATATGCCCACACTCAGATATATACCAGGGATATAAAGGGATAAGACACTGAACCATAAATTGATGTACATTCCCAATGATAATAAGAAATATTACCCTTCTGTAGATTACAATCAGAGGTTGAAACGTTCGGACACTTAGCTTAATGAACAAAATAATCAAAATTCATTAAAAGTTTCCGATGTTGTTATGCCAACGAATAAGAAAACGTTATTATATAACTTTGGGGACTAGTATAATAAACAGCCCAATGTGCCTTCTCTCCCTGTAGATATACGCATAACTGTCAAATACCAGAGTTATCATTATATCGACACAATGCTAATAGTTTTGCCATACAAATAGCTTCAGATCATTAGCACCTTTTAATGGTTATTAATATCGAGATAGGCGACAACCTTCGGGTTTGGGAATAACGTCTTTTACGTTCAAAGATAACAAGTATGACAACATTCACAGCTCATACCAATAACGAAATTAATTCGGAGAAAAATCACCAAACTTATACGTGTTTTTCAGCTGTCGTTGGGGGGCAACACATCGTAAAATTGACGACCTCTCCATTTGCCCCCCAAATATTATTTTAGATTTGTTTTGCTTGTTGGTTATACCTTATTCCTGCAACATACATAGCTTGGGTCAACAATTTAGAAAAATGTATTTAAATATTATTTACAATATTACAATATACTTTTTTTGTTAACAATTACAGTGATTTTGTGTTAATTTATCGTAGAAATGCCTAAATTACAGATTATCAGAAAGTGTTGAAAGAAGGCAGCTGAACTCTTTCTGAAGATTGTTGAAAGAGGACAGACCGTCTGCGATTGCGGTTTCCTTGCTTGAAATAAATTAAAACATTTTAGGGCTCGGCAGCCATGCATAAGCAGTAATTTAGACCCATTTTAAAGTTGATACATTTTGCTGTTTACGTTTACAGTTATGAAACTTTTTTTTGTTTGTGTCTGTTATCTGTGACTGACGCGCGGTTGATAATTTTGCCTTAAACTAAAAAACGTATCTATTATCACATGAGAAATATAATAATTTGCTTTATTTTTTGAAAGACTGTTCAGCAATAAAAGATAATAATTGATATTGAGCCACAGGGGCGTCCAAGCTTTTTTTTTGGGGTGGGGGGGGTAAATTCTAAATGGGGAGGGGGGGTAATCCCCACTTAACCCCCCCCCCCTTGGACGTCTATGTTGAGCAATATCCTATAAAATATGGGCTAAAAGTTAGAGTTTGTTAAGTATTGTCATGCAGAAGAAAAGTGTAACCATCCCCCTGGCAAAGTTAAGGAAGTTAACACACATTTAAATATATGTTTAGATGATTACTTTAAGAATTAACACTTTTATCGTCTTCCCAACTCATTCAAGTTGAAGAAATTTTATATGGATGGATGTATTTAAAAGTTCTATTTGACCCCCTACTAGCTTTTTCATTATAATCTCACGTATGACCAAAGAATTTTTAATCAATTATAAATCCAATAGTAGTTTCGCCCAACGGCCCAAAGTGAGAAATTAATTTTTATGATTTTATTTTGGTACAACGTGTAAATTTTCATTTAGGGTGGATGACCTCATGACCCACAAAAAAAACGCCGAAACATAAACTTGTACAAAGCTGAAAAAACAACAATTCGCATAAAGTTTTCATTTTGATAAATATGTACAAAAATATAAATAATAAACTCTGTAGGCGATATCACAATTTATTTATCTACGATAAATATAAGTTTCAATCAAATTGTGCTCGTAATTGCAAATTATATTTTTTTTACAATTTAAAATAAATAGAAATAAATCAACAATATCAATATGATTAAATAGGAAAAAAACCAATGTTTTGGAACATTTTCTGCTGTAAATTTAGTCAGTCTAGTTATAAGATCAGTATTAAGAAGAAATAATTGCTTGATATAGACGTGGGCTTTTGGAATTATTTGGAGATTGGTGTTAAATAGAAATCATCATTCTTGTTTAGCTTAGAGAAAACATACAAAAGGTTTCGTGATTTTTATATAGAAATTTTATAGTTTATGAAATACTAGCGGCTATGCCCCTAGAAGCCTCTAGGGGCCCTTAAGGTAGGAGGGGGAAAAGCTGACCTTATCCCATTTTAAATTTGAGTTTCAAAAGAGTAAAAAATATTTTTTGGGGGGAGGGGGGTGAAGACACCCTCCCCAAAAATAATTTAAAACCTTACCAGGACCTATAAGAAGCTTTACTGTAAAGGAAAACAATATCAGTTCAGCAGTTAGCGAGATCCTTCGGGACAGACAAAAAACACTTACTACTTTATATAATAGGATAAACTTTGTGACTTTTCTTGTGAAATTATTACAACAGCTACAAATTTTATGGTATCTACAGTAAAAAATGATAGTAAATAATTTTAAGATTTATAAGAAAATGTAAAAACATAAATAAATGACAGTTAGTTTAACAAATACACAAAAATATGCTTATGCATAAGTCTGTAGAGGTGGGTGTGGGCAGGTTTAAAAGTGTGAAAGAATTTGGAGCGATGTACTAGTAAACTATGGATATCTAGACAAGTTACTTTATATAATTGGACGGACGAAATGAAGTTAACTAATTTGATGTCATGATGATTGTCTTTTAAATTTAATTTTAGTTTCTTCTAGTACAGTCTGTTGGTAGTTAGTAAGAGCATCATCAACACTTACAAGAGATTTATCCTCAGTGTAATCATGACCAGCTAGGCGGGACAGGGCAAGTATATATGCAGTGGCTATTTTTATCACAGAAAGTTTGGACAGCTTGTTGTTCGGACTGTTGGGTGTCTGGGCTGGCTGCTGGTAGAGCGGTAGGCTCGCCTGCAGCTTATCATACGCGGCTGTTATGGTATGAACGCGTTTTCGTTCACGTGCGTTTGCTTCGATTCTGCGGTCGCGTGTCATGGCCCCGCGCTTTCCATGTTTTGTTGCAGAATCATTGGCTTCATTTAATTCAGTTCTATGTTCAATATCTGTTTCTTCTACTTCCATCTTATCTTCATCGTCAATAATTTCATCATAAGCATTTATATTCTTTGAGAATTCATGAGGAATAACTGGTTTGATTACGCTTATTGAAAGCTCGGGTCGACTGCATAAATTCAATGGCTCTTGTTGTACTTTAGCCGCGTTAAAATCATAATTTGTCAAGGGTTCTGTTGTTATATAGGGTAAAGTTTCAGTAATATTAAAATTTGGTTGAAAAATAGTTTTGGCTTTGTTTTCAATTTTTGTGATAGTTTCTTTTTGGTGACAGGTTTCATTTGTGACGTTGCAATTCGATTTTAATTTGTTAACATCCTTTAATTTTATTAATATTTTTTCTTTATTAGAACTAAATTTGTTTTCTGTTTCGTTTAATTTAAATGTCGTCGTAGCAGAGTTTTGTGCGTAAGATTGTTGAGATTTGATTGACTCTAATATAGGTAATGGTAAACTTAATGATTGTGATATGGTTTCTACATCTGTGAGCTCCAGACATGGTTTGGTTTCAAGTTTTCTTGGTTGACTGGACTTTCTTTTATTCTTTCTGATCATGGTTAGTGTATCACTTTCTTTTACATCATCTGAAAAAAGTATATTTTTTTTTATAATCTAAAACTTTAGTTCCATGGAAAACATCATTTTTTTTACTTTTTTTTAAACGACTTTAGAGGCATATAACGGTCTTGCATTAAGGGAGGGAGGGTTGATGGCAAGTCGACCCACCCTTTTCCATTTTAATTCAAAAGAAAATGGAGAAAATCTTTGTAGGGAGGTTAGTGGGTGGGTTTTTTTCCACAGACGAGGTTGGAGGTACTCTCCCCTATAAAATAGCCATAAAACTTCCTTAAACATAAAAAAAATCATTACTGATAATGAGAGCCATATCAGTCGAGCGATTTGTGAGATCTTAAGACACAGACATCGTGACTTTTAAATTAAGATTTTACAGTAAAAGAACGATATATTTAATTTTGATAACGATAATTTTCATATATAAAACAAAATTTTTCAAAGGTTTAATATCCCTTTTTCAAAAAAATAATTTCCTGAAATAAATGGTTTTCCTTTCTTGTTGGTCCAAGGAAGGTTTATAGCTATTTTGGATAAGTGTACTTCATAAGGTGCTAATGTATAGATAGAATACAGATGGGAACCTCAAACTTGTTGCAAATATTTTCCTAACTAATGAGCATACTCCTTAACTCTTTTTTTTCTATCCGTTTGTTTGACTGCTTCTATATTTTAATCATATTTGAATTTCTGAGTTTATCTGCATATGGATGTTTATATTGTTGTAGTTGGTAATGGTCATGTGGGCAGGTTCTATGCTAGGATTTTGAGATTTAGAATAAATGAAACGAATTAACAACTAGTAAATAAATCAGAGGTGGATTCTTTAAAAAAAATTGCCCCACTAATAAAAAAAATCCACTAAAATCACATTAAAAATCTACAAAAATCAAACAAAATGATAGAAGGGTTATGAACATAAGATTTTATTAATTTTTGTAGATTTTTAAAGTGATTTTGGAGGATTTTTCATGAATACAATTTTGCCCCACTAAGCGATTAGTGGGGCAAACTTTTTTAAGGATCCACCTTAGCTTGAATCAGTGAAACAATTTTGATTAATTACTCACTTTATCACTGCTAATTAAAAATACACTAATATGTTTAAACTAATCTGGATAACAAATTTTTTGACAGAATATATGATCAACATAAACACTATAAACACATATGAGACACATTTTATCAAATAGAGAGAGATGAGAGAGATGAGAGAGAGAGAGAGAGAGAGAAAGAGAGAGAGAGAGAGAGAGAGAGAGAGCTGCAACACCAGGTGTTTTAAACATGTTCATAAAGTGCAACTACATGACGGACATCTTATATTAATAATCAGTTTAACAAACAAAAATGATAATGAGTCAAAATCTTTTTAAAAAACTAAATTGCTGATTCCTTGACATGAAAATAGATTATTTCCAAGTATACAGAATCAAGTTTTTTTTGTTATCTACAAAAAAAAAACATATATATCTACATTTTTAAATACTTAAATCAAATTTGTTTACCTCTGTTAGGTTTATTTTATGGGTACATATGGTATTTGGAAGTCATTTATAAATTTTAAAAAAATGATGATAACACTCCAAAAAAAAGAAAAGATCAATAATAAATAAACAATTAAAATAACATATATAAATTTAAAGTAAAATCTAATTCAATAATGTATTAAAATCTTTTTAAATATGTGGAAATCTATCACAAAACTACTTGAATACGAGACGCTAAATACAGAATACATTATAAGACTTGCGTTGCATAGGTGTGCTTCGTCTATGTCATAGTGTTTAATCGTCCTAGAAATCAATATTCCAAAACATGGATTGTTATATGAGAAAAATGTTTTTCAAAAGTTTTAAAACAAATACTTAATTAGACCTAGAGACTTTCTGATCATACTTATAGAGTTGTTACACTTTTATAATTGTACTTAACAAACTATTACAGGAATCATTATGTTGAGTTTAAAATTAATAGAAAAAATCATAGAAAAGTTTCACATCTGATTATTAAAGATAAGGACGAGATGATTTTGTCTTTGAATTAAAGCTGAGTTTATATAATATAAATCTAGTATCTACTAACAAATTTTTATGCATTTTTCTAGTTGCCCTGTTCCATGAAAGCCTATAGCTAGATACGAAATTTATCTAAATCTTTGCAGATGTTAAAAAGTTTTATTTTAACCTCATGATGCAAGAATAATATGTTTATGTGTATACAATACATACATTAGACCGGTTCGTTATTTCTAATATTTTATTTTATGTCTTAAAGACTAGGCTTCCTAAGGATCGGCGCGTCAGAAAAATGCTTGCTTTACATATTTTTTAAAAATCATGGAACTTACAGGAAATTTTAACCATAAGAGTCAATATTAAAAAAAAGTATAACTTTCCATATTCAATTAAGCTTCGCCTAGTTAGAGCCATTTACCTAATTTATTTATCAAAACATTCACAATTAGTCTTCAAAAATGAGAATGGCTGAGTCAATAATGGGAAACAAGCGCATACAGATACTCAAATTTGCTTGATGTTTTTTGTTTTGTTTTTAAGTTAAATCTCGATATATGCATATTCTTTAAGATTTATCCCTAACTTTTGAGCTTTCATTAATGTGTTCATCTTTGTTGTACTACACTTTAAATTATGAATAAAAATTTGGAACACCTTTTACATATTTATTTTTATTTAGCATAATTATAAAATCTCTCTTTCTTGTATTTATCTAAACCAATGGAAGTTAGACCTAAGCAAAGTATAGGAAAATCATTCAAGAATTACTTAAAATTATATTCTGAATTTACCACAAATTCTAGAAAATTTTTAAAAGAAAAAAAATATAGAACAAAAACTTAATACTTAATATTTTATTAGATTTATAATGTCGCTTTGGTTTGCAACAAGGCTACTTTTGTAAGCTTACCATGTAAACAAGCCTAAACTTTTAAATACAGGGTCATTCAAGAGAAATGATTTTTTTAAAAACTTAATTATGCATAGAAAATAAAACAATTATGTAAAATCCTTTATATATTTGGAAAACCTATTATGAGACATTTATGTTTCAAATAGTTGAAAATGATTATTTCAACAAATTATGTCCTAAAAACCGGTTTTTCCAAAGGCCATTTTTTCGAAGATTTATTGATATAAAGGGTGTAAAAAAATGATGTGCACCTTTTTGAAATTCAAATTGCTTGGCTTGTGTTAATAGTAGAAAAATGTTGCGCATATCGTTGGAATCGTCATAAGCTCTAATTTTTGAAAATATAAGAACCGTTTTTGTGCTTTTAATAGTTTAGGAGCTACGTTGAAAAATTTGAGAAAAAGGTTGAACAGTTTTAAGAAATTGGAACATTTTACCTCGTAGCTCCTATACCATGCGTAGCACTGGAAATGTTTTCATGTAGTAAAAAAATAGAGCTTATGACGATTCTAACGATATGCATAACATTTTTCTACTATTAACACAAGCCGCGCAATTTGAATTTTAAAAAGGTGCACATTTTTTTACAACCTTTAAATCAATAAATCTTCGAAAAAAAGGCCTTTGGAAAAACCGGTTTTTAGGACATAATTTGTTGAAATAATCATTTTCAACTATTTGAAACATAAATGTCTCATAATAGGTTTTCCAAATATATAAAGGATTTACATAATTGTTTTATTTTCTATGCATAATTAAGTTTTTAAAAAAATCATTTCTCTTGAATGACCCTGTATAATTCTGATTTTAAAATATTTTGATAAGCATAGTAAAAAATACGAATTTTGATCAGTTCTACTAATTTGATAATTTGATATATAAGCCCTAGTGTACATATATCAATGTTTTCTTACTACGGACTGTGTGTAATTCATTACTGTATTATTATTTTCTTATTAGTATGGCATCTCAGATTAACTAATTTGTCTAATTATTTTTTCTGTGGCGTAGTATTTCTATCCCCAAACTTTGTTCACTTGCACTTCTTTCACAAAAGTAAAAGGTGCGTGCAGTTGGGGTAGTTGATGCTTTTGGAATATATGTTATTTAAAAATAAATTAAACTTTTAAAAAAATTAGGGGGGTGGGGAGTGGTATAAGTAATTATTAGGGTACCCTGTTTGGGGTTTGCTTGTTAAGAGGTAAAAAAGGGGTAAGGTAATGTTTTTTTTTGTTAAATCGATGCTGTATTATGATTATTATACCCTAGAGCTTATCTAACATCTATGATTCAATCTTATGCTCCTCATCTTATTGTCATCCTTGTTTCTTTTAGCTGTTTGATTTAGACTTACAATATGTTTTTACTTTTTTTCACTAGGTATACAGCAAGATATTTTAGGGTTGAAGAGAAGTGAAGTGTATTTTAAAGGTACAGCTTTTATATAATTAGGGTCGGTTTGTCTGTTTCTAATTGATAGCTCTTATCGTTAATTTAGGCCTGTTATAATTGTCCTATAGATTTATTAGTAATCGTTACCAAAAGTCCGTACATCCAGCCTATTCATCTGATTTTAGTAATAATGATTAATAGGACAACAAAATACAATATCATAAGCAAAGCATCACTAAATCTAGTCCTAAAAATGTATGTATGTCATTAAAAAAATTATGCAATTTTGTTCATACTTATAAATTGATATTCTGCTTATTAAGTTCTAAAACAAGTATTATGTTAGTTGGTCCTACCATCTGATTGAAGAGCTTCGCTTTTATGAATGTTGTCATCCTTGTTTTTGTGAAACTTTTACCTGTAACATTACAATACTAACAGGCTAATTAAAAATGCTCCCACTTAACTTTTGCTGGTTGTTATTAAGCTAGGGACCTATCCCTGTAAATAGCAAAAAGGATATTTAAAGCTTAAGCTAATGTAGTTCATTTAAAATACATGAACCATTCAAATCACTTAAACTAATATAAGTATGTACAACCAAGAAGGATAATAACAAACCAAGTTAGCGTAATTAGATAAAAGGGTTTAAGAAATAGCATGCAGGGTTTTTAAAAAGTTTTTTTTTCTGTTTCGGAGCTTTTAAATAGCTAAATTTCTCCTTTTTTAAGCTGAAATGACATATGTATAATAATTATTTATCGCATCATATTATAGACATTTTTTCGCGGATAGTAAAATGAAAAGTTGGCACTTAGGAGCTAACAAAAATGGTATTTATTTTATGCTTTTTATCTTATTATCTCAGGAAAAATTGGCTATTATACCTTTTTTTCAGAATGACTCAGAATCGGTTCTATTCTAGTGGATATTAATTAAGCCATTTTTGAGTTTGACACAAATGTAATTTTGAATAAACTTTTACTAATTTTTATTACTTTTTCTACTCCATAGAAAATAAAATAACATTTCGTACAACTGCTGTAAAGACTATTGTGCTTACACTCAATATTCTTGCAAAATAAATAATTATACAACAAAGGAACAGATTTGTCATCAATAAGAACAAGTAATATTAGTAGATCTAGCCACAAGAACTTAAATAAACCTGTAGTAATTACACTCCAACTGAGACTGGACTATAAAAAATTCTTTTTTAGGTTAGGTTAAGTAAAAAATATGATCGACCTACAGTGGTAAGGCATCAAGGTTAACTGAACAGAGTGGAAATCTTAAATTCATGGATTTTACAGTATTCTTTCTCTTAGAAATTAAAGCTTTCCTAAATTTGATATTTTGCAATCCTCTTATTTCTTTGAGTTAGTTTGAAAAGAATTTGGCGCATTTCTTTTTATAAAAATAATCTTGAAATGAAGACATAAGGTATTCTTTGTGAGCTGAGCTAACTGGATACTATTTAGTATTCTATAAGAAGAATAGTGAACAGAGAAGTAAATGATGAGGTGAGGAGGCTAATTAGCTGTGGGCTACAATATGTATGCTAATACAACTATATTCTATATATCTATAATACAATGCAGAACGATGTCTGTCATCTATATTTTATATGTATGATACAAAGTAGAACGATGTCTGTCCATTTGAATGTAAGCTTTAGATCCTGTTAACCGCTGGACCGAATCTGCTCTGCTCTTAAGGGAATGTCCCTACTGATCATATTGTGGTCTAAGGCTATTTTGGGGGGCTGGGACTCCCTTCTTTATAAAAATGACCTACCCAAAAAAAGGTTAGGGGCGTAGTCATAAATAATTTACATATATACAATTAGAATCTATATAATACAGTTCTAACAAGAACTATGTATGTAAGATTGGTACACAAAGAATAAACATTGTACAACGATGCAACTTAAAACGCACAGAGTGAATTGTAGAGTACAAGCGCCGTGTTGTAGGAAATAGCCTTAAACTATACCAGGAATACAAATACAGTTTAATAATAAAATAGCGCAAAACCATTCTGGGATCTATATGAAGCTCTCATATATGAATGGCTTAATTGGTTCAATAGTTATCGAGATCTACATACGTACAAAGCAGCCTTACTATTTTATATAACAGGATATGTATAATATATTCTTAATGGTTTTCAGATCATTTAAATATAAAAATCTATCTTTAAGAGGCTAAGAGCAGCTAGAAATAAAACTTTTCCTCTTTTAAACAAGATTACGGTCAGATATACGGACTTTTGAAATTATAAATAAGCTTCGCTTATATGAAAAAATTATTGGTTTATGATATCAAAGAAAGGCAAAAAAAATTTTATATATCACAAATTTAGTAGAATATAACCTTACCTTAAAAATACACCATTAACATTCTTTGAGCTTTAAGGTCTGACATCGCAAACTAACCTTAATTTAAAATTTAAAAAAAATCTTAATTAAACTTTTAATGGACGCAGAGATTTTACAAAGGAATGTGACATGAAACCTTGCTGGGAAAATAAAAAAAAAACAGGTTTAAATTCTTTTCCAGTATCGCTTTGAAACCGATTAATATCCGGTGGATTAGGTCAGGTTCTCCGCCATACTGACAAATAATGTATAGCATCGTATTATATCTAGTTTTCCACAAATGTAAAACTGGCTTTAATCTTATAATTGTTCATTTTATATCCGCGGAAAGCTGTTTATAATACGATGCGATAAATAACTATTCTTATCTTCCCCACGCGCGCAATAATTCAAACAATCTAAGATATTAATTATATTAAAAATAAATACAAATAATTAAAAATAATATTATTACCTAATACAATTATTAAAAGTGTATGAATAATTACAAAGAAAGATGTGTAAAATAAGACTAGAAATATAAAGTTATGATAATAAAGACACATCACATCTGTTACATCAAGTATTATTTCAACTAAGCACAGATGTACAAAATCTATAAAACTGAATACAAAGCAGAGAAACTTAATATCAATTGACAATTTTTATAGTTTTTTTTCTCACTCAAAGCGTGTTCTATAAAGCTTATCATCTCTGTATATAAGTATGCAACGCTTAGATATTTCTTGATTGGGTATCCAAGCTTTTCTATAGATAATTCTTATCTTTTAAAAAGGTGATTTTGTTTATCGTAATTGGTAGTGTGCATAAATTTAATGCCATAGCTCTTAATATCACAACACAAATGCATAATGTGATGGCATTCATCTTTAGTTGTTTTACTTTTTTTACTAGAACAAGAATAACGTCATCCGTAAGTCTTGACAAATTTGTAAATAAATTTGTTGCATAACTGCTCAAATACAAGATACTGTTTAAGATCATAATTACATTTTAGGACTTGATTATAAAGATGCTTCGCTCATTGTACAAAATTTTTATGGTGGACGTTTTAAATTCACGGATACTCTGGTGTTTGTACGCTTTCCAAATAAAGGTACTAAGAAAGAGAGGTAATGTCTGATTGAGCCAATAGGAAAATCGCATTGGTACATACATTTAATTTCATTGGTTGAAATTGTGTACACATTTTGTTAGGAACGCATGTTTTTTTTTTCATTTCATACATAGATAAAAGTCAGCTGTAAACAGTATATTTTCTTAGTAGAAAGCTTTGCGGAATCAGAATTAGTTGCCCCAAAATTTCGTCTTAAATTTGAAAGCTTCAAACAGAGATGAATTCTTTAAAAAAAAAGTTAGGCTGGCTACTCGCTGGTGAGGCAAAATTATTTTTGTGAAAAATGTTCCAAAATCGAATAAAAAAATTTACAAAAATTTAATGAAATCTTAAAATGGTTATTAAAATATGATTTTGTTTAATTTTTGTAGATTTTTAATGTGCTTTTGGATGATTTTTCACAAAAATAATTTTCCTCACTATCGAGTAGCGAGTCTAGCATTTTTTAAGAATCCACATCAGCTTGAGACGAAAGTAAACAATACTTTTGTCTGCTAGAAATGTTCCTTCTTAGATTTGACGAAAAAATGGTTCAGAATATGCTTCTATTCTTTTCAAAACGGACCTACTACAGGAAGTTTGAAATAAATAGTACAATTTAAAATAAACTATAAGAGCTATTCGTTACGAACGGACCAAACCTAATTATAGAAAAGCTTCGCTTTAAACTTTCTTTGTAATCAAGATCTAAACTAAGATTTATACTAGTATCCGCGGCAAACGTTTCATAATATTAAAGTACTTAATTACGGTCGGGTTTGAATCTATAACACAATGCCTTAAACAAACCTCAAAATTGTATCTCCTGCTGCAATGTCAGGATTGTGACATCAATAGTTAAAGCATGGGATATTTTTATTATGTACAGGGCTTTCAGCTAAAAGTCATTCAATCAAAAAGTTTGTTGTCTGAATATTGCAATTTTTAATCCACAAAAAAATTTATAAACTTTAATATTTAATATTCTTTTATTAAAATCCTGAAATATTTATAAATTACCACTCTTAGACATGTTTTTTCGATGTAGGAAACTTAACTCCACAATAATGCTTTAGATTTTCCAAAAAGCATATGTACAACACAAAGCTAGTATTCCGTCCAACGGTTTGTCCTGACTGTATGAACTTGAGATCTCGGTAACCGCTAGATGGATCCTTTGCACAATCCTGCAAGGTTGATTAACTATCTGATAATTATAGTTGTTACTTACATATACGATAGTATCACGGACGAACAAACGGATAGACAAAATAAATTATAATGTAGCTACGCTACTAAAAACCCTGTGATATAGTTACAACTCTGACAATAAAAAGTTTTGTATCCATAAACAGATAACGTCCACTGCTAGCATTATAATGCAATTCTGATAGTCACACTCAAACACAGGCGTGCACAGGCAAAGATGCACCACCAAAAGATTATTTAGGGGAGGGACAGCGGAAAGTTTCATAAAAAACTCTATTATCCATATACTTTTCAGGGGTTTTCTTTCCCACTTCTCTTGTCATCCTTCCTTTTTAGACGTATTTTGATGACGTCACACATTACACTTTCCGCTGTCCCTTTAGGGGATCGAGGAAGTATAACATATGGTTTTACTCACTTAGCTTTTAAAAGTAAGGCAAATTTTAGACGTTTTATTATACACAATAAATAGAGTTTTCACAAATCTAGTCAATTTTAGACATTTAAACCCCTAACAAGTTTACTAGTTTAGGGTGCGGTGTGTGCGGGTTGAACATAAGCAGGTTTTTTCTAGGGAAGGATTGTTATCCCCACCCAAACCCCCTGGACTGGGGGAAGTGACCAGAATTCAGTCTGGCATCTATCCTGGGACCTTTCCAGCACAGTAGGACTCTTCTGGTGTAGCTCCTAGGGTCATTGATGCACGGTGCAGGATGGACGGCGTGCACGTACCTGGTCTCCCATCACTAGTTTAGGGTAATAAAACTTATCCAAATCAAATTTTTTTTATCATTTTAAAGATTTTCTACCCTCCCACACCCAAAAAAAATCATGATAATTCTTGTATGAAAGCTTATTATGGAAGGTCTTTGCCTTGTAAGTATTTTTAGATATTTTTGTCTGTATAATAATATGCATATTACAGTGAATTAAAAGTAGGGGTGTGCAAATAAGTTTCCTTAGGGTAAGTATTAGGATCTCTGTGTATCTATGCATCCAGCTGAACCAATTGTTTCCCAATTTTAGGAAAGATAAGTAGAAGACTGTAGGTAATTAAGGTAGTAATCTAACCCCCCAAGCAAAAAATACCCTCTACGCCACAAACCACAGTACAAAGTACACATTTTGAAACAACATCTCATCAAGATTTATCTAGCTATAAAGGTAGATATGATGAAAACAAAATACATTCTTTTTACAAACACCTTTTAATTAAAATATAATCCACGAGGGATTTGTTCAAAGTCTGGCCAGAAACAAAACTTTTCTCTAAAGTTGCTTTTCTAAAAACAAAAAAAGTAAACACCCATAAATGCAAATGTTTAATAACTAAACTTTATTAATCATTATGTTTTTTTTGGTAACTGGACAAAAAGTCTCCAAAATCAGCCATGTGACGTCATAAAAATGAGGGAGATTAGAGGAGAAGTGGGAAAGAAAACCCCTTAAAAAAGAGATGGATTATCCCTTATTTTATGACGTAACAAGGCTGATTTTTTGAGACACTTTGTCCAGCTACTTTTTTGTATAAAAGGTACTGTGTTACCCACAATGTCAGGCGTCCCTTCATTCAATCAGTCATAATTTTATTGAAGAGATTACATATTCCGATGGATAGGCATCTGGAAATTTTGGTAAGATTCCTCCATCTAAAATGTATGTACATAACAACTTATTATATCCGACTTTGCTTCTGTAATTAAGGAGAATATTAGATTCAACGATAGATGTCTGACTTTGTGTTTGAAGATTTCGATTAAACCTATAAATAGCTTTTCTATAATATAATCCGTCTTTCTGAGCATATCACTAAGGAGGATTTTGGATGCTGTCTAAAATGGTGCAAAAATGGGGACAAATTTCAAATTGATTTGACGGGGCTGTTTATTTACGTCACAAGTGAGGGGAAAGAAAAGGGAAGGAGGAAAAAAAAACCCTAGAAAAGAGATGGGGGTATGACGTCACAGGCCAAAACAATTTGAAATTGGTCCCCATTTTTTGCACCATTTTAGACAGCATCGGATTTTGAAGTAGAGATAAATTTTATGGGTTAAAGGGAAAGGACAATTGACGAAAATAAATACGAAAAACAAACTAACTCCAGGGATAGAATAAACATGGATGATAACATCCATAAGTAGCGAAACACAAAATCTATTATAAAATAGACTAATGGACAAAGATATTTATAGAGCAGATTAACTTTATCATAACAAAGAAAAGGAAGAGAGATTATGAGATATATGCAAAAAATACAAAACTTAAAATCAAGAAACCTTGAAAATTAAGGTTTATGTCTGAAAGTTTTAAAAAGAAAAGCAGGTAAAAAGCTGCAAAAAAAGCAGTCAGACTATCATAGAATTTTCATACATACCTAATTATGGAGTATAAAGAAGTTTCAGTCCTGTATCTTTTATAGGAGCCCAGAAAATCTGTAGTAAACAGTAAAAGTGGCTGCTAAAAACCTGCTTAAAAGCAGCCCGCCCGCTATTAATGTTTTATACTTAATTATGCTCCATATTGATGGGAATGTTGTCAAGAAGTTTCAGCCTTCTATCTTTTATAGGTGCTGAGTAAATCCCATTTCCCCCATAGCGTTACGGACTGACTGACGGACATGAAAAGTGAATTATAGAGTAGCTTCACTACCTAAAAGAGGGGTTTTCAGTGCTAGACAGGCATTTTGTGGGAAAGGACTGTCTCTCCACTTGTTATCAAGCATTTTTTTGTATGTAAAGTACAGTGCATACAGAAATAGAATACGTAAAAAATACAATTTTTTTATCTGTGTATTATAGATTCATTTCTTGTCATACTTATCTACAACTGGAATGCATTTACATATTCGGCAATTTATTAAGGGCCAAGAGAGCTCATCAAGGCTAGTGAGAGTATTCAGATATGGAGGGGGGGGGGGGGGCATTAGAAAGTAGATTACACTGATACCGAAAATTTATTCATCACGTTTTCTAATTCGCTGGCACAAATACTTTAAGAACTTTTATTTAACTTTGATTTATTGTTTTAAACTAGCTGTATTAACAATAAATTTGATGTTAAGAAGGAGAAATTTTGTTTGACATCACCATCAGATAGTTGTTTATCAATATATCTCAAGATTACCAGAAAAGGTAGATAAACAAATACGACTATGTTCAACTGTTTTAAGCTTTTTGAAACTCTCTCGATCAGACCTTCAGAGCCATTCTTTCTCCCAACTATAACATTTAAATTTGAAATATAGAAAATTTGTAATGTAAAATTCTTAGAATACCTAATCACAAAACTTTTCATACATTTAAAACTTTGGGTACTTTGATTAAAGCTGATTGGTTTGCTCAAACAAGCAGTGTTCAAACTTTCCTACGAATGATTCTACTCTACAGTAGGAGGAATTTTGTACATCATCATTAAAATGTAACGAAAGGTATCCAAGGCATACATTATTAAGATTCCCCATGGGTACTTATTTCTTTTTATTATGTAATATTTGGTTTTATATATGTAACATATTATGTATTAGTGATAAATAAATAGAACCTTAATTATGCTCTATTCTTTTTTGGCTGTGTGTAAAATCACTTCAACACAAAGAACAGTTTAATAAATCCGCCAGAAAATCAGAAAAGCCAGTAAAAATTTATTATAACCATGAAACTCTAAATTAACTTTGATTTTTATAAGATTAGCTAACATATCATATTTGTAATTATTCATATAAACCAAAAATCAATGTGAATTAATAACTTTTTTTTTAACATAGAATTTATGGTATTTTAACTTTTGGAATACCTTGGTCTAGTGCAAAAATTACAGATACTTTGGCATTAAGATAATAGGCACTAAATTGACAAAGGCCCTTCTTTAGAAAAAAACTACTGTTTTCTCTGTACATATTTAGGGGGTAACGATAAAACAACCTAGAATCATATTGGAGATCTGGACAGATTTTTAGGAGATGGAAACTGAAAATTAAACAAAATGATTCAAATAGAAACAAAGCTACAAATACATATATATTTTTATTTTCCTTTTACTGTGATCGTTATCAAGGTTATGATAAGTTGGAATAAAGATGTTGTAAGCATAAAATGTGAGATTTTCTTTCCCTGAACAGGTAAATTATGTGTATGTCTAAATTAAGACAACATATTACATATGTATATGTATTAGGTGGAAAAAGAACATTATGCAATATGCTTATTTATTACTAGAGTTGGCTCGATATAACTATCTCCCTGTTGGCTAGTTTTCTATATGCATATATATTTCTCAATAAATCTATTTTCCTCACCCGGCATTACTATTTAAACGGAAGTAAATATTTAAAAATTTAAATGATCTTAAAAAGATCTTTTAAATTATATTTTTTTCTTTACATTACCATCACCAAAGGGTTTATTATATGATTACAATTTTAGTTCAATATTTGAACACACAAAGTGTCGCCACAATCGAATTATTTTAAAACAGAGTTTTCTTAAATTTATTATATCATAAATTTAAATTTTCTTTTTTATGATTAGAAATTAAATACTTCATTATAATGTAAATAGCAACATGAAATGAAAAAAATGAATTTGTTTTTAATAAAGTAAAATAATGGGTCTTATCGTTCTGGGCAATGAGAGTTTATTATGGATTATTGGAGCACTATGAGTTTTCAACGAATAGTCCTTGGAAAACTTGAGCTCGTTTATAGACATTTATTTCCTATATAGATCTGACATGGATCTTGAAGCAATTAAGCAGGCCGTTTTGTACAGGTTAAAAATTGGAAGATTTCATAAAATAAAGTTATCGCAAATATACTTAGTAAATAAAAGTTATTATTATTCTATGTATAAGATAAAGCATAATATTAAATCTAAAATCTTCACTTTTGGTTAAACAAATACATAAAATAAAAAAAATATTGTCTACTTTGACTCTTACAGTTAAATATATACAATACATATATCTATGCATTTTGATTGTAATTTATATGATAAATCCTTGTTGTAAAGGGATGCTTTGTGTTTGTCTAAAGGCAGCTTTAGGCGATTTTTTTACCCTTGATATGTAAGTGTATAGTGTAAAAATATCCTGTTTGTATTTGTGTTGAAGAAAAGCAATGTAAGCATACTAATACTTGCTGATATGTGTAGGTAATGGATATATTATTACATGGATCTTACACCAGATTTTCATGTTCTCTAATAAAGTGAAACACGCAGCGGGCTGAAATAACGATTTCCCCTCTCCACACCGTTCACCCATTCCTCTCCCATCCTACTGAATGATGTAACTGACCAATAAATTACGGGGGAAATAGCAAACTAAATCGATGTCATTTTTTTCACCTCTCATAATATCCACCTATATTCTAAATTTATTTGTGTAGTAGACGAGTTATGGAATCATTTTCGCATACAATTACATTACTCATACTCTGACACTATCAGTGATTAAAGGTGGATGTAGGGAGGTGTTAAATTCCTCCAAACATTTAATATTCACACTTTTGATGTAAATACAAAAATAATTATATGAATTGCCTAAAAATATTTGAATTATTTTTCCAGTATGCCTTCGAAATATCTCCTGGATTAGAGCCGTTTTAGCTATACTGAAAAATCATGTATAGTAGTGAATTAGAGACAGCTATCCGCTAATATTAAATGAAAAAACAAAAAAATAATACAAATAGTTTTAGCCCAGGACTTCGACCCCTCGGGTTAACAAGACTGGTTTTAATCTTAAATCTGATTATTTTAATACCCGCGAAAGGCTGTACACGCCAATAGACACAATAGAAAATTAATTAACAAGTATGGTTATTGATGATTTTTAAGTCAATAGAATAATTCTGAGCTGGATCTTTAAATGTGTAGCCGCTGCCGTTGCCGCTGCCAGAGGTGCAGCCACTAACCAAATGGCTACGAGTGGCCACGGCTTAAAATCTTAAAATCCATGTTTTATTGGCAGCACTTTCAGTGGCGACGGTTACGGCTACGACAACGACTACGGCCACGACTACGGCCACAGCTACGGCTACAGCTACAGCTACGGTAACGGCTACACATTTAAAGATCCAGCTCTGATAAATATTTGGGCAGAAATGAAGTATCACCATTCACAATGCATTGTTTACACAAATATTGTTTTTCTTTTCCTCAAATAATTTCCTTGTCCATTCTTTATGATCCCGTATTGGTTTCCGAACCATAACAAGATGAATTAAACCTTCCTACATCTTTTCAAATTGGTTCACAACCAATGATGACAACATTCATAAAGCTCAACAATTAGACAGAAAACTAACATTTACGGTCATATAGTAGAAACGCAGAAACGGTAGATCTTTTCTAAATATGAACAAATGACCGATACATGTAAATAACAAGAAGAAACACAGTTATAAACCTTTCCTGGACTTTTGAGAACCTTATCGATTTAACAACGGTTAGCAAGATCAACCACTTCACAAGGACAGACAGACAGAAATTAAAGCCATCCTGTTACTTTTATAAAAGAATTAATTTTTAAAAATACTATTAAAGGTATAATCATTTATGTTTTCCCCCCACTTCTTGTGAAAATGAATCAAATGAGAAATATATTACTTGCAATTTCATCATTAAATTATTAAATGAAAAGAAAAAAAATTCTTTACTGGTTTTCAAATACCTATTTTATTAGTTAACTAGTGGCTTCGCCCCTAGCCTCTAGGGGCTTTTTTTCTGAAGGTTCAGGTGAGAATTTTAAAAATTTTGTTTACATTTTTTTTAGATATTGTCTGTATTTGATCACATTTTATAACTCTTTATATCATCTTATAACTCTTTATAACATTTTATAACTCTTTATATCTTTTTATATTTATTTATATTGATTTATATTATTTTAAACCTTTGAATTTTTTTTTTATTGTTTTTTAAATTTCTTTAATTTTTAATTTTAAATTAGCCATTAGCCTTTTTGGGGCTTCGCCCCTACAGAAGAAGGAAGTTTTCACAATCTTTTTGAATTTGATAAAACAAAGTTTAAAAGAAGAAAAGAAATTTAAAAAGAAGAAAAATAATTGAAAATATAAAGAAAATATAAAAAAGTATAAAAAAATATAAAAAGATATAAAAATTTATAAAAATATATAAAAACATAAAAAACATTAATATTAGAAAAAAATATAAAAAAAAAATTTTTGGGGGGGGAATTTTCATTTTTTGGGCGAAATTTTCATTTTTTGGGCGGGTTTGGGGTGTCCCACTCCCCAAGAAAATAGCTTAAAACCACCACAGGACCAATTGGTATATACCCTGAAGAGTAGAATTCAATCCGTTCAGTGGTTACCGAGAACTTAAGCTTCAGACGGACAGACAGACGGACGGACGGACGGACAGACATCATTCTACTTTGTATTATAGATGGTAAACAAAATTTTAGACAGAATAAAAAGACAAAAGCTGCTTAATTGCCTTGTATTGGCTGCTAATTTTATTTAGGGATGTTTCGTCTCTTGTATATTATGTTATGTACGTATTCATCCTTGTTTATATATTACATGCAAATATAAATTTGGTGGCTCTCAATAAATCAAATTAATCTTGACTTTCTAATCCTAAATTATTTTTCTTCTGTCCAATTTATAACAAGAATGGAACCTTTCATAATTATTTTTTCTGTATGTTATTTTACTATTAGTCGAAAATTGTCTATAATACGAAACGATTTTTCAGTATTGCTGAGAACCGGTTCTTATCCAGCTAATATTTAACGGTTTCGAAGCCATACTGGAAATAGAATTGAATAATAATGAATTAAATAATAATATTATTCTTATTCAATATAGGGAAAATGTTTATTACACAGAAAAAGTGTAAATAAGCATAATTTTAATCACTTCCTCTACAAAAGTATTTATGTAATCTCTATATAAGTATTGGGTTAATAATAAGGATTATTTTACCGGGAGAAAGTCGCTCAAAAATCAGACATGTGACGTCATAAAATGAGGAGGGATAATCCATCTCTTTTTTAGGGGTTTTCTTTCCCACTTCTCCTCTCATCTTCTTCATTAAAAATCTCAAAATTAATATAACTATCAAAGAAATCTCCATGAAAAAGATATAAGTCTGTGTTTTTTAAAGTTATTGAATTACAATTTTTGAACTCGTTTTTGCCTTAGTATGTTTAATTTTACACACAACACGAAAATAATCCAACTTGATGAAAATATGAAAATTTGCCATTCATTTCTCATTAAAAATTTATGAAGCAAAAAACTTTGACATTTTAGATTTTAACAGTTTCCTATTTTTTATTTCATTGATTGGTGGAACCCCCAGGGGTTGGTAACATCATGATTGATATGATTCAAAATACACATATAGAAGAACTTTGTTGATTTTTACAATTTATTTACTGAGACCCACACGAATTCAACATCTTAGTAATTTATTACCTCTTTTATAATTTCTATTATAAAAATTGTCTTTCTCAAGAATTCTATCTCCTTTCTGTTTTTCTTTTTTTTATGCACCAAGTAACTTTACTCGACCTACAGAAAAAATTATATTAAGTCCATATTATGTTCTGTTGGAATGCATTTTCAGAATATCATTTGAAGAAAATTACCCTCACTTGAATTTGGGAATAAATTCGACAAAATGGGGTCACGTAGTTCCAAAATTGGGTGTTCGACTCCCTTTTTTACTATATTCCTAAGTAAAGGGTCGAAGTTTCACCTAACAGTCTAATTAAGGCCAAAAACAAGTTAACTTTTCATTTCACTATTCCTACGAATCATGACTGGGATGTCACGGTGTTGTTATTATTTGATATTAGATTTCATAATCAATAAGATATAATGTATGTTGAGGGTAGTAACAAAGAACATACAATCTTATTATTGTCTTTGCTATTTTTCATGGGCCACAGTAAAAGTGTCTGACTATGACGTCAGAAAAAAATTAACAACTAACCAATGAGAGGCCGCTATATATTTTACCATTTTGAATACTGGCTTCTCATTGGTTAATTGTTAATTTTTTCTGACGTCATAGACAGACACTTTTACTGTGGCCTTTTTCATGCTGTAGATTATCTGGTTCTTACCGACAGGACAGACCAAAAACAAAGTAATTGAGAAGTAATCGTATATCCAACTAATTTTGTTCTATAAGATTTACCCCAGGGTCATTGATATGAATTTTAATAAATGTATTTGATAGGGAATGAGTAAGAGTCACGAATACTTTACTGTTTATTGCCATGGTTAAGCTGCAATTTTCTTAATTAATCTTAAAAGTGAATGCAAATCAACAAGTACCATAGTAATTAAATTATTGTTACATAAAATTAGGAATGATATTAAAAAACAATATATTAACTTCATTAAGTTAACAGCAATGTGTTCGAGTTCTTACCGTGAAAGATGAGAGAGATAGAAAAATTGAGAGACTAATATATATTTTGCTCCGAGAGCATTGTTAGAGGAAGGAATAATTACTCCGACGATTCTCTGGTTATCAGTCGGTGAAATATAGTCTACTACTCAATACATGATGATATGTTATTAGAACAATAATTAAAAATTATTTTAAATATTCAGGTATACCTATCTTCTAAACGTATACACATACAAGATTATTCGTCACTGTATATACAGCTAGATATATTTCCTTAACTCGGTATGTCCTAGAATCCATGGACAATCATGATAAACAAAATTATCCCTTCTATATAGGAATAAGGGACGAACCCCAAACTGTCCCAGTTTTGAGCAAGACGATTCCTGTGACGTCGTATAAAAAGGGAAGGGGGGAAGAAAATCTCTTCCCTTTTCTCCCATCTCTTTTAAAGAGATTTTCTTCCCCCCTTCCCTTTTTCTTTCCCGAAACGTATATGACGTATCTGGAATCGTCTTGCTCAAAACTAGGACAGTTTGGGGTTCGTCGGAATAAGGTATAGCCAACAATGGTAATAAATCTAAAATATATATATATTTTTTTTTGGGGGGGGGGGGTGGGTTGGGGGGAAATAAAAAGTCGTCGGTACTACGATGTGTTGTCCCCGAAATCAAGAAACCCTTACGAATATATTTTTAGAATTAATTACGTTGACATTAACTTCAAAATAAAAAATTTCTTGGGTCTAACAAATTAATTTTCAATTTTTGAACTGTTCTTTCAAATGAGAATATCTTGAAAACTTTCATAGTGTTAAAATCTTATATTCTTGCAATGAAAAAGAATAAAATTTTATTTTTAGATCAATTCTTTCTTTCTTTATATATTATGCATTATAGAAAATTTTAATATTTTGATTCAAGGAGGAAAACATAAATTTATGAAATAAAAGGTGGATGATAAAGTTTCGTACAAGGAAAACATTTTCTATGAAAGCGAGTTATGTTACACAAGACAATCTTACAAGTACATAATATCTTTATTTTAATAAGTAAGTAATTAGCAACAAAACTAAGTTGCCACCACAAATTTCATTGTGTTGTAAAATACCTCACAAAAATAGAAAATAACTAAACTGAGTTTGTAATAATCTCAGATAGCCTGTTTCAAAAAACTGCTTTTGCCTTCTAGCGACTAGTGTCATAGAGATTTGCTTTCTTTAAAATAAAAAAAAAATTGAGGCGAAGCCAATAGTAACTTTTATAATAAGAAAGAGTTAAATTTCTAAATAAACTATAATTTTTATCTGTATCTTGTAAAATTGGCCATTATGCATGTTGTTTAATTCATAGACAGAAAATATAAGCTTCTAATCAGTGTCGGGCACAGTGTTTTATCATGCAGTTGTATTTCTTGATATGGTTAAAAAGAGGGAAGACAGGCATTACAAATTCAAATTTCAAGGAGGTGCTTACCCCTCTTCTGCTTGCATATGAAAATTTTGTACAACAAGTATGTTTAAAAGGATTGCTATTCAAATTCAAATTTAACCGTCTATCAGTCAAAAGGTGAAACATGTAAGACAATAGAAAATACATGTTGATTAAAAATCAGCCTGTAAATCAACATTTCTAAATATATTTCTTTTAATTCCTAGAAGTTTATTCAAATTTCAAAACATACAAGAATACTTTAACAAATGAAAAATGTTTTGTCTAGCCAGCATAAAATTACAAGTTAAAACAGATGAATTTAAACTTAAATCCAAGATTAAAATAGAGTCAAGTCATTATGTTAAACTTTCCACTCAAAGATAACTTCCCCAACACAAGAATAATGTTTAATTCTTAAACTACAAGGATGACATAAAAGCAAGGCTAAACAAATGAAACATTCACTCAAATAAACATTAAAAAGTATAATGTGAAACTCACTATTTATTAGTGAATCAAAATTCGCATGTCCAATGTAAATTTGAATATGCTTCGCTTCTAAAATTAATTTAATTATCCTAAGAATAGACATGGAGACCTTTTGGCACTTGCTAAACTTTAAAAAATATTAAAAGTATTGCTACTGGATACTAGTAAAAGTTTAAAATAAATTAGGAAATTCTAACGTGTAAAAATAAACAGTTTAAGGACATATCCAACATAGTCATAGAGAACGTTCGCTTAAAAAAATTGGGTATAGGTAGTGGACAGCTAGAGGAGTTTAATTCTAATTTTGCCAAGGGGTAGGTTAAACACTCTTTCAGAACGCCTTTGTTCTTAATTATAACTAATTTACAAATAAGTAAATAATAAAATAAACCAAAAACAATTTTTGTTTTATTCGTGTTGTTTAGACTTAAGAAAGGCGTTCGATAAAAACTTTTTTTATGAAACCAAGGAGGAATGGGATTTAAGATGGACTGTATTTTATGTTGATTTAAAATAAATTTCTTCATATATTTCTTCTGGTTTATAAAATCTTTCTCTCGAGTCTCATTCTTCAATTGATTAAAAATATTACATATAAGTACCTAATCAATTAACCATTTATTTAGTTATCCCTTAAGAGCAGTGTAGAAATTTGAATTTGAACTAATTACTGCAAACTAAAGTATATTCTTTAATACGTTTTTTTATATTCAATAATTTTTGAGCTTGTATCCTCGAAAGGCATCCCTTCTCAATTGATCCCTTATATGCTAGAGAATATCTTTACAAATACAATTTACAATCTACATCTAGAAGTATAAGAATTAAATATGCTTTAAAATAATTTAAAATTTATTAGTGTTAGTTAAATATTGGTGTAAAGGTTGCTAGCATCAAAACGGCTTTGTCCGCAAATCTTAAGAACTTGCAAATAAACAGAAAAAGCAAAGATCAAACAACGTACTGTATGCATGGAGTACATGCCTTTAATTTTTTTTAGGGAAATAATCGATTTCAGCAGCATTTTATTGTAAAAATGTATAATATCTAATATTATAATTTACTTCTATAGCCGTAAGCGTTCTTGTTTGATATTCATTATATTCCTTTTCAAATATTCTAAAAGTAATGTTTACACTCAGACCTTGGACAAATAAAACTTTTATTATATTTACAGGAAGACACACATTTAGGTTTTACAAATTATATTGTATAGTTAGGATTACTTAATAACCAAAGTATACTCAAATGAGGTTTTTAAATAGGCTGATAAAGTAATCGACACAGTTAAATCGATATTTTCAGCTTTTGCAACGGCCAACCCAGGTTATGAAAGTACAAAACCATGCATAAAATTATATAAATATGTGTAATAATATAATTTTTTCGTATGCTTTTGTTGAAATACATATATGTATATATATCTAAATCCTATTTCTTTGTCGTTGAGTGCTTCATTAATGTAACTATAATATGATACATTTAGCTTGAAGCAGCTTAATTAAAATTAAAATATCTTTGATTTAGTAAGTTGTATGCAACTATAAATTAACAAGAATGATGATATAAAGTGAAGTTTTTATTTTTTTTAGCATATAATTAATTATCAAGGAAAGCCAAACAGATGGTTAGAAAGAGTAAGGTATTGAGAAGATGCCTATTGGTATTACAAATTCTTATACAACATTTTAGTCATTATTTAGGTGCTAATATTGGATTGTATTTCCTTGTTTAAAACTAATTTGTAAATCATATTGAGAAGATGCATTCATCCCTGTTTTGCAGACAAAACCCATACCTTACTTGTCAGGAGGTTGGTACAATTTTTGTAAAAGCAGAAAAAAATATAATCTAAAAATATAAGCCAAATGGTACAAATCAAATTGACCATGATGTTATCATTACCATTTATAAAAATGATTTCAACCTTCTAAGTGTTTACATTAACAAAAACAAATATTTTTATGATACATTTAAATTTTTTTTTAGATAAAATGAAACAATGAGGAGGAAGAAATGAGTTTGTTTGAGGGGATATTGTGACAAATGAGGAGACACAGATATTTATATCTTTAACCAGGTGTGTATATCTAGGATTTCATCCAGCTTTAATATTTATGTAAAATAATAGTATGCCTATTTGTGTGTCTGTCTGTAGCACAAGATTTTATTAATCACGAATCCTTTACAGTAAAGCTTCTTATAGGCCCTGGTAAGTTTTGTAACTATTTTGAGGGAGGGTACATCTACCTGCATAAGACAAATCGTCCCTAGAGAAAATTAAACCCCTCTAGAGGCCTCTAGGGGCATTGGTACAGGTCACTAATACGAAGCCATTGCTGTATATACATATAATGGCTGCAATTATGATAAACTGAAAAAAAAAGAAGACGAAGAAAGTCCCTCAATGACGTCATAAAAATGAGGGATGAGGAGAGGAGGAGTGGGAAAGAAAACCCCTAAAATAGAGAAGGACGACGTTTTTATGGCGTAACATGCTGATTTTTTGAGGGACTTTCTTCGTCTTCAGAAACCCCAATTTTTTTTAATCGGAGAGCTGCCTTTCTCTCTAGATTTTTATATCGCAACTTTACCAGCTACCTTTTTACCATAGCAATTACATACAGAGCCAATAGTTATACATAGTTATTAATAAGGTAGCTAAACAAGTATTCTTTTGTATGTTTGATATGTATTCTCAACAGGAAGGTTTGTAAAAGTATGTATAATAGAAAACATTAACTTAAACCTGAGTAAATAAAAAACATAAAAATTTCATCTTTTTATTCTTCCAAAAACAGATTGACTTATTAAGGGCTATGCTATGGCAGCTGAAATGTTTTTTTTTATTGTTGTACAGGTTTGCTATTACGAAAGCGGAACTTTTAAGAAATAATGCTACTCTGAAAAATATATGACATAACATACATGATATAATAATCCTAGATATCCGACCCCATAAATATTTGTATAATATAATATTTGTTAGCAACAAATAGCTGTCAGGCCTAATAAAGAAAGTGAGAAAACATTGTTAGGTTTAGACTTGATACATTATAAGCATTATTTACACATTATAAAGAAAAAAACAAATTTATCCGTATAAAAAAGTGACAGGATGACTGTCAGTCTTTGTATCTATCTGTATATAGCAAAGAATCTTGTTTACTATATAATTAAGGACTAACTAAACAACAGGAGATTTAAAAACAGATTAGTGGGTTTGTAAGATGGAGATTTAGACAAAAAAATCTACGGCTACCAAATTTGTAATAAATGTCCTTTACCTAAAAATATTTTACTCGCTTCTTCTTTTACTATTTACATAGGCAAAACCAAATTTTAAATATAGGTAATATTATAATTTTATTTTTCATTTTCTATAATTATTCCTTTTTTGACTTTAAAGTTATACCATAGATTTAAGTTTACTGCATTAGTACAGATATTTAGTGATCTGAAATAACATACAGAAAAAAAACATTGGAAAAGAAAAAAAGCAAAATAATAATAAACTTTGACCTTAAAATACTACCTAAAAACATTACCTTTCAGCCTTATAATAGTTTTTCATATTTTCCAACACAAAATTTGTTCATTTTATAGTTATCTCGAAGATCCAGGTAATTATAAGAAATGTGAAACTGTCTGAAGTATGTCTGATTGGGATATAAAGTTTTCAACAGGGATCAACATCCGCTTATTCTCGGTTTTTGCGGCTGGCAGCTTTTCAATTACACATTTTCAGGCAACAGCAAGTTGACAAAAAAAATGTAAACCGCCATATTGACGGGTTTGGACAGGGCAGTCAAAATGAAAAAAAAATATTATAACAGACCAGTAGAAGCGGCTGAAAACCTAAGTTTTCATTAAAACAGAATGTAATTATGTTGAACTAATTTACTTCACATTTTATAGTTAATTGATATTTCCGATCAAAAAGGTGCATGTTATTATTGTAAAATCATCCTAATGCCTCCAGGTACATGTAATTATCAAATTAAAAGAATTTTTAACAAAAATATAAAAAAAATTACAAAAAATGAAATAATGATTTTTAGCTAACAACTGGCGAGTAGCTAATCTAATATGTATCTTGTACATCAACTCTATAGTTCTGATGATTAATAAAGTACATTAAAGTATTTTATAGCTCAAAGACGCATGATTTAACAAGGACACAGTACAAAATGTGATTTAAATGCAGAAAATCTGCGAAACTCAGCTATTCCATTACATTGCACTTGCATAAAATTACATTAACGTGTGCGAATAAAAAAAAAACTACGTACAAATCTTTTAGTTATAGTTGTCAGTGAAGTTTATCTGTACAAATTTTCAGGAAATGTAACAAAAATATTTTACTTAAATATCCAAAATTATATAAAAGCTATACCTTTAAAATATAGATAAAAAGTAAGAATGTGATTACAGGTTCTACAATAAAAACGTATATTATCTCTTAATGGCTCTTTCAATTTTATTGCTAAATTTCATAATATTCCAAAGGATTTTAAGATATCATGGTTATGGCATTTTATGATACCTATTCAACTATTGTAATAAAATTTTATATCAGATCGTTTAAAAACGTAATTTTGTTAGAAACCTACAAAATTTAGAAAGTTCTCTAAATTTTAAAAGCAAAGCTTTTCATGTATTTTTTTTTTGTTAATATAACTGTTGATAAAAGTACCTGAACATAATATCGGAAAATTAAAACATGATGATTTTTTTACTATTTTTGACAGAAACTTTTTGTATGAAGTAATAATCATCCTATTTATCTGACTTTTATAACATTGATTTCTAGGACAAGGCACAATTTTTAAACGAAGCATTTCTTTAATCAAGTCCTAAAAATATAGTTATGTTTTTAAACAGAATCCTGTATTTAAGCAATTTTGTAGCAAGATAATATACATTTTGTGTATAACTTTAAAGATATGCATGTTATGCTTATTAAGTTTTGATATTCTACAAATATTCATGTTCGTTTGCTCTGCCGATTGATTTCAGAGTTTCGCTTTATGGATGTTGTCATTCCTATTATTTTTCAGTGATGAATGTTAGTGTACAGACCACAAGTGGGGCTGGTAGAGGCAGAAGATCACGTAAAACAGATCTGGATATTTGGGAGGTAAGCTTGTGATATGTCATATAGCTGAAAACCAGCTGTGGCCAAAAATAGAAGAGAAATAATGATAGCATCATAAAACTAAATTATACCCCAAAATTTTAGCCTTTAACGATTAAAATATCTGATCCCAATGTTGCTTGTTGGTTATAATTTTCTAATAAAGTTTCTTTGTGAAATGTTAATCATTCAATTCAAATATAGATAAAAAAAAATAAAAAAAAACAAGTTGAAAACATTATCATATACACAAAATATTTAACTGAAATAAAGTATTATATTATATTTAGTAAGAATATCTAAAATAATTAAGACTGTAAGCATCATATTTCCCAAATTAAAATTGGGGAAAATATAAATTGTCCCCAGAAAAAATAAAATTTATTTTTATATCAAAGACTAAAATTTGATGAAGAAAATGGAAAAACAACATGAATATGATAATAAAATGATAGTTAAACTCCCTCCCTAAATAATGTTTTGTAATAACTTTAAAAAAGGAGCAGAATTTTAAGAAACTAACAAATAAAATTCCAAACAAAAGAACCTGGATAGGAAGAAAATACTTTAAACCATACCCACACCCTATTTGCATAAAAACAGCACTGAAATAACAAACCTGAATGAAGCAATGGAGGTGTGTGCTTCCATATATGTACAGTACACATTTTGTTATAAATGTAATGTAATATATAAAAAAGGAAATAGTTAACAAGAAAAGGTTAAAATTTATTCCACCTGTCTGGAAAAACCAATAGACTTGGAAATTGAAACATTAGAATTCACTTTTCATGTGGAATAGACCTGTAAATGAGAATATATTTGTGCTCTCTCCTCTTATTTCTTCACGTTTTGTTGTGTACTGCCAAAATTTATAAAAGTTTTCTTTAATGAAAATTGATTTTTAATTATTAAAAATCAGTTACTTACTATAGAAAGCATAATGTAGGATGTCTAAGGGCAGAAGTAATATCATTAATAATTCGAGGGTGCCGTAAACACAGTAAAATTTGAAATATTTTATATTTTAAAAATCCATCCCCCTCCCCCCATCTCTCCATGAAAAAAAAATACAAATCAGATGAAATTTTTAAACTTAACACACAAAAATGTCTGTTTTCAGGTGGGTAATTAAATTTCCTTGGGCGAAAGGGTCATATTTTAAACTATTTAAAACTTCAATGATTTAAAATCTTATTGTAAAAAAAACAAAAATTCCACATCTATTCAAATTGTGGAACATTTATCTGTATATGACTTGCTTAATAAATTTTGTGTAAGTATTATACTGGGAATAGTTTAGTTTTGCTATCAGAGCATTGCTTATCTTTACAACAGGTCCATCTTCAACAGAAAAGACTTATATTACAGTTTTGTATCATCTAAAATTAAGAAGAAAATTATTCAGGCAGTTACAACAGTCTACAATAGTTTACTTTTTAACATTTCAGATGATTTTAATTGCAAGATGATTATACTAAACATTTTTACATTTTTAAAAAATTCTAATAAAGAAGGAGCTTTTAACATAAACCTTTGCATGTAGGAGTAAAAGAATTGTTTCAAGAAATAGAGTGAAGACAAAAGTATACAGTAGTAATGTTTTTTTTTTGTCTGAATCTTAAGATCTCAATAACTTCTGAACTAATTTTGTTCTCTGTTTTAAGTAAGCTTATCATTGGTCTTGTGATGGTTTTAGGCTATTTTATTTTCAGATTTAAGTCTTTGTTTTATCTGCATTTTGAATACAGAGCCGCTAGTATAATTATAACACATGTTAGGTCATATGAACAGCATTATTAACAGACATTTAGATAACTATAGAAACTTTATCAAATGTATTGCATTACTGTGAAAGGCATTAACACTATAACACTATCAAAATCTATTCTTTAGGTATAATATTTTCCAGCCTAAATTTCGCTCGAGACTAGTGTGTTTCTCACACTTATCATATTGCTAGGTTGCGTGTTTTTTAGAAAGAAAATATATTTTGCTCTGAGTATTAAGTAATATGAAAGTATTGCAGTCTTGTTGCAGTATTTGTTTTTTTTTCTGTTAATGAAAGAAAATCTTGGTAAAGATGATGAATGGAGGAGTTACTGGTGGTCAGAGTATTATACAATTTATCAAAGCAAAATATTTTCTTTTATTTTGGTTTGTCTGTCCGTAACTATTAGATAAGATAGAATGGTTATAATTATTATTATCCTAATAAAAAAGTAAAAGAATTGCATTCTGTGTGTCTGTCTGTAGCTTTAGACCTTGCTTATTAGACGGAAATGGTTTACATCTACATTGAAACTTTTTCTTTATAAAACTAAAATTAAAAGTGTAGTGTTCACGTTACTTCACCCCAAAACCGACTAGTAACCGCTAGTTTTAAATATAAAAGAAGAGCTACAATGCAACTATGATCTTAAACATGTACAGACCTTTTATATACTATGATTGATGTCTTGAACATCGAAATTTTAGGGAAGCTTCAAATAGATTTTTTTGTTACCTTTTTAAATACAGGGCCTACTAGATGCTTGGGTATGAGTTAGTTATCAGACAAAGACTAAAGCAATTACATTTGTATTTCCTATTTTTCTAGTCCTTTTAACAAACTCATCCTTGTTTTTATATTGAGCTGGCCTGATGTTAAGAAATATGATGCAAAAAATATATATCGAATTTACTAAGCTCTGGAAATTTACAAAGCTCCAGAGAATTCATTTAAATGATTAAGGGTCGATGTTAAGAATAAGGACAATTTTGTCAATTAGAAGCGAAGCACAAAAAAAGATAACTGAAATAATAATCCTAAATATCATGAAGCCTAGTAACTTTATTTGACGTTTGGCAGCTATGTGGAACCGCCGTATTTTTATGGCGGCTTTGCTCCAGCTACAGCGAAACAAAGACAGCCTGGTTAATTTTTTAGTGGTCTGCAAGCTGCATCCCGAAATCAATCTATTCGCGACTCAGTATGGATAAATGAGAGAATGGCCATACTCAAACTGTAGAATAGTTTTGCCATTAATGCCCAGAGAACATTTTGTAAATCAAATAATCTCCGCTAATGCAAAAACGTACAAATTGTAAACTACAACTTTGGCTACAAGTAAAATAATTATGTTTTATTTTGCTTTAAATGATATGGTACTTGTTTCTTCTGTAAATTAAACTTTGTTCTCAAAAAATTATCCTTTTATAGGGGCTCAACATTTTTAATAAATTAATTAAATGTTTGACATAGACATTTAATTCTGACATAGATATTTTATAGTTAATTATGCTCCATAAAGACGGGCTTATTTACAAAAAGATTTAGCCGTCTAGATGTACAGACGGGCATTTCGAATTATAGAGTAACTTCGCTACTACAAAAAGGTTAATAGTGGCATCAAATGTTGAAATATATTAGTACGAGCAGAAGATAATTACTGTTGAACCAATCAGTTTGTGTCATTTACTTATTTGTGGAAAAGCTTTATAAAATAATAATTACTTTAATCTTATTCGTGCTTAGCATACTTTCATTTTCTAATTTCTAATCTAGGCCAGGGATTAGGGAGGTGGAATATGAGTTTGAAAATCTTTGAAAAATATATCATATGACTATTAGTCTACTAATTTTCTTATTATATTTAAAATCTAGACGCGGCAATCGCGGTCACATTAACCACTTTTTTAGCACTTAACTTTCAAAGAGACATGTTAAAGGACAATCAATACCTAATTTACCCTTGAAAATATGAAGCAAACAATTTTTGACAATCTGGGAAAAAAAACAACGGCAGAACTCAGAGTCTAATAAGAACCGCATTTTTAGCTGCGTTTTGAACACTTTTTAAAATAAATTGAAAATAAGGTTGGATGCAGATTTTCTTGTATTAATGTTTTTCTTTAGGTTAGATTATATTTTGTACAGGGTAGTCCCGCAAAGGTTGGGATGAAAGAATAGTTATTTCTTACATCGTGTTATAATCAGCTTTCCGCGGATATAAAATGCACAATTATAAGATTAAAACCAGTTTTTATATCCGTATAAATCTGGATATAATACGATGCTAGACATATTTTTTTGTATGGATGAAAACCGGTTCGAATCCACCGGATATTAATCGGTTTCGATTGAATACGAGAAAAAATACCCTTATTTTCAATTTATTTGAAATATATTTTAGCCGCTAAAAAGTTTCTTTCTTCTAATATATCCGCAGCTAGTCGTATCCAGTTAATATAAAGCATCTCGATAACTGTCAGTGCTCAGCTAGAAAATAATCATTATTACATTTTATATTTTTCATCCTTTATCCACGAATCTAAGCTCTCATTATTACACTGTTCTAGAAATTGCAAATTTAATTTAGACACTTTAGAAGAATGAGTTCAGAGAATATTTGCAATTTTCAAAAGTCATTTCTTTTATTCATACCATGCTATTTTCTTCACATTTGTAGTAGCAAAGCTACTTTAGAATTCACTTTGTCTCCATTTTTAATCTGTAATTATAAAGGGAGGAAATGCGATATTTTCTTGGTTTCTATTTAAGATGCATGGCTGAAAATTTTAGTAAAGATACTCTGTAAAATATCTTTTCATAGAGGTAACGTGATTTCTCAGATTTATTGCATATTTATGGAATGAATATCTTCTATAAAATTCACTTCGTAAACTGTCCTTTTTTTGTACTTCGCCACCTATGGATGATGTCATCCTTGTTGTTTTTAAAAACAGGATAATAATTAAGTAAGATATTTTTGTTGATGAGTTTGGAATTGTCCGATATATTCTAAAACCTTGAATTATGATTTCTATAACAGTTAGATACGATTTAGGAAGTTTAACAACTCTATAATTGTTACCAATACCATTAAGTTCGAACGTCCATATAAAAGATGCTGATTTTAAACTTTTTTAGACAACAATATTGTTTAGAGTTACAATTAATGTTCTGCTTATTGGTTATGCATGTTCTTAGTTTTATTATTATGCTAAAAAGAACAAGGCTAACTTTGTAATAATGTAATAATTTTAGATATAAGAATTCTTTTAAGGTCGTCTTCGTTGTACAAACTCAAAAAAATAATATTGAGGTTTTTTTGCCTTGGTGTGTCTACTGGACTTAAGTGGTTTGTCTTTCACAGAGAAGCATCCTAAAAGTCAAGATTTGTATTGTTTAGCTTTTTTTGAGAAGGGTAGGTAATCACAATGAAAAGTTTTACCTCAAACCCTTACAAAAAAAATGACAATTTAACAAATGTACAGGTATAGATATAGAATCCAGATAACTACCTGGATCTGGTGTTGGTGACGTTTTTCATCTTCTAGCAAATTGCCTTTTGACTTGGCTTTGATAATTTTTCGACGCTATTGGCACAGAGGAATCAGGGGATGAGAACAAACAGTTATTTAATCCCTTCCCCTCTATTATTTTACTTTAATGGCAATATTATAATACAATCTCTCAATATTATAATACAATCTCTTTTAGAGTTTTATTTACTACACTAAATATTTTCCTTACTGTTTCCTTTTCTGTCACAGAAAAATTGCAGGGTTCTAAAGGGATAAGACAATGGCAGTTAAATTGATGTACATTCCAAATGATGATATACATAATTATTAAATATTAATTACCCCTTGTATAGAATATAATTTGTGGTTTAAACGTTTAGACACTAAATCTAACTAACAAATCTAAATTCAAAGTAATCCCAAAAGTTGTTTAAGACAAGTAATAAGAATAGTTATTTCTCGCATCGTATTGTAGACAGCTTTCCGCGGATATAGAATGTACAACTATGAGATTAAAACCAGTATTTTTAGCCACGAGGTGCCAAAGGCCCGTGCTAAAAAACTGGTTTTAATCTTATGATTGTACATTTTTATATTCGTAGAAATCTGGATATAATACGATGCTAGGCATAGTTTTTTCGTATGGATTAGAACCAGTTCTTATCCACCGGATTCGAATGAATACGAGAAAACGTATTATACAACTTTGATAACTAGTGTAATAAACAGCCCAATGTTCCCACTCTCCTTGGAAGTGAAGTCTTACTTGCAATAAATCTTTATATTTTCATTCTCTGTTCAATGTTAGCGCAGACTCACTCCTGAGTCCTAACTAAACAGAGCACAACTCTTTCTCTCAGGTCTAACACAAAAGGTAAAAATATAACGTGAAAAGTATGGTATATTATTCCAGAGCATTTCAATACCTCAAAAGGGGGAAGGCGCCAATATTTGCGGTGTTTACGTCAAAATTTTGAGATGGTTTAGTCGGAGATAACAGGGTGTGCAATACAGTTAGATATGTAAACATTTCTACACAAAATTATTACTTCAATTTTGTTAAGAATTATGAAAAAACTTAAAAATTCACATTTTCATAGAAGTCTAACAGAGCTAACTGAGGTAAAATATGTTTTAACACGGCCCTGCAGCTTTAAAACTACAATTTACAAGCAATATTTCAATTCAGTAATGATAATAAAATTTTACTAATTAATTAGATTTTTATCGTTGTTCTTCAGTATATCCTATTATATAAAGTAGTAAACTTTTGTTGTCTGTAGCGAAGGATATTGTCAACTGTTGAACCGATATGGTTCTCCTTTACAGTTTAGCTTCTTATAGGTCCAGCGAATGTTACCCAAATACTTGCAATTGAAAATGGGGCGGGGATGAGCTTCCTTAAGTGCCCCTAGAGGCTTCTAGGGGGCTTAGCCGCTAGTTTTACCATAACCTACGAATAAAAAGACATTTTCAGAGTAACCGAACAGCTTTTAATGTAGTAGGCTGTTTTGACGGTTTTATGATAGGTGATACGGAGTACTAAATTCTTATCTTTTTATATTATTGATTTTAATATCAATAGCAAGTCTAAAAACACTTTTTTGAGGGGTAGGGGGGCGCGGTACATTATTCTAGATATTTAAAATCTAGTATATAAATGGCAAACCCTATTTTTTCTCACTTTAGGAAATTAGTTACTGTTTGCATTAATATTTTTTTTTATCTGCGAGACTACTCTATATATTAATTTTATTCAAATATTAGATATGATTTTTATAGCTATGAGCAGGCTATGAGTCAAATCAAAGGTTCAACTTCTTAAATATGCATAAGCGTTTGTTTGTTTGTGTGTGTGTGTGTGTGTGTGTGTGTGTGTGTGTTCTGTTCATGGTTATTATTGCGTTTTATTATTACTGCGCTATACATTGCATTGTATATATTCTTCATGTTGATTTGAAAAAATGAAATAAAACTTCCTATAGTTTCTTTAGCCTGAAGTAGTCATTTATACCTTTTTGGGGCTATGGAAATCCTAACCGTAGACTGCTAACCTCAGAAATTTTATAGGATTTGGACTAATGCATTTTTATGTGGATGCCTTCAGCCTACAAATCAGCGAAGTTTTAACAAAGTCAATTTATGTAAGATTTGGTGCTAAAATATTTTTTCTCACAGATACCTCGGAATAAAAGAATTTATCTTCCCCTCCCCCGTTTCTGCTATGATAAAGAGTTATTAATAATAAATTATTATTACTCAACTTTTATTTTATTTTAGGAACTTGTAGCATCGACTCCTTCTAACAGAAATTGGAAAGGAATATTAATAGCTCTTGTTGTTATTGGCCAGGTAAGCGAGGAGGGCCTCAGGTTCTTTGTAATGGATATAGAATACCTGGATATTCTACTTCTAGCATACTTTGATAAAATGTTTCTTCCTGCTGGCTAATATAACGACATCCCCCATCCTTCCTCCCCCCTTATGACTTAACCCCCTCCCCTGACCTTAGAGAAATGAATTAACTAATATATGAGGACTATTATAGCAACAAAAATGGATAACTATAATTCTCTTATCACAATATCCACGTATTCTATATCCATTTCTATACACGCCAGTCTTCAGTTAAAATAAAATTTGAAAGGTTAGATAATTACTGAACACTATTTAAAAATTTCTTATTTTCAACAGCTATGAATTATTTTTTGTTCAATTAGGACTGCAGCCACACAACTAGAACTTGCCTTGATTAAATTTAAGACTGCTGTGTTTACATCAATCTTTCAATTCTTCAAGAAAACTTGATTTAAATTTTGTAAATTAAGAATAGTCAAACTTTTTCAGCGAATATTCTTAATGTTCTTTTTATGTATGTATATTTTATTTTATCCTTTTTCGTATGGCTTGAAATAAAATTAATTTTTGAAGTATCAAAACCGGTTTTTAACCATACTGTAAAAATTTTTATCGCATAGTATTATAGACAATTTTCTTGGAAAAATCGTATGAAACAGGTTTAGACATCTAGCCTATTTTGAAAAATCATACAAGATAGATTTTACTAAAGCTTACAGATAATCGAAGTAATGGGCGACTGTCGAGCCCTGATAAAATGGTATCAATGCTCTTGCTTTTGGAGTTGCATATCTTGATATTCAACTTGCAAAGTGTCTCGAAAGATTGCCAATAAGTCCAATTCAGACCAATAATTCAATTCAATAATTCGTATTAGATAAAGGTTAATATGTTTATACACTGAAAAAACTATAATTTTTTTCCAGACTAAAAATTTGTTCTAATCTAAATGTAATTATTAATGTAGTAGAGATAATCAACAATTTATTTCCTTTAAAATAGCAAAAGGTCGTACAAAAAATATTTTATCAGAATATAAGTGCTACTATATTCTGAGCGGGGGGAACCCCCTTGACTATTATCCAAAAAGGTGGCAGTAGAAAAAGGCAGAATTACCCCCCTTGCAATTTATGGTTATCTTTTTTGGCTTGATTTTTCTGGCTTTTTTTACCATATAAAGGGTGAGCAATTTGAATTTAAAAATCTACGCATTTTTTACCCTTTAGAAGAACAGAAAATGAAGAAAAGTCTTATTTTGTTTGATAATTAGTACACCCCAAAAACTTTTTTTTTGGTTAAGTGTAAAAGGTGTCTTATGGCTTCAAAAATATATTTCTAGGCCATTGAAGGAAATGAAATATGAAGACAAGACAACCAAAAACATAAATGACCTTTTCCTTTAAAATAAATAAGTAAAATCTGTTGAGCTTATTAAGTGAATATCTGTAGTGAATGATAGAAACAAGTTTGCACTAACTTTTTACTAATATAATAAACTCATTTCTTTCATGTCTGCAAGTACAACTATTTGTAACAAGATAAGTCAATGTTGTAAATACAATTATCTTCTTCTCTTCAACTTAACTATTATTCCCTTTGCAGTTAGCGTTCTCTTCAATTATTTAGCTTTAGTTTAACAACTCGCAATGAAGAGAAGTGTACTTAAAACTAAAAATTGAAGCTGTTTATAGTGCCTATAAATGACGCCATACAATACAAATGACCAATGATAGGCCAATACACAGTAAAAGTCTATAGCAGGCCAGGATACAATTTAATTGACCAATGGTAGACTAGTATGACAGCTTCCTAAAAAATTAATAAACCAGAAACAAACCAGTTCTTAACAGTGAAGAAAAAATAAGTGGGCGGTTTCCCTGCTTGTGCATCTGGACCATACATAAACCTTTTGTCAAGGGGGTGTAGAAGGGTGTAGGGGGCATCGCCTTTCACTTAACGTACGAATAATATGATTTTTACTTGAAGTTTAAAATATTAAAATTCCACTTGCGAGGTGCTAAGAAGTGTCATGTGTGACGTCATAAAAATACGTCTAAATCCTTCCTTTTTTAGGGGATTCCTTCCACTTCTTTCCCTTCTTTTTGGACGTATTTTTATGATGTCACACATGACACTTTCGCGCGCTTTCCACTTCCTGCAGAGCTGACTGCCGAACCTTTTCCGGGGCCTATTATTTGCATGGTAGCTATCCTTCCCTTACTATGATAAATTATAATTATTTTAATTCAAGTGTGCAATCCCGTGTGAGTTCAGTTTATGTTTATTGATAAGGTTTTGGCACAAATATTTGTTATAATGACATTATCATTATTACTATTTTCTTTATTTGACCCATTATAAACTGTACTAATAGATTTATTATCTTAGATGACTAATCTGACAGATAAACCTAAAAATTTCTAATATACGAATATTGTTAATGTTTAGTCACATATGACTTTTTGAAAATTAGAAGATATAATTTCCTCAAAAAAAGCCTCATCCTAATAAATTCAACTATTTAAAGCTTAATTATTACATGGATTGAATTTAAAATTAACTGCCCTTTAGAAGAATCTAAGTATATGCACTTAGGCTCGGCAGCTGCGCGTCAACCGCCTGTAAGTCTGGGGGGGGGAAATCAATCTTTTACAATGTTCAAAAGCAGCTGGAAGTCTAAACCTGACTAAAATATGGCAATCTCTTTTTTTAAGACAATTATTTAAAGCATCCAATGGGGTTAAATTCGTGGCTTAGTCCCGGCTAAAGCACGGCTGCCGAGCCCTGATGTAACTTTCCAACTCTGAAAATTGTGTGGTTGTTTTATTGTTCCTATTAGTCAAAATAAATTGATAATCTTGACATTACATATTTATTACAGCACATTTATGTAACACTAAAATCATCATATATGTGTTTTTGTAGCAAAACTACTCAATAAGTTTTCAGCTTTGTTCTTTCTATTGATGGATTTTTCTATAAGAAATATCACTATGAGTAATAGGTCCCCTCCCTAAAAAAACCTTTTGATTGTAAACTGGCACTGAGAATATCACTCTTTATTCATATGTTGATGTGATATCAGCAAAAGGATTGGATTGGAAGATAGACAGCTGAAATCTTTAGTGAAGATTCCTTTCACATATGTGCATTTATTCTATATTTTGTTCTGTCCGTATGGCTGCAGATCATGCCTCAAAAGACTTAAACCATTTTTTTAAGGTTTCGTATTTTAATTTTTGCATATTATCTATCTTTCCATTCATTGCTACGACCATTCAACATTAGCTCTATAACTTTTTAGCATTATAACTTATGGATGTTTTCATCCTTGTTATTATATAACCGATGTGTTATATGACTGTGTTTATATTCTCAAGAACAAAATTAGATTGTGTTATTGTAGTAATCTTATTTAGGTGATTGGCCTGGTTGCTCTGGCCGTTTATATTGCTACACCAACAAACAAAAATCTTGAATTCTTTCTCTCTGGAAAAAGGTAAGGGATACAAACTTACTTTATAGTTGCGCAGCTTAACTAGAGAAAGGGTGCAACTAAAAGTAAACCAAATTAAAAACTATAAATAACTATCTTTTAACGTGCACAAACAGATGCAATAAACGGAGACACCCTTACAAATCATAAAAATATTTTTAAAATCAAATGAAAGTTAATTATATGTTAAGAAACTTTGCTTACACATCAGTATATTGATAGAAAAAAACACTTGTTTGCTTTTTGTATTATCATTCTTTAACTTTTATAAGAAGGATTACGAACACAGTAATAGTGTCTGACTGATTATGACGTAACAAAAAAAATAAGCCAATGAGAGGCCACTATAAATTTTACCATTGGTCAATAACGGCCTCTCATTGGCTAATTTTTTTGTTACGTCTTAATCAGTCAGACACTATTACTGTGTTGAAGGATTACGGATTGTTATCAAAGCCCCCTCCCCCCCCCCCTTTTACTTTGTTTGAGAATACAAACCATTCGCAACAAAAGTTTGATGTAAGCTCTCGCTTACTGATGAATATAGATAGGCATGGGTGCTTGTGTGTGTTAGTGTGTGTGTGTGTGTGTGTGTGTGTGTGTGTATAGTATGAAATTTATACACAAAGGACACAATCAAGCAGATATCAGTACAACAGCCGCAAAAATTTGCAACTTACCTGTTTAAATTTTATAAATTTGAATTTTATAACCTATCTATTTTTGTTTATAATGCAATTAAAAATATTTAGAGTTGAGTTAAGTGATGTATTATCCCTAAACTTGGAGCCAAGATATTTCAACGCTTCCTGGATTTCAGGTATAGTTTTACCTTAAATTTAAATTGTTCCTGAAACACAAGAATATCAACAAGGATGACAGTATTCATAAGATTTTAGCCACTGTACATATCTTTATATTTTAAACTATAGTTGTGTTTACTCCGATGAATGGTATATAATAAATTGTTTAAATATCAGACATAGTGTAATTGGTATTTTTGTTGACAATTTTCAGAGAAGCTTAGGTAACCCAGCTTCCATTTACTACGGTTTATTTTTTATATTAAAACCAAATTAAAATTAAGGATGGGGTATGATACACTGTACCCTTAGCCCTATTGTAACAATGCTTTTCAGCTTACGTCATCCAATTGTATAAAGTAGTAAGGTTTTTTTTTGTTTGAAGCTTGAGATTTCGATGACTGAAAGAATGATTGAATTCACCTTTTTAAGGAGGATTCACTAAAGACCCGGGATGGTTTTAGGCAATGTTATTTTTAGTTGATTTACTGCCTTATAGTGATGCAGTCGATAGCACAAAAAAAGGAAAGTACAGAGATAAATATATTATCTTGTGTGAATGATAAACAAGTAATGTAAATAATCATTATTGTTCTTGTAAAAAAAAAATCAATTAATCGAATTCCCTGAGTGACTTTTGAGATATAAACTGACATTGCACATTTGTACATGATAACAAGATCAAATAGGTTGCACAATAATTGAAGACAGGGCCTGAATTTTTGCAATGTTTGATAATGAGTTAAAATAAATGATCATATCAGTTTGATGGCTAAAGCTCTTTGTAGTGCCTATAAAAAAGGGGGATAAATTTGAAAACTTTTGGCCGAAAAATCCAGAATGACATCATATTAGAATAATGGACTATTCTGTAGATTACTAGATTATTCAATTTTTCTTATATGACGTCACTTGGGATACTTTGGCCAAAAGTTTTTAAATTTATCCCCTTTTTATAGGTTCTATAAAGAGCTTCTTTATGTCTCCACTTAGAAAATAAAACAGGGATGACAACATCCATAAGTAGCGAAGCACAAAAAATTGTGGATGGGAATACGTAGAAGTAAATTTAAAGTGTATTTATCAAAATCAAGAATAGATTTATTGGAGAAAATAAACACAAAACCTTGTTTTATTTTGTATGATGAAGACTGTTAAAGTAAATTACATACCAGATGCACATAACAATGGGAATAAATATTTTAAAACTGTTAATGCAAAAAGTTTTGAAATTGGACAAAAAATACCAAAGATATGGGGAAATATGTCAAACTTATAAAAATAGCCAAAAACCTGCTATAAGGCAGTTTGGCCGCCATTGTTTCTTTTCTTAAAACGCCAGAAATTAATTTTAATATCTTTAACTGAAAAATTTTCGAAATTTGGATCATTAACACCAAAGATATGGGAAAAATTTGAAAAATATAAAAATAGCCAAAAACCTGCAGAAAGGCAGTCTGACCGTCATTGTTGTTTTCTTCAAACGACAGGCAATTTAATTTTGATATTTTTAACTGAAAAAATTTCGAAAATCGGACCATAAACACCAAAGATATGGGGGAAAATGTGAAAAATAGCCAAAAACCAGCAAAAAAGGCAGTCTGACCATCATTGTTGTTTTCTGCAAATGATGGGAAATTTAATTTTGATATTTTAACTGAAAAAAATTTGAAAATCGGACCATAAACACCAAAGATATGGGGAAAATTTGGAAAATATAAAAATAGCCTAAAACCTGCTAAAAAGCAGTCCGAACGCCATTGCTGTTTTATAGTTAATAGTGCTCCTTAATAATGGGAATGTTGTCAGAAAATTTCAGCTCTCTATCTTTTATAGGAGCCGAGAAAACGTTTCCCCCAATTCATTAATTACGGACGGACGGACAGACGGACGGATGGACATTGTGAATTATAGAGTAGATTCGCTACTAAAAATAAAAAAAACAGACTATGTTTTTAGACACTCAATTTTAAATTTTTTGTTGAAAATATTTGTTCTTGTTCTATCAGTTGAACATTTTCATCTGTTAATTTAAATTTAACCTGTTGCATTTTACATGAAAAAATATTTATTTAATTTCCTGTACATTTCAGCAAAATAGTTTTTGAAACAATAAGATAAAACTTTTGAAGCAATAAGATAAAACAGCCCGGACAAGGGATGATACATCTGAAGAAAAACTTTTTTACACTAACTTTTTCATGTATTTTTAGTTTAGTTTTTAAATTATTTTTTACTGTTATTTCAGAATGCATAAATATGACACTAAAAACAAAAATTTCGACTGTCTGTGTAAAGTAGTTTTAATAAATTTCCTGAAATAATGAATAATTTATAGCAAAGATATAAGAATAAAAATGAAAGTTTCTTTTCTGGCAAATGTGTACAGACTCTTGCTTTTACCTTGCAATATTAACTTATTAAGAGAACCAAAATGTACCACATTTATAATTGGCATTTACTGTGCACAAATAAATCTAGTGCTCAGTAGGATATATCAAGTTTTTATCAAGAAAATATCTTTTGATTCTGTATTTACACTATATACACACATACTTACCTCAATCGATGTAGAATATACGTGGATATTATGACAGGGGAAAACTTGTTGTCAACTTCATTTATTGGTCATTTTGTTCATTCAGAAGGAGGGGAGGGGATGGAGTAAACTGGTTGGATAGTGGGTATCGTTTTTTTAGAAAAAAATATCTTTAACTTTTAAGTTTGGCGTCTTTGCCTTCCATAGACATGTAGTAGTCATTTTGAAAAGCGACAATGCACTCAAACACTTTAGGTTATTTAAGACTTAATGCTAATTGCTAACCATGCATGACAACGAGTTGCGCCTGTTAAGGGCTAAGGTATTCCTCCTAAACTACTATATTTTGCAACATTAGGTTCTATTTTTAATGTCTCTAGTATATGATACAGTATGGTCCTACAGAAATAAAAAAAAAACAATATTTTATTAAAGATATTATGAAAAATATTTTAAAATCATGTAATGTTGTAATAATAGTAGTTGTCAGTCGAAATTAACTTAGTCTTAAATAAATATTAAGTTTAAATTCACAGAATACAATTAAATTACTGAAGAAGTAAGAAGGTTGGGCTTAAGGTGGAATTTTAAAGTAATTTTAATTGATCGTTAGTAATACCACAAAATATGTATTCTTTTATAACATGTTATATAAAAAGGGAGAGTGGTAAGAGGGGTCTAAATGTGGCAAAGGTGAAAAAATAATGGAAATGTGGATTTTTAATTAAACATTTACCACAACAGAGAAAGGATTTCTCTGTTAGTTGTTGGACCAATACTTAAATATTTTTCATATTCTAGGATGCTCTAATATTAAATAATATTATAATAAAATATATTTTTTTAAACTTTTGATAGCATTTGTGTCCAATACTACAATTAATAAAATAAATTACTATCTTAATTAATCCCCTTAATCCTCTCCTTAAATAAAAAAAAGTGTAAATTCTTAAAATTAAGTGTAGAAATCTCTTGTCTTTCATGTATATAAAAAAAAGCCTAAAACCATCCCAAAACGAAAACTTAAATAAATAGCCGAAAATCATCCCAAGATCTGTGTGAAGCTTCATAAAAAAGGAGAACTCAACCTGTTTTGCAACTATAGAAAAAAAGACCGAAAAACATTATATTTTAGGATTAAATATATAGATACTAAGATACATAATTATTTACAACCCATATCACATTAAGATTGTTATTAACTCACATTCTTTATAAAATTGAAAATAAGAATCAAAAATAAGAAATTAACGTTGTAAAAGGCAAAGAATGAATATAAGATATAATGAATTATTAAAATAAAAAAGACAAAAAAACATACCCATAAACAATAAAACATCGGCCCAGGGTATAGAAAAATCACATATATAAATGTATGTATTATAAACAAATTTAATTTTAAATTAAAATTGATTCTGAATGAAGTAAAAAATTAGCCCGCCTTATTTAGCCGCCAGTCAGACAGACAGAGCATAATAAGTTTGGTAAAACTATAAAATCTATAATCTAAAATTATTTTCTGGCATGCGAAATAATTCAAAACAAAATTGAAAATCCTTTAAATTTGTAATGGACATCAGATTATCCCCCCGTTAAAAAAAATTATTAAAGATAACAATATCCATAACAGATTTACTATATCATAGCAGCATAAACAAGGATGGCAACATCTATAAAAGCGAAGCACTGAAACGGTAGGACAAACGAACACTAACACTTGTATAGTGTCAGAACTGAATAATCAGAATACAAATGTAGAAATGTCGAAGCAAAATTGTAAGTAAAATTGTTGAAAAACTGCTTGATACAGAATAATGTTTATGGACATACTTACATTTTTAGGACTTGATTATAGAGTTACTTCGCTTTTAATATTGTACTTTGTTGTCCCAGGAATCAGTATACCAAAACTCAGATCAATCGGATTATAAAATCACATAAAAATTTGTTGTTAAAAAATAAAAAAAAATCAACATGTTTAAAATGGACGTACGGACATTCTGGTAATGATTATAGAGTTGGTACGCTATCTAAATCGTACCTAACTACTACAGGAATCACCATACAAAGTTTAAAATCAATTCTAACATGCCTAAATTAGCGAAAAAAGCTATCCGTTACGGACGGACGGACAGACGGACGTACGGTAGGACGGACCGACCCTAATTATAGAAAAGCTTCGCTTTTAAAAATACACAGTATATCCTCCAACTCATTAGAGACAGGCCGACGAACCAAGTTAATAATAGAATAGATGCTCTTTATTTTGAAATAAAAAAACAAACATATATAGGTCACCTCACCAACAAACGTTTAAAATAACAGCTTTTCAACTCTGACAACAGCCGAGTAAACAATTCTGTTCAAAATGATTTTTGGGTGGATTTGTTAATAAATATAAATGTGTAGCATTAATCTAAAAGGAAAATAGAGATAAAAACATTCTTAGCTTCTCTGACAACAAGGATATTACCTTTATTGGCATGGGTTTTTATTGCAATGCAATTTTCAAATAATAAACAAAGACAGTTATGCACATTATATAAAGTAGGGGGGCAATTATTGTTTTGATAACCTTTTTGTTGTAAAACACGTAAATAGATACAGTATGAGAAGACCGATAAGCTTTTTTCTATATTTAACTACTAGCTTTGCCCCATGAGATAATTAAAAAAAAAATAAGAAATTGGAGATGCACATATTATTTTCGAACTTTTCGAGAGAAAAAAATTGAGAGGGTGATTTTTTTTTTGTTTTTTTTGGGGGGGGGGTGTCCCACTCCCCAAGAAAAAGTCGTCTAAAACCACCACAAGACCAGTAGGTATATTCCCTGAAGAGTAGAATCCGATCAGTTCAGTGGTTACCAAGATCTTAAGTGACGGACAGACATCATTCTACTTTGTATTACAGATACTTTGAGTGACGGATAGGCGAATAGTTCGACAGACAAAATTATAGATAAAATGATTTTTTTTAGGGAATGAGTTTATATACTTGTACTCGAATGGTGTTTATGTTTACAATTGTTCAGATCATACTACAAAAGAATTTGTTTCTTCTTATGTTTATGTAAGTAGATATTTTCATATTATAATATCAGATATTAAAGAATGGGGTAAAAATAACATTCAAACAATATATTTTTAATTCTTTCCTACAAGTGGCCTGTTAAGCACTTTTTATAAATTAAAAATGGTATATAGGGGAGGGGGATTCTATGCCTAACCCCATGTGGGGTTACTAACCCCGGGGGGGGGGGGGGATTACCCAGAACCCAATATAACCTAACCCAGATTGATAAACAAACAGACAAAAAACTACCCCTACCCCCTTTTTAAAATTTTTAAAACATATTGTGAGTGGTGGGTATCATCAGGGCTCCAGAGGGTACTTTGTGTGATAGCGTCTTTTTTTGCAAGACACAATAATAACAGAGAGTCAAGCTTTCCCCCCCACACTTTTCGCCCCCTTTCCCCCGACCCTTTCTCTGCAATCAACTTAAATATTTTTTCATCTTTATTCCTTAACCCTTTGTCCTTTCCTCAACATAGAGAAAGACAGCCTAACACTTAAGTCTTGATACAGATTGATAAAGAGAAAATTGGAATAGAATCATTGCTCTTATGAAATGCCAAATAATTTTTTAATGAACATTCAATATTGCATAGTAGAACGACGTCTGTCCGTCTTTCTGCATGCCTGTTTATTTAGGTGTTAAATATTTTCCAAGGGGGATGAAACAAACCCCTCCCCATACCTTTCTGAAAAATGACCCAACGCAAATAAAATTTTTCTTTCAAAACAAACGTAGATAGATGTCTCCCCAACAACCAATGGTGCAAAGCTCTAAGAAAAAAAAGAAAAAACCTTTCCCCAAAATTCATATCCAGGTGTGCATCCTCTAGACTCTAGGGAACTTACTAGTATGTCAGTTTATAGTATTACAATATTCAAAAAGAAAATTTTATGTATTAAACAAAATGTTTGTTTAGAGCAAAATAGAACCTGATGAAATAGTTGTTTCTCCTTCCAGAGATTATATTCTATTAAGGCATCCAGGTAAATAAATCTAATTTTTTTTAAATCAATATACTTTTTTGCAAGTATAGTAAATTTAATCATAAAAAGAGAAGAAAATGAAAAAAAAAATAGTTTCAGGCAGAAACCGTTACCTATTTTTACGATTTTTATTTATGTTTCAAGATGAGGATGGTTTATCTGTTGAAAATGAAAATCAAAGATCTTCGAAATGGTTTGACTTGGAGGGCGATGGCGTGGGTTGTTCAGGTTTCCGGAGACAGCCCAATGCTGGCAGCAGAAAGTCCAGCTGGAACTATGAGACTGCAGCCTGGAATTATTCTCTTTATAATAGTACTCAAGGGTAAGAACTCTTATTCCCCCAGGGAGGGAGGGGACATTTGTCTGTAAATTACACTTGTTTCCAATGTTTTATTCGGTGGCTTCAAAGCTTTGAATTTCGAGTCTACAAAATGGGTAGTTTTGTTTATCATTATTGCCTAATCTTATCCATTAAGATCCAAGTTTTATCCTTTCACAAAGAAAATACAAACACGGACCTTTAGTACTTAGTTGACTACATTCTAAATTTCTAATTTAAGCTTACGTTATAGTTAGTTTATTGCTATTAACTTATCTCTGTATTAATGCATAACCATAGTTTGATAATTTATTGGCCCCAATTAGGTTATTAATTTCATTTCGAACAGTTATAAAATGTTATAATGTATGAAGTTGATAATGTTTATTAAGGCAATTTAGGTTTGAATCAATTTGATTAATTAGATTCTAAATAATTAGCGAAAAGCACATTGAAATTTGTAAGATTACATAATATTTTTAAAAGAGTATTTGGCTTTTTAAGTAACGTTGGAACATTAACTTTAAACATTACAATGAAAAACCTGTCTAGGTTTTTTATTAAATGAATTTTTGCTCATGACAGACCAAAATTTAAAATAATGGAATCTACAAAAACTAAAAGTAAAAACCATGACACAATAAAAGTATTTTTTTTTTGTATGAATTGTCATGATTACGTAAATTTTGCAATTCCTCAAGGGAAGTTTTCTACAATTAGGATCAATCCGTCTGATAACTGATTCTATTATTTGATAGCCTGTATTTCCACTTAGAAACTCTATATCATTTTGATATTAATTTTTAACGTGATGTAGTTGTCCTATTGTCTTAATTTATGAAATGGCGATTCTTAGGACGATAAGACACCAAGTAATAAGCAAAGCAAAATTTAATCAAATATTATACCGATAGTACGTTGATTTAAATTTTCTATGTATCAAATACTGGTTTGTCTACTTTGTTAAGCTTCGCCTTTTATGGTTGTTGTTATCCTTGATACTTTTATAAATATGCCTAAAAAGTTAACTTTAGAGAGCTCTAATTACTCAAGTTTTTGCAATTCTAGATTCAAGTGTTTTTTTTAAATAGCTTCGGTTGTATAATTATTTCAATTTGAAACATTCAACAATTTATTTTTAAAATATTTTATTTAAGATGGAAACGTATCGAAAGCTACAACCTTTGCCTCCTCCCCCCCCCCCCTTCCTAACGCCTAAAATGGGAAACCCTGCATCTCTAGCAAAATATGCTCAATGTACAAAATGCATCCCCCTGGTTTATGAATGGGACTTCTAGAATAACAACATTGTTAAATCTAGTGGACGGGATAAATTGACACCCTAAAATACTTTGCCTTTTTTTTTATTAAGTTGGTACTCAGGATTTCTACCAGGACAGTCTCTACAGATGGTCAAGTGGAGTCCCGCAGGAGGTATAAGCTTAATTTCAATATAAATATTAAATGATAAATTAATTGAATACAGAACAGCCATGGGAGTGATGAAACTTCTCCATGGGTATAGCATAATAAGAAAAAAATACTCCATTCTTTTTTCTAAATTCTGTACTCGCTAGGCACTTTAAAGTAAACGCTTAGGAAACCAATGTCAGTATGATAAATTTTACCATTGGGGCTGGTAGGGGATGGGTGGATATTTATTGTTTTATCTCTGGATTTTTGGGTTTCATAAAAAGAAAACAAATTGTTTAGTTCAACCAAAAATTACTGTGAAACAAGTAGATAATCATATTTAATTCTAGGTTTAGTAGGTGTGATAGAGAGAGATATTTTTTTCTGGAGGAAGCCAGAGGAAGCTGTACAAGGAAACAAGGGAATAAGAATCACTTTCTCAGGTCAATATATTACATGTTCAAATTCAACATCCATTATAACATAATAAAATTCCTTAAATTGTAAGATATTTTCAACCTAAATTATGACTATATGAATTCAGAATATAATAAGAAAATAAAACGTATTTTTCAAGCAAAGTAACGAAACTACTGTATAATTAACTTTGTCTGTCTGTCTAGTGAATCCGTAACGCTATGGAGGAAATAAGATTTTCTTGGATGCTATCAAAGACAGAGAGCTTAAATTTTCAGTGAAGATTCCTAAGATATATACGAATTTAGTCTGTACATTGTTTTGTCCGACTGTATGTCGGCAATGCTTGAATGGGGCTTCGTGATTTTTTTCTAGTTTTTGCATATTATCTCTCTTTTTTATTTGATGTCTGAATATCTGCACTACAAATTAAAATGAGTTGGTTGTTATCCCTTGTAAAGAATTAAAATTAGAAGGTTTTATGAAAATAATTTTGTACAGGCGAGGATGAAAATATTTACAATGGAATAACTGATTGGTTTTATAGAGGTATGAAAGTCATTAAAATGTAAATAAAAAACAGGATAGAGTTTTCGTCTGTCTGTCTCAAGATCTCCAAAACAGTTTAAAAGACGAATTTACAATACATATCCTTATAATAAATTAACAGGATGTTTGTGTGTCTGTGTGTCTGTGTGTTTGTGTGTTTGTACCGAAGGATCTCGCTAACCGCTGAACCGATCGGGTTCTCCTTAACAGGGTAGATTCTCATATGTCCCGGGAAGGTTTATAACTATTTTGGGGGAGGGTACCACCACCCTCCCTAGAGAAATTAAATTTTTTTTAAATTTCTCAATTTTAGAAAGAGAGTTCAACGAAAAACAAACATCAAACGTAAATTTTTTTTTACTTTTTCTTTTAAAATCTAAAATAAGAAATTGAATTATTAAATTCGACTCTCTCCTCCTCAAGTGCCCATAGAGGCCTCTAGGGGCGTAGCCGCTAGTGTATATATAATCTTTAATGAATTATGGGTAAATATGTAAAGTCAGCCAGTTTTCTAACAAAGTATTTTCAAAAGAAAATAAACATTTTAATCCTACTAATATCCATGAAAAATTACACAATTTTAAAATATTGAACCTATTACATGTCCTATTTGTAAGGATTATAGTAAAATATTTATTTATTCCGTGTCAGCTTTACAAAATTTGGAAATACCACACATAAATATGATGGACATGGATCTCATGGACTGTTTAAAGGAAGGGTGTGATACCCTACACCCTACCAGCAGGGTTGTGTTTTAACACGTCGTACCCAACAAACTATCATATGTTTCGAATAATCTTGGCTAAATAATTATCAGTATAAAGAGCCTGATTACGTGGCCTTTGTTTGCGAAACCTTTGTCTGAAGGTCCTTATTGTTCAATTATGGCAATAAGTTACGCCTGTTAATGTTCCCAAGCACCTATTAGTGTTAAACCTACATTTTTAGAACGAGTTGGATGTCGGCGGGAAAACCTGTGGTTTTCAGAGGACGGCAGATATCTAGCATTCATTTCAATTAATAATACAAATGTAAGTATTTCTAAAACACGCTACTCTCTTTTTTTGTGCATATTACAGTTCCTTTTATGTGTTATCGATTCTTTATTCATGTACAACTTTATATCATTTTCAAACCAAGACAATTTTTCCTGTCTCATAATTACTCACTTTTAAAAGTTTAAAGTGACAATATTTTTCTCTTATCATCTCTGTCTTTACTTAAGATTTTTACATTTTTGTTTTATATTTATTTTCTCTAAGTGGTATGATACAACAAATTATGCAAATAAATTTTTTTTTGGCAAACCTTTAGAAAGTAGTATGGGACGAATTTTGTCAAATTACTCGAAATGTTTGGAAATTTGGCGGTTACATTCAAGTTTAAGGTCTTTAGGATCCCAGGATGTAAATCATTAATTTTATGGCGGCTGCAGATGCCGAACCCGTGACTTTCCATAAAAGTGCCTGTCAAGAAAATGCAGCTGCAATAACCTAAAAAAGCTTAAATTTCAACAGAAAAAAGATAGTTTGAGATAAATGAATGGAAATAGAAAGGAAAAGACCAATTTTTACAGAATCTGATGAAAGTTAATTAATCAAAAATAATATGTCAGTTAATTAAGAAAAGAACAAATTAGAAAAAACAAGAATATTTTATTCCAATAGCTGCAACGGTTGAATAATAAATATTGAAAATGTAACATAAGAGCTATACTTATAGGGCAAATATTATGATTTTCAAGTTTTTTTCTTGCAAGCTTAGTTGAGAAAACAAATTCAATTATCTCTTTTTGGTTCATCTCAAAAGAAAGTTGTATATCTTAAAATATTATTGATACAATTGGATACTATAGAGACACAGTACAAATTGTAATGTAGAAAAGCTTTGCTTGTAAAAGAACTGTTTGTTTAGGTTGAGAAAATTCTGAGTTTTCCACTGAATTCTCGTGGAGAAATTAAGACTCGTCTAGCATTTCCAAGGGTAAATTTTCAAATTTATTTAAAACCTGTTTACTTACGTTTAACAGCTAAGATTTCCAAAAAGTTTGATGTGTTTGTAGGATTGCTTTGTATAGGTACTTAGTAAATTTTAAAATTAACATATTTGTATGTTAGTATAAAGAAGAATTACCTGACTTGAAAGTTTATCTGGTGGATTTATATGATCATAATCCTACCCCTGTTCAAATTTCGTTTCCTGAATCAGTATCCAGGTAAGATTTTTTTATTTTCTTTTACGAAGCGACAATACCTTACTGGATGGATGAATATTCAGTCCTTAAGGAACCTTTTTCATCCTTTCATTCTTTACTCCCCTGATTTTCTTAATTATCATTAGGTCATGCTATCCTGTTTTAGCTAAAAAGTGAATTATTTTTCTTTCTTTCTTTTTTTTTCATTTTTACCCTATTATAAATATTTTCATCAAATGCAATGATTAAGTCAAACTGTAACCTAAATTTCGGCAGTACACACAAACAGACTGGAAGACCTACATCCTGCTACTTTTATAATATATAAAAAATACTATCAATAGGTATGATAAAAACCACCAGTCCTTCAAAATAATTATTTGAAATATAAACTAATTAACTAAATTCATAAAAAAAAACTTACATAAATAGTACATATTCAAAATAAATTCAACTAATTGAACTTTTAATTTAAAATATTTCATAATTGAATTGCTTTTGAATATTACCTTTGATGTAAATTGAATAGGAAAAAAAATACAAAAGAAATTGAGAACACGGAATAATTTAAGTAATATTGAAGTGGGTAAAGGGGGAAGGGGATTCTTAATTATGTTTTTATTAAAAATGTTGTGTATTTATAACATGAACTTTATTATCAATTAAAATGTATTATAGATAAGCTTATTAAAAGTTAGTTGTATTGTAAAGAAAATTTTTAATTAAAGTCTGAAAATAAAACATGTTTAATTAAAATTTGAATTTTATATTATTATCGGTAGTGCTGCCTTTTCGGTAAACCCCTAACATCTTAGGGGTGGGAATGGTGTGAAAAATAGCATAAAACCGTTCCAAGACTCAAATCAAAGATTAAAATAAACTTAAACCTTCTTAAGAAAAAGTATCGTTTTTTTAAAGATCATCTTTTTTATCTGAATTAATTGGGTTTTTTTGCATAAAGCTTTCTACAGGTTCTTGTCGTTTGCTACTTGCGGCAATCAATTGTCTTAACATTTTAATCCAGCCAAAAAAGTGTGTAACCATGATATTAATGTCAGAAATGAAAACTTTTAGTAAAGCCATTGTGCCGACTTAAATTTAATTTTTAGATAGCAAACCAATATTATGTCAGCCACAAAACTTTTAATTAGAGCCATATAGTCGATTTAAACCATTGTATTAGCATATCGATAGAATGCCAACAGTTTTACGTGGTTAACAAAATGATATAGTAAGCAAAAATATTTAAAATGATACAGTAAAAGCAACCGTCATTTTTACCCTGATAAAGTTATGTAAGAAATAAATGTAACATAATACATAAGTTACTGTAGTAATTTCCGATTATGGTATTAATATAAATTACAAATACAAGTACAAATAAAATACCTTGCTTTTGTTATATAACAACTTTTTAAATTTTATTTATTTTTTTTGTCAAAATTTTACGGCATTGAATTTCAATACATCTTTTTCAATTATCTAATTTGCCAAAACTCAAAACAAAATAGTTCAAAATACATGGTTAATTTTAACAATTAGGCCAATAAACATAACAATTATAGAGTAGCTAAGCTTTACTTTTTTTCTCAAGACATAATTTAAGAATTTATAGTGTCATGATATCATTTTACCCAATTGCTTTCATATTAGGTGTTGATGAGGTATGAATTTTGATACTTCTTTAATGTATGTTTTAACCTTCTTGCAATTGTCTCTTTTTTTATAGTTAATACTCAAAAGACGCAATTTGTTGTATTTTTTGTTAAGAATTTAAATTGAATAAAAAATTTGCTCAAAAATTACTTTGTGTGTTGTACCTTTATGCATACTTTGTTGTTAAATAAACCATGAAAATTGTTTAGATTCCTTGCTGAACTTCAAACCTCCAACAATTAACCACTCAATAGATATATGAAGTTTAGATTTAGATTATCCTTTAGATTTTCCTTATTGGACCAATATGGACAGAGTCTAAGAACATCTGACTATATTATTTATCAAAAGTGTACAAGGATAATTATATTATCATTTCTTTCGTTTAGTAAGTCAGATGTAAATAGTATAGCTTGCTAAGGAAAATCATATCGTATAAAAATGTATCTGCTACAAATTTCTTTTTAAGTTGAACGAATTATTGTGTCTGTTTGAACATCTAGGATAATAAATCTTTTAACCACTAAAACCAATTTGCTCAAAGTTAAGTTTCTTCCTTCATGGCTTCGTAGCACCTAAATATTTTTTAAAAATTTTAACATGGCAACGCGATTTAGTTTTCTTTTATATAGAACCATTATCTGGGACAACATGGCACTTTTTTACTTCTCTTTTTATCTTATATGTTTTTCCTTTGCACTTTTTCACCTTCAACAGACACACATTACTTAAGAATGACTATTATAGTCCAGTTATCCAAAGAATTTTGGAGGTAAAATTTTTTTTTATTTGTTAACTTTGTCATAAAGGACGACTTAAATTTTTTCACTAAACGTTTGCTCCTGAGGAATTTTGTTGTACGTTTTACCTCTAGTACTTTTGTTGTGTTATAGGTCGACCTATGTCCTTTGTGTCTTGGCTTACCATTATATATATTTGATTCTCAACAAAGTTACCTAATAATGTTTCATACCAAAACAATTATTTAAATTTGTTAACCTCAGGTCTGGATATTTGAGTGGTATAGAGTGGATAGATACAACAAGCTGGTCTTTATCCTGGCTTCATTCGCAACACAAACTTCAAGTTTTCATGTACTGCACGGTCAAAAGTGCAGCATGCGTACAGGTATAGATAATTTACAGAGTTTGACAGTTTACATTGATATAGATTTGGTTGTTAATTTAGTCCTTAGATATTGGTCAATACGTACCTCCATTTTCAGGGTAGGGAAAGAATGGGGGGGGGGGGCAAATAGGCAAATCCGAATTTTCAGATTAGCGGCATAGCTATTCATTTTGGATAGTATTGTGCTTAATGGGTGAAGATTTTTAATAAATTAACAACGGAAACTAGTAATCAAAAGGTACTTCTACATTTTATATTTAAAGTAAAATCATTTTAAAACAATAACGAAGCCACTAATCTGAAAATTCGAATTTGCCTCTTTATTTGGTTCTCAGTGTACAAATATTGTAAAAAAAAAATATTATTACTCTGCTCTGTTCATAACCTTTGTCATGATTTGATTTATTTTTAGATTTTAAGAAGAAACCTGGAATATTTTGTCGATCTCGAACCGGGTTTAATATCAAAACATAACAAGCAGTTGTTTTATGTTCACAAAGAAAAGGTAAAACCTGTTTAATATCCTTTTATATTATGTAGTAATTTTTTTTTGTTAAGAATCGGTAGAATCGATTGAGTTCTACATTTTAGGGAAGCATCATTATGGTTCTGTGCAGGTTTTGTGCCTATATAAAATATAAGTAGCTTTTTAAAAGAACTATCTGGTCTCTGCTGAACTCAGAAAGTAGTAAACCAATGTTTCTAGTTTGAAAACCTGCTTTCGCGCTTCCTACTGAAATCTAAGTATTACAGAGAAAGGCAAAAAATGCTTATATTGTCAAAGAAAGTTAATGAGCGAAATTTGAGTCGATATTTCTTTAAATTTTAGGGCATTGACAAGTTGAATGTGCAAAATTTTTCTAAGAATAATGAAAGTTCTCAACAATTATTATTGTCGGAAAATCTGCAAAGCATTCAGCTCTTGGGAATCAATCAAATCGACAACCAAGTGTAAGTTTTTTTTATCTGATTTAAATATATTTTTACAGCATGGCTTCGAAACCGATTAACATCCGTAGGATATGAACCGGGTCTAAGTCTTACTGAAAAATCATGTATTGTATTGTATTATATCCAGTATTCGACGAATATAAAAATGTACAATCATAATATTAAAAGCTGTTTTGTTAGCCCGTGCCTTCAGCATCTCGGGGTTAACAAAACTGATATTAATCATATAATTGTAATTTTTATATCCATGGAAAGCTGTTTATAATACGATGCGACAAATAACTAATCTAAGTTAAAAAGAGTAGAAGTTAATTGTCGAGAAATTTTATTTGGATTAGATCTCATTTAACTGTGAAAAAACCACAACTCCTATCCAATCTAAAGTAATATTGACTGACATTGCATGTAATTTACAGTTTAGATTCTTTGTACTCATTTGTCAAAAAGCCTTGTCTATTTTTTTATAAATCTAAATAACTTTATATTAGATAACAGCTAACTAATAACGTTTATCTAAAATTTATGTTTTAGAGTTCTTGTTGGTCGAGTAATGAACAAAACATCCTATAACCTGCACAAATTTCATTATTCTCAACACTATGGTCAAGAACAGGAATTTTTATTTTTTTAAATGTTTTTAAATCTGTATCTGTAATTTTTTTAAAGAGATATTGCCATATTTTGTTCAGGTTCTAGTTAGACTTACAGCTGATTTTTAAACTGTAAAAGGTTGATTTCCCTGAGGCTTGGAGGCGGCTGCCGAGCCCTGCAATTATTATTCAATTTTTTTAAAACCTACCACAAAATAAATATGTAGGTTGTCATATACAACTATATTTTGTTAAAACAGCTTGGCATTTGATGAAATAAGTATTACTATACTACAGTTTTTAATTCAATAGAAAAAATAAAAACTCATATTATATAGATTGAATTGATCTGTATAAGTTGTAACTTTACAACATCTAAAACAGAAGAAAAAGAAAATTATGAGGAAAATAAGCAATGCCAATATCATCCATCCAAAAGCTTACAACATTATTTACAGGTAATATTTTGTAATGGGGGGCGGATACAAAGATTTAATAGGGGCCCGGCCGATGGACTGTATGCTGTACACACAAAACCTGTATTCTTTTCAAAATTAATTAAAAGAAAATTTTATAAATTTGTTGGCAATTCAAGCAAGGACGTCCAAGTTAGGGAGGGGGGTGTTAGTAAAAGCTTGGAAGTCCTTAATCAAGTCAGAATTAAAAATTGTGTTTGATATCAATCTACTCTTTTACATTGATAATGTTGTACTTCTTATGGATACATTTGTCCTTTCATTTTTTCCTGAAAATTAGATTAGCCCATAATTACTTGAAATAAGCTTAAATTATAAGTGCATCATTATAAGTTATAAAACTACTTGATTAAGGTTTGCACAGAGTACACCAGGAGTTCTATATCTGTTCCAAAAACTTTTCTTTTATCACTGGCATCTGCACACACCATTTCAATTGATCAGAATTTAGAATTTGAACAAGATGTGAAAGAATATGCATTACCTCTGTAAGTATAATATTTATCTTTCCAACATTTAGATTACATTTTTTTTCTAGCAAATCTTCTCTACAATTTATTTCATCTAAATATAAAGAGTCAGGGAGGGAGGTCATATGGGAAATGAAATTACACTGGTGCCCATAATTTTATAACTATCTTATTTGTTGGCTCAAAAACTTTGAGTACTTTCATTGAACTTTGATTGGTTTGTTACAAATTGATAGTGTCCAAACTTCCAACCAATATTTCTACAGAAGGGTAATTTTGTTTATATAATGTAGATGATTGATTATTTCCTTTTGTATTCCTTGAGAATCGAGCATTGGTGATTAATCCTGTGATAAAAAATTATGTTAGGAACAAAATGAAGGAAAGTGAAAGAATATTTTTATTCAAGGTTTATTAAATCAAAATTTCACGGCTACCAAAGTTGACTTTTGTATAAATTGGGTGGCTATGAATTTATATTTCATTAATTAATCGCTAAATAATTTCAAATAAAAATGCACTGTTGTGGATGTCGTCATTGTTATTAGTTTTACTTTTATCATTCTGTACGTTTGTAATAAAAAAAATAAAATTTTCTTAAAAATAAGTAATGCATCGTCCAATATATACTTTTTAAATTCTGGATATTCCAGTAATGCACCAATCCACTTTCTAACCCTAGATTGAATTAAGAAAAAACGTATTTGTGATTTATATTTTATGTCAAGATTATATTAGGATTAAGCTTCACTAAGAATGTAGAAAAGCAAGTTCTTGTGAAAAAAAAACTGTAATAGGGGGCGGGGGGCAGGTCCATTGGTAAATAAGAGGAACTATACCCAAATTTTATATATAATAAAGTTTCTACAACAATTAGGCAAAATTTGTAAAAATCTAAACTTGCTAAGTAGAATTTGTAAAGTTTTAATTTCAGAAGAAAAGTTGTTTCTTACGACACAAGCTCGGACCTTCTTCGTGCTTCTAATGACAAATCTGAGGATCCAGAAAGGTATTTTGGCCTGGAGATGTTACATAATCCTGTTGTGCCTGGAGAATACTCTGACAGGCCTATACTTTTATTCATGTAAGTAGATGGATCAGATAACATATGGCTTTCTATTTTTTTTTAGTAATGCAGATACTCTATAAGTGTTTGTATATATGTTTGTCTATACTTATGCCAGGTGTCAATGTCGGAGCCAGGGAGGGTTTCCAAATTTTAAGTAGAATTGCAGATAATTATTTTGACGAAGATATTAATGAGCATTCAGTATGTAATTTTCTTTGTCTGTCAGTTTTTCAGTCATGATACGAAATATAAATATTAAAATACGTGAGTAAGGTTTCGTGATTATCTTGATCTTAACAAAGCATCAGATACTCTTAAATTGTCTTGTCCATATTCCCAACTATGATGTTTGACGCTTCGCTACTTACGGATTTTGACATCCTTATTAATGTTTATACATATAATTTGAATAAAATATTAAGGCCGGATTCTCCTGTGCCATCTATACCTGGAGAACAGCTGGAGACATCTGTTGACAATGATAGCAGAGGACCCAAGCATGGACTCACATGGTCCCATTATCTCACCTCCAGCCTAGAGTTTATCATCGCTAAACTTAGGTTTACACATAATGAGGTAATTTGGTTAAACTACAACCCAGAGATTGTTAAATAATTAGTTGAAAAGTTTTGACACTACTTGTTTAGAAACATCCAATAAAAATTCAATAAAAGCAACAAATAATAATGGGCCAACGAATAAGATAACGTAATTATACAGAATATATTTACAACACCCTTGTAATGTTTTTATCAAGTTTCTAAGTTATTTTGAATGAAAATTTTGCTTTTGCTCTGTTTTATATGCTTGTTGGACTTTATGGAGTGTTTGACAGCAAATAATATTTGAAAGTATTTCCCAAAGCCAGGATTAGGATATTTTTTTTTTTACACATTTTCCCTAAAAGAAGCAGAAATATTTACTAAATAAAATGTATCAAGAATTTGTGTACAAAAGAGTATTAATTCAGATTGCAAATAGTCTGTTTTGTTACATAAGAGTTGCTTAAATTAAGTAGAAATATCATTCAAATCTTTTTATAAAATCCCAGAAATGATGAAAATCTTAGTTACATAAGAATTCCAGGAAAAGAGTAATTCATAATGTTCTCCAAAGTATTTGGAATAGAAGTAGAAATTTAAGTTTTTTTACCCCCATAAAATGATGAACTAATCTTACCTTCACCCTGACTTGTTTTGAAAAATGAAAGTTTTCATAAATAAAATAATGGCCGCACAAGTAAGGTAGTTATAGAAAAAAACTACACCTCACCCCCCCCCCCCCCCCTTTAAAGTTGGTAGGGTAGGGTTCAGTACTCGATAGGCTTTTTGAGAGAAATCAGCAAAAAGTGCCTCTCACAAACTAAGCATTGTGCATACGTAATACAACGCCTTTTATTTTGATAACTTTGATTTTGATTCATATTTATTTCAGACAAAGTTGAATCCTTTGAGTGAAGATTTTATCGCGAGCTTTCAACAAATAATCAGGTTACCTGTTCTACACACAAAACCTTTTGAACAAAACAAAAACTTTGTCATCATTACCTAAATTTTAACGCGAAAATATGAAGCTTCAAGAAATATTATTTACTTTACTATTCGCTGTTATTGTGTCAGATTGTTTTTTTTGTCAAAGTTCCTTCGTTTAGAAATTTAATTAAAGGAAAAGAAAGCTTTCCTAAAATGCATATTCCTATCGGCCAGTAATTTACCTGGATTTTCAGCTTCTGACAGATGGACAAAAAACGGTGTTTACTCTGGACAGTCGAATAAATAGATGGATAGACAGATGGACATACATTGTAATGCAGAATAATGAATAAATTTTATGTCCTATTTGACTATGATACAATAAGTATAAAATACAATTGTGTAGGTTGGTATACTATACCTCTCTGTCACGTATATTTAAATACATATGTATATGTATATGCCTAATTTATTTGAGGTAGCATTCATATTAAAAAAATATTTTTTTGTTATCAAATAACTATATAATATTAATTTGCAGAGTTTGATTTAAATGAAAACTGCATTCCAAATTAAATGTAATAAAATCTCTTTCATCCTTTCTTCTATTATTATTGTGTAAGTTGATGAATAAAATAAGAGGCGTGTTTAGTCTTTTTGCTCGGGGGGGGGGGGGGTTAAGCACAAACTACAAATAATTTTAAAATTCCCATTATTCATTTTTAAAACGATCTTGGATCCAGGACTCAGGGAGGGTGTAAAAAAGGATTTTCGATTAAAACTGCCTGGGCCAAATAGAAAACATCTCTTCCTCTTGTTTTATGCAAGGGAGGGGAAAGGGGGTAAATGGCTGTATTCAAACAAACGGAGATGTTGGTTGTTATAGAGCCAGGGTGTCGTGTAACTAGATCCCCGATAATGTCTACAAAGCAAGGACGTGTAAGGATTTGGAGGGGGGGGGGGGGAAGCTGGGTTGTCGTCTTTATTCCTTCCTACAACCCCCTTCGATCGCAAACTTCTGAATGAAATAATAAATTAATTGGAATCTCTCTTCAGGGTTTATATTCTTGTTTGTTTTCGTCAAGATTTGGCGGTTTACCTATTACCCAATGAACCCCTTCCCCCTTATTTTTGGATGATTTTTTTCTGTTTTCTGCTAATGCATGATAAGGTTTTATTTAGTTAAAGGGCAGCTCCACAGTGTTAGGGCCTTCTGCACTAGAATTAGGAATAAAGAAAATGTGGTAATATCCATCGAACAATGATACAAAAATTTGACGTTTCCCTCCTCTATTTTTCTCTGGTTAAGTTTAAATTGGATTGTCATTACTTTAAAAGATGCGAAAGTGTCCAGTTTCTTTTTTCATTACTCTTTAAAAAAAAACTACCCCTTCTCATTTCTTTTTATATATGGATGGTTTCAGTGGTCCAGAATTGATTTGAGGAAAATCTCTAAGATTTTGTTTTATCATGTTAAAAATAGTTTTATTTGTAGATTCAGGAAAAATATTGGAAATAGAAAATAAGATATTTTCAATTATATAAATTAGCTGCAAAATATTTTTACAATTACATCTTATCTATTTATATTTCTAATTAGTCAAATTGCAATAAATGGTGATAACAACAATGTAAACTGTAGGCTAATTAATCATTGGAAGCATTATATTTAAATCCAAATATCTAGCCTAGAAAGAAGTCGAGAAAATCCTATTATCCTTCGATTGAAATTTAACAGCAACGAAAAGTAAAATATCATTTTTTACCTGTGTTTCTCCCTTTTTTTTTTATTATTTTCGAATATTTATTTAGATACCTGAGAACAAACAATATGACGACAACAAAAAATGAATTGTGTTTGGTTGGCCGGGGATTTGGAGCCTGGCTGGCAACACTTCTTCTAGGTATTTATATTTTGTTTGGTTGGCCGGGGATTTGGAGCTTGGCTGGCAACACTTCTTCTAGATATTTATATTTTGTTTGGTTGGCCGGGGATTTGAAGCCTGGCTGGCAACACTTCTTCTAGGTATTTATATTTTGTTTGGTTGGCCGGGGATTTGGAGCTTGGCTGGCAACACTTCTTCTAGATATTTATATTATGTTTGGTTGGCCGAGGATTTTGAGCCTGGCTGGCATCACTTCTTCTAGCTAGGTATACAATTTTGTTTGGTTGACCGGGGATTTTGAATGGCAGCACTTCTTCTAAGTAATTAAATTTTGTTTGATTGTCTGGGGATTTTGAGCCTTGCCAGCAACACCTCTTCTGGGTATTTATATTTTGTTGGGGTGGCAGGGGATTTGGAGCCTGGGTGGCAAATCTTCTTCTAGGTAATTAATTTTTTTAGTTGTCCGGGAATTCAGAGCCTTGCTGTCAACACCTATTATAGGTATTTAGTATTCACGGTTTTACTTTTAAGCAGGCAAGGAGGGGAAAATGGGGGATAAATTCGTTTTTCCTCAATTTGTTTAAGTTATTAAAGTATCCAATCATAAGCATCTTGAGCATTTTAACAACTATGATATTGTTCAACGACCTAGATTAAATCTAAACTTTATCTCAGTTTGGTTATTTGTTTGTTATTAGAGATTGAATTAATTATGAATAATTTTAGCAAAAGAAAAGAATTCTACACTTGACTGTGCAGTCATTATTGATCCAATAGCAGATTGGACTAAATTAGGTAAATATTTTTCTTATTTGTTGTTTTTAGGCACTATCAACTATTAGTTATTTTTCGTGGCCATTTTTTATACAGTAATATTTTTCATTCAAATTTATTATCCTTTAAAATTTTGTGCATTTTAATTTGACACTAACTGATGTGATGTATTTTTATGTAAATTAGATACCTGGCACCTTGGCAAACTAATGTCTTCTCTACAGATCCAATCTTTGCATTCAATACATATCAATAATTTTGCATCCAAACTACCACCCAGGTAAACTTTTGTGTTCTTGTTATATCAACAACAGAATTGTTTGGTTTATTGGTAGTCGTTATTTGACTTTTATTGGTACATTTCAGAAAACTATTAAACAATTTATTCTAGTGTAATATCAAGTTAAATATTATATAGCTTTTGAACACCATTACTATACCGTACTGTCAACTCATATGATTAAATTAGCAAATACTTTGCATGCACAGTTTCCATTTTTAACATTTTGTATTTGTTGCTGCGCTTCTAAGAAACATAATTGTCCTTGTTTAGGTTGCGAATATTGTTGGTTGATGCCAGCAGTGATAGAAGTCCAGATAGAATACAGCACACATTCATCCTATCCAAGGCATTTCTTCAGTCAAGGGCAAACTTTAAACAAATGGTAAGCATTTATAGTAGTGAATATACTCAATATCTTAGGTATTTTTAAGTTGGCTACAAGAGTAGAATTCATGCATGTGCTTTTATTTGTCTGGTCAGTGCATTAAAACAAAAAACCCTGGTTCATATGAAGTTTAACTCATTAAAATGAAAGTAGGTACTTCAAGACAAAGACCGTGCAATGAAAGGGTTGACTATCTAGTTAGTAATGATGAATAATGTAATATGAACGAATTTCCTGCTCTAGAAATAATGGAAGCAGAGTATCTGCTTTAGGGTAAATGCAGAAAAAAATTAATTTTTGTAGAATGTCTTCCAGTATTTTGTTTGAATTATTAAAATTTGTATAATGTCTTATATGAACAACAATCTTAAAATTGTTTGCGTCTACCCTATAGCATATTTTTAAAGAATCTCCCCTCTATTTCAGGTATATCCAGAGGAAAAATACAGCGGCGAATATTCTCGCCACCTGGCCGCTATTATACAACAGTTTATTGATAAAAAACAATATATCCAAACATTATCGTAAATCAAAATATTTTTTTAATTTGTAAATTATATGGTAACTAAGCATAAGGTATTTTTACATAGAATAATCAATTTAGTTCTTTAACAAATGTTGTTTCTCTAAGCCAAATACTCGGTGAATCCCAAAAACAATATATCCAAACATAATCGAAATCAAATTATTTTTTTATAATTTGTAAATTATATGGTAACTAAGCAAAAGGTATTTTTACATAGAATAATCAATTTAGTTCTTTAACAAATGTTGTTTCTCTAAGCCAAATACTCGGTGAATCCCAAAATCATCATTTAATTCATAAGTTTATTTTACTCCATAAAAACTATAAATGTGCATTCAAGAGGGTGATTGAGGGTGGATATTTCATACATGAAAACAATATATTTCTTAATTCCGTGAGATTTTTTGTTACCCAGTTTCCACAACCAACTTTTCTACAGTCAAATCTATAATGAATTTTTTTACGACACACTATCCCAAGTCCCTGTTTTTTTACACTTAATAATATATGAAATAGGATAATATAGTTAATGTATATATAAAGTTAATGTATAACATAATATGTAGACTCTGTTTTTCACAGTTGTAAGGTTAAAAATATTTCGTCTCTCTAAAAATCAACGACGATATCTCCGAATATAAGGGATGATAATAGAGGTAAAAAGAAACACATGAATTCAATTTGATCAAAGATCAAGGGCTTAAAATCTGTTTTTTCCATATTTCTTATCATAATCATAAGAGAGACGAAGTATTTTTCAAGCTTCCAACTGTAAACAGAAATAATATGATTTCTCAGTGGTACTTTTGATGTTGTATTACAAAGAAGACAAATTATTGTTCAATGTAAACCTAACCAAAATATCATGTATTATATGGAAGAATTACGCCTAAGTTAGGCCAACTTAGATAGTTTGAATCACCTACAGATGTAGTAGGCAAACCTATTTTATAGATATACATATATGCCTGCATTTTTTATGTGATTGCAGTTATTGAAGATAATTATTGTGTTGATCAAATAAAATTTATAAACTTAAACTCATTTTTATGTTCTTGTCTACTTTGGATAAAAAAAAGCAGGATGACAACATCCCTGAAAGCGGAGTTCTGTAGAACAAACGAACATGAACACTTTTAGAGTGTCAAAACTTAATAAGCAGAATATTATTAATCCACAGTATTACGTAAATTTTGGATTCTGTTTTAGGAAAAACTTGCATTTTTAGAACTTGATTGAAGAGATGCTTCGCTTGATTTTTTTGCCTTGTCCAAAAAACAGGTAAATGTGATGTTTGTATCATACAAAAAAAAGTTAAAAGTCAGTCTGTTTTAAATTGACGTATGTATATCTTTTTGGCAGCGATTATAGAGTTGCTAAACTTTCTAAATTGTACCTATCTGTTACAGAAATCATCATTTATTGTTGGAAAACGACAGGTCAATTTAACAAAACGAAAAGAGCAACTCGTTACGAAATTACAGGCCCTACCTGTAGAAAAGCTTCGCTTTTAAAAATACATTAAAAAATATATCGCTCAACTAATAGTAATAGCACAAAAAGTTACGATTTTTAAACTTCCTTCCTTGCCAATAAACTATAAATGATACAAGAATGGTATTTCAATTATTAAGCCAATTTCCAATCAAACTTTTAAGGCTAAGCATTTTTGACATGTCTAAAGCTGAGCAAATTAAATTTTTTAATAGTAGGTATTATTGCACACCTTTTACTTTAAATAAAGATATTATTAACAATACCCTAAGATGTTATTTCAGGTCGAAAAACTTTACTTTTGTCCACCTCTGATTGTTTATTTAAGAGATGCATACTTGAAATGAAATGTGAATGAAGCTAGTTAGAATTACTAAACATAAATTGAATACACAATATAACAATCCAATACACTAGATGCAAGAACAATGTATCAATGGTTCTAAAGGATCGGAGAAGGATGTGCATCACAAACATATGCATAATATGTACCTGTTAGAGGACCTGAAGATTGGGCCAGGTTTAAGAATAAAAAACAGTACATAAAATATAATAGACAATAATACTATTTTAAATTTCATTGGATTAAAGTTTAAACGCTTGGTAAAGATGGTAAAATAAATCAGATTGAAGCCGGAGCTTTTTGAGAAGGTATACCTCATTTGTATCTATATTTAGTTGAAGGCCAAGATCAAGGTTCTATATTGAGCACTGTGCCTTCGGCAAAGCCCTTTTTGTGGCTAAATTGTTTACTTTTTCTGGACGTTAAGTTTTTTAGAATATTTTCCTTTCTTTTCTCAATTACATTTAATGTTCTGGTTCCTATTAGCAAACTTAACCAAATCCATAGGTCCTTTTGGATGAATCTATGTACATAAGCTGGCCAAGATAAGATAGAACCATATATTTAAACAGAGTAAATAGATGGAGTATTTTAGAACACATTTCACATTCATATTTTATTGGTAAGGTATTCAATTTCATTGGCGAGAAGTATATTTTACAAATTTTAGGCATTTAGGTAACAGTCACATGTAATTGATATTTATACAGCATGTTTCAGAAGTGTTGAGTAAAAGTCAAACGATAATCCAATAAAATCCGACATTAGGCTAAGGAAACCATTACCCATAGGCTAGCCTATGAAATTTTATAGAATATGGCGCAATGTCTATGAGTAGCTTAGATTTTAGATAGTTAATAGTAATACATATTTTAAATTGGAGATCCGATACTACACTCGAGCTCCGACTCCACATCGATTTCAGAAATGTAGATCCACAACATTTCTTTTTTTGAGGCATCGTTCTGGCTCTAGTTCTAGGGGAAAGGCGATGGGTGTAAAAGGGTGTCAACGCCCACCTTAAGATTGGCCCGCCTTACCCTTTTCCCCCACTTAATGGTTTTACCCTCCCCCCCCCCCCCCACTTTCTTGTGGTAATTACCTGTGCACGTCAATGGTTTTAACTATTTCAATTAACAGAATTGATTAAAATATTTCTAGCAACGAAGACGACATTTTAAAGCCAAGCAAACTAAAACTTTATATTTTAATCTCCACAACTGATATCATATTCGGTTTGATATTGAAGAAATAAAAAATATTTGAACAAATTCGATGTGCATCATCATTTTTAGAAGTCAAACACAAAGGGTCAACAAAATAGGAAATAACGAAATAACAGTAAGCAACTATCTATAATATGATATGATATAATTATATACAAATTTTGCTGTGCAGCTTAGGGTGCTTGTAACTGAGGTTTGCTCACAGTTGAGGTGGTTGAGGGTCGATTATGTAAAGCACACTGATGACTGTTAGGCTTTTTGCATGGTTCGTTTAAGCAGCGCGACTAGCGTTAAGGCTTTTTTAGTGGCTTATTGAAACTGTGCATTTTATTACGGCTGTGACTGAGGTTTCTAAAAATTTGGGTGACATAGAATTAGTAAGGTTAGAGTTGCTGCGTTTTGGGGTTGCTAAGGCAGAGTGACACTTTGAGTGATTGTTGCTGAGGGTAGTATAATTGAAATTTGGTTGCTGCAGCTAAGGCTAACTAGGTAGCTTTTGTAAGCTTATAGGCTTTAGTAAGCCTTAATGCAACTGAAGCTTCTAAGGCCTGGTAAATGTAGAAAAGCTTCGCTTTTAAAAGAAATTTATACCATATAAGAGTAATAGAATGGACAGTTTGAATTTAGGAAAGTTTTAAACTAATTTAAAGGAAAGACAGCTATTAACTAAAATTTGTCTTGTCTCATCAATTAACATGGCTGATAATGTCCATAAAAGCCAAGCCCTGAAACAGTTGGTCAAACGTACATTAACACTTATAGAGTGTCAGAACTGAATAATCAGAATATAAATGTATAAACGTCGAAACAAAATTGGGGAATAGTCCCTTTCGTAACATCGCCCCATAAGGTGCGATGTTACGAAAGGGACTATACCCCAAAATTGTAAGTAAATTTGTTGAAAAATGCTAACATCCTAAATTAACGAAAAGAAAAGCTATACTTTCCGGACGTATAGACGAACGGGCCAAACCTAATAGTAGAAAAGTTTCGCTTTTAAAAACAAATAATTACAGCTAGCTAAATGTCTTTTAATTCGTAATTATTGCCAAAAATGATAAACCCTTTTTTCCTTGGTATCCTAAGTTAAAAATCTGGCATCCACCCACACACATAATGTTGAGCCCCATGTTTATCCATCATATTAAAACATCATTAAAGTTCCATACTAGCGCACTAATGATATGTACCATACTATATATGATAATGGTATACTCATATTTGGCGAGAATAATTCTATTTAGACTAATTTATAGTCAAATAAGAATGAGGCATAGCTATTTAGTAGATAGGTTTGACATCATACTTTAAAAGAAAGTCCAAGGGGGAGGGGGGAAGTGGTGATTACCCCCCCTCCAAATAAAAAAGCTTGGACGCCCTTATACTTTATACAAAAAAAATTCAAAATCTACCATTATCTTTACGGAGCCATCCATTTCTTTTTCTTTTTCAGACAACTTTCACATCCATTTGTATGTGTTTACATACGAGAGCTTCTAATCATGTTACGTAGAAGATAAATGTTTAGTCATGTAAAGTAGTTTTGCTCGCAATTTTTGAGTTTAGCTCTTTTCCTAGAGATACATGTGATGATAATGGGATCAAAATACCTCAACTTATTATTACCATAGTGTTGTATACACTATACCTACACCCTTCTCACACCTCAGCAATAGTAGCGCAGCTACTCTACTATTAGGGTCACTACGTCGGTAATCTGAAACTGTTATCTTATTTACAGTTATAAGATAATTACCTCATCGTTATGGAACTTATTTATACAATGATTTGTTATGGTTTGCAAGGCTACTCTCATTTATAAGAAGCCCAGATAAAATTAATTTTTTTTAAAGACTCTATTTTTAAAGTGTATATACAAATTATACAATTGTTACGTTAAAAATTTATAGCTATATAGTCTCTTTATGTTTTGTTTGGCCTAATAGATAAATAAATTTTGAGTTTTATAAGGTCTGTAGATATTTTCTACTATTAAGTACTATAAGGGAAACAATAGTAACACTAAGTTGAGTTAATTGATGTATGACATGTTTCTATCGAGCTTTGCTTTGGTGGATTTTTATGATTCTTGTTATATATACTATACACCGTTTAAACCATTATCACACAATTAAGATTCTTAATGTTGAACCTAATTGTGATAACTAAAAGTTTTGCCCTAAAACGAAGGCAAGTTCACGGACATTGGATGTGAGCCTTATTAATGGGGAGGAAGGGACAAAGGGATGAAATTTACAAAAATAAAAAGAACCTTTACTAATGTGTATAACTTTTACTTTTCCATTCTAGTCAGCTGTATTTTTTTGGTTATTTATCTACATACTGTCAAAAGCTATTGAAATATTAACCCTCGCAGATACGGAAAGTGGGAAAAAGAGATGGATTTATACGCATTTTTATGACGTCAAACAAGACACTTTCCGTATCTTAACCATCTTCATATAATAAACACTTCAATTTTTGGCTGTTGTGTCATTTGGTTGATAAGAAACATTTTGAAATATTAGCGGATAAATTATCTAATAATTAAAAATAGATTAAACTAATTTGCCGCTAAAAGGGTCCAACCACTTGTTCATCTATATAAATATAACCAATTTTGCGCTGGTATTTTAACAAGGAATCACATTATTGGTTCATTTTAGCGGCAAATTTAGAAATAAAAAAAGTTTTGTCATCAAATTTGATTATGTAAAAAGTCAGCTGACTCGAAAGGCTGGTGGAACAGACGTTCACACATATCTTATTATCAGAGAGGCTGCGCTTATCTATTAGTAGTTAATTTGAACTTTGAAAACAAATTGCATAAGATAATAAAACAAAATGATTTTCAAATATTTATTGCCTTTTAAAAAAGCATTTAATAATGAATAGGCATGTATACAAGATAGCAAGAGTAGAAATAGCATGTTAAAATAAAAATATATATAAATATCACATAGAAATTTCAAGAAATGCAAGTAATACAAATATAGGATTACATATGAGCATAAAAATAAACAGAAATAGGTATTATATATTCAATTAATCACCGTTATAACAATTTTAATTATCAATAGATAAAAGTGCCCCAAGGTTAAATCTAAATGTTTTTTTTCTATTTCCTAAATCAACATTTACCTTTCATCTATACTATTGCTGAGTCTTTTATCTTTTTACTTTATAAAGTTACTAGCGGCTTTGCCCCTAGCCTCTAGGGGCTCTGCCCCAAGAGATAATTTTAAAAAATTTAAATTACATAAAAAAATAAAAAGGTACTACTGGTGCTGCCCGTAGTTTAATGTTCCCCAGAAAACATTTTTTTTTTGGTGGGGGGGGGTTTCATTTAATGGGGGGGGGGGGGTTGGGTGTGTCCCACCCCCCAAGAAAATAGCTTAAAACCACCAAAGGACCAATAGGTATATACCCTAAAGAGTAGAATCCGATCGGTTCAGTGGTTACCGAGATCTTAAGGGACGTACGGACGAACAGTCAGACATAATTCTACTTTGTATTATAGATTAAGACAGAGGGGGCAAAATCTTATAAAATTTCTTAGTTAGGATTTAGGTATTCAAATAAAATAGTATAATGATGAGGTACAAAAAAGAATACATTTTCATTACTATTTTTAAAATCTATTGTATCTCATTTTAGGTTAAGCCAAAATTTTAAAATTCGGGTTTCTTGCTATTTGCTCTATAAATATTTTCCAAAAGGCACTGAAATTAAGGCAATAAGAAATATAAACATGTATAAATAATAATAAATGAACACAACAACATTAGAATTTGATTTTAGGGTAACTAGAGTTTCAATATTTACAAAAATAATTAACAAAATATTATATGTAAAATAAGATTACATTAAACAACGACAAATATATCCATAAATAACGCAGCAAAACCAAACTAATTTCATTTTTAAATGAAATATCGTGATAATTCTCGAACCTTTTCCTCCATAAAGTTTTACCCCAATGCAATGTAATGGTAAAATTATTTTTTGTATGGTATTTTAAATTTGTTGGGTATGGAATGACTAAATTATACCCGATTTGTTAAAATATAAGGCTCTAAATCATTTCGAAAAGCGCCAAAATTTGTGGAGTTTGGAGTTAAACAACCACAAAAAAAATTGACAATGTTAAATTCCCGTTAATACGGATTGATAGACAACATTAATTACAGTTATAAAGTAGCTATGCTGTTTGACACATTTTTAAACTACATTGCTTGTATTATACATGTCTATTTAAAATTTTGATTATAAATTTGGGTGCTGAATGGAATGCCTTTTCAACATTTTTACTGTCAAGTTATTTTTTTCTGAAGAAAACAATATTTTTGGACTCAATGTTTTAACACCAAATATTAATTCTAAAATTACTGCAAAACAAAGCTCAATTTTGATTCTTAATCAAAGAAGCAAATGAAAAGTTAAAAAGGCATAATTTAAGCAAATTACTTGGCAGCTAAATTGACAATTCTAAAATTTCTGCTAATGCAGTTGAGCTCGACACCTTTCTATGGCTTGATTTGCCAGATTCCGGCGGTTTCTTTACTTTCACAACATTGTTATTAGCATTTTGAAAATATTCATCTATAAATTTTTCAAAAGCAGCTATTTCATCCAGAGCACTTTGGCTTATTTTGCCAATATCATGATTATTTCCACCGCCCTCAGAATTAGAGCTAGTATAGCTTGAGTTGCTTGACTTTCTGCTGGCTGTGCTGCAAGTATCCGTACTGCTTGCTGTCCCCTGTCCAGAATCTGTTGAGCTTCCTTGTGATGATCCTCCCTCTGTGCTGCTGCTGCTGGTTGATCCCAGTGACCTGCTGCTGCTAGTTGACTGTTTCGGCAGTGTTGTGTATCCACTGGGCGTCCCACTGCTGGCCAGCGGAGGCTTTGGTGATGCTGATGTGGCGTCTGTCAATGACACGGGACCGCCATGGTTGAATGTTTTGGCGCGACGCACACTGTTGGAGTGACTTATACGGTGGGCCGGCTTTCTCTGGGGCTGGAACCTTGTGCTCAGCTTCTGCTTAGTGACCACTGTGCTGGCTGTGCCACGGGGCCTGTGCCTAACCAGCCTATCCTTCATATCATAAGGCTTATTATTAGGTATAATATCGGGGGCAGAATTGCGACCTTCAAGCACGCGCTCTTTCTTACTAATTGTGACACTTTCTAATAGATCTGTAACACTGGCTGACCGAGGCGGCTCTAGAAGCTGTTTATCGCCTCGCCGCCTCTCTCTCGCCCGGTCACCATCCGCTTCATCTACAATTTCAAAATCAGCAGACTTGGGCCGCTGTTTGCGGCGGGATCTAAAATCAATGGCGTTGCTCAGCATTCGCAGCGGATTTCGTCGGCCTAGAATACAAATAAAGATTAAATTCAAATTATATATATAATTTTAAAATAAAATTACTACAATGGCGAATTTATAATCAATTATCTCTCAACTTTGTAAGGCCTGGTTTATATTTAATAAGGTAATAGTTCATAATTGATCATATTAGGTGCATATATTAAGATCATAAATTATCAAAAATGCCTTCTGGTAAATGGGCGTGCACATACTAAGCTAATAGATGCATTTACAAGCTACATTTTTTTTGTATTTTGCATTGTTTCAAGATTGCTTAGAGGATTTTAAACGATTAATGAAATAAATGAATAAAAACAATAGTTTAAATTTAAAAAAAAAGATTTATGATTATAAGCAAGAAAAATCAAGGTTTTGTTTGGCAAATATTGAAAGGAAATGACAGTAAGAATATTCAGGGTTCAGCAGCCGCCCAATCTTTAAATGGCTGGCTTCACATGGATGAAAAAAGGCTAAATCGGCTAAAGATTGTTTAGAAAGGCAGATTGACTGGTAAATAAAAACAAATAATAATTATATTTAAAACAAAGGCAAATATATTATTTTTAAAAGTCGGATATATCTGTCTTTTTTAATCAACCACAATTTTAGCTACAGATTGTCAATTCAAATCCAAAAGGGACAAGACCGCGGGTTCGGATGTCTAATGTTCATAAAATGGGCCGGCGGCTGAATCCTGCTTTGGTAGTAGCTGCCTGCCTTGGTCAGAATAAAGTAAACTTAACATTTACGGTTCCAAATGTTTATTTGGTTTTGGACATACAACTTTTATGGTCGGTTTCGGGAATTTTGTTTGTTTATTGCCTTTCCGTGTATTTTTTAGAGGCCAAGCTTCTCTATGACTAGGTAGGTAACACAAATATCTTCAGTGTTTATTAATTGGTATAATTACGCAATGCTAAAACAATTTCTTTTAAAAATATATTTTTGTCTGAAAATTAAACTTTCTATTTTTGTAATATACAATAAAAGTTTAAAGTTGTTATTGCTGCGCTACACATTCACACAATTGTCCTTGATTTTACTATATTTATTTATTTTACTGTTTTACACGTTTTATATTCATTTTTTCTTCCAAGAGTTGAAAAATTAAAGTAATTGTTAAACCAAACAGGATAGGTATCCCTTTGTTTGGATAGAGATGTTAAAACTGGTACCTAGTCAGGCGCGTGACATCAATAGTAAGAGTAGAGGGAATGCCTTGGTCCGCAAACAGCGCATTTACCATGCACATTTAGGACTTCCAGCCAAAGGTCTTGCAATCAAAGGGTTGGTTGTCTTTCGGGCGAATGGACTATTTACATCGCAATTATAAGACGCGAAGTATTTTTCAAGGTGCGGGAAAGGTCTAGAACACGAAGCGATAACAAGGCCCCTAAAGGTAATCATCATCAAGATAGATAATTTTGCTAATACATACTAATAATTTTTAACTGGTAAACTGACCAGAAAGACCAAGCTGAAAGAATAGCTTTGCTTCAGAAATAACAAATTATTAAAATCTAAAAACTCTTGTCTGGAAAATGTTATTAAAAGTGACATATAAATTATCAAAATAGCTTCCCCTTTACATAAATCAACCGTATATAATGTATTATCTGTAATTTAATTAAAAAGCAGGAAACTTATGTTAGAACACAATACACTAAAATTTGATAATTTAAAGCAATCATGTGCAAAAATATAAATTTCATTCTTATCCTATGTCTAAATAACTAATGTTATACCTATTGCTCCGTGACAAATCAATTATAGAGAAGCTCCGCTTTCAAAACAAACAACACAAAAATAGATATATAATCCAAAGATGTATGTGGAGCCGACTTTTTTTAGGAGGGGGTGGGGGAGGGGGGGGGGTAACCACTTCACCCTGTTAAATTTTGAAACTCAGATACAACATGTATTAGGATCAGTTCAAAAATACTTTTAAGTTGACATTTCATTGTTCACCAGTTATTTGATATTTAACAAGGATGTACTATCGTCTTTTAATTGCTAATTTAGTTTTGGATGACGCATGGCTTTGTTTATTTGCGTATATGACGCTTTTGTTTCTAGAATCGAATCTAATATACATTTCATGTCATGCGACTGTATTATTTGTTTGCTAGTTTTTGGATGGTTGGATGGGCGCATATTATTAATAAACGAACATAACTTGCATATAATGCATCTAATTTTTCAACCATACTTTTTATGGATTTTGTCATCCTTGTTTTTGCCTTGTATATTAAATATATGTCTGTGTATGTTCGTTTTATGTGTGTTTGTGATATGTGTATGTTCGTTTTATGTGTGTTTGTGATATGTGTATGTTTGTTTTATGTGTGTTTGTGATATGTGAATGTTAATAACTACTGACTATATTTGACAATTATGCAAAAGGATCCAACAAATTTGCTAAATTAGTAAATATAAATAATAGTTATTTCTCGTATTATAAACGGCTTTCCGCGGATATAGAATGTACAATTATAAGATTAAAACCAGTTTTTTAGCCCCGAGGTGCCGAAGGCACTGGCTAAAAAACTGGTTTAAATCTTATGATTACACATTTTTATATTCGTAGAAAGCAGGATATAATACGATGCTAGACATAGTTTTTTCGTATGGATGAGAACCGGTTCCTATCCACCGGATTCGAATGAATACGAGAAAATATCTTACCAATTCTCGGTGATAATTTGATTCCTTTGTCCCCACTAAACTTGTCATCCCCGCCACTGCTGGAAAATATACTCTTCTCCTTTCCATGGAGGTGAGCAGGATCCAGCCTGTAAGCTGGATCTGGACGACCCAGGTGACGAGGTTCTGGCTGCCGGATCGCCATAGGTGGGGTAAAACGCCTGTTTGTGTACAATATTTTTATATAATTGATTAAATATTTTAAAATGATTTACTATTTTTATTAAAAAATCATATTACAAGGCATTTGTTAAGTAACGCTCGTAAGACAACAAATCGATTGAACAATGACCGCTGACTAAAATAAATTTTATCATACTGTCCCAAAAACACACTTAACAATGGTAAAGCTGGTAATCATGTTAAAAAATATTGTTATTGTTCCTTGAAGTTTGACTTGAGGAGCTGGAGGCTGGACTATACTTGCTGGAGGACAAGGCAGGACTGCTCCTGTCACCGCCCATACCTCCAGAAGATGCCTGGTTCTCGCCTCCTTCAGATCTGGAGCGCAGCGACTCTTTTCCAACAGCCTCCAATAAACCTGAAAATAATTAGATTATTAATCTTGCAGAAAATAAATTGATAAACCTAAAAATGCGTCTTTTATCACTTTGCGTGGGAAAATAAATTTTTGTAAGGCAGTTCCTGTTGTTAAAACAAATGACCAAATTTCTAAGGTTGCTGTCAATTGGTACAAATAATTATTGATTAAATTGGTTGTTTTTAGGTATATAAGATGATATAAAAAGTAAGAAATGGGTATAAAAGAAGATAAAGAATGAGTAAGCCAGGGGCAAATATCCGGATTCTAACAGGAACAAGGTATACACAAGAAGGTAACACGTATTCCAGGGAGATATAATGTCAATATAAACAAGGATGACAACATCCATAAAAGCGAAGCACTGAAACGGTAGGACAAACGGACATGAACACTTATGTAGTGTCAGAACTGAATAATCAGAATATAAATGTATAGGGTCGAAGCAAAATTGTAAGTAAATTTGTTGAAAAACTGCTTTATACAGGATAATATTTATGGACATACTTACATATTTAGGACTTTATTATAAAGTTGCTTCGCTTATTACATTATACTCTGTTGTCCCAGGAATCAATATACCAAAAATCAGATCAATCGGATGATTAGATCACATACAAATTTGTTGTTAAAAAATTAGAAAAATCAACATGTTTAAAATGGACGTACGGAAATTTTGGTAATGATTATAGAGTTGCTACGCTTTCTAAATCGTACCTAACTACTAAAAGAATCACAATGCAAAATTTGAAATCGATAGGACAATTCTGACATGCCTAAATTAACAAAAAAAAGCTATCCGTTACGGACGAACGGACGTACGGACGGACGGACGTACGGACGGACCGACCCTAATTATAGAAAAGCTTCGCTTTTAAAAACCATCAAAACCTAGTATGCTATGCTTTATAACCATATTTGTATTAGAGACCAAAGAAGAAGCTTTTTATAATGCCTATAAAATATGACGCCATACTGGCCTACCATTGGTCAATTACGATGTATATTGGCCTGCTATTAGTAAGTTAGTTTGTGTATTGGACTATCATTGTCATTTGTATTGTTTGACGTAATTTTTTATAGGCAATATAAAACAATTCGCTATAGAGCTTTATTTTATAAATTCTTTCACTTGTTATCTATACCTAATACCTGAGTTTTATGGCCTGGAATTTGAAAACCACAAGAAGTGAATCAAATTATGACCATAAAGAAAAGGATGCAAGGATATAATTCTTTTTAAGCAGCTAGTCCACTTTACAAGTCTTCAAATTGGTCAGATTGTAGGTTATGCTTTTATATGTACTTGTTTATTAAGCAAATAATAGTTATTTCTCGCATCGTATTATAAACGGCTCTCCGCGGATATAGAAAGTACAATTATACGATTAAAACTAGTTTTTTTAGCCCCGAGGTGCCGAAAGGCACCGGCTAAAAAAACTGGTTTTAATCTTATGATTGTACATTTCTATATTCGTAGAAAGCTGGATATAATACGATGCTAGACATAGTTTTTTCGTATGGATGAGAACCGGTTCCTATCCACCGGATTCGAATGAATACGAGAAAAATCTTTATCACTCTTGGATATAAAAGCTCTCTTTTTACAAACAAAACTGTCAATTAAATTAGGAACAAAAGGCATTACAATAAAGAGGGGGCAGTATTTATAATTTTGTGTGAAAGTAAAATTGCCAGATTTTTTTGGTATGATTTCTATAATTAAACAGTGGATCTCACATTTCAATTCGTCCTCTTTTAATAAACTTGTTTCTAGCTCCTGATTGGAGCATACAGTTTGATGGGCTTTCAAAAGAACCTAGTAATAGTGTCTAACTTTTTATCTATGTGACGTAACAAAAATCCATCTCTTTTTAGGGGTTTCCTTTCCCACCTACCCTCTCATCCTTCGATTTTTATTACGTCACAAAGATAAAAAGTTAGACACTATTACTAGGTTCCTCTCAAATCTATACATAACTAACTTAACCAGGAAAATCAAACCGAAAAGTTTGTAAAATGAAAAGGAAAGAATCAGGGTGGGGGGGGGGGGTATATGCTCTGGTGATGGAAAGGATTGTTCCAGATTTTTTCTTTTGTCTCATTTGGTTTTTGGACTAATGAAGCATACAATTTTATTAGAAATGAAAACAAACTTTACACAAAGACAAAGAAAGAAAATTATTTTAGTTTAACGCTTAGAAAATCAAAAAAAATATTTGTTTGTTTAGAAAAGTCATAATTGTCATGGTTAGACAATTAGTGAAATTTTTGTCATAAATTGTAAAATGAAAGTAAAAGCGGGGAATATTGATTTATATAAACAAATAAATAATATGTATATGTATGTAACTTGGGAGGGTGATGGTACCCTCCCCATAATAGTTATAAACCTACCCAGAACCTAAGAGAAGCTACACTTTAAAGGAGAATTTAAACGATACAGCGATTAGAGAGAACCGCCGGTACAGAGATAGACTTTTTTTAAGGATTAATATGATATAAGGAATTTCTCAATTTAAAACCGTTCTTGTTTAAACTGCCGAAAGGATATCAATATTGCAGACAATAGTACAATCAAATATTGCTATATGTAGAGAAGAAACGCGTCTTATATAAAAGTTACTAAATGGCAGAAAGATTATCAAATCCAAAACAATCGCAGATCATCTGTTTTATTGTAAAAAAAGCTTATATTTCAATGAGGAGGGGATGGACGTATAAGCACTATCCGTCTATTGAGACAAACTGTAGAGTTACTGTGCTTATAGATTATGCCAGGAATATACATGAGAAATTTATAAGTGATATTTGTAACATGTCTAAATTTAATACGATACTCCGGACGGACAGACTAACAGTACATTGGAATGGACAAACTTAACTTTTTAAAAAAGAATGAGTGGCGCTTAGTTTGACAACAAAATAACGTGATACAATAACTAACATGATTAACTATGTCACACGCACTTCACACGCTGTGTGTGTGTGCGTGAGTTTGGGTGTGTGTGTGGGTGGGTGTGCACTGTGCGTGTGTGTTTGTTGTGTACATAAATGTTGGCTGGAGCCCGAGGGTATGAAGATTGTGCCCCAGGGAATGACGTGTTGTTGAGAATATTGTTCTGGTTTCAGGCATTTCTTTCAAGGTTCTCAACCAGACTTTATAAAGTAGTGCAGTGGCAGTGGTTAGGAGGAAGGGACAATAGGGGGGCAAAATTGCAACGTAAAGAGCTACAGTGTGTTTCACATAAATTGTCTAAAACTTTAGCCATTAATGTTTGGAAATGTTTAAAGAAGGAACTTTAATTTGTTTATTGTGTATTTTCTTTTTTAAGGATGGCTCTTTCAAAATTGGACAATTTGCTATGTCAATAGCATGATTGTTCCATCGATTTCAAACTTGGTATGGTGATTCATGTAATAGTTAGGTACAAGTTAGAGGTTGTAGCAGCTCTATAAATGTTTGTCTTTTTAGGATTCGCGCGTGTATTTTGTCATCTTGTTTAAACAATAAATAAAATTCCTCTGTATCTAAAGCATTATAGATTAAATTTTAGGACCATTTAAGAGGCGCGCCCTGTATCATATATTATATACAGAAGGTAAAGTGCATAATTTTTCCTACAAGCCGTCAAAACATTTTTGTAGTTTAACTATGTATAATTTAAGTATGGATGTCTTAAATCTAATTTTATCTGCGCAGCTACTCTATAACTATAGTTGTATCGCTTCCCTTACTGCTCTATGTGGGCAAAACTGTCCTTATTTTATCTAATTTGGTTTGGTCTTTGTTGGTAATTTGTTGAGGAGATTATAATTTGCCAAGCATAGGAGTACAAGCGAGATGCATCGTGGTAGGTAATTAGATATTAATTGCAGATTGCAAAATGCTGAAATAAATACGAATTAGTTTTTTGTTGGAGTGTTTAACCCCCCCGTGGGCAGATTTAAGATTGATGGTTCTTAACCTTGATACGAACCGTTCAGTTGAATGTTTTGAATGTTGCAATATTATTGCAAATGATTGATAATTAACGGGCTATTAAGCATCAGTTTATTGCAAAAATTCAAATTCATTATCAAACTAATAAAAATCAAGGCTATGATTTTGTATTATGTTATTTTGACAAATATTGCTTTTTAATCTTAATACAGTTAGGGAGTTGAATCCATTTTTATAGAAGCAGAAATATAATCTATGATTATGGTTTGGACCCTCTAAAACTGTAATCTACCTTTCCACTTTCCCCTCTCTTGGTGAAGATATCTTCAACGCCGATACGATTTTTGAAATGTAAGATTCTACTTTCCCCTCTCTTGGTGAAGATATCTTCAACGCCGATACGATTTTTGAAATGTAAGATTCCACTTTCCCCTCTCTTGGTGAAGATATCTTCAACGCCGATATGATTTTTGAAATTTAAGATTCCACTTTTGCCTCTCTTGGTGAAGATATCTTTAACAAGAGAGACAAAAGTGGAATCTTATATTTCAAAAATCGTATCGGCGTTGAAGATATCTTCACCAAGAGAGGGGAAAGTGGAAGGGTAGATTACCGTTTTAGAGGGTCCAAACCATAATCATAGATTATATTTCTGCTTCTATAAAAATAGATTCAACTCCCTAACTGTAATAAATAATTAAATTTGAAAGCTATGTAAAGCTATGTTTTTATTTATATAGCTATAGGTGTGTCTATCTACAGAATTCACAAACTTATAAACTAATATCTATCTCGGTAGATAAGAATAACAATTTTTATATCATCTATTATTGTTACAATTCTTTGTACTTATTTTAAACAGACAATACCCCAAAAAAAACGTTTAAAGTTAAATATTGACTTTAACTATATTGTTAGGTTATAATTTAACGTATTGATATCAGTTAATCTAAAGATTAAGCTATTTCAAGTTGATTAATTGGAGCTCTCTACAATATTCTTGGCAGAACGATGTTCTTGAAAAACTGCAAAAACAATACAGGCAAAAAAAGACCAAAAATATCAAAAGCAAACCCTAACATTTTTAAATATTATTTATGTTTGTGGTGACGAGGTATTGCATTTTTTTCATAAATGTAGTATGGGAACTATCTACCTACATTTCACATTTTATTTTCCGTTGAAAAGATTAAGAGCAGCCAACCAATAAAAACATACCCTGAAATAATATTATTAAACAGTTTCAGAGATCGTTTACTTTGAGCAAACAGAAAGAAATTCATTACACAAAATTATAAACATTAGAAAAGTCGAAATATAATCCTGTAAAAAATATTAGTTTATTTTCTATTTCTTCAGAATTTTATTTTTTTGTAATTTTCTAGCTACTCTCCAATAATCTTATCTACAAATTGGCCGATCCTTTATTTTAAAATCAGGTTTTTGTCAAACTGTAAACCCATCACTTAAAATTCATAGATATTAATGGAATAGAAATAAAGTATTCATAGTTTTTTAGGGAGAGTTATTTTATTCTGGAATTTCAAAAAAAAAAGTTGCAAATAGTACTACTTTTCTCAATAGAAAACCTTCAGAAAATATAGTTTAAAGTTTATTGCATCATTTCAACACAAGAATAAGACAAATTAGATATTAAAACGACAATATGTATAATTATATGCCATGTTTATTATGACTTCTTACATTAAATATGCCATCTAGACGACATGTATTGTCGTCAACTTAATACTTTGAGGAATAGTTTGTCTTGAATACCTAAAAGGGTGTGCAAATAAGAGCATTTTTTGTGTTATTAGTTGAAAAAACAACCTTCCTCAAAAATTGTATAATTCAAAAAAATAGAGCTTAGAGAGGTTCTAATGGTATGCGTGTTATTTTTCAACCATTAACACAAGCCGCGCAATTATTGTTTTAAAAACGGATGCACACCCTTTACATTGAATATTAGAATTCACCAATTTAACTATTTTAATAATTGCTGAAGCCGAGCCTAACAAAAGGGGCGAATGTCGAGCCCTGTTGTACGTAGAAGATAATCATAATGTTTATTTATGAAAATTATAAATTGCTTTATGAAAATAAAAATTGAATTGATGAGATGTTTTTCTGGTTGCATGATCAGAAACATTGTATCTAAACAACACAAGGGAAAGAGGGATAGGTCAATATCATGCAAATAAATATACCATCCGTGCCCTCTTAATATTCACCACGTGCTATACATACATAATATGTTATTGCTTATGAGATATGAGTAAGGTTAATTTAACTTCTATTGTCCTGTCCCTGCATGCCTGAGACAACCACAGAATGTTAGAACAACGGTTAAATTAAGCTTATTCATTTTAGGTTTACAATCATAGAAATCTTCTATTATTAGCCATCAATCCTTGGTAAGTAGTTGGATGTTTGTGCTATAATATCTCGGGGAACGACCTAAGTTGTGAAGACCCAAAAATTCATTTGGACAAACGGACAATCAGAGTTTAAGAGCAAATTTTCAGTGTTAATAAAAAAATAGAGAAGATAAAAAAGAGAAAGAATGATATTATATGATATAGTTAATAGAAAATCACAAAACTTTTATATTTGTTTTTAGCATGACCGATTTACCGATGCAAAAAGTAACTTGTAAACTGGATTTATTTTTGTAAGGGGTATCTTAACACACAAAAACAGTAGTCTATCTTAATAAGCAATGAGAAAATCACATTTACCCCCTGGTGTTACGAACTGACAGACAGACAAAGTGAATAATATATCAGCTTCGCTACTAAAAGTACATTATTAGAACGTTTAAAAATACTTTACTGAAGCATGATTCGATGGAAAAAAAACATTTCAGATAAAAGAGCCGTTAATTGTATAATTTGATGAAATGACCAGGCTTATTTGTCATGTCTCTGCCCTCTAGTAGATCACTTCCTTCATAAACAAGGGTAACAATATCCATACAAAAGAAGCGGAACAAATCAGCAAAAAAAAACATTATTACACATAAAATATTTAAACTTCTAAACATTTGTCAATATTAATTTTTTATAAAATTGCAAAAATAAAAGTACGCTTTTACTTAATATGAAAGAATTTTAGTTTTGTTACGCTGTTAAAATTGTACCAAATCGTCCTAGGATTCACAATTTTATAGATCAAGTTAATAGAATTGTAATGGAATATTCAATGACAAAAGGGCTTAAATACAAACATACTGAAAAATTACATATGCATTTTTTTTTTAAAATCATTATTGTTACAGAAATCTACACTCAAAGTTTAAAATCTATAGACTGATTTTAACATGACTCAATTCAGTATATCATAACCATTTGCTATGATTTGGTACAAATATGAGAGTCTCTAGAACCCGACTTCTATAATATGTGTGTGTGTGTGTGTGTGTGTGTGTGTGTGTGTTTAATGAAAAAGTATGTATCTTCTCCAAGTCGGTAAATATATATCAAAGCATATCATAATATCAACAACCTAAGATAATGTTGTCAAGAAATCAGACAATTGTGTCCAATAGTAGCGAAGCTCTGTAATTTAACATTTAACATAAAAAGTTATTGTTGGGTGATTTAAATATGATCACCATATATGTAGTTATTTAACCCATTAAGAAAGTCCATGCAGTCTAGCGGAGAAATTATGTATTAAATTGATATACATTCCTTTTTACCCCCAATAAATATAGCTACAAAAAATAAGTTTCGTCACATTCTGAGTATTATAATTGCAAAGAAAGAGAGCTTTCATAAATATATATAGAGAGAGAGAGGAGGAGAGGGAGAAGAGAGAGAAGGAAAGGAGGAAGATAAAAACATTATCAATGATGATAAGATTACGGCTGCTACAAAGTGTATACTTTAATGACTTGAACGATACATAAGAAGATAGCTATGTAGAGATGCTAACAAGAAATAATATTCAGTTCATACACTCAACAAAAACTTATCGGCAAAATCCATTATTCTCCAAAGGGCCATCAGAACCTTATTTTGTGTTTTAAAAACCGTTCTTATTATGCTTTATCTAGGCATAGTTGGAAACACGAGGGGCATAGAAATAAAAATCTAAATGGCTTAGTGGGGATAATTGCGGTCCAAAGTGAAATTAAGTGATTTTATATTATTAATATCTATAAAACATTTCTACCTCTGTAATCTAAATGTGAAATTAAAGTTGTAGATATTTTTCACATTAATGACTGTGATTTTGTAATTTGTTATACAGGTTAAAATTGGTTGAACTTTTCAAAGAAGCTTAATATGTGTGGTTTTAAGCTATTTTTCTGACAAACACCGTCGTCCCCTTGCTGCTAGAGGCGAAGCAATTAGTTTGTTTCAAAATCTAAAACATAAACATAATATTTTTTTAGATCCTAAATATTCAACAACAAAAAATGGATTTAAAAAAAACACTACAGCAAACTGGATTTTTTTAAATTGGATCTTTTTTATGATTCCTTGATCATTAAAGCACACAATTTGAAGTGTATTATTCCATCCTTAATATGCAATACCGTCCAAGTAAACATATTTGACTTACAAAAGTTTTGTTTCCATAGATCCTTGCCAAATTCTTTTTCTCATGAGATAAATTAGATAGATAAATTATCATTATCAGCAAATCATTTTCCGCAATTAGCAGCTGATTCCACACAGACATTATTCTTAAAATCAGGGTTCGGCAGCCGCGCCTCAGCCGCGCATTAGCCTCAGTTTTAAACCTGCTTGTGAGCAGAAAAAGAAATTTTAGAAAGAAGGATTGACTTCTAAAGAACAATTTTATACATCCAGCTGAATTTTATAGTGATAAAATGACGATTTAACTGAGGCTTACACGCGGCTTACGCGCGGCTGCCGATCCCTGCTTAAAATGAATAAAAAATACGTGGATATTGTGACAGGGGTAATTTTGTCGTTGCCAATATATTCCTCAGATAGTGGCCAGGACGGGTTAAAGTCATAAAGAAGGGATGGTGGTATTATTATGTTAGCCAGCTGGGAGACATTTTATCAGAGCTGGATCTTTAAATCATTTTAGTGGTGATTTAGATCGGGGTGCGCGAAATTTCAGCAAATCACAGCGTGGCAATTTTTAAATGATTTAAAGATTCAGCTCAGGTTATGCTAGAATCTCTCCCAATATCCGCGTATTATACACGTATTATGCAATATTCTTTAATAAATCTAAATAATGGCTAAATAGAAGCCTTTCACTTATGTTGCTACTCTATAATCTGTTACTATTTTTAAAAGCGAAGCTTTTCTATAATTAGGGTCGGTCCGTCCGTACGTCTGTCAGTCCGTAACGGAAAGCTTTTTTCGCTAATTTAGGCATGTTAGAATTGTCCTATCGATTTCAAATTTTGCATGGTGATTTCTGTAGTAGTTAGGTACGATTTAGAAAGCGTAGCAACTCTATAATCATTACCAGAATGTCCGTACGTCCATTTTAAACATGTTGATTTTTTTACTTTTTTAACAACAAATTTTTATGTGATCTAATAATCCGATTTATCTGATTTTTGGTATACTGATTCCTGGGACAACAAAGTACAATATCATAAGCGAAGCAACTCTAATATCAAGTCCTAAAAATGTAAGTATGTCCATAAACATTATTCTGTATTAAGCAGTTTTTCAACAATTTTACTTACAATTTTGCTTCGACATTTATACATTTATATTCTGATTATTCAGTTCTGACACTATTTAATTGTTAGTGTCCGTTTGTCCTTCCGTTTAAGTGCTTCGCTTTTATGGATGTTGTCATCCTTGTTTTCAATTAATCCAGTATATTAAGGCTATCTTACAGAAAAGAAAAAAATAGCTTCACAAAAAAGTTGTACGTCAGCAAATAATGTGATGAAGAAAATTAAAGTAAATTTGTTTAAATTTTATAAAGATTGGAAGCATTTTTTAGTTTAATATTAATAGCATGCATTGCAGAAAATGCTAAATTAACAAAACTATGAAATATCATTTTATGGTAAAAAATGCATTATGATATATTATGTTTTTTTTTCTAATATTGTCTACATAAATATGTGTAGTTATTCAAGAAAATACCCTTCATGAAAGAACTCCTTTTAAGTGTATAATATTGCACATTTAGATTACATATCTTACATTTAACAACTAGCCTAGCCAATCTTTCAGAACGACATGCATAAAATAACAACAAGGAAGACACACAATCCATGTTGCAATTATAAAACAAATATTTCATAAATCAACTTCTAAATAGGATACTAATAAAAACTCATGGTTTATACGCTTACACATAGCAAATGACCGATAAAAATGGGGATATGGGTAGATATTTTCATTTATTTTCATGTTCCATATACTTCTCAAAGTTTAATAGACAAAATCCCCCATTCGTTGTCTAGAAAACATGGTGAATAGGTTTTATAAACTTTCAGTTTTCAAACTTTTTTCAATAATAATATTATTTATCATAATTCAGAGTTTTCATCAAATCGTCGTCTTTTGTCTTATCCCTTAAAATCCCTGACTTCAATGGATTAAATTTATAAAAATTTGCTGAAAAAATCAATGTGCTTGTATGAAAAAAATGAGTGTTACCAGGATACATAAATTGTACCACTTTTTTGTGGTGGTAAAAAAATAACAAATTAAAAATGACAAGTAAAGGACAACTCAAAAAGGGGTTCTTTTCACCGTATTATTAAAATAACAGTCCCCTGTCTTAATGCATGACATTTTTATCTAACTGAAAATATATACATACATTTTATGACAATAGTACGGTAAAAAAGGTGTATTATATTCATCATATCATATGATTATGTTAAAAATGTAAAAAAAAAAAAGATTGAAGAATCATGATGCCCCAAAATCAAATAAGCAGCAAATGTCAACGAAATGTCAAGATTATTGAGCCAGTATATACCCTGTGGCTAGTCACAGTTCTTTAACAAATTATCGTGTCATTATATATTCTACTTAGAGATACGCTTATACAATATCGAGAGAAAAAATAAACAATATAGTAACAAAAAAAAAGATATTTAAACTAAAATTCATACATTCATAGCGATAAAAACATATTTAATCTACATAAATTTGAAAGGAAGCCAAAAAAAAATTATCAATATTTTATTATACCGGGGGATGGTAAATTAGATAATTTTTTTGCGATATAACAAAAAAATAAACTTATGGTCAAGGATTAATTTTAAATTTTTTGTTGTTGAAGCAAAACTAAAACTATTTCAGCGTGAAATATTTTACAAAATATTATGATCATGAATTGCCCGAAGGCGGAGATCAAAATCAATTCAGTAGTTTGGTGTTGTGGTTATAGCGCTATATTAAAAATAGTGTCTGTCTGTATGTCATGAAGTGCCTAGAAAATGGCAAATTACAACGCGGAAGAAGTGATAAATACACTGGAGTTAAAAAAGTGATTTTTTGATTTTTTTCTTTGGGGGGAATGAAAGATTTCATAATTAATTCACACATTCCATAGTTAAAATCAGTTTAATTTCTTAACAATGAATCTTCTTCAATTTTACATTATATTAATTAAGATTAAGATTCAAATTTTTTGAATGAGACTTGAATTACTAGATTATGTTATTAGTGGGTTAACTGGGACTAAACTACTCCTACTGTATACTGGTCAAGGCTCTGAACTAGGCCTTGATTCTCAATAATCATACGTCTTTCAAAATTCTTTTCATTCAAATTCAATAGCTAAACTGAAGTTGTATGTATATAAAGAAATGGAATATTATAAAAATATAACTGTAATGTCGTGTCATATAATATCATATCAAAGTCAATTTTAAACATTTTTATTGTGTCACCTTTATGAGGCATGTATATATACAGTGTGTGTTTTTTATGAGAACTTTTTTGAAAGCAATTTTACCCCACTTAAAGTTATCAAAATTTAATGATCAATGGCTTATTTTCTTCGTTTTTTAAGGCAATTAATAAAACACCAAAAAATATTTCAGTTTTTAAATAAAAAGTACAGTAAAATCTAAAATTCAAAACTTAGGTGTCAACATCTAAAAATGGTTTCAGCGCGTTTTTCTTATGCTCAAATATTCAACCTTTTGCAAGAATGGCTGCTAAACACTTCAAAGTTGAGATATAGAGCTAAAAATGTATACAGATACTATTAGGGACATGTACTAACACATATCAAAGTTTGAAGTTCATATCTCAACCAGGGAGGGAGTACTGGCCCTCCAAAGTCGACTACATTTTTTTTCTTGCAAAGGGTAGAAGGTTTAGGCATAAGGAAAATGCGCTAAAACCATTTTTAGATGTTGACACCTAAGTTTTGAATTTTAGATTTTACTGTACTTTTTAAATGAAAACTGAAATATTTTTTTGGTGTTTTATTAATTGCCTTAAAAAAACGAAGAAAATAAGCCATTAATCATTAAATTCTGCTAACTATAAGTGGGGTAAAATTGCTTTCAAAAAAGTTCTCATAAAAAAAACACACTGTATATTATATACTCTTAGTAACGCAGCTTCTTTATAATAGAGTGGTTCATTTAGACAGTTCAAAGAATACAATGTCTACACAGTTTCTAAAGTAAGAACACAGTCTAAACTTTGCATCCTTTGCTTAACTTCTATTAGTATGCATTTCCTTGCAAAAATAACTTAATGTTTTATTCAATTTACTAGCTGCTTCGCCCCTAGTCTTTAGGGGAGCAGTTAAAAGTGCAAAGAAAATAGACTAAAACAACCGCAAGACATAAATTTAAAGATTCCCAGAAGAGCAAAATCTAATAAGAGCAGCCATTTCCGAGATCTTAGACTGTAGACATAAGCATTATAGATTTAAACAACAACAGTGAAAGCCTATATTTTGTCTGAAACAAGTATATGTTTATTGTAGAGAATCTTAATAAAATAGAAGGGTAGACTAGATGAAGGGACGTGGGAAGGAAAAACTGTTGGTATGTTAGTATTGTAGAAAACCAGTCGACCAGAAAATTTTCAATGTTTCAAGGTTACATTATTCAAAATATGCACTAAATTACAAGAACAAATACCAAGTATCTCACAATGGCGGCAGTATTTACAATTAGAATATTTGGTATAAGAATGTAATTATGATTGGTCAGTGAGATGGTGAGTGAGTGAGTAAACAATACCGCCTAGCTATAGTAGCAGTACGGATAAGCACCCCTGGGATCTAAAGGGATAAGACAATGGCCGATAAATTGATGTACATCCTAAATGATGATATTCAGAATTACATCTTCTGTAGATTAAAATTAGTTGAAACGTTTAAAAACTCAAGTTAATAAACCAACCAATCGAAATTTACTTTAGTCCCCAATGTTGCTAGCCAACCAATAAGAAAACTGTAATATAAAACTTTGGGGGCTAGTGTAATATATAGCCCATTGTCCCCTCTCTCCCTGTAAGCACCCACAGTTTATACAACAATTTATAAATATATTTTAAAGAAATTTAGACAAAATTAACGAAATTAGCTCATCAGTTAATTTTTAAAAAATATTTAGAATGGCAATTCATACTTGAACTAGACCTTCATTAAAATAGTATAAAACTATCCCAGACCCCTTTCGGTGTGGTTGTTTTCGAGATCATAAGGGACAAAAGACAGACATGTATCTTTCCTCGTACATAATATATATATCAGTTACGTGCACAGGGTTTTGCAAGAGTGTGCAAATTCTTTAAAGATGTGAAAAGGGGGAAAGCAGACCTTTAAAACATTAATTCAATTTACAATTTTATTTGTGTTTGATTTGTTAAATATGCAGCAATGGATTTATTATTACTTGGATCGTGCACCAGATTATCATGTACTCTATTAAAGGGGGGGGGGGGGGTAACTAGCTCCAAAACAACGATCCCTCATCTACCCCCTTTATCATATCCCCTACCATCTTTCTGAATAAACGAACGGACCAATAAATGTTGTCCATGTTAGCAAACTAAATTGACGACAATTTTAACTTCGTCATATTATCTACGTATATTCTATATCCATTTAAACAGCAAATGTATTTAATGATTGATTAGTCTCTTATTTTCAAGGAGAGAGGCAAGTAAAACTACTGGAGCTATTGGGTGAAAACTATTATCTTAAAAAAGTTAAATATACCAAAGAGATACCTGGCAAAAAAGGAAACGTTTTTGTACCTAGAATACGACTTATTCACATTTTTTATTCATTATTCTTTAGATAGTTAACTTATTACTCATATCAAGTAAATCCCTCTACCAATTCCAAAATACCAAAGTCTGTCTCATCAAAACCAAGTTGTATTACTGTATTAGGCAATTTATTTAAGGAATTTAAAATGCTTCAAATATATGTATATGAGTCATTTTTAGGTGCCTTAAGGGGCAATAAAAGAACTATTGAAAATCTGTAAACAGAGTGGCTGCACTACTAAGCATTCTAGCTGTGTAAGCAAAATGACATGTGCATAGACAAATAATTGCCTAAGTACCTATTACTAAAAAGCAAAGTTTTTCTTTATCTAGAGTCGGTCTGTTCGAGCAGGATAGCTCTATTTGTTAATCTATACATGTTATAACAAAATTAATAGCTGATTCTTATATTCTTATAGATTTTCACGGCGTGGAGTTACCTAACCTAACCAAAATAAACCTTAAATAAATTTCACCCCACCCTAATATTTATAATTTTACGTTTACCCTACTTAATGTAGCTCTAATGGATGTTGTCATCCTTGTGTATGTTATATATAGGAGTCAGTGTTATTCTGAGCAAGCGATAAAGGGTCCATAAATAAAGCAGACAATTAAGGAAGGTGTGTGGTGAGTACATGTGGGCCTTTATACAATGTCAAAAACTATGATTATTTTGTTTAAATTTTATAATTTCGTTAGTACAGATATAAAAGTATAGATCTCGCAACCGCTAGTCTGGCATGGATCTCCTCTACAGTAAAGATTATTATAGGTCAAGGAAAGGTTCATTATTATTTTGGGGGAGGGTAAATCCACCCTCCAAAGAGAAATCATCCTTGAGAAAAGTATCCCCCAACTAAATTTTTGTTTACTTTTTTTCCAAAGCTGCCCCAACACCTTCAAAAGGTTCTAATAGAGGTCTCTAGGGGCGTAGCCGCTTGTAATGCACAATAATAAAGTTATCTCCGACAAACCAATTCAATTCAAAGATTTGCTATAATTAGACTGCACTTCTAAATTCTCACTAAATTAATCCGTATTTCTCAATAATTGTCAATTGCCTATTTGATGCTTAGAGCCTTACCTATCTTTTACTGTATAACAGTTTATTGATTTGTTGCTGGGCTTCATGTAGACATCATTTTCCTTGTAGACATTATATAATTAATTGATAAGTGGTTTGTATGTTTGTGTGGTAGGGACCTGTTCAAACATAAATGCCCTCAAGAAAGAGGAAGGGGAAGAAAGAATATAAAAAAACTAAGTGGTTTCAGCTTCATTAACCTTGTAATCAGACTTTTAATCAGGATATTTAATAAATTCTCATTCATTTTCCTAACTATTGATTATATTTGGGATGGTTTTAATTCTCATATGAAATGTGTTCTTTAAATTAATTCACAGTTAAAACAGCAGGTTTCGACTTACATACGACGCATAAATTCCAACGAAGCATAGACAAACGTCGGATAAAAACAAAAAAAGTTGTAATAAAAACGACAATTGTAAGCTTACATAATTTTGACATATTTTCAGACTTAGTTTCTTATACCTTAAAAATTGTATCGTGGTAAACCTCAGTCTCTTGGTCCCAACTGTAAATTTAATTCTAAGTCTAATAGAAAAAATTAAATTATTGTCTCCATTTGGTAGCTTACATTTTTTCTTCGTGGTTAGACTTTTTCTCTTTGTCACAACTGTAAGTTTAAGTTATTTTTTGAGGGAAAATAATTGCTATCTTGATTCTTGAAGCTTATACAAACAACGAAATTAATTCGGAAAAAATCACGACCTATACTTGATTTTAAGCTGTCGTTGGGGGGGGGGCCAACACTTTGTAAAATCGACGACCTTTTTATCAGCCCTTATTCCTGGCTTACTTAATTCCATTTGTAAAATTAGATTATCACCGTAGTAAGACTTAGTTTCTTATTCCCAACTGTAAGTTTAAGTTGATTTTTAAGCGGAAAGACTTGCTTTCTTGTTCCAATTTGTGATCTTCGCAGTAAGACCTAGTTTCGTACTCCCAACTGTATTAATTTTGTTTGTTGGGCCCAACTTGTTATAGGTGAATATAATATAATGTTTATTTACATGTAAAACAATGCAGTTAGGATATGATGAAATAAAAAGGGCACGATCCATTGTAAACATGATAATTCTCAGATGCAACAGTTCACAACAACGGAGAGGTATGTAGATTAAGAAAAACTATTTGGCCCTAAATTATAAGGTTACAGGTCCTTTTATATATTGTATTAGTTGTATCGCAGCAACTCTTTATGTCTGCCTGTACGTATGTAATGTTGTTTTAAGCACATATACTTACACAAAAATACCCATACACACTATATCATATCATTACTCATGTAACAGTTTCCTGCTATGTATGGACTAAATTCTTTGTTTTCTTCTTTTTAAAAACTATAGCATGCCGCTTATTGATAAAAAGCAGAATAGCAATTAATTCTGTCTATATTATAATCTTTATATTTTTATGGGGGTATTTTTTTCTTGGGTGCACATCCCTGTCCTTGTTGCAAAGGCGTAGTAAGGAGGAACTTACCTAAAATTATTTTAATTATATTGAAAAGTATGACAACACACAGAAAATATGAGCTTAATAAACCACACAATAGTACAAACAAATATTTTTAGCATTATTTCCAACTGTAAAAGAAATCCTATATAGTGTAAAGTTTTAAAATAATCTTAACAGGCCTAACCAAATAACCAAATAACGTACGGTTGAATTTTCCTAATTTTTGTTAAAACATATAAAACAGAATATTTAAAAGGAGTCCTTTATTTGAAATGGTTTACCATTTTCTCCGTCGAATCTCCCCCAAATAGTTGGAAGCTATCCCAAAATAAATAAGAATCTTCCCTATAAAGAAGAACATAAGATGTTAATACGTTTTTTAGGAGATTAAAATAAAATCCTGAATAACGAATAAACTATATAACAATATAAAGATCCTTAAAATACAATATACATATTACGCCCTTACGTGGTATTAAAAAAGTATAAACAGTTTTTATGTTTCTTTATTTTATCAATTGCCAACCATGCTTAATGTTTATAGCGCATAGAAATGAAAACAAACCTGTTTTAAAAAATTGTTGTCATGAACAAAAATAATATGTTGTTATCCTTCAAAATGTGGTAGTTGGATGTATGCCAGTTCAGTAATATCTCGTAAACGGCTTCTAGCAAAGTCATTATTATTTAGAGTAGCAAGAATGCGTCACCCTTACTAAAAACATGTTTAGTTTTTTAGTTAACAATCATATAATATAACTTATCTGTAATTTTGAAATAATATATGTCTGCCTGCCTGCCTGCCCTCCGTTCAACTGTTAATGCGAAGGATATCATAAACCAACAGATTAATTTTTGTAGATATATGGATGTTAAAAGACCATAATTGTATAACATTGAATTACGATAAAATACAATTACTTTACCCTCTAATTTTAACTTGAGACTTTCAATTTTCATTAATTGTTTCAGCATAGCAAGGACAAAATCTTCCATTAGTTGTGAAGATTTCCCAAGCGATAAGATATACAATCTTAAGAGGGAGAGAGAAAGAGAGAGAAAGAGAGAGAGAGAGAGAGAGAGAGAGAGAAAGAGAGAGAGAAAGAGAGAGAGAGAGAAAGAGAGAGAGAGAGAGAGAGAGAGAGAAAGTGAGAGAGAGGTTTCATTTATTTTAAGGAGTTGAAGGTATATTTAATAATTTATAGAATTAAATGGCGAGCATGATTACCAACAGACATAAGATCACTTATTAAGTAGCTATGCTACTAACAACAAATAACTTCAGGGTCAACAATATATACATTAAATATCAATTTAGATCTATTAACTTCTGGGACAGCTACATTATATAGCTTGGGTATGTCCGTATGTACGTCACATATATCTTCGTAGTTAACAAAGTACGTTTCTCTCTAGACATTCTGGCTATATCCCAAACATTCACACACTTATATATATATAGACACACAGTTATAAACGCAGAAATAAACACATTTCTTAAATATCAGTTATTTTAACATTTTGTGTTTGTAGTTCTTTTTTACATTCTTGAAAAAACATTATAATAATTCACCACTTATGGACATAATTCTCCTTGTCTATAATGAAATTTAAGAGCAAATTATTTTGTTGACAGTAGCTGTAATGATGGGAAAAAATTGAAAAAGATTGGAGTGATATGAATTTGTATTTAATTTAATTTCAATTAATGTACTTATGTATTGAAAAGAGGCCCTTCTTTTAGGCGCGTACACAGAGATTTGTCATAATGTCGTTTTGAGATAATGGAAAGCAGGTGTTTCAATTTTCTTAAAATTTTCCCCCAACCCGATTTTTTTTACTTTTTCTTTTTAAATCTAAAATAAATAATTGGGTTCGAAATCAACTTAAGTGCCCCTGGAGGCCTCTGGGTGCGTAGATTCTAGTCTTTTCATATTTCAAGGACCTTTCAATTAAAAACATGCATTGCATTTGAAGAATCAAATTTTTACAATAAATTATCATGAAAAGTTTAAAATCGATAGACCTTTTCTATATATTCAGCAGTTCTAAACGTATTTTTGCAAAATCATTCAAAAGTCATTTTGTCTCTAAATAATAGTTTTCGCTTTTTTTGTGGATAATAAAGATAATGGTGAAGGTGGCATAATTGCGTGTGTGTGTGTGTGAGTGGCAATTTATCCTATGCGAGCCTTACCGCTTGCTTCTCCAACCATTTATTCTTTATATCATGTACATACTTTTTTGTTCATATTCCGATCCAACCCAAAAATAAACCCCTGTTTTGAAATATTTATTTATAAGCGGCTAAGCAGCTGAACGGTGTTACATTATTAAACAGAACTAAAAATAAAACTTGATATTGAACAGTAAGCTTGCAGCGTGTGGAAAATCATGAAAAGACTGTTTCTATAAAGTTGAGCTGTTCCGTTGAATTTTCAGAACTTGAAAATTCAAGCCTCCATCTGTTTAGCTGCTTAAGGCCAATACAGTTGTTGTGTTGTGGGGTTCTTGGTCCGGCCAAATGAATATAAATTGTAAAAATAGATTAATCACCACCCGATTTTACTGTTTCATTTTGAAATCATGTTTTTATATTTCTGTTGGAGTTGGGAGGCCAGAGGGGCTAAAATCTTTGGTGGGGTATTATAAAATTGACTGTGTATTGAAATATTGTTGGTTAAATTAACAAAAATGGCTGTGCTAATAGCGTATAATTTGAATATATTACACTATACACTACAGACTAGCAGATAAACATTATAGCTCACACTTTTCTATATATGTACATTACTACTTTTGGCAGCAATGCTTTTCTGTCCGTGGGTTGTCAACTTCAGATTGCTTTTTTGCACATTTGGATTTTGCTTATTCTTTATAATTTTGAGGCAAAACTACCAAAATTATGACTTGTGCGTTGGTCTGTCTATAGGTAAGTCATTCAGTTAACATTGTGACGTACACATATAAATCCGCATTTTAAAACTTTATCTCACACTGTAGGCAGTCAATAATGCACCTTACTTTTTTGTGGGAGTTTTCATCCTTGTTATTTTATAACACTATTTGCATATACACATCTTGGAGTTAACTTTTAGCAGACTTGTGCTTTTTAATGATTTTTTTAACAAATGAGTATAATAGGAAAAATTACTATTTAATTGCATTTTCATATATCATCATCGTTGGATTATTTCAAGACCAAAAGGAAAATATCATTATGATTCTTATGATTTATGAATAAGTAAATATTTTTTTTAAAATATTCATAGCTTTGGCATTAAAATTTTACCATTTAAGGAAACAAAGTAACCTAGTCGCTTGTACAAGAATGTTTTATGTTTTAAACAAAATAAAGGATAAAAACATCCATAAGTATCGAATCACAGATTTTAAAACATCTATATGAAGATTATCAAGCCTACGATAAAAATCGAGATATTAGTAGATTTTAGTCATGGGAACATTCATATGTATTTGCAGAAATATAAAATAAATTTCAAAGAAGAAATCTTCCCTTGAAATTGTAGAAGGTTATTTCGATCAAATTGATGATGAACTCTTCAAAAATGTTATTAGAAGTATTATTTTATGCGGAATTCAGGCTTATTATTCAGACTCATTTATTTACCTTTTTCACTTTCATCTCTTTCCCCAACAAAGAAGAAGTCAACATTTCACACTTAATTTTGGGGAGATATTTTTTCATTAAACTTCCTAGATTGCCATAATCTGTAAAAACTTAATATACAATAAAAAAAACCTCAACCTTTTTAAACAATGCCATAATAGTCTGTTTTTTTTTATTTCTCATCTTGAATGTCACTCAATAAATTATAAATTTCCTGTCAGAAAAACATTATTAAAATTACCAATTGTAATATGCAGTTTTCTTATAAAGCTTGATTTAATCAGATGAAACTTAATCTATTACAGAAAAACGTAATCATGTGTCTTACATAAAAGAACATTTAATGAGCATTTTGTAAAAAAAATCTTATTAGATATTTCATAGAAGAATTTAAAAAACTTGATCTGGCACAATAGCAAGCAAAAAGCCTGAGGTCATCAAAATTACAATAAATTAACCTAATCTACGTTTTCTACCCCAAAATCTTAATGCTAAAAGCTCTGTGACCGATACGTTATATGCTTTTTAATGTTAGTTTGGCTGCAAGCATTATTTTTTCATCTATTAGTAGAGCATTAAAAATGGGCCGTATGACATTAAAAACAAGTTTTTATCTTTTTTTGGGGTCCTTTTGTATCAACATTCATTTTGTGTCAAATATTAAATGGAAACTCTATCATCTAAATTAAAAGTAACACTATTTTGCTGTAAATATTATAATACGATATCCAAGTTAGTTATATTTTTTGACCAAAAGAAAAGATGAATATAAATTATTCTTCTGTTGACATATCTGTAGAAAGACATTATATTAACTTTGAGCTTTCAGAACAAATTTTTTTTTTTAATTTCATGAATGTTATCAAGGCCATTCAGATAACTTCAGATGCTATATGAGCAGCAACTATAGTCTTATCATAAATCAGGGATCAGTAGTGTCCCTTGAATCTCGCCAATGCTAACTAAACTTACTTGGCGGTCTATTTTGCACTCGCCCAGTCAAAATTTGCACTAGAACCTTATTTGGTCAGCAATAGATATTCTCAAAAATACAAAAAAATACTTTTAATAAAATTATTTTTTTTCCTTAAATTTAAGTAATTTCTATGAAAATTTATTAATTTTCATTCAGAAGATTAATTCCTAATTCAAAGTCTTAACCCTGTATCCCTGTACAGCCAGACATCTAAGATTTTCAAAATATTTAATTAGATATTTATGCATCAAATACTATTTGGGTGGAAATAAAGAAATAATTGAAGCAAAATAATTTAATAAGTCTAATATTTTATTTCAATAGAATATTAAAATACTGAATTAAAATCAGCCTTTTTTTCTTTAAAAAAAAGGAAGTAATTATATGAAAAATTTTACAAAAGAAAACTGCATTAAAGTTGTAGAATAAGCTAATATATTCAGGAATAGGTCTAGCCAACAAGCAAAATAAATAACATTTGAAAGGTAGATAAAAAGGTCGGCATTACTACTAATCATTGCCCCCAAAAAAGACAAAAAACTTCAATATCTCCTCTCTTTAATGTTTTCAGTTGTTGGTTACAACGGAAATTTACTGCTAAAAAACGCAGCCTCGAAATGTAGACTTTACTAAGATCGTATCACAACAATCATGAGATGTTCGGACGGACGTACAGACATAAAATTGATAAATCATAGCTGAACTAAGAAAATTATAAGCAGCATTTTCAACTTAGCACAAAAGTAATATCTTTGACAAATGTGCAACCTACAGCTAACTGTAATAAACTGTAGCTCACCTAATTCTTGTAGAGTATTGACTTGTTGAACTCTTCGGTGCATAATCTTTCTGCACCTCTCCTCTCGTTCAAATTCAAGCTCTTTCATTTTTCTTTCAAGCTCTTGCAGTTCTTTAGTAAGTGTCTCCTGTTGTCCTTGTATGCCCTGGTGTCCAGGTTGATTCTGCTGGCTGCCAGCACCGGGCTCGGGTTTAAGGCCTCGCTGAAGACTCTCAGCCTGAAACAAAAATAGAAACTATACAACTGATTTTTTCAATTAGAAGTCAAATTTTTCTGCCATTAACCTTTAAAATTGCATCATATAGTAGAAATCGTATTTTTTAGCAGCCTCTTTGACAATAATAGAGTCGGTTCAAGAATGGGGTATTCATTCCTAAACAAACAACTGGATAGGAATATCATTCTCATTTAAACAAAAACTCATTTTTATGCTAAAATGTGGTTTAATTTTGGTTTATAAATTTCATTTATTTCCCTGATATTATTTTTCTTTCTTTTAGTAATTTATAAAAATTCTAAAATCTTCCAAAAAAAATTTAAAATCTTCTAAAATTGATACCAGGGATATAAATGATCATACCGGGGAAATAAATGAATATTTACATCCACTATTTAAGGGGTTGTTTATATGGGAATGGGGTCCATCATTTATTCCCTCGGGTAAGAAATATTCATTCCTAAACAAAAAACTGGACAGGAATATCATTCTCATTTAAACAAAAACTCATTTTTATGCTAGTAAAATGTGGTTTAATTTTGGTTTTTAAATTTCATTTATTTCCCTGGTATAATTTTTCTTTCTTTTAGTAATTAATAAAAATTCTAAAATCTTCCAAAAAAAATTAAAAATCTTCTAAAAATGATACCCGGGATATAAATGATCATACCCGGGAAATAAATGAATATTTACATCCACTATTTAAGGGGTCGTTTATATGGGAATGGAAAATTAAACAGCTGTAAAAAAATATTTCCATAAATACAAGCTTACGCTTTCTTCCTACCTAATAATAATTTGTTTGGTTTAACAAACCGAATTAATTATGAATATTTTGTAGCATGATAAAAAATGAATATAAATTTTTACTTTAGAAAACGAATGAATTACCATGAAGATCGTATTCAATAGAAGCAAGAGTAGAATGACTATAAATTTGTTTATTAACAGCATTTCCATTACATTTCTATTCCTTGACTAGTTTTAAAGTCATTTTGCATTTTAGAATTTTTAGATTTTTCTTTTACGGACTATGCGTTAATAGAGTGTACAGTTAATCAATAGCTGTAACAACACATTAGCTTGTAGAATAGTTTTGCTATAGAAAAATATATTAATTTGTTTGGTTTGGATTAGATTCCTTAGAAGCCCTGAAGCAAGACTTTGAATATAATAAAAAATGTGTATTCAATTCCACGGTGCAGTATCATTTCATTTCTTTACATTTTATATAGTTGTTTTTCATAAATATAAGTTACATGTTATATAATTATACTTTGAAAATTTCTATAATAAAGGTTAGATTATATTTGATAAACGGTAGCCCTGAAGGGTTAGGCTTCCTGCTGTGGTTAGGCATAAAGAAAAACAATATAGAAAAAGTAATAATATAAAAAAATGACATGATATAAACTTACATGAACTGACATACTGAATCAATCATTAGAAACTTATATCAACACAATAGCAAAAAAGGCTCCTTTATTTATTACCATTGGTTACATGTCTTTTCCAACTACTACTAAGCTCTTAAATACCAAAAGTTCGTCTGTATGGTCAACTGTTCGTCTGAAACGTTTTGGGGTAAAAGTTGAACTTCTGGGGTAAGACAGACGGCTGGTTGTTAGGAATTCTATGACAAATAAGCAACAATTTAATTCACTTTATCTATAAGTGCGTAATTCTATAATTATCAGGGAAAATAATTGGTTCACTTAGCTGCTATTTTAGATAGACGAATGCAATTTTGTATGATGGTCTTAGTAGTCAATTCGCACATATTCTTTGACTCAATTAGTATATTGATCTATCTATAATGGTTTAAAGCACAGAAAATACATACAACAAAAACTTTTGTCAACATTTTTTATCTATCCGTTTGTATATTTGGTCGTTCATTATTTTTAAGCTTTGTTGGTACTTATTGGAAGTTGTCATCCTTTGTTGGTACTTATTGGAAGTTGTCATCCTTGTTGCGAATATGGAACACTATGCGGATGTAATATTGAACGGAAGTGAATACACACTCTATAATAAAGATGTACATTGGAAGGATTTCTGGATGGATGCGCACAAGGTATTTGATCTATGTAAAGATAACAACTTAATTACATCTTATTTTGCAATTCCATCTTATTCATAGATGTACATACTTACAAAGAAAAGCTTTCTTTATTAATTTACTAGCTGCTGCTACTCTACCATCAAGGGAATCTCTGTTCGAAGAGATAGTAAAATGCAGAAAAATAGCTTAACACCATCATAAGACCTAAATCTATAAATAAAATAGTCTAAAACTATGTTACTCTCAAGCAGATACAAATATTTCAAAGTGTATCATTATTTGTTGAAGTGTAGCAGTCCTACTGGGAAGGAAAAATACACATTTTATTGATTTTTGCTTTTATTTTAGTGACTGCAGCTTCAGACTGTACAAAAATACTGTTACTACTTAAAACTGTGGATTTTTTATGATTTTGAGATTTTGATCAGCATGTCAGGGTGCCTGTCTGCCAATTCTCGAGAAATAAGGTGGCTGTGTTTGTGGCAGTCGATTCTTGTTCATAATAATAATGTTTAAATCAATTTAAACTTAAAGAAATGAACATATGTTTATTTTATATATTTTTCTGGCACCTAAATCAAACAATCATAACGCACCGTGAAATTGAAATGGAAACCCGAAGCGTTTCTTAAGAAGATGGCGGGATAAATTTATATCTTATCAAGCACATAAAAGTAATTAAAACTCTGCAACAAAAGACTTTTTAATGTTCGGGTTATAAAAAAATACAAGTTTGCGTTTCATAGACGTAAGTAAAAATTGATTTAAATAGTGAATCCACGGTACAAAGTTTTTTTAATCTTAGAAAATCTTAGCAAAACATGGCAAAACACACTCACAGCTTAGAGAACCTAGTAATAGTGTCTAACTTTTTATCTTTGTGACGTAACAAAAATCGAAGGATGAGAGGGGAGGTGGGAAAGGAAACCCCTAAAAAAGAGATGGATTTTTGTTACGTCACAAAGATAAAAAGTTAGACACTATTACTAGGTTCCAGCTTAGAGTACAAAAAAAATATTACAAATTCCTACTAAAAAACTCTTCTGTAAAAATCCCCCATGGTTGCTTTTTTGTCTTTAGGAATTCTTAATAAATGCTTCTAAACTCTTAAATTTTATTTTGGATATTTAAGTGGGATATGTAAAAATTTGCATACAATGTTTCAATCAGGGCTCGGCCGCTGCTGAAGTTTTAAAGCAAGCTACAACTAAAACTTTCTATACAATTTGTAAAGCACTCTATATAGCCGTAGTAGAGCCACTCATTTTTGTGTTTCTTTATACAACCTCGGACAGAAAAATGGAAAACAGTAAAAGTGTCTGACTATGACGTCAGAAAAAAATAACAATTAACCAATGAGAAGCCAGTATTCACAATGGTAAAATATATAGCGGCCTCTCATTGGTGAATTGTTGATTTTTTCTGACGTCATAGTCAGACACTTTTACTGTTTTCAGAAAAATGCAACCTGATTACGAATCAATATAAAACAATCCTAGGCCAAATCTTTTTGGTCATTAAACAGCTGAAGAAGATTTACACTTATAAGGGCGGGTGCCGAGCCATGAATTCAATAAGAACCTACATTGCATACTAAGCAATATTCATACATGAAGCTAAGTAATATTTTACAAATTTATGGTCAAACAATAAACAATACATTTCTTATTAATCTTCAACTGTATTTGAATATATAAAATAGTTTCTGTATGCAAATCACGACCAAAGGAATTTAAATACAAATTTTATTCAAATTAAAATTCATGTTCTCTAAGTATAAAAGAAGAATTATTCTAAACATACCTACGTTTTTTTATCCACTTTCAAAGAGGATATCATGTAATGATATTTTATTTTATGTCATTGATGATTATAAACTTAAACGGTGCTTTCATTCAAATCTTAACTAAACCTTACCTAACCTAAAATAAACATTAAAAATACTTTCGTTCGTGGTCAACTTGTAATATGAGGGGAAACTGCCATTAAAACATGAATTACACATCTACAAAAAAAATATTTGGTATAAATTCAAACTAATTATGGAAATATGTATACCTATAATCAGAAGATAGTTGTACTCCTCTATATTTTTTAGCTTTCAGATATATATAAACAGGGTGTCCCTCATAAACTGGTTTTTTTTTGAAACGCTTATATTAATATTTGAACTATCTTAGTAAAATAAAAAGTATTTGGCAGCCTACTACTGACCATTTTATGGAGTAATGATAAAAATCCACAAAATAAACAGGAAAAAATCTACGAGGTATTGCATAAGAGGTTCATTTTATTGAACTAACCCACAAGAAAATATTTGCTTTGTGAAATTTAAGATTAGTTAGGGTACAAACAGCTGGTCGCTCAGACTTTCTAAGCACAAAAATAGAACAGACTTGACATAAAATACCAGAAATTCTCAATATTAAAGAATCCAAAGTGTAATATAAGTAAACAATATGTAAAATAGGCATATTATTGATCTTCTTTGTTAATTTTTCATGTGAGCTCGCTTCAAATGCACACAAGAACCTGAAATATACCAGATATTTTAATTAGACTACAAAGCCAGTTCTTATAATGTCTGGAGTAAGTCTTTGTGATCCACCATTTGACCACCAGCTGTTTTAAAAGTTAACTAAGGCATATTTTTCTTGTGGATTAGTCTTATAATCACTAAAATCAGCATGTTAGCTTGTAGATTTTTTTCTGTTAACTTTGCGGATTTTTCATCACTATATCATTAAATGGTCAGTAGTAGGCTGCCAAATACTTTTTTATTTTACTAAGATAGTTGAAATATTAAGGGAGTAATAAGCGTTTCAAAAAAAACAGTTTACGAGGGACACCCTGTATATATCATAGACATTACTGAAATCAATCCTACAAAATATAATTTAACAAAGACTTTTGTGTACATTATCGAGTAAAAAAATAATGCTTTTAATCCAAATTAAGAAGACTTGCGTCATTAATAAAGCCTGCTAATTATGCTTTTTTATTATTATAATAAAAGTATGTAGATATACCAATCTAAAAATAACCATATCTATCTTTCATGTAACTGCACCTTAAATGCAAACAATAAAGTATGATTTTTAGTACTTTCCTTCAATGTACATTTATATTAGTGATCTTAATACAATAATGACACAATTCATAAGAAGCGGGGGTATTAGTAATAACAAGAAAATGCGACCAAACAAGAGAAGAAAATGAAAGGTTTGTTACAGGTAATCGGAATATTCATTTTAGACATCTGTCTTTAACGGTATCAGAGTTAATCACATTTCATTTATGTATAGATTTATCATCTCCACCACAGCGTTATGTACGGACAAACGGACAAAGATTAGATGTTTTATGGTATCGCCAGGTAATTTTTGACACCAAAAAAAAACACAAAAACTCAAAGTTAGCTTCTTATAGTTGATGCGCGACCTTTGAACATCCTTGTTCTATGGACGTTACAAATTTTGTTTAACCATGAAAGCTTCGCCATACATGTATATATTTATGCTTGTTTATGTGTTAGCATACGTGTTGTATGTGTGTTTGTTCATAGCACTAAATTATAAAATGAGAAACATTTAAAGAAATATGAAAAAATGCAAACTCTCCCTATCAACATTTGCTATTTTCATATGATATTTTTTTTTACAAATTAATACCTTATTTCTAAATATAATTATAACATGTAGTTGAAGAATTAAAAGAAAACAAGGATGACAACATTAATAAAGACGAACTTTGACAATCATAGAGCAAGCATTTTTAATATTGAAATTATAACAATATAATCCTTATACTAAAGTAACAGGATGTTTGTCTGTGTGTGTGTCTGTGTATCTGTGTGTGTATCTGTGTGTCTGTACCGAAGGATCTCGCTAACCGCTGAACCGATCGGGTTCTCCTTAACAGGGTAGATTATCATATGTCCCGGGAAGGTTTATAACTATTTTGGGGGAGGGTACCACCACCCTCCCAAGAGAAATCACAATAAAATCAAAAATATTAAATATTTCCGCTGCATAGTGTCGCTAGCATAGTCGCGCTACGTAGTCGCGCTGCGTAGACGCATGAATTTAACAATTGATAACATAGACAAGTTATTTCTCAAATTATATATTTAAAATAAAAAAAAAACATTTAAAGGTCACTAGAGGCCTCTAGGGGCGTAGCCGCTAGTTATTATAGACAGTAGCCGGTGGTCACGAAATCAAAATTTAAAGGGTAAATTCCTGTTTTATTGGACCCGGGGCGGAAAAGGCCTGGGAAATTTAAAAAAAGGGTGTCATGGGTCACGTAATATTAACTAATGGTGGTTGTTTGTATAATTCTTTAGCTATGTTTTCATGGAATTGGTCGTTTTTGTTTTTTATAACATGTTGTACTTTCTTATGCATTCCAGCATTAATGATAAACTATCAAATATGAATAGTATTATAATGTGAAATGATATTGTAGAACTGTACAAGGTACTACATATGCCAGATATGCCACTAACATTTTTATGTGTGTAAGCACTTTGTTTGCATATAAACACATTTGCGTTTTTCAAGCGAAGATTTTCTATGGTTAAGGTAAATCACTACGGTCGTAATTCCCTCTTACGTATAAAATACTTTATGTGCCTGCAGGGAGAAGGGATATTTATAATGCTCTCCTTATCGAAAAATATTTTTTAAAAACAATTATTTAGTAAACATCGTTATATAGACACCTTTCCGCGAGTATTGAAATAAAAAAGTATAAGATTAAAGGCAAGTTTTATGATTTTTATTTTAATATTTGTGGAAAATTGTCTGTTATGCGATGCTATTCATACATGATTTTCAGTATTGCTGAGAACCGGTTCAAATCCAACAAAAATTAATCGGTTTCGAAGCCATACTGGAAGATAATTTCCATACCTTTTCCCTGAAGGTATTTTGGGTTTGGGTTGGGCATAATTTTATTTTCATGATTTTTATGATAATGTCGTTATATTTTCTGGATATAAACAAATGACATAATACTTATTATCATTATTGATATATTAATATGAAGGAAATTTATAAATTTATTGCCATATGACAACATTACCAACATTACATAGTGGGGAAGTAGGTATGATTTGGGATAAATTAGAGTGACTAATATATTGTTATATTTTAGTTGCTGGTACAATCTAGGATACCAACAACAGAAATCCAAGAAAATTATTCAACAAACTTCTAAGCTGAGATACTAGAGGACAAATAGATAGACAAAAATCCTGATACTTTATATTATGATACTAGGTATGTGAATATATATTCAAGAAAACTTGTGCTATAACTTTTCTTTTTAATAATAGAAAGAAATAATTTTCTCGTATCTGCATTTTTATAGGGGGTGGGGGGGGGGGGGGTGAGGTAAGGTGTCTAAAATGATAAAGGTCCATAACTTAAACTCCCTGTAAATCGTGGAATGATTACTTCAGTCATTTGCGAAATCTTACTGAATCTACATACATACTAACAGACAGACAGAAATTCTATTCAGGGAGTAACGGAGGGGACAATGGGCAATTAATTCAATATAAGAGTTATCAAAGAAAGGGCATGAAATCCAGTTTAATCCAATAAATTTGTAGGAAATTATAAAGGGCTTGTTAATTGAATAATAGATTTCCATAGCCTCATGTAAAGTGAAATCTCAACTTGTTTTTGATGAAATATATTGAGGTTTTTTGGTGTGAATTTTATATTAAAAGATTATTGGACCCGGCCAGCTGCTAGCAAGAATATGACTGCCCCTTTTTATTCTGTTTATTTCCCTTGTCCCTTGCCCCCACCTCCCCTCTCCCTGTCTGCTACATTCCAAACTAACACAACGAGTGTTATTTCCCTTGCCCCCACTTCCCTTATCCCTTCTCCCCGTCTGCAATATTCAAAACATACATAACGAGTAGCGGCATTTCATGCGCAAGTCCCCAAACTCAGTCAGAAACTGCTAAATTCTTGCACATTCCCTTTAAGCCAGTACCCAAAGTCTGAGACTCCTAAAAATTGAACATTCGATACATTGTCCCCTCCCTTACTCCCTGAATTCTATTACTTTAGTATACAGGGCAGAAAATATCCGCTTTAGTATATCCATTTTTAATTTATTGCCCTAACTTTTGCAAGTTGGTAAAGGAAGATAAAGGCCTATTGGCAAAAATTAACCAATGTCCGTATAATAAATCCATTCTAAATTAACAATGGTATAAAACTGTACAAAAAAAATTAGTTTTAATCTTTTGTACATTTGAATTTCAAACAATAAATTAAATTAAGTAATATTTCTTTATTTGTGAGAAAAGACTTTAAATTTTGCTTATATTCTTATTAAAGCCTAATCTAATGTTGAATTCGATTGAAATAGCATAAAACCACCAAAATGCATCAATAGCATAAACAAATTGAATGACCAATTCAAAGATATATTTGATTATACTAACTTTATATGATAAGTAAAACATTTAAATAAATACACACTTAAAAAACTAAATCTATTTTTATTTATTTATTATGAAAATTTAAGTGTAATTTATACCGGAAAAGTAATACAAAATGTATCACTCCTTATAACTTGACCACAAGGCATTCTCATCACGTGACCTTGCAAACCCCCTATTGTCTATACAATTTACTTGAAAATTAAAATTGTTATTGATATTTAACTGGTATATAATTCATGGTTTCTACGTGAGCGTGTATTTAATTTGATTTTGAAGAACTTGAATTGTCATGTAAAATCCCGTAAAGAGCTCTACTGACTAAAGACTAAACTAAAATGTGGTATTTTTCATGAAAGGTTAAACCTCAACTCTTGGGTCTAAACCACGAGTTAGCTTAGTTATGTGTATAACTAAATTTTAAAAATTATTTTGTAGCACATTTCACAATAAATTTGTATGGGAATATTATTGTTAAAACAACAACAGTATGTAGATCAATACAATCACATACAACAACAGTATATAGGAAGCAATTGATAACAACTTTACAACAAAACAAAATATTTATCAATTCTCAAAAATAATTTGAATTTTCATTGCAGTATCCTTGAAATATCGTTAAATTTCTGGAAAAATATCATTTCCAATTATTAGCATTTAACATTGAATTATATCCTATCATATTAAGTAGTGAGTTTGTTGTCTGCAGCTTAAGATTTCGATAACTACAAAACGGATTGAGTTCTACATTTTAAAGAAGCTTTATATAGTTCCCGGGATGGTTTTAGGCTTTTTTTATTTTTAGAATACAAATACCCTAGATGCCTAGTCTATACTAAAGTAGTTTGTTGCTTGTTTCTTACTTCGTGTGTTGATTAAGATTTCTAAACAGGATTAATAAATAGAAATGCATTACTTTCGATTGTAATTTTTATTTAAAATCTTGTCATGGAAAACAATATAGAAAAGACAAAAAGTTGACCATGATATGAATAAGAGTTAGAATCCTTTTAATCCAAAAAGGGGGACCATAAATCCATGGAGGAAGAGGATAATGGGTTGTTAATTACACAAGTCCCCAAAGTTTTAAAATAACGTTTTCTTATTCATTAGCTTAACTACTTTAGAGACTTTTAATGAATTTTGATTGGTTGGTTCATTTAATTAAGTGACCAACGTTACAACTATTTTTATCTATAGAAGGGTAATTTTTGTAATAAATAAACCTATCAATTAAAAACAAAAACGCTTTCCTGAATCTACTACAGGACTCAAACCTATAGGCTTCTACTAATCCCTAAATATTATCTTAGAACAGCATCATAAGGGGTTACTAGTACTCCTCTGGTTATTGTAAGAATTTAGTCGAATAAGATGATCACATGTTTGATCAATGTAAAAATTAAAAACGTGAAGATAATTTTGAGATAAGAAATCTGTTGGGTAACCATAGGAGAGCTAAGATAGGTCAATAAGATAAAGTTTAAAATTCTTTCTATTAAAATAGCTTGAAAATATTGAAATGAAAAAAATTGCTATATCTTCTATTTACTTATCTACCTTTACACAACTCATTAGAAATGAAGATAGTTATTAAATTATAGGTTAAAATCAACTCAAAAACGTCAAAGCATTTTTGGGACGGAAAGGGTTAAGAGATGGGTTTGTTAAATGTTCTCGCGAAAAGAGCGCCAAAATTTGGTTTGTCTCCAAAAAAATTTAACTTTTTCTCTAGGATAGAATTTGCATTTTAATGTAGAAAAGTTTGACATTTTCTCTTCTATAACTTTTTCATTACACTTTAGATGTTTTAGTAAAATACCTTATTAAACATATTTGAAAATACTTTCATGAAAATTTAGAAATGCGATTTAAAGATTTAAAAATGCGATTTAGCAAAATCGTTTAAAAATGACCACCCATGGAAAAAGAATTAATATGGTTATCATGTTCAAATGATCATTTAATTACGGTGAATGATGTCTAGCGATGAAGAATTTATTATTAAAAGCTTTGCGATGTTATAATGAATCATGTAATTCCAAATACCTAATTTTTATATTGTCTTATCCAAAAAAAAGAAGGGGTTTTAAATAACTTTTTCCTCAGTCAGCTTTTCTACCTTTGAAATGTTATGAAATTTATATTCATAGCCTTTGTTTATGTTATATTATGTTATAAAATATAAATGGCAGATGTCAGATCATTGTTCCAAAAATGGCATGTGACAAGAAATGCAAAAATATTTCAATGTTTTTTACATCAAGATACTTTGCGCCTTTTTTGGGTGGTTCATCTTCTACCTCTCTAGTTAATTAGTGATATTTTTAGGCAAATATCTGCTATTAAGTGGGTGGGGCGTAGTAATACCCCACCCCCTCTCGCCCTAACCACCCTTTACTTTATTTAGTAATCTGTAATCTTTCAATCTTATTTAAGAAGTATTGACTTTTATATTTGCAGGAAACCTCTTTTGTCATATTATAAAACAAACACGATTATGTCAATAATTAGCGCTGTAAGCTACAAATATAAATGTTTAAATAAGAACCGTACAGTATTATCTGTAGGAAAATCTATACAATTTTTAGTTTTTTTATTTATTAAATAATATGATACTCACATTCGAGTTATTTGCCTTTGGTTAAACTAGAAGGCTTTTAAGAACACTTAAAATATGTATTCTTTAAAAATATCTTAATATAATTAATGGGTGGTGTGTGTAATATAACTCAGCCCACACGCACCAAAATCAGGGACGGAGAGGCAATCAGCATAAAATAAGTGTACAATCTCTTTTCCACCAATATAAACCAGCTACAAAAGGTTTACAAAAATAACAACCCAAATTTGTTTGGTTAGAATCTAGTTTATCATCCATTGTCCTATCTCTGAATCCCTGCTAAAAATAGAATAAAAGTGACGCAAAATCAAATTGCAAATCAAGTCGTTTCAGCTCCTGTTTAAAAAAAAAACAAGAACAAATTGAACTTTTAGCAACTGAATGCTTGAAAGAAATTAAAATCTAATCCTATGCACTAATGTCTTTCTGTCATCATGTATGGTGTTTGTGCTAGTAATTTTATTACAAGAATAATGGTATGTGTGTATATATCTTGCTCTCCAGTAAGCTTGATATTGGTCTAAGGTTTTATCATAAAATATAAAAATATTTTGACAACTTACTTTTAGCTGGTGAAGGAAAGGAGCACAGCAGTTTTCAAAAAATTCTTCAAATACAAAAAAATCTTAATTATGCTGTCATAACAATAAAAGAATATTGCAAAATTTGTAGGAAAAAACCACACAAAACGTTTCAAGATGATATAAATATATGCAGGTTTATACCATGACTATGGTGTTTCCATTCAAGTATAATATAGTTCAACTCATTCATGGTATCACAAAAAAAATAAAGATCTATGTTGTATTTATTTTTCAATCGGTTTTCTTGTGTTTATATATTAGAGTTGAGATGTTGTCTATCTAATAGTCTACCCGCTGATACCTCGGTAACCACTGGACCGATTAAGTTCTCCCTTCTTTATTACATCCTGAGCGGAATTCTTTTATCTCTTATGAGGAATAAAACCTCATAAAATGATTTTCCTAGAAATATTGTATTTTGCCGTACGTAGTTCCCTCTTGTTATAAACCTTGGGTCTAAAATAATTTCAAGTTTGTTGTAATTTTGTACCTCCTCCCAATTCTTGGTGGCACGTTTTCATCAATAGTAGAACATGTTTGTGGAAAGAAAGAGTTGGTAATTATACCCAGGGATACAGATGATGTTTACAGTTTAATTTAGCTACACATTTTAACTATTACCAGCTCCCAAAGGTAGGATTTCACGCAAATGCATGTAGAGATGACTAAATTGTTATAACCTAAAGGGTGTGCAAAAAAATACGGACATTTTTAAAATTGTAATTGCTTGTGTTAACAGAAGATAAATACTACGCATACCGTTTGAACCGCTAAAAAGTCTATTTTTAGGAAATATAAAAACGATTCCTGTGCTACGCATAGTTTAGGAGCTACGTGTTAAAATGTCCCAACTGACTTAAAACTTGACTTGCGAGTAAATTTTGAGATATTTTACCATCTGGCTCCTAGATTATTTGTAGCGCAGAAACCGTTCTTATATTTCCAAAAAATACAGTTCATAGCGGTTCTAACGGTATGCGTAACATTTTTTTACTATTAACACAAGCCGGGCAATTTGAAAAATGTAGGCATCTCTTTTTGCCAAATGTCTTCTCTAGTTTTTAGTTATATTTTAAAATTTACTCGCAAGTCAAGTTTTACATCAGTTGGGGCATTTTAACACGTAGCTCCATTACTATACGTAGCAAAGGAATCGTTCTTAAATGTCCAAAAAATAGACTTCTAAGCGGTTCTAACGGTATGCGTAACATTTTTCTACTATTAACACAAGCCGCGCAATTTAAATTTTAAAAATGTCCGCATTTTTTTTGCACACCTTTTAGTTTCCCTGAATTATTCCACTAGAATGGATTAGGGATTCAAAATTATTTTGTGTAAAATGCTGGTAAAATCTACGATTTATCGTTTTTTTTATTTGCTAAATTATAGAATACTAATTCCGCTATGGATCATGATTACTTACAGATAACTGAATGGATAAAAGTTAGTTAAGATAAAAGGGAAAAGTTTGTTTTGCTGCAAGACATTATTTAAATGTACAGTAGGTTGTCTATCGAAGAAGATCCTATCTTAGATTACCCGAACCAAAATTTTCTGGCAAAATGCAAGGTAATATGACCAAACTAATGCAGACAACAAACCCTCTTTAATGCGCATTTTTCATCATAAAGTCGAAATTCTCAAGAGCTCAAGAGAGAATAGATATTTATCGCATTATTTATATATTTCCGCGGGTAGTGATTTGAAAAATAATAAGATTTATTCCAGTTATCTTGCGCTCGTGGGGCCGAAGTTCTGGACCAACAAAACTGGTATTAATTTTTATGATTTTAATTTTATTATCCTACAATACGGTACATTATTTTTCAGTATGGCAGAAAACCAGTTCTAACTTAGCGGATATTGATTGGTTTGGAAACCATACTGGAAAAGCCTTACCTTTAAGATACAGGAAATTTTCCTTTGCTTGAGTAGTGTTAGGGAGCGGGTTACATCCTGCTCTGCACGTCTCTGCTCCCTGTACCACTTGTTGGTCACCACTGCCAAGGCCCTCGTGCTGCAGGATCCTAGGCCCACTGACACGCGAGGTGAGGAGGGGCTGCTCCCATAGCTTGAGCTTACAGACATGGTAGGATGGACAGATATCTTAAGTATTCAGTAACATCACGCATTGGTATTCACTTTTTATAATATGAAATTATCAACAACAAAAAAGGTTTTTATTATTGAGATACTATAACTATTTTTGTTTTGTTTTTAATATCACATTTTAACTGTCTTAAAATCTAAATCTGGTTCTGATTGGAGAAAACTTGGAGTTGGGTTATCTGTTTGGATCAAATATCTAAAAGAAAAAAAATAATTTAAATATTTTTACCAAAAAATGTAAGTAATTTATCTCATCCATAATATGATTCCATATATGAGGTTGATAAGCATACCTTTTTCTAGATTGGTATAGCTGAAAAAAATTAAAGTATAGAAATGTTTGTTTCAAATACACTTATTTGTTTTATAAATCTATGTTTACTGGAAATTCCAAATCTTTGTTGTAAATAAACAAACCAAGCTATAAATATGATGAACAACCTCTAGTTTTAATGATATGTACATATATTTAGAGAAAAACAATTATTTAGATTTAGAAGGATTTAGAAAACTTAAAAGAGGTATAAATTCTTCAGAATGGAAAATTTGCATTAAAATAATTATGAAATATTATTGCTTATATTGTTCACCAAAATATGAGTCAGTTTTTTCCCTCAGAAATTCGATAGTTTTTTTGAGCAAGCATTATTCATCTACCAAAAAATGTTATGTATATTTGGGGGTAAAAGCTAGTTTATCTTTGAATGTGCCCTGTAGAGCTGGCCCCCACAGGGATATAGCCCCATCGTCGGAGCTAGATTTTTAAAAATATCTGGATATAAGGGGAGCGGTGTAGTTTAGGTGGTCCATTTATGGGTATGAGTGAAAGCACCAACAAATCAATTCTAAATATTTCTCGTATTCATTCGAATCCGGTGGATAGGAACCGGTTCTCATCCATACGAAAAAACTATGTCTAGCATCGTATTTTATCCAGCTTTCTACGAATATAAAAATATACAATCATAAGATTAAAACCAGCTTTTTTAGCCGGTGCCTTCGGCACCTCGGGGCTAAAAAAACTAGTTTTAATCTTATAATTGTACATTCTATATCCGCGGAAAGCCGTTTATAATACGATGCGAGAAATAACTATTATGTATTGGTTACTTAAAAACAAAGGCACTCCTAAATGATAACAAATTTTCTAATTGTCATTTGTGAACCATTTTAAGTTAAAATTTCATTACATCATCACCAAAACAGAAACTGAACAAGGATGGAAAGCATTTATACAAGCGAATCTTAACAAATCTGACATAGACCAACAGTTAATTAGAGCATTAACTTGTTAATTTTACTTCGTTTCAATGTTTGTGTTTTTTTTTGTAATAACACCATACATACTCATAATATGATTTGAGATTTTAAATCTTAAGTTAATATAAAAATTTTGGTATTTAAGAATGTGGGGTTAATGTTCACCGTGTATAGAATAGACGTACTAACCCTATGATTTTTACTGAATAGTTACCATGCTTTCTAAATACGGATGAATTTTAATGAACTCTAGATGTAGAGAAGCTTTGCTTAAAAAAAGCTCTCTTATTTTATTGCCAACTTTAAAATGAAGTAATCTGAAATATTTCTACTCTACATATTTTTCCAAGAATCATCTTTTTCTTCATTATTTCTGGCTGCTGCCGCTGGCCAGAAAAAGATTGTATCAAATATCAACGAGAATATTTCAAGTTTTCAAAATTTTGAAAATGCAAAGTTTTTGCCCCGCGTCAAAGGATTAGTTTTTTTTCTTTGAAGAATTTTGAGAAAATTATAGTGGTAGTTAGTACTACAAATTACTTGCTCAAATTAAATGAACTGTTTTATTTAAAACATTAAAACATAAAATAGTGAGTAAGTCATCTTAATGATGCTCAAACTAAAAAGTCATAATTTATTATTACCTAAACCTTACAAAATCATAAAATAAAATCGCAAGGGCAATTAAAGCAAAAGGAGAATAAAAAATCTTTTAATTGAACAAAATACAACAATTTTATTCACATCAGAAAAAATCACTTTCATTAGAAAACTCAATAAATAAAAAAGTTTTTTAATAGGTCAATAAACAGGGTAGTCCAATTGGATAGGTAAATAAAACAGATGAACGAACTTAGTCTTTTAGTAGAAAAGCTGCGCAACAAAAACAAGAAAATATAAGAGTGGGACTTCCTAAATTTTCTTTTCCAAAATGGGACCCATTTATAAATTAATTTTGACTACTGCGCAGCAGCTCATGTTGCAAAACCCTTCCCTCATCAATCATCTATTAGTTTCTTTTCCTTATAGGGCCAGTCATGGCTAATAAAATTGCCCCCATGAAACCTACTACTTTTTTGGAAGGCTTATAAAAGTAATAAGGCAGATTCCCTCAAATTACATATGGATCACAAATGAACTTATTTTAGGATAGATTAAGTAAAGGTAAGGTTGGCTTAATACTACATGATGATGAGGCCCTGAAGGGTAAGAGACCCTTACATGGGATGATGGGTTAAAAATATGTTTTTTTCCCTTAAAATCAAAATTAGGTGGATGATCAAAGATAAGAATAAACGGAAAGTTTTAAATTGAAGAAACCCTAATGTGATTATTTCAATTTTTAAAAACATCTAATATACAATGATTTACTTTCAATAATGCTGTGCAAAATAATGATCCCAGCGGTCAGCATCAGCACTTTGGGAATCTTCAAAACTTTCTGTATCATAGTTAACATTCTATTTAATGGAAGAGAGAAGATATTTTTTTCTTTAGAGCCATATCCTTGAGTAAAAATAAAAACACTAAAATTAAACTGCCTTGTATACTGTATAGTAGTAATTAAAGATCTAGCATATGTTTTAGAACTAGCAAAAACAATTTGTAATCATTATCTCGTATAAGAAATCAACCAAAGAAGTTTAAATCATTAATTGCACCTATTTAAAATACATTAAAGTGTTGATGATATTTCTAAGTGTATATTAGCTTAAAACATTATCTTTTTCAGGGCGAAATTCAAAAAAAGAATATGTGAAATTGGTCTGCTGAAAAGGTGATTTGGGTGGGGGGTCGGTCACCCTAAAGAGCAAATCAAACGATGATTGTTTTTTATACATGAAATTTACCAACTAGTTTTATAAAATAGATTGATTAAATTAAGACCTTATTTTCAAATAAATTGACTTTGCACAGAAAAAGAATAAAACCGCCAACTAAAAATTTGCAAACCCCTAAGAAAAAAATCTACTTTTTATCCATAAAATTTCCAACGGCTTTTTGTGCAACGGATTTAACTATCTCCTGATCAAAATAAAACTGAGTGAAAAAAAACTTTTATCGCCAATTAAGACATAAAAAGGGTGTTAATTAAAAACAAAAGATTTTTACGCTTGTCATTGATTAAGGCAAATTTATCTTGAAATTTGGACGAAATGGTATAATTGTTTTTAAGTCCTAAAAACATGTACTTAGCAAATACTCGGACTGCTTTTATATTTTGGCAAATGAATATCTTATCTTAAAAGGTTTACGCCTTGCCCACAAAAGTTAAAATTAACAAAACTATTTGTTTGGCCATTGAAACTTATAAAAGTAATTGATGCTAATCTTCATAGGAAGATATTTGTAAGAGCTTGAAAGTGCAGCTTCAAAGATATAAAGTTGATTACAAATTCTTTTGAATAATATTATAAGTATGAGCAAAGACTTTAAAAATAAAGGGTTCCCTGTCAAATCAGGAAACATTGTAATGAGATAAATTTTCAGTACTGTAAGTCGATTTTATTAAATTTGAAAAGAACTGTGATTCAACATCCACATCAGAGCCAGGGACGTCCAAGGGGGGAAGGTAAATGGATGATTCCCTCTCCTAAATGAGTTTTTTACCCCATCCACAAATTTAAAAAAGCTTGAATGTCCTTGCCTTATATGATATAAAGATTACCCCCCCCCCCCCTTCCCAAATGAAAAGGTTGGACGTCCTTGAACAGAGAGCCATTACAAAATTTTTACATCGACATTACTATCATAATCTTATGTATACAACATAACAATATTCTAATAATGACATTATCACCACCGTCTTATGTTGGTATAACAACTGCACAAAGGTTTGATAGGGTTATTAAAGGAGATTTGAAATTTGTGCATGTGAGAGGAGGATGGATGGATATTTGAGTGAAGGGGCAGATTTATGGACAAACTAAATTTCAGCACCGGATTTCTCCAGTTGATACTTAAAAGTACTTATATTTATTAAGAACATGATGTGTACTTTTTTTGAGTATTTTCTTTACATCATTGCATAATAAATACATTTGCAATATTTTTCTATTTTCACTTTTTAAGACAAACTCTACTTTACGAACAAATCTAAATTTTAGAATAGTTATTCTTCAAAAATGTTATTGGTCGAACGATGCTGCGTTACTTATACAATTATTTATCTTTGTTGGGTGAAAAATCATCATATTTATGGCGACTTGTTGGCGGCTGGGTAGACCTCTGAGTAAATATTTAGTTGTGCCATGAAGACGTGGTTATGTACGCGTGTATAATCCTATAACTCCATAGTAATCAAACACAATACATTGTAAACCAGTGAACAAAAAATTGCTTAATCCTTTTTGGGATTTAAAAAAGAGATCTTCTTGCCTCGAATTACAAGAGAAAATAGAGTCGTTTGCTTAAAAAAAAATATTTAACTCATTTTCATTTATTCTAAATACTGAATTAGCTGGATGTGTTTTCATATATATGTGTGTGTGGCAGGGGCGTCCAAGCTTTTTATTTTTTTTTTTTGGGGGGGGGGGTAAAATTTTTTTAAGGGGAGGTAAATCATTTTTGGGGGGGGTAAAATGGCGCAAATTTTTTTTACCCCCCCTGAAACCTGTTGGCAGGGGTAAATTTAGTTTACCCCCCCCAAAATTTACCCCCGGGGTAAAATTTTTGGGGGGTGTAATTCAAATTTTATTAAATATATAGTATTAAAAATGCGCGCGAAGCGCGCAAAATTTTTTTTTATTAGAGATTTTTTATTTTGGGGGGGGTATTTACCCCCCCAAAATTGTTTGGGGGGGTAAATACCCCCTCCTAAATGGTTGGGGGTGCCTACGGCACCCCCAGGGTAGGGTTAAATTTTAAATGGGGGGAGTAAAATGAAAATAAATTTGGGGGTGCCTACGCCACCCCTAAAATCGTTTGGGGGGGTTAATCGCCCCATTACCCCCCCCCCCCCTTGGACGCCTATGGTGTGTGGTCCTGTTCAGGTTTTGAGCTATTAGGCGGAGGGTAGGTCATTCAAAAATAGGGAACTGATTTTCCTTAAAATCAAACAATGTTTTTTGTCCCTTTACACAAAAAAAATAATAAACATTTTGCCAAGCCTGTTTAGCTAGGATTTAATTCTGTTTTGAAGCTTGATTAATATAAAATATAAAATAATTGTGCATAACCAAGCCTGTGCTGAATTAGTATTCATAGACAAACAATATTATTGCTAATTTTCTTTTGAATAAATAAAGTTTAACGTTGTGATATTATTGGTGGCGAATCTACTCTATTACTAGTAATTTAAGCTGTGTGTTTCCACTCGTCCTGGTCACTTTTTATTAAAATTAGAACTTTTGTCAGTTTTTAAGATTGTAAAGAATTTTTATTTCAAATTGGTAAATGTCATTTCAATTATTTAAGATAATTATAATGTAAAAGTATGTTCATTTTTCAAGTATAATATAGATTTACCAAAGTATCCTTTTTTTATTAAAAGGGTAGGGGAATTAAGGGTGGTAGGGGAAAAAAGGGTGGTAGGACACTGTTTGTGGGGGGCAATAAAACATATTTACAACCAAAATGTCATGATGAAATTGACTGAAAAGTAAAAATACTGAACAGCCAGAGCTTGGCAGCTGCAATCGTTTAAGGCATCCTTTTTTGTTAAATTTTTGCCAATCTGCAGCCGCTGGATTTCCTAACCCACAGTCAAACCTCACTATGAAACTTATTTCTTGAAAAATTTACATTTCAAGTTTTAAACAGTTTTATTTTTTAATGGAATTTGGGAGGAGTTAAATTTCTAGATAATAAGCTATAATTAGGTTAAAACAGGGAGGAGGGGGACATTGGACTCGAAATTATACTGGTACCCAAAGGTTTAGAAACATGTGCTATAATTTGTTGATTCAAAATCTCAAAACTATGGTTCAACCTTTCAGTGTCCAAACTTTGGAACCAATAACTTTAATCTATTTAATTGATGATTTGTTTATTATAATTTAAGCTGTACACTAATTTATCTCCAGTTGTCTTATCCTTAATGATCCCTGGGTCAAGAGAAAGAAGCATATTACCATTTTTTATGGTTCCGTTAAAATTAATAATTTAAATTCTTGGGTGTTACTTAATTATATTTACCACTGCATGATAAATTTATTAAAGCATATCATACAAATATCGTGTAAACAAATAAATTTAGACCGTTCATTTTAATTAGTCGCTACACCCTTAGCCTCTATTGGATGGAATAATCTATTCGAAAAAAGGGGCTAATAAAATAGCTAAAAACCATTTCAAGACTTTTTCTAAAGATAAAAAAGATCTCAAACATTACAGGAGCTATGTGAAGCTTACATAAAAAAGAGAACTAAGTACATCTGTTTTGTAGTTTTCGAGATCATAAGCTTCAGACAAAAAAAAATTAAAAGTAACTGAAAACTTTATATCGACAGTCCTAACACTATGTCGACAAATGTTTCGTGTATGAAGAAAAATGCATTTAAGGCTTTTTATACTATAATAATTCACACGATTCTCTGCAAAAAATTATTTTGAATATTGCAAATTAAAGTGGGAGAAAGTTTGTATTTTTAAATAGGGTGGGTTCGCCAAGTGTCATGAAATAAGGGCTTTAATTGATGATACAAACTAAAAATGATTTATAATATTTATGAACAGAATATTATGCATTTATCATACCGAGATAGGCATAACGAAAACAATAAAAAACCAATATGATTCTGTCCAAGTAGCGCAGCTACAAATGCCAAACTATTTTTAATACAAAAGTCTTCGCGTGTCATGGCCGTTTGTAGTCTTGTTAGAATAACATTTTATTATACTTTTACTTTATAATGTAACGACCAATTAGGATAATTAACACACACATACAAAAAAAATGGCCAAAAGTTTTAGTAGAGGATCTACTAAACAGTCTTGAATCTTGTTGTGAAAATTTATACCCTTGAAAGAAAATGAGTAATTTAAAAGTGGGAATTAGAATAACAATGTAAAAAAAGATAAAAGTAAAATAAAGTTTTTGTAGAAAGGCTTTATTTTGTACTAGCGGCTACGCCCTTTGGATATGGGGGGGGGTGTCGTCTGTCGACCCCAAACCCAGATTTTCAGTTTCAGTTTTGATTTAAAAAAGAAAAAGTTATCTGGAGGGGTAATTTTTTAAAAGGCGATTCTCTTGTAAGAAGTGGTGGTACCCGCCTCCAAAATAATGAATAACCTTCCCACCCAGAGATGGGTTTTTGAAAAAAGAATGCCGCGTTTTTTTGGACATTTTTTAGACATGTCGAATAAACAAAGTATACAACTTTTTATTTAATCATTTCGCTTTTGTTGGTACGGATTTCATAGAAGAAAAACAAATTATCTTAAATCTATTTTTGCTGCATATTAATTAATGCATCTTTTTAGAGCTGTATTAGACATTATACAAATGACTAAAATATTAATTTGAAAATTATGAATCCTTTAGTTGTATACTCTGTTGGCATTTACATAATAATGATTGATTGAACGAAGACGATATCGTCTTCGTTCAATCAATCAATGTCTAAAAAATGCCGGAAAAACGCGGCATTCTTTCTTAAAAACCCATCTCAGGGTCTATGGGTAGCTACAGTGTAAAGGAGAACAAATCAGTACAAACAGACAGACAGAAACAGATCCTTTAATTTGTATAAGGATTTTTAATTTTTTTTTTTTCATAAACTTCATGAACTGATATTCAGAATAATTTAAAATAATTGCTAGAACAATAATAAAAAAAAACTCTCTAGATATTCTTATTGATTTCCAAAGTGAGACAATGCATTGCGTCCCCCAGACATTCAACCAAGCCAAAAATTATAAAAATCCTGATTTACGTGTCTTTTTTTCTTATAAAGGTCAAGTTTCAGGTTTTAATTTTCTTCTTTATAACCCACACACGCAAACACTTACACACACACGCAAACACACACACTCACACACACACACAAATAGCTTGCATACATGCACATTGTAGATTAAGGAAAAAAGAGACGCTACTCCAAAACTAAAAGTTTAATTTCCCTTTTTCACTTCTGCTTTAATAGATTATAGTCATTTTCTTCTATTAATGGTTAGGTTAAATCAGGTTTATGAGAGCCCTACCAAGAATGAAAAGTCATCTTATAAAGTTGTCGTGTTGTTTTTGGCCAAATTAAATAAACCTTGATCAACTATTTTAAGGTTGTGATTTTTTTAAATTTTGCATTATATTTTTCTCAACACATTTTATTAAATGCACTAGCACTTCTTGTTTAGCAACATTTCAAGCTATATTTCAATGGAAATTAGAGAGAAAGGTATAGGACCAGGGATCGGAAGCCGCGCGTAAGCCGCGTGTAAGCCTCAGTGAAATCGTCATTTTATCACTATAAAATTTAGCTGGATGTATAAAACTGTCTCTTTAGTAGACAATCCTTCTTTCAAAAATTTCTTTTTCTGCTCACAAGCAGGTTTAAAACTGAGGCTTATGCGCGGCTGAGGCGCGGCTTCCGAACCCTGTATAGGACAATAGACAATGAATTTATCCCATTTTTGAAAATAAAAATTTTAAAACCACATAATTCCTAAATTTTCAACAACAACAAAAATAAAATATTTGATATAAAATGATAGGTAGAAATTTAAAAATATTATCTTAATGAACTATTCTTGCATCAATGAAGTTTTTGAAAATTGTCATAATAAAATTGCAGATATCATAAACAAGCGTGGGCCTTTTCTTCAGGGTATTCATAAAAAAGAAAATAAGGTAATAATTATCACTTTTAATTGGACAACTAAGAAAATAATTAAGATTTTCTGAAATATGCACTAATATACTAATAGCTTTGACTCTAAGAGCAATAATCATAAATATATATCCTTATACTAAAGTAACAGGATGTTTGTATGTCTGTGTGTTTGTACCAAAGGATCTCGCTAACCGCTGAACCGATCGGGTTCTCCTTAACAGGGTAGCTTCTCATAGGTCCCGGGAAGGTTTATAACTATTTTGGGCGAGAGTACCACCACCCTCCCATGAAAAATCATGAAAAATCGAATTTTTAAAAAAATATTTTAGAGACTTGAACAAAACATTGGTAGGTATCGTACAGACTGGAACAAAAAAATATTAGAAGTGCCACTTGAGGCCTCTAGGGGCGTAGCCGCTAGTATATACATATTTATATGTAACCTAGTACAGACAGACAAACAGTTTGAGGTATACTAATTTTTATAGAGCACGCTTTGCATGTTCAATTTCAAATTGATAAAATTCAAAATTTGTTGTAAGATGGCTAAAAACTATCTATTACAAATAAGCCTTGAGTGTGGAAAAACTCCGCTTCTAAAATGTGTTCTTTATGATAAATTCAAAAGCGAAAGTTAATATTTTTCCACCCATAATTGTCCTCCCAGCAAATATATTCAGATTTGCTTTGTTAAAAGACTAAAAGCTGTCAAAGCATTGATTAATTAAGTTTGTGTAACAGAAGAGAGACAGACTGTGTGTGCTGATTTTATGTAGGTGGTAGAGTAGTCCGTCTATATCATATAGAATACACCTTAACTATATACAGGGTGAAAAGTAAAAGTTGGCAATTGATTAAAAATGATACTGCAGTTTTAAATGAAAAGTCTGTTTAAGCACTTTTAATGAATGGGTTTCTTCTCTAAACCCCAATCTAATTATGTGTTGTAAGACAAAAGTATTGAGAAAAAACAACATAAAGGTATTCTTAAAATGATTACAATATGATTTTTCACCCAGTAAATATTTAATTTACATATATCAATACATGTATAATGAATGTCGAGGTACTTTTGCCGCAGACACTTAGCACTCATTTTTTAAAAGCGCAGCTTTTCTAAAATTATCATTAGCGTAACGGATATATATTTTTTGTTAATTTAGACGTTAGAAGTGTCTCTTATTAAACTTTGCATGATGATACCTATATCAGTACGATTTAGAAAGCGTATCTACTCTATAATTGTTACAAGAAAGTATTCAAAACATGCTGATTTTTAACTTTTTTTTGATAATAATTTTTGTATTTCAATAAGTTTTTTTTTGTATATTCCCATTAATTTAAAATTGAGTTCATTTCAATTGTATTTGCGGCCGTATGACCTTTATAAAAATTGAACGTGTTCCATTGAAAATCAAAATCCATAAAGTTTGTTGCAAAGAGTAAAGTGTATGAATAAAAATTTCCTAGAAGAAATAAGAACCTTCAAATTCAAGGTTCCTCAATTACAAAAAATTATGCATTTTTGGACAACAAAATCTCCAGTGTGTATGTTTATTCTTTTTTATAAAACCATGTAAATCATATTATTCCTATCCATTACACTATTCTGTAATAAACTGTCAAACTTGGAAACAAACGGACATTTTCAACCACATTTCTGACACTGTGCGGGTTGAACATAAGCAGGTTTTTTCTAGGGAAGGATTGTTAGCCCCACCCAAACCCCCTGGACTGGGGGAAGTGACCAGAATTCAGTCTGGCATCTACCCTGGGACCTTTCCAGCACAGTAGGACTCTTCTGGTGTAGCTCCTAGGGTCATTGATGCACGGTGCAGGATGGACGGCGTGCACGTACCTGGTCTCCCATCCCCACATTTCTGACACATCAATATTTAATATTTCTTATTGAAATGTACATTATTGTTAAAACTAAAGATATTAACTAATGAATGGAAATAGATAGAAGGAAACAATTAGCTTTCCCTTTTATCTAAATGATTTAGTGTGGTGCTGATATCCATTAAAACGTGAAAAAATTCACTAAAGTGAAACGGCAGTGAAAGTGATTTTTTTCCACCGATATATCTATAATCTTATGTTTTTACAGATATCATACAAATTAACCATCATTTGTTTTTCAATTTATAAAATGCTAATGATCCAAAAACAAGTTAGACAACTTCAATAAGTATCGAAGTAAAAATTAGAGAACAATGTAAATACTTTTTCTTTTACATAAATTACATTTCCCCTACAACGAAATTGACATACTGGCGTACATACAAAGGACAAACAAATTTAAAAGGCATAACTCATATTATGGTCGACCTAATAACGTTTCTATTTTAAATTATAAAGTAGCTTCGCTTTAACAAACAAATTAGAAAATGTCTAAAAAGGTTGAAATAACAATATATTTAATATGTGTTTACATAATGATTGTTTTAAAACAAAGAAAGGTATTTAAAAATTCCTTATTTGGATAGGAACAAGGTTTAACAAATTGGTTTCATATTTTTCTTTCTTTTTATTTGAATTCTCATAAGCATTTTAATTCAGCATTACATAATTTAAAATAAAAGATGATCGTTTGTCAGGATGAAATAGTTTAATGTTAACGTGTTAGTCTGTTTAATGTAAGAACTATAAAGTTTGGTACTTTGCTTTTCATAGAAGCTATTTGTTGGCGATACTAAAATTGACATAATTATTATTATTATGACAAACTTTTTTTTGGAGGTGGGGGATGGCTTTTTTTCTGGATAATATCTTCAGGGGGGCCGGGGGGGGGGGGGTGTGTGTGGTTGATCCAAAATTTATAAGTAAATTTGGAAAATATAATTGGTAACTATACTATAGATTAAATAAACATTACTTTTTTATTTTCATTACCTTATATAGGACTGTCTTTTCCTTATGCTTTTCACGGATGAATATACCTAGCTAACTGTACACCCCCCCCCCCCCTGTCACTCTGTGAACCTGTACCCGCTGTAATATCACATTTCATGCTAAACTCTGTAATTCTAGAACAAAAACAGTAAAAGTTTATTTTTTTCTTGTATAATCACAGATTGCAAAACACAAGGAAGTCTTGTTCAAATTTTACAGGAAAAATTTCTTTTTTTAAATGATGGTTCTTTGTGAGCTATCTAAATTAAAGCTAAGCTTTTCAACAGTCAGGGTCTGAAAGTCCATCCGTAACGGATGGATCTGATCGTTAAATTACGTGTCTTTAATCGATTTTAAACCTTGAAAATGATGTATGTCCTTTTTTACAACATTTTTAAAATTCTGATTCCTAGTACGATTGAGAACAATATAATCAAATTACGTATTTTAATATTTGAATTTAAAATAAGTTTGCGACAAAATACAGAATTTGTTTTCAGACTTCTAAATAATATAAAATACTACAAGAATAGACACTCTTTATTTGTTTATGCTCATTTTTCTGGTCGCCTGATTGATTAAGATTCGCCTGTTTAAATGTTCTAATCCTTGTTTTAAAACATATGTATACACATTACAAGCTGGTAGACTTTTGCTATAAATGGTTAAACGGGTCAAACCACCCGCAAGATTTGAGGTTCAAAGGTTATTCCAATTATGGAAATATTTTTTGTAAAAAAAATCATGAACAGACAATGTTAGTTGTCTATTAAAATGACTAAGCAATTATGACTGGCTAACTTAGTAAGTATGTTGTAAAATATTATATTTGTCAATTCTTGCAAGTATAAACATAAAAAGTTCCTGGAAATTTTACATATTTTGCATCTAAACTGCCATGTTATGAAGATTTAGTAGCAAAAAAATGGACATTTTATAAGTAACTAAAATAAATGGGCTAAATTATAAAAATATAACAAGTGACAAAACATTAGCAAAGCTTTTAAAAATTTTTGTTAAAATATATTATTTAATTTAAGAAAAGCAAAAGAAGTAAAATGGATAAAATATAGAATGTAAAAGTTAAAATAGTTATTTCTCGCATCGTATTGTAAACTGCTTTTCGTGGATATAGAATGTACAATTATAAGATTAAAACAAGATTTTTTAGCCCCGAGGTGCCGAAGGCACGGGCTAAAAAAACTGGTTTTAATCTTATGGTTGTACATTTTTATATTCGTAGAAAGCTGGATATAATACGATGCTAGACATAGTTTTTTTCGTATTGATGAGAACCGGTTTCTATCCACCGGATTCGAATGAATACGAGAAAATATAGGGCAATTTAATATTAAGATTTAAATTTACAAGTTAAATTTATGAGTGCTTAAGAAATAAAATGACTGGCTTATATTTATTATTACAATAGCACCATATAAAAATAAAATATAAAGCGCATGATGACGTAATAAATAACCAGTAGACAACTAATAATAGCTTTTAAAAAAGGTAATATACAAAGCAGGGCTCGGCAACCACAGCGCATTGTTGTGGAAACTGCCTTTGACTGATTGTTGTTTAAAAGTAGGGCTTTTCAATTTTTCATGTGGTAATTTAATAGCAAATCATAAATAAGGACATAAATTAACGAAAAGAGCTAACCGTTACGGACGAACGGACTGATCCTAATTATAGTAAAGCTTCGCTTTAAAACAGCGTCAGTGGATAAATTTTCGATATCAAGTCGAATTAATCAATATATTAACGACAACAGCCATATATTTGTTATATTTCTGAGGCTTGATATAGCTTTCTTTTTAAAAAAACCAGCTTTGTACGACTATAGCTGCCGAGCCCCGACAAAGGGATAAAAGCTAGGAGTGAGTAGATATATTTGCTAGTTAGTTTCAATAATCTATGATGTTTACAACATTGCTTTCATTATCTGTGAGGGGCACGGTCTTTCAAAGGTTACTACACATAAACACAAGCAGAGGCGTGCACAATTGGGGTAATACAGTTTATAATTTATCCCCCCTCCCCCCCATAACCTTATAAATTATAGTTGGTGTATAAATCAGAAGTATAATAACTGATTATAAAAAATATCAAATTTTAAAAAAGCGCAATAAATTTAATAAAAATATTTAAGAGTTTTGAAAGAGAGAACAATTTCTATGTGCGCCCTGAAAGATATTAAAATTTAATATCTTATTTGCCTGATAAGGTTAAAAGTCAACTAATGCAGATTGATGTAATAATTACAAGTCTTAAAATTTATTTATAAAGCTAAAAATGGTTAATTGATGACAAAATAAAAAAAAGGAAATGAAAAAAGGGATTGGGGTCTTTTCTCGATTCATCCCCAAAATAGACAACAACAAAAAAAAGTAAAAACCTTGTCCAGAATCAATACTGAGTCTTCCTGGTACTCGTCGGATAAGCGGTTTGTTGAAAATCATTTACAATAAATTTAGAAGCATTTTTTGAAGTGTTAGAATATCTTTATTCTTTAATTTATATTTAACTTTAAATGCCTACTCATTTAAAGAGAAAATAAACTAACAATTAATTGTAACCTCCCTGTGACTTATCCCTGTATCCCCAAATTATTTAGTCAATATTCTTAATCAAATATCTTAGTAACAGATATGTCTGATTTAATTAAAAATGTTTAATTTCTTGTATAAATTTCATATGATTAGATTTCAAGACAAATACTTCAAAATTTGTCTGTAAAAATGCACTAAAAACAGAAAAAAAATGTTAAAATACACAAAATTTGTTTTAGATTGTTGTAAACATATAAAACATCCTTCCTAATTATACAGCAACATAACTCAATTTCAAAATAAACCAAAAAAGTTTGAATATATTTTGAAAACTTATTCAAAATGCAAATCTAATTCATAGCTTTAGATCTTTTTGTTTCTCTGGGCGTTTTGGAGAGTTTATATTTGAAATCTTATTCAAAAGCTAGCATTTTTTAAAAAGTTATAATATAAATTTAAAATATTATCTTCAAACTATTTTTGAAGTTCCCATTACGTTAAGCATTTTGTAAAGTGTTATAAATGATTAAATTACATAATAGCTTGTAAAATTTGATAACGGGAGGGGTTCTTGTTGCAGAGATTTCGTAGATCAAGTTTTGAAAATTCATTATGCAAAAGTCAAAAATAGTTTATAACTTTTTTTTGGCAAATTCATATTAAATTTTAAAAATTACAAATATTATTAAATGGAATTAGATTGAGATGTTAATTCAAATTATGTTTTTGACTACGAACCCTTTATAAACCCTCGTTTTGTTTGAAAATTTTCAAATTAAAAAATCTATTTATACAGCATTGCAACATTGTGTTATGTTTTGCTAAATGAAATATAATCTCCTCAAAGCTTGCATTTTTATTTGGGTCAACTAATAATTTGTTTAGGTTTTTGCACTTTTTACAACATTCTATATACATGTTGTACATACCGTCGTAGTGAAAATAGTTGTTGTTATTTCCTTCCCCTCTTGCAAAAAGTTCATATTCATTTTATTTTTAAATGTCTTATTTAAAATAAATTTTCTTCCTATTTCTTCTACTTAAAAGTCCAGCATAAAATAAATAAATAAAACAAGTTTTTTTTTCACTGGTAGCTAATACGGAAGTGTCGTAAAATTTATCTCCAATACTTACTACAGCTTGGACATTTAAAAAAAGTAATTAACATGTCAACCTTTATTGCCTACTCTAGGTCAGTTTGGGATATAATAAATTCTTCTAGGCCTCCGCAGCTACTATCCAAAATATTTGTTAATTTCTTTGAAAATAACTGAGTATGACATTTTCGACAATTATGATCTTTGATTTTTAAAATCCAACAGTAAATAAGAAAGTCTCAGCTGTTTACGAGTGTGGCGATTACGGACGTATCAAAATTATCCTCTCCCTAACATTGGTCCTTTAGGTAGCAAAAAAAATAACAATAGTTCTATTTATTTTATATTTTATTCAGCTATTTTAGTTATATGTATGAAGTGTATCTTGATTGTGACGTTATTAAGTTGAGATATTTACATGGACAAAATTGACTGGACACGAACAGATTCAAATCTGTCAAGACTCAACCATTTCATTTAATTTTATTTATTTCATTCGTCACAAATTTCTGAGTTAATGTTTGCTGCATAGGCGTACAAAAGGGGAGTTATCCAACCACCTGAAAAAAAATCAAGGGGGTGTATACACCCCATAGCGGTCCACCCATACACCTTTCAATACCCATGCAACCAAAAGTAACACACCGCTTCAAGTTAATGGTGGTGTCAAATTTGGTCGGCTGGTTTAGGAAAGTTTGATGATTGTCCAAAAGGGTTTTAGGCAATTTAGCGTGGGGGGGAGGGGGTTGTTAAAACATTCATATGATTATCTTGTAATTAAAGTATTTATTATTGTATAATATACTAGCGGCTACGCCCCTAGAGGCCTCTAGTGGCACTTTAAATGTTTTTGTTTGTTAAAGTTAATTTTTTATGTACGATACCACCTTATTTGACGTTGAAGTCTCCCAGATTTTAAGAAAAATTTCAATTTTTTTGTCATTTCTTTTGGGAGGGTGGTAGTACCCTCCCCCAAAATAGTTAAAAACCTTCCCAGGACATATGAGAATCTACCCTGTTAAGGAGAACCCGATCGGTTTAGCGGTTAGCGAGATTCTTCGGTACACACAGACAGACACACAGACAGACACACAGACAGACAAACATCCTGTTACTTTAGTATAAGGATAGCTTCATTTATCACAGATAAGTTAAAACAATGTGCTATAAGTAGAATACAAGAGATTTATTAGAGAATAAGGAGGCCGAAACTGCGTTACATGGAAATTGAATTGAATTTTTGACAAGCAGCATAATGCCAACATTTAATTGGAATCTTGTCTGTAATCATTTTATTTTCAATCTGATCATCTGACAAAAGCAAATTATTTAATGATGAAACCTTTCCAAGTTTTGCTGATGACCGTTTAATATCAGGGGACGAGGAATTGATTTATCTTTCAATGAACTTTATTTCTATTTTTTAAAATTACGTTTTCTTTTTTTGAATAACTAAAATTGTATTAATTTGACGCCTTACAGACTTTGTTATTATAGCTAATTCTAAATTAGATTTTAATTTACCTAATATTAATGTTTCAACACTTTAATTTGTATTGTTTATATCATGATAATATGCTTTGTAGATTAGAGCTGTAGATTTTAATCAACAAGGATGACAACATCCATAAAAGCGAAACACTGAAACGGTAGGACAAATGGACATGAACACTCATATAGTGTCAGAACTGAATAATTAGAATATAAATGTAAAAGAGTTGAAGCAAAATTGTAAGTAAATTTGTTGAAAAATTGCTTTATACAGGATAATGTTTATGGACATACTTACATTTTTAGGACTTGATTATAGAGTCGCTTCGCTTATAACATTATACTTTGTTTTCCCAGGAATCAATATACCAAAAATCAGATCAATCGGATGATTAGATCACATAAAATTTTTTTGTTTAAAATGTAAAAAATTCAACATGTTTAAAATGGACGTACGGACATTTTGGTAATGATTATAGAGTTGCTACGCTTTCTAAATCGTACCTAACTACTAAAGGAATCACCATGCAAAATTTGAAATCGATAGGACAATTCTAACATGCCTAAATTAACGAAAAAAGCTATCCGTTACGGACCGACCCTAATTATAGAAAAGCTTCGCTTTTAAAAATGTAATATAATGTTTATATATTTTACATTAAAGCTACTCTACAAATCTTGCAATTGGATTTGTACATCTGTCTTCAAATAATTGTACTTCAAAATAATTAGATTTACGGCCTTAGAGCGAGATGTTACGTGTCAGACTCTTATCCTAGGATATCTGACTAAGAATTCATAATACTAAAGACTTTTAAACTTGGTTCCTGTATTATGAAGATTATAAATGCTTGAATACTTATATGCACCTAGTGGATGTTAACATCCTTGTTGTATTATAAATTTGATATTCCAATTAATCTTTCACAGATTTTATTATGATAAGGTTTTAGGTAAAATTAAGAAATGTCAAAAATGGAAGGAAAAACAGACAACTTCATTATTTTAGATTAAGTAGAGCAGAGGGTAGATTAAAAAAAAGACCTAAATGAACTACAATAAATATAGCTGTAGAAATTTTATAGAATTTGACCAATTAACAAGTAAATTTTGTAGTAAATATCAATATATTGACCAATGCATTTCTTTTATTCAGCAATTATGTTCTCAAATTTTAAAATACATAAATAAGAAGACATTTAAAATTATGACAAGGAAATTAGTTTCTACAAAAAAAAAACTAAAAAAAGCCCCGAAAGACACGAAACTAATGTGGCTTAGTCTTTAAGAGATCTCAAGGGACAGACAATCAAAGCCTCATATTTATGCTGTAGATTATATATTACAAAAATTAAAATTACCTTTTTTACACCAATCCTTTAATGGATTTTATTTTGCTTGTGTGTTGAATAAGACTGATAATCTTGCAACAAGCTAGCAAGACACTTTACCTGTAATTAGATAGACGTTTTTATTTTGGTTAGATTAACATGCAAATAGAAAAAAAATACTTTGATGTAAATAAACAATGATGACAACAACCCTGAAAGCAAAGCAAGCTCATATATCGAATATTGACCGTAATTGATTTTAAACTTATTTTACAATTTTGAATAAAAAATCTGTAAAATCTTGATGCAACATTCAAAGGTTCTCCAGTAGCTGCGCCCCTTACAATGTGACTGCAGTCAGGGGCGTCCAAGCTTTTTATTTTGGGGGGGGGTAAAATTTTTTTTGGGGGGGGGTAATTCGTGTTTGGGGGGGGGGGTAAAATGGCGCGCGAAGCGTGCCGCAAATTTTTTTTACCCCCCCCCCCCAAAATTTTTACCCCGGGGGTAAAATTTGCTTGGGGGGGGGTAATTACCCCCTCTGAAATCTGTTGGCAGGGGTAAATTTAGTTTACCCCCCCCCCCAAAATTTACCCCCGGGGTAAAATTTTTTTTGGGGGGGGGGTAATTAGAGATTTTTTATTTTGGGGGGGGGTATTTACCCCCCCAAAATTGTTTGGGGGGGTAAATACCCCCTCCTAAATGGTTGGGGGTGCCTACGGCATCCCCAGGGTAGGGGTAAATTTTGAATGGGGGGGGGGGGTAAAATGAAAAAATTTTTGGGGGTGCCTACGGCAAAAACGTTTGGGGGGGGTAATCGCCCCATTACCCCCCCCCCCCCCTTGGACGCCTATGACTGCAGTTAATACTTTTAATAAGTTATTTTAATGTAATAGAATTGCCATACTTAAAACATGAAACAAAGATAGATAGAAAGATTAAGAGGGTATTTTCAAAATTATATATGTTTATAATGTTAGAAGATATTTAAGAAAAATAATCCCAGCGTGCGGCTAAAATGCAAAATAATATGTACAAGATTTAGGGTGATAACTTTACCATTTTTAAGTTTAATAAATATGAAATAGTATATATTTGTAGTAAGTTTTAGAAACTTTTCTTTAGAATAGGAATTAAAAATTTATAGGACCTATTTTGGTGGACTTTAGGCGCAAAAGGACCGAGCCACCAAATAAAATTTTCTTCTCGAATTATAACCGGTTTTAATTCTATGGATATAAAGCGAACTTAGGGCTTAAATTTTATTTTTGCAATGACATTTTACATTATTAGAGACTATGTTTGTCCGAACTAACCGGCACCAACATGACGTAGTCGTATAGTGCATAATTTTACCAGTTCTGCACTCAACTTTTCTATATGATAGATAGCCAAGTGCTTCAAACTGACAAGTGAAAATATATACACTTAAAATATTCTTGGGGCTCTGCATTCTCAATAATCCTGTCCACCGAACCGAATCATTACATGTAGAAATGTATATTTATGAAATTTGAATCTTTTTTACATTCAGGCTATGGCCGTATGGTCGTCGTTAACGTATAGATCTTATTATTTAAGATTTGTAGTGATTTCTTAATAGAATGTCCATACGTCGATTAAGCATTATTTCAACTTCCTGCCGTTTAAAGACAGAGTTTTGCTTTGGTTTTATGGATGTTGATATCCTTGTTGTGCATTTAAGTTTTAGGCATTTTAATATATTAATCCAGGAAGAAAAACAAAGATGAGAGAGTTCTTTAAAAAATGATACTTAATACAATTTATTCACGCCAAAATTTGCTTTGATTTGCGCAGAGCGGTGTACATAATATTTGAGAGTGAGTACCAGAATATGCATATAACATACATAGAGGTCCATCCAGGCCTAGGCCGCCCTTGCTGACCTATACTCGCCAATATTTCTCTTTGCAACAATATAATATAATATATTCACATTTGCATTTGATGGTAAAATCCTAAATATTTTATGTAGAGCACCTTTTAACATGTCCTGTACACTTTTTAATTTTTCTAGTTTTTGTATATTATATGCTTTTATATATAGGGACAGGTCGCTTTGTTGCTGGATTAAACTTGCTTTGAAATTATATAAGACGATTCCTCTGATTTATAAGCATCTACTCTTTATATTATTTGTAGTATTCGTTTAATATTTTTGTGCTTCGCTTCTTAAGGATGTTGTCATCCTTGTTACTTTTAATTCCAGATTTAGTAATGTCGATAAAAGTCAGTAAAAGTTGCTTCTATTAAGTTGGGTTTGGGGAGTTTAAGAAGATGTCACTTGATCAAGGTCTAAAAATAAAAAAAAACAAGGATAAGGATTGGTACAAGCTTCACTTGCAAACTAATGGATGCTACCTACTTGCCTGTCTTATATTCTTCTCACACTTATAACAGAAAAAAACTGTGTTATGCATCATATTCAAATTCATCTGTACAATATGTATTTCTAAGCATATTTGTTCAACTATTTTATACAAGTTGTATTGGACTATATAATCATGAACAATATCGTCTCTATGCCGCGAAGCAACATCAAGAAACAGTGTAGAGACTGTAGAGTCTGGAATGTATAGGCAATGAGAAGTCTGGAATGTCCAGATATTTTAGTGAATTAACACTTTAGAGTTTATAGATACAAAAAGTCTAGAATACATAAATACTAAAAAGTCTACTAAATATTAAGTCTAGGCTGTATACACTGTTCAGAGTTAAATGCGTAGATATAATACAGTATAGACTGCGTAGATAATGTAGAATCTGGTTAGTTTAGGTTCTGCATAGATTTTTAAAAATAATAGGCTACATATGAAATGTTAAGCCTAGCCTTCTTAGATGCTAAAGGATTGAGACTGCGTACTCTCTGTAGTGTCTTAAACAAGCATTAGCAAACTTTAAGAGTAGCCGGGCACTTGTATAGATAATTGTGTGGTCAAATGTAATGTTTTACAAAATCCGGACAGGCCTATCATGGCAATTGTGCTGCCTTGGTCTGGATGTTTTATAATTCCTATACATATTGATCGCCCACGCAGGACACACATACAAACTTTTACTCACGCATAGGTCCACACACTTAAATATGGAAGCATTGTAAGGACATAGAATTTCAACCTCATAGTATATGATAGATGTGATTTTGATATAATAATTGTCTGATTATTTTGTCGACATTAAAGGAAACAATACGCTTTAATTGTTAATCCTTTGTCTTTAACTACAGTCTTGTATTGATATACTAATATCACAAAAGTTTAATATGGAAAGAACATACATAAAAATACCTCCCCAATTATCCTAACCTAGTTTAACTGGGTTGCGTTTTGGAAGAAACCCTCTCCTACCCCGCTACCCCCCCTACGAGAATTATTTTTTCTCGTATTCATTCGAATCCGGTGGATAGGAACCGGTTCTCATCCATACGAAAAAACTATGTCTAGCATCGTATTATATCCAGTTTTCTACGAATATAGGAATGTACAATCATAAGATTAAAACTAGTTTTTTTTAGCCCCGTGGTGTACATAATTGTACATTCTATATCCGCGGAAAGCCGTTTATAATACGATACGAGAAATAACTATTTTATAATTTAGAAGCTTTATAAAGTGTCTCAAAAGTTCAGATGTGTGAAGTCATAAAAATGAGAGATGAGAAGATAAGTGGGAAATGAAGCCACTAAAAAAGAGATGGATTTAGACGTATTCTTATGACGTCACACGGCTGATTTTTTGAGACACTTTGTAAAGCTACATAATTTTTCTGTAAGAACATCCAACGGAGTAAAAATTGACACTGTTAATGATTTTTGTCTAAGAAATTTTTTTATCTAATTTGTTATGCATTATAATCTTTACCATTTACCTAATTATTTTATGATAAATAAACATCTAAAATTCAAAGAAATTTAAAATCAGTCTCTCTGTCAATCTTAGTATACCAAAAGATCACAGAAACGCAATTTTTAATTGGGGAAACCTTACCAGCCGTTTCCATTTATAGGGGAATGGACAACCTCCTTCATGAAAAAAAATACGCCTGCTTAAATATCTACCGATAAATTTTTCCCATTTCTTTCATTTTAAACAAAATTAAGTGGAAAGGGCCCCGAAGCCCAGAGAGGCTATAGGCGAAGACGCCAGTTTGATATCAAAGTATATGTGTGTAAGGGGGGGAAAGGGAGAGTGACTGCCATTTAGTTTTGTATGAAAGTAAAAGCTTTGTCTAAACCTGACATGTTTATCACTTCAGGCAGAGAAAACAACTCTTTGTTTCACTTGGACGTTTTTTTTCAATTTTTGGTGATATTCCTCCCAACAACAAGTGGACCACACGTAATCAATCCCATATTTTATCAAATTAAACCCTGAGAAGGGAGTTTAAACCCTGCCGGGTACAAGCCCTGAAGAGATCGATATAGACAAACTTAACCTAACCAAACCTAAAAAAAGCATAACAATTAAGTTTTTATTAAAGGGTGGAGGGGGTTGATGGGTGCTCTGTGGGTGGTAAGTGGGATATTGTCAATTTTCCTTTTATCATCTAAATAATGATTTGCGTTTCAGTGGACATTTTGTTTTGGTTTATACATCATTATTTTCTTTTATTAAACCTATATCAATCATTTTTTCAATAATATAATTTATTATTTCTAGTGTGCTCTAGGCATTTTTGTGATATCAACAATAAAGATTAAAATTAAATGAAATATTATATATTATTCAATATTAAAGTGATAGTTTTATGAAGAGGATTTTCATTTGGTAATCCAAGTGCTTTTCTTTCCTTTAAATGATTGGATTGCAAGTTTAAGAGTATTTTCATTTTAATAAATATATTTGCCTTGTTGTTTTTTTAGTTAACCCTTACTGTTTACTGTGTATAGTCATAAAATATGCCTGTTTATGGGCCAATACATTGTCCATCCCACTGTTGTTAATGTCGCCATTCTGACATAGCAGTAATAGTTACAACTGTTAACATCTTTTAGCTATGACTAAATTTTGGCCGAGATTCGAACTATTTACCGCCGACTAACTTACGTAGTTGCGTTAATGGAACCATCTTTTTAAGACCCTTAATATTGTGCAAGTCAACGATGTTTTTGCCACAATGATTTTCTTAAATAAAGATTAAGGTGTGTATTTGTATCTAAGTAATAAGATTTTAAAATATAACCATAAAATTATAAGCAGTTGCGCGGCTTCTCTACAATTTAAAAAAAAAATTTCGGTTTGTTAGTCTGCCTGTCAGGCATTTTGTTAACCTTTACTTTTGACAATATAATTTTCTTTTTCATTCTTGATATTCATTTATCTCCGTATAGTCCTTTTATTATTCTGTTCATTTTGAATTTTTGTTTCTTAGCCTATTTGTTTATAATGCAATATAATTTAAGTTTAGCAGAATTTATTAATTTGTTTCAAAAAGCTCAACTTCTATAATTCGCCATCATTCTTGTTTACAAATCTAAAATTTTGAAAGTGATCCCCGCCTTTAAGAACTTGTTCCATTGTTAACCTCATATTCATGCACTTTAAAAATAGGATTTATAAATGTACAATATTTAACTGTTTAATAGGCATTTCACACCAGATTAATTTATCAACATATACTTCATAATAGAGTGTTATGATAAATCTGAGATCTAAAGGGATAAAACAACGCCCGATAAATTGATATTCATCCCCAATGATGTTACACAAAATTACCCCTTCTGTAGATTAAAGTTAGTGGTTGAAATGTTTGAACACCCAACTTAATGAACGGATTAAACAAAATTAAACAAAGTCCCCAAAGTTGTTAAGCCAACGAATAAGAAAATGTTATTATAAAACTTTGGAGACTAGTGAATAAACAGCACATTTTCCCATTCTCTCTGAATATAAATACAAAAGTATATGTACATATATTAACAACACTTGTTTCTTCCTTAAATGCATTTTTAAAAGTCTCATTTTTATTCTTCAGATTTGATGGCAGAATTTACAAAATAATAATTATTGTTTAATACTCTTATTGTCTAATGACTATCACGGAATCTGTGCTTATACTTAAGTTAAATTTATGTCTATTTATGAAAAGTTATTTTTCAAGTCCAAGACATTTGTAATTTAAACAGAAAATAATTCATAACTTGAAACCATACTAGAAACTCGGCCATGATGAAAAACTAATCCGAAATTTTAGAGATCATAACGAACAGGCTGTTAAAAAAATATTGTGATTTAGATCAGTTAATTTTTTTTAACTAACAAACAAAAGTAGAAGGTGAACAATTGGAATTACTTGGAGAGAAATATCCAACCCTGACATAAACATGTTTGTATTACTTGGAGAGAAATATCCTACCCTGACATAAACATGTTTGTATTACTTGGAGAGAAATATCCAACCCTGACATAAACATGTTTGTATTACTTGGAGAGAAATATCCAACCCTGCCATAAACATGTTAGTATTACTTGGAGAGAAATATCCAACCCTGACATAAACATGTTAGTATTACTTGGAGAGAAATATCCAACCTTGACATAAACATGTTTGTATTACTTGGAGAGAAATATCCAACCCTGACATAAACATGTTTGTATTACTTGGAGAGAAATATCCAACCCTGACATAAACATGTTTGTATTTTTATTATGGAGCAGAAATAACTAAGAACATGATTAAATAGATAAATACTATACTTCACTAGCTACGCTTAAACAAGGACAATAATATTAACATGAAATTACAACAACATTTCAAAAGTTTTCAATAACAAATGATATTGGGTCAAATTCTATACATTTTATTGTGCTAGTCTAGGAAATTGCATTAGATTAATTGCTTATTTGGGATAAGAGGGTTAATTTTCAGAGCTGATTTAATTTATTTGAATCGAAATTAAACCTAAAATTTGTATTTGACCAACCACGGCAAAGATTAGAGTATGAAGATAGAAAAGAGAAATCTCATTACATTGTTCAAAAAAAGCCATAACTTATACTTATATCGCCCATTTTAACTTTTAAAAATAGAATGTGATATAAAAACATCTGCTTAACATTTTGCAATATTTAAGTTATGGAATCGTTGGTTATAAAGTAGTTTTGCTACTATAATTATGTAGTTTATATCAGATCTAGACTGGGTGTAGGTTACTCAAACATCACACACACACACACACACACACACACACATCTCATATGTCTAAAGGACATAAGGATAGTAAAAATCTATATGTCATCATATTCTATGGTTAACTAATGGAAATTAGATTAGAAATTTTTATTATACACGATTTAAAACAATGACATCCAAGCTTTTTTATTGGGATAAAATTTAGCTTTAAAAGTTTGAGAAAGTAAAATGAGAGGTTTCGAAGTTTGAGGGGCGTAAACACCCGTTTACCACCCCTTATACGTCTATGATGTAGAATGTCTATACTTTTGCACCAATTAACTTGCCTGATTTTGGGGGCCATAAAGACAATCCTCCAAAGAGAAAAAAAGACCTTGTTAAAATTTACAACCGACCCCATATGATTAAAGGACGAAGCCACTAGTCATAATGAAAAATACTAAGCTTATTTTACTTTTTTTAAGATTATCTATGTAACTATTTTCAATTTTTATTATGTCATAAGAATTTATTTAGAGTAAAAATAACGAAAACAAATTTTTGGAGAATTTAATTGTTACCCATACTCCTGCAAACACACACACACATTCAAACATTTACATGACCATATCTTAAGTGTCCTTTTAAGGGCTGGATTATGCTTCATCTGGTCACTAAGGAGTAAAAATAGACAAAAATTTATTCGAATCACTAACTTTTAGATCAAATCTTTGGAAATGCGATCAAAAAGCAATATTTTAAACGGCAATCCAATTTAATAAGAAGAATTTAAGATCATATTAGCTGTTTGTATAGTTTTAATAACACAGTGATACAAAAAACCTTTAAAAAGTCTGATTACGATTCTTTATTCAATTGTGAAATTTTATCATTATTATGTCCAGAATCGTGCTTAAGGTTGTGTATAGCCCATAAAGTTGTCAAGCCTCAGCTTTTTTGCCAATTTAAACTTCTGGTGGGCGGAGTTATACCTTAACATTAACAACTTTATTTAAATGCATTCATATATTTTTTAAAGCGAAGCAGCTCTACATTTAGGGGTCTTTTATACGTACATAATGGATAGTAACGTTCCTAAATTTGAGTATTTTAGAAGCATACTATCGATTTTAAATCTTGAACTAGTATCCCTTTTTGGCAATTAGGTATCATATAATTTGAAAAGCTCAGAAACTGCAGTGTTAACAGGAAATTCCTATTATTTGATATACTGACTTTTTACTTTTTTTGATAAATGTTTTTATTTAAGTAATAATATAGCAAAATAGTAATATGGTAGAATAACATAGAATTTATTTACTTTCAAATACGCTTTCTTTCTATAATCGTTAAAGTTTGTATGTATATCTGTCTGATTTTTTAAGCTTCGCTTTTATGTATGTTGTCATCCTTATTAGACATCATTTTAATAGTATACTATTTTTGCACTGTAAACACATCTCTTTCGGGGGAATGATTTATATTATTTTACTTGTTTCAGCACTTTTTAAAAAATGATTATTATCTAGAAGGAACAAGAACATTTATGTCCAAAAGTCGCAACAGAAGCAATTTTGGGTATTGTAGGTTTCGTGATATCGCCTCTTAAGGGGTGTTTCGTCGTATTTTCACAGTAGCTTTTGATAGGCTGTTTTAGGTTAGGTTAGGTTAGTTTAGGTGAATGTTAATAATTACCCCGCAGAATTAGAAGTAGTAGAAAAGAAACTGTGAAAATACGACGAAACGCCCCTTAAGAGGAGATGTCACGAAACTGATAATTTTATAAAAAAAAAGATTGTAAGATTAGAGGAAATTTTCAGTCAAGCAGTAGACGTTATTTTTCATTGAGGAAAAACTAAATTTGATCTTTTGAGGAATAGCGAATAAATAAAATATGATGTTATTTATCGATATAGTAATTATGTTTTTCAAAAAGCATCAATATGCTAAAAAATATACATTTAATATACTTTTCAACAGACAGACGTAATGTAACACCCTATTTATAAAGTAGGTACACTACGAAAAAAAATGGTAATGCCAGTCATTTACTGACCTCTAATTTCACTTTTATGGTCATGATCAAATCTTTTCTAGCAAGATATTAGTTGAAAAATATAAAAATAAATCTTGTTTTCAACTGATGAAAGGTTGATAAGATAACACTTCTGTACGCCCCCTTCTTTCAATTCAACAACAACTGCGTAAAATGATATAAAATTAAGGTCCTTTACTGGAATCTATTTTTGAACCACCGAATCCCCCCCCCCATTCCAATATCTTTAATTTTTTAGAAGAAAAAAAAATATTTCTATCGCCTGTAGGGGGCACTATTCCTGCGGGTACCTATCCGTTCGAAGAACTAATCTTGCAGTGCGAGGCTGTTTTAACTTTATAGGATTTTTAACAAAAATTCCAAATAAAAGAATATGTTTGATACATATTAAGACATTCAACATTTAACACATCAAAATTAAACAAACATGTAAAAGCAGATAAGAAAATATAATTCATTTCCAAACTATAAATTATAATTCTATAAAATTGGTCTAATTTTCTTAAACATGACAAGTACATAGCATTACAAAAGCCGCAAATTTTTCTGAACACATGCTTATTAAACGGATAGCAAAGGAGAGAAGTTAAGAGAGGAATGGTATATAGAAAATGTGCGGAGTGAAAGGGGAAAATAGGGGTAATTTTGTGTATCATCATTGGAAATGTACATCAATGTATCAGCCATTGTCTTATCCCTTTATATCCCTAGAAAATATGTAGACTTAAAATGGCAATGAGAACCTAAACCCGCTGAAGAAATAAAGTGAAACCGATTAAACTATTAAGACAAACTTACACTGGTTATTTGTAGAGTAGGTTTGTCACAAAACAAATTATCAAAAAAATGCAATCACTTCCATGGTCGTGAAAGAACAATAAGGTTAATTTCAATATAAAATTTTGATATGTTTATTGATTCAAGGATTTCTTGGCATTGTATTTATGCCAAAATATGAAAATAATTTTTTTCTCACTGTTTTATCCTTTCTATGCAAAAAAAAAGTCTTTATTGTATCTGCTTATTTTGACACGAAAACATTTATAATCAAGGTTTTGACAATATCGTGATTGTTCTTATAATTTTTCAAAACCAATTTAAGAGACGTTTCAGATGACATTGTAATCCTCTCCCCAATATTAACAGACTAACTTTTAGCTATAGAGTGCCATCGCTACTGAATAAAATCAATAAATAAAGCCGTGAAGATTATTCTCAATTAATTTGTCATTCTGTATTTTATTTATTTGTCTGGCCGTAGATTTTTGTTGATACTGTGCCAATTTATACATCACAATAATATCCACAATTAATTAATATATGACAGCTTTATGTCAGGACAGATAACAGTAATAAATGAAAATTGAATCATTGGCTCTCCAGCAGACGCGTGCACAGGATTTTACCAGGGGGATGCGCGAAGTACACTCGAAAACTTGTACACCCCCCTTAATCTTAAATCAAGTAAGGTGTTGAGGGGTGTAATACAGAAAATTATAGAGTTGTAAATTTATTGTCAGATAAGTGGATACACCCTCTAGGTTAAATTTGTAAGGGAAAAGTGACTTTTTTAACTTCTCATTCTCATTACCTAAATATCTAAAGTAATTAATTCTATGAATTGAGAAATTTTGCTTTTCACAAGACCAATTTATGATTCATTGTACTAACCTTGTACCCTTGGCGACAACAGAAACCAATAGTGATAGGTATTGATTGGTGTAACCACTAGTGGTTACCCAAAATATTTGCTGTCTCAGTTACAAAAACAAATTAAAGAAATACGCGTCTCCAAGAATGTAGGATCTAAGAAAGCGAGGCCATTACTGACAGGTGTTTGACATGAAAATATTCGAAAATTAATATCCTTTCAATGTTTATATGTGAAGCCTTTGGAATCTTTAAATGAATGTGCTAAATTTGGTCTCTCCATCCCTGCATTATCAAAGTATGTGGGTGTCTATCTTTGTATAATTATATACCCCAGTGTTACTTAATACCTTAAAAATAACTGGACTATAATAGGAAGGAAGGGGACAATGGGCTGTTTATTACACTAGTTCCCAAAGTTTGTTATAACGTTTACTTATTTGTTGGCCTAACAACTTTGGGGACTTTTAATGAACTTTAATTCAAGTGTCAAAACATTTTTACCAATAACAGAAGAGTAAATTCTGTGTATCAACATTGGGGATGCAAATCAATTTATCGGCCAGAGGATCCCTGGGACAATAATGTGTACACTATTTAGTAGAGCTTTCAAATAATCTCAAAACCAAGGAAAAATAATCCACTTTCACTAATGTCTTTACAAAAGTTTTACCATGTAAAAGACAAACAATTTGGAATTATGTATTTGCTTCGCTACAATTTTAAAACACAGCTTTTCTACTCTAACCAATACTGTTAATGTTTGAATTAAAAATAAATTAACCATGAACATTAGACCTGTTCAATATTTTAACATCTTAGTTTTCAGTTTACGCTGTTGAATACATAAATTTGGCCAATGTGTCTAAGTTAGACAACTAAAGCCTCTTTGATTTGATACTTTTGTCAATGGATCATTGGTAATCAATGGATTTTCATAGACTTTTTAAAGTTTATTGTTCTTTTTTTATTCATTTTTAGTGTGAAAAGGACTATTTCGTTGTGCAATGTTCGTTAAAAGAAGGACTGTTTTTATGCTTTGTAGGAGTTAAAGATTTGACTGAGTCAAAATCTGTTTTTGGATATTTTGAATATAAAAACTAAGAATAAAAATAATGAACAGATCTAATGAACGCACATATACAATATACACAATAAAAACAATAAACTGTGTGTGTATAATACAAACACACACACATATACACTTTTATAATACACAGGATATGAATTCATAGAATCCAATTATCATTTGGTTTACATTATTATCTTTTATAGGCTTTGTCTTGCGGCCCCCTTTACACCCCATAAAGGTATACACACAAAAACAAAACATATATGCAAGAAAGAAAATCTGAAAATAATTTGATTTATTATCATTGTAATATTTTCGTAATTGAGATGGAGTAATATACGACCATTTTTTGACTTGCCAAACAGTTTGTGGTAGCATAAATTTTTCTAGTTGACACATTCGAAAATAAAAGACAGGGTTATCAAATGAAAGGTACTTTCAGTACACCTTAATATACTTTCAGCTGACCTTTCTCATAACGATCAAATTGGATGAATTTGCTGCGATTTTGAGACCAAAAAAAAGTATTTCTTTGTCTGATGTACTGTTACGCTGTACTTATTTGTTTTTGATAGTTATTGAGCTTTATTACAAGTTTATATATGATACGTGCCTCAGAATATTATGTGGTAACCACAGAGCATACCTCCAGACCACACGACCACTCCTACACTATCCACACTGTGCTCATGGATGAAATAAGCTTTAGGTTGTTGCTAAACAAGTAAATAACCACAGTCTGTTGCCTTTTGGGTGAAGAATAATAAAATATTTAAACGAAAATCCAAATTATTTCTTCTCGCAAGATATTCTGATTTTTACGATTTCAACAGTTAGGGAGTTGAATCCATTTTTATAGAAGCAGAAATATAATCTATGATTATGGTTTGGACCCTCTAAAACTGTAATCTACCTTTCCACTTTCCCCTCTCTTGGTGAAGATATCTTCAACGCCGATACGATTTTTGAAATGTAAGATTCTACATTCCCTTCTCTTGGTGAAGATATCTTCAACGCTGATACGATTTTTGAAATGTAAGATTCCACTTTCCCCTCTCTTGTTGAAGATATCTTCAACGCCGATACGATTTTTGAAATTTAAGATTCCACTTTTGCCTCTCTTGGTGAAGATATCTTCAACAAGAGAGACAAAAGTGGAATCTTATATTTCAAAAATCGTATCGGCGTTGAAGATATCTTCAACAAGAGAGGGGAAAGTGGAAGGGTAGATTACAGTTTTAGAGGGTCCAAACCATAATCATAGATTATATTTCTGCTTCTATAAAAATGGATTCAACTCCCTAACTGTTCAACTGAAACGATTTCTATGAAAAAAAGGAATTCATTACCTAAATCATGTTGTTTATAATTCTACACCCAAAATATAACAATACTGTAGCTTATTATTGGAATTACAACTACCTTCAACTTTGTTTTTTGCAAAAGCACAGTGTGTAAGATATACAAAATTTTATTATGTATTATAGCCTCAATTTTTACCTTCTTTTATACAGATCATCTAATTATGATTATCTAGCCTTTATCATTTTCAACCCAAAACTGTTTTATAGATTGAAAGAAATGAAAGGCTCATTAGTAGAGATAATTATCTGTAAGTTCATTATTTAACAATGTAAATGAAGCGTAATAAACTCAAAAAAGAATCATCTTGAATTGATTGAATGAAATGTTAGGGCTAGCCAGCCGTTTAATAGGTTGGTGCGTCGGACCATTAGCTTTAGTTATAAAAATGTTAGTTGAACTATAAATAGTTGTACAAATCCACTTGTATAGGCATGCCTTATTTTCCTTCTATCAGATAGTTCCAAGCTACCAAATACAAACATTTACACATAAAATCGACAATCTATAATCCTATCTCAAGATCCTTGAGCATTTAGAATTGCGAGGCAGAGAAAAAGTGAATAATTTGACCAATCATCACAATTAAAGGAAAGTTTCTAGTGGGTAAAAAGTTTAAAATAAATTGACCATTGGCAAAGAAGGTGGCCACTAGCTAGAGCTAGGCATATAAGGCCTGGTGGCCAAAGATTGCATGAATTATTTGAATGATTGATAAATCACGAGATTTCTTAGTTAAAATTACTCAATAAGATTTTTTAAAATAAAGTTTCTAAAAATATTTATATTCATATTATTTCCGAAAAAGAATTAAGACTATTTTTTTTAATAAACAATGAAAAGAAAGGTTTACAGATACAAACAAAATAGGAAAAAATAGGTCAAAAAAAGAGTTTAAGAGGTTGAAATCATTTTTGGGATTGTTTTAATATTTATGAAAGCCTGATTATAGAGTAGCTACTCCATGAATAAAACATTTTTTAAATTTAGAATTACAAGTCTTTTAACAATTTTAACAATGCACCTAAAGTTTTTTGGGGTATAGTCCTTTCCACGACATCCTCCATAAGGAGCGATTCTTCGTATTTGTAAAATGGCTTTTTATAGGTTATTTTAGGTTAGGTTAGGTTATATTGTGTTAGGTGATTGCCCCACAGGGTTAGAGCCCCCCGCAGGGGCTAGAAATAAGAGAAAAGCTACTGTGAAAAATAAGAAGAATCGCTCCTTATGGAGAGATGTCGTGGAAAGGACTATACCCGTTTTTTGTGAAGAAAAAGGGTTACAAGGCAAACATCCATTAGTTTTCCATCTATACATTTGGATGTTTGACCAGTCAGACATATTTATCATTTATGCCAAACAGACACACCTACACACACACACACCAACACATGTATTTTTAACCATCTCCCCCATTCTTCCTCCTTGAAAGCCATTTGATCCTTAAAATTTCTTGTTTTCAAATCCCATTTCTATTGATTCACGCCCCGCTCAAAGTGGGCAGTTTCGCATCTTAAATTTTACCAAGCCCTCTCAATTTTTTTTCTCTCACTTACCCCCTTACCTGCGCCCTGTCCCCCTTTTCTTCTTCCGTTTAAAAAAGAATTCGTATACATATCTGAGCATATATATCTGTATATATATGCCTATAAACTGGTATTTTCACCTGTAGAGAGAACCCTTAAGCCATGACTTCCATATTGTTACTCCTCTTTTTTTTTATGTGTCTACCCCCTTGCTTGGCTGGTAATGCAAGAAAGTCCAACGAATTTAAATTCCATTCCGCCCCGAGCCTTCAAGGAATTGAATGCCTAATGCTTTAATGGAAGGGCCACTTTAGGAATGGGGAAATTTATAAAAACCCGCGTGCACACACGCACACACAGACACACACACACACACAAATATTTACTTGTATAAAAACAATGTTAAAAAGCCAGCCAAAAACTGACCATATTGTTTGCTTTTAAGAACATGAAATCTATTAAATGGGTTGTTTTTGCCGTATCAATGTACAAAAACTTATTTCATGAAAGAACGGAGAAATTTAAATTCCTTTACAAATATCCAGAATAAAATGTCCTTATTTTTTTATCGTAATAATTTAGAAAATATAGAACTCTTTAGAACTCCCACACAAGCAAAGCTTTAAATATTTGGAAATTCAATATATTTGGAAAATAGTACTAAAAGTATCTTAAAGAACTCTAACTCCAATATATTTATGTCATGTATCTGTTTCCAGATTTTTGAAACAAAAATATACCCACCAATAACAAAAATAAAGATTTTGTACTGTGTCAAGAATGCTTTATATAAACTTTTTAAAAGCGAAGCTTTTCTATAATTAGGGTCGGTCCGTCCGTACGTCCGTCCGTCCGTACGTCCGTCCGTCCGTCCGTCACGGATAGCTTTTTTCGTTAATTTAGACATGTTAGAATTGTCCTATCGATTTCAAATTTTGCATGGTGATTCCTTTAGTAGTTAGGTACGATTTAGAAAGCGTAGCAATTCTATAATCATTGCCAAAATGTCGGTACGTCCATTTTAAACATGTTGATTTTTTTACTTTTTTAAATAGTTTTTTCGTTAATTTAGGCATGTTAGAATTGTCCTATCGATTTAAAATTTTGCATGGTGATTCCTGTAATAGTTAGGTACGAGTTAGAAAGCGTAGCAACTCTATAATCATTACCAGAATGTCCGTACGTCCATTTTAAACATGTTGACTTTTTTTTACATTTTTAACAACAAATTTTTATGTGACCTAATTATCTGATAAGTCTGATTTTTAGTATACTGATTCCTGGGACAACAAAGTACAATATTATAATCAAAGCAACTCTATAATCAAGTCCTAAAAATGTAAGTATGTCCATAATCATTATCCTGTATCAAGCAGTTCTTCAACATATTTACTTACAATTTTGCTCTGACTCTTATACATTCGCATTCTGATTATTCAGTTCTGACATTATTCAAGTGTTAATGTCCGTTTGTCCTACCGTTTCAGAGCTTCGCTTTTATGGATGTTGTCATTCTTGTTCATTAATAATCTAGAAATCCCCTGTCTTAACGTGCAGATTACAATCAAAGAAAACTATGCTTTACAAAAAAAATGATTTTAAGCTAATCAAAAATGATATTAGAAAATGATATATCATAAAATCAATCTAGCGAGAGGAAACTGTAAATTTACTTCATTTGTTTTTTCATCTCATACTTGCTCGGCGGCTCTGATTGAAAAATGACGTTGATTTTCTCAGGAAAGCTTTAATGCTTTTTTTAAAGAGAAGTTTTTCTACATGTAGGGCCTGTCCGTACGTCGGTCCTACAAGTCTTAGAAATGTGAGTATGTTCCTAAAAAGCATTATTATTCAATAAATTTTGCGACGGGATTTACATTGATTTTTTTAAAGACTTCCAAATAATATCCTGTTTCTAATTTGTAAAATACTGTTAATCTTATTACTTGAGCTTGGCTTTAATAATGTTGTCATCCCTGTTACTTGCATGAATCTTCCTTTTAATGTTAAAAAACCATAAATGTTAGATTGTGATTAAATTCATTAGTCTAGGAATCATACAAATCAAAGAAATAATAAAACATGCATCATTTAGCTTTTATACATTTGTTTATCAGTTTAAAACATATATTAAGGAAGCTTACTATATATTTATCTAAGGGGTTGTTCTTTTTTGGCAAGGGGAAAATATCAAAATATCTTACCCAATGAGTAAATACTGTGTTACTTTTTTAGCACAAACTATTTTTATTGAAATATGGATAAAAAATGTTCTCTTGCTTAGTGTTAAAAGCATCAAAAATATATTAAAAAGCTAAAATATTAGTATCCAGTAGCAGCTAGCAGCAGCTTAAAGACAGTTTGTATAAGCATAGGGGTAAAAGAATAGAGGGGGATAGGGGTTTAATAACTTGTTGTCCCCGCCCCGTGGACCCTGTGCCGACTTTCAATTGGGTCTTTGAATATCATCTAATAGCGTCGCAAATATCAACTCAGTTCAGTCAGCTTAGAACTGAAGCTTGAGTAGGACTCATAACGGGTATAGTCCCTTTCGTGGCAACGCACCTTAAGGAACGATTCTTCGTATTTTTCACAGTAGCTTTTCTTCTTGTTCTAACCAATGCCGGGGGCTCTAACCCTGCGGGGCAAATTTTCTAACCCTGTGGGGCAATCACCTAACCCAATATAACCTAACCTAAAATAACCCATAAAAAGCCATTTTAAAAATACGATGAATCGCCCCTTAAGGGGCGTTGCCACGAAAGGGACTATTCCCCCTCATAACTTGTTCTGTCATTTGTTTGATTGTAAACTTTGGGGGTCTACGTTTATTTGAATAGTCTGTAGAAAGTGCTAGTGTCCATACGTTTCCACCAATAATTGTGATCTTTACAAGGAGTATTTTGTTTATCAAAATAGGATTAGTGGGTGGGGGGGTGGAGTGGGTTGTTAATTAATTTATCGTCTTATGTTCCCTAGATGACAACAGACTAATTAGCTCATATTAATATTATCACCACTAATATCATCGTCAAATAATTTATGATTATTAATTAAAACTATGAGTAAACCAATATGTTTTAGGTTGAAAGCATTTGATTTGAGGCAAAGATATGATTCATAGTAAATTTATACATTGTCTGACCTGAATTTTTGTAGCATCACTAGTTTTTTAACGGTCAAAGGTGAGCTTTCAATCTGATTAATTTGTAACATTGGCTGTTTAAAAAAATAGTTGATGTTTCTAATGTTAAATCATAACCAATGTTAGATTTAGGAAGACTTTCAAAACTTTTAAATTTTTAAAAATAGTATTTTGTTACAGATGTAATTTCTAACGTCTAATACCAAAATATTTACTGAATAGTAGAAATCAAAAGTAAAGAAGGGCAGTTTTATTCTCAATTAATGAAGAAAATCAAGACTTTTTCAAGTATTCTTTTTTAATAATTTTTTAAATGGCTTAAAACGCCTTTAGGTTAACATATGAGGTTGCCAGGCAAAAAAAGAATATGTCTCATTAAAAATGTAAACATTTGAGACTCATTATTTATGAGAATCTTCGTTTAAATTTCAAAAATAACTTACCAGTAAGAATTACATAATATTTTAAATTTTTAACTTCTTAACATTTAGTTAGTCATTATCACAAAAAAGCATTGATTTTAACACTTAAACTATCTTATAATCACTTTTTTTTATATAAATTATATTTGTTTTATGTATATCTTAATAAGTATTTTATGTTAATTTATTGAAAATCACAAAAAAATCACGGTAATATTCTACGTGAATGTTTAAATTTTACTGACTACTTTAGAGGCGCCCCCCGTCAACTTTTGCTGCAGCTTAGCTAGGGATACACGGAGTAAGAGAGAGGGAGGGGGGAGGAGGGCACCGGCGCTTTATTATTGTAAGTGGTCAGTAAGAAGGTGCCCACCACTACCTTCTTCTTGAACCTTGTGGTGGTAGGGGGGGGGGGGCGAGTGAGACCTCAACCCCTTGCGTAACAACATGCAAAACTTAGATTGTCCAACCAATTGTTAACCCACTTCCCCTTTCTCACACACACACACACACACACACACACACACACACACATATAAGTATTAATATATACGTACATATGTCCTTTTGGTTCGGAATATTTTTATACTACATATTTAGGTGCGGTAGCACTGTCCAATAAATATTTTTATTTGTAAGAATAATGATGAGAGTTACTGGGAAGGCATAAACCAACGCTGTCTTTCTTTCTTTTTATTTTTAAGCACAAAAATTGTGTAACACTTCGTCCTCCTCTGAAATTAGGGTCTGTCTGTTAGAATTGTCATCTCGATTTCAAACTTTGCATGATAATTCCTATAATGTTTTTTTATGTTCAATTTTGTTTAAACCTTAAAATTAATGTTCTGCTTATTAAGTTTGACACTATATAAGAGTTATTGTTCGTTTGTCCTTCTTTTTTATTTAAAAGCTTTGCTTTTATGGATACAGTCATCCTTGTTTTTTTTAAGAATTGGGCGATGATCTTTAAATCTTGCTAATTTTTTTGCTTAAACAACCCAGCTATTATTTATATCGACTATTTGACATTAATGAAATAAATTCAGGCTTACATACTATTGTCTTAACGATATTCTAATTACACTACATTCTTATTCTGACATAATAATTACAGAATATTTTTTACAAAGAATTGATATGATCAAATGGATAAAAAAATGGACGGGTCTAATTATAGCACGTCCACATGCATACGTAGTGACAAGATTTAACAAATTCACAAATTTGCTTTTATTTAATTTCAACCCTCTTTTCCTTTATCAGAATACTAGCAGCTACACCCCTAGAGTCCTCTAGGAGCACGTAAAATGTTTTTTTCTTCTTCAATCTATCAGCTGTTCACAAAAAATACTTTTTTCGGCCTCTAGATAGATTTAGTTATATCGTTTTAGTTTTGGCGATTTGTCTTGGAAGGTGGAGGTAACCTTCCACAAAATAGTTAAAAACTTTCTCTGGAACTGTAAGAAGCTTCACTGTAATGAGAACCATATCGGTTCGGCTGTTAGCGAGATACTTTTGTAAAGACAAACAGTCAGACAGACACATATCCTGTTATTTTTATATAAGGATTTTAGCCTTGCTAATGAAGATATAATTGTCCATGTTTCTCGATCATATTTATCTCTGTTAAGTACATCAACACGTCATTTATATGTATGTGTGACAGAATTGCTTATTTTGTTGGTTTACATCAATTTGAAGATGAAATAAGGATGCTAACATCCATAAAAGTGACAAAGCCATCAAATCAGATAGTCATACATACAAACACAATCAATTACAGATAAAGATTGACAAGGTATTTAATATTTCTAAATGTCTAAACGAAAATTATCAAACAATTGATTAGTAACAGGTTGCTGAATTTGAAAACATTTACATTTTATGTAGTGATGGCAAATGCAATCCGTCCAATTTTTGGGCCGGATTCGGATTCTTAAAAGAATCAGTCAAAAAAAGTGGCGGATTCCGGATTTTAGCAGTATTTTAAAAGGCTTTTTAAAAAAAATTAAGTGCTACATATGTCCTAAAAATTAATGTTCTTGGTCTTCTCTATAATTCACTTCCGAGAATCGGACCAGATTTTATAAATAATGATGATAATCTTTGCCTTTAAAAAGCGAGAGTTGAAAGAAAAAACTTAAGACGCTAATTTTAGCATACCAATTAAGAATCCGGAATCCGCCATAAAAAAACTGATTCCGGATTCCAAAATTGGCCCAAAAATTGAGCGGATTCCGGATTGCCAATCCTAATTTTATGCATTTTTATGTATAAGTGGTTACATAAAATATTGTACCATATCGTTCCAGGAATCAATAATTCAAAATATAAGGCCTTTATGGCAAGAATCATATAGTTACAATATGTTCAAAATTGATTTGGGGATGCTCACATAACACATGGTATCTAATCGTTCAAGGAATCAAAATTTTTTTAGATTGATATATCCCAACAAGGTTTTGTTTTAAATTCCCTATAAAGTTAACCCGCGACCGTGGCTCAATACATTGCGCATCCGCTCGTCGTCGGGAAGGTGATTCTTCGAATCTCAGCCCGTCACTGCGTCATAGCTAGAGACGTTAAAAATTATTCCTACTGCTGCTAGGTCAGGTGAGCGACATTATAGACACACTTAAGACTTCTCAGACAAAGGTCGTGCAATCAAAGAGTTTGGTCTAATGTTTAGACGGAGAAGATGAGATTTGGCTAACTCTAATTGCTTGGGGTATGGTCGGACCTCCACGTGGTCCAAGCGGGAACATCCATCCGGATGGCTAACCGACCAGGAGGCCAGAGAAGACAAAACTGGAATGTACAGGGCAACCTGGAACCTGCAGCAGTCTTTTTTTGGCAACGGAGGGGGAGATCAGTAGCCGGGTTCTCTCTCTCCTTAAAAACATGTAGGCCGGACACTGTTAGTGCAAAAGCACGAGCAGTAGGCAGTGTACTATCGGTACAGAACGCCCTAGAAGAAGAAGATCCTGGGTTATTGGCCCTAATGACGTTAAAGTGTCATGGACAGCAGCCTCGCCCGTATGAGGTATCCCTATATAGGTGACAGGACAGGACGCGACGGTAGATAAATAAGCCCAGACATCTTTTAAAACAAACTGAGTACCTAGATTTCTTCAATGTGTAAAATTAATCACAAAGTTTATTTTCTGTCCAATTTGATTGGGGGAAAAATTTACGTAAAATTCCTAATAGAAAGTATGTAGGAATACATACATATTTTTCGCAAAAATATAAAATGAAATGACATTACAATCTTTTGGCCTAAAAATCCCAAATCATTCGGGATACTTCGGGCAAAAGTTTCGATAAACTTGATTAATGAGTCTGACAGCTACCCAAACCACAGCAAATAACGAAGGGAACAAAAATAATTTCTGTTTTATATGTTTATTTTCAGATTACAAATATTATAAATTACATTTCTTAAGTAGACTAACATTTTCTAAGTTTAAACATTAAATATTATTATTATATATGTTATACAACTACATATTATAATGAGAGAATATGGCAACTCTTTTACTTTTATTGTTAAATGTTTTTTTTTCTTAATATAATAAATTTTATGCTGGCTTATTAAAAACTAAAAAACAAATTAAGACTGCTTAAAACGATTAAAGGCAAGAAAATAACAGAGATAATTAAACTTATAGTTTCCTTCAGAATAAGAAATTTAGAATCAAATTTTTTTTATAGATTCAAAATAAGGTAATAATAAATAAAAAGTTACTTAATGTTTAACAAAAATAAAAAATAATTAATGATAGGAAAATGGTTTTGAGTATCTTTATGCTGAGTTTATCATTTTTTTCTTTAATTCTTATTTTAATTGTTTGCATCTATTCAATACAATTTTAATGCATAGGTGGTCGTTATTGCCAATTTTTAAAAAACTTCTTTATTGCAAGTAAATATTTTTAAAAGAGGAATAAATAATGTTTTGTTATTGACATATAATACATATCAATTAATAATTACCAGTGTATAAATAAAATCAAAACAGTTAAAAAATAATAGATATAATAAAAATTATCTGTACAAAAACAATCACAAGATTGCATCCTTTTATAAATATCTTTTAAAAAAGAATTTTTAAGTTTTGCATAGGAAAACGGAGCACATAATTTCAATTACTGTAAAAAAAATCTATCAAATTATTGCTTAATCAAAATAAATTTGTTTATAAAATTGAAACTTTTCGGAAGAAAATGTGTTCTTTTAATAGATTTTACAGTTTTGAGAGATTTTCTCTCCACCAGGAATTAATGTTTTAGAAAAAAATACTGCATTTGAATTTTAATTTCAAAACATCTAATATCAAATGTTAAAATTGTCCAATCTTTACAATCATTTATTAATATTTAAATGTAAGGCTCAAAAAGGCAAACCAATAAGATGAATATGCGTTTTGAAATTGGTATATACTTTTTTTTACATATTATATTGCATTAAAATGTTTCTGGTTTTAAAATCAGTCAAAAATAAAAGTTAGAGACTTAACATGGACTAGTAATATTTTTTATTATTCAAATAATAGTTATTATTTGTATCTAAGGTTTGTTATATATTAAGATATATAAGTTTTTCGGAATTTTAAAGTTAGGGGGAGATTTGAAATCTGCATCAAATTTTGAGGAATTTTTATATAAAATTCGTTTTTTCTATAATTCTTTATCTAAAAGCGGAAATGCAATTTAGGTTAATTAATTTTGGCATCTGTGATTGGTGGATTTAAAAAATCTGCGCTCTAATTGAATGGCATACATCATTCAACCAATAAGAGCGCAGGTAGTTTAATATCCACCTATCCTATTGGTCAAAATTAATTAACTTATAATGCATTTCCGCTTTTAGATAAAGAATTATACAAAAAACGAATTTTATAAAAAATCCTTAAAAAATTTGATGCAGATTTCAAATCTCCCCCTAACATTAAAATTCCGGAAAACTTATATATCTTATTATATATGTTATAACCTTGTTTTAAGAGTATGAAAACAAATTTAACATATTGCCATAATTATTCAGATATGAATCACTTGTTTTGGATGAATATTTGAAGTTGGAACTGATATAGGTTTGTTGGATTATTGTTGGTTCATCTGTATGTGCAGTTAAGAGTCCCCATTTTCAGCGTCACATCTGAAAAAAACAACAATAAGATCAGATTTTATATAAAGTCTTCTTTTAAAAATTTATTTAATGAAAATACATCTAAAATTTAAATATTAAAGTACATATTTGAGCTAAATAAATTTCTGTATATGACTCCAGTCAGTCATGCTGGTTGGGACTAAGAGTGTATAGGGGGGGGGGGGATGTTATACCCCCTAAGAATTACATATTGAAGGATAGCCAACCCCCCCTTCTCTAGCCACATTACGACTACAACTCAACTCACTTGTAAAAAATGGATTCTCCTTGTTTTGGACCTACTTGCGACTTATTGAAAAAACTTCACCTGTTTCCAAATTTGTTGGTAATATTTTGGCTTAGCTCTCGGATATGATCTCCGTGAGTGCGTGGAGCTCCCTCTGTGCCTCCGTCACCTCTGACCCTGTCCTCGTCTCGTCCCAGCGGGGCATCTGATTCACAGTCACTCGTCACACACCCACGGAAGTTGTCGTACTCACTGTCGTACCTAGTATGAAAGAAAATGAAATAGCAGATTTCGTCGTATTTTCACAGTAGCTTTTGATAATCTATTTTAGGTTAGGTTAATGATTGCCCCGCAGGCTTAAAGCCCCCATCAAGGGCTGGATATATGAGAAAAGCTACTGTGAAGCTACTTCGTTTTCTTTCCATGATCCAAAATATCTTTATTAGCTACTTTAGGGCTATATTGTCTGTACGTTATATTACTTAATTTCAAAGGACCATTTTTATCTACGGATTCTAATCGTTAATTATTATTGATTTGAAAAAGTATATATAATGTGTTCAATAAGATATCCTACTAAACCGATAGCTTCACTATTTTCATAAAAGTCCTTGGACAGATTTAAGGCTATTAGGAGGTGGAGAATTGAGGATGTAGGCAATATTGTCTTTAAATTTGGTTAGTGTTTAGTTTTGACTTTACATGTGACATACGAAACACAGAAGGCACAATTATTGTTGTTAAAAAATACTTACATTCCATGAAGTGAGTCAGCCGAATAAATCTGATCCGAATCAAATATCCTTGAGCTGGCCCTGCTGGAGAGGCTGGTATCATCCATCTCTGGGTCTCCCACGATGTCCACACAGTCGTAGATGCTGTTCACGTCTGAGAGGGCACCCTCGGCATCAGTCAGTCCACCGTTGGCTGCCATGCTCAACTGGTCCAGCCCAGATACATGGTCAGGAAGTCCTACAAAATATGTAATTTTTAAATTTCTTCAAAAATCTTATTTGCCACTAATTTCTGTGCTAATCAAAACTAACCACTTTTGGGATTAATAAAATCATGAACCACATCACAAAAAACATCTTATCTTAAAAATTGACATTTTAACCGCCTTAAAATTGTATGCCAATGTTTTTCTTTTGATTCAATAGCCTATCTTGAATGGCATAATACGTTGTCATACGACATTTGTTCCTATATTCGAATTTGTTATCAGTTTTTCGCTGCAATAGGTTCGAATTTAGAGTCTTAACAATTTTAATTAACAGTTAATAACTTACCATTATCAATATCATCCTCATCTGACCAGTCACTCTGGCTGGTGGTGTCGCCAGGGTCCCCATGAAGATCTCTCTGCAGGGCAACCAGACGTCGCATTTCCTCCTCCTCACGCTTACCACCTGTCCACCGACCAGGCAAAGCAAACAACAGGCCAGTTGTCTGAAGTCAAAATATTTTAAAAGGGCAATTATTTTTTTTGTTCCATAAAACCCGCTTAGAAATAACCTTGACCCGGATTTGCAATATGAATCTTTTAAACCCCAAATTAACCCAACCTAATTAATATGATAAATAATCAATATAAAAGGGTTTTTTTTATTTCTCATCGTTTAGTTTACCTTAGAATCTTCACTGATATTCTTGTCATCATCCTCCAACCTTGCGAGAACATCAACAGAATCTTCACCCTCCTCCTCGAGCAATCTTCTCTCCTCAGCCTCAAATTCATCAATTTCCCTCTGCTCCGAGTCTTGCCTGGGACCTCCCACAACGCCCCCAGCCTCGCCAGTATTTCTGTCACCCAAGGATTTATCAGTAGCTAAGCCGGGGGAGGCGGCTGATTTTTTGGAGCTGGCTGCAGATCCAGCCGCCTGCTCCATGTCCGATTCTCCAGCCTCGGATTCCATGTTCTCATATTCGGACTCTTTGCCTTTACCGGCAGAACCTCGAGATCTAATATAACAAAAAATATGAATACAAACAATTTATTATAAAGAAATTTTTGAAAATATTTTTCTAAAAATTACATATAGCATGCAAATAAACCTTCTCATTTACGCTTAAACACATTAGAATCAAAATGTCAAATAACTAACTTTTAGTCATTTACTTAATGATCATTTTTTGTCGCGGAACTAATCTACAATATCACTAACTTAATAATTTAATATCTTTTGCATGAGAACTGTTTTACAATTTACTGTTCTATTAAACTTTAAAATTCTATAATTTTACATTTATTTCGCTACATATGGATATAATTAGCCTTGTTAAATATTACCTTAAATTCACATTTGAATTATAATATTAATAATTTTCTACATAACATGCATACGACAAACTAACACAGACAGAAGTTGATTTTACGATTCGTCAAATTTGATCATGTTGGAATTTTTATATCTAAAGTTTATAAAATCTTAATATAAAATTGAAAGATCAGCCATTTTAATTTTAACAAACATTTAGACAACGTTAACAATACAGAAGCCAAATTTCACAAAATACACTACACTGTCTGAAAACCGTAAATTTTAATCAAATTTCTAGGTTGTTAGTATACAAAATATTCTACTATGCATGCATTCTTCAAAAACACTGCTTTAGTTATTATAAAAATAATACTGTTTTCTCATTTTACATATTTTAATTGTAAATTACTTTTAACACAAATAACATATACCGAATCCATTTTAAACATAATACGTCTACTGCAGCAGTGAGGATAGAATAGACAAAAGTATTCGAAACATTTTGTTAGCAGTAAAGATAGAGTTGAGGAAGAGAAGTTAACCAGAAAGAAAGAAGAAGGAAAGTGTACTCCATGGTGTGCAGCAGTACCGACTACGAGACCACCACCATCCCGGCCACTACCTCACAGAGAATAAGAAGGAGTTGGGGAGAATTTTACCTGAAACTATCCCCTCTCTTCACTGCCGGACTCTTACTCTGATCTGGCAAAACTAATGGAAACTTTGCAGCCATCCTAAACCAGTAACTTTTTATATATTTTTAACTTTTAAGTATAAAGACAAGTAAACAAGAATTAAGTCTTTGTTGTAAGGCAGTAAATTTTCATGAAAATTAAATTTAAGTTTTAAACTCCATCAAATTAAAAGCACACAAAACGTCTAACGTACAGCAAAATTTATTAGGTACCACAAAAACATTTGGAAAATAAATTTCTATTCTACGTCAGGATGGTTGAAAAGAAATTGGAAGTCGCATATTGTTGTCTTTACAAAAGCAAAAACCAAACAATTAAAGAATATTGAGCAGCAGCTGTGTAGCAGCCGACTCATACCTTGAATCCTTGACTGAACCAGGACTAGCTGTTGCCACCATCTTCATGATGCCTGGATCATACCTGGCCTCCACCTCCCGGTTCTCCTGATTCGTCGGGGTAACATCATTTAAAGCCAGCGCGGCCTCCTGACGGGCGGCTATATCCTGCAATGCGGCCAGACCTACTTTGCCCACCTCAGGTCTACTGGATGAGGAGGACGTGGTGCTGAAGCCTAGTACATACCTGGAGTTTAGCTGAGCCAGCTTCTCCTCCAGCTCTTTCCGTTTTGATGGACTCACAACTTCTGATGGGGGAAGACTAGAAGATGTTTGAATAGATTCAGGTCTGGTGGGTTCACTGCTACGGTCTAAACTGCTGCTCTTTCTTTCCTCCTGTAACAATTTATGTTTTGAAATATTTAATTTAGTAAGAATTATTTTTTAATAAATAACCTGAAATATTTAATTCACAAGTTTTTAATTCATCTTACTTGCGGCATAATTTAAAATTCTTTAAGGATGATGAATTAATTGAATTGTTAACAAAATGCTTAGATAATTGTATACCTGCTCAGCTATGATTCTGTGGATTTCTCGTTCGAAGCCTGGCATGGGTCCAAACCCAGGATTGTGATTATCCCGTCCAAACTTGCCTCCCTGGTTTCTTAGCCTAACCTTTGGTGATCTCACCTCTTTGGAGACCAACCTTTTCTGGTCTTTCTCCAGAGGCGGAGGCTTTATACTTTTGGCCAAATTAACTAAAACGTCTGAACCAACAACTCTTGGTGCATCTGAGCTTGTACTATCACAGTTATTCATTACATCAGCAGAAATATTGTCTTCAGACAATTCTGGCAACAGTCTGGAGCACTCTGTCTCTAGCTCACTGCCTGATCTACTCTTTTCTCTTTCCCCAGCTGCGCCCCCGCTGCCAGGTCCACCCGCAGCACCTCCAGAATTATTGCTGCTTCTCCGCCGGCGCCTGTTAGGCCTGTCAGAGCCGCTGGAACGACGGTCGGACCCGTTTGACTTGCGACTTCCACCCGATCGTACTGAATCGGCTGTGTCATTTTTGCCTTTGGATCCTGCGCTATGTCTGCTGTCTCGTGTATCACTATCTGATGTTCGCTTAACTTCACATTGGGTTAATTCATAAGAGTTGTTAAGGCTCGGGATTACTTTGCTTCCAGATGCCACGGCTGCGAGATCACCAGCAAGTTTTTCTATTTCTTTCTTAATGTCCCTAGGAGGCGACTCACTGATAGCCTCACGATGCTTGCGACGCATTTGGGCCTCTTTAGGAAGGAATTCGAAGCTACCACATGAATCCCCAATGTAAGACTCCATGGGTGATGACATGGCTGACCTACAAGATTCAACTCCAGCCACACCTGGAGGCAGCTCAAGCCTTGAGCACAACTTTTCACCAGCACCAGCATTGCCCGCCATCACCTCAGGAATATGATCATCAAATTCAAGCTCTGACTCAACCTCAGACTTAAACTCTTCATGGTGAGCTGGACTTGGTGATTGGCCTACCGAGGGCAGCCTCAGCTGATTTGAGGCCTTCTCAGGCTTCTTTGAGTCTCTGTGGTTGTTGATAGCTGCGGAAAATGGGAGATAATGACTCATTTTCGGCGATGATTCTAGACTAGATGGGTCAATCTGAATATCAGACGGATACATCCAGGGAGCCTTATTCTTTGGTCTGGATGGAGGAGACGGAGATTCAACATCTGTGCGCGAGAAATCAGTTCGCGAGAAGGACTCATCAGACGAAGAGTCATCCGACCGATTCATGGAGGATATTTCATCTGCAGACGAGTGGATTTTGGAAGGGAAGAGGCCTCGTGTCTGATGCAAGGACTCTTCAGAATGGTGACGAGGTATATTAAGATGTGTTGCACGCAGCTTGGGGTTGGTGCGTACCACAGCCTCGCCAACACGGCGCTGTGTTACTTTGGACACGATTGGAGGGTGCAGCGGAATTGACATCACAGGTGGTGGTGGGGCGGGACCAGTGGGTGGAGCACTGCGAGCAGCACGGGGAGGAGTGGCACGGTCCTGGTAAAATAAGTTCCTTGGAGGTGTTCGGTACTCTTGTCTGGGAGGCAAGGTAGGACCTCTTGTCTGTGCAGGCATGATTCTGCTTGAAGTTCTTGGCGGTAAGAGAGGTTGTTCCTCTTCCCCAATACCTTCAGACAGAGCAGGGAGCCTTGGCATTAGCCTGCTTCCACTAGGTGACGGAAGTGAAGGTCTGTAGTCAAGTCTCGGGGGCATAACCAGTCGTTTGCTGATAGGTGATGTAGGCTGGTGGTTGGAATACTGGTGGTTGTGAAGGGATCCAGGGCCAGCCAAGCTATTAGCTGAAACAAGATCATCCATCCGCATTGTTGAGGCAGCCCTACGCCCGGTTAAGAAGTATGTGGTCATATTTCCTTTTCCCTTCACCTTAACCTCGCCGCGTAAAGTAAACTCGTATGGCAAATGTTTCAAAATAACATAAACTTCTTCTGTAACTTGAGTGTGATTTGGCAACCCAGTGGAGTCCATCCTACTGGCAACATTCACTGTATTCCCCCATATATCATATTGTGGCTTCCTGGCACCAATAACTCCGGCAACCACGGGTCCAACATTCATTCCAACCCTCAGCATAAAATTATTGTAGCTGTGCTCGTTCAGGTTTGCTAGCTTTTCCCGCAAGGCAAAAACATATTCGACAAGTTGTGTGAGGGCGGCATTTGCGCTTGCCCCGCCATCCTCACTGTCCTCGCATATCCTGAACTCTGGCACAAGACCAACGGCGGCCATGTAAGTACTGCCAATGGTTTTGATCTTGTCTATAGCTCGAAATCTGTCTTCGCCAAGAAGATCATCAAAATCAGCGATTATTTCGTTCAACAGCCTAAACAATAGAAATAGCAAATGTATACATTTACTTTAAATGTATGATAAAATCACCAAACCTCCAAGGAAATGTACAAAGAAAGAAAATAATTTTACATTTGGTTTATTTTTGTGTATAAATGCGGGAATAAAATAACAAAATTGAAATTTATAACTCTATTTGAACAAAAATATAGAAATAAAAGTATGAAAGATACTGCAATATGTAAGGTTAAATAAAAAGTATTCTAAAAAGAAAAATATAAAAAAATATTTATTCAATTCTTATATATTTCTTATTTTATAAAGGAAGCTTTTCTGTAGAATGTAAAATTAAAATGGGTTACCGAGCACTCTGCTTTAATATTTTCTAATGCAAACAAAATGAAATTACCTGATACACTCGACCCCCTGGTTATTTCCATCTAATTCTGTGTAGAACTCGTGGAAGTTTGTTATTGAGGCAAAGATAACTCCAACTCTGTTATACGACTGGCTGTACAACTCCTAAACATTATATTATTCAATAATTTTATTTGGCGTAATCGGTCAAACTTTTATGTGAACACAAAGAGTCAAAAGTCAATTGGAGGGGGGCCCTAGGGTCATAAAAATATTTCTGAAACCAACACAAAAATCTATAGAGGTAAAAAATATTTAGAAATAAAAATGTATATCATCTAGACACCATATTTCCAAAAATTGCCTAATATTTTCATTTATATATTATCTTATCTGAGCATATTTTTGGTGATTGAATGCAATTAATTTTGACTCTTAATTATTTTACACTATGGAAAGCTTGGAGGCAAATTGTTTTTCTTGGGTCTTTCCCCTAGACCAAACTTTTATAAGAATAGTATTCAAATAACAAAAACGTTTAAAATTTTGTAATTTCCATGCAAAAATAAAAATAACATTTAATTTTTAAGAACATTTAAATAAAATAAACCATGCTAGTTATATTTAAATATTGAGCAAAATAAACTCTGACATTTCTCTGTGAATACCATTTACTTTGTTGAATAGAAATTGAATATATTTATAAAATACGTAAATACAGCACAAATATAAAACACAAAGACATAAATATATACATAACAAACATACTATATCAGGAAACATATATTCTTAGTGAAACACAAACTACAGTGTGTTTTTTTAATGGAAGAAAAGTATTGACTAATTTAACCCATTTACCATTTACAGAAATTATTAAGCCATATTTTATTTTCTTCATTGGATTGGGGCATTTTGTACAAGAAAAAAATATTCCGCAGTTTTTAACAAATTTTACCCCAAAAAAGCTGTTTTATTTTTCATTCTGGTAATTTCTGTGAATGGTAAGTGGATTATATAAAGCAATACTTTTGTACCTTAAAAAAAAAAACCACACTGTACATAGAAAAATATGGAAAGAATTTATACGATACATACTATATACATATATTTTATACATTTCTCTTTATTTTTAAAAGATATAACATGTTCTATAAAGCTTCATTTTCTTCCCTTTACAGAAAACTAGAATTTTTAGGTTGAAATTTAAATATTAAAAATGGATTTATGTTTGAAATACCTTTTATGTAAATAGGGTAAAGGCCCTCCGGGCATAGACACCCAAGAGTGGTGGTTGGAATTTTGGAAACCCTTATGTCCCTACCCTTAAAATAAAAAGCTTGGACATCCCTGTATCCGGGATTTAATTTGTTTTTAAAAGTTTCTTTTAATCTTTTAATGACTGTATATTTAATGTTAGGGAACAAAAAATTTTTTCGTTATTCTTAAAAATAAAAATCATTACATCTATCGCATTGAATTGAACACTTTATTTTGAAAATCATCGTTGTGTGTTTTGACCGTAAGCGATCTATAATACAAAGTAGAATGATGTCTGTCCGTCTGTCTGTCCGTCTGTCTGTCCGTCCCTTAAGATCTCGGTAACCACTGAACCGTTTGGATTCTACTCTTCAGGGAATATACCTACTGGTCCTGTGGTGGTTTTAGGCTATTTTCTTGGGAGGTGGGACACCCCCAACCCCCCAAAAAATGAAAAAAAAAATCCCCCCTCAATTTTCTAAAAATTATTTAAAATTTGTGGGGGCATCTCCAGAGGTAATTATTTTCTTTCTTTAATTACCTCTTGGGGCAAAGCCCCTAGAGGCTAGGGGCGAAAACGCTAGTACATTTATAAATACTAGCGGCTTCGCCCCTAGCCTCTAGGGGCTTTGCCCAAGAGGTGATAAAAAAAAATTATTGCGAGAGACCATAAAGGACCATGGAAACTCCTTCAAAAAAAAAAAAAAAAAAAAAAAAAATGCGGGGGGATTTTTTGGTTTTTGGGGGGGTTGGGGGTGTCCCACCCCCCGAGAAAATAGCTTAAAACCACCACAGGACCAATAGGTAGATACCCTGAAGAGTAGAATCCGATCGGTTCAGTGGTTACCGAGATCTTAAGGGACAGACAGACAGACAGACGGACGGACAGACGGTCAGACGGACAGACGGACAGACAGACATCGTTCTACTTTGTATTATAGATTACATATTTCCATCTTTGTAAAATTTTTGGAATAAGAATATGTGTCTTTTTCTTTATTCTAGTGTTATCTTTATTCCTTTCGTTATTCTTTATCTGATAAATAGCGGCTTCGCCCCTAGCCTCTAAGGGCTTTGCCCCAAGAGTTAATTTAAAAAAAAATTTAAAATGTTGCATCTTAATCATTAAAAAAAATTGAGGGGGAATTTTTATTTTTGGGGGGGTTGGGGGTGTCCCAAGCCCCAAGAAAATAGCTTAAAACCACCACAGGACCAGTAGGTATATTCCCTGAATAGTAGAATCCGATCGGTTCAGTGGTTACCGAGATCTTAGGGGACAGACGGACGGACAGACAGAACATATTTTGTAAGGCCCATCTACACATATAGATATCAGTACCGATATCGTTCTCCTTTACAGTGTAGCTTCTCATAGTTCCTATGAAGGTTTATAGCTATTTTGGGGGATTGTACCACCACCCTCAAGGAAAATCTCAAAAAAAAAACTAACCCCATCTAGCGGCAAAAGAAAATATTTTACATGCCCCTAGAGGCGTCTAGGGAGTACCTACATATTTTCATAAGATTTTAACTGATTTAAAAGTTTCTAAATAATTTAATATTGCAAAGGAAAAGTAAATAATATTGAGAATACTTTACTTTACTCAACATACTTAACCTTGTAAGTTTTATCAAACTTATTTCTTGGTACACAATGATTCAGGCAGAGGACATTAGACGTTAAATTATTATTCAATCCAACCCCCAAATAAAAAAGTATGATTCAAATTCTTTTTTTGGTTGTTAGGAGGTCTGTGCGGGAAGAATTTGTTAATTAATTTAACCGTTGTTATCCCCTCTCTCCCTGAAAAATACTTACACAATTTATTTTGACTTGGTACTCTATTTTTGTGTTAATATTGTATAGAAAATTTTCAAAATATAACACTAAACAATTTACAATAAAAATTCAGTAACATTGAACACTAAAAATGATGAAAAAGTAAACAAGAATGAAAAGAATAAAAGTTATGTAGCTCATGCTTCTTTAAAGGATTTTAAAGCAATTATTATTAGAGCAAATTGTAAAGTAAAACACTGATCTTATGGCTAATTTAATGAATTGGGTTTTTATGATATTTAGTCAGGGAATAGAGAATACGTATGTGAGGGTACAGGTCTGTATGGGTTGTTGTGTGAACGTGCAAGGCAGTACGAGGGTGTGAAAAAATGTACAGGGTTGTAGGCTGTATACAGTCAGCAGGTCGGAATGCTCTAGCATGCACACAAAAATTGGGAATAGTTAAAGGTAGAGTAGATGCGCTACTAAAAATTAAAATTTAGTAATTTGTTAAATCATAATGGGTAGGTATAATTTAAAATTAGTTTTTATTAAAATAATGTTTCCCATTCTGTTAGGAACTTCTTTAAAATAAAATATTTTTTGGCAATTAAGTTAATCAAAAACTGAACTAATGAGCAAAAACTAATGGTTCATATAAAAATAATTGGATTTTTGGTCCTCTTGCATATTATTTTAAGAATATTAGGAAAAGAATAAAATGAAAATGAAAACTTTTTATTCAATAATTTCGATATATGTTAATCTATTTTTATGTCTTTTGAATAAAAATCATATGATGATAAGAAAAGCCTACAACCCCGTATAACAAGCGAAAACACTATACACTTAAAGGAAGAAATGTCGCCTTAAAAAACGCCATAAAAGAAGTTTTTCAACCCCTCAAGTTCGCCTGTTTTACACCCAATAAGCCCTTCATAACTTTATACTTAAAAATTATGTTTTAATTGTAATAATTAAACAAAACAGGTTCACATGACATAAACTAAACTAAATTAAGATCAAAAGGTTAAACACAAAACATCTAAATCTTAATGAAAGTTTCTGATAAAAAAATCTGTTAAATAAATATATGTACTCTACCTTACAACCAATACTTGAGTTCTAAAGTAAAAAAATATTACATTATTATTTAGGTTAGAAAACTTCTAAATTTTTAGCTTTAATCTTTTAACGCTTATTTTTAAGTAAAAATATTTTTTTAAAGAACTGCCCAGGTTTAAAACCATATATTTCCTTTATTTTATATTTTTTAAAGCTTAAGTTTTTTTTATAGCCGAAGCAAATTATGTACAAATCAAAGATTATGCTTAATAATATATATATATATATAGATTAGGCTTTAAAATTGCAATCTTATGAAAGCGGAGGTTCTAATTGGGTTGTTTAAAGTTTTGCTAGTCAGCAAAATATTTTTACAATTTGTTCCTATTGAAGATTTTTAAGAAGTGTTGACATTGAACAGAAAATTTGTAACTTTCGACTGAAACCTCTAATAGGAACCTCCCCTCTCATATAGTTGGAGTAAAAAACTCACCATGTTGCTACGGAACTGGTTATCCAAGAAATGATTGGCAACATGAGCTGGCAACAAATTGAACAGTATTCGTCTAAAAAAAGAAAAATGAAAATTAGATTCACATATTTTTTTAAATATGAGATACAGTATAAACAAATATTCTTACAGGAGAGGCAGAAATAAAATTAGGATCTACTGCAGTTCACGGTAAAATATTGCTGGTAACGAATATTGCTAAAAATCAATGAATTTTAAAGGCTGCTAGTTGCCAAACGGCTGAACGTACAGATCATACCCGCACACCATTTTAAACGTTATAAGAAGGCCTACAAATAATCTGGAATAGCCAAGATCCAATGATGCACAGGGAAAGCTTCACTGAAGAAAAAACGCGTAAAATAGGCCTTTTTCGCGCATTTTTCTGCACTGCGAGATAATTATGCAATATTAAATTATGGATATTCCAGATTATTTGTAGGCCTTCTTATGCCGCGTAAAACAGTGTGCGGACATGATCTGTACGTTCAGCCGTTTGGCAGCTAGCAGCCTTTAAAATTCATAGATTTTTGGCAATATTCGTTACCAGCAATATTTTACCGTGAACTGCAGTAGATCCTAAAATTATGTTTAATACAATAAAAATATAATGAGAAGCTCTTTATAGTGCCTAGGTATAAAAAAAAAATGACGCCATGCAATACAAATCACCAATGATAGGCCAATACAAACACTAAATTACCAATAGCAGGCCAGTAAAAATTGACCAATGGTCAGTATGACGTCATTTTTATGGTTACTATAGAAAGCTTCAAATAATGTCTTTTGATGTTAACAAAGCATACGTTACATTTTTCAAAATGGAGAACTAATTAAAGTTTCGATTCCCTGCTTCGAGTACTAAACTACTAATTGGAGGTAACATATGCCCTAAAAAAATATAGCTTATATCTAATACTTACATTTTAAAATTTTGTCTAGAAAGTTAAATATTTTATAACATTTTGCAAGTAAATTTGCAGTAGTTGTATTCAGTGATTTATTTTATGTAACAAACTGACTAAAGAGAAACTTGTATACCTGTTTGCTCCTTGCAATGCTTCCATATCCAATTTCTCCTCTCTGGCCTGAACTTGCCACAGAAAATCCAGCCTGGCCATCCACTCCACCTGTCGACCGTGCAGGGCCACCGCCATCACAAAGACAACAGAAACAATGACGGCCGTGACGTGGAGCGGCACCAGAGCACTTGACCTCATGTCCCAGCATGTGAAGACTGGCGCGTGGGAAAGCTCTATCAACAGAATGTAAACAATCCCCATGGCGCCGAGCAACAGAGATTTGATAGCTATGGGAAGACGTAGGAATATTGACACCGCTAGGTATGACAGCATACAGGATATAAGGATGTAGTGGGGTAAAAGACAGAGCATGTGACCGGCCGGCTGCTGTTCAACAAGTTTTCTATTGCTGTCGTCGGCTGAACATACTGCTACTGGTTCACGTTTACAGGTAAACTAAAATAGTAAAAAAATAAGCAATTTGCTGATATTTTTTTTGTGGTTGATGTATGAAATTGATTCACTTCAAGGTCGTCCATTTTTTTAGGGGAGGGGGGGGGGGGCGGGTTAATAAATTAACGAGCGATATCCCCAAGTAAAAAAAAATAAGGGGTTAATCATCCCTTTAGTCATCCCACCCATTTGGACGTCATTGCGAGTTTTGTAAAGTTGATTTCTCAAATTATAAAATTTGAAATTTCAACTTTCTTAAATTCGTCAATATAATATATATATATATATATCTTCAAGGTATACATATATTATTCGCAATAAATTTTTATGTAAAAAAAATACATTGGCGTTTAGTGTCACGTAGGTCTGACAAAACTGACTTGCAGAGCAGCTACGCTACAGATTATGTTGTATAACTTACCACATTAACTTGAGCCATAGTGTAGATAAGAATGATTGAGAATATTGTGATGGCTAGCCGCAACAAAAATGATCTGGATAGATCCCATAAGATACATCTAAATAAAACAAGGAAGATTATTTCAAAACTTAGCGAACACAATCCTATAAGTACTAAGCTTTTTTGTCTGTAGCGAAGGATCTCACTAACCGCTAAAGCGATTTGGTTCTTCTTTACAGTGAAGCTTCTTACAGGTCATAAGAAGGTTTTAGGCTATTTTATTTTTTATGAATAAGTCTGGATATGGTTTTAGGTTATTTATAAGCTCTTCCATATCCCTTCGGATATATAGCCCCTAGATTCTAGCAGGGTGGGGAAAAACCCAGGTTTTTTTTAAAAAGCCCAGCCCAACCCAACCCGTAAAAACCCTTTAAAAAACCCTTAAAACCCTGGGTTTTAAGGTTTTTTTGGGGGGTTTTATTGGGTTTAAAAAAAACCTGGGTGGGTTTTTTTGGGTGGGTTTTTTGTATGCCCACCCTGGATTCTAGGGGCACATCCGCTAGTATTTATATAACTTATCCATTATTTTAAAAATATTTTATGTAAGCCTATGTTTTTGATAGTTTCTTTTTATAAAAATAATTACTAATTTTCTTTCTTTTAGTGTAATCCTATTAAACACTTTTATTCAAATACAAGGATGAAAACATCCATAAAAGCGGGCCTAAACAAATAAATAGATCAAGATCTTGATTGTCTGTCTAAAGTTAAAATTGCAGATAAAAGTTCGATACATAAAACAAAGTAGCCTTCCTCACGCTTTAGCAAAAGTTAAACAATTTCATCTCAACTTCTTTTATTTACTAAGTATATTTGCGATAACTTTTATTTAATGAAATCTTCCAATTTTTAACATGTACAAAACGGCCTGCTTAATTGCTTCAAGATCCATGTCAGATCTATATAGGAAATAAATGTCTATAAACGAGCTCAAGTTTTCCAAGGAATATATGATTAAAACTCATAGTGCTCCAATAATCCATAATAAACTCTCATTGCCCAGAACGATAAGACCCATTATTTTACTTTATTAAAAATAAATTAATTTTTTTAATTTCATGTTGCTATTTACCTTATATTGATGTACTTAATTTCTAATCATAAAAAAGAAAATTTAAATTTTTAATATAAAAAATTTAAGAAAACTCTGTTTTAAAAGAATTCGATTGTGGCGACATTTTGTGTGGTCAAATATTAAACTAAAATTGTAATCATCATCATTAACCCTTTGGTGATGGTAATGTAAAGAAAAAAATATAATTTAAAAAATCTTTTTAAAATCATTTAAATTATTAAATATTTACTTTCTTTTAGATAGTAATGCCGGGTAAGGAAAATAGATTTATTGAGAAATAGATATGCATATAGAAAACTAGCCAATAGGGAGATAATTATATCGAGCCAACTCTAGTTCCTAATATGCAAAATACCTAACTGTATATGTCTCGTAATGACGTACAGGGAAATAGGCCCTGATTAAAGAATAGTTTGCTTTTTTACTTTTGTTGTATAACTCGTCTTTAATTATCAAAGGAAATTTTCTATGTTTATTTTTTTGCAATAATGTTTCTAGAGAATCTGAAATATTTCATCATTAGGTAATTTTAATATAATTAAAATAAAATTAAAACAAGGTTCATGTAAATGTGAGTTAAAATACCATTTTTAAATAAAAATTAAATGGCCTTATTACGTATCATATTTCTTGACATGACATCTTAAAAACGATTGCATAATTGTAAATTTTACAAAATTCCAATTTTTAAATATTTAAATTGATTTTAGAATTCAAATTATCAATTGTATCGTATTGCATTTAAAATTAATATAAAATATGTATTTTAATTTTTCACAAAACATATAAATTTATATAAGCATATGCTAACAATATAGGTTTTCTTATTGAACAGGCAAGTATATTAAAAAATCCCACCCCTTCTATCACCAAAAAGACATGTTGATGACTCTAGGGGGCTTGGTGTCGCTTCGGGTTCTAGACCTCTTCACGCACCTTGAAACATACTACCCGTCTAATTATTACAGTGTAAAGTGTCCATTATTAACGTTATGACGCAGTGTCGGGCCGAGATTCGAACCTATCACCTTCCCGACAACGAGCTGATGCGCTACGTGCTACGCCACAGTCGCGTGAGAATACACATGTTACCTGAGTCTGACCGCCAGTAGGAGCATGAGAATGACCGCTATCCATATGAATGCAGTCAAGAACAACAGCAGAAGGATTGTCGTCCTGGGCAGAACAAGAGCCTAAAAAATAAGGATTTTGTTATAAATCAACTGATGGATAATTTTAAATGTTATCTAACAAAAAGAGAGGTGAGAATAAAGTTGGAATTACTCTTAAACCCTTTTACCTCCAATATTTAGTACAATTACAAAAAAAATAGTATAAAAAAAGATGATTATATTGATGGATGATAGTCCTTTTTTCCGGAGTTTAAAAATCCATGAAAGACATAGAGTTTATTCAAGGTTCATAACTGGTATATTTGCAGTAAAAATGAAGCGAATTGTAAACAAACAAGGATGACAACAATCATAAGTAGCGAAACGAAGACAAATAAAACCATTTAGGAAATCAAAATTTTTAAGATAATGTTATCTCAATTTTAAAAGAAAAAATAATTAGGGTAGCAAAATAAAGGTACTAAGAAAGAGAGGGAATGTCTGATTGAGCCAATAGGAGAATCGCATCGGAATTTACATTGGATCTCATTGGTTGAAATTATGTACACATTTTCCTACGAAGGCATGTTTTTTTTCATTTCATACATACATAAAAGTCAGCTGTTAACAGTATATTTTCTTAGTAGAAAGCTTTGCGGAATCAGAATTAATTGCCCAAAAATTTCGTTTACAATTTGAAAGCTTGAAACAAAGTTGGATTCTTAAAAAAAAAGTTAGGCTGGCAACTCGCTGGTGAGGCAAAATTATTTTTGTGAATAATCCTCCAAAATCGAATAAAAAAATTTACAAAAATGAAATAAAATCTTAAGAGGGTTATTAACATATGATTTTGTTTAATTTTTGTATATTTTTAATGTGCTTTTGGATGATTTTTCACAAAAATAATTTTGCCTCACTATCGAATAGCGAGTCTATCATTTTTTAAGAATCCACATCAGCTTGAGTCGAAAGTAAACAATACTTTTGTCTGCTAGGAATGTTCTCTCTTAGATTTGACGAAAAAAGGGTTCAGAATATTCTTCTACTCTTCTATTTCTATTGGTAGCAACATCTAGAATCTTATTTTAAAATGTATTCTTCACATTTTTCAGTTTAAAATTCTTCATTTTTACTGTATATTTATTGAACTTTGTTAACAAGAAAAGGACTATTATTTGAAGAAAAATGTTTGGGTATAGTTCCTTTCGTGACAACACATCTTAAGGGGCGTTTCGTCGTATTTTCACAGTAGCTTTAGATAAGTTATTTTAGGTTAGGTTAGGTGATTTCCCCACAGGAGCTAGAAATAGGGAAAAAGCTACTGTAAAAATACGACGAATCACCCCTAAAGAGGCGTTGTCACGAAATAGTATTTCTATTAGAAAATAAAAGAAAAGGAAATGCATTTCAAATAAAAGGGTTTTCTCAAATGTCTGTGAAAAATGTTAAAATAATGATTTGAGTCATCATTTCAAATTTCCCTGACATTTTCTAAGTATTTCCCCCGCCCCCTACAAAGACTAAGATAGATTTCTAGGTATGAAATGTGTCATACGATTTTAAACAGATGTTTGTAATCTATAATCATATTCATATCTATAATAATTCCACTTCTAGCTTTCTCAAAAGAAATAATTTGTTCCTGAAACAACTACTTTAAGTGATGTAGATTAAATCAGAGTGTTTAGTAGCAAAGCTAATACACACTATAGTCCATCAGTCTGTAACGCGTTGAGTTCAATTGGATCTATTAGGCTATTATTCAAGATAGAGGTCTACTTTTTAACTTACTCCGGTGTTAGATATGCTTCTTTGTTACTTGTAGAGATTCTATTGGTTATTAAAAAAATGGAAATAGGATTTTCTCAGCTGCTATATTGATTCCACTATAAGTACCTTTTGCTATTTTCATCCTTGTTTTTATATGTGGATATGAATATTGTTTAGTTATTTAAAAACATATTTTGGAAGTAAATATTCTTAATCAAATTTTCATTCGTAATTACAAATAAATACTTTCCCCCATCAAATATTATATACTAAATAAGGGTGTTTATTTAGGCTAATATGATATATTATGCTTCTTCTAGAATAATGATGTGCCGTAACTTCTGCTAAAGTATTTGAACTGCAAAAAGTTTCACACTAGCCACAGACGCAATAACTAAGGAACAGATGTACTGGGTGTTTATGCTTATGTTAAAGGAGCAGTTACAGTTTGTGCTTTGGTAGTTTTTGTAATCGGATTATGTGTTTTTTTAAGAAATAAAAAACAGGACCTCAAGCAGCTATCATGTTTTACCCTATAGAACATGAGTATTCCTTTCAGGTGTGTTATCGCTTTCGCAAAGTTATTATACAATAATAGGACAATCAATAATAAACGTCCCTAGTTCCTATAAGACAAATTCTGTTTTTGAAAGCCAATAAAAAATTTATTAAATCGAAAATTATTCTAATTGTCATTCGATGAAATTTATCAAATAAAAAACATTCAGTTAGAAATCTTTCTCAGCCTCTTTTTTATTTGTTGTATTGATTGAACACCTTGCTATTATGCATGAAATATTCATATTCTCGCTTATCCTCTGGAAAGTATAAAATCTCTGTCTACTAATATGAAAGCTTTTACCGGGTGCCCAGGAATAATAAAATAAATGTCTAGTGTTAATATGAAAGCTTACAGTGTGTCGTAAAAAGTGCAAACTTTTTTGCGTAGCTAAGCTGTTGTAGCCGCGTAAAGCCGCCGCAACTTGTGTTGCCTTTCCACCACTAAAGATTTGGTAACATCCAGAACAGCCGCCATTTATCGGCTGCTGCTCTAGAGACTTGTTTTTTTCTAGAGCCAAATTGAAAGCAGAAAAATTGTTATTTAAGATCTATAAAACAGCAGAACTATTTCTAGAACATCGTTACGTAAATTAGATATAGATGATAAGACTGCAATATATACGTTTTAATAATTAAATTGGATGTCAACAAAGTTCTCTAAGTTTAACATTTTTTGGGTAAAATCTTGCAATATGATGAAAATAAACAAACACACTGTATTGTATTCAAATATTAAAAGAAAGTTATCATCCACCAAAAAAAACCATATATATCAAATTTGTTTATAAAACTTTGCTATAGAAGTTGACAAGCATTTTTGAAATAAATTTTACCAGGAAATATCAAAATTTACTCCGATGCACAAAATTTCATCAAACTTTGATGTCCTTTAATCATAAAATTCTCAATATTTAAAAGAATTTTTAATATAATTTATATCTAAAAATTTCTAATTTAGATTATATCAGTAAAAAGTAGAAAATAATTTGTGTAATTAGGGTGCGCCTAAGTAGGCTGATATTCTCATAATATATTGAAATCCCAGAGGAAAAATAAACACTAGAAATATCCCTATAATAGATGTAGTTCACCTAGATGTTATAACTGGCTCAATAATCCGTCAAACTTTAAAAGAACTATCTAGGAGACAAAAACATTTGTTTATTTTTGTAATATACAATTCATTCCAAAAATATAAGTGCCGAAATTTTCTATAATATACTTTTCCGAAAGCTAACTTTATCCTAAGAAATTCATCTATTCAAAGCTGACTTATTATATACGTTTCGCCTATTTATAGCTGACTAATTATTCGAACGAAATGAAAAAATAAATGTCATTTCGTAACAAAAAAAAATGTACACTTTCTAACCAATAAAATGGCCGGACTGTTCCTCCATTATTTTCCTATTGGCTGATTAAGAGATTAGTTATCTAGATTATTTCTATTATCTCTATTCACCCCCTACGCTGAATATGATCGTTATTAAGACTTGTAAATTGCTTGACATTTAGGCTTAGTTTATTTGTTTTAGCAAGCTTGGAAATTAATTTTCATCAAAAGCTTTTTAAAATTCTATATTTTAACCTTTTTAATAGTAATTTTCAGACTTTTTTTGCGACCCGTTTGTGTAAAAATTAACAACCGCAATTAAATTATAAATCTGCAGCTGCTCAGCAAAATTATTGCAAATTGCTTAAGCCGCCACAACTTGCGAATGAGATCCATAGATTGATTCAACCAGTAAGTATAATTTTTAAGGAATTCTTAGCTTTACAAAAAAACAAAGAATACTATAGGACTAATGAAACAAGAGAAAGAAAAGTTTACATTTTTTGGCATACATTATAAACTTAGTTAAGACTATACATATAGTGGACAGCAGAGACTGTGAGAATGATTTATTTGGAACATTTATCATACATTTTTATCAATAGAATCTTTCATAATTTAGCCAAACAAAAACTCCCCTCATTTCCTTTTTCTTTTCACCAAAATAAAGGTTTTTTCACTAAAAAATGTAATAATAAGGAGGACAACATCCATAAAAGCAAAGCTCTGGTTTGGTATGACAAATGAACATTAATACTTGTAGAGTGTCAGAACTGAATACTCAGAATATAAATGTATAAAAGTCAAAACTAAACTGTAAGAAATTTTTTTGAAAACCTGCTTAAATACAGGATAATGTTTAGAACATACTTACATTTTTAGGACTTGATAATAGAGATGCTTTGCTTATGAAATTGTACTTTGTTGTCTTAGGAATCAGTATTCCAAATTACAGAAAAGCTTCGCTGTTAAAAATTCAGTTTTACAGTTGCAAAATCAAAAGCAAAATCAATTCTATTTTATGATATTGTTCTATTTTGAGGAAATTCTAATTTATTAAGAAAGATATACTAAAACCCATAATATGCCTAAGATGTAGGGGAAATATGTATCAAAGATATTTCCTATGACCAATGCACATAACGCTGTCATAATAGGCTTTTGAAAATTCTTGTGGAAATATCTCTGTCCAACGACCAACAAATCTATACTTAAATTAGTCTATAAGTCTGATATGATGATGCTCTGATAAAATTTATTTCTATGTGTGTTCTTACAGCGACAATATTTTATATTTCCTTATCAATATTCCAAGTTTTAGAAATTTTCAAAGATAAAATGAAACATGAAAGATTTCTTTTCTGTTTTATTTTATCATATTTCTATCTTTTGAAGCTTTTACAAAGTTTCTTCAAAAATGTATAAAGAAAATTTTGCATATCCTCACTAAGGTTGCATTAAAATTTGCGCAAAAATGCAAAACACACTCTTTAACACACACGCACATCATGCAAAAAAATATTTTTATAGTAAAATGTTTATCTTTTAAAGAAAATGTGCTATTGAATACAAACAAAAAGTCATCATCGAATTCTGCTTTGATTAATTGATAGCCACTTTGTACATCCGTCCGTTTCTTTTTTAAATCAAAACTATGCATGATGATTCCTGCAACAATATGCTACTTATAAAGCGTACCAACTACAATATCATCAACAGAATTTCCGTCCTCTAAAGTCAAACATTATATGTATGTATGTATGTTCAAATTAAGCATCTTATAATATAGTAACTTCGTGATAAGTTTACAGAATACTTGTTTAAATATTTACAAATATTAAAAGCATTGTTAATTTTTGTTTTTATCTGAAAGAAAAAAATGGAGGAAAAGAACTTTTTTTGTACTGAAATTATTAAACTTATGAAGAGAAATGTTGTGAAACTCCCGGAATGTTCCAAGTTATTGCTTTCTATTTCTTATTTTATTGCAAATACACCAACATATAAAATATTATTTAAAAAGTATAATATATATATTAAAGTAAAGCAAGAAATATATTTTTTTCTGTAAGGCTTCGAAACCCATTAATATCCACTGGATTAGAACCGGTTTTCAGCAATACTGAAAATGTATAGCATCGTATTACAGAAATTTTCAACAAATATTAAAACAAAACTGGTTTTAATCTTACAAGGTTCATTATATAAGTTGTCTATAATACGATGCGATAAATAACTATTATCAAATTAAGTTTAAGTTTTAGTTATTCACTCATTTCGTAATATTTTAGTAGTAGACTAGACAGTCACCAAAATCAGGTACTGAATTCTGTTTTTAAAAATAAGAACAAATAAAAATAATATATTTTGTCATTACAATTTGGCCAAATGCATTATTTGACAATAGATATAATCTAGATACATATTCTCTAAATCAGCTAATAGGAAAACAGTAGAGTAACAATCAAACCATATTATTGGTTCAAAAGTGTACATATTATATTACGAAAGAGCAGTTATTTTTTTTACATTTCGTTTATATACTGAGTCAGCCATGAATAGACGCATTTCTTAGGATTAGGCTTTTCTTGGGTAAATTTCTTTCTCTGTACAATGTGAAGCATAAGACGAAACATATATAATAAGCCAGTAAAAAAATAATTCAATTTCTTAGGATAATAATTCTAATAGAATTTGCATTTAAGATTGACGGATTATGGGGCCAGTTTGACCATCCTGATCTACTATATCTATTTATATGACGTACCTACAGACACTGATTATTATCATAGAGGAGATACACATAAAAAATTGATTAATGCATCGTGCCAAACAATGTATTTATTTTGTAGGAAGCCAAGAGGCCTTGTTGGTGTCCCAGGACCACTGTCCAGCTATAGAATTAATCAAAGATTATTTATACATTTTATATATCTGAAGAAACGCCTAACGGTGGGGAAAATTAAGTTTATTCCTCTATGAATTTTTTTTAAATATAAAAAAGTAACCCTTCCCCTCTTTAAAAACAGATTCATTAAAAAAACAATTTTTTTTTAGTGCCATGCATCAAGGGGATATTGGAATGTAACCAAGCTAAATGCAAGTAGGGTTGAAGAGATTTTTCATTATTTTTTTGTCAGAATCCTGCTCCTGGGTCCCTGTTTATTACTGATTTGAACTTTTGTACCTATTTTACTAAAAACACTAAAGCTAACATAAAAAGTAGATTAATAATTTACTATGTACAGCAAAAAAAAGTTAAAAGCTACATATATTGAGTATGGAAAATAGATCACTCTCTTGCTGTTTAGCAAAGTTTTGAAGAAAAGTTTGGAAAAGTTCTCGTTACCCTGTTTCAGGTAAAGTAAACAAAACAAACAACCAAAAGATAAGGAAGCATATTCATAAAGCATCTTTGCAGAATATCTCAAGCTTTTGTATCAATATGTATAACGTCGATTAGATCTGGGTTATACCACAGTTGCCATTGAAAAATTAATTTATTCTGAAATTGTATCAGCCAGTTGAACACCAATTATAAAAAATCACCAGCCATTAAGACTATTGTCATAAAATCCGGCCATAGTTGCAACTTGATAGGTATTTAAAGATTATCTGCAGAAACGAACAGGCTAGTCAAATTCTCAATTTCCGCAATTTTAATTTTTTGGCGGTAAAAAAAGCAGCCTCTTTTTAAAAAAACAAAATTCGGCATTCTAACAATGGTCTGTATTTATTTTGACTAAATTTAATTTATATCAAGATAATTTGGAAAGAGGAACTAAATTTGTGGTTAGTTTATTTGTTTGTTTGCTTAAACTTGAAATTTGATGTTGTAGCTCAGGGAATTCTCATTCTCAAAATTAATTTATGGAGGTTAAATAAGTATTAAGTCACTTTCATTAAATTTAGCATACTTGTATTATGCTTTTCAGGCAGAAAGCATAATATCGGATTATTACTATGTATGTTTTAGAATATGTACCAGCTTTTCCACTATTAACTACATACAAGTTGTTGGACAATACTTATAAAATAAAAGAGAATAATCTGTTAAAAAACATTTTTTGAACAAAGGTAAATTAGAATGATAAAGTCCTCCTATATTTACAAAATCCATACAATAGAGATAACAAACAAAGAAGAAGCAGAAAAAAAACTATACTCTACCGATAGGAAAAGTAAATTACCTGTACACCACATATAAAAAGAGTGAGTTACCTGTACACAACCAATAAGAAAAGTTAGTTACCTGTACAGTGTACACCACCAATAAGAAGAGTAAGTTACCTTTACTTAACCAATAGGAGTGAGTTGTGTACACAACCAATAAGAAGAGTTACCTGTACACCACCAATAAGAAGAGAGAGTTACCTGTACACCACTAATAAGAAGAGAGAGTTACCTATACACCACCAATAAGAAGAGTTAGTTACCTGTACAGTGTACACTAATAAAAAGAGAGTTACCTGTACTCCACCAATAAGAAGAGAGAGTTACCTGTACACCACCAATAAGAAGAGTGAGTTACCTGTACACAACCAATAAGAAGAGAGAGTTACCTATACACCACCAATAAGAAGAGAGAGTTACCTGTACCAGTGTACACCACCAATAAGAAAAGTGAGTTACTGTACACCACCAATAAGAAGAGAAAGTTACCTGTACACCACCAATAAGAAGAGTGAGTTACCTGTACTCCACCAATAAGAAGAGAGAGTTACCTGTACACCACCAAAAAGAAGAGTGAGTTACCTGAACACAACCAATAAGAAGAATTAGTTACCTGTACACCACCAATAAGAAGAGTGAGTTACCTGAACACAACCAATAAGAAGAGAGAGTTACCTGTACTCCACCAATAAGAAGAGTGAGTTACCTGTACACCACCAATAAGAAGAGAAAGTTACCTATAGACCACCAATAAGAAGAGTTAGTTACCTGTACAGTGTACACTAATAAAAAGAGAGTTACCTTTACTCAACCAATATATAGGAAGAGTTAGTTACCTGTACACAACCATTAAGAAGAGTTAGTTAATTGTACACCACCAATAAGAAGAGTGAGTTACCTGTACTCCACCAATAAGAAGAGAGAGTTACTATACACCACCAATAAGAAGAGAGATTACCTATACACCACCAATAAGAAAAGTTAATTACCTGTACAGTGTACACCACCAATAAGAAGAGTAAGTTTCCTATACTTAACCAATAGGAGTGAGTTGTGTACACAACCAATAAGAAGAGTTACCTGTACACCACCAATAAGAAGAGTTAGTTACCTGTACACCACCAATAAGAAGAGTGAGAACAAGAGAACACGCCAGAGAAGCGGGAAATCCTAAAATAAAATCATTCTATAAAAGAAATAATAACTAAACTAAGATTTAGTTTTTTAGGAATGATAACTTCTAGTTTTCAAAATATTTGTTTCTTTTGACATTATTTTGGAATAGATATTCTGAAGTTAAGTTGTAAAATGCTAAATATAAATGTCCAGGTACTGAAGTAAAATAAAAGTGAATTGTCATGAAACATAAAAACAACTAACTGAGTAGTTTACGTCATACTTGTCCCCTTTATATTCAAAAATAAAGTTGTAAATGTAATAATTGAAGCATAGCTTCTGCATAAAACGGATTTGTTTGTAAGATATTTAACTGCAACATGGGTGTTACCAACGTTATATTACATTTGTTTGTATAATTTTTTCCATACAAATTCTCTAATTTGCTGCTTTTTTCATTGATATTATGGTCCTTGTTTTTAATCTTAAAGTAAAAAAGTAAATTAAACATGAAATAAAAGTTTTAAAAGTTTTTTTTCCAGTGATATTGTCAAAAATGTCAGGTTTATGTTTTTAATTTGAACATTTGTTAAATTTGCTCTGAAATTTATTTCATCAGCCGAAAATTTCTACTTTAAACGCTTTCATAAAGGCAGATAAAATGATTATGTAATATGTTATTAATATTAATGTATGTTATGCATACTATATTTAATTTAAAATTATGAATTATTCATTCATACTATTTTCATTAAATTTTAACAAATTAAAAATAGAAATGATTGCATAACCCAATTCATAAATTTGCCTTATTTATAATATATTAAATAAATAAAAAATGCAATGCTTGGCAGCCGCAAATAATTGTTTTCCCCCAACAGTTTTAATAAATTTCGGGAATATTCCCCTTTTTAAAAGCGAAGCTTTTCTATAATTAGGGTCGGTCCGTCCGTACGTCCGTCCGTAACGGATAGCTTTTTTCATTAATCTAGGCATGTTAGAACTGTCCTATCGATTTCAAATTTTGCATGGTGATTCCTTTAGTAATTAGGTACGATTTAGAAAGCGTAGCAACTCTATAATCATTACCAAAATGTCCGTACGTCCATTTTAAACATGTTGATTTTTTTACTTTTTTAACAACAAATTTTTATGTGAACTAATCATCTGATTGATCTAATTTTTGGTATATTGATTCCTGAAACAACAAAGTATAATGTAATAAGCGAAGCAACTCTATAATCAAGTCCTAAAAATGTAAGTATATCCATAAACATTATCCCGAATCAAGCAGTTTTTTTCAACAAATTTACTTACAAATTTGCTTTGACCCTTATACATTTATATTATGATTATTCAGTTCTGACACTATACAAGTGTTAATGTCCGTTTGTCCTACCGTTTCAGTGCTTCACTTTTATGGATGTTGTCATCCTGGTTTTTGTTAGAAATTTATATTGAGGCAAGGGGCTAATTTTGCATTATCTTTAATGTACCTCTACTTTAGCCTTTAAAGCATTGCTCTTAAGACGGATGCTTTATAAAAGTATGTATTTAATCAACAAAGTTTAGAATTTAATCTAAAAGTTTTTATCAAATTAGATAAAGGATCTGATCAAAGTGAAACAACCAGAGAATTAATTATACGGAGTACATACAGGTGTAAAGATATAAACATAAAAATGATTAACAATAAACATTTGTTTGACCAAGGCTAAGAGTAAAAGAAGATGATTTAGCGCACCCCCCCCCCCCCCCCCCGAACACCACCCAAAAAACTTGGACATGATGCTGTGAGTATTGGTGCAAAAAATATGATGTAACAAAAAAAATTAGCCAATGAGAGGCCGTTATTGACCAATGGTAAAATTTATAGTGGACTCTCATTGGCTATTTTTTTTGTTACGTCATATTTTTTGCACCAATACTCACAGCATCCTAGGACATAACTCTCCTAAATATTTTTATATTAATTAAAAATCAAATTGGGAATTTGGGAATTGGGATGGATTAAATTATCTTCTTTTGATCTCTCCCTGTTTGTTTTTATATGATGATTGAAAAGATTTTAATTAGAACCAGTGCAGTGATAAAAAAAATTCACCTAATCCCTACCCATATCCTATATTTAAAACAATTATTTTATCTTCCATTGTCGTATGCCTGTATCCTGCCTTTCTTACCTATATCTGGATCCTCCTGATATTGTCTCTCCTTGTCGGAATCTCTGAACGCCAGAGTAAGGGAGTTGACGTGATTAGTCTTCTCTTGATCCACTGACCGAGCCTCTATAGCCTAAATACAAACAAAAATCAATAAATATTACCTATCCAATCATTTTTTAAAAAAGAAATCAATTAAGTTTAAAGATACGTAACGACTGAAAAGCAAAGCAAAGCATAGGGAAAGTTTCACCTAAGAAAAAAAAACGCGTTAATAAGTGAGTCTTTTTCACGCATTTATTTGCACTGCTAGATAACTGTGCATTATTGAGTAATAACTATTCGAGATTATTTGTAGGCTTTTTGTCGGTTTAAATTTTGTGCGAGCATAATCTATACGCTCCCCCGTTTGGCCGTTGGCAACCTTGAAAGGGAATAGATCTTTGAGATAATCGTTACCAGCAACATTTTACCGTGAACTGCACTAAATTCAAAATATCTATACTAACTTTACAATTTCCGTCTTTTCTATCAGTGTCTAATATATCTTTGTGAAATGTTTGGAAGACATAACTGAATTAAATTCATGGGTTTGTGCACATTAAATTAGATTTAGAAGCAGAGATAGCATTAAGATTTATATACGAATAGAAACTTAGAAAATTCTCTATTCTTTCACACTGAAAGATTTGAAAAGAGAATATATTAAGAATAAATATATCAAAGTATGGATCTATTTCATACATTTTAAACACCTATATACTTAAAATATAAAAATATTAGAACTTGAACATTTTATCTGTTTAAAAAACTATCTTGCCACCAGCCTTTATGCTAGACATCTCAAAATCAGATAAAAATGATTTACGAATGTAGGTTTGAAATATTTTGCTGTAGTTGTCATTGACAAAGAAAAAGTACAAAATTTGAAACAGTTCTTTTTAGGCAAGCAGAAACATTTAAGGCAAAGTGTTTTTCCTTTTTAGTATAAAAATGATATGAAATATATTTTTTGAAGGTAGAAATTAAATGGTTTTTAAAATAATGAAAGAATAAACGCAAGTTTGACTTAAGAAAAATGTTTGACACCAATGTTTATGAAATGCGCTGAATATGCCCTTTAAAGCTTCTGTCAACAATGATATTAAAAATAATGAAAAATAAGTCGTAATAAATAAATATCTGAATGAATAAAGGACAGCTACAGTAATATTAAAGGAAATAATTTTGTATGCCAGACAGAAACTTTTATAACAAACAAATATTATACAACTATACAACAAGATTTACAAACATCATACTCAGACACAGAATTTACACGCTAGGGTAGAATATAAATAGATTAAAGGTAAAGATCACACAAATTGAAAGTTATTTCCCACAGAATTGCAGTTAGCAATTGATCCTATTTTATAAAGTAGTAAGTTTTTTTTTGTCTGTAGCTTAAGATTTCGATAACTACTGAACTGATTGAGTACTTCGTTTTATAGGGATCCTGTATGGTTTTAGGCAATTTAATCTTTAAATTTTATGTTTGGTTTTAGGCTATTTTCCTAAATTCCTTACGCCTTTAAATACAGGGCTCCTAGATGCTAGTTTCGCAGCTGCTAGTATGTTATAAACACTTGAATTTTTATGACAAAATGTACTACCAGTACATTATCAGTCGCACTTCTGAATCCAACTTCTTTATAAGTTGGGCTCAGTGTGCAGGCTAGATACACTCTCAGTTATTCCAAGAAAGGGATTTATTTTGAGGCAGGGCTTTAGCAAATTCAATTTATTATTGTATTTCATAATACTCTTGATATATCATTTCCAGACGGTAAAAATAAACATTTTACTAAATTCTTAAAGTTCTTTTTTAATTAAACGGGCAGGCCTAAAAGTATAGTTTTGAAGCACATCTTTCGAATAAGAAATTTCGGCAATGAAAAATAGGACATCCAGACTTGTTAAAATTTAAACTTACGTGGCAAAGGAATCTGTTGACCCTGTTAGTTGGATGGTGCTGGGTTGAGTTTCCTGGCCTCTTTCGACGGAACTTGAACCGGTCAGAAAATTTCATCTAAATAAATATAAACATCATTAGATACTGGACACTCTTTTCGGGTATTTTTTTCTGTGCAATTGTATGATGATCTCCTTTTTTAAAATAAAAAGAAATTGGCTAATATATTGGACTTAAGTCTATTACAGCAGTTTTAGAGATTCTATGAAACACATAAAAACAATCATGTGTGTCACATAGTATTGAAATTAAAGCACAATAGCATTACCGTTAAACATTTTTTATATGCATGCTTCCACTTAATAAAACAAGGATAACAAAATCCATACAAAAGTAGAGTACAAATTCACAAAACACTAAAAAAAAGAATGAAACCAATGCGAGTAACAAAGAAGATGCTTTTAGGGCCCAGAAAACTTTTCCTTTAAAGAAATTTCAGAAAAAAAGAATAATAGAAGTCGTCAACTTATCCCCCAAGAAAGTCCATTTAGACTGGATGGATAAACAGACTGACAGACAAAATAAGTTATGAACTAGATTCTTACTAAGGGAATTATCACTAGAAATTTTAGGTTTTAAATTCTTTATCGGCAAAGCAAATCTACACGGACGGACGAACGGAAAAACGTTAAAAGTACTAAGTAAATAGCTTCGCTTCTAGCAAGATAATTGTGTAAAAATACTCTCGAATTGTAACATGACATTCTGGACTTATAAAAACTTGCACGCTTCACTCAACCTTCCCAAGAATTCTGCAGTTTTGACGGAAATAATGCAAAAACTGTTTCATTCGCTCGCAAGACATTTTAAAACTTACAGAAAATCCCTTATTTTATAGTGGAGCATATGCATGTAGTCCTTAAAAGTAAATTAACCAAAAATAAGTATAACCCTTCATCATTTAAGTCTTCTTTAAAAAAGTATAACACATTTTTTCATATGAAAAATAATTAAGTAGGGAGTAAGTTTGCTTCACTTGAAAGATAAAGGATTTTAAAAACTTACTGTTTTTCTTTTTAACAGATTATACCCAACAGATTATTAGCAATGATATCTTGGAAATTTTGCATAACAAAATATTATACAATTAGGGCTTTGTGAAAATTTAGAACACTAAAAAAATAAAACAGTATGTAAATAAAAGTAGATTACAAAGTAAAAAATCCGCCAACTTACTTTTAATCACAATTGTTCATTATTAAAAATTTTATTTTTATTTTTAATCGTTGAAAAAAATTTTAGTAGAAAAACATTTACTCGAAAAAAACATAATAAAGTCAATATTTTTACAAAAGTACAAAAAGAAAAGTAAACATAAACATAATGACAACTATACAATCTAACCAGAAATAAGAACAATATATCTTACCGGTTCCAATTCTCCATTTAGATGCTGCAAGAAAGAAAATAAAATGGGTCAGTAAATAACATAAAGTGAATTAATTCTTTTTACCATTAGAAACAGAAAAAGAGGAAACCAGGACAATTATATCCATAAGTAGCACAGCAATAACAACAATGTAGATGACAAACGAACAGTTGTAGGAGTTAAACTTTTTTAGCCATTAACATTTTTGAATTGTTAGTATAGATGAATGATTTATTGGCAAGTATATAATGAATTACAAATATCTAAATAAGTTTTAAAAATATTCGAACGATGTAACAAACGGACAGATTAGATTTATAGAATATCAGTGTTACTAATAGAAATAAAAAGGAAATAAAAATCTGGACAGAAAATGGTTTTCTTTATTAATCTTTCCATGGAAGGGAGAGTACAGTGAGAGTTAAAGTTAATCAACAACACATTCGTTCCCCCAATAATAAGATACACCGACAAACCCTTTTGGGGTAAAAACATACAATTTGTCTTCAAGTTCGTTTGTTGCACTAGTACTAAAGTGTGAAAAACACAGGAGATTTATCTAGTACGTTTGTCAATGTACTAAACAAGCACGCTAAACAATTTTACAGACTAAAAATGAAGGGAAGATTAATTTTTCATCCATTGTACCATCCTTGAATCCATGATTTCTCCACAATATCCTTTTCTAAGTGCATGAAAGGAGTACAAGAAAATATCAAAAAGAATTTTTTTCTTGATTTTTTTTCATAATCAAAATACAACACAAATTTTTCAGCTTTTTGATGATTAATATTGAAAAGTTTGTACATAATATGTTTTTAGAAAATTGAATGGTTAAAGTTTAAATTATTATTATAGTAATTTTGTAGAAAATGGTTTACTTTTTAATAAACTATAATAGAATGTTTAGATTAAATATACATAAAAAGCCTTGTTGAGCATGCCCCCCCCCCCTTTCCAAAAAAAATTATGGGGTAGGTACACCCAAAAAAGGAACAAACAAATTTGTTATCATTAAATCGAATGAGGTTGGTTTCAATTAAACTTATTTTCCTGTTGACAATCACAAAAAAATACCTTTTTAGTGGTGAGAGTTTTCTGCATCTCCACGGGTTGTTGGGTCATGTTGGAGAAGGGAACCTCCATGGAAAACTTGATTGAGTGTAAGAGCTGAACAACCAGGCTTGAGACAACCTTAAAGCTTGGCTTCCTCTTGCCACCTTAATACACATTGACAACCATTTTTAAATTAAATTAAAATAACATAATAATAAAAGTTAAATTTCCTTTCAGTACAAAGAATTATACCAAACTTTATTTTAAATTAGTATTTTAGTGTTTTGGTGATTTCTCTTGAGAGGGTGGTGGTGTCCTTCCTAAAATAGTAACAAACCTTCCAAAGACCAAAGAAAAGCTATATTGTATAAACGGAGAACTGTATCGATTCAGCGGTTGCGGCTGTCTTTGGTACGGATAGACAGACAGACAAATATTCTATTACTTTTATCTAAGTATTAGTCTAAGAGCTGCACAATCACTACTAAAACTACTACTTACCAACAGTATTAAAAACATTGAGAGTGTTGAATAGAAAAGGTTTTCTTCTGTTGGCTGGAGCAATTATCAGATATGTGTTGATATTGTTCTCTCTAAAAAAAAATAAAAATCTTTAATGAAAACACATAAAATATCTTAATGTTTTGTCTTTCATTTCCCTTTTTCCTTTTTCTCGCTAGATTTCTATCCTAATATTGTAAAACTAGAATGATATCGAACAAAAAAGCAGAGCTAAACTGGTTAAACAACACCTATCTATTCCTTTCAAAATAGAGAAATAGTTAAGAATAGCATCGTATTATGGACATTATCCGATCCGCGGATTGTAAAATAAATAATTAAAAGTTTAATTCAAATTTTGTAGTATTAACATTGTGATTTCTATGGTATAATACTTAACAAGGATGACAACATAAATAAAAGGGAAGCTCTAAATTCAGACGGAAGGACAGACGAACATCAACACTTTTGTAACTTCGTAAGAAAGTGTACAGATGTATAATTTTAAAAATATTTTTTTTTGAAGTCTAAAAGATATTGTAAAATTTAATAATAGATTTAAGTAGACTGACGTACAGACCCTTATTAAGAAAAGCTACGCTGATAACAAGTTGAACAACCTCTGCTCTCCTACTCGTGTGTTGAATAAAGCATCCTTTATCTGTATAAAGAAGAATATCAACATTTATTTGTAAAATTTCCTCATTCAATTTACTAGTGGGGTAATCTTATTTCCTAGTTCACAACAGAGCAATGTAAACATATTTATAGTGTAATCATTGGGCCACATTTTTATATTTATCTTTCAATTTAGGATATATTTTAAAGGGGGATGGTTTTTTTGTCTCTAGCTTAAGATTTCTATAACTACTGAACCGATTGAGTTCTCCATTTTATGGAAGCTTTTAATAGGTCCCTGGATGGTGTAGGCTATTTAATTTTTATATCTAAGTTTGGTTTTATACTATTGTCCTACTTTTCTTACTCCTTCGAATACAGATCTGCTAGATGCTAGGAGCGCAACGCCAGTATTTTATATTAAGCTTTTAAAATACATTTGATTTTTCGCGAGGGGCTGAATTTCAGATAAATTTAATTCCATGTTATCGTTTAGGAATTTTAATTAATATTTCAATTTAATATTCAAAACCTTGTAATTTTTGGCCTCACAAAAACTTTAAAACCTATCAAAGATGCCTTGAAAATGCAGACCTCTTAAAAGACCTTAATAGTCAGAAAACGTAATCATTTAATTACAAAAAGTAGTATTAGAACTATAATGACTAACAAAATTAGACTCAAAATGGCGTGAACCAGGCAGAGAGGACAGCTAAGTAAATTTAATTAAAATCTTTTATTTTTAAGGCAATTTTCTTAAAATCTATAAAAGCAAACAGATTTTTGCACGACCATCAATTGAAGTTTTAAAAATTATACAAAAAGTTTTGCTAAGACTAAGAAAAGTAATAATATAGGTGACAAAAAAGGTAAATAATAATAATAATTATAAGGATGGTGCACACATTCATTGCAATATATTAGTGCACAAATGGTTGTGCACATTACACACACACACACACACACTCACATACACACACACACATACACACACACACACATACACACACACACACACACACACATACACATATTACCTGTGCTTAGTTTCAAAATGATAGGTATTAATAGCTACACAAGATGCTACTAATATCAAACCTTACAATATTTATTTTGCACATTTAATAACACTAAACAACAAAATGGCCATATACTATTTATAGTTTTAGTTTTTTCCTTTTTTTTCGTTTTTTTTTTGAGAAAATATACAAGTTCTATAAACCATCGAACCCTTTTTTTACATGTCCATCATATATTAAACATACATAAACTCATATGTTTACATAGGTTACTGAACTCTGCCAAATAGTTTGCAAACCACAGCTGCATTTACTTTATTATTCATACCAATTTTTCATCATTTTGTTCAGATTGCGTTTAACTTTTTATACATTATTTCATTTTCTTCTGTTTTCTTTTATTTTCTAGTAGAACTAAGTTGTATATTATTCCAAACAAATCATCTCTATATTATCTTTAAAACTGTATAATCTTCATGTGCGGGTTGACTGGTTAATTGTTCCTTTCACCATCATTGGTCATTTGTATTGTATGACGTCAATTTTTTGGCATTATAAAGAGCTTCCCTCAATCACCTTTTCATTAACTTGCAGTGTGACCTAACTCAATTAACACCTTCAAACAACCAATCCTCAGTTTGACGAACCAAAAGTTTAACAAATTGTGTTAAACATCTGGCCAAACAACATTACATATTTTTTAAATTCCTTTATTGTAAATCGTAACCCGTTACCATCTTGGATGCTGTGAGAATTGGTGCAAAAAATATGACGTAACAAAAAAAATTAGCCAATGAGAGGCCACTATAAATTTTACCATTGGTCAATAACTCACAGCATCCCATCTTGAACAGCATCCGTTTTAAAATCTTAAGTAGCAAGCAGAATGAAGACTTATATATCAAAAAAATAGAGACAAAAAAAAACTTAAGATTTAAATGGTAGTTAATAATTAAAGTCTTACTTGAGATATTGGTTTCTGGTATGACCAAGTCCCGGCTCCACTTCATATTCACCATTCAGATGTTCCAAGCTGGCCTCTGTCACATGAACTCGTCTAAATATAATGTTCATCAGAAAAAAATTAATTTGCAAAGGAAGCATGTTATTGGTCCTAGGAAGGTTTATTTAAAGGGAGAGTATCTTAACACTCCCCTGAGATATAGCCACAGAAATATAACACACACCTCCACCCAATTTTTGTTTTATTTTTCGTTTTTATAGCTAAATTTGAAAGTTGAGAGTTGATATCTCTCCCCCCCCCCCCCTTACCTCAAGTGTCCTAAAGGCCTCATGGGCGTAACCGCCAGTATGTTAAACGTTAAACATAATGAAGAATTATTTCCGCCTAAAATTAACTTCGATATTAATTACGGATTGCCGATTTAGAGTTAACGACTGAAATTTTAAAAAAGTTTCCTAATACACATATGGCATTTAGTATCCTTGTTAAAGATCATGTATTAGTTGCTAATTTACAATCAACAAGATTCTTATGAATAATGAAAAGTAGGTTAATTAAATATATCCATTAATGTACATAAAAAATGCATATTTAACATTTATACGCCCACAACACTTCTCTATAAACATTTAGTATGGGTATTGGTGATGTGAAAAAATATTCAGTTTTGTTTAAAGAAAATTTAAAATACTTTTTATGTGTTTCCAGTCATTCGAATAATATTCCCTAGGGGCCTCTAGGGGCACTTAAGGGAAGGGGCTGTTGGTATTAGTGATGGAAATCCGTCGAATTTTTAGGCCGGATTCGGATTCCGGATTCTTAAAGAATCCGTCAAAAAAAGTGGCGGATTCCTGCGGATTCCGGATTCTTATTTTTGGCGGATTCCGGATTCGGATTCCGGATTCTAGCAATATTTTAAAAGGATTTTTTTTTAAATTCAAAAAATTAAGTGCTACATATGTCCTAAAAATCAATGTTCACTTCCGAGAATCGAACCAGATTTTAAAAGATATTATATACCTATAATGATGAAAATCTTTGCCTTCAAAGACGAGGAGGTTGAAAGAAAAAACGCAAGACGCTAATTTTAGCCGACCAAATAAGAATCCGGAATCCGCTATTAAAAAACGGATTCCGGATCCGGATTCCAAAATTAGCCAAAAATTGGGCGGATTCCGGATACAGATTGCCATCCCTAGTTGGTATAAATCGACACCCCACTACACATTTTATAGGTATGCCTTATCTTGGCAGATAGGTTGTTCTCTAATCCAAAATAGTTATAAACCGTCCCTGAACCTATGAGAAGCTGAACTTAGATTCAGTGTTAAAATCCCCCAACCCCCCCCCCCCCCCAATAATTTTTTTAGCTTTAAAAACAAGTATAAGGTTTATTTGGACCCCCATTGCTGAAAGGTATTCTTTTTATCTAAAATTCTAAAACATTCTAAGCCTTGGGGGACAAAATGGAATATCTATCTATACAGATATTGGGTTTGTAAAACTAGAGCGGATTTATACATCGTTGCAGAATCACTCCACGAACTCATTCCATTTAATTCCCACAGATTTTTTTAAAAATTTAAAAAGTTAATATTGTTAAGCTTTTATTTTGCTCTATTTCTTTTGCAGGCCTAATTGCAGTCGCAGGCCCGGATGTGCTCTTCAAACGGCAAAACATAAAAATCCAAAGCTGCAGACTGTAAGAGCTATATTTTGACATCATACAATGCTAGAAGATTTTTGTGTACATTTTGGAAATTTTACTCTTCACTGTTATGGTAGTCTTAGGTATAAAAATATATCAATATATGTTGCGTTTGTGCATTCTCTTCAGTACATGTAACACATTATCAAATCATAAGAACCGCAGGTGTAATTACAGCAGCAAAGACTGTCCGTATCTTCGTAACGCTAAGGGGGGGGGGGGTTGATTTTCTCAGCTGATATTAAAGATAGACGAATGAGTTATTTTTCTTTTCAAGATACCTTATACCAATGAACATTCAGAATGCAATTTACTTTGTCCGTCGGTCTGTCTGTCAGTGAAAAAAATAATAACAAGTTAGAAAGATTTCGGGATTTTTTTCTCCAAATAAATTTATTTTTAATTACTGTGTCCGAATTTCCATCCCTAGTTTACTTCATATTTAATTTCTATTGTGCTTTGTATGTAAATAATAATCGATGTTATTTTGTTATAGTTTGTGGAAGTAAAAACCCACCTATATTGAGACGAGAATATGAGCAACAGCAAACTTTTATTCCAATATTTGATTCTTTATACACAAACAAATATATTTTATATTCCAACTTTTATATCATAAATATATCTAGATGAATACTCTCGAAATTCACCAAAAGGAAAACGGTGAAGGGAATTTTATTGATTAGAAAGAGTACAGACTCGTATTATTGCAATGAATCGTATGTAACTTTAAATAAACTTAAGGATTCGTCTGCTTGGAATACCTTTTTAAGTTTGACGGATTTGGCGTCATATTGGTCTTCTAGATCTTCTACATATATCTATTTTTATTTCAAGAAGGATAGTTGTGTTCAATTAAAGGTCCCGACTCTTAGCATTTAAATAGAGTATAAATGATATCATGACATCTTAATAGAACACAAAGAAATTAAAACAAAGAAATGTTTGTTTAAATATGATAATATTTACCTCAAATTTCAGCTCTAAGTGACATTCCTTTATAATGTAGTCATTTCATTTAAAAGTAAGGCAGTGTAATATTTTAAATAGGAAAATTAACATGGATCCTTATTGCAATTGATAAAGCAGCTATGACGGGCAAATAGTAACTTATGAAAAAGAGAGGAAACCTACATATGATAATTTTGTTTGCTAATTTGAGTTTAGAATAATAATTTTTTTAAATTAGTCATGTACCTATTTAATCTGAATATAAATTTACTATTAATAGAAGATGTCAACAAATACAGAAGACAGTAGACCCTATAGCGTCAATACAATAGAGACGCTAAAAATCACTACATCATTTTTAAAAGACAATATTTTTATTCCACCTACGGCTTTCTGCTTTTAAAATGCGTTAATAAGAAAGCTTTCATACTAAGAGTAAGGTTATTTGCTTTATAAGGTTTGGGGTTCAAGAAAAAATTGTAAAGGGTTAATATATGTAGACTAAATGGCATTAAAAGAATTATAGATTATCGTTGTAATTTGAAAATAAGCATATCTGTTACATTAATGAAATTGTCAAAGTCTTCTGTATTGTACACAATATCTGTCATTCTATAATTCAAAGGGAATTATTTGGAAATTGGATCCTACAGAGATATGCAATTTTATCATTTTAGTCTAAATATTAGGCTACAAATAAAGAATATTACAACATCATAAATTAATTTTAAATACTTATTTTTTTTCCAGTTTGGCTTCAAAACCGATTAGTAGGTATTATCCACTGAAATCTGATTTTTTTTCATTTTGTTATCCGCGGAATGCTGTCATAATAAGATGCAATAAATAACTATTTTGCTTCTTATAACAAGCATAAACTAATATTTTTTACTTTTTACGATTATTTTCGAAAACCATTTTGTATGACAGAAAAAAACTCAATAAAATAGCAAATTATTAAATACTTAAATATTTTGTAACAAAAATACTGGCAAATATCAAGTTTTATCTTCAAAAATTCATAAAGAACAATAAAATGTAAATTTTGGAAGTGTAGCAAAAATAAAGATAAAAAGATTAAGATATGATGAGCAGATTTGTTGCACCCTTTCAGAAGTTACCAAAGTTTGATTGCTTTGTTTTATCAAAAAAAATGTTTCAAGTTTGTGTGTAAAGGATTACAAAAGAGGAGTTCAATCACTTCCGCATATGTGTATCATTTTTTAAAATTAACAAAACCTTTGTAATTATATGGTGCATTCTGTAATTATTCCTGCTTGGCGAATTAAAGCGAGGATTGATAACCCACAGCCCAACCCAAAATCCCAAACCCGGTTAGTAGGTTATAAAAACCCAGTGGTTTTTTGGGGGGGTTTTATTCTGCATTAAGTTGGTAGTAAATGAAAATGGATTCCTACAAAATTTCTTATATTTAGATGAATATTTTCTTCTTACTTTTATCATAACACCAAAAAGTTAGTTTTTATCGATATAGATATAGTTTATTTTAAAGCCTATTATTTAACATTTCTAATGAACCCACCAAAAAACCTGGATTTTAATGAAAAAAGAGGTTTTTAACAACCCTGATTGAGACAAATATATAACACTGTGCGGAAGTGAGGGCAAATATATAAAAAAAACCTATGTATTGTACCTGCACTATCTAATTCTATGAAAAGGAAAATGCATTTATTTAAAAAGGGGATAGTAATTAATCGCATCGTATTATAGACAGATTTCCGTGGATATTCAGATTATAAGATTAAAACATGTTTGTTATCCCGAGAGGCCGAAGGCCCGTGCTAACAAACTGGTATTAATTTATGATTTCTATTTCAATATTTGTTCAAAATTGTCTGGAATACGATGCTAAACATATTTTTCAGTTTGACTGAGAACCGGTTTTAATCTAGCCGATTATAATCGAAAGCCATACTGGATAGTTAGGGATTCTAATCTTTATATAATGTAAGAAATGATATTAAGATTACGGATGATGTTTTCTGTCTTATATATAATTTGATTATCAGTCATGTTAATTTATAATTTTTTCTTTTTCTTTCCCACCCACATTTGTTTTAAATTTTCCGCTTTAAGAAAAGAAAATTTATTTCCTGAATTTCCTTAAATCGGATAGGTACACCTTTTTACATACAAAATGGGTTTACCCATCTTCAACAAAGGTTAATCTATCCAGGTAAAAGATAAGCATATCTATATTATATGTGACTACTCTCCAAAAAAAAAACTATATGTTACAATGCGATAAATATAGATTTAATATCTTAACCTCGTAAATCAGGGACGTACATAAAAACCATAGTTAAAAAGTAGCTTTCGCTACAAAATATAAAATTACCCAGGTACACCGCCAGCCTCCATGTTATTAGCCAGAGTGACGTCATTGCTCCAGACATCATACTGCCACTTCCTGAGCCCCAGGACTCCGCAGAGGACCCTGCCAGTATGGAGACCAACCCTCATATTCAGATCAACCTCAGTAGCCTCAACTACAGACCTACAATAATATTTCGTTGTAATCTATTAATCTTTAACGAAAACGATAATGCTGCAATTGTTTTCTCTTAGCCAATGGGAGGTGAAAATCTACACGTACTCATAAAAATGTAAAGATTTAAGTATCTTGCAATCTATAATACAAAGTAGAACGATGTCTGTCTGTCCGTCTGTCTGTCTGTCTGTCCGTCCGTCTATCTGTCTGTCCGTCCGTCCCTTAAGATCTCGGTAACCACTGAACCGATCGGATTCTACTCTTCAGGGAATATACCTACTGGTCCTGTGGTGGTTTTAGGCTATTTTCTTGGGGGGTGGGACACACCCAACCACAACCCCCTAAAAAGCAAAAAATCCCCCCCATTTTTTTTTGTAGGGGATTTCCTTGGTCCTTTTACGTATTTCGCCCAAATTCTTTTTTTATCACCTCTTTGGGCAAAGCCTAGGGGCGAAGCCGCTAGTTGTTTTAAAAAGGAAAAGAGACAAGAAAAAATCACCCAGGGCCCTGTGATTAGCAAACCCATCAATATATTTTATCCTTCCAGTCATCATACTTTTCAAAGTACACATTTTTTTAATGTATTCCAAAACACGTGCATATATTTGTCCTTGCTATTCATCTTGCATTACTTTTTTTTCAAGCAAAGCTTTTTTTGTTTAAACAACTCTAAACACATTTTGTACTTTGCCAATTTTTCCTTCTGAAACTTGTTGTAAAGTAATTTGTTGTGAGCATGCGAAACTTTAGCATTTATTTGCATAACCTGTGAAAAGTGTGGGTGTACTGTACATATTTATAATTTAACTTCATTACAAAGTGCGTTGTAACCAGGTATGGACCAGTTCCTGTATTTAAAAAGTCATGGTCGGCTGTTCAGCACAAAAAAAGTGATATTACAACCAACTCTTTGATTATCTTATCTTTATCTGCTTGTCCTAACTGTACTAGGTGATGAGCTGTGCATTCTTCTGATAATCCTTTTTTTTTACGTAAGGCGCCATTCATGGCAACAGTAATATTAAATATCTAAATTTCACGGAAATGGCTTCTGTTTTTAAACACATGTTTTGAGATGATATTATTTTGCAACTGTATCCATATTTTTGCAAACATCGAAAATTGGCACATGCTTCTGTGTTTCCATGTTTCTCCTTATCTTTTACAAAACAATAATAGTTTGTTGGCTAGGTGGGAAGATTGAGCCTGACAAAAACAAGTGTTAAGATTTTGGCTGCTGACAAATACTTACACAATACCTTAATACTAATCTTTCAACTCTTCTCAAATATCTTAAATTTAGAAGACAGGGAAGGGAAATTTCTGCCTTTTGTAGAAAAATATGTAAGGGTTAGGGTTTTGGAATAGCAAAATATTTTTTTTAAATCCATTGTTCTTTTCCTATTATTTTTTAATGAAATCTTCTAATTTTTAACATGTACAAAACGGCCTGCTTAATTGCTTCAAGATCCATGTCAGATCTATATAGGAAATAAATGTCTATAAACGAGCTCAAGTTTTCCAAGGAATATTTGTTTAAAACTCATAGTGCTCCATTAATCCATAATAAACTCTCATTGCCCAGAACGATAAGACCCATTATTTTACTTTATTAAAATTAAATTCCTTTTTTAAATTTCATGTTGCTATTTACCTTATATTGATGTATTTAATTTCTAATCATAAAAAAGAAAATTTAAATTTATAATATAATAAATTTAAGAAAACTCTATTTTAAAAGAATTCGATTGTGGCGACACTTTGTGTGTTCAAATATTAAACTAAAATTATAATCATCATCATTAACCCTTTGGTGATGGTAATGTAAAGAAAAAAATATAATTTAAAAAATCTTTTTAAAATCATTTAGATTATTAAATATTTACTTTCTTTTAGATAGTAATGCCGGGTGAGGAAAATAGATTTATTGAGAAATAGATATGCATATAGAAAACTAGCCAATAGGGAGATAATTATATCGAGCCAACTCTAGTCACTTATATATTTAGAACTATTTTAACAAACTCGCCTGTAGTAAATAAATAGTATACCTTATAGCATCAATCATGTCTAATCCCATTTCCACAGCATTCTTCGCGTGCTCAGAACTCGGCTCTAAATCAAGTTTTTAATGTTCAGATCATTTTTTAAAGTTTTAATAAATGATCCATTGTTGCCATTTAATTCAAATTTGGTGGCGGTTTTCCACCCTTTATAAGGATAAATATTTTTTATATAGTTCATTTTATTATTATATTTTTTTTTTATTGAGAAAGGTCAAGATTTTATATGAAAATCTAAATGAAGGCTTTTTTTGGATTAAAGGCCAGGGAGGGAGGGGACGTTGGTATGTAAATTACACTGGTGCCCAAAGTTTCCTATACGTTATCGAAATGTGATTGGTTGGTTCCAAGTAAAACTTTTTAACCATTATTGTCCAATACTCCATTCCTTAAAGTCCCAGTTAAAGGTCGATTTGGATATTTTACAACAAAAAAATATAAATATGAAACTTTTGTCCCATAAGTTTCCTGTAAAAAAAAAGAGCTAAACAGGATTTGTATAAAGCTTGATAATAATATTAATATATATAATACTCTTGATCTCTTGTTATAGTAACCAGATAATCGTCACTTAATCCCCCCTCTATAGTTTACATTATTATATTACAGTTTATCCTTTCATCACAATTAGGAATTAATATCATTTAAATGAACCCTCAACATAGTCATAGATTTATTATTCTAGATAACCAATGAGACTCAATAATCCGTCAGTCTAGCAGACACTTTTTGTTTATATGTATTCGTCTCATAAGATTATATCACGTAAGACAAGCGACAAAATTTTCGGACAAGCAAATTTCCACAAGCTAAAAAATTAGGATCATAGAAAGAAAACGAAGTAGCGGGTTTCGACGTATTTTCTTTTCAAAGTAGCTTTTGAGAGGTTATTTTAGGTTAGGTTAGATAAATGTTAATGATTGCCCTTCAGGGTTATAGCCCCCCGCAGGGGCTAGAAATCGGAGAAAAGCTACTGTGCAAATACGACAAAACCCGATACTTCGTTTCTTTTCATGATCCAAAAATTATATTACCTGGCAATCCAGCAACACAATAATAACAATCTCCAAGAATCTTGATTCTCAAACAATGATTCTCCTAAACAATAAATAGATATATGAATAAGCAGGGATATGGGGATAGGACGATGGGAGATTAATCTATCCATTTTGACTTTCACCCAAATCGAAAAATTATTATACAACAGTTTGACAATCTTTTTTTTTGAGATTGGGGGAAAGTGTATTTTTCTTTCATTGACCTCTTCCCACTGCGAATTTTAAAAGAAAAAAAGTTGACCCTCAAAATTTCACCTTAAAGTGATACTTTTCTAATAGTTTATAGTCCACTAACTCGTAAGCAGTAAGAATTCAAATCCATTAAGTTCCTTCTAACGAGATATTGGCAACTTTTTGCACACATTTTCGCAAACGGCAATTATTTCCTTTATTTGAAGTTTTGGATAATAACATTTTCATAAAAGTTTTCAGTAATAATCATTTAAGATCCTTGTTGAGAAAAAATAACTGAAAAAATGTGTTTCCATGCAAAATAAGCTTAAAATCTAATGATTTTAAATTTTTGCGATTTAATGGTAAAAAAGAATATTTTTTTGCTTTTTGATAGCCTGAATATGTTTAATTTTGTTTTTTATATAATCTATTCTTTGAAAAGACATGCATATTCTTGCAGATTTTAAAAAAAAATTAAAAAATCAAAAATCGAAATTAATCAAAATTTATCTATAGCCTTTGAAAAATACTTTTGATAATTTTAACCTATATAATCAATAAAATCAATGAAAAATAAAAAAGTTTTATAAAACAAACTTTTGGAAAAGGTTTAAGATAACTTCATAAAATTAGCATTTAAGTAGGATATTTTTCTTGTCTATTTTAAAAATGCAAATTAAACATAGTTAACGAATATTTAATTAGCAAGAATAGTAATAAAATATTTCAATAACTACTTAAACCTTTTTGTGGCTATGTTATTTATTTAAACAGAAAATCTATTTTGTCAGAATTATAAAAATAATGAAATATTTTCAAACAAGCTTGCAAAATAAACGTAATTTTATCAAACTTCCTCACAGTTTTTAGAAGATATTGTTGTAAAATATTAATTATTAAAATAAAATCTTTAATTTACAATGTTTAAAACACCTAAAAGTAAATTCTAAGCAAAATTAGATTTATTCTCTAGATTTAGAGTAGTTGCGCTACTTAAAAAAACATCTAGTATTGAAACCTACAGCTGATCAAAAATCAATAGTCATAAATTGGTGGTTTACAGATATCTAAACATATATAATAATATATACACCTTACAGATTTATTTTTAAGATGGAATGTAAAGTATATTATACGAGCTGTCATTTAGTCAAATTTTAAACAAAATAATTTTCATTAATTCATTAACAAAAAATAATGTTATAAATTTAAACTCACAAAGAGACTATTGTGTATTTTAATATTATGTTCTTTCTGCAATCTGATTCAAAACAAACTTTTTCTCTCATTCAAGTCAGGGATGAGTTTAGTACCAAAAAAAATAGAACAAGTTGAAATACTTTTGATTTAATTTGATATTATTGTATAATATTTCTTTTATATATAATTTAAGAAATATATTTATAAAATATTTACCTGTCATAAAGACGACATATAAAAACAACATCCTTATAAGGAAATTAAAATCTATTTTCAAAATTTTCAAATTCATTTTATGCTTAAGAAGGGACGAGAAGGAATTGAAATTCAACATTAACTTGTTATTTTGCTTGTATATTTATCATATTTGTTTACAGTTTATTGGTAAAGTTTGGTAATACTTTATTTCGAGTCTATGCCATTGTGAATTCCCAGAAACTTGATAACAAGAAGTGAAAAAGGGGACTCTGCAACTTTTTAAAAGACCTTAAAAAAATTAATAAATTGTGAATATTCTTTCTGTTTGACTTTTTTTCTGAAAAAATAATATTGTTTTCTGAATGATTATTTTTATTGTTGTTTGTGTATATAAATAATGTTAACCATACAATACAAGTATTTACATTTGTTCATTAAGTTCCATACAACATAAACCTTACAAAGATAAGCATTCATATACTTCAGACAGTTAGGAACACGGAACCAAGCCTTACAAAGTAATAATAATATATCTATCTATTATATCAAAAATGACTCAAATAAAATTGTGCAAATAAACCAATTAATTATTTGGCCGGATCTAATCGCTAACATCCAAAAATTAATTACTATTCAATTATTTTCTAAACATGTTATTTTAACAAATACTACTAGCCCAAATATTTTTAAAAGCGAAGCTTTTCTATAATTATGGTCGGTCCGTCCGTACGTCCGTAACGGATAGCTTTTTTCGTTTATTTAAGCATGTTAGAATTGTCCTATCGATTTCAAACTTTGCATGGTGATTCCTGTAGAAGTTAGGTACGAGTTAGATAGCGTAGCAACTCTATAATCATTACCAGAATGTCCGTACGTCCATTTTAAACATGTTGATTTTTTTTTACATTTTTAACAACAAATTTGTATGTGACCTAATTATCCGATTGGTCTGATTTTTGGTATACTGATTCCTGAGACAACAAAGTACAATATTATAAACTAAGCAACTCTATAATCAAGTCAAAAAAATGTAAGTATGTCCAAAAACAAGTGTTAATGTCCGTTTGTCCTACCGTTTTAGAGCTTCACTTTTATGGATGTTATCATCCTTGTTTTGTCATTGAATTGTTTCATAATTTTGTCCTCCTTCGAAAAATAAATAAACAACAATTTATAATTTACATAACGTTGTAAAGTTGTCACACTTGGTTTCATGTTCTTAGTTGGGACATATTCGATATTCTTAGAATATTGATGAACTAAAGGAAATGTTTCTTTAATATAGGTTAGGTGCTGGCATGACCAAACTATTACGTTAAACAAGGACAATTTTAGACCAAATAATGTTCATAAAAAAGTATCATTTAAAATAATATAGATGATTTTTATTTACTATAGCTGTATATTTTCCATAAATTTTACTTAGCCTTGCAATGAAAGATTTAACGAAAAAGATGTTTTATTCAAATTATTTGCTGATATTTTTATTGAATATTTAGAATACACTAAAAATGTTCTTGACCTAAATAAATATGCAACACCTCTCTGTTTTAAACAATAATATTTCATGGACTTTAAACTTGCATACATTTTTTAGATCAAGTTGAAAATATAAGCAAATTTATAGACAGCTAGTGGCCAAACTGCTAAAAAATATAACATTCGGTCGTATATTAGAATAATAAAAACCCTATAATGTAAAGGGAGCCCCAGACTAGAGAAAATTCGCGCCAAATAGTTTTTTAGTGCTTCTGAGATCCCCGGGCATTATTGAAAATATCGGTTATCTAAATGCTTTCTATGTCGATTTACGTGGCTAGACTGTGTATTCAGCCGTTTGGTAGCTAGTATCCTACAAAGTTGTAAAAAAAACATCTCTCATTGTCCAAAGGGCTTTCTTCATATTTTCGACATGGTCTAGTTTTTTTTATACATCAAACTGTCAAGTTATGCTGCTTGCGAATTATTAATATTTTTTGAAGATTAATAAAGATTACTTTCTTGATTTTCCAGCTTAAAATTCTGAGAACAAAATATTTGCTAAACCAGGATAACACAATCCATTAAGGAAGATTTTAATGAACAGTTTTTTTAAGAAAACTGTTTTGAAAGATTTTTTGACCCACTTGGAAGTTTGATTTGATTTTAAAAATACTAATATATTCAATATTTCTGCATTTAAAATCTGAATATAATAAATCTCACGAAATTTATTTAATTTAAGAGATCTTGACTGATACACAAATCAACATTGACTGAATAAGTAGTAAACACATTTTCTCGTATTTATTCGAATCCGGTGGATAGGAACCGGTTCTCATCCATACGAAAAAACTATGTCTAGCATCGTATTATATCCAGCTTTCTACGAATATAGAAATGTACAATCATAAGATTAAAACCAGTTTTTTTAGCCATTGCCTTCGGCACCTCGGGGCTAAAAAAACTAGTTTTAATCTCATAATTGTACTTTCTATATCCGCGGAAAGCCGTTTATAATACGATGCGAGAAATAACTAGTAAATGTCAGGTAAAGAAAGGCATATATAATTACAATACTAACATTGCAAGAACGAAAAACGTATTGATTTTATACTAGTTTTGGTAAAGTTTAAAGTTCAAAACAATCTACATGTTTAAATCAATAACTAAAGTCATAGTCGTATTAATAATGCTAATGTCTAATGTTTGACTTAAATATGTAGCTAGTTGCAGAGTAGTTACTATACCAAAAATGAAATATAAAAGAACAAACAGAGAGAATACAATGTTAAATTTTGGGTCACATACAATCTTGATTCATCTTACAAAAATTAATTTGACAAAATATAGAACTGAAACATAATTTTGTACAAAAATATTGATCTATTTAATTAAATATACAATCTTACTTTGAAAACAAATGAACCAATTACAACTAATGTTATGTGACAGAGGATTCATCAAAATAATTTATTCAGGCTCTAACAAGAATATACAGGGTGTCCCAAAAACAAAAATTATAGATATTTTATTCACCTCAAAAATAAGGCCGTTTTGATACGTGCAAGGTTTTAGAGTTACAAAAAAGGACATAGCATAGATTTAAGTATTCTTATTGCGAAAAGGAGCGTACATTTTTTTCATATTCTCTTTGGAACCTAATTTGTCTTTTGAAACTGGAAAACGCAGCATTATTAAAGACAAATATTCATCTTATTAATCATAGTGTCACCTAGCAATATATCTAAAATCATCAGAGGATCCAAACAGTACCCCCTCTCACTTGTTTTTATAAATTTGGAGTAAAAAATTGTGGTTTGTTGTCAGGAATCCGAATAGGTATATTCCACAAATACAAAAAAAAATATATAGTGGTCAAATGAAAAGGTCGTTATTACTGATAAAAAGACTACCAAAAAATAGCTGAAATCACGAAGCATAACATATATTTTCTCTCTTTTTTGATGCTTTATATATTTACTACAATAATGTTCTGAATTCGGTTAGGTAATTTTAATCCATTAGTCGATTTCTTCAAGCCATTTTTTTTATTAAACCACGGCAAAAGAAAATCTGAGAAAAAGAGTCAGATATCCATTACTAAATTTTGATGCTTGGGAATATATTTTGTACAGTAATGTGTAAAAAATCCAAACTGAATAAAATTACTTACATTTGCGAGCTGGTCAAATCTTCCAAAGAGTTCATTGAGCAACCTGACCAGATCCTGGGCTGAGCACTGAGACGAAAGGGTTGTGAAACCAACAATGTCGGCAAACAAAATACTAAAATAAAATAATTTTCAAAACATGATTATTATTAGTAAAATATAAATTATTTTTGCAACGAAGCTACTTCATAACATGTTACTATTCCTGGATATTCTAAAATATTATCAGCTTGTCGTTGTTAAGCTACTTTTAGTTTCAATAAATTAGTGGTAAGTTATGTGTGTCGTCATTTCCTACCAGCAGCAGCAAAGCTGAATGTATATTTCTTATTTAATTTTCATTAGAAAAAAAGAAATAATTAGGTTGGAGCAAAATGATAAAACCACGAAGCATACATAATTAGCCATTTATAAAACCATTGTGCCATTTCTAGAACTTGCAATCATTTTCACTTTCTCTAGTATTTAACAAGAATAATTATATTATAAAAGGCATTATATATTCTTTTTGTAAAATTAATTCATGCTAAAAAAAGTATAGTATTTACTTCACCACGTTAAGCTGCGGTAAAATCAATCTGAGTTCATATGAATGTCAAGAGAATAATATAAAAGTATAATGTATATATTATAATTTGAGTTTTAATAATTTACTAACAATTTTCATGTATTTAAAGATCATTTTAGACAAGAGAGGAAATTATTTAGTAAGATGTCAAAAAGTAAAATAAGCAAATATCACTGATTAGCAATTTTATGAAACGACATTAAATAGTGAGGTAATAGCATTGATTAAGAGTGTTTTAGAGCAGAAAAATATGTCATTCTCTTCATTTATCTGTAATCCTAACTAAAGAATCTTATTTGAATAAATATCTTTCACAAATCAACTTTCTTTAATATCGAAATACAAATAAAAATTTAAAAGCGATCAAAAGCAGAATTTAAAACATAAAAAATTGCGGGAAGATTAAAACGAAGAAAAATTAGAATATTCCACTCTATGACATCATAGTGAATTCATTCCTTTGCAGTTATTGAGAGAGCAGAATTTATTATGATTCTCATTAAAAATATTTCTCTAGTTATATAGAAGTTGTATAAATTATCAATTTGCAAGGATGGCTGGTGGGCTCCAATTAGAAAGAAAAGAAAAATAATATGTATATTTATTCAAATTGGTCTGTTATTAAAATTAGTTTTTCTTGTAAAAGAACAACTTATTAGTAAGTTATTAGATTTGCAGTTTAACAATTAAAAAGAGTCCTATGAATCGTAGATTTCTACAATTTGTCTACATAAATACTCTTCAAAAATAATATCACTTCAAAATTCAAACTACATTACCTACAGAATTCTGTACCTTGATGAAACAAAATCTAGCATAATCCTTTTATAAAAGTAACAGGGTGTCTTTATGTTTGTGTGTCTGACTGATATGGTTCCCCTTTACAGTAAAGCTTCTTATAGGTCTAAGGAAGGGTTATAAATATTTTGGAGAAGGGTACCACCACTCTTCCAAGAGAAATCACCCCAAGAAAAAAATCTTTTCTTTCTTTATGGGTTGACATCCTATCCCTCCCCCTCCCCTTCTTTACTCAAGTGCCCCTAGACGCCTCTAGATGCGTAGCCACTAGTTGTATATAAAGTGTAAACTGACCTGACATTTTCATGTCTCTGTATGTATATCTTGTGGAACTGTCCCTCCACAGGTGACATGATGTCTCCCTTCATCTCCACAGCAACATGCTGAGGAAGAACGGATAATAACAATCTCTCCTGAAATTAAAAGAAATATGTTATGTTTAATTCTAAGGTTATCGATTCTTTTGTTATCCGTCCTCCAAAATTGTGAGCTTTCTTGTCTGAAGCTTAATATATCGATAACTACTAGATCGAATAGGTTGTACTCTTCAGGAAAGCTTTGAAAAGGCCTTGTGGTGGTTTAAAGCTATTTTCAGACCCACTACGCCCGCCCCTAGAAGCTAGGTACGAATCAACCTATTCTTTATAATAAGTTGATAGCAAGTCATCTATACACAACCAAAAACTATTTTTTCAAAAGTTGTTTATGAGCAACTGCGTTGATATCTGACCTGTGAAGCCCTTTATCTGCAGATTTCACGTCTATCTTAACTAAAAAAATATTTCTTTATGGCTATTACTTAATGATTTTAAATTATTTCCAATGTAAACGTGTCATTGATTAAATCTTAGCCTGCTCAAAAACAATACACCCACAAAATATTTTGTTTAAATAGGAAAATCTATAAAAAAAAAATTATATTCTATCCAAAAATAAGAAAGCTAGGCAGAATTTTAATTTTGTAAAATGAAAAACACAAGTTTGTTTAAGAGTCTGTCTAAAATTGCCGGCAGAAAATATTGTAAAAGAGTCATAAAGTTTTTATGAGCTAGTTTGCAACGAAGGAATATAGGGATACAATATTACAAATCTTTACCCAAAATCTTTGCCTTTGATTTCAGTTCATTAATTGGACAAGCCATTTCAAAGATTTTGTAAACTAACAAGCAACAACTTGTATTTTTTTAAATTCTTAGTTAGTCTATATATTTGTAGTACAATTTCAAGTTTGTTTAATATCCTTTTCCCCTGAGGAGACCCGGTAGATAAGGCACTCAGAGTTTTATTTAGCTTTCAAGAGTGGACAAACTTATTTTAAACTATCTGCCTTAATTACGTGTTAATTAAGCTCATTTTTTCATTAATCATCATTACGAATATTAGCTTAAATATAACATTGACACTGATAAGTCAAGGGAAAGAAAAGGAAAACTATTTTTCTAAACTTGATTTTAGAAATCTTTAGTAATAACACTGACAAGAATGTTCCCAATAAACTTAACACCATAGGAATATAGTTTTGCCACATAATTGCAGATCTATTAGCTAATTTGATTGATGTATCTTTAAAATTTAGATGAATAGGGATACGAATCATTTTGTAGAGTAACATAGAGCAAAACTCATACAATTTTTTTAAAAATAATAATAAAATCATTATTAAAAATTTGCTATGCAACAAATATATCAAACTTAACTTGTTTCTGTTCATTGATGTTGTCTCTGTTGTGTGTTTGTGTGTGTGTGTATGAGTGTGTGTGTGGGTGCGATTGTATGTGTGAGCTGTACACTTGAGTTAAAAGGGAAGATATTTTGCATGAATTCAGAAAATCCAGGAATTTAGGGATCGGACAATGGGAAAATTTATCAATCTTACCTCAAATAAATGTTTAAAAGTTTGCCTTTTCAAGTCTTTAATTATTTGGGGGAGAAAAGTGTGTAGATTTATAAATATTTAATGTCCGTGAACTCCATGTGGACTACTAGAATACAGTACACTGTGCGCTGAATATAATGTTAGCAAGCTTTTATCCACCACAAACTTTAGATTATAGATAGCAACAAATTCAAGCATTAGTGGAGGTCAATTTGTTATCATAGCTAGTGCAGCTACATTTAATTTTGCCTATAAAATACTGAAAAACATTTTAGTTTAATCATCTATTTTCCATTATCCAGTATTTTTCAATTTATGCTGTAAAATCTAGTGTTCAATCTATAAAACAAAGTAGAACGATGTCCGTCTGTCCCTCAAGATCTCAGTAACCACTGAACCGATCGGATTCTACTCCTCAGGAAATATACCTACGGGTCCTCTGGTGGTTTTATTTTCTTGGTGGGTGGAACATCCTCCCCCCCCCCCAAAAAAAAAAATCCCCTCCATTTTTTTCTTCAATATGTTCGAAAATAGTAGGTGCACCTCCATTTTTCTATTTATTTTTTTAAATATGTTCGAATATTTTTTTAAATAAGTGGTTGCATCTCCAATTTTTTTTAATTTCCTCTTGGGGCAAAGCCCCTAGAGGCTCGGGCCGAAACCGCTTTTATAAATATATTTCAGTTACATAAATTAACCATCATAAGTTTTCTCTTATAAGTGAAACGATCAATATTGAATTGGTCGTTTATGACAATACATACTTTAATTTGTTTATAGAAGAAAATCTATAAAGTTTATAAATATTCGATGTCTACTAATGTATTAGTGTAAAGACCTGGATAAAATAAAAGAGGTAAAACACAAATATTTCATGTAATTTTACACCCAGACAAATCCCAAAACATGAACATTTGACCACTTTTACGACAAGGCAAATTTTTCAGAAATTTTATATCGTTGGCCTTTCAAAGAATAATGTTTCTCATCAAATAAATTCAAAACTTTAGCCTCAAAATTTGTTTTCAATGTTTATGCTCAAAAAGTTGACAAATCTCAGTCCCAATTGTACGCGTAACCTTATCCATAAACGCGTTTGGTCACAGTTTATCACAGCTGTAGCCAAATTCAATTTCATAAATAGTTGCAGCCGCCGAAAAATATATGTTGAAGCTGATTGCAGCTGAATTAGTAGACAAGCATTTTTTTTAGCCCTTCTCCATTAATCATTATCCATAAGCCGCATTTTTTCCAATTTTCCCTAGTCGCAGCTAATCCACTATCAAAAGTGCGGATGCCGAGCCATGCTCGCAAAATATACTAAAATAATCTAAACTTAATTTTAAGGATTGTGTAAAGATTATTTAAGTAGCGAAACGTGAAAATGAAAGAGCCCTGAGGCTAAACAAAAATAGGCATAGGTTTTTAAAGTATTTAATTTGAAGATAAATATTAAATTTGTGGTTATATTTAACAAACCATTTAATAAATGTGTTATTGATTGATTCAGAATTTCTGTTCTATTTTGATTTATTATTGTTTAAGTCTTAGTTGGTGTCTGTGCGCATATCTAGTCAGCCATCTAAATTTTTCGCTTTGATATTTCATTGTCCAACTACACATATTGATGTTTTTTTTGTAGTTAAAATTAAAAACCCTTTCCTTATGAAATTTGTAGGTATATCAATCTCCTTCGTTTTGGTGGTAAAAAAATAAACTATGGAATTTTTGGCTAATATAATCTAAATTTAAAATTGAAAACATTAAAGAAATCTAGAGACAAAATTTAATTATGCAAATGTTCCAGAAAAAAATACCTTTTTTCCAAGGATGAGGAATGTGAAATCTAAGATTCTTATATTTAAAATATTTTTTCCTCAGTACAAGATTGTTCTTCTATAGTGCTTACCCTCAATGTGCCTGTGAATCACTGAAACCACCCCAACAGTGACCCAAGATCAAATATAACCTAACCTAACCTTAAGTAATATAAACAAACACACAAAAACTTCGTCCCTTCTTATTTTTATTTCAATGCAATAGTAAAAAGGGTGCTGGGCTCTGTTCACAACAAAACGCATGTCCAATTTTTTTAGCTTATAGACTTAAAAGTTAAAAAAAACTTTCCTCATATTTTACTTCCCTTATCCATCCCTGCCTTTGCTAGAGTTTTCACGTCTGCCTTGTCTGTTAATTTGTGTAAGAAATTTTCTAAAGGTTCCAACAATTTAAATCATTACTTTTCTTTAACACAAGTACAATTTTGTCAGTAAAAACGACATTATAACTATCATTTTTTTATATAAGCCTGTGATAAAGAAAGGTCACAGAAAATGTAATTTTGAACGACAAGCTTTTGAACATACCTAGGTATTTAAAACAGGACTATAAATAGATTATACATAAATTTTATTTATAAAAAGAAGAAGGGCGGTTGTGCGGTCATACCTCCTTAATTATATAAAAGCTACGGAACTAAAAATTCAAACATATGGTTTGGTGATAAATAAGATCCACCCAAATATAGACAATAATGATAGGTGTCTTTAAACATCAAGTTATAAAACTATTATTTCTGTCATCTAAAATTTGTCTAAATTTTAATGACTGGTTACCGAATTTTTAAAAATCCACCTTGTTTTTTAGCATAAAATATTTTACTGCAAACTAAACTTTTAGAAATATAATTTAATTTCTTGGAGTGTGTACATTAGAATATCTTATTCTAATTTTAATAACATTACTTTGTTTTCTGGAGGTGTTTAGGAATAAATGGTAGGGTTATCCTTTTATAAAAGTAACAGGATGTCTTTGTGTGTCTTTCATTTCAAAACTAAAATTCATTTATCCCCCCCTTCTTCTATGAAGTGTCCCTAGGCCGATAGTAAATAGTAAAATATGACTCACCAACTTTTCATTTTCATCCTCCATGTCCAACCTGGCAGCAATACAGTCCCGAGTGTCCAGGAACGCCCTACGCTGACCCTCCTCCGTCAGGTTGTGGATGAAAAGACCGACCAGATTGACCGCCAGAAAGACAAGAATGTTGGCCGCCAGCTGCTGCCACATGTCCAGAAGGAGTGGCGGCTCCAGGACAAGGACAGTCACAATCACATGAATCAAGGCAATTCCAAAAGAGAAAGATGCTGCTATCCAACTCCTGAAAAATGAACAAAACGTTAATCATATAATTTCCCATTCAATTTTTCGGATCCACCCAGCATGTAGGAATACCTATCATAGAATTTAGTAAATGTACTTTTCTAAGACCTACTCAATATTTCCTTGCATTTATAAACCATTTGTTAGAAATTTATAGATACTTTATAATTGAATGTTTAGAACGTATGTTTATTAGGGAAAAAAATCAAAGCAATTCCCTGTTGTCGCCATAGAAGCTAATCACACATTTTTCATAAGAATAAAAAGCATCCTTTACTTTAGTTTAGACTACATGAAGTGAATCTTCAACTTTTAAGTAAAATAGATAAAAAAAACATGTACTATACGGGTCATGCGTGTAATCATTCCGCAAAATGATTTTTAGTTATCTAGATCTTAACGGACACAGCAAAAAACCCTTATTCCTTTATATTGATGAATTGGTAAGATTTAAGTATAATTTTAAAGAGGGGTCGGAGAAGTGGGACACTAGTCTATGTAAGAGATTCTACCAAAATTTTCAATCAATTTCTTGAGAAAATATTAAACTTGTTCTCTTTCCAATCAAACTTTTAATTGATGTTTTTACATCGGCTAGTGAAGCTGGGTTCACTCAAGAGAAATGAGAATCATTGGTTCTAGTATATATATCTGGGGTCAAGTGTGCAACAAATTAAAACTTTTATACCATGTACTAGGATGTCTAGCTTAAATCAATTTATCAGTATGAATATCCTTTTATACTTTGTTTACATTAACGTGTATAGGGACAAGTAGTCGTTATATTAAAAGATAATTAATATATGCTTTTCCAGTATAGCTTCGAAACCAAAAAAATATTTTGTGGATAAGAACTGGTTCGCAACAACACAGAAAAATCATGTATTGTATCGTATTGATCCAATTTTCTACGAATATAAAATCAGTATAACTATTATCAATTTAAAGTGCGTTCAATTTATTTCTGTTTATTTAAATCCTATGAGCAATCTTTTATATTGTATAGAATTTCAATATTGATTCTAGAATACAAATGGATGCTATTTATTTTTCTGTTGTATTAGAGTTCTCTAACTATCAATATAAATAGTTAGAGAGTAGAATAAGAATAGATACTAACACATCTGCATTGTATAGATTACAAATTGTCTCAAATCAGAACATTACTATATCAGTTACTAGCGGCTAAGCCCCTAGAGGCCTATAGGGGCACTTGATGGAAGTAAATTTAACATTGTAATTTAAAAATTGTTGGTTTTTTTTTGGGGGGGGGGATGTCAGGAAGTAAGGGAGGGGACAATGGATCGAATATTCAATTTTTAGGAGTCTCAGACTTTGGGGACTGGCTTAAAGGGAATGTGCAAGAATTTAGCAGTTTCTGACTGAGTTTGGGGACTTGCGCATAGAATGCCGCTACTCGTTATGCATGTTTTGAATATTGCAGACGGGGGGAAGGGAAATAAACACTCGTTGTGTTAGTTTGGAATGTAGCAGACGGGGAGAAGGGAGGTGGGGGAAAGGGGCAAGGGAAATAAACAGAATAAAAAGGGGCAGTCATATTCTTGCTAGCAGCTGGCCGGGTCCAATAATGTTTTAATATAAAAATCACACCAAAAAACCTCAATATATTTCATCAAAAACAAGTTGTGATTTCACTTTACATGACGCTATTGAAATCTATTATTCAATTAACAATCCCTTTATAATTTCCTACAAATTTATTGGATTAAACTGGATTTCATGCCCTTTCTTTGATAACTCTTATATTGAATTAATTGCCCATTGTCCCCTCCCTTACTCCCTGGGGGGATGTCCAGGGGTTCTTTTTCTTGGGAGGGTGCAATCCTCCCCCAACATAGTTATAAATTTTTCCAGGACCTATGCGAGGCTTCATTGTAAAGAAGAACCACGTCTAGCGATTTGCGAGATCCTTCAGTACAGACACACAATATCTTACCCAAAAAGGAAACCCACATAAACACTTAGCGAATGAATAAAATAAATTAAAATTTAAAATCCTAAGAAAAATTTATGCGGGTTATTATTCTTATTTTTAACTCGGCATTATGATTCTACAGGTGTTGAGTACATTTTTGGTACCCCTTTAGAAAATGCTTTTAAACAGTTTGAAATGATTGTATTGTACATAATTGAGAAAACTAAAATATATTGCAAGACTAGACATACAAAAACAAAATTGATTCTACGTAATAATAACAATCACGAAATGTAAAATTTATTAAGGGAATTTACAACTGCTATGTACATAGGAGGGAGAAAAACATGTTTGTCAATGAAATTCTATATTTATTATGGTCTGTTAAAACCCTGGGTAGTACAATTTAAATCAAATTAATTTTATTTCTTGTTTTAATATTTGTCGCAGCCAAAACCATATCAATCATTAATATCATGTATTAAATTTTCTGGACCAATATGACGCTTTCATTTATAACTAAGACTAAAAATCACCCTGCTATCTTTTTATTAACCTCTTAGGATATCTCATCTTAATGCCTAAAATCGTCCTATTTCATCAATTTCAGTTATAAATCAATTAAAGAGATTGCTGGGCAATGAAGAATTCTTGACAATTCCAAACTCGAAGCTCTCTTGGAAAGATTAACTGAATAGTTTCATCTGTCTGTGAGAATTCAAGTGAAATACAAACATCTTACAGCGTTGATAAATACGATAATTACCTCAGAGGAAGCATGGAGTAGACAACGAATGTAGCAAAGACGATCTCCCAAACACCATCGACAAATTCATGACGCGGCATTGACGGAGCACCACTCCACACAAACGGTACTAAAAATATAATAATTACCTAGTTTATTTATAAAATTTAGATTTTATACCACTACCCATTTATTGGAATGATATGGTATTTTTTTTATAAAAATCAGTTTTATAGTAAATTGGCATCAAAACTACACATTTGATTGATTCGAAGAGACATTTGAATAAGGGTAAAAAAGTTTTAATTATAATTGATGTATTAAACAGTGCAATCCAAGCTTTTGGAAAAAATCAAATCGAACATTTATTCTAATAATTGCATATACTTTTAAAACTACATAAGTAAATCTGTATTGAAAGACTTTATGACATTAACGAAAAATATATTGAGATAACTTTTTAAGGTTTAATTAAAAATGATGTATCTCAATTTTTTTAAAAAGATTTTTATCTTGATTTTATTTTTATGTTTGAATGACGTCAAGTCGAATTTAATTAATCTAACAATTTTGTAATTATGTTCGAAAGAATTTTATAAAAACTTACATAATTTTTATCAAAAATTTAAATAAATTAATCGTTATTGATAGAGGAACAATATTTTCATTATTTACATCATTGTTAATTAAAAGTCCCTGGCTTTTAGGAGTGTTCCAAAACACAAAACTGTAAAAAGTCACGCAGGTGTTAATTTACAGACAGACATCCTATAATTTTTAAGAATCCTACCTGGAAGAGCTAGGACACAGAAACTTGTTGAGAACATGAGAATACCATAGCACACATAATCCAGGTACATATCATCAACAGTGCGCGTGCACAGAACTAAAAACATCATAACAAAGACTGCGCAGTGCGCGCTGTCATACAGGTTGCGCACTGTTGGAGACTGCACGCTGACAAAGCTGGTGGTGGCAAGAGCGGCGGTCAGCACAACGTAAAGAGCCACAGCCGCCGTGATGGATGTGTGCTGCAGCCGCAGGATGTAGCGGCGGAAAAGGGACTCAAGCTCGTTGTTCTCAAACCTTGATGGCAAATGTTAAAATATTTTAACTTTAAGAATGAACACAGGCAAATATAACAAATGTATTAAAACTGCTAAACATTGGTTTTAGATAATTTTTTTTATGTGGAAGAAGCCAAACTAGTTCTACAATAAGTAGTAAATAAATCTAAAAAAAAGATGATTGTATTTTAGTTTTACAAAAAATACTGTTATCCTATTTTTCTGTCTAAAGCTGAAAATTTCAATAACTACTCAACCGATTGAGTTCTCCATTATAGGAAAGCTTAACATAGTTCCCGGGATGGTTTTAGGCTATTTCAATTTTTACATTCAAGTCTTGGGATGGTTTTAGGCTTTTTTAAAATCTTAGAAAACAGAGCCTCTAGATGCTAAGGGCCCTGCCACTAGTTACTTTTAAGTTTGAAATTTCATAAGTAAATTGAACATTTAATCATGATTAAACGAACTTTTGTGTAAAAACAAGAAAATTAAATTGATGTAATTTATTCAAATTTGTTGCATCAGCATTTGAACAATAAGTTAAAAAGTGAAAATAATGCATTTTTTTCAGCTATTCAATTGATAATTTTTCATTCTTGACATCAAGGTCTATGCATTTTTGACTGTGAACATATATCTGTATATCGTTTGTTTTCTGTCAGGTATAGTAGTAGGTAGATAGATATATTTATATATGCATGGTAGTAGCTTCCCATTTGAAGAAATAAAAGAAAAAAGAAAAATCCAGGAGGAACTTTTTAGTTAAAGAAAAATAATTTAACTCCAACTTTTTGGCCAGTTAAAATTTAAAGATAGTAAATATTATTCAAGGGAGATTTATAAATTTAAAAACGTTAAACAAAAATTAGAAAACAAGTATGACAAAGCTTTGTATTGGCGCGAAAGGACATTGATTTTTTAAAGTAATTTACAGTGCAGTACTTTTATATGCATCATAGATGTAATCAAAATAACATTTTCCTGTGTCTGTTCATTATTCTGGAGAAGGTGACCTTCCTATGGTTGGTCATGGCCTTCACGCTGTGGTCCATCCTCAACAACTACTGGACACCCTGGCACAGGAACAAGGATGGCTTCTATTTGCCCAAGTTGGGTAAGTGTTGGTGGTTATTGCCCCTCCCGCGCCTGATGGTCGTGGGGGTGGCAGGTTTACTCTCACACTTTTGGTTTCCTCATCCCATCTGCTTACCTGAAAAATTAAACATATAAATTAATTTCAAATTTGCAGATTATATTTTATAAGATGTCATGACTCTGACGCATTGTAAAGTATAATAGCGGCTACGCTCTTGAGGAATCAATTCTCTTAAGAATAAGGGGGGGGGGGGGTAGTAGACCCTTTAGAATCTTCACTGTAAAAAAGGTTTTGCGACATCTTATGCTACAGACATGGTACAGGGAATATCCGTTAAAACTGAAAGTGGGAAGGTCTGCCTTCATCCTTTTTTAATCCCTTAATGGTTTGATACCCCACTGATGAAATATTGTGCACGCCAATGTACATAAATATAGATATATAATTCCTATTGTAAATCTAAATCTTTGTATATCTGTAGCCAATACTGGATGGTGCAAAACTGACAAATTCTGCATCTAATCCCAATCTGGGCTGGAAATGAGGACAAAATGTTTTATTGCTCTCCAGTTCATGCATAAAAAACCAACCCACTGAAAAACTTTTTGGATGCTTTTGGTTCTTTTTCTTTCTACTAGCAGATACGCCTAGAAACCTCTAGGGGTAAGGATGATATGTAGCAATCTAAAAAAAATCCAAATAACATATAATTTGAATTTAATATATTCCAAAACGAATACTATTGAATAGTGTTGCAGCTTAGCTATAATGAGTGAGTTATGATTCGTGAAGCCATATGTTTACACCTTTTTACATGTTTAGAACTAAATACATATTCTCAACAAGCATACATTTGTACAATGGTAAGGCAGCAGCAATGCAACAAGCAAATAATATTTTTATGTATATTTCAATAATTTAAGGAGTTGTGTACAGTAAAAGCAATAATTGATTTTTTTGATAAACAAATCATTTAATATACATATTTCTAATTTGTGTTTGTCAATTTTAAAATCTATCAATTATTCAAAAAAGTTATGCACATACTAGTAATTGAGTTGCTGTGCTAATAAGAATTGATCAGTTTTGTTAACTTCTATTTTTAGATTTTATGTACAATTTTATAAGCGTTTAAAATTATTTCGGGATTTTCAAATTTTATACACACTACAACACATGTATAAACATTATCAATAATACAAAGTAGTACGATGTCTGTCTGTCTGTCTGTCCGTCCGTCCGTCCGTCCGTCCGTCCGTCTGAAGCTTAAGATCTAGGTAACCACTGAACCGATTGGATTCTACTCTTCAGAGTATATTTCTATTGGTCCTGTGGTGGTTTTAAGCTATTTTCTTTGGGGGTGGGACACCCCCAACCCCCCCAAAAAAAAAATCCCCCCCCATTTTTTTTTTTTTTTTTTTTTGCTGAAGATTTCCTAGGTTCTTTAGGTTTTGTAGAAGATTTCCTAGGTTCTTTAGGTTTTGTAGAAGATTTCCTTGGTCCTTTAACGAATTTCGCCTTATTTTTTTAATCACCTCTTGGGGTACAGCCCCTAGAGGCTTGGGGCGAAGCCGCTAGTATATCCATAAAGTACGTGGCTTAATATATTTTAGGGAAGAAAATAATATTTATTTCACATTGGTGGACTAAAATAGGTTAATTTCAGGGAGTTATGGGACAATGGACTGATATCAATACTGGTACTCAAAATTTATTAATCATTCATTGGCAAGAATATTATGGATGCTTTCATTGAATCTTGTATTGGTTGGTTCAAACTTTTTCACCGATACTTTTAAATTTTTTTCATCATCATTTTTAAGGATGTTTTATTTATCTCCATTGTCTTATCTCGATTATTTTGTTTTGGTTATTTGTATACTAGGTAATCAAACCTTAACTCATTGTTTATACGTTATTATCGAAATGACTCTAATCTTACAATATCATTAATGCCGTGAATATGGTATCACATGTTAATGGTAAGGAATGATGTTTTGTCTCCACATGGCGTTATTCTAATGACATCATTATATTGATGTGATAACAGTAGGATGTATGTAAAAGGGAGAGCAACTACACTTTTTTTATAAATGATTATAGATGTGTTTTAAGTACTATGATTTATTATTGACGAAATCTATAAATTTTTACTGAATATTCGGATTTGCTTGGTATATAAATCTAGAAGAGCCCCATTGTCATATCATGACAGGTCACATATACAAGTGGCTGCGCCCAAAGCCATAGTGGCATCTAATAAAATAAAAGAAGGGTGAGAAAGGGTTTGGGGGAGTTCTATCCCCAATTTTATTTATTAAACATACAATTTTAAAATAATTTTGACATATTTCTAATCACATTGAAAAACTGTTCAAGTAGGACTGTAGCAGACAGACAAACAAATATACACCCTTCCTCTACTATATGTATAAAGATAGCTATTCTTGTCTCTTTCTTGTGAAGGGTTTCATGTGAATATATTATTAAGTATGGATGATTTATGTTCATATTATGGGTATAATAAACTATTATTTTATCTTCATTTTATTCTTTTCAGTTTTACATGAAAGATATTAAATGTTATAAATTATTTATAACAAGATTTGTTTTCATAGTAAGATTAAAATATTGAAATTTGATTCAGTTTAATACACGGCTAAATTTATAAAAAAATATTTGAAATATCTTCTATGTGTTAACTCTTATTTTTTCTTATAATTGGGCTTATTCTGAGAGAGAGGGAACAATGGACTGCTTATTACACTAGTCCTCTAGTCCCTAAAGTTTTATAATAACGTTTTCTTATTCGTTGGCTTAACAACTGGATTCCTGGGGCTTATTAGATTGTAAAAATGTATAGAGCAAAATCCTGATATAAAAGTGGCAGGATGTCTGTCTGTAGAAATGAATCTCACCAACTGATATGGTTATTCTTTACAGTGAAATTCCAGGTAAGGTTTATAACTATTTTTGAGGAGGATACCTCTAACCTCCCAAGAGTATTCTATTTAGTCTTAATATTTTTGTTTGTTTGACCGTTAAGTTTTGTTCATTTTTATTCTTGGGATTGTTTTTGGTTATTATCTGTCTTCTCCCTCCCCAAACGAATCTAGAGCCAATAGATGATATGCTGAGGGCGCAGCAAGACAAGCTGAATTAGACTATTTAAGTGAGTCGCATAAATTGTGTATAATAAATCAAAAAGTTTGTTCAGTTGGTTAAGCATTAATAAATCTACCAAAAGCAAACTTTCTCAATCAAAAGTTTATAAATAGAAATGAAATGGAAAGAGACAAACTGAAAATGAAAAAAACCTGCACGCCAGAAACTAATAACGAAAGTTTATTTTGTCTGTGAGCAAAAACAAATAATCATTTCCAGATTTTTTACCTATACCAAAGCTTAATACATGGAAGAATCACAGCATTTTTAAAATCATTTTAAACAGCTAGGTACCAAGAATGGAAGTTCTTTATGTTAAAAGTATTTCATGTCTCTATGGGGGAGGGTTAAATAATAATAGAAAAGTATTTAGGTTTTTTTTGTAGGCCCCGTGAATAATCTTATCAAAAATTTGCTTGTATGTTATATATATTCCAGCCAACTAACACCCCTTCCTTTAACTTCCTTCTTTCCTATACCCGCCAAACTTAATTACAAAACGCTTATTTACATTCATTGGTATATTTTTTTTGTATGGGTGGTAACAATTACCAGAAAAACCATCAATCTTTTATCCCTTTCCATTAACATAATATATTACATATTTTCTAGTGTACTTAGTTTAAAATAAGCCTAAGAAAACAATTACAAATGTTTAACTATCTTTTTGTCTACCTAATAATATTAGTGTTAGGGTGTTTGTCTATTACCATTGTCATACTAATTAATTATTTAAATTTTAGATAAGCTTCGTATTAGTCCATGTTTGCCTAATGGATATATCTGCCCTTCAAGAGAAAAGCAAAATTACTTTATAGTTTTATAATCATTTATCTAAGTTTTAAATAAATATCAATTAATTTCAATTCTGGACGCTCTGGTAGATATTATCATCCTTGTTTTCATTTTCTCTGTAAAAAGGTAGAGGCCGAAGGTTGAGGCCTAGAAGGGGAGGTTAAATATTATTGTGGAAGGAAGGGCTGAATCAGGGACAGTTATATGGCACCTACAGTAAAAGTATTATGTCTCCAATTTTACTGCTAGTAAAATCAATTACGTTTAACTTTTTTTCAGTTATTCAAAAACAAATATATTATCAGTAAAGTAAAGTTGGAGGCAAAATACATTTAATTTGGGTGCAATATCCCTATCATTAGAACTGAATTGGTGCACTAAACTCATTAACAAACAATAAACCCTCCTCACCTTTTGTGCTTCCTACCTTCCTCTAGGTATAGGCTGTAGTACAAAGAGTAGGCATAGGCCTTCCTCCTCCTTGCATTCAATTCCAATACAAGATTGACGCTACTAGATGGGACACAATATGCACAAATAAAATTTGGCGTTTTTATCTGATTATGCATATTTTTTTTCAGCATGGCTTCGAAACCGATTAATATCCACTGGATTAGAGCCATACTTAAAAATCATGTATAACATGGTATTACAGACAACTTTACACGAATATAAAATAAAAAAATCATATTATTATCTGCTGCACGTAATAGCAGTACTGAATTTTACTAAAACTTCCTAAAAATTGTGAGCTGTTTTTAAACAATATCTTTTTAATATATAATTTTACAGACATAAGAAAGGAAAGGATTGGGCATATTTTTAGAATATTGCAATTGTAGCCCAACCTATTATTCATTAAAAGCTTGCCATATACGTAGCATCTAACATCTAGCTCTATTATTACGCTTTAGGAAGAAGCTATTAAAGTGTCAAAGTAAACTACTTTTCAAGCATCTCAACCAGAGCATTACCATTTATATTGTGTGCTTTATATATATTCAATCTAATCATATGTTTGATCATGTATATATATAAATCTTTGTTCAGTTTATATGATAATTTATTTTTTATTGTTGTTAGGTTCTTTATAGATGAAGTAATGAGTCACAATTCATAATGCTACAAAATAACCCTACAAAGCTTTCCTGAAATGCTAAATTCAATCAAGCCATCCAATGATATTGCTATAAGGAATGTCCTCCTTTAAAAATCATATCTATAATACAAAGTAGAACGATTTCTGTCTGTCTGTCTGTCCGTCCGTCTGTCTGTCCCTTAAGATCTCGGTAACCACTGAACCGATTGGATTTTACTCTTCAAGGAATATATCTACTGGTGGTTTTAAGCTATTTTCTTGGGGGGTGGGACACCCCTAACCCCCCCAAAAATGATTTTTTAAATTACCTCTTGGGGCAAAGCCCCTCGAGGCTGGGGGCGAAGCCACTAGTTTATTATATACGATTATTCTATACTCTGTGAGAAGTGGTAAAGTTAAAGGCTAGACTCTGATGTTTTGTGGTTAATCATTTTCTTCTTATAAAACAAACTTATACATTTTTGGAAAAGCTTTGCATGCTATGCTACTGGTTCAAGAAAGTTTAACGTGTCGCCTAAAGAAAACAACAGTCTTAGGTATTGCATTTCGAGTGTGGAAAATGCCATTTGCTGATCAAAAGCCGCGACGGAGCCTCAAATCAAAACCTGTTTGGATGCTTTGAAAATTTATTTGAAAAGAGGAATTGCCATATTTGGGGTAGGTTTAGACTTCCAGCCGTTTTTTTTAATTGTAAATGGTTTTGTACATCTATTTCATTCCAGAATATATGGTTATGACTTACCCAAAACCAGGTTTTTACTTTATGTAGGCGTAACCTTCAACTTTCTAGTCCAGGAGCTCAGTGTGTTGATAAATATTAAACATTTTTTGTGGGATACGATTACCACACTTTCTTTAAAAGAAAAAAACTTTTTAGAGAAATAAGAAAATGTGTAACGAATTATAAAGTAAATTATGTTATATACCATAGAATAGATAAGATTATAATCATAGTTAAGATCACTGAAATATATTAAATTTTGGTCTTTATAAAAACAAGGAATACCCAACTACAACTTAAGGACATAGATTTTCTTTATAGTTAAATTTATCTACTAATAGGAATGATAATATTTTAATGATTTGAATGTGATATGAAGAAAAATAATTACACCAATGGGTACAGATAGTAATGTTAACATTATTGAATATATGAAATAAGCCAAGGGGAGGGGACATTAGGCTGTTTATTACACTATAAGTTGAATAAATAAGTTTTCTTACTTATTGGCTTAACTACTTTTATTGAATTAAGATTGGTCTGTTCATCAAATTAAGTGTCCAATCGTTTTAAACACTAATTGTAGGTAATCTATAGAAAGGATAATTTTGTGAATCGTCATTGGGGATGTAAATCAATTTATTGTCCATTGTCTTATCCCTTTAGATCCCTGGGACAAAAAGATTTTTCATCTCAAAACTCTTACCACCAAATTGTGTTTGTGTTCTGTTTTCTTTGAGAATTCTTTGGTTTGGTAAACAAGTTGAATGAGATATTCTAAAAATTATGAAAATTAAGCATAAGGAAAAATACCTATTAAAAACAACTTTCAAAGAATAATTATAGGTATAACAAAAAAAATTGGTAGTGCGGTTAAAAAAGTGCCAATGCTTGAAAAAAAGTATTAAACAATAAAGAAATATTTCTACTTAGAATCTAACCTCAAATGACGCATAAATAAGCAAGAGATATTTTCTAGAATCCACCCCCATATGACGCATCCCTCAGGATGACGTATTACTTTTTTCTGAAGCAAACAATTACTTGAAAAACACAAGTGCAGGCCTGAGATTACTCTCAAGACTTATATTACTCTTTCTTTAAACTTTTGAATATTTAATCTTTATTAGGGGTGACGTTGCAAGGGAAAGGTTAATAGGAAATAATCCATTCTTTACACTTGGTTCAATCGTTCCAAAATTTTAGGGTGGTTTATTTATGGTCTTGAGTAGTTTTTTTTTTACAGGGAAGGGGTACATCTCAACCCCGTTAGTGCTAATTCCCTGAGATAAAGTCTGTCTCCCAAACTCCCCCCTTACTTCGAAAAAAAATTGTAGGAGCGATTAAAGATCAGAACAAATTGCGATACTTTCAATAAAACATATTTTTTCAATAATTTCCATCCGGTAAGTTGAAGAAATTTAACAATTGAAACCATGTTCTAAAGAAGCGCAGCAAAAAAATGAAATGTTCATTACAATGAAATTATATACTCATAAAAACTTTGGGTTCTCGTAATTCTTTGACGAATTTGTATACTGGAAAAGAAGTATTAAAAAAGTATGTAGAATGTGATTAGCAATGAAAAAAATGTAATAGAAAGAGAAATAAAGACGACGAGGAGACGGAAAAATTTTATCAAACCCTAAATAAAGAAAAGCTACACTGACAAATAAAGAAGAGGAAAAGGCTGGACATTTTGAGAAGTTAGTTTCCGATTCAAATATTTAGTATTGACAGCTGTGGCAAATTCTTATTGAACAAGTAAATTCTAATTTAAATCCTCTTTTGTAAAAACTTGGAAAAACGTTGATGTCTATAATACAAAGTATATATCTGTTTGTATCTTAGGATCTCGCTTATGTTGTGCTTTTTTCATGTGTTATTTCTATGTTATGGTTTTTAGATATTTTTTTTTTAAAGTCTTATTTGGGAGGGAATTCCCTCCCTGCACCAAAAAAGTTAATACTATCCTGTTATATAAAGTACTAAGCTTTTTGTCTGAAACTTAAGATCTCGGAAATGGCTGGCCCGATTGAGTTATACTTTTCAGAGAAGCCTAATATATCTAATAGCCACTAGTATATTACACAGAAAAGCATTGTCATACTTCCAGATAAAACAATTCAATGGTATTATGCCATTTTCAGCAGACGCGGTTTGGTTGGGGTGTGAATATCACCTATTCTCTAGGGGCGAAGCTACTAAAACTATAATACATAAGGAGGTATTTGAATAGATTTAAGAAATTATATTTTCTAAATTTTCTTGTTGAAAAATATTTGCCAGAGTTCATCTATGAGTAAATGATAATTAAAACATTTCTGACATACCATGCCGTGTTAAGATAATGTCAATTTTTAACAAATACATCATTATATTCACTTTTCTTTCTCTGCTTAGAGAAAATGTAAAAAAAAATATAAACAGGCGACTGTACAATTAGCCTTTTAAAATTTAAAAGTTAGGTAGACGAGGTATTTTTGACACCTTCAAGCTTATTACATAACTTCTTTTTAAAAAAAAGTTTATGCTAATGAAAAAAAGTAATATAATGCCTGCCTTTCTGTATGCAACGAAGGATCTCGCCAACTGTTTAATCGATATTGTTCTTCTATGCAGAGTAGCTTTATATTAGCCAAGGGAAGGTTTTAACCTATTTGGGGGGAGGGTATGGTACCTCAAAGAACCCAAACAAATAACAAAAAATATTTGAAAGTGAATGAGCTAAATTTATTTTATTTATAAATTAGAATGAAGATTAAAATAGTGTATAGTTAGTTCTCCACTCTGGGATGATTGATGTTATAATACAAGAAGAGATGTGATGTATAGTTGTGCCAAAATTGATAACAACCATCTGATATATCAGCAATCATTTACATAAGTGTATATATTACAATAATATATGTATAACTAGCGGCTGTGCCTCAAGCCTCAAGTAATCTGACCTAATTAAAAAAAGTTAAAACTTAACTTATCAAAGAAATATAAATGTTCCATGTAAAAATTTAAATTTTAGATTACAACAAATTATAAATCTTAGACTTAGTGGCCTCTACAGGTACACATATAAGTAATGGGTATAAATATTTTAATTCTATACATGCTATGTATGCTAAAGAAGATTTATGAATGTAAGATCTCAAAAGTTGTTTAATATATATTCAATGTATATGGAAGGTAGTTTTGGATTTGCTTAAGTTTTAGGTTGCTTAAGATGACCCTAGAAAAATTAAATATTAAGAAAAGTTTAGAAATGGCAAACTGCCTGTTTGTCTCAATGATTGGCAAATTTTTACTGTGTAACAGTCAAGAAAAAGTTTTTATATTAAAGTCAAGTAGGCCATAATCACTTGTTGGTTTCAGGCGCGGCCTAAAGATAATTTAGGGACCTAACGTCGAAAGAAATAATTGAAATGTCCTAGTTATAGAGTAGCTGAGCAGCAAACTAAAGTTTAGTAACACAGTAGTGTGAGTGTGAGTCTGTCCGTCTTGATGTTACCTTGTAAAGTTTAGAAGCAAATGCACTACCAGAAATTCAATTACAAATTGTCAAAGTTGAAAATGACAGTGTTCCAAAGTAAGACACAATGCTGACTTAGTTACATACATACATAAAGAGAGACAGGGATAGTAAAACTGCAACAAAAAAACATTTGCAACAAAAACTTATCTGTCAATTTATTGTCAAAAATGGTCATCTATGAAGGGCCTAAAAGATGATTTTATTACTTAAAGAAACATTACCTAGGAAAAATTAAATAAAGATGAAATTCTATACCTCTTTCATTGTCGTACATAACACATAACACACTCATTAGAATTTTCAAAAAAGAATTACACTTACTATTATATGAAAGTATTAATCAGTAATCAACACATATACACCAAATAAAACAATTTTTATACTTGATCTTGTAAATGGATATGGATTATGCTTGTCATATTTAAATAGTGCATTTATAAACCCAAGAGAACTTCAGAAATGTACATATGCAGAAAAAGAAATAAAAAAAAGTTTTTAATTCCATGGCTTTTCATTAACAAGAATTTTATGTATATTTTATTGTAATTTTTTATATTTGTTCTAATCCTTGATCAAAAGTTTGCAAATTACATCAAATATATTTTAAAAGTACATTTTTATTTTGAATAAAAAAATCGTATAATAAGAAACGCCCCTTCTTGAACTCCATATCATATGTAAATTCTAGGCGTTTATTTATGAATAGAGGATGCAATTATGTCTGCAAAGAAGCCTATTTTCAAAACTAACAAAGAATTCCATGGATTGCATATTAATCATTTTGTCAAAAGTCATCAGATAAGCAAAAAGTCACAATGCAAATAATTAGTAGATATTATACATCTAAGAATATATGTGTCATAAGATCTCATAAACAGCTGGATCTACTGGTTTGGTAAACATTTTTTGGGGTTTTGACAGGTTTTTTTTTTAATTGGCCTAATTAAATCCAATATCATTTGTTTAAGTATTAGATTATCTTTTGTGCGAATATAAAATTAATAGCAAAAAAATATATTTTTGCATATTATGGTAAATGCAGACACCCCTTATGCTATCATTGATGGAGAGTTTGTAGAAGTTCCTTCCTTTTTTTCTGAGATACAAGGACAGGTATATAAATGAAAGATAGGCTTAGTTTAACTTGACCTATCAAATACATAGGTATAAAAAAATAAGTATTCTTCAATTATGGCCAGTTTCATAGAACTTTCATTGTATAAAAGCAAAAGCAGTCAATAAAAAAAAGTAATATTATCTTTATGGATACCATACTCTGTATTTTCTACTTTGTCCGTTCGTGATAGTTGGAAGGAACACAATTTTATTACCCTGGTTAAGGTAAAAACTGCCATTCTACTGATTTGATACTGATGGCGATTGGGATAGGATAGGAGGCGGTTTCCATCAAAGTGCCTAGTTAAGCACAGAAACCCTACCCCAATCTTTTAATTTTAAAGAAATTTGAAAATAAAGAGAGGGGCGAGTCAAGCACAGAACCCCCTCCTTTTATTCTTAAATTAATTGTAGAGCGGGTAGTTTTTCATTAGTTTGTTAAATTACCTCAGGCCAGGTTAGATTAGATTAAATAGACCTTGCATGGTTAAGAAAAAATTTTGTATCATAAGTTACTCTAGGGTGAGGCGGGGCATTACCGGTAATTTTTTCGGTTTTTTGAAAAAAAAATGGGGTAAATATTAATATTTCTAATTGGGACCAAGACCATTAGAAAGCTTACGGAAAGGACTATCAGGTCCTAATAGGACGTTATCCTAGGACTTTTAGAAGTTTGTCATAATTGGACTCAAAGAAATTACCGATAAATGCCCCATGGTGGGGCATTGTTGGTAACGTCTTTTCAACCTAAAAAAAATCGATGAAAAACGGCCAAACGGCCAGTCAAACATAAATAATCATAATTAGTAAAGGTTATAGGGATTATCCACAAAAATTTTCATAAAGATCGGACTATTCCTTCTATGTCAAAAATAATTTTTTTTAAAGGACGAGAAATTTCGATTTTTTTTTCACAAAAATTTTCTTTCAAAATAAAATTTTAATTTTTTTATATAAAAAAATCTGTTCTATTCACTTTTTAGCCTAATTCTTAAAAAGCCCATATTGAATTTTAGATTTTACCAAAGAAAACCTGAAAATTGATATTAAAAATCGAATTTGAATTTTTTTTTCGACGTTACCGAAAAATACCCCGCGCGAACTTTGGTCATTTTTGAAAAAAATATTAACTCTACATTTAAGCTCTCAACGGATTTGGAAAGAGCGGGCAATTCTTAGTTCAAAAGGTTTTTACGGATCAGTTCTAGGTCTTACCAATTTTTGTGTAGGTCGATCTTTATACACATAGGTGAAAAAATTTTTGAAAAAAAAATTTTTTCGTCCGACTTTGAGACCCCAAAAGTACCCTTAAAATTTATCTCACAAAAATTTCATTTTATACTTTTTTGTAGGCAATTTAATAAGGAACAAATTTGCTTTTATGTTTTTTTCTGTCAGTCGATTAGAACATGGAGAAAAATGTCATTTTCTGAAGGTGGGTAAAAAATTACCGGTAATGCCCCTTACCGGTTAATGCCCCGCTTGACCCTATATAATATCTATTTTTAAAAACATTTAGGCCTTTTTAATTATATGCTTACAAAGATAGATGAATAAAAAATAAAAGAATTACCTATAATACTTGTTTTTTCTTATTGAAGAAAGGGCCTTTTACATTATTTGATTCTTTCTTTGCAAATTCAAATTTGAATATGGATAAAATCATGAAAGAATGTATTTTTTATTACTAATCCTAAACTATGCTTGTAATGAATGTTGTAATCCTTGTTATTGTAATATTGGCGTGCAATAATATTTATTGGACTCAATAATATCCGTGTCTATTCTCAATATTGAGGATTATAAAACATAAGTTTGTGTACAGTTACTTATATCACCAGTGGGCCCCACACACCCACCCGCCTTCTCTTCCTAGTTCTGATAAAATGCTCAAATTCTTCTGGGCTTAAGCCCTTTCGGGTTTTTCTTGAATTTTACTCACCTAAAAGAAACATAAAAAATATTACTTTTGTGTTATTTTTTAAAATTATTGCATAGGTGATTGTGAGGGGTTCATATAACACAATTTGTTATAATAGGAATTTTGCTTTTTTTCCCATAATCGTACTTTCTTCATTCTTTAACTACCTATATTTTTCATGCAAAATTATAAAAGTAATGATACATTTTTAAAAAATAATTGAAATCAAAGAGTGTGGCTTCGAAACCTATAAATATCTACGAATAATCGAATAAAATTCATTATATATATGAATACCAGTTTTGTTAGCCCAAAACTGGAATTAATCTTAGAACTTTTCAATTGACTATCCGCGGAAAGATGTCTATAAAACGATGAGATAAATAACTATTCTTGAATTTTTCAGCTACCCAAAACATTAAAAGAAAATTTAAGATTAAATAATATTTCCAAATATTTATTAATTTCTATATCCGAGATTAAAAAACTTTACTTAACCAAAAAAGTATTTTCCACTTATTTTTTAGATCCTCTTTCTAACTAACCAGCTTAATATAATCTGTAATAACATTTAATGGATTACTATGCAAAATAGAAAAACCCTATAAATGCTATTCATAGTACTTTTTTTATTAGCCTAATTTATTTCAGTATAATTACAAATAACATGAAATAAACTATAATATTTTTAGATTTTTTATAATATAAATAAGGTAAAATATTTCACATTAAATAGAACAATATGTGTAATATTTTGTCTTATAAAAATTTTAGAAAAAAACTTCTTCATATATTAGCTATTCATAGTACTATTTCTCTAAACGAATTAGGTTATATGGAAGTTTATCTACGTAATAAAAGCTGAAGTAAAAGAAAATCTACCTATCTATCTAAGATAAGATAGAACATGAGTAAACTCCCCCGAGAATTGTAGCAACCATTCTAAAATAATTAATATTACTCGGGTCTTTTCCTTAATGTGTATATATTGACATAAACATTTCACTTAATCATATTTCACATACAGAAAACGTAGATTTCATTATAAGATTTTATTAAATATTTCTTTTTCGTTATATATAAAAAATATGAGTTTTTTTAATGTTTTTTTTGATTTTCTATTATAATGTCAAAAGGGCAATTACACAAACATTGAAATTCAAAGGCCTTTACGTCCATTTTAAAAAGTAGCGTAGCCACTCTAAAGTTTGTATGACAAAGCACAAATTGTGTTAAAATTGTGTCACAAATGATCCATGTGACGTAATATAAATGAGGGATTATCCATCTCTTTTTAATGGGTTTTCTTTCCCACTTCTCCTCCCATCTCCCTCATTTTATTACGTCACATTTATCATTTTTGATACAATTTTAACACAATTTGGGCTTTGTAATATTGTATTAACCTGTATAACATCTAGAGAAATTAATCTTATTAAAAGGCCTACAGACAATCAACCATTTAACATTGAATTATCTTTGTCTGGAATTACTGTCTGTGTATGGTAAGAGATTGCACCTGTTTAAGGCCAAGGAATTCCCCTGAAGTCGCACATCTTACATAGCACCAGTAGGAACAATTCTAAACGTCAGTAAAGAGGCAGTTGAGTCGAAATTTGAACCGATTACCTTCCTAACGACGATCGGATGCGCTACTGGTTTTGCTTGTTTTATTGTATTAAATAAGGTTACTTATTTGCTCAATAAATGTCAATATATACATATGTTTGTATTCCCTATACTAATAAGATACAGTAGAGAACCATTACAATAATTGTAATGACAGGTAACATCATTAAACCATCACAATTATAACAAGTATTTACTCTTTACAAGAATGAAGCTGTAGCTTATACTTTTAATCGAATCAAAAATTTTAAATCAAACACCAGGGGAGGCGCCCCTTGCTTATAAAGAGGGAGGACAGCAAAAGAGTCTTTAGAAATGATAGCCTTAAACGGTAAACCAAACTACTACCCAAAACCTTACTACTTTGTATGATAGAACACCAGTCAAAGTGCTTAGAAAATTATCTTCAAATTTTAAAGTCCAATTATAATGTTTTTAGGTAAAAACAAACTTATTCTCATTAAGAAAAAAATGGAAAAATTTTACAATTTTACAAATTTATTTATGAATCATAAACCAAGATTAGTACTTAAATTTATTCTTCCTAAGTAAGTTGAGCTAATCCCAGTGTTGCTGAGGGACATGTTAGCCTTGCCTACACCAATACGATGCACACAACAACAGAAAAAGAATATTTGAAAATGCAAAATCTTTCAAAATCTTGTGGAAAATTTAATTCAATACAGAGCTACAAGCTTACTCAGGAGCTCACAGCTTCAAACACACACACACTCACTCACACACTGAATCACACACACACACATCTATATATATATATGCATGCACACACACTCAAATACAAAAGATGGATATCGAATTTCCAAATGTTTCCCAGGTTCTGAAGGCATAATAAGATTCTACATTTTCAGTTTTAAGATTTAATTTTAATCTAAATGCCATATACATAAATATATAGTTTCTCACTTGAAGTCACAAATCAAGGCTGTGTGCCTAATTCTTAACTTTTAGAATGTGATGGGAACATCCTATTTATTAGATATTTAGTAAGTATCTAGGTTCTGGAATCTCTCAATAACTTTATTATAAACACTTATTATATTATTGTCGGCTTGGTGTCAGGGTCGGGTTCGAGTCTGGACAACTCCGCGTCATTTCAGAGACGTTAAAAATGGTTCCTGCTGATTTTATGTCAGAGAGTTGTCATCAATAGTAAGAGTAGAGGGAATGTCATCGCCCATAAACAGGCCCAACTCATTACCATTCACAGTTAAGACTTCCAGACAAAGGTCGTGCAATCCTAGGGTTGATTGTCTATCGGGCGAATGGACTCTTTATACGCAGAGAATGATTCAAGGTGCGTGGAGAGGTATAGAACCTGAAGCAACACCAAGCTCCCAATGTCTTTTTATTATTTCAAATACATTAAATCTTGGTGTTATTTTGCCATTGAGCTTTGTACTGACAACATTTTTTCCGAGGGCGTACCCTTGAGACTTAAAAGAGGGGTTGGCACCATGGTCCATAACCCTCTGGTCATTTTTACGAGAAATTTAAAATTGCCCCTCCTAATCAGGAGGGGATGGTGGAAGAAACTCCAATTTGTGTAAGTAGAAAAATCGTGTACAAGCCCCCTTACAATACTTAAAAATATTGTATGTAGAGTGTAAAACATAAAATTAAAAGTTATGAGTCTAACTACTTGACCCAAAACTAATATTTGGTGAGTAAATATTGCTGCCTCAACTTAACAAAACAACTTTACATCATCATCAATCTAAGTTTTATTCTACACATGTCTTTTTGAATATATCTTAGTTTTATCTAGATTATCACAACTTTAATTAATATTGACAATTTTGTCCATATGGAGAACAAAAAATAACAAGCTAATAAAATTTTTGAAAATAGAACAGTAAATTGTTCTACAGTAATAACATAAAATTTTCTGAGCACAACTTTAAAAATGAAACTGCTGAATTGAAATAAAAAGCTTTTGATAATTACAATTCTGCATTAGTTTGTTTTACACCTTATGATTAATTAATGTACAATTACATACATTATTTTATGCATGTATGTTTATATTAATTGTGACTAATATGAAACTGTTTTTATTTTAATATTTTGCATACTGTTATTCTATACCTAAACATTTTATTGTAAACTTAATGTTATTATTAGAATAGCTTTACATATTTCCATGAGGCTTATGGCAAAAATCAGAGAAAGAGAGGGTACAATGAGCAGTTTATTACACTAGTGCCAAGTTTTATAATAACGTTTTCTTATTCGTTGGCTTAACAACTTCGGGGACTTGAGTTAAATTTGATTGGTTGATTCGTTAGGTTGAGTGTTCAAACGTTTCAACCACTAATTTTTATCTACAGAAGGGTTAATTTGTGGATCATTATAGGGGATGTACATCATTTTATCGGCCATTGTCTTTAGATCCCTGGGTAAAAATATATTTTTTCTCGTTTAGTGTCGATCAGTTAAATCAAATGTCAAAACCATCAGCTTATAACAATTCCTATCAATTGTCGACATAATCAATGAATTTCTATGTCAGCACACTGCTTCCAGGGTTTGAACATATGACGCTATGAAACATATAATATTTATTTCTCGTATTCATTCGAATCCGGTGGATAGGAACCGGTTCTCATCCATACGAAAAAACTATGTCTAGCATTGTATTATATCCAGCTTTCTACGAATATAGAAATGTACAATCATAAGAATAAAACCAGTTTTTTTAGCCGGTGACCTCGGGGCTAAAAAAAACTGGTTTAAATCTCATAATTTAACTTTCTATATCCGCGGAAAGCCGTTTATAATACGATGCGAGAAATAACTATTAATGTTTCTCTTGGTGAGTGGCTATAATTATTCTAATTACAACAATACATGGTGACAATAAATCAAGTTAATGATTCTGGTGCGTCGTGATAGGGAGGGAGGGAGCACAGGAGGTCTTACAACCCCCCCCCCCCCACATCTCAACAAAAATAGTTTCGTTTTATAAAATATGCAAAAAAAAAGATTAAATTTTAAAACTTGAATTCTATGATTCTTTTATATGTTGTAAGATTCTCTTAATGGTTGCATTATGTTTGCTTTCTTTATTTCTAATACTTTGCTTATCAATGTGGTAAATTTTCCAATTGGGTTTTTCTCTAGGGGCGTAGCCACCATACCAATCTGCAGGTAATTAATATATTTGACCAATTAATCTGATAATGTGTATATTTAAGTGAGTGTGGGTTTCATTTTGGTTACAAATTATAAGGACAGGGCATTCAGAAAATTGATCTTATATAAATGAAAAGTAAATTATTTCAAAATGTTGGCTAAACTGATAATTCTATTTTCAAATTATTATCTTATCATTTCTTAGCAGTATAATAATGTATAAGATAAAACTTAACTTTACAATCGAAATAAAATAAATGAAAACTTATTTGGAAATAAAATTTTAAGTGACTGCATTCGCCAATTTTATTAGCAATAGCCAATGCGCACCAAACTTCTAGTGGCTAAATTTTCTTCTGGGTTGGAATTGTTAGAAAAGTAGCCTATAAACATCATTGGACCTATGTGAAGCTTCCTTAATGGAAAAACTCAATTGGTTCAGCAGTTATTGAAAACATAAGCTTCAGACAATAAAAAAAAACCTTGCTAGTTGAAATAATTGGAAAATTTGCTACAACAGCATGCAATTAAAAAATTCACAGACTGGTTTGTTTCCCTTGATTTTTGTTAAATCTCAACCCTTATTATCTTATTTTAAACACAAGTAAGTAATATTCCTCAGCTGAACTGTCCTTCTTTCATCAGACCACAGCCACCCATCTTTGGCGGTTGTTATGTATTAATAAATATCATTACCAGGGTTATTAGCCCTTCGTATCTTTATATTATTAAAAATATTCTAACTTTAAATTACAAGATCCTTGAAAAATCAAGCAAAAAATATTTTTTGTCACCTACCAGTATAAAAAGAAACTACACTAGGCCTACAACAAGAAAGAAAAAAACATGAATAATTGTCAATATAAAAAGCCAGGATTGATGACCATAAAAGGCAAGATGGATTGGTTAGTAGTGAGCTAAGCGAGATTTTGTCCACTCGTGGGCGGACCATAAATATGTATTCTTGGTAAGTAGGACTATTATCTATTTAGTAGTATTAGCTATATTGGTTTTACTTCCAAATTATTCATTTCATCAAGCCGGAGGGGAAAAGGGCGGTAAAGTTTTCATTATATTATTTATGCAAAGTAGATAAGGAAGGTTGGTTGTGTGTGTGTGTGTGTGTGTTTAATCGTGTATGATATAGGATAAATTTTGTAGTCCAGTTTAAGCTAATATATGATATAGTTTGCCAAGTAGAATATGCTAATCAAATTAGTTTGTTATTATTCATTTATTGTGTTAGGATTATAGGTCAGCAAAAGACGAGAATCATCTTGTTTTCTCTGTAAAAATATGTCAATAAGACTGTATATTTTTCATTATATAAATTGCATAATAACTAAGATATATAAGTTTTCCGGAATTTTAAAGTTATCAGGAGATTTGAAATCTGCATCAAATTTTGAGGATTTTTTATAAAATTCGTTTTTTCTATAATTCTTTATCTAAAAGCGGAAATGCAATTTAAGTTAATTAATTTTGGCATCTGTGATTGGTGGATTTAAAAAATCTGCGCTCTGATTGACTGGCGTACATCATTCAACCAATTAGAGCGCAGGTAATTTAAAATCCACCTTTCCTATTGGTCAAACTTAATTAAACTAAAATGCATTTCCGCTTTTAGATAAAGAATTATACAAAAAACGAATTTTATATGACTTTATTTATCCGGCTTTTGATTCTTAATTTTAACTCTATGTGTATCAAATCATATTTTATTAAAAACAGCATAATGGACAGATTCCTTCTAGTAAAAGTTTACAATGTACTTTTCTGTTGATGTAAATTTAAATTGGGTTGAACATGATTTATATTGTTGTACACATGTGTTTAACTAAGTTTAAGGCAACCTTCTCCTAATATAGAATAAATTGTAAGGTATTTGGAACTATTATTGTATCAAGCATATATGGTCATTATTGCATAAGAAAATTGAATATTATACAAGGTACAAAATCTAAGTAAACACATTTTTAACTTTAAAAAAAAACATATTTTTGTCTTGCATTTTTATATTGTTATTAGTGGCTAAGCCCTTAGGAAAGTCGACCCTACTCACCCATTTTCAATGTTAGCTTTGAAAGTAAAAATATTTTTTATTTTTTTTGGGGGGGGCGTATTTTTCTATATGCGATTTCTCTTGGTAATGATAACCTCCCCCAAAATAGTAATATCCTTACCAGGACCTTTGAGAAGTTACATTGTAAAAAAGAACCATATCATTTAGAGATCATTCGGTATAGACAAACAGAAATCCTGTTACTTTTATATAAGGATAAAATCTAATTGAAATTGTATTTATTTAAAACTAATTGTTAGTGAAACGCAATGCAGCAACGGGTAAAAATGCGGCTATTAACCTTTATCAATCATTTTAACTATAAATCCTGGAAGTGTAAAAAAAAGTATTTTACCTACTATTTTTAGTAGCGAGCAGCTACTCCAGAAATAGGGTACGTCCGTACGTTCGTCCCAACTATTATTAATTCTATGATTTTGAAAGATTTTAAAATTTAAAATCTACCAAATGGCCTAAACTTAATAAGAAAATCATTATGCCTAGTAATTTTTTCTAAAATTTTAGTTTACTATTAGACTAAGTTGTCATGGTTAAAAAATGAAATTGTAATTTTAAGCATTTACATATTTTAAACGTGTTATAAAGAAGAATGGGTTTGAGAACTCCCAAGGGAGGCAGATTTAACACATACATTACTATTCTAATTTTACTCATATTTTAATATTTAACAGAAACATATCAAATACAAAGTTTATTAAATAGTCTTTTACTAGAAACTATTTGGATTCTACGTTTTGGAACCTCATTAATGATAATATTTAAGACAAAATATATTGTTTTTGCTTGTCTTATTGTATATTAGAGTGCTATTAAAAATGGTTTAAAAGAAACTTTTATATAATTTCTAATAATTTATCTTACATAAAGTTCAAAATTTAAAAAAAAGCCTTTCCAAAATTAAAATAATTACCTAGATATTTTGAATCACCTAATTATATAAATTTTAATTTTGAATATGTAAACAAAGACAATTATATCCACAAGTAGCGCAGCAATTCAAATCTACAATAGAATTGAACCTTATAAAATGTATAACTATAAATGTAAAATTTTCAAGGCTAGGCAGCCGAGCCTCAGCCGCGAGTAAGCCTCGACTTTAAACCGTCTCTGGTGCTAAGAGGAAATCGTTGAATAGGCAGCTGGCCATATTTGGAACAGATTTAGACACCCAGGTGATTTTATGGATTATAAAACGTCGATTTTACTGAGGTTTATGAAAATCTTTGGCATTCATTTGAATTTGAATATGTCAATAAACAAGGAATTTTTTTTCGTAAGTTTTGGGGCAGACACACATCCAGACTTACGTTAAAAGAGTAGCTGCGCTACTGATAAGTATGAATGGTGTACAGAGAGGGTTGGTAGAACTCAGGGATGGAGGCGACGTTGGACTTTAAATACTGGTACCCATGGTTTTAAAATCACGATTTCTCATTGGTTGCCTTAAAAACTTTGTGTACTTTTATCAAATCTTGATTGATTGCCTCAATCTAGCTGCGTCCAAACTTTTTAACCAATAATTTTAATCTACATAATGGGTAATATATTAATCTGCATTGGGGACATCAATTTAATCCTTTATTGTCTAATTCCTTAAGATCCCTGATAGAACTAGATGGGTGTAAAATATAAAAGGGATAGTAACTAATACATAATACACATATTTAAGGTTAGGGAAAGGCAATTATGAGATTTAATATTTGCTAAAATATTCAACACTTCCGGAAACATTTCAAACATCAAATTTTAGAGGAGACAAGGTATTGACCTCGCTAGCAACAAAGCTACTATAATTAGGCGGGGGGTCAAATATCCGGTCCGGTGGTTAACTTTGAAAATACACATTTTTTCTCAGTGTTTAGAATTTTATGTGTCTATATAACGTACAACAGTTTTTTTAGAAGTTTAATTGACAATTATTTCTTAAATTCTAATTAGCTTTATGGTAGAAAATTAAAAAATAATAGCTCATGTCACAATTTTAGTCACAAACCTTGCATGACCTATAAAGAAATTAGTAAGAGACAAAATAAAAATAAATAAATAACAGTTGTAGAAATGGAATACTGTTTCCAATAATATCCTTTATATGAAAGTAAAAAAATAGCCCCCCATACATTTTTTTTGAAAAATAAAACGTAAAATTAGATGTCAGCCACACGTCCATTCCTCGAGTGCCCATAGAGGCTTCTAGGGGCTTGTCCGATAGTTCAAAATATGATATCAAGATACATAGCTCTAAACAAATATTTTGTGATCAAGATTAATTTTCTAATTTGCGTTTTAATTTAAAATCTAGAAATATTTTCTTTCTTTACCAGTACAAAATGATTTAAATTTAAAAAATTTCTTTTATTACAGAGAGATATTCTCCTACTTAAAACATACAATTCTACTCAAATATTAAAACAATAACAAAATAAAGCCCTGAAAGAAGGTAAATTATTTACATTTCTAACTTGTGATAATTCAAATACACTAGAGAAAGGCGTCCCGTAAATTTTATACAACATGTACATTGTTCAATATATTATACATATTACACATTCATTGAGAAAAAAAGTTAGGCCATTACTCGCCTACTTTTTATCCAGTTAAATATGTATTTATATATTTAGTGTGTGTGTTTGTAAGCATTGTTTATAAACAAATCTGTCCTTTAGCATAATATTTATACAAAGGGTGGGTGGGGTTCAATAAAAAATAGGATTCAAATTTGATGATTACAAAAAAAAATATAAAAAGCAGTTTATTTATAACTATATTTTAAGAATTCTGAACTAACTCACCTCATCAAATCTAGTGAACTCAACGCTTCACTAGAAATAAAGTTTTCCAACTAGAACTTAATTTTAGCACACTAAGTTTAATTTAAATATATATATTTTTAAAATGAAATATATATTTCACTTATTTAAATCACAAATTTAGCATGTTAGTTATAAAAATTTTTGTGACTTTGCTAAAGATATTTAACTTTATTAGGTGCACTGTAATTTTTTATACACATGCATAAAACAAGAAAGAAGTGTATATATATAATTTACATATATATATATAAAAGGATCTTGTTGATTTTTCACTTGTTTTGGGAGAGTACAACTTCCACAAGCAGAATAAATATCAACTGACTCGGAACGGAGTCTTCTTTACATTTGGTTTGGCCTTTCTCTTCCCCTTCTTGTGCCTTGCTTTTGCTCATAACTTCGCCTCTCTCTATATAATAAGTGTAAGAAGTAGTCTTACAACCCTACCCCTCTTTCTAGGTTGGGGACTTCCTTCCCTTTGTCTCTCCTAATATTTCCCTCTAGTGTAAGTCTAATATGTGTGTGTGTGTGTGTGTGTGTGTGTGTAGCACATTTATATCCAGGCCCTACCCAATACAGCTGTACAATGTGTGTGTGTGCCTGGAAAAAGCCGGAATTCGCTTAGATCGGTCTGCCTTCTTGTCTGATTGTCCGTGTTGGGTCAACTATGTGAAAAAAGTTGATTTGGTTTGGCTGTTTTCTATTTTAAAGGTTTGGCGAGTTTTGTTTACTTTGTGAAAGAAATGTCGCCTTTCAAGTATATATTTTACCCATATAAAATAGGAAATATTACATAACAGATGTCCTTTTATATAAATGTAGTAAGGTTTTTTTGTCTAAAGCTTAAGATCTCAATAATCACTGAACTGATTGGGTTAATTTTTTCAGGTAAGCTTCACATAGGTTTGATGATTAGGCTATTTTTTATTCAGATTAAAGGTTTGGGATAGTTTTAGCTATTTTTAAAGTCACTATAAGATAGGGGCCAGTGGCGTGCGAACCGAAGGGGGCGTTTGGGGCAATCGCCCCCCCCTAGCGACCAAAACGCCCCCCCCTGCCCCCCCCTAGCCATCGCCCCCCTGCCCCCCCCTAAATGTTGAAAAATGCCCCATTTTGCCCCCCCCCCCTGGTCAACAAAAATGCCCCTTTTTGCCCCCTACCCTACAAAAAGCAAAACTATCCCAGATTCCAAAAAAAAGATCAAGAAATACCCCAAAAAAAAAATTTTGGCGCTTAGCGCCACTCAGACAGTTACTATTCATTTAACCTTACCAAATTTTCTAATTAGTGTAGAAATAGGTTATAATCTTTTTTCACTGAACATAACAAGCCAGATAATAGGAAGTATTTTATTTTGTATAATATAAACTTTTTACCAAAGAAATTTTGTACATCCCCAATGATGATACACAAAATTACCTCTTATATAGATTACAATTAGTGGATGAAATGTATGGAAACTCGACTTAATTACAATCAAAATTCCATAAAAAAACATGTTTTTTTGTAAGGGTATGTACACAAGTCCCCAAAGTTGTTGAGCCAACAAATAAGAAAATTTTATATGAAATATTGGGGACTAGTGTAATAAATAGCCCAAAAAGCCCTCCCTCCCTGCATATTTGAAGAAAAAAATTTGCGCTTCGCGCCCTTCCAAATGGTTTCTGCTTTTTATCATATTGTATATTTTGTTTTTATTTCTTTAAAAACATGTGTAAACAACAAATATTTAATCAAAAAGTTATTTTATATAAAAAAGAAATAGCGTTGATATTTATCTAAGCCTTTTTCTCAACACTGTATGTCTGTCTGTATAACTATATATATGATGTCATATTATTTTCAGGATAAGTTTATCATTTTTTTTGTGTACATATCCTTACAAAAAACATGTTTTTTTATGTAAATTTTGAATTTTCATTAAAAACCCTTAAAACTAACTGCACTCTATATTCCTAACTTGATAAAATACGCCACTCTTGTTGTCTTTAATTGATTTTAGTTCAAAGGGGGAGTAAATATTTTTAGGTGCGCTTCACACACCGCCCTTATAAATCCTTGGAAACACCACTTAATCAAAAATTAACAGAGTTTTAAAGTGCCATTTAAAGAGGGTAGGATATGTTGATATAACTTTTTAGCTTCTCTATAATCCACTATGGCTGTCAGTACGTAATGCTAAGAGGGAAATGTGATTTTTTCATATGCAATTAAAGATAGAAGGCTAAATCTTAATGTTAACATTCTCATCATTATGGAGTATAATTAACTATTAAAAATTCATGGAGGTCGGATGTTTTTTTGTGCTTTGCTACTTAAAGATGTTGTCATCCTTGTTGTCATACAATAAAGAAATATTTAAAATCAGTTTTACATATTAGGTTAATTTTTGGTCAATTATTTCCAAAATGAGTGTTTTTATCTCCATCCCACCAAAATTTTTTTTAATGGGGTTTTTCATCCTTCCTGCTGAGATTTTATAACATCCCCTTCCACCCATAAAAAATGTATTGTGGTGGGGGGGTGGGGGAGGGGGGAAGGTTAAATTATCTTCTGTATTTTTTTTTCGAAGATGCTTTCTAGCTCCCTTCCCTTCGGTCATTGCAGGGTGGGGAGAAGGGATGGGGGAGAAGAGATGGTGGGGGGAAGAGATGGGGGATATAAATGGGAAATAGGGATGGGGGAAGGGATGGGGAAGAAGGGATAAGGACTAGAAGGCCCATAATCAAATAATCCCACCCCTTAAAGCGCCCTTATTTAAAATTAGTATATATAATCAAAATGCCCCCCCCTAAAGCAAAGTGCCCCCCCGGGCAGTGGCGTGGGAACCGAAGGGGGCATTTGGGGCAATCGCCCCCCCCTAGCGACCAAAACGCCCCCCCCTAGCCACCGCCCCCCCTGCCCCCCCCTAAATGTTGAAAAATGCCCCATTTTGCCCCCCCCTGGTCAATAAAAATGCCCCTTTTTGCCCCCTACCCTACAAAAAGCAAAACTATCCCAGTTTCAAAAAAAAAAGATCAAGAAATACTCAAAAAAAAAAATTTTGGCGCTTCGCGCCAAACAGATAGTTACTATTCATTTAACCTTACCAAATTTTTTAATTAGTGTAGAAATTAGGTTATAATCTTTTTTCACTGAACATAACAAACCAGGTAATAGGAAGTATTTTATTTTGTATAATATAAACTTTTTACCAAAGAAATTTTGTACATCCCCAATGATGATACACAGAATCACAAACCCTTATTTAGATTACAATTAGTGGATGAAATGTATGGAAACTCGACTTAATTAACCAACCAATCAAAATTCCATTAAAGTCCCCAAAGTTGTTGAGCCAACGAATAAGAAAATTTTATATGAAATATTGGGGACTAGTGTAATAAATTGCCCAAAAACCCCTCCCTCCCTGCATATTTGAAGAAAAAAATTTGCGCTTCGCGCCATTTCCAAACGGTTTCTGCTTTTTATCACATTGCATTGTATATTGTGTTTTTATTTCTTTAAAAACATGTGTAAAAAACAAATATTTAATCAAAAAGTCCCCAAAGTTGTTGAGCCAACGAATAAGAAAATTTTATATGAAATATTGGGGACTAGTGTAATAAATAGCCCAAAAACCCCTCCCTCCCTGCATATTTGAAGAAAAAAATTTGCGCTTCGCGCCCATCCAAACGGTTTCTGCTTTTTATCACATTGCATTGTATATTGTGTTTTTATTTCTTTAAAAACATGTGTAAAAAACAAATATTTAATCAAAAAGTTATTTTATATAAAAAAGAAACAGCGTTGATATTTATCTAAGCCTTTTTCTCAACACTGTATGTCTGTCTAAATGAATAACTATGTATGATGTCATTTTATTTTCAGGATAAGTTTATCATTTTTTTTGTGTACATACCCTTACAAAAAGACATGTTTTTTTATGGCAATTTTCATTAAAAACCATTAAAACTAACTACACTCTATATTCCTAACCTGATCAAATACGCCACTCTTGTTGTCTTTAATTGATTTTAGTTCAAAGGGGGAGTAAATATTTTAGGTGCGCTTCATGCACCGCCCTTAGAAATCCTTGGAAACACCACTTAATCAAAAATTAACAGAGTTTTAAAGTGCCATTTAAAGAGGGTAGGATATGTTGATATAACTTTTTAGCTTCTCTATAATTCACTATGGCTGTCAGTACGTAATGCTAAGGGGGAAATGTGATTTTTTCAACTGCAATTAAAGATAGAAAGCTAAAACTTAATGTTAACATTCCCATCATTATGGAGTATAATTAACTATTAAAAATTCATGGAGGTTGGACTGCTTTTCAGGACGTTTTTGGCTATTTTTGTATCTTTTAAATTTCAGGTATAGTCCCTTTTGTGACATTGCCTCTTAAGGTGCATTTCGTCGTATTTTCACAGTAGCTTTTCACCTATTTATAGCTCCTGCGGGGCCAATTGCCTAACCCTGCAGGGAAATCACCTGACCTAACTTACCCTAGAATAACCTTTTAAAAGCTACTATGATAATACGACGAAATGCCCCTTAAGAAGCGTTGCCACAAAAGAGACTATACCCTATATTTCTAAGAGATTTTTATATCTGTAGATGAAAGGACAAGTAATTCTTTTGTGGATTATAATATTTAAAAAAATAAAATTTCTCGCTGATTCGAGCATCCAGTATGTAATTTACTTTGACTGTCATCACACAACATACAGGAAAAAGGATTTGTGACTTTTTCTACATAAAATATATATTTATTTCAACAGATGCTCTTTAAATTTACTTGTCTGTATTCTTATTCATGATTTTTTGTGCTTTGCTACTTAAAGATGTTGTCATCCTTGTTGTCATACAATAAATAAATATTTAAAATCAGTTTTACATATTAGGTTAATTTTTGGTAAATTATTTCCAAAATGAGTGTTTTTATCTCCCCCCTCCCAAAATTTTTTTAATGAAGTTATTCATCCTTCCTGCTGAGATTTTATAACATCCCCTTCCACCCATAAAAATGTTTTGAGGTGGGGGGGGGGGGGGGAGGTTAAATTATCTTCTGTACTTTTTTATCAAAGATGCTTTCTAGCTCCCTTCCCTTCGGTCATTGCAGGGTGGAGAAAAGGGATGGGGGAGAAGAGATGGGGGGGGGGGGGGAAAGATGTGGGATATAAATGGGAAAAAGGGATGGGGGAAGGGATGGGGAAGAAGGGATAAGAACTAGAAGGCCCATAATCAAATAATCCCACCCCTTAAAACGCCCTTATTTAAAATTAGTATATATAATCAAAATTCCCCCCCCTAAAGCAAAGTGCCCCCCCGGGGCACTTTGATTTAGGGGGGGGGCAAAATTTTACAAAATCTTCAAAATGCCCCCCCCTAGACAAAGTGCTTCGCACGCCACTGCCCCCGGGGCACTTTGATTTAGGGGGGGGCAAAATTTTACAAAATCTTCAAAATGCCCCCCCCCCCTAGACAAAGTGCTTTGCACGCCACTGATAGGGGCGTAGCAGCTAGTAAAAATATATCACAAAACAGAACAAATACAATAATTTGCCACTGAATGATAACAGTAATATTGTATACTTTGTTGCAAATTTTTGCCTGATTATAACAATCTTAGGGCCAGTTTAGCATACTTTTTCGATTTATAATTTGTTATGACTTTCTTAATACAATATTTGATTATAAAGAATATGCTATATTGTCAATTTCAATACATGGGAAGAATGTCTGTAAATGTATTTGGGTTTTTTTTTAACTTTCAAGCTAGTTTTACAAATGTTATTATCTAAAACCTTTCTCAAGAATAAAGGAGTAAATGTAAATTTGAAAGATCATTCTAACAAGTTCTTCATTCTAAAACGAATACTTGGTCAACTTCCCGATGTGTTTTATTTTTGTTATGTTTATTATTCAGCTTTATCATAAACTTTATGCTTTATGTATGCCTAAGTAATATATTGTTAATTAAGAATTAGATTAAAGAAAAATTATATTACACACATATGTGAATTTAAAGATTGAGTTAAAAAAATTTCATTAATTTTAAGTTAAAATATTAGTATAAAATTATTGTACAATATCAAATAAAATTTTAAAACTTCCTTATCATAATAGAACTTTAATTTGACAGGTTGTAATGTCGTCTTAGTTTAAAAATAATTACGCGGCAAATGCGCCTATGTTGACGTTTTCGCCCTGAGTGTAAAAAAATACTAAACATATGCGAACGAATTTTTAAGTAAAAGGATCTTTAGATAATTAGTGGTTATGTTCTAATGTTAAGATAGAGAACTTTAAAAAATAAGCATAGTAAAATCTAACTAGAAAAGTTGCGTTTAATCGTATAGTATTCAAATCAGTATAACTTTTAAAAATTTAAAATTATAAATTAAATGCAGTTAATAAATTAAATGATATTTCATTCATCACTGTATACGAAGTATAAATCAATGAATAATTTTCCAGAATGTCATTTTAGTTAGTAATTATCCATCCTTTCGCACAAGCAATTTTTTTTTGAAAATTTGTTATATTATAAAATAAACACAATGTTGAGTAGAGTTTCAGTTATTCCTGTCAGTGCTGGTCTTGGCTTAGCTTTCCTGTATTTTTTAACTCTACAAGCACCACAGGTTAATCTACTTTATTTTTGGCCTATTTATCAAATCTTTAAACTTATTTCTTTTTCTATATGAAATCTGCCAGTTTTTTTTTTGTCTTCTGTACTTAATGATTTGATTTAATAGAGAATAATTTCTAGAATCTTGGACTTAAATTTCCATCAAATCTTGAAGATTTAAGAACAATAGCGTCTAATCTGGGCCAATTTCAGGTAAATTTTGTCTCCTAAATTTTTTTTTCAAATAACATTAGTATGCAATTCATTGATATTTACTTCAGGTGTCTAATCCTGGTTATGTATTGTTACTCTTTTCCTCTGCATATATTTTTAAACAGGTGAAAATATATTTATTTTCTAAAGGTATTTGCTTTTTACTTTACTATAAAGATAGAAGCAAAGGGATAGTTGCACGAAGTGCATTTAAAAAGTTTGATTGCAAGCTTAAGTTACAAGCATGCCATCTAACATACCTATATGATTTTGTATTACAATAAATAGCAATCAATTAGGCACCACCAAAATAGTTATCATGCCATTTTTTGTGAAAAACAGGAAAGCCATATAGGTTGCATTTATTCAAAAAACATGATTTTCAAGTCATGATATTTTTTAAACTACCTGGTAAAAAATTTAAATTCTTTCAAATGTATTTCCTATAGATGTAATTTAAACTATTGAAGAGAAAAAAATATACAGATCACTAAATTAAAGTTGAAATGCACTTCGTGCAACTACCCCTTTCATATAAAACATTCTTATAAATTAAGTTTGACTGTTTATATTTTGTATGTAAAACTTCATTTATTTATGTATTTACACTAAAGAATAATAAAAAAAATATGATTTAATGGTTTTAGACATTTGCAGTTCCTGGTTCTGTTTTCTTGAATATTCTAGCTGGTGCCTTATATGGCGTTTGGCAAGGGTTTCTCATGTGCTGTCTTCTGACTGCCTGTGGAGCGTCACAATGCTATCTACTCGCAAGATTGGTTGGAGCCAACACTGCTCAACATTATTTTCCTGAAAAGATTGCTAATTTTAAAGCAAAGTTAGACGAAAATAGGGTAAGATTAAGTTGTTATTAAAAAGAAACATTTAAAGTATTTTTCTTAAGACAAATGCTTTTATCATAATGTGTTACGTGTTTCAGGATCAATTATTGTTTTTCCTTCTTTTTCTGAGATTATTTCCCATGTCACCCAACTGGGCTCTTAATATGGCAAGTGGTGTCCTAGGTAAGATTTTTTTAAACAAAGTTTTATATGAATTGCTTTTACACACGGTTTGACTGTTATTTAAAGGTAATTCCTTATTTTTTTCTGCTCCATATTCGTTTCCTCGACAATATATAAGTTGGTCCTAAATGACTCTAATGATCAAACAAAGAAAGCGAAATGTTCAAAAACGGCAAGAGATGCCGTTTTTTGGCGGCGGTTCAACTAACGTTTTTATATTGCAGTGGCTGACACTTGATGCATCTATGCAGTTTAAATCTTTCAACCCTCGATCGATTTTAATTCTAAAGATTTGATATTATTTTCAGGTGTGCCCTTACATCTATTTTGTGTTAGCGTGTTCTTTGGTTTGATGCCCTACAATTACATGTGTGTTACATCTGGTGCTATTCTTTCAGAGCTCAATGATATTTCAGAAATTATGTCTTGGACTAATTTTGGTAAGATATCTTTACACAATATTGTTTTTAAATTGATATCATGTTTCTAATAAAAGTAATATTAGGTTAATTTATTATAATGACAATGTCTTGGTGGATAGAAAATGGCATTTGCTATACAAAATTATTTTTTGATTTAATATATTTTAGGTCGTTGTTTGTTGGCTGCAGTATTGTCAATTTTACCCTCAATATTCATGAAATACAGATCAAAATCTGATCAGAAATCAAATTAACACCACTTTCTCTAAAACATTGCCATATTCTTATTTGTAATAACGTAACCCTACCCTACCCTTATTTATGTATCTAACAAAAAAACAATTTATAATAATTTAATTAAGTTTGTTAGAAGCGTTAAGCCATTTATTTATATCTGCATAATAATACTTACATATTTTATTTAGAACAATTCAAAAAAATTAGTGCCTAGTGGATTAACTTTGAAATATGCTTCATGTAACTATACCTTTATTATTGAACTATGCACAAAGTCCTTGGCTGTGATTCATATATTTTTTGCAGATTTTTTGTTAAAATGAACGAAACTAAAGAAATGTCACTGGAATCGAGTAAAAATGAAACAGTGTTAGCGAGAAAACTGAAGAAAACGCTGGAACTGAAACTTGAGAACGATGCAGATACTGTAGCGGCTCTTAAGGAGCTGTCCACTTTCTTTCAGGTTTAAACAATTTTATTAAATGAAAATTCATTCGATGTAGATTCGTATAACCAGTTTTTTAGGAAGTCAAAAACCTTTAGTATTTTCAAATTGAACCGAATTTGGTTCTATTTAAAATCAACCAGCCTTATTATAACATAATTAAGTATAATACCTATTCTTTTTTTTTAGGAAAATAACTTGAAAACAAGACGTAATCTTCGTGGACAAATAGAACGACGCAATCTTGATATCAACAATGATTTCTTATCTGCCTTCAAGGTTGTTAAGGAGAGTCTTGATGGAATTCATAACAACGTCAAGCAAATGTCTAATTCTTGTAAACAGATGCAGGTAGGCATAGGTTTTGCTTACTTTTTAACAATAAAAATAGAATGTATGAGTCTTTATTATTTCTATGATTATAAACTGATCCCGTTATAAAAAAAATAATGTTTTAGACTAAATTGAAGGAAAGTAAGACCCAAACCGAGGAGTTAATGAAAAAAACTAATGAGCTGCAAAACGAGGGAACACGTCTAACCATGCAGAAACAACTCTCTGAGAAAATGAGAGAACGCTTGACTTTAACAAATAAGGTAAGAAAGTCATTCTTTAAAGAATTGAATTAAGATTTGTATATTTTTGGCTCAATTTCAATTTTAGATACTAATAAATGTTTCCATAAAAATCAGAGCAAAAAGACTGACTACAATTCATAATAATACAGTAATCTTCCCCTTAAGATATTCTCCCTTTGAATGCTAGTAAAGTTTGGGAGGTATAAGGGTATTAAGGCTATTTTGTCCCTCCCATCCCCACCTGATAAAACATACCATAGTGAGAGAATATTTGAATCATAAGAATTTTCATATTTAGGAGGTGCAAGAGTTGAAAGGTGGATCTGACAAGCTGAAGATTGGACCAGAGTTCTTTACTGTATTTGAAAAGGTCCAACGAATCCAATCCGATTGCAAGGTACGAGTTCATCATATAAACTAAGACATCAAGATAAATAGCGGTTTTAAGATCGTCTTAAATTATTTGAATCACCTGTAGAAGTGAATCTAGCACTATAAGCTTGGCAGCATTACAAACAAACCGGGTTATAAAAAAGACATTAACTATTTAATTTAATGTTGGCCTGTACATGAAATAATTTTTATTCCGCATATTATATATTAATATAGGTATTATATAAAGTTATATGCACATCTAAAGGCATTATTTAGATTATTTAATTAGCATTTAATCCAAACATTTTCTTAACAGGTGCTTTTATCGGCTGGTTATCAAACTACAGGGTATGCAGTTTCTGAACGAATGGATGAATATTCAGAGATAGCTATGGATCGACTGTATCGTTGGTCTCAGGTCAGTCTCATAATATGAATGAAAATACAATGAATTAGTAGAGAAGTATTACCTAATGGTGTCATAATTGCCACTTTTAGAAACCAAAATAATGGAATTTTACAAATACAAAAACTAATAAACTTCTGGGATTTTGCTTGAAAGTTGCTTTATTTTGATTCAATAAATAGTTACACTTGAAATTTTATGAACGACAAAAAAATTGTTTTTTTATTTAGGGAGCTATTAGAAACATTGAGCATGGAGACAACACTGACAATTTGTGTCAAAGTTTGCACTATCTGCAGACTAAACCAATACTATTCAACCATATCATCGAGGAGTACATATCAAGCAGGCGCCAGACAATTGTCCGCCAGTTTTTGGATGCGCTGACTGTCGGCGGTCCCGGAGGAACGCCTCGGCCAATTGAACTTCACGCGCACGATCCCACGCGTTATGTTGGCGATATGCTTGCTTGGCTTCACCAGGTAAATAAACTTTATTCATAGTGTCTACTTTTTTTGTCGTGATGGTAGCATGTTCGAATTTACAACCTTTTTATAATGATTTTTACTTTGACCAGAATATTTTTAGCACTGAGCTAAAAAAAATATGTAGTATTTCACCTTTTGCTTCTCGAAAAAGCTTTTTGATATCCAGTTTAGTTTCATAACGATAGAAAGAGATATTTGGCTTTAGACAGTCGAACAAACATTTTTGTAGAACAAATGTAGGCTTTAATGTACTGCATCACAAACTATAACAAGATTTGTTTATTAGGTTTGTCCTGGGGAGGCCGAGAATATTACCCACCTTCTTAAACTTTGTGACAAGACTGACCGGAGCAGTGTGACCGCCAAGATGTTGACCGGCATCTCTGAGGGAGTGTGCAGACCACTCAAGTCGCGCATTGAGCAGATTCTTGTATCAGAATCAAGTGCTATTGTGTTGTATAAGCTTACAAATCTACTAAGATTTTATGAAAATACAATATTTGACATCTTGAAATGTAAGTTTTTCCTTTTTCATATTTTTTTGTTATTTCAATGAAAATAATTAAAAAACTACATGGTAGAAAAGCAGCCCTTTAAAAAGTGTGTTATTATTAAAATTGTGCCTCTTTCATTATCACATTAACTATCTTAATTAAATAAATAGGTAGAAATAACATATTTATATTTATGTTTTAATATCAATATATCTTAAGGTAAGAGTGCCCTGTGTCTCACATTATATGAACTGCAACAGCTATCTTACTCTCAATTTTTGTCCCTGCTGCAAACAACTGTGACAGGACAACTGACAAAATCTGAATATGGAGATGGGACAGCTGCCGGAGATCTCTCTCCATCCCTCACAACTTCATCTTTGCTTGGACTTTTAAGGTATGTTTTTTTTTATAAATTTCATCTGTTTTCAAATTTCAAGTCCTTGTTTTTTATGTAAAAAAAATCTTACTAGGGTATGTAATTATGTGGTATCTATATAACTTTTTTTTAGAAACTTACTTATGGACTTAGTACCTTAAATGAGTTTAAGACAAGTTAGAAAAGATTTAAATAAAGAGCTATATCAACTTAATTAATAGGGACGTGCTCTCTGGTCAGTCCGTAGTTGAGTCAAGTCAAACTGACGATCTACCGGTTATTGTGCGCTCTGTGGTCGACCCACTTATCCTGCATCTCCAGGAAACTGCCCAGCGGCTGCCAAAACAGGACGCGGCTGTATATTTGCTGAATAATTTGACTCCTTTGAGGTCGACCCTGTCACTTTATCAGGTTTGAATGTTATTGTTTACCTATTTTTTAATATGTTTAGATACACGTAAATTAAATCGTTATAACTATTATCTTCTTGTTTTGTTATATTTGATCACCTATTGGTTTATTATGAAATTTACAACAATTAAAACAAAATATTGAATATTTTGGATTTATTGTCATTTTGAGGGACTGAATAACTTTCTGGTTCGACGTGTTATTTGTATTTTATTTTGTTAAGTCTGATGACAAACGTCTGGGCGAAATCAACCGAAGAATGGAGTCTTGTTTAGCTGATCTTGTTAAAGAGCAAACAGGATTTATTCTTGTAAGCCTCGATCTAGCAACCATCGTGTCTATCATAGCGCAGGTATTCACATTAAATGCTACATGTTTTTTTTTTTAAATTTACTTAGATGATCGATTCAATATTGATGTTACTTTTTGTTTAAGTATAGTCTTAAGCAAACTTAATTTTCTAATAAGGCCGATGATATTATCTTGTTAATTTTAGAACGATGGTGCACCGTTATCCACCATCCCAGGCACCCATATTGAAGCTATTCATAATGCGGTTTCAAGGTAATATATGATTAATGTTTAGGTTGACGGGCGGGAATTCTAAATATTAGCAAAATTAATTTTTTGATTGCTATATTTTTTGGCCTTAAGGCTTTGATTTTAAACCGCCATTACAATTCTAGACTTATAATTGCCTTTAAAAAAGATGCGCATCATAAGCCATGGATTTTAGATTTAATTTTACTTTAATTTGACTCAAAGAATTTTTATTTCTAACAGAAAGAAAGAGTTCTAAGTGATTAAGGATCTTTTTAAGTTAAGTAGTATCATACTACTAGTATGTAAAAAAAAACTCCTAGTTCAATGTTTTAACATTCTTTTTAAAAGTAACTGTCATTATTAACTCTTTTCAAAACATTTCAACAAACATTTTAAGCTTTTTTTATGACAAGGTTGGATCATCTGTTATCTGGACCAGATTTGTTTATACTTCCGTCGGCCAGGTTACTGGTGAGCTCTCAGCACCGTAAGACATTGCGCCAAGGATCACACGCAGAACTTGTCAAGGCTTACACAACTGTTTATCAGGTTGGACATTTTTTTAGTGCTTACGAATGATTAATAAGTTTCCTGAAGCTACGCAAGAATAAATCAATGATTCCTTAAATGTTAAAAATATTCATTTAAAAATACTTTGCAGACGAGAAATCAAAATTTGTTTTGGCGGAAACAAAAAAAATAATCTTATTGGCAATTTGTACAAAGAAAACCACCTTCTGCCCTCTAATTATAAAACTAAGAACATTATCTTATTATATAAAGTAGTACGCTTTTTTTTGTCTGTAGCGAAGGATCTTGCTTATCACTGACCCGATATGGAAGCTTCCTATAGGTCCTGAGGTGATTTTATGCTATTTTATTTAATAGATAAAATCTGGGTATGGTGTTAAGCTATTTTTCTGCCCTTATTTATCCTTTCGAATAGAGCCTTTAGATGCTAGGGGCGGAGCCGATTGTAAAAGAAAAAGTAATATGTAGTATTTTACAATTGATGATCAAATTTACTTTCACAGGCGGTTCAAGATCCCAAGAATGGTTATGAATCCGGTACTTTACCCAAAACTCCTGAACAAGTCAAACAGCTACTTCAGATCTAATATTTGTTAATTAATTTCTCCTTGCAAGTTTTCTAGTTTTGTTTAAATTTTTTATACATATATATTTATTATTGTTTTGTTTGAATTTTAAAGGTATTTATTTATATGTCTAACTTACAAAATAATGTGCTAGCTTTTATATATTTATGTGCGTTCTTAAGAGGGGTGGTACATACCTCTTGGTGCCAACCCACCTCCCATGACAAAAGGGTATATACCCCCCTAAAACATCCAAGGGGAGTGTCAAGGTAAAAAGATCACACATCCCATAAATAAAAATGGGGGGGGGGGAGCGTATGGGTGTAAAAAAATTGTGCGCTCTGCGCAACAATGAACCCCCCCCATGCCAAAAGCCTGTGCACGCCACTGATTTTGAATTTTAAGTTTCGTTTTTGTTTTATTTGGTGATGGAAAAAAAATTGTGATTTAATCTTGTGATATTGATATAAGGGGGGGGGGGGGGTTAATGCAACCATCTCGTAATCAATGTATAAATGGCACTTAGAATTCGAATTTTGATCTGAAATTTTGCATGAGTAATCCTTGGTAGGTCTATTTTCCCTAAATCGAACAAAAAGTTTGAAAAGTAGTGGCTAACGGCTGGCGGCTCATCCGTACAGCCATTTGTTGGGTATTTTCAAGCGAAATCCATCACGAAACCTCTCTCCACATAATGCTCTTTTCCGATCAAAACGTTTTCAAACAGTTCTAGCCGGTAGTTGCTGGTATTAGAAATCTAAAAAATGTTTTTTTTGTATCATTTCACATGATTTAAAGCAAAAATATGTTTCAAAAAGTTGATTTCTACGTAATGTATGACAGATTTGCCCTAAAAATAGCCAAAAAACGGCTAAACGGCTGAGCCGTTAGCCGTTACTTTTAAAACTTTTTTTCGATTTAGGGAAAATAGACCTACCAAGGATTACTCATGCAAAAGTTCAGATCAAAATTCGAATTTTAAGTGCCATTTATACGTAACATTGATTACGAGATGGTTGCATTAACCCCCCCCCCCCCTTTGTTTACTAAAAGTATTTACAAATTTAGCTATTGTTTATATAGTTATTTAGGTTTGTTTATGATTAATATTTAATTTCAGATTTTAAAAATGGAAGAAAGGGAAGAAATGATAAAACAAAAGATAATTTTTAATGGATCACATAACAAGTATTTAGAAGATTATTTGTTGGAAAATAGTTTAGATAATCATCCAGATATTCAGCTAATATTTAGCGATCATACAAAAGTTTCAGTCTCGTGCCTATCTATCTACTTAGTGTTTCCTTTTATAGAAAATGAATTATCAAACTTACTAGTTGATTACATATCGTTACCTGAACATACATTAAGAGATTTTAATATCGCTTTAAAAGCATGTTTTAATGATAAACTAAAAGATAACACAAAACCAAATAAAGAAAATGAAGTATTGATGGATTGTATTGAAAGTGATACGAGTGATAATAAAAAAGATAACACAAAATTAACAGCCAATTTTACAGAATCAGAGATAACATTCAACCAAAAGGTATTATTTTAATTTTCTCGGCTCCTATTACAGATAGATGACTGAAATTAAGTCATTCTGGTGTTGTTGTCAAAAAAATATGCTACGGGGAAATGGGATTTTTTGGCTGATTATTTCTTGTTATTTTGATATCATAATCATTTTTAGTTTTAAATTACATAGGTGATCTAAATTATTAAATAATTTATCAATTATTTAGGAGTTTATTAATCAAAATGACCCAGCAGAAGATGTAGATAACAATGCCAGTATAATATTTGAGTGTGAGAGGTGTAGTACCAACCTAAGTCAAGACACAATATTAGACCATCAGTGTCAAGCAAATGAAAATAAGATTCATAATTATGAAAGTGAAATAATTGAAGCAGATGAAATAGATGAAGTTGAAGTAATAGTTGAATATGAAGAGGATGGATTGGAGGAAAATATTTGTCATAATAACCTAAGAACAACTGATAGTGCAGGTATTATGTTTTCAAAGCTAGATTATTTTTATTTTAGAATAATTTTGAACCTCAATACAATCTTACCTCCATTATTTAGACTTTTTTAGCACTAATGTATTTTCTTTGTCTTGTAAGTTATGTTTGTGATGCCTGTGGAGAAATATTTAAAACGAGGACTGCTATGCTTAACCATCTTTCTCTAGGCATTCATGTTTTATTCATATCTTATGCTACTGATTAAAAGGATATAACTAGAAAAGTTTATGTTAAAGTCTTAGGTAGTTTTTTATTTTTAATCAGTATGGATTAATGTATATTAGACATTTATCTCAATGGACTTATATCACAGTAATAATGAATTAACAAAAGTAACAGTAACCAGTCCTACACAAATAATAGGTTTTATGTTTGCCCTTCTAGTAGCTTTGCAGAGCCGTTTGATTTTAGTGCGGCTCCGAGGACCCGCCTGTGACAACAGCGGCTCCGGCTCCGACCTAACATAAAAAAACTCAACATATTTTTTTTGCCAAGTCTACTTTTTACTTTTTCAGGTTTTAAAAGTTCAATTTTTGAAAAAAATGGACTTGAAGATCTTAAAAGGGGCATTTGCACACGACACAACAGAGTTACCAAATTATAAGGGGGGGGGGGGGGAAGATTGTACACTTATAGGAAATGAAAATTCATTATCAAATTTTGCCCTGGATTTTTGGGTTTGTTTTTATAGTTATCAACCCAATAAAAATTATAAAAATTCTCTTTTTTTAGCTAACCTGGAGCCGGAGCCGTTTTTTAACGTTTACAGCTCCGGTTCCACAACGCTGCTTTCTAGTTAAAATTTTTGTATCTGCCATTTACATCGAAGTTTTGTTTAAGATATTATAAAATAATCCTCAGATGTTCTATCTGTGGTTGTATGATACACGTAAGGACATTTAGGATCTTCTTTTCATTTCAAGAAGGCAAAAGTTTACATGTAAACTAATCTTGTTATTTCTTCATACATAACATGCATCATCTATCTACAGGGTCTTCTAACTGCACTGGAAAACTAAAGAATACATATAACAATCATATTAAGTCTACACTGGACCACAGACAACAATTTTTACCAGAATATGACGAAGAATTAAATTGTTCTTATTGTGATAAATCATTTAGACACAGATCTCATTTGGTACAACACCAACGGTCACATACAAAAGTAAGTTTTTTTTTTTTAGCTTTTTCAATAGTATAAATTTGAAGGTATACCTAATCCTATTTAATTCTACAATATAAAGTTTCATTTTTATCAGGAAAAACCTTTCAAATGTAATGCATGTTCAAGAACCTTTTCAACCAACGGAAATTTGAAGATTCACAAAGAGAAGCATAAGGATTTTTCTGAGCGAAAGTTTAAATGTGCCGAGTGCGAGTATGCGGCAACAAGTGCTGTCTTACTCAAATATCATATGAATTCCCATAAAGGTGTGAAAATGTTTGAGTGTGAACACTGTGGAGCTTCTTACATGTAAGTTTGTTAATATATAACTTTCAATTGATATCGAGTTGAATAAGTTTGTGTTTGAGAATGTTTAAAATTAAAAATAGACCGTTATGCTTTTGCTATAATACCAAAGATAACTTGTTATTTGGGTTCTGCCTTCTGATTGGGTTATTAAAAGAACTGAACTAGTGACAGAAACATATTGTAAAAGAACATCGTACTAAACTAATGGCCTAAGCAAATTACATTTTTGATGCTAATTGGTATAGGAAATCTTTACAAAAAAAAGGTTCAGTCGTCTATCTAAATTTGTAGAATAGAAAATCATGTTTCCTAAAATGTTACAAACAAACAGACGAACATTTGTTAATCTAGTAATAATTTTTATAGGCGTCCACACAGCTTGAGGAAACATAGAAAAAGGAAATGCGATTCTAACAGATTCTCTCAAATTCCGGACCATAAAGAGGTTAATTCTTTCAAAAACTTTTCATCAGTTTTTTCCCAAATAAGTCATTCACCTAATTGTATTTTGGACCTGGAAAATTTATTGATAATGATTTTTAAATCTACATTTGAATATTTCATACACTACTCCCCTTGTAAGATTTACCTCAAACCTATTTTGTTTTAAGCAAGGTATATTTGGAGCCATAGTTTCTATACCTAATACAAATTTACCTATGTATTATTTATTGTTGTTTTCATCCTTGTTACTATTTCAGTATGACAAGAACAACAAACAAGAAGTGTATATTTTACCTGACCTAATAATCCCGAGGAAAACTAATGAAGCACCCGACTATGGAGTTCACTCTCTTCAACTTCTAGTTGATCAAGAGGACGAACTTGTTGACAGTGAAATAGTTAATGATGACCTAAATTTACTCATTGTTCAGACACAAAGATAAGAAATATAAAAATTATATTAATTTCAGATACTTTAAAATGATTTAAGCAAGAAAAAATTTGTTGGTGTACTTTTGCAGAAGTGAATTGGCTCTAGCTCATAAGATTAAGGAAAAGATTGAATTTATTTTATATAAAAACTATTAAGTAGGTATTTCATCATCATTCATCATTGCCTTTTAGCTCTCGGCAGAACGTAGGCCATGCACAATGGTTCTCCAATCTTCCTTTTTTTTGGGCACGTTTTGAGGCATTGCTGAAAGATGGAATTTTCTTTTCTTTCAGTTCACTTAAGAGTTCCCTCCTCCAGGTTGTTTTTGGTCTACCTGGTTTCCTCTTTCCTACGTGGGGGTTCCAAGTCAAGGCTTGATTGGTTATATCATCATGCCCTTTCCTTAGAGTGTGCCCCAGCCATCTCCATTTTCTCTGTTTTATTGTCAGTTTAATGTCTGACATATCACTGCGCTCTAGAAGCTCAGCATTTGTGATCTTATTTGGCCAAAAGATCTTGTGGATTCTCCTTAGACATTTATTGACATATGTCTGTAGCTTGGAGACCACTGCTGTGTTTAGGAACCAAGTTTCAGCCCCATACAGCAAAACAGAGAGAACATTTGACTTGAACAGTCTTAACTTGGTCTTTATGGAGATGTTGTTGGAATTCCAAATTTTGTTCAGGCTGGCAAAGGCTGTCCTAGATTTGTTAATTCTAGCTTTAACATCTGTTAAAGTGCCTCCAGCTTCATCAATTTTACTTCCAAGATACTCAAAACAATCTACATCCTCAAGAATTTGGTCTCCAATAGTAATTGGTTCTTGGGAATTTGCATTTAATCTGAGTATTTTGGTTTTAGGAACATTTATTTCTAGTCCAACTTTCTTGGAAGTTTCAGCTATCCTGTTAGTCCTTCTTTGCATTTGACTTCTATTGCTTGTTAACAAAGCGATATCATCAGCAAAGTCCAGATCTCCTAAATATTTGGGATTGCCAAATAGCTCCCAACGAATGCCATCATTACTTTCACAGTTCTTCATGATCCAGTCAATGGCAAGGAGGAAAAGGAAGGGAGAAAGAAGGCATCCTTGTCTGACGCCTGTTACAATCTCAAAAAAGGTTGATAGTTTACCTTTATACATTACATTTCCACCTCCTTTATGATAGATAGCTTTAATGATATTGATTATCTTTTCTGGAATGCCATAGTGTCGGCAGATTTTCCAGAGAGATCTTCTGTCTAAAGAATCAAATGCTTTTTTGTAGTCAATGAAGTTTACAAAAAGCTCAGAGTTCCATTCCTTGGATTGCTCTATGATGATTCTTAGAGAGGTTATCTGATCAATAGTGGAACGGTTTGGTCTAAATCCAGCCTGATTAGGTCTTAGCTTTTCATTAACCTTCTTCTTTATTCTATTAAGAAGAATCTTACTAAGGATACGGCCAGGTACTGAAAGGAGCATTATCCCTCTGTAGTTTCCACATTGGGTCAAGTCTCCTTTTTTGGCTAGTATTGAGATATGTCCATTCTTCCAGTCCTCTGGGCATAACTCATCATTCCATATCTTTGTGATCAGAGGTAGGAATGCCTCAGCAGATGTATCTAGGTCTGCTTTTATGACCTCAGCTGGGATGTTATCAGGTCCAGCGGCCTTGTTATTTTTCAAACTTTTAATGGCCTCCTTGATTTCCAATAGATTTGGCGCTCGACAGTCAATGTCAAGTGCATCTGAGGGTGGAATCTCAGTTTCTTCCTCTGGAACTGGAAGATTCAGCAGTTCAGTGAAGTGCTCTGCCCATCTATTTAGAATATCTTCATCAGTTTTAAGGAGTGAACCATCCTTGTCCCTGATGTGTGATCCTGATTTGTGTACTTTACCTGCAATGCTCTTAGTAATCTCATAGACATCTTTCATTCTATTTTGATTAAAAGCATTTTCTGCTTGCATAGCAAGGTTTTCCAAGTGTTCTTTTTTGTCAATTCTGACACTTCTTTGGATTTCCCTGCTGAGCATTTTATACAGGTCTTTATCTTCTGGAGAGTTTCTGGAGAGTGTCTTTTGTCTTACCTCTCTTCTTTGATCCATGAGATCAATGGATCTTTGAGTGATCCACGGCTTTTGGTTAGCCTTTTTAAAACCTAATTTTTCTTGGCTAGTATCATTATAAACTTTTTTGATACCTTGCCAAATATCTTCAACTCCATCATCCTCTTGAAGAGTCAACAACTCAAATCTGTTCTTTAGAGTGAGCTTAAACTCTTGTAGCTTTTCAGAGTTTTGAAGGGTTGTTAAATTATACTTTTTCCTGGGGTTAGGCTTTGAGTCCTGCTTTTTAAATCTAAGCCGAACTTTAGAAGATAGAAGATAATGGTCTGAATTAACATCAGGTCCTCTTTCAACCCTGACATCAAGGAGAGAACCTTTAAAACGTCTAGATATACAGATGTGATCTATCTGATTAAAGGTTCTTTGATCTGGTGATCTCCAGGTGGCAGTATGAATCTTCTTGTGTTTAAAGATGGTTCCACCAATGACAAGTTTGTTTTCAGTACAAAAACTTACAAGTCTATCACCATTGTCATTTTCCTTGCCATTACTTAAGCCTAGGCCATATCTGCCCATGACTTCTTCTAAATTCTCATTATTACTCCCCACTTGAGCATTGAAATCACCTAGGAGCATGGTCAGGTCCTTTTCTTTATGACCATTCTTAAATACAGAGTCAAGCTGGTCATAAAATTCGTTTTTGACCTCTGTATCTGCTTGTTCTGTAGGAGCATATGCTACTATTATTCTCAGATTGATGTTTTTATCTGAGGATTTGAAGTAAGCCTCCATGATTCTTGGACCATGGGGTTGCCAACTGATCATGGCCTGCTCTGCTTGCTTGGTCAGCATAAGAGCCACCCCTTGGTTATGTCCTAGATCCTCATTCATATGGCCTGAGTAAAGTATTTTCAAGCCAGAATGATGTTTAAACTCTCCATTATTTGTCCACCTTGATTCGGTGATAGCCAGGATATCAACCTTGGCTTTAAGCATTTCTCGGCAAATGTTTTCTGTCTGGCCTGACTGAAACATTGTCCGAACATTCCAGGTGCAAATTTTTGCTGGTCTGCGGGAATTCAGAATCATCCGCCTGACTGGTCCTTTAGCGGTTTCCCAGCCAAACATCATATTGTTATTTCCAACCTCTACTTCGTTCCCGAGCCCAAAGTTAAATTGGTCTTTACTTTGTGCAGATTGAACGTGAGCAGGTTTTTTCTAGGGAAGGATTGTTAGCCCCACCCAAACCCCCTGAACTGGGGGAAGTGACCAGAATTCAGTCTGGCATCTACCCTAGGACCTTTCCAGCACAGTAGGACTCTTCTGGTGTAGCTCCTAGGATCATTGATGCACGGTGCAGGATGGACGGCGTGCACGTAACTGGTCTCCCATCCCAAGTAGGTATTTATTTTTGTAATTTTACACATGTGAATATTTTTCTTTATTCTCTTATTTTTAGAAAATCAATCTTATTTTTTAGTTAGTTAGAAATTTTAACCTCTGTAATGTTTGGAAAACTATCTGCACGGTTAAATCGCAGGAAACATTATGCCACCGACGTGGACACAGACTCCAAGTTGGCCAGATGCCTCAACACCATCGACCTGACATTACTGGGTGTGGGCTCCACCTTGGGAGTCGGAGTATATGTGCTGGCAGGTGCTGTTGCAAGAGACACTGCCGGTCCCGCCGTTATAATTTCGTTCCTAATTGCCGGATTTGCTTCAGCCTTAAGCGGTCTATGCTATGCTGAATTTGGAGCACGTGTGCCAAAAGCTGGCAGCGCCTATGTGTACAGTTATGTTACTGTCGGGGAGCTGGCGGCGTTTGTGATTGGTTGGAATCTAGTTTTGGAGTATGTTATTGGAACTGCCAGTGTTGCCAGAGGTTATTCAGGATATCTTGATAGCCTGTTGAACAACACAATGAAGAACACGTTTAGAGAGTACATGCCTATGAATGCATCCTTCCTAGCAGAATATCCAGACTGGACAGCTGCCATAATTACAATAGCTCTGGCATGTGTTCTTAGTGTGGGTGTTCAGGAATCTTCCAGGTATTTAACTTTTCTTATATGATTAGGTGTTTGATGGTTACCCAAAACTTTGATATCTTCAAATTAAATGCTATTATTCACAGCGGGATTTTCTCAGAAAATAAAACCATACCTATTTCCTACTGTCCTTAAATTAAAGCATCAGAGAACCCATTCTCAATGTGGAATTTAAAAGATTAGGCATCCGACTAGAAATATTAAAAATGCAACTTAATCGAAATAGCAAAACTAATGCTGGTTAGTTCAATATCAATCCTTATACCTACTAAAGTAACAGGATGTTTGTCTGTGCGTTTGTACCGAAGGATCTCGCTAACCGTTGAACCGATCTTTTTTGCGTGAGGGTACCACCATCCTCCCAAGAGAAATCACAAAAAAATCTAAAAAAAATTACGTATAGAGACTTGAACGCAACATAGCTAGGTATCGTAGAGACTTAAACGCAACGTATTGTTTTTTTTTAAATACTTATATGCCACTAGAGGCCTCAAGGGGCCTCAAGGGGCGTAGCCGCTTGTGTTATGATAATTGTAGCTCAGTTTTGCTTTTATTATAAGGTACAAAATATCAAACATACTGATTCATTTTTAGATTCAACAATATTTTCACACTGTTGAACCTGAGCGTGGTTATCTTCGTAATTGTTGCTGGGGCCACCAAGGCAAACTTCACCAACTGGGAGTTGTCCAACACCTCGACGGTCGTTGAAGGACAGGAGCATGATAAGGGAGATAATGTCAATTTGGGATCTGGCGGATTTTTTCCGTTTGGTGTGAGTGGGATGCTGAGTGGAGCTGCCACGTGTTTCTATGGTTTTGTTGGATTTGATGCTATTGCTACAACAGGAGAGGAAACTAGGAATCCACAAAGAAGTATTCCAATTGCCATAGGTGAGAATATTTTGTTTTGATACGTTCCTTTTATTTAAAAACTGTTATAAATAGCATTCTTACTCTTATAAATCATATAAAAACATAGACAATTTTTAAAAATTTATTTTTTAAGTTAACTAGGTAGCTAAAAAGTTTGATTATATTTAAGTAAATATAAGTTGATATTACTTTATGTTTTAGTGGTATCCTTGTTCATTGTCTGTGTCGGTTATATTGGCATCAGTGGTGTGTTGACCCTGATGGTGCCCTACTACCTGCAGGATGCTGATGCCCCCTTGCCTCATGCTTTTAGGCTTGTTGGCCTTCCAGAAGCTGCATGGGTAGTCGCACTGGGAGCACTATTTGGACTCTCCACTTCTTTATTAGGTAAAATTATATTGTGCTAAAAATTCAACTAGAAGGATTAAAGAGTTAATGGAAGGAACAAATTCTAAAGTTTCATTTAACTAAGTAAATTATATATTTTCTCCCTTATTACCTAGGTAGGTATTTTCAGTTTGAGATATAATATTAAAATTATCAAATTTAGGAGCCATGTTTCCTCTGCCCCGTGTTATTTATGCTATGGCGAATGACGGACTTCTACCTCGGTTTCTTGGAAAAGTTCACAACACATTTCAGACACCCTTCACAGCTACACTTCTTTCAGGTTATATTTATTTATATTTCAAATAAAACATTAATGATTTTATTTTACTTGATGGCGTGATGTTGAAAATATTGATTTCTTGTTAAGGATTAAAGGAATATTTTTAGCTTCATATTAATGTCCAAGGATTGTTATTTACAATTTTATGCAATAAGATATAGGTAGATATTTTAATAAGACCTTTTTTATTATACCCCAACCCAGGCCGGAGTATAAAGACAGATGTTTTACTTTAATACTTCTCAAGGAATGGAACTCAATAGAAAGGCATAGGGAAAAAAATCATTCAATGGGTAGCTTCGAGCCATTTGAAACTTGGAAAAAATGCCTTGCCCCTACTAAGCTCCTAAAGAACTCGCTAGAAACAGTTTACCTAGGATATTTATTTTCTAAAGTATTAAAAGTTTTCATTTTTTTTACAGGCTTTCTATCTGCAATCATGGCGCTTTTGTTTGACCTCTCCCAACTAGTGGACATGATGTCAATAGGCACCTTGATGGCCTACACAATGGTGAGCTTGTCCGTGCTGTTGTTGAGGTACAGGTGTACAGGTACTGGGCAAGCTGCAGATTACACCCCACTCTGCACCCAGGATCCATTCGAGACTGATGATGTGGAAGAGTTGTTTCCCAAACATACTGTAGCCAAACTTGTTTATACTAGGTATATTTTTTAATTGCACAGCTACTCTAAAAATAAGTTATGTCTTAAACTTTCCAGGAATTGAACATCTTATTTCTTATTTTACTATTTTTATGTATTTACTAATATTTTTTATGGTGATACTAAAACTAAGTGATTTACCTTTTATTGATTTTAGACTACTGTGTCAGCTTATACCAACAATGAAATTAATTCGGAAAAAATCACGAAACCTATACGTGTTTTTTCAGCTGTCGTTGGGGGGCAACACATCGTAAAATTGACGACCTCTCCATTTACCCCCCAATTATTATTTTAGATTTTTCCGCTTGTTGGTTATACCTATTCCTGCTACTGTGTAATGAGGGAGGGAATTTTTTTTTAAATACCTGCTTTAAATCTCTGCTTTAAACAAGTTTTCTTAATTTAAAACTTAATTTAGGAAAGAATACATGAGACAATTATTCAACCTGGACGGAGACACCATTCCCAACCCCCTGTCTTCTCACGTGGCATCTCACAGCGCAATCCTGGTGGCCCTGCTGTCTGTTCCTCTGGGTATCATCTCCCAGGCAGAGCCTACCTGGTACCATAAGTTTGGGCTGGCATTTGTTATTATCAAGATTTTGTTCTGCATTATTGTTCTCATGAGACAGCCTTCAGATGTTTCTCATTTGAGTTTCAAAGTACCTTTAGGTAACCGGTTTTTATACACCTACGTAAGAAAGGGTAATTTGTAATGCCTCTAAAAGAAACATGTTATTTCATTGCAAATTTTTCACGTTTTCTTTTAGGAGACCTTTTACAATTGTATTTTCATATTTAAAGAGATAAAATATCTAAATTTTATGAATTATATGCTAAACATCAGCTGAAAAATATGTCCAAATTTTATAATAATATTAAGACAACAATTGTTAAGATTAAGAGTACAAAATTGTAAAATTAATAACCTAGAATATTTTCAGTACCTTTGATACCTGCCTTGTCCATTATGATAAACGTGTTTCTAACAACTAAGTTGTCCGGACAGACCTGGGTTAGATTTGCTGTCTGGATGATCTTCGGATTCATAATTTACATTGCATATGGAATTAAGAATAGCTCAGGTTCGTAATATTTTCCTTTATATATTAATTCAGAAAATTATTTTACATTTATACAATTTAAATAGCTTGTTTTTAAAATACAATTTCGTTGAGCATATTCTTTTTTTTCTATTCAAGTCCTCCCTGTGGCATTTAAGTTACTTAGTATTGGCATTCTTAGCATTTGAATAATAATATTTGTATAATCAATTCAAAACTTTTGGCTATTATTAGACGTGAAGATTTTTATTTAATTTTAGAGGAGTATAGAATGAGAGGAGAGGTGCCTCCAGAAGAGAAGGATGGTTCTTCCAATAAATCCAGCACTAGTCATTAACTTTTACACAATGATAAAAACAATCAAAATAGCACAAATAGTTTTAAATCTTAACAGGTATTCTAGCACAAATTATCCTAATTACAAATATCCTAGCAGGAATAATCCTTGATTACATTCAGAAATGGTCCTAAATCTTACTACTACCTGTATTATAAATTATCCTGCATCTAACTATTGTAGCTCAAATGATTCTAACTCAAACTATTTTTGACGAAATGATCCTATATAAATCACTACATTAATCATCCTACTATATCCAATCAAAAAAACAATCGAACTATCAATGGAAATGTATAAGAAATAAAAAAAAAAACAAGAGTAAACAATACTTTACGATGAACGTCTTTAAAAATTTTTACTACAATGTACTAACAAAATAATGAAGGGTCCAATAACTTAAGAGTTAAGACTCTAGGGGCTAGGTGTCGCTTCGGGAACTAGACCTCCACGCACCTTGAAACATACATGCAATACTTATGATTGCGTTGTAAAGCGTCCATTCACCCATCAGACAACCAACTCTCTGAGATGCACGACCTTTGTCTGAGAAGTCCCAACTGTGCATGGTAGCGAGTTGCGCCTGTTTTGGGCCAAGGCATTCCCCCCACTCTAACTATTTACGTCGCGCATCTGACATAGTAGCAGTGGGAACCATTTTTACCGTCTTTAGTTATGACGCGGTGTCGGACCGAGATTCGAACCTATCACCTTCCCGACGACGAGCGGATGCGCTACGTGTTGAGCCACGGTCGCGGGTTAAGGGTCCAATAACTTACTTGAAATAATCAGAAAATTTTTCTAATAAAATAGATTTACATAAAATTAATTTTTTAAGACTTCATTCCTTTACTGAAGTATTGTGCATTTTGCAGAAAGATAAAAAAGAATATTCTTTGTTTCGCAAATTTTGTGAATATTTAGGAATCATCAAAGGAATTTTGTGTCTAAATGAAGACACTTATATTTAATTGATCTCAAGGAGGAAGAAGAATTTTCATCTTATTACTCTAAATATAAGATTCCCAGGGGGGAAATTATTTTTACATTTTCAAACAGAAAATTCTTATTTTTATTATAAAAGAAAAGATTTTCTTGATATATAAAAAGAAATGAAAAAAATAAATGCTTAGGTATTTACACATATTAAAATTAACATAAATTTTAAAATACACATGCTATTTACTTAAATTAGATTGGTAATAAAGATAAAATATAAAAAGAATTATAACATATTAATTAGGTAACTTTAATAGAATAACAATTTTTATGAGATTTTAGTGCGTCTTCCGTAGTAAAAAGTTATGCATTTGTGTTGTAATTTTGTGCTTGTTGTTTTGTCTACTTAAATGTTATTAAATCATACGTCTTAATATACTTTATTATTATAAGGATACAATAGAGAATTTGTAAAAGTTTTATTTATTTTTAAAGAATTTTTTTTGAAACATTAACTTATTTTTTACCTAAGTTTAGGAGGGGAAAGGACAATTGATAGTTCAATCTCTTAGCCAAGTATTAAAAGCTACCCATGATTAAACTGGTTGAGAGAAAAAGATTTATTTATCATCTATTGTTCTATCTCTGTCTAATTAAAACTACCTGTGATGGTTTATGTATTACAAAGTTATTTAAAGATCACTTTTTATTTTTATTTGCTCATATTTTTATTATGTTTTGCATTTTATTTTATTTTTATTTTATATTGGGTACCAAAGGTACCAAGTTATATTTTTACAGAATGGAAAGATAGTACCTAAACAATTTTTATTATTTTTTATATGGAAAATTTTGCTACAATGCTTTTTCTATTTAAATTAAGATATTCCATGACAAATCAGATTTTAAAATATTTGTAATTTTGTATGTAAGAAGTAAAATGTTAAGAAGTACCAAAATAATATTTCATTTTATTGTTTTGAGAGTCTTAAGCTTTTATAAATAAGGGTATTTGATATTTTATCATATTTTTTTAATTTTATTTATTTCTCAATTGTGAATATTTTTTTCATAAAATCTATTGTTAAAGTTTGATCATTCAGATATATATATATGGAATTAAAATATTTTTATTCAAGTAGAATTATATATTTATTGTGTATTAAATGTTTTGAATCTTTCTACGTTTTATTATGAATAAGACTTCAGATGAAAGATTCGATAATATGTATTTTATGTCTCAATGTTTATTGTTTTATTAAAACTGTGCATTCCAGATTTTGAATAATGATAGAATAATTGAAGTTGCTGTACAAATTAATGTGGAAATCAATAAACTAAGGAACACAAGATTTTTTATAAAATTAAAATAAAAAAAAATACAGCTTAGATTTAGAGAAAGACAAGACAAATAGGTAAAGATAATTGTAGGGTGGGGTAAAATAAATTGTTAGTAGGGTAGAAACAAAAAAGAATCAAAGTGACAGTGACATAGTTGTGTTTTAAACAGGATAGGTCAATGGACTATAAATTCTTCTTATTTAAGTTAATAAATTGATTGGGAAAAGACTAGAGATTGCATTAAGAGGGAGGTCATTTTCTAGTAAATCCCGTAAAGGTGTGTGTTATAAGGCCTAAAAATAGTAGGAGAACGATAAGGTGCTCTATATATTTGTATTCCCTATTGAATAGAACAATAGGGAAGAAATTTTTTTTTTTTTTTGATAACCAAACCTGGAATATCTAAAAAAAATAAGAAATTTCTATCAAACGCTTTGTTTGGCTCAAACTGACACAAATAAAAAAAAATATAATTATAAAAAATCAACCTGTAAAGAATGGCTTCTCCTTTTTTTAATGGTATAGATTGTTCTTAACCTTTACCTTGTACCTATAGAAAACATTATTATTATAATTATATTTTTTTTTAATTTTTGTCAGTTTGAGCCAAACAAAGTGTTTGATAGAAATTTCGTATTTTTTAGGGATATTCCAGGTACAGTTATCAAAAAAAAAAAAATTTCCCTATTGTTCTATTCAATAGGGAATACAAATATATAGAGCACCTTATTGTTCTACTACTATTTTTAGGCCTTTTAACACACACCTTTACGGGATTTACTAGAAAATGACCTCCCTCTTTATCTTTTACAGCCTTACATACACAAAAAATTTGTAAAAAAAGCGAAGGTCTAGAAACCTTTTGAGACAATTTATCTTTTGTGTGTAATCTTTACAGACCTTACCTACAAGACAAGAGATTTCTTATAAGCTATTTTACTAAAAAAAATCTAAGTTTGATTCTTAAGATAATTGTTATTGAGATGAGTTATTATGGCCTCAGCATCTAGCACAAGCGCTAAAAATCTTTTCCATGATTCTAAAGAAAAGCTTTGTGAAAGAGTACAGGTACATATTTATGAATAACATTTCTGTAAAAAATAAGAAAAAAAGGCTAACGATAGATTTTTTCGTATATTATATAGAATAAATTGATAAAAAACAGGGGCGGGGGACAGTTTTTATGTCAGGTTAGATTACTTGGATACTGAGCTAAGGCCCACTGCAGAGGTTAGGATTGGAATAGAAAAAAATATATGAAAGATAAGTTAAGGGGTTAGAGTTGATTAGTGATTAATTGTTACTTTGTGCGTGATTACGTTTAACACCAATTTTATTGGTCTAGTGAGTATACCTCGAGACCTAAATTATACAATTTTAATTTAGAATAACATAAGTAGTGTGGGTTCCCTTGTTCGCCAAATTCAGAAAGGTTCCAAATCCAACGATATTCTTGGACAGACAATCAAAAACTTTACTGCCACTGAGGTAAAATATTTTTTTTCATTGGTGGATTCCACTTCAGGACGCCTCCCCCCCCCCCCACATTATTTTTTTTATATAAATGAAACTCTATTTTGGGAAATTTGACAATGTCGACCCGAATAGTCATTTCATGATCTTGATGGGTTTACCAAGTAACTTTTTCAAATAGATAAAATCTCATTTTAGCAACTACAAAATTGCTTACTAAAGAATGATAAGAAGTAACATTGAACAACTTTACTTTAGGTACCAGATTTTACCAGCAATTTTATGAAATTAATTTTAAAAATTTAGAGTGCAATTAGCAACACCTCTGCCCAACTGGACAAAGCAAGTGTGTTGACCGCTCAGCTTCATGAACAAGCTGACCGATTAACTGTAACAGGAGATAAGATTAGCCAAGTTCGTGAACAGGTAACTTATTTTCTTGGTATGGTGCTCAACTTTTTATGATATGGAACGTTTTACATAGAATGAAGTTCCCGTCTAAACTAAAAAGTATTAAGCATTTTCTAATATTATAGTACACATCACATAAGAACAAAATAAAATATTTCATATTTTGAAAACTACTGAAATGGAAGAAGCCTTCACTTCTTTTTCTAAAACCATGAAGAAACCAAACTTTTTAGTCGATAAACCAAATATTAAACAAAAACCTAGTATATTCACTAAAAAATTACCATGGATCAATGCTGGAAGGTGCTTAGAATCACTTGCTCTCGTTCGTAGAAAGTTCCCTTTCATTCAGATCTAAAATTAAACTAAATACCTAAACTTAATTGTTTTTTTTAGGTACGAGATATGCAACGTTAAGTTCTAATTTTATCAAGAATCAACAATACAATTTGAAACAAAAACAAAGTAAATTAAAAGATGGGTCGAAGATCTAGCAGCTCCGAGTCTAGTGGATCAGATGGTCGTGGTAGATCCAATGGTGGAAAGTCCGGCAGACGGAGGAGAGGGAGGTCTGAATCAACAGATACTTCTGGAGACAGAAGCAGGTATTCATATATTTTAGATTTAACAATGTGCCAAAAATGATTATTCTAAATTTTCACTTGTGAAATCTTCAATTGCAGCGTATATTGTGTTCAAGAATTGAAGCCTTTTTTAATTAATAAAAAACGATGTTCGTGTTAGATTTTATGTTTTAAAATGTCATAGGTATTTATTTTTCTTACCATTCAGTTTTAGTTTAAAGTATTTGCAGTTGCGTTCTCGTTATATAGCATTGACTTTTTTAAGGTCTCGATCTCGAGAACGAAAAAGGCGTTTGATGGATTTAGCACATAATGGAGATTCAGCACCGAGAAAGGAATTCAAGAAAGGACCCCATTACGAAGACAAGGTAAATTTCTTAAATAAATTACATGGGATATTTTAAATTCTTAGAAATAAATTAATCTCTTTTTTGAAAAATATTTGTTGCATTAACTAATACCTATAGGAAGTAAAAGCATTTTTTTGCGATTTTCAAGGTGCTATATCTCTGTATCAAAAGTATTAGGTATTAGATTTAAAAATGTTCAATTTAATCATTGATTATTTGTGTTCTAGTCCCGACGTCAGCACCACCGGCGTGACCAAGGGGAGGACTACATGGCGGTTAGGCGGGAGCAGCGGGAAGAAGTGGGACTGCGAGGAGCCGCGGAAGTGTGGGGCAAGTCTCCGCAACACATTCAGGAAATTGCAGTATATGTATTATAGACTATTTGGGGGAAGGGGGGGATTTGAATTTCTCAGGAAGATTTTGTAATAAGGAAAAATTGAGAATTTTATTTCTGACATGGAATATTCTATTATATAAAGTAGTACGGTTTTTTGTCTGAAACACAAGATTTCAATAAGTAGTGATTTAATTGAATTGATTTCTCCATTTTAGGTGGGCTTGAAATAGGTCTTGGGATGGTTATAGGCTATAGCTCTGCCCTACCGCTTAGTAACTACATAGTTCCTTGATGCTTGGGGTGCAGTCGCTAGTTATACATATAACAGGAGGGTGCTAAGCTCATACTATAAACATTATTTAACTTTATATAACTGTATTTCCTGATTATATAAGAACAATCGATATATTATTACTTGGATGTTTCACCAGATTGTCATATACTCTGATAAAGTTATATTCACAGCTGGCTTGATGACGATATCCCCCATTTACCCCCTTTACCCCATCCCCTTTCCCCCTACTGGCAGGGGTGTATATTCTGCATGGGATCCCCGGCTCAGGGGGGGGGGGGGAGGGGAATAAAAAATAAGTGGTTGGAGGGGAAAAAAATGTAAAAATTAAGAAAACTGAAAACATTTTTTCCATTTCGCCCCTCTCCTTGGTTAAAAAAAACTAAAAAATGTGTTGTAGGAGGGATAAAATAAATAAAATATAGAATTCTTTAAATATTTTTCTATTTCCCCCCCTACTTTTTAAGAAAAATCTAGGGGGGGAAAAAAATAAAAAATTTTGTAGCAGGGGAAAAAAAATAAATCTCGTGCAGAATATACACCCCTGCCTACTGGATGAACGAACTGACCAATAAACAGTGGTGTATATTCTACATGGGATCCCCTGCTCAGGGGGGGGGGGGGAATAAAAAATAAGTGGTTGGAGGGGGAAAAAAATGTAAAAATTAAGAAAACTGAAAACATTTTTTCCATTTACCCCCCCCCCCCCTTCTTTGTGAAAAAAAACTAAAAAAATGTGTGGTAGGAGGGATAAAATATATAAAATATAGAAATCTTTTTTTTTCCATTTTCCCCCCTACTTGGTAAAGGGGGGGGGGGAATAAAAAATTTTGTAGCCGGGAAAAAAAATAAATCTTGTGCAAAATATACACCTCTGCCAATAAATGAAGTCCATATTAGCAAGCTAAATTGACGACAAATTATCCCATGTAAATCCACGTATATCTTAAATCCATTATGAGAACAGTGGTCATCACAACGACACAACGTAACTCGAAAAATATTTTTTTTATGATAATATAATATCATCTGCACAATTGATAGGATTCAGATCTAGAATCTGACGAGGATGAAGGTGGCAAGGAGAAGGACCGACACGACAAACATAAAAGTAGTCCACAAGAAAAGAAAAGCAAGAAAAAGAAAAAGGTTTGTAATTATGTACTTGTACGCATAGACTCCTTTGTAATAAAAATACGTGAAAATGCTAGAGAAATATAATTTAGGCCTGGATTCTCTCTATACCTATTAAAACAGTCTATTAGAGACATCCAACTCTTTGATTTTAGGTTTTTATTTTGATGAGTTTTGCATTTTTTTATGTTAGGTTATGTTAATTTCAAATTCTTAACTATTTTTCTGACATAGCCCGGATTGAGCCCAGTTCCGACTAAGAGTATAATCTATAGTTTTACTTAAAAATTGTTGGAATTGATTGCAAATAAACAGAAGAATTTTATTAGAAGGAGAAGAAGAAGAAGTCTAAATCATCCAAGAGCAAAAAGAAAAAGAAGAAAAAGAGCAGTGATAGTGAAGATGATAGTAGCGAGGAGGAGTGGGTGGAAAAAGATGTTATGGAGGTAAGCTTAGTAGACTGTCTCACACCATAATCATACAACAATTATAAATGCCAAACCTGAGCTCAGCTGCAGCCTTGTAATATAGCAGTATATGGCTAATATCTTTTTAGTGAAAAGAGTTGTATTGTTAAACATGGCGAATTTAAACACAAAAGTTTTCTATGAGTTAAAGTAACACGCAAGAAGCTTTATATAGTTCTTCACTTATTTTAGTTTCCTTCGCAATTACTAGTTACAGGGATGGCAAAATAAAAACCAAGTGGTTTAAATCAAGTGGTTTAAACCAAAAAAAAAAGCTAAAAAAAACAAAAAAAAACAAGGTGGGATGGTTTAAATGGTTTTTTTAATACAAAGGCCTATCTTTCCAGTTATATCCTTATAATAAAGTAACAGGATGTTTGTATGTGTGTTTGTATGTTTGTACCAAAGGATCTCGCTAACCGCTGAACCGATTGTGTTCTCCTTAATAGGGTAGCTTCTCTTAGGTCCCAGGAAGGTTTATAACTATTTTCTTTGGGGGTGGGACACCCCCAACCCCCCCTCCGAAATTTTTTTTTTGAAACTTTTTAACTAAATTTAAAAATGAGGGGTGGGGGGCAAACCCCTCCCCCCCAAAAATTTTTTTTTACTTTTTCTTACAAAATATAAAATAAAAAATTAAATTATTAAATTCGACTCTCTCCTCCTCAAGTGCCCCTAGAGGCCTTTAGGGGCCTAGCCGCTAGTCTTTTAATAATGTAAAAAATACAGTCAAAAACATAAATAGGGTCAAGCGGGGTAATAACCGGTAAGGGGCATTACCGGTAATTTTTTACCCACCTTCAGAAAATAACATTTTACTCCATGTTCCAAACGACTGACAGAAAAAAACATAAAAACAAATTTGTTCCTTATTAAATTGCCTACAAAAAATGAAATTTTTGTGAGATAAATTTTAAGGGTACTTTTTGGTTCTCAAAGTCGGACGAAAATTTTTTTTTCAAAAATTTTTTCACCTAGGTGTATAAAGATCGACCTACACAAAAATTGGTAAGACCTAGAACTGATCCGTAACAACCTTTTGAACTAAGAATTGCCCGCTCTTTCCAAATCCGTTGAGAGCCTAAATGTAGAGTTAATATTTTTTTCAAAAATGACCAAAGTTCGCGTGGGGTATTTTTCGGTAACGTCGAAAAAAAATTCAAATTCGATTTTTAAGATCAATTTTCAGGTTTTCTTTGGTAAAATCTAAAATTCAATATGGGCTTTTTAAGATTTAGGTCAAAAAGTGAATAGAACAGGTTTTTTTTATATAAAAAAATTTAAATTTTATTTTTTAAGAAAATTTTGGTGAAAAAAAAATCGAAATTTCTCGTCTTTAAAAAAAATGATTTTTGACATAGAAGGAATAGTCCGATCTTTATGAAAATTTTTGTGGATAATCCCTATAACCTATACTAATTATGATTATTTATGTTTGACTGGCCGTTTGGCCGTTTTTCATCGATTTGTTTTAGGTTGAAAAGACGTTACCCACAATGCCCCACCGTGGGGCATTTATCGGTAATTTCTTTGAGTCCAATTATGACAAACTTCTTAAAGTCCTAGGATAACGTCCTATTAGGACCTGATAGTCCTTTCCGTAAGCTTTCTAATGGTCTTGGTCCCATTTAAAAATATTAATATTTACCCCAATTTTTTTTCAAAAAACCGAAAAAATTACCGGTAATGCCCCGCCTCACCCTACCTAATTCAAAATTCTTTTAATAGTTTAAATCTTTATACTAAAGGGGTAGTTTCACGAAATGCATTTGAACTTAATTTAGTGAACCGCATATTTTTTCTTAGTTAATGGGGTAAACTACATTTAAATAGCATATATTTGAAATAAATTCAATTTTCTACCACGTAGTTTTTAAAATATCAAGACCTGAAAATTGTCTTTTTGTGATATATGCAATTTAAAAAGACGATTTTCAAGTCTTGATATTTCAAAAACTATGTGGTAGAAAATTAAAATTTTTTCAAATATATGCCATATAAATGTAGTTTAACCATTTAACCAGGATAAAATATGCTGTCTTAACCTCTTTTCGAGGAAGCCTTGTGTTTATCAAGTTCGAAATTAATTCCTTATCATTATCCTAAAACCAAGCGCAAATGTCGTCTTGTTTGACTTTCCTTCAGTAATAGACGCGGCATGGATTGTTTATATGCGCCCACGTTTCTTACTTTTTAATGAGATATGAGAGTGTGAAGATTTCGGAGAACAAAATTGGGCCTATCATTGGTCTCATAGTGTGTGAACGACCCTAGTATACCAGGGATTTGAAACCATAAGAACTTCAGGTAGAATTTGTTAATTTTATTAGGAAGAATGGTGTATAGGACGATTATATGTAGTTTTAAAAAGGCTTTAGCCAGCTAAGCATGAAACTTAATTATGATTAATATATGTTTTAGTAATTTTTATGTGCCTTTATTTTGCATTTAACAATCATTTATTAACCAAATAATTTTCCTTTAAAGCCAAAGTTTCCAAAGATTCTTAACCGTAGAGAAAAATGATTTTAAAAAGCAATTAAGATTACGTGGTTATAAATAACTGGAATTATGAACTAATTGATTTTGTAATTTCAGGACTTTGAAATAATTTCATCAATAAATCTATATTCAAACCTGCTGTTGAAACTTGATGGTTCCTGGTATTGGGGGTTTGTATGTTCGCCAACTGATCTCGTGAACTTCCCGCTAATTCGGAAGTCAAGCTCAACCAAAGTGTCATGGTTGAGACAATTTCAAATGATTGGAGTTTGAAGGAGCTGCACAAGCGAATTTCAAAGAAGTGAAGGTTGAAGTTTAGGCATTAGCAAATTTCAAATAACCTGATGGTTGAAGGCGCTGCACAAGCAATTTCAAATGGTTCTGAAGAATAGGCATTAGCATTCTTCAAAGAATCTGAAGAATAGGCGTTAGCATTCTTCAATAGATCAATAGCATATAGTGTATTGATGCAAAAAACATTGACAATTTTTCTGTGAAATAATTACCTAGTGAATCAATATGGTGCTCACTAAAAAGCAGAAAATTGAGCGAGCTATCGCTATTGGCAATGAAAGGCTAGAGGTGTTTGACGAACAGATAAAAGTGTTTTATGAAAATCTAAAAGCCTGCCAAAGTTTTAGTTCATGTGAAAATGTGAATTTAAAATCAATTCGTGACATTTTTAGTGAGGTCAAGGACCAATCTGACCTAATAAAAAGTCTAAAATCTGCCGTGGAGACTAGTGAGATGCGCAAGTTCAAGCGTGATTTGGATGAAGCTAGTGAACAGAAAACTGTTGCAGATAAAGTTTATGCGTCGTTGGAACAGTGTACGAAAATTCTTCACTGGCTTGACAATGATTCAGACGACGTGAGGTCGAGCACTGTCGCCAGGAACCTCGATGTCGTTGAGAAGGTGAGGATGGACATGGGAGTGCTTAAAATTTCCATGGAGTTGCGCCAAGAAGTACGTGATATGTACCGAAGGCTTAGAGAGATGGAACGTCGTTCATCTAACTCGGATAAGCTTGGTGTCTGTGGCACCAATTATTACGACAGTTATCATAGTCGTATGTTGCATGAGGCTAGTGCTAGTGTGAATACAGTCTACAAATCAAGTTCTGCGCCTAGCACATGTACCTTCCTGCTGCAAATAGTTCCAGTTGTAGCACCTGGCGGCGGCGCCTGCCATGCCGCCGTCAGGTTTGATTCTGGTGCAAATCTATCACTTGTGTCTGAGAAGTTGTCCAGCAAGTTGAAGCTGAAATCTACCGGCAGATATACAAACATTTCTGTTGCTGACGGTAGTGAATCATCCTGCCGCAATGTGGTGTTCTATCTGAAGGACAGGGATGGTAACTTGAGAGAATTTGAGGCAGCTGTTATGCCTAACCTCGGAGGTGGCAACGAGATGCGCTCGGTCCATCCGGAAACCGCCGCCGAAATATTTAAGATGCCGCCAGAAAGATTTACATATATTAGTGGAGGCTTAGATATCATCATTGGAAATACACATCCTGACGTGTTTCCATCAACCTACCAGAAAGTGGGCCAGTCTATGTTGTGGCGAACCATTTTTGGTAGTGGTTTTATCTGTACAAGTGCTGACTATGGAGCTGGTCAGCAGAAATCTGCGTATAAAGCTGCCGTAACTGTTGATGAGAGTGCGTGGCCGGTTGGTTCTGTCGTAGCTGTTGATAATGAGCCGGTTGGTACTGCCGTAGCTGTTGATAATGAGCCGATTGGTACTGCCGTAGCTGTTGATAATGAACCGGTTGGTACTGCCGTAGCTGTTGATAATGAGCCGGTTGGTACTGCCGTAGCTGTTGATAATGAACCGGTTGGTACTGCCGTAGCTGTTGATAATGAGCCGGTTGGTACTGCCGTAGCTGTTGATAATGAACCGGTTGGTACTGCCGTAGCTGTTGATAATGAGCCGGTTGGTACTGCCGTAGCTGTTGATAATGAACCGGTTGGTACTGCCGTAGCTGTTGATAATGAGCCGGTTGGTACTGCCGTAGCTGTTGATAATGAACCGGTTGGGTCTGCCGTAGCTGTTAATGATGAACCTGTTGGTTCTGCTTGTGATGCTGTTATTGAGAAACCTGTTATTTCTGCAGTTGACGCTGTTGTATGTGTTGCAGTCAAATCTGATGTTAAAGATACTGCCGTAGCTGTTGATAACATTGCTACGGCAGGTGAGGCTGTAGCCGTTCACAATGATGATGCTGAAATTGGTTGTGTTGCAGCCGGTTCTGATATAGAGGTTGGTGCTGTTGTGAATCAAGAATCGACCTGGCTGCTGCCAAGCTGGCCGCCCGACACAGGGTAAAGGGCCTGCAATATGGCGGGTGTTGCCGCCAGAAAGTTATTGAAAGTCTACCAACCCACAAATCTAATTTACAACATAAACTATTTATGTGTGAAAATGATCTTTTAAAGAAAAAATAATACAAGTTATATATTAAGCTTGTGAAGGGAACCTAAAAGGTTCTGTAAAGAATAAGTATTCATTATTCAACTAATTTTATTGTTCATATTTAAGCACAAAAATTCTACAAAATTGTTTAGACTTTTAAGCAGATTTTAAAAGATTTTGTTTCTTTAAGTATGACTTCGAAAAGCAAAAGTTGTGTGTATTAACTACCAAATGATTTTTGCAGATTTTTTTTAGATTGAGAAAAATAGATTTTTTAAAAGTATTTTCGAGGTATTTTTTTTCATGGTTCACGGTTGCTTAAATATGTTATTCTCAGAGTCTCATATGAGATAATGCATTAAAGTAAAGAACACAACATGTAAAATTATTATGATAATGTTTAAAATAATTTCTTATTATTATTTTTAAAAGATTATCGCAAAAAATCAAGATATTTGTTTTAAATTGTAAGCAAATAAAGGTTTTTCTTTCACTCCGGAGGCAAGGATTCCTAATAATCCACGCGTAAAGATTTTTTTCTTCATTCCGAGAGCAGAGATTCGTAGTAGATATGTACCTAGCGACTTCGGACAATTTTAAACCTTGAGAAGTATTTATAGCAATTATTTCCTAGGTACATATATTTTCGTTCATGTTTAAATATAAACTCTATTTTCTATGAGATAAGCATTTATAATAATGAACACGATGTATGATATTATTAAATTATTGATTATTATTTATATGAATATCACAGAATTAATTTAAGATAAACTATGCATATTTTAAATTAACCTTTCCTTCATTTTTATCGCAGATATTAAAATAAAAGCAGTTGTTAAAAATTATGATTAACAATTGATTCTTATTTTATGGAAATTGAGATTTTTTTTAGTAAAAAAAGCCACATTTTTCATATGCCTATTTTTATGCCTAAAATAAGAATCAAATGAAATGCGATTAAAGTTTATTCTATTTCATATGCTCAAATTTAATTTTATTGAGTTTAAATTCTTTTCAAAAGTACAATTCATTAAAAAACTTACCTGAAAAGTTTAACAAAAAGGAATAAATGTGTCGAGGTTGCGTGACTCGATATTTATTCTAAGAAAAAAAATCAAGTATTTTTTTAGCAGATTTTTTTAAAAATTATATATGAATTTCAATCAAGTAAAACATTTTTATTCAGATCAAGGAATGATTGAAAATTCATATTTAAAGTCTCATATTTTTTACAAAGAAAAATTGGTATTTTTTTCATAATTCCGATGAAAATTCTAACGAAGATATTATTATTTTGCTATTCTTTAAGTATTAAAAAGTTTATTGTTGATTAAGATAGTACAGTTCTTATTCATTAAGTTTGAAAAACTTTCTGCCCAAGGATTTTGAAATATTTTTTCTTACTACTCTTTTTGATGCTTAACAAATTTAGTTTTAAGTACCTATAAATCTTAATTTTCTTGTCTAAGATTTATTTCGTTTTATTTTACCATTATTGTTTACATTTCAACCTGATTTCGTAGGTACTTATTGATTTATTTATAATGATTTATTACCTATTGATTATGAAATGATTATTATTTAGTATAGTTGTTATATTTACAACATCATGATTAATAGGATTATCTATTTTAGGATTTGTGTATGTGATCTTGTGATTGTCATGTGCATGGAATGTTGTATGGTACAAACCAATCCCCATCCTTCTATCCTAAAATGTGAGGTATTATGAGTCCTAGTGAGGAGTATAATATTGTGTATGCATTTCACGGGGTTTCATTTAGTTAGGAGCAAAAATTGTCATGTTTTTCGGGATGTGGCTATTCTCATGTGATTATGGTGAGTTGAGTTTAGTGAGAAATGTTGCTAGTGCTCAGCGCAAAAAAACCTTGAATCTCGTTAAGGAAGTTAATTTGACTTTCAAACGGGGGGTGTGTCTTAACCTCTTTTCGAGGAAGCCTTGTGTTTATCAAGTTCGAAATTAATTCCTTATCATTATCCTAAAACCAAGCGCAAATGTCGTCTTGTTTGACTTTCCTTCAGTAATAGACGCGGCATGGATTGTTTATATGCGCCCACGTTTCTTACTTTTGAATGAGATATGAGAGTGTGAAGATTTCGGAGAACAAAATTGGGCCTATCATTGGTCTCATAGTGTGTGAACGACCCTAGTATACCAGGGATTTGAAACCATAAGAACTTCAGGTAGAATTTGTTAATTTTATTAGGAAGAATGGTGTATAGGACGATTATATGTAGTTTTAAAAAGGCTTTAGCCAGCTAAGCATGAAACTTAATTATGATTAATATATGTTTTAGTAATTTTTATGTGCCTTTATTTTGCATTTAACAATCATTTATTAACCAAATAATTTTCCTTTAAAGCCAAAGTTTCCAAAGATTCTTAACCGTAGAGAAAAATGATTTTAAAAAGCAATTAAGATTACGTGGTTATAAATAACTGGAATTATGAACTAATTGATTTTGTAATTTCAGGACTTTGAAATAATTTCATCAATAAATCTATATTCAAACCTGCTGTTGAAACTTGATGGTTCCTGGTATTGGGGGTTTGTATGTTCGCCAACTGATCTCGTGAACTTCCCGCTAATTCGGAAGTCAAGCTCAACCAAAGTGTCATGGTTGAGACATATGCGGTTCACTAATTTAAGTTCAAATGCATTTCGTGAAACTACCCCTTTATACTAAATTAGAATACTTTAATTTGGATATTATTAAAAAAACCAAAAAAAATTTCAAAAAAACCAAAAAAACCTGGTTTTTATTAATAAAAACCAATAAAAACCGGTTTAAACCAAATAAACCACACTGATTTGATCTTTTTAAAAAAAAACCTGTTTTTTTCCCATCTCTGACTAGTTACCTACTAGTTTTAGAGGATGTTATAAAATTAAGAATAGTTTATTTGATTCAAACTAAGTATGTATTACTAAAAATGTTTTTTTTATATATAGCAGAATTATACGCTTGTACTACTTTCTCTTTGATATATATATTTAATCCTATAGTAACCTATATTATTATTATAAAGCAAATTGAAATATTGGATGTTGAAAGGCCTAAGACGGTGAATAATTGAATAGAGAGACTTGTGTGCATGGGTACTACTCAGAGCTCGGAAGCCGCGCCTTTAGTCGCTTGGCTGCGACTGTATGTTGCTATTAGTGACTGCGACAGAGGGTGATTGAAATAAGGTTAGACTGCAGCTGTGGGTGTCTGGGGCTTGAAGTGACGTTGATCCTCCCAATCATTTATTTTCCTAGAATCCACTCTGTTTATTGCAGCCTGATATTAGATGCACGAATAGTGCGTCTCTAGCTTCCTAAAAGCTTCGTGGCTGAGCCTGGTTAAGGATGGCTGAATTTGAATTCAGGGGCTGCGGCTTACTTGGGTGGCTTATGTAAGCCGCGCAGTTGACATTGAGCCTTCTGTAAACCGCGCGGATGAATCTGCCGAGCCCCGGTACTAATGCTGCTGGCTATAATATATTCCATCCATATTCCCTACTTCATATAATTTTCTGTCCACGGTTGCAAAAGAAAATGACATAAAATGATAATATTTGTATTCTTTTCTTCAAATAATTCAGAATTTTTGCTTAGCTTGGTTTTTCTAAACTAATCGTGCATTTATGTATCCTTTAAGAAAGTAAAAGGATGCAATGTCTGTGTGTACTTTAGGATCTCGCTAACCGCTGAACCGAAATGGTTCTCCTTTACAGTTTAGCTTTTCTTATTTGGGGGGATGGTACCACCACCCTCCCAAGAGAAATCGCCAACACAGTATAAAGCGCCGCCCAGCGGATATTTTTGGTAAACCGCTGATCTTAACATAGATTAAAAAGAAAATATTTTACGTGTCTTTAGAGGCCTCTAGGTGTGTAGCCGCTAGTTTAGTATAAACAGATTGTGATTTGCATATGAATGAATGAATCATTGTTAAAACTTGCATTTTATTACTAATAAATTAGATTTTTAGTCCTTAAAAAATCTCTTATACAATGGCTTAATATACACATTACACATAGGTTACATTAATTATTATTATTCAAATTTTTTTTGTTGATCAATAATCTTGACTTGAATTTTCATATTTTTCATTCAATCCGTGGAATATTATCTAAATGTGCAACTTTACTAGAGACCTGAATTCAATTTAAGGCATACCTACTTAAATCTCTTCCTCTACCCACCCTCTTGACACTGAAGTTCAAATGGAAGTAAAAATAAATTGTCAAGCCATTTGGCATTCCTTACATACTAAAGTAGCTTGATGTAAGTGTGTGTCAACTAAGATCCCATAAACGACTGAACATATCATTTCTAATTATTTTTCAGGTATTTATATTGGTCCTTGAAAGGTTTTTGGCTATTTAACGAAGATAAGAGTACTAAGAGATATTTCCCTCGAATTAATAAAAACAAAGTCAATTTGTATTAAAATATTTTACTTTTGAATTGATAATTTTTTTTTTGATTTCTGGTCAATAACACACATAAAAATATTGATAATGATGTATTACCAGCCTCTATGGAGTTTTGTCACTACTGGAAAAAGGGGATCCTCCACCCTTAAGTATATTTTTTGCTAAGAATATTCCAACTACTACAGTGACCTTTTCATTTCTACTTCCATTTTAAATTCAGTGTGCTTTTCCTACCATCCATATATATTAGGAAATCTTCTTAGTTACGTAGGATAGCTAGCTAGAGATATTAGTCTATTAATAGATATTAGATATGCATTAAGTTATATCATCTTGTATTTAACTTACTAACCTGATGCATTCCTGTATTTGCATCCATACATTCATATCTTACCAGATAATTTACTCTCAAGATATTTAATATTTATATTTCTTTGTATATTCTTAAATAACTATTTTAAAATCTTCTATATTTTATAACAAAAACTATTTTTTACGTATTTCTAAGTTGAAGTAAAAAGCGGTTTTTTGTTTCGAATGAATTTAATTTAAACTGATTTTAAGTTAGGTAATAAAAAATCTACTTTACTAAGTTTATTAAAATAATTTTTCCAATGGACAAATTTTTCATTGCATTGAGCTAAATAAAGGATATTTCTTTTACAGAAAATCAAGTTTGCCTCTGATTTCTATCGAACATTAAAGTTCCATAAGATATTGTGTTATTTTCTTACAAGCAATTAATTTTTCTATTTGCGAAAAAATTGAAGGCATAGTTAATTTTCTTGATGAATTATTCCTTCCTAGATCTAATATGATAGGATATTATAGAAGAAGTGAATGCATAGATAGTAGATGACAGGCTAACAGGGATTAAAACTTGTCAAGGACATTATAGATTATGTATTAAGAGAGATTTGTCTTCAAGAGGAATTTAGGTTATACATACTACACACACATATCTTGAAATTATATTAGATAAAGTTGACTGAGAACAATAAGGACTAGCATAGCATGATAAAGATTTTAAAATGATCTTATGAGAAACTATGGCAAACTAAGTTAGTTTTAGACCTTTTTTATACTAATAGATGTAGAAAATACGTGGATATTATGACAAGGGAAAAATTGTCGTCAATATAGGTTGCTATTTCTCCTGTCATTTATTGGGCGGTTCGTTTATCCAGTAGGAGGATAGGGGATGGGGTTAGGGGGGTGAAGAGTTTGGATCTTTATTTAAACCCGCTACAAGTTACAAGGTGAAATTCGTAAAAGGTGAAATTCGTAAAAGGTGAAATTCGTAAAAGGACCAAGGAAATCTCCTGCAAAAAAAAAGGGGGAGGGGGATTTTTTTGTTTTTTGGGGGGTTGGGGGTGTCCCACCCCCCAAGAAAATAGCTTAAAACCAGTAGCATAATCCCTGAAAAGTAGAGCCCAATCGGTTCTGCGGTTACTGAGATCTTAAGCTTCAGACGGACAGACAGACAGACAGACGGACAGACATCGTTCTACTTTTTATTATAGATGATAATCTAGTAAGTAATAATACATCCATTTTTTTGCACTATTAACCCTGTTTTTACAAATACAACACAATTGATGGCTTAAAAACTTTGGGTACTCTTACTAAATCTTGATTAACTGATTCGAAACTATAAATACTAAAATTCTATGGAAAAATGTATAAATATCATCATTGTGGATGTACATATATTTTGGCCCTAAAATTAAAACAAAAATCAAAAATATACGATACAGAAACAATTAGAATTACTTTACTATAACAATAAGTAAATATAAAATCAGCGCCAAATGTATTTTCTCTTATAGTTACTGTAGGGATATTAATAAAAATAGAACTCTTACATTATAAACTATTTTTTCACCTAGGCTGTGAAAGCAAATACTGCGAAGCTGAAACAAGATTCTGACTCTGATTCTGACATGATTGGTCCCTCCCTGCCCAAGAAGGTGCAGCTCAGTCACAAGGAGATGGGTACCCAGCTGCTGCCTGGTGAAGGTGCAGCTATGGCCGCTTATATTGCTGAGGGTAAGAGGATTCCAAGAAGAGGTGAAATTGGTCTCACCAGTGATGAGATTTCTAAATATGAGGAGGATGGGTAAGCTTGTTAAAAGCGAAGCTTTTCTATAATTAGGGTCGGTCCGTCCGTCCATACGTCCGCCCGTCCGAGATAATTAGCTTTTATTAGTTAATTTAGGCATGTTAAAATTCTCCTATCGATCTCAAACTTTGCATGGTGATTCCTCTAGTAGTTAGGTACGATTTAGAAAGCTTAGCAACTCTATAATCATTACCAGAATGTCCGTACGTCCATTTTAAACATGTTGATTTTTCTACTTTTTTAACAACAAATTTTTGTGTGATCTAATTATCCGTTTGATCTGATTTTTGGTATATTGATTCCTGGAAAAACAAAAAACAATGTTATAAGCGAAGCAACACAATAATCAAGTCCTAAAGATGTAAGTATGCCCATAAACATTATCCTTTATCAAGCAGTTTTTCGATAAATTTACTTACAATTTTGCTTCGACTCTTATACTTTTATATTCTGATTATTCAGTTCAGACACTATACAAGTGTTAATGTCCGTTTGTCCTACCGATTCAGTGCTTCGCTTTTATGGATGTTGTCATCCTTGTTTCATGATAATTCCTTCATAATAAAAATTATTTTCAATTAATGGATGGCATTTTAAAAATATAACATCAAATTATTATTATGGTAAAAAAATCATAAAACCTAATGTCCTCTGTGAGAATGGAAAAATTGGACTGTAAATTTTAATGGTACCCAAAATTTTAAAAACACGTTCTCTTATTTGGCTGTTAAACTTTGGGGACTTTTATTATATATTGATGGATTGGTTTAAACTTGCAGCTTCCAAACAATCATTTATTTTTTTTAATTGTTAATGAGCTATAACAATTTAGTTGGGTAATGAGTGGTAGCCGTCACAGAAGAATGGAAGCTGTCAGGTTGAGAAAAGAAAACCAGATCTATTCTGCCGACGAGAAGCGGGCACTCGCCATGTTCAGGTATTTTGACAAGTTGACTATGAAAACCCTTATATTTTTTTATCATGTACTGTTCTCGATAAATTTTGCGAGAATCGAACATTTTCCATAAACTAAGAATTTATCTATATAAATGCTACTAACGGCAAAATTACTTAATGGACAATTAGACATGTAATGTTCGCATATCATCATAACCGATATTAAAAGACCTACACTTAATCTAAACGTAGCCAAGGCACAATAATGCAATCGTACAGATATTGCATAGCGAACCAGAAAGTGCAAAAAGGACACCAAATTTTACTTTACAGATATCCTTTTTTTCATTACATAAATGTATTGGTTAATAAATATTTCTGTTTTTTCTTGAATCATTTTGTACTGCATGTACTGTACATATAATGATTTCTTTTTATTTAGGGTTGGCAATCCGGAATCCGGGATCCGGAATCCGCCCAATTTTTGGGCAAATTTTGGAATCCGGATCCAGAATCCGTTTTTTAATAGCGGATTCCGGATTCTTAATTGGTATGCTAAAATTAGCGTCTTGAGTTTTTACTTCCAACTCTCGCTTTTTGAAGTCAAAGATTATCATCATTACATATAAAAAATTTTAAAATCTGGTTCGATTCTTGGAAGTGAATTATAGAGAACACCAAGAACATTAATTTTTAGGACATATGTAGCACTTAATTTTTTTGATTTTTTTAAAAAGCCTTTAAAAATACTGCTAGAATCCGGAATCCGCCAAAAATAAGAATCCGGAATCCGCAAGGAATCCGCCACTTTTTTTGACGGATTCTTTTAAGAATCCGGAATCCGAATCCGGCCCAAAAATTCGACGGATTGCCATCACTATTTTTAATACATGCAGAACCTTTACTATAATTATCACTATAAGAGCGTAGTAAAGCAGCAGTAGAAAAATAATAACATTATTCATATGACACATCCTAAGACAACTGAACTAAACCATTAAAACATTATTTTTATGAAAAATTTAATTACAAATTTGTATAGTAAAGAAGCTGCAATGACATTATTTTTTATATCAAGAAATATTACACGAACAATTTGAAAATTATAAATTTTGTTTATGCTACAAATAGAAAGAAAAAAGAGCATACTGTAATCCTTCCTTTACTTTATATTTCTTTTTACCTATCCAATCTTACCCTTTACATTGCTTAAACCCTCACCCCCCCCCCCCCACCCCCCACTTCCTGAGTTGTAAGTAATTTTGAGAAATGCATAGGTCCGTGAACGGGGCCATATTTCTTCTAAAGGCTGCAAGCATCAAAAGAAATTTCCATTAAAGGTTTGCAAATTCATTTCTTACTCGAGTATATTGTATGCATAATTTTGTTTGGCGGCCATTTTCAAGTGGAATTAGTCTTGGGGGTTTTGTTTATTCTTTGCGCATTTCTTAATTTCTTCAAAGTGAAAAGGATTGTTTGATATAATATACTAAAACTTACTTTCAGAGGGCATTTCAATACAAGGAAAATCTTAAAGTGGGTTAATTTCAACAATTCTGTGCGTAATAAGCGCAGCATTATTAGATAATAATGCATATCATAAAGCTAAATTATAGCACTATAATTTTTGTGTGCCCATCTAAAAAAAAAACATGAAAGAATGAGATGAATATCGCATGCGACTTACTTTATTTGTGTTTACTCAAATCACATTTCACTGACAGTTTTACGGCTAGACCCAAACTATAGAATAACTGCTATACCAAAAACAAAAACATATAGGCAGAAAGCTAACACTACTTAAAAAAACCTTTTTTAAACCACGCCAAAGATTTAAGGCCAAAATGTAATATGGGTAAATTTGGTAATATCAGGTTTTAAAATTGCAAGTTAACTTTAGGTCCATGTAAAAATAATAATTTGAAGCGAATCTCCCTTCTGTAAAATTATAAAAGTTAATGAAATAGAAAATTAGAGACATCAAATATTAAAGGGCAAGAATATTAAATTTCTGAGTATAATAAATGTATGATCCCCTCGTATTCCTTGAACTGATCTAATACTAGGATTTAGACAGATTGTTTGAAGCGATGATTACCGTATAAAATTGCAAATTTATTATATCTAAGAGTATTGATTATACGTGTCACCCTATTTCACTCTTAAAGGCTGATTTCGGTCTTAAAAAACTTTATGTGTTCTTATACAATTTTTTTAAATATTGCCTCTCAAATTTAAAATTATAAAAAAAAATTTCCAATGCTTTCCAACTAAAGAGAAAAAAAACTTACATTATTATTAGTGACCTTTCAATTTAATTCTACATTTTGCATTTTTTTTCCTCTCTTGGATTCAATCATACTTGCTTCTGCTTTTATTTTGATTTTCATTTAGGTATCATAAGCGTAAATTTAAAAAAAAAATTGGTTCTGAAATTTTTTCCCTATTCCCTCTTCTAAGGCAACTATGTTTCTATGAACTTTTTATTAAATCTGTTTTAGTTTAGTTATATTCACACTATTGAAGCTTAATGTAGCCAGCTAGAGTCTAGACTTCTTGGAAATAGACTAATTCCTTTCATACACATAAATATCACATACATTCAATTTCAAATATCCTTTAGGATTTTAGATAAGATTTATCACTTTTACAATAACACTAGAATTGAAATCAAACATGTATTGCTTTATATTTGAAACAATACTGATTTTAAGTGAATATCCATTGTGATTGGTCATAGTGCAGTTTATTAAATTATATATAAGCAAGGATGATTACCTTTATAAGCACAAAGCACAATAAAACATAGACGGAAAAAGTAAATTATAGAGCAGATGCTTAATTATTATGTAAATCATCGCAAGAAATTTCAAAGCATTTTAAGAAATTGGAATACTGATGGAACAAGTGATTTTTGTTGTTCGTATGCCATCAGTTAGTTATGGAGTAGAAGCCTAATTAATGGCTAACAGAAAAGTATTTTGTAAGACATTTATATATTTTTCATTCATAACATATTTTAGATAAATAATAAAACAGCGTGACGTTTAATAATGCCCCCTTTTTAACAAAAAATAATGTTTTGTGGGAACCCATACCTTACTAACTATAGTATATTAAGCATTTTATTTAGTTAATAATCCCCTCTAAATGTCTAGGCATTTACTAAATACTTAAATGGAAGCTTCTCCCCCCCATTTTATTTTTATTTCCTTTAACTTTGATGTTAAATAATTTTACCTAGATTAAAGACTAAATATAAACACTAATGGCAAAATGAAAATATATTAGATAGCTCATAATAAAGGGTCTTTAAGAAATATGAGCTAGAAATTAATTTGGACTTGATATACTCTTTCTGTTATTCGTTGGCTCTAAAGTTTTAGGGGTCCATTATTACATATTGATTAGGATGTACAAATTAAGTTTATCCAAACCAATAATTTTGTTCATGTTTTTTAAAAGCGAAGCTTTTCTATAATTAGGGTACGTACGTCTGAGACGGATAGCTTTTTTCGTTAATTTAGCCATGTTAGAATTGTCCTATCGATTTAATACTTTGCATGGTGATTCCTGTAGTAGTTAGGTACGATTTAGAAAGCGTAGCAACTCTATAATCCATTTTAAACATGTTGATTTTTCTACTTTTTTAACAATTCATTTTTATGTGATCTAATTATCCGATTGATCTGATTTTTGGTATATTGATTCCTGTTACAACAAAGTACAATATTATATGCGACGCAACTCAATTATCAAGTCCTAAAAATGTAAGTATGTCCGTTCATGTCCGTTTGTCCTACCGTTTCAGTGCTTCGCTTTTATGGATGTTTTCATCCTTGTTTTATCTTAATTGTACATTAATGCATTGTACCCTAAATTCCTCAGAACTTTTTTTAGAACGTAATAGAGTCGACGACAACTGTTTTCACGCTACAAAAAAAGTCTTCATAATAATGGTCTGTTTGTATTCTAAATATATTATAATTGATAATTTGGTAAGAAAATCCCTAAACCTAATTTGATTTATTTCATTCAAAAAGCCGCACTTCTACTTTCGGACTTAATCGTCCTTGTTTTATTATCATTTATGTTTACCCCTCAAAAGTTAAAAAGATTTGTTAGAAGATAATCTGTGTAATATTCATAAGTTTGCACAACTTTTCCAGTGGTCATCCAGAGACTTATCCTAGCAAGCACACAAAATAAAAACTTTTTTCCCAGAGAACTTAATTCAAGAAAGTTGATCCAATGAAAGGGATAAAAGAGAGAAATTGTCATGTTTCTTTTTAATGCTTAGTGTTTCATACATTTCCAATACATTTTTTAAGCCATTAACAATTATGTTCATAAATAAGCTGACAACCATTTCAATTCGTATCTTAGGTGTACGAGTTTCTTAAATCAAAATTTAATTAATTAATTTTTATGTTCTATATCCTTTAAAGTCATAAACTTTGTTATTATTTCAGCAAGGAGGAGCGGGTGAAGAGAGAGAACAAGATCCTGGGACAATTCAGAGATATGGTGCAGGACAAACTCAAGAAGATGTAGGTCAACCCACTTGGAGGGTCATCATCAACCTTTTTGCTGTTATTTTTTTCATAAATTATACTTAAGTACATTTTTAGTATTATGGGAATGAGATATGGCACCTACATATAAAAAAAAACTTTTTGCTTCCAACTGTTTCACTATTCAAAAATGTTACTGAACGTTATTTTTATCTTGTTGTGCATTTGTAAGCTGTAGCTAAAAAGGAAAAAGGAAAAAAAAGTTATTACTCGCATCGTATTATAAACAGCTTTCTGCGGATATAGAATGTACAATTATAAAATTAAAACCAGTTTTTTTAGCCCCGAGGTGCCGAAGGCACCGGCTAAAAATCTGGTTTTAATCCTATGATTGTACATTTTTATATTCGTAGAAAGCTGGATATAATACGATGCTAGACATAGTTTTTTCGTATGGATGAGAACCGGTTCCTATCCACCGGATTCAAATAAATACGAGAAATACTATTATTTCATTTCTAAATCCCTGTTTATTGGTATTAATGGCATTATTCTTTGTTTAAGTATAAAAATATGAATATTTTATAATACAAATGCTCTTCCATTTTTCATTTGCAAGTACTACTAAAAGCATATAAACTTGTTTTATGAAAAATATTAGTTATTGCTATGTAAGTTTTGAAACTAATCATATTTTATCAACTTTCAACCTTTGAAGGGATGCCTTATAATCTTAAAATAAAATACCAACAAATTGCTTTGTCGACTTCTGATTTTATTGATCCAACATATTTACCAAAGTTATTACGAATGATAAGTCAGGCTCAATTATAATTTTTTTCTGAATAAAAATAAAAATGTAATATATGTAAAATTATTTGTTTAAAATCCTATCATCTGATACTTCTTTAAAATAAATAGGGTAAAGCGGGGCGAACTCGGTGTTTTTTTCGGTTTTTTGAACCTGCAAATCGTTAAAATTATTTTTTTAAAATGGGACCAAGACAAGTAGAAAGATCTCGGAAAAGTCGATCAGGTCCTAAAAGGACGTAAACCTAGGACTTTGGGAAGTTTGTCAAAATTGATCTCTAAAACGGCACCGACTTCGCCCCGCCTTGAGGCGAAGTCGGTAGGGCATTTTCAAGCTTCGAAAAATCGATGACGTATTGATTTTATTACAGCATGCCCAAAAGGTAAAAGTTGCTAAATGTAATAAAGAGTATGCATAAAAAATTTTATTAAGATAGGTCAATTTTTTCTACCAAAAAAAATAATTTTTCCGAAGTACGCGAAATTTGACTTTTTTTTTCGAAATTTTTTTTGATAAAAAAACATAAAAATACTACTAGAAAAAATAATTTTTTATGACTTTAAAGGCCTGATCCTTAAAATTCAGGCAATTTTGAATATATTTGGCCAAAAAAAAAATTAGTTCTATTAGCAAAATTTCCTAAAAAAATCAAGTTGAAAAAAAGAGAAAAGTTTGGCAAAATCTGTGGTCGATTTTCCAGCTTCAAAAAAACCTATGACATATTGATTTAATTACAGTATGCCCTAAAGGTTAAAGTTGCTAAATGTAATAAAGAGCATTCACAAAAAAATTATGAAGATCGGACAATTTTTTCTACAAAAAAAAATAAATTTTTTCTAAGTACGAGAAATTTGACTTTTTTTCTCGAAAATTTCACTTTTTTATATAAAATTGAAAAAGTTAGTATAAAAAGTGAAAAAACCGAATTCGCCCCGCTTCACTTTTAGTTGATTTAAGAAAAAACTATACAAGTTTTTTTAAAGTTTTAAACGGAAATGGATAGCCTATTAGATTCTTAATAAGTCCCCTGAAGACGTCTAAGCTCTAGCTCTTACCAGTTTTTGTCCAACTTACCGTTTTTCCGACCGAAGCAAAAAAATCGAAAAAAAATTTTTTGTCGTCCGACTTTAAGACCCAATAAGTACCCTAAAAATTCATCTCACAATAATTTCATTTTATACTTTTGGTAGGCAATTTAATAAGGAACAAATTTGATTTTATGTTTTTTTCTGTCAGTCGATTAGAACATGGAGAAAAATGTCATTTAATGAAGGTGGTCAAAAAAATACCGACTTCACCTCAAAACCGAGATCGCCCCGCTTTACCCTATTACCTATGTTCTTTACTGCTTATTTTTTGTGTCATTCAGGTTTTAAATTGTCCGATAGTTATAAAGCTTTTGTTTCTTGTTTTATTCCAATCTATCTAAGGTATTTTATAAAACTAAAAAGTAAAAGTAGATTTTTTATGCAATTTTCCTATTGGAAAGTCCGATTTCATTGATTTTTTGTAGAGATATGAAGTCTGCTGTAGGTCAGCTACGATTAGGGGAATGCGTGATTTTCTCAGTTGCTATTCAATATAGACGGCTAAATTTTAAAAACATTCCCTTTATCTTTAAGTTTGTCAGTCTGTCAGAAAATTTCTGACGGCCATTTAATAATAAAGATGGTAGATGGTTTATTTTTTTAAAGTGAAGATTTTTCTATTCAATGAGCATCTACTCTATACTTCGCTTGGTCCGCCAGTCTGCCTGTAATGTTCTTGAGGATATCAAATATCTCTGGGGAAATTGTGTTTTTCTTTTCTGCTATTTAAGATAGAAGGTTGATTATTTTTTTTGTGGAAACTTTCTACCAATGCGCAGTACTTACTTATCTTATTTCCTGGAGATTATCGGTACTAAAATTGGGTTGGAGGAAATTTAAGACCACTTTTCCACGTTACTTTGATTTCTTCGCTACTTACGGATTTAGTCATTTTTTATTTTTTTTAAGGCACAAGAATATAAGGATTGTTTTGATATTTATAAAAAAGAAATGAATAAATCCAATAATAATAAGGTTAATAATTTTGTGGTTACGTCTCCCAATGGACGGATATTTTGGGGAACACAAATTAATTAAAAATATTACATTACCTATTTTACTTTTGTGTTACAAGTTAACAACCTAGATTTATTTTCTACATATTTTATTATATAAGTTATGTAAATATTAACCCTTTAATTTTTAAATATCGAACTTCAATCCGTCTGTTAAAAATATAAAATACTGGCAGGTTTTCATAAAAGTACAATTCTACAATTGAGTGTGTTTGTCTGTCTCTATTTTGCTGTGGACTTGAAAGATAGATGCTTGAATCTTCTTAATGGGCATCTACTATATATACATTTTTGTCGTCTGTTTGATAATTAAGTAAATTAAATAGGATGGCTGTAACCTCTACAATTATATGTATTTTTTTGCACCGGACCATATCTTTTTAGTGAGATCGGCTTGTGGGTAGTAGGGTACCATCCTCCCTCCATCAATTACTCTAAAACTTGCTCAGGAACAAAAATAAACTTTCTTGTAAAATTGTAAACTGTAGCTTTAGCCTTCCACTTCATCATGATATATGACAGTAAAAGTATATATATATTTTTCTCGTATTCATTCGAATCCGGTGGTTAGGAACCGGTTCTCATCCGTACGGCACCACGGGGCTAAAAAAAACTAGTTTTAATCTTATAATTGTACATCCTATATCCGCGGAAAGCCGTTTATAATACGATACGAGAAATAACTAGTATACATATGGTATACCTACCTATCTATATATCTCAACATTTTTTCTCCCATATTGATCAAATTTGCGTATGTCAATTGCAGAAGCAAATTTGTGTTTTGAAAAGAGAAAAGAAAAGAATTGGCTCACCAGATATAAATGTATTGGAAATGACTGCGGCCCACGGAATAAGGATGCGAAACAGGCACCAGCAGCAGTCTAATCTACATAACAGCTTACCTATTTTAACCACTGTCTAGAAAGCGGCAGTGGATTCCAACAAACTTTAACCAAGCAACCTTTTCCTTAGGCCTTTCATCCGAAATTAGGCGCGCGTGCTTTGTGGCGGTCCTCAGAATGAGAAGACTGTGGCGACAGATGTTCTATGAAGCCTTAGATATATTTTTAAAGTTTTATCTTAATTTGCCAAAATATATATGGGAATACCTACCCCAAAAATACCTTTAAACCTTACTTGGACCTTTAAGCAGATTTAATGTGAAGTAGAACTATAGAAGTTCAAAGGTCATCTATGACAGACAGATATCCATATCCTATTACTTTTATATAAAGATTAGCATTTAGGGGCTCTGTATTCAAAGGGGAAAAATGGTCTAGAAGAAGAGCTCAAAACCATCCAAAGACTTTATTAAAGCTTACTTAAAATAGAGTACTTAATGAGATCCTAAGCTTCAGACAAAAATACCTTACTACGTTATTTAATAGAATAATGTGTGCAAGTATACCTTATCCCTGCTGTGGCCAGTTAATTTTCATATATATTGAGAACTAGGCCTGCTTTATACAAGTTCAGGTCTTCAAAATTGCATTTTACCTCTTCCTATTTTATTTAATTAAACCATATGTACTGTGCACTGCAAAAATTTTAATTTTCATGAAGTTTTGGAATATTTTTAACTTAAATTATATCAGAAAAAACGTGAAAAATTTTCACTTATGAGAGAGTTTTTAATTATAAGACAAAATAAAATGTAGGATTTTTTAAAAACTTCTCTATTTTTGCATGAAGATTCTACCATAATAAAATAACACACACGAACACTCACTTGTTTCAGGGATCTAAAGAGATTAGACAATGGAAGAATGGAAGATAAATTGATGTACAACTCCAATGATGATACACTTAATTACCCTTTCAGAAGATTAAAAAAGTGGTTGAAACGTTTGAACACTCAACTAAATTATCCAAATTTACTAAAGTCCCCAAAGTTGTTGAGTCAACAAATAAGAAAACATTATAATAAAACTGTGGGGACTAGTATAATAAACAGCCCATTGTCCTCTCTCTCTGCACTTGTTTACTTCCTCTAGCTTCCAAATACACAAAAAATGCTTAATTAGTGAGAGGGATTGAAAAGAGGGTCTTCTTCAAGGTTTAGCAGCCGTCAAGTTTTCCGCGGATAAAAAATGTAAAGATTAATTCCTCTATTGTTGCCCTCGAGGGGGAGAATCGTAGAATTTGTCAATGTTAATAATGTTTCAGTATCGCTCATAAACGGTTCTAATCCAGCGGATATTAATCGGTTCTGGAACAGTTTTTCTCTTATTTATCGAAACCGATTAATATCCGTCGGATTAGAACCGGTTTTCATCCATTTTTAAAAATTATGTCTAGCATCGTATTATATTTAGTTTCTACGAATATAAAAATGTACAATCAAAAGATTAAAACCAGATTTTTAACCCGTGCCTTTGGCATCGCGGAAAGCTGTTTATAATACGATGTGAGAAACATCTATTCTTTGATAATATAATCAGGAAAATCGGACGCGGAACCCTGGTCTTGTTATTGTCAACAAATAAATGTCTTTTTCTCCCCATTCACAATAAATAATTTTTAGGTCCATTGAACCATAGATGTTCTGTTGAAGCAAATGATCAATAAATTGTCAGTAATGTCTTGTATTTTAGCTTAAAATATAGTTGTAACCTTACAAATGAAGCAGCTCATAGTGTCTATAAAAAAGACTTTATACAATAAAAATGACCAATGATAGGCCAGTATATATTATACCATTGGCCAATTAAAATATATACTGGCCTATCATTGGTCATTTGTATTTTATGACGTAATTTTTAAAGGCAGTATAAGCTGCTTCTTACAAATACCTGTACAATAAAACTCAAATGTAACATACATAGGGTAAAGCCCTTATAGGCTAGAGGCGATACTATTAGCACTGTATAACGTAGCAAATATATAAGTTTATGCTATTCGACACATGTCAGATTTTTTCATTGCACATAACTAATTTAAATTACAAATACAAACAATTAAAATCTTAAATTCAATGAATAAATATAAATTTCAAGTTAAAAGATCCAAATAAATATCCCCAATCTTACTTCTATGAGTCAAAGAATAAAGGACGTACAATTAATAAAATAAGCTGTATAATAGGGAAATGGATTCAGAAAAAAATAAAATGCTAGCATTTAATGATGCTGAGAAAAACTGGGAATGTTGATATTGTTAGCAATAAAAAAATGATTATTAAGAAGAATAGAAACCAATACATTTTATTGGTTTGTTTGACTTTACAGCAATTAACAACAGTGGCGTCACTGGCTCCTTTTTCAATAATCTATTAATGTTATTTAAATGAAATCGTTGATATTATATGCAATTAAATAAAAGTGATATTGCTGACATGTTATCACGAAAACGTTGCAATGATAATAAAACTGATACATAATTATGTAAATAAAATGAATACATAAATTTTGACATTGAAGTTAATGACTGGCGGAAAACTTAGAGGCAAAAATATAATTTTCAGTTGATTTATCCATGTTTCTGATTGTAAATACAAGACTGGATCCAATATAATTTAGCCTATTCGTCATGGGGATCACACGGTAACTAGACAATGTTGGTCCAATATGTCGACGTAATCTACTTAGGACAATAATGTCCATGGGTAGCGAAGCAGGAACAATCAAAAAGTAAACCTTCTTGTCTGAAGTAAAACGACACATTTTATATTAATGTGCCATATTATTTATAAATAAAAAAAGCCCAGAACCGACTGCAAAATTTTGATCTATAAATGAAATAGCCTGAATCCACCCCTGAGCTTTTATCAAAGCTCCCCTAAATTTGTAAGCTTAATCATTTCGGTGGTTACCGAGGTTTTAACTTTTTCTACATTTTTTGATTGTTAAATTTTTATCTTATTCTCGTTGCTAGATAGAAATTTAGTACATTTATTGAGAAGATTAGATTGTCTCTTGAAGACTTACTCCTGTATGCCTTGCATTTTACAATATAACTAATTTTTCCGATCCTTTGTTTAATTTGCCAGAGAAAAACTTTGGTCGCCTTCAACATTTGAGATCATGAACATCATGCTGATGTTGTCATTCTTGTTTATTTTTTTTAAACACACAGTTAGAAATTCTCCCCTCCTTTAGAGTATCAGTTTACATGTTTAATTTCATGCACCTTGACTTTCGAGTAACATTTAATATGTTTTTACATTCCTAAAACAACACTCACAATTCAGGGATCTAAAACAATTTGTTTGAGATTTTAAGAATGTTATTTATGTTTTCAGTAGTTAAAAATTCTTGAAAAAGTCAAACTTGATTTTATTGAGACTCTAAAAGATAATTATGTTAAAGACTTAAATCAGCAAGAATTGTACTGTCGCTATGCCTCTTAAAGGACAAATACACGTTATTATAGTGTTGCAATGCTTCTATTTCTGATCATCTAAGGAATCAACATTTCAATAATGAATTAAAAATTTTTTTTTTAACATTTAGCTTAATTAAAAAAGGTTTAAAAAATCGACATATCATGAACTTTCTGGTAATAATTATAGAGTTTCTACGCTTTTCAGAAAGCCTCCATACCAAATGATTATGAATATACCAAATTGTTACAAAAAATCTTTTAAAGTCCGTAAGACATACCTTTCAGACACACCCTTTATTTAGTTTTGCTTTTAACAAGAAACTTACAAGCTGGTAAGTAATCTAACAGCCCTTAAAACAAACAAACAAACAACAATTGTGACCAAAATAACAATAGCAAAAACAATATTTTATGAAGAAACAAGGATGACAACATCCATAAAAGCGAAGAACTGAAACTGTAGGACAAACGGACATTAACACTTATAAAGTGTCAGAACTGAATAATCAGAATATAAATGTAAAAGAGTTAAAGCAAAATTGTAAGTGTAAATTTGTTGAAAAACTGCTTGATACAGAATAATGTTTATGGACATACTTACATTTTTAGGACTTGATTATAAAGTTGATTCGCTTGAAACATTATACTTTGTTGTCCCAGGAATAAACATACCAAAAATCAGATCAATCGGATGATTAGATCACAAAAAAATTGTTGTTAAAAAAGTAAAAAAAAATCAACATGTTTAAAATGGACGTACGGACATTCTTGTAATGATTATAGAGTTGCTACGCTTTCTAAATCGTACCTAACTACTAAAGGAATCACCATGCAAAGTTTGAAATCGATAGGACAATTCTAACATGCCTAAATTAACTAAAAAAGCTATCCGTTTGTGACGGACGGACGTACAGACCGACCCTAATTATAGAAAAGCTTCGCTTTTAAAAATTACAATAATTTTACATACATTTTCAATTATCATTTTATAGCCAACCACTCGAGTAGACAGACGCGCGTATGTTATATGTTGAACAACTAACAAGGATGACAACATCTATAAAGTAAAGCTGTAAAATCCGAAGGAAGGATAAACAAATATCAACACTTGTAGAGTGTCAGAACTTTACATGCAGAATATTAATTTAATCATTTAATAAACATAAATTTATTTTAAATTTGCATTGCTTCCCTCAAAATGAACGTACGGACTTCATCGTAACAATTACAGAGTTGCTACACTTACTAAATCGTGCCTTGCTGTTACAAGAAATACCCTGCAAAGTTTGAAATTGATAGGACAGTTATAAGATGCCTAAATTAGCAAAGATAATTATCCGGACGTAAAGACGGACAGGCCCTAATTTTAGAAAGCTTCGCTTTTAAGAATATCCGCTTTCAAATAAAAACACAAAGTTTTATAATCTTATTCGTATTACATTACTTACACAAAACTGTCGGCATGAAAGCTAATATTCAAGACAAAACTTCTCCCCATTACTCGGCGTATTCTATTCTCTCTAACTTGCTCCATATAAAAACCTTAAACAAAGATTACAGCTAAATAAATTGTAAACTATGGTCCAGTCCGCAATGAAAAATGATGTTGGCATTGCCAAAAAAAATATTAAAACATAATATGAACACGTACCAACACACACACACACACACACATACACTTATATACAATACATATATTTCTATATTTTTATACCAAAACAGAGAAATATAACAGAGAATGAGAGAGAGAAAAATTTGAACGGAGAAAAGAGTGGACGGAGTCAGGTTGAATTTAAAGAGCACGGGGGTATCAGAGCCATACGAGATGGATACATTAAAGGGGGGGTTGCGAGGGATACTATGGCAATGGGGAGGGTAAATTAAAAGGGGGGAATCCCGTGGGAAGAGCCTCTCTTCAGTTGGCCAGAGAAGTTGTGAGCAACAGCACAACGGACATAAACATCTTGTAAACTTAATATTTATACTAAACAAACATTCAACTAAAGTGGTCAGGATTTAATTTGTTAATCCTCAACAAGAAAAACACAAACTATAAACCTGCCACTTTAAATCTTTTAGAAAGATAACACTAATGTGCCCGAGTTAAAAATAGTTTTTATTAACAGATTTTTTTTATATAAAAGTGATAAAGATTCTTAACAATTTGAAATGTAACGTTTCTGTGTATGTGTGTATGTGTGTGTGTTTGTGTGTGTGTCAAGTATTAAAGGATTTGCGATTGTGCATGCCTAAATATACAAATATGTATATTTTATATATGTACATGGCGTATTTTAAACAAAGACTTATAAAAGGCAACCATTTGTGCAATAATATGTTTTTTTTTTTGAAAATAGGGTTTTCTAGTAAAAAAAGGCTTGAGTATTTTTTAGTGCTGTATTTGATGACAATTTTATTTTTAATTTTGGTATTATCCTCTTAAGATTTTTTTTCAATTTTGAAAATTTTGGTGACCCCCCCACCCCATCCCACCCCAACCGACAGAACTATGACTCTGGCTGCGGCGCTCGGCATCCTTGCCTGTCTAGCCGCAGCGCTCGGCCCCCTACCCTGCCTAGCCGCGGGCGCTTGGCCCCCTAGCCTTTAACCTAACCTAACCTAATTGAAAAAAATGCGTTCTCTGTCAGAGTCATAAAAAATTTCGAAGAGGATAACGCCATAATTTTTTATAATGATTTTTCGCCCTTTCAATAATAATTAATTCGAGAATCTTTTATATTATTTCTAGACCACATATATGGCGAGGTACATGTAGGTAATCAAACAATTTAAACTGATTAGATTAAATTTTGTAAAGTTTTTCAAAAAAGTTTTTAGATGCAGGAAAAGTTTGGCTGTGTACAGTTGTTATTTAGTCTGGTTTAGTGACGATTCTGTGCAGTTTTGAGTTTGACAGACATTTCTTATAATTGTCTGGCTTTTTTTTGACAGGAAAGATTTTTCAAAAATTAAATACAAAACATTATATTGCATATTTAATGTTTAGGGAAAAAGAATATATTATTTTCTCCATGTGATAAAAATTAAAAACAATTATAAAAGCAAAATTTTAAAAATATGACTCCCGCTCGCTTTTTTTCCTATTTTTCAAAAATTCTAGATAAATACTTTAATACAAAATAGCGGTTACGCTTCTAGCATATAGGCAAATGAGTAAGGAAAGTGGTAAAATAGCCTAAAACCATCAAGGTATCTGTAAGAAGGTTCCATGAAACGTGGGACTCAATTAAGTCAGTAGTTATCGAAATCTTAAGCTACAGACAAAAAAACCTTACTACTTTATATAATAGGATAGCTGTAGATGTTCTATTATAGATTTAATTTGTGTTTTTTCAACAAGGATGACAACATTCATAAATATCATACAATTTGCTAACATGCTAAAAGACAAAAGGACAACGTCAGTTACTAAGTAGATATTCATGGGTCAACAGAATCCTAAGATAAAATCTAGCTATCTATTATTTAAAAAATCCCCAAAAAATATATTTAATTGCCTTTGAGAGCAAGACCTACACACTAACGGACCAAGCTAGTAATTACTAAATACAATAATTTATACTTCTATCTTAAATAGGGCCGAGTTAATCTCACTTCTCACATAACGTTACGGACTTAAGGACAGACAAGTTGAATTATAGAAAAGCTGTGTTATAAAAAAAGGACTGTAACTGGTTAGTTATTTTTAGTCATATATTACAGAAGTTCTAAAATGTATTAATAGTGAAAAATAGTGAACCGCCTACAGTTTTTATCAAATTAAAGTTGTGAGCTGTTAATCGTTCCAAGAAAACACTGTTAATAAATTCTGTTATAAACATTAAAGTGTGATTACATTAAAAGAACAAATTATTGTTTTTTTTGTGGGTGTATAATTTTGTGTGTGTGTGTGTGGATACATATTGGCTCAGCAGGATGTGTGACAGCGCCCCAATTGTTATAACAATACACCCCACCACACCACTGGATACAACTCTCTAGGGAATTATCCAGACACCATGAGGTACGTATAACATTACGTTTTTCATTATTCATATTTTTTGTAGTGAAGCTTCCGTTGTATATTTGTGTACGTCTTTGGTTAAATATGTTAGTTTGTTAGAGATGTATTTTTTGCGCACTTTATAATTTTTACAATTGCATTATTTTTATACATTTTAATTGAAAAGTATATAAGAGTATATATTTCTTAAAAAGATTGTTAGCTAAATGCATCTTTCCCACATTAGAACGTTATCATGCTTGGTTTATTTATAAAATAGTGTAAAAAGATTAATTTCCTATTTTACAGTTTAAGACTTCATAAACGTTTTATGTAAATTAAAATTAAAGTTCACAAATTTTCTTAAAAATTACAACTTTATATTTGTTGTTTAAATAGTGATTTTTATGAATCACCAATTTCCTTTCACTGAAAAAGAACCAAAAACATATTGAACCTTTTTTTTGTATCTTATTTTAAAGTAAGGTTAACTGCGGATAACTAAAAGTTTTAAATAAATAGAATTGTGGGGACTTTTGTGGTTCACTTGTCGTTTCGATGAATTATAGAATATTTTCTGACGGGTTTCTAATTAAAAACTTTTTACTTTTGCACTCACTGTCCCTGGAATGTATTTTAATTACAGAGTCCTTAATTTAAGGGACACTACAAAATTTTATTTTATCATGAAAGGAATATTTTTAAGAACAAGCGGCGTTATTTTAAAAAAGTATCTATAGATAGCATTTACATTTTCATACTTCAATACAGTATTTTTTATTTTTCTTCGGGAATAACATTTGGAGTGTCCTTTAATTATTGACCAAGTTTTAGCTGCAATTATTCACATTACATAGAATTTGACATAAATTTGGAATTAATTAATTAAAATTACTTCATGTTTCTTGTAAGTAATAATTTATATTTTTGTACTTGGCTGTTCTAAAAAGTATTTGATAGCTTAACCTTAATTACTACTAAAATAAACAATCTAAGCCAAATTATAGCAATTAATTTCAGGAAAGAACACTATATTTGTCAATTAATAACAAAAATTAAGACAGTCCATAAATTTAATAGGTGTATAGTTAAACCACAAATATACAGTTATGCTTAACATTTTTTTAAGATATGTCTGTCTAAGTAAATGACTTGAAGCATTAACTAAGATTTTAAAAAATAATATCTGTATTTTTCCAATCGTGAATTATTTCTTTATTTTAGAAGTTTGTATCTGTGTACCTGGCTGGTTCTAATTGGTATTGGGGTCCCAACTGATATTGTAGTTACAGGTAAACATATTATATGATTGTTATAATTGGTTTAGTAGTCCCAACTATATTATTACCTGGTGATATATCTGTCTATCAATCCTTATATAATGGATGTAATAGTCGTAACTAAATATATTATAATAGGTACATGTTAACATTATGTCAACATAGACATAAAACAAACTATTTAAGATTAAAATATTCATGTCAGCTGTGGCCATTTTCATTAAATACTGCTTTGAAATCATATGCTAAATCAGTGCTTCCGAGTTCAGTGGGTTTCATCAGCTTAAATGACACGTGCATAAAAAAATCTCAAAAAAAAATGCTTAGGTATAAATCAAGGATGACAACATCCACAATAACAAAGATCATAAACAGAAAAAAGAGGCCATTGCGACAAAAAAGCAAAGGGAATAGATGTTTATTTTTTTGGGAACCTTCACAAGAAAATTTAGACATCTACCTTTGTTAGCAACCTAAAAAATAATATTTTTTCTTATAAATAATATATCCATCCGTTTCATGGACAGAAGGATGCATAAAGTCATAGGAATCTTTACAAGATATAAAATACCAGTGTTTTCCCTTGAACATAGATTAAGGAGTGGATAACTGAAAGTTTATAGTATCTTCGCCACTAAAAATATAAAGATGAAAGCTGTGTTTGTTTGTATGTTTTTGTTAGCCATAGGGTTGTGTGTAAAATTGGGGAGGTTTTTGGTTGATGCATATTCTTGAATTAAATGTTGACTTGTTGATTTGCAAAATGTGTCTGCAGCGCATCATTTCAATCTTATCCATTCATTCCTCAATCTTTAAAGTGTTGCAAATAAACGGGATCTGGGGTAGGAGGGGAAAGATAAGGGAGGGTGGTGGTGGGTTGCAATTTTAGGAGCCAAGATTCTCCATGACTTGTGCATGTATGTGTATCCTATAATATAATGTAGTAAGGTTTTTTTGTCTGAAGCAAATGATCTCGGAAGATACTGATCTAAATTGGAAGTACTTTTCAGTGAAGCTTTATAAAGGTCTTGAGATGGTTGAAGGATTTTTTCCTAACCTCCCCTAGAGGCTAGGGGCGTAATCGCTAATTTGTACAAAGTAAAGTATTTTTTTCCTTGTTTCCTTTAAAAGATTTTTTTCATGATATAAACCTAATGTTTTAATACGAAAGTTAATTGGTATCAATTTATATTTTGTATCGCTTTACCTTTTTTTCACATGATTGCACTAGATAATAAAAGGAAAAATGCTTTAAACAGATTAGAAGAAATGTATGTAAAAATTAATATAAACTAAAATTAACTTATTTTTTTCCCTAAATGTTGCACTTCTATAAGCTTTAAAAAAAAATTATGTCATTGCTTATCACTTTTTTCCTTAAATAATTTTGAAGTAAGATAAGCTAAAAAGTAAATATTTTGTAAAAGTTTTGTCAGTTTTGGCGGTGGAAACTGGTAACCAAATGCATAAGAAGTCATTCACTTTTTTTCTCAGCCTAGAGCACAAAAAATTATAGGTAACCAAGACCTAAAATCCTATTATATAAAGTATTTAATTATATAAACACAAGTTATTTCTTTAACATTTTAATAATGGAAGACAATTGTCTCACTATTAAATAGATTATCAGTTCCAATTAAGATGTATAAAATAAGTGTTCCAAAAGTATGTGTCTTTGCAATTGGATCCTTTAAAAAGACTAAAAAATAAGCAAGAAAAACTCATATCTTGAAAGGGCTTGTGGGGAGTAATGTTTTTTATTATCATACTTGCTAGACCGATATGATTCTCCTTTACAATATAGTTTCTTGTAGGTCCAATGACCTAAGTTTTATCATTTTTCTTTTTAAAACTAAAAAAAAATGGGCAAGGGTCAACATCCGCCCTTCGCCCTGAAGTGCCCTTAGATAACTCTCGGGGCGTAACCGCTAGTGTGTGTATATAGGGAGCTCGCGGTAAAGGAAGAGGCGAAAATGTGTATATTAAGTATGTTTTCTGAAAGTGTAGGCTGTAGCCGTTTGGGCATTAGAATCCTATGACGCTACTAAGAAATAGGCTATGGGAAGAATCAATTTTTAAGTTGAAGTTATTAGTAATAAGCAAGAAAATTAAGCATAAATTAAACAATGTTAAAAAAAATATGAATGTATAAACACTTTATGTATTTAATTTATTATTAACAGACTAATTACCCATTTACCACAAAAAGGGGCTAACTTATGCATTAATAACATTAAATATACAAGTAAAGTAAGTCAATAATGGTTTCATGAATAAATTATTTCCCCCTCGGAACACTTCACGCAATGGTGCGTAATCAACGTTAAAATTTAGTGTCCCATTACTTGCGCAAAATGTAATAATACATTATCAGATCATCAGAACCGCAAATTTATACCATAACACTTACTGATAATTTGCTTTGATCAGCCCCTCTAATTTAATTGGCATGTACATTTTTTGCGAATGTTAAACAGTTTGTTGATTATGGCCAATCTAAGTTTTTCGACAAAATCCTATTTATTTCTACTTGACAACCATCAATCCTTTGTTTTAACTTTGTAAGAACACTTTTGAATCGCTTTTTCAAAATTTTTAATTGTAAGCAGTGATCTTAAAGGGATAAGACAATGGACGATAAAAAATGTTAAAATTATCAATGGATAAATTTTGACCTCGACAATTAATAGAAAATTTTTATGTAACTTTGGGGGTCTCCTGTAAAATATGAACTGAAAGTTAGAATAAATTTTCTACATGCAATATTTGTTCTATAATGTGTGGATTTATTTTCTTTGTTTAAGCCACAGTGCGTTTGAAGGTGCGTTGACTTTTGTGTCAGAACCTAAATTGGGACATAGTGCATTTCATTACCCTAGGGTCACTTTTTAATAAAATCTAAAATGCAGCCGTTTTTGAGAAAAATAGATGTGAAAATTTCAAGTTCAAAGATTATCTATTTAAAATTTTGAACAACTTTGCTTTTATGAAGTCTTTCATAAAACCTCTCTATCTATATATGATATATTTAAGGCTGAATTTCCGTGACCTTAGCAAAGCTAGTGATAGAAATGGCCATTAATTAACTCCCTTCAGGAGTGGTTTTATGAAGAACTTTATAAAAGCAAACTTGTTCAAAATTTTAGATAAATAATCTTTGCTTTACTTGTCATGATTATGCGGTAACTCATAGGGGATGAAATTGAACTTGAAAATTTTTCAAATCTAATTTTCTCAAAAACGGCTGCATTTTAGATTTTATTGAAAAGTGAAATGAAGTTACCTAACCTAGGGTAATGAAATGCAATATGTCCCAATTTAGGTTCTGAAACAAAAGTCAAAGCACCTTCGGACGCACTGTGAAGCATTTTTTGTGATAATATATTTGTTTTAGTTCTAGATGTACTTTAACTTTTTATTGTGTCAAAAATGCAAAATTTTACATTACTTTTAATATAATTTCTTACATCCAGAATTGGGCTTTATTCTAAGTGAAAAAGGTTTCTAAAGTCTAAATTGAATATTCGTGCATATGCAAAAAAAAAGTAGAATGCAGATTATTACAGCACTGCACTGAAAAAAATTATCACGCAGAATAGCAAAAAGTATAAAGATAGGTATTTTTTACAGTGCAGTGTACATAAATATTTTCCGGTGTGGGGCTAAATTAGTATTCGATTTTGTACACTACATTTTCTTCTCGACCAATTGGCCAATAAAACTAGCTCACATGCCAAGAGATGCAATTAGATTCTACGTACGTGCCAGTTCAATACGATCACTATTTCACTCTTACGATGTAATGGTTCAAATTGACTCAAAAATCAGCCATGAGACGTCATAAAAATGAGGGAGATGAGAGGAGAATTGGGAGAAAACCAATAAAAAAAGAGATGAATAATCCCTCATTTTTATGACGTCACATGGCTGATTTTTTAGTCACTTTGTCCCACTATCTAAAATTTTAGAGACACTAAGATAGATGGATAGGTAAGGATTTTGTATTTTATGCACTTAAATTACAGTTTTGAGTCTAAATAGTTGAGAACAATGTTTAATTAAACAAATGCAGTAATTAGACATACACTCAAGTAGAAATTAAATTCAAATAAATACTAATTCTAGAATTGGCTGTCATTACAAACTTTGTTTAATATTAAAATCTAATTTGGTTTGGATGAAAAATATAAATCAATATATAGAAATTATTGAGTAAACCAAAAAAATTACTTGACAAACTTTGTCAATGATTATAAAATTACAAACAAGGATTGTATCGAATCAATAAAAAAATCAATTTAATTTTTAGATATAAAAAAGGGTTTAAATAATAGGTTCATACCGGTTAATTTATTTTAAGAAGCTACATATCTCAAATAGCACCCCAAAAAAGCTTTTGTTAAAGAATATCATGCGTAGAAAGTGATTTGTATAGCAGATGCTTAGTGGCGATGAATATTCGTAACAGAATTTTCATAAAACAGCGAAAGGAATTTGAAGATTTTCTTAGTGTTACGGGCAAATTGTACATATTGAACTTTAAAACATGGTTTATTATATTTCTGGTTGGCGGAGCTCATCAGTGCAAACTGCATATTTATATAAAGAAGAAGCGAGTATCATAGTACCAATATCCAATACCATTTTGCAAACATAAACCCAAGTAGAATTCCAAGGTTCTTATTTTTTGTTATTATTACAACTAAGTTGTTGGCCCCCACAGGTAGATATTCTACTGTAATTTTATTTAATAAAATAACTTTATACAGGAAAGTTAACCTAAAATATCCATTGCAGTGGTGTATAGGCACTCACAGATACTCTGTATATAATTGATATAATTATAGTAAATATTGGGCATCTATAGTCAGTCAATATTTGGCACCTACTTTAATTATTATATCTATCATTGCATACACTAGATCAAAATTAGAAGCATGAATCAACATTTATTCATTAATTGTCGATAACTGAAATTGTTAACGATAAAATGTTATACTATATTACATTCTATAAGTAGTAATAACATTTTTAAAAGCGAAGCTTTTCTATAATTAGGGTCGGTCCGTACGTCCGTCCGTACGTCTGAGACAGATAGCTTTTTTTTGTTAATTTAGGCATGTTAGAATTGTCCTATCGATTTCAAACTTTGCATGGTGATTCCTGAAGTAGTTAGGTATGATTTAGAAAGCGTAGCAACTCTATAATCATTACCAGAATGTCCGTACGTCCATTTTAAACATGTTGATTTTTTACTTTTTTAACAAAATTTTGTTATGTGATTTAATTATCCGAATGTTCTGATTTTTGGTATACTGATTCATGGGACAACAAAGTACAATATTATAAGCAAATCAACTCTAAAATCAAGTCCTAAAAATGTAAGTATGTCCATAAAAATTATCCTGTATCATGAAGTTTTTCAACAAATTTACTCACAATTTGTTTTGACTCTCATTCATTTATATTCTGATTATTCAGTTCTGACACTATACAAGTGTTAATGTCCGTGTATCCTATCGTTTCAGAGCTTCGCTTTTATGGATGTTGTCATCCTTGTTAATACTTATTTATGTTGATAAAATAACTGCACGATAATTTGTAAAAATAGATTTTTTATCCCTAAAAATTCAGTATAAGGTCTAGAAATAAAACAAATAATGTTTCATTGAATGCAACAATCAAGATATTAAACGTTATCATTAGTTGAACAAAAACTTTATAAAGTTTTATCTGAGTCTGGCTTTCAAAACAATCTTTGTAACATCTCTCACAAGAGAATACAAAGCTGCTCCATTTCTTGTCAATGTTTTTATAATTTTTACTTTTTTGCTACTAAAAATCTTTTATATCTATTTAGGTTAATTTAAGTTGGAGTAAAAAAAATTAGGTCTCCTTTACTCGTTATACTTTCGCCATTTTTGGTTAAATTTCAAAAAAGAACTTTCTATAGATTTTTATGTTAAGAAGTAGATAATTTTGTAAAGATAAACAAATCTTTTGCCTCTAAAATTAAGAAATAATGTAAAAATAATACAATTATGATAATTTAGAATAAGATAAATGAGAACTTTAGGGGCGGCATTACCTGGAATAAATGTAAACTCATTTCAAGCCAACTGACCTACAAACAAGAACATTAATTTTATAGTAGTCTAGCTCCAAAAATCTTGAAAACTAAAATAATATCATTAAAGAACTATGAAGCATCTTATAGTGTGTTCAAAAATAGGGGGACAATGTCTAAACATTTGGCTAAACTATGCCGATTGTCATCATATTTCCTTCTGATATTACGTCAATCGGGATAGTTCGACTAAGCGTTGTAAAATTTGTTCACTTTTTTTGGAGACAGTTTAAGCTGCTTCAGAACTATTCTTCTAAGAACTTGAGTGTCCTTGCTGTGGTGTGAAACTTATATATAAATATTTTATTTATAAATTTATGTGAATTGAGTGAGTGACAGTGAAAAATAAATCATATTGCACTTTTCTTCTTTCACAGGTTTCTTTATTTCCTTCCACAAACCTGCAACAAATACATCTCTTTTTCATTGACAACAATATTTGGTGGGATCCTTTATTTTGCTAATATGGCTAATATGACAACCCTCAATTTTTATTTTTAAAGAAAAAAATGAAGGGTTTTGAAAGGGAGTTCAAGGGAAGGTTAAATTGATCCTCTCCCATCTCCAAAAATCTAATTTATGAATTAGTAAATATTGTAAGATAAAAGAAATTTAAATTATTTAATTGTAGACTAAAAAAATGGATATACCCTGATAAAATGTTTCTTTTATTATGACATTACCCCATTTCATCCCCTGGCCATAGAGGAACGTATTGACCAATATCTATGGATTATATCAGGAATTAAAATATATGAATAAAATACCCGTGACACTATATCCTTGTAATCATAACCATTATTAGAAAATTATGGGGAAAGACAATGGACGACAACAAGGAAGGATATGGGATTTGACTTCGTTCAATCAAGTTTAAAAAAAGGCCATAAAAAAAGTTCTAAGAAATTTATGATTCAGTTTTGATTAATAAACCCGTATGCTCTATTATTTTGAGAAATGCATCAAAGTTTGTAAAAGATAAGAGTGTGTGTTAACTCTACATGGAAGGGGGGGGGGGGCAAAATAAGAACCCGCCGCTAGGTTTTTATGAGAGTAAAATTATTTGCGTAAAAGGTATTCTTGCTAAATTTTTCACATTTAAAATGACACAAAACTTCAACATATGATACCAAAAATCCCCTCCCCCCTTCCAGTTAGAGTTAAGGTATCTGATGAAAAGATATATGTTTGTTAATTTGTGTACATTTTGTTGATAAGTTTTGCACACATCCACACTCTTCTTCTGTAGTCTTAGATTAACTATTTTACCTTTTATATACGTTTACTGGGTACCTCAGATATATATTCAAGTATAATTTTTAATTTATTTATAATTATTTCATATTTTCCTTTTTTTAAACCCCTTGTTGACTCAACCCATGCCTCCATCATGAAAAAAAAGGTTGAAGGGTGTATTGGGTTTTAAAAAACATCATACTTGATTTTAAGATTTTTACTACCAACCAGATGAATTACCTTAATCTGTAATTTTGCCTGACAAATGATAGAAAACACAGTCATAGTATTTAGGAGTAGCTTTGCTTCGAATTACAATACTTGTCAAAGGTATAAATATATTCGAAAAAGACCCTGTTTTGGTACAATTTGCACTTCTGCTATGCCATTCTCTTTATATACACAATACATAGAGTAAAGATGTTTTTCAATTCTACGAATGTGTTATAATTCTTCACATTGCGATTTTGATAAAACCAGAATAGCAAATATTATTTAACAAGGTGTTAATGACGAGAATAAAGAATAAAAAATAAAAGTTTTATATTAGCATTTTGCTTTTGGTGGCGAATAGAAACTAGCTTTTCTGTGGAAATTATTGAACACCATAGTTATAGCAAAACTTTTTCTTTGCCAAGTGCACTTACAATAAACACATACAATTCAATGTCTTATATAAAACTACCCTTAACTGCAAATATAAAAAAAAAGGTCGAGGGTTCAAGGATTTTTATTGTTATCAAGAAAAGTTGAGGTTTTTTTTCATAAAAAGAGTATATTATAAAATTGTATTCCAGTGGCAATGCCCCTAGCCCTTAAGCTGAAGGGAAGTCCTCTTTCCCTCCCTTAGCTTAAAGCAACCGACATCTTGTTTTGTACAAGAATCTAGAAAATTGTCCTACTCAGATTTTTAAAAAGTAAATGAATTGCTTCTTAATGTTGTACAAATATTCTAACCTTCTACTGCATACATATACAATAATTATAGAACAAAACCATACATTTTTTTTTGTATATGACTTACGGATTTGACGACGAAGCCCAATCTGCACCACTTTTGATTCCTGTGGCGTCATAATAATGAGGGATTTTCCATCTCTTTTTTAGGGGTTTTATTTCTCACCTCTCCTCTTATCTCCCCCATTTTTATGACGTCACGGGAATCAAAAGTGGTACAAAAGTGGTGCAGATTGGGCTTCGTCGATTTGGCCATTTAAGGCAGACGGATTTTTAATAGATTTTTCTCTAAATATGCCGTAATAGTTATTTCTCTCATCGTTTTATAAACAGCTTTTCGCGGATGTAAAATGTACAATTAATAGATTAAAATCAGTTTTATATTCGTAGAAAACTGGATGCCTGACATAATTTTTCAGTACTGCTGAAAACCGGTTCTAATCCACAGGATATTAATCGGTTTTGAAGCGATACTCGAAAATCTATTAAAACTTTAACTAAAATAAAGAGTAAAGCTTTGAAGTTAACCTGTTTTTGAAATTGTTGCAATTTCTAGTAGAAGTCTATAAATGTAAAAAAATGTTGGTCTATAAAATTTATTGCAGCATGGCAAAATCTGTGGATCCACTAATGCATATGTATAATATAAACATAAAAGATAGATTACCTACCATCATTAGTTGTAATAAATTGATTTTGTTTTGCAGCAGTAGTCACTCTGCTCAGCTACCTATACTCTCTGTCTATGGATTTTAAAACAAAGAAAAATAATATTGAATATTGGTGCTTTCGCGCAAAGAGTCTATTGAGCACTGATAACCCCCGCCCCTAATTTTAATTATAAATGGAAAATAAGGGAGCTTGTAGTTTATTTTTTCTAAAGCTTAATCTCTGGGGAGGCCCTAAACCTAGGGCTGCCCAGAACCAAATGAAACCTAACCTAACATTTATAAAGAAAATAAGGGGGTGGTCGGCTGTTCAGTTCCTAAAAAGGTACTTTATGTTTTAGAATTCTCATTAGAAAACAATTTGAAATAATTTTTAATGTCTACTCTATACATTCATTCGAGCTGGAATCTTTAAAGAGGAAGTAGTGCTTTCAGTGCTCGACTAGGTACTTTGTGGGAAACCACCGAGGAAGTTTACCAATGTAGAAATGTTTCACCATTTTCAACTATATACTCATATCATAAATCTTATTTAAACTTCATTTATGTACACCTATATTTCAATGATATATTTTTGTCCTCAGAACATATTTGACACAAAAATGACAATAGGACCGACCCTATAAGTATGAATTAATTACATATGAATATTATATAATTTTAATGATGTAATTAAAATATAAATATTGCAGGTGTATGTGAGCTGCCTGACGCCTGGGCTGGCTCCTGGTATGAGAATGGTGTCCGCCAGACAATACAAATCTCAGGACCCAAGATGTCCCACAAAGGAACTTGTGTCAAGTCAAGACACAGTACTCAGTTCATATTCAAAGACAAGTAAGTTTTATATTTAATTATCATGGTCATTTCAAATGTCAATAAAATGACATAATAACTTTCAAACATCTTTTTAAAATGTTCAGATACCACAAATTTATTGTTCTGTCCTTACAGTGAATCTCTTTACTTACAGATTTTAAAAACTTAAAAACATAAATTTAATAAAGTAAACTGAAAATGTCACATTTAGTTATTTTTGACAACACCTGCTAAAATTTGTTAAAATTGAATACAAGATTGTTTAATGTCATCTCAAAGAACGCCTTTGACGATTTGAAATTATTTATACTATGTCAAAAACATTTCTAGTCAAAAAATTTATTATAGCTGTTTGTTCTAAAAGCTTATATTAAAGTGGTTTATTAAAACATAATAAAAGCAACTGAACCTGATAACTTAGATTTAAAAAATTTACTCAATCAGACATAAGTAAGGTAGTTACACTACTAGAAAGACCTAAATTGAATCTGTGAAGGGACAAAATTGTAGAAAGAAAAACCTATAAAGTTTTGTTGATAATGATTTTCAATATCAATTCTGGCAGAACTCGGATGATGCTCATTTATTTTATTCCGGATTTTCCTTCCGCGGCACATTTGATTTAGATTTAGTAATTTGGAAAAATATTGTGTCCTTATTTATTAGATTAGTGGCGTACACAGGATTTTTTTCAGTGTATCCACCCCTCCTTAATTTTGTCAGGGTATGAGAATTCTGTATTAGATCAAGAAAAAAAACTTTTCTCATTTGGTGAAATCAAGATTGACTTGATACTTTATTATTTTTCTCCAATATAATTCTACAACAAAAGAAATTTATGGTGATTTTACCATATTAGGCACACCTATTACAATTCTGTGATTACGTAATGCCTAAGTGACCTAATCTGAATGGATGTTCAAGACATATTTTTGTGTTAGGTCGGAGGGCTGCTTGAGATGCTTGAGTATTCACAGCAAACACAAGAATATACTTCAGTACAAGGAGAGCAAGTGTATAGTTCAGCAGGGCAGAAACCATAAACATCTTTGCCACAGGAAAACAAATTAGCAAAATTTTAAAAACATGGATTAAAATACATTTGAAAGTCGAAACTGATATGTTTTTAGTTTTATAATTAAAAAAATTGTATTTGCGCTATTTCTAAAACGATAGGATTTGTTTTGACCTGTTGAAGGAAATGGTAGCAAATAGTTTTCTTTCTTATATATTAAACAGGATGTCTGTCTGTATGTAGTATTATTTAAGATCTAGCAAACAGTTCCATATTTTCATAGAAGTTTTATATTGGTCCATGAAGGTTTTTGGCTATTAGGTGATCCTCTTCCGCCAAGAAAAAATGAAATGCAAGGGGGTACAAATACAAATGGTATCTTACTTAAAGCTATTAATGTAAGGGTGAAGGAGGGGGGGGGGGGGAGCCCCTATTTTTTTTTTGTAAAAACAGCCACTAAAACTTAACAATTGAACCTTTATAGTATTTATTTTGTATTATTCTAGCTATTCCTTTCATACTCGTATAGAATAATTTATGTTTTATATTTTGTTTAATGTATGTCTACATAACTTTATGTATACTTACATTAGAGGGTTTCTAAATTGTATTTAGAAATATAAACATAAAAAAATGCATAAATGTTTTTTTTAATGCTTATAAAGAATCAAGCAAGATCAATAAAAGTTAAAACATTAAAAAAATTCTAAAAACTATTCGCAAAAAATTTCATTTTCATCCACATTTAGGAAAATTACCCATTTTTAACCTCTTATAAAAAATCAATGTAAAAATATTCGTACTATATTTTTGTTCATGTTTACATTTATAGCCAGCATGAATTTAATTTTGTTACATAATTTGAAACCCTCTATCCTACATATTCCTATTGATATTACTCCATAATAAACTATTTAATGGGACTTCTTATTATTACCTTTACAATCATATATGTATGTATAATATGTATGTAAAGAGAATAATGTAGGCTATTCATACTTTAATATTTTTTTTATTGCAAAATCTTTTCTACTTGTAGAGTGTGTCCGTTAGATTCGAAAACTTTGGATATCTTATTAATATTTCTACTAGACTTTATCCTCAGCCATAGACGTCCAAGGGGGGGGGGGGGTAAAGTGAGGATTACCACACCCCCCCGTAGGCACCACCTAAATTTTTTTCATTTTATCCCCCAAAAACGAATTACCCCCCGTTAAAAATTCCCCCCCCCCCATAAAAAAAGCTTGGACGCCCCTGTCCTCAGCAGTAGGTCAATACGTCTTGTTAATTGATTTGGCTGTTTTTTCTTTAAATAATCATACTGTCTTTTTACATTTAAGCTGTAGATTACGAATTGTTATGAGCGGGGTTTATCTCAAAAATAATGATTAAAAAAGTAAATACGTCATATTTTAAATCTTGCATTTTACGTAACTGTATCAACAAATAGAAGGCAGATTTTAAAGTATTCAAATGGATTTTTTATGAACAATCTAATCCTTGTTTACAATGAATTATACACAATACATGTTGTAAAGCAAGGATGGTGATTATAAAAAAAAATCGGATAAACAAAGGTATATTTTCATTCAAATTTTGTAACATAGTTGTTTCCAAAGATCGAGTTTAAAATTGACAATTAGACACTTTTTTGATTACAATTATGAAAATCTAAGTAGAGGTAAAGGATTTTGAAAGATTATACAATTTTTAAAGGCGAAGCTTTTCTATAATTAGGGTCGGTCCGTCCGTACGTCCGTCCGTCCGTACGTCCGTAACGGATAGCTTTTTCCGTTAATTTAGGCATGTTAGAATTATCCTGTCGATTTCAAATTTTGCATGGTGATTCCTTTAGTAGTTAGGTACGATTTAGAAAGCATAGCAACTCTATAATCATTACCAAAATGTCCGTACGTCCATTTTAAACATGTTGATTTTTTTTACTTTTTTAACAACAAATTTTTATGTGATCAAATCATCGGATTGATCTGATTTTTGGTATATTGATTCCTGGGACAACAAAGTATAATGTAATAAGCGAAGCAACTCTATAATCAAGCCCTAAAAATGTAAGTATGTCCATAAAAATTATCCTGTATCAAGCAGTTTTACAACAAATTTACTTACAATTTTGCTTTGACTCTTATAAATTTATATTATGATAATTAAGTTCTAACACTATACAAGTGTTAATGTCCGTTTGTCCTACCGTTTCAGTGCTTCGCTTTTATGGATGTTGTCATCCTTGTTTAAAAAGATTTATTAAAAGAAATATAAACAAAAAATTCATTTGATTAGTTTGAAAACTAACTTCTAATTACAAATCCAGAAATAAAAATTAAATAAAGTTTTCAAAAAATATTGAAACAGTTTGAAAGTTTTATATTTAGATGAATAACATTTCTATAAGGATTCAGAAACTTTGGGTTAACCAAGGATGTCAACATCCAAAAAATTAAAGTAAAGCGCAATAATTTGATAAAATTTTCATTAACATTATAGATAGTAATAGTGACCATCATTTAGGTTGAGAGTATTTTTTCAGGTTCGATTTCTTTTGAGACGGCGCGGTGTAGGTACCTTTCCTTTTATAGTTATCAAATCTTCCCATTTTACAAAAATTAACTGTAAAAGAGAACCATATCGGTTCAGCGAGATATTAAGCTACAGACAGACATACATATTAGACATCCTGTTATTGCTAAAGAAGGAAGAATCATATAATTATTTCATTTAAAATGTGTCAAAATAGCTGGTAATCAGAACACTAAATCAAACTTTCTTGTAAACATTATAAAAAGCCTTTTAAACATTTAGATTTTAGTATATAAATTTTGATGTCATATTTTGTTTTATATCATTTTATCATTGTTTTTTACATCATCCTTTTTTATCCATTTTATGACGTCAAAACGTCATGGAGTTTCTCCTTTTGAAACTTGTATAAGAATACACTTTTATGGATGCAAAGATTTCAGATTATCTTAGGATTTAAGGAACTAAACAGATAGTTTACATTAATCTGGCTGCTAACTTGATTCTTTTTGCTAAAATACTACAACTAGAATAATTATATCCATATGAGTATAACAATATGAGAATATAAATAAATTATATTCTTTCGTTACACACAGTAATAAAATCGATAGACAAGAAGAAATTTTTTTTTAACAATGTCATGAGTTAGGGGAAGTGTAAGGTCTGTTTAGCTACCCCAGTCAACAAGAGAAGATTCTGAAAATAGGCGTGTCCATTATAGTGAGAAAGAGGATTCAAGAGACGGACAGACTCACAGCCATGACCTAATTATAGAGAAAAAGATCCAATGGTAACTTTGCTTTAAAAGTACAATTTTAAATATGCATTTTCTCTTTTGTATTCCAGTCAAAGTTTGTTTTGATAAAGATCTACACAATATTAAAAGCGCAGCTTTATTAGAAATCTTTATATTAATATATTTTTAAAGAATTTAAATTTATGAAAAAATGTTTTTCTACAAAATATATATAAAAAGCTAAATTTGTATAAAAAGTATAGGATTTCATTTCTTCCCCCGCATATAACTACGGAAAACTTCGGGGTTCTGCAATCGCAGCCGCCAAAAAAATCAAAATCATAATTATAAAAAGTATATTTGATTTCTTTAAGTACTCTTTTTAGTAAAACAAGAACTGCCAGCTGGCCGACATAATAAATTATCTGCAGCAGTTAACAGACCGCCGTGGTAAAAAATGCGGCTGTCAAGCTCATAAAACTGTTGACTGCCATCAATAACTATTGACAGCCCCACTCTACACATTTTAAACATCTCCAGCTCTCTGCTCTCTACATAATCCATTTTAATCTGACACTTAGTTTTTACAATGTGTGGGTGTTAGTGTTTGGGGGGGGGGGGGGGGCGCGGGGGGTGCACAAATATGGATAATTGGTGAATCTAACTTTGTATGCTAATTAGCACTAATCCTCTCACATTCTCCATCTGTTTCCCCTCTTTAATCTTCACTCCTTTTCATGATATAATCTCTTTCTAGCATTTTAACTCTACATAATTCATATTTATATCTTTTTTTTTATACATTCTAAATAACTTTATAGCTTCTTATTTTCGTTTCTGTATTCATTTTATATATATTCTTTCGTTATTTACTCCACAACTTTTATAAAACATCTTTTATACTTCTTTTTCCACTTTTGTGATTTGTTAAAAAGCTTTTCTAGTATTGCACGTAATCTTACTTGTTATAATTTCAATGATCACGCCCACTGTCACCCTTTTTATCTCTAAATCTCCCCTTAATATGTACATTGTACATATATGTAAATGTATTCTACAATTAATTAATTGTTTCTGAAAAGGGAGACAGATTTTGAATCAGGATGAAAAATTTACATTTTTATGAGAAATTTGTTTTGGAGGGGAATGTGTAGTGGAAGTGTACAGTGGTGTAGAGGAGAGTGTGTACAGTGTACACATCATGTGCATTATGTAAATATTAGTTCTAGACACACAAAACAAACTTTCTAAGATTCTAAATTTTTTCATAAATTTCAGTTCAAAGACCTTTCGATAATCTAAATTTAATATATTTTTCGTGATTTTAGAGTTGCTTTATCAAAAAAGTAAATTTATTAAATTATTGTATGTTTGAATTTAGAAGAACGTTTGATAATTCTAATAATTGATTTTTAAACATCTAATATTTAATGGTTCGTTACACGGTAAAAACTGGTTTAGTTTTCTTTTTTAGTTCATATTTCCTGTGTAAGGTAACGTCCCTCCACTCTAAATAGCCTAAAGCCCTCTAAAGACTTATAAATACTTCCTTTGAAAGTGAGGAACGATCGTTTAAAAAATTATGAGATCATAGTGGCATGTATAAGGTATAACCAACAAGTGAAATAAATCTTAAATAATATTTGAGATGCAAATTGAGATGTCGTCAATTTTACTACATGTTGCCCCCCCCCCCCCCAATGACAGCTCAAAACCACGTATAGGTTTCGTGATTTTTTCCGAATTGATTACATTTTTAGAATAAGTTGCATTAGATCACCAACTACTGCAAACAGACAGACAGATAATCCGTTACTTTAATACTAGTATTTACTAACTGTTCTACAAAAAAAAAACCAAGGATATCTCCTACGAAAAAAAAAAAAAAAAAAAAAATGGGGGAGGGATTTTTTTGGTGCACCCCCAAATTCGTTTTTTTTGGGGGGGTAATCCCCACTTAACCCCCCCCCCCCTTGGAGGTCTTTGGTCTATAATTTCTTATCTGTATTGTGGGGACAAGAACACAGATTTCTGCAGCTGTGGAAGATTAACTTTAGAAAATGTTATTTTTAACATAAAACTGCAGAGAAGAAAAGATTTATGGATTGCACGGGATTATGTAAAACCTTACACACTTTTCACAGGGCTTTTGTTTACACTGCAAATATCATTTTATAACAGTTTTAAAGTATCAAAAGGTTAAAGTTTAAGCTATTTATCTAAACATTTTGTAAGCTTTGTTTTTATAATATTAATCTTTTGCTCTTTTCAGATTTAAATATCTCTGAATTGTTTGGGGGGTTATTTTCAAGTCGGAGGGGTAATTCAACCCTCCGACTCAAAATGCATTAAATTTTCACTGCTTAAACTTTCCACTGGTCCATTCTACGACGAGTCTAGCCGTTTACGAGATCTGTCGGGGCAAAAATATTCACACACGCAACTTGCTTCTATGATTTTTTTTGGTTTATTGGTTTTTATAAGCTAGAAGTGAATGTTGATATGTGGCATATAAGATTTTATTGTCTACAGAAGATGATTTATTACTTTTCTGTTTTGGATCTATTTATTGGTTGTAATTCTACAGGATCCAGTTTTTTACACAGAGAAACAAGGACAATTCACATGCAGCGAATAATTTACAAGCTAATCAAAAATTTGGCATGAAAAGAACAACAAACGAAAAGAACATCAACAAATGCATATTAAATAAAAGAAATTAGTGTTTTTTTTAAATAAAAGGGAGAGGTCAGATAATTAGTATGGCAAACTAAAAAAGTAGAACGAAAAAGTGAACAAAAAAAGAGGGTAGATGAGTAAAGTAGAATATATAAAATTGCATCCTACTGACACGTGATACTTGTAGAGAAGCTGCGCTCCTGAAAAATAATCTTCTCCGTTTTAGATAAAAACTTTTGACATTTTCTTTATTATCATTTCTGAAAAGCTTAATATCAAGAATCTTTTTGTTTTATTGTGTTTTCTTGGGTGCCTTTAACAAGCAGAGAGAGAGATAGAGATAGATAGATAGATATACAGTGCAAAAGAGAGAGAGAGGGCAAAAAAGAGATGATAAAATTGATAATAGCTATTCTTGAAAACTTACTCTATGTGTTTGTGAGTAAGTGTGGCAGTTTTTTGGACGAACTTTTATGGAAAAAATGTTTTCATGACTATTATATGGTTGGTAGGTAGACGAGCCCTGTATATATAAAAAAAATATGGTTAGATTGTGAAAGTGCAGGAGCTAGAAATATGTTTGTCCAAAAACTAAAAATAAGTGACAGGTGGGTAGGTTTGTGTGAAAGCACCTTTATTTTGTGTGTATTTTGTATAGTTCTTGTATAATTTCTTTGGATGAAAGAATAATTTGTATGAAAGGGTATTGTTAGTAGCGAAGCTACTCTATAATTCACTTTGTCTGTCCGTCAGTCAGTCAGTAACGCTATGGGGGAAACGTGTTTTTCTCGGCTCCTATTAGAGATAGACAGCTGAACTTTTTAGTGAAGATTACTATGACATGTGCGTATCTAATTTATACATTGTTTTGTCCATCTGTCTATTAATTGGGGTGCTAGATCGATTCCTAGATTTTTACTTTTTTGCAATTTTCTCAAATCCTGTTCAAGATGAATGGCTGGAATTTTCAGGGATTAAATAAATTCAAATTCTACATATTTCCATCAAGTTTTATTAAGATGCTTTTATTGGTTGGGGTGCTAGATCGATTCCTAGATTTTTAGGTTTTCTTGATTTTTTCGATCCCTATACAATATAGACAGCTGGAAATTTCAGGGATTGAATAAGTTTAAACTTTACATATTTCCATCAAGTTTTATTACGATACCCTTATTAGTTGGGGTGCTAGATCGATTCCTAGTTTTTAAAGTTTTTGTGTATTTCTTAACTCCTGTTCAAGATTAACTGGTGGAATTTTAAAAGTTTTCGTGATTTTTATTATTTAAGTTTTTTATAACATACTCTATAGATCATTTTCCCCAGATGTCTATTCATAATTTTTTTGGGCTTCGCTACTTATGGATGTTGTCATCCTTGTTTTGATATTTAAGAGGGCGAGTAAATGATGGTATGATAGTGTTTAAATGTGGTTGTTTGTGAATATGTGTTTATGTTTTGGATCGAGTTGAAAAACCTCCAAAAGCTGCGCTAACGGCCATCGGCTGGCCACAGGTCAGGTTTGCACGTTATCAGAAAAGACTCAATTATGATCACAAAATTTGTATTTATAAGAAGGTCCGCCAATTCTTGAAAAGGGAGGTTGTAAAATTAAAATAAAATTTTCACGCATTTCCGAGCGCCACGCAAAACCCCTGTGTATAATTACAGCTTGGCTATACCAAAGTAATCTAAACAATGTTGTGCAATCTTTTTAGTGAAAAGAAGCTTGCAGCTTAATTTTCGCGCGTTTCCGTGCGCCAAGAAAACCCCTATAATGGCTTGGCTATAATTAATATAAAGTGTTTGTGATAATGTGCGGCAAACTTTTAACCAATTGACGCCTTTAAATGATTTTTAAAAAAAAGTTTCTGTATAACCGACTTGATCCACTGTTTTCTAGTGGTTTGTGTGGCTGAAAATGATCTGTCACATGAAATCTTTTACTTGTTTTCTGCTAGATTAATCTGTGTCAAAATATTTGTGTGCATCATCACAACATCATAATAAAGAAAACAAGGCTGAAATGATCCATATAAACAAAGCTTACAAAATTTCATCAATAATAAATAACCAACATCAGTAATTCACTAATAGGCCTATAAAAGATTTACATCCTAATATAAAAGTAGTAAGTTACTTCTAACTACAGAACTAAATGTGTTTTCCATTTTAGGAAAGATTAAGTTCTGAAATACTTATCCTTTTTGATTTCTAAATTTAATTTCTAAATTAGGCTATACTGCTATTTTGCTGCCATTAAAGAATAAAAAAACTATTATTTAAACTATTTTAAAATTTTTATAATTTGTTTTCCCTGTAGTATATCTGTTGACGAGCCCCTGAAGACAATGTTCAGAATGGATGCTGAAACTCAAGAGTGTCCCATCAAAGGTAACTCCTATTTACATATATTTCTTGTTTCATGCTAGTTACATTAATAATTGTTTTAATGGTGGCCCAAATCAAGGATTATTAAATAATAGGTTTAGGTTACTTTATCAAAATGACATCTTTTTACTGGACAAATACATATTTTAATTTTTAATTGTTAATTTAACAATCTTTTCATGTTGTACATTTTAGTGATTTAACCTTATCGAAAATGCTTGTAAAACCCGATATAAACTCATATGTACAGAATATATATTGTACAATATCGAATCTTAATATGAAAGGATGTAAGGATGATTGCGCTGATAAAAAATTGAAAATTTAGGGTATATGACAGTAATATAGGGATGAAAAATTTTAAAAAGATAATAAATCCACCAATCTAACAAAGTAATGTGTAATAATAATAAAATCCATTAAGTTAATGTTATGAACTCTAATATCTTGCCAGATAAATGTTTTATGGCTATTTAGTTCGTCCTGGTCTTTTTATTTTACACAGGGATTTTAACATAAAAATAAATTATTAACCAGATATTTTGGCATAAAATCCCATATTTTGTTATTTGTTCCCCCTCCCACCCCCACTTGCCACAAATATTAAACAATATTTAAAAGTCTTATTTTGTCTTAACAGTGGCTTTTCTTGTAACCTGCGGCTGTAGCGTAACAAGTGGCATTTGCTAGTTGTCGGCTAGGTGAAGGGTTGTATTCTCGGCCAAACACCACGTCATAACAAAAGACATATAAATGGTTCGTACTGTTGCTATTTCTGGTGTTTGACTTAAATGCCTTGGCCCAAAAAAATGTGCAACTCTGTAGAGTCAGGACTTCCAGACAACCGTTTGTTGTCACGTAGTAGTTTGTGGGTTCGAATCTCGGCAATAACTACTGGAATCGATGAAATGGTTTCAACTGCTGCTATGTCAGATGCGCGACATTATTAGTTAGAATATTGGCCCAAGAAAGGCTCAACTTATTACAGTGTACGACTTCAGGAATACAAAGAGATAAGACAATTTTCTGTTATTAAGTTGTTAAGCTAATGAATAAGAATGCATTATTGTAAAACTTTGGTTACTAGTGTAATAAACAGCCCAATGTCTCCTCCTTCCTTGGTACAATGTACAATAAGGAATTACAGATAAAGATCGTGCAATAAAAAAAAGGGTTGGTTACCTGTAGAACGTTTAGCCGCATACAATAACAACATTTGATTAAGAGGTACATAGAAATAGTGTATACCATTCACTAGAGGTTATTCATGTTATCCCTAGAGGAAGTATACTAGTGTACTGGCCATTAAATAATAATTTGTCACGGGATAAAAGAGATTGTTTAGACGGACCATCACATTTGATGACCTTAGGATGAATATAAGTACGCATACTTATAAAAATTAGAGGATGTCTGGTGTTTGTATGTACCAAAAGCTCTCGCTAACCGCTGGATATACATGACTTCCTCGACAGTGAAGCTTCTTATAGGTCCCAAGAAGTTTATTTTTATCTTACCCCTAGCAAAAAACACTCTCCTCCTTAAACATGGTTTATATAAATGTGTTTTACATTTTAACAACCAATATTATTTAGTGTTGTTTACAAAAAATATATTGTCTACAGAAACATGAAACATACCCTCTAAAAAAAAGAAAAATAGAAAACAAGAATAGTTATGTCAAAAAGAAAAAATAACGTTTTATTTTCCAACTCTGATGCCGTGACAAGCTAACAGGCCATAGTTATAGAGTGTCAGCGAGTATCTGAAAAAAGATACGAAGAACGAAAAAGCTTTTGAAAGATGATTAAAGTACCGCCACAGATTATGACGTCATATGATAAAAAAGCCAATGACAGGCCAGTATACACTGTAATTGACCAATGGTAAAATTTGTGCTGGCCCCTCATTGGCTATTCTATCGTATAATGTCATAATCTGTGGAGGGACTTTAATCATCTTCATACTTTTGCTTTCTTGCGTTCTTGTTGTGCCCCAGTTACAGAGTGTTAGCGCTGCTAAAAATAGAAAAGAGGAATGAAAATACTTTTGCTCTCTTGTGTTCTCTTCTTAGTATAAGTTGTTAGCTGTGAGTATATTCAGGGCTTAACAGCCGCACATTTTTAATGCAGCTAGGCTGCGAATTTTGAAAAAAAAGTTTGGTTCGCGTTTACAGACTACAAAAATTGCGCAGATGATTGAGTTATCCCAATCTTGAAGTAATGTTTTAAATCTTTAGCTTTCCATAACTACTAAACCGATTGAGTTCTCCTTTTTATAGAAGCTATACATAGTCTTGTTGTTGTTTTAGACTATTTTTTCCTTTTCCTACTTATTGGAATTCAGTGCACCTTGCAAATAATAAACTAAGAATGTGGCTGTGACTTTTTCAAGAATTTAAACCTCGTTAGTATGATGAAACAAGCGGCTGCAATCTAAAAAATGGGCGAATGCGGGTGTCGAGCCTTGAGTAATTGTAATTCCATTTAGTAACTATTCTTGTCAACATCAATTTACATTTGTGCACATTTAAGAATGATGAACAACCTCTTTCCCACAGAAACTAGGCGCTCCTATTCTGTCGATTTAAGCCTCTGTTCATAATATAACACCTTCCTAAGACTTAAATTTTAAAATCAAATATCCTCATAACAAATTAGGACCCATGTAAAGCCTTCCTAAAATAGAGAAATTAATAACTTTGGTGGATAGGGAGATTTTAACGGACAAACAAAACACATTACTACTTTATGATATTTACTAGCGGATACGCCCCTAGAAGCCTCTAGGGGTACTTAAGGTAGGAGAGGGAAAAGTCGACCTCAGCCCATTTTAAATTTGAGTTTCAAAAGAGTAAAGAAAATATTTTTTGGAGGGAGAGGGGTGAAGACACCCTCCCCAAAAATAGTTTAAAACCTTCCCATGACCTATAAGAAGCTTCACTGTAAAGGAGAACAATATCGGTTCAGCGGTTAGCGAGATCCTTCGTAAGAGACAAAAAACGCTTACTACTTTATATAATAGGATGTATGTCAACATCAAGCAGCTAGGTTTAACAGGGGTTCTTTTTTCACTCCTTATTTTCACCTTTTCACAATAGGATGAGTCCATCACAATTATTATCATTATTTGTAGATAGAAATATATAAGAATGGGTAAGCAATTGGTCAATTGGTATAAAGAAAATTATTTCATAATAAAAAAGTAAAATTAAAAATTTATATAAAAGAATGATGAAAAAACATTCCAATATTATTTCTTTATTCATATCTATTGTATACAATGTATAGCCAGCAGAAATAACTTTAGTTCAGAGGTATGAATGCAGCTTAAACCCTCTCAAAATTTCTGCTTTTTAAAAATATTTTTCAATAAAAACTATACAACTTGAAAAGAATTGAAGTAGTTGTATGATATTATTATTGTAGAATATCATAATAGAACAAAGATGACAAACCCATCAGCAAAATTGTAAGTAAATTTGTTTCAAAACTCCTTAAATACAGGATGCAGTTTAAGAACATTCTTACATTTTTAGGACTTGATTATAGAGATGCTTCACTTATAATACCAAGGTACAATGTTATAATCCAACGATCCGATGAAAGGGATAAATAATATAAGTAAAAACTTGTTATCAAAAAAGTTTTAAAATCAACAGGTTTTGTCTTAACCATGACACTTTGGTTAAGTGTGACTTCCGAATTAGCGGGAAGTTCTAGAGATCTTGTTTGACGGACAAAAACCCCCAATACCAGGAACCATCAAGTTTCAACAGCAGGTTTGAGTATAGATTTATTGATACAAACTATTTCAAAGTCCTGAAATTACAAAATCAATTAATACAAAATTCCAGTTTTTATAACCACATAATATTATTTGCTTTTTAAAATCTTTTTTTTCTACGGTTAAGAATCTTTGGGTACTTTGGCTTTAAAGGAAAATTATTTGGTTTAATAGATCATTGTTAAATGCAAAAATAAAGGCACATAAAAATTACTAAAACATAATAATTGAATCATAATAAAGTTACATTTTTAGCTGGCTAAAGCCTTTTAAACTTAATAAATTCGTCCTATACGCCATTCAATTTAAATAAAATGAACAAAATCTACCTGAAGTTCTTATGGTTTAAAGCCCCTGATATACTAGGGTTGTTCATGCACTATGAAACCAATGATAGGCCCAACTTTATTCTCCGAAATCTTCATCCACTCACATATCATTCAAAAGTAAAGAACGTGGACACATCAAAACATAAACAACACCCATGCCGCGTCTCTTTAGAAAAGGAAAGTCAAACAAAGACGACATTTCCGCCGAATTGGGATTATGAATAAGGAATTAATTTCGATCTTGATAAACACAAAGCTTCCTCGAAAAGAGGTTAAGACAGGTTTTAATTGGACCTACGGACTATTTTGTAAGAATTTTTAAAGTTGGTAGGCTGTCTAAATTGTGCCTTACCAATACAGGAATCATCATGCCAAGTTTGAACTAAACAAGACAATTATAACATGACTAAATAAACGATAAGAGCTATCTTGTGCGACCTTAATTATAGAAAAGTAATGCATTTAAAAAATATTTTACTTATATTATAAAACTATATAGAAAAGTTTTATAATATAATATTTAACTTAAATACCAAATGCACACACAACCGTTTAATTGTAAAGTATTGATTAATGTAAATAAAAAGATGAGGTCACCCTACTTACAATCAAATAGATAAGTCAGGAATCCAGGAATAGGTACCTGGTAACTGTAAGTTTATCAGCATTGTCGCTCCTCTACCTGTAATATATCCGCTTTAATACAAATGAATAGGACAGTTTGGGTTACTAAACCAACTTTATATTAGTCTAAAAATTCAACTCTGACACCAATATCTTATATGTTGAGATTCCTGGACAAACTCCTTGGGTATTAATTAAAGTAACACCTATCGGACGACCAAGTCTTTGATTGCTCGGCCTTAGAGTCATAACCGTGCATGTTATGAATTATTGCCTGTGAAGGCATTGGGCAATGTCTTTATAATGATGTTACTGTACTCCCAATATACAAATGAATTAAATTTCAGCTGATATAAAAGTTAGTTTTGCTGCCCCAACTTTAAGATTAAGATAGAGAGAATCCTTACATAACATTTAAAGATTTGATTAGGTCATTACAGAGTTGCTGATAGACAGAATTATAAATGAGACAAGTTTAGAACTTTTGTCATTAAGCCTAAAAATGGACATATACATATAAAACTTTCATATAAATGTTTTATAGAATGGAAATTTTAGATTAAACCTAAAACTAATTCAAAGAGAACACAGCCAATGAGAGGCCGTTATTGACCAATGGTAAAATTTATAGTGGCCTCTCATTGGCTAATTTTTTTTGTTACGTCATAATCAGTCAGACACTATTACTGTGTTCATTCAAAGATGCTACAAAAAAAATTTCACATGTTTATTTATAACTCTAAGGGGTGTTACAATATTAATTTAAAGTTTAAAAATGTTCCACTGACAAAATGATGGATTTTACCAATATCAAAAACAATATTTTTCATGTAATTAAAACCTGATGCTAAAATTACACAAAAAGTATTGGCCTGCCCACCAAGTACTGGCGATAAAAACCACATTTACTGCATAAAATGATTGCATGCATGCACAAAATCCATTCCTGATAAAACCCAATACATTTTTGCTTGGGAAAAATTGAGAATTCCTTCCTACCGCTTCTTACAGTTGTTGAAAGGACTGTGCATGAACAAAATTGTTCCAAGAATGTAAATAAGTTTCATGAATTATTATTATTCAAAGTTTAAGTTTATGAATATTGAATTGTATTAAGAGGCGTGCACATAGATTTCATTGGGGAGATCCTCAATTCCTCTAACTCCTACCTATTTTTTTTATCATACACCTAAACTTAAAATCAAATCCATGTAAAAATTAAGCCTTCAGTTGAAACTAACTATTAAAAAAAGAGAAAGAAAGTAAGGTTAAGCATATAATTTGATAGTAGAAAACTTTAAGGTTTTGAGAAATAATTTTATTTATAATTCTAACTCACAAACGGTTTGGCTTATTAATCAATAACTCTTACGTTAATGTTACATGGCAGGCTACAAACAATTTTGTATGGAGGTTAAACCCCAAAAGAGATCGTACCTGTTGATAATCCATTATTTTGATAATTTAAATAGAAATAAAAAGTAGTACTTTTTGCCTACGTGGGGCAAAGCCACTTATATGGATGTAGAATATATGTAGATATTATGTAAGGGGAAAATATTAGTCAATTTTTCTTGCTAACATGAAACTCGTTTATTGGTTAGTTCGTTTAGCCAGTAGTAGGGAAGGAGAAAAGCGGTTGGTAGCGGGGGAACCGTTTTATCCCGTTGCACTTTAATAGAGATCCAATAAATCTGGTGCAGGATCCAAGTAACAATACATCCATTAAGCCACTAGATATTTTTTAAAAGAATTAATGAAATATTGAAAAAATCTGGTGTAGGATCCAGGTAACAATACATCCATTAAGCCACCAGATATATTTTAAAAGAATTAATGAAATCTTGAAAAAAATCTGCGGCTTTGAACGGTCCTTCAAAATCCTGAATCAGATATTTTAGGAGAGAAAAATGTCTCAGCTCAGCAAATCCAGAACTTTTTCTCTTCCAAGACTTTGAACATTTTTAAATTATCTATCTGATTTATTTTTACAATATTTTATTTCAAACATGTATATTTGGGATTTTATCTGATTTTTATATTTAGAAAATAGATTATTTGTTCTATTCTTATAATTTCGATAAAAAAAAAACATTTATTAATTTTAATACAATTAAAGATTTATAACAGTTACAAAAATACACAAATAGATTCCCTTAAACTTTTATTTCCAACCTCTTATAAGAATAAAAGCCAAAATTCGAAGGCATTTTTTCACTTGCTCTCTATAAGTTTTTTTTGCTTAAAAAAATTCAATTAGCTTCGCTACAATTTGACTTAATCAACCTTAAATGTTTTATATTATAAGTTATTTTTAAAAGAGTACAATTTAAGTTTCAAAGAAGAGAAACAGCGAGTTTGCAAATATCAATATCAAATATTCTCTGTGCTAATTTTGCATTCTATTCAATTTAGAATTCATATTTGGTTCAATATCATCAAAACTTAAGGTTTCCAAAATATTTCTTTCTTTGAATTCTATTTTTGGCGTTATCCTGTTACAAAATTTTTTATCAATTTGAAAATTTGAGTACCCCCCCCCCCCCCCCCCCCCCCGACAGTCTGGATAGTCTGCGGGAGGAGGAAAAGATTTGGACACAGGAAAAAGGCAAGCTTCAATTTAATTCAATAACGTGTCCGTGCTGTGTGGGGAAGCCGAGCGAAGCGAGGCTTCTCCACAGCACGGACACGTTATTGAATTAAATTGAAGCTTGCCTTTTTCCTGTGTCCACAACTTGATGTCGGGGTACTCTAATTTTCTAAATTTCAAAAACTATTTTAGGTTAGGTTAGGTTAGGTTATAGGCTAGGGAGCCGAGCGCTGCGGCCACGGATGTTCGTTGTCTGGGGTACTTTAATTTTCTAAATTTCAAAAAACTATTTTAGGTTAGGTTAGGTTAGGTTATAGGCTAGGGAGCCGAGCGCTGCGGCCACGGATGTTCGTTGTCTGGGGTACTTTAATTTTCTAAATTTCAAAAAACTATTTTAGGTTAGGTTAGGTTAGGTTATAGGCTAGGGAGCCGAGCGCTGCGGCCACGGATGTTCGTTGTCTGGGGTACTTTAATTTTCTAAATTTCAAAAAACTATTTTAGGTTAGGTTAGGTTAGGTTATAGGCTAGGGAGCCGAGCGCTGCGGCCACAGATGTTCGTTGTCGGGGGTACTTTAATTTTCTAAATTTCAAAAAACTATTTTAGGTTAGGCTATTTCTTTTAAATATTGCTACGCAACCCACAAATAAAATTGTTCTTGCTAAAAATACGCGGACGAGAGGGAGAACATAAAGGGGACTGGGAAAAGGGGGTTGTTGGTCAGATGGGAGAGGAAAGGGGTAAACAATACAGTAAAAAAACGCGGACACGGAGCGGACGAGAGGGAGAACATAAAGGGGGCGGGGATAAGGGGGTTGTTGGTCAGATGGGAGGGGAAAGGGGTAAACAATACAGTAAGAATTCTGTATATAAATAGACTGAAAGCTTGAAGCTGTTTGCTAGTCGACTGCCTTGTAGCGAGGGACTGAGATCCTAAACTGGTTGGCATGGTTGACTAAGGAGGCAAGGCAAGGCTCGTGTCTCGCCTTATATACCCTCCCTCCCTTCCTCCTGTCCAACCTAATAATAGTTTACTTAAATTATTATTTTGTTGTCGGGGGGGGGGGGGGGGGGGTACTCAAATTTTCGAAATCGCTAAAAATAATACTAAGAGGAATATACCCTAGGGACTTTGCCCCAAGAGGTAATTAAAAAAAAAAATTAGGTATTACTGGTGCTGCCGCCAACTTCCCCATAAGAAAAAAAAATTGGGGAAAAATACATACCTACGCAAGAAAAAAAAATTTGGGGGGGATTTTTTATTTTTGGGGGGGTTGGGGGTGTCCCATCCCCCCAAAAAATAGTCTAAAACCACCACAGGACCAGTAGGTATATTCCCTGAAGAGTAGAATCCGATCGGTTCAGTGGTTACCGAGATCTTAAGGGACAGACGGACGGACGGACAGACAGACAGACATCGTATTACTTTGTATTATTGATTACAATTTTTTAGATATTAATAAGTTGTTCGTATGTTTGTCTGTATATGTCCGCTACAATCTCGTCAACGACCAATGTAAGAAGGATAACATCAATTTCAGGAATAGATGTAGAATAAACGTGGATATTATGACAAGGGAAAAAGTGTCATCAAATTTGATTGCCAACACGGAACTCATTCATTATAGTCTATTCGTTCATCCAGTAGAAAGGGAGGGGCTTGGTAAAGAGGGTAGAAGGGGAAAGTTGTTATTTAGCCAGCAGCGTGTTTCACTTTATTAGAGAACAAGATAATGTGGTGTAAGATCCAAGAAATAATATATCCATTATTTTAGGACACTACACGTTCTCGTACAGCCGTGGATATGGTGAATGTCTGTATCCTCTCTCCTCACTCTCGCATTGTGGAAATGCTACGTCTCTTATTTTCAGGTAAAATGTTTTCAATTTATGCAAACGGACGCGGCACCTTAAGAATAGTTATTAATTGCATCGTATTATATACAGCTTTCTGCGGTTATTAAGATGAAAATTTATTCAAATCAGTTTTGTTAGACCCGAGAAGCCGAAAACAGGTTTTAATCTCATGATTTTTATTTAAATATTTGTTGAAAATTGTCTTTAATACAATCATATACATGAATTTTAAGTGTTGCTAAGAATCGGTTCTAATACAGCGAATATTGATAGGTTTCAAAGCAATACTGGAAAAATGATTATACTTACATTATTTACATCATCCTTTCGTACAATGAAAGTAACACAAATACTATCAAAAAAAATGTAAAAGGAACAATAGTTTTTCTACAGATGTCATACGCACGTCCCTAAGTAAACGCTAGTTTAATAGAGTTGTATTATTTAAATCGGGGATGAAATTGATATTGTACCTTACTAAAAAGTGTCTTTATAACTGATTTATTAACACTGATTTAAATAATTTTCATATCTTATTCACATATTTCACTGTATTAATTTTATTTTTGTGTTGATTTTTTACAGTATCAAATAATTTAATGCCTTTTTTCTGTGAAATAGATGAAATTACTATTTGAAAACTAATAATTCAAGTCTTTTATAAGAAGCTGCCTGGTGGATCTAGTCACTTAGTTTTGTTGCTAATCCATCAAAAACGTCTTTTCTGGGAAACTTGGATTGCAAATCGGCAGAAATTGATGCCTACAGTGCAAACTAGAAAACTAGAGTGGGCGTCAGGGATTCAGGGGAAGGAAAATGGATGCAAAAATGATTTTTCCAGTATGGCTTCGAAACATCCGTTGAAATTATGCATAACATCGTATTACAGACAATTTTTCACGGATATTAAAATAAAAATAATAAGACTAATACCAGTTTTAAATTGTTTTTAATTTTATAATTTTTAATCTTAATGTCCGCGTAAAGCTTCTATAATACAATGCAATAAATAACTATACCCTGCTCTCCCCCCCCCCCCCCCCTCCCATTTCTCCAGTGTTAAATTGTGCCTGTTATAGCTTGTACTTATTTAAAGGGAGGAAGGGATGGGGGTAAAAATAGATTAATTTAATTGCAATTGTCCTGCACCTCCCTGAACGTGTCCGCATTCATAGAATTGCAAGCAACAATACGATACGCTCAGAACAACCTCGCCTTTCTTACAGTCTTATTAATTATTCAATTTTATGAATATGGTACATTAATTTTAGGGGGGGAAAAATTGTTTACAAAAAATGTACAATTTCTTAAATCTATGCAATCAGGGGAAATAATTTTCATATAATAATAATTTTCTGTAGCTTTTTGCTTTGACAACATTTGGTGAAATTACTAAACAGCAATTACACCATACACACAAACAAACAGAAACCAAGACTAGAATTGCGCAAGTTAACAATAATTCCTGGTAAGCGTCGGAAGTAGAACATTAATTAGTAAGTCTAAATAAAATACACACATTTTTAGAAATAATTATAGAGATGCTTCGCCGAATATATTGGACCTTCTTGTTATAGGAATTACAATTCTAAAAGTCAAACGATTAGAAGAATTATATCATTCAAAAAGTTGTATTACAAAGTTAGAAAATCAGCACGTTTTAAATGGAAATACGGACTTTCTGGTAACTATTATAGAGTTGCTACGCTTTCCAAATCGTACAAAAATGTTACAGAAATCATCATACAAAGTTTGAAATCGATAGGACAATTCTAACAATTCAACAAAAAAAATCCATCCGTCACGAACGAACCAATTTCGCTTTGAAAATTACATCCATTTACTGATTATGACTTGACATGAAAAATATATATTCAAAGAATGGGGTGAAATAGATACAAGGAAATAAGTTAAAAATACCCTCAAATAATAGTTAGAATACAGACAAAAACAAACATTTATATATAATAAAAATATAGAGAGAAAGGTTGAGAGGGGAAATACACATTTAAACCCTGGATCTAATATAAAATTCTACTCTTTTTATTATCATGATACGACCGTCCAAATACCAATGTATAAAGTAATCTACACTTTCTAGATATTACATTTAGGATAATAAATACATACTATCTCTCCGAGTCAGACCCATATCAAAATTTGACATAAAATGGGGAATTTTCTCATAATACATATAATATATTTATCTTCCCCCTTGTTAAACCGGGTGAAGCAGTTTTGGAAATACCAATAAAATATTTTATTGACATTTTTAGATACTGGATACTGGTTGTTGTATGTATACCTATTCTTTGTAAACTTGGTAAAAAATGATAATCAATTATTCAAAATTAGAAAATATTTTTCTTAGTATTTTGAAAGCTAATTTTCCATAAGCGTCATTAACAACGCCAATTCATCAGGCACAGTTGAGTATTTTTTTGTTAGAAACAAATAGTCTGATCCATCTGAACCCCTTGACAATAATACATCACACCTCTTAAAGATTTTATTAATCTCCCATATACACTTCTCTCGATTTCAGTTCAAGGAGAATGTCGAAATTTTCGGGTGCGGGTCGCTCAATCCCCTACCAGACCCTGTACACGTATAATCCAGACAACTACCTGGCTCAAATGGTGGGGACCTTTTTTCTTTTTTCCGCCTATTTTAGCGACTTGGCTGTGTTTATATTTCCGACGCTATTGCCTGATATTCAATACCCAATTAAAGTTTGCACAGGGTCCCCACCCTGTGGGTTAGAGTTACATATAGCTCGTGCCCATCTATTCTTTAACTTTTTCTCTTCCAACTGTTATCATATTTTCCATGTATGTTTATTATTAGAAACAAATCTGACGACTTCTTTTTAACCGAAATGCTTGATAATGTATTTGATGCGCTATTGTGTACACACAAACATGTTTTGTAAAATTGCTTTTATTTACTTTAATCATATCATATCCCTTAATTCCTGGCTGCAAACAAATCCAGCACAAACTAATTAGTTAATGTCATTTCATTGTCAAATATCACAATATACAAAATTTATTAATTATAATGAAATAATTTAGAATATCAATTTTTAATTTTTAATATAATTTTTCTGCGGTTATATTTAAATATATTTTTATTTACTGTTTAAAAATAATTTTATTGATTTTTTGGAGGAATTACCAAAATATCTTTAAAAAACCTCGCCATGTTTACGACTGAAAACCTAATAATCAAGAGGTCTTTCTGTACAGTGTACATATATCAAAGTTTTATCAGTTTTGCTAGGTAACACCAGGCTATTTTTCACTGACCAGGTTTTATTTAATTTGGTAATATAACTTGTACATTTTTCTACAAAACTTTCAAAAGTATTTTTTTCATTTCCTTTTATGGCCGTCTTTACCCGTCTTTTATCTGAGATATGTAAGATACAAGAATGATAGCATTCATGAAAGTAAAGCTATTAGATTACTTAAATAAAACAACATATCATAGATGCCGTAATTTATATAAATGTTTCTGATTAGAATATTTTTATCATCTACATTTTAAAGGTGTACTGGTTAAAACTGTTGCATAGGTCACAACCATAAAATTAGATAAATAAATTTCTGATCAGGCACACGAACGTACTGTTATCAAGAATAGATTTGCTTATACAAAAAAAACTATGTATAAAGAATTCCAACTTGTATATTACACAAAATTCCCTTCACACTTTTAGTTTAGATTATTTGTAATAAGGATTTATTTGGAAAGAAGGAAAGTAGGGTGGTTTTTGGATTTAAAGGGTAGTAATAAGCAGGGATCTAAAGGGATAAGACAATTGCCATATAATGTACATCCCCAATCATAATACATAAGATTAGAATTAGTTGTTGAAACGTTTAACACTCAACTGAATAAGCCAACCAATCAAAATTCTCTTGAGTCCCTAAAATTGTTAATTCAACGAATAAGATAACGGTATTATAAACTTTGGGGACTAGTGTAATAAACAGCCCACTGTCCCCTTTCTCGCCAAGGAACAAGTAATTTGTTATCAGATTAACATAAAGATTAAAAAGTATGTCTGTCCGGGTGAAGCTTAAAATTTCGCTTAAAACTGGATCGATTGGGCTTTGCTTTTAATAGATATAGGGGAAGGCAAATGAAAAAAGTATTAATGAAGGAAAAAGGATGCATCAGAAAGAAAATCAAAAGAGAGATGGGTAGGGAGTTGAATATAATTATAAATATATAATGGTTTAAAAGTAAAAGAGAGAGAAAGATAGATGTTGAGAAATAAGAGAGAGAGAGAGGAGAGGAAAGAGAAAGAGGGAAGAGAGAGAGAGCGGGGGAGAGAGGAAGAGAAAAGAGAGAGAAATAGATAGATATAAAGAAAGGATTTGAGATTAATATAAGTGTAGATGGTCTAAAAGTGAAAGAATTTAACAACTTCCTATCCAACAATTTAACAAAGGACAACTTTCACATCGAGGAATTCAGTCAAAATTTTGGACACATTCCAATATTTCTTTTTTGGACAATCAATATACTTCCCAACATTCTTATTTCTTTGTTTCAAATTTTGTGCAATATTAGGTAATACCATGTTGAAATTATTTTGACTTTTGAATTTTTTGTTGCTTTTATGAAAATTTTTATTTCACTAAAACCTTTTGTAAATGACAGCAAATTCCAAAAACTGCAAACTCCCCCAGAGCTAATGCTCCAAAAGCTACGTTTTTTTTATATTAATAAGTGGAATAAGAGGAGGGAGAATAAATGGGAGTTTACTTCCAAAATAATGGATTTTATCAAATTTGTGCCCAAGAGGTGGTTTAAATATCATCCAAATATAATCTATTTTGTGTAGAATTCTAACAATATTTAATCTTTTTCACAAGCCTCTAGTTTTCTAATCTTTTATCAATCTAAGGAGAAAAATATGAAATTATAATAAATCATTTATTTCATTAGATATTAAATATGTCTTCACTGATTTAGGTTTATATCCTCAATTTTAGAATATCTATTAATACTATATGGTTTATCCCCTTATCTCTAGGTATGGGCTTTGCTCCAAGAAAGGAGATGAATGGAGTATCTCCGAATTTTTTTCAGGAGGTTTCATTTTTGTCTGGGGAAAGGAAGGGAGTGTACCATTCCTTTACTAAATAGCTTAACACGATGATTAGACTAGAAAGCATAATTAGTAAAAGCCATTGGTGAAAAATTGCTCCCTTATATGGGATAGGTCTTTAAAGGCTGACCGTTAGCATCTAGCGGACTTATTACACTTTACTATTATATATACTAGCGGCTACGCCCCTAGAGGCCTCTAGTGGCACTTTAAATGTTTTCTTTATATTTAAAATATGTCTATATTGCGTTTGACGTTTATGTTTGCATTGAACTCTCTTTTCTAAAATCGAGAACGTAAAAAACATTTTGATTTTTTGTGATTTCTCTTGGGAGGGTGGTGGTACCCTCCCCCAAAATAGTTTAAAACCTTTCCAGGACATATGAGAATCTACCCTGTTAAGGAGAACCCGATCGGTTCAGCGGTTAGCGAGATCCTTTGGTACAGACACACAGACAAAGAAACAGACAAACATCCTGTTATAAGGATATACATGTTTCAGGTTCCAAGCCTGTCCAGATATCAAGGGAACAGAGAGCGCTGTCAGGATGGGGACATGTACAGCCAGGTACCAGTTTTAATTAGAGATTTGAACAAAGTTTTAGATGAATGTAAGATGAATTTGTTATTTACAATATCCAAACAATAACTTTCTTTAGAATATACAAGAAGGAAACCAATCTTGTTATTTGTCCTGTAAGAATTCACTTAAATCTTAATTATAATAAGAATTTGCTTGTTTTTCGCCAGGAACAAACCGGCTCTAAAACGTGAAGAAAACCCATGCCTTCCACGTGTTTTTTTTAATAGAAATTATTTATACAAACTTTCTACAGATATTTTCCCAAATGAAATTATAAAAAGGCAGAACTAAAAAAATATGACATTTTTTACAATGTGAGAAATGAAGATTTTCAATTTCAACTCTCTTTTTATCCCTGCACAAGGAAAGAAATGAAGGAAATAACCTTCACAGAGAGAAGATAAATATTACCATTACTTTCATATTTTGCTATCTCTAATTCTATCTTAATTGGCCTTTTAACGATATAAAAGAAAAGTCATGAAAAAAGTATTTTTCTTTTCTAATATGTGTGTAAACTACTTTAACTTTTAAGGTATTAAGATATTAAATCATAAACCCGTACTTTATATTAAAAGAAAATGTGTCATTTTTATTTAATTTAGAATTTAAAGTTAAATTTTTCATCTGAATGTATGTAGTTACAGTGTCCCGGATTAGAAATTGTGTTAAAATTTTGCTTCATGGTTCTCCCAGGAAAGGGCTTGAGGAGTAGAATTAGAACTTTTGTTCGTTTCAAAATATCTCGTTCTTAGAATGAGAAAATCTCAAAAAACCTCTACAAATTGGACAATTCTCAATAAACTCCTGATTCTACTCCTCAAGGCCTTTCCTGGGAGCACCATGAAGCCTTAGTTCTAATGCAATGAATTTTTGACCTCCTTAAGGGGGGCCTCAAAATTTCAAAGTGCTTGCACCGTTGCAATTTTTGCATTACAGAAAAAATATTTTGCGAGGGCCATTTTCTTTGCATAAATCAACCAATTTTTGGCTGGGGGCCATAACTTTAACAATTTTTTTCTAATCCGGGACACTGTAGTAGTCATATATAGAAAATATTCTAGAATGGCGTTGACACATTTAATTACAACTTGCTCAAAACTATTGAATTTTTTTTCAGAAATGAATTAATATTTCATATTTAAGGCTTAAGCATGGCTGTATAATACACAAAAACTTATTAATGTCACTCATACTTCCCATGAGCTATTGACATTTGCTATTGGGTTCAAGGGGTTTTAGGCTATTTTTTTGCACCCCACCATATTGTTATAATTATTAATCCCTGATTCCTGATTATATCCCTGTCTTCTGCTGTTTGAATAATGTTTCACTTTTTTCATAATTTTCCGCCATTTTTTTCTGCAGGAGGCAAATTGGCTCAATTTATTTTAACTAGGTCCCATTCAAGTAAATATCATTGCAAAATTACAGAATTAAACAGTGAGATACACAAAAATAGAAAATGATAAAGAGTTTTGTAGAAGAAAAAGAGAGAGAAACAGATGGACGTGAGAGAGAAAAAAAGAAAGAAAAAGAGAAAGAAGTAATGGTAAAATTGTATTCTTGACCATATGTTTGGTTTCTCTCTCTCTTAAATATAACAAAATAAAAACGTTTTTTGAGTGTTGACATTTTAACAATAAAACCTAAATAAAATCAATAAAATCAAAATGAAGCTTCTATAAAAATCATGTATTTTTTAGATAGGGTTAGAAAGCAACACACATACATATAAAAAGTAAAAACATTATTTTTAATTTCAATGGTTGAACCCACTTTTATAATGAGTGTGAAATAATTTTATTTCGAGGATTTGATTTTTAACATTAGATATTCAGTTTTATGGCAAGCAAATTTGAAATTAACATATTTGCCAGAAAAAAAGTGTGTTGAAAAGAATTTGAGTGTGTGTGTGTGTGTATGGGTGCGTGTGTGTGTATGTACATATGTGTATGAGTTCTGTGCCAGCTCAGTGCCATTTTCCACATTTTAATGTACGAATCTTCTACAATTTGAAGCCATTAAAAACATACTTTCCACCTGTTCTCACTCCCTTTATCTTTACCAATCTTGCCTTTCTCTTCCTCTGCTACTTTAAATGCGAGTCAACTTTTCAAATTCAAATTGGTCTGACCTATTTTATTGGATTTATGGAGAGCATTTGACTCACTCAGTCACAATCTACTGAATCGATTCTTTGATTAAGCACTTCTACAAACTAATTCAAGATTTATTAGTTTTGAATGGTAAACTTTGGATATAAGTGAACTTAATCCTGGCCGCCTACAGTCCTCCAAGCCCGAGGCTTATCCTGCCTTTTCTAACAAATAATAGACATAACATTAATAGACTGGTACACTGTATTTTATCATTTCCACGTATGAGCTGCCATTAAATAAGTAAACATCAGCAGAGCAGCAATATGATTTGATAATTCGCATCTACAGCCACCAAAACTCTACCGAAGCAGCCTATCTTAGCTTGTCTAAGGTTTAAAATTGATTTCTTGTGAATTGGTTGTGCTACAATATTATTTATATTTTTAGTTGGCGTGAAGGAAGTACAGATTATTTTGTAGCCCGTCTCTCAAGCTCACAGTCTGCATCTAGGTAATTTTCTTACTATGAACGTCTAACATATTTCTATTAAAACATTGTTTTCTAACTTTCATTATTTATAAATTCATATGAGGTTGTTTAGTAATATAGCGACAAGGATGTCTAAGCTTTTTTCGAAGGAAGGGGGTGGTGTACACAAAATATAGAATCAAAGGCATTGAACAATTTTTTAAAGGATTACTAATGGTTGTTGGTGAGTGGGGGGGGGGGGGGTGGGTAAAACAACTTTAACACCCAACTCCTTTCCTTGGACGTTTCTGATTAGCGAAGATCATCTATATTAGTACCTGTCTGTCAATCTGTTTTTTCCTTTTTTCTGTTTTTTTTCTAACCTTTAACTTCCATCCCTTAACTATTTAGCAAAAACATAAACCAACCACCTACTTATTATAACTACACCCTATATTTTGTAGTAAATGTGTAAAAAGCCTATGAATTTAAATAGTGAAAATTTAGAAATCCTTTCTGAATATTGTAATTTCCGCTTGCAAAATTTGAAAACCAACTTTTTCCCTTTCAATTCTCTCCACCACCCTCATAATTTTATTTTTCCCTGATATTTTTGTTTCACGCACTCGCACAACCAGGGATCGGAAGCCGCGCGTAAGCCGCGTGTAAGCCTCAGTGAAATCGTCATTTTATCACTATAAAATTTAGCTGGATGTATAAAACTGTCTCTTTAGTAGACAATCCTTCTTTCTAAAATTTCTTTTTCTGCTCACAAGCAGGTTTAAAACTGAGGCTTATGCGCGGCTGAGGCGCGGCTTCCGAACCCTGCGCAGAACCACTAAAATAAAATACTAAAAAATTGCTATTTATACAACCGACCGTTACCTATAAATCTTATATAGCAGCTATGCTGTAAACAACCGTTTAAAAGAAAAGTTGTATACTATATATTTTGTTTTAATAAAAAAAAAGAAATAAAATTGACAGAAAAATATCCGCCTGTATTTGAAAGAAAATTGTATAGCTACAATACAAATATTTATTTCAAATGATACGCCTACTATTGGTTTTTATTTTACTTTTCATAACAGGTACTATTTACCTATTTTGATATTATTATTACAATATTATTTTTAAACACGTAGCTTTTCTATGAACTATGTCAGATGTTAAGCTTAGATATGAAATAAATGTCTGCGCTGATTAAAAAACTTTTAATATTGCTATTACTGACAACCAAAGCTTCTCTATAAGCCGTACGTATACTATAAGTCAAGCACTACACACTTTTTGACGCAATGCAAACCAGCTCCACATCGATATGGAGTCGGAGCCGTAGCCGACAACTCATATTTTCTCCAACAACACAAAACCACCCCCTCACACGAAAAACGAAGGCTACTGATAAAGAGTCAGATTAAATGGGATTTTTGAATAGTTAATTGATATATTTTTATTATAATAGTTATAGCATAACTCCATAATTACAAATTTGACCATCCTTATTTCTTGAACTCAAAGAAGATCTTCTTTGCTTGAACTTCGCTTTTCTGATGTTTTCATCCTCGTTATTTGTTTAGGGAGCTGGAGACAAATTTTAGATGCTTCGTATACAAGGAAATTCAAGTTTATTTAAATATCAAATTTAACAATAAAGTAAAATATTAGGTATGGTAGCTGATATATATATATACATGGTTGATCTTTAGAATTCCTGGACTATCATTTTTCAGAGTAAGTAAAGTAAAGATTGTTTTCACGCTTTATTAAGCCATAAAAAAAAACTAAGCTAACATCAGAATTATACCTAAAAATACTCTACATAGAAAATTAAGAATTTCACACAAAAAATATTAAACTAAAATGTATTTAAAAAGTTTACGGTTTAATATTTTATATTCTGGTTTGTAAATTGTATACAATAAATGATCCAATTTCCCATATTTGACAGGGTGTGGTCTCCCTTTAAATACACACAACGTATAACATACACCCCCACCCACACAATGCATTTCATTAGGTAATGTCACAATATTCTAAGTATGGCTTAAAAATAGCATAATCAATAATACATGGATAATCAAAATTAAGAAGCTAACAAAACATATATTGCTTTAAAATATTCATGTGTATGTTTAATTATCTCAACACAGTTTTTGGAAGATGTTGGTTTGAATCCTGGCATCTTGAGAAGTATGGTAGGAGCAGGCGAAATGCTTTGGCTGGCCTATAAACAGGACAAGCTGTTCATCAAAAGTAACCATCATCATATATTCGGGATGATCTTTAACCTGCATGCATCTTGATCATTAATTGCTAATATTCCATTAAAAATATTTTTGCAAGACCAATATATTTCATGTATTGTTTTGAGCAACTCCTGTGTTACTAATTCTAGTAACACAAAGGAAGATTCAAAGGGGAAGAAAAGATTAAAAGTATGAAAAACAAGCACGATTTTAACAATAAGAAGCGAAACAAATAAAAAAGAATAGTAAAGTGCAACTCTGCAGTAATAGTTTTCAATTTTTAAAATTGAAACATGGAATGATCGTAGAACGTACAGTGGATTATGCACATACTAAGTCTTTTAAACATATTTTTTCATTCGCTGGCCTTATAGATCTTTGAATTTTTATTCTTGATTGGGTGGTTCAAACTAGCAGTGCCCAAATTTTTAACCCATTAAATGGCTATATTATTATTTTATTGGTACAGTATAGTATCTACTTGTGGATATACTCTACCAAGAAATAGAGTAGTTTCGTTACTAACTAGGGGAATTTAGCCTTTTTATTAATTTAAATAAAATTTAAACCAGTTTTGTGTTATGAATTTAAATTTAATGTTAGTGTAAAATTGTCTGTAATATGATGCTATACATCATTTTTCAGTATGGCATAGAACCGGTCCTAATTCATCGGATATTAATCGGTTTCGAAGCCATACTGAAAATAATATGCAAATTACTTTTACTGAGAAGAAAATAAAAAAAATCTAAATTTCATATCATGCTTTGGTTGCAGGCTTAATCAATAAGATTAATGAGATTATAAGAATTAAATTTAAAGAAATTTTTTAGTTTTAAAATCCATCAACAAACAAAGATGTTATAGTCATTTAACGACCACTTACATTTGACATTCGATTGATAAAAAAGATTGTAAATATTTTTTTCATTCTTTTTTTACAACATTTTCTATGCTAAAAGAAACTATCAACATTATACAAAAAGCTAACATTTAACATTAACATTTTTATTACACATTGAGAGGGTGAAAATAATCAGGGTGGAAGGGGAACAATATTGGTTTAATTAATTTATAACACTTGCTTACCCCATAATTTATCATCTTACAAAGGATGAATTTATAGCTACAGCACTTATGTGGGCTGGGTGGTGGGGAGATTTTAATCATCCAATATTAATTCCGTAAATCCCTGAACTAGAAAGGGTATTGTAATGGTTGGTAATACATTAACCTTTTTCCTTACTTTCACTTGCCATTTCCATTAATTAACTATTTATATGCTTCACCTTTAAAATAAAGCACAGAACAAATTGCTTGGCTGTTTTTTTTTATAGACTTAATGCTGCGCCACTTGCATATTTTTTGTCCAATTTATCCGTATAAGATGGGAAAAATGTGTGTAAGAAGGAAGTAATAGTGGCTTGAATAAGCCGTCTCAACAAGCCACACTTAGGTAGGCGCCCTAGAGGCTAAGGCTGAGTTTGTGGCAAGGTAGCAACTGCTACGGCTAGTTGAAAAATAGGCAGTTGGAAGACGGTGTTTTTCCTAAAAAACAGCGACGGAAAAGTTATATCAAGGAAAGAACAACAAAAGATATTTTGAACTTAAAAAAACTAAAACTGGATTGGCATGACAGAGTGTTTATACTGGATATGAGTTGGCAATGTCGGCAGCAGGAGAATGTAATCTTTATTCAGCTACAGAGGGACAAACTACCTTCAATCTAAAAAGAGGTAAGCGTTTCTATCTTTTACATGAATATATAATAATGCACACAGAGGCGCAATGACGCTTAAGGATTAATAGCTACCCTCCTAATTTGACATCTTTATCTCAAATGTAAATCTAAAGTGATCTAAAGGGATATGACAATGGCCGATAAATTTATGAACATCTCCAATGATGATACACAAAATCAGTGATCAGAAGCGATAAGACAGTGACCCATAAATTTATGTATATACATCCCCAATGATGATACTCAAAGTTTCCTTTTCAGAAGATTAAATATATTGATTGAAACGTTTAAACACCCATCATAATGATCCAATCAATCAAAATTCATTAAAGTTGTTAAGCCAACGGATAAGAAGAATAAGAAGACGTTATTAGAAAACTTTACATTTTTCTATAAGAAAAAATTAAGATTATCAAGTTATTTGCACCATTGTTCCCATTTTCAAGCTTTCAAGATGTGAAGAAAAAAAACTTAAAAGGAATAAATTATAGAAAACATGTCTGTTAATTACGGTATGTAAATTTATACTTGTGAATGTTGAACATAAGTTCAGGCTAGGCATAAAACTAGAATGTCACTGCAGTAACATTCTCATAAGCAAGGCTTCTCTACAAGTATGTTCTGTCTGTTGGTTTTTAGGTTAGTTGCATAGAATGACTGTTTAGTGACAGGTTCTTACATTTAAAAAAAAAAAGAAAATTGCTTATCCTATTAAGTAGTAAGATTTTTTTCTAAAGCTTAATATCTCTATAGCTACAAAACCGAATTGGTTCTCTATTTTATGTAAGGTTATGTGATGGTTTTAAGCTATTTAATTTTCAGAATTAAGTCTTGGGGTGGTTTTAAGCTATTTTTATAGTCCCTCCCTGCCCATCATAGTCCCTAAATGCTAGTTGCGTTGTCGCTAGTAAAATATATAGGAACCATGTCTTCAAAAATAGCAGTTCTTTTTTCCATAAAACATGCTGTTATCGTGTTAATGCTGTGCTTCTAATGAACATGATTGTTCTTGTTAATCTTTATGTACATAAATGTTTAACCTTTTCCTATATTCAAACTCTTTTTATAACTTTTAATTAAATGTCACCGTCTGACCTTTTATGTATTTATTTAAATAATGCAAGAAAATTTTTATAGTATGCTTTGATAAATTAATTTAACTTTCTAACATTTCCGCCTATAGTCTTTAGGGTCCTATGTTTTCGTTATTAACATAAGCTAATTTAGATCTTTTAACACCTTCTCAAGATTATAAATGGATATATTATAACTTGGATCTTACACCAGATTTTCATGTTCTCTAAATAAGTGAAACTCGCAGCAAGATATAATAACGATAAACCCCATCCATCCCCTTTACTCCATCCCATCCCTTCCTACTTAATGAACGAACTGGCCAATAAACGAGTCCCATGTTAGCAAGCTAAATTGAATATAATTTTTCCCCTGTCATAATATCCATGTATATTCTAAGCAGACAGGCATTGTTCTACTTTATTTTTTAGGATTATTTGTTACCAAAGATTTACATATATTTCTAAAAATGTTCAATATTTGAAATGAAATAAAATATTTAAACGTTATTTTCAGTGCAGTCATGTAAAACGTATAACCAAGATATATAATATATATTTCTATATTAGCCTTTTCCATTTTTCTGTTTTATCCTAATAAATGTATAGTTACTAAAATATGAGCTTTATATCAATCTGACTTTTCATTTTCTTTAAATTTTTACATTGGCCTCATTAAATTTTTTTTATTTTTCAAATGGAGTCTTTTTTTCATTTTTATATACTTTTACAAATGGCTAATGATAGGCGATACACCGACAAACCTTCTACTACGACAAACGTCCTAAACCTCAAATGCGACAAACCTTCTAATGTGACAAACGTCCTAATGCGACGAACCTCCTAATGCGACATCTCCTAAGTAAAACGTCCTAAAATTTTTCAAAAATGATAAAATATAAAAAAATCTTCCAAAATTTTAGGATAAAATCTACCACTGTTAGAAATGTATTAAAAATGGCGATAATACACTCGGAACTCATTCAATGTTGAATTTTATTTCTTGAATAACTTTGTACACAGGGAGAAATTTAAAAATCCGTTCGACAGTTTTCCCAAAGTCTGTGTTGGCTATCAAACAGCATGGTTTCGAACCCGATACATCCTTGCAATACAAAATTCGACCTTTATTTTTTTTTTTAAATTTTTAACAAAAATTTTCAATTAATTTCAAACATTTTTACCCAAATTTTGGAAGATTTAATTTTTAAAAAAACTTTTAGGAGGTTTTACTTTAGAGATGTCGCATTAGGAGGTTTGTCGTTTAGGACGTTTGTCGGTGTACCGCAATACACAGACTAATTCAATGATAGGCCAGTGTGACGTTATAAAAAGATTCTTAAGACCTCAAAAAAAGTAATTTCTCTGATTGTCCGCCACAAAATAAAACAAATTTAAGAATTTAGCAAATCTCTGACCAGCCATTTGAAGGAATTTTGAAACAGTCTAATATATATATAATATTATGTATCAAGTATGTTAAACAGAGTGTATATTTGGCATACAGCTCTTAGCACCAATTTTACCGCAATCATATTTTCAAGGTTCATACAACTCACTCACTTTACTTCTGTGCTGTATCAACAATATTTTACAAAGATATACTTCTTCTTTTATAACTAGCGGATTCGCCCCCTAGAAGCCTCTAGGGGTACTTAAGGTGTTAGGGGGACACGTCACCTCCTGTCCCCTTTTTCAATTTGCGTTTCAAAAAGGAGGAAAAATAATATTTTTTGGTGGGGGTATTTCTTTATACTTATTGGGAGGGGGCTATAGCACTTACACATCCAGCAAATTTACAGTTGATGTATTTTTGGCAAAATGTTTTCTTACTTTTTCTCATGCCATAAATACATCCAACACTGGCATTTACACATCCATACTTTTTCAATTATATGTCATAAATACATCCAACACTGGCATTTACACATCCATACTTTTTCGATAATATGTCATAAATACATCCAACACTGGCAAATACACATCTAGATTAATTTATATGAATATTTATTTACAATTAATTATATTTTGTACAGTATGTATAGGTCTTAAACTTTTTACCCTATTTTAGTTACTCTCCCCTATTTACTTCCCTTGTTCTCAAGATGCTCCCTACAAAACATCAATACATTACCGTAGGTGGTCAAATTATTGCTATATAATATTATAATTTAGATATTTATTGTTAGTTCATTGTTTTATTATGGCAGAGCCAGAGGCTATTTTTTTGTGACTGATCGATGAAGAACCTCAAATTATTAGGTAAAAGTTTACTACATTTTTATGTTTAATATATATTTGTAAATATATAAATATGTAAAATGTATATATCAAAACAGTTGGGGGTTATAAACAATTACATTAGATCTTGTTATCGATTTAAAATATATAATATTGGGATTAAAATAATTGTAATTTACGTTTTGTATTTTAATTAATATATACATTATATATGTATATATCAAAACAGTTGGGGGTTATAAACAATTACATTAGATCTTGTTATTTATTTGTAAAATATATATTATTCATTTGCAAATTGTAAATTGCGTTTTGTTTTTTTGTATTCCAACTGTGCATATAATGAGTGAAAGGAGATTACATCTACCTAGCCCTGCTGAATCCAGGGACAAGGGAAGGCTATTCTGGCAAACAATGCTTTAGAACTGATTTCTTAGATTTCCAGTTTAAACTTGATGATGAGATAAAGCAACTTTAAGCAGAATTTGATAAGAAACTCAAGCATTATTTTAATACTTTTTGCTCTGTTTACTAAAAGCCATGCTAAAAGGATTGTCAGAGTTTGTCTGCACATTCAGTTTAAAGATGTATGAGCAGACTTAAAGCTTTTTTTACAAATTTTAGGTATTTTATCTAAATCATAAACTACTCGTAAATTACATGTTAAATAGTGAATAAATTTATTAAAAATTCTAAAGAGTGGATAGCTGTAATACTTTTAAAAATATTTAAGATTGTTTAAATATTTATCTCATTTACAAATTTAAATTCAAAAAAGGTTTTTACGACACCTAGCAATAAAATTCTGAACTACATAGCTATGTATTTTCACAATCATACATTTTATGATATTTGTTGTAGTTTAATTTTGACTTTCTTGGCAACTTCTTGTATCTAATGGCTAAACACGTTGGAGGAAAGTGGCGAATTAGGGAAGTAAAATAAAAAAGCTTCCCTGAAATCATGATTTATTAAGTACTGCAATAATTAAACCTAAAAACTACTAATCTTCTCTAAATATTACAACTTACAAACTTTTTCAATCATTTAAAATATGGGTAATTTCCCCCAAAGTGCCTTGTAGAGCACAGAGCCCCACCATTTCCCTACCATTAATGTAAAGCAAATTGAAAACGATCAAAGGGGAACTACTCCTTTTGGTATAGCAAAGGTAACCAAAAAAAAATTAAAAAGGAGGGGAACAGTGCTTGATAGGCAACTTTGTGGTAAAGCCCCAATATATGCTTTTTTCTGCTTATTTTAGATTAAGTCTTATATCTTCAAATAGAATTTAGTATTTTATATTTTAGGGTTATTTTTTTCAAAGAGAAGCTTTTCTATAATTAGGATTGGTCAGTCCATAGGCATGTTAGAATTGTCCAATCATTTTAAAACTTTGCAGGTGATTCCTGTAGAAGGTATGATTTAGCAAGCGTAGCAACTCCATAATCGTTACCAGAGTGTCCGTATGTCCATTTTAAACATGGACAAATTTTTATGTGATTCCTGTGACAACAAAGTATATTATTATAAGCGAAGCAACTCTATAATCATGTCCCAGAAATGTAAGTATGTCCATAAACATTATCCTTTATCAAGCAGTTTTTACTTACAATTTTGCTTCGACTCTTATACATTTATATTCTGATTATTCAGTTATGACATTCTACAAGTGTTAATGTCCATTTGTCCTACTGTTTCAGAGCTTTGTTCTCATAGATGGTGTCATCCTTGTTTAATAAGTAATGAACAATTAATTTAATTTTAAGCTTTATGCATAAGTTAGATTATTTTCTAATTATTTTCAATTTTTCTGTAAAGATCCAATTCGTTAGGGTTGAATTTGTCCAATTTCTTTTTTTTATAGATTTATATAGTGAGATATTTATTAGTTATTGAATCATTTTGAAACTTTTGCTTTAACCTGCCTCGAGGGGTTAATCAAGGTGTTAATCAAAGTGCTTTTGATTAAAAATTTGTTGAAATATTTTGTTTTTGTTTGTAAACAGTTACAAATATCATGAATAAGAAAAAAATGTAAAGATTTTAATTTCAGGAAGTATTATAAAATATTTTTTAAATCTCCCTAATTCTAAATTGTTTAGTAAGAAGCCTTTGTTTTGATTCTAAAAACAGACGGTTAATGAGGTGAGGTTTGGTGATAGCTTATGATTTATACTTTCTGAATTGAACAATACTACAAAATACAAGTATGTTGCACCTTCTCTTTTGCTCTGTACCCTATAAGGTTTTTAGAGTAGGTTTTGTGATTTTCCTAGAATTGTTGCCCAGAAAGACTATCCTTTGTCCTTGTGCTGAATCAAAAGTCACCGAGACCAAATTTGCCATCCGGGAAGCTATAGAATCCGATCCGCTCTCCTTCATCACCCAAGTTTACGAAGCCTGAGTTGCGACCACACTGAATTCTATCAAAACATCTGGTGAGTAATAAGAATAAAATATGTAGATATAGGATATATAATCGAGTATTCTCATCATAAATGTATCGACGCTTCTTAAAAAAGAGAATATTTAATTGGTATAAAATAAGGTTTAGGGTTTTTAATCAAATTCAATAAACAATAAAAACTAATCTTTTTTTATTTATTAAGGAGATTTAACAATAGAAGTACAGGGATTCAAGGGACAGGACCTCCAAGACCCCACAATCAATATGGAAGTGGGGATATGTCTGACTTGTTGGTTGATGATTTTGGTACACCAATATATAGAATTGTGACAAGGTCAAGATCGTCACAACAATCTATTACATAATGTTTTTTTATTTTAACCTGACAAATATATTTTTAATTTAAATCTTTAAAATGCTTTTTATTTTAACCTGACAAATATTTATAACTCAAATAATATACAAGTGTGTTTTCTTATTATTTTGTGTTAAATTGCTATGGATGTATAAATGCCAGTGTTGGATGTATTTATGACATATAAATGAAAAAGTATGGATGTGTAAATGCCAGTGTCGGATGTATTTTTGACATATGTATAAAAATATGGGATGTGTTTTTGCCAGTGTTGGATGTATTTATGGCATGAGAATCGATTTTACTGTCATTTATACAGTAAAAATTCAGTTTGCCATAAATACATCCAATGCACTGGCAAAAACACATCCACTGTAAATTTGCTGGATGTGTAAATGGCAGTCCCCCATTGGGAGGTTGCATATATCCTCCCCAAAATAGTTAAACACCTTTTCTGGACCTATAAGAAGCTTCACTGTACAGGAGAACCATTTCGGTTTAGCAGTTAGCGAGATCCTTTGCTACACACAAAAAGCTTACTACTTTATATAATTCCTATCTTTTCCATAAAATAAATTTTTATTGATTCTTAATTATTTGTAAGGACCCAAAGACCTCATATTCTCCAAAAATTGTTCTGTGTAGATAAAGGTCGTGTAATCAAAACAACAAACAAGCCAAATTCTAAAAAAATTTCCAGGCCAGCGTAGGAATTTTGGTTTCCTTAGCCTTACATACATACAAAGGAATAGGCAAAGCCTTAGTAAAACCTAACTCCTTGACTAGCTTAATAGTTATGAATCGTCCGGCCAATGTTTATAGTCCTTGAATTCAAGGTATCTTGTAATCTATTAATAAATTTTTACACTTAAAGTTAAAACAAATATTTAACATTTCAACAATATAATAGGAATATAATAAAAGAAAAGAAATGGTGTTGGAGATATTCTTTTCAGCCTTTCCTTGAAGAAAATTTGATACTTAGACATTCATACCACTTTTTATTTTCTTTACACACTATTCAACAAAGGCCATTTTATTGTCTTGTATTTTAAAGCACAGTTTTTTTGTTCAAATTTAGCCTGTAGGTTTCTCTATGTTTGAATGAAATTTTTGCCTTTTATTTTAAATTTTAATAGTTGTTTCTAAGATTTTTGAATATTTTTCTTTTCTTCTCTTAGACTAAAATTCTTTCAATAGGTACTAAAGTGTTCATTAAGATAAGAAAACAATGAAATATTTAGAAAAATGTTAAGTGCTTCGGATTTTTAAAAAATAATAAGATAAACAATTAGAGCGGCAACAACAAGCTAACAATATTCTCAAAATGAAATCAAAACAGTTTTATGTCTGTCGAACATACCCCAGTTATATAATAGGTAACTTACAAATAATTAATTAATTAATTTCTTATTTTGACCTTATTTCTAACTTTTAAAATTAGATTAGATAAACTTGGATACTTTACATTTACTAACTTTTTATACTAGTAATCTCAAATGATTAGGAGGTGCCAATTTAATTAATTTTAGAAGATAACATATTCAACACTTTACAGGAAAGCTTTTTAAGCCCTATATATTATAATTTAAAGAAGGACTTTCAATAAGATTTAATCTTTACTTCAGCACGAAACAAAGAGCAAATGTCGTGCAATCAAAGAGTCGATGTTTGTTGGATGTTTATTCGTGTATTAGATATGGGCCGTAGCTTTACCTTAAAGGGACATGTATCATTGTATATTGTATGTACAATAAGGATATCCAGACAAAAGTCATGCAATCAAATGGTTGATTATCTAAAAATCTACATTGATTGCGTAAATTTGAATGGATAAATTTTGTAGGTATAAGTCAGCCTTGGTATTATGGTCATTATATGTTAAACCCTTAACGGTCGGGGGGGGGGGGGGGGTAGATAAAGAGCCCAAACTGCGTGACTTTTTAAGTATGGGTATGACACATAACTGAGGGTTGGAATTTTTTGAATATCTCCATCCTGGCGGGCACAGGATGCCAGCAAACCTGGCAGGGTCATCCAGGTAAAGAGCAAAATTAGTTTTTGACTAAAACAAAGCTTTTTATCATACCAAAATACTAAAATATCCTCTAGTAGTACATCCTTATATGAAATACAGGTGTTCAAGTCACTTTCAGGTTCCATGTATGATCCTGCAGGTCCTGATCCTGCGGCGGCTGGCAGCTGCCAAGAACAGATGCAGCCGCTGAAATTTATATTTTGGTATTTCTAATGTAAAAAAATGGTCTTCTAGCTTCAAAAATAAAAAAATTACAGCCGTTTGAAATTTTTAAGTAAAAAAAGACCTAAAAACAAAGGTTGTTAAATAAAAGGGTGAAGGAAGCGAAAATTGACTTAGACTTATAAAAGGTCGGAAATTCATTATCAAACAGGGGACTTGCACAAAAAAAATTTAGCCCTCTAGCTCTAATAGGAACCGATTAAGGTGCGGCAAGGGGCCCCACTGTAAAGGGTAAATGCAAAAATATAATTTTGAAAAATGTAGTTTTATAAACTTTAAGAAAAAACTTGTATACATCCCACAGGATAACAAGAGTGTTGTTAAACACAAGGAGACAGGGATAAGAGAGAGAAATATAGATTAATGTTCATCAAACAGGGATGATTATATCCACAAGAGCAAAGCTCTGAAATATACCGGTAGAACAAACGAACATTAACAATTGAAGTGTCAAAACTTAATAAGTAGAGCATAAATTGCAAAATTGTGTCTATACTTGACTATAGTGATGATTTGCTTAAAATATTATACCTTATTGTCCTATGAATCATTTTCCAATAATCATATACATAGGTAAATAATATTATACAAAACATTGTTGTAAAAAAAATTAAAAATCAGCATGTTTTAAATGGATTCACGGACTTTCTGGTAACTTTCTAGATTCTCAGTAACTGTTACTTGAATCAATATGTAAAGTTTGAAATGGCTGTTACAATTCTAACAAGCCTAAATAAAGGAAAAGAGCTAATAATTATGTTTGTTAAGACGTTCGTACAGACCCTAATGATAGTAAAGCTTTCAAAATGTTATTGGCGGAAAGATTAATATATCTTCCATTTACTGATTTCTTTATGCCTGGTAAAAACCGAGTATTTTGTTTTTACCAAATATTTTGGCAAAGTACTTTGCAAAGTCAGGAATATAGGGTTGGGACAATAGCTATATAATTATCTTTAATTTAAAGTTTACAAAAACATTCTGCCTTTGCTGATATTTTGGGGGAGGAAAGGATTGTAGTTTTATCTAAGTGTTATTAACCTAACCCTGTGAGCAAAACTAAGTACTTAGCAAAATGAACCTGTAAAAAAATAGCAAAGGATTAAAGACAAAAATATTGGCGTGAAAAATTGAAAGAATCCATAATTTTCTTTTCAGGAAAAACATATTTTAGACGGAAATATTTTGACTGATTTTTTTACATCTTAAGGGTTTTTGCTGTTTGAGAAGAACAATGTTTTTTTTCTTCTAAATTTAGGTAAATGTGGTAAAAACATATTGTGAGAGCCTTAGATATTTTTACATTTTTATAGTGGTTTTTATAAACAAGGATGATTAAACCAAGAATTGGCGAAATAAATTCAAATAAATTCACTTATCTATTAGCATTTATAATAGTTTTACATTTTAAGAGATAATATATAAAAAGTAAATTTTAAAGAAAAACTAAAAAAAAGAGAGAAAAGAAATGTAGATAAATAAAATGAATAATGTTTGATTGCTGGATATTCTGTTGTATGATATATTGAGTAAGGTCTGCCCAGATTACAAAAATAGTTTCCATATATCAACATAAATATATCTATAGTGCCGCATCTGCTATACAACTAGGGCTAGTCTGTTCCTCCGTTAGTTTGATAGTACGTCCCTCTAAAATCGTTAATTGTGTAGTACTCAGGAACTGACCAAGAAATGTATGCATTTAGTTTAAATACGCAGCAGCAAAGATAGTCTACAATTTAGCGTCTGTACGTACACTTATTACATGTCTGCACATTGTTTAACCGACATAAGAAGGATACTTAGTTACTTAAGATATTCCTGATTATTTGTAGGCCTTCATTTCCCAGTTACGTTTTACCGTAAACTGCATCTGATCCCAGATTTTATATTATCCTATTCTATAAAGTAGTAAGTTTTTTGTCTGCAGCTTAAGATTTCAGTAACTACAGAACTGATAGAGTTTTCCCTTCACATAGGTCACGGGATTGTTTTAGGCTATTTTATTTGTAAATTTAAGCCTCTGCTATTTTTCATCCCCTTCAAAGACAAGAGTCCCTAGATGCTATGGGTGCAGCAGCTACATAGAAACATTTAGTGCACTTACTGTAATGTTGTTTATGGACAAAGAAGTTCCTACTTATCTCATAATATACATTTATGCGTACTATGAGCTGTGCCTAAAATCTACATCATAAAATTTTCATGTTCCCCAAAAAATAATTATACTAAATTTATCTTTTCTGGTGTAGGTTTATAGATATGATTGATTTTTTTTTATATAAACTTCGGATTTTCAAAGATGCGTTATATGTTACTACAAATTTATAGGCCGAATATTTTAAAGATATATTCCCTTTTAAAAATATACTTTATTTTCTTATTTTTTAGTACGTGAGCCAGAGCGAGGATGTAAATATCCAGAGTGGGCCAAGGAGCATAGCGCCTATATGAGCCTGCACGGGAGCACTCATATTCATATTGACCATCAAAAGTCAATTCTAACCTTAAGGTAAATGAACTGTTTTAGAAAAAAAAAATTTATGTAAAATTTTAGCTCTGCTTATTGGTGGACTCGATGACGTCACAACAATACAAGATTTACCTACGATTGCGAGTAATATTATCATAAGCAATAACAAAAGAATGTCTTGGCTCTAACAAGGCTCAATACTTTGTTTCTAAACAAATTAAAGAGTTGATTACTTATTAGTTTTTACTTGGTCTTAGAATCCGGTAAAAAAAAGCTTTAATAAAAACTAGGTAATACTTTTTATTTTATGTTTGATTGTTAAAAAAATAAAATTTTTAAGGGAGGCGAATCCTGATTTGAAATCTTTATCCTTGGATGAGTTCCAGCAAGGAGAATCTTATTACAGGAAATTTTAATCAACATTTCAACTTTAACTAAGAACATTAAACTAATAATAAAATAGGGTATAGGAATTTCTGTTTATGTATCATCAGATAAAAATTATAAAAAATTTCAATATTTAGATTTTTTTAAAAATGCAATGTATTACAAAATCTTTTTTTTCTAAGGTGCTAAAAAAATAAGCCGTTATTGTGCATTTTTATTAGGTGAACATCATAATTTTTCCTCAGACAAAAACCTTCATACAGCGATTACAAATTAAGTTTCTTGTTTCCTAGAGCTCACTCTAAGTATATGTACAAAATTTCTTGTCTAAAAAACCTTAAATCCAAAGGCTACGTGAAGAAATCAGCTGTGGGATAAAGCCCTCTTGCTAGACTAATGTTGATTAAAATTCCTTTAGAAATTTACAATGTACCAAAATTGTACATGTTAGCAGTAACGTGACAAGAATGGTCACCTTATCAACAGAACACTGGTGAGTTTCATTCTACATTTATCTTAACATTTTAGGCCCGAAGCGTATATAAAATTTTAATAATGCCTAAATAAAAGATTTAAAGCAAAGCAAAATCAGGGAGTAATAATATGAGATCTAAATTAAATTACACAATTAACCTTTCTTTAATAAATATTAGAAGTTAAAACACCTCCCCTATCACATTATAATAAATGTTAATTAGTGTAAGTTTGAATTTAATAAAGCATTTGATTGTTAAATAATGATTATCTTTTTAACACTCTCTAAACAACTCGGAATATATATACCTATTATGAAAATTTTTAAAAGTTTTTAAAAGAGCAATAATAGATAGTGGATAAATGTTGAGGGGAACGCAAGAAAATATCCAAAAACAGGATAGTTAAGGATTTGGAGACAAAACAAAACTATAATGATATAATAGATAATATTATATACAAATAGGCAAAGAAAAAACACTTTGAAGATTAAATCCTGTTGAATATGTTTTAAATAATAAAAAAAGCTAAAATATTATTTCGTTTAGCTGGAGTGGATTTCAATGTGTGGAGCTAGAGCGTGTGTCTGATGATGTTATGATTCTAAGAGTTGGAAAGATTACCTTTTCACCAGAGGATGCTTGCAGTCCAAATCTTTACTTCAGCCAAACTAAACCAGTTTTAATTACAGGTATGGATTTATTCCTATTTGCTAAGTTAAGAATTATGAAGTAAAAAATATTTCTGATATTAAAAAAGAAGAAGAGTATCTGTAAGGAGTTTGTTACAAAAGATTATAGAAACTTTATGGATAATAATCTGAAGGCTGGTGGGTTTGGCCACTATCTATTGTGAAATCCCCGATATTTCCTTAAAAATCATTAATATATTAGCATGTCGTCAACTGTAACACTCCCCCCCCCCAAAAAAAATACTTAGGTCTGTCTTATAAAAAACAAAGATTTTTTTTGCTCCCCTCTTTCGATGGCAGTTACAGTCGTTATTGAGGTCTAAAGTAGCAAAAATGATTAGCTTGTCTCTTTTTACTTCAGGTGTAGATATAAAGAGAAAATCTTGTCCCCTGAGTGGTCAGTACAGAATATCACAAACCAAACCAAACCAAGAGGATACCACTTCTACAAAATCAGCTGATCATTTGAACCAGGGAAAAATCATTTATTGTAACTTAAAAGTGCGAATCATACAAAAAGAGAAAATTTTTTTTTAGAGATAAACTAATTTGCTTTTTTTAGCATTAATGTTCCTTGCTCTTTTAAAAAGGAACTAGAAAACAACTTAAAATTAATTTAATTATGATCATATTTGACAGGGGAAATGTTTGATGTTAATATTGTTTCGTTTAAAAAATGATATTAATGATTTTTATCAGAATTTGAACAAACCGTCTGTAAACACGCCAATAATCACAGCTGCCGCTGTCAAGGACCAGCGCGTTGCAGCTAGCGCAGCCTCAGCTGTGACAGCCACTGACGAGGTTGATCCTCTGGCAGGATCCAGCTCGGGTTCTGACGCCAAGTGTCCTTCTGTCGTGTCCTCGTGTGGTAATCCATACACATTGTCTTTCTCAAACCAGTGCACAAACTACGGCAAAGGTAAGAAAAGCTTAGCCGCGGCCTTTACTTTAATAGAACGTGCCCGCTTGTTGGCCGGGAGGTGTCGTTTTCGAACCTTGTCCAAATCTCGTTAAACTGTTGACGTTGAAAACTGATTTTTACAGCTTCTATGTCGAGCACAACGAAAGGGGAATTAAATTGCCCATAAATAAGCGCAATTCATAACCAAAGACGTGGTTTGATGTTATTCTAATCAAAAATTTATATTAGTATTTGGGGTTCGGGGGTGACAACGATTTTAAAAATCAGTGTCCTATCTTTATGGGATCTCCTGTTGCAGGAATTATATTGATTAGGATTTTGAGCTAAACTTACACACCCTAAAATCAAAATAAAATCCTTTTGGTGGTAATTGAAAACGTTCAATAGTTTTGAGGGAACACAGTAATAGTGTCTGACTGATTATGACGTAACAAAAAAATTAGCCAATGAGAGGCCACTCTAAATTTTACCATTGGTCAATAACGGCCTCTCATTGGCTAATTTTTTTTGTTACGTCATAATCAGTCAGACACTATTACTTTGTTCGTTTTGAGGAATTATTTCAAACGTAAAACGAGAGTTTTATTTTTCCACATAAATTTATTTACAGCAATATGCATTTATAAATATATTTTTGCATTTCCTAAGGAAGTGTTTGATCATAATTTAGTTTTGAAAAGTTTAGAGGTAAATGAAAAACTGCCTCACTTGAAGTAATCATATCTGCTTATAAAAAATAGTTGGAATGATGAAAATTACTTTCTTCCTTAAAATATCCTGCAATAATTTATATCATTTTTAATAGAATAAAAGAATTGTATTTCCAGTTGAATGAGAATAATGATTATATTTGTCTCAAAAGAGATCCAGTAATGATTAAAAAAAAAGAAATATTTTGTAATTTTTTAGATATATATTTAGTTTTGAAAATATATAATTAAAGTTTACATAAGTTAAAATATATAAGTTTTTTTTAATGTATAGAGTTTCCTCTTTAAATGGGAACAAGAATTGCTTAAAGTTAAGTTTGGTGCATAGAATTAACTGGCAAGAAACTTAGTTTTATCCAAGTTTTGCATTATTTTTACCAGATATCCTTAACTTTTATTCCTATCATATACATTTTATAATTAGTTGGGTGTTTTAGTCCTTTATATTTTCATGCTAAATCTTTATCTATAATACAAAGTAGAACGATGTCTGTCTGTCTGTTTGTTTGTCTGTGTGTCAGTTTGTCTGTTTGTTTGTAGCGAAGGATCTCGCTAACCGCTAAATCGATCGGGTTCTCCTTTACAGGGTAGCTTCCCATAGGTCCCGGGAAGGTTTATAACTATTTTCTTGGGGGGTGGGACATCCCCAACCCCCCCCCAAAATGAAAATACCCCCCCCCCAAAAAAAAAATTTTCTTTTCTTTTTAAAACTAAAATTAAAATAGTAGGGTCGACTACCCCCCCCCTCTCCCCCCAAAAAAATCCCCCCCAAAGAATTTTTTTTAAAATTTTTCTTTCAAATCTAAAATAAGAAAAATTGGTTTAATCAAACCTCTTAGGGGCAAAGCCCCTAGAGGCTAGGGGCGAAGCCGCTAGTATTATATATGAAAACAGAGGTATTATTTTATATGGTTAAATTCCCATAGTAAGAGCGTAAGTAAATCTATCCAGAGAGAGGGGGGGCATGAGGCTTTTTATTGAACTAGTCTCAAAAGTTTTACAATAACATTTTCTTATTTGTTGGCTTAATAACGTTGGGGACTTTGTCAGCCATTGTCTTATCCCTTTAGATCACTGAAATCTATCCTGAAATATTTATATACTTGTTCTGCCATTGCACTGTAATATAGTTATAAACTTTGAAAGTACTTGTTAGGTTGAATTCTAAAAGAAACTTTATAAAGCCACCCTATGTGCACATTATTGGGTTGTTGAATACTAAGAAACTTCAACTACAACAGTTGGGTTTTATTGTTTATAAAACAACCGTATGGGATCAAAATAAATAAAAAACATATCTAAAAAGCACAACACAATGGGGTCATTTATCTAAAAATTCATGCAAAATATTTCCATGGGGGGTGGGGGAAGAGTTAGGATAAAATATTTATTTGTAATCGCTTCTATCAAATTTTCCACAAAATCTTAGAAAATAACATAATTACTCGCATATAAATTTCTCATATCAATAAAAATCTTGTATAAAAAGGGCTCTGAAAGTACAAAGTTCAACTGAATAATCATCATAAGTAACTTAATTTTGAAAACTATAAATATCGATCCATAAAAAGACATAAAAAGCGAAAGTAACAGTAAATAGTTATTTCTATATATTCTATAGGGACAGACGTTTTATAGAGCATACTTTGTTTTTTTTTAAGGAATTGCTTTAAGATTGATTTAATATTTGGCCCATTTCTGATGTAAAAACTTGAAAAAGTATTATGACTATTCTAAATGCAGAGAGAAATATTCGATAGAAACTGCAAAATATAACATTTTTAGGTCGGACTTAGATAAATTAGATCTTTACCTGCAAAATTGTGCATACCTCCTGTTGCTTCTTTTTTTTTATTATAAATCAGTGGCTAATGCATTAGCTACTAGGCGTAGAGAGTTATGATATATTGTCCCTTAAAAGTCAAATTTTTCTTTATAATATAAAAAGTGTCTTAAGGGGAAAATATTATTTGGTATTCATGGGCCATTAGTGTCAATGAGAGTTTATAATGCCTTTTGATTAATTGCCACTACGAAACTACGAAACTACTTATTGTCCCAGCCGTTTTGAAAATCTTAAGTAACACAGAGATTTTGTACTTTCGTAAATAAATGGATTGTCAATTGAATAAAAATCCATAAAATTTTTGTGAAATAAATATCCAAAAAGCACTATAGTTACAATTTTGTTTTAGAATATACCTGCTATGACTCGTGGCATGTTCCAGAGGGTAAAATGATTATTCTTTCTCCAACAAATAATAGGTAAGAAAAATAATACGCAATTATTTTTTTTATAAAGGAAGATTATGTTCATAGGAGCTATATTCTGTGAGAGACTACACTTTAATTAAATCTCTACGTTTGTAAACCAGGCTTTACCTAATATCTCAATTATATTTATTTTTAGTTATTTGCTTCCATACTTATGAATATCATCATCCTTCGTCATGCATGATGAAGTTTTACTTTATAGAAAGGGAAGAGAATAAAACTTCCTGAATCTTTCTTTGTACGTTAATCATCCTATTATTTTCTCAGTGAAAAGGATATTCAAATTAAGTATTAAGGTCTTACAGGGAGGGAGGGGACATTGGGCTTTTTGTTACACTAGTTCCCAAATTTTTTATTTTCGTTTTCTTATTCGTCGGCTCAACAACTTTGGGGCATTTATTAAATTTAAGTTTAGTATCCCAACGTTTTAACCACTTATTGTAATCTACAACTGTACTAATTTTGTGTATCATCATTGAGGATTTACATCAATTTATCGGCCATTGTCTCATCCCTTTAGATCCTTGATGTAAATGCCAACAAATTAGAATCTTTGTAAATTTTTAATGTATTTTTTTCATTTTTACTTTTAATACGATTGTTTAAATTGTTAATAAATTCTAAATTTCAGCCTGAATAGATTCTGTATCCTGTTGAGAGAGGGTAAGGACAGGTTTAACCTGGAAGTTGTGACCCAGTGTACACCTCCTCCACAAGCAACCAACAACAACTCTGTCAACTTTCAAGCTGTTCATTACGGTAAGATTTTATTTTTGGTTAAAAGATAAGAATTTTGTTTAAATGTTTAAACATTCTATTATTTTCAATACAAACTAAAAACGAAGATTGTGAAAATTTAGCAAAAATACAATCATAAAAAAACTATACAGAAGTAAACAGGTACCATCATTAAATCTTTCGGATTTAATACATCTCCAAATTTTATTTTAAGCAATTTTTAAACAACTAACGGCTACACTCTCTCTTGGGAGGCTTTTGGCACCCTCCCCCATAATGGTTATTAAACTTAACTGATCTTATTAGAAGCTACATTGTAAAGGAGAACTTTATGGGTTAGCAAGATCCTTTGTTACATACAGATAGACAGAAAGACATCCTATTTCTTTTGTATGAAAAGAATCTTTCTAAGTATTTGCTGAACAGCTTGTTGACGTTATTGTCTAAGATATTCTTTCCCATTTGCTAAAGTGTTGATGGTAAATTTTAAAACCTAAAATGATTCATTTGCCCTCAGAAATGAAAGAAAAATTTTCCATCTTCCTGTAAAATATTTGTTAAAATTGGCCCAACTATGAAATTGTAAGAGAACAAAGTCTTGGTATTTTAACAAAATTAACTTTGGAATTCTAAAACTTTGATAATAATACCTCAGGCATTCCTCTAGCGGACATTCAATTTCAAAATTCTTTGCCAATCTTTTAAACTGAGGTTCACAACATTTTCTTAAAAGATTACTTTGTTTCTGAAATAAAATTTGAAATTATTGACATCATATGATTTGTTTATACTTTGTCAAAAATTGATCCCTCTTATCCAAAGTAGTCAGATGTATGGGTTTGTGTGTTTCAGTGTCTTCGATCAGTAAAATCACATAAAGGGCTGAACTTATTAGTCCATATTTTTTGTTGTTGAAAGCTTTGAATTTGTTCCTGAAAATTTTAAGGTTCATTTTAGGATAGAAGGAAAGATTTACCTTTTACTCTACGGTCAAATATTTCTGACCTTGAAACGCCTTTTCCTTGGACCCCATCCCCCCCTCCATAACCTTGACTTTTAAACCCTTTGCTTTATACTTATGTGAAATATAATTTTTGATAATTTGAAGGTGATTGTTCCCCGACAGCCTTAGCCACGGCCAACCACGCATCCACAGTTTCTGCCTGCCTTATCCATATTATCATCATACTTTTTACCTCCCAATTTAGGGAGTTCAAATTCTAATGCACCAGTTTATATTCATTTGTGTTTTATACGTTGTCCGTTACATTTTCTTAGAAAATACAAATTTCTACATAATAGAAATTGTGATAATTCAAGTTTATTATCATTTAAAAACAAAACTGATTTTTGCTTTCATTTACTGCGATGAGCTAATATTTTAAATTCAGTGTAATTTTTTAGTTTTTTTTTAGCTTAATTATTGTAAAACTTTTATACATTAAAAAACAATTTAGCCAACACATTTTTATACATAAAAATATCAGTCAATTTGCATATTTTAATCTATACTTCATGTTTTTTTAATATGTTTAAGTTTTTGTTTAAAGAGGTGGGCAAGTTTAGAGCTTGAAAAATTTGCAAAATAGTTATATATAAAGAATTTTTTATTCCAATAAATTAAATTATGAAAATTGACAGATTTGGCTGATTTTGAATGGCCCTAAAACTGAACCTCTGTATAACTTGCTCTATGTAAGAATTAAACTTGAATACAGGGATATGTCAACAGGAGATTTTTCTAATTATCTCCAATTAATAAGCCCCTGTATCCCTGATGTATGGATTTGTAAGCATTTGTTGTCTTTCAATAAAAACTATGAAGTACTAAAATGTCTGTCTATTTAATCATGTCCTCAGGTTGGGGACTGCTGTAACTAAAAAAAAATTATTGTTTAATACGAAAAAAATAGTATTGAAATTAAAAGCTGTAATGATAATTCCTTATGGGAATAATCCCTATGGGAAACTATATAATAAAATTGCTTCACATAAGCTTAAGGCAAAGCCATTCAATGTTTTGTTTTTTTTAATTGCTGAAGCTAATAATGTGAAGATCTGCCTACAAATCCTGTTAATGTTAAAGTATTGTGATATCATGTCATTGTTAATTATTATATGTTTTTATTACTGGACCAGTTCATAATAATAATAATATTATTATCATAACATATTTTATTATTCTGTCTATCTATATTATTGTGAATTTATGTGCTTTTCTATCATTATAATAATTACAGGGGATGTTAATAAATAAATTGGACTTATTTTTTTTGGACAAAGAATCAAAGAACTATTATTATGTAGAAAATCTCAAAATTGTTTTTTTTAATCAATTTTCTATAACCTAATGAAAGGTTGCCAACGTTAGATGTTATATAAATTTGAAAATACTTTGGGGGCAATTCTTTTAACCATTCCGATTCTGAAAAAAATAGGTGCCGCGCCGTAACAAAATTATTCATTCTGAACAAAATCTTCTAGATCTCATTTTTTTACATATTCTTAAAACTATAAAATTTGTGTTAATAATGTGTTGAATATAAGTAAATGTTAATTGTTTACTGTTGTAATGGTATTTTTATAATATGACATTTTTTACTTTTTAACATTTTGGTGATTAGTTTTCGAAAGTGCATTATTAATAAAGTAAGATAAAATATAAAAAAAATAGTTTAAGTTTGAACTTAAATAATTTTATAACTAACAAATAGAAAGTTATGTGGCACATTAAAACTTATGGACTAAAGTTTTTAAGCGGCAAATTAAAAAAAACTTAAAACGAATTGAAACATTGTGCTTTGCTTTAATGATATTCTTATTCTTGTTTTTTTTCATGACTGAAATAATAACAATTTATTGTGTTAATTAAAAATAGAAATAGATTTTTATAAAAAAAAACATTGCTTATTATTTTCAAAAGTAAAATAGAATTTTTAATTAATTGAAAAGAAATAATTTTTAAAAATATTTATATTGTATCTAATTAAATGTAAGAATCATATGTATTTTAGAAATAAATATTAATCTACAATTGCATATTTCATTTGGGGATAGATAACCATGTATATTATTTAGTAGGGATAAATATTTTTCTAATTTTATCGAGGCTGATAACAATCACAAAAGTGTAGCATTAGTAACAAATCTAGAGTTAAAATGCCTTTACTATTGAAGGCACATAATATTATTCTTAATCATGAACTTATGTAATTATCTAAGTACAAAATGATCAGGGCTGTAAATTAGCACGTTGCTTTGTATGTTATGAATTGTTATTAGTTTTAAACAGGAAGTTATAAATCTAAATTTATATCTATTCTATACACTTGATATGAAAGGTCACTTGCCTGTTATTTTCGTCGGTATCATTATTAACACCATATTCTGTTTCTAGAAAGCTATATTTCTAGTGCACTTTATTCAGTTATTGATGATATCACTATGAACTATCAAAGTGATTTTTTTAACTGGGCCTATTAAACCTTATTAACCTTGATAACCCAGCTTAAAATAAATTCTATTCTAAGCACATATCACGGAAGAAACATTATTGCAAAACTGGCAAAAAAGAGGACTCGACTTTTATTGACATACATATTGCTGTATATTTATTTAAAAACAAGGAGGACAACATCCATAAAAGCGAAGCACTGAAACGGTAGGACAAACGGACATTAACACTTGTATAATATCTGAACTGAAAAATCGGAACATAAATGTATAAATGTCAATTCAAAATTGTAGGTAAATTTGTTGAAAAACTGCTTAAAAACAGGATAATGTTTATGGACATACTTACATTTTTGGACTTGATTATAGAGTTGCTTCGCCTATAATATTGTTCTTTGTTGTCCCAGGAATCAACATACCAAAAATCAGATCAAACGGATAATTAAAACACTTGAAAATTTGTTGTTAAAAAAGTAGAAAAATCAACATGTTTAAAATGGACGTACGGACATTCTGGTAATGATTATAGAGTTGCTACGCTTTATAAATCGTACCCAACTACTACAGGAATCATCATGCAAAGTTTGAAATCGATAGGACAATTCTAACATGCCTAAATTAACGAATAAAAGCTATCTATCTCGGACGGACGGACGGACGTACGGACGGACGGACCGACCCTAATTATAGAAAAGCTTCGCGTTTAACTAGTAGAGTACAATTATAGCTTAACATAAAACCAATATTAGAAGTGAAATAACAAAGGGAAGAACCAATATTTGATACAATAAAGGTACTATTTCTATTTTTGATACGAAACTTGGGATAGGTTTCTTTTACATCTAGCACTCCTAAGCAATATGTTTTAATATTACAGCAACAAACAAGGACGAGCACGTCAAATTGTAGTAAAGATGTTTGAAATATTCAGCTGAACTTAGTCATAGTTATCAAAATATAAGAATTGATTAAAATAAGTTTGATTCCATTTAACTTAATGTACAGTACAACACTTTTTGTTGTTGTTTTGTCAAAAGACTAAAAATTCTTAAAGTAAAACACATGGTTACACGGATAGACCAACCTGAGTAAACACCAGCAATCACACACAAAAAAACATATGAATACCTTAGGTTCAGCCAAGAATACGTATAGTGGGCGGCTTTTAAGGTGACCGAATTTAAAATAGGTCATATCAAAATATATCTAACATTGGCCAAAGTTGAGCCATACATTTTTATGAGTTATCATTTGAACATATATCCTTAAATGACATCCAGGGTGTCTTAGGCTAACTCTAAGTCGAGAACCGAAAATATTTGCGAAGTTTCCAAATTTTGTCTTTTTATTACCAGGATTGAGTTAGAAATTACTTTAAGGTGTCTAAATGACCTTCTCAATGAGCCTGACAAGTATATTCCCACTTTTAACGTCTTAAGTATAACATGGCCCTCTCCAATTTAGGGTGATAGATACCCAGTAGTCCAAAAATATTTGCAAGTAAGAAATAAAGGACAACGTTTCATGATAGTCGAATTAATATTTGGTTTTAAAAATCGTTATTTTGTACATTTTATAAATAAACCTCTTTTGAACCTGTTTGACCCAATATGTGCAGAATAAGAACTGTACAAAAAAATTGCCTGTCATCATCAAATAATAACTTAACCAAAAAATTCAAGTTTTACCTGTCCATGCTTCCCTGAAAAGAAGCGGATAGATAGGTTTCCAATATCATGTGTTGTCGCATTATATAACTTTTACCCCAAGAGAAAACAGTTTAATACAGTAATACTTACTTAAACAAAGATGTTAACATACGTTACAACAAAACATAAGCAAAATAGGACAGGCTCGGGATCTTAAATGAATAGATTTATTATACTAGATGATCAATCAAATAAAATAATCCGTCCAAATAAAAAGCTAGTAAGCATACTTTCCAAGTAAAAGATTTATCCTAAAAAAATAAAGCTGACATTTCATATAGATGAAATGAAAATAATTACAGCTTTTTTCGATCAATATGTGCAAACTATTAAACCAATAATGTGGCCGGATTGTTCCTATACTGAGTTCCTTTTGGTTCAATAAAGGGATTGACCATCTTAACTTTCTAGATATATTCCTATAGGTAATCAGTCCATTGACTGTACGACCTTCTTCTGAAGGTCGTACATGAGAATGGTCAAGCTAACCTGGGTATAACCTTAGGAGCACTTTCAGGACTTATTTATTCTAACGTATATCTGAATAAAATCATGTAATTGAAGTTAATGATTACATGGCTAAATTTTGTTATTACAACCAATCCATAGATAGAAGTACTTTTTCTGACTGTCTTGACTGTGCTTATTTTGGGTCATGGCATTTCACCAACCCAAACTTTTAATTTCACACACTTCACCGAGCAGATTTACCAAGCATTGTCAAACGGATCACGTGCCAAAAAAGGGACTAAATGTTTAGAGTTTTTTTTTATAATCTTAGGCATCATGCGGTTTATGTTCAAGATTGATGTAATTCCAAGACGCTTGGTATTTTTGAGTAGACTGTAAAAAAACAATTTAGAAAGGTATGCATGAAAAATAAAGGAATTCAGCATACTCTATTGAACTCTTTACTTACTTGACATTTACATTAATATTAAGTCCAACTAATTGTTAAGTATTGCTTTTTCTCAAGTATCAAATATTGAACACCCCTCTCCCTTATTTTTAACTAAAAAGTTTTAGTACTACGCCTGACCCTTGCAGGGCCTATGCCTGCAGTGCCCTCGCCCTTCAGGTCTACCCAGCCCTCTTCCCTTTATTTCAAGATAGGGGGCTTTCTCTGCTCGATGAAGTACTTCGAGGGAAATTGCTAATGAAGTCATAATCTATGTGCTTTTTGAAAGGATAACCTAACTTTCTCAAGTTGATATAATAACAGCATAAAAGATTGACCGGGAAGGTTTCTTATTGTCATGCATGGACCAACCTTGTCTGTGTGTCTATGTGTGTGTGTGTGTGTGTGTGTGTGTGTGTGTGTGGTTGTGTGCGTGTGAAAGAAAATATTGGTCTAGTGAACACGGCAAAACAAATGTTTCAGTTTTGAATAAATTTGTAAATATATTAGAAACCTGGCTGGAATACTTATAAACAAAACATTATGAATAACAAAATTCTGTAATCATTAAATTTTTCATATTCATTTAAATCTAATATTGTTTTTAAACAATACTTGCTGAGTCATTCCACATACAAATTCTGGGGAAAGTTATTTTGGATCCACCTGAATGGCTTAATACTTGCCTATGACCCTTACAAAACTGTTGGCATTATGTCGTTATTCAAAATTTAAGGGTTTCTGTTGATTATTAAGTGGCCGTGGCTGACATAATATTTATATGTTATTTTTTAAGTTAAATTTTTGACAGGAAAATCCTCCAAAAGTAACATTTAAGACGGAAAAATGGACGGTTTTAAATCGCTACTACAAATAGGGAGGGTAATTTTTCAGTAAAAGTATGTAATTATCGACTAATTTAATAAAAAGGCTAAAATAGAAAAGACCAATGGCGTGAACAGGGTTTTGCTAAGGGGGTGGATACAACCCCCTTCGTCCTCTTCTGTATGCCTCTGCTTGTGACACACACGAACATCATTCTACTTTGTTTTCATGAATATATATGGAATAATGAATGTGGACTAATGGTATAGCTCCCCTGGTTAATTATGAAACCTAAATAATTTGTGGTTTTGGCAATATCTGTAAATACATTTGTCCCCAACTCAAAGCATAATCTATGGAATATGTATATTTTCCCTAATTTTAAAGTAATAGGATGTCTGTCTGTACAAAAAGATCTCGTTAACTGCTTGACCGACTTGGCTCTCCTTTACTACAATTTGACATCAATAAAAAAATTACAAAATAATTTTGATGATTTTGTAATTCTATCTGATTAATGAATAAGGTTAACATGAATAAAAACCCTCAATGAATATAAAGACGTAAGAGCAACGTAAATTTTATGTGATAAAAAACCAATAAAATTATCTCTGGAAAAAAATCAATGATAAAATAATTATCTTTTTTAGTTTAATAATCTTTTAACTGTATGTTTTTCTATTTGTCTCTAAATTTGTCCATTAAAATCTCAAAACTGCTCGACTGATTCAAAAGTTTTAAACCTAATATTATACATTGTTTTAAAACCTCAAAATAAATGGACATATGTAATTCTTGCGGTTGAACAAACCTCGTTTATAAATAGATGCTCATGTAGACCATGGTTTATATATATATATGTATTACAGGATCTCTTTCTTTTTCCCTATTTCTATAAAATGGTTACCTATACCCTCGCTATGGTTGGAATACTAAATAGACATTCATATACAAACTGTACTGTAAAAATTAGGAAAATTAAAAAAATTTATTAGGATATAAAACTTTAACAGGCTATATTAGGGCTAGAAAAAAGAAATTTTTCTTACAGTTTTAAAATTTTCTAAATGAGCCTAATCAATCTAGGACACTAAGCCCCGCCGCCTGTCTGTCTGTACGTCCATCCGACCGTTCAAGTAGGTTAATAAAAATCTAACATGACTATAGTACGACTATAACAATGGTTCTTACAGTTTTACAATTATTTAACCTAGCCTAATCAATCTAGAACTCTAGGTTTGTGTGTCTTTACACGAGAGGCCGGTAGTCTTTTTTTTCCATGAAAACTAATCTTGTGTGTTTTTAATATTGTCAAATAGAATTATGGTACCTTAAGAAAAAAACATTTTGCCTTAAACTTCTCTGCCAATGTTCTTTTTCAAAGTAAATTGAATCGCTATTCAGCATAATATAAAACTATTTTATTTTACTTTTTTACAGTGAGGGCGGTAAATAGTAAATAAAAAAGAGTTTTATTTGTGTACAATTCCCCAAAGATAGATTTACTTGCATTTATAACTTTTAGATTTAATATTTATACTTTTTCATTCTATATTTATGAACTGCATTCGTGTAATTCATATAAATAATCGTAAAAATCATTTTTTTAAAGTTATTTTTCCCTTCTACCAGAGCATTTGATTAGGTAGGGAAAGGATATTAGATTGTAAATTTTACTTCTACCCAAAAATCCATTAAGAATTGTAATTAAATCTTGTTTGGTTGTAAAAAAAATAACATCGCCCAGTCGTTCTCAAAAAGTTAAAAATACATCATTTTTCATCCATTGTCTTATCCCCCAGGATCAATAATGTTGGACTAGTTAGAGTAGGTGAATAAAGGAGTCATGGTCAATTATTTTCTACATGTGCGACGGTAGCCCTCCTACAGGTACATTTGGAGTTACGATAACGCCCCCTTTTAATATTGTAGCTACGCTACTATTAAAGATATACCGTTAAATTATCTTCGAATAAGTGTAGTAAAAACTGGATGGTAACATCCACAAAAGCGAAGCTCAACAAATCAGACAGTTAGACATACGAACGTTAATAAATGTAGCTGAAGAAAAAAAAAACATATGTATAGAATATTCAACAATCTGAACAATAATTAAGTAAAAATCTTTACAGTACGACTTTGAAGACGATCAATATTCGCTGTATCAGAACCGGTTCTCAGCCATAATGAAAAATGGCGTATGGCGTCATATTACAGAAGTTTTCCACGATTATTGAAATAGCAAAACTGGTTTTAATCTTTTTTTAAAAAACTGGTTTTAAACTATTCCCAAAATTATATAAATACCTCATGCTTAAATTGATACTTTTGAATATTATATAGAAAACAAGCACGAATTTTTATTATATCTATAGAGAATCCTCGCTACAAATTAGACAACAAACTAATTGGCCAAGGAGCCAAGCTAAGAACATTTATTATACATCCTATTTTACATTATTTCCCCCTCAATATATTTATATTCCTGTTAAAAGTATGCTGTCATTATATCAACTTAATTGTAGCTTTTAATTTTATCTATTAATTTGATCAACAATAAATGTATAATGTATGACTTAATTTTGCATTAATGTCAGGCAAATTGACTTTGTTAATCATAACCACTTTTATAAACATAAAGTAGTAAGGATTTTTAGTTGAAGCTAAAGATCTCGAGAATGGCCCTTCAGATTAAGTAGTGCTTTTCTAGGAATTCTTGAATAAATCTTTTTTAGGCTGTACCTAGATGCTAGGGGCGCAGGTGCTAGTAAGAAATTGAGTTGTTTATTGGTAATTATTGATAGCATAATAAAGTTGGCATAGATCGTCTCTAATGACATGTAACCAATATGACAACTTCTATTAAATGCCATACAGTCGAGATAGAATTGAAATTGTATGTCAGCCCAATACATCTAAGTTCTACAGGGTCATAATAACGACAGTTAAATATTCCCCATCGTCAGAGTAGTTGTCAATACATGTATTCAATATCTCAGATAAAAAACTTGTGCTAATTTCTTGTAAACAGATTGTCCGGCTTGCGCATGTTGTGATATAATTGTCATCTGGATAAATATACATGGAGGGAGAAGATATTGGGTTCTTTATTACACTGGTCCCCAAAGTTTTATAATAACGCTTTCTTGTTCATTAGCTCAACAACTTTGAGGACTATAATAAATTTTAATTGCTTTGTTCAATAGGTTAAAACCACCAATTGTAATCAACATGAAAGGGTAAGTTTGTGTATCATCATTGGGGATGTACATCAATTTATTAATTAAAAAATCAATTAATAAAATTGATTTTTGTCTGACGAAAAAGATCTCTGAAACAGGTAAATTTATTTACTGGTTTATGTACTCATTTCGGCTGAAATATTTGGCCTAATAGCTTAACTGGTCTGGAGAGGTTTGTTTTCGGCGATTAGCTATATATATTTCAAAGTTTTTTTGTTTGAAGCGAAAAGTATCGCAAATTGTACATCTGGTCTTTTTGATGGATCTTCTTATGTATCATGGGGCGGGCTCTTTTCTTTTGGAATAAATGACCTTTGGAGACTAGTGCTGCAAATCTTCTCAGTAAAAAGATTTAAAATTAAAGATCTCAATAAAGCTAAAACATCCTTTTAGATATACTCTTCAATAAGTTATCAAAATAGGTACTTTTTTAATAGGAACCACTAATATTTCTTTTGCTCTTTGAAAAATGTAAATACTATTGGAGGGAAAACGGTTAGTATCAATAAACTTAAAAATATTTCTGTAAATAAAATTCTCTTAAGATAGATAGTTGTATCTGTAGGAATCTATTTATAATACAATACAATAAAACAACAAAACAATATCAATTTGGATAAGAGGAAAACACACACACAACTACACACACACATTCACACACACACCCTCATACACACTCACATAAACTCTTACACATAATATTTTGAGCCTGTGTTTTCAAACTTTACTCCCACTATATCAAAGTTTATGATTTATAGATGGTATGGCAGTTCGTGTGTGTGTGTGTGTGTGTGTGTGTGTGTGTGTGTGTGTGTGTGTGTGTGTGTGTGTATTGAGAGTATTATAGATTTGTTTATAAGTGTGATTATGTGTGCTTGTGTGTGCGATAAATTTCTTTACCACTTTGTGTGAAATAAGCACATGATAAACTTTTGTAGCTGATAGACAAGTCTTACTTTATATTTTTACGGTCGGTCTATCGCTGGCCGGTGATAGACCTACGTAAATAGCGAAGCACAACTAAAAGACTGGCGGACAAAGTAAATTACATGCTGGATTCTCATTAGTATAGGAAATCTTCCAACTTCCCTCATACGTAACTGACTGACAGATGTACAAACAAAGTGATTTAAAGAGTAGCATCTATACTAAAATGAATCCTGAATAAGGTAAATAATTTAAGCATGTTTTTTACAGGCATTAATTATTTTCTTTAATCAGCTGAATTGGATGGTTGCAAAATGAATATCTTGTGTTGTAAAGGGCAATCAACATCCAAACCAAAATAAATAAAAGCTGTACTTATAAAAAAAGTAACAGGATGTCTATTTGTTTGTCTCATGTCAGTAGCATAAGATCTCGCTAACCATTGGACCCAAATGGTTCTCTTTTAAAGCAAAGCTTCTGTTATGTTTACTATGGAAAAAACCCTGCCAAACAATTATACATTTACTTATAACAACTAAAATTTGTAGGTATACCATTAAACAGAAAATAATTCATCTTAATGTCCCTAAATGTACAGTACATGTATCGTATATGAGTTTAAAAATTCAGAAACATGTATTTAAGAATACTTCATAAACAAGGCCACTAATAACCATAGCTTGCAAAGATGAAATAAAAAGAAAAAAAGTATAAAAAAAAACAGTACAAAAGAATAAAAACAATAAAAAAGTGCAGAATATCGAAAAAATCCTTTTTTGCCATTAAATGAAGTTATGAATAGTGCAGGATAAAGTTTTCTAGTAATGGCAAGATCAGATCCTTCCATTAGTCAGCCAATAATAATCCTATAATTTTTCATTGCGTGTCTGCGGTCATTTTTCTATCAAACATTGCCAACAGGGTATATTCTATGTAAAACATATTATTACTATGTAAGTAATATTTGATATAACTACTTTATACCAACTTTTAGTCTCATATATACATATATGAAACTAATCTGTTTAGAACATGAATTTCGTGTTAAAAAAAGCAAATAAAGTTAATATCTCACCTCTAAGCCTTTGACACCACCCTGACGTACCCAACTCTTTGGGTTAAACTTGTTGGAAGGAATGAGGAGGAGAGTGTAACACCAGAACTTTGGTGAACAAAGTTTTTAATTAGCTTATGACAAAAGACAGGCTGCTAGAAAGTTACCATACCATTTATGCACTCAATAACTCACAACTCTACCTAAATGGTCACAGGTTTTTCAAGGTTAAGTGTTCAAGTCCCGGCCTTTGATTAAATTCTATGTTCTTTTTAGAATGTATTAACAGTAATAAAACAAGGATGACAACATCCATAAAAGCGAAGCACTGAAACGGGAGGACAAACGGACATTAACAATTATATAGTGTTAGAACTTAATTATCATAATATAAATTTATAAGAGTCAAAGCAAAATTGTAAGTAAATTTGTTGTAAAACTGCTTGATACAGGATAATTTTTATGGACTGTTTCGGTATGTATTTCTTGTATCCCTGGCAAGTTCGAACCCATTAATCCCTGTTTCCTTACACCAAATTTCCTAGAGAATGAGTGTGTTACGCGGCATTCCTAACTATCTCCGCGCGGCGCGTGGCTTGTAAACGGACAAAAGAAACGCGCACTTTTCCTTTGATTAGTCCCACGTGAGGAGCTACGTGAATGAAAATAATGTATTGCTTGAATATACATGCGCTCTGATGTGTGGAATATCTCAAATAAGCCTTCCTGCTTAGTTTGACATCATATGTGGTAAGAATTTATCTTTTAATTCTTGAAAATAAGCGTAGAATGGTATAATTTTATGAAGAAATTTAAATCATTAATTTTTCAACAAATAGACCATTTAACTGCTAAGTTTTGACATACGAATATTTTCCTTTATATTATTGATCATTTTATTCCAAAATTATCAATTTCTGATGCTGTTTAATATGATTCGTGCCAATTTAAAGTTTTTTAGAAATTTTATATTTCTTATTAAATTGAAATCACGCAACCTCGATGTTACAAAAAATAACAATTAATTTTATGTATTTAATTCTTATATTTTTGTTTTAGACTCACTGTTTTCATGGTAATAAATACACATTTGTAAACTTCACATGTTGGTCATTCGGAGGGCTTGAGATTAAGATTTCGAGAACGGCTAGGCATGGCGTTCCGAAACAATGAAAACAAGACAGAACAGATGGAACTAAGAACATTCTGTGAAGTTTTGTAAATGTGTTGGTTGTGATACCTTACCACACATTATTATTATAGTCATAATCAGTACAGTTAACTTTAGTGACAATTATGGGTCCTAAAAAGAATAAAGGTGAACAGTTGAGTAAGCGGCTGCGTCCAGCCGTTGATGCACTAACCAGTGAGCTAAATAGAGTGATGAAGTTGGTCAGTGATACTTCAGAACTTAATGTTAGACATCTCACTAAGGAGTCAATCCTTGTCCACGACAAGTTCGAAACGTTCGACAGCATCATGGGCGGTTTTAGCAAGCTTGGTTTGAGAATCCAAGAGCTTGATGAGTTTAGTGACATTTATTCTGATATAGTTACTGTACAAAAAGACTATAGTGCCTTGAAAGATGCTCTTGATGCTATAGAAGAGCTTAGTGACATTCAAAGTGTTGTTGATGTTGTCGGTGATAATTTGCCTAACCATCAGGCTGAACTTTATGATCGATGTTTGAAGATTGTGAAAGTTATTAAAGGGCCATATTTTCCCTTGCCTGATGCAATTATAAACACTTTGTCTGCTTTGATGAAACGGCTGGCTGAGGTTAAGCTTGAACCTGTGAAGCCACCCACGACGACGGCGGGTGCCTCGACAGCATCGCCATTTGTGTCACCGTTTGGCACATCACAGTTCGCCGCCGGTTCTATGTTCACGCCAGGATATATGAATCGTGTCGACGAACGTCTTCTTCCATCTTTCGACGGCCTGGAAGCATCCTACGTAAGTTTTAAAGACACTTTTAAAAAGCTTACTGTAGGACAAGACCCGTCGTATTTGCAATTATTGTTGAGCAGTGAGAAGGTCTGTAGAAATAAAGAGCTGAGACTCCAATTAACTCAGATTCAATCGCATGAATCTCAGTGGGCTTACCTTGACGCGCGTTTCAAGTCAAAGACACGTCAGATGCTCTGCCTTTTCAACCAATGGGAGAAGAAGTCTAAACCGTCGGACTCCAACCAGATTGTGACTATGTTAGCAGAGTTTGGTGGTGCAGTTAGCCAGCTGGAGCAGCTGACTAAAGATGATGAAGATGATGAAGTTACCACTAGCCAGTGGTTGACTGTGATACTTCTGGAAATGTTATCCAAGAAGTTGCCACGTGATTTTCAAGATAAGCTCAATTTATCATTGGGCTCGATGGATGTCCCAAACGTCCCAAAGCTGTTGAAGATTATTGAAGAACAGCGGGGCGCCATTTTAATGAGGTGTTCGACTGATATGGACACCCCCTCTAAGAAGAAAGGTAACCCTGCGACAGCCGCTACCGCCGTAGGTAAACCTGGTAAATCTAAGATGAAGCAGTCATGTTTTGTTAGTGGCTGTAATGATATGCACTTACTTTACAAGTGCCCAAATTTCATGACCTGTCAGTGTCAGACAGGAAGAGTATTGTGGAGAGTGCTGGATGCTGTTGGATTTGTTTGCAAAAAGGGCATAAATCTGTGGATTGCCCGAAGGCAGATGTAATAGGCGGTTGCAAAGTGGACAATTGTGGTCAGGCCCATAACAACCTTTTGCATGAGAGTGTTGATATGGCTGCCGTCGTCTATGAAGTACATACTTCCCCTGAGGCGAACCTAATGTTAATGTTACAGCAATTAGACGTCGTTGATATTAATCGCCAGAAGGTCCCAGTGAACGCCATGTGGGACACTGGTTTAACTACTTCAATGGTAACCCAGTCACTTGTTAATAAACTTCAGTTACCTTTTACTGGACGTTCAGCAAGAATTTCTCTAGCTGACGGTGAAGTTAAATGTTTCCCGACGGTCAAGCTATGTCTAGTTGATCGACACAAGAATTATCACATGTTAGAACCTGTGGTAGTGCCTCTCATTGGTCCTGAAGAGGCGATCTGCTCCATAAATCCTGTGGAGGCAGCTGTTTTGTTTGATATGAAACCTGAAGAATTTACTTTGGTTAATGGGCAGGTTGATTTGCTCGTAGGGCACCTGCACCCATCGATGTTTCCCTACTCTGAACGTTCAGTAGGAGAAACCATGCTTTACTCCAGCCTGTTTGGATCTGGATATTTTGCTGTTAGTGCTAATGGTTTAGCAAAGAGTAGGTATGTTGTCTGCTCAGATTTCGAGTTGGAAAGTGAAGCTATAGGGTTTTTAAAACCAGAAAGCTTAGATGTTCAGCCGCAGCCGACTGTTGGTGCTGCTTGTGATGCTATTATTGAACCTGTTGGTTCTGCTTGTAACGCTGCTGATGAACATTTTGGTTCTGCTAGTGGTGCAGCCGTTGACAACATGGCTACGGCGGGTGTTGCCGTGGTTATTACTGATAATGATGTTAGTTGTGCTGCAGTTATTCCTGATGATATTGGTGACGATACTGTCGCCGTTGATAACATTGTTACGGCGGGTGTTGAGCCGCTGAATGATTCGGTTCCAGCCGGACAAGAGCCGACGGGAGTTTCGGTTCCGGCTGGACAAGAGCCGATCAGAGTTTTGGTTCCAGCTGGACAAGAGCCGACGGGAGTTTCGGTTCCAGCTGGGCAAGAGCCGATAAGAAATTCGGTCTCGGCCGGACAAGAGCCGACGGGAGTTTCGGTTCCGGCCGGACAAAAGCCAGTAGATGATTCTAAGTTTTATGACAGCCACACTTTTATTACGTGCCCTGGTGGTGTTATGAATCAAGAATCGACTTGGTTGCTGCCAAGCTGGCCGCCCGACGCAGGGTAAGAAGCCTGCCAATGGCGGTTGGAAATATGGCGGGTGTTGCCGCCAGAAAGTCATTGAAAATATTCAAACCACACATATCTAATCTACAACATAAACTATTTATGTGAAAATGATCTTTAAAGAAAAAATATTACAAGTTATACATTAGGCTTGTGAAGGGAACCAAAATGGGTTCTGTAAAGAATAAGTATTCATTATTCAACTAATTTTATTGTTCATACCTAAGCACAAAAATTCTACAAAACTGTTTAGACTTTTAAAGCAGATTTTAAAAGATTTTGTTTCTTTAAGTATGATTTTGAAAAGCAAAAGTTCGTGTGTTAACTACCAAATGATTTTTGCAGAATTTAAAATACCTCGAAAAGTATTTTTTTTATGGTTCACGTTTACTTAAAAAATGTTATTTCTCAGATTCTCATATGAAATAATGCATTAAAGTAAAGAACACAACATGTAATATTATTATGATAATGTTTAAAATATTCCTCATTATTATTTTAAAAGATTATCGCAAAAAATCAAGATATTTGTTTAAATTTGTAAGCAAATCAAAGATTTTCTTTCATTCCGGAGGCAGAGATTCTTAACAATTCATGTACAAAAGTTTTCTTTCACTCCGGGAGCTGGGATTCCTATTAATCCACGCGTAAAGATTTTTTTTTCATTCCGAGAGCAGAGATTCGTAGTAATATACGTACCTAGCGATTTCGGACAATTTTAAACCTTGAGAAAATACTTTAGCAATTATTTTCCTAGGTATATATATTTTTCGTTCATGTTTAAGCATTTATAATAATGAACACGATGTATGGTATTATTAAAATATTGATTATTATTTTATCTGAATGCCACAGAATTAATTTAAGATAAACTATGCATATTTTAAATTAACTCTACCTTCATTTTATCGCATATATTAAAATTGAAGCAGTATTTTTTGTAAAAAGAAATTAACCATTTCTTAAGATTTGTAAGTAACGCAAATTTTCATACAATTTCGTTTAAATTTTCAAATCGATGCAAGATTTTTTTCATTTGAAATGCAAACTTAAGTTTTTGATACGTTTTCGCAAGTTTTTTCAATGATTTAAGTCTTTCCGGGACCAGGGATTTTTTTTCGCGGAAAATTTCCTAGGTGCCTACGCAGATATAAACATTTTTATCCTTGTTGGATTGAAACTTGATATGATAAGAAATTAACAAAATGAGAATTTTACATCATTTAAATATTTCTTTATGATTTATTATAATCACATAAATAATTTAATATTACATGCATATTAAAATTATTACTATTTACCTTTGAACTGATGCACGTAAAGAAAAAATGCAGATTTTTTTCGCCGATGAATTAAGTAGATTCTTTGATATTGATATTCGTAGAATTAAGCTTAATAAGACCGCTCTACGGTGTATCTTAGCTCTGTTTCCTCGGCCAGACATACCGCAGAACGGCAAAACTAAAGCATAAGATAATTTTTATTTCGATTGCTTTGATTGATGATTTAAAGTTTCTTTGAATTATTTCATGATTCTTTTTTATTTTTGATTTGATTTAAACATCACTAATTATGTTTATTTTCAGTTGATGCAGCCCTGCGCCAGAAATCCTGTTGGAAATTATGCAGTATCAAAGGTTGTGATGGAAAGACATAACGTCCGACAGGATAGCTGGAACATGGCATTATTTAATATTGATGGATTTGTTAGTTTGTATCTTGAGGGGTTCATTCTAACTGAGGCCCCAAATTGCCTTAATTATGACTGTTTGAATATGTATAAGTTGCTTTCTTCTTAAAACAGAGAGAAATTGCAAATTCAGCATTTAGAGAAGTTCTTTTCTTATATTGAGCTTTTGTTTTATTTGGTAAATTTAATTTGCATATTTAATTGCATTTTTAATTTTACGCAGATTTGATTCATGAAGATTTAAAATTATGAAATTTTAATTTTCCGAAGTTTGATGATTTTTTTACAGTCATATTTTATTTAGATTTAAGTATCTATTTTATTAAAACATGTTTAGATTTAAGGATCTTACTTATCTTATCTGAAAATGTTTAGATGTAAGCACGAGTATTTTTCCGTCGGAGAAAAATTCTAATTATTGAGAAGTTTTTATGCAATTTTACTTTTCTTTTCTAGCAAAAAGATTTAGTAGAAAAAATGTCATTATTTAATCTTTCTTTCTTTTGATGAAAAAAGTTTGAGTTGATTATTTAATTATTGATGCGATTTTTAATATAAAAATCATTTGCCTATTATTATGTAGGTACCTAATCAAAGTTTAGGTACTATTGATTATTAATTCATGTATTCGCAATTACATGGTCTGTAATTCTAATTTTAATTGAGATTATGAGGCCATGATATAATGAGATGTGTGAGTGGTAAATGTGCAATTCATGAATGTTGAATGCTTTTCCCATTCCTTATTCCTATCCTTATGTGGTAGTGGAGTCGGTTTGAGTTATGTGGTATTCGTAAGTTACCATAACCAATTTTAGGCCTTATGGCCATGACATTTTAAACTCTTGTGGTTTATGTGTTGTGAGATTGTGATTTCGTGGACACTGTCTGCACGCATATTGCAAAGATGAGGTATTGTGTTCGATTCCCAGTGAATAGACGGGTGTGTTTCGGTATGTATTTCTTGTATCCCTGGCAAGTTCGAACCCATTAATCCCTGTTTCCTTACACCAAATTTCCTAGAGAATGAGTGTGTTACGCGTCATTCCTAACTATCTCCGCGCGGCGCGTGGCTTGTAAACGGACAAAAGAAACGCGCACTTTTCCTTTGATTAGTCCCACGTGAGGAGCTACGTGAATGAAAATAATGTATTGCTTGAATATACATGCGCTCTGATGTGTGGAATATCTCAAATAAGCCTTCCTGCTTAGTTTGACATCATATGTGGTAAGAATTTATCTTTTAATTCTTGAAAATAAGCGTAGAATGGTATAATTTTATGAAGAAATTTAAATCATTAATTTTTCAACAAATAGACCATTTAACTGCTAAGTTTTGACATACGAATATTTTCCTTTATATTATTGATCATTTTATTCCAAAATTATCAATTTCTGATGCTGTTTAATATGATTCGTGCCAATTTAAAGTTTTTTAGAAATTTTATATTTCTTATTAAATTGAAATCACGCAACCTCGATGTTACAAAAAATAACAATTAATTTTATGTATTTAATTCTTATATTTTTGTTTTAGACTCACTGTTTTCATGGTAATAAATACACATTTGTAAACTTCACATGTTGGTCATTCGGAGGGCTTGAGATTAAGATTTCGAGAACGGCTAGGCATGGCGTTCCGAAACATGGACATACTTACATTTTTAGGGCTTGATTATAGAGTTGCTTCGCTTATTACATTATACTTTGTTGTCCCAGGAATCAATATACCAAAAATCAGATCAATCCGATGATTTGATCACATAAAAATTTGTTGTTAAAAAGTAAAAAAATCAACATGTTTAAAATGGACGTACGGACATTTTGGTAATGATTATAGAGTTGCTACGCTTTCTAAATCGTACCTAACTACTAAAGGAATCACCATGCAAAATTTGAAATCGATAGGACAATTCTAACATGCCTAAATTAACGGAAAAAGCTATCCGTTACGGACGTACTGACGGACGGACGGACGGACGTACGGACGGACCGACCCTAATTATAGAAAAGCTTCGCTTTTAAAAACAACTAGGTCAACATACTTAAAAGTGAAACTAAAAATAGTACAAGCGAACGCTTCTATCAAAATTCGTCGGAAAAATAAACACAGCTAATTCACTAAAAACGAACATAAAGCAATTTGCTAGCAGACGATATAGCTCCCCAGCACTGGGGCCAGATACAAGTGATAGAGTTGCTGCACTACTAATATAATATGATAAAATATTGTTCCATCATAATCTTTCACACATAATTTCCTTTCTGTAACAGTCTTCAGTCACAAAATTGTGGTCACGCTCAGAGGTACAGGGATAGTACAATTGATAAAAAAAATCAATCTTCACTTCTCTCCTCCTTCCTGTGTAAAATCTGGCTCTGCTAGCTTGTAAACATTAGTTTCTTGATAAATTTATTTACCATTATTCTTTTACCTTCTTGGTTCACGTTAAAATTATATTGACTCCGTGTGTGTGTGTCTGTTAGAATAAAGGAATTGGTAATTGTCTGTCTGAACCGAAGAATATCGCTAATCGATGAGGTTCTCCCTTACAATGTAGCTTCTCTTAAGTCCTGGGAAAATTTATAGACTTTTTGAGAGGACGCTAAAACCCTCCGAAGAGAATTTGCCACTAGAAAAAAATGACCCACCACATTTTTTGTTTTTACTTTTTCTTTTTAAAACTAAAATTGAAAATGGGGGGAAGTCGACTTCTATCACTTCTCCTCACCCTGCAAGTGCAAGATGTCTAGTCGCTTATACAATAGATATAGGATTCTACTTTAATTTGGGCAAAATGTCGAGTTATAATTTAATTAAAACTAGTTTTCACCCCTAGCCTCTAGAGGCTTCGCCCCATGAAGGTAGAAATCAAGATAAGTTGTACCACATGTTGTGCTATAGTTGTTGTTTTTACAAAATTTAAACAAAATTGCTTAAATCAACCATATGACCAACATCTTTATTTTCTAAAGAGTATAGCGCCCAATCGGTTACCAAGATTTTTAAGCTTCAGACAGACATAGGGCGGACAGACATCGTTCTACTTTGTATTGATACAGATACCACATTTATAGTCATCAAAATATTTCCTGGATAAAGGGATCAGCTTGAAAGTATTGGGGGTGGAACTTATTAAAGTAAGATTTAACTAGCTACATTAAACATTAAACAATCCCTTTTTACCTGGAGAGTGTGTGTGCATGTGTGTGTGTGAGTTTTTCCTGCGAAAAAAACTGGTGGACCATTTATTATATTGTTATGGCCATTATGCTAAATTGTTTATTCAAAATTGATGCAAAAAAGAATATAAAAGAATTTACTAAGTTAATATCATAAGATTTTTTCTCTTCATGTATAAATTTATTAAAAGTTATACTTTAGAGACAGAAATATGTCTATGGCTGTATATCAGTGGCGTGACATTATAATTAAGAGTAATTGCAATCATTAGAAACAATTAATTAACATGAAGACCGATAAACAAAGGGCGAGAAATCAAAGGGTTGTCTATCTGTTGTTTGAATAAAGGTACTAAGAAAGAGAGGGAATGTCTGATTGAGCCAATAGGAGAATCGCATCGGTACATACATTTAATTTCATTGATTGAAATTTTGTACACATCTTGTTACGTATGCATGTTTTTTTCATTTCACACTTAGATAAAAGTCAGCTGTAAACAGAATATTTTCTTAGTAGAAAGCTTTGCGGAATCAGAATTAATTGCCCAAAAATTTCGTTTAAATTTGAAAGCTAAGTAACGAGGTGGATTCTTAAAAAAAAGTTAGGCTGGCTACTTGCTGGTGAGGCAACATTATTTTTGTGAAAAATCCTCCAAAATCGAATAAAAAAATTTACAAAAATTAAATAAAATCTTAAAAGGGTTATTAACATATGATTTTGTTTAATTTTTGTAGATTTTTAATGTGCATTTGGATGATTTTTCACAAAAATAATTTTGCCTCACTATCGAGTATCAAAAATAATTTTGCCTCACTATCGAGTAGCGAGTCTATAATTTCTTAAGAATCCACATCAGCTTGAGTCGAAAGTAAACAATACTTTTGTCTGCTAGAAATGTTCCTTCTTAGATTTGACGAAAAAAGGGTTCAGAATATGCTTCTATTCTTCTATTTCTATTGTTGTTTGTTACTGGATCTCTGGAAATTACATAGAATACAGGATTATATATCCCTTTAAATGTAAAGGCATGTAACGCCTCCCCTCCCCTCTCCTTAACTTACTTAACTATACTATTATTTTTCAAGAAAGCCAGATTTAATGATTTAGCTGTCACCAAGATCTTAAGCTTCATTCGTCTGCTTTTTTTATTTCTAGAAGCTTTTCGAGGGGGGTCTGTAACTCCCCCCTCCCCAAAAAATAGCGTAAAAGCTAGGTTTAACTAGTAGGGTTATTGACTTCATTTGGACGGACAAACAGTCAGACTGACAGACATCGTTTTACTTTATATTATCCTATTATATAAAGTAGTAAGTGTTTTTGTTTGAAGCTTAAGATCTCAATAACTTTTGGACCGATTTAGGTTCTCTATTTAAGGAAAGCTTGATAAAGGTCTTATGATGGTTTTAGGCTATTTGTCTAGCCCCCTGTAAGCTCCTAGAGGCAATTGGTGCAGCAGCAAGTAGATGATAATAAAGTTCTGGTATCTGCACTGCAATATGACAAAATCTGTGGACCCTCCTGAAATATAGATATATGTATGTTTGGCCTAAAAGCACATTTTCACGTTAAAAGTTTGAAGAAATTAGTTAAATATTCTTTTCTTTTCTGAAATAACAAACTTGTAATCAACTTTAAAGTTTGGATGTTTTGTTTTTCTTTCAAATAAATCAATATACACTTCTCATATAGTTTTACAAAGAAAAATTAAATTACAGAAACGAATATTCATTACTCAAATTTTTTTTTATTTAAAAATAATGAATGTACAATACATTATAAACACAAATACAATTATCTTTATGAAAACATTAATAAATTAGAATACAACCATTTAAGCTAAATCAAAGTATCTTGAGTATTTATTACATCAGCATAAGTATATAATAATGACTTTAATGCTATGTCGACATATATATCACCCATAATAAATGCCGTATAGTTGACTTTAATAATAGTCAATGCGGGTGAAAACTGGCATGTCTGTCTATATAATGTCAACTATTAGCACTTTCATTTGATTATATATAAACCTTTCATTCTACATGTCGACATAATACTGGAAAACCAAAAAAAAGGTATATATTTCATCCGCTAATATACGTTTTTTTCTGTTTAAAAATGTTTAAAATAAGAAACAAACTACTCGTCTATTCTTATTTTTCTATGTTCACCATTTCTAGCTTAAAAAAGATTTGAAATCAGAGATAGGGGGGACAATGGGCTGTTTATTACACTAGTCCCAAAAGTTTTATAATAACGTATTATTGTTCGTTGGATGAACATTTTTGTGACTGTAGTGTATTTCGATTGGATGGCTCATTAAGTTGAGTTTTAAACGTTTCAACTAATAATTTTAATCTATAGAAGGGGTAATTTTGTTTATCATCATTGGGGATCTACATAAATTTATTGACCATTGTCTTATCCCTTTAGATCCCTGAATTAAAATCCTTTAATCTCTAGAATTGTAGCCTCCATAATCCTAAATTAATTTCCTAGCTAAATCCAACATTTAAATCTGACGATCTGTTTTAACAACATATAGTACAGATCTTTAAGTTTGGGTTTTAACTAAAAATAGAAAACTATGTTAATAAAATATTTTTTTTAAGATGTTTTTTTTAATCAGGATCGATCCGTCCGTAATAGATAGCTCTTAATTTAGGCATGTTAGAAGTGTTCTGTCCATTTCAAACCTGGTATGGTGATGCCTATAAAATTTGGGTACGATTTAGGAAGCGTATCAACTCTAAAATCGTTACCAGAAAGTCCGTAGGTCCATTTAAAAAATGTTTTATAATTATTTTTAACTACAAATTTTTGTATGATTCATTTATCCTATTCATCTGATTTTTGGAATAATGATTATAATCTAGCTTGGCATCTCTATATTCAAATCTTGGAAATAAAAATACATTCTTTATTTTGTATCCTGTATTTAAGCAATTTTGCAATAAATCAATGAATAATTTTGTTTAGACCTACAAATTAACGTTCTGCTTATCCAGTTCTGACACTCTGCCAGAGTTATTGTTCTTTTGTCCTACCGTTTCAGAGCTTCGTTTTTATGGATGTTTTCATCCTTGTTTAAACGAAGAAAATAACAGTAACAGTAAAATTCATAAATTGCAGAACATAAAAAAAACTGATTCAATTGAAAAACTACTTACCACAAGTAATATTTATTATTCAGCGGTTAAGTTTTCAACTCTTAAAATCCAAAACTAGAAGAAGAATGGAAAAATGAAGAATAAAATATTTTGACTCGTGTGTGAGTGTTCATATTCAGCTTTAATGTTAGAAGAATAAAGATTAATTGAGATATGGGTACCTCTACCTCCACACCCTCTCCTCAAGGGAAAGTTATGAAACTTCACGTGTTAGGTATGTAAAATACAAGGGAAATATAATCTAACTCACAAAACTTGAGAATCCGAAACCGACCAATTTAACGACTGACCATCCTAGTAAATAAGGTCTATAAGGATTTCGATAACTACTGAACCAATTGAGTTCATTCTATAGTAGTTTTTATAGGACCCTGGATAGTTTTAGACTATTATTTATACTATTACTTTATATTAAAGCCGTATTATGGTTTTAGTCTACTTTTCTGCTGTTTTTTTTTAGATTACAGAGCTTCTAGATGATAGGAGCACAGCCAAAAGTAGATATAAGGAATAAGCTTCAAATAAGTAAGTATTTCATGGTGCACTAAAAAAATCCTGTCAAAAATTTTTCGGTTTTTATGTCAACATAAGGATGTTGTTATGATGTCATCAGCATATTTATATGTCAATATTATGTCAGCCATAGCTAGTTATTAATAAAGCCATAAAGACGACATAAACTCTCACAATTTACCCACCTTCTCTATCTTTGTTTGTTAATGTTCGTTTGTCTGTTGGATTTGTCGACCTCTGCTTTTATGGATGTATTTATTCTTATGGTGTCATTAGATATTGATGAAAAAGGTTGTTTGTTTCGGTTACTAACTGTCTGAATTGTTTGTGAAGATTCCTTTGAACTTTCTTACCTATGTGCCATTATATTTTGGGATGTTGTCATCCTTGTTTTTTTTCTGTGATTTTACATTGAAATATTTGACACCCAAATGTTAATATCATTTTGCACAGTGTCTGGGGAGAAAAAAGGGGAATAAGAAAACAAGGATGACAATATTCATAAGCAATTGAATATAAGCAATTTAATTTTAAAAGACGGAAAAAAAGTTTGTTATTAAACAATATTTACAAAAAACTTCAGATGATTATATCCTAATTACGGAAAGATTGACGAACATTGTAAGACATAGAGTAGCTGCCTTAATAAAAACACTTCCAATTATGGATATGTCTATGATCTTTTTTTTTTGATATTCCATATCAATGGTATAACTAACTATATGACTCGAATTAAAAGTGATTATTAGTGATAAAATATTACTTCACTGATAATAATTTATGACAATAATATAAAAAATATATCGTTGACATGTGTATAGTGAGTGTGTGAGTGTATGTGTGTGTGTTTGTGCAAAGAGTCTATATGTATTTGATCTATGAAATATTATCCTTATAGAATAAGATTTACATATCAAACAGATTATTTCAATGATTCGTCATTCTGACACTCATCTAGATTATGCTAATACTATTCAAGACTCATATTCTACACATAAAAATATTTACATTTTTAAAAGCGAAGCTTTTCTATAATTAGGGTCGGTCCGTCCGTACGTCCGTCCGTCCGTACGTCCGTCCGTAACGGATAGCTCTTTTCGTTAATTTAGGCATGTTAGAATTGTCCTATCGATTTCAAATTTTGCATGGTGATTCCTTAAATAGTTAGGTACGATTTAGAAAGCGTAGCAACTCTATAATCATCACCAAAATGTCCGTACGTCTATTTTAAATATGTTGATTTTTAAAAATTTTTAACAACTAATTTTTATGTGATATAATCATCCGATTTATCTGATTTTTGGTATGTTGATTCCTGGGACAACAAAGTATAATGTAATAAGCGAAGCAACTCTATAATCAAGTCCTAAAAATGTAAGTATGTCCATAAACATTATCCTGAATCAAGCAGTTTTTCAATAAATTTACTTACAATTTTGCTTTGACTCTTATACATTTATATTATTATTATTTAGTTCTGACACTATACAAGTGTTAATGTCCGTTTGTCCTACCATTTCAGTGCTTCGCTTTTATGGATGTTGTCATCCTTGTTTTCAGTAGAAAAGCTACCTTATTTTAAGAATGCCTGTCTGTCTGTCTCGTGCTTTATAATGATGATTCTTATAACCTTTCCGCCTTCTCTCTCTTTCCATCTCTCTCTCTCTCTCCCTTTCTCTCTCTCTCTCTCTCTCTCTCTCTCTCTCTCTCTCCCTCTCTCTCTCTCTATCTATCTCAATCAATCTATCTATCTATCTATCTAGTTCATTAGTTTATTGTAAAATATCATGACTTTTTCATACTGCGTTACTTATACATATTATCATCCTTGTTATTCATAAGATTTATTGGGAATAGTCCCTTTCGTGACATCGCACTTTAAGGGGCGATTTGTCGTATTTTTAAAATGGCTTTTTATAGGTTATTTTAGGTTATGTTAGGTTATATTGGGTTAGGTGATTGCCCCACAGGATTAGGTAATTGGCACCGCAGGGTTAGAGCCCCCCGCAGGGGCTAGAAATAGGAGAAAACCTACTGTGAAAAGTACGAAGAATCGCCCCTTAAGGTGCGATGTCACGAAAGGGACTATACCCGATTTTTTTATTGATAAACAAGACAAATGCTCATAAGTAGCGTAGCAATACTTTAGATTGAAATCTAACTTTAATCTTACATACAGTATTACTTTAAGGTAAAGCCATTTAAAAAAAAACATGAATGTTTTATTTTCAGCTGGGAAATATTAATTTCTATAGAAATACATGATATAGGTGTTTATATGTAATTATCAACTAAAAAACTGTAATATTCAATCGTTTTCATAATATGATGAGAATTTTAAATATACAATTTAGAATTCAATGACCTATATACATATATATAGTAAGTTTTATACAAAGCTTTGCTATTACTTTCTATCTTATTTGAGTGAGCCAACAAATTTTAACATTTTCCAATTAAAGTTTATGTACTCCTTTCTCCTAACAACTCCCCTCAGTAAGTGCAGGGTTGCAGGGAAGGGGCAATTTTTAAACCATTGTTTTTTTATCTGGTGGTATCCTCCTCTAAAATAGTTATAAACCCTACCAGGACCTATAAAAAGCTACATTGATTGAAGAGGAAAACCATATCGGTTTAGCTGTTAGCAAGATCCTGTACAAATAGACAGACAGACTCACAAACATTCTATTACTTTTACATAAGGATTACAAGTCTGTTAAATAATTGACTTTAGTCCTATTACTTTATTTTGAGTTTATCTAATGTTCTCATCCCTTTTTCTATAGAAAGCTTTCCTCCTCAAATGTCCCCCCCCCCCTGTCTTACCATTCTGCAAAATTAATGAACTTTTCAACTCCATTGATGATTTTTATACTTTTGTCTCAAGTGAGGGAGAAAGTTAAGCTTTCTTGTTTTTAAAAGTAAGGAATGAAAAGTAAACATGCAATGGATGTTCTAATAAAAAAATAACTAGCGGATGCGCCCCAAACATCTAGAGGCCTCATAAAAGAAAGTTAGAAACCTTTTAAACCTAATAATTTCGTTTAATAACTATTACGAATATTAAATTCAATAAATATTATAATTAATAACACTTTGACTTGAACATAGTGTTGGATGTAATGATTGTCGACCATAAAAAAAATCCAGTATTATTTTTTATCTATAATCAAGTTTGTTTTAAGAAACTGTTGCAAGAAATCATACACATATAACAATCTTAGTATTCGATTTTATTATCTTACTATACTCCTGAACTATGATAACATCCACAAAAGCAACTAAAACTATCAGCTAATGTTCTTATGCTATAAAATGCTCAATGTCTGTTCCAACGTACAATACCTATTAATAGAAAAGATTTAAACAAATGCAAGCGACAAGCCCTAAATAAAGTGTGTGTTAAAGGTATGCAAATAATACAATAATAGATGAATGTATGAAATAATGAGCAGGGCTTTTCCATTTGTTTAATGATCTCTATAGGTACCATCATGATTTAGGAATACAATACACACATACTTTTACATAGAACTGGCAGAACTGCATATGTATTTTTCTTGGGTAATTCTTTCCATGTTTCTGGAATAGTAATTTATCGCGTCGTATTATATACAGCTTTCGGATATTAAAATAAAGATTATAAGATTAAACCCAGTTTTGTTAGCCCCATGGGGTCGAAGGCTCGGGCTAAAAAATGTTTTTTTATTTTAATATTTGTTGAAAATTATCTGTAGTACGATGGAATACATGAATTTTCAGTATGACAGATTTTTGATTATTAAGTGTATTACTTATAGGTATGCTACGCAACTTAAAATATTTTTTTTCTCAGGTACCATTCTTGCTACATGTCTCATTGCAGTATATTGCAAAAGCAATTAACTAGAACTAAGATAATATCTTTTTGTATACTCTCTTATAATCATTTCATTTTTATATCTAATTTTTTCTACCTTCTTTGATTTGTAGAAAAGCTTTGATTTTGATTTGATATAATGCTATTGTAAACTTAGGATTAAAGATAATTTTTAATGGGTTTGTCTAAAAAAGCCTAAAACCTTCCTCCACGTTCAAAAAGCTTCCCTTAAAAAAAGTAAGAGAATCTATATTGTCTATATATTTTTTTTTAAATATGTACTTTTAAAGCGAGTATACAAAAAAATTCAATGACAAATTTCCATGATGACATCACGTGAAGGAGTTAAATACAGACAGAGATTTGTAGAGTAGCTTTGCTGCGCTGTTGATATGAGCCAGCATTTTATCTCGTGATTTTACAAAATATTACAGACATGCAATCAACTTTTAACTAATTAAATTTCTTTTTTTTCAGCATAGAAAAAGAAACAGGGAACATATTTTTGGATCATATGAAGCATATTTTTATATGTTTAAATTTTCCATTTTTACGACTGTCGATCTTCCTAATAATGAATAAAGGTGGTTATAATTTCTTCATGATAACACAAACCACAATAAGATTATGTAAGCTCAGTTTACTATAATAATTTTCCTATTTTTTTAGATTATAGAATTTCAAAATTGTGATTACTAGAACGATATGGATATTGTATTAAAGTTAGCATCTTTATAATAACTAGCGGCTTCGCCCCTAGCCTCTAGGGGCTTTGCCCCAAGAGATGATAAAAAATAGTTAAGGTGAAATTCGTAAAAAAAATAAGAAGGACCAATAAATCTCCTGCAAAAAAAAGGACCAAGTATATCTCCTAAAAAAAAAGGGTGGGGGTTGTTTTTTTTAGTTTTTTGGGGGGTGGGGATGTCCCACCCCCCAGGAAAATAGCTTAAAACTATAACAGGACCAGTAGGTATAATCCCTGAAAAGAAGAGCCCAATCGGTTCAGCGGTTACTGAGATCTTAAGCTTCAGACGGACAGACGGACAGACGGACAGACAGACAGACATTATAGATATATAATAAAGAATATACAAGCAAAAACCTCAAAAGTTAAGTAGCTTTTGATGGGATAAGGGAGAATATTGTGCTTTACTTTAAAGCCGCATCTAAAGAGCCATAATTATTTTTTTGTCAAATATACTTCGTATTTTTCTAAAATTTTAATAACCTTTATTTTTATCTGCCTATGATAACTTAGTAGAATCAGAACATTTTAGGGCCAAAATGAGGAATCTCCTATTATTAAAATTAGGGCAAATTGTATTATTAGAAATTATTTCTGTTTGCTTAGGAAACTTTTGTACCCTCAACACCAAAAATGCAGAATAACCAATTGGGTAAATGATGTGAAAAGGCAATGATCTGCTTAGCTTTCCTTGGATATAAGCTTGGTAGGATAGTTGGGATAGATTAACCTGAATTCTATCCAAATCTTTTAAACTTCCAACATTCTACTTTAGTAGTAGAGTTGCTACAATAGAGAACGGTAAAAAAAGGGATATAAAACTTATATTTATATTTTGAATCTTTGGCAAAATACCGATACATTATTTTTCCCCCCCACACTGTTGTAAAACCTTTCAATTAGTAGCACATCTCAGGTATAAGGTATAACTAACAAGCGAAAAAAATCTAAAATAATATAAAAAAATTGGAGAGGTCGTCAATTCTACGAAGTGTTGCCCCCCAACGACAGCTGAAAACCACGTATAAGTTTCGTTTTTTTTTCGAATTAATTTCGTTATTGGTATATGCTGAGTACATCTTCTTTGAATAGTTTATAATTCTATTAGCAATCAAGAAAAATTTCATATTCAGTGATTTATACACAATACCTCTTTAAAACATATTATTGTTTCGTAAGCTTTCGTTTTTCCATAATCTAATGTATATGAAAACTCCATACTGAACTTTAAATTGTTATTTGCTTGTTAATTCTGTTCTTTTCATGTACATACTTATTCGTGTATGGATATTTAAGGACTTTAATTAGATTCTCTCTCTCTCTTTCTCTCTATAGTTGTATCTCCATTAGTTTACTTTAGTTTTACTTGGAGAGATATATTAAGAATTTAAAAGTTGAGTGATACTTCAAGTTGAATACAGATAATCATTTTATATACTTATACACTTTTCAATCTTAAATATATACCTATATAAGTAGACTAATTTAGTATGCATATATATTTAACAGGTTTTGTAACTTAAAAAGTCAGAGTTTTGCAATTTAAAATGTATGTAGGCTCAGGAAATTAGAAAATACAGCTTTTCTTAAAATGTCTACGGTATCATCCTACTTGTAAAACAGTAAGCAATTTCCTTAACCTATTAAGTTCTCCTTTATTGATAAGCTTCAAATAGGTCCCTAGTTTTAAGCTATTTTATTTTTAGATGTCAGTCTTGAAATGATTTCAGGTTCATGTTCTTATCTTAAAACCTTGTATTTTCCAACATTATTTAAAAACCTTTATATATCTTTTCTTTACAAATTATCTTTTTAGAAAATAATGTACATATACCTCCAGGTATTATATTTCTAAATATCTGCATGACTGTGCCTGTCTTCCAGTTTGCCTTCCTGCATAGAGATGTGTGTATCTGTCCGCCATATAGCCTGCCTGCATAGAGAGGTGTGCCTGCCTGTATGTGTATATCTGTGTTGTGTCAGGAACAATTATTGATAACTTATATATTTGCCCTTTTCCTAATACAATTTTCTTCCTATTATATATCAATTATTCATAGCACAATACAAAAAAAATTTTAGAAACTATTTTTATGTTATCATATAATTTTTAAATGGTATTGTATTGCAAAGGGCATCGTGTTTTTATGAAAATTTATGATTTTTATAAATTTTTAATGTTATTATTTATTTTCTATGAGCAGTAGATAAGAAATAAGTAATAGATAAGAAATATCTTGGCCTAGAACAGGCGTATTTCTGTGTATGCACAATTGAAAGATACTTATCATTAAGATAGGATGAATTTATTTCATTTTACTATTAAATGCCTTGCAAATTTTTTTTATTTTTCGATTGACTCCCAACTTTTTTTGTAAAACTTTTTTTTAAATAATAAGATTTTATTAAGCAGTGAAGCAATTCTATGCTGAAAGAAAGTCCATTTGTTTGTTCAAAGTCTGTAAATGACATAAAAGCAATTCAACCATGTTGTTAAGTATAAAAATTAGAAATTTAAAAACATAAACTGTTTAAAATGAATTATTGAAAAATTCTCAAATGGAACTGTAGGAAAAATGTTAAAAAATGATAAAAATACTGCCTTTAATATAAAAGTATGAATATTATGAGAGTAATTATTATGAATAATTGTATGTTTGGTCTTGCCAAATACAACTCATAATATCCAATAGTTTTCTGAAGTATCGGGATGTTTGTATGTCTATGTAAGTATCTTACTAGTGTTGGCTCAGATTTCCACTAGAATATAACTGTTCTTAACAAAAATTTCATCTTGATTAATAGCCAAAGAATGATTTATTCTTTATTATTTAACTAGCGGCTTCTTTTTTTTAGGGTGGGGGGTGTGTCACCCCCCAAAAATATAGCTTAAAACCAACCCAGAACCAGTAGGTATATTCCCTGAAGAGTAGAGCAAAATCGGTTTAGTGGTTACTGAGATCTTAAGCTTCAGAAAGACAGACAGACATCGTACTACTTTGTATTATGGATAGTGGCTACACCTGAGGAGGGCGGAGTTGAATACGAGAACCCAAATTTTTATTTTAGATTTAATTTTTTTAAAGATTTTTTGGGGGTGTCCAAACTCCCCTCCATTTATAATTTTAGTTTTATAAATAATATTTTCTATGGGCGATTTCCCTTGGGAGGGTTGCGGTACCCTTACCCAAATTATACAACTTCCCAGGACCTATGAGAAGCTACCCTGTAAAGGAGAATCATATAATTTCACCGGTTAGCGAGATCCTTTGGTACAGAAACACATACAAAGACATCCTGTTACTTTATTAATTGCCAATGCTTCTATATTTGTAGGGGTTAAGAAATTCGGGAGGGTAGAAGGTGAAAAAAATTCACTTTATCCCCCTTCCCCTCCATAGTAAACATAAAAAAAGATTTTTAAGAGCTGTAATACCATAAAACATTATCAAAATAAAAAAAAAACGAACATATTCTTCTAATTATAGAATCTCAGGAATCTCACTAAATGTAAAATAAAATGTGGACGCAACCCTTTTAGTTTTATACATATACATATACTTTAAGTTAATGAAAAGAGGGTGAGAGGTAATGATCTGAAGGAAGTCACCACGGATAGGATATATGAAAAGCAAATTGGGATTATTTTAGCATTTTTTAGCTGATACATATTTAAAGAGAGAAAAAAGGATATTTAGCAACATTACTAATTCAAAAACATGTTTTTTATTATTGTAAAACAAATGATGATTTGTTATTATACAGTGTATTGGACTTATCAAATAACTATAACATGTTTTTAAATAACTTGATCACTCTATGTTATTTGGACATACACCTAAGTACTATGTAAAAGTGTAAGCATATGATTTATATTCAAGCTTTATCAGACAATTATTATTTTGAGTTTTGTATAAATTTTGAATATCCCTAAATTTAAATTTAAAGGAAAAGACTAAAGGGGAAGAACGATTAGCAAATATATAAATAAATTTAGCAAGATAGACAGAGAAAGGGAGAAAGAGAGAGAGAGAGAGAGAGAGAGCGAGAGAGAGAGAGAAAAAGAGAGAGAGAGAGAGAGAGAGGATTAGAGATAGTTTAAAACATATTTTGGTTGGTCTGAGCTAAGCACACCCAGGGGACATATAATCTACCCCATGTATTCATGAAATACTTTTATGCAAATTGAAATATTCTTGGTTATTTTACAACCTTCCGTAGTTTAGCACTGGGGTTTAGCAGCCATAGGGGAAGACATGTATATGGGGGAAAGAAAGGGGTTGAACGGAAACTAAGGGCGTTGAAAAATTACTTCAATTTTGTCTCCCCTTAGTCAAGCATGGATGATCTTAGATAGGGTGCTTGGAATTATGTTTGTTCAGGTTGATTTTTATCATCTATATCAAATCGCGTAATTACATAAGGTAAACTTACTAGATCAATCAATAATTGATGCTATCAAAGGCTTTGTGAAAATCAAATTTTAAAAATGATATAAATCTGTTTTTTTTTTCATTTTCAATTTAAAATTGCGAATATATTGAAAATAATGACCCAAAAATTTTTAAAAATATAGAATATAGGGATTTGTTAAATTTTTGAATTGACTCTTACTTCTATAAGAGGTTCAAATTCAACATTGAAATGCTTATCTTAACAATACATTAAAGATAAATTTTGGATTTTTCTGAAACATAAAATATTTGTAAGTTTTACAATTGTTTTTTATCTTTTATATTGTCCAGAAAGCCTGTCATTTTTTTTTGGGGTGGGGGGAATAAAACTTCGGAGGGGTAATACAGTAATTTAATACCCCTTCTTTTTGTTAAGGAAGGTAAAATTTTATTATTATATGTGTAAAACTAGCGTCTACGATCCTTGCATCTGGAAGCTTTGTCTTCTAAGAGATAACTGGAGGGGGTAGAGAGATTTACACCTCCGTAAAAAAAGTTTGTCTGTATTTTTTATGTTCTGGATGGAGTTTTTTTTACCTGAATTTGGCACGATTAGAACGCTATTCTATGTCCTCGCCCTCAAGTAGAATTAGCTCTCTTAATACTATGATATTTTACAGATGTCCTTGGATTAGATTTATTAGATCAGCTACTATTTAAGATCCTACCTGTTTTACGTGTGTGTTAATGTGTGCTTGTCAGTGTGTGTGTGTGTGTGTGTTAGTGTTTGAATGTGTTTGTGTGGGTGTGTGGTGATGCATAATTAGGTAATGAATGCATATGAATTATAAACTGATGCACACTTGCATTAAGTTTCCACCAACCAACAAAGTCTCAAACCCTATACAAACACCCCCCCCCCCTCCCTTACCCATAGCACCCCCGCCACCCCTAGCACCCCTCATGCACGAATATTCCATGAAATTGTATCCGAAACTGGGGCAAATATCCATATACACAGTGTGGCTTAGCTCTGATACTTACTTGATGAGATAATAAACAAGGATGTCTACAAACTTAGCAAGGCAAATACAATTCAAACAAGTTGATGAAGCAGGATTTAGTTCGGTTTTACTACAAACAAGATTGAAAATATCCAGAAGCAATAGTCTAAGGTTTATTCTTTAAAAAAATTAGGGTCGTTGCCTCACCAAAATTGTTTGATTTTGGATGATTTTTCACAAAAATAAATTAGGTGAGGCAATGAATTAGCGACCCTAATTTTTTGAAAAGAATCACCTCTGTACGTTGTCTGTGTGTCCATACTGCCAGATAATTTTCAAGGAATTACACCTCTTTGTCACCCAAATTTTTAAATCTAATTCAATGTGGTAGGTTAACAAACTCTACCCGAGTCATAGATATATAGCAAAAAGATTATAAAATTTATGGGGAAAAAAGAGAAGAGACACATGGATAGAACAATGAACAAAAATTAATCTTCCAAACAATTCTATCAATTTTTAATTCAAGAGATCGTTGGCAATACAAAATTGATTTAAATAAGCGAAGCACAAATAATCCAAAGTTTGTCGGACACCTTCAAGAGAGAGATTTTAAACTTTGAAAAGTAAGCAACTTAAAGAGAACTTTAGAAATATTTCTGTATAATATATAAATGAATAAAATATATATTTTTTTATTATTGCTGTATCTTTGATAAAAAGCATTATGAAGCGCTTTGTATTTGTTAACTCATAGAAAATATTAATTATTACAAGAAACTTTAAACAAAGAAAAACAGGAAACCTAAATAAAAAAGAAAAAAATAGGGCTTCGCAGCCGCAGCAGTCTCATCAGTTGCTCAAATGTTTAACTTAACTGATTTATGTCAAGGTTGCTAGTAGCTACTCTTATTCTCAACTTTGTATATACATTAAAAAGGCTATCATTTAAATTACATGGATTAAATGTTCTTTTTTATTTGACTTAGTAGCGTCGATACACTTTGATTTAAAAGCTTTTTGTCTCAGCTGCTATTCAAGTTTGATGGCTCGTAAAGTTTTAAGATTTCCTACACCAATGAGCTTATCAATTTAAAGTTGAAATGTGATTATTGTTGACGTTATTTTAAGAGCTTTGCTTCTTATGGATGTTGCCATCCTTGTTAATCTAGTATTTAGTTTTGAATGAGAGCTTACATACATATAAACAAACAAATTTGATATAGTGCAGTGAAGATATAAAGTTTATCTCTTTTATTTTAATTTTTATAGTTTCATATTTGAGGATGGATGGGTTTTTATTTCTTTTTTTTATCTGCAATCCTTCTTTGTACATTGTGTTTTAACTCTACTTTACAACTAACCAATATCTGTCACGTGTTATATTCTTTTTATTTATTTTATTATTTCAAGCGGCTGTGCTCCTTGCATCAAGGAGCTCTCTTTTCGAAGGAGTAAGGAAAGAAGGAAAATAACCTAAAACCAAACTTAGATATACAACATAAATAGCCTAAAACCATTTTCAGGAACCTATCAGAATAAATCTGATTATTAGTTATCAAAACCTTAATCTACAAACAAAAAACCTTACTAGTTTATATAATAGGATATTATTCTTTTGCTATTGCGCCTTCACAATACATTTGCAAATTTCTAGCTATGCAGCAATAGCTTTTTATCGCATCTTATTATAGACAGTGTTCTGCGGATATTAAAGTAAAAAGGAATAAAACTTATTATAAAATTGTAAAAAAATTTTGAGATTCTGCTGGCAAACCAACGTCTATTGTCTTTCTGTCGATCAATTCATTATATTATTATTATTTGTTTTAAATTGATGTCTTTCGTTACTTATGGATGTTATCATCTTTGTTTTACTAACCCTTTCAGGAGAATTAAGCAAACTGTCTTTTTCTAGTTTGTAAATTACCCCTTGGGCCAGGTTTGTGGTGAAAACTTTGAATAAACACAAATGTCATCTTGGGGGAGTTGGGGAATTTTACATCAAATTTAAATGTTATTTGTATAGCTCCTTTTCCTAGGATTAAAAGTGTTATAGCTACTCTATTTTACAAAAAAAAATCGTTCAGTTGTTTGTTTGTCTCATTATAATATAACAGCTGCGCCCCTAGCATGTAGAGGCTTTGTATTTGAAGGTTTAGGGAAAGGCAAAAATTAGCCTAAAACCATTTCAAGATTTAAATCTAAAAATAAAATAGCATAAAACCACCCATTAACATATGTTAAGCATTTCTAAAATGATTCAGTAATTGTCTTTGACAGTTTATTATTCAGTTGTACTTTGTTTTCTCATATACCTTCAATGGTGACTAAAATGCGAATTGGCCATCGAAGCTGAAAAAATGTCTGCGGCTTCGTATTTTGCCAATTTGTATCATCTTTAAATTAATGCTTACAGTCAATTTCATATTATTATGTTGATTAACTTCTGGTTTTATAATGTGGTTGTGGTTAGAATACATAGCTTACATGTTATATCTTGCTAGGAAATAGTTAGGATGTCTCAATGTCTATCAAAATTAGCTAACCACTGGACCTACTTGGTATCATTTTACAGTAAAGCTTTATATGTATACCGATGATTTTTTTAATTTATTTTTTTCACCATTCTAAGAGAATTAACATTGAAAAATAAAAATATTTAATAGAAGAATCTCCACAAATTTATCCAAGAATTTTTTTTTTATTTTTAAATATTATGACCGCCACATCCCAACTGTTTCACTACTAACCATTTGATTGCAAGTAGCATGAAAGAGTTAGTGGGCAAAGTATTTCTGCATAATTTACCAAACTCGTTTGTTTACCCAGTATGTATGTATATGATATATGTACAGTTGGATTAAAGGACCCACGGATCAGGCAGTAGCACAGAAACCAGAGTATATACTACAATAGATAGTATCAAGAAATAATCCACAAAGATGATCAAAAAAATGCTTAACATTCATTTAGTGCAATAAAACCTCCCCCCGATTCTCTTGTAACATATTCTATAACAAGGATGACAACATCCATAAAAGCGAAGCTCTTAAACGGTAGGACAACGAACATTAACACTTGTACAGAACTGAAAATGCAGAATATAAATATATAAGTAAACAAATTTGTAAGTAGATGTGCTGCAAAACTGTTAAATACAGGATACTGTTTAAGGATATACTTACATTTTAAGGACTTGATTATTTTTCGCTTATTATATTGTAATATTATTGTAATAGTAATCAGAATTCTAAAAATCAGATGTATAGGATAACTATGTCATATAAAAAAAAAATATTAGAAAAGTTGAAAAGCAACATGTTTCAAATAGACGTACGGACTTTCTGGTAACGATTATACTGTTGCTGGGATTCCTAAATTGTACCTAACTGTTCTAGGAATCATCATACAAAGTCGCTTATAAAAAGAACTATCTTTGATATGAAGTTCCAGTTTGAAATGTAGGCTGAATCATAATCTTTAATTCTAAAACATAAGATATTATTATATGCCATTGGAATTGATATTCTTTGTGAATTGTAAAAGATTTATTCTTAATCTTATACATGACGATACATAACATTATATGATCTGGTTTCTAAGGTTCTACATGACCCATTCTTTCGACTTCTAGTATGTATATAAAATATATAATTTACATGATATTGTATGAAGTATATAACCGTACATAAATCTTTGTACTCAAAACTAGACTACAAACGGCCACAAAAAAAAGGAAATAAGGAAAATAAATGTGTACATTTGAAACTACTATTTGTCCTATTAAAAAAAACACAAAAAGGGACAAAAGTCGGACATAACATTAAATAGGTATTATACAGGAATGTTAAAAAGTATACCTATCAGTCTTAACTTTATATGGACAACGTTCCTGGTGGGCTCTTACCAAGCAGAGCCCTATAATTACAGATAATTTCCCAAACCTAACCATCCGAAATATGTCCAAATATAAGGTTTCATTTCAAAATGCGTGAAAGGGAACCCTATGCCTAACCCCCCCCCCCCCAATTAAAAAAACATAATAGCAATGGAAAGTATTTGGTAATTATGGGTAAACGTTTAATATAGGTATGTTAAAAGGTTATTATAGTATCATAATCCACCTGGCTAAAGTTTCCAGAAGCTAGGGGGCGAAGCTTAAGGATATATTTAATATGGAGTATCCATGGTATTGAAAGGTATAAATATGAAGAAGAAAAAAACAAGGATGATAACATCCATAAAGCGAAGCAAACAAAAATTAACAAATGTAGAGTATCAGCGTATTTAATATTCAACATTACATAGAAAACTGAACCAGATTCCGTATTAGAAAAACAAACGGACGTACAGATCGCCCCTAGTTATAGAAAAGCTTCGCTTTTATTAAAACGAATATACACTGTTATTCCTGTAAGACATGCCTTAATACGATATAAAATGGTCCAACAAATATAATAACTGTCACATTATTTTCAGAATACATTACATAAAATTGCTTTTTTTTAAATGATAAAAACATTGTCTGGGTTTATAAAAGTAAAATGCGACGCGATTTGAATTTTGATTAGTTATGTAAAAGGTAGTGTTTTTATATTAAGTAACGTAAGTGCTTTGAGTTAGAAAATCAAATATACATTTGTTGTTTCTCGGCAAATTTTAGAAATTAAAACAATCCTTCTTTCTTTAAAATAATGATGCTAGCGGACTAGATCCAATTGGTCCCAAAACGCTTTTAGATAAAATCCCTTGTTGTCTTCACCTGGTGTTATGTTATTAAACGTTACAAACCAACAGATATCACCGGTAATTTGTAGAGTGAGCTTCGCTACTAAAAGCAAACACACACACACACACACACACACACACACACACACACACACACACACACACACACACACACACACACACACACACACACACACACACACACACACACACACACACACACACACACACACACACACACACACACACACACATATAGACTCATAGAGTGCAAACAATAGCGTAGAAAATTTGCCATTATTGGCTTCTAATATCCATTATCCAAAATAGAAAACATTTTTCAAGCTGAAACTTTACCCTGTCTGTTATTTTATTTTTATAGCCTTTCTATATAATGTTTAATAAATATCCAGTACACTTTTTGTGTACTGGATATTTAACATTTTAAGTAAATTGATTTTATTAAAAGCTTTCCAAAATAATTACCTACGGTTGCTATGCCCAGCAAGTGACATAAATAGTAAAGCCAGGGGGAATTCCGTCATGAAATCAATTCACAATTACGACTTCCAGGCAAATGTCAAGCAATTAATAGGCTTTTTGTCAACCTTGTATGAAGAGCTGAGAGAACTTAATACCCTATTTAATTGAGACTTTCAGACAAAGATCTTGCAATCAAAGGATTTATTAGATATAAAAGATCTGAAGTGCGTAACAATATGACCCTGCTAAAGGTTAATATTATCAAGAGCTTTATTGAAGTCAAACTGTATATAATTCAACTATAATTATAGGATAAAACAGTTTCTCGTATTCATTCGAATCCGGTGGATAGGAACCGGTTCTCATCCATACGAAAAACTATGTCTAGCATCGTATTATATCCAGCTTTCTACGAATATAAAAATAAAACCAGTTTTTTTAGCCCGTGCCTTCGGCACCTCGGGGCTAAAAAAACTGGTTTTAATCTTGTAATTGTACATTCTATATCCACGGAAAGCTGTTTATAATACGATGCGAGAAATAACTTTTCCTACAAAAATAAGGTCAGGATATGCGTGGATGTGTAAATAAATACACAGGAACATATCCTCTGTAACCAAAAGCTCTATCAGTGTATGATTTAATTTTACAATTCATATTAACTCAAAACTCCCTTTGTCCGTCTGTCTCTCCTTATAAAATTGCAGTTTTCGACACCATGGAAACTGTCCCAATTTTGTATAACTTTTGCGGAACATGTTCCAGTTACGTCATATTTTTCTTTCCCGAAAAAGGGAAGGGGGAAAGAAAAAAAGGGAAGGGGGGAAGAAAAAAGAGATGGGAGAAAAGGGGGTTTTCCCCATCTCTTTTGAAGAGATTTTCTTCCCCCTTCCCTTTTTGGGGAAAGAAAAATATGACGTAACTGGAACATGTTCCGCAAAAGTTATACAAAATTGGGACAGTTTCCATGGTGTCGCAGTTTTCATGTCAATTATGAAGTTATTATTATGGTCGATATGATGTCAGCCATGCCCAATTTTAATAAATTTATGCCATATATGCCACGTAAATATCTTTAAAAATTTATATGCTGATATGTCAGCAACGATTACTTTTTTTATCAAACTTCCAGGACAAACGCAGGAATGTCAAACGTCAGAGTGGAAAACGCGGGAGAGTATTTCTACATTATACATGTTTTTTTCTCATTTGACTGTGTTACGTTATATGAGGATGTTATCATACTTGTTACCTATAAAATAATTTAGAATCTACTTCACCTGTTTGAACTATATTGCCCGCGGCGGGTAAACAAAACTATTTTTGTTTAGTCAAAATAAAAGTTGTGCATTGGGAATTTGTATTTGTGCATTTCTTGTATTTAATATCTATTCTAGTCTATAAAGTATTAAGTTATATGTGTGTTTTTAGGTCCTAAAAGATCTCGCAAACGGCTTGATAGATTGTTCTACAATTTTCAGAAAAGTCTTTTAATTGTCCATGGAATGTTTTAGGCCATTTGCTTGGTGAGGGCTAGGGGTGCAACACCCGCTTTCCGAACAACAATTTGCATGTAAAAAGTAATTTTTTAAATATTTTTGCGAACTTTTATGTTTGTTTTGTCCATGTTAAAAAATGAGTGTACACTTTAATATAAGCATGGAAGGATAAAAGTATCAAGACACAGAGAGCCTCAACACCAAGCACACAGAATACAAAATATACTTTTATTTACAATATTAAAAGCAAATACTTACGTTAGAAAAGCATGCGATTTAGATGAGCAAAGCTACCTTTAACTTGTAACAGTACTATCGATTGGCATAAAAATCCAGAGGTGTCCAATTTTTTTTTGGGGGGGGGTAAAATTTTTTTAAGGGGGGGGTAATTCGGTTTTGGGGGGGGTAAAATGGCGCGCGAGGCGCGCCGCGAATTTTTTTTACCCCCCCCCAAAATTTTTACCCCGGGGGTAAAATTTGCATGGGGGGGGGGGGGTAATTACCCCCCCTGAAATCTGTTTGGCAGGGGTAAAATTTGTTTACCCCCCCCAAAATTTGCCCCCGGGGTAAAATTTTTTTGGGGGGGGTAATTTAAATTTTATTAAAAATTTAGTATTAAAAATACGGCACCCCCAAATTCGTTTGGGGGGGGGGGTTAATTGCCCCATTACCCCCCTCCCCCCTTGGACGTCTATGATAACATCTGTAATATCTTTATTAAAAGATCACCAACTATCATGTAAGGCGTGTATAAAAGTAACATGATGTTTGTTTGTCTGTCTGACTGGTTTACTATATGATAATGCTAACTGCCAGACTATATTGTTTTTCTTTAAAGTAAAGCTTCTTAATGGTCTAGTGGTGGTTATGTTACGGGGAAAGGTAAATCCATCCACCCACGAAAATCAGTCTTGGAAACTTAGAGTCGACTTAACAACCATACCCCTCCCCCTTTCCTCAAATGACCAAAAGGCCTTAAGGGGCGTAGCCGCTAGTTTAAAATGAATTAATAAAATGTTGATCTTCAATCAAATTTACTTTTGCCATTAGTATCCCCCTTCTTCCATTTAAATTTTAAAATACTACACACTGTGATTTTAATTCCCTTTCAGCTTTCATGAGAAAAAAACATTTGTCTGGAGGTTTTTCTTGTTTTTATTGAAAAGAACAAATTCTCTCCTATAAACAAACCAGATTAAAGTTTAGAAAATAAAAAGATTAGAACATAAACATTTGAGTATAATAAGACACTTCCCCTTATGATAACTATTTAAGCAAAATGTACTGTTTTTATCTAGTTCCAGATTACAGTAAAGTATGCTATAATTTTAAGAGGTCAATACAAATGAAAAAAGCTTTAGAGGAACCTAAGATATACAAACAATCCCAATTTTAATCACAAAATGAATCAAGTAAAAACTTTAGATTCTTTCACCGCTTGTTTTAAAAGTTGCAAGACAAGAAATATAAGATCTGACAGAATTGCCCCCCGAAGGGGATAGTCATAGGAAAATTTCTTTTTTAAAAAAGTTAGGGGTATAAAAGTTCAGTAGGCAATTTAAGTAAAAGCAACAAAGAAGTTAATGGTTTGTGTGGGAATGTCACATATAAAAAGTCTACTCATCTAAAAACTAAATATCCTGTTTGAGTGAAATCTATATATCAACATGAAATCTATAAACCGGAAAAATAAGATCACAAGAAGAGCAATGGAATGAAACAAGAACTTTATCTTCATTGGAAGCGAAGATAAAGTTTAAAAAAAGAAATATAAAGTGACTCGGGTAAGTTTTACTGAAAGGTGGATTATTAAACTTAGAAAATTGTAAATTCACGAATCACATACTCTTGTCTGTTCACTTCAGTGAAATCTGTTTGTGTGTGTGTGTGTGTGTGTGTAAGTGAGAGAGAGAGTGTGTTGTGAAGTTTTCAACGGCAAATGTATTGTATAGATTATTAAAATTGCGCAATAACCTATGGAATGATTTAATAAAGAATATCTTTGCATCTAAAATGAATCTACAAAAAGATAAGTTAAATATTACCAGGGAGCGAGGAGTTAATGTCGATTTTGTAAATTTATAACTATTATGGATATACCTACATTTTAAGTTATTATAGAAAAGCTTAGCTTATAACACTTCGCCTAAAGTCTTAGAAATTAATATTCCAAAAACTAAGTGAAAAGGATTATTATCCTCCTATAAAATTGACAGGATGCCTGTGTGTGTTGTGTGTAGCAAAAGATCTAGCTGAACCGATATTGTTATCCTTTAGAGTGAAGCTTTTATATCTAAATATATCCAGATTCGTTTATTTTGAGGGAGGGTACCACCATCAAAACAAGAGAAATCGTCCCTGTAAAAAAAATCCCCCAGAAAAAAAAAGATTTTTCATAAATTTTCTATTAAAACTAAAATTAATACATAATAATTTTAAGAAATAAAAAATAAATAACATCAAAACGTTAAAAAATCATGTTATATAACTTTCTTTTAATGATCAGAGAGCTGCGGCGCACATAACTATTACATAAATCACCCTACCAAGATTGAAGTCGATAGGACAATTTTAACATGCCTATATTTACAAAACAAAGTAACGGAAAACCGGACTGGTTTTTAAATAGTTTAAAATATCATAGAGTACCTCAATACTGCGCTTCACTCCAAAAATTGTTGAGTTTAATGTATTTTGCAGTGTTTAATGTATTTTACAAATATATGCTAATTTTATACAAATCACACATGCTACGATACTTTACCACTTCAACCAAACGTTTAAACACATTAGGGATGTTTAAAATTTATCTCAGGTATTAAATACATTAGGGATGTTTAAAATTTATCTCAGGTATTAAATACATTAGGGATGTTTAAAATTTATCTCAGGTATAAAACACATTAGGGATGTTCAAAATTTATCTCAGGTATTTTCTAAATTAGGGGTGTTCAAAATTTATCTCAGGTATTATTTAAATTAGGGGTGTTCAAAATTTATCTCAGGTATTATCTAAATTAGGGGTTTTCAATGTTTATCTCAGGTAATTAACATATTAGGGATGTTCAATACTTATCTCAGGTATTATCTAAATTAGGGATGTTTAATATTTATCTCAGGTAATTAACATATTAGGGATGTTCAATACTTATCTCAGTTATTATCTAAATTAGGGATGTTCAATATTTATCTCAGGTACCTATTATCTTTTAAAATAGTCTGTGCATGTGAAAAAAAAAATTTCATATTGTTTAATTGTGTTAACGCCTTTAGAATAAAATATACACCCATTTTTATATTACAGGATCGGAGCTGCATTATAGTTTTGGAGATGCAATCCCCAATTTTCAAAATTCTTTGAACGTACGAATAAGACTTTTACAGAAATGCTTCGCATCTAGTCTATCCACCTATGTTTAATATAAAGTTTACACCATATAAGAGTAGAATCTAAATATTTGATTGACGTGCCCCGGCAATTATCAAGCACAACTCAGGCACGAGAAAAATTACTTTAGCTAGCCCCGAGGCACCTTTTGTATACTTTTATGTATTTATTGGCCTATCTTTACCAATATAATACCATATATGGATAATGCTAGCCTAATCATGGTAAATTGTATGTGATTTATTAATGTTATATGCTTATTAAAACATTATGTTTATTGTTAAAGTAATCATGTAACCATTTAGTTCAAGTATGTATGCCTACAACCATAGTTTGATTTACGTCACAAGTTTAACGTACAGACACTTTATTAAACAGACAAACGCTTAGATCCTTATTATTAGTTGATGTTATAGCTTGCACTTCTTAAAATATCTCAGTTATTTATTGACTCTCTAACCATCAAGTTCTTCTGGCTTTAAAGGTAATGACTTAGTTGTTTGGCATGCATTGTAGTTTAAATTTAGGACCCTCAGTACTTAGCATGAATTGAGCTTAGGCCTTATGTTAGAATTCTAACACTTAGCACAATTCAATGCTTAGGACTTGGGGCACTTTTCTGTCCTACACTACTTATGATTATTATCACTTATCCTGTACATATTTTCATACTTAACTTATTCACTTGTAATGTAAATACACTTTATAAAAACCATCTTCCTTCTTGAGTGCTTAATATACTTATATAATACCGATCGAATATCATAACCAACCATTTATTCTTAGTTTAAAGCAATATAATACCTGGCGTGGGTCTTTTGTTGAGCTACCACCAGCTCAACCAAATTCGTATTATACTTGTGGGAATAGAGGGATAAGCATTCTAAAGTGACGAGCCGACGATGAGAATGTCTATGTGTATTGCAGTAAAAGTAGGATTTTAGTAGTACTCATAGAAGAGCGATCTCCATACCATAATATTGGACAAGCGCCCCATTCGCACTACCAGTTTTAATGTTAGTCTGTTATGTTTTCATACATATGCTATCGGAATCTTAGTTATTTTTTTGGTATCGCTACAAAAGGCCAATTCTTCCAGTTATTATTAAACAAAATTGCTAGTTCTATTGTTTGCATATTTTTGCATAATTGTATATATTTAAGCATACAAGGGTAACGTTGGATGGTAAAATTTTACTCCTGTTAAAAAGCTATTCAATTTTAAAATTTTTGTGGGGGGAGGGGAGGGGGCAGTGAAAACTACTACACCAAAATTCTGTAAAGCGAAGCTTTTGTATAATTAGGGTCGATAGGTACGTTCGTAAAGGATGTCTATTGTCATTAATTCAAGCATTTTAGAATTGTTATATCGATTTTAATCTTTTTTTTAGCGCGGGGACATTTTCGTCCTCGTTTTCACAGCTCTAAGACTATAGCCATTCTAAATCTGTTTAAATAAAGCAAAATAATATTTATTTTACCCCTACACCGAATAATATTTTCAACTTTTCAAATATACCCATGATGAAAAAGTGCCAAATGCTATATTTTTATAGCTATAAAAATTTAAATTATAGCACTTTAAAAAGGGTTAAACAGTTCAATATAGCAAACAGACACACACACACCTATACACCTGAACATCCAAGCCTTATATACAATACTATACATTATACTTATTCAAAGCATCCGCGGATATTTGCTTTACTCGCTTAAACAAACACAATACATTTTCTCTGCCCATTTGGTTTGCATGGATATATATTTACCATGGGTATACAGTATACACACATTATACAAATTTAATACAAAATTTCCATAATTTCCTACCATAATTTTATATATTTAATATTACAATTACTTAAAAGTAAAACAACATTTTATCTTCAATTTTATTTTCTTTACAATATTACAATTAGGTATTTTTTTTTAAAAATCCACATTTTTGAAACTCCTGAAAATGATTATGGGTTAGATATACAGTTTTACATAAATAGCTTTTATAATTATATACTCCATAGTTTAACGGAAATAGACAATTTAATCAGTTTTGATTTTTTTTCAAACACTAAGCATACTAAAAGTTAAAAATAGGAAAAATAATAAAGCATCCAATATTTTTTGGGGAGAGGGAGGATGAGGTTATGTTTGGAGATTTTTTTCCGTAAAATGGGTTAAAGAACCACTCCAATAAAATAGTATAGGGCGATGATGTGTATCGGAAATGTGTGAAATGAGATCTTGATGGACAGACAGACTAACATTCTATATTGTATGTATTACACTTTACTATTACAAAAAATCCAAGTTGTAGAAAAATATCATTGTTTAGATGAGCATTAAAACATTAAAAAACAAGGATGGCAACATCCATAAAAGCGAAGCACTGAAACGGTAGGACAAACGGACATTAGCACTTGTATAGTGTCAGAACTGAATAATCATAATATAAATGTATAAGAGTCAAAGCAAAATTGTAAGTAAATTTGTTAAAAAACTGCTTGATTCAGGATAATATTTATGGACATACTTACATTTTTAGGACTTGATTATAGAGTTGCTTCGCTGATTACATTATACTTTGTTGTCCCAGGAATCAGTATACAAAAAATCAGATAAATCGGATGATTAGATTACATAAAAATTTGTTGTTAAAAAAAAGTAAAAAAAATCAACATGTTTAAAATAGACGTACGGACAATCTGGTGATGATTATAGAGTTGCTACGCTTTCTAAATCGTACCTAACTATTAAAGGAATCACTATGCAAAATTTGAAATCGATAGGACAATTCTAACATGCCTAAATTAACGAAAAAATCTATTTAAAAAAGTAAAAAAATCAACATGTTTAAAATGGACGTACGGACATTTTGATAATGATTGTAGAGTTGCTACGCTTTTTAAATCGTACCTAACTACTAAAGGAAGCACCATGCAAAATTTGAAATCGATAGGACAATTCTAACATGTCTAAATTAACGAAAAAAGCTATCCGTGACGGACGTACGGACGGACGTACGGACGGACGGACGGACCGACCCTAATTATAGAAAAGCTTCGCTTTTAAAAATTTAGAATTTATGTAAATTTGTGAATGCAGATCCCACCTGAGGCAATAGTTTTACTCCAAAGAGGGCTAAGCACTGCAGGGGCAAAGGGATTGTTAATGTTGTTTTGGAATGATTTATTCGTTTTACAGAATAAAAATCATACATGAAATAATAAGTAAAATACGAAAAAAGTGATAAAATATTAATAACTAACATATTAAACTAACTACACAATTAAAATATTAATGTTTCATTTGGTTTGATGTTTATATTCAGTTTGTTAGAGTTGGTTGGTTTGATTGATAGCAAGCATTTTGGGCAGGAGTAGGTTAATGTAGTTGGTGGGTTCCAGTTTCAGCTTACTGGGCTCTTTTGGGGACTTACAAAATTGAGGAAAAGTCAAAATTGTAAGGCAGTCTTATAATAAAAGACTACAAAGGTTCTTGCCAAAGATTTCTTAAAATTCACAATATTGTGACCTGCTCCTTGGCACAGGCAGGTAAAGGGTACCCCATTTTTGGGGGAGTCTCCAACAGAATAAAAGGGTAACATTTCAAAGGGATTGATGAAACATTATTAAATCTAATCCCAAAATACTTTCAACCTATGTATATCATAACAGAAAAGTAAATATTTTTAATATTATTTTAAATTTATTTTCTTTTTCTATCCCTTTACCCCTTGTTTGAAGGGGAGTGTTTGTATGTATAAAATTTTATCTTAAAGTTTCGAGTAATTATGGAAAACTTTACCAGGGTAAAAAATTAACCTCTTTATAAAAAGAATACAATTTTGTTTAAAAATTATGATCTTTAAGATTTTTTTAGCGAAGCTACTATGAATTAATTTCTTTTCCGTCCGTAAGTCCGTCCGTAACGCTATGGGGGGAAAAGATTTTTTTCGGATGCTATTAAAGAAAAACAGCTGACATTTTCAAGTTTTGGATGGTGATTCTTGTAACTGGTTAGGTACGATTTAGAAAGAAAAGCAACTCTATAATCATTTCCATAAAGTCTGTAAGTCCATTTAAAATATATCGATTTGTAACTTTTTTACAACCATTTTTTTATTTTGTTATGTTATATTTATCCTATTCATTTATACTATTATGTTAATGCCATTAAATTAATATTTTGCTTATTAAGTTTTGACACTTTACATGTGTTTATGTTCGTTTGTTGAATTCAGAGCTGAGCTTTTATAAATGATGTCATCCATGTTCCATGTTCTAAACTTGTCATGGTACATATATATTTAAACATTAAGCAACTCAATGAGTCAATTTGTTTTATATTCTCAGTTATTTACTTAAATTGGGAAGCAAAAGAATATAAAGATTTATTATGGGGAATATTTTGGTCTAATTTTGTGGTCACTTACCTCTGAACATTTAGAAAAGCAAAATTTAATCTAATTTTAAATATATATGTTCAGATAAATGTATATGCAGTTGCTGAAGATTAAAATATTTTGTGACTTTTTATTTACATTTTTGTAAACAATTTCTATCATAAAATAACAAAAAAATATGATATTTCTTTATAAAAGGATTTTTTTGTAGATACATAGGGTATACATCAATGAATAGGATAATTTATATAATTATAAGTATTTTTTATTTTTAGTTATTGTCAATTGTGACCTTTTAATTTTGTTTTATATCCTTATCCAAGTAAACTAGTTTATGGCGAAAATATGGAAAAATAATAAAAGTCCATTGATCTTTTTTATTAAAAAATAATAATAATTCAAAAATTTTTACATATAGAGTAAAAAAGTTATTTTTATTACATTTACCTATGCTTGTATTCGTGTATATCTGGTGCAACTAATAATGTGTGTAACATTATCTTGAAAAGTATCCCCCTGCAGCCCTTCCAGCCCCTCTGCAGCCCTTCCAGCCCCTCTGCAGCCCTTCCAGCCCCCCTGCAGCCCTTCCAGCCCCTCTGCAGCCCTTCCATCCCCCCTGCAGCCCTTCCAGCCCCTCTGCAGTCAGCCCGCAGCTTCCCAGATACAAATTGCATTTTTGCACATTTTTCATACAAAAATTGCCATGATCCCGTAATAAATGAATTTTTGCTAAACTTAATATAGAGATATTTTTACTTTATACACTGATATATTAGTGTTATATTATGCCGATAAAGTACGATTTAAGGTCAGATGTTGGCTGAAAGATGGAGTTGGTTTTCGACTCGTTATTTAATATTTAAATTACTTAGAATAAGTAAAGTGGTGTAAATTATCTTTTCAGTATGGCTTACTATTAATATCCGCTGGATTATAACCGGTTCTCAGGCATACTGAAAAATCATATTACATGAAAGTTCCTTGAATATCAAACTAAAAATCATAGAGTTAATACCAGTTCTGTTAGCCTGGGCCTTCGGCCTTGATTTAGAAACAATATCTGTAAAATACATTCATAGGTATTTTCTACTTATGTAGTTTAAGATTATTACATTTTATTATTTACTAGCGGCTTCACCCCTAGCCTCTAGGGGCTTTGCTCCAAGAGGTTTGATCAAACCAATTTTTTGTAATTTAGATTTTAAAAAATAAATCTAAAAAAAATTTTTTGGGGGGGTTGGGGGTGTCCCAACCCCCAAGAAAATAGTTACAAACCTTCCCGGGACCTATGAGAAGCTACCCTGTAAAGGAGAACCCGATCGGTTTAGCGGTAAGCGAGATCCTTCGCTACAAACAAACAAACAGACACACAGACAAACAAACAGATAGACATCGTTCTACTTTGTATTATAGATTAGACAATTATAAGAGTTATTTATGAATATTGGCAATGATGATGTTTATTACCATCATTAAAAGTTGCATACTAACTTTTATAAATAATGAACAATGAATATTGGTCTGTAATCTAATTAGTAATTATCCCTAAAACCTTTATATGGTAGTTCCATTAGGTTTACTGTTTTAATATTTCTAGTTCTAATATTGTATGCTATTTCAAATGGAATATTAGACTTTTTTAAAAATAATAAAAAGGCATTCATATTATTTTCCCCTCTCTTCCTCTCGTTGTCTATTTTTTTTTTCTGCTTGTAACAATCTGTAAATCTCTATCTATTTATATAAAAACAAGAATGACAAAATCCTTTAAAGCGAGGCTCAACAAATCAAAGTACAATGCATTTAATATTCAACATTATTAAATCACGTATAAATAAATCGCAATATTACACTTAAAGATTAATTAAAGGCATGTTTGACTTTTGACATTGTGCCAAATCGCCCTAACAACCAAGGCAAAAGGCAATAACTATGTATATATGCAAAACTACAATAAAAACATAACGAACTTTTTCTAAATTGCTCCCAGCTGTTACAGAAATTATTACGGAACTAGCAACCTAAATGTAGAAAATCTTTGCTTTTTATAAATATTAAAGGCCAGGAGGGGGGAAATATTACTTTTAGTTATAAATTTATTATGGAAGGGTGGCCACATAAATGATTTATCCAATCCCTCAATCCTATTTTATTTAATTTGTTGTAATGGGTTAACTATTTGATTAATAGAAATGTGGAGGGGAATTTTTATGGGTTATATCAAAGTTTTGATAATAATGATAAAGAATGTCTTTTTAGACGCAAAGCTTTATTATACTTTTTTCACCTGATTTTTAGAATAATGTTTCCTAGGACAACAAAGTACAATGTTAAAAGCGAGGCATCTCTATAGTCAAGTTTTTAGAATGTAAGTGTTTTCTTTAACAGTATCCTTTATTTAAGCAGTTTTAAACAAATTTATTAGAATTTTGTTTAGACTTATAATTTATATTCTCTTTATATTTCTACAAATGTTAGTTTGTCTTGCCGTTTCAGATGGATGTTCTCATCCTTGTGTCGTTTTCTTTTCTGTAGTGAAGGTATACAAATTAACAATATAGGGAAAAAGTAATTTTCTTGGCTGTTATCAGAGTTAGAAGTCTGGTTTTTTTGGCTTAACAACATTGGGAACTTTCCTTGAATCTTTAATGGTTGGTGCATTACGTTCAGTGTTCAATCCTTTTACCACTTTTTGTAATCTATAGAAGGGGTAATTTTGTGAATCATCAATGAGGATGTGCATTAATTTATCGCCCATTGTCTTACTCCTTTAGATCCCTGTAGTTTCATTTTACAAAATCATAAAAAAAAACTTAAATGTTACTGTTTGCAGCTTTTCATTTTTATTATTTTATTCTCTTTAATAGTTTTGCAATTTTCTACTTTTCTCTTTTTGATATATATACATATATATGTATATTTATTTATTGCAATTTACCTATTTATATTTATATATTTACTCTTTCTCCCAAACTTTTAGTTTTGTTCAAGTACCTCCCCTTTTTCCTTGTATTAGAGAGGACCAGCTTGTGCAGAAACCCCTCTTTCTACGGGGCCGGGGGCGTGCACAACCGTTGTTTATCTGGAACAAAAAGATTCATTAGTTGTAAATAGAATTCATCAGACAGAGAAAAGGTAAAACTTTAGGGAAAAGGGATAATTATGTATGCAATTCTAAAACCAACATTTTGTAAACCAAAGTTATTCCAACCTATTAATATACGCTGAATTACAGACATTACAGACAATTTCCACGAATGTTAAAATAAAAATCATAAAACCAATAGCAGTTCTGTTATCCCGGTTCTTCGGCCCCTCGGGGCTTAAAAACTGGTATTAATCATATAATTTTTTATTTTAATATCCGCGGAAAGCTTTCTTCTGTATATAGGACAGGATTGGTAGCCTTATATTTAAATTGCGTATTGCCTTACTATATAGTCAAATCGACTAGTAGTCCAGCTAGTAGTCTTTTTCTTATCCTTATACTAAAGAAACAAGATGTTTGTTTGTCTGTCTGTATGTTTGTACCAAAGGATCTCGCTAACGGCTGAACCGATCAGGTTCTCCTTAACAGGGTAGCTTCTCATTTTGGGAAAGAGTACCACCACCCTCCCAAGAGAAATCACAAAAAAATCGAGAAAAAAAAATTTACGTAAAGAGACTTGAACGCAACATAGATAGGTAACGTATTTTTTTTAACCAAACATTTAAAGTGCCACTAGAGGTCTATAGGGGCGTAGCCGCTAGTCATAAATATACTATTCTAAAAAATATATTAAAAGATTGATTAATAATAATGATTAGTAAAATCCATGATTATAGAATGATATGGTATAATCTTGGAACTACAGCAATGCTAATATCAAAAAGTTAGTTTCACTAGAATATTGTTATTTCCCATGCCTTTATCCTTTAAATCTAGATTGCCTAAAGTAAACAGAAATATAATCATTTTTTGGCGAATATTTGTTAAATTGTTTCAAAAAGTGGAAATGTGAAGAAAAATTTGAGAGGGTTAGAAGGCTGTTTATATTTTCAATGATTAAAATTAATGAAAGAAATTTTATTTATATGGTTTATAAGCTAGTCAGAAATCAATATTTTGATGGGGTTTCAATAAAAATCATTGTTTCTTGTAAAATTGTTTTTAAAAAATAATCAATAATGGCGAAATTAAGGTACTTTTAAACAAACATTGAAGAGAGGATAGACTTCCAAACAGTAAAGCTCAGAACACCCCATAAAAATATAAGGCCTACCTCTCCTTCTTTTCACTCCCTAAAAGTTTGCATTGCACTCCCCTTGAAAATCCCGGTGCACGCCACTGCTTAGAAGTATGTAAAAATGTCTAAATTAAATATTTGACTGAAGCCTATAAAGAGGAAAATAATAGAGAACTGCAACAATATACATCTCCTAAATTACAATAAAAGTGCAAAGACAAATAAATAAAATTAAAAAAGACCTTTTCATAGCAATTAACCTACAAACATTTAATCAAAAGAAATATATGTTAACCCAACTTTACATAAGTATTTACAAAACAAATAAAAAGATACCCCTCCCTCCCCCCTCTCCATCTGCAACCCCTATTATTTTTTTTTAGTTACTATGGCAATAAATAAATTTCTGAAGCTTAAAAAAGAACAGCCAGACCGACTGAGTTCTGCTTTTCAGAGAAGATTGGTTATTTCTTGAAATATATTTCTATTTATCCCGTCTCCCCCTCCCCTATCCTTTATAGGAGCTAGTGTCTTATAGACCAGTGGTTGACTAATCCAACAAATTGTTGTATATAGTCCCCAAAAAGTGATAATATTGTTTAAAAACTGAAAAAATAAAGATTTAAAAAATTTAAATTTTAAACGGGAACAAAAAGGACACATTTACATATTGCTACGACGAAGTCAATTTATCAAAGATAATCAATTTACCTATTTACGGAAGGGGGGTGTCAGCGCCACTTTTAAAATTGAAATTTGCATGGCCTGCTATGTCCTTTTTGGCCACTTAAAAAATCCACGCCTTGACAAAACCCTGTTTAAAATAGGCAGAATTCTATTGATAGCCATAAAAGCAATTTTTATTTTCTTTTTTTTCTTTATTTTATACTATCCTTAATATACTAAATTTTGTAAATCCCGAGATATAATAAAAATATTGTACAGGAAAAATAAATATATAATATAACATTTACAGAGATAGGGAGTGGCAGGCTGAAGAAAAATTAATCTTTCCTGGTATTTTTTATCTATATAGTAAAATTAACTATGTATGTAATTGTACACTATTTTGTGTGGTGATAAAATTATATTGAATTGGCATTTCCTGGTATCCCTGATAACCTTACTATAAAGACAACAATATTTTAATTCAAGTGAAACAAGGATGACAACATCCATAAGTAGCAAAGCTCAAAAAATATGGATAGATATCCGAAAAAAAATGAACTATAGAGCAGTTTCATAAAAAAACTTACGAAACCTTGTAAGATTTAAAACGTGAAAATCTAGGAATCGATCTAGCACCTCAACCAATAAGCAAATCTTAATGAAACTTTGTGGGTATATGTAAATTGCGAACTTATTTAATCCCTAAAAATATCAGCCGTCTATCTCGAGTAGGAGTAAAGAAAATTATGAACACTTAAAAATCTATGAATCGAACTAGCACCCCGACCAATAAGCAAATCTCGATAAAACTTAATAAAAGTATGCAGGATATGAAAGTATTCAATCTCTGAAAATTTCAGCCGCCTATCTTGAGAAAATCATGAAAACTTAAAAATGTAGGAATTGATCTAGCACCTCAATCAACCAATTGACGAATCTTAATAAAACTTGGTGAAAATATATGTATGTATATTAAAAAACATTCAATTCATATGAAGAAATGACCAGCCAACCCTAACCTATGGTAAAAAGGATAAGAGAGAAAAGATTCAGGGATCTACAGTGATGATGCAATGGCCGATATATTGATGTACATCCCCAATGATGATACACAAAATTACCCCCTATGTAGATGCAGTTTGTAGTTGAAACGTTTAGACACTCAACTTAATAAACCAACCAATCAAAATTCTACAAAAGTCCCCAAAGTTGTTAAGCCAAAGAATAAGAATAATAAAACTTTGGGTACTAGTGTAATAATGATCCCGATGTCCCCTCCCTCCCTTCCTTGAATTGGAAAAGATTACATTATAATTTGACCTCAAGGAAAAAAAGTATAGGAAAAGAATGAGAGGGGGAGTTGTAAAAGATATTATCAACAAATTTAGAATTTGTATTTATTTATTTTGTAAGATCATGTAAAATGGGAAGCTGATTTTTATCTTTTTAGTCTTAGTGCTTTCCCACAACTTGCCTGTTTAGCGCTACACCCCCCCCCCCCACCCTTATAATTAGAAAAAAAACGGAAAATAATTGTGGGGGAGTTGGGTAGTTTTTCCCCCTCATGTCTAACTAAACTCGCGACCTAAGAGTAAATTTCGCACAAATAATGGCATAAACAAAAAGTTTAAAACTGTCTTTTCTACTTTAAAATTCGCGAATTTCATATTCAGAGCATGAGAAACGCCTTGCCCTAAAACGCATTGTCATACACAACTAATCAATGGATTGGTTGTCTAGAATTGACGAGGGTCTGGTTCTTAGTTGTCATCAACCATTTCCTGAGATATTAATTTAAAGATAGTTGAATAATATATTGTAAAGAATATACAGAGTGAATACTGAATATACTGCTTTTAATGACTAATTATGTTCTGTAAGTGCTCTCAAATTAAACTTTAAGCCTCTGGATTAGGCAATTTATCTGAAGAACCTTTCCAAGTTATATCATTTGCTTTACATGCATACTTTGCTGCAATATTCGTTCATGCTGGTTTCAAATATATATTTTATATTACTATATTTTCATAAAAAAAAAACAAGGATTTAAAAATCATAGGCAAGTTTTGGTAATGATGAGCTAATCGCAAGAACATTTGAATTTGGTATGTTAAAGTTTCGAACAAAAAAGAATTATATGTTTCATTTTAGCTTTGTTATCAAAATATTCTTTAGTTGTACTATTATGTACTTTTATCTTGTTTTAATAGCTGAGAATGTAGTATAAATCAGGATTTTAAACTGAACATTTTTAGCTATCTGAAGTTACCCATAGGATATTTAGACAATTTCCAGCTAAAGCCACGAATTTCAGTAAGAGTCACAGCAGTCCGATTACGATGGAAGGTGAAAGGTCGTCAAAATTTTTAAAATCTATAATCGAAACCTTAGTAGCCAATGGTACTACCAATCTACAGCAACAGGCAATCTGTCATTTTAATCAGGGAGGAAGGGAGGGGACAATGGATCGAATATTCATATTTTAGGAGTCTCAGACTTTGGGGACTGGCTTAAAGGGAATGTGCATAAATTTAGCAGTTTCTGACTGGCTTTGGGGACTAAAATATGAATGACGTCACGAGAAATCATGCAACATGACGGGGCATTCTTATAAAAACTAGCGCAATAATAAAAATGTAAACAATAAACAAACAGACAGAAAATTTTTACTTTAATTGTTTTAAAATCATAATGAAAAAATAATTATGGAATATTTGTTTGCAGTTATGATTATAGATATTATTGTATTTATTTTTTTTAAATTAATAATTAAATTGCTTTTAAATATCTTTCATTAATCAAATTTAAAATAAATGAGTTATAAAGTAGCTACGCTAATAGAATATATTTTCTGCTGTTGATTAGAGCTCAGTGTATGGCAATATTAGAAAGATATAAAAAACAAGCGTCTCAATATACACACACATTTCTGAATAAAAATTTAGTGACACGTGGCGATTTTTGGTTTCCTTTTTTAAAAGTTTTATTGACAAGATATAATATAATATTTGTATCCTTTTATATATAGTAATACGTTTTTTGTATGTTGATATAGTTCTCCATTTTAGAGGGCATTACATTACAAGATAGAATTTAGTCTAGTGATGATTTTATAAAAATTTTAAAAGCAAAGCTTTTTATAATTTAAGGGTCGGTCTGTCCGTGCGTCTGTCCATTAAGGTTAGCTCATTTTGTTAAATTAAACAGATTAGAATTGTCCTATCGATTTAAAACTTTACATGATGATTTCTATAACAATTAGGTATGACTTGGAAAACGAAGCAACTCTATAAGAATCTTTAATATTTTTCAGATGAAATCTTGTATAAAATGCAAACAAGCAGAAAATGTGATACTGCCTAGGTTTCCAGGAGAACAACAAAATGGTTACGGTATATATACATTTTTTATCAAAACAAAGTTGACAACTACCAAAGCATAGAAATTTAAATATTAAGAAAATATGTTGTAATTAATGGAATGTTAGGAAGGGAAAGACATACAGATTGACATTTTTAATCATACTGTAACTTTGCCACTAATTATTAACAATTAGAAGATTGCTTTTCGGTTATCATTTCATTCTTATTAGGTACCTAATTAATTATCTGATTCTTCAGATTTTTTGAAAACTGATTCCTATTACAACAAGGTACAATGTTATAAGCAAAGCATCTCTATAAACAAGTCCTAAAAATTTAAGTATGTCCTTAAACAGTATTATCTATTTATACAGTTTTGCAACAAATTTACTTACAATATTGTTTGTACTGAAGCATTAATATTCTGATAATTCAGTTCTGACAATCTACAAGTGTTAATATTCGTTTGTCCTTCCATTACAGAGCTTCGCTTTTATGGATGTTGTCATCCTTGTTTAATTTTATTTAAAAGGGGGTCATTTAGAAGTTTATTCCACTTTTATCAATTTGTTTTATCTGATACTTTCCAAAATATGTTTTATTAAGACTTTATCAATAAAAAGTAAATTTTTTGTAACAAGACCAAATATAATTAAGAATTAGAACCATAAATCTAAATACAAAACTAAAAATATCCTTGAGACATTCTATTCTGCAACCTTTTTTATTCATAAACAAATTTTAATCAAGTTATTTTGTTTATACCTAGTGTGTGTAACTGTGTAGGTACGTCTTAAACTGACAATTTTTTAGATTTTAAAAAGTTAATCTAATTGATTTTATTTTTATTTATTATTTTGTTGTAATTAAATCAGGGTAGCCCCTTTCGTGACAACACCCCTTAAGGGGAGTTTCTTTGTATTTTCACAGTAGCTTTTCTCCTATTTCCAGCCCCAAGCAATTTTGAAAATACGACGAATTGCCCCTTAAGGGGTGTTGCCACGAATGGGACTATACCCATAAATCATTTTTGATTCAATTGTTTTATATTTACCTAACAATTCTATTGTGATATGATATATACATATTAAGAGATATAAGTTTTCCGGAATTGTAATGTAGGGAGTAGATTTGAAATCTGCATCAAATTTTAAGGATTTTTTATAAAATTTGTTTTTTGTATAATTCTTTATCTAAAAGCGGAAATACAAATTAAGTTAATTAATTTTGGCATCTGTGATTGGTGGATTTAAAAAATCTGCGCTCTGATTGGATGTCGTACACCATTCAACCAATTAGAGCGCAGGTAGTTTAAAATCCACCTATCCTATTGGTCAAAATTAATTAACTTAAAATGTGTTTTCGCTTTTAGATAAAGAATTTTACAAAAAACGAATTTTATAAAAATCCTTAAAATTTGATGCAGATTTCAAATCTACTCCCTACATTAAAATTCCGGAAAACTTTATCTCTTAATACATATATGTATTATTTAAGTAGAATTTGTTGTTATTTTAATAATTTTTAATACAATTGTTTTAACTGATTCTTGTTTATTATTTATTACGATTTAGAAACCATAAAAACTCAATTGTTACTAGAAAATCCGTACGTCCATTTATAACATGCTCATACACATATAATAAGCTGCGCTAATATCCAATAAAAAGTAGTAAGTTTTGTTTATATATAGCTTAAGAATTTGGTTACCGATCCGATTAAGTTCTACATTTTAGGGAAGATGCATAAAGGTCCTGAAATCCTTTTAGACTGTTTTTATCATTAAAATCTTAAGATGGTTTTATGCTATTTTTCTACGCTAAATTCTAAAACTAATGTTCTTTAGTAAATGAATTGCTACCAAGTTCTTTATCTTGATAATCAGAGGCTTTTAGTAAAGTATAATTTGGAGGATGGTGCATTTTGAATTAAAATTAATTAAAAAATGAATAAATTTCCAATAAAAGTTGCACTATCAGAAATACTCGTTTTATCTGGAATTATCTGGTTTTTCAACCTTAAAGTGTCACAACTATAAAATTGAATTAATTGCCCATTGTCCCCTCCCTTCCTCCCTGCATTTTAATAGATTGTCTAACAATTTTGAATCACCCCCCCCCCCCCCTCCTCAAAATTGGCGGATGATAAGCTCTGAAAAGAAAATGAATATCTTACCAAATAATTGTATTTTCTGTGTGCCAGACCTATTGAGTAAGAAATATGGCTTCCCAAACAAACTTTTAATTTTTTTTGCAGTATGTTGTGTGCGCTAAAGCTGGCCATTTTTTCTCAAACTTTGCATACATTCATCTTACACGTTAAGGACAAGTTCATCCATAAGTAGTAAAGCATTAAGAAGCTAACAACATTCTAGAAAAAAAGGTGCCCAACTAAATTGAGAAGCTCTTTATAGTGCCTGATGCAAATGACGTCATACAATACAATGACCAATGATACACAGACTAAATTTCCAATGGCAGGCCAGTATACATTTGAATTGAATAATGGTATGCCATTGTGACGTTATTATTAGATATTCGAGGAAAATCGAGATTATTTGTTTATTTACACTTATTTGACAGGTATTATATTGTCTTGGAATGACAAACAAACGGCGGGGCTGAGGGCCACCTTCTAATTATAGAGTAGCTATTCTACAACAAAAAAGATAGGCTATTTATTTTGTTAGATGCACATATTGAGAGATTGCAGGAATCAACATAAATATACATGTATACTGTACATTAGAGGGTTTTAAAAACATAGATTTGGTAAAAATTTTGTACAGATTTTGGTAGAAAATGGCAAATTTTTTCATTTCGTTCACATAATGAGTCAGCTTTGAATAGTTAGATGAAGCTGTTCTTAAGTAAATTATATCATGTAAAAAAAATTCCTATGATAGGGTGAGGATGACAAAAAAAGTTAGCCATGAATTGTTGAATTCTTTAAGACTAGTTAGCTTTTTTAGGAATAATATTCTTGGAAAATTTCGTTGCTTGTATTACTTTACAAAAAAAAGTTGTCTGTCTGCTAGGAAACCCTTTTTAAGTTTGACGAATTTTTGTCAGATGGACCATCTGGCTATAAAATGTCTATTCGTTTTTCGAGTATAGACCCTTTCGTGACAACGCTCCTTAAGGGGCGTTTCTTCGTATTTTCTCAATAGCTTTTCTCCTATTTCTAGCCCTTGCGGGGGTCTCTAACCCTGCGGGACATTCACCTAACCCAATATAACCTAACCTAACATAAAATAACCTATCAAAAGCCATTGTAAAATATGACGAATCGCCCCTTAGGGGCGTTGCCTCGAAAGGGACCATTCCCCGTTTTTCTCACAAGCAAACCCAGTTATTGTAATCTTAATTCAAAGAAAAATATTATAAGCATTATGATTGTTTCGTGTCCATTAGATATTAGAATTTATGATTATATAAAAGCATTTGATTTATTTAGAATTTTTACCGAGAAATATCTTTTAATATCATGAAATTAATTTAACACAACATTATAATTTTAAGATATCATATTCCTTTTTTGATCTTTTAATTTAAATTTGGGTATTTTTTTTATTATAGTACTAGCAGCTGCGCACCTAGCATCCAGGGGCCCTGTGATCAAACGGGCTAGAAAAACAGCCCAAAACCGTCGCAAGATTTAAATCTAAAAATTGACTTAATAAGCGCATTTGACTAAACAGTAACACACAATTTTACGGAAAATACGCAAAAAAAAAACTAACCTCTTTTGTATCTTTTAAGTATTTAGATTACTTTGAAACACGCTACTGTATATATGTATGTATCTTTTAATGTAATGTATTTTGCAACTTTTCTTGATAAATACTTACTCAAATACATTTAACTAAAAGCTTTAAAGGAATACTTAAACTTTTTGGTATAAGGCAAATTTCTGAAGTAATATTCCTTTAAACAAATGGATTTTGACAAATTTACTTAAACTATACCTGCATGAACTCTATAGTCTTATTTTTGCAAGAAAAAAGTTCTTTTGATGCTTATTTAATGTCTAATGTTTAACCATGTGCATAACTACGCTTTTCGTTTTTTTCACAGCAGCTTGCAGGCCTAATTAACCATATGCACCAACATACATTTATGGCCCTAGCATATTTTAATGATAATCAAATTATTCTTACAAATCGCATTATTTTAAACAAAGGGGTGCTAGTACAGAACCCTTCTGAGATTCTAATAGATTCTAGTCTGTTCAAGCGTATTGACGCTGTCTGTCTGAATTGTGTAATCTGTCAGAATGCTTGCGGTTGCGTCATCTCATCATTATAAAGTTTTCAAGAGTTAATGTTCGTTTGTTATACCGTCTAATTTGAGAGCTTAGCCTTTAGGGATGTATGTAAATGGAAAAAAATAATATAACCAAGCCAATTTTCAAATCCAATAGACCTAACAGGCATTGAAGTACTGACATTCGAAACATACGATGTTGTATTGTAGTGAAAAGTCATATATGAATTGTAAAAAAGATTCGCTTTTATTTAATTACATACAGCACTGAAAATACGACACACAAAATACAATAAAATGAACAGGAATGTCCAGGGGGGCGGGGGTAAGGGGGTGTCACTGTATTCCCTCCTTAAGTACATCATATTACCCTTCTCCCTTTCCTCATACCTCTCCCCCCCCCCCCCCCCCCAATAAAAAGCTTGGACATCCTTGGAAATGAAGTGAGGGTTACATAAAACATTTCTAACAAACTCGATTTACCAAATGGATTGTTCCCAGGGTTAGAGACAAATAAAGTCAAAAAAGTTTTAACAAGAACAATATTTTCCAAAGAAAGACTTAAAGTTCGACAATGAAAGTGATGGTCTTCACAATTATTTTTTTTTGTTCTTTTAATAATAAATCACTGAATATGATATTTTCATTAACAGTTTTTTAAATCTGAAAGGGCACAGTTGGAAGGTAGACAGATTCTTATTTCATAGGAGCTGTGCTTTTAAAAAACTGCATCAAAATTAAGAGGTTACACATTCAGAGGTCTCTTTATCTTTATATAAAAGTTACAGGATGTCTGTCTGTCAGTGTTTGTGTAGAAAGGAATCTCGCTGCTGAATCAAAAAGTTTTTTCCTTTAAAGTAAAGCTTCTTCATGATAGGTCCAGGGAAGGATTATAACCATTTTTGAGAGGGTACAACAACCCTTCCAAAATTTATAAGACTAAAATTTAAATTCGAGGGTTGACTTCCCACCACCCCTTCACTCAAGTACCCTTAGGAGACTCTTGGGGGCGTAGCCGCTAGTATAGTTTGAACAAGAATCATAATCTTTAAAATTAATCTTTAAGATTACAAAATTAATCCATTTGAGATATTTGTCAAAAATCAAAATCTTTTATAAATGGAATATGCTATATAAATTGAAGTTTGAATGTACTGCTTTTTAAAATTAAAAATTTCAACATTGAAAAAAACTTCTCTTTCTAGCCGAATCATCACAAAAAATCAGACGGAAAGAAAAAGTAAGTCATGCATTAGCCTCGCTTCAAAAGGGTTGAACAAAAGAAGTGGCAATCTTCCAAGGAAATGATGTGTGGCCCTTAATGCCATTATAACAATCTTTTTTGCACCACAAATATCAACTTTTCATTTACACAGTAGTTTTTACAAATGTGTTCATCTTTTCAATGAAAAAAAAAGGGAAAATCTGCGATTTAAAAACAAATGTAATAACTACATATAAAACATGTCAGCATCAGCAATAGTATTACATGCCACTTTTTTTAGTAGTAGAATTATATTAAATGGGACAAAATGACAACGTAAATATCAAACAAATTAGCTCTTAACACAACATTTAAATAATTTACACCTAAGTGTAACAACAATAATAAGACCGATAAAAATCTTTGAAAATTTTCGATATATATACGAAAGATTACGTTACTTATCATTATCACGATTTTATGACAAATAAAAAAATCTTCATTTAATTAATAAAATTACACACATCGCTAGTCGACTTTAATATCAGAAGTTTATCAAATCCCATGTTACAAACAGCATTGTGAGTCATGGAGTATCTTCGCTACTGAAAATGTATGTTATATTCTTTTATTTAAAATGAGTGTATAAACCAGCAGAATCAGTGTACAGGAAAAAATAAGATTTTTCGTTGAGATGAATTCATTATTCATACAAAGTTTTTCAATTTCAAGTATATCAAAGGATCAATATTCTTTCCTCAAAATATTGACACCATGGAAACTGTCCCAATTTTGTATAACTTTTGCGGAACATGTTCCAGTTACGTCATATTTTTCTTTCCCGAAAAAGAGAAGGGGGGAAGAAAATCTCTTCAAAAGAGATGGGGAAAAACCCCTTTTCTCCCATCTCTTTTTTCTTCCCCCCTTCCCTTTTTTTTCTTTCCCTCTTCCCTTTTTCGGGAAAGAAAAATATGACGTAACTGGAACATGTTCCGCAAAAGTTATACAAAATTGGGACAGTTTCCATGGTGTCAAAAAAAATATTACTCATTTCAATTGAATTTTTATCGAGCCAAAAAGGTCAAGAAATACAAAAATTGCAGCAACGAATTTTGGAAAAATTTGACTTTTCCTTGATGTGAAACGGCCTGTTTTTTGGAGGTTAGGGAGGGGGGGCCGGGGGGGCATTGATGTGGTGAAAAACGTGATGTTCCGTCCCACTCCGGTGAAAATATGATTTACATCTTGGCTCCTGCCCCGTTTCTACATCTTACTTATTGACATCACTGCTATCACCTAAAAAAGATAACTTCGACTCCAGGAGCATTAGCTGGATCCGAAATGCTGTTTTACTTATTTTTATTGCTTGTTATATGTTTGTTTGTATTTCGTTTTTATTTTGTAATGCTACAAAATAAATAATAAAAACCATGAAATTCATTGCTTTTATGCCCATGACAAAGAAAAACTCTCCATGTTTAGACTTTTATAACTTTATTAATACAGTAGTTGAATCTGTGTATGTATGTATGTCCAGTAGGATCTAGGAAACCACCAAAACTTGCAGACCAAATTTTTTTTATGAAACCTTAATGATATAAGTCAACGGCAGCTTTTAAGCTATTTACAAATCTAATTTACAAATATAGTTTATATTTTATATGAATTTTTAATATCTAATAAGTTATTGATCAGCTGTCACATCTGTTACAAGTTTTACCCCTTTACAATTTAGGTTTAAAACAAGGAACATTATATTCGTGTAAGCGAAGATACCAAGACTAAAAAAATGTCGGCTATCCATTCTAATAGATGAAAGTTTAAGGAAGATTTCAAGCTAAAATAAAAATCACCGTTCTGTAGAATTTTAGGCACATAGAATCGTAGTTTTATAAAATCACGATTTTAAAAGAGACACGAAAATTCCTGAATTGATTTAAAGATCCAGCTCTGCTTTCTAAATTATACTTCTTCGTCAAATGAATGTTCATGCAAGATTGAAAACCAGGATTTGTCTCACTCTAACATGTCTCAATTTACAATTAGAAATATTTACATCGTGCAAACTGACAGACATTTGACAAAACATGAATACAGAAAAGCTTGTCTGCTAAAAATGAGAAGAGGGAAAACTGTAGTAGAAGTTATTTAAAGTTTAATACTTTACTGCACTCCCTGTACTCTATACAGTATACATACATGAGAAATTTTATTCCAGACAACAGGGATAATCTATCTTCATTTTTAGACACTGCTACTCTGGGAAGAGTAAAGCATAAAAATTACTTGTCAGCTTTCATTGCTATGTTATTAAAGGACTCAGCTGTTCTTGATTTGATTTTTTACTGGTAATAAAATGAAAATAATTCTGAATATCGAATACCTAATCTAGCAGTTAACTACTGATTAAATTTTAGGGTAAAACTATAGATCTGATTAAATGACACAATCAGATAAGCAAAGCAACTCTTAAGATAGAATCTGATTGACCATAATTATGACCGATTTATTATTAAGCGCAAATTAAAGATTTTAATGATAATTAATTTATTCTTGATTTAAAAACCTCCTGCTTGTAGCCAACAGACATAAAACTTTGATCTTAAGAGAAATTAAATATTTGATAAGAAAATTTATTTAGAATACATAGTTATCGCTTCGTATTATAGACAACTTTTCGTGGATATTAAAATTAGAAATTATAAGATTAAAACCAGTTTTGTTAGTCCCGTAGGAACAAAGGCCCGGGATAACAAAACAGGTAATAATATTATGATTTATATTTTCAAATGGAAAAGGGGGATGAGAAACCACCGATTTTTTTATTTCAATCTTAGTTCAGAATAATTTTTTTGTTATTTTGTTGACTTGATAGTACGCCATCTAGTTTACTATTTGCATATTAACTGTAAATCTGCATGGCCCATACAAACGGAGCACTTAAAATTGCAACACTGCCCTCGTATAAAATCAAGATTTCTTGTCATGATAACAAAATGTACTAATTAGTTATTTCTTTATAGACATTATTTCAAATATTTATGAATAGAAATACTTTTTTCTTTGACTACGGCTGAGCTCTAAATCCATCCTAAGTCTAAAAATTAAATAGCCTCAAATCCTCACGTCCTTATGTGAATCTTCTCTAATAAGTAAAACTTAATCAGTTAAGAAGTGGTTTATTGCTATTTTAAGGGATGGTTCATCCAGATCCAACCAAGAGAAATCACCCCTTAATGTTATATTTTTCCTAACTTAAACTCTTTAGGGACGAAGCCGGTTGAATTTAATATTCTAAGAGTCATTACAAAATGTCTGGTTTATACCAAGGGGCGGCGTGGTGCATTTCTGCACAAAATGTAAATAGCTTTAAGGACTTTTGTTATGGTCGTTTAAAGACTATTTCTTGGCGAGCCTGCAATGAAAAAAAAATTTACTGGGATTTTAGATTTTTAAAGAGAAAAGATTTTTACAATTCGAGCATTTCCCCATGTCCGTTACGAATAGTTCTGCTGAGAAAGTAGTTCAATAAACTTTAAACCTTCCATTTGGGATTTCTGTAAAAATTCATATGTAAATCCTGTATTTGAAGCAGGGCCGGGGTTAAACAAAATTATTTTTTAAAATGCGATTAGATTTTTTAAAAATATTACACATTATGTATTCTTTTATATTAAATGACTCTACTAACTCCAATAAATAGATGTCTTACCCTAGATCTCAAAGATACTTAGAAGTGACCTGTAATAATTTTTCATATCTTGAGAAATTTAGGATTTTTTTAAAAGCCCAAAATAATTCAACACTTAGCCACAGCCATCCTAAGCCTCTCTCACCCTAAGCCGATCTGCTAATTCGCAGCCTCATGGCTTTTTATCAGCTGCAGCTTTGAAAAAAACTGCAGCCATAGCAAATACTATTTGCTTTGGAGTAAAGTTGAGTAAGAATAAGCCACTCTAAACTGCAGCCACAATTTTTTATTGTAAATTCAGCCACTGTCAGCCGCTGCCACTCTAAGCCAACCCTAATGTAATACATTTTCCAAAAACCAAACATGAAGTTTATAAACCTAAATATTTGCAAGAGGTCAAGTATAGGCTAGAGGAGAAGCGATCACTAAATTAATAATTTAATACATTTATTTTGTTGATAAATATATATATATGAAACTTGCAACAACAAAGACAAAGATCGAAAATATTATTTTCTTTGTTCCAAAATTGCAGCAATATCTTTCAAAACTAATTTAATTCAAATGTTTCAGCATTAACATTTAATTCAAACAGTTTTAATTATTTTTCAAAAGCGCAGCATTTCAACATTTAGAACGCTTATTTCTGGTCGTCTTAATTTTTAGACCAAGTTGTTGAAAACTGTTTTGGGGGGCTAACCTGGATAGCCTATAAAGAAAACGGGATACACCACACACAAGATCTTATTTTGGCTATCTCCGAACAAAATCTTTTTTAATGATTTTATGGTCAAACGCTCTTTAGACAACCAACTCTTTGATTGTTCGACCTTTGTCTTTAATGAGTTGTGTCTGTTTTGGCCAAGATATTCCCCATACTCAAATTACTTATGTCGCGTACCTTACATAGCAGCGGTAAGAACCATATTTTTAAAAATACAATATGTTTAATTTTCCTTTACAAAACAAAGTTGTTTATCATGTAAAATCTAATAATATATGAATTAATATTAATGTAAACACAATACATAAAAACCATGTTCAGTATTTATATATACCACACAGTCAATACTCAGCATGTAGCGAACCCAATTTAGTTCCTTCCTACCCTGATTACATCAAGTATAACTAGACAAAGTATGTATATACAAGTCTAGTAATACTTCCTACCCTGATTACATCAAGTATAACTAGACAAAGTATGTATATACAAGTCTAGTAATACTTCCTACCCTGATTACATCAAGTATAACTAGACAAAGTATGTATATACAAGTCTAGTAATACTTCCTACCCTGATTACATCAAGTATAACTAGACAAAGTATGTATATACAAGTCTAGTAATACTTCCTACCCTGATTACATCAAGTATAACTAGACAAAGTATGTATATACAAGTCTAGTAATACTTCCTACCCTGATTACATCAAGTATAACTAGACAAAGTATGTATATACAAGTCTAGTAATACTTCCTACCATGATTACATCAAGTATAACTAGACAAAGTATGTATATACAAGTCTAGTAATACTTCCTACCATGATTACATCAAGTATAACTTGACAAAGTATGTGTATACAAGTCTAGTAATACTTCCTACCCTGATTACATCAAGTATAACTAGACAAAGTATGTATATACAAGTCTAGTAATACTTCCTACCCTGATTACATCAAGTATAACAAGACAAAGTATGTATATACAAGTCTAGTAATACTTCCTATACTGATTACATCAAGTATAACTAGACAAAGTATGTATATACAAGTCTAGTGATACTTCCTACCCTGATTACATCAAGTATAACTAGACAAAGTATGTATATACAAGTCTAGTAATACTTCCTACACTGATTACATCAAGTATAACTTGACAAAGTATGTGTATACAAGTCTATTAATACTTCCTACCCTGATTACATCAAGTATAACTAGACAAAGTATGTGTATACAAGTCTAGTAATACTTCCTACCCTGATTACATCAAGTATAACAAGACAAAGTATGTATATACAAGTCTAGTAATACTTCCTATACTGATTACATCAAGTATAACTAGACAAAGTATGTATATACAAGTCTAGTGATACTTCCTACCCTGATTACATCAAGTATAACTAGACAAAGTATGTATATACAAGTCTAGTAATACTTCCTACACTGATTACATCAAGTATAACTTGACAAAGTATGTGTATACAAGTCTAGTAATACTTCCTACCCTGATTACATCAAGTATAACTAGACAAAGTATGTATATACAAGTCTAGTAATACTTCCTACCCTGATTACATCAAGTATAACAAGACAAAGTATGTATATACAAGTCTAGTAATACTTCCTACCCTGATTACATCAAGTATAACTAGACAAAGTATGTACATACAAGTCTAGTAATACTTCCTACCCTGATTACTTCGAGTATAACAAGAAAAAGCAAGTATATAGTCTAGTAATAATGCTCAAGTGAAAGTAACGCACTTGTATATAATGACTTTGTCCCCTGTTGAGCTGTCGTGTGTTTCCTTTATTCCTAACGGGAGGTAAACCCAGGCAATACATCAACCTTAACATGTCATAAGAAAATAAAACATTAACATTATACGAATAATTAGGACCTTTATGTAATAATTTAAGTAGCGCGGCTAGTATATAAATTAACTATAATTACGTCCAAACATTTTAACAAAATTGAGGCATCCTTAGCTTTTATGAAAAAGTATATTTTTTAGAAGTAATCTTAAGGGGCAAGTCATTAGACGAAAATTTAATGTATTTTGTACGGCCCCAATTATTCTAAACAAAACAGCAGGTTAAAACTAAAGGTGGAAAATTTTGAACACCCAAAGCCAAAAGTACCCAGGTTTTTAAGAAGAAATAAATCGTTTCCTACCAACTTAATTAACGATTAACTTAATAATGTTATTTGTTTTAAAATTGCATTTTAAGTTATAATTAGAACATATTGTTGAATTATTACAAGATTGCATGACAAATATCAAAATTTAAACATTATTTTTCATAGAATTAGAAATTTAGATATGAAATTATTTCATTTTTCATCATTTTTATTTTTATACTTTTTGACGTCATGAAATTATCGATTGTGATTTGTTAAAATAATTTCAGGGAAGCTTATATTGTAAATTTTCCAAAACACCCATAAAAGGTCCATTTTTTTATTTATTGTAACCACTGGAAATCATGGGAAGCAGCTTATAGTGCCTAAAAAAGATGACGTCATACAATTCAAATAACCAATGATAAGTCAGCATTTATTTTAAATGGCCAGGGGTAATATATATACTGGCCTATCATTGGTCATTTGTATTGTAAGACGTCATTTTTTATTGGCACCATAAGCTGCTTCAACCATTGTTATATTATATACCTTGACTTAAAAATAAATTGGCTACCAAATGAATAATAGGAAGAAATATGTAGAAATGAGACAGTTTCCCTAAAAGTGACTAATCAAGCACAGATTCCCCTCCTCTAGTTTATTTTGAAAAAGATTGAAAAATGAGAGGAAGGTTAATATATTAGTTTTATTACTTTAGGTTACGTTAGGTTATATTAAGTACTGGGTACCTTGAAGGGTTACAGCGCCACAGGTTTAGACCCACAGGGTTATATGCCCCCCCCCCCCCCCACCCTCCAGGTTAGGAATACGAAAATAAATAACCACCCCTCCCTTATTTTCAATTTATTTTAAAAATAAGGAAGGAGGGTTACAGTGCTCGACAGCTACTTTGAGGGAAAGCACCGAAATTCGTATGAAAAGATATCATATATCGTATAATGCACTTACAGCGTATTCATTGTTATTACATAAATTCTATTGTTTGATATTGTCAAGGACATAGGGATTCCAGATATTAACAATATTAGCATCTCTAAATAAAAATCTAAGAAAATTTAGGAGCACCGCCATAATTGCCACGCCCATATGAGATAGTAGCCAATTTGAAAAACATGCCCCCCCCCCCACACACACACATCATCGACTTTAATTTTGACAAAATGTCATGACAATAACATGTTGATAAAAGTAACATCATGTCATGTATGTCATGTATCATGTCATGTATATTATTATGTCAAAGATATGTCGGCTATGACCACTTTTGTTTAATGCTAAAGAAAAAAAATACAGTTTAATAGCTAGAAAGGAATGGATTTATTATTGCTTGGAACTTACACCAGATTTATATGTATTCTAATAAAGTGAAAATTGTAGAAGGTTAAAATAATGATCCATCTCGATGCTGTGAGTATTGGTGCAAAAAATATGACGTAACAAAAAAAAATAGCCAATGAGAGGCCACTATAAATTTTACCATTGGTCAATAACGGCCTCTCATTGGCTAATTTTTTTTGTTACGTCATATTTTTTGCACCAAAACTCACGGCATCATCCATCTCACCCCCCCCCCCCTTTATACCATCCCCTCCCCTCCTACTGAATGAACGAACTTACCATTTATTATCAGGGGAAATAGCAATAAATTGTGAACAATTCTCCGCCTTTCAAAATATACACGTATATTCTACATCCATTAAGGATAAAAGTAACCTGATTTATTTTTATTTTACCTTTCCCTGTATCCCTGATGGTAAGGGAATATTATTTCCCAATTATCCCGGCATTTATTTCATCAATATATTAGAATGGTTGCTTATTATACATAAACATATTTTATGGGAGAATGGGCTTGATCTTATTTGTCTTACTTATAAATTATAATAAGGACGACAACATCCATAAGTGGCGAATAAAAAAACCTTCATGTTATTGTTCATAAATCATAGAAATCACGAAACCTTTATGAAAAAGTTAAAATCCATATCTTTTGATGCATGACCGACGGACTAATCAAATTATGGAGTAGTTTGGCTATTAATAATTTCTCTCAATTGAATAGGACTTTTTGCTAAAATTTTATTTTGACTATTTTTCCCTATATTTTTATAATATGGGAAATGGTAAAAACTTTTCTCATAAACATTGGCCATTAGATTTTGATTATTTATCCGAGATGCCAAAGGCACGGTCTAACAAAACTTGTTTTAATATTATAATTGTACACTTTTATATTCGTAAAAAAACTGGGTATTATCCCTTAGAAATATGAGCTATGAACTCAGGCCACAGTGCTTGGCACCCTTGCCTACCTAGCCGCAGCGCTCGGCCCCCTAAAAATGGAAAAAAATATTTCTAAGATAACGCCATAAACTGGATATGATACGATATTATACGATTCATGAATTTTCAGTATGTCTGAGAACCGGTTCTTATCCAGCGGATATTAACCGGTTTCGAATCCATACTGGAAAGATTATTATTATATTAAGCTTAAATAACATTCTTCATATGACCATTCTTTCCTTTATTATATCCAGATATATTAACAACATTGTATGTAATCACAATATTTGTTTGCATATTATTATTCCTGACTTATATGCATAAATATCAATTATATTTACAATTGATATTCCAGTACGATTTTGATACCGATTAAAATCCGATGGATTAGAACCAGTTTTCAGCCATGAAAATTGAAATAAAAATCATAAGAAGGCCAAAGGCCCGGCCTAACAAAATCGGTTTATATCCTATAATTTTTCATTGTAATATCCACGGAAAGCTGTCTAAAATACAATACGAGAAATAACAATTAATATATTTTTCTGTACTAAAGTTATAGACTTGAAATAGCCATCCTGAAAAAAAATAACTTTTCATATATAATCCAAGGGCGAGCACGCGATAATAGTTTGGGGGTGAAAAGTGTCCCTAGATTTTTAACATTCCCACGTCTATGACATTAATCATAGAATACAGATTGGTCTGAATTTTTAGACTTAATATTTATTATATATCAAGGGTTATAAGTCAGTGATTTAATTGAATTTAAAATTGTTAACTATTGTTCTTACGCTGAACAGAATACATACAATGATTCGTAGAGTAGCTATGCCTTCCTATTACTCGTAGAGTAGCTATGCCTTCCTATTACTCGGAGAGTAGATACTATATTGGCAAAAATTATAAATAAAATACATAGGAAGAATGTTTGTGGAGTAAACACTTGTGCAAATATTTAAATGTTGTTAAAATGTGCAAATCTTTACAAATTACTTAAAATGTGCAAATCTTTACAAATTACTTAAAATGTGCAAATCTTTACAAATTACTCAAACACATTCAATATCAGAGCTAAGGTCTTGTATTCAGACAGAATTTCACAGAACGAAGCTTTTTATAGTGCGTATAAAAAAATGACGTTATTCTGACCTACCATTTGTAAATTAGAATGTAACTGGCCTGTCATTGGTAATTTAGTCTGTGTATTGGCATATCATTGGTCATTTACAGTGTATGACGTCATTTTTTAAAGAGCTTCTCACAGTTCAGAGGTGGATTCTTAAAAAAAATTTGCCCCACTAATCGCTTAGTGTGGCAAGAATTTTTTAAAGAATCCACCTCAGGTTCATATTGAGTGAGATGATAAAATATAGGAAAAGTATCATATCCTATTTTATTCTGTACATTATGAGGAGTTTCAAATAGATATATAAGAGAATATACATTATATATAACACCGATTTTGTACGCAATTGATATGTGAATTTGTATGCTTTGTTTTTATGGATGCTGCCATCCTTGTTATTTTTAATATTCCTTCATGTTAAGTACAAAATTCAAGAGCAAATTTTGTACCATTCATGCACAGATAAACTTGGATGATTTTTTAAATAAGAAGAACAGTCAGTGTGTCTCATTAGTTTTACTCTAATGTTTGTAGCAACTACAACGATAGATAAAAGGTTGCTAAAGCCTAAACGGGTAGACGGTGAAGCTCATAGATCTGAGGTGAATTCTTAAAAAACTTTTGCCTCACTAAATCAGTGTGTCTCGCTAAAAATTTAGAGGGTATAATTTTGCCTCACTAAAATTTTAGTGGGGCAAACTGATTTTAGTTAGGCAAAAGTTTTTTTTAAGAATTCACCTCTGTTATTTTCCTTAAAGTGACTATCGAGTACTGAACCCATCCCCCCTTTGTTTTTAAATTAAATCAAAAATAAGGGAGATGGTACTCTTTACTATACCCATTCTAACCCCTGTGAGGCGACCCTAACCCTGCGGTGTGCTAACCATTCAGGGCTACAAATTACCTAGTATAACCTATCTTAACCTTACAGAAAGTTATAATCAAACTAACTACCCCCCCCCCCCCATTTTCAAAATAAATGAAGAGGTTTTGTGCTCTACTTTAAAGGAAACAGTCTTAAAACTTCCCTCTTTTTATTCCTTAAAATGGTTAAATGTGGTAATCGTTTTTTTATTGCAACGTATTATAAACAGCTTACCGCGGCTATAAAAATGTAAAATTATACGATTTGTTAGCCCCGAGGGACCGAATGCCCTGGCTAACAAAACTGGTATAAATTTTCTTATTTTTATTTTGATATTTGTGGAAAATTGGTTGTAATACGACGCTATACATGCTTTTTCAGTACGGCTAAGAATCGTTTTAATCCAGCGGAAATTAATCCGTTGCGAAGCCATATTGTAAACTATTTTCCATGTGCCTGGTATTTGTTGTTTGAATGTGCCATAATTTGTTGAACAAACAATTTATCTGTAGAATAACCAATGTTCTCTCAAACATAAAATAAATTTATGGTCTGACTGAGCCTAGAGAAGCTAGCTAAGCAGCTGCAGCCGCCCGCAAAATTATTAGAAAAGTCGCGGTCAACGTTGCCCTCTTTTTGTACAATCCGCAGTCGAAGCAGCGAAAGTCTATATTTCAAAATTTAACCGCAGCCTAAAGTAAGGACTCAATCCGCAGCTAAGCGGCTCTTTTTGACATTCCAAAATTAAATATTATCGCGGCTGCCGAGTCCTGCAGTTAGCAGAGCAAGGCAAGGCAAGCAATGCCTAAATTATTTTCATTCCTCTACATAAAACAATGATAGCATTTAGGAAAAGCCATTAAATAGAATTGTGATGTTGCTTTCTATATATTTTAGATTTGTTCGCTTTTTTAAAGTTTTTTCTCGTATTTATTCGAATCCGGTGGATAGGAACCGGTTCTCATCCATTCGAAAAAACTATGTCTAGCATCGTATTATATCCAGCTTTTTACGAATATAGAAATGTACAATCATAAGATTAAAACCAGTTTTTTTAGCCGGTGCACCCCGGGGCTAAAAAAACTAGTTTTAATCTCATAATTGTACTTTCTATATCCGCGGAAAGCCGTTTATAATACGATGCGAGAAATAACTATTAAAGTTCAAAACAAATAAAAATTTGCAAAGGTACATGGTCTTTTAAGAATACAGAACCCAAAATAAATAAAAAATATTTCAGGGATCTTAAATCAAGTTTACTTTGAGCGAGAACGCCTGGAAGCATCCTTCTGCTCCATGAATGTATGTGAAATGGGATATGACGAGATTGCAAGTTTTGTATCTTTTATAATACAAAGTAGAACGATGTCTGTCTGTTTGATTGTTTGTTTGTTTGTAACGAAGGATCTCACTAACCGCCGAATCAATCGGGTTCTTCTTAACAGGGTAGCTTCTCATAGGTCCCGGGAAGGTTTATAACTATTTTGGGAGAGGGTACCACCACCCTCCCCAGAGAAATCGACAAAAATAAAAAAAACGCCGCCCTCCGGACATTTTTAGCAATTAGCCACACATAACATAACTAACAATATCTATCGGCGAAAAAAATATTTTTGGTAATTAGCTAATTTTAAAATAGATTGGAAATTTTACGGGTCCCTAGAGGCCTCTAGGGGCGTAGCCGCTAGAATAATGTGTAAAGCAGGTTCTAATGTAGACACTATTATATAATCTTCCATTTTTTCTTTCTCTTTTTTCGCTAGAATAATGTGTAAAGCATGTTCTAATGTAGACACTATTATATAATCTTCCATTTTTTCTTTCTCTTTTTTCGCTAGAATAATGTGTAAAGCATGTTCTAATGTAGACACTATTATATAATCTTCCATTTTTTCTTTCTCTTTTTTCGCTAGAATAATGTGTAAAGCATGTTCTAATGTAGACACTATTATATAATCTTCCATTTTTCTCTTTCTCTAACTCTGTCAAAAGTTTCCCCTACAAAATAAAAAATGTCAATACTGTACCAGGCTACCATTTATGTACATACAATACACTTTACATAAACATATACTATAATATATGATGCACAATACAACATACTTAATCTCTAAATACAGAAAATTTTATAAATATTTTAAAGTTTCAATGTCATTGCAAAATAAGAACATTTATGTTTCATAGAAGATACTAATAATTAGCCAATGATATAATGTATTCTGGCCTAGTATTGGTCATTTGTATTGTATGACGCTTCAGGTACAAGTCCTCTCGACGTCACCTTTGAATATACTCTGCTATTTATATTGCAGTGTAACGCACTCAACACCCGTTTGATTGCACGACCTTTGTCTGAGAAGTCCTAACTGTGCATAATAATGAGTTGCGCCTGTTTTGGGCCAAGGCATACCCCTACAAGCACATTGAAGCACAATTGCGGAATTTTATCATTACTATTGAACTATAACAGCAATGTTCAAATTCACTAGTCCGACTTTGCCGGCCAGCAATAGCGCCCGAACGTCATCAAGGGCGTGCTCCAGCCTTAGGGCTACGTACTGCACCTGGCTAGTCAGACATGGGCATTATCCGCTATCATTATTAAACTGTTTATTTATGATTATCGCTAATAATATGTCATAATGATTGGATGGGAAATAAATATAAACCATCATATAAAAATAAAGTAAAATGTGATAATATGCAATTAAAGTTATATTATCTTGTATAATCTTATCATAAAGAATTTTATTTCCCGGTGGAGGATAATTGTCCGAGATCGGGGTTTGTTGGATCTATGGTTAATAAATTGAATTTGAATTTGAATTTGAATTACTGTAACTATTTATGTTGCGCATCTGACATAGCAGCAATAGGAACTAATTTTAACGTCTTTAGTTATGACGCGATGTCGGACCGAGATTCGAACCTCTTACCTTCCCGACGACGAGCGGATGCGTTGAGCTACGGTCGCGGTTTTTTATTAGTAGCGAAGCTACTCTATAATTCACAATGTCCGTCCGTCTGTCCGTCTGTCCGTCCGTCCGTCTGTCCGTCCGTAATTAATGAATTGGGGGAAACGTGATTTTCTCGGCTCCTATAAAAGATAGAAGGTTGAATTTTTTGACAACATTCCCATCCTTAAGGAGCACAATTAACTATGAAACATCAATGGCGGTCGGACTGCTTTTAAGCAGGTTTTAGGCTTTTTTTTATATTTTCCAAATTTTCCCCATATCTTTGGTGTTTATGATCCGATTTTCTAAAATCTTTCAGTTAAAGATATTAAAATTAAATTTCCCGTCATTTAAAAAAAACAACAATTACGGTCAGACTGCCTTTTTGCAGGTTTTTGGCTATTTTTATATTTTCACATTTTTCCCCATATCTTTGTTGTTTATGGTCCGATTTTCAAAATTTTTTCAGTTAAAGATATCAAAATTAAATTTCCTGTCGTTTGAAGAAAACTACAATGACAGTCAGACTGCCTTTTTGCAGGTTTTTGGCTATTTTTATATTTTTCACATTTTTACCCATATCTTTGGTGTTTATGGTCCAATTTTCAAAAAAATTAGTTAAAGATATTAAAATTAAATTTCTGGCGTTTTAAGAAAAGAAACAATGGCGGCCAAACTGTCTTTTAGCAGGTTTTTGGCTATGTTTGACATATTTCCCCATGTCTTTGGTATTTTTGGTCAATTTTAAAAACTTTTTTGCATTAACAGTTTCAAAATATTTTTTCCCATTGTTATGTGCATCTAGTTTGTGATTTACTTTAACCGTCTTCATCTTACAAAATAAAACAAGGTTTCGTGTTTATTTTCTCCAATAAATCTATTCTTGATTTTAATAAATACACTTTAAATCTACTGCTACGTATTCCCATCCACAATTTTTTGTGCTTCGCTACTTATGGATGTTGTCATCCTTGTTAATATTAGCAAAGCTACTTTGTAACTAGGGATGTTAGTGTAACTTGTAACGTGTCACTTAAATGGAAGGATTCAAGAATAAACCAGCTTATAAAGGGTGAGCAAAAAAAAATGCGTAGATTTTTAAAATTCAAATTGCGCGGCTTGTGTTAATGGTAGAAAAAAGGCACGCATAACGTTAGAACCGCTAAGAAGTCTGTTTTTAGAAAATATAAAAACGATTCCTATGCTATGTATAGTTTAGGAGCTACATGTTAAAATGTCCCAACTGACTTAAAACTTGACTTGCGAGTAAATTTTGGGACATTTTACCATCTGGCTCCTAGATTATTTGTAGCACAGGAACCGTTCTTATATTTCCAAAAAATACAGTTCATAGCGGTTCTAACGGTATGCGTAACATTTTTCTACTATTAACACAAGCAGCGCAATTTGAAATTTAAAAATGTAGGCATCTCTTTTTGCAAAATATCTTCTCTAATTTTTAGTTATATTTTAAAATTTACTCGCAAGTCAAGTTTTACACCAGTTTGGACATTTTAACACGTAGCTCCTAAACTATGCGTAGCACAGGAATCGTTTTTATATTTCCTGAAAATAGACTTCTTAGCGGTTCTAACGACATGCGTGCCTTTTTTCTGCCATTAACACAAGCCGCGCAATTTGAATTTTTAAAATCTACGCATTTTTTTTTGCTCACCCTTTAGCGCCTGATAAAAAATGACGTTATACAATACAAATGTAATTGGCCAATAGTTAAATGTATACTGGCCTATTATTGGTCATTTGTATTGTATGGCGTCATGTTTTATAAGGCACTATATGCTGTTTCTTCTAGGATAGATACCAGACTGAGTACTGGTTACTTCCTCTTGTTCAGGGGGTTTGGATAGGAATAACAATCCTTCCCTAGAAAAAAAGCCTACTCATGTACAATCCGTACTTTGTAACAATTCTAATTTTAGTCCGAGGCTTAATACTTTTAGCTAAAGAGAAGAAAAGGGATAATATTTTCTTAGGACAAGGACAATGATTTTCACAAATAAGCAGCAATGTCATTAGAATTACGCATACATTGCGTTCAACGCACAAAATCACTACAATAATATAGCAAATTAAAGAGTAGTATAAAGCTGCAAAAGCGGTCAAAGTGGTAGCTGTGTTTTGTGCTCTAGGAAAATGGGGATAGATGTCACAGCTTTTGGCCTACCTATTCAATTCATAATAGAGGGAAGGAGAAAGGGAAGGGGGAAAGAACTCCCAAGTGAAAAGAGATGTGGTATAGGGTATTTCCTGGCGTCAATAGAATAGGTAGGCCAAAAGCAGTGACACCTATCCCCATTTTGCTAGGGCACTATAGACAGCTACGTCAAAGTGTATTTTTATGTTTAACAGACATGTAAGAACGGAAGTACTTAAAACATTTGACTACACATAAGCAAACATATATACTTAGTTACACACACACACATATACACACTTACACACACACACATATACACACTTACACACACACACACATATACACACTTACACACACACACATATACACACTTACACACACACACATATACACACTTACACACACACATATATACACACTTACACACACACATATATACACACTTACATACACACATATATACACACTTACACTCACACACACTTACACACACACACACACACACACATATACACACTTACACACACACATACTAACACGCATATGCTGATATAGCATGAGAGTACTAATCAAGTTTATTAGTTAAGCAAACATAGGGTAAGTATCCACTTGTCTTACAGACTAGAAAACTGATACACACTTTTCTTATCTTGTTCATGTGTCTTCACTTTTAGATTATTAGCACTTGTCAAACAAGGATGACAACATCCATAAAAGCGAAGCACTGAAACGGTAGGACAAACGGACATTAACACTTGTATAGTATCTGAACTGAAAAATCGGAACATAAATGTATAAATGTCGAATCAAAATTGTAGGTAAATTTGTTGAAAAACTGCTTAAAAACAGGATAATGTTTATGGACATACTAACTTTTTTGGACTTGATTATAGAGTTGCTTCGCTTATAATATTGTTCTTTGTTGTCCCAGGAATCAATATACCAAAAATCAGACCAAACGGATAATTAAAACACTTGAAAATTTGTTGTTAAAAAAGTAGAAAAATCAACATGTTTAAAATGGACGTACGGATATTCTGGTAATGATTATAGAGTTGCTACACTTTCTAAATCGTACCCAACTACTAAAGGAATCATCATGCAAAGTTTGAAATCGATAGGACAATTCTAACATGCCTAAATTAACGAATAAAAGCTATCTATCTCGGACGGACGTACGGACGGACGTACGGACGGACGGACGTACGGACGGACGGACGGACCGACCCTAATTATAGAAAAGCTTCGCTTTTAAAAATATTCTTATGATGCAGGAATAAGCTAATATGAAACAAATCAATCTTACCCTAAATTGTAGCCTAAAAATGGATATACGTAAAGTGTCATGTGTGACGTCATTAAAATACGTTTAAAAAGGAAGGATGAGTGGAGAAGGGGAAAGGACACCCCTAAAAAAGAGATAAATTTAGACGTAATTTTATGACACATGGCTTTTTCCGTATCTCCCTAAATTTATTCAGTTTCTTCCAATAAGCTCATACATAAAAAAAACCGTTCTGGGGAAGAAGTATTTTTTTTCTGCCATAATTAAACGCCTCCCAAATTTTTTAACATAATTATACAGTAAGCAAGTAATTCAGCTTTTTGTTCTTTAGACCCCATAAGGAAAAAGGATAAGAGGATGAATACTCACCCCCTTTTCATGATAAAATACTACTTCCCCATCCCTAAATTTAGAAGCAGACGAAAATCAAAAGCCGCCCAGGGCTTTTTGTAAGTCAATCATAAATAATAATGTGAATAAAAAGAAAAGCAATATTTAGCAAACAGCCGTGGGCGGTCAGAATCAGCTGAATGTTCATTATGAAAAAAATTCCCCCCTTTTTAGAAATAGAAGGATTCATCTTTCATGAACAAATTTTTTTAAATAAAAATAAATTCTATGTAATTTTTAATTAAAACATTAAAACGAAAATATCTAATATAATATTCTTGCCCTAAATATAGAAATAGTAAAAAGTAAAAAAATATTTTTTAAAATTATTTTTAATCCTCCCATTTGAAAAGTAGTGGAATAGTAATAAATTTTAGCGCGGCAACAGCGCTGAGTAGGCCTCTAGGCCCACTGCCTATTTTCGTCTTCTAGTTGCTTCGATTCCTCTCTTTTATTTTTTTCTCTATGTTAGACCCTCTATTCATTTCCAAAAATAAGAAAGAAATAAGTCAAAAAAAATCAACAAACAAATGAATTAAAATGGTTTGGAAGACATTGTACCTTGAAAAATAATCAAAAAAGAAGAGATAGGCAAAGTTAATTTTGAGATTGAAAAAAATAATTAAAACACACGATTTATTAAAATTACACTCTAACCTATATGTGTCAATTGTAGCAAAGCATCACTAATAAAATAGCTTTTTGTTTATAATTTATCTTATCTACTTATATGGTTTGACTTTTGAAGGGGGGAAACTATATATTCTATACATTTACAGTGTGTCATCTAATATGTGTCAATATTGAAAATTTCTTATATAAAAGTAACAGGATGATTAAGAGTGTGTCTGTCTGTGTTTGTGTAACAAAGGATCTTGCTAACCGCTCAACCAATATGGTTCTCCTTTACAATGTAGATTCCGATTGGTCCTGGGAAGGTTTATAAATATTTTTGGGGGAGGTTATCCTACCTTCCAAAGAGAAATCGCCCCTAAAAAATTAGCCCACCAAAAATTTATTTTTACTTTTTCTTCGTAAAACTAAAATAGAAAAGGGGGGAGTAGACTTCCTCTCCCCCTCAAAGTCTAAAACCGACACAATACAATCTGTCCCAATTTTGTATTACTTTTGCGGAACATGATTCAGTTACGTCATATTTTTCTTTCCCGAAAAAGGGAAGGGGGAAAGAAAAAAAGGGAAGGGGGAGAGAAAAAAGAGATGGGAGAAAAAGGGGGTTTACCCCAACTTTTTTAAAGAGATTTTTTCCCCCCTTCCCTTTTTCGGGAAAGAAAAATATGACGTAACTGAAATCATGTTCTGCAAAAGTAATACAAAATTGTGACAGATTGTATTGTGTCTCTAAAACCTCTAAAGGCCTATATATCATAGATATTTATAAATTACAATTACATCAAAAATTTAAAGATAGATAAAAATAAAACATAAGAATTTTTTTGGCTTTAATTTCCATTTTAGTAATGTCAGTAAATTAAAAAAAACCTATTAAATTTTTGAAAAGTTATGGTTATGCACCCTGTATTTTTAAATTGTATTATATAGAAGCATATATCATATACTATGTATATATAGATGAAAGTAAATCCATCCATCAACCCATTTATCATATTGTTTATACATCTCCCGAGGGATAAATATCATCTTCAAACTTCAATTATTAAATTTTCAATAAACATTTTGTTGGAACAATATCTTTTAGCAGTAACATGATAAATAATTTATAATATTGTACCTGGTATAATACAAGGATTAGATGTTGTTCATTTCATATATTTCTAAGTTTTTATTAGGAGGGAAAAAACCACTACAAGATCGTTTTGTGAAGCCCTTATAGTGACTTTAAAAAATAATGTTATACAATACAAATGCCCAATTATAGTCCAATACACAGACTAAATTTCCAATGGCAGGCCAGTATAAAATCTAATTAACCATGCCAGTATGACGTCATTTTTAATGGGCCGTATAAAAAGCCTCTCAGTGCACAGTGGGCCAGAATTGGCCAAAACGGTTCAAAATTCAATAACTCAAAAACTATTGGTTTTAGAGAAAAAATTGTAAAATATGAAATGTCTATCTATGCAAAAACTAAAAGTTTGCTTATTTGTGTATACTCAGTTTTGGGGGAATTTTCGCGGATTTTTTTTTCAATTACAACTAAACTTCATTTTACAGTTTCAACACCAAAAGAACAATTTCATATTTTTAAATTTTAAGCAACTTTGCTTTTATGTACAATTAACCTCTGACCACTCCTTCGTGTGGTTTTGGTGTATTTTTCGCGGATTTTTTTAGAATTACTTCTAAACTTCATTTTACAGTTTCAACACCAAAAGCACAATTTCATATTTTTAAATTTTAAGCAACTTTGCTCTTATGTACAATTCACCTCTAACCCCTCCTTCATCTGGTTTTGGTGTATTTTTTGCGGATTTTGTTTTAAATTACTTCTAAACTTCATTTTAAAGTTTTAACACCAAAAGAACAATTTCATATTTTTAAATTTTAAGCATTTTTACTCTTATGTACAATTCACCTCTGACAACTCCTTCATGTGGTTTTGGTGTATTTTTTGCATTTTTTTTAACCTACAGAACTTCATTTCACAAATATTGGTTGAAACGTTTGAACACTCGACTCAATGAAACAACTAATCAAAAGTAACAAAAGCCCCATAAAGTTGAAAAGCCAAGGAATAAGAAAACATTTTTATAAAACTTTGGGGACTTGTGTAATTAACACATTGTCCCCTCTCTCTCTGGAAAAAGCAGTATAGTAGTTTGGGAGGGAGGGGACATTGGGCTGTTTATTACTTTAGTCCCCAAAGTCTTATAATAACTTTTTCTTATTCGTTGACTTGACAACTTTGGGGACTTATTATTAAATTTTAATTGTTTGGTTCTGAAAGTTGAGTGTCCAAACGTTTCAACCAATAATTGTAATCTACAGAAGGGGTAATTTTGTGTATCATCATTGGGGATGTACATCAAATTATTGGCCATTGTCTTATCCCTTTTGATCTGAATAGTAGTATAGCAATGCATAAGCAACAATTGTTAAAGGCTAAGCTTTTCTATAATTCCGGTCGTTCTATCCGTTTGTCCGTTCGAAACGTATAGCTCTTTTTTAATAATTTAGACAAATTATAATTGTCCTATCGATTTCAAACTTTTCATAATAATTCCAACAGTAGGGTACTATCTAAGAATCTTAGTATTCAATGCATTTTTACTTGATAAAGATGCATGTTTTTCATTCTTGTTCATGGACGGGCATACATTTTTAACTGGGGAGGGGGGAAATACCCAGTTTGAAAAAACTAGACTAGGGAACATTAATAACAAGGATGACAAAATCCATAAGAATCAATATAAATATCTCCACAACGTATATTATTAATTTTTTTTATCCAGGGATCATAGGGGATAAGACAATGGACGGTAATTGATAATGATAATAAATTAACAAAGTTCGGGAGGGAATAGGAATGTTAAATACACAAATACCAAAAGTTAAACTTATTCTTATTTATTCGCTGGATTAAAAACTTTGGGTAACTTTATTAAATTTAAGTTCTATAAAAGCTTTCTAATATTTCAACTAATAGGTAATTTTTATCTACAGAAATGTTAATCTTGTTTGTCTTATCCATTAAGATCCCTGACAAATTTAACCAGGTTGAATAACATTATTGATAAGAAATTTGGGACCAAGCAACAATATTCAATGAATGGTTTTGAGCCAACAAATAATATCACGGGGTTATAAAACTTTGGGTACCAGTGTAATTTATGGTTTAATTGTCCCTTCCTCCCTGTGTGTGCTTAAAAACGTTTAAGTAATGATGCCCAACAAACAGCAACCCGTTCCAACTATACCTAGTATGAATGCACCAACTTTGTCTGCAAGTTCCAACTATGCATTGAACTAAGTTGCGCCTATTTATGGGCCAAGGCATTCACCCTACTCTCACTATTAGTGCCATGTATTAGACATAGCAGCAGAAGGTAATATTTTTAATGTCATTAGTATAACATGGTGTAACAAGAATCGAACACACAGGCACGCTATCATATACAACGGGTTTTTAATATAAAGTTTTACAAATGGTAATATTCGTTTGTCCAACCGTTTCAGAGAGCTTTGGTTTATGGATGTTGTTATTCTTGTTAACATAAAATTAGTTATTTCTGCGAGAGAGAGAGAGAGAGGGAGAGAGAGAGAGAGAGAGAGAGAGAGAGAGAGAGAGAGGAGAGAGAGAGAGAGAGAGAGAGAGAGAGAGAGAGAGAGAGAGAGAGAGAGAGAGAGAGAGAGAGAGAGAGAGGGAGAGAGAGTGAGAGAGAGAGGAAGAAAGAGAGAGAGGAAGAAAGAGAGAGAGGAAGAAAGAGAGAGAGAGGGAGAAAGAGAGAGAGAGAGACAGAGACAGAGAGAGAGAGAGAGAGACAGAGAGAGACAGAGAGAGAGAGAGAGAGAGAGAGAGAGAGAGAGAGAGAGAGAGAGAGAGAGAGAGAGAGAGAGAGAGAAAGAGAGAGAAAAAGAGAGAGAGTGAAAAAGAGAGAGAGTATACGAAATTGTCACATTTATACATATAATATTAGGTTTAATTAAAAAAAAAATGCGCCATGCAAATAATTAACATACGTAAGAAATTGTAGGTTTCAAAATTCAACCAGCAAATTTTAAAACTTTCTAGAATGCACGGCTGCAAACGGCTGCAGCTAAAATTTTTTCTCCTGGCCTCTAAATGAGCTAAATTATAAGAGTGTTAAGATCCCAGACCGTCCAAGTCCGTCCAAAATTTTCTACAAGCTTTGAAAGTTGACCTATGCTTAAAAATAAGCAAAATTTTAGGAATATTTTTTTATATAATTGATTGTTTAAATACCATTTTATTTATTTATTTCTAGTTTTACTTTCATTATCGGATGACAATTGTTATAACGTTTATCTGAAGCTTGATTTTTTGAAAATCGGCCATCATTAGCCTGAGTAAGCAATGTTTGAAGATGGGTTGGTAGTGGTCAAAAATTGCCTTAAAAAATGCGACCCTACTCTACTTTGTTAGGCACTGGACGCACTCAGAAATACACCTGGACCTTGAAAATATAATTTTTAAAAGCCCTAATGTATGTAATTTAGTCATATAAAGAAAAAAATATAAATACCAAGAAACCAAATACCCCCCCAATGTTTGTATTTTGACACCTGCTGGCCCACTGTGCAGTGGGTATATTTTTTAAAAACTAGATCCCAAATAGAGCTATTAAAGGCATATTTTTTCAAATTTATATCCTTATGTGGTATTCGGCAGCCGTGAGCCATGTTCTATGGCAACCCTGACCTTGGTTCGGAGAAGGGCCGAGGGCCCTCCCCCGAGTACTGGGGAAGGGGTCAGCTGACCCCTCCCTATGCCTTAAAATTAATGATAGATTTTGACAGCCTTATTATGGTTAAGCTGTATTGTTTGGTTCCCCCACCCTTTCCAGGGATGGGGGATCATTATTGCCCAATCTGATTATTGTATATGTATTTATATTGATTCTGCTTTATGATTATGCAGAAGAAAAACTACGTTAACTCCAAGTATCCTGAGAGGCTACAGCGCAGCCACCCATTGAGAAAAACAGATATTATATCAGATTTTATGGATTACCACCCTGGTGTGAAAGCTGAACAATAGATTTATGGGCAGGGCTTGGTAAACAAATTTGTTGTGTATTGTGATAAAGCCAAAAATAGAACCTAGATGTAAGATAACAATGCATTGGTAAACAATCTGACCCCAAGCCTTCAGCACGACAAATACACCCCCTTATCCCAACGGAAGGGGAGGGGCCCACCATAAATTGAAGCAAATACAATTGAGGTGACATAACAATAAGCCAAGGATTAAGGAAGAGGCACAATTACCTCACCACCACTTGGATAAGTCCGTCCACGGTGCGGAGATAGCGACCGGGAGAACGGAGCGCAATTCACGGGTTGCGCAGCGGAGCTTGGGACGCAACAAAAATTCAACGGACAAAGGAGATAAAGCGGACCAATGAGAGAGCAGATTGAGGGATAGATGCGCGTTTTACCTGTGTGCGCAATCTGACGGCGCGTAGGCGCGTTGCAAGGAAAGGAGATTTCACGCACACACACACACACAGGAGAGGAGCTACTCCATAGCATACAACAGAGATATTTTTAGAAAAAAGACTTGCAAGCTCCTCCCTCCTATCTATAGTGTGATAAGGAAAACCAAATCAGTTCCTGACAGCAGTTCAGACCCTCAACAACTATCTACACCTACCAGCCTACCTTAAAGCTCAGAAGCTAGTGACAAGTATTCTAGTGTACACCTATTTTAGATCTTTGTAGCTTAAACTACCCCATGACACACTGAACTGCCGCAACGCCCTTTTACTATCCCTGGCGGGGCAAGCGGCGGAGATGGCCTCTCATCTGTTTGGAGAGGCAGGCCAAGCCTTGACATACGAACAAGTCAAGGCCGAGTGTGAAATGTTATTTCGTCCAGCCTATGAGTCTCAGACCCTGAAGCAAGCCTTCAGAGACTACAGGCAACACTCGACGGAGCCTATACAAGCCTACAGCCACGAAGATTTGGAGTTATTGATAGATGAACTAAATCGCGGCATTCGCAATGCTAATGTGAAACGCGTTATGATGGGTCATGAGATCGCCTCGGTACCTGAGTACACGAGGCGAGCCATGTTCACCGTGACCATGATCACCAAGCAGCTGAAGGAGGGTGTGTGCCTAGTGGACGCCACCGACGGGCTCACGGGATCAGCCAGCGTCCAGTTGCCCCAGTACGATGAGTCGGAGCCAATGGAGATTGGCGCCTTGGCTCCGGGTCTCCACCAGATGGGGAAGGTTGCACCAGACGACAAGATTCCAGGCCGCTGCTACCGCTGCCATGGGAAGGGCCACCGAATCAGAGATTGTCCTACGCCTATGGAGGCCAGCCTAGAAGAGCGACGCACCCAGCCACGCCGTGACCGTCCTGCCAAATGTGAACGTTGCCATTACGCAGGCCATACGGCAGCCGAGTGCAAGGCTGACTGGGACCAGGTAGCCGGCCGGAGACGTGTAGCTGACAAGGGCGCTCACTCAGGAAAGCCCAGCCGAGTAGCCAACATGGAAGGGAGCGCGCCCCCAGCAACACTCCAGCAAGCAGCCGCCCCCAGCGCGGCGGGCCAATCAGAAGGAATGCCGCAGTTTGGGACCATCCCAGCCAGGATCAACGTGCTGGGAGGAGCGGCTGAACCCAACCGGGTGGGCCTGGGCTTCAGCCTCAACCACTTGGGACCGGAGTTCGTGCAGCCAACCAACATTGCGGAGCCAGAAGTCCTGAGGCCTCAACCATTCAGCCTCAACATGATGGGGCCTGCCAGACCGAGTCCCCCCAGCAAGAGCGGAGGGGCGCTACCCAGCGCCACCGAGACAGTGTACGGGGAGGCCCTGGCGGCCGCTGAGCGAGAGAGGCGAGAGGCGCTAGCCAGCGCATCGGAGTTGATGTATGGGGCGCCATCCGGCGTCGCCACCTGGGAAGGACGAGAGGTGCGCCCCCGCACCCCCAAGCTGATGTCTGGGGCGGCAACCGCCGCCGTCACCTGTGAAGACTGGGGGGTGCTATCCAGCGCCCCCACACTGGTGCCTGGGGCGACAACCGTCGCCGCCACCGGGTACCTGGACCCTGGAACGAGCCTGCAGCCCCAGAGGGAGGGGTGACATCCGTCACCCCCAGTCAGCCAGCGCCACCAGCCAGCAGGGAGAGTCCAGCTATCCACCATCCAGCGCCCCCTGCCAGCAGAGAGAGTCCAGCTGTCCACCACCCTCAACTGAGCCAGGATAAGTTGTATTCTCAGGCCGAGCTGAACGACTGGCAGCAGCTACTAGCGTTCCCGGCGTATAAGGCCGCCATGCTGACCGGCCTGTCGTATGGCTCATGCGTCCAGCAAGGCAGCTGTTCAGCCACCGGAGACCATGGGATCGTGTCCTACGATATTGACCGACTGGCGGAGGAAGGGGAGGAAACCCTGGATGTCTGGGCTGGGTTCAGACAGGCTATTCACGAGTGGGGAGATGGCGCAGCCATACTGTGTCTGCTGCTGTTGATCCTCAAGCTGCTGGGAGACTTAACCATCATCTCCCTGGCAGCTGCACAAGGAGGGGTACGAGCCGCCCTGAACGCGATGTCACAAGTATTCCTGTATCACCCAACCTTGTATCGTAAGGCCTTGGCCAGGGCCAGGCTCACCCATGCCAAGTCCCAGGACTTTTCAGTGGACTGGGATGCCATTCCTATTGGCCGGGAAGCAGCCGAGGAGATGGTATCCATGAAATCAGCAGATAGTGGAAATGACCGCCCAGGCAGGCCTGGGCCACACTCTGGAAAGCCCCGCGGCCCCTCGGGAGGCCAGGCTGTCGCTCAGACAGTCAACCTGGTAGCCAGTGCCCCAGCCGCTGCCAACACCAACCAGAATGCCCCGTTGCTGACCGGTCCCGCAGCGGCTGCGCCCCATGCCAACCTGACACCCGCTGGCGCCGAGCTACGTGCCCAACAAAAGCCAGCCTCTACCTTCTACCCCACGTTGGGGGCCCATCAGCCCTGAAAATCACCACTAGGATTCCATTGAATCATTATCTCTTGTACATAATAGCCCCTAATGAGCGGGCCGAAGGCCTCAACCACTGTCGGAAGTCTGGCAGGGAAACCCCCTCCCAGCCTTCCGAGGGGAGAGTTGTGGTATTCGGCAGCCGTGAGCCATGTTCTATGGCAACCCTGACCTTGGTTCGGAGAAGGGCCGAGGGCCCTCCCCCGAGTACTGGGGAAGGGGTCAGCTGACCCCTCCCTATGCCTTAAAATTAATGAGAGATTTTGACAGCCTTATTATGGTTAAGCTGTATTGTTTGGTTCCCCCACCCTTTCCAGGGATGGGGGATCATTATTGCCCAATCTGATTATTGTATATATATTTATATTGATTCTGCTTTATGATTACTTATTCCAATCTGTGTATTTATTGTTTGTTGTATATAACTTTAGTAAACCTTAGACCCTGAATAAAGGAACATCTGAATAGACTCTGTTTATTATTTAGTGATTGCTAGAGAAGCGTAGCTTCTCTATAATATATGTGTCCACGTCTGTTCGCACTGCCGTAGTCATTTGAACTCGGGTGTCTGCCATTTAACCTAGGCGGATACCACACTTATACTAAAGTAACAGGATGTCTGTGTCTGTCTGTGTGTCTGTACCAAAGGATCTCGCTAACCGCTGAACTGATCGGGTTCTCCTTAACAGGGTAGCTTCTCATAAGTCCCGGGAAGGTTTATAACTATTTTGGGGGAGGGTACCACCACCCTCCCAAGAGAAATAACAAAAAAATCAAAAAAATTTCAAATTTAGAGGAGACTTCAACGTCATGCAAATAAGTAGTATCGTACATAAAAAATTAACTTTAACAAACAAAAACATTTAAAGTGCCACTAGAGGCCTTTAGGGGCGTAGCCGCTAGTTGAGGATAAAGAAATGAAATGTCTATTGACCTATCCCCTTACTTTTTGAACATTTTTGTCACAAAATTTTATAAATTAAACACTTTTCTAATGTCAAACTAAAACACAAATATACACCCCTGAAAATTGATATCTACTCTAAAATTGATTCCATATTATTTTTTGAAAATGAAGATACGGATAAGTAACTTAATTGAAAAAGGAAATGACCCAAAATTTACTTCTGAGAAATTCTTTTATTTGCCATTAGACCTCAAGGACCCCTCCTTCAAGTATGATTTTTGAAAGCAAAGCTTTTCTACATATTGGTTAGGTCCTAACGTAATGTATAATCTTATCGTTAATGCATGTTAAAATCACCCCATTGATTTCAAACCCATAAAAAAATTTAAGTATTATGATTCCGTCAACAATAACGTTTAAAAGTGTAGCAAAATAATAGATATTACTTGTAATTTTGTATGTATTTTGGGATATAGATGATTTTTATATCGACCAGACACGATTATAAAAGTTATTTAGTTCTATAATTTAACGTCGAATTTAAACCTATTTTTACACTATTCTACTACATAATTACATCGAATTTTGTTAAAATTTCGAATAATATTCAATTTCTTAATAAAAAAAACTCTCTTACTATTTCATTGTAAATGTTTATATGTACATCTGATTTGCTAAGCATCGCTTTTTTTAGATGTTGTCGACCTTGTTTAAATGTTTCTATGATAATCATTTTAAGTAAGATTAGGTCAAGTATCTGCAATAGTAGTCCTCTCACGCGTAAGATCAGTGTTTTGTCTAATTCCGAATTTTGAATTTTTAAAAGCGAAGCTTTTGTATAATTAGGGTCGGTCCGTACGTCCGTCCGTCCGTCCGTCCTAGATAGATAGCTTTTATTCGTTAATTTAGGCATGTTAGAATTGTCCTATCGATTTCAAACTTTGCATGATGATTCCTGTAGTAGTTAGGTACGATTTAGAAAGCGTAGCAACTCTATAATCATTACCAGAATGTCCGCACGTCCATTTTAAACATGTTGATTTTTCTACTTTTTTAACAACAAATTTTTATGTGATCTAATTATCCGTTTGATCTGATTTTTGGTATATTGATTCCTGGAACAACAAAGAACAATATTATAAGCGAAGCAACTCTATAATCGAGTCCTAAAAATGTAAGTATGTCCATAAACATTATGCTGTATCAAGCAGTTTTTCAACAAATTTACTTACAATTTTGCTTCGAATCTTATACTTCTATAATCTGATTATTCAGTTCAGACACTATACAAGTGTTAATGTCCGTTTGTCCTACCGTTTCAGTGCTTCGCTTTTATGGATGTTGTCATCCTTGTTTCAATAGAGGGAAAGTGACAGAGAACTGTAAAATTGTACTAGTCCCCAAGGTTTTATAAACACGATCACCCATCGTTAGCTGAAAACAATTGGGACAATTATGAAATCTTGTTTGAGGAACCTAGTAAAAGTGTCTGACTCTGATTATGACGTAAAAAAAATTAGCCAATGAGAGACCAGTATACACTGTAATTGACCAATGGTAAAATTTATAATGGTCTCTCATTGGCTAATTTTTTTTACGTCATAATCAGAGTCAGACACTTTTACTTTGTTCTGTTTGAGTAGGTGAACAAATCTTCAGGACCAAAACTTTTCCATTAATCACAAGTTTTAATTTTGTTTATAGTAATTGGGCATGTTCTTCAATTAATCGTCTATTGTTTTATCCCTTAACGTACTCATGTAGTCGACATAAACAAGTATTTCTTTCAGTCAACACAATTCTTATATGTTTAACATAAATATATAGGTATATGTAATATGTAAAGTTAAGTATGTATGAACGGGAAGCTCTTGACATTTACAATTGAAATAAGAAGTTCACTTTTGCATGGCACGTGTCAACTATCCCCTCATGTGCCCCCCCCCCCCCTCCCTATATAAACGTAATGATATAAATGTGATATCAGTTAACATTACAGTTTCCTGTATACTATTCAGTGCCAACCTCCAACATTATTTCGCCATGGTTCACCGCTCCTCCCCCCCCCCCCTTCCCATCTTTGAAAAGGTATAATTTTATTTTTTATCTTCTGCTGATCTTTTTGACAAAACATCCATAACGTTGTGATGTAGATTGTTGTAAAAGTATAAAAACAAGAAAATTGAAAATTAAACACTTTTCTATGGCAAACTAAATAGAACAAGAATGACAACATCCATAAAAGCGAACGAAACCCAGCATCTACTAAAGTGGTTTTGTTTCTTTAGAAAGGTCGCATTGACATGTCATTAATTTTCAATACGTCTTTTTTGTGACGTATTTAAAGAAAATGACTTATTAATATGGCATTAACTGTTTTTTATATGCCATTATTTTTCTAAAAAAAGAAATTACAAATTAATGCCTGATTAAATATAAAAATTAAGGTTGTTTCAATATGTCATTTTGTATTTTTTCCACATATTAATATATATTGTATAATTACATATTCATGGCACAGTAAATAAAATAAATAATGCGGCATTTATACGTCCTTATTGTGTAATGTGTCATCTTGATTAGTTAAATAATTTTCAAGAAACTTTAGGAAATAAGGAAGAGTTCAGAAAAAATTCTGACATAATTATTTTTTAAAATTTTTTTCTTCTTAAAAACTAAAAGTTTGTAACATAAAAATAATATCAAGAAATCTATTATTTTTAATTTTGAAGTTAAATTTGTTTTATGAAAAGACAAAAATAATTTCTGAACTATGTCAGACCACTGATCATCTTATAAATATAATTTTAGTATTTAGTAAACCCTCAAACAAACATTACAATTTATAAGTAATTTAATCTGTGTAAAGAATAAGATTTACTCAATAATAGAACTTCATTCGTAAATGTGATGAGAGAATGAGTTAAATGAATTTTAAAAACATTTTTCCTTCTCTTGTTGCATAATTTCGAAAGGAGATCATAATCGACAACAAATCATGAATTTAAGTTTTACAATGTTGAGGTAAGAAGTTAGCTTAAACAACGTTGGGGACTTTAATGAATTTCAATTGGTTTTATAACTTTAAAGGTAAGAGTTCTATTTTATATCAATCCTATTATATTAATTAGTAAACGTTTTTTGTCTGTCCCAAAGGATCTCGCTAACCGCTAAACCGATATTGTTCTCTTTAACAGTGAAGCTTCTTATAGGTCCTGGGAAGGTTTTTAACTATCTTTTGGGAGGATTCTACACCCCCCTCCCCCCCAAAAAATATTTTTTAAAACTCTTTTGAAACTCAAATTTAAAATGGGATAAGGTCAACTTTTCCCCCTCCTACCAGTGCCCCTAGAGGCTTCTAACCAATCTGTTCCATGATATTTTGTCTGTTGGTCGGTTGGTTAGGCAATAAAAGGCAGAAATTTAGAAATATATAAAAAAAAAGATTTTCTCATTTCCTGATTAAGAGTGAGTTCTCATTTTTTTCCTGTGTACATTTCTCATATTCAAGCATCTAGATTAATTGCAATTGTTATTAAAATAATCCATTTTTATTTAACTCAAATCAATTTCTAATTATCAATTAATTCTAATGATTTAATTCAAAAAATATTTATTTGATTCAATAAAATAATTGTTTAATATTAAATCTAATATTTTATTGATACACATTAAATACCAATTTTGGCGGCCATATTGTTTTTTTTTGACGTTTTACAGTAACAAAATGACGTTTTGATATGTCTTTATTTAAAATAATATGTCATTTAATATTTTTGTTATTTATATTTTTTAGTGACGTTTTTTCAGAGTTAAGGCCGCATTTTTAGGATTTAATAAAATATTATTTTTTTTTAATTAATATTTAAATTATATTGTTAGTTTGGCGGCCATCTTGTTTTTCTGGACGTTTTAAAGGAAAAATTGACGTTTTAATGCGCCGTTATTTAAGATAACATGTCATTAAATTCAAAATATTGTTATTATTTATATTTTTATTTGGTGACGTTTTTTTAAAGATAATGACGTATTTTTGGTACACAAAACGTCCTTTAAAAAAATAAATAAAATATGAAACGTCATTTGTATAGTAATAAAAAAGTTACTTCATTAAGGACGTATTAATGCGACATGTTTCTTTAAATAATGCGATAAAAGTATATGCTGGGAATGGTATGTCAAACGAACATTAATACGTGTAAGGTGTCAGAACTGAAAAAGCAGAATATAAATGTATGAGTCTAAGGAAGAGTGTAAGTAAATTGGTTGTTAAAGGACATAATTACATTTGACGTACGGACTCTCTGGTAACTGTTATTGTTTTGCTATGCTTCTAAATCGTACCCATCCGTTATAGGAATCATCATGCAAAGTTTAAAATTCTAATATATATAATTAACGAAAAGAGCTATTAAAAACATCCACAAATTCTATGTAAGAACATTTACGGTCTTTTATTGATTAGAACTAGCTAAAAGCTTAAATAGAATACTTAATAAGATTACCTATCAAATACAAAAAGTCCTACAAGATTTAGCTGTGTCAACCATCTTAATCAAGTTACATGGAGTAATGGTAAACTTGACAAAAAAAAAGATGAAAATGTCTATAATTATAGAAATAAAAAACTAAAAATCATTAAAATTTCAAGATCATTTAAAAGACATATAGGAAAATTGAACAGCGTAGTAGATGCACATTATTTTGGCTCTGTAGCGAATCGCTTTGTTTTCATTACTTTTGGGATGATATAATTGTCATATATGAAAGCAATACAATTTAGACGTTTGAATAATATTCAATTTCCCTAATGTGATCTTAAATTGTTATTATTCGTTTGTCCAGTAATAATGATATAATATCCACTTGTATTATATCTAGTGTATGAACTGTAGCTGTGATGGGTTCCAAGAAAATAAGATTAATTGTTGTCACTTCTTGGAGACATTCTCACATCTCTGTTTCTATGCTTTGTAGGGATGCACCACCGTGTCAAGTAGGCATATTCACTATTTAACATGGAAACGTTGCCTCGAAATAGATTTTTTTCCTTATATCACGAATCAGTCGGACAATAAAACATTGACAAACATTAAGTAACAAAAACTTTTAAAACAGGATAGATTTTCGTTATTTGATATTCGTATAAAATATCAAACAATTATCTAAGAAACAAAATATGTGATAACGAGTAAAATCATTGTAATTAGACAACTTCATAACTAGGGCTGACAGAACCAAATTATAGCAAAGCTTCGCTCTTAAGAGGAAACCTTCCATGTCTATTTAGTGGTTGCTTTAAGCCAAGATTTTTTAGAAGCGAAGCTTGAGATCTCAATAACTGATTGGATTCTCTATTATAGGTAAGCTTCACAGAGGTCCTGTGATGGCTTTAGGCTATTTTATTTTCAGATTTAAGTCTTGGGATACAGAGCCCCTAAATGTCAAGGGCGCACCCACTAGTTCTAAATATTTTTTTATACAGGAACTCTTAAACTAAACAAAAAAACTTTTCAAATCTTCTTAGTCGGAGCGTAAAATGTTTTTTAATAACACAATATGATTGTGCCTAGAATAACTTAATTTTATTTGTCGAGGTTTTGTGATTTCTTTATTTTTTAAAGAAACGGCTGTAAAAAAAAATTTACTCGTAAAAGCGAAGCTTTTATACATTTATGGATAGCTCATAACTTGAAATTTTATATTAATTGTCATATCGTTTTTAAACAATGTAAGATGATTTTGAAAAAGTTAGGTATAATTTTATTTTTGAAAACGTAGAAAGTCCAATTTAAACATGATTTTTTTTTATTTTTTAAATTTTATTTTTAGTAGCGAAGCTACTCTATAATTCACTTTGTCCGTCCGTCAGTCCGTAACGCTATGGGGGAAAAGGGATTTACTCAGCTCCTATAAAAGATAGAATGCTGAAATTTTTTGACAACATTCCCATCATTAAGGAGCACAATTAAGTATTAAACATCGATGACGATAGGACCGCTTTTTAGCAGGTTTTAGGCTATTTTTGTATTTTTCACATTTTTCTCCATATCTTCAGTGTTTATGGTGCGATTTTCAAAATTTTTTCAGTAATAGATATCTAAATTAAATTTTTAGTCGTTAAAAGAAAACAACTATGACGGTCAGACTGCCTTTAAGCAGGTTTTAGGCTATTTTTGTATTTCACATTTTTCTCCATATCTTTGGTGTTTATGGTCCGATTTCCAAAATTTTTAGTATAGATATCAAAATTAAATTTCCTGTTCTTTAAAGAAAAGAACTATGACGGTCAGACTGCCTTTCAGTAGGTTTTAGGCTATTTTTGTATTTTTCACATTTTTCTCCATATCTTTGGTGTTTATGGTAAAATTTCTAATTTTTTTCTCAGTTATACAATATACATATCAAAATTAAATATCTTATTGGTTAAAGAAAACAACCATGACAATCAGACTTCCTTTTTGCAGGTTTTTGGCTATTTTTAAATTTTTCCATATCTTTAATGTATATAGTCCAATTTTCCAAATTTTTTTAAGTTGAGGATTTAAAAATTAAATTTCCTGTCGTTTTAAGAAAACAAGCATGGCGGTCAGACTGCCTTTTAGTAGGTTTTTTCTATTTTTATATGTTTTACATATTTCCCCATATCTTTGGCGTTTTTGGTCCAATTTTAAAACTTTTTTGGGATATCATTATCAAAATTATTTTTCTAATTGTTATGAGCATCTTTTATGTAATTTACTTTGACCGTCATCATTATACAAAATAAAACAGGGTTTCGTGTTTATTTTCTCCAATAAATCAATTAATAAATACACTTTAAATCTACTTGTACGTATTACCATCTATGATTTTATTTGTTGTGCTTCGCTACTTATGGATGTTGTCATCCTTGTTTATATAATTATTCAACAATATTTATTATTAGAATGTTGATTTCTAGGGCGAAAAGGCAAAATGAAGTTTTTTCAGACGTAAAAAAATAATTTATGATGCATTGTTTCCCAATATTTTCAAATGTCCGTTCATCTGACCGTCTGGTTTGTTGAGATTCGTTTTTTATGGATGTTGTCAGCCTTGTTTTATTCAATAAAAATGAGAAAACCTATTGAAAACAAAGAATAAGGTGAAATGAATATTGAAACCCAGTTCTGTCAAAATGTGAGAATCAAAGACGTTTTGAATATCAATGAAATAATAAAATATTCAAACATTTTAAACCGATGAACCCAAATTCAAGTGCCTGGTATTTTGGATACGCATTTTTTGCGTCATTTGTACCGATAGGAAGATCTAATAATTTTCCATGGATGTACTGTGAGTACTAACAATATCTAACACATATTTAAATTTCCATTAACGCACTTCCTCCATGAGATAGTTTTATAGCTGTTTATATTACTTTTTTTCAGGTGTTTTCAGGAAATTTACTAAATAATATTTTTTCCTTAAAATCCAGGTGAGAAATTATTACTTTTGAAATTCTTGAATTTTTATTAATGAATGTAGGATGTACTTTATTTAAGTATTTTAATTTGCTCCATATTTTTTAATTTGAGCTTTACAGGAAATATTCCTACTGGTCCTATGATTAATCCACATACTCCAAACAAAAACTAAAAAGTGATATATTTTATTCTACAATAATTGATTATGATTACATTAGTCCCCAATATTTATAAAAACTTTTCCTTATTCGTTGGCTTATTAACTTCGGGTATCTTTATCAAATTTTGATTGGTTGGTTCATTAAGTTGAGTGTCCAAACGTTAAACCACTAATTGTGTTCTAGAGAAAAGGTATTTTTGTGTATCATCATTGGGAAAGTACATCAATTTATCGCCCATTGTCTTATCCCTTTAGATGTAACACCTTCCCCGCTAGCTACAAATATTATGAATATGAAATGAGCTTAAAATCAGATTTGTCTTATAAGACAGCTAGAGAGAGACAGAGAAATAGAGAGAGATTGAGAAAAGATAGGGTAAAGAGAAAGAGAGAGAGAGAGAGAGAGAGAGAGAGAGAATAGATGATGGATTTAGATTTATTCTTAAAAGACTGATCGATGGTGTGAAAGACTACAGAATATATTTTTCTTTCTATGAACGAATGCAAAATTTTATAATCATTATGTAAAATAAGCGCTATGGAGCTGTCAAAACACAAGTTTGTTTGTGGGTACGGTTACCTTTATAGTAGGTTTCGTGGCACTAACATCCTAACTATAGCAGACAACGAACGATTTGATCGTACAATAGTCTGATAGTCTTAATTGCGCCTGATTTGATCAATGGCATTCTCCATACTAATACTATTAATGTTCTGTAACCGACAAAGCTACAGTTGATATAACCTTTGAAATCTTTAGTTGTAAGGAGATTCAAATCCATCCAACGACGACCGGATGCGCTGCGTGTTACGCTACAGTCGCTGGTTTATAATCTTGGTGCAGATAAGTATTCCTTTTAGTTCGAAGTTGATAAGTTGAGTGTATATACTTACGTACAGATCTACCCTAGTTATAGAGCTGCTGTGTCACCAAAAGAACATAATTAGAACTTACAATTCAAGAAAGGAAATATTCTGGTAAGCCAAGCGTTCTCGGCCCACAGGGTAACGAGTTCGAGTTCAACGAGCCCTAGCCTTGAATTATTCTACCAAAACAAACTAGCAGGATTTAGTCATACAGAAATTATATATTTAACTGAATAATATTTACAAGCAATGTTTACTATATATATACAACAGATTATAACAATGGTTAGGTTTGAAGGGGTGTGGGACGCTAGGGCTTAGCTCCCGGCGGTAGACAGGCTGTGGGGGCAGCGGTGGTAAAAGGGGAGGCAGCGCCTCCCGGTTATATAAGCGCGTGAGGGGCGCGTGATAGCTGCATGTTTGAGTCCCTCCCCACATTTAGGCAGGCCAGTTTGACCGCTAGATAGCGGGGTCAACATCGGTCATGAGATAGATGGTGATATAATAAGATTAGTGCAGTGGGTTTGTTATGATAAGTCACAGCGTAGCAACGCTGTAAACTGCCTGTCCGTCTGGTTGTCGTATTACCACAACCTCCCCTTCAAGGGTTGCGTGGCTCTCGAGCCACCAGGCCTTGAACCTGGGGATACGACAACCTATGTCTGCGCAGGACAGGCTCTTCCTGGGGCACAGCTCGATGGAGGACAGCTCGGGCTACACAGGCTCCACGGGACACTCGTTGCTCGGTCTGGCTGTGGTTGGATATCAGCATTGTCAGCTCCTGGTTGGCTTCTAGACGGGGGTTGGCGACGGCTAAGCCCCGGCGCTGGAAATTTTGCCTCGTCTGCAGGACTAGCTCTGCCTCAGCGGGTAGCTGGACACGGAGGCCTAGGCTAACTCTGGTGGTTCCCAAGGGGGGAATGACGATGGATGAGGGCGCATAAAATTCCATGGGGGCGCCTGCTTGATTCAGGTTGCTTGGCCTCCTAGCTCCTACCCGGATAGGGATGGCTGTCATCAACAGGGGGCACATGGCTTCAGCTTCGTCCTCTGGGGCGGCCTCTTCCATTGCAGTAGCTTCTTCTCCTCCTCCAGGCTCGCTGCTGGCTGGCAGGTGCTCCATGTCTGTATCAGGATTCCAGATGGCATCTCTGGGTGGCTCTGGAACTGGCGGCGGCGGCGGTGGTTCGTTGGGTTGCTCCTGCAGGTCCTCTTCTACTGGGTCACGATCCTGGCCGCTGGGCTGTGGGGCGGCTGCGGCCGGCTGGTGCACTGGGAACTGTCCTGGGTCCCTAGCTGCGGGCGCCGCCGCTCCAACCGGCAGCTCGGTGGCATCCTCGTCGCCGTCCACGTCGACTTGAATGTCTGCTGGAATCTGGTGGGCAGTCACATCTCCAGTGTATTTGCGCAGTCGGCCTACATGCGCGGTAACTTCCGAGATCCTGGCTATTGGAGAGGCAGGTTTGATGACATAATGGACTTCTGTAGCTTTCCTCACTACCTTCCAGGGGCCAGTCCATCTCTTGGTGATCTTGGCTGCCTTCCCTGGCACCAGGCGGGGGGCCAGGTACCAGACCAAGTCTCCAACCTCATACTTGGCCGTGCCTTCGTAGGCTGCCGCGCTCCTCCGGATGGCTCCCTCCTCCTTCTGCTGGATGGCATCATACACTGCATAGTAACGTTGCAGGAGAGCTTGGACGTTGGCTGGAACCGAGGCATATTCTGTTTCTGGCAGCCGGAGCACCATGTCCACCGGAAGCTTGGCCTCTCTCCCAAAGAAGGCCAGGAACGGGGTCACGCCGGTAGATCTGCAGGCCTTGGTGTTGTAGGCGAAGGCAATGGCAGGCAAGTGGGGCTCCCAGTTGTTGTCGTCTCTGTCTAAGAACAGACGCATGCCTGTGTTGAGCGTCCGATGGAACCTTTCCACTCGGTTGGACTGCGGGTTGTAGGGTGGTGGATGTGTCAGGCCAATCTCAAGCCTGGAGGCCAGTTCCTGGAATACCTGGCCGGTGAACTCCATCCCATTATCGGAGTGGATCTTCAGGGGGCATCCGAACGTGGCCAGGTGGCGGTGCAGCAGGGCTTCAGCCACCGTGAGGGTGCGCTTGTTGGGGATGGCGTAGAGGCTGACAAACCGGCTGAACCCATCTTGGCAGGTGAGGATGTAGCGGTTCCCAGCTGGGGTCTCTGGCAGCGGCCCCACCAGGTCGATGAACAGGACTTGCTGTGGATACCCCTGGCGGGAGGGTACATGTATCCCTTGCTTCAACCTTTCCTTGGTAACCTTCTGGACACATTCCGGACAAGTCTGAACCATCAGGCGGACGTCACGGGCCAGGTTGGGCCACCAGAAGTGCATGGCAACGCGGGCGATAGTCGCGTCCATCCCAAAGTGTCCGGCCATGGGGGTCCCATGGGCTAGAAAGAACGCGTCCTGCTGGAGGGCCGAAGGCAGCAGGTATCTTGTCCGCTCCCCTGTCAGGGTCTGGTCAGTGGTGGTGAGGCAACCTTGCTCGTCAAGTCCCAGGGCTGGGAAGCGGCTGGCGTACTGCTGCTCGTCTCGTTCCTTGCCGCGCAGCTCAACCTTGGTTGGGGCTCTGCCATCAGCCACCCACTGGCGGACACGGAGCAGGAGAGGGTCTTGTGTCTGGGCTTCTAGCACTCTAGTTGAGTCCAGTCGGGCGGCAGGGGGCCGGCTGGCTGCGGACTCCCCTAGCTGGCAAAGGTTGTGGATATACTCAGCCTGCTCTGCTAATTCTTCGGCGCTGGCCGTTGGCATGTTGGCGTCCTCCCGGCGGCTGAGGGCGTCAGCGTTGGTGTTCTGGGTGCCAGGACGGTGGCACACAGTAAAATCTAGGGCCGCTAGCTCCTCTTGCCAGCGGGCCACCATCCCTGTGGATGTGTTCAGTGACTTCATCTGCAGCAAGGCTGAGGAATCAGTGTTGATCTGGAAGCTGCGGTAGGACAAGATGCCGTGGAATTTCCGGATTCCATACATAATGGCGGCCATCTCTCCCTTCCAGGACGGGTAGCGAGTCTCGGGGTCGGTTGTCTTGCGCCCCACGGCGGCAATCAGCCTCTCCTTGCCGTCCTGGCATTGACTCAGAATGGCAGAGATGGCGCGGCTGCTGAAATCTGTGGTGAGCTGGAACACCGCTGGTAAGTCAAACCTGGGCGGCGCTCGGATGGGGGCTTGGCGGAACTTGTCCTTGAGCTGCAGCAGCTGGGCTTCCATCTCAGGTGTCCAGGCTAGGGTCTTGGCCGTCTTCTGCCGATTCATCTCGTAGGTGAGGTCGGCATACTCTGGGATGAACAGGCGGTAGTATCCAAAGAACCCCAGAAGCGCCAGCAAATCTTTGGGGGTGCTGGGGGCCGGCCAGTCCAGGATACGGTCAATATAATCCTCTTGCATGGCTATCCCCTCACGGCTGAGGGTGTGGCCCAGATAATCCACCTTGGCTCGGAACAGCTTAGTCTTGGCTGGCTTGAGGCGGATTCCTCCCCTGCGGTGGGCTTCCAAGACCTCCCGGAGCCTAGCCAGGTGGGCCCAGGTATCCTGATGGAAGGTCAGGATGTCGTCAAGGTATGACTGGAGGTTGGCTGTGCCTAATGGGTTTAGGACCCCTGCAATAAATCTTGAATAGACAGATGGTGCCGTAGCCAGGCCAAAGGGCATCCTTTTCCATTGATACAAGCCCCTGGGGGTGGTGAAGGCGGTGCAGGGCCGGCTGTCCTCAGACACACGGATGGTGTAGTATGCGGCCACCGCGTCTAGGGCACTGTAGACGCGGTGCCCTCCAGCTCGTTCTACCAGCTGCTGGATCCTGGGCAGAGGGTAGCTATCCAGCTCCAGACACTTGTTGAGGGCTCTGTAGTCGACGGCCCAGTGGGTGCTCCCGTCCTTCTTCTTGATGGGCACCAAGGGGCTGCTCCAGGCGGAGTCTGACGGCTCTATGACTCCCTCCTGTAGCCAAGTGTCCAATTGTTTCTCCAGCTCAGCCTCCTGCCGCGGGTTCAGATCCCTAAATCTCTGGCGGATTGGCTGGGTCCCTGGCTTGAGGCGCAGCTGCAGCTCGACTACATCTGTGCAGCCGGGGGTAGAGTTGGAGAAGACGTCCCTGTACTCTGATAACATGGTCCAAACCTCCTTTTTGAGCAAGGGATCCTTGCGCAGGAACTCGTTGTCTTCCATCTCAAGGGCCTCCCACAACTCCTGCATGTCTGGGGGCTCAACAGGCTCTTGGAACGAGTGGAGACTCGGGGGAGGCGTATCAGAAACCTCTAGAATGTCAGGCTTGACCAGCTCCCCTGCCACTGGGAGGCCAGCGTCCAGCAGGAGGGGCGTCTCCCCTTCATTTACCACCAGCACTCGAAACACAGTGGCGGATCCAGGCCTGTGGGCATACAGGCCTTCTGGGATGACAAGATCCTCCCCAAACCTCTGTTCTGGGGCAGCTAGTTGGATGGCATCCTTGGTGCGGTGGCCTACTAACTCAACAGGGACCGCCATGACACCGCGGCCAGGCAAGACCACCCGCTTGGCCGTGCGAAGTTGGGGTGGCTGGCCGTCAGTTGGAGTGACAGCGCTTAGCCTATACGTGGCTGGTGTGGGGTCAGCTTCGGCTCCGGGAGCCACCGGCCGCGACTTGACGGGCTCGGCCTCGGGAGGGGCTGACGTGTCGGAGCCAAGTGTGGCTCCGAGGGCGTCCGGCCACGATTTGACGGGCTCGGCGCTGGGAGAGGCCGAGGCGCTGGGTCCAGCCTGGGCTCCGTGGGCGTCCGGCCGCGACTTGACGGGCTCGGTGCTAGGAGAGGCTGAGGCAGCGGAGCCATGCGTGGCTCCGGAGGCGGCCGGCCACAACTTGACGGGCCCGGCGCCGGGAGAGGCTGATTCCTGGGAGTTGAGTGTGGCTCCGGGTGCATCAGACCGCGACTTGACGGGTCTGGACTCGGACTTGGCTGGTTGACTGGCTGGGGGTCCCAGGTAGAGGGGGCCAGGTGGACACGGCTGGCCGTTGATAAAGGTGTCGGCGGAGAAGATTGGTTCTGGAGGGCTGGCAATTTTAGGGAACGTTGTTGGCAGGTTCTCCCGCGGCACCTTGGGCACTGGGGGCAACCCCATGGCTAGCAGGTTGGCCCCCCTATGGGCGTTGAGCGCAGCATCCACCCAGTGCGTGCCTTTCTCGACCACACGCGGCTGCTCTGGCAGTGGGCCTGGCAGAGGCCCCTCATAGCTCAACTCTCTCTCGGCTGTCTCCCGGTCAATGGGGACGCCACGGAGTGGGATAAACTCCCCACGCACCCACAAGCAAGGTGGTTGCATGTCGAAACAGAGCCTAGTTCCGAACTCCTTGAGAAAATACCCTCCTAGGTTCAGAGGGTGTGAGAGGTTCCGGACCACAGTCACGTGGTAAAGATGGAGTATAAGGGTGTGTGAGACTGCCATATATAATTCTTTCAATTTTCCTATTACCTGGAGGGGCTGGCCTTCCTCGTTAGCAGTCAGGATTTGGGTGTTGTCCGGAATCAACATGCGTTGCACGCCCATTGCGTGCATGAGGTGTTCAGAAATTACGGCAGACCCTGGTACACGGTTGCCAGAATCGATTATGGCATCAACCTGTACATGCTGGGCAGGGTCAGGAGTAGGAAACCTCACCCTGATGTGGCAGGGGAAGTGGAGGTCCTGCCCTTGAGACAAGGGGGCCTCCCGTTCGGCTGGGGTTGGCAGAAACTTCGGTGGTGGCCGAACCGCAGCTATGGTGGTATCGCTTACCATGGTGGCTTAGACTGTAGCTTCGAATCACTAGAGCTTATTAATTATCACTGGGTCAACAATTTTATATTTCTTTTTATCACTTGGTTGACATTTATACACACTTATGTGTTGTTATCACTAGGAGCTCTAGGGGTGATTCTGGAAGCACTGGCAGCAGGGAATGTCCGTCCTGCAAGGTTCAGAGGGGTGACGGCGGTAGGGAATGACCCGTCCTACAGCGCCGCTGGTTCGAATCCCGAAAATGGCGGCAGGGAATGGCCCGTCCTACAGCGCCTCGGGTTCGAATCCTGGAAGGCAGCGGCAGGGAAATGTCCCGTCCTGCCGTGCCTGTGGCTCAAAATCTGCTATCCGTCGCAGTGGTAGGGCTTACTTGTGTGCTGAGGCTTCGCAGCCACACATTGCCTTCTCAAGGAGACCAGCACCCAGCTGTCTGTCTCGTAGGTTTGGCCTGGGTGTCCTGGGGCTTGTCCCAGCTACACTTGCCAATTTAGACTCAGTTCTGTAGCCGTCTGAGCTAAATTATCCGATTACCGTGGCTGCGCACCTAGCGCTACTCCTACACGGTACGGAAAAAGCGTCTTAACTGGCGCTTTTAGCAGGCTAAATCTGCTTGCCGTAGGCCAGAGGCCCACATATTGCGTTCAAAATGATGGAAATTCGACCTAAAAAGGCCGTCTCGCGGGTCAGTTGGCTTCTCAGTTGGCGGCTGATTGTCCCCTTACTTGCAAAAGGGTCCAATCAGAGGTAGAATAGGCTAGTTTCTGTAAGGCTCGATTGAAACACGCTGACACCAAGTTCTGGTAAGCCGAGCGTTCTCGGCCCACAGGGTAACGAGTTCGAGTTCAACGAGCCCTAGCCTTGAATTATTCTACCAAAACAAACTAGCAGGATTTAGTCATACAGAAATTATATATTTAACTGAATAATATTTACAAGCAATGTTTACTATATATATACAACAGATTATAACAATGGTTAGGTTTGAAGGGGGTGTGGGACGCTAGGGCTTAGCTCCCGGCGGTAGACAGGCTGTGGGGGCAGCGGTGGTAAAAGGGGAGGCAGCGCCTCCCGGTTATATAAGCGCGTGAGGGGCGCGTGATAGCTGCATGTTTGAGTCCCTCCCCACATTTAGGCAGGCCAGTTTGACCGCTAGATAGCGGGGTCAACATCGGTCATGAGATAGATGGTGATATAATAAGATTAGTGCAGTGGGTTTGTTATGATAAGTCACAGCGTAGCAACGCTGTAAACTGCCTGTCCGTCTGGTTGTCGTATTACCACAATATCACCAATAGTAATGTTTTGAGGGGTGAGGAGTGGGAGATTTTAATAAAAAAAATATAGACAGATTATTTCAATTACAACTTTATAGGTCAACCATTCAAGAAAAATAGGTTTATACAATTATGAACCCGGTATTAGTGTTGGACTGATTATGACGTAACAAAAAAAATTAGCCAATGAGAAGCCACTATGAATTTTACCATTGGTCAATAATGTCCTCTCATTGGCTAATTTTTTTTTGTTACGTCATAATCAGTCCGACACTAATACCGGGTTCTACAATTATTATGTGCTTCCCACATGTGAGGGAAAGTAAGAGCCTGAAAATGGCAGAAAACAAGAAATATCAAATCATAAAACTTTGTCAAAATGTGTAAAAAGTGGCAACCAGCAGAAAAATACACACAGACACTCACTCATACTTAATAGTAATAAGGGGGATAACTTTCACAAAAGCGAAGTCAGCACTTAGCATATACTAATAAATTCAGGACATTTAATAAGAACATAGTTTTAAAAATATGTAAGCCATAGTCCAAATTACCAATTTGCGGTCGAACAGACTTACAGACTGACTCTAAATGTAGAAAAAAACTTTTCTTCTAAAAAGAAACTTTTTGGCTGATGTATATAACACACATATTGCAAGAAACTTGGCAAAAAGATTCCGACAGAGCCATGGACTCAAAATAGATTTAATCAAATAGATATACAATTCTAGGATTTGGTATGTGAGACGAGAGACATGCCCGCCGTCCATCCTGCACGGTGCATTTATGATCCTAGGAGCTTCACCAGAAAGGTTCTAGAGAAGTTGCCAGACTAAGGTATGGTCACTTCCCTCAGTTTACTGGGTTTGGGCAGGGCCAACAATCCTTTCCTAGAAAAAACCTGCTAACGGTTAATCCGCACAAGGATTTAAATTTAATTCCAATGCTCTTAAAAAATTTATTTGTTGTGAATATTAAAGTTTATTTTGAATAAAAAAAAAGATAACTTTCAGCATATAAATATGAACAATTAAAAAAATGATAGGTTTTTGCCATTCAAGCTTCCATGAAAGAAGATTTTTTAATCTATTAATAATTGTCTATTATTAAGACCTAGACGCGAATAATTTGTTGTGCTGTGTAAATCTGTGCTTTCTGCCACTATATATGCCAGGGTACCATCAGATTTATACTTATTGAATTTTAAAAAAGGGACTATCAAGAAGTAACAGTATAAAAAGTCTGGAAAGAACATTATATTTTAAATTTCCCCAAGGTCTATAAAGAAAATCTAAATAGTCAACTATCAAAAGCAATAAAAAGCGCAGTACATAGATCTATTCGAATAATGACATGACGCTATTTTATATTTTGCAATTTGCTTCATACAAATTCTAATTACAAAATCATTTAACTTGTGTCTATAACTTTCAGGGAATATTCTTATATTTATGTAACAGAGAATTTAAAATTTTATGGTACTGTTTTTAAACTTGAACATGGAAGAAGCCGTGAGTTCACAAATATATACAGGCTATCCAGGGAGTAAGGGAGGGGACAATGGATCGAATATTCAATTTTTAAGGAGTCTCAGACTTTGGGGACTGGCTTAAAGGGAATGTGCACGAATACAGCGGATTCTTACTGATTTTGGGGACTTGCGCATCAATGCCCCGCTAACTAGCTGAGCTAGGTTTGAATATGCAGACAGAAAAGTTTGTTATTTATCGCTGGTTTTAACAAATATTTTTTCCCAAGAAAATGTCTTTTCATGTATAGAAACTCTACTGTGATATTTATGTATTAACCCATTAGTGCCGAACCGGGTTATAAAACCCGGTTCCAGAAAATGTAAAAAAAAACGGTTTCCGGCTTCATAATTGCATCATTCTCAGTATGAATCCCCCCTCTACTACCCTGGCTTTCATTTCCCCCTGGAGCAGGCAGTTTTGCTTACTTCCGTTTGCCGGTATAGATCAACAAAGTTTGAAAATCATGAAAATTCAAAATACCCCATCTAACTTTTTTGTTTTTATAGTAAAGTCGCTGATTTTTTTCGTACATCTATTTGTGAATTCGTTTTATTTAAATTATTATTTTTTATATGATTTTTTTATCGTTTTTTTACGCCCTATATAGGCCCGGTTCGGCATTTCCATTTGGAGTCTGAAATTTTTATTACCTGGTTTCACTAATAGATCTTTTTTGACAACAACAACAAAACAGGGTTTTTTACCCGAAATCGCCGGCTAAACACGAAATTTGAAATAAATCGCTTCGTATTATACTTGTAGCTCTATAGATTACATGAGGTTGTGTAGTTTTCAATTACGGATCGTATCAAAGTTCTAAAAAGTGTTCATCTCACTTTTGGCGTTCAAAAATTACATTTTTCGATTTTTGGTCAAAATAACCGGGTTTTTACAGGTCAACCGGGTTTTAACGCCGGGGGAAAGCACCAAAAACAGGTAATAATGCCTGGTTGGTATTTATGGCCGAGCCGAACCGGGTTTTTTTGCAACTTTCCTGTGCACGCCACTAGAGCAAAACAAAAAAATACGAATTCCGTTTTGACCATTATAAAGCTTCCCTGAAACTTTCAGCTCGATCGGCCCATAAAAGTGGCGCTCGGAACTAATGGGTTAAATAATCTAAGAACCACTTGAGTTTAGGGGTCAATTATAAATATATCAGAAGGGTTAGTTGTTAGTTCTAAACAAGATTTTTCTATTGATTAATTACAGAATGTTTACTACATTGTGTTGTGTTGATAATTTAGTTTTTAAGTAAAAGATTTTTTTCTTAGAACTAATTTTGTTCTAAATTAGGTTACCATGATCCCTTTACAATTTTGGTAAAATTTTCTTGATAAATCTGGTTTTCATTGCTTTTCAGCGAACCCTCTTAAATTGAATTAATTGCTCATTGTCCCCTCCCTTACTCCCTGCAGGCTATCTCATGCTGTCACGTTCTCAAACTACATTTACTTTCAAAGTTTAAACCAATGTTTTTGCTTGACAAGAAACAATGAATTGTTGCAATGTGTTCTGTGTATATAAATATTATTATTAGGCCTGTCCATTATTTTCACGCGATTGTACAAAAGAAAAAAATAGAAATATCTTATAATTGAAATTCTGTAATTTTACTAAAATAACCCCTATATATTTTTTAAAACTTCCGGATGATGATTCCTATAACAGTTAGGGACGATCTAGAAAGCGTATCAACTCTTTAATCGCTTAAAAATTGGTGGGTTTTTTTACTTTCTTAACCAAAAAATATTATCAAATAATTATTCTAATCACCTATTTTTGAAACAAGGACAAAAAAGTACAATATTCTAAGCGAAGATTCTCTATAATCAAGTCTTTAAACTGAATCCTATATTTACACAGTTTTGAACAAGTTTATTTACAACTTTATTTCTATCTTCAAATAAATATCATTACTATTCTGCTCATTATGTGTTCGTGTTCGTTTGTTCTTCTGCCTTCGCCTTAAATCAAAATAAATCAAATGGTGTAATAAATAGGGGTATCTAATCAACTATAGTTTAGCTAAAAAAGACGATATTAAGAGAGATAAAATATAGACTCTTTGACCTAGTTAAGAAAATTATTTTGTACATTTCTAAATCCTGTATAAAGAAAATATGATTTTGAACATGTCTAATAAAATAACTTGAATATTGTATAGTATTGAAAAAAAGTGGGTCTTGGATGTGTTGAGATTTACAATTTTTCAGAATATGTTTTAAACAGGAATATGTCAATGTTAATCAATATTATTCAGGGATAAAGAAAAAGATCAATATTATTTAAGGGAAAAAGGAATAGGTCAATATAGTCAGGGATAAAGGAGTAGGTCAATATTAATCAGAGAAAAAGGAAGGTCAATATTAATCAGGGATAAAGGAATAATTTGATATTATTCAGGGATAAAGGAATAGGTCAATATTGGTCAGAGAAAAAGGAATATGTAAATATTAATCAGGGATAAAGGAATAGGTCAATATTAGTCAGAGAAAAAGGAATAGGTCAATATCAATCAGGGATAAAGAAATAGATCAATTTAATCAGGGATAAAGGAATAGGTCAATATTAATCAGCGATAAAGGAATAGGTCAATATTAATCGGAGAAAAAAGAATAGTTCAATAAAGTCAGGGATAAATAAATAGGTCAATTTAATCAGGGATAAAGGAATATGTCAATTGAATTTAATAGGGGATAAAGGAATAGGTCAATAAAGTCAGAGATAAAGGAATAGGTCAATTTAATCAGGGATAAAGAAATAGGTAAATTTAATCAGGGATAAAGAAATAGGTTAATTAATCAGGGATATAGGAATAGGTATATTTAATCAGGGATAAAGGAATAGGTCAATTAATCAGACATAAAGGAATAGGTCAATAAAATCAGAAATAAAGGAATAGTTCAATAAAGTCAGGGATAAAGGAATAGATCAATATATCAGCGATAAAGGAATAGGTCAATATTAATCAGGGATAAAGGTATAGGTCAATAAAGTCAAAGATAAAGGGATAGGTCAATAAAGTCAGAGATACAGGAATAGTTTAATATAGTCAGAGATCAAGGAATAGGTCAATATTGATCAGGGATAAGGTATAGGTTAATATTAATCAGGGATAAAGGAATAGGTCAATTAAATCAGGGATAAAGAAATAGGTAAATTTAATCAGGAATTTAGAAATAGGTAAATTAATCATGGATAAATGAATAGATGGGTCACAATAATGCAGGGTCTACTCTTGTCAAGTATAACTAATTAAGGATAAAGGAATAGGTTAATTAATCAGGGATATAGGAATAGGTATATTTAATCAGGGATAAAGGAATAGGTCAATTAATCAGAGATAAAGGAATAGGTCAATAAAATCAGAAAGAAAGGAATAAATCAATAAAGTAAAGGATAAAGGAATAGGTCAATATTAATCAGGGATAAAGGTATAGGTCAATAAAGTCAGAGATAAAAGAATAGGTCAATAAAGTCAGAGATAAAGGAATAGGTCAATTTAATCAGGGATAAAGGTATAATTTGATATTAATCAGGGATACAGGAATAGGTCAATATTAATCAGGGATAAAGGTATTGGTCAATGAAGTCAGAGATAAAGGAATAGGTCAAAATAGTCAGGAAAGAATAGTTCAATAAAGTCAGGGATAAAGGAATAGATCAATTTATCAGGGATAAAGGAATAGGTCAATATTAATCAGGGATAAAGGTATAGGTCAATAAAGTCAGAGATACAGGAATAAATCAATTTAATCAAGGATAAGGGAATAGGCCAATAAAGTCAGGGATACAGGAATAGTTCATTATAGTCAGAGATCAAGGAATAGGACAATTTCATCTAGGATAAAGGAATAGGTCAATATTAATCAGGGATAAAGGAATGGGTCAATATTAATCAGGGATAAAGGAATAGGTCAATATAAGACAGGGATAAAGGAATAGGTCAATAAAGTCAGGGATAAAGGAATAGATCAATTTACAGGGATAAAGGAATAGGTCAATATTAATCAGAGATAAAGGTATAGGTCAATAAAGTCAGAGATAAAAGGAATAGGTCAATTTAATCAGGGATAAAGGAATAGTTCAATTTTAATCAGGGATAAATGTATAGTAACCTGCGCTCTAATTGGTTGAATGATGTACGACATCCAATCAGAGCGCAGATTTTTTAAATCCACCAATCACGGATGCCAAAATTAATTAACTTAATTTGCATTTCTGCTTTTAGATAAAGAATAAAAATGAATTTTATAAAAAATCCTTAACATTTGATGCAGATTTCAAATCTACTCCCTACATTAAAATTCCCGAAAACTTATATCTCTTAATGTATAGGTCAATAAAGTCAGAGATAAAGGGAAAGGTCAATAAAGTCAGGGATAAATGAATAGATCAATTTACAAGGATTAAGGAATAGGTCAATATTAAACAGAGATAAAGGAATAGTTCAATAAAGTCAGGGATAAAGGAATAGATCAATTTACAGGGATAAAGAAATAGGTCAATATTAATCAGGGATAAAGGTGTAGGTCAATAAAGTCAGAGATACAGAAATAGTTCAATAAAGTCAGGGATAAAAGAATAGATCAATTTATAGGGATAAAGGACTAGGTCTATATTAATTAGAGATAAAGGAATAGGTCAATTTAATCAGGGATAAAGAAATAAATCAATTTATCATGAATAAAGGAATAGGTCAATTTTAATCAGGGATAAATGTATTGGTCAATAAAGTCAGGTATAAAAAATAGGTAAATAAAGTCAGGGATAAATGAATAGTTCAATAAAGTCAGGGAAAAAGGAATAGATCAATTTACAAGGATAAAGGAATAGGTCAATATTAATCAAGGATAAAGGTATAGGTCAATAAAGTCAAAGATAAAGGAATAGGTCGATTTACAGGGAGAAAGGAATAGGTCAATATTAATCAGGGATAAATGTATAGGTCAATAAAGTCAGGTATAAAAAATAGGTCAATAAAGTCAGGGATAAAGGAATAGTTCAATAAAGTCAGGGAAAAAGGAATAGATCAATTTACAAGGATAAAGGAATAGGTCAATATTAATCAAGGATAAAGGTATAGGTCAATAAAGTCAAAGATAAAGGAATAAATCAATTTACAGGGATAAAGAAATAGGTCTATTTAATCAGGCCTAAAGGAATATATAAATTTAATCAGAGATAAAGGAATAGGTCATTAGAGTCAGGGATAAAATAAAAGATCAATAAATTCAGGGATAAAGGATTAGGTCAATACTAATCAGTGATAAAATAGATTAATTTATCAGGGATAAAGAAATAGGTAAATTTATCAAGGATAAAGGAATAGGTCAATATATCAGGGATAAAGGAAGAGGTCAATATCGAACAGGGATAAAGGAATGGGTCAATAAAGTCAGAGATAAAGGAATAGGTCAATTTAATCAGGGATAAGGAATAGGTCAATTTAATCAGGGATAAAGGAATAAGTGAATAAAGTCAGAGATAATTAAATAGGTCAATTTAATCAGGGATAAAGGAAAAGGTAAATTTAATCAGGGATAAAGGAATAAGTGAATAAAGTCAGAGATAAAGGAATAGGTAAATATAATTAGGGAGAAAGGAATAAGTCAATTAATCAGAGGTAAAGGAATAGGACAATATTAATCAGAGATAAAGGAATAGGTCAATAAAATCAGAAAGAAAGGAATAAATCAATAAAGTAAAGGATAAAGGAATAGGTCAATATTAATCAGGGAAAAAGGTATATGTCAATATTATTTAGGGATAAATGAATAGATAGTTGATAATAAAGAATGGTCTACTCTAGACATGTATGTTATATAACCATGACTATAGAGACACTATCTTATTTTTAAGTTATATAGCTTATATGGTGTAGATGGTTGATAATAAAACAGCGTCTACTCTAGTCATGTATAGTATATAACCATGACTATAGAAACACAACCTTATAAATAATGAAAAATGGCTAGTTTCTGAGAATGAAAGTAGGAAACACATGATCATAATTTAAAGAACATTAACCAGTGATTGAATAATCAAAACATATCACCAAATAATGTTCTATGAATTAAGACAATAAACGTCCTACATAAACATAAATGATAATATTAACAGAAATAATGAAACATTGAATTTAAAGGAACTTGTTAAAATTAGTAAATTCCAAAAAAAGACCATTAAAATGTGATATAAATATTATTATAGTAAAATTATATCACAATTTAATAACCCAAATAGAAATACTAGATTTACACATCTCAATATGATTAACAAACTCTGACATCATTAGTTTATATACTACTAGACCTAATGTACAAGTAAGGGATGCGCACTAGCAACAAGCGGTCAAATTATTCAGCGCATTTTTGGTGGTTAAATTGAACCAGATTTTATAAGTACTCAGTTTGGGCGGTCAAACTTAAACAACAAAATTTCAATGTATCCCAATTTCCTTAAATACAAAAATGTAAATTTTTACTGGCTTCGCCATTTTCTTTGGGTTTTGACATATATTTTTAAAATCATTCCATAATTTATCAGGCTTCGCTACTTAAAGATGTTGTCATCCTTGTTTATTTCTAGTCACAAATTCTGAAGGAAAAGAAAAATTTATTTGTTTCTCGCTAATTGCTTTTCTAGATTTGTTTCCCTGAAAAAAAGATAAGTTTTCTGTAATTTAATTCAGAAACAAGGACAATTATGTCAATAAATGGCGCTACAAGAACAAGATACAAATATTTTTAGTGATAGAATAACAGTAAAATATACAAGCGAAATTCTTAGTAAAAAAAAAATAAAAAAAACCATTTGCAAATCTTTGAACTTATTCTAAAGTCTTGGCTCAACAATAAACATAAATTTTGAATTTATTTGCAGAAGGGTGCGCAGCTGTATGTCGTCAGGCCGTAATTTGGCAGGAACCTATTGTCGCTGAAAGCTAAAAATTTATCACAGCTGTCCAAATTGACAATATGCAGATTTTTCAACAATCTGCAGCTACAGCCGAGCTGCTCAAAAAATCTGCGGCTGCCGAGCCCTGTTTGTTTGTCTGGTTTGTAAATGTCACACTTTTCTTTAACAAAATTTATTTTCATTCTTTCCATTATTTTTCTAACTTTTTCCCCTTTCAATTTTAAGTGGAAAAGCTCCATAATTTATTTTGTTAGTCAATGAATTTCTTTTTCTCGTATTCATTCGAATCCGGTAGATAGGAACTGGTTCTCATCTATACAAAAATACTATGTCTAGCATCGAATTATATACAGCTTTCTACGAATATAAAAATGTACAATCATAAGATTAAAACCAGATTTTTTAGCCGTTGCCTTCGGCACCTCGGGGCTAAAAAAAACTGGTTTAAATTTCATAATTGTACATTCTATATCCGCGGAATGCCGTTTATAATACGATGCGAGAAATAACTATTATTTCATTTACACTCAAAATGTTGTAAAATAAAATTAAAATTTGAATCTAAATCTAAACTATTAATCCCTTTTTAAGATGTGAATTAATTTTTGATATTTTATTTTCATATCCACTGACAACTATCATTGTGTTGCAGGGAGGGAGGGGACACTAGACAATGGTACCAACACAAAATATTCTTCGTAAGCTCAAAAACTTTGGATACTTTTATCAGATATTGTAATTGTTAGGTCCCAAACTAAAAAATCTCCAGCCAATAATTTTTATCAACAAATAAATAATTTTATTTGTTGTTACAAAAGGATGTTTATATCCTTTTATCGTCCATTGACTTATCTTTTAAGATCCCTTTGTCGCTTATTCACACAAACGGAATAAAGATTAGGGCGGGTCTATTTGCAATCTTTTTTGGATTTTCACATTAGTAGACATTGGCAGGGGTTACTGGGCCCTGTGAAACATGAAATAGGTTTTTTAATCCAAAAACAACGGGCGCGCGGGGGGTATAAAAAGTGCGCACCCCCTTTTAAAACCAAAAATTGAAATTCCTTCAAACACAGGCATGTTGCATATCAAAATGACAGCATTATAATGCTGATTACGAATCTGAAAACCGTTTTGAAAAATATTGCTCCTAGTTCGAATAAGATCTCATTAACCTACCTAAAACAGCTGATCTAGTCAAATTGTTTATTTGGGTAGGTTATTTGAAAATCATTTAGACTGAATCATATTTTTCAAACGGTTTTCATATAATCAGCATTTCAATGCTGTCATTTTGATATGCAACATGCCTGTGTTTGAAGGAATTTCAATTTTTGGTTTTATAAGGGGGTGGGCACTTTTTAAACCCCCCGCGCGCCCGTTGTTTTTGGATTAAAAAATATCTGTCAAGTTTCACAGGGTTTTATATTGGCCCAGTAACACTTGCCAATGTCTACTAATGTGAAATTCCAAAATCGACCCACCTTAACTTATATATCCAAAATGGATCGTTCTAACTTCGTATATAAAAAGGTGTTTCTGTTTAAGAACTTATTTGAATTATAGTGCAGAAGTTACCTTTTATAATACAAATAAGGATTTTAATTGCCATTTATCTTAAATGTGTATTTTCTCAATATGAAATGCCTAAAAACATCGGGTTTTTAAAACTAATAATTTTTGTATTAAGTTGTACTAAAATAGTAGCTTTAGGTCTTATTAGAATACAAATAACGAAAAACTGCGACAAATCTACGTTTAAAGACATAAAACAGGAAAAAGTATTTAAATAAAGTTCATGTCTCAACAGACATTGTCGCCAAAATAGAAAGAAATATTTAAATAAAAAAATTAATGTAGGTTAAAACGTCTTCTACAATTAGTCTCATATTCAATAACTTTCAAAAAAATTATACTAAATACAAAAAAAATAATATTACATCAAAATAACTATATTGTTTATAAATTAACCAGGAATAAAGGCTAAGGTAAATCTTTAATTTTTTCACTTTAATAATTTTGAAGTATGAATTAGCTTTCCTCAAAGATTGTAATTTTACAGAAATATATTTTAATCCTTTTTTTCTTCATACATTTATCCCTGGTGATTTATATTTTATATCATTGTTTTTAAAAGAAGGTGTATTAACTTTTTTGCTTTTTATTTAAGATAGCTAGCCCGTTCTTTTAGTAAGTAGTAGATGCAAAATTTTTCATAGAATTCAGATATGCAATCGGTTTTTTTGTAGACCTCTTATTTTGGAAGTAATTTAAGTTTTTTAAAAAAATAATTAAGTCGGTTTTAAGGTACTAAAACGCAACAAAATAAATGAAGAAAATTCCCAGTATGAACAAAAATAGTAAGATCTTTAATTTGACCTTACTTTTAAAATTCTGTTGAGTAATTATTGAAAAAATCTATTTTTTTAACCTCGATTTAATAAAAACTTCAAACCTAAATATTTTCTCAAACAGACAAAAACAATATGGGTTCATATATACCTTTAGAATCGGAAAAATATTACGAATCCATTCTAAGCAAAATTTTAAAAAAGTAAAAACTTAAAAAAATAAAAATGGTCTAAAATACTATATTTTTACAGGCAACACTTAATTGTAACTATTAAACTAGCCAATCAAAAATCTTAAAAATTGACGCATCATGAAGCTTCACCTCAAAACTTAACCAATAAAATTGACAAAAAAAAAGGATAATGTTCATACAATATATACAATAGATACTACAATAAAAATAGTGATACTTACATAACACGTAAAGAATGAAAAAGTATGAACAAATTTGCTTCAGTCTGTTTATAAACTTCAAAACAATGCAGTTAAAAATGCATTATTGTTTCTTGTGTTTAAAAAATATCTGTTACAGTGTATGTACATTTGTTTAGGTTTTATTCAGGTTTTGTTCAAGTCAACCCTTTAAAGCCGAAAATTATGATTCTTAAAATAAACTTATATTTTTTATTATAGTTTTTTAAAACTTTTTCAATTTTGCTTAGAATGGATTCGTAATATTTTTCTGATTCTAAAGGTATATATGAACCCATATTTTTTATGTCTGTTTGAGAAAATATTTAGGTTTAAAGTTTTTATTAAACCGAAGTTAAAAAAATAGATTTTTTCAATAATTACTCAACAGAATTTTAAAAGTAAGGTGTCAAATTAAAGATCTTACTATTTTTGTTCATACTGGCAATTTTCTTCTTATATGTTGTTGCGTTTTAGTACCTTAAAACCGACTTAATTATTTTTTTAAAAAACTTAAATTACTTCAAAAATAAGAGGTCTACAAAAAAAAACAATTGCATATCTGAATTCTATGAAAATTTTTACATCTACTACTTACTAAAAGAACCGGCTAGCTATCTTAAATAAAAAGCAAAAAAGTTAATTCACCTTCTTTAGCAGACGAAAGCTGGTATAAGACATTCTTAATTGGGGAAGATAAGATGAAAGAAAAGTGTGATTTCAATTTAATAAAATAAAATATTTTTTTAATTATGAATTATTATTTAACTGTCTTTAATAAAGTTTCTGCAATATTATTCCAAGAAATAAAAAATATTGACTGCACCTATTATACATAGTAATATTTGGCAATGCAAAATTTGTATAATGTGCTAAATATCAGGGATCTAAATTGGTAAGACAATGGACGATTAATTGATGTACATCCCCGATGATGATACACTATAATTGCACCTTTTGTAGATTATGCTGAGTAATGGACACTCAAGTTAATGGATCGACCAATAAAAGCCCCCAAACTAGCTAAGTTAACGAATAAGAATGCCTTATCATAAAACTTTGGGGACTAGTGTAATAAACAGCCCAATGTCCCTTCCTCCCTGGCTAATTATGACATACAAAGAAACATCCTATTTCTATAAGTAAAACAAAAAGCTTGATTCACTAATTTTTTCTAGGAAGGTTTATCTGGACACATTAGGAATTATTTTGAGGAAGGACAAAACTTGCCAACTTTAATTAAGTTTCTAACATAAGGTCAAAAAAAATGTTAATTCTCAGTTATATATAGCAGTTTTAGAAAAATGTTAACTAAAAAGGATAGTTGTAAGAAGTGCATTGAACGAGTTAGGGCTACTTGAACGTTAAAAGTTTTTTCTGTAAATGTTGAATATGATATTTGTATATAGGTTAGCCATTAAGATATTTGAAATATAAAAAAAACTTTTACTAGGCAGTTTTTTTCTAATTTCTAATTTGTGTAGGTAAAAGTCATAATTTAAGTCTTGACATTTTTAAAAATACATGGTTGAAAATTTAAATTCTTTCAAATATAATTTAGACCATTAATCAGGAAAAACTATGTGGTTTAATAAATTAAAAGTTCAAATGCATTTCGTGAAACTACCCCGTTTATTTGCATTTTTTGTGAAAATTGGGACATAGTCAAAGACGTTATAAACTGCCTCCTTTTAAACTTTAATTAATTTATGACAACAAGAGTAAGATTAGCTATTGGATATTCGACAGGCGTAGCTCACTAAGATGCAAAAACATGTGCTATCAAAGGGTTATTAGTCAAGTTCCCGAGGTATTAATCCGTCCCTACACTTTAAACATTAATACTAAAGGGTTTGCAAAAAAGCTGTCTTTTTTTTAAATTCAAATTGCGCGGCTTGTGTTAATAATAGAAAAATTTTATTACATTACATAACCACTAAAAGCTCCTGTTTTTGTGTTTTTTAGTTTAGGAGCTAGGTTCCCACACTCTTTATAAGTAAACAAAAATATATATTTAGGCAAACTTTTATTTTGTAATATAAAATTATCAATAATTCTTTTATTCCGATACATTTTTTTAATAAAACATCAATTGTAAAAGGTTCAATAATAATACTGTAATTATACATTCAAATATGAGATGTTTTCATGTAAATCTAAAGTAAAAATGAAAAAAAAATGAAAATAAAAAACATAAATGCCTTTTCTAGTAGATATTTTAACAGATTTAATAGATAAAAAAAACTCCTCAGGGTCTATATGAATCTCAATGAAAATAAGATCCAAATAGGTCAAGATCTTTTGGTACAGATAGATATTCTGATATCTTACCACTTTATGAGAAATTCCATCTAACATTATTAAAATACAGTCTAAGTAAAATGTTATTGTGAAAAAAAAACTGAAAGTTGCACTTTTTTTCTACTCAAAATAAATTGATTCAATAAATTTTCTATTTTCCACATCAACTAAATTATTCAAGAATTTCTGATTTTCATAAAAATATCAAAAATACTAACTTTCTGGATAAAAATTCTATGTAAAATTCTAATGTTTTAACTTTAAAAACGATGATAATAAAAGAGAATACGAAGAAATATCCAAAACTTAGTAAACAATTTTTGTGACAATACCTTTTTAAGCTAATGAGTTTCATATACAGCATGGGCGTGCAGAATCATGCATATTGAGTGCTTTAAGGCATTGGCATTTTATTAGAGATACGTTCTATCTAAAATTTTATTGCTATAAATCAATCGTTTTCTTTAATTTGAATTTTAAAAAGAGGGAGAATATATAAACACATAATTTATATAAAATATAAACGTAGAGAAAATAGGTAAAAGAATTTAATTTTTAAAGGTTTTAGTTGAAAAATAAAACCGTATTGTGACAATCTCTGATAATCGAATCATTATTAATGAAAAAAAGAAAATCTTACATTATTTTATAAAATATCACTAGCTGATAGTGGGTTATAGTATTGTTCTGTCAGAGTTTAATATCGTAGGAATATAGGACAGCATATTAAAATAAGATTTAAGAAAAAGTCGTGGCGGTTTCCCTCCCTTTAATTTGTAAAAAAAAAAATGTAAGGGGGGGGGATAGTTTTCCATGTCATTGTTTTACACCTTAGGCTGGGTAGGGCCCCTTAAAGGAATTAATCAAACAAAAACTACCCACCTCTCCTATATTTTAAATTTATTTAACAAAAAAAAAATTTGATATTTTTTTCCCTGGTCAATTGACTATAAAACCATTTAAGTGTATATTCGAATTTAGTATTAAACTGTAACAGAACAATCTAGGAAGCCACCTTGATAAATATAAATGGATGGAATGTTTTACAATTTCAAAAATATATAATGCAAAGAGGTTCAACACTGGCGTATAGTTTGACAACAACAATACATAAGGGTCACTTTTTTACAATATTTACATAATTATTTACACTATAAAAATATCTACATGTATAATAATATAAAATAATATCACCATAAATACATCCTATTATGTCAATAGTTTGATTAAAATAGTTGGGATGAGAATACTTGTTAATAGTTGAATGCTGTTGTAGATTGAAGTGGCTGTGTTCAGGTACTTTGGATCTCCCATCTGGAACTGCCAGGTCGGGGAGGACATCTTACCCTCGCCACCCTGTGAAAATGCCAGCACTCTCAGCATGTAGCTCTTGCCCGGCGTCAGGTCAGATATGGTCGCCTCCAGCCTGTTACCGATGTATATGATTGTGTCATTCGCCACTGAAATATCCTTGTCCGACTCCCAGACACGTATCTTGTATCCCGTCAATGGTTCTTCTTCAACGCTCGGGGAAACGTATCGCCAGGTGACACGGATTGTGGAAGGATTTATACCATACACCTGTACAGCTGTTGGAGGCTTCTGAGGCCGAAGTTTGAAGGTTCTCTCCAAAAATCTTTCACTCTCAGGACCAGGACCTAAAATTGGAAACGTAAAAATAATTTTCTTTCTAAGTAAACTAGCGGTTGTACTTCTAGAAACCTCAAAGAGGAGGGAGGAAAGGGGTTAATTGTTTAAGATGGTCCTACCAACCATATTTTATCTTGGAAAACGTTTCAAAGCAAATGAAAAGCTTTCCTGTAAAGGAAGTCCATATCAATCAAATGGTTAACGAGATCTTTTGGTAGAGAAAAAATAGACAATCAATAAGGATGCACAATATGTAAATTATAGTAAAAATGTATAAAACTTAAAGAAAATTTAAATTTCACGAACAAAACAAATTTTAAGGGAGCAATATGTATATTGCAATACAACTAGGTATTAAAATTAAAAATTAAAAACAGTAATAAACGTACCTGCTGAATTGTAAGCCATAACTCTGACCCAGTAGTAAGTATTAGGCAACAGACCAATGATTAGAGCGTGGGGTTCGGTGCTTCTAGACAAGACATACTGTGAATCAGTAACCTCATCTAATGCTTGCTGCCAATACTTGATTCTGTATCCGATTAGCTTGCCACGAAGTTTTCCCCTCTCTTGTGGGATTTGATTCCATGTGATGTTAATGGCGGTTGAGTTGAAAGGACGGGCGCCTACTTGTGTTGGCGCAGTACCCGGCAAATCTTCTGCCGTCATAACAATTTCAGGTTCGGTGATAGGGCCCTGACATTTTGGAAGGTGGCACATGTCGTTAAATACCTGGACCTTGACTTCATATGTTGTCCAGTAGTATTCTTTAGGTACTCTAATCACATGCATGTCAATATTTCCCAGATTTTTTAGAGTTTTCTCCTGGAAGTTTCTTTCCTCATCAATGCCAACACGGCGGTAGTATACTTTGTAGTAGATACCTGGGGCATTCTGGCGCTGCTTTGGCAAAGGATCCCATCTTAAGGTCAAATCACCTGTGCGACCTCCATCACTTCTTAAATTAGTGACTGGCAAATATGGTTTGTCTGGAAGTGTGTTATACTGTGGCGAAGGTTCTGACCACTCTCCCATGCCAATGTCGTTATAACCTGCAACTCGGAAGCTATACGCAGCCCACGGAGAAAGTTTATTCTCAAGTTTAAACTGCTTTCTACCATCAACTTCTGTCTTGCCGCCTTGGAATTTAATATCTTCGCCAACAATCTTATCTGCCAGAATAATCCAGGAAGAATTGTGATCTGTCCTTCCCTCAATCCTGTAGGAATTGATTCTATATCCATAGAAGGCACCATCAGTCCACACAACTGTGCCAGAGTTAGCGTTCAGTTGGACAGCAGTGACACCCCCTGGAGGTCCAGGCGGGGCGTGCACAATTACTTCAGATGTTCCGTAAATAGTTCCAACAGCTGTTTCAACTGCGCACTCGTAAATTCCAGCCTCAGCGATGGTAATATTGAAAATATCCATGTTTCCGTCAGTTTTGCCTCGACGGAACTTTTGGAAATCTCCAGTTCCTTTGTTCTTATAGTCCGGGCTGTTGTTTATCCATTGTGATGACAATCTTTGTGTTCTTTCATCATAGGACTCAAAAGATAAAACCTGTTCTGATCTTCTGTTCAGATTAATCCTGCTGCCGCCGGCATTCTTAAGCTCCAGAATTCTCTGCTTTTCATAATCCTCAACAAATTGTAAAAGAATTCCATTAAGCCGCCAGTAATAGGCTCTGTCTAGAATATCATCTGCCTCGGCTTTACAGCGCAGATTTACCTCCATTCCTTTGCGGACTATTTGCCTAGGATTTGGCTTGTCTACATTAGTGCCCTTAAATGAGGGACCATCCAGAACAACCAAACGAGTTGTACTGCGGGCAGAACCATACTTGTTACGAGCATCACAATCCCATTGTCCTGCATCGGCTTTATTTAGTTTAATTATTTGTAAGGCTCCGTTGGCGAATATTTCATACTTCCCACCAGATCCAACTCTGTTGCCTTGATGATACCAGGTGATGTTAGGCAATGGCGCAGCCTCAGGTTCACAATTAATGGTAACGTTACCATTCTCTGCGGCGTAGATTTTCTCCTCTAGAGGACGTTTGGTAAATGACGGAGTAAGCGTTAATACTTTGAGTTGGCCGGAGCTGTATCGTGTATCTAGGTCGTTTTTGGCTACACACTGATACATGCCCTCGTCACGTTCTTTGGAGACCTGACGGATTTTCAGCACATTGTCCCTCACCTCATACCGACCACGATCCTCAGGAGCTATTTTGTCAGGATCCACAACTAAGGGTTTACCATTCCTAAGCCAAGCATAGGTAACGTCTGGGATACCAAAAGCTTCACAAGTCCAAATAACCTCATCATTTTCGTCAACGTACATGTCACCGATTCTTATGGTAAAGACTGGACGGGATTGAATACTGAGTGTCAGGGAGGCCTTGATGGTTACCTTGTCATTTTTAGCTGTGCACACGTACTCGCCCTGGTCCTCTACCTGAACACGCGGGATAATCAGGACACGGTTGTAGTTGGTCATATAGGCACCTCGTGGCAGTGGAGAATTGGCGCGAGTCCAATTGTAATGGGGCACAGGATAGCCAAAGGCAATGCATTCAAGTCTAACTGCTTCGCCGGCTACCGGAGCCTCTGGAAACGACTTGGGAAAATTTTGCGGAAACCTCAATTGTTGATAGTTTGGATGGGGCAGCACATCAATCTGGAAAAATGGCCCGTTACGTCCAATGTTGAATTCAGAGCTCTGCACGTTACAACTGTAGTTACCACGATCAATATTCTCCAGGGCGGAGAAATAAATGTATCCGTCGTATGACACCATGACACGTCGATCTTCTTCTACCAGGTTGGGGAAGTAGTCTCTGGCCCAGTAATACTTGACATCCGGGTAATGATGTGGAGCATCGCAGGAGATAGCCTTGCCCCAGTTTTCTCGGCCAATCTCGTTGCTACGCCTCAATATGAACTCACCAATGAAGCCAAACGACAATGACACTGATCTTGATCTAATGTTACCAAACTGGTTGGCGGCCGTGCAAAAGTACTTTCCCTTGTCCCGCGTTTGATCTGGTTTGTGAATAATAAGCTGGCCACCGCTTATGGTGATTCTATTGTCATTTAGCGGCTCCACCTTAACTTCAGTAAGAGTATCATTTATATAAACCTCTTTAAACCATTCGTATGATGGGGGTGGCCAGGATTGGGCTATACACAGAAGAGACACGTCGTTCACAATGTTGCGCCGTGATATGTCGAAGACTGTTCGGTTGGGCTGGCGGACAAATAAAGGTCCCATGGGGATGTAACGAGGATCTCCCAGAGGCTGTCCATATTCTGCAGATCTGTCATCATTGATCAAGTATTTCACCTCCTGCAAAATAAAATATTTTAATCTAAAAAATAATATTAGTCGCTTAAACTCAAGTATAACATTTCGTACATAAAGGGGGGGGGGGTAAAATGTGGTGACTCGTGCCACGACATACCAGCAATTTTATTTTGGGTGCTACTCCCTTAGTTTTAGAGCTAATTGGATAAAATCTTTTGGGCTGGGTCAGTAATTACCCCAACTAGAGGTATCTTTCAAAAAAAACGGCGGCGGGACCGCCGCTCCCGCCGCCCGCCGCCGTTTTCCGCCGCCACCAAAATTTTTTTTTTTTTTGCATTTCTCGCCGAATTAGGCAATTTGGAATCATTTGAGACCATGTTATTTTTTTCAAAAATTTTTCCCCTTACAAGCAGCCCTGCGGGGGGACTTCGTCATTTTTTTCAAATTCTCGTATATCAAGGTATATCTTAAATACAGTACTTCTCCTGTGATTTTGAAGATATTGAATCAAAATCTTTTTAGGTTGGTAAGTAAAATATATTTGAATTAAGAAAACGGCGGCGGGACCGCCGCTCCCGCCGTCCGCCGCCGTTTTCCGCCGGCAACAAAAAAATTTTTTTTTGCATTTCTCGCAAATATTTATTACTGACCCATCAAAAAAGATTTTGTTCCAATATCTTCAAAAGCACAGGAGAAGTACTGAATTAAAGATATACCTTGATATACGAGAATTTGAAAAAAATTTGAAAAAAATTTAAAAAATTTTTTTTTTGCATTTCTCGCAAATATTTATTACTGACCCATCAAAAAAGATTTTGTTTCAATATCTTCAAAATCACAGGGGAAGTACTGTATTTAAGATATACCTTGATATACGAGAATTTGAAAAAAATGACTAAGTCCCCCCGCAGGGCTGCTTGTAAGGGTAAAAATTTTTGAAAAAAATAACATGGTCTCAAATGATTCCAAATTGCCTAATTCGGCGAGAAATGCAAAAAAAAATTTTTGTTTGTTGGCGGCGGAAAACGGCGGCGGACGGCGGGAGCGGCGGTCCCGCCGCCGTTTTCTTAATTCAAATATTTTTTACTTACCAACCTAAAAAGATTTTGTTTCAATATCTTCAAAATCACAGGAGAAGTACTGTATTTAAGATATACCTTGATATACGAGAATTTGAAAAAAATGACTAAGTCCCCCCGCAGGGCTGCTTGTAAGGGGAAAAATTTTTGAAAAAAATAACATGGTCTCAAATGATTCCAAATTGCCTAATTCGGCGAGAAATGCCAAAAATAATTTTTTTTGTTGGCGGCGGAAAACGGCGGCGGACGGCGGGAGCGGCGGTCCCGCCGGTCCCGCCGCCGTTTTCTTAATTCAAATATTTTTTACTTACCAACCTAAAAAGATTTTGTTTCAATATCTTCAAAATAACAGGAGAAGTACTGTATTTAAGATATACCTTGATATACGAGAATTTGAAAAAAATGACTGTCCCCCCGCAGGGCTGCTTGTAAGGGGAAAAATTTTTGAAAAAAATAACATGGTCTCAAATGATTCCAAATTGCCTAATTCGGCGAGAAATGCAAAAAAAAAAAATTTTTGGTGGCGGCGGAAAACGGCGGCGGGCGGCGGGAGCGGCGGTCCCGCCGCCGTTTTTTTTGAAAGATACCTCTAGTTGGGGTAATTACTGACCCAGCCCAAAAGATTTTATCCAATTATCTCTAAAACTAAGGGAGTAGCACCCAAAATAAAATTGCTGGTATGTCGTGGCACGAGTCACCACATTTTACCCCCCCCCCCCTTTAAGTTTACAAACCATTAAGATTTATCCCTTTGATCCTTTTTAATGCATTTTATATTCAAAATTTAGAATAAGAACTGAAGGCGAATTTAAGTTGTACGAAGTTGTTTGAAAGTGAGAAAACAAAGAGAATGTAGAATGTAGATGATATCAATATTATCCTAACTGTTCAACCATCAATTAAACCTTCAAAACTTTCCTACAATTTTGCTCTATGTTACATTTATTCCGGCAAAGCATTTAATTTTTTTGTTATGAAAAATACAATATACCTAATAAATCTAAACATTTAAACCCAAAAAAAAGCTTTTTCAGTAAACAAGTAGGTGTTCTATAATGTTGAGTTCTTGAGTTTTGAACAGTTAGAATATAGAAAAAAAACATAAATATCTCCCATCAGCTCAGATTAAAATAAAAAATTCTAATTTTGATTTATTTTGTCAAAAATTTTGACTTCTCAAACAGTTTGATGTTAATAAATGGATAGGTATTATGTGTAAAATTAGCAATTTTTGTTATTTTTACGGTCAAAAATAAGACCTAATATATATATCGCCTAGTACCTTTTTATAGGAAGATTTATAAAAATTTCTAGGTATGTAAGACGTTTCTAAATGTGCAAAATCTCGGGATCTCTACATAAATAAACAACATTGTAACAAAGAAAATTTAAAAAAAGCTATTGACGGACATTTCTAATTTTCCACACAAAAAAAAAGTGTTTGTCTATAATGATCATAAATTTTAATATAGGTAATAAATATGTACCTACTGAACAGAATATTTTTTAACAGTGTACAAAAAAATAAACGGGTATATTCTTTTTCGTTCGTAGTATTTTCACAGTAGTTTTTGGTAGGTTATTTAAGGTTAGGTTAGGTTGGGTTACGTGATTGCCCCGCAGGGTTAGGCAATTTGCCCCCCCCCCCCCCCAGGGTCAGAGAATAGGAGAAAAGGTACTGTGAAAATACGACGAAACGCCCCTTAAGAGGCGATGTCACGAAAGGGACTATACCCCCCCAAAAAAACTTACATCAATAGGAACTTCGCAAATATACAGATATTCTTCCTGTCCAAATACTGGTTGGAATCCCCATTGTCTTCTTTTCAGAGAGAAACTATACACCAGGTAATCTTTTTTATACTGAGCCTAAACAAAACAAAAAACTTTTACAATTTTGTAAACTTACAAATAGATAAATATATACCTACCTATCTTTAAAACATTTGATCTAATGCGATACGAGAAGCTTTTCTATTATTAGGATTGGTCAGTTCGTCCGTCCGTAACGGTTAGCTCTTTTCATAAATTTGATACAATTGTCCTATCGATTTCAAACTTTGCATGATGATTCCTGTAACTGTTAGGTACGATTTAAAAAGCGTAGCAACTCTATAATCTTTACCAGAATGTCTGTAAGTCCATGTAAACCATGTAGATTTATAACCTTTTGATAAATCTTTTTATGGGATTTAATAATCCTATTCATCTGATTTTTTTGATACTGATTACAATTACAACAAGGTACAACGTTATAAGCGATGTATCTCTATAATCATAATCAAGTCCTGAAAAGTAAGTATGTCCTTAAACAGTATCCTGTATCTAGACAGTTTTGCAACAAATTCACTTACAATTTTATGTAGACTTATACATTTATATTCTGTTTATTCAGGCCCGATACTCTACAAGTGTTAATGTTCGTTCGTCCTACCGTTTAAAAGCTTCGCCTTTTTTTTGGATGTTGTTATCCTTATTTAAATAAAGATAGTAAGTTAGATCCACAATTCTTTAATTGGACCAATGGGAAAACAGCGTAGTGACAATCCAATCATATTATTGGTTAAAAGTGAACACATTTCGATTTGAAATGCCACCAATCTTAATTTCCTCCGTTAATCATTCTCAAAATTTATGACTATAAATTGTTGTGGCCCCATAAGGTTAGGATCCTATTTGTACCTGATCAAATTCTCCCCACTCATTGGCAGGATGAAAAAACTTGTCCAGGTTTAACATCTGAGTTCCATCTCCCTGGTTGATCCACTGGTTCTTATTCTGCTGTGTAGTTGAGATGTACCACCTCCTGTGCTGAGGGTCGTTCTTGTTTAAGTAGTCGCTGATAAATCTAAAAAACAATGTAAAATTAGAATGTTGTGGTTCTTAACCTCAAATAAATTCTTGCTACTAAAAACGACCCCCCTTCCCCCTACATATTTAAAAAAAAATTGGGATGGCTATTTTTTGTAGAGGGAAAGAAGAGGAAAAAAAGGACTTGGGTTGCTTTTAACACCCCCTTGAAAGTTAGGAGAATCTTAATGGAACCAGTAACAACATCACGGGGCAAAGTAATAAGGAAAACACTATTTCTTACGATTTTTGTCATATTATGATGTTGTTATCTTCCCTAAGATATTTCAAATTAAATTACACAATGCAGAATTATCTGGCGGCTGGGGTTTAAGGTAAGCTTTAACTAGCCTAAAACCTAACCTAACCTAAAATAGTTGTTCGTCGTTGTTGGGGGGGGGGGGCTCAAATTTTCAAAATTGAAAAAAAAATTCTAAAAGGATAACGCCACATTTTTAAAAAAAATATTTAACCTAAAAAATTTATATCAAAAATTTTATAGTTTATTTCATATTACTTGCATTTGTACCTACTGAAATAAATTAATCAGAAATTATATGAAGTATGAAAAATGTGTTCTAAAAGTATTATAAAGTTACGCAAAACTTTTGAGTCTGTCATCATAAAAAAAATAACAAAAGGGGGGAACGAATTCATCTCCCCACCACTAGTTGTGTATAAATCAAGTGCTCAATGCTAAGAAGTCAATATCACAATATAGATCGCTTTCATGGGATTTAAAATGCAATTCTAACTCAGCATTGTGCTTATATTAACGGATAATGCAAAAAAAATACAAAACTAATAAACATATAGTAATAAATAAATTCTAATTATGCATTTTTTCAAATTTAAAACTTTAAAAAATGTAAAGTTAAGTTTGAATATAATATTAACACATTTCCTTACATTAAAAATTTAAATCATTTTTTTTGCAAAAATGTCAAACTGAAACTACTTTCTAAAATGAAACGAATTCACATTAATACATAATCTAAATATTACATTTTTCCTCATTTTTTAAAAGTAAAGCTTTGCTGTTTAAGTTTAGGAGTATTATCAATGCAGTTGTCGTGTAATTGAAAAACTATAATATAATAGTTTCTCGTATTCATTCGAATCCGGTGGATAGGAACCGGTTCTCATCCATACGAAAAAACTATGTCTAGCATCGTATTATATCCAGCTTTCTACGAATATAGAAAGGGTAATAAGCAATTATAAATTTTATACCCCATGGTGGCGCCAAAGAAAAAAATGGATTTTATTAACCCCAACCATTACAAAAAAAAGATTGGACGTTTCTAAAGCACTTTTCCCTTTTTTTGGTATGTCTAAAACTAAATAAAACCTTGTGTAGAAAAGTTATTAAATCGCAAGAGAACAGAGATTATGATTTATATTAATTGTATCACTTTCAACTATTTAGTTGTAAATTTGTATAACATACAAGGAGGATAGAAACATTGAGCTGTTAATTACACTGGTACCCAAAGTTTTACAACTCCTTTATCTTATTCGTTCGATCAGAAACCTTGCGTATGTTTATTGAAATATGTTTTATCTACAGAAGGGACAATCTTGTTCATCATCATTGAGAATGTAAATCAATTTATCACCATTGTCTTATCTCTGAACATCCCCGATGAGATGGTAAACATACATATTACATGATGTATGAATCTTCCTGTTGTATCCTACAACATCAAAACTAAATAATCCTTTCAAGTTAAGCTGCAAGGTTTAAAATAAATCAAATTTCTAGGTTAAACCATTTTCTTTCAACACAAACAAAGGTTTAAAACGTTATGTCTTTTTTTCGTCTAAATAAAAAATAAATAGAATTAAATAGAAAATATTTTTATCTGTTCGTCTGAGCAAATGTTTTCAAAAATCGTTGTTATTTTATTTTGCTCCAGAGAATAACAGAAAATCGAACAATCGAATATACAAACAAACATTAACTATTATACAGTTAAATTACTAAGTTTATAATCAAAAATGTGCCTGGTCGTCCTATGAATGAATCATTATTTCGAAGACCAAACCAATAGAATAATAAATAGCGTCAAAAAGTTGTACGCAACTAAATCGATATTAGGGTTTTTACTTTAAGTATTTTAATTTATCGATCACAATACAAAGTTCAGAAACAAGGGACCAAGATTCTAACAACAATTTTAAGGGAGTTGATATAAACCGCGACAAACAAAACCGCGACAGTTCCAAAACCGCCCCATTACAAAACCGCGACAATAACAAAAATATAACTATGATGCTTCCCTAGAACCCTCTTCCTTTATTTCCCACTTTCTTATCCACTTCCCTTCCAAATCAAGTTTTGCCTCAAAAATATACAATTTTTGTCAATTTCAATGTCTCTGGCAAAGTTGTTTAAAATCGAAAGTACAATATCAACCTAACTATATCCAAAACTATACATTTTCTTGTGAACATGTTCATATATCAATATAATAATAATTCAAAGCGAAGCTTTTCTATACTTAGGGTCGGTCCGTAACGGATAGCTTTTTTCGTTAATTCAGGCATGTTAGAATTGTCCTATCGATTTCAAACTTTGCATGGAGATTCCTTTAGTAGTTAGGTACGATTTAGAAAGCGTAGCAACTCTATAATCATTACAAGAATGTCCGTACGTCCATTTTAAACATTACGGAAGCCCGAATTCCATGCATAAAATTTTTTTCGGTTTTTACTAAAAAAGCAAACTAGGCACAGACACCATAATAATTTATAATAATGACAGAATGGTATAAAATATGAGTATGTTATGTGAAAGCATTGTGCTCATATGTTTTCATTTCAAACAAACTAAATAAATCATGAGAGAGAGAGAGAGAATAAATACATACACCACATACATACAGGGTTAAGACAATGGATGATAAATAGAAATAAACCCCCAATAATAATAAACAAAATCCATCCTACTGAAGGTTAAACTTTTTGGTTAAAAAGTTTGAAACCAACCAAACAAAATTTAATTAAAGTACCCAAAGTTTAAGCCATCGAATAAGATAACGTAGTTATAAAAATTATTGTAAATAAATGTCCCCTTCTTATTTGGAGATATTAATGAAATATGTATCATTTATTCCCATTATTTAATCACCAAGTATTTAAATATGAAGTTTATTTTGCATCCCCATTATAATTACTGCTTGAAACTCTTATTTTAGTAGAAAGCTTTAAATTTGTGGGGGTGGAGAATAATCGTTTAAAACTAGAGGTGTGGGCTTACGAGTGATTCTCTAAAAATCCTATGGATAGTCCCAATTTACCTGTGTTCCTCAAAACTGTCGACACTGGCCAGATCCGCCTTGTCCTGGTCATCGTGTCTGAAAGCTCTGCACAGCTCCCTCGCGTCACCCCATTTCTTCGGCGGGGACCGCGTAAACTTGTAGCAGCTCAACTTGAACCTGACCCAATTACGCGGACACTTTTGCTCTGTGGGATCCCCACCAGAGCCAAGCTCGTACCGGGTGGTGTCTGTGTTGTGCACCTCGCCCAGCGGATTGCCAAACTCATCGACCTGGGCGAGGTCACGGTTGCGTTCGATGTCGATGTCGCGCCGCGGAGGTTCAAAGTTGGCGCTGCCGATGCCGCGGTTGGGAAAGCGTTGGGGCGGTGTGGGCGTTGTGCTGGTTGTGGCAGCTATTGTAGTCGTCACGGGATTTTGAAATATTTCTGTGCAAACAAACTAGTTCAGAATTTTTTAATATAAAAAATGTGTTTTGAATGCATTTTCTAACTGTATTAATATGATTCATATATGGCTGTTTCTCGACTGTCCTGGAAAGGGTTTACTCTTTTAAAACAATTTATTATTCATCCACAGCCAAATTAATAAAAAGCGATTTGATACAAAGTTTTGCTGTTAAAAAGATTTCATTTTTTAATTGTGAACATTGTTTTGCCTGGTTTAAAATCTGGAACAGGAGCTGTTGATACGTTATCAATTATCTGTTGGAAAAGTTCTCTTACATTTGGAGTGGTAGACTGGTCCTGCTGAACAGGATCCTGGGCCAGGTTTACCTGGAACCTCCAGCAGAGGCACAAAATACTTATTATATATCTCATCGTCTAAAATTTCATTGTATCTGAAAAAAATAACCGATTACTAACCTGTCTCAAAATGGTTGTGCCTTTTATGTCAACTTAAGCATATATTATGCCGTCTATGTGTCTATATTATGTCAGCCATGGTCATATTATATTAAAATCATGCAGTCGCCATACACTCATGAACTTGCATATCGACAGCAAATGTAAACCGTATTGACAGGGTAGAAACTAATGTATATTGTATGTATGTATGTATTCCATCCAACCGAGTCCAATAAAACGAGGTATATAAAGCTGCTAGGTATATGACATAGGGGTCTTTTTTCCTCGGAAAAACAATGAGAATACATTATTAGACAGAAAACTATTTTACTTGAAATATAGAAAACATAGAAATAGCCTCTTTGAAAAAATATAAAACTACATACGATTAGAAAAACTCCCTACTAACAACGGAACAGAATCTGATAATTTATTAAGAATTAATAAATGCAATGTTTAAAATATCAGGGATATTAAGGGATAAGACAATAATTTTGTACATTTCTAATTATGGTGAATTGGTGATAAATTGAACTAACACTCTATTACATTAAAAATATTAATTGAAAAGTTTGGACACTGCTAGTTTGAACCAAAATAAAAATACCAAAAGTTTTGAAGCCAACCAATGAGAGATCGTGTTATCAAACTTAGGCTACCATTGTAATTTACAGCCCATTGTCCCCTGCCTTCCTGAAAAATATACATAAATGTATATAAAAACATAATTCTTGTAGAGAATAAGTTGAGTTGCCAAAAGCTCTTGTCGTGCATCCACAAAGTCCAGGATTAAAATTGCTTACAAACTTTTCAAAGAATATTAAACTCATTCCTTTGGATTCTAGGACAGGTAAGTGGATCAAATAACAGATCTATAGTATAGATGTATAAACAGATAACTACCTCCCTCCCATTTTCAATGACCTTTTTTCCAAATAGTTTTTCTGCTACTTGGCTGTGTTAATATCCCTGACACCATTGGTTGATTTTCAATGACCCAATTGTTGAGAGTAGGCACAAGGACATTAGCTAAATAGCTAAGAATTGGCAGGATCGTTCGAGTTGTGTTTTTTTAGGGAATCTTTGTAAATTGTAAATATGCAATTGTTATTTTAGGCTTTTCTTTGAACTCCCCCTCCATATACACACCACACACCGTACCCTAGAACATGGGGCGAAGCAAAGCCTTATAAAATAAAACATGAGGTTTTTGTCTGAAGTTAAATATCTCAGAAATGTCATGTTTCTTGTTTAAAAGTTCTCCCGCACGTTTTAACTTGTAGCGAATCAGCTTGCCTTACAGAATAAAGCTAACATTGGTAAAAATTGCTGGTCAAATAGGGTTGCACTTTTTAGTGAAGTATCTGTAATGTATAGATATAGTTTTAGGCTATTTTCCTGACATTATCCCTGATCTACATATAGAATATGACACAGGATTTTTTTACAGTTAATTTTATTTCTCTTTTTCATACATTTGCTGCTTTGCCCCTAGCCTCTTTAGGGAGGGAGGAGTCACGAGAAAAATAAGCATGACCTTATCAGACCAGCCATTTCTTGAAAAAAACCTTACTACTTTGTGTTCTAGAAATGTAAAAAAACGAAATTAAAAAAGAATAATAAACTGTTATGCGTATAAGTCTTTGTTTAATTCTTTTAATTGTACTTTTGTTAAATTTACAATTGCATCGCTTTTGAAACATAAAAATGACATCATAAATGTATAGATTAATCAGATTGGGCTTATTTTGATTAAAAAAGAAACGATATTTATGCCATGCTGAATTCTTTAATTACAAAAAGTCGTTATTCAGTATTCAGAGTCAAAGGTTTCATAAAATGTAAATTACCAAAGCTATAGATATTATTATATACATATTAATGTACAAATAGCATATACTTTTAATATACTTAAATTAATAATAATAATTTTAAACATATTCAGCATTTCACATAATTTTCTAAAAACTATTTTGAAATTCACTTCATATTGTTTATAAAAACAGGTAAAAACTGAAATTCTTAAAAACTTGAACTTTTCAGGCAGTTAATAGTGGAAGAGGAAAGCAGGACTTATATTTTCGTTGGTTTAAACTGCTTTGGGTGAAGAAATCTACCTGCTTTAATATTTGGTTACTACACCCGGTTACAGGGATAAATACAAACAATCAAATTTTTAGATAATAAGAATTTAAAATGTTATTTTTTTACTAAAAACTGATAAAAAACAGTTTAAAAATTTAATTAAATCAATACCTAAAAATCAAAAAGATATATTTACCCCTGAATTAAGGCACAGGTAAATTATTGAACCTTTACGTAACAAACAATCTAGGATTATTTGCTTCCTTCGGTCCAAATACCCTGGATATATAAATCATAGAATCAAACATGCAATACTGAGAAAGATTTTAACAAAAGTTAAATACTAACGCCAAACGTATATAATTAAATTAATTATATTTTAAAAGCTTGTCAAATCCCAGATGCATTATGCACTTTTTACAAAACAAAATTCCATTTCCCACTCCCACTATTTACTTCCCCAGCTTTTCAAATAAGGAAGTGGGGTTCTTATACTTATAACTATTATGCGCAAATTTATGAAAACGTTAACAAGGACTACTACGTTCATTTGTAGCGATGATTTTTGTAAAGAAAGATAATTAGATAGGTAGGGAGAGATTTTAGAAGGAGAGATAGATAAATAATTAGAGAGAAAGTAGGAAATAAAGATAATATGAAGTTAATTGAGAGAGAGAGAGAAAAAAAAGAAAGGAAGATAAGAGAAAATAAAGAGAGGAAGATATAGAGAAAAAAAAAGATATATAGAAAGATAGAGAGAGAGAGAAATAGAGAGAGAAAGAAAGAGAGAGAGAGAGAGAGAGAGAGAGAGAGAGAGAGAGAAAGAGAGAGAGAGAGAAAGAGAGAGAGAGAGAAAGAGAGAGAGAGAGAAAGAAAGAGAGAGAAAGAGAGAGAAAGAGAGAGAGAGAGAAATAGAGAAAAGATAGAGAGAGATTGAAAGAATTGAGAAAAATAGAGAGATAAGTTGCTTTACAGAAGTAGTAACTTCGCTCGAGTAGCTTCGCGTGTAATAACAAGTTTGATTACAACCACAGAAGCATGAAATTAGAAATGATATTTTAAGATTAATAATTAAAACTTACCAACACACGAGCAAACAACCCATCGCTGAAAAAATTGGATAACCCCCCCTCCCCCCCTTAGTGTCCACCCAAACACTCCTCAAAAAAAATGAAGGGGGGATGAGAAACCTTTACTCGCTTCCCGCGTCAATGTTTCCAAAACAAGGATGACAACATCCAAAAAAGCGAAGCACCTACACGGTAGGACAAACGGACATTAACACTTGTATAGTGTCTGAACTGAATAATCAGAATATAAAAGTATCGAAAGAGTTGAAGCAAAATTGTAAGTAAATTTGTTGAAAAACTGCTTGATACAGGATAATGTTTATGGATATACTTACATTTTTAGGACTTGATTATAGAGTTGCTTCGCTTATACTATTGTTCTTTGTTGTCCCAAAAATCAAAATACCAAAAATCAGATCAATCAGATAATTAGATCACATAAAAATTTGTTGTTAAAAAACTAGAAAAATCAACATATTTTAAATGGACGTACGTACATTCTGGTAATGATTTTAGAGTTGCTACGCTTTCTAAATCGTACCTAACTACTACAGGAATCATCATGCAAAGTTTGAAATCGATAGGACAATTCTAACATGCCTAAATGAACGAATAAAAGCTATCTATCTCGGACGGACGGACGGACGGACGGACCGACCCTAATTATAGAAAAGCTTCGCTTTTAAAAAGACGCTTGTTCGACTTTACGTATTTAAATAGATTATGTATCCACCAAGGAATAAGATATAGCCTACAAGCAAAATAAATATAAAACAATATTAGGGGCAGATAAAAAGGTCGTATTTACTACGAAACGTTGAACCCCAAAATCACGAACAAACCAGTTGAAATAACCAAATAATTTTTAAAGGCGAAGATAAATAGCTTTTTTAGTTTTTAGCGTTAACATTAGGCATGTTAGAATTGTCCTATCGATTTCAAACTTTGCATGGTAATTCCTGTGGCAGTAAGGTACGATTAAGAAAGTGTAGCAACTCTATAATCATGACCAGAATGTCAGTACGCCCATTTTAAACATGTTGAATTTTTACTTTATTAACAACAAATTTTTGAGTAATCTAGTTATCCGATTGATCTGATTTTTGGTATATTAATTCCTGTGACAACAAAGTACATTATTATAAGCAAAGCAACTCTATAATAAAGTCCTACAAATGTAAGTATGTCCGTAGACATTATCCTGTATCAAGAAGTTTTTCAACAAATTTATTCACAATTTTATCAACAAAATAGGGTATTATCCTCTTAGATAATTTTTTTTCAATTTTAAAAATTTAAGTAGCTTACATAAATTACAAATTAACGAAAATATTTTGAAAAGATTTCGTCGACACAAAATTTGAAAATTTATTGAAAGTCTTACAACAAAATAGTAAAAAATTCCAACTTTAATTATGTAAATATAAAATAAATAAACAATGTACACTTATTAACGTAAAATAATATTAAACTGGCGTCAATAAATTATAATTATGTTGATTCAATAACTACGGCGTTTTTTGTTTTGTTTTGTTTTGAGATTTGAGCGCTTTTGCCGCTGAATATTATATAGAAGGGGAATAAGGATTTAGGATTTTAAAATTTAATATCATATTTTAAACGCATTAGTGACAATAGGGTCGTTTTCGACGCACAAATTCAAACCTGTACTATCACCCTATCGTTTTATACTACGCTTTGTAAATGTTTGTAAATAAGAAAATTATATTTTCTATGGCTGAAGCACAAAAATCAGGAGAAAATTTTCACGCCAGGTCTAAATTCTTTCTTTTAAAGAACTAATACAAACTTATCCATAATTAGTTATAGCATTTATCTATAATACAAAGTAGAACGATGTCTGTCTGTCCGTCTGTCCGTCTGACCGTCTGTCCGTCCGTCTGTCTGTCTGTCCCTTAAGATCTCGGTAACCACTGAACCGATCGGATTCTACTCTTCAGGGTATCTACCTATTGGTCCTGTGGTGGTTTTAAGCTATTTTCTCGGGGGGTGGGACACCCCCAACCCCCCCAAAAACCAAAAAATCCCCCCCCATTTTTTTTTTTTTTTTTTTTTTTTTTTTTTTGAAGGAGTTTCCATGGTCCTTTATGGTCTCTCGCAATAATTTTTTTTTATCACCTCTTGGGCAAAGCCCCTAGAGGCTAGGGGCGAAGCCGCTAGTTTTATAATATAGGAGTAAAGAAAGACCAAAGAAGAAATTTGAAATCAAATAATATAAAAATATATCACAATAGCTATAATTTGTTAATGTTACTAGATATTTCCTCAATCTTCATATGAAAGTACATTTTTACATTCGTAGAAAGCTGGATATAATACGATGCTAGACATAGTTTTTTCGTATGGATGAGAACCGGTTCTTATCTACCGGATTCGAATGAACACGAGAATAGTTATTCATCGCATTGTCTTATAGACAGCTTTAAGGGGCTGGAGTATTTTTCTAGAGGTGATTTCTCTTAAGATAGACACCCCGAAAATACCCTAGTCTTTTGAAATCACAAAGTTAGTATATTAATGTTAGAGTAATGTTTGAAGTTGATGACAGTCCTAAAGTTTCAGACAATTACTGTGCATAAATTGTCGCAGGAATTATTTGTAATGTAAGACGCTTTTTTAAGAGAGTTAGAGAAAATATTAAAGGGGAATATGAATCTATTAATTGGAATATAATTTTTTTTTCAGATAAAAACTACATATTTAATGACATATTTCTGACCCCTGACCCAGAGATCAATCCCTTTTTAAAATCCCCTCTACCCTTTCTTTATAATAACCCCTTTACCCTACTTACCCACTCCTCTTTCTGGGTATTGCTGCTCTTCTTCCCTTTAATTTGAACCTCCCCCCTCCACTATATCCACCCTTCCCCACCCCCTTTATTAACCTATCCCCTCCTTTTTCACCTCTCCTACTTAATCCACCGCCCCCCCCCTTTTAATGACCCTTTTTCCCCATCCCTCTATATGGTTCAACCACCTACCCTCTTTTCCACAGTTTCCCTTTTCTTTAATCCCTCCCCTTTCACTAAAAATTCTCTAATCCTACCCACCCTAACTTCCTATCCCCCAAGGTGAAAAACACCCCTTCCCATTCTCCTGTAAATTGCCTCCTTTTATTTTCTGTACCGTATTATCTGTATGACCTTCCTTTTTCTCCACGTATGTCTATTGTTCCCCTTTTATTATCCTACTTTCCATCTTTACCACTCATAAGTCAAATTAACTACAATCTATTTAAAGATAAAGATATATAAACTTAATTTTGAAAAATACTGTATTCATAAATAAAATCTTCAATATTATAATTTTTTTATACTAAACATTATCATGAACACAAAAAAACTATAAGTATTCATAAATAATAGAACAAAACAAACAAAAATTTATGTATTTTTTAAAGGTTTAATTTTATATAGAAGCTTGGCATATCATCAAGTAGTTTTGTTTCTTTCATTTTTGATAATTAGTTTACCAATTATGAAGATACGATACAGATACTTATTATAAAACTTCAATTTAGTTGAATAATAAGGAAATGATCATTAATTGGATTTATTAACTATTCATTAGTATCCTCATCAATTGTATATCACATAATACACGCCAAAAATAGTGGCAATTTAGAAGTATAAAACAAAAATAACTTTCATCTTAATTAGTATATTATTATTAAGAAGAAACCTATTTTGAGTTTCATACCCCTGGATAAATTTAATGATTAACTTTAATGCTGTTTGTTGTTAATTTCTTTGTTTGTTTCTAGTTCATTTTTTCAATGTGCACATGTCTTGTTGCCTTGAATATCTATAACTAACTGAACGGTCAACTAACTGACATTTATTCAGTGCAAAGCGTTTTTACAAGGCAACAAATGTTTGAATAGCAAAAACAAGTCTGAACTTAATATTATATGAATGAAGGGTTCTATCTTTGATAGCTGATGAGAAAATCTATTTTTTCTCACTCTATAATACAGACTGACAAATAATCAAACCGACCATAGCTATAGAGTGGCTGTGCTACATTTTTAAAAAAAATTTATCATCATATATGTTAGACTTAGCTTTTTTTCTGTTAACAGCTCAGGCGAATGAGCTTTCCTTATTAGAGAAGCATAATTTAGTGGTTTTTGGCCTTTTTTATCATCAAATTTAACTTTTTGCGTGGAATTGGGATTAGGACTTATTAGTATTAGGCTTCCCCTAGATGCTTTGGCGAATCCACAGGTCCATAATTTGAATTAGTAATTTTTAATTGTATTAAAGAAATACCTTTCATTAGTAATAAATTAGGAGGGGTAAAAAGAGGGGTTTGGGGAGTTATAATAATGTTATTTCCCCTTTCTGTATGAAACTTTAAACATATTAGAAGATAATTTTCAAGACTAAAAATAGAATATGTAAACACATTTCAATCCATAAAGCGAAGCATTTCTTTAATTAGGGCAGGGCTGTCCGTAATGTATAGCTTTGTTCGATCGTTAATCTTAATATGTTGGAATTGTCCTCTTGATTTAAACATGCGATTCCTGAAACATTACATATTTTTTAAATGTAGGTACAAATTTTAAAAATGTAACTAACAATTTATAAACTTTATTAATAATTCAATTTGTACATATTAAACTTAGATGCTTTAGATATTAGGAATATAAATGTTTAGATTATGTACATAGATGATTTAATAACAGGAATTTGCAATGTTTATTCCTATGGCTGTTAGGCACCCTGTAATAATAATTTTCTCTTTAACTCATTCAAAAAAACATTGGTGCATAAAACATATTTTGTATTTAATTTTTATGATAAATTTTTATAAATAATGTTTGTCAAGATTCGATTATCCGCCTGTTTTGTTAAGCTTTACTTTTAAGGAACATGTTATCCTTGTTTTTAGTTTATGCCTCCCCTCCCATTTTCGATTTTGAGAGTGACAGTATGGTTGTTTGTACAATGTCTTTAAATAAAAGACTCAGAAAATAGTCAAATATATTTAAAAGTATTTTTTTTTAATATTGGGAAAACTCTAGAGTTAAATTGCATTTAGACTTTCTTTTTTAGTTAACATATAAAGCATTTCATTTCAATAAAAATTCTAGTACAGTTTTGAGGAAACACTTAAACAAATTTGATTAATGAATCTATGGTGACATTTCTTGACCCTACGTAAAAATTAGGAGACTTGATAAGACATTTTCCTATTTTCTCTATTAAGAAGTTCAGACAAAAATGAGGTAATTATAACATCCAAAGTTCACTATTTTTATATCAAAAACCAAAAGTTTTTTTCACTTTTTATTTTACACATTTTATTCGAGCAAGAAAACTAAAGACTTTTCTATTAAACATTTTTTTTTAATGTCAGCCACTTTCAAGATTTTCCGTTTTTAATACTCATAACCTGATTACTATGGACAAATTCTAATAGCGATTTTCCATGTATTATGCAATTATAAACCTATGATTTCAGATTAAACAACTAGGGTAGTACCCTTAAAAACTATGTTTTCTTCATAATGATTTAAAGGAGATATGACTAAAACCGCAGAGAATCCTAATATAAAAATAAATAAATTGATAAATCGTTTTTTTAAATAATTATATTATTGATTATTAAAAATATAGGAATTGATCTTAATGAAACTTGGAAATATGTAGAATATGAGCATATTCAATCCCTGATGATTTCAGTCGTCAATCCTGAATAAAAATAGAGAAAACCACGAAATCTTTAAAATCTAGGAATCGATCTAGCTCCCCAAATAATAGACAGATGGAAAAACAATCTATAGATTATATGGGCATATGTAATAGGAATCTACACTAAAAAAATTAGCTATCTATCTTGAATAGGAGCCGAGAAAAATATGTTTCCCCCATAGCGTTACGGACGGACTGACGGACAGACAAAGTGAATTATAAAGTAGCTTCGCTACTAATAAATAAAGACTGTGAACAACGACACAATGTGTTAATAATGTGATGTATTATTAAAACAAGCTTGATCACAACACCATTAAGTAGCGAAGCAAGAAATATTGAAAGTTTGACGAGAATATTGTCAAAAAACAGGGGCCTACTTTGATTATCAGATGAGAAAATATCATTTCCCCCAATGAAGACAGACAGACAGATACTTGGACAAATTGTTTAATAAAGAAGATTCGCTATTAATAATATACATTTGTTTATATCTCAAACATGTAGAATTAATAGCTTAGTACTTACACAAACACTTTGTGACAAGGATCTGAACTTTACTTTCCTTTAAAATACAGCACAATGTCGTAGCGAAAAATATTTTGATTGCGCTACCAATAAATATAATGGCCTTGTTTTTACTATATTACATAATTTACATTTCCTTAAATATTTTTGAATTTTGTCATTTCATTGCCTTACATTGATTCTCATATTTCAATTGAATTATGACTGAACTAAGGAAAAAATAAAACATTTTTGAAAGCGAAGCTTTTCTACAATTAGGGTCGGTCCGTCCGTCCGTGACGGATAGCTTTTTTCGTTAATTTAGGCACGTTACAATTGTCCTATCGACTTCAAATTTTGCATGGTGATCCCTGTAGTAGTTAGGTACAATTTAGAAAGCGTAGTAACTCTATAATCGTTATCAAAATGTCCGTACGTCCATTTTCAACATGTTGATTTTTTCACTTTTTTTAACAACAAATTTGTATATGATCTAATTATCCGATTAATATTATTTTTGGTATACTGATCTGGGACAACAAAGTACAATTTTATAAGCGAAGCAACTCTATAATCAAGTCCTAAAAGTGTAAGTATGTCCTTAAACATTATCCTGCATAAAGCAATTTTTCAACAAATTTACTTACAATTTTGCTTCGACTCTTGTACATTTATATTCTGATGATTCCTGGATTATTTAGTTCTGACGCCATACAAGTGGTAATGCCCCTTTGTCCTACCGTTTCAGATCTTCGCTCTTATGGATGTTGTCATCCTTGTTTTTGCAGCAAAGCTATTTTGCATATCTTATCTGTCGGTTTATATGTCTATTAATTTGTAACGCTTTTAAGTAGCGTTTGCCTGTCAGTCCGTAACACTACAGGAAAATGTGATTTTCTCTGTTGCTATTCAAGATTGTGAAGACACTATATAGTAAATGAGCATTCAGAATGTAAATAACTTGGACTGTCAGTCAGTCAGTTATGCTACAAGAATATAAATACCAAAACACATATGAAAGGTCATACTTGTTCTTTTATTAACACTCAAACAATGTTATTCATGTAAAGAAAATATTCTAAATAAGATTTGTTTGTAATAAATGCAATTGTCCTTGTTCAAAAAAAATAAACGCCGCGCCATAACCCCTAGTAATCTCTGTCTCAGCAATTTACCTTTTTTTGTGCTTATATAAGCATTTTTGTCAGATTTAAGTAGGACGTGCTCACATCGGGAAAGTCCGCACTTTACAACAAAAGTGGCTTACTTAAATCGGACATGTCGGACTAACGAGCCATTTTCGTAGGTTAATTGCTTACTTGAAGAACTATTATTGCCCTATAAACCCCTAAAAAACCCCAAAAATAAGGGTGGCTGATAAGAATCAGCAAAATCGGACGCTTTTGAGGTAAATGTCTTACAGATTAAGATTTTAATCCGGATTATTTTTCCTCAAAATTTAATCCCTTCTCAGCCATTTAGGCTATATTTGTAGTTGATTGCTTACTTAAACAAGCCATTTTTGTGATTAATGTCCTACTTATATCTTCCATTTTTGCTACAAAATCCTTACTTAAACAAGCCATTTTTGGGGTTGATTGCTTACTTAAATCCTCCATTTTTGCTGCAAAACCCTTACTTAAGTAAGCCATTTTTGGGGTTGATTACTTACTTAAATCATCCATTTTTGTTGCAAAATTCTTACTTAAATAAGCCATTTTTGGGGTTGATTACTTATTTAAGTAAGGATTTTGCAACCCAAATGGATGATTTAAGTAAGTAATCAACCCCAAAAATGGCTTATTTAAGTAAGGATTTTGTAGCAAAAATGGATGATTTAAGTAAGCAATCAACCCCAAGAATGGCTTATTTCAGTAAGGTTTTTGCAACAAAAATTGATGATTTAAGTAAGCAATCAACCTCAAAAATGGCTTATTTAAGTAAGGATTTTGTAGCAAAAATGGATGATTTAAGTAAGTAATCAACCCCAAAAATGGCTTATTTAAGTAAGGATTTTGTAGCAAAAATGGATGATTTAAGTAAGCAATCAACCCCAAAAATGGCTTATTTAAGTAAGGATTTTGCAACCAAAATGGATGATTTAAGTAAGCCATTTTTGGGGTTGATTGCTTACTTAAATCATCCATTTTTGCTACAAAATCCTTACTTAAATAAGCCTTTTTTGGGGTTGATTACTTACTTAAATCATCCATTTTGGTTGCAAAATCCTTACTTGAATCATCCATTTTTGCTACAAAATCCTTACTTAAATAAGCCATTTTTGGGGTTGATTGCTTACTTAAATCATCCATTTTGGTTGCAAAAACCTTACTTAAATAAGCCATTTTTGGGGTTGATTGCTTACTTAAATCATCCATTTTTGTTGCAAAAACCTTACTGAAATAAGCCATTTTTGGGGTTGATTGCTTACTTAAATCATCCATTTTTGTTGCAAAAACCTTACTGAAATAAGCCATTTTTGGGGTTGATTGCTTACTTAAATCATCCATTTTTGTTGCAAAAACCTTACTGAAATAAGCCATTTTTGGGGTTGATTGCTTATTTAAATCTTCCATTTTTGCTGCAAAATCCTTACTTAAACAAGCCATTTTTGTGATTAATGTCCTACTTATATCTTCCATTTTTGCTACAAAATCCTTACTTAAACAAGCCATTTTTGTGATTAATGTCCTACTTATATCATCCATTTTTGCTACAAAATTTTTACTTAAACAAGCAATTTTTGTGATTAATTTCTTAATTAAGCTAGAAACTAATGACAAAAAGGGCTTGTAGATATAAGTGTTCTATGACAAAACTGGAGGACATATGTAAGAAATTAATCACAGAACTAGCTAGTAAGGATTGTATAGTAAAGATAGAGGATATTATTAAGAAATGAATCACAAAACTTGCTTGATTAGGTAAAGGTTTTCAATAATAATAATGAAGGAAATAATTAATAAATTAACCAAAAAGATAGCTTGTTTAGTTAAGGGTTTTATAATATAAACAAAGGACATAATTAAAAAATTAACCAAAACATTTGCTTACTTAATTAGAAGCTTGTAGCAAAAGGGGAAAAACTTAGCCAGTAAATAATGATAAAAATTGCTTGTCTCAATAAAGCTTTTTTAGTAAAATTCTAGGATTTTTACTTTAAAATTAATTAAAACTTGAATTTTAAAAAAATCTTGACTCAATTATGGCTTACTGAATTATAAGACCCCTTATTGCTGTTAAAAAATCAATAAAAAAGCTTTTAAAAGTAAAATTATATTAAATTATATAGTAAAATATTAACAAAATTTAGACTGATGAAAATTAGGTTGAAATTTATACAATTAAATTATATTTCTACTTAAAACTCACTAGTTTTCAGCATAAATCAATCTGATGTTTCTAATTTAATGTTGTGTTATAAAAGGTCCAGCAAAACCACTCCAACAACAGACTGAGACAATCTGCCCTTAAAGTGATCCTAATGTCCTCTAATGATATTTTTGATTGATTTGCTCAGCTCTGTTCTCCTCTGAAAAACTCATAAGAAAAAATTATATATATATAATGAATATGATATGATATACATAAAATACTTCTTAACAAATTTTAGTTAATATTTTTTACATAAATATCAATGAATGATTATGAATTTTTAGAATCAATGAATTGTAGTTAAATATAGAAAATATGACCACAAAATATCCCAATAACTTTTTGCTATTGATAAAACTAAATAAATATTTTAAATAGTATTTTTCATTTAGGGTTAGACTTACATTTTAAAAATTTCAAAAATATAATACAAGTGCAGTGATGTCCAAAGGGGGGGGGGGGGTACTGGGGTGATTACCCTCCCAATTGAATTTGGGGTTGCCTGTAGGCACCAAAACATTTTTAGAAATGTTTTTTTATTTTATTCAAGTTATAAAAAATCTTGTTTTGTTTTGAAAAAGTTTTAAAAAAGTGACTAAGGAAAAAGTAACTTAACATGAAAGATTCTTTAAGCAAAATTGCTTTATAGATTTGGAAAACCCATTCTGGGACATTCATGTTTCAAATATTTAAAAATGATTTTTTTGACAAATTATGCCTACAAAAACGGTTTTTCTAACAATTGTGTAAAATGCTTTGTATATTTTGAAAACCTATTCTGGGACATAAATGTTTCAAATATTTAAAAATTATTGTTGTGACAAATTATGCCTTCAAAAACGGTTTTCTAAATGCCTTATTTTTGATGATTTTCTGATTTAAACATAATGGAAAAAATGCTCACATTTTAAAAATTCAAATAGCGCAGCTTGCTTCAATAGTAGAAAAACGTTATGCATACTATTAGAATTGTCATAAACTTTAGTTTTTGGATATATAAGAGCCATTCATGTGCTATGTATAGTACAGAAGCTACGTGTTCAAATGTTCCAACTTACTTAAAACTTTTCAACCTTTCCCACACTTTTCAATGTAGCTCCTAAACTACAAATACCACAAAAATAGTACTTATATTTTCAAAAACTAGAGTTTATGACACTTCTAACTGTGGAATAACATTTTTAAAAAACTTTTAAAGGATGCCTGCAAGAAATATAACGCTATAACTGCTGAAAGACTGCCACAAGTAGACCCAATATCCCTAAATTTGAAGCCTTCAGCTTCAATAACAAAAATTTTTTTAGACATTTCAAACTGACATTCTATGTACAATACTCAATGCTCATGTTAGAAATTAAGAAATTAAAGTATGTAACCTAGATTTAAAATTATATTCATATATTCATAAAACAAATTTAGGTTGCCAGTAACTAATTATATATTTTTCCAATAAAAATACCCCTTTTTATGAAATGAAAATTTTGAAAGATTTCTATTGCTCATAATACAAATTAAAATATTAAATTATGTGGCATAGACAAAATATTATAACCTTATCTTTTTTCAGTTATTCATAAAATTTTAATATCATGTAGATGCTAAAGTGTTCTCAGAAGAACAGGAAATATCATTTTGATACTATTATTTACAAAAAAAAAACTTTGAAAAATGGACTGAAAACACCAAAAATTGGGAAATATGTAAAAAATCAAAAAAGCTACTTGTACTTTCATCTTTAAACACTAAAATTGCTTGGAAATTCCTTGAAAATTTATTTTTAATACTGTAATCTAAAAAGAATTTTTAAATCGGACCATAACATCAAAGATATTTAGAAAATGTAAAAAATAAACAAAAATCTACTAAAAAGCAGTCTGATCACCACAGATGTTTTCTTAGAATGACAGGCAATTTTATTTTGTAAATAGATCCAAGAACATTGAAGATATGGGGGAAAATGTGAAAAATATAAAAATAGCTGGGGAAAAAATCGGACTGAATGGATGTTTTATAGTTGATTATGCTTCTTAACAAGAAGTTTCAGCAGTCTATCTTTTATAAGAGCCAAGAAAAAAAAATATTCAAGGAAATTCAACTCTAAAATTATGTGTTAAATCATATTTCAGGCACAGGAAATAAGAGAAAACAGAGGTGGAGGGGATCCTTTGTTAAAATTAGAATAGTATATTGTTGCTTTCCTACTTATGCTTGATAAAATTAGTATGGTATAATGTTTCTGTGCTACTTATGCACATACCTGTCCTTGTTAAAATCAGAATAAATTAATGTTGCTGTACTACTAATAGATATAACTGTCCTTGTTAGAATTAAAATAATGTTGCTGTGCTACTAATGGATATAACTGTCCTCGTTAGAATTAGATTATTATAATGTTGCTAATTCCCCTTGTTAAAATCAGTAATTTACCAAAAAAATACTTAATCATAAGGGGAGAGATTACTAGGGATATTAAGTTATAATACTGCCGCGCTATTTATGAATATACTTAACATTTTTAAAAATCAATATTGTATAATTATGCATACTTGTCCTTGTTAATACCAGCATGATCTCTGGGGCTCGGTGACGCTATTTAATCGCAGTGTAACATGCTTAATCGCCAAGTGTATTTAGTAATGTAACACCTATGTAATAGACAACCAACTCTTTGTTTGCACGACCTTTGTCTAGAAGTCCTAACTGTGCATGGTAATGAGTTGCGCGTTTTAGTCCAAGGCATTTCCCCTACTCTAATTATTAATGTCGAACATCTGAAAAGCATCAGTGCAGTAGGAACCATTTTTAACGTCCTTAGTTTTGACGCAGTGTTGAACCGAGACTTGATCCCATCAATTCCTCGACAATGAGTGGATGCCCTACGTGTTAAGCCATGGTTGCGCGTTAATATCAGTATAGTATAAAGTTTTTTAATAGAATGTTTGTCTTTGTTTAATAAGAACTAATGGCGTGTCATCACTTCCTCCATAATTTATAAAAAAACAAGGATGACAACATACATAAAAGCGAAGCACTGTAACGGTAGGGACAAACGGACATTAACACTTGTATAGTTTCAGAACTGAATAATCCTAATATAAATGTATAAGAGTCAAAGCAAAATTGTAAGTTAATTTGTTAAAAAACTGCTTGATACAGGATAATGTTTATGGACATACTTACATTTTTAGGACTTGATTATAGAGTTGCTTCGTTTATTACATTATACTTTGTTGTCCCAGGAATCAATATACCAAAAATCAGATCAATCCGATGATTAGATCACATAAAAATTTGATGTTAAAAAAGTAAAAAAATCAACATGCTTAAAATGAACGTACGGACATTTTGGTAATGATTATAGAGTTGCTACGCTCTCTAAATCGTACCTAACTGCTAAAGGAATCACCATGCAAAATTTGAAATCGATAGGACGATTCTAACATGCCTAAATTAACGAAAAAAGCTATCCGTTACGGACGGACGGAGTGACGGACGGACGGACGTACGGACGTACGGACCCTAATTATAGAAAAGCTTCGCTTTTAAAAATCAAACCATTAACATCATTACTGCACAAATAAATTTACTAATTAACCTCTCTCTAATATAGATGTTATTGTGTTATTTGGCGGGTATAAGATTGCAAATATGAGAATATGCGGAAGTGAAGACCCAAAAGATTTTTTTTTGATAAAGGATATGAAAATGGATGATTTTTGTACAACCTAATTAATTTTTTCTAAGTATCCAAAGTTTACTTCAACAAATGAGAGATTGTGTTTAAATAACGTGGTAAAATCTTCAGTCCAATGCTCCCTCCCTTTACAAAGCTCCTTTAAATTAATTTTTTTACAAACAAACTTGAACATTGATTGGTTGGTTACAAACAGAAGTGTCCAAACTTTTAAACCAATAATTTTATCTGCAAAAGGGTTAATTTGATGACATTAAAATATAATATGGAGGGAGAGGACAATAGCAGATAAACTATGCATATAAAGTGATAAATAAATATAATTACATCGTATCATAGGCAGCTTTCAGCGGACATGAAAATATAAAAATGAAAAATCTAAGATTAAACCCAGTTTTTTTAGACCCTAGATGCCGAAGGTCCGGCCTATCAAAACTGGTAATAATTTTATGATTCTTATTCAAATATTCGTGAATAATTATATGTAATAAGACGCTATACATAATTTTTCAGTATTATTGAGAACATGTTTTACTTCAGCGGATATTATTCGGTTACGAAGCCATACTGGAAACAACTTGTATTTTAAAAAGGGCTCGGAAGCCGTACAGTAGCCTCGAATACGATTCAAGTTTAAACCTGCTATTGTGACAAAAAATCGAACAGAAGGATGGTGTTGTTAGGAACAGGTTAAGACTTCCAGCTATATATTAAAGTTGTAATATGACGATTTCACTGAGGTTTACACGCGGCTGCCGAGCCCTGATCTTAAGCTGTGAGGGACAGGCATTTAAAGGGATACGATAATAGAGAAAAATTGTATTACATCCCTTATGACAATAAACAAGATTACTCCTTAAAAATAAAACAAATAGGATACAAGTTGTTATAAAACTTCGGGTATCAATGTAATTAACAGCCTAATGCCCCTTTTTTACCTGGCAAAAGATTATTTATCAAATAATAAAAATTTCAAAATTATTACAAGATTTATCCCAGACTTGCTGGACCTGAGGGGACCGAAGGCCCTGGCTAACAAAACTGGTAAAAAGGGAGTTATTGTTTGCTCGAATTTTCCGTAGAGGTGTGACTTTAAAAAATTTCTTTTTGCCTTTTTAATTGCTAAATTAGACCAATTAAATACAAACGACGAAGCCCAATCTGTCCCACTTTTGAGCAAGACGATTCCTTTTTCTCCCATCTCTTTTGAAGAGATTTTTCTCCCCCCCCCCCCTTCCCTTTTTCTTTTTCTTTTATATGACGTCATATAAGAATCGTCTTGCTCAAAAGTGAGACAGATTGGGCTTCGTCAATACAAACTTATTAAGACATCATTTTTATTATTTATTTGACCTGCACTTAAGTTTTTGGATTTTAATACTAAGAAATATTATAATATCATCAGTTGAAAAGTTTGTTAACTAATCTACCAACGATTTAGCCGATAACTAAGATAAAGTTGGTTAAATATAATTTCCTGTCCAATAACACCTTCTTCTTTGTAACTGCTCTATGATATGCATCATATAAAAATGTTTTAAGTAATAATGCCTCCCCCCCCCCCCCTCCCTACTTATATAACCTAACCTAACCCGACCCAAAATTTTCAGGTTCCATTGCTCAAAAAGGTACTTCAAGTGAAAGAACCAATATTTTTGTTTTAAAGCATTGCTTTTATAGATGATTTTTTTCTTTACTTCAAACTTAAACTGTTTTTAAACTATTTTTGAATGGGGGGTCAAAAATATACTAGGACACCTATAGAATCAGACTGCAGAGCCCAAATTTGAATTAAGTCCCCAATAAACTTTTTTTGGGGGATTTAAAAATTAATTTTTACTGTTGCTCTGGTCATTTTTACCAGATCAAAAGGTCTTTTTTTACTTCGTGTAATATTGTAACTTAGTGAACAATTTTATATAATTCACTTTATACTGATACAATAAAAAAAAACATTACTCTGTTCAATGGAAATAATTTTTTTTCTTAAACAATTAATTTCATTAAAAAATCTGACATAATACAATAAAAAACATAATGCTGAATTTAAACCAATTAGAAATTAGAATTTCCGAAAGAGTGTTTTCACAAAGTGACTTATTTCAAACGTAGTTAAATAATTTTATTTAATAAAAATGAAAAGAATGAAAACCCTACTCATAAAAGATACATACTTTTTAAAAATATTTTTAAAAATATGTTTGAATAATCTTATTTTATATCATATTTGTATATGTGACAAAAATAAATTTGTTGTATTGCATAAACATTTGTTGTCATCTTAATTTATTTAACCCTTTACAGCCAATTTTTATGTGTTTTAATGTATAATAGACATGAAACATTTTTATGTTAATTCATTGATATATTGTAAAGAATTAATTTTTAATTAGTATTGATAGATAAAATCAAAAGACCTAACTTTACTGTATACTAGCATACAATATTTACGAAGCAAGACACTCTAAAAGCTGAGTATTTTACCTACAAAGGGAAGAAACATCACGATTCAGTAAAAATTATTTAATCCATAGTAAAAAATAAACTTTAAAATCCTAATAAAATTTGATGTGGGCAATTGTTCTCATTTTTGGCTTTGCAGTATGATTCTACAGATGTCAAAGTATATTTTTAATATACCTTTTAAAAATAGTTTAAAAACAGTTTAATTTTCGTTTATAACAAGAATTGTAAGGAATAAGACAATGGACGATAACAAAAAAGTACCCAAACTGACCAATGAGCGTGCGTTTTTCAGGGAGGGATGGTAAATTGGGCTGTTTGTGAAACAAGTCCCCAAAGTTTATAAACTATAGTTTCGAAACGTTTCTAATTCTAATTGTAATCTATTAATTTTTGTTCACTGGGGATGTAAATTAATTTATCGGCCATTGTCATATCCCTTTAGGTTCCTGCGATTATAAAACTTTGATATAAGTACCGAAAGCTTCTGGGCCAACAAATAAGATAACATAATCCTATTATATAAAGTAGTAAGCGTTTTTTGTCTGTCTCGAAGGATCTCGCTAACCGCTGGACCGATATTGTTCTCCTTTACAGTGAGGCTTCTTATAGGTCCTGGGAAGGTTTTAAACTATTTTTGGAGAGGGTGTGGTTCACCCCCCCCCCACTTTCCCCCCCCCCAAAAAAATATGTTTAAAATATTTTGAAACTCAAATTTAAAATGGGATGAAGTCGACTTTACCCCCTCCTACCAGTGCCCTTAGAGGCTTCTAGGGGCGTAGCTAGTTATTAAATATTGTGTGTAACTCGCAATCGTGGCTCAACACGTAGCGCATCCGCTCATTGTCTGGGAGGTGATAGGTTTGAATCTCGACCCGACATCGTGTCATGACTTAAGACGTTAAAAGTGGTCCTTACTGCTGATATGTCAAGTGTTAATGAACATTTACAATTGTAGAGTGTCAGAACTAAATTAGCATGATACTGTACACAGCTATCCTCAACAGTTTAGCGGATTTATAAACAACACGCTCCAAGCGGTCAATGGATCCTAAAAATAGACAAACTTGCTGAATCATACCTGGTTTTACCTAAATTATACCTGCTCCTTCTTCGGGACTATAGGCTTTTAAAGATTTTCACTTAAATTACCCTATTATTTGACTTAAAAATAGCGTTCGACAAGACATCCTGTCGCTGTTTATAAGTTTTAATACAAAAAAGATGTTATTATTTTCTTTTAAGGCCATCCAAATGTCTTTTATTAAATTTAAATTTAACCAGTATAATTGTTATTGGTTCCCTCTGCCGATTCTATCCATATTTCATGAAATTAAAACCATATGAAAGAGTTGACGAGAAAATAAGAAAAGTGTTGAGAGGATAAGTAAAAACTAAGTTAATGATAGAGGTATAGTATTAACACTAAAGTAATTTTATCTAATATAAGGTTTAACAAGGTTAACCTCAAGAAAAACGTAAATATAATGGTGGGACAAAGTAAATTATAAAGTAAATGATCAGTTAAGTTGTCATAATAAATAGGAAATAGAGGAATAGAAATAAAAGAAAAGAATGATAGGAGAATATATAAGAAAACCGAGAAACCCTTAAATATAAATATAAAAAATGTAGCATGACCAACAGACTGACAGACAAAGTAAGTTCGTTGTATGCTGTTACTTTTTGTTAAGGGATATCTTCACAAAAATTGACTTATCTATCTGAAATAGTATTGGTTAAAATTAAATTTTACCATATTGTTATGGACTGACAGACAAGATGAATTATAAAGTAGTTCTGCTACTAACCCGCAACTATGGCTCGTCATGTAGCGCATCCGCTCTTCGTTGGGGATGTGATAGGTTCGCGGTACAATTAAAGAAGTTAAAAATTGTTCCTACTGTTACTATATTAGGTGCGCGGCATAAATAGTTAGAGTAGGGAGACAGGAATCTAAAGGGATAAGACAATGACTTATAAAGTGATGTAAATCCCCAATGATGATACACAAATTTACCCCTTATTTAGCTAACACTTAGTGGTTGAAAAGCTTGGAAACTCAACTTAAATACCAATCAATCAAAACTTAATAAAAGTCTCCAAAGTTGTAAGCAAACAAATAAGAAAACACTATTATAAAACTTTTGCTACAGCCCAATGTCCCCTTTCCCTTCTCAGACAAAGTGTTGATTGTCTGTTGAATGTTACTTAAATGAATATCTAACAGTGGGCGGTAGAGCTCCCATGACAAGCGCGCGGATTTTGAAATTAAAAGATAAACCCACCCCAATTAGGTAATATTTTCGCTATTAAAAACTTAAAACACATAGATGTATTTATGTTAAGTATACTCTGCTAACTTAATTTGAAGTCAAATAAGCTGATCATAATTCTACCATCCACTTTCTTATATTATGCCTGGAGTAAAACTCCAATTATAAAATATAGGTTAGTACTCTAGCCTATAACTTTTCCTCAAGATAAAAATACAGTTAATCTTTTAGATGATTGTAAATTTCTTTGCTATTAATTATAGCATACTATTAAAAATCGGTATGCAAAAGATAAATTTCTTGTCAAGTTTCACAATTATCATTTTTATCTCTTGATATGATAAAAAGTAATGCATAATTTAATTTTCTATTCTTATCATTGGTGTTGGGCGTTATATACCAAAAATATTTGATGCAGTAATCAGTAAGTATACAAACAGCAGGTCAACAGTCTTTAGATTTATGAAATAATATTAATTATGTATTAGATTGTAGTTCACAGCACAAAAAAACGCGCGAACAGAGGTTAAACTAAGCACTACTTTTATTCCTAAAAAAAAATAAAAATCACCCTGTGATAAACATGCTGCTACTTTTGTTTTCCATAAATTGTTACATGTCTTTTATTACTATAAATAAACATATGGTTGCCCTTTAACATCCAGGGGATTTGTATTCAAAATGGAAGGAAAAGGCAGAAAAATAGCCTAAAACCATTCTGAGACCGATTTAAATTTTCCATTATTTCGAGAATTCAATCAAATCATTAGTTATTGAAATCTTAAGCTAGCTACAAACAAAAAAAAACCTTAAAACTTTAAAAAATAGAATAAGTATAAAATACATTTTACATTTGTGCCAATAAAAAAATTTGAACCCAAATTCATGTTAGTATATTATACTGTAATCTTAGGCAATATAATTATTTTTTAGGAACCGCTATTCTTGACTAGCTGGAGAATTAAACGTACATTAGATCATTTTCTGATGATATTATTTTCTTACTGCCCTGTAATTTACTAATTACATTTCATATTTTGTTTTGATATCTATTTCAGCTTAAAACTGTAGTCATAATGTCACCAATCCTACTTTATAAAGTAGTAAGTTTTTTGGGTCATGTAAAGGAAACGAAGTTGCGGGTTTCGTCGTATTTTAACAGTAGCTTTTGAAAGGTTATATTAGGTTAGGTTAGGCGATTGCCCCGCAAGGTTAGGCAATTGGCCCCGCCGGGTTAGAGCACCAGCAGGAGCTAGAAATAGGATAAAAGCTAACGAAAACCGCAACTTTGTTTCCTTCACATTAGCCAGTTTGTTTTATAAAGCTTAAGATCTGAAAAGTTGTTAGGTTGTACTTTTCAAGAAAGCACAATAAATTTTATTTTAGTTATTTTAGGCTATTTTTCTCCTCCCCCACCTTCCCTAGAGGATCAGGTTGACCAATTAGTAATCTTATAATGTTAAGTAGTAAGTTTTGTGAATGTATGAATTAACATTCTAATATTTGAATGGTAATTTTGTATAAAAACAAACACTGTAAATAATGGTTTTAGCAAACGCTGTTAACAATTTTATCAATATATTAAATGCAAATGACTCCTTTTTTGTAATAAAACGTATAAACAGCTCGACAGGATGTCTTGTCGAACGCTATTTTTAAGTCAAATAATAGGGTAATTTAAGTGAAAATCTTTAAAAGCATATAGTCCCGAAGAAGGAGCAGGTATAATTTTGGTAAAACCAGGTATGATTCAGCAAGTATGTCTATTTTTAGGATCCATTGACCGCTTGGAGCGTGTTGGTTATAAATCCGCTAAACTGTTGAGGATAGCTGTGTGTATAAGGACATAATTAAATTTATGGGACTTCATTAAAGATATGCTTTGCTTATAACATTGTCCCTTGTTGTCATAGGAATCAGTATTCGAAAAATAAGATGATTAAGATCTTTTAACAATTATAGAGTTGCTACGCTTCCTAAATCGTACCTACTTGTTATAATGTAGTGTGTTTTAAATTGATAGGACAATTCTTACATGTCTAAATTAACGAAAAAAGCTAACCAGTACTGACGGACAGACTGACCCTGACTATAAAAAGGTTTTCTTTTAAAAAGTTACAATCCATTTTCCAGTATGGCTTTGAAACCGATTAACTGCTGGATTAAGACCGGTTCTCAGCCGAGAGATAAGACAATGGGCTTATTACAATAGTCCCCAAAGTTTTATAATAACTTTTCCTATTCTTTGGCTAAACAACTTTGGGGACTTTTGATTTGAATTTTGAATGGTTGATTCACTAAGGAGAGTGTAACGTTTAAACCACTAATTTTAATATACAATAGGGTAATTTTGTGTTTCATCATTAAGGATCAATTTATCGGCTATACTGAATCATGTTTAGCATCAAATTACAGACATTTTTTCATGAATATTAAAATAAAATCATAAAATTATTACCTTCCAGTTTTGTTTTAATTCCTATATTTTTTACTAGCGGCTACGCCCCTAGAGGCCTCTAGTGGCACTTTAGATGTTTATATTTGTAAAAGTCTCTACATTACTTCTTTATTTTACGATAATTTTCTTTATATTACGTTGAAGTCTCCCATATATTTTTTAAAACTTTTTTTTTTCATTTCTCTTGGGAGGGTGGTTGTACCCTCCCCCAAAATAGTTATAAACCTTCCCAGAAACCATGAGAATCTACCCTGATAAGGAGAACCCGATCGGTTCAGCGGTTAGCAAGATACATACAAACAGACAGACACACAGACAAACAAACATTCTCTTACTTTAGTGTAATGATTTTACTTTACACTGAAAGTTGTCTATAATACGATGCAATAATAATGTCAAATCCCGGCCTGGTGATGTAATTTCAATAATCTTATTTGTTTATGATAAGGGTCTGTGCGTCCGTCTCTTCATACACTATGTCGATTTAGAATTGTCCTATCAATTTCAAACTGTAGGTGGTGATTCCTGTGTATTATTTAAGAAGCGTAGCAACTCTATGAACAGGAAGTTTGTACGTCCAATTGAAATATGTTGATTTTAAAATTTTTTTAACATTTTTTTTATGTGATTTTAAACCAGTTTCGTTAGCCCGAGATTCCAAAGGCACGGGTAAAAAAAACTGGTTTTAATCTTATGTCCATTTTTGTATTCATAGAAAACAGGATATAATGTTTTTTCAGTATGCCCTAGTACCGAAAATATTTTTTCCAGTATGGCTTCAAAACCAATTAAAATCCGCTGAATTAGAACCGGTTCTAATCCATACTAAAAAATTCTATATAGCAACTTATTACAGACAATTTTCCACGAGTATTAAAATAAAAACCATAAAATTAAAATCAGTTTTCTTTGCCAGGTCCTTCGACCGACCATTCAGAGCTAACAAAACTGGTTTTAAACTTTTAAATTTTTAAATTTAATATCCGCAGAAAGCTAACTATAATACGATGCTATAAATAATTCTAATTTTTAAATTCATATACTGTTTTTAAAAGCGAAGCTTTTCTATAATTAGGGTCGGTCCGTCCGTCCGTAACGGATAGCTTTTTTCTATAATTTAGGCATGTTAGAATTGTCCTATCGATTTCAAACTTTGTATGGTGATTCCTGTAGAAGTTAGGTACGAGTTAGAAAGCGTAGCAACTCTATAATCATTACCAGAATGTCCGTACGTCCATTTTAAACATGTAGATTTTTTTTACATTTTTAACAACAAATTTGTATGTGTCCTAATTATCCGATTGGTCTGAATTTTTGTATACTGATTCCTGGGACAACAAAGTGCAATATTATAAGCGAAGCAACTCTATAATCAAGTTCTAAAAATGTAAGTATGTCCATAAATATTATCCTGTATCAAGCAGTTTTTCAACAAATTTACTTACAATTTCGCTTTGACTCTTATACATTTACATTCTGATTATTCAGTTCTGACATTATACAAGTGTTAATGTCTGTTTGTCCTACCGTTTCAGAGCTTCGCTTTTATGGATGTTGTCATCCTTGTTAATAAGTAACTATGTAACTAAGTAAGTGAGGATACCACCACCCTCCTGAGAGAAATCGCCCAAAACTCCCCCCCCCCCCAAAAAAAAAAATACAACCACAAAATGACTATTAGTTTCGAAATTGCTAGAGTTTTGAGTAAACGAGTGAGATAAAGATGTAATAAAACTTTTGGTACCAGTGTAATTTACAGACCAATGACACATCCCTTCTTTATTTACTCATAAACATACATCAAAACGTGATATTAACAAACATTGTTCTTTTTCTTCTATTATCTAAGTGTAATCCAAATATTTCTAGAGAAAACCTCGCACCTTTCTTATATTTGTTAAGTTAAAACAAATGTAAATAACAAAATACTTAGCTCAAAAAATGTGAAAAGGTTTGTGTCATGTAACGGACACACTACTATATCTTATGTATTTCATTTATACTGAAATAAAGTAAATGCTCAAATGACGTAAAAAAAATTATATAATAATCTTTTAGATTTTTCATACAACATTTGCTGTAAATTAAAGAGTTGTTCCTTATATACAAAAAATGTTTCCTTTCAGCATCACAATAGTTTGCAAAGCAAATATCAAATGTTATGTAGTATATAATTGCCAGAATAAAACTAAATATTTGATTTTGACGGATTTTTTAGCATTTACCATATTTCAGTAATATGTATATGATCATTTTAAAATAAAGAAAACAAAGTCTAACCTTGTAATATGAATGCCAAGCATAGTTTCCTTTCAATAAATATTGGCTTGGTTTAATTTGATGCGTAGTTTAATTTTAACTTTACAATTTTCTACAATTCAAATATTCTTTAAAGTATCATTTAATAGTTGAAATTGTTGAAAAAGGTACAGTTAATATGAAATAGAATTCACTTGAGAATGTTTTTTATTTATCAAAACACCATCACTATAAATAAAAAGTACATTGCACAATGCACATACACATAACAATAGCATGTTTCTCCCTCGCTAGCCTTAAATGTACTGACGCGTAGTCGGGTCAGCCTAGTCAACCCTCGCGCTCACACCACACACAAACACCCACACACTCACGCACACACACACACTAACACAGTCACACTTAAACACCGATTCCTGGAGTCGGTCGTCACTTTAAAAATCCGAAAAAAGAAATGACGCAAAATTATGCAAATTTTATAAGTCAATTTCCAGTATGGCCTCAGAACCAATTAAGATTCCCTGGATTTGAACCAGTTCTCAACAATACTGAAAAATCATGTATAGCATTATATTTTAGAAAATTTTTGCGAATTTTATAATAAAAATCATAAAATTAATACCTACCAGTTTTGTTAGCCCAGGGCTTAAAGAAGCTGTCTATAATACTATTCGAAATAACTATTATCCATATCCATTTATATAAAGTAGAAAGGTTCTTTTTGTCTGAAGATTAAGATTTCAAAACCTTATTGTTGATATATAAAGTAGGGTTGGGCCGGATATCCGGCCAACGCCGGATATCCGGCAAATATCCGGTTATCCGGCCAAATTACCGGATATCCGGCCGGATAACCGGCCAAATTACTACATATTAAAGTATCAAAAAAGGATATAGTCCCTTTCGTGGCAACGCACCTTAAGGGGCGATTCGTTGTATTTTTAAAATTCCTTTTAATAGGTTATTTTAGGTTAGGTTAGGTTATATTTGGTTAAGTGATTGCCCCGCAGGGTTAGGCAATTGGCCCTGCAAGGTTAGAGTCCCCCGCGAGGGGCTAAAAAAAGGAGGAAAGCTACTGTGAAAATACGAATAATCGCTCCTTAAGGGGCGTTGCCACGAAAGGGACTATACCCGCAAAAAAATTTCTTCATAAACTGGTGTTTTATATTATACTAGCGGCTGCATCCCTAGTATCTAGGGATATTAGAAGGGACATGAAAGTGAAGAAAAATAACTTAAAACTTTACAACGACTTTTTTTTATAAAAATTAAACAGCCTAAAACCACCCTGGGACCTATAAGAAGCTTCACACTAAAGGAGAACCATATCGGTTCAGCAGTTAGCGATATCCTTCGCTACAGACAAAAAAAGCTTACTGCTTTATATAATACTAGTGGCTTCGCCCCTAGCCTCTAGGGGCTTACCCCAAGAGGTTTGATCAACCTAATTTTTCATATTTTAGATTTAAAAAGAGAAAGTAAAAAAAAATTTTTTGGGTATAGTCCTTTCCACGACATCCCTCCATAAGGAGCGATTCTTCGTATTTTCACAGTAGCTTTTCTCCTATTTCTAGCCCCTGCGGGGGACTCTAACCCTGCGGCGCCAATTACCTAACCCTGTGGGGCAATCACCTAACACAAAATAACCTAACCTAACCTAAAATAACCTATAAAAAGCCATTTTAAAATTACGAAGAATCGCTCCTTATGGAGGGATGTCGTGGAAAGGACTATACCCAATTTTTTTGGGGGGGGGGTTGGGGGTGTCCAACCCCCTAAAAAATAGCTTAAAACCATCACAGGACCAGTAGGTATATTCCCTGAAGAGTAGAGCCCAATCGGTTCAGTGGTTACTGAGATCTTAAGCTTCAGACGGACAGACAGACGGACAGACGGACAGACAGACATCGTTCTACTTTGTATTATAGATGATAAAATTAAGGTTAAAACTTAAAAATCAAGTAACTATAAAATGATCCTTCTTCTTAGCAAATAAATCTAATTAACTATTAATACCCTCAATCTGTAATATCAACCCCTAACGGTTGGAGGATGGGCAGGGAGGTGGCGTTGAATGCCTGCCCCCCTCCCCTCTGTTTTTTTCTATCCCATTTTCTGTGTATAAAAGGTATAGGGCTATAACTGAGATACTTTCGAAATTTGGATATGACACATAACTGAGAGTTGAAATTTTTTTAATACCTCCTTCCTGGCGGGCACAGGATGCCAGCAAATCTGGTAAGGTCATTCAGGTAAAAAGTAAAAATATTTTTTTACTTAAACAAAGCATTTCATGTTATCTAATACTAAAATATCCCATAGTCGTACATCCTCATATATAATATAGGTATTCAAGTCGCTTTCAGGTTCCTCCAGGTCTCCAGAAATCTTTAAACGGTTCCTCTGACCGCAATTTATTACTTAAAGATTTCAAATTTTTTATATATCTTCATGGCATATTACAATTTCATAAAATCTGTTTACCTGCCAACCGTCGGTTTGCGGCTGGCAGCTGTCAAGTACTGCTGCCACTGCCAAAACTTATGTTTTGAGATTTCTAATATAAACAAAAAACATAAAGATAAACATATTCAGAAAAATTGTTCTTTTAGCTTCAATAATAAGAAAATCACAGCCATTTAAGATTAAAAAAAAAGAGATTTTTGTTAAAAAATATAAAAGATTTTATAGCCGGATATCCGGCCGGATAGTTTCAATATCCTGTATCCGGCCGTCATATCTCTATGTTTGATGGGTCTGTCTTTTGAAAGCCAAATTGGCTAGGATTGGGTGAGAAATCTTATTAAGGCATCTATAGAAAGGTCTTTATAAGCCACATAAAAAAAACTCTAAACCTATAAGTGTATAGGAGAACCATATTGGTTCAGCAGTTATCAAGATCCTAAGGTAAAGAGAGACAGATATACAGACAAAGGTACTGTTACTTTATTATATGGAATAAAAATAAAATAGACTAAAACCATCTAAGGACCTGTAGGAAGCTTCTGTGTATAGGAGAACCATATTGGTTCAGCAGTTAGCAAGATCCTTAGGTACAAAACAGACAGACATACAGACAAAGGTACTGTTACTTTATTATAAGGAATAAAAATAAAATAGCCTAAAACCATCTTAGGACCTATAGGAAGCTTCCATGTATAGGAGAAACATATTGGTTCAGCAGTTGGATCAATCCTTTGGTACAAGACAGACATACATATATACAAAGATCCTGTTACTTTGTTATAAGGAATAAAAATAAAATAGCCTAAAACCATCTCAGGACCTAATGGAAGGTTCACCGTAAAAGATAGTTTTATAGGTTCAGCTGTTATTGAGGTTGTTTTCTACAGACATAAAAAACTTACTACTTTATACATCAACAATACTTGTGAGTTAAAAGAGGGTGGAGTAAATAAATACTCAGTCATTTACAGTAAAAGTGGCTTATATAAGTTGAAGTGAAAAAAGAGAAGGAGGAGTAAAAATTAATCCCTTCCTTCCTGTAAGCAGTTTATGAAAAAAAGAGAAGATTTGGCTGATATAAGCCAAATAAGCAACAAATGTAAGTGATTGCTTGTAAGTAATTTATCAAAAAATTGGATGATTTGGTATATAAGCCAAATAAGCAATAAATGTGATTGATTGCTTATAAGTATTCTATCAAAAAATTGCATGATTTGGTATATAAGCCAAATAAGCAATAAATGAGATTGATTGCTTATAAGTTATCTATCAAAAAATTGCATGATTTGGTATATAAGCCAAATAAGCATTTATTGTGATTGATTGCTTATAAGTAATTTATCACAAATTGCATGATTTCGTATATAAGCCAAATAAGCATTTATTGTGATTGATTGCTTATAAGTAATTTATGAAAAAATAGCATAATTTGGTATATAAGCCAAATAAGTAATAATTTTCATTGATTGCTTATAAGTAGTTTATGAAAAAATAGCATGATATGGTTTGTAAGCCAAATAAGCAATAACTTTCATTAATTACTTATAAGTTATTTATAAAAAAAATTGCTTTATTTGGTATATAAGCCAAATAAGCAACATTTTTCATTGATTACTTATAAGTTCTAATAAAAAATTGCATGATTTGGTATATAAGCCAAATAAGCAATAATTTTCATTGATTACTTATAAGTAACTTATAAAAAAAATTGCATGATTTGTTATATAAAATGCAATAATTTTAATTGATTTCTTAAAAGTACTTATAATTGTGGAAGGAATTTCATAATTTAATTTTGATATTCTTAACTACAACAATTTTGAAAATTGGAAAGTTAGAAATAAAATTGTTTTTAGAAAACATGAAATTTAACTAATTTAATTACTTATAAGCAATCAATCATAATAAATGCTCATTTGGCTTCTATACTAAATCATGGAATTATTAGACAAAATACTTATAAGCAATCAATGAAAATTATTGCTTATTTGGCTTAAATACCGAATCATGCCATTTTTTCATTAATTACTTATAAGTAATCAATGAAATGTATTGCTTATTTGGCTTATATCAGCTAAATTTTTCTTTTTTTCATAAACTGCTTCCAGGAAGGAAGGAATTAACACCTATATTTTATATAAGCATGTACTACTAGAGGATAATTTAATAAAATGCTTTGTTTAATTAAAAAATTATTTCTGCTCTTTACCTGGATAACCCTGCATTTTTGCTTGCATCCTGTGCCCGCCTGGATGAAGATATTAAAAAAATTCCAACTCTCAATTATGTGTCATACCTGTGTTTAAAAACTCAGCTATGGGAGGACCATTTCTTACACACAAAGAAAATGAGAGAAAAAAAAACGGAAAGGGGTGTCCTGAATGCCCCTCCCCCCTAACCATTAAGGGTTAACAAGCATAATTAACTACAGTGTGTTTTTTTTTATGAGAACTTTTTTGAAAGCAGTTTTACCCCACTAATAGTTATCAGAATTTAATGATTAACGGCTTATTTTCTTCGTTTTTTCATAACCAATTATAGAACATCCAAAAAAATATTTCAGTTTTTATTTAAACAGTACAGTAAAATCAAAAATTCAAAACTTAGGTGTCAACATCTGAAATAGGTTTTAGCGCATTTTTCTTAAGCTAAAATCTTCTACACTTTGCAAGAAAAAAAATGGATTTTCAGTAGTTCACTTTGGGGGGCCAGTACTCCCTCCCTGGTTGAGATATGGCCTTTGATATGTTCTAGTAAATGTCCCCAAAAGTATCTGTATCAATTTTTAACTATGTATCTCTACTTTGAAGCGTTTTGGAGCCATTCTTGCAAAGGGAAGAAGATTTGAGCATGAGAAAAATACCCTAAAAACCTATTTTAAGTGTTGACACCTAGGTTTTAAATTTTTGATTTTACTGTACTTTTTTAAGAAAAACTGAAATATTTTTTTGATGTTCTTTAAATGGTTATAAAAATCAAAGAAAATAAGCTGTTAATCATTAAATTCTGATAACTATTAGTGGGGTAAAATTGCTTTCTAAAAAGTTCTCATAAAAAAAACACACTGTATAAATCATCCAAGCTTTTTAACTATTTTATATTTTTCCTCATATCTTTGGTGTTTATGGTCCAATTTTCAAAATTGTTGTAGTTAATAATATCAAAATTAAATTATGAAATTCCTTCCACAATTATAAGTACTTTTAAGAAATCAATTAAAATTATTGCATTTTATATAACAAATCATGCAATTTTTTTATAAGTTACTTATAAGTAATCAATGAAAATTATTGCTTATTTGGCTTGTATACCAAATCATGCAATTTTTTTATTAATAACTTATAAGTAATCAATAAAAAATGTTGCTTATTTGGCTTATATACCAAATCATGCTATTTTTTCATAAATTACTTATAAGCAATCAATGAAAATGATTGCTTATTTGGCTTATATACCAAATCATGCTATTTTTTCATAAATTACTTATAAGCAATCAATGAAAATAATTGCTTATTTGGCTTATATACCAAATCATGCTATTTTTTCATAAATTACTTACAAGCAGTCAATCAAAATAAATATCTTTGGTGTTTATGGTCCAATTTTCAAAATTGTTGTAGTTAAGAATATCAAAATTAAATTATGAAATTCCTTCCACAATTATAAGTACTTTTAAGAAATCAATTAAAATTATTGCATTTTATATAACAAATCATGCAATTTTTTTATAAGTTACTTATAAGTAATCAATGAAAATTATTGCTTATTTGGCTTATATACCAAATCATGCAATTTTTTTATTAATAACTTATAAGTAATCAATAAAAAATGTTGCTTATTTGGCTTATATACCAAATCATGCTATTTTTTCATAAATTACTTATAAGCAATCAATGAAAATGATTGCTTATTTGGCTTATATACCAAATCATGCTATTTTTTCATAAATTACTTATAAGCAATCAATGAAAATAATTGCTTATTTGGCTTATATACCAAATCATGCTATTTTTTCATAAATTACTTACAAGCAGTCAATCACAATAAATGCTTATTTTGCATATATACATAATCATCCAATATTTTGATAAATTACTTATAAGTAATTAATCACAATAAATGCTTATTTGGCTTGTATACCAAATCATGCAATTTATTGATAGATGACTTGTAAGCAATCAATCACAATAAATCTTTATTTGGCTTGTATACCAAATCATGCAATTTTTTGATAGATTACTTATAAGCAATCAATCACATTTAGTGCTTATTTGGCTTATATACCTAATCATGCAATTTTTTGAAAAATTACTTACAAGCAATCAATTACAATAAATGCTTATTTGGCTTATATACCAAGTATGCGATTTTTTCATAAACACTTACAAGCAATCAATCACAATAAATGCTTATTTGGCTTATATACTAAATCATACAATTTTTTGATATATTACTTATAAGCAATTAATGAAAATGCAAATTACTTATAAGTAATCAATCACAATAAATGCTTATTTGGCTTATATACCAAATTATGCAATTTTTTGATAGATTACTTATAAGCAATCAATCACAATAAATGCTTATTTGGCTTATATACCAAATCATGCAATTTTTTGATAGATTACTTATAAGCAATCAATCACATTTATTGCTTATTTGGCTTATATACCAAATCATACAATATTTTGATAGATTACTTATAAGCAATCAATCACAATAAATGCTTATTTGGCTTATGTACCAAATCATCCAATTTGATGATAAATTACTTACAAGCAATCAATCACAATAAATGCTTATTTGGCTTATATACCAAATCATGCAATTTTTGGATAAATTACTTATAAGCAATCAATCACAATTGTTGCTTATTTGGCTTATATCAGCCAAATCTTCTCTTTTTTTTATAAACTGCTTACAGGAAGGAAGGGATTAATTATTACTCCTCCTTCTTTTTCTTCACTTCAACTTATATAAGCCACTTTTACTGTAAATGACTGAGTATTTATTTACTCCACCCTCTTTTATCTCACAAGTAAGACCAAATTGTTGTAGAATGCTGATATAAGTAAGCAATTAGTATTCTTTATGGCTTATCAGTAATTTACCACAAAAATGGCACAATGGCACATTTAAGTAAGCCAAAAAAATGTTAATTGCTTACTTACACGTTTTGAGATTACTAGGGTAGCAACTTCAGTTGGAATTCTAGTATTCTTCTTTTTTGTTTCCTACGTGTTGAGTGATATAATTCATTTTAGTTAAACAAGACCGATACATGTATTATGCATTGTATCAATACATAATTTATATGATTTATATGAGTTTTTTATTCAAATTTCGTTGTCATCTCTTTCCTAGAAAAGCATAAAAAATAAGTCAAATTTAAGAGAGGGTTTTAGAGTACAAATAGTTTTATTATGTCATTATCATGAAAGGGAATATTAAAAATTGGGCAATAAACAAATATAAAGGGTTTGTATCAATAATCTATTTAAAAATAACGTTTCTCTTGAAACACCCTGTAGGACCAAGGAAATTTGCTAGTCAGTGAGAGAAGCGCATACTTGTAGAGATGAAACTTCCTAGTCAGTGAGGGAAGCGGATACTTGTAGAGATGAAACTTCCTAGTCAGTGAGGGAAGCGCATACTTGTAGAGATGAAACACCCTGTAGGACCAAGGAAATTTGCTAGTCAGGGAGGGAAGCGCATACTTGTAGAGATGAAACACCCTGTAGGACCAAGGAAATTTGCTAGTCAGTGAGGGAAGCGCATACTTGTAGAGATGAAACACCCTGTAGGACCAAGGAAATTTCCTAGTCAGTGAGGGAAGCGCATACTTGTAGAGATGAAACACCCTGTAGGACCAAGGAAATTTGCTAGTCAGGGAGGGAAGCACATACTTGTAGAGATGAAACGCCTCTATAAATTCTTATTTGTTATTAATTTATATGTATAGTTTACGTTATCAATTTTTTTTATTTTTTAAATAAATATTAAATCTATTGTATTTATTATTTTCAGAGTTTTAAATAAATGTTTTTTTACATTTATTACAATATATAAACATGAAACTGGGAATAAATAAGGTTTGCAAAATATATTCATGTCCTTATTATCACACTAGCGGCAATGCCTCTAGCATATAGGGGCTTTATATTTCCCAAAAAAAGAGCTTAAAACCAACCTTCAATCTAAAAATAAAATAACTTAAAATTATCAGTAGTTATTGTGATATTAAGACAAGAAACTCTTACTACTTTATATAATAGGATAATAGGATGTCTGTCTGTTTGCACAAAAATATCTCACTAACTGCTAAATTAATTCGGCCATTATCTTCAATGATGCTCATTTTCTAAACTTAAAAAATTATTTACTCCTACTTTATATAAAGTAGTTACCGTTTTTTTGTCTGAAGTTTAAGATCTCATTACTGATTGGGTTTTATTTTAAGTAAGCTTCATAAAGGTCCGGTGTTGGTTCTAGACTATTTAATTTTCAAATTTAAGTCTTGATTTTCAGCCATTTCTGCCCTTTGAATACAGAGCCTGTAGATGTTTGTGGCTCAGTCCGGTAGTCCGTAACGCTATTGGGGAAATGTGATGTAATAAAGATATAAATATTAAAACAAATGTAACAGGTTTCTTGATTTAAAAAAAAAATGATTATGACTACTGAACATCTTATCTTTAAATCACTTTAACTGTATTCATGATTTTTGGTGCTTCCCTACTTATGTATGCTGTCATCCTTGTTTTAGACTCTACTCCCATTGAAGCTGACACTTGTGAATACTATCCTCCTTGTTTTAGACTTTACTACCATTAAAGCTTACACTTATGAAAACTATCCTCCTTGTTTTAGACTTTACTACCATTAAAGCTGACACTTATGAATACTATCCTCCTTGTTTTAGACTCTACTCCCATTGAAGCTGACACTTATGAATACTATCCTCCTTGTTTTAGACTCTACTACCATTGAAGCTGACACTTATGAATACTATCCTCCTTGTTTTAGACTCTACTCCCATTGAAGCTGACACTTATGAATACTATCCTCCTTGTTTTAGACTCTACTTCCATTGAAGCTGACACTTATGAATACTATCCTCCTTGTTTTAGACTCTACTTCCATTGAAGCTGACACTTATGAATACTATCCTCCTTGTTTTAGACTCTACTTCCATTGAAGCTGACATTGTTCTTTTTCTCTGCGGCAGCATATTCTATTCTTCCATATCTAACTATTCATATGAAGGATATTGGTATCAGGTAAAATAATACCTGGATTCTAAAGGGGTACGAAAATGGCCGATAAATTGATGTACATCCCCAGTGCTTATACATAAAATTACCCCGTTTGTAGATTACTATTGATTGTTGAAACGTTTGGACCCTCAACTGAATGATCCAACCAATCAGAATTCACTGAACTAGTATAATAAACAGACCATTGTCCCCTCTCCTCCGCATTTTTTTTTGGGTAGCTTCAAACTGTGAACCCATTTAAAAATCTAATAAGCACCTTTGTATTACGAAAATGTTTGTGTATATTTCATAATTTTCAAAATATAATCTATTTGAAGCATTATTCATTTTTGTAAATTTAATTTTGAATCAGAAATATTATAAACTCAGGAATAAGGCAAAACCAACAATCGAAATAAATCTTGAATAATATTTGGGGGTCAGATGTAGAGGTCGTCAATTCTTCGACGTGTTGACCCCCTACGACACCTGAAAATACGTATAGGTTTCGTGATTTTTTTTCGAATTAATTTCGTTGTTGGTATTAGCTGATGTTTACTTTCTTTGTACTTTAACTTCTTTTTACTTTTTCTTTTGTAACCAACATATTCCACTTTTGTTTATTTATTAACATTGAATTGTGTGTGTAAGAAGTCTTGATAGGGAAAAATCAGATAAATACATTATTTAGATTTATAAATAGGCATAGTGGTACCCTCCCCCAAAATCGGTATAAACCTTCCCAGGACCTATTAGAAGCTACCCTGTAAAGGAGAACCTGATCGTTTCAGCGTTTAGCGAGATCCTTCGATACAAACATACAGACAAACACAGAAAAACAGACATATAGACATCCTGTTACTTTATTATAAGGATTTAATTACGTTTTAACCTAGCTTAAAAATATTAATTTGATATTAAATCAATTTTGTTTGTTTTTGTTGCAGTGATATTGATGTAGCTGTACTGTATACAATTCTACCATTGGCTGTCGTCATTGCACCACCAATTGTTGGATTCTTTGGAGATAAAATTGGAAATTTTACCAGGCAACATTTTCTTTTTTCAAGTAGCGCAGCTACTTCATGATCACGGCCTGTCCGTCAAAATGTCCGTATGACCGAGACAAATAAGATTTATTTAATTGTAAGAAAAAAAAAGGTAAACTTTTTTTTTGGGGGGGGGGGTAGACTTTCTGTTGTTTGTATGCTCATGATCAGCGGTTATGTTTAACCTTCAGATCACAATAGCTGTCAGACAAATCTTTAATTATTTTCTTATTGATTTACTCAGGATTTTTTTGTAACTTTCATCTTCTATTAAAAGGATATAGGTCTCAGTTGTTAGCTTTTCTCCTATTTCTCTAGGGGGCTCTAACCCTGCAGGGCCTATTTTCTAACCCTGCGTAGCAATCACTAACACTTGGAACCTAACCTAAATTTACCAAAATTATCAAAAGCTACATGATCTAAATATATTTTGTAGAAACTATTAAATGTTTTTTATTTGTCCAGGGTGTTAAAGATTTGTGTGTTTTTAACAGCTGTATTTCATTCTCTGCTACTGGCTGTACCAAGAAATTATGCAAAAAAGGTTTACCCGGAGACCAGCGTTCTTATTGGTATGAATAAAAGTTTTGCTGCAAAGCTTTCTATAATTAGTATTTTAAATTGTTTCTTTATTTTGTACAAGCGGATGCGCCCCAAGAGTCCTCTAGGGGCACTTGAGGAGGGGGAAGTTGAATCCCAAAACCATTTTTTTAATTAAGATTTTTTTTGAAAAGTAAAAAAAAAATTTTGGGGGGGGTAATTTTTTCTAGGGGCGATTTTTCTTAAGAAAGTGATGGTACCTTCCCCCAAAATAGTTATAAACCTTCCCGGGACCTCTGAGAAGCTTACCTGTTAAGGAGAACCCGATCGGTTCTCTGGTTAGCGAGATCCTTTGGTACAGATTAACAGACGCACAGACAGACAAACATACATCCAGTTACTTTATCATAAGGACTTCTTTATATAATAGGATTTCTAATTTTATGACTTTGTTTAAATTTGAATGCTAAAACCCTTTACGAATAACTTGAACCCTACCAGTTACCAATAAAAAAAAAACTTTTATATAATTGTGGACCGATCAACTATTTACCAATGAAACGACGCTTGTTTTACTTTTGAGTATATAGAGGGTGAATCCACCCAACTGATAATAAAACAAGGATGACAACATCCATAAAAGCGAAGCACTGAAACGGTACGACAAACGGACATTAACACTTGTATAGTGTTAGAACTTAATTATCATAATATAAATTTATAAGAGTCAAAGCAAAATTGTTAGTAAATTTGTTGAAAAACTGCTTGATACAGGAAAATTTTTATGGACATACTTACATTTTTAGGACTTGATTATAGAGTTGCTTCGCTTAATACATTATACTTTGTTGTCCCAGGAATCAATATACCAAAAATCAGATCAATCCGATGATTAGATCACATAAAAATTTGTTGTTAAAAAAGTAAAAAAATCAACATGTTTAAAATGGACGTACGGACATTTTGGTAATGATTATAGAGTTGCTACGCTTTCTAAATCGTACCTAATTACCAAAGGAATCACCATGCAAAATTTGAAATCGATAGGACAATTCTAACAAGCCTAAATTAACGGAAAAAGCTATCCGTTACGGACGGACGTACGGACGGACCGACCCTAATTATAGAAAAGCTTCGCTTTTAATAACACCCTCTTGTTGTCTCTGATTCACCCTCTGATGCTCACACACCACTTGATTTGGGTTTAAGGGGATTGTGAAAATATTTGAGTACCCCTGGCAAAACCCTGTGCACTCAACTCATTATAAGAATTCAGTCTTAAAGGAAGCAGGCAAGAAATGCCACGCTTTGACTGCTGAAAGACTGCCACAAGTAGACCCAATACCCCAAATTTGAAGCCTTCAGTTTCTATAACAAAAAAGTTCTAGGCATTTTAAATGACATTTTATGTACAATGAAAATTTTGAAAGAATTTCAATGCTAATGTTAGAAATTTTGAAATTAAACTACGTGGCCTAGAAACAAAATTGTAAGCTTATTTTTGTCATAAATTTAGATTGCCAGTAACTAATTATATTTTTAGTGTACTGTAGCCAATTAGAAGGCTGAATCAGCTAAGCAACCAATCACAGCTGAGCTTGTATTAGTTTCCCCCTTTGTTTCCACTATGATTTTTGTTTACATTTGCAATTTAAATCGAATTTTTTTCATAGATTTTGACTATGAAATGTGGTGTTTTTATTGTAGAAATGTAATCAGTTACCGGCAATCTAAGTTTCTGACAAAGATAAGGTTATAATTTTGTGTCTAGGCGACGTAATTTAATATTGTTTTTTCTTTTATGAGCATTAGAAATCTTTCAAAATTTTCATTGTACATAAAATGCTATTTTCAAAAGGCCTAGAACTTTTTGTTATTGAAGCTGAAGGCTTTATATTTAGGGTATTGGGCCTACTTGTGGCAGTCTTTCAGCAGTTAAAGCGTGGTAGTTCTTGTAGGCGTCCTTTAATCTATTTTAGTCTTTGAAGTTTTAAACCTTTTAATTAATGGTTGTTGCCAGATCTGACTTAAATAACTCATTTAAAATTACATTTTTGAAACTTAAAAGTAATCATTTTATTTATAATTTAGATGGAAAAACACTTGAAATATCGTGGCTACCCTGTGAAGAGAATAATTTGACATCTTACTCAAGAATATCAAATAAAAAGAAAGTGGATGTAAAATTATTTGATTGTGAAAGAACCTGTCAGGTACGTCAACATAATTATACTGATTTCATCTTAAAAATCACAATAAGATTTCTTTAGCCAATGTATATTGTGAGATATATGTATCCCTCATCCTTGAACTGAATTACGTCTCCTGTCAACCTTTTATCTATGTAACCCTTTACACACTGTGGAGAGCCAGTTGTATCTTGAGTTCTGTTCCAGTCGGTTCCACCGCTACAGGATTCCCGCAGCCACCTCTGTGTGCCGGCTGCATTTTAACACTAACAATAGTAACTTGTTAAATCCACTATATTAATTCTATATTAATATTTCTTTAATTTGTATGCTCTTATGAATTAAAAGTATTGTAATTTTAATACAGTGCAGTGTAACCATTAGTATTGCTAGCGAAATTACTCTACTAAAACGTATGTCCAACCGCCGAGTCTGATAATTTCACAATATTTTGATTTCGACGTCAATTTTTATTAGGCACTATAAGCTGCTTCCATTAATGTTGGGATGTGGTAGACGCCCCCTCAACCCCCTCCCACCCTTTTGAAAAAGCCAATAACACTCCTACCAGTCTCCAGGTTCCAAAGAAAGGAAAACAATCAATATTATTTAGCCGTTTCATAACTTCATAAAACCCTTATAATAAAGTAACAGGATGTTTGTGTGTTTGTCTGTGTGTTTGTATGTTTGTACCGAAGGATCTAACTAACCGCTGAACCGATCGGGTTCTCCTTAACAGGGTAGATTCTCATATGTCCCGGGAAGGTTTATAACTATTTTGGGGGAGGGTACCACCACCCTCCCTAGAGAAATTAAATTTTATAAATTTCTCGATTTTAGAAAGAGAGTTAAACGAAAAATAAACGTCAAACGCAAAATAGCCATATTTAAAATATATAAAAAAAAACATTGAAAGTGCCACTAGAGGCCTCTAGGGGCGTAGCCGCTAGTGTAAAATAATGAGGTAGATATTTATATTATGTAATGATTTGAAAAAATTGTTTTCAGAATTTTTGTTCAAGTTTGACACCCCACTGCAATGAAAAGAATTCTACATGGGAATTGAAAGGTCTTGTAGCTAATTTTACTTCCCTATCAGAAGGTAATCAGAATATTTATATATATTTTTGTATGATATCTTAAATGACAAATATATGCAAATTTTAGCAATTTTCTAAAACACAATACTTTAATCTGGTTAAAAATTTCGGAATACCAAATTCCATTTTCTTTTACAAACTCATATTTCCCAGGGAGGGAGAGAAGTTGCAAAATATACTTAAAACCTTACCTCCAATAATTTTAATCTAGAGACGGGGAAACTTTATTTATAGTAATTGGAGGTGCAGTGTACATAAATTTATTATCCTAAATCTTAAGATGTCTCGTATTACCTCATTTAGGATCCGCCAGAATGCCATTGTCATTTTATCCTGATCCCTGTACAAGACAGTTTGATGCTCAGGTATTTCTAAAAGCGAAGATTTTCTATAATTTGGGTCGGTCCGTTCGGACGTCCATCCTTCCGTAACGATTGACTCTTTTCCTTAATTTAGATATGTTAGAATAGTTTTATCAATTTCAAACTTTGCATTATGATTCCTAAAACAAATGAATGTTCTGCTAATCAAATTCTGACACTCCAAAAGTGTTATTGTTCGTTTGTCCTTTCTTCTGGTTTTAGAGCTTCGCTATTATGGTCAAATATATAAACACTGCCTCTAATCCTTTATTCTTATTTAGTTGCCATAAAGTTATTTATACTATGTAAGATAGGTTAAGTAAAGCAATTTAGGAATTTTTAGTAATTACATTGCATTTTAATTCTTTTAAGGTCTTTAGACTGGAAGAAGATTGTTCGGTCAAGTGTCAAGCTCAAACTGATTTCTTACAGTAAATATAGATATTTTTTATAAACTTTTAAAATTTAAATTCTTCATTATTCATATTATCTCTACAATTTTTAGGTTTTTATTGACATATCACCAACATGGCATTGCTACAAAAGACCTAACACTACAAAAGGCCTAAATTACAGAAGACCTAAATCATAAAAGACCTAAATTACAAAAGATCTAATTCTACAAAAGACCTAATCCTACAAAAGACTTAATTTCAAAAGACCTAAACATACAAAATTATCCTATATTTTGTTGATATACCAATAATCATGACCTCATAGTCTCAGATAATAGTGGCCATTGCTGACTTACTATCGATATGCCGTTATTCTAATGACACCATGACTGCAATCTTATTTTGATACAGAAGTATGGCAGTGTTCAAGGACTCCCAAGCTTTTTGATTTCGGGGGTTGGGGGGTAGAAAATTGAAAAAAAAAAAAAATTTTTTTTGGGGGGGGGGGTGGGTGAACGTCCAAGCTTTTTTATGTTGGGGGAGGGGGGGGGTAATCACCATTTTACTCACCCCCTCCCCTAAGACGTTCCTGGCAGTGTTTTAATTTTAGATATTGTAAATATGAGATTGGATCGAACAGATTGCTGACCAACAGCATCTATTTTGTGATTCGAATGCTTGGTTACATGGCCATCTCTTGTGTTTTCATCATGCTGGATGCTCAAACAATTCAGGTCAGCTGGCAGGACAATAAATTTATAAGTCTAGATATTTATTCCAGATAATTACCTGGATACAGTGTTGGGGACCTTTTTCGTCTTTCTTCTCTTTTGTAGCTGTGTTAATATTTGCGATGCTATTGGCTGATATTCAAAGACCCAATTAATAGTCGGCTTTTGTCTACGGGATGGGAACATAAGTTATTTAACCCCTTCACCCTCTATTGTTTTACTTTAATGGCAGGATACATTGTGATTATCAACTAACAAAGTAAAAAGAATATGCTACAAAAAAAACTTAAGTCCTATTAAATTTTGGTCTAGAATGACAATCTATAAAACCAGGGATCTAAAGGAATAATACAATGGGCAAAAAATTGATGTACATCCCCAATGATGATACACAATATTACCCCTTCTATAGACACTCAACTAAATGAACAAACCAATCAAAAATCAATAAAAGTGTCAAAGGTTGTTAAGTCAACGAATAAGAAAACGTTATTATTAGACTTTGGGGACTAGTGTAATAAACAGCCCAATTCCCCTCCCTCCTTGCTCTAAAACACAATTCGCATTTGCTCCTTCCAAAATACTTATTAACTTATAAGCAATTTATAAAATTGGAAACTAGGAATGTCAAGCGACGAAAATACTGAAAATGCACCGCAAAATTGTGTTTTTTTTTTAATTATCCCGAGACCAAAAATATCTCTTTCAGTTTGTTTCTTTACAAAATATATTATGATCATTATGCATAGAAACTTAGTCCCTTGATTATCATACTTTTACATTTCCTTAGAATGTTTAAAAGATTCACTTTATAAGTTTATATACAATCATTTTGGCTCCTTATTGAAAGATATTTGATATTTTGTAATTACCTCTTCATGTAAAACATGAATCATCACGTCAATTAACGATAAGAACTCTCCGCTACGGACGGACTGACCCTAATTATTAAATAAAAGTTGCTGTCAATAATTAAAGGCAAATTTAATTTTAATTGTGACTTTTTTGCTGATTTCTAGATGTGTAAGATGGAGGAAGAGCTTGGACACACAGGTACAATCATGTACACAACTAATAAAAAACTTGTGTTATGTACCATTCTTATTCTAACAACACAAAAAAGTCTATCTAATAAATATTACTCAGGAGCGTATGGGAGGCAGATTTTGTACAAGACATTGGCCCAGGCGGTTATTTCCCCACTTGTAAGTATAAGTATACACATTTTTAAAAGTTTCATTTGATAAATTTCAATTTATCAGCAGCTCTTCCAGTCGTTGTTCTATATGTTCTTTGCTTCCGTTCTTAGCTTATCGGCCTAATAAAAACCTATATGTAAAATTAGATTGGCGAGAGAATTAAAACCTGCAACTAATTTAATATTAACAACTTTGAAGCAGAATAAGAAAGAAAGTATCAAAATATCTAACATAAACATTTTGATTGGCGAAAAATTGGTGCAAAATTCACGACTTAGAAATATATATATAATTTCTGCTCGTATTACGTCAGTCACTACGTTCAAGAAAATTTTAAAAATCAAACTGCCCTTTTTTATTTTAAATGTTGCTTTATAGCTGCTATTTTAGGAACATTATTGTGCCTGTTTTAAATAGATTGTGATAAATTAAGGTTGGACTTGTGATGGATGCGATAACAGAGTGGACTGGGAAGACTAACTACGTCGCTCCTGTTATAATTGCGGACTTTTTCTTCCTTGTCACATTCATCTGTATCTGCTTTATTACTGAGGTTTATTCTTTATTCTGATAATAGTTAAGCAACTCTATTATTCGGAATGTCCGTTTGTCTTTCCGTCGTTCCGTAAGAAAAGTAAAGAGGGACATTTTATTTTCTCTGCTACTACTTAAGACGGACGACTAAAATGTGAATATGTTCCGATACAAATGAAACGTACATAGTTTTTCGACTTTACAATTCAAATGTCAATAAATTTGTTTGTCTATCTGTCTATCCATATTGCAGATTAATAGCAATAAGAACCTTAAACCTACATAATAATGTGACCCAAAATAAAGAAAGGAACTCATAAATTTTATGTACAGCTTTTAATCGTGTTTTATGTACAAAAAAAGTTAAGTTTATTATTTCATTCAGGATATTGGTTTGCCAAAGAATGCGAACACATGGAAAGGACTGAAGAAAGTATTTAAAAATATTTCTATGATTATTTACCTGGTGATGATGTTTGTTTGTGGATGTTGTTACGGCTTTGTTGAAGCCTTCCTCTTTGTTTACCTGAAGGTAAATAAATATTTTTTCCTAGTGCCATAGCCTTTCTGACATACACTACCTTACCTCATAAGTTCGGGATTCTCCCTCGATTTTTAAGTGATCATCTAGAGAATCCAGAACACGATCCGCTTGTAATGGGATGCGAAACTCTAACACCTAAGGAACCGTTTTTATCTTCTTTAATTATAACGCGGTGTCGGGATTCGAACCTATTACCTCCCGACGACGAGCGAATGAGCTACGTGTTGAGTAACGGTCGTGGGTAACTCTACAAGACATACTGTTCTGCTATATAGATTTTTTAGGACTCACACAATCATGATGAAACAAGATCGAAAACGACCATAGATACGGCATAGATACGTAAATAAATAATACATAATAATCAACATAAACAAATAGAGGGATAAAGAGAGTGTTAGAGAGAAGAAAGAAAAGAAAAAGAGAAAGATTACGTAAGCGCAGGAATAAGGTATAATTAACAAAAAAGCGAAATAAATCTAAAATAATATTTGGGGGGCAAATGGAGAGGTCGTCAATTTTACGATGTGTTGCCCCCCAACGACATCTGAAAAACACGTATAGGTTTCGTGATTTCCCCCGAATTAATTAAGTTTTTGGGATAAGTAAGGCATAAACAATATATGGATAATAGATATGTAGATAGATCTTCGCTTTTATGAATATTGTTGCAATTCCTATTATTTTAGGAGGACCTACATGCCCCCATCTACCTGCTTGGACTGACAATAACGACTGGAGCTTTAGTTTCAATCCCTTTCTTATATTATTCTGATTGGATTGTCAACAAGGTTGGCATGGTCAATGTCATCATCTGGGCCCTCATCATGTATGGGGTCAGGTAGGTCAATTAGGAGTAAAGCGACTCTAATTAAATCGTGTAGATTTTTGTCGTGTCTTGTAGTCATAAAATGATTACTTTAAAACTATTTTTCTGCTTCCCTGTTAGTGTTAATAGTGGTTGGGCTCCTATATAACTTGGACATGTCCGTTCAAGGATATACAAGGGTGGTAAATAACCCTTCCCCCCGCCCGTACATTTTCCCTCTAACCCCCAAAAGTTTTCTGGGGGGTTATTGCCCATCCAAAAACTTTGAAATTCTCTCCTAGTTTCTCATAGAATGTGGTCAAAATGGATGTACATAGTACAGTGCATATTGTACAACAATTGTAAATTAATCTTCAACTTATTGAGCAACACTTGAATAATAACACTAGAATTGTGACAGAGGAATTTTATTTTCAATTTAGGCTGCTAACATAGTTTTCAAATATTAGTCATTCGTTCCTCTATGGTAAGGGGGGAGGGGTGAGGCAAAGTCATAAGCGAGTGTATCGTTACATTATCCAGCTGTGAGAAACATTTTAATAGGGTATGCTAGAATCACTCAAATAATTCACTTATTATTTATCCATATCCATTTTATAACTTATTAAAATTGAGTAGGTTCGCTACTAATATTGATTATATTTTAGGTATGTAGGCTACTCCTATATAACCTGTGCTTGGTATGCTTTTCCTTTTGAGGCGCTTGAAGTATTCACAATTTTTCTACTAAGAGTTGGATCTTCTAAATATATTCAGGTTATAAATCTTGTCAATGTTAAGTCCCCATGTCATAATTAGAATAATAGAGTTTAGCGAATATTTAAGCCACTACGGCGTTGTTACAAAAGGCCTAATCCTACAAAAGACCTAATGCAACAAAAGATCTATTAAACTATTTTTTTGGAGGGTGAACCCCTTCCATCAAGTGTCCTTAGAGGCCTCCAGTGGAGTGTATGCTATTAATTTTCAGGTTTATGCTCCCGCAGGGACTTTAGCAACCGTGACCGGACTTTCTGGAGGGGCTCACTTTGGAATTGGCAAGGCAAGTGGCGGATTTATTGGAGGCCTGCTGAAAAGCCAGTTTAACACCACTGCAATTGCTTTCAGGTATTTTAAAATCACTTGATTATTGGTATGATAATATAATCACTAACTTCTCCAATCTTCAAGTCTAGACCACACAACGTCGTACTATAGAAACTAAAAAGGATTGAAAAAAAAAGTGAGCATTCTTTGATTCATAAGCAGGTGACATGCACAGTTTGGACATCCCTACGGCTGTCAAGTATGCAAAAGTATTTCGTGTTAAATGTCGTCTTACCTGTATTTGATGTAAAAGTAATGGGTTTCTTCAGATGACCCGATCCTTGGTCAATTGAAGGCGGCGACAATTATTTCATGTAATCAACAAAAATAATAAAACATTCGGGAATAGTCCCTTTCGTAACATCGCCCCCATATGGTACGATTCGTCGTATTTTTAAAATGGCTTTTTATAGGTTATTTTAGGTTATATTGTGTTAGGTGGTTTACCCACAGGGTTAGGTAATTGGCCACGCAGGGGCTAGAAATAGGAGAAAAGCTACTGTGAAAAATACGAAGAATCGCCCCATAAGGTGCGATGTTACGAAAGGGACTATACCCAAACATTCTTGTTTAGGGTTTTTGGAATTGGTGCTTTTACTTGTGGAATTATATATGCAATATTTCATATTTTATATGGTAGAAAAGTAGACAAGAAAATGCTGGTAAGATTTTAAATTACTTTTTATTGGTTGGGAGGTGATCTACATTCTCGAAAACTTCAATGTTATTGTAATAAATTACAACGGTACTTCCCTCTCCCTTTTTTTACTACTAGCGGCTTCGCCCCTAGCCTCTAGGAGCTATGCCCCAAGAGGTGATTAAAAAAAAATTAAGGCAAAATTCGTAAAAGGACCAGGGAAATCTTCAGCAAATTCTTTTTAAAAAAAATTGAGGGGGGGATTTTTGTTTTGGGGGGATTGGGGGTGTCCCACCCCCCAAGAAAATAGCCTAAAACCACCACAGGACCAATAGGTAAATACCCTGAAGAGTAGAATCCGATCGGTTCAGTGGTTACCGAGATCTTAAGGGACAGACGGACAGACAGACGGATAGACGGACAGACATCAAGCTACTTTGTATTATAGATATTAAAACTTATGTTTTGCTGCGGTTGGGAAAGTAATGTTAGTGATTATTTTCGATATGCGTGTGGTTAAGCAGCTGAAACATCCACATTGAAGATGTTATTCTTTTAGCTATTTTGATATCATTTATTAGGAGATTTTAGATGTCTATAACCATGATTTTTGACATGACTATTAAGCTATAAAAATTGGAAAGAATTTTAATGAATATAATAGATTTGAAATCTGCATAAAATTTTAAGGAATTTTTATAAAATTCGTTTTTTGTATAATTCTTTATCTATAAGCGCAAATACAAATTAAGTTAAATAATTTTGACATCTGTGATTGGTGGATTGAAAACTATATGCGCCCTGATTGGAGAAGCTTAAGTGACGTACACCATTCAACCAATTAGAGCGCAGGTAGTTTCCAATCCACCTATCCTATTGGTCAAAATTTATTAACTTAAATAGGATTTGCGCTTTTAAATAATGAATTATATAAAAAACGAATTTTATAAAAAATCCTTAAAATTTTATGCAGATTTCAAATCTATTATATTCATTAAAATTCTTTCCAATTTTTATAGCTTAATGACTATTCCTATAACAACTAGGATAAATTGATAATTTAAGTTATTGTATAGGACTAAAATATTGATACGTCTATCAAACATCCTTTAATTATTACTTAAGCCATTTAATGATATATTTATATAAAAATTTTGCCTATATTTTAAAAATAATTTGGACAAAATCGGTTGTTATCATTGTTTTTATGGTAATAAAATTTGATTTAGGAAGTTAAGGCAAACATGGAAAAACCCCTGGATGATATTAAAGGAGAAGAAGATAAAAAGAATGTTGATAAGTCAATGTCAACCAATCACAAATGTGATAATGAAGACCAACCTAATCACAATAACAAAATGCCACCAAAAATTATCAACAAAACAAATAATGTTTTGAAATGAATACTCAATAAATTTCATTAATAATAAAATATTTCTTTTTATAACAATACTATATGCCCTTATAAAGAGTATTTTATCAAAAGGCAAAGATGAACAAAAAATTATGTAAATATATATAAATAAAGAAAACGCTCGATCTTATTCTAACCTGTACAGATTGGCGCATTTCTACAATAAGGATTAGTCCGTCCAAGGAAGTCCAATGGTGGGGGGGGGGGGTAAAGGGGTGATTACCCCCCCCCCCCAACATTTTAAATCCCCCCCCCCCGTAAATGAAAAAGCTTGGGCGCCCCTGAGTCCTTCCATCCGTCCGTCCGTCCGTAACGGAACCTCTTATCCTTTATTAAAGCGTAGTGGTGTTAGTTAAAAATTTGAAAGCGTAGCAACTTAATAATCATTATGGATGAAAGGAGAATGAAAGGAGAAGTAGGAAGGAAAATTTCCTTTAAAAAATGGATAATACCTAATTTTTATGACGTCACATGGGTGATTTTTTGACACTTTATCCCTACTAAGGAAAGCTTGACTTTACAGAACACACTTTGCGCGTTAAAAAATATAATAGGTATGGTTTTATCAGATTATGAAATGACATCCTTATATAAAGTGTGAAAACTACACAACCCACAGAAGTTATGTAAATACAACATTTTTAATAGACTCGGAAAATTAGACGCAAAAAAATTTTTAGCGGCGAAGATAATTTATAATTCACTGTTTCTTCGTCCGAATTTTTAATTTTAACTTTATAGATCTACAAGTAATTTTGTAGTCTAAATAAAACACGTGAAGAATTGTTAAAAATTTAAATGAAACAATTTTACGCGCGTTCTCCTTAGTTCGTCCTTTTAATCTGTAGATGATACTTTTGATTTTTAAGCTTTGCTGAACTAGCGACCAGCAGCTATGTGTAGCCCAAGTGGAAATCTTATTCTTCGCAGGTTCTAAGCGTAGCCTTCCAAGAAAACGACAGCTCCCTTTGGGCTGGCGACCACCAGCTGATTGGCAACTAGTGACTTATAATTTTTTTGTTGGGGTATAGGTGTAATATTTTGATACATTTGGCACATTTTTATTAAGCTTGAGCACGATCCAAACAAATCTGTAATAATAATATTGATAATTTTCTATGTTCTATAAGACACATTGTACTTTTGTACTTTGATGTACTTCTGACGGGTCGAGCTTGGAAGTGCCTTTAGATTGGAAGGACTGATCGAGAGAGTAATTACGCGTCTAGCCTAGTTAGTCAACTATCCTGACAATCACAACAAATATGTTCATAAGGAAAGTTACAAGATTTATTATTTTTATACAATAGACCTTCATTCTAAATGGTGTTCTAACATTCATACCAAAAAATTGTACGATATTGCTTTAAAAGTGTTATGTATGCTTGCTTCAATGGGATAGAAATTTTGCCAAATATCCAAATATATTAATTAGTTTTGAATATTCCACATTTTCTATGTTATAGTTGGTGATATTTTACATGATTTTGGTATTTTAAAGGACGATATGATTGCTTTACCTGTAACAAGGACAGTGACGTCCAACATTAGAACAGTTGTTAGAATTTGTAATCAAAATACGTGTTCAACCATTTAGAAAGTTATCATAATAAATTGAATTGTGTAAGGTTTGTTATTATTGGTTTAACCTGGAAAACGTTAACCCCAACACAAGTATATATAAAAGTGGTTTGACAACAGAAGTAACTTTACAAAGTTTAACAATAAAAGTATCAAAATTATATATTCTTAATAGTCACATCTTTCAACGTGGGCAATAAACTGCTATTGATCTCATTTGTTGGTATTTAACTAAATTTGAGAAAAACATCCGATTCAAAATATTAATGTAGGTTTTAAAACAAAAGATTTGATAATATTTACAGAATTATTTTAGATAAGTAGCGCAGCATTGATATAAATCCTATTATATAAAGTAGTAATGTTTTTTTTCTGAAGCTTAAGATGTAAAAAACTACTGAACCCATCGAGTTCTCTTTGAATCACTGATAGTTATATATACATGCTAATAGTTTATTTTAAAATATTGTTTAATTTTGATTCAGACATCCTTAGCCTTACTGAGTCTAAAAAATGGATATAGGCTATACGTAAATATATTGACAGGGGAAATTTTTTTGACTATTTATCTTGCTTAATTGGACCTTATTGATTGGTCAGTTTGTTCATCAAGTAGGGGGGGGGGGTAAGGGTTTGGATGGAGCTATCTTTATTCTAGCCAGCTGCGAGTATTACTTTATCAATCTGGTGCACTAACCAAGTAATAAAATAACGATTGCCTAAGTCAACCTCAGCCTTACTGTTCCTAAGCCAACCTCAGGTGAAGCCAATCTGTAAGTAATCCACGGCCGCAGCCAAACAAAGCCACAGCATCAAAGTCAAACTCATACTTCGCAGCAGCCACACGGCTGATGGCACAGTCTGCAGCCTCACGGCTGATGGCACAGTCTGAGAAAAAAAAATATTTAGATTTTTAAAATTAAATGTTTTTTTTATAACAAGTGTTAAGTAAAATAGTAAGGAAAATGTGGGAAATTTAAAATCTAAAGAGAATCTACGCATCTTAAGTATTTAACTTTACCACGTAAACCTTTGTATGACTATGGGCAGAGCGTAGGGAGGAGAAGAAATAAGATAATGATGATATATTTTACTGATAACAAGGAAATCTTTCCCCACAGTTAGGCGCCACTGCGCAAAGCGTTAATACTTCATTCTTCAAAAATCTTGAAATGAAAAATCAATGATGATTGTCTCTGTGTGTCACTTACCGCAAGAGCTGTATGCTCTCCTTTACAGTGAAGCTTCTTAAAAATTACGCGAAGATTTTAGCTATTAAGAGGGTGGGATAACCTCCCCCTTCCCCCCCCCCCCCCCCATCGTATGCCTTTAAAAGTACCCCTAGTTAATTAATATTTAATAATAAAACAAAGTACATTGTAAAAAGCCCTTTGCAAACACCTTTAAAAATTATAATTTTAGACAAAAAGTTTTCTTTAACCTGCTAAATAATAACTTGTTTTATAATAAGTAATACCACAGAAAGAAATTGTTATGCTTTGATTTTTCTAAAATTGAATCAGTTTGAATTGAAGAGAAGACATATCAAGAGGTTCAAATCAATTCAATCAATTATATATTCTAAATTGTTTGACAAAAATAGTTTTAGATACAATCAAGTCTTATATAAAATTAACAGGATGTCTGTGTGTTTGTCTATTGTGTAGGATTTTGCTAACCGCTTAACCGATATGGTTCTCCTTTACACGGAAGGTTCTTTTTATGTATAAAGAAGGTTAAAAGAGTTTCTCGTATTCATTCGAATCCGGTGGATAGGAACCGGTTCTTATCCATACGAAAAAACTATGTCTAGCATCGTATTATATCCAGCTTTCTACGAATATAAAAATGTACAATCATTAGATTAAAACCAGTTTTTTTAGCCGTTGCCTTTGGCACCTCGGGGCTAAAAAAACTAGTTTTAATCTTATAATTGTACATTCTATATCCGCGGAAAGCCGTTTATAATACGATGCGAGAAATAACTATTTCCGTTTAAAACTAAAATTGAAAGTGAAGGTTCGACTCCCCCTTCCCTTAAGCAGCTTCGCCTCAAGTAAAATAATGTTTGAGGTACATCCAAATCTCTGTGCACGCACTTATCCTCTAGTAATATATTGTTTAAGGTACATTGAAATCTCTGTGCACGCACTTATACTCTAGTAATATATTGTTTAAGGTACATTGAAATCTCTGTGCACGCACTGATATATGATGTTTAATAAATATTGAATACTACAGCAAAAAAATCAACATGTATTTTAACATCAAAATTCAGTTGTAGATATCAAATAATGAAAATTCGTTAATAAGTGAAAAAGGAAGAAACCCCGAAAATGAAGAACTCAGCCTGCAGCGTCAATAAGGTTAAACAGTTTTTACACTTTTAAAGTATTTAATCGGAAGAAAATGATTATTACAAAATTTTATTTCTAAAAGGTCCATTACATTTTCTTAAAACTTTACGGTACTGTAAAAGTCTAGGAGACTAAATTCCAGGGCTCGGCAACTGTCATCCTTTAACAAATTTAAAAATTCACTTGAAATATAAACATTATCAAAATATGGAAATTCATCTTTTTTATAAATGCTTCAAAGCTTCCTAACGGGTTTAAATTTGATGCTTAGTCGTGGCTGCCGAGCCCTGCTATTTTCTCTATATTTTTTTATGTTATTTTGTTGAAAAGATAAGTTATAATATACGCAAAACTTAAAGATAAATAAATTTTTGTGTAACATAATTAAAGAATGATTTTTAAGATATCAGTTATGACGTTTTTTTTATATGATATGACCAAAACAAAACATTGTCTTCTTGGACCTTAAAATACAAGCATTATTCAACAATTTTAAATAATGTGTTTCTACTCAATACCTTGCTTTCTTCGCATACGCTAAATTAGAACTTTGCTCTTGGTTATTCTTGTTTATTATTAGTTGGGTTTTTTTGGTTAGCATAAAATGTTTTATAATATTTTAAAAGTACTTTTAAACCATAATAAAAACAAGGATGAAAACAACTATTTAACGGAAAATGAACAGATCAGACATAAAAGTGATTTCAAGTCAGCAAAAAAAGATCGAAAAAAGACAACATTTTTGGAATTATAATCAAAATATTGTTTTTGGTGTTTAATTGTTTAATTGTATTAATTATAGAAATGTTACGCTCTTAAACTTCTGCTTTTTTAGTAGAATAAGCACTATTTCGGATACCAAATCAATAGCATAATCGAATGAAGTCAATCGTTATCAAATTAACCAATAAAAAAAACATGATAACAACGATCAAAAAGACGCTAAGCATCCTAGATCAAATAAACATTTGCCATTACATAAGTTTATCATCTGATGCGAATGTACAGACGTAAGGACGTGATATCCTAATTGTAAAAAGCTTCGCTATTCAATAAAACAAATGTGACACTGGCAAGAAAAGGAAAACTATGATTTATAGTTAAAGATTAAATCTTAACAGTTGCCATCAATTTAAACTATCTTTATTTTCTATCTTCTTCTTAATTCATTGCATTTTTTGTATGCTTGGTTACTAGGTTAGGTACACAGTTGCCAAAATTTTACTCTGGTGGTTACCTTAAAATAGTTAGTTGAATTTTAAAAACAAATTTGGCGTTATCCTGTTCAGAGCCCTTGCATCCCCCACCCCCCCCCCCCTCATTATTTTGAAATCAATTGAATATAGGGAGGAAAGTGTTTTGTTTCTTGTTTTTACTCTAATGTATATTGGGTACTGGGCAAAATAATAACCCTCTTCTCATTTATTTTTTTTTAAATAAGGGGGATGGGGCTTTATTTGTCCTATATTATACTTATAATTTACACTCATATTATAGTCCATAAGGATGGTGGAAAACCAGGCATATGATTATACATACCTATTTGTAGAAAAGCCTTGCTTTCAAATTTATTGTGTACTTTCTTCACTCTTTTAAGTGCTTGGCGCTAAAAAGTCTTGTTATGTAAGATATAAAAAAATGCTTAAAATATATTATTGGACAGATGTAATTTAAACCAGTACAAACATAAATCATAAGAACAAACGCAATATTTTTTCTAAATTTTAAATGCATTTAAAATTATGAAATCCTTCTACTTTATGTATTCAAAACAAGGTTATATATATTTCCATTTTAGACTTACAGATACCTTAAAATCTAAAGATGAATGTTTAAAAGTACAAAAAGCCACTAAAAGTGCTTCTTTAAGTTATTGAATTAGCATTCGGGTTTGAAAATCTCTTTTTTGTGTTGTACATTATAGTAAACTCTAGAGGCCTCTAAGGGCACTTAAATAGAGGGGATAATCCATTTTTTTGTATTTTAGATTTTAAAAGAAAAAGTAATTAAAAACTTTGGGGGGGGGGGAGGTTTAGGGGGGGGTAGTCGATTATCCTTTTTTATTTTAGTTTTTAAGCAAATAGGATTTTTTTTTGGGGGGGGGGGAGTTTGGGGTGTCCCACAGCCAAAGAAATAGCTTAAAACCATCACAGGACCAGTAGGTACATTACCTGAATAGTAGAGCACAATCGGTTCAGTGGTTACTAAGATCTTAAGCTTCAGACAGACAGACAAACAGACATCGTTCTACTTTGTATTATTGAAAACTATATTTGAAAACTCAAGAAAAACCCTAATTTTCAAAAACAAAAAAATGATAGAGGAACCATCAGTAAACAGACCTTAGATCATCCAGATGGGACCAGAAAGAACATAAACTTTTCAAACATTTATATGGAATAAAATGTTAATTTCTCTAGTATTTGGTTTCAAATTTTCCAGTTGTAGAAGATTTATCAAAATTTAATGAAGAATATGCTAAAGCTATTAATATACAGGAATAAGGTATAACCAACAAGGGAATTAAATCTAAAATAATATTTGGAGGGCAAATGGAGAGGTCGTCAATTTTACGATGTGTTGCCCCCCAACGACAGCTGAAAAACACGTATAGGTTTCGTGATTTTTTCCCGAATTAATTTCGTTATTGGTATGAGCTGATTAATATATGTTTTTAGACGCTATTCCCCCTGAAGCTGACTCTGTTCTTTTTCTCCGCCTCTGCCTACGCCATCCTTCCCTATCTTACTATTCATATGAAAGATATTGGAATCAGGTAATTTAATCATATATTTACCTGTGCAAGATGGGGTGTAGGAGATTGACAACAACCTGTTAAAATTAAGATATAGGAAGCCATTTATCCCCCCTGCTAGCCCCCAGCCCGGTGTAAACAACTGATTTTAACTTTAGTTAATATAGTTGCCAGCCACTTAACTGCTTACTGAACATAAAAAAAAACATGTTAAAGAGTTTCATTCACCTTATTTTTGTTGCATAATTAATATGTTAAGAAAAATATTAATATTTCTTTTTCCAGTATTGGCTTCAGAACTGATTAATATCCGCTGGATTTTAATCGGTTCGGCCATACCAAAAAATCATGTATGTCATCGTATTACAGACAATGTTTCATGAATATTAAAATAAGAATCATAAAATTAAAACCAGTATTGTTACAACGAACCGTCGGCCCCTCGGGCCTAACAAAACTGTTTTTAATCTCATAAATTTTAATTTTAAGATCCGCGGAAAGCTGTTTAAAATACGATGCGCTAAATAACTATTATTTTATTTTAGTGATTTAGACATAGCGTTGATCTACACAATCCTTCCATTTTGTGTTTTCATTGCTCCCCCAATAGTTGGATTTTTCGGTGATAAAATGGGAAACTTTAAAAGGTAATTTCTTTAACTATAACTATTACAGAAAGCATTTAAAATGTAATGAAGGGAATCAATATGTTTAGCCCAGCCTAGAGATCACATTTAGTTTCTCTGACACACCATCACTTTGAAAGTACTTAAAAAAATAATCTGTTTCTGTTAAATTTATCTAGAAGAATTTAACAAGTTTTCAGATGAAATTTTAGACAAATCCATATTGAAATATAATTGGTTCTAAATACAAATACACGTATGTTATATTATTATGATTGTTTCATAGGAATTCGTCTCTGTGTTAATGTATTTAGTATCCCAAGGAAACTGAAATAAAGCATATTTTATCACATCATAACCAAAAAAATCTTTGATTTTGAAATATTGAAAAATTACCAACCTTTATCCCTGTATTTACTAGTTGTAATGATAGAAACAGATATAACCAACGACTGAATACATTTTTTTTAAATTTGGTTATTTTCGCTGTTTTTGGAGGAGCTATAATCCTATCATATAAAGAAGTAAGCTTTTTTTGTCTGTAGCGAAGGATCTTGCTTACCGCTGAACCGATATGGTTTTCCTTTAGAGTGAAGCTTCTTATAGGTCCAAGGGTGGTTTTAGGCTGTTTAATTTTTATAAAAAAGTCGTTGTAAGGTTTTAAGTTATTTTTCTGCACTTTCATGTCCCTTCTAATATCCCTAGATACTAGGGACGCAGCCGCTAGTAGTAAATATAATACGGTGGTAGCCTCAAAAAACAGCTGAAATAACGACGTATTTTTTTAGAATTGATTCAGTTGTTGATTACAGCTAGGTTGATGCCAAATTATTATGAAGCGAGTTCATAACTTATTTTGTACCAAAAAAAATATGCAATTTTGTTTTAGGGTGCTTCAGCTTTCTGTATTGATGACTGGATTATTTCACACTCTGCTATTGGCTGTTCCAAAAAACACTGTTCATAAAGTGTTTCCAGACACTTCCGTTAATTTAGGTACATTTTTTTTGAAGGGCCGGTCTGTTTGACAATCAGTACAGCTTTGGCTAAAGGGATTTACTCGAAGATAATTCAATTCTTCTGAAATTGTGTAGGATGTTCTATCCTATTATATAAAGTAGTAAGCGTTTTTGTCTGTCCAAAAGGATCTCGCTAACCGCTGAACCGATATTGTTCTTATTTACAGTGAAGCTTCTTATATGTCCCGGGAAGGTTTTAAACTATTTTTGGAGAGGGTGTCTTCAACCCCCTTTCTCCCCAAAAAATATTCTTTTACTCTTTTGAAACTCAAATTTAAAATGAGATGAATGAGGTCGACTTTTCCCCCTCCTACCAGTGTCCCTAGAGGCTTCTAGGGGCGTAGCCGCTAGTTAACCAAAAAGCGTCTATTCTAAACCTCTTTTTAACGTCAGTATAGAAAGTTTGGGGGGAAATCCTTATAGAGAAAAATAATATGCTCCTCTGCTTTATGAGACTTTTAAAATTTACTTGGAAATTCCTCTGTATTTGATACTGATTACTGATACTGTCTGATAATTTAACTAATTAAAGCTCGAAAATAAATAATGAAATATGAATAAATCCTTAAAATGTTAATTAATTATGATAATTATAAGCTTGATTCAGGTTGTCAAAATTGAAATCTTAGCATTTTTGCACAATTTTTGAAAGCTCTTTATGGTTCCTATAAAAAATGACGTCTTACAATATAAAAGGCCAATTAAAGGCCAATAAACAAACTAAATTACCAATGGCAGTCCAGAATAGATTTTAGTAGATAAAAGTAGGCCAGATGACGTCATTTTTATAGGCACTATTAAGAGCATCCAATTTATGATCAATCTGAATATTTTTATTTGTTAGTTGGGAACACAGTTCACTTAAGTTGGCAACCCTGTCTGCCAGACAATGACACCTCTTTTCCCGCCATTACACAAAAGAAAAAAGTTGACATCAAATTGTTCAATTGTTCTACAGTTTGCCAGGTAAGAAATATGAAAAACAGGGATTCGACACCTTAAGATACATTGATTGATAACCCGCGACCGTGGCTCAACACGTAGCGCATCCGCTCGTCGTCGGGAAGGTGATAGGTTCGAATCTCGGGCCGACACCGCGTCATAACTAAAGACGTTAAAAATGGTTCCTACTGCTGCTATGTCAGATGCGCGACATAAATAGTTAGAGTAGGGGGAATGCCTTGGCCCAAAACAGGCGCAACTCGTTACCATGCACAGTTGGGACTTCTCAGACAAAGGTCGTGCATCACAGAGAGTTGGTTGTCTGATGGATGTTACTTAGCCTAATATCCTTGGGTGTTTGGACAGAGAAGGGTGCGTTCGTCATCCTTAGTTCTCCTGGATTGCTGGACCAGGACCTGGACAGTACATCAAGTCGATAAGGTCCGGTACTGCAATCCCGCCCGTACGAGGTAATCTAGGTAAGATACATTGATTATGAAGTTTTATTGATCGCGTTAAAGTAATAGATATGTATAAGTTAAATTCCACACCAGCTTATTTAAAGACAGACATTTTACTGTGCAAATACCAAAAAATCACGATTGTAATTGACATTTCCGAACCATAAGCATCAAGGTACAAACTTGACTCATGATCTTTCAGCTATCTAGCAAGATGAACAGCTTATAAAATCCGCAAAAAGCAACAGACATAAAATAAATAAGCTTTTCATAGTCAGGCATATATGCAGTTTAAGGGATTAAGGGATGCTAAGCTAATAGAACATGATTGTGTGTGAGAAATAAACAAAATTTCCTTTTTTTGCACCAACCCATTTTTTGGATAATGTTAAATTTTAGGATGTTTGTACTATTCTGACACCATACTGCACAGTAAAGAATTCCACATATGATTTGAAGACTATGGTAGCTAATGCCACTCAAACATCACAAGGTAATGTAATCATTTCACGTTTCATGTCATGCGAGGTGAAATAAAGTTGCAATATACTATACACTTATAAAGGATGTACGGACAGACGTTCAGAATTGAGGTCTTTCATAAATTGTATATTGTGATTTTCTTTCTTTAATTTGAAGTCGCCTACTTTTTTAATAAATAATAAAATACAACCAAAACAATATTCTACTTTAAGAAACATAATTGTTTATTTCTAAACTTTGAATTTATATTTTAATGTACAATTTTATTTTTTGAAAATCATTTATTTGTTACCAGATTCAACAGAAATGTCCCTGGCTTTCCACCCTGATCCATGCACTGGACAAACATTACCCCAGGTAAACAACATCCAGATCCATGCACTGGACAAACATTACCCTGGCCCAGGTAAAAAACATCCAGATCTATGCACTGGACAAACATTAGCCCAGGAAAACATCATCCAGATCCATGCACTGGACAAACATTACGCCAGGTAAACAACATTCAGTACCATGCACTGGACAAACATTACCTCTGGTAAAATTTATCCAGATCCATGCACAGGACAAACATTACCCCAGGTAAACAACATCCAGATCTATGCACTGGACAAACATTACCCCGGGTAAACAACATCCAGATACATGCAATGGACAAACATTATCCCAGGTAAACAACATCCAGAACCATGCACTGGACAAACATTACCAAAGGTAAAAAACATCCATATCCATTCACTGGACAAACATTACCACAGGTAAACAACATCCAGATCCATTCACTGGACAAACATTACCTCAGGTAAACAACTTCCAGATCCACGCACTGGACAAACATTACCCCAAATAAACAGCATCCAGATCCATACACTGGACAAATTACGACAGGTAAACAACATCCAGAACCATGCACTGGACAAACATTACCTCTGGTAAAAATTATCCAGATCCATGCACAGGACAAACATTACCCCAGGTAAACACCATCCAGATCAGCACCTTAGGAAATGATCTTCAGGTAAATAAAATATTAAAGAAATACTTCTAAGGCGGAAGAGGTGTAAGTTGCTCTTTATAGTAAAACTGTATTCTTACTTTTAGGACATTACAAATTCATATTGTGCGATGATTATAAATGCAAAAAACTACGTACTTACTGATAGACAAACAGACAATCTAATCTGCTTATAAATTATATATTTTGTTTTGTTTTTAGATGTACAGTCTTCCCTCTGATTGTTCTATGGAATGTAAAGCTCAAACAAATCTTATTGGGTCAGTTTTTAAAAGCGAAGCTTTTCTATAATTATTAAAAGCGAAGCTTTTCTATAATTAGGGTCGGTCCGTCCGTACGTCCGTCCGTACGTCCGTCCGTAACGGATAGCTTTTTCCGTTAATTTAGGCATGTTAGAATTGTCCTATCGATTTCAAATTTTGCATGGTAATTCCTTTAGTAGTTAGGTACGATTTAGAAAGCGTAGCAACTCTATAATCATTACCAAAATGTCCGTACGTCCATTTTAAACATGTTGATTTTTTTACTTTTTTAACAACAAATTTTTATGTGATCAAATCATCGGATTGATCTGATTTTTGGTATATTGATTCCTGGGACAACAAAGTATAATGTAATAAGCGAAGCAACTCTATAATCAAGTCCTAAAAATGTAAGTATGTCCATAAAAATTATCCTGTATCAAGCAGTTTTACAACAAATTTACTTACAATTTTGCTTTGACCTTTATAAATTTATATTATGATAATTGTTAAGTTCTAACACTATACAACTGTTAATGTCCGTTTGTCCTACCGTTTCAGTGCTTCGCTTTTATGGATGTTGTCATCCTTGTTTTTATATAATCAAGTATCCAACAAATTATTTTAAAATATCCTAATTTTACATGCGTTGCATCTCTATAAAAGTCATTGATGGCTTTAATGACTCACTTCTTCAAATTTTCCCATGGGGGAGAGGAAAATGAAATCCAAGTAAAAATCTTTTAATATTGATTAGATATTAGAGGCTAGGGGCATAGCTACTAATTAGATGAAAATAAAACATATATCATAAATAAAAATCAAAGGCCAGCCAAAAATTTATCTCTACAATTTTTCTACCTATGAAACCATACAAAAAATATATACATATATTAATTAAGATATTGTAACTACATAATCGGAGAGAACAGGTTGACAACAAATTCTGTGTATTTTGTGCTGCGAATGTTGGCGACCATGGCACTGGCCTGTGTTTTCATCATGTTAGATGCTCAAACTATTCAGGTCAATTAATTAGTTTATTTTTAATTTAACTTTTAATTTTCACTCTTATTCCCCCCCTCCCCTTAAATCAAAATCGAGGGTGGTGCTAGCTTTTGGAGGGTGTATTACAGACCACAAGGAGTGTTATTTATTTATAGGGCGGTGGATACACCCCATACATAATCGTAATTTAAAAGTTCCACAATCCTCGTTTTATAGTTAAATTAAATTCAAAGCTAGAAAATTTTTCTCGCACCTTACTTAAATTTGAGGGAAATGTTTTTTTTTAATTGACACTTCCCTTAGCTGTTTAAAAGGGAGTGTATCAACCCCCTTAATTCTGCTAGAGGGGTGGATACACCTCCCTTTGCACGCATCTGCATGAAAAGCATTGATAATTACTTTAAATTAGCGGGGTTTTATTCTCCAATGTTAAGATGCAGAATTTAATATTTAAAACCAACAAAATCTTGAAATACTGTTATGAGATATCCCAAGACACATTACAATTTACAGACACATAAGAGAGGGATGATACAGTTTATAGAACACACTTTGAAAATATAAAATAAAAATTTTTGTTGCTTTTTTTAGATGTGTAAAATTGAAGAAGAATTAGGAAACAAAGGTAATGTTTTTACGTCTTTTTGTCCCATCCCTGATAAAAAGAGGATGCTGTTTAAAGTGCCTATAAAAAACGTCATATAATATTTATGACCAATGATACACAGACTAAATCACCAATGGCTGGCCAGAATTCATTTTAATTGACAAATGGTAGGCCAGTATTTTTTTATAGGCACTAAAAAAATCTTCGTGTTTAATGTAATATTTTTGGTTCATAATACATATAAATATTAATAATTTTGTTAATCAATATAGGTGCGTATGGAAGACAAATTCTGTACAAGACCCTGGCACAAGCCATCATCTCACCTCTGGTAAGTTCAAGCAATTTACCTTTATTATATATGTACTTTGAGAAAATAAACAGATTTTTTATGACTAAGGCATGTCTGAATAAAATCAGACAAAAAAGCTAGAGTAGCTTACGTTTTTTTAACGTTTTTTACATGTCAGATTATCGCTCTATACACAGTGAACTTAAAAATCAATGATGAGTATTTTTTATGAACATGCTTGCTTGTACTAAGATATGTTTAACATGCAACTCTGCGCTACTTGTGGATAAACTGGTTCCTGTTATTTCATTAGATATATGATATTATGCTTGATTTTTTGCTAAATATATTGTGTGTTTACTTATTTTCTTTTTTTCAGCAAAAGTGTCAAAATTTACCAATTTCACTGTATTATAGGTTGGAATCTTGATGGACAAGATAACTGAGATGACTGGCAGCACCAACTACGTGGCCCCCTTCGTCATCAGTGATATCCTTCTTATCATCACCTTTATTTGCATCTGCTTTGTTCAAGGGGTAGGTCATTCTAATTTAAAATCAATACCCAATTTGAGATTACAAAAAAATTCCTATAGATTTTTACCTTGCAACAAATAGGTACAGTTTAGAAATCGTAGATTGTCTGATTTATTTAGATTTGCTTTTATGGATATTGTCAATCTTGTTTTGAGTGAAGCTACTCTAAAATCTTCATAAGTTTGTTAGTCTGTATGTAATTTACATGCATAAAATTGGTATATTTCATATTTAAAAAGTAAAAAAGAAGACTGTTTGAAGAAAACAAGCAAAAAGTTTGTAGCCGTGTTTCGGCAAACAAGTGAAAACAAAAATCAGTTCACGTGTTCCTTCCAAAACTCTAACATTCTAATATTAAAGTAACAAGGATGACAACATCCATAAAAGCGAAGCACTGAAACGGTAGGACAAACGGACATTAACACTTGTATAGTGTTAGAACTTAATTATCATAATCTAAATTTATAAGAGTCAAAGCAAAATTGTAAGTAAATTTGTTGTAAAACTGCTTGATACAGGATAATTTTTATGGACATACTTACATTTTTAGGGCTTGATTATAGAGTTGCTTCGCTTATTACATTATACTTTGTTGTCCCAGGAATCAATATACCAAAAATCAGATCAATCCGATGATTTGATCACATAAAAATTTGTTGTTAAAAAAGTAAAAAATCAACATGTTTAAAATGGACGTACGGACATTTTGGTAATGATTATAGAGTTGCTACGCTTTCTAAATCGTACCTAACTACTAAAGGAATCACCATGCAAAATTTGAAATCAATAGGACAATTCTAACATGCCTAAATTAACGGAAAAAGCTATCCGTTACGGACGTACGGACGGACGGACGTACGGACGGACGGACGTACGGACGTACGGACGGACCGACCCTAATTATAGAAAAGCTTCGCTTTTAAAGAGCATAACGGACGTATACGAATGTACGGACGGACGGACAGATGACCGTACAGACCCTAATAATAGAAAAGCTTCACTTTTAAGAATGTTAGAGTTATATTTAGTTGCATTGTTTTAGGACATTGGGTTGCCGAAGGATGTGAGCACCTGGGATGGAATCAAAATTATCTTCACTAACATATCCATGATGATCTACCTTATCATGATGTTTGTCTGCGGATGCTGTTATGGATTTGTTGAAACATTCCTTTTTGTTTACCTTAAGGTAACAATATCAAATATTCCACCATTGGTTTTTCTCGTATTCATTCGAATCCGGTGGATAGGAACCGGTTCTCATCCTATGTCTAGCATCGTATTATATCCAGCTTTCTACGAATATGGAAATGTACGATCATAAGATTAAAACCAGTTTTTTTAGCCGGTGCCTTCGGCACCTCGGGGCTAAAAAAACTAGTTTTAATCACATATTTGTACTTTCTATATCCGCGGAAAGCCGTTTATAATACGATGCGAGAAATAACTATTATCGTATTTTCATTATATTGAATATTCTGGAATAGGTATTTCAAATATTCTGTCAATGTTTGATCACATGCAAAACTTGAAATTTCGCTCTCCTCTTTGGATAGAAACTATAATTTTTGCCATGTTGTAACCATTATATTGACAGTATAAAAAAGAAAACTGTTCCCTTATGTGCAATATTGTAAATTATACGATTATTCCGGTATCATTATTTTCATTCTGTAATTGGCCTCAATTTTGTCAAAAATACTTGTAGACTAACTTTACAAGACCCAAAAACTCATAGTTGCAAAATCTTTTTCTATAATCATTAATTAATATCTCACAATTTTTGACAATACCAATACTGAAAACCCTAAAAAATTTATATAAAAGTATTAAACCTCAAAAGTAGGACAAAATTCTTGTCAATAACACACTTACAAGTTTTACCCATTTCTGTAATACATGTGGAAATATAGATGTATATTCCAGACAACTACCTCCCACAAATAGCAAGGACCCTTTAGCTAGCAGAACTAAATGAATTTTATTAAACTTTGCTTTCTCATTTAAGCTGTTAAAAGCTATAGTGTAATTTTCATTTATTGGTTAGTTTTTTTCTGAAAGGTTCAAAATGGCTGAAAATTGTCCTTTTAAATGTCAGTTTTATAAGATCAATAAGTAATATTCATATCACATTTTCTCTGTTGTTCTCTTATAGGAACCAGAAAATGTTATAATTTCAGAAACTTAAAATTTGACAGCTGATTTTTAAAGATCCAACACAAAATCTGGACAGGTTTTTTGCCTTGTAGGGAAATTTACTTATAGTTCAAGCCCCCTCAATCCTTTTACTTTAATATCATTTTTACTACAAGGTTTTTTTTTCTTTTTTAGGAAGACCTACATGCCCCCATCTACCTGCTTGGTCTGACAATAACGACTGGAGCTTTAGTATCAATTCCTTTCTTATATTATTCTGATTGGATTGTCAACAAGGTTGGAATGGTCAATGTCATCATCTGGGCCCTCATCATGTATGGGGTCAGGTATAGCTTTGCGCATTTTTCTTTGGACTTGACAGTTGTTTATTTTTATGTTAGGTAGGCGACTTGGCTAAAGCTGGGGATTATTGAAAAATGCTTGAGTCTCTTCTGCAAGGGGGGGGGGGGGTAATTTGGCGCGCCACAAAATTCTACCTCCCAGAAATATATATATTCTAATATATTTTCAAAAATTAGTTTTTGTGGTATTCCCCCTTCTTTACTCCCCCTACCCCTTGAACGTCCTTAGTCTACTTTAATAAAAAATAGTGAAGATAAATGGATGCTGTTTTCAGTTGAATATGTTGAAAACTGCATCTTCTGCTTATGACTATACCATGTCTGTATATTTTACGAAAATGACTCATACTGTTTATTTCCAGGTATGTCGGCTATTCTTACATAACCTGTGCCTGGTTTGCATTCCCATTTGAAGCTTTAGAAGTTTTTACGCTATTTCTTCTCAGAGTTGCTTCCTCTAAATATATTCAGGTATGAATTAAATGATAGGTAGAAAGTAATAGGGAGGATGTTTGTCTTTGATTTAAGCATCGGTTCCCTAAAAAGGCTGATATAATTGAAAATTAAATGCCAAAATTGATTAAATTTACATAATCACTTACAATCTTATTATTAATTTAAATAATACTAGCAGTTACGCCCCTAGAGGCATCTAGGGGCACTTGAGGAGATAGGAGTTGAATTCGATACCCCAAGTAAAAGGGGCAATTTATCTTGGGAGGGTTGTGGTACACTTCCAAAAAATAGTTATAATCCATCCCAGTTACTCTGTAAAGGAGAAACATATCGTTTCAGCGGTTAGCGAGATCTTTTTGTAAAGGCTGACAGATATACAAACATCCTGTTACTTTATTCAAAGTATTAGAAACATATATTTGGAATGTTTTAGGTTCAAGCCCCACCTGGTACCCTGGCCACTATGTCAGGTCTGTCTGGAGGGGCTCACTTTGGTTTTGGCAAGGGTATGGGAGGCCTGATTGGAGGAGTTCTCAAGGATCAATACAACAATACTGCCATGGCTTTCAGGTCCGAGTTACCTGTGAAAGGAGAAAGTCGCTCAAAAAAATCAGCACGTGACGTCATAAAATCCCTCATTTTTATGACGTCAGAATTTTTTGGGCGACTTTCTCCTTTCACGTTTATCTATTAATTAGTGATATCGGCTGGTAGTTAACATTCATTAATTTAGGCATACAGCTAAAATTAAAATCAGATGCGAGTTTTAACTTCAAATGGTATTAGATTTCAAATTTTGGTCATTTATGCTAATTTTTACTTGTGCAAATATATTAAAAGTCGGCAGTGATTACAACTATTTCACAAAATAGTCATAAGATAGGGTAGGTTAAGTTGGATCAGTTAAGGTTTAGTTTGTTTAGGTAAGTTCGACGAAGTCCAAAACAATCGATATTCGATAGGCAGAAATATCTTTATAAATTATTTTTCAGGGTGTTTGGTATGGGAGCATTTGCTTGTGGTGTTCTCTACGCGGTATTCCATTTCTTCTATGGAAGAAAAATAGATGAACGCATGATGGTAATTTTTATCTCTTTATCTTTAATTAGTATCAAATCTGCCTTAATAGTCCAAAAAATAGAAATCGAATAACAAATAAATCATTTAAAGCCATTGGACGACAGCTGCGCAGCAAAATGGCGCGTCCTCGTATCTTAATATTGCATTGTGTTGAAATACACAATTTTAATGTCAATTAAGGTCCTGGTCATATAATAAAAATTACCTTAAGACACGTCCATCCTACCCTTTGATTGCACCATCTTTGTCTGAAAATTGTTTTAATTCCTAGGCGGAGAAAAATTTTGAAGAGAAAGAAAAAGAAGCCGTGGAACTTAACAAGTTTATCATCAAAGAAAATATTCAACAAAATAAACAAGAAATTCCAGAATAAAATTATTTTATGCCTGTCTATTTTAATATCAGTATATGTTATTGGATATATTATTACTTTCATCTTACACCAGATCATCATGTTCTGTAATAAAGTGAAATTTGCAGCGGGCAAAAATAACGAATCCCTCCTTTTCACCCCCTTTATCCCATCCCCTCCCCTCCTACTATATAAACGAATTGACCAATAACTAAGTTTCATGTTAGCAAGCTAGATTGACGACATTTTCCCCCTGTCATAATATCCACGTATATTAGAATGTGTTTAGAATATACATATTCTAAACACATTCATAAGTCACTAATAAAATCCACATTTTCCTGTAGCAGTGTATAACCTAGTTGTATCGACTGACAACTTGTTAAATTGTTTACGTAGGCTATGGCATTAAATTAAAGTAATCAATGGTGACAATTTTTTTTACAATTCATTAAACTATTTGTAATATCTATATAAATGTATAAATTCAACAAAATAATTAAATAAATTTTTTGATTCCAATAAATTTATTTATGGGGTTAGTTTTTAAAAGCAAAGCTTTTCTATAATTAGGGTCGGTCCGTTCGTAACGGATAGCTTTTTTCGTTAATTTAGGCATGTTAGAATTGTCCTATCGATTTCAAATTTTGCATGGTGATTCCTTTAGTAGTTAGGTACGATTTAGAAAGCATAGCAACACTATAATCATCACCAAAATGTCCGTACGTCCATTTTAAAAATGTTGATTTTTTACTTTTTTAACAACAAATTTTTATCATCCGATTGATCTGATTTTTGGTATATTGATTCCTGGGACAACAAAGTATAATGTAATAAGCGAAGCAACTCTATAATCAAATCCTAAAAATGTAAGTATGTCCATAAACATTATCCCGAATCAAATTTACTAACAATTTTGCTTTGACTCTTATACATTTATATTATGATTATTCAGTTTTGACACTATACAAGTGTTAATGTCCGTTTGTCCTACCGTTTCAGTGCTTCGCTTTTATGGATGTTGTCATCCTTGTTCATATTTTGATCTTACATTCACAAAAGACATAGGTCGACCTAAAGAAGCTTTAGGTTGACCGATTTTATAAAGGTATTTGTTAGTTTTACTTGTTTAGGTTGACCTACAGAATAAATCGGTCGACCTCTAAAAGTTGTTTGTGAACTGGGCACATGGCTCTTTTCCGGAAGCTACTCGGTGACCAAATTTTGCGTTTTTAATTTAGTAAAACAGAATAATAAGAAAAAGACATGAAGAATTTAAGAAACATCTCTATTATCCTCATAGAGACAATCTAGAGACACACTCTCTAAATCAGCGAATAGGAAAACAGAGGAGAAAATAGCCCGGTTATAATATTTGTTAGGAAATGTACAGATTTTAGTGAGAATTGGCGGTTATTCTTTCATTTCATTCGCATGATGAGCCAGCTATAAATAGTCGCATTACTTAGGATAAAGCTTTGCAGGTTAAATATATCGTGTAACAAGGATGACAACATCCATAAGTAGCGAAGCACAAAAAAATTGTGGATGGGAATACGTAGAAGTAAATTTAAAGTGTATTTATTAAAATCAAGAATAGATTTATTGGAGAAAATAAACACAAAAAATTGTTTTATTTTGTATGATGAAATCGGTTAAAGTAAATTACATACTAGATGCACATAACAATGGGAAACAATATTTTAAAACTGTTAATGCAAAAAAAGTTTTATAATTGGAGCCAAAAACCTGCAAAAAGGCAGTCATTGTTGTTTTCTTCAAACGACAGGAAATTTAATTTTGATATCTTTAATTGAAAAAATTTTGAAAATTGGACCATAAACACCAAAGATATGGGGAAAATTTGGCAAATATAAAAATAGCCTAAAACCTTCTAAAAAGCAAACCGAACGCCATTGATGTTTTATAGTTAATTATGCTCCTTAATAATGGGAAAGTTGTCAAAAAATTTCAGCTCTCTATCTTTTATAGGAGCCGAGAAAATCACGTTTCCCCCAATTCATTAACTACGGACAGACAGGCGGACATTGTGAATTATAGAGTAGCTTCGCTTCTAAAAATATCTCCGCTTGTGTAATGTAAAGCATAGGACAAAACCTATATTTTAAGTAAGCTATTAAAAGTTAATTTCTTTATTTAGCTATAATTCGAAATTCGGGAGATTATATCCTCAAAATTTTCGTCATTGGTATCATTAAAATGTATCCTATATAACAAACATAAATAAAGGCATTTGTCTGCTAAAATTTCCTTTTTAAGATTGACGAATTTTAGGGTCAGATGGACCATCTAGTATGTTATATCTATAATTATCCTGTAACATAAGATTTGTAGTAATTGTATCAGAACAAGGATGACAACATCCATAAAAGCGAAGCACTGAAACGGTAGGACAAACGGACATTAACACTTGTATCGTATCTGAACTGAAAAATCGGAACATAAATGTATAAATGTCGAATCAAAATTGTAGGTAAATTTGTTGAAAAACTGCTTAAAAACAGGATAATGTTTATGGACATACTAACATTTTTAGGACTTGATTATAGTGTTGCTTCGCTGATTACATTATACTTTGTTGTCCCAGGAATCAATATACCAAAAATTAGATCAATCGGATGATTAGATCACATAAAAATTTGTTGTTAAAAAAGTAAAAAAAATCAACATGTTTAAAATGGACGTACGGACATTATGGTGATGATTATAGAGTTGCTACGCTTTCTAAATCGTACCTAACTATTAAAGGAATCACCATGCATCACCATGAAATCGATAGGACAATTCTAACATGCCTAAATTAACGAAAAAAGCTATCCGTTACGGACGTACGGACGGATCGACCCTAATTATAGAGAAGCTTCGTTTTTTACAATATGGAAATTAATTGTACAATGTAAGGAAATATTTTCTCATTTCTAATTGATTTATATTTATCCTTATATAAATGTAAGAGGATATCTTTCTGTAGCAAAGGATCTCGCTAATCGCTCAGCCGATATGGTTCTTCTTTACAGAGAAGATTCAATAGGCACAGGAGAGATTTCTATTTACTGCTATAGATGCTGAAATATGCACTATTGTAGTGGAAAAACAAGACCTCTATTTCTCATAGCTTCTGAAAAATAGACGTGTATAATTATATGGACAGACTTAAGTTACAGAGTGGCTTGTAAATATATTTAAGTTCAAGATTTTTTTTCAATTTTGTGAAAATTGATTAATTTTGAGTTACCGTAAAATAGCCCTGTTCCATTTCAAGCGCTCTTATGAATTTTTTTACCAAATATATTTTAAGAAAAGTAAAAAGCAAAATTCAACATCACTAAATTTAGAGTATCAACGCATTTGATATTCAACATTATGCATTTAGACTCATTTTGCCTAATTATCCTAGGAATCACTTTTATATCATAAAATAAGATGTAATCAAGAAAGCCAACAAATCATGAACATGGTGAAATTGTAGATAACTGTAAAAACACGTCATGCAACGATTTATATCGATGGGACAATTCAAACACTCCTAAATTAACGATAAGAGCTTTTTTACGGACGGACAGACTGAGAGACGTACAAACGAATGTACATTTGAAATACATAAGTCATTAAATAATATAAGTATAAAAACCTTTACTAAAAAGGAAATCCTTATCGGTCCAGCGGTTAGCGAGATACTCCGGTACAATCACATTAAACAGACATCCTGTTACTTTATAATTATAACTAGCGGCTACGCCCCTAGAGGCCTCTAGGGGCACTTGAGGAGGAGAGAGTCAAATTTAATAACCCAATTTCTTATTTTAAATTTTTAAAGAAAAAGTAAAAAAAAAATTTTGGGGGGACGAAAAAAAAATTTTTTGTTTGGGGGGTTGCCCCCCCCCCCCTCATTTTTAATTTTAGTTAAAAAAAAAATTTTTTTTAATTTTTGTGGAGGGGATTTTTAATTTTTTTGGGGGGTTGGGGGTGTCCCACCCCCCCAAAAATAGTTTAAAACCTTCCCAGGACCTATAAGAAGCTTCATTGTAAAGGAGAACCATATCAGTTCAGCGGTTAGCGAGATCCTTCGGGACAGACAAAAAAAGCTTACTACTTTATATAAAAAAAATACCATATATAATAGGCAGGGGCGTCCAAGCTTTTTATTTTGGGGGGGGTAAACATTTTTTAGGGGGAGGGTAAAAATTTTTTAGGGGGGGGGTAATTCGTGTTTGGGGGGGGTAAAATGGCGCGCGAAGCGCGCCGCAAATTTTTTTTACCCCCCCCAAAATTTTTACCCCGGGGGTAAAATTTGCTTGGGGGGGGTAATTACCCCCCCTGAAATCTGTTGGCAGGGGTAAGTTTAGTTTACCCCCCCCCAAAATTTACCCCCGGGGTAAAATTTTTGGGGGGGGTAATTTAAATTTTATTAAATATATAGTATTAAAATGCGCGCGAATCGCGCAAAAATTTTTTTTATTAGAGATTTTTTATTTTGGGGGGGGGTATTTACCCCCCCAAAATTGTTTGGGGGGGGTAATCGCCCCATTACCCCCCCCCCCCCTTGGACGCCTATGATAATAGGATAGTTTCCTCAGGCCTACTGCACAGATATTTGCATACAAGATATTTGTGTCCACTCAATTTTATCAACAAATTTAATCATTTCATTCAACCTTATCTGTGTGTCTATTTAATTTTCTCGTATTTATTCGAATCCGGTGGATAGGAACCGGTTCTCATCCATACGAAAAAACTATGTCTAGCATCGTATTATATCCAGTTTTCTACGAATATAGAAATGTACAATCATTAGATTAAAACTAGTTTTTTTTTAGCCGGTGCCATCGGCACCACGGGGCTAAAAAAACTAGTTTTAATCTTATAATTGTACATTCTATATCCGCGGAAAGCCGTTTATAATACGATACGAGAAATAACTATTATGTGATTTTGTAACTAGACTTTATATAAAACAAGGATGACAGCATGAATAAAAGCGAAGCTGTAAATTAAGGACAAACGAACAATAAATCATGTAGAGTGTAAGTCTAAACAAAATTGTACATAAATGATGTCATAAATACAGGATACAGTGAAATGACTTTCATTTTAGAAGCTTATATAGATGCTTCGCTTATAACATTGTACCTTGTGTTGTCATAGGAATCATTATTTTAAAAATAAAATGAATAAGTTAATTATGTCTGTAGAAAATTGTTGTCAAAAAGGTTATAAATCAGCTTGTTTTAAATGGACATACAGACTTTCTGGTAACGATTATAAAGTTGCTATGCCTTCTAACTGTTGTTGGATTCATCATGCAACGTTTTTAAATTGATGAGACAATTCTAAAATGTCTAAATTAACGAAGATAGCTAAAAATTACGAACGGGGTTTTAGGCTATTTTCCTGAACTCCCCCACTCACCTCTCTAGAGGCTAGGGCACGGTAACTAGTAGCAGAAAAACTCTTAACATCCATTATAAATATGATAATAATTTTAGGCTAGGAATAAAACGCACAATTTTATAATTGAGTAATTTAATTTTATAAACAGAGAACCATTCTCAATTCTTAGTCAGAGTGGTAACGGAGGTAACCAGAGGGAGACAACAGAAAAGAGGGGTGGGACGAGGGGGATAGGAAAAAAAATAGAGTGTGTAAAAATCACACTTATCTCTGTTGAATATCGCACACACAAATAAACTCACACAGACACACACTCACACAGAAACACACACACACATACACACACACACACTCACACACACGCATACATACAGAAACAAGCACACAAAACTCCGCGAGAGTCAAATACAATTTAGTTTCTTAACAACCACCTCTCCACCAACAGCCCTACAGCAATAAAAAACAACAACAACCCCTCCCTAGTTGTTGTTTAAAGTGGTTGAATACAAGAAGGGGGTGATTTTCTGCGTTCGTGAGAATTTTTATGCTGTGCATTGTTTAATGAAACAATACAATGTGTTTTTTTCATATTGAACAAAAGTGAAATATAAACATTTAATACCGTAATTCACTTGATATTCAAATAAAAACAAATTTATGCAATATTTGCGGTAATAATTAGGTATACTAACATATCATAATTAAGAAAAGTTTTGTTAATTAGCTACTAAATAACTAATTTTCTCGTACTTTTACAATTTTCAGGGTTATTTTGTATCAGTCTAGGGCAAGTTGGCAAGAAAGGAGGAGGGGGGGGGGGGATTTATGCATGACATCTGCGTGGGTCGCTATCTTTGTGGGGCCTACTCTTACTGTATCCTAACCCTGCGGGGCTTCCCATTACCAAATCTAACCTAAGGCAAACCACTAACACTAGAAAAGCTATCCCTCCCCCCCTCTTTTTCAATTCAATTTAATAATAATATATCACTTTGAGGAAAACCTCCTTTCATTTAAATTTTGATATGTTATTATTATTATTAATGAGTGTTTGTTACCATGGTTGACTGTGATCTTGTTATTTATTGTGGAAATCAAGCAAACCACAGGGATCTTCAAATACAAATTATATACCAGCTTTGATTCTGTACCGTTTAGATTTTTTTTTTTTTTAAGCGAAGCTTTTCTATAATTAGGGTCGGTCCGTCCGTACGTCCGTACGTCCTTCCGAGATAGATAGCTTTTATTCGTTAATTTAGGCATGTTAGAATTGTCCTATCGATTTCAAACTTTGCATGATGATTCCTGTAGTAGTTAGGTACGATTTAGAAAGCGTAGCATCTCTATAATCATTACCAGAATGTCCGTACGTCCATTTTAAACATGTTGATTTTTCTACTTTTTAAACAACAAATTTTTATGTGATCTAATTATCCATTTGATCTGATTTTTTGTATATTGATTCCTGGAACAACAAAGAACAATATTATAAGCGAAGCAACTCTATAATCAAGTCCTAAAAATGTAAGTATATCCATAAACATTATCCTGTATCCAGCAGTTTTTCAACAAATTTACTTAGAATTTTCCTTCGACTCTTATACTTCTATATTCTGATTATTCAGTTCAGACACTATACAAGCGTTAATGTCCGTTTGTCCTACCGTTTCAGTGCTTCGCTTTTATGGATGTTGTCATCCTTGTTTAATTAAGATTTAAGCCATACAGCATAACTCTTTGTTTACAAAAAAAAATATAAAAAAAATTGGAGGGTGTTTTTTTATGGGGGGGGGGAGTTAAGGAAGTCCCACCTCCCGCAGGACCAGTAGGTATATTCCTCGAAAAGTAGATCCCAATCAGTTCAGCGGTTACTGAGATCTTAAGCGTTAGACATCGTACTACTTTGTATTTTAGTCAGGGGAAGAATTCTCATCTTTACGAAATCCCAATTATAGTGTACTTTTTGCTTTGCTCATCATAATTTCTCTTCAATTGAACGAACTTATACTTTGAAAATAAATTGCATATTTGAACTCTAATTGCCCATAGTCTTGCTGACTCAACCCTGAAAATAATCAACAAATTTTGTGAACCTCCTGGTAGACTTGAATGTGGTGATATTGTTTATCTTGTTCTTAATTCAACACTAGCATGTCTTACAGGTACAACTTTGTTTACTAGTAGCTTCGCTCCTACCATCTAGGTCCGAAGCCATTATAGGGGGTGCCTAATTTTTATTTTTTATGTGATGTTTTGAAAGTAAGTTGCGTGTATGTTTTTGTGGCCAGTAAGATCTCGTAAACGACTCAACAATTGCTCAACAATTTTAAGGGAACTTCTGGTTGGGCCTAGGGAGGTTATAGTCTATTTTTTGGGGATTATTCAATCCCTTACAGATTAATAGAAATTATTTATCCCCCCATAAAAGTTGTTTTTGTTTTAAATCAAATGTTTGGGGTGCTATGGGTGACCCTACTAGCAATAAAAACAATTTTATGAACTAGTATCAAAGAAAGTAGTCTGTAGAGGAGGATCTTACTAACTGCTGAACTGATATAGTTCTCCTTTGTAATATACAGGCTGTCCCTCGTAAACTGTTTTTTTTTTAAAACGCTTATTACTTCCTTAATATTTGAGCCATCTTAGTAACATAAAAAGTATTTGGCAGCCTACTACTGACTATTTTATGGGGTAATGATTAAAAATCTACAAAATAATCAGGAAAAAATCTACGAGGTATTACATAAGAGGATTATTTTATTGAATTTAGACTAACCCACAAGAAAATATTTGCTTTGTGAACTTTAGGACTAGTTAGGGTCCAAACGGCTGGTCGCTTATAATTTCTAAGCACAAAAATAGAACAATCTTGACATGGCATACTAGAAATTCTCAATATTCAAGAACCTGAAGTGTAATATAAGTGAACAACATGTAAAAATAGGCATAATATTGATATTCTTTGTTAATTTTTCATGTGAGCTCGCTTCAAATGCACACAAGAACCTGAAATGTACCAGATTTTTTAATTTGACTACAATGTCAGTTCTTATAATGTCTTTATGATCCACCATTTGACCACCAGCTGCTTTTAAAGTTAACTAAGGCATATTTTTCTTGTGGATTAGTCTTATATTCACTAAAATTAAATGGTCAGTAGGAGGCTGCCAAATACTTTTATTTTTCTAAGATAGCTCAAAAATTTAGGGAGTAATAAGTGTTTTAAAAAAACAGTTTACGAGGGACACCCTGTAGTTTCTCATAGGTCTTTAGTAGATTTATAACTATTTTGGGGGAGGGTACGCGCACCCTCCCATGAGATATCCCCCCTTAAAAAAAGCTTGCCCTAAAAAAAATATATTTAAAGTTGGAGGTCGCCCCCCCCCCCTCTTCCAGCTCTTATATTTAATGCCACTTGGGGGTAGCTGCTAGTTTTCAAATAAACTATAAATTTAGATTGTCGAGCTCGCGAGCCAGATTACTTGCCGTGGGTGAGGCCGGTCACATGTGCTGGTATAGCCGTCTCCGCCCTAATATTCTTCTCATTACTATACTTTGGAAAGACATGGACGGAGGCGAGGGTAAGATAAATTTCCAGTACTTAATAGTAAGAAGAATATTATCATCTTATTATATACTTAAAGTAGTAAGGAATAAGCTTTTTTTGTCTGAAGCTTAAGATTTCAAAAAATACTGAACTTCTCCTCTTTAGGAAAGTCTCACATAGGATGATTTTAAGCTATTTCATTTTTAGATTTAAGCCCCTAGATGGTTTAGGGTATTTTTTTACCTCCTTCTTACAATAAAAAGCACCTATATGTTACTATAACTCCACCATTTTTTTACTTTTTCTATTTAAATCTAAAATAAATAAAAAATTGGGTTGGACGAAGCCATTAGCATTATATAAAGTAGTAAGCTTTTTTGTCTGTAGTGAAGGGTCAATATGGTTCTCCTTTACAGTGAAGCTTCTTTTAAGTTGAAATGGTTTAAGGCTATGATTCTACCCTTCCATATCCCTAGTATATTAAGACCCTATATGCTAGGGGCACAACCGCTAGTAAACATATAAGGTTGCCTGTGCTTATGTCGTATTAGTTGAACCTGGACTGAATAGTCAACGTGTCAACTCAGAGCTTAGACTCTTGGTCCTTCACCTCAAACCCCTGGTCCAGTACAACATAGTAGACAACAAACCATTTGATTTCACAATCTTTGTATCTTTATATAAGGTTACTTTTTATTAATCTACTCTCTATCCTAAACCATAAGAAAAATACACTCTATCCCAATGAAATTATCAGGAACTACTTGAATAGGAAAGTATATCCTTATATTTAAATTCAGTCTTGGAATCGTTCGTTTTCAATCGAGATTTTTTTCAGGTGGGATATTGAGTTAGGACAAAAGCCTGGATTTCCTTATTGTATCTTCATAATTTAAAAAAAACATTAAAATTTTGTTTATTTATTCGAATCCGGTGGATAGGAACCGGTTCTCATCCATACGAAAATTTGGTTTCCCCAATCTTAAGATAATACGAAAATGTAAAATTTAAAAAAGGTTCATATGACGTAAATTCTGTTTGTCTTCATATGAAATTAGTTTTGTACTGATAGGAATTTGAGAAAATCAAGAAAATGGCAACCAAAAGAAAAGAGAGAAAGGTTTTGAAATGTGTGATTTAGAAATACCTAATAATAACTTAGAACTGTTTTTACAGGATTTTTACTAAAAACAAATTTATTAACTAACGATTTATTATTTACTTTTTGTGACTTGTACCTTCTGCTGTTATGTCAGATGTTAGAAACTGATAATCTTGCAGAATCAGGACTTCAAGACAAAGGTCGAGCAATCAAGGGGCTGTAATATTTTGGATGTTTTTGCTCAGAGAACAGTAGTAGAACAGTCGAAATAAACTTTATTTATAGAGTATCTTCATTACCTAATAAACTAACATTTTCATTGCTAACTTTCTTTAACAATAACTGTGCAAAAAAGTGTACAAAAAAAGAAAATAAAGCAATTTGCAACAAGAACGTCATAGCCATGAGCTAAAAATATGCATAGCTGCATTAAAATGCATCATCCTTTCAAACGTGACTTTGTTGTTTCTATACCAACGAATAACTTTGCCTCATTTATTTTTAAGTCACATTTACTAAACGTGAAATAAAAATAAAACTCGTGTAGCTTGAAATTACAAGTTTAGGTTGAAAATCTAAATATTTTTAGAAACAAAGCTTTTTTATAATTATTGTCGTTTATTTTTTCTCATTTCTGATTACTTTTTTTCTTTATTGTATATAAATTTAGGCATGTTATGATTGTCCTATCGATTTGAAACTGGGCATGATGATTTTTGTAGCAATTAGGTATAATTCAAAAAACGTAGTCACTCCAAATCATAATTAAAAAGTCATTTCATTCATTTGAAACATGTTATGAGCGAATCATCACTATAATCAAATTCAAGTCTTCTAAGTAAGTATGTCCTTAAAGACTATCCTGTATTTAAGAATTTTGCAACATATTAACATTAAATTTATTTTAGCCTTGAAAATTGATAGTTTGTTATTGAAATGCTGTTTATCATTTAACTTTTCTACCCCTTAAGATGTCTGGGTTTTCCTAATGAAACCCTATAAAAGATATATAAATAAATGCTTGCTAGGTAACCAATGCATATTTTTAGCATTTGCATTAAATCAAAACAAAATAATAATATCTCAATTTCTGAAACGAGAAATACTGTTCAAAATGCTGCAATTTTTTAACAAAGAAAATTTCTTCTATAAATGATTTTTGCACTATGCCATTACTACTATATTTGGCGCGTGACTTTATGTATGAAAGAATTACCCTAACAATTTCAAATATTGATTCCCTTGAGAATTGAATTGGTTTTAATAAATTGAGAAGAAAGAATGCCAAAAAAAGGAGATAAAAGATTTTTAAATTGTATTAATTGAGGGTATATAATAATATATTTACAATGCAAAGGTAAAAAAATAAAAATTAAAAAAAATTAACTTAAATGGAGGCTTTTTATAGTTCCTATAAAAAATGACTTTATGCTGGCCTACGATTTGTTAATTAAAATATATACTGGCCTGCTCTTGGTAGTTTAGTCTGTATATTGGCCTATCAATTGTCATTTGTATTGTATCATGTCATTATTTATGGGCACTTTAAAGAGCTTCACTTAAATGATGATTTTTCCAACTATCATATCCCATAATATTTAGAATAATGTTCATATTGACATGACATTTCATGCGACGTATTTTTATTGAATATTTACACACTTTTTCTAATAGAGTTAGTATAAGAATTCTAAAAGTTATTATAAGAATTTTATAAAATGATAATGACGTTTATGCTTTTTTGTGCAGGGGGGGGGGGGGGTTAGAATTGAATAGGGAGAATAATTGACTTTCACGTTGTGAAAGTCATTCTATAATACAAAGTAGTACGATGTCTGTCTGTCTGAAGCTTAAGATCTCAGTAACCACTAGACCGATTGAGCTGTAATCTTTAGGGAATATACCTACTGGTCCTTTGATGGTTTTAAGCTATTTTATTGGGAGGTTGGACAACCCCCCATAAAATGAAAAATACCCCCCCCCCCAAAAAAAAACCTAAAATTTAAAAAAGGGGGTCGTTTACCCCCCCCCCCCCCCAAGAAAAAAAAATCCCACCCAAAAATTCTTTTTTGATTATTCTTTTTAAATTTAAATAACACAAAAATAGGTAGATCAAACCTATTGATGCAAAGCCACTAGAGGCTAGGGGCGAAGCTAATTATAAAGTATCTACGCTAATAGTGTGAGAGTAAAACAGGTTTTATTTCCAAGTATTAACTTTAGTTATAGAGTAGCTACGAAATACTAAGCAATCAAACACGCTCTTTTAGTCTTAAATACTGTAATTCAATTCATTTATTTTCCGCGTGGATTTATGTTTTCCGTAAAGGTATAACCAGTTTTTAATCCAACAGAAATCAATCGGATTCGGAGTTATACCGTAGAAAAAAAATCTGAACAATTAAAAAATAATGAACTTTTCTTAATTATAAGGGCACAGACCGTCGATTACTGCGGAAGCAAGACAGTCTGACCGGCCACGAAGGAGTTAACTGGAACCGGCTGAAAATCAGCGTCCTGGCAGGATCCAACAGGTACAGAAAAAAACTTCAACTTGTTTACCAGTTGAGAATGATTACTGTTCAGACAAAAGTGACTGTTTTGCTGTATATGAATGTACAATGTACATGTTTGCTTTGCTAGACTGTAAATGTTATCAATAAAGAAATAATACATTATACTTATATGTATATGAAGATCATTTTAAATTAGTTTTTAATTCCATTTCTGTGAAAAATGTAATTAGGAACTTATTAGAGAATTTATTTAGCCAATTCCCTTGCACCCTGCGAATATTTTGCAACAATTTTACAGGAAGCCTTTGCAGTGCAGTAATGCAAACACAAAAAAGTGTAAACAAAACAATTTAAGTTGAAATAAGTTTATTTTCTTTATACATAAAAGGAAAAATTTTTGAGATTTGGTCAGAGTTGGTTTTATACAAATCAATGAGAAAATTAACTTCTTTAGATCTAAGTAGCGATGTGGAGCCGTAGTTTTGGGGGGCTGCTCCAACTTTCCATTTTAACAAATTAGGCAACTATTAAACCCCGAACCACTTCATTATGCAATCTATATTTTGCTGGATATTTTGTCTATGGTAGTCCATAAGTGTACAGCTTTACAGTATATTGTTTCTATTTGTTAAAGCAACACGTATGATAAAAGAAAAAGATTCTTTTTAAAGTAAAATGCTTATATATCAATTGAAATCTATATTTTTTTTATTTTTTACTGATCCACTTCATTATGCAAATCAAAATAAAATCAATGGGAAAACGTTTGTTTTGCACTTTTCTTCACTTTTCAAAATTGATTATGATAAAATAACAATTTTTTAAGGGATTTATGCATTAATTATAATGAAAAACAGTTTAAGGTAGATTTTAATGATTTTTCTAACTAATAAATAATTTTAAAAAAGAAATTCTATTCCGATCACTTTAGAGGACAGCTGCTGACCCCCAGTCTTATGGATGAAGCTAAATACATGTTAAAAATAAAAATAACCCTCAAAAATATACAAAAATGTTTTTTGATGTGTTAAAAAAATCCATTTTAAAATCTTGATTTTGAGGACGACGGCCTTTAAGATGCTCTTACTGGTGGGGATGGTGAGCTAAATGTTATCAAAGTGCATGCCCATAATGAATACTTATATATTGAACTATGGTCCAATTTTTGTAGTCATAGCAGCCTCCAGCCACGCAATATTAAAAAAGAAAAAAAATACAATTTTAATTACTAAAATTCATAAAGTAAATAATGTAGTTTTTTGATAATGGTTATGTTTCATGTCGTGAGGCTCTATTGGAGGCTGCTATGACTACAAAAAATGGTACATAGGTTAATAGACAAGTTGTTGTAATGGTCATGTACTTAGATAACATTTGGCTCACCATCACCACCAGTAAGAACATCTTTAAGGCCATCATCCTCAAAATAAAGATTTTAAAATGGATTTTTTAAACACAACAAAAAAACATTTTTGTGAACATTTGAGGGTTATTTTTATCTTTAACATGTATTTAGCTTCATCCATAAGACTGGGGGTCAGCAGCTGTCCTCTAAAGTGATAGGGATTGAATTTAATTTTTAAAATTATCTATTAGTTAGAAAAATCATTAAATCTACCTTAAACTGTTTTTCATTATAATTAATGCATAAATCCCTTAAAAAATTGTTATTTTATCATAATCAATTTTGAAAAGTGGAGAAAAGTGCAAAACAAACGTTTTCCCATTGATTTTATTTTGATTTGCATAATGAAGTGGATCAGTAGAAAATCAAAAAATATAGATTTCAATTGATATATAAGCATTTTACTTTAAAAAGAATCTTTTTCTTTTATCATACGTGTTGCTTTAACAAATAGAAACAATGTACTGTAAAACTGTATACTTATGGACTACCATAGACAAAATATCCAGGAAAATATAGATTGCATAATGAAGTGGTTCGGGGTTTAGTTCGTTTTACTATTTTCATTTGAGAAAAATCATTAACTAGAAAATATTCTAATGAGGCAAAATATTGAATAGGTAAATCATCATGATTTGTATATTATCAGTGCAGGGAGGGAGGGACAATGGACTGGTAATTACACTGGTACCTAAAGTTTTATCAACACGTTATTTAATTTGCTGGTTAAAAAACTTTGGATACTTTATTTAAAGTTTGATTAGTTGGTTCAAAACTAGATGGGTCAAATAATCATACTCTACCGAAGGGGCATAGAGAAAAAAATAAAAGAGTGGAATCGAAGCAACTAGAAGGCGAAAATAGGCAGTGGGCCTTGAGGCCTACTCAGCGCTGTTGCCGCGCTAAAATTTATTGCTATTCCACTACTTTTCAAATGGGAGGATTAAAAATTATTAAAAAAAATATTTTTTTACTTTTTACTATTTCCATATTTAGGGCAAGAATATTAGATTAGATATTTTCGTTTTAATGTTTTAATGAAAAATTACATAGAATTTTATTTTTATTTAAAAAAAATTTGTTCATGAAAGATGAATCATTCTATTTCTAAAAAGGGGGAAATTTTTTTCATAATGAACATTCAGCTGATTCTGACCGCCCACGGCTGTTTGCTAAATATCGCTTTTCTTTTTATTCGCATATTTATTTATGATTGACTTACAAAAAGCCCTGGGCGGCTTTTGATTTTCGTCTGCTTCTAAATTTAGGGATGGGGAAGTAGTATTTTACCATGAAAAAGGGGTGAGTATTCATCCTCTTATCCTTTTCCTTATGCGAAGGGGTAATTTTGTTTGACATCCTTGTGGATGCATGTCCATTTATCATTCATTTTCTTATTCCTTGTAATCTTTTGCATAATATTTTTGTTTTAACACCTAATTAATGATACTAGGTTCACTAAATGATTAATTATAATTTAGAAATCAGCAGAATTCTGGTTCTCCCCCGGACACGCCAAGATTACATCAAGGAGGACCAAGGTAATTTTGTTAGTAGCTGTCAAGCTTCTCTGAAAAACTAGTGTATCAGATAATTTTATCATTCAGGGATATTGCCTAAATTTATGGCTGTAGTCTTCATTAACTTGAAACCTTACCAAATACATTCTACTATATCACTATGTTCCTGACAGTGACAAAAAATCGATTTTTACATTTTGGAAAATACACTTTTAAACAATTGTTTAGTAATATACACAAGTTTTTGGAAATAAAGCCGAAAGAATTAGCTCTTTACTATGAAAAATAAGAATTTGATGTGTAATTACACCAGAGGTTTGGAATTAAGTTCCTTTTCATCAAAGTAAACAACTATTTTTTCGGTCAACTAAACTACATTTCAAATCAGTGTGAACCAATTATTTTTAAAGCTATTTTTGAGTATTATATATTTTTGGAATCAGTATATAATAATTTATACGTTTAGCCTTTAAAAGAAGTCAAATCTCCATTTTTTGTTGTAATTGTAGGTACTTTTCTAGACATACCCGTTTCTTGTAAGATAAACAATTTTCTTGAAATGAAAATTTTACGTTTGGGTCCAGAACTAAAAATGGCAAAGGATGGCAATAAAATCCTCTCGTATGAGTAAATTAGAACTATGTATAATATCATAGAACCTTAGCCTAATCTCCCGAAATCTAGCGAAGTTTGCTTTTTTAAGCTCTTAAGTAACTAGGGTTAACCAAAAAATAACAATTTTTAAGTCATAAAAGTAATATATATTTCTTATTACTTAAAACACCTATTCAATTAAACTTAAAGTAAAGAAAAGTTTTAAAATCAAATAAATGATTATCCAATAATGTTTAAGCTCTTATCTGAACTATACCTTTTTATTAGGGGGGCAGGGGGGGGGGGGGTTGCTATATATATTAATCTTGGATCCCATTAAAGCTAGAAGTCTAAAAATTTTGTATGTGTTTTGCTTGATCAAGAAAAAATATTCTGATTTTATATTTTTAACATTATATACTCCCTTTACCCTTTTATTGAGCAACCTTTCACAAAAGGTTCTTTCATACTTATTAACAAAGAAGAGTAGAATTTATGTTGATTAAGATAGAAACTGTTTCCTTTAAAGTAAAATGAAAATAAAAATTAAAGTCTTACATATCTATGATCTAAAGGGATAAGACAATTGCCGATAAATTAATGTATATCCCCAATGCTAATACATAAAATTGCCCCTTCTATAAATTACAATTAGTTGTTGAAATGTTTGGACACTCAACTAATAAACCAACCAATCAAATTAATAAAGTCTAAAAGTTGTTATGCCTACAAATGAGAAAACACTATTATAAAACATTGTGGACTAGAAAAATAAACAGCCCATTGTTCCATCCCTCCCTGCTAAAAAAAACAAACAGAAAATGAGTAAGAAATTGACTGATCTGTATGTAAACTTTGTATTAGAAATCTCAAAATATAAATTTCAGGGGCAGCAGTTTGCGGTAAAACGGCTGCAGATTTTCATTAAATTTTTGTTGGTCGTGTAATGTTGTTAGATTAGCTTAAGTTTAAAATTTGAAGTCTCTAAGTCAAAAATTGAGGTAACAGGAGCTAATTAAAGATTTCTTGAGACCTGCAGGACCTCCAGGATAATACCTGGAACCGGAAATTTACTTGAACAACTAGATTTCATATTGGGATGTAGTATTATAGGATATTTTAGTATTTGGTAAGATGAAATGCTAAGTTTAAGTCATGAAAAAATATTTTTGCTCTTTACCTGTATGATCCTGCCAGGTATCCTGGCATCCTGTGCCCGCCAGGATGGAGATATTCAACTTTCAGGTATGTGTCGTGCCCATTTTAAACATTATAAACAAGTCACTCAGTTAAAGCTCTATATCTTTCACACACAGAAAATGAGATAGAAAATACCTGTAAGGGGGGGGGGGGATCACCCCCCCCCCCCCTCCAACTGTTAAGGGTTACCTAACATTGATTATTGGGTTGTGCAATATCTTTTGATATAATTCCCGTCAATGTAGCTCAAAAACAAAGGAAGTTACAGCTTCTGAAATGTGCTTATTAGACTATCTTTACACCCCCCTTGACGCCCTTTGTGTAAAACCCCTATTATAAGTATTTTTCACAATTATTTTAAAAGATATATGTATACTTATTGCATTTTAAATAAAATTTCATTAAAATTTTCAAATATACACTCTCTATGATTTTTTGTCATTTTTCGGGATTTCTGGAACACAGTGTATATGTCAGCTTAGCGCTATGGGGTAAATGCCTTGGACAAAAATCGACAAAATTTTTAGTCACAAGCGCATCTACTGTCGGATTTGAACTTTGACCTCGCTGCAGAGATGTTAATAATGGTACTATTATATCTGGCTCGTGACAACACTTTTGCGATAAACTCAAAACATGTGCAACTTATTATTATGAACAGTTCCATAAGACAAAGGTCGCGCAAACAATAGGTTGGTTGTTCCAAAATATGTCAGTGTAAGATTTCCCAATAACCAGGGTTTCATTCCAATGAGGGCAAAAACTGTTAACAAACCATGCATCTTATCTTTCGATTTAATTTGACCATGCATCTTACCTTTCGATTTAATTTCAAATAAAAGGGGTAATTACACGAAATTCATTTAAACTTAAATATAGTGAACTTCATGTTTACCTGATCAATGGTTTTTAACTAAATTTGAAGGAATTTCAATTTTCTGCCATGTAGTTCAAAATACAATGAAGACTTAAACGTATTTTTGTGATATGTGCAATTTATATAGCTGGCTTATTTGCACAAAAACAGCATAACGACTAATTTGATGATGTCTATTTGTTTGTTAATTCTTGTAATACAAAATTATTTATGTTTGATGGTATACTTGTTGGTTCTGCTTGAAATATTTTTTTCTGAAATGCACTTCATACAACTATCCCTTATGTTGGCTTGCTATTGCTGCCAGCTTACACCAATAACGAAATTAATTCGAAAAAAATCACGAAACCTATACGTGTTTTTCAGCTGTCGTTTTGGGGCAACACATCGTAAGATTGACGACCTCTCTATTTGCCCCCCAAATATTATTTTAGATTTATTTCGCTTATTGGTTATACCTTATTCCTGTATTGCTGCGCTACTTCATACATATTTGTACTTGTTTAGGCATGTCTCCGAGTTGGAAATGGCCATGTACGAAACAAAAACCTGATATTTACCTCAAAGATCTTCAAGACCGGCATATTATATTTAATAATCATGAAATGTGCCCATTTATAAGATAACAAATAAAAAAAATTACTTTATTATAGAAAAAATCTAGCTAACAATAATTATAGGTATAGTTATTACATTTTACATATTTGGTATCACAAAGTTAGGTATATAATTAATTAAATTGGAAAGAAAAAATCTTTTTTTTTATACTATTCAAAACAGAGTTAGCTCAAATATACATTTTAAAAGCATTAAATATAAAAAATATAGGTAAAAACATAACATATTTCGAAAAATCTTACATGTAAAAATTGAGGACAGGCAAAAAGCGTCATCTTTTGCAAAACTTTAATGATACTATATAATTATTATCGTAGATAAAAAAAAATTTAAATTTGCATATAAAAGGCTGAGGGTCACTTCATGACAAATTTTGTATGCGATGACGTTTTTTGACTGCCTCCTTTAACACACATATATAATAGCCGAATACTCTAAACTATTGTAAAAATGTTGTTACATTTTAAACTTGTTAAATATATTTATTTAATTTAATACATTTTCTTTTAATTTGACAAAGCTATTTTATAATGTCCGAAAGAGATATTTATTTGTGTACGCCACGTAATGAGATTATTTACTTTTTAAAAACACACCAAGTAGAAGAAAGTAGCCGACTGTATGTATATGATATACTTATGTATGTGTGTGTGTCCTATCGACCATCTACTCTTAGAAATGCTTAAAATTTTCTTTTACATATTGAATAAATACATGTGAAGAAAAGCATTTAATTACCCCCCCCCCCCCCAATTTTTCAAAGGCCATTCACGATGCTTAAAATTCTACTTGTTACATCTAATTTACTTCAATAATTTTCACTTTTCTATAATATAATTTAGCTTTATTTTCATGGATATTGGTATTCTTGTATCGACACAAAAAAAACTTTAGGTACACATTTGTTAATAGTTACATATAATTTACAAAGTTGCATGCATATCAAACAGCTTTAAGGTGACATCTTCTAATAGACCAAATTAAGAAGAATAATACCATGAGAAGTATTTAATATATTTAGCTACCAAATTTTGATTGATTCCTCAAATGTGTTTGTAGTTTTATAATACTATGAAAATTATTATAAAATGTTCACCTTCAATTTTTTTTTGTAAAAAATACTTCATGTTTAAGTTAAGAAAGAGGGACATGATCCTGAAAATTAAGTGTACATTTTGAAGCATGCTATACTTGTTTGTAGGAAGCTAAATATAAATTCTTTTCATCTAGGCTGTTTCTAAGTTTAAAAAACACTTCGTTATACGGTTTTATGTTTAGTGTCCCTGCTTAATTTTTTCTAAAAATTAAACCCTCTTCATAATATTATTCATTTAAGCTTGTATGATATACAGACAAAATGATTGTAAAACTGGCAGGTATAATCACTGTATGGCTCTTCTTGCTTCTTGTTTATTTGTAGTTGAACTTCAGCTTCATGAGGTATTTAGATTCAACCTAAAATATTTGTATCATGTAGGTAATATAAAGTGAAAGGTTTATTCTTTGACCGTTCAGATATCTCTTACAACAGAACTCTCCAATTAAGAAATAGGACAAAGGATGGTATTCTTTTTATGAAATCTAATTATTTGGGTGGTTTTAGGCTATATTTCTACCACCTCACTTAAAATACTAGATTCTCAGGTACAGCAGTTAGTATTATTTATTCTAAATATCCGATTAAAGACTTTGGTATTGAGATTGGAACTTCAGTGGCTAAGTCTCAAGAACCTGAAGTCGCAGTCATTAATTAGAGACAATAATTAAAACCATTATCTTCATTCAGCGCTTTACATCCGCCTAAATTGTTATGAAACATTTTGTACCTCGACTTAATTTCAAAGAGACAATAGATTTTTAATAAATTAAAATATTTGATAAAATATGCTTATAAAATTTGTTATTACAGCAATATTAACAAAATATATTTTATTTGTATAGTATTCTATAACCAGAAATTGTAAAATCTCTTATATGGGACAGCAGTTGCTTTGCCTTAGCCTCATGTGGCTTCACCACGAGAGTTGAAGGGGATAAACCCCTATTATCATTCAAAAATACTTTTTGTATCCTACATTGAACTAAGTAATGAGGCAAAATTGTCGAAAAGCTGAAAGAATGCCTTGGCTTTGAAGAAGTAACTCATTATCATTCAAAGTAAAGCCAATGCAATCGAATTAATATTTTTTTGTGTGTGTGGGGGGGGGGGGGTATTTTGTTTTCAGGGCGATTTTTCTTGGGAGGTTGGTGGTACACTCCCCCCAAAAAGTTATAAATCTTTTCGGGATATACGAGAACCCGATCGGATCAGCGGTTAGCAAGATCCTTCGGTACAAACCTACAGACAAACAGACAGACAGACATCCTGTTACTTTATTATAAGGATTTATTTAAAGATTGTAACCTGCGCTACATCGTACACAATAAACTCATTGTAGAGTAGATCCGTCTTCTTGTTTCCATCCTTTACTCCTTTACCAAGAGGGACCTTAAATAAAAAACGGATAATTCATTGATGCTTATTAAGGCTGATATTTCATTCAACTGGTCATTTATGTATTCAAGACAATTTGATATGACACCAAAGGGGACTTTTTAAGAGTTTCAAATAAAAATAAATATCTCTACCTATTCTAATTGATTTTTTATCCAAAAAAATTACAAAGTTGACCTTTAACGTTAAAAACTTGAGAGGGACGTGGTTTAATTAAAATTCGAATCTCGTTGAAAATCCTTATTTTAGGCAGAATTTATTAGTCTAAGATTATGGATAAAGTTTTGATGGATCATGTTTAATTCTTTCAATCTCCATATTATATTATTAATATTTAATATTTAAAAATCTTACCACTGTTCCATCAATAGTTTTTGTTAAAGCTGGATCAGGTTCAGTCTTTCCAATACCTTTGGTTGAGTGATAACCTGCAGGCAACTTTTCTAAAGAAATAAAATATTATTAGGTTTTAAAAACAATATATTCTGATCATGGTTTTGTACCAGGAAGGTAGGGGACAATGAGCAGTTTATTACACTAGCCCCCAAAGTTATATAATAACGTTTCTTATTCGTTGGCTTTACAACTTTTAGGACTTTAGGAATTTAGATTAGTTGTTTCATTAACTCCAACCACCAATTGTAATCTATAGTAGGAGTAATTTTGTGTATAAAAATTGGTGATGTACATCAATTTATCGGCCATTGTCTTTTCCCTTTAGATCCCTGGTTTTATATAATGGAGAAATTAATAAAAATCACCCGATACAAAATTTGCATCAAGTTAAAATAATATAACGACAAATTTCAAAGTTTAACTTACTTAATGTATTCTTAATTATCTTAGACAAACCACCGAAATCTAACGCCAACTGACAGCAGATTTTATCCCTTTTTACTCTACAAAATACAAAAAATACATATATAAATAATATATTACCAATGTAATCAGCTTTAGTTCTCTCGTACATATTGCCCAGAGCAACATCACAAAGCAGCAATAATCCTACGATTATTTATAGAGTATTATTATAATACATAAGTAAATATATCAATAATTATTATCATCAGTCATGTAACTATTTTTCAAAGTAAAATACTATTTCGTGCATTTAAGCGAAGCTTGTAGACAAAATTATCAAACATGAGATAAAATGTACAAAAAAAAATAATTTACTAACCAATTTTGAATAGCTAAAGCTAAAAATTTAATTAATACAAATAATAACGTTAGATCATTTTATTGTGCTTTATATGAAGGGAAGTATTGTAGTATGTACCCTAACTTTTCGGCAATTTATTATTGAAACAACAACTGGCGAAATATGATGAATTCAATTAAAAACCACGAGTTTTAGACCATCTTATAATTTGTGTATGAAACCTACAATTTAATTTTGTGGATAATATTTGAACAACACCAACCCAATAATATGAAAGTAGTAGGGTTGGCAATCCGAATCCGCCCAATTTTTGGTCAATTTTGGAATTCTAATCCGAATTCAGAATCCGTTTTTTTAATAGCGGATTCGGATTCTTAATTGGTAGGCTAAAATTAGCGTCTTGAGTTTTTTCTTTCAAATCCCCCTTTTTGAAGGCAAAGATTATCATCATTATATATAAAATCTTTTAAAATCTGGTTCGATTCTCGGAAGTGAATTATAGAGAACACCAAAAACAAAACCTAATTTTTAGGACATATGTAGCACTTACATTTTTTTAATTTAAAAAAAGCCTTTTAAAATATTGCTAGAATCCGAATCCGCCAAAGATAAGAATCCGGAATCCGCGGGAATCCGCCATTTTTATGGCGGATTCTTGTAAGAATCCGAATCCGGTCCAAAAATTTGACGGATTGCCATCCCTAGAAAGTAGATGAGAAAATACTCACCAGTATTATTGGTTCTGTTTGTACAACAATAGTTGGCAGATTTGGAGACCATATCTGCAAAGTATATACCCTTGCCAAACATGTAACCAGTGACAGGTGCCTCGGGAGGAGCTATACGCAGACCCTGAATAAGACATGTATGTGTCATAAGTTTTTTCATTTCATCAGTCGTTTGAAGGTTTTAATATTGATTATAATATATGTATGAATAAACATCTTGTTTTTAGATTATATACCTAGTAGGCTAGTATATACTGCATTGTACAAATCAGAAAAAAAACAACGATAACAACAACCATAAGTAGCGAATCACAAAAATATCTAACCTATAGCGTTACCTACGGACAGGGTGAATAAAAGAATAACTCCGCTAATTAAAAGCAGGGACCGTGATTTAGCAAATTAATGATATTTTAAATTACGATTTTTTGTTGGCGTAAATCTTGTTTTGTGTTGTAACAAAAGGTAAGTGGGTAGAAAGAAAGGGGGGAGGGGCAGGATAGGGGTATATTTTCACTTAGAATTGATTGTCAGAAACCTGGTTCCTTGTCCCTGCTAAAAAGTAAAGATTTAAATGCAACTATGACCAACCTGAGACAAAATACCAGCAAAGTTTGTTGTTCTGGAGCCGTGCCATAACAGGCGACGATTTTCCAATTTTTTAAACGGCTTGAATCGTTTAGCTTCGCCTTTTCGTGATACCTAAATTATTAAGATCATATTTTTTAACGGTTTTGTACATGTAACAAAGTAATACAGAAAGACAGAATAAAAAAGTGGAACATACAGACAAACTTTTTGGAGACCACCATTTTAGATGTCCTATGTGACATATAATGACGAGAAAGCACTGAACTAAATTTTGTTGGTGGAAGAAGTGAAAACTATATGCCTATTTTCTTCAAGAAAAAGCATAAAAAATAAAGTTTAAATCACATATAGAGATGGAATATTTGTTTACCTTGAAAACATGTTCAATCTCCAGAGTATAGAGAGTGTGGGTGGACGCATGGGTGTTCTTCACATATTCTTCAAGAATCTATAACAATAACTCATAAATATTTATTATTTTGTTCCTTTTATATAAGTAGCAGAATTGCTATCTGTGTGAGCAAAGGATCTCGCTAACCAGTGGAGCGAGCTTCTCAAGAAAAAAAAATCTCTTTAAAACACCCTACTACCCCTCCCCCATTTTTTTTACTTTTCTTCGATATACTAAGTTGACTTTCCCGACCCCATTTCAATCAAGCGTCCCTAGAGGCCTTTATGTAAAAATCCACTAGTTTTCGATAAAATAATTATTTGTTTCAGTTAACTCGCCAGTCCGCCAATTCAATAAAACTTCTAAAATGACATGGGAAATTTAAATTTATTTAAATTTTTTTAAGGATTAGGGGAGCCTTTCAAAAAATTGTTTTTTACCTTGAACTCTTCCTCCTCCTTGTTAAGAACAGATATCTCAGTGCTGAGTTTCTCATAGTGCGCATCAATAGGATCTTTTCCTTCACCAATTTGATTGTCTGACAGTAGATGGTAAGCAACCTCTATCTCGAGCAAGCTGTCCAACATATCTATCTTACTCTTTACCTACAAACAGGTTTTATCATCATTTTGTTCATTATCATTGGAGATGTGCACTAATTTCATGTATTGTATTGTCATTAGTTATTCCTGTTTCATTAAGGTTTTCTTTTTTATTACCTACTTAATTTATCATTAACCCAATGATACATAATAAATTTTAATTTTTAGGTGTGTTTGGGTTGAGCATGATAGTCTAAAGTAATAGTTGACAGGTTATACTAGCATAAAAGAATTGACATTATCATAATTTCCTAAATCAGCTGTATGAGAATGAATCAACTTAGGGCCCTTGTTTGATTACAAACATGCTTTATAAGGTAGTGACGTTTTTTGTTGTCTAATCACTGGACCGATTTAATTCTCTATTTTGGGTTAGCTTTTAATAGGTATCGGGATGGTTTTAGGCTATTTAATTTTTTACTTACCAGATCAGCATTGTCTAGGATGGGAGGTTTGTTCATACCAAAATCATGGGGAATCAGCGTGAAGAACCTAAAAGTTTACATTTTCATATGGAATTGTACAATGTAGAAAAAAAAACTGTCATGATACATTTGCCATGCCTATAAACCTTTAAAAATGGTGAAAAAGATTAAAGATTCCTTTGATAATACAAGATGAAAAGATATCCGTTCCTTCATATTTGCCTACTGCTGGTCAAATTTATTTTCAGAGAAACTTTATATTGATATTGAGTTGGACTGTAAGTGTAGGGTGTGTGTAGGGGAGGGAGGAGGAGTTCATAATTCGAACAGGTTTACACTCTGTCCTATCTGCAACGATAATATTTGAAGAAAAATTGGAGGATTTTTTTAGTAAGTAATTAAAAAATGTAAAACTAGTTGCGTCCATAGATCATTTTATTTTATTGACACTTTGTACTTGACAAAGCACTCAATATTTTTTAATTAACTCCGTTTACATTTATTTTTTTTGTCAAAAAACTGAAAAAGCACTAGAGTGATTTTTTCTTTTAATGTCGATGTCTATTGTCTAACCACGTAAGGCCTTTAATGTTTATACAACTTCTTATCCTTCGTGCATAGTATTAGTCCCCTTAGTTGTTATTACCTGTTGGTAGCGTCAATGTACTTAATCTGTTCCCCAGTTTGATTCCTGAGCATGTCCTGTACCTCTGTCAGGATCAGGTAGGCCTGTACCAGTATCACAATGATTCAAATTTTGGCATGCAGGGCGATTTAAAGACAATATTTAAGTACAAAATATCAAAAAACAGCCAAGTCTTAGGTAGTTATGCCTCTTAAATACTTAGACTGGAATCATAAATTTTCGAATTACTTCGCTTGTACAAAAAAAAATAGAATATATCAAAAAAATAAAATGCCTGCCAATTTGATAAAAATTAAAGAATTTAAATACCCCCCCCCCCCCCTTTATGTGAATATTAATATAGTTCATGCCAAATAAACAGGAAGAAACGCGTAGATCTTAAAACACACACCCCCCCCCCCCCCACAATATTTATAAAAATACTATTTGTTAATTTTTTTCCATAACTTGTTTTATATTCTAAGCATTGCATTCCTTTTGAATTTGAGACTTGCTAAGTTTTCCCAGCGGCATCTTTGTCAGGTCTATCTCAAATTCTACCATAGCTCGCTTCATACTTTCTACAAATAGCATTTTTGAGTTATGATGGGATTTTCAAATATCAGTTCAAATTAAAAAAAGTTAATAGCGAAGCTTTTCTACATTTTTATTTGAATGGATATCCATAAGTCCATTTAGTGTGACAACGAATTTGACACGCTAGACAAGTGTAGTATCTCAACCAGGGTGTCGGAGCCGTATAATTTTGATGCGGCTCCGGCTCCGGCTCCTACCTTAAATTTAATATATAATACAATATAAACAGTATGTTAAAATCTGCATGCAATCATGGATGTTATTATACTTGGTTTTGTCTTTTAAAAGTATACATTAAAACGAATATACATGTACTGAATTTAAAATATATTTGTACCTTAGCATATAATCTTTTAAAAATCATATTTTAAATGATTTGTTTTATTTTGAGTAAGTAATACCTAATACATTTTACATTATCATTTCATTCAACATAAAATTTTAGCTTACCAATATCAAAAATCATAGTGATCAGCTGTTTGATGGGGGTGTCTAGCTTGGACTTGCTGTCCTCGACACTCAACTTGGGCGCGGTGGTCTCCCCGTGGTCAAGCTCCAGAGGGTACATACGGTTGGGGACCTGACAATTATAATTTTTAGACCCTCTCTCTAATTTAAATTTTAGTTTTCAATCTAAATTGAAAATTACAAAATTATGTTTTGTAAGTTTTACTAAGGTCTTAAACAAAGGTTCCCATTATTATTATATATACACAAAATGTGTGATATAATAGACCTGATCTTTGTATCTTGGTTGAGTATATAAAAGAGTACATCTCACCAAGAATTAAAGATTCTTAAATTCAAATCAATGATTTAAAATGAAAAGTGAATAATTGAGTATCCCCTTTAAGCTAGGGGATACAACCAGTGAAGTAAAGAAATTATTTATTAACAAACCTTATTGAAGTTTTTCCTGTTTTTCCATCTATTTCCAGTTTTATCCTCAAAATGAAACTCGAAATCTCTGATAGCGTCCGAGGCATCATCCTTTTCCTAAAGAAAATATCTTAACTAACCCTATGCAAAGGAAATTTCTTAAAATATGATACATTTTCTCAATTTCTTATATAAAAATTCAAAATTAATGACAAAATCCATTAAAACAGTTTTACTTATAAAATAAACAAATCTGAATTGTTACTGAAGTAAGAACTGTCCGACCCTAAAAGAGAAAGAGCTTTGGTTAAAAAACTGACAAACCTCAAGTTTATTTCCACCAACCGTTGTACCGATTCTACCCCAGGACCGGAAAAACCACCACCTATAAATAAAAAAATTAGAAAACAACCAATGTATTATTAATAAGATATTTATAAAGTAATGGGATGTGCGTATGTCAGTCTAGAAGTGGTCAGGACAGTAAGATCTCCAGAGGAAATGGACTTTTAAATAGGTTCAAAAAAAGTTTTAATAATTTTGATTGTAATTCGAATAAAATTCAGCTTTGTTTAGGACAAGTTCCAAGCATTTTTCAAAGTAAAACTAGGTATACCTCACTATCAGTCAAAGTGGATAGACAAACGGTGAAAAAAATCCACTTACTTGTTTTTCTTATCATGTTTAAGAACTTGCATCTTGTAGTAGCTGTTTTTACCATCCTGTACATTTACATTTCCCAGTACTATGCTGTACAAGTTCTCTCCAACCTGGACAAATTATAATTAAATAAATTGTTAGAATAAAGATAGAATTTTTAAAAATCTTATTTTAAGATATTAATTAAAAGCGCCTGTTTCGGATATTAATAGCGTAATGTTTTCCCGCTCAATTCCGTAAAGTTAGGTGCAAGCGTCCAGTCAAATGCTCTTATGAGGTCAAATTGTTTGGTCATAATTAAGGACAGCTTGACCTAATGACATTTTACTGGAAGCTTGCACCCAACTTTACGGAATTATGTGAGAAAAATGGAACTCTTTAAGAAACCAAATATATCATACTCTGAAATGGGATAACCTATGAATAAAGTTATATCCAAAAGAATTTGTGACCAATATATACTAACCTTATAAACCGAGGCTTTATCCTCTAGACCAGTTTCCGGATCCACAAATCCTCCCCCTTTCAACTTAAGCTTCACAGACTTCGGCATGTTGGAGCTCTCGTACCGTGAACCTGCAGGCATAATTTTAAATATCATACGTTGGAATTTTGCATGACAAGTTGATTAAAACGGCCGGATTTTTAAACATTTGTACTTTAAGATTGCGGTGGTTTTTTAGGCTGAGACACCGCCCTTTTCCTCTACTATAATACAAGGATCTTAAGGGATAATACAATGGACGAAAAACCTTTCTAAATCCCTCATTATGACAAAATTATTCCATCTGTAGATTAAAGTTAACCATATAAAAGTTGTTATGTTACCTTTAGATTTGGTGGCTTCTTTGGGAGGGGCATGAGCTTGTGTAACCTTCTCCTGGACCTCTTCAATGCCCCAATCAGAGAGGGCATGCTGTTTCAGCATGGCAACAACACCCTCAGCTTTCACACCACCCACAAACTCTTCTCCCACGACCAGGACGCTCTTCGCCTTGGCATCTCGTACCTTACTCCGACCTTCTTCTAAGGTTTCTAGAAAAAAAGATTTTTGTGAGAGTCTCTAGCTATCTATGGAACTAATTTCATTGCTTTTTAAAATGAAAAATAAAAGCAACAGGATGTTAGTCTGTTTTATATTTAACCGAAAAGATTTTATAGGTCCAAGTTATCCCCAAGTTATCTCTTTTGGAGGAGGGTGCCTTAACCCTCATAAGAGAAATCACACATAAAATGACCCCTGCATTTTTTTCTTTTCTCTTCAAAACTTCGTGTGTCGATCTCTCTCACCCAAATTCTGTAGATTGCCCCTGAAGGTCATATTACAATCTGTTTTCCTAAATAAAAAAAGGTTGAGTCAGCATTTTTTATCAGCCCCGATGATGATGTAAAAAACCTAATCCTTTTCTGAAATAAGTAGATTATGGACATCTCAACCAGGATGGATTTTTGCTCAACAATTATTAGACAAAAAGAATTTAACAAATTTGTAATAAAAAAAATATTCATTGACAGTTGGACTAAAGTAAAGCACTTTCAGAATCTTTTATCTCTATGTATTATCAAAACTTAAGTATACTTAAACAAGGATGACAACATCCATAAAAGCGAAGCACTTAAACAGTAGGACAAACGGACATTAACACTTATATAGTGTAAGAACTGAATAATCATAATATAAATGTATGAGTCAAAGCAAAATTGTAAGTAAAATGTGTTGAAAAACTGCTTGATTCAGGATAATGTTTATGGACATACTTACATTTCTAGGACTTGTTAATAGAGTTGCTTCGCTTATTACATTATACTTTGTTGTCCCAGGAATCAATATACCAAAAATCAGATCAATCGGATGATTAGATCACATAAAAATTTGTTGTTAAAAAAGTAAAAAAATCAACATGTTTAAAATGGACGTATGGACATTTTGGTGATGATTATAGAGTTGCTACGCTTTCTAAATCGTACCTAACTACTTAAGGAATCACCATGCAAAATTTGAAATCGATAGGACAATTCTAACATGCCTAAATTAACGAAAAAAGCTATCCGTTACGGACGTACGGACGGACCGATCTTAATTATAGAAAAGCTTCGCTTTTAACAAGAAAAGAAAAAACAGCTAAGTCACATTCCTATAGTTAATTAGATTACATAAAATATTTGTTCTTCTCAGGACTGAAAAGACAATTGAAGAATATTACCACTTTTAAGTAAGGGAAATATGCTTAAAGAAATGCAATTGTAATTATATCACAATAAGAACCAGTATGTTCATAAAAAAATAGCGCAGCTACAAATTTTATATATAAATCTATCAATGGTGGAAAAATATTCCAAAAATTAAAATCCAGTTCTTTTTTTTATTGTAATACGAAATCAAAATTTAAACTTCCATATCTATAATACAAAGTATCTTGATGTCTCTCCGTCCCTTAAGATCTCGGTAACCACTGAACCGATCGGATTCTACTCTTCAGGGAATATACCTACTAGAGGCAAGGGGCGAAGCCGCTAGTTTACCTATATGATATGAAGAAAAAATTTGTGTTCTACTAAACATGTCAGTTCATTAAGTCCTATTTTCATAAATTGTGGCACCATCATAAATTAAATAGGTTCTCTTAACGTACACGGATGAATATAATTACTGTGGCAGATACAGTAGTCAGGAATTAACCAAATTATAGAGAAGCAGCGTTAATAAAAAAGTAAAGTGATTTATTTAGATTATAATGGGGATAAGTAAAGCTAAGAAGCTTTAAATATTGTACAAGAAATACATAAAAAGAAGTATTATCGTAACATTATACATATGCAATAAGTTTAAGGAATAAGGGATATTGAATTTCCATAGAATAGAGTAAACAGATCTCTGTCTGTCTGTACAAAATTATCTCGTTAACCGCTGAGCCAATATGGTTCTCCTTTCCAGCATAAGTCATGGGTCATAGCCGCTAGTTATAGAGACTGCAATAAAAAAAAGGTTCCCCTGCCTCATAAATAAATCTAATCTAAGGATCACAAAAAGAGCAAATAAAAATGATGTACCTTTATATTGTAAACTGTAATAGTTATTTTAATTCGGTCCTGATATAATGGATTAGATTAAGATCTATAGCCTTATTGAAGTTACTTTCCACGTCAGATTTTTCTTCAATCCAAAGAATCTCCCCCCCCCCCCCAAAAAAAAAATATAAGTCATATATTTTAGTTATTTTTTACCTTTATCAGATACAAGTGCCATCGTAGTTGAGTGGACAGTGTTGCCCACTTTTCCACCCATTGCCTCCAGCTTCTTTTGAATCTTAACAAGTAAATAAATGTTTTATTTTGAAAACTATCACTGCATTTTCATTTTATCATTCATGAGATGAAAACATATATCTTTGGTTTGTTCAAAAGAAGCTTTTTATTTTCCTGTATGATTTATTAATCTTCGCCGCTTGTGTTTTCATCCTTTTTAAACAGTTTTAAACCTTTTTCAAAAAAGTTTCTAAAAGATTGCAAAAACATTTGACTTTTAAGCTTACTGAGTTCAAAATTCTGGAGACAAATTGGTTTTACTTCTGTTGCCATATTCTTTTAGATGTAATCCTATCTTGAGCGAATCTACTTATTGTAGTGTTTTGTTTTTACAACAAAAAATTAATCTAAATATGGTATCAAGCACCCTTTTTCTAAAAAAGATTTAACTGTTTTTAACTCCTACCTTCTCCTTATTTATTTTTCCACTGAGAACAAATGACATATTCCTCAAAGGTAACAAAGCAGCAGTGGAACTTCTGAACAAAATTAAGTTTTATTATTTTCATTCCCTAAAGAGCCATTGAGCTCTTAGCCCCCTAAGAATAACCACTCAGAAAGAAATTTAACCATAATGGGGGCCTATGGTTATTTTTAAAAAAATTTCTTGGCTCAACGAGGCACCATTTACTTTTAAATTAAGGTAAAAATATTCCACTTGATATTAGTATAAACAGTTACCCCTGAGATCCATTGCTGGCAGTTCCGTTGGAGGCATGGCCGTTCTGTTTCTGAACTCCAGGTAAGTTGGCAATCAACCGAACTCCGACCTTTCCACTGTACATTGACCTAAAAAGAAAATATGAGAATTTCTAAAACCTTAATTCGGATTTGTCAATGTTGGTTACAAAAACTACGGTAGGTGTTAAAATAAGATTCATAGTCAAACGAAGATCCTTTTATTTTTTAATGAGCGGGCAAATAAATTGTCAGTGAAGTGTAATAGTTACTACGCTTATAAGATTTTTGAATAGACTTTTTAATATAGTTTAAATACCATAATCTAACCTACCCCCTAATTTACAATTTATTTTAATAACCAAGTGGGGTTTCTGGGCTCAACAAGGCACTTTCTGGAGGCGCCAAAATAGCAAGATCAAAATGCCAAGGCCTGGAAACGAAAAGTACTTACAAGAAATCGAACTGTTCTTTGAAATTGTCGGGAACTTTAAAAGGCTTTCGCTTTGGATTAACTTGTACAGTTTGACACTTTGTCCATTCTGTCAGGTCTCCTTGGCACTTGTACCCTACTCCACTCTAAAATTTAAACGAATTGTATACAAATTCAAGATTTTTAAGAATACAACAATGTTAGGACAATAGGCGATAAATGATACTTACTTGTAACTTCCCCCAATTTAGATTTTAGAATGTTTTTTCTTTTGTGGGTTTGCTACAAATTTTAAGCATAATTGTCCTCTACCTTTCCGACTAATTTAAAATTATATAAATGAAATACAAGATCTTAAGACAATAGACAAGTTATTTGTTATGATATGGATTAAAAACTTGAAAGAAACCTGATAAACAAACTGTCCTTTGTTGCAGACAGAACAAGCCTCCAGACATCCAAAAGTCATGATATCACACAAACGATCTAGCATTCGGTCCTACAATAAAAAGAGTTCCTAAATCAAAAAGTTGGTTTATTCTTGTAAATATTCAGATAAAACTGTTGGAAACCACAACAAGAAAGTCTAGTAATGCTTGTTTTAGTGCGTAATGGCAGGCCTTACCCCCTAAAATGTATTTTGAAATTGAAAAACGGTCTTGAAGCATGCAGTGTGTCATAATTTCATCACGATAAAGGTAAATTTTCAGATTTTTTTCTTTACACAAGGAATTATGATACATATCTATTTTTTTAAAATAAATATAAAACAATCAATTACTAAGCACGGAGCTTTTCGCGATTATTAAAAAACTACATTCCTAAATTTTAAATAACTTGACAAAAATATGTTTAATTTTATGATTTTAATGATAAAAATATGGATAGGTAGAATTCCTACCAGAAAAAAAACTTTGATACCTGACCAACAGGAACCTCCTGGTTATTGTATTCCAATAGATTTTCTAACTCTTTCTTTTTCAGGTGTTTCTGTAGAAGGTCGCGATAGTAAAACATTTTCTTATTTTGTTTCTTCATTTCTTCTCGATCCTCTGGCTCCTAGTAACAAAAGTTAGAATGTTTAGGGTCACTAAAAGCGCAGCAGTAACTTAACAACAAATTAATAAGGCAATTTTATCAGTAAATATTTTTAGCTCTTTATGTCCAAAATTTTGGCGTTCCCCAGCCCGTCCTCCTTTCTATTTGATAACTTGATTTCGATTACATATAATTTCTTACATCTTTGACTTCGATTTTTTGTTTCTTAGCATCAGGTTCATCTTTAGAAGCTTTCTCTTGCTTCCTTTTCAGCTTGGGTAACAATTCTTTCAGCATTATCTAATTAGAAAAAATCTTTGTTAAAAATTCATAAAAAATTGGGAATAAAGACTCAAAAAGCAGTACAAACTTATATTAAAAATAGGCAGATGAGAGAAAAATAACCACTTTTGATTTTAAAAGTACCCTTCTTCAACAATGTCAACAAAAATCCTTTTAAAAAGATCCTAGAAACAAGGATTCGATGTTAGGCGTATCTTAGTTTTCAATTTGATAGCCTCCACTTCAAATTATAAGTTTAAATTGTATTTTATCTAAAAGAAAGTTTGCTTTTTAGACTTGACTAATAATGATCTAACCGACCTGATCCTCCTTTTTAAGAGTTTTGAGTCCAGCCAGATTATCCACAGTTGTAAACCATTCCAAACTTTCTCGATTCTTACCAAAGCATTCAGCATGATGCCATCTAGATATAGAGTATTAATCTCAACGTTTTAAATATTAAAATATGTAAATTAGAACAGTTCTATAATAAAATTAGTATTCCATAAAGAAGAGTTTTCATTAAAACTAATCACTTTTTAAAATAAAAAATACGAGCACATCTTTCATTGGAAACCCTAGAGGCTAGGGTGGCGGGCATACGACTTGAAAATAATAACTTCACCTGTCCATTGGTCCATACATCTTAGCTCTATCGTCATCAAAATCTTTCTTGGCAATTCTTACTTCTCCCTAATAAAAAAGAATTAAACAAAACAAAATTCCCAGTAAAACTCATAATCTGAATCATTTCCAAAGAACCAGTTATGGGCCATACTGAAAAAGCATTTATAGTATCGAATCATAGACTACAATTACATCTGTACACAAAAAGTCATTTAATCAGTCTTAATTTAGCAGGGGTGTATATTCTGCACAAGATTTATTTTTTTTCCCCGGCTCCAAATTTCTTAATTCTTTTCCCCCCTCGTTTTTTTCTCACCAAGTAGGGGGGGAAATATTTAAAGAATTATATATTTTATTTATTTTAACCCTCCTACCACACATTCTTTTATTTTTTTTTACCAAGGAGGGGGGGAAATGAAAAAAATGTTTTCAGTTTTCTTAATTTTTACATTTTTTTTCCCCCCAACCACTAATTTTTTATCCCCCCCCCCCCCCCTGAGCCGGGGATCCCATGTAGAATATACACCCCTGTAATTTAGTTAACGAAAAATACAGTTTTCCATTTTTCTATACGCGGACAACTGTCTACAGTACGATAATTATAAATTAAGATCCGGGCAGTGAATCAAATCAAATTATGATGGTTTCCAGACAAGATCGCTGGCAGATTATACTGTATTAGTCGAAAATATAGACAATCAAAGGGGTAGTTTCACGAAAGGCATTTCAACTTAATTTAGTGAACCGCATATTTTTTCCTGGTTAATTGGTTAAACTACATTTATATTTTATATGGCATATTTTTGAAAGAATTTTAATTTTCTACCACGTAGTTTTTAAAATATCATGACTTGAAACGTCTTTTTAAATTGCATATGATATATCACAAAAAGACGATTTTCAAGTCTTGATATTTTCAAAACTACGTGGTAGAAAATTGAAATTCTTTTAAATATATGCCATATAAATATAGTTTAACCCATTAACTAGCAAAAAATATGCGGTTCACTCAATTAAGTTCAAATGCATTTCGTGAAACTACCCCTTTACAAACTGATAGGGACACGTAAATAAAAGTTTCTTTCTTATTGAACCAACCTTCTTAATTTTCTCTTCGCATGATTTACAAGTTGAAGCTCCTGACTTGGCATACTCTGTTCTGTAATCTCCGATCATTGTTCCATCCACAAGTTCTCCTCTGTCTTTACCCTTCCCGCCCTTCTTTCCGCCTTTACCGCCCTTGGCAGGTTCGGGACCAGCACCTGCAAATAATAATTGAATTGAGAATGTTCTGAAAAAGTAGGTTTTTAAAAGCACTTCTTAATACATAAAAAATATCAAAAGATCATCAACCAAAGCTCATAAAATCGTGATTTTTGTTGTTTTTATACTGTGGAGAGAAAAAGTTAGATAAGATGCCCATTTTTCAAATGAAAAAATGAATAGAAATTTCAGGTATATACCTCTTATAAACCTTTAAATTGTCATGAACGAACGGACAAAAATCCCTCGAAACTAGAACTGCAGAGTAGCTTCACTTACTAAAAAGGACAAATATTGAATTCAATTATTAATGGCTGACCTCCTTTGGAAATTCTTTCCCTTATTTTCTCTTGATCATCCCACCTGAGCTGTTCAAAATGAGCAAACTCGCCTTCAGCCTACAAGTATTAATCTATAAAGTTTTGAAAAGGTCAAAAAAGACCTAATCAAAGGCAATCGGATCATGGAAAAAAAAACGAAGTTGCGGGTTTCGTCGTATTTTCACAGTAGCATTTGATAAGTTATTTTATGTTATGTAAATGTCAATGATTGCCCCACAGGCGCTAGAAATAGGGGAAAAGCTAGGGTAAAAATAGGACGAAACCCGCTACTTCATTGTCTATCCAGATTTCTTTTTTTGTTACGTTTTCTAGATATCTTAAATTATACCTAATATATTTTCTTTTTCAACACTTCACTAATCACTCTGGGCGTATTGAGATTTTACCCTCAAAGAAGAGATACCAAGCCACTAGTTGACTTAACACTTATTTAATAATAAAAGAAGCTAAAAAACTTTTTTTTACTTATACCGAACAATGTATTCTACACTACCTTTGGTCTGTTTCTGGAAAAGAAACATGTGAGATGAAACCAGTTTGCTTGCTTTCCATCGAAAAAGGGAGACTAAAATAAAATATTAAAATAATTATGAGCATCAATGAATGCAAAGCTCTGAAACTGTAGGACAAACAAACATTAAAACTTGTAGAGTGTCAGAACTGAATAAGCTCTTAACAAAATGGTAAGTAAATTTGTTGCAAAACTGCCAAAATACAGAATACCGTTTAAGAACATACTTACATGTTTCGCTTAAAAAAAGCATGAACTTCAATGAACCTCAACCAACACAAGAAAATAGCCTAAAGATAAAATTCCCCCATGGGCGTAGCCACAAAATATAACCTATACCTGGACCATTGCTGCCAGCCTACAATCTCCCTGTGGAATCTGAGCCTTGCAACCTTTGCATTTTGCCCTCCCCGACTTGGCATACTCTGCTCTGTAGGGGAGGTCTGACGAATTATCTTCAGACATTTTGTTCTGAAAAATATAGATCTACTATAAATAACATTAAAAAATATTCGATAGTATGAGTAGAATATGATATTAGCAGTGCACAAACATAATTACAGGTAATTAGAAAAAGTTTAAATAACGGCGGCTCTTGGTTAAAAAAAGCCACAGTCAATAATAAAACTTTTCATTGCAAATGCATAAGAAATAGTTTTATAAATAGACAACGAAAAATAAATGGTCTGAATTTGAATAGGTTTTAAATACGGTAAAGTTCTAAAGACAAATATATCTGAAATTATCAAAAATGCCTAGATTTTATCACTTTTTTTCTTTCTCAAATCTCCAACTTTTTTTGAAAGTGCAGCAAAATTTAATACCTGTAAGTCTACAAATAACTAATTTTCATATTTTTAAATAACCCAACACGAAAAAAAAAATAACTTTCATTCCGAAATTTTCTCATAAAGGCTACCCTGGAAACTCCATTCATAGTTTAATTCAAAATTATTAAGTCTAAAAAATGCACTTTGCAGTTGATAAAAAGCGTATTTAGTTTTCTAAAAGGTACTTTTAAAAAAATGAAAATATTATTACAATAAAGTTATTTGGCACTTAAAAAATATATTTTTAATCTACATATTTGTTAGGTTTTTAAAGTAATTGACAAAAAGTTACAAACGACAGGTACAAAAAATACATGTTTAAATATGCTTAATGTTATTTTTTTATGAGCAATTGACATTGACTTTTCAAACAGAAATTTTTAATTGGTAACTTCAAAAAAAAAATTATTCATAATATGGCATTTTAGATTAAGTTTATAGAAAGATTGTTTGATTTAGGACCAGTACAGTATACATGTAAATATAAGATAGATAAGATATATAAGTTTATTACAAAAAAATCATCACATAAGTTAAAGTTTAAAAATTAAAGAGATGAACAGATTTGTGGACTTTTTCAGCATAATCTTTTAGGCTTCAAAAATAAAAGCCATGTTTTATTTAATTGCCCATAATCGAAATGTATTATTATTTGTATTGAATGTTATACTAAAATAATTACTGAAACTTTATTAAAATGAGACATATTTTGATGTTTAAAGCTGAAAAGATATCAGTGAATATTTCATAAGAATGTTCAAATATTTATTGATTACCTATAGACTTAACTAACTTAAAATTGTAGCAGAATTAGACTTAGATTTTTCTTGACTGAGATTGTTTGATTAATTTAACGCTCTTGTTTTAAATTTTTAGTTGAGAGGTTGTGGTCTAAAAATATTTAAAAATTTTCTGACAAAAAATATTACTAAAGAGGTATAAAATATAGGTGGTACTCGAACAAAAACTTAATATATATTAGGGTGGGCAAATTTCCCCCTTTTTTTAGATTTTACTGTTATCATAAGTTGTGGAAGTCATATATATGTATGATAAGCCCCATTCAAGTTTTAAAAGTGACTTGGCTCTTATGGCTGCTGGCGCGCGGGGGGTATAAAAAGTGCCCACCCCCTTATAAAACCAAAAAATTAAATTCCTTCAAATACAGGCATGTTGCATATCAAAATGACCGCATTGAAATGCTGATTATGAATCTGAAAACCGTTTTGAAAAATATTGCTCCTAGTTCGAATAAGATCTCATTAAGAACCTAAAAACAGCAGATTTGGTCAAAATTGTTCATTTTGGTAGGTTATTTGAAAATCATTTCAGACTGAATCAATATTTTTCAAAACGGTTTTCAGATCTGTAATCAGCATTTCAATGCGGTCATTTTGATATGTAACATGCCTGTATTTGAAGGATATTCAATTTTTGTTTTTATAGGGGGGCGGGCACATTTTATACCCCCCGGGCGCCCGTTGTTTTTGGATTACAAAACCTCTTTCAAGTTTCACAGGTTTTTATAATGGCCCAGTATCCCTTGCCAATGTCTACCAATGTGAAATTCCAAAATCGACCCACCCTAATATATATAGGATTGTTGAGATGCTGATCTATTATCTAGCTTCTCGTAATTCATGTGGTATGGAGAATTAAAGAAACATCAGAAAAAATCACATTTCATCGTAGTTTTACTATCAAATGCTTTGCTGAGCTAAAGATCTTTCAAAATAGAATTTGAGATAATGAATGCAACTACAAGATAAAACTTAGATCATGGCAAGAAAACGAAGTAGCGGGTTTTGTCGTATTTTCACAGTAGCTTTTGATAGGTTAGAATGGCTTTAAATAAGAGAAAAGCTACTGTGAAAATACGACCATATCAGCTACTTGTTTTTTTTCCATGAACCGAAATCTTTAGCAAGATAATTTTTTCAACAATTTTGCTTTTTGGAATTGACGAATAAGATTTTGATATCTAATTCAATAGAGCCTTCCAAATAACTGATTGAAGATGATCAACCTTTTTTACTATTTGTATTAATAGATTTATGATTGATAACTTTAATACAAACATATAATTTCTCCAGACCATAGTTTTTGTGTATAAATATTTTTTTAACCTCTTCCTATAGTGTCCTTACTAGAATGTTTTTTTTAAGTCTACCCAAATGGGATTCAACTGTTATGTATTTTTTAAAGTCTACCCAAATGGGATTCAACTGTTATGTATTTTTTTTGAGTCTTCCCAAATGGGATTCAACTGTTATGTACTGTAAAGATCAATTTGAGTTAGAATGTGTAGAAGGGATGTATGTAGATAGTGGATGCTGATGGCACAGTGCATAGTTGTGATCAATCAGATGATTCCTCAAGGTCTGTAATATGAAGGCTGTGTCACCTAAATTGTCCATAATTGTTATAAAACCAACAGTACATGAACAAAATTAATCAGTCAGAAAATGCTTACCAAAAAAAATTAGATTTTAATACATTTCTTGAGTCTAAATATCATTCAACAAGGAGGTAGGGGGGTTAATGCAATCATCTCATAATCAATGATTAAATGGCACTTAGAATTCGAATTTTAATCTGAAATTTTTCATGAATAATCCTTGGTAGGTCTATTTTCCCTAAATCGAACAAAAAGTTGGAAAAGTAACGTGGCTCAGAATCTTTTGATAAGGTTTTTGAGCGACAAAAAGTATTATGTGGAGATAGGTTTCGTGACTAATTTGCTCTTAAGATCGCAAAAAAAATGGCAAAACGGCTGAGCCGCCAGCCGTTACTTTTCCAACTTTTTGTTCGCTTTAGGGAAAATAGACCTACCAAGGATTATTCACGCAAAATTTCAGATAGAATTTCGAATTCTAAGTGCCATTTAATCATTGATTACGAGATGGTTGCAGTAACCCCCTCCCCCCCTTGAATTTCCCATGAATACTAGTATTTAGTAATGTGAAAGTTAAAGTTAATGAGAGTTGCTTGAAAATTCATTCCCCAACATCCTACGGACATGGCTGCTGGTCTAAGCAGCGATTAGGTAGGCCTCGCGTTGATACGTTTCTGAATTTTACTGACTTTGGACTTGAGTGTTGGACCTATAATGGCTCACCTGATCAGCTGATTGCCTCTGCATGGGTGCAGCACCTGACTGGCTTTGTTGCATAAAGTTTACAGGGCCAACGTTTGTCTGATAGGTATAACTAAAGGCTACGAAGGCCTGAAATAATTGGGGGCTGAATTGTGGAGCTGAATGCATTGTCTGTTGACTGGACATTCCGCTATTTGTTGGAACCTAATAATAAGATTCTTCAATAATTTTGTATTCAAACTCAGGTAGAACGTATAACCAACAAGTGAAATAAATATTTATTTAGTAGGCAAATGGAGAGGTCGTTTATTTTACTATATCTTGCCCCCCAACTAGAGCTGAAAACCACGTTTAGGTTTCGTGATTTTTTTTCGAATTAATTTCGTTATTTTGAATAAGCTGATTCAAACTTGTCTTGGTGTATATTTTCATATTTATTATCATAACAAATCATAGATTTACTTTATAAATGTATAAGTTTTTTAATATTAGAGTTTGTCAAGACAAAAAATTTAAATAGAAAAATGGCAATAGTCAATTCAGGGATCTAAAGGGATAAGACAATAAGACCGATAAATGGTGTACATCACTAATGGTTGAAACGTTTTGACACTCAACTCAATGATTATATCGAAATTCACTAAAAGTCTCTTAGTAGTTAAGCCAACGAATAAGAAAACGTTATTTTAAAATTTCAGGGACTAGTGTAATAAACAGTCCATTGTCCCCTCCCTCTCTCTGGGCAATAGTGCCAAGTATTAAGGATGTGATATCTAATATTTTGATTGTTCAAAATAGTCTTTCTTTATCGAATACTTTGTGACAAAGTGTTTAAAACTTACATGTGTCCTTATCCTGGAAGTGCTTCTTTCCTGTCTTCTAGGAGTAACCCCAATCCCAGAATCGTTCAGATCTGGCTCTGTCTTGATTACTACTTGCTGCTGTACGGGAAGAGCAGGCAGTAAATCAGATAAATACATCTAGTAAAATGATTTATTATTTGATTTCATTTAGGTTTATGGAGGGTTAACACCATAGCCACTTTTCTGAATTCAAAAACTTTTTTTGAAGACGAATCAATGCTGATTCTACTTATTAAGAAAAGGATTTATATTCAAATGACTGATTCAAACCAAAGCAACATTTTAAAAATCTTGGACAGATGAACATATATTCTTCTAGTAGTTGCACAAATAAAACTTTCACATCGAAGACAATTTTTGTATAAACACTTTGTGTTCAGCAAACTAAGATTTGAACTAACCTGATCTTGTGGTTTCAAGAACCAATATCCTGGGAGATGTTTTCCATCAGTAAACCAACCTAGAGCTCTTCTTTGAACATGGAAGCATTGTGGATGATACCATCTAGAATAAAATAATTAGAACCGCCTTTCATAGCCATAAATTGGGACCATTCAGTAATAAGCTTTCTAATTCCATCCAAAAGATGAGATTTATTAGTACCTAAATAATAAATATTTATACGATAGGAAAGAAATTAGGGAAATAAATTGAGTGGGGTGGGGGAAAAGAAATTGTTTGTTATCATCTTAGGATTTTCTTTTCAATCATAAAAATTTTGATATCTTCCCAGTTCGTTAATTAAAAAAAATAGGTTAGGTTATATGGCTAGGGGGCCGAGCGCTGCGGCCACGTTAATTGAAAAAAAAATCCATAGAGGATAATACCAGAAATTGAACTCAACTTGGTAGACAAATATGCAGTATATATACTAGTGATGGCAATCCGTCGAATTTTTGGGCCGGATTCGGATTACGGATTCTTAAAAGAATCCGTCAAAAAAAGTGGCGGATTCCTTGCGGATTCCGGATTCTTATTTTTGGCGGATTCCGGATTCTAGCAGTATTTTTAAAGGCTTTTTAAAAAAATTAAGTGCTACATATGTCCTTAAAAATTAATGTTCTTGGTGTTCTCTATAACTCACTTCCGAGAATCGAACCAGATTTTTAAAAATTTTATATGTAATGATCTTTTCCTTCAGAAAGTGAGAGCTGAAAGAAAAAACTCAAGACGCTAATTTTAGCATACCAATTAAGAATCAAGAAAAACGGATTCCGGATCCCGGATCCGGATTGCCAACCCTAATATATACACTCCTGCTCATATCAAAAATAGGGTTGGGCCGGATACCGGATATCTGGCCAACGTTCGATATCCGGCAAATTACCGGATATCCGGCCGGATAACCGGCGTCAAAAATCAGCCGGATATCCTGTAACCGGATAGTTTTAATATCCGGTCGGATATTGAAAATGGCCGGATATATATAATCAAAAATATAATATAAAGAACTAAATGGACGGCTTTTTAAGGACTTACTTGTCTATTGGTTTGCCATCTCTCCAGTCATTTAAATCAATCTTTGATATTCTTACTGTCGCCTAAATCAAACAGAAAAATAAATAAATTAATGAATGTATCTATAAGTATTAGTATTTTGTTCGTATAAGACTCCACTGTTCTGGTGCACATATAATATACACATAATTAAACCAGCGTTGAGAATAGAAAATCCTCTTTTCTTTTTAACAAAATTGAAAACTAAGGGGGTGAAGTTAGTCTTTTGATTATGTTACATGTTTACCTACAGTTTTGTTTACTAGCGGCTTCGCCCCTAGCCTCTAGGGGCTTTTTTTTTTTTGGGGGGGGGAGTTAGTATACCCCACTATTTTAATTTTTGTTTTAAAAGGAAAAAAAATTTTTTTTTGGGGGGGGGGTTGGGGGTGTCCCTCCCCCCAAGAAAATAATTATAAACCTTCCCGGGACCTATGAGAAGATACCCTGTAAAGGAGAACCCGATGGGTTCAGCGGTTAGTGAGACCCTTCGCTACAAACAAACAAACAGACAGACAAACAGATAGACATCGTTCTACTTTGTATTATAGATATAATATTTAAAATGAAATATTAATGTTAAGGCATTATTTGAATACATTTTTACTTTTATCAGATTACCTTATCAATAGTTAGACGACAAGTTCTGCAGGAAGCCCGCCAGGACTTGGCATATTCTGTCCGGTAACCTTGTATCCGGGTTCCATCAACTACAGAACCTTAATACAATAACTTTCTGGTTGTGTGCCCGTTGGCCGTCAAGGTGTTAAGTTGGATTCAGGACCAAAAATCGTCATAATAAGAACTTCAAAATAAAATTGCATCTACTGCTTCTATTTCTTGCAGTTCACGCAAATAGAGTGACGGAATGTCTTGGCCCGTAAACAACTTGTTGCAACTGATTACCATACACAATTAGGACTTTAAGACGAAGGTTGTACAATTAAATTGTTGGTTGTCTGTTGGGTATTACTTATCTTAGTAATACTTGGAAGGAAAAATCTTCTAAAATCTTACTTTCACGAAGAAATCTTTGCTTATAAGCTTCTCTCATAACTCTATCCATTTTGAAATACAAAATAATGGGCTGAAAAATAACTATACATACATATTACTATGACATAAAAATATATCGCAAAATTTTGATGGATTATTATCAAAATACAAAGCGGATCATTTTATTAAGAGAAAGAGAGCAACATAATCATCCCTGCATCGTTTTACCACACACATTAGGAAAAATTTGCTACTAAAAACTGGACTGATTGGAGATAAAAATTAAGATCTAAGACACTTCAAGTAGGTTGCTCTTTTTGGGATATCTTTAGAATCGAGATTAAAAATATATATATATTTGAGAATGCGTAAAATTAAGATTTTAGATAGGATTAACATTAAAAAACTTACTTACAAAAATCAGACTAGAATAATTATAAAACATTGTTGTCATTTGACAGTAACTTGTTCATGAATATCAAATTACTTCGGTTAGTAGTTAAATCAGGATTTAAAACTATTTTCGCTTGCAGAACCAAACTGTTCAGAAAAAATTTTAAATTTGGAGAATTTATGTTGGCAATCCAGTAGTTTGGAAATAAGGCTGAGGCTTAACGGGCTTTAGTGGCAGAATGGATTAGCCACGAATGGATGTGGAATAAAAGTGTGGTTGAGGTTGGTTGGGGTAGGTATCTATTTTTGATTGGAAATAAATCTGCTCTAGCGGGCAGGATTGGTTCAATTATGAAAAGATTTGGAATCACTGATGGAAAAATAAAGATTGAATAGGCGGAAAGTAAAATCCCCTTGCTGAAAATGATGATCTTGGAGGTGGCGGGGAGAGAGGCGCTGGATAATCACCAAAGTAATTGTGTTCTTGTAGAGGATATAGTGCATGTTTAACTCTGGCAGGATTGAACTTGAAGCAATAATTTGGTTCCGTGTTGTCACCCTAAATTGAATAAAATTATTATATCTTAAAGATTGATTTAATAATATTTCTAAAGTAGTTTTTTAACAAGTTAAAAAAAGGAAGAAGATAAAAAAAATGTTTAAGAATAAAAATTATTGTATAAAATTAAGCTTAGCCTACAGGATCAGAATAAACTTGTATTATGGCTCCTGTCTCCATATGGATATCCATATCCTCTTCATTGTTAATCATATTTTCTGACCACTCTTGGATTGTATCTCCTGTTTCTACATTAATTTCATATTCACCATCCAACTCAACATTATCGGCTACTTCTGATTCAGCTTTATTTTCGCTTTCACTATGAACTTCAACTTGATCAGCAACGGCTATTTTAGCATTATTTTCGTATTTTCCATTAATTTCAACTTCGTTTACATCTGCTGTGTCAGAGATTATTTCATTTTCAATATCATCAATTTTTATTATTTCAGGATTTATTTGTGTTTCACCGTCAAGTAAAATAAAACTATCTCCTGTTTCTGGATAGATTGGATATTCCCCATCAATTTCAACGTCATTTATTTGTACTGTTTCGTAGTTATTATCAGTATTGTTTTCGCTGGCTATGACGCCAACATTCCACGATTCATCGTCTTCGTCTATTTCGCTTTCAGCTTGATTTTCACTTAAATCATTGTCGCTTTCCAGATCACTTCCACCGTCTAGTTCTTCATCGTCACTGTTTATTTCATCATCCTCCTCAGAATCACTGAAAAAGGGAGCAATTTCTGGTAGATCGTCCATCAAAGAATTCTAAACACAAATGGCAATTATCATTTATTTGTGCTTGTTATTTGTTTTTAAATTTTTTTTTATATAAAAGTTAAGGTTTATTCAGGCGCAAACCATGAAAATCAACTGATCATTTCCCCTATAGAAATTAGATTTCTACGTAAGCATTAGGGCACATACTGACGACGCGAAAGAAAATTCAACTACTTAATCATCGGAACTTACTCATGAAAATCATCTCTCTCTCTCTGACAACAGCCAAGTAACATGCAAAGTAAGTTAAAAAGCATCTTTGTGTGTATAACCTGGTCCTCAAAGAGAAGCTCGTCAAATCCAGGCATGAAATGTGCACAAGTGAACCATCTCAACTTGCGTCTTTCACTTGCAAAACATTGCACATGGTACCATCTAAATAAAAAAAAAGACAACTTAAAAATAGATTAAAGGTGCTGGAATAATTATGACACTTATGATTATTGTTAGAGCTTAGTGGTAAGGCACTGAATTAAGATGCTGATAGTTCTCTCGCAATATATTCACACAACTTCCCCCCTGGTTGTTTAAGAAAGAAGAGGAAATAATTTAAGTTGTTTAGATACTGAATAATCATGTAGTCATGACTTGATTGGGACACCTGCTATAATCTGCGAGGGCGAGGAAAATAGAGGAGCTCTCAAGAGACAGCGTTTAAAGTTATTTGACAAAAATGTCTTGTGCTACTCCAAGACTAATTAGGTCAAAACAATACCTAAGTAGCTTGTATCTATGGGTTGGGTACACACACAATATTCAAATATTCCTTTACAATAAAGCAGGGGTGTATATTCTGCAAATTTGACCCGGCTGAGGGGGGGGGGGGGGGGGGGGGGTAAAAAAAATAAAAAATATGTGGTTGGGGGGAAACAAATGAAAAAAATTATGAGAACTGAAAGCATTTTTTTCAATTTTTCTCCCCTCTCTGATGAAAAAAACTAAAAGAATATGTGAGGGGGGATAATATGAATAAAATAAGAGTTTTGATAATATTTTTCCATTTAATCCCCTTCCTTGCTGGAAAAAACTAGGAGATGAAAAAAATAAAAAATTTTGCAGCAGGGGAAAAAAATTAATCATGTGCAGAATACAATTTAATTCAACATCCACCCCCCCCCCCGAACCAGGATCCAAAAGGCTTCAGTTACGTCCCCCTTTAATTGAACATACTTGTCTATGGGTCTTCCATTTCGCCAATCGTCAAAATAAATCTTTGATATTCTTACTTCTCTCTAAATTTAAAAATCACGATATTTTCCCTTAAAGTGACTATCGCGCACTGAACTCCCCATCCCCCTAATCTTAATTCAATTTATTTCAAGCATAAGGGCGGTTGGTTTGTGGTCGACAAGCATTTTAAGAGAAATTAATAATTCTCTTCATTGGATTTCCTGATTAAGACCAGAAAAAGCCACAATTGAAAAATAATCTTTTTACACAGGATAAAATGAAAGAGTTGGTCTTAGAGCAAAGCATTTGAGTGTACCATGCAGGTGACTGTTGCGTGAAGGTGTGTATAAAAATGATAACGATACACCTTGAAATAAAGGGCAATAATTCAATTTTATTCAATTTAAGTTCGCGGTAGGACACTTGGGGGAAATTAGGCAGTAAATTATTTTTGTAGTCAAAGTCTTGTAATCTTAATAGTCCGCTCATAAAATAGGTATTTTCTTTTTTAAAGGTTAATGACTGGTTCAGCTAATTTTGTTCATCATTAGTGCTGGGATGTATTGTACATAAAATTATCGTTCATTGTTGAATCCCTCAAGATAATAAAGTTAAAAATTTAAAGGATAAAAACCTTACTTCATCAATTTGTGATTCACAAGATCTACAAGTAGACAGGGGTGTATATTCTGCAAATTTGACCCGGCTAAGGGGGGGTAAAAAAATAAAAATATGTGGTTGGGGGGAGGGGGGAGATGTAAAATTTAAGAGGACTGAAAGCATTTTTTTCTCTTTTTCTCCCCTCTTTGGTGAAAAAAACTAAAAAAAATATGTGGAAGGGGGCATAATATGAATAAAATAAAGAGTTCTCATAATATTTTTCCATTTTATCCCCTTCCTTGCTGGAAAAAACTAGGAGAAAAAAATATAAAAAAATTTGCAGCAGGGGAAAAAATGTATCTTGTTCAGAATATACACCCCTGCAAGTAGATCTTGATGATTTTGCATACTCCGTTCTATATCCCTTTATGTGGGTCAACGATACAACTGGACCTAGTAAAAGATAGAATTTAAGGTTTATTGAACAAAATGAAAAGTTTTAAAACGTTTATTATCAAATCGAAGTTTAGACAGAAAATATTGAAAAAATCCATGTGTACAAATCTTTTATAAAAGTTACAGTAACAGGATGTTTGTGTGTTCATACCAACAAATATCGCTTACCGCTGTACCGGTATGGTTCTCCCTTACAGTAAAGCTTCTCATAGCCCTGGGAAGTTTAAACAATTTTCTGGGGGATAACGCAACTCTCCAAAAAGAAATCATCCCCCCATAATCTTTCAAGACACAAAATTAAAAGTGGAGGTTGGGCAAAAAACTTACTTTCAGAGTAAAACTTTTGTTTGTATCTTTCCCGTAACAAATGAAACATTTTGATTGGTTACAAATATATTCTCTGAAAAAAAAATACATAAAAATACTTTATAATTGACTGGTTTCAATACATTGGAAGCGTTTCTGGTAAATGCAATTGCTTAAAAAAATTGCGTTACATATATATTTATTTGTATCACATTTGATAAATTTTCATACTTTTTAAGACTTTATAGTTTTGGTTTTTGTTTCAAATTTTGACTGAACAAATGAGATTTTTTTATTTTTTACCTAAAGCTCGATTGTTTGATTTTTGGTTAGGTACAATATTATGTTAATTGAATATTTTTTATTTTGCTTGTGGAAGACATAGATATAAGACACAGATATATATAAATCTTTGGAACTTTTATAATTTTCATAAAAAAAAAACACAATCTAAATACTGATTATTTCTTACATAAAAAAAATAAGAGATCTATAGTTGCAAACATAAGATTTGTTTTACTTTTTTTGTGATGGAAAATGTTATTTTGAAAAGAATGTTTAAGATAATAATTATGGGGAAACCGCGCAGTAATTGTGCTCCCTCATCACACACTCTTTAACCTAAAAATATTACATTTAGAAGTAGAATAAATGGGTTTTCTTTTGGACAGAATATGATCTTCCTGCAGGAATTAAATTAGTACTCTAATTCATTCAAATTCAGTTTTTCCACAAATACGAAAATAAAAATATCGGCTATTATATCATTACAATAGAAGAATTTTTTTTATATCTATACTTTTATATAAAGTATTAAGGTTTTTATGTCTAAAGCTTAAGATTATAATAAATACAGAAAAGTTTCACAAAGGTCTCAGGCTGGTTTAAGGCTATTTTATTTTTAGATTTAAGCTTTAAAATGGGTTTGGGCTACTTTTTGTCCCCTCCCTATCCCTTTGAGTATGGAGCCCCTAGGTGCTAGGGACGCATCCTCTAGTAGTAGTACTGAAACAAAGTAAGACGATGTATGTCTATCAGTCAGTCTCAAACTGCTAGGCCTACTAGGAAGTTCCTTTCATGGAATCTGTTTCAGGGGTGTATATTCTGCAAAATTTACCCTGCTAAGGGGGAGGTGGGGGGGGGGGGTAAAAAATTAAAAAATATGTGGAAGGGGGGGGAAATGTGAAAATTAATAGAAAGGAAAACATTTTTTCCATCCCCCCCCCCTCCTTGTAAAAATGTGTGGTGGGGGTATAAAAACTAGGGGAGGGGGGAATTTAAAAATTTGTAGCAGGAAAAAAAAATTAATTTTGTGCAGAATATACACCCCTGTAACTCTCTCTCTCTCTACTTATATGAAAAGTATATAATTTTCTATTTCCAATCACAAAGTAAAGGTCTTACCTGAAGAAGTGGGTTCATATAACAAGTTGCTCCCTGGTTCTTGAGACCAACAGTGTGCTTCTTACTGTCCCATGACACGCCATGAGGAGCGTCTGCATTCACGTTTACTTCAAATATCACGGAATCATCCTAAATATCGATTAAGATTTAGACATAAGTACATTAGTATATATACAGACACAAGAGAAAAAAACAATTTCATTTTTGTCGTAAAGAGGTAAATTCAAGAATAGTAATAGTGGTATAATCCCTAATGACATTTGACATGACCATACAGTACTCTCAACTCCTCTTCTTTAAATAAAACTCAAAGAACTTTGTTTAGCAGATGATAAATTTCCTTTGTGGTTAAAATTTTCCATGTCAATTCACAACGAAAACAACTGTACCTTAATAAAGCCTCTATCCGGATCAACCACATCGTTCCACGCCATGTAAACAGAAAATCCCCAATCATTCTCTTTTGAGTTAAATATGTGGTCGATATTTCTCTTGAAGTAGCTGTCGTCCTTGTGGTTGTAGATCCTGAGCTCGGCGCTGGCGTTACAGGACCATGCGCTTGACTCACTCTCACCGTTACACTGCAGGAAATATCCCAAGCTTATCTGGGTTCGATCCTAAAGTAATAAATATTAAAAAAAAAGAGTTATTATTACAACAGTTGGCAAATACTTTCTTTTTTTGATTCTCTTTAAAAAGAGGACTCGCTATCAAGGATACTAGGTCAAATAAAAGATATTGTAAAAACTAATATATTAGTTTTTACAATATCTACATTATATATAATATTACCTATTCATTTATATAATGGATTTACTCAAAAAGGTAATTATTAGAAAGTGATAATTGCTTTTAATCTATTAAAAATTATGTGAGAATATAATGATTTCAGAAAAAAGGAGGTTTTTAAAACAAAGTTTTGATATAAAAAGAAAATTCCAAGTAAAGGATATAAACTTATGAAGGACAGTTAAATCTTTTAGTAACACAGCAACAACAAGGCAATTATTTATTTGATGTAATCAAACGAAAAAACTTTATATTCAGGAAATCAGAAATTCAATGAACTATTACAAATACATGATCATACCTCTGCAACTATTTGTAAGGGGGTTAGTCAGAGTAGAGTAATGCTTGTAAACAGTTAAAAAGGTTCCAGCAATTTGCTAATCATATTTCAAGAAAGGAAAGAAATGCTATAAATATACATAAATTAATCGTTTCTTACCCCATTCTGTAAAGTTCTTTGCATGATCATAATTTTCCATGGCAGGTTTCTAATTATACAGGGAGGGGAGAGCACAGAGTCCTGCAATTTGCTCAAGTTTTTAACCTTAAACCTGAAAAAAGGAATACATAGATTCTTATTAAGACAAAAAAGATAGAAAAAGAAGATATCACGACTTAAATATAGCTGTTTTCATAAGTCTTATCAAACGATAGTTATGCTTTTTATTCTAGAGTTTGATCCAATAGGTATGGAGGGCTACAGGGATAAGACAATGGCCGATTAATTGATGTACATCTCCAAAGTTAATACACAAATTTACTCCTTCTGTAGATTACAATTAGTAGTTGAAACGTATGGACACTCAATTTAATAAACCAACTAATCAAAATTCATTAAAAGTAAAGGTTCCAAATATGTTAAGCCAACGAATCAGAAAACGTTATAATAAAACTTTGGGGACTTGTATAATAAACAACCCATTGTCCCTTGACTCTCTCTGGGGTGTGCTACCTGAAAGTTGCCTCTGCCCTGGCCTCATCACTATCTTCCTTTTCCTCTGCCTGAGCAGGGACATCCTCTTCAATAGGCTCTGCTTCCTCATTTGATGACCCAGAATCATGCTCATCATTTGATGACCCAGAATTATTATCATCGCTTGATGTCTCAGAATCATTTTCATCGCTTGATGACTCCGAATCATGCTCATCGCTAAAAAGGGGTGTATATTCTGCAAAAGATTCATTTCTTTTCCCCTGCTGCAAAACATTTCATCTCCCCCCCCCCCCCTAGTTTTTTCTTCAAAAAAAAAGAGAGGTAAAATGTTTCCATACTTCCTATTGTATGCATTTTTCCCATCCCACATATTCTCCTATTTTTTCCACCAAGAATGGGGATAAAATGTGTTCTTTCCTCTTCATCCCCCCCCCCCCCCCCCATTACATATATTTTTTTTTTATTTTTCTCTGCCCCCTAGCAAGGTCAACCGTGCAGAATATACACCCCTGTCGCTTGATGTCTCAGAATCATAATGATCGCTTGATGAATCAGAATCCGAAAACATATCAATAAAATCTAACATATCTAGTGCCCACAAGGCATTCATCTTTGTTATCTGTCTTGATTATAATTTTGAATAGAAAATATCTGAAATTAACGCAATACAATCTCCTGCATGTAATTTAGAAAACGTAATTAGAATTATGATTTTAATCGTATACTAATATACAATACATACGTAACTAAGGACTTCCAACATAACGACGTATTCAAGTCATACAATACGAAAACATCACTATATTTATACAAATATATTTACTAAGAAATTTATTTAAATAATATTACCTAATATTCTTTCTTTAATTAATAATTATCAAAATTTAATTTATAAGCGGCCAATCTCAAAAAATAATAAAAGGTCGTGTGTTTATAATATTATTCGCGCGGAAACAACATTGCAACGCGCAAATACCGCGTAAAATTTTCTGTTGTTGAATAAGGAAAGCGGAGAATTTATATTATTTGCGTGATTTAAAAGGAGTAGCAAATCTTCGTTTTTCTTGTGGCCGTCCGCTTTTTGCACCCCAACTCTTGTGTGGAACATCAGACTGTGGAAGCTTAGATTTCCTTCCTACTCCGTGGCTTTCATTGTCCTTTGAAAGCCATGCTGAATATTTGGGCCTGCTAGGTAACGCACAATTTTTTTTAGTGACCGTCGTAAATTTATGAACTAAAATTATTAAAAAGGCCTCGGAGGGGCTAGAAATAGGAGAAAAGTTACTTTAAACATACGACGAAACCCGCTGCTTCGTTTTCTTTCCATCATCCGAAAATTTAGACAATCTGTTACGAAAAGATTAAAATCCTTTTAACTTTGGTTACAGAGGTGCATTGTCTCTCTGTGTGCCCGCTAAAATATCGAAAACGGGTGGACCACAATTTAGAGTGTAGTTTCTCAATGATCAAGTGAAGGTTTCAGACCACTTCGAGGGGGAGGCGTTCAAACTTTCTCTTGGAATTATGTCCCATAAAAAAGCCCTTTGTTATAAACATTCAAGAACAAAAAAATTGTGTTTTCCTGCTGGTGTTTTGTTTGCACCTTATTTCGTTGTTAGTTTTACGCTTATTTTTTTCTTTCTTCAAACCGTCACCCTCATTATTCACATAAACTAAAAACAAATACATTTTAACATGTGTGGAGTCAGTACCGCCAAGCAAATAACAGAGGTATATAAGTACTTCATAAACCACCATTCTTAAATTATACAACCATTACAACCTAACAAAAAAAAAAACAACTAGCTTCTCTCTTAAATTTGCATTATGTGTTAATATATTTAAACCTTTTTGAAACAAGAATGACAACACACATAAGTAGCGAAGTAAAATTAACACAAGTAAACCAAATAAGGAAAGAATTTAATGATAATATTCATGAAAATCTTTACATCGAATTCATTGCAAATTCACGAACAGATTTTTACCACAAAACACAGCATAACAGAATGACAGACTGACCAAATAAGTTGTAGAGTAGATGCTTCAGGGTTCATCTTGAATAGCAGTCGAGAAAATCACGTTTCTCCCATATCGTTTCTTACAAACAGACGGACGTACATTTCTAATTATAGAGAAGCTCCTGTACTAAAAACTTACAGTTATCATCGTCATTTTTTTTCTTGTGTCCATTATCCATCCATTCACTGGTGTCCGTTTCTCCAGAAGATAAGGAAACATCCGAGGACGACGAAGCTGACGAGGCCACCGCTGACCTTGGGTAAATTGTCGACAGGGACGACACTGAGTCGTTTAGATCGAAATCGTTGGCAGTGTTCTCATATTGATGAGAATGACTCTCTTGTTGTTGATCATAAAAAGACGGCATTGGTTGATTAACAAATTGTGGTGGCGCATGCTGTGGCACAATATATTGTGGTAATGTATGATCACCAAATGTGGCCATAGAGTTACCATTGTAAGCTAGGATGTGCGGGGCCATCATGTTACTTACAAAGGATTGATTACCATAAGCATCCATTTGAATTGTAGCCATGTTTTGAGGATATTGTGGGTATCCGTAGGCTGTTATTTGTGACGGCTGGGGTTGTTCTATCATGTAGGATTGTTCACAAAATGCGGTAAATGGTGCTGACCTTAACAAAGGGGGAGGGCAGTTTACCGTTTGAGGTTGAACAAAATGTGGATGATAGTTTGGTTGTTCATAATAGCCAGTTATTTGTGTTGGTTGTACCATATATGGCTGTTGTACAGGTACATAATGGTCTTGTGTCTCATAGGCTTTCATTGCAGAATCACATTCTTCTTCTTTTTCTTCAGCATTACATGCAGTTATTACAAGCAACTTTATCTTACATATTTTCTGACCTTCGTTTTAGTGACAGATAATTAACAACCCAATAACAGCCCCCCCCCTCTCACTCCCACCAAAAAATAAGTACCATGCAAAATTTAATTCTAATTTAATAAGTAAGTGTTAAAACTCGACTCAAAAACAGACCATTTTTCTGCAATTTTTTATTCTTTGAATTCCTTGTTATAACTGCACATAAATTACCAGGCTGAGAACTATTGTGTTCTTCATCAATAATCTTTACATTGTCATCTTCATTGTTTATTGATGCCTGAGATGACTGTTCAGTTGAGTTAGCTGCAAAAGCATCAACATCAATGCATTCATTGGTAGAGTGCAGTTTGTCAGATCTCTCAACCACAACTAGAAGATAAAACAAAAATGTTAGGTTAAATAGTTTTGTTTGTCTGAAAGAAACGATTTTTTTAAATTCTGGCTTCTACCCAAAATGTGGTATAATAAGAGTGGAAAATGAGCCTTGCAATATATTTTGTTCGCATTTAAAAAATTTTAAAAATTCCAAGCAGCTTTTTTCCATCTGAAGCATTTTGAATCTGAGATTAAAAAGCTTCTTTATTAAAGCTTTGAATGGCATTTTATTCTTATTCTTATTTTTGCAAAAATATCATTAACGTTTCTTTAAAAGAAAAACATTGAATTGGGAATTATTTGAAGGATAAGTAACATAATATTCTATTTAAATTTTTAGATATTTACCATTCTTTTTATCTTCTTCTAAACGATTCTTATTGACAACATCAAAATTGAATTCAACATTTAAGGATGCAGCTAGAAGTTGAATAGCTCCCACAGAAACAAAATCCTGCCAGCCAAAAGAAGAATAAATAAACATAAAATTTTGCCTTTAATAGAAATGACTAGTTGCTTCGCTCATGGCCTCTAGGAGAAAATGTTGGGGGCCAGGTTTATAGCCCAAAACAATCACAAGATATTTAAAAAGCTTAACTGAATAGTATAATTAATTTGGACTAGCATTTTCTTAGATCTTTAGCTTTTCACAAAAAAACTTGCTACTTTATATAACTGAGCTATTTGCTACGCCCCTAACCTCCTAGGAAAAAGGGGGAAGTAGCCTAAATTCACCCTAAGAAAATAAAGGAGCTTCCCAGAAAAATAAAACCCATTCAGGCCAGTAATATCCGAGATCTGTAGCTTCTGAGGGCGATTGATAGTTTAGTAAGAAAAAATGTATCAATGTTGGAAATTCTCAATCAAAGAAGGTCCAATTAAAGTTTTTGGATTCTGATATACTAATAGTAGCTACGATTAGGGTTGGCAATCCGTATCCGAATCCGCCCAATTTTTATCCAATTTTGGAATCCGAATCCGGAATCCGTTTTTAAATAGCGGATTCGGATTCTTAATTGGTAGGCTAAAATTAGCGTCTTGAGGTTTTTCTTTCAACTCCGCCTTTTTGAAGGCAAAGATTATCATCATTATTTATAATATCTTTTAAAATTTGGTTCTATTCTCGGAAGTGAATTATGGAGAACACCAAGAAAATTAATTTTTAGGACATATGTAGCACTTAAATTTTTTAATTCAAAAAAGCCTTTAAAAATATTGCTAGAATCTGAAATCCGCAAAAAAATAAGAATTTAAAATCCGCGGGAATCCACCTTTTTTTTTGACGGATTCTTTAAGAATCCGAATCTGGTCAAAAATTTTGACGGATTGCCATCCCTATTTACTATAGTTATTGTTTTACTAGTAAGCAGTTGTTTGGTTCTACGATAGATAGTTAGTTTATTCAGATTGCACAAGTGGTTGAACTGATGAAAAGTTTTTTTAATTTAATTCTCTTTTTCCTGCAGCTTTTCCAAAAGCTGTGTTGGAGAGGCCAAAATTATTTTATGAAGTTGGTTCTCCATATCTATCTTTGCAACCTACAATAAGTAAACTTTTTATGAGTATATACACAAAGGTAGAAGATTCAAATTAATAATGCGATATTTTAATCAACGTTTGTAAAAATAAAACAAAAAGAATGTCACGAAAAGTGATCAGTTATAAATAAAGCACACTATATCATATACATCTACTTACAAGGATAATTGACTACATCCATAGGTAGCGGAGCTTTGCTTTTAATAAATAGCGCATATTAATTTGTTTATACCTAGGAGTATATAATTTTATTCTGCCAGGGATCCCCAGCTAGAGGGGGGGGGGGATAAAATATGTAGGAGGTGAAAAAAAAAAAAAAAATATGTTGAAGGGGTAAAAAAATGAAGAAATAAACAGTCCTGAAAACATTTTTCACCTCCTTGGGAAGAAAAATGTGTGGGTGGGGTAAAAAATAAATAAAATAAAGAGTACTGAAACAATTTTCCATCTTTTCTTCCTCCTTGGGGGGGGGGGGGGGGGGGAGGTACTAAAATATTTTTTTAACCGGGGAAAAAAAATCTTGTGCAGAATATACAGCCCTGTTAATACCTGAACTGGATTCAGGAAGGGACACAGGTTGGCCAACAAATATTCATGAGAAGATAGGAAAACATCAACAGGAACACTTGGACTGACTTCTTCACACTAATTTCAACATAAAAATTACACATTAGCATACTTCTATTCTTTTACTTTAATGCTTGACATTTAAAGTTCTTCTTAGTGAATCTTCAAATTTGAATTAAGCAGTTTCTTGTTTTTTAGGAGGATGGTTAAAAAATAATGAAATTACCTCAAAAATGTTTAGTAGACATGAAGAAAGATTTTTCATAGAAACCAACACACTATCCACCATACAAGTGGTATTAGCTCCTAAAAAGTAGGAATTTTCATTTCTTAAAAATTGTAATATAAAAAAATTGGATTTAATCTGGCTCCATAAAGCAACCTCGAAAACGGATGATCCCACCGTTCCATAACTTTCAAGGAAGCTTAATATTGGTCAAGGGATAATTTATATCCACAAATCAAGGAATAAAAATAAATTCAGAGGCTACATTGTTTAGGACAAAGCACATAGTTGTACTAAATCACTTACCTTTAGAAATTCTTTCAATTTCCAAAGCTTGGTTGTACCTCGCACTTTCTTCCTCTTCGTTGTCAAACAAAACAACAAACCACAGCTTTTCAAAGATGAAATAGTTCTGGGCATACAAGGTTTTACAATCCATGTCTTCATGTCTGACGGGCAAGTTTTCATTTCCCTTTCTATATCAAATTAAAATTAATATCTAATTAATTTCAGAGTTACTTTACTATAAATTGATTAATTCCTTTTTCGTGGCTTATTATCATCTCTCACTACACTATACATCGCTTCTCCACCACTGTTCAACGCTATATACATTGCATTGCTTGTCTAATTTGCTAGGCTTGTTCTACACTAGAGCAGCGCGGTATAGTGGCAATTCATTGCGCTGTGTAAATAGACATAAATAATACACTAAAGGAACGTAGATAACTCCAAAAGGCTTCAAAGATGTAATTGGTTAAAATACCCACAATGGAAATTTACAAGGATAAAATTATACCATAAATTTTTATTTACCTAAGGATGAATATGCCCACATGGCAGCCATAAATAATATCAGGATAAACTATTTCTGTCTCATAATCAATAAACTTTCTAAAGACAAAAATATTCTTATTTTTTAGATTTAAATAAAATGATCTAAAAATGCAATAATTTACATTATTAAAGAACTAAAGTATAAAAGTCGATTATTAACTCTATACATAATGGTACATCAGTTAAAAATATACTTTCAAGGAAGAAGATATTTCTTTTTCTAACACTGGCAGACTCACATTCTAATGAATTAACATAAACCTATGTCACATTTTATCCTCCTTTCATGCACTTGATTTCTTAATTTTGTAGTTATTAAATTTGTACTATTACTAATAGTGATGGCAATTTTTGAGCCGGATTCGGATTCTTAAAAGAATCAGTCAAAAAATGGCGGATGTTCTCTATAATTCACTTTCGATAATCGAACCAGATTTTAAAAGATTTTATATGTAATGATGATAATCTTTACTTTCAAAAAGAGACAGTTGAAAGAAAAAATCTCAAGACGCTAATTTTAGCCCACCAATTAAGAATCCGGAATCCGCTATTAAAAAACGGATTCTGGATCCGGATTAAAATATTGGCCCAAAAATTGGGCGGATTCCGGATCCCGGATTGCCAACCCTAATTACTAACCTGTATAACAGATGATAATCATGTTCTCCTATGAGTGTGGCGCAAGGATAAGTATTTTAGTAAAAATTAATAAAGGGGTCATTTAAATCACGTATTTTTCGTAAAGTTAAATGTACCTAACGTTTTAGTTAAACGCTCTTATTACGTCAAACTGTTCTTAATTATTACCATCTATAATACAAAGTTGCTTGATGTCTGTCCGTCCGTCCGTCTGTCCCTTAAGATCTCGGTAACCTTTGAACCGATCAAATTCTACTCTTCAGGGTATATACCTACCTATTAGTCCTATGGTGGTTTTAAGCTATTTTCTTGGGGGGTGGGACACCCCCAACCCCCCAAAAAACAAAAAAATCCCCCCCCCATTTTTTTTTTTTTTTTTTGCTGAAGATTTCCTTGGTCCTTTATGTTTTGTAGAAGATTTCCTTGGTCCTTTATGTTTTGTAAAAGATTTCCTTGGTCCTTTAACGAATTTCGCCTTAATTTTTTTTATCACCTCTTGGGGCAAAGCCCCTAGAGGCTAGGGGCGAAGCCGCTAGTATGATATATATTAGTTGGTTATAATTAAGAACAGTTTGACTTAATAAGAACATTTGACTAAACCGTTACACACAACTTTACGGAAAATACACGAAAAAATTACCCCCTTTGTTCAAAGTTATTTAGGTTCAGGAGCATCTTATCATTAAAAGCAGTGTTTCGGAGCCGGAGCCGGGAGCAGCAACATTTTTGGTGGAGCAGGATCCGGAGCCGTATTTTTCGTTAAAAACGGCTCCTGCTCCAGATTAGCTAAAAATGTTTTTTAAAGTAATACCATAATTTGGCAACGGTCTATTTCCATATAATAAACTGAAAAACTATTGTTACTTAACAAATAGACACACATCCTTCTACTTTTATATAGCTTTAATCAAATTAAAGCAAAATATTCTATATTATTTATTTTATTTTATCAAATTCAATAATGAACAAAAATTGATATATTAATTTTTAGGTAGGAGCCGGAGCCGCACCAAAATTATACGGCTCCGACACCCTGATTAAAAGTGTCCTAAATTTTTTCTTATTTTAAACATATCCCCTGGCCTTCAAGTTTATAAAATTGCGCAGCAAGATGATTATTGTCCATACAACTTTGATCCACAAGAAGCCATTGGCGGAGTCCTTTAGCCGCTTCTTCATCATAGTCTTTAGCAAGCTCCTATATGAGAGAACTATTACTACTAGCTGTTAATAATCTACAACATATCTATACCACTTATAATCAAATCCAGAATTTAAAATACATTCAATATCGCGGCACTTTATAATATTTTTTGATATTTCTTTTTCTCGGGGCGATTTCTCTTGGGAGGGTGATGGTAACCTCCCCCAAAATAGTTATAAACCTTACCAGGATCTATAAGAAGCTGCAATGTAAAGGAGAACCATATCGGTTCAGCAGTTAGCGAGATCCTTCAGAAAATACAGACAGACAAACACAGATCCTGTCACTTTCATTTTAGGATTATATTAACAAAAGACAATGAAACGCCAATAATACCGATAGATTACAAATTGCTAACCTCATAATCCGATTTCATTTGGTCGATATCAAAGATTCTATTCTGTACTTGACACTCATTCTGAACTAGAACCACCTCTGTTTCTAGATGTATTATAAAATTATTTCTCGTATTTATTCGAATCCGGTGGATAGGAACCGGTTCTCATCCATACAAAAAACTATGTCTAGCATCGTATTATATCCAGCTTTCTACGAATATAAAAATGTATAATCATAAGATTAAAACCAGTTCTTTTTAGCCGGTGCTTTCGGCACCTCGGGGCTAAAAAACTAGTTTTAATCTTATAATTGTACATTCTATATGCCCGGAAAGCCGTTTATAATACGATGCGAGAAATAACTATTATCGTATCGTATTATAACCAGCTTTAAGCGGACATAAAAATGTACAATTATAAATCAAAACCATTTTTTTTGCCCCGAGATTCCGGAGGCACGGGCTAACAAAACTGGTCTTAATCTTATGATTGTACATTTTTATATTAGTAGAAAACTGGATATAATAAGATGCTATACATAATTCTTCAGTACGGCTGAGAACCGATTAAATTCCTCTGGATCAAAACCAGATCAGAACCGTACTGTTGATTCATGAATTGAAAAGTTCTTGTAAATTTTAACAGGCAGAAAAGAAAAATAATAGGATTAAGTCCCTTTTTTAATATAAAACTTGTATACAAAATTAAGGTGTAATTTGTTGAAATAAAAACATCCCTGTGATAGAATTATGTTTATCTCCTTTATTGATATATTTCTCTGTGGCCAAAATTTTCACATCATCAGTTTCATCCATTTCTATCTCGTTTTCATTTCTTAGTTCTTTTGCTAAAGTTGTTGGGTCATCAGTATCATTTGGTTTAATTTCATCGTTGTTCATGTTCATAAATGTTTCTTTTTCATCTTTTTTAATGTAGCTGTCAATTTCATCTATATTCTTGGCTACAATTTCATTTCCTATTTTCTTTTCTTCAATTTTCTTATTTTCATCTTTTTGTTTACTTTCATGGGCTTCATTAGTTTTTGCTGCGGCGTCATTCATTTTTGTATGAGCTGCTTTATTATCTGTGGATTGTTGTGTAATTGGACCAAATTTCAGTATCTTAGCAAGAAGTTTATCTCTATAAAAAATACTTTTTGGATTTTGTAATAAATAAATAAAATTTCTTATAAAGAAGAACATGATAAAAACACGAAAGAAAACAAAATGTTTGATACATTTGTGACTTTTTATTATAATTTCAACTGCACTTGTTTTTTATGTAGATTATTCCAAGCAAAAAGTTCCTTGTTTTTGACGATTCTTTAGGTTTTTCTTCCACTTTATAAAACCTAAATATTAAGAACTCGAAATAAAATTACTTAATTCTTATAAAAAAGCAACAGGATCTGTGTCGGTACCAAATGATATTATTACCGCGGAATCGTTATGGTTCTTTTTTACAGTGTAACTTCTCATAGGTCCTGGGTTAAACTATGTTGGTGGAGGGTTCCACCACCCTAATAAGAGAAATCTTCCATAGAAAAAATGACACCCCCCCCCCCCCCAATTTTGAACTTTCTAAGTAAATTCAGTTATCAAATTTTAAGAAAAGGAGGATGGAGCCGAAGATTTTTAATATTAAATATACGTCGGACCTCTAAAAGGTTCATCTATAAGGCTTGTCGGACGTGGTGGGTTTAATGTTTCATGATAAAATTTAAGTTCCATTGTCCCTAAATTCCTAATTTAACCTGAAAGTAGTTTCTGGACGTCTGTTCAAACAAGGCCAGATCTCTAGGAAGGGTTTCTCACAGGAAACCTCGTAACTGTTCAGGTCTAGGCCCTCATCTGATTCTGATGTTTGTTTAATTGGACTCTAAAATGATTGTATAGATTTCCAAATAATGGTACTGCTAAAAACCAAGATCCAGTTACCTTTTCAACTCCCAAATCAATAAAGACAGGGTTTCGGATCCGGATACGCAAGGATCCGCATATTTTTGAGTCCAAGGATCCGGATCTGCATTTTTTTGCGGATCCGGATCCGGCTCCTTGGACTCAAAAAAATGCGGGAAAAATGTTAAAATCTACCTAAATTTATATAAAATTTCAGACATTCTCTTGATGAGAGCCAATCTTTAAGGTTTAGGTTCAGACTTGATAAGTATTTTTGACTTCGAATTAAAGAATAAATATTTTTGAAAAATTTGGTGATTTTATTTTTATTGTCAAGGATCCGGATCCGGATCCGCACTGACCAAATTTGAAAGATCCGGATCCGCAAAAAATCAATGCGGATCCGAAACACTGAATAAAGCAATTATATTTCTATTGCAGGTTAGTTTATCTGGGACATTTATAAAGCGGAGTTAAGAAAAGGGAACCTTACTAGGGGTCTAAAGAGATACAACAATGGCCGATAAATTGATGTAACTTAATAAACCAAAAAATCAAAATCCATTAAAAGTCCCCTAAATTGTTAAGCCAGCGAATAAGAAACTATATTTTAAAACTTTGGGAACTAGTGTAATAAACAGCCAATTGTCCCTCCTCTCTCTCTAGAACCTTAAACAAAAAATTTTAACCTTTTTTGGAGGGGAAGTAAAATGCACAATTTGAAAAACAGTCCCGTCACTAGTCTCCTTAGATTCATACTTAGTAGTTGATTCTTCTCTCTTGGTTTTTGGTTTCATAAAAACACTTTCTGGTTCTAAAATATAACGTGAAATGTTTTTTTTTATAAAAATTATGACAGGGGTGTATATTCTGCATGGGATCGCCGGCTCAGGGGGGGGGGGGGAATAAAAAATAAGTGGTTGCAGGGAGAAAAAAATGTAAAAATTAAGAAAACTGAAAACATTTTTTCCATTTCGCCCCCCTCCTTGGTTAAAAAAACTAAAAAAAATGTGTGGTAGGAGGGATAAAATAAATAAAATATAGAGTTCTTTAAATATTTTTCTATTTCCCCCCCTACTTTTAAAGAAAAATCTAGGGGGGAAAAAAATAAAAAAATTTGTAGCAGGGAAAAAAAAATAAATCTTGTGCAGAATATACACCCCTGAATTATGATAAAATCCACACAAGCTCAGCTCAACAAACCTGACGGACAAACGAATATATTTAGCAAATATATAGTGACTGAACTATTTAAAAAACAGAATCTGAATGTATTATTTTAAATTTACAAAATTATCATGTCTTCAAATTAGGGTTGGGCCAGATACTTTTTTGGCCGGATACCGGATATCCGGCTGATTTCAAATGCCGGATATCCGGCAAATATCCGGTTATCCGGCCAAATTACCGGATATCCGGCCGGATAACCGGCCAAGTTACCAGATATTAAAGTAGTAAAAAAAATTTCTTCAGAAATCTTATATAAATTTACATAAAGTTAAACTTATTCAAAAAAAATATTCTTCTAGCTTCAATTGTAAGAAAATTATAGCCATTTAAGATTTTAAAAAGCAGAGATTTTTGGTGTAAAGTATAAAAAATTATAGAGCCGGATAGTTTCAATATCCGGTATCCGGCCACACCGGATATCCGGCCCAACCCTACTTCAAATAGTCGCAAGTAAAACATTTGAACAAATCCTTGTTATAGAGCATGCCTTTGCCCATCTACTAAAAGTACCTTTATTTTTTAAAGAAACCTCATCGCCTGGAGTTTTTCTGGTTGTCAAATTTAATGGTTCAGTTTGATCTTCTTGACTTTCAGATGTGTGTGAATAGTTATTTTCAAGTATTTTATCATCTTGAACATCATCTTTATTAGAAACAGAATTCTCATCTTTTAACTTTTCGTTTTCCTCAGTTATTTCAGTACATCTTGGAACTTGGATATTTCTCTCGGCGTCATTTATTTCCAAATCATATTTCACTTTTTTACAAGGGCTCTGGGGATAATTGAACTCAGAAAATGAAAATGATGGTAGATTTGGTGTACTTAAAGACTGTGAAATACCTCTTCTTTTCTTTCCGCTTAAAATATTTTATTGTCAGAATATTCAAATATTCAAAAATATTTCTTCTGCAGTTGATTATTTAAATTGGGGCATACAAAAAGCGTCCTCCGAAAGGGGACTAGGCACGAATGAGGGCAGTGGGCAAGTTATGTATGTAAATCACCTTCCAGCAGTGATGTGAAATACCAGGTTTTTGTGAAATGTAGTGAAATAAAGAAAAATTTAAGTTCTAGCACTATTTTATGTTTATAAAGAAAAAGTCGTTGAAATAGCATCGAATTTTTCAATGGGCAAAAATACAAAACTGTCACTGTTCATGTAATTACAAATCACCACCCTTTTTGCTAAATGTTTATATATCCAATTAAAATTTAAAAGCTTGTGAAAAAATAGATTAGATGTCTTAAGGACATAGCCTGTAGGAATAATGCTAGAGAGTATCAGCAATACAAATATTTGACAATAAAATACTTTTTGCTTATCCAGTGTTCTAATTTCATTTTATTTTCATTTTTCTTCATTTCTATAACATCAGGACTAAGCTTCTTTTTATCATCTACTGTTAATGGAACATGTTTATTAACATCAACTAGAACTTCTGACAAAGGATTATTTTGATCTGAATTAATTTCTTGATGTTGGGTATTATTATTTGGTTTTTGCTCACTTTTCAGATCATTGTAGTTATAAAGATCTTTACTATCTATGACATAAGAGACTATTCACGAAAATATTTTATTATTTATGTGATGCTAAAAAAAATAAGTAATAATCCATGAAAATAAAAAATGTAAGACTTTGGTATTTTAAAAGATGCAACACCCTCCCATCTTTTCTTTACACATTTTAGTTCAATAATAATTTTCGTGAATGTTTCCCTTTTTCAGATGTTATCTCTGTTGATTCTTCATTTTCCTTTACACCAGCTGACAAATCTTGTTGTGAGTTGGATTCGCTAATATATTTAGTTTCAGTTTGGTTATCATTGCTTATATTTTCTTGACTGTTATTAGTACATTCAGCATTTGTCCTCGATAGTAGTTCATTTTTAGTTATTTTCTCTGATTGTTCGCATTCATTTGCAATGTGATTTTCTTCAAATGTAAAACTACTATTGTCCTGAATTCGGATTTCATCTTCTTTGATGGATGTTTTTTTGCCGATACAGAAATCATGACTGCAAGGTGATTCTCTTACTTTAAACGATTCAACGATGTCGTATACAATATTTTCAGAGATTTGTAAAGCTTCAGATTTAAAAATAATCTCACTGTTAGCTTCGATTATTTCATTTTCCACTTTAACCTCATCTGCAATAGTTAACTGAGTATCTCTCATCCAAATTGCATTTAAGATTCCGTCAGTAATAGACTCAGTTACAGTAGCTGCTTCTGTATCAAGATTAAGTTTAACTTTATGAATGGCCATATCCATTATTTCCTCAATAAAAGTATCGATGACTAGCTGTCCACTGCCGACCTTTTCGAGGCTACAAATAGGACTGGGACAATTTGATTTATTGATGACGGAGTAGTCTATCAGCTCCACATCTTTAAGATCCTTAATATTATCGCCAGAGAGACAATCTTCTTGAACATTGTCATCAACACTTGAGTTGTCATCAGAATTATTAACGAACATATCGTCATCAATCTCGGGTGAACTCAGATGGAAATTTGCTTTCTCAAGTGCTTTCCGCAAGTCAAGTTGTTTGGCCTTATTTGGCTTGCTGGGCCTAATATATGCCAAGAATCAGTTTTACTAGCAGAATAATTTAAATTATGCAAAAAAAGAATAACGGCAAACATAAATAAGCTCCTTAATTGATTGTGGCCTTTAAAACTTGCTGGCAACAATTATAGAGCAGCTACTTTCTCTTAAAACAAAATTAAATTATAATTTGAAAGCAAAAGCAAAAAACTGTAAATTCTTCCTGATAATTTGAGAAACTTCTTCATCATAAATATTTGAATCTTTATCTTTCTCAACTTGTTCAACTATTTTACAATTTTCAGACAACTCTTCTAGCTTGTCAAAATCAAGTTTCATTATGTTGAAGTTCTTATATTTCTTGTTGATATCAAAAGTATACAGATTTGCATCTTTCCTTAAATCTTGAAAAACATTTTAAATAACATACAAAGAAATAAGTATGTATATGTTACTTAACACAAAAAAAGTTTTTCTTGTAATTTTAACAAAAAAAAGTTTTTCTTGTAATTTTAACAAAAAAAAAGACTAGGTACACTAAGAATTCTACATAATTTTTCTGATTTAGGAAATTGTGATTTTCTCGGCTGATATTTTTTGTTAACCTACCCCTGTTGCCTATCTTATCATTTATTTTTATTTTTTCTCCCCACTTTTTAAGGAGCACTGAACAAGAGCTGGAATCTTAAAATCATTTTAGTGGTGAGCCAGATCGGGGTGAGCCAACTTTCCACCAATGAGAGCACAGCATTTTATGAAATGCCGCGCTGTGATTGGCTGAAATTCGGCTCACTCCGATCTGGCTCACCACTAAAATGATTTAAAGATCCAGCTCTGCTCTACCTCACTTTGTCCCTTTAACCATCCATTATGTTTGTGCCTCGCTATTTTTATATAATTTTTAATCCTACATAAATATTCTTTTTATGTTTTTTAAACCTGTGATCTGAAATTGAGATGATTCTGGTAATATGGCATTGACCTTCATTTTAATAATATTAATAAATATGGCCACTTGGTGTCATAAAAAAAGAACGATTGCATTTAATTGCAGGGGTGTATAATATTATATTCTGCAAAAGATTCATTTTTTTCCCAACTCTTAATTTTATTCATATTATCCCCCCTCTTGCATATTCTTTTAGTTTTTTACACCAAGGAGGGGAGAATAAAGGAATAAATGTTTTTAGTTCTCTTGATTATTACATCCCCTACCCCCTAACCACATATTTTTTACCCCCCCCCCCCCTCCCCTTAGCAGGGTCAATTTTGCAGAATATATACCCCTGTCTAATTATCTAAAAGGTTACTGGACAATTTTAAAATATTTAACTAATTGGTAAAAAGATGTTATTTCTTTCTTTCATATATAAAATGTTACGTTAATGTCAAGCTGATGATTAATATTATGTTTCCTGTACAGAGTTTTCAGTTTCTTTAGGAAAACACCACTCCGGCCATGATACTGATAACAGGCTTTCAAAATATGTTTTACCAGTCACAAGCCTTTCATAGATCTAAAAATGTAAGGTTCAAATAAAATAAAAAATGCTTTCCAAAGGAAAAATTTAATGCAAGCCTTGCCAACAAATAGCAAAGCAAAACAAATCAGCAAGTATTTTTTTCAAAGAAAATATACTTTCTTTTATCGTATTCATTCGAAACCGATTAATATCTGGTGGTTAAAAACCGGTTCTCATCCATACGAATAAACTATGTCTAGCATCGTATCATATCCAGTTAATACGAATAAAAAAATGTACAATCATTTAAAACCATTTTTTTAGCCCCGAGATGCATTGTACATTTTATATCCATGGAAAGCTGTTTATAATACGATGCAAGAAATAAATAATAACTTTTATTAAAAAGTTTAACCAATTACATTAGACAACAGCAATTTTCCTTTAATTCTGACTTTGAAGTACCTGCTCCACTAATACTTTCAGTTTTTCAATATAAAACCAAAAGGGTGATTTTGACAAGGAAAAATAAACACCAACCTTCGTAGCCTTTGGATTTGCCAGCAGCTTCAACTCTACATCTCTTTGATTTGTTGGGTCAAGGTTCAGAAAGCCACCATAACTATTTGTAGGTCTGGTACTATTGAGACTTATATTACTAAAAATTATCATTAAATTAAAAATATCATGAGCACTTTGATCCTCTTTTATTTAAAAATGAGGGTTTTACAGTTTTCCTAACACTCACGCCCCCCTCCCCCCCTCGTTTGCAGACGGTTGGACATGGAAATGCCCTAAAGTGAAAAGGCTTTACTTTAAAAATGATCTAAATTATTATTTAAAACACTTACCAATCCTCGGTGCTGTATATTTAAATAAGATAAAACATGTTTTACAGAGAAAATTTATGATAAAAATTTAAGCCTTTTTGTTATTTGAATTACTTAAGGGATATTTAAAACGAAGAATAATGATAAGATTATAACCCAAACAAATTCTAATATTTTTATTAATCGTCCTAACATTTTACCTGGTTAATACCCCTGGATGTTTGATAACGTAGAGTCAACCCTTTATAATGCATCCAGGGGTGTATATTCTGCACAATATTTTTTTTTTCCCCTGCTACAATTTTTTTTTTTTTTCTCCCCTTAGATTTTTCTTTAAAAGTAGGGGGGAAATAGAAAAATATTTAAAGAACTCTATATTTTATTTATTTTATCCCTCCTACCACACATTTTTTTAGTTTTTTCAACCAAGGAGGGGGGCGAAATGGAAAAAATGTTTTCAGTTTTCTTAAGTTTTACATTTTTTTCCCTCCAACCACTTATTTTTTATTCCCCCCCCCCCCCCCCTGAGCAGGAGATCCCATGCAGAATATACACCCCTGAATGCATCCCAAAGCACTAACATCTAAACTATTGCAGACAACTAACCCTTGAATTGCACGAATTTTATATGGAAGTTTAAATAAGTCGTGCCTGTTTTTGGCAAAGGCATAACCCCCATATTGTTATTTATAATTTTGCGTAATTGACATAGAAATCTCGTAACGCTTTTAGTTATGATGCGGGGATGCGCTACGCTAAAGGTAACGGGTTTTAGCAAAACATTATTGGTAATAGTGTTTAACTATTAAGATTATAAAAAAAACATGGTTTATTCCTGTATAAGTAATCAATGCATCCATACTGAGAATATGAATATGATAGAGTTGAAACTTGGCTGTCAAAGAGTGGTATACTATCCCACAGGGTCTCGTCATCTAGGATTCCAAAATTCTTCACATCTGGAAATTTTTCCCTCAACTAACAATAAAATTTATATACTTTTAAAGATTTTCACACGGAATGAAAAATAACTAAATAAGGAGAACCATGGGTTCAGCAGTAAGCGAAAGCCTTCAGGAGAGAAGACACACAGACAAAAATCCTGTTGCTCAACAAAAGTCTAATGGATGCCTAACAAAAGCTGAGGCTTTGCTTTAATTTATATATAACTTATCCAACGTTCCCTACAAGCATGTAATGATAGTGAGCAGCTTAACCAATTTTCTTTTTATGGTGTTGTGTTAATCAGATCACAGACGCATTTCCCGAAAATCAAGGACCATAATGCTCAGCCATAAAAGAGATCTTAAGAGTAAAACATACATACAAGAACTTTAGCATTTGAAAAGGTGCCTTACCCTGAGTAAATCATCTTGAATATCATATTCCTCTGGATCTATATCTTCAGAACTCAGATATTTGAAAGCCTCGAGTAAAACCTTTAGAACACCAGAGTCTTGGGCCCTAACAATAAATCTATTAATGGTCATACCAGCTTTTGTGCCATAAGAAACCTCTAGGGGCACTTGAAGTGGAAAAAGTCGACATCGGATCATTTTCAATTTTATTTAAATAAAAAAACTTTGTGGGGCGATTTCTCTTGGTATACAGGGCGACCACTCCGAAACCAAAAAAATATAGTATTTTTATAGTATATTTTTTTAATCCATATAGTATATATAGTATATTTTTTAAAACTCATATAGTATGATATAGTATGGGACTTAGAATTATTTAGTAATACATAGTATATACATTATACATCATCAATAATAACTCAAAGCATAGCTGTTATCAAAGCAATTTCACATATAAGGGGCTTACTCTGTGATTATTAGGCAAGGTATCAATGTGAGATTATAGGTTATTTAGGATAAAAGTTTACTTTTGGTTAGTATTTCACATATTAATCATTTTTTGGATAGGTCTCAGGTTCAGGTGCTGCAGGCTATCTGGAAAGGTAAAAAAATTTGGATTTCTGTTTGAAGAGTTAGTTAGAGATTAACTTATAAAACAAAATATGCATCTTTTTGGATGTTATTAACATAAATGAAGAAAAAAATAAAATAGTCCTCCAAGTTCTGGTCTTGCAGGCCTCCAGGTCCACTCTGGACAGGTTATAGATATTTTTTTATTTGAAGAGTTAGAGGCCAACTAATAAAACAGAATATGCATCTTTTTGAATGCTATTAACATATCTGAAGAAAAAATTAAAATCGGCCTCTAAGTTCTGGTCCTGCAGACTCTGGACAGGTATAAATAAAACTTCCCTAATTGAACAGTTAAATTTATTAAACAAAATGAGCTTATATTTGGATGTTCTTTATATATTTGAAAGAAAAAAATAAAATTGGCCTTCAGGTTTAGGAGCTGCAGGCCTCCAGGTAGACTCTGGACATGAATAAAATAAAAATTTTAAATTTAAGGAGTTAGAGGTTTATTAAACAACATAAGCATTTCTATAGATGCTATTTATATGTTTAAAGAAAAAATGACAATCGACCTCCAGGTTTGATGCTGCAGGCCTCCTGGTGGACTCTGGACAGGAAAAAATCAAAATTTCTTATTTATGTAGTTAGAGATTAGTTTATAGAACACCATAAGCATCTTTTTAGATGTTATTTACATATCTGAAGAAAAAATACAAGGGGGGGGGGAGTGTTCTGACAAATTTGCGTAAACCTGGTATTTTGGCTTTATCTTTGGACTGAGAGGATAGGTTATTAAAGATAAAATCATTCTTATATGATGAATTTTCCCAAGTTTTATGATTTTTTGGATAGGCCTCCAGGTTCCGGAGCTTCAGGCCTCCAGGTTCCGGAGCTCCAGGCCTCCAGGTGGTCTCTGTACAGGTAAATGAAGAAAAAAATTTTTTTAAGAGTTAGAGTACATGTTTTTTTTCTTCAAATATGTGAATAACATTAAAAAAGAAGCATATTTTGTTTTATAAGTTGACCTCTAACTCTTAAAAAAAAAATTTTTCATTTTTACTTGTATAGAGACCACCTGGAGGCCTGGAGCTCCGGATCCTGGAGGCCTATCCAAAAAATCTTAAAACTTGGAAAAATTAATCATATAAGAATGATTTTTTTTTAATAACCTATCCTCTCAATCCAAAGATAAAGCCTATTTACCATGTTTACGCAAATGTGTCAGAACTCCCCCCCCCCCCTTGACCTCCAGGTCAAGGTGCTGCAGGCTTCCATGTAGACTCTGTCCAGAGAAAACCTGGAGGCCTGAACTTGAACTCTTCAAATTAAAAATTTGAGTCTTTTACCTGTCCTGAATGTACCTGAACTTGGATCCTGATATGTTAATATTATCCAAATAAATGCATATTATGTTATATAAATAGACCTCTAACTCTTCATATAAGAAATTTGATTGTTTACCTGTTCAGAGTGGACCTAAAGGCCTGCAGGACCTGAACTAGGAGGCCGATTTATATATTTTCTTCAGATATGTTAATAAGATCCAAAAAAAATACATATTCTGTTTTATAAGTTGACCTCTAACTCTTAGAATAAGAAATTGATTTTTTACTTGTCCAGAATGGACCTGGAGGTCTGCACGGCCTGACCCTAAGGGCTAATTTTCAATTTTTTTCAGATATGTTAATAACATCCAAAAAGATGCATATTCTGTTTCATAGGTTGACCTCTAACTCATCAAACAAAAAAATTTGAATTTTTACCAGTCCAGAGTTGACCTGGTGGCCTGCAGGACCAGAACTTTGAGGCCAATTTTATTTTTTTCTTCAGATATGTTAATAACATCCTGAAAGATGCATATTTGGTTTAATAAGTTGATCTCTAAATTTTACAATTTTTTTACTTGTCCAGAAACCACCTTTTTCCTACCTGAACCTGGAAACTTATCCAAAAAAATATTGAATATAAGTGAACTACTACCCAAAAGTAAGTTTTTGTCCCAAATACCCTATAGTCTCACATTAATACCTAGCCTAATAATCACTAAGTAAACGAAAGTGGTAAAACTTACCCCTCACCCTTAAGTTAACTCTATGAAAAATAACTGATATTTATATCATAATCACAAACAAAAATATATTTTAAAGGATTTTCTTCATCTTTATGCATTTTAGTCGTATCACAGTATCTTTTGAGCCCCCCGCAGGGGCTAGAAATAAGAGAAAACCTACTGTGAAAATAAGACAAAACGCTCCTTAAGAGGCGTTGTCACAAAACTGGCAATATTAGTTTTTTTGTTATATAAATGTAATATTATATAGTATATATAGTAAATTTTGGTCAAGTAAAGGTTAAAATATATAGTATATATAGTAAATTTTGGTCATATAGTATGATATAGTATCCAAATTCATCCTATATAGTATAAATAGTATATATAGTATGCAGTGGTCGCCCTGGGTATAGTTATAAAACTTTCCAGGACCTATAAGAAGGCACACTGTAATGGAGAACCATATAGATTCAGCGGTAAGCGAGATTTGTTGGGACAGACAAGACACAGTGGTGTCCCATAGTGTAGTGGTTAGCGCAATACGCTGTGGTTGGGAGAAACCGAGTTCAAGTCCCCCCATAGACTTTGCACTTGGTTGACAAATGCTGTCGCAATTTGTCAGATTATAATCACGCAGCCTTCCCCTTAGATTGTAAGGAGGGAGATTTGTAGGAAGTTAGGATTCTACCAATCAAGCAGCTTTAACCATGCTTTCCCTCGTCCATGCTCCTCGAATGAGAGTGCCATTAATTAGGGTGACTTAATATGGAACACCTGCCAAAACTCTAGGCCAGGGTGAGGTAATAATTGAGTAGCTTCCACGAGAATTGCGGGTCAGCTTGTAATGTAACAAGAATACAATCAGCTGTGCGCAAAGCTTACCAATCTAAGATTGGCCAAAGGATTCTCATTTTCAGTCTCATTGTGCATATGAGTCCTAACTTCAGAGAAGCAGGGCTACAACAACAGACAAGACACAGATCTTGTTACCTTTAAGTAAATTCACTCAAGGAAAGTTTGGTTCGAACTCGATGAAAAACTTATCTTATATTTCTATCCAATTATAGCGAGCGGTGATAATCTAAGTTATTTATTACACGTATTATTAACAGCTTTCCGCGGATAGAAAAATAGATTAATTCAAGTTTTGTTGACCCTGAGAGGCCGAAGGCACGGCATAACAAAACTTGTATTAATATGATTCTTATTTAATAATTCGTAGAAAATTGTCTATAATACGAAATGATTTTTGATATTTCAGTATGGTTTAAAACCATTTCTAGTCCAGTGTATACTGATCGGTTTCGAACTAAACTGGGATTTATTAAATTTAATAATTTACAGAATATACTCTAAACTATCCAATCCAAAATAGATAATAATTGAAAATCTCACCTTTCTTTTATCAATGAAAGGCAATCATTAGGTCCGTGAAAACAAATAGTAAATTCTTCAATCTGTTTTCTGTCCTTCAACCGCTGAATTATTTCAAAAAAATATAAACAAAAAATATTTTGGAAACAAGGAGGATGACACAGGAATAAGGTATAACCAACAAGCAAAATAAATCTAAAATAATATTTGGGGGGCAAATGGAGAGGTAGTCAATTTTACGATGTGTTGCCCCCCCAACGACAGCTGAAAAACACGTATAGGTTTCGTGATTTTCTTCTGAATTAATTTCGTTATTGGTATGAGCTGAGGATGACATCATTAAAAGCGTATCAATGAGTATAGCCAACACCTATTATAAATAAAATCTTGAAAATACCAAAGTGCCAGATTCATAAGATTATGGTTGTACTATTATACCATTAATCAATGATAGAAAAGGTTCATTATTTGTTTTTGTTTACATTAGTAAGAAACGAATACAAGTAATACTAAAATTATCGAACTCTAGCTCAGTTTTTTTCTCATGTCCTCCATAATTTGTATATTCCGTATGCTACAATTGAATAAATGCATCGAATTATGTGCTAACAAACAAAACGACAAACATAGCTCAAAGCAGGCTTTAATTTAGCAGATATTAATCAGTCTCGAAGACATAGTGGAACACATATTTCACTGCAAAATTACTTATAGTTTACAGGGGGGGGGGGGGGGGATGTAGTGACTTGTGCCACGACATACCAGCAATTTTATTTTGGGTGCTACTCCCTTGGTTTTAGAAATACTTTTAGAGATAATTAGTGACCCAGCCCAAATGATTTTACCCAATTATCTCTAAAACCAAGGGAGTAGCACCCAAAATAAATAAATTGCTGGTATGTCGTGGCACGAGTCACCGCATCCCCCCCCCCCCCCATTTATATAGAATTTGCAACAAAAACGATGGTTTTGAATTCAAATGGTTACCTTTAACTCGAAGTAGTCAACAAATGTGTCAGAAAAACAAGATATTGGTATCATCATTTTTTTTAAAGTAAGTTCATCTAACATTTACACGACCAATAATAAGCTCAATATTTTTAGTTATAAAAAAATACTATTTGGTGATTTTATTTTTTTAAGCTGAAAATATTTATTAAACATACAATACATACTGAATCTATTTTAAGAAAAAAATTTAATAAGGCAAATTAAAAATGGCAATAAATTTAAATATTTCATCACATTAAAACATAATAAAAACAGATAATTTTGAAGTCTGGGTCAGATTGAAACAAACAAAAATGATAACATATTCTCCACAGATAATTTTTAATATTAGATAGTAAGTTAATAGATACAATATAATTAAATAAAACAGAATTAGTTGTCAGTCATATAGGTCACTTCTTAATCACACATAATATTTTTAATCATAAATTGTCCAATATGTCAGTTCATATAAAAATATAAGGATCTGGTGCAGTTCACGGTAAAATATTCATGATCTCCAAAAGCATACGAACTTGAAAGGCTGCTAACTGCTAAACGTACATGTTTTTTCCTCACAGCGTTATAAGCAGCAGAAGAATGCCTATTAACACTGAAATAGTTGTGATCCATTAATACACAAGGCAAGCTCGACCATAGAAAACGCGCGAAAAAATAAGACTTATTCGCGCATTTATGTGCGCTGCGAGGTACCTGTGCGTGCATTTTTGAGCATTGGCTATTTCAGATTATTTATAGCCCTTATTTTGCCGATATCACAATTATGTTCGAACATATTATATAAGTTCAGTCGTTAGGCCATTAGCAGCCTTTAAGATTATTACTTTTTGGGAGAGAATCGATTCCAGCAATATTTTACTATGCACTGCACCAGATACGAATGAAATATATTTAGTTAAAACCAGTTAAATTAAGTTGCTTGTTAACTTTGCGAGTCTTCTTCTCAACCTAAAAAAAAATATATTTTATATATGTATACAATTTATAACTGATATAAAATATCCGGCGAAACCCTCATCTAAGCAGGCTAATATTTAATAAAACTTGTTATCATTCACTCATTTCGTAAATCATTGACCATAAAAAACGTAGAATCTTTTGTAGCCTTTGAACTACAAAATTAGCAAATACATTTTTTAGATCAGAGACTTAAAACAATCGCTGAAACGTATAAAGAGGTAATTCACCTCCTTTTTTTCTCAACTTATTTAAGCTTAATAGGTTAAATAAAGAGTAGAAACTCACAGCAAGGATAGGGTCCTGCAGGGTAAGATCCACCCGCAGGGGCTAAAATAATTTTCCTCTCTTGTTCGTCACGAAATAAGTTTTAGTAAAAATTAAATATTCAATGACATGATCTAAGAAAAAAAATATTTCATAGAGAGAGAAACGATTATTGTAGAGATATCGTAAAACCAAGTGGTTTGTACATTTAGAAACATCTTATAAAGCGCTTTCTACAAAGTTAATAGGAGGCTTAATTAAATTGAATTTTATATCTATCATCATTTTAATCCTTTTATCTCAACAAATACAGCCAAAACTTAAGAAAAATTTCAGAAATTCTGAGTTTTGTGTTATTTTCAATTTATACCTATTCCTAACAGGTATTATGCTAACTAGGTGTTTTTATTAAACTAAACATTTGGTATTAAGGGGTCTCTACAATAATCGTATCTCACTTTATAGAATAGCCTTTTCTAAAATCTTAGACAGATTGCATCACCTTACAGCAAAATTAAATAGTACTACCTTTTTATCTGGTAACTGGATTAAAGGTGAGGTTTGAAGTTTATACATGCTTGTTGATGTAAGAGGAGAAAATGTCTTCGCCTTTATATCCGCTCTGGGTGAACCTGGTTCCCCCGTCCGGAGGCTGGCAGGAGAGCCTCGCCAAGGAGAATAATTTGTATCTTTAACTGGGGATACGTCCGGAAAATCGTATTCGTCATTTTCTTTGCTATATAAATTTGAACTTTTACACGGGGACCTCATAAATTTAACAGGTGACCTCATGGCTTTGACTGGAGAAATAACGGTTTCTGCCACCCAGGTGTCATTCTTTTCACTCAAAGCTCCGCCAACTAGGGTCTTTGTTCGCTTCAGTAAAAGCTTTGGTGTTCTTGGAGTGTCTGATGATTGCGGAGCATTCTCTTTTCCTGGCGTTCCAAGGTCTTCTGAATCCTTAGGTCGCCTCTAAAGAATATCAAATATCATTAAAAAAAGGAATTGAAATTTCTTGGAAACATACATTATAAGAAGTATTTTGGTATATTTGACACATATTGCATGCAAAAAATTCTGTCAGAGTTAAAATGAAAAAAAGATTAATATCTTTTTTAAAATAACCAATGTGACTGTAAGGACAAGCTGTAAAAATTGTTATTTATGTAATTACAGGTTTTTTTTAATTACCCGGATTAAAGATAATCAGATTATCTGAAAATTATTATATGTATTACAAAAGAGAGGGCAAACATACAGTTTTTTTACGAAGAGGACAGACTCAATCTATAGAGTAGCTAAGATATATAAAAATAAAGGAGTACTAACCTTAGGAGAATCCCAAATCATGCTATTCAATTTACTGGGAGACACTCCAACTTCCTTTGCAGCACTTCTAGATATCCGCATTGGGTACATAGATAATGGTGTGCTAACCGCAGGAGAACTGTTTTTGCTGCTGGATGACTTACTTTTCTTGGATGAACCTTCACGACTCGAACTTTGTTTCACACTTTTAAGTGTCGGCGTAGAAGAGTTTGAATCGGCTTGTGACGGTTTCTTGACACGATTCAAATTGATTTTAAATCTACCATCAGGAGTCTCGACCAATTTACCGATTGAGAAAAATTTACCCCTTCCGTCGGGGGATGGAGATTTAAATTGTTCAACGGATGATTGGGTGGAGTCAAGATCGGTTATCTCATCTTGGGAGGTGTTCATTATTTTAACATTTACTTTACCTCTTGGCGTGTTTTGAACCGGAGTACTTGTACTTATCAATTCAGAATTTCTTTTTGTTCCATCCAGAACAAACCTTCCTACTTTTCTTTTGTTTTTTGTCTTCTGCGAAAATTCCGGTTTATGAGCAGTTGTACCTTTTTTACTAGAACCGTCCTCTGTAAAGCTATTGGAGACATCCAAAATATCTGAGGTTTCTTCATAAGACACAGGATTACGTGATCTACGATTTCTGGAAATAGGAGTCTTTTCTTCATGCTCAACTTTATCCGGGACAGCCTTGGCAGATCTTTTCTTTGGTTTGGAATTAGTATCTTTTATGGGTTCTTCTACGATATCCTTCTTTTGCTCTTGTTTGGACCTGGATTTACTTTCTACTTTTTTCTTAGAAGCTTTTTCTTTGACATCTTTTTTCTGACTGACTTTCGGTTCTTCTTCAACTACAATATTAGATTTCTCCCTAACTTTATCAAAAAGAACACCAGTATTTGATTTCAATAGGCACATCATGTGATGCGACATGTAATCTGTTTTTAGTTCAAACTTCTCCTGGCAGGTGGAGCATTCATAGAACTCACATGATTGATTCTGTGCAAGAATAGTTTGTGGATTACTACCAGAAATAATTGCTGGACTATTAAATCCATCCGCAACATTTCCATCACAACTGGAAGAGCTGGCATTAAAAGCAAGATCACTTTCTGGATTTTCGATAGGTTTGGCCGGCTCTACGCGTCTTTTAGCATTTTGAAGCTTTCTAACTTTTGACTGTTTCAAGCTAACGCTGCTTGATTTGTTTGTGGTTATAGAAGCTTCAGCAGCTGAGTTTGTTTTCACAAAAGACATGGATTCTTCAACAGCAAGCTCTGTGATCTACAAAAAAAAAACATAAATTTCAATCTTAGGAAACCTATGATAATAGAAACACATACCAAAAAATATGATATAGGGAAACTTGATAGGATTGGACAAATATATTGTAAATTAATTAAAATAATCTCCTCCAAACATGACATGTATAAAATTCTGCCTTTGTTAAGTTGTAAATATCAGGCTAGAGTGTAAATTCATTGTATTGTAGAGCGGCTAGACTGTAGTAAAATCTACAACAGGAGTTCTTAGTAAACATACGAATTTTGTGTAAAATCATTACCAACCCAAACCCTTCACATATAACTTTTAAAATTTTTGTTCCATTCTCTACAGGTCTCTACTAAAACTAACCTAACTTCTAGTGTAAGCATAAAAATGTCATCTCATAGAAATTGTTTGTGGTCTACTTTCAGTTAAAGTCCAAAATAGAATAAAATAAAAACTTACAACATGCAACTTAGTTGTTTGTCTTTCATGTGCTCCCGTAGAATTTTCCCCATTTACTTCACTGGAATCACAGATTGTTTTTACATCTTCAAAACTTTCAACCTCGGTTGCCTTGGAACCAAACTTGAGGCTCGACCTCCGTTTGTTTTTACGCGGCGATTTAGAAAAGATAGCGTTGGCGATTGCAATATTGTCCTGTACGTCTTGACGCACTTTCACTTCACGTTTTGACGATTTCGGCGAGAAATATTGCGCCAATTTGTCATCCAACTGCGAAGTTTCAGATGGGCGGCGCTTTAGACCAGAATTATTCTTTCTAGGGCTTGTTCTACTGGCAACCTCTCCTGGTTGCTCGTTAAATATTGGAACTGCGATGTTACTTACATTTAACTTTGATTGATGTACATCGGAAGAAGTTGCAAATTCATTTTCAGAATTTTCAGTCAAGCCACCATCAATTAGAGATTTAGACTCCTCGACGACTGCAGCTGATGAAGTTTCATTTCTTGTTGACCTAGAAACTCTACGAGTTGTTCCATCTGGCTGTTCAACTCCTGAATTTCTTAAACTTCGTATGTTATCCATATTCCTTCCATTTAGTTTAGTTGGTGATTCATTATTGGATTGTTCAATAATATCTTTATTGAAGCTGTCATCATCGGGAATCATGGCTGCGTCAATTAAACGAGTCATGTTATCATCAACCTTGGCCAGGTGATTGAATCGTCCAGGAGATGGGGTGGCGAAGCCATGCAAGCCACTTGATTCTGATGATAAACTGTCCTGTAATATTTTTCTTCGCTTTTTGCTAGATGATACGATTGGTGACAATGGGCCGTCGTTATTTTCATAATTGGAGTTGAGTTTAGTTGGAGTGCAATTATTTTCGCTTGAAGACATATCTAATTTTTCATTCTCATTACTTACTGATGTTGATTGATTTGAAAATGACAATGAAGTTTCTTGAGTTACTCTGAGCATCCTGATAGTTTGACCCCTACCTGGGGATGATATATCCCGTCTGCCACCTGGCGACACTAGACATCTGCCAGCCGCAGGACTTTTCTTTGGAGTATAAGATAAAATTCTTGCTGTAGCACGGGATGGAGTTCCTGTAGGCTTGCAAAAGCCATCCGATGTTGTTTCAACGTCCTTGTTGGGTGTCTTAGATGGTGTTTTAAGGATTCCCTTGGCAACAAAGCTATCACTTCTCCGTGGCGTGGCAGACATATGGGTTCTATTGAATGTAACTTTCTTATAAGGGGACTCGTCTACAATTTTCGAAGGAGTTGTATTTTTTCTAGGAGTTGTGCGGCCAAATCGTCCTTCTGGAGATGTATCATTAAGTTTCGAAGGAGTTGTTATCATTGTTCTTTTCTCGTCCGAAAATGAGATTCTTCTTTTTCTGGTGCGGACAGAATCATCGCTATCTGTGGCTAGTCTGGCCATCTTGACGATAGCGGCGCCACTAATATCAAGACCACCGCCGTCCAGCTCATCTTCGTCGGTAGAATCACGTTTACGCTTTCGTGGCATGATTTGGGAGAATATGTTAATGGATTTTCTGCTGTGGGAAACCTCACTGAAAAATAAGATAAGTTGTTTATTTGAATCAGGAAAACAAAAATGGCATTTTCAGTGTTACCAAAACAAAGGTCATGATCAGTGACAGCGAAAGACAAATAACATTTAAACAACATTAACACAAAATAAGATTTTAATTTGCTGATTATCCAATTAGGGAGTGGCCACGCTTATGTAATCTTTTTAATAAAACAGGGGTGTTATTCTGCATGGGATCCCCGGCTAAGGGGGGGGGAAAAAAAATGAAAAATATGTTGAGGGGGGGAAAAAAAATGAAGAAAAAAAATACAGAAAACATCAGCTGAGCGTAGCTCAGCTGATGTTTTCTTTGAAACAAATGTATAGAAATTATAAAGTATAAACAATTAGATAAAAATATTGACTGAATGCACGACAGCTTCATTGATTTTTCCATTTTTTTCTATTTATCATTATCATGTATTATTAATATTATAATTTATCAATGTCAGATCTAGTTTTAGTATGGGTTAACTAATTAATAGATATTACTCCGCACTGCACATTTCACCATGGATTTTTCTAGAATTTCTGCTGTGACAAGCTCTTAGTTTCCTGTTTTGTCATTGGCTCTGATACCATATGATCTCTCTCCTAATTGGCTCAACATCCGCCCTACTTCTGGACAACACCTCTCAAATCAAATCAACTCTCAACATTACAGCCTTCAAATACCTCTTAATGAATATCTAGTTTAATGTGTAATGTGATGAAAATCAAAGTATTATGTTCAGTTAGACTAAATCAAGCTTGTTCTATCAAGAGAGCTTAAATTAAATCTTTAACCACAGTAGGCCATAAAATATGTATGTCTAGTATAATAATTTCATAACTTATTTGTTAATTCTCTTAGAAAATAATCATGCCTGGAATTTCTGGACAACGTAAAAGGACACCATTAAATAAAGAAAGTAGATCTATAACAAATTGTCCAGTGCAAAATTGTAGTATTAAAAGAAGAGCTGACAAATTAAAGAAACATCTTTTTGAATTAGTTCTGGCAAATGAAAATGGTGATATTGTTGGTCCTGACTCTGAAGAATATTTGCTCGCCAGTGTTGAGAAGCAAAAGCATACAGATTTCTACAGAGAAAACAATCTGGCTGCAGATTCTAGTATAAAAGCTGTTTTAAAATGCAGAAAAGATAAACAAAGTGTTGGAAATTCAACTATAGGACAGATGTTTCAGGTAATTTAGTTAAAACCAAAAAAATTATTGTAATTAACTTAACTAAGAACATTATTAAAACATGGCTTTTTATAACATCATTAGATATTAAATCAATTAAAAAATCAACATTAAAAAGGCTATTTTGGGAGCGGGACAAAATTCAAGCAATATTAATCAATATACCATTATTAACATACTCTTTGATTTAATTTTTTTCCAACATACATTTAAAATTACAGAGGCTTGCAGACAATAGACTGACGGGACAATCTGCATCTGAACTGACAGTATCTGTTGACACTCTCTCTAATGATCAAGAAACACAATCAGATGAGAATGATGATGAATTAAGTAATAATGATGATGATGATGCACCCATTTTACCAGCTGCTAAGAGGTTTAGAAGTATTAGCCGAGCAGGTAGGAATATTAATGCTTTAAGGGGGGGTGAATTTAAGGCAACCATCTCGTAATCAGTGAGCAAATGGCACTTAGAATTTGAATTTCAATCTGAAATTTTGGCTATTTTTAGGGCAAATCTGCCATAAATTATGTAGAAATCAACTTTTTGAAACATATTTTTGCTTTAAATCATATGAAATGATACAAAAAAAAAACATTTTTAGATTTCTAGTAACAGCAACTAGCGGCTAGAACTGTTTGAAAACGTTTTGGAGCAACTTTTCCAACTTTTTGTTCAATTTTTAGGGAAAATAGACCTACCAAGGATTACTTATGCAAAATTTCAGATCAAAATTTGAATTCTAAGTGCCATTTGCTCACTGATTACGAGATAGTTGCATTAAACCCCCCCCCCCCTTTTCTTTTCCTAGAGGGGAAATTGGGCTGTTTAATAAACTAGTCCCAATGTTTTCTTGTTAATTGGCTTGATATCAAAAGGGAATTTTACTAAATTTTGATTGGTTGGTTCAATAAGTTGAGTGGCCAAATGTTTCAACCCTTAAGTAATATTAAGTAATCTCCATCTAAGTAAACATTTTGATTTACATTAATTTATCAGTCATTGTCTTATCCCTTTAGTAGATCCCTGCTTTAGAATCTTTAATTTCTTCATATTATGGAAACCATAATTATTAATTCTTATTAGTAGCAAATTACTATATTGAAATTTCCAAATGTCTGTTATACACAAAGTGAAGGAAATTTTTCTTAGCTTCTATTTAAGTTAAAAGGCTGAAACTTCTTGTCAATATTTTTATAATTAATGAGCGTAATTAACTATAAACATCCATGGTGGTCTGACTGCTTTTTAGCAGGTTTTTGACTATTTTTGTATTTTTTACATTTTCTTCCATATCTTTAATGTTTTTTGTCTGATATCTAAATTTTTGTAGATATTAATTATTAATATCATAATAAAATCCAAAATAACAAAATGCTCTTTAAATCTTCTTATCTATGATTTTTCTGCCTTGCTACTTATGGATGTTGTCATCCTTGTTTGATATTTATAATTCACTTGTTTACAACTAGTATAAATAACCACACCAACATTTTTACTAGAGTTGGAAGTGTCCCACTCTGATCAAGAAGATCTATATGATGAAAATCAACCAGATCAAGAAGATCAGGAATTAAGAGATAATGAAGTCATAACAGATCCAAATATTGAAGTAGCACAGACTGTTACAGAAGTAGACAATAGTCAAGCACAAGTAAATAATCAGAATTCAAATGAAAAGGTTTGCTTTATACAAACATTGTTAACAGCAGTGGGTAAATATTTTGCTTTGGAAATATTGTATAAGGTAGTAAGCTTTTTTTGTCTGTAGCAAAGGATCTGCTAACCACTGAACTGATATGGTTCTCCTTTACAATGATAGTGCCCCAGAGGCATTTAGGGGGAAAAGCTGCTTGTTTTATATTAAAGACTTAAATTCCTATTCATTAGATTTTTAAACATATAGCAATTTAAGAAGTTGATAATACAATAAAAAAAATTTATTTTGTTATTGATTTTTAAATAATTCTGATAGGTTGATTTTGACGAGGAAACCCTAAAAACAATCATGAAATCAATTTTGGATAAAAACAATGCTATATTGATACAAAAAATGCAAGATGTAATAAAATCTGAGTTAAATCAATCAAAGGAAAATGAGGAAAAACTAGAAGAATATTGGAACGAAACAGAAAATACTGTAACCTGTACTGTATGTCTAACTTTTGCTTCGAGTCCTAACAGACCTAGCCACTTGAAAGCCTTACATAAAAATAATTTTGGAATATATCAAAAAAACAGGCGTGGTACAAAATATGAGAAAGAACAAAAGGGATATATGAATCAACATTTGAGAAATAACCTACATAGATGGTGTGCTGGCCAATACAAACAGAAACTTAAGAATAATGAAGAAAGAGAAAAAATGGATAAGAAAGGTTCAGAAATGATTGTTTCCAATGCAGTATTTTGCCTAAAAAATGGATATGGAGCCTTTGATTTTCGAAAATTAAATGACAAAGATGAGTTAACCCTTAGCAATTTAGAGGGAGTTAAATTTCCTGAAAAAAATGATGGTCTAAATAGTTTCTTTGAATTAAGAGGTATGGTCCATAGTGAAATTATGTCTATTGCAAAAGATAGATTCAGTGACTTAAAAAACATTAGTTTTTCTCTTGACAAAGTTACTGTTAGTAATATTCCATATACTGTTTTAGTGACTTACTACTTCTACCTAGGCAAGATTTACATATACTTAAACAGGATCCACCCTATGCTATCAACTGAATATGATGGTGAAAGCACAGCAAAGTTTGTTGCAGATGATCTTATGATGTCTTTAGGATATTCAAGGTACCAATTAGCGGAAAAAGTGGTTCATGTAGCTTATGATGGTGTATATGCTACCCCAGAGGAGAGATCTCATGGTGGTGGATGCTTATCTCTAACAAAGAAGTTTGCTGAACATTTGGATTTAGATCCAGATTTGGACTTTGGGGGATCATGGGATCTAGGCCATCTTTTACAATTAGCTATAGGTGATGCATTTAAAGATAATCCAGATGTTGAAGAATTTAATCGTTTTATGTATACTATTATGTCTGAGCATAAGTCCCACCAATCAGGCCTAAGATTCAATGAAATAGCTGAAGAACTTCACCATGCATGTCTTACAAATAAGGGTTTGCAAGAAACAAGATGGGCTCGATCAGTATTAAGATGTTTACAGGCCTTCTTAAGAAATACACCTACATTCAGCATAATAACTGGAAGAACAATGGAAGAGGCCAGGGAGAGAGGTGACAATACTACTTTCAAGGAACAAGATAAAATTTTCAAGAGTCTGTCCAATGGTTCTATTGTTTGCTTGGCTGTTGGCTTGTGTCAAATTCTTGAAATCTATTCTCAGGCCTCCCTTTCTTTTCAAGATATTCGCTTGCTTGCTTGTACAATCCCTGAAACTTACAATACTTTACATGACCAAATTAAAACCCTAAGTGATAATTGGGCTTGGAAGGATGAAGACCTCAAACTTGCAGGCATTGGTAATCCATCCCAAATAATTGAAGGACTGAAGAATGGAAAATATTCCCCTGACCTATCTAAGGCAGTAAAAGTAGCAGCTTTAAGAAGACATAATACTCTTGCCCAAAACAGAAAAGAGTATGCTAAGTATCTAGAAGAATGTGGGGAGGTTACAGTTACTGACCTACAAGATGATATCACAGAAGAAGAAATTTCAGCTGGAGAGATGGTTATTGAAGAGTTTGACCAGACACAATTAGAAAGAGTTGAGATGAAGTTGACATTTGTTGCTAAAGATATACTCAGGAATTTTTGCATTTAATCTAACAAATATTTACTTTTAAAGAGTGCCTAAGAGGATTAATATAGAATTATTACTTAAGAATATGTCCATCAATCATGTCAAGTAGTTATTGGGTTAGATCCTAGAACATGACATACTTAAGTTGTTGCAATAGTACCTATATAATGCTTCAGCAAGCAATTAAAATAAATAGTTGAAGTAAGGCATTATCTTTCAATTTTAAAATCTTCTGGGGATGGGCGAGATTCAATTGGGCTTGTATTTCTTAGGTGTAAAAGCACAATAATCTCCTTAAAAAGTGGTCTTAAACTTTAATTCAATCTTAAAATTGGTGAAATTTCATTGCACCAAATCATTATCATTAAATGCAACAATTTTTAGAAGTATAGAGAGTAGGGTAAATATACCTGATTATTTGAAAGAGAGTTACGAAGCCTTCTGTAATGTTGATGCTGATAAAGTTGATGATGTTGATGCTGAGATAAAAATAGAAGGAATCCTAGGAAATTTAAAAACACAACGAATCAATGAATTTATTGAAAGCATACAGGATATCAAAATTGGATATAAAAAATTTCTTCAATTCAAACTAGCTAGGCCTAATGATAAACTGGAGCAAATATATGAACAATTTTGCAATCTTTGTGATGAAGAAACAGAGTCATTCCGTGATTTTTTTGAAAACATAAATATTAGAACTTCCTCTGAAGCAATATGTGAGACAATAGGAAGCATAATGAAAATGCAATTATCAAAAGGTAGAAATTTAAGACCAAACAACCTAGACAAGGAGGTCTTTTGTAGATTCAATTTGCCACCATTCCACACTTTAAAAGATTCCTTCATTCCAGCAATTTCGGAAAAGTGGAGAAAAAAGAAACCAAAAGGTCTGTATAGGTCTACTGACAGACTGAAGTTTGCCAATCTGTCATCAAGTTTGCACAATTTTCGACGTGGAGAGGAAAAGAAAAGCTGGTTTCCACCAAAACTTTTTATTTGTATTCTACTATTACAGGTTTACTGGCCCAAGCACCTCCTACAATTCCTCCAATGAAGAGTCCATCTTATTTTATTAAATGTATATGTTATCATTTATCATATTTGTGCTATTATGATCTCAATAAAATAAGATCACACTTTGATTATGTTTATCATTGCAGAATCTTGTGAGGTTTTAAATATGTTTTTATAACTGATTTCAGTATATCAATAATGGCTAGAAAATGACAGGGTTGTGCAGCGCAGATGTTCTGTGTTCATAAAGGTGCGCTAATTACCAAATACCGGCTTATCCTTATTTTAACAATAGTAGCAGCGCTACAGTTAGAAAAAAAAAAAAAAGGCACATTTTTTTTTCAAAAAGATCTACGGAATTCCACAATGCACAACTCTGTTCATTAGGCCCAATTAACAAATGATTAAACCCGTAGAGGTTGGTGATATTTTTTTCAAAATAGAAGATTGCTGAAATCAATTAAAAATGTTAAGCCCGTTGGAGGCTGGTGTGTAGTATATATGTAAAACATATATTGTTAGGCTCGTAGAAGCCGGTGTAGAACAAATTGATAGGCTCGTAGCAGCCGGTGTATTTACAAAATTGTAAGATTAATTTTCAAATAAATTAGGCTCGGAGCAGCCGGTGTAAAACTGTCATATAAAATATATTAACAAAATATATTATATGTAATTTTTTTCCAAATAAATATAAAGAAGAATTATTTTCTCAAACATAGTATCTAAAAATAAAGAAAATTTATAAATTGTGTGTTATTTTATTCGTAAAAATAGAGGATAAATAACTAATCTATAAGTAGCGTAATCCAAGGATGTAAATTTCCAAAAGTAGCGCAATTTCCAAGCTTTCATTTTCCAAATAGGAAAGAGAATTAAGCCACCTTATTAATGGGTAGGACAAACCCGCGGCATATTAAAGAGAAGCATAATTTACAAAGCAAAACTTTTAGATTCAACTATAAAGCACAAAAAAGTACAAGTGCTAAAGACATATATAATTTCCATAAAGCCAATAATTTTCAAAATCACGAAACCTCACCGGATTCAATAAAAATGGCAGAAGTGAGGGTAACAACGGAAGCGCCAAAGCTCTCCGATTACTCGCTTTACTCAGATTACAAAGACAATGTGGCATTATGGAATATGATCACAGACATTCCCAAAGCAAAAAGGGGGGCCATTCTTTTAGCGGGGATCAAAAATGATCATCCCCACTTTGGGGATAATATCCAAAGACAATTACTGCAAAAATATAGGCCCGAAGAAATAGGTTCTGCAGAAAATTCTGTGGATAAAATCCTAGAATTTCTTGACGGACATATTGGGAAACCTTCCAAGCATTTAAAATTCCAATGTCTAAGAGAAATAGTTGAATATAAGAGAGCTACAGGTCAAGAATTTTCAGAGTATGCAAAACATTTTGAATACTTAGTTTCCAAAGCTGAAAATGCAGGGTTGACAACATTATCAAGCGACATAAAAGCAGGGTTCCTTATGAACAATGCTAACCTCTCTGCACAACAAATAGAGCTACTAAATTCCGTGGTAGATCTATCCGACGATAAAAAGCTCTATGAAAATGTCAAAATAAAAATGTTTGACATGCTAACCAACGTTTTTGGGTTAAAGAATGAGACTAGCTCAGATAAACTGTCGGACGCTTTCATGGCGCAACATGAAGACGCATTTGTTGCGTGGGCAAAGAAGAAAAATTTCCAAAATAATAAAAACTATAAAAATTCCCGTCACAACAATAGTAATCGCACGCATACCCCAAGCAACAGTAACAGTTTCCAAAATAATCATTCCCAAAATAACCTAACACAAGGGGATAAAACCAACCCTAAAGACGCGAGGGGGCGTATTTTACAATGTAGGAGCTGTCTGTCAATTAAACATTTACAAAGAGAATGTCCCTATAACAAAATGCAAGACGGACAAAGACAGGACAGATACAGACAAGCATTTGTCATAGAAGGACAGACCTCAGACACGGAAGACGACATTCCGGAGCATATTCTCAAAGAAATTGAAGAGGCAGAGAATAAAGAGAATGATAATAACCAAAAGCACATTTTCTTTACTACAGACAAAAATGAATTATCAAAATTCACCGCTGAAACGCTAAACGCAGCAGCGCTTGATACCTGCTGTTCTAGCAGTGTCACAGGCATGAAATGGCTAAAAATATACATGCAGGCTATTCCCAAACATCTAAAACATTTACTATCAGGACCACATCATAGTAAAACCTCGTTCACTTTTGGCAACCAGCAATCACTATGCTCACTAGGAATTTACAAAATACCCATAATTATTGCCAATGAAATACATGAACTAAGTCTAGATGTCATAGACTCAGACATCCCACTACTCATGTCCAAACAACACATGAAACAACTAGGAATAGCTATCAACCTAGTCAATGACACAGCCACGGCTAATGGAAACCCCATTAAGCTCCATACCACAAGTGCAGGCCATTATATTATCAATCTGTTAGGCCAAGATGACCAAGAAGACTCAATGGTCATGCAACACGTAATGCTCATAGACTTAGAACAAGCATCCATAAGACAACAATACCAAATGTTAGAGAAGCTCCATAGGCAATTTGGCCATGGCAGCAAAACTAAATTTGTTGATCTCTTAAAAGGAGCAGAAAAGTGGAGAGATCACTTTGATGAAATGATTGACAAAATTATAGATGGGTGTGAGGGATGCATTTTCAAAAAGCGATTACCAGATAGACCCTCGGTAGCCCTACCATTGGCAAATGATTTCAATAACTGTGTAGCCATGGATTTAAAGATATGGAAGGGAATACCCATACTGTACATGATTGACTGTTTTACAAGATTCACAGTAGGCACAGTATTAAAATCAAAGACCCCAGAAGCAGTTGTCAAAGCTTTCATGACTCACTGGGTAAGATATTTCCAAAAACCAAGAGAGATCATCACAGATCAAGGTTTAGAGTTTACAGGCTCCATTATGATGGAGGCAATGAGCAAACTGGACATAATCATTCACACTACAGCAGCTTATAGTCCATGGAGCAATGGATTATGTGAGAGAAATCATGCACTAGTAGACAGCATTCTCACCAGAGTACTGGTGGACTTCCCAGACATGGACCTGGAGACAGCCCTGGCATGGGCATGTGTAGCCAAGAACTCCTTGTCTACAGTTTATGGATTCTCACCTTTCCAACTAGTGTATGGGAGACAACCAAACCTACCAAACATAATTGAAGAACCACCAAATGCCATAGAGATTAAGACTCACAGCAAAGCTCTAGAAGAACAACTCAAATCCATGCATGAATGCAGAGCAGCATTCATGAAATCTCAGAACTGTGAAAAGCTTAAACAAGCTCTCAGAACTAAGATCAGAACAGCTCAACATGTCTACAATCATGGAGATTACGTCTATTACAGGAGAGAGAAAGATGACAAGTGGTTAGGTCCAGGAAAGGTAGTGTACCAGGATGGAAAAGTGATTTGTGTGAGACATGGGAGATACTTCGGACAAGTACACGCAAACAGACTGTATCCAGTAAAACCAGAACTAGCTGAGAAGATAAAAACTGAAGAAAACAAGGCTGAAAATGCCCAGGCTGAAAATGCCAACACCAACAAGGCTGAAAGTGCCAAAAATGAAAAGGACAAGAATACAAAAGATACAAACACTCAGAAAGAAGCTGAAAATACAGTCACAACCACTAGCATGCAGACAGAGACAATCACTCCTGTGAACAATGACATCACTGAAGAGATCACAGAAGAAGACACAGAAGAGATTGAAACAGAAACACAGAATGAACAAAACAATGAGACATCTCAACACAAAAAGAAACCAGGTAGACCAACAAAAAAGAACAACACCAAACAAGTGGCCATCCTAAAAAGAGCTGAAAAAGTGCAAATCAGAATAGAAGGAGTATGGAAAAACGCCACAGTAATTAGCAGCGGCAAAAGAACAGGAAAATATCCTAACTGGTACAATTTTGTTCTTGATGATGGTCAAATAATTAGTGATGATGTTGAAAACATAGAACTCAGGAAAACTGAGGAGCCAAGAGTTGAAAGAAAGGATAATGAGGACAACTCGGACAGAAACCTTCATGAAGAGATCCTAGCAGTATTAGTGGACAAGGATGAAACCAACACTCCAGAAGCACTAGATGCTAAACAAAAAGAACTGGACAAACTGGAGGAGTTTGATACCTATGAAGTAATAGAGGATGAAGGACAAGAATACATCACAACACTTTGGGTCATAACCAAAAAAGGTGATGAATTGAGAGCAAGGCTCACAGCCAAAGGATTCCAGGAACTACAGGATGTTCCAAAGGAATCACCTACCATGCACAAACACACACTCAGGATCATTCTAGCAATCGCTGCAGCAAACAAATGGCAAATAAGTGCAAGTGATGTGAAATCAGCCTTCCTTCAAGGCAATGAATTAGACAGAATAGTTCTTGTGAAACCTCCAAAGGAAGCAAAACTGCTAAAGAAGCTTTGGAGACTGAAGAAGTGCTTGTACGGGTTAAGAGATGCAAGCAAGAAATGGTACGAAAAAGTGAAAAACAACCTGGAAAAGTTAGGTTTCAAGAAATCTACTTATGATTCAGGCCTATTCTACCTACTGAATGACAAAGGAGAATTAGAAGGGCTGATTGGAATTCACGTTGATGACTTCATTCACTGTGGTACAGAATTTTTCAATGACACAATCCTAAACAAAGTACTCAGTGCTTTCAAGATTGGCAAGTCTGAGACCAACTCATTTATGTACACAGGATTCATGTTGAAACAAGATGACAATGGCATCAATCTGGATCAAGAGAAGTATGTAGAAGGTGTCACAATTCCAAAAATTGAAGCCAAAAGACTAAGCCAAACAACAGAGAAGATGACTCCTGAAGAACTAACACTGATCAGACAGATGACAGGAGCAATAAACTGGACGGTAAGAGCTACAAGACCAGATCTTGCATTTGAGTTGATAGAAGCTTCCACAAAGATGCAAGGTGGAACCATAGCAGATCTGAAAGCAGCCAAGAAAACTCTCACAAAAATGAAAGATATCTCCAGAGTGAGAATTGCAGATCTGAAAGATCTGAAGAAAGCTGAAATCTGGGTGTTCACAGACGCCAGCTTTGGCAACCTGAACGAAGGAGTAGACAGTGCTCAAGGATACATCATGTTCTTAGTTAATGCAGACACTGGAGACTGTGCTCCAATAGAATGGAAAGCCAACAAAATCCAAAGAGTCACAAACTCCACACTAGCGGCTGAAACCATGAGTCTGACAACAGGTATTGACGCAGCCATAGCAACAAGATGGTTTCTAAAAGAAGTTTTGGGAGACAAGTTTGACTTCCCAATCACAGCCATCATTGACAACAGAGACGCCTATGTAAGCATCCATAGTGCAACAGATGTGGGAGAGAGGAGATTAAGGAGAGAAATAGGCATGGTGAAGCAATGGCTGGAGGGCAAAGAAATCCAGAAACTGGTCTGGGTGCCTGGAGAGCTACAAGCAGCAGACGTCCTTACCAAAAGGGGAGTAAACCCTAGGAAAATAATGGTCATTCTACAAGCAGGAAGGATCAGCTCCGAGTATATCAGAGCTATCAAAAACTAAGACAAAAATCGATTTTCAAAACCAAAACGGGAAACCACACTTTTAGAGGTTCCCAAACCCGCACAAAAGATTTTTCTAATTTTTGCAATATTTTTTTACCAATTTTCAAATTTAAAAAACACAGAAATATTCGTTCTTAAACCCCAAGTTTACAAAAAGCCTAAAAAATCAAAAGAAAATAAAGTTTTCAAATATTAATAAAAGTTCCATTATTCCTTATAGACAAACAAAAGTTCAAAAATAAAAGACGACCTTATCATATTCTTTTCCAAAAGTAGTGTCGCGTAGTACAGCAGAATTTACCGGAAGTTAGTTACATATTTTACAAAATAAAATACCTACTACGCAACGCCAATTGACAAATAAACGCGGCATCGCGCTTTTAAAGTTTCATATATACAGAAAAGCGGAAATAATTCTTCCAGTCGTGTAAAGATTTCATTGGCGAACCATCCTATACCGAGTTGATAAGTTATGTGCATTTTTAGTCAAAATTCATCTGTTTACCAACATTTTAACTGCTTACGTCCACCGGAGCTTTTTGTTCAGCATAAGAGGTAGTTTTTATTTTCAAAAATCATATATTTTTTTTCCAAAAATTAATCTATCAACGATTTTTTTTTCCAAAAATTAATCTATCGACATTTCTTTTTCCAAAACTCGAACAACTTTAAAAACTAGGTGAAACAAACAAACGAAAGTTAAAAATACGGCGCTTATTCAAATTCGCTAAAAAATGCTGTAAATTTATCAAAATAGCAACCATGTAATTTCGATATTTTACAAAAATATTTTTTTCTAATATCAAACATTTATGCATAAAAGTGTTTTTATCAAATATTGTACAGTAATTATATAAAGTTCATTATTCTCAAATTATAATATGTGTTTTATCCAAATTTGTATGAGTTCATAATTTTTTTTTTCCAAACCCTAATCATTGGTGCTTTATTAATTGAGCTTTTCAAGACAGACACACGCACGTAATTCGCCGTTGACAAACAATAAAAAATTAATTGTTTTACAAAACACTAAAATGATTTCCAAATTTCAGAATGGCGAAAACTGCTGATGACTGGGCCGCAGATGCCGTAGAGACTGCCCGAGTCGAGTCCATGGAACAGGAGGAGGAGCAACCCTTGCGAGTCCACATCTCGGATTTCGAGATTGTCGAAACCAGGGCCACCAACTACCCCATTGTCTACAAGACGGTAGGCGACGTGTCGATGAGCACCTTCACCCAGGAGACGCTGGATTGGATGAGAGACGAGCAACGCCCCATGCACATCTCGGCGGACATCGTCCATTGCTTCTTCATGGAGGAGCAAAATGAAGACCTGATGGCAACAATCCGTTGCTTGACGGAAGCTGCGATAGAGGGAGGCAAGCATCGCATATCATTCTCCACGGCGCGATACAATCCGGATGGAGAAAGGCACTGGTTTAGCCTCTCAGAGCTCAACAACGAGATCCGCAGCTACACCCAGCTCATTGGTGAGCAGAGTTTGAGCTTGCATAAAGCCTTTCTCTCACCAGAAAACGGGGTGTTGGCGTGTTTTGCCCAGTGCTATGAAGAATTCTACCGCAAAACATCGTTAGGCAAGACGCCGTCGGACCTAGGCATACAGATTGTCATTGGATGGATCACTCAGCACCATCAGCACGCCTATGTGCACCAGAGACGCCCCAAGAAGAGGATCCTAGCACCGTTGCCCATGCCCTTGCCAATATCGATGACCAAGGCCTGGTATGAGGACGAGTACATGGTCCGGCTGTTGAAGTCGAGAGGGCTGTTCAGGGGGAGGAGAACAAGAAGTACCTCAAGGCATGCCCCGCCAAGAAGGACGTCGCACAGGACAGTCAGCCGCGAACGCTCGGATTCCCAAGTATCCGGAGCCAGGCCAAATGGCGGCCGCAGTCCTATGTCCAACGGCTGTTTGGAGCGCTTGCTCCACCAGGTAACAAAGGGTGGAAGGACCAGAGACCCGTACACGAGAGAGAGAGAGGCGAGCCGTGTAGCAGGGAGGATATCATCACTCTACCAGGACAAGTGTGCAGAGGTGGTCAGCTTGAGGGTGGAGGTCGAGACGTTGAAGCTCCAAATGGACCTCATGAGGGACAAGAGGGAAGGAGACAAGGAATTAGAGCTCAATGAATTGCGTTTAGAGCTGAGAAGGCTCAAGGATAATGAGAAGTGGCAGGACGCATCCTACGACCGCCTAGCCAAGGTCAAGGAGACATTGCTGTATGAAAACCAACAGTTGGAAGAGCAGCTCGAAGATCTGAAGATCTCAAAGAAAGAGCGCCGCCAAAAGAAAAAGGAGAAGAAGCAGAGAAAGTAATAGTAATATTTGTATTCTACTATTACAGGTTTACTGGCCCAAGCACCTCCTACAATTCCTCCAATGAAGAGTCCATCTTATTTTATTAAATGTATATGTTATCATTTATCATATTTGTGCTATTATGATCTCAATAAAATAAGATCACACTTTGATTATGTTTATCATTGCAGAATCTTGTGAGGTTTTAAATATGTTTTTATAACTGATTTCAGTATATCAATAATGGCTAGAAAATGACAGGGTTGTGCAGCGCAGATGTTCTGTGTTCATAAAGGTGCGCTAATTACCAAATACCGGCTTATCCTTATTTTAACACTTTTCAACAATGAATAACTGATTTTCAGCTGTAAGGTAAAAAGCTATTATGAAACAAGAACATTTCAACATGCTTTATTTTCTAATTAAGACTTTATATGATATACCTGCCTATACAAATTGAACATTGAATTATTACAAATATATCTCATGTTATTTTAAAATAATCTTATCTTAATAAATCTATAATAATGAAATACTGTTAAAAACTGGTTATAGGTATATTTGAACTAGGGGGGGAAAAAAAATGAAAAAATTTTTGGCAGCCGGGGAAAAAAAATAAATCTTGTGCAGAATATACACCCCTGTAATAAAATAAAATGGTGGATATTCAATATTCATGGTTTTATTACTTATAAACAAAAATTTACCTGGAAAGAAATAGTGGATTACAGACAGTTGAGGAAAGTAGAGAGGCATTCAATGATTCTTCATACTTCGCTGCATTACGAGATCTAAAATTAAACAATTTCTGTTTTAGATATTCTCAACTCGTTTAATTAACATTAAATACATTTAAGTTTTAACTTACATGAAAGGGTATCTGCTTTAGAATTAAATAAAATCACACTTTGGCAGGGGTGTATATTCTGCACAAGATTTATTTTTTTTCCCCGGCGACAATTTTTTTTATTTTTTTCCCCCCCTTGTTTTTTCTCACCAAGTGGGGGGGAAAATGGAAAAATATTTATATAACTCTATATTTTATTTATTTTTTCCCTCCTGCCACACATTTTTTTAGTTTTTTTTTCACCTAGGAGGGGGGGAAATGAAAAAAATTTTTTCAGTTTTCTTAATTTTTACATTTTTTTCCCCTCCAACCACTTATTTTTTATTCCCCCCCCCCCCTGAGCCGGGGATCCCATGTAGATTATACACCCCTGTACTTTGGTATGGGCCCAGGGGTGTATATTCTGCAAATCTGGCCCTGCTAAAGGGAAGGGGGGGGGGGTGAGTAACAAGAAAATATTTGGTTGGGGGAGAGAAAAAATGTTAAAATTAAGAGAACTGAAAACATTTTTTTCTATTGCTCTCCCCTTCTGGGTAAAAAAAACTAAAAACTTATGTGGGATGGAGGATAATATGAATAAAATAAAGAGTCCTGAAAATATTTTTCAATTTCGCCCCTTCCTTGCTGCAAAAAAAACTAGGGAGGGGAAAAATAAAAATTTTCGCAGCAGGGGGAAAAAATTAATCTTTTGCAGAATGTACACCCTGTATGTATCATGGCTGTTTGCGACACATTTTACTAGTTCACAAACACACACTCTGGATTTACCTGTTATCAGAATAAAAACTACTCTTCTGACCGAAAGACTTAGACAGTAAACTTTTTGTTCCTTTCTCTCCTTTGTCCGGCGTCTCAACAATACTCCGGTTTCCGTCAGATTTGCGGCGATTGTTCTTGTGGGTAGGCGTTACCGGCACCATAATGCGATGCCGTTTGCCCGGCGTCAACTTTTGCGGCGTCTGTCGTGATTTTGCAGATTTCTTAGTCGGTGTGGTTGATGAAGCAGCGGTCATACCAGATATTTTCTTCATTGGTGATTTGTCAAAACAAAGATTTCTGCGGGCTTGGTGCACAGCTTTTTTAGTCGGTGATTTAGCTGTATTATGCTGGTTTTCAGATAAATTTTTGCGCGCACTTTCACGCTTTGACGCAATCGCTTGGCGGGTTTTTTCTTTGACTCCAATCTTTTTGGTTGGAACAGCACGGCTCGACTTCTTATAAGCCTCCTTTATTGTCTGCTTGGAACTCTTTTTCAGTCCTCCTAAACCTAAAAAAAAAAATATTTCAGGATCAATGGATACTGTTAATGATTTTATAAAGATTTTATAGGTTGCTAAGTTGTAATGGTTTTTCTGTAGATTCATAAGGTTGTGTCGCTAAAACTATTTAAACAGAACTATATTATATAAAAATAATGATTTCTTAACTATAATCTAATGATATGGTCACATCTTCATTAAAAAATGTGTTATAAACACCGTAAAGGTATTTTCAAGTAAAAATGGCACAGTTATAATCTGTGTATACTAGAAGAAAATAATAATAAGCATACCTGCGCCCATGTTAATTTGCCGGGTAAGGTTTGTATCAAAGCTCTTGTGTCTAGCCATTGGTATTCTTTTCTGTACTGGGTGTAATTCTCGCTGATCCTTCAACACAAACACAAATCACAATCAGGTCTTAAAAACTTTAAAAGTTTATGTTTTGAAACCTTAGAAATATCGGGGGAAAAAAATAGTTTATGCTTTAAGTCCCGTTATGTGTTACAAATTTTATCATCAAATATCAGAACATCAGACTGGACCGGCGTCTCCAAGAATCACAAAGGATTGATAAATTGATGTACGTCCAAAATAAAGACAATCAAACTTTGTACAACTTAAGCAATTTTTATTAAGAGTTCCTTAGGTATCGAAGTAATATACCCTTAGTATTTCTAAATATTTTCAATACCTGACGATTGACACTTGAAACACTGGAAACCAGAGAGGTATTACTTGACGGAGCCGTACTGCAAGGCTCAGGACTAAATATCTGGTTCAGCTCTCCGGGTCGATCCTATAAAACATATTTTTGACTGAGTATAAAATCAATACAAAATACCAATCATCAACTTCTTTAACTACAAAATTTCACCAACACGCGATATAAATCTTACCGATGTAAACATTACCAAGACTAATGTATTTATAGGTTATTAAATCTGCCAATTATTAACTTATATTTATGTAAATATAGAAAGACTTAGAAGTCAAACTAATTTAGTACATCATGTCATGATTGGACTAACCTGATCTAACTCATCATAAAGAAAGCATAGAAGGCTGTCTTGTCTGTTTATGTTACAAGGTAATAAAACATCCTAAATAAATAAAGCTTTTCAAAAATTTGTAATTTATTCTATTTAGGGAAAATCATTAAAAGTGTAAACAATCAGAAATGTTATATCTTTTAGATATTTTACTAAATTAAAAAAATGCAGCTAAAATAAACCTTACCCTGAGAAAATTAGCCATGGCTCCCGGAGAATCATGAAATGAAATTTGTCTCAGATGTTCCAACATGGACTCCTCAAATTTCTCCACTGTAGTTTGGTTGGCCAATAACCAGTAAACTTCTACACGCAATAACACTTGCATCTAGAACAATAATTATAGTGTTATCATTAAAACTTATTTGTATTAAAAATAAAAATTAAATTAAAGCAATTCAAGTGTCCAATATCCAACTACATATTATTGTATTGGCTTTAAATTTCAAAATATCCTCTTCTCTTTATTACATACTAGTTGCTTCGCCCCTAGCCTCTAAAGGCTTTGCCCCAAGAGGTGATTTTGACGTAATACGTAAAAGGACCAATGAAATCCCCTACAAAAAAAAAAAAAAATGGAGGGGGGAGATTTTTTTGTTTTTTGGGGGGTTGGGGGTGTCCCACCCCCCAAGAAAATAGCCTAAAACCACCACAGGACCAGTAGGTATATTCCCTGAAGAGTAGAATCCGATCGGTTCAGTGGTTACCGAGATCTTAAGGGACGGACAGACAGACAGACGGACAGACATCGTTCAACTTTGTATTATAAATAACATATTTTGACATATTAATGTCTACCTATCCATTTATTAACTATATATTAAAAAAGTGTCATTTAACTGAAATACGGCATAATATTAAAGTGTTCTTTTCAAATAATTTAAAGTTGTAAAGTTATTCATAAAGAAACATTAAAAAAACTTTGCTTAGAAAAATTGCTTGGTACGAAATCAAGAAGAAATATTACCTGGTGTTCTCTTATTCTTATTGTCTTTTGTTTTGAATACAGTGAGGAAACTTTATTCACTGCCATCAATAGATGTTCTGTTACAAATTCTAAAAATTATAAACTTTTGACATTTCAACTGGAGCAAGTGGATACGCCTACTAGAATAGGGAAGGGGTTTTGCGGTATTTATTTATTAATTGTGTATCATAGGAAATATCCAAGACCAACAGAATACTTTCCTTGGAATTATGAAAAATTACAAAAACTTAGTTTCACAAAGAAAAAATCAAAATAAGTTTCTTCAGTACTGAACAATACACATATTTTGATCAAATCATAAAACTAAATTTTGATGACTTAAAATACTGGTGTTTTTTGTTTACCTTCAAGATTTGTTTTTGGAATTCCAACCGAGTCCAAATGTTTGAGTACAAGGGAAACACAAGACTCAGCAAAGCTAGCAAGAATCAGAGGATCTTCTTCTTCAATATTTTCAACCAAATTTCTCTTCCTCTCCTCTAGAACTGACGCAAGTTCGTCATTGTCGTTAAGGTTTACACTTTCAAGGATATCATTCACCACGGCGTTTGCTCGGTCTGATTTTAATTGGCTGATAAGTTGTGCCTAAAATTGGATTAAAATAAATATACATCAAATATTGCTCAAGATTTATAATAATCATCAAAAGATAATTTTCAATTGCATTATAGATAATAGAAGATTGAAAAAAAAACATTATTTAAGAAAGTTAATAATAAGTGACTTACAGTATTAACATCAGATTCTGTATCTGGAGCCCCAGAACTGCTCCAGGTACCAATTCCAGAAGATCTGCTACTCAGGCTCACAGAGCTAACGTTTGAAATCTCAGACAAATGTTTTTGAAATTCCACGCGTCCCTTACTAACTCCTCGCGACTCCTTGGGTTCAAAGTCATTCATCAACCTAGATCAAAATTTGTTAGAATTCTCGCTTCGTTGAACCGTTAGGTCTATATAAACTTTTAAGAAAGATTTAATTTTTTCTTATCAGGTAGGTATGAATACTTTAATTCCCCTATAATCAATAATTTCGATTATGAAATTTAAATACCTGTCTTGTATCTCTGAGCTTCTTCTTTCTAGTGTCCTATTTCTGGAGCTACTTAATATGCTTGGTTCTAAATAATATAAAATTTCAAATTATAATACAACCTATATTCGAGGAGAGAATATGCCACATGAAGAAAAACTTTTTTTTATCCGTCTATCAACTGTTATTGACACCGTAAGTATCGTTTTTCTGCACCATAATGTAACATTGCAGTCATTTCAATGTATCTGTTACTTTCACAGACGGAAGTTATAAAGGCTAGTAAATTCGGTGAAATATCATGTCCCAAGAATACATATATATATCAGAATAATAGCTAACCTTTCATAGAATAGCACTCCCTCGACCTTTGTCTAAGCTTGGATATTTTCAAACGTTGGTCGTTCCTACGCTTAGATTTTTTATGCTCTTTCATACGCCGTAGAAACCTGGAAAAAAGTTTATATTACATTTTTAAAAGCGAAGCTTTTCTATAATTAGGGTCGGTCCGTACGTCCGTCCGTCCGTAACGGATAGCTTTTTTCGTTAATTTAGGCATGTTAGAATTGTCCTATCGATTTCAAATTTTGCATGGTGATTCCCTTAGCAGTTAGGTACGATTTAGAAAGCGTAGCAACTCTATAATCATTACCAAAATGTCCGTACGTCCATTTAAAACATGATGATTTTTTTACTTTTTTAACATCAAATTTTTATGTGATCTAATTATCCGATTGATCTGATTTTTGGTATATTGATTCCTGGGACAACAAAGTATAATGTAATAAACGAAGCAACTCTATAATCAAGTCCTAAAAATGTAAGTATGTCCATAAACATTATCCTGTATCAAGCAGTTTTTTAACAAATTTACTCACAATTTTGCTTTGACTCTTATACATTTATATTAGGATTATTCAGTTCTGAAACCATACAAGTGTTAACGTCCGTTTGTCCTACCGTTTCAGTGCTTCGCTTTTATGGATGTTGTCATCCTTGTTTTTGTACATATATTATAAAAAACCATGTATAAAATAAAAAAAATCTTGTAAGATTTACCTAAAACCAGTTGTATCTTTTCTCCTCCATGTTTCTAATGCATTTGCATCCCAAAAGCCTCTCTTTGTCGCCAATTCCATGGACTCATCATTCGCCACAAAATGAAAATCAGTTGGAATATAATCTGCAAGTCCACCTTCAGGTATTGTTGCTGGCTCCACCTCCAGCTTTTTCAAGCGAAACATGAGGGAAAGGAAGTTTGCGTCGCTAGCTTGCAGGTGCTGAAGCGAACCAGCTGACAGACTGTCTGCAGACAACAAAAGCATGTCAGACGCATTTTGTGATTGAATAACTGCAACACGATTACTTGTGTAGAGGTATTGTAGAAGAGACTGACACTCTAAGCTTTCTGAAGTAACTGTCAGTGTCACTTTTGACTTCAGTTTCACTGTTAACATATTCTTATAAATATATCCTTTGCATTGTAATTCAGATGATATTTCTAAGGGGTCACTGCATTCAAAGTCTAACAACTGACCACCAAGGTTAATTTGTAGTAGAGAATGTGGCACAATATCTGGAACTTTAAATTTTGATGTAATTAGAAAAGATTTAAGGTAAACTGAACTAGGCACTGGCGCTGAATTCTGTGGACCACACTGGACAATATTTTCTGAAGCTCGAAGGTTCGATTCCTCTAATGAAGAAGTTTGAACAGATAAGCTCTCTACTGGTATTACAGAACCCTTGTAAGACTAAAAATATGTAAATATTAGAATTAATGTTTAGAATATTATTTGGAGTATTTTAATATTTCATTAAAAATACAAAATACAAGTTTATTAAAGAATAAAGGTATAAATTTACCACAATCTTTTATGTAGTTTCACCCCTTGGATTATTTTGGGGGATATGGGTGGAGGTGGGCTATTATTATAAATGTCTCTCACTAACGTAAAATTTTAAAAGGCGTACCTTTATAGATTTCTCAAACTCACTTCTTGTTGATGTGTCTGTTTCTATTTCAACATCAACGAAAAACCCAGAAGTGTCCAAAACGTTCAGACAAATCTTCAGGTAACCAGAAAACATCGACTTGGTTTTCTATAAAAAAAAAATGTAGAATACAGAAAAACTATGAAACTAGTAACAACTTATATTTTTATCATACCAAGTACTCAAAGAAAAAAAAGATTGTTTACCTTTGAAAACAAGGCTTGTGCAAAGTCTCTGTGTGAGTAAACTTTGTTATTATTTGGGAGGAAAAGTTGAAATTGATGTCTGTCTCGTGGTATTCTTGTGACAAGATAGATCTGGTTTCCATTCCATTCGTCACTTTCTGCTGCACCTTGCTGATTTTTTAAAAAAGATAAATTATTTTATCTATTAAAGTAAAATATATTTAAGTTTAACGCTGTTTTGTTTTCTTGAAGATGCTCTGAAAACTTTTCATGATAATTAAGAAACAACAAGGATATAATGCTACAAAGCTTTTGATTTCACATGAGCTAAAACGATATTCTTAGTAATATTTTAAATTCGTATAAAGTATATTTACCAGTTTGACAGGAGAAACAATTGTTGGCCTATCCCAATCAAATAAAACGAGAGATTCTTCAAGACAGGATTTAATCTTTTCACTTGACCCTTTGTGACCTAAATTATTCATTATATTTAAGTGTGGTGAAAAATCTATTGTAATAAATAACATTCAAAAGTACCTACATTAAGAGAATTTTTTCCCTTAAATGTCATATTTACCTGATTTTTCAAGATACGCAGAATAATAGAATCTATTTTCTTTTGAATATTTAATTGCATTTTGTATAATAGTTCTAAACTTGTCATCCAGGGCAGTCTCAAAATCACTGACAGAATCATAGGTGACAGCTTGGAAGTGTCCGGGCAGGTGGTCGCCACTTCGATGGTAACCTGTTGAACTGAAAAATCTAAAACAAACAGTAATGTGAGTCTAAAAATAAGGAGCACATGAAATCATTTTGTAGAGTAAGAATTAATAAGAACTTATGAAATAACCCCATTGAAATATAGACAAAATAAGAAAACTTACAAGAACGAGATTTTTAATGGGTTAAAAAATAAAATACCCACCTGTAGCCAAAATGAGGTAGTAAATTGTGTTCCTTTTTCTTGACATCACATTGTCGAAGAAAAATTCTCAGGCACGCCTCTTTCACACAATTTAATCGACATTCCTGATCTACCTCCTAATAAATAAGAGTAAGTACATTTTAAATTTAAAGGCTCTTTAACAGTCATAGGTCAAAGCCGGCTTATACCTACCAATAACGAAAATAATTTTTTAAAAACCACGAACCCTATAGGTACGTAGTTTTCAGCTGTGGTTGGGGGGCAACTAATCGTAAAATTGACGACCTCTCAATTTGCCCCCCAAATATTATATTAGATTTAATTCACTTGTTGTTTATACCTTACCAAAGTTAGTATTTGTATATTTATTATTTCAAAAATAACTGCATTATAACAACGTTTTAGAGAAAAGTAAGTTTCTTTCCAATAGTTTAAAATGCATTAAATATAGGGTGGCAGACAAATAGGCGTCAACCATTCAAATAAACTGTTGTATTAAAAATATACCTACTTCGAAAATAGTCGTAGATTTACATCAGTTTGTTTTGAAAAAGGATATAAAAAACAGTATTCTTAATTAAAGGTTTTAGTTTGCTATACATACATGTAAATCTATCAATTGAAACGTTCGTTCAATTATTTTTTCTTTACCCGTGATAAAAAAACTGCCAACCCTCTGTAATAAAAAAAAATACTTACGTCTATCGACCCTTCAAGAGGAATAAGTTGATCAAGATCAAACAGAAATAAAATCTGATCCACCATCTTTACATTATTATCTTTTATTTTTAAACAATTTATATAATTTTTATTTTATCATCAAGAATTGATATAGGTATAAAACCAATAAAATATTAATTACAATAAAACTTTATTAATTATAGGTTTTAATTTTCATTTTGTTTGTAAAATAATCTTTTATATGCATAATTAACGCAAAAACACTTTAAGAAGTTAGCGTAAATCTTTAGCAAGCGATTTTTTTTTGTTTATGTTGTAAGTTGTTGTAATCCGCTGAATTGCGCGCGAAGCGTGAATGCCGCGTAACATACTTTCTGTTGGATAAGAAATATAGGGATTAATTGCTATTTCTTCAGTCTTGCAACTACATCGTTATTCATCGTCGAGGATTTATTATTCTTATTGTATATTTAAGTTAAACTACTCGATTTTTTGTCAGGATACCATAGGATATGTTTCTTACGTGATTTATTTAAAACTTGAATTAAAATACTGCAAGCTGCGAATGTTAAAATTTATTAACAAGACAACTATTATTTTTTTGATCAATAATGGATAGGTCCTTATAAGTAATCAAGGACGAACGAGTTCAATAGTAACGAAGCTGTTTGAAATGACAAAATCAATATAAAAGTAAAAAGGAAATAAAAGGGAGAGAAATAAAAAAGAAAGCGAAATAAAGAGATAAAGAAAACAAACAAAAAGAATGTGAAAAATGAAAGAAAGGTAGAAAATGTTAAGAAAAAAAAACGGAAGTTAAGGCGGACAAAAAAAAAGACAGACGATATTGAAATAAGCAAATAACACAACATTAGTAGGATATTGAGAAGAAAAAAGTATGAAAGAAAAAGAAAGAATAATGTGTTGGAGAGAGAGAGATAGAAAAAGCAAAAAAAAACGCGTTCGTGGCTCAACACGTAGCGCATCCGCTCGTCGTCGGAGAGGTGATATATTCGAAGCTCGGCCCGACACTGCGTGATAACCAAAGACGTTAAAAATAGTTCCTATTGCTTATAATGGCAGTAGCGCGACATAAATGTTAGAGTAGGGGGAATGCCTTGACCCATAAACACTAAACAGGCGCAACTCTTTACCATTCACAGTTAGAACTTCTTAGACAAAGTTCGTGCAATCAAAAAGTTGGTTGTCTAATGAGTATTACTTAACCTAATATCCTTGGGTGTATTGCATCCCATTACATGCGGATGGTACTATGGATTCTCTAGATGAACACTTAAAAATCGAAGAGGAATCCCGCCCGTAGGAGGTATAGTTAAAAGGTATTAAAAGATTTTTGTTAAAAGATTTTGCTAAAATAAAACTTCCTGTTAAAAAATTATATAGAGTTTTATGTATAAAATTACCTCATATGGGCAGGATTCTCCTTCGATTTCAAGTAATTATATGAAGAATCTAAGGCCTAAATATTGAAGTAAACAAAATTTCATTTTTGACGTTCCAAAATTCAAAAGTGCATTGCTGGAGGGGAGACAGCCACGAACACTTAAAGAGAAGCTTCATTTCTAAAAATTTGTTTTTTTTTCTAAACATCACGCAACTTACTGATTAAATATAACAAAATAACGTATTTTTATGTATGTATTTGTATGTAGTCCTTATTAGAAATATTAAATCTATTGTATATTTTTTATTTGATGAGAAAAAGTAAGACAAACCATAATAGCAATTAAAAATCGCTGTCTTCAAGCTTATATGTCAATATGCTTTTGCATTTAAAAGTTGATAATGAATTATACCTTTTTCACACATTACATCCTTGTATTGGGTATTTTATCAAAACAAGTAAAAAAGAAACAAACAAAATTTCAAATAAATTTATTTCTATAAATGTTGCAAATATTTTCTACATTCCAAACGTTTTAATATCATTTATTATAAAAATTAAATTCATATGTTTGATGCCATATTTTGTCATGAACAGAACAATTGTATATTGCGGGCAGAGCGGGCAGTGAAGCGTGTCTATTGTGTCTGTGTGTATGCTGCATGTGTGGGTTCACCGGAGTAGGTTAAGAAGCACAGCCAAGGATTTTAATGAAGTTTACCCGCTCAAAAAAGTTTGTTCTTTAGTTACTTTAAGTGTTATAAATAGTCGTTTGTGCTTAAGATGATATATATTTTATTATAGCTATTTTATTTCTACTGTAATCAATAAGTTATATTGCATACATGTTGTCCTTTTGGACTAATACACATAAGAAATTCTACAAAATAAACTCCACAGTTTTCCAGATTGGTGGGATTGTTCCAGCTAGTGGTCGGTCAGCTTGATCTGTGAGAGTGCTTGGGACATATCCTGCTGGGAATTATGGAGGGCTGGATCATAGCTTATGGTACTACTCGCACTGGAAGGATGTTGGGTTCTAAAATAATGTATATTTTATATTTGATGAATATGTTCAAAATAATATTTTTTATTTTACAAAAATATTTTTGTTTTTTGACCTCATTAGTAAATATTTAACATAAGCTGGAAAAATATAGTAGCTAGATTATATTATTTAAATAATATCTTACGAAAAAAATACAGTTATATTTTTAGTTAATATAAGATTATAATTCGTATTACCTCGAATGCATTTCCTTGGCGACCTGGTAGACATGACTGATATCTGGCCTACTGTCCGGCTCCGGGTTGATGCAGGTTGCCACCAGGGTCCGCAAGTCCTCGCTGTACTGGTCTGACGGCAGCGGTGGGTAGTCGCACTAGAAAATAACAAAAAATGAAGATTTCAATTTAAAAAGCTTCTTATAATATTTGATAATTTAGAACTCATGTGAATTATGCAAAATTTGATTAAACATACCTGTTCTATTTTCTTGCACAGCGAATATAAATTCATCTTATCTCCATAGAATGGGGATTGCAGTGCCCCCATCTCGTACAGAAGGCATCCCAGGGACCAAATATCCGACTTGAAGTTGTATCCTGACTCGTGTATACGCTCTGGGGACATGTAGTATGGGGTACCCACTAGAGAATGGGCCGCTGTCGTTTTGGAGGAGAAAAATCTGCCCAATCCAAGGTCGCCAAGCTTCACCACTCCCTCCGCTGTTATGAATACATTGGCTGGCTTGATATCTAAATAAAAACAAATATTTTATTATCTTAATTTTTGACTAGAACAATATCATGATCATATACCTAATACCTATACGTACTTAAATTATATGTGCATGTTTATGATTTTGCATGCATGGTTGCACGCAGCGCTACATATATGTATTTATTTCATGATTCCAATGACCTAGACCTTTACCATCTCTGTACCAAAGCGAGATGTGCAGACAAAAAAGCAAATTTTTACTGCATTTTAATAGTACAAGTCAATTAACATAAATATAAAGGCAAAAGCAAAGTAGATGCATAATTAAATTTGGAATGATTTTTTTTGCATAGAATTGTCTAAGGCCATAGCTATTGGTGTGTGAAAAGAAGGTCTAAACCATGTGAAACTGCATGTCATAAAACCTTCGCATTAAAACAAAGAATATAAAATGTTCAAAATAGGAATGAGAGTTTAAAATGTTGCCTTGTATTATTTTGATGAGCTCCAAATGGATTTCCTATTCTAGCCCTAGTTTCCTAAAGTGTACAGCAGATAACCCAATTATTGCAGACCCTATTTTCAGCTACTCCGGAAATTTGTGAAAACAAAGCGATTTATACATTATACATTCAAAATTTTAATGTTTAAAATTTTAATTTTTTTTTGGAAGTTTGAAGCTATTTGAGCTAATAGCAAATTTCGAGATAGGACGCGGACGCTAGGTACACTTTCGGAAACTAAATCGGAGTTCATCATTATTTTATCTTAGATATTTTATGACAACTTGTAACGTACCTCTGTGCATCACTCTTTTAGTATGCATATGCGCCAGTGCTGAGCACAGCTGCACAAAATACTTCCATATGGTTCGCTCAGGTATTAACCGCTTCTGCTTCTTAAAGTGCTTGATCATCCTGGCCAGGTCGCCAGCGTCCGCCAGCTCCAGCACTATGTTGAGCTCGTTGTCCTGTATGAAGGAGGCCAGGTACCGGATGACGTTGGGATGGTCCAGCTGTTGCAGCAGTTGGATCTCTTTCATGCAGTCTAGGCGAGCCTTAGAGTCCATCATCTCAAAGATCTGAACCTTCTTCAGCGCAACTATCTCCTAAAAGATATATATGTATATATATTAATAATAATAAGCAAAACGACTAATAATCAGAGTTTTGTTGTCGTACTTTATTAAATGAAACAAAAATATTTTGAAAATGTACAGAGAGTTGTCTGTTACTAATAGATAACCTAATCAATCGAAAGCAAAATATTTTGACTATAAGTGATAAATTTAGGTGAATTGTATTGCATATTAAAGATATTAAAACTAAAAAAATGAACATCAATTTTTAATTGATTACAGAGTTCTAAGTGAAAATAAATGAAAAGTTTATTTCTCAACAGACATGCACATTCGTTTAAGAATGGATTTTATATTTACTAGTTTCTTTGCCCCTAACCTCAAGGGGTGGGTTGGGAAGGTCAGTAAAATAGCCTAAAACCACTCATAGGCATGTTTAAAATTTCCTGAAAAGTACAACTAATTCATGTCACTCTTTACCGAGATCTTTAGCTAAAGACAAAAAAACCTTACTACTTTATATTATAAAGAAAGATTGAAAATGAATAATACCTGATTGCTTAAACATTTAGCTCTGTAGACGACACTGAACTGTCCCTTGCCAATCCTCCGCTCTATTTGAAAGCACTCCAGGCTCTTATACTCCGGGGGACCAGAGTAGTTGGACATCTGTAGCAGCTCTTTCTCCTTAGGCTCCATTACTATTACAATCCTCTGCTAATCTTCTTCTTTAGTGCATAATCCTAAAAAATATAAATTTAATAATTTTGGTGATAAATACAAAAAAACATGCAAAATAAAGCTTAATATAACTATTTTCTGGTGGTTTTTCTTGTTATGTGGCGTTGATATTAATTTCCGCAGTACGGAATCTGGGGATATGTCGTTACAATATAACAGAACACAACAATATCACCAGTCTTCCAAACTGAGAAAACCATTCATGGGGTGGGTCTTCTTTTCTTCTGTTTGCAGCATATGTAAATTTGATAAATCATGTCAAATATAAACAACTTTGGAATAAGATTTAGTTTCTTTGTATATAACCAAAAAGGACACTTTTTTTAATGAATAAATTACAAAAATATAAGGTGCTAATATTCTGCGATTTTTGGGTGATAGGTTACAAGCAAGGGAAAGTGGGTATGAAGTTTTGTTAACAGAAAGCTTTAGATAAAAACTGCAGAATATATTTTCCCAGTATGGCTTCTAACCCGATAAATATCCGCTGGATTAGGAAAGGTTCTCAGCCATACTGAAAAATCATGTAAAGCATCGTATACCAGATATTTTTCACTTGGGACTAACAAATCTGGTTTTTATCTTATCTTATCCGCGGAAAGCTGTCTATAATACGATGCGATAAATACCTATTTCTGTATAGGAAAAAAACCTGGAGCTTGATTTGTCTGTTGGTCGGTAGCTGGCTGAGTGATTTGTGGTCTGACAATCATCAGGAGACAAGTGATCGGCTGTTAGATGAAACAACAAAATCACTAGTCTTCCATATGATAACCCAGAATTTCTTCACCAGTGTTTTCTAACTTTTGATTAATATGATATGAATTTTAATCACTGTAATTTGTTGTTCTTTCATTTTAAACATTTTATAAATAAACAAATATCCAAAACTTAGGATTTAAATAAATTTTGTTTTTGAAATCAATAAAAATACAATAGTCATTTGAAGTAAACAAAACTTTTTCATGAATATTATTCAATTGATTAAAGCAATAAATGCAAAAAAACAGCATTATTTGTTCACAAAGTTGACAAGAATTTGTTTTGTTGATAGTTTATGTGTGCGTTTGTGTGCAAGATTCTGACATGAGTGGTATAATAAGAAAAGTTCATGGACAAAGCAACATATTGTTAATACAGATGGTTTTACAATTTTAGTTTAGTTTAATAATATACAATATATATATGTTGGTGTTCAAATATAAGCATTGTTGCTAAATTTGATGTCTTCATGGTTTAATGTGAAATGATTGATCTAAAAAAACCATTTGTTTTTATTACAATATTTATTTGGAAGGGAAAAGTAAGGTTTTTCTATAGGCCTTAAATTACAAAAATTAAAAAAATTAAAAAATACTACATACAATTACTTGAAAAGAAACTTATTTTACTTAAATAAAAATATCCTTCAATAACCTTAAGCTAAGCATGTCGTGTTTGTTGAAAGTAAAGAGAAACACTGGTTGATGTATTATTAATGCAAGAAATCGATGCCACAAATATGTATTAGGCTTTACACCAATAATTACAAAGTAAATTGTGTTTCAAAGTGAAACTGGCTTTCTCAGACTATGTTTAGAATTGAAATAAAAAATATATGCATAGTTTTTGTTAAGATTTTTGCTCAGTTTTTTCACTTTATTTATGACCTAAAAGGACAACCATTTACAACAAAAAAAACTTTATAATTTTGTATTTTAACGTTAATTTTGACTATTAAAGGACATTTTTACTCAAGTACTTCAAGACAAAACAAAATTTGTATATAAATAAAATTTTATATTGACTTTATCGAAGGCCAACTTCAATTTGTATACAAGACAATTATAAATTTGCTTGGAGCAATCATAAACCTTGCAATACATTTAATTCAATGATGACATTATTACATTTATATTTATTTCACAATCTTTAAATGGGTTTCTATTTTTGTTAGAACATTAATGTTAAATTTAGTTGAATCATTAATAATTAAAGTCTTGCTAGAGGTATAATTATACACAGGTTTTACTAATTAGAAGTAAGTGTCAGGGAGGCGGGGGATAAGACAATGGATGATAAACTATTATCCCGCCTAAATATAATGTGTAGAATGGTCCACTTTGTAAATTGAAAATAATTGCTTGAAGAAAGAGGCGAAGATTAATTTTATTTACATTGTCCTTTCCTTCCCAGAATAAGTACTATATTGTCAAACATCTTATAAAAAATCTTACCTTAAAAATGTGATAACTGATGGGTTAACTGTTCAGCATTTTTAAGGGTCTCTGGGACACACAGTATTATGGACAGTGACGTGTGGACGTATGGGGAGTGTGAGAGAGTGTGGTGTTCTTCAAGAGGACGGCCGCTGTCTACTGGACTTAACCACTTGGGTTCCACCACAGAGGTAACCATTTCACCTGTAGTTTCCCAAGGGAACTTTTCCTACAAAATTTAAAATTAATCTTAACATTTTTTGAGTGTAATTTTGTTGTCATCAAAGATTAAATGATAATGGTTATTTATATTTTGGTACAAGGTATATATACCCTAAATTGTTATTTGTGTGTATGTATGGTTAAAATTATAGTTAGTATGAAGGTAGGGGGGGGGGGACGTGTATGTGTCTACACGTAAATTTGATATTGCTAGGTTACGGCCACCAAGTATACTACACACACACACACACACACACACACACACTCACAATACTCTACTTATAAAGTTTATATTTTCAACATATTTATCGATCAGCTTTCCACATATGTATGAAATACAATTCAAACATACATTAATATATAATAATATACATGATACCACTCGTCGTGTACCAACCATTGGGTAAACAAAAATTCTTATGTTATTAGAATGTCTCATGGTAGGTAATAATGTTGTACCAACACCACGGATGGTTATTGGGCCACGTACAAGAGAGAACAATTAGGTAGAGGGTGTTGAGTAGGGGGGGGGGGGGGAAGTAGGGGGCTCATGGGTGCTCTCTCTCTACTTTTAGCAAATATTATTATTATATTTGGGGGGGAAGAAAGTGTGCCGGACCAACACAAAACACCCAAAGGGCTTAAAAATGGAGCACAAATTATTGAAAATGTATGTAATCATTTTGTTATTACAAGGCGTTTGCTCTTTTGTGCTTTTGATGTGGCTTGATTATGATTATACTTTGTATAGATATTGGTTCCTCATTAAATGTAATCAATAAAATTATATCATGGGGAATAAAAATTTAACAAAATTAATTTACTTAATTTTACCGTTGAGACATTTTTTTTGAATGTATGTAATACAAAACAAAAACAGGCAGGCATTGGTTTTAAGAACATAAATCCAAGCATTTTTTAAAGAATTTTTATCTTTCAAAAGAAAATTTTAAAATTTTGTGTTTGATTAATGATAGAATGATTAAGATGAGAGTACAAATCTTAATAATTGAGTCTGTATCCTGTCCAATTTAACCCATACAAACAAACACACACACACAGGCATATGCACACGCACACACACACACATTTCAGGGAAATTTCAACGCTTCTAAATTGAGAAAATGAAACAAAGACAGGGAGGTGGGGGTGGGGTGGTGGGGGGAGGGATGTGAATGTGTGCGTGAAAGGAATTGTAAAGGGATGATGTAATGATGAAGTGGCATTCAAGGCTACCATGATCACAGCTCCGTATCTATACACACACACACACACACACACACACACACACACGCTTAATCATGAAAATTAGGCTTTGATAGTAAGCTAGGAAATCGAAAATTGCCATTCTATTAATGATTTTCAAATAAATAAAATAAAATATCAATTAAAGACGAATTCCATACATATCATTCTGTAAATTGTCTAAAATCTTAATCATTGACAGATACTGTTAAATTATAATAATTTTTTAAAGCTATGTCCAAAAAAATCTAATATTTGACCTATCAAATTGATATGTACTTAAATAAAATGAAATCAAGCAAATCAAAGTTTAAAATCTCGTACCGTAAACATTTGGAAATATCTTAATTTCAACATATCAAAATATCATCTAAAGTTTGAACAGTCATCTAAGTTTTCATACAGTATTATAAAACCCAAGTTTTTGTCTATTTTAAAGTAACCCAATGCCTTTCAGACTGTCTGTCCAACCATTTGATTTAATCAGGGAAGCTTATTGTCTGTTTTAAAAAGTTAATAAACTTTTTAAAGTACTAGAAGATAGTTATTATTTACATGCATTAAAATAATTTAATTTTAATTTACTTAAATTAATGAATAATATCTAATTGTCAATTGCAGAAGAGTTAGGGACAAAGCCATTGGTTTTAAAGTGAAGTCCTAAATAAATTTAAGCATACAATATAACAATTTAGGTATTTACTTTTGGCTATAAAGAAAATATTTCCAGTTGATACCAAATTTGTTCAAGGTTACATGGTTTACAATTTTCCTCTATGACATAGGTTTTTATAAATTTTAAATTGTTATATTGAAAATTGGTAGAGTTTGATATTTTTTTTACACAAAAAATGTTTGGGTAAAACTATTTAAGATTATTTTGGTAGCACCCTTGACTGGCTGGGAAACTATGTAACCTCGACAAACTAGAGTTGGTTGTGTGTATATGTGGCGTCACACTCACTCACCTTAGTTCTTACAACACCTCCTCCTAGTTCCAGGGGTAGAGCTGCATCATCGCTCACGTCCTCATCCAGAGAGGGGGGTTCATACTTTCACCAGAGTGAAGGTCATCATCTCTTCGCTACTAGCAACTTCATATTCTCTCCCCCCTCCCCATGGTTCTCATATCCCCCTGTCCCCCTTTTCAAAGCCACAATTGTTACCATCTCCTTCCCTATTACAGCGTCTTATATTGTGTTCCTCCATCTTGTTGTCCTTTTTGGTTTCCTTTGTAAGACATAATGACTGCAATCATACAATTTCAAGTTCACGAATGCAAAAAAATTGCTAATGCGCATTTTTTCCTGCCAACCTAGGCATTTTTTACACAAAATTATGTGAACTTGTGTTTGCTTATTATTGTTGGTATTGCAAAAAGCAATAATTTGGGAACATGGCGTGGTGGCTCTTTTTATTATTATTTAATTTAATGGCTTACATAGAAAAATAATTAATTAAATGTTGCCTTACAGTTTACACAAGTAAAGCAAATATTTCCATTATTAACTTTTTACAGCAAACACTTCAAATTCTATACAAAATATAAATTTGTATTAAAAATATATATTTTATGAAATATAATTTAAAACAGCCTTGTTATGCTTAGATTGAAATAAATATAAAAAGAATTTATAATAATAAAATCAATAGTCAAATTAACTAGGTATAATACCTACCAATTAAATTTTAATTTCCAAAATTATAGGTATCATATACTGTGAAGAAAAAAAGCTTTTTGGTATTAAAAGGAACATTTTAAATGGTCAAGGTATGATATGCAGTCAACCCTTACTTGTCTAAAAAGTTTTTCCTTTTCTGAAACAAACAATTGTCACTAAAGCTTAACAACTCTTTGTCAGTCTAGACTAAGCTCATTTTATCACTCGCGGCTGAGGAACCATGGCCGGTTGACTGCTGGGGAAATGTGTAAGCCCCGTGACAACCATTTCCTTCTTGGCCAAGTGTAATTTAAGATGTTTAGTACACTTTTCTTCCATTGTCCTAGCCCTCGGCCATCTATTAAAGTTCATATTTGAGGAGATTCTATACTAACAGCTTTACAGCTCTTTTCTCGGGTTGTGTTCGCACTCTGGCGTTCTGTCCGACACTGACAGAAAACTAAAACTTGGCGGGAAGATGAGTGGGAGGTTTATCCCCTTTTCATACCCCCCCCGGCCCCCCCCCCCTCTTAGGGGAAATTAAGGAGAAACTTGCGCTCTCCTTATTTTATTATTTGTCCCCTTGACTAAACCACCCACCTACCCACACGGTCCTCCTTCCTTCCTCCCTCGCTTATCACCCACTCTCTACATCCTGTCTCTCTGTCTGTGCGTTACACAGAAAAAGTTTAAGGGATGTTGTATATGTGTGTAAGAGTAACCCTCTCCTGAGCAAGCAATTATATGTGCGTCCGTCCGTCTGATCGCGGGTCCTTATTCACCAGTTCTTTGTCCCCCAAACTCTTATCCTCTGATTGTGTGTCTCTCTATCTACATTTCTCTTTTCCACACACAAATGTGGCTTCGGTTTCAGGGTTCAGATAAAGGGTGGCTTCAGATTTAGATTTGGTTTTATACTTTTATATATATATGCTTTTATATAAAAGAGAGGGACACGAAAAGCTTCCTCCTTTAATATGTGACCTCCCTGTTCTACGCCATTATCATGTAAGCAGAGGGTAGACAATTGCACATGGTACTGGTTACACTTCTATAATTCCATTATCTGTCTGAAAGTAGGCAGAAAAAAACTCGTCACAGTGCTACACACAAAAATTACAAAATAAAACAAAATCAACTGTGATCATCAAGGTCTTGTTTTAAAAAAGGGACAAATAATTATGTGGCCAGAAGATAACCTCATTCTAATTACACTTTTACAACCCCTCCTTCAATATCTTGTGTTACATGGGTACCAAAAAAAAGTAAAAGTTGTACAAGATTAGAAAATAAGGGTGGCTGCTTGGTCATCAGCCAAAAGAAAGGGAAAAAATAAGGATTGCAACAACCAAAAGTACGAAGCTCAAAAATTAAAAAATAAATATTTGATTAACAAAACAAATAGCAAGACAAAGTAAATTTATTGTTCATGATCATTTGAAAGGGAAATCTTCTCAAGAAACTTCATATTGCAGCCGACAAAATTTAAATTTTTATTCATTAGACATATAACAAGTAAGTAAATAATAAAAGTAATTGCTCAGAGAATCTTCACAAAAAAAAACATTTTTTAAACATCGACTAACATTAACCATTAATAATTTTGAATAAAAAATTGGATATTTCGAATATTAAAGGAGCTTTGCTACTTTTAAAAATGGTGTTGAATGTAATACTGTGACCCTTTCTTTCTATTCTAAAACTCCTCTCCCCACCAACAATTCACAGGAATGAAGTAAAAAAAAGAAATTAGGTCAAAAACTTGAGTAAGTAGAAAAATGTAATATGTAGAATGTTGTAAAGTAATACTTCCTTTGTCCTACAACCCCTTTTTTTGTGCTATACAGTTTGGTGGAGTTTTGTGCTTTACATTGGGAGGGAGGGAACATTGGACTGTAAATTACACTAGTACCCGGATATCATTTGTAGGCTTTAAATCTTTGGATATTTTAATAAAATATTGATTGTTATATTAAAACTAGAGGTGTCCAAACTTCTCAAATTATGATTTTAATCTAAATAAGAAGTATTGTGTATAGTCCCTTTCGTGCGGGGGGCTCTAATCCTATGGGGCTAATTACCTAACCCTGTGGGGCAATCACTTAACCCAATATAACCTAACCTAACCTAAAATAACCTATAAAAAGCCATTTTAAAAATACGACGAATCGCCCCTTATGGGGCGATGTTACGAAAGGGACTATTTCCGAAGTATTTATTAATCATTATTGTGGATGTATATCAATTTATCTTCCATTGTCTTATCCTAAAGATTCCTAGCTTGTAAATAATCAAATGTTTTAACTTTTACCTCGGTTATATTTTTTGACAAATTTCACATTAATTGAAAATTAACAGTAAATATATAGAAAAAAAAATAATTAAAATAAAATTTTAAACAACTTTACTTTTGGACATTGAAATTTGTAATGATTTTCAGAGGCAATAGGCAATGATCTTTTTCAATAAAAATATTAAGTTTTGAAAGGTTTATTTTATATTTTAATCACTTTTTTATTATTGAATGCATGATTACAGCTCCAAGTTCATTTTAAAATAAGGTTTACATTTAATTCTAACTGTTTCGCCTTTTATATCCTTATCTAAAAGCAACAGAGTATCTGCTTGTGAGTCTGTACCATAAGATCTCGCTAACCGCTAATCCAAAAATTTTTAAGTTGATATTGGAGGGTCGATTTCTTCTCCCCCCCCCCCCCCTCCTTTTTCCTCAAATGTTCCTAAGGGCTTGTAAGGGTGTAGCCGCTAGTAAATATATAATTTATTAGCCAAACAATTGATTTAAATATCTGCCTTTCTATTTAGTCAAAATTGCTTCAAATAAATGAATGTTTTAGAGTAGTTAGGTTATATAGAATATAAATTATTGGTAACCATAATCGTTCTTATTGAGTAGACAATTCTTTCAATGCAAAAATATGTAAATTTTTAAATTTGCCTGACTTCTGGACATACTGACCTATAGACCCGATCATGGAAAAACTTTGCTTCAACAAGAAACTTAAATCCCAAATATTTTATTTAATTTTGATAATTAATATCTATTTAGTTTTGTAATTAAAATCTGATGTAAATATAGAATTAAATGACAGTTATCCTGCTGAAGAGGTCCATCCGCCTGCCTGCAATTATTATCAAAATAATGCATTATCAAATACCATGCCTCCTGCCCCTTACAATTTCCCACCCTGCCTAAATCACCCCCCCCTCCCCCACCCTCTTTAGCCAATTCTAAATTCCTTTGACAATTTATAAAGAATAACAAGGACAACTATGTCTATAAACAGATAGCACTGCTATAAAAGGTAACAAAAATGTTACAGAAACAAGTTAATTCAAGTATATCACAATTGTGTATAAATTTCTATTTGATTTTGTCTGTAAAAATGTTTACGCACTCTGTGCTAGACATACGGACACATTTCTATTTTAGAGTAGATGGAAAACTATAAACCCCCCAATACCCCCCCCCCCCCACCCCCCCCCCCTTCAAAATGTGCAGATCTTCTTTGAAAATACCATCTGGTTCATTCCTTCCTTATACCCTCTTTATTGACCTCCCCCCCCCCCCGTCCCAACATGACCCTAGCTTTGGAAAACTATGAAAAACCGTTTAAATTTCGGCCCCTTTTTCCAAGGGATTTGGTTCTTTAGTTGGGATTGTAATTGGGTGACCAATTACTTCCGCTAAATGTGTCACAAATATAAGACCAGAAGGCCAGCGAAATAAAGGGATAAGACAATGGTCTATATATTGATGTACATCCCCAATAATGATACATAGAATTACCTCTCTGTAGATTACAATAAGTAGTTGAAATGTTTGGACACTTAACTCAATGAGTCAACCAATCAAGGAATAAAAAAATATTATAATAAACCTTGGGACAAGTGAAATAAACAGTCCAATGTCCCCTCCCTCCCTGTCCGCAAAAGATGATTACAACACCACAAGCTGTCCATTCATATTTGCACAATTCTCATCAATATAAGATCCTCAAATTCATTTGTTATGTAGTCTTGTACGAAACACTAAGCGGATAGGACAATTTTGGGAAGTGATGACACACCTTGAAATGGTATTATGTGTTGTGTATGAGCTATAGAAAACTGAATATATAGCTAAGAGTCCACAGTTATAGTATTAATATATGCTTCCTTACACACATTTATTTAACAAAATCCGTTAAAAAATATTACTTGACAATTTAGAGGATTTTTACTTGAAGGAAATTTATAAAAAATCAATAACAAAAGATACTATGATTATAAATTTGGTAATAATTGAAATTAATAAGGCTTAGGCAAATTTGAAATGTATCTCTAATTTTAAAGATAATCATCGTTAATTTTATAATAAAAATTAAAAAAAAACAGTATAAAATTTAACACAAAGTGAGATTGTTAAAGGAAAAATTACTTACTTGAAATTATTAATACTTGGATCTTAGACCAGATTTTCATGTTCTCTAATAAAGAGAAACTCGCAGCGTGCTGAAAAAACTATACCAATCAACGCCTTTTACTCCATTCCCTCCCCTCCTACTGAACGAACTGACCAAAAAAAGATTTCAATGTTAGCAACATAATTGATGGAAATTTTTCCCCCCATCATAATATTCTACATTAAAAAAAATTGTTTAAGTCAAAGTGGGATATGTTTTGATTCAGTAAAACAACATTATCATTAAAAAAAAATTGCATCATGCATCAAAGGGCTGGGCCTGTATAAATTCGCGTTTAATATTTAGCTGAAAATATTAAAATTTTTACTATTTCTCTTTTAACATGAACGTTTAACAAAGGGCGCTAATTTTCTTTTGTGTACAATATTTATAAAGTTTTCCTATAAGAGAATAAAACTATAAATGAACAAACAATAATTTGTTTGATAAATGAAAACAAGGGTGGCAACATTAAATAATAGCGAAGCTAACAAATAACTAAAATAACTAGAAAAGCCAAAAATACGAACAAAGCTGAAAAGATAGCTGAGAAAAATACATATTAAAGGAAATGTATTTTTTACATATGGAATCAATAGACCTACAGAATAAGTAAGTTATATACTCTTTGGTCATAGGTAACTTTAAACGAAGTTTTAGGCTTCTATCTCCATCGAAAATTACATGACACACGGCAGAACAGACATTTAGCAAAAAAGGGTAGCTTGGCTGCTAAAAAGGCATTTGATTAAAGGCCAGTAATTTTGTCCCTCCCCTCTCTAAGAGACACTATGAAATTTTAACACTATCCTATTATGAAAAGTAGTAAGGTTTTTTTTTGTCTGCAGCTTAAGATTTCGATAAAAAAAACCGAACCGATCAAGTTCTCCAGTTTAGTGAAGCTTCACATAGCCACTTAATTGTATTTAAAGTTTCAGATTTAAGTCTTGGGATGGTTTTAGGCCGGTATTTTTCAATCTTTTAATACAGAGCCCCTTTATGATAGAGGCGCAGTCGCAAGTAAATTACAAAAAAAAATTAAATTAAATCCTTTATAAAATTTACATGCATATATTTAGGTTTTATACCAAAAAAAAATAATTGAAAAAAAAATTTAAAAAATTTAAAAAAAATTAAAAAACTAAAATGATGATTTTCCCTTTAATATTTTGTATCTACATGTATCACCTTATTTTTACACATATTACAGTAAAGCACATATTATATTTATATTTTATCGATTTTCCATTAATTATGGCCAAGCCTAAAGTAAAGTACTCCCCCTCCCCCCTTGCTACTTTTTAAAGGAAAAGGTTTCCTTACCCAAAAGTGTCTCTCCATCCTGCATGAATCTCAGGTGAAACTTCACTTCCGTTCCAAAAATTTTTAATTTTATTTTACAAAGAGTATTTATGACATTAGGCCACTCTATCCCCTCCGTTTTCCCTATCTCAGATGAAAGTGTGCCCTTCTATCCTTTACAAAGTAATAGAATGTCTGTCACTGTGTGTGTTGCGAAGAATTATGCTAACCGCTGAACCAAAATGGTCCTCCTTTAAAGTGAAGGTCCAGGGAAGGTTTATAACTATTTTATGGGAGGGTACCTCCATCCTCCCAAGAGAAATCGCCCTTAGGAATAATAATCCCCTCCCCCCATCTTCCCTCAAATGATCCTAGAGGCCTCTAGGGGCATGGCTGCTTTTTATTTATAAATTGTTTCTTTAGCAGGGATCATAGGGGATTTAATAATAGTATCCAAAGTTTTTTAAAGAGAAAATTTTGGGGACCAGTATAGTTCACCGTCTAACGTCCCCTCCCTTCCTGGCTTTTTGGTAGTTATAAAGAAAAACTTTGGAGACCAGTATAGTTAACCGTCCAATGTGCCCTCCCTTTCTGGTTTTTAGGTAATTATATATGAAAAACTTTGAAGTTAGCGGTAGCTATGGCACACCGAATATCAATATGTGTATTCAAACTTATAACAAATTGTCCACAGCACATTAAGAGGGTGTGGGTCGGGTGGTTGCTGTGTGTGCTTGTGTGTGTGTGTGTGTGTGTGTATGTGTGTGTGTGTGTGCGTGTGTGTGCGTGTGTGTATGTGTGTGTGTGTGTGTGTGTGTGTGTGTGTACACAATTATGATTACACTTCAATGGCCTTCCTTTATTTTTTTTAATTTACTATAATTTGTCGAAAAAAAGTATTGAAAAATAACATTTAATCTAGGTAAAATGCTTTAACAATATATTGAAAATATATATAATTTAATAAGAAGGCAAAAAGGTAGCTGGCATAATAGATCTTGCAATTGTTAAAAAGGCTCGGTAGCAGTTCTGTTCAGGTTATATTTGCCAGGGGATTCTCCCCCCCCCCCTCCCCTGTCTAAAAATAAAGAATTTTTGATCTTTAACAAAACCAACCACTCTCTTTTACCTTTTTACTAGATGACGGGTAATAAAAATCTGAAATAGAAATGACGCAAATGACGCAAATTCTGACGTTTATCTAAAAATGCAACATATAATAATAGCTATTAAAACAATTTTCAAGCATAACTTTTATCTTATTAGGATAACAATTAAATAAGAAAAATATTTTTACCATATGAAATTCGTGATCAAACACCTAATTGAAAAAAATGCAAGACATAGCTTTTATTTTAAGAAAGACTAGGGGCAACGGACACCCCCAAGAAGCCTCTAGGTGTTCTTTAGGTGGGAGGGGGATAAGTCAACCGCCCTTCTACTTTTTAATTTGAGTTTTAATAAGAAATATTAAGAAAAAAAATTTGGGGGTGTGATTTTAAATTGGGAGGGTGGAGATACGCTCTCCCAAAATAGTTAAAAACCTTCCCTGTACCTAAAAAAAAGCTTAATTGCAAAGGAAAACCAAACAGATGTAATTTTTTAACAATTTTATAAAAAAAAACATTGGGGCACTTGTATAAACACCTTATCGCTAACAAGTTTTGGAATAGATAATCCAGAACCATCCAGTTCAAAGGGAATGGAGAAAGAGAGGGGGTGAATCTATCCGAAAATAGTTATGATCGAGATCTTCCTTCATCTTTTACTAACAGAAGGATAACCGTGGGGGAAAAATTTAGTAAAGCATCTAGGCATAAGTAAGATAGGCATACCTGTTTGATAGATTGGTTTAACTATATATATTTGGGATTTGGGGTATTCTATACATATAAAAAATTCAAATACTTTATATTAAAACAATTATTGCAATAAAATAATGATAATTTAAAGCAAAATTTGAAATAAATGAAGAAAAATTTAAATACAATTAATAATTATTATTCTGGTTAATGATAATTAAGCCAATTTCTCTTGTCCTAACCCCGTTTCATAAAATAGCCTGAATCCTGCCTAAGTTCGTGCCGATTTAGAGCCTCAATGGAAGGAAGAACCGTTAAAATGGCACAACTGAAAAAAATTCTGTTATCCTTATTCATAATTCCAATAAGTCAAATAACAAATAATAACGTACATGTATATAATTTTCTATTCATTTCTCTTATGTTTCAGGGATTGAAGTAAATAAAGTCTTTAAAAATGGACATTAACGTTTAAACATGTCTGCTAGTTATCAGGGTAAAAAAAGTATCAAATTCAAAAACTGCTTAAAATGTTTTTTCAAATATTTCTTTAGATTGATTATTTGTCTTTTTTTTTTATTAATCGTAAAATATTTAATTCCGATATAAAATCCTTCCTATTCCTGACAACAAAAGTAACAATCGATATTATGAATTATTTACATCCGTAGAAAACGTTATCCCAACAAAAGCCCAGGCAGACAAAAATGTCATCATGATTAGGGAAAGGAAATTAAGGGCAAATGGGAATTAAAATGAATAAAAAAAAGGGGGGTGGGGGAGAGGTGTGTGGGGGGACGTACAGCTAGAGGTACATGATATTATGTTGGTAAGTAGTTGCTAAGCTTTTCTATTTCTAAGGATGTATAATTGTATACCGTAAGTCCATTTTGAGACGGATAGCTTTGATTATAACTTAGCCAATTTAAAATTAAACAAAGATGTATAATCATCTTGCATTCTTAGTAGCATAAACATAATTGTCTGTTTTTTAACTTTTTATTTTTTTTTGATTGATATTTTGTTTTCTCAATATAAAAACATCAAAAGTGATATCACTTTTTTATTTGTTATGTTTATACCCTTTCATCGCATTTGTCAAGCTTCGCTTTTATGAATATTGTCATCCTCTTGTTTATAAAAGATAAATGAAAATGGACATTTACAGCAAAGATAGGAATAGTTATTTCTCGTATCGTATTATAAACGGCTTTCCGCGGATATAGAATGTACAATTATAAGATTAAAACTAGTTTTTTTAGCCCCGAGGTGACGAAGTCACCGGCTAAAAAAACTGGTTTAAATCTTATGATTGTACATTTCTATATTCGTAGAAAGCTGGATATAATACGATGCTAGACATAGTTTTTTCGTATGGATGAGAACCGGTTCCTATCCACCGGATTCGAATGAATACGAGAAAGAAAGTTATAATCTTTTTGAAAAATTGGGGGGGGGGGAGGGGTAGGAAAATTAGAAAGGTTAAATAGTGGATAGGTAGAGGAAGGGGGTTATAATAAAATAGGCAGGATGGAAAGATTAATAATTTTGTAAAAAACATGAATTGGATTCATATTACCACTTAATTACACGAGATATCCACAACAAAACAAATAATTATTGCTTTAATAATTTAAGATAAATATTAAATAATGATAGAAAAGTTTTATTTTAAATTATGCATGTTAGTTGCTGCCTATTTTTTTCTCCCAAGTTCCTCTTATCTTTACTTTCCCCCTCTTACTCCTTCTTTTCCTTTCCCCTGTCCCCTTTTCTATCAGATGGTGGCAGCTGCAAATTTTTAAGCAGCTGGCCATTGCCACCTGGCATCCCCCCTTCCCCCTGACATTTTAGGTTCGAATCCCCCTTCCATCCCCTATTTATTTCTCTCATGCTTCAGGGATAAAGGGACTTGTCAATGAGCGGTATATCAATTATCTCCTCTCCCCCTCTCTCCAATCTAATGTTTGTAATTCTGCCTTGATCACATAAATAAAAGTCTGAGAAATGTTCATATATAGATATTTTTATCATTACCCTCTCCCTGTCAACCCTGCTTCAATTTATTTTGTCCCTCTTACTCTCCTTCAAAGTGCAACCACCTTTTTAAAAGCGAAGCTTTTCTATAATTAGGGTCGGTCCGTACGTCCGTCCGTCCGTCACAAACTGATAGCTTTTTTAGTTAATTTAGGCATGTTGGAATTGTCCTATCGATTTCAAACTTTGCATGGTGATTCATTTAGTAGTTAGGTACGATTTAGAAAGCGTAGCAACTCTGTAATCATTACAAGAATGTCCGTACGTCCATTTTAAACATGTTGATTTTTTACTTTTTTAACAAAATTTTTTTTGTGATCTAATCATCCGATTTTTGGAATGTTTATTCCTGGGACAACAAAGTATAATGCTTCAAGCAAAGCAACTCTATAATCAAGTCCTAAAAATGTAAGTATGTCCTTAAACATTATCCTGTATCAAGCAGTTTTTCAACAAATTTACACTTACAATTTTGCTTCAACTCTTATACATTTATATTCTGATTATTCAGTTCTGACACTATATAAGTGTTAATGTCCGTTTGTCCTACAGTTTCAGTGCTTCGCTTTTATGGATGTTGTCATCCTTGTTTTTTGAAAAACAAGAGAACTTCCCTCTTAAAAATATAATCCTCTCTGCTTATTTTATTTCACTGATATCTCTAAACTTGAAAAATTTGCTAAAGGGGTACAATTCAGGGATCTAAAGGGATAAGACATGTCCGATAAATTGATTTACATCACCAATGCTGATACACAAAATTACCTTTTCTTTGGATTACAATTAGTAGTTGAAACGTTTAGACACTCAACTAAGTTAGCCAAAATATAAAATTCAATATAAGTCCCCAAAGTTGTTAAGTCAACGAATAAGAAAACGTTACTATAAAATTTTGGCGACTAGTGCAATGAAAGTACAATGTCCCCTCCCTTACTGGATAAAATTAATGTACGATAGGACTTGGCTGCGGAAGATTGACAAGGGTAGGTCTTTGCGGCAGCTGTACTTGCTCAAAGTTTCACAACTGCGGCTGCTGGCTGTTTAAGAATAAACGGACTCAGCACGTCAGCGATTTTTCTATTAGCTTGGCCGGTAGCTGCGGTTTGGTAAAAAGTTTCAATGAAAACGTTTACTGCTTAGACTTTCAAGCCTTAGGAATTAGAAAATGATTTGAATACCTGTCTTAACGTTTGAATCCTATTATGATTAGTAGTAAGCTTTTTTTTTTGTCTTTTGTGGAGAATCTCGCTAACCTCGGAACCGATAGGGTTCTTCTTTACAGTGAAGCTTCTTACAGGCCAATGAAATATATATTTTATGATATTTTGGGGGAGGGTATCTCCACTCTCCATGGAGAGATGACCGTAGAAATCTGCCGTAGTATTTTATCAAAGTTATTTATTTAATAAACAAGGATGACAACATCCATAAAAGCGAAGCACTGAAACGGTAGGACAAACGGACACTAACACTTGTATAGTGTCAGAACTGAATAATCAGAATATAAATGTATACATGTCGAAGCAAAATTGTAAGTAAAATTGTTGAAAAACTGCTTGATACAGAATAATTTTTATGGACATACTTACATTTTTAGGACTTGATTATAGAGTTGCTTCGCTTATAATATTGTACTTTGTTGTCCCAGAAATCAGTATACCAAAAATCAGATAAATCGGATTAATATATCACATAAAAATTTGTTGTTAAAAAAGTAAAAAATCAACATGTTTAAAATGGACGTACGGACATTCTGGTAATGATTATAGAGTTGCTACGCTTTCTAAATCGTACCTAACTACTACAGGAATCATCATGCAAAGTTTGAAATCAATAGGACAATTCTAACATGCCTAAATTAGCGAAAAAAGCTATCCGTTACGGACGGACGTACGGACGGACCGACCCTAATTATAGAAAAGCTTCGCTTTAAATTATGAAAACAGAGAGGATTGAATAATAAATGCTTCAAATTAATTACAGAAACAAATAATAAAAAAAAATAAATAAATATTGGGGTGACCAATAATTGGTCCTTTTTTTAGAGAGACTAAGAGAAAGCTTCTATACATAGAGCCAAGTTTTTTTTATGTCTTATATTACATCATGACGTCAGTTTATCAAAGTAAGATACGTTAAACGACTGAAGAATCCTTATTTCTAAATGGAATTTAAAAATATTTTTATATAAAAACAATGATTTATCCAGCTAGAATTTCCAATTCAGGGCCGGGTATTTTCTCTAATTTCACTTTACATATGGATATAATTGTTCTTGTATTAAAAAATTAAAGGAGTAAAATTCGCATGGTAACACACTAATCAAATTCACATAAGCAAATATAAAAGAAACCTTTTATAAGAAATAGTAAAAATAGTGGAACTCAAACCACGAGGGATAAAAAGTTTTCTTCTGACTTCTCTAGCGATCCCAAATATGCGCTCACCCCATTACCCAAGCATCTCACACACACACACACTCACACACACACACACACACGCACGCACACATACACACACACGCACGCACGCCCACACAAAAACACACATACACACACACGCAAACACACACACACCAACATTATTTCTAAAAATCAAGGTCAAGAAACACACACTAGTATACCAAGACACACACACACACACACGCATCAACGCACAAAATATAATAAATATATGGTATTAAGAAAATTTCTCTAAAGTTTATATCTGATAACAAGATAAACTTAAATATATGGGCTAAGAGTCACAATTATACCTAGTAATCTGGACCTAAACTCAAATTAAAACTCAAATTTGCTATTAACAAGGGTAATTAATGTTATGCCCAGAGGTAGCGAAGAATATCCTATTATATAAAGTAGTAAGCATTTTTTGTCTGTCCCGAAGGATCTTGCTAACCGCTGAACCGATATTGTTCTCCATTACAGTGAAGCTTCTTATAGGTCCTGGGAAGGTTTTAAACTATTTTAGAGAGGGTGTCTTCACCCCCCTCCCCCCAAAAAATATTTTTAAAAAACTCTTTTGAAACAAAAATTTAAAATGGGATGAGGTCGACTTTTCCTCCTCCTATCAGTGCCCCTAGAGGCTTCTAGGGGCGTAGCCGCTAGTAGAATAAAAAGAATATCAACGTTTAATACAAGAGAGCAGTACTGTAGATACTGTAGACTGTGTGTAAAGAAAAACTGTATAGAAGCAGCGTTTTTCTCATATAACAATTTCGCTATAAAAAAAGTATATTAAAGAATAATCAGTATTTTAGAATATTCGTCTGTCTATTTATATTTTCAAGTATGCAAAAACTTTGAAATAAGCTGATAAGCTATTCTAATATAATTTTAAAATTTAGGGTTAAATCCCTAAATTCGATTAAATCACCAAAATTGCCCGCCCTCCCCCCCCCCCCCCTCTACATTTGTAACCTGCATGGCTATCCGTCATAAGCCAAATAAGTATCACAAGTCAGGTCATACCAACAAAAAATTATTTCGAGAAAAAAATCACAAACCCTATACTTGATTTTTAGCTTTCGTTAGGGGGCAACACTTATTTTATAATTAACAACCTTTATCTGACCCCCAAATATTATTTAGATTTATTTCGCTTGTTGGCTTTACCTTATTCCTGGTCACAAGTAAGTTTTTTTTTCAAATTTATGAAATTGTCAAGGAGGTTTTGGGTGCGCCACTGGCGAATATGGGGATAATGCCGGTTAAGGTTGCAAGGTCTTAAGTATGTATAGGTGTGTGTGTGTGTGTGTGAGCACATATAGTATACTCATTTCTTGAACCTTGACTTTGTGAGCACCGTTCAAATTTGCATCTGTGTCCTATCACCTTCATATATGTATGTGCACATATGTATGTATGCACGATACCATTCTCTTTCATCTCCTTTCTCTTTCTTGTTAAAGCTGGCTTAACTCAAGACAAGGCCTGTGTTGTTAGAGAAGCAGTTGCTCTGTAACTTTGTGGTTACAATCAAGGTTCATAGTACTAGGCTATCCACCCAGCTAACATTTTCATTAAAATTCATTTAATTTTCATCTTTTTCACTTACATCTATTCATTTAAAATCATCATGCCAGAAAAATGATAATCAGGGATATTTCAGAATCAACTCCCTTCTAAAATGGCACCGATTTTGATGATTATAGAAATGAATTTTAAATGACAATCATTTTTGTGGAGACCTGACTTTTAAATGACAGTCATGTTTGTAGAGAAATGAAATTTACATGCCAGGTCATCTTTTTACGGAAATAATATATAATGTAAAGCAGCATCCAAGGACTTGCCACATGTACCTAAGTATGATGGCCAAAGATATAACTAAAATAAATAATGTGTTGTAGTTGACACTAAATATAGTCGTTTATATTACTAATTGAAATTGTAATTCAAATAAGATTTCTTTATTTTAAATGAATGTTAAAAATTCCTTTCATGTTCAAAAATATTTCCGTTATATTTTCTGATAACATAATAATTACTCAATTTTAATTAAATTTATTTTTACTTAACTTTTCCCACTTTTAAAATTAAAATTTGAGACCTCTAGCGGGATTTTTTCTAACCATGTAATATAGAAAAAAGGAATGGCCTGAAAATTAAATGAAAGTCATTTAGATGAAAAAAAGATGACAGGAATGTTTTTTTCATGAAAAAAATGAAAAGTAAATGACCAGCATTTATTTTTCATCTCTTAATGATATGAAGATTCTTGGCATAATTTGGAAAAAGTCAAACATGAAAATTTAATGCTGGGTCATTTTTCGGAAAATCACAAAAATGAAAAATAAATGCTGGTCATTCACTTTTCATTTTCAATGAAAAAAACATTCTTTTCATCTTTCTGGCATTTGGGGGAAAATTACAAAAATGAAAAAAAAATGCTGGTCATTTATTTTTCATTTTCAATGAAAAAAAGATTCCTATCATTTCTATGAATTTGAAATTGTCATTTAATTTTTTTGGAGAGATGACGCATGTTTGACTGGGCACTATACAAGGATAAGGCAATGGCTAATAAATTAATGTACAAACATTACTAATGATGAAACACAAGATTACCACTTCTGTAGATTTATAAAATTACCTATCTGTAGATTAAAATTAGTGGTTGAACCGTTTTAACACTCAACTTATTAAACCAACCAATCAAAATTCACCAAAGTCCCCAAAGTTGTTAAGTCAACGAACAAGAAAACGTTATCATAGAACTTTGGGGACTAGTCTAATAGTGTAATGCTGTGTTCCACACAAAAAAATACCAAAGGTTGTCAACAAAACACATTTCTGTGAGCTCCAAATAAATATTAATGAGTAGATAACTATCTTAATTCAAGAATGGGTTAGATTTAGATTGAGTATCAAATATTATATGTAAATTTTCGGTAAGCTTATAATTTTGCTTTGTTGGTAGCTTATGCAATTGATTATCCTTGTTTTGCGTTGCAAAGCAGGCAGCTCTCAGCTCAAGAGAAAGGAGATATGGAATATGGTACAGATACAGATACAAGGCACAAGGCCTTCCAGGCCCAAACAAAATTTGTCCTAATCTAGTTTAAAGACCGTTGCAATGCAAAAGGTCCTTACCCTTTGTGAGAAAATTTAAAATCATCATGGATTTGGATCTTGCAAATAAGACTTTTTTTCAAAAGATAGTGATATTTTGTCCTAAGAAAAATTATTAGGCCTCCGTTTTTGTCAAACATAATCATTACCGAAAAGCCCCTTTTGTTTTTTATTTGCAGAAATAATAAAGTAAAAAAAATTTTACTTTAAGTGTATTTTCCCCTCCCCCAATAATGAAAAATTTTATTTTATTGAAATGAAATCTAAAAGAGGCTTTTACTTCAAAGGCAGCTTGCTGGTCAATGGTCATATAGCCTTAGTTTGAAAATCCTTTGGAACGGCTAAAAAAACATGCAAAATATTTGGAATAAGGCAAAACACGGAAAATCCTTTTTTCGCAGGTTTTCGTACGCTGCGTGGTCCTTAAGCAGGTCATTATAATTATTTTTATGCTTGGATGTGACAGTTCTAATGAGTTGGGAAATTAGAATGTGTCTCTACTTGCCCCCCCCCCCTCCTTATTTTCCTAGAAGGTTTCATCCCATTTATTTTCATATTTTCTTTGTTTCCATAGTTTTGTGACATCTTTCTTTCTTTGTAAGTAAAAATGTGTTTGTCTGTTATGGTTTATGTGTGTGTGTGTGTGTGTGTGTGTGTGTGTGTGTGTGGGTGTGTGTGTGTAATGTTGCGGATTTCTGTGTGTAAGTGTGTGTGTGCATTTTTTAACATGCCCACATTTCAAGGTCCGTATGATGTTTTTGTGCTCGCGTATATGGGTGTATTAGAATCAAAAAGTATTGCTCAATATGGCGTAAAACATTTTTTCAAGGAATTTTTATTGGTGCATGGTTGAAAATCAAAATATCGTAATTGTTATAGCAAAATTTGTTCTTTCGCTCTAGAGAGTAATGTATATCGTTTAAATATATAAAATACTAGCCTACAGCTCACGTTGTTCGCTGGTCTGTAATGCTCTTGAGAATATTAAATATCCGTACTGGAAAGGCTATCCGTACTAAAAAATATTTTAGCAGAAAATCTTACTTGAACTTTGTATGTCTGTCTGGTACAAAATCAGAATTATGATTTACTTAAAATTAAAAATGAAAAGCAAATTTGTCTGTGAGGATTTCGCTGACTAAAAAGCATCATATATATTTAATTAACTTTGTCAGTCAGTCCGTCCATTATGCTAAAGTTTTAGTAATTAGATTTTATGGTATTTTATGTTTTAAGTTTACTGTATATATTTCTATTGACATCTAATGTTTTAACCATATTGTCCGTCTACTTTATTAGATTTTTATGAACTTCACAAAGTTTATGGATGTTATCATATGTTTCTTGGTACTCTAATTGAAATGTCTGTCTGTCTGTCTGAAAGAAACCGTAAAGAAGTAAACGTAAATTTCTCTTCAGTTATAAAAGATCAATGGCTGGAATTAAAAACATCCCCATACTGATGAACTTACTTTGTCCGTCCGTCTGTTGGAATGCTTTGATATGCATCTACTATCAAAGATATTATATAAATTCTATTGTAAAGATTTCCATGTTTATTAGCTTTACTAAGGACTTATAAATGATGTCATCCTTGTTTAGCTTTAAAATTTCTAAGAAATTCTATATGTTCTATAATAAATATCTTATCAAGAGTAAGGGCACATCAAGGGTAACTGACCTTGCTTTTTTATTAAATATAATATTTTTTACGCGAAGCCCCTCTTTAATTAGAAATGTCCGTCTGAGGGTAAAACATAATTCACCATCTGCTATTAAAGATAGACGGTTTTAATTTTTGAGAATATATGTGATTTACTTATTCCATCAGCCTGTCGGAAATACCCTGCAAGGCATTTAATTTGAAATGTAAAAATTTTATTTATCAAATTATAAAGTAGATAGACGATCACGACTGATTTTTTCTAGAGAAGATTTTCCTGTTAGATGAATATCTACTCTCTACCTTATTTAGTCGGTTAGTCTGTCTGTAACCCTCCAGATGACATCAATTTCTGAAGGGAAATGTGCCTTTTCTTCTATTGAAAATAGAAGTCTAGCCTATAGTCCTTAAAACAAAGTAAAAGGATCTCGGTGTGTGTGTCTCTCTCTGTACTAAAAGATCTCTATAAACGCAGAATCGATATGGTTCTCCTTTACAAATAAGCATCCATTATATAATTTACCTGGTCTGTCAGTCTATCGGTAATGCTCTGATTGTCATTTGATTGATAGAAAGATGAATTTTTCCCTGGTAAAATTTTACAGGGTGATGAGCATCTACTCTGCATCTCAATTGACCCGTCAGTCTGTCTGCAAAAATATGTTTTTCCACTTTTTTTATGAAGGTTAAGATCTCAATAACTACTGAAGCAATTGGGTTCTCTATTTTAGGTAAGCTTTAAATAGGTCCCATGATGGTATTAGGCTATTTCATTTTCAGATGGTTTTGAGCTATTTTTTCTAGCCTGTTTCTGCCTCTTTTAATTGAGAGCCCCTGGATGCTAGGTACACATCCGCTAGTTTAAAATATTCTTATGCATTTAGAATAGAAAGAGATAAATATATTAACTTACACATAAAGATTACTTCAAGTTCAACTACTTACGTTAGAATTTCTGTCCGACTGATTTTAGTTATTTATTTTATAACTAGCGGCTTCGCCCCTAGCCTCTAGGGGCTTTGCCCCAAGAGGTTTGATCAGCTTAATTTTTCGTATTTTAGATTCAAAAAGAAAAAGTAAAAAAAAAGTTTTTTTTTTGGGGGGGGGGGTATTTTCATTTTTTGGGGGGGTTGGGGGTGTCCCACCCCAAAAGAAAATAGCTTAAAACCATCACAGGACCAGTAGGTATATTCCCTGAAGAGTAGAGCCCAATCGGTTCAGTGGTTACTGAGATCTTAAGCTTCAGACGGACAGACAGACGGACAGACGGACAGACAGACAGACAGACATCGTTCTACTTTGTATTATAGATAAAAGCCTTTGATACTATGAACGTATTAACATTCTGCCTTAGCGTTTTCTTGTTTTAAAAAAAAACTCTCTCTAACTTGCTTTTTCTTCCATTTTCTTTTGATTTCTTAATTTAATCTTCAAATACGTATTTATAATAAAGCCATTTTCATTCTTTCAAAAATGCAATTTAAATTACGGAATTTATTTTCCAATATATATTTTTTTACAACCCTCAGGAAAGGGTTAAAATGTTTTTAATTTTTGTTTCAAAATTTGGACACATTAGGGAGGGGCGCTAGAATCAACTCATTTTAAAACTAAGTTTTCTTAAATTTACTATATTATGAATTTAAATTTTCTTTTTTAAGAATAGTAATTAAATACTTCAATATTATATAAATAGCAAGATGAAATAAAAAAAATTAATTTATTCTTAATAAAGTAAAATATTGGGTTTTATTGTTCTGGGCAATGAGAGTTTATTATGGATTATTGGAGCACTATGAGTTTTAAACATTTATTCCTTGGAAAACTTGAGCTTGTTTATAGACATTTATTTCCTATATAGATCTGACATGGATCTTGAAGCAATAAAGCAGGCCCTTTTGTAAATGTTAAAAATTGGAAAAATCTATTAAATAAAAGTAATCGCAAATATACTTAGTAAATAAAACAATTTGGTTTAAGAAATATAAAAGATAGAATTTTTTTTACGAATTTTGTATAATTATCATGACTAAAATCGTTATTATAATTTTTTTTTAAATGACATCCAATTTCTTAATATGATAGGATGTATTTGAAGTATATTATCAGAATGTAAAAGTTAACAGTTTAGGAATAGTTATTTTTCGCATCGTATTATAGACAGCTTTCCGAAGATATATCAAATTATATGATTAAAACCAGAATTGTTACTTCGATAGGCTAACAAAACTGGTATATTCGTGGAAAATTGTCTGTAATACTATGCTATATATGATTTTTCAGGATGGCTGAGAACCGGTTCTAATCCAGCGAATATTAATCGGTTTCGAAGCCATACTGGAAACTAATTTTAACACATTGTGGCCTAAGCAAAATCTGATCCTGGACATCAGTTCTACAAAAACTAAACAAGCCACCAATATCAAAAATTAAAAAGTAAGATGTAATAAACTTATAATATGCAAATAAAAAGATTTTTAAATACAAAACATTGACTATTTTAGATACTATTAATTATGTACGGACTTATTCTACCTATAAATTACTTGCTCTCAGGGATCTAAAGGGATAAGACAATTGCCGATAAATTGATGTACATTCCAAACGATGATACAACAAATTACACCTGCTATAGAATACAATTAGTGGTTGAAACGTTTATACACTGAACTAAATGAACCAACCAATCAAAAAGTCCCCAAGGTTGTTAAGCCAACGAATAAAAAACCCGTTATTATAAGACATTAAGGACAAGTGCAATTAACAGAAATGACCCCTGCCTACCTGAGTTGCTCTACAAAACAAGGATGACAACATCCATAAAAGCGAAGCACTGAAACGGTAGGACAAACGGACATTAACACTTGTAAAGTGTCAGAACTGAATAATCAGAATATAAATGTATAAGAGTCGAAGCAAAATTGTAAGTAAATTTGTTGAAAAACTGCTTGATACAGGATAATGTTTATGGACATACTTACATTTTTAGGACTTGATTATAGAGTTGCTTCGCTTATAAAATTAGACTTTGTTGTCCAAGAAATCAACATACTAAAAATCAGATCAATCGGATGATTTGATCACATAAAAATTTGTTGTTAAAAAAAAACTAAAAAATCAACATGTTTAAAATGGACGTACGTACATTCCTATAATGATTATAGAATTGTTACGCTTTCTAAATCGTACCTAACTACTAAAGGAATCACCATGCAAAGTTTGAAATCGATAGAACAATTCTAACATGCCTAAATTAACGAAAAAAGCTATCCATCTGTGACGGACGGACGTACGGACGGACCGACCCTAATTATAGAAAAGCTTTGCTTTTAAAAATAAACTTGAATAAATGTAATGAAAAGTATTGTTAAGACGGAAATGTGAAAGGATAATTTACTTCCACTTCATACAGAATTAAAAAACAAGGATGACAACATCAATGCAAAGCTCATAGATTTAAAACAAAAGGAATAACAAAGCAGAAGGAAAAAGTACATAAGTCTGTTTTTGATAACAGTCGATAAAACACATATTCCCTATAAAAACGTTTAGAGTAGATGTGCACCATTCAGCAAAATCAGCAGTTTTATTCAAAGTGCCTTGGCGATCACAGACCCCCCCCCCCCCATCTCCTCTTAGAATAAATTGTAAATAGTTTTCCGATTGTTCGCTTTTTATTTTAGGTCCGTTAAGTAAAATTGTTAATAACTTCTAGCATGTAACCGACGGACCATGCGAGTCATTAATCAGTAAAATATTCACAAAAAAGCAGCCTTTTATCACATAAAGTAGCCGAGAATATCACGCTTCTTCCTTAACGTAGCTGACATACGGACATTTAGAATTATATAGTAGCTTAATTGCTAAAAATCACAGGAAACTTGAGAAATTGTGGGGATCATCTTGTAGGACCCCAATTGATTAAAGAATAAAAGATTCCCATACACCTCTAACCTTGTTAAAGGCGAAGTTTTTCTATTATTAGGTCCGTACGTTTGTTAGTACGTCACAGTTATCTTTTTCGTTAATTTAGGCATGTAAAAATTGTCCTATTAATTTCAAACTTTGAATGATGATTCTTGTAACAATTAGCTAAGATTTAAAAAGTGTAGCGACTCTATAACTATTACCAGAAAGTCCGTACATTCATTGATGATTTTACTTGTTTACAATTTAGAAAGCGAAGCAACTTAAAGATCGTTGCCATAAAGTCAGTGTGTCCATTTCAAACATGTTAATTCAGAAAACTTACAGATTACAATAGTTGTAATGTAGTCGTCATATGGTGATTCCTAAACGATTCGAAACAGGTAACAAGCAAAGCAATAATATAAAAGTGAGTACATCCTTTTATATACATCTGGTATTTAAGCAACAGAACGCAAATATGCATAAAATTATTGTGCCTAAAGGCTAAGGGCGCATACCATATAATACACATAATGTACATTTCAGTGTCCATAACACAATAGATTGTATATACCCAATAACAAATAAAATCCTTTCTCGTATTCATTCGAATCCGGTGGATAGGAACCGGTTCTCATCCATACGAAAAAATCCTTTCCTTAAATTTATTACTTTAAGTCCATTGACTTGCCTTCATATAAACTGAACCCCTTCCAGGGATCTAAAGGGATAAAACAATGGTTGTAGGTTACAATTCGTGGCTGAAACGTTTGAATACCCAACGTAATGAAACAACCAAAAAAATTAATTTAAAGTCCCCAAAGTTGTTAAGCCAACAAATAAGAAATGTTATCAAAACTTTGTGGGGACTAGTGTACAAAAACAACCCAATGTCCCCTCTCTCCCTGACCCCTTCCCTCCACATCTATCTTAAAGGGACTGTGTGTCTGTGTGTCTGTGTGTCTGTCTGTGTGTCTGTCTGTGTGTCTGTCTGTGTGTACCGAAGGATCTCGCTAACCGCTGAACCGATCGGGTTCTCCTTAACAGGATAGCTTCTCATAAGTCCCGGGAAGGTTTTTAACTATTTTGGGGGAGGGTACCACCACCCTCCCAAGAGAAATGACAAAAAAATCGAAATTTTAAAACACGTTTAGGAGACTTCAACGTCAAATAAAGAGGTATCGTACAAAAAAAATAAAGTAGAGACTTTATCAAACAAAAACATTTAAAGTGCCACTAGAGGCCTCTAGGGGCGTAGCCGCTAGTAAACTTATAATATGCAAATAAAAAGATTTTTATATACAAAATATTGACTATTTTAGATACTATTAGTTATGTACGGACTTATTCTACCTAAAAAGTAGTTGCTCTCAGGGATCTAAAGGGATAAGACAATGTCCGATAAATTTATCTACGTCCCAAATGATGATACAACAAATTACACCTGCTATAGAATACAATTAGTGGTTGAAACGTTTGGACACAATGAACCAACCAATCAAAATTTAATAAAAGTCCCCAAGGTTGTTAAGCCAACTAATAAAATACGTTATTATAAGATATTGAGGACAAGTGCAATAAACAGCCCAATGTCCCCTGCCTCCCTGAGTTGCTCTACCAAACAAGGATGACAACATCCATAAAAGCGAAGCACTGAAACGGTAGGACAAACGGACATTAACACTTGTAAAGTGTCAGAACTGAATAATCAGAATATAAATGTATAAGAGTCGAAGCAAAATTGTAAGTAAATTTGTTAAAAAACTGCTTGATACAGGATAATGTTTATGGACATACTTACATTTTTAGGACTTGATTATAGAGTTGCTTCGCTTATAAAATTAGACTTTGTTGTCCAAGGAATCAACATACCAAAAATCAGATCAATCGGATGATTTGATCACATAAAAATTTGTTGTTAAAAAAACTAAAAAATCAACATGTTTAAAATGGACGTACGGACATTCCTGTAATAATTATAGAATTGCTACGCTTTCTAAATCGTACCTAACTACTAAAGGAATCACCATGCAAAGTTTAAAATCGATAGGACAATTCTAACATGTCTAAATTAACGAATAAAGCTATCCATCTGTGACGGACGGACGTAGGGACGAACCGACCCTAATTATAGAAAAGCTTTGCTTTTAAAAATAAACTTGAATAAATGTAATGAAAAGTATTGTTAAGACGGAAATGTGAAAGGATAATTTACTTCCACTTCATACAGAATTAAAAAACAAGGATGTCAACATCCATAACTAGCAAAGCTCATAGATTTAAAACAAAAGGAATAACAAAGCAGAAGTAAAAAGTAAAAGTCTGTTTTTGATAAAAGCTGATAAAACACACATTCCCTATAAAAAGGTATAGAGTAGATGTGCATCATTCAGCAAAATCACCAGTTTTCTTCATAGTGCCTTGGCGATCACAGACCCCCCCCCCTCCTCCTCTTCAAATAAATTGAAAATAGTTTTCCGATTGTTCGCTTTTTATTTTAGGTCCGTTAAGCAAAATTGTTAATGAAAAAACAGACGTCTTTCTTAAAAAGCAGTAGAGAAAACAAAGTTAATAACTTCTAGCATGTAACCGACGGACCATGTGAGTCATTAATCAGTAAAATATTCACAAAAAAGCAGTCTTTTATCACATAAAGTAGCCGAGAATATCACGCTTCTCTCTTAACGTAGCTGACATACGGACATTTAGAATTATATAGTAGCTTAGTTGCTAAAAATCACAGGAAACTTGAGAAATTGTGGGGATCATCTTGTAGGACCCCAATTGATTAAAAGAATAAAAGATTCCCATACACCTCTAACCTTGTTAAAATCGAGGCTTTTCTATTATAAGGTCCATACGTTTGTTAGTACGTCACAGTTAACTTTTTCGTTAATTTAGGCATGTAAAAATTGTCCTATAGATTTCAAACTTTGAATGATGATTCATATAACAATTAGCTAAGATTTTGAAAGTGTAGCAACTCTATAACTATTACCAGAAAGTCCGTACATTCATTGATGATTTTACTTGTTTACGATTTAGAAAGCGAAGCAACTTAAAGATCGTTGCCATAAAGTCAGTGTGTCCATTTCAAACATGTTAATTCAGAAAACTTACAGATTACAATAGTTGTTATGTAGTCGTCATATGGTGATTCCTAAACGATTCGAAACAGGTAACAAGCAAAGCAATAATATAAAAGTGAGTACATCCTTTTATATACATCTGGTATTTAAGCAACAGAACGCAAATATGCATAAAATTATTGTGCCTAAAGGCTAAGGGCGCATACCATATAATACACATAATGTACATTTCAGTGTCCATAACACAATAGATTGTATATACCCAATAACAAATAAAATCCTTTCTCGTATTCATTCGAATCCGGTGGATAGGAACCGGTTCTCATCCATACGAAAAAATCCTTTCCTTAAATTTATTACTTTAAGTCCATTGACTTGCCTTCATATAAACTGAACCCCTTCCAGGGATCTAAAGGGATAAAACAATGGTTGTAGGTTACAATTCGTGGCTGAAACGTTTGAATACCCAACGTAATGAAACAACCAAAAAAATTAATTTAAAGTCCCCAAAGTTGTTAAGCCAACAAATAAGAAATGTTATCAAAACTTTGTGGGGACTAGTGTACAAAAACAACCCAATGTCCCCTCTCTCCCTGACCCCTTCCCTCCACATCTATCTTAAAGGGACTGTGAACGTAAATTTTTCTCATCTTTATATCAAATCTTAACATTATCTCATTCATAATATCTCACAGATAGAGCAAAACGCGCTTTTGTTTGCTTAAAAAACGGCTTTTTCCGACGATTTTTATTAGGTACGGGGAAAGGAAGAAATTTTCCGTAGTATATAAAATGTCCATTAAATTGATTTTTTCTCCCATTATAGCTAAAATTAAACTTTTTCACATAGTTCTAGATTTTTCCTAACAGTTAAGCTGACTTTTAACATAATCCTTGCTTGAAACCAATGTATAGTTACTTAGAAATCGATAAAATAAGCAATATTTTTTATTGAAAACCAAATACAATAACAAAGCCAGAAACAGGTTTTTTATTATTATCCAATTAACTTTAGATGGCCCATCTCTCGCCCACCTTTAATTACAAATTTGTAAATAATAAAGACGCAATATTTCTTTATAAACAGTCTGATAAAAGTGTAAACTAATTCTCCAAAGTGGGTTATTTATTGTCCAACACAATAAAAAAGGATATTATTATTTTAAATAACCTATGAGATTCAACCCTTTGTAGACAGTGAGGTATTTTTTTGTCAATAATACGAACTTAAAATATGTCTTTATTACCTAATTACTACGTTATAAAAAAACTAATTGGCAATTTTATAGCATAAATTAAATCCTTAACAGTAAGTAAATTGTTTCAACTATATATGACAAGTTAAATATCCCTACAAACATTATAAGAATCAAAAACGTTCAGATTTTCCCTGTTTTTTCCTTTTTCCCTCTCAAAATACCATAAAATCAAGGCATTGTTCCTGGATATTTTTGTTAATAGGACGTTTTTGGTTGATCAGTGTAGTGAAATGTGCTTAGTAAATGTTAAGATTTTATAATCAGATGAGAAATTTTTACGTTCACACTCCCTTTAAGTTAATATCTTTTTTGTTTTTATATAATTTATTTCGAGTTAAACATGAAATAAACTATGAATTTATGTATTTTTAAATGTTTATAATAGATAAATTACGAATTAAGGAATATAAATCATGTACATTTGAAGTATGAGATATTATTTTTTTGTTTTAATAGAAACTCAAGAAAATCATTTAGAAAATCGGAATTTAGACCCATGTTATTTAAAATTGTTAGAGCAGATTTTACAACAAACAATGATTGAGAGAAACAGTTTAAAATGGTCCATCTTGATAAACATTCATCTTTAAAATAATTTTTAATGAGCGATCTTTGGCAATTAGAATTAGCAGTGATAGTTGAAAAAATATTTCATTTTTAGCAAATATAGGGTACCAAACATTAAAAAGATAAAATTTTCTTTGAGATTAATGAATTCTGGGGTGTCATTATTGAAATAATAGTCTAAATATAAAGCAAGTGCATGTATAAATAATTTTGGGTAAAGGCAAAAGAATAACGAGTGTTCTATACTACTTTCTACATTACATAGATTACATTTGGTAGAATCAAAAAGACCAAGTTTTCGTTTTGATACAAGAGTGCGGGATATTTGTTCAAGAAAGAAACTTTTAAAATACAGGGATAGAGGAAGAGAGAATAATTTATTGAAGCTCAATTCAAAAGTCTGTGTCAGGGAAAAATAGACCATTCCATAAATTGCAGGGGTCTTAAGGGATAAGACAATGGACGATAAATTGAATTGATTCTCTGGGGATGAGAAACAGATAGAAACTTTAAGACACAACTAGTTGATGAATCAAACAATCATAATTAATATTGAACCAAAGATGACCAAATAGGAAAACGTGATTATAAAACTTTGGGTGTGATTACCAGTTCAATGTCCCCTCCATAAACTGCAACAAAGCTCCTAGTCCTTGAGGGAAGCTTTTAGCTTACAGAAGCATAACTATAGGCTGGTGACTAGCCTAACCAGTCTGGTGACTAGCCTAACCTAACTATAATAAGTCAAATCTGACACCCCTCATCATAAATTCAGTTTTCTCCTATGTTAGGTTAAAGTAACACAATATTATCTCTAGTTGCATTTGAAGTAAGCATGTTATTAATTTTGTTAGTAAATAGCCAAAATAATTATTACAAATCAAAATATCGTGGATGTACTAAATAGTATAAAATAAAGGAAAAATAACTTAGCCTTATTTAATATTAATACTTAATTAATTTGCAGGAATGTAATGTTATGCAATCAATTCATTGTTGCCGCGCTCCTAGCCTAAAGGGGTTTGGCTAAAATTTGAATTTTTTTCTTAAAAGTCTTATAAATGTCGAAATATCATGTTAAATGATAATGATATTATAATGAATTAATTTGAGTTAAATAAACGATTGTAAAGGCATGGTATGTTAGAAATATATACATGTACATATGATACATATGTCTGCAGATTTCTTATTCATTCATATAATAAGAAATAAAAGGTTTCTTGTATTATTATTACATTCAAACATTAAAAATCAGATCACCTTACCTTTTAGATTATGACATTTTAATTAAACAATATCAATTACAAATGTATAAAAACAGATTAACTCTAAATATGATCTTGATGATGATTGTGGAATAAATGGTCTAGTGTACACAATGTTCTAGTGTACACTTACTCAGCTATAATCCTCTTTATACATCACTCTCTCTCTCTTTCTCTAGCATACCAGAAGAAAGAACTCTCCCGAGAGAGAAAGCTGTAAGGATGATAAAATATTTAGTTTGGAATATATAATATTATCTCTGTTCTAAACTATTGAAAGAGCTCATGCATGTTTTATATCAAATGTATGAAGATCATACTCACATTTGGCTTTCTAACTTTTGTATTCTCTTAATCTTATTTATTATTTATCTATTTTACAATAAAAATTACTCCTATCATTTTTTATATTCAAACAATTCTAATTCCCTCTTACTATTCCAAAATCTATTTATATACCTAGATGAAAATTTAAGGAAAAGACAATGAACAATGAATTTAAGTACACCCAATCATGTTAAACAAAAGTATACCTTCTGTAAACTATAATTATTGATTTTAAAGTTTAGACTCTATTGCTATTTTGTACCAACGAATAAAATCCAAAAGTTTATGAGCCAACAAATAGTCTAATGTCCCCCCCCCCCCCTACATGGGTAAAAAGGACAATCATGACCAAAAGTTAATGCAATTTTTGTAAACAAATTCTATAAAAACATAAAATAGAAAAAGGACAGATATCTCCAATTATAGAGTGTCTAACGCCGCGTTTAATATTTTATTTATAATATTACAAAGATCATCAACATATACTAAATGTCAAGCTGGGATATTGAATAATAAGGATGACAACTTCCATAAAAGCGAAGTACTGAAATCCGAAGAAAAGACAAACGATAATAACGCTTGTAGAGTGTCAGATCTGAACTTAATAGACAGAACATTAGTTTGTAAGTCTAAATAAAATTGTAAATAAATTTGTTGCAAAGTTGCTTAAACAAGGACTATAGAGTTACCTTACTGGTATAAAAATCATCATGCAAAGTTTGGATAAGACAATTCTAACATGTCTAAATTAACGAAAAGAGCTAACCGTTACGAATCGAACCTAATTATAGAAAAGCTTCGGTTATAAAATGAAATTATGGCATTTCTCCTGTAAAAAGCTCGGCAGCCGCGCAAAAGCCTCAAATTAAAACCCGCTTGTATACAAAAAAATAAAATTCTTAAAAGATGGATTGTCTATCCAGGAAAAGTTTCACACATCCAGCTGAATTTGAAAGTTATAACATTACGATTTCACCGAGGCTGCCGAATCCTGCTAAAAAATGGTCACCAAACTAAATAAGGATGTCAACAAATGCACAACCGCAAAGAACTCGAAAGCTTCAATTGCCATTTACCCCCCTATATAACCTTTTGTTATGTGATTATCTTTTTTCCACTAATAATGAAAAACTACCAAACAATTTTCTTTTCCATTACAGAATTGAAAAGAAATTAAGCATGTGAATCATTTAATCAATATTCCAATAAAATATACAAAATTACTATCAACTACCTAATTATTATTACCTTACCTAATGTGCATTATTACAGAGAGAGAGAGAGAGGGGACAATGGGCTGTTTATTACACTAGTCCCCAAAGTTTTATATTAACAATTTCTTATTAGTTGGCTTAACAACTTTGGGGACTTTAGTTAATTCTGATTGGTTGGATCATTAAGTTGAGTGTCCAAATGTTTCAACCATTGATTATAATCTAAATAAGGGTAATTTTATATATCATCTATGGGGATGTACATTAATTTATCTGCCCTTGTCTTATCTCTTTAGATCCCTGGTATTATTTAATATTTCCTCCTTTTTCAATGTGTTATATTAATGACTATTATTACAATTTGAACGTTAAGCATTAATCTGGTATTTTTTCAAAAATTCTGTTTACGGTTGATATTATTTATTGATTTTTTTAATGTTTGCAAAAATATAATTCATTAGTTAGATTATCATTATATGGTCGATAATTGTTTATGGTATCACTACATAGTTATCGTTAGGCATAATTTTAACGTAAATAGAAGGTATATTAGCTTTTATAAGTAGCGTGCACAGGGTTTTGCCAGTAGGGTGGGAAACCTTAGAGGGGGAGGGGGTTGGTTGAACCAAATTTTGTTAAGGGTGGTGTTGACACATCCTCTTTTGCGCGGTTCTTGCCTAAATAACATTATTTTTTAAATTAAAATTAAATTTGATGTTTTCTTCTGTAAATAACATGCTAATTAGTAATTATGTCTTTTTCAACATGAACAACAGTCAGACGGACAAAATGTAAAAACCAGATGCGCACATTTTTTACTGAAAATTTCAGCTGTTTACCTTTAATAGCACCCAAAAAAACAGCATTTTTCCATAGCTTTACGGACTAACTGATTGACAAACAAAGTAAATTATAGAGTAGCTTTGTTTCTCTCAAGTATTTACTAACTAAATACATGAAAGGTTTGGAGATTTTTATAAACTCATAATAGGAGGTTTAGTGATTTTTAGACTATTTTTAAGGAATATCGTAGAAAATAGTTGTTTAGCAGAAAGGGCGTGCAAGAGAGGGACTATGATAACCCCTTGGTAATAATTTTTCAAAATGAATATTTTTTTGCTAAATTGATTATTATTCGATTTACCATAACTTTTTGTAACCATGTGCTTATATCAAATTTACTATTCCCACTATGGATCCACTTATTTTCCAAGTATTTTTTGCTTAACTTAAGTCTTAATTTAAGTCTTTATGTAATACGCATGTGAGTGTTGTGTTTTATATTTGTAATTTTGCTAATTATTTGGGGGAATAAAAGCCTCCTAATAGTTCTTAGTGTTATTTGCAATAATATTGGATTTATAATGAAACAAGGATGACAACATCCATGAAAGCGAAGCCCTTTAACGGTAGGAAAAACGAACATCAACACTTATAAGAGTGTCAGAACTAAATTAGCAGAATATTAATGCATAAGTCTAAACAAAATTGTAAGTAATTAGTAAGCAAAACTTCTTAAATACAGGATACTGGTTAGGGACATACTTACATTTTTATGACTTGATTATAGAGATGCTTAGCTTATAACAATGTACCATAAAAACCTGAGAAAAACATAATCTTTGTTAATAATCTATTTCTTACATAATTACTTATGATTAGAGTATAATAATATTAATATCACAGCCAAAAGTCACAGCAAAATTACAATCTTAAAAATTAGTTTCTTAGGATCTATACACTAATTAATTACATTCCTATTTTAGAGTAAGTATTTGAGTATTTCTAATTTATTTAGTTAAAATATATATAAAGAACTGAAAATACTGCTTTTTTATGAAGGACAAACTTAAAAATTTATCTTTTTTTTTGTGATATAAAAGGCAAATAAGTGAAAAGAAACTAATATTTTGTAACAATTATCAATAATTAACACATCTTAAATATTTTAATAATTAAAACAGATTTACATAAATTTAATAAACAACAATTTTAACACATTCTATACAAATTGAGAATTAAACAGATTTAATAAAATATCAACGCCAGTTTAGAACAAAAAATCTCTTTTATATTAAATTTCATGAGTATTTAAAAATAAATTAAAATATAAAAGCAGTATAGTGACTTTAAAAAAAAGACGTCATACAATACAAATAACCAATGATAGACCTGTATACATTTTAACATTGGTCAATTACAATGTATAATGGCCTATCATAGGTCATTTGTATTGTATGACGCAATTTTATAGGCACTTTAAGCTGCTTCAAAATATGACTACAAGTGTGACCGAATACTTTTTGTAAAACTGGTGATGTTCATGGTTCAGTGTCAGCTTGGATTATTGTCAGTTAAAATATTTTAAATGAATCATTTTGAGCTTTAAATCAATAAAAATTAAATAATAAAACAATGCTCCTATTTTTTATGATTAGTTCAGAAATCCTTTCATAAGAAAAATAATTGCAGGAATCACAAATAAATTACGAAGACTTACATATTGTTTTCGTCTAGGTGTCCCATAAATTAAAAGGTAAACCTTTCTAACAAGGAACACCTAACTTTTTTATGTTATTTCACCTAAGGTCCGTAATTTTATTTTCAAATAAAATCTTACTTTAGTGTGGAATTTCGTTTCAAAATATTGGTTTTATTAACAGGGCTCGGCACCCGCCTGTACGCCTCAGGGAAATCAATCTCTTAAGATCAGCTGGAATCTGAATCTGAGCCAAATATGACAATCCCTCTTTTCAAAAAAAAAAAAAAATAAAGCTTCTAAACGGGTTAAAATTTGAAGCTTAGTCGCGGCTGCCGAGCCCTGTTAATTACATAACATTGACTTTTAATATAAATATTTGCAATCTTAAATATAAATAGAATATCAACTTTCAGAAATTGCAAATAATTCAGGGAGGGAGGGAACAATTGCGGTTTAACATACTCCCCACCACCGAATAATTACAATCTACAAACAAATAAAATTTTTCTTTTAAAAACTGGGCAAGTTTTTTTTATAAAGCATTATTCCATCCCTGTTCTCTGGTAAGAAAATCTTTCCAGATTTCACATTTTAAGATATTACAAAAGAATTAAATTTTTGTGTGCATTGAAATTTGTGCATTTACTGATTATCTTCATCATAATATATGATTTTGTTATATTTGCAACATAATGAAATAATATCATTTACTCTTTCAGAGGTTTGCTAAGCTAACAATTATTTTAAACCTAGTTTATTTATTCTATTACAATTTCTTTTAATATAAGCTAGATTTTTGGTTATGCAAGGTTTCGTGATTGAATATTTTTTTTCATGAATAGCTCTGAATCCGAATAATTTCCTCTGGATTAAACCGGTCCGTAGCCCCGAGAAGTCAAAAGGGGAAATGAAAAATTAATCTTACAATTTTCATTTTTCCTAACTGCGGACAATTGTCAATTATATGATGCGATAAATAAATATATTTTAATTTTGTTTAGACTGAACAACAGCTATATATGAATTCACATGTATAATAACATTTCTCAATAATTCACAATTAAATCACAGAATATTTCCTAAAGTTCTGGGTTTTATAATTACCCTTATTTCATCTTAAGTAATAAATCTTAAAAAACCTTTTTCATATAAATTCTATGAATTAAATTAGAAATATAAGAGTTTGATGTAAAATTTGTTTATATTTGGACTACAGTCTTTTCAGCTTTTATTATTATTTGGTCTCTTGTATGCGAGTAGGAATTTGAATACGAGAATTGTGTAAAGCTGACAAAAGGTATATTATCACCCTATTTCCCAGTGTTGCTTCCAAAGCCGATTAATATCCGCTGGATTATAACCGGTTCTAAGCCATATTGAAAAATCATGTATCATATCGTATTATAGCCTGTTTTCTACGAATATTAAAATAAAAATCGTACAATTAATACCAGTTTTGTTAGCCCGGGCCTTCGGTCCCTTTAGGATAAAAAAAAACTGGATTAAATCATAGTTTTTCATGTTAATATCCGCGGAAAAGAGTCTATAATACGATACGGTAAATAACTATTATTGTATTAAAAATCTATATCAAGGTATTAATAAGCATTTTTATCGGCCAAAGCAATAAAAAAAAAAAATTGTTGATGCAGAGTAAGATACTAGTTATTTAAAGGAAGCCTGCAAGAAATACAACGCTTTAACTGCTAAAAAACTGTCAAAAGTAGAACAATTTCTATCATGACGTGTGGAAAACTTTAAAAATTTTCATATACCTAAAAAGTAATTTTAAAATGCCTATAACTTTTTTTATTATTGCAACTGGAGGCTTGAAATTTTGGATGTTTGGTCTACTTGTTGCAGTCTTTCAGCAGTAAGAGTGGTGTATTTATTGCAGGCTTCCTTTAAGAACTTCTCCACAGAAAGTTATCTTATTTACATTGCTTATAATTGCAAACTATTACCCCCCCCCCCCCCTCCCTTCCAATCTCCCGCTTTACAGGTATCAATCTTTAGGTCTAAATTTAGGCCTAATGCTGGAGAACCTGTGTCATTTAGATTTGTTTTGTCCCCGGGGCTTTATTGTCTCGCTGATGTTCCACATCTCATCCTCGGTCAGAAAATCTTCGAAATTTGCAAAGAATTGGATTATATCCTCATTGCGAGTTATGTGGTAGTGAACCTTCTTGAATCTTCGCAGGTTATCCTGAAAATATATTAATTAGTATTTTTCTTGTCTATTTTACATATAATTAAAACCGATGGTTTTCACTCAAAGTGGGAGACGAGCGCAGAAAGCCCCTCTCCCACTTATTTCGAAATAAATTGAAGAAAAGGGGGGGTGGGCGTACCAAACTGACATGACAAACACAGGAAAAAAATATTTTATTGGGAGGTTAAGTGCTCGACTAGGTTCCTTGCGGGAAACAACAAAATTTCAAAGCTAATCAAATTTAACCACTTAAAGGCCAAACAGATTTTAAGTAAACTACCATCCTATCCCTCTTGTTGTATTCTAATTGTAAATAAATCATAGAAATTACTTAACACTTTTTAAATATACTTGCGGCTGTACCCCTAGCACCTAAAGGCACTGTTTTCAAACAGGTAAGAAGGGGACAGAAAAAAGTCTAAAACCATCCCTGGACCAATGTGAATCTACCCTAAAAGGGAGAAATCAATCAGTTCTGTGGTTATCGATATCTTAAGCTTCAGATAAAAAACCTATATAGATGTAAAGCTTTACTGTATAGGAGAACCATATCGGTACAACAGTTAGCGAGATTCTTCGCTACAGACAAAAAACCTTACTACTTTAAATAATACGATACCCATGTTTTCTTGAAAATAACTAAATTCCTTTTTTAAAAGAAAATCATTTACCAGAATATTAAACTGTTGCCATCTCTTGGCAAAGTTAATTTTGTTCTCGAAAGTGTGAGGGTTGCCAATATGAACAAATGTTAGATCCTGCAACACCAGACCAATGTAGGGAATACAGGGCGGCGTTGACTCGGCCAGGGCAAGTCTGAAAAAACAAGTATTTTATTTAAAAATATCTTAATTCATTCGACCACACTGTTAATTTATTAGGCTACATCAGAAATAAGGTTAACCAAAAAGCGAAATAAATCTAAAATAATATTTGGGGGGCATATGTCAAGTCGTCAATTCTACACCCCCAGCGACAGCTGAAAATCGCGAATAGGTTTCGGGATTTTTTTCGAATTAATTTCGTTGTTGGTATATGCTGAGGCTACATACTACATATATTTTGATTCAATACTAAATACAGCTGAGAAAAAACACAATAACTGTACACTGCACGGTATCACCAGATATGTTATTAGGGCACATATTTGCACCGTTAGAATCTAAAGACAAAAAAAGTGCACAAGGAAACTAGGTTAAGTAACATCCAAAAAACAACCAACCAATTTTTTTTCCCGACATTTTTCTTCAAATCCTAACTGTGCATAGTACTGAGCTGGGGCCAAGGTATTCCCCCAAAACTCACTATAAGTGTCACGTGCCAGACATAGCAGCAATGAGTACTATTTTTACCGTCTCTATTATGACGCAGTGCGGTCCAGACTCGATCACTCAATAATGTGTTTTCTAACTGCTTACAATTTTGCTGCGATAATTATCAATATATGTAATAATTTTATTAGTTAATGATTAGAGCCAATTTATAAAAAAAAAATCTTTTAAAGAGCCAAAATAAGTTGTATAAGTGGAAATGTTGATAAGAAAGAGCTGAAATTAATTGAAATTAATTAGGAGCAAAATATAATATTATGAAAAGAAAATTAGATAACTCACTAATTGATTGATTAACAAAGAAATTTGAAAAGGCATATTCTTGTATAAATTCAGGCTCCACGGAGGCGTAACTATATTCAATTCTTTTTTAATTAGAGTTAGTATAAAAGATGTATCATTAATAGTAAATAATATCAAAAATGGAAGAAAATACCCATAAGTAGCTCAAATAAAAAAATATAAAAAATAAAGCTCAGGGGCATGGCAATCTTCCAAATGAAATTTCAGCTATCTATCATTGATAGTCGCTGAGAACACCCCCCCCCCCCACCCTCCCGAGCATTACAGACCGGAGAATAAAAAGGGTCATAATAGTGGATGTCCAATAGCCAGTAATATAGCAGCTTATCAAAAATAGCAGCCGAGTAAATTGTGAAAATACTAAATACTCAATTAGGTACAAATCTTCACAAAAATCAGTTATTTATTTAAGACTAGCGACTACGCCCCCTAGAGGCCTCTAGTGGCACTTTAAATGTTTTTGTTTGTTAAAGTTAATTTTTTATGTAAGATACCTCTTTATTTGACGTTGAAGTCTCCCCTAAATTTTAAATTTTTTGATTTTTTTGTCATTTCTCTTGGGAGGGTGTTGGTACCCTCCTCCAAAATAGTTATAAACCTTCCCGGGACTTATGAGAAGCTACCCTGTTAAGGAGAACCCGATCGGTTCAGCGGTTGGCGAGATCCTTCGGTACAAACACACAAACACACAGACAAACACACAAACACACAGACATCCTATTACTTTAGTATAAGGATAAAAGCCGTGTAAATAAAATATATAACAGAGAAATCTTAAGTCCTTTGTAGCTATACCGACAGACGGACGGACCAAGTGGCCAAGTTGCAGACTGAATGCTTATTGTTTATATGAATCTTCACAGAAAATGTCATCCCTCTATTTCAAATAAAGGCCGAGAAATTTATGATTATCACAAAACATTAAAGACGGACCAACGGATTTTATGAGAGAAGTCCACTTCTAAAAAAAAAGAATTATAGGTCTAAATAGAAATTATGAACACAGTAATAGTGTCTGACTGATTATGACGTAACAAAAAAATTAGCCAATGAGAGGCCACTATAAATTTTACCATTGGTCAATAACGCCCTCTCATTGGCTAATTTTTTTTGTTACGTCATAATCAGTCAGACACTATTACTGTGTTCGAAATTATGTTACCATGACCTATCCATGCAAATTATGTATTTTAGTTTTATAATTATTTCATTAATGAAATGGATCTAGTGCAGTTCAAGGTAAAATGCTCGCACAAAATTTTAACAAACAGATAATGCCTATAAATAATGTAGCATAATAGCCAACCACTACACAGTTATCTCGCAGTGTACACAAATGCGCGAAAAAAATACTTATATTCAGTGTTTTATTCCTTTAGTGAAACCTACCCTGTGCATCATTGGATCTTAACTATTCCAGAATATTTATCGGCCTTGCTTATGACTTTGTGCAGGCATGACATGTACGTTCAGCCGTTTAGCTGCTAGCAGCCTTTAAAATTCATAGATTTTTGGCGATAATCGTAACCAGGAACATTTTGCCGTGTAATGCACTAGATCCAATTAAATTATTAGCATCTTATGTCCGCGTTCAGTAGGGTTACATATTATATACTACATCCAGGTAACAAATCCAGCAAAAAACAGTTCAGCCCCCCCCCCCCCCCGTTATGTAAAGGTAAAACCCTCTACAGACAGACATCCTGTTACTCTGTTACAAACTGGATGAAATTCTTACCTGTAAGCTCTAAAAGATGAGGATGAATCAATGAGTGAACAATATTCTTTCAATCCTTCAGTTATGGTTCTTTGCCATTCTAAACAAATATAGATAATATTAAAACAAGGATGGCAACATACATGACAATCTTTGCAGGGCCGCCACAAAGAGTAATTATCATCTTAATATCCTCATAGGAGGATCAAACCAACAACACTAAGTCATCCGTAAGTAAAATATACTTTTATACTGTTGTCTGTTAATCCTAAAAAACAAAATTAATTGTTAAAATTAAATTTGAAAAAATTCTTACTTTGACATAAATAATACTTTACTATTCTATTTCTGTGTTGCTTCGCTGTTATAAATTTTACCATCCACAAATTCGATACAGATTTTAAATTTTCCAAACCAAAGTATGCATAACCACCAGGCATCTTAGGGGATAAGACAAAAAACTATAGTTTTAGTACATTCCTAACGAAAATAAAAAAATACGTCTGTTATTTATAAAAAAAAAATTGTTGTCGATAAGTTTAAACAGTGCTAGTTAAACCAATCAATCAATATTTGATGAAAGTGCCCAAAGTTATTAAGCCAACAAATGTGAAAATGTGCTTATAATATAACTTTGGGTACTAGCATATTTTAGGGTCCAATATCCCTTCCTTCCCTGATAACCAGTCAAAATTATACAACATGCCAATCAATTATTTTTACCACATAGCAAAATTTTAAAATTCACAAAAGAAGATGAAATCATCCATTGTATTTCATTATTTTGGTACTTATGAAATCTAGAAATGATTTATAAAACAAGGGTAAAACTCGTAAGATTTATTTCTCCAGATGGTCAATCGGAAACAATAATCCGTCAAACTTAAAAAGATACGAAGATTTTTTGTTCACAACAAATTTGTCTATATCCCTCTACTAAACGCCAGAGGAACAATCATACCTCTGACCCCTCCCTCGTTTTCTAATAATTTGTTATCAATCTATGGGTTTATTATTACTTGGATCTTACACCAGATTATCATGTACTCTAATAAAGTGAACCTTGTAGCTAATATAAAATCCCACCCTTTAATCCAATCCCCTCCCCTCCTACTGGATGAATAAAACTGACCAAGAATGACAGAGGAATTAGCAATAACGACAATTTTTCCCCTGTCATAATATCCACTTATATTCAACCTTCCATTTCAGGAAGGGAGTAAGATTTTTTTATTTTTATTTTATAAACGGGATTCTACAAAAACTTTTGCACAACTTCAAAAGTAATTTCCGTTGTAAAAATGTACTAGTCAACCTTTGTGTTACATAAAATTACTTTTTATAGAGAATAAATATATATATTTTTATAAATTCTATTAAGCAAAAAGAATTAAGATGAAAATATGGAAGAAAATATGGATGGAACCTAAGGGGATAATAACAAACATTGCGAGTGAAAACCTAAAGCCTAGTTCACAAAAGACATAGGTCGACCTCTGGAAATTTTAGGCCGACCTAAAGAAGCTTTAGGTTGACTGATTTTATAAAGGCATTTGTTAGTTATACTTGTTTAGGTTGACCTACAGAATAAATCGGTCGACCTCTAAAAGTTGTTTGTGAACTAGGTATAAGACTTGCTTGGAGTTTAGTGTCTACATGAGTGACAACCAACAAACTTTAAAGAGACGCAATTCTTTTAACTAACTAACTAATTTATTAACTGACTAAACAGTAAAAACTAAAACATAAAAATCATTTACAAAAATATTACTATTTATCTTACTTCAAATGTAAAAAGACATGATTTGATTCAAATTTGCAGATTCTAATTAAAAATAATAATAAAAATCATAACATCCGAATTAGTTTTTGAATATATAATCTTAATATCAATCTGAAAAATATGTTTTAGACTTTTTTCTGCCAGCTACAAACATTCCAAAATATAATAGTATCCCTTTAACCAAAGCAAGGCAAGTTATTTTATGCATTATGGAAACATCACAAACCAAACTGGTAAATTCATTCTGCTGCATACATTCCAAGGAAGGGGGTGTCCACAGTAAAGGGTTGGTGTAGGGAGGAGGGGGGGGGGGGGGGGGGGGTGGTGGTTACATATTCAAGCTTGTGCCAGATTTTAGACAAAAGGAAAAAATGAATTCGGACACATAGGGATAGGACAAGTATTTCAAAGACTTTTTCTTTCTTTCTCAATAAAATTGGCAAATGTAGTATAATATCTTAATTATTAAATTTATGACTTTACATATATTTAATAAAATTTATAAAAGTCGTAAGTTAGTTTTAAGCTAAAAGAAGCACTACTGAATATATCATCAAATGCTGATGCAAAAAATTTACCACAGCTATTTTACATTCTGTTTTTGGTTTATGTTAACAAGGCATTTATCATACGTCAGGAAGGGAGGGGTAAATGGGCTATTTATTACACTGGTTCCCAAAGTTTTATAATAACGTTTTTTTATTCATTAGCTTAACAACTTTGGGGACTTTTATTAAAATTTAATTGGTTGATTCATTAAGTTGAGTGTCCAAACATTTAAACCAATAATTTTATTTTATAGAAGGAGTAATTTAGAGTGAATTTTAATTGATTGATTTATTAAGTTTTTATCCTAACATTTGAACCACCAAGAGGTAATTTTGAGTATCATCATTGGAGATACACATCAATTTTTCGGCCATTATCTTATCCCTTTAGATCCCTGATCATATGTATATAAATACATAAACAAACATGTATAAAAAGGCATCTCTGACATCTGAAACAATAAATATTGATAAATATATAGATTCATAAACTGTAGTTTTTACATTTTAATTAAAAGCCCATTTTTGAGAATTTATTTAGGAACTGAAGAACTTAGGGTATATTAGTATGAAGGAGTATTTAGAATAAGAAATTAACTTAAATTTTCATCCGAATAAAAATGATATCATCCTTGTTAAAATAATTAGCGTCGGTCCGTCCGTACGTCCGTCTGTAACGGATAGCTTTTTTCGTTAATTTAGGCATGTTAGAATTGTCCTATCGTTTTCAAACTTTGCATGGTGATTCCTGTAGTAGTTGGGTACGACTTAGAAAGCGTAGCAACTCTATAACTATTGCCAGTATGTCCGTACGTCCATTTTATACATGTGATTTTTTTTTACTTTTTAACAAAAAAATTTTATGTGATCTAATTATCCGATTGATCTGATTTTTGGTATACTGATTCCTGGGACAATAAAGTGCAATGTTATAAGCGAAGAAACTCTATAATCAAGTCCTAAAAATGTAAGTATGTCCATAAACATTATCCTGCATTAAGCAGTTTTTCAACAAGTTTACTTACAATTTTGCTTCGACTCTTATTCTGATTATTCAGTTCTGACACTATATAAGTGTTAATGTCCGTTTGTCCTACCGTTTCAGTGCTTAGCTTTTATGGATGTTGTCATCCTTGTTAAATCTACGATTCAACATAACAAGTTACAAATTGTCACACATGATAACATGAGACAGGCCATATAAGCATTTATAATATTAACACAGTTTAATTTTTTATAGATAAGACAATGGCTGATAAATTGGTGTACATCCCCAAAATAACCCCCTTCGGTAGATTATAATTAGTTGAAATATTTTGACACTCAACTTAATGAACCAATCAAAATTCAATAAAAAACCACATAGTTGTTAAACCAGCGAATAGGAAAACGATATTACAAAACTTTGGGGACTAGTGTAATTAATAGCCATTCGTCTTCTCATTTCTAACAAACACACTTTTATCCATTTAATAGCATCAAAAATCTATCGAAGTATTAATATAAATAGAGGAGTATTAACTGTAATACAGAAAATTCTGAACAATCTTTGAGCGACGGGCATTCGAAGGACATACTTTATTTATCAGAATAGATACAGTAATCCTTATATAAAAGTAACAGGATGTCTGTGTGTCTGTCTATTTTTTCAACTTGTCAAATCTGTCCGACCGCATTCATAGTTTATAATGTAAGCGTAGATATTACATATGTTATTTTCTTTTAGAAATACCTTGTCAAAGTTGTGGAGTCATAGAAATTCAAAAATCTATATAAAAGCAACAGAATGTTTTCTTTAATTTTTCTTTTTAAAACTAAAATTAAAAATGCCTCTATAGGCCTGTAGGGGCGAAGCAGGTAATATAGACAAAATTATCGGCCTGACCGTTACAGGAATCGTTATGTCAAGTTTGAAATCAATTGTACAATTCTCACCTGCCTAACCTAACAATAAGAGCTATCCATTACAGACGGACGTTCGGATGGACCATAATTATTATAGAAAAGCTTCGCATTTAAAAAGTAAATTCAAATCTAATAGCAAAATATCAAAAATATGTAATTTAAGTTTTGCATCACAGTCAATCACACACGGTTTTCTTTTCAACTTTCCAACTTTTGTATGTATTATTCATGTATATTATTGTATTATACAGGCAATATAAATTAATTATATCTAATTTTAACTGAAACCATTATTACTATGTAGGCAAAGTGGATGGTAAACCGACACGAAACGTCAAAATGAATCCATAAGTTTTACACAACTTGTAATCTTTATTAATTCAGTTGTGTAGCTGTTCTAATAATAGGGTCTGATCCACACAAAAATTTATCGGCCATTGTATTATGCCTTTAGATCCCTGACTAAAAATTCATTATTATTGTAACTAGCTTAGCAAATTACACATCCAAATCATCCAAAGCATTACAGACTGGACGGACCGACAGGGTAAAGTGTAAACTGATTATAAAATAAGAATTATATTTTCACAGTTCAATGAAAAATCTAGTAAAATCAAGAGATTTTAAATGGATCCTATATATTAATACAAAAGCAAGGATGATAACATCTATAAAAGAGAAGCTCTGAAACGGTAGAACAAACAAACATTAACTCTTCTAGAGTGCCAGAATTGAATAACAAGAATATAACTGTATAAAAATTTAAACAAAATTGTAAGTAAAAACTGCTTAAAATAATACAGTATACTGTTTACGGACATACTTACATTTCTCGAAATAGGATTATAGAGATGCTTCGCTTATAACAGTGTACTTTGTTGTCCTAGGAATCACTAGCTATCCGTTCCAGACGGACGTATGGACGGACCGACCCTAATTATAGAAAAGCTTCGCCTTTAAAAAAGATTATGATTTTGACGTTCATCGCATGTAAACACTTGCGTATATTAGAGTAAGAAAGTTGGGAGCGAGAAACAGAGTTTAAATGTGTAGAGACAAACCTTTTTGGAACGTATTTTAACAATTTAATGAACCGACAAGATTTTTTCAGTTTTCAGTCCATTTCCCTTTTTTTTTGGTATCCCAAAATCAAGTTTTAATCCCAGAATATCAAAATTTCCAACAATTGCAACTTAAACTGAAGAAGGGGTCTTCCATATGCTGGGTGTTTTCATTTATAAAAACTACATAAAATTAGAATTATTTGTGGTTTCTCAACGACAAGACAAAGTAAGTTTTACAAATAATACATGCAACAAATTGTGTACGTCTTTAATAGCAGCCGAGTAAATCCCATCGTGCCAATAGGCCAAAGACGTTAACTATTATAGATAAAGTTTCTGTAAAATCTGGTTTCTTGCTCCCAACTCTGTAAGAAGATTAAAGAAATAAGGAAGTTAATTCCTAATATTATCCACAACTGTCTCTGGATAATAAAAAGCGGTGCGTAGCTTCCTTTAACAACATTGTGTGCGTTTATCGAATGCGCTGATTGAATTCTCCATTTCAGGGAAGCTTTGTTTAAGTCCCGGTCAGGTTCTCATATATTATCTATAATACAAAGTAGAATGATGTCTGTCCGTCTATCTGTCTGTCCGTCCCTTAAGATCTCGGTAACTACTAAACCGATTGGATTCTACTCTTCAGGGAATATACCTACTGGTCCTGTGGTAGTTTTAGGCTATTTTCTTGGGGGGTGGGACACCCCCAACCGGGCAACCCCCCCAAAAACAAAAAAATCCCCTCCCCCATTTTTCTTTGGCTGAAGATTTCCTTGGTCCTTTTACGAATTTTGCCCAAAAAATTTTTTGATCACCTCTTTGGTCAAAGCCCCTAGAGGCTAGGGGCGAAGCCGCTAGTTTAAGATAAAGAGGCTAAGGGCGCATTCGCTAGATTAAAGATTAACGTTAAGAACATAAAATATAACATTTTAACAATAAAATAAGCATTTGTTTAAATCATGTGTTCGTACATTGAAAATTAATTTTAGATCTTGGCTATTTAAGAAATTTGTCTGTAAATGGTTGAAATTTTTTTTGAAAATTTTATTACGCTTTCTTTAATGACTTATTTTTGCTACTATTCTAATCTATTAGCGTCTTGTTGGCGCGCTACTTTTTGACTATATTGTACTTGTTTCTTTTTAAAAGCGAAGCTTTTCTATAATTAGGGTCGGTCCGTCCGTCAGTCCGAGATAGATAGCTTTTATTCGTTAATTTAGGCATGTTAGAATTGTCCTATCGATTTCAAACTTTGCATGATGATTCCTGTAGTAGTTGGGTACGATTTAGAAAGCGTAGCAACTCTATAATCATTACCAGAATGTCCGTACGTCCATTTTAAACATGTTGATTTTTCTACTTTTTTAACAACAAATTTTCAAGTGTTTTAATTATCCGTTTGATCTGATTTTTGGTATATTGATTCCTGGGACAACAAAGAACAATATTATAAGCGAAGCAACTCTATAATCAAGTCCTAAAAATGTAAGTATGTCCATAAACATTATTCTTTATCAAGCAGTTTTTCAACAAATTTACTTAAAATTTTGCTTCGACTCTTATACTTTATATTCTGATTATTCAGTTCAGAAACTATACAAGTGTTAACGTCCGTTTGTCCTACCGTTTCAGTGCTTCGCTTTTATGGATGTTGTCATCCTTGTTAGTATACAATCTGTTAAGAACAGAGAGGGCAGCATGTAATTGTAATTAAACTTTACAACTTACAATTTTATTTCAGGATTTAACCAAAATTTATTGACATTTTTAGTAGCGAAGCTATTATAATTTTTTTTCTCGTATTCATTCGAATCCGGTGGATAGGAACCGGTTCTCATCCATACGAAAAAACTATGACTAGCATCGTATTATATCCAGTTTTCTACGAATATAGAAATGTACAATCATAAGATTAAAACCAGTTTTTTTAGCCGGTGCCTCCGGCACCTCGGGGCTAAAAAAACTAGTTTTAATCTTATAATTGTACATTCTATATCCGCGGAAAGCCGTTTATAATACGATACGAGAAATAACTATTCTCGTATTCATTCGAATCCGGTGGATAGGAACCGGTTCTCATCCATACGAAAAAACTATGTCTAGCATCGTATCATATCCAGTTTTCTACGAATATAGAAATGTACAATCATAAGATTAAAACTAGTTTTTTTAGCCGGTGCCTTCGGCACCACAGGGCTAAAAAAAACTAGTTTTAATCTTATAATTGTACATTCTATATCCGCGGAAAGCCGTTTATAATACGATACGAGAAATAACCCAGGTTGTTCTTAGTATAGGTAAAAAAAATTTTTTGTATTATAAAAATTATACAAAACATACGAAAGTACTATTGTATCATTTTTTAAAAAATTTAGTACAGTAAATTTTTTTGGCAAAGTCCCCTCGTATATGTTGTATCAATTTTGTATACAATAGTACTTTTCTGTTTTTTTTTATTAATTAGTATATTTTTTTTTGTATATGTTGTACACTTTTTTTTTATTTTCGTACTAATACCATTTTCCTGATTGTATATCTTGTATTAATATTTTGTACAATAGTATTAATTCTAAAAATTTGGCTGAGTCCAAACATTTTTTACTTTACTGAATATTTCAATATGTATACAAAAGTAACAAAAATAATTAGGTTATAAATTGTGGATTTAAAAAAAGTTTTATGTTTCATGTTTATTGTATTTCTTTTTTTATACAATAGTACAAAGTTTGGAAATTTGGTGAAGTCCAAATTTTAGGACTTTGCCTAAAAATGAACATAGTATTTATTGTATAATTTTTTTTGTACGATAGTATATTTCAAAAATATTTTTCAAGTTCCAATTTTTTTTCCTAAACAAAATTTTAAAAATGTATACAATTGAACAACCAAAAATATACAATAACCCAAATTTAAGATAAGTTCCATAAATTAGGACTTACGAAATATTTATAAAAATTTTTTTTTTAATTTTTGAAAAAATTTCATAAATCAACAATTGATAGGTAATTACAATTTTTATTTAAAAAGAATAGAAATTGAAAATAAAATTATAATTTAATTTGTTTGAAAAACAAAAGACGACATTCATTTTGCATTTGTAATTTGGAGGCCTGATTCATTAAAAATGTTATAATTCAAATTTTGATTTTTCATAAAATCATTTTAATTCAAAAATGTTTTTCTCATAAGAGTAAAATGAAATAAAACTTTTATCATGATGAAACTAAAACTTTATTATAATATTTAAAATGCATTTGATGAAATAGGCATGGAGAGTTTATTAGTGAAATCAGCTGATAAGGTGAATACTTAAAACATTGTCAGCGTCTTGAAGTCTCAGCAATTATACAATTTAAGCAAAAAAGTAATTTTTAAACACTTGTCTTCGGAGAGTCACGCTTTGAAGAGCAGTTTTCAACTAGGGACTTGAAGATAAACTTGAAGTGTTCGGATTTTTCATCGAATAGTGTGTGTTTGTTTTCCAAAGAGTCTTCAAGTGTTTTAAAGGTTTTTAAGTATCCTCCCAGATTGCAAGCTGGGGGGGTCAAAAGTTATAGGGAAAGGAGAAAGGGTTGCCATATTTGTTTTAATAATTATTTTAAATAATTATTTTAAAACAAACATTTTGAAATTTGATTTAATTATGTTAGTTATAAAATAGAAATAACTTGATTTTATTATTTCCACTCATCTATCAATTATAAATGTCAATTAATGACATCAAATTATGTGGCAACCTTTATTAAATTTTAAGCCATGGATATGATAAACAAAGAATTTATATTATTTGTTTACAATTATATATAAACAAACAAATTTTTATCTATATATTGAACATTGTTAAAGTATATTTATAAGTTATTTCTTATAAGAAATTTCATGAAACGTAAAAGGTATTTTTTTAAAAACTTAAATGTTGGCAACCTATAATTTAATCACATCGAGTCTATTTTCAATCTGGCGGTGCGCGCCATATTTGAAATCGCATGGTTTTTTTGTATTTTAAAAAAGAGTTCAACGAGTTTTTATATTATTGATTCTATGCTATGAACAGCTGAAAAATACCAAAAATGGCTGAAAACAGTTATCAACAGCCAAAAGTATACATTGTGAAAATATTTAAAATCAATAATGCCCGGTTACCAAAATTGGATGATGAGATGATTCTACAGGCTGTTACAGTAATGTTCGCTTACAGGTGTGATTTTTTATCTTCACAATTTATACAATTTTTAAAAGCGAAGCTTTTCTATAATTAGGGTCAGGCCATCCGTACGTCCGTCTGTCTGTCCAAGATAGATAGCTTTTATTCGTTAATTTAGGCATGTTAGAATTGTCCTATCGATTTCAAACTTTGCATGGTGATTCCTGTAGTAGTTGGGTACGATTTAGAAAGCGTAGCAACTCTATAATCATTACCAGAATGTCCGTACGTCCATTTTAAACATGTTGATTTTTCTACTTTTTTAACAACAAATTTTCAAGTGTTCTAATTATCCGTTTGATCTGATTTTTGGTATATTGATTCCTGGGACAACAAAGAACAATATTTTAAGCGAAGCAACTCTATAATCAATTTAAAAATGTAAGTATGTCTATAAACATTATCCTGCTTCAAGCAGTTTTTCAACAAATTTACTTACAATTTTGCTTCGACTCTTATACTTTTAAATTCTGATTATTCAGTTCAGATACTATACAAGTGTTAATGTCCGTTTGTCATACCGTTTCAGTGCTTTGCTTTTATGGACGTTGTCATCCTTGTTTTCTTCTGTCCAACAAAGTTCAAATATTGTATTTTTCATTTTAAGTTTAAAAAGTTATTACCCATCGTATTAAAAACAGCTTTTCATCTTTATTAAATGTAAAGGGGGGAGGCGGATGTGCCACTTTTTGAATCCAAAACTAAAAGTCAACAAAGGAACTCAACTAAAAAAAGAGTTACAGGTCTGAGATTTTGCATGGCAGTTGCTTTATATGGGTACAATATGGAACTGTGAAGAAACGGCGGCGCAATCGCCGAAAACCGCCGAAATTTTTTTTGCAATTTCTCGGCGGTTTTTGGGGGTTGCGCCGCCGCCGCCATATTGTACCCCTATAAAGCAACTGCCATGCAAAATCTCAGACCTGTAACTCTTTTTTTAGTTGAGTTCCTTTGACTTTTAGTTTTGGTTTCAAAAAGTGGCACATCTGCCTCCCACCTTTTATGTTTAACACTTGCTCTTTATCGCCTAGTTGCCCCAGAAGCCTAACCTAAGCCCTAGTTGGCTGAATGATGCCGATAAAGCAGCCAGCGGTGTTGCCGCCAAAAAGAAGGTTTCCGCAGCTGCACCTAAGGTACGATTTCTGTTAGTAGAATTTTAGTAAATTTTAGTCCTATTCAAGGCAAACAATTGGAAGTAAGTATTACTTGATGCCCTGATTTCAGTAATATCCTCTTAGAAATATTTTTTTCAATTTTGAAAATTTTTATAAACTTACTCTTTATTTTACTTTTTTTCCCCCTCCAAAATAATTTTATTTTTTAAAATCTCTTTAACCCTTTAGCCGGGGTTCCCATGCAGAATATACACCCCTGTAACATTATAACATTAGAGTAAAACACTAGAGGGAGAAAGGGTTAAACCACCTTGCAATATTTGGTTATTGAAAATCAAGCAATTGTGTTGTTTATAGTAACACAGCCAAGTAGCAGAAAATAATTTAGAAGCAGTCAAAAGAGGTCTTTGAAAAAATCGGGGAGGTAGTTGACTGTATATACATCTATACTATAGATCTGTTATTAAAGCAAGTATTAGTATCAAATTATGAAGATAAAATTTAAGGCGAGCAGTAAGACTGGTGACCAAAATTTGAGTACCCAGAACCAGGCATCAAAAAAATATCATCCACAAGTCCGATCGAAGGTCAGTACCTTCATCTTATATCTTAAAATAAGTATGTAAATAACATTCTAAAAGATGCATATTTTTTTATAAGTTGACCTCTAACACTTAAAGCAAATTTTTTTAAAAAATTTACCTGTCCGTTGAGGCCAGCAGCAAATAAAAAAGAAGTAGTCCAAATCAAAAACATTTTTCTTTATTTATGGAAAGTTGAAGAAAATATTCTATTCCTCTTACTCCTAAGACAAAGCAAAATTTTCATAACTTCCCCCCTCCTCCCTTATCTACATACACCTATTTATTTATCTATCCTTCAATTACATGTAATGAGGAGGGGGATTGTAAAATGTACATTTACAATAGGTATCTGTAATTGATTTTTTATTCTATGTACGTGCAATTAATACTGTGTTATGCATTTTATTTTTTGAATTATAGAATCCACAATCAACCACAACTCAAAGGACTACTCAAAAACAGCTCATGGTGTGGCACCGTCTCTTTCATCTGGAAGTTCAAACTCATTCGGTTAGTAATTAATTGGTGTTATCCTCTTAGAAATATTTTTTTCAATTTTTAAACTCCCCCCACCCCCCAGGAAAGATCTAGACCACTGTGGGGGAGGGGGGGGGGAGTATTACTTATTACTTTTTTCCAATATAAAAGTTTTCCAAAAATAGTTCTTACAGTTACATAATCATTAAACAAATTATAATCAATCACTAGGTTTGTATGTATTTACATGTCATAAAAGGACAGGTAGAATTTTTTTTTCAGTTTTCATAAAAAATAATCTTGTTCATATGCAATTTGCAATTTAGGATGGAAAGGCTAGTGTGGAAACATCTAAATTTGAGAAATATGGAAGAATCGTGGCGACTGAGGTTAAAATAATTAGATTAAAATGAATGTATTAATAGTTATTTCTAGCATCGTGTTATAAACAGCTTTCTGCGGATTAAAACCATTTTTTTGCCCCTAGATGCCAAAGACTAAAAAAAACATTTTAATCTTATGAGTGTACATTTTTTTTTATTCTTAGAAAAATGTATATAATACAATGCTAGACTTAATTTTTCATTATGGCTGAGAACTGGTTTTAATCCAATCGTTTTCATAGTGTTATGAATAACTCTTTTTGTTTAATTAACCCAAGATTGAAAAAATGGCATAAAACTATTTAAATAAGGGGGGGGGGGGTTTAATGCAACCATCTCGTAATCAATGTATAAATGGCACTTAATAATTCGAATTTTCATCTGAAATTTTGCATGAGTAATCCTTGGTAGGTCTATTTTCCCTAAATCGAACAAAAAGTTGGAAAAGTAGCGGCTAACGGCTGGCGACTCATCCGTTTAGCCATTTGTTGGGTATTTTCAAGCGAAATCCATCACGAAACCTCTCTCCACATAATGCTCTTTTCCGATCCATAACGTTTTCAAACGGTTCTAGACGGTAGTTGCTTGTACTAGAAATCTAAAAAATGTTTTTGTATCATTTCACATGATTTAAAGCAAAAATATGTTTCAAAAAGTTGATTTCTACGTAATTTATGACAGATTTGCCCTAAAAATAGCCAAAAAACGGCTAAACAGCTGAGCCGTTAGCTGTTACTTTTTCAACTTTTTTTTTTTGATTTAGGGAAAATAGACCTACCAAGAATTACTCATGCAAAATTTCAGATCAAAATTCGAATTCTAAGTGCCATTTATACATTGATTACAAGATGGTTGCATTAAACCCCCCCCCCCCCTTAAATCTACAAATAAATAACATAAAAACATATTGTGACATGTGTGAAGATTATCAAATCATAAGGGACACACATAAAAATATTACTTAATATCATAGGATTACAATCAAAATAAAATGAACATTCTTTGAATGGTGATCTTTGGTAAAAAAACACAATAGAAACATTAATATTACTTAACTTTAGGCAAGAAAACTGTTGCGACAAGATATATTGGAACACCATAACAACATCTCCAGTAAGATGAAAAAAGTGGAAGAAAGGTCAATGGGGAGATGTACTGACCTCAGGCTTCAAAGTGAATCAAATTTTTCTGGTAATTGTATTATATTATAAACAGATCTATAGATGTATATACAGATAACTGCCTCCCCCCTTTTTCAATGACATTTTTAATCTGCTAGCAATTTGTTTTTGGCTACTTGGCTGTGTTGATAATCCAGTTACGATTGGTTAATCTTTTAAGACCCAATTGAGAGTCGGGACAAGGTCTATTTTAGATTTTCTTGCACTTCGGTGACCAGAAATGAAAGCTAGTAAAATATCAACCCTTATCCAACTCTAGTTGCTTTCTACACTTTCAAGTAAGCCTTATTATGGTCAACAAAATATAGGATTTTAACAATTTAAATCAAAGGAGGGAAATAAATTAATATAATGGCTAACACCAAATATATATATATTTAAATTTTCCTCTACCACTTCCATTTGTGCATATCCCCTGATGTTTTAAATGACACACAACTCCATAAAATTCAAGGGCAGCGGGACATTATGCTATTAAATAGAAATTAATAATGTTCTATTCATATTAGTAATGGATATTTTTTTCAGATTTCCTGGAGCAGCCCTGACTGTCATAGATAAAAGACTTGTCAGCATCACCAGCTCAACACCAACCATCTAGCCAAATGGCGAACAACATTCATTGTGAAGTTAAACCTACCAATCATAAAGAGAGGGGTAGGTTTCTGGTAAAATCCGTAAAGGTTATGTGTTATAAGTTAGAAATACACATATTTAGTGAATATTATCGTTCTACTTCTATTTTTAAGCCTTAAAACACACACCTTTTTGGATTATACCCGAAACCTATTTATAACTAAATCTTTATTATTTTTTACCTTATATGATTTTTTTCATATGAATTCAATGATTTTTTATAAAAAAAAATTTGTGTACATAACCTGTATAAAAGAATACTAAAAAATAATAAAAATGACTTTTTAAAACATTTTTTTGTACTACATATTTTTAAAAATATGTACTTTACAGTAAAATTGATTACAAAAGAGTTTAAAAATGAGTACTAAAAAATGTTTTTATATTACTAAAACTAGATTTCTGGTACCAGCAACTACTGGCTAAATTTTGTGTTCATAACAGTATAAAAGAATACTAAAAAAATAATAAAAATGAGTACATAAAAATATTTTTTTTGTAATAAATTTTAACAATATGTACTTTACAGTAAAATTAATTACTAAAGAGTTTTAAAAATGTGTACTAAAAATGCTTTTATATACTAAAACTGTTTTGTTTATTTGAGACATTTCGTATATATATTTGTTTTTTTTAATTCTAAAAATAAAAGATTAAAAAAAAAAAATTGTTAGTACTTTTGGATAGAAATGTAAGCAATTTGGGCTTACTTTTGCGTCGCTTCGTAACAACTTTAGAAACGTCGTACGAAATTTGCAAGGGATCCTAATTTTTTCTTTCCAAATTTTCGTATACATTTTATGCGCTTCGTACTAATTTTAATTCGTATTAATTTTTACCGCATCGTACTAATTTTCTAACCGACTGAATCACAGCCAAAAAAATGGTTTTCGTACATAATATATGTCTCTCGTACTATAAAAATTTCTCGTACCCTCGTAAGAATTATTGCATAACGATGGTATACTATCGTAGAACCAACAAATTTTCTATACTATAGTATAAAAAAATTGATACAATTTTAGAGTAAGACCATATATACTATCGTAAACAAAATTATATACGAAACAAAAATTCCACCTATACGAAGGACAACCTGGGAACTATTATTTATACTTGGTGTATTATTTATTCTGTATTATGCTAAGAGATATAAGGTAAAATGTGTATACGATTTTCTTTTCAAAGGATCTATATATTTATTTGATTAGCTCGGATCAAACTCAAATAAATTTTTTAAGAACATAAATATATTCTCTTTTACGTTTAAATTGTAACATTATTAGAGAGAGAGAGGGAACAATCGGGCTGTTTATTACACTAGTCCCTAAAGTTTTATAATAAGGTTTTCTTATTTGTTAGCTTTAGTGAATTTTAATTTGTTGATTCATTCAGTTGTTTGTTCAAACGTTTCAACCACTAATTTATATCTAGAGAAGGGGTAATTTTATGTATCATCGTTTGGGATGCACATCAATTTATCGGCCATTGTCTTATCCCTTTAGAGCCTGTGTATGTCGTGTTTGTGTGTTCGTATGGAGTGGTGGACTTTTCTGACAATACATTTGGGAAAACCCGCGACCGTGGCTCAATACGTAGCGCATTCGCTCGTCGTCGGGAAGGTGATAGGTTCGAATCTCGGGCCGACACCGCGTCATAACTAAAGACGTTAAAAATGGTTCCTACTGCTGCTATGTCAGATGCGCGACATAAATAGTTAGAGTAGGGGGAATGCCATGGCCCAAAAACAGGCGCAACTTGTTACCATGCACAGTTGGGACTTCTCAGACAAAGGTCGTGCATCACAGAGAGTTGGTTGTCTGATGGATGTTACTTAGCCTGATATCCTTGGGTGTTTGGACAGAGAAGGGTGCGTTAGTCATCCTTAGTTCTCCTGGATTGCTGGACCAGGACCTGGACAGTACATCAAGTCGATAAGGTCCTGTACTGCAATCCCGCCCGTACGAGGAAAATACATTTGGGAAATCATGATCCTAATGTATATTTATAAATTAGGATGTTCTAGAAAGAGGAGCAACTCTATCTATAATACAAAGTAGAATGATGTCTGTCTGTCTGTCTGTCTGTCTGTCTGTCTGTCTGTCTGTCTGTCTGTCTGTCCGTCCGTCCGTCCGTCTGTCTGTCCCTTAAGATCTCGGTTATCACTGAACCAATCGGATTCTATTCTTCAGGGAATATACCTACTGGTCCTGTGGTGGTTTTAGGCTATTTTCTTGGGGCGTGGGACACCCTCAACCCCCCCAAAAATGAAAAAAATCCCCCCCCCCCAATTAAAAAAAAAATCTATTTAAAATTAGTGGTGGAGTGGAGGCAAATTTTCAGGTACTTATTTTTTTATTATTCCAAATTAGTTGGGGCATCTCCAGAGGTACTTAATTTTTTTCTCTCTTTAATTACCTCTTTTGGCAAAGCCCCTAGAGGCTAGGGGCGAAGCCGCTAGTATTAGAGTAAAACAATAGAGGGGGAAGGGGTTAAATTACTGTATGACCCCACCCCGCTGACCCTATGTCGACTTTCAATTGGGTCTTTGAATATCAGCCAAAAGCGTCGGGAATATAAACACAGCCAAGCCGATACAAAGGAGCAAATGCAATTTGCTTAAAGACGAAAAATATCCCCAACACTGGATCCAGGTAGTTGTCTATATTTATGAATTTATTAACCCTATAACCACAATAAGTAACGGAATGTATTCCATACTAACATTACTTTCTAATGAAAGAAGATCAAATTGGTTTATTTAAAAACTTGGATACTTTAGCAGATCTTGATATGGTTGTACAAACCTTTGGTCTACATGGGAGGGTTATTTTGGTCCGTGTAATTTATCATTCATTGGCTTATCCCTCCAGATCTCTAAGTTTAATCCTCTAAAACTTACCCAATCTTCTGATAGGTGCTGAGTCTAGGGCAGAGAGGAGGGCCAGGTAGGAGTTAAAGTTGTTCAGCTTCCGCAGCCATTTCATTATCTTTATGAACTTCATCACGTACTTCTCTCGCTCCTGAACATAAAAATAAATCATAGACTTCTAATTGTGGGGGGGGGGGGGGAGTTGGTAAAGGGGTGTTTACCCCCAAAAACTTTGAAACACCATATATTACGCCCTCAAAATTAAAAAAAAAATACATGAGATAACCCTCTCAAACCTGTGGAACACCCCAATACCTCCCCTCAAATAAAAGCTTGCACGTCCTTAGGATTCAGACAGATATAAGGCACCAATAGTAACAATTAAGATTGAGGAAATATATTTTTCTTTGGATGGCATTTCCCTGCTTGTGCCTTTTTTCTACATTGCAAGATTGCCTGTTCGTCTATCAAAGTCGTTCCATTGATTAACTTAAAAAGGGGGAAGAAGGTTGTGCTAAAAATCCGTAAATGTTGTAAGTTTTAAGTTAAAAACAACTAGTAGTACAATAAAAATTTTTTTTGTCTATAGTTCTTTTCAATAAGAAATACACATATTTAGTGAATAATATCGTTCTACTAATTTTTTTAAGCATTAAAACTCACAACCTTTTCGAAATTTTAGCACAGCCTACCTCTCCCTTTTTAAAAGGTTAAACTCAAATTTGACTTATCATTAATCTTAATCATCTACGTAAACTCAATAAATTTAAATAAAACAGAAAAAAAATCTTTAAATTGCGCATTTATATATCGTCTAAAATATGAAAATAAAACGGAGATCATTTGAGGTAAACATTAAAAATAATAATTTTACTTTAACATATTTACAAAGAATTTTAGAATTTTATCAAACTTGGACGTCAGCATTTTATTATTTACAGGTTGAGCAAAATAAGATCCAAGATTTTTTCCGAATTTATAATATATTGATGTACACAAGATCTAAAAAAAAGTATATTACATGTAGATTTTATAAAGTAAAATTTAAATTGACGTATATTTTTCTATTGATTTGAATACTGACGATTGTTAAAAAGAAGAGAAAGAGAATATGTTGATCCTCTCTAATTAAATGTAATATGCGTCTTACAAAAATATATTTAAAAATGAATTTAAATATTAGAGCAAGAATAGAAGGGTATTATTTATTCAAAAACAAAATAGCATTCATATTTGATAGTTTAAAATGTTTGCTAGTGGCTTCGCACCTTGCCTGTACGGCTAAGATTAAAGTTATATTGTACAGCAACAACAAAAATTTGAAATGTGTAGCATGCAGGGGCTTTTATTCAGCCAATTAATTCCATTTGAACTTGCCGAAAATTAAATATTTGGATCTACTGCAGTTCACGGTAAAATATTGCTGGTAACGAATATTGCTAAAAAATTATGAATTTTAAAGGCTGCTAGCTGCCAAACGGCTAAACGTACAGATCATACCTGCACACCATTTTAAGCGGCATAAGAAGGCCTACAAATAATCTGGAATAGCCAAGATCCAATGATGCACAGGGAAAGCTTCACTGAAGAAAAACCGCGTAAAATAGGTCTTTTTCGCGCATTTCTCTGCACTGCGAGATAATTATGCATTATTGATTTATGGCTATTCCAGATTATTTGTAGGCCTTCTAATGCCGCTTAAAACACTGTGCGGGCATGATCTGTACGTTCAGCCGTTTGGAAGCTAGCAGCCTTTAAAATTCATAAATTTATAGCAAAGTTCGTTACCAGCAATATTTTACCGTAAACTGCAGTAGATCCAAATATTTTGTTGGCGTAGAATTGGCGTAAAACTTTTTTTTTATGTAGCTGAAGGGAAGTGTGTAAGAAGGGGGAGAAATAAGGGATATTAAGAGGACTGAGGGGAAATTTTCACTTATAATTGTTTTTCTGAATCACATTCCCTAGTCCCTGGTAGTATGAATATAACATGTCTAAATGACCTATTAGAGCTATCCCTTACAGGTATCCATACATGCATTAGTTGGGTTTTCGCCACCAAAGTGAAACCCAACTTTTGTCCTACTTATGAAGGGTATCCCAAGTGAAACCCATCCTTCGTCCTCCTTATGAAGGGCATCCCTATAAAACTGAAGGGCCACCCTCCTCACACGGAGGGGCAAACCCCCTAATAAGGAGGATAGGGGCCACCTACCGCAACTGAGGAGCTGAAAAGTACTGCATATATGTTACAGACTGACTCGTAATGTAATAAAGCTTTGCAGTACAAATTTAAATTTTAATTATATCAACCCTCACCCCCCCCCCCCCCCAAAGAGTCCAAATTTATTAAGTTTTTACCTTGGCATCAGGTTGACTAAGTATTAGAGTTCTGGTCCAGTAAGACATGTTATTGAAGTGCTCCGTGAAAGTTGTCAGGTTGGGGGACTTCTCTTCAGACTGTTCTTGCACCCAGTTTAGTAATTCTGCTGAGTCTAGCCGCATGAACAGGTTCGCATCTAAATGTAAATATTTTTTTCACAATTTAAATTTTTTTTTATAAAATGGTTAAAAAGTTGGGTTTTAATGAAAATTAAAATTACCCCTTGACAGCCATGTTCACTAAGGGAGGGGAGGGGGGGTTGCGATTAAGTTTTGGAATTATATCAAATTCCTCCTCAAAGCTTTTTTTGGGATTCGAGGGGGTATTACCTTTTTTACAGGCATTGGTACTTAAATTAAAGCTCAGACGTCCATGATGATTTTTTTTATCAAGAAAAGTGTGCGTTTGTTTTCAACATTAAAAAGTATGAAAAGAAAATTTATAAGCTGTGAAAAACTTTAATTAATTTTAAATGATAGTAAAAAAACCTATAATACCTGTATACATATGAAAAAGATAAACTTACCCAGAAGAGTCATCTGTTCTGCTAAATCAGCTGACTTAAAGTTAAGCAGAGTGGGTCTCTTACCAACAGTCGGCACCCCAACAAAATCTATATCTGGCAACAGTCTGGCCCGTATATCTTCATATTTCAGGATAAACTGAGATCTCAGTGCCCTCGCCAGGCCCAGGTTTCCATTCTCAATAAGACTAGTTATAAAATCTGTTAATTTTTGCAACAATACTTTGTCCTGGAAATCAACCTCCGACAGGCCATAGACAACCCGCACTAGCAGAGAAAACGCTGCTCGGGAACAGCGACGATATGTTGACTCGTTGCGTTCAGATGCTGTCGACTTGGCAGCAAAATATCGGTGTCGTCCAACAAGTTTGTCAATCAGAGTTTCAGTATCCACAAAGGTACGGTAGGTGGACAAAAAGGCTTCCTGATAGAGAAAATCATTTTTGATTGTTTGAGTGGCTAAAACTATGAGCGCATCTATAGTTCCCGCCCGCAGTTCACTTGTCCCGGTGTTTTCAGAAGTTGATCCGTAGACTAGGAGATGTGATACGTCAGTAGCTTGTAGCACATCAGAAGTCTCGCCCTCAGACACATCATCATCAGCATTGTTAGATACACTGCCATTGACGCTGCAGTCGTCGTGGGATTTTTCCTCCTTAGACGTGCAAGGCACACGTTCTATTGGTATGTTGACTGATAACCGAGGCAGTTTTGTTATCTCTGCCATCTTTGGTGTTTCTGAGCTGGAACTACTTGAGTAGGAATTATCCGAGGCTAATGACATACGCATTCCAATATCTTCTCTGACAATAGGTATGTTTCTTTCATCTCCTTGCGAGGACGACCTAAAGCTACCAGGTCGCGAGCGATTCCGCTTGGGCGGTAGCGCTGGCGGAACATCATGGAATTGAAGTTGTTGGGACGTTTGTGATGTCGGTATAGCAGCTAGAGTTTCAGGTATATGATTCACATAGTTCTTAGAGAAGCTATTCTTCTTGTTGGTCATGTCCATTAGGGGAAAGTTGAGGAGACCAGTTGGTGCGTACTCAGTGTACTCGTGAAAATTATTCTGCCAAACATTGTGCAACAGATCATGTGTCTGGAAAAATCCATGCAAGATATCCTCTCCTGACGGAAGCATTGTCTTGCCAAACATCTCCATGTAGGACATTACATTTCGCTTCTTGGGCGGCAATGGTGGGGGACGGTCATCCTCTTCTGCAGACAAATTTCCGTCGCTGATCTCCGACCAGGTACGGTTGTTATATAGCTGATGTTGAAGTCGGTGCCCATGACTGTCTTGTCGTAACAAATTATCATCCAAACTAAGCTTTGTCAATAAATCTAAGGTTTTCTCAGGATTAATAACATTGTCATACTCGGACAACTTACGTCGTGGTTGGTAGGCCGCTATTGGCATTTGTTCAGTGCTGTTCCGACTAAATCCATTCTGGCGGGTCCAAGTGGTGGGCCGCTGCTTGCGCGGAACCATGGGCGGTTGTCCACCTCCGCCATGGTGATGGTGAAGGTGGTGATGATGGTTGTACCCAGAGTAGGAGTCTAGCTGGTTGTCTGACAAGTGGGACGCGAAGCTCTCCATGGAAGGAGACGAGGTATTTGACCGTTCTTTCGAGGACCAGGTCTTGTTCGAAGAGGATGCTTGAGATCTCACCAGGTACCCTCTGAAATAATATTCCTTTTATTAAAGCTGCCTGTGAATATTAATGTTTCATTTTGAGCACAAGGTATTACGCTTCAATTCAAAACTGAAGTACCTAACAATTTTGGGCATAAAGCTCAACTACAGAATATATGTGAAATAAAACGACCTAACCTAATCCATCTCGAGTACGGTGAACGCATTCCATGTAAGTGCAATTTTTAGTAAAATATAAAAATGGCTTAGAATTCTAATAAAGCTTTTCCATAAAAAAGATATATATTATATATTCAGATTAAAAAAGATATTATCATTAAAAATACCTTGGATCTATATCATCAATAGAAGTATTATTCACAGACTCTTTGGATAAATTATACGGAGAATCTGACACGTCCATCAGCTCAAAACTCTGGTCCAGGAACGACGACTCGTTCCGGTCAAAATTCAGCTGTCGCTGCTGCAGAGGTAAGCTCTTGTTTGCATTCTCAAATGTCTGGCGGACAGCTGCCGACGACTTTAGTCCTGGCAGTCCGTAAAGGTTAGGACACAACATTGGGTCACGATTGTGAAAACTTATTGACCGTGAGATAATATCCTCAATCTGTTTGTCAATACGAGGTTTCAAGTTTTTCGGCGGTAGCGGCGGAGCCGAATCTGTACTCCGTAGCTTGGGCAACAGCGGCGGCTTCACCGGAGATATGTCAAGAATAGACTCGGAGCTAAATGAGAGGCCGGCAGTGCCGTAGGTGCTGTTACTAGCCGCATCAATATCGTCCTCGATATCCGGACTGTCACATGTAATATCAGGTAGCGAGTTGCCGCGCGTCATGTTCTTGCTGCCGATACGCACAGATATCAGGTTGACAACAACTATCACAGATTTGCGCACTGGTTCAATTATCTTCTCGATGACTGTGTCGGAGTGCTGGACCTCTCCGAGTATGATGACCTTGTCAGCCCAGCTGGTCAGATGGGAGGCAGAGATGAATGATGAGTCCAGGGCTTTCTTCACTTCCGGGTCCATTGGATCCTCTACACTGCCAGCAAATGCCTGAACAATATTAATGCATAAATGATAGAAAGATTATAGTTAATGATTTTTTTGATTTATTTTAAAAACATAGTTTGATTAAAAATGTAAAAAAAAGAATAAAACTATTTTTTTTAATAATAAACCTTTTCTAAATTAAAACTTGAATAGGCAGAAACATAAAATAAACTTTGGGTATTCCTAAAATATGAAATATATAAAAGTGGAATATTGAGAAATAAAACATGATAATAGGTTACCCTTATCTATTACAATTGATCAACAAAAATGTATACCTATAGTATATAGGTATATGTTTGTCGTACAATTGTAAGATGTTAAAAATTATTGGATATACCTATATTACATTACAGGGCATTATCGATTTTTTATTAAAATTCATAAATTTTATCTTCTTTGAGATGACAACCCACAAAAAAAAACCAACTTGTCATTTTCATAGAATTTAATTCTTTTTTTCTCCTTTTTACAAGAAAATGTGGGCTGTTAAATTGTAAACAAATTATTGCTTCTAAATCTGTATACAAATTAATTAAAATTCTGTAACAATTTTACAATGGCTCGCATTGAATTGAAATAAAATAATCTTTTCTTTGTCCAAGGCTTATTCAGTTTGATCAAAAGACGGTTTAAAATTTGGATCTGCTTTTCAGGGACACTTTAAAATGACTCTAAAGTACTTCAGGTTTTACTAGTGGCTACTCCCCCAGTAACCTCTAGGGGAACCTAACGTTAAGTATCCCCCCCCGCGTTTTAAAAATAAAAATAAAAAACATTTGCGGGTTATTTTTCTTGGGAGGATGGAAATACCCTCCTTCAATATACTTAGGTATAAACCTTCATTGGACGTATAAGAAGCTTCACTGTAATGGAGAACCATATCGGTTCAGCGGTTAGCGAGATCTTTTGCAAAGGACAAAAATGCGAAATATTAATATAATATAATAGGATTATTATAAGAGGACACTCAACCCCCTTAAAAAAAAGTCTCTTTCTTTTCCCAATATACAAAGCATGTATATTGTAGATACAAGGAACAAAGATTTTTACTTCTTAATAAACAATTTGTAAATTTTCCAATCAAGATGAAAGGCTTCTCACAATAATAGTAAAGTAATTAAACTGCTTCCGTAACGATTATGTAGTGTTTGTTTTTAATTTAGCCAAATACAGGGAAATTGCAACTGCAGCTAGATATTCATGATTCATTTGGGAATATTTTCTTTATTATTGACACTTAAACTATTAAAATTAAATGGTAGTTTTGACTAAGAAAAAATTGCTAATTTTGTCAAAAATTGTAGGTATTAAATTTATTTTTTTTCTATAAAAATTGCTTATTTAGGAACATTAAATTGCTTTTTATACTTGTTTTTGAAGTATTGTATCATACGTGATAAAAAATAGCCCTTAACCACGACTTAAATTTAAGAATAAAATAGTTTTAAACCATCTCATGGCCTATAGGAATCTTTCCTAAAATGGAGAATTCAATTGGTTCAGTGGAAAGTCCAAATCTTAAAGGATATAAAAGGATAATTGGTGAACTAAATTATTGATTGCTATATTTATCTTATTCCCCCTGTACATACATATGTATAGAATGACCAGATGTAAAAATAAATAATCCAACTAAAGTGATACTGTTGTACATTCATTGAATAATGAATATATTTATTGTTTATATTAGATGATTCATTTCTGTTTGTTATAAATCGGAACAAACAAATATCCACTCAAAACTAAATAGACCAAATAACTTAAAATGATTTAATGTAAGTTAGAATTAAATGTTTAACCAAGAATTTTATTCATGTACCTTAAGATTTCGATAACTACTGAACCGATTGTGTTCTCTATTTTAGGGAGGCTTCAAAAAGAGTCCTAATTCAATATATATATTTTTTAGAGTTTTAGGCTATTTTTATAAGGCCGTTCAAATAGAGAGTTCATAGATTTTAGGGGCGCAGTCGTTAGTTTAATATAAATTTATAGAATAAAATGTAAGAGAAAAAAGTATGATACAATATTATTAAAGTAATTGTATTGGCTTCGTCTCTATCTATATATAGGACCTGAAAGAATCTTACATAACTGCCCATAAAATCATTCTATAATTAGCTTTATAAAATTATAAGATTTTTACAGGCAATTTTTTGATTTATTCGGAGAATTTTTTTATATACCTGAATAGCTAACAGCGTTTCCAGTACAACAGTGGCGCAGCCAGGCAACATGTCATACGACTTCTTCGCCACAGCATCCTCGAAATACTTGAGCGCAAACTGGACCTCTTTTATCAAGCAGTCCGTGCTCCTGGCAGTGCCCAGGTGGCCGGTCAGGTTGTCTGTTGAGTTGGTCTTCTTTGCCAGCTGAATAAAGCTCTTCTCAGAGGATTTGTTAGATTTTGATGAGCGCTGGGGTGTTGACGTTATCGGTGACGAATTTTGACGCAATGCTTCTAAAAAGTTTTCTTTGAAGGAGTGGGCCCGCGCAGCTAAATTATCGCGTCGACGTCGCATTTTTTTATATTACTTTTATTTACTTATAGGTAACTAAAACTTATTTTCGTATTATATCAACTTGTTGAGTTATAAACATTGTGTATATATAATAACTTAACTCTGAGTAATCATTTTTACTGATAAATCATCACATTTCTGTTAACTTTTTGTGCTTGTAACATTATTGATATATTTTGTTTGTTATGGAAATTAATCTCACATCTTTAAAAGGAGAAGTAAGGTTGAAATAATGTTTAACTGTTTATAAATTTGTGTGTCTCTCTGCCTTGCAGAAGAGAGGATAATAAAATGTTTGTATGTCTATGTTCTGCTCTGCTGTGCCTGTTTCTTTCCACCTTGAGAAGTGTGTGTGTGTGTGTTTACAAGAATATATAGGGGAGGGAGGCAGGTAGATTCCCTCTTTCTCTATTCGTCTTGGCCCCTTCTTGCTCTTTTGTTGCCCCTCCTTGGACTTCTCACACTCTCAAAGTCTTCCCCTTTTCTCTTTCTCTGTTGCTCTGAAAGGATATAGCGATAGATATTAATTCATTTATTTTAGTTAACTCGGCCCTCTTTAAGGACTTTTTAGGTAAAAGGAGAGTGGAGGGGGGGTCTACCAGCTTTTTAAAAATGCTTTAAAATTTTAAAAAGAGGAATACAACGGAACAAACTTGTTAACTATATCTCAGTGGACAGTCAGAAGACATCATATTTCTCTTGTATATGTTTTGATTCCTAGTTTATTTATAAAAAATTTCATAGTTTAAAGAAAGATATCAACAGCCCCCCCCCCGGCCCCCCCCCCCCAAAAAAAAAAACCGTATACCTGTTTAAATTCTTTCTGAAAAGCACAACTAAATAGTTCCAGTAGCTTCAAACAAACAAAAAATATTTTATACAATGATGGCTTTAAGACATATTTTCTCTATAGTGACTAATAATGAAATATATAAGGTTCATTTATAAGATAAGATTCATTCCAATCTGCTTGAAAATCTGTATTTTTAAAGCCTTTTAAGCTTGAATTGAACTCTATAAAATTTGTTGTATGTACTACTTTTCTATTCTTATATCCCGCGTTCCTCTTATACTCTCCTTTTCTTGCTTATTCATTCCCTACTCTCGTATTTGTTTTATCCTTCCCTCCCCCTCCCTCTCTCTTACTCTCTCTCTCTCTCTCTCTCTCTCTCTCTCTCTCTCTCTCTCTCTCTCTCTCTCTCTCTCTCTCTCTCTCCCTCTCTTTCTTTCTCTCTCTCTCTCTCACTCACTATGTATATAATATAATCGCGATGTTTTCAATCAGACTTCCTCTAATTGGATTTCAAAAGGCTTGTCCGCCACCCCCCTCTTTTCTCTCGTTACCTCTCTCATTTACATAAAATAAAAATTTTAATCTTTTTCCGTGATTCAAAACTTTAATATTTTTACAAAATATCTCCTATAATAATCTGTATAATAAGTTCAAAACCTAAATAATTTAATAAAGTCAAATTTTTCGAGGTCTAAATCTTGAACCTCGCGTGTTTCGTGTGTAATGTCTTAATTTGATTCTAATTTGAAAATCTAAGCTGTGACTCGCACTCAAACATACAAATGTCATGTTGAAGTTGAAAATTGCAGAAAGGGTTCGACACAACTTCCCACTTTTGCATACAGGCCTCTTTGCAGTTTTTATATTAAACCAAATTTAATGTATAAAATGACATCAATTTGGACAGGGCAGGGGAAATTTGTTATAACGAAGTAAACAAAATGTTAAAGATCCTCGAATCTGTTTTCTGTGTCAAAGGAAAGCTTTTCTCTATCTTTGATTCACTCCTCGAATTCTCACTTTCATTCTCCTCTCCTTTTCTTTATCATATCTTTGCATTCTCCTTCTAAATATATTCTCACCTCACTCTTTCTCTCGGAGTGAGCTAAAGAGGAGAAAGTCATTTTTTTCAACTGATTTTGAAGTAGGACTAAAGTATGTATACATACATATACTCTATGAAAATTGTCTTACTCTTTAGTGTGAAGGTTACGCTGATATCTCTTACTCAATAATTTTATGCAACAAATATACGTATTTCTGGCTTTTGTGTTCTATAAATAAATAATTAAGTTTTAAATGTAAAACAATAAGTAAACTAAGCTAGAATTTAGTGATTTTTTGAGACATTAAGTTTGAAATTTGTTAAAAAATTAACTGAATTGTAATAGATTTAGAAAAAGATTTGTCAATATATTTTTTAGTGAATTAAAACCTGTGGTATGTTTAAAATTTCATGACTCTAGTCATGTGCTCGTATCATCAATTATTGGTGAAATTTAAATACTGAAAAACATGCATTGCAAAAAATTTATATATGTATAAATGTAAAATTATCAAGGGAAACCCGTCTTTTTACATTAAACCTGACACTGTGACAGTTCCTTTAACAAAATAAATGGATCTAGTGCCGTTCACGGAAAAATGTTCCCTTAACGATTATCTCAAAAAAATATTAACTTTAAAGGCTGCTAGCTTCTAAACTATTAGCTGAACGTACTTGTCATGCCCGCACATCATTTTATGTGGCATTAGAAGGCCTATAAATAATCTGGAATAGCCAAGATCTAATGATGCACAGCGGAAACTTCACTAAAGAAAAAAAGCGTAACATTATTTTTTGCGCATTTATGTGCACTGCGAGATAACTGTGCATCATTGAGTAATGTCTATTCCAGATTAACTGTAGGCCTTCTTTTGTCAGTTAAAATTTTGTGCGAGCATAATCTATACGTTACACCGTTATCAGTTTATTAAGTACACTAGCGACTTCGTTCCTAGTCTCTAGCAGCTCATACCAATAACGAAATTCATTCGGAAGAAAATCACGAAACCTATACGTGTTTTTCAGCTGTCGTTGGGGGGCAACACATCGTAAAATTGACGACCTCTCCATTTGCCCCCCAAATATTATTTTAGATTTATTTTGCTTGTTGATTATACCTTATTCCTGAGTCTCTAGGGGCTTTGCCCCAAGAGGTATAATTACATCTTTTATTAACTGGAGATCCCCCACTCCAACACTATTTAAATAATTTTTAAAAAATGGCTGTGGGATCTTTTGTTTTTGGGGGATTTTGAGGTGTCCCACCCCCCCAAGAAAATAGCCTAAAACCACCACAAGACCAGTAGGTATATTCCCTAAAGAGTAGAATCCGATCGGTTCAGTGGTTACCGTGATCTTAAGGGTAGGACGGACAGACAGACGGATAGACATCATTCTACTTTGTATTATAGATAGATATTTGGAGATAATCGTTACCAGGAACATTTCACCGTGAGCTGCACTAGATCCTAATAAAATTTACTTTTAATTTCCATTTCAAGTAAATTTGCTGTTGTAAAGAAAATTCGGATCTAGTGCAGTTCATGGTGAATTTTTTCACTCCTTGGTGGTTTCACATACCCCTAGTGAGTCACTGTGCACGCCTCTAGATACCCCAAGTGAGTCACTGTGCACGCCTCTGGATACCCCAAGTGAGTCACTGTGCACGCCTCTGGATAACCCTAGTGAGTCACTGTGCACGCCACTGGATAAGACCCTTAGTGCATGTAACAATATTTTTCTCGTATTCATTCGAATCCAGTGGATAGGAACCGGTTCTCATCCATACGAAAAAAACTATGTCTAGCATCGTATTATATCCAGCTTTCTACGAATATAGAAATGTACAATCATAAGATTAAAACTAGTTTTTTTGCCGGTGACTTCGTCACCTCGGGGCTAAAAAAACTAGTTTTAATCTCATAATTGTACATTCTATATCCGCGGAAAGCCGTTTATAATACGATGCCAGAAATAACTATTCTCTGCTAAACTTTTTAAACTTGATTTAATTGTGAGTAAGACAGAGTATGAAACAAAAAAACTTAATTGTGAATTAACTGAGTGTGAAAACTGCTACAGTAAATTGCATTTAATGCAACTTTATTAAAGGGAAACTCCCAAATTTTGGTTCATTTATAAAATGTATGAAATACTTTTTTTAAAAGTTACGTAAAATTTATTTTTTGGATTTCCCTCACGTTTTGAGAAAACCAAAGTAATTTAATGTGCAATGTTGGCTGTTTAGGATAGTAGGGCCTTATAATCTGCAGGGTATATTAATTAACTAAAATAATAGAGAGAGAGGGGGGGGGGGGGGAGAGTTCAGTGGTCCAAAATATGTAGGGGTAAAAGCACGGAGCAGCATACTCACACAACAAGATAAGTACATACAGTACAACAAAATGCATTTTAACTTAATTTTTTGCTCAATATGTTTTATAAGGATTAAATTTCAGTTTTTAATCCAATCCACAAAAGAATGCTTTATGTCATATAGTCAAATAGCCTGTAAGCCTTCGGAAAATCAACCTTCCAATTTTAAAAATCAGCTGGAAGTCTGAACCTGACCCAAATATGAAAATTTTAGGGTTAATCCCCCCTCCCCCGCCATACTTTTGTAATAGAAAACATATTAAAGTTGACAAAGTGTCCATTAAAAATGCAATTTAAAAAAAAGTGGTACAACAACGTGCCATTGTGATCAAAGGCATGTGAAGTCATGAGTTTATGTAAAATCTCAGGCATAATAGTATTGTGGTAAGCCGAGCGTTCGGCTCACAGGGTAGCGAGTTCGAGTTCAACGAGCCTTAGCCTTGAATTATTCTACCAAAACAAACTAGCAGGATTTAGTCATACAGAAATTATATATTTAACTGAATAATATTTACAATGAATGTTTACTATATATATACAACAGATTATAACAATGGTTAGGTTTGAAGGGGGTGTGGGACGCTAGGGCTTAGCTCCCGGCGGAAGACAGGCTGTGGGGGCAGCGGTGGTAAAAGGGGAGGCAGCGCCTCCCGGTTGTATAATCGCGTGAGGGGAGCGTGATAGCTGCGTGTTTGAGTCCCTCCCCACATTTAGGCAGGCCAGTTTGACCGCTGGATAGCGGGGTCAACATCGGTCATGAGATAGATGGTGATATAATAAGATTAGTGCAGAGGGTTTGTTATGATAAGTCACAGCGTAGCAATTCTGTAAACTGCCTGTCCGTCTGGTTGTCGTATTACCACAACCTCCCCTTCAAGGGTTGCGTGGCTCTCGAGCCACCAGGCCTTGAACCTGGGGATACGACAACCTATGTCTGCGCAGGACAGGCTCTTCCTGGGGCACAGCTCGATGGAGGACAGCTCGGGCTACACAGGCTCCACGGGACACTCGTTGCTCTGTCTGGCTGTGGTTGGATATCAGCATTGTCAGCTCCTGGTTGGCTTCTAGGCGTGGGTTGGCGACGGCCAAGCTCCGGCGCTGGAAATTTTGCCTCGTCTGCAGGACTAGCTCTGCCTCAGCGGGTAGCTGGACACGGAGGCCTAGGCTAACTCTGGTGGTTCCCAAGGGGGGAATGACGATGGCTGAGGGCGCATAAAATTCCATGGGGGCGCCTGCTTGATTCAGGTTGCTTGGCCTCCTAGCTCCTACCCGGATAGGGATGGCTGTCATCAACAGGGGGCACATGGCTTCAGCTTTGTCCTCTGGGGCGGCCTCTTCCATTGCAGTGGCTGCTTCTCCTCCTACAGGCTCACTGCTGGCCGGCAGGTTCTCCATGTCTGTATCAGGATTCCAGATGGCATCTCTGGGTGGCTCTGGAGCTGGCGGCGGCGGCGGTGGTTCATTGAGTTGCTCCTGCAGGTTCTCTTCTACTGGGTCACGATCCTGGCCGCTGGGCTGTGGGGCGGCTGCGGCCGGCTGGTGCACTGGGAACTGTCCTGGGTCGCTAGCTGCGGGCGCCGCCGCTCCAACCGGCAGCTCGGTGGCATCCTCGTCGCCGTCCACGTCGACTTGAATGTCTGCTGGAATCTGGTGGGCAGTCACATCTCCAGTGTATTTGCGCAGTCGGCCTACATGCGCGGTAACTTCCGAGATCCTGGCTATTGGAGAGGCAGGTTTGATGACATAATGGACGTCTGTAGCTTTCCTCACTACCTTCCAGGGGCCAGTCCATCTCTTGGTAATCTTGGCTGCCTTCCCTGGCACCAGGCGGGGGGCCAGGTACCAGACCAAGTCTCCAACCTCATACTTGGCCGTGCCTTCGTAGGCTGCCGCGCTCCTCCGGATGGCTCCCTCCTCCTTCTGCTGGATGGCATCATACACTGCATGGTAGCGTTGCAGGAGAGCTTGGACGTTGGCTGGAACCGAGGCATATTCTGTTTCTGGCAGCCGGAGCACCATGTCCACCGGAAGCTTGGCCTCTCTCCCAAAGAAGGCCAGGAACGGGGTCACGCCGGTAGATCTACAGGCCTTGGTGTTGTAGGCGAAGGCAATGGCAGGCAAGTGGGGCTCTCAGTTGTTGTCGTCTCTGTCTAAGAACAGACGCATGCCTGTATTGAGCGTCCGATGAAACCTTTCCACTCGGTTGGACTGCGGGTTGTAGGGTGGTGGATGTGTCAGGCCAATCTCAAGCCTGGAGGCCAGTTCCTGGAATACCTGGCCGGTGAACTCCATTCCATTGTCGGAGTGGATCTTCAGGGGGCATCCGAACGTGGCCAGGTGGCGGTGCAGCAGGGCTTCAGCCACCGTGAGGGTGCGCTTGTTGGGGATGGCGTAGAGGCTGACAAACCGGCTGAACCCGTCTTGACAGGTGAGGATATAGCGGTTCCCGGCTGGGGTCTCTGGCAGTGGCCCCACCAGGTCGATGAACAGGACTTGCTGTGGATACCCCTGGCGGGAGGGCACATGTATCCCTTGCTTCAACCTTTCCTTGGTAACCTTCTGGACACACTCAGGACAAGTCTGAACCATCAGGCGGACGTCACGGGCCAGGTTGGGCCACCAGAAGTGCATGGCAACGCGGGCGATAGTCGCGTCCATCCCAAAGTGCCCAGCCATGGGGGTCCCATGGGCTAGGAAGAACGCGTCCTGCTGGAGGGCCGAAGGCAGCAGGTATCTTGTCCTTTCCCCTGTCAGGGTCTGGTCAGTGGTGGTGAGGCAGCCATGCTCGTCAAGTCCCAGGGCTGGGAAGAGGCTGGCGTACTGCTGCTCGTCTCGTTCCTTGCCGCGCAGCTCAGCCTTGGTTGGGGCTCTGCCATCAGCCACCCACTGGCGGACACGGAGCAGGAGTGGGTCCTGTGTCTGGGCTTCTAGTACTCTAGCTGGGTCCAGTCGGGCGGCAGGGGGCCGGCTAGCTGCGGACTCCCCTAGCTGGCAAAGGTTATGGATATACTCAGCCTGCTCTGCTAATTCTTCGGCGCTGGCCGTTGGCATGTTGGCGTCCTCCCGGCGGCTGAGGGCGTCAGCGTTGGTGTTCTGGGTGCCAGGACGGTGGCAGACAGTAAAATCTAGGGCCGCTAGCTCCTCCTGCCAGCGGGCCACCATCCCTGTGGATGTGTTCAGCGACTTCATCTGCAGCAAGGCTGAGGAATCAGTGTTGATCTGGAAGCTGCGGTAGGACAAGATGCCGTGAAATTTCCGGATTCCATACATAATGGCGGCCATCTCTCCCTTCCAGGACGGGTAGCGAGTCTCGGGGTCGGTTGTCTTGCGCCCCACGGCGGCAATCAGCCTCTCCTTGCCGTCCTGGCATTGACTCAGAATGGCAGAGATGGCGCGGCTGCTGAAGTCTGTGGTGAGCTGGAATACCGCCGGCAAGTCAAACCTGGGCGGCGCTCGGATGGGGGCTTGACGGAACTTGTCCTTGAGCTGTAGCAGCTGGGCTTCCATCTCAGGTGTCCAGGCTAGGGTCTTGGCCGTCTTCTGCCGATTCATCTCGTAGGTGAGGTCGGCATACTCTGGGATGAACAGGCGGTAGTATCCAAAGAACCCCAGAAGCGCCAGCAAATCCTTGGGGGTGCTGGGGGCCGGCCAGTCCAGGATACGGTCAATATAATCCTCTTGCATGGCTATCCCCTCACGGCTGAGGGTGTGGCCCAGATAATCCACCTTGGCTCGGAACAGCTTGGTCTTAGCTGGCTTGAGGCGGATTCCTCCCCTGCGGTGGGCTTCCAAGACCTCCCGGAGCCTAGCCAGGTGGGCCCAGGTATCCTGGTGGAAGGTCAGGACGTCGTCAAGGTATGACTGGAGGTTGGCTGTGCCTAATGGGTTTAGGACCCCTGCAATAAATCTGGAATAGACAGACGGTGCCGTAGCCAGGCCAAAGGGCATCCTTTTCCATTGATACAAGCCCCTGGGGGTGGTGAAGGCGGTGCAGGGCCGGCTGTCCTCAGACACACGGATGGTGTAGTATGCGGCCACCGCGTCTAGGGCACTGTAGACGCGGTGCCCTCCAGCTCGTTCTACCAACTGCTGGATCCTGGGCAGAGGGTAGCTATCCAGTTCCAGGCACTTGTTGAGGGCTCTGTAGTCGACGGCCCAGCGGGTGCTCCCGTCCTTCTTCTTGATGGGCACCAGGGGGCTGCTCCAGGCGGAGTCTGACGGCTCTATGACTCCCTCCTGTAGCCAGGTGTCCAGTTGTTTCTCCAGCTCAGCCTCCTGCCGCGGGTTCAGATCCCTAAATCTCTGGCGGATCGGCTGGGTCCCTGGCTTGAGGCGCAGCTGCAGCTCGACTACATCTGTGCAGCCGGGGGTAGAGTTGGAGAAGACGTCCCTGTATTCTGATAACATGGTCCAAACCTCCTTTTTGAGCAAGGGATCCTTGCGCAGGAACTCGTTGTCTTCCATCTCAAGGGCCTCCCACAACTCCTGCATATCTGGGGGCTCAACAGGCTCTTGGAACGAGTGGAGACTCGGGGGAGGCTTATCAGAAACCTCTAAAATGTCAGGCTTGACCAGCTCCCCTGCCACTGGGAGGCCAGCGTCCAGCAGGAGGGGCGTCTCCCCTTCATTTACCACCAGCACTCGAAACACAGTGGCGGATCCAGGCCTGTGGGCATACAGGCCTTCTGGGATGACAAGATCCTCCCCAAACCTCTGTTCTGGGGCAGCTAGTTGGATGGCATCCTTGGTGCGGTGGCCTACTAATTCAACAGGGACCGCCATGACACCGCGGCCGGGCAAGACCACCCGCTTGGCCGTGCGGAGTTGGGGTGGCTGGCCGTCAGTTGGAGTGACAGCGCTTAGCCTATACGTGGCTGGTGCGGGGTCAGCTTCGGCTCCGGGACCCACCGGCCGCGACTTGACGGGCTCGGCCTCGGAAGGGGCTGACGTGTTGGAGCCAGGTGTGGCTCCGAGGGCGTCCGGCCACGATTTGACGGGCTCGGTGCTGGGAGAGGCCGAGGCGCTGGGTCCAGCCTGGGCTCCGTGGGCGTCCGGCCGCGACTTGACGGGCTCGGCGCTAGGAGAGGCTGAGGCAGCGGAGCCATGCGTGGCTCCGGAGGCGGCCGGCCACGGCGCCGGGAGAGGCTGATCCCTGGGAGTTGAGTGTGGCTCCGGGTGCATCAGACCGCGACTTGACGGGTCTGGACTCGGACTTGGCTGGCTGACTGGCTGGGGGTCCCAGGTAGAGGGGGCCAGGTGGACACGGCTGGCCGTTGATAAAGGTGTCGGCGGAGAAGATTGGTTCTGGAGGGCTGGCAATCTCAGGGAACGTTGTTGGCAGGTTCTCCCGCGGCACCTTGGGCACTGGGGGCAACCCCATGGCTAGCAGGTTGGCCCCCCTATGGGCGTTGAGCGCAGTATCCACCCAGTGCGTGCCTTTCTCGACCACACGCGGCTGCTCTGGCAGTGGGCCTGGCAGAGGCCCCTCATAACTCAACTCTCTCTCGGCTGTCTCCCGGTCAATGGGGACGCCACAGAGTGGGATAAACTCCCCACGCACCCACAAGCAAGGTGGTTGCATGTCGAAACAGAGCCTAGTTCCGAACTCCTTGAGAAAATACCCTCCTAGGTTCAGAGGGTGTGAGAGGTTCCGGACCACAGTCACGTGGTACAGATGGAGTATAAGGGTGTGTGAGACTGCCATATATAATTCTTTCAATTTTCCTATTACCTGGAGGGGCTGGCCTTCCTCGTTAGCAGTCAGGATTTGGGTGTTGTCCGGAATCAACATGCGTTGCACGCCCATTGCGTGCATGAGGTGTTCAGAAATTACAGCAGACCCTGGTACACGGTTGCCAGAATCGATCATGGCATCAACCTGTACATGCTGGGCAGGGTCAGGAGTAGGAAACCTCACCCTGATATGGCAGGGGAAGTGGAGGTCCTGCCCTTGAGACAAGGGGGCCTCCCGTTCGGCTGGGGTTGGCAGAAACTTTGGTGGTGGCCGAACCGCAGCTATGGTGGTATCGCTTACCATGGTGGCTTAGACTGTAGCTTCGAATCACTAGAGCTTATTAATTATCACTGGGTCAACAATTTTATATTTCTTTTTATCACTTGGTTGACATTTATACACTTATGTGTTGTTATCACTAGGAGCTCTAGGTGTGATTCTGGAAGCACTGGCAGCAGGGAATGTCCGTCCTGCAAGGTTCAGAGGGGTAACGGCGGTAGGGAATGTCCCGTCCTACAGCGCCGCTGGTTCGAATCCCAAAAATGGCGGCAGGGAATGGCCCGTCCTACAGCGCCTCGGGTTCGAATCCTGGAAGGCAGCGGCAGGGAATGTCCCGTCCTGCCGTGCCTGTGGCTCAAAATCTGCTATCCGTCGCAGTGGTAGGGCTTACTTGTGTGCTGAAGCTTCGCAGCCACACATTGCCTTCTCAAGGAGACCAGCACCCAGCTGTCTGTCTCGTAGGTTTTGGCCTGGGTGTCCTGGGGCTTGTCCCAGCTACACTTGCCAATTTAGACTCAGTTCTGTAGCTGTCTGAGCTAAATTATCCGATTACCGTGGCTGCGCACCTAGCGCTACTCCTACACGGTACGGAAAAAGCGTCTTAACTGGCGCTTTTAGCAGGCTAAATCTGCTTGCCGTAGGCCAGAGGCCCACATATTGCGTTCAAAATGATGGAAATTCGACCTAAAAAGGCCGTCTCGCGGGTCAGTTGGCTTCTCAGTTGGCGGCTGATTGTCCCCTTACTTGCCAAAGGGTCCAATCAGAGGTAGAATAGGCTAATTTCTGTAAGGCTCGATCTCACAGCTGACACCAAGATGTGGTAAGCCGAGCGTTCGGCTCACAGGGTAGCGAGTTCGAGTTCAACGAGCCTTAGCCTTGAATTATTCTACCAAAACAAACTAGCAGGATTTAGTCATACAGAAATTATATATTTAACTGAATAATATTTACAATGAATGTTTACTATATATATACAACAGATTATAACAATGGTTAGGTTTGAAGGGGGTGTGGGACGCTAGGGCTTAGCTCCCGGCGGTAGACTGGCTGTGGGGGCAGCGGTGGTAAAAGGGGAGGCAGCGCCTCCCGGTTGTATAATCGCGTGAGGGGCGCGTGATAGCTGCGTGTTTGAGTCCCTCCCCACATTTAGGCAGGCCAGTTTGACCGCTGGATAGCGGGGTCAACATCGGTCATGAGATAGATGGTGATATAATAAGATTAGTGCAGAGGGTTTGTTATGATAAGTCACAGCGTAGCAATTCTGTAAACTGCCTGTCCGTCTGGTTATCGTATTACCACAGTATAATGATAATAACATTTTATTTTAAGAAAGAAATAAGAGGTAAGAATTTGTCTGTGTGTCTGTTAAGATATCATCCTTAAATAGGTACAAAACTATGTGTATTGTGTAAAAAGGTTAGAGCAAGTTTTAAGCTAATTTGTACAAGAATGGGTCAAACATCGAGTTCCCCCCCCCCCCCACCCCCTCCTGAAATTTTAGAAAGTGTATTTAAAATGGATCTTTGAGATAGTTAAAATGCAATATTGAAGGAATAGCTATATTGGCTTTTTAAAAGCGAAGCTTTCCAATAATCATATCAGGGTCGGTTCGTCCGTCCGTCCGGATATTTTTCAATTTAGGCATGTAGAATTGTCCTATCGATTTCAAACCTTGTTTGGTGATTCCTGTAGTAGTTTGATACGATTTTGAAAGTGTATCAATTCTATAATCGTTACCAGAAATGTCCGAACGTCCATTTTAAACATGTTGATTTTAAACTTTTTAAAACAACAAATTATCATGTGATATAATCCGATTAATATGATTTTTCGAATAGTGATTTCTAGGACAACAAAGTACAATTTATAAGCGAAGCACTCTTTTATCAGGTCCAGTAGGTATGTCCATAAACATTATCCTGTATTTAAGCATTTTACTTACTATTTTGTTTTGACACTTTACAATTGTTAATGTTCGTTTGTCCTACCGTTTCAGAGCTTCGTTTTTATGGATTTTGTCATACTTGTTGAATCAATGCAGTTACAGGACAAAGAAAACATTCAAATATGTATTTATTACATAGAGACATCAGTACAATCAAATGCTTAATTGTTCCCATTGTTAAAAGCGAAGAGTTTAAACATTTAAGACAGGTCCGTCCGTCAGTAACGGATAGCTCTTATCGTTAATTAGGATACATTAGAATTCCCTTATCATTTCAATCTCCGCACAATGATTCCTTCAACATTTAGGTTCAAATTAGAAATCGAAGCGTAATAATTTTCTAGTCATTACTAAAAAGTTTTTAATTTTAAATATCGATTTTAAACACTTATATTTTTTATAACATTTTATTGTTATCCTATAATTAATCAAACTGTATTTATTTTGTACAGTAAATTTTTGTGTAGACTTAATGTTAGATTAAATAATGTTGAATATTTACATGGTTGTTTATTTTTATGTATTAATATTCATTCGACTGATCACCTAATTTGCCAAGCTTCGTTTTTTTTGTGTGATGTCAATCTTGTTTGTCTACGTAACTGTGTGCGTCCATAATGTTTTAAGCAATTAAAAGTAAATCTTTCAACAATAAATTATACCTAACTATTCAAAACAAGCTTAAATTAGGCATTCAAAGTGTTCAATAAGAGTTGCCGTTAAAATTATTTGCTTGACTATTTTAATCATTTACCAGGTGTAAACCTATATTAATTGCGGATAAATAATATTTCTTGTAAAATAAATATTACAAAATATATAAACTTTTTATGTAACTTTTCAATGGAATAACTATGAGAGCATAAAGTCAAAGCTCTAAAATCAAAAAAAGGGCAAACAAACAATGAATCTTGTAGAGTGTCTGAACTTAAAAGGCAGATCATTAATTTGCAAGTTTAAACGAAATTGTAGATAAATTTGTCGCATTTAATATTGTGCCGTGTTGTCCTAGGAATCATTATTAAAAAAATCAGATGAATAGGTACTATAACTATATCATACACAACATGTTGTCAAAAAGCAAGGAATGTATTTATATAATATAAGAACTGTCAAAATTGATTAGTCCATGCAAATGACTTAGAGAAATTATAAAGCTTGTCCGTTTATATGTATTTTTTATATTTAACCTAAAAATAACTCCGAAGGTGGCCTGACTGATAATAATTAAATGACTAATCTATACTTTTAAAAATATTATATCAAAATTCTTTGTCTAAATTTTAAAAGCGAAGCTTTTCTATAATTAGGGTCGGTCCGTCCGTACGTCCGTCCGTACGTACGTAACGGATAGCTTTTTTCGTTAATTTAGGCATGTTAGAATTGTCCTATCGATTTCAAATTTTGCATGGTGATTCCTTTAATAGTTAGGTACGATTTAGAAAGCGTAGCAACTCTATAATCATCACCAAAATGTCCGTACGTCCATTTTAAACATGTTGATTTTTTTACTTTTTTAACAACAAATTTTTATGTGATCTAATCATCCGATTGATCTGATTTTTGGTATATTGATTCCTGGGACAACAAAGTATAATGTAATAAGCGAAGCAACTCTATAATCAAGTCCTAGAAATGTAAGTATGTCCATAAACATTATCCTGAATCAAGCAGTTTTTCAACACATTTTACTTACAATTTTGCTTTGACTCTTATACATTTATATTATGATTATTCAGTTCTGACACTATATAAGTGTTAATGTCCGTTTGTCCTACTGTTTAAGTGCTTCGCTTTTATGGATGTTGTCATCCTTGTTCCATCATAATTTGACCTTTTCTATTTCAGAGAAAATGTTACTGCAAACTTGAAATTTACAAGCTTAGAAAAAAATCAAGCAAAAATGTCGAATTCACAAAAGACTTAGCTCAAGTGAATTTCCTCAATACCCTTTTTTTAACTCACAAAACAGTGTGAAAAAAACTGTTATATAAGAAGCTAACTTGAAGAACATTAAGTACCTCTGATAATAAGACTGTTAGAAGACCGATCAAAGAAACCTTTCATGTCCTTGTTCTGTTAGGGACACAGCAAGGACACTTGAAAATGCCTAAATATTTTTGCGACTACTGTGACACATACCTAACTCATGATTCCCCGTCGGTAAGTTTAATCCAAGCTAAGCTAAGCTACTCATTAACTGTTTTGTCTTTTTGAATGGTTTTGTGAAAAAAAGGCGACTGCTTGAAATATTTCTCCTGGAGCGCTGGAAAGTTTCATGTGTGACGTCATAAATATACGTCTAAATCAATCCCTTTTTTAGGAGTCTCCTTTCCCACTTCCCTCATCGCTCCTTTTAGGTGTATTTTTTTGGCGACAGTTTCCAGTGCTTCTTTTTTTCTAAAATTTCATCTGATTTTCTCTCTTACCATTGCTCATCTAGTTATAACGATAAAGCAGTTAGTCCGGCTTTTTGGCAGTAATATTTCTGAAATAATTTTGTTTTGAGAAAATGGGCCTAAAAAAGACATTTATTCATGTCAAACGGACGGGAGGACGTGCAGCCAGACCTTGGTTGATGCGCTGCTAAAAGATAAATACTAAAACAAACTTTTTTCATATAAACTAAAAGCCTCTAAACCACATTATGAAATTTTAATGCCTTCTCTGGTTAAAGGGATAAATATTTTATTCTAAAAAAAAACTTCCTCCAATCCAACACGTAAGAATGTTTGTCACAAATATTAAAAGAAGGAGATAAATCATTAATAAAAGTAAGAAGAGTAATTTAAGAAAGCTATTATAAAAATACAATAAAAAATCAGGGTTGCCCTAAAACGTTTCAGGCAGTCATACAGACATACTATATACAACCTATCTAGATCTAACCCATCTTTTTTACGTAGCGGGACAGAGTGTCCCAAAAATCAGCCGTGTAACGTCATAAAAATGAGTGATTATCCATCTCTTTTTTAGGTTTTTTCCCATCTTCTACCCTCATCTCCCTCATTTTTATGACGTTACATGGCTGATTTCTGAGACACTTTGTCCCACTACCTTTTTTACACTCTTTAAAATTATTTAACAGGAATACAAAAAAAATAATATCCGAAGTCTAGAACCCAACCAAAATATTTTTGTTATTATTGCACATGTAATGTTATAATAATTTTTTTTAGGTAAGAAAAACGCATTGTGCTGGCAGAAAACACAAGGAGAATGTAAAGGCCTATTACCAAAATTGGCTTGAACAAGAAGCTAAAAACCTAATCGACATAACTACAGCTGCTTTCAAAAATGGAACCCTTGTCAGCCAACCCCCCATGCTTCCACAGCCGGCACAACATCACCAGCTGACACTTATGGGTCCGTCTCCATCTCCTTTGTTATCAAGCACTCCAGCACCTCTTCTCTCCAGTACGCCACAGCCCATGTTACACCCACATTCACTGGGCCTTCCACTACAACAGCTGCAGCACGCAGGAGTCAATCACCAGCACTTTCAACAGCTTCAAGCTCAACCAGCAACCGCCCATCTTTCTGGTGGAGGTCATAACCAACACCAGTTTCAGCATCATCTGCACCAAGGGAGCGGTCAACCTCACCAACTTCAAGTTCACACAACAAGCCTTGCCACAACAATACAGCCTACAGCATCTCTTCTTACAACAAGTCTTCCTTCCTTTACACTTGGCGGTGGAGTAGCTGGCAGTAATCTTAACGGAATCGGCGCAGCACATTCTCAAACGTTAGGTGTTAATGGTGTAGGACAACCACATCCATCGCCTACCGGTTCGGCTCAACAGCTATCAGCACAATCTTTGCTACATCATCAACAACACTCACATCAACACCAGCCCCAAGATATCCCCATCAATGTGCCATCACCCACAGCTGTTACTGCAGGAGCCTTCCATCTGCCGAATGTGAGAGCAGCAATGGTTGCGGCAAATCACCCGCATCTGCAACATCACTTGCACAGCCAAGCACATCACGGTATCGCCTCGCATCAGCCTCTACTCACGCCGTTTCTGCATTCACCTTTTCGCCCGCCCATGGGGCTTTTGATATTTAGACCTCAAATGTAACAAAATTGTGTATTCCGACCTCAAAAATAATTTTATTGTTAAAGTTTTCTTTCTGGTTAAATTTTTAATATTCAAAGATAAGATAATTTAATTATCAAAGATAGGGGTTACTTTGAGATTTTATAATTTGATTTTTTTATCAAAAGACTCATATTTGTTTTTACATGGCATGTAAAAAATGACATTAATAATATAGTAGACATAGAATATTTAGAATAAACTTATAAATTGAAGAACATTCTTAACCATAATCTTAAAACACATGAAAGTATATAAAATTGTAATTGAACAAACTAATTGAGTAAAAAATGTGTAAATTATTTAATAATCATAATTCACGCAAAATGAAAATGTTTCAAAAAATTGTATGTGCTTGCAAATTTTTTTTTTAAATTAAAAATTTACTTTGATGCCAAAAAGATTCTTTTCTTTGGTTGATAACTTTTGAATGTTTATCAGATTCTTAAAATTTTTGTACTGAACCAAAGTGAGCTTACAATTGTTTATATAATGTAATAATTACAGTAGTACAGTTTACAAACAATTCATTCTTGGTTACACAAAGAATATATGCGAAATAATCTGGACGTGAAAATTGAAGGTAACCCGACCTAGAAAAAAAAAAACATTGATATTGATAATTGCTGTAAATTAGACGTTGTTCTTTTTGATTTTGATGTTAAATTAATCTTATTGGGAAACATCTTTAAGAATTATACTTTTATTGTTCTTTTCTAAAAGAAAAAGGCGTCAGATTTTAAAATTTTCAGAGAGTGTACAAATTTTGGGGTGCGCCTCTGGCAAACCATGTGCAAGGTACTGTTTTATGTGGCAGTAAATAGTGAATAATAAAATGATAAAAATAAAAATTGTGTTTAAATAAAAAATAACGGAATGCATTACAAATGACCAATGAAAGGCCAGTATACATTTATATTGGCCAATGGTAAAATATATGCTGGCCTATCATTGGCCATTTGAATTGTATATGACGTCAATTTTTGCTGCTTCCTATTATATCTGTATTTAAAAATGATTTCCTCCAATAAGAAGCAGTTATCCTTTCGACACCAAAAATACAAGATTAATGTGTAATTTCAAAGTAAGGGTTAGATTCAAATTTCTTTGTTGTAACTAAAATTGTAACTAGGATGAAATGTTTGTAAACTTGCGTCAAGCTAGCTGTGATCATGTAATTGTAATGTAAAATAAAACCTACTATACAGTATACACATACATGTTATGTAGTAAAATGTTAGAATTTTATTTAAGTAGATATTAAATAAAATTATTGTAAAAATTCCCTTATTAAACTCAAATTCTAAATGAGCCATTAAAACAAGAAATTTTAAAAATGTTGCCATAAAATCTGCAAATTTTGAAAAAAGTTTTTGAATTAAAAAATGATTTTTCTACATAGATAATTAGTACCTGGACAAAATGTCTCAAAAATAAGCCAGTGACGTCATAAAAATGAGGGAGATGTGGGAAAGAAAACCCCTAAAAGAGAGATGGATAATCTCTCAATTTTATGACGTCACATGACTAATTTTTTGACATACTTTGTCCAGCTACAGATTATTGGAAAGTCGAAAAGTCTAAATTTGTAACCATTATTCTTTTTTATTTAAAAAATTCTAATTTTGTGCTTGAAATTAAAAAAATAAGATTAATATATACTAGAAATAAATTGCATATCATTGTATCAGACAAAATTCATTCTTTAAGTAGTTATTCTATCTGTTTATTACATATTCAGTAGATATTTATTAATTATAAGGCATATGTTAATTTTGAATTATTATGTGAGGCTATTTAACTTTTGATAAAATCATCTAATTTTAAAGAATTTAATATTGGACTCATTTCAATAATAGGAAGTTTAACAAATCATTTGTTTGTGATTCTTAAAATTACTGTTTTCACAAAAGTATCAAATCCTTTGTACTTATATTGTTTTAGTCGATTTATTAAAATATGATTAACTTTAGGTTTTTATTAACTTTTTTTATTGCAAGAAGCAAAGCGTTTGTTAGTTTATTCTACAGTTTGCTTATACTGTGAAGCTGCTTAATCTTACAGTACCCATACAAAATCCAATGATAGGCCAGTAAAATTTAACCATTGGTCATTATAAACATTTGTACTGTATGACGTAATATTTGACAGGCACTATAAGCTTCTTTTATTGATAGGTTTGATTTTAAAATATCTATAAAAGCAAATATAAAATATTTTTGTTTGAAAAAAAATGTTCCTTAAAAATCAATATGAGGTTTTATCAAAAGTTATTTCCCTCTCTTAAAATACTTTTACTAGGTGCAAGGGGGGGGGGGGGAGTTCTGACACATTTGCGTAAACCTGGTGTATAGGCTTCATCTTTAGACTGAGAGGATAGGTTATTAGGGATAAAATCATTCTTATATGATGAATTTCCCCCAGATTTAAGATTTTTTTGATAGGCCTCCAGGTTCCGGAGCTCCAGGCCTCCAGGTGGTCTCTCTACAGGTAAAAATGAAAAAAAAAATTTTTTTTTTAAGAGTTAAATGTCAGCTTATGAGACAAAATATGTATGTTTTTTCTTCAAATATGTGAATAACAATCAAAAAGAAGCATATTTTGTTTTATAAGTTAACCTCTAACTCTTCAAAAAAAAAATCTTATTTTTAATTTTTACCTGTACAGAGACCACCTGGAGGCCTGGAGCTCCGGAACCTGGAGGCCTATCCAAAAAAGCTTAAATCTGGGGGAAATTTATCATATAAGAATGATTTTATCCCTAATAGCCTATCCTCTCAGTCCAAAGATAAAGCCTATACACCAGGTTTACGCAAATGTGTCAGAACTTCCCCCCCCCCCCTTAATTTGCCAACAAATTTCTAGTCAATGAAAAATATACCTAGCCAAAGAAACTGGTAAAATATTTGTTAATTAGTCTTAAATGGACATAAAACGTATACCTAATGGAAATTATTGATAAAGATTAAATAAGTTTATATCCTATATTATTTTGGATTATTAGATATATATGTATCATTGTTTCACTAGATTTGTTATGTATCAAGATCATAGAAAAATTATGATAAATAAATTAATATTAATTTTTGGTCTCATTTATTAATAGGATGTCAACATCTTTAAAAGCACTAACTAAACGTGGGTCAAATGATTAGACTTTAGATAAAGATTGGTCGACTTTGCTCATATTCTATATAGTCATACATATAATAATAATGCTATGATATGAAGTATAGTAGTATTTTCTTGAAAACTCAAAGATGACAACATCCATGAAAGCGAATCTCTAAAGTCAGAAGGGAAAAAAACCAACAATAACTCTTTTAGTGTCAAAACTGAAAACTGCACATTTGTTGCAAAATTCCGTAAATGCATGAAAAAGTACAAGGATATACTTTCATTTTTAGAATTTGATTATAGAGATGCCTCGCTTATATATTGTACCTTATAATCCTAGGCATCATTATTCCAAAAAATATATGAATAGGATAATTACATCACACAAAAAGTTGTTGTCAAAAAGTTTAAAATCAGAATGTTTTAAATGGACTTAAGAACCTTCTGGGAAAGATTATAGAGTTGCTACGCTTTCTAAATCGTAGCTAACTTTTACATGAATTATCATGCAAAGATTAAATGGATATGACAATTATAACATTTCTAAATAAACGAAAAGAGCTAACCGTAACGGACGATCGGAAGTACCTTAATTACAAAAAAGATTTTAGAAAAGGCTTCTAGATTGTTCTGTTTAGCTTTATACGGCTTGGGATTACCCCCTCCTCCTACCAATCTATGAAGTATTTAGAAATACACACTATAATTGAATTTTTTGTTGGGGATGGGGAGGGGGGGGTGGGGTGTTTGAATGATAAGGGCAAAACCAATATCATAAGGGGGGTAACAAAATATTCAAATTACAGTGCAGCATCAGTCCCAGGGTTAGAATAGTTATCGCGAAAAAAAGTAAGTTTGAACTAAGAATAGCGTTTGATGAAATTATATTAGTACACATCGTTTAAAACAATGAAAATTTTGTACCAACCAAAAAGGGAGGAGTAGGATGCGCTAAAAATCCGTAAAGGTGTGAGTTTTAAGGCTTAAAAATAGTAGTAGAACGATAATATTCACTAGATATGTGTATTTCTTATTGAAAAGAACTATAGACAATTTTTTTTCTAAAAGTTAATATAAATTTTTATCTTTCTACTACTGTTTTTAACTTAAAACTCACAACCTTTACGGATTTTTAGCGCAACCTACTCCTCCCTTTTTAAAAAACAGTTGCCTTCGTTTTTAAACAAAAAAATTGGTTAATTGTCTTAAACTTTGGTAACATGATTTGTAGTCAAATGTCTCCTAAATGAACTGAAGGGAGAATAATATTAATTGCATATAATTGCTTTTCTTTTTCGTTTTAAATACTTCAATGAAAACCTCACATTATTATTTCATAGCTTGAATTCCAGAAAAATCCGTTTGGAACGTGTACCTACTCAATTTTGTCATATTGTCCGAAGCTCGATCGAAATAAAACGCGGAAAGACTCGGAACGAGTAAATCTGTTCCATCTAAAGTAACCCAGAAGTTTCGAGAATGGTAAATTTAAAGGATTTATAGGAACAGAATAAGTTCTTTGTCTTATGTGCTTCATTCGAATCGTTTAACAAATTTTCGTTCATCAATCTTAAATAAGCACATTTTCGATAGAAAATTTTCGATAAAAATTCACAGTTGAACGCTTATTCGTACAATTGAAACGTTCGTTTGTCGATTTTTTACGAAAACGTGCTTAATTTTGAATCTTAGGTAATTCTGATTTACATACCGGACGAATTCTTATATTCTATATTGTCTTTTCCATTCTGATTCTAGAAATTCGCAAAATTTGCTAACTTTAAACTTCGGAAAAAATGGCTGAATCGTATCGCAACCTTCACAACAGAGTGTTCAAACGAGACCACCAACCTTCAAGATGTCTTGTTTTTCATGGATTTTAACAATCATACGAAAAAACGCAACTTATATGCGGACGTCGAATTATTATGATCTTGAATAACCAAACATCATCACCTTGCTTGGTGTAAAACCAATTGACAAAAACTAATATATTTTATTTGCCTATGTGAACAAATCTCCGAAATGAAATGAAAAAATACTCTCTAGAAAATGACACACGGCTACAAACATTATAATTTTAAGATCTACGGACACACATTCAACTACTCTGAATACAGAAATAAACAATTTATTTAGGTAGGCTGGTTCACAACTTTATTAAACTAGGAATGTAATCAAATATTTTTTGATACTAGTTAATAATTCGCGTAGTGCCACGTCTAGATGGCACGATAATCCTCCTCATGTCGATTGATATCTTGAAGCATGGTGGACAGCTCGGCAGCCTGTGCGGCAGCTGGCCTTTCAGCAACAGGGCGACAGTGACGCAGGTTACCCTCCACCCAACCATGGTGGTATAAGCACCTGGTCAGTGCCCTCTTTAACTCGATATTGTCAGTATTTGTAGCCCTACTGATCATTTCCTCCTTTATAAGATCCAAACGACTTTGCAAGGCATTGTATAACTCCTCGTTGGCGGTGAATGACATTTTAACTGTGTACTAGTGAGCAGTATATATCTAACTCCCTACTTGGCAGGTAAAACTAGTTTCCTCAACTAGGTGTGGCGAACAAACAGTCAAGCCACACGGGCAAACACGGCTTAACTATTCAACCATATAACTATCTTCTAAAGACCACGTTTAGTTACAGGGAAAAAGAGATAAATAAATTATCTGAACAGAAACTATAACGGCCGGGAAGGAAGTAATATCTTAATTAGTCTGATGAAATATAAATGTAATGATTTAAAAAACTGCCGTTATAACATGAGTTTTTAGGATGTGTCATTGGATGCGTGATCGGATCACCCCACAGTCGTTTACGAACGAGAAACATATCAAGGTTGCTGCTGAAATAGCTAGTCTAAGACAACACTTCACTTCCAGAATGTACTTTCCAAGTATTGCTGAAAATGATACCGAAACCCGCGGAAAACTGGTCATGAAAAAACATCGAATTATTTCTCGAGAAAATCTATAAATTTTTACTATGAAAAATTTTTATAAAATAAATGACTAACTCATTCTTGTTGTTTCACTTATATTAATTTTCTTGAACATAATAAGTTATTACAAGTATTGGGATGACTATGACATATATAAAAAGGCTGTGATGACTGTATTGTTTTTGCACTGGTATAAAAACTTGTTTAAAAAACGCTTACTGATTGAAAATAATGCTTTTATACTGGATTGTACGTTATATCACAAGAAATTTTCGTAAAAAGCCTATTATCATTAAGATATAGGTTATTAACAAGGATCCAAAATGTACATGATTTGAATATAATAAGTTTCCAGATTTCTGACATAACTGATAAAACAGGTACTAGATTTAACACAGTATGAATTTTCAATGGCTAAGGTCCTTTGTTTCTTTCATGGTAATGTCATTAATTTAAAAAAGAAAAAACCGACAACTTGTCGACGAAAATATCCGTCGATATATGTCGTGATCCGAATGGGTCGAAATATGTCATTCAAAACAGAATTATATCATTATTTGCCGTCGAAACAAATTTTTTTTTTTTTTTTTTAAAAAACAAACTTACTATTCTACCCTTGAAAAGTCATGATAAAACACAAAGGACTTAACCTATAAGGTCGAATATTTACATAAAATAATAATTAAAACTCAACGGAAAAATCATTGATTTGGCTAAAACCAAGAACGAAAAGCGTCGGTGTTTCTTGTGAAACGTGTGTTGACGATTCCGTCATCGACGAATCTCGCCGTTCGCTGTCCTCCTGTGAACGGAGAATTTATCACAATATTGTGAAAAAGCCCAGCTCTATTTGTGTGGCCGTTTATCACCGGCTGGCATGGGAATAATCTTTGTGCTGCCGACGTAGGCATGTCTTGGGGCCGCTGTGTTATAATGTCCTCGTGCCTGCTTGGGGACGGGCGCCGCGAGACTTGGGGATGGGAAGCCGACCTAGAGTTTTGCGCCCCGCGATAAATTGGTTGACCGGAGTTCCGCGCAAAATCCGTTATTTGTGGGTCGTCCTGCATTGTAATGCACCGCGACAAAGCCATTTGATATGGCTCCGTCATCTGTCGGTACATACGGGACATTTCAATCGACCGCCACTTCCCCTTATCCCTCAACGCCTCGTCCGACAAGCCGGCTTCGCACGCTGCGGAAACCCCAGACATTTTGCAGGATTTTCTGCCCACTGGGCCGAAATATCCTACTTGACGGCACAATTGCGTAATATCGTTCAAAAGAGTCTGTGGCGAAAGTTGATACCTGCCGTCAGCCACAATTTGTCTACCACCTGGCAGCCACATGGTAGAAGTTCTACAGAACAAGAAATTTTCATCCAGGATCCCTTCTCCCATAAACTGGAATCCACATCTGCGGTAATACTTCTTAATCAGTACCACGGGACACAAATCTCCGCCCTCTGAAGCCAACAGGTTTGTACATCCTTCATGCTCTTGATCATTCTTCCTCTTTGGGTAGATCACTCGCAGAACTTCCACCCCGCCTATTTGATCTTGGCTTATATGACAAGCCCTCACTTGATCAAGATCGGCGAGGCGAGTAAATGTGTGGAACTGCAAAATTATTGCCACCGTCGCTCGGAAAAAAGGCAGAGGAATGTCCCAGATGGAGTCATAGTCGTAAACTATCTTGCGCATGATTGCTGTGAGAACACCCTTAGGAATGGGCGTGGCTTTTCTGACGGGGGCGCGTTCCGTTGCTGCTCTTCTCACTGCTCCTTCCAACAGCCGCGACACACGTTGTGAAAACTCCGAAACAGGCTGATCTATTATATATGACCATGCCTTCAAGCTTCCACAAACTTGTTTGAGAAAAGAGTAAGGCTTCCTTATATCCTCAAGATAATGGATGAAGTCCTGCAACACCCTTTCCTGGAACGTGGTTGCCGGTAGATTCCTCTTGCGCAGGTAGGCGAGGAACACCTCCACTACCTGTGAATGTACACTCGTGGTAGACTGGGCGCGGGACGACGTGTATAGTTTGGCATCTCGACTCTTTGTCGGCGATAAGTTCAGGCCTCGCGCTGCCCTCATGATTCTCAGAGCTGGCCTTTGTGAAATCCGAGCAGGAAGACCCTCTCCGACTAAAAATATAGATTAAAATTAACTATAGATCTAAGTAGAAAACGAACTTCTTACACGTTAAACGCCTCTTATGGAAAAAGTTATTCATCCAATTGAATGCAAAGAAAAACCTGCGTCGAAACCGATCATTGTACGTTAACAAAAATTTCTTGTTTGTTGTATCATAGATCTGAGATTAAAAGCTATCAATCCTAAAGCCGAAAAAACATTTGATTCCTGTCTTGCTACCCGATTTTGTATCATATGAACAAATATACTTGCCTCTCATAGGTCTCTGTTGCCCTCTGGCCCGATAAGCTGGATCAAATCCGGCGCGACCCATTTTAAACTGATTGCCGCGGATTCTTCTAATAAAAAGTCTGAAATGGGTATACAAATATGAGAAATCAAATAACAAATCTCCGAAAGACTAGTTTAATTTGTAAAAAATCAATATACACAAATATGAATCCATTCGGAATCCATTACTAAAAAAGGCCAAATATTAAAATTGTAAACCCATTTCTTGAAACAGCCACAAATATATATTAAATTTTCAAAGCGTATCACAGACTAGAATAATTTTCAGATTGCACTTTCATGGAAAGACCGAACGTTAACAAGATAGGGATGAATATAAAAATATTTATAACAAACCAAAAAGTCCAAAACAAGCAGGATTTCTCTAATAGGTATACATAATCTAATCCGCTCAAACAAACTAGCTGAATTTAGAATAATGTGTCTAAAATAAAATAAAAAATGCTTTTCATGTTCCTACGCTTTTTGGACTTGTATGGTTATTACAGAATTCTAGATTTACAAGTCATATTAATACATAAATTAAAATAATTATATCTGCAAGGAAATGATATCATTTTATTGGGTACGAATGAAAAATATCTTTGAGTCCTACTACATCTTTCCGTCATGGCGAAAATAGAAATTAACCTCCCCTTATGATCTAATACAGTCTTATCTGTATATTTACTCAAATTTTTTCAAGGAAATATCGTGGCCCAATAAATGAAACATTTCTATTAGCTGAAAATACACAACTCAGGTCTTAATTAATAAAGCTATCATAGAAAAATTACAATTCCCTTTAAACATACAATCTGCTGCTTCTGATGTAAAAAAGGTCTTAAACACAAAAATTCTTTTTATGAAAGACTTAAATTTTCCAGCTTCAATAAACTGCGACCAAAAACAAGCAGACTGCCAAAAGGGAATAACAAAAACGATAGTGGCGGACGGTATACTCAAAATCTTATGTAATGCTGGAACTATAACTTTAACTGGAGGACATAAGTACATGACACGCTTATTATCCAATTCTTGTATAAAAAAGTCAGTGCCTAATGCCGTTTTATCCGGCAACTTTGAATAAAACGCCGAACATTTTGTATTGGCCGCGCTGGCCATGAGATCGATTTCCGGCATAACTACAAATTTTTCACATATTAGATTATAATCCTCGAGGGCTACCGACCACTCGTCGGTGTTACTTACTTTGGATCCCTCGTCAGCGATTTTTAGCAGCAGCGTGCTCCTCCTTTGCCATACTGGCAGAAGAATAATGTTAAATTGTAGCTGAACTAACTTTATATTTATCACATGGCGCTGCAGAATTTCCACTCTAGAGCCACGGTTCAAAATACTAACTAAACCGCGATTGTCCGTACACCAAACCACTGTTTTGTGTCTATTTTGCTGGAGAAAGGACTCCTGTTCAAACATTTTCACAACTGCCAACAACTCTCGCAGCGTGCTAGACTGCTGCATTTCGTCGTATTCAAATGGAAACTCTTTAATGAAACGAAGTTGCTCCGCTTCAAATACATAAGCTCTGGATTCGCTTGAATCAGAGACCATGATGGACTCTATCTGTGTGATGTCTAAAGGATCTACAGCTTCCAGCAAAACTGCCTGCTTCGCAGGTTGGATAATGTTGATGACAACATTACACTTGTTGACAGGTTGTCCGTTGAAACTGAAATAAAAACAAAGAATATTTAAGTGTATATTCATATTTAACTAAACGTCAAAATGCAACCGAAATTAAACAAAACATTCGTAAAATGCCAGCATAAAAATCTTAAAAATGTTTCGAAAACTAAAAACTCGAATGTACACACCTTATTAGATAAATCTTCAACATTTCGAATTCTTGTAACATTCTATCGTTTATAGCTAAAGACCCGGACCATCCATGCTCCTGAACAGTCAATCCGAGTGTCTGCTGGCATGCTCTAGTCACCACTCTCATTATACTCCCATGAGAATGGAGAAGGTGACAACATACGCCAAGGATATGCGCTAATTCTTTGGCGTATATTACGCCAACCTTGTCAGCCTTTGAAATGGCAGCGTTAATGTCATTTGTGAGAATTATTATCTTCATTAGGGGAGCACTGATTCTCATAGAAATTGAGTCTAAATTAAAGCCCAGGTAACACAAAGAAGTAGTAGGCCCGACACATTTCGATAAGTTTAATGTCCAGCCTGTGCTTTCGAACACAAATTTTATGAACTTAAGGCTGGCCAATCCTTTAATTTTAGACAAGGCTGAATTGAACGAGTCATCAACAAATGTTGACAAGTCTATGCCTCGAGCGTGGCAGAATCTTCGTATGGGGACTATCAGAGAATTCATTATGTATGTGGCTGGTCCTGACAAAAAATATTGCATTCTTATGGATCAAATTTTAAAAAATATGTACAATTTAAATTCGACGCTCGATCATTTCTTAAGAAAAACACTACCAAAACGTAAAAAACAAAAACTATACACTCGTTTTTTGGTTTTTGGTATGCATAAGGTTGTCAAATACAGTTCATATTGTACTCATTAAGACAATAGGCATCGCTATCCTTAGGCGTTTTAACGCTTGCGCATCGAAATAATGCCATTGATTGAATTAGGAAATAAAACAAAAACTAACCTGTGCCGAATGGCAGTGTTAAAAACTCATAGAACTCCCGCGTGCCAGAGGCGTTGACAACCGCGAAGCCGAATAAACCACGGAACTCTGGATGTAATGCCAAATGGCAATACATCGCTGAGATGTCCAACACGGACATCCAGCAGCCGGGCGTGACTCTGGGAAGAACCATGGAAATATCCTCCATTTTCATAGAAACTTGTCTTAAACAGTCGTTCAGTGTACGTGACAAATCTAAACACTGACGTAATTTCACGTTACCCTCACTATCCAACTTTGACGCCACCGTCAAAGGGTTGACAAAATATGGTTTATAATCGACTTTCCTAACAATGTTCTCCTTAACCCATTTGTCTGTCTTTGCCTGAACGAATTGAATGTTTTGCAACGCGCTCATGTTGTTCCTAAGGTCTGTCGCCTCAGGAAGAGGAGTAACTATGTCCGGTTTATAACCGTCTCTTAATAATTCTAAAACGGAATCACTGGCGTTTAAAATCTGTTTATAAAATAACTGGGCCTTTGGATCATGGATCCCTCCTGCAACTGGACCGAAACCCAGGTCTTGCAACCGGTCAATTTCTTTGTCAATAAAAGCCGCAAATTCTTGGTCAGATATGTCACTTAAAGAACTTACGACTAAGTCACTGGTAACAATTTTAACAGAAGTATTGTCGTCGATTTCAATGTTACCGTTGGAGTTAAAGTCAATAGTTTTTGTGTCAGGTAAATTATCGTTATCGAGTGGAGCGATAACATCGTCAATGAGGAGTTCCTCGGCTTTGGTAGATGGAAGTATCGCTATGGCCGGGGAACTCGAAGCCTCGCTTCAATCCTTCTTCTTAGGAGCTGTGCACTGGGAGGCTCTATGGCCTTGTTTCTGGCTGAAAATATAATTATCATTAAACCGGCTGAGTTTAACAACTAAAAAACTCTGTGCTAAATAGTAAGTTAAATTGCGAATATATATATATTTTTTTAAAAAACTAAACTATGTATTTTTCAAAAAGAAAAACTTCTTTGATTATCTATTGGCATATCCATTGATTGCTCACGCAAAATCGAGATCCAATTATCATTACAACACATTCAAACTGGCAGCAAAAAAGGTATGTTAAAAAATTTAAACGCTTACCAATTGTGGCACGTGCCAGTAAAACGTTTCGCAGATGGCCTGGCCTCTCGCTCTCTGTCCCGTCTGCGCTTCTCACTTTCTTCATGCTCCTTGCGCAAAGTATTTAACCTGGTGAGCCTCTCACCCTGCAGAACTTCACGATTATCGTTGCAGGCAAACTTGACAACCACCGAGGGGCTGTTTGTAAACGTCAAGCTCATGTAGAGACTCATGAACTTGAGCAGCTCGATGGCCATAAGCGAGAACTCCATACTGCGATGGACGGTGGCGTGGGCCTCAGGGGGCAAATACAAATTGTAAAGCTCGCGAACTGCATCCTAAATTATAGTTTAAAATCGTAACAAATTCTTATATCACTTAAACGGTACTTAAATCAAATATGGTGGTATACCACAACAACCTCAAATATTACATTGTTTAGATAAACCGCTCTAGTGCTTATTAAGATCTATAGTATTAAAGATAACCACAAGTCCCACTGCCATATAACTTGTGAAATCAAAAAATTATTCGAAAAAACTGTAAAAAAGGAGAGAAGACTAGAACTGTGAACGATACTCATTGTCGAATAGTTGTAATAATGTTACCTCGATATAATTCTGAACAGACAATAGATCGAGGCCAGTCTTCTGCATCAACCTCAAATAACTGGAGTCACGGCAATTCTGCGCATTGACCTCAGTTATTTTTCCCAGTCTGGTTTGTTGCGTAACAGCATAATGTACTAGGCAGAAACCGGGCGGCTTCGTTTTTGTAGGCACGCCTGCGACAAGTCTTCTGCTTGGTAACGCGACCATCTGCCAACCTTGGGGAAACGGCGTAGCCTGTTGAAAATTGGCTGCTTGAGGCGCTTGCATGCCAGCCCTCTGCTGCTGTTGAACTTGCTGTTGCTGAACACCGCCAACACCATTGCTGGTCGATGGTTGGGAAGTACTGGTGCTCTGCTGGTTTTTCTGATTTCTGTCGCTGACTAGCATGCGAATCACGTCGATAAGAGCACTGTTTGGTACCTGACCCGAATTATCGACAGACAAGGGCCTGTCAGCCGCTGATCCTCGGTCATGACATGTACCGCGTGGAGGCATGACAGACTGAGCTGATTTTGTCGGCACTCTGGGTAGTTCCTCCGACCTATGGCGTATGCGTTCGCCGTTTTGCTGCGGTTGTGGCCTAGCTGCCGCGCCTCCTGCCATATATGGTGCCGCATTTATGTTAACATTACTAAAATTCATTGCCTGATTCTGAGATGGATAATGAACTGGGCCAGGCCGACACTGTGGTAGATGCTGAGGGTGATGCTGTGCTACTCTATTAACATGATCATGTTGACCATATCTGGCCCTTTCTTGTTGAATGTACGATTGAGGTGCTGGAATGAGAGGTGTGGAAGCACGAAACGGTCTGGCTCCCATTGGTGCATCATCACCTAGCATGGCCAACAATTCCGCTGGATCTCTTCCGTTTCCATCATTCATTCGATCCGCCTCCGCAATTTCATCCATCATAGGAGCTGGTTGTGATTCATGGAACTGCGCATGAGCGGCGTCAATCTGATCCTCTTGATCATGGACACTTTCGTCACTATCAACGGCAGGATCATCATCTACGTCCGCTGCTAAAAATTAAAAAGCTATTTCCATTATCGATTTTCATTTATACATTGCAAATGCTATTTTGAATGGTTAAAACTAAACAAAACATGTCCAAAATGAGAAAACTATGAATGTAGTCGACAGATTTGCAATTCAGCTAACGTAAATTTATATATTACTGTGCCTTAAACAAGTGTATGCACGAGTCGAATAAAAATTTTTTTTTTTTTAAAAAAAACAAGCATTGATGTAACGTATATAACCATAGGTCTATATCAAGATACGTGATTACAAGAAAAACTCTATACTTAATAGCCAATAATCTGTTAATTAAAATAATACCTGGAGATACAGGTTCGAAACCGTTTTCATCCTCAAATGCCGGCAATTCTTGGGCTATGTCACCCAAATGTGGCAGCTGCATCTCATCCTCACCGTCGGCCATCTTATGTGTGAATATGCGCCGTACGAGATAGAAACAAAGGCTTATGATAAAAAATCTGAAAAATTTTATATAATATAAGTCAAAAATCTAGAATGAACTCATATAAAATAAACAACGCATTATGAATGAAAAACTATTATTTAAAGGAATTAAATCGAATCGACATTAAAAATAACCCCTATAAAAATTTTAGGTTAAGTCTTATAACATAAAATTTGAAATTTGAATCATAAAACTATCTATTATTGCCCTATCAAAAACCACGTGCATAAAAAACCGACGAATTATGAAAAGGAAAAAATATATAAAGAAAATGCTATAAAATTAAAACATACTGATGAAAAAATTTAAGGGAGTGGGAGGGAGGGAAAAATAAATTTTTAGAAAAAACTTAAACGATTAATATCACAGGCGACTTTGTAGCATAAATCTATGTTTCAACTATCCTTTATTCTTTATTCTTTCACTTTTGTATTTAGATGTTGTTCGTTCAATGGTCAGATAAAGAATGAAGTAAAACAGCGAGCTTTCTCTCGGCCCCTGTAGTCCGAGTGTAAGTGTGTGTGTGCGTGTGTGTGTGTATGACTACTTGCTTTCGCGCTCAGCTTGACAACAACCACCCCTCGTGGTTTTAATCTAAACTTGTACCGTTCCGTCTCACAATCTGCCTACCGCAATTGAGAAACTTATCTGGCCTGTACCGCCATACGTAGAGTCCTCCTCTACTACCACTCAGTTAAGAGTATATAAACGTGCCTATACATCATTGTCGGCCCCTGCCGCTTCATATAGCCTGTATATCATCTATAATGCACGAATACGCCGCAAGAGGTACTCCCTCTATACTATGTCTCTCTACCGCCATCTAACGGCCGTAGCTGACAACTAAGGTTAATTTAATTTTTTCTGTCTGCTAACTCTCCAGGCTTTCTATATCAGCCCTTTTACTTTTAATTCAATACTACGAGCGAATTTTTTCACATAATTCGCTTAAGATCTCTCAAACTGTGTTACTTTAGACTTCTCATATTAACTTTTTATCCTTGTCTTTCCACGTTTTATTCCGAACGACCTGGGCCGCTTGCCAAAATGCTCCTAGAGACACGTTTAATGTATTTTTTGAAATTCCACCATATTGCACAACAAATACCAATTTTCTTTTTCGTTTTAAATACTTCAATGAAAACCTCACATTATTATTTCATAGCTTGAATTCCAGAAAAATCCGTTTGGAACGTGTACCTACTCAATTTTGTCATATTGTCCGAAGCTCGATCGAAATAAAACGCGGAAAGACTCGGAACGAGTAAATCTGTTCCATCTAAAGTAACCCAGAAGTTTCGAGAATGGTAAATTTAAAGGATTTATAGGAACAGAATAAGTTCTTTGTCTTATGTGCTTCATTCGAATCGTTTAACAAATTTTCGTTCATCAATCTTAAATAAGCACATTTTCGATAGAAAATTTTCGATAAAAATTCACAGTTGAACGCTTATTCGTACAATTGAAACGTTCGTTTGTCGATTTTTTACGAAAACGTGCTTAATTTTGAATCTTAGGTAATTCTGATTTACATACCACTATCTAAACTGAAATATTTTATCCTTATGAAAAACCATTCTCGAAACTTAAATCTACTTTCTCATTTAAAAGGATTAATTCACTTTACATATACAATTAAACTGTTTTTAACCTATTTTTTTATCATATATCAAAAATATACTATGACACCAGTAGAATCAGACTGCAGAGCCCAAATTTGAATTAAGTCCCCAATAAACTTTTTTTGGGGGATTTAAAAATCAATTTTATATGTTGCTGTGATCATTTTGATGGAAGCAAAAGCATTTTTTAGTTTAGGGTTAAATTGTTTCTTACAGAACAATTTGATGTGATTCAGATTATATCAATACAATAATAAAAACTCTACTCTGTTCGATGCAATTAATTTTTTTCTAAAACAATAATTTATAAAGAAGAAATTTAACATTAAAATAAAACATATTATTCTGAAGTCTGAACCAATTAGAAGCCTTGTTTCATTTCAGTTTTTTACAATTCAAAAAAGAGTGTTTTCACAAAGTGACTTATTTCCAATGTAGTTAAATAATTTTTATTTAATTAAAATGAAAAGAATGAAACTATACACATAAAAGATACATGCTTTTTAAAAATATTTAAAAAAATAAGTTTGAATAATCTTATATTTTATCATATTTGTATATGTGACAAAAAAAATTTGTTGTATTGCGTAAACATTTGTTGTCATCTTTCACTATTTAACCCTTTACAGCCAATTTTTTTGTGTTTTAAATAAGTGATGGAAAACAAGCACGATAAAGTTAATTCATTGATATATTGTAAAGAATTAAGTTTTTAATGAATTAATTTAGATGAAATCAAAAGGCCTAATTTTACTCTATACCAGAATACTATATATATGAAGCAAAACACTCTAAAAGCTACGAATTTTACCCAAATAAAAAAAGACCTTTTGCTCTGATCAAAAATGACCACAGCAACAGTAAAATTAATTTTTAAATCCCCTCAAAAAAGTTTATTGGGGACTTAATTCAAATTTAGGCTCTGCAGTTTAATTCTACTGGTGTCATAGTATATTTTTGATATATGTTTTAAAAATAGGTTAAAAACAGTTTAATATTATCGTTTCATAAAGGATTGCGAAACTAATGCTACAAAAAATAAATTTTTAGAAAAAACTTAAACGATTAATATCACAGGCGACTTTGTAGCATAAATCTATGTTTCAACTATCCTTTATTCTTTATTCTTTCACTTTTGTATTTAGATGTTGTTCGTTCAATGGTCAGATAAAGAATGAAGTAAAACAGCGAGCTTTCTCTCGGCCCCTGTAGTCCGAGTGTAAGTGTGTGTGTGCGTGTGTGTGTGTATGACTACTTGCTTTCGCGCTCAGCTTGACAACAACCACCCCTCGTGGTTTTAATCTAAACTTGTACCGTTCCGTCTCACAATCTGCCTACCGCAATTGAGAAACTTATCTGGCCTGTACCGCCATACGTAGAGTCCTCCTCTACTACCACTCAGTTAAGAGTATATAAACGTGCCTATACATCATTGTCGGCCCCTGCCGCTTCATATAGCCTGTATATCATCTATAATGCACGAATACGCCGCAAGAGGTACTCCCTCTATACTATGTCTCTCTACCGCCATCTAACGGCCGTAGCTGACAACTAAGGTTAATTTAATTTTTTCTGTCTGCTAACTCTCCAGGCTTTCTATATCAGCCCTTTTACTTTTAATTCAATACTACGAGCGAATTTTTTCACATAATTCGCTTAAGATCTCTCAAACTGTGTTACTTTAGACTTCTCATATTAACTTTTTATCCTTGTCTTTCCACGTTTTATTCCGAACGACCTGGGCCGCTTGCCAAAATGCTCCTAGAGACACGTTTAATGTATTTTTTGAAATTCCACCATATTGCACAACAAATACCAAATTGGTTTGGTAATAAGCATATGTGCGGTACATATGGTCTGTCATGGTTGCCAATTTTACTTAAAATCAGGTCATCATTTCTTCACCATTAAAAATGACATGGAATACATAAAGTTTTGATTGAGTTTCTCAAACACGGCATGAATTCATGGGGAAAAAAGTTTGCAAATAAAAAAAATAATAATTTAATTTTAAAAATCAAATATTGTTCAGCTAGCCGTCGTATATATGGGCATATTAAACCTTGAAAAGGTAAGAACTGGGGAAAATAAGACCTTTCTAATTTCAATTTTCAAGGCAAAGTTAGTGTCGACCCCAAGGCCAGCCTCCTTCCTCAAGCTCATTATTACATTATAGTTCAAAGATGATTCCGAAATAAATAAGTAAATTAAAAAAATATTGGTTGTTGGCAACTGTATCCAAAAGCGCGACATTTTAGTTGTTGATATGTTGATCGAAGGCGTAGTAACTCACTAACAGAGACAAATACCGGCTCTCGGACGGATTTCGTTACTCAAGTTACGAATAAAACCAAGCAATTTTATTTATAGTTTTGTAATAAATCGTTTTAATATAAGAATTATTTTTTGTTAACGTATTTTAATATTTAAAATAAGTTTTTAAAAATCTATCGATATTTTAAATCAAAATTTAGTTGTTAATTTCAGAAAATAAGATTATCGTATTTTTCTTTACTTTTTTCCAATTGTTTCAATTTTCACAGGTAATTTTATCAAAATGCTAAGATTTCAACGCTCATAAAAGTACATCAGACAGATTAAGATGGTTACAAATTAGATGTTTAATGACGTGATTCTTTTAAACTGTATAAAACTAATTTAGGTACAAATAGAATATGCTTATTATTGCATGACTAGGCTTAAGAAATAAATTGAATTCCTATGTTTGATAACAGCTGATTGTAACGCAATTCCTCTTTAGGAGAGACGGACCAAATGAAATTACTACTATTAAACCCCGTCATGACATTTTTGGGCAATCTGAACTAGTATGGAACTTCTTAGGTTTTTTTTCAATACGAGGGCATGTCTTCAAAGTGTTAAAACTGTTATTTCTTGAAAATTAATAATACTTAATATTTCGAATATTTGAATCACACATCTTTATCAATATATTATTATTGTGTATCAGCAGTTTGACTTTAACAAAATACTAAAATTAGAATTTAGTATTGTCTAGAATTTTATGTTTGTCTGTGAAGCACACGATCTCGGAACTACTCTTCCTTTAAGTTTTTGCTAATTTTGGAATCTGTCACACACCTAATATAACAAATTGCAACGTCAATAAAGACAGTTTAATGCAACCATCTCGTAATCAATGTGTAAATGGCACTTAGAATTTTCCCTAAATCGAACAAAAAGTTGAAAAATTAAGGGCTAACGAGTCATCCGTTTTTTTTGGCTTCTTTTAGGGCAAATCTGTCATAAAATGCGTAGGAATCAACTTTTTAAAATTTATTTTTGATTTAAATCATGTGAAATGATACAAAAAACTCTTAGATTTCTAGTACCAGCAACTACCGGCTAGAACCTTTTAAAAATGTTTTTGAACTGCAAAGAGTATTATGTGAAGATAGGTTTCGTGATGGATTTGCCTTGAAAATAGCCAAAATATGGCTCAATGGCTGAGCCGCTAGCCATTAGACGTTACTTTTTTAGCTTTTTGTTTAATTTAGGGAAAATAGACCTACCAAGGATTCCAAGGATTACTCATACAAAATTTCAGATTGAAATTTGAATTCTAAGTGCCATTTACACATTGATTACGAGATGGTTGCATTAACCCCCCCCCCCCCCCCCACACTTGAATGTTGCCTATTTAGGTATTGACAAGCTTTATAGGGCTATTTAATCAGATTAAGGAATTCTAATTTTCAAATTCACCAACTTTCGGGTGAAGACAAGGATAAAAAGATTTATTTAAAATCAGGGTTGGCAGACAAAAAACCCACCCCAAAACCCAACCGAGTTTTTTGCCCTTTAACCCACCTAAAAAAAACCAAGGGGTTTTGGGTTTTTTGGTTTTTTTTTTAAAAAGCGCTAAAATTGTTTTAGAAATGAGTTTATTTTTCATTTTTCATTATTTATACCTACAAAAAATACCAGCAAGAAAATCATGTACGTACAGTTTTAGGATCTTTAGGTAGATTTTGCATTTTTTCTGTTTGTCCTGTAAATGGAAGCCAACTTTTCAGCTTTCTTATGTCCTAGCCTGTTTCTAAATATTAAAAGATTGGACCTAATTGATTTCATGGTACAGTGGTTTTCTTTTTATAGTAGCTATCAATAGGTTATTTTAGGTTAGGTTAGTTAAGGTGTAATTATATATCATACTAGCGGCTTTGCCCCTATTTGTATTGGGGGGGGGGGGGGTGTCCCACCCCTCAAGAAAATAGCTTAAAACCACCACAGGACCAGTAGATTTATTCCCTGAAGATTAGAATCCAATCGGTTCAGTGGTTACCGAGATCTTAAGAGATGGACGGACAGACATCAAGCTACTTAGTATTATAGATATTTAAATATCGTGTATTATTCAAGCTTTTACAGTAAAAAAAATTATAAAAACCCAAAAAACCCTTAAAAACCCCCCGAAACCTGGGTAAAACCCCTATTTTTCACAACCCTGATTTTTTTGTTGAAAAAAACCGGGTTTTGTATAATCCTGTTTAAAATAAGCTGTTTTATTTAGATATGGTTACTCCGGTTGTGTTTTTTGATTTGGGGACTACTGGCCTCCCAAGTAGATGTGGATACATACCAGAAATTAAGAGCATTGGCGCTGTAGACAGGTATGTAGATAATAATGTGTATCTTTAGACAATAATGCAGTAGAATAAATTTGAATATAATTTAACATTGGAAAAAAGCGTGGAGGGGGGGGGGGGAGTTACAGATTCGCCTATTAAACTACCTTTAATTTTGATGAAGTTTTAAACATGTGGGGGGGGGGGGGGGGGTATTGAAACCATTTTGTAATCAAAGCACAAATGACTCTTAGAATCCGAATTTCCTCATAAAACTTGGCATGTGCACTTGGTAGGTCTATTTTCCCTAAATCAAACCAAAAGTTGGAAAAGCATCGGCTAACGGCTGGCGGCTCAGCCGTTTGGTTTTTAGGCTATTTTTCCATAGAAATGTCACAAGCCCTATCTACTACACATCAAACTCTTCGCTCTCCCAGCCACTTACAGCCGGTAGCATCTGGTACTAGAAATTTTGCCATATAATGAAGTTTGAATAAGGTATAACACTCTACAAGAGTTAATTTTCATTTGTCCTACCCTAAGATTTTAGAGCTTCTCTGTTATGAATGTTGTCATCCTTGTTTTATAAAATCTTTGAAGAAACAAAAAAAAGAATTAAATATGGTGATAAAACAAAAGATCATAGAAGACCAAAATTTAGTTCTTGAATCTGGCTTTCTGCACTTTTTTTAAAATCAGCTTTGTAAAATTAAATCTTTTTAGCTTTTGTGAAGGAAAGGCTTTTTACTCTATCCTTCCGAGTGATGGTGTTGATATGAGACGTGGTCTCATAAACTTTGTCCACTGGCTCCAACAAGAATATGAGGAACCTGTCATTCTAGTCGCCCACAACTGCTTCCAATTTGATGCTAAGGTAAAATGAATAACTTACTTACAAATCTTTAACATGAATTAATTATGGCAGTGTGAGTATATAGGCATCTCCAATCTAAGATTTTATTTACTTTATAAAAATTGTTTAAACTATCTCTGACTCACTCAGGAGAGATGTACTTGTCATAGAACAGCAGCTAACATGATTTATGTTTTTGTGAAGGACGTGTGCAGGATGACAGTAGTTCGAAATCTCGGATTTTTTAAAACTTGTTTTGTTCCCCCCCCCCTTATTTTTGTGCATTAACTGGTGTTTATACAAATGCGCCAATTTCAAATCCCCTACCTAAAATTTTTTTATAATATTTTTTATTAAAACTCAAATTAAAAAGTAGAAAGGCGGTTGACTTATCCCCCTCCCACTTTAATAATACCTAAAGGCTTCAAGGGGGCGTTACCCCTCGTCTATCTTAAAATAAAAGCTATATCTTGCATTATTTTTTTCAATTAGGTGTTTGAACACGAATTGCATATAGTAAAAATATTTTTCTTTTTTAATTGTTATCCTAATAAGATAAAAGTTATACTTAAAAATTGTTTTAATAGTTATCATTATATTTAGCATTTAAAAAAAAACACCAAAATTGACCAAAATATGCGTATATATTTTGTACTCACTTGCGTCATTTATATTTCAGATTTTATTTACCCGTCATCGTGTGCAGAAAATTTTACACCTAACACCTAAATTAGAGGGGGTGGGAAATCTTTTTTATACCAGCATTGCGGAGCCGGGAGCTGCCATATTTTGCTGGAGCTGGAGCTGTTATTTTAGTTAAAAACGGCTCCAGCTCAGCTCCGGGTTAAAAAAAGATATTTTTTTATTAAGGGGGGGGGGGGGGGGAGTTCTGACACTTTTGCATAAACAGTGATTATAGGCTTTGTCTTTGGACTGAGAGGATAGGTTATTAGGGAAAAATCATTCTTATATTATGAATTTCCCCCAGATTTAAGATTTTTTGGATAGCACTATGGTCTATTTAAGGGGTTTAGTGGAAATTTGGTATAGCTTTAATCAAATTTAAATATTTATACTACTACCAGTCCGAATTCATTAAAATAAAAAGTTATGAGTAATATATTACATTAGGCAACTTTTTAAAGTTGGTCATGTATAGGTGCGTGCACAGGAATGTGATTGGGGAGTAACCAAAAAGGGGTGATTTTTAAAATATAATTTTTGTTACTACTCTGTTATTTTTAGAGATAATTGAACCAAATTTTTTCCCTGATTCAATTACTACCCTAGGTAAACGATTATTAATAAATAATAGGGATTTCCCGCTAAAACCGCCATCTACCGCCGAATTCCGCCGTGTTATTTGCTACCTCATTTGGCTGTTTGGAGTCAATAGAAAAGAGTGACCTATTTGAATAAAAGTATTAAAATACACCTTTTTCTTTCCACTTACAACTGCTTTTTAATATTTATAATTTATTTAAGAGGGGTTAGGTCTTTTTAAACTTAAAGAAAATAAATATTAAGACTGGATAATCGAGCTTCCTATTTAAGATATTGATTAATTTTTTTTTTGTAAAGTATCTTAAGTGTATTTTTCTACATGTATAGTCTACTATTATAAGTACCTATTTAAATTTAGAACTGTCCCTCAAGGGCCTACAGGGGCCAACACCGCCACCCCCCCCCCCTCTTTCTAGCCCAACCAGAAGTTAAAATTTTACTTCTGTTTTTAAAGGTATCAGACTGAGTTTTAAAGAAAAAAAGTATTCTCATAACTGAACTAATTATTTTTCAGTATCTATGCCCCCCCCCCCCTCCCATATCTAACCAAAAATAAGATAACCATCATAAAATTGATATCAAACAAACTTTAATTCATTTTAGAACAGTAAAGAAAAACCAGTAGACCAAGTAATAAACTAAAACAGTATTTGCCAGCTAAATCATAACATAAAATGCTTTGTATCTTACAAAAAAAAGACAGAAGAAACGAACACATTTACTCTTTGAAATCTTAATGTTCTTAGAGTTTTACAGACAGATAAGGGGACCAAGTGAACTAAAGAGTAGATGCTTGTTGGTGAGCTTAATCATCACAAAAAAATCAGCTTTCTTACAAAATAAAACTGCGTAGTAGAGTAAATTTTTCCCAAAGATATCTAATGTCTGTAAGAGAATTAACCACAGGCCGACGGACCAAATAAATCTTACACTAGATGGTTGTTTGTACAGATAATGTTCATAAAAAGATTTTCTTTCAACCGTCTTGAGTCGTAGTAAAGAAATTCACGATGATTACATATCGATTCATACAGACTGACGGACTTTGCGAATTTGAAAGTAGCTACGCTACTACAAAATTTATTTTTGCACTTTCCTTTTAAGGACTAGAGTTGCAAACACCTTCCCTAAACACTAAAATCAAAAAAAGAAATGACCTATATGCAACAAATGTTTTGTCTTTAAAATCTGCGGGCGGCGGGTTTTTTTTGCGGAAACTGCGGGTAAGTCGCGGTTTTAAAATTATTGTTCCTCAAGTAATTACTGATTAATTTTAAAAAGTTTTACTCAATTATCTTTAATAGTAATGGAATAACAGAGAAATTAAGATTGCTGTTATGATTTGTAATTCCCCTCCCCCCCTCAAATTTAGGTTTTACAGGCAATTTTCAGATTAAAAATTTTTAAAGTTGCGCTACCGACCCCACTCTGGAAACTTAACTAAAAGTTGTATTATATTCTCAAAATTTAGAATCATATATGGTTTGGTATGGGGTTGGTAGCGCAACTAGGAGTAAAATGACGAAAACTAATTTTTTTTGGTAAATTTTTCCGTAAAAAAATGGCAAAAATTATTTCATAAATTTACTTTCAAAGCATAAAATTAACACTTATAAGGTAAAATATATAGTAAAAATGTTTTTATTTATTGATTTGGTGTATATATTTGTAAAGAAAATGAACGAAATAAGTTTTTAATAGATATTTATGCAAAAAAAAATTATTTTTCATATCTAGGTAGAAAATAAAAAGTTCATTTTTGACCTTCAAAAAATATTGATTTGACCCAACTTTGAAGTAAAAAAAAACTTAGTTCCAAACGTTATTTTTTCTTTTCCTTGTCCATTATGCATGAGCTGGGGTATGTAAATCAATAATATCAAGTTAAAATAAGAAAATTTGATCATGACTTTTTTGCCAAATTTCCACCCTTAGACCGTTGTGGATAGGCCTCCAGGTTCCGGAGCTCCAGGCCTCCAGGTGGTCTCTGTACAGGTAAAAATTAAAAATAAGATTTTTTTGAAGAGTTAGAAGTTAACTTATAAAACAAAATATACTTCTTTTTGATTGTTATTCACATATTTGAAGGAAAAACATACATATTTTGTCTCATAAGCTGACATCTAACTCTTAAAAAAATTTTTTTTTTCATTTTTACCTGTAGAGAGACAACCTGGAGGCCTGGAGCTCCGGAACCTGGAGGCCTATCCAAAAAATCTTAAATCTGGGGGAAATTCATCATATAAGAATGATTTTATCACTAATAACCTATGATCTCAGTCTAAATACAAAGCCTATTATCACTGTTTACGCAAAAGTGTCAGAACTCCCCCCCCCCCCCCCCCCCTCCTTATAATTTGGTAAATATGTTGTGTCGTGTGCAAATGTCCCTCTTAAGTTTATAATTCCATTTTTATCCAAGATTAAACTTTAAAACCCTCAAAAGTCAAAAATAGACATTGCAAAAAAGATATGTTGAGTTTTTCTTAGGTCGAAGCCGGAGCGGTTATTTTCACAGGTGGCTCTGCGGAGCGGCAAAAAAAGCAAACGGCTCCACATTGCTGTCCATAACTCATACCCCCCAAAAGCATATGATAACCTGCCCTGGCCATTAATAATATTTTTTGCAAATTGTGAAATGATGGGTTTATCAATATTTGAGATCTTATCGGACAAACATATAACACAATTTAACTATATGATAATGAACTTTTGTTTTTAGATACTACTGTTAAACTTTCAAAAGTATAACGTCAGATATGAAAGGGATTATGCTTTTATGATCTTAACTCAAATATTTGTGAATTGAATGCTAGAAAAGGCTTAATTGTATCAATCACACTGGTATTTAACTTTTTAAGTCAAGCTCTTGTTTCAATCAAAAGGTATGACTTGCCGATTAAGTTATGCTATTCAGGAAAACCACATTTTATCTTATTGGTTATTTGAGGCTTTTTTCTTTACCACTGTAGAGCCCCAGGGGTGTATATTCTGTGAATTTGACCCTGCTAAAGGAGGGGGGGGGGGGGGGGGGGAAATAAAGAATGTAAAAATAAAGAGAACTAAAAGTATTTTTTTCGGGTTGGCAATCCAGAATCCGACCAATTTTTGGCCAATTTTGGAATCCAGAATCCAAATCCGGAATCCGGTTTTTTTTTATATAGCGGATTCGGATTCTTAATAGTTAGGCTAAAATTAGCTTCTCGAGTTTTATCTTTCAACCACCCCCTCTTTGAAGGCAAAGATCACCCCCCCCCCCCCCATCTCTCCCCACCTACACCACTAAGTGAAGATATCAGAAAATATGAAAAAACGCAGTTTTAGATTCTTCCTAGTACCCTATATAATTTAATCACTTAATTTTTTTTTTAATTCTTCTAAATATTGCTAGAATCTGGAATCCGTCAAAAAAATAAGAATTGGCGGACAGATTCTTGTAAGAATTCGAATCTGAATCCGGTTTTTTTAATTTTTCTGGCCTCTTTGGTGAAAAAAACTAAAAGAATATGTGGGAGGGGAATAATATGAATAAAATAAAGAGTTCTGGAAAGAATTTTGCATTTTCCCCCCTCCTAACTGGACAAAACTAGGAAGGGAAAAAAATTTGGCAGCAGGGGGAAAAAATTAATATTGTGCAGAATATACACCCCTGTAGAGTTCCTATATGTTCTGGGCACATATGCTAGTATTACTACATTTTAAAAACATACAATATTTTAGAATTTCTAACGTTTCTAAATTTATTATTATGAAATCATATTTTCCATTATTCCATAGAAGGCTTTAAAAGCATACCGCTAGAGCCATTTGCGGATTTACAGACAGCATGCTTGCCTCGCAGGATTTGTATCCTGCCCCATATACTTTAAAACAAATGATGGAGAATGTCAACCTGGACAAACAACAATCACACCATTCCCTGGATGATGCCAAAGATTTACGTACAGTAGTACGCAGAATGGCGGCCCAAAACAATCTACTCTTTCAACCATTTGTCAAAGATTCCAGGTATGGAAGTGGATTTTAATTTTGGTATTATTTATGCACTTGAGTCACTTTGCAGGGAATTTGTCAGTGATCATTTTTAAACCTTTTCTTTTGATCTTTTACAGTACTTTGGTGTGAAAAAAGAATGGTTTTCACTTCTTCCACAAATTTCTTTTTATGCTCTCCTCGTCATACACATGGCCCCTTAGACTTCTTCTGAAACAGTGGTCTACAAAAAGCTTCTTTTCATGTGTTTCACACAGGGAGTTACAGGCACACGTGATAATTGAATTATTTGTAATAGTTAAACTTTAAGCAGGGTCGGTCGTCCATTTGTATAAAATATCCATTCGTCCGATTAAGTTAAGCAGTTAAAAATATTTTTTTGGTTGATGTTTATTAATTTCAAAGTTATTAGGTGTAAATGATGTAAGTTTCTTGTCAGTTATTTATCGTATTTTGTAATGTTCATAATATTTAAATTAATTTGTCAATCCGCAATCAGCCCACTTTTTTTTGACCCAGAATCAGAATCCGCAATTTAAAGAATCCGACTCCGACCAATTTTAAAAAAGCTTGAACGTCATTGCTTTCGAGTACAGAATACTTTATTTGACATAATATTTTGGAATTTTACCCCTAAATGCAATATTTATAAAAATGTGACGTAATCCTTTTTTTTAAGAATCCCCCCCCCCCACCAATTTTAAAAAAGCTTGAACGTCATTGCTTTCGAGTACAGAATACTTTATTTGACATAATATTTTGGAATTTTACCCCTAAATGCAATATTTATAAAAATGTGACGTAATCCTTTTTTTAAGGTGGTATAAAACGCTATATGAAGCTGAAGTTTCATATGGTATAATCAATGATGATAGTGATGACGATATGGAAGTGTACAGTTGCTCCTATGAATCAGACTCTCAATGTTTCTACGAGTCAGACGAATATTTCTAGGTACTGAATATATACATTTGTCTATACCATGGTTAACTAAAAGGTGTATAACTTCAATTTTACATAAAACTTCGGCGTTATCCTCTTAGAATTTTTTTTTCAAGTTTGAAAATTTTAGTGCCCCCCCCCCCCCCCCTTGACAACGACAAACAACTATTTTAGGTTAGGTTAGGTTGCAGGCTAGGAAGCCGAGCGGTGTGGCTAGGCAGGCTAGGGAGCCGAGCGCTTGGGCCAGAGTTCTTAGTTCGCTGTGGGAGGGGGGGGGGGGGTTACTCAAATTTTCAAAATTGAAAAAAAGTTCTAAAAGGATATTACCAAAACTTATCATTTCTGCTTAGTTTTGCTTTCAGCAAAAAAATCTTGGGTGTAAATTCTGCACGTGATCCCCTGATGAAGGAGGGGATGGGGGGGGGGGGTATGTGGGTGGGGTAACAAAAGTGATAAAATTAAGAGTACCAGAAACACTATTTCATTGTATACCCCTCCAAAGGGAAAAAACTAGGGGGGGGATCGGGCCCGGGGGGGGGGGTGGTCGAGGAAAAAATATTTTGCAGCTGAGGAAATTTTTTTTGCAGAATATACACCCCTGAAAAATCTAAATTTCAAATATTTCTATAGCTAACATTTTACGCTTATTTGTCCTTAACAAAATTGGGTCAATTTGACTATCATTGTTCAATGTTGTTTATTTTAGGAACCAAACAAGAAGAGATAAGAAACACAAATACTACAATAGCTGTCCTTTTACAAGGCCCTAGTTGTTTCTGAATCCACATTGCTTCCATATACCCTCTCCAGTAATTTGATAGTGTCCCCATCAAGCTATGCTGGAACAAGAAATCTAACCCTAATATCAAAAAAAAAAAATTTAAATTATTAAAGAAGATAATTTAAACTTTCTCATTTAATTTTTATTCTAATATTTTTGATTTACCTCTTTAAAGATGAGAAAATTTACTAGTTTTCCTTTTCTTTTTTTGTTGTTTTATTACACATAGAATTGCGTTACACAATTTTTCTTTGTGTTTTATTTATTCCAGTGTCTTTATTTTGAGTTTCACAACGCATAAAATTTAACCCTATAAAGTTTTGTGATTTTAAGACACAGTTTTTGAAGTCTGCTATTTTTTCTTTAATTTTTAAGTTGGGTTTTTTCAAACAAAGTTCTTATATGATCCAAGCCAGTTGATATTATTTTTTGTTAACATATTTTTTTTTCAGAATTAACAAAATGGATGTTAGTACAAAGTTAAAGCCATTAGAAATATCCAATTACAAGAAGGTATCTTTTATTTTTTATCCGTATTGTAGCCAATGAGTTATAATTTGAATGATGAAGAAATATACTTTAATTGATGTTTAGAAGGTGCACTAAAGTGAAAAATAAGTTTTATTTACCTATAAAACTTATTTTAATAGTCTTTTTCATAAGTTTATGCTGCTTTTCACTGAAACTTTAAATTTTGTATTCCAGATATCCTTATAATGCTGTAAACGGATCTCTGTGTATGTGTCTGTCTGTGTGTACCGTAGAATATAAATTAAAATCGATCGAAATAATGCTCGTTTAATTGACAAACCATCTTGCTTAGATTTCCTAGAAGAAATGCAGAATTTCAAGAACAAAATTTGAGCGAATGTTATTTTACCAAAAATAGTTATAATTTCCTTCATTATTCAATTTACTTGGAGTTGGAACATATTGTATAATTTACCGAAATCGTTTAAATATCTATAATTTTTTAATAGATTGTGATATAAAGTACATTTCTCTCTGCCTTGAGAGCATTATATGTACTTGATATATTAGCTTTAGTCTTGTGTCAACTTTCTCGGAGCAAGGTTATTTGCTCTGCGATCCGGCACAGACCTAAAGTGATTAAAGTGTTGTAATAACTATTATACCTATTTTTATATGTTTATTTGTAATTGGATTAATACACATTATTAGTAGATTTAACTGTTTGTTCTATTTTACTACACGTCAAGATCAAGGCAAGACTGTCTTTGATTAAAAAGATGTAAATATGAAATGAAACTTCTTTGTCTTTTAGGCTGCAATATTGGAATTGTAAGACGTACTAACAACGTGAACCAGTGGGCAACAGTGTTTTTCTGTGATTATGGAACTACTACTTACTAGTCATATCAAGGTTACGCATTTTATTCCATTCCAACGCATTATAAAAAATCATCAGCAGAAGCAGATGGGTGGCATTTTTTTGCAGGACGTAGCTCAACACGAAGCGCATCCGCTCGTCGTCGGGGAGGTGAATCTCGAACAGACACTGCGTCATAACTAAAGACGTTTAGAATTGTTCCTACTCCTGCTATATCAGATGCGCCGCATAAATAGTTAAGAGTAGGGGGAATGCCTTGCCCCATAAACTATGCACAGCTAGGACTTCTCAGACAAAGGTCGTGCAATCAAGAGGGTTGGTTGTCTGTTGGATGTTACTTAACCTAATATCCTTGGGTGTTAAAGTTTCGCATCTCATTACACACGGATGTTGCTCTGGATTCTTTAGATAATCAATTAAAAATCAAAGAAGAATTCCGTCCTTACGAGGTAAGGTAAGCTGCAACTGTTTTATAAACTTATCAGCCGCCGAATTAAAATTCAGATGCTGCCAAACACACACTTTTTTTCACCAAGAGCAACAGAGCTGAATCCTACTAAAAATACACGAAATAGTCATGATCAAATTCTTATCAAATGCTTTAATTAAGTCAAACGAACAATAAGTAAAAGAAAATTTAAGTGATATGAACACAAATTAAAAAAATAATGATTGTTACATTTTCCTAATTGTATCGGCAGATACAAGGCCATTTATGTATAAAACCTACTACGAAATAATATTTGCCCTAAAAATAAAACACCCGTCTGGCGTTACATCTATTATCATTTTATTTATGTTTAACATAAATATATGCTTTACAATGACAGAAGGCTTTACAATAAGTTTGGTGATTAGCCCATGCAAGGTGTACAGTAATTTGGGGTTTTGGTAAGTTCAATCTGAACTCACAAATATTATAATGTTGTTTTTGTATTAGCCATGATTCTCTAAAGTTAGGATTCAGATACACACTGAGATTGGTTGTGATAATACTTCGGCTAAACGCAAGAATGGCAAACTTTTTGCACATCTGAATGTAATACATGATAAAACACAATGCTGGTGAAAGCTACTCAATTATTACATTACATTCTTATCCCTTGTTATCTAATTATAGAGAAGGTACGTTCTTCCAGATCATATTTATTCTAAAAATCACGAAACTTAGTAAAAGTTTTATCTAAATAAACAAAATAACTGACTTTCTTTAAGAATATAGCAGCGATTTTCAAACCCTTAAAATATAATAATATGTATGGCTATTTATCTAAAATGTCTTATATTATAAGTTTTAGTAACCATTGGATCAAAATGAATAAACCAAATTCCGTTTTAAATTCTAAACGTAAAAACTTTGGGTATTTTTTTTTGGATTTGTTTGATTTTTTGGACTTTTTTTACCTACGCACTACAATTTAAATCAAATTATTGATAATCTTATTTACTAGGACTCGATCCAGACCTCTGATGACCCTAAGTTTTAGCACGAGCTGTCTGACCGGCCTGGCCTGGGTCCCGGTGATGCTGGCGCACGCGTGCCTCTGCGGATACTCTTCATCTGGAGTCCCTGGAACGCTGGAGAATATCATTAACAAGCTAAAAGATCGTGGACTTAATGAACTTTAAAAAAAGGTTAGTCTTATTGGTCAAGTTTATTGGGATAGGTCAATGGTAGATAACATTTTCTCTGTTTTTGAAAAGAAGTAAAATAAGGGGGGGGGGGGTTAGGTATGTAGTTTGAAATATGATTTTCTCGGCTGCTATTGTAGTATACATTGCGGAAATTTTTAAAACCGCCGTGAAAAGGCAAAAAAAATTTTGGCGGGAAACGGCGGTTTTCGGCGGTTGCGCCGCTGGTTCTTCACAGTTCCATATTTTACGCAACTGCCATGCAAAATCTCACACCTGTAACTCTTTTTTTAGTTGAGTTCCTTTGTTGACTTTTAGATTTGGTTTCAAAAAGTGTCACTTTCGCCCCCCCCCCCCCTTTTAACCTTGGTTAACTGGGTGTTCGAATTTTTTTCTTGGTTCGGGTAGGCATATCCTTTTAAAATGAAATAATTCTTAAATACTAAATAATATTAATTCAACTAAAATATTGTAATTTTGTAAAAGATATACATATCACGTCTTTTCCTAATAGAAGATATACTTCTTTTTGTAATAAATAGAATATAAAGCAGTTTTTTCAAAATATCGTTGATAAAATCGCGAAACCTATACCTACTTTTAGTTAGGACTTAGTATTTTTAAAAGTTAATTCAAATGACCTTCAAGAATTTGTTTGCAAAAAGTGTTTATACATAATATACAAAAAAAATATATAGTTACTGATATTTTCTAATTTTTATGTCTTCAGGAAAATTTATACAAATTAAATATTGGAACGTTAAAAAATCTTTACATGTAAATCTCACCATCAATAACGGTGTCTTTGTATCTGCATGTATAACTGTAACTTCTAAATATCTTTAATGTTTGTCGACATAATGATAATACTATAATATAAACTAGTGGCTTTGCCCCTAAAGGCCTAGGTAATTTCTCTAGGGAGGGGGTAATACACTCCCACAAAAATTGCTATAAATCTTCCCAGGGCCTATAAAAGCTACAACGGAAAGGAGAACCATATCGGTTTAGCAGTTAGATTGATTCATTGGTACAGACAGACAGATACACAGAGATCCTTCTACTTTATTATAAGGACTTAGAAGGCTTTGTATTTAAAGGAAAGGAATATTACTTTCGAAATAACTGTTTTTTTGGCTTTTCTCTTAATTTTCCCTTTTTTTCAAAAACATAATAATTGAAAAAATAGTGTCTGAAATTTGACATAAAGTTATAAATATGTTCTTTGCTATGCATTAATGACAGGGATCTTAAGGAATAGGACAAACTAATGTTGATCCACAATGGTCATAAACAAAATTACCCCTATTATTGGTTGGAAAGTTTCAAAATTGAATAAAAGTAACCAATATTCTTTAGCAATTAATAAGATAAGGAGATTATAAAACTTTGGGTACCAGTGTAATTTACGGTCTAACATGTATGTATTTATGTAGCCTTGATTCTCTGAAGTTAGGATTCAGATGCAAGAGGAGATTGGAGGACGAGGTGAGGATTCTTTGACCAATCCTAGATTGGTAAGCTTCGCGAACAGCTGAGTGTATTCTATGTTACATTACAAGCTGACCCGCAATTCTCGTGGAAGCTACTCAATTAGTACATCATTCTGGCCTAGAGTTTTGGCAGGTGTTCCATATTAAGCCACCCTAATTAATGGCACTCTCATATTAATGAGGAGCATGGACGAGGGAAAGCACGATTACAGTTGCTTAATAGTTAGGATCCTAAGGGCATCACATGGAAGGTTGCGTGATTATATTCTGACAAAGTGCAATATCTATGAGGGGACTTGAACTCGGATTTTCTCGTCTATCCCCTTCATCCCTGATGAATGTACACAACAAGGACGAATATCAAGATTCCCTGCAGAAAGAAAATATCCTTATAGATAAATAAAAGACAATTAAATTTTAATATTTGTTTACAGTTAGGTAAAGTAAGGGTTAAGAGAGCCCTGCATTGTTACAGCTTCCGGCAGGTGCTTAAAAAATCATAATCAACATTTAGAAATAAGTTAATTTTGTTGTTTCAATAACAGCACCAAAAAATGACATATTTGGTTATGTGATTTAGGTCAATTATAGAGTAACTTCAAACTTAAAATTACATCATAAATGATAAATAAAATTTTTTTTCATAAATTTCTAAATTTAAACATTCGTACAGAAGCTGATCAGAGATAAACTATCTGAAATTAATTTTTAATAAAATATATTTTAGTTGAATTGCAACTATGTTAGCAAAACATTCACATTACTTTTGATTTTTAAATTCATTTCGACAACCCTTGAAGCCTTTAGGGCAATTTTGATAAGGGGAGGGGGATTTGACATTAATTTTTCTATTTTAGTTTTTGAAAGGTGTTCTTAAAAAAAGGAGGGGGGGGGGGTTAATTTTCCATTTTTCCCATACAAAAATTAATATCAATGTATCTAATTGAGACAAAATGTATTTTTTTTGCAGAAAAATATTCTATTTCTAATAGTTGGGTTCTTTGACTTATTGCAAAATTAAGTTGTCTGAAATCATAGAGTAAATTTATGACAATTTAAGTATCACATCAATAAATATCCATAATTTTACAAGGATGACACCATTCATTATATAAAAGAGATGAAGGGTATTAAAGTCACAATAGTAGTAGACAAATCCTGTAAAATTCCTCGGGTAGCCTAGGCAAAGGGTTTTCTAGCCATACATACATACATAGACTGTAAAAGTTAGGAAACCTAATGATAGCCTAAGTAATTCAAGGATCGTCATAATCGTCTTAACTCATTTCATTGTTTTATTTAGGAATAATATTTTGTTATATAACTTAACCATACTTTTCAGGTAAACTTAGAACAGGCTCTTGGTTGGATTTAGGCAAATTATACATCTTTTCACTCAATTATCAGGCCCCAGGAGGCTAGGGGCATTATGGGCAAAGGCACAAGTATACATATTTATTATTTAATAAAATATAAATGTTTAGGTACTGGTAGTGAAACAGGAGCCAATATTAACATAGCCTGGTCTTTGTCTGAGCAGCCACTATCAGATGCGGAATACCTGGCGGAGCTTGTTCTTCCTGTAATAAAGGCAAGTTATTATCAGCATAGTTATTTATATTCCCTTAAATTTTCAATTTATTTTAACTAAGGAGGGGGAGGGGGGGATATGAGATTAGGATCATTGACTTATTTGCTGAATAAGTCCGCGGATATGAAAGAGTACTTTGTTTTATTTGTAGTGTCTTGTCCTCCTGACATTATCGTTCTATCCGCAGGATTTGATGAAACCGCCGCTAACAACCCTGTTATGTCTGGGAGGGTACCTACAGGGTGTCATTGTCCATTTCCTGTCATGATCTCCTTACTTCCGAAGAGGGGAAGGTAAGTTACTTTATTTGATGGAACCGCCAGTAACCCTGTAACTGTGGGAGGTTACAGGGTGTTCCTGCCTGTCATGGTCTCCTTACTTCCTACCAGCATTAACTGGCAGTGGGAAATGTAAGTTTTTTAATTGATGGAACCGCCAGTCACCCTGTAAATGGGATACAGGGTGTCCCCTGCCTGTTATGGTCTCTTTACTTCCTACCTGCATTGACTGACTGTGGAAAAGGTAAGTTACTTTATTTGATGGAAGCACCAGTCACCATGTAACTCTATGAGATACAGGGTGTCCCCTGACTGTCATGGTCTTCTTACTTCCTACCTGCATTAAGGGGGGGGGGGGAAGTTTTGACACATTTGCGTAAACAGGGAGTATAGGCTTTATCTTTGGACTGAGAGTATAGGTTATTAGGGATAAAATCATTCTTATATGATGAATTTTCCCAAGTTTTAAGATTTTTTGGATAGGCCTCCAGGTTCCGGAGCTCCAGGCCTCCAGGTCCTCTCTGTACAGGTAAAAATGAAAAAAAAATTTTTTTTTGAAGAGTTAGAAGTCAACTTATGAAACAAAATATGCATTTTTTTCTTCAAATATGTGAATAACATTCAAAAATATGCATATTTTGTTTTATAGGTTGACTTCTAACTCTTCAAAAAAATTATTTTTTTAATTTTTACCTGTACAGAGAGGACCTGGAGGCCTGGAGCTCCGGAACCTGGAGGCCTATCCGAAAAATCTTAAAACTTGGGAAAATTCATCATATAAGAATGATTTTATCCCTAATAACCTATCCTCTCAGTCCAAAGATAAAGCCTATACTCCCTGTTTACGCAAATGTGTCAAAACTTCCCCCCCCCCCTTGACTGTGGAAAAGGTAAGTTGATTTGATGGAACCGCCAGTCACCATGTAACTCTATGAGGTACAGGGTGTCCTCTGACTATCATGGTCTTCTTACTTCCTACCTGCATTAACTGACTGTGGAAAAGGTAAGTTACTTTATTTGGTGGAACCGTTAGCAAACGTGTAACTCTGGGAGGTTTCAGGGTGTCCCCTGCCTGTTATGTTATCCATACTTCCAACCTTACTTACTTTGCAGAGGAAAAGGTAAATAACTTTATTTCATGAAACTGCTAGCCAATACAATTACTGGTTATGTTATTAGTTACTCCCCTCCCCCCCCCCCCATCCCATTTCTAGAAATGATTTTAATTTACACAAAGGTGAATTGAATCTGTACATAACTGGGGGATAAATTAATTGATCACACATTGCTCCCTTAATATCCCCGCTTTTAATCGAGTTTTGATATTGATTAAATAACAATTGAGAGTCACACGACGTGCCACGGCATATGTACGATATATACTCTTAGGTTAAGCCTTTGACTGCATCCGCGGGTTCGAATCTTTGTCTAAACTTTATCCAATTGGAAGACGATAAGATGACAAATAAAATGGTAATAGACAATGGACGATAAATTGATATGCATCTCCAATTATGATAAACAAGATTCCCTATAAGAAGATTAAAATTTAGTTTTATAATCAAACTAAATGAAAGTCCCTTATAGTTTTTAATGCTACAAATGGAAGAGCGTGTTTATAAAACTTTATGAATAATTTACAATAAATGTTCTTCAACCCTTATTGATATATATATATTAAATTCAATGAAAAAACTTAGAAAAGTGCCGCACCTTACATATATTGTTAAAACATTTTGTTATATCCAAATTGTTGCTTTCTCTTATTACAACACACCCATTTTTATTATATTTACATCACACACATAACTCTTTGGCTTTAAAGCTCAGTTTTTAAAATTTTGTGGGGATTTTAATAAATATTCTTATGATTATATTTGTTATCTACGTATAATTAAACATAGCAAATTCTAATTATTTAAAATAATTGAAATTGCTTTCTTATAAGCAACAAGTGGTATATTTTAAAAACCGAGTTTCTTATTAATCAGAAAGCTACCTCTGTATAAGATAGGGTTTTCAACTTTTATTTTAGTATCAAGGCTGTTTATATAATTACATGTTTAGTTTAATATTTTTGGCCTAGATCATTTGAAAAGTATAGATTTATTTAAAGGTGATTGTCATTTCCCTATCCCATTCCTAAAAATGAACAGATTAAGCCTGAAAATATTAAAAATATTGGCCTTTAACACATAGGTATTAATCCTTGCTATACTATTAATTTTCCCTTGTAAATATATATTCATTTAAAGGGGAAACTTACTTATACTGTACGACATACAAACGTACAGACATTATATCATAGATGGGGAAAGTCTAAAGTAGCAGTGAGTTCAAAAATGTGCAAGGTAACGCTGTATGTAAAACTGTCTGCTAGAAATCTCACCAACACACTCTACAGTACATTATTTTGTATTTAGCATCATAACAGAGACTGGGAAAAACAGACAGAAAGTCGTAAAATTGACCAATGAGATAACAACCAATTTTGAATATTGACTTGATGTGGTGTTGTGGCTGTCTACCCTGTCTTGGAGGAGGGGGTGATCAAACGGATAATATACCTGTAGATATTTGTAAGTTTTCTAAATTATAAAAAATAGTGATAAATTATGTTGATTTTTAGTGATGATATATTAAGATATCTATAGTAGCAAAGCTACTCTAGAGTTAGTTATAATACGTCTGTTTTATTTTTTATTTGTGTGAAATATTTAATGTTTAAAACATTATTTTATAAGTATTCTCAATCACAAATACAATATCTTAGGATTTAAGGTTATATGGTCTGTGGTTTACTAGTGGTACTAAGGCAAATTATTTATTTTGTTATTATTATATTATTAAATATTAAATTTTGACATTTCTTATCTCCTCATAGTTTATGCCATGATATTCTAACTCTTTAACTTTTTATCTTTTCTATAAGCGAAGCTACTCTAAATTTGTAGTCAAGTACTTGTGACTATGATTATATACAAATAGAAAATGACAGTGAACTAGCAAACCGAAATTGTACACAAAAAAGAAAAAAGTCAATGGTATAAATTAAGGCCCAAAATTAACTTTCCATCATAATAATACCTTTTAATATTAATGATCCATAATTGAAATATTCGCTATTTTTGGATGAACTCGTACCAGTTATTTCTTTATCTTTAGCGATAACGTTAAAACAGTACTAAAACTGCAACTAGTTCATTTTAGTTATACAGTCGACTTTATCTGATAACATAGTTATTCACTAATTTGATAAGTAATTCCAGTGAGTCAGATTCAAACATGGATGATTTTATTATTCATAAGTAGCGAAGCACAGATACATATAAAGCATATAGGAAAGTATCAAATAAGGTCAAATGAACAAACTGACAAATTTATCTGACAAATGTGACTGTCCCATTTAAAAAGATTATGAATATTTTTATGACTAATAGTCAGAACAGTATATGACACATATTTCAGACATATTAAATAACTCTTGGGAAAATTAAACTGTCCACAAAAACATAAAAAAGTCATTGATTTATTTTTTAGTTTGTAATGCAAGAACATTGTTGAATTTACCTTAAGTTTTCACGTAAAACTGTCTTTGAAACAATATAATAAATGAATAATTTAATTCTTTAGAAAATCCACAATTATAATGTTTTTTTCTTTTTTTTTTCGATATAATAACCACGAATCATTAAAAATTACGCAAGATCTCAATTGAGGTTTACTTAGAATTTGCTAAAGATGCCGTTAGGTGTTCTACATAGAATTGAGTTTATAAGTGCTCTGTATACCTACCTAATATAAAATATCGTTGATAGCACAGCTTAGCAGCTCAATAACTTGGGTGTTCCCGTCCTGACATACATCTGCACTTCATAGTATATAATTTCTAAGCTCTAGTTTAAGATTTTACTCTAGTTATTTTTAGGATATCAGGGATGGGACAATAGAAATAAATGGCAATGTAAATTGTATTAGTTGATACCATCCCCTCTCCCTAGATTATACAGTTTTGTTAGCCAGAGGGCACAATAAATAAATCAATTTCCTATTGTATTATCCCTATATCCCCCAAGCTAAATAAAAATGTTTCCTGTTGCTTATCAAAATAGTCAAGGAAAAAACAAACGAAAAAAATTGTTATCTAAGTTCAAGTGATGAATCAATATAATGAAATAAATAATCCGAAAAATTGTACAAGAATTACTATAAAATTTTTTTGTCGAAATGATTTAGTTTACATAGCATAGAGTTTTAAAATAAAAATATCTTAAAATTGAGTCATTGTTATTATTTCAGTTGACCCGGCCATGGAGAGCGTATTAGAAGATGAGGAGCAGCTTCCCTTTCTGCACGGCACGCTCAAGATCCACGTGATCGAGGCTGCTGACCTACCTGACACAGACAACTGTCTATTTAATATTTCCAAGGCACAGTCTCTTCGAATTGAAAGTGGGAGTACACTGTTGCCAAATAGCATAGTCCATCCAACTCGATTAATTTTTAAAATTTGATTGGTTAGGTTTGGTGGTTAATTAAAGTTTATTTTGGTTGAACCAAGTACAGTGGTCAATTCGCTGGCTAGCACATTAATTAGTTCTAATGCTAAAGTAATTAAAATTAGGAATAAAAATGTTGAGGTATACCCCGTATTTTCTCTTACATCTTTGAGTTTGCATAATTGCTAAAGAATCAGCTTTTATGATTTTAACTAAATTGCTTTGCTTCCTAAGTTTATAAAATCTTGATACGTGAAAAATATTACAAAATTATTTTTAAATATTTTATGGGTAGGTACTTTTCAATATTTTTTTGGTGAGGTTATTGGGTTGAAAATGGATAGTTTACTACCAAGAATATATAGAGTTTTAGTTGAATTTGAAAATATTCCTACTTCCCAGCATATACCAACATCGAAATTAATTGGGGGGGAAATCACGAAACCTATACGTGATTTTCAGCTGGGGGCAACATTAAGTAAAATTGACGACTTTTTTATCTGCCCCCCATATAGTATTTTAGATTTATTTCGCTTGTTGGCTATTCATTATTCCTGTCCACTTCCAATTCCAAGTGACTATGTGTGAAGGGTGACTGGACAGATCCGTTTGTTGTGCTGTATCTGGGACAAACTCCTATGCTCAAAACTGCGTACCTCCCTAATAATTTGAATCCAGTATGGAATGAAAGATTTTCACTGCCTGTTTGCCATCGGACGAGTTCTATTAAGGTATACCTTGTTTTTTTTATTTAGCATCGTCGCCACTCAATAATTCACTTTGACTGTCCGTAACGCAACAGGGGAAATGTGATTTTCAAGATAGACGACTGAATTTTTCAAAAATCTCTATAACAAAAAGCACCGAAGTATAGAAGTTACTTTGTCTGTCACTAATGTTACAAATATAACACATGAAATGTTATTATCCTTGTTTGTCCTGAAAATTTATATTTTTCATCATATCTAACTCAGAGCTTATTACCTATTTATTATTAGTGTTATAATACCTGTACTTGTTTATTCTCCTTTGTTTAATATTTATTTATAAAACAAATTTAAATAATTCAGCCAAGAAACTTATGCTAAATAGCTAATAATAATGCTCCATAATGATAGGAATAATGGCAAGAAATTTCAGTTGTCTCTCTTCAATAGGAGCCGAGAAAATCACGTTTCCCCATAAACGTTTTAGACAGACAAACTGATCTGACAACATACAGATGGATGGGCAGAAGGACATATATAAGGAATGACATTTTGTATTATAATGTAGCTTCGCTAGTAATAATGTTTTTAATTTTCAGGTAGTAGTGCATGACAGAGAGCATATTGGCGATCAAGTAGTGGGTACTGCTCTTATAGCCACTGAAGAACTCGTCGGCGGGGAACCTATAGAACAATGGTACGATATTATTACAGACGGGTTCGGCACGGTCCAGGGAAAAATCCACATCATGATGCAATTTTTCCCAATTGGTGCTCTGGGTGAATGTAACCATTACCTGGCCGACTCTTACTTCCAGCCCAAGACGGACAACTCAGTGCGGCTTTACATGACGGCGGACACACCACAGCTGCCGCAGTTTGACGGTGTGACAGAGCCGGACGGCTCACCCTATGTGCCAACTCGCTGCTGGATTGATATCTATAATGCGATTTGTAACGCCGAGAAATTTATTTATGTCACGGGATGGAGCGTTTATACGGCGATTAATCTTATCAGAGGAGAAGAGGCAGTTAACTATCCTGATACTAACATTGGCGAACTACTCAAGCGCAAGGCGGAAGAAGGCGTAAGGGTTTGTGTGATGACATGGAATGAAAAGTCTAACGACGGCGGCCTCCTGGACGGGATGATGGGCACACACGACGAGGAAACGTTCAATTTTTTTGCGGGCACAGATGTTGTCTGTGCAAATGTGCCGCGCGCCAAGAAAAGCTGGATGGGGTTGGGCGGCCAATTTGTGGGCACAATGTACACCCACCACCAGAAGAATGTTATCTGTGATGCAGACTGTGATGACGACCAGGGCAGGCGGCGGGTGGTCGCATTTATTGGTGGTATTGACCTGACCGATGGCAGGTATGACACGCCTGAATTTCACCTGTTCAAAACCTTGTACACCTGCCATGCAGGTGATTTCTATCAAAATTGTACAGTCGGTGCAACCGCTGACAGTGGGCCGCGCGAGCCGTGGGAGGATATCCACGCCTTTGTCAGCGGCCCAACCGCAGTGGACATACACGCTAACTTTGCTGACCGCTGGTTGCAGCAAAACTTGTCGCTGCGTGAATCATTATACACAATGAATAAAGATGAATTCGCTCTGGACCATCCCGGAGATGTTAATGATGATATGGGTGGTCCCTGGACCCTGCAGCTATTCAGATCAATTACCTCAGACTCGGCTGTCATGTCTCGAGAGGAATAAAAGGATATGTTAATGGAAATCAATAAGACCCTTTTTAAGAATATTATCTTATCAATATAGTGCAATATTCCAAGATGTCTAAGGTCCTAACTTTAGAATACTATGGCTAATCAATTAAGTGTTCAATTATAACTAACTAGCTAATCTGCCTTATGATTGCATTAACTGTATGACCAAAATTGAACATTTCTTCTAGAATCTCTTATTTACAGTATCAAGTTATTTATCCTTATACTAAAGTAACAGGATGTTTGTGTGTCTGTGAGTTTGTTTGTAACGAAGGATCTCGCTAACCGCTGAACCGATCGGGTTCTCCTTAACAGGGTAGCTTCTCATAGGTCCCGGGAAGGTTTATAACTATTTTCATGGGGGTTGGGGTGGGACACCCCCCCCCCCAAATTCTTTTTTTAATTTTTCTTTTAAAATCTAAAATAAGAAATTGGGTTATCAAATTCGAATCTCCCCTCCTCAATTGCCCCTAGAGGCCTCTAGGGGCGTAGCCGATAGTTTACAATAATGGCTTTAATTGATATAATATAATGGTAATTTATAACAAGAATAGGTTAACTCGTGGTGTATAGAAGCCTACCTATTTGTGAAATACTACACTATAAATGAAAAATTAATTTATCTTCTTACACTTTTCCCTGTCTTATTAAATACAACATATTCCATTTACCTATCATTTTATTTCTGAAAACAGGACAGACTAGAATTCCTGAGCAAGAAATATGGCCGCCCACTGGAGGAATCCATCATGAAACAGTATGTCAACATCATTCGCAACGCCAAATCCTTCATCTATATTGAGAACCAATACTTCCTCGGCTCCGCATTTGCATGGATGGCGGATCAAGACGTCCTTTCACATCACGTCATCCCCATCGAGTTGGTTGAGAAAATTATCAACATGATGGAGCAGGGGAGTCCGTTCCATGTGTACGTGACAATACCCATGTACCCCGAGGGTGATCCTACCTCTGTGCCCAGTCAGGAAATTATATTCTGGCAGTACCGGACCATGCAGATGATGTACAAACGGCTGCACCGGGCCATTGAGCGGCTGGGACTGGATGCCAAGGCCACGGATTATCTCAGCTTTTATTGTCTCGGCAAGCGGGAGAGTCCGGACGAGGTTCCTGACGACCTCTGCCCGCCGGAGCCTGGTACACAGGCTGAGTTGGTGCGCAGGACCTTGCGGCACCCCATCTATGTTCATTCTAAGCTTATGATTGCAGACGATGAGTATTTTATCGTAGGCTCCGCCAATATCAACCAGCGGTCAATGGGTGGCAACAGGGACACTGAAATTTGTGTGGGTGGCTTTCAGCCCAACTGCCAGCACGATGGTAGCAACCCGCCGAACGGCGGCATACACACGTTCCGCGTAGCGCTCTGGTCCGCGCATCTTGGTGGTTATGACCCAGTTTATGAGAACCCTGGGACGACGGAGTGCCTGGAGAAAGTGCGCGAGGTAACGAGCGAGTTCTGGGAGGTGTACACGGCGGACGAGCCGACCCATAGTGACGTGCACATGATGCCTTACCCCCTGCTGGTGTCTGAGACCGGGGACCTGTCCCCGTACGACCCCCCATGGCATGTATTCCCCGACACGGAAGCTCCCGTCGTGGGGGCTAAGAGTGGACTTCTACCAGTGAAATTAACGACATAAATTTACAGTTATGTAATATTAAGCAATTTTTTTCAATAGATCATGTAAAATAAAACTTTTGATTGAAAGATAATTAGAAATACTCACATACAAGACAAAAGTTGTTTTCTTCTAAAAAGACCTTGGGCATTCTTCGTAATTCTGGAAAAAATAAACAGAACAGAGCAGCAAAGAATTGGGTAAAGATTTAAATGATAATTGGAATCACAAAAAATGTAAGGTATACCTATCTACATATTTAGGTTAGGTATATTTATCCGGAGATAGGTGTACGTAGATAGTTATACCTACAAACTTTAATTCTGAATATCAACACTGCCTTTTTTATAACTTTATAATAGCTTTATGATTACTTTAACATAGAATACCCTACTACAAAGTTTTTTTATCAGGGTATCTTACTTTTAAAACTAAATCTTTGAATGCACTGCTAGTTTATTTATTTACAAGAATACAAATTCCTCACAAAAGTTTATTCAAATTTAACATCAAATTTACCATCACAAACTTAGTATGGTAATTTTTAAGCTTTAATTATAAAAAGACACTTCTAATTATCCCACAAAAATGAAATTACTGCCTATTAATTTACAAAGAGTTAGATTTTAATTTTGCCTTGAGTAATCAATTTAAGTGCCTTGTAACTCATTTTTAAAAGCGAAGCTTTTCTATAATTAGGGTCGGTCCGTCAGTCCGTCCGTCCGTCCGTAACGGATAGCTTTTTTCGTTAATTTAGGCATGTTAGAATTGTCCTATCGATTTCAAATTTTGCATGGTGATTCCTTTAGCAGTTAGGTACGATTTAGAAAGCGTAGCAACTCAATAATCATTACCAAAATGTCCGTACGTCCATTTTAAACATGATGATTTTTTTTACTTTTTTAACATCAAATTTTTATGTGATCTAATTATCCGATTGATCTGATTTTTTGTATATTGATTCCTGGGACAACAAAGTATAATGTAATAAACGAAGCAACTCTATAATCAAGTCCTAAAAATGTAAGTATGTCCATAAACATTATCCTGTATCAAGCAGTTTTTTAACAAATTTACTCACAATTTTGCTTTGACTCTTATACATTTATATTAGGATTATTCAGTTCTGAAACTATACAAGTGTTAACGTCCGTTTGTCCTACCGTTTCAGTGCTTCGCTTTTATGGATGTTGTCATCCTTGTTATAATATGTTTCTTATTACTTTATTTTTTTTTAAATGCTTAAATTTACAGATTCAAACAAAACTTAATAATAATAAAAGTGAACTATTTATGAAGGGAATTTGTAGAGCCACTTAATCTAACAAATCTCTGGTGCTAATTTGATATTTTCAAACCCCTTTCTTGAATAGTCTACAATACAATTTGAATATAATGTTTCTTATAGTATCTCTTGAACTTGATTACGCGATTATTTCAATATTTTAACAATAAAACTTGTGAAATATATTTTAAGAATAATATAACAATAGATTCTATAAACCTAATGTACTTAAAAACAAATTTTATACATAATTTTATATCAAATTAATATTATATATGTATATGTGTAATTGTTAAAACACAAACCTAATAAATAACAAAGCTTTATATGTCACATTGACTACATAAAACGCTGTTCTTTTTTAGTACCGAAGCTACTCTATAATTCGAACTGTCCGTCTGATACAATATATTCACATACTTTCTATATCTTTGGTGTTTGGTTAGATTTTCAAAAAACGTTTTATGACCGTATCAAAATAAAATATTTTGCTGTTTAAGTGATTTTTGTGTTCAAAAATGAAATGTCAGGTAGCTTTTTATATTTGTTCTACACATTTCTCCATATCTTTGGTGTTATGGGTCCGATTTGCAATGTTTTTGAGGATAATATAAAAATTTCCCGTTGTTCCAGTATGTACCTATTTACTTTGACCGTGAACAAAATATAGACATACATGAAAAGCAAGGACGTCCAATGGGGGGTGGGGGATGATTGAAATTTTACCCTCCCCAAAAATTAAAAAGCTTGCACGTCCTTGCCTATATGATATAAAGATTACCACCCCCAACAAGTTTTACGCCAACAAAATATTTAATTTTCGGCAATTTTAAATGGAATTAATTGGCTGAATAGCAGCCAATGATAGCAATAATCCATCCTATGTTTATTTCCCGTGCCTTTAAATGGAAACCTCAAAAACCCAAGTAAATATTTACTGGCTATCAAAGACAGAATGTAAGATATGAGAGTTCGATTTTGTTTCGGGACATCTAAACGATGGTCACCAAAAAGTTTGTCGATCCGTCCGTCCGGTTTTCGTCAGTAACCATTTTTTAGTAGCGAAGCTACTCTATGATTTGAAATGTCCGTAAGAAACGTTTTGGGGGAAACATGATTTTCTCAGCACATATAGATAGACAGCTGAAATTTTTAATGAAGATTCCTAGATTTTTAAGTTTTCGTGATTTTCTCTATTCCATTTCAGGATTGACGGCTTAAATTATCAGAGATTTTCATATTCTACATTTTTCCATAGTTTTATTAATTGCGGTGCTAAATCAATTCCTAGATTTTTAGTTTAAAGATTGCGTGATTTTAAAGGTTTCTTGGTTTCCCTATTTTATCATGTTAAATGTTTATAGTATGACACTGCTTCAACATTTTGAGCTTCACTACTTATGGATGTTGCCATCCTTGTTTCTAAAACAATAAATTAAATTTAAAATTAAATTTGGAGTGTCGCAGGGATGTTTATTTTGACTTGCGATTTTTATTTTTGGTTTAAGAGACCATCTAAAAATGTTATGGTAAAACTTTGTTTCGAGTCATGACAAACAAGATACAAAACCACCTTTAAGAGTACAGCTATGCTTAAGTATCAAAAAATAAAAAATCCATTAAATTTCAATTATTTATATTTCCACAATAGGATAACACATTTTTTTTTATTATATTATTACAATAACATCTTTCCATTAGTATTCATTTAATTATTACAAAAAAAACTTAAATTTTTGGGTAATTAATTCTGAAAAAATTTGAATTATAATTTTGTGAATTCTATTAGGTATGCATCTTTAATCATAAAATTTTGCCAAAATAGCCATATCGCCAGTGGACATCCCTAAATCTCCACAAAAAATGTTTTATAGTTTTATCTCTTAGGTTAAGTTGAATAAGATTTTAGACAGTCCCGTAGGGTTAAAACCTAAATGTAATGGTGGTCTTTTGACTATATAACTAATTTAACTTTTTGTTTAAAATTATGAATTAAAAAGGGATCAAAATAGTGTTACCTACTGAAAAAAACCTGTTAATTTGTGTCTCCATATAAATGTATTATTGTAACATACATGCACTAAAAATCTATGGAAGATTTTACATGGCTTTTTAAAAATAAGTCTTAACTCCTGTCATTTTTTTAGAAAACTAAAATCAGAATTTTGTGATTTATTCAATCGAAAATTATTTACCTATACTACAAAAAATTCCCCTATCTCCTACTTGAATAAAACATTAAAATTAAATACAAGAACCCAAATATTAATTGTTTGAAGAAAAAATAATTCTCTGACCTTCACTTACATATTTAGTAGTAATCTAATCAAGTGTTTTTTTTTAACATAACATTACATTTGTAACAGATGTAAGGAAATTTAATTTAAAATGTGAATAACTGCAAAAAAAACTTTTTTAAAAATTTAAATTAAAGTTTGAAGCCATGTATAAATCACACATATAGATTAAAAAAACATTCTTAACTTGGCAATAAGTAGCATGTATGTACGTACAAGTTATCAATATACTGTATTACAGAGAAGCTTCGCTCCAAACGGACAGAGGAGAGCTTCGTTATGACTCAATAAACATGCGTACGACAAAATGGTACATGAACTATCATAGTATTCTTCTTTACTTTTTATTAATCAACAATATAAATTGAGGGATCCATAAAAGCCTATTATGCGTAATTAGTGTTAATTTTTAGTAAAAATAGTACCTAAGTAAGGGGGGGGGGGGGGGTTTAATGCAACCATCTCGTAATCAATGTAAAAATGGCACTTAGAATTCGAATTTGGATCTGAAATTTTGCATGAGTGATCCTTGGTAGGTCTATTTTCCCCAAATCGAAAAAAAAGTTGGAAAAGTAGCGGCTAACGGCTCATCCGTTTAGACATTTGTTGGGTATTTTCAAGCGAAATCCATCACGAAACCTCTCTCCACATAATGCTCTTTTCCGATTCAAAACGTTTTCAAACGGTTCTAGCCGGAAATTGCTGGTACTAGAAATCTAAAAAATGTTTTTTGTATCATTTCACATGATTTAAAGCAAAAATATGTTTCAAAAAGTTGATTTCTACGTAATTTATGAAGATTTGCCCTAAAAATAGCCAAAAAACGGCTAAACCGCTGAGCCGTTAGCCGTTACTTTTTCAACTTTTTTTTTCAATTTAGGGAAAATAGACCTACCAAGGATTACTCCTGCACAATTTCAGATCAAACTTCGAATTTTAAGTGCCATTTATACATTGATTACGAGATGGTTGCATTAACCCCCCCCCCCCCTTACGATAATTAAGACTTAGGTCCCCTTTAATATTGGTTCAAAAAATAAAGAGGAAATGTTACAAAAAAAATAAATGAGATTTTCAAATCGGCATGGAGATAATAGGTATGTGTTCTTAAGTGTGAATCTTTGCGTTTTATTTGTCAATAGTATGTGTGATGTCTTGTAAAAATTAATTTATGGCAAGGTAATAGCATCTGAACAGATTGATAACAATTAAAGCTTGCAATTTAATGCAACAAAACAATGCATTATGCTTCTTTTAATTTCAAAATGGAGGAAAACTAGAAATCTTCAGATGCTATATACATCCCATTTTTTTAGTCATGTCAAAAATGTACAAAGATTTTTAGTTTGAAATAATCATTAAATTTTAGTATTTATGAAGCAAGAAAGAAAAAAACTAGTTTCTTGTACTGATAAAAATGATAAGCTAAAAAGACATGAAATTTAGTGATTATTAAAATATCTTTGTTTAAAATAGTCATTATAAAGTAAGTAAAAGTTAGATAAATTTCAGTCTAAAAAAAAAATAAAAAAGGTCCTTTGTAGTTAAGTGTAAATTTGACAAAAATCGCCAAAAATTCAAATAAAAACCTTACTATATAAAACATATACACATAAAATTGGAAGTTTGAACGCAGAGCTGAATGAATATTTTTATATATCTACAAAAAGTTTGGATTAAAAAAAAACTTAGTATTAAACACAGTTGGATAATAATTTTATCACTAAAATGATTTTAAAAAAACAATGGTTTTTTTGTCAAAATTTTGGTCATAATAATGTTATATGGAGGGGTGATGTAGTAATGAGGGGTAAATCAATCAATCAATCTTCTTCAGTAAAATTATTTCTATAATATTTATCACATTTAAAAAAAAACAACGCGTTAAGATCTTAAAATTTAGCTGCTATTGTATTTTTTATGCTTTTTTCATCACTTGAATTTGGCTAGCTATATCACTAAAAATCACTTTTTAAATTTTAAAACATCCATCACTTTATTATTTTAATAAGTCAAATTTTGCAAAGCGTCCAATAGGCAAAGGAGAAGTTGTGATTTCACCACACAGCAATCGTACAAAGCGTACACTGATAAAAAGCGTACATAACGTACAAAGAGTGTAGTAGGTCAGAAATATTTACAATCGTTTGTCTGGGGAAGATTTGTCTAGGGGGAAAAAAGTCCCCCTACGTCTCTCCCAGCCCTGGTCAGGTCAAAATTTTGATAGTTTGTGTTTTCCCCTTCCTTGTTGTTGTCCATTGGTACCTCCTGCTTGTTTGTTAGTTGAGAGAGTCAGCTGCCTGAATTCTAGGAAACATCTTGTCCAAGTCATGTTGAGATAGCCCTGAAACGATAGATAATTAGATTGTATCCCAAAATCACGGATCTTAAGGGATAAGACCATGGACGATATATTATTGCACATCATCAATGATGTATACAAAATTAACTCTTCTGAAGATTAAAATTTCTGGTTGAAAAGTCTAAACACTGAATGTTTTAAGTAAACCAATTAATTAGGATTCAATAAAGTATCCATTGTATTTTATAGCCAAAATGTTCCGTTGTTTCCGATGTCCAATAAGACATTAAATTTAATTTCCACTAGCATTTTCAGTGGCGGCCGTACAGAAGTATCTTTGATACAGAGTAGCTGCGATAGCTGATTGTTATTGACGTATTCAAACATATAGAAAAGATTTGCATCCTAAATCATGCATCTAAAACGTATTAGTGTGTAAATTCGCAGAAACTAGTTTAACTAATCACTTAATAGTTATGTAATCTGTTACTTTTAATACTTTAAGACACATTTATTTTTTTAAAGTTACATCTCATTTTATTCATCTTTTTTTATGTCGGTCCTCTTTTAGTAGCGAAGATTATCTATAATACAAAGTAGAACGATGTGTCTGTCCGTCTGTCCGATCTCGGTAACCACTGAACCGATCGGATTTTACTCTTCAGGGAATATATCTACTGGTCCTGTAATAACCTCAATAACCTCATGGGACAAAGTCCCTAGAGGCTAGGAGCGAAGCCGCTAGTAATCAATAAAGGGCTTGGCAGTCCGTCCGTACACATGCCAGATTTTGTAGCTTAATAAAATGAGATTTTCTCAGCTGCTATTTAAGATAAATGTTTGATGTATCGACAATATACTTAAATAATTAAGCAGGCACATTTCCTGACACAAAGGATTAAATTAACATTTTTGTTAAATTTTAAAAACGTAGAGGTAAGCTTTTGTAAATTTTTGTCACCCTTGTTTTATAACATAAAAATATATATATTATAAATATGAGACCAAAATAATAATAATTTGTATCATATTACCTATCAAGAAATCATTAATAACTTTGTATTAATATTAATATTAGAAGCGCAACTACATTCATTCAGTTGGTCTGAATAAACATTGAATGTGTCAGCGAGTTGTTTTAGACAGACGGTTCGTTAGTAAGATAATCTAATCCTTTAATCAACAAAAATAATAAACATATCTTTTTTTTGTATAGGTAGGTACAAAATACGGATTTTTTAAAAGAAAATCAAAAAATTTGGAACATCAATCTCAAAAGCCAAATTGAGAATTGGTACAATAATTTCTAATTGAACCTTTTCTTATACCGCAAAGAAAAATCATGTCATCCAATATTTTATAAAAAAAAGTTTATAAAACCGTACAAGAAAATTATACCAATTAAAGGCCAGTCTTAATATGAAGGCGGGAGGGGATATTGGACTGTAAATTTTACTAAAAACTTGATTGATTGGTTCAAGCTATCAGTGTCCATACTGCTCTACCACTAACCAAAGCTACTCTAAACATGTTGTAACAAAGGTTCTTATCATAAAACAGACAACATATTGAATGATGTAAAACAAAATAACCTATTCAGTCAGTACACAAAAATTATTGATGGAAATGCTTGGACATTACAAGTTTGGAACAAAATTAATTAAATGTACCCAAAGATTTTAAACCAACGAATAGGATAACGGGGGTTTGAAAACTTTGGGTAAGAGTATAATTTACAGTCCAATGTCCCCTTCTTCCCTGTAAGTATGTTACCTCCTGTCTTTATACTGAAGGTAGTCCTTGATAGATTTGGGTAGATTCAGTTTCTCGAGGTAGCCTTGTTCAATGCGGGACTTGGTCACTTGCTGACGTATCACTCGTCGACATAAGTCCATCAGAGGCAGAGGTTCAGCTATAAATAGTCAATATTAGAATCATTTGGACTGTATGCATGTTTTGTACCGAATCTACGCTATAATTCAAAATGTCCGTCCATCATTAAGCAACAAAATAAGGAAAATGGGATTTTCTTCTCTGCTGTACAAGATATACAGATGAAATTTTTAGTGTATATTCCCTTATTTACGTCGGCATAAATCCAGTAGAGGCACAGGTTCGGGCAAAGAGGCATTACAAAGACAAAAAGGAAGACCAACAAGAAAAGCAAGATATGTAGACAAGATTCTTAACCGTAACAAGGGTGAAAATATTCATAAGTAGCGAAGCCCAAAATGAAAACAAATTATTATATAACAACGCAATTGACAAACAGGTAGACGAACAAAGCCATGGATTGAGAAGTTCAGCATAATTCAGACATCAAGCTTTAATAACATGACATCCGTACGCACAATCACATACAAAGTAAGTTAGAGTAGCTATTCGACGAAAAACTATACTTACGATCTAGTCCATTGATGTACTTGAGGGTAATTTCACAGTGTCCCCAGACGGCGGACACGATGATGTGCAGCTTGTGCCCCCTGAGGCCCCTGTGCGCCACGCCCAGGTACTGTCCGTCAACTATGAAGGATAAGGTACCCTCGTCCATGTCAAGAACAACTAAATAAACAATATTTAAGTAAAATTGGTAGTTCTACGAAGAGTATCTAATAAGTTAAGCTACTTAAAAAGGAAAATATTACAGGTTCAAATAGATTCCATCCACAAATATAACCAGTTCTAAAACCCTATGGGGTATCTTATAGTGACAGTTACCTTAATTAGCCTAACGTAACCAGAAAAAGGGGTCTTTGGATACATAAATCAACGAATATATACTATAATTTTAATTTCTTTACATTTTTGGACCTAAACAAAAAGGTAAACACAAATATTAGGTATTTAAGTGTAGCTGAGCTAGTTAAAAAAAAAACGGTGAAGGTACCTAATAATTTATCTGGAACTACGAAAGTTTCTTCGGCTGACAATCCGCGGGGGTAGGTCTCCCCTGTTTGATTCTTACTATCGTGATACATCTACAAATATAAATATTTTAATTTTCAAGGGGTAGGTCTCCCCTGTTTGATTCTTTCTATCGTGATACATCTAAAAATATAAATATATTAATTTTCAAGGGGTAGGTCTCCAGTGTTTCATATAAAATCTAAAATTTATGATAAAAAGTAGTGGGGATTTTCTGCTTTTAACAAAAAATCTCGAAAAATATTTTCTTCAGGAACCTAGGTTTACGTTTTGGTGTAGTTTTAGGCTATTTCACTTAAATCAAATGCTAGAAGTGAATGAGCTAGTCATAAATAAAGCGATCCAGAACTAATTCATTTATTTCAAATCATGTGGTTAACATCTATCCTTACATAAATGTAACAGGATGTCTAACTGTCTGTGTCTGTATGAACAGTGGGATCTTGCTAACCACTGAACCTTTACAGTGAAGCTTCTCATATGTCCGGGGAAAGTTAAAACTTTTTTGTTAGACGGTACCACTATCTTCCAAAGTGAAATCATCCCTAAAAAACAAGGGGGGGGGGGGGGAAGTTTTGCCACTTTCGCGTAATCCGTGATTATTAGGCTAGGTATTGAAGTGAGACTATAGGTTATATGGGATAAAAGTTTACTTTTGGGTAGTACTTCACGTATATCTAATCATTTTTTGGATAGGTCTCCAGGTTCAGGTGCTGCAGGCTGGAAGGTGGTTTCTGGACAGGTAAAAAAAAAAAAAATTTTTGTTTGAAGAGTTAGAGATCAAATTATTAAACAAAATATGCATCTTTATGGATATTATTGACATATAAGAAGAAAAAATTAAAATCGGCCTCCAGGTTCAAGTGCTGCAGGCCTCCAGGTCCACTCTGGACAGGTAAAAAAACAAGTTTTTTATTTGAAGAGTTAGAGGTCAACTTATAAAACAGAATATGCATATTTTTTTATATTATTGACATATTTAAAGAAAAAATTAAAATCGGCCTCCAGGTTTAGGTGCTGCAGGCCTCCAGGTCCACTCTGGACAGGTAAAAAAACAAGTTTTTTATTTGAAGAGTTAGAGGTCAACTTATAAAACAGAATATGCATATTTTTTGATATTATTGACATATTTGAAGAAAAAATTAAAATCGGCCTCCAGGTTCAGGTGCTGCAGGCCTACAAATCCACTCTGGACAGGTAAAAAAAAAACAAGTTTTTTTATTTGAAGAGTTAGAGGTCAACTTATTAAACAGAATATGCATCTTTATGTATATTATTGAAATATCAGAGAAAAAATTAAAATCGGCCTCCAGGTTCAAGTGCTGCAGGCCTCCAGGTCCACTCTGGACAGGTAAAAAACAAGTTTTTTATTTGAAGAGTTAGAGGTCAACTTATAAAACAGAATATGCATATTTCTTTATATTATTGACATATTTGAAGAAAAAATTAAAATCGGCCTCCAGGTTCAGGTGCTGCAGGCCTCCAGGTCCGCTCTGGACAGGTAAAAAAACAAGTTTTTTTTATTTGAAGAGTTAGAGGTCAACTTATAAAACAGAATATGCATATTTTTTGATATTATTGACATATATAAAGAAAAAAATAAAATCGGCCTCCAGGTTTAGGTGCTGCAGGCCTCCAGGTCCACTCTGGACAGGTAAAAAAACAAGTTTTTTATTTGAAGAGTTAGAGGTCAACTTATAAAACAGAATATGCATCCTTTTGGATATTATTGACATATAAGAAGAAAAATTAAAATCGACCTCCAGGTTCAGGTGCTGCAGGCCTCCAGGTCCACTCTGGACAGGTAAAAAATCAAATTTTTTATTTGAAGAGTTAGAGGTCAACTTATAAAACAGAATATGCATATTTTTTTTATATTATGGACATATTTGAAGAAAAAATTAAAATCGGCCTCCAGGTTCAGGTGCTGCAGGCCTCAAGGTCAACTCAGGACGGGTAAAAAAATAAAAAAATTTATTTGAAGAGTTAGAGGTCAACTTATAAAACAGAATATGCATTTTTTTGTTATTATTGACATATTTGAAGAAAAAATTTAAATTGGCCTCCAGGTTCACGTGCTGCAGGCCTTCAGGTGCACTCTGGGCAGGTAAAACAATCATTTTTTTTTATTTGAAGAGTTAGAGGTCAGTTTTTAAAACAACATTAGCATTTTTTTAGATGTTACATGTATATTTGAAGAAAAAAAAATAAAATTGGCGTACAGGTTCAGGTGCTGCAGGCTTCCAGGTGAACTTTAGAGACTATTTTCAGGTATATTTCCTATTTATTTGATTTCCCCCCTACTTTTTATTCTATTCTATATTTATTTAAACCTGGTAGTTATCATATTCATTGAAACTTTTTGACTGCTGTTGGCCATTGGCCAGGTAAATATCAAGGTAATTTTTGAATTTAGAGGAAAGGTATGTATTTAAAAAATGGTTAAAAAAGATGCATTTTCTGTTTTGTAAGTTGTCCTCTAACTCTTCAAATAAAAAATTTGATTTTTTACCTGTCCAGAGTGGACCTGGAGGCCTGCAGCACCTGAACCTGGGGGCTGATTTTAATTTTTTTCTTCAAAAATATCAATAATACAAAAAAAAGATGCATAGGTATTCTGTTTTATAAGTTGACCTCTAACTCTTCAAATTAAAAAAAATATTTTTTTACCTGTCCAGAGTGGACCTGGAGGCCAGCAGCACCTGAACCTGGAGGCCGATTTTAATGTTTTCTTCAAATATGTCAATAATATCCAAAAATATGCATATTCTGTTTTATAAGTTGACCTCTAACTCTTCAAATAAAAAACTTGTTTTTTTTTACCTGTCCAGAGTGGAACTGGATGCCTGCAGCACCTGAACCTGGAGGCCGATTTTAATTTTTTCTTCAAATATGTCAATAATATTAAAAGATATGCATATTCTGTTTTATGAGTTGACCTCTAACTCTTCAAATAAAAAACTTGTTTTTTTACCTGTCCAGAGTGGACCTGGAGGCCTGCAGCACTTGAACCTGGAGGCCGATTTTAATTTTTTCTTCAAATTTGTCAATAATATTAAAAAATATGCATATTCTGTTTTATAAGTTGACCTCTAACTCTTCAAATAAAAAACTTGTTTTTTTTACCTGTCCAGAGTGGACCTGGAGGCCTGCAGCACTTGAACCTGGAGGCCGATTTTTATTTTTTCTTCAAAAATGTCAATAATATAAAAAAAGATGCATATTCTGTTTTATAAGTTGACCTCTAACTCTTCAAATAAAAAACTTGTTTTTTTACCTGTCCAGAGTGGACCTGGAGGCCTGCAGCACTTGAACCTGGAGGCCGATTTTTATTTTTTCTTCAAAAATGTCAATAATATAAAAAAAGATGCATATTCTGTTTTATAAGTTGACCTCTAACTCTTCAAATAAAAAACTTGTTTTTTTACCTGTCCAGAGTGGACCTGGAGGCCTGCAGCACCTGAACCTGGGGGCTGATTTTAATTTTTTTCTTCAAAAATATCAATAATACAAAAAAAAGATGCATAGGTATTCTGTTTTATAAGTTGACCTCTAACTCTTCAAATTAAAAAAAATATTTTTTTACCTGTCCAGAGTGGACCTGGAGGCCAGCAGCACCTGAACCTGGAGGCCGATTTTAATTTTTTCTTCAAATTTGTCAATAATATTAAAAAATATGCATATTCTGTTTTATAAGTTGACCTCTAACTCTTCAAATAAAAAACTTGTTTTTTTACCTGTCCAGAGTGGACCTGGAGGCCTGCAGCACTTGAACCTGGAGGCCGATTTTTATTTTTTCTTCAAAAATGTCAATAATATAAAAAAAGATGCATATTCTGTTTTATAAGTTGACCTCTAACTCTTCAAATTAAAAAAAATATTTTTTTACCTGTCCAGAGTGGACCTGGAGGCCAGCAGCACCTGAACCTGGAGGCCGATTTTAATGTTTTCTTCAAATATGTCAATAATATCAAAAAATATGCATATTCTGTTTTATAAGTTGACCTCTAACTCTTCAAATAAAAAACTTGTTTTTTTACCTGTCCAGAGTGGAACTGGATGCCTGCAGCACCTGAACCTGGAGGCCGATTTTAATTTTTTCTTCAAATATGTCAATAATATTAAAAGATATGCATATTCTGTTTTATAAGTTGACCTCTAACTCTTCAAATAAAAAACTTGTTTTTTTTTACCTGTCCAGAGTGGAACTGGATGCCTGCAGCACCTGAACCTGGAGGCCGATTTTAATTTTTTCTTCAAATATGTCAATAATATTAAAAGATATGCATATTCTGTTTTATAAGTTGACCTCTAACTCTTCAAATAAAAAACTTGTTTTTTTACCTGTCCAGAGTGGACCTGGAGGCCTGCAGCACTTGAACCTGGAGGCCGATTTTAATTTTTTCTTCAAATTTGTCAATAATATTAAAAAATATGCATATTCTGTTTTATAAGTTGACCTCTAACTCTTCAAATAAAAAACTTGTTTTTTACCTGTCCAGAGTGGACCTGGAGGCCTGCAGCACTTGAACCTGGAGGCCGATTTTTATTTTTTCTTCAAAAATGTCAATAATATAAAAAAAGATGCATATTCTGTTTTATAAGTTGACCTCTAACTCTTCAAATTAAAAAAAAATATTTTTTTACCTGTCCAGAGTGGACCTGGAGGCCAGCAGCACCTGAACCTGGAGGCCGATTTTAATGTTTTCTTCAAATATGTCAATAATATAAAAAAATATGCATATTCTGTTTTATAAGTTGACCTCTAACTCTTCAAATAAAAAACTTGTTTTTTTACCTGTCCAGAGTGGAACTGGATGCCTGCAGCACCTGAACCTGGAGGCCGATTTTAATTTTTTCTTCAAATATGTCAATAATATTAAAAGATATGCATATTCTGTTTTATAAGTTGACCTCTAACTCTTCAAATAAAAAACTTGTTTTTTTACCTGTCCAGAGTGGACCTGGAGGCCTGCAGCACTTGAACCTGGAGGCCGATTTTAATTTTTTCTTCAAATTTGTCAATAATATTAAAAAATATGCATATTCTGTTTTATAAGTTGACCTCTAACTCTTCAAATAAAAAACTTGTTTTTTTACCTGTCCAGAGTGGACCTGGAGGCCTGCAGCACTTGAACCTGGAGGCCGATTTTTATTTTTTCTTCAAAAATGTCAATAATATAAAAAAAGATGCATATTCTGTTTTATAAGTTGACCTCTAACTCTTCAAATTAAAAAAAATATTTTTTTACCTGTCCAGAGTGGACCTGGAGGCCAGCAGCACCTGAACCTGGAGGCCGATTTTAATGTTTTCTTCAAATATGTCAATAATATCAAAAAATATGCATATTCTGTTTTATAAGTTGACCTCTAACTCTTCAAATAAAAAACTTGTTTTTTTACCTGTCCAGAGTGGAACTGGATGCCTGCAGCACCTGAACCTGGAGGCCGATTTTAATTTTTTCTTCAAATATGTCAATAATATTAAAAGATATGCATATTCTGTTTTATAAGTTGACCTCTAACTCTTCAAATAAAAAACTTGTTTTTTTACCTGTCCAGAGTGGACCTGGAGGCCTGCAGCACTTGAACCTGGAGGCCGATTTTAATTTTTTCTTCAAATTTGTCAATAATATTAAAAAATATGCATATTCTGTTTTATAAGTTGACCTCTAACTCTTCAAATAAAAAACTTGTTTTTTTACCTGTCCAGAGTGGACCTGGAGGCCTGCAGCACTTGAACCTGGAGGCCGATTTTTATTTTTTCTTCAAAAATGTCAATAATATAAAAAAAGATGCATATTCTGTTTTATAAGTTGACCTCTAACTCTTCAAATAAAAAATTTGATTTTTACCTGTCCAGAGTTGACCTGGAGGCCTGCAGCACCTGAACCTGGAGGCCGATTTTAATTTTTTCTTCTCATATGTCAATAATATCCATAAAGATGCATATTTTGTTTAATAATTTGATCTCTAACTCTTCAAACAAAAATTTTAAATTTTTTTTACCTGTCCAGAAACCACCTTCCAGCCTGCAGCACCTGAACCTGGAGACCTATCCAAAAAATGATTAAATATACGTGAAGTACTACCCAAAAGTAAACTTTTATCCCAAATAACCTATAGTCTCACATCAATACCTAGCCTAATAATCACGGATTACGCGAAAGTGGCAAAACTTCCCCCCCCCCTTACTACCACCCCAATTTTTTTATAAACCAATAATGTAAAGTGTAGGGTCGACTATATCATATGCCTCTAGGGGCGTAGCTGCTCCAGTAAAATAAAATAAAATGTAGCTTACCTTATTTCTAGTGAGATCCCAACCCCAAGAGTGCTCATTGTTACCAATTAATGACTGAAATAAAAACAAGATTGGTATCCAGAAAAACTTAAACCTTTCTTTAGTTGTGAAAGGCTACTTCCTCCCTTATGTAAGAACATAAACTAGAATGTATATTTGTATATGACTACTTAAAGAGGATGAAAAATGGAAAGTTATAGGATTGATTCTTGTTTTATTGTCCCAAAGGAGCCAAAGGCCGACAAATCTAGGACTAAATATTTGATTTATTTTGTTCTTTTCAAAAAAAAATTGCATTTAAATCGACACAAATTCGCAGTAATACAGGAAATTAAAAACAAACAGATTTTTTAGTTTCAAAATTGTTGAAAATCAAATAAATAGGTCCCAACAAATAAGCTCGAAACTTTAAAGTTTGGTTTAAGAGGTCGTTGAACATTTAGAACATTTAATTCTGGGGAAAAAACTTCATCAAAGCCTACCTGGTAGCCAACAGAATGTAACGGTGCTTCGGCGGTTGCGACGCCGACAACAGCGTGAGTTCCCCGTTGCTTTGTAGACCAGGTCAACTCCATCACATGTAGGCCGCGCTCATAACCAACCTTTTGGCGTGTCCAGTTTTTAGCGACATATTCATTTATACACATTTGTTATAATGATTTTTAAAAGAATGTCTCTCTAACTTTACTGAAAGATCTTAATAACTTCTAAAAAAGATGCAAGTATAGGATCGATCACCCCACCCCGAAATCTATAAGTGCACTTAAAGGCATCTGCGGACATAGCCGCTAGTTGTTGCATCTTCAAGATTACATAATAAAGAGGGTAGAATAGTTATTTCTCGCATCGTATTATAAACGGCTTTCCGCGGATATAGAATGTACAATTATAAGATTAAAACCAGTTTTTTAGCCCCTTCGGCACCTCGGGGCTAAAAAACTGGTTTTAATCTTATGATTGTACATTTTTATATTCGCAGAAAGCTGTATATAGTACGTTGCTAGACATAGTTTTTTCGTATGGATGAGAACCGGTTCCTATCCACCGGATTCGAATGAATACGAGAAATAATCATCTTGTAAGATAAAATTAGATTATGATAATCTAATATTTAAAATCGGGAAAGAAATTGATTATTTTGCCTAAATCTATAGATAAAACATTGCGAAATTAATGATGCTAAATAATTTTAGACTTCTCTTTTTGGAAAGAGTCTATTGTAATTGTAATAGGCAAATTACGTATTAAAAACAGAAAATCAATACTGTAAGTAAAAGATGTTTTAATGCTGAAAAATCTTCAGAAATGCGTAGATATAAAAAAAAACATCTTCAGAAATACGTAGGTATCAAGAAAAAAAATACGGTATGCGCACATGATTTTGTCACAAAAAAGAACTGGACTTTCCTTTGAGCGTATGCAGTCTGTGCTCTGTGCTACAGGGTGTCGGTGGAATGTGAGCTTATCATCCTCCTTCACAAATATGTTCAGAGATCTGTCCTCAGAGTTCCACGCGTGCTTCACCTACACAAATTATAATAGGAAGTAGAGTATTTATAGGAGGTAGTTCCATGAAATATATCTTGCCTACACAGGAAATATAAGGGGTAGTACCATGAAATTATAATATATCAAACCTAAAGAGAATATATTTGGGAGGCAGTTGCAAGAAATATATCTAACCAACACAGAATATATTTAGGAAGTAGTTCCATGAAATATATCTTGCCTACACAGGAAATATAAAGGGTAGTACCATGAAATTATAATATATCAAACCTAGAGAATATATTTGGGAGGCAGTTGCAAGAAATATATCTAACCCACACAGAATATATTTAGGAAGTAGTTCCATGAAATATATCTTGCCTACACAGGAAATATAAAGGGTAGTACCATAAAATTATAATATATCAAACCTAAAGAGAATATATTTGGGAGGCAGTTGCAAGAAATATATCTAACCCACACAGAATATATTTAGGAAGTAGTTCCATGAAATATATCTTGCCTACACAGGAAATATAAAGGGTAGTACCATAAAATTATAATATATCAAACCTAAAGAGAATATATTTGGGAGGCAGTTGCAAGAAATATATCTAACCCACACAGAATATATTTGGGAAGTAGTTCCATGAAATATATCTTGCCTACACAGGAAATATAAAGGGTAGTACCATAAAATTATAATATATCAAACCTAAAGAGAATATATTTGAAAGGTAGTTGCAAGAAATATATCTAACCCACACAGAATATATTTAGGAAGTAGTTCCATGAAATATATCTTGCCTACACAGGAAATATAAGGGGTAGTACCATGAAATTATAATATATCAAACCTAAAGAGAATATATTTGAAAGGTAGTTGCAAGAAATATATCTAACCCACACAGAATATATTTAGGAAGCAGTTCCATGAAATATATCTTGCCTACACAGGAAATATAAGGGGAAGTACCATAAAATTATAATATATCTATTCTAAACAGAATATATTTTGAAGGTAGTTGCAAGAAATATATCTAACCCACACAGAATATATTTAGGAAGCAGTTCCATGAAATATATCTTGCCTACACAGGAATTATAAAGGGTAGTACCATAAAATTATAATATATCAAACCTAAAGAGAATATATTTGAAAGGTAGTTGCAAGAAATATATCTAACCAACACAAAATATATTTAGGAAGCAGTTCCATGAAATATATCTTGCCTACACAGGAATTATAAAGGGTAGTACCATAAAATTATTATATATCTAACCTACACAGATTATATTTAGAAGTTTGTTAAATGAAAATATCTGACAAACACAGGATATATATTTAGGGGTAAGTTCTATGAAATATATCTTTCATTACATAAAAGCTACTATGAAGTTCAATAGGTTAGATAACAGCTCTGTCAGATTAGGATAGTATAATCTACAGTCCAACGTTCCTTACCTCCCTGTTAGGATAAATGATCAAGAGAAAAATTATCATTGTTTTCAGTTTAGACTAATTTGTGTACTTTTTCATTTGGAGGGAAAGATTTGCCTACTTCCTTTTAGTGGAGGTTGAAGGACAAAAGCAATTTGATTTAAAAGATTACCTGTACATCCTTTGAAACCGGGGGCATGTCAAGCAACATCTCCAGCCGTGGGGGCATCTTTTGTTCCCCGATATTCGGGCCCTTACCCTTGCACGAGTGGGACCGGGACGTGCCGTGGCCGTTGGGAGTCGCGTGGCGTATGCTGCGAGACGAAATGTTTCCGCCCATACTGCTGCTTCTGGTGGTGGTGGAGGTGGCCCCGCCGCTGACTTTTGGTGTTGTTCTTGTTGTTGAGAGCGTTTTCAAGCCGCCTCTGCTGGGTTAGGTCTTAACTAGGTACACCGGTCAAGATTGTCATCTTTGCCAGGGTTTTTAACTGCTCCATAGGCCTGAAAATATAAACTTTTATTAGCTCCAAATATAACAAGGACGCTTAATCCCCAAAAAGAGAGATATAAACTGTATAATAAAAGCAGCTACCAAGAAGCGGACTGCCTATGAAATGCCAATAATTTAAACATCCAACTTCAATAGCAGCTGAGATAACCTTGTTTTTATCAATTGACATATAGACAAACTACACAAAGTTTTAGAGTAGCTGCGCTCATAAAAATGATTTAAATTCATGGTTGATTAGGCTGCTTTTATTTGTTTCATTTGGATTAGAAATGTGATTTTAGTTTTAAAAGCAGAATCTTTTATTATGCGATTGAACTATCCATACCCTCCCTCCATCTTAAAAAATGACTTCCAATCTAATTACTATCCTTCCGATACACTAACCCTACGGAGTTTACTTAAAACAAAAAACTTGATCTTTTCTAAGAATTTATCGTTAAATATTAAAATAAGAAGGGATGAGTAATATATGGAGCATCAGTGATTTAAGAGATTTTCACGTTTTATTGAATAAACAAAGAAATAAAATCACAGTTAAAGGGTAAGCGTGAATGTAATTTTTGTTTAAAAAAGGAAAAATTAAGGATTTTTAGAGATCAAAATAGTTTGCTTTTATGCATATAAAATATTATATTTTATTGTTTTAAGGCAAGATTATTTAACTTCCTTCCCTTCATTTCTACTTTTCTACCCAAAAAAGGAACAACCAATCTAAATATTGTACATAAAAATAAAAATCTTTATATATTTTGTCTTTATAATGATTTTTTTTAAAATTCAAAGCGAGATGATATACCTAGCTAAATATTTGGTTTTCAAGATGATAAACAAATTCATGTTTATTTTTACTCATTTCATGAAAGACCAAAGATACCATACAGAAGGTGTATAAAATCAAAGAACCCTCAACTAAAGATAAAATCTTAATAACTAATTTTAATGATAAACAGCCAGACCTAAAGGAAAGAGCTGCTGTATATAAAAAAATGAGATTTTAAAGAATATATTATATTTTCATTTTTGAAAAATTGATGTACATTATAATGAATTCAGTAAGAAATTTCAGATATACAGTAAGTAACATCCCAAACAGACACACACACCCTAATACACACACAAAAACACATACCATCTCACATACACACACACACACAAACACGTACTCAGACATGCTGCAGCTTTCTTTTTCCCTCCGGTTTTGGTTTCACAAGATAAGTTTTCAGGGAGAAAATGGACAATGGCGATTAAATTAATCTTAACCCCAGTTCTAACCCCAAATGGTTATTGGCTTGTAAAAGCAAAATTTTACATAAAAATTGTTAGAAGATTGATTTGACATCCATTGTCTTATCCTATATCCCTGAAAGTTCGTATTTTAGTGGATGTTGGTTCAATGCCCCCACAGCAGAAGATTCTCTGCGCGCTCACACGCACACGCGCGCTAGCTAGAGATTCATGGAGATGGGGAGATGTATTTTGAAAAACAAATAAAAAATTTTGATTTTGATTAGCAGTAACATTTTAAACGTAAGAAGAAGGAAATGGTGAAATGCATTTGCTTACAAGCGGGTGTAATTTGTTATGCACAGTTTAGGGCTTACTGACAAAAGTCGTCCTTAAAAAAGTATATTGCATTTAATAATATGTAACTACTTCTGCTATATCAGGCATATGACATAGAGAATGTCTCTGCCTTTTTACAGGCACTTCTTGATGGCACATTTTAGGATTTGCAAAGTAAAGTCGCGCTTAAAAGGGTTACAAAGATATAGCAAACATTGAGCTTTTCAAAGAAGCTTGATCTATGTATTAGGGTGGTTTTAGGCTTCAGAGCCCTTAAGAACTAGAAACAAAGCCACTAGTATTATCATAATAGTCTATCATTTAAGAGAGAATACGTCCATATCCCTTGCTTCTAACCAGCTGACTTGGAGATAGATTATAAGAGAAAATACGTCCCTATCCCTTGCTTCTAACCAGCTGACTTGGAGATAAGATTAAAAGAGAAAATACATCCCTATCCCTTGCTTCTAACCAACTGACTTGGAGAAAAGATTAAAAGAGAAAATACGTCCCTATCCCTTGCTTCTAACCAGCTGACTTAGAGAAACGATTAAAAGAAGAGCGCAATATATTCAAAATCGAGCGTCGTAATAGCATTTTCTATGTATAAAGCTGTTTGTTTACAAATCAAAAACTCAGAGATCTTAAGGGATAAGACAATGAAAGATAAATTGATGTACATCCCTCATAAGGATAAAAACTCTTTGGTAGATAAAAATCATTGGTGGTGATGTTTAGACACTACCCAATCAAAATTTCATAACAATAAAAGAACGCGTTTATAAAACATTGGGACCAGTATAATTTACAGTCCAATATATTCTTCCTCTACAATTTAAAAAATGCTATTTTATTTGTCCGCCCAACTAATTTATATGCTGTCTATTTCCCATCTCTTAAACATGCCTCACAAATTAGCGAGGAGAAAATTATAAGAATGTTGCATAAATATTTACATTCCTTAAATCAATGCATTTTTATAATAAAAACTCATAAGAAGCAAGAGAGTTTTAAATTGATATGACAATTTTATCAGGTTTAAAGAGGTTACTGACAAATACATTGTAAAATAAATAACAAAAAAAAACAATAACCTTTATTTTAAAGTCTTATAAATGCATATATGTTCATGTTATTATATTTTAAACAAAAAAGGGCAGAGTCCCACAAAATTATTTGGGTTGGGGAGGTAAATATTTTCCTGTGACTCTGTGACCATACATCAAAATAGCTTAAAACCTGCCCTGGATCAATACTAAGCTTTCATGAAAAAATCCCAATCCCGTCGTTTTTAAGAAATATATCCAGTCTTTTTATTACATACATGGGAAGGTTGAAAATGTAAAACAATACTTTTTGTTAAGCATATAAAATGTCTAAAAGTCAACGTGTTTTAAAAAGTGGATTTTCGGTAAAACAAAGCAATATATAAAACTACAGGGCTATGGTAACAATAAAATATAAATTATCTTTAATAAGATAAAAAGTATTTATTGCAGTGAGTTTAGGGCTGACGCATATTTCGAGAGTCCAGAATCAAGTAGTTATTACTTTTGATTGAAACAAGGATTCTAGGCTAAGACATTCCCCCTACTATCACTATTAATATTATGTGCCAGATTAAGCAGTAAGTATTATCTTAACGTCTCTAGTGTGACGCGGTGTAGTCCAGATTCGAACCTGACACCTCGCCGACATCTTCAATGGTAAAAAAACTTAATCTTAAGATAATAACTAATGCAGAATGCAAACAGAGTACCCAAAGTTTTAGACAAACTTATAATTTACAGTCCTATGTCCCCTTTCTCCCTGATTAAAACCTAAATAACCGTGGTCAATGAAAATACAATAGCCTTTTTATATAAACAAAAAACAATAACATCCATTAGTAGCGAAGCTCTTAAATATACCTAGAATTAAGAACAGCAAAGCAAATGGAAGAAAAAAAACAGAGACTAACATGTAAAGTTTAGATACTTAATGTTCATAAGATTCTCTATTTCAGCAGTTTATCTTGAACCATCAGAACATTACCGAGTGACTGACGGACCAAGAAAAGGGGGGGGGGGGGTTAATGCAACCATCTCGTAATCAGTGAGCAAATGGCACTTACAATTCGAATTTCGATCTGAAATTTTGCATGAGTAATCCTTGGTAGGTCTATTTTCCCTAAATCGAACAAAAAGTTGAAAAAGTAACGGCTAACGGCTCAGCCGTTTAGCCGTTTTTTGGCTATTTTATCTGCCATAAATTATTTAGGAATCAACTTTTTAAAACATATTTTTGCTTTAAATCATGTGAAATGATACAAAAAAACATTTTTAGATTTCTAGTACCAGCAACTAGCGGCTAGAACCGTTTGAAAGCGGTTTGGAGCAGCATAGAGTATTATGTGGAGATAGGTTTCGTGATGATTTCCCTTGAAAATAGTTTTAAAATGGCTAAACTGCTGAGCCGCCAGCCGTTAGCCGTTACTTTTCCAACTTTTTGTTCAATTCAGGGAAAATAGACCTACCAAGAATTACTCATGCAAAATTCCAGATAAAAATTCGAATTCTAAGTGCCATTTGCTCACTGATTACGAGATGGTTGCATTAACCCCCCCCCCCCCCCCTTAAATACTGGATGCTCATTAGTACAGGGAATCATTACCTACATTCCAGTCGTCTACCTTACTGAGTTACTGAGAAAATTACGTTTTCCTCTTAAAAGTAGCTGATATTGGACGGACTGACAGCCTTTAAGAAAATTAGATTAGCTTCGCTACTAAAAAAACAGAGATGCTGATATACATATAATTCTCTTTGTTTGTTTCCTAATCATTTTATTTATATATTCCAAGCCGATAGTTACTCATTTTGAAAATCAGTCCACTGAATTATTTTTAACAATTTTAGCAAGCTATTATTGTTAAAATGATTCCCGTAACAGTTGGATATAATCTAGAAAACGCAGCAACTCGAGAAAAAAATAGTCCGTAGTTCCATTTTATAGGACATTATTTTTAAAGCATTATTAAAAAGTTTTATACTAAAAACTTTATATACAAGACACATGCTCTTTTTTACTGTAGGCACATGTCTTCGCATAAGATTTCATTAAATGAATATATGTAAACTTATGGATAGAGCATTTAAAAATATTCCAACCTAATTCATATTTGTGTGGGGATTCCAGTGGCGTGCGAACCGAAGGGGGCATTTGGGGCAATCGCCCCCCCCTAGCGACCAAAACGCCCCCCCCCCTGCCCCCCCCTAGCCACCGCCCCCCCTGCCCCCCCCCTAAATGTTGAAAAATGCCCCATTTTGCCCCCCCCTGGTCAACAAAAATGCCCCTTTTTGCCCCCTACCCTACAAAAAGCAAAACTATCCCAATTTCCAAAAAAAAGATCAAGAAATACTCCAAAAAAAATTTTTGGCGCTTCGCGCCAACCAGACAGTTACTATTCATTTAACCTTACCAAATTTTTTAATTAGTGTAGAAATTAGGTTATAATCTTTAATTCACTGAACATAACAAACCAGGTAATAGGAAGTATTTTATTTTGTATAATATAAACTTTTTACCAAAGAAATTTTGTACATCCCCAATGATGATACACAAAATTACTCCTTATATAGATTACAATTAGTAGATGAAATGTATGGAAACTCGAGTTAATTAACCAACCAATCAAAATTCCATTAAAGTCCACAAAGTTGTTGAGCCAATGAATAAGAAAATTTTTTATGAAATATTGGGGACTAGTGTAATAAATAGCCCCAAAACCCCTCCCTCCCTGCATATTTTAAGAAAAAAATTAGCGCTTCGCGCCCTTCCAAATGGTTTCTGCTTTTTATCTGTATATTTTGTTTTTATTTCTAAAAAAAACATGTGTAAACAACAAATATTTAATCAAAAAGCTATTTTATTTTAAAAAAAGAAACAGCGTTGATATTTATCTAAGCCTTTTTCTCAACACTGTATGTCTGTCTAAATGAATAACTATAAATGATGTCATATTATTTTCAGAATAAGTTTATCATTTTTTTTGTGTACATACCCTTACAAAAAGACATGTTTTTTTTATGGCAATTTTCATTAAAAACCCTTAAAACTAACTACACTCTATATTCCTAACTTGATAAAATGCGCCACTCTTGTTGTCTTTAATTGATTTTAGTTCAAAGGGGGAGTAAATATTTTTAGGTGCGCTTCACACACTGCCCTTATAAATCCTTGGAAACACCACTTAATCAAAAATTAACAGAGTTTTAAAGTGCCATTTAAAGAGGGTAGGATATGTTGATATAACTTTTTAGCTTCTCTATAATTCACTATGGCTGTCAGTACATAATGCTAAGGGGGAAATGTGATTTTTTCAACTGCAATTAAAGATAGAAGGCTAAAACTTAATATTAACATTCCCATTATTATCGAGTATAATTAATTATTAAAAATTCATGGAGGTCGGACTGCTTTTCAGGATGTTTTTGACTATTTTTGTATCTTTTAAATTTCGGGTATAGTCTCTTTTGTGACATTGCCTCTTAAGGTGCATTTCATCGTATTTTCACAGTAGCTTTTCACCTATTTATAGCTCCTGCGGGGCCAATTGCCTAACCCTGCGAGGAAATCACCTGACCTAACTTAACCTAGAATAACCTATTAAAAGCTACTATGAAAATACGACAAAATAAGAGGCTACAAAAGAAACTATACCCCAAAGTTTTCCATATTTCTAAGAGATTTTTATATCTGTAGATGAAAGTAATATTTTTTATTTTTTACATAGTTCTTTATATCTTTGGTTTTTATGGTACGATAAATTTTTTTGTGGATTATAATATTAAAAAAAATAAAATTTCTTGCTGTTTCGAGCATCTAGTATGTAATTTACTTTGACTGTCATCACACAAGAGAAAGCCCAATCTGTCCCGATTTTGTATCACTTTGAAAAGTGCGATTCCAGTTACGTCATATACGTTTCGGGAAAGAAAAAGGGAAGGGGGGAAGAAAATCTCTTCAAAAGAGATGGGAGAAAAGGAAAGAGATTATCTTCCCCCCTTCCCTTTTTATATGACGTCACAGGAATTGCACTTTTCAAAAGTGATACAAAATCAGGACAGATTGGGCTTTCTCATCACACAACATACAGGAAAAAGGATTTGTGCCTTTTTTACCTAATATAGATATTTATTTCAACAGATGCTCTTTAAATCTATTGTCTGTATTCTTATTAATGATTTTTTGTTCTTTGCTACTTAAAGATGTTGTCATTCTTGTTGTCATACAATAAAGAAATATTAAAAATCAGTTTTACATATTAGGTTAATTTTTGGTAAATTATTTCCAAAATAAGTGTTTTTATCTCCCCCCCCCCAAATTTTTTTTTAATGGGGCTATTCATCCTTCCTGCTGAGATTTTATAACATCCCCTTCCACCCATAAAAAATGTTTTGTGGTGGGGGGGGAAGGTTAAATCATCTTCTGTACTTTTTTTCGAAGATGCTTTCTAGCTAACTTCCCTTCGGTCATTGCAGGGTGGGGAGGAGGGATGCGGGAGAAGAGATGGGGGATATAAATGGGAAATAGGGATGGGGAAGATGGGATAAGGACTAGAAGACCCATAATCAAATAATCCCACCCCATAAAACCCCTTATTTAAAATTAGTATATATAATCAAAATGCCCCCCCCTAAAGCAAAGTGCCCCCCCGGGGCACTTTGATATAGGGGGGGGCAAAATTTTACAAAATCTACAAAATGCCCCCCCCTAGACAAAGTGCTTCGCACGCCACTGGGGGATTCAAAATCCTCTAAAATCAGGGAGTTCGAGAGATAAGACAATGGAAGATAAATAGATGTGCAATGCATACTAGGGTGGGTCGATTTTGGACATTTTTTTTCTGAGGCCAAAGCGGGGATCTGCAAATGATTTGTATGAGTATAATACACCTCTGGATGATTTAAAAGGGGGGGGGTGGGCGAAAGTGACACTTTTTGAAACCAAAACTAAAAGTCAAAGGAACTCAACTAAAAAAAGAGTTACAGGTCTGAGATTTTGCATGGCAGTTGCTTTATAGGGGTACCATATGGAACTGTGAAGAAACGGCGGCGCAACCGCCGAAAACCGCCGAGAAAAGGCAAAAAAAATTTCGGCGGGAAACGGCGGTTTTCGGCGGTTGCGCCGCCATTTCTTCACAGTTCCATATTGTACTCCTATAAAGCAACTGCCATGCAAAATCTCAGACCTGTAACTCTTTTTTAGTTGAGTTCCTTTGTTGACTTTTAATTTTGGTTTCAAAAAGTGTCACTTTCGCCCCCCCCCCTTTATCCTAAGTCTTAAAACCGCTGACGACCAGACATTCAATTGTATAGCTATTTGTAAATGGGAGTCAAATTTTTTTTGAATCAGAACTATGGCTTCATGGTGCTCCCAGGAAAGGCATTGAGGAGTAGAATCAGGAACTTTTGACCGTTTCAAAAAATCTCGTTCCTAGCCTGAGAAAAAACTAAAAAACCTATACAAATTAGACAATTCTCAATAAACCTTAAAAAATTGTGTTTTTTTAGTGATTTCTAAGGCTAGGAACGAGATATTTTGAAACGGACAAAAGTTCCTGATTCAGCTCCTAAAGGCCTTTCCAGGGAGCACCATAAAGCCATAGTTTATCTGTTGCATATCCCCTCTTTGTTAATTCCGATATGAACCCGCCCTAATGCATACCTACCTAAATTATAATTGGCAAAATTAACCCATTTGTAGATAAAAATCATTGGTGAAAATTTTTAGATTTAGACACTGAAGGTTTCCAACTACTCTTTTCCAAACTTTTAAAGCTATCGAAGACAAAATTTTTAATTGTATAAAATAAATAATCTATCAATCTTCCTTTGTCATATACCTCAATTTCTTAGAAATTCCTAGGATTTTAAGCAACAAAATATAAGATCTAAAAACTTACACTAAATCACATTATTTAGAATTAATTTATTAAAATAATATTTATTGATGCAAATAATAACTTTAATAATGCTTTATCTACATTTATACTATTGATTAACTAGGTATTAGTAAAAAAAAAGTGGGAATAGTCCCTTTCGTAACATCGCTCCATTAGTGGCGATTCGTCTTTTTTTTTATGGCTTTTTATAGGTTATTTTAGATTAGGTTATATTGGGTTAGGTGATTGCCCCACAGGGTTAGGTAATTGGCCCGCAGGGTTAGAGCCCTCCTCAGGGGCTAGAAATAGTAGAAAAGCTACTCCCTCCTCCCTCAAATGTTTTCAACTAACAAATGACGAAACTTACAATAACTTTTTAGAGTAATAATTTTTCTCAGATTAACTATTCCTGTGTAAAAAGTATAAAAGTGAGTGTATGTAGAAAGAAGGCAAAAAAGTGGATATTTCCGTCTGAAAGAAACTATATCTGTTTAATCCTTTTTCTTTCTAGGTTAAATGCCTAGGTTGCGCAGAAATAACAAGGTCAATTATATTCATACGTAGCGCAGCTAGTGCAACTAATAAATGAACAAAGTATCTTATCTATAATAGGCTAATATCTCAAATATCTAAGTAACGCAATAATAATATTGAAGGACTGTAAGGAATCATAGTCTGACAAATTTTAGATGACAAAAAAAACAGTGAACTGTAAAACAGTAATAACAATCAGTGAATATAAGCTAAGGATAATGGATTGCAAATTATACTGGTACCCAAAGTGTCAATATTAAGTTATCTCATTTTAATCTTATTGAACTATTGTTTGTTTTATTAAACAAGTGACATTGGAATGGGTTTTCAAAGCCTTTTGGTAAAACATAAAAATGTATCTAACTTTGACAACAGCAAAGTAAATCATATTACCCCTTTAAAAAAGAAGGACCGACAAACTGACATACAAAGGGAGGGGGCGAAAGTGACACTTTTTGAAACCAAAACTAAAAGTCAAAGGAACTAAACTTAATAAAGAGTTACAGCTCTTAGATTTAGCATGGCAGTTTCTTTCAAGAGGTACAATATGGAACTGAGAAGAATCGGCGGCGAAACTGCCGCTCCCGCCAAAAACCGCCGTTTCCTACCGAATCTTTTTTTGCCTTTCTCGCCAAATTAGACAATTTTTAATCATCGGAGATAAATTTTTTTTCATAAAAATTTCCCTTATATTTTCACACTTGCAATATTTCAAATATGTCATTGTCAATATTAAAAAAATCGCAAGTGTCAAGTGCAAATATATTAAACGGCATCATACTTCTAGTAAAACCATACTGGCTGGAAACGGTGGTTTTCGGCGGGAGCGGCGATTCCGTCTCCATTTCTTCATAGTTCCATATCGTACCTCTTTAAAGCAACTGCCATGTCAAATATTAGAGCTGTAACTTTTTATTTAGTTGAGTTCCTTTGACTTTCAGTTTTGGTTTTAAAAAGTGTCACTTCCGCCTCCCCCCTTTAACTAAATTAGCTAGGTACTCAGCCAATAAAAAGTAATTTTTCATGAAAACTGTTTCTGAGCTATATTTCGACATAAATATGATGATTTAATTTTTATATACTGATTAGTCAAATAAAGATAAATTGATTTTAGATTAGAATTTTTGTACATAAGTTTTACTTCCATTTAAATACTTTTATAAATAAGATTCTTTTTATATAGGGTTTATTTTATTTCTTTTATTTATGTTTTATATTTAAAGATTATGGCACTTTCCTAGGTAGGTATTATAAATTGAAGTTTTAGTATTCGTTGGACAGTTAATTAAGGAACGACAACGGAAGACAAAATGATCTTTACTCAATTTAAAAATACTAGCGGCTACGCCCCTAGAAATCTCTAAGGCACATAAGTTGGAAGGGGGAAAAGTATAGACCCCACCCCCCTTTCAATTTGAGTTTTAAACAGAAAAATGAAAATAAATTTTTTGGGGTGGGTGGTCAACTTTTATTTGAAGGGTGAAGATACCCTCCCATAAAATAGTAACAAACCTACCCTGGACATAAAAGATGCATCACTGTACCATAGGATTGATAAAATGCAAGTTTAACCAATTCAGATATCCCCAACAAAAAAGTATCAAGATACATTTATAGGGCTACTTTTTATAGCACAAAATTAACCTATAAAATAACCATGCATGTAAATAAAAACATTACATACCTAGTCATTTTTTTTATCAAAAAGAAGGAAAAATAATATTAATAGCAATAGTAATAAATTAATGAAATAGCTGATTATGACATTTATCATAACTTTAACTCAACTGGCTTGTTTACAAATCTTATATTATATTTATTTTATTTTAATTGTCTGAAGCTTTTGATTCAAATATTTATTCATTACAAGGAAGCTTCGTTGAGGTCCCAAAATGGTCTTTGCCTATTATATTTTATATTTAAGTTTTGGGATTCTTCCCATTTCAAATACTTAACCCCTGTATGATAGTTATTAACATGAAAAATAACATATAAATTACTAAGTAATAAGAGCTGATTAAGACTATTGTTAAAACAAGTTAAAAAATTATTCTCGTAATCAATGTATAAATGGAACTTATAATTCGAATTTTGTTCTGAAATTTTGCATGAGTAATCCTTGGTAGGTCTATTTTCCCTAAATCGAACAAAAAGTTGAAAATGTCGCGGCTAACGGCTCAGCCGTTTAGCCGTTTTTTTTTTTTTGCTATTTTTAGGGCAAATCTGTCATAAATTACTAGAAATCAACTTTTTGAAACATATTTTTGCTTTCAATCATATGAAATGATACAAAAAAAACATTTTTTAGATTTCTAGTACCAGCAACTACCGGCTAGAACCGTTTGAAAACGTTTTGGAGCGGTAAAGAGTATTATGTGGAGATAGGTTTCGTGATTGATATGTCTTTAAAATACCCAAAAAATGGCTAAACGGCTGAGCTGCCAGCCGTTAAACGATACTTTTCCAACTTTTTGTTCGATTTAGGGCAAATAGATCTAATATGGATTACTCATGCAAAATTTCAGATCGAAATTCGAATTATAAGGGCCATTTATATATTGATTATGAGCTGATTGAATTACCCCCCCCCCCCCTTTAATAAAAAATGACTGCTAATACTCCGTCATGATTCTCTATAATTAGCAACGTCTGTTTGTCTTTCTGTCTGTTTTAATTTTAAGTAGGTAACATGCAGAGGAAATGTGATTTACACGGGTGCTATTTAAGATATTAAAATAAATCCTCAACCTCAATCAGCTGATATGGATGTTAACTTTATAAATATAGAACTAATATTATATATACATTTAGTATTTAATAATATGGGACAATAAATAAAAGTGTAATAGAGGGGGGGGGGGGGGTTAATTCGTATTTGTTTAACCCTTTAAATAAGAGCACGAACTTAATGTGTGATTTATCCGGTTAGATCAAGATACCCCCCCCCCCCCTTTAATTAACTTTAACCCTAATGATTAAATAGAAAATTATATTAATCTACAATCAGCATATCTATATGAAAATTTTGGGGTTGATTATGCTGTGTTTTCATTAAATAGATTAATTTAATGAAATTTAAGATTTGTTATTAAGTACAAATACGAAATTATCATTCGATCGTATTCATAAATTATCAAAAACGTAATAGTATTTTTCAATACAAAATGACAATATATTAAATTAATAAGGAAAATTAAAACATGACAATTAAATTAGAAGCGCAAAAAACTAAAAATAGCACGTAGAAAGCAATTTTAATTGTATTATACATATATTTTAATAATAAAATATTGAATATTACCTTAAAAACTCAGTGAAAAAAATTACATTCTTAAAAATTCAGCCAAACAGCACTCAATTTCGCTTAACAACAACAAAACCACAAAAAGTCACTCAACAAATGTTATTTTATTCTATTTTTACACAAATTTAAAACATTTACTGGAGACACTTTAATAATTTGTCACTAATTTACATTAATTTTATATTTATTTACACTTAAAAATAAGATATGAGCCAACTCTAGATAATTAGAGCTCTGCTCGTTGTTAGTAAAATCTTATTTTTGTCTGAACTGACTAAAAGAAATTCAGTGTTGTGCTTATTTAGTCCGCCATTACATACACAGTCCCTCCCTCCTTCCCAATTATTGGCAAGTTCAAAAGCCCGTAATTTTTGCCGTGACATTACATTTTAACCTCTACAAGCACTTCAAAAGCTAGTGTAAGCAAAGAAAAACTTGGAACTAGAACGCACCATGAGTGTTGCTGTGACGTCACAAACAAGTTCCTCTCTTTTTCTCACCCCCATTTCTACCCTCCTTCCCATTCCGCCAGACTAGTCTGTTTCTCTCTCTCTCTCCACTCCTTTCTCTGCTACTTTCCTATCACCCCGAGTCGTGAAGTCATCCCATTGATATTGCTTTCTTAAATACCCCCCACGGAGCACACTCCTTTTTTTTATTTCCATAGACGAATTATTCTTTTGTAGATTTTTTTCATAGATAATAATTGGTTATATATTTCTTTCTGTTGAAAAGTAGCGGTTAGACCTTTAAAAGTTTAGCAGTTTGTGAGAATTTAGGGGTGTCAATCTGCCAATTTTTTTTGGATGGATTCAGATTCTTACAAAAATCTGCGGATTAATCCATGTATTGCAGATTTTCAGATTGAGGATTTTAGGAATATTTTTAAAGGTTTTTGCATAAATAAAAAAGGGAATGAATTTTACAGGGTATTGTTCAGAATCTATAGGTGCATTTTTTCTTATTGTCAGAGAAGCTTTGTTCTGTTGGAATTAAGTTATGGTGTTATATATGTATGCATGCACACATCTATAAAAAATTTAAATTTTAAGCTTTATTAGGTTATATTAGGTTCAACTAACCTAATAAAGATAAACTTTCTTTGATGAGCTCATGCTGCGTAACTTCTCAAATAGTAAAAAACACCATAACTTAATTCTAACGGAACAGCCTTTCTCCTAGTTTTAACCCCTGCAGCAGCCATTTCCTAACCATTACTCAACCTAACCTAACCTAAAATGAAAAACTACTGTGAAAAAAAACAGGACTTGAAGAGTCCAATTTTTCATGACTCAGATGTAGAAAAGAAACTCTATTATACATAAAATATTGTACAAACCAAAAAACCGGCTAAAAAAAATATTAATTCTAATAAATTTTGACATAAATGTAGAGGGACAGACATACAAACAGAATATTGTTTTTTTTTGCTATGCTACTAATAACTAGATGTTAGAACTATACAGGTCCACAAGTGAACATTACACACTAACAACAAAATTCAAAACATCATATATGCTAAAAAATGTTTACCCTCTTTTTCTGCTAGCTTTATTAGCTCATTCTGCAAAGTATTGCTTTTGATTTCTTCTGTATTTGAGTCAATTCATTCCAAGTGTGAAGGATTTATGGAGAGGAGACCCTTAATGTAAAATCCTTGGTGGAATTATCAACAAGGCCTACCATCTGTTCAATGACTGGGTCTTCCTATAATAAATCTAAATTATGTGATGAATTAAAGTAAAGAATGCTAAGATATTGCAACATGGCAACTATCAATTTATCTTACATTTAAATCAAGACTTTTTATACATATGCTGTTTATTTAACATACTTATTTTTAATGCTAGTATTGTTTGAAAATGTTTCAGTATGTCAAATAATTCAACATTTTAGCCCCTAGAATAAATTAAAGAAGCCACAAATAAACTTTAATCATAATTAAACCATACTTAAAACTTAAAACTCAAATCACTGTATGGAAAACAATATCTTCTAATGCTCCTATCCGAATTACCTCATTGTCAAGCTTTTTGCACAATGCCCATGGACTTCACTTAAACTGTTTTTAACCTATTTTTAAAACGTATATAAAAAATATACTATGACACCAGTAGAATCAGACTGCAGAGCCTAAATTTGAATAAAATCCCCAATAAACTTTTTTGGGAGGATTTAAATATTAATTTTTACTGTTGCCGTGATCATTTTGACCGAAGCAAAAGGTTTTTTTTTATTTGGGTAAAATTCGTAGCTTTTAGAGTGTTTTGCTTCATAAATATTGTATTCTGGTATAGAGTAAAATTAGGCCTTATGATTTTACTATAAAAATTCACTAAAAAGTTAATTCTTTATAATATATCAACGAATTAACATTAACATGTTTGTGTTCTCTCACTTATTTTAAAAAGATAAAAAATTGCTGTAAAGGGTTAAATGACAACAAATGTTTATGCAACACAACAAATTTATTTTTGTCACATATACAAATGCGTTATAAAATAAGATTATTCAAACTTATTTTTTAAAATAATTTTAAAAAGAATGTATCTTTTTGTGTATGGTTTTCATTCTTTTCATTTTAATTAAATAAAAATTATTTAACTACATTGGAAATAAGTCACTTTGTGAAAACACTCTTTTTTTTGAATTGTTAGGAATTGAAATAAAACAAGTCTTCTTATTGGTTAGATTTCAGAATTATTTGTTTTATTGTAAATGTTAGATTTTTCAATGAAATTAATTGTTTTGGAAAAAAAAATTATTTCCAATGAACAGAGTAATGTTTTTTTTATTGTATCAATATAAAGTGAATTATATAAAAATGTTCTGTAAGCCACAATATTACCCGAAGTAAAAAAAGAGCTTTTGCTCCGGTCAATATGATTACAGCAACACTAAAAATTAATTTTTAAATCCCCCAAAAAAAGTTTATTGGGCACTTAATTCAAATTTGGGCTCTGCAGTCTTATTCTATAGGTGTCCTAGTATATTTTTGACCCCCCATTCAAAAATAGGTTAAAAACAGTTTAAGTTTCTACAGAACTTCCTATGCACATCCTATAGGACTTGAACAGATATAGCATTAACAGCTATTTCTTCAAAATATTTAGTAGTCAACTCCTCTGATGATCTAAGGTTATGGGTTATAATAAACCTATATTTCTCTTTTTGCTTAGGTCAATGATTGCAAGTAAACATGTTTCCATTGGAGGCCGCCTTTATCTGTGCAAGCAGAGCCATCATTGATTTGATTGCAGAAACAAGTGAGAGTGAAGGAGTTAAAATATTTACAAGTCTTCATTCTTGCTTTAAATGTTTGCTGTGATGTTTGTTGTTGTTGTGTATTTGCATAGAGCTGAAACAATACGATGGTTGCAGAAATGATAATCAATTCTACAGAAGTTTATTTACACTGATACCAATTCTTCTGTGGTAATTTTTTAGCAAATCTATTGTTGTTGATCCTGATAACATAGTCACAGAAATTTGCACAGAATGTTCCTTGGTTCATGAAACCTCAACAGTAACCATCACCATTACAAGGTGTTCTATTAGACAATAGAACAATGCAACATTTTTCTATGTAATTTTGGTGCCCAGAAGTAAGCACAATGAAACCTCATCATTGACTTAACCTGAGTTAAGACGGAGCCAGATTGGATATCCGCATCTTCAGCATTTTGTTTGTCAACTATTTTAAGATTGAAAACCATTTGTAGCTTTGTAAAAATTTGCCTCTGTAAATAACTTTAGGGAATACTTCTGCGAGGTCAAGTCATAGGCCTCAATGTATGCAGCATGACTGATTAGATGTACGTGCTTAAATGCTGATAGGTCATATATGAGATAGATGAATCTACTCTTTATCTTACACAGTCCATCAGTCTGTTGGTAATGTATTGTCAGTCATTTGATTTAAAGAAAAATTTAAAAGTTTTGGTGTGCTTCTAATTTGTCTATGAACAAATCAAAGCGCATTTACCCCTTCGTCCACAGATTATTTGAATTAAAATTAATATAAATAAATTCAACAAGATTTCTCTTCCTACTTAAAAGCAAACATATGATACATAGTACACTTTCAAAATTACATAAATATGTGCTTAAAGCTAAATTTTAAGCATTTTTTAGGCTTTAAATTATGAAGCATCTAGAAAATTTTTGAAAGCGAAGATTTTCTACAATTTAGGTTGATATGGCCATCCCTGCGTCTGTAAAATATAGCCCTGATCGTAAAATGTTGTTACAATCAATTTCAAACTTTGAATTATGATTCCTGTAAAAGGTAGTACAATTCCAAAAGTGTAGCAACTCTTTATTATGATTATAGCTTGAAAGTCTATTATAAGTCTATTTCAAACATTCGATTATTTTTCAGCTTTCTCAACAATAGTTTTGGTATGATAAAATTATCCTATTGACTTGATTTTTTTGAATATAGATTCCTAATATAATTTGGCACAATTTTATAAGCGAAGCAACTATAAAATTAAGTCCATATCAATAATCCTGTATGTTAGGTATGTAATATTGCAACATATCTACAGATAATTTTTGTCCAGATACGACTACTATATGAATATTTATCATCTTATTTGTTAACTTTCAGAGGCTTTCTGATTTGTTAAGCTTCCCTTTTTCAATGTTGTCATCCTTATTAAATTTCTTTCTCAGCTAGCTGTCTGAAACATTTCAAAAGATTACCTCACAAAAAAATGAAAAAACCTCCCCTCTAAAATATTTAGGTGCTTGGCACCATGGTTCAAAGCCTTTTGTTTTACAAATCAGGTAAGTTTTACTTCCCACAACAAAAAGCTTGGACATCTTTGACATAATAATTATAAGATTAAAATAGCCAAGCTGATGGGAAGGAAAATTTAGTCAATACTCATGGAAATATTTACACGAAATTTGAATGAAATTTCTAACTCTAACTCACCACAAGACAGACAGACGAACATATTTAGTTAAAGAGTAGATGCTTAGTTGTCAAATGAATGTTTACACAAAACTCAACAGTCTATCCTTGATAATGGTTAAGTAAATGAATATTTCCTGTAAAAATATTATTAATTAAAAAGAGACCGAAAAAATGGACATTTCAACAGGATAAATAAGCTGAGGTTTGTGGGCCTTCCTACCCCCTTGATTGTCTTAAAGCACGTAAAACAGTCTTCAAAATTTAGAATCGGTGGTAGCCGCAAAGTTTTATTTGCTTAGTCGCAGCTGTGCGGCTGTTGCTGCAAATGAGAATTCCTAATATAGATAAAATCTAAAATCACGAAACCTATAGAAATATTTTTTTCTGAGGTCAAGTAAAAATAGTAAGAAAAAATCACAAAACCTTTTGAGAAGCATTGCTACTCTATAATTCAAAATGCACGTCTGAAACGTGAAAAGTAAAACTGGAAATCTAGAATGGATATTAATTTTTTTCAGATTCCCTAATGACCTAAATACTAATACTAAATAATAGCATCCAGGATTGATGGTTTGTCGGTTATGCTGTGTATTATTAATGGCATTCAACTTTATTACTAACTAATCTGTCAGTTTATCAATAACGGCTTTATTTTTTTTAGGGGGGGGGGGGGGGGTAAGTGCATTTTTTCGACTGAGTTAGTTAGTTAGATGGCAAAAAAGTTTTGTTCTGATAATTCTGTTCTGACTCTCTTTAATTGTTCGCCTGTCAATATGAGAATTATACAATTTTAATTTTTTCCAATACCAAAAAAGGTCGAAAAGAGACTTCATAAAGTTAATGAGAGATTGGGTTATTGTTATGAGAGCCCTGCAGGGCCAGGCTAGTTCACCAGATGGCAATAGGATAAGAGCTCCCCTTTGTTTCTAGAAAGTTAAAATAAAGGGGGGCGGGGGGGGGGGGGGTTGTACTTTTTTCCCTTGAAAATATTGTCCATAGTCTTTTTTTCTGTAAATACTATTTCTACTACATGAATAACTAGTGGTTATGCCTCTAGAAGCCTCAAGGAGCACTTCAGGTGGGGTGGGAGAGTTGACCCCGCCCACTTTCAATTATAGTTTTTAAAAGAAAAGGTAAAAAATGGAGGTGGTTCATACCAAAAATTGTTATAAACCTTTCCTGGACCTAATAGAAGTTTACACTGTAAGGGAGAACCATATAAGTTTAGCAGTTAGCGAGATCTTTTGGGACAAACCAACAGACCCTGGTACTTTCATATAAGGATATTCCAATATTCGTCTATAGTTTGCTTTTCATGGAAGCTTATCTTTCGAATGAAAAATGTTAAATATTTATCTCTTTGAAGGAAAAATCTTAAAATGATTTTTTATTTATGAAGATTTTTTCTTATTTGATGTAAAAATTGTAAGTTATTCTGTAGAATATAAATGTTGTCCATCATTTATGTATGGACAAGTACATCAGTTATGCTTCAGTCCACAGATCTCAAGGGATAAGCCAATGGCCAGTAAATAGATGTATAGGATACCCACAATTCTATTAAACAAAACTACCACTTCTGGAGATTGATAACCCTACTATAAGTTTTTTATGCAAATGACTATGGATATGAATAACATTTACTGTCAAATACCTCTCACTCAGGCTACATTTATTACAAGCACTTTAAACATGGGGGTTACATGTGTAATACCCCACTTCTAAAAATAATGAGATGTTCACAAAGATTTTATATTGGTTAGGGAAGGGGGGTTCACAAACCCACTCAACAAAGAAGAAATAAATGAATATATTCAATTTATATAGCATTTTTAAGACAATACGAATACTTTTTTTGGCATTTTTTAATTCTCCCCCCCCCCCCCACAACAAAAAAACATACCACCTTTGTACACATCCACGCCAAGATTTGTTGGTCAAATATTTTTTACATATTTGGTTATTTTATTATTTACTTACAAGATATTCTTCAAACATTTATAACTCACAAAGTCAAGTATTTCATAAGTTCGTCCTCCTTAGGTTGTAAATTATGAATGTATTCTATTATATAAAGCAGTAAGCTTTTTGTCTGTAGCAAAGGATATCGCTAACCGCTGAACCGATATGGTTCCTCTTTATAGTAAAGCTTCTTATATGTAGGTCCTTATATGGTTTTAGGCTACTTTATATATGCAAATAAGTCGATGTAAGAATTTAGGCTTTTTTTCTGCCCTTCCATTTTCCGTCAAATATATATTGCTCTTCCATATCCTTTCGAATAAAGAACCCCTAAATGCTAAAGGGCGCAGCCGCTAGTAATATACAAAAGTAGTAAGGTCCTTCATTTTAGAAAAGATTAACTTAGTCCTGAGATGGTTTTAGGCTAACAGTTTTAGATTTAAGTCTTTGGTTAGTTATAGGCTATATCTTGCTCCCCCCCTTCCCCTTTGAGTGCAGAGCCCTTTAAGCTAGGGCCACAAACACAAAAATGACTTTGAACTTTGAGTTTGTCTTGAGAAAGTTTATTTAGAAGTAATTACCCTCCACTGATTAAATGACAATTATCCTTCCCATTGGCATTACTTACACGCTTTGTTAAAGTCAAAACAACATTTTTGAATTGGATGACCTACCATGGGTTTAATGAGCTGGATCTTAAAATCATTTAGTGGTGTGCCAGATCGGGGCGCGCCAGATCGGCGCACCTAATATCAATCTTTAAATCAAAATGACATAGGCATTGTCTAACAATATATAACCTTATAACTTTAGCCGTGTCAGTACAATATTTTATATAAAAGTTTTAGCAGTGGCTGTAGCGCACTGTCAGCCCTCCTTCCGACCACCTCTGAATCGCTCCGATTTGGCGCACCACTAGAATAATTTGAAGATCCAGCTCTGGAATTCCGTGGATGCCTGAATGACGGATCACAGAAAAAAAATTGTTCTTAGTTGTATAAAATAACTAGATTCTAGATGCCATAAAATGGAAGCTCTTTATAGCGCCTAGAAAAATGACGTCATACAATACAAATTACCTATGATAGGCCAATTCAATAACTAAATTACAAATAGCAGGACAGTTTACATTTTAATTGACAAATGGTAGGCCAGTATAACGTCAAATTTTATAAGCACTATAAAAAGTTTTTCTATAAAATGAGATAAAAAACTGGGAAGAGAAGTATAAGAAGAAGAGAAAAACTGTCCGCATCATAATGAGAGGGGTTAAACATTTTCGAAAGAGGTCTAAATGTTTTTCTGTCTTTTTGTTTAATTTAACAAGAGTTATTATTGGATGATATTTAACATATTCTGCAACTGATTCCATTTTTTTTCACTTGCCTCCAAATTCACCCCAACTTCTTACTGAGTGTTCTTATAAACAAACCAATTGTAATAACCAAAAATAGCTAAGATATAAAAACTTAAAAATACACACACATAATAAGTATATTTAACAAGGGTAGAATTATGTCAATAAGTATCACAGCTATAATTTTTTATTATGCTACAAAATTAAAATATTAGAAAATATAAAAATACATTTGAAAGTTTTTTTTTTTTTATCCAAATAATATATTCATGATTTAAACAGCTGCTATTTAAATAACTTTGTCCGTATTCCTAACAATGATTTTTTGTGCTTCGCTACTTATGGTTGTGGTAATCCTTGTTTTTGATATTTATGACTATAAGATAAACTAAGTTGCTCGCCCCCTAGGCTCTAGGGGAGGTCGAGGAAGATTAGTAAGTAAAGTAGCCCAAAACCACCCGAAGATATATATTAATCTTCTATAAAAGAGAAAGCTTCCTTTAAAAGCGCAAACCAATGACTGTAGCCTCAACTTAATTGTAATGAATTTTGCTGAAACAAATTTAAGCTTAAAAGAAAGACATCCATTTTTTCATATCTTGTAAGTATTTTTGTAGAAAATATTATTTTATGTATAATATAAACATAAGACTTGTTCGAAAATTGCACTTTTTGAATTTCGGTTATTATATACTTCTGACGATTAAGTCCAAAAGTAAACTGTAATAAATAATTAAGAAACTTTAAAATCGATTTTTATTAAAAATCACTAAACCTTTCTTGTTTTTATATGAAAATAAGAAGGAGAGGCTGTATTAAGTTCATCATTACAGTTAACCACTGGACCTATATGGTTCTCCTTTCAGGGTTAGCTTCTCAAAGGTCTCTGTAAGGTTTTTAACTATTTTTGGGGAAGTGTACCACCACTCTCCCATGAGAATTCGCCCCTAGAAAAAAATTATCCCATTCCCGAAAAAATCAATTAAATAGAAATAAATGGGTATTTTGTGAAGTTCTATTTTTACAAACTAACAAATTTTGAAACCGTCTAATATCTGATACACATGTCTAAAAATTTCATCCATTTATTTTTCCCAGTTTTTTCGAGAATTTGAGGTTTCCGTGGCCACAAATTGAGTTACTCATTTTTTGACATAAATTGTTACAAAGAGGATTAAAACTTTGTCCAGGGATCGGCAGTTGCATATTTGATGAAAAACTAAAAAAATATCCAATATGGAACCCTTATTTACTACTTGTCGTTTTAGTAGCGAAGTCACTCAATAATTCCAGATGTACGTCTGTATGTCTGTTTGAGTGTCTAAAACGTATTTTCCTGGCTGGCTATTATAGATATAGTTTTTACTAAATTCTCTTAGCAAATTTGCACCAATTAAATATATGACTTACTTGTACCGTTGATCTGTCGGGTAGGCTACGGGAGACATTAGGCCCTTACAATAAAGTTTAATTATTTTCTTTCTATTATTCAATCCGTCTTTTATTATGAACATCTGCACTTTAAATCGATTAGTCCGTTAGTCCATCCATGATATTATTTGTGGTTTGCTACATGTTGATGTTGCCATCCTTATTTTCACAATGACTCAATAATTTTCTTCCTAAACATTTTTGATGTTATCATATTAAAATAGAACAGCTTAATATGGAAGATATATGTTTCTACCAGTAATGCATAATGTTGATTATGATGTTAACATAAATATTATTCTTATTCAGTCATATAACCATGACCTTTTTATTTCCTAAATAGCCATAAAAAAAATACAAAAAGACAAAATACCAAGTGAACCTATTATAAAAAATAATAAATAATACTTCTTTTTAGGTTAGCTTAGATTAAGCAAATTTATGAAAGCTTTGTAGTGCTATTGATCAATAAGGGTATAGTTCTCCGTGAAAAATATAAAAACACTATTTAAAAAAAATTCTAAATAATTGATGAACATTTGCAACTGTCGATCCCTTAAATCATATTTATGTCCTGCCATCTTTAATTTAATTTAAATTAATCTACTTATATTCGCAGTGAGGCTACTATATGATTTTAAAATCTTTTTCACTAGTTCTTGCGTGCTGCTAAATTAGCGGCTGTACTCATATCATCTAAAAGGTCCTATCTTATTGGGCCAAAGGTCGCATTTTCATTAACTAATTAGAGATCTTATGCTTTGAACTTGGAAACATTACTACTTTATTTCATAGAAAGGACTGTAAATTTTGTATTTTTGTGGTATTCGGCAACCGTGAGCCATGTCTATGGCACCCCTGATCTGGGGTTCGGTGGAGGGTCAATGGCCCTCCCCCGAGTCCTGGGGAAGGGGTCTAGTGACCCCCTCCCTACGCTTAGAATTAATGATTTGAATCTGTCATGTTTATTATGGTTAACTGTATTCTTAATTCTCCCCCACCCTTTCCAGGGATGGGGGAATCATTATTGCCCAAACTGACCATTGTATATGTATTATTTATGCTTTCATGTTATGATTATTTATTCCTATCCATGTAATTATTGTTTGTTGTATATAGCTTTAGTATTGCTTAACCCTTCAATAAAGTGACAACTGAAAATAGATGTTGATCATTATCTAGTGAAAGCTAGAGAAGCGTAGCTTCTCTATAGTAAGGTGTCCACGTCTGTCACACTGCCGTAATCTAATTGAACTCCGGTGTCTGCCATTTATCCTCGGCGGATACCACAACTTTGGTGACAGCTGTGTGAGATTACGGCGAACCACAAGTGTAGAGCAGACGCGCATCTGAGGCTAAGGTACTCCCAGCAGTGAATCTGGCAAAACTGACGCAAGCAACCTGAATTACCCACCCTGGACAGCAAAGTTTAACTCTGCATCCGGCAGTTGTGGAAGCGAAACAGCGAAACCTGACGAATAACCGCGAGCAGCGCTGATATCTAACGGAGAATTGAGCGCCAAAAGGGCTGAAACAGGCCTGCGGACCGGCTGAAACAAGCCAAATACGTGTAGACGGCTGAAAATAGGCCAATTTTACTGCAAGAAATAGCAGGATCCGAACCAGTGGCGCTAGCAGGACGGGACATTCCCTGCCGCCATCAGCCGGATTTGGATCAGCGGCGCTAGCAGGACGGGACATTCCCTGCCGCCGATAGGCTGAAACATGCCACATAGCTGCAAGCTGCGAGCTAACATACGGGTGTAGTGCACCAGAACAGAGAAAAACTACGTCAACCCCGAGTATCCTGAGAAGCTACAACGCAGCCACCCATCTAGAAAACAGATATTATATCACATTTGCAGGGATTACCACCCTAATGTGATGGCCAAACAATAGATTTATGAGCAAAGCTTGGCAAACAAATTGTTGTGTTGTGATAAATCTAAGAATAGAACAGGCTTGGATTACTGTGTATTGTGATAACAGCTAAAAATAGAACAGAGTTGGTCAACAAATCTGTTATGCAATTGTGATAAGGACAAAAATAAAAGCTAGATGTAATATAATCAAAACAATCTCAAGCCCACAGCACAACAACAATACACCCCTTATTCCAAGGGAAGGGGAGGGGCCCCTTCTCCATTGAAGGCAAATACAATCAGGGTGATATAACAGATAAACCTAAGATTAAGAAGAAAAGGCCCTATTACACCAGCACACAGTTACCCCCCTCCCTCACAGGGGGAACGGACGGAGTTACCCCCGTCCCCTCACGCGCTTCCCCCTTCCTACCCACACTAGACTAAGTCCGTCTGTGGTGTGGAGCTAGCGATCGGAGACACAGAGCGCCATTCACGGGTAGCGCAACAGAGTGCGGAAAATATCATAAATCCAACGGACGAAACGGACCAATGAGAGAGCGAGCTGAGGGGTGAGAGCGCGTTTTCCCCGTGTGCGCGGATTTGACGGCGCGAACGCGCGTTACAAGGACAGAAGATTCCACGCACACACACACACACACACACACACACTCTCACACCAGAGCAGAGCTACTCCATAGCATTTAACAGGGGTATTTTTAGCAAATAAAGAATTGCAAGTTTCTTTCCTCCTAGCTCTAGTGTGATAAGGGAAAACCCAATCAGTTCCTGACAGCAGTTCAGACCCTCAACATCTATCTACCTCAACACCTAACTATTGATAAGTACAGCCAAGTTATATCTTTGCAAATAACACTCCCAATCCTAGTGATACAAACAGTGTTGGCTGTTAGGCTAGGAAGCCTCAAGTGACAACCCATTCATTGTAGTACTGTATAACTTTGTGCCCGCCGTTTCACCGTTGACCCAATGGACCAGCATCAAGTCCCAGGAGGTGACCAAGCCCCAGGATGGCTCCAGGATGACCCTCAGCCGGCCCCAGCCGAGTACCGCAAGCTGATGCTGAGCAATCTGCCGGAGTTTAGAGGGCCGCCCAAACAATCCTGGTCGGCACATATCCGCCGACTGGAGATGTCATGGGCGGCTTATCGCGTGCCACCTCATGATTCCCTCAACCGCCGCAACGCCCTACTACTGTCATTGGTAGGGCAAGCGGCGGAAATGGCGTCCCATCTGTTTGGCAAGGCAGGCCAAGCCTTGACCTACGAACAGGTCAAGACCGAGTGTGAATTGCTATTTCGCCCTGCTTTTGAATCCCAAACGCTTAAACAAGCGTTTAGGGATTACAAGCAACACTCGACAGAACCTATACAAGCGTACATATCAACTAAGTGCGCCTTGTATAGGGACGCCTACAACCATGAGGATCTTGAGTTGTTGGTGGACGAATTAAATCGTGGAATTCGTAACGCCAATGTAAAACGCCTCATGATGAACCATGAAATTGCGAGTGTACCTGAGTACACTCGCAAGGCCATGTTCACCGTGACCATGGTTACTAAGCAGCTGAAGGAAGGTGTGTGCTTAGTGGACTCGACCGACGGGCTGACTGGATCTGCCTGCATCCAGTTGCCCCAATATGACGAGTCGGAGCCAATGGAGATTGGCTCCTTGGCTCCGGGTCTCCACCAGATGGGGAAGGTCGCTCCAGATGACAAGGTTCCAGGCCGCTGCTACCGCTGCCAGGGGAGAGGCCACCGAGCTCGAGACTGTCCAACGCCTGTGGAAGTTAGCCTAGAGGAGAGGCGCCCCCAGCCACGCCGTGACCGTTCTGCCAAGTGTGAGCGTTGCCACTATGACGGTCACACGGCGGCTGATTGTAGAGCTGACTGGGCCCAGGTAGCCAGCCGCAGGCGCACCGCCGACAAGGGTGCCCCTCCAGGGAAGTCCAGCAGAGTGGCCCATATGGAAGGGAGCGCGCCCCCAGCACCACCACCGCAAGCAGCCGCCCCCAGAGCTGCGGACCGAGCCGATGGGATGCCGCAGTTCGGGACTGTCCCAGCTAGGATCAACGTACTGGGCGGCGCGGCTGAACCCAACCGGGTTGGCCTAGGCTTCAGTCTTAACCATCTGGGGCCAGAGCTGGTACAGCCCAACAACATAGCCGAGCCAGAGGTGCTGAGGCCCCAGCCTTTCAGCCTCAACATGATGGAACCTGCCCGACTGAGCCTACCCAGCAAGAGTGGAGGGGCGCTGCCCAGCGTCCCTGAGACGGTGTATGGGGAGGCCCTGGCAGCCGCTGAACGAGAGAGGCAGGAGGTGCTAGCCAGCACCTCTGCATCGATGTATGGGACGCCACCCGGCGTCGCCACCTGGGATGATGGGGGGGTGCTATCCAGCGCCTCCCACCTGGTGCCTGGGGCGACAACCGTCGCCGCCACCGAGATACCTGGATCCTGGAACGAGCCAGCCTCCAACCTGATGTCTGGGGCGACAACCGTCGCCGCCACCGAGAGACCTGAGTCCTGGAACGAGCCAGCGGTCCCAGAGGAAGGGGTGACACCCGTCACCCCCAGCCAGCCAGCGCCACCAGCCTGCAGGGAGAGCCCAGCTACATGCCAGCCAGCGCCACCAGCCTGCAGGGAGAGTCCAGCTACATGCCATCCAGAGCCCTCTACCAGCCAAGGGAACCCAGCTGCTCACCATCAGGATAAGTTGAATTTGTTAAATGTGTTGTATCCAAAACCTTGTAAACACCCAGCCTTGCCTGTGCCCCCCGCACCAGAGGCTGGGGAGATTGAAATTTGGGAAAATAAGGACTTGCCTGTGCCACATGCACCTGAGTTCCTAGGGCAGGGGAGGGCATTGAGTAAGGGCGAGCCTGTGCCACATGCACTTCAGCCCCATGCCACTGGGCATGCCTTGGACCAGGGAAGGGAGCACTTAGGGCTAGGGGAGCCGACACCCAGGCAAGTGCCAGTCGCTTGCCAGTCTGTCATTGGGGAGGGTATCGGGGTGCCTCGGCCGCATACAGATAACGCTCAATGGAAATTTGTATCTAGCCAGGAGCAGCCCAGCCGTGTCCAGTCCCAAGAAGCAGCCGTGACCAGAGCCGGAGATCCCCAGCCGCGTGTCCGAGGAAGATGGTTACCTGGAAGCCTCTCCCATTGGTGGATGGTCCTGTGGGGCCTCCTGCTGGCAGCCGTGTGGCCTACAACCAGCTACGTCCTGGTGGGGTGGGACTGTGCCAACCCCACCCATGTCACGTCTTACAATAAAGAGAAGATGTGTGACACGGAGCCCCTACACCAGGAGGTGCCCCTGGGCCATGACATACACGTCCTGCAGCAAGTCAAGGTGAGGGAAACCACTGGGTTCAGCTGTCAGCTCACCGTGTCCCAGTGGACATTCAGGTGTGGGGTATGGGGTCACCTCAAGGTGACCTCGGTCCCCACCCTCATGAGGCCAACCAAGATAGACCCAGAAGCGTGCCGAGACCTGGCCAGGAACCGAGTATACACGTTGCCAGGCAAGACCCAGCCACTGACGTTCCAGCTGAACCACCCCCTGTTCTTCACCATCGACATGGTGGGCGCCCTCGTCAACAGCCCCGAGGGGGTGGGTTGCGAGGGGGAGGACGTCCACTTTGAGGGCCAGCTCTACCGCAATGAATTAGTGCTCCAGGAGCGGCGGCTGCTGGTCAAGGAGGAGACCTATGTGGTGGAGGATGGACGGGTGGAGTCCCAGTCTGACCACCTGACCCTCGAGTGTCCCCATTCTGAGCTGTCCTGTATCACTGGGGAAGCAACCTACGTGTGGGACCACCTGGGAAGAGATTGCCCCTTGAGGCTGATCCGCAGCCTCCAGCCCAGCCTGGTGAGGGATGCATATCTGGTTGACCATCAGGCCCAGTTTTTCATCAACATGACCAACCCCACCTCAATTGTGAACTGCGACTTCGAGGCCCATGCCACCAACCATCCAGCGTTGTTCGTGGCAGCTGACCCAGCCGCGGCTGCGCTGCCCAGAGTGTCGGCCAGGGATGTTGACGTTCCCCTTCAAGCACAGATCCATGCCGGTTATATTGGGTTTACCCTGGAAACGCGCATGAGAAGCACTGCAGCAGAAGAAGTAGCGGCCAACTGCTGGAAGCTCCAGCAACTAGATCCGGCCCACCCGGTGCGTGTCCAGGGGAGCACGTTCTCGGTACTGAGGGGAGACATCCTGCTGCAGCTGACCTGCCAAAGGCACAAGTATGTTGTCCGCGAACACAAGGAGTGTTGGGACAAAGTGCCAGTGGAGCCCACAGGTTTTGTAGACGCTGTGACACGGGTATACAGTGAGCACGCCACCAAGATTCCCTGTTCCTCCACCTACCCCCTGACTGTGCACGCGGAGGAAGGCTGGATAGAGTTAACTCCTGCTCCCAAGAAGAGGCCACCCCCGCTGGATACGCCTAAGCAGTTGTTGACAGAACCCTTAGATGACTTCAGTTCAGGTGGTTTGTATTCACAGGCTGAGTTGAACGACTGGCAACAACTGCTGGCGTTCCCAGCATACAAGAGTGCCATGCTGACCGGCCTATCCTATGGCTCCTGCGTTCAGCAAGGCAGCTGTTCGGCCACAGGAGACCATGGGATAGTGTCCTACAACATTGACCGACTGGCGGAGGAAGGAGAGGCAGCCCTGGATGTCTGGGCAGGATTTAGACAAGCCATCCACGAGTGGGGAGATGGCGCCGCCATACTGTGCTTGCTGTTGCTGATCCTCAAACTGCTGGGGGACCTAACCATCATTTCTCTGGCAGCAGCACAAGGAGGAGTCCGGGCAGCCCTGAATGCGATATCACAAGTGTTCCTGTACCACCCAGCTTTGTATAGGAAAGCGTTGGCTAGAGCCAGGCTCAACCATGCCAAGTCCCGGGACTTTTCAGTGGACTGGGATGCCATTCCCATCGGCAGGGAAGCAGCCGAGGAAATGGTGTCTATGAAATCAACTGACAGCGGGCATGACCGCCCAGGTAGGCCAGGACCGCCCTCCGGCAGACCCCGCGGCCCCTCAGGAGGACAGGGCGCTGCTCAGACAATCAACCTGGCAGCCAGTGCCCCAGCCGCTGCCAACAACAACCCGCAGGCCCCACTGCTGACCGTTCCAGCGACAACTGTGCCACCAGCAAACCTGATACCTGCCGGCGCTGACCAACGTATCCAACCCAAGTCAGCCTCTGCTTTCTATCCCACATTGGGAGCCCATCAACCCTAAGAAGATACTCACCACTAGGATTCCATTGAATCATTATCGTTTGTATATATTTTAGCCCTAAGGAGCGGGCCGAAGGCCTCAACCACTGTCGGAAGTCTGATAGGGAAACCACCTCCCAGCCTTCCGAGGGGAGAGTTGTGGTATTCGGCAACCGTGAGCCATGTCTATGGCACCCCTGATCTGGGGTTCGGTGGAGGGTCAATGGCCCTCCCCCGAGTCCTGGGGAAGGGGTCTAGTGACCCCCTCCCTACGCTTAGAATTAATGATTTGAATCTGTCATGTTTATTATGGTTAACTGTATTCTTAATTCTCCCCCACCCTTTCCAGGGATGGGGGAATCATTATTGCCCAAACTGACCATTGTATATGTATTATTTATGCTTTCATGTTATGATTATTTATTCCTATCCATGTAATTATTGTTTGTTGTATATAGCTTTAGTATTGCTTAACCCTTCAATAAAGTGACAACTGAAAATAGATGTTGATCATTATCTAGTGAAAGCTAGAGAAGCGTAGCTTCTCTATAGTAAGGTGTCCACGTCTGTCACACTGCCGTAATCTAATTGAACTCCGGTGTCTGCCATTTATCCTCGGCGGATACCACATTTTCTTCTTAATAAAGGGACTATTAATAGGCTGCCGTATGAGAAAGACTGCTTGCTATTCAATCTCCTCTATTCAATTATATGTTAACTAGCGGCTTCGCCCCTAGCCTCTAGGGGCTTTGCCCCAAGAGATGATAAAAAAATTAGGTGAAATTCGTAAAAAAAAGTCTATCTAAAATGAGGATATCTCCTACAAAAAAAGGACCAAGGATATCTCCTAAAAAAAAAAAAAAATGGGGGAGATTTTTTTGTTTTTGAAGAAAATAGCCTAAAACCACCATGGGACCAGAAGTATATTCCCTTAAGAGTAGAATCCGATTGGTTCAGTGGTTACCGAGATCTTAAGCTTCAGACGGACGGATGGACAGACATCAAGCTACTTTGTATTATAGATATAAATATTAAAACTAAAAAGAATTCCCGCGTTTTTTAGTTATGAGGAGAAAAATATCTACATCAGACTTGTATATCATGTATAAAAATACAAAAGGACTAAACGACGTACAAATCCTAATTATAGAAAAGCTTCACATCCAATAATTTCCGTATTCCATCAAAAAAATATGATAAACATATAACATTTGAATTAGATAATTTATAATTATGTAATAATAACAGTTTGAAAATTAACAAGGATGACAACATTTATAAGTAGAGATACATAAAAAAAACATTGAACAAATGTTTAGTCGTCATAAAAAAAGAGGAAGTATGAGAAAGAAGTATATAAGAATAGGAGATAGAAGAATTATAGAAAATTAAACACCTTCATAGAAAACATAATTAAGCCTTTGGTAGCATAACCGACGGACCTAGTAGGTTATATAACGGATGCTCCTTTGAATGGGGTATCTTAACAAAAAAAATCAACAGTTGATTTGAAATAGCATCCAAGAAAATTATATTTAGCGCGGACGAACTGACGGACGGACAAAATAAGTAAATTATAGAGCATGCTTTGCTACTAAAAATTGACATTACAGCTATAGCTATATTGGTTTGTTGTTGATGTAAAGTTAAATGTCACTCAGGGATAATTGAATAGGATATCTTGTACGCGGATACGTAGAGGAAATATATTTTGGCCAACGGAAAAGGATAGCAAACTAACTGTAAAATTTATATATTTATATATGTTTAATCCAAATAGGTAATTATGATGTGGTAAAATTACCCCTTAGGTAGATTAAAATTACTGATGGAAAAGTTTGGAATCTTTAGGTATCAGTATAATCTTCATTCCAATATCCCCTCCCTCCCTGAAAAAGGACTAAATCAATATAATTGTATTATTTTTCTGACTTATAAGTGATTAAAAATTAAGCATCCGTTATTCAATCAAATATTTATAACAGAGAAAAATATGAGGGTGTCAAAATTTTATTTCTCGTATTCATTCGAATCCGGTGGATAGGAACCGGTTCTTATCCATACGAAAAAACTATGTCTAGCATCGTATTACATCCAGCTTTCTACGGATATAAAAATCTACAATCATAAGATTAAAACCAGTTTTTTTAGTCGGTGCCTTCGGCACCTCGGGGCTAAAAAACTAGTTTTAATCTTATAATTGTACATTCTATATCCGCGGAAAGCCGTTTATAATACGATGCGAGAAATAACTATTAATGCCCCTCAACTTTGAGACCCTTTACATCCTAAAACCAAGTTTACATAAAATATTTTTCACTCTTCCAGGGATGGAGGGGAAATTGAACTATAAATAATACTTGTACATTGTTTTATTAACACGTTCTCTAATTCGATGGATTAAAACTTTGGGGACTTAAATCTTTATTGGTTGTTAAAAACTGGCAATGTCTCAAATAATTTATTTTCTTACTATTCCACTATATTAAATTTAAGCGATTTTTTAAAGCTTAGAGGCCTAGGGGCGATTCTAACATGCAACAAGTATTATTGAAAATCAATGATTATTAAATAATACTTGTTGTTATTATTTAATATTAATCATTTAATTTGATTCCGGTTTGTCACAAAAATTTATGATAATTTTATACTTCAATGAATCTAAATTTTTTAACACTTTTGGATTATATTTTTTTGTTGGTTGTTAAGTTGATGAATTATGTGTTTTATGCAATTATGCAACTCGAATCCGCGTCATACCAAAGACGTCAAAAATGGTACCTACCTGCTCTGTTCGGCACAGGACATCAAAGAGTTAGAGTAGGGGGAATGCCTTGGCCCCAAACAGGCGCAACTCATTACCATGCACAGTTAGGATCTCCAGACAAAGATCGTGCAATCAAAGGGTTGGTTGTCTGTAATGTACTGTACCACGGGTATGAGGTGAAGGACCAAGAGTCTGGCCTTGAGTTGACAAGTGGACTGTTCAGTCCAGGTGCAAATCATCCACACGACATTAACAACATTATGTGTTTTATTTAGTAGAATAGCTACTTTTTAACTAACTAGCGACTACGCCGCTAACACCTAATGAAGGAGCAGAGAGGGGCTAAAAGAATAGCCTAAAACCATCCGAAGACCTAAATCTGAAAATAAAATTGCCTAAACCATCATAGTACCTTTATAAAGCTTACATGAAGTAGAGAAACTAATCGGTTCTGTAGTTATTGAGATCTTGAAGCTCTAGACAAAAAAACCTTACTACTTTATATATATAACTAGCGGCTACGCCCCCTAGAAGCCTCTAGGGGCACTGGTAGGAGGAGGAAAAGTCGACCTTATCCCATATTAAATTTGAGTTTCAAAATAGTTAAAATATATTTTTTTTTGGGGGGGGGAGAGGGTGAAGACATCTTTCCAAAAATAGTTTAAAACCATCCCAGGGCCTATAACAAGTTTCACTGTAAAGGAGAACAATATCGATTCAGCGGTTAGCGAGATCCTTCGGGACAGACAAAAAACGCTTACTACTTTATATAATAGGATAGGATGTCTTGTGATTGGTGGATTTTTAAATATAATAAAAGCGAAGCTATTATATACGTGTTCGTGTCTGTTTGTCGGTCTGTAATGATAGACTGGCCTGATTTTTATTAGAATTGCAGTTAATTGACATTTTAAACAATTGTTATTTTGTGTCACTTTATTTTATTCAACGGATTAGCCGGAGTAAAGTAAATTAAATTGTGGACAAACGAAAAAACATTTTTCTGTCATTCCAACCAAACTTAGTTATCACATTCAGTTTCTGAGATATCTGCATCTAATTAAAGTATGGACTTTAGAAAAAGCATCTCCTAAACTAATCCTAAAATGCACTTTTCGATTTTTATGTTACTAATAAAATGATTAAAAAATACTCTCGAATTATTTCTAAACAAATCTAAATGTGTTTTCCACGTATTAAAGTATAACAAAATAAAATTAAATAATGAAGATAATGATGTTAAACGAAATTGTCAATTTTTCAATTTACTTCCGGAAAGGTATTTTTTCAATACAGCGCAATTTGTCATCTTTTCCATTTTAACTAAAATTTTCTATATCAAATTTAATATATAGACTAAGTTGAAAGCAGTAAAAGTGTCTAACTATGACGTCAGAAAAAAATTACAATTAACCAATGAGAGGCCGCTATATATTTTAACATTGTGAATACTGGCTTCTCATTAGTTAATTTTAATTTTTTCTGACGTCATAGTCAGACACTTTTACTGTTTTCGACTAAGTTCAGTGATTCTATTTTGATTGTTGGACATTTGTTTAAAAGTACTATAGTTTTGAGTTCGGCATTTTGTAGACGAAGGAATTCCCCTACTCTGTCTATTAAATTTAAATGCCTGATATGACACAGGTATGCACAGGTGCGTGCACAAGTATGTACAGGTGCGTGCACAAGTATGTACAGGTGCTTGCAGGTGCGTGCACAAGTATGTACAGGTGCTTACAGGTGCTTGCAGGGGTATGTAAAGGTGGTGCACACTCACAGAGATTTTCATTCAAATTTAACTATGGAAAAGGAAGATAAGCCTCTAGAATGCCTATAAGTAAGACCTATCTAGGATATGGCGGCGTGGTGGACAAAAAAAAATCCCCGACAGCTAGCGTTAAGATATAATTTAATTCTAAGCTAAAGTCAAAAAGTTTATGCTGAAGGCTAATTTTAGCTGTTTTGTATTTACAATAATTCATTGATTTTTATAGTTTTGTTGATTATTATCATTGTTTCTTCCGTATATTTGATAGATTTTAGAGTTTATTTTATGTTAATACCTGCCTTTAGTAGCATATAAATACTTTTTGATTCTTCGGAGTAAATGAAAGATTGGGGATGGGTTCGAATCTTGACTGAAGAAGTTAAATGGTTTCCAATGCATTTTACACTTTCAACTAACAATTATAATATTTAGAGGTAGTATTTAAGGTAGTAAATTACTTTCATACACAATATTTTTGTATTTAATATTTAGCATAAATATGAAAATAAAATCAAAATGAGAAACCGCAGATTGAAGCAAAATTTGAAATTTAACTTCAGGGGCTAGGGGTTAAATATATTGTGAGTGGTTTATTTAGTGACCCTCCATTCTAGTTCGTTCCATATTGATATGCTTTTATTGTGATTAATAACGTAAAATTATGCATGTCCTGTTTTACTATTTGCTTCTTTTGCAGAGACTGAATCCATTTCCATTATAAAATGCAAATTTTTATAAATCAAATTTAATTCATTTTTTGCAAGTTAATGACGCGTTAGACGGTGTGGTAACAATGTTGCGAATAATTTTATAATGATATTTTTTTATATTTTGACAAAAATAGTTAAATTGAAGACGGACATTCTCTAATTATAGAGTAACTGCTATAATAAAAAAAAACAATTTTAATGATAACAATTCTAAATAAAAAAAGAAATGTCTGAAATTTTATGCTGTAATGAAAGAATAACTTAGTTTTAAACAAATAAGATAGATACAAATAGGTATTTTTAAACCAAGGACGAGAAATATTTCTTTGTAAAAGCAATATAGTAGAACACAAAAGAAAAAAATTTAAGAAGAAATTTACCTACCCTTCAAAAAATATAGAACAAGAACTTTGATTAAGCCTTCATCGAAAATGGATAACAAATCGGTTCAGTGGTGAAAGAGATCGTTTTATGCACATATTTATGTATATACTATCTACTGAAGTAACAGGATGTTTATATCTATTTTGTGTGTGGTTGTATGTCCGCTAAGATCTCGGAACCGACATGAAGATTTCTTTGTTCCAGGGTTTTTAGATAGGGGACACGACTCCCCCCCCTGTAAAAAAATCCTCTTTTTCATAACAGAAAAAAATGTGGGAGAGGGTGCTCCTATAGGTTCCCTCCCCAAATTATTTGCAAACCAAAACATATACAGTCTGGCGGACTGGGCTAGGGACAGAGCCACCATTATATCAAAAAGATAATATTTAAAAATTTTACCTACAAGTTCATTCTCGGGGTGGAATTGATCTAACCCATAAAGAAAAAAACTTATGAAACCCTCCAGAGTTGTAGAAATTTCAGAGGCTAACAACTATACGTACATTATACATTTTATATTTTTTTTTGTAAATCATAACATTGAAATCTGTCATCCTTGTTAAAATTTTTATTAAATTTGTTGAGATATAAAAAGATTGATAATTTGATTTGTATTTTGAAAACCACAATTCCCCTTGTTCTAGTCCTATAACATTTTTCAACATTTTTCAACATTTTTTAACATCTTCAACTCAGGGTTAGGTCGAGTTTTAGATTAAATCTGAAATTACCAAAAGAAAAATGTTTTGGTCTCAGACTGAAAAATAATGATTCTTGATAAAAATTAATTATTAGAAAGTTTATGTGATGAAAAATTTTTTACACTAAAAGAAACTACCTATTTTTTTTAACATTACAAAAATGCTTTTTACCATTGTTCTATTTAGCCAAATTCGGGGAGGCTATCAAAATTCATTAAGTCCTATGCAAAATCGTTTCCCCGAATTATCCATAAACTTCTCTAGACCAATAAAGTTTTAGAAAAAGGCCCAGCATTATCAAGATCAGTGCATATTTTAATACTTTTGATTAGGATAGGCCAAACAAGGAGGGGATAAGGGATAGAGAGTTACCGCTGGGGCTAGAAACATGTTTTATTTTTAAAAATTAAAAATTAGAGAGATGGTGAGGGTTCAATGGTTCAATTATTGGTAAGTAAAACCTCATTATCTCTATTCAAATAAAGTATTACTAAATAAAAGAATGAAATCTGTCTGAATTTTAATTCAGCTAAAGATTATTTAAAACTACGAATAGTCGTCACACACCAATTATTATAACTGGGGAATTTTAAAAATAATTTTTATATTGTCAACCTAGAAGTATATTTATTTTAATGCTACATTGATTTCTCAGCAATTTTGAAGGAGAAATTAGACATTGGTCTGTAAATCAAACTTGTACTAAAAGTTTCATAAAAATTTTGGTACTTTTATTAAAACTAGCGGTTGCGCCCCTAGCATCCAGGAGCTTTGTTTTCTAAGGGATAAGAAAGGAGTGAAAAAATAAATAGCCTAAAACTATTCTGGAACCTATGTGAGGCTTCCATTAAATGGAGAACTCAATCTGATCAGTAATAATTGAAATCTTAAGCTACAGACAAATAATCTTACTGCTTTATATAATAAGATTTAATTTGTTGGTTCTAAACTAGTAGTGTAAAAACTTTTCAACCAATTAAATGTACAGAGTGGTTAATTTTGTTTATTATCATTTAAGATGTACATCAATATATCGTCAATTGTCAAGTTTTTAGGGAATACAACTTGGTTACAATTAATTTAATACAGTTTTAATATTATTTTTAGGTAGGCTTTTTTTCTTTACCTTCTGTTTAAAAAAAATACAGACACACATACATACACAGAAGTCAAAGACAAACCCACTCACATACACTTACAAACACAGACAAATCAACAAAAAGACACACATAGAAACTCACAAACACACACACATACATACACAAACAAACACACACACACACACACACACAAATAACCCACAAACAGACACAAACTCACACATGAAAAGCGTGTAAATTAATGTAAGTTGAAAAGCCATAATAATCTAATTAAATAAGCATCCACTTATTCTATTTAGGATATGTGTGTCATACTTATAACCCAGCTTATACCAACAACAAAATTAATTCGAAAAAAATCACGAAACTTATACGTGATTTTCAGCAATCGTTGAGGGGCAACACATAGTAGAATCGACGACCTTTTTAACTGCCCCCAAAATATTATTTTAAACTTATTTCGCTTGTTGGCCATACCTTATTCCTGCTTCTAACCTAACATTTTACCAACAACTTTATCTAGTTGTCTTAATGATAAGGGTTTGAATCTCACTCTCTAGAGACGTAAGTATTATGTCGATAATAACATGCACTTTCAACAGTGGTAGTATATAACAACACTAGCGGCTTCGCCCCTAGCCTCTAGGGGCTTTGCCCCAAGAGGTAATTAAAGAAAAAAAATAATTACCCCTGGAGATGCCCCCACAAATTTTGAATAATTAAAAAAAAATTAAGGGGGATTTTTTTCATTTTTTGGGGGGTTTTGGGTGTCCCCCCCCCCCCCAAGAAAATAGCCTAAAACCACCACAGCACCAGTAGGTACATTCTCTGAAGAGTAGAACCCGATCGGTTCAGTGGTTACCGAGATCTTAAGGGACGGACAGACAGACGGACGAACAGACATCATTCTACTTTGTATTATAGATATAACACTTCTCTAATAATAAAACTTTAAGAATAAGGGAACTTGGGGTGAGGTTGATGGATATCCCTTTTCCTTTTCGGCTACGAATCTTATTATTTCCAAAAGATATAAACCGGCTCCAAGCTTCCAAAGAAAAAAACATACCAGTCAAGGTTTCTCATTTTTTTGCTTAAAAATTTTGGGTATTTTGAATACGAAGGGGAAGAAAAGGGAAGTTAAATCAATAGTCGGGGAAATTTAATTATTTGTACTTCTTAAATAAACAAGGATGACAACATCCATAAAAGCGAAGCTCTGAAACGGTAGGACAATAATAGAACATTATTCTTATCACATTATCAATACAAGATGATGTTTAAGGACATACTTACATTTTTAGGACTATAGGACTTGGATTATAGAGATGCTTCGCTTACAACATTGTACGTTGTGATTTAGGAATCACATATTATATCATATAAAAATTTGTTGTTAGAAAAGTTTAAAAACAACATGTTTAAAATTGACATGCTGACACTCTGGTAACGATTACAGAGTTGCTACGCTTTCTTAATCGTACCTAAGTACTATATCAAAAAAAGGAACCCCATAACATTACCTACAGAGCTTTATAAAGTAGCTTTGCTATTATAAATTACAGATAACAACGTATTACTCGCATAAAAATTGAGGAAGGATATATTTAAGTACATGGGGAAAAATAGGATATAAATATCTACATATCAATTAAACCATGTTTTTAGACCAATCAAATTTGGCAGATTATTTGTCACCACATTATGGGGACACGTTTCTAGTGTGACCTGAAATTTTTTATTGGGGCAGGGGTTATCATTTTTTTGAGGGGGTGGGGGTCGTCCCTTACCAGATGAAATAGCTTAAAACTATCACAGGACCACTAAATTTATAAATCTGTTTCCAATGTCCTTTATTTTTTTTATTTGATGTTTTCTCTATGAGTACTCTATTGTGTAACATTTGTATAACTTGTATTTATTCGTCAGGGACTTGGCAGATATACGGACGGATGGTCAGACAGACTTACAAAAATTATAAAATATCTGTGCTACTAAAAGGTTAGCAATTGTAATGATGATATTCTATAAATAATTCTATTATTCTCATAACATATACGTGCAAGGGTGGGGTTAAAGTGGTGTTTACCTCCCTCAAACTTTGAAACCCCTCATTTTACCCCCCTCAAAATCTTTGTAATACATTTAATTACCCCCTTTAAACCTTTGATACCCCACCTTATACCTCCATCAAAATAAAAAGCTTGGACGTCCCTGATTGTATATTACATCTCCCTCCTTCCCTAGTTTTATAAACATGCAAAACAAATGTCGTATCCCTGGGTCCCTGAAATGCGTAACAAATTGTCATATCCCTGGGTCCCTGAAATGCGTAACAAATTGTCGTATCCCTGGGTCCCTGAAATGCGTAACAAATGTCTTCTCCTGGGTCCCTGAAATGCGTAACAAATGTCGTATCCCTGGGTCCCTGAAATGCGTAACAAATGTCGTATCCCTGGGTCCCTGAAATGCGTAACAAATCTGCTATCTATATAATTGACATCCGAGAGGTTAAAAGGGAAACTAGTTTTATATCAGACAGATGTGTAACTACTGCTAGAGTTGACAATTCAATATCTTTTTTAAAAGCGAAGCTTTTCTATAGTTAGGGTAGGTCTGTATGTCCGTGTTTAGTGGCTAGTTATTTTCGTTAATTTGTGCATGTTAGCATTGCTCTATCCATTTCAAACTTTGCATTCCTGTATTTTACATTTAGAAATCGAAACTAGCAACTCTATAACCGTTAGCAGAAAGTCTCTTCATTAATTTTAAACTTTTTTTTAATTATCCTATTCATCTGAATTTTTTAATAATGATTCCTAGGACAACCAGGTAAAATAAAATATGAATAGTATATGAGAAGCATATCTACAATCATGCTAATCATTAAATAGTAATTTCACATCAAATGATTTAAATGTTGGCATTTTCCTCCTCTTTACTAAGCTAATCTATGGTTAAATAAAATAAAATATATCCTTAACAGATAATTAGGAGCTATAAAGGGACATTTTACTTACAGTCTGGTAGCTTTTCATTTTATTAAGTGATATTAGAGTTTTAATTATTATTATAATTATCTTAATGGATGTGCCTTTTATTTAATCAGAATAACTTATCAAATTATTGATGTTATTTATAGATATAGGTTTCTAGAAGTAATGTTAAATATAAACATAACATTGTATCTCTAACGACGATTCGGCATTATGTAAGCAATGACCACTTGTATGGAATTGTAGTTTTATTTAAATTATCATTTTTAATACTTTCAATAACAATCAGATCAAAATTTTAGGAACCTTATTAATAGTGTAATAGTTATTTGTTGTATCGTATTACAGACAGCTTTCCGCGATTGTTAAAATAAAAGATTAAAGCCAGTTTTGTTAGACCCAAGTTGGTAAAGGCCCAGGCTTGAAAAGCTCATATCATTTTTTTAAATTTAAAATATTGAATATTGCAATACAAAATTATTGGCAGGATATACATCCAGTCTAAATGAGTTATAGAGCATCTACGTCTAAAAGAGTTCATTTACTCTATATTCTCCAATATAGACACTTTCATCGAGGACATTGCCGCCAGCCTCAACCACTGCCGCCGGCCTCAACCAATAAGAGGCTAGACTGGGGTTGGCCAACCAATGGGAGCGTGAGTTCTCAACGACCCAAAAGGCGGAGCTTTCAGCCTCGACCAATCAGAGACGAGCTCTGGGGAAGGGATGATATTGACAGATTTTGATTTGATAAAATATTGATGGATAATGAAAACTTGGTGAAAATAAAACTCGGTAAAAACGTCAACTTTTTTTTGAAAAGTAGTGCAAATACTTTTTATTAAGTGAAGAAAAGGTTATCTTTTATGATTTTCAGAAATATTTCGAGAAAAATGAAAAAATATATCAAAATTTTAAATGAGTACTGTATTAATAGTTGTTTTATGAAGTTTTTACGGGGCTTTGCCCTTAGTTGGGTGGGGTTGAACCTTGTTTTGTTTTGTTATAAAACCAATTCTACAGAGACTATATCTCGAAGCAGGGTTTCGCACCTTCCCTAGCCTAAAACCAGCCCTGGACCAAAACTAAATTTCACTGAAAATTAGAATACGTTCAGTTTATTAGTAATTACATACAGAGAGAAAGATAGACAATAGACATCCTGTTTCTTTAGTTAGACATCATAATATAAGCATAGCATTTCTACTGCCGAGACTCAAATGCACACGGCATCAATTATATGTCACTTTTAATTTTGTGTCCTATAGAGATATTGATTTACATCCCCAATGATGAAACACAAAATACCCCTTCTGTAGAGTAAAATTAGTTTTTGAAACGTTAAACGGGGTGCTACCACTAGCAAAAGTACAGCCACTGTGTTTTTGACAAATATTTGGTGTGTTTTTAGTTTTATTTTTGGGAATATTTTTTTATTTACTGTCAAAATTACACCTTTACTACTGTCATAAACACAGTTTTACTGTCAAGTTCACACCCATGAAATTCAATTTTGCTGTCAAATTCACAGTTTTGATGAAAAAAATATTTTTAAATTAATATTAAGTAGGCTTTTCAACCAAGTAGTTATAACTTATAACTATTAATGTTAATAGTTAAGTTAATTTACACAACAATAATTCTAAAAGAAGGTCAGACAAATATTGGATATTATAGAGTAGTGCACTAATTTAAAAAAAAGATTGTTGTTAATTAACATATTTATATTTATACACAACAATAATTCCAAACTCAACTAAATGAACCAACCAATCAAGAGAAAAGAATAAGAAAACGTTATTATTAACTTTGAGGACAGGTGTAATGAAATCTTTACTCTTCTCTTGTATTTACAAGTTAAAATTTTTCTATTATTGCTTATATGTTTTTATGTTACAATCGAAGACAGAACTAATATTAAAAATGACAGACACCCTTTAACCCCAAATCGTACGTGAGTTTTAAAAGCAAAATACTAAAATAATGCAGGGAGGAAGGGGATATTGGACTATATTACAGTAGTTCCCATAGTTTTATATTAACGTTTTCTCATTATTTGGTAATAAACTTTGGGGACATTTCTTGAATTTTGATTGGTTGGTTTATTAAGCTGAATGACTAAACGTTTCAACCACTAATTGTAACCTACAGAGGGGGTAATTTTGTGTATAATCAATGGTAATGTACATCTAATTACCTCATCCCTCTAGATCCCTGAAACTAATGCCTCTAAAAGTAATATTTTGTTTTAAGAATCTATAGTGTTTTGTAGACTTAAGGAAATAACCACTATTAAATAAATTAGCGGCTACGCCCTTAGAAGATTCTAGGGTCACTTAAAGTGGCTGAGAGAAAAGTCACCCCCCGCTGCGCCCATATTCAATTTGGGTTTTAAAAAGAAAAAGTTTTTAAAAATATTTTTTTTTGGGTGGGGGAAGGAGGTCATTTTTTAAGGAAAGTTTAGAAATACCCTTACCTAAAATAGTTAAAAACCTACCCTGAACCCATAGGAAGCTTCACTATAAAGGAGAACCATATCAGTTCAGCTGTTAGCGAGATCCTTCACTACAGACAAAAAAGCTTAATACTCTTTATAATAGGATATAAACTTATTAATATCTAGAATCTAGATCACCCCTATGTAAAATTCATGTACTGTACTGTACAAAATTTGACCATGAGTTGACCCTAAACATTAAACATGTTCGTATTTTAGTGTGTATCAGGATTCTTTAAGCAGATGATACAATTTAATAGGACAGTCTGACATAATATTTTACTAAAAAAATTTAAAATTGACATTATTCTTTCTTTGCGAAGCTATTCTTTCAGTCTGTTTTTTTGTTATCTTCTCTATCTTTCTTTCTTTTTGTATCTCTCTCTCTCTCTCTCTCTCTCTCTCTCTCCCTCTCTCTCTCTATCTCTTTCTTTCTATCTCTGTCTCTGTGTCTCTCTCTCTCTCTCTTTTTCTGTCTCTGTATCTCTCTCTCTCTGTCTAAGTCTCTCTCTCTTTCTCTGTGTCTCTCTCTCTCTCTCTATCTGTCTGTCTGTCTCTCTCTCTGTGTGTCTCTCTTTCTTTCTCTGTATCTCTCTCTCTCTCTCTCTCTCTGTGTGTGTCTCTCTTTCTTTCTCTGTCGCTCTCTGTCTCTCTTTCTTTCTCTGTGTCTCTCTCTCTCTCTCTATCTGTCTGTCTCTCTCTCTCTCTGTCTCTCTCTCTCTGTGTCTCTCTTTCTGTCTGTCTGTCTGTCTCTCTCTCTCTATGTGTGTCTCTTTTCTTTCTCTTTTTTGTGAAGGCAATTATTTTAAAAAGCTTTAAATGGAGTGTATTTTAAAGAATGATTTTTCAGAATTTAAACAAACAGCCGCTGAAACATGTGATAAATTTAGCGTTTTCATTAAACAACTGTTTTATTTACTAAATTAGCAGGATGTAATATGTATGTATGTCAATTGAGATCTCGAAAATGGCTGGACCATCTCTGAAAAACAGCATTAAACTATCACAAGAAACTTAAATTTAAAACATCCATGGACCTGTGTACAGCTTTCCTTAAAAGGTGAACTAAATAGATTCAGTTGTTAACCAGACCAAAAAAAAAACTTTCCACTTTATATGATAAAAAAATAAGGGTTTTATTTATTTTCATGAAAAATGTAGCTACATTTATCTACAAAGTTTAAAACAACTAAACAAAATAAATTTGATAAATGTAACAAATTTAAAGTGATTAATTACTTTCAAAAAACACTACTATATAAAAATGTTAAATTATAATCCTATATAGGATACTAGCGGCTTCGCCCCTAGCCTCTAGGGGCTTTGCCTCAAGAGGTTTAATCAAACCAATTTATCGTATTTTAGATTTAAAAGAAAATATTTTTTTTGGGGGGGGATAGTCGACCCCACTATTTTAATTTTAGTTAAAAAAATGGGGGGGGTATTTTTCATTTTTTTTTGGGGGGGGGGGGTTGGGGGTGTCCCACCCCCCAAGAAAATAGTTATAAACCTTCCCGGGACCTATGAAAAGCTACCCTGTTAAGGAGAACCCGACCAGTTCAGCGATCCTTCCTTACAGACAAACAGACAGACATCGTTCTACTTTGTATTATAGATATTCTTCAGGATAGAGGGAATATTGGACCGTAATTTTTATAAAAAATATAAAAATTTATCATTCGTTAGCTGAAAAACATTAAAGTCTTTTTTAAAATCTTAGTTAGTTGTATAAAAACTTTCATTGTCCAAACTGTTTTAGAAATATTAATAATCTAAAGAATAGGTGATTTTGTTTATCGTAATTGGGGGTTTAAATCAATTTAACGTTCATTCGCTTATTTCTAATATCAATTTATCTATTAACAAAACGGGATAAAGATTTAAGCTATTTTCTTGGGGGATGAGACACCTCCAACCCCCCCCCCCCACAAAAAAATTAAAAATACTCCCCCACCCTAAAATATTTTTTAAAATCTAAAATACGAAAAATTAGGTTGATCGAATCTCTTGGGACAAAGCCCCTAGAGGCTAGTCTAAATATAAACAACCTTTGTATATGATGTGGTATCCATTAAACTCCTGGTTTTATCTCCTTGGATTTAATGGCCTAGGCTATATAAAAATTTACTAAGCATGTCATCCTGATTTACACAGACGGGCGGACATTTGCCGGTGGTTTCCCTTACTTTGCCTAGCGAACAAAGAACCCCCCCTCTTATTTAAACAAACTAAAGCCTAATTTACATTTCAATTATGATAAATGAAATTATTCCATCTGTAGATTAAAATTATTGGTTAAAACGTTTGGCCACTGCAACTATCAAGCTTAACTAAATTATCTAAAATCTTACAGCCAACAAATGAGAGAATGTGTCTATAAAACTTTGGGGACTAGTATAATTTCATTTATGTATAATTTACAGTTTAAAGTCCCTTCCCTCTCTGAAAAACCTAGAGTTGCATCGCTATTCAGGAAGTAAGGGAGGGGACAATGGATCGAATATTTAATTTTTAGGAGTCTCAGACTTTGGGTACTGGCTTAAAGGGAATGTGCAAGAATTTAGCAGTTTCTGACTGAGTTTGGGTACGAGCACATGAAATGCCGCTACTTGTTTTGTTAGTTTTTTGAATATTGCAGACGGAAGAATTCTCCAAAAAATATCATTTCATAGATAAAAACTTTATTGTGATATTTGTGTAATAAGCAATCAACGAACCCTAATCTAACAACCTAGATTTAATTCTTGTGTATAGTGTCATTAAAAGTCTAGGAAAATGGGTTAAATGAGTTTCAGGGAGATTTTTCTAGTAAATAATTACAGAATGGTTACATCAGTCTGATATACTGGTAATCTAATTTTCAAATGATTTCTTGGAACTTTTTTCTTATTTTATAGTTTTCTAAATTGTATTAACATCCCCTTTACAATTTCCTCCAAATTTTCCGGATTAATCTGGATTTCATGTCCTTTCTTTGAAATCTCTTAAATTGAATTAATTGCCCATTGTCCCCTCCCTTACTCCCTGAACGCTATTACCAAATTGTTGTAAGTCCGCCCGTCATCTGAAGGTCAGTGTGCAAGATGATGACAGAGATGCGCGTACAATACAACATTTAATAACATTAGCGAATTGTATGTTTCATAAAAAATACCATTTTTAACACCAAAACATTGACATACCTTTGACACGAAGTCCTTAATTATGAATAGTCAATAGTTTGGCCAAGGCATTTCCCTCTCACCGCTTGAATGACATAATTTGGGGCATACAAAACAAGCAACCACTACTTTAAACTATAGATTAGTGTTACCCGGGGAGGGAGGGAGGGGGGGAATTGGCAGAATGTTATATGCACCCTAAGTAAATAAACTCTATCTGTCATTAATTAGCTATAAATCTTTGATTTGGTAGAGCAAAGCAACAGTATCTCAACTTTTCTACAAATAATTTTAAATTGTGTTCATGTTTATCATGATTGAGGGTTTAAATTATCTATTTTCTATTGTCTAATCCCTTAAGGATGTACCTTACCTACCTAATAACAAATGATATTCTTAATTTTGCTATTTTAATAATCTTGTTGTTTTTACTGACTAATATATGACAGGACAAATCAAAGAAGAAATTATAACCACCATCCAACATAATTACGACAATTTAAAAAAAAAACTGGTACTAATAAAAAAAAATTTTTCAGGAGCAGGGAAAAGGCATCTGAATAAAATTTAATTATTTGAATACTAAAAAAAGTTATTAAAAAGAATTTCATTGCAATTATCTCGATCTTCTTAGCTAGTAGAGCATAGGCCAGAGGTTCTTCAATTTTCTTTGCAAGTGGATTGTTTTGAGGGATCACTAAAAGATGGATTTTTTTTCTTAAATTTCATATAAAGTTTTCTCCAAAGGTTGTTTTTTTTCTTCTGTAATCTTATTGTGCTTACCTGCAAACTTATATATGCTGTTATTAAATGAACCTATAACTGTAGTTATAATTATGTCATTAAATCATTGAAATTTTAAGGAAGTTATGCTGTAATTATTATCAACATTAAACTTCAAAAAAAATTTATTTAATTGGTAGAAAACTTAGTGACAACAAAATTTAAACCTTAATCCTTGCACTGATTTTTTTCCATACATTTAATCATATTGTCATCTATACTAAAGTAGGAGGATCTATGTTTGTATGCTTGTGTATAGTGAAATCTCGTAAACGACTGAATCAATGGGTCCACAATTTTAGGAAAAAAGATAAACTTAATTCTAAAAAAAGGTTCTCCTCTACTATACTTTATTTCAGGAAGAAAAAAATATTTACTTGGCTGCTATTGGAGATAGTTTTGTAAAGTTGTGAAGCTTCTCTATAAGATTCTACCAACCAGTGGGTATTAGCTTATTTGTCTGTCAGTTTGGATGCTAAAGAGTGTTTTCAGAAAATTTGCTTATATTTTTGGACTTTGTTCTAACAAATATTTTATACTTGTTTTCAGGCCTTTCAATTTGGTATTATATAAAATAAGCTTCCTATTTTTTGTGAAGATTTCAATGCAACAAAGAATTTGTTGCAAATATAACTCGAAACTTTGTGCTTTGTTTCTTATGAAGAATGTCATTATTATTAAAATTCATGACGTATAAATAAGTCAGAACCATAGTTTTATAAAAGCTGTGCCTAAACTAAAGTAGATATATCACTGCAACTTATATATAAATGATAACAAATATATCTGGGAATAGTCCCTTTCGTGGCAACGCCCCTTAAGGGGCGATTAGTCGTATTTTTAAAATGCCTTTTGATAGGTTATATTAGGTTAGGTTAGGTTATATTTGGTTATGTGATTCCCACACAGGATTAGGTAATTGTCCCCGCAAGGTTAGAGCCCCCCGCAGGGGCTAGAAATAGAAGAAAAGCTACTGTGAAAAAAAACGAAGAATCGCCCTTTAGGGAGCGTTGCCACGAAAGGGACTATATCCATATATCTATAGTTAATAATGCGTATTTCTACATGTTATGTATCATGTAAGTAAATTTGTATATTAGATAAGCGCAAGGGAAGGGATATTGGACCGTAAATTGTACTGGGGCCCAAAGTTTTTAAAACAAGTTTTTTTTTTCGTTGGCTTAAAATTTTTGTACTTTTATTAAATCTTGATTGTTTTTAAGCATGTATTTTAATCTACAGAAGAGGTAATTTTGTCTATCATTATTGAGGATATATATCTTCTATTGTCTTATCCCTTGAGATCCCTAATATGTTGTTAGTGGGGCTATTGATACTGTTTACTGCGAGGCTTTAAAAATACAAAGATATATACAAATTCTTTTATATAAAGTTTTTTGTTTGTTTATCCGTTAAATCCCTTTAATCACTAAAGGAGTCATAAATTTTAAACACAGGTTTTAGGCTTTTTACTTCCTTTTCTGCAATAGATTAGGGATGCAGCCACTAGTAAATATAAATAGCCACACTTAAGTAGATAGTCGCCTATTCAAATTCCCCACCATATATTAGTTATATATTTGTGTGTGTGTGTAAGTGATAGTAAGGGATTTATTATTCAAACTGTAACACTAGAATAGAAACACTGTAAATGGCTACCAAGGACTGAAATTCAACTGTTATATTACAGTGCAGAGCTACTCTATAACCAACTTTGTATGTGGTAGCTAATCAGATTTGTGATGTACATAACCCTTGATAATTGATTTAATTTTGTGTGACAGGGTGTACTCTTTAATTTGATTAACCATTAAGCCAACTATCTGGATGAGGGTCACCCAGTAGACTGTGGATGTATGCATGTTTAAAAAGTACAAGGGCAAATAACCACTTAATCATTGCTTCTTTAAGTTTGATTATTATTTAATTGCAAAAATCTTAAACCTATTTACATATATTTGTAAATTCTATATTAATATATATGTACAAAACTTTCGGCTGTCTAGTGGTTCTATATTCGAAAGGATATAAAATAGCCTAAAACCATACCCAGTTTATAAAAATAAAATGGCCTAAAACCATCTCAGGACATATAAGAAGCTTCCCTGTTAAGGAGAACCACGTCAGTTAAGTGGTTAGCGAGATCCTTCGCTACAGACAAAAAAGACTTTCTACTTTATATATTACTAGCGGTTTCGCCCCTAGCCTCTAGGGGCTTTTTCCCTAAAGGTTCAGGGGAGAATTAAAATTTTTTTTTTACATTTTTTTTAGATATTTTCTGTATTTTATAACTTTTTATAACATTTTATAACTCTTTATAACTTGTTATAACTGTTTATATTTATTTATATTAATTTTTATTTTCTAAACCTTTCAAATTTTTTCTCTTTTTTCATGTTTTTAAAAATTTCTTTGCTATTAGCCTTTTTGGGGCTTCGCCCCTACAGGAGAAGGAAGGTTTCACAATCTTTTTAAATTTGAAAAAACAAAGTTTAAAAGAAGAAAAGAAATTTAAAAAGAAGAAAAAAATAAAAAATATTTAAAAGTATAAAAAGTATAAAAAAATATAAAAAGATATTAAAAATTTAAAACACAAATAAAATTATATAAAAACTTTAAAAAAAATTAAAATTAGGAAAAAAATACGAAAAAATTTTTTTTTAGGGGGAAATTTTCATTTTTGGGGGGGTTTGGGGTGTCCCAGCCCCCAAGAAAATAGCTTAAAACCACCACAGGACCAATAGGTATATATCCGAAGAGTAGAATCCAATCGGTTCAGTGGTTACCGAGATCTTAAGCTTCAGACGGACAGACAGACGGACAGACATCAAGCTACTTTGTATTATAGATATTAGGATAGGATATGTACTGTACCATAGACGTCCAAGGGGGGAGGGGGGGTAAAGGGGTGATTACCCCTCCCCCCAAAATGAAAATTTTGGATTTTCAATTTTTAACCCCCCCCCCCCAAATAAAAAAAATGCCTCTATGAAATAAAGAATACCCGCCTAATATTTTTATAATCAAAATTTTACCCCCCCCAAATAAAAAAGCTTGGACGCCCCTGTACTGTACCTAATTGGACTCTAAATTATACATTCATCCGACTATTCGGCTATCTTTTTTCCTTCTTTTATTAGGACCTTCTTTTAGTAAAGAAAGTTGTGCGCTTAAAGGGTTGCTTCAATAAAAAGTTATTTTTCTAACATAATATCCATAAATCTATAGAATAGTGACTTTATGACTACACTAGCGGCTTCGCCCCTAGCCTCTAGGGGCTTTGCCCCAAGAGATAATTGAGAAAAAAAATAAAGAACTACTGGTGCTACTCATAGTCTAATGTGTTCTCAAGAAAATTACTACTGGTGCTGCTCATAGTCTAATGTGTTCTCAAGAAATTTTTTTTTTTTTTTCATAGTCTAATGTGTTCTCAAGAAATTTTTTTTTTTCCAAGTGTAATGTGTTCTCAAGAAAATTATTTTTTTTTTGGGGGGGGGTGAATTTTCATTTTTTGGGGGGTTGGGGGTGTCCCACTTCCCAAGAAAATAGCTTAAAACCACCACAGGACCGATGGGTATATACCCTGAAGAGTAGAACCCAATCGGTTCAGTGGTTACCGAGATCTTAAGCTTCAGACGGACGGACGGACGGACAGACAGATAGACAGACAGATATCGTACTACTTTGTATTATTGATAATTATGACTTCTGTTGATATTACAACGACATATTTTTTTACATTAGAATTAAATAATTTTTAGTCTATTGTTTACATGAAGCAAAATATCTCTTAAATAGCTCTGCCTATTGAATTATGCTTTTCAGAAAAGATTTCTACAAGATGGTTTTAGCCTATTTATCCTTTAGAGGTAAAGCTACTGGTAATATAAACAAGGATGACAACATCCATAAGTAGCGAAGCACAAAATCTATAATAAAATAGACAAACAGACAAAGTAATTTAAAGCGCTGATTAATTGTTATCATAACAAAGAAAAGAAAGAGATAAATATGCAAATAAATATGCAAAAACTTAAAATCTTGAAACTTTGGAAAATTAAGGTTTATATCTGAAAGTGAACCCAGTAAAAGTGTCGGACTGATTATGACGTAAAAAAATAATTAGCCAATGAGAGGCCACTATAAATTTTACCATTGGTCAACAATGGCCTCTCATTGGCTATTTTTTTTTCTTACGTCATAATCAGTCCGACACTATTACTGGGTTCTTGAAAGTTTTAAAAAGAAAAGCAGCTTAAAAGCAATCAGACTACCAAAGATAGGAGCTGAGAAAATCTGTTGCAAAAAGTAAAAGCGGTTAAAGAGCTGTTTAGAAGCAGTCTGGCCGCTATTGATGATGAATACTTAATTATGCTTCATATTGTTTGGAATGTTGATAAGAAGTTTCAGCCTTCTATCTTTTACAGGAGCCGAGAAAATCAGTTTTAAAAAATAAAAGCGGCTCTAGGCTGCTTAAAAGCAGTTTGACCGCTATTGATGTTTCATACTTAATTATGCTTCATATTAATAGGAATGTTGACAAGAAGTTTCAGCCTTTTATCTTTTACAGGAGCCGAGCAAATCAGTTTAGAAAAACAAAAGTGGCTAAAAAGCTGCCTAAAAGCAGTCTGACCGCTATTGATGTTTTATACTTAGTAATGCTTCATATAAATAAGATTGTTGACAAGAAGTTTCAGCCTTCTCTCTTTTACAGGTACCGACCAAATCAGTTTTGAAGAATAAAAGCGGCCAAAAGCTGCTTAAAAGCAGTCCAACCGCTATTGATGTTTTATACATAATTATGCTCCATATTGATGGAAATGTTGACAAGAAGTTTTAGCCTTCTTTCATTTACAGGAGCCAAGAAAATCAGTTTTGAAAATTAAAAGCGGCTAAAAAGCTGCTGCTTAAAAGCAGTCCGACCGCTAACGATGTTTTATACTTAATTATGCTCCTTATTGATGGGAATGTTGACAAAAAAATTCAGCCTTTTATCTTTTGTAGGAGCTGAGAAAATCACGTTTCCCCCAAAACGTTTCAGACATACATACAGACGGACAAATGAAATTATAGAGTTGCTTCGCTGCTAAAAAGAAAATTGGATGTTTTTCTGGCCGTCTTTGTAAAACAAAAGATCTCAGCAACTTATAGACTGATTTGAATTTGCTTTTAAGGGATGGTTTCTGATGATTGTCCAGCATACAGAAGTGGTGATCAGTATAATCTCCCCCTAATATTATTATTTTCTTTAACTAAATTTTAGGGGGGGGGGGGGGGTAGATATGCATCCTCTCTCACAAAATCTAGAGGAGAAGCAAAACAATAATTTTAGACAAACTATTATTTGTGATTCTTAATGTTTACAAGAATGATTTATTTTCTATACTTAATCTATTTTTATGACATGTGTAGGTTTCTCAGGGAGGGACGGTACATGGGACTGAAAATTAAACTGATAATAAAAGTTTGGGTACCTCTATTTAATTGTGATAGGTTAGTTCAAAACTAGTAGTTTCAAACCTTTCAACCAATGGTTTTGATCTACAGGTTGGAAAATTTTGTTTATTATCAACGGGTATGTTATTGTCCGTCTGCCTATCAATAACACTATCCTATTATATAAAGTAGTAAGGGGTTTTGTCTGAAGCTTAAGTTCTCAATAACCACTGAACCAATTGTGTTCACTTTTTTAGGTAAGCTTCACATAGGTCCTGTGGTGGTTTTAGGCTATTTTGTTTCAGATTTAAGTCTTGGGATGGTTATTACCTTGTTTTGCCCCCTAGATTTTATTTTTGTAGGGTAAATATCATTTTTTGGGCGTTATTAAAGATACATAGTTGCCTGAGAATTTTTGTGAAGGAAATATTTGAACAAATTCTACTTTGTCCGTTTTTCTGTCAATAACGCTAAAATTATATCTTTGTGGAAAAATAAAGCTTTGGTTAAAAGATTAACGGCTAAAATTAATGTTTGTGCTTTGCTATTTATCGATTTTTTCACCCAAAACATCATTTTTCTTAAGCTTACTGAAAGGATAAGTTTTAAAATGTTTATTTTGGTTAAAATGATTATTATCATATCAGGCCTTAACAATCATTCTTTTTCCCCTTCACAATGTTTTTTTTTCTCTCGATCTTTCACAAAAGGACAATCCAATATTTAGAGAAAAATATTTTTGTTGTTGTATTATTTTCAATGTTATAAGTCTAAATTATAATCATAGACATTCAAGGGTGGTAAAGGGGTGATTACCACCCCCCCAAACAATTTTTGGGGGGTAAATAAAAATAAAAATAAAAAATCTCTAACAAAAAAAATTTTTGCGCGCATTTTTAATACTAAATATTCAATAAAATTTAAATTACCCTCCCCAAAAATTTTACCCCGGGGGTAAATTATGGGGGGGGGGGGGTAAACAAAATTTACCCCTGCAACAGATTTCAGGGGGGGGTAATTACCCCCTCCCCCAGCAAATTTTACAAATTTTTTTTGGGGGGGGGGGTAAAAAAAATGTGCGGCGAGCTTTGCGCGCATTTTTACCCCCCCAAAAAACGAATTATCCCTCCCTTAAAAAATTTTTACCCCCCCCCCCTAAATAAAAAGCTTGGACGCCCCTGATTATAATTCCTTCACATCCTCCCTAGTGTTTCTTACCATTTATGTAATCAAACCTACCAAAATTCATCTTTTTCCTTAAAAAAAAAAAAAAAATAAGCCAAGCTTTGGCCTTTTTAGTCTAGCATATAGTGGGGCATTAAATATAATAAAACTGAAAAGCAGCATATAGTTTATATGTTAAATTTTAATGTATGCATTAGGGTTGGGCCGGATACTTTTTTGGCCGGATACCGGATACCGGATATCCGGCTGATTTCAAACGCCGGATATCCGGTAACCGGCCGGATATCCGGCAAATATCTGGTTATCCGGCTAAATTACCGGATATCCGGCCGGATAACCGGCCAAATTACCAGATACTAAAGTAGCAAAAAAAAATTTCTTCAGAAATCTTATATAAATTTACATAAAGTTAAACTTGTTCAGAAAAAATGTTCTTCTAGCTTCAATAATAAGAAAATTATAGCCATTTAAAATTTTAAAAAACAGAGATTTTTGGTGTAAAGTATAAAAAATTTTAGAGCCGGATAACCGGCCGGATATTGAAAATGGCCGGATATCCGGCCACACCGGATATCCGGCCCAACCCTAGTATGCATATAATATCATTATAAATCAATTACTTAATTCTTATTTCAATCTGGATGCCAGCCTTTACTAGTTTTCTTCCTAAATTCTAGGCTCTATTTTCAAAGGAAACCTTAACAATAAAACATTAAATAATGACCAACATTTGAAGTAAGTAAGATTTTTAAAGCTAACAAACTAAGAAGACCTAAAAAGAATTAAAAACCTTGGGTTTTGGATTTACACAAATTGCCTCGATTGTTACAAACCCTTCGTTATAAATGGAAATTTTGGACATTCTCTTTAACAATTACACTCGACTCCAAGTTTATCCCTTACCTATTTTATTATTTTCCGTCTCTGTCGGAGCAATTGGGTTAAATATGAGGGGAGGGGCTGTAGGGAGGGAGGGGAGGGGGGGGGGGTACAAATGAGGACAATAAGAGAACCATTATATATGTTGGAGCACCAATTTATAGATGCTCCAGGAGCGAGCAAGAACAACACTGTCGAAAATTGGGGGAAATTAAAATAATAATAAAAAACAATTTCATCCTAAAGATAGTATGATAGGCAATTTGGTTTTATTTCTGATTTAATAAAGAAAATTTTGCCGGTAAAAATTATATGTATATTTTTATCTTCAATTATAAACATGATTGATTTTATTCTCTGGAATATCCATTTTGAAAGGTATTCATCCCACTGTGAATTATATGAGGAGAGTGAATTGTCTCGCATCCATCTTGATTAAGTGGCGGGTAATGTGACACTGTGGTACACACACAGATATATTGCTGTGGGCATCCGCACCCGCATTTAGCTGCAGATATGTAATGTGACGCTGTAATACACACACATATATATTGCTGCGGGCATCCGCACCCGCATCTAGCCGCAGTTATGTAAGGTCACACTGTGGTAGACACACAGATATATTGCTGCGGGCATCCGCACCCGCATTTAGCTGCAGATATGTAATGTCACACTGTGGTACACACACATTTTGAAATTATATGTGGAGAGTGAATTGTCTCGCATCCATCTTGATTAAGTGGCGGGTAATGTGACACTGTGGTACACACACATATATATTGCTGCGGGCATCCGCACCCGCATCTAGCCGCAGTTATGTAATGTCACACTGTGGTACACACACATATATATTGCTGCAGGCATCCGCACCCGCATCTAGCCGCAGATATGTAATGTGACACTGTGGTACACACACATATATATTGCTGCGGCATCCGCAACCGCATCTAGCCGCAGTTATGTAATGTCACACTGTGGTACACACACAGATATATTGCTGCGGGCATCCGCACCCGCATTTAGCCGCAGATATGTAATGTGACGCTGTAATACACACACATATATATTGCTGTGGGCATCCGCACCCGCATCTAGCCGCAGTTATGTAATGTCACACTGTGGTACACACACAGATATATTGCTGCGGGCATCCGCACCCGCATCTAGCCGCAGATATGTAATGTGACACTGTGGTACACACATATATATATATTGCTGCGGGCATCCGCATCCGCATCTAGCCGCAGTTATGTAATGTCACACTGTGGTACACACTTAGATATATTGCTGCGGGCATCCGCACCCGCATTTAGCCGCAGATATGAAATGTGACTATGTGGTACACACACAGATATATTGCTGCAGGCATCCACATCTGCATCTAGCCGCAGATATGTCTTGTCAAACTGTGGTAAACACAGAAATATATTGCTGCGGGCATCCATACCCGCATCTAGCCGCATATATGTAATGTGACAATGTGGTACATACACAGATATATTGCTGCGGGCATCCACATTTGCATCTAGCCGCAGATATGTCTTGTCAAACTGTGGTAAACACACAAATATATTGCTGCGGGCATCCATACCCGCATCTAGCCGCATATATGTAATGTGACAATGTGGTACACACACATATATATTGCTGCAGGCATCCGCACCCGCATCTAGCCGCAGATATGTAATGTGACACTGTGGTACACACACATATATATAGCTGCGGGCATGCGCACCCGCATCTAGCCGCAGTTATATGTAATGTCACACTGTGGTACACACACAGATATATTGCTGCGGGCATCCGCACCCGCATTTAGCCGCAGATATGTAATGTGACGCTGTAATACACACACATATATTTTGCTGCGGGCATCCGCACCCGCATCTAGCCGCAGTTATGTAATGTCACACTGTGGTACACACACAGATATATTGCTGCAGGCATCCGCACCCGCATTTAGCCGCAGATATGTAATGTGACTATGTGGTACACACACAGATATATTGCTGCGGGCATCCACATCTGCATCTAGCCGCAGATATGTCTTGTCAAACTGTGGTAAACACACAAATATATTGCTGCGGGCATCCATACCCGCATCTAGCCGCATATATGTAATGTGACAATGTGGTACATACACAGATAATTGCTGCGGGCATCCGCACCCGCATCTAGACGCAGTTATGTAATGTGACATAGCTTTACACAAACAAATATATTGCCGCAGACATCCGCACCCACAATTTGCCGCAGATATATAATATGACACTATGATCAAGTTCTTTTTTGGTATTGCCCCAAGAGGTATAATTATATCTTCTATTACTTACCCAGCAGAACGGATCGCAAATTTTCGCACCTACCCAGCAGGAAAACATTTTCTCGATTAAATAACGAATTCGCAAAATTCGTAAAAAAATAGTCTAATGTGTTCTCAAGAAAATTAATTTTTTTTTTGGGGGGGGGGTAAATTTTCATTTTTGGGGGGGTTGGGGGTTTCCAACCATCCAAGAAAATAGCTTAAAACCACCACAGGACCGATAGGTATACACCCTGAAGAGTAGAATCTAATCGGTTCAGTGGTTACCGAGATCTTAAGCTTCAGACGGACGGACGGACAGACAGACAGGCAGACATCAAGCTACTTTGTATTATAGAGGATATACCTAATAAAATTTTGATTTTCGCAATGTAAATAAAACCATACATATACAAGATGAAATATATTTTAACCTTAAATAAATTGATCTTTATAAAAAATGTATCCAGTTTCCCTGACAGAAAAAACCAAATCTGTCACAAGAATATAACAAAACAAAACCATTAAGATAAATCAAATAGTAGTGAAGACTATGAGCATGTTGGTAATTTTTTTGTTCTGCTCTTAAATAAGAAAGATATGGCAGCTGATTTATTTTGGTGAAAATTCACTTGAACAATACAACTCTAGATTTTGCCCTTTTGCTCTACGCTTTGACTTTTGGTAAGAGCAGAGAATGCATTGACCCAAAACAGTCACAACTTAAATATTCAGTTTAACAAAGACAAAGATTATGAAATCAAAGAGTTTTTGTTTCTAATAATTAGTATGTTAGTGTCCTGGGACCTACTAAAAAGGTCTGGTTCTACCAGAGAGAAAGGGGGCAATGGGCTGTTTATTACACTGGTCCCAAAAGTTTTATAGGGACTATTTCTTATTTGTTAGCTTAACAATTTTTAGGATTTTAATAAATTTTTATTGGTTTGTTCATTTAGTTGAGTATCTAAATGTTTCAACCACTAATTGTGATCAATAGAAGTGGTAATTTGGTGCATAAGGATGAAGATCAATTTATCGGCCATTGTCTTGTCCCTTTTAATCCCTGTGTTCTACAATTTTATCAGCTGTCCCCAGAGGTATTAATAGCAAGATCATTATAAGTTTTAGCCTAGTCAGTGGATTCGAACGGTCAACTAACAGTACCTATGAAATATCTACAATTGTAGCATTGTGTAACATGCAAACAAACATTGTGAGCTATAGAGTGGTTTTTCTTCTAACAATAAAAAATACACATTTCTTCTAAATTTATTATGAATGAAAATTGTTTTTATAATAATCATAGTAATATTAGGACTAATATATTTAATGGTAAGGTGCGACCTCAGTTCCGCAATAATCACATAAATGTTATATCATTAAAACCACTAATTATTACTATTGCATAAACAGCCCTTACCTCCGGGAGGGAGGTGACATTGGACTGTAAAATAAACAAGTACTCAATCTTTTGGCACTTTTTGAAATTGTTGATTATTTGATTTGCCTAGCAGTGTCGTCAATGCTTTAATTAATCAACATAAGTGATAATTTTGTTTATTATATATGGGAATGTATTTATTGTATGTGCATTAATTACTTGTCCTTTGTCTTAATCCTCCCCCATTTCTTGACTCTCATCATAAAAAACAACACCCCTAATATTTTTTCTCTATAATGTATTATTGCGAATATAAAAATCTTTGTGAATGTGATAATATGCAGAAGTGATAACACACCTTTGAATTGCAAATTATAAATAAGAATATGAACATATATTCTGATATACAATTATATTTTTTACTATTGCCTTTTCCTTGCTTATATTCTTATCTGAATACTTATCCTTGTCCAAGCTGGGATAGATAGATGGAGGTTACTTATCCCCCCACCCACCCCTTCTCAGAAAAAAACTCTTCTTTAAACTCCTAAATCTATCTTTATTAGGACAAAATGTATTGCTATTATTATACCCTATCAACAAAAATAGAATCGTTATGGCGATAACATGTCAGCCATTGCGACTTTTATTTAATTCCATTGGTCGAAAAAAACAAATAATTTGTTTAACGTTTGAAAAAAATAAAGGTTAAATATAAAACTTTAACAAATTTTTTTTAAAATCGCTAGAGCCAAAAAAAGTGTTTCTTAAAATGATACTGTGGTATTCGGCAACCGTGAGCCATGCCTATGGCACCCCTGACCGGGGTTCGGGGAAGGGCCAAAGGCCCTCCCCCGAGTCCTGGGGAAGGGGTCTGCCGACCCCCTCCCTATGCCTAAAATTAATGATTGAATCTGACAAGCTTTATTATGGTTAAGCTGCATTGTTAATTCCCCCCACCCTTTCCAGGGATGGGGGATCATTATTGCCCAAACTGACTATTGTATATGTATTATAATGCTTATGTTATGATTATTTATTCCTATCTGTGTAGCTATTGTTTGTTGTATATAACTTTAGTAATCCTTAGACCTTCAATAAAGGAACAACTGAATAGATGCTGTTTGTTATTTAGTGATTGTTAGAGAAGCGTAGCTTCTCTATAGTAAGGTGTCCACGTCTGTCACACTGCCGTAGTCTTTTCGAACTCTGGTGTCTGCCATTTATCCTAGGCGGATACCACAACTTTTGGTGACAGCTGTGTGAGATTACGGCAAACCACAAGTGTAGAGCAGACGCGCAGCTGAGGCTAAGGTACTCCCAGCAGTGAAACTGGCAAAACTGACACAAGCAACCTGAATTACCCACCCTGGATAGCAAGGTCTAACTCTGCATCCGGCAGTTGTGGAAGTGAAACAGCGAAACTTGACGGAGAACCGCAAGAAGCGCCGACATCTAACGGAGAATTGAGCGCTCAAAGGGCTGAAACAGGCCTGCGGACTGGCTGAAACAGGCCAAATAAGTGCAAACGGCTGAAAATAGGCCAACATTTACTGCAAGAGATAGCAGGATCCGAACCAGCGGCGCTAGCAGGACGGGACATTCCCTGCCGCCATCAGCCGGATTCGGATATACGGCGCTGTAGGACGGGACATTCCCTGCCGCCGATAGGCTGAAACACGCCACATAGCTGCGAGCTGCGAGCCAACATACGAGTGTAGTGTACCAAAGCAGAGAAAACTACGTCAACTCCAAGTATCCTGAGAGGCTACAGCGCAGCCACCCATCTAGAAAAGCAGATATTATATCACATTGTAGGGATTACCACCCTAGTGTGATGGTTAAACAATAGATTTATGAGCAAGGATTGGCAAACAATTTGTTGTGTATTGTGATAAAACTAAAAATAGAACAGGCTTGGATTTGTTGTGTATTGTGATAACAACTAAAAATAGAACAGGCTTGGTAAGCAAATCTGTTATGTATTGTGATAAGGCCAAAAATAGAATCTAGATGTAATATAACAATGCCTTGATAAACAATCTAACCACCCAAGCCTCCAGCACAACAAAATACACCCCTTATTCCAGAGGAAAGGGAGGGGCCCACTCTCCATTGAAGAAAATACAATCAAGGTGACATAACAATAAAGCCTAGGATTAAGGAGAAAGGGCACCATTACCTCATCACACAGTTACCTCAAACCCACAGCACTCCCCCCTTCCTCACAGGGGGAACGGACGGATTTACCCCGTCCCCTCACGCGCTTCCCCCCTCCTACCCACACTTGACTAAGTCCGCCCACGGTGTGGAGCTAGCGACCGGGAAAACAGAGCGCCATTTACGGGTCGCGCAACGGAGTTCGGGAAATATCATAAAATTCAACGGACAAAGCGGACCAATGAGAGAGCGAGTTGAGGGATAAGTGCGCGTTTTACCTGTGTGCGCGGATTTGACGGTGCGTAAGCGCGCTGCAAGGAAAGGAGATTTCACGCACACACACACACACAGGAGCGGAGCTACTCCATAGCATCTAACAGAGGTATTTTCAGAAAATAAAGCACGGGCTCATGGGATCAGCCAGCGTCCAGTTGCCCAATTACGACGAGTCGGAGCCAATGGAGATTGGCGCCTTGGCTCCGGGTCTCCACCAGATGGGGAAGGTCGCTCCAGATGACAAGATTCCAGGCCGCTGTTTCCGCTGCCAAGGGAAAGGCCACCGAGCTCGAGACTGCCCGACGCCTATGGAAGTCAGCCTAGAGGAGAGACGCACCCAGCCACGCCGTGACCGTCCTGCCAAGTGCGAGCGTTGCCACTATGCTGGCCATACGGCGGCCGAGTGCAGAGCCGACTGGGACCAGGTAGCCGGCCGTAGGCGCACCGCAGACAAGGGTGCTCCCCCAGGAAAGCCCAGCAGAGTAGCCCACATGGAAGGGAGCGCGCCCCCAGCACCACCGCAGCAAGCAGCCGCCCCCAACGCAGCGGGCCGAGCCGACGGAATGCCGCAGTTTGGGACCGTGCCAGCTAGGATCAACGTACTGGGAGGCGCGGCTGAACCCAACCGGGTTGGCCTGGGCTTCAGTCTCAACCACCTGGGGCCGGAGTTTGTGCAACCCAACAACATCGCCGAGCCAGAAGTTCTGAGGCCCCAGCCTTTTAGCCTAAACATGATGGAGCCTGCCCGACCGAGCCTACCCAGCAAGAGTGGAGGGGCGCTACCCAGCGTCACTGAGACGGTGTACGGGGAGGCCCTGGCGGCCGTTGAACGAGAGAGGCAGGAGGCGCTAGCCAGCGCATCAGAGTCGATGTATGGGGCGCCACCCGGCGCCGCCACCTGCGATGACTGGGGGGTGCTATCCAGCGCCTCCAACCTGGTGCCTGGGGCGACAACCGTCGCCGCCACCAAGATACCTGGATCCTGGAACGAGCCAGCAGTCCCAGAGGAAGGGGTGACACCCGTCACCCCCAGTCAGCCAGCGCCACCAGCCTGTAGGGAGAGCCCAGCTATACACCATCCAGCGCCCCCTGCCAGCCGAAGGAACCCAGCTGCCCAGCACTTCCAGTCGAGCCAGGATAAGTTAAATTTAACAAATGTGTTGTATCCAAACTATTGTACAACCCCAACCTTGCCTGTGCCCCCTGCACCAGAGGCTGGGGAGATTGAAATTTGGGGATATAAGGACTTGCCTGTGCCACATGCACCTGAGTTCCTAGGGCAGGGGAGGGACGTGAGTCAGGGCGAGCCTGTGCCACACGCACTTCAGCCCCATGCCACTGGGCATGCCATGGACAAGGGAAGGGACCCCTTGGGGCTAGGGGAGCCGACACCCAGGCAAGCGCCAGTCGCCTGCCAGTCTGTCATTGGGGAGGGTATCGGGGTGCCCCGGACACACAAAGATAACGCTCAATGGAAATTTGTATCTAGCCAGGAGCAGCCCAGCCGTGTCCAGCCCCGAGAAGCAGCCGTGACCCGAGCCGAAGATCCCCAGCCGCGTGCGCGAGGTAGATGGCTGTCTGGTAGCTTCTCACACTGGTGGATGGTCCTGTGGGGACTACTGCTGGCAGCCGTGTGGCCTACAACCAGCTACGTCCTGGTGGGGTGGGACTGCGCCAACCCCACCCACGTCACAGCCTACAATAAGGAAAAGATGTGTAGCACGGAACCGCTACACCAGGAGGTGCCCCTGGGCCATGAAGTACACGTCCTGCAGCAAGTCAAGATTAGGGAAACAACAGGATACAGTTGTCAGCTCACTGTGTCCCAGTGGACATTCAGGTGTGGGGTATGGGGTCACCTCAAGGTGACCTCGGTCCCCACCCTCATGAGGCCAACCAAGATCGATCCAGAAACGTGCCGAGACCTGGCCAGGAACCGAGTCTACACGCTGCCAGGCAAGACCCAGCCACTGACGTTCCAGCTGAACCATCCCCTGTTCTTCACCCTCGATATGGTGGACGCCCTTGTCAACAGCCCCGAGGGGGTGGGTTGTGAAGGGGAGGACGTCCACTTCGAGGGCCAGCTGTACCGCAATGAATTAGTGCTCCAGGAACGACGGCTGCTGGTCAAGGAAGAGACCTACGTAGTAGAGGATGGACGGGTGGAGTCCCAATCTGACCACCTGGCCTTAGAATGTCCCCATTCTGAGCTGTCTTGCATCACTGGGGAAGCAACCTACGTGTGGGACCACCTGGGGAGAGATTGCCCCTTGAGGCTGATCCGCAGCCTCCAGCCTAGCCTAGTGATGGATGCGTTCCTGGTTGACCATCAAGCCCAGTTTTTCATCAACATGACCAACCCCACCTCAATAGTGAACTGCGACTTTGAGGCCCATGCCACCAACCACCCAGCATTGTTCGTGGCAGCTGACCCGGCCGCGGCAGCGCTGCCCAGAGTATCGGCCAGGGATGTGGATGTCCCCCTGCAGGCCCAGATACATGCAGGTTACATTGGATTCACCCTGGAGACACGCATGAAAAGTACAGCGGCAGAAGAAGTAGCGGCCAACTGCTGGAAGCTCCAGCAACTAGACCCGGCCCACCCGGTGCGTGTCCAGGGGAGCACGTTCTCTGTACTGAGGGGAGATGTCCTGCTCCAGCTTACCTGCCAACGCAACAAATACGTTGTCCGTGAAAGCAAGGAATGTTGGGACAAAGTACCAGTGGAACCCACAGGATTTGTAGACGCCATGACACGGGTGTATAGCGGCCACGCCACCAAGATTCCCTGCTCCTCCACCTACCCCCTGACTGTGCACGCGGAGGAAGGCTGGATAGAACTAACCCCCGCACCTAAGAAGAGGCCACCCCCGCTGGATACGCCCAAGCAGCTGCTGACAGAACCCTTGGATGACTTTAGTTCAGGAGGCTTGTATTCACAGGCTGAGTTGAACGACTGGCAGCAGCTGCTAGCATTCCCAGCGTATAAAAGCGCCATGCTGACCGGCCTGTCCTATGGCTCGTGCGTTCAGCAAGGTAGCTGTTCGGCCACTGGAGACCATGGGATCGTGTCCTACAATATCGACCGACTGGCAGAGGAAGGAGAGGCCGCCCTGGATGTCTGGGCTGGGTTCAGACAAGCTATTCACGAGTGGGGAGATGGCGCAGCCATACTGTGCTTACTGTTGTTGATCCTCAAACTGCTGGGGGATCTGACCATTATCTCCCTGGCAGCCGCACAAGGAGGTGTACGGGCCGCCATGAATGCGATGTCACAAGTGTTCCTGTACCATCCAACCTTGTACAGGAAGGCCTTGGCCAGAGCCCGGCTCACCCATGCCAAGTCCCGGGACTTTTCAGTAGACTGGGATGCCATTCCCATTGGCCGTGAAGCCGCTGAGGAAATGGTGTCCATGCAATCGACCGATAGCGGGCATGACCGCCCAGGCAGGCCTGGACCGCCCTCTGGAAGACCCCGCGGCCCCTCGGGAGGCCAGGCTGCCGCTCAGACGGTCAACTTGTCAGCCAGTGCCCCAGCCGCTGCCAACAACAACCAGAATGCCCCGCTGCTGAGCGGCTGTGCCCCACGCCAACCTGACACCTGCCGGCGCCGAGCTACGTGTCCAACCAAAGCCAGCCTCTACCTTCTATCCCACGTTGGGAGCCCATCAGCCCTGAAAAAATCACCACTAGGATTCCATTGAATCACTATCATTTGTATATATCTTAGCCCTAAGGAGCGGGCCGAAGGCCTCAACCACTGTCGGAAGTCTGGTAGGGAGACCCTCTCCCAGCCTTCCGAGGGGAGAGTTGTGGTATTCGGCAACCGTGAGCCATGCCTATGGCACCCCTGACCGGGGTTCGGGGAAGGGCCAAAGGCCCTCCCCCGAGTCCTGGGGAAGGGGTCTGCCGACCCCCTCCCTATGCCTAAAATTAATGATTGAATCTGACAAGCTTTATTATGGTTAAGCTGCATTGTTAATTCCCCCCACCCTTTCCAGGGATGGGGGATCATTATTGCCCAAGCTGACTATTGTATATGTATTATAATGCTTATGTTATGATTATTTATTCCTATCTGTGTAGCTATTGTTTGTTGTATATAACTTTAGTAATCCTTAGACCTTCAATAAAGGAACAACTGAATAGATGCTGTTTGTTATTTAGTGATTGTTAGAGAAGCGTAGCTTCTCTATAGTAAGGTGTCCACGTCTGTCACACTGCCGTAGTCTTTTCGAACTCTGGTGTCTGCCATTTATCCTAGGCGGATATCACAATACTATCCTACAAGAAGAGCTTTGTACTTTTAAACTATGGTAGGGAGATAAAATTATCTAGCATTGACTTATCCCTGTATCCCTGCAAATTAAGAAACTGTATTAATTATGAATATTTTGAATTCCGAGGGATTGTTGGTGTTTTCTTGCCTTCTCCCTCAGATCTGCCAGGCTTGAAGATTTCTCTAAAGCACTCAAGTCCTAAAATTATGAAAAAATAAGGATAATTTTATGTTATATGAGGCGAGGGAGAGCAATTAAACAGCCTAAAACCATCCTAAGACTTCAATTTAATAATATAATAATCTAAAACCATCATGGTTCCTATAATAGCTTCTCAAAAATGCAGAAAAAAATTGGTACCTTGATTATCAATATCATAATAGACAAGCAAAAAAAACTTATATAAAAACTTATAATAATGGCATTAGTTAAAAAGTGGACAAAATTAAAACAGACTGACAACTCAAATTTTTAGCCGTTCGTTAGAGTCTCGAATTTGATTAGATTGTCCAAACCTTTAAACAAAAGTTCTAAATCAAATAAATAAGGAGTGTCTTAGTTAATCATAGTTCAGGGAAACATAACTTCATTGTCCTATCCTTTAAGATCCCTGGAACTATTAAAATGTTATACCTGGAGTCCATGGTAGGCAGTTGGCAATAGCGGAGGTCCAGACAACAAGGATGACATGAGTAGAGTGTGGGGTAGAGAGGTGAGCAGGTGGCTACCAAGACCTCCTGCCAGAGCAGCATACTAAATATATAAACAAAGATGACACATGAGTAGTGTGTGGGGTAGAGAGGTAAGCAGGTGGCTACCAAGACCTCCTGCCAAAGCAGCATACAAAATATATAAACAAAGATGACACATGAGTAGTGTGTGGGGTAGAGAGGTGAGCAGGTGGCTACCAAGACCTCCTGCCAGAGCAGCATACTAAATATATAAACAAGGATGACACATGAGTAGTGTGTGGGGTAGAGAGGTGAGCAGGTGGCTACCAAGACCTCCTGCCAGAGCAGCATACTAAATATATAAACAAGGATGACACATGAGTAGTGTGTGGGGTAGAGAGGTGAGCAGGTGGCTACCAAGACCTCCTGCCAGAGCAGCATACTAAATATATATAAACAAGGTTGACACATGAGAAGTGTGTGGGATAGAGAGGTGAGCAGGTGGCTACCAAGGCCTCCTGCCAGAGCAGCATTACAGACAAACAAACGGACTGTGTTAAAAATAGAGTAGTAGTCTATTAATCAACAGAATCTTTACTACAAAATTTATCCTTTTATTTTGTATTGCCACTAAGGAAAAAGTAAAAACACATTTATCTTCTAGAGCATTACAGACAAACTAATTGCCAAGTCAGTTTTAGAGAAATTGTTTATTGGTAAAACAAAATAAGCCTTTTATCTAAAATTTTATTTTCCTGGTCAATAAACAGATACACAAAAAATATTTTTTTATATTTGTGTGTAAAATTCTGCCTATGGAATACCTGTTGAGCAGCTAAGACAGCACCGGGATGGGTAAATTCTTTCAATAAGGAAAAATGGTCCTTCTTCATACTAAAAAATGAAACACTATTGAAAATTAATTTAAAAAGTATAGTTTTCATGTCTGATTGTTTTAGGAGAAAAAAATTCTTTGTTGCTATCTTTTCTACGACTCAGTTTATCCGTTTAAATTTCAATATATTTGACATTTCAGAAGATGTTTAATTTTACAATCTAAAACGCATTAACGCGATCAAGAGACCAACCAAGTACTTCGTTTAGGTGTTATACATAAATATGCCGTATTTTTATGGGTAAAATGGTCAAATATCTTAGTGAATGTACCTGGATAAATCCAGACTTGAAGACTCAGTTGAGGATCTGAACAAGGATTTACTAGAAACACTGGGTATTTTAGTTCCAAAACTGGCCGCACTGGCCTTCACCGGGGGGCCGCGCAGCGGCAGAAAATTTGAGCTCAGACTTCGGATTCCATCTGTTGGGGTTGTGGAGGAGAGTTTTGAAAGTTGGACACCTGGTCCGGGGCTGCTGGATTTGTGCAGTTGGCTTTCATGCTTCCGACACTTGGCACGCCTGTTCTGAAACCATACCTGAAAACAATTTATTTTCAATCATAATTGGTCAGAATAATTTCAATGCTAATCTAAATTTATCATATTCTGTATAAAAACATTCTAGAAGTGTATATAATGTAGGCAATTGCTAAACTCTCAGATATTTTCTTATAGATATACATCAAACATTTTTAACTCTCCTATCATTTGATCTCACAAGTACTCTAGTCCATTTATTGAGACCAAGTCTCTCGCTAAGTTACTCCCTCATGAACACATCTGAGTCCTCACTCAGTCTCAATTTTTTTATCATATAGCCTTACCTGTACTCTAGCCTCACTGAGTCCAAGTCTCTCACTGAGTTCCTCCCTCATGAACGCAACTGAGTAAGGAGTCTCGCCTCTGATATATTATATAGACTTACCTGTACTCTAGCCTCACTGAGACCAAGTCTCTCACTGAGTTCCTCCCTCATGAACGCATCTGAGTAAGGAGTCTCGCCTCTTATATATTATATAGACTCACCTGTACTCTAGCCTCACTGAGTCCAAGTCTCTCACTGAGTTCCTCCCTCATGAACGCAACTGAGTAAGGAGTCTCGCCTCTGATATATTATATAGACTTACCTGTACTCTAGCCTCACTGAGACCAAGTCTCTCACTGAGTTCCTCTCTTGAACACTTCTGAGTAATAAGCTTCACATCTAATACATAGTCTTACCTTTACCCTAGCCTCACTGAGACCAAGTCTCTATCTTATTTCCTCAATCATACACACATCTTGGGGTCTCACCTCAAATACATAGTCTTACCTGTACTCTAGCCTCACTGAGACCAAGTCTCTCACTGAGTTCCTCCCTCATGAATGCTCTGAGTAAGGAGTCTCGCCTCTGATATATTATATAGACTCACCTGTACTCTAGCCTCACTGAGACCAAGTCTCTCACTGAGTTCCTCCCTCATGAATGCATCTGAGTAAGGAGTCTCGCCTCTGATATATTATATAGACTCACCTGTACTCTAGCCTCACTGAGACCAAGTCTCTCACTGAGTTCCTCCCTCATGAACGCATCTGGGTAGTGAGTCTCATCAAAAAGCCGTTCCAACTCCCCCAACTGTTCAACACTAAAAGAAATTAAAATTCATTTAAGTTTTGATAGATAGAAGGACAGGAATTTTTTCCGACTCTATCTTAAATGTGAAATTTATCCTTTTATAGCTTATAGATTTTGTATATTATTAATCATAATCAAGTCCTTGAATGTACATTTGTACAACCTTTTTCTGTTTCTAAAAAGTTCTAACTGTGCATCTGTTAATAATCCATATTGACCCATTGTGAATAGATTCAAAACTCAAAAGGAAATAAATGCTGTATTTTTTCTTATTACATATCCCTTTATTTTATTTACTAAAGGAGAAGCTCTTTAAAGTGCCTTTAAAAAAACCTCATACAATACAGGGTGCGGCACATAAATCCGGACATTTTTTAAACGGCCATAGCGTCAAAATTACTTGACCAATCAGGACGTTTGACCCCACTATAGAAAGCTTAGGTAATGACCTTTAAGCACAAAAAAATCTTTGGACGAAGATGGACGTGTACACCGAGCTGGCCGCGCATATGTTCAACAAGGCAGATTCCAAATGCGCCGGTGGTTTAATGCGCAAAATCACAAAACGTAGGGTCCGACAGGGAAGGAGTTGGAATCTTGACCCCAAATTTTGTGAGTGTCTTAGGCTCATTGAGACACACATTTTGCCGTGTTTAAATCCATTTTAGCTCAATACTAGCCGAAATGAGGTAGATTTTTCAAGATTTTGAGCCTTAAGAAATCACAAACAGTAGGGCCCGACAGGGAAGGAGTTGGAAATTTGACCCAAATTTTTTGTGTGTCTTAAGCTCATTGAGACACGCATTTTGAGTACTTAAAGTCCACTGTAGCTAAATCCTAGCCCAAATGAGAGCAAAAACATGGATTTTGTCAATTTGGCGGTTACTCATGTTCCTAAGGAAATGTGGCCTCCAAGCAGCCCGATCTTAATTCAATGGACTTTTGGGCCTGGGGCTACTTTGAAGCATGCACCAATAGACCTGCCCATACCACAAAGACCTCCCTCATTGCCACTATCAATGAGAACTACGCCAGCTTGGACAGGTACATTTTGACCTGGACCTGCCGGCGGTTGAGGAGGCCGGTAGAGGCGGTGATTGAGGCTGGCGGCGATTTTGTTGAATAATCTACTAGTCATATACCTATTTTGCTTCCCAGTTTTTAAAATTCAATAAAATCTTTAAAATTGACGATTTTATGTTCATTTTTTTAAAAATTAGAATTTGTCCGGATTTATGTGCCGCACCCTGTACAAATGGCCAATGATAAGCCAATAATCAGGCTAAACTACCAATGGAAGGTCAGTATACATTTTAATTGACCAATGATAGGCCAGTATGACATCATTTTTTATAGGAACTATAAAAAGCTTAATGGATCTTTGTAAAATTAACCTGAAATTAGTTCTACTTCTTCTCTGTTTGGCAGCAGCAGACTTATCTTTTCTATCTTCTTCCTTGTCATCAACTTCTACTTTTGTAACATCTAAATAAATTTTAATAATGTTTTTTTTGAATATTTACTTTTTTAGTTTTTAATAACATTAATGAAAATTTGAGTAAAACATCAGCTAAATAGAACAAGGATGACAACATCCATAAAAGTGAAGCTCTGAAACGGTAAGATAAAAGAACATTAGCACGTGTAAAGTGTCAGAACTAAATGATTAGAATATAAATGTATAAAAATCGAAACAAATCTGTTGGAAAACTGCTAAAATACAGGATATTGTTTGAGGACAAATTTACATTTTTAGGACTTTATTATAGAAATGCTTCGCTTATAACATTGTATTTTGTTGTCCTAGGAATCAGTATTCCAAAAATCAGATCAATCGGATAAATAGATCATAAAAAATATTGTTGCTAAAAAAGTTAAAAATCATCATGTACGGACATTTTGTTAACGATTATAGAGTTGCTACGCTTTCTAAATCGTGCCTAGCTACTACAGAAATCACCATGCAAAGTTTGGAATCGATAGGACAATTCTAACCTGCTTAAATTAACGAAAAGAGCTAACTGTGACGTACGGACCTACCCTAATTATAAAAAAGCTTCGCTTTAAAAAACAAACAATGGCATCAAAAGCTGTGATGCTAATGTTTTATTTTGTTCTTTTTTGGCTAAGTAGTTACTGTATAAATAAGGTCCATACGTTTGTTTATGAGTGCAGAGAATTTGCTGTTTTTTCATCATTAATTAGTATTGCTTTTTCTGCTTTTACTGCTTTTACTGAATTATTGCTGCCCTATTTATTGATAAAATTATGCTTGTTTATTATCTACTAGCGGCTTCGCCCCTAGCCTCTAGGGGATTTACCCCAAGAGGTTTGATCAAACCAATTTTTCGTATTTTAGATTTGAAATAAAAATAAAAATAAAAAAATTTTTTTTTTTGGGGGGGGGGTTTTGGGGGGGGGGTAGTCGACCCCACTATTTTAATTTTAGTTTTAAAAAGAAAATTTTTTTTTTTTTTGGGGGGGGTTATTTTTCATTTTTGGGGGGGTTAGGGGTGTCCCACCCCCCAAGAAAATAGTTATAAACCTTCCCGGGAACTATGTGAAGCTACCCTGTAAAGGAGAACCCGATCGGTTCAGCGGTTAGCGAGATCCTTCGCTACAAACAAACAGACAAACACACAAACAGACAGACATCGTTCTACTTTGTATTATAGATATTTGTAGAAATATATAAGTTATCAATATTCTGAAATGTATCCAATTATTCATCTGCACAATATTTTCTCTATTCGGACATTTTTTCCCTTTTTCATCCCATTTATTTCATAATTTCTCCCCGTTTATTTTTTTGTTCCCTCGCATAGACACCCCCCCCCCCCCCTTCAGAAAAAATCCCTATATTCTAAAAGGGGATAATGATGAACCCCTCTTCTTTCTAGATAAACAAGATAGGAAATCCTAACCCTGCAGGGCAGCTTTTAACCTTACTTAACTTAACCTAACAGAGAAAATAAGCATATCGACCTGACGATAAAATTTAATTTATTAAAGATATACATATATAGATATTATCAAAATTTTCATTGCTGACATATCAATAAGAAGGGGGGGGGGGGATTGGCCCACTTGCACATTAAGGAATATTTCCATCCCCTGCAGAAAAATATGTATAAATATTTGATCAAGTAAACATAAAAATTACATCTTTTGGGAAATAAACCAATTTTTTTTTATAAATTTATGTTGATTTATTTGTATTTGCACTTTAGTAAGTGCATTGCATAATTTTCAATTAACTTCTGCCGTGAATAAAGGTTTAGATAGCAAACTTACATAGTTATATTTTATTATTTTGTTTTTAAAAATTAATGATCTAACATAACTAGGAATAAAATCAAAGCTTTCTTGAAAAACAAAAAAATTTTATTCGTATATTCATCAAGCAACAAATACTAGTACATCAAAATATATCCCATATTTAAATTAACGAACAGACAGACATTACTATCCTTATACTAAAGTAGCAGGATGTTTGTCTGTCTGTTTGTACAGAAGGATCTCTTTTTTTGTTATTTTGATTCTTTATTTGTCTCAATTATTTACATAAAAAGATTATATCTGAGAAGGATATCGCTAACCGCTGAACCGATATATATCTACATTACAGGGAAGCTTCTCATAGATCATGGGAACCCTATTTTGGGGGAGGGTACCGCCAACCTCCCAAGGATATCGCCCCTAGAAAAAAATTATCCCCCCCCAAAAAAAAAGTTTTAAAAACTAAAATCTAAAATTGCGAATGTTCGACCCCCCTTCCCCCCTAAAAAAATTCTTCTCAAGTGCCCTTATAGGCCTCTAGGGGGCGTAGACGCTAGTATATTTTAAATAGAACTAATCATACCTGGCTGTGAAGAAGTAACCAATTGCGCGGGTTCTTGTACAGGATCTTTTGTGGTTGTGCTTACTGATTTTTCCATTCCATCTTAACAGTAAAAATATGTAATTCTGGGACAGGCTAGTAAAATTACGTTATTTTTTGAGATACTATTAACTTATTACAATAATCCATTCCATCTGTACAACAATTAATATTTGGGACATCTTGTTATTTCCAAAACAAAAGTTAAATATTTCGGGACAGGCTAGTTTGAAATAATCAATTGTTCAGATTTATTCTTTTTCTGCTTACTTATATTTCTTTCTTTTATATATTTATTTTGTGTCAGGCTAATAAGTATATCAAGTATAATATAATTTCTTTTTGTTTCTACCAAAAAAGAGGTATTTGGTGAAAGGCTGATAAGAATAAAAAAGTAAAAGAGGTTTTTTTATTCAAAGACTTGAATTCTTAGATAGCCTAGTGGTACCCAGCCTACCTTTAAAAAAAACAACAACATTTAACTTAACATGTATTAAACAAAGCTTTTCTCAAATATAAAAGAATAATTCTATTTGCTTTAAGCTGCTTCCCTAGCTATTAGGGGCTCTCTATTCGAAGGGGTAGGAAAGGGCAGAAAAAAACCTTAAACCATCCGAAGTCTACAATCTGAAATTAAGTTTTCCTGGGACCTACGTGATGCTTCCAAAAATTGGAGAACTCAACAAATTCAGTAATTAGCAAAATCTTAAAATACAATACAAATAAAAACCTTGCTACTTCAAATGATAGGATAATTATTTTATTATTAATATTTTATATTTTTGAAATATGATTTTGTATTACCTATACTGGAAAATTTGTTGCTACTTGGAAATTCAGGTTTTCTTTTTATAAGAGCCAAAGGTTTTAAATCTTCTGAAGAATCTTCCATAATATATTTCCTTGTATCACCTACAATTACGAGAAAGTTTTAGGATGATTGTCTGTTTATCTGTATGTAATTGGCATACAGTAATGGTAGGACTGTCCGTTTGTCTATCTGTATGTTAATCAAGAACATAGATACAAAGATTTCAAATCTGCCAAAGAATCTTCCATAATATATTTCCTTGTATCACCTACAATTACGAGAAAGTTTTAGGATGATTGTCTATCTATCTGTATATGATTGGGAAACAGTAATGGTCTAACTGTTTGTATATTAATTAAAATCACAAGGCCAAAGGTTTTTTATCTTCTGAAGGAGGATCTTCTATAGGTTACATAAAAACAATAGACCCATAGTTTTAAATATTGGCCTTTGAAAGCAAAATGCATTTTTTATATATATCATGCATAATATTCATTACTACAAAGTACATATTGCCTTTTTATGTGTTAAATAAGAAACATTAGTCATAGTTTAAATGCTAAAATTTAAATACCTCACCACCTCTCCCTTTTCTATTATGCAAAATCACCCCCTCTCCACTCATTTCTTACCTCCACTGTAAAAAAAATCATCTTTTGTTTTTAATACACAGTATAAAACTTATGATTATTAAAGCATCATGTGACTTTTTATTTATAACCAACTGAAGATTGTTTTTAACATGAAACACTGTTATCAAATAAAAATAACATGTTTAATTAAACTGTGTTGATCACTCTATGTAGGAAAAGAGGGTTTATTCAGGCGCCATTGTCAGATTTCCTTTTGTTTATTTAAGATTCAAATGACTGACTTAACTATTGTAATTTTCTATGTTCATAACAGCAGTAAGTCACATAATTACGACGTGATTTGGTTCAAAAACAATGTTGCTGACAACCAGCCTTTTGATTGCTTGAACTTTGTCTAGAAGTCCGAAAAGGCCGTTTTGGTGACATAGTAGTTGTATGTATAATAAGATATATAAGTTTTCCGGAATTTTAATGTTAGGGGGAGATTTGAAATCTGCATCAAATTTTAAGGATTTTTTATAAAATTCGTTTTTTGTATGATTCTTTATCTAAAAGCTGAAATGCATTTTAAGTTAATTAATTTTGACCAATAGGATAGGTGGATTTTAAACTACCTGCGCTCTAATTGATTGAATGATGTACGCCATCCAATCAGAGCGCAGATTTCTTAAATCCACCAATCACAGATGCCAAAATTAATTAACTTAAATTGCATTTCCACTTTTAGATAAAGAATTATATAAAAAACGAATTTTATAAAAAATCTTCAAAATTTGATGCAGATTTCAAATCTCCCCCTAACTTTAAAATTCCGGAAAACTTATATATCTTAATGTACAATATTTATCTTGTTTAGTTATAAAGCGGCTATGTAGAGACTCGAACCATTTATCTGCCTGCCTCCAAGCGGACAATTAACTATACCTGGCACTGGGGAGATAGACCTTGACACAACGTCAATTTCTTCATCTCTGTCATGATCATCGCTAGCTGCGCCGCTACTAACCTCCTCCTCCTTGATACATGTGTTTCCAACTATCATTTTTATCTTGGTTTTGATTCACATTTAGTTTTGGTTTCTTATTTTATCTCTGAAATTTACATTGAAATAAAGTAGTAAGTTTTTTTTGTTTCTCAATTAAAATCTCGCTAAGTACTGAACCGATTGAGTTCTCCCTTTTAGGGAAGTTGAAAGTTGTAACTGGTGATTTTACCCTATTTTATATTTAGATTCGAGTCTTGTGATGGTTTCATCTATTTTTCTACTTAAATCAACAAAGTTATAGATGTCTAAAAAGTCTTTAAAATTCGATGCTGTGAGTATTGGTGCAAAAAATATGACGTAACAAATAAAATTAGCCAATGAGAGGCCACTATAAATTTTACCATTGGTCAATAACGGCCTCTCATTGGCTAATTTTTTTTTGTTACGTCATATTTTTTGCACCAATACTCACAGCATCTAAAATTCTGATACGATTTTCAGAAATAGATTGTGAAATGAAAGTTGTTTAGTAAATGAAAATAATGTTTTTTGTTAATTTTTTGTTTAATTATTTCAAAAGTAAGAAGACAGCAAAGAACAATTAAAACTTAACAGACTGCGATTCTAAACCTTTAAAAGCAGTGCCTTTATTTTGTAACGCAGGACACTTCAACGTGTCAAGCCTTAAGTCTGTCAAGAATGTTTACTATATTAATATAACAGGTACTGTCAATAATTAACAAAATATTATTTCATATGTACTTTTTTTTGTTGAAAATTTAGATATTTGAATTTAAAAATATATTAGTGCTTACTAGACTGGTAGATACAACTTAACATACGCTGACTCAGTGATGTAGCTGCGAGTCTAGCTTAATTATTTTGGTAATTTTGACACTTAAAGAAAGGTTTGTCCACTTTAATTTCACTAATAACTGAAACCAAGAAGGATTTATCATTAAGTCTTGGTATAGTTTTAGGCTGTTTTTATACCCACTTATCGGGTATAGTCCTTTTCACGACATCCCTCCATAAGGAGCGATTCTTCGTATTTTTAAAATGGCTTTTTATAGGTTATTTTAGGTTAGGTTAGGTTATATTGTGTTAGGTGATTGCCCCACAGGGTTAGGTAATTGGCCCCGCAGGGTTAGAGCCCCCCGCAGGGGCTAGAAATAGGAGAAAAGCTACTGTGAAAAATACGAAGAATCGCTCCTTATGGAGGGATGTCGTGAAAAGGACTATACCCCACTTATCCACTGGATCCTATGGGCGCAACTGATAGTTTACAAAAAAGCACTTTTAGAAATATAACTTTTAGATTATAAAAAAATTTAATGTTTTTTTATGTGTATAAAAAATAATAGTTTTATCGGTTACAACACCATCAAAGATCAAGACAAGAATGGTTCAACATTATTTTCACAAATCTTGAGTCTTCACGTTTAATTCATTTCTCCGGCGGCCTCTGATCACCCCCCCCCCCCCCATCCACCCTCCTTGACTCTTAACTCTGGGAGAAAGGATGGGAGGGGGAGGGGGGGGGGGGGTAGATTACTCTTCGCCCTCTTGTCTCTTGGGTAAATTGGCGGCATATACTTGAACATTACATTACCACCATGGGTTACAAATGGACCAAAAAAACGAAGGATGGCTATTACTAAAAATTGATTGGTAATTCTATCATTAGAATAAAACACGAGAGGGACAAAGGGTTAAATAACTGTATTTCCCTATCGCTATGACCTTGTGCTGACTCTCAATTGAGCCTTTGAAATCAGCCAATGATGTCAGGTGTATTATTAGGCCAAGTAGCAGAAAACAATTTGCTATCAGACGAAAAAAGTCATTGAAAAAGGGGGGGGGGTATTTATCTGTATAGACATCTTTACTATATATCTGTTATTCTATCAACAGAAGTAACAGGATGTCTTTGTATGTCTGATCTAATGAATAGATGCAGTAACGGGTAAACAATTTTTAGAAAGCTCAGTATTAGTCCAGAGGATGAGGAGGCTCTAAGAGCTATGAACATTGAACTTTCTCCATTAAAAATAAATTGAATACAGTTGGGGCTTCACTATTAAAGTAAAAGGCTTGCAACGGCATTTTTTATCATATTAGAGAGCTTACCTTATGAATTATAAATTTGAATAATAAAACGCTACTTTTCTAGCAGCACATAATTTCCATGTTTCCTTTGTGTGTGCTTTTTGTTTTATCTAATTTTATGCATTTTTTTTTGTTTAAGAAGATTAATCTAAAAATAAATTTTCTGAAATATATACCATAAAATAAATTTTGTCCTTCCCCTATACCATTGTTAGTATTATGGGTATAAAATTTGTACCAAGTGAAAATAGCGGAGAAATGTCTTATAACAGGGATATAGGGATGTGACAATACAAGATAAATTCATTCAAACTCAGCTTTCTCATTAGATTAACAAATAACCCAAATCATTATGATGAAAAAAACATGTACTAAATGTGTATGTTTGCTCGTATAACCAGTAAGATCTTAGAAAGCACTTAAGACTAATAGTTTTACAGTTTCAGTTAAGTTCATGCAGCCCAGGCCATGGTAGGTTTTAGGCTATTTTTTGGAGTAGAGGCAGGGGTGTTCAAGGATAACACAATGGACGATAAAATGATGTACACACACAATTATAGTAAACAAAAAAATTCTTTTGTAAATTCGAATTATTGGTTGAGAAGTTAAGACACTGCTGGTTTGTACAACCCAATTAAGTCCCCAAAGAATATGAGAACGTATTTATAAAACTTTGGGACTAGTAATATCTCTCCCATCCAAGGTGTCCACCATAGCTAATCTTATATAAGATTTTTATGACATTTATAGATTTGTAGACTGGGTATTTTCTAACCAGTTCATCCTTGAGTATTCCTGAAAATTCTTCAGGAAGGGTGAGAGGAGGAATAGGGTCCAAACAAAGAGTAGGAAAAGGGAAATGTAAGCAGCAGAAAGAAGGGAAGGGAGGTTAGTATGAGATTTATTAAGAAAATTGTAAAAGTTGGGATTACAATGTTAAATGGTGACAACCTACGTAACTTTATGGACACACACACACTCACAAACACTCACAAACACACTCAACACACACACACACACAAATCTTAATTTGAGAGGTATAAAAGAGATTAGTTAAAGGGAAACTACTGATTATAGGTATTTTATTGTATAAAAATTATTTAGACAAAGGAAAGAAACAATTAACTGACTATCAATAACTTGTGGTTGTGCTGACTTTTATTGCTTAAAAGGCTAATAATATCTTTGTTGTCTAATTGGCTAATTTAGAAAGTAATTTTATATTAATATGATTCCATTACTACTGAAAAAAATATATTTCCAAATACAATTTTATGAAGTAAAAGACTTTTTCACTACAGTGAAATAATGCTGCAATAAACTGTACATCTTTAACACAACAATGTATAATTTTCGCTTTTATGGATGTTGTTATTCTTGTGTTAAAATAAGAAAGTAGAGGAAGAGTAAGAAAAATTGGTATGAGACAGAATATAGGATCCTAATTTTTTCGATTTTTGTCTTTTAAACACCCCTTTCTCTTCTCCCATTACTTGATGTCAAATACTTGCTTCCAGCCCTAGCGGTATTACCCTTTCGGGTTAATGTATCTGCAGGGCTATTCTTAACCAAACTTAACCTTAAAATGAATTTTTTCAATATTGAAAACTCTGAGAGAAAAAAAAGTGTGGAGGGGGGGGGGGGCGGGGGTATTGATAAATTTTTAAAGGGATTTTTTTCAGACAAAATTTCTGGGCTAAGTAATACATTTTAGTAAGAACACTAGACATTATTAACCATAACCATAGCAAAACTACTTTTTAAAAACGTTTAAAACGATACCTACTACTGCTAAATTATGCCTGTGATATTTTTGGTAAGAGAAGGGTAAATGCCTTGGTCCATGAATAGGCTAATTTATATCCATGAACATTGACAACTTCCAGACAAGGGTCGTGCAAGGGTGAGTTGTCTGTTGGGTGTTAAATAACCACATACTTCAGGATTGTAATCAGAAAAGTAGGAATTTTTTCCTTAAGATATCCATGGTTGTTGGACTTGACGTTACAATGTTGTCCCGGACTGCATCCTCACCCTTTTACAAAATAAAATTTTTAAATACACCGTTGGTCTGCTGCCACTTCTACGACTAGCGAAAGTACTATCTCTGTGTTTTAGGCAAAAAATGGTGTGCTTTGGTCAACATCGTTTTTTGCTGTGTTTTTTGCAAAAAAATTTACCCACTGCACTGTCAAAATTATAGCTTTACTAATGTCATAAACACAGTTTTTTTTTAATTTTATGAGCCGATTTTTACCTATTTATATATCAACCAAACGAATATGAATTAACTAAAATAATAATTTTAGTAACCAATTTAACATTCCTACAAAAACCAAAATTTTCTAAAATGATTTCCTTTACCAATGATTTTTCAATTTATAACATGATAATATTTTATTTTAAAGATGTTTTTTAATGTATTTTTATGCAATTCTGTGAAGCTTTTAAATTTAATTGCAAAATAAACAATTTTTAGCTTTAATAACTTTCTTTCCGGAAATATAAATCTGGTTCACAATTTGTGTGAGTGTGTGTGTGTGTGTGTGTGTTTGTGTGTGTGTGTGTGTGTGTGTGTGTTTGTGTGTGTGTGTGTGTGTGTGTGTGTGTTTGTGTGTGTGTGTGTGTGTGTGTGTGTGTGTGTGTGTGTGTGTGTGTGTGTGTAAGTATGTGTGTGGTTTAAAGTGCTATATGATTATTATTTTACGCTTAAAACACACCTGGCTCCAACTAAATTTCGATATATATTATTTTTTTACATGATCAAGTACTAGAGGCATCTAATGGGGGGAAGTCAATCCTCTCCTTAACTTAACCTCAAATCAAATTTTTTTTAAAGAAAATACAATTCATAGTGAAAAAAATTGTAAGTAATTTAGCCAATATTATGTAATCAATTTCTCACATTTCTTTCAAGCTAAGCGTTTCTATTACAACAACTAAAGATTTAGGATGTAAATTTATAATATGATAGATTTTGCTAAAATTTGTTGTAATTACTTTCATTCTTCATTCGGCAATTTTTTTTATTTAGGACTCGATTCAAAAACTTATCATTGTTGCAATATACTTGAAGATGAATTATTATCTTACTCCTTACACATAACTTTTTTTAAAAACAACTAGTTAAAAATATTTTTAAAGTAAATTATCAAATGACATACCATACAAAAATTATAAAATCTGAAAAAACAAGTCATAAAGGAAGCCAGAGATAGTGATTTTGAAAAATCCTACATCTTAAAATTCTACCATCTGACATTTATAAATAAATTTATCATTGATTGAACACCTGTTTTATATCCTGGCAAGGTGTGCAACATAATTTTAATATGTTGTAAATATGACTTTGTACTTCCCAGTAATTCCTTGTCACTGTCCTTTCTACCCTCCCCCCCCCCCCCACCTCTCTACATGGACTAGGGGGCGTCATTGTTCTACCCCCTTCAAATTCTTACCACTGTTGTTAAGGAAAGGGGGCACTTGCTACCATTAAATGTCCTGAAAAAGGCATTAACAGCCATACCCTTTTTTCTTAAGCGGGGGCGACAACAACAATGACTCCCCCCCCCCCCCCTCCATGTTAAAATGCGTCATGGGGGTCAATGTCTGTTTCTCTCGTCCATTTAAAAGCGTCAACAGCTGTGTCCCCCCCCCCCTGTTACCACTGAAAAAGGGGCGTCAGAGTGCGTCAATGTTCCGTCAGAGTGGTTGACTCAGTTGTAAACCATCACTGGCTCTCAACACATGTGATATGAGATAAATATTGACAATTGTAAAAGTGACTTTTTTCATACTAAACATTTTAGTGCAAGCTTCATTTTTTTATAAAAAATATTTATATTTCAAAGATATTTATTTGAAAATAATTAGTTGGACAGGACAGACAATATTTAGTTTTTAAATAAATGAAATTAGGAAAAGAAGAAACGTTCCTAATTGTGAGTCTATCTATTAACATATCGTTTCCTTTAACTTAAAATCTTTATTTTCTTCTATAATCTTTAAAAAGATTTTTCGGGAATAGTCCCTTTCGTAACATCGCCCCATAAGGGGCGAGTTGTCATATTTTTAAAATGGCTTTTTATAGGTTTTTTTAGGTTAGGTTAGGTGATTGCCCCAACAGGGTTAGGTAATCGGCCCCGCAGAGTTAGAGCCCCCCGCAGGGGCTAGAAGTAGGAGAAAAGCTACTGTGAAAAATACGAAGAATCGCCCCATAAGGTGCGATGTTACGAAAGGGACTATACCCGATTTTTCTATCCTAAGAAGAAAATTAAAGAAAATTCTACTTTCAATGTTTAAAAGTTGTTAATCAATGGTTTTAGGCTATGCCTTTTCTTCCTTTTGGTCCTGGAATGTTTTAGGCTTTTTTAAATGTCTATTAACCCATAGATTTTGGGGTGCAGCCGCTTATATCTTGTCTGTTCTTTTTTTATTTTCATAATAAATGTCGATAAGAATAAATCAGGGCTCGGCAGCCGCCTTTAAGCATCAGGGAAATCAACCTTTCATATTTTTAAAAATCAGCTGGAAGTCTAAACCTGACCCAAATATGGCAATTCCTTTTTTCAAAAATTGTTTTCCCAGAGCACCCAAATTGTTTTTAATTTGAGGCCTGGTCGCGGCTGCCGTGCCCTGAAATAAATTGTTGAAATAAAAGGAGAAAAAAAATTAATTTTTTCATTACAACAAAAATTAAACTTGCATTTTTTCTTATAAAGTTTTTGAAGTGAGAAATAATTGTGATAAATATGTTTTATTTCTATTATTTCATCAAGAAATGGAATTTGTGATTTTTGTGAACAATTATACTCATTAGGTAAGTGTTTCATTCCTTGTTTATTGTCGAAAACAGTAAAAGTGTCGAACAATGACGTCAGAAAAAAATAACAATTAACCAATAAGAAGCCATTATTCACTGTGGTAAAATATATAGCGGCCTCTCATTGGTTAATTTTTATTTTTTTCTGACGTCATAGTTCGACACTTTTACTGTTTTCTTATTGTCCAATATAAATGTAAATTTTTCAAGAATACATTGATTAGACAATGGACGATAAAATTTTCATCTTTGAAGATCGAAATTATCAGTGGGAAACTTTTAACACTGATACTTTGTACAATTTAATCCTAATTAAACCTTACCACATGAGACTTTTAATCTAATTGATGGTAGAACGAGAATTGTACTTTTTTTGGGGGGTACTGACAATCTCTCTGTTTTTTTATAGTTCCGCGGATATAAAATGTATAATTATAAGATTAAAACCAGTTTTTTAGCCCCGAGGTGCCGAAGGCACGGGCTAAAAAAACTTGTTTTAATCTTATGATTGTACATTTCTATATTCGTAGAAAACTTGATATAATACGATGCTAGACATAGTTTTTTCGTATGGATGAGAACCGGTTCCTATCCACCGGATTCGAATGAATACGAGAAATATAATTCTATCTATTCAACTTCTTAACAATAAAAAATATACATTAAAAAATATAATTAAACAAGGATGACAACATGCATAAGAGCGAGGCTCAAAATTAGACAAGAAGGCCAAACGAACAATGAAACTTGTAGAGGGTCAGAACTTAATAAGCAAAATATTAATTTGTCTAAACAAAATTGTTCATATTTTTTTTGCAAAATTGCATAAACATGGGATACTGTATTTTTAGGATTTAATTAAAGAGAAGCTTCGCTCATAATATTGTACCTTGTTGTCCTATGAAACATTATTCAAATAATCAGATAAATAAGTCAATTATATCATTCAAAAAGTAAAAAATTAGCATATTTAAAATGAACGTAAGGACTTTATGGTAAGGATCATAGAGTTAAAACGCTTTCTAACTGTTATAAGAGTCATCATGCAAAGTTTGAAATCGATAGGACAAATCTTTTAACAAGTAAAACAATATTCATAAAACAAAAGGGAACACAACTATTTTAGAGCAAATGTACTTTTGATCAGTCTACATAATTATTAGTTTCACCTTTTTTTTCATCTTTAGAGATAAGACAATGGACGATAAAGTTTGGACACTGTAAGTTTTAGCCAACCAATCAAGATTTTAAAAGTTCCCAAAGTTCCCAAAAAGAGGACATATCTATAAAACTTTTGGGTACCAGAATTATTAATTAGAGTCCAATATCCCCTCACTCCCTGAGTTTTAACAGTTTTATTTTTGGCTGATTTTGTTGCTCTAACTGTGTATCAGATTGTCCTTGATCAAACTTAACGGTATATATAATAGGAAATAAAGTTCCTATACATTATACTTGAATAATATTAGCTGGTTTTAGTCAGAATATACCTAGCCTTACATGTAACAAAACTTAAGCAATTATTTCACGATCTGTCTTATACTTAGCTTTATAAGTTTTTTTTATTCTGGAGGCTTAGACGTCCACGGGTGGGGGAAACCGGGTGTTTAAACCCCCGACCTCAAACTTTGAAACCCTCATTTTATCCCCTCAAAATTTTAAAAATACATTAAATTACCTACCCTTAAACCTTTGTAAACAATCATTTTACCCCACTCAAAATAAAAAGCTTGGACATCCCTGCCTGGTGGGTATATGAATATACAGCTTATAACGTATTGGTATGACCTCTAACCCCCCCCCCCACCCCACCCAAAAAAAAATATTTCTATTCTTTCAATCAGAAATTCAAAATTCCATTGTATATGATAGTTTTAAAAGTAATTAGATTTAAGATTGTAACGAATCTAATCACTAAATATGAATAATTCTATTAACCTTTGACTGGCTGATATTATCAACATTATTCTAACCATTTCTTAGGCAGTACAACTTACTCCAAATCTCCAGTAATCTCTGGATGGGAAATGTGAGGCTAAATTATTCTCCTCAAATGTTGACTGACAAAATTACCATTTATATAATTGTGTTTAAATTCAATCCATTGATAAGACAATTTTTTTTCCATTCCCAATTACGATCAACAAAATTACCTCTCCTTCGGATTAATATTATAGGTGGAAAAGTTTGGACACTGCCAATAAAGTTTTAACAAAATTGCCCAAAGTTTATAAAGCTACGAGAAGAATGTATGTATATTCCAATGTCCCCTCCCTCTCTGTAGTAATTAGGCGTATCGTATTCGTATAAGATACAGACAAATAAAAATAATAAAAGTTCCACTTAGTAAATTTATTTCCAGCCAATTAGTACATTTTATTTCACCACGGGTAAAGGAGTCGAAAGAAATCTGCATTAAACCGAAGGATGCCGGGTTCGATTCTTACACGTATGTTAAGCACGTTATATTTTAAAATAGTAAGGGTAGGGGAAATGACTTGGCCTATAAACAGATCAACTCATTACCATCCACAGTTTAGACTTCAGACAAAGGTTGTGAAATTAAAGAGTTGGTTGTTGAATGGTGTTTATACCCAAGGCATTTGGCATTAAATGTCAAATTGCGATGGTTTTACTGTTAATTTTTATGCAAAAGCAGGATTCACATAGTTTTTTTTATGTCGATTATTAATAAAAATAAATTTTTCTGTAAATAATGTTTATTGATAGTTGTTAATTGCATAGTATTATAGAAAGCTTTCCGCGGATATTAAATTTTTTAAAAAAGAATTATTTGTTAGTCCGTGCTAAAAAAGGGTATTATTTTATGAAGTTTTAACTTAATAATCATAGAAAGTTGTCTGTAATAAAATGCTATCAATATTTTTTTTATAGAACCGGTTTTAATCCAGCGGATATTAATCGGTTAATTGGTTCTAAGCTATACTGGAAAGTGTTTCTTTTGCTAGAATTTTTAGGCCCTAAAAAGGACTCAGAATCACATCTTCTGAACATTCTCTTATCCCTAAATACACTCGTTCTTTGCATCATTGCATTAAAAGTATACTCTTCAACATTAAAATATAAACAAATTTTTAAAAATATGTTAAGGAAGTTACATAACACATTGATTTCTATTTAAATTTCCATATACCTAATTAATTTAATTATGTTTTTGTTTTAAAACTTGAATTGAAATCTTTATTCTAATACTAGCTGTGTTTCCCTCTTTCATTTTAGTTTTAAAAAGAAAAAGTAAAAAATTAATTTTTTGGGATTTTTTTTCTATGGGGTAATTCTTTTGGGAGGGTGGTAGTACTTTCACCCAAATAGTTATAAAATAATAAATGTTTTAGAAGTTTTTGCTTGGAGCCTGGCCACAAAATCTTGTAATTTTTTGTTGCGTACATTGTAAACATTATGATTATTAATTGTGTAAGTACAAATTAATTATTGCACTTTGTGGTGGTGATGCATCGTATTTACTAAAATTTACTAATTTTTCATCGGCGATAAGCGAATTAAAAAAAAATCTTTTCAAGTATTATGGATATTAAGGGATGGGACAATGAACAATAATGACCCCACCTTTATTTGGAAATAAATTGAAGAAAGGGTTAGGTTTTTTTCCTTTCAAAGCCTGACCCTGCGGTGCCCTAACTTTTCTTTGTGTGAAATTGCCAAAGAATGAATCCCACAGTTATGATAAACAAATATTGGGAATAGTCCATTTCGTGGCAACGCCCCTTAAGGGGCGATTCGTCGTATTTTTAAAATGGCTTTTGATAGGTTATTTTAGGTTAGGTTTGGTTATATTGGGTTAGGTGATTGCCCCACAGGGTTAGGCAATTGGCACCGCAGGGTTAAAGCCTCCCGCAGGGGCTAGAAATAGGGAAAAGCTACTGTGAAAAAAAACGAAGAATCGCCCCTTAAGAAGCGTTGCCACAAATGGGACTATACCCCAAATATTTAATCAAGGATTAACAAATTGTATGAATCATTGAATTTTGTGTATTTCTTCACTTTTGTATTATAAATAATAACAAGGATGACAATATTTGAAAATTCAGAAAATTTTAACGCATTTCCAAGTTTGTAGGTATTATTTCATCAAAATAAAAATATGTTTTATTGAATAAAAAAATATTGACATTAACCGTTGATATTCAATGTGGACAAAATTATTCTACGTTTGTATGGGTGATACAATAAATTATAGAGTAGCATCGCTATTAAGATAAAGAAATATGTTTAGTTAAGATCAGCTGAAATGGATTTCCTATTCGAGCCCTAGTTTCCTAAAGTGTACAGCAGATAACCCAATTATTGCAGACCCTATTTTCAGCGACTCCGGTCAAATGGAAAAGCGATTTAATGTATAAACGATTTATACATTATACATTCAAAATTTAAATTTTTCAAATTTTGATTTTTTTTAAAGTTTGAAGCTGTTTTAGCTAGTTGCAAATATTGAGATAGGACGCGGAAGCTACGCACACTTTCGGAAACTAAATTCAGTTCATCTTAGTTAACCATTAGATTTCAGGCATCGATGGACTATTAAAGATAAATTTTGTACCTTTACATTCTTTCAAAGTTTTAGGATTATGTACTAAATTATAGTAATTTATTGCATCGTCCTACAGACAGTTTTTCGCGGGTTGTAAAATAAAAATCAGAATAAATTTATATTTTATAACATGAACTAATTCTGTGATTTTCATTTTATTTTCGTGGAAAATTGTTTATAATACGATACGATACATGATTTTTTCGATGGGCTAGAACCCAGGAAGTAAGGGAGGGGACAATGGATCAAATATTCAATTTTTAAGAGTCTCAGACTTTGGGTACTGGCTTAAAGGGAATGTGCACAAATTCAGCAGGTTCTGACTGACTTTGGGTACTAGCGCATCAATGCCCCGCTAACTATCTGAGTTAGTTTTGAATATAGCAGACATAAAAATTTGTTATTGATGGCTGGTTTTAACAAATATTTTTTTCCAAGAAAATGTCATTTCATGTAAAGAAACTCTACTGTGATATTTATGTATTAAACAATCTAAAAACCCCTTGAATTTAGGTGGCAGTTTAAAATATATGAGAAGGGTTGACGAAGTTCTAAACAAGATTTTTCAAGTGATTAATTACAGAATGTTTACTACATTGTAATGTATTGGTAATTTGATTTTCAAGTAAATGATTTTTTTCTTAGAACTAATTTTGTTCTAAATTATATTACCATGATCCCTTTACAATTTTGGTCAAATTTTCTTGATAAATCTGGTTTTCATTGCTTTTCAGCAAAAACTCTTAAATTGAATTAATTGCCCATTGTCCCCTCCCTTACTCCCTGGCTAGAACTTCTTCTATTCCACCTGAAATTATTTAAACTGTTTGAAATCCCCGGATTCTTGAACAAATTATGTGATTCATATTTCATTCTTTGCTGCATTTTATAGTGAGGCAGAAAAACTGATGTTGGTATATCTAAAAATTCGATCGCCATGGTTTATCAAATACTTTGCTTATATAATATTTACATAACCAAAAATCAATTTATGAAATTTTAAACAGCAAAGAATTGTAAGATAAGACTTTTTGCTATGTAACTCCTAACACTATTTTTTTCCAAATTGTGCCTTGCACTTTATAAAAAAAATGGATCTTTCAGTTTTTTTAATTGGGTGAGGAGACAATGGACTTTATACCGGTCCCCAATGTTTGCTTAGAAACTTTGGGAACTCTATTGATCCAATGTTACAAACTAGCAGTGTCCAAACTTTTACACCAATAATTTTAATCTACTAGAGGTGTATACCAATTTTATCATACATTGTCTTTATTTCTTAAAATCCTTTTAAAAATTCTAGGCATGGGCGCATATTTAGAAACATGGCTTGGACCAAAGCAACCAGTCTTAAAGATAATAGCATTAAGAAGGATGTGTTTTGTATAATTTATCATCTAATATATATTTTTGTTTAGGGATGAAAATGGTTGCTACAAATGGCATAATTTGGACTCTTCTTTTTATACAAGGTAAACTTTTATTTACGTTTATAGCATTTATTACCTGATTTATTATTTTTTTTACATTAACTGTCCTAAAATGTTAACTGTTATGGCATTGTCAAGCTAAAAGTTATTCCTAAACATATATTAAAGTAAAAGAATGTCTATCTGTCTATAAGATCTTCTCTATTAGATCGCATTGGTCCATGGTAGGATTTAGGCTATATTTGGACATAAAGAGCCCCGAGAAAAAATATTTTCCCCTTGTAAAATTGCTTTCTTTCTTACAACAAATTATAAGATATAAATGGGAAACTTTTTTTCTAGGGGGGGGGGGGCCCAAGATTAAGAGTGAAGCCACAGTTGTACCTAAAAAGACTTGATCTAATCTGGTTCGGGCGAGAAATTTAGCCAATTAATGTAAGACGTTGTTCGTCATTAAAGCAAAAAAAGCACTTAAAAAGCATATACAATTTGCTGCAGATGAATGTCTAGCTGAAAAGTTAATAGCCTTAGTTGAGACATCACTTATTTCTTCTGATATATTACAGTTATACTGTCAGTGTATGGTGACCAGCTAGATGACCTAATCCGTGCCACTATAGAACTAAATGAGCTGCCATCCGCTCTCGACACCAGCAATGGCGACTGGCAATCGCTGGAGGCGCAGTCCAAGGGCCAGATAAACTCGCGGCAGGTGCCGAAGCGCGGGGACTTTGAAGAGCTGCTGGAGAGCCGGGGCGTGCCCACTGGTGCAGAGCTGGACGCGCATGAGAAGCACGCGGCCCTTCTGGAGAAGGTGATCAGATATGGACTGAACCAGAGCCAGTTCCTTATCGATGTTCAGGTATAGTTTTGGTAGATTCAACTTTTTCGTTTTTGGAAAAATTAAAGTATTATATTTGAATAAATTTTTAGCATTTCTATAATTAAATGGTGAAAAATTTACATATTTTTGTGAATTTTGTGAAAATCAGAATATGACAAAAAAAATAATTTGTATCTTCAGTAGATCAAAATTATTGGTTGAAAAGTTTATACAATACTGGCTTGAAACCATCCAATTAAAATTCAGTAGAAGTACCAAACGTTTTTGATCCTGTGAATTAGATAACGCGTTTATAGAACTTTAGGTACCATAGTAATATTCAGTCCATGTATCCTCCCTCCCTGCGTTTTAGACGAAATAAAGTCTGTAAATAGGAGGGCAGTAACATCAAAAACTTTGGATCTACTGCAGTTCACGGTAAAATATTGCTGGAAAGCAATATTTCTAAAAATCTATGAATTTTAAAGGGTGCTAGCTGCCAAACAGCTGAACGTACAGATCATGCCCGCACACTGTTTTAAGCGGCATAAGAAGGCCTACAAATAATCTGGAATAGCCATAAATCAATAATGCATAATTATCTCGCAGTGCAGAGAAATGCGCGAAAAAGACATATTTTACGCGTTTTTTCTTCAGTGAAGCTTTCCCTGTGCATCATTGGATTTTGGCTATTCCAGATTATTTGTAGGCCTTCTTATGACGCTCAAAATGGTGTGCGGGTATGATCTGTACGTTCAGCCGTTTGGCAGCTAGCAGCCTTTAAAATTCATAGATTTTTGGAAATATTGCTTACCAGCAATATTTTACCGTGAACTGCAGTAGATCCAAAACTTTCAAGCTAATTTTTTAAGGTTTATATTTATATTTTTTATTTTTGTTTTACAGGAGAAGGCGTTATATGAGCGAGGGATAAAATTGGACAAAACTGACCCAGCCCACTTTGTTTCGGTATTCAATAAACAGAAGAAACGCGCGAAGAACTTGTCCAAATATGCGTATGCTACGCTCCATGCTAGCAGTCTCCTTAGTCAACAGTAAGTACTTTGTTATCCAAGTATAGATATGCTCCATGCTAGTAGTCTCCTTAGTCAACAGTAAGTACTTTGTTATCCAAGTATAGATATGCTACTCTCCATGCTAGAAGTCTGCTTAGTCAACAGTAAGTACTTTGTTATCCAAGTATAGATATGCTATGCTCCATGCTAGCAGTCTCCTTAGTCAACAGTAAGTACTTGGTTATCCAAGTATAGATATGCTACACTCTATGCTAGCAGTCTCCTTAGTCAACAGTAAGTACTTTGTTATCCAAGTATAGATATGCTACGCTCCATGCTAGCAGTCTCCTTAGTCAACAGTAAGTACTTTGTTATCCAAGTATAGATATGCTACACTCTATGCTAGCAGTCTCCTTAGTCAACAGTAAGTACTTTGTTATCCAAGTATAGATATGCTACGCTCCATGCTAGCAGTCTCCTTAGTCAACAGTAAGTACTTTGTTATCCAAGTATAGATATGCTACGCTCCATGCTAGCAGTCTCCTTAGTCAACAGTAAGTACTTTGTTATCCAAGTATAGATATGCTACGCTCCATGATAGTAGTCTCCTTAGTCAACAGTAAGTACTTTGTTATCCAAGTATAGATATGCTATGCTCCATGCTAGCAGTCTCCTTAGTCAACAGTAAGTACTTTGTTATCAAAGTATAGATATGCTACGCTCCATGCTAGCAGTCTCCTTAGTCAACAGTAAGTACTTTGTTATCCAAGTATAGATATGCTATGCTCCATGATATTAGTCTCCTTAGTCAACAGTAAGTACTTTGTTATCCAAGTATAGATATGCTATGCTCCATGCTAGCAGTCTCCTTAGTCAACAGTAAGTACTTTGTTATCCAAGTATAGATATGCTATGCTCCATGCTAGCAGTCTCCTTAGTCAACAGTAAGTACTTTGTTATCCAAGTATAGATATGCTATGCTCCATGCTAGCAGTCTCCTTAGTCAACAGTAAGTACTTTGTTATCCAAGTATAGATATGCTATGCTCCATGATAGTAGTCTCCTTAGTCAACAGTAAGTACTTTGTTATCCAAGTATAGATATGCTACGCTCCATGCTAGCAGTCTCCTTAGTCAACAGTAAGTACTTTGTTATCCAAGTATAGATATGCTACGCTCCATGCTAGCAGTCTCCTTAGTCAACAGTAAGTACTTTGTTATCCAAGTATAGATATGCTATGCTCCATGATAGTAGTCTCCTTAGTCAACAGTAAGTACTTTGTTATCCAAGTATAGATATGCTATGCTCCATGATAGTAGTCTACTTAGTCAACAGTAAGTACTTTGTTGTCCAAGTATAGATATGCTACTCTCCATGCTAGCAGTCTGCTTAGTCAACAGTAAGTACTTTGTTATCCAAGTATAGATATGCTATGCTCCATGCTAGCAGTCTCCTTAGTCAACATTAAGTACTTTGTTGTCCAAGAATGCGTATGCTATGCTACGTGATGTCTATTTGTCTGTCTGTATGTATTAACGTCTGTTTGACTGTATGTGAATATCTGCTTGTCCGTATGCCTCTTAATCTGTACATATGTCTTTATATAGGTTCTATTTATATGTATATTAGTAGGTATATCTGTAAATGTGTCTGTTTATTTGTCTGTATATATTTATGTCTGTTTTTATGTCTGTTAGTATTGCAATCTGTAGTGTATATCAAACGTATGTTTCTCTTTATGTATGTCCGTTTAAATGCATGTTTGTAAAGCATCTTATAATATTCGAAAAATTACTGTCGTACACGTTTTTTTTATGCTGATTGTTTGATAAAATATTGGCACACTATGCCCTACTTGATAAGATATTGGCAAAATCTGCTTTACTTGATGAAATATTGGCACACTCTGTTTTACTTGTTGTGTTTGGCACACTCTGCTTTACTTGATCCGAACGAACTATTAAAATTTTAAACGTAGTAAATTTAGTACAACCTCCATTTTAATGTATATCCTCCAGTTCTAACATAACTATCCTATATTTAGGTTCATGTTGACTAGACAACAAGTATTATATGGTTTGGAGAGAGTGGAGCTTAGGACAACCTCCATTTTTGATGAATGCCCCCTCCATTTTAGATATAATTATCTTTGTTATATTTAGGTTCATGTTGACTAGACAGCAAGTATTATATGGTTTGGAGCGAGTGGAGCTTAGGACAACCTCCATTTTTGATGAATGTCCCCTCCATTTTAGACAAGACGAACCTAGACAGTCGGAATGTTCAGGTGACAGATTTTTAAATGCATTGAAGGATTATTGCACCTTAAGAATAACTGTTTTGATTTTTACTTTCTTTTAGCTAAAAATGATAGTTTTGGAAGAAAACAAATTTTAATGTTTTGACAATGTCTGTTGTTTTGATTTTTTTTAACTTGATTATAAAACTCTAATTTTCTAATTGCTGTTATCTAAATTTTGTGGTTAAAAAGACACCTATTTACCATTAAGTACCCTAAACAAAAACAAAGAAGCGCTTAAACATTAATGTTGATTTATCAATCTTTTATTATTAGGATTTTCTTTGTTATTCCGCACCCCAGACGGGCACTGTAACAACATAGAGAATCCCTCTTGGGGGTCTTCATTCATGCCCTTCCTCAGGTTCCTACCCCCAGATTACAGGTTAATATATTATCATTATTATAACTAGATATCACGTGACACCCAGACACCCCTTCTAGGGGGGGGGGGGTTCTTCATTCATGCCCTTCCTCAGGTTCCTACCCCCAGATTACAGGTTAATATATTATTATTATTATAACTAGATATCACGTGACTTTTAGTTGATTAAAATTGTTAGTGTAACCTCTCCCCTTCCTCCCCACCCAGAGATCTAAGGGATAAAACAATGGCGAATAAATTAATGTACATTTCCAAAGTTGCCCCTTCTGTAGGTTGCAATTGACGGTTGTTAAAACGTTTTAACATTCAACTTAATAAACTAACCAATCAAAATTAAATTAAAGTCCCCAAAGTTGCTGATCCAACGAATAAGAAAACGTTATTATAAAACTTTGGGGAATTGTGTAAAAAACTGGCCAATGTCTACTCCCTTCCTGATACCCACCCCTTATTTCCCTGTTAGGGGTAAAAGGGTCTAATTGGTAGATTTTGAAATGACAAGGTACAGCTTCAGTTACAGATAGAGAGTGTTAGGTAATGTTAGACACATTTTTAAAAATGACTCTAAAATAGAATAATGTCTAATTTCCCTTAACTTTTCGACCATCTGAAACAAAGCTAAGCTAACCAGGATTATTTTAGTGATGGCATAGAAGAATTCCGGCGGTCAGTGTCGAACGGGCCGCTGCCGAATCCGCGCATAATCAGCGGCATTGTGCACCGGGACGAGAGTAAGAACACGCACCAGTTCACCATGATGGTGATGCAGTGGGGACAGTTTCTGGATCATGATATTACATCCACACCAACCACAAGGTAATTGTTGGTTTAAACCAACCAATCATGATTTAATAAAGACCCCAGAGTTTTTGTGCCAACCAACGTTTAAAAATCTTTGTGTACTAGTATGATTTATAGTCCAAAGTCCCATCCATTCCTAAGCTTTGCTAATTCTAAAACTAATAATGATTACTTTTAGGGGTTTTAATGAATCTGTGTTGAAGTGTTGCGACGATAATCACCATTTTCTACCTCCAGAATTATTACATCCAGACTGTAAACCTATAGAGGTAAAGTATACCTCCCTCCAGAATTATTACATCCAGACTGTAAACCAATAGAGGTAAAGTATACCTCCCTCCAGAATTATTACATCCAGACTGTAAACCTATAAAGGTAAAGTATACCTCCCTCCAGAATTATTACATCCAGACTGTAAACCTATAGAGGTAAAGTATACCTCCCTCCAGAATTATTACATCCAGACTGTAAACCTATAGAGGTAAAGTATTCCTCCCTCCAGAATTATTACATCCAGACTGTAAACCTATAAAGGTAAAGTATACCTCCCTCCAGAATTATTACATCCAGACTGTAAACCTATAGAGGTAAAGTATACCTCCCTCCAGAATTATTACATATATTTTTTAATTATTTTTGTTCAAGTCTAGTATCTGTTAGTTGTAAGTCTAGTAGCTGTATACAAAATTTAAAAATATTTTGGAACTTTTAAAAATGAAATAGCAAAATATTTGCAATATTTAATAGTGACATTTTATTCCCAGTGATTAAGTTCTAGAGTAGCTCTGCTACAAATATTATGACCAAAAATACACGGCAAGATAAAATTAAAATAGGATAACTTACAATCGAAAGTTTAATATAAAATGCGTGAATAAAAATGTATATACTGACATTTCTTGTTATACTAATAGAGTACCTTTTTTATATTTATAATAGAACATTAAAACCAAAATAGAACTGAATGTCTCTGACGTAATACCTTTTTGAAGTACTCGCCCTAATTATGTACAAATGCTACAAATCTATCCTTGGCAAAATAAAATAGTGTGACATTATAAGATCAATTTCATTTTTTATGTCATCATCTCTTACAAACAGTTGTAGCGAAGCTTTTCTATAAGCAAGGATCTTGCGGGATACGACAATGGACGAGAAATTGATGTATGCGGCAAATAATGATTATGATTGTTATGACAAAATTATTATTTTTGTAAAAGCTTGGACACTGACAATTTTTATTACATAATAAAGATTTTATAAAAGTCATTTTAATAAACCTACAAATGAAGGAACGCCAATATTTATGTTTTTGTCTTTATGTTTCAATCTTTAACTTTCGTAAAACTTTAGTTTTTAGTTCTGTAAAATTTTAAAGATTTTTTTATAACAAAATATAATAGCACTAAAACAGTCGAAACCATTACCATATGTAATGGAGACTTCTAAAATAGATTATTGGTATAGTCCCTTTCGTGGCAACGCCTCTTAAGTGGCGTTTCGTCGCATTTCCACAGTAGCCTTTTCCCTTTTTCTAGCACCTGTGCGGGGCTCTAACCCTGCGGGGCCCATTGCGCAACCCTGCGTCGAAATTACCTAACCTAACTTTACCTAACCTAACCTAAAATAACTAATGTGAAAATTCGACTAAACGCCCTTAAGAAGTAATAGTAATATAATAAGAATAAATAACAATCTCATAATTTTCTTTCATTTTCTAATTAATTAGCTGCGCTACTGAAAGCGTTCTCTCACCCTTGTTCATATTTTTTTGCAGATAAAACCAATAACCGAGAAATTGATCTTTTGAAAGCGAAGCTTTTTCTATAATTAGGGTCTGTTCGCCACGACGTAAGTACAGGATGGACAGTTTAAAGGGTTAAAATTTGGCGCTTTTCACAAAGTACCATGTTGAGCCTGGGTACTCCCAACACCCCCCCCCCCCAAACGATCATTATAAGGGTGTGGGAGTAGTCCCTTAGGGCTAGTACACCGCAGGTATAGCCCCCCACAGAGATACCCCCGCAGGGGTTAGGAATAGGAATAATAATTATTTTTTCTTCAATTTTCGAACTCTGCTTTTATGGGTGTTCTCATCCTTTTTAATGTTTATATTTTGCAATATAGTTTTATACTGAAATAACGTTCAGATACATCATTACTTAGTCCTTGCAAAGAGGAGGGGGGGGGGGGGGGAATTATGGCAGATTCCCCGTAAATCAAGGTATGAAGGACAATTCTAATAGGTATTACGGGGTTTAATTAATCTATCTATCTATCTATTTATCTATCTTTCTATATATCTATCTATCTATCTATCTATATATCTATCTATCTATCTATCTATCTATCTATCTATCTATCTATCTATCTATCTATCTATCTATCTATCTATCTATCTATCTATCTATCTATCTATCTATCTATCTATCTATCTATCTATCTATCTATCTATCTATCTATCTATCTATCTATCTATCTATCTATGTATCTATCTATCTATCTATCTATCTATCTATCTATCTATCTATCTATCTATCTATCTATCTATCTATCTATCTATCTATCTATCTATCTATCTATCTATCTATCTATCTATCTATCTATCTATCTATCTATCTATCTATCTATCTATCTATCTATCTATCTATCTATCTATCTATCTATCTATCTATCTATGTAGATACCTGCTGATGACCCCTTCTATTCCCAGCACAATGTGACCTGCATGGAGTTTGTGAGAAGTTCACCAGGTCATTCATTTTACTACAAGCTATATCATTGAACTGGGGAAAATATTGAAAAACTGTGCAACATCTAGTTACTGTTTTATAAAACTTTTAAAAACTGTAGTGTTTAGAATAAAACAATAGAGGGGAAAGGGGTTGAATAAGTGTATGTCCCAACCACGTGAATTTTGTGCCGACTTTCAATTAAGTCTTTGAATATCAACTAATAGCGTCACATAGGGAATATTAACACAGCTAAGTCGCTACAAATGAGAAGAAAATAATTTACTAGCAGACGAAAAAGGTTCCCAATACTGGACCCACATACCTGTCTGGGTTATACATCTATATTTATAGATTTATTAGTGATAAAGCAAAAATTGCTGAAGACAAAACTTTCTTTAATAATAGGGGTCAATGAGATATCAGGAAGCTATTCTAATATATTTATTTTTAGGACCACGACGAGATTGTTCCCTGGGACCACGAGATCAAATCAACCAGATCACTTCATTCATTGATGCTTCTAATGTCTATGGTAGTACAATGGAAGATCAACACAATCTTAGATTAATGGCTAGAGGTCAGTTCTATTTATATCTATTTTAATACCTCTAATATTAATAGTAGCACAATGGAAGATCAACACAATCTTAGATTAATGGCTAGAGGTCAGTTCTATTTATATCTATTTTAATACCTCTAATACTAATAGTAGTACAATGGAAGATCAACACAATCTTAGTTTAATGGCTAGAGGTCAGTTCTATTTATATCTATTTTAATACCTCTAATACTAATAGTAGCGCAATGGAAGATCAACACAATCTTAGTTTAATGGCTAGAGGTCAGTTCTATTTATATCTATTTTAATACCTCTAATACTAATAGTAGTACAATGGAAGATCAACACAATCTTAGATTAATGGCTAGAGGTCAGTTCTATTTATATCTATTTTAATACCTCTAATACTAATAGTAGTACAATGGAAGATTAACACAATCTAAGATTAATGGCTAGAGGTCAGTTCTATTTATATCTATTTTAATACCTCTAATACTAATAGTAGTACAATGGAAGATCAACACAATCTTAGATTAATGGCTAGAGGTCAGTTCTATTTATATCTATTTTAATACCTCTAATACTAATAGTAGTACAATGGAAGATCAACACAATCTAAGATTAATGGCTAGAGGTCAGTTCTATTTATATCTATTTTAATACCTCTAATACTAATAGTAGTACAATGGAAGATCAACACAATCTAAGATTAATGGCTAGAGGTCAGTTCTATTTATATCTATTTTAATACCTCTAATACTAATAGTAGCACAATGGAAGATCAACATAATCTAAGATTAATGGCTAGAGGTCAGTTCTATTTATATCTTTTTTAATACCTCTAATACTAATAGTAGCACAATGGAAGATCAACACAATCTTAGATTAATGGCTAGAGGTCAGTTCTATTTATATCTGTTCTAATACCTCTAATACTAATAGTAGTAAAATGGAAGATCAACACAATCTAAGTATAATGGCTAGAGGTCAGTTCTATTTATATCTATTTTAATACCTCTAATACTAATAGTAGTACAATGGAAGATCAACACAATCTTAGTTTAATGGCTAGAGGTCAGTTCTATTTATATCTATTTTAATACCTCTAATACTAATAGTAGTACAATGGAAGATCAACACAATCTAAGTTTAATGGCTAGAGGTCAGTTCTATTTATATCTGTTCTAATACCTCTAATACTAATAGTAGTAAAATGGAAGATCAACACAATCTAAGTATAATGGCTAGAGGTCAGTTCTATTTATATCTATTTTAATACCTCTAATACTAATGGAATCACTACGGAAGATCAACACAATCTTAGAATCTTAGATTAATGGCTAGAGGTCAGTTCTTTTTTATTTTATTAGCAGCTGCGCCCCTTGAAGGCCTATATGGGCAATCTATTGCAACGGAAAATCTTTCCTGGACCCAAAAGAAGCTCCACTATAAAGGAAAACTTTTTCGATATTGTGGGATCTTTTGGTACAAACACACAGAAGACTGTCAGACATCCTTCCTCATTAACGTAAAAGATAATTAAAGGCTTTGCAAGAATTATAATCCCTATCAATTTTAAAAGGATTATTTTAACATCTAATATTTTGTGCAGGATTTTTACGTTTGAATTACTACTTGGTGTCTATATCTACCATAATTAATCTTACAATAATATAATTATAAGGCTGTTATAGGCTTATGTCAATTAAGGTAAAAAGGTTTCTAAATGTAAAAATTCAACGAAATTTTATTCTATTTTAAGGAATGTTGAAATACACAGACCTTCACATAAGAAAACCCCTACTACCCCCATTAAACCCCGAATCTGCTGAAGAAGAATGCAGGATTCGAACCCCCAACCTTCACTGCTTCCACGCGGGTGACGACAGGGTGAATGAGCAGCCAGGGTTGGCCACCATGCACACGCTCTGGTTGAGGGAGCATAACAGGGTTGCCATAGAGTTGGGCAGGATTAATCCCCATTGGTCGGATGACAGGTAATCATATATATTAAGCTTAATTTCCTTCAAGACATGAATGGAGTTAACCCTCTTTTTAGAATTACTTATAGCTCGGATACACATCTCACATACACAAGGAGGGGTTCACATCCCACCTCCAAATAACTTAAAACCTGCATTTAATCAATATTATTGTATAGATCGTTTATTTGATCTTATTGGACATACAAACAAACACAGATACTTCCTGCCTCTTTCATATTGCGATAGACTTTAAAGTAAAAATTAATTTAACGCTTATTTCATGTGAATTTTAAAAAGCTAAGTAAATCTTTTTGATTTTTAAATAAATTTTAGGGTGTACTTGGAAACAAGGAGGTTCATAGGTGCAGTTATCCAGCATATCACATACAATGAGTGGCTACCTATAATTCTGGGACACAGGTAAGCTCCTCCTAATGCTTGCTAACATGTTGCTGCCGGCATCCAGTCACAACTATTATTTAGTAGAATCGAGGTCCTCTTTTAACTTCATGTGACCGTCCAAAAACCTTAGAGCATCGTCCGAATAACTGAGCTCTATCACCAGAGTAACATATAACAGATTTCAATCCTTTGATTTCAAGACCTTTGCTTGGTAATGTGTTGCACCCGATTGCGGGCCAATGCAATCCCCTGAACTTGCTATTTGTGTTACGTGCCAGACATAGCATCAGAACTCGAACTCGACACCTCTTTCAGCAAGAAGGCACGATTCCTTTTATGCTAGGGTTGTTACAATTAAAACAATTTTTGTAGCAAGTAGAATTGACAAAAGAGTTTATTGCTTCGAATTATCAAAATACAAGTTATTATTAATGTTTCTCGTATTCATTCGAATCCGGTGGATAGGAACCGGTTCTCATCCATAAGAAAAAACTATGTCTAGCATCGTATTATATCCAGCTTTCTACGAATATAAAAATGTACAATCATAAGATTAAAACTAGTTTTTTTAGCCCGTGCCTTCGGCACCTCGGGGCTAAAAATACTGTTTGTGCTAAAAAAAATTATACTAATGATAACTTGTAACTTAGTTTGCCTCAAAGTGTCTTTTCAAGCACAATAACCCCAAACCCCTTATTTTGAATAAAATTATGGTTTTTAGTTTGTTTGTTTATAACTTTAGTTCAGGTTAGGTAATGTTATATTGGGTACTGGGTAGATCCGACAGGGTTAGGGCACTGCAGGAGGGGGGGGGGGCGGGGGGGGTCAGTGCTCAATAAGAAAATTGAGGGAAAGTATCCCTTTTTATGCATCATTACAATTAATTAACCTTGCAATTTTTATCTTATCCAAATATTTATCTCTTTTATTTTTAGCTAATTGAAATGTATACAATTAGTACATGTAATAGAGAGCCTATTATTATAGTAGTGAAGATACTCTGTCATTTGAAATGTCCGTCTTCTGAAACCCTGTCCAAGTTTAGTGTAGTTTTTATCTTTACCGCTTTTATAACATGTTGACATAAACAATTTTTAGTTGTTTTTAGTCATAATCATAGAATAAGGAGGAATTTGAAAAACCCTAAATTTTTCTGGGAAATTTGAAGGAATCTTTGACTTGCGCAGTAAAGACAATAATGCTAAAGTACAAATCATGCAATGACTAGTTGGCAGTGGCGTGCGAACCGAAGGGGGCATTTGGGGCAATCGCCCCCCCCTAGCGACCAAAACGCCCCCCCCTGCACCCCCCTAGCCACCGCCCCCCCTGCCCCCCCCTAAATGTTGAAAAATGCCCCAGTTTGCCCCCCCCTGGTCAACAAAAATGCCCCTTTTTGCCCCCTACCCTACAAAAAGCAAAACTATCCCAGTTTCCAAAAATAAGATCAAGAAATACTGAAAAAAAAAATTTTGGCGCTTCGCGCCAAGCAACAGTTACTGTTTATTTAACCTTACCAAATTTTTTAATTAGTGTAGAAATTAGGTTATAAACTTTTTTCACTGAACATAACAAACCAGGTAATAGGAAGTATTTTATTTTGTATGATATAAACTTTTTACCAAAGAAATTTTGTACATCCCCAATGATGATACACAAAATTACCCCTTATATAGATTACAATTAGTGGATGAAATGTATGGAAACTCGACTTAATTAACCAACCAATCAAAATTCCATTAAAGTCCACAAAGTTGTTGAGCCAACGAATAAGAAAATTTTATATGAAATATTGGGGACTAGTGTAATAAATAGCCCAAAAACCCCTCCCTCCCTGCATATTTGAAGAAAAAAATTTGCGCTTCAAGCCCTTCCAAATGGTTTCTGCTTTTTATCACATTGTATGTTTTGTTTTTATTTCTATAAAAATATTTGTAAACAACAAATATTTAATCAAAAAGTTATTTTATATAAAAAGAAACAGCATTGATATTTATCTAAGCCTTTTTCTCAACTCTGTATGTCTGTCTAAAATTAAATGAATAACTATATATGATGTCATATTATTTTCATGATAGATTTATCATTTTTTTGTGTACATACCATTACAAAAAGACATGTTTTCTTTATGGCAATTTTCATTAAAAACCCTTAAAACTAACTACACTCTATATTCCTAACTTTATAAAATACGCCACTCTTGTTGTCTTTAATTGATTTTAGTTCAAAGGGGGAGTAAATATTTTTAAGTGCGCTTCACGCACCGCCCCTTATAAATCCTTAGAAACACAAATTAATGAAAAATTAACAGAGTTTTAAAGTGCCATTTTAAGAGGGTAGGATATGTTGAACTTTTTAGTTTCTCTATAATTCACTATGGCTGTCAGTATGTAATGCTAAGGGGGAAATGTGATTTTTCCAACTGCAATTAAAGATAGAAGGCTATAACTTAATGTTAATATTCCCATCATTATGGAGCTATAATTAACTATTAAAAATTCATGGAGGTCGGACTGCTTTTCAGGACATTTTTGGCTATTTTTGTATCTTTTAAATTTCGGGTATAGTCCCATTTGTGACATTGCCTCTTAAGGTGTATTTCGTCGTATTTTCACAGTAGCTTTTCCCCTATTTACAGCTCATGCGGGGCCAATTGCCTAACCCTGCAGGGAAATCACCTGACCTAACTTAACCTAGAATAACCTATTAAAAGCTACTATGAAAATACGACGAAATGCCCCTTAAGAGGCGTTGCCACAAAAGAGACTATACCCCAAAGTTTTCCATATTTCTAAGAGATTTTTATATCTGTAGATGAAAGGACAAGTAATTTTTTTTATTTTTTTACATAGTTTTTTATATCTTTGGTTTTTATGGACCGATAAATTTTTTTGTGGATTATAATATTAAAAAAAAAAATTTCTCGCTGTTTTGAGAATCCAGTATGTAATTTACTTTGACTGTCATCACACAACATACAGGAAAAAGAATTAGTGACTTTTTCTACCTAAAATATATATTTATTTCAACAGATGCTCTTTAAATCTACTTGTCTGTATTCTTATTCATGATTTTTTGTGCTTTGCTACTTAAAGATGTTGTCATCCTTGTTATCATACAAAAAAGAAATATTTAAAATCAGTTTTACATATTAGGTTAATTTTTGGTAACTTATTTCCAAAATGAGTGTTTTTATCTCCCCCCCCCCAAATTTTTTTTTTTAATGGGGTTATTCATCCTTCCTACTGAGATTTTATAACCTCCCCTTCCACCCATAAAAATGTTTGGTGGTGGGGGGGGGGGGGGGAAAGTTACCTTCTGTACTTTTTTTTCGAAGATGTTTTCTAGCTCCCTTCCCTTCGGTCATTGCAGGGTGGGGAGAAAAGATGGGGGAGGGGGAAATAGGGATGGGGAAGAAGGGATAAGGACTAGAAGGTCCATAATTAAATAATCCCACCCCTTAAAACACCCTTATTTAAAATTAGTATATATATTGAAAATGCCCCCCCCTAAAGCAAAGTGCCCCCCCGGGGCACTTTGATTTAGGGGGGGGCAAAATTTTAGAAAATCTTCAAAATGCCCCCCCCTAGAAAAAGTGCTTCGCACGCCACTGCTAGTTGGACAAAATTAGAAAAGTTTAAATTGTAAATAAATTTAATATGCACTGTTAAATATTTGATATGTCTTTAAGCCTTCAAAGCTCCGCGAAAAGAGGTTAAGACAAATTTGAATATTGAATTAAAAAGATTTCAGAAAACATGTGATTTTACTAAAAGCCAATTGTCCTTTTGGGCCCTTCAAAAGTTCCAATTTTATTACAGGCTAGCCAGGCAGAATCTTCTACCTGGATTCTATTCTATATACTATCTTCTTTGGTCATAATGCCCATACCACTATTACTATTTTAAGAATTTTTTTACTTCCATTCATTATGCTGTGCAAAAGTAAATTTTGTGCATTTTATTTTTTTATTGGTATATCTGTCTGTCTATATGTATGTGTCTGATTTCTGTCTGTCTGTCTGTGTGCAAGTGTCTGTTTGTCTGTCTGTCTGTTTATCTGTATGTTTGTCTGTCTGTCTGTGTGCATGTGTCTGTTTGTCTGTCTGTCTGTTTATCTGTATGTGTGTCTGTCTGTCTGTTTATCTGTATGTGTGTCTGTCTGTCTGTGTGCATGTGTCTGTTTGTCTGTCTGTCTGTTTATCTGTATGTTTGTCTGTCTGTCTGTGTGCATGTGTCTGTTTGTCTGTCTGCCTATTAATCTGAATGTTTGGTATCTGCGTGAAATGAGCTCTTATCAAAAAGCACTTAGCAACTTAACAAGTCTTTATTATGAGATAAATACTTTTTCTTATTAGGAGTGCAGTTTTTCAACAACAATGGTCTGTTCGAACGTCCACCCGCTTGACTAGTCACATGAAAAGACATTTTTATGTTAATTGACAAACCACTAAACCGATTTATGTTATACATATGAGAAGAAAACAAATATGTAGGTTATAGTCTAACAGGAATTGTCCAGGAAAAAGAAAATGTTTGGGGTCTATTGTCTATAATACCCTACAATAAATAATCTGAAATATATCTCGGAATTGATGGCCCGAATGGATTGTTCTTTTCGAGAAAGATTTAAAAATGTCTTAAGGTCTTAAGGGAGGTTTTAAGCTACTTTCTAAACTCCTTCGTTACCACTAGAAACTATGTGATAGACATTATAATATATTAAAATATCTTACATTAGTACATTTTTGATTTTTAACATTGCTATATGAATAACTTTGTCCGTCATACATCAATTTTTTTCTGCTTCGCAACTTATGGATGTTTTATCTTAGGGTGCTAGAAATATTTGAGCTAAAACTGCATCCCCGCGGTTACTATGACGGCTACAACTCCTCGGTGAACCCGGCCATTGCGAATGCTTTCGGTGCGGCCGCCTTTAGATTCGGACATTCACTGGTGAAGAACAGTATTAGCAGGTATGTTGAGTATTCACTGTGGACATCTTTATACTTAGATGGGTTAATCTTTGTGTGGTAGATCAATATGATATGATGGTAAACCTGAAATTGTGTGGTAGATCAATATGATATGATGGTAAACCTGAAATTGTGTGGTAGATCAATATGATATGATGGTAAACCTGAAATTGTGTGGTAGATCAATATGATGTGATGGTAAACCTGAAATTGTGTGGTAGATCAATATGATGTGATGGTAAACCTGAAATTGTGTGGTAGATCAATATGATATGATGGTAAACCTGAAATTGTGTGGTAGATCAATATGATATGATGGTAAACCTGAAATTGTGTGGTAGATCAATATGATATGATGGTAAACCTGAAATTGTGTGGTAGATCAATATGATATGATGGTAAACCTGAAATTGTGTGGTAGATCAATATGATATGATGGTAAACCTGAAATTGTGTGGTAGATCAATATGATATGATGGTAAACCTGAAATTGTGTGGTAGATCAATATGATATGATGGTAAACCTGAAATTGTGTGGTAGATCAATATGATATGATGGTAAACCTGAAATTGTGTGGTAGATCAATATGATATGATGGTAAACCTGAAATTGCAACAATTAGGGATTGTACCGAATTCACAGTAAATTGCATTTTTGTGAACCTAGTAATAGTGTCTAACTTTTTATCTTTGTGACGTAACAAAAATTGAAGGATGAGAGGGGAGGTGGGAAAGGAAACCCTTAAAAAAGAGATGGATTTTTGTTACGTCACAAAGATAAAAAAAGTTAGACACTATTACTAGGTTCATTTTTGTAGGTTAGGTTAGGTTAAGGAAGATGATTAAAGTCCCTCCACAGATTATGACGGCATACGATAGAATAAACAATGAGAGGCCAGCATAAATTTTACCATTGGTCAGTGTATACTGGCCTCTCATTGGCTATTTTATCGTCATAATCTGTGGAGGGACTTAATAATTTTCTAGATTAAGCTTTTTTTGTGAAGATTTTACTGCTCATTGTACACTATGCATTACTTGCTACGTCGCGTCGGTCTATCAGTTCTGCTTTTGAATGCATAAACTTTAGTTTCATTATATAGTACAATAAATAGCACTGAAATGGGGTATTCCTTTCCAGATTTTTGTTTAGGAATGGGAAAAAATATTCGTTCCTAAACAAAAAACTGGATAATATAGAAATATCATTCTCATTTAAACAAAAACTCAATTTTATGCTAAAATGTGGTTTAATTTCGGTTTTTAATTTTCATTTTTTTCCCTGAGGTAGTCATTTTTTCCCGAGGTAATTATGCTTTCTTTTAGTAATTAATAAAAATTCTAAAATCTTCCAAAAAAAAATTTAAAATCTTTAAAAAAAAATTCAATAATCTTCTAAAAATATTTTCTTAGATTTTCATATAAATATGACTGTATACACATGGAAACTTCAGTCGTGCGAGGCTTGTGGTGCAGAACTGAGATTCTGTTCACCGGTTGCCATGCTCGGGGAAAAAAATGACTACCTCTGGGATAAGAATGACTACCTCGGGGAAAAAATGACTACCTCAGGAAGAAAAAAAGAATATTTACATCCACTATTTATGGGGTCATTTATGTGAGAATGATAATTTATTGTGACAAATTATTATTTAATTTTACCCTGTAAGTTTTTTTTACATATGATGAGGATTGTTATAATCATTTGTGATGATAAAAAGCATAATCTTATAAGACAAACATACTAAACCTTAAAACGTAATAAGCATCTCAACTAAAGCCTATTTTTTATAGGTGTAACAAGGAATTCCGTCGAGTTCCATTCTTTGTGGAACTTCATAAAGAAATGAACAACCCCAGCAACCTTCATAACTTTGGGTCAGTTGATAGGTAAGTGCTGACACCGTAATCCACAATATTTTGTCATCTTAAGAAATAAGACAATGGACTAAAAAATAATATACATACCGAATTATGATAAACAAAATTACCCCTTATATAGAACAAATGGTCTAGTTTGTATAACCCAATCAAGATTAGATAAAAATTCCTAAGGTTTTAAGCCAATGAAATAAGATAACATGTTTATAAACTTTGTACAACAGAATAATATACAGTAGGATATATAAGTTGGAAAGAATTTGAATGTTAGAGGGATTTGAAATCTGCATCAAATTTTAAGGATTTTTTATAAAATTTGTTTTTTGTATAATTCTTTATCTAAAAGCGGAAATACAATTTGAGTTCATAAATTTTGATAAATAGGATAAGTTTAAACTACCTGCGCTCTAATTGGTTGAATGATGTGCGACACTTAAGCTTCAACTATCAGAGCGATAATAATTTTCAATCCACCAATCACAGATGTCAAAATTAATTAACTTAAATTGTATTTCCGCTTTTAGATAAAGAATTATACAAAAAACGAATTTTATAAAAAAGATCCTTAAAATTTGATGCAGATTTTAAATCTCCCTCTAACATTAAAATTCTTTCCAACTTATATATCTTAATATACAGTTTAGTGGTCCTTCCATCCCTGCAATAGAGAACTTCACATCAGAAATTTTGTGTATCATATAAAACCTCAAAATTGTGAAAAGTTTGTAATATAAATCGTTTTTATTCATTCAGAAATAACTACCTTCTAATATAAAGTATAGGTCCAAGTTTTGATCTTCTTTGTTTCTATAATGACGCAGCCGCTAGTTATTAGGATTTTCAAATATTTCAGGATTTTACTTGGACTATGTAATGATCAATTAGCAAGGAGAGATGAATTTATTTCGGGGGAATTAACAAATCATCTATTTCAGGTTAAAATTTTAGAAAATCTTTTTAAAAATTATGAAATTTCTCTGTGTTCATTCATTTTCTCTTCCTTGTTTTATTTTATCTTTTGCTGTCTCTCCTCTCTTTCTCCCTATCTCTCTCTCTCTCTCTCTCTCTCTCTTTCTCTCTCTCTCCTTCTCTATCTATATCTCTCTCTCTCTCTCTCTCTCTCTCTCTCTCTCTCTCTCTCTCTCTCTTTATCTATCTATCTCTCTCTTTCTCTCTCTCATTCCCTCTCTCTCTCTATTACTCTCTCTCTTTTTTTCGTTTCTAATCTTAAGGATTTTAATTGGATACAAATTATCACAATAGTCCTCTCTCTTTTTCTCTCTTTCTTTCTCTCTTCCTTACTTTATCCCCCCTCTCCCCTTTCTTTTTTATCAGCTACAAATATTGACAATCGTCCTTGTTTATAACAAATAATTAACAAACTTATCTCTAATTATTTGCAAGACACCCCGCTCCGGCTTCGGTATGGACCTGGCGTCTCTCAACATCCAGCGGGGGAGGGATCATGGACTCGCCCCATACAATATCTGGAGGGAACAGTGCGGACTCAAAAGATTCAAGGCAGAGAGTAATAAACAAATGGAATTTTTTTTTGGGGGGGGGAGGAGATAGCTTGAGTTTAATTTAAATAAATTATCCTTGTATAATGTTTGTCTATGTGTGTCTGTCTGTAGCGAAGGGACTCTCCAACCGCCAAACCGATATGGTTCTCCGTTACATTGTAGCTTCTCATAGGTTCTAGAAAGGTTTATAACTATTTTTGGGGAAGGTACTACCACCCTTCTGAGATAAGTTGGCCCCACCCAACACAAATGCTCCTAATAGGCCTCTAGGGCGTATCCGCGAGTAATATTTAAATTATATCAACAATTCTTTTTTGAAAATTTCCGGCTGTTTACTTATCCCTGGCACCATGATGATTAGGAGTGGGAAGAGATGGACAGAGTGATTGACAGGGACACTGTCACAAGACTTATGAATGTTTATGAACATGTTGATGATGTTGATCTATTTACAGGTAAAATTAGTGATAATGTCAAAAAATAGGCAGTGAACTGACTCAAAATAGGCAGTGACACCGTCACAAAATATATAAAGACACTGTCACAAGATAGATAGTGACACTGTCACAAGATAGATAGTGTCACTGTCACAAGATAAATAGTGAAACTGTCACAAGATAGATAGCGCCACTGTCACAAGATAGATAGTGACACTGTCACAAGATAGACAGTGACACTGTCACAAGATAGATAGTGACACTGTCACGAGATAAATAGTGACACTTTTACAAGATAGCTAGTGACACTGTCACAAGATAGATAGTGCCATTGTCACAAGATAGATAGTGACACTGTCACAAGACAGATAGTGACACTGTCACAAGATAGATAGTGATACTGTCACAAGATAGATAGTGACACTGTTACAAGATAGATAGTGACAATGTTACAAGATAGATAGTGACACTGTCTCAAGATAGATAGAGACACTTTCACAAGAAAGATACTGACACTGTCACAATATAGATAGTTACAAAGTCACAAGATAGATAGTGACACTGTTACAAGATAAATGGTGACACTTTCACAAGATAGATAGTGGCATTGTCACAAAATAGATAGTAACACTGTCGCAAGATAGATAGTGACTCTGTCACAAGATAGATAGTGACACTGTCACAAGATAGATAGTGTCACTGTCAAAAGATAAATAGTGACACTGTCACAAGATAGATAGTGACACTGTCAAAAGATAGATAGTGTCACTGTCAAGAGATAGATAGTGACACTGTCACATGATAGATAGTGTCACTGTCAAAAGATAAATAGTGACATTGTCACAAGATAGATAGTTACACTGTCACAACTCAGCAAGATATTTCGCCATAGAGTCGCCTTCGAGCTGGTGCAATATATGACACTGTCACAAGATAGATAGAGACACAGTAACAAGATAGATAGTGACACTGTCACAAGATAGATAGTTAAACTGTCACAAAACAGTGACACTAATAAATTTGTGAATCTATGAGAATTTTTTAGGTGGCATGGCAGAAAAGCCAGTTGTGGGGGGTATTGTGGGCCCCACCTTTGCCTGCATCATTGGACAACAGTTCTTGAACCTGAGGAAGGGGGACAGGTTCTGGTATGAGAATGGAAACCATCCTGGCGCTTTTACAACCCCACAATTACAGGAACATGTTCTAAATTTACTTTTATTACGGAGCCAGTTTTAGAAGTTTGGATTAGGAGTCGCTGTGTTTAGTGTCCTATGAAAATGGGGATAGATGGCACAGCTTTTGGCCTACCTATTCTATTGACGTCATAGTAGAGTGAAAGAGAAATGGAAGGGGGAAGGAACCCCCTAGAAAAGAGATTGGGTATTTCATAACGTCAATAGAAAAGCAGTGACTAGGGTTGGGCCGGATATCCGGTGTGGCCGGATAGCCGGCCATTTTCAATATCCGGCCGGTCACCGGATATTGAAACTATCCGGCCGGATATCCGGCTCTATAATTTTTTATACTTTACACCAAAAATCTCTGCTTTTTAAAATCTTAAATGGCTCTAATTTTCTTATTATTGAAGCTAGAAGAACACTTTTTCTGAATAAGTTTAACTTTATGTAAATTTATATAAGATTTCTGAAGAAATTTTTTTTTACTACGTTAATATCTGGTAATTTGGCCGGTTATCCGGCCGGATATCCGGTAATTTGGCCGGATAACCGGATATTTGCCGGATATCCGGCGTTGGCCGGATATCCGGCCGGTTACCGGATATCCGGCATTTGAACTCAGCCGGATATTCGGTATCCGGCCAAAAAAGTATCCGGCCCAACCCTATGTGACATATATCCCCATTTTGCTACATCCTTTACCTTAGTCCTAATAAAAAGACTATGCTGTTAAAAAAATCCTTTTACCCGGAAGATATCAACGATACTTATACTTAACTTCTCTCATATTATTGAAAGGATTTACATATTTACCTTTTATTCTTTGGGATTACACTGTATCCGATGTTATTAAGCCAAATCTTATGATATTTTAGGGTTTCCTAATCTTTTTAATATCCCTAATATATGTATATTTTAGGCTAAGGAAACCATAACTACTGGAATAGCCTAAACTTTTTTTTAAATGGTAAATTATCTAATTGTGAATATGGCTATAAAACCAGGAGATCCGTAAGACTAGCCTGGCCCGAGTTGTGTGTGACTGTCTGGACGACGTGGACAGGCTACAACCATTCACCTTCCTTCAGCCTGACCAGTTTGCTAACATCAGAACTTCTTGTCAGGGATCAGGTAACATGCATACTTTGTGGTGCAGGCATCCAGGGATAGGTCAATTATGGACAAATAAATCAAGATCTTAAAAAAATAATTATATTATTCGGATCATGAAAAGAAAACGAAGTAGCGGGTTTTGTCGTATTTTTACAGTTGCTTTTCTCCTATTTCTCCTATTTCTATCTATATAACATATCAAAAGCTACTGTAAAAACACGACTAATCCCGATTCTTTGAATGATCCGATTATTCTATAATGCATCTTCCATTAAACAATCCAAGTAGCACATTTTTACTGGGGTTATATTTATTACGTAGATTGTCATACTCTTCTCTTACTTATAAATAGACTTAAACCAGCCCTTGAAATTTTGAACCTTTGTCTTTCCATTTACGATATTTGTATATTTATCCTAACATATAAAGTAGTAAGCGTTTTTGTCTGTCCCGAAGGATCTCGTTAACCGCTGTACCGATATTGTTCTCCTTTACAGTGAAGCTTCTTAAAGGTCCTGGGAAGGTTTTAAACTATTTTTGGGGAGGGTGTCTTCACCCCCCTCCCCCCAAAAAATTATTTTTTTACTCTTTTGAAACTCAAATTTAAAATGGGATGATGTCGATTTTTCCCCCATTATAATATACTTAAAAGTTTCATTTATTGTTATAGACCTATTAGTTCTCCTCGGTTTTTTAAACTTAGATATGGTGAATTGGTTTTTATTTGTTAGGTTCTTTTTTTTACTTTTTGCTTTCAGGAATACCACGAATGAGTTTTGAAGCATGGAGGGAAGAAGTCCCCCTACGGCCAACACAATTCAACAGCCAGTCTCTTTATTCCAGCATTCAAAATCTTCTAAATACAACTGAAGATTTACAGGTTATTTTAATTTGACGAGGAAGCCTAAGATGCTGCTAAAATGTCACGTGTAACGTCATAAAAAAGGAAGGATGAGAAGAGAAGTGGGAAAGAAAACCCCCAAAAATTTCTCTCATTTGACTAATTATTACCAAAGACAGCTACTGTGTCCAGGGATCTAAAGTGATAAGACAATGGCCGATTAATGATGTACATCCCAAATGATGATACACAAAATTACCCTTTATATAAATTAAAATTAGTGGTTGAAACGTTTTAACACTCAACTAAATGAATTAACCAATCAAAATTTTAAAGTCCCCAAAGTTGTTAAGCAAGGAATAAGAAAGGTTGTTATAAATCTTTAGGGACTAGTGTAATAAACAGCCCATTGTTTATCCCCTCTCTCTCTACTGTGTCAGACAAATGCCAAGAGTACATAATGGATAGGTACAGTTGCTAGGGATGCAGCCATTTTTAGAATTGACAGAAAAAAAGCTGGATTTTTTTTGTCTAAGTGTAATAACCTCTGTTAAAAAAAAAACCGGCCATCCTTAAAGTCGAAACTGCCATAAATATATCTAACACTGGCATTTATACGTCCATTGATTTTATATCCAGTAGAAATAAAAGTGATACATAAAATAACATAAAACATAAATCTTGTAGATTTTAGTCGTACAATTAAAGAGCTAGTTATCATGGAGGTAGGGGACATTCACTGTAATTCGCTGTAAATTATTCTGGTTTTTTTTTATTAAATCTTGATTGGGTTGTTCAAACGAGCAGTGTCCAAACTTTTCTATAACATATATTCTTTATTTTTCAGGCTAAGTTGGGACCGATAGATTTCCTGCAGCCTCCTTTCCTTGACGAGGACGCCAACCCTGAGTCCCCGGAACGGCCTCAATTTTCATACACTGAGGACAAATCAAACATTGAACAGAAACTTCAGGGACATTGCACCACAGTTGAAATAATTATATTATGTCAACAACAAGCATAACATGTAGTCATAACGTCGCAAAACATTGTTTTATTTATCTCTGCTTGACCTCTATTTAAATAGTCAGTCAGTACTAATTTCATTTATTACAACCCCACCCCCTCTCCTTATTTCATAAGAAATTGAATCAAGGAGAGAGGGGGAGTTTTTTGTGTCTAACCCTTTCGAGGGCAATAACACTGCGGAGCTTAAGCCTGCGCTGTCCTAACCCTGCGGGTATACCCATTACCCAATATAACCTAACCAAACCGTACCCAAAGTAAACAAACTTAACAACCCCCCTTATTTTCAAATAATTTCAAAACAAGCAGATCAGGGGGTGGGGGGATTTGCGCTTGACTAATCACTTTTAGTAAAACTGCCCAATTAAAATTTCTTTGATGGTCAATAAATGACTCTAGTTTGTCGACGAGGAGGAGAGCCTACAAGACATCCTCAGACAACCAACCATTGGTCTGGAATATGATGTAAAGTATAATGATGAACTTCCTAGACAATTATCCCCTGACCAATATTATAAGTAAGTATAGTGTCAAGTATTATGATGAACTACCTAGACAATTATCCCCTGACCAATATTATAAGTAAGTATTATGTCAAGTATAAATATGAACTACCTAGACAATTATCCCCTGACCAATATTATAATTAAGTATTATGTCAAGTATAAATATGAACTACCTAGACAATTATCCCATTACCAATATCATAAGTAAGTATGATGTCAAGAATAAATATGAACTACCTAGACAATTATCCCATTACCAATATCATAAGTAAGTATGATGTCAAGAATAAATATGAACTAACTAGACAATTATCCCCTGACCAATATTATAATTAAGTATTATGTCAAGTATAATTATGAACTACCTAGACAATTATCTCCTGACCAATATTATAAGGAATTATGATATCAAGTACAAATATTAACTACCTAGACAATTATCCCCTGACCAATATTATAAGGAAGTATGATGTCAAGTATAAATATGAACTACCTAGACAATTATCCCATTACCAATATCATAAGTAAGTATAATGTCATGTATAAATATGAACTAACTAGACAATTATCCCCTGACCAATATTATAAGTAAGTATGAGGTCATGTATAATTATGAACACCCTAGACAATTATCCCCTGACCAATATCATATGGAAGTATGAGGTCATGTATAATTATGAACACCCTAGACAATTATCCCCTGACCAATATCATAAGTAAGTATGATGTCAAGTATAAATATGAACACCCTAGACAATTATCCCCTGACCAATATCATAAGTAAGTATGATGTCAAGTATAAATATGAACTACCTAGACAATTATCCCATTACCAATATCATAAGTAAGCATGTACTTCCAAAATATCTTGGCCATGTTTTACACTATTTTTACCATATTTTTTACTTTATTTTGTTTTGAATATCTTATCCTTTTTTTAGTTTGAACTGGGCAATAGATGAAAACCGCCAGGATTTGAAGCCTGAATTCAACAATTTTAAATAAGGTATAACATATTTAGATAATAGCGCTTAAAGCGTGTTCTGTAAAACTTTGATTTTATTATTTATATGAGGATTTTTAATGGTGGGAAATTATGATTTTAAGTGACTAAATACTTTTATTTAATTTTGAAGGCTTGTTGTTTTTTTAGACGCTCACATTATTTCAATTGCAGCAACTAAATATACTATTACATAACAATATGTATTATGTGCCATCAAAAACAAAGTCTTAAATAAAAGAAAAAAAATTATCAACAGTCAAAATTGGTCAAAATTTTTTTATTTTTTTTATTTAAGAGTTGCTCTTAAAACATTATTATCATGTTACATTTTGTACTAGCCATTCAAGCAAACGAATGGCTGAACGAAATTACTACAAAATTGCTGGATTTGGAATAATTGACAGTATAATGTATTAACTAAATAGAACAAAACATCGACTATTGAAAAATTAGAAAGGATAAAATTGAAAATAAAAAGAAAACTTTTCTCTTTTCTTGCTCAATTTGGTCTACTGTGCATGGGAATTTTTTCAAATGGGAAATGAAATCATATCTAAATTTTTTCACACACTCACACACAGAAGCAACAAGATAGTGTTGATACATTTGCGCTTATTTAAGTTTAAATTAAGCAAAATTATGTAGTTTTTTTGAATTCGTATTTTTTTATATAATTTTAAGATTCCTTAGTGAATAGATTCTTTAGGGTTCCTTTGGTTGTTTGACATTTTTAGATCTTTGTCTGAATGCAATAAACAAAAAATAAAGTCATTTTATGTATGCTATCTAAAGAATTGAGACAATAAATGATGTATTCAGTAGATAAAAATCATTGGTGAAAAAGTTTGGACACTGCTATATAATAGTACAACTCTAGTCCGTTTAAGCAAACGAATTACAGAACGTGTTTATATAAGCTCCCCCTCCTTTAAGCTATCCATTAGAGTAAATATAGAGTAGATATAGAGAAGAATATAAACCCAAAATTATACATTTGGACTTATAGACATACCAATGCAGTAGACTTCTAGAACATTCCTTTTACAGATAAAACAATAAGAAATTTAAGAAGTTCCTCCTATTTTAAGATACTTAAGGTGCAGTTATAACTCCTATTTAGTGTGAAATTTATGTGGAAGGGAAGAAACACCAGAAGAAAAAAGGGAAACAAGGAGGGGATGGAACAAAGGTGGTAGTGGTCGTTTACATTATATTATATTACACTGCATTTCCGCTATTTTTACCAGAAATTTAGGAATAGTTAAGCTGTATTAAATCTAAAATCTGGCTAAACTGCATTAGACTGAAAAGGGTGATGTGTGATATGTTTTAAATGTTATGAAGAAAAAGACTTTTTCACTCTATTGAATTTTTCATATAATGTGTGTATTGGGGATCTTGGACAAAGTAGCTTCGGACAAAGTAGCTTCGGACAAAGTAGCTTCAGGACAAAGTAGCTTCCGGACAAAGTAGCTTCCGGACATTTACTTAAGAAAATTAGCTTCTAATAGTAATAAAGGCCGCAGCGCTCGGCACCCTGGCCTGCCTAGCCGTGAGCGCTCGGCCCCCTTGCCTATAACCTAACCTAACCTAACCTATGTACGAATGTTTAATGTACATTAACTTCTAATTTTATTGAAAGCAAACAAAACTTTAACAATTTTAACAAAAAGTGGATCGTGGATTTTTCTAAAAATGGTTCGGCGATTTTTTTTATAATTTTTAATTCGTTTTAACATTTTTAAAAATTTTTACAATTTCTGTCCGCCTTTCTGTCTGTCTGTCTGTCATTTTGTTTGTCTTTTTGTCTGTCTTTATGTCTGCCTTTATGCCTTTCTTGGTGGTGAAGTCAATTTTTTTTTTTTAAGTAAAAAAAAATTGTGGGTGAGGTAATTTTTTTCCAAGGGAGATTTCTCTTGGGAGAGGTTAGTGAGATTCTTTTCTACAGACCAAACAAGCTTACTACTTAGGATACTTTGAAGTTATTATCATTCCCTTATCCCTGACTTTGAATGAGATGATTTTCATGGCCATGGTCAGAATGTAATAACAATTACCCAGGGATATAGGGACAGGACAAATGTAAACAAATTTTGCCTGTAGTAGCTGTAGTAGGAATATATGAAAAAAATAATGGTTTAGTTGGATTTATCCTCTTCCTTCTAGAAGATTGGTGTTTGTATTAATTATGTTTGCTCATTTTTAACATTATTAAGATGATGAGTTGGGTTTGGGTTGGGGAGTATTAATAACTGCAAATTGTTTTAACCATAAACCATAATAAAATCCGTTGCCTTGAAAATTTTAGGGGGTAATATAATATCTTCGTTTGAATGTATTAAGTAGCAATGTTCAAACAGATTTCCTTGTTTGAGATCTTGGCCTAATCTTTAAGTCTAAGTATTATGTTTTAATTTCAAACAAATTGGTAAAGCAAAACAGTAGGAGCCAGTTCTACACAGGCTAGCATGAGCAAAAATTTTATGGAAAAATGCATATTAAAAAATCACACTATTTTATTTTAAGAAAATAGCAAAACAGTGAATTTTGGGTTTGGATAATTTTCTTCTTTTGACGATTTATTGGGGGTACCTCCGAAAAAAAAAATGGAAATATTTCCAGGACCTATAAACATCTTCACTGCAAAGGAGAGCCATACAAGAAGACCATCGTTTCAATAAAATTTTTTTTATTTCAGATAATTCAGAAAAATATAAAAAAAAATTTCAAGCAGGAAATGGTGAAAAAAAGTTCAAAGACAGAAATAAAAAGATGATAAAAAAGTGAAAAATTGTGAGAGAAAAAATGTTATTCGTGAGTTTTTCTTTAAAAAAAAGCAGTTAATCAAGTTAATAAAAATTTGAAATAAAATTGTAAAAAGAAGTAAATTTTAATGGTAAAAGAAACAAAGGAAAAAAATTGTACATTGTGACATATGATTAATTTATTTCAGTAAGGATATTAAAATAATTTGGATTTATTAGAGCAACCTTTATTTTTGACTAAATGATTTACATTTCCTACTAGAGCATTGTCCCCTTTCCTTCGCCTACTTTAATTTTCTTTGAAATGAAATAAATTTTTAAAAAGTTATCTAATTTATCTCAACCAAAAGAAAAATCACCACTGAATTAAATTGTTGGATTACTGGTCCCTTCCACTCTTATAAAAAAGATATCTTTACAAACTAGATAAGTTGGATTGGGGGGGGGGGGGGGAGGCCATCAAAGTTTCCCAAAGGCAGGGTCTAAGTCATTATTAGTAAGGTTACCAAAATGTAGGAATTTATCAACAAAATATTTATATTTGTCGCTCTAGTTAATCCTGTATCATTTCAAATTCACTACTGAATTTTATTATTATTATATATTAAAATAAGGACACTTTTTTCTCTTCCGTGTTGGTTTAATGCTTTTAAACATAACAAATTAAGTACATTTTATTTTTTACTAGAAGCGCAGCCACTTAAAATTAGGGCATGTACGTACATTCTTTAAAGTACCGTTGCAAAAGATGAATTTTACTGCTTTTTAGCCGCTTTAATTGTACAATTTAAAACTATGTTTTATCAATTAATTTTATTATATGATTAATCCCCTAACTAATATTAGAATCTGATGCTATTCTTAAGACTACTCCTTTACTGCTTTTATCCGTTTTAAAAAGCTGTTATGATTACAGTTTTTTGCTGCGCTACTTATTGTTTTTATTGTCCTTTTTAAAATCTTTTAATTACTTTTTTTAGAAGAATCTCAAAATTTAAGGCACCAAGTTTTCAATTAGTTTATTATTAAAAAAAAACATAAAATTTAAGAAGATAATTTTTGTTAACTTTTGTGATATATACAATTGTAGTTATACTGTTAAGCAATTGTTATTTCTTTTATTATTGTTATTATTATCTTAAATTCAGGGATCTAAAGGGATGAGACAATGGAAAATAAATTGATATACATTCCCAATGATTCTAAACAAAATTACTCCTTCTTTAGTTAATCATTGGTTGAAAAGTTTGGAACCAACCAATAAAAATACAATGAAAGTATCCTAATTTCTTTTTAGCAATCGAATATGATGACATTGTTATAAAACTTTGGGTACCAGTGTAATTTACAGTCCAATGTCCCCTCCCTCTCTGAATAGATATGATTGTTAATTGATTTGTAAATAAAAGTTCTTATTGTTCTTTTTTCTTGAATTCCAACCCTGTAAACATTTGCGTTATTTTTTTGTCATCGAAAAAGTAGTGAGGTGTTTGTATCTTAACAATTGAATTGGTTGAGTTCTCCAATGTACCCGGATGGTTTTATGCTATTTTGATTTTAAATTGAGGTTTTTGATTTATGATTATGATTTACAATTAATCGTTTTTGTTTCATATTTGTTGTTTTATTTCTAATTTTTCTATAGGGTATATCAATATGATAATATGTATTAATAGACCACTAATAGTTTTAAATGAACTATTATAATTTGAATATTTGAAGTAATAGTACATACTACTAGGGCAGATACTTCCCCTCTGGCTTATACCAACAATGAAATTAATTCGAGAAAAAAAAAAAATCACGAAACCTATACGTCGTTGGGGGACAAAACATATGAGTTTTGACGACCTCTTTCTCTGCCCCCCCCCCCCCCCCAAATATCATTTTATATTTATTACGCTAACTGACTGTACCTTATTCCTGCTTCCTTTCCTACCTTATTAGAGTTTTTAAGGACATACTCTTCCAAAAATACGCCCACCGCTACATTTTTGGAATTAGACACAGGTTGGACTTCAAATGTTCCAATATCAACATCCTGGCGGGCACAAACGTCAGCAAACCATGCTGGGTCACCCAGGTAAAGAGAAAATAAAATTTTAAGACTTTTTTTAGGAAATCAACTTTATCTAAATTGTATCTGAGCTAATCTGAAAGCTATCTGCCAATGGGAACTTGAAACCGAAACATGGTACAAATGGCAGTCAACATTAACTAGTAGAGTATCTTTGCCACTGCATCGCTTGGTATTTTTTACATACTAGTGACAAACTATTAGAAAAATAGTCTTTAATTTGAATCGTTTAAATATAGCATAACCATAGTAAAAAAACTTACTATTAACAGCATTGGTATTTTAGGACTCGAACGAAACTTCCCAAAATAAAAGAATGAATTTAATTTTAATGAAGATCTTTTAAAAATAATTGAAATTCCAAATAATCTGGTCCGAATATGCTCTGCGGAGGGTTTTTGTTTCAATAAATCATTTTTATAAGTTTTAAATTTGATTATTTATTTAAATTCGCATCAGATATTCAAACAAAGAAATTCAATATTTTAAAATGTGTACATATGTGAGTGTGTATGTGTGTGTGTGTGTGTGTGTGTATATGTGTGTAGCCAGGGATAGGGGATAGTAGAATAGTTATTTCTCGCATCGTATTATAAACGGCTTTCCGCGGATATAGAATGTACAATTATAAGATTAAAACTAGTTTTTTTAGCCCCGGTTTGCCGAAGGCACGGGCTAAAAAACTGGTTTTAATCTTATGATTGTACATTTCTATATTCGTAGAAAGCTGGATATAAAACGATGCTAGACATAGTTTTTTTTCGTATGGATGAGAACCGGTTCCTATCCACCGGATTCGAATGAATACGAGAAAAGCATATAAACCACCCCAAGACATTTATAAAGAATTCCTAAAATGCACAACCTGTTCGGACCAGGAATAATCGAGACTTTAGCTTCAAAATAAAAACCTTTCTTCTTTATACATAAACTTAAAATTTAACTGAGTATTTTTTTCTAGGGGCGATTTCTCTTAGGAGGATTCAGATACCCTTCCCAAAACTAGTTAAAAACCTTCCTTGGATCTAGTAGAAGCTTCATTCTTAAAGATCCTTCAAAATAAAGATTAAATGTTGGCAAATTAGATAACACTTAGATAGGACAATGGTAGAAAAATAAAAGTAAATCCTAATACTACCATCAATAAAATTTACAGGGCAGTTAAAAGACTGAATTATCTTTCCTTCACATATCCCTCCATTCCTATTTTTCCCCCCATTTGGTATCACTTGACTTTGAGCAATAAAAAGTTACCATTTGTGTTTTAAACTAAATCAAAAAACAATTGCTAGGAAAAATTTTAAAAGCGAAGCTTTTCTATAATTAGGGTCGGTCCGTCCGTCCGTCACAGAGAGATAGCTTTTTTCATTAATTTAGGCATGTTAGAATTGTCCTTTCGATTTCAAACTTTGCATAGTGATTCCTTTAGTAGTTAGGTACGATTTAGAATGTCCGTACGTCCGTTTTAAACATGTTGATTTTTTTACTTATTTAACAACAAATTTCTATGTGATCTAATCATCCGATTGATCTGATTTTTGTTATGTTGATTCTTGGGGCAACAAAGTATAATGTTATAAGCGAAGCGTTTCTATAATCAAGTCCTAAAAATGTAAGTATGTGCATAACATTATCCTGTAGCAGTTTTTCAACAAATTTACTTACAATTTTGCTTCGACTCTTATACATTTATATTCTGATTATTCAGTTCTGACACTATAAAAGTGTTAATGTCCGTTTGTCCTACCGTTTCAGTGCTTCGCTTTTATGGATGTTGTCATCCTTGTTAAAAGTCTGCATTTTATGCCCAATCAAAATTATGTCTTCAGTGTCATCTACGTCCGTTAGTTGTTATGTTGTGTCAGTAACTTGAAAAAGTTTCCAAACTTTGTATGATGATTCCTGTAACACTAAGGTACATTTTAGGAAGCGTATTACATCTATAATATTAATAATTATTTGAAGGTCCTTTTTTGATGGTATAATATTATCCGATTATCTTGATTTTTGGAATACTGATTCTTATCACGATTGACACAATGTTACAAGTAATACATTTTTTAAAATTTAAGTTTTAAGCATGTCTGTTTATATAAAGTACTGTATATAAGTAACTTTGGGATAGATTCATTCAGAATTTTTATTCAGTTCAGTCTAAAGCTCTTTATACTGCCTGTTAAAAAAATGACGTCTTACAATACAAATGACCAGTGATGGGCAATACACAGACTAAATTACCAATGGTAGGTCATAATACGTTTTAATTGGCCAATAGTAGGCCAGTATAGCGTCAGTTATTATAGGAACTATAAAAAGCTTCTGAATATTAAATGTGTTTATTTACTAAGTATATTTACGATAACTTTTATTTAATGAAATCTTCCAATTTTTAACATGTATAAAACGGCCTGCTTAATTGCTTCAAGATCCATGTCAGATCTATATAGGAAATAAATGTCTATAAACGAGCTCAAGTTTTCCAAGGAATATTTGTTTAAAACTCATAGTGCTCCAATAATCCATAATAAACTCTCATTGCCCAGAACGATAAGACCCATTATTTTACTTTATTAAAAATAAATTCCTTTTTTTAATTTCATGTTGCTATTTACCTTATATCAATGTATTTAATTTCTAATCACAAAAAAGAATATTTAGATTTATAATATAATAAATTTAAGAAAACTCTGTTTTAAAAGAATTCGATTGTGGCGACACTTTGTGTGTTCAAATATTAAACTAAAATTGTAATCATCATCATTAGCCCTTTGGTGATGGTAATGTAAAGAAAAAAATATAATTTAAAAAATCTCTTTAGAATCATTTAGATTATTAAATATTTACTTTCTTTTAGATAGTAATGCCGGGTGAGGAAAATAGATTTATTGAGAAATAGATATGCATATAGAAAACTAGCCAATAGGGAGATAATTATATCGAGCCAACTCTAGTAATGTATATTTGGTAATAATTGTTTAGTAGACTTATTAATTGAGCTTCGCCTTTATGAAAGTTGCCATCCTTGTTAGTCTTACATAAGCACGTAGACTGTAATAATAATATCGTTATGTCGATATTATATCAGTAATTACCACATTTATTTAATGCAATATAGTCGACTTAAGGCATCGCTCGTTTGGTTATAGAAAGGTTGCGCTACTAAATTCAATATTGTAATGTATTTTTTCCGGAAAGGTACAGATCAATTAATTTATGTTTGTCACGTGTTTTTAAACAAATTCCTTCCATCTAAAATTTCGCACTTTATTTAGTGAATCGTTATGGTCTGTGTCGATTAATTATAAACTAGTAATTACTAGGACAATTGGGTACAGTAACTTTTTCTGTATGCCTTTTAGCATCCTCAATCAATAACTATTTATAGGTTTTATTTGTTGAGCTTCACCTTTATGTATTACTAGGATTTTAAAGTAGTCAAAAACCATTCAAATCCGTAAGAATACAATTAGATAGTCTACAACCGTCCCGTGAAGCTTACCATAAAGGGAGAACTCAATCGGTTCAGCAGTTATTGAAATGACACATGTTAAGTTGATTAAAGTTGTTGAATATAAATCTCTATTCAAGAATATGTTTGAGGCTGCAAATTAAATTGAGTTTATAATTCTCAGGGGAGAAATTTACCCTCGCCCCTTCCCCCAGAAATCCCTTTTAGGATCCTAACCCCAGGGATGGAATTTCCCCCCCCCCCCCCCTCAGACAAAATGGTGATTACATATTTATTCCCTTATTTATTGGCGCAGCGGCTCTATGATTTACTCAACAAAAAAAAAGTTTGTTCGCCTAAGAGAGGAATGGGACATTGGTGTAAAATTGATTCTTCCCCTCAAACTTTTTAAACTTGTTATGCCATATTGGTTAGGCCAAAATTGTCGGAGGACAAGGTTGAATATGGGTTAACCTGTAATATAAAGTAGTTAGTTCATTGTCAGATTTCGATGACCACTTAACCGATTAAATTCTCCAATTTAGGGAAGCTTCATATAGGTCCTAGAGTGGTTTTAGGCTATATCATCTCTAGGGATATTATCAGACTTTTTTTCAATCTTTGAGTACAGAGCCCCTAGATGCTAGGTGTGCAGTTACAAGTATCAAACAAAGTAACATTACCCAAACTTTTCCTCCAATAATTTCAAACAAATAATTTATTCGGTGTATTCAACATTTTGTTAGATTGCTCTTTTTTGAAGCTTGGGAGTGTGGGGGTGGGGTTAGGAGTGAAACCCTATACTGATGTCATACATTAAGACTTTCAACCAATGCTTTATGGATGTTATCATCCTTGTTTTTTATTACATTAAATGGATACAAATTTCATTTTTCTCGAGATGAACACTGGAAGGAAGGGACAGCTATTCTGAATTCAATGGTATACTATTAATTCAAGGAATCTAGGGGCTTCTTAAAAAGATGGGTGTAGGTTTGACCTTCCACCTTCAAATTTAGTTCTGATAAGAGAAAAAAGTTGAATTTTGATATTATTGAGCTGGGGCTGATTTTTTTTATTGGGGTGATGACTTTTTTTTAAATATTTGAATTAGTCCGGCTACCCTACGGCCAGATTCTCCGTGTCTATCTTTTTAAGAAAACAATTCAAGTTAATTCAATTCAATTAAAGAAACTGCGAGGTTTAGTGAGTTTTTAGGAATAATAAAAATAATCTTGACTTTGACATTTTTCAATTCCCCCATTGACTACTATTTATGTCGACTTTATGGCTGTAATAATAAGAAGTCTTGGATGACACTTTATCTACGTAACTATCCTTATACTAAAGTAACAGGATGTCTATGTGTTTGTGTGTTTGTATGTTTGTACCGAAGGATCTCGCTAACTGCTGAACCGATCGGGATCTCCTTAACAGGGTAGCTTCTCATAGGTCCCGGGAAGGTTTATAACTATTTTCTTGGGGGGTGGGACACCCCCAACCCCCCCAAAAAATGAAAAATCCCCCCAAAAAATTTTTAATTTTTTTTAACTAAAATCAAAAATGAGGGGGGGGGCCCCAAAATTTTTTAAAAAAATTTTTCTTTTAAAATCTAAAATAAGAAATTTAATTAATAAATATGACTCTCTCCTCAAGTCGCCCTAGAGGCCTCTAGGGTCATAGCCGCTAGTATAATTATATAACATTATGATTACGCATACAGAATTTAATGAATTTTAGTTACTTAGAACTTTAGATATCGTTGCACAAGTAAAGACCTAAAACTTTCCAGATTTGATGTAAATTGTCTTAATTATTTCATTAATTTGGCAAGGAATAGGAAATATATATTAATTCTAGAAGATATTATCCTTCTTCTAACATATATACAAGTAAAAGGACAATCATTTAACATCAATAATACAAAGTAGTACGATGTCTGTCTGTCTGTCTGTCTGTCCTTCCGTCCGTCCGTCCGTCTGAAGCTTAAGATCTCGGTAACCACTGAACCGATCGGATTCTACTCTTGAGGGTATATACCTAGTGGTCCTGTGGTGGTTTTAAGCTATTTTCTTCGGGGGTGGGACACCCCTAACCCCTCCAAAAACAAAAAAAATCCCCCCCTTATTTTTATTTTGCTCTGCTACAGGCTGCCGCAGGCTGCCCTTTATTATTTTTTATTCCAGCATTTATTTTGAATGAAAGAATAGCAACATTCTCTCACTAAAAACAATAAATATTAATTTTTTTTATCACCTCTTGGGGCAAAGCCCCTAGAGGCTAGGGGCGAAGCCGCTAGTATTTCAAATAGTAAGAAAAAATATATTAATTTTGGAAGGTACTTTCCAGCATGGCTTCGAAACCGATTAATATCCGGTGGATAAGAACCAGTCCTCAGCCACACTGAAAATTGAAGTATCGTATCGTATTATATCCAGTTTTCTACAGCTTTAAAATGTACAATCATAATATTAAAACCAGTTTTGTTAGCCCCACAATGGCGTAGGGTACGGCGTAACAAAACTGGTTTTAATATTACGATTGTACATTTTTATGTTCGCGGAAAATTGTTTATAATACGATGAGATAAATAACTATTTCTTGTACTAACATATCATTTGTAATTGTTCAATGATCATATCTAAATAAGGTAGATCAGCTGTCAGTAGTGGCGGCTGAATTTGACTGCTTAACCCTAAAATAAAGCTGCTTGAAAGTGAAAATAAAACTAGGAGTTTGTCCTTTAAACTGAAAGAGGACATTAACTGTGTGTAAATCAATTAGTTAATGAGGTCGTTCACGTATTACAGGGAGGATACACTTTATTTTATACAGTAAGGAAATTTTTTAAGTAATTTTAAAAATTGGAGATTAATTGTTCTTCCCTCCCTGATTTGATTCTTTTTCTAACTATCAACTTAGAAATTTCTAGGCATGAAAGGTGAGGTACCTAATTTCTAAGTTAGTCATAATTAAACTTTCTTATGCTATCCTTATAATAAAGTAACAGGATGTCTGTTTGTTTGTCTGTGTGTTTGTGTGTCTGTACCGAAGGATCTCGCTAACCGCTGAACCGATCGGGTTCTCCTTAATAGGGTAGCTTCTCATAGGTCCCGGGAAGGTTTATAACTATTTTCTTGGTGGGTGGGACACCGCAAACCCCCCCAAAAAATGAAAAATACCCCCCCCCCCAAAAAAAAAATATAAAAATATGTAAAATAAGAAAATGGGTTAGCAAATTCGACTCTCCCCTTCTCAAGTGCCCCTAAAGGCCTAGGGGCGTAGCCACTAGTTCACAAATAAAGGAAAAAAAACTTTGGGTATTCTAATTTAATTTTTAAGTTAAAAGCTAACAGTGTCAAAACATTACAACCAATTATTTTGAACAATATAAAAAATGATTTTGTTTATCATCATTGAGACATATACCAATTCAGTGTCAATTGTCTTATCTCTAAACTTTATACTCAATCTTCATGTTATAAATTATGTTCTAGTAAACTTTTTAGGAGATTTATTTAATACAAAAAATTATAAGATTGAAATCACTGAAGAATTAGTTAGTTTGTGGATAATAGTTTGTATTAATATACATATTAAGCTATAGAAATTGGAAAGATTTTTAATGAATATATATTTGTAATCTGCATAAAATTTTAAGGAATTTTTATAAAATTCGTTTTTTGTATAATTCTTTATCTATAAGCGCAAATACAAATTAAGTTAAATAATTTTGACATCTGTGATTAGTGGATTGAAAACTATCTGCGCCCTGATTGGAGAAGCTTAAGTGACGTACATCATTCAACCAATTAGAGCGCAGGTAGTTTCCAATCAACCTATCCTATTGGTCAAAATTTATTAACTTAAATTGGATTTGCGCTTTAAAATAATGAATTATATAAAAAATGAATTTTATAAAAAATCCTTAAAATTTTATGCAGATTTCAAATCTATTATATTCATTAAAATTCTTTCCAATTTTTATAGCTTAATACATATCCTTTCTTTCCTGAAATTACCCAAGATTAAGTGCTCGTAAAACAATTAACAACGCTGTTTATAGTATTCTCGAAAAGTCCACCCAACTACGGCTCAGAATTAATTTTATTTCTGCTAAATTAAAGCCTTTTCCAGTATCGCTTCGAAACCGATTAATATCCGGTGGATAAGAGCCGGTTTTCAGTCATACTGAAAAATCATGTATCGTATCGTATTATATCCAGTTTTCTACGATTATAATTGTACATCTTTATATCCGCGGGAAGCTGTTTATAATACCATGCTATAAATAACATCATCGAATCAAATAATTATATTCAAGTAAAATTATAAAAGCATGTAACTTTTAAAAATGTTTTTCTTCAAACAGAAAAAATCATTAAAATGCATAAAATGTAAAATATAAAACACATCGTCTCATTTATTATTATCATTGCAGTATCCTTATAATAAAGTAACAGGATGTCTGTTTGTCTTTACCGAAGGATCTCGTTAACCGCTGAACCGATCGGGATCTCGCCAACCGCTGAAACGATCGGGATCTCCTTAACAGGGTAGCTTCTTATAGGTCCCGGGAAGGTTTATAACTATTTTGGGGGAGAGTACCACCACCCTCCAAAGAGAAATCACAAAAAAACTAATTTTTTTACTATTCTCGATTTTACGTAGAGAGTTCAACGCAACATAAACATATTTGAAATAAAAGATACATTTTAAGGCCTCTAGGGGCGTGACTCTAGTATTACATAAAGAAAAACAATTATTATTCTTCCAACTGTTCTATGATTAATGATTGTTGAGACAAACACTATTGATTATGCACATTACTATCATGTTATTGTTATGATTTAGTAGATAATAAGATCATGTTATTGCGTAATAGAACATTTAACGGCAAAAAAGTGATTTAAAAGATAGAAAATCACCCCTTACCCCCCCCCCACCTTCGAGTGGAAGAACGCCAATAAAATACACCAATTAAGGGTGGGAGGAGACATTAAATTTATAATGTTTCCCCTCTCGTCCGCTCATTCCTTGGCTCAATAACTTTATTCTGAATAGGTATAATTCTGTTTATTATAATTGGTTGTTTACATCAGTTATATCGCCCATTTGATTATTCCTCAAGATTCCTGCCTTTAGTAGATTCAGGGAGGGGACAATAGCCTATAAAAATATACAATTATATCTATACCAAAGGATAAAGGACTAGGATGATAAATAAACAAGGATGACAACATCCATAAAAGCGAAGCTCTGAAATGGAAGGACAAACGAATATTAACACTTGTAGATTGTCAGAACTGAATTAGCAGAATATTAATGCATTAGTACAAACAATATCTTAAGAAAATTTGTTGCAAAACTGCATAAATAGATGATACTGTTTAAGGACATACTTACATTTTTGGGACTTGTTTATAGAGATGCTTCGCTTATAACATTGTACCTTGTTGTAATAGGAATCAGTTTTCAAAAAATCAGAAGAATCGGAAAATTTTAACATACAAAAATTTGTTGTCAAAAAAGTTAAAAATCGACATGTTTAAAATGGACGTACGGACATTCTGGTATTGTTTATAGAGTTGCTACGCTTTCTTAATTGTACCTAACTACTATAGGAATCATCATGCAAAGTTTGGAATCGATAGGACAATTCTAACCTGTTTAAATTAACGAAAAGAGCTAACTTTCTGTGACGGACGTACGACTCTAATTATATATAGAAAAGCTTCGCTTTTAAAAATAAACCTCCTATATAGCATCAGTAGTTAGTAAAATAATTGGAAGAAGTCTATATTTATTTCCCTAAATATTAGATATCACAAATATCAAAAAGGTAAAAATTAATTTATCATTATTTGTCCTTTCCCTGTGATCCTGGTAGGGTCATTATTATTGTCGTAATGCTCGTATAATGTGGATAATTTGGGATATGTCAACCATCCCAACTCTTAATTTAGATTAATAGCCAAGACTTTTCTACATGTACACGTTAGTTTTCCTTCATTGGGTGTAGCTATTATATAACTGGGGCTTGTATGCCTGTAAGTTATTCCCAATTTTTTGTTTGTTTATTGACTGATTTTGAAAAGATTGCTTAATTGGGGAGGACGGAAGAGTTCTGTAACCAAAAAGTAAGTTTTTAATAAATATTTTACATACAAATCAGCCGATTATTGGAGACTGTCTAAGTAAATAAATGACTAGAAATGATTGAGTTCTGTAACATAGCATTGCAGTTGCTTTATAGTAATGCAAAAAAAGACACCGTCGAACCCGTAGCTGCCGCCAAAATCACCCATATCCAGAAAATGTTTTTTTTCAAGCGGCTTTACTGTAATTTTTTAGTTAAACATTGTTTTACATTAAAGCAACTGCCAAGCAAAATCCAAAAGTTGTAACCTGTTTTTTTTATTTAACAGCATATAGAAAATATTTTTACTCGACTTAGATAATAGACTGACAGTAAACAAAAAACCTACATATAGAGTTGGACTTAAACGTTTGAGTTTTTAATTTTTGGCCAGCTTCACACATTTCTCGGAATGATTTGGGCATTTTTACTACCATAAAAATAATTCTTTTACATGATTAGTTATCATAATTATAATTCTTTTATGAATGTGCAATAAAAAACCCAAAAAGTTTTGTTTATAATGTGTATTATTTCATTTTTATGCAATTTATAAATATTTTAAATATAATGATTAAAACACATCGACGATACAATTCGACGACGAGTAAAAGTTTGTGACAAGTTTTGTGAACTGTAAAGTTAAAAATTAAAGTATAAGATATAAATAGGGCTCGGCAGCAATTATTTAATTGTTTTCAGCAATTTAATGATAGCTTTCATAAAAGAAAAAATCTAATAGATTTTTCAACTTTCAAGCTTTTGAGCTTTGAAAGAGAGATAGCATTCAAATAAAAAATGTTTTTCGTCAATATTTTGACCAGTGACAAAATTCCTGTCGTTTGTTCGACTGTTCATTTATCAACATAAAAGGAGTGAAAAATGAAGAACAAGACAATAAACAGCTAATTGTTGTATATCCACCCCCAATATTGATAAACAAAATTACCCCTCCCTTTAACTAAAGCATTTGTTGAAATGTTTGGATACTGCTAATTTTAACCAACCAATCAACCCAGAGTTTTAAACAAACCAGCATGTTTTGGGTTCTAATAAAACTTTTAGTCCAATTTCCTCTCCCTGTCAGCTATTTCGTTTATCATCAGATGTAGCCACATTTGGAAATAAAATATTTTCGGAAAAACAGTTTTTTTTCAAATGACATTTCTCTTTTACAAAAAACACAAAATTTTTTTGCTCAGAATAATATGAATGGCAAATTAAAATAGAAATAAATAAATATCTAAATAAAAATATACGTTATCACAATGTGCAAATCAATAATAGTTGTTTTTATTTTTCTTGCTTTTACAGGTTGCGTGATTTTTCTTTGTAGTATTGGAATTTTAAACAAAAATCTTCCAAAATATGTCATTAAATGATTTGATCAAATAGAGCGGCAAGAAAAAACATTTTTTAACACAAATGGCACATAAAAATTTATACATTTGAAAAAATAATAATTTATGAATTTTAGACCTCAACATAGCATTAGATGTTAAATTTAATATTTCCAAAACTTTTTTAATACGGAAAAAACATCTCATTGTATAAATAAATAGCTATATAGGAAATATAAACATCTAATTTTTAACAATGAAAAAGGTGGAGTTAATTATTGTAGAAATCTCGCAGTCCAAGTATTAAACACACATCATTTAGAGAGCTAAAACGACATGTATAAATTTCTGAAAACAGGCATTACGAATCCCAATCGAAAAAGTAATTATATCGGGATGTTTTTAGCTTTTTGTGACTTTTTGGAGTGCACTTGATACATGGATTACGATATTTCTACAATAATCCTTTCTGTTACTGGACGGATAAATTTTCACGAAATATTCGTAAACGTATTTCTAATAAAAATTTCATGTACATAAACCTACTTTAATTTACACATAGAAGACGTGATAAAAGCATTGTAGGTGTTTATCATAATATATAAAAAGTCACAATATAATTATATATATTTTGTTTAAAAATAAGCAAACCACTTTTTCGGCGGTTGTTCAGTCAAATGCAACTTTATGTATCTTTTTTACTAACATTTTAGATTGATTTTTTTACATTAAAAAGGACATAAATGTCCATAATTAGCGCAGCAGTAACAAAGCTTACAAAATTTAAAAAGAATAATTGCAATAAACTATTGCAAAATAATTGGGTATAAAGAGGGGGGGGCGAAAGTGACACTTTTTGAAACCAAAACTAAAAGTCAAAGGAACTCAACTAAAAAAAGAGTTACAGGTCTGACATTTTGCATGGCAGTTGCTTTATAGGGGTACAATATGGAACTGTGAAGAAACGGCGTGGCAACCGCCGAAAACCGCCGAGAAAATGCAAAAAAAATTTCGGCGGTTTTCGGCGGTTGCGCCGCCGTTTTTTCACAGTTCCATATTTTACCCATATAAAGCAACTGCCATGCAAAATCTCAGACCTGTAACTCTTTTTTTAGTTGAGTTCCTTTGTTGACTTTTAGTTTTGGTTTCAAAAAGTGTCACTTTCGCCCCCCCCCCCTTTTAAGCAATAATATGTTAGGAAATGTTAAGAATGTACCAACCAATTAGATTGGACGTTTCCTAGTTATAGAGTAGTTAAACTGTAAAAATATTTAGGATAATTTTTTTTGTGTCTAAAGAGGACTATCCACGAACGAGAGCACATGATTCTAAGTACCTTCCAGCATTGATCCTAAGTATATTCTTTCAGAATATAATAGGACACCATATATAATTAATATATTGACGAGAAAATTTATGTTTCACCATGTTTTTTAGGTATTTTAATTGATTTTGAAAACTTTTATGAAGCTAATTCTTTTAATAAAAGGGATATTTGATGATGCATATGCGAATACTCGTGTTATATAGATTGTAAATTAATCCATATTAGCATTAATTTAAACATACATATGAGATATAGTAAATGTGCTTTTGACTTTTTTTTTATTTTTATCATTTGACAACATGGACAATTAAAGACACCCCGAACTCAACAAAACGTTTGATAGAATTTTAACGAAAAATGGTGGACATTTTTTTACTTTTCTTTAACTTGAAGTGGTGAAACATAAATTTTCTCGTCAATATATCATTTATTGATAGTGACCTATTATATTCTGAAAGAAAATACTCAGGATCAATGCTGGAAGGTACTTAGAATCACGTGCTTTTGTTCGTGGATAGTCCTCTTTATGTTAAAACTGTTTTTATAAAAGTTTAAGTTTTGTCAGTAAAATCTCTTAAATATGTACAAATATTAAATTATATGAGAAAATAATTGCCACAATAACAAAGCATTTAAGCTGTTCTTTAATAAAAATTCTAAATTTCCACCAATCACATGATCCAATAAAAAAAAAGTATCACATGACTAAGCATGTGATGTTCGACCTTTGCTAGCCAGCGTTCGACTCACCAGGCGGCGCTGATTTATGGCTCTGCACTTTATCACTAGATTCTGATTGGTTACCAGATTCAGATCTGGACTCTGATTGGTTATCAGCAGAATTTCTTGGCTCTGGTTGGTTATTTTTTGTTACTGTTTTAGATTCTGATTGGTTGGTAACAATTGTTGTTCTTGGCTGTGTTTGGTTGTTTTCTGTAGGTCTTGGCTGCGATTGGTTGTTGCCAGGTGGTGGTCTTGATTCTGCCAAGGCATTCCAGTTTTCTCGGTTATCTTCACATCCTAAAGTTAAAAATCTAATGAGTATTTTTGAAAGAATCGCTCTATTGATTTCAAACCTCTATTGATTCATGTAACAATAAAAAGAGAATCACTAACCCTATTCTATTTATAACATAATTCCTAGATATTAAATTTTATCATGATCGTTATATTTTATTTTATGAAGATTGGAAATATGATCCCTAGGACAATATTAACATTTCAACCTACAAGAAAAATCTGAAGACACAAATCACTAAGTATGTCGGACGTCAGTCCATGTTGATATAGAGTATTGCATTCTGCAAAATTTTACAATAAATAATACAAGTCATTATTACACAGTTGATAGAAAAGTTGATAAATACCTGAAAGTAATGGCTTGAGATATTGAGAAGCAGTGGCTAGACTGTCATAAACAGGCAGACAGATCTCATCTATGAAGTTTACCTGAAAAAAAATAATGTTTTGGTATTACAAATTCATTATTAGGATCTTCAGGTCAGAGATGATTCATCTGTAACAATCACTCACTTTCCTGTTCTATGAAACTTGTAACAGAAAAGAGATAATGCAAAATTTGATTATTGTTAAAGTTAAAGCTCATTAGTTTCAAAGCCAGATTTCTCTATAAAAAATACTACAATTTAGCAAGGGCAAATTTTATAAACCAGTAACGGTATTCTGCGCTAAAATGGATGTAGAATATACGTGGATATTATGACAGGGGGAAAATTGTCGTCAATTTATGTTGCTATTTTCCCAACCATGTATTGGTCAGTTTACTTATCCAGTAGGAAGGGAGGGGATATGGTAAAGAGAGGATCGTTATTTTAACCCCTTAAATGTTTCATATTTTTAGAGTTCATCTAATCTGGTGTGAGATCCAAGTAATAATTTATCCATTTGGACTAAGTACCAAAGTATTACCTAAATTAACAAAGTTGCGTTTTTTCTACTGCCCAATGAACAAGAGATAAAAAATAATAAATTTTGGATCCTTAAATCCCGGATTTTAAATAAAGCTAGTTTTAAATCTTTAGAGAGAAAGGGTACAATTGCAGGCTGTTTATTACACTCGTCCCCAAAGTTTTACAATAACGTTTTCTTATTTGTTGGCTTAACAACTTTGGGGACTTAAATGAAATTTGATTGGATCGTTCAATAGTTGAATGTTTAAATATTTCAACCACTAATTTACAAGGGGAGTAATTTTGTGTATTATCAGTTATTGGCCATTGTCTTATCCCTTTAGATCCCTGAAAATCTTCGTCTTCCCTGTATTGCCCCCTTACCTGCATTTTAGGTAGTTGTTCTGCTTTTTCCCTGTCCATCATGGGGATGGGGCGCAGGTGTAACTCTTCACGTTCCAAATCTCCCTGAAAATATACAATTGTTAATAAATCCTATTATATAAAGTAGTAAGGTTTTTTTGTCTAAAGTTTAAGATCTCAATAACTACTGAACTGATTGGATTCTCTATTTTAGGTAAGCTTTACATTGGTTCAGTGGTGGTTTCAGGCTCTTTTATTTCAAATTTAAGCTTGGGATGGTTTAAAGTTATTTTCTAGTTCCTACTAATACAGAACCCCTAGATAATAGGGTCGAGTAGCCGCTATTAATTAATACACTAATTTAGTACATGTAAAATAAGTACCATGTATATGGTAAAATTTATCATGAATTAGGTGGACTCATTACCATGGTTTGAAAGGACTTTCAAACAAAGGTTGTAAAATAAATGAGTTGGTGTCTGTTAAGTACACACATACTGAAAAAAATAAGAGCAAAAAGTCACGAAACCTTATACAATAAAAAAAAATTAATATTCTCAGAAACTCGAAATGCATATTTATAGGTAATATTTTTCTATACCATGCTTAATTTGTTGTCAATGAGATTTTAAGATGAAAACTTTCTTCAAGTAATCTTTCCCTGGCAAGGTTTAAGTAACATACTAACCTGATGAAAAAATTCTCTTGTGACTAACTCGGCAATTTTCTGTTGGATGGGCCAGGGTTTAGTTATAGCACCCACGTCGCAAGCGGTCATCATCAACCCACGGAATAATGACCGGTCATTTTCATTCTAGATAGGTAGATATATTAGTAGCTGGACAGATAAATATTCAGATTGAGAGTCGGATAAATTGATAGATAGCTGATAAGTTATCAACTAACGAAAACGGTCATTTTCATTTTAAAGGGAGAGGTCATTTTCTAGTAAATCCCGTAAAGGTGTGTGTTATAAGGCCTAAAAATAGTAGTAGAACGATAAGGTGCTCTAGATATATGTATTCCCTATTGAATAGAACAATAGGGAAATTTTTTTTTTTTTTTTGATAACCGTACCTGGATTATCTAAAAAAATACGAAATTTCTATCAAACGCTTTGTTTGGCTCAAACTGACAAAAATTAAAAAAAAATATAATTATAATAATAATGTTTTCTATAGGTACAAGGTAAAGGTTAAGAACAATCTATACCATTAAACAAAGGAAGAAGTCATTCTTTACAGGTTGATTTATTATAATTATATTTTTTTTATTTGTGTCAGTTTGAGCCAAACAAAGCGTTTGATAGAAATTTCAGATATTCCAGGTACGGTTATCAAAAAAAAAAAAAAAAAATTTCTTCCCTATTGTTCTATTCAATAGGAAATACAAATATATAGAGCACCTTATCGTTCTACTACTATTTTTAGGCCTTATAACACACACCTTTACGGGATTTACTAGAAAATGACCTCTCCCTTAATAAAAGCAGATGAAACGATATATTCTCAGACAGGTAGATGGAATAATAGATAATAAGATAGACAGCTTATATTTAATCATTACATAACAATCATCAACAAATTTTCAAAAATAAAAACTTTGGTAAAACATGATTATGAGGCAAAATCTGTTGAAGACCATAAAATACTTTTTTTGATTCAAAACTTCCAAAACTAATGAAGAAAACAAGATATGGATGATCAATTTCTGTCAAGGGTAAGTAGGTTAAATTGACCAATTGTTCCTGTAAAACTCGCACTGTAGATTATAAAATAAAGGTATTTAGACTTGAAAATGTTAAGTAAATGCGAATTAAGCCGACATATATGGAACTTAGAGATTCTCACAGGTCCGGAGAAACTGACTATCTTTATTAGCAGCTGCGAAAACCAGCAAAAATCATAAAACTTTTTACCTTCCAATTAACACCTCGCTTGATCATACTAAAGGTATCATTTCTTCTCTTGAAATAGAGCGCCAAATCTGTTGCCAATATTGAATCTTCGAGAATATTTATCACAGACTTAAACTCATCCTAAATAATGTTGTAGGTCAATTAAGATCTTAGAAACGGCAAAGAAAGGTTTATAGCCAAATAGAACTTTAACAAAAACTATATCTTATTCCATATTATTGGCACTAAATATATATACACGGCATTTAGAAAACTTAAAGACAAAGTAAAACAAGCATAAAATTATTTTAATATTTGGTATTGTCGGTATTGGTTATTGAAAAAATAATAAATGTCGTCAGTGTTGGAGTTAATATAAAAAATTATAAAAAAAATACATCAAAGTTTATTGTGTACTTAACAAGGATATCTTAGTTTAAAAGAAGTAGGTACTTGTACAAAAATATAAATAACAAAAATCTGTTATCTATTATATTAAACCTTATCAATTTATATAGAGTTTTATGATGGCAAAAGATAATTTTAACATTTTTTTGGTATCCCCTAAAATCAATTAAGAAGGCTATATATCTGCAATATAAAGATCTTATATTCTATGGCTTAGGTTTTTAAAGTGTTTACTTGAGGCATAAGAGGGTACCCCATAAGATCATTCAAATATTTGACTAATAAAACCTAGCTGTATCTTAAGAAATTCAATAATTTAAAGCTGAATTAAGGCCAGATTGTTCCTACGCTGTGGTCTCATTGGTCCAATATACTGATTAGGCAGAAAAATTAAGCGAAAAGTAGCTCCACTCTTTTGAAAGTGTGCCGCCTACATTCTTCAAATAGTAAGGCGGAGAATTAAATTCTTTGTCTGTGTCTACAAAGATTTTTAAAATAAAAACATATCTTTTTATTTATTTTCAAGGTATCAAAAGTAATTCAACAAGAATGACAACATCCATAAGTAGCGAAGCACAACAGAAATTATGGTTGGACAAACTGAAAAGAGTGGTACAAAAAAGGGAGAGGAAAAAAGAATTATAGGATAAGTAATATAAAATCACGAAACCTAATACAAAAATATTAAAAATATTCACAATCTTTGACAAGATTTACTTTAGAATACAATAATAGACGAAGTATGTATCCTACCTGGGATAGATTGGCTAAAATCTGGGTTCCTTTAGTGTTTAGAAAAGCGTGATGCATAGATCAAATATGTCATAGATTGTCTACAATACAAAAAATACACTTAATATGGACAACCATAGACAAGATATAATATAGAATACAATCCTAGACTAAGTATAACTCCTACCTGGGATAGATTGGCCAGAATCTGGGTTATCTTTGTGTTTAAAAGTATGATACATAGATCAAATATGTAATAGAAGATTGTCTACTATACAAATATACAATTTATATGGACAACCATAACCAAGATATAATATAAAATACAATCATAGACTAAGTATAAATCCTACCTGGGATAGATTGGCCAGAATCTGGGTTATCTTTGTGTTTAAAAGTATGATACATAGAGCAAATATGTCATAGATTGTCTACAATAAAAAAATACACTTTATATGGACAACCATAGACAAGATATACTTTAGAATACATTCATAGACGAAGTATAAATTCCAACCTGGAATAGATTGGCCAAAATCTGGGTTTCTTTAGTGTTTAGAAAGGCATAATACATAGATCAAATATGTCATAGATTGGCAACAATACCGAAAATAAACTTTAAACAGACAACCATAGACAAGATATACTATAGAATACAATCACATATAGAGTATCAATCCCATCTATCGTAGATTGGCTAAAAGTATGACAAATTTATAAAATATTCTATATAATGTCTACAATACTAAAATACACTTAATATGGACAACCATAACCAAGATATAATATAGAATACAATCATAGACGAAGTATAAATCATACCTGGGATAGATTGGCCAGAATCTGGGTTCATTTAGTGTTTAGAAAAGCAGATCAAATATGTCATAGATTGTCTACAATACAAAAAATATAGAGAATGTGTACAACATTCACACAATCACAGACGAAGAATAACTCCTACCTGAGATAGATTGGCCAGAATCTGGGTTCCCTTTGTGTTTAAAAGCATGATACATAGAGCAAATATGTCAAAGATTGTCTACAACAACAAAAACACACTTAATATGGAATACCATAGACAATGTATACAACATTCACACAATCACAGACGAAGAATAACTCCTACCTGGGATAGATTGGCAAGAATCTGGGTTATCTTTGTGTTTAAAAGTATGATACAGTATGATACATAGAGCAAATATGTCAAAGATTGTCTACAAAACAAAAAATACACCTATATGGAATATCATAGACAAGATACAATATATAATACAATCATAGACTAAGTATAAATCCTACCTGGGATATTGGCCAGAATCTGGGTTCCCTTTGTGTTTAAAAGTATGATACATAGGGCAAATATGTCATAGATTGTCTTCAATACAAAAATACTCAAAATATTCAAAATCTTAGACAAGATATACTATAGAATACAATCATAGACTAAGTATAAATCGTACCTGGGATAGATTGGCCAGAATCTGGGTTATCTTTGTGTTATGTCATAGATTGTCTACAACAACAAAAACACTCTTAATATGGACAACCATAGACAAGATATAAAATAGAATACAATCATAGACTAAGTATAAATCGTACCTGGGATAGATTGACCAGAATCTGGGTTCCTTTAGTGTTTAGAAAAGCAGATCAAATATGTCATAGATTGTCTACAAAACAAAAAATACACCTAATATGGAATACAATAGAGAATGTGTACAACATGTCATTCACACAATCACAGACGAAGTATAAATTCTACCTGGGATAGATTGGCCAGAATCTGGGTTCCCTTTGTGTTTAAAAGCATGAGGCATTGATCAAAATGATGGTGCTCCATGGTGGAGGTGGAGTACAGGCGGGCCAAGGAATTACTGGATTTTATCTGAAATAGTTTTATCCTGTTATGTCTGGAGCTAAAGATCTTAAAAATTGCTGGATCAAATCCAAATTTTTAAGGAAAGCTTTATAAATATCATGGGAATATACATATATTTTGCTTTCCATAATTTAAAACAAACTGATTTAAAAACATTATAAGCATTACTAATGCACATTACATTTTCAATATGCATTTGCATATGTTAGTACGTCCGTCTTAGATCTCTCTGTTAAAATAAAAGGTGATATTAACCTGATAAGAATTGTTGGTTCCTCTGTGATCCAGATCATGGCAAAGACAGGCAAGCACCAGCGCCAGGCATTCAGTCTAAATATTTAACTTGTATTATTTTGGTAAAATAGCCTAAAACCATCTCAATTTTTTAAAATAATCCCATACAATAACAAAACTTATGTGAAGATTTCAAAAATGGAGAACTAAATCAGTTCTGTGGTTAGTAGATATTAACGAACAAGAAAAACTTAATATAATACTAGCGGCTGTATCCCTAGCATCTAGGGGCTCTATATATTTAAAGGTAAATGGAAGGGCTTAAAAATAACCAACTTGAATATAAAAATTAAATAATCTAAAAGCACCCAGGGACTTAAAGTAAGCTTTCATAAATTGGAGAACTCAATCGGCTCAATAGTTCAATCGATCAAAATCTTAAGCTACAGATAAAAATACCTTAATATTTTTTATAATAGGATATATTACTTCTGTAAGTCAAAAAGCCAATAATATAAGAAATGAATTAAAATATTTTAAAACGTGGATGAAATTGTAGGAAAAGGCATTTTGTGCTGAAGTAATAATTTGTTAATAATAATACTTCATAATTTAGGTAATTTTATTTACATAAATATCATCTTTTTACTTATGATCTTTACATTTAATAATAGTTATTTCTCGCATCGTATCATAAACAGCTTTATGCGTATATTAAATGTACAATTATAAGATTTAAACCATTTTTTTTAGCCCCGAGATGCAGAAGGCAATGGCTAAAAAAATAGTTTTAATCATATGATTGTACATTTTTATATTCGTAGAAAACTGGATAAAATACGATGCTAGACATAATTTTTTCCTGTGGATGAGAACCGGTTCTAATCCACCGGATAATAATCGGTTTCGAATGAATACGAGAATAGATTAAAACCAGTTTTTTTAGCCGGTGCCTTCGGCACCTCGGGGCTAAAAAAACTAGTTTTAATCTCATAATTGTACTTTCTATATCCGCGGAATACCGGGTATAATACGATGCTAGACATAGTTTTTTCGTATGGATGAGAACCGGTTCCTATCCACCGGATTCGAATGAATACGAGAAAAGTTATTATTGAATCTCTTTAAATACTTTCAGTATGGTGTCATCCTTGTTATATTCATATTTGAACAAGAACAAGTATATGCAATAAAAAGAAAAATGGAAACAGGTGAATATAATACACAAATATGAAGAACAGAAGGAGAAACATTAAAATACAAATCAACAGCTTCTGAATTAATTACAATGCTTTGATAACATCGATTCACTCTAAAGACTTACATATTGTAACCAATTCTGCTATGTTTTTAATAATATCTAGATAAAATTATTGTTTATAATACAAAAAAATCAACTGATGACAGTAAGATCTTCGAAACAAAGGTTGTGGAACCAATGAGTTTGTTGTCAGACAGCTGTTAAATTACCAAGTGACCTGGGTGTAAGAATAGTGATATTAGCTTTTCAAAATGACCTTACCCTGGTCCCAAATAGAGGTTAGGACAAACAAACAAATATAACTTAAAATAAATATAATATAACTTCGCTCCTAAAAGCTTATTATGTATGCATTTGTTTTAGAACTGTTTGAAATTAACCTTTAAACTTGAAACATATTAGAACACATATGAAATTTGTTCGGTGTGAATATACTTCCACTTATTATAATATTCGCAAATGAACATTAAAAATCTAGAAATAAGATTTTGTTGTCCATCTATATCTCGATAATTACTCGTGTGGGCTCTCTATATTAGAGAAGTTTGTTATAGGTCCTAGAATGGTTTTGTGCTATTGCATTTGTAAAATTAAGTATATAGTATCTTTTTTCTCATCTCCTGTGGAAAAAGAGTCTCTAGATGCATGAGGCGCTACAGCGAATTGATACATTGCGGAAATTTCTGCACACCAATTTGTTAAGCTTAAATTTGAATTTAAAATTACAAACAACACAAATTCCTTTACAAAAATGAAACATATCTTTAGTGAATTATTTGAATGTACAAAATGTAAAAGAAAAGGGGAAAGGGTTTTTTTTGTCAAGAAATATGATTAAATGAAAGCACCCTTGTTTTTAAGTCATAAAAACAGCTTCTAGGGATGTGTTCAACCTTCATAAAAAAATATCCTGAATCCTTTCCAAATGAAAATGTCAATAAAATCAGCATTTTTAGAGATATTTTGCTATAAGCACAAAACATAATACACGATTTTTAATGGTGTATCTATAGAGCTATCTAGATTAGATTATCCTTTTAAGGGAAGCGTGATAATGATTTGAGACATAATGTATGATAATAAAGTTAATAGCAGTACAGTAAAGTCTAACTTATCAAATCGGTTTTGTAGTCAATGTTCTACATATTACAAAGTTATTCCTATCAAAATCACCAAAAATTATTATTTGTGTTAGAGCCATAGTTTAAGAATAATCAGCATCACATATAGATACGTTTTTCAATAGGTTTGTTTATGGTCACCTAACAAATGACTTGATTATGCTTTTAAAGAAAGATTTGTGACTAGGCATTGGTTGTCATGTACGCTAATGTATGTACACTTTCAGGCCACCAAATTTGGAGAAGAACAGAGGCTGCCTGCGGCTCACTGCGGCAGACATCATAATTTCGCGGTTGCAAATAGCAAATTAAGGATTTTCATTTTTCAGACCGCTTAATTATAATGTCTGCCGGCTCTTTGGAAAACTAAGCTGTCCAGAATTAACATCCAGGTACAGCTTAGTTCTTCAAATTATTAACCTTTCCACCTTTCCCTATTAACAAATAATGTAATTGGGGGGAGGATAGGACAATAGCTTAGGCCGGGTGAAGTTTAGGTTTCCACCAAATTTCCCAAAATATAACTCTATTTGTTTAGGCCTAAACATCAACACTTCCACAAATTACAGACCATCCATAAATGCACCAAGGCCCACCTGGAGATCCCAACAGTCCCTCCCGTCTGGCCCCGTGCATCCCCTGGATACCTCTGGATTCTTGTGGTAATTTGATCCTTCCCTGCATTGCAGTCACAGGTAGAAAATAATTGCTAAAGCTGCTCTATAACTACCCTGTCTGTAAGTCTTAAGCCTCAAGGGGGATACAGCATCCTTCCCGCACATTGATGTTTACAGACTGTTAATTCTGTACAGCTGCTGAGGTGCTTTACAACTAAGTGCCACCCACCCATAGGACAACTCCTTGTCCTCTTATTTAACAATAACTGTTAAGTAATCCGAACCTGTTTTTCTCCCTACCCATAGGACAACTCCTTGTCCTCTTATTTAACAATATAGCTGTTAAATAATCCGAACCTGTTCTCCCCCCTACCCCTTTTCATCTCCCTGATAGCTTGCGGTCCCTGCCAGACTGCGCCATATTAAAGACAACAAAAATTCGGTGAAGGTTCTCCCCTCATCATTTATTTGTTGTAAAAACACAAAAATATAAAAACACCAAAAAATATAAGCTAAAGAGAGGTTATAATTTAAATAAATAAATTAACAACAGCATTCAGTGGTCAATGAAGGAGATTTTCCTCACTAAACCGCCCGGAGCAATTACACGCTCAAGGCATAACACCCTCTATCATCCATCTAACTCACACCCCACCCCTTCTCACACCAAACGTTCACAATCCGACTCTGCGACTGTTGCGAGTCGTCGGCCTAAAACCGTCAGAGTTTTAGCCAAAAAACATAAACTCAACACCCCGTTTGAATTACGCGCCAAAAAACTCCTTAAAACAAAAAAAGCGCTACTTCAACGGCAAAAACCGGTTGACCGCAACTCCAGGCCCGTCGTTTCCTCACGCAGGCCCAGCGTTAGTCGCACCCCCCCAGGCCAAAACAGCCACCACCGTAGCCCATCCCCGTCACCTATCCGAGGATTCCCTACACCCCCTGCAGCTCCCCAACTACTTGCAGCCCCCCACTTACCCTCCTCACCTGTTGATCCACTGGTAACTTTTCCCGTTATACATCCGTATAACGGCCTTTCACCACAAACCCCCACAACCCCTACAGATACTGAAGAGTTTGAGCTAGCCCCACAGCAACTAGATTGGGATAATTATTCCCCCATACCATCCTTCCAAAAATCAGCTTCAATTCTTGAAGAAGCTTTGGAACAACTCTATTCTGAAGATTTACAGAAAGAGGTTCAGGACGAGGTTTTTTATAACCCTGAACAGTTCCCATTACACGACCACCTCCCAGGCTCCGCTTATAACGCTTCCACATCGACACACAATATTAGTGTCGACCTATCTGCGCTTGTTACAGCACAAACCCCAACCATGACTGATGAGGCAACCAAACTCATCATCGAATGCGATGAGTGCATGATGATAGACGAAGACTGTCAGAGCATCATAAATAACCCTGACAGGTTTAGCATTGAAAAGCTAGACAATAGTCTATCATTGTTGGAAGAAAAAGCCTCGTCAATTCGCCACATCATAGCTTTCTTTCGCAACAGCCCAGACCCAAGGGTCACCGAAGCTGACATGAACAAAGCGTTACAGCTACGTATAGCCATGCGCTCCAAAATTGAGTTCATTCATGAACATCGTACATCACGTTTGAAAGCTCAACCGATTACGACGACTGCTGCTCCAGCAGTACCTCTCTCTACTTGCTCTGACGACTCGACTACCACTTCAGCAGTCGGATCCGAGGCAGGTACCTTACCATGTGATGGCCAAGTAATTGTGCCTCCAGCAGTTACGACTCAGGCCACAGCTGTTCCTGCTGCAACTATGCTCCAGCAAACAGCTCCCATCCCCAACCGCATAAATCCTACGACATACGCGGTAAAACAAGCAAGGGTAAAACAAAAAAGGGACCCCTTGCTTGTTGAGCTCGACGATCTCTGCGAAAAGTTCGGCGACCTTAAAACGACCGAAGTTAAGCAGTTAGGTCAGTTCAATAAACTTAATGCTCAATTCAAAGAGCTACTCGAAAAGGCACAGCGTTCCTTACATAAAGCCAAAACGCTTTGTGAGGACGCGATGCTTACGGACATGGAGGAAGATGCGACAGCATTGGATGCCCAGTCCACCACGCTCGAAACTGAAATATCCAGCGTGGAATCATACGTTGAACGCTTGAGGGACCGTTTCGGAGTGCCTATCTCAGGACACTCTTTCAATCAGCGTTCTTCCAACATTCCTATCCCTCACTTTTCTGGGGCCAAAACAGATAAACTTGACCTCTTTACATTCCAAAAGAAGTTCCAGATTTACATTGACTCAATGCCTTCCATAGCAGAAGTCGAAGCATTGGAGATACTGAAAGAGAAATGTCTCCAAGGCAATGCACAGATGTTGTGCTCTGCCGAAAAATCCATTAAGGCCTGTATGAAGCAGCTGTCGTTCCACTACGGCAGCAAAACCAGCATCATAGCTAAACGCAAGGCCAAAATCATGGAACTTGGACCATGCCCTAAATACAACTGGGAACAGCAGATCACATGGATGGTAAAACTCCGTTCACTGCTTGCTGACACCCAAGAATTTGCAAAAGAAAATGACGCGGAGCAAACCTTGTATCACGGCAAAACAGATATTGCCAACTCCGTGTTCAATCTTCTTAAAGGCGACTACTTTAAGGAGATGTCTAGAAAATTCATGTTGAGTGCAGATGAGCACGGGGAAGAAGACGGCCAGTATTGCTACGAACAACTTCTCCTCTTTCTTGACTCTGAGCTCCGCCAGCTACAGTATCAGCTCAATCAACATGAAGGGGCATCCCTCCACACTGGCACCGCAACTTCTATCGGCAACAATGCCAACACAAACAGCGGCAACTCCAGTAACAAACATTCCAATCATGCTGGTAACAACCCGGGTCATAAAAACTCGAACCGGAGTAAACCAGCCTCCCAAACCTACACAGCCTCCACCTTTTCGGCCTCGGAGGACCCAAAACATCGCCAAAAAGGCAGGTTAGCCGACAAGTCGACTAAGACGCCCACTCCGCTCTTAGCATACACAGGTGCTGCTTCTAAGCCTGTATCGACTGATTGCGCGCTTTGTCAGAACAAACACACATATTTGTTCCAATGCCAGGTGTACATCAATACACCACACAAGGAGAAACGCCAACTCCACGGCAAGACAAAAGCCTGTCATAGGTGCCTCAGAATGGACGCCAACGTCAATTTCGACAATATTGACGAATGGTGGAACAATCACAAAAACGACTGTCGCACCACCTTTTACTGCCAAGCTGACAATTGCCAGTACGCATCCTCACACCGCGTGCAAAAACACATCCTCGCCTGCTCAATTCATGTGGAGCAGAATAAAAAGAGGTTAGGCGATTTCCGCAAATCATTGCCCAAGGATGTCCCTATAACATCTGGCAACCTTCTGTTCATGGATAACATAACCATGAACCTCCAAACCGCTGACACCACACCCGACGTTTCCGACCCCAACACCTTCCCCGATGTTGCTGCTCCCGGCATCTTCATGTGCCAAAACGTCCCTGATCTCTCCGGCAACCCGTTGTTTGTATTCTATGACAGCGGTTGTGGTACAGCCGCAGTTTCAGCTTCTGCAGCGGCTAGACTAGATGCCACAGAACACAGACCTGGACCCACCCTCATGAACGTAGCAGGTGGTAAAGTCGTCCATCTTCCCTATGGCAGTGACAAGTTCACACTGCCATTAGTCGACAGTGCCATGTCCGCAACTATAATTGCTGCAAAAATGGACACGCTAACGGCTCCATTTCCTCGTTGGGATCTCAAGGAGCCTTATGGTGACCTTGTAAATCATTACAAAGGCCACGAGCTCCTCCCTACCGTACCAGATGTCATTGGCGGAGGCCAAGTCGACATAATCCTGGGAATCAAGTACAATTACTTGTTCCCAATGCGCATCTGTTCATTGCCCTGTGGTTTATCTTTATACAGAAGCCCACTTAAGGGTATCGACGGCCACACAGGTGTACTTGGTGGCCCCCACAAGGCTTGGGCTAAAGCAGCCGAGACTGTAAACTTTGTTGGTGCTGCTCTCTTCTTCACCAACGAGCTGTCTGCCTACCGCTATACCACTGAAACACTTCTGAACAGTGGCAGGAATTGGTGCGCGGATGACTCCAAAACCGACACCTTTCCGTATCTCCGTCCAATCACTGTTGAGGAAACAACAGACGAGGACGCTTCGCTGGATGTTCATACATACAGCACCAATATTCAACACGTCAAACGACATGAACGCAAGTATCTTGAGAGTGAAGACATAGGCACTCAAGCACCTTACCGTTGCATAGCATGCCGTGGCTGCAATGACTGCAAAAACGGAGACATTCTGGAGGCAACTTCTCTGAAAGAAGAGGCCGAACAACTCCTAATAAAAAAGTCCGTCAAGTTCTTACCTGACGAACGCCGGATCGTAGCATCTCTTCCCTTCATTGCTGATCCGGTTAAGGAGTTACAACCAAACAAAAACAGGGCCCTCAAAGTTCTGGAGTCCCAGCTGCGAAAATTGCAGAAGGATCCAGAGGCCAAACTACAAGTTATGGCGTCACATGACAAACTAGCATTGAATGGCTATTCATGTGACATTGATGACCTATCCCCTGAGGAACGCGCCCTTGTAGACAATCTGCCAGGAGAATACTACCTCCCTTGGCGATTCGTCACTAAAGAAAACTCTCTTTCCACTCCAGTCAGGGTTGTATTTGACGCTTCTGCGACAACCTCGTCAGGTAAAAGTCTGAACGACGTCCTAGCAAAGGGCACAAACAGACTCGAAAAAATCTTAGCTCTGGACATCAATTTCAGAGCAGGTCCACATGCTTTCGCATGCGACATACGGATGGCATACAATCAGATTAAGTTGGATCCATCTGATTTCCGCTGGCACAAGTACTTGTGGGTTGATAGCCTTGCCCCTGGTGGCACCATCAGAACGCGCATCATGCGCACCATCATTTATGGGGTTAAACCTTCTGGCAACCAAACGGCAGAAGGTCTTGAACAGGTAGCTCAGTATGTCATGGACAACCATCCTGAACATACTGCAGGTGCCCAGGTTCTCAAAACCAAAACTTATGTTGATGATACCTCTGATTCAACAGACTCCGCAATTGAACTAGACAAAATCATTGTGGGAGTCAAATTCACTCTTGACTTAGCAGGCATGAGCGTCAAAAGCTTTGTCAAATCTTCAGCTGTACCTGAAGACACTGTGTCGAATGATGGCACACATGTTAGCTACCTCGGCTATCGATGGGCTCCACTTGCTGACACTCTCAGTCTGGACGTCAAACCTCTCTCGTTTGGTAAAACAAAACGAGGTAAAAGACCTCCACCAGTAGAAGGAAGTCTTGAAGAGGCTCTCCTACACAATTTCACAAAAAGAACAATCTTGTCGCAAGTTGCCTCTAACTTCGACCTTCTCGGACTCTGCACCCCCGTGACTGCCAAATTCAAAGCAGACTATCACGACCTCCTTTCTTACGCCACTGGTTGGGACGACGGTCTCCCAACCAAGTTGCTTCCCACATGGGTGACTAACATTGAAACGATGCAACAACTTGCGTCAGTTTCGTGCCCACGGTCCGTAATTCCAGCAAATTCTGAGCCCAAAGTTGATCTCTTAGTATCTGTTGATGCTAGTCAAAACATGGCAATCGTATGCGTGCATGTTAGGTCAAGGTCTCTCACAGGCGAGGTCACTGTCCGACTAGCTGCTGCCAAATCAAAGATTGTAACTGGTAGCACGATTCCTCGAGCAGAGCTCAGGGCAGCTGTTGTAGGCACCATTCTCGCAACAACCGTTGCCAAAAATCTCAAAAACAAGGTAGAAAAAGTCACCTATTTAACAGACTCTTCCGTTGTGTTGTCTTGGCTTCATCAAGATGCACGCCCTCTTTCTCTTGGCGTACGCAGCTGCGTCATCGAAATTCGCCGATTCTCTTCCCCAGACCAATGGCGACATGTTGAATCTGAAAACAACATAGCCGACTTGGGTACTCGTTTCCTCGCCACTATCAAGGATATCGATGCTAATTCTGAATGGCAAAACGGCAAACCCTGGATGTATCTTGATTACCAGGACATGCCAGCCCAATCCTTCCAAGATCTTAAACTATCAATGGAAGCGAAGCAGGCCGCTGCCCAAGAGGTCAGAATCCTCCACGGTGATACGAAATCACCTCAGGAAAGAACGGCAGAGATAACCAATTTCTCGAATTATCTCTACGACCCGTGCAAACGGTCATGGCCCAAGTCTCTCCGTGTCATGGCCATTGTTCGAAAATTCTGCTTTTTCGACTTCAAATCGTACCGTAATTTGAAGGCCCCCCCTCATCCAAATCCTCAGGTCGTCCAACTTTCGGACGAAGAAATCCACAAGGCGGAGAATTACTACTTTAGACTCGCTACCAAAGAAGTGCTTAAGTTCTCCAACTCAAAGGCCCACGGCAACAATGTCGTCACTGACGATGGCATTATCAAATACAATGGTCGTATTGTCGAGGGCACTAACATAGAAGACGTTGACAATATCATGCCTGATTTGTCTCCCCTCCACTTCGTTAGACCGATAGTCGATCGGTATAGCTTAATAGCATACTCCGTTATGCTATACGCCCATCAAGAGCTTGCACTACACAGAAATGTAAACGCAACACTCTTAGAATCCAGGCACATTGCCTACATTCTTAATGGCAGAGATCTCTCCAAAGAGATCAGAGCGGCTTGCCCACATTGTCGTAGGTTCAAGGCCAAGCTTCTAGAAGCTGAAATGGGACCAATCCATCAAAACAGAATGACCATTGCTCCCCCGTTTTACTACTGCCAACTTGACCTAATGGGTCCGTTCTTAGCTCACTGTGAACATAACCACAGATCCACAGTCAAGGTTTGGGGTCTAGTCTGTAGAGACCCAGCCTCATCCGCAACGGCTTGTTATGCTATGACGAAGTATAACACAGACGCTTTTCTTCAAGCTTTCCAACGATTCGTTCATCGTTATTGCTACCCTAAAAAGGTCTTCATCGACCCAGGTGCACAGCTCATCAAGGGCGTAGCAAAATCAGAGTTTTCCATGGCTGACATCACTAAAACGCTCAATGGAAAAAGCTGCAGCATAGAGTACGAGATCGGTCCCACCGCTGCCCACAATTATCAAGGTTGCGTGGAACGCTCAATCAAAGAGATCAAAACTTTGTTCCATGCAACATTCAACGGTCTCAAGCTGGACGTCATGTCCTTTGAGACCGCCTTTTCATACATTGCCAATGAAATAAACAACATGCCAATCTGCACGGTATCCAGAACGGAGGATATAGGTCACGCAGACCTTATCACGCCTAACCGTCTGATACACGGCAGGAATAACAGGCGTGCACCCACTGGACCAATGAGGGTAGAGCAACCATCCCGCCTATTGGAACAGATGGAACGCCTCTATCAATCATGGTGGCAGATCTGGCTGTATGAACGCCTTCCAGATTACATTCCAAGACCAAAGAAATTTGGCAAAACAGGTCCACAACCAAAAGAAATGGATATCATTGTTTTCCTCCGGTCCCCAGATGAGTTGATTGGCGATCAACTCTGGCGCCTTGGCCAGGTCCTACACCTCATCACTTCTGATGATGGTATCGTCCGTCAGGTAATTATCCGTTGGCGGAAACACTGGAAGGAAGAGTTTCATGAAACCAGAAGAAGTGTCCGGCACATTGCCATCCTGTTCTCCGAGGACGAGCTCGCGCTAATTGACCAGATCAGATCCGCGGCCTCCAAGTGTGACGAGTCTTACACTTCGGAGCAACGCAAACTAAAAACCTCCCATTAAAACCATTCCTGTAACGGGATAACACAATGCATCACACATGAGTTACACCCGCTAAACGTTGGCTGAAATTGCCGAAGATAATAATTTTAACTTCATTGACACGCATTTCCATGATCTGCATGCTTCAATTTTAAACCACTAATAAAGGCTGTAGTTGCCGAAGATAATAATTTTACCCTCATTGACACGCATTTCCATGATCTGCATGATTCAATTTTTAAACCCACTAATAAAGGCTGTAGTTGCCGAAGATAATAATTTTAACCTCACAGACACGCATTTCCATGATATGCATTTGTGACAAATTTCTCATTCAAATAAATAAAGGCTGTAAGTGCCGAAGACATAAAAAACCTACCTATTAAATAAAGGCTGAATTGGCCCACCTCCCTGAATACGGCTGTAATTGCCTTACAAACCAACAATTAATATTAATAATGTTATTATTAAATATTAAATTACAACAAAAGAAGAATCCTACTTACAGGTTCACACACCTGTTAATAACGTTAATAATCATATTATTAAATGTTAAATTATAACAAGTAAATGATGATTAATGCCCTTAATAATTTTATTATTAAATGATGAATTGCCTCTAGAAGTTTAACCCACCTACGAGGATGATGGTTCTACATCAATAACCGATAAATTGATTCCAGCCGAAGAAAACCTGGATTAGTGTTATCAAATATTAAATTTAAATGTTCTTATATAATAATCATTATTTGCCAATCTTCCTTTAGCTTTACGAATATTATAAACCATTGTAAACAATACACCCCATAAAAGCCTTCTCTTTCTCTTTTATAAACAAAATTTTTTTTTTTATTCCAGGATGGATTCCAACATTTCCGCCATCTCTAACAACGGCCCCGTTCTCAGCGCCCCTCTAACCAAACCGCTAGCTGTTGTTGAAAAAGATCTAAAGGAGAAGAGAAAGGAGCTGCTAAATCGACTACACCCAGGCTCCGTTACCCGAATTGAACCCGCTCTGTTCCAGAATGTCAACAACCCGGATATACGGGAGATGCTTGAAGCTGAAAATACATTATTGGAAGCTATCTTGTGCACTCAAGAAAATATCAAAACTCTTGAAGAAAAAATTAACCAGGAACTGCACAAGATAGACGTCACCGACAACCAGGGTGGAAACTTCCTACCTAGCGAAGAAGAATACGTTCAAATCCCGGCTTGGACTCTAAAAGGCACCCACTGTTCAAGTACCCGCCAGGTTAGGGAAGAGGCTCAGAAGCGAGCCCGCCTCGAGATATTATACAAACAAAAATTTCCCGAGGAGCCTAAACCCCCCCCGTGTAACATGGACAGTGAATTGACAAAGAGTATTGATAATCTCTATCAAACATTCCATGCTAGCCCAATGCCCACCTTTTTCGACAGATGGCACCAACTTGATCTGATACATGAGCTGCTTGGAAAGGATGATGTATCCGCCCCCAGATTCCAAAAAATGTACTCCCTTTACGTACAGGCGGAATACCTCAGAGGCAAGGAAGCAGCGATGGAAACCACACTCGCCCGTTTAGAGTTCCACCGTGAACAGAAGTTCTATGAATACAGAAAAAAGACTTCTGACAACATGCAAAATTCCATCAGCCAGATTCCAAAGCATAATAGTAAAATGCTCTACTGCAGAAATCAAGCTTGCCCTGACTGTAGGCATACCACCAAACCTTCTTTGAAAACCCACGGTCTCCAGAATTCTGGTTCAAGAAGGAAAAAACAAAAAGTTTCCCAGGTCAAACAGCAGGAACCCTCCACCTCAAGACAGCGCTCCCGCTCGTCTCCAAAACGGCGCTCGCCATCTAGGTGCCGTTATTCTACACGACACTATTCTCCAAAACGCCGTTCTTATTCTAGAAGGCGTTCTCCCCCGAGACAACGTTCACCTACACGACAACGGTCACCATCACCTGCTGTACGTCAAGACTACCGCCGACCAGCAGACTATGATGATAGATATGCACACAATCATGTCAACACACCACAGGGTAGATACGTCCGTCACTTCCAAAGTGAGAGTCATCATGATAACACCTATGACCCCTCTCGCCAGGACGGTTACGGCTATATACCTGTAACAGACCGTCTCTATTAAGTCTCTATTAAAATTTTCTATAAAGAAAAAATGTGTCGATAAATAAAATTATTATTTTTTTCATCCTGTTTGTGCCGCCACAAGTTTCGTTTTTATCAATTTTATCAAATTCTTATCTAATTTCAGATAAAACCCAAACCACAATGAGTCTGCCATTCGACTTGCTGGCTAAAATTGGCAAGCCCTATGACCACCACAAATACATCCTGTATGAAGTCAGAGACATCAAAGGTATGCTAGAGTCCATCCGGCGTGGTATTCATGACCACACCCGGCTGTTCCCGAAGGATGTGGTAAACCGCCGTTACCTGGACGGTTTTGCCAAGCAAATCGAGTATCTCGAGGAAGAGATTGATTCGTGGAGGATGTGGGCATTCAGTATGCCCCCAGAATTGGCCAGGCGCGAAGTCAGCATCCTTCGCTATGAAGTGCTTCTTCTTGCGTCAAAAATGGGCCCGGCCGTTGAAGCCCAGCATTTTGCCCTCTTCCCCGTCTGGAGCCCCCCCAAAACTACAACCCCCTGGCGCCAAATTTCGCTAACCAAAGTTAGAAAATTTAAAAAAGCCTCCCAGAGTGCCCGGAAGCAAGCCCGTGAGGCCAACGCGGGACTCTCAGCCGCCAAAAAAGAACTGGAGACTATGGATCTTTGTCTCCAATTCCAAAAATTAAAATTGTAAAATCATTTTTTCCAATGTGTTTTCTTTTTCCCTTTCTTCCATTTTTTATTTAAATCCAAAACCAATATGTCTTTCAGAAAAGACATAATAATTCCAAAAAAAAAAAAAAATGTGATGACCAGCCACTCCGAATGCCACTTCCATTTTTTAAAGGTCCAGCGGTGACGGCTTCGGGGGTGTATTGTCATGTATTCTTTTTTCTCCACTGTATATTGTACATTGCAGTGATCAGCCCGCAGCCCTATGTTCTTCTTTTTCTTGCCGGGAGTGTCATGTACGCTAATGTATGTACACTTTCAGGCCACCAAATTTGGAGAAGAACAGAGGCTGCCTGCGGCTCAGTGCGGCAGACATCATAATTTCGCGGTTGCAAATAGCAAATTAAGGATTTTCATTTTTCAGACCGCTTAATTATAATGTCTGCCGGCTCTTTGGAAAACTAAGCTGTCCAGAATTAACATCCAGGTACAGCTTAGTTCTTCAAATTATTAACCTTTCCACCTTTCCCTATTAACAAATAATGTAATTGGGGGGAGGATAGGACAATAGCTTAGGCCGGGTGAAGTTTAGGTTTCCACCAAATTTCCCAAAATATAACTCTATTTGTTTAGGCCTAAACATCAACACTTCCACAAATTACAGACCATCCATAAATGCACCAAGGCCCACCTGGAGATCCCAACAGTCCCTCCCGTCTGGCCCCGTGCATCCCCTGGATACCTCTGGATTCTTGTGGTAATTTGATCCTTCCCTGCATTGCAGTCACAGGTAGAAAATAATTGCTAAAGCTGCTCTATAACTACCCTGTCTGTAAGTCTTAAGCCTCAAGGGGGATACAGCATCCTTCCCGCACATTGGTAGGTTTTAGGCTATTTTCTTGGGGCAAGAGGTTAAATATACCTCCTTTCTAAAAGAAGAATGCGGAGAAACACAAAAAATCTAAATATACTATTTTAGGTTGAAAAAATTAGCTTGAAAGTAAAAACGTAAAAGAGCAATACATAATACACATGTTCTATTAGCATAAACATTTCAGATACTAATTGCTACAAAGTAGGCAAGGTATTAAAAAAGATGTGGTTTTAAAATTTCGTAAATGTATCACATTATCAAAACCATAGAATTATTGCAATAACACAAAATACCTCTTTTTTAAATCAACTCTTCTTATAAAACAGGAGAAAAATAGTCGTCAATTTAGGTTGCAATTTTCTCCCGCTTTTATTGGTCAGGCTGTTTATCCAGTAGGGGTTAAGAGGAAGGGGTAAACTCTGGTGTAAGATCCAAGTAATTAGTACATCCATTGCTCTAATCTATTTAATATTTTGCCTTATTTTGTGAATATAAACAAAATGTGGCAATTACTGTAAAATTAGCTAAACCCTTTTATAAAACCTTGTTGTCTTTGATTAAAGGTTAAAGTCAACTTATGAGCTCACATAACACAGAGAGATTAGAGATAGATCTACAACTCTTTCTTTCCCCATAATATGATAGATACCAAATTCTGAGTATTAGTTATGGGATAGATAGGTTAATTTATTGTCCATTGTTAAATCCCTGCATACCAGTGGAATTTTTACCTTTAAAACTTCTCTGTAAGTCATATAGGAAGGGTACCCAAACTTTTATAACCACGTTATAGTTTTCGTTGGCTTAAAACTTTGGATACTATTAATAAATTTTGATTGGTTGGTTCCAAACTAGAGTGTTAAACCATTTATTTTAAGTCACACAGAAGGGGTAATTTTGTTGATCATGATTGGTGATGTTCATAAATGGTCTTATTACTTAAGATCCCAGCGGCTTACCTCGCCCAACTTCTTCCACCACGTGGTGTTGGTGATGATGGCGAACATGAGCTGGCAGACATTGAAGGCGTGCCGCCAGTTGTGGTACGTCACGTCCCGGTAATTCTTACGCACACTTATCAACCATCTGAAATACAAAAATGCATTAAGAATATTATTCGAGCCCTTAGATTCAGGGGACGTAGCCGCTAGTCCTCAAATGAAAATAACAGGATGTATGTGTGTATTTGTTCGTCAGTCTGTAGCGAAGCATCTCACTAACCTCTAAACCAACATGTATCTACGTTATAGTGAAGATTCTTATAGTTCCTGGGAAGGTTCATAACTATATTTAGATATGGTACCACCACATTTCGAAGAGAGAAAGACTTAAGAAACATAAAAACCCCCTATCCCAATTTTTTTTATTTTTTTTTTTATTTTTAAGAAAAGATTTTAAATTACCCCAATCCCCCCCAACTGCCTTTGGTCTCAGTAGAGGCCTCGATGGACGTAGTATTTTATAGAGCAGCTACGTTATAGCTGAAAATTTTGATTCGAAGAATTAATATGATTGATATTTTACTTCCAACTTTTTAGTCAGTCAAAATCAAAAACAAATAAATTCTAAAGATAGGCAGATTGGAATATTTCATATGTACTAAAACTATTTTGCTTTTAACGTTTAAACCTCAACTTTAAATTAGTATAAACAAAAGTTTTTCCAATGAAATTTATATAATTTTTCTGAGTATGTGCTATATACAATTTTGACTATTCAAAAATATATTTTCTCCGAAATTGAAATATCTATTTATTGCTATGTTAATTTCATGTGATCTTGTAGAAGCTTGAAGAGGGATAGGCTAATAGAGAAAAATAAAATCGCTTAAATTATTTAATATTTGAGAAATAAAAAGTGAGTGGAGAATAATAATTAAATTGATCCACAACCATATCTTTCCCCAAATATCGAAAAATTTATCGTCTATTGTATATACTATACCTAGGATCACTTTAGGTGGAGGGGAAGTCGACCCCCACACTTTCAAATTTTTTTCTTTTTTTTGGGGGGGGAGTCGATTTCTTTTGAAGGGGTGGTCGTGCCCTCCTTCAAAGGAACCTATGAGAAGCTTCACTGTAAAGGAGAACCATAACGGTTAGCAGGATTCTTCTGAACAATTAACACAGACTCATAGAAATCCTGTTGCTTTTATCTATGAAATCCAAATTACCATTTACCCAAGCTATAATATAAAATCAGAGGTGAACATAAATATTTCTTTCATTAACCTATCCTTTTATTCCTAATATGATATTGAAAAAATGTGTTTACGGTATTTACTAGAAATATTTCTGTATGAAAGGATTGAGACTTCAGAATTTACCGGGAGGGAGGGGACATTGGACTGTAAATTACACTGGTACACAAAGATTTACATCCAAGTTATCTTATTCCTTTGCCCAAAATCTGCGAAGACTTTTGTTGAATTTTGATTGGTTGGTTTAGACTAGTATAGTCCAAACAACTAATAATTTAAATCTACAAAGTGGAAATTTTGTATAATTGAAAACTTGATTTAACCACCTTTATAAAGATTTTAAATATCCCCCCTCCCCTTAAAAAAACATAAAAAGCTTTGACGACCTTGTTGTGACGTCATAAAAAAAGTTACCTGGCCAGTGTGACGTAATCAATATTAAATCTGTTAATCAGATCCAGATCTATAAACATTCTGAGACCAGCCTAAAATAAAAACATATTGTTATTTTCTAAAATTTCGCGCATTTTTTAGAGTTTTTTTCTTTAAGTGTTTTGATGAACACAGAAACCCTACTCTTAATAAAAATAAGGGGAGGGGCTAATTTGGCGTTTTTATTGTTCATTACTGTAAATCAGGTTAGGCTATGTTATATTGGGTAGGCCCACAGGGTTAGGTACCTCCGCAGGGGTTAAGTAAAGGATAAAAAAATAAGAACACTTTATTTTCAATGTATTTTAAAAATAAAAGGGGTTCAGTGCTCAAAAGGCATAAAAAAAGGCACTATTAAAAAAAATTAGCATGATTATTCTTTATTAATATCGATTGCATATTGATGAACCAGCATACAAAATACTATACCAGTATAAAACAAGAATGATTTTGTTCCAAAGAAAACGACAAAAATTTTCTACAAAAAGCTGACTTATTAACTTAACTTATAATATCAAGTTAAAAAGACTTTTTACGTTGATCAAATGTTGATTAATTGCCCGTATATATTTATATCAATTAGTGACGTACACACATAAATCAAGGGGGAGGGGGGGTTCTGACACATTTGCGTAAACCTGGTATATAGGCTTTATCTTTGGACTGATAGGATAGGTTATTAGGGATAAAATCAGGTTTACGCAAATGTGTCAGAACTCCCCCCCCCCCCTCTAAAACCAGGATTGAAAATTATAAGAACATTTAAACTTTATTTGCCTAACAATAAATTCACGGTTCCTAAGGGATAACACAATCGATGAAAAATAAATATACATCCCCAATGATGAGAAACAAAATTACCACTCCATATATTAAATTTGTTGGTTAAAATGTTTGGACACTAATAGTCTGAAAACAACCAATCAATTTTCAATAAAAGTAGCCAATGTTCGTGAGCCAAAAATAAGATAACGTTGCCTGTTGTAGGTAATCATTATAATAAAGTAACAAGATGTTTGTTTGTTTGTTTGTACCGAAGGATCTCGCTAAACGCTCAACCGATACGGTTCTCCTTTACAGGGTAGCTTCTCATAAGTCCCGGGAAGGTTTATAACTATTTTCTTGAGGGGGGGGGGGGGGGGGATAAACACCCCCAACCCCCCAAAGAATAAAAAACGCCCCCCCAAATTTTTTTTCTTTTTAAAACTAAAATAAAATAGTGGGGTCGAATAACCCACCCCCCTAAAAAAAATAATTTCTTTTTTGAAATTTTTCTTTTAAATATAAAACACGAAAAATTAGTTTGATCAAACCTCTTGGGGCAAAGCCCCTAGAGACTAGGGGCGAAGCCGCTAGTCATTATAATAAAGTAACAAGATGTCTGTTTGTTTGTATGTTTGTTTGTTTGTACCGAAGGATCTCGCTAACCGCTCAACCGATGTGGTTCTCCTTTACAGGGTAGCTTTTCATTGGACCTGGGAAGGTTTATAACTATTTTGTGGGAGGGTACCACCACCTTCCCAAGAGTAATAACCCCTAGAAAAAAAAATCATCCCCCCCAAATCTTTTTAAATCTAAAATAAAAAATTGGGTTATCGAATTCAACTAGCCCTTCTTCAACTTCCCCATCTTCAAGTTTCCCTAGAGGCCTCTAGGGGCGTAGCTGCTAGTACCACTTAAAGCAGAGTAATATCCAAATAAGGGAGGGGGGGCGAAAGTGACACTTTTTGAAACCAAAACTAAAAGTCAACAAAGGAACTCAACTAAAAAAAGAGTTACAGGTCTGACATTTTGCATGGCAGTTGCTTTATAGGGGTAAAATATGGCACTGTGAAGAAACGGCGGCGCAAACGCCGAAAACCGCCGTTTCCCGCCAAATTTTTTTTGCCTTTTCACGGCGGTTTTCGGCGGTTGCGACGCCGTTTCTTCACAGTTCCATATTGTACCCCTATAAAGCAACTGCCATGCAAAATGTCAGACCTGTACCTCTTTTTTTAGTTGAGTTCCTTTGACTTTTAGTTTTAGTTTCAAAAAGTGTCACTTTCGCCCCCCCCCCCCTTTCAATTAATCATACTAAACGCAGATATTTCTATTAATACTAAAATTATTTGTGGATTTTTGGCTGAGTTGAAATGATTTATATAGTTGCTACACTTAAAAATGGAGACATGACCTCATTTATTTTAATGGATTGATCTATTATGCACTTAATATCAAAACAAGTATAGCCATTTCCAGAGCTGAAAAACAAATTGTCAGACTACACATCCAGTTTGTTTAATTAATAATCAAAAAGGAAGTTTGCCTAGTACATTGGCTATAGGTTGTTGACAATGCAAATTGATAGAATGCTAACAGTTTTGATGGTGATAGATTATTGCCAGACAAACAGGTCAAATAAAAGTTGACATAAAAAATCACGAAACCTTTTAAAGTAAGGTGGAAGTGTATTTTGTTTTGTCATGTTATTGAAGAGGGGTGGGTAAGAAGGGGAGAAAAAGGGGAAGGGGTTGTGGAGAAATTTTCCTTTACAATTGTTTGTCAGAATCCCATTCCCTTTTCCCTGACACAAACGAATCATATTTAGATTTTTAATGTTTTGATGCGTAGAACCAGTTTTTGGTTCGAACACATATTCCCGAGCTTTAAAATAGCTGCGCTACTTAGACCTACTTTATTCTAACTGCGAGATTTTTTTAAGGAAAATTTATTAATAAAATCCTGAGTTTTGACATAAATACTTATAAAGTTATACTTTCTCAAATATTAGGATGGGGATATGTTTATTGTAAATCAAATTAATAAGAAAAAAGAACATTATTATCAATCAAATATATGTTTAGCAAAGGATTTAATGAATAATCTACCTTTTGTAAATATGATTTCACTTACGTAACTATGAAAATCAGGACACTTGGCAGAATTTAAAAAGTTAGGTAAAGCAGAAAGAAGCTTTAGCAGCTAGTGAAAAATTTCAGAGCTGAACATTTAAACAACTGCTGCATCTAACACTAACCCCCCCCCCCCCCCGCCCCCCCCCCTCCATCACAAGGGTGAAATACCCCCTCGTAACCATATTTTTTAGCCCACCTCCCCCAATCAAAAAGCTTGGACGTCATATCATGCGATCCATGACCACCTGTCATAAAAGCCATATACAGTCGACGTAAATAATTTTCAATTTTTTTTCTTCAAAATAGCATGTTGATATTATATCAGCCACGGACACTTATAAAGAATTGCATATCGATAGGATGACAACAGTTTGGCCAGGAAAGTCTTGTTAAAATTCTTTTCTTAATAAATATTCATGTCCGTAGTTGCCAGGGAGGGAGGGGGGTGGGGTTGTATTGAACTGTAAATTACACTCTGGTTCCCAAAGCTTTTAATCACGTTTTCTTATTCAATGGCTTAAAATCTTCGGGTACTTATATTTAATTTAGATTTGATGGTAGTATCCAAACTTTTCAACCAAAAAACTTGTTGTAAGAAAGGGAAAATTATATTTATTAACATTGGGGATGTAAATAATCTATCATCCATTATCCTATCCCTCAAAATCCCTGAGTGTAGCAGACTGTTTGTCAGATTCAGTTGAAAAATAAAAAATAAAAATGTCTGATAAAATTATTTTCTCGGAATGCGGGAAATTATGTTGAAAACTGGCGGCGCACAAACTGTCACAATTTTATAAGCGCAGCTACTCTAGGATTTGTTAGTAAGTTGTAGATTTATCTAATAATGATAAGGATTGATGATTTTCTTAGTTTTTAGATTTTTTTGTCATTTATGCCTTTGCTTATGGATAAATAGATCATGCAATTAGAATACAAATTCACATTTTAAAGATAATAAAAAAAACTGAACATGAACATCATTTTTGTGGTTATTACTATTATTGTTTTCTTTCCAAAAAATCAAGCTTTCCTATAAGTAAACATGTGAACCCTTGTAAAGTTCAACTTTAGAATAAATTACCAAAATCAAACAGTTGATCATTTAAGGAAAATAAGATATGTGGTTTTCAATTAATAATTAGAATTTAATGTAATTTTAAAGTAAACTTTATAGTTAAATCAAAAGATTACAGAAAAGTGCTGAACACAAAAATATTTTTCAATTGACTCAACAAATATGTATGTGGAGTATTATGATTTTTCATCATTTATCAATGTTTATTAAACAAGTAAGATATGTTCTATAAAGCTTCGCTTCCCTCACTCTGTATGTGCATTGTGCATGTATGTCCATATGTAAGTAACGCATGATGTAATTTCTAAATATGTCTGTTAGTTATTAGTGGAATATTGAGCATATCACAGTGTAGTTGCATCTTCAAGCCAGCTACAAATTTATTCATCATAAATATTCTGTATATTTACTTTGACGGTTCAAATCAAGCAAAAAAACAATTATTGTATACTTTCGTGTTGTGACTATTATCAGTATTGTATAAGAATGTTTGTCCTTGTCGTGGATAATAACAATTAAACAAAAATAAATGTAGGGCAAATAAAAATAGAAAATATTTCTGCTACTTAATAGGGAAATAAGATGGCTGGCCACACAAAACAGCTGATTTATAATGTTTAGCTAAATTATTATACATTACTTCATTCCCTAATTTTTCGAAGTCATTTTATAAAAAAGTGTACATATAAGAATTAAAAATGTTCTATTTATGTATGGAAATTCCCATTTGAACAGATTAAGATAATTAAAAGCATTGTTTGGTTTCAGAAAACACCAAAGAATGCGTATTGCATTGAGCTAGTTTAGCGGTCAACAGTTAAAACAAGGACAATTATTTTTCAAAGGTAGCGCAGCAATAATAAACAATAGATTATTATATAGAAGTAATAGTGGTCTTTATTCTTTGAATATTGAAAAATGGGAAACTTTGAATATTGAAAAATGAGAAACTTTAAATATTGAAAAATGGGGAAAAAAGTAGTTTTTGAATTTGTGTGGAAAATAAGAATAAAATTAAAAACTGTTTTTAACACTTATAAACCTGATTTTAATTTAGAAATATATGAATAGTAGTTAAATATCATGTAAATTAGTTATTTTTGTGAGATATTTTTCAGAAAAAAATATTAAATCATGTAAAACTTTAGTTATGACAAGTTTTAGATTCGAACTTATCACCTCACCGAGAACGAGCCGATCCGCTACGTGTTACGCCACAGTCGCGGATTAATGTAGCGTGTTACAGATAGAACCCAGGGAGTAAGGGAGGGGACAATGGGCAATTAATTCAATTTAGGAGTTTTTGAAGAAAGGCCATGAAAACCAGAATAATCCCGAAAATATGGTGGAAATTGTAAAGTGATTGTTCATTAAATCTAGAAAACCATAAACTAAGAAAAAAGTTCCAAGAAAAAAAGCAATCATTTGAAAATAAGATTACCAGTATTACAGACTGACATAACCATTCTGTAATTAATTACTAGAAATATCTCCCTGGATCTCTTCAGATGACAGGGAAAGAGAAAAGAGATTTGGGGGCAAGTGATGTGAACACGGAAAAAAGGGGCAGGCAGGCGTGAAGCTGGATGGGCAAGTATATGACCCGCACGCCTTCCTGCCCCTTTTTATCCTGTTTAATTCCCCCACCTCCCTTCTCCATTTCCCTTTCTCGTCTACTTTTAAAAAGGAGGTGGGGATGAAGGGAGTGAAATATAGTATGGGAGGGGGGCCGTGTATTTATATTTGAACTACTATCTGTCTGCAAAACTATATATATTCAAAACTTACATAGCGATTAATGGCATTTCTTGCGCAAGTCCCCAAACTCAGTCAGAAACTGCTAAATTCTTGCACATTCCCTTTAAGCCAGTCCCAAAAGTCTGAGACTCCTAAAGATTGAATATTCGATCCATTGTCCCCTCCCTTACTCCCTGGGTAGAACCTTTTTACAAAACTCTTTGTTGTTGAAACTTGAATATTGGGCAATGACAATTTTTGCACATTTAACGCTATTTGCATGGACGCTTTTTTGCATAATCTATCCTTGCAATGACAACTCTCATCTCTTTTTATCCAGGGACACAGGGATAGGGAAATAATGCAAAAAAAATAAATGTTTGTTTTTATTGATGTGAAGAATAAGATGATTATCTATTAGAAAAGATTAATATAGAAAAGCAGGACACAACTTTTAAACAAAATTTTTAATCAAATCAGGTGTTGTTTTCAAATCTGAATGTTATATAATTTATTAAATTTAATTAATATATTTTTACCATTTTTAAAGCAAATATTATTAAATAAACCGAGAAAATTAATTAATTGAAAACAGTAATACCATATAGGTATTATTAGAGGGATAAGACAATGGTCAATAAATTGATATACATCTCAAATGTTAATACACAAAATTACTCCTTCTGTGGATTACAATTAGTAGTTGAAACGTTAGGACACTCAACTTACTAAATCGACCAAACAAAATTCACCTAAAGCCCCCAAAGTTGTTATACCTATTTTAAAACCTTGGGTACAAGTGTTATAAACAGCACATTGTCCCCTCTCTCTCCCTCCCTCTGCTATTTTACTGTTTCATTTAAGAATTTTTTATCTGAGTGTGAAATAACAACCCATATATTTGCACAAAACAACGAATAAAATCATTTTAGCAATAATAGATCTGGCACATATACACCAAGGGATCATAAGGTATAGAACAATGGACGATAAATTGATTTATACCCTCAATTGCTATAATGACTAATTATCCTTCTGTAGATTAAACTATTTGTTGAATCCTATATAAACAGCTGGTTTATGCAAATTTTAAGCCAGCGAATAAGAGTTTATAAAACTTCAGAGAGGAATATAATTTTCAGTCAAATGTCCCCCTCCCTTCTTGCAACAAACAGACAAGAACGAATTAATTCTAGAGTAGCGGGGTGCTGCATCTAAAAAAGTACCCACCTTGAGTGTATCTGAATCTTGGAGTGAGAAATCATCAAAAGTAAAGGAGTGTAAATTAAGGGCTGACGTGCTCGGGATTCTTTGTCTGAAAAAATTACAATTATTTTATTATCAATCTTTATTTTGGTTAATATCGGGGCTCGGCATTCACCCTATGAGTGAAAAATAACTATAGGAATATAGTCTCCATAAAACGACTTTAATAAGCTTTACCCTTCAATAATTGAGAATTTTAAAGATATATTGGTCCATACACCGTTTGTTCACATTTCAACTGAAAGATCCTTATCCTTGGTTTATTAATAATCAAGGTTTATTTAATTATCATAAGTATCATAAGAAATCCATTGAAAATCATACATAGGCTAAGGCATCCAGAAAACCTCTGAATCGCATGAAAGATAAATTACTAGAAAGAAAGATTGTTGTAAAAATCATATATTTATGATTTTTTTTTATAAAGGCCCAACTTTAACTTATTTTTTTTATGCGGGTATTTTTTACCTCGCAAATTTGATTGTTTTAGAAACAATAAATTTTAAATCTTAAAATAAAAATATTGTAAGGGTTCTAACAACAGTAGAAAATGTCAGAAAAAATAATATAAAATATCTTTCTGTAATAAGAACATTAAAGAATTTTAAAAAACAAGAAATAACAATTGATGGTTAGCTATAAAAAAAAATAAATGTTAAGAGCCTTATCGACAGATAGATAGACCTATTTTTTTGTATACTTGATGCTCATTGATATAGAGAATCTTTTAAAAAATAGTCGTCTATTTAAAAGTAGCTTCTCTATTAAAAGCATGCTTTGAGCCTAAAGTTCGATATTGACGCATATAATACATATACATAACAAGTAATTATAAATCATATAATTGGTCAATTATAGATAAGAATCTTAATTAATGCTGCGCTATTAATTACTTTTCTTCCCCTCGGTTATATTACACAATTTGTTAAAAATTAAAAATACAAATTACAAAAATAAATATAATTTTAAAAATATTTTTGTTCATAATAGGCGAAGGATATCAACCTAAAAATTTGGGTTGTTTTCACTTTAGAATTTGAAATAGTTTAAATAAAACAAGGATGGTAATATCCATAAATAGCAAAGCACAATAAAAACTTGGATGGACAAACGGCAAAGTGGTGTTATAGAGTAGATGTTCAATGGCCATAAAAGAAATTGGGTAAAAGTAGGAGAAATTATAGTAGAAAATCACGAAACCGAGAAATAGCATGATTGCGAAAACTTCTTGACAGATATACGTCCATACAGGCAGACATTTAGTTATAGAGTAACTACACTACTAATAAAACTGTACTTGGAAAGCTTAACAGTATCTTATAATAGAGAAATGACATAATAGGAAAATAAGTCTTGAAAGACTTACGTCTAGACAGAAAAACAATTAGTTACAGAATAGCCCCTCTTCTAATAAAACTGTACTTAACAGCCTCTTCTAAAGAAGAAATGACACAGAGAGCCAAAACTTCTTGACAGACATACGTCCACAAACATGCGTTTAATTATAAAGTAGCCGCGCTACTAAAAATTGTAATTTTACCTGGAAAGCTTAACGGCCTCTTCTAATGGAGAAATGGCATGATACGATAAAACTTCTAATGTGACCTAAATAACAATCATTATAATACAAATTACACTATAAGCAAATATATTTATATGCAGGGATATAGAGATAGGATAATTGATGCAAAATATTGTATATAGGTAAAAACAAGTTTAAGTAGAGTCTAGTAAAAAACTTTTATGTATGTGTTAAAATCTGAACTACAATTTTAAATTTACTGACTATGGGGGAGCTTAGCTGAACTATTTTTTAATTCACCAAAATGTTGTTTATATACTTTATCTCCCATGTGTTGGCTTAACTGGAGGTAAGATTAAATTCAAAATTTTCCCATCAATAATTTTAATCTATATATGGGGTAATTTTGTTTATCATTGTTGTAGAGTTAAATTAACTTTTATCTTCCTTTGTCCTATCCCTAAAACTCTTTGACACCCCCCCCCCCCCCAAAAAAAAACAATCCTAAGCGGGTGGGGGGTTACTGACCTGTTGTTTTGCCATGGCAACGACGGCCGTCTCGTACATCTTGACGTTGTTAATGCCCATTCCGCAGAATATGGCGAAGGCCTCCACGAAGTTCTCGTCGTTAGAGGTAAATGGCAGATTGTTAAACTGAAAAAAAAACAATAGTAGAATAAAATGGTAGGATGTCTATTAAGATCTCGCTAACGGTTGTATGTTTGTCAGCCTGAATGAATCCTATAATACGAAAACAAACGGACAAATAGATCTCCTTAGCTTTATATAAATGCTGGACAGGTTTTCACCTGTTTTGAGAGGGTTGCTCAAAGTTCCTAAGATCTTGAACCTTATAAATAACACTCACTCCCCACTCAAATATTTGATTGGATACAATCGTCCTATTTTATTTAAACAAATAATATCTCTGCAAGAAATACTGTTACTAAGCATTAAAGGTCCATTCCTATGCTTCAAAATTCTCTAATTAGCAGTTTAAGTATTAATAAAAAATTTTAATTGTGTAATGCTTGTGTGAATAATAATTTTAGTATCCATGTATATTATGTTCAGATTATTTGAATCGTGTATAGTTTGCTCATATATATAGTTTTAGTGTACATAAATAAATGCTGATTGGTCGATCCGTGCATAAATCGAGACACATATTCAAATTTCTTAAACCGTGTAATATTAGAATAAAAAATTAAATGATTGAATTTGATTATGTCAAAAAATATTTTGTTCTCTTCAACAAATCGTTAACGGATCACAAACCGACTTTTTGAGATAATATAAAATATTTTGAAGATTATTTTAGGTTAGGCTAATTAATGATTAGAAGAGCCCCATAGGGATAGTAACTCACAGAAATTAAACTTCGTATGGGGCTTAAATTTTTTTATCAAGGTGGGGTAGGAGAGGGTTTAATTTTGGACCTCTAGTATAATGGATAACATACCAATTCTTGTTAAAACTATTCCCTGTTAAAAAATGAAGGCAATTACGCGCGTAATTATGCGCATAATTGCGTAATTAACGCTCATCTTGATTAACAATGTGCTCGCGTAGTAACCATTCAATTGATGAACCGCCCCCCCACCAAAATAAATGTAAAGATTTTAAAGGCAAGATAACTCCTTATTTTTCTGAATCCTTATATAAAAATAAAAGAATGTGTGACTCTGTGTACCGAAGGATCTCGCCAACCACTGAACCAATGGTACAGCGGTACAATGTAGCTCCTCATAGGTCCTGGAAAGGTTTATAACCATTTTTAAGGAGGGTAAAACCAAACGAAGATAAATCGCTCTATCTCCAAATTTTTTTTGAATGGGCTGGGACAACTCCCCTACCTCTAGGTAACTTTTAGTAACGATTAACGATTTAAAAAGTTAACCCTCATTTAAGTTAGGTCAGGTTTGGTAAGTTAAAGTTTATTATATTGAGAGTTGGTGGCAAGGGCTTGGGTTTTTTATGGATTCCTGAATGGAAGGAATTCCAATGACACAGTTCTTTAATTTCTTCTAACTCTATTGTAGGTATATGTTTTTAAATCTTTTTCTAGATTTCTATATTTTAGAGAATTGGGGATTTAAATGGTTCGTTTAAAATTCAGGGGAAATTATTAAACAATGTATAGACTGGTTTATACCAGGGAGTTTGGGGACATAGAGCTTTAAATTATTATGGCACTGAAAATTCTATAAATTCCTTCTCTTATTCGTTGGCTTCAAAACTTTTGAATTGGTTGGTTCAGACTAGAAGTGTCAGTTAATTATTATCCAACTATAAGAAGGGATAATTTTGTCTATCATAATTTAATTTATCGTCCGTTGTCCCATCCCTTGAGATTCCTGGGTATTAGTCCAGATTATTAGCCATCCAATTAAGAGTTTTGTGTTTAAATAAATCAGCTAATAACCTCTCCACAGTAAACCACATGTAAACAGAATACAAAAAAAAGATTTAACAAAATTTTTTAGCACATCAGTGGCTAGCTTAAGATCAAAAGTAAGAAAATATATGAACTAGCAAAAGATAATAAGATTATCAGTACCAACATCTTCAACTCGCTACACCAGTAGAAAAAGAAGATTAACAAATCAAGTAATGAGTAAGTAATGAGCTTGCTATCAAAGTACAAAATATGAAAATGGGTAATAGTTCCCTCTCCCCCTTAACTTTAATTTTAGCCAAAAAATCACTCTTATTTCTAACCCTGTGGGGCTACCTCCTACAAAGTTCATATACCTTAATTTACACAACGTAATTTAAGACAAGAATCAAAAATAATTTTAATATAAAAATTCGTTTGTGGTCCACATGCAATATCAATGAGGGAAACCTACAAATCGAAAGTGAAAAAAGTAATATTTTACCTTATTGACTAGTTGAAAGACACCTTGAACTTTGCCTGGGCTGCCTGTGTGTCTAATCGGCATCGCCAGGATCGTAGAATGCTTAAAGTCCCCACTCGCATCCACCGACTTATCAAACCGCGCGTCCGCGTACGGATCCGTTATGTTGACCGTCTCCCCGGTGGCCGCCACGTAGCCGGTAATGCCGGCGTTGACCGGAAACCTGGACTCCTGCATGCTCTTCTTGGGGTCCCCCTTCGACTCCTGCTCGATGTCTTCCTGGGACAACTCGTATATCTGGCTGAACGTGGACTGCGACCCCTCGTGGACCAGCAGAACCTGAGCCCGTTCACACTGGATGAGACACAGCATATGGGTCAGGATTCTGTGTATCGTGGTCTCCAGGGTGGACTGTTCCTGGAATATGACCCCGGCCAGGTCGAGCAGCACCTGGTTGCGCTTCACCTCCAGCTGTGAGCGCTCGTAGATCTGTGCGTTGCGCAGACCGATGCCGCAAAACTGGAGGTAGCGCTCGAACAGCCGCTCGTCATTGTTGGTGAAGTACCCCTCGTTAGCCTTGTTGATCACCTGAGCTACCCCGATCACGTCGCCATTGCTGTCCTGCAAACAAAACATTATTGTCTCAAGATCCATAATTAAATTTTGTTTATAGATAAGAAATGTTAGTGGCAGAGAAATAACATAAAAACTTTCCCCTGACCAATACAAGCTTTCCTAACAATCTTAAGATTTAGTAAATTGAGCAGAAAAACAGAAATTTTATTCATAAAAAAAACATTTCTATATTAGCTGCGCTACTAAAAAATGTGATGACATTGAGACGTACAGGAATGTTATGAAATGCAGTAACGAGACAGATTAAAGAAGGACATACAGACGGACGGACAGGTTACTAGGAGACAAGATGCATCAGGGATCACAAGGGATAAGACAATGGACGGTTAAACTTATGTACACCCCAAGGAATAAAAAACTAAATCACCAAAATTATTGGTTGATAAGTTTGGAATCAATCAATCAAAATTTAATAATAGTACCCAAGGGTTTTGAGCCAACGAATAAGATAACACAGTTATAAAAGAATGGGTACCAAAGTAATTTACGGTCCAATGTCCCCTCCCTTCCTGGGATAAATAGACAGGACTCAGACATATTGTGATTGAATTCTAACCTTCAACAAAACTATTCTAAATTAATCAAAATCTAGGTTATTCATTATTAGACAAATTGTTGTATTTTTAATCAAACTAGCGATTCGCCTCTAGCATCTTGTGGAGCTTTGTATTTAAGGGTTGAAGGGTGGTGGCAAAAACCCTGTCTGGACCATGTGAAGATTCTATAAAATAGAGAACTCAATGGGACAGACAAAAAAAACCTATTACTTTTATAATTACTAGCGGCTAGGTCTCTAGCATCTAGTGCTCTGTCTTTAAAGGGATAGGAATAGAGCAGAAAAATAGCCTAAAACCATCCCGGAACCTTAAGATAAAAAACTTGCTACTTCATATAATAGGATAAAAAAAAGATATGGTTTAATAGAAGCAAAAATATATTTTAAATTTGAAATATAAAAAGAAATATTTTGTTTACACTAAAATAAACCTTAAACTTCTTAACAATCAAAATTTTATTTACATGTCTTCGGGTGGTTTTAGGCTGTTTAAAGGAATGGAGCCTACTACAGAGATATTTCATAACAAGGATCTTTGTCCATAAGGATAGAATAATATCGCTAAACAATTACTAAACCGACAAGCCTATCCTATACATGAAAGCTACTACAGGCCCCGGAAAGGTTTGAATCTATTTATTTTTGATGTCAACAAAGTATTAGATCTGGAAAAGAGTTATTTTTCTGAGAAGCTTTTACCTTAATAGGAGAGCACATCATAGAGGTTGTTTTATATCCAGTTATATCGTCTATTTCTTGATTAAACCTAAAATAATTTTAATACATTTAATAATTTGTAAACATTTGGGGTGTTATGTTAGGTAACACCCATCAAACAAAAAAACCCTTTGATTGCATGACCTTTGTCTATAAGTCTTTACTGTGCACAATAATGAGTTGTACGTTTTTATGGGCTAAGGCATTTCCACTACTCTTACTTCATAATGTTGTACCTATTTAGGGGCTAATACTTATAATGTCACGTGCCTGACATATAAGTTTTAACATCTCATGTATGACAAAGTGTTTTCCTTACTAGAACCCATTACCCTCTCCCCATATATCAAAAAATTTCTTTTTTCTTGAGAAACCTTATCCCTAATTTGTGAAATATTTGCTAGTGATTAAATACAAATGAAATGAAATAATTTTGGCTGATAATTGAGACATTTTCAAGATTACAACTTAATTTACCTACAACTTATCAGGGGTAAAGGGATCATATATCTGGGCATATATTTGTGTATTTGCCATTCAAAATCTCAGAAACACTTTACTAACAATAACCTTACACTTTCATTAAAGAAGATTTTAATTATCTCATAAAATTAAAATTTGGTTACATTTTAAAACTTCTTACTTGTTGCTTCGCCCATAGCATCTATACGCACCGTATTTAAAATGGGGAGGAAGGAGAGGAAAGAGAAACAATTCCAAGACTTTGATTTAGATATAAAATAGATTAAAACCAACCAAGAAGCTATGTAAAGCTTCCCTAATAGGGAGAGAACTCATCCTAATTGGTAAATTGGATTACAAACAACTTGTATAATAGGATGATTGACTACAAAATTCCAAATATCTACTTTAAATTTTACAAAATGACCAATTCCCTTCTTCCCTGAGAAATTATCTATATAAAGTATTTAGAGCACCAACGTTAAATATTTTCATTCAATTCAGATAGGGAGGAATATTTGGAAAAATAAAAAGTTTTAAAGAAGGGGCAAATAAAGAAATATATTATTCAAATAGAAAAATATTAAAAGAAAAAAAACAATACTTAACCCTTTACCCAAGAACACATTTTTTTGTAGAAGCATACCTCAACAACCCTCCCCTTACCAACATGGACAATGGACATCCAGGCCGGTCCCCCCCCCCCCCTTATCACCAATAAATGTGGCGCGTTGATAATTGAGTTTTGTCGTAGTCAGTCAAAAGAAAATCAGTTTTTATGGGAAATGTTACATGATTGTTAGTCATTATCTTGGTTTCAATTTTAAGAGCGAACTTACTTTATAACGCTAATGTAAAATAAAAAAAACTTATTTTAAATTTCCACATTTGCGGATTTTGTTGTTTTGAAGTTCATTAAAAATCGAAACAAACATAGAAAATGAACCAATATCTCTAAAACTGCATTAAAAATTTAAAACTGTATAAAATACTAGCGTCTTCGCCCCTAGCCTCTAGAGGCTTTGCCCCAAGAGATAATTTAAAAAAAATAAAGTACTACTGGTGCTTGGTCTAATGTGTTCCCAAGAATTTTTTTTTAGGGGGGGGGGGGTTGGGGGTGTCCCAACCCCCAAGAAAATAGCTTAAAACCACCACAGAACCAATGGGTATATACCCTGAAGAGTAGAATCCGATCGGTTCAGTGGTTACCGAGATCTTAAGGGACGGACGGACGGACGGACAGACAGACAGACAAACACACAAACATCCTGTTACTTTATTATAAGGATTAGTATTTAAAAAAATGATACCTTGAGTCTTTATAGCAATCTGTAACATTACAACTTTCTCCAGTCTTGGCCACGTAACCAACTATCCCAGTTCCCCAAGGGATCTTTATCTCATTCTTAGAAACCTAAACAATGATTCCGTCAGTAAAGGGTTGATTATCATAAATATTAATAAAATCTGCCGTCTTGGCTACATAATAAACTATCCCAGTTCCCCACAGGATTTTTATCTCATTCTTAGAAACCTAAACAATAATCCCGTCAGTAAAGGGTTGATTATCATACATATTAATAAAATCTGTCGTCTTGGCTACATAATAAACTATCCCAGTTCCCCACAGGATTTTTATCTCATTCTTAGAAACCTAAACAATAATCCCGTCAATAAAGGGTTAATTATCATAAATATTAATAAAATCTGCCGTCTTGGCTACATAATAAACTATCCCAGTTCCCCAAGGGATCTTTATCTCATTCTTAGAAACCTAAACAATAATCCCGTCAGTAAAGGGTTAATTATCATAAATTTTAATAAAATCTGCCGTCTTGGCCACGTAACCAACTATACCAGTTCCCCACGGGATCTTTATCTCATTCTTGGAAACCTAAACAATAATCCCGTCAGTAAAGGGTTGATTATCATAAATATTAATAAAATCCTTCGTCTTGGCTACATAATCAACTAAACAATAATCCCGTCAGTTAAGGGTTGATTATCATAAATATTAATAAAATCCTTCGTCTTGGCTACATAACCAACTATCCCAGTTCCCCACGGGATCTTTATCTCATTCTTAGAAACCTAAACAATAATCCCGTCAGTAAAGGGTTGATTATCATAAATATTAATAAAATCTGCCGTCTTGGCTACATAATAAACTATCCCAGTTCCCCACAGGATTTTTATCTCATTCTTAGAAACCTTAACAATAATCCCGTCAGTAAAGTGTTATTTATTTTAATTAATAAACTCTTTCAGAACACTGGACTTCGGGATCTTAATCTAATTCTTGGAAACCTAAACAATAATCCCGTCAATAAAGGGTTATTTATTTTAATTAGTAATCTTTAATTATGTTGATCTTTATGATATTTTTACACAAGTTATTGTCCCCAATTTTAAAATGTTGATTCCTTAAAATATTAGGTATTATGTATTTAGTAGAGAATCTCCACAATCAATCCATTAAAAACATATTTTTTAGGACAAATCTTTGTTCAGATTTTTTAATAAATTACGTTTTTCGAATATTAAAGGCCCTGTCACTCTATATTTCTTAATGTTCGGTTTTTTTTATTGATTTTCACTTTTAGTGGATGTTGTAATATTAGTTTTTATCTAAATTGTAAAAGTTTTCCTTTGAATGAGGATTTTTCTTTTTTTATTGGCAGTAAAGTTTATAAAAATAACAAACATTAGATTGTGTGCGTACAATAATTCTGTTTTTAGAGTAAGATGTTAGAGTAAAACACTAGAGGGAGAAAGGGTTAAATATTTCACTATCACAATGACCTTGTGCCAACTCTCAATTGGGTCTTTAAGAATCAACCAATGGTGTCTGAACTATTAAAACAGCCATGTAGCAGAAAACAATTTGCTAGCAGACGAAAAAGGTCATTAGAAAAGAGGGGGGGGGGGTGGAGGTAGTTATCTGTATATACATCTTACTATAGATCTGTTAGCAAAATAACTTTACTAGGACAATTTTGTCCATAAATAGCGCAGTTAGAACAGATATTAATCCAAAAAATATTTACAAATAAAGATAACTAATTAAAGTTAAGTAAAGAAAAGCAATTAGTATCAATAATAGGAAAATTTCAAGGGGGGGGGGGGGTACATTTGATTGCAAATTTTTCTGGTCCTCAAAGATTTATAAACTTAAAACATGTTCTCTTATTCTTAGACGAAAAAACTTTTAAAATGTTGATTGTGTTTTAAAAACTATAAATCTGTATGAGAATGTATGCACACCGAAGTTGATAGTTGATACGCATCTCACTACGCTAACAACTTTCTAATCATTCAAAAACTTTTATAGGTAATATATAGAGTTTATTGTATCTCTAACCCTAAGATCTTTGAGCGATTTCATGTAAGCCCAATTTTAAATAAACAAAATTACCCCTTCTGTAGATTAAACATATTGTTGGAAAAGATTTGATCTGAAAGGTTTGTACACCAAAATCAAATTTTTAAGCCTACGAATGAGAAACGTTTTGATAAGTCTTTTGGATCCAGTATAATTTATGGCCCATTGCCCCTCCCTCCAAACAAAAAAACAGATAACACGTTGGAGACCAATATAATTAATGGTTCAATTCAACTACCCTCCCTACAAAAAGAAATAGACTAACCTCTTCAACTGTAGAATTTGAGCTGACATCAAACAGATTTGAAACAAGATATTGAGACTGGCTCGAGCCCGGCTCTCCGGCTACTAAGAACAACGAACACCTAACAAATTAAAAAACAGTTTAGATTCCTATGACAACATTAACATTTATAGTTAATAGCTATAATTCTAGTAAATTTTTAAACGTGATAATTTAATGCTTGATTTTCGCGTCAAATTATCAAGAACAAAATGTTTAAATAATGTATTTCAACACTCTTAAATATGAATTAAATGTGCCATCGACTTTGACTCAAAGTAAACTTCAAAGACTAAATCCACTAGAAAAATGGCTAGCAATCAAGGTGTTGATTGTTTAGAAGACACTGCTTCTATTTTTACAGAAAAAAACTGTTTGTTATACCTGTCAGCATAAGTAAGAATACCCACGTTCTGGAGGATCTTATGGCACAGGCTGCGCACGTCCAGGTCGTTGCAGATGTCCTTCACCAGCTCTAATATCAGCTCTGTCTCGTCCAGGGTCGACATGTCCGTCCGCGACTTCTTCCGTATCTGTCCGGTCAACTCGCTGCTGTGCGTCGGCAGCGACAGGAAGGTGGGCGTGCCGTCGATGGTGGTGACCAGCGGCTTGGTCAAGCCGCCCTTCTCGAACTCGTGCGCCGACACCTTTCTGACCGGCGTGGCCCCGCCCGACCCGGACTTGGAGCTGGGGATGAATCTAAAATTAGACAAGACAAGTTCTTCTCTACTAATTTTGATTTATTTATTGGTCTGTCAAACGGACATCGGTCGTTAAAATTTGTGTGTATCACTATTGAGGATATAAATCAATTTATCCATCATTGTCTTATCCCTTAAGATCCCAGCAAAAAATGAATTGGTTAGGTCGGAAAAATACAAAACCTTCGTAGGTAAAACTTTTTACTAAATAGTATAGTGCAAATACACAGGACAAAGACAATGACTGGTATGGAGTATGGTACCAACCAGGTAGGTTAGTATTACCCAGGTAAGTAAGATAATATTACCTGAGTGTAGACACATCTGTATCCTCTGGAATGTAAGATACTTGAGGTATGGCGTATGGTACCAACCAGGTAGGTTAGTATTACCCAGTTAAGTAAGTAAGATAATATTACCTGGGTGTAGACACATCTGTATCCTCTGGAAGGTAAGATACTTGAGGTATGGCGTATGACACTAACCAGGCGTCTATCATCGACCTACAAACAATTACAAAGTCATTTGTAGCGCAACAACTTTTTAAATGGGGGTTGTCTTTATGTGAGTCCATATATCTGTCCTTCTGGTCAAAAATATAAATTAGTCCCATGTACCTTTCCCTAAACCCATGAAAATAAAAGAGTATAACATAAATCATATTTTTGCTGGAAGGATTCTCTAGTTTTTTTGCCATAAATTGATAAGATAAGAGTAAAAAAACACATTTATCAAGTTATATCATTGTACAAGACTCGTTAAAGCAGGGATCTAAAAGGATAGGATAATAGAATATAAATTGAAGATTATCCCCAATTATAATTAGCATAATTACCCTTTTTGTAGATTAAAATTATCGGTGAAAAGTTTACCTAAAATGGAGATTTTTGATACCCAAAGTTTCTAAACTATCTACCTGACCATTGAAATATCTTGTTTAAAAACTTTGGGTACTTAGTGTAATTTAGTGTCCTATGTCCCGTCATCCCTACGCGCTACAGGAAATTTTAATATATAAATCTTATAAGCAGCGTTTCGAAGCCGGAGCCGGGAGCAGCAACATTTTTGGTGGAGCCGGAGCTGGAGCCGTATTTTTCGTTAAAAACGGCTCCGGCTACAGATTAGCTAAAAATGATTTTTTAAAAGTAATATTATAATTTGGCAACGGTCTATTTCTATATAATAAACTAAAAAACTATTGTTACTTAACAAATAGACACACATTCTTCTTTTATATTGGTTTAATCAAATAAAAGCAAAATATTTTCTCGTATTCATTCGAATCCGGTGGATAGGAACCGGTTCTCATCCATACGAAAAAACTATGTCTAGCATCGTATTATATCCAGCTTTCTACGAATATAAAAATGTATAATCATAAGATTAAAACCAGTTTTTTTAGCCGGTGCCTTCGGCGCCTTGGGGCTAAAAAACTAATTTTAATCTTATAATTGTACATTCTATATCCGCGGAAAGCCGTTTATAATACGATGCGAGAAATAAGTAATATATAATTTATTTTATTTTTTCAAATTCGATAATGAACAAAAATTGATATATTAATTTTAAGGTAGGAGCCGGAGCTGAAGCCGGAGCCGCATCAAAATTAAACGGCTCCGAAACGCTGCTTATAAGGATACAAAGAGAGGAAATTGAAAGAGAGATCTAACACAAAAAAAATCATAAAATAAAATACCTATAGGATAAACTTTTTAACTGGAACAAAAATGCCTTACCTGGTTGCTTTTCTGATGAGGTAGCTTTGAAAAAAGTCCGGGTGTTCGTCTAAAAATGCTTCAATGTCCGCGTATTCACAACTAAAATCAAATAAATCTTTTACCCAAAAATTTACTAACACTTTTTCTTATAATTTTGCTTAAAACTGGTGGTTTAATCTTATTGGGTGGTTCAAACTAACAGAGTCCAAGGTTTTTAACCCATTGTTTTAATCTACAAAAGTGGTAATTTGGTTTTCTCGTATTCATTCGAATCCGGTGGATATGAACCGGTTCTCATCCATACGAAAAAGCTTTCTACGAATATGAAAATGTACAATCATAGGATTAAAACCAGTTTTTTTAGCCGGTGCCTTCAGCACCTCGGGGCTAAAAAACTGGTTTAAATCTTAAAATTGTACATTCTATATCCGCGGAAAGCCGTTTATAATACGATAAAAGAAATAACTATTTCATCATTTGTTTATATCTATTTTTTTCTACCTAAAGACCCTTGTACTAAATTGTAAAAGTTCGCGAAAAAACTACCATTTCTATTTGTAATAAAGGTTTGATTGTGAAAGTTTAACAAATATAAAAATGTTTTTAAAGTTTTTTTTCAACCTTTCATTGGAAATTTCTTTATAAGAAATCGATTTAATAAATGAAAATTGGATTAAAAACATTTGGGATTCTCTTTCAGCAGAAAAACAAAAGAATAGAATTATTATCAGGGATTTTAAGGGATAAGACAATGGACATGCTAAATTCTTGCACATTCCCTTTAAACCAGTACCCAAAGGAGACTCCTAAAAATTTAATATTCGATCCATTGTTACCTCCCTTACTCCCTGCAAATGTCCCATTACTCCCTGATTATAAAAAATTCCCCCTTTTATCCTTTTAAGTGCAACAATTCTACAAGCCTTACATTTCAGTCTGTCGGACGAAAAGACAATCATTAGTAAATAAAAGTCCAATTAAAAGTATTATCCTACCTGTAATCTTGGTCCAGATTATGGTCCCCCAGTTCCTCCTCCAACAGTATACAGCTGCTGTCCTCCCCTAGCTCTGGGGAGGTGCTGCTCGCCCCCGTCCCCCCCGCCATGGTGAGCCTGGAGTGACTGCCACGCGACCAGTTTACAGGGGGTGAGATCCGGTGCTTCCGCTCACCTTTCTCCAGCTTTTTAGGTTCCTAAAATGTTAAAAAGGTCAAAGGATACTTCCAAAAGAATTAGACTGACACTTTTACTAAGTAGTTTTAAAACTAGTAAAAACACTAAAACAAAAAATAACAGAACATAAACAATTTAACATACTTAAATCTGTGCTATCAATCAAAATATCGAAATTAGAAAATTACCTTAAATTCAGTGCTGTCCTTAATCTTTTCTGCTTCGGGTTGGCCTGCAGCTGCAGCAGGCAACTGGTCAATGGCAGCGGTGGCTGCAGCTGGCGGCTGAATGGTTTGCTGGTGCGCCTCACCGTGGCCTTTTGTAGATTCCTCCAGCTTGTCAGCTTACCGAGCGGCCAGGCCTCCAAGTAGTCAACAGCAACAGGACAGCTTCAATCTTTCTGGATTAGTCTTTGATTTTCAGTGTAAAGCCAAATTTGGCGGGGAAAAACAGCTGTTCGATAACAAGGAAGTATATAACTAAGTATACAGAGCTAGCTGTGTAAACTTACTTAAAATAGTAGATAATAACTATTATTTAATTTTTATAATACTAGCTGGAAGTTTTTGTAAGCAGCTTTTATAAAGTCACGTGATTTAGCTGCTTGCTTAGCAGCTGATACAGGGCAGATTGAGCGGCGGACAATTTATGGTAGATCACGTGCTACAGCTGCTCTGGGGATCAGCGCCCTATCCCCGCCGGGTATCGCATTTTCAACAATGTTAAGTCAGTAAGGTCAGGTTCGATTCTGTGCTTCTTTGTTTCAGGAAAGCAACTTCCTAGAATAAAGTAAATATTAATAACAAACTTGGTATAATTGTCATGAGGGTGTCTAGTTCGAGTCTGTCCGACATTTTGTGTTAAACATAAGACAATCGACGAACATACTAATTATTAAAAAAAATAGACATTTAAAAGCTTACAATTATTGTCAGAAAAATCTGAAACTGATAGTTAGTGCTACCCAATAAAAATAGAATAAAAGTCCATAATTTTTTATACCTTTTACTTCATAAAGATTCACGAAGCTTTTACAAAAGAAATAAACAAAATAAGTCGAAATAAATAGGAAAAAAAGGAAAATTTCACACACAAAAAATGTTCTATTTCAATTTCATTTGTTGAAGAAGTCATATATTTTTGTTGCATAGAGAGACCCAAAATTTGACAAATCCGTAACTTTTAACCGAGTTTTGTCATTCTAGTAATTGCAAAGTTAACAAATGGATGTGTGTTTCAAGCTATTTGTATATCATAGGATAAACAGAAAAGTATGTCAACTATAAGATTTTTCAAAGCGAAGCTCTCCTACATTTAGACCAGGAATAAGGGATAGGAAACCTGGCCATTAATTAGGTCCCGGCCTAGATTCTAAAGGGATATTGCAACTATTACAAATTACTATCAAACTGGCGGACGCTCCCAAGTAACTATCGCTCTAAACCAATAAGAATAGGCCTGTTTTTAACAACCAATCACCAATTGGCGAAAATTTTAGAAGCAGACCATTCTAGAAAAAATAATGATTTCGTCTGCTACTAAAAAATAAATATAAATGGTGTTAGATCACATTAGCTTAATTATTAAATCTGCTTAGAGTTAAACGTTAAAAAAGGGCCATATAGAAAAAACAAAAATAGCGGGTTTATTTTTTGGAAAGGAGGTAGCTACGAATTTTCATTTGGTAGTTTATAAATTAGATGTTGTATTTTGAATTTTAAAAATTTAATACGGAATTGATACAACACCTCAACCCTAATATATGTACAATACACAATACAACACAGTACAAATATATCACTACGTAATAGTATCCAAAGAATACTTGATAGAATGTTACCCAAGTGCATATTAATTTATTTATTTTGAATTTTAATTAGCAATGAAATTTTCAAATAAAATTTTTACTCATTAATAAAAATGCAAATAATACAAACTAAAATCTGTCTGAGGGAAACCCAACGATAGCTTTCTGACAGTTCAAATTACCAAAGTAAAAGATAAAAAAAATTTGGGAAAGAAAAAACTTCATTTTAACAAAAGCCATTAATATATAGGTTTATAAAAGGTTATGTTTTTACTTTAAACTAGCTACCTGAATTTGATTCTATACTTTATCTACACACACACACACAGCTTTTTTATTAGCGTTTTATACGAAGCACTGCGCCATCCCAAAACTGGTTTAATAGGCTAGAAATAGGCCTAGGCTTGAAATAGGCCTGAAATAATATTTTCCTACGTTTCCCATCCCTTATCCCTGATTTAGACATGTTAGAATAGTCGTAGTTTTAAAATTTAGTAGTTTAACGTATTATTACTTTAATTAAGTTAGGTTAGGTTTTATTGGATACGCTACAGGGTTAGAGCACCGGGTAAATGACCCACATGGTTAGAGCCCACAATACAGATAAGCCTTAGCCAGAAAGAAATAATACTTATCCTACTTTTACATACTTATGCATAACTTATCAATTTATCTAGGTTTAAAACAAAGTTAAGAATACGCAAAAAAACAATGCAAAATTTGATACTGAATATCATTTCCTTAAAGTGTACAAACTCCCCCCCCCCCCCTTATTGCAATTATAGACAGATACAGATTCGAGTAAGAGGTCTATTTGGCGTAAAACTTTATTCTTGGCTAATTCTAAATGTTCTGAAAGTTGTATCTAAGATGTAAACTTAATGTAAACAAATCCTAATATGTAAACTATACGCACTAATTTCAAATTAAATCTTAACATCAATTAATTTTCCACAAAATTTTAAATAACTATATAATAGGGAGGAAAAGGGCAATGGGCTGTAAATGATATATCCCCTTAAAAGAAAAGCTTTGGAGGATAACACTTTACTCATAATTTGATCGACACGAGGAGCAAGTTTGTTTTTAAAAATTGGGGGTACATTTATTTTATCTCTTATTCTTCCATCCCTGGTTAAAACTAAGTTACTTGAAAATGATTTGGAAACCGATTAATATCCACTAGATTAGAACCGGTTATCAACCATACTTAAGAATCATCGTATTACAGACAATTTTAACGAATAAAAAAAACGAATTAAACTCATGAAATCAATACCAGTTTTGTTAGGCAGAGCCTTCAGGTCGTAGGGGCTCACAAAACTGTCGTAAATTCATTTTTATATCCGCGGAAAGCTGTCTATATTACAATGCAATAAATAACTATTAACTAATCTTTCTATCACATTAACGATTAGAAAATTAACAATAAACATAAAGAGTAGAAGCGATAATAGTTATTTCTCGTATTGTACTATAAACGGCTTTCCGCGGATATAGAATGTACAATTATAAGATTAAAACTAGTTTTTTTTAGCCCCGAGGTGCCGGAGGCACCGGCTAAAAAAAACTGGTTTTAATCTTATGATTTTACATTTCTATATTCGTAGAAAACTGGATATAATACGATACTAGACATAGTTTTTTCGTATGGATGAGAACCGGTTCCTATCCACCGGATTCGAATGAATACGAGAAAAAAAATTATTCATTTTTACTTAACCGTTTTTCCCCCAGAAAGGATAATAAGCAACTTTCCCCTCAGCGAACCGAAAAATTTGCAAATTTGTAAATAGAATAGAGACATTTTTCATCCTTTCCTTTTCAGGAAAAGAATAAAGAAAATATTCAGGAAGTACTTTTCAAAGTTCTATTAAAAGAACATTTTGACATATTTACATATTAGAAAATTACAGGATTAAAAACGCGACATTAAAGTCATAGCTCATGACTGTGTCATAAAATGTAGCGCATACGCTTGTTGTCGGGTAGGTGATAGGTTTGAATCTTTTATTAATTCCGCGTCATAACTGTAAATTTAAATGGCCCTTACTGCTGCTATGTCAGATGCGCAACATTAGGATGGAGTGTTAAGACTTATAGACAAAGGTCATGGAATCAAAGGGTTGGTTGTCTGTAGTGCGTTTAGCTGCGTATACATTAATTTCAATAACAGGATTAGGTTCAGAGATAAGACTTTATGGTGTATCCCGTCCTCTGGAGGTTATCCAGGTTAAGTTGGTTTATGTGTCAAAATGAAATTATACAAAAATCCAGGAAGTACTTTAAAATATGTATCGAAAATATTACTTTTTCAATATTTGGCTAATTTCTCATAAATACTATTAAAAAAAATATTTTACCTTTTTTCTGTACGTTTGTTTTTACATGATCATATTTAAGTCTGAAAATAAAAAAAAATTCATTTAATTATAATTTATCTTATGATTAGAAAAGCGTTTTATTCAAATAAAAACAATAAGCTTGCATGAAAAGTATTGACTATTGAAATTAAAGATTTGTACATATAATGTTTAAGTTTTTTTTCTAGTATTTAAGTATTTCCTTTTCTGGTCTTCTTCATACTCTTGAAAAATTTTAGGGAACATTGAGATACCACAAACTTCAGCTGTTTCAAATGGATTTTAAAAAGGAAAAATTTAGATAGGGGGTTGATTCAGGGTCATATTTTGGACAAAATAAAGTGATACCTAACTAAAACCAAATATTAATAAAAAATTTAGGAGCAGTATTTTTGAAGTTTGATTTTAAACTTTTAAAACTTGCGTACATTCTCGGTCTCCTAAATGTCTTTCATCTCAACATGTCTCTGAGCAATATGAGTATTTGTAAATGTTCTTATTCATATTATTTCTTGTCCCCATTAGATCTTTGCAGGGAGGAAGAGGACATTGGACTGTCAATTGTACTGGTAACTAAAGTTTATCCAAACTTTTCAACCAATAAAATAATTCTATATAAGAAGTAATTTTGTTTATCGTCATTAGGAGTGAACATAAATTTTTGGTCAACTGTCTTATCCCTTAAGATATCTGAATCTGTAGGATAGCAACATTGAATGCTAAAAACTATTTTGTGCCAAAATTTACGAGTCCGCGGATTTTCTTTACCACATCATACTAAATATGCTGAAATTATTACATAAAGCTACTATGTCAGGCTTATAAATAATAGGTTATGACTGCTTATAAACAGGCAATAACCTTTAACTATCATTTGCTACTTTTAAATAACAAATGCAAATTCTTTTGAATGAATCTTTTTGCCTCAAAAGAATATTTCTAACATTTTAATATAAACGTGTGAAATAGTGATTTAATTTCAAGAACATTTGTCCTGAAGTGCCTACTTGATGCTTGATGTTTAAGGTTACATTGGACAAAGCATGTCTTTTCTTATATGTTTACTTACAACAGAACTACATTACATCATTCAAACAGAATGCATAGGTACATAATATTTATAAATACTAGCGGCTGCTCCCCTAGCCTGAAGGAAGGAAGCAGAAAATAGCCTAAAACCATATCGAGTGCTATGTAAAGCTTCCCTAAATAGGAGAACTAAATCAAATTAGTGGTAAGCGAAGTCTAAACGGACAAGCAAAATATCGGATCTACTGCAGTTCACGGTAAAATATTGCTGGTAACGAAAATTGCCAAAAATCTATGAATTTTAAAGGATGCTAGCTGCCAAACGGCTGAACGTACAGATCATGCCAACACATTGTTTTAAGTGGCATAAGAAGGCCTACAAATAATCTGGAATAGCCATAAATCAATAATGCATATTTATCTCGCAGTGCAGAAAAATGCGCGAAAAAGGCCTATTTTACGCGTTTTTTCTTCAGTGAAGCTTTCCCTGTGCATCATTGGATCTTTGCTATTCCAGATTATTTGTAAGCCTTCTTGTACCGCTTAAAATGGTGTGCGGGTATGATCTGTACGATCAGCCGTTTGGCAGCTAGCAGCCTTTAAAATTCATAGATTTTTGGCAATATTCGTTACCAGCAATATTTTACCGTGAACTGCAGTAGATCCAAAATATCTTTTCTACTCTACATAATAGGATGGTAACACGGCTAATTTTTGTGTACATCTGTCCGTTGGTCTGTCTGTAACAAGATAAATTGGGTTATAGTTGAGTGTTTTATTGATCAAAGCAAAGTATAAAAACAAACGTTATTATGAGTCATCTCAATACTATCTAACAAAGTCAATCAATTCAGCAGCAAATTTTAAAATAAAATCAAATTTTAAAATAATTTTTTTATTAATCAATAATTATACTTTTTCAAGAATCACATGTGATTAAAATACAATTATATTACTAGAAACTATCCTTAAAAGTATGTTTTTTTTACGTAACAAAAACTTTTTTAACTCTAGAATGAGAAAGAATCCTTCTCGATTAAAAAGTAAATATCTACTGAAACACATGGCTGTAAAAAATAAAAGATTGTGTAAGCCTTACGAGAAATTATTGACGGTTTTCCTTAAAGTGCCTGCTTGAACAAAAATGCCCCCCCCCCCCCCCTGTAGTTTATCGTATTTATATGTTTTACTTTAGGACAGGTTAGATTATTTTAGCTTTATTTCAATTTTCATATGAGTGAGGCTGAAAGGAGTGGGGGGGGGGGGGGTTCTGTGCCCGCTAGGCACTTTAAGGGAAAACACCCTAAAAATGTTTAAATATTTAGATTATAGCTTCCATGTGTTTATTGTGAATGCTTATCATAGGCCAACTTTATGACGAGTGTAAAAGTGATGTAGTTGGTCTCCATACGGAACTGACGAAAAATTGTGATTCAAAAAAATGTTTTCAAACATTAATGTAATCATTTAATGACAAAAGATTAAGAATTTGATTCTAATTCAGGATAAAACTTAAAACTGGATGGCCACCAACCACTTTTGAATTACACAACCTTTGGATAAAAGTTCTAACTCTGAAATTTTGCCCATTATTTAGGCAATAACATAAATAAAATACATTTATTTTAATGTACCCAGAAGGAATTAATTCTCCTCCATTCCTATTGGCAATGACTTAATGCTAAAAGACTCACAAAAAGCTAATTCGGCCTAAATAATCAGATGTTTGACTAAAAATATGGCATTTTTTTTATAAAGACCTAAATTAGTTTTATGAATATTGTGTGAGCACCCAACATAATGTTTGTTGTTAGGTTAGCCTCATATTATTATTATTATTAGCAATACAGAGAGAGAAAGAGAGATAGCTTTACTATCACTCACTTTCAACATTTTATTAAAATATAAAGTATTTTGATTAAAAGTGTTTAACTTTATACTTTAAACTGCACATAAATTGACTAGGTATTGAATTCTTTAATAGGAATAAGACTTTTTCATGCAAAATTAAAATATCTTTAAAATAAATTATTGAAAGATTTTATAAAAGTTTTAAACCCAGCATATGTTTAATGTTTATAAAATTTTGGGGACCAGTTAAATTTACAGTCTTAAAATCACCCCAGGGGGGTTTTGACCAATGAGAAATTCCCACTCCCTTCTCCCAAATGATGATTCATATTGCATGATATTTAATAAACCTATAACACTACTAAGAATATAATCTTTCCTGTTCTTATCCGGATTACAAAAATGATAACATAATGTCATCATGTGTGTGTGTGTGTGTGTGTGTGTTAATAACATTATACAATACTTAGAAATGATAATAAATGTCATTTTGGCTAAACAAAATATACATTATTAGCTAGAATATTTTCTTTTAATATTGGGTATGTAAATAATTATTATTTGTTAATAAATAATATTATTTTTCAACAGTACTGTATAATAAATACAACATGCAGTGAAAATAAACAAATATAGAAAAATAATAAAATTTTCCCTAATTATGAATATATTTAAAGTAAACAAACTTAAATAAATTCATATTTTTAATTCAATAACCTTTATTTAAAGTAAGAATTTTTTTACAAGAAATGTGCTTAAGCTTTAGGTAGTAATTTAGAGATTATTTTTTTTGTAATCTACATTTTTAGGTTTTTTGTGTATTTTCTTTCTATGGTTATTTGACCAATTTCCATAGAAATAGACTTAAAACAATAATGCTTACCTAAAACATATCCTTTAGCTTGGTTTGTATAAAAAAAGATGTATAACTTACATTTTAAAAAAGTATCTAAAAATTACCAAAAACAGCTCTTTAAAAAACAAGAAATCATGTCTAAAACTAAAAGATGACAAAGAATAAAAATTCATTCAAGTTTATATGCAATACCCAAGCTTGGTGTAGGCTAGCCAACATTATTTAAGATGGCTTTGTATCTCGTGGGTTAAGAAGGTTAATTTAAGTCTATGAATTTGTTGAGTGTGTGTGTGTGTGTGTGTGTGTAAAATGTAATTGTAACAAATTAGGTGTGGAGAATCCTCTGAAACCACCCACATTCCTGTGCTTCAGAGACTAAGACAGTAGAAGAATGAATAAAAGATGTTAAAAAGAGATAAAGTTTAAATATGTTGTAATACTATCCCATCCAATTCCAAAACCTTCCTATTAAATGATGATTACTATAATACTCAGGTATCTATGCATAATAGATACCTGACCTTACACTTTACAGTTCTAAAAGTAACTTTTTAAAGTGTAATTAAACTCCCCTTTACATTTCCCTTTTCTCTGCTATTCAACCATTACAAAATCAGAGATAAATAGATAATGGAGTTTTTGAAATTGATTTCTTGTCATTGAGACTGAATTGATTCATTTAAGAGTTAGTTAAACTTATCAAATTTAGAAGATTTGTTTTATAACAAAGCCTAGCTTTCTTGCTAATTTACACATATTAGCGTAAATAAAAAGACCTTCTATTTAAGTGGTCTATGGTTTACTGATGATACATGTGTTTTGACAAAGTTAGTATTAATCTTTATTATCATTACTCATATAATATCAGCAGATTTTAAATGACCATTCCCTTTACAGCTAATCTTTGTACATATATAATCCCTTGCTTAACAAAGAGTCATCTCCTTTAAATGGTACATACTACACATTAACTAAATTTTATTTTGAATTTTATTAGGCATTATGCTCAAATAATAACAAAAATGTTTAGTGCCTATTCTCTTTAAAGACAAGACAAATACCTTAATTCCTGGCAACCCATACTCACTCCTCCCCTTTGAATGGTACACATGTCATATAAGATTAAAGGAAATATTTAAATGGTTATCTAAAGGAATTCTAGTCTCTTCAATTATGCTTCACACAATTGAGGAGCAAAGCGTTTAATGAATTATTGTCTGTATGTTAGTAGTGCTGTATATTAAACCAATATGAGTAAAAGAATTACCAAATTAAAATAAAACTTCTGGTCAGAGCTGTTATAAAAGTTATCAAATATTATATTCAGTGGTAAAAAATCTGGTAGGGGACATTGGACTGGTACCAAAATTTTAATAACTACGTTATCTTATTCGTTAGCTCAAAAACTTTGGGTACTTTTATTGCTTTTTGATTGGTTGGTTTGAAACTAGTAATGCACAATCTATTCAATTTAATTTACAGTTTTTCATTGTACGTCATTACTTGGGGTGTATATTGTCTTCTCCCTTAAGATTGTGAGTGAAATATGAGAAAATTAGTGGAGGAAGAGGCTATCAAACACCCCACCAAAAATCATGTGCACTGCACACCCTTGAAAAGCATGAATATTGAATATTGATCTGTTTGTTTAGTAATGTAAACATTTAATAAAATGCATTTCTTGAAAACAAATCAATACATGTGAGTGTTGTGTATCTATGTATGTGTGTGTTTGTGTATGTATGTGTAAGCAGGTAAAAAGATACACAACGTAAAATGTAGAAATAATAGAAGTTTTTTTTTTAAATATTAAAAATATCTTTGGTAGAATATGAAAGAAAAATTTATGAATACAAACCATAATAATAATTCAAACTTTTAAAAACAATCAAATAGATTAAAAATTCCAATAAACTCTGTAGATTTTTTGAAGCACAGCCATTAATATTTTAAAAATTTTAATAAATGTAAATATTTTTAATATTCCTATTTTGTAACATTCTCTGATGTAAGTTCTAGCAGACAGATAATAACACTTTAGGAACAGAGTAGCTGCGCTACGAAAAAAAACAATAAAAAACCCAAAATTTTGGCTCATCTAAATTACCCTTTTTGTCCAAAATTTATGTACATACCACATTTCTATATAAAATAAACTTCCTATTTGGACTTTCTGTAAATTTTGGGATGTTCATCCAATTACTCTAAAGAAAATACTACAAATAGATGCTTTGATGAAGTATTGATAAATTTTTATGTAAATAACCCTGTGCCCCGAGCCAGAGAAAGTGTAAGATAATTATGCAACAACAATTATCTTTCTTGGTGTGACAATATAAATTTATGCTGCTGTAGTAATAAAACTACGGCAAAGATGTGACACCAAATTTTGTTGCTGTCATCATTGTGTATAGAAACAGAGTGGATGAATAGAACACTCTTGTAAGCTTCAGAGATGAAGGAATCATTAAATAAGTATTTGGAAACAAGAAAATGTCTAAAAAATGCAAAATAGAAAAAGGAGTTATTAACTAAAATTATCAGCATTTTTAACATTTATAAAAAAAAAGATAAATATACTATAATATATGTAATTTTAATAACTTTTTCAAAATCGTCTCCACTAAATTATAAGAGGAAGAGTCAGTGAGTCATATAGTAAGTGAGGGATGAGAAAAGTTAAGTCAAGTTTTTTTTATAATAGGTGATGTATTATCAATCATATGCTATTGTATAATACTTTAAATCTTCAAAAAACATAAAACTCCTAGTCCAATTCCCTGTTTAGTTCTAGACATTTTTAATTTTTAAATCCATGAATTATTCCTATATTCGTGAATGTATGTAGTACCCATTGTTAAATCTCTCAATATGAGGTGTAGCTGCAGGCTTAAAGGAATAGTTAATTCCAGTGTGGCTTCCAATCCGATTCATTTCCGCTGGATTAGAACTGGTTCTGAGACACACTGAAATATCATGTATCGAATTTTATAATGGAGAATTTTCCACAAAAAAAAAAAAAAAAGATAATTTCGGCAAAACTGGAATTAATGTTATAATTGTTCATAATACGATGCGATATAGAACTATTACCATATTTTCCTAACAGAAGGGGATTTCTTACAAATTGCGTCAGACCAGCCAATGGCATAGGAAAGTTTTTTACTTATTACTTTAATTCAACGGGTGTTTATAACTAAAATCTGACACAACTAAGGATTCATTTTTATTTGAATTCTGATTAAATCATATGCGCAATTTAATAGAAACTTTATAAAATATGCCCTATCCTTTTTTAAAAAAGTAAACTAAAGTTTGTCTGTGTGTGTATCTGTGTGTCTGTACCGAAGGATCTCGCTAACCGCTGAACCGATTGGGTTCTCCTTAACAGGGTAGATTCTCATATGTCCCGGAAAGGTTTATAACTATTTTGGGGGAGGGTACCACCACCCTCCCTAGAGAAATTAAATTTTTAAAAAATTTACCATTTTTAGAAAGAGAGTTCAACGAAAAATAAACGTCAAACTTAATTTTTTTTTTACTTTTTCTTCTAAAATCTAAAATAAGAAATTATTAAATTCGACTCTCTCCTCCTCAAGTGCCCCTAGAGGCCTCTAGGGGCGTAGCCGCTAGTTTTTAAAAAAGTAATATTTCAAATATTACATTTATGAAAAGCAATTACAGCTACATTTTAACTAAAAATTATTTTGAATTATTCTTTTGTCAATTAAATTTATATTGCTTTTGATAAAAGGATCAAATGGCTTTAGACAAGGATAACTACATTAATAAGCAGCGAAACTCAAATCACGGATGGACGTACAGCCATGTAAGTTGTGACATGTTCAAAATAATAGAAAATCTCGTAACCTTAAACAACCAGCATTCCATCTTAAATAACAGCAAAGAAAACACATTTCCACTTTACCCTAACACTCTGATTTATTCATAAAGAATCAAAAAGAAAATAACTGACCCTTCATTTACAGAAACCTCTAATGATTGTAAAGATTAACTAATCTATTCATAAATTTATTACGGGATATTCTAATGGACAATAAATTAGTTTACATCCCAAATTATAATACCTTTCTGTGGGTAAAAAGTTTGGACTGTGCTAGTTTTTGAAACCAGTCAAAATCTAAGTATTTAACCAAACAATGAGAGAACAAAAGGCCCCCAAAAAGAGAGTATAATTTATAGTCCAATAGCTACTCCCTTCCTTAATCTATTTATCGCATGTCACTTACATTTATAAGTTAAATATCCAATAATAATTAATAATAATTTCTCTTTTTACTTTTAGGTAAACAAAACAAAAACATAAAAATATGGAATCTTTTTTATGACAAATCTAAATATTTTTATATCCCTTTTAAGATTAAATTATTGGTTAAAAAGTGTGTACGCTTGTTTCTAGCAATCAATAAGAATACCCAAAGCTTTTAAACCAACGAATAAGATTATGTGGTAAAAAATGTAAAATTACATTGGGGGAGGGGACATTGAATTTCCTGGAAACTAGGAACTAACTTGTTTTAATTGAAATGTCCAATTTTTTGCATTTGTTTTCCACCAAAATATAGGAGGGGAAAGGTTAAATGGGGAACAGACCAGGAAGGAACTAGGCCATGTCCTAAATAGGCATCCCATCAATTCCCCGCAAAAGGACTCTTTTTTTAGCAGCGTAGCTGCTCTATAACTTGGTTGTGTCCGTCTGTTTAACAGTAAACCACTGTTATCAAAATGGCTAAGCTATCAGTTTGTTTTTAATTTTTGTTTCACAATATGAAATTTTTGCTGTGCTACTTATGGATACACTTTTCCTGCATATTAAAGGATCAATTAGTTGGTCTAAAGCTATCAAAAACACAAAACTAAAAGAAGAAACTTCTACAACCCTACATTATGTCCTAATCATTCAACAAATTGCCCATTTATTTTTTTGCCATTGCGATTCTTGCAAAAAAATATAACAATGTAATATAACGGAAGTGATAAGTCACTGCAAAATTTTATTAAACCCAAGTCTTTATATATTTTACTAGCGGCTGCGCCCCTAGCATCTAGGGGCTCTATATCAAAGGAATAGAGAAGGGCAGAAAAATAGCCTAAAACCATACCTACCCAGACTTTTTATAAAAAATAAAATAGCCTAAAACCATGCCGAGACCTATAAGTGGCTTCATTTTAAAGGAGGACCATATTGGTTCAGCGGTTAGCGAGATCCTTCGCTACAAACAAAAAAGCTTACTACTTTATATATTAGGATAAATAAACAGAAAATGTTCATTATAAAATTAAAGTTATTGCTCATATTTACTTTTATCAGGAAAATGAAAACTATTTTACAGAATTATTTAATTAAAGCAACGCTTTTCTGCACATTTGGTAGTTTATTAGGAAATGTGTTCATAGATTAAAAACCTTACATTTATATTCTTGCTAAACGAGGTACACTGTTATAGATAAAGTTCAATAATTTTAGTAGCGGGGCTACTCAAATGCTCAATATATTGTCCATCTCAATACGCCTATTACCAAATCTGAAAACTGTGATTAATTTGTCTATTTTATCTTTTGCGTTGTTCGTTCTGTTAGTTCATTATGTATTGGTATTTCATATTTGTATGTGGATATACAAAAAAAGGCTAATAATATTTTGTTCTTAATTCTACATTTCATGAATTTTACATAGGTATGCATCGCTAATTATGGCTGTAATCATCCTTGTTATTACTTTATTGTCATATTTTTATAGAACTAGATTATGAATCAAAAACAAAATCCCTATAAAAAGTCCAATGCTTTAAATGGGTACATAAAATATGTAAATTACATTTCTAGAATTTTAAGCAATCATGATTTTTGAAATAGTATTACGTTTCTTAATACTAGAAGTACAGTTAATCTATACTAGTTAATTTTAGTTGGTTAATCTAGTTAGTCCGTCTGATATATATTGAGCTTTGCTTGTTTTTATCCTTGTTATAAGAATGAGCATATCTCTCTGCCTATAATATGTTAGGCATAACTATTGTTGTACTACTATATTTAGATTTAATACTAAATAATCTCCATAATATTATTCTAATTTCTACTTAAATGGAACTACTAGTAAATAAGATTGAGATGCATAATAACAAATCATAAACTATTACTAGCGGATGCGCCCATAACATCTAGAGGGATTGTTTTGAAAAATAGCCATAAACCTTCCCAAAGACAAAACAAAATAGTCTAAAACTATCCCGGGATTTAGGTTTTACTTCCCTGATATAGAAAACTGAAATGTTTAGGTAATTCGTGAGATCTTAACAGACAAACAAAGAACCTTTCTACTTTGTATTATACAATGGTTGTTAAAATAGTTAAAACGACGAAAATAAAATGTTTATGAAAAAAGAATTGACTACAATATAATATAATCATAGCTTCCTTCCATGAAGATTTTAAAAAATGGTATTTAAACGTAATTGATTTGTAAAAGAAGTTTTAAAGCTTAAAAAAATTTAAAAAAACATTGTTAAATATGAAACTATAATATTTTTTGTCACTATAACAAGCACAAACAAAGCTACCCAATAAGATTTTTAAAATTAATTTTTCTAGTTCTTCAAAAACTAGAAAAAAGTATTTTTTTTGGTTTTCTTTAAACTTATATGAAAGCATTGGAAAAATAATTAAAAATTTTGATAATAAATGACCTATATGACGGCTCTGAACTCCTAGTGTACAAGCCATAAAGCCTAATATTGAAAATTCCAAAATGAATTTAATTACCATGGCATGACAGTTATAGTGGTCCTAAAAAGCGCCCCTCTAATCACAAGAAAGAACCAGGGCCGCCCTTAATTTGCATAAATTTTGGGCGGACCTTCTATTATATATCTTTTAAAAAGATATATTAGTTTTTTTAAAGCATGTACAATGAATTTTTAAGCTTTTACACTTAATTATCACGTAATGAATAGAATTTAAGTTTGTGTAAATTATTTAAAGATTGCACTGCTTACTTTGTTTAGTAGACTGTTTAATCATCCACTCACTAATTAAACAAATATAAAGAGACACTCTTGGGGTTACACAAATAATTAAATTAAAACTTTAACTTACTTAATAAAGGGTTTAATTAACCTGATTATAAAGTCACTAATTTCAAACATAAAAAGTGTAATTATAAGGCAGCAAAAAGTGTAAACACAGATGATAGATATGGGGGGTTTGCCTTAGCTCACTATTTACAGCATATTTACAAAACACTACTGGTGGGGATAAAAAGAGGCAATTATTTATTATATGTTTACTGTATGTGTGTGTGTAGGGCACATGACAAGGTAGGCATGAAGAAGGGGGGAGGGAGGGAGGCAGGGGGAGTGCATAGAAGCTGCCTGTTCACCAGTCCCTCTCCAACCAGGGCTCCCAGATTTGAAAATGGGCCTGCACCACTAGGAGCTCCAAAATGCACCCTTTTACATATAAAATGCACCACCTTTTGTAAATTTTTGGGGGAGGGGAAAGGAAAAGGGGAAGGGGGAAAGATAAAATGTGGAGGGGTGAGGGGGATTTTAGCTCTGCTTAATTCTACATTCTCTGATGGCAAGGAAGGGGAAGTGGGGAGAAAGAGGGAAGTTAATTGTTGTTGATGATATTGAGAAGGTTCTGTGTATGTACTTGTATCATATATCTACCCCTTACCCCTAAAGGAGGCTAGGAGGGAAAATTTTTTCATGGAATTTGGCCCCTAACTTAACAACCGTCACACTGAAAAATGCTTTTTAACACGGTTTTGTCAGTTTTTTTTTAAATGCACCACCTTTTCCATTATTTTTCAAAAATGCACTACTTTTTAAAGGGGTGCATTTAAATTTTTGTTTAGCACTACCACAGTTTTCAAATGCACTACCTTTTGTAAAAAGTAGTGCCCAAATGCACTACTCTGGGAGCCCTGTCTCCAACTACTGGATATATAAACTATGAAACTATGCTGCCAACACATTTACAATTGTGGACAAGAAAATGCTATATTAGACCACTTTCATTGTACATGTACATATACAGATGCAAAAAGTGGATAAATCAACATAGGCCTCACATTTCTTTTGTTAGAACAGTTGGACAATAATGAAAGTTTTGTTTTTATAAGTCAACAATAAAGGGGACTGTGCACGAGAAAGAGCAAGTGATGTTAAGCACCTTCCAGCATGCGCATTTAAGTGAAAATGGTGAAACAAGGATGACAACATCCATAAAAGCAAAGCCCTGAAACGGTAGGACAAACAGACATTAACACTTGAATAGTGTCAAAACTGAAAATTCAGAATATAAATGAATAAGAGTCAAAGCAAAATTGTGAGTAAATTTGTTGAAAAACTTCTTGATAAAGGATAATGTTTATGGACATACTTACATTTTTAGGACTTGATTATAGAGTTGCTTTGCTTAAAATATTGTACTTTGTTGTCCTAGGAATCAGTATACCAAAAATCAGAACAATCAGATAATTAGATCACATAAAAATTTGTTGTTGAAAATGTAAAAAATCAACATGTTTAAAATGGACGAACGGACATTCTGGTAATAATTATAGAGTTGCTACGCTTTCTAAATCGTACCTAACTACTACAGGAATCACCATGCAAAATTTGAAATTGATAGGACAATTCTAACATGTCTAAATTAATGAAAAAAGCTATCCATCTAAGACGTATGGACAGACCGACCCTAATTATAGAAAAGCTATGCTTTTCAAAACTATATTGTATAACAAATCTTAAATTTTGAAAAGGGATACCTAGTTGGTTTGGAAATGAAAATTCTGGTTTCTAGTAAAAATTGTTACAATATTATGCACTAGCAGCTACGCCCCTAGAGGCTCTGGGATGCTTGAGGAGGTGGAGTTGAATCCTAAAACTTATTTTAAAAAATTATAAAACATGGGGGAAGGGGTGGATTTTTTTCTAGGAGTGATTTCTCTTGGGAGGGTGATGGTACCCTCCACCAAAATAGTTATAAGCCTTCCGGGGACCTATGAGAAGCTACCCCAGTCAAACATGCATCATTTCTCCAAACAATTAAATGAAATCAGTATATGCCAGAAAGATGACAGGAATGTTTTTTTCATGAAAAAAATGAAAAGTAAATGACCAGCATTTATTTTTCATTTTTGTAATTTTCTGGAAAATGACCCGGCATTAAATTTTCATGTTTGACTTTTTCCAAATTATGCCAAGAATCTTCATATCATTAAGAGATGAAAAATAAATGCTGGTCATTTCCTTTTCATTTTTTCATGAAAAAAACATTCCTGTCATCTTTTTTTCATCTAAATGCCTTTCATTTAATTTTCATGCCTTCCTTTTTTTCTAAATTACATGGTTAGAAAAAATCCTGCTAGAGGTCTCAAATTTTAATTTTAAAAGTGGAAAAAGTTAAGTAAAAATAAATTTAATTAAAATTGAGTAGGTAATTATTATGTTATAAGAAAATATGCCAAAAATATTTTTGAACATGTAAGGAATTTTTTTCATTCATTTAGAAGAAAGAAATCTTATTTGAATATTACAATTTCAATTAGTCATATAAATGTTTAAATTCAGTGTCTACTACAACACATTACTTATTTTAGTAATATCTTTGGCCATTATACTTAGGAACATGTGGCAAGTCCTTGAATGCTTCTTTAAATTTTATATTATTTCCGTGAAATGATGACCTGCCATGTAAATTTCATTTCTCTAAAAACATGACTGTCATTTAAAAGTCAGGTCTCCACAAAAATGACTATCATTTAAAATTCATTTCTATAATCATTGAAAACGGTGCCATTTTAGAAGGGAGTTGATACTGAAATATCCCTGACTTTCATTTTTCTGGCATGATGATTTTAAATGAATAGATTAGAGAAAAAGATGAAAATAAAATGATTTGAAATGAAATGTTAGCTGGCCTGGGACCCAGTTAGGGAGAACCCGATCGGTTCAGCAGTTAGCAAGATCCTACAGGACAGACAAAAAAGGTTATTACTTTATATAATAGGATAAAATAGTATGGTCCTTAGCTCCGCCACCAGCATCTAGGGACACTGCATTTCAAGACTTATATATAAAAAATAAATAGCCTTTAACTATTCCAGGACCATTGTGATTATCAAAATCTTAACCTACAGACAAAAAAACATTAATACTTTATTTAATAGGATGTGAAAAGATATTTAGTATAATAGACAACTGATGCTGGTGAATTCATAAAACTTAACATTTGCCATCAAAGATGTTTTAATTTGGTCTCAGACATATTTGATAGTGTGGCAACTGTTGAATTAACTAGAGCCGAGCGAGTTAACTTGCTCTACTCTCCATCACTATTCACTACCTTCCCGTAAATCAACTTCCCCGTCCACGACACGGTAACAACCCCCCTCCTTCTCACCTTTCCTCTATATTTTACCCCTTTTCCGTTCTTTTTCTCTATTTTTTTCTATGAAGCAACTAAATACTCCACGTAAATGCCTTGGACCCATACCCTTTTTTCCGGCTCTAAATTTAAAGTATATACATTAGAGAACCTCAGAATATGGCCATGTTCCGAGTATATAAACTAGACAAGAACATTGTAGGCTGGTAAGGAGTGGACATTGGACTATACATTGTGCGTGCTGGTACACGAAGTTACATAAAACAAAAAAAATAGTGACTTGATTGGTTGTTAAAACTTGAAGTTTCCACAAACTATTGCACCAATAATTTAAAAATAATAAATGGCAAATATATTTAATATCATTGGAATTATAAAATGTAACAACACTCTATCGTCCATTGTCTTATCCCTTCAGACCCGTGATTTTATTCAAGTCTTTGAAAATGCGTGGACCTTTTTTCAAGAACAATCGGGAGAGTATACCAAGTTGGACAATTTTATTATGCACGACTGGTTTCTGTACTCGAGTAAGATTAATTTCTGTGGTACCCTAGTGCACATACACACTGCCTTACAGTTAACATACATTTATCCTTTCAGTCCTTATCAACTCTCTCTCTCTCTCTCGCTCTCTTTCTTTGATTAACAGGTGGGAATGGAAAGCAAAGCAACTTATAATTGCGGAGCCGCTTCATGCCGATAAAACTGAATGAATCAGAATTACCTACCCTTCCTTCCTATTTATTTGCCATTTACATAGAGAAAGAAACAAGCATTTCGGTATTGGGGGGGGTGGGGGCCGAGGGATATTTAAAAATACGGAACTTGACCCAACCCCATGATCATCCCTCCTCTGATTGTGTCCTGTATGGAAAGTGTGACAATTACTGAAAGGGAAAGTGTCATTTAACTTCCTGGGGATTAAGACTTTGTTTTTAAGGCGGAAGTCTAAGGAACGAAGCATCTCTATACTAGTTTACTATTTTTACATCCTACTTAATAAAAGCAACGCTTGACAAAACTGACGGTCAGACAAACGAACAATGAAATATGTATGGGAACAAAACATTAAATCTAAAATTATCTATTTGAACTGAATTCCAAATAAATAAGAAAATTACATCGTAATGAATAAGAATGGATGTAGAATATATTATGACAGCTACTTAACTTTATTTGAGAATAAGAATCTGGTGTAAGATCCTAGTATTAATATATCCACGGGAATAAGCTTCCAAAAATTAAACAACAAAGCAACATCCAAAAGAAGCCAAGCTCTTGAATGTAAGATTAAAAACAATACAGCAAATGAAATTAAATAGGGTGCATAACAGACAGACAGATAGTACATAGTAAATAATGTTGCTCGGGGGTCATACGACACACAAAATTTAAGAAGTTTATCTTTGACAATACTTAAAAAAATGAGAAACGATAAACCGACGGACAATATGGGTTATGGAGTAAACGGGCTTTGGTCAGTAAAATTTTCGCAAAAAATTAAGCCTTCTATATTAATCATGTAGTCTAGAAATCAGGAAAATCAGCGTTGTGGAGCTGGAGCCGCAATATTTTTCCGGAGGTGGTATTTTCAGAGGCGGCTCTGCGGAGCCGCAACAAAATCAAACGGCTCCACATCACTAAGGAAAATTGGTATTATCCTCTTAGTAATTTCTTTTTCAATTTTGAAAATTTGAGTACATCCCCCCCCCCCCCCCCCGACAGCGAACTATGAACTCTGGCCACAGCGCTCGGCTCCCTAGCCGCAGCGCTCAGCCCCCTTGCCTGCCTAGCCGCAGCGCTCGACTCCCTATCCTAAAACCTAACCTAAAATAGTTGTTCGTCGTTGTCGGGGGGGTACTCAAATTTTCAAAATTGAAAAAAAAAAAAGAGGATAACGGCGAAAAATCTTTTCCTAAAAAGGCAGTCATCTATGTAGAATAGCAGTCGAGTATATAAAATTTTTAGCAAAATGAATTAAATGACCGTCAAAACATTACTGACTAAATAACGGGTAAGTATAAAAGTTTTTGGCGTTCTCCTCAATTTTTTTTTCAATTTTGAAAATTTGACTACCCCCCGACAACGAACAACTATTATAGGTTATATTAGGGGCTAGGGAGCCGAGCGCTGCGGCCAGAGTTGTTTGTTGTCAGGGGGAGGGGGTGAATATACAAATTTTCAAAATTAAAAAAATTTCTAAGAGGATAGATCATTACTGATAGACTGGCGGACCATGTAAATTATATATTGGTTTAAGCAATCTATCTTAAATAACAACCGAAAAAGGGGTAATTTCACAAAAGGCATTTGAACTTAATTTAGTGAACCGCATATTTTTTCCTGGTTAATTGGTTAAACTACATTTATATGGCATATATTTGAAAGAATTTAAAATTTCTACCACGTAGTTTTTAAAATATCAAGACTTCCATTAGCTAGCAAAAAATATGCGGTTCACTAAATTAAGTTCAAATGCATTTCGTGAAACTACCCCTTTACGTTTCCCCATTACCGTATCTAACGAACAGACATTTAAAATTATAGAGTTGCTTCACTACTGCATTTCTATGAAGCCCATCTGACCAAGACTAAAAAGCTTCCTATACTAGTATACACATGGTACATGGTATATAAAATTGGCATATAATCTCAATTTAAGAAGAAGTTGTGGTCCTTTATAGGACCGATATAACATTAAATCTGTAGAAGATTATCTTAAGCTCTTTCTCCTCTGATTCTCCTGGCGAGCTGGATATCCTTGGGCATGATGGTGACCCTCTTGGCATGGATGGCGCACAGGTTGGTGTCCTCAAAGAGACCAACCAGGTAAGCCTCGCTAGCCTCCTGCAGAGCCATGACAGCGCTGGACTGGAATCTGAGGTCAGTCTTGAAGTCCTGGGCAATCTCCCTGACCAGACGCTGGAAGGGAAGCTTGCGGATCAGAAGCTCAGTGGATTTCTGGTAACGTCTGATCTCACGGAGAGCAACGGTACCGGGTCTGTAACGGTGAGGCTTCTTAACGCCGCCGGTTGCGGGAGCTGATTTTCTGGCTGCTTTAGTGGCCAGCTGCTTGCGAGGGGCTTTTCCTCCAGTGGACTTGCGGGCGGTTTGTTTGGTACGAGCCATGATGTGCTGATTAAATTCAACTTGGTAATCCTATTCAATGGTTTAGTTTATATACTGTACCAATCACCTGCCAATTAAAAATAGGCGGAGATTTACATCAATTTATATTAGCTAAAAATGCCGAAAACGTTTAATAAAGGGTTGCGTGTGGGATTTGTAATAAGAGGTCTGTTATGGGCGTTCCCAAAAATAATTAAATCCAGCTTAAATGTTTAAGTAGGTGGAGACTTCAGGTGGTGAAAATGGACTATTTCAAACATATACAAAAAACGTTCTGAAATTTGCAATACAAAAATTAACGATATCAGTTTTCATTTAAAACTGATGTCTTTTTAAAATGAAAAAAGACAACGTTTCTTTCATATACAAACATGTAAATCCCATAGAATATATAGAAATTTTTTAATGCAACAATCTCGTATTCAATGCGTAAATGGCAATTAGAATCCGAATTTTGTTATGAAATTTGGCATGACTAATCATTGGTAGGTCTATTTTCCCAATATCGTACAAAAAAATGGAATTATAACTGCTAACGGCTCAGCCATTAAGCCAATTTTTGGCTATTTTCAGGGCAAATACGTCACAAGCCCATCTACACATAATACTTTTTGCCGCTTCTAGACGTTTTCAACCATTTTTTGCCGGAAGCCGCTGGTACTAGAAATCTAAAAAATTGGCTTTTGGTATCATTTCACATGAGTTAAAGCAAAAATGTTTCAAACAGTTGATTATTACGTAATTTATGATAGATTAATAAGTTGAAAATGCGGAAGAAAATGGCCGAAAATTATGGTAGAAAAAGACGTGAAACAAGGATGACAACATCCATAAGTAGCGAAGTATAAAATCTATTATGAAATAGACAAACAGCCAAAGTGAGTTATAGAGCAGATTATCTGTTATCATAACATGAGAAAAAAGAGAATATCCAAAAACTAAAATCATGAAACCTTAAAAAAACAAGGTTTATGTCTTTGACTATTGTAAAATGAAAACCCACTAAAAAGTTGCATAAATGTAGTCAGAGTACCTAATTATGGTGCATAATGCAGGAAATATTAACAAGGCATGTAAACCTATGAAGGAGCCGAGAAAATCATTTGTATAAAGTAAAAGCGGCTAAAAAGTAGTCCGAACGCTGTGGTTTTATACTTTATTATGCTTCATATTGATGAGAATGATGCCAAGAAGTTTCAGACTTCTATCTTATATGGGGACCGAAAAAATTATGTTTTCCAAAAAACGTTTTAGACAGACTGAACTATCAAATTATAAAATAGCTTCGCTAAAAGTACCTAAACAAACAAATCAGACACGACATACGTTTTTATGCCTTTTGAAAGAAAAAAGGATGAGAAAATTAATCAGTAGCCTTAATGATATTTAAAGAGTAATTCGAATTAGAGTAGCTTCGCTATTAATAACTTAAACAATGATGACAACAGTCATAAGTAGAGAAGCATCCAAAAAATCATTGATTGACAAAAAGTGAAATATGAATCAAATATTCAGTGAGAAGAAAAAGAAAGAAGTGCATAAGAATAAAAGATATTAGGAATGATAATAATCACGAAACCTTCGATACTGGGTGCTTTGCGAGACAAGGTATCCTAAAAAAAATTAGCTAAATAACTTAAATAGAGAATTATACAGAAAATACATGAAAAATATAAATCTTAAATCTATGAACTCAAAAATTCCTTAGAACGACGTGAAATTAAATTCTGATACCAATACTCACAAATATAAAATCGGACCCTAAACACCAAAGATTTAATGAAATCGATAAAAAGTAAAAAACGACTAAAACGATGCTTAAAAGCGGTCGTACATCCAATGTATATAATATACTTAATGTGCTCTACAATACCGCGAATCTTGTAAGTTGTCAAGTGAAATCAAAGTTCTAGCTTTAATAACGGATGCGTTAATATCATTTCCTCCATTGCGTAACTGACTGACGAATGAACATAGTGAATCATAGAGTAGATTCGCTACTTAATATTACTGCATGTCCTCTCATGTACACTTATGTCTTGCAGTAACACATCCAACTAATTCAATTGGCAGTTTGACATCATATTTTTAAATAGAACGATTGAAAAAATGAAAATAAGATAAATATAGTACCGATATTAATAAGGGAGGGAAGAAGACTGAGCAAAAGTTGATAAACATCTTGTATCTTAATTTGGATTTTCTAAGTTTTTTTTTATTCCCTAGTTAAATCATTACCTATTGTCATAGAAAGGGAGGAGACGGTTGCGCTAAAAATCCGTAAAGATTGTGAGTTTTAAGCTAAAAACAGTAGTAGAACGATAAGAATTTAAGTTAATTTAAATTTTTTGTTTTGTTTATAGTTCTTTTCCATAAGAAATACACATATTTAGTGAATATTACCGTTCTACTACTATTTTTAAGCCCTAAAACGCACACATTTACGGATTTTTAGCGCAACCTACTCCTCCTTTTATTTATATCAAATCATTATATCAAATCAAGTTTATAGGACAAATGTCTTCTATAAATTGAAAGTTGTAAAAAAACAAAGAAAGATAAATATCAAATACACAGTGTTAAGACATTTTTTGATTGGTTGAGGTAAAATCGATATGGCCTTTTAAAAGACATATTAAACGTGCAGATTGATTTTCTGGTTATAGAGTTGCTACACAAAAACTTTACACGTTAATAGTTTATCATCAGAGCTTTTCAATACGGATGGACAATCTCTGAAGTGAGAAAAACTTTGCTTCAAAAACATGTGGAACGTTATGAATAAGGAACAAAATATTAAATGGAAATTTTATTTCGATTAATTATGGAAATAAGTCACGAAACCTGTCATTGGTTTACTTTTTGCAGCAATGTTTTACGTAAAAAAAAAAACAATTACAACACTGTGGGCTAGAATTGAATCAAGACAAAAGTAAGTGCCGAGCCCTGGGACCTATGTATGGTGAAAATAGACATAAAACCATGATGATTCCAGGTAAAATCAAAATATTTCAGCGGGGTCTTTTTGTTTTATTTCAATTTTAAGTTCTGAAAAAAAATTGAAAAAAATTTGAAAATCTTTAATAAAAAACAAACAAAAACTGTTTTTCGAAATTTTTTTTCCCTAAAAGATACAAACAACTTATATACATACTATAAGCTTTAAAAAAATCAAAATTTTCAAATTTAGGACTGCCTTTCCAAGGTTAGAAGAAAAATCCTAACAACGAATTCTAACATATTTCTGATCAACATAGCAATTAAACGTCTTTTGCTAAATCTTTAACATCAAAATTAAATAGCACTTACTAAAGACTTTTTTTCATTTAAACTTATACTTTTTACATTATTTAACTTTTAAGATTGTGTTTTTTTAAAGAAAGGTTGCGTGATTTTTTTTCTCATAATTAATTTATCTTAATATGCTGCATTATAAGTGACTGACATTGTAGGCTGTGATGGCTTAGAAAACTCAATACCAGTTTTGTTAGCCCAGGCCATCGGCCCCTCGGGGCCTACAAAACTAGTTTTAATCTTTTTATTTTTATTTTACTATCTGCTAAAAGCTGTCTATAATCCCATACAATAAATAACTATTAAACATACCAATTAAAGTGAAACAGGGATCTTAAGGGATAAGACAAAGGATGATAAATTGATTACTCCTTCTGTAGATTAATATTATTGGTTAAAAAGTTTGGACTTTGCATGTTTGAACCATCAAATCATTAATCAATTCATAAATTATCAATAAAACATACCAAGACTAATAGTATAAACCAAACAATCAAGATGAAAAATAAAGTTCCCAAAGTTTTTGAACCAATGAATGAGAAAATATTTAAAAAGAACTTTGGGTACCAGCAAATTTTACATTCCAATGTCCCCTTGATCCATATTAAATCTACCATTTCATTAATTGAAGGATTTATTTATCAGTATAATTAATATTAATTTAATTGTAAACAACAAAACAACAGGGAAGAAGGGGACATAAGAACTGTAAAGATTCTTAGAAATAGGAAAAGTTTTCTTTTGTGTGGACACTGCTAGTTTGAACCATCCAATTAAGATTTAATAAAAGACCAGTTAACTAATTAGATAACGTGTCTATAAAAACTTTTGGTACCAGTATAATTTATAGTCACATGCCATACTCGGCGAGGGTGAGGTAATAAAGAGTAGCTCACTTGTGACAGCGGGTCAAGGTATAATATACTTGAGCGTGGAGCTTAATAGCCCTAGTGGCTAAACAAAAGTGTTTCATCCTTCTTCATTACTACTTAGGTCCAAACACTAAGAAACAATGGCTACACAAACAAATAAACAGTCACATTTTTCCTCCCTTCTTGCCGATTTGCATGTATTTATCATGTATAAAATCAATTATTTATCATACATTTGGAGGTAGGGGGCTTTGGACTGTTTATAACACTAGTCTAAAAAGTTCTATAATAATAATTTATTATTCGTTGGCTTATATTTTAGTAAAAATATTTTGTTTTGTTTATTCTAGGTTTTTTAAAAATGAAACTTATATGGAATGTGTCCCAGAAATAGAGAGGACAATTGACTGTTTAATACACTAGTCTCCAAACTTTATAAAGACATTTCTTATTCTTTGACTTAACAACTATGGGTACTTTTGAATAGTTTTGTTTTTGTCTGTTTCCAGGGGAAATTTAATTTGTATAGCAGCTATTCAAGACAGACGGCTGCATTTTTTGTGAAGATTCCCTAAACAATTTACTTTGTATATCAGTCAAGGTCTATAAATATTAAAATTATAAAATACGCAAGAAAGGTTTCAGGATTTAAAGAAATTCTTTTTAAAACTGCTTGTCCATATTCCCATCTCATCCATGTTATTGATGTTGTCATCCTTGTTTCTTTCTTTCAGGGATCTTAAGGGATAAGACAAAGGACAATAAAGTGATACATGTAGATTTCCACAAATTATGACAAGGAAACTAACCATTTCTTATAGTAAAATTATTGTTTGATTATATGTTTGTAAAATATTAGTTTGAAACCATTCCATTAATTTTAGTAAAAGTACACAATTTTTTTGAGCTAACGTGGGTACTGGTGTGATTTACATCCCAATGTCCCCTCCCTCTTATAATTAGCAAAATAAATTTTAAAACGGCATTCTGCTTTTCAAAACAGGATATTTAAATAATTTGTATGATAGAACAAAAGATCCTAAAACTCTAGACAAAAAGTAACAGGATGTCTTTCTGTCTATATATAAGTGTATGTTTAACGAAGGAGGGAGGGAGTGAACTGGACATAGAATTGTAAATCATATCCAAAGTTTTATAAACACATTTTCTCATCCTTTTGATAATTTATGAATTGATTAATGATTTGATGGTTCAAACATGCACAGTCCAAACTTTTTATCCAATAATATTAATCTACAGAAGGAGTAATCAATTTATCATCCTTTGTCTTATCCCTTAAGATCCCTGTTTCACTTTAATTGGTATGTTTAATAGTTATTTATTGTATGGGATTATAGACAGCTTTTAGCAGATAGTAAAATAAAAATAAAAAGATTAAAACTAGTTTTGTAGGCCCCGAGGGGCCGATGGCCTGGGCTAACAAAACTGGTATTGAGTTTTCTAAGCCATCACAGCCTACAATGTCAGTCACTTATAATGCAGCATATTAAGATAAATTAATTATGAGAAAAAAAATCACGCAACCTTTCTTTAAAAAAACACAATCTTAAAAGTTAAATAATGTAAAAAGTATAAGTTTAAATGAAAAAAAGTCTTTAGTAAGTGCTATTTAATTTTGATGTTAAAGATTTAGCAAAAGACGTTTAATTGCTATGTTGATCAGAAATATGTTAGAATTCGTTGTTAGGATTTTTCTTCTAACCTTGGAAAGGCAGTCCTAAATTTGAAAATTTTGATTTTTTTAAAGCTTATAGTATGTATATAAGTTGTTTGTATCTTTTAGGGAAAAAAAATTTTGAAAAACAGTTTTTGTTTGTTTTTTATTAAAGATTTTCAAATTTTTTTCAATTTTTTTTCAGAACTTAAAATTGAAATAAAACAAAAAGACCCCGCTGAAATATTTTGATTTTACCTGGAATCATCATGGTTTTATGTCTATTTTCACCATACATAGGTCCCAGGGCTCGGCACTTACTTTTGTCTTGATTCAATTCTAGCCCACAGTGACAAAAGAAAAACAAATCTATCTTTCAACCGATTTCGCTTCTATCAAGATTGCTTCTCATGAAAACTGATTCATTTTTGAAATGGAAAAAAATCCTATTGTGTAATGACATAAAAATAAAATAAGTTAAATTGAAATGGAGTTTATCTCGTTTTATGATAAAAATGTTTGCCCTTTAAAGGGCGTCAGGTACAATGTAGCATAAAAAATATCAGAAAATGGTTAAGCCTTGGACTTCTCAGATTTCTTGGGTAGAAGAACAGCCTGGATATTGGGTAGAACACCTCCCTGGGCGATGGTCACGCCACTGAGCAGTTTATTTAACTCTTCGTCATTGCGGATGGCGAGCTGAAGATGTCTGGGGATGATTCTGGTCTTCTTGTTATCCCTAGCAGCATTACCAGCCAACTCTAGGACCTCAGCAGCCAGGTATTCCATAACAGCTGCCATGTAGACTGGGGCACCAGCTCCAACACGCTCGGCATAGTTACCCTTTCTCAGCAGACGGTGAATACGGCCGACCGGAAACTGAAGACCGGCACGGCTTGACCTGCTCTTGGCCTTTCCCTTTACCTTGCCTCCTTTTCCACGACCAGACATGATAAGTTGGGTTTAGGTTTTGAAAGTATCAACTTGACTGAAATATAAGCATATATTACAACTATTTATATCCAACAAAAATGGGTGGGTAGTGGTTAGGTGAGCAATTTATGCGAGCTATCTGGTACCTTAATGGATTAGCAACTCCACCCACTAAGTGTGAAAATTCTAAAAGGGGTATTTTCACGAAATACATTTAAGCTTAAAATTTTCAGTCATAGTAATTAAAAAAAAAAATTTAACAATATTTTTAATCATGCAATAGAATGGTAAACATGATTACAGTGGACATACGATCGTTCTAAATACTAAAAAGCTGTTATGTTTCATCCCAGACTAAAGCCTACCAGAGGCGTTCAGAAGGAGGGTTTAATCAACCCATGACAAAATTAATGATGTGAACACCCTCTTCTGACAGTATAATAAAGCCCCTCTTATTATCTCTATTACATCCATCGGTAATTTTGATTTAAGGGGAATGTAAAAATATTTTGGGTGTACGAAACCACCCTGGTAAAACCCTTTGCACGCCACTGATCCTTACTGTTGTGGGAATGATTGTTAGAGTTTCAGACATATTATTCAGCTAATCAAACCGCTCATTTAATAACAGATTAAGACACACTCATTGCCAAAAAAGGGGTAGTTTCATGAAATGCATTTGAACTTAGTGAACCGCATATTATTTCCTAGTTAATGTGTTAAACTACATTTTTATGGCATATATGATATATTTGAAAGAATTTAAATTTTCTACCACGTAGTTTTTAAAATATCAAGACTTGAAATAGTCTTTTTGTGATATATGCAATTTTAAAAGGCGATTTTCAAGTCGTGATATTTTAAAAACTACGTGGTGGAAAATTGAAATTCTTTCAAATATATGCCTTAAAAATGTTGTTTAACTAATTAACCAGGAAAAGATATGCGGTTCACTAAATTGAGTTCAAGTGCATTTCTAAAACTACCCCTTTGCAAATATTTTATACCTTCTTGAACAAAATCAGAAAGTTTTGTAAACATTTTCTGTTAATAAAAATCTGAAAAAAATATGTACATTATTTTTGAAAATCAACAGATATATAAATGGTAGGTTAGTTTTATAGTAATCAGATAACAAACAAAAAATATAAGGTAAAAACAAAATTACTAAGATGTCATATGTAAATAATTGAGTACTGATTTAAGTTTAACAACGATGACAACATCCATAAACGCGAAGCTCTAAAAAGCAGAGGGTAGAACAAAAGAACATTATTAAGTTCCAGGACAAACGCAGGAGTTCCAAACGTCGGAGTGGACAAACGCAGGAGTGTTAAAATATTAATTTAATTTAGTATTTCTATACAGATTAGGTTAGGTTAAGATATGAATATAATTGTACAAATAAGCCCCCAGCAAGGGTTTGACATTTAAAAAACCTATAAGATGGCCTACAATAGGTTAGGTGACCACTCCGAAGTTTGGGACTCCTGTGTTTGTCCTAGGACCAATTAACACTTTTATTATCAGAACCTCATAGACAGAATGTTGAAAAAATATGAATGCAATTGTATATAACTTTGTTGCAAAACTGCGTAAATACAGGATACTAATTGAGGTATTAATTAGATTTTAAGGACTTGATTAAAGAGATGCTTTCCTTAGGAAATATAGTCACAAAAATTAGATGAGCAGGTTAATGATTTCATACAATAATTGCTGTCAAAAAAGTTCAAATCATCTTGTTCAAATGGACATAACTTAAGTATACATAATATATTATACACATGAATGAACATGCAAAGTTTGAAATCATTATGAGAATCAGAGCTATCCGTTACGGATGGACGGACGGGCGTACAGAAAGACATACCGACCTTAATCATAGAAAATCTTAGCTTTTAAATATATAGTAAAAACAAAAATATGTCACATAAAAAATTAACTACGAAAAAAGTCAGTATAAATAAGATGAATAATACTTAAAATATTTCAACGTTTAATCTTCAGTCTAAAAAGTGAAAAAAAATATGCAACTCTGTTAAAGGATCTTGTCCTAAGTTCAACTTTTTTTATCAGTTCAAAAATCGGATATTTTTAAAATAAACATGAAATAGTTAAAACAAGACTTGTCATCATTAAAACTAGGTAATGCATTTTTGAGAATGAATAATATAACTGTCCTTTTGTGTACACAGTACAGACATACAAATCTGGCACTTAGAATGCCTATGGCTATAAAGTACTATCAGATACTTTCAATGTCCATTTAAAAATGGAGGACATCCGTAAAATTTCTTATACACAGAATACAGACACTTTCTACTAATTTGGCAGATACACATACAGTTACTTCATAAATAAACTGAAAATTATATTCTAATGCTTTTAAAGATAAAATAGAACGTAATATCAGATGAAAATCGGATAAAATTTCTTAATCTTTAGGTATGCTTTTTTTCTTCAAGAAAACATGTAATGAGTTTGATTGAAGAAATCTTTTTTTTCGCACATTAAAGTTTTTATTTCCTTCCCGCCTTTTTCTTCTTGACGCATTTGGCTTTGTGGCTGTTCCAATCGAATTTCTGACATTGTTTAGAGCAGTAGAAAACTTTACTGCACGCGCTGCACTTGTTTGTGGCTGATTTCAAGCACCAACACATGTCACAGATATTTGACTCCTTTGGCAAATGCTTTCGTATTTGCTCTGCTATATTAGCAGAATGGCTATCTGTATAGAACTTAAAAAATAAGTTGTTGACTGAGCTTTCATTTTTACTTTCCTCCTCCTTCTTATGTCTGACAAAAAATGCATTCTCACAGCAAGTGGGTGTTGCATTGTAGCGTAGGAGCAAAGACATAATCATGGCACAGTTCTCCTTACCATCTTGGTAAAAATCACACACATATGACAGAATACTCATCCCAAATAACGATGTGAGAAGATTTGGGTCTGCTCCATGTTTCAGCAGTATTTGCATTATTTTTATGCAATCCACTGGGTCCTGTTCGGTGGCATGAAATAATCCCGTGAGTCCGGCAATATCATAAGCATTGGGATCAGCTCCTAGTTCCAGAAGTTTGTTGAGTATCTCAAACTGTCTGTCCTCATTGGCTCCATGGTACATTGCTCGGATTTCTCGCTTTTGCAATGGAGATATCCATCCATTGCGCTCAACTCGAACCATATTACGTCCAATAATAGGAGCCATAATAATGCTGTACTGACCATATCCTTCGCGGCGTTTTAATGTTTTATCAAGCTCTTCTGGCGTTAGATTTTCAATGTGTTGGATAAATTCAGTATAATTGCCAAAAAACATGTGAAAAAATAGTTCACTGTAGTAACCCATCCCGACTGGATTGTACCTGGCGCCTGGAAGGTCAACACCATAGGCTATCAGGTGAGTCCACAGGTTAATTTGTCGAACACCTGACCGCCCTGGCAGCTGCATAACCACAGGATTCTCGTAACCCTCCTTTGGTGGATTTTTTCTCAGCTCTGGTACCAATTTATTTGTCATGTAGGCACACCAACATTCTGAGAGAAAGGAGTCAAGTTGATTTATTTCACCTGCATCCAGATCTTTATAGTCGAGAAATGTGCCAATGCAGAATGGAATCTCGTTGTAGTCTAAAGGTTTGTAGTTTCTTGTAATTTTTGTCAGTTTCATGTATAGTTCTAGGAAAGATTTGACGTCAAAGCATTCGAGCCACATTTCAAATTCCATTTCTGAGGATTACTCTGCGTAATTATGTCCCAGCAAGGCACCTATAAAAGTTTTTTTTAAAGATTAAATAGTACACATCCAAAATTTTCAGATTTAAATCATAGGGAACTATGCACCAACGACCGTGGCCCATCACGTAGCGCATCCGCTCGTCGTTGGGGGGGAGGGATATGTTCGAATTTAAGTCTCAGACTGCGTCATAACTATAGACGTTAAAAATGGTTAAGGGGTGTATATTCTGCACAAGATTTTTTTTTCTTCCCAGACTACAATTTTTTAAATTTTTTTACCTCCTAGTCTTTTCTAGCAAGGAACTTTTTTAGAACTCTTTATTTTATTCATATTATGCTCCCTTCCACATATTTTTTAGTTTTTTTTTCACCAAAGAGAGGAAAAAAATAAAAATAGACATTTTGTGACTGAATATCATCAAATGTTTTGTTGAGTTCAAACGGCTATGACACAAAAGTAAACTTTTTTGATGAAAAATGTTAATTTAGTAAATGGATGGTAACTTTCAGTTTATTTTTATAATTTATAGCATTTGATTATATTTTGGCGTATCATTTTAGTTTTGAACTCAACAAAACATTTGATGATATATCGTCAAAACATGCTTAACATTTTAAAGTTTTAATTACAGAAAACAGTGGTGAAACTTGATTGTTCACCAAAAACCTTTATAATCACTTCTGGAAGGTGCTTAGAATCAATTGCCCTTGTACGTTTATAGTCCCCTTTCAGTAAAATACCTTTGCAAATATTTTGACAACAGATTTCAGATTTTTTTGGCACTTCTTGTTGTCTTTCAATTAGATTAAAACATTTTCTAAAGTCTGAAAAAAAAATATTAGGTAGTTTACATAAAAACCCTTGCCTTTGTGAAATGAAGAAAAAACATACCAAAACTTACATTTTATCCAAATAATAAATTGTGATTACAGTACTCATAAAGGTTTCTTTTGAGAACCCAACTAAAATCAATAAATATAATATATCTTGATGAATATGATGACAGAGGGTGGGGTGACGCTTCGGGTACAAGTCCTCTCCCCATTACCTTTGAAAACACTCATTCATTTTCAATTGCAGTGTAACGCGCTCAATCGCTTAGAGTAACCAACATCCATCATACAACCAACCCTTTGATTGCGTGACCCTTGTCTTAGAAGTCCTAACTGTGCAATGTGCATGGTAATGAGTTGCGCCTGTTTAGGGCCAAAACATCCCCCCCTACTCTAATTATTTGTCAGGCATCTGACATGGCAGTAGTGGGAAACTTTTTTAATGTGTTTAGTTATGACGCAGTGTCGGACCGAGATTCGAACTTAATGTCTCTATTAGCATAACTAACAAACTGACGGGCGGACAGTCACACTTGGGAAGCGTCATTACAGAAGTCCACAAGGCTATAGAAATAACAAGAAAGCATTGAATTTTTTTCTTCAAATTGGTGGAATAAGTGAACACTAGATACCTTTTTTATAAAAAGGCATAAACCTACTTATAATACTTTAATGCCAACATTTACCTGTATACTTTTAGCGAGGATTACAATATCCATAAGTAGCGAAGCACATAAAAAATGGATTAATATACGGACACGGGAATGAATTGACCCTACCCAATGAAGAGAATAAGATATTGATTATATAGTGAGGGAGCCTCCTTTTTCATTATGCTTTCACTAACATTTTAAACATATCACTTAAATAAGTGTGAATATAAAATTTTTAAAAATTTTTCAAAAATATTTCTAAGAGGAGAACGCATATTTTTTTACTTTTTCTTTTAAAATAATAAATTGGGTTATTAAATTCGAATCTTCCCTCCTCAAGTGCCCCTAGGGGCATAGCCGCTAATCCCTGATAAACTAACAACTGGAGTAATTTGCAAAAAAAAATATTTCAATTATTCTTGGGGATAAAATTATTCCTTGAAAAAATGAAGATTTTGAAACCGATAAAAAAATTTGAGGTTATAAAAACATGGGTACCAGAATAATTTCCGTCCTAATAACCTTCTTGTATAGACAATAGACACCTACAAAGGTGAACCCAAAACTTTCCTTTTGTAACAGATGCCTAACCCTTGATGATAATTGAGACATTAATTTCAAACATGGCATGGTGCTCACTGTTACTGTTACAATATAGAAAGCATAGTAACTCAAATATTGGTTAAGATGTTAAACGCGAAGTATCAAGAATTAATTTTTGATTCTTTTCTAATATGAAAAATTTATTAGAATAGGTGAAGACCATAACCCTTCACTATCTATGCATGAAAAGATCTTTGCAGTTTAACTTGATAAACTTACATACACAAATTCCAGGGATACACGGGAAATATTCTCATTGGTAAATATGGTTGGCTCTATAAAGAGCCGTTAATCCTTCGTCTTGGGCAAAATCAAATAACTTAGGCACGTTCTCCACGGATTCTCCTGGCGAGCTGGATGTCCTTGGGCATGATGGTTACTCTCTTGGCGTGGATGGCGCACAGGTTGGTGTCCTCAAAGAGACCAACCAGGTAGGCCTCGCTAGCCTCCTGCAGAGCCATGACAGCGCTGGACTGAAATCTGAGGTCAGTCTTGAAGTCCTGGGCAATCTCCCTGACCAGACGCTGGAAGGGAAGCTTGCGGATCAGAAGCTCAGTGGATTTCTGGTAACGTCTGATCTCACGGAGAGCAACGGTACCGGGCCTGTACCTATGGGGCTTCTTAACTCCACCGGTGGCGGGGGCAGATTTCCTGGCAGCCTTGGTGGCCAGCTGTTTGCGGGGAGCCTTTCCTCCAGTAGATTTACGGGCAGTTTGCTTGGTACGAGCCATGATGAATGATGAAATTCAACTTAACGGTTAACCATAAAATTACTAATTCATTATTTATAGCCCAAACTTAATGATTGTAATTGGTGCAACGGTATGAAGTACGCTACAAAAGGGAAGGTCATTTGATGTATAGGGAAGAAAGAAAGGGAGGGGGAACTCAGTCGGATTGGCGTCGGTGTATAGACATCAATGTTAGGGTGCCTGTGTTGCAAGAGATCAAGTGACGTACAGTCACGGATTACTGTGTCATAGCAGATGTTTGTTTATAATTTGAGGGAAAATTCAAATGATAAAGAAGGCTTACAAACCTGCCAACGTTTTTTCTCAAATCAAGCAAACAATATCCTAAGCGGGCTTTATAATACAATATCCAAATTACAAAGATTACAAATTCAAATGAATGGATAATATAAATATTTAAGTAGTTTATAACTATCAAATCTTTACATAAATGTTCTTTACCCTCTTAATCATGGAAAAATAAACTAATTGCCCTGAATAACAAATTTCTTCGGGTTTATTGAATGAAAATATACAAATCCATAAATCAGACTACATTTAATTAAAAATTTGTAATGTTTATTTTAATTACTTTTAATGGGAAATTACCTTCACAAATCTTTCATTTGATTAGCAACACACAAGTGTTTAAATATAAATATTTAATATGCTGCATAACCATATAAAGAAATGATAATTTAAACTTACTTCGAGTAGAATGATAAAAAAATTTGGGAAGCATTTTCACCAAATATTTTCAAGGGTTTTGATGTAAATTAAAAACTTAAGAAATTAGATTCCATTTTTCCTCTATAACCCTTTCTTTGAGGAACTTTATGTCAGAAAAAAAGGAAAAATGAACAAAAATTTGTTCTAGATATTTGGAATACAAACAGACAACATTTTTTCAACGGTTTTTATAAATTTCCCTCCCTTTTTCTTTTGTATTGTGATAAATATAGAACTTAATCCCTAACAGTCTCTCTTACCAAGCCCCCCCCCCCCCCTACCCAAACACTACTCTATTGTGTGCTTCAAGCATTAATTGTAGTTTAACCTGCGTAGTTGTACTGGATCGTTGAGACTAACATCCAATCAGAGATCGAGGGATCTTTGCGAGTTGACTATAAATATGGCATGTTGGAGTTACTCAAGTCAGTTTCGTTTTTGAAATAAACATAGCAAGATGACCGGCAGAGGCAAAGGTGGAAAAGGACTCGGTAAAGGAGGAGCCAAGAGGCATAGGAAGGTGTTGAGAGATAATATCCAAGGCATTACCAAGCCCGCTATCAGGCGTTTGGCTCGTCGTGGTGGTGTCAAGCGTATCTCTGGTCTCATCTACGAGGAGACTCGTGGTGTTCTTAAGGTTTTCCTTGAGAATGTCATCAGGGATGCTGTTACCTACACTGAACACGCCAAGAGGAAGACTGTCACCGCTATGGATGTTGTCTATGCCCTGAAGAGGCAAGGCCGTACTCTGTACGGATTCGGAGGTTAAACTTACTGCTCATCGGAAACTACAAACGGTCCTATATAGGACCAACCATATCTAACATAAAGAGATTTTAATTTCTAATTTGAACATTCAATAATAACCTAAATCTACCATGTTATAAATACTCTCTAAGCTTTGAAATAACTTATCTTTAAATAAAAACTTTTAATAGTTTGAGCTTAATAGTATAAAATTGTAATAATGCAGTTGGTTTCCTGTGGTAAAAGCTTTGTTCCGAAGTGGTACAAATTGCATAGTATTTTCTAGGCTTGGCAATACTAATCCAAATCCGTTTTTAATAGCGGGTTCGGATTCTTAATTGTAGGCTAAAGTTAGCTTCGAGTTTTACCTTTCAATCCCCAACAATAATTAGAAGAAAAGCTACTGTGAAAAAATGAAAAAACGCAGCTTTAAATTCTTCCCAGTTTACGGTAAAATTAAATCCCTTAATTTATTTTTTTTAAAAGCCTTTTAAAATATTGCTAGAATCCAGAATCCGCTTTATTTATAGAATCCGAACCCGGTCCAAAAATTAGATGGACTGCCAACCCTAGTATTTTCAGAATTTCAATAACCTATTATGAACAAAAACTAAGATTGTTCACTGAACAAATCAAGGATTCGTTACATGCACTCCAATAAACTATCCCTTTCATAAAATAATGTCCAGATCCAAAAGAGTATTTAAGGTCACATTTGTTTTAAGTTCTTATCGCAAGGATTTCAAAATAATTATAAGCATTTCGTATCTAGTGCAGTTCACACTAAATTGTTCCTATGCTCTCCAACGGTTGCCAGCTGCAACGCGGCTGAATGTACATTTTATGCCCACACATCGAAAAGTACGGCACGAGAAGCCTTAAAAATAATCTGAAATAGCCAAGATCCAAAAGTGCACAGGGAAAGCTTTTTCGCTCATTAATATGCGCTGCGAGTTAACTGCATTTTCGAGAAATGGCTATTCCAAATTGCTTGTAGGCATTCTTTTATTGTTCTTCAAACGTAAGTTTCCTCCCTCCATTGTTTAAAGCTGTGTTAACTACTCAAGGAATGATCCTTTACCTAGCTAAATTTTTACCTTATTTTTAATTCGTTTCTACATTTATATTTGTTTTCTAGCAAGGTTTTCATTTTGAAATCTGAAATGTTAACAGTTTAGTTAGTGTTAAAAATAATAGGTATATTGGATGGAAATTCATGATCATTATTAGTAACAGGAGGGGCAAGTTTTGCAGAATCCATTATAAACATCAGGGAGGCAAGGGACATTGGGCTGTTAATTAAGCTGATACTATAACCCCTTTACCTTTTTCGGTAACTCTAAAACTTCGAGTACTTAATCTAAATTTTGACTGGTTAGTTCAAGACTGCCGCTGTCCAAACGTTTCAACCATTAATATAACTGATGCCTTTTTGAAATGAAAAAAAATTGCTATACTTTCGTATATAGACGTACATACTTAAACATGTAAAATAGTTATTTATCGCATCGTATTATAAACAGCTTTCCGCGAATTTTAAAAATGTACAATTATGATATTAAAACCAGTTTTGTTAGCCGCGAACTGCCGAAGGGACATACAAATGACGAGAAAAAATGCATAAAAAGGTTGTATCTATAACATAAATTTAACTTGTTAGAAACAATGGATCTCTTAAAATACTGAGGCATTTCAGGAGAATAGGTCTTGTGGAAGATTCTATTGACCTGAAAATTTTCTTAGTGTCACTTGCTTACGTCCCGAATATGCAGGGGAGGCTAGTAAATATCCTAACACCAAGACATTTTGGTATAAAGCTCTCATATATTTATAGTAAGTTAACTTGTTAATTATAATCCTAAGCTATTCTATGATCTTCAGATTATTAAGTTGATTAGGCTCTACAAACAAAGTGATGCATCTCTATAAACCTAGTCAAAATAATGTGAGGTTTTCAAATTGAAAAACTAAGTGAGTTTTTAAGTTTTACCAATAAAATATGATATCCTAACAATGTCAAACTATTTCCATAGCCTTTATATACAAGATTTAATATAAGACTGTAGGAGCAAGAATCTCAGCAAAGATAAATATGGTTGGTCCTGTATAGGACAGTTTGTTCCTTTGGGTAGATGAGATGGTCGAATTACTTGGAGCTAGTGTACTTGGTGACAGCCTTGGTTCCCTCAGAGACGGCGTGCTTGGCCAACTCTCCGGGCAAAAGAAGCCTGACAGCAGTCTGGATCTCCCTGGAGGTGATGGTGGACCTCTTGTTGTAGTGAGCCAGACGGGAAGCCTCGGCAGCAATGCGCTCAAAGATGTCATTGACAAAAGAGTTCATGATGCTCATGGCCTTGCTAGAGACACCAGTGTCAGGGTGCACCTGCTTCAACACCTTGTAGATGTAGATAGCATAGGACTCCTTCCTTCTCAGCTTTTTCTTCTTCTTGTCTCCCTTGGCAATGGCCTTCTGTGCCTTGCCAGACTTCTTGGCAGCCTTTCCAGAAACTTTGGGGGGCATGTTGATGTAGATTGATAATCTACTTCAAATATGAAATCTCCTTGTATTTATACTCCCTCCGTGTTCTATAACTATGAATTAATACCGCCTTCTTTTCTTAATCCTTATGAAATCTGAGGCAAGGGCAGGTAAAACTTTTCGTTGTCTACAGATATAACATAAGGGGGGGGGGGGGGGGGGGTAATATCACACAATACTATATAATACCGTGCGTCTGTTGTACTGACACGACCAAACAACCCCCCCCCCCGCAAAATATTGCGGTAGAAATGCAATTTTCTATAAAGATAAAGTAGCCTAAGCGAGAACAAACTTAATTAAGTCAAATTAGACAAAATATAATAAAAATGTTTTTAAAAAGCTAAAAGTGAGCATGTTTTAAATGGACGTACATACTTTCTGGTAACGATTATAGAGTTGCTACTCATCCTACATTATTGCAATTTTAACATTTACGATAAGAGCAATCCGTCACTTATGGATGGACGGACGAATAGACTCTAATTATGGAAAAGCTTCAAACAAATTTTAAAGTTTAAATTTTGAAAACGGAATATTTATTTCAATACAATCTAGAAAAATAAGCTTAAAAAAGTTTGTTCTCGCTTTGTCCTAAATTCAAGCTTTGTATGTGGGTACCAGCCGGTACGTAGTTATATCCCTTTAAATTTGAAATGGCTTGGGTTCATATCCGTTTTGTCTTTTTTCTTTTGGCGCCATTGCTACTTTCAAATTGAATCTGTAACAAAGAAATATATGAAATATAAAAAGTTTCAACTGAATTTACAGTTTTAAAAGTTGATTAAACAAGTATTACAACATTCATGAAAGCGAAGCACTGAAACTGAAGAAAAAAGTAACTTTTATCATAGTGTCAGAACGGAATAAGCAGAATATAAATGTACAAATCGAAACAAAATTGAAGGTTTTGTTACAAGATACTGTTCAAGGATATATTACTTACATTTTTAGGACTTGATTATAAGTGCTTTGCTCAAAATATTGTACTATGTTGTCCTAGGAATCAGTATTAAAAAAATCATAAAATAGAATAATTACGTCACTAAAGTTTTTTTTGTAAAATAAATTAAAACTCTGTTTTAAATGGACGAATGGACATTCTGGTAACGATTAGAGTAAATAGGTTTTCTATATCATACCCAATTATTACAAGAATAGCCAAGTTTGAAATCGATAGGACAATTTTAACATGCCTAAATTAATGCATTTTATTTAAGTGTTAGTTGCTTCACCCCTTACAATGTATTGTACAAGGGCACGTGAGGTCAGATAAAAAGCCCAAATTCACCCAATTGCTAAAGCTTCCCGAAAGAAAAAAACCTATTCGAACTAACTATTACAGTGATTTTTAGTTTCCACCAAGAAAAAAGGGGTAAGGAGGGGTAGGAAAATATCATAAAACCATCCCAAGAATAAGTAAGCCTAATACCATCTCGGGACTAATAAAATAAAGATTCTCTGAAATGGAGAACTCCATTGTTTTATTAATTAAATCTTAAGTTAAGACAAAAATCCTTCATACTTTATAGAAAAGGACTGTTATTTCTTGGTTTCCAATTGAAAAATATCAATAACTAGTTTGTAAATAATCAAATGTATGATAAGATTTGTGTATGGATCTTTTCTAAAAACAAAAAGACAACAGTATAAACTTTGGAGAGTTTAGGCTCCTAACATGTTTGAAGTTGGTATTTTTATCATCAATAAAATACCTATTTGTTTTAAAAAATAAAATTCTAAATCTAACAATGAAATACTCATTTACGTTCTTTGTCAAGTTTCCCGGTAAAAGGCAGGTGAAAGCATTGGAGTAGGAGGGAATATTGATAACGACACGAGAAGGGGGGGGGGGGGGGGGAATTTTGCTCCTTCCAACATGGGGTGGGTTGTCAATGTATAGTAGCAATTCAAAGAGATAAAGGGAAGCAAATATTTATATTTTGTTTTCATATTCGGGTAGGGGTATAAATAAAGAAAAAGATAGATCACTTTTCAGTTTCGAATTTTTGTTCCAAACACCTAACAGATCATCATGTCTGGCCGCGGAAAGGGAGGTAAAGTGAAAGGAAAGGCGAAGTCCCGTTCAAGCAGAGCTGGTCTGCAGTTCCCCGTTGGACGTATCCACCGTCTGCTGAGGAAGGGTAACTATGCCGAGCGTGTTGGAGCTGGTGCCCCAGTCTACATGGCAGCTGTCATGGAATACTTGGCCGCTGAGGTCCTTGAGTTGGCTGGTAATGCCGCCAGAGACAACAAGAAGACTAGGATCATCCCCAGACATCTCCAGCTCGCCATCAGAAACGACGAGGAGTTGAACAAGCTTTTGAGCGGTGTCACCATCGCCCAGGGAGGTGTTCTCCCCAACATCCAGGCTGTTCTCCTCCCCAAGAAGTCTGAGAAGACCAAGGCTTAAATTACAATTGACCGGATTACTGACCACTAAACGCCCTTTTCAGGGCAACAAATTTATATCATTGGAAATAATTCTTTCTAACAATCTAGTTTTATAAATTTACAGGAAACTTCTATAAATATGATTAATTTAACTCGCAACTTTATTCCTAAATATCTGATATAATCATTATTCAAAAAGCTCAGGATATACTTATTTTTAATGCTAATACGACCTTACAATGTATGATTTATAAATACTTTCCAAATTTTACCTCTATACTGGAATCATCGTGCCAAAATTTGCAAAAAGTAGGACAAATTGTATCATTTAAAAGTTATCGTTTAAAACTACCAACAACCTTAAATATGGAAATGGATTATAAGAAGCGAAGCAACAAAATAAAATTTATTGATGGGAATACTGATCAAGAGGAAAAACTTACTTTACTTTTTTAATATGTATACTTAAAAGCATGACTGGCAGATCGACGGACAAAGTAAAATACATATTTGATTTTTATTGGTCTTCACAAAAAGTCCTGCCATCTATCTGAGAAAATAACATTTCTCCCATAGACAAAGGTGGATTATAGAGTAGCCACGCTTTTGCTTTTTATCACCAAGCTAGATTTCAATCTTAATTCTGAAAAAGTATATAAAAGATAGAGTAAAACATAAAAATAAGAAAAACATAAATAAATAAAAATTAACTTATTTCATAAACAGCTAAGAGAAAATTTCCATTCGGTTTTTAATTGTTCTTGAAACTGTCAAGAAAAATAACCTGGAGCATCTCATATTATATGATTTTTTAAAAATCACTGTCACATTGTTTAGATACAATCATTTCATTAAATCCAGGGTTGTATAATATATTCTGCCTAAGACTTATTTTTTTCCCTGCTGCAAAATATTTAATTTCCCCCCGCCCTAGTTTTTCCCCCAAGAAAGGGGGAAAATTGAAAAATATTTCTAGTACTCTTCAGTACCCCTGCTCCAATATTTTTCTAAATATGGTGTAAAAGTATTTTAAGCATAAGATGTATCCTCAAAAAATTAGTCAGCTTTAACAAGAACTTACATCTGCAGAGTTGAGAGCTCCGAGCTTCTCAATCTGTCCTAGGCCGACCTCACCAATGTGTTCTCTTCAGGAGGACCATGAACTTGATGAGGCCGTTGGGGATCCTAGATACCAGCTCGAACATGCGGCCGAGACCATCGTCTTTTTCCGCTTTCAACATCAACTAGAACAATATTTGATTTCATAATCGTTAAAGGGGGGCGTAACTGAAGCTTTTTTGATGCAGGGGGGGGGGGGTTTCTCAGGAACCACTTGATGAACTGTGTAAATTTTTTGGACTTAAGCTTTAATGGGTATGAACATCTTATGGTTTCAAAGTCAACCCCCTACCCCCTAGCCCCACGGGGCTCAAACCCCCCCTAAAAATGAACCTAACCTTAATTTTCTTAGAAACCATTTGACCAATAGAGATGATGTCTTAAACTTAAGCTTTTATAGTTATAAACTAACTTCTAGTTTAGAAGTCACCCTTCTGCCGCCAACCTCTAGCCCTCCGGGGCTCCAAAAAACCCTAAAAAAGAACCTAACCTTAATTTTCTCAGTAACCATTTGACCAATAGAGATGATTTCTTTAACTTAAGCTTTTTTGGTTATAAACTAGCTTTTGGTCTAGAAGTTACCCCCGTGCCGCCAACCCCTAGCTCTCCGGGGCTCCAAAAAACCCTAAAAATGAACCTAACCTAATTTTTCTCAGAAACCATTTGACCAATAGAGATGATTTCTGAAACTAAAACTTTTATGCTTATAAACTAACTTCTAGTTTAGAAGTCATCCCCCTGCTGCTAACCCCTAGCCCTCCGGAGCTCCAAAAAACCCTAAAAATGAACCTAACCTTTATTTTCTTAGAAAGCATTTGACCAATAGAGATGATTTCTTAAACTTAGGCTTTTGTGGTTATAAACTAACTTCTAGTTTAGAAGTTACTCCCCTGCCGCCAACCCCTAGCCCTCCGGGGCTCCAAAAAACCCTAAAAATGAACCTAACCTTAATTTTCTTAGAAAACCATTCGACCAATAGAGATGATTTCTTAAACCTAAGCTTTAATGGTTATAATCTAAATTTTGGTTTAGAAGTAACCCCCCTGCCGCCAACCCCTAGCCCTCCGGGGCTCCAAAAAACCCTAAAAATGAACCTAACCTTTATTTTCTCAGAAACCATTTGACCAATAGAGATGATTTCTTATACTTAAGTTTTTACGCTTATAAACTAACTTCTAGTTTTGTAGTTACCCCCCTGCCGCCAACCACTAGACCTCCTGGGCTCAAAAAACCCTAAAAATGAACCTAACCTTAATTTTCTCAGAAACCATTTAACCAATAGAGATGATTTCTTATACTTAAGCTTTTTTGGTTATAAACTAACTTTTAGTATAGAAGTCACCCCCCCCCCTCTATGCCAACCCCTAGCCCTCCAGGGCTCAAAAAACCCTAAAAATTGACCTAACCTTATTTTTTTCAGAAACTATTTAATCAATAGAGATGATTTTTTAAACTTAAGCTTTTATGCTGATAAACTAACTTATAGTTTAGAAGTCACTCCCCTACCGCAAACCCCTAGCCCTCCGGTGCTCAAATAACTCTACAAATGAACCTAACCTTAATTTTCTCAGAAACTATTTGATTAATAGAGAGGATTTCTTAAACTTAAGCTATAATGCTAATAAATTAACTTCTAGTTTAGTTGTCACCTCCCTGCCGCCAATCCCTAGCCCTATGGGGCTCAAAAAACCCTAAAAACTAGCCTAACCTTAATTTTCTCAGAAACCATTTGATTAATAGAGATGATTTCTTAAACTTAAGCTATAATGCTAATAAATTAACTTTAAGATTAGTTGTCACCTCCATGCCGCCAATCTCTAGCCCTATGGGGCTCAAAAAACCCTAAAAACTAGCCTAACCTTAATTTTCTCAGAAACTATTTGATTAATAGAGATGATTTCTTAAACTTAAGCCAGAATGCTAATAAATTAACTTCTAGTTTAGTTGTCACCTCCATGCCGCTAATTCCTAGCCCTATGGGGCTCAAAAACCCTAAAAACTAGCCTAACCTTAATTTTCTCAGAAACCATTTGATCAATAGATATGATTTCTTAAACTTAAGCTTTTATGCTTATAAATTAACTTTTAGTTTAGAAGTCCCCTCTCCTTGGCTTAAAAAAACCCCTAAAAATGAACCTAACCTTAATTTCTCAGAAACCATTTGATCAATAGAGATGATTTTTTGTGTGTATAAACTAATTTTGTGCAGATATTTTGGATATTTCCGTTAATTTATACATATTATAATTGTCCTATTGATTTTAAACTTTGCATGATAATTTCTATAGAAATTAGGTACAATTTTAAAAACGTAGCTACTCTCTAATCATTAACAGAAAGTCCAAATGTCCATTTAAAACATGCTGATTTTTAAAATTAAGGTTAGGTTTATTTCTAGAGGTTTTTTGAGCCCCTGAGGGCTAGAGGTTTGCGGCAGGGGGTTGACTTCTAAACTATAAGTTTGTTTATAAGCATAAAAGCTTAAGTTTAAGAAATCATCTCTCTTGATCAAATAGTTTCTGAGAAAATTAAAGTTAGGTTCATTTTAAGGGTTTTTGAGCCCCGGAGGGCTAAGGGTTGGCGGCAGGGGGGTAACTTCTAAACTAAAAGTAAGTTTATAAGCATAAAAGCATAAGTTTAAGAAATCATCTCTATTGATCAAATAGTTTCTGAGAAAATTAAGGTTAGGTTCATTTGTAGAGTTATTTGAGCCCCGGAGGGCTAGGGGTTTGCGGTAGGAGAGTGACTTCTAAACTATAAGTTAGTTTATCAGCATAAAAGCTTAAGTTTAAAAAATCATCTCTATTGATTAAACAGTTTCTGAAAAAAATAAGGTTAGGTCAATTTTTAGGGTTTTTTGAGCCCTGGAGGGCTAGGGGTTGGCATAGAGGGGGGGGGGGGGGGGTGACTTCTATACTAAAAGTTAGTTTATAACCAAAAATGCTTAAGTATAAGAAATCATCTCTATTGGTTAAATGGTTTCTGAGAAAATTAAGGTTAGGTTCATTTTTAGGGTTTTTTGAGCCCAGGAGGTCTAGTGGTTGGCGGCAGGGGGGTAACTACAAAACTAGAAGTTAGTTTATAAGCGTAAAAACTTAAGTATAAGAAATCATCTCTATTGGTCAAATGGTTTCTGAGAAAATAAAGGTTAGGTTCATTTTTAGGGTTTTTTAGAGCCCCGGAGGGCTAGGGGTTGGCGGCAGGGGGGTTACTTCTAAACCAAAATTTAGTTTATAACCATTAAAGCTTAGGTTTAAGAAATCATCTCTATTGGTCGAATGGTTTCTAAGAAAATTAAGGTTAGGTTCATTTTTAGGGTTTTTTGGAGCCCCGGGGGGCTAGGGGTTGGCGGCAGGGGAGTAACTTCTAAACTAGAAGTTAGTTTATAACCATAAAAGCCTAAGTTTAAGAAATCATCTCTATTGGTCAAATGCTTTCTAAGAAAATAAAGGTTAGGTTCATTTTTAGGGTTTTTTGGAGCCCCGGAGGGCTAGGGGTTAGCAGCAGGGGGGTGACTTCTAAACTAGAAGTTAGTTTATAACCATAAAAGCTTAAGTTTCAGAAATTATCTCTATTGGTCAAATGGTTTCTGAGAAAAAAAAGGTTAGGTTCATTTTTATAGTTTTTTTTGATTCCCGGAGGGCTAGGGGTTGGCGGCAGGGGGGTGACTTCTAAACCAAAATTTAGTTTATAACCATAAAAGTTTAAGTTTAAGAAATCATGATCTCTATTGGTCGAATGGTTTCTGAGAAAATTAAGGTTAGGTTCATTTTTAGGGTTTTTTTGAGCCCCGGAGGGCTAGGGGTTGGCGGCATGGGAGTAAATTTTAAACTAGAAGTTAGTTTATAACCATAAAAGCTTAAGTTTAAGAAATCATCCCTATTGGTCAAATGTTTTCAGAGAAAATTATGGTTAGGTTCATTTTTAGGGGGTTTTTGAGCCCCGGGGGGCTAGGGGGTGGGGGTAAGGGGTTGACTTTGAAACCATAAGATGTTCATACCCATAAAAGCTTAAGTCCAAAAAATTTACACGGTTCATCAAGTGGTTCCTGAGAAACCCCCCCCCCCTGCATCAAAAAAGCTTCAGTTACGTCCCCCTTATTTGGTATGGATATCATAATATCTCGATATCTGCTTGAATGATTAAGAATCATTATATCCCTACCAAGCAAGATTTGTCTATTTTTTTTAAAGATAGCCCTTCCAGTCTTAGACCCCCCTCCCCTCTACTCGGGCCCATATTTTTTTAAATTAACTTCTTTTTAAAAAAATATATTGTGTTCCAATCACCCCTTTTGTAAAGCCATTTGTAAGTCCATAAAATCTATTTTAAAATATTTTCATTACTAACCTGGAATTCATGTTCAAAAGTCTCTAAGTTTTTTCCTATCAGCACCTAAACAACAGAAAATATCAAAAGTAGAACTTTTAAACAAGGATGACAACATCCATGAGTACCGAAGCTCAAATATTATGAATGGATATCGGGGAAAAGAGGGGTGTCAAGTGAAAAAATCAATTCGCGCATCACTTTACAAGTTAGAAAACACTTTTTAGAAACAGTTAACTGTGGAAGCTTTATACTTGAGTGACAGAAGCTGAATAATTACCTAGTCCTATTACGCCATCTGGAACTACGAGCAATCCTCCAAAATTTAGCTACTAGAGCTATTTTTTCAATTGTCTTGCATATTGTGCTACACATTTGAACTGTCATATTTAAATCTGAAATAAAACTAAATTACAAAGGTTTCGTGAAATTGATGTCTTTGATTCTTAGATGAATTTCGAAAAAATAAATATAAACCACATAGAATGTATATATGTTAATTATATGAAACCTCTGCAATCAAACAATTATAAAAATAGAAAAAGGCGGAAGATACATCAGATTTACAAGAGATAAAATATTCTATATAAACTGACACACCCTAAAACAGTGTATATATTAGATTGATAAACTTCTAGAAGGATATTGTATTAATTATCGATTTTGACAATTGACGAAAAAACATTACAAAAAAATTAGGGTAAGGGGGGGGAAATTTCGGTTTTTTTTCGTTTTTTTTGAAAAGAAATGGGGTAAATATTATCATTTTCAAATGAAACCAAGACCAGTAGAAAGCTTACGGAAAGGACTATCAGGTCCTAAAAGGACATTATCCTAGGACTTTTAGAAGTTGGCCGAAATTGACCGCAAAAAAGTTACCGATATTTCCCCACCACCGGGGGAAATATCGGTAATTTTTTTCAACCTAAAAAAAAATCGATGAAAAACGGCCAAACGGCCAGTCGAACATAAATAATCATAATTAGTATAGGTTATAGGGATTATCCACAAAAAGTTTCATAATGATCGGACTATTCCTTCTATGTTAAAAATGAATTTTTTTGAAAGACGCGAATTTTCGATTTTTTTTTCGAAAATTTTTTTTTTAAAAACTTAAAATTAATATAAGAAAAAAACGTATTTTATTACTTTTTAGGCCTGATCCTAAAAAAGCTCACATTGAACTATAGATTTAGCCCAAAAAACATGAAAATTGATTAAAAATTGACCTCAAATTGAATTTGAAGCAAAAGTGTCATCTTTGCAAAAAATCTTGACTACATTTTAACCTTAAAAAAATCGATGAAAAAAGGCCAAACGACCAAACAAGCGTAATAAATCATAATTAGTATAAGTGATTGGGATTAACCACAAAAAAATTCATAAAGATCGGACTATTCCTCCTATGTCAAAAATATTTTTTTTCAAAGGACCAGAAATTTTGATTTTTTCCTCGCAAAATTTTGATTCAAAAAATAAAATTAATTTTTTTTTTTGTTTTTTATCTGTTCTATTCATTTTTAGGCCTAATTCTTTAAAGTCCATATGGAATAATAGATTTGACAAAAGAAAACATGAAAACATGACCTTAAAAGTTGAATTTTAATTTCTTTTGAAATTACCGATTTTTCCCCCGGCGCCAACTTTGGTCATTTTTGAAAAAAATATTAACCCGATTTTAAAGCTCTCAACGGATTTGGAAAAAGCGGGCAATTTCTAGTTCAAAAAGTTTTTCAGATCAGCTCTAGGTCTTACCAATTTTTGTGTAGGTCGATCTTTACACACCTACTAAAAAATTTTTGGAAAAAAAAAATTTTTCGTCCGACTTTGAGACCCAATAAGTACCCTTAATATTCATCTCACAAAAAATTCATTTTATACTTTTTTGTAGGCAATTTAATAAGGAACAAATTTGCTTTTATGTTTTTTTCTGTCATTTGAAAGGAACATGGAGAATAGGGTCATTTAATGAAGGTAGGTCGAAATTACCGAGAATAGCCCCTTACCGAAACTTCCCCCCCCTTACCCTAGATTTTTTAAAAGAATTACCTACATAATAATCAAAATGACTGTTCCATCTGAAACAAGACTAAGAATTGTGCCTATTTATTTTATAACCAAAACAAACTACTATGGGTCAATGCTGGATATTTCGTTGATATTATATATATTAAGCATGGTGGGCCCGTTGATATCAATAGATATTTAATTTAACTAACTGAAGTCGAAATTTTGTTTCGTAACTTAATAGGTATATTTACAACTAGATATAAAAAAAAATTATTTATTGTTTAGAAAATTACATTAAATACTGTATATTTCTGAATATAAAAAGAAGAAAATAACTTGATGAAAACTTACATCCGTTATCAATTTTCATTTTTGATCGAACGGAGGTGTAACGCAACTTCAAAAGCCATGCGTGTGCTGCATCTGAGAGATGTAAATTCTCCGTCATAATTTTCGCGCGTTTTGACATGTGTGCCAAATTTTAAATATAATAATCAAGTTTTTTTGACAGCGCCGCATATGTATCGGAAAGGACGTTTGGATTTGGTTCAGTTAACGACAAGAATTTAATTGCAAAACGGCTGAACGTAAATTTTATGCATGCACTGCACATCGTTATAAGCGTCAAAAGAATTGGCCTTTAAATAATCTGTAATGGTTAAGGTACACTGATACACAGGGAAAGCTTTACTGAAGAAAATAAGCACGTAAAAAGTCTTTTCGCGCATTTATGTGCACTGTTAATCAACTATGCCGATAATACATCCTAAATGATCCTAAACTGAACAAAATTACCCCTTTAGTAAATTAAAACTAGTGGTTGAAACATTTGACACACAACTAAACAAACCAACCAATTATGATTCAGCAAAAGTCCCCTAAGTTGTTAATCAACAATTAAGATGTTTGTATTTTTTTGAAATTATATCTCAAAGTAGAATGAGTTAAATACCTTTGTTGAAATATTAATAATTTATTTTAATTATGGCAACCATGTTCTGCTTGGTGTTTTGCGCAATTGCCGCGTACAATTTTCAGAGACTCTTTAAACTATTTCTGTATTTGTAAACAAAAGCCATATAATTAATTTCTATTGTTAATTAATATAATTTTTGTTTTTTAAGAATTATTGAATGATCAACAAATATTAAAAAAAAATGATATTTTAATATAAATTTTAAATATTTATATTTTTTTACTACGACATGCATGATAAAATACGTAGTTTATATTTTTTGGTGTTACGTACGTACTCACTACTGTAAAGTATTTTCGTCATTTTTTCTAGTAAAATAATACACGTACGTACAACGTTATCTTTTGCAGTAAAAATATTCATTTTGACTTTGTTATCAAGATACCTATTAAGTTCTTTTAACTAACATTCTGTATATCTAAAATATAAAAAAATACTCTATTGCATGGTAAGTAGAATAACTACGTTTTTTGTTAAGAATATGGTCTAGGTCTTGTGTATTTCAGATGATTCCTCTATTAAAAATATCATAACCACGTTAACAAAAATATTCTCGAAAATGTTGGAGTTGACGTCCTCCATTTGGTTGACCTTCCTGTACACGGGAGGGGTCCTCCTAATCATGTTTCTTATGTCAAAACTTCTGTCAGGATCTCAAGAACCTCCTTCTCTTAATATTAGGTATTTTTTTGATTAATCGATTAAAGCAGGGTGTCGAAGCCGTATAATTTTGATGCGGCTCCGGCTCCTACCTTAAAATTAATATATCAATTTTTTTTCATTATTGAATTTGATAAAACAAAATAAATAATATAAAATAGTTTGCTTTTATTTGATTAAAGCTCTATAAAAGTAGAAGGATGTGTGTCTATTTGTTAAGTAACAATAGTTTTTCAGTTTATTATATGGAAATAGACCGTTGCCAAATTATAGTATTACTTTAAAAAATCATTTTTAGCTAATCCGGAGCCGGAGCCGTTTTTAACGAAAAATACGGCTACGAATCCGACTCCACCAAAAATGTTGCTGCTCCCGGCTCCGGATCCGGAACCCTGAATTAAGGTATTTAAAGTATTTAGGTAATTTTTCAATTTTCCTGACTGGGTAAGGAGTAAATATAAATATTTCTTCCATTACAAAATGTACAAAAGTTCTGTATTGGAGATCGACTACACTTTGTATCAAGAAATCAACTTTAAGTACATATGTAGGTTAAGGAATATCTATGGCAATCGATATATAATTATTTGGATGTTGCACCATGTTTTCATGTACTCTAATAAAGTCACAGTGATACTCACATCTGGTTGAAATAATGAATAATGATATCCCCCATCCCCCCACTTTAACCCTTCCTTCCCTCGTTTACTGGATGAACTAACTGACCAATAAATAATGTCCGGCATATTAGCAACCTAAATTGACGACAAATTATACCCTGTTAATATGTCTGTATACACTATATCAATTTCTATGGCACTAGAAGAAACACGTTAAACAATTTATGATTTAAAAAAGAGATATTTGATCTGTACACCGGTGAAAGAATGTAAGTTAATTATCCCTAGAAAATTGAAAGAAATATCTCAATAATTAATATCTTACCTATCAATCTAATTTATCCTCTTTTATATTCAGAGACAACAAAAACGGGCACAGGTGGTCATTGAACAAGTTTGTCATTGATTTTCCTCTTCACTGCAATGCCTGCGAGACTTTTCTATTTACGGCGACAGGTTTGTAAAATATATTCAGGGAAACTTTTTTGAAGAGGGAAAATTTTTTGGCTTTGTTTCATGAGGTTAGATGCGAGATAGCTACCTATATTAATCCTATAATATAAAGTAGTATTTTTTGGTCTGAAGCTAAGATCTCGGAAAATGCTGGTTCGAATTGGTTGTATTGTTTTAGGTAAGCTAAAATATTATGTGGCGGTTTTTAGCTAGTTTCCTGAACTCCACCGTCTTCTTTAGAGTCTAAGGGTTAAAAGAAACTAGTTGAAATAAATAGTAACAATGGTTGATATTTCTTAAGTTCTTTTATATATACCTGTTTTCGTCTTTAAAGTTAGATTATACAATCTATAAATTTTTAGGTCAATGTTGCATAGTGTGTGGAGCTGCAGCCTGTGCCAATAATAAGTGTATTAGAACCGTGGACAGACGGACATCCTGCAAATCTGTTTCCAGGTATGATGGCTGAAGAATTAGTACCCACAGTTTTTATTAACGAGTTCTCTTATCTTTAATTGACTTATAAACTAGCAGCGAACAAATTTTTACCGCCATTAATTCTTATTTTCATAAGAGGTGATATTTATCATTTTTATGGATATACAGTGTGTTTTTTTTTATGAGAACTTTTTTGAAAGCAATTTTACCCCACTTATAGTTATCAGAATTTAATGATTAATGGCTTGTTATCTTCGTTTTTTAATGCAATTAATAGAACATTAAAAAAATATTTCAGTTTTTAATTAAAAAGTAGAGTAAAATCTAAAATTCAAAACTTAGGTGACAACATCAAAATGGTTTTAGCGCATTTTAATGTTCTATTAATTGCATTAAAAAACGAAGAAAATAAGCCATTAATCATTAAATTCTTATAACTATAAGTGGGGTAAAATTGCTTTCAAAAAAAATTCTCATAAAAAAACACACTGTACATCAACTTATCAAATATTGTTATATCCGTTAAGATCACTATATTTTTAATACCCAATAAGCAAAAGTATCTTATTAGAAAATTTTGTACCTAAATTTTTTGGTAGGTAAGTTTTAGCAAATTGATAATTTAAGGGGTTTCAATCCTTGTTCTTACTGACGTGGGTATCTTCATTTTATAAATCTAATCTTTATTTAGATCTCGTTCCGTAGAGGAGGCAGAAGCTAAGCTAAGCGCAGAACGACGACATAGGTAAAGGGAAACTTTCATCATCATATTTCAAAGAGTTTCATTACATTGTCAATTTTTTGTATGTCATAATACTTATTTCTTTGATTAAATTCAAGACATTTTTAACATGAAATTCGAAAACGCTTTTCATAGATTTTTACTATAAATATCTCCATTGAAGCATTTCTTTATAGTTAAAGCTCTCTGAAAATGATTAATCTATTGTCATACTCTGTTTTAGTACTCCTTTATTTCTTGAAAAAAAAAGAAAGATCAAGCTTTTTCCACTTTAAATCTGTAACTACTCTATTTCCTCTCTCTAGGTGGGTATTGGGTAACCTACCCCTTGACTCAATCTGCTACGTGTGCGAGGACCCAGCTGGTGATGGGCCAGGCCTGAAGGACTACCAGTGTATCTGGTGTCAGGAAAGAATCCTTAATTATTTTAAAGAATCTGTTTCTAGTACTGGTAGACTGATGATCAGAGATTTAAAGTTTCTATGATTTTCTTTGTAAAAACCTTCTATTTTAAAAAAAAGTATAGGTATTTTATTATATTATCGCAAAAAAGAGGAATAGTTTATTTGTTCCATTTTTAACAAGATTTATCTCAATTTTTCTTTAGTTTTCTCAGGGATAAGGGATGGGAAACGTAGGAAAATATTATTTTAGGCCTATTTCAAGCCTAGGCCTATTTCTAGCCTAATAAACCAGTTTTGGGATGGCGCAGTGCTTCGTATAAAACGCTAATAAAAAAGCTGTGTGTGTGTGTGTAGATAAAGTATAGAATCAAATTCAGGTAGCTAGTTTAAAGTAAAAAACATAACTTTTAATAAACCTATATATTAATGGCTTTTGTTAAAATGAAGTTTTTTCTCTCCCAAAATGTTTTTATCTTTTACTTTGGTAATTTGAACTGTCAGAAAGCTATCGTTGGGTTTCCCTCAGACAGATTTTAGTTTGTATTATTTGCATTTTTATTAATGAGTAAAAATTTTATTTGAAAATTTCATTGCTAATTAAAATTCAAAATAAAAAAATTAATATGCACTTGGGTAACATTCTATCAAGTATTCTTTAGATACTATTATGTAGTGATATATTTGTACTGTGTTGTATTGTGTATTGTACATATATTAGGGTTAAAGTGTTGTATCAATTCCGTATTAAATTTTTAAAATTCAAAGTACAACATCTAACTTATAAACTACCAAATGAAAATTCGTAGCTACCTCCTTTCCAAAAAATAATCCCGTTATTTTTGTTTTTTCTATATGGCCCTTTTTTAATGTTTAACTCTAAGCAGATTTAATAATTAAGCTAATGTGATCTAACACCATTTATATTTATTTTTTAGTAGCAGACGAAATCATTATTTTTTCAAGAATTGTCTGCTTCTAAAATTTTCGCCAATTGGTGATTGGTTGTTAAAAACAGGCCGATTCTTATTGGTTTAGAGCTATAGCTACTTGGGAGCGTCCGCCAGTTTGATAGTAATTTGTAATAGTTGCAATATCCCTTTAGAATCTAGGCCGGGACCTAATTAATGGCCAGGTTTCCTATCCCTTATCCCTGAGTTTTCTCAATTGCAGTGATGTTTATGTGAAAACACTATTTTAAAAACTTGTAGAAAAAGTATCCTATTCTAAAGAATGCTTAAACTACACCCAAACTTGTAACTTTTGATGATATTGTTAAAATTATCACTTCTTTAACATTCCAATATCTTGTAGTTTACATGCTGATATTTGATTAGGAAGGACCATATGAGTCTCTTCACCAAAATAACAAGGATGTTCTTTACAGAGGAAGGTTCACACCGAGTGTAAACCTGAAAGTCAAGACACAGAGTCTTGTGATTTGGGCAGGTTTAAGCGGAGAGTGGTCCCGCCAGGTTTGTCCGTGTTTAAAAGTAGACCCTGTAGGGATACTACCATCAATTCAATTGAAATGAAATCTTGTAAGATATTTCTTAAAAGATAAGTTGGTTGGGAAGGTAGTTTTCTTTTTGTTACATCTTTTTAAGAATAGTCTATAACGTGTTCAAGGACTTGAAAATAAGAGCCAAATTCAGTTTTTTAAGAACACATAGTCAGACTGAGATGAGATCTACGTGCCAATATACTTTGTTACTTAAAAGGGGAGAGGCGGATGTGCCACTTTTTGAAACCAAAACTAAAAGTCAAAGGAACTCAACTAAAAAAAGAGTTAAAGGTCTGAGATTTTGCATGGCAGTTGCTTTATAGGGTTACAATATGGAACAGTGAAGAAACGGCGGCGCATCCGCCGAAAACCGCCGAGAAATTGCAAAAAAAAATTCGGCGGGAAACGGCGGTTTTCGGCGGTTGCGCCGCCGTTTCTTCACAGTTCCATATTGTACCTCTGTAAAGCAACTGCCATGCAAAATCTCAGACCTGTAACTCTTTTTTTAGTTGAGTTCCTTTGTTGACTTTTAGTTTTGGTTTCAAAAAGTGGCACATCCGCCTCCCCCCTTTGCAATTTACAATGTTAACAAAATCCTTTTAGAGTGAACAATGTATAGTTAGTCTTATATTATTATATTTGATATCCAAACTAAACACAAACAAAATTGAACAGAGTCTGTTGTTGTACGTACTGGACGTACAATCAGAAAAAAAGTTATTAGCTCGCTAGTGTTGCCACCAAAACCAGCTGATTTTGCGCCACTGATTGTGGTCGGAAACCAGAAGTCTGGCAACAGTGATTGTGCCAATATTTTGGCGGCATTTAGACGACAGCTGAATCCTAGCCAGGTAACGTAAGTTGCCCTAGCTTTAGATATATTAACATATTAGATATTTTTGAGATCTTTGAATCAAGGGCTCTTAAGGGATAGGACATTGGACGATAACGGGGGCCATTTTTTCTGCTAAACAGAAAAGAAACAAATCATTCATTTATTCATTCAATAACTTAAAGAAACCAAAACAACAAACTACATAGAAAAAATTTTCAAAACTTTTAGGTTTACAATCTATATAACTAGAACAGGCACTGCAGGCTTCCAGGGGATAGAGGTCAACTAAATACCTATCTTATTCATATACCTATTTAAAGAAGAAGAAAAATAATTGACTCCCAGGTCCCCTCCCACCCTAAGTATCAAACATTATAAAAAATGCATTTATTAATAACCTCTTTTAAAACTCTTCTTATCTAGGTTATAGACCTAGCAGAGGGTCGGATGGAGGAAGTAATGGAATGGTGTCAGTTAGCCGCTCCTGCACAGTGCACCATCCTTGTCTGTGGAGGAGACGGTACTGTTGGCTGGCTGCTCAACACCGCCACCAAGCTGATGCCGACATTGTCCTCGCATGCACAACCGCCGGTGGTCGCCATTTTTCCCTTGGGCACCGGTAATCATTTTCTAAATCATATTTAGTTATATAATCCAATGGAGCCAAAATTTGTTACCTACACGAATAATGTAAAAAAAATAGAGCCCTTATTAAGTCGATCTGCGGTTGTACCCAATTTATGTCATTACCTTAGACGTAAACAAGTGTAAATCAGGCATAAAGCTCAACATGGCTTGGCTACTAAAATACCCACATGTTTTTATTTTAGGAAATGATCTCTCTCGAACTCTTGGTTACGGTTCTGGTTTGGACAGCTCAGAAAATATCTCAGAATTTGTCTCAAAACTTGGTTAGTTTGAATATTTTCCTTTCTAAAGAAAAACTACTATAGATAACTTGACATAGACTTTGGTCTGTTGGACGATAATTAGGTATAGTTGAGTTAATCTTACGTACACCTATATGACTAGGTTAAGTAAACTAATTGGATACTCCACCTATTAATTGTACCACGTTGTCTGAAAGTTCTTACTGTGCAAGTTGCTGCGCCCGACTTTGGGCTAGTAGTAGACAAATTCCCGTCTTACTACAATTAAAATATAAAAGTGGTAGGTTCCATTTTCAACGTCTTTAATATTTATCCTGATATTTTTATATATCTTATATGTTAATTTATTGGCAGCAAAAACTAGACAAAACACTGCATAAATTTTCAAAAAATGAACTTTAATATGTTGGTAATAAATATTTGTTATTTTTTTAGAGAGAGGAAGAGTAGTCAAACTAGACAGATGGAAGGTGGAAGTCGCCCCTAAAAGACATCTCAGAATAAGGTAAAGAATTCAGGGAGGGCAGGACATTGGCGTATCAAATAAACCTCTCTTTACTACTCTTTACCTTTAACATGATAATCTAGTCTTTTCAAGAGCCCGTGTGGAAACCTATATATACTAAGCTGTTTGGGGCTAACCTAACTTACTCAAATGCTATAATGTGCTGAAAGCCAGGGAGGAAGGAGACATTAAACTGTAAATTATACTGATTTTCCAAAGTTTTATAAACCTGTTCTCATATTAGTTGGCATTAAAACTTTGGGGACTTTGATTAAATCTTAATTGCATAGTAAGAACTAGCAGCTAACATCTACAGAGGGGCTATTTGTTACCATAATAGGGGTAGTACATCATTTCATCATCCATTGTCTTAACCCTTTAGGTTCCTGTCAATGAGCTCAATAATTTGTTTTGTTTTTAAAAAGTGCAATCACTCAGCAAAGCAACCATCCTCTATATTCTAGGTTGCCTAAGTCAACCCTGTTTATGAACAACTACCTAAGTATCGGCGTGGACGCCCTGGTGACGTACAACTTCCACAAGGCTAGAGAGTCTCCATTCTACCTCTTCTCTTCCAGAATTATCAACAAGCTTATCTACTTCAGCTACGGTACAAAGGTAATCCGTATAAATAACTTTTTAATTTAGCCTAATTATATTTGTAATCTAAGGAGTAGTTCCATCATAAGTATTTGTACTTGTACCTGAAGACCTAAATAATTTTTCTTGATTTAATATTTTTTTCTAACTCGTGGCAAAGACAGTCTAGGAGTTAATTGAAAAAAATCTAGCAAGGCGTTTCCATGCACTATAACAAAGGTTTTGTAATAAAAGGTCAGTTTTGTAATTCTAATAAGGAAGATCTTTTTCATTAGGGTACAGCCCTTGGATTTAACAAGAAAGCATGACGCTCTTATATTAATAGGGCTATCTTTGATTTAAATGGAAATATTGCTTAGGTATGTATTGAATGTTTGTATTAGGATGTGTTGGAGAGACAATGTCAGAATTTAAATCAGAAGATAAATTTGTACCTGGATGGTCAGAAAATTGATCTTCCTAACATAGGTAGGTAATTTTAGAGTTTGGATATTGTTGTGTTGTTTCCAATAGGTATCTTCTATTAAATAAAGTAGTAAGAGTTTTTTTTTATCTCAATTAACCTACTGAACCGATTGGGGTCTTTTAATTTAAGTTCACTTTACATGGGTCCTGTGATGGTTTTAGGCTATTTCATTTTTTTATTTAAGTCTTGGGAAGGTTTCTAGCCCCTCTTTCACTTCTAATACAAAGCCCATAGATGCTAGGGGCGTAGCTGCTAGCATATTGAAATCAGATGCAATAATAAGAGAATTGCTAAGAATGTTAGAATAAGCTCTACTTCCTTCTGTGTGTGTGTGTGTCTGCAATATAGCTATCCACTTGACCTATAAGGTAGCTTAGCTAGCGTAGCTGCTAGTAAATTTAATAAAAAGTAGCAGGCCCAAATTCCTAATTGTAACCTACTTATTATTATATAACCCTATCAATCGATGCATGGAATCGCCAAACAATGCAGTATACAATATATTTAACTTCTTATTTCACTCAAATATAATTGACTTAATTACCAGGAGTTTTAAACGAAAAGAAACTATTTTATCAAATAAACTTTTTACAGTTGACGTTATAATTTTGTTGTTTAGAATCAGTTGTCGTGTTGAACATACCTTACTGGGGAGCTGGGTGCACTCCCTGGACCCTGGGTAATGGTTCAAAGGTTAGTACACGAATTTGTGGTTAGAGGGGGGGGTAATGCAACCATCTCGTAATCAATGTGTAAATGGCACTTAGAATTTGAATTTCGATCTGAATTTTTTCACAAGTAATCCTTAGTAGGTTTATTTTCCCTAAATCGAACAAAAAGTTGAAAAAAATTTACACATCGATTACGAGATGGTTGCATTACCCCCCCCCCCCCCCTATTTCATTGTAAAATCAACGAGTTATCCTACCTAATTTTTGTTTTCCTTGAGATACATCCTGTAACTTTTATGAAAGGAAGGTGGAAAATGGTTAAGAAAAAAAAGAGAGTTTACGAATTCAATTTATTTTCATATTTCAAGAAATACCATAAAAATATGATTTCTAACTACCCAGCTTATTCCAACAACGAAATTAATTCATAACGTGATTTTTAGCTGTCGTTGGGGAGGGGGTGGGCAACACATAGTAAAATTGACGACCTTTTTTTTATCTGCAACCAAATATTATTTTAGATTTATTTCGCTTGTTGGCTATACCTTATTCCTGAAATCTACTCCAGACAGGATGTGAACCTTTGGGATGAATCGCTGTTAATGCACTTTAAATTTCCAAATTGACAATACTTCAAACATTTCTTGTACATATCAATTGACAGAATATTTTTTAGGCATTTCCCAATGTTCAAGATTACGCGGATAAAAAGTTGGAGGTGTTCTGCATTTATTCAAGTTTCCACATAGCTCAGATGCAGGTCATTGGCGTTTTAATAGTTTAATTTCTATATTTTGTGCTTGAAAATGTAAGATAGCAGTTTTTACTTAGGCCAGGTTATTTATACAAACAATTATAAATACATAAGAAATAGCTTCATATTCAGCAAATTGGCCCATAAAAAAACAGTGGAGGACCAATCCGGCCATATTATTGGATGAGCATTTATTTTTTTGTATTTTATAATTTCATATTTAAATAATCAGCTGTAAATATTAGAATTTCTTAAGATATAACTAGCTTTTGGGAAATAACATCGTCCAAAAAGATTGTTTACAATCGTATTTGAATTGAATTAGTCATAAATATCGCATTTTATTATGAACACCTTGCCATGACTTATTTACTTATATGATTTTTGTTTCATTATTCGTTGAATTATATCAGCTCTTTCTACAGGTTGGTCTGAGTGAGCCGCACCGCGTGGGTCAAGCCGAGACGGTACGGATAGAATTAGAGGGAAGTGTGCCACTGCAGATTGATGGGGAGCCGTGGGAGCAACATCCAGCGGTCATCACGATCACACACAGCAGTCAGGTACAACAGAAACAGCTGTAGATTTATGTAGTTTCCGACACGTGCACATAATTTGTTAATATTGTGCATAAAATACAGAGAAAAGTTTTACATGACCCTGATCACTCTTTTGAAAACTAACCATATTATCTTGTTGGTGGTTTATTAGATCATTCAAGGGGCAGAATTTTAGAACATTTTATTGAAATGTTGAAAAAGGGTTTATATACCACCCTGGATTTTTGATTGGTTTTATATATCCCACCTTTAGAAGTTTGTGTCAATACACCCGCCTTCTCACCTTTACTTCCCATATTGAGCTTTAATGAAGAGTTATAGATAGGTTGGTATAAAGAAAAATAAATAATTTGATCACAATATTATCTCAGTTCTTTAGGAATGCCCCAACCCTGCCTCCCTTCGGTTTATAAACCCTACTATTGCGTGGTTTTAACGTTACCCAAATAAATGAAAACTTAATAAACATGACTTAACCTTGCTTATTCAGTCTAATGGGTGTTTTTTTTTAATAGTTGCAATACCGAAATAAAACATGCTTTGAAAAAATGTAACCTGGGATATTTTTATTTAATTAAGGGTATAATAAACCATTATACTTTTTTAGGTCAATATGCTAAAACTGGAGAAATGAAACATAACTGAAAGATTCATATTCATGGATTGTCAGCCATCGATTTGCTGTAAGTCATTTAGATGCCATAATGGCTGCTTTTAAGCAGTCATATGGCGGTGTCAAGATAGTCAGATCAACCCACAATCCACCCACATTCTATGTTCAACTAAACCAGTGCATTTTCAACTTTATCATATTCAGTTATTTATTGTTGTTGCGAAGTTTAAAATGACTTTGCTGCTCTTGGTTATAACTGTACTTGTTATAGATAATTTTTATTTGTTTCTGTTATTATTTCTTTTTATATAAAGAAAATAAGTATATTTGTCAAAAGAATGATTTATGGAATTTAAAAATAAAAGGTTTTGTAATATACAAAAATATATTTTAAAGTTTCCTATCAAGGCTTATAAAAAAATACAAATGCCTTATTAAAAACTTTCTGCTTATTTTTTTGGACATTTTTGATTATTCTTATATAACTGTAAATTATTAAAGGGTGTGCAAAAAAAAAATGCGGACATTTTTAAAATTGAAATTGTGCGGCTTGTGTTAATAGTAGAAAATTCTTATGCATATCGTTAGAACCGTTATGAACTCTAGTTTTTTGGAAATATAAGAACGGATCCTGTGCTACGTATAGTTAGGGAGCTACGTGGGGAAATGTTCCTATTGCCCAGGGATCGGAAGCCTCACGTAAGCCGCGTGTAAGCCTCAGTGAAATCGTGATTTTATCACTATAAAATTCAGCTGGATGTATAAAACGGCTCTTTAGCAGACAATCCTTCTTTCTGAAATTTTTTTTTCTGCTCACAAGCAGGTTTAAAACTGAGGCTTATGCGCGGCTTACGTGAGGCTTCCGATCCCTGCTATTGCCTTAAAACTTGAATTGCGAGTAAACCAGAAAATTAAAAAAAATATTGAAAAAAAATAAACCTATTTTTAAAGCTTTTTAAATATTTGTATTTATTTGTCATACAAATCTTCTAATTGAATATGAAAAAATCTACTAATATTTGTACTGAAATCATTCTTTTACAATGGATCCTTCAACAAGGTATGAAATAAAAGTTGAGATTTAAACTTTTATGAATAAGTAATGAACTTTCACCACGTAGCTCCCTAACTATACGTAGCACAGGATTCGTTTTTATATTTTCAAAAACTAGAGTTCATAACGGTTCTAACGATATGCATAAGAATTTTCTACTATTAACACAAGCCGTGCAATTTCAATTTTAAAAATGTCCGCATTTTTTTTGCACACTCTTTATTTGTCTGATTTGAGGGACGAAAAATTGATGTAGACTCCCCATTTATGATGCACAAAATTACCTCTTCATTAGATTAAAAGTTTTTGAACCAACCTTCATTATTTAAAAAGACCAAAGTTTTTAAGCCAACTAATGAAAGTTACTTTAGAATCCATTGTCCCCTCCCTCCCCGAATTTTTGTAGTCTTAATTCTGCAAGTCCTATAAACAATATAGAAAATACTATTTAGAATTATTACGTGTTAACAAATATATTTAAAATTGTTCATCACATAATGTAACATTATGTTATTACTTAGATTGTTAATTAAGAATTAATCTGAGGTGAATTCTTTAAAAAACTTTTGCCCCACTAAAATTTTAGTGAGGCAAAATTAAATTTTTAGTTTTTGCCTCACTGGTTTTAGTGGGGCAAAAGTTTTTTAAGAATTCACCTCTGATGTTGGTAAAGATTACTGGAAATTTTATGAAAATTAATTAGGTAATAGCAAACTTTTAAATGTTCGGTTGAGCACTGATAATCTCCCTCCCCACCTTATATATATTTAAAGAAAAAATTGAGACACTGGGGTGTTTTTTTTTCTCTTACCACTCCGGAGGGCCCCAACCCAGTGGGGTTACTTAGTTTTATATAACCTAACTAAAACTATATTAATGAACTGACGAAATTTTACCACCTCAGTCAAATCAGTGCTTAAGAGAGAACTTTGTTTGATAGTGCTATTAATTTTGTTTAAAGAACTTAGTATAAATATAAATATTGTTTAAAAGTTTGTACCTAACTATTCAAAACTATTGTTTTAAGGAAGTTTTCTGCAGATACGGAAAATTTCATGTTTTAATTTCTTTTTTTTTTGCTAGTTGAATTCAATGACCAATAAAAAAGAAACCTATTTATATTTACGTTTCAGAAGATTATTTCTATAACCATGGAAGACATGGTTTTTGTTCATAGTTAAGTTTACAACCATTTTTAATTCCTGTTGAAAGGAATATTCTGAAGTAAAATATGTAAAAAAATGCAACCTATTTTATTTGATGTGATTATTGAAAGCTGTTATGTGTAAATACTTACTTACCAAAGACTGTAAAACTTTGTATCTTTATCCGCAAAATTTTGGGCATTAATAATAGAATTGTAGAAAAGAAAAAACTTAAACACTTTTTAAATTAAAATTAATTTTAACCTAATATTGGAGAGTGGTCTATTTTTTCTTGTATCAGTGTTATAAAGTTATTGATATTATTTAACTTGATTTTGAAATAAAGATTTTTTGAAACTTAGATATATTTTACTCTAATTTAAAAAATAACTTAATGATAACTATTATAAAGTAGAATACCAAAGTTGTGAGTTATTATAGACTTTAAGGTTCGGGCCAAAAACCACAAAAAATGATTTAGCCGTTATACGCCGCCAAAGGCGTGATTTTTGGCGATTTGTGCCTTTTCCGAGGTTTTAATGGACATTTAGGAGGAGAAAGAGTTGTCCAATCAAGTTGATGCTAAAGTACATTTTTGTAGGCAATTGCATTGCACATTGGGGCAAATCAACCAAAAAGGGGATTTAATTATTTAATACCCTTAAAATTCATCTCACAAAAATTTCATTTAATACTTTTTTGTAGGTAATTTAACAACAAACAAATTTGCTTTTATGTTTTTTTCTGTCATTTGAAAGGAACATGGAGATAAAGGTCATTTTATGAAGGTAGATAGAGAATTACCAGATTAACCCCTCCCGAAAATAGCCCCCCCCTTACCCTATCCATCTATCTATCCATCAATCTATCCATTTATCTATCCATATATCTATCCATCTATCTATCCATCTATCTATCCATCTTTCTATCCATCTATCTATCCATCTATCTATCCATCTATCTATCCATCTATCTATCCATCTATCTATCTATCCATCTATCTATCCATCTGTCTATCCATCTATATATCGATCCATCTATCTATCCATCAACTATTCATCTCTTTATCCATCAACTATCAATTTATCCATCCATCAATCTATCCCTCTATCTACCCATCCATCTATCTATCTGTCTATCCATTTACTTATCCATCTATCTATCCATATATCTATTCATCTACCTATTATTATGAAGGTAGATAGAAAATTACCAGATTAACCCCTCCCGAAAATAGTCCCCCCTTACCCTATCCATCTATCTTTCCATCTATCTATCCATCTATCTATCCATCAATCTATCCATCTATCTATCCATATATCTATCCATCTATCTATCCATCTATCTATCCATCTATCTATCCATTTATCTATCCATCTATCTATCCATCTATCTATCCATCTCTCTATCCATCTCTCTATCCATCTATATATCGATCCATCTATCTATCCATCAACTATTCATCTCTTTATCCATCAACTATCAATTTATCCATCCATCAATCTATCCCGCTATCTATCCATCTATCTATCCATCTATCTATCCATCAACTATCTTGAATTTCGTGTTTAAAATGTCTAATTAGGGGTTTTGGTTATCAGAGCAATATGAGAATTTTTTAGTAGCGCAGCTACCCTATCACTAGCTTTTTGGGCCCTTTAAAGTGTAACTAGGTTAATTGTAGTCTGATTTTAGTGTTCAAAGCGTCAAATTTGGGGTCATGGAATTCATTTCAGTAGGAGGGGAGGGGATGGTGTAAATGGGGGTGGATGGGGATCCTTATTTTAGCAAGCTACAAGTTTCACTTTATTTTTATGTTTAATAAATCCATTATAATGTGGGCATGATTAACATAAATTTTTTTAAACTAATATCTATATTTATAATGATATTATGATTCTTGTTTACTGTTTATATGTATACTAGCGGCTTCGCCCCTAGCCTCTAGGGGATTTGCCCCAAGAGGTAATTGAACAAGGATGACAACATCCATGAAAGAAGCGAAGCTCTGAAATGGAAGGACAAACGAACATTAACACTTGTGAAGTGTCAGAACTGAATATTAATGCATGTCTATACAAAATTGTAATTAAAACTGATTAAATACATGTTACTGTTTAAGTACATACTGACGTTTTTAGGACTTGTTTATAGAGATGCTTCGCTTATAACAATAGACGTTATTGAAATAGGAATCAGTATTCAAAAAATCAGATGAATAGGATATTTTTAACATTCAAAACCATTATTTGTTGTCAAAAAAGTAAAAATCAGCTTGTTATAAATGGATGTACGGACTTTCTGGTAACGATTATAGAGTTGTTGTGCTTTCTAAGTCGTACCTAACTGTTGTAGAAATCAGCATGAAAAGTTTGAGATCGATAGGACAATTCTAGCCTGTTTAAGTTAAGTAAAAAAACTAACTGTACCAGACGTACGGACGGACCGACCCTAATTATAGAAATATGAAAAAATTGAGGGGGATTTTTATTTTTGAAAAAGATCTTTAAACAACCACAGGACCAGTAGATATATTCCCTGAAGAGTAGAATTCAATTAGTTTAGTGGTTAGCGAGATCTTAAGGGATGGGCGGACAGACAAACAGACATCAAGCTACTTTGTATTATATATTAACACCTAGGGATCTAAGGAACAAAACAATAACCGATTAATATGTACATCCCCAATATTGATACATATTTAATAAATACATATTTAATAAATTATATTACAAAATTATTTGTCTGTAGATGACAATTAGTGGTTGAAAAGTTTTGACACTCATCAACAACACTTAATGAACCAACCAATAAAAAATCAATTAAATTTCCTGAAGTTCTTATGCTAACGAATATAAAAACGTTATTATAAAACTTTGAAGTTTGGGGACTAGTGTAATTAACAGTCCCCTCCCTTTCTAAATAAAACTGCTGACTTTAAACATGAATACCCTGTAACTACATAATTTAAAAACAAAGCATTACCAATAGACAGACAGATAGACTACTTGCTAATTCAAATTTAGAATGATTATAAGAACCTCACGTTATTTGCATATTAACTTTACCTTTTCGCAGTGAGGTAGGGGACATTGGGCTGTTTATAACACTAGTCCCCAAAGTTTTAAAGTTGTGTGTTCAAACGTTTTAACTACTAACTTTAATCTACAAAAGGGGTAATTTTGTGTATTATCATTGGGGATGTACAACAATTTATTGACCTTTGTCCCCTTTAGATCCCTGATATTTGTAATAATCTATAGAAACGATTATTTAGTTACATTAAAACATCAAACATAAAGAGGTTTAGATTTAGGTTTAGCCCCCCCCCTCTCCTCCCCATCATTTTGTGCAATAGAACTTGAAAATATTTATTATTAACTTTAATTCTAAGTCAGAATAAATATTTCCCAATATGTCTATGTTTCTGTGTCTTTTATTTATTTGAATTATATCTTAAGTTTTGACTTTAAAAGCGCATTTAAACGCCTTTTCTTACAAGCTTTTCGTGCACCCACGTTCAGAAAACGGGCTAAAAACCCCTACGGGGGCGCGGGGGGGTAAATGAGACCAGTACAGGCGATTATGATATGTCTTTGGGTAATCAAATATCGTATTTTTAGTCGGTGGCAACCAGTGAAAACATGTTTCCTCATACTGTCTTCTTAAATATTGATTAAAAAACAAACAAATAAAAACTAAAATCTTGACTTCAACTAGAATTATTTAAGACTAATTTCTTCAATTTGTGTTTTTTTCTTTTATACTGTCAAAATATATGTAATGCATGACTCATCAGAAGTTATTTTGTCTAATTACGTTAATTCTAAGAGATTTTATAGTACTTTTAAAATAGTTGGTGAAACACAAAAAGTATGCCTTTTTCTGTAAGAAAATTTTGTGCATTTCTTGACTTCCATGCATTGAATGCTTACTTAAAAAGCGTATTTTTACGATTCCTTTGAAATCTGATGTACATTGGGTATGATAATACTCATTGAATGTTTAAAACTTGATTTGGGGGTGGTGAATTGTTGCCCCTTGTTGCCCCTATGTGCATTGGCTAAATTTCATGTGAAGTAAAATTTTTTGTACCTCCAACCGGTTTTGCTCCAGCTGAATCGAATTACAGATACCCTCTAAAAACCAGAAAAAAACCGGGTTTTTTTTATAAAATTCACGGCCGGTTTTGGCCGGATCCGGCTCAAATTTTGCATGTAGTCATCCTTTGGTATTCCCCACAGTTAATACTTAACTTGGCAAGATCCCAGAAAAGTGTGGTATATCTACCCTGCCCTCCCCCTTAATGCGTTCAGCAACCTAAAATCCAAATTGTCCGAGAAATTAATTCTAATCTTCTAAATAAATATTAAGAGAATAATTAAGACCGACTTTTATGGATGATGATAATCTTGACAATATTAAATAACTAAAGTGATATACGAAACAGAAATCTATTTCACTATAATTTATACCATGCAACAGACAAAATGCCAGAATTCAGGATAATAATAATAATTATAAATGAACCAACATATAGCAAAAAAATATATGTACATCATCATTACATAGATTATAAACTAGGATTTATATCACACAAGTTAGAAATTGTAATTATTTATCAATATATAATGCAATATCGATGTCCATTAATGCTCAGTAAAAAGTTCACATTAGGATCACTGTGCAGCACAATCAAATGATAATGCATTCACGTATATTAAACTATGAGCCTGTCACACTCACGCCTCCAGGTCGTTCACAAATAACATTTCTGATTTACCAAAGCCTGCCTGGGCCAGGGTTAAAGGTTCGTCGCCTTCTCCTGTTGGTTTGCAAGCCAACACGCGTCGAGGAAAGTTTGTTACAATATCAAATTCATCCGGACTGAAAATATATATTTTACACCTCAATGTATTATTTATCTACAATAGAACATCAATAACTTAAAGTAGTAAGTTTTTTTTTTAAATATCCATGTTTCTAATGAACTAATTGCGCTGTTGTTTTGATTGAAACTTTATTTAAATTTATGACTCATAATCTATAATACTAAGTAGAACGAAGTCTGTCTGTATGAAGCTTATGATCTAGATAGGGAACCACGGAATAGACGAGGATATGCTTCCATGGAAAATACCAACTGGTACTGAGGTGGTTTTGATCTATTTTATTTTGTGTGAGACTAGTTAAACTCGCATAAAGAAGTGAAAATGTTGTAAATAAAAACAAAATAACCTTAGAGGCTAGGGCAAATAATGTTATACCTGTCTGGATGACAAAAATAACTTTAGAGAATAATGTTGTACCTGTCTGGATGACAAAAATAACTTTAGAGAATAATGTTATACCTGTCTGGATGACAAAAATAACCTTAGAGAATAATGTTATACCTGTCTGGATGACAAAAATAACTTTAGAGAATAATGTTATACCTGTCTGGATGACAAAAAAAAACCTTAGAGAATAATGTTATACCTGTCTGGATGACAAAAAACAAAGTAGTAAAGGTGATGTAGTGTATGTGTGGGAAGAAACCTGAACAGTAAAATATCATAATTAAATCTTTTTTTTTAGGTTTATAGCCCTAACTTTTAGATGTATCATCAAAAGTAGCATATGTCCTTGTTCTCTATAATTTCACACAAGAATATATAAAATTTAAATTCTAAATTAAGAAATAAGGACTGTAAACACTAGAAAATACTTTTTCTTTTCATGGGTAATAGGGTGGGTTCATATCGGAATTAGACAAAGCGGGGATATGCAACAGATAAAATTAACCTTAAAAACAATTCTGACCGAAAAAGAATTTTAAAAAATTGAGTTTTAGAACACGACCACTTAAAAATATAATTCATTACTTATTAGTATGCAAAGACGACATTCAAAAAAAATTTGAATCAGAACTATGGCTTCATGGTGCTCCCTGGAAAGGCCTTGAGGAGCTGAATCAGGAACTTTTGTCCGTTTCAAAATATCTCGTTCCTATCCTTAGAAATCACTAAAAAACCAAAATGTTTTAAGGTTTATTGAGAATTGTCCAATTTGTAGAGGTTTTTTAGATTTTCTCAGGCTAGGAACGAGATTTTTTGAAACGGACAAAAGTTCCTGACTCAGCTCCTCAAGGCATTTCCAGAGAGCACCATGAAGCCATAGTTCTGAGTCAATAAATTTTTGACTCCCATTTACAAATAGCTATACAATTTAATGTCTGGTCGTCAGCGGTTTTAAGACTTAGGATAAATTTTAAATCATCCAGAGGTGTATTATATCTATATAAATTGAGTGCAGATCCCCGCTTTGGCCTCAGAAAAAAAATGTCCAAAATCGACCCACCCTAATGGGTAATGCTCTAGTTTCATTAGTCATTAGTAGTTTATTTGATAATTCTTTACCTAAATGTTAAATTAAATATATAAAAGAGATTGGTAGCATAATTATAAAAATGTCGCGTTACACAAGAATTTAATGAAATACTAGAAACCGCTAAAAATTATTAATATGCTGAATGCTAAAAGTGAAATACTTTAAGGGTTGCATATTGTATCATTTAAATTGTGGCAACTTCATGAAAAGGGGGTTTTTAATTCAACCATCTCGTAATCAGTGAGCAAATGGCACTTAGAATTCGAATTTCCATCTGAAATTTTGCATGAGTAATCCTTGGTAGGTCTATTTTCCCTAAATCGAACAAAAAGTTGGAAAAGTAACGGCTGGCGGCTCAGCCGTTTTCCCATTTTTTGGATATCTATATTTCAAGTTAGTCACGAAACCTATCTCCACATAATACTCTTTTCCACTCCAAAACGCTATCAAACGATTCTAAACGGTAGCTGTTAGTACTAGAAGTTTTGAAAATGGTTATTGCTATCATTTAACATGAATTAAACCAAAAATATGTTTTAAAAAGCTGATTCCTACGTAATTGATGATGGATTTACCCTAAAAATAGGCAAAAAACAGCTAAACGGCTGAGCCGCCAGCCGTTACTTTTCCAACTTTTTGTTCGATTTAGGGAAAATAGACCTACCAAGGATTACTCATGCAAAAGTTCAGATGGTTGCATTACCCCCCCCCCCCCCCCTATACAAAATAAACTCTTTAAAAAATAGGTTTTTTTATTCAAAATATGAAAGGATGGAATATATGTTATGCTTTGATAAAATATATATTTACCTTCTTTCTAATCGCTGACCTTCCGGTAATTTGATAAGTATCCTAATAGCTTCCTTACAGGATAGCTCTGGTTCACACGGAACCTGTGTAGCAAGCTCTATTTTCATAATCTGTATCCTACTCTTCTTCTCCTCCTCTTCCTCTATCCTCCGCCTCTCCTGTTCCACCTGGAGGCGTTCCTCTTCCTCCGCCTCTCTCTGTCTTGCCTCCTCAGCCCGCCTCCGCTCCTCCTCCTCCTGATCTTTCCGCAAAGTTTCTGCAAATATTGCATCTTGTTCATTTCTAATTTCACGATTAAAGTTACGCTCGTCTCTGTCCGCTCTGGCGGCCACTATGAATGATTCATACTCGCGTACTGTTTGCTCCAGCCAGGCCACAAGCGGCTGGGGTTGGATGTATCCTTCCTGTCGTCCAACAACAACCATTCTATGTTGACGTAGCACAACGACAGCCAGGAATGGATAAGTACTTTCTCTGAGTGCCTCACTAACCCTGTGTCCTTCAGGATATTTGACTGAGCACCCCCATACAATAAAATTATCAGAAATGTATGACCTGAGCTCCTGGTTGCAGAGCACATCTGTACAGAACCTATCAGTATCCTGGTGGTCCTCGGAGTGGAGGTACACAAGTAAAAATTTTAACTCTTTCTTTGCTTCTTCCAGCACTTGAGAATAACTACCTACAAAAAATTCTGGATGTTCAGACCCATAGGATGACTCAAAATCTTGCACAAATTTAGATACATCACGCTGTGGATCACGAACAGTACTCCGCCGTTGCGGAGGAAAACCGAAAAGACTTGTGATAAATCCCATGGCTCCATCAATGCTTGTTGTTACGATTCTGAGAGGCATGCTTAGGATGTACATGATAAGGCTGACAAGGCTGTTTCCGCCGGCTGCGTGGCGGCGAAGAGCTCTTGCACCAACACCATGTTCGTCTCGTTGTTGTTGATTTCTTCGCTGAAATAAAGTTATTTATAGTTTTGAAACTGTTTGAAAATGGAAACATCTACAAAAGTTTGGAAGCTTAGTAATGCTATTCGTCAGCTACTGTGCTTTTATCCAGTCATTGATATGTCACCCCACCTTTACTGTTACTTTAGCAGAGTGGTTCTAGTCCCTCCTCCCCCAACCCCATGCAAAATGAGTAGGTAGGTACTTTTCATTGGATTTTAATTTGGATGTTATTGATCAATTAGAGCAGTCGCAATTTTCAAATCACCAACTAGAGGAAAATAATTTTCAATACCTGACGTAGACCACCCGGATCTGGCTGTCCAATATTTGGAAGCTCCGGAACTTGATCCTGTCTGAGTTGAGGCTCCTCCTGATGGATACCAAGATGTTCTCTGGCCGTGGCCTCCAGGTCCCAGTTATTACTTTCCAGCAGAGCCCGACATATATTTGTGTCCTCAATTCCAGTCAAGTCCTAAATTATTGTTTTGTATGTAATAGACACTCAATAGCAAACCTGACAACAGGTCAATAGTTTTACTTCTCAGGGAATATGAAAAATGATTTATTCTCAATCCCTCTGTGGGCGAAGCCACTTCAATTGTTTTGTTATAAAATAGTTATACCTATAACTGAGCTAGTTTAGTTATAAAATAGTTATACCTGTAACTGAGCTAGTTTTGTTATAAAATATTTATACCTGTAACTGAGCTAGTTTTGTTATAAAATAGTTATACCTGTAACTGAGCTAGTTTAGTTATAAAATATTTATACCTGTAACTGAGCTAGTTATATTATAACATATTTATACCTGTAACTGAGCTAGTTATGTTATAAAATAGTTATACCTGTTAATGAGCTATTTTTGTTATAAAATAGTTATACCTGTAACTGAGCTAGTTTAGTTATAAAATATTTATACCTGTAACTGAGCTAGTTTAGTCATAAAATAGTTATACCTGTAACTGAGCTAGTTTTGTTATAACATATTTATACCTGTAACTGAGCTAGTTTAGTTAAAAAATAGTTATACCTGTAACTGAGCTAGTTTTGTTATAAAATATTTATACCTGTAATTGAGCTAGTTTGTCTTGTTGTTGTTGTGTCAGCTCAGTAATGTCATCTTCACTATCCGACATTTTTTCTGCAATTTAAAAAATACACATATCATCCAATTTTCAATTTGAAATAAAATTAAGTAATTGTTTCATGAATATGATTCTTTTAAAACTGTAACTATAAACTATTAATTCTTAAATGATTTTTCAAGTCGAATTCTTACAATATGTTTATCTAAATCTACTCGATAAACTTTTTTGTTCTAATGGCAATTTTACAGATAAAAATGAAGTTGACAAAAACAAAAGAAGGGGGGCGAAAGTGACACTTTTTGAAACCAAAACTAAAAGTCAAAGGAACTCAACTAAAAAAAGAGTTACAGGTCTGACATTTTGCATGGCAGTTGCTTTATAGGGGTACAATATGGTACTGTGAAGAAACGGCGTCGCAACCGCCGAAAACCGCCGAGAAAAGGCAAAAAAAATTTCGGCGGGAAACGGCGGTTGCGCCTCCGTTTCTTCACAGTTCCATATTTTACCCCTATAAAGCAACTGCCATGCAAAATCTCAGACCTGTAACTCTTTTTTGGTTGAGTTCCTTTGTTGACTTTTAGTTTTGGTTTCAAAAAGTGTCACTTTCGCCCCCCCCCCCCCCCCTTTACAGAAAATATAAGTTAGTGTAAGCTTTCAAACATATTAATTTTAAATGCATTTCTTGTCCACTTTTTTCTTAGCCATTATCCGTGATAAATAATAAAAATTGTGTACTCGTAGGTTCGAAGTACAAATCACAGTTATGTATAAAAATCATAAATCAGGTACAAAAATGTTTATGATAAATAATTGAGACTAATTATTATCTGGCACCTCTGGTTTCTGCTGCATCACATCCATTACTCCATCTTTCCTTTATTACCTAAATAATGTAAATAATAATTAAATAAAAAAAATTTCATGAATAAGAATATATTAGGAAATTTTTATTTTAGGTATATTTCAAAGATAGAAAATAAAAATTTAACTAATTTTGATTGACTTTTGAAGGCATCGAAAATATTCACTTTGGTGTTTTCATATTTTGCGTTTTTTATTTCATTTATAACAACCGAAACTAAAAAAAATTCTCGAAATATACTTAATATTTACTTAAAACAGTATACCTACAAAAAATAAATCTTAATAAATATGCTTTGGGGTAAATTTGGACACTAAAGTTTTAAAGGATTGTTTTAAAGGATTCAAAGTAGATAATTTTGGAATGTCTTTTTAAGATTTTAAAAATCCTGCTAAAAAATAATTTAGGAATTGTTTTTAAAAAAAAGCAAAACACGTTTGGTAGGTAGGCAATCAAACTTACCCCAATAATTTTAATAAATACCTAGGATTAAAAAAATTAACTTACATCAAGACAAGCTCTGAGATCTCCAAGATCTTGTAGCTTCTCATTATCTCCAAAGGTATTAAAAGAGGGTAAGAGCCTATGAGCAAGATCCAGATACCCCTTATTAAATTCTCTGATGGCCGCTGAATTTTCAACTGTAAATGATTCTTCAACTTCATTTCCAATACAAGTGTCTAACAGTCTTATAATGATTAACACATGAGGGAAATATTTTCTTTTTATAAGAATCCTAAACATAGTTTTAGGAGTTTCATCGCTCAGCAACAATTTAGCTTGAAGAATATCATTTACGTAGGGATAATTTGGCAGGTCAACTTCTTGTACAATGACATGTAACTGTATGTAGAGATACAGGAAGGCCAAGTATCTTTTTACCTGAACATGTTAGATTAACATTAAGTTATAACAAGAATGATTTAGAAATATTTTCTTAGAATTTTGTTAATCAAATATCTTTATTGACAATTCCTCTAAGAAAATACTAGTGGCTACGCCCATAAAGGCCTCTTGAGGTAAGGGATAAGTCAACCGGCCCTCCACTTATCAAAAATAGGGGAAGGGAGTGGGATTTTTTCCAGGGGCGTTTTCTCTTTGTTCTTTGTTGGGTAGAGGTAGCCTCCCCAAAATAGTTTTAAACCTTCCCTGGACATAAAAGACGTTTTCTCTTGGAAGGGTAGGGGTAACCTTCCCTTAAATAGGTAATCACTTTCCCTGGACCTAAAAGAAGCTGTCTTCATCGATGCTGCCGTTAGCGAGATCCTAAGGTATAGACACACAAAGACATCTTTTTACTTTTATATTAAGTAAAAACTTTACCTGGCTGCCCCTGTAACTTGGAGGCATTAATTCTACTTTGTGTTGAATGTTCTTAATATGATCCGTGTTATTTTTACTTTTGGATGAGACCATCACTTTTTCCCAGGTACGGAAAGGATCCATTTTGTCTTCCTTTGGAAAATCAGCCAACAAAAGACTGAATAATTTTGGAAAATTATCCTTCCCAAAAACAGGCCGTTCCCCTTTCTTCACTGGCCCTTTAAAAATATTACATTATTTTCATTATGATTCAATTATTTTAATGTGATAATTTAAAAAAAAAAACTTTATTGAATTGTTGAAAAGTATTAAAGATAACCCACAAGTTATTAGAAAAAAGGTCAGTTGTGCTATCCCTGAAAGGGCCTAGGCGAGCACAGGAAATATAGATTGAAAATATGCCTCCGAACATACCACCATCCCTTCCCACAGTTGAAATTACCCCCATCCCCTCCCCTGACCACGAAGAAGCAAATTGACCAATATCTGAGGACTATAATAGCAACATAAAATGATTACAAAAATTCCCCTGTGTCACAATATCCATATATTTTATTTCCATTATTTTATGATACATATTTTATTTTACATGATAATTACCTGAATACCAATATTCTGTGGGTATAGAATCAAATAAAGCACTGTACATGTTTGATACACAATCCAGTATCAAGTAATCCTCCACAAATCTTATATCTGTGGCAACAATGTTCATGAGGAAGGCAAAAGCACAGAGATCGTGTACATCTGCCTAGGAAAATTTAGATTTTACTGACAAAAAGAGCGTCATTTTTTTCACAGTATTCCATAAAATTGGGTTCAAGTTAAGTCAAATGCGCTTATTAGGTCAAACTGTTCTTAATTATGCGTTTAATTATACTATGCGTTTGTTCAAAATAATAATTTAGTACAGTTTGACCTAATAAGCGCATTTGACTGGAAGCTTGCACCCAATTTTACGGATTATTGCGAAAAAAAGACGCTATTTTTTCTCATGGATAGGATATTACTTATTGATTAGCCAATAACTTAAATCCCAAGGATTTGTTATTATTTCTTTAAAAGTTTTCCGCTTCCTCTCTTTTTTATTGTAGGTTTAATATTTTGAAGAAAAAAAATTTGAATTAATTTACTTGCCTTGTTTCTTAAGTCTACTCTGAATGGTTGAGCTATGACAACCTCACACACAGTCTCAACAAATCTTGACAAACAGAAGCTAAACTTTTCATCCTCAATCTTGTCAGGTCTGGACAGGGACTTGTTTTTACGTCTGGCTGTCAAGAAAGTTGCTTCCAAGTCTGAGGGTTTCAATTCTTTTGATTTCTTTCTAGAAAACAAATATTAGTTTGAATAGGTAGAATATTATATATCTAAAAAATATTACATCTGGGTAAAAATTTTAATCTCTTTTGAATATCGGTAAATGAGAACTATGTGAATTAAGGTTAAAACTAAGTTTACTTTACCCAAAGCAATTTTTTTTATAGGAATAGGTATCAATTTTAGTTTTTAAATAAGTAGAAGGTATGGGTTGAAATTAATCTCAAATAAATTTAAAATTTTATCTATGAAAGGTATTTTTGTATATAAAGGGGGGGGGGGAAATGTGGTGACTCGTGCCACGACATACCAGCAATTTTATTTTGGGTGCTACTCCCTTAGTTTTAGAGATAATTGGGTGAAATCTTTTGGGCTGGGTCACTAACTACCCCAACTAGAGGTATCTTTCAAAAAAAACGGCGGCGGGTCCGCCGCTCCCGCCGTTCGCCGCCATTTTCCGCCGCCGCCAAAAAAATTTTTTTTATTGCATTTCTCGCCGAATTAGGCAATTTGGAATCATTTGAGACCATGTTATTTTTTTCAAAAATTTTTCCCCTTATAACCAACCCTGCGGGGGGACTAAGTCATTTTTTTCAAATTCTCGTTTATCAAGGTATATCTTAAATTCAGTGCCTCTCCTAAGCTTTTAAAGATATTGAGACAAAACCTTTTGAGGTAGATCAGTAAAAAATATTTGAATAAAAAATGGCGGCGGTACCGCCGCTCCCGCCGTCCACCGCCATTTTCCGCCGCCAAAAATTTTTTTATTGCATTTCTCGCCGAATTAGGCAATTTGGAATCATTTGAGACCATGTTATTTTTTTCAAAAATTTTTCCCCTTATAACCAACCCTGCAGGGGGACGGAAAATGGCGTTGGACGGCGGGAGCGGAGGTACCGCCGCCATTTTTTATTCAAATATTTTTTACTGATCTACCTCAAAAGGTTTTGTCTCAATATCTTTAAAAGCTTAGGAGAGGCACTGAATTTAAGATATACCTTGATAAACGAGAATTTGAAAAAAATGACTAAGTCCCCCCGCAGGGTTGGTTATAAGGGGAAAAATTTTTGAAAAAAATAACATGGTCTCAAATGATTCCAAATTGCCTAATTCGGCGAGAAATGCTCCCGCCGTCCACCGCCATTTTCCGCCGCCGCCGCCAAAATTTTTTTTATTGCATTTCTCGCCGAATTAGGCAATTTGGAATCATTTGAGACCATGTTATTTTTTTCAAAAATTTTTCCCCTTATAACCAACCCTGCAGGGGGACTTAAGTCATTTTTTTCAAATTCTCGTTTATTATGGTATATCTTAAATTCAGTGCCTCTCCTAAGCTTTTAAAGATATTGAGACAAAACCTTTTGAGGTAGATCAGCAAAAAAATATTTGAATAAAAAATGGCGGCGATACCGCCGCTCCCGCCATCCACCGCCATTTTCCGCCGCCCACAGGACGGCTTGTAAGGGGAAAAATTTTTGAAAAAAATAATATGGTCTCAAATGATTCCAAATTGCCTAATTCGGCGAGAAATGCAATTAAAAAAATTTTGGCGGCGGCGGAAAATGGCGGGAGCGGCGGTACCGCCGCCATTTTTTATTCAAATATTTTTTACTGATCTACCTCAAAAGGTTTTGTCTCAATATCTTTAAAAGCTTAGGAGAGGCACTGAATTTAAGATATACCTTGATAAACGAGAATTTGAAAAAAATGACTAAGTCCCCCCGCAGGGTTGGTTATAAGGGGAAAAATTTTTGAAAAAAATAACATGGTCTCAAATGATTCCAAATTGCCTAATTCGGCGAGAAATGCAATAAAAAATTTTTTTTTGGCGGCGGCGGAAAATGGCGGCGAACGGCGGGAGCGGCGGACCCACCGCCGTTTTTTTTGAAAGATACCTCTAGTTGGGGTAATTAGTGACCCAGCCCAAAAGATTTCACCCAATTATCTCTAAAACTAAGGGAGTAGCACCCAAAATAAAATTGCTGGTATGTCGTGGCACGAGTCACCACATTTCCCCCCCCCCCCCTTGTTCTACCTTTTTATTTTGAAAAATTGACAACAGTGATCTATGGCATGGTCTTGAATGCCATAATTAACTAGGACTGTCACAACATGCTTTAAATTTAGCCGCCATGAAAAATCATAGTTTTTGGCGAGGTCAAAAAACGATTTCATTAAGCAATCACTGAGAAGTCTATCTTGGCAAACAGAAATACAATACAGAAGGTAGTTCATCACAGTTCTAAAATCTTTCTCATCACAAATAAGCAAAGATTGTGCGCTTGGCATAAGATGGCGTAGAAATGTTATTTTGTCCGATACTATATCGTCAATAGTTTGGTCTGAGAAACCGTGGCCTTTGAGGTAGGGGCGACGCTTGTAATCAAAGTCCTTCTCCAGACACAGGTCATCTACAAATATTAGTGTTAAAGTTCACAATATAGGGGTATCTTTTTTTTATTTTTTTTTATACCGGTTTATCTACTTAATTCTGGAACTATTTTTTTCACAGAACACGTTAAAAAAATAATAAGGGTAACTTATTTTTATTAGAAAATTTTGTATTGCACAAGAAACTAAATTAAAAAGAATTTTATCGAGGTATACTTGAAAATATTCGTTGTTATATTATAAAAAATGTATACATGTATTTAATCTTTTTTTATAAAATATATTCTGTTCTAAAACTATAATGATTACGGACACAGGTTTCGAAGCCTTTTTTTTAGAGGAGCGTAAAATGAGGGATTTCAAAGTTTATGGGGGGGGGGGGGACACACAATTACTCTCCCTCCACTTGGACGTCTATGATTAATCATTACTAAGACAAAGAAATGAAAAACCTACCGAAGCTAAAATATCTGAAGGCGTGTTCTCCTTTAATTTGTGAAAATACATTTAGACCAGGAGGAGCCGCAAGGCTAGGTGGTATTACCAGAGGTTTCCCAATCTTTTCACTTTTCTTAAGCTTCTCATCTAATGCTTCATCAAAATCTTTCATAAATTCATCATCATCATATGCCACTACAAAACAAATTTCATGACCATTGTTTATAAAATAAACCGAAGCAAATTTAAAAAAAACAACAATAAATCAAAATTTCAACTAATCAAAAAAAATGGGCCATGTATATTAATATATTAATAACGATGACATCAATAGTTCAGTTTAAAGGGGTAGTTGCACAAAATGCATTTAAACTTGAATTTAATGAAACTCTATTTTTTCCTACCTATTTAATGGTTTAACTACATTTATGGGGCATACATATATTTGAAAGAATTTCGATTTTCTACCACCTAGTTTTAAAAATAACAAGACTTAAAAATCGTATTCTTGAGAAGGATAAGTTATTATATTATATAGCTAGCTTATTTTCACAAAAACAGCATGACGAATAGTTTAGTGAAGTCTAATTGTCTGTTATTTATTGTAATACAAAAATATATATGTTTGATGGTATACTTGTAACTTAGGCTTGAACTGAAATGCCCATCATGCAACTATCTCTTTACACTGAAAGCCTTGTTTTGATAGCAAATAATAAAGCAACAATTTACTCAAACTAATTTACTTAAACAAACTTAACTGACATAAATAAACAAGGTGTGATTTTACCGGCTTAGCTTTTGCTCTCATAACCTTTTTGACTATACCTATGTTTCATAGATCACTCTAAATATTGTCAATGAAATCAAAGCAACACAATCAAATGACTTAAAAATATCTTGAAATAGTCGATAGAAAAAAAACTAAATTATTATTAATTATACCTCTATTAATAGCTATCTCATTTTCAATATCAAGGGTCGGTTCTTTGTTTGTTTTTAGGTTACCAGAGTTGGGTCCAAATATATCCTGTAAAACAGATTCATCCTCATTTCCCAACTCCTCCTCATCCTCTCCACCAAGAAGATCATCCACAAGATCATCACTCATTTTTCTTTGAAAAAAAATACAAATTTTAATTTTTGATAATTGACAAAATTATAAACTTGTCAGTCAAAAGTGTCGAGTAAGTAGAAAAACACCTCTAGGTTATATTTTACAGAATGTATAACATGCTTGCAATTATAATTTTAATTTTCATTACAATTAATGAAATTTCAGTAAAAACATTCAATAACACAATAATGTAAACTTCATACTTTCTTTAATTCAAATCTTTAAAAACAAGATTTTGAACCTTACATATTTAATTGTTCACTAAAATCACTTTCAAATAAATTATCCTCATAAATCAGGGTGTAGGTCTTCTGTCTGCACCGATAGATCTCGCAAACTGAAGGAAAAAATATCATGGCTTTCCTTTATAGTGAATATTTTCAAAGGTCCGCCCGGAAAGGTTTAAACTAATTTTTGGAGAGGTAACTCCACCTTACAGAGAAAAACGGCTCTTCTTTATAAAATGACCTTAGAGGCCTCTAGGGTAGTAGCCATCAAGAAGGTAAAGGAGAGTCACTTTGGCCTAGCGTTTACCAAAATCTTTCTATATACTTCCAACAGAAAAAAGACCATACATCCCTCTTTATGTAAGGATACTAAAATAATTAATACTTGAATTTAATAACATACTGATCAGATAAATACTTTTTATAACTAAGCATTAAGATGCATGAAAACAAATAAGAATTTTGACGGAGATGCAATAGGTATAATTTTTCATGTTAAAACAAATGGTTTGTTATTAAAAAAAAAACTAAAAAGCTGCAAAAATTAAAATAATATAAGACCTAACTTCAATATATAATGGAATGAAATAATTTGACAATTAAACTGAAAATATAAATACAAAAATTAGCGTAACCAAACTATTTGGCCGGCATGTGTTACCAATTTCACTAAACCATTTGGCATATCTCAAAACTAACCGGTTGCTAAGAAGCGGTAATTGTGACTTTGGAAGAAATTTTTTGTACACACTTAAGAAAGACGTAAATAAAAACTAAAATTAGTCAGGTACTAAAATAATTACGAATAAACTAAAATTTGAACTATTAAATGTTTTGATGGCTATAGAATATAAGGTACAATGTTGAACAATATTATTGGCATTACATTGCTGACGGACATTTAAAAAAATAAAATTAACATAATAAAAAAACTATTAAAATAATTATTACCTACCTAATAAACCATGCAGTATATTAATTAATATTTTTCTTCAAATTCGAATAGGTTTTAAATCTAATATTTGTGTGTGATAAAATATATTACAAAACTATTTTTATAATAGTTATATTTATTTTGCGGAAATAAGGTGGGAGGCGGAAGAGACACTGTAACACCGTTTTTTTTTTGCCAAATTACCTAGATAATTTTAGATCTTTTTTATAGTAATTTACCAAATGATTTCATGTGACACTTGAAATATTTCTAACATGTCACTACTCAAGTGCAAATATAAGAAAAAAATCTGCCTCAAATGATTGTTAAATGTATTATTTGGTCAGAAATAGCAATAGAGAAGTTCCGCCACCGTTTCTTCCCATTGTACCTCGTCATTAAAGAAACTGCCATGCCAAATTTAAGAACTTTAACTCTTTTTTGGTTCTTTTGAGTTTTAGAGTGTCTCATACGCTTACCCCTTTTCATTTCTTATCATAAAGCAAAAAACGATAAAAAAAAATTATCATAATAAAAATAATAATCAAGTTACTAAAAGTCATTCAATTAATACTTAACTAATACATAAGATTAAATATACATTATACTTTTAACTATTCGTACTTTAGACTAAATAATGCATCTAAATATTTTTGACTTGCTTTTATCATGTTATTGACTTAATATGAAATATTTAATTTTTGCAATGAATTGTATTTTGTTTACTCATCATCGGATGAGTATCTTTGTTCTTGATTCTTTCTGACGGCCATGTTCCACTTCAACCTGTTCCTCTGCGTCTTAGAAAGTTGTGCCTTGACCAGTTTGGCAAACTCTTCGGGCGTCTCCTCAAGGAGAGGACTTATGGTTGCCGATAGTGAACTGTCCGACAAGGGGGCTGGTGTGCGTGAACGCAAGTTGTAGCGGTCTGGTGGTGGTGTTGGCGTTTCACGTGCCATCTTTTTTGTCGAACCATATGGTCGGCCACGACGCTGCGATGAAGATGGTCGTTGCAATATCTGAATGGGAGAATCAAGCTGTCCACCGCTGGAGGACGCCAGTGGTGTTGTATGCTCAAAATGATGGCTGCTGCGCCGAATATTTTTTGATGGAGTGGTGAACTCTTGAATGGGCGGGTAAGGCATTGCCAGACGTGTGCTTAATAAAGTCTCCATGGCATTGTTGATTGATTCATTAGTTGGTGTCCTATTCCCGGAGGCTTCCCGGCTGTTTTCAGCTGTTTCGAACTCATCATCTGAAAACTCTCCTGGATCAAAAGACCTGTCTGTTCTTGTTGAATTAAAGCTGTCACAATCACTGTCATCGTCATATTCAGCATCCTCATCTCCCTGGAAGCCAGTGTCCTCGCTGAGCAGGGCAGAAACAGCTCTGCTGTCATACACAGACGCGCTCAAACTTCCGTCTAATACATCCCCAAATGAGTTTGACTGTTGGTAGCTGGTGCGATTGCGAACCTGCAAATAATAAAAAAAAATAACAGTTTTGGAAAAGTTAAAATGTACTTGAATTTAGAAAATATATTATATTGCTGATATCCTAACAGTTAATTAGATAAAAAAATATCCTCTTATTCTTAAATGAAAAATAAGTTAAATTCTAATATAAATTTCACTTACTTGAAATATCTGCATAGACTGCTGCAGCTCAAAATTCTGGTTCTTAATCTCTTGTAGCAAACTGTTGTTGATCAGGTTATAATCTTTGTATTTGATAATATAGGCAGTCAACACAGCAACAGATAAACCTGTATCAGCATGCCATTTTCTTATACTTATAATAAAGTAAAAGGATCTTTTTCTGTGTGTGTGTCTGTCTGTCTGCACCAAAGGATCTTGCTAACCACTGAACCGATATGGTTCTTCTTTACAATGTATCTTCTTATAGCTCACAGGAAGGTTTATAACTATTTTTAGTGAGGATACCACCAACCTCCCGAGAAATACAAAAAAAATATTTTAAAGTGCCGCCACTATATGACTTACAAGGGTGCCGAAAGTTTTTCTTTTAAACTAAAATTGAAAGTAGGGTGGCGAGATGCCTCTAGGGGCGTAACCGCTAGTAATATGTATGTAGATATCTCGCTAGTCAGGGATTTGAAGAACAGTTAGAAAAACATGAAAGATAGTGCATAGAAATTAAACTTAGTTGGATAATACTTCTCTTTATTGTTTCAAAAAGCTTCGCTTATATTGGACATAATTATCCTTGTTCAATTTTCAATAATAAATGAGATGCTTTCCTATTGCTAGTTTTCTGACCCACCAGATTCTCTCATACACTGTTTCACTAAGTTCTGTTGGAATCTATAACAAATATTCTATTTTATAGGATTTTAGAGCAAAAAATACAAATATATGCCATATGGGGTGGGTAAAAAGTATTGATACTTCATTTTTATTCATAAATTGTAATTCAAAGTATGTTATGCTTGTAACTTAGGTATTCTTACAATTAATTTTTTTTAAATCGTCACTTTTACCTAGGTACACAATTTAAGTAGACATTATAAACGCAATGCAAACAAGGATGACAACATCCATAAAAGCGAAGCACTGAACGGTAGGACAAACGGACATTAACACATATATATTGTCAGAACTAAATAATCAGAATATAAATATATAAGACTCGAAGAAAAATTCTAAGTAAATTTGTTGAAAAACTGCTTTATACATAATAATGTTTATGGACATACCTACATTTTTAGGACTTGATTATAGAGTTGCTTCGCTTATAACATTATACTTTGTTCTCTCAGGAATCAATATACCAAAAATCAGATCAATCGGATGATTTGATCACATAAAAATTTGTTGTTAAAAAAGTTACAAAAATCAACATGTTTAAAACGGACGTACGGACATTTTGTTAATGATTATAGAGTTGCTACGCTTTCAAAATCGTACCTAACTATTAAAGGAATCACCATGCAAAATTTGAAATCGATAGGACAATTCTAACATGCCTAAATTAACGAAAAAAGCTATCCGTTACGGACGGACGTACGGACGGACCGACCCTAATTATAGAAAAGCTTCGCTTTTAAAAACGGTAAAAGTTTACTTTTATTTCAATTAACTTCATGTCTAACCCATATTTTTCATATTCTACAAAAAAAAAACATTTAAAAGTCCACTACTCCAAGTACCTCGACTCGTAAAATGCACTTCGTGCACCTATCCCCTTGAACTAACCAACAAAAAGATTCTTATGAAACATTAACAATTATTTATCGCATCGTATTAAATTCATCAGCTTTCTGTGGATAGTAAAATGAAAAATTAGAAGATTAACTCCAGAATAGTTGGTCCCCAAGTACTGGGCCAACTAAACTGGTAGGTATTGATTTTATGATTTTTATTTTATCATTCGTCCATAATTATCTATAATGAAATAAGATACATGATTATTCAATTCAGGCTCAAAACCGGTTCTAATCCAGCGGAAACTAATCGGTGTTAAGACCACACTGGAAAATGAATAAACTTACCTTTTCGCTATCTGTAGGCAAACTGTAAGAACAAACCATCCTCTCTCCCAGTAAATTAAGGCTCAAAATTATGAATAGGGTCAGCCTTGCGTCTGCAGTTCTTTTAGTAGCTGTTACAATATAAATTACCAAGAGGCTCGCTCCATAAAAGACAATTGTGTACAACCAATTTACTTCAGATACAACCAAATTCTGCAAGCGAGATACGCGGTCAAAGACTTCAAATATTAAATTTCTCTGTTCATCCGTGCTCAGCTTGAATTCTTGGAGCATCTGCTTGACGTTATCCTTGCTGACCTCCAGCGCCTCGCTGAGCATGCTGCCGTTTTCAATGAGCTGGCGCTGATACTCGATGGTGACCTGCTGTCCGTGTAAAATCTTGTCCTGTAGTTTGTATGACTCCTCCATAGATTTACTCACAGCGTCAGAGTTTACTGCAAGCCTATGAATTGTCTGGTCAGTGGCTTCTTTCCAAACCTAAGTAACAAAAACTTTGTTGACTAAGTTGTGTTGTATTGAAAGAGTCTCTAATTCCTAATTAAGATAGAACTTTTAGCGTGATTTTATTATTAATATTTATGTAAGTCAACAAAACCATGATTAATCCAAATTTTTTTATTCCGAATCCGCCCACAGAAATCTAAAACATACTTATCAAGCAGCTATGCTTGAATAGAAGTTTACTATGTATAGATAGCTTGTCTCTGCAGTGCAAAATAATCTCATCCTTTATTTCTAATTAAGAAATGTAAATTTGTCAGCATGCCAGGGTTGTCAAATCGGGCGGGAGGTTTTGGGCCGCCCTTTATCGGTCCTTTTGGGCAGATTTGGGCACCCCCGTTTTGGGGAGTGAAAAAAGGGGAGGGGGTGAAAAAAGAGGGGGGGGGGCTATTTTTTTGGTGATATTAACTATTATATAAAGGGGGGGTTTTTTAATGCAACCATCTCGTAATCAGTGAGCAAATGGCACTTAGAATTCGAATTTCGATCTGAAATTTAGCATGAGTAATCCTTGATAGGTCTATTTTCCCTAAATCGAACAAAAAGTTGGAAAAGTAACGGCTGGCGGCTGGCAGCTCAGCTGTTTAGCCGTTTTTTTGCCTATTTTTAGGGCAAATTCTTCATTAATTACGTAGGAATCAACTTTTTAAAACATATTTCTGGTTTAATTCATGTTAAATGATACCAATAACCATTTTTTAAAATTTTTAGTATCAGCTGCTAAACGGCTAGAACCGGCTGAAAACGGCTGGGAGCCGCCAAGAGTATAAAGGGTAGATAGGGCTTGTGACATGTCTAGGGGTAGGTTTCTATGGGTGCTGAGCTCAAAAATACTACTAAAAATAGTGACGGCCAATCCATATGGCAGCTGGGTAACAGCTGCAGCTCAGCTGCGAGCGGCCAAGAGTAGAATGAGTAGATAGGGCTTGTGACGTGTCCAGGGGTAGGTTTTTATAGGTGCTGAGCTCAAAAATGCTAACAAAAACAGTGGAGGCCCATCCACATGGCAGCTGGGTAATGGACGCAGCTCAGCTGGGTAACGGCCGCAACTCAGACAAGATAGGCCAAGAGTAGAATGAGTACATGAGGCATGTGACGTGTCTAGGATTAGGTTTTTATGGGTGCTGAACTCAAAAATGCTTCTAAAAATAGTTTCGGCCAATCCCTATGGCAGTTAAGTAATAGCTGCTGCTCAGCTGGGAGCGGTTAAGAGTAGAATGATTAGATAGGGCTTGTGACGTATCTAGAGGTAGGTCTTTATGGGTGCTGAGCTCATAAATGGTACCAAAAATAGTGGCAGCCTATCCATATGGCAGCTGGGTAACGGCTGAAGCTCAGCTGGTAGAGGCCAAGAGTAGAATAAGTACATAGGGCATGTGATATGTCTAGGGGTAGGTTTTCATGGGTGCTGAGCTCAAAAATGATACCAAAAGTAGTGGCGACCCATCCATATGGCAGCTGAGTAACAGCTGCAGCTCAGCTGCGAGTGGCCAAGAGTAGAATGAGTAGATAAGGTTTGTGATGTGTCTAGGGGTAGGTTCTCATGGGTGTTGAGCTCAAAAATGGTACCAAAAATAGTGGTGACCCATCCACATTGCAGCTGGGTAACAGCTGCAGCTCAACTGTGTGCCACCAAGAGTATAATGAGTAGATAGAGCTTGTGACGTGTCTCGGGGTAGGTTTTTATGGGTGTTGAGCTCAAATATGCTACTAAAAATAGTGGCGACCAATCCATATATGGCAGCTGAATAACAGCTACAGCTCAGCTAGGAGCGGTCAAGAGTAGAATGAGTAGATAGGGCTTGTGATGTGTCTTAGGGTAGGTTTTTATGAGTGCTGAGCTCAAAATGCTACCAAAAATAGTGGTGACCCATCCATGTGGCTGCTGGGTAACGGCGGCAGCTCAGCTGGGAGCGGCCGAAAGTAGAATGAGTACATAGGGCTTGTGACATGTCCAGGGGTAGGTATTTATGAGTGCTGAGCTTAAAAATACTAACAATAATAGTGGCGGCTCATCCATATGGCAGCTAGGTAACAGCTACAGCCCACAAGCCCTATCTACTCATTCTACTCTTATCCTCCCCCAGCTGAGCTGCAGCCGTTACCCAGCTGCCATATGGATGGGTCGCCACTATTTTTGGGAGCATTTTTGAGCTCAGTACCCATATAAACTTACCCCAAGACACGTCACAAGCCCTATGTACTCATTTTACTCTTGGCTGCTCCCATCTGAGCAGCAGCTGTTGCTCAGATGCCATATAGATTGGCCGCCACTATTTTTGGTACCATTTTTAAGCTCAGCACCCATTAAAACCTACCCCTAGACACGTCATAAGTCCTATCTACTCATTCTACTCTTGGCCTCTCACAGCTGAGCTGCGGCCGTTACTCAGCTGCCATATGGATGGACTGCCACTATTTTTGGTAGCATTTTTGAGCTCAGCACCCATAAAAACCTACCCCTAGACACGTCATAAGCCCCATCGGCGAAAATTTTTTTTCAATTTTTTCAATTTTGTACCCCCCCCCCCCCCCCTCCCCCGAATACCGACGAACAACTATTTTAGGTTAGGTTTTAGGCTAGGGAGCCGAGCGCTGCGGCTAGGCAGGCAAGGGGGCCGAGCGCTGCGGGGGGGGGGGGGGGGGGGTACTAAAATTTTCAATATTGAAAAAAAAATTTCTAAGAGGATAATTCCGCCCCATCTACTCATCCTACTCTTGACCACTCGCAGCTGAGCAGCAGATGTTACCCAGCAGCCATATGTATTGGCCGCCACTATTTTTGGTACCATTTTTGAGCTCAGCACCCATAAAAACCTACCCCTAGACACATCACAAGCCCTATCTACTCATTCTACTCTTGGCCGCTCGCAGCTGAGCAGCAGCTATTACTCAACTGCCACATGGACTGGCCATCACTATTTTTGGTAGTATTTTTGAGCTCAGCACCCGTAAAAACCTAACCCTGGACATGTCACATGCCCTATGTACTCATTCTACTCTTGGCTGCTCCCAGCTGAGTTGCCGCCATTACCCAGCTGCCACATGGATGGGCCGCCACTATTTTTGGTAGCATTTTTGAGCTCAGCACCCATAAAAACCTACCCCTAGACACGTCACAATACTCTATCTATCATTCTACTCTTGGCCGCTCGCAGCTGAGCTGCAGCTGTTACCCAGCTGCCATATGGATTGGCCGTCACTATTTTTAGTAGTATTTTTGAGCTCAGCACCCATGAAAACCTACCCCTAGACATGTCACAAGCCCTATCTACTCTTCATACTCTTGGCCGCTCCCAGCCGTTTTCAGCCGGTTCTAGCCGTTTAGCAGCTGGTACTAAAAATTTTAAAAATGGTTATTGTTATCATTTAATATGATTTAAACCAAAACTATGTTTTAAAAAGTTGATTCCTACGTAAATAATGATGAATTTGCCCTAAAAATAGGCCAAAAACGGCTAAACGGCTGAGCTGCAGCCGCCAGCCGTTACTTTTCCAACTTTTTGTTCGATTTAGGGAAAATAGACCTACCAAGGATTACCCATGCAAAATTTCAGCTCGAAATTCGAATTCTAAGTGCCATTTGCTCACTGATTACGAGATGGTTGCATTAAAAAACCCCCCCTTAGTAAGCTTTTTTGAATCTTGGGAAGGATTTCGCTAACCGCTGAACCGATATGATTCTACTTTCTTTTATAGGTCCTGAGATGGTTTTAGGCTATTTAATAACCTTTTTATGTTTTTTACGACATTTGCCCAAAAGGGTGCCTGAAACCTCTATTGGGCTCCCAAAACCCTTTTGGGCAATTGGGCGGCCCGTTATCGAAAAAAATGCCCAATAGTACAACCCTGCAGCATGCACTATTAAAATTCAGAAGTTAATTAAAACATTGGCATGAAAACAAACCTCACCTGTGATTGGAGAAAGTAGCACATATTTTGAGTATGTGTGAAGAAATTAGCAAATGTTGTATAGGCATTGGAATCAATGTTTCTGATACAATCAGAAATAGGCTGATCAGCATCACATGCATATGTCCGCATACCAGCCTTCTCCAGGAAACAGTTGGCAAATGATAGAGCCAGCCTGCTCTGCATGTCATCATCCAGCTGCTTACACCCTGAATAAGGCAATACTTAATTAAGGCTAGATTAGTGGGAAGGATTTAATTTTAAAAAAATAATAAATAATACCTTACTTCTATTCTTAAATAAAGGGAAGAATTTTTTGGTTTTTAATATTGCTATCAAGTTGAGATTTCGTTATTTTAAAATTGGTGATCTGACATCAACTAAATCAGCGATAAGAACCTCCCTCAAATCAAAGAACCTCCATATAAGAATCACTGGTGCACTGCAAAATTAGGGTATAACGAACGGACAGACTAACTTTATGGGGACCATCGTTATAGATGTCCCAAGGGCCATATAAATGACGAGAAAGCAATGATTTTTTAAAAATTGATGGATGAAGTGAAAACTAGATGCCTTTTTTTCAAAAGGCTACAATAAATGTTGCCTGCCACAACTAAGTGTCGTACCTGAGTCAAGCTGTTTTAATGCAGCTGTCCAGCATTGTCCATACCTCGGCATTTGCGCATCTAGCTTGATAACATCATATTGGATTTTTCCCATGCTCACCAAAGCTGCATGGTTCTCTAAATAGTAATTCGTTTGAAACAAAGCTAAAACAGGATTAGTTTTCATGAGAACTGATGCCTTTTTTTAAAGTGAACAAGATTACCGTCTATTTGAGTAAATACAAAGCCTATACAAATACAAACATCCTAAAACATAGCTAAAGTTAGAGACTTGTAAGTATTTCTTATATATTTTTGTTAACTTACCCAAACGAACGTACGGACATGACGTAAGGATCGACTCTAGTAATTGAGTACCTGTTTGGGAGGTACAAAGGTTAATACAAATGACGAGAAAACTTTAGAAAAACTTTAATTGGTGGAAACAAATAAATTTAAATATAAATGCATTTATTAAGGCATAATAATGGTAAAAACATCATAAGTAGGTATAGTTTCATTAATAGTAAATCAATAATAATTAAAATAAACATAGATTTAAGAATTGAAAACAAAAATGGTTAAATGTTGGATCATACCGGATTCAGATGAAAACTGTACTCCTTCTCCATACCATACCAGTTGGCACAAAACAGTCAGGCACAAAATAAATAGGCTTGTCACAAACTTTAAAACACCCTCCATAATTGCAAAATTAATCAGGCACAAAAAGTTTGAATTTTTTTAGTTTGTCTATTAAATCGACTCTGCTAACTAAAGAGATCAATCACTTTGCATTGTATTTTTAGTTTATCATATTCTGAAAGTAATACAAAACAATGCTATAAAAATTCACTGAAATTTGGGGTTTAGCCTTGCACAGGTATATATTCTAAATACATATGAGGCTTGTACATTTAAATATGTTTTTATCACAAATCTGACGGTGTGGGTTATATTCAAATGTTTAATTAAAAAATAATAAAGTTGCCAGTTTAGGAGAAAAAAATAATTGCACATTTTACATAAAAAAAATGATAATTTTTACTTTGATTTATATTTGATTAGCTTGATCTTTTTTAGAATATAAAATAATTGGGTTAAAATATCTTTTTTGTTCAAATGTATTACTGTTGTTTATTAAATGGTAGGTAGGAATGGATTTTACAAATAAATTTATTTAGCACATATTCCAAAGTTAATATTTGATTACTAATGTAAAATATAATATTTAATAATCTTCTTTCCTGGTTACTAAAAGCTTTATTTATTGAAAACTACAGAGACCAACTTTAACAGCTCTATGAAATACTAGATTAATGCATCAAAAAAATGAGCATATCTTTTCATCTTGGCATTATTCTACTAGTTCAAAATCAAAGAATTTATAAGCAATGCCATAATTTTAATTATTTATTGATTTGGTAGAAGACTCTCTCTTTAATCTTATTGTACGGGGCAGTTGTTGAGTAATAGTGGTTCATTACCGACCTCATCGTCGCTGTCCAGATCATTGGGGTTGATAAAGTTATGGAGGGGGTGGAGCAGCTCTCCAAGCTCAGAGGAGGAGTCGGAATCCTCAGAATCAGACTCCAGGTCTTGATCCTCCGCCTGGTTACCCATGAAATCCCATGGTATCGCAGGCCCAACCAGAAATTCAGCCATCTAAATAGAAAACATTAATGACTTGCTAGTTACCTATTGTTTAGCAACTTTGCTGATAGGGATGATATACACTATAATACAGCCATGGGAGGAAAGTTAAGTAGGTTTTTCCTATTATTGGCTCCATATCCTAATATCAGTTGATTAAGTTAGGGAATACCCAACCCATAGATATAGAAGTGTCAATAGGGTTTCATTCAAATAAATGAAAATCGGATCAACGAAAACCAGTTCTTTATATTAGACTATTGAATCTAAATGGAAGATGCTTATTATAATTTTTGAATATAGGGGCTTCAACAAATCTAAGGGTAGGAAAAAAGTTAAAACTATACAGAAAAATATATTTCTTTAAAACGCCTTTTACTATCCAACATAATCGTCCTTGTTTATATATGAAAAAATCTGATAATAAAAACTTTTCATTAAAAACTAAACCAACCTCACTCAGGAATGTAGAAGTTGGTTGTTGAATATTGAGCCAAGCGCAGCTGTAAGGACTAGAGTCCTTGAACGTTTTGGCGCAGAATGAGGGCTTGTCAACGGTTGACCGGCCTCGGCTCGAATTAACATTGTAATTTTCATCGAATGAGACAATTGGGTTGACCATGCTGACGGCTTGCATACAAGCAATCACATTGGCCTCTCTGGACCACAGCTGGAAAGATCCCAGATGTTTCAAATTTTTAAATGTAGTTGCCAGGTACACTGCAAAGGATTCGGTCAACCTAAATAAATAAGAAGTTTATCTATAATTAAAAATTATATTATCATTGATAAAAACTTATTAAACGAAGGTATGGGCATAAAAAGGAGCTCTTTATCTTCTTAAATAAAAGTGTATTTATTAAGACAGTAACCTTTATACAACTCATATCCCCTCCCTGCTCCGAATCCTATCAATAGCACCCATGAAAATAAAGACGTCTTACTTTAAAAAGTTTAAGTTAAGAATTTTGTAAGTATTAATATAAATATAATACCTGACTGAACCACGTCTGTTCTGTGCAAAGAAATGCAACTCTTCAGTATACTGTAGAGAGTTAACACTGAGTAGTTCCTCAATGTACTCTTTACCAAGAACATCCTTGCGAGATTCAGGTCCCACGTTGCAATACGATTCATCCGGCCACTCCACTCCCAGAGTTAAACATTTGAGTTGGTTAGCTCCAGCCACAGCATATCTGACATATTCAGAGAACAGTGGACCAACCAAATGCAACTCCAACAGATTGTGAAAGCCCTGCTGCAAGCTGCGCAAATCCATGTCCTTCTCCACCTTGATGCGTCTGTATGGGCTGATAGATTTACTCGCCATAAGAAGCGATAGTTTGGTTAGGTTAGGGCACAATTCTTTGGTCAGTTTTATAAAACTGTACTTGAAAACACGCACATCCTGAAAAAAATAAGAGATGTATTGTATTGTAGCCGTATTCCTATTTTTTTCAATGCTAAATCGACGCTTTAACATATCAAACCCCACAACTAATAGTAAGTCAACAATTAAATATGAGGTAAGCTATTTTTTTAAATCGCCATGAACAACCGCAAAAATGGCAACATCCACTCCACGCGGCTTTTCAAAAGCAAGACTGCAGGGCCCTAATAATTTTTTTAAAAATAAGAAAAAAATGCAATACTTACATCGAAATGTAATGTTGAAAGTTTGTAACCGTAACTTGGTATTGCTTTGGAAAACCAACTCGTTCCCAGGTCAATGCTAGACCCAATCAAATGCTGCAACTGCTTTAGGTTGTCAACGCCCTTCATCCACTCTTCTGTGTGCAAAGAAGTATCGGGATGAGCAATTATCAACTTCTTAAGCTTGGGACACCGTGATCCAACACACTCCAGTAGGGTAGAGGTGGGCTTAGTTTCTGTCAGTGTCTCCAGATTCAGGTCACGTGTAGCTGACTTGCGAGCCCACCTCTGGTAACGGGCAAAGCCGGCCACGGCCCGACAACCCACCTCAGTGTTAAAACCTTTCAAGCTCGGAATAAAATCGAGGATGGCGATAAAGCCACAGTCAATTGGCACATGCGTACTATTGTAATACCGGTGATAATGTTCTCCTTTCATCGGCCATTTCAAATCTAAATCCATTGCTGTTAGGAAAACAAGCTTGTCTGTGCCCCGGTTTTTATGCTTGATCCAGCGAGGGTTCTTGTCCTTGACTAGGTTCTCTGGTTTGAGTATATTTTGTTTGCATTTTCTGGTAAGATGTTTGCGAGATAGCGAGCTGTCATTCTCCACTCCGACCAGATGGAGCAGACCCTGGTCGGTCACGTTGCTGTTGCTTATGTTCAGGTACGTCAGGTTTCGTGCAACTAGGCCAACACACTCCAGGATGCTGTCCGTGCAGGTGTTTTCCAACGTCAGCTTGGACAGCCAAGAGCTCTCCATCAGGGAAGATCTCAAAATGGTCGGACCTATTTTATTCTCAATGCTTGTCTTGATGCCGAACAGGTGCAGCCTTTTGGTCCTTGGAAATTCATTCGAGTTGAGAACAAAAATTCTAGAGAACTTGTTGAATAGAAGTACCTTTAATGTGAAAATTCCGGGCTGTTGGCGACGGTCCAGAGATTCATTTTGTTTTGATTCCATTCTTAAAATAATTCTAAGCAGATATTCAACAGCGTCTGGTGTTAGGACTTGCAACAGCTTTCTACGGATTTCACTGATATTCTCAACAAATAAACATTTTCTATATCTTATATATTCTTCCGGGTCTATGTCTGCAGGAATTCCTTCTGTTTGTTGAAATTCTAGAGAAATAAAAATATTAAATAATCTTTACTAGGTATGATTCTTTGCTCTCAGGTTATTGTAAAAATACCCCTTAAAGTTTAAGAAAAAAGAAAATAATCTTTAAAATTCAACTTTAAAGGATCTTGGACAAAATACCTAGCCCCGGGACAAAATAGCCTTAATACGAATTTAATTTTCTTAACTAAATGTCCTGAGGCTATTTTGACCGAGGCTATTTTGCAGTGTTTCGGAGCCGGGAGCCGCCATATTTTGCTGGAGCCGAAGCCGTAATTTTTGTTAAAAACGGCTCCGGCTCAGGACTAGATAAATAAAGAGGTTTTTTATAAATCATAATTTGGTAACTCTGTTTTGTCATGTGCAAATGCCCTTTTTAAGTTTTTCAAGTCTATTTTTATCAAATATTGAACTTTTAAAACCTTCAAAAGTCAAAAATATTTTTTATGGGGGGAAAAAAGATGTCGAGTTTTTCTTGATTTTAGGTCGGAGCCGGAGCTGGAGCCTGAGTCGGAGCAGTATTTCCAGATACGGCTCAGCGGAGCTAGAGCCGGAGCCGCATCAAAATTAAACGGCTCCGAAACACTGCTATTTTGTCCAAGATCAACTTTATATATAATGGCGTAGGTAGTAAGGAACAAAATAAATTCTGATAAAATATAAAAAAAGCTACAGTTTTGTAGAACCTGAATATTTTACAGAAACTGCAAGGCTATTTGCACTAATGATCGTCATTGCATATTTTGACACTTGTGTATTTTGTAGCGACACATAAAATAACTAGGTATACTTATAAAATTCTTAGACATTTAAATAAATTAGGTAGGTAGGTAGTTGGATTTAAATGATAACTAAAGATATTAAATATAAAATTAATGTTTACTTGTAATAAAAAATACCTTTATGTCTATTTCTAATTGCATCTATATATCTCTCCGGAGCTGAAGCACTCAACAGATACTCGAAATCTTCCACAGTCTTCTGAGCTGCCTTGTTAGCAGACTGCTGATGGTGGGTAGGTGCCACAGCGACAGAGCTGGTGGCCGCTGGAACAGTACTGTTCTTTTTGCCGCTACTCACGGACGCCGCCTGCTCTTGCGATTTCCTCTTCAGTCCACGTGTGACACGCCTATTTTGCACCAAAGCTTCTTCTTCAGCCTTGCGCTTTCGCTGTTGTGCATCACGCTCCTTTGCTACCCGTTGCTCCTCTAGCTTTGCTGAATAATTGGAGATAACCTCGGAACAATCCACGTTGTTCAGACTTAGGTTCTCTTCCAATTCTGCAGATTTTATGGATAACTTTGAGATGTAATCTAAATATGTCTTCTCCAGAGTGTGGGCCTTCTCATAGAGCAGTCTGAGAAGAGCAAGTCCCGCATGGTCAGCTAGGGACAGGGGAGTCCTAGCTCCACCGAGCATTACTATGTCTCTGAAACATTAAGTCAGTAGGTATAATATCAAATGAAAGTAATTTATAAAAAAAATCACTGGGTTATAAATGAGGGATACAAGATATTTAGGAGTAAACTAATTTGCCTCTATGTATTGGAGTATGAGAAACTAGAGACATAAAAGATTTTTTAATTGAAATGCCCCTCATCAAAATATAATTTTAAAAATTAAATATGTAGGTAGGTACATGCTTGCCAAAAAAAGAAATAAAACATTATTAACAAGTTTCAGGTACAAAGAAAACAGATCACAGAGCAATTTTATAGAGATCAATATCTCTATCGTTTCCAACAGCCAGGTACGGTATGCGAAGATGCCAGGAAAGTCCACCTCCGATAATCTTCTTCGGGTTGGACAAAATAGTGAGCCCAGTCTTGTGTTGAGTAACTTTAAGAGTTGCGCCAGACCCTCCAGGCTTTCCAACTGAAGCAATATAAGCGTCGGTTGATCGTGAGAAGCGGGCGTGCTTGCACCCTTCTGCATGTTCGGATAGCCGTCCTGTTGGTAAGCTGGGTCGGGATAGATCAAACTGGACAATTTCTGCAAACACTGCAGCGGTTACTAGAAGGCTGTTGGCGTGGCACCAGTCTGCACTCAACAGCGGTGAGGCACAACAATCTAAGGAGAGGATGGGAGTGTAGTTGACAGAGTTGAACAATGATATAGTTCCGGATTTCTGGGCAACCAACAACTTGCCAGACTCATACGGGTGCCAGTGTATAGACATACCTACAAGAAAATATTATTATATTGCTTGTAATTTGTTACTTGATCTTATTTTAATTATCTACTAATTTGGTTGAAAATGAGAAAAAATTAATTATCGTATATCATTGTCAAAGACATAAGCATAACAATAATTTATCAAATATGTCGCCTTGAATTAATAATTTAATAACCAGTTAATAAAACAACCTGGAGAATTAAGGGAAAAGGTGTGGATAAGAGCCTTGGAAGCATCAACTTTTGAATCCCAAACTCTGGCAGTGTGGTCATCAGATGCAGTCACTATCATGTCACCAACCTCAGGTTCATAGGCTATGCTGTTGATGTAATCGTTATGACCCTTCAACTCTTTGCAGCTCACCTATGATAACAAAAATGAAATTAGTTATCTATCTTTTTAAAAATAAAATAAAATTGCATAATATATGTAGATTTCTGCTATTTTTAAAAAAATATTAATAAAATTTTTCATTTACCTATAAGTCTTCAGACTTTAAATAATGAAGTTTTACCTGTGAATTATTTGTTGTAAAGAGTCTTAATTTGTGATCTGAGCCACTAAATTAACTCAAAATCACATATTTGCATAAAATATTAGTGTTTGAAAAAAATGTTTCGGCGTCAATGAGGAATGCTTCATATCAACATGAAAACTTAATGTAGTAATTCTAATTCCTTATGCAACTGTAAATGATAATACTAAATCACTGCTTGAGTCCAATTGATACCCTTTTAAAGCAAATACCAAAGAAAATTTCAAAGTATCCACCCTTAAATATTAACAAGGTAACTATGTAATTTAAATTCCTGGTGGCAAATTGTAAACATCTTGGAGCAACAAGTTGTGAAGTCATTGGTCCCCAGGTCAAGCTTTGAACACGTGTGTCGTGTCGAAATTCTCTTAAAGCTTCAAACTCAGGTTTCTAAAATAATTCAATTTAATATTTCATATTTTAAGGATATAAAGTAGTAAGATGTGTGTTTCTATGTCCCCAAAGATCTTGTAAACGTCTTAAGATTAATGGTCTAAGGATGGTATTAGGCTTTTTTCAGAGTCGAGGGTTATAAAGAAGTAAGTTATATGTTTGCTAAGATCTTGTGAAAGGACAAAAATCTTTTTATGGTATAGGGAAGAAAGTAGTAAGATGCATGTTTGTGTGTTCGCTAAGATCTTGTAAAAGGAAAAAAGTTTATAATTGTTCTGAAAGATTGTAGACTATTTCGGAGAGGGGGGGTTGGGGGAGTTTATCGGCTCTTTCATGGAGGAGGGGGTTTATCTGTAATTGGATGGCCATCCCTGGATTTTTATATCTAAATATATTTCATGGAAATATCCCTTCAATAAAAATATTTACCTTGATGGAATCATCTTCCTCTGGTATCCTAACCTCCAGTATTAGAATGGATTCCTGGAATCCAACCGCCAGCAGGTTCCCAGAACATTCATAGGGAGAAAACTCTGTTACATAGATCCGGTTTTTGAAATGAAATTGCGCCACGGGCTCAGAAATTGGACTGCGGTCCAACATTACCATTCTAACTTTCTGGAATTACAACAATCTATACCTATCTCTCATAACAGATTTTTTAACTTATCAATGTAAAGTCTTAAATAAGAAGATAAAATAGAATCAGAGATGGCAAAAATTAAACAACACAATTCAAGTATAATCCAGTGATGTATGTTCTGCATGGGATCCCCTGCTAAAGTGTGTGGGGGGGGGGGGGATAAAAAATGAAGAAATAAACAGTCCTGAATGCATTTTCCCCCTCCTTAGGGGAAAAACAAGTAAAATATGTGCAATTTGGGAGGGGGAGAATGAATAAAATAAAGAGTACCTATTCAAAACATTAATGAAATATTTTGCAGCAGGATAAAAATAATAAAGTGCAGAATATTCACCCCTGGTATAATCCTAGAAAAAAAAACATCTATGAGAGAGATAAATATTTAACAATGAGTACATAAGGTTACTATAATCACAGATGCGTAGCAGAATAATTTGTAACTAGGTAGAAAATCAATACAGATCAATTGGGCTGTATAATAATAAACTTTAGGTAGTTTTATCAATATAAATATAATTTGATCAAGTATTATGTGAATTGAATTTTCAAATAAAAATGGAATGGTCAAAATTAAATTTAAATCATAATCTAAATCCACTGGGACATTTTAATAATGCATGATTTAAAATGTTTTCTTTCACCTAATACTTTTTATGAAAGGTAAAAATTTTACTTTCTTGAAAAAAGAAAATAAATTACAGATGGAAACTAGAATTATTTAAATTTGTGAAGATAGGAAGGATATGACAAAAACTAATCTATTGAAACATATAAAATTAAATTCATAATTTAACTAGAAAGTAGGAGCTGTAAGAATAAAAAATCTCTCCTCTTCTTTCTTGATCCATCTGAGCAGTTTGTTGACAGCGGTCAGCACAGTTATCTTTGCCATGGTGGGGGGAAGCACAGCGAATAATTCAAATGACTGTGTTATCCAGCCCAATATTGTCTCGTTTGACGTAGAGAAATAGCACAGTTTGACGGGACGGGAGGCAACCAAAAACCGGTTTTGGATAGTTAAAAATCGGCTGTGCAGTCGATTAATTTGTTGTGGATTGCTGCGGTAGCAAAGTGCAGGCACTGGTGATGTAAATTGAGCCGAAGTACGAGACTTGTAGAGAAAATATCGTATTTCTGGAAGATCAAGGCTTTCACAGTCGTACTCCGAGGTATCTAAGGACGTTTTTATTGCAGTAATAATATTGTGACGCTCTAGCCGTTCCAATATTTTCACCCTCGCCTCGGAGAGCTCGAAAAACGCGTTTCTATCAACAGATAAGAGAACAAGACAAATATCTTCGCTAATGTATGAAACATGAGCATGCAAAAATCCACTAGATTCAAACTTTGGTAAACAAATAGGAGTCCAGCTTTCACTGTCCTTGAAGCTTTCTGTCGCATTTACAAGGTTGAAGATAAGGTGAAGATCCGCCGGGTGGATAAAGTGATTTTTCATCCTGACTAGTGTGATCAGCTGATTTCTAGCCATAACCACGCTAAAAACAACTTTCTTTCCCTTCTTGCCACCACAATATCTTATTATAGATTCTGACACAACATCTCTGACATTGGGAGCTAGAGGAAGACAGCGTACAGCCGAAAGAAAAAATGCTGGATCTGTATCCATACTTGTGGATAAATGGTTGATCAGTCGTTCAGAACCAGCCAACATTTTTCTCAGATCATAATTCCGCTTCTGTTCAAATATTTTGTTTAGTTGATTTAAAGTAACTATTGACAATATTTGATTGTAAATATAGGTTAATTGCACTGTCAACTGTTGAGTTGTAAGTCTATGCGGCCGACATGTGCCCACTAGTATTAAAGGCGATCGGACTAGAAAAACTATTGCCGTGTCGGCCATACGTATGGAACGTATAGAATCGTCATTGTCTGCCACATATGATACAAGCGCCTGCATGACCCCACACAGTGCCACAGTCTGATCATTATCTTCATCTCCACAGAGGGTGTATATTGGCTTGCCTGCCTCGCTCAGCACAAATATATGCTTAGGATGCTCGATCCAGCTTGGACCTGAGTCCAGATTTTGGGTAGATATTGTGGTTGTGCTGGAAGCCCTGGAAACACTGGGATCACTTGCTGAAGAGGCAGCGGGGCTAACCTTGTCTCTGGCATCGTGGAAATCTTCCTCGTCTGAGCTCGCGTTCTGTAATGCAGCCTAAAACATGAAAATAACAAACATATGTATATGATTAATAAAGTATAAGAATACAACAAGATAAGTTTTCAAGTTGTTAAACTTAAGAAAGTAAAGCAAATAATAAGAAACTAAAAACAAAATATATACTAAAGAAAAGTAACATAAATAAGTATAAATGGTCACCTCATCTAATTGTGGATGAGATAATTTGTTCTCGGAACCTGAGGTGCTAATTTCTTTGTCTTCAAAACTTAGTGAAGAGAATGGTCCCTGGGTGACCTCATCACCGTCAAAATCTGTTCCATCCTGACTATCAACTGTAGTACGTCCCTTCTCCTCGTATGGAACCATATTTTCTTCTTTAACATTAACATTAGTGTTCTCATCAAAGATTGGTTCTTTTAATACTTCTGACATAATACATCTGAAATTTTAATGATTAATGGTACATTGTATATGTTAAACTTCTATAATTAAAACTCAATTACATTATCACAGATATTATCATATTTTATCAAATACAGCGAGAGAAAAATCAAATATTTGTAAAACAAAACATGCAAAAAGATTCAAACAAAATTACTACAATAAGTTTTTTCTATTGTCTGCTAAAAGAAACTTAAACTAAGCAATTACATTTATTTGAAAAGATTAAATAAAGCAAATGCCATTTGTTGAAAAACAGTAGATTAATATGTTTTGATAATTTGTAGGTAAATATCCTTTCATCTGTTAGTGAACCATATGAATTTTTTTTGAAAATAATTTATTGGTGCATGCTTTAATTGTTGTCTAATAAAGTAAGAGATTGGCAAGTCCCAAATGGTTAAGAGGTTTCTGTGGATTATGTTTTTTAATATTTGCAAATGTGAAAGGGGGAAAAGATTTGTTTTTTAATACATTTAGGATGTCACAATTTCTTTTTATTTTGGATTCTTTATAAAATTCCGCACAGGAAGTGAAAATATCTTTATCTGGAGAAATAATCTCCACCTAGTGCAAGAGTCCACGTCGTTTTAATTTTTCCTGCTCCATTCTAATCTGCACTCTAAGATTAAGGCAAACTTGACGCTCTAATTCTAGTTTGTCCAACAGAAACACTTTCTTTTGTTGAAGGTCAGCCTGGTCGAGCATCAGCTGACGTAAAAGCGTCCTGTTATCCTCAGCCAGCTAAAACATATTAATAATTTATTGATCCAATTCTAAAAATACAGCATTCAAAATCGTTTAAAACAAAACTTTGACAAACGATACTTTTTTTTCTGAACATCTTTTGACTTAAAGAAAGGTTATATCTGCCTATCCAGCAGAAATGGAAAGAAAAACATTTAACCAATTAACTAAACTGTGCTTCTTCTCATGGTACTTCTTAACATTATTTTTTCATACTTTTTATTTAAGTATCTAGTATATAATCTATATCTGAGATGGAAACGCAAAATTAAGATTTAAGGTGGTCAGTGTGCTGATCATTCCCACTGACCCTCTTGAAATGTCCAGGGGTGTATATTTTGCACAAGATTTATTCCCCCTCGCCTCAAGTTTTTTTCCCCCTTAATGAGGGAGAAAAATGGAAAAATGTATTGAGTACTCTATATTTTATTTTATTTCCCCCCCTTCCCACATATTTTTCTAGTTTTTTTTCCCCAAGGTCAGGGAAAAAATGGGGGAAAAAGTTTTCAGTACCTATTCTTTATTTTTTTCATTTTTTCCACCTTTCAAATATTTTTTATCCCCCCCCCCCCCTTAAGCAGGAGAACCCATTCAGAATATAGAATACATAAATGTCCCTAGTATGCCTTGTCTAAGCCATATTTACCTGATGTTGTTCCTCCTCTACATCACTGTCTTCACTGCTGTCCACACTATAGGTCCGGTATTGGTACAGAGTCTGCATGGTCGCTATCTCCTCGTGAAGTTCTCCTATCTCACGACGTTCCATCTTCTTCTTACGCTCAAGTTCACTCTAAATATTATCAAAGGTCAATTATCTGAATATTTGAAATGAACATGCAAAATAATGCATTTTAAAATATATTTTGAAGGAAAAAAAATGTAAAAAAAATATAAACTTCAATACCTTTAGATTGAGAAGCTCTTCAAACTCAAACTTGAGTCTCATCTCCTCCCAGAGTAATTCCTCTATTGCCTGAGCCCCAGATGGTTCAAGCTGAGGCTTACGCTCACCTCCTCCATTCTGACCACCGTGCATTTGTCCGGCTGTGTGACCAACAGGAGCATTGCTGGAGAGATTTGATGATATATTGGTGGCGAGATTTGAAGATCCGGACAAAGAAATAGGACCTGAGCAAAAATATACAGATTAGTGTTCAGTCATTGACAGACCCACCAAACCTACAGATAGAAAAGCTTCTCTTTAAAAAAGGTAAAACCTTGAACCAGGGGTGTATATTCTGCACAAGACTCATTTTTTTCCGCTGCTGAAATTTTTTTTATTCCCCCCCCCCCTGGTTTTATTCAAGCAAGGAAGGGGGGAAAATGGAAAATAATTTCAGAACTCTTTATTTTATTTATATTATCCACGATCCCACACATTATTTTAGTTAATTCACCAAGGAGGGGAGAAAAATGGAAAAAAATGTTATTCTCTTAACCTTTTAATTTTTACCCCCCCCCCCCCCCCCAACCAGTGTTAAATTTGCAGAATATACAGTACACCCCTGCCTTGAACCTATAATCCCTTTCTTTATACTCGACAAAAATGTCTAGTAGCACAAGAGCGAAAAGTTAAGAATATTATTTATTAATATTATTAGTAGAAAATATGAATGAAATGATGATAAATAAACCAGCTAATCAAAATTCAATAAAAGTATGTAAAGTTGTTGAGCCAAATATTAAAATAACACGTGGTTCTAAAACTTTGGGTTCTAGATTTATTTATAATCAAATGTCCACTCCCTCCCTCCCTGCTGCATAATATATTTTACCTGCGGTAGCTGTTGCCATCTCTGAAGACGGAAGACCACGAGGTAAACTTTTAGACTTCATTTTTGCCTCCAGTGGCTGGCTAACCTTCAGTAGACCACGAGAGCTTGGCTTGGATGAGGGTGGAGGAGGGGGCAACAGAGGGAATCCATCTTTTCCAACCTTCTCATCTGATCTGCATTCTGTATTATTAACTTCTTCGGGACTAGAGGGTTTAAATTCGACAACTTTCCTAAACTTCACATCAACATTTTCATAATCACCAACTTTCTTTGTCGATACAACTGTTTTACTTGCCTCCGTGGTAGTTGTGGTTCTTTCAAATGTAGTTGATCTATCAACTTCATCACTTTGTTGTATTATGCTTGTAGTTGATGGTACCGGATGTACTATACTTGTTGTAGTTGTCGTATTGTGTCCGCTACTTGAGAATGATGGCTGTGACGTTGGTAATGGTTGTTGGACTGGTCGAATTTTAGTAGGCGGTTGTGATAAAGGGGGTATTGAAGTTGTTCTGGATGGTATCATACCATCCACAGTATCCGCAGAGTAACTAGTGACCTTTACTGTTGCTTGTGAAGAAATTGTCTGAATGTTTTGAGAAACTTCAGGGCTCGTAACACCAACAGATCCAGCTGTTGGGTTAACCTTAGTAGTATTCATATTAGTAACAATATTTTCACTTGTCTGTTTTACATCAGATTTATTTATCTCCTCGTTCTGAGATAACTTGATAACAGTGACACATCCTTTGTTACCCTCATTAGTATTATTTCCACGCTCAGATTGATGAATCTGTACAGTGACACGGTGCTCCTGACCGGAGGGATCATCTTTATCCTCTGGAGATGACAACATCTTAGTTGAGGATACGGATTGTGTCGTTGTATTTGCTACTGTTGAGATACAACTACTTGTCACAACAGAAGAGTCATGCTTGATAGATGTAGCTCCTACCATAACAGGCAAAGCTCCTCCAGCATCCATTGGTTTTTGAAGAGAAAAGTTCAATTCTTCTTCGTGGTCATGACGTGCTTGATCATCCTTAAGTTGCTGGGATTTAGCAAGCCTTAGTTTTCGTTTGAGCTGCGTCACAATTCTTTGTTGTTCCCACAGCTTTTCCTCGGTGTCTTTACTTGCTTTACCTTTGGATATTTCCTTGTGAAGATCTTCCAACAAACTTTCTTGCTTTTTCATTTCTTCCTCTATAGCATGAGGTGACTCAGGAAGCAGACTTACTCCAAGTTGGCCGCTAATAGGCGGAACATACTTTTTGATGTTGACATGACCAAACAGCGGAATGCTGTGCTTAAATAAACAATAGAGAACACGGTGAGAAATTTTCATAGTCGGGGACAAGACTATGGAAACATTTTGCAATGACATTTTGTTCAGCTTCTCATATTGAATAACATGCCCCATATGTACAAAAATCCATTCAACAAGAGTTCTGTTGCAGTCAGGCAACATGTCAAGCAGACGCTTTAGATTTGATACAGTTTCACCTGTTTCTTTAGAAGCACACACCTCTTCAAATTTTGCCAACAAAGAATGTGTAAGAACAGGGTCAGGAAGCTCTCGAAGAAATAGTTTTAGCAAGCTCGCCACTACAGCAGGTTCACTTCCCGCTAGTGAAACAGACTTGCGCACATTGTAAGATGATTTCAGCTTGTTCACTTTAGATTTTACTCCAGAAGATCTAAATAAGGTACAATTATAAATGATCTTATTCTAAATGAACATTACATACAGTCGTAATATTTTTTTACAGCTTATCTATTAAACAATTTCATTAACAAAAAAATATAGATTGCTTACCTATAAATTCCTTCCACCTTAAGTCCATTTTGTTCAATGAAATCAATACATTCTCTGACAACAACCGGAAGCTTGATACCATCATGACACCTGCTGCGCTCAACAGCCTTCTCCAGAGGTATTCCAAACACGGGCGCATCCTCTGCCTTTACTTTACCTTGATGATAAATTTATTTTTAATATAGAAAATTCTGCTAGAATAACATTTAGTTATAATTTGTATCCTTCATGCTTGTTAAAACTAACCTTAAATCCCCACAAGATAGGGATACAAATCATTACCTAGCTGAATAAGAATTTTGGCTTAGATTACTTTGTGTCCTCATAAATAAATGAAAATACGAGTAGAGACGATAAAAAAAAGAGTTGTTTCTTTACTATTACTAAATATTAATTAATGTGAGTTGATATGTTCTTAGAGTAATCAAATATTTACCATCAACATCGGCTTCCATTTTCAACTTCTTTAACTTAAGTTTGTTCTTGTCTTTTTCTTTTTTATCTTTCTTTTCTTTCACATCTTTTAGCTCTTTCTTTTCTTTCTTATCCTTTTTGGCTGATCCAAATTGGAAACCTTTCTTCTTTGATTTCTTTTTTCCTTCTTCCTCCCCGGAGCTATCATCGCCTAAACGAGATCATTTCGTTAAAAATAACGCAAGCATTTAATCTAAGTGGGAATTTAAAAATACAAACAGTTTTTTCCTAATGCTTATACCAATCATTAGATTATAAAGGTCATTAAAATCTGAGCTGCTTTCTGTTTCTAATTGACAAAACCTTTTTGAGATTTGAAAAGGCAAATGTAAATGAATTTAAAAAAAAAACTTTTTCATGGGAAAGATGCTAGCTTACACACTAAAAAAGCTTTAAAATATTAATTCTTAAAAAAAAGACCCAAAAATAAGCCGTCTGTTTCCATTTAAATATACAACATTAAAGCATTTTTAAAATGCATGTCTGAGCATAACAATACACAAAAGTGTAATTCCAAATCTTACCTAGGGTAGCATATCTTGCCTCCTTATCTTTCTTCTTCTCTTTGTCTTTCTTTTTAGAACCTCCCAGGATTCCCTTCTCCTTTTTAGACTTTTTATTGTCGGTATCATGGCTGGTTTCAGATCCTAGATATGGATAAACTTTATAAACCAGGCTACTAAAAGAAAACAATTTCGCATGATATTATTATTTACCAACCACACTTATTAAATTTAACCAACCAAAGAATTTTTTATCCAATCTTAACCAGACAAATGTCATCTAGCTAAAAAAGATGCGTAGATTTCATTTCTGGCAACCAGAAAATCCGCAGAAATCGAATTCATGAGATCCAAAAAAGTTTCATTAAAAAAAACCTTACACCAAAAATAACAAACAATAATTATAACGACGACTTAGTTTCTTTTTCCTGTTTAATACGAATATTGAAACTAATTTTCAGGCATGCATGTTTGTTGGTATAGTACTTTTTTTAGAAACCAAAATACAGACATATATAAAACTACGAAATTGTATATTAGTCACTAGAAAGATTATATTTTTTTTCTTGCTTTAAAACAACTTTTTGTACATAAAAACCCGTAATGTCTTCATTATTGACACAAACATGCATGCTGTATAGTTTTAAAAAATTTAGTCAAATAAAATACCTGATTAGAATACAAAGCAAGAAATAAAGGTTATCAACTCCCTATGAGCTTTTTGTGTTAAATAGAATTATTAATAAGAATAAAAGGGTTTCAAAAAAAAGTAAAATAACAAAATGTTAGGTGAATTGTTAATATTAAATCAATCAAAAAATGTTTTACATTCTTATAATTAATTTCAATAAAACATATATATGCTCAATAAAGGTTATTTATAATTATGAATTCTACCAGACTAAAATATAAAAGGGGAAATAGTTTATGAAGACGACACAAAATGATTTTAAAAATTACTTATTTTTTTTCTTTTTTTTAATCTTTAACAATTTTTATGTTTTTATTATGTAAATATATAAAGTATTATTCAAACTTAAAGGATTTAATCTTTTTCTTTGTAATTTTAATTTATATGTCAAAACAGTGTAAAAATGAAGTTCTTAATTACGAATTTTCAAATCATTAGATTTTAATACAATTTATTATAGAAATAAAGAATAATTCCAACAAAAAAAATTGCTACAAAAAGGCTTACTGTATTATTAAACTGACTTAATTGTATAATTGCATTTATTTTGTTTATTTACCTTGAAAAATGAGTGTTTAAGTGCTGCATTGGTTAAAATCAAACCTAAAAGTGCTCTTTATTCAGTGACAGAGTGAAAAAAATATATACCTTGTTTTATAGTTTTTGATCTCTTTTTTTTATATATTTTTATCTGATATGTATATCAAAATTTAAAAGTATCTATTTCATTAGATATTCATACTTTGCTAAGACGTCTTTGTTACTTTTTGCACTATATTTGCTCTAAAAAGGATTCTTTATCTGACTTTTACATTTATAATGAAAGATTTTATGCCAATTTTTGTGATGACTGTAGAAAAAAATAATTATTTTGTTTATATGCAATTTTCTATAATAAAATGTGAGAAATGCCTTTTTTCACATGTAGGGCGAAAAAAGTAACACTGAAAATTTTTTTTACGTCTTAAGCATGTCCTAAACTCAAAGATAATAAACTTTCATAAAAGATTTATTTCAGAATATGTCATTTAGGGCATAAAATTAATCTTGCAAATTAACATTGCAAATGTTTGCCAATAACTTTTAAAAATGATTTCTGCAGATTTTCTAATTTACATGGGTGTTTTCTACACATTTTCCCCTTTCTAAAAATACCTTCCTCATAAAGATTGGCTTCCGGAAAGTATATACTTTTCCAAAATGATATGTGCAACAGTAAGTGTCATAATTTAACATAATATTGCTGTATTAATAATAATTCAGGGGTGTATATTCTGCATGGGATCCCCTGCTAAGTTGGGAGGGGAGGGGAATGAAAAATATGTGGGGGGTCGAAAAAATTGAAAAAACAGAGTACATTGAGTCACAGTTGTAAAGTATTTAATAAATAAAGCAGAAAACTTTAATTAAATGAATGCATTTAGGGGAGGGCAGGGCAATTTCTTTTATTTTTTCTTACCCCCCCCCCCCCATTCCTTGGGGGGAAAAATAAAAAAATTTTAGCAGGGAAAAAAATTATTCTTGTGCAGAATATACAACCCAGTAATAACTACAGCATGTAATCGTAAATGTACAATATAATGTTAAAAAAAATATTAGGTATAGGTACTATTTCCTTATAAGAGCTAATTTATTACTTACCTGACGAAGATATAAAACGCAAATTTGTTTTTTGAGTAGGTAACTTTTTAAATTGAACATTTATAGATAATTTTTATTCAATTCAACAAACGTTTCAATCTTTGAGATTAATGTAAAAAACGAAGAGAAAAAACAAATAAACATGAATTTATTAATCTCTAAACTGTGTTCCTTATTGCAATATACCTATTTATATATTTTAGAGAGAACTATTAAGATTGCCGGGTTTCTACATATGATATATATCTAAAATTTATTATTGGAAAATTAGGGGTATATATCTAAGACCTTAATTTTTTACAACATATGCCAAAATTAAAGTGAAGATTTAAACTTTACAATTAAAAACTAAAATAATAAAACAAAAAATTACATATGATAAGTGATTTTAAATTAATAAACTATAAGCTATGCAACTAATATACCTACAATTTGCTCAAAAATCAAAGGAAGAAATATTTTTTTTTAAATTGTATAAACCTGAGAAATCTGACAGCTCTGATCTTGCTTCGTTGCTACCGGGATTATCAAAGTCCATTTTTTAAATAATATTTAGCATTATAAATAGAATAATATCTGAAACGTATAAAGATGAATAATAATTAAGGATAGATAAAGGATGATGAAACAAAGAGGAGTTTAGTTGAAAATAATCGTTATAGGTCATTTCTATGTTCTGTACAAAAAATGTACTTTTCAGAGAACTTTTTACAAATATGATAAATATGCAAATCAAATTATATCTTTTATAGTAAAAGTTATAATTTTGAATAAAGGACATATCAAATACAAATTCAGCCAACCAATGACATTGATTGTATTGTAATTAATTGTGTGAAAGTCCAAGACGGTTTGTGTGTATGTGTAAAGTAATTGATTGATTGCAGATGCGCATTTTCTTTTTTATGCCGCGCAACGCTGTAAAATGGTATAAGGAATTTTGATTTGTTTTAAGAATGTTTTTCTTTTCACTCAGACATTTTCTTCCCATTGTCTTGGCAGATTTTTATATTTATAATACTCTATATATCATTTTCAAGAAAAACGAAACTGGTAATGTTACAATAAAAGATTAATCTATAAAGTGGAATGGGATGAAACAAAAAATCCTCTATAGACAATGTTATTATTCGGTATCAAAAAAATGAAATGAGGTGATGCAAAACATAAAAATATCCACAAAGATAAATTTCTGATAAAGGAAGATCGTTGATTAATTTATTTTAGAAAGTTTTAAGGCTCGTACCTACTTAAACAAAGACCTTCTATCCATTAGCCTCTAGAATACATATCTCAGCTTTCCAAAAACTTAACTCTGAACAAAAGAGGTATCCAGTATTTCTTGCAATTGGCAGTTAATTACATCCATTGCTGACAAAGTAGAGAAATAGGTGTATTGAACTTCAGGAACGAGATATTATACCTCATGTAAAATAATATTAAGGTTACCATAAAAAGTTCTGTCAAAAAGAGTCCATCCGTTCAGTACAAACATTCTTCTTTCTTTAAGAGAGGAAGTCTTTTTGTCCCTATTATCCTATTCCTAATATATGAAGTAATAAGCTTTTTTGTCTGTACCGACGGATCTCGCTAAACGGTTAACAGATGTGGTTCTCATTTACAGGATAGCTTTTCATAGGTCCTGGGAAGGTTAATAACTATTTTTGGGGAGGGTACCACCAACCTCCCAAGGAAAATGGCCCCTAGAAAAATTTAAAACTAAATTACTTTGAACTTACTGGGCCACTTCCCCTACCAACTCTTTAGTGCCCCTAGAGGCCTCTAGGGGGCGTAACCTGTAGTAATTTATAAATATACAGCCTCTGAGCCAAACAATGTGCACAAATAAGGTAATTACCGTTTCTCTTAACATCTTTAGTATGACATTATCTGATAATAAATTTAACAATCGAAAAGTCCACCAAAGAAAAACATTTTAAAAATTTCGACTGATAATTATAATAATAATAAACACAATTATCAGAGTACATAAATATAATTAATAAACCATTTCATTAACTAACAATTTGTATGTAAAATATAAAAATGCACATCAGCCAAATTAATAAATGTGAAAATTTCTGAAGAGCAAGGGGTATGAAAATTGTAAAATCAATAATTTTAATAAACTAATGTTAGGAATTTAAACATCTTAATTAGGAAAAGATTTGCCTAAATGATTTTACAAGATTCTTTGTTAATAAATAACATTCCAGTATTGAAAATTGAGACAAAATTAAAAGGCAAACAATTTAGTAAACACGGAAAACGAAAACTGCATTCCGTAAACAGAAACCCATTAAAATCAAATATTGCATAGAAACAATATTTTTTACACAATTGATTAAAATAAATTTTTTTACTGGATAGATATACCTAAAAGGTCTTATACAAAATTATAAAAAATGCATTCGTCTTCTTAAATGTTCCATTTTGTTTACTTTTAAGAAGAGTTGGGCCGGATATCCGGTCATTTTTAATAACCAGCCGAATACCGGATATCAAACCTATCCGGTTACATGATATCTGGCTGATTTTTGACGCCGGATATCCGGTAAATTGCCGGATATCGAATGTTGGCTAGATATCCGGCCCAACCCTACTTTTAAGATTAAAATTAAATACTATCTAAAAAGATTTAAAAACCTAGGTAAGACTGCTATTAATAACGTTCAAAAAGTAATATCAGAAAGAAGACTACAATTCAAATAAACAAAATAAACAATATCAATATAAAACAGAGAATTTATGCTCATGAAAAAATGTATTAGTTTTTACATACAGATGTATTTTCCCGAAAACTTAGTCTTTTCAAGTAAACTTAAATAACCAAAACATTCTTTCATACAAAATAAATTAAGGTATAAATAATTTAACAAATACAGTACAAAAATACGACGATAGAAGCTTGTAACCATTTTTTAACAATGATTTTTAAAAATCTCAGAATAATAAGAAATTCTGCCACAGTGTAAATCCTGACAAATAATTAGAATTGATTAGTTTAAAAATGAATAATGAACTTTGTATAAAAAGTACAGCTATTCTAATTTATCTATGTCAAGATTTTATTCTGTTCATTCTTTCAATGTGATCATATCAATGATTATGAACAGGGCATTAACTTATAATATTTGATGTTTACAGAGTGTAACAAATAACAAGTCAAGTTTATATTGAGCTAAGCACAGTCCCACCATACAATAATTGTATATCTTGCAGGCTGGTTAATTTAATTTCATTAAAAGGGATAGTTCCATCAAATAGATTTTATTTGAAGTTACGGTCTCCGTATATTTTCCAAGAAATATCTAAAATAGCCATTGTCTGAAAGGTCTAATTATGTTTATTTGTAGATTTTATTTAGAAGGAGATGTAGATACGCATTAGTTGTTAATAGTTATTTCTCGCATCGTATTATAAACGGCTTTCCGCGGATATAGAATGTACAATTAAAAGATTAAAACTAGTTTTTTTTAGCCCCGAGGTGCCGGCTAAAAAAACTGGTTTTAATCTTATGATTGTACATTTTTATATCCGTAGAAAGCTGGATATAATTCGGTGCTAGACATAGTTTTTTCGTATGGATGAGAACCGGTTCCTATCCACGGATTCGAATGAATACGAGAATAGTTATTTCTCGCATCGTATTATAAACGGCTTTCCGCAGATATAGAATGTAGAATTATAAGATTAAAACCAGTTTTTTAGCCCCTAGGTGCCGTAGGCACGGGCTAAAAAAAACTGGTTTTAATCTTATGATTGTACATTTCTATATTCGTAGAAAGCTGGATATAATAAGATGCTAGACATAGTTTTTTCGTATGGATGAGAACCGGTTCCTATCCACGGATTCGAATGAATACGAGAAAAAATTTTAAATCTCAAAAAAAAAGATAAGTAGGCAACAACCTTTCCGGTAGTTTGTTTAATAATTCAGCAGTCGCAATTTTTTAAAAAAAAAAATTGCCGATAGACCTTTAAAAGCACAAGTCTAAACCTAGCTCCTTATAGCAAAACTGCTTCTGGAGTTTCCTGCTCCAACTACTAAAGTGTAAAAACATCTGCCTTAAACAGAAAATTACAAAAAAAAAATCAATCGAAAGTTGTCAAAAAGAATGTTGATCTTAACATTAAAAAGATACTAGGAACACTAACTTCTAAATGAATCCTTTTAACGAAACTTTCCATTTAATATTGTAAACTGCTAGGATTTCATTTTTCAATGGCCGAATGGATTTTCTGAAAACTTTTGGGGGATTTAATTTATTCTTGATCAGATCCATCATCATCATAATCATCATCGGTAGCAAATTCACTCTCCTGGCTCGCCTCTTCTTCATTCTCTTCCTCATCATCATCCTATACAGAACAATCATCAGCTAACATCATTCTTAATCAAATCAAAGGGGAAGTTGCAGAAAATGCATTTAAAATTTATTTTAGTGAACTATTTTTCCCGGGTCTATGGATTAATCAATATGGCATCTATTTGAAAGAATTTAAATTTTCTACCACGTATTTTTAAACATATAATCATGTTCTTATGATATATGCAACTTATATGGCTGTCTTATTTTCATAAAAACAGCATGAAGACTATTTTAATAGTGCCTAATTATTTATTTATTTTATTGTAATACAAAATTATGCATTTTAGACGGATTTCTTGTAAATTTTGCTTGCAATCATTTTTCTGAGATGCAGTTTATGCAACTATCCCTTTATTTTCTTCGAAAATACCCAGGTAACGGGAAAATATAATTATTGTCTTACCTCAAACTCCCATTGTGGATGTTCTTTCGGGGCTTCTCTCGCCTCTTTAACATCCAGCTTGATGTCATCCATGAGATCCACGGCCAAGTAACTGTCGGACCTGATCATTACTGAGAATGTGTAGTGGCCTGGCTTGCCGGGTGCTGTAAACTTAAGCTCAACCTCTTCCTGGTTGACAAGGTTAGTGAGGTGGTAAGGAGGCGTCACAAGGCTATGAGTCTTTCTATCACAGATATACACCCACCTAAATAAATCATATTAAGTATGCTAAACTCGTGGTAAAAATTTCAATCCTAACAAAAAAATTTTATTATACGTCATACCTAGATAGTTATTATTTTGTTAAAATGAGAAAAATATTTTGATTTAAAAGCTTAACAACTCACCAAAACTCCTGTTTATCATCTGTAAAGTAAGGACAATGAACCGAGTGTGATATTCTGGACTTGCCCTCAAGCGCCTTCTCCCTCTTGTTCAGCTTGTTCTGGAACCTTGCCCACTCCTGGTCCTCGTCATCATTATTACTGTTTCTGGAATCAGCGCCGCCTGCCTTCTCTTGTCCAACCTCGCTACCACTATCCTCGCTGTCACTATCACTGCCTTTGACATCGTTATCATCCTATATACACAATAATAAGTTAAGCAAGACAAACTTTGACCCATAAAATAATTAAAAAACAAATACTTTCATAATTAAAGTAAAAGAATATGAGAAAGATAAAAATCAAATAGCTGGAAATTTTTCAAGGGGATTTAATAAACTAGCACAATAGGTATTAAAAAGGTGAGGTGAATCATTGAAAAATAAAAATGAAATAGCTACAAATATTTATAGGGATTTAAAAACTAGCACAATATTAAACAGAATACCTTTATCCCAACCATGCATTCAAGGACGTCCAATAAGAAGGGGTCAATAGGGTGTGTACTATGTAGTGTGAGTGTACCCAAAAAATTGGGGAGTGGGGAGCAAATATTGAATGGGAGGAAGGGGTAGATGAGCAAATTATTTACGCTCGCACTTTCCACTCTTGGACGTATCCCCAATCAAAATTCAAACAACCATACTCATGCTTTATTAACATCTTTAAAACTTTTAGCTCAAAATACATTAATCTCATCATATTAAATCCAAGGCAAAACGATTCTTCCTAAAAGCTCCATTTTCGTCAAAAGTGGCAAAAGAAATAGGTACGATTTAGAGAAGTTACTTTAATAAAAAAAATCATGCAAACTTACACATGTTTTAGATTTCACAGATTTAGATTTTTGATTTGAGTGCTGTTCCTCTGATTTGTCTGCTTTGTCTTGTGTCTACATATACAATATTTCCATCACCAATTAAATAGAATAAGGCAATTTGTTTTTAAACAAGATTAGTTTTCATGAAAACAGATACCTTTCTGAACTGAAAATAAGAATACTTTCTTTTCGTGTAAAGACATACAAACTTAGTGTCCTAGTTTGATCAGGCTTGGTAATAAAACTGTAAAAAAAAACATTGTTATAGCCCTACTATAGCCAAGTTATGAGTTGTGATAACTTACTTGGACGGACGGGCGGACATACAAACAGACGGGCGGTGGAAATCCGTAGTTTCCTTGATTGATTAGGCTCATTTAGACAATTCTAAAACTGTAAGCCGATGTTAGAGTTTTTTGTTAACTAACTTGAACGGACGGACGGACATACAAACAGACGGGCGGTGGAAATCCGTAGTTTCCTTGATTTGTTAGCCTCATTTAGACAATTCTAAAACTGTAAGAACCATTCTTCTAGCCATCATATAGCCAATGTTAGTTTTTTGTACTTACTTGCACGGACAGACGGGCATACAATCAGACGGGCAGCAGAAATCCTTACAAATTACGAGAAAGCATTGAATTTTTTTCTAGAATTGGTGGAAGATATGAAAACTAGATGCCTAGCCTTATCAGAGAAATAACTGGATCACAAGAAACATTTTGATCAGTTAAATGGAATAGGCTAGGTATACGCGCTTTTCTTCCAAAATTAATGTATTAAAGTTTTTTTTAATAATCATGCAGATAAATATTGCTTATTTTTGTGCATAAATCACAAATTAAGAACTTTTAAATGTACGAAGTTACCGACACCGAACTATGATTCATCAATGCGTCAGCATGCATTTCATACAAATAGATCTTATAAGCTACTAACAATCTAAATAAGTTCAAAAGGGCGAATTATGTGTGTGTGTAGCCAAGCCATAGTTTCTTAGTGTTTGGAGCTAAGTAGTCATGGAGTAGGATGAGACACTTTTGAATGCTAGCACCAGGGCCAGCTAAAGGTACAAGTACTTGACCCGCTGTCTCAAGAGACCTACTCGTTATTAGCTCACCCTCGCCTAGTATGGCAGGTAAAATATTTTGGTGATTAAACAATGAAATTCAGTCTTACACTTATTAGTAACTTATCCTGAGGCTTATCATTTAGAATACAGTTTGGAGTAGGTATGTGATATGGATGTCTTTCATGGATTTTATAAAATATACTTAATTTAATTACATTAGGTACACAATACAAGAAAATTTCCAATTATTGATTAAACCTACCTTATCTTCTTTGTTCAAGCTATCCTTGGATTTTATTTTAGATTTTCTTGGTCTGCTTTCCTTGGCCCCCTTTTTCCGTAGTTGGGCTTTCATCCAGGGAGGCATCTGCTCCTTTTTCTGCTCCTTTTTCTGCTCCTTTTTGACCTAAAATAAGTTAATGTAACTATGTCTCCTAGATTAGATGTTATTGAAATAAGTATGCTTCGAGTTACTCTAAGATAACTTAATAAGTCCTCTTAAAATATGTGCAATACAGAGTCATACAATCCATTTAAAAAAAGTCTTATACAGCTGTAATGTACGTGCAGGACAAAATACAAGTATCCCTTAGGGTTTGGTTGAAGGGAAAAAAATTATCATGGTCTCAAATGATTCCAGCAAGATGATGAAAAAAATTCTTCTGTTTGGCGCGGAAAACGGCTTCAATCATGTTGTGTATCTCGGGTTTTTCGCCGGAACTAAATAAACTGGACAAACCTCATCGGCTTCGAGTTCCTCATCTTCTTCTTCATCAACCATTTCTTTTACATCCTTAGAATCATCATTACCCTCATTATTTATCACGGAATCAGAAATAAAATCAGCAAGGGCTCTCCTGAAATATTTTATAATTAAATAAAATTAACAAGTCAAGAAATATCTAGAAATTGACTGAGTGCATAGGTCTATAGTAATCAGGTAAGCTCCGATGGTCTCCATAAGGCTGGATATTGGTTATTTTTAAATTCGTTTGTTAGATTTGAACTCCCAAGAAATTTATCCCCAGAATAAAAATAACTCTTCACATAAAAAAGTTTGGGTATTGTTAGTTTCGTAACATCCCCTCTCAAGGGGCGTTTAAAAGAATTTCCACGAAAGAAGTAGCTTTCTCCTATTCCTAGCGGGGTCAATTGAATAACTCTGTGGGACAATCATTAATATTTACCTAACCTAAAATAACCTATCAAAAGCTTACTAGACGCTATTTGCGCACTCAATTTTATTCAACATTTTAGGCTGCAATGAAACTTAAAATAAAAGGGGATAAAAAATTGAAGATTGGTTGGTAAACTAACAATTTTCTTTTACAACTTTACATAAAAACCCCAATGTTTATGTCAACACAATTATGGAAAGTTTTCTATTTCTTTTTGAAAATAATTGTGACTGACCTGGTGACAGTTATGGTTACTGTAATAATAGCCCCAGCTGTCACAACATGCTGCTCCTCATCATCCACAACCTCTGTCCTCACATCCATGTTCAAATACGGCATCGAACTCAACACCTTAATCACGTCTTTGTACTCTTCATCGGTCAGCGATTGGAACATAGATCTTCTATCCGCCTCCTTCATTTTGGCCAACTGTTTTAAAGTTTTTACGCTGTAACGTTTGAAATTGATATTTTTCATGTTGCCTTCATCAATGTGAGGAAGTTGAAGAATTGGACTTTGTTTGTCCCAGAGTGCCTGTACAATTAAAGAAGAGCAGCGCATGGTGGCCTCTACAGTGTCTAGACTTGGCAGTCGGGCTATCCTTCCTGCATGTGCCAGCAAAATCAGCTGACTGATACACTGCACCATCTCATGAATAAGATAAGGACATTTCTTGATTATATAAAGTCGGTCTTGGTGCAGGGTCTGCTTGTTCAGGGGAATCCTTGACAAATGAGCGTAAATGAGAGCTCGGGCTTTGACACTGTAGGCAAAGCACAAAGGTTTCTCCTTGTTGTTTATTCCCAGATTTGGTAAATGTTTGACCAGTTGAGGAATTTCCACATTATCCGTGTGTCGCTCTACAATCTCATGATTGTGTCCTTTTTCAAATTCCAGACTGGAGGCAAGAATCATAAGAGCTCTCCGCAGGATCATGTGGGGAGTTTTATGAACAAAGTAGTAATAGAGCTGTGTTGTGTCCAGCAATACTTGTTCACCACTGAATTTGCTTGATCTTGACCACCAGTACCAAACAGCTGTTGGCAAACCTAAGGAAATACATGCCTTAGAGAACAGTAGCATTATTTATATTATTAGGTTTTAAACTAACGTTATTTAATAATAGTATTCTTTATACCTAGGTACTAAAAAAAAGAAACCACTGGAAAGGGAAAAACTATTAAAAAAATTTCTAGGGGTAGTTCTCTTGGAACCCTTTCCCAAAAGAATTATAAATCATCTCTAACCCTATAAAATCTACACTATAAAGGAGAACTTTATCGGTAAGCAAATAACGAGATCTTGTGCAACAAACAGACATTTTGTTACTTTTGTATAAAAGATAGGATGAACAAACCTATCATAAATATAAGCGTATAGACACCGAGAACCCAGACTGAATTCTTCTCCTCCACAATCCAAGCAGGTAGACCAATACCAAACTGCATGGCTTGTGGCCCATCAGGATTACCATAGTGTTCCCAGTTATACCTGGCAGTTTCATCCGTCAAGGCATCAAAGGCCTTTCTTAATTTCATGAATAGCTTTTCATTACCAGTAGATTTGTCAGGATGGTAAATCAATGACAGTTTTTTGTACTGGGATTTTATTGTCTTTTTGTCGGCATCGAGTGGAACTTGCAGAATCTCATAGGGATCAAAGTTAGCCAGCTCATAATCAAACTGTGAAATCTGATATATTACCATTGCAAAGAGAACCCAACCAATGGTTATGAATATCAAAGCAATTCTATTTCTTGTTTTCTTCCATGGATCTTTTTGTTCTAGCCGTTCCCCCTTCTCTACGCATGCCTCCCAATAGACGGTTCCTTTAGCATAAGCTTGGTACTTTTTTCTTTTTTCTGGGTCAGTTTTCTCCTCCTAAAATTGGTTAATTTTTAAAACATTGGTTTGCACAAAAGTATTTACTTAAAAGAAACTTATTATAATAACTTATGCAATTGAGAAAAAGAACAGCATAATTAGAATAATCTAAAATTGATTAAACTATAGAGATCTTCCGTTTAAAAATGGTTAAAATGAAAACGTGCCTTTTTAAGAAAGCTTTATCATGTAGATAGGGAATTAATTAATAATAATAATTTTCAAGAAAGCTATCATGTTTATCTGAACTTTTCTGGCTGTGTAAATGTTAATATTTGCTGAATCTGATAGAAGGCATTTAACGGACAAAAGTACGTATCACCGCAATAACTAATCTTCTATTTATATTTACCTCCGGCCATAAATAGTAAGTTGATGGGAAGAGTATGAAGCCCAGGAAGGTCAGAAGGACATAATAAAATGTCGTTCCGCTTTCGTCGTACTGAAAATTTGTTCGTCCCATGTTGATCTAGATTTGTGTGTATTTGTATAGAAGGTAGGAAAAAACAATTGGAATAAAAACCAAGATTACAGTCTTGTCTGATTATCACTTCAATTCAAAGATATTTAAGATATCACAACATTTTCATTTTCAAAACCTGAAAAAAGTTATTGAGATGATTTATTTAAAATTACGACTTAACTTGACTGTCTCTGTATTTTACACCAATACACACATATAAATGATTTTGTAAGAGGTACTAAACGTACAAAATGCGTGTAAGTATATATATATATATATATATATATATATGTCTAAATTAAAATTGCATATAGTGTTAATAATAAAAAATACATAGAGTTAGCTTAAAGCTGAGGAATTTAGAGCAATATCTTTTTTTCTTCGACCACGTAAAGTTAAGAGAGGAAAGAAGAAAAATAACCGTCTACCTCTACCAATTTTAAACTGAATCATATAATAACCTATATGATGCCCATATAAAGAAAGTAATAAAAGTTGGATTAAAGGAACCTGCTTAGTAAAAATATTTAAGAAATTATGGAACATATATCTTCAATTTTACAATTACTAGGACAAAAGTTACTTATCCTTATCGTTCGTGCGTAGGCTCTACTATTGATATAAATCAAAATACCTACATATAATCATTTTTTATTTTAAAATTAAGTAGGTAGAATTTTCAAGATTTCAAAACAAAAAAAAATAGATTAAAAAACCTTATAAATATTCATAAAAAGGCCTTAAGGACATGAAGCATGATGCTGTAATTTCTCTTATAAATTTTCACTACCTGTATTTAGATAATTTTCACTGTAAACACACACACACATACACACGTCTTACTTCTTTGGAGAATCATCATATCATACAATTCATTCAGCTTCTTCCATGTAGCATATATAACAGTATTCGGTTGTCAACAGAGTCGCCGCATTTTTATTTATTTATAAATATGTATACTACAATTTCTTGCTAAATCATCTCAAAAAAGAGGAAAAAACATTTTTTCGTTACTAAAATAAATTATTGTATATATGATTATCATCTGGTACCTCTGTTTATTACGTGTTGTCTTCTGTTAGTGTACACTTTTCATTGAATATTTATAATATATAGATTACCAATCTTAATATATTTTTAAAACAATTCACACTTTCATTAACTTTTTAATTATTTGTTTATTAAGGAAGGACAAATTTGTTACAGAGGAAATATAAATTTTTTATATAATAAATAAAAATAATCAAAAATTTTCCTTAATTTATTTTCTATTTGAATTTTTCTATGGAATCAAAATATTAGGTAGAAAAGCTGACATTCAAAATCAGACATAAATTTTTATTCAATTAATTTCAAGAAATCTGAAATAACTGAATTGGGTATAAATGAAGACAAGTTTTATATTACCTAGTTTTTTTATTTATTTATGTTTTGGTATGTTTTATATGAAAAATGGCTAAAGCAAGACTATTTAAAAGGTAATTCAGTTCAACTATAAAATTATGTATATTTTTTTTATTTATTTAAAAAGTTCTATTCAATGCATTAATAAATTCTCTAAATCAAACAATTTTACTATTTATTTCATATGATTTTAATATTTAAATGATTTTAAGATTTAATTTCTTAATTCAATTCTGAAGACTAAAACATTTTTGAACAAAATAAATTTTACAGTACCGACTGTATTATTTTCTACATAATAAAAGTTACGTATTTTAGATATGTCCGAATCAATGAAGTACATAAATGAGGAAGCTGTGTATATGTTGTTTGACCCGGTTCGGACAAATAATTCGCCCACAGACAGTCCAACTAAAATTGTGACTCAGAAAGAGAATGGGAAATAGAGAGGAGGGGGGGGAATTAAAAAGATTTGAAATATGTCCTACAGTTTCGAATTATTACTTCCTACTCCCCATTCTTATATCTCATGTCAATGTTCTACCCCCTCGATTTCTGCTTGAAAATTATAATATCCCCTATGTATGTATTTCATTGTACTTGCACAAATACTACTGTACTGAACCGCCCTTAGTTCATAACACCCTTGCCTGGCCGGACAAGCAAAGAAGCGAGTGTGCAAGTTTGTTTAGGCATTGCATATATGTGTCTGCCTGTGTGTACTAGCTCAAGCACACCAGGTTAGCAACATATAAGTCAATGCAGAGTACAGGCGTGGCGGCATACACTCTCCCTTCCCCTTTACTCAAGCATTTCAGTTTAAGCAAATGCATTGCTTTTTACACACACGATCCATGTCACACACACACACACACAGCCTAGTTCTTGCAAGCAAAGCATTTGGCATTAGATTGAACTCTAATTTAAAATTTTACATGTTATCTAAACTTGTTGTGGAATAATTAAATAACTATTGTGTTGTCTTGTTAAGTTGCAATAAATGTGATACAGTGATTTTAATTTTGGAGTTAATAATTATCATGTGATGATCAGTCAAGTATAAAACTTTATTTATTCTTAATAAATCTAATTAGATAAATTTAGGCTAGATTTACTTAAATCGATTTAAGACCCCTCATCCCCCAAAACAAAATTACTTTAATTACAATGTTACTGAACTATCTTGTTTAATATGAAATATTTTAATTGTTTTAACTTCTTTAAACAAGTTTTTCGTACTTTTAAAAATATCTTTTTTTAAATTTCTTACTTTTTATTGTTTTTAATTTAGAATACTTTTAACTATTAACTTTAACTAAAAGTCTATCATCATAGGAGACTTTCACTATTTGCTTTTATTTAAAAATTATAGAATACACATAAGAATAGTAGTTGTATAAAATATATACAATAGATATGGAAGCTCTAGATACATACTCTCTAAAACAGCCAATAGGGAAACAGTGTATAGAAAGGGCAGTTTATTTTTAAAATTTAATTCGCGTTTAATGAGTCAGCTATGATAGTCGCATTTCTTAGGGTAAAGCTTTGCTTTGGCAAATTATATAATGTAAAAATTCTTCGATCGTATAATGTGAAGCATATGACAAAAGATACATAATAAGTAATATATGAACAATTGAATTTCTTGGGACAAACCTATCTTTTGGAAAATTATATTGTCGAAAAATCTCTGCTAGGGATCCCTTTTTAAGTTTGACTATCTGGATCTTCTACGTCTATTATATATACACATATCATACAAACATTATTTATTACCAATAGACTGAAAAATATGCTTCAATTACTCTTTTCAAATTCGACCAGTCATAGTTAATATTAACTTTTTTCTTGTTGTAAATTTTCATGTTTATATGCATTTTAAAGTATTTTTGTAGTAAATAGGCCGTTGGAAGCTAGTATTGTAATAGTTTTATTTTTAATTAAATTATAACTAAGAAACCTTACATACTAATCTGGCATATATTTTATTCTAACTTCTCTTTTTGCCAAAATCTTGAAGGGTAATTTAAAGCAAAGCTCTGAAATTGATCCCTCTCATTGCAGCATGCCAAATTCTGCTTGCTCGAGTAATAATGCATTCATGTTCTAATTTTCAGAGAAATAGCCCTGTTCACATTATTATATGATGAATCAGACTCTCGGAGGAGAGCCGGAGGAACGTGGTTATGAATTAATAATTATGCATTCCGCTAGCTTGCACTGTATCAATTAAAAATTTAATTCTTCCTACATGTATAGAGTCGCCTTCTAAGAAGGAGGATTTAGTATCAATATTATCATTCAGCCAGTAAATTTCAGGTATAGTGATTTAATTTCTTTAAGCTGAAGTGGTTGGATGTTTGTTTGTGTCTGTTAATAGAGAAAATATTTGCCTAAAATCTTCTGAATCGAATCGTTTTGTTTTTGAAGGTTTAATGTTATTTCTTGGAAAGTATAGGTGAACCATCCACTTGATATATTTTCCCTTGAAACAGTTACCCCGACCCTATTACCCTGCTGTCAAAAAAGGGTTTAATCCTTAGCCACAATTAAATCATACAACAATAATAAATTAGATTGAAAACATATCCATAAGAGCGAAGACTAACAATCAACAACCACAATAAAAATCGGCTTCAACTCTTCTTTATTACTAGATAATCCTTAATAATTATTTTTAGTAGCGAAGCTACTCTATAATTCACTTTGTCCGTCCGTCAGTCAGTCCGTAACGCTATGGGGGAAATGGGATTTACTCAGCTCCTATAAAAGATAGAATGCTGAAATTTTTTGACAACATTCCCATCATTAAGGAGCACAATTGACTATAAAACATCATTGGCGTTCGGACCGATTTTTAGCAGGTTTTAGGCTATTTTTATATTTTTCACATTTTTCTCCATATCTTCAGTGTTTATGGTCCGATTTTCAAAATTTTTTCAGTTACAGATATTAAAATTAAATTTCCCGTCGTTTCAAGGAACAACCATGAAGGCCAGACTGCCTTTTTAGCAGGTTTTATCCAATTTTTATTTTTTTTTCACATTTTTCTCCATATCTTCAGTGTTTATGGTCCGATTTTCAAAATTTTTCAGTTATAGATATCAAAATTAAAAATAACCATGACGGCCAGACTGCCTTTTTGGCAGGTTTTAGGCTATTTTTATATATTTAAAATTTTTCTCCATATCTTCAGTGTATATGGTCCGTTTTTTTAAATTTTTAAGTTAAGGATTTAAAAATTAAATTTTTTGTCGTTTTAATAAAACAACCATGACGGCCAGACTGCCTTTTATCAGGTTTTTGGCTATTTTTATATGTTTTACATATTTCCCCATATCTTTGTTTATTTTGATGCAATTTTCAAACTTTTATGGGATATCAGTATCAAAATAATTTTTCCCATTGTTATGAGCATCTTTAATATAATTTACTTTGACCATCGTCATCATGCAAAATAAAACAAGGTTTCATGTCTATTTTATCCAATAAATCTATTCTTGATTTTAGTAAAAACCTTTTAAATCTACCTGTACGTATTCCCATCGACGATTTTTTGTGCTTCGCTACTTATGGATGTTGTCATCCTTGTTTTTTTAAAAGTAGATACTATTCTAAAATGTTTGTAATAGAAATGTTAGCAATACTTACGATGTTCGAAGAAAATAAGATCATAGCTTTTCTTTTTTTAATTTGAATGTCATTACAACAATATTAGTATACTATCGGCTATGCCTCTAGAAGCCTCAGGGGCCATTAAGGTGGGGGGGGGGGGGGTTAGTACACTCTCTCATTTTCAATTTTAGTCTTAAAAATAAAATCATTAGGGGAAGGGGCGGCACTTTTGGGAGGGTAGAGATACCCTCCCCCAAAATAGGTAACCTTTTTTGGACCTATAAGATGCTTCACTGTAAAGGAGAACCAAATCGGTAAAGCGGTTAGCTAGATTCTCACTACAGACATATGTAGTAGGATAGACATTTTACTAAAATTTCTTTGCTACGCTTCAAATATTTAGACTAAAATTTTCACAAATAAAGTTATATCTTGTCCAATGTAATTTATTTAAATATAAGATTCAAGGGGGCAATAAAGATTAACTGTGCTGATACGTGCAGCTGAAAGTGTTGAATTCTTGAGTATGCCTTGAGAAAATATTTCCAGTCACTCCCAAGATAACATTAGCGATATGTTTACACAATGATAAGGTGCTTAAATACAACATATTAATGGGTAGATATGCCAGTTTATAGGGGATTATTATTGTTGTACACATGCAATGCATATATGTACACAAAGAGGATTCAAGGTAGATCACTAGAACTAAATAGACAATTAAAAACATAATTGAATTTTGAAATTTGTGCTTTTTACAAGTTTTATACCTACTAAGTATAAAAAAATTCTTTTAAGCGAAGCTTAACGTTTAGGGCTAGTACACCCATTCGTCCGTAATGGATAGCTCTTTATAGTTAATTTAGCCATTTTGTAATTGTCCTATCGATTTTAAACCTTTATCATTGTTCCCATAACAGTTGGAAATTGTAGCAACTCTATAATCATCCTCAGAAAGTCATGTCCATTTGTAATATTTTAAAATGTTTTTTTTTATATGGAATGATTATTTTATTTTCATATTTTGTTGCAATATTGATTTTAAGAACGATAAGTTACAATGTTATTAGCTAAAGTGTAACTGTAAGCATGTACATATTACGTAATTTTAGGATAGATATTACAGAATTTTCGCGCAAACTTCTAAAAATAAAGAAATTATTATTTTGTAGGCGTTGTTATTTTACACTCGATAATGTCCGTAATGTTGGCCGTCTGATTTGTTAAGCTTCGTTTTAATGGATGTTGTCATCCTTATTGAATATAGTATTGGAAAATGTTAAAAAAATAAATCCCCCTTATTTTATCTGAGAGAAGGGTAATTTGTCAATTAACACTATGATAAAATAATAATTTTTCGTTAAGCTCAGTAATATCAAATTCTAGATAACTAAAATAAAAAAGTTGTAATATGTTTAGTACAGTGTTTCGGAGCCGGAGCCGGGAGCAGCAACATTTTTGGTGGAGCCGGAGCCGTATTTTTCGTTAAAAACGGTTCCGGCTCCGGATTAGCTAAAAATGAGTTTTTAAAGTAATATTATAATTTGGCAACGGTCTATTTCCATATAATAAACTGAAAAATTATTGTTAATTAACAAATAGACACACATCCTTCTACTTTTATATAGCTTTAATCAAATAAAAGCAAAATATTTTATATTATTTATTTTATTTTATCAAATTCAATAATGAAAAAAATGATATATTAATTTTAAGGTAGGAAACGGAGCCGGAGCTGGAACCGGAGCCGTATTTCCAAATACGGCTCCGCGGAGCCGTAGCCGGAGCCGCATCAAAATTATACGGCTCCGACACCCTGGTTTAGTATACGCGTAGTATCTCTTAAAATTTCTCATTTTACCTTCACAAACAGTTAACAAGATATTATAGGTAAAATTGATTTTTGAAATTACTAAATTCGTTGTTTATGACCAAATTGATAAGACTTACCAATTTATTTATAAACTAGCTGCTACGCCCCTAGAGGCCTCTAGTGGCCTTTAAATGTTTTATTTTTATTTTAAATATCTAATTTGAGAAATAACTTGTCTATGTTATCAATTGTTAAATTTATGTGTCTACGCAGCGCGACTACGCTAGCGAGACTACGCTAGCGACACTCTGCGGCGGAAATATTTCAATTTTTTTTTCGATTTTATTGTGATTTCTCTTGGGAGGGTGGTGGTACCCTCCCCCAAAATAGTTAAAAACATTCCCGGGACATATGACAATCTACCCTGTTAAGGAGAACCCAATCGGTTCAGCGGTTAGCGAGATCCTTCGGTACAGATACACAGACATCCTGTTACTTTAGTATAAGGATACTCATTTATTGTCCATGTAAACTTATCTTACGACTTCGTTTCCCCATAATGTAATTTAAAAAAATTTTCTCACTATTTTCTACAAAATTGGACAATAAAAAATAATTAAGGACGTCTTCTAAATTGTACTTGTATAGTGTAAATGGATATATCATTACTTGAATCTTACACCAGATTCATATTCTCCAATAAAATGAAACACGCAGCGGGCTGAAATAACAATTTTCCCCTTTACCCCATCCCCCTTAAATACTACTGGATGAACGAACTGAACAATAAACGAGTTTCATGTTAGCAAGCTAATTTTGACGACAATTTTCCCCTTGTCATAATATCAACGTATAATTTTATATCCTTTACAGTGTTTGTACCCGGAATACCAACTATTTAGAATATTCAAAAGAATATAATTTTTATTCATCGTTTTTGCATAGAAGAAAATAATATGATGCATATGACATGTGTTAGAGTTCAACTTGGAGTTAGGGGTAAAGGAAAATGTTTATTACTCCGAATACTTTATTTTAATTGGATAAAATTATAAATGAATAGAGGAAAATACTTAATTGCTTTTGCTAAAGAAAATATAGTTGAAACTAAAGTTTTTTTCATATCTGGCAATAGCAATTAGCATATTTAAAGCCGGGCAACCCTTTGTGTGGAGGGTAATAGATTTTTATTGACCGGGGAGAGGAGAGGGATGGGGTCACATCCTTAGCCCTTGATGAATATATGGGAGAACCCAATAGGCTCATCAGTTTCCTAGATCTTAAGTTTCAAACGGACGGACGAACAGACAAAATTATTTAGCTATTATGTAATGTCAAAAATGCATAATATTCATGTTTTTGCATATATCTTTATTCGTGTTTTTCTGCATAATCTAATTACAATCAATTTTAACATAAAACATTTTAGAGACCCATTTTTGTTTAAGTAATATGAATTAAATTGAATAATTTTTATTTTTGATATAAAATACTTTATAACATTATCACTTAACAAATGACTCATATGGGATGAAAAAAATTTCTGTGTTACATTGAATTCCACATACATAGATAAAACTGTAGAAAGGAGTGTATAAAAAGGATAGAAGTGCACCTAAACTATTTATACATTAACAAGGATGACAACATCCATAAAAGCGAAGCACAGAAACGGTAAGACAAACGGACATTAATACTTGTATAGTGTCAGAACTGAATAATCAGAATATAAATGTATAAGAGTCAACGCAAAATTGTAAGTAAATTTGTTGAAAAACAGCTTGATTCAGGATAATGTTTATGGACATACTTACATTTTTAGGACTTGATTATAGAGTTGCTTCGCTTATTACATTATACTTTGTTGTCCCAGGAATCAATACACCAAAAATCAGATTAATCGGATGATCAGATCACATAAAAATTTGTTGTTAAAAAACATGTTTAAAATGGACGTACGGACATTTTGGTGATTATAGAGTTGCTACGCTGTCTAAATCGTACCTAACTATTAAAGGAATCACCATGCAAAATTTGAAATCGATAGGACAATTCTAACATGCCTAAATTAACGAAAAAAGCTATCCGTTACGGACGGACGGACGGACGGACGTACGTACGTACGGACGGACCGACCCTAATTATAGAAAAGCTTCGCTTTTAAAAACTGAGGAAGTAAAATTTTTGAAGTAAGCTGAGAGAAATATAGTATACTTTAAATAACCATATTTTTAAAACTTATTTTTAAAGTGAATTTACCTATCGTGATTGCTTCACGTCCGTGTTAGCAATTTAATATTATTATATTTTTTTAGGATGAATCTAATATCAAATCTGTTGATGTTTCTTTTGTTGATGGAGAGCCTAGCACAGAACGGCGGTCAACCTCCATCCATTCCCTACCTGTCCATCCTGACCGCTGATGACTCTACTGTGGCTGTGTACACCAACCAATCTATGCAATACTCAAGCAAGGCCGCTGATATTTTGCGAATTGACTGTGATACCAGTTTAATTGACCCCGTCAACGATGAAGTACTTGTTGAAGACTCAAGTGAAATAACGTATAGTTGGAAGTTAAATGGCGTCATGTTGACTCCAGATAACGAGTTTGTACAGAACGAAAATGGATCATTGGTTTTTATTGAACCTGTTTACGGGTTGATCGAGTGCTGGGCATCAAATGAGTTTGGTGTAAGTTATTCCGGGGTTCAAATAGTTGAGGAAGCCAAATCTTTGCCTAATTTCAAATTTGTACAGGGTCCTAAACATTTAGCTGTGCCACTTGATTCAACTGTCAAGTTTAATTGTGAATCTGACACAAGTGATTCTAAAATAATATGGACTTTTAACACTGAACCTATTACGGGTTCCAATTTTAGGATTGTTATAGATGAAAATGTGAATAAACAAACATTAATAATTGAAAATGTTAATCAAGAATCTGTTGGAACAGTAGGCTGTTTGTTGAAGTCAGATGAAGGGCAGATGTACCAGGAAGGAAGCATTGAGCTGGTCCAAGCTCCAGGCCAGGAAAGTATGATAGCACCAAGTGTACAACTGGATCCTGACCAACCGTCAATCAATATTCTGACAGATCAACAGTTACATTTGAGTTGCGAAATAACAGGGACGCCAGATCCTACCATGATCTGGTTGTACAACAACACTTTTCTTTCCAGTGAAGCAGTAGTTCAGTATCCTACTCCTGAAATTGCCAATTCAGGTGTTTACACTTGCTATGCCGATAATCTTGCTGGATCAGAATATTCTTCCGTTGTTGTGAATGTATTTAATTCCACTGTGATACAAATAGAAGACATACCAGATGAAGATTTAGGGGCTGGACAGATAAAGGTAGAGCCTGATCATGTACAGGTTCAACCAGGTCATAGTCTTACACTACATGCTTCTTATTCAGTAGACTTGCGTCTACTATCAACAACATCTGTAGAATGGTTCCATAACAACCAAAAGTTAGAATCTGACGGTGTAATCATTGAATCTTTGTATGGCCTGTCCAAACTGCAGATACCAAACGTACAAGAAGACAATTATGGAAACTATAGCTGTGTCGTTAAGACAGATCTGGAAGAAATGTCAGTTGAGTGGATCGTTGAAAAAGTTTCAATGCCAAAGATTGTTAGTGATCTGAGCGACCGTTTGGTTCTACAGGGCACATTACTTAAGATGGAATGTGACACCACTGGACATCCTGCTCCTAGCACAGTCTGGACTCATCATGGTCAACTTATTGGAGAAAAGTTTCCCGGATTTTTCATTGAAGGAAATAGTCTTCAAATAGAGACAATTGAGCCTGTGCATGGTGGAGAGTATGCATGTCAAGCTGCTAATCTTGTGGGAATGGACGAGAAACATTTCCAGGTTTCTGTAGCAGGGCCAACAAAACCTCCAGAAGGTAAACTTCTTTTAGAAATTGTCGGGAGGGCGTTAATTTAAGAAAAGTGATTAGATTACACTATCACTGGCCTAAACCACAAGTATTAGGAGCGAAGCTACACTTAAACTTTTTCGTTTGGGTCTATGTTAAACACTAGAAGTGTTGTCTAACATTTTCTCATTTCACCCTTCCTTCAGTTTAGTTTTTTTTTTTTCGTGTTCTATCTTTCATCTCCAATCAATTTTTGGCTGCTTTTTATTCCATTCTCTTTTTTATTTCCTTTATTATATTCATTTTACGTGACAATCGCCCTAATCATACATACCAACACAGATACTTAAAAGCTTCGCTTCAGTTATACCTATATGTAATAAAACTTGCTTTGTTCAAAGCTGACTAATTTGTAACACTTAGAAATTTTAGAAATAACTGAGTAAGTACAAAGTGTGATGTAAAGATAAAGGCTGTTACACAACACAACTGCACTGCATGAAAATGCAATTACTAAACAAAGTCTAATCATGTTTAAACAAGTAAAATATTTTATAGCCTAGATTACCTCACTGTCTGACTTTATATATAAACTAGCGGCTTCTCCCCAAGCCTCTAGGGGCTTTGCCCCAAGAGGTGATAAAAAAAAATTAGGCGAAAATCGTAAAGGACCATGGAAATCTCCTTCAAAAAAAAAGGACCAAGGAAATCTTCTACAAATAAAATAATAACGGACAAAGGAAATCTTCAGCAAATAAAAAAAAAAATGTGGGGGGGATTTTTTTTTTTTTTGGGGGGGGGGGTGTCCCACCCCCCAAGAAAATAGCTTAAAACCACCACAGGACCAATAAGTAGATACCCTGAAGAGTAGAATCCGATCGGTTCAGTGGTTACCGAGATCTTAAGGGACGGACAGACAGACGGACAGACATCGTTCTACTTTGTATTATAGATATATCTTATGTACATATATCAAAATTAAATCCTTACCTTATCTACCTCGCCCCTTCCATATGCTTATTCCTTCACTTATAGATTTATATCCAGCAGTTAAACTGGCTTTAATCCGTGAAAAAATCCATTGTTTCCATAGTTTAAACAAATTCATCAATTTAAAATATACATATTTGAGTCAACATATGAAAATAAAAGGATCATGACAGATTATAGATTCAATGAACTTTAATCAACTATAAATGAAATATAGTTTTCTTTAAGTATCTGCAGACAATGGTCTATAAAACCACCATTTGGTATCTTGTTTTTAACAAAGGACTATGCATTGCATTTTAAAGATGTACAAAAGTATGTACATACTTTTTGATAATATTTTCACATACAATCAACTGTTTTTTTAGGTTTCGAATCTGGGAAATTATCAGTGAATGCAGGAGAGAGCCTGAAGCTTGAGTGTTCTGCTATCATTGATCCTCTTCTAGTAGAATCTGCTGAATTCTCATGGATTAAGGTAAGATCGTGTTTACCAGTTTTGCTTTTCAAGATAATTCCTATGATTTTAGCAGGAAAGCTACTATAATTTTAAATGTCCGTCTTTTTGTCATAAACACGCCTCTTTAGCTACTTCTGTTTAATTTGGTCTTAATTTTAATGATAAGCATTTATTACTTGTTTGTTTGTTGGTCCGTCGGTAATTCTACATTTTTTTTAAAGTTAAGGTTTCATATTTTTTTTGAATTTTAAAGGTTACTTATTGTTTCTGTATTAAATTGGCTTTTTTTCTTCATGATAAAAAAAGACTTCCCTAATTAATGTTTATCAACTCTTGAACCTTTTGTGTCTGCCCATTTTCCTAGCTTTATATTTATCACTGCTGCAAGACAGGGAGGGAGGATACATTGGGCTGTTTTTTTTACACTAGTTCCAAAGTTTTATAATTGCGTTTACTTATTCGTTGGCTAAACAACTTCGGGGACATTTAGTTAATTTTGATTGTTTGGTTCTTTAAGTTGAGTATCTAAAAGTTTCAACCATTGATTATAATCTACAGAAAAGGTAATTTGTGTAACATCATTGGGGATGTACATCATATTTTCAGTCATTTTCTTTAGATCCCTTTAGATCCCTGGCTGCAAAATGCTTGGCTCTTGTCACCTTTGCATTAAGATATAAACATTCAATATATTTTGTCTTTTTTTTAAGGATGGAAACCAAATAGTTAGCTCTGACCTTATTGGCGAGGACGGTAGTACCCTGAATATCCAATACATACACGCTGACCATGCCGGCATATACTCCTGCCAGGTCAGGACTCTCATTGACATCATCTCCATGGACACGGAGCTTGTTGTGCTGAAGGCTGAGCCTATTATTCAGTCTGTGAAAGGTGGAGTTATCCGTGTGATGACTGGAGGCAATGCCAGCATTGAGTGTGTGTCTTCTGGCATACCTGCACCTTCAAACAAGTTCAGGTACAAAATTTCATATGTGTTTTTTTTGTTAGAAACCTTATAAAACACGAGTACAAGTTAAAATGTGAATGTGATATTTGTTGTTGTTAAAATATCCTTAGTGGAACTTTGTTTTTGTAAAAAAAATACCGATTTCAAATAAATAATGATTTATCGTAAAATATTATTTTAAAGCTCCTAAATCATTGCTTTTCACAATAGCAAATGTAAACACTACAAATCTAACCTAAAAAAATATTCTCGACTATGCTTAATATAATTTGTTTTATATTAAACTTAATTTTATTAATTTTTATTAAATCTTATATCAATATCAGGAAATGATATTGACAAGGATATAATATTACACTTGAAAGAATATTGATACGAGAAGATAAAGAAAATAAAATTGCTTAGATTTCATATTTATAGAAGTGATGCATCTAAAACATTTACCGCATAAATCCATATCTGACTAAATTAAAAAATCGTGCAGTCTTCAATTCTGACATTAATTCAAGTGTTTATAAATGCTTTGATTGGCCCTTAGGACCTCTAACAAATGTAGCGCAAGCTACTGGATAACTAGGGTCAGAATTTTTGTCCATTCGTTCGTCCGTCCGTCCGTCTGAGTAAGTTAAGAAATTGTGGAGTAAATAAAGTATACGAATTTGGCTATAGTAGAGCTAGAAGAATGGTTCTTACAGTTTTTGAATTGTCTAATAAAGCCTAATCGGTTTCTTTTGATTTAAAAGATAAAATTACGGTGTTGTATAATGTATATCGATATTAAACTTGTTTAGCTAATAACAAAACAATGTCTAGATGTTTTCTAGTTTTTTTGTTAAGTCGTAATTTCAATAGATTCGAAACTAAATGCTTCAATTCTATTAAGGTTTGGAGGCAAAGAATACTCAGGTCTAGTCACTTCAAAATCTGGTAACGAGACTCGAAGTTTACTCGAGCTGCGCTCCGTGACCCACAGTGACGAGGGCAAGTATTTCTGTTTGTCTGTGAACGAGTATGGGAGCAGCCAGGCGTGGACAGAGCTGGATGTTTACAATAGGACACAGATACTGTCAGGACCCAGGGATCTGGTACAAAATTCTGGAGGCGCTGTGTCTTTACCCTGCCAGGTAGATTTACTCATTTTTCTACAAACTAGGTAATAAATATAAGTTTTGCCTCTCATTTTTTATATTCTTTTTGTATGTACTGCCGTCTATTTTTTTGTTTATTTGCCTTCGCTTATTTTTTACATCTTAAACATAAATACATTTTTGACTATGGATATGGGCAAAAAACAGTAATTTATCTTCGAATTTAAGTACCCCGCGGTGGTTTAACGAACTTCCAATACATTCAAAATGGTCTTTTTTTTTAAACGCTTGGCTGCTATTTTAATCGCATTTTTATTAAGCGTAAAAAAATTAAAAGCTCATATGACATCTTAATTTAGATATCAGCTGACGTCATGTTGCAAGACAGCCTCTCAATAACATGGCACAAAAACCACGAGCCCATAAAGAACGCCAACGTGACAAGCTCGACCCTGATGCTGACCAACCTGACGAAGGATGACGAGGGCATGTACACTTGCATAGGCCAAACAAGCGAGGACAGAGTGTCTGTGTCTGGCAGGTTGACAGTTCTCTTTGAAGCCCCCGCATTTTCTTCCATTCCCCGGGATATTCGGGTTCTGGAGGGTCGCAGCAGTCAGTTGGTCTGTGCTGCAACAGGTATTCCAAGTCCGCGTGTTCATTGGACCCTGTATGGAGCTCCACTGGAAAGTGATAACGGTATTCTAAGACTAACAAAACTATCTCTTGACAAGGAGGGCGATTATGAATGTACAGCGGTCAACATGTACGGTTCGGTCAGTCAGACTGTGCGTCTTGAAGTTATAAAAGAGGCCAGAAAAGAAAATGAAAACCTTGTGCCTGATATAGTTAAGAATATAAAGGATGATATCAGCCTCCCTTGTGATTTTAAGCTGGATCAAAGAATAGAACAAGAAACTAGGGTTATTTGGTACAAAGATAACACTGAAATATCGTTCAGCACCTCTAAATATTCGCTTAAAAAGGATAGATCACTGAAGATAAAAAGTATAGAACTAAGTGATGCTGGCCAGTACGCATGTACTATTATTACCCCCCTACAGCGTGTTCAATCAAGAATTTCTTTAATTGTCAGCGGGGAAACTCCCGAGATTATTTCAGAATTTAACCAGACAACCTTCCATGAGGGGGAAAAATTGACCCTCACCTGCAAAGCCCGAGGTGTGCCTACACCAACTATCGACTGGATGTCTCAAAATGAGCCAGTGAAAAGTAAATTCATCATCAATATTCCGTCTGGAAGCAGAGAATTTGTAGAGTCCAGAATTGTGATTGAAAGAGCAAGTAAAGATGATGATGGTCTGTACCAATGTCTGGCCAGAAATAATGTTGGCACAGTTGTGAAAAGTGCCACTGTTGGTGTGCTCCAGAGAACTAAAGTTCACATACAGGGAGAAGAAGAAAGGCCTGAGATTTCCGTGCCTGCTGGAGAAAAATTAAAGCTTCCCTGCAAGGTAGACCATGATGTTAAGAATAGAATAACAAGAATTCAGTGGCTTAAGAATGGGACAGCTTTATCGCACGGTGGCGATGACACCATAGATTTTGGCTGGGATGGGTCTATTTCCATATTCAGCGTGCAGCGTAGACATGAGGGAATTTATACGTGTAAAGTTACAACTGTCAACGATGAAGAGAGTGCTGAGATCAATGTAAAAGTGCTTGTGAACGCGCCTGTCATAACAAAATCCAGCCATGACGTGCATATGTTCAGTGGTGAATCGGTAACCTTGGAGTGTGCAGCCACAGGTATCCCCGAACCGGAAATTCGCTGGACATTCAACAGAACAATAACTAAAGTTGTCGGGCCTAAGTTTGACATTAAGAGTGCTATAGCCGCCGATGGTGGCTCTTACACCTGCACGGCGAGCAATTCAATTGGCGAGACGGAGAAAACTATAAAAGTTGGTATAGTTACAATGCCGCATAGCCAGGATATTTATCAATCCAAGAAGGGAACTGACATTAAGTTACCTTGCGTACAAGCATCCGATAGCATTGAGGTGCTATGGCTAAGAAATGGCGAATCCATGGATAGTCTTTGGCTAGAGGAGAATTCTGTTGAGATAGACCCCACCGGGGCAATGGTGCTGCGTAATCTAAGCCCAGTCCTAGAAGGTGTTTACACATGCAGGGTGAGGGTGGGAGACACACGGGTGGAGAGGAGGATGGAGGTGAGACTGATGCCTGATATTGTTACCATGGAGAATACCAAGCTCACTGTCAAGGAGGGGGAGAATTTCACCTTGAAGTGTGATGTTTTGCCAGGTTAGTTTATTGTCATTTGATGCTTGTCTATTGTTAAAGCTCTCTTGAACGGCTAGATTTCATAGATTTTTATCAACTGAATTTAGGTATATATGTTTTTAAGAATGATAAATTGAAATTAGTAGGTATAGAAAGTGATGTATATTTTTTATAATATTTTTTATTTTATTTGTGTTAATTTCAAAAATTTTAAAATTGCGAGATTTTAGTGGTTAAAGAATTAAGATTACTGATACGTGTTTGACTTTATTTTGAGCTTGCTAAATATCTTATTTTCTTAGTATACTTTATATCCACACTAGCGGCTTCGCCCCTAGCCTCTAGGGGCTTTGCCCCAAGAGGTTTGATCAACTTAATTTTTCGTATTTTAGATTTAAAAAGAAAAAGTAAAAAAAAAATTTTTTTGGGGAAGGGTATTTTCATTTTTTTGGGGGGGTTGGGGGTGTCCCACCCCCAAGAAATTAGCTTAAAACCATCACAGGACCAGTAGGTATATTCCCTGAAGAGTAGAGCCCAATCGGTTCAGTGGTTACTGAGATCTTAAGCTTCAGACGGACAGACAGACGGACAGACATCGTTCTACTTTGTATTATAGACTAGCGGCTACGCCCCTAGAAGCTTCTAGGGGCACTTAAGGTAGGATTGGGAAAAGTCGACCTCCTCAAAAGAGTAAAAAATTATTTTTTGGGGGGAGGGGGTCAAGACACACTCCCAAAAAATAGTTTAAAACCTTCCCAGTACATATAAGAAGCTTTACTGTAAAGAAGAACAATATTGGTTCAGTGGTTAGCGAGATCCTTCGCTACAAACAAACAAACAGACAGACACACACAGAGATGGGAAAAAACCAGGTTTTTTTTAAAAAGATCAAACCAGTGTGGTTTATTTGGTTTAAACCGGTTTTTAATGGTTTTTATTAATAAAAACCAGGTTTTTTTTGGTTTTTAAAATAATTTTTTTGTTTTTTTTTAATAATATCCAAATTAAAGTATTCTAATTTAGTATAAAGGGGTAGTTTCACGAAATGCATTTGAACTTAATTTAGTGAACCGCATATTTTATCCTGGTTAAATGGTTAAACTACATTTATATGGCATATATTTGAAAAAATTTCAATTTTCTACCACATAGTTTTTGAAATATCAAGACTTGAAAATCGTCTTTTAAATTGCATATATCACAAAAAGACAATTTTCAGGTCTTGATATTTTAAAAACTACGTGGTAGAAAATTGAATTTATTTCAAATATATGCTATTTAAATGTAGTTTACCCCATTAACTAAGAAAAAATATGAGGTTCACTAAATTAAGTTCAAATGCATTTCGTGAAACTACCCCTTTAGTATAAAGATTTAAACTATTAAAAGAATTTTGAATTAGGTATTTATGTTTTTGACTGTATTTTTAAATTTAGTTAAAAAGTTTTTTTTAAAAAATTTTCGGAGGGGGGGATGGGGGTGTCCCACCCCCAAAGAATATTATAAGGATATAACTGTAAAGATAGGCCTTTGTATTAAAAAAACCATTTAAACCATCCCACTTTGTTTTTTTTTGTTTTTTTTAGCTTTTTTTTTTGGTTTAAACCACTTGATTAAAACCACGTGGTTTTTATTTTGCCATCCCTGGACACACAGACATCGTTCTACTTTGTATTATAAATAGATCCTATTTTTTTGTACCTACCAAATAAAAAATCTAGTTTTTTTTCTTCTACCTAGTTATCATAATTTTCTTTTTCTTCTTCTAGTTATCATAATTTTCTTTTTCTTATCCCTTTCAATCTTTCTAGTATGTATGAATTGTCTGCTTTGATTGTGTGACCCATTTCTAACATTTTTAATATTTATAATCTTGACGTTTTTCTTATAATTTTTAAGTTTCTAAAAATGTCCCATTTTCTGGGTGTTCAATATTAGTATAATGTCATTGACTAGTAGCGACATTCTATACCTTTTAAGATTAGACTAGATTAGATTTATTATATTTTGGTGTACTATACAGCATACATGCATAAAAAGAACAACAATAATAAATGAATATTATCTACATTTATATATAGAGTCAAATTTTATTGATATGGTTATTTTTATGAAAATTTTCTTCCCAAATGGCAGTTTCCTAAAAGGTAGGAAGTATGCAGTAATGTGCGTAAACACATTGTTTTCATACAGGCCATAACCTTAGTATTATGTTCGGTAATAAATAAGTATTTACTCTTTTATTGGCGGATTAAAAGATTTAAAACTTTTCCCAATAGGTACATTTTTGTACATTATAGAGTGAATTTTTGACAGTATTAGTTTAACATAATCTTAGAAATTTCATATAAATCTCAAAAATACAATATTCTTTTAATACTTTACTGACTTTTCAGAATCAAAATGATGAAACATTTTAAAAACATAACAAAAACATTTTGTTATTCTTATTTAGTACCTAAGGGTTTTAAAACGAATATTTTTTTTGTGCTTTTCTGAGCAAGAAGTGTTGTTTTTTTCTAGGATTATTATATGTATATTATATATATACATACATATATGTTTACATATGTCTGGCTTTTATCAAAAAATCTGTGAATTTTGTTTAAGCTCAATTATAAAACAGCTTAAAAATGATAAATCTTGTGAAGCAAATATGTGATACACTAAATAAATCATTCATTGGGCTGTCTGGCACTGTTTTTATTTTAGTTTTTTATCATAAAAAAAATCTAATATAAAACATTCCCATTCAAGTTTAATTTTGTTTCTTTTTCTAGATTCATGTTTAAATGTCTAAATAAGATTTTTGTTTTTACAGTGAAAAAATTAAACTACTTCTCTTTTGTCCAATTTAGGTATATTACGTGCGTATAACATAAATAAAACGGTTTTAGGCTTTTTTTTCCATTAGCCTGTAATATAATTGTGTATGTTTGTCGCGTTATTTAAGTTAAAAGTGCATACAAATTACAAACACACACAAAAAGGAAGACAAGCAGTCAGGGGGAGATATTTTAATTCAAAATATGAATGCGACATTTCTTCTGCTTAGGGTCACTTTGGAGGAAATTATAACACACCCCTTTACACAAAAAGAGTAAACCGAAAGAAAAAAAGATAGAATAGTTTATATCGCATCTTAATATGTACAGCTTTCCCCGGATATTAGAATGAAAAGTTAGTTTTATTTTAATATTAGTGGAATATTGTCTTTAATTCGATGCTATACATGATTTTTCAGCATTTTCTCGGATAACCGGTTCTTAACCAGTGGATTTTATCGGCTTCGTAGCCATATTGGAAAGTAAGATATAACGAATTCAGTGAGATGTAAATGTAGCCCTAGCACGTAACTTGTTACGCTTATTCAAATAATAGTTTTGTAAGTAAATAAGTAAAAGTGGGTTAAATAACGATTTTGTTTTGAAAGGATAAATAAAGATTGGCAAATACTTGTACAAAATTTAAAGGAAAGAAATATTGATAAATTGATAATTTTAATTGTTGAAATTGCTCTTTTTAGGAAGAAGAAATGAGTAGAATTAAAGCTATTTTTACTAATTTAATTTTCAATATTATAAAATTCTTAACTAAACACATGCTTGCTTGGGGAATGTAAAGGGGAGGGATTATTGGGCGGGGATTGTTACAGCTTTCATACGCGCATTTGTTTGTTCTGTAAATATTAATATGGGAACACATGTTTCAATCATATTCATATGTCCTGTCCTACATCCTAGCAAGGACGTCCAAGCTTTTTTATTTGGGGGTTAAAAAATTGAAAATAATTTTTTTTTTTTTTTGGGGGGGGGGTAATCTGTCATAGAGGCAAGGATGTCCAAGATTTTTTTTTCGGGGGGGGGGGGAGGGGGGCAACCCCAAATTCATTTGGGGGGGATAATCACCCCCTTTACCCTCCCACCTTAGATGTCCCTGCATCCTATGTGAGTTCTAAAGTCGGGTCGTCACAGTTTCTTATTGTATTTCCCTTCCCAAAGCCGACACATGATGCAGAATCAAAAGTGTGACAGCGACTCTGGAACTAAGTCATATGTTGTCAATGAACAACAGAGCTGTGTACAATATTATATGAAAATATTATTCTTATATCTATTTATGTATGTTAACTAACACACTTTCCTAAAAGACGAAATGACTTATTTTATTTCCCCAGGAACACCATGAAAACTCATTTGATTTAAAACAAGATTGGTTTGTAGAAAAAGATTATTTGAACTGGTGATATTCAATTAGGTTACTGTAAAAAGGGTTAATATTTGTTTGGTTTACATTAATAAGCTTACTGCTAGGGCTGCTTGTCTAAGTAGAGTAAAACAGACTAGAAATGAACATATAAATATATATGATAAAAAATCCTACCTACAATTATATTTTTTGACTACAAATTTCTTTTAAAGCAATACTGCTTCAATGTTTAATTGTATAAATTTGAGACTTTATTATTAAAGGTGTAAACGCAAAGCGGATGTGGAACAAAGACGGTCAACTTGTGATCCCAGAAACTGGGAGCGGGCTGGACATCCGAGACCAGGGAGGTGTGCTCACTGTGGCAGAGGCGAGGCCAGACCATTCTGGAGAGTGGAAGTGTATAGCCAGCACTGCCTGGGGTCAGGACACAATCATATACTGGTTGTCAGTCATGTCCCGCACTAGGTTGCAACAGTCCTGTACAGACAGAGCTGTCCCAGTTATACATAACATTGAGCCAGTCTCCAACTCAAGTGTTAAGCTCGAGTGGAGCATGGAGAATTTTAACAGCAGCTGTTTCCATCAATTTATCATATTCTGGTGGAGCCAGCTGCCAGACTCTAATTTTTATAATCAAACCGTTGAGCTTACAGACAGTGAGGCCATAGTTAATAATCTTGAGCCCAGTGTAGCCTATTATTTTCAAGTGAATCTAGTCCGTGATAAACAGTTAAAAGACTATGTGTATGGAGAGACCAGGTCGCATGTAATGCAATACATTGCTGCAGCTCTTGAGGAGCCAGCGACAGAATCCGACTCCATGGCTGTGATCCTAGTTGTTATTGTTGTAGCAATTCTTATTCTCATACTTGGCATATTGAGCTATGTCAAGCGGCGCACCCTTACTAGGTAAATATTTATATTTAAACTACACTACTAAAAAAATAATAAGGCTTAATAATCCCACAGAATATCCTCTTGAGCATTAGTACAACCCCCTCCCCCCCCCCTTTTAAAAAAGTAAATAGACAATTAATGGGGTATTTTTTTGGTTGTTTCTTGTTTAGGACAGGTAAATTTATACTGGGTACTGGGTTGGCCATGTAGGGTTAGGGCACAGCTAATATAGGCCCTTTGAAGATGTTGAGCATAGTCTAAGCATAACCCCCCCCCCCCACCCTTTACCTTCATTATATTTCAAAAATAAGAAAGTAAGAGAGGGTTGGGTTATCGGTCCTCAACCGGACACTTATTGAAAAGAGCCAGAAATGTTTTGGGGTATTGAGAAAATTATCTAAATATGACGACTTTCATAAGATGTACCAATGAGTAAGATCTTTTAGGTACTTAAAACAGAGTAAGATTCAATTCAACAAAGATTTTGAAATTGTTTTCACCTATACATACCTCCTCTAATTATGATTCTTGTTGAATGAAGGATTGTGTTCTTTTTCAATGTTACTATAAAAACAACCTATATTAATATTTTTAACTAAATTATAATATTTGAATATTTTATTCGTTCTATGTTACATACTTATGTTTTACTTCATAATTATATTTATTTCAGGTACCTGTCCCTAAAGACCAAGTCTAAACATGAGCTTCCAGAGATGAGCTCAAAGCTGGTCATGAATCCTGACTTCATGGCCAGCCTGGCTCCACAGTGGCCAGAGCCGGAGCCGAACAGTATGGCCACAACGCCGCAGTGGCCGGAACCTGATCCGATGCCGCAATGGCCAGAGCCGGAGCAGGGTCCGCCTCCGTCAGAAACACAAGCTTTTCTTCCACAACATGTAAGTAAATTTTTATAACTCTTGTGTAAAATGATGATGACCTCTTTGTGCCGCTTTGGGTTCTAGACCTCTCCACTGATCTTGAAGCATACTCCGCGTCTTATAATTATAGAGCAAAGTGTCTATTCGCCTGATAGACAACCAACCCTTTGATAATAATAATAAGTTGCGCCTGTTTATGGGCTCAGGCATTCCTCCTACTCTGACTATTAATGTCACGCGATGTAAAAGTACTGTAACATACCTTTCTTACAAGCTATATAATTTTTTGGGGGGAATTCTTTGATATCGAGTTTCTCACATTTATCAATCCTCCTTGTCTCCTAGAACTTCTTTGACTTTTTTTTATATTTCAGAGACCGATCTCAAGACGAAATAGCAAGGATTCACTCAGCTCCTGGAGTTCCCTATTCAACGTTGTGAGCAACGAAAACCTGAGCACACCAGAACAACAGCAACTAAGACAACAGCACCAACAACAACACCATGCCAGACAAAACAAACAGAAACCTCTAGACAGGAGAAGACAAAATCATTAATTTGGTATTTTCTAGTTTTCTTTAATATAGCCAATATATGGATATTTTTGTTTGTGAAGCATATTTATGTGGATTTATTTAATTTATTTTGATATATATGAGGTTAGGTCGTGATGAGTTTGGTGAAATCGAGAAGGTAAATTCATTTAAGTTTACTTTAAAAGTGTTAGGTCAGTGTAATATCCCCATAGCCATTTAATATGAATCATGTATCGTATTATTATATTCAGTTTTCTACGAACATAAAAATGTACAATCATAATATTAAAAACAGTATTGATAGCCCGTGCCTTCGGCATCTCGGGGTTAATATAACTAGTTTAAATCTTGTACGTTTCTATATACGCGGAAAGCTGTTTATAAGACACATGGTTCTGACATTGATTTTCCTTAAACGAATTTACCTCGAGCCGATCAAATCTCTCACGATTTATGCATTTTTTAAACCTAATACTCTTCGGAAATGATAGATTATTCATTAATAATGTGATCAATAGGTACCGAGAAAAAGTCATATTACACATCTCACTAAAATAAGTGCACCCTTTTAAACAACTACCTTCTTAACTTAAGTACAATCACACTTAATTTTAAAGATTGTTATTTTCCCTGAGAATTCAAGCTAAAAGCAGTCAAAACTCAAAAGTACTAAAGTTTCCAACTTTCCAGTATGGCTTTGAAACTATTTAATGTTCGTTGAATTAGAACCGGTTCTTAGCCATACTGAAAAATAATGTATAGTATCTTATTACAGATAATTTTCCTCGAATAATAAAATAAAAATCACAAAATTAACATAATTTTGTTAGCCCGAGCCTTTGGCCAATTGGGATAAAAAAAACTGGTTTGAATCTATTAATTGTTTATTTTAATTTCCGCGGAAAGCTGTTTAAAATACTATGCGGTAAATAAATATTATAAATTAAACGAATTATTTTTATGTACCAAATAAACATTGGCATTTTATTTTTAGAGATTTGTGTAATGTGAATAATAAAATCAGTGGCTGTAATGAATTAAAGTTCCCTCTTGATTTCAAAAGTCTTTATTCATAAATGATATTCAATCCTAGCCTAATTTTTCACTTGAATAACTTATCTAGGGCCTGTCGTTCTGTAATGTTATATATATTAAATTTTGCATGATATCTGATTTTGATTCTAATTTTTCGTTCTTTCTTATCATAAATTTCATTTTTTACTATTTCTTGATATGTATTTTAATTTTAATTTAGCAAACAAAAAAACTATTTTTATTTATTATTATAATTATATATATGTAGGTCATTATGTACCGTACCTGGGTATAAGAGGGAAGGGATAGGATTTAAAGCATCATCCGATGATGAAGAATTTACTTTTTGTGTATAACAGTTAGGGAGTTGAATCCATTTTTATAGAAGCAGAAACATAATCTATGATTATGGTTTGGACCCTCTAAAACTGTAATCTACCCTTCCACTTTCCCCTCTCTTGGTGAAGATATCTTCAACGCCGATACGATTTTTGAAATGTAAGATTCCACTTTCAATAGAGGCGAAACTGAAATCATACATTCATGTTTACATATCAGCGTATTCATAAACATTGATTTCCTTATTTATATCGACATAATAGTAATGTATCATTCTACTTTCAATAGAGACAAAACTGGAATGATACATTTAAGATAACATATCATATATTTAAATCGACATAGTAGAAATGGTACATATTATATAGTTTATTTTTTTTATTTTTATTAGTTTGAATTTTTTAAGAAAAAAAGGACCTAAAAATAAAGGTTGTTAACCTTTAACAATCAGGCCCATTTCCAGACCTTAGTCGTTCAATGCCCCCCCCCCCACATATCATTTCGGCTCCTATAAGAATTAGATGGCAAAAAAATTGTGCATGTTCCCTGTTCAATAATATAATTTCCGACTTTAAGTGAGACAAAGTCATTTTTCGCTAACTTCACCCTTTCATTTAACAACTTTATTTTTTAAGGTTAATTAAAAGGTTAAATGGATGTAATTTCCTTATTTTTGAAGCTAGAACAATTTTTTTCAGAAAATGTTTATCTTAAAGTAAATTTTTTATTAGAAATCTCAAAATATAAATTTTCTTATTCGTTGGCTTAACAACTTTAGGAACTTTTACTGAATTTTAATTGGTTGGTTTAACCACTACTATCTATAATACAAAGTAGAACGATATCTGTCTGTCTGTCTGTCCGTCGGCGTCCATCCGTCTGTCCCTTAAGATCTTGGTAACAACTGGACCGATTGGATTCTACTCTTCAGGGTATATACCTTTTGGTCCTGTTGTGGATTTAAGCTATTTTCTTGGGGGATGGGACAATCCCAACCCCCCAAAAATGAAAATTCCCCCCCCCCCAAAAAAAAAAATTCTGGTGTTGCCCATAAATTATGAGCGCAGTACCAGAATTTTTTTGTTTATTTTTATTTTTTTTATTTTTTTTAAAATTACCTTATCAGCCAAGCCCCTAGAGGCTAGGGGCGAAGCCGCTAGTACTTAATAACCTAACCATTCAAAATCCAATAAAAGTCCCCAAAGTTATTAAGCCAGCTAATAAGAAAACGTTATCGTAAAACTTTGGGGACTAGTATAATAAACAGTCCATTGTCCACCTCTCTCTCTGCTACTTCCCAAAGTTTTATAATAACGTTTTCATTTTTGTTTGCTTAACATCTTTGGGGACTTTTACTGAATTTTAATTGGTTAGTTTATTTAGTATAGTGTCGAAACGTTTCAACCACTGATGGCAAATTACAGTAGGGGTATTTTTGGGAATGTACATCCATTTATCAGCTATTGTCTTATCCCTTTAGATCCCTGGTGGCGATAAACCAGCTAAGAAGGTAATTTCAGTCCAATGTTCCCTACCTCCCTGGGTACAATAAAAGTTGTCTACAGGGAGGGAAAAATGGACGAAAAATTAAATAAATTCTGTCTATAATAACATGAGAAGACAGAATGAGAAGAACAGTAGCACCCTGTAATCGTTATCAGAAAGTCCTGAACGTCCATTTAAAACATTTGACGACGCTTTTTATATTAAGAGTTAAAACAATATAAATTGATAAGATACATACAAAATGTTAATGCTTCTAAGCGACGTTTTTTACAAAAAGGGTTGGTAGAATTCTGTATGTCTAAAAAAATCACTCTTATGGTTTGTAGGTTTCTATAACTACATCTTTTTAATATGTTCACTCTCAGCAAAATAAGGGAGGGTTTAAATTTCAGTAGTACCCGAAGTTTTATAAACATTTGTTGGATTTATAAATTTGTTTACTTTTATTTAATCTTAATTGGTTGATGAAAACTGGCATTGTCAAAACTAAACAGCCAAGATTAGTTGTTTATTGCATCTGTTTTTCCAGTTTTGTTAGTCCCGAAGAAGCGAAGGCCCAGTCTAACAAAACTGGTGTTCTTATTACAACTTTTTACTTTACTATTTGTAGAAAAATGTCTATAATACAATACAATACATGGTTTCAGGTATGGATTAGACGGGTCTGATCCAGCAGATAATAATTGGTTTCTTAGCCATACTGGAAAATCATAAAAAATCATGAACAGAAGGACGGACAGGCAGAAAAGTGAATTGTAGAGTACCATCGCATTTTATTCTTTCTTACTCCAGAGAGCGAGGAGACAATTGACTTCTTATTACAATAGTACACAAAGTTTTCAATAACGTTTTCTTATTCGTTGGCTTTGATTGGTTGATTACATTGTGTTTATAAACGTTTGAACCACTAATTTTAATCTACATAAGGGGTTATTTAGTGCGTCATCATTATGGATGTGCATTAATTTATCGGCCATTATCTTATCTCTTTAGATCCCTGATATGTTTTATAATTTTATTTGTTAGCTTTGCTTAAGTGAAAGCTTTTCATTACATTAAGTTTTAAGTCTTAAGTATGTGTTATAACATATAACATAGGCCAAAGTTAAACTATATCTGAGAGTGATAGGACAATGGCAGATTGGTTATCATACCTTTTTACATAAAAATGAAATGGTTTGGCAAGGATAATTTATATTCCATTGTCCTTTACCATTATCCCAAAGTTAATTAAATCTATAAGGCCTTTGAATCTAATTTATCAAGCTATATGAAATATATTCTAATCTATTTTTACAGTTTTAAAGAATCCTGAGATAAGAATTACCTTTACATAAATTCAATCCACCTTCAATGAAAGCCAAAATAGATAGGCAAAATTTCTGGATTCTATTTTGTACTTCAGTTTGAATTTTCATTGGTTTGAAATAAATGCACATTTAAAATAATCTTTGCCTAAGAAAAGATAAATATACCATGCGTGATTTTATTTTACTTTTTGGGCTAGTTATTATTTCTGAGAGAAAAGTAAAAATAAGTATTTTTTTTGTTGATTTTTTGGTATCAGTGCATATAAAAGGAAACGGCATTAACCTCTTAGGAATTTTTTTTATCAATTTTGAAAATTTGCCCCACCCCCCCCCCCCTCCAGACAGAGTCTATATTCAATCTAAGGCAAAGTCTTGGTGAACTAGACTTTCCTGATGAAGGGTAATAGATATCTGAAAATAGAAATGACGCAAATAAGTACAAATGATACGCAAATTTTGATCACAATTCTCATGTTTACCTAAAAATGCAACATATAATAATAGCCATTAAAACAATTTTCAAGCACAACTTTTATCTTATTAGAATAACAATTAAATAAGAAAAATATTTTTATCATATGAAATTCGTGATCAAACACCTAATTGAAAAAAATGCAAGTCATAGCTTTTATTTTAAACTGTTTTTAACCTATTTTTAAATTGTATATAAACAAGGATGACAACATCCATAAGTAGCGAAGCACAAAAAATCATAGATGGGAATACGTACAGGTAGATTTAAAAGGTTTTTACTAAAATCAAGAATAGATTTATTGGATAAAATAAATATGAAACCTTGTTTTATTTTGTATGATGACGATGGTCAAAGTAAATTATATTAAAGATGCTCATAACAATGGGAAAAATTATTTTGATACTGATATCCCATAAAAGTTTGAAAATTGGATCAAAATAAACAAAGATATTGGGAAATATGTAAAACATATAAAAATAGCCAAAAACCTGATAAAAGGCAGTCTGGCCGCCATGGTTGTTTTCTTAAAACGACAAAAAATTTAATTTTTAAATCCTTAAAAACTTTAAAAATTTGGAAAATCAGACCATATACACTGAAGATATGGAAAAAAGTGTTAAATATATTTATAAATAGCCTAAAACCTGCCAAAAAGGCAGTCTGGCCGTAATAGTTATTTCCTTTAAAGACGGGAAATTAAATTTTGATATCTACAACTGAAAAAATTTTGAAAATCAAACTATAAACACAGAAGATATGGAGAAAAATGTTAAAAATATAAAAAAAACAGCCTAAAACCTGCTGAAAAGGCAGTCTGGCCGTCATGGTTATCTTCTTTAAAAGACGGGAAATTTAATTCTGATATCTATAACTGAAAAAATTTTGAAAATCGGACCATACACTGAAGATATGGAGAAAAATGTGATAAATATAAAAATAGCCTAAAACCTGCTAAAAAGGCAGTCTGGCCTTCATGATTGTTTCTTTAAACAACAGAAAATTTAATTTTGATGTCTGTAACTGAAAAAATTTTGAAAATCGGACCATAAACACTGAAGATATGGAGAAAAATGTGAAAAATATAAAAATAGCCTAAAACCTGCTAAAAATCGGTCCGACCGCAAATGATGTTTTATAGTCAATTGTGCTCCTTAATAATGGGAATGTTGTCAAAAAATTTCAGCATTCTATCTTTTATAGGAGCTGAGTAAATCCCATTTCCCCCATAGTGTTACGGACTGACGGACTGACTGATGGACGGACGGACAAAGTGAATTATAGAGTAGCTTCGCTACTAAAAATATACTATGACACCAGTAGAATCAGACTGCAGAGCCTAAATTTGAATAAAATCCCGAATAAACTTTTTTTGGGGGATTTAAATATTAATTTTTACTGTTGCCTTGATCATTTTGACCGAAGCAAAAGGTTTTTTTTTATTTGGGTAAAATTCGTAGCTTTTAGAGTGTTTTGCTTCATAAATATTGTATTCTGGTATTGAGTAAAATTAGGCCTTATGATTTTACTATAAAAATTCACTAAAAAGTTAATTCTTTATAATATATCAACGAATTAACATTAACATGTTTGTGTTCTCTCACTTATTTTAAAAACATAAAAAAAAGGCTGTAAAGGGTTAAATGACAACAAATGTTTATGCAATACAACAAATTTATTTTTGTCACATATACAATGGCGTTATAAAATAAGATTATTCAAACTTATTTTTTAAAATAATTTAAAAAGAATGTATCTTTTATGTGTATGGTTTTCATTCTTTTCATTTTAATTAAATAAAAATTATTTAACTACATTGGAAATAAGTCACTTTGTGAAAACACTCTTTTTTTGAATTGTTAGGAATTGAAATAAAACAAGACTTCTTATTGGTTAGATTACAGAATTATTTGTTTTATTGTATAATGTTAGATTTTTCAATGAAATTAATTGTTTTGGAAAAAAAAATTATTTCCAATGAACAGAGTAATGTTTTTTTTATTGTATCAATATAAAGTGAATTATATAAAAATGTTCTGTAAGCCACAATATTACCCGAAGTAAAAAAAGAGCTTTTGCTCTGGTCAATATGATTACAGCAACACTAAAAATTAATTTTTAAATCCCCCCAAAAAAGTTTATTGGGGACTTAATTCAAATTTGGGCTCTGCAGTCTGATTCTATAGGTGTCCTAGTATATTTTTGACCCCCCATTCAAAAATAGGTTAAAAACAGTTTAAGAAAGACTAGGGGCAGCGAACGCCCCCAAGAAGCCTCTAGGTGTTCTTAAGGTGGGAGGGGGATAAGTCAACCGCCCCTCTACTTTTTAATTTGAGTTTTAATAAGAAATATTGAGAGAGAAAAAATTTGGGGGGGGGATTTTAAATTGGGAGGGTGGAGATACGCTCTCCTAAAATGGCTAAAAACCTTCCCTGTACCTAAAAAAAAGGGATCTACTGCAGTTCATGGTAAAACATTGCTGGTAACGAATGCTTCCTGTTTCCTAGCAATATTCCAAGAATCCTGGATCTAGCATAACAAGAAATATTTCTGGAGCCACCAATGTTTAACTTTCCTGGTTGCTGGCAATTTATGCACATTCCTGGACTCTGGCAGGTTTGAAATATTCCTGTTAAAAAGCAATATTTCCCTTTTTAATTCCCATTACCCTTTTATCACACTTACCCCACAAATAGAGGTTGATAGCACGCTATCTGAAGCGGCTATTTTGGCATGTTTGTCTGAAAGACCAATGGTAAGGGTTTTGGTAGTGGGAGGGGGGGGGGGGGGGGGTAGATCCTACTCTGTACTAATTGGGTATGGATATGAAAAAAGGGTCATATAAATATTGATAAATTTGTTTCATTCAGTCATTTGCTTTTGTGATTTGACAGCTTCGAATTTACTGTACAATTGGCCCTTAAGTCCATGTTTATAAATATTGGAGAAGATTGCTTAAATTAGGTTTGAAAAGATTTAACCTGTTAATTTTTATATTCTAGTAAATATTCTTGTGTAAAATTGTAGACATTCCATCGGCTATTGCTTTAATTATAGTGGGCATTGCTAACATAATATCGACAAGCTAATTTCAAAATAAATTTTATTTCTGAATATTTTACTGTAAGGCTAGGCTGTAATAAAAAGTAAATCAAATGGACATAATGTCTTTACATATACTATAAACAAATTGATTTTTAAATATTCATAAACTTACGGCTAAGCACCCTACAGGCCTCTAGGGGCACTTGAAGAGGTGGGTGTTGAATCCCAAAAACCCGTTTTTATATAATTTGTCTATGTTGCGTTTAAGTCTGTACGAAAAAAAGCATTCTGTGATTTCTCTGGTACCCTCCCCCAAACTAATAGTTATAAACCGTCCCGGGACCTATGAAAAGCTTCCCTGTTAAGGAGAACCCGATCGGTTCAGTGGTTAGCGAGATCCTTCGGTACAGCTAAACAAACAGACATCATGTTTCTTTATTAAAGGATATCCATGGATCTCCGGGGATAATAAAATGATTAGTTCTGTAAACTTTAATTTTTATCTAAACTATTATATAAAATAATATAAATGTGCTAAGAATTTCTCTAACTCTCCCCCCCCCCCCCTCCTTCTTCTCCTATTGACGTATTTTAATGTACGGACAAACTTTGTGGCGGCATGGCTGGTGATGTTTCCTATTTCCTATCCTGTATTTGACTGTGAGTGGTTGTTTAGAATTGCCAATATTTATATGTTGCGATAGTTTGCCTTTCCCCTAACTTTGTCCTTTCAACTTTCCTCTAGCTTTTTAATAAAGTGCTTACCCTTTTGTAATAACCGTGATTACCCATTTTTAAAAGCGTAGCTTTTCTATAATTAGATGAGTCCGTCCGTCCGTACGTCTGTCCAGAACGGATGGCTTTCGTTGATTTAGGCATGTAGTTAGGTACCACCGTCATTACTAGAATCTCCGTACGTCCATGATTTTAAACAAGTTTTTTAACTTTTTTAAACAGCAAGTTTTTATTATCCGATTAATCTAATTTTTTTAAATACTGATTCCTATGACAACTAAGTACAATTTTATAAGCGAAACATCTTTATAATCAAGTCCTAAAAAAGTAAGTATGCCCTTAAACATTATCTTGTATTTAATCAGCTTTCAAGAAATTACTGACAATTTTGTATCGTCCTTTATACATTTATATTCTGATTATTCAGTTCTGACACTCTAGAGCTTCGCTTTTATGGATGTGGTCATACTTGTTAAATTGCAACTACGTTTTTTTTAAATAAGGGTGAGAAATAGAGACGTATATATTATCATGGACTTCCTAGCGACCTTCATTTCCAAGATGGAACTTACATACTTTCTCCTAAATCAAATATCTACCAATTAAAATCTCTTTATTATTAGACGATAATAAAATTCCATTTGCAAATACGATTAAAATAAAGATTATCTTTTTAATTTATTATAAAAACAAAGAGGCGGTATTGATTGTTAGGTCGTTGGGCACTTTTGATGGATGCCATTCAAATTTTGGCGCGAAAGCGAAATTTAAAATAAAAGCAGTTAAATTTGTAGGTGAAGATCCCCAACCCCTTTCTCCTACCTCTTTTAAGTATGTATATAAAGTAATTACAGCTAGTTTCACAGCATTGGAAGCCACTGTCCCTTTTTAAGCATTGCTTTACCCCCTAAGAAATTGTGAAAAAGGGTATGGGGTAAAAACTCCTGTAAGCCAGTAATCTTCTGTCATTGCTGGTAACCTGGAAAATGTGCAGATTGCCAGCTAACAGGAAACTGGAATTTAGGGAAATATGCGTGCTGCTGGACCCAGGATTCTTGTAATATTGCCAGTAACCAGGAAGCATTCGTTACCAGCAATATTTTACCATGAACTGCAGTAGATCCAAAAAAAGCTTAATTGCAAAGGAAAATTAAACAGATGTCATTCAAAAAAAAAAAAAATTTAAATTGGCACATTTGTATAAACACCTGTAGACTCAATAATGACGCACAAAATAGGGAAAGGAAAAAAGAGAGAGGGTAATTCAAGTTTTAAGATATCCTAAAATAGTTATGATCGCCAACTTCCTTCACCACTTTCCTTTAACCTTTCCTTCCTTGCCCCGTCCAGACATACAGAGGCAAGGGTAATAGTAGGGGGGATTGAGTGTGAAGGGGAAGAAAAAGGGGAGGCGGAAAAAGTTTAAATTTTGAGTGCTGTGGCCACAGATGTTGGTTGTCAGGTGGGTACTCAAATTTTCAAAATTTCAAAAAACTATTTTAGGTTAGGTTAGGTTAGGTTATAGGCTAGGGAGCCAAGCGCTATGGCCAGAGATGCTCATTGTCAGGGGAACTTCTCAATTTTGAAAATATTTTTATGTCCTAAATAGGACTTGATTCATACTGTTGGAAGCATGGACCGGGCTTCACGGCAAATGTGTTGGTAAACTTCTCGGCGAAAGTGTTAGTAAACTTTACAGCGTAACTGTGCTACATTAATATTAATATTTGCTGTATGTGCCCTACTCTCTGCCTTTCTCATCCCTTGTCTCTGCCCTCTCACACTCCTTCCACGCGCTCCATCCACTTCAACCAATGAGAGTGTGACTCTCATTGGTTGGAGTTTTATATAAATAAGCCCGTGGCTTGTGGTGCAGAACTGGGATTCTGTTCACCAGTTGCCATGCTAGACTAATGAGGCTAATGTCTCCACTTACCCTCCCTCCCACCCCTCCCTTCCTTCCTGTTCAACATAATAATATTTTGATAAAAAAATCCTAAGAGGAAATCACCAAGGAAACACCCAAATTTGCCTTTTTTCGGTATTTTCCTTGAAATATAAAGATATCTTAAAACTGATTGATTGGGCTTGTAAAGGAACCATTTGAGCATCTTTGGTCGAAAAAGGTCTGATTTGTGAGCATTTTTGACCAAGTTGTGGCAAAATAATAATGAAACATATAAAAAGGTAGAACACTTTAAATACTAAGTCATTTATAGTAAAAGTGGCTTATACAAGTTGAAATGAAGAAAAAGGAGGAGGAGTAATAATTAATCCCTTCCTTCCTGTAAGCAGTTTATGAAAAAAATGAAGATTTGACTGATATAAGCCAAATAAGCAAAGTTTTTCATTGATTACCTGTAAGTAATTTATCAAAAATAGCATAATTTGTTATATAAGAAAATAGCTTAAAACCACCACAGGACCAATAGGTATATACCCTGAAGAGTAGAATCCAATCGGTTCAGTGGTTACCTAGATCTTAAGGGACAGATGGATGGACAGATAGACATCGTTCTACTTTTATAAGTAATTTATCCAAAAAAAAGCATGATTTTGTTGATTAGCCAAATAAGCAGTAATCTTGATTGAATGCTTATACATAAGTTATCAAAAAATGGCATGATTTGGTATATAGCAAGTCAAATAAGTAATAATTTTCATTGTTTGCTTCAAAGAAGAAAAAGTATAGGATAGAATCCATGTAGAAGATTTTGCGTAGCTAGCTTGAAAAAAATTGGAACATTTGACAGACCCAAAAGTTCATATAGCTTTTTGTAAAATTGCATGATTACATACATATATTATCCAAGTTACCAGCAATAAAGAAAAATTGCTGTCCAAATTGACTTAAACCTCAGCTTTAATACTGAATGAATTTCTGTATCTCCTAGAAATTCATGTTTATTAAAGAAAGCTTTAACTTTAAAGTTGTACCATGAAAACCTTTTGAAAAAAAACTATGTTAAAATAGGGGTCTTTAACTACAAGACTTGCTTTTGCTGTGCTGTGGCAATGTTTACATGATTGAGATCTTTAGTGAATTTAGAAGAATCTATACCTACATATATTAAGATTCATATTCCCACACTGTTTTTGTTTTTAAGTGGAAAGCTTTACAGTAGTTTAATATAGAAGAGATTTTTAAATAAGAAAAAGTTACTTGTATCAAAGGCAAATTAATACCCTTTAAGAAACCGTGCAAGAAATAAACCGCTTTAACTGCTGAAAGACTACCACAAGTAGACCCAATACAAAAAAATTGAAGCCTCCAGCTTTAAAAACAAAAAAGTTATAGACATTTCAAAATCATGTTTTTAGTACAATGAAAATTTTGAAAGTTTTTCATTGCTAATAATAGAATTTTCATTATTAAAATACGTCGCCCAGAAAATTATAAGCTTATTTTTGGCAGAAACTTAGGATGCCAGTAACTGATAACATTTTTACAATAAAAACACCTTTCTTTATAGTCAAAATCATTAAAAAAAAATTCAGTTTAATTTGCATTGTATTGAGAGTAATGTAGCCTGAGAATGCTAGCCTTTAGGATTTCTAGCCAATCAGAAGTCTGAGTCCACACTAAGTACGCTAAACAACCAATCAAAGCTAAGCATCTGTATTACTTACATTAGTTTCATTTTTTCCTGCTATGATTTTATGCTTTTAAACGCAATTCAAACTGAATTTTTTAAAAGACATTTTGACTATAAAAAAAGGGTGTTTTTATTGTAAAAATGTTATCAGTTTCTGGCAGTCTAAGTTTTTGACAAAGATAAGCTATTAATTTTGTTTTAGAAGCTGGAGGCTTCAAATTTTTTTTATTGGGTCTACTTATGGCAGGCTTTCAGCAGTTAAAGAGAGGTATTTCTTGCAGGGTTCCTTTAATATTCCATTTATTAATGAATTTAATTCAAAAATTTTAATAGAAACAGATTAATTACAATTTTGTTACTTAGCAGTTTATTAGAAATATATAGAAAATTATAGAAATATTTATCCTACAATCAAGAATCAGATAACCTGTAGAGTCATATATTAGCACAATTGAAAAAGGATATCGATTTGGTCAAACTGGTCCTATAATCCATCAACTCAAAAGAGAAATTCTAGAAGATAAACACTTTTGTTTATTTTTTGTTATTTATGAATCATTCCAGTAATACAGTAAAGGAATTTTTCAACCATATGATTTCTAAAAAGCTATCTTTGTCTTAAGAAATGCAAATTTTATCTCTTTCCTGTAAAAATTTGGTGTTTTCACCTCAAATCTTTGAAATTAAATATCTGCCAAGTAGGAGCAGCTAGGATTTTATTTTCAATGGATTCTAAATGTCTCTTGGTCCTATTTGAACACTGCATTGTCCGTTTTGATGGTAAATTTTTTTATACTTTAACCCATTAGTGCCGAGCGCCACTTTTATGGGCCGATCAAGCTGAAAATCTCAGGGAAGCTTTATAATGGTAAAAACGGAAAACGTATTTTTTTGTTTTGCTCTAGTGGCATGCACAGGAAAGTTGCAAAAAAACGGGTTCGGCATGGCCATAAATGCACAACGGGCATTTTGACCTGTTTTGGGCCGTTTCCCCGGGCATTAAAACCCGGTTTTGAAGTAAAAACCCAGTTTTTTCGACAAAAAAATTAAAAATGTAATTTTTGAACGCCCAAAGTGAGATGAACACTTTTTAGACCTTTGATACGATCCGTAATTGAAAACTACACAACCTCATGTAATCTATAGAGCTACAAGTAATATACAAAGTGATTTATATCCAATTTAGTGTTTCAGTTATAGGTGCCGCCGTTTTCGGTGAAAAAAACCCGTTTCTTGAAGTTTTAAAACACACACACTACAAAAAAAGAACATATAAAAATTGGGTAATACATATCAGAAAACGAGCATAAAAATATTGGAGAACACATATAGAGATTACTAGGGTATACTGATTAGGGTGGCTCAAGAATAATAAATCATAAAAAAATATTTAATGGTTGAAAAGTTAAAACCGGGTAATAAAACCAAATTTATGGCCGTGCCGAACCGGGTCATAATAGGACGTAAAAAAACGATAAAAAATAATAATTTGAATAAAACAAATTCACAAATAGATGTACTTGTCAATAAACATTAGATTTCACAAAAAAAATCAGCGACTTTACAATAAAAACAAAAAAGTTAGAAGGGGTATTTTGAATTCACCAAAATTTTCGTGGTTTTCAAATTTTGTTGAGCTATTCGGCAAACAGAAGTAAGCAAAACTGCCTACTCCAGGGGGAAATGAAAACTAGGGTAGTAGATGGGGGATTCATACTGAGAATGATGCAATTTGAAGACTGGAAACCGTTTTTTTTTAACATTTTCTGGAACCGGGTGGAACCGGGTTTTAATACCCAGTTCATCACTAATGGGTTAAATGAGTAAGGCAGGATATGAATGTTTGTCGACCAACAAGTTGACCGACTTCTTGCTAACCAAGTAGAATAGTAGACAGATCCGAAATGATTAATGCAAACAAATGTGCATTTGACTCTATCATAGGCATGTAACTATCCAACCCAGGCCCACCATTTGAACCACAAAAATAACTCACAAGGCTGTTAATGTATATTAAAGGAAAGAAAGGATTGTGTAGAAATGTTGTACAAGTCTAGTAAAAAAGTTGATAAAAAGTTTGACAAAAAGCAAAATGGTAAAAATATAAAAAGATATGAGATTTCAAAATTAGTTAAGGAAAAAGTTTGGAAAAACTGTTTGGAGAAAAGAGCCCCCTACCCATTTAAAAACAGAGCTTCATGATGCTAGGGGCGCAACCACTATAGTCTACAATATAAGGTAGCGAAGGATTTTAATTTTAAGCAAAATATTTAGGAAAAGCAAGTTAAAATTACATGATGAGTTTCATTATTATTTATAAGTAACAGGGTGTCCACTTGTGTGGCATGAATGTCAGTGTGTGTGCACTGAGGGATCTTACTAACCAATAACCAAAAAAGTATAATAATATTTTTTCTAGTGGCAATTTATCATAAAAGGATTGTGAATGATACCCTCAAATCTTTGTCTCCCATCCTCCCCCTTTCTCTTATTCATTATCTACATTTGATCCATATCAAGGTTTTTTGATTTACAGTGAATTGTTGTAGAACAGAGCAATATCTATAACTCTTCTTAACCTCCCTATCTAAATTAGAACAGAGAAACCAGTACAGTACAAAGTATCCAAAAAAGATCCATTTGCATTAAGTAGGGTGAGGGGGGGCATAGACCAGTATGGAGTTAATCCAGTAATTATTGACCTACTTTCATAAAATGACCTTTATCTCCATGTTCCTTTTGAATGACAGAAAAAAACATAGAAGCAAATTTGTTTGTTATTAAATTAATAAAAGAAGAAGTTGGACAAAATTTTTTTTTTTTTTAATTTTTCAGTAGGTGTTAAAGATTGACCTACACAAAAATTGGTAAGACCTAGAACTAATCCTTAAAAACCTTTTTAACTATGAATTGTCTGTACTTTCCAAATTGGTTGAGAGCTTTAAAATAGAGTTAATATTTTTTTCAAAAATGACCAGAGTTGGTGGCGGGGCATTTTCAGGTAATTTTGAAAAAAAATAAAATTTGATTTTTAAGGTCAATTTTAAGGTTTTCCAAAATTCAATATGGGTTTTTTAAGAATTAGGCCAAAAAGTGAGTAGGACAGTGTTTTTTTTCTGAAAAAATTTAAATTTTTTTAAAGAAAATTTTTGCAAAAAAAATTAAATTTCATGTCATAAAAAAATGATTTTTGACATAGGAGGGATAGTCCAATCCTTATGAAAATTTTTGTGGATAATCCCTCTAACCTAACCGAATTTAGATTAATTATGTTTTATTGGCTGTTTGGCCGTTTTTCATTGATTTTTTTAGGTTGAAAAAAACGTTATTGGTTTGGCCCCCCATGTGGGGTATTAATCGGTAACGACTTTGAGTCCAATTATATCAAACTTCTTAAAGTCCTAGGATAACCTGATAGTCTTTTCCGTAAGCTTTCTAATGGTCTTGGTTTTATTAGAAAATATAAATATTTTCCCTTTTTTTTTCTTCAAAAAACTGAAAAAATTACCGGTTTATCCTGCCCTCACCCTAATGCAAAAAAATTTAGCTCTTTCATTTTGTACAAAAATAATTAAATATAAATTTTTGATTAATTGTTTATAAGAAATTAATGAAAGTTTTTGTTTATTAGCCTTATATACCAAATCATGCCATTTGTTGATAAATTACTTTCAAGAAATCAACCAAAATTTTTGCTATTATCCAAATCATGGTAATTTTACAAATAAATACTCATAATCAATCAATAAAAATTATTGCTTATTTGGCTCATATACCAAATCATGCTATATTATGATAAAATACTTATAAGTAATCAATTTGATTGATTGATTGATTAGCCATAGTTTCGTATGGTTTTGACCTGGAGTAGGCTGAGACACTTTTCCATAGAAATAGGACTATCAAGCTCCATGTTCAAGCACATTATGACTTGACTTGCTATCTCATGAGATCTACTCATTATTACCTTAACCTTGCCGAGTATGGCAGATGTCCCAAATTAAGTCACCGTAATGAATGAACCTCTCCCAAAGAGGAGCTTGGGTTAAGGGTAGTACTGATTTTAAGTTAGTGACTATTCGGTATCCAAACTTACTCAATAATCCCCTTCTTACACAACCAGGGGATGATGCATGATTAATGTTGCGAATGAGAAATTAGAGCCAACATATGGATAATTGAACTTGAACTCTCACCACTGTAGCTCAGTGTGCTACCACTAAGCATGACACCCCTATTAAGTAATCAATGAAAATTATTTGACTTATATATATACAAAATCATACTTTTAAAAAAAAAAAATTACTTATAAGCATTCAATGAAAATTATTGCTTATTTGGCATATATACCAAATCATGCCTTTTTATGCAGGGAGTAAGGGAGGGGACAATGGGCAATTAATTCAATTTAAGAGTTTTTGCTGAAAAGCAATGAAAACCAGATTTATCAAGAAAATTTTACCAAAATTGTAAAGGGATCATGGTAACCTAATTTAGAACAAAATTAGTTCTAAGAAAAAAATCATTTACTTGAAAATTAAATTATCAACACATCACAATGTAGTAAACATTCTGTAATTAATCACTAGAAAAATCTTGTTTAGAACTACCTCAACCCTTCTGATATATTTATAACTGACCCTAAATTCAAGCGGTTCTTAGATTATTTAATACATAAATATCACAGTAGAGTTTCTGTACATGAAAAGACATTTTCTTGGGAAAAAATATTTGTTAAAACCAGCGATAAATAACAAACTTTTCTGTCTGCATATTCAAAACTAGCTCAGCTAGTTAGCGGGGCATTGATGCGCAAGTCCCCAAAATCAGTAAGAATCTGCTGTATTCGTGCACATTCCCTTTAAGCCAGTCCCCAAAGTCTGAGACTCCTTAAAAATTGAATATTCGATCCATTGTCCCCTCCCTTACTCCCTGCTTTTTATGTTAAATTTTGTATAAGCAATCGATGATAATTTTTGCTTATTTGGATTATATCAGCCAAATCTTCAATTTTCGTCATAAACTGCTTACAGGAAGGAAGGGATTAATTATTACTCCTCCTTCTTTTTCTTCACTTTAACTGATACAAGCAACTTTTACTATAAATGTCTAAGAATTTATTTTCTCCATCCACTTTTGACTCACAAATCAGACCAAATTGTTCAGTAATTGATCAGTAATTTACCACAAAAATTCACAATTAAATAAGCAATTAACCTCTTAGTGCTTACTTACACGGTGAGAGATTACTAGGGAAATATTAAGATGAAATAAATTAAACAAAGAAATTACAAATATATACAATTGAATTAATTAATAAACGACTTTCTTAAAATAATTTTGAATACTCATTTGATACCCTTTTTAAAGTATTTTTTTTTTAAATAAACAAAATATCTTTTATATACGCTCTTTGTATGTTTTATTTATTTAGTTAAGAATATACAACAATGTTTAAATCATATATAAAATCTATGCTTTTTTTCACAATTGACATAATTTTAAAATAGTATGGTACATTTCTATTATGTCGATGTTAAAAAAGTAATGGAAGATTACAGAAACATAGATATTAAAAATGTAAACCATGATTCCAGTTTCGCCTCTATTAAAAGTGGAATCTTACATTTCAAAAATCGTATCAGTGTTGAAGATATCTTCACCAAGAGAGGCAAAAGTGGAATCTTACATTTCAAAAATCGTATCGGCGTTGAAGATATCTTTACCAAGAGAGGGGAAAGTGGAAGGGTAGATTATAGTTTTGGAGGGTTTAAACCATAATCATAGATTATGTTTCTGCTTCTATAAAAATGGATTCAACTCCCTAACTGTATAAGACACTTCATATATTTAACAAATTTTGGATTAAAGTTTCCGTATATAAACAGAGGGAGCGGGTTGTAACCAAAACTAAAAGTCAAAGAAACTCAACCTAAAAAATAATTACATTACTAAAATTTGGCATGGTAGTCGCTTTAAAGAGGTACAATTGGAACTGTGAAGAAACGGCATCGAAAAACTGCCCTTGTCTCGCAAGAAAAGACAAAAATCGGCTGAAAATGGTGTTTTTCGAAAACAGCGGTTCCGCCGCCGTTTCTTTATAGTTCCACAATACATTGTACCTCTCTAAAGCAACTGCCATGTCAAATTTCAGTGCTTTAACTCTTGTTTTTATTTGAGTTCCTTTGAATTTTAGTTTTAGTTTCAAAAAGTGTCACACCCGCCTCCCCCTTTTTTTATCATTAAATGTAGTTAGGCTGATTTTTAATCACACTTTACATTGCGTTGAAGAAAAAAGATTATTTACCGCACGAAAAGTATTTTTTTTGAGAGAGAGAATAAATGTACTCTTTAAAGTATCAAAATTAACTATTAAGACCCTTTTCAATTTATTTGGGAAGTTACTACACAATTAAATACCTATTCATAACTATCTTTATTACAGTTTAAGATAAACATTTTCATAGAAATATCCCTCTTTGTTTATAATGCACTTCGTCCTTAATTTTAAATTATAACAAATATGTTTTTAATTGACTCAACTTACAGAATTGTTTACAAAGGGACCGATTTGAGTATTGTATTTTTTTAAAATATGATATTTAACTTAAACAAAGCGGTTGATATTTAATCAGAGCTGGATCTTTAAATCCGAATTTCAGCCAATCACTGCGCGGCATCTCATAAAATTCTGTGCTCTCATTGGTGGAAAGTTGGCTCACCACTAAAATGATTTAAAGATCCAGCTCAGATAAATTATCATTTTTGTGATAAGAGTGAAACTGAAGTGCCTTCAACAAGTTCCTTCTCAAAGATCGAATTCAAAGGGGGGGGGGGGGGGAAATGTGGTGACTCGTCACACGACATACCAGCAATTTTATTTTGGATGCTACTCCCTTAGTTTTAGAGATAATTGGATGAAATCTTTTGGGCTGGGTCACTAATTACCCCAACTAGTGGTATCTTTAAAAAAAAAACGGCGGCGGGACCGCCGCTCCCGCCGCCGTTTTCCGCCGCCACCAAAAAAAAATTTTTTATTGCATTTCTCGCCGAATTAGGCAATTTGGAATCATTTGAGACCATGTTATTTTTTTCAAAAATTTTTCCCCTTACAAGCAACCCTGCGGGGGGACTTCGTCATTTTTTTCAAGGTATATCTTAAATACAGTGCTACTTCTTTTTCAAATTATCGTTTATCAAGGTATATCTTAAATACAGTAATTCTCCTGTGATTTTGAAGATATTGAAACAAAATCTTTTTAGGTTGGTAAGTTTAAAATATTTGAATTAAGAAAACGGCGGCGGGACCGCCGCTCCCGCCGTCCGCCGCCGTTTTCCGCCGCCACCAAAAAAATTTTTTTAATGCATTTCTCGCCGAATTAGGCAATTTGAAATCATTTGGGACCATGTTATTTTTTTCAAAAATTTTTCCCCTACAAGCAACCCTGCGGGGGGACTTTTTTTTCAAGGTATATCTTAAATACAGTGCTACTTCTGTGCTTTTAAAGATATTGAAACAAAATCTTTTTAGGTAGGTCAGTAAAAAATATTTAAATAAAAAATGGCAGAGGTACCACCGCGGAAAATGGCGGCGGGACCGCCGCTCCCGCCGTTTTCCGCCGCTACCAAAAAAAAAAATTTTTATTGCATTTCTCGCCGAATTAGGCAATTTAAAATCATTTGGGACCATGTTATTTTTTTCAAAAATTTTTCTCCTTACAACCTTAGGGGGGACTTGGTCATTTTTTCAAGGTATATCTTAAAATCAGTGGTACTCCTGTGCTTTAAAAGATATTTAAAAAAAATATTTTTAGGTAGGTTAGTAACAAATGGCAGAGGTACGGCCGCGGAAAACGGCGGCGGGACCGCCGCTCCCGCCGTTCGCCGCCGTTTACTGTATTTAAGATATACCTTGATAAACGATAATTTGAAAAAAATGACTAAGTCCCCCCGCAGGGTTGCTTGTAAGGGGAAGATTTTTGAAAAAATAACATGGTCTCAAATGATTCCAAATTGCCTAATTCGGCGAGAAATGCAATAAAAAATTTTTTTTTGGTGGCGGCGGACGGCGGGAGCGGCGGTTCCGCCGGTCCCGCCGCCGTTTTCTTAATTCAAATATTTTAAACTTACCAACCTAAAAAGATTTTGTTTCAATATCTTCAAAATCACAGGAGAATTACTGTATTTAAGATATACCTTGATAAACGATAATTTGAAAAAGAAGTAGCACTGTATTTAAGATATACCTTGAAAAAAATGACGAAGTCCCCCCACAGGGTTGCTTGTAAAGGGAAAAATTTTTGAAAAAAATAACATGGTCTCAAATGATTCCAAATTGCCTAATTCGGCGAGAAATGCAATAAAAAAAATTTTTTTGGTGGCGACGGCGGGAGCGGCGGTCCCGCCGCCGTTTTTTTTTAAAGATACCACTAGTTGGGGTAATTAGTGACCCAGCCCAAAAGATTTCATCCAATTATCTCTAAAACTAAGGGAGTAGCATCCAAAATAAAATTGCTGGTATGTCGTGTGACGAGTCACCACATTCCCCCCCCCCCCCCTCCTTTATAACAAAGGAACGTTTTTCTAGTGACAAATAAATCAATATGCCAATAGCCTAATTAGAGCTACATAAGTTTAAAAGATACAATTACAAAAAATGTAATTTTGATAATTTGTAAAATATTTTTATTGACATTATTTTGATATATATTTTAAAATAAACATTTTGATAAAAAAAATTGTTTCTTTTCTATATTCTCCTTTTGTTATGATCTTGAATATTTACTTGATTTACGTGTACAGCACTCACTGTATTGTGCCTAGAAATTGTCATACATAGTTTTAAAATTAAAAATAAGGATGACAACATCCATAATAGCGAAGCTCTGCAATTGAAAGGAAGGACAAACTAACAATAACTCTTAAGGAGTGTCAAAACTTTATAAGCAGAACATTAATTTGAAGTCCAAACAAAATTGTTCATAATTCTGTTGCAAAAATTCGTTAATAACCAACAGGATACATTTTATTTATAGGATATTATTGTAGATCTGCCTCGCTTATAATATTGTACCTTGTTGTCCTTGGAATCATTATTCCTAAAAATAAGATAAATAGGATAAAAATATCCTTCCAATTTTATAAAGTAGTAGGGGTTTTATGTCTAAAGCTAAAGATCTCATTAATTACTGAATTTCAGGTAAACTCACATAGGTCCTGTAATGGTTTTAAGCCAGCTTATACCAATAACGAAATTAATTCGGAAAAAAATCACGAAACCATACGTGTTTTTCAGCTGTCGTTGGGGGGGCAACACATCGTAAAATTGACGACCTCTTCATTTGCCCCCCAAATATTATTTTATATTTATTTCGCTTGTTGGTTATACCTTATACCTGGTTTTAAGCCATTTTTAAGTTCTCTGCCACTTCTAGTATAGAGCCTCTAGATGTAGAAGCGTATCAGCTGGTAATATAAAAAGTTAAACAACAAGTTTTAAATGGACGTAAAAACTTAATTCAAGTTATGAAATGATTTTTCATTTATAGTATTATGTAATTTTAAAAAAAAATATTTGCATGTATACAATTGATTTGAATTTATTAAAATAAAATGGCCTAGAGTTCAGACTAGATTTTTGGTAAAACAGTTATATGCTCAAGTTACAATTAGTTTTGCTTCTAATGAGTTTGTCACAAGTTTTTGTTGATTTAGTTGTAAGTGTATGTGTGAGTACAGGGTGGCGTGGGATACAAAATTTTCTAAAAACTAAACTATAAAAGTATGAAAATAGGGGAACATGAAATCCAAGAATCATTCACAAGTCACAGTGCTTGGCATCGTCCGTAGCTACCAAGTTTTAAGTAGTCCTTGAATAAAATAGGTCTTTTAACTTTGTACTTATTCAAAAAGAGTTTTTTTTTCCACTCTCTAGACTCGATGGATTAAGGCATATCAACATGAAAAAAAGGTTCTAGTTCATTAATGACCTCACCTCTCATGTAAAAGCTTTTAGGCGTTCAGTAGGGGACTATGGAGGCTGAGTCATTGCTTTAAAATTAGTAAGATGCCATTATTAAAAGCGAAGCTCTAAAATTTGACATGACAAACGAACATAGACACTAGTAGAGAATGGAAACAAGCAGAATATTAACTTTCAAGTCTAAACAGAATTGTATAAATATGTGATGAAAAATTACTTAAGTACAGGATACTGTTTAAGGACATACTCACATTTTCTGGGCTTTATTATTGAGATACTTCGCTTGTACCTTGTTGTTCTAGGAATCAAGATTCTATAAGTTAAATGAATAGGATAAAGATATACAAATTAAAGTTGTCAAAAAAGTTTTAAGTAGACAAGGATTTTCTGGTAACGGTTATAGAGTTTCTACGCTTTCTAAATCATACCTAACTGTTACAGAAATCACCATGAAAAGTTTTAGGTCAAGAGAACAATTCTAACATTCTTTAAAAAAAGGGACAGTCCCTAATTATAAAACAATTTTTTTGATGCACCCTGTATTTGTCATTGTGTGTGTGTGTGTGTGCCACCAGCATATTCACTGTTCCACACACTTTTTACAGGACAAATTAGCCAAGTAATAAACTTAACATCGCAAGTTCTTGTCACATTTTATTAGAAAAAAAGTGGGGAGGGGTCATCTGATGATTATAATTATAAAAAAAAAATTTAAGGATCAAAGCTATATTTTTTGTAGTTACCTGTCTCAGAGTAGATTTATCTGAAATTTAATTGTTAGATATGTTTATAAATGGGTACTTTGCCTTAAGATTCTTTTTTAAAAATTTAGCTTGAATAACGGATCAGACCTAACCAAATATTCGAGAACCTTTAATTAAAACAAAATATAGATATAGCTATCACAGATGCATTAACTTCATAAATTGTATTTGTTCGTTGTCTAAATTATTGAGCATTTATTGAGAATTAATTGTATTTGTAAACAAACATTTACATTTTAAAATAAAAATAAAATGAATTTTTTCACGATAAATTTGCGCTTTATTTCATTGAAATGTTAAAATATTTGCTGATTATGTGTGTTTGTATTTTTATTTAGATTTATTTTGCTGATGGTACTTTTATTTCAAAGCTTTATGTCAAGTCTTTACAAAATATTTATTCAGTAAATTCTTTTATTTTTGCTGTTGTACGTTGTACAGCTACTCTATATCTAATATTTCAAAAATATTTATCGTTTCCTATTTTACTGTTTACTATATATCCTTGCAAACTCTGTGCACGCCATTGTAATGTTACACAGTGCGTTTGAAGGTGCTTTGACTTTTGTGTCAGAACCTAAATTGGGACATAGTGCAATTCATTACCCTGGCCTAGGTCAGGTAACTTCATTTCACTTTTCAATAAAATCTAAAATGCAGCCGTTTTTGAGAAAATTAGATTTAAAAATTTTAAGTTCAATTTTCATCCACTAGGAGTTACCGCATAATCATGACAAGAAAAGCAAAGATTTTTTATTTAGAATTTGGAACAAGTTTGCTTTTATATAAAGTTCTTTATAAAACCACTCCTTAAGTGAGTTGATTCATGGCCATTTTTATCAGTTGCTTTGCTAAGGTCACGGAAATTCAGCCTTAAATAAATCATATATAGATAGGTTTTAGGCACTGCATGATAGACTCGAAATAAAGTATTACCAAACTTTACCAATAAACTGTAAACAAATATGATAAATATACAAGCAAAATAACAAGTTAATGTTGAATTTCAATTCCTTCTCGTCCCTTCTTAAGCATAAAATGAATTTGAAAATTTTGAAAATAGATTTTATTTTCCTTAGAAGGATGTTGTTTTTATATGTCGTCTTTATGACAGGTAAATATTTTATAAATATATTTCTTAAATTATATATAAAAGAAAATATTATACAATAATATCAAATTTAATTAAAAGTATTTCAACTTGTTTTATTTTTTTGGTACTAAACTCATCCCTGACTTGAATGAGAGAAAAAGTTTATTTTGAATCAGATTGCAGAAAGAACATAATAATAAAATACACAATAGTCTCTTTGTGAGTTTAAATTTATAACATTATTTTTTGTTAATGAATTAATGAAAATTATTTTGTTTAAAATTTGACTAAATGACATCTCGTATAATATACTTTACATTCCATCTTAAAAATAAATCTGTAAGGTGTATATATATGTTTAGATATCTGTAAACCACCAATTTATGACTATTGATTTTTGATCAGCTGTAGGTTTCAATACTAGATGTTTTTTTAAGTAGCGCAGCTACTCTAAATCTAGAGAATAAATCTAATTTTGCTTAGAATTTACTTTTAGGTGTTTTAAACATTGTAAATTAAAGATTTTATTTTAATAATTAATATTTTACAACAATATCTTCTAAAAACTGTGAGGAAGTTTGATAAAATTACGTTTATTTTGCAAGCTTGTTTGAAAATATTTCATTATTTTTATAATTCTGACAAAATAGATTTTCTGTTTAAATAAATAACATAGCCACAAAAAGGTTTAAGAAGTTATTGAAATATTCTATTACTATTCTTGCTAATTAAATATTCGTTAACTATGTTTAATTTGCATTTTTAAAATAGACAAGAAAAAATATCCTACTTAAATGCTAATTTTATGAAGTTATCTTAAACCTTTTCCAAAAGTTTGTTTTATAAAACTTTTTTATTTTTCATTGATTTTATTGATCATATAGGTTAAAAATATCAAAAGTATTTTTCAAAGGCTCTAGATAAATTTTGATTAATTTCGATTTTTGATTTTTTAAATTTTTTTTAAAATCTGCAAGAATATGCATGTCTATTCAAAGAATAGATTATATAAAAAACAAAATTAAACATATTCAGGCTATCAAAAAGAAAAAATATTCTTTTTTACCATTAAATCGCAAATATTTAAAATCATTAGATTTTAAGCTTTTTTTGCATGGAAACACATTTTTTCAGTTATTTTTTCTCAACAATGGATCTTAAATGATTATTACTGAAAACTTTTATGAAAATGTTATTATCCAAAACTTCAAATAAAGGAAATAATTGCCGTTTGCAAAAATGTGTGCAAAAAGTTGCCAATATCTCGTTAGAAGGGACTTAATGGATTTGAATTCTTACTGCTTATGAGTTAGTGGACTATAAACTATTAGAAAAGTATCACTTTAAAGGGACTGTGAACGTAAATTTTTCTCATCTTAATATCAAATCTTAACATTATCTCATTCATAATATCTCACAGATAGAGCAAAACGCGCTTTTGTTTGCTTAAAAAACGGCTTTTTCCGACGATTTTTATAAGGTACGGGGAAAGGAAGAAATTTTCCGTATTATATAAAATGTGCATTAAATTGCTTTTTTCTCCCATTATAGCTAAAATTAAACTTTTTCACATAGTTCTAGATTTTTCCTAACAGTTAAGCTGGCTTTTAACATAATCCTTGCTTTAATACAATGTATAGTTACTTAGAAATTGATAAAATAAGCAATATTTTTTTATTGAAAACCAAATACAATAACAAAGCCAGAAACAGGTTTTTTATTAGTATCCAATTAACTTTGAATGGCCCATCTCTCGCCCACCTTTAATTACAAATTTGTAAATAATAAAGACGCAATATTTCTTTATAAACAGTCTGATAAAAGTGTAAACTAATTCTCCAAAGTGGGTTATTTATTGTTCAACACAATAAAAAAGGATATTATTATTTTATATAACCTATGAGATTCAACCCTTTGTAGACAGTGAGGTATTTTTTTTGTCAATAATACGAATTTAAAATATGTCTTTATTACCTAATTACTACGTTATAAAAAAACGAATTGGCAATTTTATAGCATAAAATAAATCCTTAACAGTAAGTAAATTGTTTCAACTATATATGACAAGTTAAATATCCCTACAAACATTATAAGAAACAAAAACGTTCAGATTTTCCCTGTTTTTTTCCTTTTTCCCTCTCAAAATACCATAAAATCAAGGCATTATTTCTGGATATTTTTGTGAATAGGACATTTTTGGTTGATCAGTGTAGTGAAATGTGCTTAGTAAATGTTAAGATTTGATAATCAGATGAGAAATTTTTACGTTCACACTCCCTTTAAGGTGAAATTTTGAGGGTCAACTTTTTTTCTTTTAAAATTCGCAGTGTAGGACAGACTTTATAAAAGCTAAGTTGTTCAACATTTTAAATAAATTTATATTTGCCTTTCTTATCATGATAATGCGGTAACTCCTAGTGGATGAAAATTGAACTTAAATCTAATTTTCTCAAAAACGGCTGCATTTTAGATTTTGTTGAAAAGTGAAATGAAGTTACCTAACCTAGTGTAATGAAATGCACTACGTCTCAATTTAGGTTCTGACACAAAAGTCAAAGCACCTTCATACGCACTGTGGTTAGTTTGTTACTGCTGCGCTGAATATTAGATTATTTTCCTTGTTCTATTTATAAGCATTTTAAAAATAATTTTACATTATTTATTTTATGAAAAGCACACCTAAGCTTAAGAATACTCAATTTTATTAATTTTGCCAAAGAAATTGTGGAACAAGAAGATCTAAATGATAATATTTCCAAAAAAAAGTATTTTATAACCTTCACGAGATGAAATTAATGTCTAAAGCAAAAAAGTAGAGGCGTGCAGGTTGTTAACACCTTCCTGATCGGGTAAAGAAATTGCAGAGATTCCGTTTTCTCTTTTTTTTCTTTATACTGTGTCAGTGTGTATCACACCATTTGGCAAATCTGTGTTTTTTTTATTTAAACAATTAAGCCTTTTAAAATTTCTTATACTAATTGATGTACAGATTTTTAATTTTCAAGATCAAATAAAAATAACAAGAATGACAACATTCATAACAATATAGACAAAAGAGACATTGACAAATAAAGAGAGTTAGTAGTTTTTACAATTTGATATCATTAAGAAGTCTCGATAAAACTGCTGGGTATGTCCATCTGACGAGCCGACCTTTAAAAATCTATTTTTACCTTTGAAATCTAACTTTAAGATTTTCCAGTTTTTTTTTAAATTTTATCTTAACTAATAGCTTGATCTTTGCGGACAAATGGACAGACAAACATCCAACGTCTATACTTTACATTTAGCGGATCCGCCATTAGAGGTCTCAAGGGGCACTTGAGGTGAAGGGAAGGGGGGGGGGGGTTAATTCGACGTTTCATATTTTGAATTAAAAAAGAAAAAGTAAAAAAAAAAAATTTTGTAAAGGACTTTCTCTATGGCAAATTTCTTTTCGGGGGAGGGGATGATATCCACCCCCAAAATTGTGATAAACCTTCCCAGGACCTATGAGAAGCTACACTGTAACTAGTGGTTAGTGAGATCCTTCGATACATACACATAGATATCCTGTTACTTTATCATAAGAATTGTAAAAAAAAACAAGGATGACAACATCCATAAAAGCGAAGCTCTGAAACGGTAGGACAAACGGACATTAACACTTGTATAATGTCAGAACTGAATAATCAGAATGCGAATATATAAGAGTCAAAGCAAAATTGTAAGTAAATTTGTTGTAAAACTGCTTGATACAGGATAATTTTTATGGACATACTTACATTTTTAGGGCTTGATTATAGAGTTGCTATCTTATTACATTATACTTTGTTGTCCCAGGAATCAATATACCAAAAATCAGATCAATCCGATGACGTACGGACATTTTGGTAATGATTATAGAGTTGCTACGCTTTCTAAATCGTACCTAACTACTAAAGGAATCACCATGCAAAATTTGAAATCGATAGGACAATTCTAACATGCCTAAATTAACGGAAAAAGCTATCCGTTACGGACGTTCGGACGGACGAACCGACCCTAATTATAGAAAAGCTTCGCTTTTAAAAACTTTGTTTGTATCCCCCGGGTGTATTATAGTGAGTGAGGTAGATATGACACTGCAAATCCTATTCACAAATTATGACCAGACCATTCAGAATTTTTCATACATACATTTCTTCTCTTGTTTCTGCACAGCAAGAGTTTGGGGAGATTAGATTTATACAAAATAATTAAAACAATTGTTTTTTTTTATTCTTTAGAAAAAGTTGAATGTTTTTCTGTCAGTATGCCTGTTTGTTGATTAAATCCTCTAAAACGGCATAACTGACAGTAAAACCTAATGTTTGCCAATGTAAGAATATGTATGAGGAAGAGGGGTGTCCACAACCACTAAAATCTCACGAGGCTTAACCCCCCCCCCCCCCCCCCCCAAGGTAGAAACCTTTGCACGACACTGCTTTTAAGTTCTAGAAAAGTAGCCTTGTCAATCGAACAACTGTAATATATGATAACGGTTTAAATCGCCAAAACATATTGTGTTTTTGGCTAGATGTCATGTCATATACAATTATAATATATTTATGTTGGGTCTTTGTAATTTTTTTTCTCTTATCCTTTTCTGGCAAGATTAGTTTTGGTCCTTCGAGAAAAGGTTAATGAAGTATTTTAAAATCCCTAAATAAAAGTAACAGGATGTGTTTCTGTCTGTGTGAACTGAAGGATCTTGCTAAACCGTTATGGTTCTCCTTAACTGTAAAGCTTTCTATAGGTCTCGGAATATTTATAACTATTTTAGAAGAGGTTACCACCACTCTCCCAAGTGAAATCGCAACTAGGTAAAAATGACCACCCAAAAATATTTGTTCTAGTTTTTCTTTTTTGAAACTAAAGTTTGAAAAGAGGGATAGTATTGAAAATGCAATTCCAAGAGATTATATATTGAGATAAGTTCCAAATTGTATAACTAGATTAATGCTCACAATAATTGCCTCTTGAAATCTCTTTTGGATTATATATTCTGATTTTATCACATAATTGCTACTTATCGCTTTGGGTAACTGAATTTCTATCTGGATGGGTGTGTAGGGGGGGGGGGGGGGGATTGATGTGTGTAACCCCCCGTTAGAGGGAGATGAGAGGATAGTAAAGAAAGAAATATCAATGTCTGGTTTAAGAGTATTGGACATTTTAACCAGATTTTCTTGTATAAAACATTTAGGAAAACATAGATAAATAAACTAATAACAAAGCAAAAGCTTTGTATAATTAGTTACACAAATATCAATCCTATCAATTAATTTTTTTGGCTGAAGCTTAGGGTCTACTGAACCGATTGTTGTTTTTACGTAAGTAAACTTCACATTGGTCCTGTGATGGTTTTAGGCTATTTTGTTTTCAGATTTAACTCCTGAAATTGTTTTAAGCTATTGTTATATTTCCTCACTGTCCCTTCAAATGCAGAGCCCCTAAATGTTAGGGTAAATCGCTAGTATTTCACAAAGGACAGAAAAATAATGTTGATTAAGATTTGATCTACAACTTAAATGAATTGAAATTTCTTTGTAAATGTATCATAACGCTGTTTATCGTTAAATTTACTCAATAAATATTAATTATTATTGTCACAAAATGTATTGTTTTTTAAATGTTACTTTTATATGACTTGGCTGTGATAGATATCAATAAACGCCATAATACACAGAGAAAACTTATGGGTAAGATTTCAATAGCGGCTGTTTCAATATCTGCGGCTGCAAAACCTCGTTGGCTTATTTTCTAATTTCCCATTGATTTTCTAACAATGTCTAAATTATATTTGTGCAGAAATATTGTAACTGATCAGAATATGATGTGGCCCCACCTACCCACCTTACATTCCATACCATATTTCTTACAGATTATTAAACTTTATTACATCATGGGTTGAGGTGGGGTGGAGTGGGGTATGGGGTGGACCATTTTCTGGAATGTGCACAAACACAAGAGCTACACTACTCCTTCCCTTTTCTAGGAAGCATGTACGTACAAGGTCTTCTCCTCCTATCATTTTTCCTGCTTACAGTTTAGAAGTCCAAACTAATTTCATTTAATCGTACAGCATGTTCGGTACGTTCTTTATTTATATTTAATTGACTTTACCTCTACCCCTACAGTAAACATAATTAAGAATTAAACAAAGGGTAAAAAGACTCGTGCACAGAGATTAGCCTGGGTTGGTACGTACAATACATCTGTAAAAAATGTAACAGAGGACTATTTCAGACCTCTACCATTCCTTTCGTTCCCCATGCAATTTGATCTACAAGCCGTCATAACACATGTCTAATGTTATAAAATGTGTGCTTTACTTATTAATACCGTCAAGCGATGAACCTCCAAGCCCCTATAACATAAATTTAAAAATGAGGGGGGGGGGGGTTATACCTAAGGGGCTGCCCAGTACCCAATAAAAATTAACCTAAAGTAATAGGCAAAGAAACGAAATAGTACCCCACCCCATTATTTTAAATTTTCAAAATAAGGAGGGATTGACATCGATCTAAAGTTGATTTAGTAAAAGTACATGTTACATGTAGTACACATTTTGAAAAAGATCATGCACGGCCAATTTCTTTCTAAACTACACAGGAAGGAAAGACATTTGAAACAGTTAAAAAGCATTACCTTTAACCCTTCCATTGTCCACTTTTTGTGCAAAATTATTATTCATTTTATCAACAAGGTTTAAAATAGTTATCTATCGCTACGTATTGAAGATAGCATTCTGTGGGTAATAAAAATAAAAATTATAAGATGAAATTCAGAAGGCTCGGGCTTACAAAACTGATTTCGATATGAAAGATTTGTTGGATATAGCCCCTTTCGTGGCAGCGCCTCGGGCGTTTCATCGTATTTTTACAGTGGCTTTTGATAGGTTATTTTAGGTTAGGTGATTGCCCCCTGGGCTAGGCAATTGGCCTCGCACGGTTAGATCCCCCCGCAAGAGCTAGAAATAGGAGAAATTCTACTGTGAAAATAGGATGGAACGCCCCTTCAGAGACGTTGTCACTTTTTAATATTCGCGGAAAATTGTCTAGATGATATGCATGATTTTTCAGTATAGTTGAGAACCGGTTCTAATCCATTCTAATTCTATTAATACAGGGTCATTCAAGAGAAATGATTTAAAAAAAACTTAATTATGCATTGAAAATAAAACAATTATGTAAAATGCTTTATATATTTGGAATAGTTATTTCTCGCATCGTATTATAAACGGCTTTCCGCGGATATAGAAAGTACAATTATGAGATTAAAACTGGTTTTAATCTTATGATTGTACATTTCTATATTCGTAGAAAGCTGGATTTAATACGATGCTAGACATAGTTTTTTCGTATGGATGAGAACCGGTTCCTATCCACCGGATTCGAATGAATGCGAGAAAATCTATTATGAGACATTTATGTAATATCTAAAAATGATTATTTTAACAAGTTATGCCCTAAAACCTGGTTTTTCCAAAGGCCTTTTTTTGAAGATTTATAGATTTAAAGGTTGTACAAAAAATACGCACATTTTTAAAATTCAAATTGCGCGGCTTGTATTAATAGTAGAAAAAGGTTGAAAAGTTTTAAGTATTTGGAACATTTTACCATGTAACTCCAAAACTATACGTATCACAGGAATGGTTTTTATATATTAAAAAACTAGAGTTTATGACGATTCTAACGATTTGCATAACATTTTTCTACTATTAACACAAACCGCGCAATTTGAATTAAAAAAGCTGCGCATTTTTTAACAACCTTTAAATCAATTAATCTTCGAAAAAAAGGCCTATGGAAAAACAGGTTTTTAGGGCAAAATTTAAATAATCATTTTTTAATATTTAAAACATAATTGTCTCATAATAGGTTTTCCAAATATATAAAGCATTTTGTATAATTGTTTTATTTTCTAAGCATATTAAAGTTTTTTAAAAAATCATTTCTCTTAAATGACCCTGAAAGCCACTCTAAAACAAATTACAGAAAAAGTTTCCTGACTCTATCTTGGTCATCTATAATACAAAGTAGAACGATGTTTGTCCGTCTGTCTGTCCGTCTGTCCGTCTGAAGCTTAAGATCTCAGTAACCACTGAACCGATTGGGCTCTACTCTTCAGGGAATATACCTACTGGTCCTGTGATGGTTTTAAGCTATTTTCTTGGGGGGTGGGACACCCCCAACCCCCCCAAAAAAATGAAAATACCCCCCCCCAAAAAAATTTTTTTTTTACTTTTTCTTTTTAAATCTAAAATACGAAAAATTAAGTTGATCAAACCTCTTGGGGCAAAGCACCTAGTGGTTAGGGGCGAAGCCACTAGTATTTAATAAGGGACAAAAAGCCGACGTGAATAACATGTGAATTTTATTTCTAATAATATGTCAGCTGCAAACAGTGTTGTTATAAAACATATAATGCATTTTCAAATTCTAGGTTAACAAAATGTTCTGCTAAAAGAATCATGCTTTATATTGTCCAGTTAGTTGAATGTAAAAGTGTTAAAATCACTTTATTTTGTATGATTTGATCATAACCCTGTACAGACCTTACTCGAAAAGAACAAATATTTAAAGATACAATCTACAAAATCTCTATATTAAGAATAGATTCGCCGTCAGTCTGTATGAACGATTGTCTTTTTGTCGCTTAATATATTTATCGGATTAAATGAGCTTTTAGGAAAAAGCTTTATACTAGTCTCAATATTTATGTTGTTCCACCTTGCAAAGAAGATTATAAAAAACAAGGATGACAACATCCATAAAAGCGAAGCTCTGAAAGGGTAGGACAAACAGACATTAACACTTGTATAATGTCAGAACTAATTAATTAGAGTGCGAATGTATAAGAGTCAAAGCAAAATTGTAAGTAAATTTGTTGAAAAACTGCTTGATACAGGATAATGATTATGGACATACTTACAGTTTTAGGACTTGATTATAGAGTTGCTTCGCCTTTAATATTGTACTTTGTTGTCCTAGGAATCAGTATACCAAAAATCAGACCAATCGGATAATTAGGTCACATACAAATTTGTTGTTAAAAATGTAAAAAAAATCAACATGTTTAAATTGGACGTACGGACATTCTGGTAATGATTATAGAGTTGCTACGCTTTCTAACTCGTACCTAACTATTACAGGAATCACCATGCAAAATTTAAAATCGATAGGACAATTCTAACATGCCTAAATTAACGAAAAAAGCTATTTAAAAAAGTAAAAAAATCAACATGTTTAAAATGGACGTACGGACATTTTGGTAATGATTATAGAGTTGCTACGCTTTCTAAATCGTACCTAACTACTAAAGGAATCACCATGCAAAATTTGACGGACCGACCCTAATTATAGAAAAGCTTCGCTTTTAAAAATACAATTTTAATTTAAAGGGAATACTTAAAGATCTAAAATGCAAAAAAATGCATTAACGATTTGGGTAACATTACATATGTAAACTTTCTTAACAAAACTACCTATGGAAACTATTGTCCTTGTTTTATACTTTTTAACTTTTAAAAAAGCGCTACATTCATGTTCAAAAATGATATATTAATTAATAATAGATATGTACAATATTACAGGTTCTTAATACAACATAATAATAAATACAAATAGAATTGGACATTTTTTATTCGGGTTATTAATGATTATTATGTAATAATTTGTCTTTTTTAAACACTAAAATCAAAAGAAACAAAGAAAATACTTATATTTTATTTATGACAACTTTATTTAGGGTATTATTATTAAATGTTGATACATATATTCTTAAATTCATTAAAACAACCACGTTCGATAGCAGCAAATTTTTTATTAAGGTATTGAGGCATCTTATAAATAAAAGACCAAAAAAGTAAATGGCATCTAAGTGATTTAGGTTCATATTTTTGAAAATTATGTGAATGATAACAAGATAAGGTTGTAGAGTAGCTTCGCATACGAAAAAGGACAAAAAATCTGGGTATTTGTAAAATTTTCATATTTTAGAATTATTTTAATTAGGTAATCTTCTATTTTATGTTCGTTTGTTTGAGTTCTAAATAAAACTTTAGAATGGTACTTCAATTGTAATTTTATAGATTTAATTTAATTTTAACATTATAGTTTTTCAAAAACTCTAGATTTAAGGGGGACAAACCAGGGAGGAAGGGGACACTGGACTGTTTATTACACAAGTCCTTAAAGTTTTATAATAAAGTTTTCTTATTCATTGGCTTAATAACTTTGGGGATTTTTAAAAATTTTGATGTATTGATTTATTAAGTTGAGTGTCATAACGATTCAACCACTAATCGTAATCTACAGAAGTATAAACATATGGGATGTACATTAATCAATTAGCTATTGTCTTATCCCTTTAAAGTGATAAGACAATGGACGATAAATCAATATACATCCCCAATAATGATAAACAAAATTGCCCCTTCTTTATTATGTTATTTGTAGACAGACCTATCAAAGTGTCTTTTAATGTAGCTTGGCTGATAATTACATTTTTTGCTGAAAGAAGTTGTATCAACTTTTTTGCTTTTTATTTAAGATAGCTAGCCGGTCCTTTCAGTAAGTAGTAGATGTAAAATTTTTCATAGAATTCAGATATGCAATCGTTTTTTTTGTAGACCTCTTATTTTTTAAGTAATTTAAGTTTTTAAAAAAAATAATTAAGTCGGTTTTAAGGTACTAAAACGCAACAAAATAAAAGAAGAAAATGGCCAGTATGAACAAAAATAGTAAGATCTTTAATTTGACACCTTACTTTTAAAATTCTGTTGAGTAATTATTGAAAAAATCTATTTTTTTAACCTCGGTTTAATAAAAACTTTAGACCTAAATATTTTCTCAAACAGACATAAAAAACATGGGTTCATATATACCTTTAGAATCAGAAAAATATTACGAATCTATTCTAAGCAAAATTGAAAAAGTTTTATAAAACTATAATAAAAAAAAATAAGTTTATTTTAAGAATCATAATTTTCGGCTTTAAAGGGTTAGCTTGAACCAAACCTGAACAAAACCTAAACAAAAGACAATGCAATGTAGCAGATATTTTTTAAACACAAGAAACAATAATGTATTTTTAACTGCATTGTTTTGAAGTTTATAAACAGACTGATGCATATTTGTTCATAATTTTTCATTCTTAACATGTTCTTTAATATCACTATATTTATTGTAGTATCTATTGTATATATTGTATGAACGTTCTCCTTTTTTTCTGGCAATTCTATAGGTTAATTTTATAGATTAAGCTTCCCGATTCGTCAATTTTTGCGATTTGTGATTGGCTAGTTTAGTAGTTACAATTCTTAAAATAACTTTTTTATTTTTTCTAAATATTTTTTATTACAATTTTTTAAAACTTTTTCAATTTTGCTTACAATGGATTCATATTATTTTTCTCATTCTAATGGTATATATGAACCCATATTTTTTATGTCTGTATGAGAAAATATTTAGGTTTAATGTTTTGATTAAACCGAGGTTAAAAAAATAGATTTTTTCAACAATTACTCAACAGAATTTTAAAAGTAAGGTGTCAAATTAAAGATCTTACTATTTTTGTTTATACTGGCTATTTTCTTCTTTTATTTTGTTGCGTTTTAGTACCTTAAAACCGACTTAATTATTTTTTTAAAAAACTTAAATTACTTAAAAAATAAGAGGTCTACAAAAAAACCGATTGCATATCTGAATTCTATGAAAAATTTTACATCTACTACTTACTGAAAGGACCGGCTAGCTATCTTAAATAAAAAGCAAAAAAGTTGATACAACTTCTTTCGAAAATTTAATTACATTTGAGCTGTTAGGAATAAAATATGAATTTAAAGGTGTGTAAAGGTTTCATCATCATTATTTAAAATAACATTTCTAATAAAAAAAACTTAAACAATCACTAGAATTCATATAGATAACAAATAGGTTAAAATTCTATGTTTAATAATAACACAAATTCACTAATTTTAAGTTTTTGAAATGCAAATTTTAATTATTTGATATGTAAGTTGGATCAAAGAATAAATCCATAATATAATAGCAGCACAGACTCTCTATAACCATGTTTGTCTGTCTAACTGTCGGACAAATTTATTAAACCTGTATTTACTGTGTACTTATATCAATAAGCAAGGGCAGGAAACTGCTATTCAGACCAGTACACACTCATTATTAGAATTAAACATAATTATCAATCAATTTATATAAAAATAGTAGTGATTGTGTTACTCATTGCCTTTAAAATCATTACTATACTTTTATTGTTCTGTCTTTCTTCGTTCTAAATATTGCTAGCTTGTATCTTCTACGCATTTTATAAACATAGTTGTCCTTGTATAATGTTATAAATATTGTTAATTCTAAATATTACTTTCAGGAATATTAGTTGGATATCTGGAGTACCACTGAATATTATTTGTGCTGCTAGAACTGTCGAAACTATTTCCCTGGTCCATTCGCATTGGCCGCAATGATCTGTAATAATATAGTTCCAGTATGTTTTCCAAACCGATTAATATCCGCTGGATTATAACTGGTTCTGAGCTATACCAAAAAATCCTGTTTCGCATCGTATCATAGTAAATTTTTTTTACAAACTATGAAATGCTCGGAAACGGAAACTAGTAAAAATAATGAATAACCGTAATTAGAACCATTATCTTAAAAATTTTGGGTATATTTTATTGCATCTTTTATACTAATGATTTTTATCAACAGCAGAGAAAATGTAGTTTTTGTCTTAACATGGGATGTACATCATTTTAGCGCCTACTATCTTACCCCTTTAGATCCCTACAAGAAACATTATCGGTTCCAGCAACACAGTTAAAATAAACTTACCTATAGTTAGAATTAATAGATATATTTCTTGGAATAGTACCATAAGCTGAAGTTGAGGGTCTGATTTCCTGCGTTTCTGGCAATCTCATTATACCGGGCCGCTCCATCCAGCTACCATCCCTGTTAAAATATATGTTTGATTATATTGAGGAGGAGTCCTAACATAGTGGACACAGGTAGAATATTTACCTCTGTATAGTTTGATGATATTTAGGTGAAGTCCTAACAAAGTGGACACAGGTAGAATATTTGCCTCTGTATAGTTTGATGATATTGAGGCGGAGTCCTAACATAGTGGACACAGGTAGAATATTTACCTGTGTATAGTTTGATGATATTTAGGTGAAGTCCTAACAAAGTGGACACAGGTAGAATATTTGCCTCTGTATAGTTTGATGATATTGAGGTGGAGTCCTAACATAGTGGACACAGGTATAATATTTACCTGTGTATAGTTTGATGATATTGAGGTGGAGTCCTAACATAGTGGACACAGGTAGAATATTTACCTCTGTATAGTTTGATGATATTGAGGTGGAGTCCTAACATAGTGGACACAGGTAGAATATTTGCCTCAGTATAGTTTGATGATATTGAGGCGTAGTCCTAACATAGTGGACACAGGTAGAATATTTACCTCTGTATAGTTTGATGATATTGAGGTGGAGTCCTAACATAGTGGACACAGGTAGAATATTTACCTCTGTATAGTTTGATGATATGGAGGTGGAGTCCTAACATTGTGGACACAGGTAGAATATTTACCTATGTATAGTTTGATGATATTGAGGTGGAGTCCTAACATAGTGGACACAGGTAGAATATATACCTATGTATAGTTTGATGATATTGAGGTGGAGTCCTAACATAGTAGACACAGGTAGAATATTTACCTCTGTATAGTTTGATGATATTGAGGTGGAGTCCTAACATAGTGGACACAGTAGAATATTTACCTGTGTATAGTTTGATGATATTGAGGTGGAATCCTAACATAGTGGACACAGGTAGAATATTTACCTATGTATAGTTTGATGATATTAAGGTGGAGTCCTAACATAGTGGACACAGGTAGAATATTTACCTCTGTATAGTTTGATGATATTGAGGTGGAGTTCTAACATAGTGGACACAGGTAGAATATTTACCTCTGTATAGTTTGATGATATTGAGGTGGAGTTCTAACATTGTGAATACAGGTAGAATATTTACCTCTGTATAGTTTGATGATATTGAGGTTGAGTCCTAACATAGTGGACACAGGTAGAATATTTGCCTCTGTATAGTTTGATGATATTGAGGCGGAGTCCTAACATAGTGGACACAGGTAGAATATTTACCAGTGTATAGTTTGATGATATTGAGGTGGAGTCTTAACATAGGGAAAGCAGGTAAAATATATACCTATGTATAGTTTGATGATATTGAGGTACAGTCCTAACATAGTGGACACAGGTAGAATATTTACCTCTGTATAGTTTGATGATATTGAGGTGGAGTCCTAACATAGTGGACACAGGTAGAATATTTACCTCTGTATAGTTTGATGATATTGAGGTGGAGTCCTAACATAATGGACACAGGTAGAAAATTTACCTATGTATAGTTTGATGATATTGAGGTGGAGTCCTAACATAGTGGACACAGGTAGAATATTTACCTGTGTATAGTTTGTTGATATTGAGGTGGAGTCCTAAAATAGTGGACACAGGTAGAATATTTACCTCTGTATAGTTTGATGATATTGAGGTGGTGACCTTACACTGTGGACAGGTAGAATTCTTCGCAGACTCTAAAATAGATAATATTATAGATAGCAAAATGAAAAAAATGTTAAAATCTATCTGATTATATAAAGCAGTAAGGTTTTTTGTCTGTAGATTTCTATAATTACTCAATTGATTGAATTTTTTCTCTTTAGGGAAAGTTCTGGGAGGTTTTAGGCTATTTTCTTCCCTTGTCATACCCTTATGTTTATTACCTGGTGTGAATAAGCTTGTTGTTGAGCCGCCAGCATGTTGGCGGGGTTTTGTGCCACTGCTGCTGCATTGTTTGGTGATGGACTTAGTGGGTTAGAGTAGCCGACCATCAGACCAGAGCCCTCTTGTCCAACCCGTAGCTCCTTCATTTTTAAATAATAATAATATCCATGTGATAAGAAAGCAGGGATCGGAAGCCTCACGTAAGCCGCGTGTAAGCCTCAGTGAAATCGTGATTTTATCACTGTAAAATTCAGCTGGATGTATAAAACGGCTCTTTAGCAGACAATCCTTTTTTCTGAAATTTTTTTTTCTGCTCACAAGCAGGTTTAAAACTGAGGCTTATGCGCGGCTTACGTGAGGCTTCCGATCCCTGTAAGAAAGTGAATGTAAATTTACGTTTCATTTTATTTTACTACTTTTCAACTTGATTTCTTACATTTAAACATGGATGACATATAAGAGTAGCTGAACAAATCAGACGTACAGACATAAGACTAACAAATGAAGAGTAAAACCGCATTTAATATCTAATATTATTTAGAAGCCTAAATGAAAATTCTGTATAAATCCATCACCAAAGTACATAAATACAGGAAACCTAATATGGACATACTAACATTTTAGGATTTGGTTATGGAGATGCTTAGCTTTTTATATTTTACCTAATCTTTCTAGTGATCCATATTCCATTAATCAAAGGAATAGGAAAAGATCATTATCATGTAAAAATTTGTATTTACAAATCATCATGTAAGAACGTACATACGGACTGGAATTATTTATTGAGTTGCTACTCATACTAAATTATACCTATCTGTTGTTGCTGGAATCATCGTGCCAAGTTTGAAATCTATAGAACAATCTTAACATGTCTAAATTAACAATAAGTGCTATCTGTTATTTACGGACATACCGAACCTAATTGTAGAAAAGCTTCGCTGCAGAAATGATATTATACCTGTTTCTGGTAAGAGGCTGAGGAATCTCCATTTTCATCTTCTAATCTTTTCTTCAAAATTGGTTTTGTTTCAATCTAAAGATTATATCATAATCAAGATTTAAAGAGGTCAGTTTTTGAGACCGGTGCTTTCACTCAAACATTTTTCTTAACTACTGTGATCCCTCTCCCATTATTTTTATTAAAAAAAACAACAACTTATTTCTAGCCCCTGTGGGCGCGGGGGGCTCTAACACTGCAGTAACTTACCTAACTTAACATAACCTAACATAAATAAATAAGCATACAAAATAATTCTCAAAAAGAACAAAAGTACGTTTGTGGTCTAGATGCAATATGAAGGAAACCGTCTTAAGGCGAGAATTTTTATTTGATTACACTAAACGAACAGAATTGCTTTGAAAATTATGTATCTTATCGATTTGATATTAGAAAGTTAGTTTTTAAATATGAAAGTTTAAATTTATTTGATACTTTTTTCTTTTCTTCTTGGAATTTTTTAAACCAATTTAGCATAATTTAAAGTTAATGATGAACCTAGTAGCAGTGTCTAACTTTTTATCTTTGTGACGTAACAAAAATCGAAGGATGAGAGGGGAGGTGGGAACGGAAACCCCTAAAAAAGAGATGGATTTTTGTTACGTCACAAAGATAAAAAGTTAGACACTTTCACTAGGTTCTTAATGATAAACACAAAAAAATAAAAACAATAATCTTTATTTAGTTACGTCAGCATGCAAAATATTACCAGATATTGATAAAACTAAAAATATTTGAATTATTAAGAAAATCTTCGCTTCCATAAAATATTTTTTTCTCTTTCTAAAAATTCCAATAAATTTAGCATATTTCAAGAACATATATTTATGATATAAACATGTTATCTACATGTTTAACAGAATTTTTGGTAAACTTGACCTTCAACGTATAATATCCTGTACAGTTAGGGTTAGTCATATCTTAACCTAACCTAACCTGTATATAAATGATTAATTAACTTAATATTTTGACACTTCGACGTTTGTAACTCCTTGGTTTGTCCTGGAACCATATAGTCAACATATTGCAACAATTTATTTTTTTATACACAAAAAAATTTTCACCAGCTGAGTTTTTACGTTTTACAGTGATTTGGCAGCAAATGTGATCTTTATACTTATAGAAATCCAGCTGCAGTAAGGTATAAACACCTTTCGAAACTTTGTTAGTCGCTTTTTTAAAATAAAAAAAAGATAATTATATGTTGAAAAAATATTGTTGTATAAGCTTACCTGTCTTGTGGGTATAGGAGAGTCAAGCTTTCTCAGGTCTTCTAAAATATAATATTTAGTTAAATATCGTATCGCATTATAGATAGCTTTCTGCAGAAAGTAAAATGAAAAAAATATGAGATTAATTCCAGGGCTAAGAAAAAAAATGGTCAAAGGTAATGTTTTAAGTTTTTATCATAAGTTTAGCATAATCTTAAAGGATAAACAATAAACTTATTTAATAATTATATTTGCGATTACTTTTATTTAATGAAATCTTCCAATTTTTAACATTTACAAAACGGCCTGCTGTATTGCATCAAGATCCATGACAGATCTATATAGGAAATAAATGTCTATAAACGAGCGCAAGTTTTCCAAAGGTCAGATGTTAAAAACTCATACTGGTTCAATAATCAATAATAAACTCTCAATGACCAGAATGATAAGACCCATTATTTTACTCTATGAAGAATAAATTAAATTTTTTATTTCATGTTGCTATTCAAATTATATTGAAGTATTAAATTTCTATTCATAAAATAGAAAATTGAAGTTTATAATATAGTAAATCAAGGAAAACTAAGTTTTAATGTAATATGATACTAGCGACGTGCCCGAATGTGTTCAGATATTAAACTAAAATTTAACATTTAGCTAAATAGTTTAACCCTTTCAGGACGATAATTTTAAACAAAAAACATTAGGACCCTAAAATATTTTAAAGAAAGAGAGACAAAATTATAAATACGGTTTTAAATAAAGATAATGAAATTAAAATAAAGATGGAAGAAAAGGGAAGTGAGAGAGAGGGACATTAAATCTTTAAAAAATGATGAATAAACGAAACTATAAAAGTCGTAGTAATCTTTATGAGTAACTTGATTTGTAGTACGGTTCGGAGAGAGAGAGAGAGATTGAGGCATAGTTTAATAGAAGAAATAAGATTAATAGTCGGGGATAGGTCATTGGAAGAAATAAGATTAATAGTCGGGGATAGGTCAATGGAAGAAATAAGATTAATAGTCGGGGATAGGTCAATGGAAGAAAAATGATTAATAGTCGGGGATAGGTCAATGGAAGAAAAAAGTTAATATTCGGGGATAGGTCAATGGAAGAAAAAAAGTTAAAATTCGGGGATAGCTCAATGGAAAAAAAAGTTAATATTTAGGGATAGGTCAATGAAAGAAGGTTAATAGTCGGGGATAGGTCAATAGAAGAAAAGAAAATTAATAGTCGGGGATAGGTCAATGGAAGAAAAAAGTTTAATAGTTTGGGATAGGTCAATGGAAGAAAAAAAGGTTAATATACAGGGATAGCTCAATGGAAGAAAAAAAAAGGTTAATGGTTGGGGATAGGTCAATGGAAGAAAAAAAGGTTTATAGTCGGGGATAGGTCAATATTAATATTAATATTAATATTCAGAAGAGAGATAACGTAGAATATAATTTTTTAGGTGGTGCCTGCACCACCGATTCACTAGTTTAATACTTATATTTGCGATTAATAGGTCAATAGAAGAAAAATGATTAATAGTCGGGGATAGGTCAATGGAAGAAAAGAAAATTAATAGTCGGGGATAGGTCAATGGAAGAAAAGAAAATTGATAGTCGGGGATAGGTCAATGGAAATAAAGAAAATTAATAGTCGGGGACAGTCATATCGTTAGTTTCAAAAACTAATTTACGGCTTCAAAATATTAAAATTGGTGCCAAATATTGCTAAATTCCCTCATTTTCATACTGGGGGTTAAACGTGTGAAAGAAAGGGGTTAAATAGGTATTTGATAAATATTGAAATAGCTATACATTTTCATACGGCCAGGATATCGTTGTAAATCACTAATTATCCCTTTCAAAAACTTAGCTAGACCGTTTAATTTTATTGGGCAATTTGAGTTTTTTAAAAAATAGTGGATTTCTCAAATAAAATAGCCTGTTCATATGATCACGGAACCTTCGCATATTACAAAAAAAAATTTCTAGCAAATTTTTTTTTTGTTGAAATATACATGAAAAAAATTTAAATAGATATAAAATTTGTATAATAGATAAGATTTTTAACACTGAAAGGTTTTTTTACTTAATATTTACTTAATATGCACGTCATTATAAAGTATAAACATTGTTTACTGAAGCAAAATGTTGTCCAGATTAAATAGTGATTGTCAAAGAACCACTTTATCTTGTTTGACTTGTAATTTTACAGTTCGTATTTGTAAAGTAACGGCACTGCAGAAAAAAATTTATCTTCAGTTAAAATTTCCCTCCTTTTTATGAGGTTCTTATGATAATACTCCACCCCCCCCCCCCCCCCCCCTCTTTAACAGTTCATCTTAATGGTCGATGACAAATTAATTCCACGCTGTATCACGGGATGGGGGCGTGATTGAAATATGTAGTATACTCCTTTGATTAAACTCAATTTACGGGTTTTTATATAATTGCAACGTAGTTATAAGACTTTTGGTAGCAATAAATTGAGACGTTGGGTATCCCTCTAACTGAACCGATTTTTGATTAGTCAACGGTCTAAATTTGTCTCGGCCAGGATATGATTAAAAGCCTAAATCGGCCAAGGAATAGCCGAGTACAATATTTTTAAACTTAAAAAATTAAAAATAAAGAGCTAAATGATTTATTGTGTCTTTCTCTTTTTATCGACAGACGCACTTGGATATATTATTTTCATAATTAATTATATGTATTTCCCATGTTAACGTCACCTTATGTGTAAATTTGGTGAGCCACAGTATTGAGTAGCGTTGTTAAGTTAGGATGGAAGAATTTTGTAATGAAAGCAAAAGTGGGGTAGAGGATAAGGGATGGGGTAAAACAGGTTATCATAATGTTTTATTTTCTTGACTTTAAGTTAAACTCTATCCATCTTAATAAACGGGTCAACATATGGGAGAGGGAGAGGATTAAGAATCAAATGAGAGATAAAAAACAAGTATGACAACTTCCTTAAAAGCAAAATAGTAGTACAAACAAACATTAACACTTGTATTTTGTCTGTTGTTATAACTGAATAATCAGAATATAAATGTTTAAGTGAAAACTAAATTATAAGTGAATATTATAGAGTTGCTATGCTTTCTAAATTGTACAATAGAACAATACTAACATGCCTAAATTCTAAAAAATCTATCTGTTCCAGATGTACAGACGGACGGACGTGCAACCAACCCCAATTATAGAAAAGAAAATTATGATAAGAGATATCAGTAAAGGACGGAGCGGCCTTGATTATAGAAAAGCTTCGCTTTTAAAAATTAGTCCTTAGAAACACATTCTTACAAAGGTATATCTAACATTGTCTCACATAAAAGTTAATTTTTAAAAGCGAAGCTTTTCTATATTTAGGGTCGGTCCGTCCATACGTCCGTCCGTCACTCCGTACGTCCGTCCGTAACGGATAGCTTTTTTTGTTAATTTAGGCATGTTAGAATTGTCCTATCGATTACAAACTTTGCATGATGATTCCTGCAGTAATTAGGTAAGATTTAGAAAGCGTAGCAACTCTATAATCAATTTTGCATCGACTCTTATACATTTATAATCTGATTATTCAATTTTGACACTATACAAGTGTTAATGTCCGTTTGTCCTACCAGTTCAGCGCTTCGCTTTTATGGATGTTGTCATCCTTGTTGTTTCTATAAATGCTCATATTTAAACTTCCTATTGTATAGGATTATGGGGGGTGGGGTGTGTTCACAGGGTTTTTTACCCCCCCCCCCCCATATTCAATTGAATATGATTTACTTTACAAGGCATAGGAAAAAAACAAGCCGTTCTTATTTTCTCTGCTCCCTTCCTGAACTACAAATGAATTCTTAAGAGCAACTTTTTTTATAGGGAGGGGGAGGGAGATTAGAATATAGAATTAGTTTTTTTCTTCGGCACCTCGGGGCTAAAAAAACTGGTTTTAATCTTATAATTGTACATTCTATATCCGCAGAAAGCCGTTTATAATACAATGAAAGAAATAACTATTATTGTCCATGTTTTACCTTTTACTTTTATTTTGGCAGAAAATAGTAGTAAATCATATTCAATTGGATATGGGGGGGGGGGGCAACTCTGTTTAACTTTAGCCAAATAAAGGAAATCGGAGGGTTTATCAACAAGGATGACAACATCCATAAAAGCGAATCAGTAGTACAAACAAACAATAACACTTGTAGATTGTCAAAACTGAATAATCAGAATATAAATGTATAAGTATAAACAGAATTATAAGTTAATATTATAAAGTTGTTCCACTTTCTTAATCTATCGGTTCTAGATGTACAGACGGACAGACGTGAAACCAACCCCAATTATAGAAAAGCTTTGTTTTTAACAGCAGTAGATATAATTAACACCCCTTCCCATAAATCTTTACAATAGGAACTTGATATGTTTAAATATGAGCAGTTTTAAAAGTTAAAAGAAACAAAATTTAACTTTTCACTTAATTAAGAAGCTTTATTGTTCATTGGTTCAGTGGTTAGTGAGATCCTTAGTTAGAGCATGACCTGGACCTTTCTAGGGAATAGGTAGAAAGCAATCAATTACAAATCTGCAAAATTAATCTTTTTTTTTAAATAGAATCTGTTTGTTTTGTATTGATTCTCTGCTTGTAAAACTTATATAATAAGCTTTTTTTTAAGCGAAGCTTTCTATGATTAGGATCGTTCCGTCCGTTCAGAACAAATAGCTATTTTTTGTTAGCTAAAATTTAAATTGGATAGGGAAATGGGCGGAGATATGTTATATATAGAATCTCTACTTATACTTTTGTCTTTCCAACCCCTTCAGTATTCTCATGCAATAATTTTTGTATGCATTAAAACAGCTATTTTTTTAGAAAAATAAAATATCATTTTGTATGTAATAAAATAAAAAAATCAACATGTTTAAAATAGTTGTACGGACATTCTGGTAACCATTACAGAGTTGTTACGCTTTCTAAATTTTAATTTTAATATGAGCATTTATAAAAGTTATAAAAACAGAATGACAACATCCATGAAAGGGAAGCTCTGAAATAGTAGGACAAACAAACATTAACACCTGTAGAGTGTCAGAACTGAATAACATTATACATTGTTGTTCTAGGAATCTGTATTCCAAAAATCATATCATTCAGATAATTATAATGCATAAAAATTTGATGTTGAAAAACTTGAAAATCAACATGTTTGAAATGGACATACGGACATTCTAATAACGAAAAGAGCTAACTGTTACAGACGTACAGACCGACTCTTAAAATAGAAAAGAAGTTGAGGTTTTGATTTGAGCAAGGGGTCGAACTGGAAACCTTACTTTTAATAAAGCAGAGCTTTTCTATGATTAGAGTCGGTATGTCCGTCAATTACGGTTAGGTATGTCCTTTAAACAGTATTCTGTATTTAACAATTTTACAAAAAAATGACGTATGATTTTGTCAAAAATAATACAGTTATAAGTCCAATCAAACGAATGAGAAAACGTGATTATAAAAGGTTGGGTACCAGTATAATTTACACTTTACAGTCCATTCAATCCCTACTTGCCTTCCGGGTTTTTAAAAATGGACAAACAATGAAATAATATGAAATATACATGGATATATTGAGAAAGAAAATTTGTAGTTAATTTAGCTTGCTAACATAGAACTCGTTTATTGTTCATTAGTTCATCTAGTAGAAGGGGAGTGGGTAGATTGGGGGGTGGGGGGTATGGTTATTTTAGCCAGCTATGAGTTTCACTTTATCAGAATACATGAAAATATCATGCAGCATCCAAGTAATAATATTTCCGTTGTAGTAGCGCCTCTAAAATGGAATGGACACACACACAAATAATCTATGGTTCATACCCAGGAATCTGAGGGGATTAGAAAATGGACTTTGCATTGATGTACATCACCAAAAATTATAAATAAAAATCTATACAATATAAAACATTGGTTGAAAAGATTGGGCACTACAAGTTCGGACCCTACCAATCACAATTCAATTTTGTTAACCTACGAGTAAAAAAACTTATTAATAAAACTTTGAGAACTTGTGTCATTAATTATCAAATGTCCTTAACAGTGCAGTGGTCCTTTTTTGGGATAGTATCGACTTTAAAATGGATTTATAATTACTTGGACATTACATCAGATTTTTATGTTCTATTAAAAAGTGAACTATTCGGCGGGCTAAAATTTATATCTCCCCCATTCCTCTTCTTTACCCCTTCCCTTCCATCCCGACCAACAAAAGTGAGGGAATATTGCAACCTACATTTTTCTCTTCTTGTAGTCGATATAAACCAATAAAATTGCATGTTGACAAGGATATTGATCAGAGATCTAAATTGATAAGACAATGGCCGATAAATTGATGTACATCGCTAATATTAATACACAAATTTACCCCTTTTTTTACTACAATTACTACAAATACTCTTCTTATATTTATTTAAGTCTCGTTGTAAGTAAAAGATCCCTCCCCTCCCCCTATTATGATGTATGATATATGATGAATGATCATCGGTCAACTTTTGCTAAAAGAGATGGGGGGGGGGGGGGGAGTTCAGTATAGGTCAAATGAAAGTTAAATCCTAAAGGGTATTATTTCCTTCCATCCAAAGTTGCAAGTCAAATATGAATATGAAGGGGGGGGGGGGTGAGGAATATTTTTAAGGTTTAATTATATCAACAAGGATCACAACATCCATAAAAGCGAAATGGTAGTACAATCAAACATTAACATAAGCATAAATGTATAAGTATAATCAAAATTATAAGTAAATATTATATAGTTGCAACGCTAACCCACCCAACTCGAACTCTCATTGGTCTGTTTGTTTCGTGTCGTCCGACAGATTTTGCGCTCTCCTTGGTTAGGCTCGGAATTGGTAAAGTTAAAGCTAAGAAGATGTCTTTATTTATATTACTAGTAAGTAGTAAAGAGGAGGGAGGGGACTCGAGTATTATTATTATAAAGTCTCCTGTATTTATTTAAATGTATGATTTATGGGGATTAACCCTCGGAATATGGGGGGGGGGGGGTGGTGGTAAGTAACTGGTAACATGATATTACGGTCAGCCAAGGTGTTCGTACAGAAATGTTGAAAGAATTATTCTTTAGAAAATTCAAGCTATATTTTAAATTTGAGAACTTAAGTAACTGATATAGATATTATATTAATTATTATAAAAAAAAATTTTGTTTGGTATATTAGATAAATAAATAGCTATTTCTGATCATTGATACATCAAAGTCAAGCAATATTTTGAAAAATTAAGTATCACATATAGATATTATAAAAAAACCTTTGGTTGGTATATTAGCTACTTCTGAATCTGATGCATCATTGTAACCCCCCCCCCCCCCCCACGCCAGAATTCATTAACAATATATATGCACCTGTTTCTCTACTTTGTGTGTGACTCACGTATAAGATATTTTAAGAAATATGATTGGGGGGGGGGGGGGGTTACATAACATTTTTAAAAAATAATACATAATTAATAAATCTACAAAATCCTATTTCTTTATTTGAACTGACAAACACAACAGAACATAAAGTAACTGGAAAAGTCAAAAGATAAATTAGCAATAACAACTTTGGAGACTTTTTTTCTTTAATTGTGATTGGTTGGTTTATTAAGCATGAAATGCTGCCAAAATGGAAATAAAAAAACAAGCGAAATTAGCAATAAGAACTAAGATTAACTATCTTGATAATCTGGCTACGAGATTGCGTGATGCTATAAAAAAAAAACTATTCACCAAACCTCTATTATTCCAAGTCATAAAATTCTAGTGAGGTCATAAACCGTCTTCGTATGTTAATATTTTCCGGAATTTTTATGATTTTCTGACAATGTTTGACCGTAAAGATATGTGAACATATGTAGTATTTTACAAATACATCCCAAATCTAGCATAAGTTGACCCCATTCTCCGTATGAAAATGTTAACAGAGGTGTGAAGTCTCAATTTCCGGTCGTTTGAATATATCGGGGAATTTGTATATTTTTAGGGTTATTTTAGTATTTTGAAAATATTGAAAACAGTAACATTTCTCTACGAAATCACCCATCGTTTACGATTTTGAGTATGTTTTGAAAAATACTATAAACTAAAACTATCATTGGTCGGGGATAGGTCAATGGAAGAAAAGAAAATTAATGGTCGGGGATAGGTCAATGGAAGAAAAAAGCTTAATAGTTGAGGATAGGCCAATGGAAGAAAAAAAGGTTAATAGTCTGGGATAGCTCAATGGAAGAATAGGGTTAATATTCAGAAGTGAGATAACGTAGAATATAATTTTTTAGGTGGTGGCTGCACCACCGATTCACTAGTTATTTAATATACAAGGTTGATAAAATTAGAAATAATAAAATTTACCAAAAATATCTGCATCAGTGCCGAATGAAGGCGGAGTTCTGTCCACTTCTGGTTTGCTTTGTCCTTGTCCAGGCTCAAGAGTCCTACTAGCAATTTATATTTCAACTAGGGTTGGGCCGGATATCCGGTTGTGCCGGTTATCCGGCTGGATATCCGGCCATTTTCAATATCCGGCCGGATACCGGATATAAAAACTATCCGGTTATCTGGCCGGATATCCGGTAATTTGCCGGATATCGAACGTTGGCCAGATATCCGGCCGGAACCGGAAATCCGGCATTGGAAATCAGCCGGTTATCCGGTATCCGGCCAAAAAAGTATCCGGCCCAACCCTAATTTCAACCAGCGGCTGTTTATAGCCTCTAGGGGTCTAATTAGTGGAATGGATGGTTAAAACCACCCCAAGGTCTACACTAAGCTTCATTGAAAAACACAACTTAACCTTTCCCGTAATTTCAGAGATTCTTTGCTTCATACATAAAAAAAATCATTACTTTATAAGATTAGAATAATTTAAATAAATAATAAGGTTCAAAACGTTCAAAACTTAAAAAAAATGTTTCCACTTTTAAATATTTTTGTTTGTTTGTTAGAAGATAAAGTCTAAAAAAAGATAATAACACGACATTTAAAACTATTGGATGCTGTGAGTATTGGTGCAAAAAATGGGGACAAATTTCAAATTGATTTGACGGGGCTGATTATTTACGTCACAAGTGAGGGGAAAGAAAAGGGAAGGAGGAAAGAAACCCCCTAGAAAAGAGATGGGGGTATGACGTCACACGCCAAAACAATTTGAAATTTGTCCCCATTTTTTGCACCAATACTCACAGCATCAAACTATTGGTGTAAAATAAGTTAGATGATGAAAGCAAACACAGGAAAAAAATTGTATGCATCGAATCTGAAGATTGATTTTGTTTGCTTTAAGGTATTATTCTTTCTTTAATATTTTATTCTTTCTCACTCCATTTATTTTTATGATAAATTTTTCTTCTCGATTGAAATCCATGCCCAAGACCACGTCACAATTAAAGAGTACAAAAATTAAAGGGTGTGCAAAAAAAATGCGGACATTTTAAAAATTGAAATAGGAACATTTCACCACGTAGCTCCCTAACTATACGTAGCACAGGATTCGTTCTTATATTTTCAAAAACTAGAGTTCATAACGGTTCTAACGATATGCATAAGAATTTTCTACTATTAACACAAGCCGCGCAATTTCAATTTTAAAAATGTCCGCATTTTTTTGCACACCCTTTATTTCTACTGTTGCTATGTTAGAGATAGGCGACATTGATATTTAGCTTTATAAACCCTTTTGAAATAAGGGATTGCCTTATTTCGATCAGGTTTAGTTAGACTGCCAGCTGTTTTTAAAAGCGAAGCTTTTCTATAATTAGGGTCCGTCCGTCCGTACGTCCGTCCGAGATAGATAGCTTTTATTCGTTAATTTAGGCATGTTAGAATTGTCCTATCGATTTCAAACTTTCATGATGATTCCTGTAGTAGTTGGGTACGATTTAGTAATAATTACCAGAATGTCCGTGCGTCCATTTTAAACATGTTGATTTATCTACTTTTCTAACAAAATTTTTTTATGTGATCTGATTTTTGGTATATTGATTCCTGGGAAAACAAAGAACAATATTATAAGCGAAGCAACTCTATAATCCAGTCCTAAAAATGTAAATATGTTCATAAACATTATCCTATATTAAGCAGTTTTTCAACAAATTTACTTACATTTTTGCTTTGACTCATATACTTTTATTTTCTGATTATTCAGTTCAGACACTATACAAGTGTTAATGTCCGTTTGTCCTACCGTTTCAGTGCTTCGCTTTTATGGATGTTGTCATCCTTGTTTTAAAAGAAATTGTAAAAGGATAATTTCCCTGAGGCTTACAAGCGACTGACAGCCCTGACAAATAATATACAGTATGACCCTCGAAAAAGTATTTTTTAGCATCTGCAGCCCATATTTCTCAATGAATCATTAAAAAATGTACAATGCTTAATGTGAGAGGAAGCATCTAAAAGTAAAAATAAAAATTATTACCTGGATTGTTTAACATTGACTACCGGACAGGCTTCTAGTAAAATCTTTTTGCCTCCACCCTAAAATTAAGGTTATTATTTTACAGGTAAAATATTGAATTTCAGCTATGGAATTTACACATACGGGATTATATCCTCTTTACAAACGTTACCTATCCTAACTCGAATAAATACAATATATCTTTGTTTTTTTTTGTGTGCGTGAGCAGCAAACTTGACGATGATTAATGTCACTTTGACCTATGTATAGTGTTTGACTAGTTTTTTTTTGCAACTAAACAAAAAATCATTCTAATCGTTTTCTATGTGAAAAGTTTTAGGTTTCAGTTCAAGGCATAATTAGTAATTACTTTTAACAGATATAAAATTTCAAGTCTTAAAAATATAAGGCTTCTACAAGTAGGGTATAAAAATATCTATGTAAAAAGAGGGATTTTGTAGAGAAGGGGTGTCCAACCGCAGGGAAAATTGCTTAAAACCAGCAAGACACACAGGATTTAATCCCCCAAAAGCACAGCTCCTACAGCAAATACCTCAGAGGTATAGACAATTTTTCCTCTTTATATTATAGATTTATCCCAAAACGAAGCTTTTCATAGTGCCTACTATAAGTAACATTTGTCAATTAAAATGTATGATGGCCTGCAATATGTAATTTAGTCTGTGTATTAACCCATATTGGTCATTTGTATTGTATGACGTCATTTTCTTATAGACACTATAAAGAGCTTCTTACAAAACTTACGAATTCTATTTTTATTATTACTCACCCTTCGTCTCCAATAATAGATGGAAAGTAGAAGACTGACGACCAGAATTGGAAATAGAGCTGACCCGACTATTATAAGATACCCCTGGTCTACAAACTCGTTTTGCTCTAAAATAGTTTTAATCATTACGTTAATGTTCAAAATTACTATTTTTTGATGCATTAAGCAGTGTCATATTAATTTCAACTTTAGGGTACATTCTTTAATATTTACTGATTTATTTGAGGACTTGTTTTATCAAGGATGCACAAGGACGTTTTATTGGGGGAGGGGGTAAAAAATTAGAAATTAAAATTTTGAGGGGGTAATCTTTATATCATAGAGACAAGGACGTCCAAGCTATTTTTTTGGGAGGGGGGAGGAGGGGGTAATCACCCCTTTACTGAAATGGCATTTATTTTTTTTAATTACATTTATTCAATAAGTCAGCTTAAAAGAAATTCTGAATTTCTTATGATAAAACTTTGCTATGAAAAATTATATCGTTCAAAGTTGCAGTTACTCGTTTTATTGGATTAAATGATTAGTGACTTAACACTGATAATCATCTAGGATGATAAATCTATTAGTTAGGGATTATTGGAATAATGGATAATTGTTGATTAGTAAAAGTGTGCGTGTGAAGATTAACTAGACTGGAAAGAGGCTAAAGTGCCATTCATGGAATACTTTATAGGTACTCCCCAGTAATATATAACAGTTTTTTTTTAGTAGAAAAATGGGATCTACTGCATTTTACGGTAAAATATTGCTGTTAACGAATATTGCCAAAAATCTATGAATTCAAAGGCTGCTAGCTGCCAAACGGCTGAACGTACAGATCATGCCCGCACACTGTTTTAAGCGGCATAAGAAGGCCTACAAATAATCTGCAATAGCCATAAATCAATAATGCATAATTATCTCGCAGTACAGAGAAATGCGCGAAAAAGGCCTATTTTACGCGTTTTTTCTTCAGTGAAGCTTTCCCTGTCATTGGATCTTGACTATTCTAGATTATTTGTAAGCCTTCTTATACCGCTTAAAATGTGCGGGTATGATCTGTACGTTCAGCCGTTTGGCAGCTAGCAGCCTTTAAAATTCATAGAATTTTAGCAATATTCGTTACCAGCAATATTTTACCGTGAACTGCAGTAGATCCGAAAAACGTTTAGGGTTTAATTACCTGAAAAAATGGTGGGCGGTGGATCTAAATCTGATAGGACTATGACTGGTTTGCTACGTCCTGCACTGTTCACTGCAACTAACTAAATAAAATTTAATTTTAAAAATTCTGACATCTTAGATATTCTACTAGAGTGTGGAAGCAACAAGCAAGCCGCTTTGCAACTAACAATTTATATATATTTTTTTGCATAAAAATTAGAATTTTTGCCATTATGAATCACACGAAAAAAAAGGCCTTTAAGGTTATTTTTCCTAAAATACATACAAATATTGATCTAAGAATTTTAATTTAATTTTCTATAAATTATCTGTTTTTATTTAAGAAAGAATAAATATAATTCATTAAATTTCTAATACAAAATAATATCTTTTTCTTGCAGACTTTTCATATCATTATAAAAAAAAACAAGGATGACAACATACATGAAAGCAAAACTCTTAATGGTAGGTCAAACGAACATTAACACTTATAGAGTGTTAGAACTGATTAATCAGAATATATTTGTATAAAAGTCGAAACAAAATTTTAGGTAAATTTGTTGAAAACTGCTTAAACATTGGATATTGTTTGAGGACATACTTATATTTTTAGGAATTGATTATAGAGATGCCTTGCTTATAACATTGTACTTTGTAATTTGGTGATTATTTCACATAAAAATTAGCTGTTAAAAAGTTAAAAATTAACATGTTTAAAATGGGCATGCAACATATTGGTAACGCTTTCTAAATCGTACCTTAAAACTACATGAATCACAATGCAAAAATTTAAATTAATAGGACAATTGTAACATAAATTAATGAAAAAAGCTACCCGTTTTTGATGGACGTACGGACGGACCAACCCTAATTATAGAAGAGCTTCACTTTTAAAAATCTAAATTAACCTGAATATCTATGGGAAAAGGATAATGATAATCAATAAGTTGAAATGATGGTTCTCTGCCAGACAAACTCTGCAGAATTCTTTCAGTTCCACTCTCAATCACCTGAAATACATGGCTTGGCATTAGGGTCATTCTATTGATATAGATATAGGTTTCGAGTGGTAATTCTTCAATTTCAACATGAAACCGATGTAAATATCGGGTGGATTAGGTCTTCTAACAGAGCAATACCATTTGCCAACATTAGCCATAAAACTTTGTCATACATTCACGCAACTTCCCGTTGGTTGTGTCAGGAGGGAGATAATTGAGTAGTATAGATGCTCAATAATCACGTACATAATATCACTGCATCCCTTATCACAAACTCTTCTGCGTCATTCATTAAGGTGACTTTTCTTGGGAGGGTCATACTCGGCGAGGGTGAGGTAATAATGGATATCTCCCAAGAGACAGCGGATCAATAACTTGTACTTAAGCGTGGAGCATGAGCTGGCCGGCCCTCGCGGCCATACAAAAGTGTCTTGTCCCACTCCATGACTCCCCTACAAAATACTAAGAAACTATGGCTACACACACACACACACCAAATCAATTGTCGACAATTATAATAATTTTTGTCATCATTTTGCACACATTCATCCGTAGTAAGTTTTGAGTTTAAATTTTACCTGCAAATAAATAAAGTTGTGCTTGTAAAGACTCAAATTGTCATCGCACATTTAACATTTAGTGTATATATAAAACTCATCACATCAAACCAAACATACATCAAAGTAATGCCAATTTAAGTTTGGGTGTTTGTTATACTGTAAAAAAAGTATTTCTATACTTTAAACTTTATATTACACTAATGTTGTGGCCCCTCTGACATTTAAGGGCTTTGCCAAATAGTACTCCTAAGTTCATTTTTTGAAGGATAATTATTTGGTGATGGAAGAGTTTTTTCTCAGAGCAATATCCCCTCGGGTTGGCATTGCGAAATAGACTAAAACATGTCTTAGCTAATACAAAATTATCTTTAAATTTTTGGAATAATTGGTCTAACTTTTACGGGTAAATTCGCATGGGGTGGGGGTAATTCCATATTTTTGGTGTGAATGTAAAAATTTGCCTGTTTTCTTTTATAAATTAAGGTAACTAAACCAGGCACATAATAAAACTCATTTTTGAGTAAAATATAAAATTTCGTAACAAATGTTTAATGTTTGTGAGCAATTTTTAGAGTGTATATTTACATGTTTCTATTTGTATGTGCAAGTATGTATTTTGGTATAAAATTTGGTTGCCACTTACATAGTTTGCCTCTGTTTGTTTCTACTACTTTTATACATACAAACTACCCATATCCACCATGTTCAACCTGGAAGTATTGTGCTGACCTATAGTTTACCTTCTTTATGTCGACTTAATTCAAGTTGGTACGTAATTACATCTAGGGGGGAGGGGTGAGTAAATTAAATTTACATCTTTTGGGAATAGTCCCATAAGGGGCGATTGGTCGTATTTTTAAAATATCTTGTTTTAGGTTAGGTTATGTTATATTGGGTTAGGTGCTTGCCTCACAGGGTTAGAGCCCCCCGCAGGGGCTAGAAATAGGAGAAAAGCTACTGTGAAAAATACAAAGAATCGCCCCATATGGTGCGATGTTACAGAAGGGACTATACCCCATCTTTTTAATTAGGCGATTAGCTAATTTTTCTTTTATTTACTTTGACACAAAGTCTAAATTTAAACTATACTACTAGAAACTTATAACTATTCTGAAAAGGTACTGTGTTAATACTATAGCAGCAAAAGGATAGAAGGGTAACACAAGAACAAAGCAATAGAAAGCTTAATCACTGTAAAAGCAGTAAAGTAAGTTTGTGTAAGGAATTGTCAATAATTCACACAAATGGGATTTTCGTTAAAAACACATTTAATGTTTAATTAAAATAATTTTCAAAAATTTGAATTGTAAACAAAAATAAATATCTTAGTCTAACTGACAGTTTGATGTAAGGACACAATTTGTTTGGAGAGTTGCTGCGCTAATAACCAAAAGTAACAATTTAATTTAAAAGCTTACTGAGGTGGATTCTTAAAAAAAAATTGCCCCACTAATCGCTTAGTGGGGCAAAATTGTTTTCGTGAAAAATCCTCCAAAATCACATAAAAATCTACATAAATTAATTATAATCTTATGTTTAAAACCCTTCTATGATTTTGTTTAATTTTTGTAGTTTTTTAATGTGATTTTGTTGGATTTTTCACAAAAACAATTTTGCCCCACTAAGCGATTAGTGGGGCAAATTTCTTTTAAGAATCCACCTCTGCACTCGTACAATTGTCCCTACCAATGTAAACATGAATAAACTTACATGCATCCCACAATAATTTATTCCCTACCTGTAAAATAAATGATTGCTGTATCCCTCCATCAAACCCAGGGTGGCATGTGATATGAATAAAACTTGTTTTATTTGTGTATCCACAATCTTGTGGTGGGTATGGCCGACCTGCAGAGATAATTGCAAACATTAATTATATTTCTTTTTTTCATATTTTCAATAATGGTGGCAGCAACCTCCACATTTCATAGGATCACCCCCCTCCCTTCCTTAAAAAGACATAACCCAGTGTTAGATAATGGATTAATATTGTTGTGACAAAAATAATTAACATTATCTTTCCTTTTAGCTTTTTTGTCTCAAAGTTATATATTTTGAGAAGTGCAATTATTTTTTTATTTAATGCAGAATATTTTCCAATTTGATTACCTGCGGGCTCAATGATAAATACACAAGGCTTGCGCTGGGTTCCCATGTCATTTATCCCATAACACATTATGCGGGTGGATTCTCGAAGTCCCCTTAACAAAATAAGTTGTTGTCAATTGGTGATATATTCGGCCCTTAAATATTCTTCTTACAGGCAACTCAACATATAATTTAATATTTTTATATATTTATATATGTACATATCTGAGAGTAGATATACCCCTGTTTATCATGAATATTTCTTTATATTTAACTGGGGTGTACAAATATGAGAGTAGATATACCCCTATTTATTATGAATATTTCTATATATTTACCTGGGGTGTACATATCTGAGAGTAGATATACCCCTGTTTATTATGAATATTTCTTTATATTTACCTGGGGTGTACAACATATCTGAGAGTAGATATACCCCTGTTTATTATGAATATTTCTATATATTTACCTGGGGTGTACATATCTGAGAGTAGATATACCCCTGTTTATTATGAATATTTCTTTATATTTACCTGGGGTGTACAACATATCTGAGAGTAGATATACCCCTGTTTATTATGAATATTTCTATATATTTACCTGGGGTGTACATATCTGAGAGTAGATATACCCCTGTTTATTATGAATATTTTTTTATATTTACCTGGGGTGTACATATCTGAGAGTACATATACCCCTGTTTATTATGAATACTTCTTTATATTTACCTGGGGTGTACATATCTGAGAGTAGATATACCCCTATTTATTATGAATATTTCTATATATTTACCTGGGGTGTACATATCTGAGAGTAGATATACCCCTGTTTATTATGAATATTTCTTTATATTTACCTGGGGTGTACAACATATCTGAGAGTAGATATACCCCTGTTTATTATGAATATTTCTATATATTTACCTGGGGTGTACATATCTGAGAGTAGATATACCCCTGTTTATTATGAATATTTCTTTATATTTACCTGGGGTGTACAACATATCTGAGAGTAGATATACCCCTGTTTATTATGAATATTTCTATATATTTACCTGGGGTGTACATATCTGAGAGTAGATATACCCCTGTTTATTATGAATATTTCTTTATATTTACCTGGGGTGTACAACATATCTGAGAGTAGATATACCCCTGTTTATTATGAATATTTCTATATATTTACCTGGGGTGTACATATCTGAGAGTAGATATACCCCTGTTTATTATGAATATTCTTTTATATTTACCTGGGGTGTACATATCTGAGAGTGCATATACCCCTGTTTATTATGATTACTTCTTTATATTTACCTGGGGTGTACATATCTGAGAGTAGATATACCCCTATTTATTATGAATATTTCTATATATTTACCTGGGGTGTACATATCTGAGAGTAGATATACCCCTGTTTATTATGAATATTTCTTTATATTTACCTGGGGTGTACAACATATCTGAGAGTAGATATACCCCTGTTTATTATGAATATTTCTACATATTTACCTGGGGTGTACATATCTGAGAGTAGATATACCCCTGTTTATTATGAATATTTCTTTATATTTACCTGGGGTGTACAACATATCTGAGAGTAGATATACCCCTGTTTATTATGAATATTTCTATATATTTACCTGGGGTGTACATATCTGAGAGTAGATATACCCCTGTTTATTATGAATATTTCTTTATATTTACCTGGGGTGTACATATCTGAGAGTAGATATACCCCTGTTTATTATGAATATTTCTATATATTTACCTGGGGTGTACATATCTGAGAGTAGATATACCCCTGTTTATTATGAATATTTCTTTATATTTACCTGGGGTGTACATATCTGAGAGTAGATATACCCCTGTTTATTATGAATTTTTCTATATATTTACCTGGGGTGTACATATCTGAGAGTAGATATACCCCTGTTTATTATGAATATTTCTTTATATTTACCTGGGGTGTACATATCTGAGAGTAGATATACCCCTGTTGATTGTGTACATTTCTCCGCCGATTCTTTGCTCTTGTCTTCCATCCTGATCAATCACAAATGATGGCGGGCAAATTTAACATTCAGAATTTACTTTTTAAGGAATATTTTAAGAAAAGTTGCATGTAAATGAAATAATCGGATTTTAAAATTGCAAAAAAATATAAGGCAAAATAATTTTTTTTCTTCTAAAAATTTCTATTTTTTGATTATTAGATTTGTTTGTCTAATATAAATATAGCACATTGTGCGCTTTACTTTTATATTTTTTCCTCGTTGTCACAAAAATTAACTTTTAAAATTTATTTTTCTTATTAAAACGTAGAATGCAAGAAAGACAGAATGCACACTGCTGATAGACAAACACGGCGCGACATCAATTCCGCAAAATATAGCACTTTTTAAAATCATCATACCTGTAAATCATATAAAGTAACAGGATGTCTATCCGTCTGTTTGTCAGTCTGTTTAAAACATAGGATCTCGCTAACCGCTGAACCAATATGGTTCTCCTTTACAGAGTACCTTCTCATAGGTTAAAAGAAGTTTTTTTTATAAATATTTTGGGGGAGGGTACCACCAGCCTTCCAAGAGAAATCACCCCTAGAAAAAAATTAAACCCACCCCAAAAAAATCCACCCCCAAAATTTTTTTTACTTTTCTTTAAAAAATTTGGCAATCGTATTTAACTCCCCATTTCTCAAGTACCCCTAGAGGCCTTGAGGGGGGTGTAGCCGCTAGTTATTATTAAATTACAAACAGTCTTTTTCTTTGATTCGCTAAACCACTTCCTCTGAAACATCCCCTCTTATTTAATTGATATTGTGTCTTTTTACTGAACTGAAGCTTCTAGTAAAATATGCGGTAATAAATTCACACCAACAAACACATCATATTTGCAAAATTAGGAGAAACTATAAAGACTGTGTCTCAAGCTAAAATCAAAAAGAAATATTTTACATTTTCTATTTCTAAATTGATTCCAATTCTGCTGTATAATTTTTTGCCCCTAGGTTAGTTTTTTTTCGTGGTATTGTTGAATTATTCAATTAAAAGATGAAAAGGCAGTTTTTGTAATTTATTCCACTCTATTGTGTTTCTTTCTTACCCAATATTTAATATTTTAGTTTTTATTAAAGAGAAAAGTCTAAGGTTTTATTTAAATATTCGACTTACTATTAAGCAACAAAGACATCTAAATAAAACAATTTTTAGAAGTAAAACTAAAATTTACTGTATAAATGAGGAACTTTGCTTAAAACTTAATTGTTTTCTTTGACTTTTTAAAATGGCTTTTTATAGGTTATTTTAGGTTAGATTAGGTTATATTGGGTTAGGTGATTGCCCCACATGGTTAGGTAATTGGCCCTGCAGGGTTAGAGCCCCCCGCAGGGGCTAGAAATTGGAGAATAGCTACTGTGAAAAATACGAAGAATCGCCCCATAAGGTGCGATGTTACGAAAGTGACTATACCCAAAAGTTTGAGGCAAGATATTTTTAAAAGCGAAGCTTTTCTATAATTAGGGTCGGTCCGTACGTCCGTCCGTCCGAGATAGATAGCTTTTATTCGTTAATTTAGGCATGTTTAGGCATCGATTTCAAACTTTGCATGGTGATTCCTGTAGTAGGTAGGTACGATTTAGAAAGCGTAGCAACTCTATAATCATTACCAGAATGTCCGTACGTCCATTTTTAACATGTTGATTTTCTACTTTTTTAACAACAAATTTTTATGTGATCTAATTATCTGTTTGATCTGATTTTTGGTATATTGATTCCTGGGACAACAAATTACAATATTATAAGCGAAGCAACTCTATAATCAAGTCCTAAAAATGTAAGTATGTCCATAAACATTATCCTGTATGAAGCAGTTTTTCAACAAATTTACTTACAATTTTGCTTTGACTCTCATACTTTTATTTTCTGATTATTCAGTTCAGACACTAAACAAATGTTAATGTCCGTTTGTCCTACCGTTTCAGTGCTTCGCTTTTATGGATGTTGTCATCCTTGTTTTATTCATAATAATAATAATAAACTTACCCCAAGTGAAGATACCCATATAGCTTTGTGAATATCAGGATTACTCTTAAATCTACACTCTAGAAACATCATAATTCATTCATATACAGTTATCAATCATGAATCAATAACTCTACAAAATTTCCTTTCCCTAAATAATTTTTTAGTAAATTTTTATTCTTATAGTAGTTTAATTAATACTAGCATCTAGGGGCTCTATCAAAGAAATAAGACAGGGCAGAAAAAAAACCTAAAACCATACACAAACTTTTTAGGTATAAAAATAAAATAGCCCAAAACCGTACCCAGACTTTTTAGGTATGAAAATAAAACAGCCTAAAACCATCCAAAGACACATACGAAGCTTCACTGAAATAAGGACTATATCGGGTCAGCGGTTAGTGAGATCTTTCGCTACAAACAAAAAAATACTTACTACTTTGTATATTAGGATTTGGTTTAAAATCTCTTTATTTTGTACATTTTAGTGAATGAACCCTTTAGTAATATTTGTAAAGCTCATATTACACATATGTACTGTACAAAATTGGCCCCTGAATTAACCCAATCACAATAATTTTTTCAATCAAAATAATATTATACTTTTAAAAATTTGTATTATTGTATTATCTACCTATATAAACTTGTTTTTCTGGATCTACAGCAATGATTGTATCTTTATCTGTCAAACACTGAGGACGATCTAGATAAAATTAATTCAGTTTTAACAATCATACTTTTAAAATTCAACCCCATAAATTTTGAATAAATTCCTAAACCTAATATTTGATGAAAATAATATCTACTTAGAATGTCAAATTATTATAGGAATTATTGTTTTATTTTTGTTGCAAAAGTCTTACATTTGATTTGTATTGTGATATTGTTGCTTGTAGAGTTTCCAAAAGAATTATGTGCACGACAGGTATAGTTTCCAGTTCCAGTCTCAGTTATGCCCTAATTTAAAAAAAACATTAATAAAAAGATAATAATAAAATATTTTCTCGTATTCATTCGAATCCGGTGGATAGGAACCGGTTCTCATCCATACTTAAAAACTATGTCTAGCATCGTATTATATCCAGTTTTCTACGAATATAGAAATGTACAATCATAAGATTAAAACTAGTTTTTTTAGCCGGTGCCTTCGGCACCACGGGGCTAAAAAACTAGTTTTAATCTTATAATTGTACATTCTATATCCGCGGAAAGCCGTTTATAATACGATACGAGAAATAACTATTAAGCTGTTAACATTAACAACTTCATTAACTACTAACTTGGGGCACTTGAGGTTAGGGGATGGGGAAGTCGATCCTTTACTTTCATTTTTAGTTTTTAAAAGAAAAGTAAAAATAAATTTTGGAGGGGGGGGGGGGATTTTTTTAAGTTCGATTTCTCTTGGGGTTGTGGTAGTACACTCCCTCAAAATAGTTATAAACATTCCCAGGACCTACCAAAAGCTACATTATCCAGGAGAACCACATCGGTTCAAAGGTTAGCGAGATTCTTTGGTACACACTTTTTCTTTATCTTTTAGTTTTGTCATTGTCTTCTAAGTTCTGTAATTCGTGGAAGATATTGGCAAAAGTAATTTACTCAATAAGCCTTTGAAAACTTTACCTATCTGCTTTACTTTTACTCATAATCTTTAAATTTTTTATTTTTCTAAGCTGCTTACAATCAATTATTATGAATACATTTGAAAATAAATAAAAACCAGATGGAAAATAAAAGTTTCACCTGAATAACAAGGGATTGGTTTGAGAGAATAATTCCAGCACTGCTGTTCTCGTGAAGTTGTTGGTCCTGGTTTTAAAAACAAAGTTGATTAATTAATATTGCAGTTTGTAGGTATTTTTTATATAATGTTAAAGGAAGACTTCAATCTAATTATGGGGCTATATTACTTTATCAACTGTCTTAGTAAAAATTCAGCAAAAACCTTGCTCCTACCTAAGATTTCTAAACGACTTTCTTTCTAACATTGCAAGTAACTTTTTTTTTATTAACTTTGGTATGGTACTTTGCAATGATATTAAGTCAATATTTGTTACTAGCGGCACTTCTATAATGGCACCTTAGGAGGGGGGGGGGGGGGGGAGGGGAAAGTCGAAGAAAGAAAAGTGAAAAAAAAGTTTTCTATGGGGGGTCATTTTTTTGAGGCGATTTCTCTATCAAATCACCGGTTAGCGAGATTCGTAGGGAAAGACAGACACACAGACACAGATCATGTTACTTTTTATAAGGATTGTTAAAAGCGAAGCTTTTCTATAATTAGGGTCGGTCCGTACGTCCGTCCGTCCGTCCGAGATAGATAGCTTTTATTTGTTAATTTAGGCATGTTAAACTTTGCATGATGATTCCTGTAGTAGTTAGGTACGAATTAGAAAGCGTAGCAACTCTATAATCATTACCAGAATGTCCGTACGTCCATTTTAAACATGTTGATTTTTCTACTTTTTTAACAACAAATCTTTTTGTGATCTAGTTATCCGTTTGAACTGATTTTTGGTATATTGGTTCCTGGGACAACAAAGAACAATAGTAGAAGCGAAGCTACTCTATAATCAAGTCCTAAAAATGTAAGTATGTCCATAAACATTATCCTGTATCAAGCAGTTTTTCAACAAATTTACTTAAAAGTGTAGACAATTGTGTGATTATTTTGTTTACCTGGTGATACCAGTAGAGCTTGGCGGCGGCAGGATTTGATACAATGTCACATTCAAGATATATATCATCTCCTTCCTAAACATTATAATTTAATCATTTCTAGCTTTGCTCTGACGTTGGATTCAGTTCAGCTAGGTGATGACCGGTTCTGAACCGTGAAGGAAAATTATATCTAGTATTCTTCTTTTATTTTATAGAATTTTAGAACAAAAACGTGATTAAAAGAAATAGGATTAACCCTTTCTATAAAACAAGACTAGAAATATTCATATTAAGATTTTGCTCAAAAGGATAAAGATAGAGAAGAGCAAACCAGAAAAAAAACATTCAAATAATGGCTTCCCCTAGCTTAATCAATATTATGTTCAGTTCAAGGCTCTTTGGCTTGAGTAACTTCAGACTGAATAACACCATAAATATTTACACATAAAGTAGTTGCGCTACTAACCCTACCATGTAACCATACAATTGAGCACTGACCTTTATTTGGTTTGGATTAATACTTCTCCCCAGGGAAAGGTTTAATCTGGGTTTATCTGAAAAATAATAGTGCATCCACTAATTACATACAACCACACAAAATGATCGAGGGATAGATCTTTGCGAGATAAATTTATTTACAATATATTAATAAAAGAAAGATTGTTATACTTATTTTACATTTAAAAATGTTTTTCGTTTAAGGGGATAGAGAAAGTTATTTTATTTTCTATTGATCTATCCTTTCCTCCCTGATTACAACACATATGTTCGCAAATATAGTTTTTTTGTTTGCTTTCTTTTCTACTTTTAGTATATTAGTATTTATTGTGATTTAAATTAAATATTGTTAGTTTGTTATTACTTATGGATACTATTATCCTAGTTGAATAATTAAAATAAATATTGTAAGGCAATCTAAGAAAAACAAGGGTGACAAAAAATCCATAAAAGCGAAGCTCTAAAATAAGAAGTAAGGTCAAAAGAACAATAACTCTTGTAGACTCTTGTAGAGTGTCGGAACTAAGCAAAACATTACTTTATAAGTCTTAACAAAATTGTACATATTTTTTTTGCTAAATTTCATAAATACAGGAGACAGTAAAATAAAATACTTTCATTTTTAGGATTTGATTATAGACATGCCTCGCTTATAATATTGTACCTTTATATTCTAGATATCATTATTACAAAATCAGACGAATTAGATAATTATATCATACAAAATTTAGTTGTCAAAAAAGTTTAAAATCAGCATGTTTTGAATGGACGTACCGACTTTATAGAGTTGTTATGCTTTCTAAATCTTACCAAATTGTTATAGAAATCATCATGCAAAGTTTGAAATCGTTGGGACACATATAACATGTCTAAATTAACGAAAAGAGTTTACCGTTACGGACGTACGGACAGACCTACCCTAATTATAGAAAAGCTTCGCTTTTAAAATTGTTTGTAAGAGTGAAGAAGCAATTAGCCATAAGGTTGTCTTTTACGAGATTACCTTTCCTCTCACTCAAATAATCTTATCTTCTTTAAAACATACGAGGTTCTTTCCCTCAAAGTACCTAGCAAGACCCCCCCCCCTCTTTATTTATATAATAAATTGAAATAAGGGATTTCTATTGTCTTACCCTTTGGGCTACAATTTACCTGATACAACCTATAATAACCCGGCAAAATTAAAAAATACTTAATTCTCGAAAAATACCCTCTCCTTTTTTAAATTTTCTAAATAAGGGGGGGGGGTTCTGTGCTCGAATAGGCACTTCAAGCAAAACCACCACCTAAGCTTTTCCACACTGGGGTTTTTTCAGCATTTTGAAAAGCAGCAAAAGCCAACTTAGCATTTGTTTCTTTGTTAACGAGTGGCTTCGCCCCTTTCCCAACTACCAACACTAATATCAAACGTCAATTTAAGATAAAACTTACACATGACAGCTATTCTCCAGTTATCTTCAATCATACTATTTGGGATCATAGGATTGAACCCACGACACGAAATTCTTTCTCCGTCCATATTAACATCTGAACACAAAAGTTAATCAAAATAAGAATCTAACAGGGATGAAAAAATCCATAACAAGCTTATCATGGATCAATGGACAAAATAAGTTATAGAGAAGATGTTGAGTTGTAAAAAAGAAACAGTAGTAGGGAATAACTCATAGAAAATCAAGAACACTTAACGAAAAAATTCAGTTATCTATTTTACTTAGGTGCCAAAAAATCACATTTTCCCCTTAGCATTACAGACTGACGGATGATCAGACAAATGGAATTATAGAGTAGCTTCACTAATAGTCTCTACTCATGATATCTCTTTGATATCTTCTCTCCAAATAAATACTACATTATTATTGTTTTAAACTTTCATGTTCTTTTTATTCTTTATATCAATACCTTAAAAAGAAACATAGAAGTTATGAAAAACATCTAAAAATAATTTTACCTGGTTTAATTGTAAGTATGCTTGTAGTTACTGATTCCATTGGATTATTCTGTTGAAAAAATGAAAAATATGTTTAATATACAAAAAAAATTTGTTTGTTAAGATAAATCATAAAACGTCTCTAGGGGCACTAAGGGAAAAAGTGGGGTAGATTTAACCCCCTTCCTGGATCCATGAGAGGCTTCACTGTAAAGGATAACCATTGCAGTTTATCAGTCTTCAAGATTTTTTGTTACATTTAAACACACACAGTGCAGCATAGGTGCGGAAATTATAATTATTTAAAAATATGATCACCTTAACCAAATCGCTTTGAGCAGGTTTATCACCTATGAACCATTGGACCTTAGCTGCTGGCTCGCTTCCAACCACCTTCAATTTAATAATAAATACCAAAAGTACATCTCCATTTTTAACCCTTTAAAAAAATATTTCATAGTTTTAAAAAATAAAAAATATTGGTATCATGGAAAGAAAACGAAGTAGCCAGTTTCGTCGTATTTTCACTGTAGTGTTTGATAGGTTATTTTAGGTTAAAGCCCAGCAGGGTTAAAGCCCCTTCCCCACAGGGGCTAGAAAAGCTACTATGAAAATACAGCGAATCCCGCTACTTCGGTTTCCATGTTTCAAATATTGATTTTACCTCACATATAATCTCAGTGTGTTGTCCATCAATGAGAAACTTTTTCTTGTCCAAGATTTTAGTTCGTTGTGGTCTCACTAAATTAATATTTTTTTTTGTACAAATAACCGTATTTCTATGCATATTTTAGACTAGCTCGTACTGGCGAGGCTGACTGCAGCGTCAGGTTCAACAACTAAGTAAAACTAATAAGTGAATATCTTGTTTTATCCAAAGAATTCGGGTGAGTAACATATATCAGACAACAAACCTTTTGTCTGAAAGTGGTAATGAGTTACGTCATTTTTCATTGCCAAGGCATTCCCCCACTACTACTATTGATATCACATGCCTGTCATAGCCTCGTGTGCTCAAGTTAAAACCACACAAAATTCGGACGATAAACACCAAAATAATTTTTATCCCAGTTTTTATTTGTTTGTGTGCCTCACATATCTCATAAAGAAACCTAATATCTAAATACTTTTCTTGAAATATTATTATTCCCTCTTCTTACCACCCGTCCTCTCCTCCCTCTCTCCTCTCTCTCTCCTCTCTCCAAACCTTAAACTACTCCTCTTCTTAAATGTTATAAAACAGACATATTCTTCTTTTTTAAAGATCAGAAGTAATAACCCCTCTTACCTTTCAAAGAAAAAAAAATTAACAGTCTCTCGAAACGCAAATAATCGGAACATAAAAATACGTCAAAAATAAAGAAATGAGGTGAGAAGTTGGAAAGGAAACCTCTAAAAAAGAGATGGATTTAGATGTATTTTTATGACGTCAAACATGACACTTTTCAGCGCTTAAACTACTCATTTTTGGGGTATTTAGTTTTGGTTCAGGTATTTGCAGCAAAAGAGTATTGCAGTATGGAGTGGGGAAGTGCTCTACGTTGTTAAGAAAGGATTTTACCGGAAAATCCTTTAGAATATATATTCAAACACTATTATCTCTTAGTAATATAAGAATTAATTATCTAAAAAGTTAAAGTTTTAATTATGTTTTAGAAAACTATTTTTCTCTATATTATTTGTCATCTATTCATGAGAAATGTTAGTATTCAAACAAGGACGACCTCATATATACAGATTACAAATTATTAAAATGCATTCTAGGAATAACCCAGCTTCCAACGCTTTTTTTGAAGTATTGCTAATAAATTGCATAACTACGCGGCCAAAAATCCTTCAGATAAGCCAAAACTTGATTGTACGGCGTATGTCTAGAAGTTCAAACTGTGCCTGTTTCGGGCCAAGGCATCCCCCCTATTCTATTAATGTCACGAATTTAACAGAGCAACATTAAGAACCATTTTAACGTCTTCAGTAATGTCGTGGTATTGGACCGGGATTCGAACAAGCTACGAATTGGACAACGATCAGATGCGCTACGTATTACGCTACAGTCGAAGATTACAGAACTATAGAGCAACTTTGCTATCAAAAATGAAAACTAAACTCACAATTCATTTTGATTACAACAGTTCTTGTCTTGGGTTGATTTATTTTGTTATTCATGGTGACACAACTCAGCTTCTTACCATTTTTATCTCTATCTAACCTGAATTTAGTAAATTTTATATTTCAATTTGTTGCACAAATGGCTTCGCCCCAAGGTTTATATGTGTGTGAGGGATGGCTGTTATCTTGATACGTTTTTTAAGATGGTTAAAAATAAAATTTTACTTAAATCATTATTCTTAAGGATTTTTTCATATAAAGCTAAAGATCTACAAAAGAAATATAATTCTGAGCCTTATATATACAACTCTATAATATTACCCTAGTAAGCCTGAGCCTTTATACAACAATATCTCTCTCCTCAACTCTATGATAATACCTAGAAAGCCTGAGCTTTTTAACAACAATATCTCTCTCTACAACTCTATAATATTACCTAGTAAGCCTGAGCCTATTAACAACAATATCTCTCTCTATAACTCTATAATATTACCTAGTTAGCCTGAGCCTATTGACAACAATATCTCTCTCTACAACTCTATAATATTACCTAGTAAGCCTGAGCCTATTGACAACAATATCTCTCTCTACAACTCTATAATATTACCTAGTAAGCCTGAGCCTATTGACAACAATATTCTCTCTACAACTCTATAATATTACCTAGTAAGCCTGAGCCTATTAACAACAATATCTCTCTCTATAACTCTATAATATTACCTAGTTAGCCTGAGCCTATTGACAACAATATCTCTCTCTACAACTCTATAATATTACCTAGTAAGCCTGAGCCTATTGGCAACAATATTCTCTCTACAACTCTATAATATTACCTAGTAAGCCTGAGCCTATTAACAACAATATCTCTCTCTATAACTCTATAATATTACCTAGTTAGCCTGAGCCTATTGACAACAATATCACTCTCTACAACTCTATAATATTACCTAGTAAGCCTGAGCCTATTAACAACAATATCTCTCTCTACAACTCTATAATATTACCTAGTAAGCCTGAGCCTATCAACAACAATATCTCTCTCTATAACTCTATAATATTACCTAGTTAGCCTGAGCCTATTGACAACAATATCTCTCTCTACAACTCTATAATATTACCTAGTAAGCCTGAGCCTATTAACAACAATATCTCTCTCTATAACTCTATAATATTACCTAGTTAGCCTGAGCCTATTGATAGCACTATCTCTCTCTACAACTATATGGTATTATCTAGTAAGCCTGAGCCTATTAACAACAATCTCTCTCTACAACTCTATAATATTACCTAGTAAGCCTAAGCCTATTGACAACAATCTCTCTCTACAACTCTATAGTATTAGCTAGTAAGCCTCAGCCTATCAACAACAATATTTCTCTCTACAACTCTATGGTATTACCTAGTAAGCCTAAGCCTATTAACAACAATATTTCTCTCTACAACTCTATGGTATTACCTAGTAAGCCTGAGCATATTGACAACAATATCTCTCTCTACAACTCTATAATATTACCTAGTAAGCCTGAGCCTATTGACAGCGCTATCTCTCTCTACAACTCTATGGTATTACCTAGTAAGCCTGAGCCTATTAACAACAATCTCTCTCTACAACTCTATAATATTACCTATTAAGCCTGAGCCTATTGACAACAATCTCTCTCTACAACTTTATAATATTACCTAGTAAGCCTCAGCCTATTGACAACAATATCTCTCTCTACAACTTTATAATATTACCTAGTAAGCCTGAGCCTATTAACAACAATATCTCTCTCTATAACTCTATAATATTACCTAGTTAGCCTGAGCCTATTGACAACAATCTCTCTCTACAACTTTATAATATTACCTAGTAAGCCTAAGTCTATTGACAACAATATCTCTCTCTACAACTCTATAATATTACCAAGTAAGCCTGAGCCTATATACAACAATATTTCTCTCTACAACTCTATAATATTAACTAGTAAGCCTAAGCCTAGTGACAACAATATCTCTATCTACAACTCTATAATATTACTTAGTAAGCCTCAGCCTATTGACAACAATATCTCTCTCTACAACTCTATAGTATTAGCTAGTAAGCCTCAGCCTATTAACAACAATATTTCTCTCTACAACTCTATGGTATTTCCAAGTAAGCCTAAGCCTATTGACAACAATATCTCTCTCTACAACTCTATAATATTACCTAGTAAGCCTCAGCCTATTAACAACAATATCTCTCTCTACAACTCTATAATATTACCTAGTAAGCCTCAGCCTATTGACAACAATATCTCTCTCTACAACTCTATAATATTACCTAGTAAGCCTGAGCCTATTGACAACAATATCTCTCTACAACTTTATAATATTACCTAGTAAGCCTGAGTCTATTGACAACAATATCTCTCTCTACAACTCTGCTGAAAGTTTGGTCAATATTCTCGTCCCCAATATACCAGTAAACTGAAGGTGGCGGACGACCTATATAAAATAAAATTAGGTACAGATTTACTATTATTAAACTTTAAAAAGTAAATAAATTATGCCCATAAGTAGTGCATCATTAAAGATTTCAACTTTTTATAGGGAAAAGATCTATGAACTGTTTTTAAAATCTTTAAAAAAATTTTAGTTTGGTGTAAACGTAATATTGATTTAGAAACCAACAATAATTTGATTTTTGTAGTTAACATGATAATGATATGAGCATGAACATTTTGGTACATTGTTCACAAAAATATAGCTAAAAATACTAGTTTACTACAGTTTGACTTAAGAACGGTGTTTGATTTATATTGTGTCTATGCTCTATACAGCAAAGCAAAAGCAATTAAGTTATGGTTTAAAAAATATTATACTTTTAGTGAATGGTTTGAATTTAAGAAGTATTGTTTGTATGGGATTGTTTTAGATTTATATTTACATTGATCTCATGGATTACGCTATACTCAAAAAGAGAAAGATGTGACAACAGAGGGTTGGGGGGGGGGGGGGGGAGGGGTGTAAGGTAAAAAGTTTGAGAAGATAGGGAGAGAGGGAGAAATGGGTATTGCTAAGAAAGACGGGGAAGGGTTGACTTTAAATGATAAATCAGGATAAAGGACAGGATTTATGATACTTTTATTCAAGCTTTACCAAACATTTCAACTTTCTTCAAATCTAAAACTATTGTAAATCAGTTTGATAAAAGGAGGAGAATATGTAAAAATAAATCTTTATTTTACAGTTTGGGTGTGTCAATACGAGAACGATACAGTTTGAATTGTTAATTTAGGCCTGTAGAATTGTTCTTCACATTTAAAACCTTTGATTTGTCATATTCTCATTAGCGATGCAAGTCAAGAACGAAGCAATAAATGCACCCCTTATAAACCCCTCCTGAGAATTTCACATTAAAGAAGGATATAGATTATAAATAGAGTGTTACTTAAAAAGCATCTTCGCTACTAAAAAGTTTCCCTGACGCGCTTTTTACGAACCCTTTTTAACAAATTGTGACAAATTTATAGTTATTTCTCGCATCGTATTATAAACGGCTTTCCGCGGATATAGAAAGTACAAATATGAGATTAAAACTAGTTTTTTTAGCCCCGAGGTGTTGAAGGCACCGGCTAAAAAAACTGGTTTTAATCTTATGATTGTACATTTCTATATTCGTAGAAAGCTGGATATAATACGATGCTAGACATAGTTTTTTCGTATGGATGAGAACCGGTTCCTATCCACCGGATTCGAATGAATACGAGAAAAAAAAATATTACCTCCATGGACTTGACAAATAAGTTTAAGATCTTCTCCTTCATTGAATGGTCCGGCATATGCTCCTAGTATTAACAAATAGTTATCTATAATACAAAGTAGAATGATGTCTGTCCGTCCGTCTGTCCGTCCGTCCGTCCGTCCGTCCGTCCGTCTGAAGCTTAAGATCTCGGTAACCACTGAACCGATCGGATTCTACTCTTCAGGGAATATACCTACTGGTCCTGTGGTGGTTTTAGGCTATTTTCTTGGGGGTGTGACACCCCTAACCCCCAAACCCCCCCTATTTTTTTTGTAGGATATATCCTTGGTCCTCCTTATTTTTTTTTTATGAATTTCATCTTAACTTTTTTTTATCATCTCTTGGGGCAAAGCCCCTAGAGGCTAGGGGCGAAGCCGCTAGTTGTTGATATAAGATATATTAATTTTTAAAAATTTAAATGTAGGTACATATTATTATATTTGATTTCATCGACAAAGCTAAATGAATTGTTAATGTTTACGGGGGTAAAAGTTGGATGCAATTTCATAGTTGTTTTTACTTTGTATTAAAACAAGGATGACAACATCCATAAGTAGCGAAGCACAAAAAATAAAATCATGGATGGTAATACGTACAAGTAGATTTAAAGTGTATTTATTAATTGATTTATTTGTTTTATTTTGTTTAATGATGACGGTCAAAGTAAATTACATAAAAGATGCTCATAATAATGGGAAAAATTATTTTGATACAGAAAAAGTTTTAAAATTGGACCAAAAACACCAAAGATATGGGGAAATATGTAAAACATATAAAAATAGCAAAAACCTGCTAAAAGGCAGTCTGACCGCCATGCTTGTTTTCTTAAAACGACAGGAAATTTAATTTTTAAATCCTTAAATTAAAAAAATTTGGAAAATTGGACTATATACATCAAAGATATGAAAAATTTTTAGAATAGCCTAAAACCTGCAAAAAGGAAGTCTGCCCGCCATGGTTGTTTTCTTTAAACAACAGGAAATTTAATTTTGATATGTATAACTGAAAAAATTTTGGAAATCGTACCATAAACACCGAAGATATAGAGTAAAATGTGAAAAATACAAAAATAGCCTAAAACCTGCTGAAAGGCAGTCTGACCGTCATAGTTGTTTTCTTTAAAGGACAGGAAATTTAATTTTGATATCTATAACTAAAAAAAATTTGGAAATCGGACCATAAACTCCAAAGATATGGAGAAAAATGTGAAAAATACAAAAATAGCCTAAAACCTGCTTAAAGGCAGTCTGACCGTCATAGATGTTTTTTTAAACGACAGGAAATTTAATTTAGATATCTATAACTGAAAAAATTTTAAAAATCGCACCATAAACACTGAAGATATGGAAAAAAATGGGAAAAATACAAAAATAGCCTAAAACCTGCTAAAAGCGGTCCTACCGCCATCGATGTTTTATACTTAATTGTGCTCCTTAATGATGGGAATGTTGTCAAAAAATTTCAGCATTCTATCTTTTATAGGAGCTGAGAAAATCCCATTTCCCCCATAGCGTTACGGACTGACGGACGGACGGACTGACGGACAAAGTTAATTATAGAGTAGCTTCGCTACTAAAAAGTATAACATTAATGATTAACTTTTAAGTAGAATAGGTTTAAAGTTTGTAAGTAATTTTTTGAAACTCAAAGATCGTCCATAAAGCTTAACCTCACTCACTCCGTAACTACGTAAAACAAAATTGTTCTAAGTTAAATAGATATTTGAAATTGATTCATTCTTGTTTTATCCAATTTATTATTTTTTTTTTGATTTCCCGCCACCTTTTTTCTAATCTTTATAAATGATTGCTTAATCCTTCGTTTTGACCTGAGGTGGATTCTTTAAAAAATAAGTTTCGCAGAATCAGCTATGGTCAGATAAGTATTACATTAATTATTCTTGTAAAAAAATCTTCCAACACCACATAATTATTTTAGGCTGGCTACCATAACCCATTCATTGATGCTTGGATTGTTTTCGATCTAGGTCTTTTTTATGTATTATGGCCGTTTACGTTCATCTTTCAAACGGCTTAAAACTTAATTATCACAAATTTTTACCTGCAACATCTGTGGTATCTTCATGTAGAATTAGGGGTGCGTGCGGCTCCTCTGAAAATTTATTTATTCAAATAAACAAGGATGATTATCAGGGCTGGACAGCCGTGCTTCAGCCGCCTGTAAGTATCAGGAAAAACAACCTTTTACAATTTTAGAAATCAGCTGGAAGTCTAAACCTGACCCACATATGTCAATCCATCGTTTCAAAAAAATTTCAAATCATCCAAACAGGTTTAAATTTGAGGCATATTGAGGATAAGGCGCGGATGCCGAGCCCTTATAATTATCTGCAGTAATACGAAGTATTTAGGAAATGAAATTAACATTATATTTATTCCTAATTCTAATAATAAAGATAAATATTTAGCTTAACTCTTGATACTTTGTTTTTATTCAAATGAACATTTAATAACAAATAATATTTTGGTTTCATTTTGTAACTGCATAATAATAATGATACATTACCTACTATTGTAAGGTTTAGCTTCAAATTTCTTGTGGGCGAATTTCTATAATCTACTCGACATCTATAATATAATATCCTATTATATAAAGTGGTAGGGGTTTATATATGAAGCTTAAGATTTCAATTACTGCAGAGCCGATTAGGTTCACTATTTTTAGTTAACTTTATACAGGTCATGTGATTGTTTAAGCTATTTTATTTTCAGATTTTAGTCTTGGGATGGTTTTATGCTTTTTTCCAATCTCTGTCCCTACATGCTAGAGGCATAGCCGCTACTATTTAATGAAAGAAAAATTGTATTTCCTAAATTGATTATTATTACTCTTTTTTCCGCATGTGTGAGGGTTATATATTATGGAGAATGTAACCTCCCCAATATAGTTATAAACTTTTCCTGGACTTACAAGAAACTTCACTATAAAGCCATATTGGTCTAGCGTTTAGACAGATATAGACACACAGACACCCTGTTACGTTTATATAAACTTATAAATATCAAAAAAATATAAATACCTGTAGACTCCAGCGTCTTCAAGGCTAACATTTGATATTATTAAAGCTGCAGGTTCAGTTCCCACCCTAAACAATACAAACTTTTAATTATATCTTAGGAATATAATTTCAATAAATGTATTTTTAATGCTGGAAAGAAAGTAGTCAACTGTCAATCAGTTAAGTATGTATTAAAACAAGGGAGGGAGGGGACAATTAACTGTAAATTATACTAGTCTACAAAGTTATATTTATAACATAGTTATGGGGGGGGGGGGGGCGTAAATGATTGTCGTATCTCCCTAAAGTCTAAATGTAAATAGAATGGATTATGTTCAAATAATAAAATTTTTAGTAAAATTAGAGGCATATTTTAAAAAAAATTAGAAATGAATCCACACCTGAAAGTGCCTCTTCTACCGAATCCAAATGGGGGATCAGCTGACCAATGGTTGGCGGTGTCACTTGGTCGACCCCTAAACATTTTAATTTAAAACTTTTCAATTAGTGATTTTATTGTCTTAAAATAACTTTTGTGCTAGTAAAGCTTTTCTACAATGTCAGGAATAAGGTATAACCAACAAACAAAATCAATATAAAACAATAATTGGGGGACAGAAAAAAGGTCGTCTTAACAACGATGAGTTGCCCTCCAAAATTACAAAACCTTTACTTTTTTCGAATTAATTAAGTTGTTGGTTACAGCTGCTACAAAAAAATAATTGAAAATATATAAGATTTTATCTGAAATATATCAAAAAAGAATTGCTTGTTTATAATAAAATATTCCTGTTACCTAATGTCAAAGCTGTACAATGGTTTTCCCGCTAGTTCTCTGTACCACAGGGCTAAATATACATTGTCTCCAGCATCTAATAATTTAATTATAATTAGTTCTAGTTCTCTGTACCACAGGGCTAAATATACATTGTCTCCAGCATCTAATAATTTAATTATAATTAGTTCCAGTTCTCTGTACCACGGGGCTAAATATACATTGTCTCCAGCATCTAATAATTTAATTATAATTAGTTCTAGTTCTCTGTACCACAGGGCTAAATATACATTGTCTCCAGCATCTAAAAATTTAATTAAAATTAGTTTTCTTTGCTGTAATAGTTTTTAACATGAATTTATGCTTAAAGATTGATTCGATTGAACGCTTTCGCTTTTTTGGGGACCAAACTAAAAATGACAAGCTTTGATTGCATGGCCTTTGTTTGATAGTCCTTACTATTTATGAAAATTTGTTACATTTTAAAATTTCTTATATCTTCATCTTCTAATCAAATTTTAGAATCATTTTTGTGGTTTGTTTTTTAATATGTTTTTCATATAAGTAAGTATAACATATGTGTTTTATTAATTACATTACATAATAATTTATTGTACTTAATTTGCATTTGAATAGTGACAATGCCTATAAGAATAAAACAACAGGAATCTATTATATATTTCGACCATACATAAATATTTATATTTATAAATGTATGACCGCTGACATAGAGATATATTCTGAAAACAAACGATAAACCAAAATAAAAAAATTAAAAATAAATCATATACTCTCTTTAAAAAACCTGTAAGATGTTTACTTGAAGAAATGTCATACAGATTTATCGAATTGTGTACATTTTTTACAACAACTTTACTGATATTTCCTGTTTTGATATCTCTAATAGTTTCCGAGATAGTAGGAGGGGGTATTGGGGCAGGGGTAGCTCAATAATTAAACTTTTGACCCCCCCCCCCTTGCCCACCCGCATGAATAGGGCCCAAATACAATTTTAAAGCATTAAAAAAAGTAGGATACTGAACCACAAACATCCAACTACTTTAATACATAGTATTGGTATCCGTGTCTTCAGGTAAAATATTGAATGTTGTGTGATTAGCCCCCAATATTGGAGACACAATACCCCACATAATTTGTCCGCAAAGATGTCAACAATCACAGCTAATAACATCAATACACAAATAATCATAAATATTGTCTTATTGTGGTTCTGTGGGAAGTATTAGTTACTGTAAGACTTTTAAAAGCAATGCTTTTTTATAATTAGGGTCCGTATTAAAAGTGAAACTTTTCTTTAATTAAGGTCTGTAGGTGCGTCCGTACTTAACGGTTATCTATTTTTGTTGATTGTGGTATACTAGAATTATTCTATCGATTTTAAACTTGGATTATGATTCCTGTAAAAATAAGGTAGAATTTAGAAAGTGTACCAACTTAAAATTAAAAAGTCCACTTAATATTTAAAATGTTTTGACCAAAATGTATGATATAATCATCCTATTTGACAGATTTTTGGAACAAGGATTCCTAGTACAACAAAGTAACAATACTTTAAGAGAAGCATCTTAAGCATTAAGTATGTCCTTAATCAATTCCAGTATTTACCAAATTTAGCAAGAAGTTTATATACAATTTTGTATATAATTTTAAACTAATATCATTCATATTAAGTTTTGACACTCTACAAATGTTCATGTTCGTTTGAATTCTTAGCTTCACTTCTACAAATCCTTTCACTGATCATCCTTGTTTATAAATATATTTGAATACCTGGAGTAGATATATCACAAGGTAGCTCTGCATCCTGACCAATAACTGCGGCTACATCAATCACAGGAACTAAATTAAAGAAGCACGATTATTTACAATTTCAAAATAAACCCCCCCCCTCTCTGTGATTTTTGTCTCTTTCTAAAAAATTCGCGTTAGTTTACATTTACCATCTGGCTAGACTGTAAAAGGTTGACCATACTATACATTTTTTTCTCTTTTCAATTTTCAGGCAACATTTTCTGCTTTTATAGTTTTACAAATTTCTTTATTTTTACTAATCTTTTCTAAGTTAAATTAATATGATTTATGTAATTTAGACTGAAGAGGGTGCCATGTTCACCGAAATATATTTTTTAAAAAATTACGAACAAAAAGACTTTTTCACTGCAAATAATTTATCACTTTCACTTGAATTTTAATGTTTTTTTATTAAACTTTAAATTTGAATACTTGGTTTATTATCATCTTCATATTCTCCAGTGTCAGGTATCTCCAGAACCACCCTGTCCTCCAGCATGGCATGGTCAGGAGGACCAGACCTGGACCTGGCAACTCTGTCGTCTACACTGTCTGTGCCTGACCCTGACACTGTGTAGGATAACTTGTACACCAGAAGTATTATGTGAATCAACATTGTGTCTCTATTATTTACATATATCTTTTTATCTGAATTATTATTAATTTTATTGGTCTCTAATCAGTATTATTGTGTGGGCGGCGGTAGCTTTTAAAATACGGGTAGCTGCGACTATAAAACACTGCTTAAGGTTCCATATTAATTACACCCTTTTCAAAATTTAATTCGTATAAATATTTATTCTTTTATTATCAAGACCATTTAAATCACAGAACGAAAATGAATAGAACAAACTATGGAAAAGACAAATAAGCAAAAATTTTATCTTTTTCTTTAGGGTATAAAATCAAAAGGATTTTATTTCAAGCTATAAAGATTAAATCTTTTTTTGCGCAAAATATTAAAGTAAATTATATAAGAGCTGCACTGCAGAACTGTAGGGTCATATTTGTGTAATCTAAATACAGATATTTAGGTGGATAGATGGTACACAACAATAAATATTTGTCAAATAATTTTTCTTCCTTCCTAATAAAATGACAATTTATCTTTGATATAAATGTACAATATAATAATGATTCTATTGCACAAGACCACATACTAACACACACACACACACACAGATAATATATATAGATAAATAAAAAAAACTCTTAAACATTATCTAATTTTATATTATTCTTTTTGTTGAAATGATGAGATCGATTGCTGTTTAATCATAGACTAGAAAAAATCCCAAAATGAAATAGAAAGGATAACTTTTCAAATTGTAGCTGTGTTTAGTGCCCCAGGAAAATGGGGATAGATATCACAGCTTTTGTCCTACCTATTTTATTGACGTCAAAGGGGGAAAGAGAAAGGGAAAGGTATTTCTTGACGTCAATAGAATATGTAAGCCAAAAGCTGAGATCTATCCCCATTTTGACGTAGTTGTCTATTTTGCTAGGGCACTATAGACAGCTACGTCAAAATAATTTCAAATAATATTTGTTTTGTTATAATTATAATTGCATTTAAAATTGAATAACATGTTTTAATGAAAAACAAGGGGACCTTTTCAATTTTTTAAAACAAAAAAATATAAATCTTTTCGGAAAAATACTTTACTTTCTTAATTTTATTGTAAAGTCAAATGATGTGGTTTCTTTTTAATTTTTTAACATGTTTAAAAAAATAAAAGTATTATAATTTTCTTTAATTTTGTATCATAGCTATATTTATCAGAAAATATAAAAATTTTATGATCCAATCTTTTCACCTACTTCTATATCTAATCTCATACTTTTTCCACTTTTACTTCTTAAGTTTAGGAAAAAGATAATGTCAAAACTTTTTCTTTGTTTAATTTTCCAACATTTCATCTTTTGTTCCCTCAAATTTGTCAAGTATACACAGAATGGCTAATTGTTGCATATTCTTCAAACTTTTCAAAAACTTTTAACTGCTGCATAGCTAAGCTTGAATTTTTGTGGTCTTTGAAATAGAATATTTGAGAATCGAGATTTTCAATTTGATTTGACAGTACAAAAATTAAATACTAATATGATAAACTTTAAAAAAAATAATTTCATCATGTTCAATTTTTTGTCTGTTTTTAAACAGGAAATTTTGAAAGGGATCTAAAGGGATAAGACAACGACCGAAAAATTGATGTACATCCCCAATGTTAATACACAAAATTAACCCTTTACAATTTGTGGTTGAGACGTATGGACCAACTAAATGAACCAACCAATTAAAATTCAATAAAAGTCCCCAAGGTTGTTAAGCCAACGAATAAGAAAACTAGTTTGGGACTAGTTTAATAAACAGCCCAATGTCTCCTCATCTATGATTAAAACAAATCTTTTTTTAGGGACCCAAATGAATCTTTTCAGAAAAAGAGAGAAAATTTTTTTTAAAAATTAAATAAAGTGACCATCAAAGTTAATTGTCATTAAACTTTAAAAAATCAGAAATACAAGGTTTGCTGTTGTTGTAGATTTTTACTTGAAATTTGAAGAGTTATTTAAACATAAATATCGGAATTTGTTATCAGCAGTGTATCGAATATATTCATATTAGCCCTGTTCATTATTTTTATACCTAAACTAAATTTACCCCCCCCCCCAAGCAAATTTTACCCCCGGATAAAAATTTTGGGGGGGGTAAAAAAAATTTGCGGCGCGCTTCGCGCGCTATTTTACCTCCCCCAAACACGAATTACCCCCCCTCTAAAAAAATTTTACCCCCCCCAAGATAAAAAGCTTGGACGCCCCTGCAGCCTATTATTGGTCATTAGTATTGTTTGACGGCATTTTTATCTATAGGCACTAAAAGCTGTTTTAATTATTTCCGCTATGCACAAACAGTTCAATAAAGTTATAATCATATCTATATAGAACAAACCTTGCGTGTTAATAACTGAGAAATGTGAACAGGTCTAATAAACATGTCCTTCAGATAAACTGCGTTTTTGTAAACCACTCCAATATAGACACAAATAACTTAAAACTAAGAATTTTTACTTGGATAAACTATTTTAAAGAATTTAGATAATTGCACATAATTTAACTTAAACAAGGATGACAACATCCATAAAAGCGAAGCACTGAAACGGTAGGACAAACGGACATTAACATTTATATAGTGTCAGAACTAAATAATCAGAATATAAATATATAAGAGTCGAAGCAAAATTCTGAGTAAATTTGTTGAAAAACTGCTTTATACAGGATAATGTTTATGGACATACATACATTTTAGGACTTGATTATAGAGTTGCTTCGCTTATAACATTATACTTTGTTCTCCCAGGAATCAATATACCAAAAATCAGATCAATCGGATGATTTGATCACATAAAAATTTGTTGTTAAAATAGTAAAAAAATCAACATGTTTAAAACGGACGTACGGACATTTTGGTAATGATTATAGAGTTGCTACGTTTTCTTAATCGTACCTAACTATTAAAGGAATCACCATGCAAAATTTGAAATCGATAGGACAATTCTAACATGCCTAAATTAACGAAAAAAGCTATCCGTTACGGACGGACGGACGGACGGACGGACCGACCCTAATTATAGAAAAGCTTCGCTTTTAAAAAGTATGAAAGGAAATATGAAATACGTAAATTTTCCCAACATATTTCTTGGTATAATTCCTCAGGACCTCCTAATTTTTCCTAAACACAACCTAACTTAAAATTAAAATCTTTAGAATATACGAAAAGTTAGTTTGTTAAAGGTATTAGTTTCCAAAACGTTATTAATTCAATTCAGATTTATGAATTAGTTTTGGATTGTTTGTCTGATAAAAAAAATGAACTGATTAAAAAACTTGATTAAATTTGCTACAAACACTCAAACATATTCTTAACCACCGATCCCCACACCCTTTAATTTTAAATAATATCAGGGTGATATCCCTAAAAAGGGCATCAAAATAACATTTTTTTCTCACAAAAGTTTTTTGTGATCCAGAAGGTATAAACGGAAAATCGTCTGAGTTTAAATTTTTTGTACAGAATAATTTATGTTTACTAAAATGAAATATAAACCGTAAATTTAGGATGAATAGTTTTTAAAAGTATTTAAAGAATTAATAATTTTTTTCTTAGGAAATAAAATGTTTTGTACATAAATACTAAAAATCTTTTATGGGGAGTGGCTAATGTTTTTCAAGGTCTGTTTATATTAGAAGGATTGAGATACCCAAGTATCCAAGAACCCAGAGAAGGAAAAATCAATCGTGCCAGTAGTTAGAGAAATCTTAGTGAACGACAGAAATGTATACACTATAAGTAGACAGCAAACCTAATTTTTCCTAATCTTAAGTTAAAAAAATTAACAGAGGCCTTTTTTAAAAGCATTTGTACGTTTTTTCTTCTTCTGATCATTAGGGTAATAATGAAATCTGATAAAATCTTTAAAAATACAGCATTTAAAATTTGGGATTTTAAAACAATGATTATAGCATTGATATGAAAGAACTTTCGGGAATAGTCTCTTTCGTGGCAACGCCCCTTAAGGGGCGATTCTTCGTATTTTTAAAATGGCTTTTTATAGGAGAAAAGCTACTGTGAAAATATAAAGAATCGCCCCTTGCCAGAGGAAGGTGCTTTGCCACGAAAGGGACTAACCCGAACTTTCAATACTTATATTTAAAATACTTAAATTGAAAATATTAGCGGTTTATGTAAATGATTTCAAGTTGGCGAAATTAACATTTATAACTTTTTTCTGCACATTTAACAAATCTCACGGGCTTGGTATGATGAATCCCATCACTCAATACACTAAACTGGGCATTTACTTACATATCTTTCAAATTTGGCGGCAGATACTTACAACACACATTCACACACATACACACACATACATACGTACATACATTACTCTTATTCCAAGATTTGGCGGTGTCCTCTAGGCAGGAATTCTTGGTTCCCAAGAGACCGAGTACTTGGGATTCAATTGACCGGAGCTTGATGGAGCAAACCACCGCTGCAAATAAAGTTTTCCCCATGTTTGGAAAAAAAAACTGAGATGTCTTAATTGATTGTTCATTAGCAATGTATTGTAATATTGTTCTAACAAATGTTTCTTTTGATATCATTACTACTTATTTATATTTTTTGTTGCTGTACAAAGTTTAAAAATATCCCAATTTAAATTTAAAAATTAGCAAAACTTTTCTACTTTTAAGTCTGTCCGTCTGTACGTAAGTTCGTAACAGATAGTAGTGATCCTTAATTTAGATATGTTAGACTTCAGAAGTTTTAATTTGGAAAGCGTAGCAACATTACAATCATATAACAAAAATAAGTCTGCAGGTTCGTTTTAAATACGTTGTTTTTTATTCAGAATTAATGACAAATATTTTTTTCGAGAGCCGACACTTTATAAGTCTTTTATGTTTGTTTGTGCAACTGTAAGTATTAATGTAAGTTTTTATCCTTGTTATGCCAATACTGATTGATGTGTTAATTTAACTGTCTTGAAATATAATAATATTTACTTAAGCGTGCATGCTGTCTTCAAAATAAAATAAATTTCTGATTGGAAATAGTAAATATAATTTAATTTATTTTCATATGTTGATATAAATTCTTTATTTTATGTAGTTTGTGTTTTATTCATTAAAGCAGCGTTGTAAAAAGAATGTTTAATTTAGAGAGATTCAAATATTATAGGAACAAAGTATCTTTAAGTAACACAGGAAAATGATAGCGGTTTCCTAAAATTGCTTAGACAGAAAAAAAAGATTTACATTTAGTACAGAAAAAGGGGGGAGGGGGTTAGTTTTTATTTGTTTGTTTAATACAAATAATATTTATTAACTCTCAACTAGTTATTGAGTAGCTGCTCTAATAATTGTAACTTTCATTTAGAAATCAAGTTAAGTAATATCATAGAAACTGCTTTCATCCAGGGAGGAAGTGGACAATGGATAGTTTTTGACCACCAAAGAGTGCCATTAGGTATCTCAAATACTTTGTAAGTAATATATAATTGGGTTGTACAAAGTAACGTGCTCTAATATTTGTAATCTACAAAAGGGTAATTTTGTTTATCGTTATTGTGGGATACATTACTTAATAGTTCATTGTCCTATTCGGCTAGGGGGCCGAGCGCTGCGGCTATGCAGGCTAGGGAGCCGAGCGTTGCGGCCAGAGTTGTTCGTTGTCGGGGGGGGGGGGGGAGGGGGGGTGGTTACTCAAATTTTAAAAATTGAAAAAAAATTTCCTAATAGGATAATACCGAAAATTTTTAATTAAATGCAGTTTGACATCAACAACGTGTTTGATAAAGATGATAACTTGTGTCTTTTTCCAAAGCACGAGATCTCTGCATGTACTTGTCCGATCAAATGCAGCTTTTCAAAATAATTCGGCTATGATATTCCGCGACATTAGCCTAAATGGTTAGCTGACGGGTCGGTGTCGGTTTCGAGCCTAAACGACAGTGCATCGTACTAAAAACGTTAAAAATGGTACTCACTGCTGCTATGCCTAACATTTAACACTATTAATGAAAGTAGGCGGGATCCCTTGGCCCAAAAAAGGCGCAAATCACTATCATGCTAAGATAAAACTTCCAGACAAAGGTTGTGTAATCAAGAGTTGGTTTTCTATTACATGTTACTTCACCTAATATCCTATTAGAGAACTGCATTCCATTACAAGCGGATGGTGCTCTAAGTTCACTTGATGATCACTAGACATCGAAGGAGAACCCTACCTCAACGAGGGAAATACACCTAAAACCGTTAAAATGTAATATATGAAAATATCTTTTAAGTAAAATGGTATTTTACTTTTGTCATTTATTTAAATACCAGAATATAATATATATCTTTTTTCTACATAATATTTCATATTTCTATTTAATTCTACAATGTGAAGAACATTATTTCTATCAATTTCATCTTCTACAACACAAGGACAAATTTTTTCAAAATACTTTTCTTTAAATTATAAAAATATTGAACCCAGATGGGAATTAACATATCACCTGCGTCCACAATTATAATAAACAAAATTATAATTCTTTAGATCAAAATTATTGGAGTTTTGACATTACTAGTTTGTATGGCTCAATCAGAGTTTTTAAGCCAACGAATAAGAGACTGTTTATTATCCATAGGATTTACAGTATTGAAATGTTCCCCCGCTTCCTGAATTCTCACTAATATTAATAAATTTAACCTACCCAGCTACCTAATGTTTGGATATCTTGTAAAGGCCCCTTGTCATATAGAAATAAACTAGTAAATATTTAAAAGGGATAAGGGTTTTCTGGAGTTGTCATTGGATTATTAAAAATTCATTTATCATTGCCAGATTGCATATTTGAAAAAAAGACAAGTTATATCCTATAGAATACAAATTGCGTGTTATTAATAGTGGTTAAATATAAAATGAGCCATAATTCAAACATTCGATTTTCTTTTACTGAATTATTTTTATAGCTATAGATAAGATATAAAAAAGAACAAAAAGGTAGGAAAAAAGGAAATGATGTCTGTCTGTAAGATCTCGGAAATAGTTATTCCGATATTTTTTGTTTTGTGTAGGTTTAAGGAAGATTTTAGTCTATTTAAATTGGGAAAATGACACCTTTCTTAGAGATATACATAGAAAAAAACTACTTAGCATCAAAAAAGATCCCCCCTCACTAAGAATAACATAAATAGACATTATTTGGCATGTGTTAAGAGAAGCTACGTAAAAAAAGAAAATTAAACATAATTCGATTTACAAAAAAGGTATAAGTACATGTATTGGTTCTTTCCCTCAAAATGCCTGTTGTGCACTGAAACAACCAAACTTATTAAATAAATTATTGCTTTTGACATAACCCCTGCAGTACCTAAATTAGCCAAACCTAACCTGACCTAAAGTAATAAACAAACAAATTTAAAAACCTCTCCATGGGTTCCCCCCTTATTTCCAATTTTCCCCCAAAAATTTCCATTCCCGAAAAAAAGAAACTACAGAGTCATTGTAAATATACATGAGTAAGTATAAAGAATCATAAAATTATTATTACAATACAATTTGTCTGAACTTGTTCCTTAACAACCATAAAGTTTCTTTTTGACATATTTATCTGCAGATTGTGCACTACTTTCAAATTGAGTTTAAGAAATTATTGGAAAAGTTTGTGAAATGGCAAGTTGGGATTTACTTGAGATGAAGCTATTGCCTTTTCTAACTCGATTTACTGGTCGATTTAAAAATACAAGATAACATAAACATGAACAACAGGGTTTATGAAACCAAAACTATTCTAACAATTATAAAAAAGAAGATCTTTTACTTTTTAAGTCTGTGGTTGAGGATGCCTGGTCTTGTTTTTTACCCTTTGAAACGTAATTATAGAGATGATACGATTAAAAAAGACCAAATCAATAGAATGCTTCTTTATGATCTGAAAGATAGAGAAAATTTTTGAATTGACTGACTTTTAGATTATAAATAGAGATTTGTTCTAGATGATACCATATAATAATAAAGGAATCTAAGGTAGTATGATTAATTGGCTGAATCTAGCATGCATTTTTTTTTCATTTTCATGTAAAAAAGCTGTACTTGCCCTTGCAAATCTTATTTTTATGATAAATTTGCCATTCAAACTAAGGTTATGTTTAAAATAAATTATTTAAATAAATAGTAACTATCATAAATAAGAGTAAAACTGAATTATAATATATTCTTACATTCTTTCTATAATAATATTTTAGAAACTGCATAAATAAATGTTTCCATGTGTATAAATATGTATAATTTAATATATAAAGGATGTATATATTGTATATTGTTTATGTGTACATAATACATTAGTTTGTACTAACTTTGCACATGAAAGTATCCAGAACACAAAAGATTGTGGCTTGTTTGTTTATAGAAAACCAATAAGAGGAGATTAAGCGGTACTTGAGCTGTACCCTCCCCCCCCCCCTTCCTCATCAACTCTTTCTATACTCCTTCCTATTATTCTGTGAATTGTTTCAACTAAGTTTTAACTTGCAAAGGATGAATAGAAGGATTGGATTAATATGAGGTTGTGCTAGCCGCATGCAGTTGCGACATAAGATTCTTTAAGGATTGGATTAATATCAGGTTGTGCTAGCCGCAAAAAGTTGCTTTATGAGATTCTGAGTTATTATTTTCTCCTTACTAACTTGTTTAGAATGATAAGATTTGAAGCTTATTTTAGTGCCTATAAAAATGATGTCATACTGGCCAACCATTGGTCAATTGAAATGTATTCTGGCCTGCCATTGGTAAATTATTCTGTGTATTGGCCTATTATTGGTCTATTTATTTTTTATTGTATGACGTCATTTTTCTTATAGGCACTACAAACAGTTTCATAAGATTTTCCAGCTCTTCATAAAATTATACATGTCATCTAAAGAATAAATGTATAAGCATAGAAGTATAACCCAGACAACTTTCGTCTGCTAGCAAATTGCTTTCTGCTCAATTGTAGCGACTTGGCTGTGTTTATATTCAAATCCGACGCTATTGGCTGATATTTAAAGACCCAATTGAAAGTTGGTATAGGGTCCCCACCCCCTTGGTAGAGTTACATATAGCTTGCGCTCCCTCAATTATTTGTCATTTATACCTTAAGCGATATAGGTTTGAAAATGGACAATTCTCACATTGCAAAAAACGGGACAAACACTTAATGACAATTAAGTGAAATATTTGGTATGAAAGTTATGTCAGTAGCAACTTAATAATTAGAAAAGTCATCGTAAAGAAAGCTAAAATTTTTGTAATTTTAAATTTAACTTTAGAGCTCGTCAGCCGCGCTCTATAATTCTTTTATAACAAGTGCTGTTTAAATATTACAAAAAATTGCATTTATTAGACAAATTAATTAAGAATGAAAAAATTATCAATTATTCTATACCTATAAACAAAGATAGGAAGATACAATTTAAATCTAAGAAGGATGGACGAATTTAAAAAAAACGTGTGTCGAGTCATAATAAACAGTATGAAATTCCGGTTGCGATTGAAAGGCCTTTGTAAATAAACTTACAGGAATTTTAGATAGATCATAAAGTATGGATAAATATAAAAATAAAGCGTAGCAATATTAAAACTTGAGATGTTCCTTGAAATAGTATAAATATGTGAAATAATATTCCTTAAATATCTACAATCTTTGAGAGTTCAAAGGCATATTTAGCTTTTTCAGTTTATATATACGTTCTGCCATTCGTATATATCGGTTGGTTGGTTTCAACTAAGCTATCTATGTACAATCTATCTTACCATTATTTTAAACCTAGAGAAGGGTTAATTTTGTTTATCATCATTTGGGGTGTGCATAAATTTATCGTCCATTGTCTTAACCCTTATGATCTATGAAGAAAACTCTCCACTTGAATACAATATTAGATATTTTAATAGAAAATATTCTTACAAGAACAAGGATGACAACATCCATAAAAACGAAGCTCTGAAACGGTATGACAGACGAACATTAACTCTTATAGAACTGAATTTACAAAATAAAAATATAAAAGTTTTGACAGAATTATACATATATTTGTTACAAAACTTCTTAAATACAGAATTCTGTTTAAGGACATACTGACATTTTAGGACTTGATTATTGAGATGCTTCGCTTGTAATATTGTACCTTATTGTAATAGGAATCAGTACTCCAAAAATAAGATCAATCGGATGATTATATCACATGAAAAATTGTTGTTAAAAAAGTTAAAAATCAACATGTTTAAAAATGGACGTACGGACATTCTGGTAACGATTATAGCTACGCTTTCTAAATAGTACCTAACTACTGCAGAAATCATCATGCAAAGTTTGAAATCGAAAGGATGATTCTAGCTTGCCTAAATTAACAAAAAAGCTATCCGTCAAGTACGTTTTTACGGACGTACGGCCCTACTTTATTTGTAGAAAAGCTTCTACATGTCCTTTTATGTAAGGTTAAGTTAGGTAAGAATAGCGCTGCAGAGATGTTACTCAGTTGGAATAAAGCTCACCAAAAATTGAGCCCCTTAAATTTTTTAAAAAGTGGGTGCTGGAGGGGGGGGGGGGGTTGTCGTAGATCAAGAAATAGATTTTGGTAGGAGTACCTAAACATTTGCTGTAGCAATCCTAGGATATATGTAAAGTAGAAGAGTTTTTTTTTGTCTGAAGCGAAAGATTTTAAGAAGTACTAAACTGAATGAGTTCTTCTTTTCAGGAAGCTTCAAATAGTTCCTTGGATGATTTTATACCATTTCACTTATTATATTTAAACCATGGATGGTTTTATGCTATTTTTTAGCTTTCTTCTTAATCACTTCCCTACAGGGTCCATAAAAACTAGGGGAGTAGCCGCTAGTGATTGTAAAAAAATCAATACAATAGTGTGATAGAATAGATTTTCAATAATTCCTAGATTATTTTTTGGTCGTCTTACATAGATTTATTTGTAAATATTCACAATTTATCAAATCTATAGGTCGTCATACTGAAAGGAAAATCAGTTTTATAATCTATTTTGTCTGGAATTTTCTACATAATACATTTCGTTTATGTAAAAATAAAAGTTTCAATATTTACTAGACCAATACAGGAATATGTCATCCAAAAAAAAAAACAAAGTGCGACGATTTAATTTCTGACAGACAGAAAATCTGAAGAATTATAATTTTTGAGAAAATTAAGTTTGGATAATGGATATTTCAAATCAAGTTTTCACCCCCTAGAAGAAAAGAAAAGCAAAGATTCTTTGAATTTATAAAGTTCATTATTAAACCATTCCTGAGTAAAGTTATGACCATTTATTATCAATTGCTTTGCTAAGGTCACGTAAATTTAGCATTCAATAAATTATATATGTAGGGTGCCTTTATGGAAAACTTTATAAAGACAAACTTGTTCAGGATTTAAAAAAGAATATTTGTTTTTCTTACGTATCAAGAATTAAAACAAATATACATTAAGGATATTTCATATTATAAAAAGAAACCAGTTCAATTTTGTTTCCATGCACTCGTTGAGTGCTGTAGGTATCATACACAAATAAATTATCGCGGTGATTCTTGAATAATTTTAAATGGTAAAGGTAGATATTATAAAGAAGGGTGCTATTCCCACCAATGTGTTTGCAAGCTACTAAAGGCAGGGATTTATACATCTTAAATTGTACCTTTCATTTCAGAGATCAAAGGGATAGGACAATGGCCTATAAATTGATGTTCATCCCAAATGATGATGCACAAAAGATCACAATTAGTGGTTGAAACGTTTGGACACTCTAATTATTGAACCAATCATATTAAAATTCATAAAAGTCCCCAAAAATATTAAGCCAACGAATAAGAAAATGTTACTAAATAATTTAGGGACTTGTGTAATAAATGTCTCCTTCCATCCTGCTTTCATATATAACAAGAAATTAAAGAATGACATCATCCATAAAAGTTTAAGTAAAAACGAAACTGTACATAAATTTGTTGCAAAATTGTGCTATTATATAAGATGCAGTAAATGACATACTATCATTTTTAGGATTTGATTATAGAGTTGCCTCGCTTATAATATTTTACCTTGTTGTCGTAAGAATCATTATTAAAATACTCAGATGAATTGGATAACCATTACGGACGGACCGACCCGAATTATAGGAAAGCTTCGATTAAAAAAATTATGAAACACTAACCTGGTTTATCGGGATCCAAAGCAGAGTGTTTGACATAATGAATAGCCGCGACTCCACCAGAGCTGCCAATGTAACTATTCCTTGGTGGCTGCACCATCATGTATAGCTGCAGGTACACAACAAACAACCTTTTAGGGTTCTTCATTTTCCCTCTCCAAACTAAAAATATCATGTTAAAAGTTTTTTTATATGATAAAAAATTCTTACATTTCTAATGTGTTTCTAACAGTATATATTTAAATTAATTATAAATTACCAACAGACTAGTTTGACTAAAATAATTTTATTTAAATAAAATTATTTTATCTGCCTATAAAATATGACGTCATTCTGGCCTACAATTGGTCAATTAAAATGTAAACTGGCCTGCCATTGTTAATTTTATCCGTGTATTGGCCTTTCATTGGTCATTTATAGGCACTATAAAGAGCCCAGACATATGTCTACTTGAAATCTATTCAATAGATCTTTGACGATGGAAATTTGAAACTCTCGGGTCAATATTTCTTTAATATTCCCTCTATTTTCTAACTGTCCAAAGTCGTTTATAATAATTAGGGAAAGGGTTGAATTTGGACAGGAAACCTAAATATTAAAATCTTTTCTAAATTTTTACGATCCTGAAAGTTAATATTTACTGATATTTTCCAATAAATTTTTTCGTTCCGTCAAAATTTGGAAAAATAGCCAATATGGCTGTCTAGAAAGAACACGAAACCTCTACACCTAATATTTTCTCAGTGTTTTTTTTTACTTTTTATACAATTTTTTTTAAAAATTAAATATTGATGAGTTTTTTATTTTTATAGAATGAATTATAAAAAAAATAATATTGGTTGATTGGTTTTTGCAATATCAGAACTCAGAACCATATCAGTTTTACTTTTAAACAATTCAATAAATATGAAAACTTTAAAAATTAAATATTGATGAGTTTTTTTTATTTTTTTAGAATGAATTATAAAAAAATAATATTGGTTGATTGGTTTTTGCGATATCAGAACCATATCAGTTTTACTTGTAAACAATTCAATAAATATGAAAACTTAGATATAAAATTTGTATAATAGATAAGACTTTTAAATAATTTATTCTCCCCTTTCTTTATTCCAAAAATCTCGATTTTTCTTTCATTGTCATATCCTAGTATTTATTATGTGTATTTGTATTGTCGTGTGAGTATGTGAGAGGGTTGTAAAGGATAGATAAATTACCACCCCCCCCCCTCTCCCTCACATAGCTGTTAAGACTTAAGATTTTTTGTTTCAGGCTTTCAGCGTATCTACTCTATAATAATCCACCTTCCAAAGATCCAACACCCTACATTCTCCAACCCTCCACCCTGCTTACTGTCTTCTACATTTCAACTCAACCATATATCAAACTTGCTAATATCATAAAGTGAAAGAAAAGTTAAAAAATAAACCACCAATAACCATTAAATAATGTATTAATCATTCTAACTCAAGTAATATGTACTAATTTATTATTTAACCTAACATACTAACAAAACAATAATCATAACTTTTTTTACTTTAATGAAATAAATAATCTAAATAAATAAATAAACTATGTTGACTTAAATAAAATGAAAATAAATATTTTTATTTTATTTGGATTGGAGTTAGTTTTGTAAATTGTAACGTTTTGTCCTTGTTCTCTAAGGTCTCATATTTCCTGTATCATGAGTTGACCCTTAGCTTTATGCGGTCATAAATGTTCCCCCCCCCCAAAAAAAAAAAACGCTTTTATCAATATACCTTGTATATTGGGGAATATTAACAAGGATTAAAACATCCATAAAAACTAGTACTGAAACTTTATGACAAACGGATACAGGAAGCAAATGCCTACATTACCAGAAATGAAAAAAGCTATCCGCTTTCTTACGGAGATTGACCAGCCCTAATTATAAAAAAGCTATTGTTCTGTAAGATTAAAACGATTTCTGAAACTGTATAACAAACGGATAATAACACTTAAATAGTTCAGAATAGTCGACAAATAGTCGACGGACAAACTGACCCTAATTATAGAAAATTATTGTTCTGTATGAAGATCTCATATTTCTCATGTGAGTTCAGTTAAGTTGACCCTTCCAGTTTCCCTTCCTTAATCAGGTGACATAAATTTTTCCTCCCCGCCCCCCCCCCCCCCAAAAAAAAAATATTGTACAGCGATTAAGCGAAGATATGTTAATTTTATTTACCATAAAAACGAGATTCAGATTTCAATTTGAGATCCTTGGTAGAGAGATATTAACAGACATCCTATTATTTTATTTTTTGGTTTTCAATGATAACTATGACATATATAGAGTAGACAGAACAGAAAAAGAGTAGTTTTTATTGCAAATCAAATATAATTTTTTTCATTTGTTTTTTATCCGTGGAGATTATTAACAGACATCCTATTATTTTATTCTTTGGTTTTCAATGATAACTATGATATATAGACAGAACAGAAATGTACAATCGTTTGATTATTAAAACCAGTTTTTTTAGCCCCGAGGAGCCGTTTAACTATGAAAGAAATAGCTATCTGTCTTAAAGAACGAACGAATTAAAAAGTAAAAACTTTGTATATTTGTTTTATTCAAAAAGAGTAGGTTTTATTGCAATTAGAGTCTTCCAACTAATTCACTTACAATTTTGCTTCATATCCGTGTCATGTTATTTAGTTGACCCTTTTTAAAAAATTTAAATTTCCCTTCCTTGCGAAAGAATGTTTTTAAAACTTAAAACATATGAAATGATATTATCAGATATTATCATCAATCTATAATATAATTGGCCAAAAAGCCTTCATAAAGTGTTATAAAGAGAATATAGTATCACTGAAGATATCTATATTCCAACTTTCAATATGTAACTTTGAAGCAATTTTGTTTGTTTTCTACATTACCGAATACTTTGTGAAATCAATTCGTCTCAAATGTAACTTTTCTTAAAAATAGGTTTCTAAAACTTGAAATATAATTTTTAACTTTTCTTACCAATGAATGATGAAAGTATAAATTTAAGAACAATTTGAAATATTTACCCTCTAACGGCTAATTTATTTACTATAATTTCATCGTATTAAATCCAAATTTAATCTTGTTTCTCCCCCCCCCCCCCATCCCAATTATTACCATACCATTACCAGGTTGGTTACGATATTATATATTTGTTTTTTATCCGTGGACCGTGGGACATGAAAGATTAAGCATCAAATCCTCCCCTCCTCCTCAAAGGGGAAATTAGCAGAATTCTTACATGTCTACCTAATAAAACATACATAAGTAGCGAAGCTCTAAAATTATGAATAATAAATAGACCATTTGGAACAATGTATGGTTGTCTTTTGAAGCATTAAGCTAATAGAAAAACGTTAAAACTTAAACAATTGAATTTACAATTACATAATCCTAAATTTGCCTAAACTTAAAATTGTTTATTTCTTATCAGTTCAGCATTTTGATTATTATTATTGTCAACTGTCCTATCCCCTCCTAATATTTATGTTTTTCCCCCTTTTTTTTGGGGGGGGGGGGGAGCTAAACAGATATCCTATTACCTCCTAATATTTATTACATACAACACCAACCCCAATTTTAGGGGGTTACATGGAGAAAATGTTAAAAATTATGAGATTTTTACAAATTACACCTCTAAATATATAAAGATAGAATATAGATTATTATTATTGTCCACTGTCCTATCCCCTCCTAATATTTATGTTTTTCCCCCTTTTTTTTTGGGGGGGGGGGAGCGCGCATTACCACTCCGCCCATATTCATAATGAGCGGTGAAAATGGACAAAAAAATTGTAAAATACGTGATAAAACATTTATAACAATCTTTTTCTATATATAACAATATAGTGTATTTCCGTAAAAAGACTCGGACGGAGGGACGTATGGACATACCTTAATTATAGAGTAACAAGGATTCTTATAATTTCATTTTCACTATGTTTATATATATGAGAGGGGGGGGGGGGGGTCACGATTAATTTTTAACTTGGGGAGTGGGTAAGATTATAATTTATTATACTAGTGTAGTCTCACCCCTCCCCTATTTGAAGGTTGACCGTTACAACTTACGATACAAATATTGACCCCTCCCCCCCCCCCCCAAGAAATAAGTTAACAATTCAAAACATATGGAAAATAGGAATTAGCGAAGCTTTTCTATAATTTGTGTTGGTTATAAATGTCAGTTAGTATTACTATTTTATATAATTTATAGACAGAATACTTACTTATAATTATACTTATGCATTTATGTTAATGTTCCCCCCCCCCCCCCCAAGAAACAAAACAAAACAAAACATATGGAAAATTCAAAATACTAGGAATTAGCGAAGCTTTTCTATAATTTGTGTTGGTTATAGACGTCAGTATGTTAGTATTTATATAATTTATAGACAGAATACTTACTTATAATTTTGATTATACTAATGCATTTATGTTAATGTTTTGCTTTAATGGATATTGTCATCCTTGTTAAAAATATTTCACACATCCCATTCCCAACACTTCAAGTTCATATTTGAAGATATCTAGAATATTATAAATCTTAATAATTTCTTGGAAACCAACAACAAAGAAAAATTTGTAGGGGGTAATGATTCCTTGAAATTTCATTTGCTTACAGACCTTTGAAGTGACAACATTTGAACATTTGTTTTATTTTTGCTATCGTTATTATGGCGGAACAAGGACAGAGAGTCAGAGTTGGGCGCAGGCGCAAGCCGGTGATGATGGATGACTTGGTTCCTCACTTCCCCCGTACTCTTACCTGCACAGATCCAGAACCAAGTTTATACCCCGACCTGATGCCTGGATGGTACGCCCATTATCAGGTCCTACACAGATATTTTAAAGATATATCTAACCTGCTTTACAGGTCGGGGTTTCAGAGTGTTCGTAATATGGAGGCGCTCAGACTATTTAGTGAAGGAATTGGTATATACCAATTCCTTCACCAAGCCCTTCCATCTTCTCAGCGTACACGCGAAGAAAATGAACTTGTTCTGCAGCAACTGGAAGCCAAATGCAACGGTTACCGTGACGACGTTATCCAGTCGTTAGCTGTCTATGACCGTGCGATTAATTTAGATGGCACAGTAGATCTATCATCAGATGAAGACGAATATCCCGATATCTCCGGCGATGTAAATCCATCTTCCGATGATGACGATATTGACGCCATCCTGGAAGTTCTGGAACACGAAGGTGGCGCGAGCGAAGGTGAAGGTGATGACTCTGATGAGTCTGTGATCATTATCGATTGATCATTGATGTTGCGTTGAGTTGAGATCGCATTCCTGTGAATATTTAGTTAGATTCCACATAAATAACTTGACATATATATGCTATAATAATAAAACTATGAAAAATAATTTTCTTATTTTTATTTAATTTAATTTGTAATTGCGATGCTGCTCTATAATTTGAATTATAATTGAAGAAGTAAGCTCTGTTTGTCTGTAGCTAAGGATCTCGCTAACCACTGAACCTATATGGTTCTCCTTTACAGTACAGCTTCGTATAGGTCCTTAGATGGTTTTAGGCTAGAGAGACGTTTGATATAGTTAAAGTTTAGTTAGGTCGTTAATTAATATATGTTTACGAAATACTTATGTTTCTGCCGTGATTATTTGTGTACTTATTTTAACTTTGAAGACATAAATTTAAAATTATCAATAGCTATAGTATTAACTTTAACAAACAAAAACATTTAAAGTGCCACTAGAGGCCTCTAGGGGCGTAGCCGCTAGTAAACTTATAAAGAAGTAAGCTCTGTTTGTCTGTAGCTAAGGATCTCGCTAACCACTGAACCTATATGGTTCTCCTTTACAGTACAGCTTCGTATAGGTCCTTAGATGGTTTTAGGCTAGAGAGACGTTTGATATAGTTAAAGTTTAGTTAGGTCATTAATTAATATATGTTTACGAAATACTTATGTTTCTGCCGTGATTATTTGTGTACTTATTTTAACTTTGAAGACATAAATTTAAAATTATCAATAGCTATAGTATTTCTTGCATCGTTAAACGGCACGTCAGGGCTACAAAAACTGGTTTTAATCTTATGAAATTAAATTAAAGACTTGGTTAATAATTGTATTATAAACTTATAAAGAAGTAAGCTCTGTTTGTCTGTAGCTAAGGATCTCGCTAACCACTGAACCTATATGGTTCTCCTTTACAGTACAGCTTCGTATAGGTCCTTAGATGGTTTTAGGCTAGAGAGACGTTTGATATAGTTAAAGTTTAGTTAGGTCGTTAATTAATATATGTTTACGAAATACTTATGTTTCTGCCGTGATTATTTGTGTACTTATTTTAACTTTGAAGACATAAATTTAAAATTATCAATAGCTATAGTATTTCTTGCATCGTTAAACGGCACGTCAGGGCTACAAAAACTGGTTTTAATCTTATGAAATTAAATTAAAGACTTGGTTAATAATTGTATTATAAACTTATAAAGAAGTAAGCTCTGTTTGTCTGTAGCTAAGGATCTCGCTAACCACTGAACCTATATGGTTCTCCTTTACAGTACAGCTTCGTATAGGTCCTTAGATGGTTTTAGGCTATTTTTCTGCCCTTTCATATCCCTTCGAATATAGAGCCTCTAAATGCTAGGGGCGCAGCCGTTTGTATCCAAGGAAGAGAGACGTTTGATATAGTTATTTGATATACTTAGGTAGGTAGGTAGGTAGGTTCGAATATAGAGCCTCTAAATGCTAGGGGCGCAGCCGTTTGTATCCAAGGAAGAGAGACGTTTGATATAGTTATTTGATATACTTAGGTAGGTTAGGTAAGCGTTCCACGTATTTAAAATTATCAATAGCTATTTCTTGCATCGTTAACGAATAAAAGCTAACTATCTCGGACGAAAAATCAACATGTTTAAAATGGACGTACGGACATTCTGGTAATGATTATAGAGTTGCTACGCTTTCTAAATCGGACGGACCGACCATAAGAATGAATAAAAAAGTGTATTATTTCGAGTTTCTTATCACATTTATTTTTATCACGAATATGAATATGAAATGAATGAAATACAAAATGAAAATGAAACAATGAAATTGAAAAACGAAAAAAAAACAGACAGACAGACAGACAGACAGACATATTTACATTTAGAAATATAAAGTAGATTTGCTACTAAAAAATGAAAATGAAACAATGAAATTGAAAAAAAAATTAAATGAAAATGAAAAAATTAAAACTAAAGAAAAGGGGTAGTTTCACGAAATGCATTTGAACTTAATTTAGTGAACCGCATATTTTATCCTGGTTAAATGGGTAAACTACATTTATATGGCATATATTTGAAATGAATTCAATTTTCTACCACGTAGTTTTTAAAATATCAAGACCTTAAAATTGTCTTTTTTGTGATATATGCAATTTAAAAAGACGATTTTCAAGTCTTGACATTTTAAAAACTATGTGGTAGTAAATTGAAATTTTTTCAAATATATGCCATATAAATGTAGTTTAACCATTTAACCAGGATAAAATATGCGGTTCACTAAATTAAGTTTAAATGCATTTCGTGAAACTACCCCTTTAAAAAATCTGCAAATTTAGTAAATAAAGTATAAATATATCAAAAATAGTATATACAAAATTTGAAAATACAAAATAGATTTTTACAATTTTTATCCCCCCCCCCCACCAATAAAAATAACCGCGGGCGCTCGGCCCCCTAGCCATATAACCTAACCTAGCCTAACCTAATCCAGTCATTTAGTCGGGGGGGGGGGGGGGGGAGGGGGGTATAAATTTGAGAAAAGCCTAACCTAATCCAGTCATTTAGTCGGGGGGGGGGGGGGGGGGGATAACACCACAAAATAGAAAAATAGTTAAATAGTATATACAAATTGAAATATAGTCGGGGGGGGGGGGGGGGGGGGGGATAACACCACAAAATAGAAAAATAGTTAAATAGTATATACAAATTGAAATAATATTGCAAAATTAACAATAATCAATTTGAATTCTATTATGAAATAATATTACAAAATTATAAATATTAATTTAAATAGAATTCAAATTGATTATTGTTGATATTGACTGTGGCGTGCGCACCTATAGTTAAATTAAAAATAGCCGGTACGACACGCTCACGACGAGGGGGCTGTTGGGGGGGCTGTTGGGGGGGCTGTTGGGGGGGCTGTTGGGGGGGCTGTTGGGGGGGGTTTGGAATGGGGTCTGGTTGTTGTGGGGGGTCCGGCTGTTGTTGAGGGGGGGGCGGGGGCTGTGGTGCTTGATGGGGAGCCGGGCCCGGAGCAACACCAACATTGTTATGGTTCCCCATCTGCTGGACAACCTGTTGAGCATGACCTTAATAAATTAAATCAAAATTAAAATTAAAATCTCTCAGGAGGGTGGTCGATAGATCGATGTACATCCCCAGTGATTTTCCCTTCTGTAGATTACAATTAGTTCCATAAAAGCCAAAAAAAATACATTTTAATTAAAGAGCCAAAAAAAATACATTTTCATTAAAGATCCAGCTTAGATTTTTTGACGCATTTTTTTGGAGCTTCTCTTTTATGCATGTTTTCATCCTTGTTTTATAATAATCATGTAAGCAATTCTGTATGATATTTACTATTAATTTAAATGGTTAATTTTTCAAAATCATAAAATATCTCAACGCAATCAGATTAAATTCATTCCAAAAGGTGAATTTATTATTTCAAAGTAAGGTTACTGGACAAACGCAGGAGTCCCAATTATATATAATACCTTGTCCTCTTGGAGCATTACGGCGTCCATGGCCTCGACGATGCCCATCAGGCTGGGGTTCAACAGGAACGGCAGCCACACCTTAATGAATTAAATCTTATTTATTATTTCAAAGTAAGGGGACTGGACAAACGCAGGAGTCCCAAACGTCGGAGTGGACAAACGCAGGAGTGTTAAATTAAAATATTAATTTTAAGTATTTCTGTACAGGTTAGGTTAGGTTAATATGTACAAGATATATAAGACTTGGAATAGGTAATAATAAAAATATGATTATATATAATACCTTGTCCTCTTGGTTGAACAACCCGTCCATGGCCATCATCAACAGCAACAGGAGGAACAGCTGCCACACCTTAATAAATTAAATCTTATTTATTATTTCAAAGTCCCAAACGTCGGAGTGGACAAACGCAGGAGTCCCAAACGTCGGAGTGGACAAACGCAGGAGTCCCAAACGTCGGAGTGGACAAACGCAGGAGTGTTAAAGTATTACAACAGCCACACCTTAATGAATTAAATCTTATACACTAAATAAATTTATTAACTTAGTCCTATAGTTTATACAAACGGACAGTTTAACTTTAAAAAAGTTTAAACTTTACTACAGTAATATAATTAAACTAAAGAGTAGCTATACTTAAAACAACGATGACAACATCCATAAAAGCGAAGCACTGAAACGGTAGGACAAACGGACATTAACACTTGTATAGTGTCTGAAGTGAATAATTTAAATATAAAGTATAAGAGTCGAAGCAAAATTGTAAGTAAATTTATTGGAAAACTGCTTCATACAGGATAACCGATAATGTTTATGGTTATACTTACATTTCTAGGACTTAATTATAGAGTTGCTTGCTTCGCTTATAATATTATTCTTTGTTGTCCAAGGAATCAATATACCAAAAACCAGATCAAACGGATAATTAGATCACATAAAATTTTGTTGTTATAAAAGTAGAAAAATCAACATGTTTAAAAGGGATTTACGGACATTCTGGTAATGATTATAGAGTTGCTTTGCTTTCTAAATCGTACGTAACTACATCATGCAAAGTTTGAAAGCGATAGGACAATTCTAACATGCCTAAAATTAACGAATAAAAGCTAACTATCTCGGACGAAAAATCAACATGTTTAAAATGGACGTACGGACATTCTGGTAATGATTATAGAGTTGCTACGCTTTCTAAATCGGACGGACCGACCATAATTATAGAAAAGCTTCGCTTTTAAAAAGGTAAATTAAAAGGTCAAAAGGAGAACCCGATCGGTTCATCGGTTAGCGAGATCCTTTAGTATAAAGATTATTTATTCATTATATTACACTTGGAATAACTAAAAATAAATAGAATTCAATATATATTATACCTGGGTCAAGTCGTTGACGTCGTTCAAGTATTCGCTGGCTCCTTCGTTTCGTGCTGCTGGGTCTAGATTTCATTATTCGGATATTTATACTGAAATAAATTATTAAGGTAATAAATAATAATTTAATAATTAGTATTTTTCATAATGCAAATGCAGATATAATTAATTTCAATTTCAATTCAATTTCAAAACGTTCACAATATAAGTATAAAAACACTGCAAAATCAAATATTAAAAAATAATTAACTTTATAAGTTTATTTCATGCGTATATAAAAACTAATTACGCATTTAAAAGAAAGAGAAAGGCGGTCAAAAGGTAGAGAAAGCCATTAAAATAAAGGGGTTGTATGCAAAAATGTAATTTCCTCATATAAAGATTATTTATTCATTATATTACACTTGGAATAACTAAAAATAAATAGAATTCAATATATATTATACCTGGGTCAAGTCGTTGACGTCGTTCAAGTATTCGCTGGCTCCTTCGTTTCGTGCTGCTGGGTCTAGATTTCATTATTCGGATATTTATACTGAAATAAATTATTAAGGTAATAAATAATAATTTAATAATTAGTATTTTTCATAATGCAAATGCAGATATAATTAATTTCAATTTCAATTCAATTTCAAAACGTTCACAATATAAGTATAAAAACACTGCAAAATCAAATATTAAAAAATAATTAACTTTATAAGTTTATTTTATGCGTATATAAAAACTAATTACGCATTTAAAAGAAAGAGAAAGGCGGTCAAAAGGTAGAGAAAGCCATTAAAATAAAGGGGTTGTATGCAAAAATGTAATTTCCTCATTACCTTCCGATAAGCCGCTGAAATTTATTTTGCCTTTTCTCGGCAGTTTTCGGCGGTTGCGCCGCCGTTTCTTCTCCCCTTAGTATCCAAGTAACTTGAAGTTGGCTGGCCCATCTCTCGTTCGTCGCCAACCTACAATTTAACTTTAAATTACAAATTTGTAAAATGTAAATTATCTTTATAAACCAACCTAATGCCGTAAAATCAATCTTCGAATAAACCAACCTAATGCCGTAAAATCAATCTTCGATATTTATTATTTAGAAAATGTTAAGATTTTTAATTTGTTAATACTAATAGTCTAATAGCATGAAAAAATTTTATCTTTACATACCCTTTAAAATAAGTGGCATCCGCATTTAGAGCCTAGAGGTCAATATCATCAAACATATATGGGTGGGGGAAAAGGGTTTTACATGTAAGTAACACCTTTATAGTCCCCCCCCCCCAAAAAAGGGAAGGGCAATGGGCTGTTTATTTTACACTAGTCTCCCCCCCCTCCCCTATTTAAGAAGGGTTGCTATATGAAAAGAAAGGGTTGAACTTGATTTTGAATATAACCCCCCCCCCCCCCAAAAAAAAATACAAAGAATAATCCCTTTATTTATTTAAATTTTCCTTTATAAAAATTTTCCATAATATATATATGACACCTTTATTATAACCCCCCCCCCAAAAAAAAAAATACAAAGAATAATCCCTTTATTTATTTAAATTTTCCTTTATAAAAATTTTCCACTAATGCTGGGTGACGGGAGAGAGTTTTTTTAACTTTTAAGAAAGGTTTATATATATGACACCTTTATAAATTATAACCTTATATTATAATGGCCGATAAATTGATGTACACTCCCAATGATGATGCACAAAATTACCCCTTTTGTAAATAACAATTAATAGTTGAAACGTTTTTACTTTTTACACTCAACTTAATGAAGCAACCAAGTCCCAAAATTCCCCAAAATTGTTGAGCAAACCAAAAAGAAAACGTTGGTATAAAACTTTGTTTTTAAAAGATATGAAATGATACAGATATTCATCATATCATTATCATCAATCTATTCTATAATTGGCCAAAAAGCCTTCATAAAGTGACAGCAAGCTGACAATAAAAATGGTAATCCTTGAATGTTATGTAACTTCCAATATGTAACTATGAAGCAATTTTGTTTGTCTACATTACCGAATACTTTTTTAATTCTATCCATCTCAAATGTAACTTTTCTTAAAAATAGGTTTCTAAAACTTGAAATATAATTTTTAACTTTTCTTACCAATGAATGATGAAACTTAAGTATAAATTGAAAAACAATTTGAAATATCCAGCCTCTAACGGCTAATTTATTTACTAAAATTTCATCGTATTAAATCCAAATTAAATCTTGTTGGTTCCCCCCCCCCCCTCCTCCTAACCATTACGTTATGATGGGTGGAGAAAAAAAGATTACATATAATTATATTCAAATAAGAAGTGTTGAAAAAGGGGGGTGGGGCAGGTTTCAAATAATCTTTAATCTTTTAATCTTTAATCTTTTACGGAGGGTAAATTAAGTGTTAAATTACCCCTTCTGCAGATTAAGCATCAAATCCTCCCCCCTCCTCAAGGGGAAATTAGGAGAATTCTTAGTCTTACATGTCATATAAATATTTTCCAACACATCCCATGATTTCCCTCGTACTTCGTAGTAATTGGATACGGATTATAGTTATACCCCCCCCCCCCACACTTTCTTTTATGTGTGTTTATTTTATCCCTTACTATTCCAAAAAATAAAATTATGGGTGGAGTTACTGTTAAGTTGTTAACCCTTTTCTTCCCCCAATCATCCAATGTAAGCGGTAACCTGGCCATTTTCACCACCTTAGGCTTAAAGTCATAAAGTCATAATTAATATTAATCTTTTTATTTTAGTTTTAGTTCAGTTACAACATCGTTAGAGAATGGCTGAGCCTGACTCTAATAAAGTTATAGGTGACGATGATGACAACATGTCCGATGTTTCGGATGTTATTAATATTGACAGTGAGGTTGTCCAAGCTATGCCTGACTCTTCAGTTACGCGTAGTTTGCGTGAACGTAAGACTAAGATCGACGATGCAAGCATATCCGATTTTTTGGATGAGGTTGACCTTGATATGTTGGAGGAAAAGGAGGGTTTGGGGTCCCCCCAAAAAAAAATAACCCCCAGTGATAACATTAGGTAATAATAATATTTTCATTTTATATTTAATAATGTTATAAAAAAACTAAAAGGGGTAGTTTCACGAAGTGCATCTACCCATGCTAAAAAAATTATAGAAATGGGATTTTTACAGTAACTTTTTATTTATTAAGCTCAAATGCATTTCGTGAAACTACCCCTTATAAAATTAGTGGGTTTCGTCGTATTTTTACTTTTTATTTACTATTAAGCTCAAATGCATACCCCTAATAAAATTATAATAAATGGGATTATGAAAAGTAGTGGGTTCCTTTGTATTTTTACAGTAACTTTTTATCTTAGGGTAGGTAAATGTTATTTATTTATTTAATTTTCAGTTGCACTCCAGGGTCGGTAATGTTGGAGGAAAAGGAGGGGTTGGGGACCCCCACAAAAAAAATAACCCCCATTGATAACATTAGGTAATAATAATATTTTCATTTTATATTTAATAATGTTATAAAAAAACTAAAAGGGGTAGTTTCACGAAGTGCATCTACCCATGCTAAAAAAAGTATAGAAATGGGATTTTTACAGTAACTTTTTATTTATTAAGCTCAAATGCATTTCGTGAAACTACCCCTTATAAAATTAGTGGGTTTCGTCGTATTTTTACTTTTTATTTACTATTAAGCTCAAATGCATACCCCTAATAAAATTATAATAAATGGGATTATGAAAAGTAGTGGGTTCCTTTGTATTTTTACAGTAACTTTTTATCTTAGGGTAGGTAAATGTTAAAAAAATATCCTTACTTACTTTTGGTCAGGTTAGGTTGGGTCGCATTGAGTAATCCATCCTCCGGGGCGAATTCCTTCCATGTTCAGCAACTCTCGGTGCTCTACACACCAAGAGAGGCCATTTTTTTTTAGAATATAATCCCAAATTTGGTAAATTTGGTGGGTTCTAAAAAGAACCAGAGAAATTGAAAATTTATTTATTTATTTAATTTCAGTTGCACTCCAGTGGCTTCAAAAATAGCTGATCCACAACGGAAGCGCATAATAACAAAGTTGTGTTCACCTCCAAGGGTCAAGAAAAGAAGAAAAGAGTCTTCTCCCCAATCGAGGTAAAAAAAACAAGTAGCCAAATAATTTTTTTTTTTATTTTGTCCAGAGGGCAAGGGAAAAATAATATTAATTAATAATTAAAATAATAGGCTATTTTTTTAAGGTCAAAACCTGCAAGCCCAGAACCTGAAAATCCAACTTCACCCCCCAAACCTTCTCCCCAATCGAGGTAAAAAAAACAAGTAGCCAAATAATTTTTATATTTTGTCCAGAGGGCAAGGGAAAAATAATATTAATTAATAATTAAAATAATAGGCTATTTTTTTAAGGTCAAAACCTGCAAGCCCAGAACCTGAAAATCCAACTTCACCCCCCAAACCTTCTCCCCAATCGAGGTAAAAAAAACAAGTAGCCAAATAATTTTTATATTTTGTCCAGAGGGCAAGGGAAAAATAATATTAATTAATTAATTAATTATTTTAAGGTCAAAACCAGCAAGCCCACAACCAGCTTCACAAACAACACCAGATACATCACCAATGCGCCCACTCAACGTAACGCCGCCGCCGTCTCCATCACCTACAAGTACAACAGCCACACCTAAAGCCGCAGCCACACCTACAACACCAGCTGGAGACACACCTTCTTCAGCACAGTCATCCCCAGCTGGAGAAAAGCCAAAAGGGAGAGGTGGCCGTAAAGCAGGATCCAAGAATAAACCCAAGATGAACAGTGACAGTACGGAACATATGTTCATCAAAGGTAAGCTTAAATTAGTATAATTAATATCAATAACATAGGTAGTAACATTAAAAATTTAATTGACAGGATGTCTATTTGTCTGTACTTAAATAAAATACATTATATTATATTTATAATTAATAACCATACAATCTCAACCGTAAATACATAAATTTCTAGAATACTAGTTTGTTTTACTTTACCTATATATTAAATTAACTGTTCTATTGATTACCTAGACTGCGTGGGTACAGTACAAGGGGACACACACTCGCTCTATGACCGCCTTGATGGGAAGAGGATAACATATAGTAATGGTGATAAGGTACAAACATAAATACTAAAAATAATAATAAAATGTAGAGGGGGGGGGGGGGCAATTCTTGATGGGAAGAGGATAACATATAGTAATGGTGATAAGGTACAAACATAAATACTAAAAATAATAATAAAATGTAGAGGGGGGGGGGGGGGGCAAAAGTGACACTTTTTGAAAGCAAAACTAAAAGTCAAGAAAGGAACACAACTAAAAAAAGAGTTACAGGTGTGAGATTATTAAATAAAATGTTTAATAAAATTAAAATTACTTCAGGTTTATGTCTACTTGGTTAAAGTGCTTGAAGATCATGCTTACATGATCCCCAACTACCCTGGAAAGGGTAAGCATAAGACCCCGTGGGGGCGGGGGTGCAAATACTGTCACTTCAATACCTGGGATGGCACATACCACGTGAAAGAATACCCCACAGATGGAAAAGCAAGAGAGAAATTTATACTGCAAGAAACTAACCTTGTTAGGTAATAATATTAAGTTGACATAAAATAACATGATGTATTAACGCAACGTGCCGGAGCCGTATAATTTTGATGCGGCTCCGGCTCCGGGGAGCCGTATTTGGAAATACGGCTCCCGGCTCCGGCTCCAGCTCCGGCTCCTACCTTAAAATTAATATATCAATTTTTTTTCATTATTGAATTTGATAAAATAAGATAAATAATATAAAATATTTTGCTTTTATTTGATTAAAGCTATATAAAAGTAGAAGGATGTGTGTCTATTTGTTAAGTAACAATAGTTTTTCAGTTTATTATATGGAAATAGACCGTTGCCAAATTATAATATTACTTTAAAAAATCATTTTTACCTAGTCCGGAGCCGTTTTTAACAAAAAATACGGCTCCGGATCCGGCTCCACAAAAAATGTTGCTGCTCCCGGCTCCCGGCTCCAGAACACTGGTATTAAGTATTCATAAACATTGATTAAAAATATATACTGACGAACAAGGTGAATTATAGAGTAGCTTTGCTAAAAAAAATAATATTAATTGCTTACCTGTTTAGGAGGTTTACCCATCACTGGATCAATGACCACAGAGATGTTTACCGAGAGTATAGGAAGGGAGTGAACCTGGCCAGCTTTCAGAGGAAGTTTCAACAGGCCCAGGCAGATGCTGAAGTTATCCATGAAGTCAAAACATACGTCACTGCCCTAGAAGCGCTGCGCCACATAACAGGAAAACTGGTTAATAATGAAAGTTTCCTTCGCTTTAAGGTAAATGTATGTTTAATATTTTTGATCATATTTGCTGTTATCTAATGTCTCATACCTATATTTTTTTAAACAAAATTAATTGAAAATGATTGCTAAAATCGAAATATATCTTCATGTCAGTTAGAATAGTGTATTTTTTAAAAATAGGTTGAAAAACATACTAACTTTAAAAAATTCGCTTTAAGGATAAGGATGCCAATGCCTTTGACCATCTCATCGCCAAGCAGGTCGGTTTACTTGAGAAAGGCAAGAAGCAGGATGCACCCACCAGCAAACAGCTTCATAACTGGCTGCAGGGGCAGCACAAGTATTACATGGAATCCTTCAAGAAGATTTTAGAAAATAAAGGTATTAATAACTATTAACTATTAAGTATTATAATTTATAAACTAAAACATTACTAAATAATTTCAAAATCTGAAAGAAATAACAAATAATTAATTTAAATTATCTTTACTTCCGCGGGTGTGTACATTGCCGAAATCGAAGGAAAGGTGCACACCTGCGGAAAAAATGTTAATATTTAATTATTTTAAATAACAAATAATTATAATCAATATTATCTTTGTTTCCGCAGGTTTGCACCTTTCCTTCGACTTCGGCAATGTTCACCACACCGACTTCATTGCAGGTAACCTAAATAAAATAAATAAACTATTATTATTTATTAATGCAATTACAACTGCAGCAGCTACATAACCTGAATTAAATAAAGTAAAGTAAACTATTATGAATGAATAATATAAAATAATTACTAATTTTTCAGTAACTGCAAACTATACCGATGCAGACGGTCCCAAAGAATTGTTGCTCGCCTGTGAACAGGTATAAGTTTAAAATTAATTCTTAGAAATTTAGAATGACCACAAATACCTAAATGATAATTTGATTAATTACTTATGTTTAGATGCCTAAACCCGATGCTTCCGGCCGCAGCATCTACGAATATTTCGAAGAACTGTTGAAAAGGTTTGGGCTTGAGCATTATCAACTTCTCAGCTCCACATCCGACTCGGCTGCCAACTGTGTAAAGGTAATGAAAAATTATAAATTATAATTATAAAATCATAACTATTTAATAGTTTTTTCTCGCATCGTATTTTAAATGGCTTTCCGCGGATGTAAAATGTACAATTGTAAGATAAAACCAGTTTTTTTAGATGAATATTTGAATGAATACGAGAATTAATATTCTAAAACAATACCATTAGAAAGTAAATCATTAATTTATTTTTCATTCTTTAGTCCGTCAAGATACTCAATGAAGAGCACGGGAAAACCCCCACAGAGTATACAAGTTTCATGAACCATGAGGATGAAGATGAGGAAGTCAGTGATGATGATGATGATAGTGATAAGGAAGACACACCTGAGGCTGATAGTGAAGATGAAATCCCGTTGGATATGGTTATAGAAAATTTAGATGAGGTTGAGGATGGTGTTGTAGAAGCCGAAGGTGAGGGTCAGGATGGAGGTGAAGAAACCCTGGCAGGAACAAGACAAGGCGATGGCGGCATATCAAGTGCGATTTTCTACAGGTCCATCGCCATCAAAGATCCACAACAAAGAGAGGGTAAGTAAAGTTAAATTAAATTCATTCCCAAAAAATTCAATGAATTACATTTAATGATTTACAGGGGTAGTTTCACGAAATGCATTTAACTAAATTATATTAATTTATTAAATTATTTCTTTTCAGCAATCACAAATTTCGGGAAACTAATGGAAGAGAACATCCAGAAAACAATGATATGTGATGAGCAAAAATGTGGACTAATAGTGGGAGGCGTTTGCCTCAACCACCAAGTGGAGTTGGCGTTGAAGCAGGCTGCCAAAGTTGTAAGTAAATTAATTAAATGATTAATAGAACCAACTAAATAACTTATACAGTAACTTAAAAAGTTAAATAATAAATTATACAAAAACGTGAAAATTAACAAATATTATATTTTTTTAGAAAGGGAAGGGGTACAACAGAACCATAATTAACCTGGCAAAGCTGGTCAGTAAAATTATGAATAACAAGAAGCTGCGTCGCATTTTGGTAGAGAGTGGACAACGTATGCTTACCAGATACGTGGAGACGAGATGGAGCTCCAGAATGAACATGATAAAGCGGTTCTTAGAGTTGTTTGACAACAAACAACTACTTCAGAAGGTGAAAAAATCCGTGCAGGATCAGAAAGGTAAACCCAAAAAAGTTAATTATAATTTAAACAACAATTTAAAACTAACAAAATTACCAACTTAAATTTCTCTCTGTCCCTTAATTAAACAAAAGAGAAAGGTAACAAATAGAAGTTTATTAAAATTTAAACTAAATAAATTATTTCTTCTCTCGTTCCCTTAATTAAAAATTAGAACTGTATATATCAATAGAATTAATTTTTAATTTTTAATTTTTATTTTAGTCAACAAGAAGTTTGACAATCTGTGGCCAACACCTGACCAGGTTCTTGCCCTCAGAGAAGTCCTGCAAGTGTTGGAGTGTGTGGATACCATGCTGACAATTCCCGCACAAGCCCATGAGGCCACAATCGTCCAGATGTTCACCATGCTGGATACGGTGTTCTTTACCCTACGGACAAGTATGCCTGGCAACTTATTCGCTAGACGTGTATTCAAGTTCCTTCACCTGAGAGTTAACAAGATTGTCCGTACTAATGCAGGCTGGCAAGTCTGTCTCTACCTACACCCCCTGTCACGCAGTCATTTGGAAATGATTGCGAGTGGCACACAAAGCTTTACGGTGACACAGGATGAAGCAAAAACAATTTTACAACAAGCACCCAAAAATTGTAGGTTGTTGGGTGAACGGCTACACCGAATCTCACTGAGAGCCAACCTAAGTCCTGAAGAAAAGGCAGATGAAGAGGCCGACCTGCGTAGAGCTAATGCGGATGCCGACAATGAGGATTCCGAAGCTGACGAGTACGAATCTCCAGAAACTGCACCTCCCACAGGTAAAGATATACAATATTAATTAAAATAGATAATAATAATAACATTAGTTAAATAATTCAATTATCATTTTTATTAATTATATTTATGTATTACAGGCATGATGACACCCATCCAAAAGATGTTATGGAACAAACAACAAGAGTTCAAAGAAATTCAGGCTCAAGCAGCAGCCAAGAAGAAAAAGAAAGAACAACGTGACAAACAGAAGGATCCCCTGGACGTCATGAAGAAACACCTGAAAGCTGGGCTGAAGGATTGGAATAACATAGAAGAATCCAAGTTGCATGCCTTGACATACGGTTACCAACGTGAAGTCGCTAAGATAAAGGAGGAAATTGCGAAAGTCAAAAAATCTAAGTCCAAGGATTTCGATGTTGAAGAACGCCAGAAACTGTACAAACAAGGAGCAATGACCGCAAGCCACAGGATGCTTACTGCCAGGTATGAACATGTTGCAGAGAAGATATGTTATCCACCTGGACTTGTCAGTTTGATGACCAACTTCAACAACTTACCTGTTTCTAATGCGAGGTGTGAGAGAATTTTCTCACACCTCAAATTAGTTTACTCATCGAGGCGCTATAACCTAGAGAAAGACACCATCCACGCCATCATGTTCTTGAAGATGAACAAGCTAGTCCCCAAGAAGTCCCAAGCATTTTGGGATAGACAGGTAAAAGTTACCAAGAAGACAGCAACCAAGGAACTGGAAAAGTGAAATAATTTTTGTAAATATGTTTATCATATTAATTATGTTGGAAAGAAATAAAGTAGAAGTAAAAGTAAAACAAATAATTTAATGAAATAATTTTGTGTTTTTTAAATATCTGTATCATTACCATTATAAAATAAATGTTGTAATAAAACCCAAAAAACTGTTTATTGATATATTTATTTTTTTTGCAGTATTGTTATTTAATTTAACAAGGATGAATAATCAATAAGTAGCGAAGCCAAAAACATTACTCAAATCATACTTGTCTTGTGTCTTTATGCGTGGATGGTCTCTTGCTCGAGGTTCTAGAGTAAATAAGTTGGACATCAAATGAAAGTAAATACTAAATATCCAAAAATAAATTTGAATTTCAATTAAAGGGTGATGGAAAAAAATAAAAATGCGTACTTGCCGCTTCGCTTATATTATTGTACATTCAAACATCAGTAAACCAAAAATCAGACCAATCGGATAATTAGGTCACATAAAAATTTGTTGTTAAAATGTAAAAAAAATACGGACATTAATGTCAGAACTGAATTATCAGAATGCGAATATATAAGAGTCTAAGCAAAATTGTAAGTAAATTTGTTTAAAAACAGCTTGATAATCAGGTTTAATATGAGCGTACATTTAAAAACGAGTTTCAACGCAAAAAAACGCGGAGCCGAATCTAGAAATACGGCTGCGGATGTGTGTATATTTGGTAACATATGGTTTTTAAGTTTAATTTAAGGAAATAGACCGTTAAATCATATTATTACTGTAAAAACTCACTTTTAACTAATGTGGAGCCGAGCCGTTCTGAACGACGTAAAAAAATGCACGGAAATTCTTTTCGAACACAGGGATTCAATATTTTTAGGTAAGACTAAGACTTATCGATAAAACACACCCGATACTTTGTAATTTTGGAACGATATAAAAAAATAAAAAATAAACATAATTAAAAACAAAGTATGGAGCTTGCCGAATTATTCACAGTATAAAATCTGTGCGTTTAAAATTGAAATTACCAAAAGGCAAAATAAGAATAATTAAGTTATAACGAACAGACTTATCACTTTATATTTACAAATTATTACAAAATCCTTACCTTAATATACAGTAAATGATTATGTGTACTGCCTTCCGAAATAGAAAACATAGCCTATTATTTTGACGTGTATGTACTCTTATGACATTCACACAAAACAATAGACTACAATAATTTTTTTCGGACGACAGTACAGAATTAGATCTTCTTGTGTTGACACTTGACTTTGTTTCTTTCTTCTTTTTTTTATAACTATGCAAATAATATTTATCACTTTATTTTATTGTATTAATATAATTCCATTTGAAGTTTTCACATTGAATATTAAATTTTTTATTATTTTTCACTTTTCTTTGTATCTAACTAACGCGTAGTATGACGTGTCAATACACTCTGAAATTCAAATAAGGACTGAAGAACTATGTGTGTGTGCACGAGGTGCACGAGGTAGAAATGTACATGGGTAATTAGAAACTTCAATATAATTTATTTCGTTATATTTACATTTTTTAAAATAAGATTTTTTAATATGTTTTGACCACGGTAAATAATAAAAATTTGTTGGAGGAATTTTTGTGTATATATTTATCCCTGATATAACAGCATACACCGGAAACGGATGATATCAAATAACAGGGAATCTATAAATATATTGTTACAAATACAATTACAAACTATTATAAGTTAACTTTAATATATTTCATTATCGTTATATACTTTTTTTACGTAATGCAAAATTATCCTTTTTTAATATTAGGAAGAATTTTTATTTTACCCTGTAAAAAAAGCAATGAAAAAAGTAAGACGTCTAAAATGTCGTATTCTTAACAGGTAGACTTTTTGGAGTAAGGAAATTATGTCATCACATTAATTTCATAGAAAGAACCTAAAAGTCTAATATATCTAGTAAATTTTATTTCGGAATTGTTTAACGAACATACTTAATTTAAGATTGCGTGATTTATTTCGAAATAGAAATATAAAACGTAAAAATTTATTATTTTTCAAAATCTTCTATTTATTTACGAAGTACTTCGTAAATAAATATTAAGAAATTTGAATATTTAGAAAAATAGAAATAGGGATGTATTTTTGAACGAAGGGAGAGGGGAATAAATATCCTATTTTTGAAATAGAATTCTTGCACACGTATATAAATATTCCCCAATTTCAATATTTTCATATCTCTAAATTCCCTTCCAAATTTTCTCGAAATACGATACGTTTAGGGTTTAGAATAGTTAATATTTTAAATATCTAGTAGACACATCATTGAAAGAGCCTCTTCAAATCCTTCATAATTTTAAACATGCAATAACCAATGTGTAAATAAAACTTCATAACTTCAATTGTGCTTCATGTAAAAAAAGTACCATTTGTAATGGTACTAAAACTTTTAGTATATTTGATCTAAATAACTGATATATTTTTCTCGTATTTATTCGAATCCGGTGGATAGGAACCGGTTCTCATCCATACGAAAAAACTATGTCTAGCATCGTATTATATCTAGTTTTTTCTACGAATATAGAAATGTACAATCATAAGATTAAAACCAGTTTTTTTTAGCCCGTGCCTTCGGCATCTCGGGGCTAAAAAAACTAGTTTTAATCTTATAATTGTACATTCTATATCCGCGGAAAGCCGTTTATAATACAATACGAGAAATAACTATTACTAAATTCTTACATAATGAAAAAAATTAAATATTAGAATAAATGATAATAGTACTGATACTTTTTAAGCAACACATGAGTTAATTAATAGTTATTTCTCGCATCGTATTATAAACAGCTTACCGCAGATATAGCCCGTGCCTTCGGCACCTCGGGGCTAAAAAAACTGGTTTTAATCTTAAGATTGTACATTTTTATATTCGTAGAAAACTGGATATAATACGATGCTAGACATAGTTTTTTCGTATGGATGAGAACCGGTTCCTATCCACCGGATTCGAATGAATACGAGAATAGTTATTTCTCGTATCGTATTATAAACGGCTTTCCGCGGATATAGAATGTACAATTATAAGATTAAAACTAGTTTTAATCTTATGATTGTATATTTCTATATTCGTAGAAAACTGGATATAATACGATGCTAGACATAGTTTTTTCGTATGGATGAGAACCGGTTCCTATCCACCGGATTCGAATGAATACGAGAAAACAAGTTATTCAACATTTTCCACATAAAGGTTCTGCATTTCCTATGAAGTGTCTGACAAATGATTTTTTTAAAAGAGACTAAAAGGCAGGGATTTAAAGGGATAAATAAGGATAAATTTATGTACATCCCTAATGATGATACAAAAATGTACCCTTGAATCGTGTAGACACTCAACTTAAGTAACAAACAAATTAAAATTCAATAAAAGTCACTAAAGTTGTTGAGCCAACGAATAAGAAAACTTTATTACAAAACTTTGGGGGTCAGTGTAATAAACAGACCAATGTGCCCTCCCCCAATGTTAATTTGTTGAGGGGAATCATCTTTATGATCAAATCTTGAATTTGATGTCCTTATCCAGGATCCTGTATTCAATCAATTTAAGACAATTAGCATCGGTTTCTTTTCAAACTTTTAGATAATGTTTTTCTTCTTAAATTGTTTGTCTGACCGTCTTATTTGATGACCTCCGCTTTTAGGAAGGATGTCAACTGATGCTGTGAGTATTGGTGCAAAAAATATGACATAACAAAAAAATTAGCCAATGAGAGGCCACTATAAATTTTACCATTGGTCAATAACGGCCTCTCATTGGCTAATTTTTTTGTTACGTCATATTTTTTGCACCAATACTCACAGCATCATGTCAACTTTGTTTCATTAAATTTTGTAAAATATGTGGAAAATCATAAAAATTACAAGCAATTACACGAATATCAAATATATACATATACATTATACATATACGTTTGTGTGATGTTTATATCTATGTGAGAAACTTTATTTAAAACTTTTATGACGGATGACAGCTAATCTAATTCTAATGATCTGGAATTTATTTTAAAACAATGATGCATATCAACCAGGGAGGGAGGGAACATTGGACTGTTTAATATACTGGCCCCCAAAGTTTTATAGTAATGGTTTCGTATTCGTTGGCTCAAAAACTATCGGGACTTTTTATTGGTTTATTAAGTTGAGTGTCCAAATGTTTCAACCAAATTGTAATTTAAACATTGTGTAATTTTTTTTATAATTATTAGGGATGTCCATATGTTTATCGATCATTGTCTTATCCCTTCAGATCCTTGCATATTCACAGTTCGGCCCAGATAAATTAAATTTTGCAAGGAGCCCAATTAAAAAAAAATTAGGATATTGTTGCAATGAATCAAGTGTAAGGAGAGGTAGGAAATTGTTAAAATCTTACTTATATAAAGTAAGCTAAGACAATATTAAGATGCTGTGAGTATTGGTGCAAAAAATATGACGTAACAAAAATAATTAGCCAATGAGAGGCCGTTATTGACCAATGGTAAAATTTATAGTGGCCTCTCATTGGCTAATTTTTTTTGTTACGTCATATTTTATGCACCAATACTCACAGCATCCAATATTAAGATTGCAGATGTAATGAAACTATCAACTATTTAGGTAAAATTAATAAACTTGTATTAAAGTTGTTTTTAGTACTTGTGACGGGATCATAGCACTTCCAGCAAAAGTACAATAAATGTACCTTTGGCTTATGTTTTTTATGTCCCTATTGGCTTATTTCTTTATGTAAATAAAAGGAGCATGTCTTTCTCTGTTTAATACATTTCTACTATAAAATCTCCACAAAAACATTTTCTACAATATTTATCAGTCTTATCAATATTTCTTAAACACATTTTTATCAAAGGACTTAGAAAATTGATTATTTTGGAGAATAAAACTCATTTCATCCTAAAAAACATCAAATTGAAAGTGCCAAATGCCTAGACACTTTTTAACACCTTAGCTCTAAAAATCCCCGTAGTTGATTTATTATTGATTAGAACCAGGACTTAAGCTGTCTGATATAAGAACTAGAACCTACACACAAGCCATAAAAACAGAAGATCAAATAGAAGTAAAAGAACATTACAGCAATTATAAGGATAAATTAAGGATAAAAGACAGACAGATGGACATTATGAGATATGGAGTATAGCTGCTTGTGGTCATATAAATCTTCCCTCAAAATTTCATCAGTATATCTATATTAACTTTAAAAAAACCTATACATAATTTTCCAGAATTGTAACAATACACTAACGGACAAAGTGATTTACAGAGTAGATGTGGAATTTTCACTCCTCATTGATCAGGAGAATCTTTACTACAGAATTTATCTATAATGGTAGCAATCTAGAAAATTATTGTAGAGGGAATCTTTACAAATAATTTGGTACTACGTCAAACACTAGATACGTCAAACAGTAGATGCGACAAACGCTAGACAGACAAACAGTAGATACGTCAAACGCTAGACAGACAAACAATAGATGCGTCAAACACTAGACTACGACAAACAGTAGAATTTTCAAATTCGCGACAAACAGTAGAATTTTTGCGTTTGTCGTATCTATTGTTTGTCCCCTTCAGAAAAAATCTAGCGTTTGTCATATTCTAGTGTTTGTCGCATTCTAACGTTTGTCGTATCTAGCGTATGTCGTGTCTAGGGTTTGTCTGTCTACTGTTTGTCTGTCTAGCGTTTGTCGCATCTACTGTTTGACGTATCTAGGGTTTGACGTAGTACCAATAATTTCAGCCACATATTTTGATAGCAGCCGAGAAATCAAACATCAAACTTTGTAGACACACGGACATTTGAAATTATAGAGTTGCTTGGCTACTAAAAATACGACAAGATTATAGATTAATTTCAAATGCATGTAAGGTAGTGGGTCAAAGTGACTAAAAAATCGGCCATGTGACGTTATAAAAATGAGGGAGATGAGAGGAGAAGTGGGAAAGAAAACCCCTAAAAAAGAGATGGATAATCCCTCATTTTTATCACGTCACATGGCTGATTTTTGAGTCACTTTGTCCCACTACCATGTAAGAATTTAAAAAAGATTTTATACGAAAAATAAATGCTTCTTAATAATTGATTGAAATAAGTAATATATAGATATTACAGATAATTAATTACATATTTTGTATGTAATATGGCAAATATAAGGATACAAATTATATTTGTATTTATGGCACAGAGGGTTCTTTTACGGTTACGAGCGCGAAACCGACTTTTACAATGTCAAGTATTATCTGGAAACTGGCTGTGACTGCCGAGCATTAGTAATTTAAAATCAAATATTAATTTTTAAAAAGTATAATGCGTTCTTTTATATAACATGAATAGTGGCCAAGCCCCTAGAGGCATCTAGCGGCATTTAAGGTTAATTTTAGTTTTAAAACAAAAATCAAAAGTTTTTTTTAATGGGGGAAGGTTAACTTTTTTCTACGTGTGATTTCTCTTGGGATGGTGGTGGTACCCTCTCACAAAAGTGGAAGCATATCAGTTCAGCAGTTACCGAAATCCTTAGGTACAGACAGACACACAGAGATCCTGTTACTTAATTATAAGTAATGATTGTTTATGATATTATATTGTTAGGCAGACTATTTATAGCTTAAAAATATTTAGTGAATAAACATCTATTGATTATAAATAGATGATATATTAATTGTAAAAAAAACAAGGATGACATCATCCATAAGTAGCGAGGCTTAAAAATATTTAATTGATATTGGGAAAAAATTTACTATAGAGCAGTGTGATACAATAAACGTTAAACTTGATGAAATGGGAAAATCGCGAAACCTTAAAAATCACGCAACCTTTAAAATCACGAAAACTTAAAGATCTAGGAATCAATCTAGCACCGCAATTAATAGACAAATCTTAATGAAACTTGATGGAAATGTGTAAAATATGAGCATAATCAATCCCTGAAAATATGTAAAATGTAAATCAATTAATCCCTGAAAGTTTCAGCTCTCTATCTTGAAAAAATTAGATGGGCATATGTCATAGAAATCTTCAGCTGTTAATCTTGAATGGGAGCCGAGAAAATCACTTTCACCCCTTTCGGTGTCTGACGGACAGACAGACAAACGGACGGACGGGCATTGTTAATTATAGAATAGCTTCGCTACTAATAACGAAACCTTTAACGTGCGTCTTATATTTTTAATTTTGTAACTTGATTGACAGATCGACGGACCAAGTGAATTATTCTCTGGACGCTCATCGGTGTAGGGGGGAATCTTCATTCCCATATAAACAACCCCTTAAATAGTGGATGTAAATATTCATTTATTTCCCGGAGGTAACCATTTATTTCCCCGAGGTAGTCATTTTTAGAAGATTTTCAATTTTTTTTTGGAAGATTTTGAATTTTTATTAATTATTAAAAGAAACTTGATATCAGGGATAAAAATGATCATAGCCGGGAAATAAATGAAAATTAAAAACCAATATTAAACCACATTTTGGCATAAAAAAATGAGTTTTTTGTTTAAATGAGAATGATATTCCTGTCCAGTTTTTTGTTTAGGAATGAATATTTCTTACCCTCGTGAAAAAACAAAAAACATTCCTAAACAAAAAACTGGACAGGAATACCCCATACAAAAATAGTCGTCCAACTTACAAAGAAGCCGAGAAATTCTAATTTCCTCCATAGTGATACGTCTGAAGAGCGGAAAGACAGACAGAAAAAGTTAAATATCGAGTAGCTAAGAAAAATTATATTTTTTATAAATAATAAAAATGTCCTGTAAATAATTTTTTTAAAAGAAATCTTTTAATTACAACAAAGCATTTTACAAATAAATCAAATATGTTCATAAAATACATTTGAATATTCATTTGCTTTTTCAAAATTGGGCTTTGATTATCCTATTATATAAAGTAGTAAGCTTTTTTTTGTCTGAAGCAAAGGATCTCGCTTACCGCTGAACCGATATGGTTCTCCTTTACAATGAAGCTTCTTATATGTCCTAGGAAGGTTTATAACTATTGTTTGGGAGGGTATATTTAACCTCCTAATAAAAGATGACTCCCCCCACAATTTTTTGTTTTCTTTTTTAAACCTTTATTGAAGATGGGGGAAGGTCGACTTTTCCCCCTCCCACCTCCCTATATTTTATTATATTAAATATTAAAAAATACATTGCATTGCAATAAATCAAATTTAAAAAGAATATTTGTGCTAATAAAATTAATTTACAATTGCATGTCATAAAGACATTTTAAATTTATGTTTACATTCATTAATTTTTTTAAAATTTTTTAATTTTTATTAAAATTAAAATTCTTACCTACAAAGTCTACCTATACAATGCAAACCCAGTCTAAATTACAAATGGTTAATCCTTTCACATTTTTTATTTGATGCTCCTGAGTCAGATATACACAATAATATTCATAACAAATAAAGTAGAGGGTTTGATTGTTTATTCCGGTATTGGAGGCTGCGTTCTCCTTTAGATTGTCCGCCAGATCTGGTTTATATCAAGCTGAGATTTGCTCTGCATTTATCCGATGAATAGTTTCAATATTTTCAATTGTTTATTCAATTAAACAACAATATTACATTTTTGGAGTTGGATTTTCAATTTCAAAGGATGATTGAAAAATAAAGACTGCAAAAAGCTTTCAAATGATAAACCCTAAATAAAAAAGTTAAGATGGTATTGTAAAAATATTTAGCAGGGCGTATAAGGCCTTAAATAAAAATCTAAAAAAGGTAATTGTACTTTTGATTATATTTTGACGATTGATAATACGCATCAATGGATATATTATTACTACCACCAGATTTTCTAAAATAAAGTGAACTCTGAAGCAGGCTAAAATAACGATCTCCCCATCCCCTCCTCTACAACTGGATAAACGGCCAGACTAATAAAAGCGAGGGGAAATTGCAACCTAAATTGACGACAATTCATTCACATTTAAAAAAAATAATTTAAGTACATTCCAAGCGAAGATATTATATACACAACAAAAATATGAACTCTTTCATAGAGAAGGATGAAAGAGCAATCATATTTCATATGAAATATTTTAACATTTTTATTTACAAAACTACCTTTTAATATAATTATCTATAATACAAAGTAATTGATGTCTGTGTGTCCGTCCGTCCGTCCGTCTGAAGCTTAAGATCTCGGTAACAACTGAATCGATCGGATTCTACTACTCTTCAGGGAATATACCTACTGGTCCTGTGGTGGTTTTAGGCTATTTTCTTGGGGGGTGGGACACCCCCAACCCCCCCCAAAAGATTTTTTTTGCTGAAGATTTCCTTGGTCCTTTAATAATTTCGCTAAAAATTTTTTTGATCACCTCTTGGGGCAAAGCCCCTAGAGTTTAGGGGCGAAGCCGCTAGTATGTTATAAAAAAGCCCAGTTACTGAAAAAAGATTTCTAAAAAAGGGTGGTGCCATTAAAGGGTACGATGTCTGTTACTTTTCCTAGTATTCTAGGTTCTTTGATAGAAATGTAGACATTGCTGCCCTTAGTTATTCTTAATTGGGGTATAGTCCCTTTCGTGGCAACGCACCTTAAGGGGCGATTCTTCGTATTTTTCACAGTAGTCTTTCTCCTATTTCTAGCCCCTGAAGGGCAAATTGCCTAACCTTGTGGGGCAATCACCTAACCCAATATGACCTAACCTAACCTAAAATAACCTAAAAAAAGTCATTTAAAAATACGACTAATCGCAACGAAAGGGACTCTTCCCCTTAATTGTTTAATAAGACGTTAAAATGGTAATTTAAAGTATATCAAATCAATGTATATCCTTCTTCATTGGTCTTTTTATGGATGTCCTGATCCTTGTTTGTGGAATATATTTTTAATGTATGAATGATTTACCTCAACATATAAACTTCCACCATACAATTGTTCAACTTTCCATAACAAGTTTCTAAAGTTGTACAAGAAAAATATGAATTTTTATCCAGAAGAAAACATGATGCTGTATGTATAATGTATATAGCAATCTTTCTTTCAACATTGCATCTGTCAGGTATTCGGTTGTAATTTTATTTGGAATTTGGTTAATAAATAAACAAAAAATCCTCTTATTTAGTCACTGGAGTAAGCACCATTTTAGCGATAAAGCGCCATAAGCCAAAAAAATTTACCCCCTGGCCCGTCCCCAATAGAAATATTGCTTGGGGATTAATCTTAATGAGGATACAGTGATAGCTCCCTACCACGCATGTCTTCTTACACAAAAATATGTGTTTTGAAATGTTGAATATCCATATAATAAAGTAACAGGATGTGTGTCTGTATGTCTGTTTGTTTGTACCAAAGGATCTCGCTAACTGCTGAAACGATCGGGTTCTCCTTAACAGGGTAGCTTCTCATAGGTCCCGGGAAGGTTTATAACTATTTTGGGTGAGGGTACCACCACCCTCCCAAGAGAAATCACAAACAAATCGAAAAATATTTAAATATTCGTTGATTTAAACGCAATATTGATGGTATCATAGTGACTTTAAAAGAGACTTGAATAGATAGGTATCGTAGAGACTTGAACAAAAAACCAAACATTTAAAGTGCCACTAGAGGCCTCTAGGGGCGTAGCCGCTAGTAATATTTAAAGCTTCAAAAATGATAAGGCTTTTATTATCCCACTAACGACTAAGCCACAAGAGGCATCCAGTGACACTTAAACAACTTTTCTACGTCAGTGGAGGCCCAAAGTATAATGTTATAATCGAAGCAACTCTATAATCAAGTCCTAAAAATGAATGTAGATGTAAGTATGTCCATAAATATTATCCTGTATCAAGCAGTTTTCCAATAAATTTACTTACAATTTTGCTTCGACTCTTATACATGTATAATCTGATTATTCAGTTCTGACACTATACAAGTGTTAATGTTCGTTAGTCCTACCGTTTCAGTGCTTCGCTTTTATGGATGTTGTCATCCTTGTTCATATAATAATTGTATCATTGACTGACCAAAAATAAAAATAACACTTAAATAAACTGTGAACCAAAAAAATAGGCAAATCCGAATTTTCAGTATAGCAGCTTTATTATTCATTTGAGATGAGTTTACTGTAAATATAAAATGTTGATGCATCTTTTGCTTACAAGTTTCAACTGTTAAATGTTTAAAAATCAGCACCATTGAAGCACAAGATCTCAAAAACAGCATTAAGGGAAATTCTGGTGAACCAAAAAGATATGCAAATCCAAAACAAATCAATGGAAAAACGATTTTTAGGCACTTTTCTCGTCTTTTAAACATTGATTCTGATAAATTAACAATTTTTTTGAGGGATTTATGCATTAATTATTATTAAATATAGTATAAAGTAGAAATTAATGATTTTTCCAAATAAGAAATATTTGAAAAAAAGAAATTCGACCCCTATCACTTTTGAGGACAGCTGCTGGCCCCTAGTCTTATGGATGTAGCTAAATACATGTTAAAGATAAAAATTACCCTCAAAAGTTTACAAAACTGTTTTTTGATGTGTTAAAAAATCCATTTTATAGTCTTGATTTTGAGGATGATGGCCTTTAAAATGCTCTACTAATGGTGATTGTGAGCTAAATGTTTTCAAAGTGCATGCCTATGAAGACAACTTATATATCGAACTATAGCCCTATTTTTATAGTCATAGCTGCCTCCAGCCATGCAGTATTAAAAAAGAAAAAAAATGCAATTTTAATTACTCCAATTCATAAGGTAAATAAAGTAGATTTTAGATGCTGGTTATATTTCATGTCGAGATGCTCCATTGGATGCTGCTATTACTACAAAAAATGGTATATAGGTTAATAGACAAGTTGTCAACATGGGAATGTACTTGGATAACTTTTGGCTCACCATCACCACCAGTAGGAGCATCATAAAGGTCATCAAGATTTTAAATTTTTTTTAACACATCAAAAAACGTTTCTGTAAACTTTTGAGGGTAATTTTTTTCTTTAACATGTATTTAGATACATCCATAAGACTAGGGGTCAGCAGTTGTCCTCTAAAGTGATAGGGGTCAAATCCCTTAAAAAATTGTTAATTTATCAGAATCAATCTTTAATAGAGAAGAAAAGTGCCAAAAAATCTTTTTTCCATTGATTTGTTTTGGATTTGCATATCTTTTTGGTTCACCAGAATTTCTCTTAATGCTGTTTTTGAGATCTTGTGCTTCAATGGTGCTAATTTATAAAAAAAATTACAGTTGAAACTTGTAAACAAAAGATGCATTTACATTTTATATTTACAGTAAATAAAGCTGCTATACTGAAAATTCGGATTTGCCTATTTTTTTGGTTCACAGTTTATAACTAAATTAGCAGTGTTCGTTCACATCCCTATTATAGTAAAAGGTTCCAGGTATTCCATATGGAGTTAACAAAACTTTTAGGCAAGGCTAGTCCACTGCATTTAAAAGATAAAAATCCGCCAAATTAGAATAAAATATAAAAGGGCCCGCCAAATTCGATTTATTTATTAGTTTAAAAGGGCAATTTAGGGAACAATTCTGTAAATAATAATTTTAATCCACAGTTCGGTTTGTCGGTGTTTTATATGCGGTGATCAAGCTTCTCCATATTCTACTTCTTCATTTAGATTAAGTTAAACTTCAACACTGATATTCTGTGTGTGTGTGTAATAGTGATTTATCGCATCGTATTATAAACAGTTTTCCGCGGATATAAATTATATATAATAAATTATAGGAATAAAATTGGTTTTACTCTTATGTTTTTTTATATTCGTAGAAAATTGGTTATAATACGTTGATATAAATAATTTTTTAGTATGGCTGAGAATCTGTTCTAATCCACCAGATATTAATCGGTTTCGAAGCGATACTGGAATAAAGATTCTATTCATATTGTATTGGAAGTATAATAGTATGTTTCCCGTATGGATTCGAACCCTTATCCTTTCTTTCTTTTCCTTATCATTATTGGGTAGTAAGAAGAACGCCAACATTTGAATTTCATATATGCGCGTGGCATTCAAAACAATGAACGCGCACCAAGCCAAAACAAAGCCCATGTGGCCATTTTGATTTATTCCTTTAATAAGTACGCGCTTTTGTGTGAATGAAAACCCATGTATAGCAATGAAATGTGGTGTTATCCGTGCTGAATATACCTTGAGTGCTTCCCGGCTTGTCATGATCAATGATTTGGTAAATATTTAATTCTTTTAAGCATTTAAATTAGAATGGAAAGATATTTTCAAGGAAGCCAAATTAATTTTCTTATTTTTTATTAAAATAGACCAAGTAATTGATTTATTTTTGTATCAGAATATTTTTATAGTAGTCTAAAATGATTCTACCTATAATTTATAAACTCGCATTATGTTTTGATTTAATTTTGAAGAGAAAAAGCCTAGTTTTTTCATACGCTTATAAAATAATATATTGCAAATCACGCAACCTTTTTAAAGACGATTATGTCCATTAGAAAAAATATTTCTTTTTTATTTTACAAACATTTTAACATTTTAATATATCTTTATTAATTTTGTTATTGTTTGTTTCAGTGCCCACCGTTTCATACAATAAACTTGTATTTGTAACTGCACTAGTTTTGATTCATGCGGGTAGTAGCAGGTTTAAGTGCGTCTGCACTATAAGATCTTGTGTACGGCCGTAGGTCAGGCATCAGCCGTCTACGTCAGCCATGTACCGAAACACATATCCATTTAAATGATAGATTTAATTTTATAATTTGTTTTTTTTAAGATAATTACAACTAAAACGTATTGGAAATTTAGGATAGCGAATAACGTTGATATTAAACATTAATTTATTTATATACATTTTTAATCTGTAAGCTAAGATTTTAGGCCAATGAATTTTTTTGATTGGCTTATCAAAGTAGAAAACTATCATTTTCTCAGATACAAGATACTAAAAACTTTTTGAACACAAAATATAAATTTTTAATAGTTAATTACTGCATCGTATTATAGACAGCTTTCCTAACATTACTGGTAATAATATTATGATTTTTTCATATTCTTGGAAAACTAGGTATAATACGACACATGGTTTTTCAGTATGGCTTAGAACCGGTTTTTATCCTGCGGATATTATTTGGTTTCAAAGCCCTACTGAAAAAATATCATTTATTTATTTGTTGTCTGTAGAAAAGTGATGCGCTACGCTTTCAGTCTCTCACGAAATAAGATGATCATTAATGTTTATTGGATTGGAAAAGTGATGATTCTGTCTTGGTTGTTTGCGCTAACACTACAAATTATATTTTCTTTAAACACAGACACACTTTATCTTTTAAAAAGAATAGATTGAATAAAATTATTGTTCATTTGTATAGATAAGAACCAAATAGAACGACTTGATACTATATTATTTTATTTAAAAACAAAACATTTTAAAACAAGGATGGCATGAAATCATCCATGAAAGCAAAGCTCTATATATTTAGACTGTAGGACAAACGAACATAATCACTTGTAAGTGTCAGAACGTAGTAACTATTAAATATACATTTTAAGTCTTAACAAAAAGTTATGAAAAATGCTGTATAAGAACATACTTTCATTTTTAGGACTTGATAATAGAGATGCTTTGATTATAATATTGTACCTTGTTTGCCAAGCAATTGTTATTTAAAATATGAGACATCTCCAAACATTGAAAATGGGACAGAAAGACCAACATGCAGTTTTAAAAACATAATTTGATTATAATGTTTATTTATATGTATGAGATAAAAATCTAAAATAATGATGAAATCACAAATTTATAAAATAGTGAAAGTTATGAAAATTAAAATCACTAATTAAATATTGGATCACAATATATTAATATTACATGTATTTATATCATTTTTAAATTGCAGCAGATTATTTTTAATTTATGTAATAAAATATGAAAAAAAATTAAAATTTTCGGCAATATATCTAATTTCTTTCTTTATATGTTCTATAATAATTTGAAGGAGTTAATTTATTTTTAAGTAGAATGTTAAAATTGTTATAAAAGTAAGGCTTAATTCTAATATTTCTATCACGGATGATACACTTAAACACAAAATTTAAAATCGTAGATTTTATCACTAAATCTAGTGTCTTTAAGTTTAAAATATGTTCATAAAATCTTTCGTTACTTTTTTTTCTATACATTTTAAGAATAAATTTAACTTTATTGATTGACTAGTTATTGAATCAAAATCCAGTATAGGATCTTGAATTTCTTCTGGAGAGCGTACTAAAGCCCCAGTCATGTTTGTCATCCAGGATTGACGAATACCTGGAAAAGTTTGGAGTTTCCTCTCTGGCAGTAGCTCCAGTGCCAGCTGAACCACCTCCAAAGTTTGCACCGTTAAAATTGTCAAAGCTACCATCTCTGTAGAGACCACTGCTTCCGGAAGCAGCGGCTACACTGTTTCTTTTCAGCAACGGGTAGGTTGGTGTCCGCCTTCCATAACTTTGTACTTCCCTTGCAGAATCTCCGCCTCTCAGGCCAGCTATAAACATCTCACGGTCCCTTGACTGGACTGGGGTCACTTCACGTGAACCGCGAGTATAACCGCCGTACATCATCATATCAGCAGCTGTTGGCCCCGCCATCCTGCTCGGTGACCGTTCAACACGAGGCGGAGGATCATAGTACGGATAATTGTAGCCGCTGCCGTCGGAAAATTCTTGATTGTGTTCTAGCGTGGCAGATTTTCTGATGCCGGGTGGACGGCGGAAGGACTCCTGCGTGCTGCTGCGCCTGACTATAACTGGGGAGGGCGGTGGGAGGGTTCTTGTGTTGTTTTGAGGGCGGGATAGGTAGCTGCCCAAAGGGGTAACATCAAAATTCTGCCCGGTGCTCAATCTTTAATAAAAAATAAGTTATAATTTATTATTTTCATTTGGTGGTATCAAACGCTTTACAAAAGTCAAACTGACATGACAAAAATTCACCTGTCCTAGATTATAAAAGATTATTAGCCCTTTCTGTAATATGATTCATATACATATACAAACATGAGGAAAGTTGTCATTAATCTTGTTCAAAGTCTTATAGACAAGTCATAATATTATTAACATGTTCATAAAATAATTCATTTTTTTATGTTGAACTTTATAGAAATATAACATAAGCCATGGCAATAATGCATATAGCATAAGATCATAAAACAAAAGTAATACAGTGTGGTTTGAAATACCCTGAGATAAATACCCCAAAAATAAAAATAAACGGACAAAAATCCTCTTACAACTTAGACATAGAAATATCACATATTTGTATTAATGTTAGCCAAATATTTATAATGGTTTTGTTTACAAACAGACAGAGTAAGGGATGCCTCACTTAAAGAACACACTATGCGTATTAGAAATCATACTTATGGTCATACATTGGATTTTTCTCAAAGTGTAAATATATGGTTGTCGTGTGAGTGATCTGGTAGTGTTTAAACTTACTCATTAGTATTGATGATTACCTACACAATACACATAGCTAAACGTGTTATGATATATAGATACTTGATAGTTAGTAATCATGCCCGATTAAAAATCAAAATGCCTAACACAAAAATGTTAGTTTAGTAATAAAACAAACAAACTTGCTTATACAAAAAACTCATGGATTTTTAATTAATATTTTATAAAATACATATGATATTATTGTAGTAGTTTCAAGGACAACAATGCCATTTAAGCCTTTTTGCACGTTTTTAAAAGATTACCAAGCATTTCTTTGGGAAAAATCCTTTAAATTATCATCTTCTAGTTCAAATTTTGAAACATTATTTAGTATTGAAGTTACACTATATCTAGGCCTAGCCTATTAACGCCACTTACGAAAGACTTTAATGCAGATTGCTTCGCTGCTTATGTATTTATATATGTAACTAATTGAATATTAAATTATAATCGTAAAGGATAAAAAGAAAAATATAAATGTCGTCATTTCCTAAATGAAACTTAAAAATTTTGTCACAATAGCTTTTGATAGGTTATTTTAGGTAAGGTAAGGTTAGGTAAATTTTAATTATTGCCCCGCAGGAAATTGGCCCCGAAGAAAAGCTACTTTGAAAATACGACAAAATCCGCTACTTCGTTTCATTTCATGATATTTTTTCTTGTTTAAATAATTTTTTAATGATTGTAAATTTATTATCTCATAAAATTAAGAGAAAAGCATTTTGCATAAATATCTTTTTTTCCAACTAATGGTAACAGAGTAGTATTATAATTTTACTCAAATCAATAATATTTTTTGTTAGTAAACTTTCATGCAATTTAAATACACAAGGATTGCAAATAAAAAGTAATATTCCTATTCTGTCAAGGATGTAAAGTATTATTCCGGCATAATATTTACTCTAAAGAAATGTGTTATTTTATATGTATTTCAGAACAAAGTTTCTATTTTAAGTAAACTACATCAGATTTCAGTTAAGACTAAGTAACACTGTAAAAAATATACACATTTTAGTGCTTTTATTAAAGATAAACGGGTTAAATTTCTTCCAAGTAAATTGATGAAAAGAGATTAAAAACTCAGTTTACTGTATATTTAATTTTAGTTTAATAGAGAAAAGTTCTAAATTCATGAATATTTTTTTTACAGTGTCCAATAAAAAAAGCCTGAATATGAAATACAAAACATAGCTGTCCAATTGTGCTCATTCAGACAAGGACGAATGTCAAGGGCACAGCGCAGCAGCCAGCTTGCATTGCTTCTACACACTATCTGAAGCCACTCATTTGTGCTGGCCGGCTGAGGTGTGCGCGAGCGCGTGCTCGCCCCGTCGTTTGACACACTCCTGCCATGCCAGCTCGACCTCACTACTTTATATTTGTTTTACTGCGTGTATAGTGTATGTGATGATTATATATGTAGAATACACATTGTCCTAGTTTTGCACATATTTCTATTTGTATTTGTATGCTATTCTAAAGAGAGTGACGTCATTAAGTCACTGTTTACAATATCATTATATCTAGAAATATTATCTAATTCACTCCTCCAAGCGCAGACCTTTGAAAAGTAGAGAGAAAATAATTCTAGAAGTAATTCTTCTTTATGTCCCTAAAAATAATAAACAAATAAAAAGAAGCAATGACAGTACATGCTAAGAGTAAAAATACATGAAATTTAAAACAGATTAGTAAAGATATTTGTTTGCTTTCCTTGCCTGTTTATTTAAAACTTTCTTTTACTTGTTTTTAACTTAACTTAACTTTTTTTTCTTGAAGTAAAAATGTAATACTAAAAAATCTGTGCAAAGTATCAAAATTTTTAAAAAATGTTGAATATAATTAATAAATAAAAACATTTTGAGAAAAGGATATTTGAACATAATTGAAGAGAAAATAAGATTTATTCTTTGTATAAAATATGAAACGTGAAGATCATGCTTAAGACAATTTTTGGTTGAAAAATGTAAATTATTTGACATGTTCACCTGTTGTATTTTCTTGGCAAGGTGTTGAAATCCTTGCCCCGCTCTGGAACAGATATTCTTCGCCAGCTCTGTCTATTCCTGTCCTTGAGACTGCCGCCGTAGGCCGTGGATCCAGCACCGTAGCCGCCGTCATCCGACAACAATCGTCCTCCTGCAGTTAATGGAGATCGTCTAATTATATCATTTTGTGCCGAACCGGCGGAATAATAGGCGGAGCCAGGACTATGCACACTAAGGGACGAGGTGGGGGAAATGGCACCCAAGGCACGGGTTTGTGACAAAGAGCGTGTCCTTTCTGTGGATGCCCCAGCTCCGCCCAGGACGGAGGAGGACCTAAGGTAATCAGAGGCAAGATTGTGTCTGTCTGTAGTGGATGTGTAGTCTGTGTTACTGCTGTGTCTAGAGTATCTTCTTGTTATTGGGCTTGTCAACTCTCTCTTGTAGTCTGCAACTGCTTTTGATATATCTCTGCCATTGCTGTATTTAAGATCAAACAGCTCCCTTGAGATGCTGCGACGCGACACTGGCCTGGAAGATGTGTATCTTGCGGCTGTTGCGTCATCACCAACACCCTCATGAGACATTGAACCGCGAGAAATTTTACGTTCCACTCTGTTGAGCAGACCACTCTGGGATAATCTTTCCTGGAAAGAGTCATCCCCTTCAGAAATCAAGTCGGGAGCACCGAACACATCAGAAGTTATGGACTCCGAATCTGGAGTTCTATAGCCGTCAGATATTTCGCTGACCTCGGTTGAATGTTCGATACCCTGTCTGCGCAGTTTGTTGACCCCAGCAAGTAGCACATCCTGTTCTATACCAGAGTCCTCCAGCCGTTTATGTTGATGATTGTTGTGTAATGAATTTATGTTTGATCTATAATGTTGTTGCCTCACACCTAAAAAGGGGATCAAATTGTCTTATTTCACGTGTTGTTAGTTGAAAAATAGAAAATTTTAAATAGTTAAAGGAAAAAAATAATATGTACTGAAAAAATGCACACATTTACAGGAGAAAGATAAAAGATGAATCTACCTTTTCTTTTGCTAAACTCAGTGTCACTGAGAAGAATCAGGGTCTTGGGCACCGAAACAAGATTGGCGCTTCTTGCGCTCAGCTGCAGCAATAATGTTTAAGCTGATATTGGCATGACTGTTTGCAACCAGCTGGCCGTCGGACTTGGCTCCCGTGTAGGGGTGTACAGGCCTCCGAGATCTCTGATTCGTCTGAGTGAACTGGTTAATAGGTTCCATGGATTGACCAGGTAGTGAGTTTAAAAGATTAGAAGTTGTGGTAGAAGAAGAAGTTGTCATGGTTGCAGAAGAAGAAGGTCGTAAAGAAGATGTGTCATGGTGTGTGTTAGCAGTGGAAGAAACAGAAACTTTTTGGTTAGAAACATTTATTGGGATAATTGTTTCTCTCAGCGAGTTTTGTCGCTTGAAAGATAATATGGGTCGATTGATAAACTGACCTTCGTTTGCCACACTGGAGTCTCCAAAGGGTGTTCTTGTTTCTGACCTCGGCACCTCCTCAGAGTAGGAAGAATAGTCAAGTGGTGTAGACCTTCCTGACAGTGTCTCCCTACCCCGAGTCTGGACTTGCCTGAGAAACCTCGGCTTCCTCTTGTCCTCGTCCTCAATCTCCTTCATTTTTGCATATATGCTGTCTTCTTTAGGAATGTCATAAAAGTCTGGGCGCAAGAATCTCGACACTCTTCGCTGAGGATCAACAGTGTAGTCAGATGATCCTCCAGCGTCTAATCTATCATTAGGTTCATATGAATTAAGGTTGAAAGGTTTCATATGTTTCATGTAAACTCCGGGCGTCGGAACTGGAGTACCGGGTTTCGATGAGCCTGGACTGTCATAAAAATTACTTGATTGAACATTAATAGGAATATTACGCTCTAGGTTACTTTCAGGTCTATGGGTTAGATTTTGAGCATGAATATCAGAAACATCCAGACTAGTATTGTTAATTTTTGAGGAAGCAACAGGGTGGTTATGGTTAGCAGGAGGAGGGAGGTATCCTGGACGTAATCTTTGAGAACTAGTTATTGAAATGCTGCCAGAAAAGTCACTGGCGGCATCGTTATCATCATACCTTTTGGTTCCAGAGCTCGAATACCTGGGATCAGGGTTATCCAGGACAGAGTTGCTCCTGTTGTAGATCTTGGTAGGAGTATAGTTGGAGGTAGAATACCTGGAACTTGTATTATCATAGGACCTTGAAGATGGTGGTTCATCATAGCTGGAATATTGTCTGGCTGGTTCTCCTGTTCTTTTAATTGAGTTTCTTTGTGCTGTTCTCTCCAGCCTGGCATGTGTCCCACCCGGATTTAATTTAGGTGGCCCATGCCTGGTTAGCTGCCAGTTCATCTGATCATCATGTTCATCATGAATTCTGCGTGTTAAACTCTTGACCCGTGATAATAAAGTAGAGAACAGGTTTTCAGCTGTCATCTCTTGGAAACCATCATCATCAAAATCATCGTCTTCTCCACTAGAGAAGCTGTCAGTCTTCTCAACAGAGAATGGGGGTCTTGTCTTTTTTAATCTGAACAGCGGCTGTTCGCTTAAGCCATGCTTTCCATAGGAAGTATATTTTTGTAGTCCACTCAGAGGTGTGCCCAATGCATCATCATCAGACATACTTGAATCACTAAATGCTGAACTCATTCTTTTCTTCCGGCTGCCCCACCTTCTGCGACTAATTGTATTTGTATTGAAATTATCAAGTCTCTCCATATCCTCCTCATTCCTGGCAGGATAACGTGGACCACCCTCAACAAGAATAGGAATATGGTGTTCTGCCCTGGGCGTAGAGCCAACAGGATCTACACTAGCCCTCTCAGCAATTTCAGATTCGGATGTATACGGCCTTGGAATAACATTTTCATTGACAAATGTAATTGGAATAATTCTTTCTTTCTTTGGGCTAGCTGCTGCTGTTGGGATTTTGCTATCAGATGCAATTGAAACAGAAGATAAATCTTTTTCTGGCATAGCCTCAGTGACTTGTTCTTTAGTATCAACTTTATGCTGAGATCCTTCAGATACTTCTATTAGATTTTCTTTACCATCATTTCCGTTTGCTTGAGATGCTTCATCAGGACCGAGATCATTTCCTGACTTGTTCAAATTAGAAGCAGCATGAGGAACTTTCTTCAATGAGCTTCTAATATTAGAAAGTGAAGGTTCAGGAGGGGTTATGGTTTCCTTCTTGTCAGGTTCAGGACTTTTGATTTTTACTGTTTTGATGAAAAGCTTTGGAGTTTCAGGCTCTTTAACAGGACTAACAATATTGTTTGCAACATTGCCACTACTATTGTTATTTCTATCAAATCCATTAAATCTCTTCTCTTCTGTCTTGGGCTTATTCTTGAAAATGATCTTTGTAACTTCCTTCCTTACTGGACGTAAAACTGGCTCAATCTTTTCTGGCTCCTTCATCTTTACCGGCTCACTTACTGGCTCTTTTATTGGTTCAATTTTAACCTCTGGTTCCTTACTAATTTCCATTGAAGAAACAGATGATTGAGATTTATTATTTTCCTCTGCTGCCTTTGCCTTTTCTATTTCAGTGTTGACACTAGTTGTTTTACCAAGATCATTTCTTTTCAGAGATGGCTTTGGACTGGTGGGTGGTTTAACAGGTGCTTCTGCAACTGTTGGGCTTAAAGTAGAATCTAGGACTGCTGGAACAGATGGTTGTGATAGTTTAGTAGCTGCTGGTAAAGATTTATTCACTTCTACACTTTTAGATTCATTGCTGGTTGCAGGAGTAAAGCTGTTAGAAGGTTGAGCAGTTAATGGCAAATCTTTCACAGCTTTAGTTGGACTTTTTGACTTTTGTTCCCTTGCAGGACTCTTACTAGGAGACTTTTTCTTTGTTCTTTCTTCCTCAGTTGAGGGTGCAGGTAATTTCCTTGATTCCTTTGGTGTTTTAACAAATGGGATTGTGTTCATGTTTGACTTTACATTGGAGTTGTTATTGTTATTTGTAATTATGTTCATATCATCATTTTTAAATACTTTAGTCTTGCTATCATTTGGAATAGTTTGAGGACTTGGAGTATTTTGTTCATCACTCTCTTGATCCCTGGGCTGACCATACCTTGGTTTATCTAGGGTGGAGCTGCCTCTTCTTGTAAGCCTTGGAGTTTCAATGGGTTGTTGGAACTTCTTCTCAAATACAGATTTAGCATCATTAACTCTAAGGCCAGGATTACATGTCTCTACATTCATTTTTTTGGAGTTTCTTCTCATGAGAGTAATTTTCTCTTCCTGTACCATGGGTTTACCTTGTTCAAATGCATTAGTCAACTCTTTGAGGCCTCTTTCTCCAATGCCAGCACTGACAATTTTCTTTGGCTTGTCAAGCTGTTTTACATTTGATGGAGGTCGAGCCTTTGAAGTTACTTCACCTATATAATTGTTCCAATAAGCAGCTGCCTTAATCACCTTTGAATCTCTCTTTTCTGTTCCTTTCTTTTGGTTAACACTGCTTGATGAGTTTGCTGGAGATATTGTGGAATAGTTCAAGTTGGGTCCATTCTGCTTGGGCATTATTGATGGTGTAACTCTCTGGGGTTTTACATCCTTTTCATCATCTGACAGTGAGATAGCTGATCCAACAGAATCTGTACTCTTGCTTGTTTTAACTGTTTCCACCTTCACTTCTCTGACTGGGGAAGGTGTTGAAGTTGGACCATTTTGAACAGTCTGCATAAGACCATCAATAGGTTTGTATCTTGGTTTGGGTGTTTCCGGAACCACTGGTTTAGGAACCACAACAGGTTCCTTAATTGGTTCAGGCAGCTTAGGTTTACTAACTTCTGTTTGTATCTTGAAGTCATCCTTGGTGATTTGTGGAGAAGTTGGAGTATCTTTTGGCTTTTCAGACTCGGGCTTGAATGGTTTTGGAATGTTGTTGATAAGAGATTTAGGACTGTCTTGTTTCATTAACTTTATGGGCTGAAGGGAGTCATTACTTTTTGCATGTAATGGTTGAAGTGGGGATTTGGGTTCTTCTTTAATAGGACTTGCTACAGCCTTTTCAGGGGAGGTGGACATGATTCTTTCTTTAGAACTTGAAGTATCTGTATTCAGAGAGTTTTGTTTAATCACCAATTTAGGAAGATTGTTGATAGATACTTTAACATTACTTTTGTCATTTCTTTGAACACTTGGAGAAGGACAAGATGAATTAATTACTTCTGCAGGCTGTACATGATTTGTAACAATTGGTTGAGTTGTCCTTGTTGGAGATAATAACTTTGGTCCTGTAGGTTGGGACAGTGTTGGTAACTTAACTTCCTCTTTTAAGCTTGGTTGGTTTTCAATGTTTGGTTTGGCAGTAAGATTGTTAGCTGCAACTTGAGGCGTTAAAATTTCCTTTGGTTTGGAAGGTTCCTGCAGGGTTTCTGTTAAAAATGTTCTTTTCACCTCAGGCTGTGTAACATTTGCTGTTGATGGAACAGAAACTTTATTCTGAATGCTTATTGATGGTTCAACACTATTCAGTACAGGTATACTACTAACCTGCGGTAAATTTATCACATCTTTAGAACTAGTATTAGGGTCAACTGGCAAGGCAATGGATTGTTCTTTTGCAGTTGTTATATCAGATTGTTTGGGTTTTGACACTACACTAACATTTGATATGTTGTCCTTTTTAAGAGGTTCACTATCAATTAATTTGACTGGTGCTACAGGTTTAATATCACTAATGTTATTGTCTGCCTCTAGAATCTTATTTTCAGATTTATTCAAAGGTTCACTTTTGACCTCTTTGAAATCACAGTTTTGTGTAGAAAAGGTTGTTTGCTGGTTGATAGGTTCATCAACCAACTGATCAAGAAGATCATGAATAGTGTTGTCATTGTTAATATGTTCTGAATCAATAATGTTTGGATCCCGTACAAAAATATTTGATTTGCGCTTTTTCTCTGGCAAAGGAGGTGGAGCTACTGTTGATTCTTTCTTTGGGCCTTGTATTTTTTCTAACTCATTATTTTGATGCAAAATCTCTGTTTCATGAAGTGTGGGAGGAATCGGTTGATTAACTGGTGAAAGGGGAATGACAGGATCTGACTTGACAGGCATAATCTGCTCAGCATGTTGTGGATGAACAAATTGGGTGGGTTCTGGTTGAACAGATTTGGGCTCAGTTGGTAAAATAGATTCTTCCTTAGCAGAAGGTTGAGTGGGAATAACTGCTGGAGGTGCAGCTGGGGTTGCTGGCTCTACCATAGGAAATATTTTTTCAGGTGACAAATCTGGTGTAAACATTTGTCTTGGTGGCCTTGGAGAAGGTTGCGGTTCCGGCCTTTCAAATTGCCTCATTTTTTCTTCCTTGTGCTTTTGATTGGCTTTGTCTGGTGTTTTAGATTTGGATTGGCGAGACTTTCTTCCCTCATGTGATCTTGGCGTCTTCCTGCCATCTTCCTGTTTTCTTTTAGATTGAGGAGTAGCAACTGTACGTTTGTTTTCACTATCATTATGCTGTTTGTCAAAGACATCATTGTTATACACTACAAGGTCTCCCGATGACTTATTCTTTCTTCTAACTTTAGGTGTCTTCTCAATATCAATTGCGTCACTGGACTCTTTTCTGTCTCTTGGGCGTTCATACACTTGATCTACCAAGCATTCCATAGGCTCTGGTGGCACTACTCTAGGTGGAGGGGGTGGAGACTGCAGGCTATCCTCAGAAGCCTTATTATCCTGCTTCTTGACCACAACATCAGGCTCAACGAGGCTGGCTCTCTCATCTAGCTTGCGCTTGTGATCAGCCCGCCTTCTTGACACGGGAGACTTGTCATCATTAGGCTCCTCGGACAGGGAGACATCACACTCTTCAACACCCGCAGGTATCTCCATGCCAGCTGGGATTTCTTCAATATCAATGCTTGGCGTGTGTTTGTTTGTTGGAGTTGCAACCTAAAAAAATATTAAAATTTGATTGAAATGTGAATGTGAGGTTTAAATGTTTGATTATTATTAAAATAAATTTTATGAAAGGCATAAACTAATTTAAATTTATTTTTCTTTTTGTCATTAAAAAAATTGTTTAGGTAGTTTATGGCATTTAAAGAAATCAATCATTCATTAAATTATCAACTATTTGGCCTAATTGTTTTAATTAAGTGCCCAATTTTTTTCGGTCATTGGTATAACTGGTCAATAAAATATTTTTTTTTCAGGTGCCCCATCCCTTAATCATTTAATTAATTACCTCTGACTTTACTTCCTCTGGTGGCGCCCTGTTCTCCTGCCTGGTGAGTGACAGCAACAAGTCCAGCCTGACCGGGGTCAGGGACGCCAGGTACTCCGCCTCGTCCAGACAGCTCTGCTTGTATCCATCGTTCACCCACCAATGTGTACAGATATCCACAATGTTGGCGCGTTCCTCGGCTTTCACAGTCAACATACCACGGATAAGGCTGGAGGCAGCTGAAAATAGATAGTTTTAGTTATTAGTTAGTTTTAGTTTAAGATCCCTTAGAATTTTTTGGTTTGAAGTTTAATCAAATTAAGTACAAAACGAATGGATGGAAATCCGAAGATGCTTTACATTACTTTTGAATTTTTTATAGTGGCTAGTAAAAATAACGTCATACTGGCCTACCATTGGCTAATTAAAATATAAATTTTATACTGGCCTTCCATGAATGATTTAGTCTGTGAATTGGCCATTTGTATTGTATGACGTAATTTTTTTGCATTGGTTCTATAAAGAGCTTCATTACTTTAGAGAATATTTAAAGTTAAATTTAAAATCTTACTTGAAGGATGTTTTGGTTCATAATAATCTCCTGTTGTAATTTGTTTAACTAATCTCTTAAAATTTGATCCATCAAAAGGCATAGCTCCGTACACTAAAGTGTACAACAGTACACCAAGAGACCTAAAAAAAAATTATAGGTAAAAATAAAAATAAACCTTACATGAATAAATCATGTACTGATATTTTATGGGAGGATACTCCCACCCTTCTCAGTGAAATTTCCCCTTTATTTAGATTTAAAACCCCTACCACATCAAAAGTGAAAGTTTTTAGACAACGCCAGTAGTCCTATAATCCCATAATAAGAATTAGTTTGTATATTTTTTGTCTGAAGCTAGGGATCTATAAAACTGATAGCCCTAACGGATTGTAGTGTTCAGATTAATACCTTGGGATAGGGTTTGGCAACTTTCCTGAACCTCCCCCTCCCTCCACAAAAGTAAAGGGGCGAATCATCTGCACTGAACTAAATATATAAAATAGCTATTGTGTTAATAAAACAATAAGATTCAAAATCTTACCAACAATCCACCTCTGGACCTTGATAAGGAGAACCTCTGACAATCTCTGGGGAGGCGTACAGCGGGCTCCCACAAAACGTGCTCAACAAGTTTTTTCTATCAAAAACATTGGAGAGACCAAAATCAGCAATCTTGGCGGCTCCGTCCGCGTCCAGCAGAATATTCTCAAGCTTCAGATCTCGGTGACAGATGTTGTGCTGAAAAACAAAAGAGAAAATTAGCAAGAATTGGCACCAAAAAAATTTAAAGAGATTAAATTGATAGTTAATTTTATACAGAAAAAATAAAAAAAGTTTTTACTTCTTTTGCTTTTTTTTTGCTAATATTGTGATATATTAAAAATGATCCTACATAATGATACTCTATGTATAAAAATTTGCCTGAAATATCCGGTAATCGCCCTGTAAGTATAAGCTTCCTACGCTATTTTGCATTTTTTTTAATGTTTGTTTGAACACATAGGAAATATAAACTAAAAATGATTTTCAATTGAGACTACAAGGTTGCCAACTATATTATATTTATTTAACAAATTTATTCAGATTTTTAATAGGAAATATAGATTTTTATCTCCTTTTACTAGTTCAAGCTTTATAGATAGCTTCTTAACACTCCCAGTGGCGTGCTCAGAGTTTAATAAGAGGGGCGTTATTTTATAGTTAGGGGGATTGATAGGATACCCCCTACATAATGTAAAAAAATTTCCACAACCCCCTTAAATTTAACACAGCTATTGTGAAATTTTAAAGATAATGATAAATTTATTTAAGTAACGGAAGCTCTGTTTAACTACAACTATACCCAAACGGCTGAATGTTTAAAATACTCAATTGCATCAATTTAGGACGCAATGAAAGCCTACACAGAAATATTTATATTTATATAATATATTAATAAAATGTTTTTAATATTTTTATGTTTGATTTGTACAAGTGAGTCCTTAAGAGTGTTTGAAACAAAACCAAGAATAATTAATAATGGCAGAGCAAAGCGAAGTTTAAACCCAGTTTTACAGGTAAAATATCATTTAATTTGTGTTATTTGAATGAGAAAACAAGGATGACAACATTCAAAAGTAGCGAGACTCATAAAAATTGTATTAGTAACATTATGACAGACAGATAAATGTAATAAATTGTATGGTAAAGATGCTCACTGAACAAGCAAATCTCCACACAAAATATCAAAAGTCTATCTCTGAAATTCGGGTATAGTCCCTTTCGTAACATCGCACCTTATGGGGCGATTCTTCGTATTTTTCACAGTAGCTTTTCTCCTATTTCTAGCCCCTGCGGGGGGCTCTAACCCTGCGGGGCTAATTACCTAACCCTGTGGGGAAATCACCTAACCCAAAATAACCTAACCTAACTTAAAATAACCCATAAAAAGCCATTTTTAAAATACGACGAATCGCCCCTTATGGGTTGATATTACGAAAGGGACTATTCCCATTAATTCAATATAATTCAGAGCAGTACCAATAGACAGACGGGCAAAGTGAATTGTATAGTAGATGTGCATTGGGCAGCAAAATTAAACCAAAAAGATCAACCTGTTTCTTAAACATTTCCCCGTAAGAAAATTTGATATCTTTTATTACATTACATACAGATTAGCTGACGGACAGACAGACATTTAGAATCATGGTAAAGCTTCGTTACTAAAATTAAACTTTTTTTTCTTATACAAACACAAACCTTCGTTTCTACAGGCTTGGAATTTCTTATTGAACATTTATTACGTGATCAATATGTTGTTAATAGTTTTCTTTTTAGCAAATACTTTACATCTAGATTTCAATCAATGTAGTAGGGAGGTGTATATATGCATGTACCTTTTTAATCTCAATAATTCAGAAAAGTTAAGTTGTAAAATGTTAATATATATTTAGAACTTAAAATGGCCAAGATAAGTAACATTATATATAGAAAGACATGCATACACCCTACTACTTTGGCAGATCTAATTAATGAATAGAATGACTGAAATTATTTAATTTGCTTTAAGCTAAAAGTTTGTTTGAAATCCGATGAAAAACTGTTTAGATATGCAGTTAATTATTTTAACCTTATAACAATTTATTATGAAGCCTTAAAAATTTAATTTTGGAAAAGATTGGTCGAATAATTTATTTGGAACACAGTAAAAGTGTCGGACTGATTATGACGTAAAAGAAATTAGCCAATGAGAGGCCACTTTAAATTTTACCATTGGTCAATAATGGCCTCTCATTGGCTAATTTTTTTACGTCATAATCAGTCCGACACTTTTACTGTGTTCTTTATTTGCCATTATTTAATAACCTTTTAAAATAATATGAATTTATTCCTGTTTTTCATTCAAATGACGCCCTTCCTACAAGTTTAAGGTTAGAATGCCTAGAAACCAGAGAGAGGCCTTAAAACAAAACAATTCTCCAACATATTATACGGATATAAATACATATACAAACAGGCATTGTTGAGATACATTTGAAACTTATCTAATAATTCAGGTTGAAATACCGCTTCCAAACAATCAGAAACTTTTCCTCAACCTCATCAGGTATTTAATAACTTAAAATGTTTATTTATGAATTCTTTGTATGTATTGTATTGCATTTTTTAAACCAAAAATAGTAAAATTAAAATTGTTGTGACCTTTACTTTTTCTGTATATTTTAAAATTAGGAAAATATTTTCTCGCATTCATTCGAATCCGGTGGATAGGAATCGATTCTCATCCATACGAAAAACTATGTCTAGCATGGTATTATATCCAGCTTCCTACTAATACAAAAACTGGTTTTAGTCTTATAATTGTACATTCTATAACCACAGGAAGCTGTTTATAATACGATGCGAGAAATAACTATTAAATTTCATAAAAAAAGTTGGATAATTATGACTTAGGATGGCGGCAATCATTAAAGGAATAGGTATAGAAAACGTAGGTATTGTGACAGGGGAATTTTAGACTAGTCTCAATATTGGTTGCTAATATAGTTATCTGATATTGGTCAATAGGCTCCTTCATGGTCAGATGAGGGTATGGGGTTGAAGGTATCGTTAGATTAGCAAGAATTTTTTTATCTTGGCCTGCGAGAACCTCTCACAATATCCACGTATTTTTAAAAAAATTGTAGATTCTTGATATATTATACATGAAAACTTATTGAAAATGATAATAACTATGGATTGATTGATAATATAATATCAGGAACGATGGTTTAATATTATCCCATGGAGTAGCAGAATATGTTTTAAAGAATGGGACAAGAATATTGGAACCATTGACATCAAAAGGGTAATTTTAATTGAAACAAGGATGACAACATCCATAAGTAGCGAAGGACAAAATAATCATGGATGGACAAATGAACAAAGTGACCAGATGTTTCAGAGGTAATAAAAAAGAAGAAAAATGAGAGAGAAGGATATGATACATTTTATTAAATCACGAAACCCTTATCATTAATGAATATGAAAATTTTATAGCATGGTCGAAATTTTTTTATGTTTTTCTGTAAGATAAAGTTAACACTTAAATTTAATTTTGTCAAATTACTCGTCCGTTTATTTATTGACATGCCCTTGTTTTAAAGTAACTAATTGAGAACCTTTATCATTTATGAACAAATAATTAATAAGATTTGTTGACACATATAGCTATTTTTTAATTGTTTCAGAGCATTAGAAGATTGTTTGTATACTGGGGTTGTTCAAAATCATAACAACAGCTTAGGTTAATGTTATATTATATTATATTTATCCGCGTGGATTAAAAGGGTTTTTCCGCCATACTGAAAAATCATGTATAGCATCAAATTACAGACAATTTTCAACTAATATTAAAATAAAAATCATAAAATTAAGACCAGCTTTGTTAATGCATGTCAAATAAACCCCAACGAAATTGAAATTTTATGGCATATAAACTAAACTTTATCATTTTTAAATACACTTCAAATAATTGATAGATGACAAATTAATTTAATTCTTGACATAAAATAAGTTATTTTTTTAACAGGCTTTTTGTAAAAAATAAAATCTATACACTGCCTTTTAAAGAACAAAAGTAGAAGATATTAGTAACCAAACTTTTTTTTTAGTCGCTGTTAGCGTGTGCGATGGATTACAAGGCTTTATTCAAACTGAAAATACTGGATTTTTAATCCAACCCTCTGGGGCCAATACTACAGTAAACAGTTTCAAATCTATTACAGATATGCACACATTATCAGTTATACCAGAGTTTAGACAATTCAAGGAAATTGGACGGTGTTCCTTTTATACTATTATTATTACAGCACAAAAATTTCAAGACTTGTAACTAAATTTTTTTTTGGTTATATTTTATAGCTCTGCCAATATTCAATGATATAAGTGGCATGGTATGACCAATTATAATGTATTTATTATTTCTTGGATATTACACCAGATTATCATTTACTCTAATAAAATGAAACTTGTAGAAGGCAAAGGAAACAATCTCCCCATCCATCCCCTTTAACCCCTCTTACTGGATGAACAAACTGACCAGTGAATGATGTCCATGTTAGCAACTTAAATTGACGATAATTTTTTCCTCTGTCATGCATAATATCCACGTATATTCTATATCCAATATTATTAACTGTAGTGTAGCTACTATATATCTGGTTAAATTTAAATGTGTTGGCTTATATTTCCTTTGCTACAAAAATTAACATCTTTTTTGTCTCTCAATTTCTATACAAATAAAAACGTGTGTACATGAATTTAAAGTTTTTGGTAAGCTATTAATAAAAAGGAATTACTGAAACTTCAGGAAAAACAAAAACAGGATATTGACATAAATACATCAGATAAAGAAAATAAAAATATCAATAATCATCATGAATCAACTGACAAAGAAGAAATAAATAGCAGAAAAAAGAGAAAGGCTAGCTTTGATGGTATGTTTTCTTAATTAAAAGAGGTATGATGTATGTTTGTCTGTTAATACTAAAGAAAAAATAATAAAATACCCCCCCCCCCCAACAAAAAAATCATATGGTTATTATTGGTGATCATTAGTTTGATAATGAAGTTTAACTTTTTTTCTTAATTTGTCTGTAATTGTGGGCTGATTTGTGTGTGTGTGTGCATATATCCTGGCAGTCTGCCAATCTTTGCACTTTCATACTTAGTATAACAAACACAAAATATTCTTATTTAATCACCTTGTCCATTCATTCAGGGGAAAAAAGTAGGACACAATTTTACAATGTTCTTGAGGTAGATTACAAGCAGGGTTCGGAAGCCGCGCTATCAGCCGCGCGGCTGCGGCTGCGGCTGAATCCTAATTTGCGGCTGTGGCTGCGGCTGCGGCTGCTTAAAGTTATGGAAGTGGCTGAGGCTGAGAGTGGCTGAGGCTTAGTGCGGCTGAGAGTGGCTGCGGCTGAATGCGGCTGAGGCTTAATAAGAATTGGGGTGGCTGAGGCTTACAGTGGCTGAATTGGAATTTTGTGGCTGAGGCTTCGAGCGGCTGAGGCTTACAGTGGCTGAGGGTGGCTGAGGCTTACAGTGGCTGAAGGATTTGTGGCTGAGGCTGCGGCTTACTGAAAGCCGCGCGGCTCATAGCGGCTGCGGCTTACAGTGGCTGATTGGAAAATTAAGCCGCGCGGCTGAGTGAGGCTGAGGCTGAGAGTGGCTGATAACATAATTAAGCCTCGCGGCTGATTCTGAGGCTGCGGCTTACTGAAAGCCGTGCGGCTGAGGCTGTGGCTGAATTAAATTCAGCCGCGCAGCTGAATACGGCTGCGGCTGAATACAATATTAAGCCTTGCGGCTGATCTTATGGCTGATTATAAAATAAGCTGAGGCTTCGGCTAAATTGGATTTTTTAAATGCATTCTAGGACATTTTTTGGAGAGTTGAGGGTGGTTAGGGGTTGTGAGAATAAGAGTGGAGGGAAGAGGGGGGAGGACAGCAGGATTTTTTCAAATGTTTGATTCAGAATTAGTACCCAAATTTTATACTGGTACCCAAAGTTTTATACTGGTACCCAGAGTTTATTCTGGTACCCAAAGTTTTATTCTAGTACCCAAAGTTTTATACTGGTACCCAAAATTATATACTAGTACTCAAATTTTATTCTGGTACCCAAAGTTTTATTCTAGTACCCAAAGTTTTATACTGGTACTCAAAGTTTTATACTGGTACCCAAAGTTTTAGTCTGGTACCCAAAGTTTTATATTGGTACCCAAAGTTTTAGACTAGAACCCAAAGTTTTATACTGGTACCCAAAGTTTTAGACTAGAACCCAAAGTTTTATACTGGTAACCAAAGTTTTAGACTGGTACACAAAGTTTTATACTGGTACCCAAATTTTACTGGTACCCAAAATTTTATACTGGTACCCAAAGTTTTATTCTGGTACCCAAAGTTTTATACTGGTACCCAAAGTTTTATACTGGTACCCAAAATTTTATACTGGTACCCAAAGTTTTATACTGGTACCCAAAGTTTTATACTAGTACCCAAAATTATATACTAGTACTCAAATTTTATTCTGGTATCCAAAGTTTTATTCTAGTACCCAAAGTTTTATACTAGTACTCAAAGTTTTATACTGGTACCCAAAGTTTTTATACAGGTACCCAAAGTTTTAGACTAGTACTCAAATTTTATACTGGTACCCAAAGTTTTATACTGGTACCCAAAGTTTTAAACTGGTACCCAAAGTTTTATACTGGTACTAAAAATGTATACTGGTACCCAAAGTTTTTTACTGGTACCCAAAGTTTTATACTAGAACCCAAAGTTTTATACTGGTACCCAAAGTTTTATACTGGTACCAAAAGTTTTATACTGGTACTAAAAATTTATACTGGTACCCAAAGTTTTTTACTGGTACCCAAATTTTATACTGGTACCCAAAGTTTTATACTGGTACCCAAAGTTTTATACAGTTACCCAAATTTTATACTGGTACCCAAATTTTATACTGGTACCCAAAGTTTTATACTGGTACCCAAAGTTTTATACTGGTACCCAAAGTTTTATACTGGTACCCAAAATTTTATACTAATACCTAAAATTTTGTTTTAATATTGGTACCCAAAGTTTTATACTGGTACCTTAAGTTTTATACGAGTACCCAAAGTTTTATACTGGTACCCAAATTTTATATTGGTACCCAAAGTTTTATACTGGTACCCAAAGTTTTATACTGGTACCCAAAATTTTATACTAATAGCCAAAAATTTATTCTGGTACCCAAAGTTTTATACTGGTACCCAAAGTTTTATACTAATAGACAAAAATTTATTCTGATACCTAAAGTTTTATACTGGTACCCAAAGTTTTATACAAGTTTTTTAGCAGTAGGAATTTATTTCAACATCTTTAGTTATGATGCAGTACAAAGCCTATCAACTCCCAGACGACGAGCCAATGCGCTACATGTTGAGCCACGGTCGAGGGTTTCTATGACATTAACTCAAGGTCCAACAACCCTGGATAACTAAGGGGAATTATATCTTTCCTTTGCGCCTGTTCATGTTGCACACCAAGCACCTAGGAACCATTTAATGTCTTCAGTTATAACGCAGTGTCTGCGCGAGATTCGAACCTATTTCATCCCTGATGACAAGCAGATGCGCTACTTGTTGAACCTTGGGGAACCAATTCTTTCCTTTTCTGTATTAGTTTAAGTGACATCTATCCAGCAACCAACTTTTTTTTATTGAACTACCTGCCTGAAAGTTTTATGGTAATGAGTTACGCCTGTTTATGAGCCAAGGAAATCCTCCTACTCTAACTTTACATGTTGCACACCTGCCATAGCAGCAGTAGGAACCATTTAATGTCTTCAGTTATAACGCAGTGTCTGGCCGAGATTCGAACCTATTAACTCCCTGATGACAAGCAGATGCGCTTCTTGTTGAACCTTGGATAATTAAGGGGAACCAATTCTTTCCAATTTAAGTGACATCTATCCAGCAACCAACTACCTGCCAGAAAGTCCTATGGTAATGAGTTACGCCTGTTTACGAGCCAAGGAAATCCTCATACTCTAACTTTACATGTTGCATACCTGGCATAGCTGCAGTAGGAACCATTTAACGTCTTCAGTTTTCACGCAGTGTCTGGCCAAGATTCGAACCTATTACCTCCATGATGACAAGCAGATGCGCTACATGTTGAGCCATGGTACGCAGGTTAAATTTGTCTTAAAAATAATCGTCTTTAAAATGCTTATCATATGTACACTTGCAATAAATGTATTAGTCATAAAAACTTACCTCTTATGAAAAATGTTTTTTTTTACAAAAGTGCTTTTTATTACAATTATTCATGGGTATAATTTTTATGACTAACTTTTTATGTCACATAATCTTAATGACAATGTAATTATGAAGTTATTACAAAAAATACTAAACAATAGGTACTGGAAAAAGAAGAACTGAATTAAAATAATTTTTTGGGGGGTAGGGTGATTTTTATTGGGTGGGGAGGGCCAGGGCGAGTAAATCCCATTTTTAATTTTGGGGTGATGTTTAATTTTTTTTCTAAGGCAATTTTTTTCTGGTAGTGTGATGGTACCCTACCCCAAAATAGTTGTAAACCTTCCCAGGACCTATAAGAAACTACCCTGAATAGGAGCACCATATCGGTTTAGTAGTTAGCGAGATCCTGTAGTACAAACATAAAGACAGACAAACAAACAGACATCATAAAACTTAATGATCTAAAAATAAGACAAATTTTCATTTTGAAATATTGGAGCTCTGATAGCTTTTTGGTACGGTAACAGCTTTGAACCATCTATCATCCGGGTTCGAATCCCAGAAGAAAAAAAAATTTGGGGGGATGAAGGGTGACTTTTATTATTTTTTTATGGGAAAATAGGGGGAGTTTGGTTGAGCACCCACCAGTTTTAATTTTAGTTTTTTAAAAAATTCAAAAACTTGGAAAAGGCAATTTAAAAAGTTTTCATTAGTTCAGTAGTTATCGAATTCTTAATCTACAGACAAAATAACTCTCCATACAAATCTTTTTTTTTGCATAACTTTTTCAGTGTCTCTCATCAACCACAACGTATTAAATACATTTAAAATTGAAGAAATATCTAAGTAGGAGAAGCTTAATTATATATAACAAGTATTGCGTACCTAAACGGAAAAATAATAGAGAAGCTACTATATAACTTGAGTATCACAAAAATTGATTGCCCCCTGTGAGGTTTGAACTCACGGTCCCTAGTTTACAAGACGAGTGCTCTACCATTGAGCTAAATAGGCCACTTTTACAAGAAAAAAATTTAAGATAATACAAATTCATAGTAAATATTAAGTAAATTCTGAAAAATTTGTATCTTTTAAAAACAATAAAATTAGGCAAACGTCAGTAGGGCAGTTACCCTATAAATAGTATTCAATAATATTCATAAGTATCAACGTTCAAAAACGTATTGCTCCTGGTGAAATTCGAACTTATAACCCCGGCATATCAGTGTAGAAGAACCGTGCGCTAACTGATTGCGCTACTGGAGCTCTTACATTACAGGCTCAAACTTTTTGTAGTTGTTCGAGATGGTAGTTTCTATGTTGTAATTTTAAAAAAAACTTAAGATAAAATTTTTATAAAAGAATATAAAAAAATTTAAAAGTATAACATTTAAAAAAATTATTTTTGGGCGATGGAAATGTCTGACCCCCACCCCAAAATTAGCTCAAAACCATCCAATGTCAATATATATATAACTAGCGGCTACGCCCCTAGAGGCCTCTAGGGGGCACTTGAGGAAGAGAGAGAGCCAAATTTAATAACCCAATTTCTTATTTTAAATTTTTAAAGAAAAGTAAACAAAAAATTTTTTTTTGGGGGGGGAAATTTTTTTTTTTAGGGGGGGGGGCCTCCCCCCTCATTTTTAATTTAAGTTTAAAAAATTTAAAAATTTTTTTCTTTATTTGAGGGGGGGGGATTTTTAATTTTTTGGGGGGGTTGGGGGTGTCCCACCCCCAAAAAAATAGTTATAAACCTTCCCAGGACCTATGAGAAGCTACCCTGTTAAGGAGAACCCGATCGATTCAGCGGTTAGAGAGATCCTTCGGTACAGACACACAGACACATAGACATCCTGTTACTGTAGTAAAAGGATTCCTGAGAAGGACAACATTGTCAGTTCAGTGGTTGCTGAGATCTTAAGCTTCAGACAGACAAAATTAAATGAAAATTAAGCCCCGCGGCTGAATTGACGGCTGAGGCTTGTACTAATTTAGCACCTGCGGCTGCGGCTGGGGCTTACAATATCTCAGCCGCGCGGCTGTGTCAAAGCTGCGGCTGAATTTAAAAAATTAAGCTGCGGCTGAGGCTGCGGCTTACAAATATCAAGCCGCGCGGCTGCGGCTGCGGCATAATCATAACTTTGCAGCTGCGGCTGAGGCTTTCTTGAAGCCGCGCGGCTGAGTGCGGCTGCGGCTTCAAATTATTAACAGCCGCGCGGCTGAGTGTGGCTGAGGCTTCCCCAACTATAAGCCGCGCGGCTGATTGCGGCTGAGGCTTAGAGGGGCGTTGGCTGAATGAGGCTTAGTGCGGCTGAGGCTTAATGTGGCTGAATTTGAGTTTTGTGGCTGAGGCTTACAGTGGCTGAGGCTTACAGTGGCTGAATGCGGCTGAGGCTTACAGTGGCTTATGTTTTCTTTAAGCCGCGCGGCTGCGACTAAGGCTGAGGCTTATTGGGTGGCTGAGGAAGCCGCGCGGCTGATTTTGAGGCTTCTCGTAAGCCGCGCGGCTGATGGTGGCTGAGGCTGAGGCTGCGGCTTCCGAACCCTGATTACAAGCCTTGACAATTGATTAGGTTCATCAAAATTAAGCTTTTTATTATTACTTAATTTTTCATAGATGCATCAATAAGTAATACAATCTTATTAAAAAATGTTGAGAATTAAAATTCATAATTCTAATTTTGCTTTCTTGCGTCATGTTGTAATAAGTCATCTTTATTTGTTTACTGTTAAATTTCCAAGTTGTTAGAAAAGTCAATATTGTGTTTACATCCTAGCAGAAAAAAAATCAATTCTTAAAGGTTAAGGACGGAACATTTTTTAACAAACAAAATTATGATGTTCAAAGTAAAAGAATGTCAAATGTATACATAAGGAGAAAGGAGGGCTGGGAGACAATGAATGTTTTTACAAGGAAGATAAATTTCTTAAAATAACAATGATTAAATAGTTTGCTGTTAAGATATGTCCATGAAGGCTGGATTGACAGGGGATGAGGATGTTTTTGAATGGTATGATGTAAGTTATTTTGTCATCAATTATTTATTAATTATTTTTTCTCCATTGTACATACACATATTTCAATTGAAAACAAAATTATAACTTAGAATTGAGAATTCTAGCTTCAGAACATATAATTTTGCATATATTTCATAAGGTTTAATATATTCATTTAAATGCAATCTAAGGTTAATCTTGATGAAGCAATGGCTATGACTGATGATCTTGCTGACCTTGAGTGGACTGGTCATGTGGTTGGAGATATTTGGAAGGTATCATTAATACAGTGTGTTTTTTTTATGAGAACTTTTTTGAAAGCAATTTTACCCCACTTATAGTTATCAGAATTTAATGATTAATGGCTTATTTTCTTCGTTTTTTAAGGCAATTAATAGAACAACAAAAAAATATTTCACTTTTTATTTAAAAAGTACAGTAAAATCTAAAATTCAAAACTTTGGTGTCAACATCTAAAAATGGTTTTAGCGCATTTTTCTTATACTCAAATAATCAACCTTTTGCAAGAATAGTTGCTAAACACTTCAAAGTTGAGATATAGAGCTAAAAATGTATACAGATACTATTAGGGACATGTACTAGAACATATCAAAGTTTGAATGTCATATCTCAACCAGGGAGGGAGTTTTGGCCCCCCAAAGTCGACTACAGAAAATCTATTTTTTTAAAGAAAAATGCGCTAAAACCATTTTTATATGTTGACACCTAAGTTTTGAATTTTAGATTTTACTGTACTTTTTAAATAAAAACTGAAATATTTTTTTGTTGTTCTATTAATTGCCTTAAAAAACGAAGAAAATAAGCCATTAATCATTAAATTCTGATAACTATAAGTGGGGTAAAATTGCTTTCAAAAAAGTTCTCATAAAAAAAACACACTGTATAATAGAATTATTTGAAATTACTTTTATCCAATAATCAAATTCATAAACTTAATTATTAATCCACTAATTTAAAAACAATTTAAGGTCGACACAGCGGCTGCTAGAAGAAAAACACAAAGACAAAAAGGACACATTGTGTGTAACGGGCCTTACTGTGAATACTTCAGGGTGAAAACAGATGATCCAAAATGGCTTGAAATGGCGCTGTACATTGATCATTCTGTCATTTCATTTCATGGGAGAGAAACTGTTAAGAAGTATATTTTAACACTGATTAACATAGTAAGTGCTATTTATGGAGATCCTACTCTTGGTGCAAATTTAAAATTTGTCATAACTAGAATGATTTTCTATGAGGATGATGCCATCAATCCTATTGTAGAAGACAACTCTAAAGCATCTCTTGAGAATGTAAATGCTTGGAATGATGAAATTTTGAAAAATCTTCAAAAGAATGAACGCCATGATATTGCTGTATGGTTGACAAGATTGAATATTGGAGGCCCTTCAGGTTATGCACCTGTGTCTGGGGTTTGTGATCCTGAAAGATCATGCTCTCTTAACAGAGATGAAGGTCTTTCAAGCGCCTTTATTCTAGCCCATGAGCTTGGTCATATACTTGGACTATCACATGATGGAGACCTGGGGGCTGGTAATACTTGTGCAAAAGAGTCTAATGAGGGAAGTGTAATGGCCTCAATGGTAACAGCAACTTTTTCTTATTTCCATTGGTCTTCTTGTTCTGCCGGTGAGTATCATTTCAAATCAAATCAATGGATGTGTATGAAGAATAAGCCAAGAAATACTGAAAACTATACATTTATCAGTGACAAAATTGAATATGAATACAGCCTGGATGATCAATGCAGGATGGAGTTTGATGAAGGATATTCATTTTGTAGAAGTTTTCAGTTATCTGATCCTTGTGCACACTTGTGGTGTACACATAAAGATTCTCCAGAACTCTGTAAAACTAAAAAAGGACCACCCATGGATGGAACAGCTTGTGGTAAAAATAAATGGTGCATAAATGGATTTTGTGAATCTACAAGTAAGAGTCTGACCAAAAAGGATGGCCTAAAACACAATGCCCAGCCTGGAGGATGGAGTAGCTGGAGCAGATGGGGAGATTGTTCTAGAACCTGTGGAGGGGGTGTTAGGTTCAGATCAAGACGATGTGACAATCCTAGGCCATCCTATGGGGGCTTACCATGTCCTGGAGATGCTGAGGAATATAGATTATGTAATATATACAAATGTATCCATAATTCAGATTTCAGAGCAGAGCAATGTAACTCAACCTTTTTCCAATCAACAGAAAAATCAAATTCACAACCAAATATTTGGGTACCCTATGAACATGTTGAGGATAAATATAAATGTCGACTGGCATGCTTTAACACTCTTACTAATGAGTTTATCATCACTGAGGATAATGTCATTGATGGAACATTATGTTCCTATGATCATCCAAGTAATGTTTGTATACAAGGTGAATGTGTTGAAGTTGGTTGTGATAAGATTCTTGGATCACCTTTGCATGAGGATGAATGTGGTATATGTGCTGGAGATGGATCAAAGTGTTCTAAACAAGTTTTTAAATCTAAAAAGAAACTCAGGAACAGACTAACAAAGATTTTTGTCATTCCTAAATTGGCAAGAAGAATTAGTATTGTAGATAGCAGTGAAGAACAAAATACAAAATTAGGTAAACATTTTTTATCTACTAAATAAAGTTTCAAAAAAGTATGACAGAAATGTTATCAATCCTTTTTTTTAGTGCTGAGTGAAAAGAATAAATTTGCAGAACATATTTTCGCTGGCAAAGAAGCAGCAGGTGGATCATCAATTTTTATTGTTCATGGAAGCAAATTTGAATACAGAATCATCAATACTGTTGAATACTTGACTTCAAGAGGTCCCCTGCTTAAACCTCTGGTTGTAAGCTTAGAGGGGGATGTAAATACTGAATCAGATATTAGTCTTGAGTATGTTATTGAAGCCAAGGAAGAGACCCTTTCAAGCAGAAGCAGGTAACAATTTGATGTAAATTAGAAATAAAATAGTTTTAACCCAAGGCAAGTCCAGAAGTTTGCATGAAATTTGTGACTATTTTTACCTTGATAACCTTCTTAGCTGTTTTAGGGGAATGTAGAGTGGTGGGCTGTATCCACCCTTCCATATATGTGAATACAACCCCCTTCTACACGCTTTAAGTTTTAAGTTTAAATATAAATATTATACAACTTTCAAGTAAGGATTAATGGAAGTAAAACTTTAAGGAAATGACAAAAAATAGTCACATTCAGAACATTTTTTTTCATAGGTATGAATGGCAGACACGCGGGTGGTCAAAATGTTCCAGAGATTGTGGAGGTGGATTTCAGAAACTTATTATCAGGATTGTGAACATTACATCTTTATAACTTAAAGAATTGTATGTAAGACTTTTTTGACTGTGAGGATAATTGGAGCTACCCTGAAAGAACTCTATTTTGTCCTTCATAGAATATCCTTCTAAGGTTTGAGGTATTTTTGTGAATATTGTTATTTATGTTCATGATGTATGTAGATGCTATGACAGTGAATCTGGAAGAAGAATGAAAAGACGACATTGTGGCAGTAAAAAGAGTAGACCAAACAAAGAGAAAAGACCCTGCAACATATTTCAGTGTGAATCCAACTGGGTGGAGGGACCCTGGGAAAATTGTCCAGTGTCATGTGGAACTTCAGGACAACAATACAGGTTTTTTTTCTTAAAACATCAATTTATTTTTTATAATCTAATACATTAAACTTTTGCAGGGAAGTATATTGTGTTCCTGAAAACTTGAACAGCACAGAACAGCCCTGGACTCACATGGTAGATGTCAGGTATTGTCCTCAACAAAAACCTGTCCAGGTAAATCAAAAAATAACAGCGTCTTATTTCATCTGTTTGGAAGTACCTCTGTGCATTTTAAATGCTAGACCACACAATCTGCAAAGCAGTCCATAAAAATACTTCCAAATAGTAACACACATTTATACTTGCAGCAGTGATGCTCTATGATTTTAAAAAAATCATAATTATTATTTTAAAATTTAAACTTTTACATATTGATATTTTATTTCTTAAGAATTATGTTCTAAAAGGATTTTCTACCAAATAAATCCTACAGAAAGTTTGTAAATAGTAATGATTTAGTTCCGAGACTGTAACAGGATAGATTGTCCAAAACCTTGGGAAGAAATAGGCTGGTCAACCTGTTCTAATACTTGTGGATATGGTAACATTTGTTTTGGCTAAAATAAAAATAAAAGTAAATAATTTAATTTTAAGTAATACTGAAATTTATCTTGCTTTAGTTGGATATATAAGTAATTATCATATAAATTTAAAAAAAGATTCTATGCTTAGACGAAAACATTAAAATTCAATTATAGAATACCCTATTAATTTAGGATTTAAGCGAATGTTGTACAACTGTACATCTGAAGAGGAAGGATTCTCATGCGGAGCAAAGCCTTTACACTCTGCTGTGTGCCGACCAGCGGAGTGCCCCAGTGAAACTTGCAGGTACAAACATTAAGTGGATAATCATCTAATATAACCATATGTTATACCTCTTATGGGTCGTTTCGTCGTATTTTTACAGAAGATTTTCTACTATTTCTAGGGGCTCTAACCCTGCTGAGTCAATTGCCTAACCCTGCGGGGCAATCACCTAACCTAATATATCAAGGAAAAATTTTAACAAATTAAACAAAGAAGTCTTAAAAAATAAAATTGAGTACTTAAAATTAAAAACAAAGGAAAGCTAGATAAGATATTTTAAAAATGCGGGCATGTCAAGTGGGCATTAGGTTCTTTTCAAACAGTTACACACAGTTCTAACATGCACTGTTTGTTTAGCTTCAAAAGTTATAATTGTACACAATAATTTATTTTTAAATAAACATATTTTCTTAAAAACTAGGTCTATATGCTTTGTGTAGTATTTTTAGCTTTAAAGTCTGTTCCTTTTTGACACAAATTTTAGTGATTTTTTTATCTAATTCGCCTGACTGATAAAACAATCAAATAAAATCAAATTGTTGAAAAATTATTATTATTTTATTGGGGGTTAATTTAAGGGTTCAAGTCCTTACAGTTGAATCACAAAGTAGTTGGCAGTTTTAACATTTGAATTTTAACATTAAAAATGTAATTGTTGTATTATACACATTATTTTTGTAAGCTTGAACTAAGCAAAGCATTTAATATTATGTGGATATTATTTTTAGTATGGATGAGTCAAGGGTTTGTTCACGTCCAGAAATGATGAGATATTGTGTTTTACCTTCTTACAGGAATATTTAGATTTATATTTGAAGAAGAAAAAAGTATAATATACATAAAAACGTAGAAATAATTGGACTAATTTTGATTGCAACTTCTCTAGAGCATTTTTTTTTATTGCCTTTGCGTGAAATATCCTATTAACTATTATTTTCTTTTATTTCAATATCGGATACTCCCCTAGCATGTAGGGGCTCTGTATTAGAAAGGGCAGCGAGCAAATAGAAAATAAGCTTCAAACCATCCCAAGGACTAAATAAAAATGTTAAATAGCCTAAAACCACCACATGACCTTTGTTAAGCTTACCTAAAAAAAGAACCCAACCTTCTCTGTAGTCATTGAGATCTTTAGCTTCTGATAAAAACCTTACTACTTTATATAATAAGATATTCAAAGTTTTGTTTATTCTAATTTTACTTTCCTTAATTGTGTAATATATATCAAAGCTCTAGCTATTTTTAGTTTGTTTTATGCTATAAAATCTAAATAATATAACAGAGAGAAGTGCTGCAAGTCTTGTGAGAAGAATGAAGCAAATATATAATACTTATTTTATATACTGGTTATTTATAAAATAAATATTTTAAAAAGTTTCATGTAGTAGTATAGAAAGTAGAATTTTTTTGCCTTATATGAAAAAAAGTATATAAAAGTTACAATAATACTTAAGCAACTTAATCGATATTAAATGATAATCTTGTAATATTGTTATTGTGTTGAATAAATGTATAGGGAGGAAATAAAACCATACAACTTTTATTACGGGAGCCCACAAATAAGTGCTATCCTAACCTGACTTTAATAAATCTTAACTAACCCAACCTAACCTAACATAACTTGTGTAATGGCTACAAAAACTGACTATGACAAACAAAAGTAAATAACACTTGTCAAAGAAAACCAGGTTTAGTGAAATTCTAGTCTCCCTTTTGATCATTTCACTTGTATTTCTTTTACCTTATGACAATAATATACAGCCGTAGCAATCTGTCTGAATATTCTGCGGGCCTCTTTCTCTTCCAAACTTTTGCGGTCACTGCATACAAAAACATGTCTTTCTTTATATTTAAAAAATAAATATGGAGTGTTCACTGTTGATGTTAATAATTTGAATCTATAATACAAAGTAGAACGATGTCTGTCCGTCCGTCCCTTAAGATCTCGGTAACCACTGAACCGATCGGATTCTACTCTTCAGGGAATATACCTACTGGCCCTGTGGTGGTTTTTGGCTATTTTCTTGGGGGGTGGGACACCCCTAACCCCCCCAAAAACAAAAATCCCCCCCCATTTTTTTTTGTAGAAGATTTCCTTGGTCCTTTTACGTATTTCGCCCAAAAATATTTTTTATCACGTCTTGGGACAAAGCCCCTAGAGGCTAGGGGAGAAGCCGCTAGTTTATTTTAAACTAATAAACTAATAAAGTGTAGAATAAGCATATTTCTTAATTTTATTTGCTAACAAACAGATGCAACCCTTGCAGAAAAATTTTTTAGGGGGGTACTTTTTTTCTTGGGGCGATTTATTTTAGTCAGAGTGGTAATATCTCTCACAAAACAGTTATAAACCTTTCCTCGAATCTTCACTGTAAAGGAGAACCATATTGGTTCAGCGGATCCTTTGCTACACACGCACACGTATAAGAATAACAACTAATTTTAACTGTTTTTTTTTCAGGAAAATTAAGTCATGAAAACAAGCTTCAGAGAAACAAATAATGGATTGTAGTTCAGCTTTCCAACTAAAGAATAGGTGACTTGAAGACAGTTGTTTTATTCCTGAGGTAGTCATAAAGTTCACCGCCGGCAGCTATCTCCATCACTAGAACCATCTTCTCCTTGTTCTCAAATACTAAAATAATTGCAACAACTTCAATTTTCAATCTTAATAGGTATCTAAAATGTATTAATATTTAAAATGCAGAAAAACTATTATATTGTAGCTTAAATCACAACTCAATAAACAAAAACCTTCAAAAACCTACAGGTATAAAATTATGCATAAAGCCAAATTGTCATTCATCTAATTTTTTATTCAAACAAGCGGCAGTAATGATTGTTACTTGCCTAGGTTTAAAAAAACTTTGGTTATCGATATTTTTTGTAAAAATTTTCTTTATGAGACTCTATATTCAAATTACTTTGTCATAACCAGGGATTGATAAAAAATGTTGAAGAATTTTATGTTTTCGAAGGAACCTATAGATTTCTTTTTGTTTGAACCTATAGATTTCTTTTTTTTGCTTTTTAAGCAGTTTAATCAACATTTAATGAAAGTATGATATTATGAAGAAAGTGGGGTATCGGGTTGTCTTTCTTTGCGTTTCTAATGTTTTCGTATTTAAAAAAAAAAAGTATGGCCAACCCACCCAATCTCATAGATATATACGGAGTCATAAAAAATTTATCTTACCTTCGTAAATATGAATAATATTTGGATGTTGAACGGACGACATGATCTGAATTTCTCTTCGTATTCGCACCAGGTCTGCCTCCGTTTCTATCTTGCTCTTCTTGATGGTCTTGATGGCGACCTGCTGCCCCGTCTCCTTGTTCACCCCCAGCTGGACCTTGCCGTACGTGCCCTGACCAAGCTTCCGACATATTTCAAACCTATCGGTCAAAATTATATTTTGGATTGCTTATGTTTTGTACTACAAACTAGCGAAGAAGGGGACATTCGTTAGCTTAAAAACTTAAGATATTGTTATCAAATCTTGATAGGTTGGTTCAAACTTTGTCAATCAATAATTTAAGGCTAAAAATGTGTAATAAAAAGCTTTGATATGTATCTCACTTTCTCTGTATCCACATGCCCCAATATTAAAGTTAACCGTAGAACTATAAAGAGGCGCACCCGCTAGCATGACATACTTAATTAGTTTGTTGTCTGTATATATTATTATATTGTGATTTTTAAAATTTTACTAGAGATTGAAATAAAAGCATGTTATAAAAGCATACCTATTCTTTAATTTTCTTTTGTGGTCATTAAGTTTGATTCCCCCGGCATGCTCCATGCCCCCCATGATGTTGACCACATCCTCCTCGTTCACCACCATCCTGAACAGCATCTTGTTAACCAATTTTAATTCAAACGTCAATATTTTTACTTCATAAAGTTGACTTACTAATTTAAAGTAAAAACAGCATTAAATACATTCGCAATTTATATAACTGAAAAGTGTTTCTTTGTGAGCTCTCATATTCATACCTATAAAAACCTAACTTCCTCCATCCCATCACTCTTAATAAAAATTTTAAATGAACATGTTTCAAGCACCTGCGGGACCCATTGTACAACGGAGATCTCAAAACCTAACCTATAACTTTTAAAAGCATCGAAATACAGTTTTAATACAAAAAGTTTAATTTTGGAATGTGGGAAATTTCCGTATTTTTAATGTGAATGGGATTACACGAAATGATTTATGTCCTTTAAGATATCTCAGTTTTGGTTCTAAATTATATTTTCATATGGTTAAGTGATATAATTTAAATATCTTTAGTTTAAATAACCGAGAAAAAACTAGGCAATAAATAGGCCATTTCAGATTCAAGTTAAATTAATCTACGGCCGTTTTCAATTCAACTTCGGCCTTAAACATATAAAAGATGAAAAGATTATCCATACACAATACACATAATAATGTATCCTAATTGTTAACTAAAATTTAGTACATAAAACGTATAATAATAAGTCACAAATACCTGCCCCCAAAATTAATTTTTGTTTGTTATAATCACATAATCACAATTAATAATTATCACACTATTTGATAACATTGAAATTTGTTCTTAATTTTTGGTGAGGCCATGTTAATAAGAGTCTAAAAATACCTGATCTATAAGGAAGGTGATGGGATGGGCTCAATACAACACAGTTGGGGAAGGGGGTGGGGGATTTGTATCACCTAGGAAAGAAGGCCTCCAGGGGTAAAGAGGTGGAGGGGAACCGGGTTGTATATAAGAAATAGGGAAGGTTGTTGGGTGTCGGAGGTCAGCTGATGTTAATAGAGCCAGCTGGGCGCACGCATAGGCTGCTCTACACACACAGGCTAGCACCACAGAGGGGAGGGGGAGAGAGTGAGTGGCAAGCACTACAGAGGGAGAGGGGGTAAGTGGCTAGTTCTGGAAAGGGAAAGGTGGAGAGTGGCTAGCTGTCCCGGTCATCAGGAAAACCCACTTCCCTGTAACCGGAAGCATTGTGTGAGTGTCTGCAGCTGAATGTGTGCGTGTGTTTGCGCATGCGCACAGGACTTACATTCCATCAGAATGTTGCTTTATCATTAGGATGTCTGAATATACAAGCGCATTTAAAATATGAGACTAAAATATAATTCATATGACGGAACAATTATCAATTTGTCAAAATAAAGGAAAATAATCAAACATGAAAAAAAATATTGAAAAAATCTTTGAACTGTTTTAAAATCATGTAACTTCCTTTTTTGATGAATAAGATTTATTGAAGAATTTCCTTACTAATTATTTGAATCAAAGTCTCATATTGAAATTCCCTGAGTAATATTTGAAGATGAAGTATCATTCACAAATTATTTTCACTGAACATTAAAATTTAATAGCTTTTCCATTAGCATTTCAATAAAATTTTTCTCAGTAAAATACTTCTAGAACATAAGTCAAAGTTCACTGCAACATTAGTTCATGTACATTGTATATATTGTACATTGCAAATCAGATTATAAGTCTGTTTCTGAAAAAATATGTTTTATGGAAATCTTTGTGTAATGCTTTTTGCTTGCATCAATGATAGGACTTTCATACAAAACTTTCAAATTTAAAAAAATTTAAAATCAATTTGTTCGAGTTTTTAAAACAAAGCTGTTCTTCATATGTTGCTATTATGTCATCAATTTTTTTTAATTTGAAAGAATCTCTTATGATTAAGAAAGATTTTGTAAGCATAATAATTCAAATAAACATACACATTTTGCAAAGAATTCCTATACTTCAATATCAAAATAACAGTATACCGACAATTGGTACAAGGGGGACAAACGCTCTAGTGCGACAAACGTACTAGAAGACAAACTTCCATCTCTTAAGTAAAACGGTCTAAAATCTTTAAAAAAACAAAAAATCTTCCAAAATTTGGGGGAAAATCCACTAATAATAAAACAATCTACTAACAAAATCAAATAAAAACACATGGACATAATTTAAACCAAGTTTTATTTCTTGAATAACTTTATCCACAGGCTGACAAAGTCTAGTTCAAAGTCTGTTCTGGCTACCCATCGGAATAATTTCAAATATTTTTTTGTTAATTCATTGTTTTTTAACCACTTAAATAGAACATTTCATCTTTTTTATGAAAAATTTAACAAAAAAGTCAAACAAAGATATAGATTTACATCAATAAGAAATAATATGACTAAAATTTCATATTCGTTTCTTTTTCAAGTTTTTACTATTTAGAGTATCTACATTGCAACATAAAATACTATATCTGTATATATTTGGATAAAGAAAGAAACCCAAAAATATTTTGAAATAATAAAATATTAAATAAATAAACATTACTTTGATTAAGAATACCCAAAAGTGTTCCATTTACATTCTAAGCGCTTAAAAGTCTACCTACTAACTGCCTTCATTTTTAACTGCACAGACTTTAACTCTTTAAAAAGTCTGACTATAATAACCTAAATGATAATTAACTTAACTTATCTAAAAAGAGTTTAACTACAGTTGGACAGCTATTTTATCACAAAACAAGGATTACAACATCCACAATGATGGATAGGCAAACGAATAAAGTGAAAATTAGAACAGTAGTCATAAAAAATAAAAATGTGAGAGAGAAAAAGGAAAAAAAGAGAAAAAACGCGATGGTAATAGGTAATAGCAAAACCTGATATAAATATAAATACATCTTTGCATACTTGATGCTATTTGGTATAGGGAATTTTGACAACAAATTTCAGCCATCTATATTGAATAGGAGCTAAGAAAATCATACTTCCCCAAAAATAGTTCACACAGACGGACGAGATATATTGCAAATTATAGAGTAGCTTCGCTACTAAAAAGTTTTTTTTAACTAAAAAATTTTATGTCGCAGTTTCTATTCATAAAAAGAACTTTATTACAAATGTTTTTTTTATGTTTCTCACACACGGGCTTTCTTTTCAATATCTCTGTAATTCTACACATATTTGAGTATGTGTGTATATATATTGCTATGAGTCAAAAAATTAAAATCTGTGTTGTTGATGTATAAAACCTGATTATGCATAAATAAATGAGTCAGCCTTCAAGAATATAGGGATATGATAATGGGAGATCATTTTATCTTTCCCCAAAATCTTAAAGTTCAAGATTTTAGATATCAAACTTTAAATTTTTGTACTTAGAGATTTCAGAAAAATCTTAACTTAGATATTTATCTCACTTTTAAACCAATGGTCTTAAAAAAGAATTAAAAACGATTATATTGTGTCAGTGATTGGCGGATGCCTAGCTTTATACTGATAAAATCTAGAAAAGTAGAAAAAATTCTGTAAAAAGTTTTTTTTTAAGCAAAGCTTTATATCATTATGTCTGTTAATATTTATAATCGTTCATAAATGTTAGCTTTTTTGTTAACATAAGTTGCATTTAAACCTATTGATTCTAAACTTTTTTTGACAAAAATCTTTTTAATTTTTCTTAGTTAGATAAGGATTAAATTCAAAGCTAAGCTTTTATGGATAATGTCATCTTATTTATGTTGTAAATGAGAGCTTCATAAATTAGCTTGTTATACCTAAACTGCATATTGTTGAAGAACAATTATATGTCTACAAGCAACGTAGCATAAGATGCAAAAACATACATGCACTTTTATTTTCATAAAATTCATCTAATTAACTCATATGTCATATTAATTAAACGCCAATAAAACATTAAGAAGAGAATATTTTAACAGATTGCTGATTTACAGGCAACTAAAAGTATACAAACAATATCTGTCTGATATTGTTGCGAACGAAAAGGCAGACAGACAATATGAATTTTAGAGTATCTAATAAAGATCTATTTATATGTATGTACTAAGACAAATGATTAACAATTAATAGAATATGTAATACATTTTCATAAAGGCGCATTAGCTTCTTCGAATTTAGATTTCCCAAAAATAATGTGCCTAGCTCTGGTTAACAGATTTTTTAATAGCAAAGCTAATTTATAATTTAGATTGTCCGTTGATGGACAAACAGATAGAGTGAGTTTTAGAGCAAATATTCATGGCCATAAAAAATAGATATAAAAATCACAAAAAGTTTTTGCATGAAATCTTAATTGGACTTTTGTACCATGACCGACAAAACGATGGACTAAGTATTATGTATTGTAGTTGTTTCTCATAAGTATAGGAATCCTCACAAAAAATTCCAGCCGTCTATCTTGAATTGCAGCTGAGAAATTCACGCTTTCCCTAACAGTTTCTTACAGACGAGCAGACGGACCGACGTAAATTCCGAATTATTAAGTCCGTTTTTCGTCCTTCGTGACAGTTCTTAATGTTAAATATGCAGCTTTTGCGGCTAAAAAATAGCAGCTGCAAATTCAAAACCCCCCTATCTGCACAGTTTATATTATTTGAAAATAATTTATGGGATTAACTACATGAGTTTCATTACGTATCACAAACAACATATAAATTTTCACCAATTTAAAATTTCACTACAAATTTAGAACCTGTCTAGGTCAGGTATGACTTCATATATTTATATTAGGATATTCTAGTAAAACAAGTGACTGCTTTCATTTAACTATTACATATGCAGCAGTGCCTGAAGTATGCCTCTATGCCTTCAGCAAGAGGAAAGTAGGTTCTAGCCTAACTATATAGGCGCAGTAACGCAGGACACAGCTTTCTAACAGGTTATGTTGACCTGCACACCCTGGGCTTAACAGTGACAGGGGTATTTTACACATATACATACATACATTTTTATTGATATACATTTTGGTAAAATCACAAATTTATAAACTTAATATTTACATTCCGATCAGTTTGTTCGTTTAAAAGATCTTTTTCTTCATAAAAAACTTTGCCATTTTATATTATAGATTTGTAAACTATTATTGTATGTACATGGCCAAATTGCTATAATAGGAAGGTTAAAATAAGTCTAGTTTTTACAGGGTTAAAGGGAAAACAAAATGACATAAAAAATATATTATGCTTTTAATTATTTCTAAGCAAATGTTAAACATATTAAGTTAAGCTTAATTGATAAATATTTTGCCAAAATACTGACCGAAAACATTGAAATCTATCCCATAAAAAAAAAACAATCCTTATCAGATCAGCTTTTAAATAATCAATAGAGTTTTTACATTCAAACTTTAAAAGTAATCTAGCATAAATTCTTAATGACGTTTATAATCAACTAAATAGTCTCTTATAACGGCATAACTATAGATTATATGTCAACGACAACTACCCAATAGATCTGAGGACTGGGATTATTTGTCGATACATTGCATGGTACTACAAAATGTCCTGAGCTGGATCTTTGAATGTGTAGCCGTTGCCGTAGTCGCAGCCGTAGTCGTAGCCGTCGCCACTGACAGTGGTGCCAATAAAAAATGGATTTTAAATGTTTGAAGTTTTTACGTATTATTATTATTATTTTTTTCTTCATATTTTTACTGAAAATTCAAAAAGTGGTTGTGATTTAAAGATTTAAAGCCGTGGCCACGCGAAGCCAATTTCATTTAAAGGTCGCTATTATGTTAGTGGCTGTATCTCTGGCAGCGGCAACAACTGCACATTTAAAGATCCAGCTCTGCTAACTTATTGTAAAGGTTGTCGATGTTTCACACTTAGAGTTTGTCCGTCCGTGACGTATAGAATGTTCAGATTTATCTATCGATTTCAAACTCTAACAGTAATTATTATTACTACAAAGTTTGTATATCAATTTATATTATACAAGCGGCTTCGCCCCTAGCCTCTAGGTGCTTTGCCCCAAAGGTTAATAAAAAAATTATGGCGAAAATCGTAAAGGACCATGGAAATCTCCTTCAAAAAAAAAAAAAACAAAAAAAATGGGGGGGGGGGGATTTTTTGGTTTTTGGGGGGGTTGGGGGTGTCCCAACCCCCAAGAAAATAGCTTAAAACCACCACAGGACCAATAGGTAGATACCCTGAAGAGTAGAATCCGATCGGTTCAGTGGTTACCGAGATCTTAAGGGACAGACAGACAGACTGACAGACGGACAGAAGGACAGACAGACAGACGGACAGACAGACATCGTTCTACTTTGTATTATAGAAAGGACTATTAGGCACAATATTATTAGCGAAGCCTCTGTATAACCAATACATTATAAAATCCTGAGATGGGTTCTTAAAAGATAATGCCGCGTTTTTTCGACATTTTTTACGCTATGAATAACAAGCGCGGCATTCGCGAAATCTAAACAGAGTATACAACTTAGGAATTCAAAATTTTAAAATTATTATTTTACCCATTTGTATAATGTCTAATATAGCTCTAAAGAGATATATTAATTAATATGCAGCAAAAATGGATTTAAGATAATTTGTTTTTCTTTTATAAAGGCTGTACCAACAAAAGCGAAATAATTAAATAAATAGTTGTATACTCTGTTTAGATTTCGCGAATGCCGCGCTTGTTATTCATAGCGTAAAAAATGTTGAAAAACGCGGCATTCATCTTTCAAAAACCCATCTCTGGTAAATATTGTTGACTTTTCTCATGTTTGCTTGTTTGTAACGATTAGGGTTTGCAGCAGTATTTTTTACTTTTAAAATTGTCCTAACGATTTAAAACCTTGTAAGTGTTTCCCCACATTAACTTTTTTTGTAAGAAAAATATATTTTTGGCACATATTTCTTAGGAGTGGAGGGTTTTATCCAACCCCCGCCAAATAACCATGACTTGTGGACTTGATCTATTGCAAAATATCTTGATGTTAAATGATCCTACCACCTGTTTATGAGAATGAGTAAATTTAATACAAAATAGCTTTATTCTTGAAGGTTCTTTCATACAAAAGACAAATCTTTATTAAAAACATAACATAATCAAATTAATAAAGAATCAGAATAAAAATTTTGTAATCATCAACAATAACATATTGCAAAATTAAATTTTTTTGTAAAAAATAATTATACTTTAAATTTAAATTTTTATTAGATATGTGATTTCAGATTAAAAAAATTGAAATAATTGTTGTCTGACAATTAGTATTGATTTTTTTCTTTTTTTATTTTTATATTATAATATTAAAACAATTATTTATTTGGCATTTCTACATATAATGAATGTTTTATTTTTTTCTGTATTAGTGCAAATTTTAAATTTTTTCATGTAGAAAACTAAATTTTTGATGTTTTCATTGAGTTTTCATTTGCATACTGATATTAATTTATAATTTATATTATAAATAATGATTTTGAGACCTATTTTGTGCTGTTAGTTAGATGGATTTTCGAATTATTTTCTTAGATTGTTGAATAATAATCTGGATTTGGGTTGAATTCTTCCATTTTATCAGCATAATTGTTGTAATACATCATATCCTAAAATAAAAGATATTATCATTCTAAAACTTCTCCATAAAATTTAATCTCTTGTGGTAAAAACTCTGTTTTGTAAACCGCACAAACTCTTGAAAATTATAAAACTCTAATCCTTTGAAAAATAACCTTTTCTTTCATTTGGTTTTTGACAAAGTTTGATTGAGAAACCATCTCATTTAAAAGTGTAAAGTTTCATCAAAAAAATTTCTGTCTAATTTTGTGGATTTTTAGATCAGTTCTCTTCCTGAGAATTTAATTAGAAAGAAATAGATCTTTATATACATTTAGATGTAAATTAGGCACTGCTACTCTGTCAGGCGTTTAATAATAAAACTTCGATCATTGGATTGTAAAATGAATTAATACTTTTTTGACAGATGCCTAAAAATCAAGAAATTATTAACTTCTTCCCCTCTGTAACCTTTACAAAAGCTACTGAAACGGCGCTTGAAAAATGGTAGTTTTTTTATCCGAACTGCAATTTTGTGAATCAGATTATAGAACCTAATAATAAATGACGCCATACAATACAAATTACCAATGATAGGCCACTATACATTGTTATTGACCAATGGTAAAATGTATACTTGCGCCTATCATTGGTCATTTGTAATGTAAGGCGTGATTTTTTTAGGCTGCTTCTAATTTGATTCAATATTTACCTCAATATTTTGTTGTGTTTGTAAATCTTGGTAAAAATCTTCTTCTGCTGGGACACCTGTGTCCTCGCCTAGAGGCTGCAACTCTGTCTCCTCAGCTAGAGGCTGCAACTCAAAATCCAAAATCGGAGCTAAAATTAAATATTATAAATATTTTAAGTAATATTTCCACTACTATCAAAAAACATTGATAATGTGTAACATTATCAAGTACCGATTCTAATCCTATAATATGAAGTAGTATGTTTTTTTGTATATGCATAAAGATCTCGCTAACGACTGAATCAAAGTTCTCCGTTTCTTCAGGGAAGCTTTATATTTGCAATAGGTAGGTTTTTAGCTATTTTTAATACAACTATACTATTGGATGGCCCTAGATAGATATCAACTTTGAATTTTGTTAGTTTAATCTATCACAGAATTCAGCTTAAGTTTTGAATATGTTCATGTATCCTAAAAACTATATTTGTATTCACCTGTTTCGTGGCTTGGCTCTGATACAGATACAAGTTTGGCCTGGGGTTCGAATCCCTTGGCTTGGACAATAATCTAAAAAGTTTTATGAATTAAAATGAATGAGTAGCATGGTGATTCCCGTAACATTAAGGTACAATTTTAAAAGCACAACAACTTATGATCATTACAAGGAAGTCTCATCCTATACACATATTGATTCCTAGGACGTTGAGGCACGTTATTAGCGGAGAATCTCTATAATAAAGTCTAAAAAAGTAAGAATGTCCATATTTTTGTTTGACATGTTGTTGCAATCATTTCCATTTGTTTGTGCATATGAAAAAGCAAAGAAAGAGTAAATCTAAAAGGGAGAGATGTTTGTTGGACAAAATAAAACTAGAGTAGCTACTCTACAGAAAGGTTAGTTACCTGGTACTCTCCGGGAGGAATGAGTCTCCAGTAATCTCCACCACGAGCTAAAAATAAAAAAAATATATGTTATTGGTGAGTTATCACTTCCACCGAGACAACATATCTGTAAGTTTTAACAGCATATTCTGCCATTTCCCCTTAATATTACCACTGCTTCTACTCATTTGCAAATGAACATATTTGCAAATATGAAACAATTAAGATATGACAACATGCGGATGTTATTGCACCCCAACTTTATTTCTAATCTTTGATGTTTGCTCTACAATTTACGATAATGTTTGTGAGTAAATATCTGACGTCATGCTTGATAATCTAATATAACACAAATTAATAAATTGAGCACGGATAAATACGGAAATTGGTATTTATAGTAATGTATTATAGACAGCTTTTCTCGGAAAGTAAAATAACAAATTATATGATTATATGGGACAGAAGATCTGGCATAACAAAACCGGTATAAACTTTATGATTTTAATATTATTTTTCGTTAGAATTTTTAATAGTACGAAACGATACATGTTTTTTCAGCATGGCTCAAAATCGGATATAATGAAGCAGATATTAATCTGTTCCGGAGACATACTGGAAAGGCATATTTTAAACTTCAATTGAGGTAATTGACCAACTATTTAGTTAATTTTTTTTGAATCATAATATAAAATCGTCATTAAGTGAATCAAAAGACAAACAAACACATAAAATTCAACATTTGATACAGTAGTACCTGTTTTTAGTGCAATGGGAAAATGGCATAGTAGAGGGAAACCCCCCAGAAAAGAGATGAAGTATAGGGTATTTCCTGACGTCAATGGAATAGGTAGGCCGAAAGCAGTGACATCTATCCCTAGTTTGCTAGGGCACTATAGACAGCTACCACTAAAAGATTCTTGTTTAAGAAACTATACAATTTTACCTGAAGTGACGTCATGATCAATATCCTGGTCCCTGCGGGTGTACTTGCCAGTTCTGGTCACATTCCTTACGTGGATAACAGCTCCATGTATTCCAACTCCAGTTGCAGAGTTACGGATCTTAATAAAGTGGTCATTTTTTCGCGTATTTTCCATAAAAATGTGAGTAACGGTTTCGTCAAATTATCTTATTAATCAAACTGTTCTTAATTATGACCAAACGCTAAGTATAAATTTGATCACAATTTGACTTAATAAAAGCATTTGACTAAACCGTTACAACTTTACGGAAAACACGCGAAAAAATGACCCTGTTTATAATTTTTCGTTAATAAAAAGTAAAGTTACAAAAAAAGTTGACAACATCAATAAGTAGCGAAGAAATAAATAGCGTGTACATCAAGTTTTTTCTCTTACCATAATTGACCGTTCGAAGATCAAAACAATTCATAGGTCATAGGAGTCATCACAAAAATTCTAGCTTTTTGTCTTGAAAAGTGCGGCTTCTTCATAGCTGCATAGGCGGACGTACGGACAGGTAAACAAAGTTAGTTATAGAGTAGCTTCTCAACTAAAAATGTAGTTATATGATGCAAAATAGTATGATTAAACAAGACTTGATATTTAATTGTTTTAATTTAATATGAAATTGTTTTTATATCCTTAATCCAAAGACAAACGCAAAATAATTGACATGATTTTTCAGTATGGTTCATAACCGTTTTAATCCAAAGGAAATGAGTCGGATCTCAAGTTATATATGGGAAAACTCCACTTCGTTACATTGCCTCTTAAGGGGCGTTTCGTCGTATTTTCACAGTTCCTTTTGATAGGTCATTTAAGGTTAGGTTAGGTGATTACCTGCAGGGTTAGAGCCCCCCGCAGATGCTAGAAATAGGAGAAAAGCTACTTTAAAAATACGACAAAACGCCCCTTAATAGTCGATATCCCGTAAGGGACTATACCCAAAGTTTTGTTTAACATAGTCTTTAACTGGATATAAACCCAAAATAAACTTTTTGTTACATACTGTCAAAATAAATGTAATTAATTTAAATGTTCACTTACCACTCCTTTGATTCCCATATGAGCTGTCCAGATAAATTCAATTAAAGATTTCTTGTTATCCTCCCATTCTTGCTTCAAACTAAAAGAAGAAACATATCTATAGGATTTTGAAGAAAATTTTTTTTTAGCTCACATGAAGAAGACTAGCCTTATAAGAAGACTAGCCTTAAGGCTGGTCTTCTTCATTCTACACCATTTGAGGCTTATTCATTCTTAAAATTTACAAAATATCGAGTAGTGGGAGGGATTTTTGGTATAAACGGGGACATATTTAGGTTTAAATGAATTAAGTTTTTTATATTATGATCCATATAATAATCTAGTACTTTTACTAGTAATTTATCGCATAGTATTACAGACAGCTTTCCGCGAATATTAAAATGAAAAATTATAAGATAAAAACCAGTTTTTTTAGTCTCGAGGGCTTGAAGTCCCTGTCTAACAAAACTGGTATTAATATTATGGTTTTTATTATTTGTTTGTAATACGATGGCATAAATGATTTTTTAGAGTGGCTGAGAACAGGTTCTAATCCTGCGGATATTAATCGGATTCGAAGCCATACTGGAAAACATTATTCCAAAATAATTTACCTCTCAGTTGGTGGGTATTTCTCGCATCCTAGCTCAATGGTAATTTCAAAGTCATTAGATCCAAGATAGTTGAAATCCTGCATTCCACCGGGCACAGAATACCTTAATAAAAATATTTAATCATACAAATTAAAATCCTTGAAGTGGAATCCCCAAGAAAAGGTAAAGTTGAGTGTGGCCTCTACTTAGAGATAAATGTCAATGAAGATGAATCAAAAGCGTCTGTAATATTATATCATTTTTAACACAATTTAAAGTCTTTGTACATAACACGTTCCAGAAAATATTTATATTTAAGGCAAAAAAGTATTGGTTTTATAAAGGAAGGGCCCTTTTATTGTCAAAGACAGTCCCTGAATCCATTTCAGACAGAAACAGGAAAAACAGTCAAGATATATATTCTAAATACTAAAGTACATATTTGGTAATAATATCTCAAAAAATGGCTGCAGTATGAGTAGCAAAGACTAGTAAAGTGGTCTTTACTTAGTATTAAAATGAATTGAATAAGCATTTGACCTAATAACAATTAAAATTTAAATATAAACCCTTAGCTTCTCTCATTTAGATATAATTAATTGTGCTTGAGCTTGGGCAAAGGACGACTGGGAGGGGGGGGGGGGGGGGATGGGGCTAATCTGGCCTGAATACCATTCATTGTCAATAGTATTCAATAATAGACAAAGGATTCCATGTTGCCCACCACAGATTCTCTATTCAGAGCTGGGTCATGGTAAATGCTTGTTTATAATAATTATTATCAAATATGGTAGACCCGGTCCTTTTAAATCATTTTTACATTTAACTACATATAAAGATGAATTTAAATTAATTTTCATAGGTAGTTTTAAAAAGCCATTATTTTTTGTTAGATCCAATCATATAAGAAATAATGTATTGCGTATATTCCTTAAGGTCTCGAAAACCACTGAACCGGTTATGCTCCCTAATTTAGGGAAGTTTCATATAGTTCTCGGGGTTGTTTAAAGCTGTTTCATTTTCATTCTTGAGTTTTTGAATAGCTCTTGGCTATTTTTTGCTTTTCCCCTCCCCCATAGAGTATAAGGATGTTGGGGGCGCTTCCGAAAGAAAAAGATAAAGAAATAAAATTTCTGAATAATGAACAGTTCTAATATAATCAAGACATTTAGAGAATAAGCAATAATGGTTCTAAGAATTGTTACATTTACATAATTTAGAGGGGGAAACGAGGAAAACAACTATCAGTATCAAAGAATAAAGTGTCTACTGCATTTCACAGTAAATCGATGCTAGATTGACAGACAGAGGCATAAACGGATAAGATTGGTTATAGAGCAGATTTGCTACAAAAATTTAATAATTGTTAACGTTGGGTACGAAACTAAGGAAGTTGGAAGCGTGCGGTGAATATTATATCAGATAAACAAAATATGTATTGTAACAGATAAATATATTTCTCGTATTCATTCCAATCCGGTGGATAGGAACCGGTTCTCATCCATACGAAAAAACTATGTCTAGCATCGTATTATATCCAGTTTTTTACGAATATATAGAAATGTACAATCATAAGATTAAAACCAGTTTTTTTAGCCGGTGCCTCCGGCACCTCGGCGCTAAAAAATTTAGTTTTTATCTTATGATTGTACATTCTTTATCCGCGGAAAGCCGTTTATAATACGATATGAGAAATAACTATTAATTATCTCATTACTTCTCTATATGCACACTTTGCAATATCTGTTGATTTCAAGATCAAAAGACTTTTAATTTATTCTCCCTGTATTCTGTCCCACCCCCCTCTCCATACATAATTGAGTTTGTTGCATTTTCTAACCTTGAATATTTTGTTTAAAGTGGCTTGCACTAGATTTATTTATAGTCGCACGGCTACTATGAAAAAGGGGCATGTCCGACGTAATTTTCTCATCTGTTACGAAGTTTCACAAAGCTTTCTTCTGACAAAAGTGCATATATAAGAAGAAAACAAGGTTGTTTTTGCTATTAAACCAGATGTTATCCTGTGTATAACAAAGCTGGATCTTCAAAATGTGTTGCCATTGCCGCTGCCAGAGGTACAGCCACTAACCTAATAACTGTTTGAATTTTTAGTAAAAATATGGAAAAAATAATATAAAAAATAATAATACGTAAAAACTTTAAAAAACATTTAAAAATCAATGTTTTATTGGCAGCACTGGCAGTGGCGACAGCTACGACTATGCCTACGACTACGGCCACGACTACAGCCAAGCCTACGGCTACGGCAACGGCTACACATTTAAAGATCCAGCTCAGGTTTTCATTTATTTTTTCAATCTAAATATAATACCCCTATTATCCAGGAACCGTGATTCAGCAACTTAATTTCATTTAAAATTACTGTAAATTTGGATATTTGCAAGGCGTAATTTGGCGTAATTTTGTGCTGTGACTAAAGGGCAGTGGGCAAGAAGGGTGGAAAATAAGGGAGTCGGTTGTGGGGAAATCTTTTAATTAGAATTGTCAAAATCTTGGTCCCTTGTACCTGCTAGTATCTTTTGATGACTAGTTATAATAGCATTATTTGAATTCATATGCTGTGCTTCTTATATAAATAGTTGTCCTTGTTAGATATATAATACAGAATTAAAGAGGGCAATAGAGGAAACATGGTAAAGAGAGGAGACAAAAGAGAAAGTGGGGGCAAGCTATTAAAACACAATTTAGAATATTTATTGTATTATCTGTGAATAAATTTCTCTTTTATTAAAATGTATGCATGGACATTAGAAATATAATTCAAACTTAAATATGGTGTGATGTAATATTAAAAATAGAATTGAAATATTCTATTTAGATTTTATATTACTTGAGAGCAGTATGGCGTGCACGGGGATTTCAGGGGAAGGGGAGGGTGCGACCATTCAAGGGGCGAAAAGGAGTAGGATTCGGGAAATTCCAACACGATTGGTGATCATATCAATTCGGCAATCGATATATTATTACATGGATGTTGCTCCAGATTTTCGTGTACTATTATAAACTCGCAGCTGGCTAAAATAACTATATTCCCTATCCACCCCCTTTACCCCATCCCCTTCCCTCCTACTGGATGAACTAACTGACCAATAAATAAAGTACATATTAGCAAGTTAATTTTAGGACAAATTTTCCCCTGTCAATATGTACACGTACATCCTATATCCATTACTACGGCCATGCCATGTTGAAAACACCAGTTCTCGTCTGACACTATGACTTACGTGTTCTAAACAGCAGCAAGAAGATAATTGTGTTCGTTCTATTATACAAAAAAGATTCCTAAAAAATAGGGCACATAAATAATTTCTATTTTCTTTTAAAAGAAAAAATTACCAGGCAGCTCCATTAGTGATTCCTCCTTGCTTGGCAAACTGATTTTCATTGCTTTCACACCCAGGGGTGTTAACATTACTCATCCTAAATAGATTGTTTTTTTTTGTGTGATTAGGATTAATCATGAAAATATGGTCATAGAAAATAATTAGCTTATTTGGCGGTTTCACTGAAAATACCTAGTCAAACTGAGAAATAGGCCCGTTTGGTTTGAAATAAATTGAACATTTTTTAACTTTATTTTAGGTTAGTTTAGATACAGGTTAAATCCGCATAATCTGGGACCCTCGCAATGTTAGGCATATTTTCAATTTATTTAAAAATAAGGACGTGAGTTTTCTATGCTCGCAAGGCACTTTCAGGGAAAGAACCATTTATTTATCTTTAAAGTTTAAATTACATGCAAGTAAACGTTTAAATGCAGGATCTTTTGTTTGAAAGTTCAAACTCTTGATGGTAATAAGTTTTGACTGTTTCGGGCGAAGGAATTTTCCTTACTTTCAATTTTTGAGTCAACAAGTATCTTAAATGCCAAATTAGCGAGCAAAGCTTGCAAAATTAGAACTATACCTGGGATGGTTGCCAGCATAGGTAAGTGCCAGGCTGCGGAAGGTAGCATCATCAGGACTGGAGCTGTAACCTGTCTCAGAGTTGCCATTGGACTCATCATACGGATAGTTGGCAACCAGGTCTCCACCATGCAGGTTGGCAGATACCTGTCACAAAGCAATAATTAGTCAAAGAAAAACTACTTTGCCTCTAACTTCTCTGCCAGTCATTGATGCGTTTGCGCACAAAATAATCTTATGAAAACGTATAGAGCAGGTTTACAATTTGATTTTTTACATATTAGACGTTTTTTTTTATTGCAATCTCTTTTTTGGTTGTCGCCGAAATTTGATAACAAAAGCCTTTAGTTGTATTCCAAACATGATACATTACTGAACTGAACTATATTAGAACATCCTATTTAGTATTTATATAATGGAAGTGCTCTAAATTCTCTAAACCTCTTCAAATGAGAGCCAACACATATCAAATTTAATTACTAAATTTTCTATTTTTGGTAGCATCAACATTCTTTATGAGAATTAATGTAATTCGTTTTCATTTGTTGGTTTCTTTAATATATATAACATTATAATCTATGGCTTACTATTATGAGTTGATGAAAAATTGTAAAAAGATAATAAATCCTATCTTTTTTTTATAAAGTTGACTCATGTTTCTTTATACCATCCAAGCCGTTCGAACAAAAACTTAAAACACGGACAACGTCTAATAAGTACAGTTCTGCCTTTTTGTAATAAAATAAAAAAAATACTTACAACAAAAGGACTGTCCATGATCATTTTAATAACAGCTTCAGTCTCAGGCTGCAGAGTGTAGTCCAATTTAGCATTCTATTGAATAAAAATTTTAATATATTTAAAATTTTATATTTTTTCTACATAATTTGTAACTAGAGTACGTCTTATCATAAAAAATGCCCTATATTGGTCATGATAACAATGTAGATATGAAATAAATTAGACCTTATGATAATTTTGAATTTAATAAATGCCCTACTGAAGGCATAAACGGTCAAACTTGAAGCCAACACAAGTTTTAACGACACACAGAAAACTGTCCCGAATTTGTATTAATTTTGAGGAACAAGACTCCAGTTACGTCATATTTTTCTTTCCCGAAAAAGGGAAGGGGGAAAGAAAAAAAGGGAAGGGGGGAAGAAAAAAGAGATGGGAGAAAAGGGGGTTTTCCCCATCTCTTTTGAAGAGATTTTCTTCCCCCCTTCCCTTTTTCGGGAAAGAAAAATATGACGTCACTGAAGTCTTGTTCCTCAAAATTAATACAAATTCGGGACAGTTTTCTGTGTGTCGTTTTAACAGGAGCATTCAAGTTTTTAATAAAGTATATTGTCACCGACAAGCAAATAAAATAAAGGACAAATAATAGAACCCCCCCCCCAAAAAAAAAAAAAACAGCTGAAATCAAGTAATATACTTTTAACCTAATTTAGAATTGTTGGCTTTGAAATTTTATGCTTATAATAGCTGTTATTATAAGCATAAAAGTTCAAAGAAAACAAACCTTCATAAGATGGTTGTTATCCCTTGCTCCAGAGAATACGAGCCTGTCCAGGTCAGGGAAGTCTCTGTTCAGGTCAACATCATTCGCATTGTTTCTACCAATCAGATAATCATCACCTCCCTAAACACAACATAAAATTTAATTAAATTTTGCTTATAATTCATTCTATAAGATTATAGATGGACAGACTGCCAAATAAATGATTTATAGAGTAGAAGCTTATTCGTCAAAGGAATCTCCATAGGATGAAAAGACATATTTTTTGATTAAAATTAATTTCTAATGTTATGCTTCCAATAACATCAAGTAGTTTTAAAGAAGATTGATCAAGAATTTCTTTACAAAAAAAAATTAGGTAAATTTTAATGATTGCCCCAGAGGGTCAGTGCCCCCCGCAGGTGCTACAAATAGGAAAAAAGCTACGGTGAAAATACGACGAAGAGGCCACATCACGAAACCGACAATACCCAAACCGTTCCTACAAATGGACAGAAGTACGGACAAATAATAATTAAGCTTTTATACTGTCTTAAAATACTAAAAAATCATGTTACATTTTTTTAGCCTCGTAAAGACCAAAAATTAACATGGATGACAACATCAATTAAAAATAAGCACCAAAATCAGACTTAGAGTGCAATTACTTATCAATCAGAATATAATCATCTAACCATTTTACTTGTTGCGAAATTACTTAAATACAGGATTCTGTTTAGAACATACTTTTATTTTTAGCACTTTATTTTAAAGATGCTTCGCTTATAAAATTGTCCTAGGAATCATTATTCAAAATTAAAGATGAATAGGATAATTTTATCATATAAAAGATTAATATAAAAAAGTTTAGAAACTAAACTTGTTAATATTAATTACAATAAAGTTAGATTTTGAAAAGTACTTTGCTTCAAAGCATTAAGTTTAAATTCTCTCTCTCTCTCTCTCTCTCTCTCTCTCTCTCTCTCTCTCTCTCTTAAGCTCTTTATATGACACAGATTATTATATAATAAAGATTATTGTATAAAAGATTTTCTAAAACTTCTCTCTAACTTTTTGATTGATTTTATTTGACTTATGAAACACTAGGGAAATATATTTATAGATATAAGCAGTACTATCTATTTTACAGAAGGATAAAAAAGGATTTATTTTATCTTTTATTAAAAAATTAATGGGTTTTCATGAAAACATATGTTTCCAAAAAATAATAATAGGTTTAATTTAACTAGGATCTTGTAAAGGACTGTGCACTTTTTGTATTAATAATTTTACATTTTACTTTTAAGATAATTCTAATTTTCAGTTGTGTGTCATTTAGATTAAATATACAACTTTTCTCCATTGCCCTCCAAATATTTTTTTCTGACAAACTTAATTGATATGCTTTACTAGATTGATTTCAGGAGGCCCCTCAAGGTTAAGAAGATAAGAAAGCAGTGGTTTTTTGTGTTGTCTGCATAGTCCAGATTTACCATTAAATTGCAGGCGCTTATTACCTAGTCAAGCACTAAAATCCCCCCACCCCTTACTTTTGAAATAATTTGAAAATAATGAGCAGGGGGGTGGTTTTTTTATTGTTTATTAGATTTGGTTAAGTAGCTTCGATGGTAACGCAGGGATTTGGCCCGGGAAGGGACTAGGAATAGGAAAAATATTCTCCACCCTCCTTCGGTGTTCGATAAGCACCAAATTACAATTTGACTTTATTACTGACAGGGCCTGTAGCCAAAACAAGCATAACAACTTACATTATCAGTAGCAGTCTGCCAACCATCCGGATTCATGCTGGGCAGGATGTGGATCCTGGTGTTGTGGATCAGCTTGATGATCTCCTTGTCCCCGGCCAGGTACGCGTTGCACAGGTAGTTGGCAAGGTGCAGCAACAGCTCACGTCCAAGAACCTGTTTAAAAACAATGATGACAACAACGATAAGTAGCGAAGCACAAAAAATCATAGATGGAGAATCGGACAAAGTGAGGTATAGAGCAGATGTTTTGACATCATTAAAAAAGAGAGAAATATAAAGAGAAAGAAGGATATGCATTGTAGCATTACCGACAGACTAAAAGAACAAGGTATTTGTATACCTACTGGCTGCCCTTTGAAAAAGTAGATCTTAACGAAAACATCAACAGTCTATCAAAAAAGCGGCAGAAAAAATAACATTTCTACGGACTGACTTGACATGGACGGGCAGAATAAATTAAATATAGAGTAGCGCTAATATACATTATGCACCTAAAAATGTGACTTCAAAAACTTTTACGGACGAATATTCCTCTTTATAGAGTAACTTCGCTGAATATCTATTAAAATGGTTGTAACCTCGTTGCCGTGCATATTGCCGATATACTTCATCTCTGGCTCCATGAGCTGGTGCTTGCCGGGGACATCGGAGAACTCGAGGACGTACAGGGGGACTCCGCTCACGCTGGTCTCCGACAGGGTGTACAGACGAGAGATATCCGGGCACCTGTTGTGCACCTTAATATCAACAAATAATGCATTTTAGTCAAGTATAGGTTAATAAAAATTAACTCAATTGATTTAGACCCATATTCTTTAAATATAAATAGGTATTTTGATATAATTTTTACTTTTATCATAGCATGTTTTACCGACAAATAAGATAGAAATATTTATCAACACTTTATTTTTTTTACAATTTACTAATTATCAATATAAATGTTTATTCGAGGCTATTACTTTTTAACAAAGAACCCTTATTTGTTAACTTGTTTAATGCATACATAACAAATATTATCCAAATTCTTTTTATTTAATTTAAATTTTCAAATATGCGTCACAATTGATATATATTAAAGTTACATACTAATAGGTCATAAATATAATTTTATCTAAAAGAACCATCGAAATAGTTTAAATTAAAGACAAAATAAACGAAAACCATTAATTGAAACCAAAACAGCTGTTCACTACGTTTCACCTTCTAGACGATAGAAATCGCAATTTTAATAGAATAAATGAAATTTTACCTTTTGCAGGACCGAGGCGAGCATGGTGTTGTTGTGGTGGACAAATTCAACATCTCCGTGGACAAGAACACCAATAGAAACAGTAAGAAGAGGGATGATAAGGTTGTGTGTCAGCATGCCAATTTGTTATCAAGTGTTGCTGGATTCTGGTCTGTGAGCCTGCTTCTCTCTCTCTCTCTCTCTCTCTCTCTCTCTTCAGCTCTCTCTTTCTCTCTTTTTCTCTAGCTCTCTCTATAGATTATCTTTCTCTGTAATATACAGCCAGGTTGGTAAAATTCGAGGCTGATCAAACACACACAAACACACACACACACACACACACACACAACAACAACCAAAGACAACGCGTATAAGAAGCAAACAAACAGAGTTATTAAAAGGGGGAAAACAGATTTTTTTCTTGTAAAGACGCGACTATCATCTGGAAGTTGAATTTAAAGGGGGGTGATTATAAAAAGAGGTTGGCAAGGGAAGGTACTCTGAAAGAAAAATAAGCATAACCAATTTCTTTAGATTCGTAACATACCCACATACACACATTTATAATTACACACACAAACACACACACACTTACAGAAAAAGGTTTACGTCAATGGCGAGCAAAGAGTAATATTTGTGAATGAATGATACCTTGCCCCCCCCCCCTTCATCCCCCAAAACCGAGGATATTAATTTAGATCTAATAATGAAACCTAATACGCAGTTATTTTTATATAAAAAAGTCAAGTAATTACATAAATACACTGGAATTGTTGTTGAATATAACTGATTATTATAATCTCCAACAAGTGGTTGTCTCTAGACCAGCTTTCTTTTTCTAACAGAGGAAAGTCTATACTTATAATAAGGGATAAGAAACATATAATTATACAGCCCTTCTAAAAATTCAGTGCTGGTATATTATCAACATAATTTAGAGAAATAATTTAATAATGGGAATAGTGTCATTCTATTATATAAAGTGGTAAGAGTTTTTTGTCTGAAGCTTAATCTCGATGACTACAGAACCGATTGGGTTCCTGTTTTAGGTAATCCTCACGTAGGTCATGTGATTGTTTTCAGGTTTAAGTCTTGGGATAGTTTTGAGCTATTTTTCTAGCCCCTCCCTGTCCCTTGCAATGCTGAGCCCCTAGAGGTTAGGGACATTGCCGCTAGTAACTTCTATATAGTACTAAAGAAGTAAGAGTGTTTGATATTGATAATTGCATATTGACAACGTAAATGAAATTTATTTTGGATTAAATACATATACTTTATATAGGTATTTTCATAGGTATACCTATTTAAGATATCTAAACCCATGTTTTATGTGATTTACTTCCTGTCTTTTAAAAAAGTTTAATCAGTCCTCTTTTCAGGATGTAATGGTAAAATCACCCTTTTAATAGAATAGGTATAAAGTAGTTATTTAGTCAACAAATCAATAAAAGACCACAAAGTTTTTGAGCCAATGAAAAAGATAACATGGTTATAAAACTTTGGGTGACAGTATAATTTACAATCCAATGTCCCCTCCCTCCCTGACAAAACCTGATATCTACATTATAATTCTATAGCATTAGCATATTTATTAAGAAATCATTAATATACAACACAATTTTGGTTACAGCGACCTTGGGAGCCCACAAAATCTCAATTTCCATTAAATATTCGTAATTTGATATAAGATGATCCAGCATCTCCTCAAGCGGTAACCTTTCGCCTCCGTTTAACTTGGGGCAAGTCACATCCGCAGCACACTATTTTGAGACAATTTGACCGAGGCAGCCGACAATTTCTGATTTTTAATACTATTGAGATAGAACTAGAAACAAGTCAACTATTACCCATTGTCTTATCCCTTTATCCCTAATATATGATATATATTATGTGTCAGGTCTTTAAGAATTGTTTTATCCATACAATATTTCAGTTTATCTATGTTCACTTCTCATATATATATTATATATATTTGAAATTCCAGCCTAAATCTAAGTTTATATGTATGTTAATATACCTTTTGTATTAGAGTGCGTCATAATTTTGTATTTTGAAGAAAAAAAACTGCAATGAATCTATGATTACCTTATTCGGTATGGATATATTGAATTAGAAGGATATAGAAATCTTAATAGGGGGGGGGGGGGGGTGGTAATTGAAGGTTGATTGGGTGTGGACTAAAATGGCGCACGAAGCGCCAACATTTGTTTGAGAAGAATTTCATAACATTCTTTTTTGGTGGGTTGAAATCACACTTTTAGCACCCCCTCCCCATTTACATCCTTGATGCCGAGTCCAACTTTAAAAGATTAAAAATATGGCAAGCTCTAACAGATTTATTGGTTTGAATTTGAATACATTTGTAAACATTATTCTGTCTGCTTCCAGGTTTTCAATTATAGGTGAACATCTAAGGTTCATCGAGGATATGTTTTAACAGCAAAGCTACTCTATAAGTGTAATGGTTGGGATAAAACACGTTAATACATGGGTAAAAAATAGTAAAATTAAATAAGTTTAGACCAGGTAAACGTTTATGATAAGAGGATTTGTCGATATTTTAACATATTAAGCTTTAGCTATTTTGAGACCAACATTTACACATTTTAGTGTCAATCACCTTACCTTTAAAAGAAGCCTACAAAAAAAAATCGTCATTTTTGTTTAAAATGCCATATCGATCTTAGATCCCTAAAAGTTTTAAAAGAAAGTGAAAAAGTAGGGGGAGGGGTGAGTGGTTTCTTAAAGCAATTGTTTTGGAAGAGTGGATTTATACCATCATCCAAAATAGTTAAAAAAAATTTCTGACCAATAAGAATCTTCTCTGAAAAAGAGAGCCATACCGGTTCAGTGGTTTGCGATATCCTACGCAACACAAAGACAGACGTCCTGTTACTGTTGTATAAAAATATGATATTAGAAAACGTAAAAATTAACATGATATTTAAGAAGAAATGATAAAAAATCTACGAATATAAGCTTTTTGAATTTACGCTTAGGCCAATTGGTGGGTCATACAATAAATTTATAGTATAGATGTATAAAGAGCTTACTATTTGATTTCCAATTGCAAAGACCTAGAGCGTTGCAGACGAAAAATAATTTCATTAAACTTTGCTTTCTAATTTCAGCTGTTTAATGCTTTCTTCTGCTTTTTGAAAAAGAAAGGGACAATTTTTGTGAAAAATTGCCATTTCTGTCTAAACTTAGGTGAAGTATTTAAAACTGCCATTATCAATTTTTCACAACAAGGCTCCTGGCTATACAATTATATTCATAATCATCTTTTCCGATTTACAATACTGCATTTTTAAACCTAGTTATTTGTGATTAATAAGACATTTTTCTTAATGATGTGAATACTTTGTTGCAAATCAAAATTATCAAGTTTTTTGTGACATCTAGCGACAAATGTAGAACTAATATATTGCAGATGTTCCCAAATTTATTTTTTGCCTGTATTTACGTTGTTTTCAATTATTTTTCCATAAAGGGTTGAGCTCTCCCTTGAGGTGGTGGCAAATTAACTATGTCCTTATTTCAATAATTGGGTTATTGTCAGTTTCATGAGATCAATAGATAATTTTCAAAATATTTTTCAACAAATGAACAGTATTTAAACAATGCAAAAACAAAATTTACTAGGTAAAATGCAGAAATCATTATAGCTGATACATAGACGTCCAAGTAAAGGGGTAAAGGGGTGTTTATCCCTTGCACCCCTCAAGTTTTTTTTAAAATACATTACATTACTCCCCTTGAACATATAGAAATCCTCATTTTACCCCCATGCTAAGTAAAAAGCTTGGGCGTCCTTGTGTTAACATTAATTTACAATTTGTTCTTGGTTCTTTTGACAGCGCCCGGCTGTATTTACATTTTTGAAAGATTCAGCTGATTTCGAAGACCCAACCAAAAGTCGGTAGAAGGCCTTTGAAAAGGGGTGGTTGTTACATATACTATTTATCGCTCTATATATATTACTTTAATGGTCATACAGACACACCACACAATATTTATAGAGTAGCTGCTATACCAATATAATATCTGCAATGTTCCTTATCATACTCTTAGTATGGAAGAACAAAATTGATAAGAGTTAAACTTTATTTGCCCTCAGCTCAGCTTGTGTAAATATTTATGTTTCAATCTTGGATGAACGAAAATAGAAGCAAAACGCTGCAAAATTATTTTTATACTTTTTTCAGTTGAAAAATAATATTTTGTTGATACATTATAATTTAGATTGTTTTGTGATATTTTTTTAGATAGGCCCCTTCTTTTTGGCTGGGGGCGAACCCACAAGTAAACCTAAATTGTAATATATTTGTTTCATGTTGATTATAAAGCAACATTATGCATTGTAAATATGAAATTGTGCAGTTATAGTGTTATACATAGAGGTTAAACACCTTTGTTAAATATCATCTTACAAACAAACAAGGGTGATTATGTTTATTGAAAGTGTAGCATTAAATTTAATATATTTTAGAATTGTAATGGAAGAATCTATCTTATACGTTAGTTCAGGATTTAACAACTCTTTTTATTTTTAATACAAACGAAACAGGGAAGATTATAATATAAAGTAGTGTAACTATACAAAACAAATAAAATGTGAGATAGTAAGCTATTTTTAGTGGCGAAGCTACTCTATAAATAGAGCATATGTATATGTCAGTCTTTTGAATTTATATTTACAGTTTATTTAATTCTACCTTTTTCTCAATTTTATTAAATTAATATTTTTTGGAATTACCGTATATTTTTCTTTTTTTATCCTAGAATTATTGTTAGAACACAGTAATAGTGTCTGACTGATTATGACGTAACAAAAAAAATTAGCCAATGAGAGGCCGTTATTGACCAATGGTAAATTTATAGTTGCCTCTCATTGGCTATTTTTTTGTTACGTCATAATCAGTCAGACACTATTACTGTGTTCTTATTGTTAACATCAATGCTGAACCACTTGATAACGTACTCGGACGTACGGACGGACGGAAGGGCGTACCGACCCTTGTTATAGAGCAGCTTGCGCTTCTAAAAAAAAACTTGTGTGTAGTAGAGCAATATATACAGTTATGGAATTTCTCCTTAAATATGGATGCTTAAAAGATTGGCATTTTTATGGCCTAGGCATTCCAACCAATTTTAGAATTAATGCTACGCGTCATTTAAGGAGAAATTATGAATACTTTTAACGTCTTTGACACGACAAAGTTATGACCTATGATTTCAGATAATTTAATATAATGTTAAAACTTGGATTGTTGATAATATTAAATAAGTTGATATTCTGTTTGGCTGGATCAAACTTCTACATTGATTATGACAATAATACATATGTCAAGGCAAGTACCCTTTATACCGGGTTTGTGGATTTTCTTGTTTATTTAGTTATTTTATATGGATAGAACTGTTGTCCCTAACACTCAAGCGTCAGGGTCTATTACTAAGAATAGCTGTATCTTTTTGTGTCAAAACAAACAGGGTATAATGAGTCCCAGACAACTAATACTTTGATTGTAATTTCTTTGTCTTGTTGTTCTAAAGTTTCGTGGTACTAATTTGCACCTTTTCTAATTTTTGAAAAATAAGTCAATACTCATTTATTGTATTACATTGCATATTCGTTTGAGTTTATTTAAAGGGTTAAATTGTTTTGATAATAAGTACGTCTCTAGCTTTTGCTTTCTTAGAAACAAGTAAGATAACACAATGTAAATATTACATATTTATAAATTAAAAATAATTTTCTGAAAATAAATTATGAACATTTATAACAGTTTCTTTTTTATAACTTATTTATATAAGGTCGTTTGGATGTAGACTTTTATTATATACTAATATATTCTTTTTTCCTGGCCTCCATCGCACTCCCCTATAGATTATTGCGAACCAACTAGTCTATACTGCAAAGTAACACGATATTTATCTGTCTGTCTTTCCGTACAAAGCTTAAGATCTTGGTAACCGCTGGGAAAAATATTTCCCTCCTTTTATATTACTAAATTAATTGTCTGTTTCAGTTTTTATGTGTGCGACAAGTTGTGCCAAAGAGTAAATTTGATTAGAGGATTTTTTGATAATATCTCTGAAGGGAGGGTAATTCCCATCACCTCGTCGGGAGAAGCCTCTAGAGGCTAGGGCCAAGACACTATCATATATGATATAATATTATCGATATTTAGAATGGTAAACCCTACAGGTATATATCTGGAGCTATGCACTACTTCAGAGTACCACAGGAGTACTGGAAAGACAGGTAAACACTACAGATATATATCTGGAACTATGCACTGCTTCAGAGTACAACAGGAGTACTGGAAAGACAGGTAAACACTACAGGTATATATCTGGAGCTATGCACTACTTCAGAGTGCCACAGGAGTTCTGGAAAGACAGGTTTCTATTTTACATCTTCCTGTTGTGTGTTTGTGTGTATATGTTTGTAATAGACATATTTTTCCTGCGTATAAATACAATTTTAAATAATTAATATTGACTTATGTTGAAATAATCTTATAATAGAAAGTGGTCAGGTTTGTTGTCTGAAGTTAAAGATCTTGAAAAATACGGGCCATAATTTGTTGTACTTTTTAGGTAGGATTTATTCATGTCTTGGGGTTGTTTTAGGCTATTTTGCTGACCTACTTCCCTCCCATAAAGGCTAAGGGCGAAGCAACTAGTACATTATATAAAGTAAAATAATTGATAAATTTACTTGTGTCAAGCAGTAGAATTATTTGAAACCAATTTTTTGCTAAGAAAAATGACCACCTTTATATATTCATATGTTTCAGTAGGTTTGCTATAATGACAAAAATGAAGATTACACTAAGCAATGTATTAATTGAAAAATATAGATACTGTAAATGCATGAAATATAGTTATATTTTTTTTTAATATTTAGAATGTTAAAGATGAAGGTTAGTGGTTTAACAGCCGTACAGACATACATAGAATGGTCATCTCACCAACCCCAACCTGATCAGTTTATTTTCTCAGGTAAAAAATAAGTAATGGATTACAGATTACTGGATTGTTAAGGTATAGGACAATGGACGATAAATTGATGTATTCTAATCAAACGAGGTAGTGTGTTTGTCTGGTTTTTGTCCAAACTGAATTGGGTCTTGTTTACCAAGGACGTCCAAGCTTTTTAATTTGGGGGGGTAGTATAAAATTTAAAATACCAATTTTTTTTTTTTGGGGGGGATCTTTATTTCATATAGGCAAGGAAGTCCACGCTTTTTTTATTATGGGGGTGCCTACGGTACCCCTAAGATCTTTTTTTTTTTTTGGGGGGGGGGGGAAGAGATGATCATACCTTTACCCCGCCCCCTCTCTTGGACGATCCTGTTCTTTACAAGGAAGCCTGAGACTAGAGGTAAAGCCACAAACACACATGAAAAAGCCACTCAAAAACTTCTAAAACCATACATATTTTATATTTAATAGAACCTGCAGTTATATTTAATTTTAAGTAAATATTATGTTACAGATATTCAAATAAAAATAATTTGAATAAAATTGCAGATAATCAATATAAAATATTGAATTTTAGATAATTTGGATATTGAGAAATATTTCCAGACTGCAGCGGATCTTGGACTAGGTAATTTTTTCTTGATTATTGGAGCTATTAAAATTATATTTCTACAATTAATTATAATATTAAGATGTAATATTGCGTCCTGGTCCTTATATTGACGCAGAACGAGATTTTGGAGGTCTGCCATTCTGGTTACTCAAGGATCCTTCCATCAATCTCAGGTAAAGTATATCATAATGACTATTTATAACTCTTGTTTCTTTTTTAAAACTTCTAGGTTTAACTTTCAACACGCCCCCCTCTCCGCTCACTCCTTAAATAAAAACACAAAAACTAACAATTAACAGCAATTGGGCCCCTAGTGGCCTCTAGAAGGTTAATGAGTGGGTAGAGGGGTATGGGAATAGGCCACCATAATTTCTTACAGAAATTATTTTTTAGGGGAAAAAAACTTTTGTGACGGAGAGCTAACATCCCCAAAATAAGTTACAAATCTTCTCAGTTCCTCTAGAAAACTGTTGGGGAAAATATAATCGTTTTAGCAGGTAGCAAGATGTACTGACAGACATCCTGTCCTATAAAATGATACCTAATTATACTCTTTTTAGAACTTCAGATCCAAAGTTTTTTGAACCAGTGAAGAAATGGTACCAGAAACTTTTTCAAATAATACAGAAATATCTTCACAAGAATGGTGGTCCAATTATTTTGATTCAGGTAGCTTGTAATAAAGTTTTCATTAAAAAAGAAAAGTTAATTATTGTAAAATTCTTTTATATTACGTATGATTTAAGTTAAAGGTTTTTTTTTCTAGGTCTTGAAAACTTACTATGTTTTTCGGATGGTTTCATGCTATTTGTACAACTAGCGGCTACGCCCCTAGAAGCCTCTAGGGGCACTGATAGGAGGAGGAAAAGTCGACCTCATCCCATTTTAAATTTTTGTTTCAAAAGAGTTTTTTAAAAATATTTTTTGGGGGGAGGGGGGTGAAGACACCCTCTCTAAAATAGTTTAAAACCTTCCCAGGACCTATAAGAAGCTTCACTGTAATGGAGAACAATATCGGTTCAGCGGTTAGCAAGATCCTTCGGGACAGACAAAAAATGCTTACTACTTTATATAATAGGATTAACAATTAGAATTTAAAAGCGCCGAATGATAAAAATGTGTTTAGAAAATATACGTGAGTGCAGTAGTAAGGTTTTTTTGTCTGTAGCGAAGGATCTCGCTAGCCGCTTAACCGATATGGTTCTCCTTTACAGTGAAGCTTTTTATAGGTCTAAATTTTTTTTTATATTTTGGTAAAGGTTATCTCCACCCTCCCAACCTTAAAGGCCGCTAGAGTCAAGTAAGTCATAAAATCAAAACAAACAGCTTAACATCACAAGAGCATTGCCGCGTAACCTACAGTTTCTATTGAATGTATACTTCGTAATCAGGATAATATGATTTTAGGTAGAGAATGAGTATGGATCGTATGGAACTCAAACATCAAACTGTGACAAGAAATATCTAGCAGATCTTAGAGATCTTATATTACAGGTTAATTTTGTTGAATCTTTTTTCCATCCAGCCCCCCCTCTCAACCATTAATATAGTTGCTGGGATGTTATTTTTGCTATAAGAGCCACTAGATGATAGGTCCGGCGCCGTTAGTGTTGGACATCTCTTTGAGTAGAATCTATCTATCTAGAATTGTGTAACTATTACCTCGCCTATTTTTTTGTTTAAAAAGAAAGAAAATGCAAAGCAATTTTTCAACCTCTAGCTTTTGTAGGGGTTGAGATAGTGAGAAAGGGAGAGTTTCCTCCCCGTAATCATTCTTGTTGGAAGCCTGATTTTAAGAATTTATGTACAGGAATAAAAAAATAGGATATGAAATCTGAAATCTATTTTTTTTAGCTTGTTGGAGACGATGTTGTTCTGTTTACAACTGATGGAAACTGGGATCAGGTTGTTCAGTGTGGACAAATACAGGATGTATATGCAACCGTTGACTTTGGTTCAGGTACAGATTTATATTTTTCACTAAATATACCGTCTATTTTTTATGAGTAGTATTGTCCGTCTGTCAACCCATCTGGAAGGCAGGCTATGCAGAAAACTGATTTTCTCGGCGGCTATTAAAGAGTGACTGCTGATTATTTTTGTGAAGATATTTCTTACCAAAAAGCATCCTTTACTTTGTCCGCCAGTCTTTTGGCACTGCTACAAATGTCCTTTTATAATGATTTTCAAAGGTTTCGTGATTTTATATTATTTATCTTATCCTTCTCTTTTTTCTTTTCCTCTCCCTCTTTTGTTATGACCACTTTACATTTGCTGGATAACTCACTTTGTCCGTTTGGTCGTGCATGATATCTTTTTACTTCACTCTGAAATCCCAGTTGAATTTTAACATTTGAGAATAACTGAATAATATTTTAGGAACGAATGTAAATCAATCGTTTGAAGTGCAGAGGAGGTTTGAACCGAAAGGTCCGCTTGGTAAGTTCCTTTCCAGTATTAACAACTTTCTACAGTTGTATCAGAGATACACAAAGCCCAAATTGTGTTAAAGATGTGTCAAAAATGATCCATGTGACGTAATAAAATGAGGGAGGTGTAAGGAGAAGTGGGAAAGAAAACCCTTAAAAAAGAGATGGACTATCCCTCATTTTTATTACATCACATGGATCATTTTTGACACATATTTAACACAATTTGGGCTTTGTCTCAGAGATGTTTCTCACCTAAGAAGTTGAGATTTGTTTATAGCATTTTAGAATTAAATTTTTGGGTGCTTTCCCCCTTTGCCTAACCCTACGAAGCCTATACCTGCGGAGACCTAACCCTGTGAGGCTACTCAGAATGTTCCACTTATTTTTTGAGGGGGGATTTATGTTCTTTGAGAGATTGCTTAATTTACCTTTACCAATTAAAACAAATGCTACTCAATTATAGCAAACTCTGAGTATTATTCTGGATGGATGGATCACTGGCAGGAAAAAGTGAGTACTGCACGCCATTTATGACTGTCCTTAATAATATTTATTGCATGCAAATCTAAGTTCACTGGATACCCAAGCTATACAATTTTTTTTAAATTGCCCTTTTATTATTTTATTTGGAAAGTCTTCAAGGTCTGGTTGTTAAAAAGCTTATTACCATTTTATGTACAATTCCAAGTTTACAAGCTAATTATTTAATTTAAGGACAGGAATAATATAAAGTTGCAAACTAATAACAAAAAATGACACAACTTTTATGAAAACTTAATTACAAATATCTTAGATATTCAATGAACATAGAAAAAAAAGTATTTTTATTTGGTTTTAGTGAATTCTGAATATTACTCCGGGTGGATTGATCATTGGCAAGAAGCTGTGAGTATTTCAGAATTTGATCAATTATTGTGTTAGAAAGGTTTTTAGCAGGGATCTTAAGGGATAAGACAATGGACAATAAAAATTGATGTTTATCCCCAATTATGATAAATAAAATTATCTCTTCTTTAGATAAAGCTTTTGGATTGAAAAGTTATGGACCAACCAATCAAGATTTTTTGAGTGCCAAGAGTTTTTGAGCAACTAATACGATCACGTGTTTATAAAACTTTGGGTACCGGGATAATTTACAGTCCAATGTCCCCTCCCACAAGTGGTTTTAGAGACTTGTTGCAGATTGGTACTGCCTTTCACAATCTAAATGATCATAAACTAGTATTAAACTGTGGCCAAAACAATGTTCATGAACGTTTAACTTGAAATAGGTTAAACAATTTTGTCATTTAGACCCCCCAACTATTTCATTGTTTGTAAACTGTTGTGGTCTTGTTCATTACTTGTTTTCAATATAAAGTTTGGAGTAGGTTTCAATTATGTACATGTACACATGCTTAGTATATAGGGAGATAGTTGTTTCAATCTAAGTACATATATTATTACAGTTGGGAAGCAGAGAATTTTGTCCTCTCTTTAAAATATAGTCTTTTACGTATAAAATAGCCATCATTTTTTTCTTTTAGAGCATATTTCATTTAAGTTAGTTGAGGAATATAGACAAGGTGTCCCTAGTGGAAATATATACATACTTTTTCTTATTATTCCTTCCACCTTTTTTAGTCGCAGTAATTTAAATATGGATAATTTTAAAAATAGTCATTTAAAACTAAATTTAGATAAAAAAAAGTTGGTAATACATATATGTCCAACTATTTGTGCATTATAAACATACTTTATAGAGAAATAACAGTTATTTATTGTATCATTGTATCGTAATATAGACAAATTTCCTCTAGTTTGACGAAAAAGGTTCCGGAGTCCCGGGCTAACAAAAATGATATTAATACTATAACTCTTATTTTATTCGTTTAAAATTGCCTATTATACTGATTTTTCAGTACAGATCAGAGCCGGTTAAAATCCAGCAGATATTATTCAAAGCTATACTGGAAAATGATTTCTGTTCCGTACTTTATATAGCACAGTATAGCAATAGCAGGAAATTGTAATCTTCATGAGAAGAAACTTCAAGAGAATAAAAATATATTCTACTGTGGAACTTTATTAAGTAGGAATATTTAGGGTATGCATTTACCTTAAACAACATACAGTGATACAAGTAAAAATTAAGATATATTTTTTGATACAAATAATTTGAAACCCTAATTATTTATATAGTCAATGTATTTACTAGAATTTTTTTTATTTTCACTGAAAAAATCACATCAAAGGCATTAAACTACACATTCTTATGAAAGCTTTAAAAAATACTTTTTGTCTATATGGTTATAAGTTTTTTTTTCCAGTATGGCTTCGATTAATATCCAGAAGATAAGAACCGGTTTTCAGCTATACTAAAAAATCATGTATCGTTAAAATGATACTCAGTTTTCTACTATTACAAAAATTTACAATTGTAATTTTAAAACCAGTTATGTTAGCCCGTGCTTTCCGCATTTCAGGCGTAGCAAAACTGGTTTTAATCTTATAATTGTACATTTTTATACTCGTGGAAAGCTGTTTATAATACAATGCGAAAAATAACTATAAATAACTATTCTGAGGATAAAAAAAAACGTATTGTATGAATGACCCAGTAGAAATTGACAATTGTGTTTGTATTACAAGGAAGAATGGTTGAAGGGAAAACTTATGTGTATAGGAGAGAACTTTGATTAATTAAAGCATACATTTGTAGTACATATAGTAGTCATACATACATACGATGTAGGTACCAAAGGATTGGTCCATGTTTTAGTTTTAAAAAGGCATCCTTTACTATTTGAATGTTATTATAAAAATGATGGTATCTAAAATAAGTATTTTACCTGCCCATAATCACTTTTTCATGAGAAATAAATTAATAAAGTTAACATCATATTTATATTCAAAACTTTATGAAGAGCTTTTATCTGAGTAATAAAAATATCAAAGATCTATTATCTATAATACAAAGTAGAACGATGTCTGTCTGTCCGTCTGTCCGTCTGTCCGTCTGACCGTCTGTCCGTCCGTCTGTCTGTCTGTCCCTTAAGATCTCGGTAACCACTGAACCGATCGGATTCTACTCTTCAGGGTATCTACCTATTGGTCCTGTGGTGGTTTTAAGCTATTTTCTCGGGGGGTGGGACACCCCCAACCCCCCCAAAAACCAAAAAATCCCCCCCCATTTTTTTTTTTTTTTTTTTTTTTTTTTTTGAAGGAGTTTCCATGGTCCTTTATGGTCTCTCGCAATAATTTTTTTTTATCACCTCTTGGGCAAAGCCCCTAGAGGCTAGGGGCGAAGCCGCTAGTTTCTTTATAATTTACTAGTTAAAAAAGGCCTCTTGGAGTTATTGAGGTAATTAGGGGGAAGGAAGAGAAGGGGGACCCCATTTACAATTTTAGTTTCACAAAGAAAAAGTAAAGAAAATACATTTTAGTGGGTGAAACTTTTTATATAGGGATGATTTTTCTTGTAGGGTGGTGGTAACAATCCCAAAAATAGTTATAAACCTTCTCAGGACCTATGAGAAGCTACATTGTAAAGGAGAACAATGTCGTCTTAGCGGTTAGCAAGATCTTTTGGAACACACAGACAGACACACACAGACATCATGTTACTTTTAAATAAGGATGATCTTGTGTTTATATCTCCAACATGAACCAATCCATAAGTACCCCTATCCTACTGCATACATATCACACACTTTAAATATTAAACTGCTTCTTATTGTGAACTAAGATGTAATTATTCTGCACTCCAAGTGCATCTGCACTGCATACTCTGCCTCAAATATTTATTAAGTTGCGTCTCATCACTTAGCGACAAAAAGTTTTCTACAAATTTTACCATTATTAAAGTTAAAATAATATTTTTTTTTTGCAAAAGTCAAAAAAATATTTCATCTATAAATGTTGTGTTCATAAAAAATCTACCAATAATTTTATTAACAATTGTAATGTACATTTGGAATTGAATATTTGTAGGTATTGCTAAAAGAACCTCAAAATAGGGCATTTTTGTTAGATAATCTATCTTTTTATTATATGTCAATGTAGATTCCTTACGTAAAGACGTTTGGAAATTTCGTTGTAAGGTAGTCGCGCTACTAAAACCAAAATTATATGACGTTGTTATATTATTAGCATTCTGTAGTTCCAGCTGACGCGGTGGACAAAACCCTGGATGAAATCTTATCAGTTGGGGCTAATGTCAACATATACATGTTTCACGGAGGTAGTTCTTTTTAAAAATTAAAATTAAACAGAGATTTCACCGTTACCAGCTACCTATTATTACCCCTCGTTAGAGTGAGATCCTCTTTGACTTTAAGTGATAGTATAAGGGACTCAGTGTCATTTTAACTGAGCGTGTTTCTCTATCGCCCAAAGATATTAAATTTTATTTTCAACAGACAACCAATCATTTAATTTGACGATTTTTGGCAGTTAGTCCTAACTGTTCATAGTAATGAGTTGTCCTTGTTTACTTGCCGAGGCATTCCTCTAATATTTGCAGCAGAAGGTATCATTTTAATATCTCTAGTGTGACATGGCGTGTTATAAACTCGAACCCGACACCTCCTCGACGGCAAGTGTATATTCTATGAATTCCTAAGCCGGCTTAAAATTCAAGTTTTAAGCCAATTTTTTGGAATTCATAGTGTAAACTGGGGATTTCATAGTGTAAATGAAATATGATACCAGGGTTGTAAAGATAAGAATCTTGGATTCATAGTGTATTGGCTTAAAAGTGGCTGAATATTTTACACTATGAATTTGATTTTAAGCTTTTATATTTTCAGAATAAAAAAATCACGAAACTCCACCTTTTTGTTATCCAATTGAGCCTTTTTAAGATCCCAAAGATATTAATAAAACTTTCGGAAAAGTACAATCAAATTAACCAAACAGTATCGAGATTTTGAGCTTTAGACAAATAAACCTTACTATTTTATATTACAGGATTGCTGAACTATTTTTTAAAGCGAAGCTTTTCTATAATTAGGGTCGGTCCGTCCGTACGTCCGTCCGTCCGAGATAGATAGCTTTTATTCGTTAATTTAGGCATGTTAGAATTGTCCTATAGATTTCAAACTCTGCATGATGATTCCTGTAGTAGTTAGATACAATTAAGAACGCATAGCAACTCTATAATCATTACCAGAATGTCCGTACGTTCATGTTAAACAATTTTTTATGTGATCTAATTATCCGTTTGATCTGTTGGTAATTGATTCCTGGGACAACAAAGAACAATATTACAAGCGAAGCAACTCAATAACCAAGTCCTAAAAATGTAAGTATGTCCATAAACATTATTCTGTACCAAGCAGTTTTTCAACAAATTTACTTACAATTTTGCTTCGACTCTTATACATTTATATTCTAATTATTCAGTTCTGACACTACACAAGTGTTAATATCCGTTTGTCCTACCGTTTCGGTGCTTCTCTTTATGGATGTTGTCATCCTTGTTTATTATAAAAAGAGTATTTACTGATTTTTAAAAAGCGAACCTTTTCTATAATTAGGGTTGGTCCGTCTGTACGTACGTTCATACGTCACAGACAGATAGCTCTTTTCGTTAATTGAAATAGGTTAGAATTTTCCTATCAATTTCAAACTTTGCATAGTGATTCCTGTAGTAGTATAGGTACGATTTAGAAAGCGTAGCAACTCTATAAGCGTTACCAGAATGTCCGTAAGTCCATTTTAAACATGTTGATTTTTTACTTTTTAACAATAAATTATTATGTGAAAATATTATCCGAATGATTCCTAGGACAATAAAGTATAATGTTATAAGCGAAGCATCTCTATAATCAAGTTTTCAAATTGTAAGTATGTCCTAAAACAAAATCCTGTATTTACTTAGTTTTTTAACAAATTTACTTACAATTTTGTTTCTATTTATATACGTTTATATTCTGATTATTCAGTTCTGATACTCTTGAAGTAATACTGTTTGTTCGTTTCACCGTTTCAGAGCTTCGCTTTTATGGATGTTGTCATCCTTGTTTATGGTAAATTCCTTAAAGGTAAAGGTCAAAAAAATTATTTTAAGATGCATTAAACAAGGCCTAAAAATCCATAAAAGCACGAAACCTTATTTATTAATGGTTTAAGATATAAAACTAGAACTAAACGCATTACCATTTAATTTTTGGCATTTATTAAAGTGGCACTCAAATTTAAGAACCAACCAATCAAAATTCTAAAGTATCCAAAGTTGTTAAGCAAACGAATAAGAAAACCTTACCATAAAACTTTGGAGACAAAGGTAATAAAACGCCTGATTTCCTCTCCCTCCCTGAGTTTTTTTTTTGCCTCTATTGTATATTTTATTTAATCCTTCTAATTTTAATGTTACAAAAATTAATTAAAACTAATTGTATCAGCTTCGCCCTTAACCCCAAGTGTACTCTTTATCGAATTGAATCCCTCCATATTTAAAAGATATATCATTCTACATAAGATTTTTCTTTAAATAATGTTCAGTAATTTTACTTATCTTTAGAGTACCTGTCCCTGAAACCCTGCGCATGTCCCAGAAAAAAGTTCTTGTATGAGTCCTTTTTTCTCCCCCCAAAAACATCAAATTCAGAAATCAAGGATATATATTCTAAAAAACAGTAAAAAATAAATATTTCTATAATCTATAAGCTATAAATGCAACTCTATAATAGCGAAAAGGTCTCTTTTTATCAAAATTGATATTATACATTCATATACAATATTGATTTAATGTATAAAACGATTCCTATGACAATGAACAAAATGGTGCTGTTAATAAATAAACAGCAAATGCTAATTTTTTTCTGTTTACTGCTTCTTATCTTTCAGAATAAATGTCGGTTTCCAAGTTGAAATCTTTAGTTACAATCTTTCAAATATCTGGGATAATATTTAATTTTAACGGAAATACACAAAATGAGAAGGATTTTTGGTAGCTTCGCTTTAGTTTGCTTACTCGATTATATACTATTATATACTTGATTAATATTATTATTCAAACTTGTCTCTAATGATATGTATGTGTGTTTATTTGCACCCAAAGATCACGACTGATATGGATCTCCTTTTTATTGAAGCTTCTGAAAAGTGACGAGACATATTCTTCAGTGACAGAATGCGCCCTGCTTTACGAAGCAATATATACAATATTACACCTGCACCAGTCCACTGCCTAATGCCTTACTTTAATTATTAAAGTTTAATAATTAAAAAATTGTTTTAAAACTAATGATAATAAGATTTGCCACTATTATGAAGAAATTTCAATTCATCTTTTATTTGTATATTTACTAAAATAGCTCCGCTTGTATTTAAGAAATTGTTCTTGTTATTAAATATAGGATACATCTTTTTAAATTTTTCTTGAGCCAATATGTAGGAGCAAAGCTTACTATTGATTTTTTTTCATTGATATCACAAAATAAAAATCTAGTAGGACTGGTTAGTGGGCTTTATGTTTGATGTTAAATAAAATATCCTAAATGCTATGATAATATATTTTTATTTTTAATATTAGATATAAATTATTTATGTTTTCTGTTCCTTATGTTTCTAAAGAGATAACATTTCAAAATGATTGTTCTTGTTATTTATTTGTTTATGTTATTTGTTAAACTTGAATATCTTGTCACCAAATTTTTCCCCCTGTTTCTTTCTTTTAAACAAGGATGACAAAACCTTAAAAGTAAAGCCAATAAATGACAAACGAGCTTAATGAAACCAACTAATTTAGTAATAAAGATGTATAAATTAAACCAAAGTTAAACGAAAAAATACCCCGCCCCCTCCAAAATTAAATTATAAATGATTTATTAATGATTAATATTAGTATTGGGATGTAGTAGTTTTATGCGTTTGTTTATTACTTTTAATTAGCCTAAGCTCAGTCATTTTGGTACTTAGTTGCCCCAGAGTTGTCCCACAAAGATCCTCCTTATTTTTAATTCATTTTACAAATAAGAGAGTGGAGGTTATCAGCTTTTACATGCATTTTGTATTAAAGCACCTAAAATTAATCTGCAGTACCCAAGGTTTTCAGTTCTAAATTAGGTCCTAGGACAAACGTAGGAGTCCCAAACGTCGGAGTGGACACTTAACCTACCTAACCTATTTCAGACCATCTTATAGGTTTTTTATATTCCTAACCCATGCGGGAGGCTTATTTGTACATTCATATCTTAACCTAAAAACTACAAGAAATGAACTTGCTATTTTTTCTTGCATCAAAATATTTACTAAATATCTTTACGGGGGTCTTACAGCTGTCATTACTCACAAATAATAAATAATTTATAAATTGAAATATAATAAGGATGACAACATTCATGAGTAGCGAAGCACAAAATCGTTTTGGATCAAGGAAACTAGCGGGATTCGTCGTAGTTTCACAGTATATATTCTTCTTTTTCTAGCCTCTGCGGGGGATTTAATCTTGCGGTGCAATCATTAAAATTTACCTTACCCAATCTAACCTAAGATAACCTTTTAAAAGCTACTGTGAAAATACGACTTAGTCAGAGTTTCCAGGCTTTCTGAGCTCTTTAGCATTTTTGTAGCATCTATCTATTTCTTTAAGCGAAGCTACTCTATATTTATTGATTTAGTTTGTTTGTTGTACATACATCTGTTTGTCTATTGGACAGTCATTAATCTTTTTAATGTAGGGGAAGGCTTGTAACCTTTATAGTATCTTTCTATTTCTTTTAGCGACGCTACTCTATATTTTGTTGGTTTGTAGTACGTCTGTCTGTCGATTGGACAGTCAGTTATTATTTTTAGTATGGAATGATATTTGTCTATTTTTCTGTATGTATTTCTGTTGTATATGCTTTTAATATAAAATTTTCTCTTTTAATCTGTCTAATGTTTAACTTTATTAAATTTTGATTGTCAAACCTCCCCTCCCTCATGTGCTCTTGAGGCCTTTAATTCTTAATTCTTTAATTCTTGCAAAACATAGCAAATTCTTGCAAAACATAGCTTTTTGGTCCTTCACATAGCAAATTCTTGCAAAACATAGCAAATTCTTGCAAAACATAGCAAATTCTTGCAAAACATAGCATATCTGTCCTTCACATAGCAAATTCTTGCAAATCACAGCAAATTCTTGCAAATCACAGCAAATTCTTGCAAATCATAGCAAATTCTTGCTAAACATAGCCAATTCTTGCAAAACATAGCAAATTCTTGCAAAACATAGCATTTCTGTCCTTAACATAGCTAATTCTTGCAAAACATAGAAAATTCTTGCAAAACATAGCATTTCTGTCCTTCACATAGCAAATTCTTGCAAAACATAGCAAATTCGTGCAAAACATAGCAAATTCGTGCAAAACATAGCAAATTCGTGCAAAACATAGCAAATTCTTGCAAAACATAGCAAATTCTTGCAAAATATATATATAGGGGTCCCAAACTCAAAAACAGAGTTTCAGCGCTCTCAGACCACCCATTCTCAAGTTACGGGCACCTGGTGTCCTTGGTACCCAAGGTTAGATTTGGGAAATGGTTCAAATCCTTAAAAAGTTTTTGAAGAAAATACCCAGGTCGACATGCAAAAAAAAGAATAAGTCCAAAAAATTTTTGGAATAATTTTGATCAAAAATTTGAAAATTATTAAGTGTCAAAATATTTTTGTACTTAGCCAAATTTTTTAAGGATTTGAACCATTTCCCAAATCTAATCGCGGGTACCAAGGACACCAGGTGCCCATATCTCAAGAACAGGTGGTTGGAGAGCGCTGAAACTCTGTTTTTGAGTTTAGGACCCCCATATATATGTTTGCAAGAATTCTTGCAAAACATAGCAAATTCTTGCAAAATATATATATAGGGGTCCCAAACTCAAAAACAGAGTTTCAGCGCTCTCAGACCACCCATTCTCAAGTTACGGGCACCTGGTGTCCTTGGTACCCAAGGTTAGATTTGGGAAATGGTTCAAATCCTTAAAAAGTTTTTGAAGAAAATACCCAGGTCGACATGCAAAAAAAAGAATAAGTCCAAAAAATTTTTGGAATAATTTTGATCAAAAATTTGAAAATTATTAAGTGTCAAAATATTTTTGTACTTAGCCAAATTTTTTAAGGATTTGAACCATTTCCCAAATCTAATCGCGGGTACCAAGGACACCAGGTGCCCATATCTCAAGAACAGGTGGTTGGAGAGCGCTGAAACTCTGTTTTTGAGTTTAGGACCCCCATATATATGTTTGCAAGAATTTGCTATGTTTTGCAAGAATTTGCTATGTTTTGCAAGAATTTGCTATGTTTTGCAAGAACTTGCTATGTTTTGCAAGAATTTGCTGTGTTTTGCAAGAATTTGCTATGTTTTGCAAGAATTTGCTATGTGAAGGACAGAAATGCTATTTTTTGCAAGAATTTGCTATGTTTTGCAAGAATTTGCTATGTGAAGGACAGAAATGCTATGTTTTGCAAGAATTTGCTATGTTTTGCAAGAACTTGCTATGTTTTGCAAGAACTTGCTATGTTTTGCAAGAATTTGCTGTGATTTGCAAGAATTTGCTATGTGAAGGACAGATATGCTATGTTTTGCAAGAATTTGCTATGTTTTGCAAAAATTTGCTATGTTTTGCAAGAATTTGCTATGTGAAGGACCAAAAAGCTATGTTTTGCAAGAATTTGCTATGTTTTGCAAGAATTTGCTATGTTTTGCAAGAATTTGCTATGTTTTGCAAGAATTTGCTATGTGAAGGACCAAAAAGCTAGGTTTTGTGTGGTGAAGGGAGGCTACTTATGTCCTCCATCTTGCAAAATCTTTGTTAAGGGAGACAAGTTATGCCCTTCATCTAACAAATTCTCACACAAGGGAAGCTACTTATGTCCTTCCTAGGAAGGTGACTTCTGTCCTAATTAAGGAATGACTTTGTTTTCTTTCCATGATCCCTTTCTTTTTATGGATGTTGTCAACCTTGTTTTCTTTAACAGTAAAAGATAAATTTACACTTAATGCTCACTGATATAGATTCTTCGCTGTCTATCTACAATGGAAGCTAAGAAAATTGCATGTCCCCCATAGCATTACAGACTGGCGGACTGATGAAAAGACAAAGTAAATTAAAGAGAAGCTTTGCTACTAATAAATAAATTGAATTAATTTAACTTAAATATTTAACTTCTAAGATTGTTCTATATTTCTTAACTCCTTAAATATGAAAAAAGTTTTCATGTATGATTTAACATGTATAGAATGAATATCAAAATATTATAGGTATTGTAACAGAGGGTGGTGGTACCCTCCCCCAAAATAGTTATGAACCTTACAAGGATCTATAAAAAGCTACATTGTAAAAGAAAACCATCTCGGTTCGGTGGTTAGCGAGATCCTTCGATACACACAGACAGACAAACACACACACACACTGTTACTTTAATAGAAGGATTATTTTGGATAATGATTTTTTGAAAATCACATAAAAGCACATAAATTTACCAAACCAAGGATGACAACATCAGACAACATAAATTTGTTGCAAAATAAATTAAATATGGGACATACTTTTATTTTTAGGATGGTTTTGTATCTAAAAGGGCTTAAAAAATAGCTTAAAACCAAGACTTAAATCTAAAATTGAAATAGCCTAGAACCATCACAGGACCTATGGCATTGCATATACTCAATTATTTTTTGTATTTTCAAATAAATTAAGCTTTCTTAGAGGCAAAGTAGTCTGAAAATTATACTGTTGCTCCAAGTTTTGCAAACACATTCTCTCGGATGTTCGCACAAAATTTTGGGTATTTATACAGGGTGTTTTTTTTTAATAAGTTAAAAGTATTGCTTAATTTAACCCACTTGCTATTGACAGAAATTAATAATCTATATCTTAATTTCTTCAGTGGTGTGGGGCATTTTGTATGAGAAAAAAATATTTGGTGATTTTCAACAAATTCTGCCTTAAAAACCTGTTTTTCCAAAATACCTATTTTTGGAAAATTTTTGGATCATGACTAATTTAAAGGGTTTGCCAAAATGCGTACATTTTTAAAAATCAAATTGTGCGGCTTGTGTTAATAGTAGAAAAATGTTACGCATACCGTTAGAATTGTCATAAATTCTAGTTTTTGGAAATATATGTAACACATACAGGCTATTTGTAGTATAGAAGCTACATTGGAAAATGTGAGACATGTTGAAAATTTTAAGCAAGTTGGAACATTTTACCACGTAGCTCCTAAACTATACGTAGCACAGGAATAGTTCTTAAACACCTAAAAACTAGAGTTTATGAGGATTCTAACGATATGCATAACATTTTTCTACTATTAACACATGCTGCGCTATTTGATTTTTAAAAATGTACGCATTTTTGAAAACCCTTTAAATTAGTCATGATCCAAAAATCTTCCAAAATAAATCAGATTAAGTTTAAGTGTCTAATGATATCAGCTCGACGAGCTGGCGTTTTTGCTCCTTCTTAAGCAAGTGATTGGGGGCCTCTGGCGGCCTCGAGCCTCAAAAAACCAATCCATAATGACAATTTTGATGTTTAAAAAATCGTAGCTCAGCTCCTAATTGACCAAAATTTTTGGTTTTTATACTTTTAGAATTGTCTGACCTGCAGTTATAACATACTGAAAGGTCAAAGCTCTAGCTAAAGATTAAAGGTTCGAAACCCTGCATTGAAAGTGGAAAATGGCTGTATTTTGGAAATAAGCTCATAAAAAATTCAATTTCTTGTTTGTCATTTATTGAAACCATTTAATGTGCATATACATTTCTCATAACTACAGGGTGTTTCAATAGAAACGTTTTTTTTTAAATCTTAATTATGCATAGAAAGTAAAAACATTATATAAAATGCTTTATATATTTGGAAAACCTATTCTGGGACATTTATGTTTCAAAAATTTAAAAATTATTTTTTTTTTAACAAACTATGCCTTAAAAACCGGTTTTTCCAAAGACCTTATTTTTGAAGATTTACAGATTTAAAGATTGTGGAAAAAATGTTCACATTTTTAAAATTCAAATTGCGCGGCTTGTATTAATAGTAGAAAAACGTTATGCATATCGTTGGAATTGTCATAAACTCTATTTTTTGGAAATATAAGTGCCATTTTTGTGCTATTTGTAGCTTAGGAGCTACGTGATAAAATGTTCCAACTTACTTAAAACTTTTCAACCTTTCTCACAATTTTCAACGTAGCTCCTAAACTACAAATAGCACAAAAATGGCACTTATATTTCCAAAACATAGAGTTTATGACAATTCTAACAATATGCATGGCGTTTTTCTACTATTAATACAAGCCGCGCAATTTGAATTTTAAAAATGTGAACATTTTTTCCACAACCTGAAATCCCTAAATCTTCAAAAATAAGGCCCTTGGAAAAACCGGTTTTTAAGGCATGATTTATTGAAAAAATTATTTTCAAATATTTGAAACATAAATGTCCCAAAATAGGTTTTCCAAATATATAAAGCATTTTATATAATTGTTATATTTTCTATTCATAATTAAGATTTGAAAAAAAACGTTTCTATTGAAACACCCTGTATCAACAACCTCTAGTTGATTTTTGAAAATCAGTCAACTGCAACCTAACCTAACCTAACATTGCTGATTTAACCTAAATAGCATTCTAGTTCCGAGGTTTTTTAGGATTTTAACAAAATTTCAAAACTTGATAATAGACTTATTTATTTGCTATTATTGCACAACATATCAATGCCATATCTCTAAGGTGGCAGGTGTGAGGCCATTTTAAAGTTTTGATATTTTTTTTACGTTACAACAATGTAATTCTTGTTTGTCTATTGAGTCATTGAAACCATTTATTGTGTATATACATTTCTTATAACTACGTACCACCTCCAAGTGATTTTTTGGAAATCAGTCAACTCTAATCTAATCTAACTTATCTTTTCTGGTTTTTCCATAACCAGCACTCTAGCTTCGAGGTCTTTTAACATTTTAACAAAATTTCAAAACTAGCTAATAGACTTATCTATTTGAAATTTTTGTACAAGAAATTAAGTTCATATCTCAAAGGTTGCAGGTTTGAGGCCCTTTCAAAGTTTGATTATTTATCAAATTAATTTTTATTTATTTTTCCCTTCTACAAATGACAATATGTGTTACAAAATTTTGGTCTTTACATTTTTTGAAATGTCTAACCTTCAGTTATAACATACTAACAGGTCACAGTTCTAGTTGAAGGTTTAAGGTTCGAATCCCTGCATTGAAAGTAGAAAATGGCTTAATTTCTTGTTTTTCTAATGAGATATTGAAACCATTTATTGTGCATATACAGTAACCCTTGTCAAGCGGGAGAAGGTTAGACTACTCTACCCTTAACCCTCGCCCAGTTATAGGCTCCCTTTCCCTACTTAAGCGCAATTAGACTACCGTAATCCAGCCTAAAGACACTTTTTCTTAAGCCAGGACACCAATACCCAGGTTATCTACTACCCAGCTAAGCCAGGGTATCCCCAAAGTAGCCCTCTTGAACCTAGAACCAAAGATCTTTAACCGTTGTTAAGATATCTCCAACCGTAGTCTACTTATAAGCCATCTATACTAAGCTAAAAGGGCTCTATCTCCCCTCTAAAGGACAGTTTTACATCGTAGACTAGCTTAGTAGACACTTTTGTGTTGCCATTTAATGCTAAAACCTCCACCGAGTCCATATAGGGTTACCGTGGACTTTCCAAGATAGACGCACATCATAGTTCCCCAAGAAAATACACTAGATTTCAAAATTACACCTATAAATGTTTAAAAACATTAAATACCAAATTGACAAAATCCATGTTTCTTCGATAACTAGCGAACGGATTAAGCTAGAATCAATGTTAAGGTGTCTAAATGACCGTCTCGACCCCACGGACTCACACAAAAAATTTGGTTAACTTTGGACAATTTTTAGAGGGGTAGACCAAACGATGTTTGATTTTTTGATGCAAGTTTTGGCTCACTAAAATCCAAAAAATCAGTTTTTCCTAGGAAAACTTTTTTGTTTCTCAACCGATTTTGGACTTCAAGGTGGCAAAATGTCCGTCTCAATATGCTACACACGTGTACAAAATTTGGGGTCAAGATTCCAACTCTAAGGGGGCTGGACCACGACTTGTAACTTCAATTTTAGTGAGCCAAAACTTGTATCGATGGACTTACATCTTGTGGTCCGCCTATCTAAAAATTGTCCTAGGATCTTCATCTTTGGAGGGTGAATTCTACTTGGCGAGACGCTCATTTAGACACCTTAACATCGATGGTAGCTCGATCCTAGCCCAAATGGTGGAGAAAACTTAGATTTTTCAATACGCGAGAGGCCGAAATTAGTGTAAGTGAGCCAAAACTTGTATCGATGGAAGTTACATCGTTTGGTCCAGCCCCCTTAAAATTGTCCTAGGTTCACCAAAATTTGTGTGCTTATTCTACTCATTGAGACGAACATTTTGCCGTTTAAATCTTATGTAGCTCAATCCTAGCCCAGATAGTGGCCAAACCTTGAATTTTTCAGTGGCACCTTACTAGGTTTGAAAATTACTTATTTCTTCGATAACTAGCGAACGAATTAAACTAGAATGGTGTCCTAACTTTTAAAATCTTTTAAACTATTATTTTAATTAACAGAAAGAGGGCAATTTATTTAACATCACTGAAGATCAAAATAAATTTATCATCCATTGTCTTATCCCTTTAGTAGAAAGTTTTTTTTTGTGCGAAGCTTAAGATCTTGACAATTGTTTGAATTTTAAGTGTCTTGTTGTGGTTTTGGGCTATTTATTTAATAAATGCAAGAAAACAGATAAAATGCTATCTAAATTCTAAATATTACAGTTGGAAAGGTTGAATTTGTTTCCTCTCTTAAAAATGATTGTTTTCTTCCCTCTAAACTTCTATTGCCAACTTGGCAACTACTGTTAAAAGCAGGGCATGGCAACTGTGCCTTCAGCCGTTTGATTTTGGCTGCATCTGAATTAATATAATTTATGAATTAAAGTACTTTAAATCAATGGATGTATTATTACTTGGATCTTACACCAGAATTTCATGTTCTATAATAATCAAGTAAACTCTGAAGCGGGCTTAAATAAAAATCTCCCCCATCCTCTTTCCTCCTACTGGATAAACGGCCCAACCAAAAAATGTAGGGGAAAATTGCAACCTAAATTGACGACAATTTTTCTCCTTTGATTTCATCCACGTATATTCTATATCCATTTATAAATCAGGGATAAGACTATGGCCCATAAATTGATGTACATCGCCAATGATAATACACAAAATTATCCCTTCTGTTAATTGAATTAGTGGTTGAAACATTTGATCACTCAACCTAATAAACCAACAGATCAAAATTCAATAAAAGTCCCCAAAGTTATTGAGCCAACGTATAACAAACTTTATTATAAGACTTGGGGACTAGTATAACAACAGCATAATGTCCCCTCAGCTCTTTCTCTGATTACAAATGCACTCTAAAACCACAGAAAACTGAAAAGACAACTTGTTTTATCATTATTTCAAAAATCATTTATTTTGCTAAACAAGTTTTGAAGCATAATTATTGCAAATTGTTAACTCTAGTTTCGGATATAAAAAGGTATTAAAGAATAATTTATATTAAAGATAAGTGGGTTACAGTAAGCAATACTTTTAATTTAATAATTGATATTCAAGTTAGATATATTCACCCACCCAACTTTATTATCTGTATATAAATGTAATAGGTGAAGTATTGTGGTGTAGCTCCTTTTTATTGGTGGAATAGCTACTCTATAACTTGAGTATTCCAGTACGTCCATACGTTTATGTACAGCAAAACAGAAAACTTAAGTTCATGTAAAATAAAAGAATTGTCCTATCGGTTATAAATCTTAAACAAAATTGTTGTTGATTCTGATTACAAAAAAGCTATCATTTTGAAAGCAAAACAACTCTATGGTTATAATCTTTATCTACGACAGTATGTATGTCCATTTGGAACTATAATAGCGATTCTTCTATAAGGTAAGCAACTCTATAATTTGACCAAAAACTTTACAATTAAAATATAGTTACCTTGCTCAAAACTATAATTAAAATTTGTAAATTTTTTAAGATCTGATTTTAGGGATGTTTTTAACTTTTTATCCTTGTAAAATAAAGTTAAAGTTGATGTACATCCCCAATGTTATTTCACAAAATAACCCCTTATGTAGATTACAATTAGTGGTTGAAACGTATGGACACTTAATTTAATAAACCAACCAATCAAAATTTATCAAAAGTTCCCAAAGTTGTGAAGCCAATAAAAAAGAAAACGTTATCATAACACTTTGGGGACTTATGTAATAAACAGCGCATTGTCCCCTCTCTCTCTGTAGAATTCATTATTCAGTGGCGTGAACAGGGTTTTGCCAGGGAGGTGCGCTAATCATATACCTATCAATATATATGACATTCAATATACAATATATCTATCTATCTATCCATCTGAAATAACAAATCAGAAATTCACATTTCTATAATTGTACATTTTTGCCTTTGGTCACCTGACTAACAGACTCAGAGACAAATATTTACAGAATTGGCACAAAAAAATGAGTCCTCTATCTTAATTATGGGCCGAGAATATTGCGTTATCACCTAAACCTGACATACGGACGGACAGCCATAGTAGTTATGGAGAAGATTCAGCCAAAGTAAGATGAAGAGTAGCTGCAAAAAAATGTGTCTTTTTGTAAATTTCCGTTAAAATTAAACATTGTCTTTAACTTTTAAATAAAAAAAAATTCACAGAGATCTAAAGGGATAAGATTATGGCTGACTAATTGATGTACATCCCCAATGTTGATACACAAAATAACCCCTTATGTTAGGTGCTTGAAACCTATGGACACTCAATTTAATAAACCAACCATTCAAAATTCATTAAGAGTACCTAAAGTTTTAAAGCCAACGAATAAGAAAATGTTATTATAAAACTTTGGGGAAATCAATGTTCCAATTCTTTTTATTTATGTCTTTATTAGCATGACTGACAGGGACAAATAGAATAAATAAATGCTAATTTATGAGAGGAATCTAAACAGATGCACCAAGTGTACATTGAAAACAACAAAAAACTATCACATTTCATTTTTCTGGTAATGTTTGTTGTACCTCCTCGCTGTTCTGCAATAGTCTAGCGTCCATATATTTCATTGGTAACAAACTTTTCCGTTTTTTTGTTTATATGAATAAATAATAAGGCTTACAAAATGATTGAATGTGAAGCTTAGGATACAATTAACAGTAATATTTGCTAGAGGTTTGTCCCTGAAAGTTTGAACTTGATATGGCAATTATAACCTGCCTAAATTAACCACTGACGGACGGACGTACTAACCCTAAACATAGAAAAACTATTTTTTTTGCTGTTTTAAAAGAAAACTTATTTAAAAGTATTTGAAAAATTTGGCAATAGACATAATAGGTTTAGATCTACAATTTCAGAATTATACCAATAAGGAAAATAGTATAGGAAGTTTTCGACCAAATCATTAATTTTGAAGGTATTATTACTCAATGTAACACATATGTCAATTATAAAAATTATCTTCTTCTGCCAAAAAATTCTTTTTAATATGTGTTTCTGAATAACCATCTAGAGCAATAAATCTATTTTTTTTAGCAAACGGAAACTTGTATAATGGGTATATTAGCCATAAACTCAGAGACTTAAAGGGATAAGCTATATAAAATTCTAAAAAACCCCAAAGTTATTACACCTACAAATATAAAAACGTTATTATAAAACTTTGGGGACTAGAGTAATAAACAGCCTAATGCCCCCTCCCTGTATGATGAAGAATGAAGAAAATTCTTCCTCCATGGAAACAGTTTAAAAAATGTATTGCCTTTCAATGAAATAGGTCACTTTGACATCCCATGCGATTAAAAACTGCAGCATTTTTTATTTACTTTTTTTATTCGGGAAATATTTAGGTATTAATTAAAACTTTCAACAACGAGGCAGTATCAAAAGGCTACTTTTTCTAATAAAATGAAATATACTTTTTTCAGATTACAACAGGGAGGGACTAGTCAATGCCGAAAAAATGTCCTATCTTATCATAAGAAAGTACCAACTACATAAAGACAAATTAGACGATTTTTTGGGGGGAGAATTTACATTCCATTGTCTCCTCCCTGAATCCTAGTAATTTATATACATGCAATAATAAGAATAAGCAAAAAAAACGACAAATTTAAAAAGTTTTCCTTATTTAAAGTAAGGAGGGCTAATTTGCAGCTACTCTACATTTCAATATTCGTCTGTTTTTTTGAGATTTACTTTACTGAATGTTGTCATTTTAGTTTAGTTATGTAAGGTTAAGTAATGGTTAAGCAGTTCCCTAGGGTTGGAAATAAAGACTTTTAGGATTGGAGCTTCCCGCAGGGTCCAGAAAAGGGAGGTTAGGTTAGGGTGTGTTTAGTTAAGGTTAGGTTTGCCCGCAGTGTTTGGAGGTTTGGATTAAGGAATGCAGGGACTTACTCCCCCCCCCCCTCCCTTGAGGTTTGGTGATTACGTGTGTGAAAGAATTTTTAAAATTAGTTAAGAAACAAGAAAGTTATACAAAAATTTGGGGGAAATACCTGCCAGCCCCCCCCCCCCCCTTCCCTCTTTCTCCGGGGGTTGGTGATGTCATGTGTGAAAGAATTTTTTTAATTGGTTAAGAAACAAAAATTTAATAAAAAAATTTAGGGGGGTGAGGTCGCCCCCCTCTCCCCCCTCAACCCCACTCGATACCTCCCCATCCTGGGTTTAGTGAAAGAATTTTTGAAATCCGTTCATAAATAAAGAAGTTAGGTTTTGCTAACTGGTTTTCCTCCAGTTGAATTTTCATTAGGATTTGAACGATAAGTTTTGTGATTTTAAACCTACTAAATTTATATTTCTCTTTTTAAAAAAATTTTATTACCTCTATTATCAGACGTATAATCAATAACAACGCTTTCATGAGAATCAAAGTGGAGATTTTTTTCAATATTGGCTGAATTTTCTAAGCCAATTTCTGTGAAAAAGTGAGAAAAATGAAAGGAATTCTTAGTGTAGTTTTACTTAATAGACTTACTATTGTACACTTTGATTTCCTGTTTTTTTCAGCCACCTGGCTTTTTAAGCCGGCTTAAGGAAAACAAAGTGTAAACACTAGAGCTACTAATCACGCTAAGGCCATTCAAACAGACAGAGTAAGGGAAACGAATCATTGTAAAACTGTTGTTGTCAAATATTTGTGTAGTTTACATAGTGCCAAGGCCTTTAGAAGACAATTTACGAGCAGTAATTACTTACTTACTTAATTACATAGATTAACAAACACAACCAAAACAAATCTCCTTTCTCTCTTTTCCTTTTCTCTTTCTCTATCTATTTCTCCCTCTTTCTCTTTTATTCTCTTTTTTTTATTTTGTTATGTTATCTACTTATTTTTATATTAGTGTGTAGTTAGAAACTAATCAGAATGGGGTGTATCCTAGCCCCCTGGCAAATTTAAGAGGTGGATACACCCCCCCCCCCTACGTGTTCATCTCACTACAAACCCTATATCAAATGGGGGTTTGAAAAAAATTGCGCATCGCGCTTTATTTTATCAGATAGAAGGCTTCCTTGATTTTTGAGTATACTGCTAATTAAGGGGGTGTATTTAAACCCCTCACACAAAACACTCCTGTTGTGGTCTGTAATACACCCCCCTAAAGCTCTCACCCCCTCAATTTATATTTATGAAGGTTGTTAAAAATCGTAAGGGCATGTAAAAAAAATTTAGGTTCGCTTCGCCCAACCCGCTGGCAAAACCCTGTTCACGCCACTAATCAATTAATTCTTATATTTATAAAGGAACTTCTTTTGGTTTAAAATCTGGATCTAATGGACCTCCATTTGCGCCCAATCCCACATCCTACGATTTCAATGCTCCTGTTAGGTTTGTTATTTTCAATAACACCAAAAAAGTTAGATAGATGGATTTACTTGTCTAAACAATAGTTTTAGATTAGTAAACCTTCCAGCTTTTCAAAAATAGGTTAATCTTTAAATATTTATATGATTTTAGTTCAAATTTTGGTGGTTTCCTTCAAAGTTCCAAAGTTGGTTACATTTGGTACATACAGTTTAGCCGCGCATGTTTAGGGCCCCAACAGGGGTCAGAAATAATGAAAAAAAATACCCTGTCATCTTGTTGTCAATTGTTTATAAAAAGAATTGATGCGCTTGTTCTGTGCTTGCTAGGCACTTTAAATTGTATAATTCATTCCATCCCAATAGGGTTAAACTGGTAACATTTATTTCAAGGGGGTGATTTTTCGATAGCTTCTCTAAAATATCTGAAAATAGAAATTACGCGAAAATGACGCAAATGACGTTTTTTAAAAATTAAATTTATTTTTATAATAATAGCTAATAAAACAATTTTCAAGCATAACTTTTATCCTACTAAAAATTTCCAGTATGGCTTCAGAACCGATTAAGATCCCCCGGATTGGAACCAGTTCTCAACAATACTGAAAAATCATGTATAGCATCGTATTATAGATAATTTTCGCGAATTTTATAATAAAAATCATAAAATTAATACCTACCATTTTTGTTAGCCCGGGGCTTAGAGAAGCTATCTATAATCCTAATCGAAAATTACTATTATCCTTATCCATTTATATAAAGTAGTATAGTTTTTTGTTTTTATTTACTTCTGGCTGTACGTTGTTACATATTTAATAGTTATATAAGCTAGTAATTAACAATAAATTAGTAACGGCAATTTACAATTTAAATTTGTTGAACTGTAGCAACATATTGAAAGAGCTTTGAAGGGGTGTATCCAGAAATTTCTGGTTCATGTACAATGAAAATAGGGGAGGGGTAAACGGGTTTGAAAAGATCCTTAATATCTGAGATCGAGATCTTCCTTCATCGATTTTTCATGTAATCAGGTTCAATAAATTGTTACTTACCCATTCCCATATAAACAACCCCTTAAATAGTGGATGTAAATATTCATTTATTTCCCTGGTATCTCATTTATATCCATGAAATGATTTTAGAAGATTTTTAATTTTTTTTGAAAGATTTTATAATTTTTATTAATTACTAAAAGAAAGAAAAATTATACCAGGGAAATAAATGAAATTTAAAAACCAAAATTAAACCACATTTTACTAGCATAAAAATGAGTTTTTGTTTAAATGAGAATGATATTCCTGTCCAGTTTTTTTTTTAGGAATGAATATTTCTTACCCTCGTGAATAAATGATGAACTATCGGTCCATCATTTATTCCCTCGGGTAAGAAATATTCATTCCTAAACAAAAAACTGGACAGGAATACCCCATTTTCACGTATAAAAAGATTTAAAGTACAGATACATACTTAAGAATGGAAAAACATTAATTTTATAACAAATATTTTTGTTTTTTAGTGAAAGCGGAGACTTGACACAAAAATATTGGACCTTGAGAAATAGGTAAACAGAGAAAATTTCACACAAGATTCATTTATCTCAATTAAAACAAGGACGACAATAACTATCGGTAGTAGCGAAGCTGTTTTAAAGCAAAAAATGCGGAAAACAATTCTATTAAAGACCAAAAAGGCATTTAACTCCATTTTTTTATGTAAAAAAAAATACTTATCTCACTTACTCTTTTTCTCTTTTTCTGTCATTTATACATCTAGGCATCTATGACCATTTTCGATCTTGTTACCCTACTAGAACTAATTATGAGCCTCATGTTTTAAGAAGCGAACCTACTCTACAATTTTAAATTTCTTTCAACCCGTCTGTCTGTCTTGAGGTAACGTATATTAATCGGCTGATTTTTGTTAATGCTTCCAATACCTATGAGCTGAGCATCCAGTACATAACTTACCTTATCCGTCGGTCTGACGGTAATGTTTTGGAATACATTGCATTTTTATTGGAAAATCTTGACAATATTCTTGTAACCAATGAGCATTTTTTTCTATAATGCTTTTTGTACGTAAGTCCGTCTGTTATTCTGCAAAGTATATACATTTTTATTAGGGAAATATGATTTACTCAGCTGATGTATGATATAAAATTTTGGAACCTCTCATAGATAAACTTTAATTTATGCACATTTACTCTATGGCTCATTTTGTCTGTCTGTCTCATTGTTCTCATTGTTTTGTCTTTGGCTGTACCAATTTTCATATAATTTTAGTTTATATTTATTTGATTAGCAGCTTTTGTATGTGTACATTCTTTTTTTGTTACTTTTTAAAAAAATATATGAAGAAAATTATCATATCATCTAAATTTAAAATTATAAAACTTGCTGTTAAACTTCTGTTACAACCATCCTTGTTATTTAAGAATTGGTAAATATTCTCCACTACCTGAAGTTCCAGCTGGGTTTATGAATGTGTCCAAGAAAGGAGATTATGGTTCTCTGCAAATGAAGTAAGAATTTACACGGAAAAATCACGAAACCTCGAGATATTTTTTATTTCAACAAACTGCATAAAGTGTAAAATTTAATATTAGCACTTATTTTATTTGGTATTCATGCTTTTTTCAATGCGTATTTTATATTATAAGGAAAATACATATTTATTTCAGGTTACAATTAAAAGTAATTCATGTACATTGCAGCAAAGTTCATAATTTTTTAACATTACTATTTATTTTACCTTCTTAAATTTACAAATTCATCCACAATATCATATTTTTAAAAGTAAAATAATTATTAGTTGCGCTACTTATGTAGATAATTTTCTATGTTTCAGTTATGTTGGTCATATCATGGATATGAGAAACATTTTTAAATACTATGGTATATACAAGTATCCAATGAGGTAAAATTTTTTTCCTCATATAAAAGCTGACCTTAACATATATTGAAAAGAAAACATTTAACGTGCCCCTAAAGGCCCCTAGGGGCATAGCCGCTGGTAAAGAAAAATAAAGAAACGATTAAATGAAAAGTATTTGCTTTAGTCATTAATGATTATTAAATGCAATTATCAAAAGGGATAAAAAGTCTTGTAGTTCAAAAGAATTTTATCTAGATATATATTTGGGTGAGCATTAAGCTATAAAAATTAGAAAGAATTTTAATGAATATAATAGATTTGAAATCTGCATAAAATTTTAAGGAATTTTTATAAAATTCGTTTTTTGTATAATTCTTTATCTATAAGCGCAAATACAAATTAAGGTGGATTGAAAACTATCTGCGCCCTGATTGGAGAAGCTTAAGTGACGTACATCATTCAACCAATTAGAGCGCAGGTAGTTTCCAATCCACCTATCCTATTGGTCAAAATTTATTAACTTAAATTGGATTTGCGCTTTTAAATAATGAATTATATAAAAAACGAATTTTATAAAAATCTTTAAAATTTTATGCAGATTTCAAATCTATTATATTAATTAAAATTCTTTCCAATTTTTATAGCTTATTGAGTATCTTAAACTCCTCATTCTAGTCAGTTTATCTAGGTATTGACATAGTATCTGTTCTTAAAATCTTGTAAAATAGGTCTTAAAAGTTAAAATTAAATATTGCTAAGGAAGTTATACTTACCCAAATACATGCCTTACAGATTAACATAGTCATTGAAACTAAGATTTAACGCGAACACGGCCATACACGTTTACCTATAAAGTAGCTTCGCTACTAAATTTTAGATTGTCAAAAAATATTGATGCAGAAAATAAAAAAATGAATATAATATTAAAATTACATTCTTTTAAATGCCCAGTTTCTTATTTTCTATAGAATTTCTTGAAAAAAAAACTTTTGATATAAAATAAATGTTGAAAGTTGAAACCCTAAGGAATTAAGTCAACAAATTAAAGAGGGACTTAAGGCCATACAATATACAGTTGGGAATTTTAATCAACTACTTTCTACTTGATCGGATAATATATTTTTTGATATATGAAAATATCCATAAGTAGCGAAGCACAAAAAAAAGAAAGTGAAAAACAAGCAGTAAATTATCAATTATGTTCAGTGGTCATAAAAAAGAGAGCTAGAAAAAAAAGAAGAACATATGAATAGAATATATTTGGATTTAAATCACGAAACCTTAATTAAAATATACTTTGTGTCTTTTGTAAGGGTACTTTAAAAAAATAGCAAACTCTCTTCAAACGCAGCAGAGAAAAACAAAAATAAGGGAATAATTAAGCTACTTGTTCTTTCATGTATTTTCAGCATGCACATTGAGATTTACTAGCGGACAATTTGTTATTAATCTTGTAAAATATGTTAGGAGATGGGAATGATAAGAAAACAGGAATTGATTCAACTGCCCCACTAATATGAACTCAACAAAAAATTCTTTTGCATCTTTTAAGAAGTAAATATTCCATACATTAATGATGTGTACGTAAACATGAAACTAAGAACGTTCATAGGATTCTTGGTCATTTGCCACAAGCTGCGAAGCAAATTTTAAGTCTCATATGTTTGAATAGAATTTAAGTAAAGAATAGTTATTTATCGCATCATATTGAAGACAGCTTTCCGCGGAGAGTAAATAAGGAAATTATTTAAGAATAATTGAGTTTCGATACAAAACTAGTATTAATATTATGATTTTTATGTTATTATTCGTAGAAAATTGTCCTTAATGCGATATGATACTTGATTTTTCAGTGTGGCTTAGAACTGATCCTAATCCAGTAGACATTAATTGGTTTCGAAGCCATACTGGAAAAGTTGGTATTTGTATTAAATTTTTCATAAAACAAAAATCTCTGTAAATTATTTTAGATTTATACGCTTTGTATTCATGTTGTCATCCTCGTTTATGAAAAGAGATTTATACAGGAAATAAATACACACGACCAAAAAGTTTTAGAAAAATTGTAAAACATGGATGACAACATAAGTACTAGCGAAGAACAAGAATATAAAAGTGAAACAGCCAACGAAATTGAAATAGAAAGTTAATAAATCTGGAAAACAGACGGATATACTAAGTTGTTTAGATGCCCAGTGGTTTAAAGCTCCACAAAAAACTTCAGCAACCTATCTTTGATAACAACTGAGATTTATAGAGCAGATGCACATTGGTCAGAAAAAATATCACCAAAAAATCAGCCTTTTACATATTATCTACCGCTCTTTCCTTTTTTCCCTTGGACAAAAAATGCATTTCCCCTACAGAAATATCATGTCCTTTAGAGCTAGACCGACAAACCAAATGCATTATAAAGTAGATGCCCTTTGATTATTAAATTAAAAAAGGACCAATCTTCTTTTTTGAATAGCAGCCGAGAAATTCACGGTTTCCCTTAAACGTAGCTGACAGACGGACGGTCAGGATTTTGGAATTATAAAGAAGCTTCGCTACTAAACAATATGATTATGTAATAAATAATTGTTTACATCCAGTGTGTGTGTGTTTTAGTTATAATATATGTGGAGAATTTTGCTTTGAGGTCTCCAACCAAAATGAATTAATATCATTAGATTAAGGTTTAGAATATGTTTTGCACTTACTATATATGTATATATACTAGCGGCCTCGCACCTAGCCTCTAGGGGCTTTGCCCCATGAGGTAATTAAAAAAAAATATAAAATTGAAGGTGCCCACACTATCTTTGATTTAAAAAGAATAAGGGAGATTTTTTTGTCTTTTAAAGGGGTTGGGGGTGTCACACCCTCCAAAAAATAGCCTAAAACCACCACAGAATTAGTAGTTATATTCCCTGAAAAGTAGAATCTGGTTGGTTCAGTGGTTACTGAGATTTTAAGGGACAGACAGACAGATGGATGGACAGACGGACAGACAGACATCAAGCTACTTTGTATTATAGATACAACGTAGATAATTGTTTGTGACTTGTGTTTTACGTAATTTTGTGTATAGTTATGCAATTAATGAATTTTCGTGGAAAATTTTTAGATGAGTTGTTTCAATGAAAACAATTTTAGTTTTATAAAGTTTTTAGTCTGAGGACAGAGGGTTGAGGAGGTACCCATTCCAAAAATATATAAAAAATACCTTTAAGGCGTTAGTCAGATCTTTTGGTAAAGGCACAGTGACAGATAAACATCCTGTTACTTTTTAAACAATTTGTTATTTTGTTTAGTTTTGAAGATTTGAACCAAGAAGCTGGTTTGATGCTTTATGAGACTAAGGTATTTCGTTAGGTCCTAAAACATTTAATATCAGCCATTTTTACAAGTTACATGTATGCGTCGTTGTACATGATTATTAAAGTTCTTTGCTTTTTGATGTTTTAATTGTTATTTATCGCATCGTATTATAGACAGCTTTCCGAAGATACTAAAATGAAAAGATTTGAACGAGTTTTGTCAGCCCCAAATGGCAGATGGCTCGGCTAACAAAACTGATATCAATTTATGATTTTTATTTCAATATTCGTGGAAAATTGTCTGTAATGCTTTGGTATACAGTGTGACTGAGAATCGGTTCCAATCCAGCGGTTATTAAACACTTTAAAATAATTATTTTATTTTAGGTTTCAGGTTTATTTCGGGACCCAGCAATGTTGAATGTAACAGGATTGGCAGACAGAGCCTATATTTATGTCAACTCAAGGTAGTATTTTATATATGGATTATCATTAAGTAAAGTGATTTTTTGCCATTTTAAAGTAAAAGGTTCTATTAATTTTGCATAATTTGTCTCTAGTTACTGTATGTTATTGTACATTAATTTAATGATTTTGACTGGCATAAAGTTGGTGAGGAATAGATTTAATTTAGGTTGCGTTATCCATTATTCCTAATAATGCCTCTGTGGAGCATAAACCTGTATTTGCCAACCTTACAGGGCCTTCTGAATTATTAGTCTTCTATGTAGAAATCGTGATATATCCCTAATATCAAATTTGGACAACAATTAAAGTATTTGAGAAAAAAAATATTTTTATTTTTAAGTTATTAAAGTGTTATGAGAGCCCCATATTGATTGCATTATGAAGTGTTGAAGGCCCCTGTAGGGGCATAAATATAAGAGTGAACACATCGAGAAATGATTACTAAATAGTACGTTTTGACATTTGAGTTCATAGTAAGAGCATCGTTATTTTTTTTTATTTGATCGTTTTCATTTTTAGATTTGTTGGAATTTTATCTCGGGCCGAGGATATGTTTATTTTACCTGTTCAAATTCAGCATGGGGACGATCTGGCTATCCTTGTAGAAAATCAAGGTATTCTAAATTTTGACAATCTGTATAAAATACAAAAAAAATCAGTACATAAATCTAGACATTTCTTGATCTATTAACTTAAAAAATAATTTATTGAATTGAAAGTTATTATCTATGTAGAATGTTGTCTGTCTGTCCGTCTGAAGCTTAAGATTTCTGTAACCACTGAACCGATTGGGCTCTACTCTTCAGGGAATATACCAACTGGTCCTGATATGGTTTTAGGCTATTTAAAAAAAATGAAAAATCCCCCCCCCAAATAAAATTTTTTATTTTTTTTAAAACTAAAATTTAAAAAGGGAGTTGACTAACCCTCTTCTTCCCCCCCCCCAATTTTTTTTTATTTACCTTTTTCTTTTTAAATCTAAAATATGAAAAATTAGGATGATCAAACCTCTTAGGGCAAAGCTCCTATAGGCTAGGGGCGAATGATAACGTGGATATTGTGACGGAGTAATTTTACCGTCAATTTAATTGCAAATATAGTCCTCAGATATTGGTCAATATGTTAATCCATTGTCAGATGGGTTAGGTCATACTGAGGAGGGATGGATGGTATTGTTATATTAGCCAGCTGGGAGAAAATTTTTACAAGAGTATGCGGTTATCTCTCACAATAGAACACAGTAATAGTGTCTGACTGATTATGACGTAACAAAAAAAATTAGCCAATGAGAGGCCACTATAAATTTTACCATTTGGTCAATAACGGCCTCTCAATGGCTAATTTTTTTTTGTTACGTCATAATCAGTCAGACACTATTACTGTGTTCCTCACAATATCCACGTATTCTATATCTATTGTAATATACTTATTGTTCGTATCAGGAAGGCTTTGTTATGGTCCTCAGATGAAGGATAGGAAAGGTTTAACACAGAACATAACTCTGGATGCAAACATACTCACAGATTGGAGAATTTCAGGTAGAATAAAGAAAAACGATTTAAGATTTGTAAGTTTTGGTAGTGTTGACTATTTTATTAAAAATTTAAAACTCAGTTTTTTACCTACAGAAATGGTTCACCAAATATTTTATAACAATCGCTTTTGTTCATAACAGTCGAACTACTATGATTTATTATAAAGCACAAAGCCTTACTTAGCCGCAGCCACGTCAGCTGCAAATTTAGCCACGTCGGCAACAATGCGGCTGAATGTGCAGCTTGAATAAAAAAAACATGGCACACTTAGTACTAGTAGTCTTATAACATATAATTGAATAATTTAGGATTGCCATTTGATGCTGATTTCAACACTCTACTGGACGAGGAAAATACATTCATTTCAACAAAAGTTTATATTCAATTATTAGATAACTATTCATTAGGCCCGAAAACAACGTTTTCTGTTGGTTGATACTTTATTAAGAAATATCTTTTCTCAATACTTTCGAGCCTTTACGGTATATTCCAGTTTTTAAAGATCCGAATAGAAAAGATAAAAGAGAAGCAGCCTCAAAGAAACTCTTGTAAACAAAATTAAAAATTCGAACAAGAATGTGTTGACTAGCGGCTAGATGTGTATCAGATGGTAAGAAAAGGCAGGTATGGAAGGGCCAGTCAAGATGCAAGGATGACATTATGGAGCTCGGTAATTCAGCTGGCTGAGGATGGAACTGTGTATGATACATTTGTCAAGTTGCCAGGTATATAAATATTATATAGGCAATAAAAACAATGTAGATAAATTCGGATGAAAAGGTTTATTTTACGCGCGTTTTCTTAAGCAACAAATAAAGATCTTACTTTGCATATCGGACTTGAGCTCAAATTTTTTTTATATATGACTTTTTGGAATCAGTCCCCATGACGTTCAACTTTTTTTTCTTTTTGTTTTGACACCTTGGCGACCCAATCAGGTTCACTAGCTCCGATATATTTGACCGCCTGTTGCTAGTACAGCGTACTTAGCATTAATGATATATGAGAAATAGTATGGACAAAAAAGGACAACAAATTCTTAATTTTACTCTAATAAAACTTAAAGTTTTATTAGAGTAAAATTCAGAAAATATAATAGAACCAAAGAAACTAAAATACGTACGTGGTGACTCAAAAACTGGCATACGGAGTGGAGACGGACGGACATATTCTCCTTTAAGAGTAGCTGCAATAAAATATTAGAAAAATTTGCACAATCATTTTTAAAAAATTATTTCATCTTTTACGTTGATAATTAAATTGATGAATTTTTGTTGTTGTTTAAAACATAAAAATAATTGAGATTCTATCGAAATAAAATTTGAATTTAATGGTGTTATAATGAAATGCATTTTCCTACAGAGAAAAGAATATCCATAATTAAATTTTAAAAGAAATGTTCAACTTTCTTTTTCTTAATTAATTTCTATTTTTGTTAATAATCGACTCTTTTATTTTATTTTTTATGTTGTAAAATAGATTTACATATTATATACTTACTAGCGGCTTCGCCCCTAGCCTCTAGGGGCTTTGCCCCAAGAGGTTTGATCAACCTAATTTTCCGTAATTTGGATTTAAAAAGAAAAAGTAAAAAATTTTTTTTTTTGGGGTCGGGGTATTTTTCATTTTTTGGGGGGGTTGGGGGTGTCCCACCCCCCAAGAAAATAGCTTAAAACCATCACAGGACCAGTAGGTATATTCCCTGAAGAGTAGAGCCCAATCGGTTCAGTGGTTACTGAGATCTTAAGCTTCAGACGGACAGACAGACGGACAGACGGACAGACAGACAGACAGACGGACAGACATCGTTCTACTTTGTATTATAGATAATAATAAAACGTGTAGAATATATGTATTGTGCTTCCTAAGATTTTGAAAACATTTTTGAATTTCCTAGATTTTGTGACAATATGTTTTTAGGGGGCCGGGGGGTAATTTTTACTATTTTATTAATTTATATGAAAATTTTTGGAAGATACAAGTTATAATATTTTATCAATTATAGGTTGGCATAAAGGTATTTTAATGATAAATGGAGAAGTTGTTGGAAGATATTGGCCTGTTGCTGGACCTCAGGTAAATATAACAAAAAAATATCAAATTGTAGGCATCAAACAAGATCATTTTGACCTGTTGACATCTGTACAATTTGACAAAATACAATCTTTCCCGATTTTGTATTAATTTTGAGGAACATGATTCCCAGTTACGTCATAAAATTCTTTCCCTAAAAAGGGAAGGGGGGAAGAAAATCTCTTCAAAAGAGATGGGGAAAACCCCCTTTTCTCCCATCTCTTTTTTTCTTCCCCCCTTCCCTTTTTCAGGAAAGAATTATATGACGTAACTGGGAATCATGTTCCTCAAAATTAATACAAAATCGGGAAAGATTGTATTGTGTCTACAATTTCAATGATTTATGTGATTATTAAGTAAAGGTCATAATTGATACATGTAAAAGAAATTAAAAAAAAACAAGCAAAAGTAGAATTTAATTCTTAAATTTTGCAAGTATGTTAATCTCCTCATTTTGACCAATTTTACACAATTTGTGAACATTGGGCAAAATCCTAAAAAATTTTCAAAGGCTAGCCTAGAAGTTTCCTAGGCACAGTGCCTTCGAAGGTGCTTTGACTTTAGTGTCAGAACCTAAATTAGGACATAGTGCATTTCATTACCCTAGGTTAGGTAACTTCATTTCACTTTTCAATAAAATCTAAAATGCAGCGGTTTTTGAGAAAATTAGATTTAAAAATTTCAAGTTCAATTTTCACCCACTAGGAGTTACCGCATAATCATGACAAGAAAAGCAAATATTATTTATTTAAAATTTTGAACAACTTTGCTTTTATAAAGTCTGTCATAAAACCTCTCTATATATAATTTATTTAAGGCTGAATTTCCGTGACCTTAGCAAAGCAATTGATAAAAATGACCATTAATTAACTCACTTCAGGAGTGTTTTTATGAAGAACTTTATAAAAGCAAAGTTGTTCAAAATTTTAAATAAATAATCTTTGCTTTTCTTGTCATGATTATGCGGTAACTCCTAGTGGGTGAAAATTGAACTTGAAATTTTCAAATTTAATTTTCTGAAAAACGGCTGCATTTTAGATTTTATTGAAAAGTGAAATGAAGTTACCTAACCTAGGGTAATGAAATGCACTATGTCCCAATTTAGGTTCTGACACTAAAGTCAAAGCACCTTCATTTGCACTGTGAGGGTTTCCTTAGCTTATGAAGGAATATGTAAGACTTTGAAAACACTAACTCCTAGGCTAGCCTAGGAAATTTTATAGGATTTAGACTATTGTGTCTGTCAAATGATGTTACCGTTCGCGGCCTTGTTTTATATTCTTGTTTTTTTTTATAGGTTACTCTGTATGTTCCCAAATCTTTCCTGAAACCGTTTCCAGGTACAGATTTATATAAAACAATAATAACAAACAAAGTTGAGTGTTTTTTTGTGTAACATTATTAAACTTTCTTTTTTTCCTCAATTTGGGTGTATGTACTTTTAAAACAGCTTTTGTTTGTGTTTTTGCAGATGTGGGTGCAATTATAGAACAGATTTATCCGAGGCTTGCCAGCCGTCGAATTTAACTAGTTATGAATTATAATTGCTGACGGCTGTAAATTGATCGAAAAGGCAGGATGATGTCAGCTACAAATTGATTTTAAAAATGGTTAATAGCTTGAGTCCAATGGGGGGGAGGAGATATTTGCTCAAAAGAGTGTAAAAATCTAATTCCCACCCTCCTTTCTAATCAGATTTTGTTCCATTCTGCACCCCCCCCAAAAAAAAAAAATAAAGCTTGGACGTCTTTGTTAAAGTTAAATGGTATGGAAACTAGTAAAATTTTTGCTGCTCGAAAAAGCATATGAAATAATTCTTAAAAATCTAGAATTCTATCTAATTACAATAACAAATTCAGATGGCTTTTAAGAATTTATAAAATAATTTTTAAAGATTATTTGACAGTAGCAGCTTCCTGTATTTTTCTATTTGATCAACAAGATTTATTTTTGTTTAGAATATAACAAGATAACAATATTTGAACAAGATGGAACAGATTGCTACCCCAGCTGCACAATTGAATTTGTCACAACTCCAATTCTTAATAAACCAACTCCTAGTTCAGCCTATAATTATAAATTATTTAAGTAATAAAATTAATGTATTTCAATTAAACCCAAACTTTAACTAGGTATAAGAGATAAGTCAATGACAGATAAATTAGTTTTTTCTTTGAAAAAAGGTTAAAGTTGTTAATCTGTACTTTTGTTTAGTACATTTTTATAAAGAAATAGTTTATCTTTCATTTACCTATCTTTTCATCGCTGACTAATTATGGACTGTAATTAAAAAAGAAAGATTGACCCTACTTAAGAATTCAATCAACATTAATGACTAATACTATTTAATTTTATTATTTCATTTACAAAAATAGACACTATAAATTATATTATATACTCTGTAATTTATTAAGTCAGTTAATGGTAATAACTTACACAGTCACAGAAAGTGGTCTAACATGTAGCTCATCCTCTCGTCATTGGCGTGGAGGTAAAAAGTTCGAATCTTAGCTCGCACCGCGTCAGAACTAAAGACGTTGAAAATGATAACTAAAGACGTTGAAAATGGTTCCTTCCTCTGCCATGTCATATGCGCGACATTATAGTTAGAGTAGGGGGGATACCCTGAATCAAAAGAGGCGCAACACATTACCAAGCACAGTTAGAACTTCCAGACAAAGTTCGTGCAATTAAAGATAGGGTTGATCGTTGGACATGTCCTTGACAGCATCCTCGCCCGTGTGAAGTAATTGCCAAGGTGATTTTATAGAAAGAATCGAAGTATACCGAAAAAGAGTTTTAAGAGTGATAACAATTACAAAATACTTCCTTTATGTATCTATAATACAAAGTAGCTTGATGTCTGTCCGTCTGTCTGTCCATCCGTCCCTTAAGATCTCGGTAACCACTGAACCGATCAGACTCTACTCTTCAGGGAATATACCTACTGGTCCTGTGGTGGTTTTAGGCTATTTTCTTAGGGGGTGGGACACCCCCAACCCCCCCAAAAATAAAAAAAACCACCCCCAAAAATTTTTTTTTTACATTTTTTGTAAAATCTAAGTAACTGCTGATCAAATTGGGCTCTACCCTTCTGGGAATATACCTACTGGTCCTCTGGTGGTTTTAAGCTATTTTATTGGGGGGTGGGACACCCCAACCTCCCCAAAAATAAAAAATATCCCCGCTTCCAAAATTTTTAATTTTTAAAAATTTAAAAAAATTTAAAAAAAAAAATTTAAATATTTTTTTTTTAATTTTAATTTTTGTGTATGCGAACAACCTAGGTTTAATTTTTACGAATTGAAATTTTTGTGTATACGGCAAACAACCTGGGTTTAATTTGTACAAATCAAAATTTTTGTGCATAAAACGCCCAACCTGGGTTTAATTTGTACAAATTAAAATTTTTGTGCATAAAACGCACAACCTGGGTTTAATTTTACCACAGAGTAATTAAACAACGAATAATTTTTTTGAATATTTCTATTTAGGAGGGTTGACTTCCCATTACTTCATAGGACGAAGCCCTTAGAGGCTAGGGGCGAAGCCGCTAGTGATTATATAAAAAGTTTCTCTTCCTGTATTTGTAAAAGTTTATAATATACAATTATATAATCTAGAATGTAACAAAATGAAATTTCCTATTTCAATTTGAATTTTAAAAGTTGCTTCATACGGTCCTAACACGAAAATACAGAGAAAAAATAAAGACACTGAAATCCCACCCCCACAGGATTGGTTGCCACTAACTGCTCCTGTCCTATATGGTCTGTTTTAAACCTTAGGAAAATATAAATGAACTAAACCTAACTTGTCTTACAGCTTTTTACTGAAATGGATATAAGCCCTTATGGTCACAATTCCACGTTCAACAATTAGATTTTAAAAAGCGTTACACAATGACCAACAGAAATCATATAGTGAAAACACTTCTTTAGTTTGAAAAAAATATAAATAATCTTAAAATAAGATAGAATTGAATCTTAAAACAAATTGATTTCGTGAAAAGACAGCAAAGGCGATCTTTGCATTGGCAAGGTTAATAGATTTTTCATAACCTTTATTTGGTAAAAAAAAGATGGGTATAGTCCTTTCCACGACATATCTCCATAAGGAGCGATTCTTCGTATTTTTCACAGTAGCTTTTCTCCAATTTCTAGCCCCTGCGGGGGGCTCTAACCCTGCGGGGCCATTTACCTAACCCTGTGGGGCAATCACCTAACACAATATAACCTAACCTAACCTAAAATAACATATAAAAAGCCATTTTAAAATTACGAAGAATCGCTCCTTATGGAGATATGTCGTGGAAAGGACTATACCCAAAAAGATCATATTAGAACCAGGCTAATATGTAGAATACAAATATTAAATATAGTTTCTCCCCAAGCAAACATCAATCTATTTTTGAATTGATTGGTTATAATTTCTTCCAATTCTGTCTGAGAACTAGGTCGGTTTAATAATCCTCAGGTTCAGCAGCCGCAAAAGGAGCATATATGGTAAAATGCTTTAACCAACCTTTTCAACAATCGCATTGCTGCTGTTGCACATAGGTTTCAAAAATTTACAGCTACATACAGATGAGCCACAAATTGCCTGAGCAATATTGTAATGCCTTTCAAATTTTAAAAAGCAACCCAAAGTAACATTTAAAATTGTGCCATTTAGTTACCTCTTTACCTACTTTCATTCTGCTGTTATAGCTATAACTGTATATGGCAGCAAATCCCTATTCCCCAATACATCCACTAACTGTTTTAAATTATTGGATCATGTCACAATTCTGAAAAAGTCCATCACATATTATTTTTGGAATAGCTATTCAAGCGGCTACCTCACAATTAGCTTACTTTTAATTAATTTTAATAGTGGCTCAACAAGACAAAAATAAATTTAAAAAATGACTGATTATTTCGCAGGTGTGCGTTGACTGCGCGTATTTTGTGCAGTATTGATTCCTGTTTATTATTATTTTCCCTGTCAAGTCTGCTATACTACAGAGGACGTAGGCTTTGTGACCAACCGGGCATTGGGTTGTGAGTCGGGATACTGCAAGTATTTGACAAGATCCACCAAATTATTTCATCAGTTTGGATGAAAGGTTGTTATATCCAAGGTCAATGTATATAATACAGGTATAAGAAAAAATTGTTAGTTTAGGGTAAAATTTATGAAGTTGGAATTTACACAAAATCTACATATAAAAATAAATTTCCTAATAGTAAAGTGAGAAAATTTAAAGGATGATACAGACAAAATGCAAATTACTAATGATAAAACTATCAATTCTTTGCATGTAAGTTATCATCCCTGACAAATATAGCTAAAACGCTATATTGAATTTGTTTAAAACGTCAGTCAATTCATCACTGATAAGTTGAAGGGCACTTTTATGAGATACATCGCATCTTGTAAAAAGTGAACATATGGTAACTTAAATATTCATTATCAATAATAACGGGACAATATCAAAGCCTTTCTTCTTATTTAAATGATTTTAAAACATAGCCAAAATAATTAAGAAAGGTTGAAGTATTAATATTTCTTATTTTGAAATCAAAATATTTGATACATTTTTATAATAAAAGGTTGGACCGTTAAGTATGTAATTGTTTAAGTATAGAATCAGGGGTAGTGCCTAGGGACCAAAAATATAAGGATAGGTCAATGGCCAATTATATTATATTCACGAAAGCTCAAAAATAGATTAGTTTTATAAAAAAAAATACAAAAAAGGGAAGTTTGGCTGCGAATTGATAAAGTTACGGCTTGTCTGCGGAATACGAGCTTCATATATTAGTTAGGCAGCTGTGTATGTGGCTGCAGCTTGCTAAAATATAAAGAAAAATAAATATTGTTTTTTAGGGGGGGGGGGGGGAGGGGGGAACAAATATAACACGTTTTAGAATTTAAAAAATAACATAAAAAGATTTTTAAAATTCTCCCATTTACCTATCCAATTATTCCCTGTTAACATTAAACTGCGAAGCACAGCATATAATACAGAAATATACTTTGACCATCTGGTGTTGATATTAACAGTGTGGGTAATAAAACAAATGTCATTATTACAAGACGAAAAAAAATATTGGATAAAATTAGAGCTTTGTTCATGTTCTTGCATACTGGAGTTGTTCCTAAAACCTAGGCGAAATTTAGTAGATATTCTAAATTATTTTCATTAATATACAAATAAAAATAGATAATTTCCTAATAATTTGTATCAAATTGAATTCTTTAGTCGATTTTTAAATTGTCATCATCGTTAGTTTAAAAAAAAATATGTTGGACGCCTTAGCCTATCAAGAAAAAAATGATATGAAATATAAATATTATAAAAATTAGAAATGATTCTTCGCCCTTTACTATTACTATTCTTTATAGTTACCTCACTGAAAACTTCTTTAAATGTTGCACTGCCGATGATAGGATAAAGCAGGACCCAATTGTGTACAGAATACTTTAAAAAAAGGTGTTTACCTCGAGTTTTGATACAATTTAAAATAGATTTAAAATTTATCACAAAATACAATACAGAGATTTAAAAAAATCTATTAATTCTACTTTTAGAAGTTGTATTCTAATTATTATTTTGCCTCAGTACTTTTTAAAATTGTGTATATTCTCGGTCTACTGGATCTCTGTCGTTACGCTGCCTTCTAAACGAGTGTCCAAGAAACAATAGCTAGCCTTCTTTAGAATTCTTTGGAAAAAGAGAGAAAGAGGGAAAAGGAGAAAAAAAGAGAAACAGACAAGAAAGGTGGAAATCAATATTATCATAGACAACTTTCCGCGAATATTAAATTTGTTTAAAATATTTTAAAATCAGTTTTGTTAGACCCTTGGGGCCGAAGGAACGGGCTAATTTATTGTCATCATTCCCATCATTAAGGAGTATATTAGACTACAAAGCACCCATGGCGGTCGGACTGCTTTTAGGCGTTTCTGAGATTGGAGTTTTTTGAGATGACCCAATTAAAATTCCCGTTATTCTAAGGGATTTTTGTATCGAAAGATGAATGGACTGGTAGCCCTTTTTTGTAACATATTTCGCCATATCTTTTTTGCTTTTAGTCTGATTTAAAAAATTTTTGTGAATATTTATTAGTAACAAAATTTTATTTTCCGTTGTTCTGCGCATCCAGTATATAATTTGACCGTCAACATACAAAATCTAAATACTATTAAACAAAATTAAACATATGTGTGAAAGGTTTAGTGATATTCATATTTATTTATACCTATGCTGTATTCTTATCCATGATTTTTTGGTGCTTCGCTACATATGGATGTTGTCATCCTCATTTTTTTGTTAAAAGTACAACCTCTCTTTTATTGAAAGTTGAATAATCTTACCACTACACTGCCCCCCCCCCCCCTTACATATCTATGACGCCCCCTCCATCAACCACAAAATTTAAATACTTCTATACTCTTATTTTGCAATCCTTTTTCTCCCTCGCGTCATCCCCCCCCCCCCCCCCCCCGCCCACTCACACACCATAGAGATAACTCTGACAGCACATCATAACATTTTGTGCACACACAAAAAAATTGAGATAAGAAGAAAGTTTAGACAAGTTTTAATCTTGTTTTATTTCCTGCACCCCCCCCCCCTCACCCCTTCTTTTACCTCTACACTTTGTGAAAATTTTAGCAAAGCAACGCTAGGATTCCAAATATCTGTACGTCGTTGTGACAGCTAGGCATAAAGTAACTTGCAATGTCTGCCTATCCGCGCTCATTGCATTGTTACAGAGACAAATTTTTATTTTGTCAATTTCAGTCCGCCAGGAAACTAGTAATAGTGTCTAACTTTTTTATCTTTGTGACGTAACAAAAATCGAAGGATGAGAAGAGAGGTGGGAAAGGAAACCCTTAAAAAAGAGATGGATTTTTGTTACGTCACGAAAAAAAAAGTTAGACACTATTACTAGGTTCGTCCGCCAGCTATGATAAAGGAGAATTTAGATTTTCTTGGCTAATATTGAAGATAGATTTCTGAAACTAGATGTCAGAACTGTTGTTATGTCAGTTACTGTTTGAATATCTGAGCTTCGCAACATAAGGATGCTGTCATCCTTGTTTTCCTTTTAATATGTATCAAAGTGTGATCATCATCATAAAATAAAATTAAATATGAAAAAATATATGTTGATTTTCATGGAATAAGCTTTGTTTTTTTTCTAAAAAAAAATATAACCAATGCCATGCAGATTATCAATTATATAGATTGGCTCAGCTGCTGAACAAAAACTTTAGGCGGCTTTAGGGTGAAATTTTAAAAAATGCCAGGAGATTGCAGAATTTTCACCTACTAGCGACTGCAGATTACCCAAATATTGTTCAGCAGCTTCTTTAACTACACGCTTTAAAAGAAAGCTAAAAATTCTATGATGCTCTATTTATTTCATAAAAAATAAACATATATTATTTAACAAATCAGAATTCTTAAACATAATTTCGTTTTTAATTGTAATTTTGTAGAAAGAAGACGAGACAAAAACTCCCCTATTCTGCTTGTAATTGTCAAAAACAAATGCAGAAAATTCAGTGTTTTACCAAAAATGTAGAATTTCATTTTACATTACAAGGATAGTAACCTCCTAAAAGCGAAACAAAATAAACAGTTTCAGAACAACAAAGAAGTATTGGTAAGTGCACACATTTAAATAAAGTGTTGAAAAGAAATAGAAAATAGAAAAATGCAATTATATTTACTTAATTTTCTATTATTCTACCTGACACTACCTTTCTCGGCAAATTTATTTCCGCTATTTTAAAATGTTATCGTGAATGTTAAAACAACAAAAATAATTCTCAGCTAAAAATTGTATTCTCCCTTGTTCTCCTTGAGGTAGAGAATAATACAAGGACTGGACTGTTAATTACGCTGGTACCAAAAGTTTAAAATCCATATTATCTTATTCGTTACCTGAAAAATAACGGTACTTTATTGAACTTAGTTAGTTCTAACATAATTGTTTTTCAACCAAAATTACTGATTTGCAGAAAGGGGTAATTTTGCATATCCTCATTGGAAATATACATTAATTTATCTTCTCTGTTTAAACCCTAGAATAATCCCTAGAATAATATTGAATTGATCTACAACTACTTTTTCTTTCAATATTTTCCATCTTCCAATTCCAAAGGTGGTGGACTTAAAAACATTTTTTATTATCCTATCCTTGTATACCTGGTTGTTTGCAGGCTTAGGGCTGGCTGTCATGCTGACATACACGATACTAGATTTTCACATTCTCATCCTATTTTCTCCAGGAAAATAAAACTTTACAATTAACACAGAACAGATAAGCCCTAAACAATGGATGTAGAATATACGTGGATATTACGAGAGGAGAAAAATTGTCATTATTTAGGTTGCTATTTTCCCTGTCATTTATTGGTCAGTGACTTTATCCAGAACGATGATAAGGGGATGTGGTAAATCCGGAATGAAAAAATCTGTTTCTTAATAATGCACATAACATATCTAGTTGATAAATGTCATTTTGTCATGTCTATATTCTTGACTATATTAAGTACCTAATATTAATATATTTTTGACGAAAAATATTAAACTTTTATGTTCAATTACGACAAAACCTTTAGGGTTATAAAAGAAACACATTTGTTGATAGCAAGGATCGTCATCCGACGCACGTTTTTTGTTAACTAGATTTCGGGATGTAAAGAAAATGCCGCTACGGTTAAACATCAAACTTAAACATATTGACTCAAAGATTTTAGGATTAATTACTGTTTTATTTGATGTACCTCAAGCTGCAACTCATTTCAGTTTTTGAGGCTAATATCCAATTATAGAAGTGTATGGGCGGCTTTTTCAAATTTCGAGGTTCTAGGCAGCTTTAGGGTCTGGTTGAGAGACTGATAGCGGCTGCCGAGCTCTGGTTTAGAGAGCAAGAGAAAGAAAGTGATTTATTTTGAACTTTACTTTGCTGAGACTTTGTAAAATGTGTAAAATTTAAAATTTAGTAGATGCACATTTGTTTAACATTATGTAATATAGTAATAGTGACAATAGATTTTATATGAAGTTGCGCAACTAACCTCGATTACAAAACAACAGGACATGGAAATTGAGTATCTCAACCCTTGCTCCAAAGGTGGATGTAGGTGGATGTGCAAGAATTTAGCAGTTTCTGACTGAGTTTGGGGACTTGCGCATGAAATGCCGCTACTCGTTATGTATGTTTTGAATATTGCAGACGGGGAGAAGGGATAAGGGAAGTGGGGGCAAGGGAAATAAACACTCGTTGTGTTAGTTTGGAATGTAGCAGACGGGGAGAAGGGAGAAGGGAGGTGGGGGCAAGGGGCAAGGGAAATAAACAGAATAAAAAGGGGCAGTCATATTCTTGCTAGCAGCTGGCTGGGTCCAATAATCTTTTAATATAAAAATCACACCAAAAAAACCTCAATATATTTCATCAAAAACAAGTTGTGATTTCACTTTACATGACGCTATGGAAATCTATTATTCAATTAACAATCCCTTTATAATTTCATACAAATTTATTGGATTAAACTGGATTTCATGCCCTTTCTTTGATAACTCTTATATTGAATTAATTGCAAATTGTCCCCTCCCTTACTCCCTGTAGAAACACACACCCATCTACTTAGGTAAGCAGGTTTGAAATTGCTACAAGGATTGAAAATTTTATATTTAAATATATCTTTTATTGCCTTTATGCGCCAGAAGCATTAATTGTATAGGAATAATATCAGAATTTTTCATTGCACAAGCCCCTCCCCCCTTCAACCCCACTTTTTTTTCGCATAAAAAAGCTTTTCTCCATTTTGAGTAATTTCAATCGGTGGAATCTGTTCCCTGAGAGGCATCTGAAGCTTAACCAGCATTCGACCAAATTATTATACTTCAATCCCCCTCCCTTAAAGTGATCTGTACGCCTACCTAAAAATACAACACCTTGAAATAAGAAAGTGTATATAGGGTAATCCTATGGCAAAATAAGGGAATTTGCCAAAGAATCTTCTGAATGTTTGGACAATTAAGATTGAAACCAAAATTATGGAAAACAGTTAGATTATATGTATTGTTACAACCATATAAAATATACATATATATATTGTGCATATATACTGTGTAGAAATTGTTATTTATTCATTACTAGTTGCTTCACCTCTAGCCTCTAGGAAAGGGCGTTAGATGTCAGGGTAATAGCCTAAAACCAACCTAAGACATTTATATGGTTTCCTTGAAGAAAAAAAACATACAAACACAGTTCAGATGAATTTTTTCTGAGATCTTTAGCTCCGGACAAACAAATCTTTCTACTTTTTAAAAGCGAAGCTTTTCTATAATTAGGGTCGGTCCGTCCGTACGTCCGTCCGTACGTCCGTCCGAGATAGTTAGCTTTTATTCGTTAATTTAAGCATGTTAGAATTGCCCTATCGATTTCAAACTTTGCATGGTGATTTCTGTAGTAGTTAGGTACGATTTAGAAAGCGTAGCAACTCTATAATTATTACCAAAATGTCCGTACGTCCATTTTAAACATGTTGATTTCTTTAATTTTTTAAATAGCTTTTTTCGTTAATTTAGGCATGTTAGAATTGTCCTATCGATTTCAAATTTTGCATGGTAATTCCTGTAATAGTTAGGTACGATTTAGAAAGCGTAGCAACTCTATAATCATTACCAGAATGTCCGTACGTCCATTTTAAACATGTTGATTTTTCTACTTTTTTAACAACAAATTTTTATGTGATCTAATTATCCGTTTGATCTGATATTTGGTATATTGATTCCTGGGACAACAAAGAACAATATTTTAAGCGAAGCAACTCTATAATCAAGCCCTAAAGATGTAAGTATGTCCATAAACATTATCCTGTATAAAGCAGTTTTTCAACAAATTTACTTACAATTTTGCTTCGAATCTTATACTTTTATATTCTGATTATTCAGTTCAGACACTATACAAGTATTAATGTCCGTTTGTCCTACCGTTCTAGTGCTTCGCTTTTATGGATGTTGTCATCCTTGTTTTTATAGGATTACATACCAAATTAACGAAGGAAAAACTGAAGCATTTCACGATTTTCTCCTCTGTTGTTCATATTATAAGGATAGCATAATCTTAGCTATCATACCTTGAAACATTACGTTGATTTTTTGTAGTTATGGACCACCTTTTACAGGCTTTACACTTTGCATACTCTATAAACATTTTGATTCTCTGTTTGGTTTAAATTCAGGTTTTTTTTCTTAGATTATGCTTCTAATGAGCTTTGTGTTATTGTCTTTTTTTCTAAGAGTGAATTGAAACTTGCATTACTTATAACCACGTGGCTTAATTGTTTTACAGCCGGGGGTATTTTCAAACGTTTTATTCATTAATATTTCTATATTGGTATATTTTCTAAATTAAAGAGTAAGTCTGTGCAGTGGATTTTATCAGGGCTCGGCAGCCGTGCATTAGTCTCAAACGTAAACCTACTTATGTGCATAAAAAAGGATTCTTAAAAGATGGATTGTCTATTAGGCACAAATTTAGACATACAGCTAAATATAAAAGTTATGATATGACGAATTCACTGAGACTTCAAACCGGCTAAGCACGGCTGCCGAGCCCTAGCGTATAAAGCTTATTTGTTGAAAATTGAAGTAGCATAGCCGCTAGGCCTCAATATCAAGTAATTGTTTTGTCTGTCCGTGAAAATCTCGTAACCCATTAACCGGTTTTATGTTTCAAAATTGAATATACAGATAAAAGTTATCTACAACTTTTATCAAATCTTGAATCTCCAGATTAAAACAAGGATGACAACATCCATAAGTAGCGAAGCACAAAAAATCGTCGATTGGAATACGTAGATTTAAAAGGTTTTTACTAAAATCAAGAATAGATTTATTGGATAAAATAAACATGAAACCTTGTTTTATTTTGCATGATGACGATGGTCAAAGTAAATTATAATGGGAAAAATTATTTTGATACAGATATCCCATAAAAGTTTGAAAATTGCATCAAAATATACAAAGATATGGGGAAATATGTAAAACATATAAAAATAGCCAAAAACCTGATGAAAGGCAGTCTGGCCGTCATAGTTGTTTTATTAAAACGACAAAAAAATTAATTTTTAAATCCTTAACTTAAAAAATTTGGAGAATCGGACCATATACACTGAAGATATGGAAAAAAGTGTTAAATATATAAAAATAGCCTAAAACCTGCTAAAAGGGCAGTCTGGCCGTCATGGTTATTTTGTTTAAAAGACGGGAAATTTAATTTTGATATATAAAACTGAAAAATTTTGAAAATCGGACTATAAACACTGAAGAAATGGAGAAAAATGTTAAATATATAAAAAACAGCCTAAAACCTGCTAAAAAGGCAGTCTGGCCGTCATGGTTGTTTTCTTTAAAAGAAGGAAAATTTAATTTTGATATCTATAACTGAAAAAATTTTGAAAATCGGACCATGAACACTGAAGATATGGAGAAAAATGTGAAAAATATAAAAATAGCCTAAAACCTGCTGAAAAGGCAGTCTGGCCTTCATGGTTGTTCCTTTAAACGACGGGAAATTTAATTTTGATATCTGTAACTGAAAAAATTTTGAAAATCGGACCATAAACACTGAAGATATGGAGAAAAATGTGAAAAATATAAAAATAGCCTAAAACCTGCTAAAAATCGGTCCGAACGCCAATGATGTTTTATAGTCAATTGTGCTCCTTAATGATGGGAATGTTGTCCAAAAATTTCAGCATTCTATCTTTTATAGGAGCTGAGTAAATCCCATTTCCCCCATAGCGTTACGGACTGACGGACTGACTGACGGACTGACTGACGGACTGACGGACGGACAAAGTGAATTATAGAGTAGCTTCGCTACTAAAAAAACTTAAATTAACTGGAGAGAAAGATTAATTATGTGCTATTGTCCTGTCCATGAGTGCTATAGTTATATTAAACAAAGATGGTATGTAAGGATGTTCATTTATAATATGTAAGTTATTGTAAATAAAATTGCTCTGGGATATTGTTTATTACCTGATAAAACAATAATGTTGTATAATTAAGAAACAGAAGCTCATCATAAGATACCGTTTCTTCTCTCTTCTTTGTGCAAAACAATTGCTGTTATTAATCTGGACTTAATTAACTTTTTAGTAGTGGCGCTACTTTAGAATTAGGTTAGGACTGTAAGTCCGATGATACGTATTAATGACTTATGATATATTTTCAGTTTAAATTCATTGGTATGGTTTTTCCTAAAGCTGTTTATAGTGCATATAGAAAAAATACGTCATACCATACAAATTACCAATGATAGGCCAAGACACAGACCAAATTACCAATGGCAGGCCAGTATTTGACGTAATTTTGTTGTCCCACATTTTGTCCCCATTTTTGAAAATTCTTTACTTAACATAATCTACAATTATTTGCATTAACATTATTATATAATAATTATTGCCGCGGAAGTTGTGAACATGATGCTCCTTGTCTTTACAATGTTTGTGTACATTTATTAATCATATAAAAGTTTCTGCTGGGGTATTAGCCGCAAGTTACGCGAGCATGTTACAGCAGCCGCAGCTGTGAATTACAATTATAATATTGCTTACATACATTATAAGATATCACTCTTTAATCTATAAATGTCGAAATACTTGTACCTGTTTTAAAGCCTGGGCATTGCCATTTTAAATGGTTCAAACATCTCTGCATTCTGTATTGACTAATGTTGCTTTTTCTTCACTCTTAATAAGTTTGGCTAAAGATACATTTTATTTAAATAGAATGCTTTTGACTGTTCAATATTTTAAAGCTTTATGGCCGTTTTATTATAAATATTATATATAAAATGGCTTCTAATCCATTAAAAAATTTCTTGATGAGAATCTAGTTTTGTTTTTTTAAGACAAGATGTCAATAAGACATAAGGACTAAAATGTATTTTTATTATTACTGTAAGAGTATAGTCTAAGTTAAAAGGGGGGGGGGGGGTAATGCAACCATCTCGTAATCAATGATTAAATGGCACTTACAATTCGAATTTCGATCTAAAACTTTGCATGAGTAATCCTTGGTAGGTCTATTTTCCCTAATTCGAACAAAAAGTTGGAAAAAGTAACGGCTGGCGGCTCAGCCGTTAAGCCGGTTTTTGGCTATTTTCAGGGCAAATCCATTATTAATTACGGAGAAATCAACTTTTTGAATGCTAGTTTTTCATTATTCGGTCTAAAAATGATAATCTTGGCATTTTATAGCTTCTACCAGCCTTTTTAAGTCGATTATAGCTGTTAAACAGCTGGTACTAGAAATTTTTAAAAAGTTTATTGGTGTTATTATCGATAATTTTGCCTTAAAAAAAGCCCCTAAACAGCTAAACGGCTGAGCCGGCAGCCGTTAGCCGATACTTTTCCAACTTTTCGTTCGATTTAGGGAAAATAGACCTACCAAGGATTACTCACGCAAAATTTCAGATCAAAATTCGAATTCTAAGTGCCATTTAATCATTGATTACGAGATGGTTGCATTAACCCCCCCCCCCCCTTAATACTTTGATGATTATGCCAATAACGGCTTGCTGCATGACAGCCTGTTTCAATATTTATACCGTTATTCTACAAAAAATCTCGTTAACCGCTAGTCCCATTGTATTTGCTTTTACCGGGCGTTGTTTAACGCTATTTTTTTGGTTTGGATCATCATCGGACGAGACCTTCCTCACAGATAAAAACTTTCTTCTCAGGCTAGGTACGTAGCTGGTAGTGTTTCAAAGAAATAAAAGTAAGAAAGTTTTCTAATTTCATCAAGATTTGTTAAATTACTCCAATTAAGCTGAATTAAGCGGAGATGTTATTTATTTAGTTGCTGCTAAAGAAGGCGAATAAAGTCCCTCAATGACGTCATAAAAATGTGGGATAATAAGAGGAGGAGTTGGAAAGAAAAGCCCTAAAAAAGAGATGGATACTGATAGTCCATCGTTTTTATGATGTAACATGCTTATTTTTTGAGGGACTTTCTTCGTCTTCCTACTAAAACTTACCAAATTTGTGGTAGCAACTAGCAACGTTAGAGTTATAACAGGTACTAAGAGGACATTGACTAGCGGTACAAATATTTACATTATGGAGGGAGGGGAACATTGAATTGTAAAATTGTAGTTAATGTAATATACACTCGATCCTTTTATAGGTTGGCTTAAAATATTTATTTACTTTTATTAAATCTTCTTTAGTTGGTTCAAACTGGTAATGTTCAAACTTTTAAAATTAATTTTTTATTTTGAGGAACACAGTAATAGTGTCTGACTGATTATGACGTAACAAAAAAATTAGCCAATGAGAGGCCACTATAAATTTTACCATTGGTCAATAACGGCCTCTCATTGGCTAATTTTTTTTGTTACGTCATAATCAGTCATACACTATTACTGTGTTCCATTTTGAGATGTGGTATTCTGTAGAAGAAACTGAGTCTAACTTGAAGGTGACTGACTAGTGCCAATTGTCAACTTTAGAATACACAGAATATACAGAATACATTTGAATGGCCAAAAAGAAATTTAAAAGGGTTATGTTTTAAATTTAAAAAAGATAGACATTATTACTACTCAGCACCATAAAATGAATAACATTTAAAAAGATTATGAAAACTGAACATAAAAGAGTTGGTCATGCAATTAATTACGTCAGAAAATGCACATGAAGGTCAACTAAAAGATTTACCACTATTTATCCTTATTCTTTTACCTTTAACTTAAATTTTTACTTTACAAGCACCCACGTTTTTAAGCCAATAAATGAGAGAACGTGATTAAAAACTATGGGTACAAGTGTAAATTATAATGTCAAGCCCTGGTAAAACATGGCATGGTTACTATTGAATTTTTGCAAAAATTGCTTTCTCATAAAGTACAAAATCTGTCAATGAAAGTTAATATGACCTGTTGTCTAAATAGCAAAATTGTATATTAGTATGTTGTTGTCCTTTGAAAATAGAAAACCTTGGGGGTAAATAATGGGTAATGTATCCTCATTAGACTGACATTAATTATATGCTCTTAGTTCTATACAATACTCTGTACTAACAATACATATATAATCTAGATACATACTCTAGAAATAAGTCTATAGGAAAACAGTGGAGAAACAATCCGGCAATTTTATTGGTAAGAAAGTGTACAAATTTTGATACGAAAGGCAATTATTTTTTCGTTTCATCGCATAATAAGACAGCAATAAATAGTCGCATTTCTTAGGAAAAAGTTTTCTTGGGTAAATTATATCACGTAAAAATGTAATAAGTCAGCTAAGAAAAGTTTAATCTCTTTAGATAAAGTTGGCTTTCTGGAAATTAAATCGTCGAAAAATTGCATTGCTCTGATTATTAGAATGAATCTTCTATAACAAAAAAAATATAGTTGTTTTGTTTGCTAGGATTTCCTTTTAAGTTTAACAGATTATAAGGCCTGTTTGACCATCGAGATTTGCTATATCTATTGTACTACCACACTAACTAAACTCCACAAAATACACATGTCTATTATAACGTAAACGATATATGAATTCTTTACTTTTTTGCATTTTTTATAAGAAAAATATCTTTTTTCCTCGTTGAAGACAAAACATATTTTGGTTTGGCAAAGGGGGTCATCTAATAAAACACCTATTTGAAATATTAATTGGAATATCACAAGAATATTGTTTATTAAGGAAAATGTTATGAAATATACATACATAGAGAGAGAAGATAATGAAAATTACATAAATCTATAAAAAGTTTACATCTCCATAGTTTACTAGCTACCAAAAGTGGAATTTTACGTATAATGTTTCTAAAAACAAATACATAGATAAATTAATATATTATATTAGAAAATTACAAATAAATTTTGATAATTATAACATAAAATTAATTTCATATTCATTTAAGGTAAATTTTGTGGATGTTTTATCACAAAAAAAACCCAGAAAATCATTTATCAATGTTCAGTCTATTATAAAAGAATATTAACTACGCTGCTCCAAACTAATGGTACTTGTCTAATTCTATACTTTATTATAAATTGAGGCATTATCCCCTCATCTTCGAAAGGACCGAAAACGCCCCCTTATATATTTTCACCTTTAAAAACAAAGCTTTTCTACAGTCAGTGCCTATCCCAATACCCGTGACGGATAGCTCCGCCAGTTAGAATTCTAGGCAAGCGGTTGGCTTTGAAACATCAAGTTTTGGCTAGCTTTATTGACATGATATTGACTAATTTTATTGCAAATTTGTGATTCATTAAACTTTTTAGTTCCTACTACATATGAACATTTTAGTTATTTTTTTATGTGTAAAAAGGAGGGGGGCGGTTTTAAAAGTGCCAACCTATAAATCAAATAGGTTATCCTTAATTTTAACTGTTGTCCCGGAAATGGGCAGTTACACTTGTAGTAACAAGCTCTTGTTCCTTTTTTATCATTATAGGTTTTAGCTACTCTTAAGTTATTCTTAATTTATAGTTTTAAAATATCAAAAGAGACTAAAACGAGTGAAGATTGAATAAAAGAATATCTTCCCCAGTTAGAATAGAGATTGGTTTGCCTAACTATTTTAGTGATTTCACATATTCCTAGTGTAGAATTTTAAATTTTCTCAAATTAATGAAAGAAATTGTTTATATAGCTAACTTTTACTTTCAGTGAAATGTTTTAATTCACTTTTTTCCGATTTGATTTGCAACTGCAAAGGCATGAGAAATAATTGTTAAAACATATTGTCGCCTTTTCTTGACTTTCATTTGAGCATATTTTAAATATTAAAAAATTCTAAACTATGTTCATCTACGAAAGTATTGCTCCTTGTTAATAATAATTGGTTGAGTTTGTTAACTCCCCCCCCCCCTCCCCCCAGTTCATAAGGTTGATTGGACAGTGGTCACATATGGTGCTGGAAACACTCATCATTGCTTTGTAACATTTATCTCAAATGTTAAGATAACTAGTTATTAAAAGCGAAGCTTTTCTATAATTAGGGTCGGTCTGTCAGTCCGTGACGGATAGATTTTTACGTTTTTCTATAATCTACCAGAATATCCGTACGTCCATTTTAAACATGTCGATCTTTTTATTTTTTTTTAACAACAAATTTTTATGTGATTTAATCATCCGACTGATCTGATTTTTTGTATATTGATTCCTGGGACAACAAAATATAATGTTATAATCGAAGCAACTCTATAATCAAGTCCTAAAAATGTAATAAAGTCCATAAATATTATCCTGTATCAAGCAGTTTTTCAACAATTTTATTTACAATTTTGCTTCGACTCTTATACATTTATATGCTGATTATTCAGTTCTGACACTATACAAGTGTTAATGTCCGTTTGTCCTACCGTTTCAGTGCTTCGCTTTTATGGATGTTGTCATTCTTGTTATCGATGAAATGACATTGACTTTATTTATATTATGAAGATGCATCGTTTTCAACATAAATCTTAATAATAGGATAACATTATTAAGAAAGGTTTTAAAAAAAATATTCTTAATTATTACAGGAATCAATATTAAAAATCTGTTGGTCATTTTTAACAAATTTAAATTTAATATTTGACTTACATGTTATAGACTAACGGACAGACACATAATTTAGAAAATATTTACTTAAAATATTATTTGAAGCGTTGCACTAGATAATTAAAGATAAATGATTCAGCTTGTTATTACCATTATGCATATTTTGCTTAATATGCATAAATACATTTCATAGGATGCTGAATATAGGCTGTTTTCCCCTTTTTTAAAAATAAATTGAAAATAATGGGGGTGGGAGGTAATTTTTTTACTATAGTCAAGTCAGGTTAGGTTGTATAGGGTATAGAATTAGGGCACCACAGGAATTTACCACCCAGGGGTTAATCTTAAACAAGAAAAATTACACCCACCCACTTATTTTAATTTTTTCAAAAGTAAAAAGGGGTTCGGTGCTCGTTAAGCACTTTAAACGAAGGCACCAGAACATTTTTATTGTACAATACAAATACAAAAATAACTGTTATTGTTTTTTTTTTCAATTTAAAGAAATAAAAAATTTATGATGATATTTGAAATATTTGTGGTTACAAAAAAGTGACATTTTCTTGCTAGTGTAATCAACAAGAATAACAATATTCATGAAAGCAAATATTATAAATCAGTCGGTCGGACATTCAATTTAATATGAATGCAGTGGTACTGTGTTTTTCTCAAGAGTTGTTATTCTTGAGGAGATATACGAAGACCTCCCAAGCAACCTAGGTTTCATTTTAAGGGGGGGGGGGTATCATTACCCTCCTAAAACCATCACATAACGTCCAAAAATCTAACTAACAGAAAATTATGTCTGATCATTTGTTATAAAAATAAAGAGCGGACTTAATTAATACAGTATTGCTTAAACATTGAGACTTAATTATGAAATCATACATCGTAAATTATTGTCCTAGTAGCCACCTTTAAAAAAATGGGATAATACTGGCGACTTTAATAAATTGGTTGCCTTAGAAAAGCTGCACAAAAGCTGCTAATGAGCCTTTTGACTTTTTAAAAACAAAGGTTTTTACAAAAAGGGTAGGTCATTTGGTCTGCCCTTCCGTAACGGTAAGGTCCGGCAAGTAATTTGCAGAATTGTTCTATCGATTTCAAACTTGGAATGATTTTTCCTGTAACATTAACGATGTTCAAAGCGAAGCAACTTTATAATCAAAAGTACAAAAAAAGGGTCCAAATGGTGATTCATATGATGATAAGGTATTGTGTAAGAAGCAAAGTATCTCTATGAAGTTAAAAAATATACGTCAATATCAAATTTCAAAACAATTTTCTGTGTAAAAGTGCAGCCACTCTATATTAATCAATGTTCGTTTGTCCATATTATTCGCTTTCATAGATGATGTCATCCTTGTTTATTGTTTATTATAAAAAGTTTCAAGAATTGTTCTTTATCATATTATTAATGGTTTGGGGGAAATATTTTTAAATCAAAGAAAGAACTTCATTAATAGAGCAATTAAAACAGTCAAAGTATATCATAAATTAATTCTTTAAAACATTAAAGCATAAAATGCTACAACGTCTTGATTAATCATTATAGATTGTGTACCGTATTAAAACGCTATGATATATCTAATCGCTTATGGATAATAACCGATGTGCTAAATTTTAATTTCCAAATGTGTACGCAGTTTCCGCGGTGTTTCCTCATCCTATCTCAATATTTACTACTAGCTAAAAATCTTCAAACTTCCCAAAAAAAAATAAAAATTTTGAATTTATAAATCGTTTATACGTTCAAAATTTTTAAAGCTTGAAGCTTTTTTAGCTAGTAGTAAATATTGAGATAGGATGAGGAAACACCGCAGAAACTGCGTACACATTTGGAAATTGAAATTCAGTACATCTAATAACCCCAGTAAATCACGGGACCGTCATGTAAATTTACAAAACCTCACTAGACGCTACAGTTAGATTATACAATTTACAAAAGATAGGGATTTTTTAGAGAATGCTTTGGTAGTGTAGTTGCTTTAAAACTAACTCTTGGTACCTTAAAGAATTTTGCTTTTTATTTGAGTGTTTTTATCAAAAAATCCAATTTTTATACACAAAAGTAACCAACGTTTTTAAGATAATAAATGAGATAATGTGTTTCTTAACTTTGGCCACCAATGAAATTTACACTCCCTTACACCTCCATTCTTGATTATTTCGAATGAAGGAGAATTCCCCCCCCCCCCTCTCTATATTTTTAGGAGGGTTATGGTGCAACCCCACAACCACCTTCCTCACTAGTGATTAATTAATATTTAATCTATTTTTCTAAAGACTCTAATAGAAATAATGTATGCAACCTAATTATTTTTTTGTGTCGCTGTCCCTTTAATATAATATCACAGTTTTAGAATTATAAACCGTAAAGTGGGATGCAAAACAATAAAATATTAATTATGTGATTCAGCAAATAAACCTCTTTTTAAAGTAGAAGAAATTCATATTAGCAATTTTAGTGAAAACATCCCTAGAATTATTATTTAAGTTTTAAAAACAAATCTACTCTCTATATATTGTACAGGGTGCGCCACATATCCTCGGACATTCTTTAAACGGCCATAGCGTCAAAACTACTTGACCAATCAGGACGTTTAACCCCACTATAAAAACCTTAGGTAATGACCTTTAAGCATAAAAAAATCTTTGGACGAAGATGGGCTCGTACTCCGAGCTGGCCGCGCTTATGTTCAACAAGGCAGATTCGAGTTGCGCCGGTGGTATAATCTGGATTCTCGACTAGGGCCTAATAAATCGGACCTCAGCCCATCTGTAGATGAGGTAGAGTTGTGCAACTTGCTGGGGATACTGTTAGATACATAAGTAAGACACTAGAAAAGACTAGAGCTCTCTATCTAAAATGGCTTGGCTGTAGTACTCCGGCAAAGTGAAACGTGATAGATTTAGAGATGTCAAAAACGTCAAAAATCGTGTAAAATCGTGAAAATTTCTCGGTTCTCGACTTAAGAGACCCATATGGAACTTAAAAACTCATTTTAGACTATGGATTGCGCTGACAACCCTATTTGAATCTTCATGCCATTTCTAAAAAGGTATAGAACGTCGTTCTAGCTCAACTGTGGTCTAAAAAAAGGCCTCCGTGTCAAATGGTAGCTTGAAAGTTGGGTGAATTAGGATCCTGCGGTTACTCACATTCCTAAGGAAATGGGGCCTCCCAGCAGCCTGATCTTAATTCAATGGACTTTTGGGTCTAGGGCTACTTTGAAGCATGCACCAATAGACGTGCCCATACCACAAAGACCTCCCCCATTGCCACTATCAAGGAGAACTTCGCCATCTTGGACAGGTACATTTTGACCTGGGCCTGCCGGCGGTTGAGGAGGCGGGTAAAGGCGATGATTGATGCTGGCGGCGATTTTAATCAATAATCTAATAGTCATATACCTAGTTTGCTTCCCAGTTTTTAAAATTTAATAAAATCTTTAAAATTGACGATTTTATGTTCATTTGTTTACAATTTAGAAAATGTCCGAGGATATGTGGCGCACCCTGTACAAGTATTAATAAAAGTGGTATTGGCTGACATATCAACACCATATTTTGGTCGCCAAATTGCGTATCTATATTACAAAGTAGAACGATGTCTGTCTGTTTGTTTGTTTGTTTGTCTGTCTGTGTGTCTGTACCGATGGATCTCGCTAACCGCTGAACCGATCGGGTTCTCCATAATAGGGTAGATTTTCATATGTCCTGGGAAGTTTTTTTTAACTATTTTGGGGGGGGGGGGGTACCACCACCCTCCCAAGAGAAATGACAAAAAAGTCGAAAAGGTATCGTACGTAAAAACTTATCGTAGAGACTTTAACAAACAAAAACATTTAAAGTGCCACTAGAGGCCTCTAGGGGGCGTAGCCGCTAGTATGATATATAGTATATACATTAATAATATCCTACGCGTTACTTCCAAAATTATGCTTTCTAATTAACCCTATCCTAAAAATGATTTTATTATTATTGCTAAAAATATGCCAGAATGATTTCACACCGAATGTGTTTTGTATCATTTTATAATGATTATTTTAAATACCTAGAGCGATTATTGTTTATTTGTTAAAAGTTTTAAAAGATTAAGTTAGTTGGATAATTTGATTCTAAATCTTGAAAGTATTATATAATTTATATCGACTATAGAGCAATAGATAAAGTGTTCATTGTTGACATATTATTATGTCGACACTCTGTTTTTCTAATGATCCAAAATCAACATTCCTATACTGTCTTATGTTGATATAATATACATTGAAAGAATCATTTTATATTAGTGTTCGTGACATCTAAGGACGTCCATGCTTATAAATTTCTTTTTTGGAGGGAAGGAAGCATAAAATGAGGGATTTTAAAGTTTTTTTTTATCGTGGGGAGGGAAATAAACCTTTCCCCTTGGGCGAGTATGGTACCCTATAACATGATCCGAACTTTGCACACATAAAAGTGTAGAGTTCTTAGATTTAATCAAGAACTTAGTTTAGAAATTAACAAGAATAAAAAAAGAGAGAAATAACATAGCTCAGAATTAAAAGTAACGAAATTAAAATATAGTTTCTATAATATGAAGATTCTACGACTAAAGAGAAGCTTTACTATACAGACTGTTCAAATGAGGAAACACAGATGGGTTACAATCGTTCATTTTGCGATGAAATCCGAGGACACACAGAAAACTGTCCCGAATTTGTATTAATTTTGAGGAACAAGACTCCAGTGACGTCATATTTTTCTTTCCCGAAAAAGGGAAGGGGGGAAGAAAATCTCTTCAAAAGAGATGGGGAAAACCCCCTTTTCTCCCATCTCTTTTTTCTTCCCCCCTTCCCTTTTTTTCTCTCCCCCTTCCCTTTTTCGGGAAAGAAAAATATGATGTAACTGGAGTCTGGTTCCTCAAAATTGATACAAATTCGGGACAGTTTTCTGTGTGTCAAATCCGAGCATCTAAAAAAATAGAAGAACATTAGAAAATGCATATAAATGCAACATAGTACGAAGATGAAGATATTCGAAGAGATAACAGAATTATTCAACATTCCTAATTAAGTCAAGTACAAATACAACCATAGTTACGAGATCAATACATTAAAACATGATATCATTGTTAATACATAATACAACATGATCAATTTTCAATAAATGTTTAAAGAATAACTATTTGTTTTATTTAAGAAGAAAAAACTACTCTATAACTGGCCCTATATACGTTCGCACAATTATAATTGTACCAGGTTTTGATTCCGTGTAAGTAGAAGAGCCGTATGGGAGATCTTTAGTAGCAAACATGCATTTTCTTTCAATGGCTTTACTCACATCTTAGCGCATGCAGATTCCGGAAGAGACAGAAAATTCTAGAATTCTCTCGGAGGCGGAAACAACGGATGCCGCATTTTGGAAAGGTCGTCGTTGTTGCTTTTTTGGCCTAAGGTTTGAGGAAACGTATTTTCACAAATGCATGACTAAGGACTAAGGAGCGCTTCCTGCCCAGCACAATGTTTTAATCGGCTATTCAAATATTAGATTATGATTCTTTTTATGAAGATTCCCATGACAAAAAGGTCTATGTTTGCTATCAGATTTAATATTAGTCTGACAGACAAAATTAATTTTAGAAAGGGTTTGAAAGTATAAGAAGTTTTATTTTTCTATAGCGGTATTCTTAGAAAAATGCAAGCATATACTACGTGTTTTTTTAATTGAAAATATAAAACAAGGAAGACAACATGCATATATGTGCTAAAAATGTTGACCTTTTGACAACGTCAACGTCATGCAAATTAATTCCTTATGTCATTGCCTTAAAATGGTCATAGTTAACAAATAGCAATATGACTACATATTTTAATGCAATACCTGCACTAAATTTTGGAAGGGATTAAGCAGAACTCAAAAGGCCAAATCTTTAGAAATATACAGGCGAAGGAACAGTCGCAAATATCCGTCGTCTTAAAAGTCGCATTGTTTTAAGATTCTATATACATCCCCGGCTGCAATAATTCATCTACATTATTTTCACTCAGCTTCTGATTATCGCAAATGTGAAATTTGATAGCTATAGAAGAGATTAGTCATTAAAAAACTTCGCTCATTTGATATAATTATTCTTGATTTAAAATTAAAAAACAATTTGCCATTGAAAATTTAACAAAGAAAATAATCTAATGTTTAAATATATAATTTGATAATTGCTTATTGCTTATTAAATTTACTTAAATTTGTGTTCTTGTAATAATAAATATAGACAATAATTTGTTAGTAAAAACAGAAAACAATAATGTCTCCTCCGTTATATTAAACCAATTTATTAACCCGCTTAGTTATACAATTTAATAACAACTTTAAATGGACTGTCCATTCTTTTTTTTTATGATTACAAATTTGAAAATCAAAAAGGCATTAGAAACCTGCCAACTGTTGTGTAGGCTACGTTTCCTTTACATATGTGGGTTCTAGTGATATCTAAGTTTTTAATGCCATAAAATTATAAAAGTATTTCTAATTTTTTTTATGGTGAAAGAATAGAAATAGAAGAATAGAAGCATATTCTGAACCCCTTTTTCGTCAAATCTAAGAAGGAACATTTCTAGCAGACAAAAGTATTGTTTACTTTCAACTCAAGCTGATGTGGATTCTTAAAAAAATATAGACTCGCTACTCGATAGTGAGGCAAAATTATTGTTGTGAAAAATCATCCAAAAGCACATTAAAAATCTACAAAAATTAAACAAAATCATATGTTAATAACCCCTTAATATTTTATTTAATTTTTGTAAATTTTTTTTTACGATTTTGGAGGATTTTTTACAAAAATAATTTTGCCTCACCAGCGAGTAGCCAGCCTAACTTGTTTTTTAAGAATCCACCTCGTTTCGAAGCTTTCAAATTTAAACGAAATTTTTGGGCAATTAATTCTGATTCCGCAAAGCTTTCTACTAAGAAAATATACTGTTTACAGCTGACTTTTAACTATGTATGAAATGAAAAAAACATGCATTCGTGACAAGATGTGTACAAAATTTCAACCAATGAAATTAAATGTATGTACCGATGCGATTCTCCTATTGGCTCAATCAGACATTCCCTCTCTTTCTTAGTACCTTTATTGGTGAAAGTTTACTATTCAAAATCAAAATTCAATATTGCTTTCCATTTAGTTAAGCAGAAAGAAAAAATTTTACCAGACAGACCTTTTAATGAAGCATATGGCCTATGTTTGCAAAATCGTAACATTGCTATCTTTATCTGCAAACACATACACACACATGCACACACACATACACAAACAAAATTAATACACACATTAACACACATACAAACCAAATCACACATAAAGACATTCCCAGAAAGGTTGGTACCGAAGACATTTCGTCAGAGCGTGAGTCTGATATTGTAGAAATGAATTTCTCATAAAAGTGCCTTACATTTCATATGCTGGCCCGTTGAACCATATTATTAATATAGAATGTTGCCTTTTGTTAATATTATTATTATGCATATTTTGTCCTTGTGGAGTCTGGACAGTTAAGTATTTTTGTTATCGAAACCTGTATACAGCTACCTTTCTAATCACATTAAATCTTGCAGCTTTCTGGCCTAGAACCTGCCGTATCAATAGTATAAAAGTCACAAATTGCTTACCTTACAGTGTGAGCCAATTATAGGTCCCTTGAAGGATTTTATTAATTTTGGGTGACGTTAGCACAAATCCAAAATGGAAACATTGATTTAAAACTAAACATTAGGGAATAGATGTACTTGCGCCCCCCATCCCCCACCTCCTAAAAAGTCATCTTTAGGCGAAGCTGATGCAAATTTAAAAAGCGATAATAGTTATTTCTCGTATCGTATAATAAACGGCTTTCCGCGGATATAGAATGTACAATTATAAGATTAAAACTAGTTTTTTTAGCCCCGTGGTGCCTTCGGCACCACGGGGCTATAAAAACTAGTTTTAATCTTATGATTGTACATTTCTATATTCGTAGAAAACTGGATATAATACGATGCTAGACATAGTTTTTTCGTATGGATGAGAACCGGTTCCTATCCACCGGATTCGAATGAATACGAGAAAGCTTTTTCTGACTCGAGAACCCACTTAAACAAATATACATTATATTCAAAAACAAACTTATAACGAGTAAAATTGCAAGTATCATACATACAAAAGGTATAGAAAAAACTTATATGAGCCTTTGAATAAAAATTGTCCAAATTATTTCAGAATTTATGGCACACATGTGCCAAGTAAATCACTTCCTCACAGCCAATACAAATATAATTATTCCTAAATCCATGGCACACATGTTCCAAGAAAATCACTTCCTCACAGCAAATACAAATAATATTATCCCTAAATCCATGGCACACATGTGTCAAGTAAATCACTTCCTCGCAGCCAATACAAATAATATTATCCCTAAATCCATGGCATACATGTGCCTAGTAAATCAGTTCCTTGATTCCATACAGCCAATACAAATATAATCATCCCTAAATCCATGGCACACATGTGCCAAGTAGGTCTATTCCTTGCAGCCAATACAAATATAATTATCCCTAAATCCATGGCACACATGTTCCAAGTAAATTACTTCCTCACAGCCAATACAAATATATTTATCCCTAAATCCATGGCACACATGTGCCAATTAAATTACCACAGCCAATACAAATATAATTATCCCTAGACCCGTGACACACTTGTGCCAAGAAAATCACCACAGCCAATACAAATATAATTATCCCTAAATCCATGGCACACATGTTCCAAGTAAATCACTTCCTCACAGCCAATACAAATATATTTATCCCTAAATCCATGGCACACATGTGCCAATTAAATTACCACAGCCAATACAAATATAATTATCCCTAGACCCGTGACACACTTGTGCCAAGAAAATCACCACAGCCAATACAAATATAATTATCCCTAAATCCATGGCACACATGTGGCAAGTAAATCACTTCCTTGCAGCCAATACAAATATATTTATCCCTAAATCCATGGCACACATGTGCCAATTAAATTACCAAAGCCAATACAAATATAATCATCCCTAAATCCATGGCACACATGTGCCAACAAAATCACTTCCTCACAGCCAAAACAAATAGAATGGAATGCAACAAATATTATCAACAGAGGAACCTCCAAAGTTTTATATAAATAAGGATTACAAAATCTTTTTTTTAAAAGAATTTTTAAAAGTTTTGAAAGGCCTAAACGACGCGATGACTAATGAGCGAGGTTAGTTATAAATCAGAAACTTATGAATTTGGTAAAATTCAATCTCAACTTTCATAACAAACTAAGCGTAATGAAAGGCCAGACAGACATATATACGACAAAATGGCCGGTTTGAGAGCCTAATCTAATCTTCTTATACTCAAAGTTACCTGGTTCTTTGATAAACATGAAATTCAAAGGCGACTAAAAAAATAGTCAACAAAACGGTAACCATTTTTCCTCAAAATTTAAGTCGCAACCATTATTAGTTACTATTTTTTGGGGGGTTTGGGATGGGTATATATTTATCGTAACTCGTCCTATTATTGAATTTTATAAATAATTTGTAATTAGTAATTTGTAAACTATTTGTATAAATAGTGTAAACAAGGAATTATTTCAACGGGAACAATTAACCTATTCAATACTGATGCACATTTTGGACCAGAGCTCAGTAGCCGTTCATTGTTATAGCAGCAGTCTGCGGCTAAGTATTAGAAAACTGAGGCCCGCTAACGAATATTTGAAAAGATAGCCGGTATGGCTTCAGATGTTAATTGCCCAAATCTTCCAAGTCTGGTGCTGCTCCGGATTTTTGTTGTCTAAATCCGCAATTGTGGCTTATAAAAAATTGCAACTTTACGTGGCCAAGAGCTACCATATCCTGCTTATATCAATGCTCTTCTAGACAGCAAAAATAAATATATTCAATACATTCAACTACTTGGATGATTTTTATCTAAAATCGTATTATATCAACAAGGACAGCTATGTACATATATGTAGCACAGCAAAAAAATAATCTAAATTTTTTGGCGCAAAGCCCCTGTACAGAAAATTATAAATTTACTTACGACGTACGTTCATATCCAAAGACTTTTTTTTATTAAATAGTTAAAATACTTGTTTTATGACCTGGGATCGTGTATTGTAAAAAAGCCTAAATACATTTTTTTGTCCAACAGACACGCATACATATATTGATGAAAACTTTTTAAAATGATTCTAACTGTCCTATTTTATCACCTTTGCTTTGGGCCAACTCATGTTATATTAAGATCTTTATTACCCAATCATTTTTGGTCAATGTCAACTTGACATTTAGTGAAAACAAGGATGACAACATCCATAAAAGCGAAGCACTGAAATGGTAGGACAAACGGACATTAACACTTGTATAGTGTCTAAACTGAATAATCAGAATATAAAAGTATAAGAGTTGAAGCAAAATTGTAAGTAAATTTGTTGAAAAACTGCTTGATACAGGATAATGTTCATGGACATACATACATTTTTAGGACTTGATTATAGAGTTGCTTCGCTTATACTATTGTTCTCTGTTGTCCCAGGAATCAATATACCAAAAATCAGATCAAACGGATAATTAGATCACATAAAAATTTGTTGTTAAAAAAGTAGAAAAATCAACATGTTTAAAATGGACATACGGACATTCTGGTAATGATTATAGAGTTGCTACGCTTTCTAAATCGTACCCAACTACTACAGGAATCATCATGCAAAGTTTGAAATCGATAGGACAATTCTAACATGCCTAAATTAATGAATAAAAGCTATATATCTCGGACGGACGGACGGACCGACCCTAATTATAGAAAAGCTTCGCTTTTAAAAAGTGGGTGAGTATAAAAATTGAGTCAGTAGTGAGGGGCGTGTGTATAATTATAACTGTTGTTCGCCATCTGCTGTATCAATCACGTATAATCAAATGAAAATCTTATTTTTTAGTAGCGCAGTTACTCTACAAAATGTGCTGCATTTTATTACTTGATAGTATTCAGAAAAGTTTTAGTTTAAAAATATGTGTTTATGGTTTTGTCAATGATGTTTTTATTTAAATTCATTTTTTGTTGTTAATACTTTTTATTACTTTGTTACAAAAAAGTATTTTTAGGATTGATGAAAAAACACTCTTTTTGATTTAGACTTTTTTAGATTCAGGATGCTAATTACAAAATGATATTTCATTTTTATTATCATAAAAAATATTAAACCTGCAGTAATTCTCAGATAGTCAAATCGGTTGCTGATGTCTTTTGCTAAGACGGACAGATAGTTAAAATAAATTAAAAACTATTGTTTTATATCTAGGCTATTTCTGAATGATATCTTCCTTGTTTAACTGTTGTCGTGTAATTGAAACTGCATCTAGCAAAACTGTCTGGATTTTATCTTTTTGCATTTTTCAACTCCTGTTGTTTTTACTAAGTTAACGCATGGCTTTCCTACATTTAGGCTGAGTGTGTGTGTGTATTTATTTGATATTTAGTATTACAAATTTTTTTTATCAGAGATTTTTTATTTTGGGGGGGGGGTATTTACCCCCCCAAAATTGTTTGGGGGTGGGTGTAAATACCCCCTCCTAAATGGTTGGGGGCACCCCCAGGGTAGGGTTAAATTTTAAATGGGGGGGGGGGGGGGTTATCGCCCCATTACCCCCTATCCTTGGACGTCTATGCTTCCAAGTATAGTTTTAAAACAAGGAAGACAACATCCATATTAAATGTTCATACAGCCCCCTAAAAACTTCCTGAATATTTATTTCTGATATTGTGCTTGTTGGTTGTACACATTCACAAGTTGATTTACAAAGTATAAGCACTGCTGTCAATAAGTGTTCTTAGATTACATGGTACAAGCCAAACAAAAAAGAAAACATAAAGTCTTCCTCTCCCAAATAAAAAAAAATCAGCTTTATTTAAAGTATGTGCCAAATAGTTATTGGATTCTTTATATTCTCTAAAACGTTAAAGCAGTTTAAATGTCTTATCTTAGCTATAGCTTTATCATAGGAGGAGGTGAGATAAATAGAGGTTGGACACTCAATGTGAAGGGCTTTCCCATATAACCTTCTAGTTACTTATGCTGTTCCTAGCAGTACAAAAGTATATGATATTGAATAATGTTGCCTAAATAATAAAAACTTTTAATTATAAAATAGGATAACAAAACTATAGTGTAATAAAGGGTGAGCAAAAAAAAATGCGTAGATTTTTAAATTTCAAATTGCACGGCTTGTGTTAATAGTAGAAAAATGTTATGCATACCGTTAGATCCGCTATGAACTGTATTTTTTGGAAATGTAAAAACGATTCATGTGCTACACATTGGTTAGGAGCTACGCGTTAAAATGTCCCAATTGACGTAAAACTTGACTTAGAGAATAGTGTGTGCAAAAATAACTGCGTAGATTTTTAAAATTCAAATTGCGCAGATTGTGTTAATAGTAGAAAAATGTTACGCATACCGTTAGAACCGTTATGAACTCTTTTTTTTGGAAATATAAAAACGGTGCCTGTGCTACAAATAATATAGGAGCTAGGTGGTAAAACGTTCTAAATTTTACTCGCAAGTCAAGTTTTAAGTCAGTTAGGACATTTTACTACTTAGCTCCCTAACTATATGCAGCAGAGGAATCGTTCTTATATTTCCAAAAAATACACTTCATAGCGGTTCTAACGGTATGCGTAACATTTTTCTACTATTAATAGAAGCCGTGCAATTTGAATTTTAAAAATCTGCGCATTTTTTTGCTCACCCTTTATTTAGAATACTGCAAAAAAGTCATGCCATATATTAGTAGTAAAATATTATTGGGCAGTAAAAAATTAAACTGCAATTTTACTTAAGGGGGAAAAGAAACAATTTCTTGAAAACTTAATTAAAGAATACAGTTGTTCATACTCATAAACTGACAAAATAACGTTTCCAAAACTAAAGATTCACCAAAAAATGAGCACTACAAGTCAGTTTGTTTGTATACAGTTTTAAATTCATATCCATTCAATTGTCATTAAAGCTAACAAAGTGCGCAAAGTTTGGCCGTGAAAACTAAGCTTTTAAATTTTCTTTCTTCTCGTTTATTTTATTGTCTACTGTTGAACATTGAAACTTTCTGTTTGCACAGAATTTAGAAACTCAACTGCAAAGACATCAAGTATATAGATTTCAACTCTGTCTTTTAATAACACTGCACTGCCTACCCAGAGGGATCCTATGTTATTATGCAACAAACAGTGCAATAGTTTGTGGCGACTACTTTTGGCAGTAAATAAAAGTTGTCCGTGCTGATAAATTATGAAAATGTAATTATTCTAATGGCATTTAAACAGCGTCAATGCATGTCAGTTAGTTGAAAGGTATTCTATTCTTAACCACGTCAAAACTGAAGATAATAAGTAACTTATTTATGTTGCTATGTCATCCGCGTATAAAAAATGCTATTATTACTTTATAAAGTAGGCTTCTAAAACATTATTGTGTTGGACCTCGTCGCCATGCTTATTTCTTGGATTAGGTAGTACCCTTTGAGGATCAGTTATGTCTTTTCTGATTCCAATGTCCCAAAATGATTTTTAAAAGAAGTTTTGAAAAAAATATATAAAAAATGTCTTTCTATAGCTATGATATCTGTGGAAATAATAGTTTTGTGCATGTGTTCTTTTTTTGGTGTGTATGTTTGCTTCTTTAAAGCAAAGCTTTACTATATTTAAGTTATATCTGTTCTATCATCAATAGTAAAATGTTTCGATAGAAAATTTAGTCCTGTGACATATTTTTGGCACATTTTTTTAAATTACTTAGTGGATTATAATTATACCTACAAATTACCTTTCAAAATACAGGCGCGTTCTAATTTATTATCCTTCAGTTAAAGTTTTATGACTGATAAAAATAGAATTTTTGCTCAAAGTATGCGTGATATTATACTTCTAAATTATTAAAGGAGCTTTCAATCTCTTCTTTTTTGTTTGTTCAATTATCTTATTTGTTTAGATTTGCTTTCTTAAATTCTTGTTTATATTATACATGTATGCCTATTACATAAACTATTTATGCAATTAAACATTACGTGGAACTATACATGATTAAAAAGTTTGTGTCCGATCGTTCATGGTAACACTTTTGTAACAGATTAAAATGTTTCAAAATAGATTTAATCCAACATTGATTTTTTTTATTGCTATATTTACATATCAGTTTAGTATTGTACCTCATTGTTACAGGAATTTATACACAAGGTTTTTATTCAACATTAGACTGAGTTTAAAAACCATTAAGTGAAGATCATGACACACAAACTTAAGACGAATAGCTTCCTTTCAAAGAAAGTTGATATTAGCGTATTAGCAACATTGTGGATGTATTAGTTGTTTCACCCCCTAGCTTTCAGGCTACTTTTATTGTTATTTAGATATGTTATTATAATATTAATACCATTTTTCTAAATTAAGTGTATGCAAATTTTTAAAAATGTAGACTTTCAACAATGTATTTTTAATGAAAAAAGTTTGGATTATTTACATATGCACGACAAGGTGAACTTTCTACTTCATCAATTTTCTTTAAAATTCTTCATTTGACCTCATTTTTAAGGAATTAGTTCCTTTATCTGGGTACTAGCGGATACGCCCCTAGAAGCCTCTAGGACACTGGTAGGAGGGAGAAAAGTAGACCTCATCCCATTTTAAATTTGAGTTTTAAAAATATTTTTTTGGGGGGAAGGGGGTGAAGCCACCCTCTCAAAAAATATTTTAAAACCTTCCCAGGACCCATAAGAAGCTTCACTGTAAAGGAGATCAATATCGGTTCAGCGGTTAGCGAGATCCTTCGGGACAGACAAAAAACGCTTACTACTTTATATAATAGGATAAATTAAAATGATTCACAACACATTCTTTCATTCGTTGGCTTAAAAATCTGTAAGGCTTTGGTACATTGATTGGGCAGTACAAACTACGGAAAGGGTAATTTTGTTCAACACAATTGTGGAATGTACATTAATTTATCGTGTATTTTCTTAAATACGCATAGTTAAATAGGAGCTTTACAATTAATAAATGATATCTAATACTTTAAGCACAATCATTATCAGTTTCAGACATTAGGAAACTTTTGATGATAAAAATTTGCTTGTTTTACCTCCAAATTGTTGACTGAGGAATAAACAAATCTGCGTATAAATTAGGGATATTATCAAGGATCTTAAGAAGTTAAGAGTTAAGACGATAAATTGATTTAACTCCCTTAACAGACAGAGAGACAGACCTACACCCTGTTTCTTTTATATAAGGATGATACAGACAACAACAGCATTGGTTAATTTTTCTAAAATGAAATATCCTTAAGTAATCCAGGATTAATACATATCAAAAAGTTTCCGATAAAATGGTTTTATGATGATGATACAATTCTTATTTTACTGTTGCTTTTTAATAGCAAGATTAAGAAAAAAATTTAATTATTTTTCATTAATAGTTATCAGCAGTCGTGACAGCTTCGGCGATAAACTGTTTACTTTGTCTGCGGCTGAACCAGGGGCGTCCAAGCTTTTTATTTTGGGGGGGTAAAATGGCGCGCGAAGCGCGCCGTAAATTTTTTTTACCCCGGGGGTAAAATTTGCTTGGGGGGGGGTAATTACCCCCCCTGAAATCTGTTGGCAGGGGTAATCGCCCCATTACCCCCCCCCCCTTGGACGTCTATGGGCTGAAAAAAGTTTTTTCGTATTTCAGCTGCTTTCTACCTTTGGAATCTCTGGCGTTGATGAAATCAAGCAGAGAGCTGATAGTTTAGCAGATGTGGAATTAGTATCGAGACTTAGAAGTTTATCTTACATTTCTTCAAATAAGAATAATAACAAGAGTAAAACACAAGAAAATAAAAATGTTAAAATAATTTAATAATGTTTTATTTCAGTCAAGGAGTGGCGTAGATAAACATGCAATTATAGTATCATCAAAAAGTAGCGGAGCCAAAAATAATCTTTAAGCCCAATATATATTTTAAAATTAATTTAAATTTTTTGAATAGATAGAACTTTATATCAAAATCAAATATGAGTTTATAATATCGCATTTCTACTTGAAAGTTGAATGAAGAGCAGAATTGAACACAGCAAAATTTAGTGTCTTAGAAGACTTAGAGCCTTACAGACCGATGGATCATATAATTAATAGAGTGGATCTTAATATAACAACAAAACCATCTTCCCTAGATATAGAAATTGGAAGTCACAAAGAGCATTACAGAAAGACAGACAGACACCACAAAATCAAATAGTCATAGCCGAGGAAATCACATCTCCCCATTTAAGGAATACATACATTCAAACAGAGTTATAGAGTAGCTTCAATGTTAAATAGATAATATATCTGTACTTTTTCATTTACACTTGCGCACACGAACATTTACACACATTTACACACACACACACACACACACACACACACACACACACACACTTAATTCTTTTTCAAGCTTGATCGATTCAGTTAAATGTCAACGATTAAATTCTTTATAAAATTGTTTTGACTGGATTAAATAACAGATATTGGTCCATAGTAGTAATTAAACATAAATCTCGGAGACATAATTAGGATTGTTAGCTAAGTGAATAACACAGACAGATGTTTTAAATTTCAGAAAACAACAGTAAATTGTAATACAGTAATAACAAAGAAAAGTTTATGTAAAATATAAAATCCTGAAGTCTGTATGTATCAAGGCTCGGCATCCCATGTCGGGCTTAGTTTGGAAGCAGCTACTTTGGGTCGTGGTCGTGTAAGATTAATATTTTTCGCTCGTCTTTGTGAAAGAAAATATTAACGTACTTTTATAGCCGAGACACAGCTGCGGCGAAAAGAGCTGCGGTTTCTTTAAAATGAAAAATATTTGAGATTGTAGACTGCAGATTTACACTAGGGACTTATTTTGAGTCAGAAGAGCAGACAGACCCCAAATAAAGAAATGTGTTTGAAAATATTTTAGTCTCTGGCAGGGATGCTACTCTATAAGGTTGTTTTTATAGTACATTATGACTTCGATTGAGGAAATACATAGTTTCTATATGATCAAAGGACTTGTAATGATTTCTCTAAAATAATACTTTTTAGCAAAGCTCCTCATTGATTAGAAATGTCCGCAATTTCTAAGCAGCTATTTAAGATGAATATGTTAATTCGAAAATTGGAATTTACTTATCTAATATTTTAAATAGAATGGTTAAAAATCGGAATGAGGGGGAAAGCGGGGGGGGGGGCAGAATGAAGTTATAAAGAATTTTGAGGGATAGTATAGAATGTATGAAACAATGCATTGATATACAATACATACACTCATACACTCTCAGATAAAAGAGAGATGTATTAATGACAGATGAATACAAAGGGCCAGGCCAATTATCAACAATTCTTTATCTTTTCATAAGTCAGAGGGAAAAAAACTCAATGTTTTCCTGGGGAATGTGTGTGTGTGTGTGTGTGTGTGCAGGGATCTAAAGGGATAAGACAATGACCGATAAGTTGATGTACATCACCAAAGATGATGATTACCCAAAATTACCTCTTCTTTAGATTAAAATTAGTGGTTGAAACGTTTGAAAACTCAACTTCACTATCCAAATAATCAAAATTCACTAAGTTTCCCAAAATTGTTGAGCTAGCGAACAAGAAAACGTTCTTATAAAACTTTTGGGACTAGTGTAATAAACAGCCCAAAGTCCCCCGTCTCTCTCTGTTTCTCTGCTCCTTTGTTGGTTTGTCTGTCTGTTATTCACTGCAGTGCATTGTATTTACACATAGTCTGAAAGTTAATTGATCATAAAATGTTGAAACTTTCTCTAGAATTTATGAAAAGAAAATCAGGATCTACTACAAATATTGCTGGTAAGCAATATTTCCAAAAATCTATGAATTTTAAAGGCTGCTAGCTGCCAAACGGCTGAACGTACAGATCATACACGCACACCATTTTAAGCGGCATAAGAAGGCCTACAAATAATCTGGAATAGCCAAGATCCAATTATGCACAGAGAAAGCTTCACTGAAGAAAAAAATCGTAAAATAGGTATTTTTCGCGCATTTCTCTGCACTGCGAGATAATTATGCATTATTGATTGATGACTATTCCAGATTATTTGTAGGCCTTCTTATGCCGCTTACCAGCAATATTTTACCGTGAACTGCAGTAGATCCGAAAATCAAAGATACAATATGAAATTCTTGAGAAGGTAAAGGACAATAGCAATTAGATAAATCCACGCCCCTATCTTTCCACAAATAATTATTTTACAAGCCAAATTCAACATTAAAATGTACAAATTGTTATGCCTAAAAAACAAGGATGACAACATCCATAAAAGCGAAGCTCTTAAACTATAGGAATATCGATCATTAAATCTGTCAGAACTGAATAAGCAAAATATAAATGTATAAGTTTTGAAAAAATGTAAATAAATTCGTGGCAAAAAATATTACGTACAGGATACTGTTTAAAGGACATACTTACATTTCATTTTTTAGGACTTCATTATAGAGATGCTTCGCTTTTGATATTGTTACTGGTTGTCCTATGAATTAGCATTTCAAAAAGCAGATATATAATATATATAGAATAAATATATAACATAAAAAATTGTTGTCAAAAACCTAACCCTTGCTGACGGAAGTACCGACGAATCGACCCCTATTTTAGAAAAGCTTCGCTTTTAACAAGAAACCTATCTATTTCTGTTGATTCGTATAGACGTACAGAATTTATCTATAGAAAATCTTTGCTTTTAAAACTGGAGCACACATAAAACATATGATTAATTTGTTCGTTAATCTAATGTATTTATTAATCAAAGATAACGTTAACGTTTTTGTTTTAGCTATTGTAATGAAATTGTGTTTGTACAAATTTTCATTAGACAGGGTAACAATTTATCAACCTCAACATTTTTGAAAGCGGAGCTTTTTATAACTATGGTCAGTCCGTACGACGTACGTCCGTAACAGATAGCTCTTATCGTTAATATAGATTTGACCTATCGTTTAAATCGACTTAGCATGGTGATTCCTGTAAAAGTTAGGTACTGTCTAGAAAGCATAGCAACTCAATAATCGTTACTGGAACAGTACAGTATCCTGTATTTAACCATTTTTGTAACAAATATACTTACAATTTTGATCATACTTGAATACTGCTTATTAAGAAGACACTCTACAAGTGTGTTAATGTCTGATTGTCCTAAGATATGATTTTAAATATCTGCTTGCTTTACGGATGTTGTCATCCTTGTTCAACGAATGTTGTGCGGTTTACAAAGAAAACTGTCTACTAATTATAAATCTTTAGATTTTACAAAAACAAGGAAAAATATGGCCATAGGTAAACAACAGCAGAAAACTAAAATAACTTGAATGAAAAAGCTAAAATTGTCATTAAATCTTTCTATAATATAAAGTTGAACGATGACTTACCGTCTCTCTGAAGCTTGATATCTTGCTAATCGCTAAACCGATTAGGTTGTACTTTTCATAGGGAATATACCTACTCAGAGACAGAGAGGGAACAATGGGCTGTTTATTACACTGGTCCCCAAAGTTTCATGATAACGTTTCCTTTTCGTTGGTTCAATAACTTTGGGTACCTTAGTGAATTTTATTGGTTAGTTGAATAAGTTGAGTGTTCTTACGTTTCAACCACTAATTGTAATCTGCAGAAGGGGTAATTTTGTGTTCATCAATGGGGATGTACATCAGTTTATCGGCCATTGTCTTATCCCTTTAGATTCATGATACCGACTGGTCCTTTGGTGGTTTTAAGCCTTTTTGGGTGAAGTGGGACACAAAGTTCATAGATTTGTGAAGATAATCAACACCAGAGGTGGATTCTTAAAAAATTTTTGTGAAAAATCCTCCAAAATCACATAAAAAAATCTACAAAAATTAAATAAAATCTTATGTTAATAACCCTTCTATGATTTTGTTTAATTTTTGTAGATTTTTAATGTGATTTTGGTGGATTTTTCACGAAAACAATTTTGCCCCACTAAGCGATTAGAGGGGCAAATTTTTTTTAAGAATCCACCTCAGGAACATTTTTTCGTCCATATCTAAAACAAAATAAGTATTATTGCTTAAAACTATTTAAGAATAACTCTATAAGGGCATTCGCTATATTCTAGAAATAAAAACGTGGATAAATTGTACAATCGGCATATTTGACATCAAGGTATTGATAATATATAGTTCATAATGTCTAGTCTATGTAAAAGATTTTGTGTAGGTTAGATTCTGTGTAATTAGTTTTTGTCCGTAGGTACCTTCGTCAATCCGTGCGCAAACAGAAAATTTTTAGATGTACTGTTGATAATCTAAAAAAAATACATACAAATATTGAATTAGAAATATTCTAAGCTGATTTTTATGCTTTGACGATGGCGTAGAGACGCGAAAAATTGAACCCCCCCCCCCCCCCCCCCGTCAAACATGATTTTAGGAACACATGTCTTTCCCCTTTTTTCACCGCACTGTGCACGCCTTAAATACATCACCCACTCTGGCAACTGAATATAGGACGATATGGCATAAGCCTTAATTACAATCCATTATTCTGTTGGCATTACCATTATAATCCCGCATAACCTGCGCTACTAAAGAATTTTACTATCCTTGTTTTCTGATATGAATAATATGAATCTATTAAATATATCATATGACAAGAAAAGAAAAGTTGTTAAAAGAGTTGACGTTTCTATTTGCATTTTTTCAATATTCTCTCAGAAATTTTGTCAGTTTCGCTTCTTGATTTTTGTTTCGGGTTGGTCTTTTACATTTTCTTGTATTTTCTCAGCCAATGCGCCACTGGTCTCTAGACCCTTTTTAGGTCTTCACAGGGGGACTGGGATTAACATTTTGTGGGCAGCTTAGTTGTTGAAACTTAAACCCAACGCCTTCCCGATAATTAGCGGATGTATTACACTTTAACCTATTGTCTATCTGTGTTGTTGTGGTCTACCTGTGTTGATAATCTTGTGTTATTGTTCAGACCTATCTCAAGTGGTCTACCTGTGTTGATAATCTTGTGTTATTGTCCAGACCCATCTCAAGTATGGTCTACCTGTGTTGATAATCTTGTGTTATTGTCCAGACCTATCTCAAGTGGTCTACCTGTGTTGATAATATTGTGTTATTGTCCAGACCCATCTCAAGTATGGTCTACCTGTGATGATAATCTTGTGTTATTGTCCAGACCTATCTCAAGTGGTCTACCTGTGTTGATAATCTTGTGTTATTGTCCAGACCTATCACAAGTATGGTATACCTGTGTTGATAATCTTGTGTTATTGTCCAGACCTATCTCAAGTATGGTATACCTGTGTTGATAATCTTGTGTTATTGTCCAGACCTATCTCAAGTATGGTATACCTGTGTTGATAATCTTGTGTTATTGTCCAGACCTATCTCAAGTATGGTCTACCTGTGTTGATAATCTTGTGTTATTGTCCAGATTCATCTCAAGTATGGTCTACCTGTGTTGATAATCTTGTGTTATTGTCCAGACCCATCTCAATATGGTCTACATGTGTTGATAATCTTGTGTTATTGTCCAGACCTATCTCAAGTGGTCTACCTGTGTTGATAATCTTGTGTTATTGTCCAGACCTATCTCAAGTATGGTCTACCTGTGTTGATAATCTTGTGTTATTGTCCAGACCTATCTCAAGTATGGTCTACCTGTGTTGATAATCTTGTGTTATTGTCCAGACTTATCTCAAGTATGGTCTACCTGTGTTGATAATCTTGTGTTATTGTCCAGACCTATCTCAAGTGGTCTACCTGTGTTGATAATCTTGTGTTATTGTCCAGACCTATCTCAAGTGGTCTACCTGTGTTGATAATCTTGTGTTATTGTCCAGACCTATCTCAAGTATGGTCTACCTGTGTTGATAATCTTGTGTTATTGTCCAGACCTATCTCAAGTATGGTCTACCTGTGTTGATAATCTTGTGTTATTGTCCAGACTTATCTCAAGTATGGTCTACCTGTGTTGATAATCTTGTGTTATTGTCCAGACTTATCTCAAGTATGGTCTACCTGTGTTGATAATCTTGTGTTATTGTCCAGACCTATCTCAAGTATGGTCTACCTGTGTTGATAATCTTGTGTTATTGTCCAGACTTATCTCAAGTATGGTCTACCTGTGTTGATAATCTTGTGTTATTGTCCAGACTTATCTCAAGTATGGTCTACCTGTGTTGATAATCTTGTGTTATTGTCCAGACCTATCTCAAGTATGGTCTACCTGTGTTGATAATCTTGTGTTATTGTCCAGACCTATCTCAAGTATGGTCTACCTGTGTTGATAATCTTGTGTTATTGTCCAGACCTATCTCAAGTATGGTCTACCTGTGTTGATAATATTGTGTTATTGTCCAGACTTATCTCAAGTATGGTCTACCTGTGTTGATAATCTTGTGTTATTGTCCAGACCCATGTCAAGTATGGTCTACCTGTGTTGATAATCTTGTGTTATTGTCCAGACCCATCTCAAGTAGTCTTCAACTTTTCATCCACACAGAAGAGAAGAGAAAGGAAAAGTTTAGGACAAGTTTTTTATTTGATTATTTCAACAAAACTCGCAACATTGCGCGTATGTACATTTTCTTTTCCTTGTAGCGCAGCTGTTCTATTGCAGTGGTATGTCCGCACGTCGGACTGACAACCATCTATTTGTCAATGAAGGCACTCTTTATCTAGTGTGTGCTCATAAGTTCAAGTAACTTGTGTCACTTAATTAAACTTTAAATTTGATAAATTATTGACAAAAAATTACATTAATTGGTTTTACCAATTACTTTTCTCTCTTGTGTTTAACACTTTATTATATTTTTGTATCTTATAATTTGAATATAGCTTGTTTGTTTTGTTGTGCTCCGTATATCATGAATGTTCTTGTTATAATATTACTTTGCAAACAAAGCAAAGCTTGTCTTAGTACAAACTCTTGTTAGAGCTGAAAATTCTTTAATAGTTTTGTATATTGTTTGGTCGGTTATGCTCTTTTAACAATATAATAAGTTAAAGAAAATACCAAAGCTTGGGTACTCCAGTTAACGGCTTTGCAGGGTTAGGACCCGCAGTGGTATGTCTTAAAGAAGAGAAAGCCGCTAAATTCAAATTTGAAATAAGGGAGTTGGTTTTCTAGTCTTGCTAGACACTTTTGGCCAAGTGTCAATAAAAAGGATATGTTTTTATATATAAAAGTGGTCGCTCATATGTATAGAATAATGTAATCATCCTTGTTGTTTTAACCATGATATTAACATTAATTTACAACTATTTAACTACAAAAAGAAACCTTAGTTTGAACTAAATTTCTATTTTACAGACATTAGATTCATCACGTTTATTTTGTATTTTGCCATAAAAAAACATTAGTCGATATTTGCTAACCTTAATTCATTTTTTATGCCAAACTAGCGGGTAGGATCGAGATAGATGGTAATGAAATAGCCTAAATCCATCCTAATTGCAAATAACATTTAGGGACCTATGCGAATCATCCATAACAAGGACGTTCAAGGATTGTATCGTTGAGGCCACTAATAATAAACAATCCTAAAACACAGCAAAATCCTTAAAAGTAAAAAATGTTATTATATAAATTTCGGATCATGGAAAGAAAACAAAGTCATTCCTAATTAGGACAGAAGTCACTGGAAATTGATCTAAGGAAGGCTACTTATGTCCTTCATCTAACAAAATCTAACTTAAGGGAAGTGACTTATGTCCTTTGTCTGACAAATTCTTACATTAGGAAGGCTGCTTATGTCCTTCATCTTGCAAAACATAGCAAATTCTTGCAAAACATAGCAAATTCTTGGAAAACTTAGCTTTTCTGTCCTTCACATAGCTAATTCTTGCAAAACATAGCAAATTCTTACAAAACATAGCAAATTCTTGCAAAACATTGCAAATTCTTACAAAACATAGCAAATTCTCACAAAACATAGCAAATTCTTGCAAAACATAGCAAATTCTTACAAAACATAGCAAATTCTTGGAAAACTTAGCTTTTCTGTCCTTCACATAGCTAATTCTTGCAAAACATAGCAAATTCTTACAAAACATAGCAAATTCTTGCAAAACATAGCAAATTCTTACAAAACATAGCAAATTCTTGGAAAACTTAGCTTTTCTGTCCTTCACATAGCTAATTCTTGCAAAACATAGCAAATTCTTACAAAACATAGCAAATTCTTGCAAAACATAGCAAATTCTTGCAAAACATAGCAAATTCTTGGAAAACTTAGCTTTTCTGTCCTTCACATAGCTAATTCTTGCAAAACATAGCAAATTCTTACAAAACATAGCAAATTCTTGCAAAACATTGCAAATTCTTACAAAACATAGCAAATTCTTACAAAACATAGCAAATTCTTGCAAAACATAGCTAATTCTTACAAAACATAGCAAATTCTTGGAAAACTTAGCTTTTCTGTCCTTCACATGGCTAATTCTTGCAAAACATAGCAAATTCTTACAAAACATAGCAAATTCTTGCAAAACATAGCAAATTCTTACAAAACAGAGCAAATTCTTGGAAAACTTAGCTTTTCTGTCCTTCACATAGCTAATTCTTGCAAAACATAGCAAATTCTTACAAAACATAGCAAATTCTTGCAAAACATTGCAAATTCTTACAAAACATAGCAAATTCTTGCTAAACATAGCAAATTCTTGCAAAACATAGCAAATTCTTGGAAAACTTAGCTTTTCTGTCCTTCACATAGCTAATTCTTGCAAAACATAGCAAATTCTTACAAAACATAGCAAATTCTTGCAAAACATTGCAAATTCTTACAAAACATAGCAAATTCTTGCAAAACATAGCAAATTCTTACAAAACATAGCAAATTCTTGCAAAACATAGCAAATTCTTACAAAACATAGCAAATTCTTGGAAAACTTAGCTTTTCTGTCCTTCACATAGCTAGTTCTTGCAAAACATAGCAAATTCTTACAAAACATAGCAAATTCTTGCAAAACATAGCAAATTCTTACAAAACAGAGCAAATTCTTGGAAAACTTAGCTTTTCTGTCCTTCACATAGCTAATTCTTGCAAAACATAGCAAATTCTTACAAAACATAGCAAATTCTTGGAAAACTTAGCTTTTCTGTCCTTCACATAGCTAATTCTTGCAAAACATAGCAAGTTCTTACAAAACATAGCAAATTCTTGCAAAACATAGCAAATTCTTACAAAACATAGCAAATTCTTGCAAAACATTGCAAATTCTTACAAAACATAGCAAATTCTTGCAAAACATAGCAAATTCTTACAAAACATAGCAAATTCTTGCAAAACATAGCAAATTCTTACAAAACATAGCAAATTCTTGGAAAACTTAGCTTTTCTGTCCTTCACATAGCTAGTTCTTGCAAAACATAGCAAATTCTTGCAAAACATTGCAAATTCTTACAAAACATAGCAAATTCTTGCAAAACATAGCAAATTCTTTCAAAACATAGCAAATTCTTGCAAAACATAGCAAATTCTTGCAAAACATAGCAAATTCTTGCAAAACATAGCAAATTCTTGGAAAACTTAGCTTTTCTGTCCTTCACATAGCTAATTCTTGCAAAACATAGCAAATTCTTACAAAACATAGCAAATTCTTACAAAACATAACAAATTCTTACAAAATGTAGCAAATTCTTGCAAAACATAGCAAATTCTTGCAAAACATAGCAAATTCTTGCAAAACTTTGCTTCTCTGTCCTTCACATAGCTAATTCTTGCAAAACATAGCAAATTCTTGCAAAACATAGCAAATTCTTGGAAAACTTAGCTTTTTTGTCCTTCACATAGCAAATTCTTACAAAACATAGCAAGTTCTTACAAAACATAGCAAATTCTTGCAAAACATAGCAAATTCATACAATGAGGGTCCCAAACTCAAAAACAAATTTTCAGCGCGATCCGACCACCAGTTCTTGAGATACGGTGACCTGATGTCCTTGGTACCGACTGTAAGATTTGGGAAATGGTTTAAATCCTTAGTAAATTTTAAGTCCAAAAATATTTTGACACTTAGTCAAATTTTTGAAGAAAAAATACCCAGGTGACACCAAGCGTACCTACTGAGAGGACACGAGGTCGAAAATATTCTAAGTGTCAAAAAATTTTTGGACTTAGCCAAATTTACTAAGGATTCGAACCATTTCCCAAATCTTACCATCGGTACCAAGGAAACCAGGTCACCGTATCTTGAGAACCAGTGGTCGGATCGCGCTGAAAATTCGTTTTTGAGTTTGGGACCCTCATTGTATGAATTTGCTATGTTTTGCAAGAATTTGCTATGTTTTGTAAGAATTTGCTATGTTTTGTAAGAATTTGCTATGTTTTGCAAGAATTTGCTATGTTTTGCAAGAATTTGCTATGTTTAGCAAGAATTTGCTATGTTTTGCAAGAATTTGCTATGTTTTGCAAGAATTTGCTATGTTTTGCAAGAATTTGCTATGTTTTGTAAGAATTTGCTATGTTTTGCAAGAATTTGCTATGTTTTGTAAGAATTTGCTATGTTTTGCAAGAATTATCTATGTGAAGGACAGAAAAGCTAAGTTTTCTAAGAATTTGCCATGTTTTGCAAGAATTTGCTATGTTTTGCAAGAATTTGCTATGTTTTGTAAGAATTTGCTATGTTTTGCAAGAATTTGCTATGTTTTGTAAGAATTTGCTATGTTTTGCAAGAATTTGCTATGTTTTGTAAGAATTTGCTATGTTTTGCAAGAATTAGCTATGTGAAGGACAAAAAAGCTAAGTTTTCCAAGAATTTGCTATGTTTTGCAAGAATTTGCTATGTGAAGGACAAAAAAGCTAAGTTTTCCAAGAATTTGCTATGTTTTGCAAGAATTTGCTATGTTTTGCAAGAATTTGCTATGTTTTGCAAGAATTTGCTATGTTTTGCAAGAATTTGCTATGTTTTGCAAGAATTTGCTATGTTTTGTAAGAATTTGCTATGTTTTGCAAGAATTTGCTATGTTTTGCAAGAATTTGCTATGTGAAGGACAGAAAAGCTAAGTTTTCTAAGAATTTGCTATGTTTTGTAAGAATTTGCTATATTTTGCAAGAATTTGCTATGTTTTGTAAGAATTTGCTATGTTTTGCAAGAATTTGCTATGTTTTGTAAGAATTTGCTATGTTTTGCAAGAATTAGCTATGTGAAGGACAGAAATGCTAAGTTTTCCAAGAATTTGCTATGTTTTGCAAGAATTTGCTATGTTTTGTAAGAATTTGCTATGTTTTGCAAGAATTTGCTATGTGAAGGACAGAAAAGCTAAGTTTTCTAAGAATTTGCTATGTTTTGTAAGAATTTGCTATGTTTTGCAAGAATTTGCTATGTTTTGTAAGAATTTGCTATGTTTTGCAAGAATTTGCTATGTGAAGGACAGAAAAGCTAAGTTTTCCAAGAATTTGCTATGTTTTGCAAGAATTTGCTAATTTTTCTAATTTTCTAATATTTTGCTATGTGATGGACCAAAAACCAATTTTATGCAAGATTTTGCTATGTGAAGGATCAAAAAGCTAGGTTTTGTGAGGTGAAGGGAGGCTACTTATGTCCTCAATCTTGCAAAATCTTTGTTAAGGGAGGCATGTTATGCCCTTCATCTAACAAATTCTCACTTGAGGAAGGCTACTTATGTCCTTCCTAGGAAGGTGACTTCTGTCCCAATTTAGGAATGACTTTGTTTTCTTTCCATGATCCTAAATTTCAATTTTAAATTTAGAAAACTTCGATCTTCTTCTAATAAAATTTTGACGATATACAATAATACAATAAAAATTGACAGAAAATCGAAATTGTATATTTTGTGTACATATGAAACAGGCGTTTTCACATAACTTATGTGTCATAACAATATAATAGGCAGGGATAAATGGAAAAAAATCAGAGGTAAACACATTTCTTTTTTTCAAGGATTTTTTTTAACAAATAAGGACATTATTCGTAAATAATTAATGTTGCTGAGTACGAGAATAAACTAAATAGGATGTATTTTTGACACTTTTAAAGATATATAAAGACATATATAGTTCATTTGGCTTTAAAAGATTGTATATTTGACAATGTTGGGTGTATTTGTAGCACAAAATAATTGGATGTATAAATGCCAGTTTAACCATGTATACTCGCAAAATTCAGCAAATTACTGTAGAATATACATTAGGATATATAAGTTGGAAGGAATTCTAATGTTAGAGGGAGATTTGAAATCTGTATAAAATTTTAAGGATTTTTTTTATAAAATTCCTTTTTTATATAATTCTTTATCTAAAAGCGGAAATAAAATTTAAGTTCATAAATTTTGACCAATAGGATAGGTGGATTGGAAACTACTTGCGCTCTAATTGGTTGAATGATGTGCGACACTTAATCTTCTCCAATCAGAGCGCAGATAATTTTCAATCCACCAATCACAGATGTCAAAATTAATTAACTTAAATTGTATTTCCGCTTAAAGATAAAGAATTATACAAAAAACGAATTTTATAAAAAAAATCCTTAAAATTTGATGCAGATTTCAAATCTCCCTCTAACATTAAAATTCTTTCCAACTTATATATCTTAATATAAATCCATACAAACATATATATCCAACATCTATTTATTTTAAAGATATTATTATTCAATGAAATCAAAAAGAAAATATTTAATAAAAAACAAAAGCTTTATTGAAATTGAATGAAACAGTTAAATCATTTGACTATAAAATTATGTAATCTGCTTTTTGAACCGGAAAAAATATGTTTGCATAAAAAATTATGTTTGCATATGTATCAATCTCATATCCAACATTTCATACATTTCTTGGGATTAACAAGAAAGTGTGGCCTTAGAAATTTTTAAGAGCGAAGCTACTCATTTAATCCTACGCTTTTTTTTCTTCTAATTGATGTTTACGTAAAGATGAATATTTGATCATTTTTTACTTATCTAAACTTGATCCTACTGATTTAACTTTAGACGTATATAGATAGATTATCTAAAATTTCAACAACAACAAAAAAATGTACGATAATAACAAATTAGATAATAAAACTAATAATATATATAAAAATACTAATTGATTATAGCACAAATTTAACCGCTATAACAAAAAGAAAATAATTATTTTGATAACCTTTGGTCTTTTTATAAAATTTCTTCTTTTATTTTAATTGTCAATTCTACCGTAAAATTTTGTTTTATAGTTTCTTTTGAAACAATAAAACATGTAAAATAACGATTAAATTTATTTGTTAAAATTTTCTTTTATCATTTATATTTCAATAACCATACAACGTATGTTTTTTTTGGCATGTTTTTTTGTATTTTTTTCAGAGAATCTTATTGGACCACTGAACCATTCCATCGCGTCGTCCCATTTTATTTAAATTTTTGAGAAAGAATAGTTATTTCTCGCATCGTATTATAAACGGCTTTCCGCGGATATAGAATGTACAATTATAAGATTAAAACTAGTTTTTTTTAGCCCCGAGGTGCCAAAGGCACCGGCTAAAAAAAACTAGTTTTAATCTTATGATTTCACATTTTTATATTTGTAGAAAGCTGGATATAATACGATGCTAGACATAGTTTTTTCGTATGGATGAGAACCGGTTCCTATCCACCGGATTCGAATAAATACGATAAATATTTATAACCCCCGTACCAATGGCTCTAAGTACCCTTTTCCTTGTTAGATACTTGTCATGCTGTACTTATCCACGAAAAAATTCCAAGCCCCCCCCCCCCCCTAAACTTATAATCCAGAAAAAAAACATTTTTAGTTCTACATATGTATAGTATTGACCCTTGAGGCTTGGGGCACAGTCCTATATTTGTGGTATTAAGCAAAAAAATGCAAAGTATAATGTCTATGTGTTGAAAATATTATTATCATTATTAAGAGGAGTAGTGCAGCTACTCTATCACTAGTACAACTGTCTCTATGAAAGATAGAAGACTTATTGTGTAAGGTGTCCATACCATGACGGATTTATAATTGACAGTCAGACCGCTCATTGACTGCTTTTATCCGTTTGTGTATACTGTTCTTTTTACTATTACTCATTTTGAATGAAGTTTTAACAGTAAACTCCCCATTTGATAAGTAGCTTCTTAGGAATAATGGTCTGAACGTTTGTTTGTATGTATAACTGAGTCTCTTAAATAAATTGAGTATTATTCATCTTCTATGTTAGTGTTTATTTTATTATTTGTCAAATGCTGAGCTTTTATGAACATAATTGTTCTTGTTATTTGAAGTAAATTAAAAGTAGCATATGCATGTGAGTGAAATAATAGAAATATTACAAGTTTCCCAACTATAGTCATTATATACCAAGGCTCGACAGCCACAAGCACACGCAAATTAAGTCGCTCTTGCTTAGCAAGACAAAGTTTATATTCTAAATATCATTGTTTGATGTATATAGAGCTTCCCAAATTGTTGAATTGAATAAAATGATGAACCTTATATTATAATAAGAAGATATAGTTGAAAGAATCAGAAATGACAGCAGTAGCCGCTAACAAAGCGGCTAAAATCCTAACCATCTATGTACTTTCTTTTTTTATATTTTGTTCATTCGCAGCTGTAGATGTTTTTAAACTGTCATAGGCTATTGAATCATCTATATATTGTATTGAATCAATTACAACTGCCAAGAACCTTTATTCAACAATCTGCACCTGCAGCAAGTCTTCTTAAAAATAAACGGCTGGCGACCCGTGTTAAATACTAAATATATTGAAGACAAGAAAATTGGTCTAAACAAAATTTGACCAGATGATATGCAAACTATAAAGATTACTACTTTGCATATAAATATGTGTGGTAGTATTACGCAACTGGCTTTTTTAAAATTTCAAATCTTTTATCTCTATATATCTTAAATTTCTAAATCCTCTAAAATCCCCCAAAACCTTTGGACCTCTCAGTCCTAAATATTTAAGAAAACTTTTTTGTACCGGTCAAGTTTTGTCCTATTTTGAAAAAATCATTATCCACCTCCCCTAAATATTGCACGGAGAAATCTCAAATCTTTATCTTTGTTTACGTATAAGGTATGAATTGATACAATGTTTTCTTCCATTTGGGGCTGTGTTTTATAAGGCTATGAACAATTCAAATTTTATTTACAACATTATTTGATAAGCAAAATATAAGAATACTAGCGGATTCGCACCTAACATTTAGGAGCTCTGTATGCGAAGGGGTTGGGAAGATAAGAAACTATTCATAGAACAATGTCTTAAAATGGAGAACTCAATTTGTTCAAAGGCTTTTAAAATCTTAAGCTACAAACAAAAACTTCTTAAAATAATAGGATATTCACATATTTATGTTCGAATCCTTATAAAAAACGTAACCGGTAATCTGTATGCCTGTCTGTAAATCTGAATTATATCCCCGTTTTTATTCCTTTTAATTAAGGTACGTGGGGCTACCTCTCTAACCCCCTTCTGTAAAAGCCTCTAAAGCACCGTAAGTTCTTATAACAAATAATGTATTTTTACAGAAAGTTTCATCTTGCTTCTGGGAAGATAGTGTCGTTTTTTATTTAGAAAAGGAAAGTGTTCCCCCCATAAAATGTTTTTATTTGATTCATAAATCAAGAATTTTTAAACGATGGGCTTTAGAAGTATAATGAAGTAATGTAACAAATCTCAAATTTTATGATTTATTAAAATATCAAAATTGACAACCACCTGTACAGTGGTAAGTTAAAGAGAAGCTCTGACACAATAAAAATGTTGTCCCTTATTGCCTATAACATTTATAAAACTGTTCAAATTGAGGGTTTAGCTTAAAGCCTCTAGGGCAAAGCTTGGGTTATTATGTTATTAGTTGTAAAGCTACTAGTAAAATACTTATTGTTGTATTTTCATATTAAGGACTGTATTTGAAAATAAATATATTTAGATCAGTTCTATTGACCATTCTCTGTTTCCTACTTTTTCGAACAGTTTAATGTAAAAATAACTTTAAACTAAAATATTTTTGGGGGGATGGGAAGGGCTCGTGTGCTTATGTCGTTTGGGTAAATTGCACCTGGACTGAACAGTCAACTTGTTAACTCAGAGGCTAGACTCTTGGTCCTTCACCTCATACCCACATACCTCATACATAGCAGGCAACCATCCCTTGCATTGCACGATCTTTGTCTAGAGATCCTTACTGTGCATGGTAATGAGTTGAGCCTGTTTGGGACCAAGGCATTCCCCTTACTCAAACTATTTGATGTCCTGTGCCTTATTTTTAACGTCTTCGGTATGTAGCAGATGAAAGGTCAAGATTATACAAGAGATTGCAGTTCAGATTCCCATTCAATTATACAACTAACCAAAACACCTCTAGATCCTAATATAACTTTGATCAGGAGATCTTTTGCTTTTTAAATGAGTTTTCTGAAAGCTGCATTGAATGAAATTCATGTTGTTCTTGTAAATATTTAACTTTATCTTTCAAAGCAAGGAAAAGAACAATAATATACCGTAATTTCAAACTATTTACAACAGCCCTATAAAAAGTTCAATGGTGGGAAATAAAAAAGATATAAAAGGTATAAAATTAGGTAATTAGAGCATATTGCATATTTGGTGGTATTCTAAACCGTTTTTTGTTTCAAAATATTAGATGAAGAGACCCAGGAAATATTTGGTTAAATTGTATTAAAGTTACGGATTCCTTTTTAGGAAGGCAGATAGACATACGAAAATACTTTATTGAAGATGCCTTGTTTAATAGAATTTTAATGAACAATAATATTAATTAATATAGCCTAAAACATGCTCCGGACCAATACCAAACTTACTTGAAATTTATGGATAATTCTACTACTTTTTAAAACAGGATAGAATTTTTAATATTTTTATGAAACAAGTGAATAGATAGGCTATTAATCTACTTTTATTCTTTCATAGCTTTAATCAGGGCTCGGCAGCCGTGACTAATCCTCAAATTTAAACCCATATGAATGCTCTGAAAATTTTTACAAAGGGGATTGGGTCAGGTTTGAACTTCAAGCTGATTTTTAAAATTGTAAATGGTTTATTTTCCTTTTGATTACAGGCGGCTGCCGAGCCCTGGTTTTCAACTTTTAAACTCTGGAAATTCCACGAAATATTTAAAAAGAACCAAACTCAACCAACCCTCTGCTCTGCCTACTGTTAATTGCCTTTTGCATCCTGTAACTATTATTTTTCCAATTATCACCACATACAATAAATGTATTCTTTATCTCACTCTCTGCCTCTGTGATACCTTTCTCTGCAACAATTAACAAGAGCTATCTCACATCTTCACATCTTTCTCAACCATTCCCCTCTTTGATATAAAAAATGGCGACCCCTCCTTTCCCCCCATATAATTTGTAATTGACCACATGTCCAATAAGGTTACCAGCAACAACAATAACAACAGCACTGCGCCACTTCCACTACAACCACCACCACTACCACCAACACGCCTCACACCCGTACTACCCCCTTCTCCTCAAGAACCTCCGACGAGCTCCGCCTGTGTGCGTGTGTGTTCGTGTTATGTGTGAGGGTGTGTATGTGAGAGTGTGAGTTCTAAGACGTTTAATATGTGATTCTAGCGACAGCCATATGGTAGCTGCTTCAGTTTTGGTGTGCACATTCAAGGGAGACGTTAGGTCACCCTGAAAAAAACATTATTATAATCCAAAGAAGCCTGTAGCTCAAACATAGAATTGAGAGTAGCGGCATTAGTTTTATAACACGCGCACTGTCTTCATCTCTTACCAAAAGCTTTTTATTAAATTAAAAAGCTTGGAAAGTGGACAGATTAAAATTATTATATTGTATATATTGGTGACAGAAATGGAACTCAAGTGGTTTTTGTGATTTTTTGGTTGTTTCTTGTTTATAGTTGGATGAAAATCAGATCTAAAATGGTAAGCGTTTTAAAACTATATCAGTAAAATTGTTTAAGAATGTTATACATATAGTTTGCTTTTTAAAATCTAGAATAATATTTCTTTAATGCATGAACCTGAACTTATATTAATTAAAAGTTATCTTGCATTTCACAAACTTGACCTAATACAAAGTTTTTTTTCCCTGGAATATCGAAAAATCGACTTTCTTAACTTTATTATGAAAATTTTAACATGCTGTTCCAAATACATATCTTATAACGAGTACAAGGCATGGATAAGGATCTAACTTAACCAGATAATTAAACCATTTATATAGCCTTATCCAGAGAGGAGCATTATGTTATAAATAGGTTTTTATAGTCCAACAACATTTATTAATATAATTGACCTTGTTTATCTTTTATAATTAAGACCATATTAATGTTTCTTTGAATATCTTATATTGTTGGTTTTTGGTTGAGTTTATTTTAGTTTGCGCCCAGAGCAAATCAAATTTTAAAGGATGATTTATATAATTACTAATTTTATACTTTTCATAGCTTCCTTGATGCCCCCTGTTGATTATGAGAAAAAAAACTTCATCTTCTTGTCTTTTTTATTAATTTTTAAACAGAGATTAACAATTAAATAAGGTTTTATGGAAATAAGAAGGCTTTTGAATTGACTTTTTTTCTATGACTTGAACTTATAGATTAACAATTTTAATTTTAATGGCGATTAAAATAATTTAACTTAAAGTAATAATAAAGAAAAGAAACAGTAATACGGTAAGACAGAAGTAATAATGATGATTAATATAGTAAAAGACATTTTTATATTTTTTTGCGATAGATCACAAAAAAAAATTTTAGCTGGAAAGCTAATCCAGTGTTTTGTAATTAAAATTTGAAAATCAATTTTAAGTTACTATCAGAGATATGAAATACTTTAGTTATGAAGTAGATTCACTACAAAAAAAAAAAAAAAATCTTTATTTTTGTGGGCCCTTGTGTAGATATTTGAAGGGGCTCTGCAGGGCAGGGCATGAATTATATTTTAACCCAAAAATGGTCCACTTTAACTCTATCAAGTATGATATTTCAATATATTTATATGTATACACACAGTGTTCCATCATATCTGCCACTTTTAGTTTTATTGTCCAGCTTTTTTTAAGGTCTTCTTTATTTCAATTTATCTAAGTATTAGATGCAACCCATATTCATATAATCTCAAGTATCTAGTTTAAATATGCTAGTCATAATTTTAACTAAATATGCTCATTGTTCCTCTTCGTTTTTTCGAAATACCCCCCCCCCCCCCCCCCACACCCAAGTAAATGACCTAATAATTCCTGAACTATTAGGTATATTTTGATTATTAATCTGGCGTTAATGCGAAATCGCTGTAACACCAATATCCGCTATATCTACATATATATAAAAATTTTAGATATATAGATAGATATTTCTACAAAATTCAATTTGGATTTTAAAATTGCGAGAAATTTCATGCGAGAATTGGCAAGTTTGTTTTAGTATATTTACATGGGAGATATTTTAAATTCATATGTAACAATTGTTCTAAATATGAGATGCCTTGCAGCGATTGGGTATTTCAAATATATATTCTGTTCATTCTAATAATTGTTTATTCAAGTTAGGTTCAATATATATGTACCAGCCCTTTTCTGCTAGGGGCTCTGTTTTCAATGGGGTACGAAAGAAGAACATTAAAATCTGTAGACTTCACTCTAAAATTAAACAGCCTAAAACCATCTTAAGCTTCAAACAAACGAATGATATAAAACAGCATATTTTTACCTTTCTATTATATGATTTATTTTGGATGGTAAATTTATGACATGACACTCTCATGGCTTATCTGTTTATTACAGGAAGGATGAATAATCAATTTAAGAAAAAACTATTTCGCCTTTATTGAATGTAAATTTATTGAGACAAAATAAACTTACTTGTAGTTTATGAAAAGGTACTAATAAAGAAATTATTCGAAATGATATGATTTATTAGCAGTAAATTACGGATCAATTTTAAATATGTGTAATTTATTACATTAATCATATCAATTTCATTTATAAATATTTCTATTTATATTAGCAAAAATTTATTGTCCTTCGGCCCAATTTTCATTTATTCTTTTTTAATATATTTACAAGTTTCATAAATAATATAGAATAATACTAGCTATTTATAGGGTATGGCATTAAAACAGCTTACTGGTGGTTGCGATATTAAAATTGTTATTTTTAAATGGGAAAATTTGGCGCAATAAAGGGAGAGGTAAGTTTCTGGTAAAATCCGTAAAGGTGTGTGTTTTAAGGCTTAAAAATAGTAGTAGAACGATAATATTCACTAAATATGTGTATTTCTTATAGAAAAGAACTATAGACAATTTTTTTTTGAAATAACATAAATTTTTACCGTTCTACTACTGTTTTTAACTTATAACACATAACCTTTACGGATTTTACCAGAAAACTACCTCTCCCTTTCTTCATATGTATTTTCCCATGTCCATGATTGTACCATTCCAAACTAGTTGATCCTTACCCAAAGGCCAAGTTTAGAGGCCTTTTCCTTTATTCTTGACTAGCGGCTACGCCCCTAGAGGCCTCTAGGGGCACTTGAGGAGGGGAGAGTCAAATTTAATAACCCAATTTCTTATTTTAGATTTTAAAATAAAAAGTAAAAAAAAATTGGGGTGGGGGAGTTTTCATTTTTGGAGGGGGTTGGGGGTGTCCTACCCCCCAAGAAAAAGTTGAAAAGTTTGAATACTACTAGTTAGGCGCCAACCAATCACAACTCAATGAGTCAAACGAATAAGACTACGTGGTTATAAAACATTAGGAGCCAGTGTAATTTACATTCCAATTTCTCATTCCTCCCTGCAGGTTTACTGAATTTATCTAGAATTTGTACAATAATTTTTAAAAGCGAAGCTTTTCTATAATTAGGGTCGGTCCGTCCGTACGTCCGTCCGTACGTCCGTAACGGATAGCTTTTTTCGTTAATTTAGGCATGTTAGAATTGTCCTATCGATTTCAAATTTTGTATGGTGATTCCTTTAATAGTTAGGTACGATTTAGAAAGCGTAGCAACTCTATAATCATCACCAAAATGTCCGTACGTCCATTTTAAACATGTTGATTTTTTTACTTTTTTAACAACAAATTTTTAAGTGATCTAATCATCCGATTGATCTGATTTTTGGTATATTGATTCCTAGGACAACAAAGTATAATGTAATAAGCGAAGCAACTCTATAATCAAGTCCTAAAAATGTAAGTATGTCCATAAACATTATCCTAAATCAAGCAGTTTTTCAACAAATTTACTTACAATTATGCTTTGACTCTTATACATTTATATTATGATTATTCAGTTCTGACACTATACAATTGTTAATGTCCGTTTGTCCTACCGTTTCACTGCTTCGCTTTTATGGATGTTGTCATCCTTGTTTTTTTATATTTAAACCTCTATCTTACCTATCAGCTTTACGGCAGCTTTACTTCTTATACTTCTTTATTAACAAGAATTTCATGGATTTGATGTTATGAAATTATTTAAATGCATATATTTATATGTACATAAAATAAATTTGAGATTATTTAACATTATTTAACAATAAAATATGATATTTGTATCCCTAAATTTAGCATGAAACCTGTTACATTTATGCATTGTAAAATTATCCCAGATTTTCATTCCGTCTAAAACGAAATTATGAAAGCATAAGTATAATAGCTATTGCTTATTTACAACAACTTTGAACGTCCTATAGAAATCCAACTATTTCATTAACGACTTTTGTCCTTACATTCAGCATATTTTTTTTAAAATTCTTGTTTCTTTTATTCTTCCTTCGTTATATTTTCGTTAGAGGAGCTAATTTACCTGGTATTGATGGTAACATTAAGCATGACTAATACAACCCTATGATGGTATCCAGTAAGGACGTCCAAGGAAGGAGGGGTATGATGGGTGTCCCCGCCCCCCAAACAAAATAAAAAAAACTTGGACGGCCTTGACACCCACTGGACAATATTTTGATATTGACATGTTATTGTGGTTGTATGAGTGAGCATGAATGTTTGAGTATATATTTTTTCTTCAGACAAAATCCCCCTCCCACAATTCACACATTAATGCTCTTCCTGACCAAAATACATGGAAATATATGTTATACCCTGAAAAGTCTATTTCTCTGAATTATATTAATATTTTAGTATTCGTTCAAACCAACATCCCTGGTATGGTTTTCTTCAACGTACTGACGGACGGACCGACCCTAATTATAGAAAAGCTTCGCTTTTAATAAAAATTTTCAACAAAAGTTTGTCAAATTACATCTTTACCTTTTTTTTCATTTTTTATCTGATGATAACTGTTGTTATACAAAACGGCTCCGAATCCAATTCATTTTAGCTACATAAGAACCAGTTCTGAGCAATGCTGAAAAATCATGTATCGTATAGTATCAATTAAAAAAATTTTCCATAAAAAAAGAACAGTTCACAGCGAATAATAAAATAAACAATCATAGAATTATTTTAAGTTTTGTTGACCCAGGCTTTCGGCCTCTCAGCCCCAGTATAATTTAAATAAATACTAAATTTTTTTATGTTATTATCCGCGGAAAACTGTATACAATACAATGCTATTAATAATTATTGAAAAAATGGTACGGACACCAATATTGTTACCTATTTCCCAGGCTGGTTGGAAATATAATATTTTTATTATCCATAAGGAAAAAGGATAAGAGGATGAATACTCACCCCTTCTTCATGGTAAAATACTACTTCCCCATCCCTAAATTTAGAAGCAGACGAAAATCAAAAGCCGCCCAGGGCTTTTTGTAAGTCAATCATAAATAATAATGTGAATAAAAAGAAAAGCGATATTTAGCAAACAGCCGTGGTCGGTCAGATTCAGCTGAATGTTCATTATGAAAAAAATTTCCTCCTTTTTAGAAATAGAAGGATTCATCTTTCATGAACAAATTTTTTTAAATAAAAATAAAATTCTATGTAATTTTTAATCAAAACATTAAAACGAAAATATCTAATCTAATATTCTTGCCCTAAATATGGAAATAGTAAAAAGAAAAAAAAAATTTTTTTTAATAATTTTTAATCCTCCCATTTGAAAAGTAGTGGAATAGCAATAAATTTTAGCGCGGCTACAGCGCTGAGTAGGCCTCTAGGCCCACTGCCTGTTTTCGTCTTCTAGTTGCTTCGATTCCTTTCTTTTATTTTTTTTCTCTATGTTATTATCAAACATTTTCAAATCAGACAGATCCAATAAGACTTATGTATTAATGTAAAGTCCAGTTATACCACAAAACTGGCTTATCTTATTTTTATATACGAAATATTGTCTGATTTATCTCAACTCACGGATTGCAAGCATAACCTAACCTTTGAAAACGTTATACTGTAACTTATATAATTTTTAATTAAACCTTTCTTAACCATCAATAATAGTTATTTATCGCATCGTATTATAAACAGCTTTCCCCGGATATAAAAAAATGATTGTACATTTTTATATTCGTAGAAAACTGGATAATCTACGATTAACTACTATACATAATTTTTCAGTATGGCTGAGAACCGGTTTTAATCCAATGGAAATATAAGTACTTTGCCAAAATAATTAGTAGCCTTAAAAATTCTTTTTTTGAGAATATTCTCTTATATATGAGCATCTTCTCTATATCTAACATTTTTGTCCTTCGGTTGGTCCTGACATTCATTGTGTCATGATAGAAATTTGAATATTATGGAGGGGGGGGGGGGGAGTTGTAAACTAATTACATGGCGTCAATATTACATGCATTTCTGTTATTTCTTGTCAAGTTTCCCCTGACATAATTGCATCTATATACGCTCTTCTTTTAACATGAGTATAAACTGTGCTTCTTATGGATTGATAATGCCAGCCCTTAGTTGAAATGTACAAATTTTATTTTATTTTTACTTTTATGTGTGTCAAAACAGCCGTCTTTACAATTATGGACCATTAAACGTTTGGTCCAACAATGGTTGATTGTGTTAAAAATGATAATTATTAATTATTGTTACAACCACAATGTTAAATTTTTTTGGAAAGATAAGTCAAATGTTTTTAGTTTATCATTAAAACTCGTTCAAAAGTTCCATAATAATTATATTATTTACTAACAGTAAACTATGATACATTTAGAAAATGAATAAATATTAGCAGGGACGGCCAAGAGGGGGGGGGGGGGACCAGTAGGTATATTTCCTGAAGAGTAGAGCCCAATCGGTTCAGTAGTTACTAAGATCTTAAGTTTCAGACGACAGACAGACATCGTACTACTCTGTATCATAGACTAGCGGCTTCGCCCCTAGCTTCTAGGGGCGTTGCCCCAAGAGGTGATCAAAAATAAATCAAGGCGAAATTCGTAAAAGGACCAGGGAAATCTTCAGCAAAAAAAAGGACCAAGGAAATCTTCTGCAAAAAAATGGGGGGGGGGGGGAATAGCCTAAAACCACCACGGGACCAGTAGGTATCTACCGTAAAGAGGAGATCTTCTTATCTGTGATGCAGCCTATATTTCTACTGAAAATACATTACATGGAAAAAAAATCTAGCGAGAATTATAATATAGAGTGTGAGGGTGGTGAAAGGATAATTTATTAGGAAATTCATAACTAGGTTAGGGACACAGCCAAGTTAGGAAAAATTGTAAAAAAAATAAATGTCTTATTGTAGAAGATATTAATAATTATCTATCTGGTATTTTTCAATCTTAATAATGTCTTTGTATCACATGGTGAGAAAAAATGCTTTAAACACTGTATGAAAATATTTATTTCTGTTTAAAAAAAATACAGTTTAAGTATTGTGAAGATATTTTTTCAAAATTTAAATTTGGATAAAGATTTTGCAGATGATTTGCTTAAAGCATTCCTTAAGTCTTCTAAAATTTCCATTTATTTCTTTTTTTTTGCATTTTTTGTCGTCAATTTTACAATAATAAAGCTTTGTTAAGTCTGAAAAAGTAAATCATTACCTCTGATTTTGTCAGATATTTCGTTAACTTTAAACATAAATTTTAACTATTGAAATGTAGATTTTTAAATTAAAATAAAGTTTTATGAGAGAAATAAAAAATGTAAACTTTTTGTTCGCTCACCAATCAATTAAAAATTTCATAATCGCAACAATCTTGAACTTCAAAACGTTAAATATTTATTCAATTGTTTAGCAAATTTCGCAAAAAAATGTTTACGAAACTTGTCTAACACATTGAGATAATTTGAATGCATTATAGTGTTTAAGTCAATACAACACCAATTTTCTTTAATAATGAAGGTCTTAAAAAAATGGTTGTACATATTTCATAAGATTATGCTATACTGCTTGTGCGAGCAAAGAATGTATTTTTTCTGTGCAAAGAATTGCTTCACTGCAAAAATGAAGAATTTACTCGCATATGTGTTGAGTTGATTCTGCCATATTGAACATATAAGCGACACTTAACAGAGGAATAGTTAGTTCATTTCATTTTACAACTTCAAATTTTGCGCCAATTTGGACTTGAACCCCAAAAAACTGCATAGATTAAGTACAAAAACTATATAAGCAGAGAAAAAGGCAATCCTATATTATAAAGTATTTAGTAAGAATGTTTTTGTCCGTCTGTTAAGATCTCGTTAACAAATGAACCGCTAGTGATCTCAATTTTAGGGAAGCTTCACATACAAATATCTCTGTATGGTTTAATGCCATTTTATTTTTTGAATGTAAGTCTTTGGAGGGTTTAGGCTATTATTCTGTACCATTCGATTACAGATTCCATATATAAGATTCCATATAAGTACATTTTTTGAGGTGTTCGAATGGTTATAAAACATATAAGATAAATTGGTATTATCCCCCCCCCCCCCCCTCGACAGCGAACTATGAACTCTGGCCGCAGCGCAGGCTCCCCAGCCTGCCTAGCCGCAGCGCTCGACCCCCTTGCCTGCCTAGCCGCAGCGCTCGGCCCCCTTAAAAAAAAAATTTCTAAGAGGATAACGCCGATAAATTGACTGGAAAATTTGTCGCCAATTTAGGTAGTAACATGGACCTCATTTATTTATTTATTGAACAGTTTTTCATCCACTAGGAGGGGGGGAAGGGGGTGGAGGGGTGGTATCGTTATTTTTTTCAGTTGCGATTGGTTGGGATAAATTTTTAACGAGAGCCGCATTTCAAGGGAGCGGCTGACATATCCCCCCGCAATAAAATAACCTGAATCCTTTATAGACCTATTTTATGATTTGCATATTAAACCTTCTTTTTTTAAATTTAACTATTCTACACAGTCCCTCAAATGAACAGCAACAAGAGACTAGGGGCGAAGCAATTTTTTATACAAAAGACAAAAGGTAAAATGAAAGTTTGCGGAGTTTAAGTTGAGAAAAGAGAAAATGTAATAGTTACTTCAAGATACTTAGCAAATTAAACTTCAAAAGTTCAAAGTCTACCATTTAGAGTATTCTAACATTTATCATTTATGTAATTGGAATATAAAATAAGTGGATATTGTGACAAGGGAATAATTGTCGTCCATTAAGCTTGCTGATATAGTCCTCAGATATTGGTCAATGTGTTCCTACATGGTCAAGAGAGGGGATAAGGTAAAGTCACAAAGGGGTGAGGCGGATGGGGGTTTCGTTATATTAGCCAGCTAGGAGAAACATTAAGGTATGCGAGAATCTCATACAATATCCCCGTATTCTATATCCATTTATATATATATATATATATATTATTGTTATTGTTATATAACCACTGTAAGTACTTTATTTTCTTCATTAACATCTTATTCATAATATAACAAGGATGACAACATCCATAAAATCGAAGCACTGAAAGGGTAGGACAAACGGACATTAACACTTGTATAGTATCTGAACTGAAAAATCGGAACATAAATGTATAAATGTCGAATCAAAATTGTAGGTAAATTTGTTGAAAAACTGCTTAAAAACAGGATAATGTTTATGGACATACTTACATTTTTGGACTTGATTATAGAGTTGCTTCGCTTATAATATTGTTCTTTGTTGTCCCAGGAATCAAATGGGTAAATAAAATGAATTCATAACGATATTAACAGCATTAGATTTTTTAAAATGTCAAATTTATTTATGAGGCAGGTTTTAGTTATTTTGTCGTGGTAGGTTACCCCTTCTCCTCCTGGATATACGGTTGTTAAATGTAAATACCCCCCCCCCACCCACTCACAATTAATTTTTTCCCAATTTCAATTTCATGAAACCGGGTTTTCACTCCTTCGGCGGTTTAATCAACAGCTAATAGTATCGTCCAACAAATCCTTCATTATTTTCATGAACCAAAGTTTCTTAATTTTTGCAATGCTTAATTAATGTTCTTGAGTTTCAAATTGACATAATTAATTTATGAGGTTATTCAGAAAGTAAAGTTTTGGTGTCTAAACTGGATTATTTGGATTGGATAGTTCAAAGGACGTATATGTACCAACGGAATACAAACTTTTCAAACTAGACTTATACAATTACACTTCTTAATTAGGTTTAGGTCTTAATTTGATAACATTAATAACAACATTATAAGCGGTGATGCCCTTGGGTTCTCTAGACGATCACTTGAAATCGTAAGAGAATCCCGCCCCAATGAGATAGTTAAATAGGTAATTTGATCCTTCAAAATCTCAGAACTGTTTCGATATATAATTTTGCTCCACTTTTCTGATAAGGGATTTTGTCAATATTAATTCAAATTGTTTTTCAATGGCCTAAACAATGAAATATTTTTCTATTAAAGGCTAACAGTTGAAACCTATGAAAAGAACAAAACTACTATCAATTCCATATGTTGTTTAATTTTTGATAGCACAGCTTCTCTTTAATTAGGATATACCCGTTTTTACAACCGTCTGTCATGGTGGACACCTATTAAATATAAGTTTAAGTTAAAATTTTTGTTTGTTGACAAACATAAGTTGATATATATTGAATTAGTTAATATAAATATCATATTGAGAAAATCTTAAAACTCCTGCCCAAAATTGGTTTTCTAAATCAGTGTTACATCTAAAAAGATTTTTTTATGAAAATTGTTGGTACATTGTTTTTTTTTCAGTGCTACATATGGATGGTGTGTTTAAAATCAATGATACAATATCTTGATGGGGGGTCTTTGTTTGCTACAACATTAATAAGCTTAATTATTCTAATATATTATCTACAATCTTTTCTTTAAATCAAGAAGGTTTTTTTTATTTAAGACAACTGTTAAAACATATAAATTGTTATTTTTTATGAGGGGGAGGAGGTGAAAGATTTATATAAGCATTGGTTTTGACCATTTTTTTACAGGGAAGATTTGAATTCAGAAAGTTTTAATTTATTCAGAAACTTATTAAAGACATCCAATAATACGGCTAGTTAAAAAAAGTGTAAATGAAGAAACCCATACAAATTACACCTTGACTCCTATTATTGAAAGTTAATTTTTATTATATGATAATTGATATTTTTCTATTTAAGGACAATACTTTACAGTTGAAAACGCATTTGAAAATCTGTCATTATTGGCTGTGCCTCGGGTGTGTTTTATTAAAGCAGTTTTAGCTTGACCCTATGAATTGGTATTTAACATAATTACATCTCTGGTTAAGTCTCTTAAGATAATCATTAAGTTGATTAAATCCCAATAAGTCTTTTTGTACCTTGTTAAAGGTTATTAAACTTTCGCGTATTTTAAAAATTGCACATTACCATTCTAAAATATAAAATAACTGTCAGATCATTTTTAACACACTCACCCCCCCCCCCCCTCCAATCAACCCTCCACACACACACGGACACGTGAGAAGCATTTAAAAATGCGTTAATTGACAATGGCTAATATAATTCTTTAATTTGTGTTTGATAGGGTTTCATAGGCGTTGCTACATGGAACATTAGCGGTTCTTTATTAAATTAATCTGTGTTTCATATTATGTGTGTGTGTGTTTGTGTGTGTGTGTGTGTGTGTGTGTGTTTGTGTGTGACAATTGAAGTTTATGGTTTTGTTCTTATATTGTTTCTCATGGTGCTGCTATTTAAATTAAACTTTGTAATAATTATCTATAGTTTATTTTCAAAGCAAAATAAAAAATTCTTAAAATTGATAATCAAATAATTATTGATTATTGATAATCACATAATAGTAATTGAATTCAAAATTGATAAAACTACATGTAACCTGTTCTACAGAAGTGTGCTGAAGGGGGGAGTATCAAACCCCAATACCCGCGATCGTGGCTCAACACGTAGCGTATCCGCTCGTCGCCGGGGAGGTGAGAGATTCGAAATCGGGCCGACACCGCGTCATAACTAAAGACGTTAAAAATGGTTCCTACCGCTGCTATGTCAGGTGCGCGACATAAATAGTAAGAGTATGGGGAATGCCTTGGCCCATTAACTGGCGCAACTCACTACCATGCACAGTTATGACTTCTCAGAAAAAGGTCTTGCAATCAGAGGGTTGGTTGTCTGATGGATGTTACTTAACCCAATATCCTTAAAGTGTTAAAGTATCGCATCCCATTACAAGTGGATGATGCTCTGGATTCTCTAGATGATCACTTAAATCGAAGGAGAATCCCGCCCTTACGAGGTAATGGTAAATAATCAAACCCCCTGGTAAAATTAAGGGGGTGAATACACCTCCTTTAGTATCTAACTCCAGTCCCCCTTGCCCCTCCCTACATTTTTAATAATATATCTTATAAATGGTCAAGACCCTCTGATACAACCCCCATAAAAGATTAATTTTAGTTTTGTTTTCCCCGTAGAACCTGAGGACAACAGAACTGATAATCATTATTTATTTTTTTATTCGTTAAAATTGTCTATAATACGATACGATACATGATTTTTCAGTATGGCCCAGAACAGGTTCGTCGCCATACAGGAATAATTATTTAAATACTTCGGACGTCGCATCATAAGTTTATTGTTTAGACAAATAAAAATATAATGTAGTTGTGCTATTAAAAAGTACATAAGATATAAAGATTTTCTTATTAAAAATCATTGAGATGTAAATCTGTTGTACTTTAAACTTTTTAGATTGGAACAAATATTTACATTTTCTTGGAATTAATCCATAAATTGAATACAGGGATAGGTAATAAGAAGAAAAAAATAATTTACAACAGAAAGAAATATAGAATTAATCAGCCATAACAACACTTTGATTGCACGATACTTATCCAGTATTTGCTAGTTCCTAAGAATCTAATTGATCATGTTGCGTTCATTTGTAGACCAAACATTTCCCTCCAGGGATCCTAAGGGATTGACTCAAGGGGCGTGGTGACGCTTCGGGTACAAGTCATCTCCACGTCACCTTTGAACATACTTTGCATTTTAAATTGCAATGTAACGCTCTCAATCGCCTAGGGTATCAACATCCATCCGACAACTAATCCTTTGATCGCACGACCTTTGTCTGAGAAGTTCTAACTGTGCATGGTAATAAGTTGCGCCTGTTTTGGGCCAAGGCATTCCCCCTTTCTATAACTATTTATGTCGCGCATCTGACATATCAGCAGTAGGAACCCTTTTAACGTCTTTAGTTATGACGCGATGTCGGACCGAGATTTGAACCTATCACCTTCCCGACGACGAGCAGATGCGCTGTATGTTGAGCCACTGTCGCGGGTTTAAGGGATAAGACGACGGATGCCAAATTGATGTAGGGCCCCATTTACGATGGACTGAATTATCCGTTTAATAAAAAACAAGGATGACAACATCCATAAAAGCGAAGCACTGAAACGGTAGGACAAACGGACATTAACACTTGTATAGTATCTGAACTGAAAAATCGGAACATAAATGTATAAATGTCGAATCAAAATTGTAGGTAAATTTGTTGAAAAACTGCATAAAACAGGATAATGTTTATGGACATACTTACATTTTTGGACTTGATTATAGAGTTGCTTCGCTTATAATATTGTTCTTTGTTGTCCCAGGAATCAATATACCAAAAATCAGATCAAACGGATAATTAAAACACTTGAAAATTTGTTGTTAAAAAAGTAGGAAAATCAACATGTTTAAAATGGACGTACGGACATTCTGGTAATGATTATAGAGTTGCTACGCTTTCTAAATCGTACCCAACTACTACAGGAATCATCATGCAAAGTTTGAAATCGATAGGACAATTCTAACATGCCTAAATTAACGAATAAAAGCTATCTATCTCGGACGGACGGACGGACGGACGGACGGACGGACCTACCCTAATTATAGAAAAGCTTCGCTTTTAAAAAATGTTGGCGGAGAAGTTTGAATTGTGAAACCTTGGGAACCTGTATAACTTACAGTCCCCTATCTTCTTGCTTGTATCTAAGAAAATTTTCAAACACTTTTGAAAAGACTTTTACATTCTTCTTTTTTCACTTTGTTCAGTCAATTATACCATTATCTATCAATTAATCAATACTTGATAAATTAATCGTTGCTCTGTAAGCTAAAAAAATTTAAAATTTTATAACAAAGATCAATTGCTAAATACATAATTAATAAAAACTAATATTTTACTTTATTTTATGGAACATTGATAGGCGAAGGAGAGATAAATTCTAAATAAACAAGGATAACAACATCCATAAAAGCGAAGTACCGAAACGGTAGGACAAACGGACATTAACAATTGTATAGTATCTGAACTGAAAAATCGGAACATAAATGTATAAATGTCGAATCAAAATTGTAGGTAAATTTGTTGAAAAACTGCTTAAAACAGGATAATGTTTATGGACATACTTACATTTTTGGACTTGATTATAGAGTTGCTTCGCTTATAATATTGTTCTTTGTTCCAGGAATCAATATACCAAAAATCAGATCAAACGGATAATTAAAACACTTGAAAATTTGTTGTTAAAAAAGTAAAAAAATCAACATGTTTAAAATGGACTTACGGACATTCTGGTAATGATTATAGAGTTGCTACGCTTTCTAAATTGTACCCAACTACTACAGGAATCATCATGCAAAGTTTGAAATCGATAGGACAATTCTAACATGCCTAAATTAACGAATAAAAGCTATCTATCTCGGACGGACCGACCCTAATTATAGAAAAGCCTCGCTTTTAATAAAGCAATATTTTGACTTTCTGTCTTAAAAACAGGAGAGAAATAATCAACGTTACACTTTGATACCCTCTTCAGTACGACATATTGACCAACGGACCATGTGAGGTCAGCAAAAAATAATTTGAACAATTTATTGAAAATATTCGGCTTCTTGCAAAGCTGAAGTGTATAATTATATTTTTCTTTGATTAAGAAATGATTTTAACTAAGGTAGCAATGGTTATATTTTTGAGTTACCTTTGTCTGTCTGTTTGTCTGTCAGTCTCAATTTATACCATCAGTCTCTCTGTTTGGAGCAAAAGATTTGATTAATTAGGTAAAACTTTTCAAAGAAGTTTTGTATATGTTCTTATAGCCAGGTTTTAGGATTAGGGTTTCCACAGGGGCTACAGGCGGTGAGCCTATGAGATATATAAACAATAATTGTTAGATTCTCATTATCTTATTAATATAGATAAATATTATATATATATATATATATGTGTTTATGATTATCCCATAGTTAGAATCAATATAATTTATATAATTATATTCCAGTTAAGTGCTTGTGGTATTTAGACAGGGATTAGGAAGGGGGGGGGGTGTGGTGAAAAACTAAAATCAACCAATGTACACCTTTTTAGACATTAAACCTTTTTAAATGAATATCTTTAAAATTCAGAGATATCATATTATAGATGGACGGATATTTTGAACAGTATTTTATGATACAGATTTTCTGTTTCTTTGCCTCAGGGTCGAAGCCCTAAAAGGGTATTAAGAAAATATATATTTTGGCAACTAAATCCACTTCTTCAATAATCAATTTGGTGGGGTAAGATGCAAATTTTCCCCCTGGAATATAGCTTAAAACCATAATATAACCAGCATGTATTATATACCTTAATGATTAGCAAAACCCAGTTAAGGACGGACAGACAGACATTGTTCTACTTTGTATCATAGAACTAATTACAAAACCATTAGCACCGTCCGAAATAATCGTCTGGAGTAGATTTGTCATCATTTTTATAATACAAAATCATTTATCTCTCTGGCTAGCTATAACTGTTCGCTAAATTATGATTAGCGCTATTTTTACACTTTTTTACTTAAATTACCTTTTGCAATAATAAATTGTTCCATTTTTAAAAACAAATACCTTAAATTAACTTAATGTAAATGTTTAGATTGTTTTTTTTTTAAATAAGTTGTCTCTAAACATTAAAGATGTCATTTGAACTCATTTCATAATATCTATATAATTTTATCAACGTCATGAATATTACTTAATATAAAAAGAACAATTAATCATTAAATATTTAATTGCTTAAATTACGTTTGATTGGAAGAAAAACAATAACGATCACATCCCAAGAACATAAAAAAAAACAAGATAATACATTTGTAAAATATGCTTATTAGTTAGAGGAATCTTCACCAACCTAATCTAAGAATATCATTTCCACACGAACAGTCAAAGTTGGTTATAAAGCAGCTAATATTCTAAAAATAAGAATATAAAAATTAACCAGTGGCTGCGCCCCTAGCATTTAGGGGCTTTGTATTTAAAGGGGTAAGAAAAGGCAGAAAAATAGTCTAAATAAAACATGACTAAAGCTAAAAAATAAAATAGCCTTAAACCAACCATGAAAATATGTTAAGCTTCCCTAAAATGAAGAATGCAATCGGAACAGCAGTTACTAAACTCTTAAGCTATAGACAAAGAGCCTTACTTCTTTATATGATACTAGCGGCTGAGAGAAATATCTTAAATGTTGAGATGCTTCGCGTCACACTAAACGTATCAGTAACTTTAAAGTAAATATAATTCAAGAAGTAAATATCTAAAAAATTTAATATTTTATTGACCCGGTCCCGCCATCTTTACCTACATAGATAAGTTTTGCAATAAAGGATTTAAAAGAGATCTTCTTTAACTTTTATACATACAATATTTTATATTTCTCCCCGGGGGAGGGGGGATTCAACAAAAAGGAGAGGGAGGAAAGTTAGAAACCCAGGTCCAAAATTGAATTGAATGTTAAGGTTTTTTAACCCTTATTTTTTAATAAAAAAACTTTAATGTTAATTTACTACAAAAAAAACCAAAACTGGAGTTTAATCACGATTATATCTACATATATGGAACTGTTTTAAAGTTTAAACCTAAACTTTTTTGACATATATGATATGGGTGCTTCAGGTTTTTATTTGTGACACAGTATTTAATAAAAATTCAGAAAAAAATAAAAGATAAAGTAAACAGCGTAAAAAGTGAAAGATAAAAGGTACAAAAACCATTCTCTACTAAGAGAGATAAAAAGGTACTAGAAGAAGTAGATGTATGTATGTATGTGTATATCATAGAAAAGTTTTAGCAAGTACATTTCTTTAAACAAGAGTAGTTGGATGCATGTGTGTCTTGTACAGGGAGGGAGGGGACATGCAAATGGTATCCACATTTCCAAAGTTTGATAAAAAATGTTTTCTCAAAAAACTTTGGGCACTTTGAGAGAGAGAGAGAGAGAGAGAGAGAGAGAGAGAGAGAGAGAGAGAGAGAGAGAGAGAGAGAGAGAGAGAGAGAGAGAGAGAGAGAGGAGCGTATTGAAAAATATCTAATAACTGCTTAGCTATGAACTAAAAAAAATAAAAATAAAAGTTATTGGAGACTAGAGAAATGGAAATAAAAAGAGAGATATAATATATAAAAACAGGAAAATCACTGGATAGTCTATATTAAAATGAAAGTAAAATAATTTCTGTCTGTCTTTGTGTGCTGAAGGTGAATCATACCCTATCGTAAAAAATAGTTTTTCTTTAGATGCATCATCCTATATCCCTGATCATTTTTCATTGAAGATAGTGATTTATCTTAAGAATTAATTAATTGCGATATTTCTGTAGAGGGTTTATTAAATTGTTTTGGATAGAACGGATAGAACAATTGATCATTATCAAACAAGGATGACAACATCCATAAAAGCGAAGCTCTGAAATGGAAGGACAAACGAACATTAACACTTGTAGATTGTCAGAACTGAATGAGCAGAATATTAAATGCACCAGTACAAACAATATTGTAAGAAAATTTGTTGTAAAACTGCATAAATAGATGATACTGTTTAAGGATATACTTACATTTTTGTTGCTTGTTTACAGAGATGCTTCGCTTATAACATTGTACCTTGTTGGAAAAGGAATCAGTTTTCAAAAAATCAGAAGAATCAGATAATTTTAACATACAAAAATTTGTTGTCAAAAAAGTTAAAAATCGATATGTTTCAAATGGACGTACGGACATTTTGGTATTAATTATAGAGTTGCTACGCTTTCTAAATTGTACCTAACTACTACAGGAATCATCATGCAAAGTTAGGAATCGATAGGACAATTCTAATCTGTTTCAATTAACGAAAAAAGCTAACTGTGACGGACGGACGGACGGACCAACCCTAATTATAGAAAAGCTTCGCTTTTAAAATTTATAACTTTGTGTAAATTTCAGATTTTGATTGCAAGTTTAAATCAATAGGGGAAGTTGTGTTTTAAACAGGGGAACAATTTTTGAAGATTTCAATACATCTAAATCATATGTTGTTTGTGTCTTTAGCTTTAAGTAAACACTTTCATTTATTTCACAACCAGTTAAGCTGTGTTTTAAAACTAGATCATGTAACTTTTATGTACGTTTCTATGTACAACATCTTTGGAACCATTAAAGATATAATTTTCTTTGAGAAAAAGAACCGGTTTTATTCCGCTTGAAAAGAAACGGATGCAAGCTGATAATAAGACTATTTTAGAAAAAAATGTTTAGGTTAAATGCTTAAAATAAAATTTTTGCATAGATGAAAATATTTGCTTTTATTGTTAAAATGTTTGAAAACCAACATTGTATGGAGCAAGGTCAGGGTATGGTCAAATAACAACAAAACTTAGCACACAAACATATATATCATATATATATGTGAATATAATAGAAATAATTAATTATCAAAAGTGGATACTTTTATAATGGTCTTTGCGCCTGTAACGGATAGCTAATTTACAAGTATTTAGCATTTGTAATATTCTTGTCAATTTTAAAGCTTTTGTGAAGATTTCTGTAACAGTAAGGAATAATCTAATTCAATCATTTAAGGGGGGGGGGGGTAAAAGAAATAATATACCACCTAAATTGGTTTTAAAATTTATTAAATATTAACCTCCCCAATCCCCTTCCCAGAATTTGGAATTACAGAGTAAATAAACAATCTCACACACAATAAAATTATGAGTTTTATAAGTTCTAAGTTTATATGTACCCATATGAGTGAGGGAGGAGGAGAATTATAGAGATGCAATGCATCTAATAAAAAAATTTAAAAATAAACGCTTGGGACGGGTCTGCTTCTATTTGACCATTGACTTTTTTATTGAGCAAAATTAAAAGATTTCATATATTACCGTGTATTACCGTTTACAAAAACTTGTTTGGAAAATTTGAAAGTTTAATGCTTGTAGACTTTATTTTTTTTGTTTTACATAATCTTTATCAGAATCTGAGAATTCTATAACTTGCAAGTAAATTACATAGGTACATTCTGAAAAAAACCCGAGATTTTGAAATATTATGGTTTACAATATTCGGAATAATTATTGCAGCAATATATTAAAGGATTTAAAAATTTTGTTTTGCCAGACCGTAAAATGTTTTAAATTACAAAATTTGTAATATATGAAAAGCATCACTTTATGTTACATTTTTTATCCTGAAGAAAAAACTTCACAAAATATGTTTAAATTTTGCGAGTCATTGGTAGAATTTTTTTGCAGGTACTACCAATAAATCAATAAAAATTATAATTTTACCAAATACCTTATTTTTAGCATTCGGCCCATCGGGGTTTTAATCTTATAAGTTTTACTTTAATATCTGTCTATAATATGATGTAATAGATAACTATATAAACTAGAAATTCGTATTTTTTTAACTTAACTTCCTCTATTCTAAAGAAATACAGACCTATACTAATCATAGAGTAGCTGCGGCATAGACAATAAGAGATATAAGTTTTCCGGAATTGTAATGTAGGGAGTAGATTTGAAATCTGCATCAAATTTTAAGGATTTTTTATAAAATTCGTTTTTTGTATAATTCTTTATCTAAAAGCGGAAATACAAATTAAGTTAATTAATTTTGGCATCTGTGATTGGTAGATTTAAAAAATCTGCGCTCTGATTGGATGTCGTACATCATTCAACCAATTAGAGCGCAGGTAGTTTAAAATCCACCTATCCTATTGGTCAAAATTAATTAACTTAAAATGTATTTTCGCTTTTAGATAAAGAATTTTACAAAAAACGAATTTTATAAAAAATCCTTAAAATTTGATGCAGATTTCAAATCTACTCCCTACATTAAAATTCCGGAAAACTTATATCTCTTAATAGACAAGGTGCACTTCACACATATGGCCACTAAAATGGTTTCATAAATAACAATTTTTATATCAAATTAATGAAAATTTTACATTTTGTTAAGATTTAATACCTCTCAAAATATATGAAGCACTAGGATGTATGTTAGTCTATGTGTAATGTGTATACATATAGAAGCAGAAACTTACATCATTGGAATTTGTCTGCATGGTATAAAGTATTACTTTAGTCGTTAATTTTAACAGTTGAAGGATTAATGATTCTTAGGACGATTAGAAATAATGTTTAATATTAAATGAGTTTTTACTTTGACTATATCATTTTTTAAGCTTCGCTTTTTTTAAGTTGGCATCCTTGTTGATTTATATAAAAATTGTTTATTAAACTAGTCCTCAAAGTTTATGATAACGGTTTCTTATTCGCTGACTTAACAACTTTGGGGAATTTGTGAATCTTGATAAGTTGGATCATTAAGTTGAGTGTTCAAACGTTTCAACCACAAATTTTAATCTTCTGAAGGGGTAATTTTGTGTATCATCATTGGGGATGTACATTAATTTTTCGGCCAATGCCTTATCCCTTTAGATCCCTGATTTTGATTTCAATTGATCTATTAATTTTGTTCACCATTGAATAAACTTCTCTACTTTTCAATGTTTGAAATTTAGTCTAATTTTACGCTCATAACCTAAATATTAAATTTTAATTCAGATTTCATTTTTATGGCAATTACAAGCCATCAAATTGAACAGTATTTATTTTACAATGAAATATAATCGTTAAAGTAATTTAGGAGTAAGTGTAAGGATTTTTTCACCAATTTCTGTTTTCAAGACAAAAGTTAACAAATTACAACATGGTTGGACAGACGTTAGGATGTACAGTCAGACCCTAATTAAAGAGTAGCTAATTTAATGTGTAATATATACTTTTATTGCAATTTTATATTTTAACTAGTGTTTACAGAGAGAAGATACCCTTGCCAACTTTATGTATTATATTTATCGCAGATTCACTATAGTTAGGGTATGTCTATTGTCTGTATAAGAAATTTGGAGTACAATTTAAAGGCTTTAAACATTATAAACTATTTGTTTTGGCGCTAGTGTTAAGTGAGACTAACCACAAAGAAACACAGCCTAAATAATTGAAAATATTTCTGTCACTTAAACATCTCATTTTTATCAGTCAATTTTGTTGTAAAAAAGCTTTTTTGGTCTTCTTTCATAATTCAAAATTCACTATTTTTGCTATAAACGCTTTTGCAATTGATGCTGTGGACCATATTGTTCTTGTAAATTATTTGTTTAAACAGCCAACATAAAATAATTATAATTAAGTAAACAGTTCAATGATAGAAGAAATATAGTTGCGTGGGAACTTTTTTTTAACTTGGACTTTTTGCCAAGTAGGCTTATGAAATAATTAATGCTTCTTTTATTATGCTTTTAAATTAAAGTTATGGCATTTAGGTTTGGCATTTCCAGTTTTACTTAGTTCCCGTTCATATTATTGAAGAAATATAGTTTGTTTGAAATGGACGGAAATTTTTTCTTAAATGAAGAAAAAGACTATTTTGCTTCCAACTAAAATAAAAGTTTCTTAAAAGTTAAAACTCCGAATACTTTTTCATAAATTTACACTAATATAAATAAAAAGAATTACTTTGAGAAATAATGGAAGAAAAATTTTCATAAGATGAGATATTCCTATCTGGTCAGATTCTGGTCGTTTTATATTTTTGTCTGAATTAGATTATATTATTTTACTTTAATTTTTATTAATATATTTTTTTCTCTTTTCAGAATTACAAGATTTGTGTGTTGCTGTTGTTAATTGGAGCAGGCTGGAGCGAAGCCTCTCTATTCTCAGACCTCCTACAGCTGTCCGGTGTGTACAAAGAGGGAGACAGACGACCAAGCCCAAGTGTCTCCAACTCTGCAGCCTCTGTTTCACTATCAAATGAAAAGCTAGTGGATGAAGCAGAAGAGAAGGCAAGTGATGACAATGCTGTCGTATTTATTGATATTATATCAGACAGATCTGACTCTGTTGCTTCTAATATAGTTCCCTATCCATCACCCGAGGTACTGGGATTCCCACAAATAGAATCATTTGCCACCAATTTTCAAAAGAGCATTGAGTGGAGAAATAGAAAGAAGAGATCAGCTGATGCTAAAGCTGACGCAAAGGCTGAAGCTGATGCTAATGCAGATGCTAGTGCTGAAGCTGACGCAGATGCTGAAGCTGACGCTGAATCTAAAGCCGAGGCTGATGCAGACAGTAAAGCAGGAGCTTCACTGTTGCCAGGACATAATCCCCACCATATGATTCACCATGCACCTCAAGTTTTACCTCATCCTGGTCAATTACCACCAGCTCCAGGTGTTTCAGCTGCTCATCTACCATTATTCCCTCCTCTAGACCAGCCTCTGCATATTGATGAACATGGACACATCCACATGATGCCACAGTCTCACCTCCCACCCCCACCACCTCCCGCTCACCATGCTTCCCTCGGACTTCCTACTCCTGTACCTCATGGAGGCCATCATGTGACCATCTCTACTCCAACTCATCATGTCAGCCATGGTGTCCTTGATCATGGAACCCATCATGCTGTACATAAAGAGCATCACCAAGTGCACGGTCATGAGACACACGCTGCCCTACACCATCCTGTACACCATGCCCCTGTGCACCATCCAGCTCCTGTCCACCAACATGTGCCAGTTCACCATGAGCCTGTTGTTGTTGCGAAAGTTGTGAGTCACAAACCATCTGGCTATCCCAAGCCTGCTTATGGAGGATCCCTTGAAGAAATTTTCGGGGTTGGATCAAGATACCACGAACCTGAGCCAGCTTATCATGCTCCAGAGCCAGCCTACCACGCCCCAGAACCGGCTTATCATGCCCCAGAGCCTGCTTACCATGCCCCTGAACCAGCTTATCATGCCCCAGAACCGGCTTACCATGCCCCTGAGCCCGCCTATCATGCTCCAAGCAAACCTTACACCCCAGACTATAGCCATCCTACTGGTGACTATGTATCTCCATACGCTAAAATGAAAGGACATCCCTTTAGTCTTGAGCATGTATTCGGCATTGAGATGCCGCTGTACTACCAAAGCAAATACCCTCACATGTCTCACATGCTGCACCATCACGCGCAAGGCCATGATCCTGTGCCTGTGTATGTACCTAAGCCTGACTATGACCATCCAGTATCCGGCTACCCCAAGCCTAAGCATGGAGCCTCTCTGGAGGAAATATTTGGTGTTGCAACCAAGTATGGAGCTCCAAAGCCCGCCTACCACGCCCCTGAACCAGCTTATCATGCACCAGAACCTAAAAAGGAATACATTCTTCCAGAAGTGAAGCCTGCATATCATGCTCCTGAACCCGCCTATCATGCACCAGAGCCCGCCTACCACGCCCCAGAGCCAGCTTACCACGCCCCTGAGCCAGCTTACCATGCCCCTGAGCCAGCTTACCATGCACCAAAGCCAGCTTACCACGCACCAGAGCCAGCCTACCACGCCCCTGAGCCTGCTTATCATGCTCCAGAACCCGATTATCATTACATGATGTTAATGCAACCTCCTGTTAAGCACTACATTGCTCCAAAGAAGCCATCCTACAAGGCACCTAAATCTGGCTATGGCTATGAGGCTCCACATAAAGGTGGATCCCTTGAGGAGATATTTGGTCTCGGCCATCATGGACCATCCTACGCTGCACCAACCCCAGCCTATGCTCCTCCTGTCCCAGCATATCATGCCCCTAAACCATCCTACAGCCCACCCAAGCTAGACTATCTGGTCCCTAAGCCAGCCTATGAAGCACCTAAACCTGCCTACCACCCAGAGCCTGCATATGCTCCTCCCAAACCCTCCTATACGCCCAAGTCTGGTTATGGGTATGCTCCCCCTAACGATGGAGGCTCTCTGGAAGATGTTTTTGGAATAGTAAAGGCCCTGCCTGATAGACTATACGCTACTCCCCGACCTGACTACCATCCAACCACATACAAGCCTAAGATGCCAGACTATTTGCACAAAGGAGATCCCGGATATGTACTCCACTATTTACCATATGAGGATTACAAGCCCCACCATCCTGAGAGCATAGCCCACGGTCCCCCCGTGCCCCATGCTCCCGGGGCCGCCCATATACTTGTACCTGGAACCCATGTGCTGCCAGAGCTGAGAATGCCGCATCCGCCACACATCAAGTCTCTCCACCACGGGGCCAGGTCAAAACGTTCTCCTGTTCCAGGTAGGACAATGTTTTAATTTGTTTTCAATCCTTAAATATTTCAAAATAGCTTTTAGTTATAGCTTTAGTTTTTTAGTGTCCTACTAACACATGACCGTTTGTAAATATTAATCTAATTCATATTAAACCAATTTTTATCAATTAGAATCGTGACCAAAATGAGAAATTATTTTCCATCTGTATGATTGAATTATAGTGTATGACTTGCCAAGTATTTAGAAATACTTATGTTTTATTCCTCACCCCCACGACCAGCATGATGTTGATTGAATTATTGCACGTTTTACCACACCATTCTTTACTCACACTCCTTATCCACTTGCCTTGTATTTCCTATCCTAATATAATATCTCCTTATTGTGAATTTAAACCTGCCAAAAATAATGAAAGAAGATGCTCACCAAGAAATGTCACCTGCTCCTCCTTCTCCTTCTTTAATCCTCATCCTTATTCTCCTTATTCAAATATTCCTTTGAGAAAAAAATTTAGTTTTACAAATTCTATTAAAGCTTTTTATGCTGGGCGTTATATATTTAGCCATGGAAAAGGATGACCTGATTAAAGAGATTAAGCAGAGAGAGGAGGAGCTTGACAGAGAAAAATTGCTCCGTCAGATTCAACTGAAGGAGAATGAGTTGCAAAGGCTGTTGTCAGGTATTGATCAGAAGGAGTTTCTGGTGCCTGGCAACGGAATATGGAAGATCCAGTCTCAGAAGCTGGATGGCAAGTCTATCCCCAAGGCTGAGTGGATTGTTCCGCAGATGAGTCCTGATTTTAGGTATACAATCTCAGTTTGCGTATGGGTGGGGAGGGGGGGGGGAGTCTCCGTCCTTGCGGGGCTTTTCTTTTTTTTTACAGTTAGAGAAGCTCGGGTTCCTTTATAATGATGAAGGGATATTGCCTTTTTATTTAATTATCATTTAATAGCTTGCATGATTAATTTCATAGTAAATTAATTGTTTTCTTTCAAATTAAAATAAAATAATAAAATATTGTGAAATAATGAGAAATGTTAGCAGTAAGGTTGATACTGCACGAATGGAGCTATCCGGCCCCAAATCTGCACAAATTTCACTGACAACAGAAAATGATGTTGAGAATGTGGCCATCACAACAAATCCAACTCCTCAGGGACACACCAATATAAAATGATAATAATAATTTTAATTAGTAGGATTCTGCTAAAACAATTTATACTTTTTAAACATTTCTATCTATTTACAATAAGAAAAGGGAAATTTAATTAATATTTGACTAAAAAGTCATTTACACGATTTCTAACTTTAAAAAAATGATGAACACAACCAGACGAACACAGTAATAGTGTCTGACTGATTATGACGTAACAAAAAAAATTAGCCAATGAGAGGCCACTATAAATTTTACCATTGGTCAATAGCGGCCTCTCATTGGCTAATTTTTTTTTTGTTACTTCATAATCAGTCAGACACTATTACTGTGTTCCAACCAGACGTGTGCCTCTAGGGTAAAAAGGAAAGGCAAGGTTACCCATTTGCTTATGGGATAAAATTTTCTTCTTTTTCATTGATAACTGTGTAATGTTCCTATATTTAAACTTAAAAAAAAAAATTTTATTGTAAACTTAAACTTGATTATAACCCTCTTACATATTTTTTTTATAATAAAAAAAAAAACATTTACGCCAATCAACAGTTTGCAAATATTTCCCAAAAATGTGCTATAATATTTTTAAATTCTTTGAAAATTCAAAAATGATTATTAAGCTGGGTAATTTGAATTATTTGTTGGTTAAAATTATATTGTTTATTATTTTGTAAATGTTGAGGACTGGCAAACAAACAAAGATCTGAGAAAACTGATTCAAACTTTCTCTCTCACAGATTTTAGGTAATTGTATACATTTCAATCATTTCCTTACTATTAATGGTATTGAGCTATTTTCTGAGGGATATAGATTTGTATAATCAGGGCTCAGCAGCCGCGCTTTATTCGCCTGAAAGTCTTATGGAAATCAACAAATAACAATTGTAAAAATCAGCTGGCAGTCTAAACATGACCAACATATGGCAATCCCTTTTTTCAAAAAAAAATTATGCCATCCAAACGGGTTTAAATTTGAGGCCTAGTCGCAGCTGACGCGTGTGAATGCCGAGCCCTGTATATAGTAATATTCGGGGGGATTAGATATTAACATTCAAAAATAAAGCTAAACTTCCATCCAGCCCTTTTTCCCAATTTCTGAGGGAATTCAGTACTAGAGCGGCTATAGGCGAAGCCACTAGTGAATAATTTTCAACAAACAATATGGGAATTGTGAAAGGAAAAATGAGAAAATGCCTGTCAATAAAGCAACCTGATGTCAATGGATATCAATCGTTAATTTTGGTTTCTAATTACTAATTCTAATACTCATTTATTGGTCGATTCGTTAATCCAGTTCCAGGGGATGGGGTAAAGAAGGTGAAAAAGGATTTTATTAGAGTAGATAGAAATCTGGTGCAACATCCAAGTATTTATATATCTATTCTGAAAAGAAACCTAATATTTACAATGAAATAGTCAATTAATTTAATTTACTATAAAAATATCTGTATAGAGAGCCATCAACTGGAGTGTGGAACATTAGAAATGCCTTTACATCAGTGACAGTCACGCCAAATGGTGGTAATATTGACGGAAGTCTGACCACGCCCAAAAATTTGCTGACCAGCACGGCGAGGTCAAATATCTACCTGGCTGGACCAACAATGAATGATCTGCAAGAGCTTTTTGGTAAGAAATACATTTTTTTAGATGTGACACTTTAAAAGGAATTAAATTTCTAATCAAATTCAATTGTCACATATTAAACTAGCGGCTTCGCCCCAAGAGGTATAATTACATCTTTTATTACCTGGAGATCCCCGACTCCATTACTATTTTAAATAATTTTTAAAAAAGGCATGGAGATTTTTTTGTTTTTGGGGGGGTTGGGGGTGTCCCACCCCTCAAGAAAATAGTCTAAAACCACCACAGGACCAGTAGGTATATTCCCTGAAGAGTAGAATCCGATCGGTTCAGTGGTTACCGAAATCTTAAGGGACAGGCGGTCAAACATCATTCTACTTTGTATTATAGATATAGGCTTTAAGTATTTAAAGAGTATTAGTTATCTGATAATATGTTAGTTTCTGTCTTTTACACTAATCTTAGATATAAAAAACTCTTCATTTATCAAAAAACTGTTGTTATTACAGCATAATATTATAATTAACAACTCAATATAAAAAAGGATTTTATTTGAAAGGTTTTCCTTCTGATAAACTATCCCTCCCTGGAGTTATAAAGTTTCCACACATGTGTAGAAATCTTTATAAAAAATTAGTTTGAAATGACATTGTTCATGATTTATGGAGTCACATTTTATCGTGCAGTCTTAAATTTCTGATGTTAGCAGCCTCCTTGACAAAATATACAAGGATAATTAAGCACTATATTAGCGAAGAATAAAAATAAAGGACAAATAGACATGTGATGGAAGTACAAAAATTAAAGAGAGAATTCTTGCATTTTTGTGAATTTATGTGATTCTGGAGGGCTAACGTAGTATTTACTGCGACAGCTCCCCTGAAAACAGCTGAAATAGCCAAATATATTTTTCGAATTAATATAGTTATTGTCTAGACCTATTCCTGCGTACAATCTGACTATCTAACTATAGTTGTGTTGTAGAGTAGCTGTGGTAGCGAAAAGAAAAAATGTAATAAAATTGTAATTGTTCTAACCGATAAAATTTCAGAATTTCTCACCTCCAAGTAAAAATTTTAAATTGGTTTCTTGTGTTAGATAAAATATGAGAATCTTTTAATAAAAAGCAAATATTAGATACTTTATTATAGTTATTATAGAGGGTGCAACGCGATTGCCTAATTTTTTTTTTAGGGGGAAAATTTTCGTTAATTTAGTTTGCTATATCCGCTTTCATTTATTGGTCAGTTTGTTTATCCAGTAGGAGGGGAGGGTTCTAAAGGGGGGTAGTGCAGGGGGTAAGGGAGGGGACAATGGATCGAATATTCAATTTTTAGGAGTCTCAGACTTTGGGGACTGGCTTAAAGAGAATGTGCAAGAATTTAGCAGTTTCTGACTGAGTTTGGGGACTTGCGCATGAAATGCCGCTACTCGTTATGTATGTTTTGAATATTGCAGACGGGGAGAAGGGATAAGGGAAGTGGGGGCAAGGGAAATAAACACTCGTTGTGTTAGTTTGGAATGTAGCAGACGGGGAGAAGGGAGAAGGGAGGTGGGGGCAAGGAGCAAGGGAAATAAACGGAATAAAAAGGGGCAGTCATATTCTTGCTAGCAGCTGGCCGGGTCCAATTATCTTTTGATATAAAAATCACACCAAAAAACCTCAATATATTTCATCAAAAACAAGTTGTGATTTCACTTTACATGACGCTATGGAAATCTATTATTCAATTAACAATCCCTTTATAATTTCCTACAAATTTATTGGATTAAACTGGATTTTATGCCCTTTCTTTGATAACTCTTATATTAAATTATTTGCCCATTGTCCCCTCCCTTACTCCCTGGGGGTAGTGGATCGTTATTTTAGCCAATCACAAAATTCACTTTATTATAGAACACGATAATCTGGTGTAAGATCTAATTGATAATAAATCCATTTTAATATTTATCCTAGCTAGTTAACTTGCTTGTGACGATTACAAACTATAAACAGACAAACTTTATCACATCACTCACTTTCATTTTCTTCACATTAACGCACATATTTTTCAGGATTAAAGGGAAATATAAATGGTTGATATTGCATAAAAATACACTATTTAATTGACCCCATACTTTAATCTTTTCTTGAAGTCTTATTTGTTTTATTAATTTTTTAAAATTGAGGAAGTTTTTATTTTCTTTGGTTATCCATTCCCTCAATTCCCGCATTTTCTACATAAACTTTTTAAAAGCGAAGCTTTTCTATAATTAGGGTCAGTCCGTCCGTCCGAGATAGTTAGCTTTTATTCGTTAATTTAGGCATGTTAGAATTGTCCTATCGATTTCAAATTTTGCATGGTGATTCCTGTAGTAGTTAGGTCCGATTTAGAAAGCGGAGCAACTCTATAATCGTTACCAGAATGTCCGTACGTCCATTTTAAACACGTTGATTTTTTTTCTTTTCCAATAACATTTTTTTATATGATAAAAGTATCCGATTGATCTGATTTTTTGATTACTGATTCCTATTACAATAAGTTACAATATTATGAGCGAAGCATCTCTATAATCAAGTATTAATATGTCAGTATGTCCTTAGACAGAATTCTGCATTTAATAAGTTTTGTAACAAATTTACGTATAATTTTGTCAAACCTTATATTTTCATATTTTGTATAACTATTCAGTTCTGACATTCAACAATAGTTAATGTTCGTCTGTCATATCGTTTCAGAGCTTCGCTTTTATGGATGTTGTCATCCTTGTTTTATTTTAATTTCGGTAGGGTAAACGCTGAATAAAATTGGTTTTTGAATGTTGATTTGAAAAGAAGAAATACAAAAATAAACAATGTATTAAAAAATGTTTTAAATACACTGTTCCTGATAATTATGAAGTATAAATTATTAAATCTTCTGTTGTTTCGATTATGATCTAAAATGAGATATATAAATTACAAAATAGAACGATGTCTGTCCATATGTCTGACTGTCAGAATAAATCTTAAGATATCTTTGATTGCTAGACCAACTGGGGTCTGCTTTTTTCAAGATATTAGATTATTTTCTTGGGGGTAGCGAATCAACTGAAGGCTAGAGAGGAAGCAAAAAGAAATTTTCTATAGTTAGAGATAAATTATTTTATTTTTTAGATCGAGCTCGCAAGAGTGACCTTGACACGACACCAGAAGTGATCTGGCAGGTCAATCCTGATGGAAAAGTCACTAAGTCGTTTGAACAACTCAGGAATATTATCAAAGATTAAAAAAGCATTTTATATTATAGTTTACTGTGCTTTTCATTTTTTTTCTTCTAAAACAAAATAATGTTAGAGAAAAGGTTTAGTCTTTGATTAGTAGATGCTACAATAAAGTAAAATTATTCAATTGGGCATTAAAAGCTTCCCAGAAAGCCAAACAAATTAATGATATAAACTTACTTTGTATTGTATATTTCTAAATATAAATTTAGAAAATGGAAATAATCTTTTAAATTGATTTTGGCCACAATTAATTTTTACTCGGTTAAAAAATCTCTCTTTTCTTTAGACAATTGTAAAATATGTTTTACTCAGCTTCCCTATATTGCTAAAAAATTCATAAGCAAAAATTGGAACTTGCATTATTTCTAAATATGACATATACAAAAGCTAGTTGTACCAATAATTTTGTAAATATCTTGCATCATATATGAAATAAGCCTAAAAAGTAGAAAGTGAGAGGAATAAAATGGAAAGATGAAAAAGAAAACAAGAAACTGAGAATCAGAAAGTGCAATTCAAATAAGATAAAGTTATATTAGTTTTGTTTTTCTTACAATAAAAAGGTCATTTGGACGCAAAGCAGAGCTATCTTTTTAAAAGCGAAGCTTTTCTATAATTAGGGTCGGTCCGGCCGGCCGTCCGTCCGTCCGTACGTCCGTAACGGATAGCTTTTTTCGTTAATTTAGGCATGTTAGAATTTTCCTATCGATTTCAAATTTTGCATGGTGATTCCTTTATTAGTTTGGTACGATTTAGAAAGCGTAGCAACTCTATAATCATCACTAAAATGTCCGTACGTCTATTTTAAACATTTTGATTTTTTTACTTTTTTAACAACAAATTTTTATGTGATCTAATCATCCGATTTATCTGATTTTTGGTATATTGATTCCTGGGACAACAAAGTATAATATAATCAGCGAAGCAACTCTATAATCAAGTCCTAAAAATGTTAGTATGTCCATAAACATTATCCTGAATCAAGCAGTTTTTCAACAAATTTACTTACAATTTTGCTTTGACTCTTATACATTTATATTATGATTATTCAGTTCTGACACTGAATCAAGCAGTTTTTCAACAAATTTACTTACGATTTTGCTTTGACTCTTATACATTTATATTATGATTATTCAGTTCTGACACTGTACAAGTGTTAATGTCCGTTTGTCCTACCGTTTCAGTGCTTCGCTTTTATGGATGTTGTCATCCTTGTTTTCTTTCTTTTGTTGCATAAGCTAAAAATGAACTTGATTAGATAATTAAGTTACAAAATATATTATTAAAAGTTTTGTGGTGTAAAATTATATGAATTACATTTAATAAAACAAAAAATGTATCAATAATATAAATTCATTAAATAATGATTTGTCATGATTTGATTATAATTGTATTAATTTTACTTTGATGGTTACCGCTATGCAAAAGGGTGGAATCAACTTAATGCACAATTCATTGGCGTTCACATGGGGTGGGTTGAAAGTGGTTAATAACACCCCCTCCCTCTTTCTTCCCCTATAAAGAATGGTTTGAAATATTTAGAATGTCCAGCTTTTGCGGTTTAAATTTTTTTGGTAGGCAAAAATCTCACTTATTCGTTGGTAATTTTAAAAAATAAAGAAAAAAAGGGTGGGGGGGTACTATTATCAAGTGGTAATTGTTCGATGCCCTCTCTTGCCAAAATTTTATCCACGCCCCTGATAAACAAGTACATATAAAAATTTAAAATATAGAATGAAACAAACAATATAAAATATAAATAATACTATGTTTAATAACAAAGGAATGTGTGATTCATTTAGAATTGCTGAATAATAATCATGAAAGAATTTAATGACTCTGATTGATTTGATTTCTATGGAGACAATATTTGAGGGAATGATGATGCTGAAATGTTTTATTTTACAATACACACACCACATAAGTCTTTGTTTTTTTTAAATTCTGTGGTGCATTCCCTTAAAGTGCCTAGCAAGCACTAACCCTACCCCAAATATTGAAAAATTGAAAAATATGCACGGAATACCTTTTTCTTTTTTTAATGTGGAGAGCTGCGAAGCTTTAACCTTGCGAGGCCTTTACCTGCGGGGCTGCCAACCCAATATAACCTAAACTAACATGACCTATAGTAAAAACAAACACACGAAAAATTCATCCTATTTTATTATTTTTAATTTTTTCAATGTCATTGAAGTTTAGCTTAAAGTGAAGTGGTACAAATGGGGAAAGTAAACCCCTAATATAGAGATGGATAATCTCTCATTTTTATGACGTCACATGGCTGATTTTAAAGTCCCACTACCTTAAAGTTACATTATTTTAAAATATAGATAAAAATCTCAACTAATTTATTTTTACTTTGCTGCCACTCAATTTTTGATAATATTTGTTTGAACAGAATTGTTGATGTTAACAAAGAACGAGATGAAAGCACTGGACAATTAGAACGGCCAGAGTCCATACAGAACACCAGACTACAGTCCCTCCTTGAAAATGACGGCCTCACCATTGACACCCCACAAAATCCGTGGAATATTCGCGCCAGCTCTCCAAAGTTTCGTGATTCTCAATCAGGTCAGGATCAGGCACAAACAGGACAAAACTCCTCCCCTCAGATCAAGTTGACAGACCTGCAGAAACTGATTGAATCCAGCCTGGAGGCCAGGCCAGCCAGACCTGACATGCCATGGAATATCCGAGAAAGTTCACTACGATTTGGCACTACCACGCCGGCACCCACGACTTTACAACAGAAAACACAACAGTTGCAGCTAACAGATCTACAGGCACTGTTTCAAAATGATATTTCAGCAAGACCACTGGTGCCAGAAAATATCTGGGATATCCGCAACAACAGCTCCACTAGATTTGCCCCAAAAGAGGAATCCGTTAATATCAAGTTAACAGATTTACAGGAACTATTTGAATCAAGTCCAGAGCTGAGGCCCGTGGCCCCAACAAACACATGGAAATTCAGACCGGACACCGGCGAAGTTGAGATGAAACTTTCTGACCTCCAAAAGCTGTTCGAGGCCGGCAATGGGCTTGATGTTGAGGTGCCGGAAACAAAGTGGGATATCCGCGAAGCGGCCAAAAAGTTCCGCGAGGAAGCCGAGCTTCGACAAGAGGCAGACAGGGAAGGAAATGTTCATTTAGTTTTAAAATAGATTAGTTTATTTTTTTAATGTAACATATTTTATATGGAAGAATTGTTAATTGTTGTAGCCAAGATCAGTTTATGCCCGGGGCTGCTTTGGTTTGAAACAAACACTGCTGCACGCTTATTATAATTTTAATGTTATCAAGAAAAAAATTGCATTATTATTTAAAACCCAATTTTATTAAGTTCAAAATTATTTTATAAAACCGCACAGTTAAATAGTTAAAGATTTACATACTTACAATATAGGATTAAAAAAACATATTAACCATACATAACTTTAAAGCTTTAAAGAATAATTACAATGGTTTATAATAAATTTACACATACCATATCTGAACTATATTTCTAAATGCACATTGATATAAACAGGGAAGAGATAGTTTCCATAAAAACCACAGAACTCCAACAGCTTCTGGAAGCCAGCGGTGACGCAAATATTGAAATGCCAGCTGATGCTTTGCACATCAGTGACAACACTGTTCACATGAAAGCATCAGATCTTAAGAAGTTATTTGAACAGAGTTTTAACAATATCGGAGCAGTGCCACAAACTCCGTGGAACATTCATGACAGCGCAGCAAAATACAGGGATAGTTTGAAACAAAAAGAACTACAAAATTTGTTTTCATCAAATGGATTTTCTGCGCCCACAGTGCCAGAAAACCCGTGGAAAATTACAAAACAGTCAGCCCTTCAGCAACAAAAAATGAATGATCTAAAAGAGCTTCTGACGCGGACAAGATTCAACGACAAGGTGCCGGAAAATAAATGGAACATCCGCGGCTCCTCCCTGCGGTTTGGAAAGCCCGAAGCAGCCGACGAAGCTGACGAGTTGACCGCTCCTATCGTGAAGACTCCGCTGTCAGAGGTTGTTGCGGGCAGTGCGCATCTCACAAGAGAACAGCAGACATATCTGCAGCAAATATTGGAAAATCATGGACTTATGCCACATTTACAAACACCAGATGAAAAGGACAAGTGGAATATCAGAGAAAGCGGAGAAAAATTTAGGAAAATTAAAATGCAGAAAATCCGGGTGCAATTAATAAAGAGAATATCCTATCCCTAACTACAAATCTAGCTAAATTACAAAAAAAAGTAGCTTAATAAATTTTAATTCAAATGCCAAGTCATAAAAAAGTAAATTTACTAAAATCATATTAAATTGAAGTTTACCTTCTGTATTGATAACGTCGTATTATCCAATATTATGAAATAATTACACAATTCTTAAGGTTACTTAATTAAATATTTGATTTTCTTATAAAACAATAATTATTGATATTGATAAAAATTTGTATATATGCACAATATGGTTGAACTCAGGGATACTGGAAGAAGGACAAATGACGTTAAAAAATTCATCCCCTCAATTTTTAAATATGAAATTCTTAGCATGTAAATAATGGTGTCCCATTGGTTGTTTATTAATCTAACCGCCATTGTAATTTCTTTCCCTGAGCTGAAGGATATTATGGTGGTTATGTAAATAAAATATTATTTCAAGATTTGCAAAACAAATTTCAATGTATTTTTGTTGCAAAATTAATCATATTTATAAAATTACTTTGGTTTCAATAACTTCATAATTTGTTAATATAAGTAACAAGTGGCTTCCCCCGTAACTTCTAGAATCTCTTTAAATGGGTATATTTGGGGTATTGCATTATAATAACCTGAAACTACCTCTTGAATTACACATGTATTGATTGTATCCATGAAATTTAAATAGTTTTAAAAAGATCTTTACTTCTATTTGATATATTAGCGGCTACGCCCCCAGAGACTTCTAGGGGCATGTAAGGAAAGGGAGGCGGGAGACAACCCTCTGTAATGTATGGTTAAAAAAAAAGTGAAATACAGTAAATTAGGGGGGGGGGGGGGAGGTTACAGGTGGTATTTTCCTGGTAAGATTTCTCTTGGAATGATAGAGGTATATTCTTGCTTAATTAACCCTATTTATTCTTAAAAGCCTTAAAATTAATCCCAAACATTATATGATTTAAAACCTAGAAGATCTATCCCAACGACTGAGTACAATTCAATATTTGAAATAGGACAATATTTTCAAATCTTTCTTCAAAATTTCCAATATTTACGTTACAGAAATATTTGGTTTTCATTAAATTTTTATATATCTACCAGACTTTGTCTTTTAAACTTTAGTTTTGTTTAATCAAAAGTTTTATATGAAGACATACTACAAAGCTTATAAAGCTTATGTTTTATTGTTAATAAATATGGCATTATAGTGAGGACTATAAAAGTGTTTTATGTATCACAGAGCGAAAATAATGATTAATCCAGGAGTCTAAGGTTCACACTCTAGGAACTATGGCCATCCAAAACTGATCTCTATACGGTTTTTTAACGAATAAGGTCAATTACCTTATGATTTTTTAAAATTCTACACTATGATACTTTTTATCAGTCTGTCCGACTGTCATGCTACACTAGAATATTTGATTTAATTTTATATTTATATGCTTATTTAACTATCAACAGAAAAAATGTTTTAAAAAGATTTTAAATGTCGCCTTTTAATTTGCTTCCCTTTTTATAAATATTGCTTTAAAAATGCAATTAAAATTTCCTATTTAATAATTAGATATTAATCATTACAGCATATAATAATGTTAAATACCTAGTTACCATAAATCTTGCAATTAATGGCAATTTTATTATCTTTCTTTCACCATGGCATAGTCAATAAAGAAACAAACACACACACACACACACGTACACACATTTATATTTATTGTTGTTCTGTTTCTTCCTATATTGGTGTTGAATTATACAACTAAATAGTTTTTAGCTTACTAGCGGCTTCGCCCCGAGCCTCTAGGGGCTTTGCCCCAAGAGGTGATAAAAAAAAGATTATGGCGAAAATCGAAAGGACCTTGGAAATCTCCTTCAAAAAAAAAAAAAAAAAAAAAAATGGGGGGGGGTTTGGTTTTTGGGGGGTTGGGGAAGTCCCACCCCCCAAGAAAATAGCTTAAAACCACCACAGGACCAATAGGTAGATACCCTGAAGAGTAGAATCCGATCGGTTCAGTGGTTACCGAGATCTTAAGGGACAGACAGACAGACAGACATCGTTCTACTTTGTATTATAGATTAAAATCTGTCTTATTCTAGTGCATAATTTAATGAATATCTTGTTATTTTTACAAGTAATAAAACCCATTGTGCGTTTTTTGCAAACCAATAGCAAACATATACTTTGGTGTTTTCCCTCAAAGTGTTTACCAAGCGCAGAACATCCCAACCCCCTTATTTCTAAACTAAATTAAAAATAGGGGAAGTAGTTATTTTCTTTATTTCTAACCCCTGTGGGGGACCTATCCCTGCAGCCCCTACCCTGTACCCAATAATCTTCACCCGCTATTTTCAAGTTTTAAAAAATGATTAGAGTAGGGTTCTTTGCTTTACAAGACACTTTGAAGGAAACCACCGATTATTTTTAATGTTTTATTGTATCCTTTCTTGATAACAATTACAACATAATAAAACATTTAAACTTTTAAACAAATTAATGACCATAATCATGTTTTATATGTCCAAACTTTTATTTCCCTTACTTTCTTTGCTGTGTTATCCCCATACCGTTTCCTAGTTGCATGTTGTTGAGAGAGGATAATTCCCACAATATGACACTCAATGAAAGCGACAACACCACAGTAATGCACGTACGCGAGTTTCAACAAAGCACGTTTAAATAGACAAACTGTTATAAATATATTTATATATATATTTTGTGGCTGTGTATTTGCAGTTTATGATTTTTTTTTGCTTTTGAAAATATGCAAATCAACTAAAAGCTTTTTATTTCACCTACAGAGCATTCCAACAGTGCACAATTTTCACGCTTTTAATTTTATACGTAAATAATTAAATTTTTTTATTGGATAGATTTAATTACAAAATTTAATTTGAAATTGAATAAGCTTGCGCTGGATTTTGCATTTTAATGCACGCTTCATGCAGAGAATGGATGCGCAATAGAAATAAGAGCAAGTTAGAAAAACTAGTTTTTACAGAGGACGGGGCTGCTGTCGTTGCTGATGAAGGAGCCAGTGGTGACGTCACAGAGTTACCTGGCCTAGAAATTCTTGAAGTGTCAACCTACAGGCCGGAGTTTGACCTCCAGCAGCTGTCTGGCCTTCAGGGACTTACAGACTCTCTTGAGGATATTGATGGAGTGACGGAGAGGCCGGGTAGTGGTCTCCTGGAGACTGACCTCCAGAAGTTGTTGGCTGAACTGTCCAGGGATAGATTTAAGGCGCCAGCAAATCCGTGGGACATCAGGACCGCGGCTGAGATGTTCAGGAACAGACACAATAATGAGAAAAACAAAGTTAATGTTAAAAAGGTCAGTTGTTATCTTTTTCTTTAATCAAAATATGGAAAATAAAGTCAAACTCATGAAAATGGGATATTAATTTGTAATGTAAGTTAAAAGAAAGAATTGTAAAATACATTTAATGTTTAGTCTATAATTTATCAAGAATATTCATATTACCTTGAGCAATTTTTTAGTTGATGAAAGATCTGGAAATGGAAGATGTAAAAATGTTAATTGGACCTCCTGGACCTCCAGGTCCACCAGGACCCAGAGGACCTCAAGGACCTGTTGGACCACGTGGTCCCCCTGGTCCTTCATCTACAGCCTTTATGGACATATTTGACGAGGCCGAGAGAGACAGAGACGCTGGCTTGTTAGGAAGAGATAATATTGAGAATATTCCCCCGCAGGAACATTTGTTCACTATGCCTCATAGGAATCCAGATTCTTTGTTATTTGACCTAGCTCCTCCTACTGTAGACCCACTCTTCAGACTGGATACAACTGGAACCAGGTATGTTTTCATTTCAGGAACTAGAAAACTTAGAAAAGAAGGGGACATTTTACTGTAAATTCCACTAGCCCTAAAAGAATTACAAACACGGCACTCTCATTCGTTAGCTTAAAACTTTAAAGGTTTTTTTATTGTTGATTAATTGGTACAAACTAACAATGTAATTGATTTTTTGTTGACTTAATAAAATTCAACCATTTTTTTAAAACTGTATGTTTTACTTTTGTTTACTTTGTTTACTTTCTTGTAGTTGTATGGAAGCTTATTTTCTCATTTATTTTTGTTTTTTAGCTTGTTTTTGCTGATCTTTGTATGACACGTCAATGAAGGAAGTAGCAAACATAAATTTTTCATACAGTTTTATATTTTAAATTTGTTTTGTTCAGATTTAGTGTTCCTGAGGTACCTCGGCGGCGGCCCGTAGATCCTGCGCTCCTGGAACCTCCGGCCAGACAAATAATGGCCACCAGGACAAAAACTGACAAAATGCCGAAGAGAATCAACCATCTCCGTTTCAAAGACATGAGTGACAAAGAAATTGTGCAAACTATAATGGGAGACGAGGAGATGATGCGACAGCTAAAGAATTCTGACATGCCTCATATTATCATAATGCCACGTGAGAGGGATGAGATGAACGGACCGCTGGTGACACTCAATATTGGAGGTGGTAAGGAGGGTGCTGCTAACACCGAGGATGAAGGATCTATGCGTGAGACCAGTGCTAAGCTGTTGCTGCAGGCCCAGAAGGATGAGAGGATGCATAACATTATGATGCAACAATTAGCTAGGTAATTCAATTCATACACAAGAAATAAAATCGATTATTAATTGTACATTACCTGAGTTTAATATTTTGATGGGGGGAGGGGGGGGGGGGAGGGACTAACCCTTTGCCAGAAAACCTTCTCTTTGTAAAAAAAATATTAAGCTTTTTAGAGTGAAGGCCTTAACTCTTGAAACTAAGCCCCAAGAGGTAATGGGCGAAGTCACAAGTATTACATATAACCAAGCTCATAATTTGGTTGAGATGCATTCTACTTTGTTTATTTTGAATTTTAGATCTGAAGAACAAGAAAATAAAATAGAGAGATTAGAGATGCAAGTTGAGGCACAAGGAGTTCTCCTAAAAGAAATTGGTGAGGGTTTATGTTTAGTCATTAGTAGCAAAGCTACTCTACAGGTCATCCCAGTCGGTCGTAAGGTTGTTATTGCTTTGTTACTTATTAACATAATCGCCATGTTAATATTAGTTTCTTCTTAGTTTTTTGTAACTGTAATATTTTGTGTTTTCTTATATTCTACCGCTGTTAAATAAAAAGTGTTATGTAGCCTATTCAATATTCATAAAAATCTAACTGACTTATCAACGTACGCGTCGTAGGTCAACCTGTTTGTACAAAAATAATTAGTATGCAATATGAGATAGTTATTCTAAAACTGAATTGATCATAAAAATTCAAAAACATAAATCGAATAAAATCTTTTAACAAATAAAGGAAAATTTTGTGAAAATGTTTTGTGTGTATGTGTGTGTGTGCGTCTATTTGCAAATAAGAAAGGAAATAGATGTAACTTCCCACTTTGTGTGAATTGAGAATATTTTAAATATACATATATTATATTAGGACAGTGGCGTGCACCGGGTTGTGCAAGGAGGGTGCGCGAAGCGCATCCGAAAATTTTGACATTCCCTTAAATCAAAGTCAAGGGGTGTGAGCTTTAGGGAGAGTTTCACAGACTATAAGAGGGGTGTTATTTGATAGTCAGCGGGGTGTAGGGGGGTGTGAGTATTAGGATGTTTTCGTGTTCAATTTTGAAAAAAGTCTTAAAAAGATAAATGTCAAATCTTTTTTGAAATAAATTAATAAATATGTTAACCCCCTTTTGGGTGTAAGTTGGTAAAACCCTGGAGACGTTTATCCACCTCCTTAATTTTGTTAAGGGGACGTTGACAACTCCCCTTCTGCATGCATATAATACAGTTAGGGAGTTGAATCCATTTTTATAGAAGCAGAAATATAATCTATGATTATGGTTTGGACCCTCTAAAACTGTAATCTACCTTTCCACTTTCCCCTCTCTTGGTGAAGATATCTTCAACGCCGATACGATTTTTGAAATGTAAGATTCTACTTTCCCTTCTCTTGGTGAAGATATCTTCAACGCCGATACGATTTTTGAAATGTAAGATTCCACTTTCCCCTCTCTTGGTGAAGATATCTTCAACGCCGATACGATTTTTGAAATTTAAGATTTGAAATTTAAGATTATATTTCAAAAATCGTATTGGCGTTGAAGATATCTTCACCAAGAGAGGGGAAAGTGGAAGGGTAGATTACAGTTTTAGAGGGTCCAAACCATAATCATAGATTATATTTCTGCTTCTATAAAAATGGATTCAACTCCCTAACTGTAATAAGGATAAAATATTATGGCACAATTTTTTTCTATAATTCAAAAATCTATAGTAAAGGGGTGATTTATTTATTTAAATTCATTAAATAAGACCAATCAAGTCTGATATTAAATTGAGGAAATAAAGCATTATGTAAAATGTTAAATGACAGTTTAAATATTAATAAAAGTAAAGGTTAATAAGAAACAATAATGATGCTAAGAAATCATTACAAAAAAATTTAATTTACATCATACATAAATTACAAAAGAAGTATATTATATTCTAAATATCACACAACAAAAAATTTTGCTTGGAACACAAAAAGCTGAAGGAAAACTTTATTTGAATAGAAGGAAAATATTTTAATATATGATATGGTTGAAAGTGATATCTGATTAATTCTGCTTTACATTATAACATGCGCAGCTTCTCTATAGCCTTCCTTTTTTTAATGAAAGTCTAACTTACGTATGGTTTTAAAGACCTTTGATTTTTTATCAATAAATATTGTATGATCATTTACTAAATTTAATATTGTTATCCGTTTATCCATCTCACTTTTGTGTGTCCCCTTGAAACCTTTTTTTATTATAGCTTTTTGAAGAAAAAGCAAAGAGTTATATCTTTTCTTTCATTAGAATTTTTTCTTATCCTTTCATTATGGCATTTGTATAGCCCCTCTTGAGGGTCTTCAAGACAGTGGTCTCCAAAAAGTTTGTCTGTTTGTAAAACTTTTATTCTGTTTGTCTGCCTGTGTCACGAAAGATCTCACAAACTTGCTCTTCTTAAAATAAAGCTTCTTGTTGAGTTTCGGGGAGGGTTACCTCCATCATTTCAAGAGAGAAAAAAACATATCCCCTAAAATTTTTTTTATAATTTCTTTAAGCTGCAGTTCTGTGGACTTGTTTTGTTTTATTATATAATATATACATTTATATGAGTATATGATATAATATATGTATATAAAGTTTCTTTTCTCACTGCATTCACTTAGTTCTATTACAATTTCATACTTTGACAAGTAGTTTTTTTTAAGCGAAAATTTCTATAATTTTGTAAAATTGTCCTATCCATTTTAAACTTGCTTGATGGTTCCCTGTAACAGTTAGATATGATTCAGGAAGTGTAGCAGAAAATCCATATGTCCAATTTAAATATGCTGATAACTTTTTTGATAAGACAAAACATTTTTTGCATGATAAAATAATCTAATTCATCTGATATATGGAATGAGGATTCCTAGGACAAAAATGTACAATTTGCAATAAATGTATGCATAGGCGTCCAAGGGGGGGGGTAATGGGCCATTTGGCACCCCCAAACGATTTTGGGGGTGCCGTAGGCACCCCCAAAATTTTTTGAATAATACCCCCCCCAAAAAAAAATTACCCCTACCTTGGGGGTGCCGTAGGCACCCCCAACGATTTTGGGGGGGTATTTACCCCCGCAAACGATTTTGGGGGGGGTAATTACCCCCCCCAAAATAAATGTTCTTTAAAAAAAATTTTTTGGGGGGGGTATTTACCCCCCCCAAATTGAATGTTCTTAAAAAAAAATTTTACTGAAAATTTTTTTTTGGGGGGGGGATCTATGATGTAATTGTAAAGCACTGAAGATTCCATAAAATAGATACCTAACTAAATTAAATATTTCATTAAATAATGAAAAAGAATTTCTATAGGCGATTTCTTTTGGGAGGATGTCAGGGTGTCTCAAAACTAGTTATAAAACTTACCAGGACCTATAAGACGCTTCACTTTAAAGTATAATCATATTGGTTCATTGGTTAGTGAATTAATTATTGTATTTTTATGTTCTAAAGAATGAGATACTACTATATATTTGAATAGTAGTGGCGCCCTTAGCATCTAAGAACTCGTATTTTCTAAAGGGTAAAAAGGGAGGAGAAAAATAGCCTAAAACCACTCAAAGGATTGACCTATAATAGTGTGGAACCATCATGGGATCTATGTGAAGCTTTCCTAAAAAGGAGAACTCAGTATTAAAAGTAATGAAATCTGAAGCTATAGTCAAATAAACCTTACTTACTACTTTATGTTATAGGATAGTACTTATTAACTTAATAGATTAGGTAGGTGCTTTTTTTACATAATTAAATTACCCCCCCCAAAAATTTTACCCCCGGGGTAAATTAGTTTGGGGGGGGTAATTACCCCCCCCAACAGATTTGGGGGGAGTATTTACCCCCCCCAACAGACTTTAGAGGGGGTAATTACCCCCCCCAATCAAATTTTACCCCCGGGGTAAAAATTTTGGGGGGGGTAAAAAAAAATTTCGGCGCGCTTCGCGCGCCATTTTACCCCCCCCAAACACGAATTACCCCCCCCCTAAAAATTTTTACCCCCCCCCAAAAAAAAAGCTTGGACGCCCCTGAATGTATGCACAATTTTGTTCCGAATAATCACGCATTATATTTCATTCCGAGGAGAACCATTTATATTATGATACGGTAAAATTTTTCAAATATTGATGGGAACCGGTTTTTATCCAGTAGAAAACAATCGGATTCAGAACCACATTGAAAATAAGGAACCATTTAGAATTACACTATATCTTAGTTTTATTTAAATGTGTCTATTTGAATTTTTACTGCATAGAGGCAGAATTTTCATTTCTTTTAAATAAAAAAAGCCCTATGATCGGATGAACAAATAAAATTTTAGCTGTATTAAGGTCCTAATCAACAAACAGATAACAAGTATGTTATTTATAGTAAATTTAGATATTCAAATAAGAGAAGAAAAATATACTTATAAGCAACTATTCAGTAAAATATTATTATTAATAATAAAGCTGAAAAAAATACAATAATAAGTTGTTTTCAAAATATATTTTTTTGTACAAAAATAGTAAACTTTTTCATTCTAGATAAAAGATTGATGTCGCCTAGCCGTAGCGAAAACCTGATGACCATCACCCGGATCCAGGAGCTGGAGGCCGCCAGCAGGAGACAGCGCAGAATCCTGGAGGATATTCAGGAGGCTCTGAATGACATGAATATCAACACAGCCAATACTTCATCAAGACTAAATGTTCTAGAAGCAATTGCCAAACGCCAAAGAGAGGTATTTTTTTAGTTATGAAGGGTGATTCTTGGACGAACTGGCTGGGTTCAGCAAGTAGCAAATTTTTGTTATTTGTGCCTCTACGAAATTAGCCTGCTCAGCGGAAAATTGCCTACATTGAATAATCAAGATATCGCACACGACAGGACTGATCTTTCAAAATTTCAGTGACAAAGCTTTATAGTTATAATAATGACAATAAAATAACTTTCCTAATAAATAATACTTAAAATGGGATAATATAAGACAAAAAATCAGCTATCCTCTCGTCGAAAGACCTAAAAGTAAAGGGGCGAAGCAAAAAGTAGAATATATTTCTGAATAAATCATATGAAAATCTTCCTAATTACGGTTCGAGGCAAAACGATGCAATCTGATTAAATTTAAAAAGATATATTGCATTACTTTTTATTTAAATGCATTAAATATTATAAAAAGATCATTTGAAGCCATTCTACTCTTCAATATTGTAAATATATATATGTATGTTTGTCTATCTGAAACTGATTGTATAAGGTTATAGATGAAAAGGGACACTACTTATCTAGATTTTATATATGTAAGATTTTTTCATAATTATGAATAATCTAAATTGTGTTAGAAGAGAGAAAAATTACGTTAAATTAATTTATATTCATTTTAACCCAGGAATAATGTATAACCAACAAGCAAAACAAATCTAAAATAATATTTGGGGGGCAAATGGAGAGGTCGTCAATTTTACGATGTGTTGCCCCCCAACGACAGCTGAAAAATACGTATAGGTTTCGTGATTTTCTTCCGAATTAATTTCGTTATTGGTATGAGCTGATTTTAACCCCCGAAATAATAGAAATGTACCAAAGGCAAATTTTCACTAAGAATATATCCTATTCCTTTTTACAAGAATTTATGTACAGAATGACAGCGATTGGTCATCCATAAATAGATATCATAATGATATAATAAAGTGAACAGTTATCATTGAATTGCATGATATTTAACTTTATGGCAATCAATTTTATGACTTGGGTTTTTTATTATTTTATTAAAGTATCATTTAACCAAAATATTGATCGTAATGGCTGTGTAACCAGATACTTAAGTCAATCAGATTTATTGTGTGGATAAAAATATTACTTGTGGCTTCCTCAATAGACTCAATGGGTGTCAAAGGTTTTTCCACCAACTTAGACTTTAAATAAGGGGCAGTGCACAATTATTTTTAGGAGGGTTATAACTTTTGGTTTAAATCCCATCATCAATTTACAAAAATATGTTTAAAACCAATAAGAATATTACTTTTAGAAAATAATTGGTTCAGTGATTTGCGAAATCAGATAGCTACATAAAATTATGAAGACATCATATTATTTTCACAAAAGCTTCCACAGTGCTTTTTAGATGGCGATAGAGTTATCCCCCACAATAATTTACTAGGCAGGGGGGGGGGGGAGGGGGTAAATGAAGTTCCCACCTCAAAAATAACTTAGATTTATTGCTACTTTTTATAGTCAATTCTATTTGCATTTGACAGAAAACTTATAATTAGTATATAGTTTCAAAATGTACAACAGGGGTTCCATGGATATCGACAGGTTGGAGTATTAGAAACCAAACCTTATAATGTGAATAATCCTCCAACAAATATTAAATCCCATAACCGAGTACTAGGCGTGTCTCAAAAGTATTTTGTATGTAAATTCAAGGATTTTAAGAAATCATATCCGCATTTTACATCACCGTTCTCAATCTCGAATCCTCGATACCGTAAGTTTTGCTTAGGTAGGCCAAATAAAAGTCTTTTTATTTTTAAAATTTAAATAAGTAACCATTTTAATGCATTGATATTTTGATTATACTATACACAGCAGTCGCGCATAAGCCTCAAATTTGACCCTCTTGTGTGCAAAAAAAAAGAGTCTTGAAAAGAAGGATTGTCTGTTTAGGAACAGATTCAGACTATCTATCTTAAGAACTATGAATTTAAGTCTTTGTACTAATAAAAGCAGAAATCAGTGGGAAGATATTCAACAAAAAAGAATCATTGATCTCTGGCCGTGGAAATAGTTTAATAGTGAATTGGCCGCGCAAAAGATGATAATTCACAATGATAAATATAATTAATAATGCAATTCACATTATGAGATCTTGCTGGACATACATCCAGTTCTATCTATAGTACAAAGCAGAACGATTTCTGACAATAAAGCTCAACTTTTTAGTGAATATACTTGAGGACGAAGGAACTGAAAATAGTAAAACATAATATCAATATTTCATTTCAATAATAGGTTACAAATTTATTTGATTTTAAAAAAGTAAATTTTAAAAGAAAACAAGTAAAAGTGTCGAACTATGACGTCAGAAAAAATTAACAATTAACCAATGGGAGGCCGCTATATATTTTACCACAGTGAATACTGGCTTCTTATTGGTTAATTGTTAATTTTTTCTGACGTCATAGTTCGACACTTTAAAATATTACAGACAAAGGAACAGCTCTCCTAACTTTATATTAATCTACTTGGCCTAACAAAGCAAAAGTAATTGGATTGGAATAGAGGCAAGGATATTACACTTGAAAAAAAAATATTTTGCCCCTTTCCTTAATTAGTTAACCAAAGTAAAACTTATTTTGTCTTCAATGTTTTGATACTAAAAAATACTTTGACAGAAGAATTTTGACCAGAATTTTTTTTTCTCCGTTGTAATATATCTTTTACCTTAATGATAATAATATGTAATTTATTATTCAGATTATTTTGCTGGCAACTACTTATGTCCGGAGGTTAATAATTTGGTCTGATAATTTTCTACGATTATTTTTCTCATATTAAGGCTCGGCAGCCGCTGATTTAAAGTGCAGCTGCAAATAATCTGCGAAGATTTGTTAGTTAAGATATGGAAGATTTTATCTTGATTTATATTAGTTAATGTAATCTCAACTCCGACGTTTGTCATTCCTGTGTTTGTTCTAGGACCCTTCAAATAAAAAAAGCTGGGCTGCATTTAACCTTCCCAGTGCTATGAAGCCCCTTAGTATTACAAAGTTTCTTTTAAATAATCGTTAGCTCCTTGAAAAGTAATTAAATTGTAAACAAACATTTTTAAACAAATTTGAAAAACAACAAAAAATACAAAACGCATACATATGTGAGATAAAACAATTATAAACAATTATGTCGAGTAACATTACGTTTGGAAGCTTGAGTGGAGTCCGGTTTACTAAAGCGTCTAGTTTGTTCTTTTTCAGTTTGTAAGAATAAGTTGCCATTCGCTATAATAAGATTTTATGTCCTCTACATGTTTCCATTTCCATGCGATTTTCTATATTTTTCTTTTTATATTATCTATACTAGCAAAAGATTCTAATTTTACTGATATAGAAATGAATACGAATGTTATATATTTGTAATATAAAAAGGTTATTATTCTTTATGTTTTAATTAAAAGAATTCAGTTTGATGGATTTTTTTTTATAAAAAGGTTTTTTTTCATACAAATCCTCGTCTCAAATACACAAAAATCCACTTAAATTGTTTACTGAACATTAGCCTAAATTTTTATTACAATTCGCGGTCAGGATCAACTATAGCCCGCGGTTTTAAGGCTAAGTGGCATAACTAAATTGTAGACATTGTAATAATGCATTCCAGAAAAAAATCACATATTTCGTTGTTTTTGTTTAACTTTAAATTATCTAGATTATTTATAGCATTCAAAGAAATATAGGATCATGGAAAGAAAACAAAGTCATTCCTAATTAGGACAGAAGTCACTGGAAATTGGTCTAAGGAAGGCTACTTATGTCCTTCATCTAACAAAATCTAACTTAAGGGAGGTGACTTATGTCCTTTGTCGGACAAATTCTTACATAAGGAAGGCTGCTTATGCCCTTCAAGTTGCAAAACTTAGCTTTTCTGTCCTTCACATAGCAAAACCTCACAAAACATAGCATTTCTGTCATTCACATAGCAAATTCTTGCAAAACATAGCATTTATGTCCTTCACATAGCAAATTCTTGCAAAACATAGCATTTATGTCCTTCACATAGCAAATTCTTGCAAAACATAGCAAATTCTTGCAAAACATAGCATTTATGTCCTTCACATAGCATTTCTGTCCTTCACATAGCAAATTCTTGCAAAACATAGCAAATTCTTGAAAAACTTAGCATTTCTGTCCTTAACATAGCATTTTGGTCCTTCACATAGCAAATTCTCACAAAACATAGGTTTTTCTGACCTTTTTCTACCAGGAGATCAGAACTAAATCAGAACACACATAACAAGAGTTTTTACATAATACATTAAGATTAACTCTGCATAAATTATAATAATTCATTATTATTACCCCTCCCCCCCCCCTATTTTAAATTTACCCCTGCATAAATTATGATAATTTATGCTGAGTTAAATGTACTGTTTGAACTTCTATCTAACAGGATATGAGAACTTAATCAGAACACACATAACAAGAGTGTTTACATAGTACATCCATCATATGACATGGGAGGTTGTGACACAAAAGAGGCCAGCTATGGTGCCATGTAGGAAAAGTGGCATTGCATTCTAGGGCCTAAAAGGCGTCATAGCTGGCCCCTTTTCAGTCCATCATATGACATGGAAAGGAGGTTGAGGAGCATTTTATGCAGTCTAAATTCCCAAGAATGCAATGCCACTTTTCCTACATGGCACCACCTCCCATGTTATATGATGGACACAAAAGAGGCCAGTTATGACGCCTTTTAGGAAAAGTGGCATAGCATAGTGGAATTTAGGCTGCATAAAATGCTCCTCAACCTCCTTCCCAAGTCATATGATGGACTGAAAAGGGGCCAATTGAATAATTGTTAATCTGAATGTACTATGTAAACACTCTTGTTATGTGTGTTCTGATTAAGTTCTCATATCCTGTTAGATAGAAGATCAAACAGTACATTTAACTCAGCATAAATTATCATAATTTATGCAGGGGTAAATTTTAAATAGGGGGGGGGGAGGGGTAATAATAATGAATTATCATAATTTATGCAGAGTTAATCTTAATGTATTATGTAAAAACTCTTGTTATGTGTGTTCTGATTTAGTTCTGATCTCCTGGTAGAAAAAGGTCAGAAAACCCTATGTTTTGTGAGATTTTGCTATGTGAAGGACCAAAATGCTATGTTAAGGACAGAAATGCTAAGTTTTCCAAGAATTTGCTATGTTTTGCAAGAATTTGCTATGTGAAGGACAGAAATGCTATGTTTTGCAAGAATTTGCTATGTTTTGCAAGAATTTGCTATGTGAAGGACATAAATGCTATGTTTTGCAAGAATTTGCTATGTTTTGCAAGAATTTGCTATGTTTTGCAAGAATTTGCTATGTGAAGGACATAAATGCTATGTTTTGCAAGAATTTGCTATGTTTTGCAAGAATTTGCTATGTGAAGGACATAAATGCTATGTTTTGCAAGAATTTGCTATGTTTTGCAAGAATTTGCTATGTGAAGGACATAAATGCTATGTTTTGCAAGAATTTGCTATGTTTTGCAAGAATTTGCTATGTTTTGCAAGAATTTGCTATGTTTTGCAAGAATTTGCTATGTTTTGCAAGAATTTGCTATGTTTTGCAAGAATTTGCTATGTTTTGCAAGAATTTGCTATGTTTTGCAAGAATTTGCTATGTGAAGGACATAAATGCTATGTTTTGCAAGAATTTGCTATGTTTTGCAAGAATTTGCTATGTGCAGGACAGATAAACTATTTTATGCAAGATTTTGCTATGTGAAGGACCAAAAAGCTAGGTTTTGTGTGGTGAAGGGAGGCTACTTATGTCCTTCATCTTGCAAAATCTTTGTTAAGGGAGACAAGTTATGCCCTTCATCTAACAAATTCTCACATAAGGGAAGCTACTTATGTCCTTCCTAGGAAGGTGACTTCTGTCCTAATTAAGGAATGACTTTGTTTTCTTTCCATGATCCGAAATGTATAATCTTAGAAAAGAAGAATTGTTTTCTTAGGGGAGGGATGAGGTAGTCTTTAAATGGTTTTCTACGCAATATATATGTCTTGATATTTTTAAAAATTATTATGAAGCTTCGCTGAAAAAAAAAAGAATTAATAATCTAGCAATTTTAATGATCTTGCTGGACACACTAACACCAAAAATATTTTAACACCTTTAGTATATCCAACTTATTGAGTATTTTTTCTAATAAAAAATACATATTGTGAAAAAAAAGTCACTAGAAATGCAATTTTGTGCAATATCTTTCAAACATTGAGAGAAAGAAAATATTTCTCTTCAAATTTCTGACGATTTTTCTGTGAATTGATTGTTAAAAAAAATGTTTTTAGTGTCCTCAACTGTGGATGGGAAAATTTCTCAATTGAAAAAAAGTGAAGCATATGTTTGATGTATCAGTAAAATATTCACGCATTGTGTGTATCAAAGTACCACAGGATTTGGTCATTTTTTTGTACAGAAACCAGCCCATAGATGAAAAATAACAACCCTACAGAAATCGTAAAGACTCAAAATTAACCTCTACAACGCACTGTGACCTTGAAATATTGGACCAAAAATGTCAACTTCAAGGACTTTCTGCGGTCAGGTTTCTTTATTGGAACATAACCGAATTCTGGGGCCCTTAAAAGTATATGTGTTAATAACGATAACATTAGCAAACTTTAGCATAAAAAATACTATTTCTTAATAACCAGAAATTAATCATCTTTTACTGACAGTGTACAATAAATCCACAAGAAACCTTTTGTAACTTTCTTACATGTAAGATCAGATTTTATGAAGATTTAGTAAAGATCTTCAAACATATTACATAGACACAGTGGCGTGCAGAGCTCGGGTGTATCCACCCCTCTGGCAAATAATAAGTGGAGTGGATACACCCCCTACACGATAAATATGAATTTGGGTGGACACATGGAAAGTGGATACAAAATCTTTACTATGAAATAAAACCCCTCTTGTGGTCTATAATACACTATATACATTTTTGAATACCCTTCACCTTGCCCCTGCCGGACATTTTAACTTTAAGACATTTTTAAAAAATATTTTCTGTTTTTCAGGTATTAAATGATCTGATGGATGAAGAGACCATCCAGCTTTCTGGTTCTGATGAGCAGGTCAAGTTGGATCTGCCGCAGGAGAGGCCACCACAAGTCAAGAAACGCCCGACCTTCCTGGAAGCTCCCAGAAATTCGCCCTTCCAAGAGGCTCACAGGACTCCGACCTTCCAGGAAGCCCCAAGGACGGGACGCAGACACCGTGCCATGAGAGGTGGGTCTTTTTCAGGTCTTTTTTTAAGAAGGTGAAATTATCTTGATAAGTCCCCAAAGTCTAAGAATACTAAAATAATAAATATTCATGCCAATGTCCCATCCCAATGTTATGCAAAGTAGCATCTTATGCACTAATAACATGTATGTCCATAATCTAGATATTTATTTACTGTTCGGCGTAGAAAATTTTAAGTTATGAAAGTCCTTTTTTAAATTTTACGAACTACCTTTTGTTATCCATTCATCATTAGCATTGTTTATAGTTATACAACTTTTATTTATTTTATTATAAATAGAAGTACAAAGATTTTACGCTTTTTTATCATAAACAATGCATTTCTAAGTTTCTAAATAAATTTTGAATTTAATAGTTAATTTGGTGCTTTTCCTAAAAGTTGTCTCGAGCACTACAACCATCCCCCCCCCCATCTTCTTTTTTTGATAAAACAAAATAAATACTTACTTTCAATTTATATAAAAATAAAGGAGGGGAGGGGGTACAAGGGAGGGGGTACTGTTGTCCTGAACCATACGCCGCCGCTACGCTACTAATACTAGTTATATTCAGGTAAAATGCTTCAAATGAGGCGAGAGAAGGCGATGAAGGATATCTCCGAGTTGACACACCTGAAGCACATGAAGAGAAAGATGGAGAAGGACAGGCTGCATCTCATGGAGATGATGGAACAACATGAGAAGACAAGGGAGGAGACTGATAGACTGAAAGCCGCCGTTGCCGAGTTTAATCAAAACAGGTAGAAATTAAAACTTGCGTTTATGTTTTTTAACGACGATATATCTCTCAAACCGCTAAATAATTATATGTTAGGGTTCGGGAAATGTGGCTGAAATACCCCCCCCTCAAATTTAAAAATAAAATAACCATGCCTACCATCATTACGTAAACTTAATTTTAATAACAACTGAATGTTAACTACACTCTTTGGACTTAGACCCTAGATGTCAAGAAAATGACATTTCTTTGAATGAACTTTATTGTTTGATTTCATTGGAAAAATCAATTATGATTTTTACGAGGTTGGGGGTAACATTGCTTTGAGAGAGAAAAAAAATGACAGTAACTGAAAAGACAAGAATAGAACATTTTGTTTCTATAATGATCATTCACTACTATTTTTATCTCAAAAACATTTCCTATAATATGCACACATACTTTTATTTCTGACAAAAAAATAATATTTTTAGGGAGTCAAACGAGAGAAGAGAGGAGAGCACTGAAGAGTCCACTGAACTGGCCAACACTACTGACGTAGCCATTGATAACATAGAGCTTAGCCAACTTATTGGGGAAGATTTCAACACAGTGAAGAAGAAACGCCATGGTTGGCACCAGAGGGAGGGCAGGATATTGTCCCAGGACCAGGATGGCCACAACGGTCACAGCCGCCACCAGGATGAGGAGATGGATTTAAGTTTGGCCCCGAGCTCTCGCAGTTTAGAGTGGTGGAGAAGGTTGTCATCAGAGTTTAATCATCAGTCTTGATCTCTTTCATATTTAAGGTAACCATATGGTTCTATGATATAAAGCTTAAGATTTCAATAACTACTGAATTGACTGAAATGTCATTTTAAGGGAAACTTCATATAAGTCCTGGGATGTTGCGGACGTTGTTGAAAAGAAGCTTCACTCTTCAAAAAATCCAAATGTTTACAATATGATTAAATAAATACTACATATTGTACATAAAGAAGTAACATTCATTCTAGTTCCTTTTCAAAACAAATTCAAATAAGAAATTAGCATGAATACGCCCAATGGTAGTGAAACTTTATATTTGATAATAACTAGAATTCAGACATTGGACGCTGCCAGAAACAAAATAACCACTTCTGTAGCTTTAAATTATTGGTTGAAATGTTTGGACACTTCTAAACACCCAAATATTTGCGCCAACTAAGAAAATTATGTGGGTACCGCTCTTCTCCACTCTCTAGTTATTGTGACGTCTAATAGCACAGTAAACTGCTATACCAACAAGCTTGACTTGTAGAGTAGCTATTAAAAACACAAAGAAACTTCAGACAAATCCCTCTCACTTATTTGGGTTACAATACAGTTACAATACACCCAAGGCTTACACGATCCATTTCCAAACAACAAATAAAAGCATTAATTTAACATAACATTGTAACAGGAATCGTCATGCAAAGTATGAGTTTAACATGCCTCAATTGAACTCTTCAATGCTAGTAAAATTGGTTTATGCTGTCTTTATCCTTAATACCTTTTATGCATAGCACATAATATTATTCATATAAGAGGTTAACTCACAAACAAAATATGAATTTTACATATTTATTCAGACATTACAAATTGTTTCGTGCATGTTTGCACTCTTCAGATGTCAATGTAAAACTAAAGTTTAAAACAAATTTAAATTTAAAGGATTTTTACAAATATTTTAGAAGATTTTTTGAACATAATATTTAAAAAAATAACCATATACAGCAGCACCAGAAGTTCCGTCGAGGCAGAGTAAGAAATGTTTCTTTCTTTAAATTCTTCTTCTTGATCTTGTAAGCCATGAGAGGACCAGTCTTGCCAGGTGCTGCGTGAAGTTGGTCATGGGGGGGGGGGGGGGGTTGCAATTCTTCTTCAGGAATCAGGATAGTAGTTGAAGAAAATCATTTTTGTTTCAGAGCGTTGATTCAATTTTGATCAGAGGTCTCAACTATTTTAATAATAGGAGACTAGTTTCATCTTGCAAGTGAAGGTATCAAAATTGTTACCAGAGAGTTCTCAATACATAATGTAGAGAATAATATAAGAGGTTAACTCACAAACAAAATATGAATTTTACATATTTATTCAGACATTACAAATTGTTTCGTGCATGTTTGCACTCTTCAGATGTCAATGTAAAACTAAAGTTTAAAACAAATTTAAATTTAAAGGATTTTTACAAATATTTTAGAAGATTTTTTGAACATAATATTTAAAAAAATAACCATATACATATTAATATTATTCATATTAATTTTATACCTAGCAGAAAGACCGTCAAAATCCGTTGCTACATTTAATTTTTTCTTCTAGCCATCTATTCAACAGATTCAACCTGTCTGAGGCCCAATCACATTAGGACAAGTATTATTTTGTAAAATTCATAAAGAAAATCGATCTTGCTATAGACTTGGCAAAAGTATAAGTTGCTTTTGTGGTATTTATTGAAAATAAGCATAAATCTATTTCTTACTACAGAACTTAAAACATTTTTTTTAGAAAATCAAATAGAATTTGTTCTATACACACTTTCTTGTTTTCTTTTGTAACAGATTTATTCCCCTAGATGGTAAATCAGAATAATTTGTCCACCATGAAATTTCTATATAGACAAACATCTGTAGGTTTATATTTAGTTTTTTACTTTTACCGAGCGCTGTAACACATATGATTAAATCCCTTAATGCTAGTGAAGAAGGTTATTGACAATGGAAGATTTTTCCCTCTATCTCTATCATAATATATTCAATTGTTTATAGACTAAGCTTTTGTATTTATGAATTGATAAAAATGTACACATTCTAATCAATAAAGTGGCAAGATTGTACTTAAACTTTACTGTTTAACTAATAAATGGATAGTTTATTATATAGAAGGTTCTGAATGATTAGTAAAAAGATTTTAATCAATGTGCTAAGGAAAATGATATCGTTTAATGTTAAAAATATCGAATTTTAAATGTTAGTATCGAATGCTTTGTTGAATAAAAAAAATTCATAAGTCTTTGGATGTTTATTTTAATCTTGCTAAGTTCTGCCTGTTTCTAGGAAGCTATATAAAGTTTTATGTTTATTGGTTGGTATTCTAAATAGCTTGATTGAGAGATCTCTTCAATAATCGCCACCCTATTTATTAAAATTTATTTTAGAACAAGTCGAACAAATAAATCATTGCATTCGATCCAAACATCATTGATTTTTTTTATTTGCCTGTAATATGAAAGTAAAAAAATCCGCCAATTTGGCGAATGGTAGGCGGCAGCCTAAACCTAATTGATTGGTTAAACATCATTTAATAATCTTGGATATTTGCCAACTATTATCTTTTATACAATTAGGGACTTGAATCAACTTTATATCATATGAACTTTGAAGTAATCATGCCTCAAAATCGGCAATGTGTGTAGTTCCTTTTTTTATAATTCTAATAATATAAAGCAGGACTTGGCAGTCGCACTCATTGCTAGACTATAGTTGTGTGATTTTGTGCAGCTGCCACTTTTATTGTGCAGCTTATAGTTCGACTGAGGCTTATGTGGTGGCTTATGGCGTAATTTCTTTAATTTGTGCTGCTCCAAAACCTAGCCATCAAGTCCCTGACTGATACAGACTTAACAAACTAATCAATCACTTACACAACACAGTTGCAATCAAACAATCAAAAATTGAGATGAGACAAAGACTGTCTGCTCTAGTATTTTGTTTGATTTCCTCATTTATTTAGAAATAAAGAACTAAAATAAACATTTTCCTCCCCTACGCTTTAATTTTATTGAATTACTCTTTGTGATTTATCAATCTACTAGTAGCTGTGCCTAAAACCAATTCAAGACTTGAATCTGAAATTGAAATTAGCCTAAAAACATCGCAGGACCTATGTGAAGCTTCCCTAAAATGGAAAACCAATCTGTTTACTTGTCATAGAAATCAAAAGCTACAGACATAAAAACCTTACTACTTTATATTATAGGATATCAAATCTAGGAACAATGTTCAGACATAGTGTTTCAATGTCGACCATTCTAATATTTTATTATTAAAGGAAAATTTGCTTATTATTTATTAAATTGATTATTGCTTTTCAAACTTAATGCAATATAATTTTAAAATTGCAGCTACAGTCCTATGTTGATATGAACACTGCACAAATGTTTAACAGGTCTTTTAGTGGATTTAAAAGAAAGCTGTGGCTTTAAAAACGCCATGATTCTTTTCAAAGCACGTTATTTATACATGACCAGATGCTCAATGTGTTGAGTTATTTGCTTTAAAAGAATGACTTTGCATTTTAAACTAGGAAATAATCTAATTTAGAATCATATGTAAGAAATCATAACATCGGGTATATTTAGTTCCTACTCAGTTAAAAAGTTTAGTAACAACGATTAATATTTTTAATACTTTTGTTGTAACATTAAACATTATCCAACAAAATGTTGTAGGCTAGCCTTAACGTTATGGTTACCTTTGCCTTACATAGATAAAAAGGAATAGTTAGCAAGTAATGTGCTAGCTTGAGAAATTTTAAGTAATTTGCTTTACATAAAAAGCCTCTCTTTCAAATAGTGCTTTGGTTTCTTTTCAAATAAATTACACCAAAGGTCCAAAACCTTTTACATTATTATCAGTTGCTTAGCCCCAAGCCTTAGAACGTTGCATTTTCTTAAGGAGCAATCTGGAAAAGCTTTCCTTAATAGCAGAATTCAGCCGTCTCAAAGATTGTTTGTTTTCAAATAAAAAGCTTAATTACTTAGTTAAAATTGTTTTAAAATTTTCTTGTAATTTTGAGCGGGATTCTTCTAAAAAGTTAGGGGGGGGGGGAGCTAATCACTTCATTATTTAGACGACTGTAAAAGAAGAACAAACAGCAGACATAAATTTATCCTATTAACTTTTTTATGTTTATTTTTTTAGGTGTATCCAGTGCGAGCCCTTCTAAACTGCTGAACATTCCATCATTAGCTTCAAACTACATTAATTAAAGGCCTAAACTTTCTAGTCAGAAAAATCAAAATTTTGCCCATTTTCGTGAACCGATCAAGCTAGTCATTCATTCTTATCTTCTAGTCACACATTTTATTCATCATTTTAGTTTTTTTGTTAAATTTTCTTGTTAAAACTGTTGCTAATAAAAGTAAAAAAGAAACTATGGTATAATCTTTTATTTTAAAATTCAGGTAAACTTAAAATAACTTTCTATAAAGTTTCCAACTTATTTTATTTTTTTTAGTATCACATTCTTTTAATGTTTCCCGACTTTTATTTTTTGGATATAAAAGAAATATACATAAAATTAAACTTTTAAAAATTCAATTAAGTTGACACTTATTTTCTGTTTAATTTAAATTAAAGGTATCTTATTGAATTTTATACTTTAAGTAAATTATAAATTAAATAGAGAATAGGTGCTTTTGTTAAAATTATTGCATGAATTCATTAATTTTTGCATGCTAAAGTAGAGGTTTCAGTTCAGTGTTTTGTAAGAATAAACCTTGGTCGTATCTTTGTCCCTGCAGAATAGTCTTTAAAGGGACTTGGACAAAATTCAACGCTTGGAGACAAATATTCTTTAAATAACTTAGATTTCTGTGTATAAATCAAATAAATATATTAGATTTAATTATACATAAAAAAAAATAAATATATTTTTGGTCATTTAAAGTAAACTTTTAAATGAAATAGCACGAATTTTAACTTGGAACCTAAAGGACAACATCGCTCTAATTATTCTGCACACTTTTCCTCAACCAAGATTTACAAGCTAATACAGAGTGTATTTGCCATTTGGAAAAAGATTGATTTGTCGTTTGTTTTCAAGAAATTCTGGTAACATTATACTTTTAATAAGCCCACTGTTTGCTAGTTTTGTTAACTCTTTTTGGTTTTGAGAAAATGAAGGGTTTTAAAGTTTTCGGGCGCTTCGCGCCACCATTTAAATATCTAAATGCATGTTTTGTGGTGGGTCTTTAAAAGTTAGAAATGGAAAATCGGCTAAAGGGTAGCCGCGCAAATAATGTTTACCTAATTCCTTCTTTAAAGATAAAAATGTGTTCTAAAAACTTAATAAAGATAATTTTGGTGCAAAGGTTTAAAGAACCCATTTCTTATAAATATTATATATTGTCTCTTAAAGCAATTATAATTATTTTTTAATCAAATGTATTATTTAGTATTAAGTTTAAATTTAAATCTAAAGTATTCTTCTAAATTTAAAATAATACATATCATTTTGTGGTATTTTTCTAAAAATAAACTAAAAAGCATGAAATTTTATACGAATATTAAAAACAAAATTTAGAACTTTCTTAATTTTGCATTTTTCAATATTCATAAAATAAGAAAGAACCTACTGTTTGAAAATTCTTATTGTTTATAATAATTATTTAAATTATTTTCAGGTTATTAAACTGATTCCCTTAGAAAATCTTTATATATTTAAAGGTAAATAAACGTTTTTATAATTAGAAAATAAAATTTAAATCTCAAGATTTTAAAAGGTTAGGTTTTTCATAGTATTGAGAAATATAGAAATAAGTATAGGTTTGCTATGTAAAAAGAAAACGAAAATTTCTCTATATAATCATGTGATATATGTTTTTTCCAGTACGATCCAATGGTCCGCTGGATTAGGAATGGTTCTAAACAATACTGAAAAATTATGTATCGTATCGTATTACAGACAATGTTCCACGAATGATAAGATCAACGCCAGTTTAGTTGACCCGTGGCTAATCTTATAATTTTTTTATTTTACCACCAGCGGAAAGCTGTCTGTAATACGATGCTATAAATAACTATTACTGATTTTATATTTATTATTTCAGTGCGAGAGTCTGGAGAAAACTTAATGGCATTAAATAGACTCACTATCAAATAATTTGTTATCCATATAAAAAATGCACCATAATTAACTTGTCTTCTATATTGTTTGTGATTATATCTATTTAATTTATTTTATTTATTTATTATGCTATCCTGTAATCTTGTCAATTAAATTATTTTCTTAATTCTATATTATTTCACTTAATTGTTTGTCCATTCGTCATTATAGCGTAACACATAGAGGATCCGCTTTTCAGAAAGGTGAATGGTTCGAATCTCAGAAGAAACTGCATTATATCTAAAGACATTAAATGTAAGAGATTGAAGGAATGCCTTGTCTAACAACAGGCATAATTCGTCAACATGCACAGTTTCATAGGCGTCCAAGGGGGGGGGTAATGGGCCATTTGGCACCCCCAAACGATTTTGGGGGTGCCGTAGGCACCCCCAAAATTTTGTGAACAATACCCCCCCCAAAAAAAAATTACCCCTACCTTGGGGGTGCCGTAGGCACCCCCAACGATTTTGGGGGGGGTATTTACCCCCCCCCAAACCATTTTGGGGGGGGTAATTACCCCCCCCAAAATAAATGTTCTTTAAAAAAATTTTTTGGGGGGGGTATTTACCCCCCCCAAATTGAATGTTCTTTAAAAAAAATTTTACTGATAGTTTATTTTAGGATAGGTTATATTGGTTTAGGTGGTGCCCCACATGGTTAAGCAATTGGCCCCCCGCAGGGGCTAGAAATAGGAGAGAAGCTTGTGTGAAAAAAACGAAGAAACGCCCCTTAAAGAAGGTTGCCACAAAAGGGACTATACCCCAATATAGTCCAACCAGTTAAAACAGTTCTTAACCATGATAACAAAAAATTTAATAGTTTGATCATGTTTTATTTGCTTGGGCCTTTATAAGGGCAAAAACCATTCCGGGGATCTATGATGTAATTGTAAAGCACTGAAAATTCCATAAAATAGATACCTAACTGAATTAAATATTTCATTAAATAATGAAAAAGAATTTCTATAGGCGATTTCTTTTAGGAGGATGTCAGGGTGTCTCAAAACTAGTTATAAAACTTACCAGGACCTATAAGACGCTTCACTTTAAAGTATAATCATATTGGTTCATTGGTTAGTGAGTTAATTATTGTATTTTTATGTTCTAAAGAATGAGATACTACTATATATTTGAATAGTAGTGGCGCCCTTAGCATCTAAGAACTCGTGTTTTCTAAAGGGTAAAAAGGGAGGAGAAAAATAGCCTAAAACCACTCAAAGGATTGACCTATAATAGTGTGGAACCATCATGGGATCTATGTGAAGCTTTCCTAAAAAGGAGAACTCAGTATTAAAAGTAATGAAATCTGAAGCTATAGTCAAATAAACCTTACTTACTACTTTATGTTATAGGATAGTACTTATTAACTTAATAGATTAGGTAGGTGCTTTTTTTACATAATTAAATTACCCCCCCCAAAAATTTTACCCCCGGGGTAAATTAGTTTGGGGGGGGTAATTACCCCCCCCAACAGATTTGGGGGGAGTATTTACCCCCCCCAACAGACTTTAGGGGGGGTAATTACCCCCCCCCAATCAAATTTTACCCCCGGGGTAAAAATTTTGGGGGGGGTAAAAAAAAATTTCGGCGCGCTTCGCGCGCCATTTTACCCCCCCCAAACACGAATTACCCCCCCCCCTAAAATTTTTTACCCCCCCCAAAAAAAAAAGCTTGGACGCCCCTGCACAGTTTGGCCATTAAACTGAAAGTTAGTTAATATCTAATATTTAATATGTTAGAGCTAAGTATACATATTACACTGATCTTTCAAATGCTTTTGCAAAGTTAGAATTTTTAAAGAATTGTGTATTTATGAAGATAATATTACATATATTTGATATGCTATTTTTGTTATCAATGTTTCTTTTTCTCAATACTTTCAGAAGGGCTGTACTCAATGATGTAATAAATAATAATAGATAAATATTGTATGAAGCATATTGAGTATTAAATAATGGGCCCTCCTTTATCATAGAGCAATAGAATGCAAAAAAATTGCCTCTCTTCCTCTCACTCTCCCGATCATATGCGTGAACGGGTGTACTATCATTGCTGTAAATATATTAGATATACAAATAAGAAGGAAAAATCCTAAAGCAATCAAAACTTAAGTCAGAGTACTTAGAAAAAGCCCTTGAAATCAAAATATTGTAGATCTATTATCACAATTTCGATAATTCTTCCTGGAAAACGATTAATATCCAGTGGATTAGAACCGGTTCTCATCCATACTGAAAAGATATGTATATCATCGAATCAGTTTTCTACTAATATAAAAAAATATACAATCATAAGATTAAAACCAGATTTTTAGCTCGTGCCTTCCTATTTGGAGGTGAAGCGGTTATAGGCTAGATGCGAATCATCTAGTTTATTTTAAAAGAAGTAAATATTTTGTGACAATAATAGCGCACTATGTGGCCGTCCCAAGGCTCTCTAGTGATAAAAATGTGCTCACTTGAGAGAGAGAGAGAGAGAGAGAGAGGGGGAGAGGGAGAGAGAGAGAGAGAGAGAGAGAGAGAGAGAGAGAGAGAGAGAGAGAGAGAGAGAGAGAGAGAGAGAGCAAATATGATGTGTAAATATAGAGAGAGGGGGAGAGGGAGAGAGAGAGAGAGAGAGGGAGAGAGAGGGAGAGAGAGAGAGAGAGAGAGAGAGAGAGAGAGAGAGAGAGAGAGAGAGAGAGAGAGAGAGAGAAAGAGAGAGAGAGAGAAAGCAAATATGATGTGTAAATATCTATATCCACCAAGATCTGTCAGGAATGTGTTGGGAATTTTGCATTCCAGGCAAGTGTGTCCTAGGTCATCTCAAAATCTACCAAATAATTTGCACCAGAGTAAAAACACAGGGCTACTCTGAAACTAAGCTATGCGCATATGTTCATTTGATTGTTTTTGTTTACATTTGATTACAGCAATAATTCTTCTTTCCAAAGCTAAAAAAAGTGCTGTCTTATTTTGCTTAAAGATTATTTGGAACATATTTTTTCTGTTATCTTAAGACTTTAAGCATTGGTCATAAGGTCGTACTAAATATCATGCAATATAATGATGCTAATTATCATTCAACCATGACAACATATAATAAACCAGGGAGTAAGGGAGGGGACAATGGATCGAATATTCAATTTTTAAGGAGTCTCAGACTTTGGGGACTGGCTTAAAAGGAATGTGCACGAATACAGCAGATTCTTACTGATTTTGGGGACTTGCGCATCAATGCCCCGCTAGTTTTGAATATGCAGACAGAAAAGTTTGTTATTTATCGCTGGTTTTAGCAAATATTTTTTCCCAAGAAAATGTCTTTTCATGTACAGAAACTCTACTGTGATATTTATGTATTAAATAATCTAAGAACCGCTTGAATTTAGGGGTCAGTTATAAATATATCAGAAGTGTTGAGGTAGTTCTAAACAAGATTTTTCTAGTGATTAATTACAGAATGTTTACTACATTGTGATGTGTTGATAATTTAATTTTCAAGTAAATGATTTTTTTCTTAGAACTAATTTTGTTCTAAATTAGGTTATCATGATCCCTTTACAATTTTGGTAAAATTTTCTTGATAAATCTGGTTTTCATTGCTTTTCAGCGAACCCTCTTAAATTGAATTAATTGCCCATTGTCCCCTCCCTTACTCCTTGACTAAACACTATTTAGTCGATATAAACCATTAATTGAAATGGGTGCTCTAAGTCTTTTAGTCATGTGATCCGTCTTTCTTGAAAAGGATGACGGAATCATTTTTTTTAAAGTTGATTATGTAGTTTCTACGTTTTCTAAATCATACCTACCTGTTACAGCAATCAAAATTGCAAATTTGAAATCGAGAGAGCAATTTTAATATACTTATCCGAGACGGACTGACCTTAATTATAGAAAATCTTTGCTTTTAAAAAGCCATATGCGAAATACACTTGGGCCAAGCACTTAGCTTTATATTTGGCACAATGGGTTAAGTATATGTGACATTCATTTTCAACAAATTTCATATTCACCTCAAATTTACGAGGGTATAGTTCCTCACTCTACTTCAAGTAATTAGATGATTAAACAAGAAAAAGTTAAATCCAAAAAGGCAAAGATTGTTAAATTAATCCAAAAGTTAAAAATATAACAAAATTCTATAAGATAAGTCTTAATAAATATTATGTTAAAATTTTGTTTTTATGACATGATCTTTAAAACAAACACATTTTTTGAGAAATTGAGATGTAATGTTTTCGATGCAATGCCTATATAATAATGCCCAATGGTCGTAGGAATCATTGAATCAATATACAAATAGCAAAAACTAAAGTTTCCAAGGCATTGGCTTGAAATCAGAGCTTTCCGGACAAACGGTATTGACAGCTGCATTAGAAGTTAGGGGACAATCTATACATTTATTTTATTTTCTGCTATGGCTTGAATCCCTAAATCTACGGTAACTTTGCAACTATGATATTGTTTAATCATTTAAATGTTAAAAGAAATCCAACAGGTTTAAATAAATGATGCTTTTTACAAACCCCTATAACCCACATTACTTTCTTTTATTTGTTTGTCCTTCTTTATGTCAATATTTAATTTAAGATATTAATAACTCAATTTTTATTATTTTAATATAATTATACATCAACATGTTTTTCAGGGAAGCTTTGTCTGGGTTCCATAGGCGTTGAATAAAGAATATTTTTCATTCAGTCCGTTAAAAAGCGATAAAAAGAAAGATTTTTCTCTAAAAATAAATATAAAAAGGCGCTGGTTTTTAAGTCAACAATCTTAAATTTATCTAAGATAAAAAAAAATTGTGAAACTTCTCATTAATCTAGGTAAGACCTGCGTTCGTTTGACCATCAAGACGTACATAAAAAAAATTTACGTAATTTTGCTTCAAACTTCTTCGCAATATTACATTGTTAAATATATTTTAATGTTTTTTTGAACACTGCTTCTTAACAATATTGTTCTTGTTATTTTATGGTTCTCCCATGAATATCAAGTTTTCCCTTTACCTGTTTATAGTTGGTGCTTGAAAAGGCAGCGCTGCAAATCTTTTTTTTTATGCTATATGGGCTTTGTGCAACTGTAATATAAATGCAGTTTATTTGTAATGAAATGTTCATAACTTGAAGATCCAATGCTTTTTATGGCAAATTTATTCAAAGCATTTCATGCATACCCTGCTGCCTATTTTTGTGTTTATATTTTTACAAATATTGTTGTCGGGTGTATGCAATGATGCATTAGTCAACGGGAAAATTATCTATGTCGGTAAACAATATTTTATGGGTTTTAATCATATTTAGTACGTCAGGAATAGAACTGGTTTGAAACATATCTGTAATTCACCTCTCAAAGTTGATATATTATTTCAACCTTTCAAACGTAATGTACATATATTCTATAAGACTTTACTTTCGCTCACTCCGTATGTATTTTTTGTAACCTTATTGTAAGTAACTCAGTATGTGACGAATCTTTATCTGTATTGTGTTTCATGTTAGGATATATTCAGATTTTAAACGTGTCTATTATGTCCTTATCCGCCTATCTTGAACCCCTTTGCCTATTTTTATTAGCGAAGCTACTCTATAAATCATTTTGTCTGTCCAATAGTCTGTTTGTAACGCTATGGGGGATTTTCTCGTCATCTATTGAAGATAGACAGCTGAAATTTTAAGTCAAAAATTATTTGACATATGCGCATTACGTCTATACATTGTTTTGTCCGTCTGTCTGTTGGTCATGTTTCAAAATAAGTCATCATAAATGATTGTTTAATTATTGAATATTTCATACCCTCAGCAAACCTGTTTTTTTTTATAGAACTATTAACGTAATTTTGTTTACCGTGTTTATGTAGCATGTATAAAAATTTTGACCATTGTCATATCCCTTAAGATACTGGCTAACAACACAATATAATTCTGGGTACTCCTAAGCTTTTAAGTAGCAATGGAAACATTCTCTTGTAAATTATGATATCATAATACAAAATAAAAAGTACATAAAAAATAAATTGAGGAAATGAAGTAAAATGCATAAAATAATTTTAGTTTGAATGATTAACATTCCTCAGCTTATCAATTTCTATCAACTTATCATTTGCTTCAGCATTAGGTTATTTGCGCATTTTTTTGCACTTGCTTTTGCAAAAACAACAAAAACAAGGATGTATTCAAACATAATTTAAACAATAATACAGCTTTAAAAAAGGAAATATATCATGAATATAAAAACTTCTAATGATATTCAATTTCAACAACAACAAAGATAAATTAATTGGAATTTAAGTAATCATTATTAGTAGCGAAACTACTTTATAACAATGGTAGTATATCTGTTTGTGATAGACGAACAAGCAAAATACATACTTAAGGCCCTATAGAATTCTCTATCTCCCTATTTAACTGGTACACAAACATAAATTCTGCGCAACTTATGGACTCAATTGTCATTGTTCTAAATTGTTTGGCATGCCCATAATTTGTAGAAAAGCTTGCTGCGAAAATCTGTAGAGGAGTACAAAATATTTGTAGCAGAGAGTATATTGGATATGTTAGGTACAATCATGGTTTTCCATCAGTTTTTGTTGTGCAGTATTAAAGACAGTTGACCGCTGATATGTAAATAAAAAATTGCTCTACCATAAATCCAGTTGTAAATTTAATGTTAGAATATATATGGTTTTTATTTTGTAAAAAAAAGATGCATAAAACTTTCGTATTATTCAACATATTTTCAGGTGCTTAAAAGAAAAGTTTCTATTCCCTGGAGGCAAACATAATAGGGATCATGTTGGAAATATGAAGGAATAGGTATTTATCGTATCGTATTATAGACAGATATCTGCGGATATTAAAATGAAAAATTATAAGATTAAAACCAATTTTGTTTACCCAGGGGCTACTGGAAAGTATTTTCAACTTGATTAAAAGCTATTTACATAAAATAAACCTTTTCTATTTGTCGTCTTTCTTGATAAGTTTTTCTCTTTAGTCCTTTGATAATATTGTTATAGTATAATTGTTGCGCTACTTGTGGAAAAAATTGTTCTTGCCTAAAATTTAAAAAAGATCTCACCTGTCCTGGGTAAAGTTTTATAACGTCCTTAAAAATCGTAATATATATACGTTGTTTATTTAAGAGCAGTATTTTGAAGAATAATCATCTGAAATGAAGCTTTTTCCACATTATTTTTACTTACTGTATGAGTCAATACGTTGGGTACGTTGATTTTTTTTGTGTGGATAGATGTAGGTTTACAGGTTGTTTTTAATGAATAGAGTAACAGGTTTTATAGATTAGATAAGCTAATAGGTTTTATAGATTAGATAAGCTAATAGGTTTTATAGATTAGATAAGCAAGATTTAAAGGTTAGATAGGCTGATAAATTTTAGATTTTAGCTTGCTTGGTTAGATCAGACGGTCAATAGGTTATTGGTTTTAAAGGTTTTAATGCTAGACAGATAGATAAGTTGACAGGTTGTGTTGATTAGATTGATTGTATTGATAGATAGATAAATAGATTGGTTGATAGGTCGTGTTGATTAGATAGATTGATATAATAGATAGATAGATTGGTTGATAGTTCGTGTTGAAAAGATAAATTGTCATAATAGATAAACAGATAGATTGGTTGATAGTTCGTGTTGAAAAGATAAATTGTCATAATAGATAAACAGATAGATTGGTTGATAGGTAGAGTTGATTAGATAGGTTGATATAATAGATAGATAGACAAATAGATTGGTTGATAGGTCGTGTTGATTAGATAGGTTGTAATAATATATAGACAAATAAATTGGTTGATAGGTCGTGTTGATACATTGTCATAATAGATAGACAGATAGATTAGTTGACAGGTCGTGTTGATACATTGTCATAATAGATAGACAGATAGATTGGTTGATAGGTCGTGTTGATTAGATAGGTTGATATGTTTTAGTATATATCAAGGGCAGGAAAGAGACGTGTAAAGACCAAGCATTAATCACTATTGCCCGATCCTTAAACTATTGTTTGCTATCAAAAACTTAAACGGTGGCCATTGTTGTGGCAACGATAGGCTTATTGAACAATAGATTAATTAAACTTAGCTGTTTCTGCAAAATGAGCCCTTTAAGTTCAATATAACAAAATTATTTGAAGGTTAACCTATAATGTGTCAAGATATTTAATTTTTAGTTAAGATCTGAGAAACACACATAGTTACAAAATTATAATAAAATATTCTTAAGGATTGAACCTCCAGACAATCAGAGAAACAATTCAATTTAGATTGATATCCACTCAGATTAACATAATATTCATTCACTATCTTTTACTACCTCTCTCCCTTTTCAGTTTCATAATAAGCGGGGTTCGGAAGCCGCGCCTCAGCCGCGCCTCAGCCGCGCATAAGCCTCAGTTTTAAACCTGCTTGTGAGCAGAAAAAGAAATTTTTTGAAAGAAGGATTGTCTACTAAAGAGACAGTTTTATACATCCAGCTAAATTTTAAAGTGATAAAATGACGATTTCACTGAGGCTTACACGCGGCTTACGCGCGGCTTCCGATCCCTGATAATAAGGCTAAGAACAAATTTTAGGGTAGTTGACAATGTCTAAGATTAATAATTTTTTGCCCTAAAACTTAAAAAAACGCTATTAATTCTCTTCTTTCAAAATTTTATCTCAGCTGATATTAGAGTTAAAAAATTCTTTCTAAACTTTTTTAAAAATTTTTACTTTTTAAGATAATTTTAGGAATTTAGTTCGGTAGAACATAAGTTTTACATTACTGTTATTAGTAAATTGTGAATATGTCCATCCTACTTGGACAGTCCTAACCATCTACCTATATATGTAATTGTACAACCATTGGGAACCCATGGATTTGAAAAGTTATGTCACAGAAAACGCATTATAGAATGCCATGTGAACACTACATTAGTATATTTGTAATGTTGTTACTACTGATACATGGAATCTCAATTGCCTTGAGTGGAAAAAAAATTAATAAATGCAATTTTAAAGAATTTAATTTCAGAGAAAACTTTTCTTAAAATTTTGTTAAAATGCTTGATACTCTAGGTAAATTTTAATGATAGAAATGGACAATCGGCTGTAGGGTCGCCCCACCACCAAAACTATTTATGTAATAAAAAAATCGTTTAATAGCACAGAAAATCTTAAAAATTACATTTATACCCCTTCTGATTTTTTTTGATTTTTTTAATTTCAAGAAAGAAGTGAGAAAAAAATATTTGGATCACATATTTTTGGTGCGGCTAATCTCTAATTATAATTTTTAAAGAACTTATGAGACTTATGTCATATTGGTCTAGTGGTTAGAAAGATCTTTTGTTATAAACAAACGGACACATACATATAAAAATTAAATTGATATGCCTCTTTTAGTGTTTTGGTTAACTCCATTTATGTAATTCAGTTTCTGTTCTTTAACATGAACTAATCTGTGGATCCTCTACAATACTTCCCTGCTATAGGAAACCCTTTCTATCCATACAATCTACATAACTTATCTCTCTTTCCCAGAATAAATAAACACAATCGATAAGAAATAAAGAAAAGAATGAATGAAAATAGCTGATAAAGGTCCTAGGACAAACGCAAGAGTCCCAAACGTCGGAGTGGACAAACGCAGGAGTGGACACTTAACCTAACATAACCTATTTTTAACCATATTTTAGGTTTTTAAATGCCTCATTGTCTAACCTCTGCGGGGGGCTTATTTGTATATTCATATCTTAACCTAACCTAACGTGTATGGAAATACTTACTTTAATTAATATTTTAACACTCCTGCGTTAGTCCACTCCGACGTTTGGGACACCTGCTTTTGTCCTGGAACCCTAATAAATTAATAATTCCACTTGATTCAATATATTTGTTGCAATTGAAAAATATTCAATATCGGGAATAAGGTATAATTCTATTTATCATCATTTTGGATATATATCAATCTATCTTTCATTTTTTTTATCCCTGAAATATTAAAATATAAAATTTTTACTCTAACTTTAGCTGCACATCAAGTTGTAGGCATATTAAGTACAAACCATGGAAGTGGATAAACTTCACCTTTACCTATGGGACTTCACCAGAGAGGGGTAGGATAATGGCGCGCAAAAATTAATCTGTATCCCTATATTTATCTTGAAAATATAAGATACCAAACTTTTACAAATAATATTTTAGCAGATGAATATTTTTTTGCCCATTGTCTGATCCACAATATCTGGATTATTTCAATCCTTGTTTCTTCCGGCTATAAACATTTTGATGTATTCTAGTAGACTCATTTTTACCACGTGTATTAGGTATGGATATATTTTTATCCAACGTATAGGCAATTTTGTTTGGAAATACTAACTGCGTCTGATAGCCAGTGTACCTGCTGGTGAGGCCCAAATGTCTAAGGTGATTTTTATGTTGCCAATGCAATGTTATAAAACTGAATTTTTTAGGAGGCTTCTCTATCTCTACAAGTAATTGGTTGATTATTTAGAAAAGTGAGCAAAAAAGGTCTACATACATGTAAACTGATATGACTTGTTAAATATGCTTTGCTGCTACTAAAAAATATTAATATCAATTGTCATTTCTCTTTAACCCGATATGAAAAAAAATATTCAAAATAAGTGCAAAACCCGACACACATACTTATCATAGAATAAGGAGGAATAAAAGTGAAAACCCCAAATATTTCTGGGAAATTTGAAAGAATCTTTGACTTGCGCAATAAAGACAATAATGGTAAAGTACAAATCACAGTGACTAGTTGGACAAAATTTAAAAAGTTTAATTTGTTCAAAATCTAATAGATACTGTTAAATATTTGTTTTAAGCCTTTAAAATTTAGTTTTATACTGTGTTTTGCAAGATTTGTCTTTCAATAAATTGCTCTCATATACAGAGGATAGTGGGTACTCTTCAACCATTCAAAATATTGGTGTCATACTAAGAAATCCACCACTATAACACACCTCACGTGGTGGTGATTCCAGCATTAGATGCTTGGTCGTTTTAGACAAAAAAGAAAAGTTACTTTTTATGTACACTTTGTTTTGATAAGTATGATTGACCACATTTATAACAGCATAGGAGCGAAACCTATCATATAAATGCTGAGACCAATAATTTTTGTATATTTTAAAAAGTAGTTTGCTTACTTAATTAACATTTTTTAGGCTTTGCACATAAAATTCGATTTTAATCCATTGTGAATAGGGTAAAGAAAGCTGGACACTCGGCTACATGGCTTTTAGTAAATTATTGCAAAAGGAATTTATTTTGAATATTTTTTCAGAATAATTACTTAAATCGTGTGATTTACTAACAGCCTTATAGCCGTTTTAGTCTTTCAAATGTTCCAATTTTAATTCAGGCTAGCCAGGCAGAATCTTCTACCTGGATTCTATTCTATACTTTATCTTCTTTGATACTTATGTACATATGCATAATATGTGTGTGTGTACAGTAGTGTACATATAGTGTAATGTACACATTTTTGGATGCACATTCTACATGTTTATTTTCACACAATATTTCACAGGACACATTTTATACACACACACTCACACACACACACTATTTTTGGTAGTTGAACAACCCTATAGTTAGCTATGTCTGATTTTTAGTCTGATTTAGCTAGGGATCTAAAGAGATAAGAGAATGGTCGATAAATTGATGTACATCTCCAATGATGATGTACTAAATTGTAGATCAAAATAGTGGTTGAAACGTTTAAACACTCGACCAATCAAAATTCACTAAAGTCCTCAAAGTGGTTAGACAAACGAATAAGAAAACGTTATTATAAAACTTTGGGTATTATGTAATAAACAGTAAATTGTCCCCTCTCTCTCTGTGATTTAGACCCTTGCATAAATTGACAGCATGTTTACTAAATTACTTAAAATTTAATTATTCATCTAACCGCATTTGCTAAATATACTAAGAGATTATGAAAATTTTATTGTTATAATTCCATTAAATATATTCTTTACTACTAACATACCTAGGGAAATAATTGTTCTTGTTATATCTTAAACTTAGGTAACAATTTATATAACAAAATATGTAGGTTCCAATAAATAAATATGATATCTATCAATTTCTGTTTATATTTGAAATGCCAAGGCCTCAGGTGTGACCAGACAAAAGTATGGCATGAACAAGGAACTGTTAAAAGATGTAGAATATCTATTGAAAATCTTATCTTAAGAAAAGAAAAAACAATAAGACAATGAACAATAAATGGTATCCTACCCACCCATCCCCTTTTTCTTTGTTAATCCTTATACTAAAGTAACAGGATGTTTGTCTGTCTGTGTGTCTGTACCGAAGGATCTCGCTAACTGCTGAACCGATCGGGTCCTCCTTAACAGGGTAGATTCTCATATGTCCTGGGAAGGTTTTTTAACTATTTTGGGGGAGGGTACTACCACCCTCCCAAAAGAAATAACAAAAAATTGAAAATTTTCTTGAAATCTGGGAGACTTCAACGTAACATTAAGAGGTATCCGTAACATATAGAATTATCGTAAACTTTAACAAACAAAAACATCTAAAGTGCCACTAGAGGCCTCTAGAGGCGTAGCCGCTAGTAGCAAATATAGAACGACTATAAAAATAATAAATTTTATCTCAATAGTAACTTACTCCCTCATTAATATTGATTTTTTCTTTTCTGTGATAAAATAACTTTTTCCAATAAGAACATTCATGCTATTACATTTACCCATGACCTCTATAGAACTGATACACCACAAGGCCTTATCTAAATTTACAGATTATTTTTAATGAATTACAACATCCAACAGACTATTAACCCTTTGATTAAAGTCCTTTGTCTTTGTTTCTAAATTTTTAACGGCTTGCTTCATTTTTTAACCAAAGCATTTTAAATGCTATCTATAATACAAAGTAGAACGATGTTTGTCTGTCTGTTTGTTCGTCTGTTTGTAGCGAAGGATCTCGTTAACCGCTGAACTGATCGGGTTTTCCTTTACAGACTAAAATAGTGGGGTCGACTACCCCCCCCCCCCCCCCAAAAAAAAAAAAAAAAAAAAATTTTTTTAATTTTTCTTTTAAATCTTAAATACGAAAAATTTGTTTGATCAAACCTCTTTTGGCAAAGCCCCTAGAGGCTAGAGGCGAATCCGCTAGTAGTATGATAAAGTAGAGCCAACTCTTTTAATGGCTATATTAATATTATAGTTTTGTCGATACTCGAACTCAACACCTTGCTGACATGACAACGAGCGGACCTGTTTAAACTTAAGCTACTGGCGCTGGTTAAAAAATGAGGTCAGACATAAAAACCTTGAAAATAAAAGGAAAAAGTCAAAAATGTATCTTTGTCTAAATTACCCAAAGTCAAACTTGCGTGCTTCCAAATTTTCCGCGTGAACAGTAATGATTATTTTCAATACTGTATGTACTGTGAATGTATAGAATGCTTACAGGAATAAGTTGTGAGTGAGAAAACCATGAATCCTAAAATTAATAATAATAATAATAATAATGTTTATTTGGTGCTGCCAGGTACCCCCTAGCTTAGGAGATAGCACATACAATACTCTAAATTGCTGCTATCTATCGACAATTTAAAGTTTATATTATGATGTTTAGTCTCATATAAAAATAAAATAATATATGCAAAGAGATTAATTATTAACTAAATATAAATTGGTGGAAAAGACGGAAAATTTTCAGGATATGCACCAGGAGCTACAGTAGTACTATCTTGACCAAAATGGGGATAGTGTATTTGATTCCTGAAGCCCCTTTTTAAAGAAGACGAAAAGGAAAAAAAGAATATAAAACAAATTAAATGTGAAAGGGAAAATTGAAACTTTAATTTAGTAAAATTGAGTTGTGAGGATGGTAAAAAAAAAAAAACACAAATAAACATTTATATTATGTTAGAGAAATCAGTAAATAATAAGAAAGATGAAAAAAAATATATGAAGGAATTTAGAGAAAAATAAAACAAAATAAATCAAATATGAAAGTAAAGAGAATAAAAATAATAAGATAGATCATTGTTGTATATAATTTTAATACCATATTTCAAGTTTTAAAATATCATTGAAGATTAATAAGTAAAGTTTTTTATAAAAAGAAAGGAGAAAGAAAAAAAACATAAAAAGGGAAAAAAGCAATACTTCAATACTTCATGCCTTTGTCATTGTATTATTTTTCAAAAACAGAAATTTCTCAATTCAAAATAATATCTTTTTATAGAATGCCACTTCGAGCTTTGCCCTATATTCAACCCTCCCCTCCCCGCCAAAAAAACAACACTCCCCTCCCTGCCAAAAGACAACCCCCCCCCCCCCTCGTTAAAAAGATCACTAGGTTTTTTTATTGAAGAAAAGCTACAAAATCTAAGGAATCATTCCCCTTCAATCACCTTTTCAAACTTTATTTCGAAATGAAAACCATTAAACGAACTTTGAACATTTTTTATATATATTTCTTTAACTCTAAGTATGAGGTAGTATAATTGATTTTGTTCTTATCTTAGCAGTAGCAGGTAATTAGTTCGCTATTAGTACACAGACCCTTACTTGTACACCTAAACATTTTGAAAATTTTTAACCAAATTTTATATACTTCAAATTTCCAAAAGGGAAAGGGGACAACAAAAAATTTCTTAAACTTTTCTTTTTATTTATATATTATTTATTCTATGCTATATCATATAAATTATGAATATATATAGATCTGCGCATATATGACTGTTTTCGGCCTTGCTTTCTCGTATAAATTGTGAGTTTGTATTAAACGAGCATTATAAAATTGTTGTGTGTAATATCATATTTTTTGTGTTCTCAACATGGGGATTAAATTTACATTACATTTCTTTCATTCTTTAGGCCTTAATTGCCTTCTTAATGATATAATGCCTAACCACTAGCAATAATTTTGCTTCATGGTATCTAAACAAGTATTTGGCGTAGGGGCAGTGGGGTAGAGATACCTTAAGGTTTTTTTAAACTTTACGTTTTTTTATTTTGTTTTTTTAAAATAAGAATGACTTCATAAGGGTTTAGGATAAACTTTAAAGTGTGCACACAAAAATTAAATACAAATTTGAATACAATTGGCTGTTTTTATCAAAAGTATTTCAGCCTGTTGTTGCTACACTACTTGCGGGCATGATTGTCCTTGTTTAATAAATATAGCTTTACATTTTGTTGCATTGTATCAAATTTATTTTTATTAACATCATAAGCCTTTAATTCATATAAAAATTCTTTTCTTGTAGTATATAATTGTTGTTTGCAGAAGTTATGATGGAAAAACTGTGGAAAGATTGATTTCTTTGCAAAACTTAACAGAAATTGTTGATGTTCTTAACTATTGTTAACAATTGTTTTACCCATTATTTGTTTATCTCTGTTTAGTGCATTCAATAATAAAAATGATAAATGTGCTGAAGGTCGAGGTGAAAGATGTTTGGCAAGAAAAGGAAAATAATAAACAAGAATAGACAGCATCAAAAGAAATACTAGAAACGGATCTTGGACAAAGTAGCTTCGGACAAAGTAGCTTCGGACAAAGTAGCTTCGGACAAAGTAGCTTCAGGACAAAGTAGTTTCCGGACAAAGTAGCTTCAGGACATTTACTTAAGAAAAGTAGCTTCCTTAGAAAAATAGTCTCCAATATGGCCGCAGCGCTCGGCCCCCTGGCCTGCCTAGCCGCGGGCGCTCGGCCCCCTAGCCTATAACCTAACCTATGTTAGCCTCAGAACATTTATTTAAGAAAAATATCATAAACTGATAATACATAGGTGGTTTAGAATTTCGTGGATTTTGGAAAAAGTGGTTGATAGATTTTTATAATTTTAATAATGTTTTTACAATTTTTTTGGTTAGGTTAGGTTAGGTTATAGGCTAGGGGGCCGAGCGCCCGCGGCTAGGCAGGCCAGGGGGCCGAGCGTGCGGCTATGACCTTTATTAATAGTGGAAGCTACTTTTCTTAAGTAAATGTCCTGAAGCTACTTTGTCCGGAAGCTACTTTGTCCTGAAGCTACTTTGTCCGAAGCTACTTTGTCCGAAGCTACTTTGTCCGAAGCTACTTTGTCCAAGATCCCTAGAAACAGCATGTAGAGAGCCTATTAAAATGACGTCATAATTTACAAATGACCATTGATAGGCCAGTATACATTGTAATTGACCAATGGTAAAATGTATACTCGCCTGTCATATAAGCTTCAAAGAAATTTAAAAATATTTTGATTTGTCGTTAGAACTGCCATGCAGCTCTTTAAAAAGAATGAATCCGTATGGCAATTTTTACACTCGTCAAATTCACTGTATAAGATTGATTTCTGATTATTGTGAGTATTTTCTTTATCTATGTTCACCATTCTTTTTTCCTATGTATTTAAATTATTTTAATTATTATCTTTAATAGTCCTATGACAGATTTTAAAAATGAAAATAAAAAATAATTGATTAATTTAAACAAGCCATGTATCCTAGTGATTTAATTTAAAACCTGTTCAAATTTGGCTGTTAATACTTAAATTGACATTAATTTTAGAAAGGTGGGATGGGGCTTATTCTAACTCTAACTAGTGGCCACACTCCTAGAGGCCCTTAGGGGTTCTTGAGGGGATGGGGGTGTCGACCCCACCCCCTATTTTCAATTGTAGTTTTAAAAGGAAAAGTTCTAGAAAAAAGTTTTGGGTTTTTTTCTAGGGGCGATTTCTCTTTGGAGGGTGATTGTACCTTCCCTAAAAATAGTTTCTGGGACATATAAGAAGCTACCCTGTAAAAGAGAACCAAATCGGTTCAGTGGGTAGTTAGATCCTTCGGTACACAGAGACAGACAGAGATTTTTTACTTTATTGTATGTATTATATATATATTTCCAGTTTCTTTGTCATAAAGTTTACGTTATAGTAATTTAATATTTGTAAGTGAACAATGACGTTTAATAACAAACATAAATTATAAAAGCCATTTATAAACAGTGTATTGTTTAAGCCCTATGCAACACGACTTCTATTCAGTATTATTTATGATTAACCTCATTATTATGATACAAACAAAACCCTATTCTAACCTTAATGATTTATTGTAATTATTATTAATAAATAATTATAAGTGCAAACACTAAATATAAAAAGAAAACCTAATGTACAATGTATGATAACAGATGCCATTGTAAAAAAGGTAATTTTCCAAGGCTCGGCAACTGCAGTCGCAAACATCAGCAGCAACATCATAAATCAACAGCAATAATTTCTAAACCCCTTACTTTTGGTATAAGTTATACAGACAAACATACATCCTAGTAATTTCGCAGTAGACATCCAATTGCTGCATGAACGATTATAAATTGTATTCTAATAATTTAGGTCGGAAATAAAAAAAACTTGGACATCCTTGGCACAGAGAACAACTTTTTGAAGATCATTGTTCTGGAAGTCCTTTGAACGAGAAAGCAAAAAAAATGAATTGGTAGAGAAGGAAAAACTATTTTTAAAAGCACAATAAAAAAAACAAGATTTGCATATTTAGTGTTTATTTACCAAATGGCTATAATCAAATTATTTTACTATTTAATAACATCCATCACATTTTAAGATAATATATCTTGTTCATATCTTGCTAAGTCATATAAAACAATTAGTTTTGTTCTTATTAAGTCAAAGTTACGAAGGTAATGTTCTTTTTTCTACCAATTTCATAAAGCTTTTAGCTGCTAAATGTCTGAACGTAAAGGCTACCTTTTTTTGTAATTGTCATATCAATGCACCCAAATAATAAAAAAAAACTCAATAGGAATAATATAAAAAAAATGTGACAACAGTTGCTGATTTTCCAGTCACCCACAAAATTTTATCTGGCTATTTTAGTTGATTTATATTCTATCATTTAAAAGTTTTCAAAATGCTGTACATCCAGCCGTTTAACAGTCAGCAGCTTATAGAGTTGGCGGAAAATGACCTTTCTTTGTACATACGACTTGATTCGTTTTTATTGGTTAACTTTAAAAATATTTTATAATGGCTACGAATTCGATTATTTAATGAAAATTAGTACTGAGCCATACACTAAAAAACATGAATCGCGACGTATTAGACAAAGTTCTACAGAAAATCAAATAAAATCATAGAATTAAAACCTTTTTTATTGGTTCGGGCCTTAGGCTCTTATGGGCACACAAAATAGGAATTTTTCTTTCCACTGAAAACTGTCTTCAATACGATGCGATGAATATACAAGTACTAATATTTAAAACAAAAATATTTGTAAAATAAAATGAAATTAATAGATTTTATTTTTTAGACCTTTGTTCAAATTTTTAGAGCTTTTGAAGATTTAAATTCTTTGACATTGAATATCATCAAACTCATAAAAATTTTCATACATAAAAATAGAACTAATAGGATAATTTTGTATTTAAGCGACTCAAAACTTTTTAAAAACCCAATTTTCAGTAATTTTCTTGATTCTTCACGTATAAAATATTTCATAAATAAATTTTAAAATTTAGTTTTTTTTCTGAATCGCTTTAAAAGATTTGGATACATTTTTAGAAATGAAATCTATAGAACACAGTGTGCTAATATATACTACTAATACTACAGTGAATAAAGATGACATAAAGTAAAATAATGTTTGATAGTAGGATAGCTGATGCTCGTTGTATAGCCGCAGGATGTTTACCTGATAACATTATAGATTATTTCTACATGTATAACACAATTACAAATATTCACAGCAGATAAGCAATATCTAACCAAATATACTTTTCCTTAATATTATCTAGGTTAGAGAATTGTTTAACGCCATAAAATATTAATATATTCTTATCTAATTAAGGGGTCCCTTTTCAAACTTTAGTTTTTTTTCGCCTGTAACCGATGGGACGAACCCCAAACTGTCCCACTTTGAGAAAGACGATTCCAGTGACGTCATATACGTTTAGGGAAGGGGGGAAGAAAATCTCTTCCCTTTTCTCCCATTTCTTTTGAAGAGATTTTCTTCCCCCCCTTCCCTTTTTCTTTCCCGAAACGTATATGACGTCACTGGAATCGTCTTTCTCAAAGTGGGACAGTTTGGGGTTCGTCACCGATGACCTTAATACGACTCAGCCGAAGCTGCAGCCTTACAAAGCTGCCTTTTTCGTTAAAAAGTTAAAAGTTTTCAGAATAATCGCTTTGAGATGATAATAAAATATTTTAAGGATCAAAAGCTGCAACTGCTGTATGTTCAGTATGATTATTTTTACCATAATGCAGCCTTTACAATACTGTCAGGCGTGCTAATATGCAGTCAAAATAAAATAAATACTAACAATTCAAATTTTCATAAATACCAGCCTTAGCCATTGACATGAAAGTTAATTGAATTTAAACAGTTAAACATAAATCGCATCCTTTATATTTATCTGTTTAATTTTTCATAGCAGCCAAATCATCAAAATATTACCTTGAAGAACGTGAATCTGAATGTAAGCTGGTTTAGAATTATGAGGATAGCAGGTATAGTTCCCTACAAAAAAAAAAACATATCTGATATTACAGTACAAAATCAAAGTAGTAAGATTTTTTTAAGGTTTGTATATTTATACTGCTAACTTTTGAATAGTCTGAGTAATTCATTTTAAGGACGCTTCCTATAGGTCTAATTTCTAAGTATAATTCTGGGATAGAAGAATCTTGAAAATTGTGTATTATCTTATTGCAAAATTGCTTAAATATAGAATTGTGCTTTAGGACATACTCACATTTATCATAGAGATACTTCACTTATAGTATTGTAGTTTGTTGTTCTAGGAATCACTATTCCAAAAATCAGATCAATAGGATAATTTTATTAGACAACAAATTGTTGTCTGGTAACGTTTACATAGTTGCCACGCTTTCTAAATCTTACATAAATATTACAAGAATCATCAAGCAAAGTTTGTAATCAGAAGCACAATTCTAACATGCCTAAATTAACGATAAAAGCTTTCTGTTACGGTCGACCATAATTAACAAAATGTCTATGTAAAGTTCGTTAAAGATTTATTTTTAAAAATTTTAAATACCAGACGTCAGGGATCTAAAGGGATAAGACAATGGCCAATAATTTGATGTACATCCCAATTATGATATACAAAATTACCCCTTCTAAAGATTACAGTTAGTGGATAGTGCGTTTGGTCACTCAACTTGATAAAGTAACCAATCAAAATTTAATAAAAGTCCCCAAAGTTTATTAGCTAACGAATAACTAAGCTTTCTTATAAAACTTTGGGGATTAGAATAATAAACAGTCCTTTGTCCCTTCCCTCCATGATCTGTAAACTACAGATTAAAGTCTATGCTTTATAAATCTGTCTAAATTTGAAAGTTATATCTCTTGTGCAGATTCTGATTGGAAACAAAGATTGATGATATTAGATGAAAGATGAAGTTAGAATAATTATTCTTTCTGTCACTCAAGTCAAGTCAAGGGTGAAAAACAAGTTTCCTTTCTGTTAAACACTTTGATTAAGTCAAGGTAACATTAATTACTTATTTAAGGTTAACAGCTCCTTATCAAAAGGACGAAGCCCAATCTGTACCACTTTGAGCAAGACGATTCCTATATGACGTCATATTAAGGGAAAAGAAAAAGGGAAAAAGTGGGACAGATTGGGCTTCGTCAATAACAAGGACATTTACGTAGGTTAGGTTAAGTCTTTTAAAGATATTAAAGAATGCTAAACGTTTCTTTTTCGTATAAAAAAAAATTTTTACTTTTAAAAATTTTGACTATTTAATGTTAATGCTTAAATATTTATATTTAATTATCTGTAAATGAAAAGTTACATAAACATAGATATTAATATCAAAGCAAGCAGTGTCTACACACCACCACACACACATACATACACACACACACACACACACACACACATCCACCCGCACACACATTTATGATATATTGATATCTGGCCAATCTAAATAATGTAATAATTAGGATAGTTGGTGTATATTTATTATTTAAGCATATGCTAAGATCATCAATATACAACCAGGATGATTCAATAAAAACTGCGTTTTCCTATAATCAGAAATAACCAATAGGAAAAATATGAAGAAAAAAACAATTATAGTTTCTTATTCTATGTAAAAAAAATACATTAAACTTATAAAAGTTATTTTTAAATTTTTCTTGAAACAACGGCGCATTTTAGAGCAAATAAATTTCAAAAAGGTGCGTGCGATGCTTTTTTCTGGTAGAATTATTTGTCTTAAGGTTGAATTAAAATACTTTTTTTACTAAAACAACATTTTACACGGACAACGATATATTCTACCAATTAAGTAAAAAAATTAATACTATTACTAATTGATAATAATTGTTCTTTTTATTCCTCCTGGTTGTGTCAGAAAATCTGGAAACGCAGTTTTATTTAATCACTCTGTATATATGTGTGGGTGAGTGCGTGAGTGTGTGCGTGTGTGTAAGTGTGTGTGTTTGTGTCAGTGGGCGTGTGTGTACTGTATTTGTATGGAGTATTATGCTTTATATACTTTTTGAAAGAAGCAAAGCTAATCTCAACTACAGTTATGAAAAGGACTTAGATTGTTTACTATGATTTTTTGGCTAACAAAACCACACTTTAAGTAAAAACAAAAGCTCTGTACGTCCTTCTTAAGCTTGAATCTTAAGGCCAAGGGATAAGACAATAGACGATGATTTGATATAAACATAATAACTCCTTCTGTAACTTGAAATTATTGTTTGATAATGAATTTTTAAAAAACTTTGTTTTAAAACATGGGATTTTTATAAAAATTTTACACCAAGAAAACTATAATTTCATTTCAAATGTCTACTAATCACAATATTTAGAGCGCAGATACTCTAAATCCCAGTTGTCATTTTGATTATTGAGCTTCGCTTATATGTATGTTGACATCTTTGTTGTATACAACCTTGATGGAATTCAAATGCAATATTGAAAAGAAAAATAAATGCTTTTTGTACATTTACATATATCCAACATTTTTTATTATAGATGGCATGTGTTTGTGTGTGTTTTCAAGTGTATGAGTTAGTTAGGTACTTCAGCATACTTAAGAATTAAAAATTGTTACTTTGATTGAAGTGAACAAATTTCACTTCGTCTTATGCTTATACCATGTACAGTTTGAACTTTCAGACAAACTTCGTGTTATCAAAAACAGTTGTCAGATCGTAAAAAATAAATTTGTACCTGAGTCTGATTCTCTGGCCTTCTGCATGAGGAGCTGACTGACCGTGACCTCCCCCGTCTGTCCAGCCTCCATTATGGAGCTTACTCCTGGCCGTGGACCCTCCCAAGATATTTCCTAAAATCAAACATACATTTATTATACATTTTTGGTAGGTAAAAGACAATGATTACAAATACAAATTCCAACAAGGATGGTTACAGTTTAACCACCAAGAAAATAGCTTAAAACTTTCACATGACAAATTTCCTATAATTAGAGCCCAATACACTCAGAGGTTTGCGAAATCCGGACGTACAAACTTGTTTTACTTTGTATCAACAAGTTATTAACGGACAAAAAAGAAAAATAGGATTATATTAGATATATTGTCCACCTTGCATTTTAAAAAGTAACTCAATCTTTTGAGACAAGAATATCAACTTTTACATAAAGTGTGATAATATTAAATCCTAAATATGAAAGCAATTTTGCAAGTTTCTTCGGTTGATTTTTTTATTCCTTTCCCCTATTTTGTCAAGACTCAACGATCAACGTACAAGCGTACTAATATACTCTTTTTTTTCTAATGACTAATAGCTCTTTAAAAGGCTTCACTACTAGAACTATTTTCTTTGATCCTCAGATCGCTGCTTGTTATTTTGTAATAGTGCAGCTGTTTGTCATGTAATTAGACTCAATATAATCCGTAAACACTTCAAATGGTTATTTATCAGTGCCGCTATAACTTGCGAAGTAAAAGAATGTGTCTCTATGTGTGTAACAAAAAATCTGCCTTTACAGTAAAGCTTGGCAGGTACCCTTGGCTATTTTAGGGGAGGGTACCATCAAACTCCCAGGAGAAATTGACCCTAGAAAAATGCATCTAGGGGCGTAACCGCTAGTGGCAAATATTTTATTGAGATTGGGAATGTTGTTAATGATTGCCACTGTAAAATTCTTCAATAAAAAAAGCTACTGTTTATTACATGGTAACGATAGGTTCAATAGTGGAAGATAATAAAAGGAAGTAGTGTAATACAAAAACAGACAACCAATCCTTTGAATGCAAGTCTTTAACATGAAAGTAGTAATTGTTTATGATTGATGGCATTTATCTAAATTTCACAACAAGCGCAATAAATAAAGAAAAAAAATTTCATGATGTAACATTTTTTGGTGAGTGGGGGGGAGTGGAGGGTTATAGCTTAGAAAATTCTAAAGCAGACCACAAAAAAAACACCAAATCAGTTGTTAGATTTAATTAAACTATGCAGTAGTGATAGCTTTAGAGATTACAACTTTTTTTCTTATAATTTTTTTTGTGTATTGTATTGGACACCCTGGATACACCATGGTTAATCTTTTACAAAGTCTCAACAAGTTTACTTTTTTTCAGTTTTCAACTTTTTACTTCAAATCTTTATACAAAAATTTATACTGTTTATTTTTTAGTTATATAAAAGTTATTTTTCTTCTAAATTTGCTAAGTATTTGAATATTAGTATGTTATATCATACATTAAATATGCTTACATGGTATTTTTTTTTTTCCTGAAACATATTCTAATGATAAAGTGGGAAAAGGGTAAAATATTATTATGACAAAGGAAGACTTTTTGGCAAAAATATAACATCTATTTAAAATTGCTGTTTCATGGATTTATTTGCATTTTCTTAGATAAAACATTTTGTGTTCCCTGTATTGAAAATTTCTAAAGCCTTTACGAAGTAAGCATAGTCTATAATATACGAAAAATAAAACGTGGATGCTTTTCAGTGAAGGTTTGCAGAGTATTAGGCTAGTGTTTTGGGAAGAGAAGAAAATTATGGTGTAAATTCCCTAGGATTATAAATTATTAATTAACATGGATGACAACATTCAAATTTAGCGAAACGCAACAAATCATGGAATTGACAAACTGACAAAATAAGTTATAGAGCATATTTTCAGTTGTTATAACAAAAATAAGAAAGAGGGAGGATATAAAAAATCCCGCAACTCTAAAACAGAATGACTGACTGACAAACGGACGAATAATATATAGACTAGATACGCGTATTTCATAGGAATCATCACTAAAAATTCCTGCTGATTAGTAGCTGAGAAAATCAAATATCCCCCACTGCGTTACGGACTGACTGGCCGACGAAGAGACAAAATGAATTATAGATTATCTTCGCTACTCAGAATAACAAAAATACAATATTAAAAATTTTGTCCCTTTATAACCAGAAGTGAGTTGCAGTTAAAGGCAGCAATTTTGAGTGAAGGCAAACTGCATAAACCAGTTGGGAGTTTGAAAGAGGCGAACGCAGAAAAAACTTACACACTTATAAATTTCTCACTTTATATCGAATAAACTCGATATTTGTTGGCACTTCATATCATGATTCTAAATTTATAATTGGAAATTGGTATTAGAATTGCGTATATAAAAAATGACGCAACTCAACACTCCTCATTGTCAACTATTAATGTTGGGTCCTTAAGCTTTCGGGGCTTTGTCCATGCTGGTCCTTCTATCAATAACTTAACAAAACAATAAGCATAAAAAAATATAGCTGTCTATAGTGCCCTAGCAAAATGGGGATAGATGTCACTGCTTTTGACCTACCTATTCTATTGAAGTCAGGAAATACCCTATACCCCATCTCTTTTCTAGGGGGTTTCTTCCCCCCTTCCTTTTCTCTTTCTCTCTACTATGACGTCATTAGAATAGGTAGGTGACATCCATCCCGATTTTCTTAGGGCACTAAACACAGCTACATCAAAATACCTTTTTTCCTTTTCAAACTGTTTATATGTTTCAACCCCTCTACTGTAAACCATATTCCATCACCAATACTTTGTACATTAAAATAAAGAGAGAGAGAGAGCGAGAGAGAGAGAGAGAGAGAGAGAGAGAGAGAGAGAGAGAGAGAGAGAGAAGAGAGAGAGAGAAAGAGAGAGAGAAAGAGAGAGAGAGAGAGAGAGAGAAAGAGAGAAAGAGAGAGAGAGAGAGAGAGAGAGAGAGAGAGAGAGAGAGAGAGAGAGAGAGAGAGTAAAAAGGAGAGAAAAAAGAATAAAGGAGAACATTTAACTTTGTGTAAACACTTCATTTTTTTCATTTTATTCCTTTTTCATTGTGTGTAATTATTTAGTCAAAACTTGCAGAAAATAATCACAATTTGGTTGAAAAGTAATTTCATAAACCTGGAAATGAACATTTGAGTTATAACTTTGCCAAACTTTGATAAAAGATTTTTACCATTTTTATGGAGTGCTAATGCATAATCATTAGTAAAATAAACATCTACTTACAAAGTTTTAATGTTCTTTAACTCAATTTTGTTAATGCGTTGTAGTTGGAAATTATATTATTTTGTGTAATTTAATTCAATCAGGTGATGTTTAATCTTAGGTCAAAAAGTATTATTTCAAGTCATTGTAAAGGATCGCAGTACATCATAGAAATCAAATTTATACAGTACATACTTTTAATATGGATAATTTTATAAAGGCTATGCACTAGAATATGGAATACAATATTTTCTAATAACAAAATATCAATTTTAAAAGCATTTTTTTATTGGTTATTTGTATTTTACTTGTGGGCCTTATTGAGCTATTTATTTTAATCGTTTAAACATATATTTCCAAGAAATAACAACCTGTAAACTACAGTTTGAATTAATTTTAAGCATGATTTTAAGAAACTACTTAGTTAGGCTGCTCTATATGTGTTATTATCCTTTTGTTCTGCAGATCTCTATTAGGTTTCTCTTCCAACTAATCACAATGAATTATTAAAAACGGGTAGTTCAACTCTCCCTCTCTCTATAGATCTATCTATATATCTTTTAATTTTATCACCCCCCCCCCCCTCTCTCTCGCTCTCTCTCTCTTTCTCTCTCTCTCTCTCTCTCTCTCTCTCTCTCTCTCTCTCTCTCTCTCTCTCTCTCTCTCTCTCTCTCTCTCTCTCTCTCTCTCTCTCTCTCTCTCTCTCTCTCTCTCTCTCTCTCTCTCTCTCTCTCTCTCTCTCTCTCTCTCTCTCTCTCTCTGTCTCGATATATACTAACCTGTGACTTATCACAAAGAAGGAAAACATTTCCTCGTATTCATTCGAATTCGGTGGATAAGAACTGGTTCTCATCCATACGAAAAAACTATGTCTAGCATCGTATTATATCAAGCTTTCTACGAATATAAAAATGTACAATCATAATCGTACATTCTATATCCGCAGAAGCTGTTTATAATACGATGCGAGAAATAACTATTCTTTCTTTTTCTTTTCTTCTCTTTCTTTCCCAAACTTTTTTTTTTCTTTCTCTCTTTTTCTTTTTTCTTCTCTTTATTCCTTTTTCTTTTTATTTCTTTTTCACTTCCATTATCTTATTTTTTTTTAGTAGCGAAGCTACTCTATAATTCACTTTGTCCGTCCGTCCGTCAGTCCGTCCGTCAGTCCGTCCGTCAGTCCGTAACGCTATGGGGGAAATGGGATTTACTCAGCCCCTATAAAAGATAGAAAGCTGAAATTTTTTGACAACATTCCCATCATTAAGGAGCACAATTAACTATAAAACATCAATGGCGGTCGGACGGCTTTTTAGCAGGTTTTAGGCTATTTTTTTATTTTCCACATTTTTCCTCATATCTTTGGTGTTTATGGTCCGATTTTCAAAATTTTTTCAGTTAGATATATCAAAATTAAATTTTCCGTCGTTTGAAGAAAACAACAATGACGGTCAGACTGCTTTTTTGCAGGTTTTTGGCTATTTTTATATTTTTTACATTTTCCCCATATCTTTGGTGTTTTTGGTCCGATTTTCAAACTTTTTTCAGTTAAAGATATCAAAATTAAATTTCCCATCGTTTGAAGAAAACAACAATGACGGTCAGACTGCCTTTTTGCAGGTTTTTGGCTATTTTTATATTTTTTACATTTTCTCCCATATCTTTGGTGTTTATGGACCGATTTTCAAAATTTTTTCAGTTAAAGATATAAAAATTAAATTTCCGGTCATTTGAAGAAATCAACAATGACGGTCAGACTGCCTTTTTGCAGGTTTTTGGCTATTTTTATATTTTTTACATTTTCCCCCATATCTTTGGTGTTTATTAATCGATTTTCAAAATTTTTTCATTTAAAGATATCAAAATTAAATTTTCCGTCGTTTGAAAAAAACAACAATGACTGTCAGTCCCATCCACAAAATTTTGTGCTTCGCTACTTATGGATGTTGTCATCCTTGTTTTTTTAATTACGCAGGAAGAAATGAAGTACTAAGGGACATTTGAAAGGATTAATATTTTTTAAAATTGTTATTAAAGATCCATAAGCTTTATAAATTTGTTCACACACACACATATATATAACAGTTAGGGAGTTGAATCCATTTTTATAGAAGCAGAAATATAATCTATGATTATGGTTTGGACCCTCTAAAACTGTAATCTACCTTTCCACTTTCCCCTCTCTTGGTGAAGATATCTTCAACGCCGATACGATTTTTGAAATGTAAGATTCCACTTTCCCCTCTCTTGGTGAAGATATCTTCAACGCCGATATGATTTTTGAAATTTAAGATTCCACTTTCCCCTCTCTTGGTGAAGATATCTTCAACGCCGATATAATTTTTGAAATTTAAGATTCCACTTTTGTCTCTCTTGGTGAAGATATCTTCAACAAGAGAGACAAAAGTGGAATCTTATATTTCAAAAATCGTATCGGCGTTGAAGATATCTTCACCAAGAGAGGGGAAAGTGGAAGGGTAGATTACAGTTTTAGAGGGTCCAAACCATAATCATAGATTATATTTCTGCTTCTATAAAAATGGATTCAACTCCCTAACTGTATAAAGTTATAAATTCCACCACTCACACACACACACACACACACACATAAACCCGAAAAATTATTAACACATAACAAGGATGATCATGACTGTAATAGGACAGATTAACTAATTATAACTGAAATTTCATAATTTAGAATCGATTTAGAATATCTTAGTAAAGATAGTTTTATAAGTCAAAGTTATTTTGAACAAATAAATGAAACGAGTATAAGAACATCCCAAAGTAGCGAAGCACGAAAAATCATGAATGAATAAACGGACAAAGTCAGTTGCAGGGCTCATGTTTAGTGGTCGTAGAAGGGAAAAAAGGAAAATGTGCAGATAATTGGTACCAGGGTAATAGGACACGAGTCGTAATTTGGTGGCGGACGGTCAAACTGCAATTTAATAATTTAGATCAATTCAGAATATATAATCAAAGATAGTTTATAAGTCCAGTTATAGCAAAACTAATCTTTCAAATTTAGTGCAAGGGTTAATAGGACACGAGTCGTAATTTGGTGGCGGACGGTCAAACTTTACCTAGATAAAGAATAGTTATGCTACTAAACAAACACACACACTGACACATGACATGGTTGACCAGTAGAGTCATACACAAAGTTTGCTCCAATCCAATATGCAGCACAAATATTCTTGTCTATTCAAACAAATAATAAACTCAAATATTTATTTCCAAATTGAATTGGTATGTAAAGTACATGCTTGTGGCAAGTTTGGGTTAAAAGTCTGCAATTGGCAAAGTGTAATGGCCAAACATACGTTGGCTTGGTAGCCATAGATTATTTACTTGAAGTGTACTTCTTTAATAAACCTTTATCTCCTTAAGAAGTCGCCCGTATAACTTTTTAAAAATACCTCACCGCCGAAAGGTATGTCTATAATTCACTATTTTTAAAATAGTAAGATTTTATGTCTGTAGCGAAGGATCCCTCTAACAGCTGAATGTCAATGGGTCTCCTGTACAGTGTAGCTTCTTATAGGTCCAAGAAAGGTATATAACTATTTTGGGAAGGGTATGCTTACATGTACTCCCAAGAGACATTGCCCATTGAAAATAATAAAGACCATTTATTTTTATTTCTAAAAAGTAAAGAGTAGACTTCCCCCATTCTCTCAGAGGTCTCTAGGGGCATAGCCGCTAGTTTACTATATAGTAGAAGTTTGTGTGTTCGTTCGCGCTCTAAGATCTTGTAAACAGGCAACCGATTTGTTCACTATTTTCAGGGAAGTTTAGTATGGCAACAGGGCATATTCTGGACTAAGTGAAAAAAGGGCACTTTTAAGCGATACCCCCAAGGAAAAATTTACTTTTTATAATGGCTTGGAAACTGTTTAAATCTAGCGAAAAAAATCAGATTAGGAGCCATCCTAATTATTAGGATTATATTTCTATTCTTTCCTATTTAGTTTCGCGTCTTAAATAAAATGTTAAAGGAAACTTGTGTATTACGTATGTAAACATGTAACAATGGCATGCATGAAAACAAATAGAAATACTAATTACTTTTTAGTAGCACATCTACTCTATATATTGTAATTTCTGTAAGTATGGATTAAGCATCTACTCTATGACAAGTATTGTCCGTTTCTTTATGAAGTAAATATATTTTGTCATGCGATGAAAAAATATGATTTACTCGGCTACGTTTTTGGGCTATACTTTATCTTAAGTCTTGATTTCCCTGACCGTCAGCTGTATAACCCTCTTAAACTGAACGTCTGTTTAGCCTTTGTGGGCGGCTGATAACAACGTAGTAACATAATTTTATAGAAGGTCCCAATACACTATAACATCCTAAATATTGTAGACAAGCAACCCGACCTTTGTCTGGAAGTCCTAACTTTGCATGGTAATGAGTTGCGTCTTATTTGGTCCAAGGTATTCCTCCTACCATTATAATAAATGCCGAGCATCTGACATAGCAGTAGTGGGCATAACATTTATAACGTTTTAGTTGTGACGCGGTTTTGGCCGGGAATGGGATTCGAACCCATTACCTCCCAACCAACGAGCAATAGTGTTACGTAAAGGTAGTTGTTTATCATGGATGCTGTGATCCTCGTTTATTTCCTATTACATTAGTCCAACCACATGCAAAATAATTTTTCATTCAAATGTTTTCTCTAAAGCAAATAGGGACAAGGGTTAGGTCAATTTTAAAATTCTCATATTTTTTTCAAATAAATATGAATACATTTCAAACCAATACATTTGTTTGAATGAATTATTTTTCTCGTATTCATTCGAATCCGGTGGATAGGAACCGGTTCTCATCCACTCGAAAAAACTATGTCTAGCATCGTATTATATCCAGCTTTCTACGAATATAAAATGTACAATCATAAGATTAAAACCAGGCTCCGGCTAAAAAAACTGGTTTTAATCTTATAATTGTACATTCTATATCCGCGGAAAGCCGTTTATTATACGATGCGAGAAATAACAATTCTCGTATTCATTCGAATCCGGTGGATAGGAACCTGTTCTCATCCACTCGAAAAAACTATGTCTAGCATCGTATTATATCCAGCTATCTACGAATATAAAATGTACAATCATAAGATTAAAACCAGGCACCGGCTAAAAAAACTGGTTTTAATCTTATAATTGTACTTTCTATATCCGCGGAAAGCTGTTTATAATACGATGCGAGAAATAACTAAGAAATAATTTTAAATTTAAATTTTTCTATATCCATAAAATCCGTGAATAAAAAAATAATTTGCCAAATGATTACTATATACACTGTAAACAAAATCCAAACATATGTAGTTCTAATTATATTCTTTCTCTTACAGTTTTTTTTTTATTTTCTACAGTCATATATATCATAAATGATCAAAATAAAACAAAGTAAGGTTTTTTGTCTGTAGCCTAAGATTTCAATAACAACTGAACCGATTGAGTTCTCCCTTGTAGGAAAGCTTTATATATATGGCTCTATGCTAACTCTTTTTCAGATTTAAACTTTGTTTAGTTTTAGGCTATTTGTCGGCCATTTCCTACCACTCTGAACACAGACACTCTAGATATTAGGAGCTAGCGCTGAAGCTAGTAAATAAAATTATGCTAAAATTTATTTTGACTGCATTTTTTACAGTGTTTTTACGGCGAGAGCTTAGAATTCATCTCTACGTAATCCAATTTTCTTCCGCTTTGTATACCAAATGGTAAAGGGTTTGAGTTTTGTCCCAAACCGAGTCATTACCAAAGAAATTAACATTAATTCCTATTGCCTCTATGTCAGACACGTGACAGTTATTCAACGGATATTGAGAATAACTTGGTCGTAAACAGGCACAATTTCATCACCATAAGAACATGAGACTTCCAGGCAATGGTCTTGAACTCAAATGAACGGAGCCAGCTTTCGGTCTCAAATAATAGCCTATGATATACTTGCCCTTAGAGACATAAAATATATTTTATTAGTTGTAAAATCACTCTAGAAGGTTTAAATTTCAGATACTAGTTATGCGTTGTCTTCATACTTTTAGTTACTCAAAGGGATAGACACTAAAATCACACAAAAAATAGAGCTTACAAAAGAAAATAACAACGGGAAAATTTTTGAAAGTGTCACGTAGCTTTCCACGCACAAATCTTTTAAAAGAATACACTTTACCTTTCCAAAATGGAACCATTTCACATACTCTGGCCTTCCAGCTGAAAACCTAAAATAAGGATAAATATATATTTAAAATGATATAAATGTCCTGTTATATAAAGAAGTAAGCTTTTTGTCTGTACAGAAAGATCTTTCTAACCGCTCAACAGATATGGACCACCATTACAATGAAGCTACTTATAGGTCCAGAAAGATTTTAAACTATTTTTTGATAGGGTATCTCCAAAGAAAAAAAAATATTTTTAAAATTTAAACTGATGTGCTTTAAGTGCTCCTAGAGCCCTCTAGGGGAGTACCAGCTGGTAATGATATAAAAGAACAGTATCTAGTAGCACAATTACTCTATAGCTGTTGGAGGAATAGTGTGGGGGGGGGGGGAGTAATAATTAAAGTGATTGGTTTTTATACTGAAAAATTTACCTTGTTATTGCTGTGCTATTTATAGATATAGTTATAATTCTAGTTTTCCAATTTAATTTTTGGTTATTTTCAAATTTACACAAAAGAATTCGTTTGTTGTTTTTCCAATAAAGAACTAAATGACACAGATAAAAGGATTAAATTTTGAGTTGATTTGTACTCTAATATGCATTTGAATTCTTTCAAACAGGGAAAGAGGGAAAAGACAATTTTGATTAATTCAATCTTAGTGCTCGAAATCCACGGAGTCGCAATGGACATCTTTACTTCCCTGAAACCGAAGCTTTAGTTCAAGCGAAGCCGCAACAAAAAACCACAGCAACACATCGCTGAAAAACAGTCGCCAAAAAGCTAAATCCTGCATTTTTGAGAATATCGAGCGGTTTTACTTTTGTTTTTTTTTATTGCCAATATGTGGCATTATGAACAGTATAAAATTCTAATTATTTGTATTTGAATCCTTTTGCAAATAAAGCACTTAAGTTTACCCTATTTTTTTTATTTCCGCCTGTTTTAAAAATCGCATTGTATTGCATATTCGCATAAGACACAGATGAAAATAAACAATAATAAAAGATTTTTATGACAAGAGTAATTAAATTTAAAAATATCAATTTCGAATTATCCTTATGAAGCTAGATACTGTTTAAATTAAAAGATTGATTGTTGAAACTTTGTCAGACTGCAGCAAAATATTTTTGAAAGCGTAGCATCTTTATATATAAAAAGTATATTTCGTTCATTCGTCAATACTTTACTCAATTTTGGTAATGAACAATATTTTTTTCTTCGCTGTAAATTGTTAGCTCGTAGATTTTAAGCAACTTTATAATATTTATAAAGAAAGGGGATTAATTTGAAAAAATTTTGCCAAATAAGCCCTTTATCTAATATGACGTCATTCGGGATACTTTAACCAAAAGTTTTATATAAAGAGCTTATACTTTTGGTCATAATTGCCTTCGTAAAAATTTAGGAGCTTAATTGAATGGCCTGGATAGTTGCACCCAATTGGCTACAAAAGCCAAAATCTTTAATATAATATACATAAACAATATATACATTTCATATATCTTGTCTTTTAACACGATATATAATCTAATAGATTCAATAACCAGTTTTTCTTAGAGTTGACATTTAAATTTTAAGCACCATTTAAACTTTGTTTAAATAATTTGGAATGATTCGAGAAAGGGAAAGAAAATATATTCTTTGCAGTGTTGCTATTTATAACACAGAGGTGGACTAATTATTTTTTCTATATTTTTTTATACCTTTAAAAATATTGGATATTTTTTTTAAAGAAGGTTTAAACTACGTATAAAACAGGTGTCTAATTGTGCAGTGGTTTGTCTCTCCAAAGACATTGTGATGTTCATCACCTTCAAGAAACTATATCTGACCTCTAAAACTAGTCCTTAGTCACTTTTTCAAATTCAATAAAATCTTTAAAACTTGTCATTCTATAAAAAAAATTGTCCTTTCTATATGAAGTTTCTCCTTTCTTTGAAATTATAAAATATGTTAGTTTCCCGGAGCTAAGTTAGGAGACACACCAGCAAACCTTTTGTCCTCAAAGGTTGCACAAATATTTAAAGCGAAGCTTTTCTGTTTTAAGCCTGTTACTCCGTAATTGTCGTCTCATATGCTTCGTTCCTTTAGAATTTTTTTTTTATAACATGAGTTCCTCCGCCCCAATTAAAGAAATGGATGTAGCCTAAATAAAACTTTGTTTTGAAATCTAAAATGGAATTATAGAATTTATGTTAGGAAGGGGGGGGGGGCTTATATGGGTCCTATCCCTAAGAGGGGGAAAGGTACATTTAAAAATTTAAATACAAAAAGATTAAGTAACATCAATACATTACTTATCAGAATAATAAATATTTTTCTTAATTTCTTAATTAAATGAGACTAGAAAGTAAAAACTAGTGTTTAATCTTCTCTTTAATGAATGTTGTTACTCTTGTTATCTGTAGGCTTACAAAGGATAATATGTAGTGCAGCACAAATTTGTTTATAGGTAAAAATCGGCCTTTAAACCAATGTTGTAATTTTGATATTATATTTATATTACACAGAAGTATTTGTAATGCTTCTTTTAATTGGGTTAGATCGGGTAAATTCTTAATTTGCTTTGCGTCACGTTGCTAGTTTCCTGCAGTTTTAGAGCTTTGCAATTCCTATATTTATTAATGTAATATTAAACTTAAACTTCCTACCTTGTTATACAGGTGAGGTTAATGGTGCTGCCAGTGTCGACGTACATCTCCCTGCCCCCTATAATCTCAGTCTCTGGCTCCACCACGGTCAGGTTGATGTAGTGCCCTATGGGGGGCGACGTCGACACCTGACACTCGTAGATACCAGCATCACTGAAATTAGAATAAAATTAATATCAAAGAGGAAAATATGAAAATATGAAAAACCAGACTCAATCACAGCCCTGCCGCATAAAGCTACAAGATTTACAGAAGTTCAATGTCAGCCACGCGGCTTACATAAGTCATGGAATATATCTCAGCCGCGCTGCCTAAGGGAATCACTAAAAGCCGAAGTTCCATTCAGCCACAACCAACCAACAAAGGCACAGCCAAAAAAAATCAGCAACAGAGCTAGCAACAACAACTTTAAGCCTCACTATAAGTCTAATCCAAGCAGCTAATAGTAAAAAAATCCATTCAAATCTGCGGCCTTAAATTTAACCACACTTACAATTTAGCAAATTTTGTGAGAATATCCCTCTTTAATTTATATGTATATTATATGAAATAATATAATGTGGCATGTCTTATGGGCTTAACAAATGTCAAATAAGAACATTTGTGTCTTGATAAATGCATTTCTTACAAAGCTTTCCTTAAATCATAATGGTATTGAAATAAATTATTTGAAACATTTTAAATAATTTATTTCTTTACTAAAATAGTATCATTTCATGGATAATTACAAAATCAAAACAAAGGAAGTTATACAAATTTTCAGAAAACCACCAGTAATGGTAAAAAACATTTTCAGAATGGAAGTATTAGAAGAGTTTATGTAGAAATATGGTTACAGAGTGAGGGATCTAAATAATTTTACTTATAAAACATTCCACTGCCTTTTTTTTACACTTTTGATAAAAAGTATTAAAGTGATAGCAGTTAACATTACACAATAAAATCAACATAAAATATTAATCAGGTGATTTTTTTCCTAGCATAAACATTGCATTATTTCAAAATTACTTTAACAGTTTTTAACGTTATTTTAGAAAAATAAATTTTAAATCTGGGTTTATTTCTCAACTTTTAAAGTGTAAGCTTAAGACAACATATTCGGATCAATGAAGAATCAGAAAGATCTGATGTATAAAACTAGACTTACACAATACACATACACAATCAATACGGATATCCAGGTACAGTTTTTTTTTCAAGTCAGGGGTTGGCTAAAATTCATATTTGCATACTGCATATTTTTTTAAAGTTTGCATAACTATAAAAGGAAAAGAAATATTTTTACTATGTACATATTCTAGTTTTTTTTTGTACTTTTGCATTTTAAGAAAAAACTAAGGGATGCGCCAATAGTCTCTAAGACAAGACAGTGAATTAGGATTATACTTAGACCATTTTCATTTAACAACATTGGACTGTAAATTATACTAGTATCCAAATATTTCATGATTCGTTTGCTTTAAAACTTTTGGAACCTTTATTTAAATCAGAATTAAATTGGAGAAAGACTTTGAAAAAGACACTCTAGCATGTAGCACACCGGGATAAAGATTTCTAATTTTTAGACATAATCAAAATTAAAGAAATAAGTTTTGATTTTCATTAGCTTTAAATAGAGTTTATTTTTCTTTTCTTTTTGTGAAGCTCCTATAACTATTCAGACCGAGGAAGTTATAAAATTGCTTATACATACTTCTTATTTATTGACGGAGTTTGAAAGATAAAACATATTCCATAAAATATATGATTTATGTCATTCACATTTAGATAGGAATTAAAATTCAAAATATCTACCTACAAAACAAATCATTTAGCTTTTTTCACGCTAAAAATGTCGTCAGATTATAATTGGCAAGCTAGTTAAGGAAATAATTGTCCTTGTTATGTAATGTTTCATTTTTGTCCAAAAAACCTAATTGTTTGTTAAAGTTTCGTCGAACTTGCGCTGTAAATTCAATGTTTGTTGCCAAATTTTGTGCATTTTTTATGGGTTATTGTATCAGTTTACATATTCATAGTCAGCAAAAAGTGGCCAACCACATTTCTAGGTCTTTTACACATTTTTGGGTACTTTCCGCGTTTTGTTTTCCTACTCAAATTAAAATATATGTACATCGTTTTAGAAACGAAGTTTATTATGTCCATGACGCAATGTCCGTCCATCCGTTCTGGATGTACCTGATCAAAAATTTGCTCTATGGATGATAAACCTATCATGAAGATTCATGTTACGATGGGGTATATATTAAGCGTTTTTCGTATATCTAATGACATTGGATTTTTCTAGGCTATCAAAAATATCATAGTTCTTCAATATTGTAAAATCTGCTAGTAAAGCGCATTGTCATCCTTGTTTAAAAATATAAATAAAAAGCTTACAAAAAAATAGTGTACTTTTAAACTTAATTTCAATGCTCCGCATCTATTTTGCATTACCATCCTTGTTTTACTGAGTTGAAATCTTTATACTGTAAGTTCACATGCGAGTATAAGTACATTGGTGCCTTAATTCTTAATAACGTGTATGGTTATAGCTTTATTTCTATGGAACTGGGGAAATTGGTTTCAAGATTTCATTGAATCCTGTCCTATGGTAAGCAGAAAGTATTGAACTTTGTATGTATAAGAATGGTGTGTCAACACTTCCGCTAAAGGTCTTCTATCACATTTCCAAAAGCTGGATTTGGGAAAATCCGCAAATTTTTCTTAATCGACAACGGACACCTTGAAAAATGATGAGGTATTTTGATGATAAGCGTAAATCCCGGGGATAGGGATAGTTTGTGTTATTCTAATCATTTGCGATTCAGGTGATTTTATAATGTGGTAAGTACGTTTCTCGTATTCATTCGAATCCGGTGGATAGGAACCGGTTCTCATCCATACGAAAAAACTATGTCTAGCATCGTATTATATCCAGCTTTCTACGAATATAGAAATGTACAATCATAAGATTAAAACCAGTTTTTTTAGCCGGTGCCTTCGGCACCTTGGGGCTAAAAAACTGGTTTTAATCTCATTATTGTACTTTCTATATCCGCGGAAAGCCGTTTATAATACGATGTAAGAAATAACTATTAGGAAATTTGTTTTTCCTCGAATAGAGACTCCTACATAACATTGCAAAGTATCGTAGCAATTTAATAGAGACTCCATCGCAACATTGCAAAGTATCTTATTATTTTTTAAAACACCAAACATTGAAAGTGCCACTAGAGGCCTCTAGGGGCGTAGCCGCTAGTCCTTGTAATAAAGTAAAAGGATATTTGTCTGTTTGTTTGTACCAAATGATCTCGGTCACTGCTGAACCGATCGAGTTATCCTTTACTGGGTAGCTTTTCATAGGTCCCAGGAAGGTTTAAAACTATTTTCTTGAGGGGGGGGGGACACCCTAAACCCCCCAAAAAATGAAAAATACTCCCACCCCCCCCCCCCCCAAAAAAAAAAAATATTTTTACTTTTTCTTTTAAAATTTAAAATAAGAAATTAGGTGCTAGTGCTAAATAAAGAGCCCTGCAGGAAAGTACTATTTATTAAAAAAATAACATAATCCTTTTCAAATTTACTGAGTACATCTTTATTAAAATATTTTAATGCATATATTATATATACATGGTGTGTCTGTCTATGCTCCTTAGACCTGTCCAATATTTGTACTTTTCTCACTCTAAAGCTCGAATTAATCAGAAAATTCATCTAAATTCCTAGAAACTTATTATACTACAAGGTTGAGCATAAATATGACCTGTGTCGTAGTCGCTTTAACATTTTATTGAAGCTAGAAATAGAATCTCCAACAAAATGATTTACATCACATTAGATGGGATGACGTCAATCGGGATGTTCGGCAAAGTTTTGTAACATATGACCACTTGTGAAACAATATCACCAGTTAAAATGTATTATTTTTCTAAAAATTTCACAAGAAGAAACTTAATTAATTATTAATTTCGCTTAGATGGCGTTTTTAGTAGCAAAGCTACGTTATTCTTTAAATATTCTGTAAGTCCATCACTCGGACAGTCTCTATGCAGTTCTTTTTTGCGGAAATACTAACAACCAAATTAAGATAATTACACATGTAAGCACACTTTTTTTTTAAATTATTGAATTTCGATCAAACATACATTGAGTTGTCCTTGTTTTCAATAAACAAAAAGAGAAATCAACATATGATACACATCTTAAGTTTTTGGCAAACTAAGGTATTTGTATACTAGTACACAAACAAATTATTTTAAAAGAAGTAAGAATAATGAACAGGTCTAATGATGCTTTCGCTGCAACCAATATGAAAAAAAAAAGAAAAAATGGTCCCTGCCACACACCAACAAAACAGATGCATCCGCAACAAATTTATAAACTCACCTCTTTTGAACTGAAGATATTCTGAGCTTATAAACTGAGGCTTCCGCTGGATGAATGGAGGAAATCCTGGAATCTTGTGTGTATGCATATCTACCAAATGTTAGGATGTGCACGTCTGAATGACGGATCCAGGAGACCTACAAAAATAAAATAAATAAATCTCACTGAAAAATAATTCTAACAAAAAAATAAATTTTCGTGCATATCAAAAGTTTTTATAAATCCATCAAAGAAGTTGTATCAACTTTTTTTTTTATAGCTAGCCGGTTCTTTTAGTAAGTAGTAGATGTAAAATTTTTCATAGAATTCAAATATGCAATCGGTTTTTTTGTAGACCTCTTATTTTTTAAGTAATTTAAGTTTTTAAAAAAAATAATTAAGTCGGTTTTAAGGTACTAAAACGCAACAAAATAAAAGAAGAAAATGGTCAGTAAGAACAAAAATAGTAAGATCTTTAATTTGACACCTTACTTTTAAAATTCTGTTGAGTAATTATTGAAAAAATCTATTTTTTTAACCTCGGTATAATAAAAACTTTAGACCTAAATATTTTCTCAAACAGACATAAAAAACATGGGTTCATATATACCATTAGAATCAGAAAAATATTACGAATCCATTGTAAGCAAAATTGAAAAAAATTAAAAAATTAAAAAATTACAGAAATGGCCAAATTATTTTTTTTGTTCAGACAACACTATTGTCTTTCCTTTTTTACCCCCTCTTTACCCCCTCTTTACCCCCTTCCCATTTTTATACTCAATTGAAGAATTAAGACGTTGCCTGTACAACATAATATGATATTTTCATATAATTCCTTTTATTGTAGTTTATATACTATATTGTAAACTTTTTTTTTCAATTTTGCTTACAATGGATTCGTAATATTTTTCTGATTCTAATGGTATATATGAACCCATATTTTTTTATTTGTGAAATAATAAAATTAAGTTCAAAGTTTTTATTCTCGTGGGTTTAAAAAAATCGATTTTTTCAATAATTACCTGACAGAATTGAAAAAGTAAGGTGTCAAATTAAAGATCTTACTATTTTTGTTCATAATGACCATTTTCTTTCTTTTTTTTGTTGCATTTTAGTACCTTAAAATCGACTTAATTTTTTTTTTTTTAAACTTAAATTACTTAAAAAATAAGAGGTCTACAAAAAAACCGATTGCATATCTGAATTCTATGAAAAATTTTACATCTACTACTTACTAAAAGAACCGGCTAGCTATAAAAAAAATAGTTGATACACCTTCTTTACATAAATTTTGTCATCGCATATTTGTAAATATGGAGTGTTTAGATATTTCTTTGGACCACATACAGGTAACGTTTGCATTGCTAGGACTTCCAGACAAGGTCAAGCAATAAAAGATCTAGCTGTGTTTGTAACTATTGTTATAGTTAATTTGCTTTTGAATAACCTAACCATTTCTTTCCTACACTTCGAAATGTTTATTTACTTTTAAATAACCTATTACAAAATTGATGATAAACTTTCCTAGAAAAATAGGTATGCATACAGAAAACGAAACTTACTGTTTTATTTTGAATATTATGAACAAAGCAAGACAGACGAATATCGCTGCCCGCCATGGCGATCACGTCTGGCGACCGTGAAGGGAGGATGGCCACCCCGTCCTCAGTGATATTATCTGCCTTGCTCACATGTTCCTCCAGGTACTGGTAACCATGGTTGAAGCGTAGCTCTGACCGCTTGTTGATGGCGCGAGTTCTGGTGCCTGAGCGCAGGACCAGGCCATCCTTCATCATGGTTATCTCTGAGCGCTTGTTCATGTGGCGGAAGGTTAGTGTGTCTCTACCTGTGTCTTTTATCTGTCCAGAACCTAGGCAAATAGAATAAAATCATTTTTTAAATGTAATACAGTAATTTTTTTATTTGGAGAAGGAGCAGAAATTATGTACAGAATATTTTAAAAATTATATTACAAACATATCTGTTATTACCATCTCCAACTTTTTGATGTATTTTTTTTATAGTTTTAGGCTTCATTCAGTTAGTTTAGAAATATTAAGGAGATTTTCTAGTTCAAAATCAAAATTGGGGAGGGATATGTGGTTTCAAAAATCGATTTATTTATGGAACACAGTAATAGTGTCTGACTGATTATGACGTAACAAAAAAAATAGCCAAGAAGAGGCCGTTATTGACCAATGGTAAAATTTATAGTGGCCTCTCATTGGCTATTTTTTTTTGTTACGTCATAATCAGTCAGACACTATTACTGTGTTCTTATTTATGAAATATATGATAAAATGTTTCCAAGACAAAGAGGAAAAAGTTAACTTTGAATAATAATCATTAATAAATCAATTGTTAACCTATACTCTGATAAGTGCATTTAATTTTCTAAATTTTTTGATATTTAACGAATGAAATGTTTTTATAGATGCATAGGTTTTGGATCTTAAATAATCAGTGGAGAAAAAAAGGAAAATTTCCAACAGGTTGAGATGAAAATAAAAGAAATTAAAATAGTGGATTTGGAATAATCTTCCATTGCAAAATATTTTTGCATTCAGTAAATCTCTCATTTAGAATCTGTCTCTCCATATCTCTCTCTTTTCCTCGCCTCATATTATACCACCCCCTCTCTCTCTTTCTCCTTTTCTATTTAATGTAATAAAGTTTTGAAATATTCCCTGCATTCTAATTGAATTAATTTCAGATTTGCCAATATGGTTGTGGGTATATATATGGGGGGGGATGGGGTGGGGGGGGGGGGGGAGTATAGTTCCCTCACTTCATACACATTGCTGATGATGGCAGCAGGACTAAAGTATTATTCATAACTTTAAAAGCTGTATACGTGGCTGCCAAATCACACCCAAATCTTTTCACTAGTCAAATAACTTTAGCGCCAAGACAAACCAAACTTTCTCTCTCTCCTTCTCTCTTCCTAAATATTTATTCTTACCATATCTCTTTCACTTTAGTTCACACACACAAACACAGTTAAATATTTTCTTTGCAACTATTTCCAAAGCATATTTTCCTCCTCACTTTCTATTGATTTAAATTTAATTTTTTTTAAAGAGAAATTGGCCATCCATAATTGCGCTAATTGATTCATTTTATTTTTTAATGTTTATTGATTTTATGAAGAAGCTTATTATAGAATTTAACAAACAACGAAAATTTTAATTTATCAATTGTTTAAATCATAAAAAAACATTTTATACAGTTAGGGAGTTGAATCCATTTTTATAGAAGCAGAAATATAATCTATGATTATGGTTTGGACCCTCTAAAACTGTAATCTACCCTTCCACTTTCCCCTCTCTTGGTGAAGATATCTTCAACGCCGATACGATTTTTGAAATATAAGATTCCACTTTTGTCTCTCTTGTTGAAGATATCTTTACCAAGAGAGGTAAAAGTGGAATCTTAAATTTCAAAAATCGTATCAGCGTTGAAGATATCTTCACCAAGAGAGGGGAAAGTGGAATCTTACATTTCAAAAATCGTATCGGCGTTGAAGATATCTTCACCAAGAGAAGGGAAAGTAGACTCTTACATTTCAAAAATCGTATCAGCGTTGAAGATATCTTCACCAAGAGAGGGGAAAGTGGAAAGGTAGATTACAGTTTTAGAGGGTCCAAACCATAATCATAGATTATATTTCTGCTTCTATAAAAATGGATTCAACTCCCTAACTGTTACAGACGATTTAAGAAAATAATATGTACTATGTTTATAATATTTAATAAAAAATGATGTATATAATATTTTCTTAATTTTGATTTTATTAACAGCTCTCAACTTTTCAAAGGAGCTTATATGTAAACCAATAATCAAACATTCTTGTTTTTAAAAATGAGTGATGATAGAGTATAACATAAAGGGTAATGATTGTTGAAATAATGGCAGTAGATACATAGTTGATGGAAGAAAAGATCTGTAGGATACGCTGTGCATTTCAAAACTTTAGATTACATAGATTTATAAAGGGGTTAGGTAAATATATCTCGCCATCTTGAGACAATTAGTGGAAAATAGTTTGCCTCTGGTGCAATAACTATCACAGTTAGGTACACAAAAACATTTCTAATTTACTATTCCATATTCGTTGTTCACTGGTATAGAAAAGTAATGGGTTCTTTTTACTACAATAAGGTAGATATTTGAATTAAGGAACTGTACTTAAAAGCAAGGTCTGTAGCAAAGGATCTCTCTGACCACTAAATGACCGATATGGTTCTCCTTTACAATCTTAAAGAACACATCCCCCCACGAAAAAAAAAAATTATGGATCACTCCAACCTCCTTCTTGTTAGAGGAATGGTCTCAACAAAGTCAAGCTTAAAAACTACATGTATCTTGAAACTAAGGTCTCTGTTAGATGAGAATAGTAAACATGCAACGGTAGCAAATAAAGTGTTCTTGGAGCTCACTAAATGATGCAGGGAAGTGGGTGGACCACTTGGGGGGAGGGGGAAGAAGATGCGTGAAAATATGTTCTAATTCAATTTAACTCGCTTTGATGCTATTTTACAATAAAAACTAGGGTTGGGCCGGATATCCGGTTTGGCCGGTTATCCGGCCGGATACCGGATATTAAAACTATCCGGTTACATGATATCCAGCTGATTTTTGACGCCGGATATCCGGCTATCCGGTAAATTGCCGGATATCGAACCTTGGCCAGATATCCGGCCAGAACCGGATATCCGGCATTAGAATCAGGCGGATATCCAGTATACGGCCAAAAAAGTATCCGGCCCAACCCTAATAAAAAACCAGGGCTTGACAGCCGTATTCAGCTGCGCAGCTTTATAAAGCCATTCAAATAAGCCGCAGCCATCAAATTTCAATTCATACACCCTAAGACTGACTTAGCTAAAGCGAACCCAGCCTCTACCAATAACTTATTAATTCGGGAAAAAATCACGAAACCTATACGTGTTTTTCAGCTGTCGTTGGGGGAGCAACACATCGTAAAATTGACGACCTCTCCATTTGCCCCCCAAATATTATTTTGGATTTATTTCGCTTGTTGGTTATACCTTATTCCTGAAGCGAATCTCAAATGCAGCAACTTAAGCCACATGGAATTTAAGAAGCTGAAGTTAATTCGACAAAAGCCGAGCGAACCCGCATCTACCCACAGCTGCAGCTATTAAATTTTATCATAGGAATTCTAAGCATCACTTAGGCTTAAACAGCCACAGCTCTAGCTTTTCGACCCCACTCTTAAGCAGCTGCTTGCCTAAAGACACGGTTGTCGAGCCCTGATGAAAACAAACAAACTGTGAAATTATGATTTCACAAATATTGCACTTTTTAAAAGCGAAGCTTTTCTATAATTAGGGTCGGTCCGTCCGTCCGTCCGTCACGGATAGCTTTTTCGTTAATTTAGACATGTTAGAATTGTCCTATCGATTTCAAATTTTCCATGGTGATTCCTTTAGTAGTTAGGTACGATTTAGAAAGCGTAGCAACTCTATAATCATTACCAAAATGTCCATACGTCCATTTTAAACATGTTGATTTTTTACTTTTTTAAATAGCTTTTTTTGTCAATTTAGGCATCTTAGAATTGTCCTATCGATTTCAAATTTTGCATGGTGATTCCTGTAATAGTTAGGTACGAGTTAGAAAGCGTAACAACTCTATAATCATTACCAGAATGTCCGTACGTCCATTTTAAACATGTTGATTTTTTTACATTTTTAACAACAAATTCGTATGTGACCTAATTATCCGATTGGTCTGATTTTGGTATACTGATTCCTGGGACAACAAAGTACAATATTATAAGCGAAGCAACTCTATAATCTACTCTATAAGTCCTAAAAATGTAATTATGTCCATAATCATTATCCTGTATCAAGCAGTTTTTCAACAAACTTACTTACAATTTTGCTTTGACTCTTATACATTCGCATTCTGATTATTCAGTTCTGACATTATACAATTGTTAATGTCCGTTTGTCCTACCGTTTCAGAGCTTCGCTTTTATGGATGTTGTCATCCTTGTTTAACAACAGTGTAGCTACTCTAAATTTGATACTGTCAGACAATTATTCATTTTCAAAAATGTTTTTATTTAAACTTAATTACTGTATAAACAAGGATGACAACATCCATAAAAGCGAAGCGCTGAAACGGTAGGACAAACGGACATTAACACTTGTATAGTGTCAGAACTGAATAGTCAGAATATAAATGTATAAGAGTCGATGCAAAATTGTATGTAAATTTGTTGAAAAACTGCTTATTACAGAATAATGTTTATGGACATACTTACATTTTTAGGACTTAATTACAGAGTTGCTTCGCTTATAATATTGTACTTTGATGTCCCAGGAATCAGTATACAAAAAATCAGATCAATCGGATAATTAGATCATATAAAAATTTGTTGTTAAAAAAGTAAAAAATCAACATCTTTAAAATGAACGTACGGACATTTTGGTAAGGATTATAGAGTTGCTACGCTTTCTAAATCGTACGTAACTATTACAGGAATCACCATGCAAAGTTTGAAATCGATAGGACAATTCTAACATGCCTAAATTAACGAAAAAAGCTATCCGTGACGGACGGACGGACGGACGTACGGATGGACCGACCCTAATTATAGAAAAGCTTCGCTTTTAAAAAGAAACATAATTGTTAATAAATCAATTATCATCTCATCTATACTTTGGTATTACATGTATAAAAAAGAAAAAATTTCCCAATAATAAGTTTTCATCACCTTAGCTATAATTTGGTATTACATGTAAATAATTTTCCTAATCCATATAATCTTTGAAATTTGTAAAGAATTTTTCTTTAAAATATCTTCTTTTTTCTTATCAAACGTACAATTAATTTTTTATAAATGCCGCTGAGAGGTGAAAGGTTCTGAAAAATTGGATAATTATTTAAGATTTACCCATTTTAAAGCATGTATAAAATTTGATGTTAAGGATTGAATTTGTGAACATCGAAAAAAATAATAGAGGTTCAAAACATTAAGTTTACACCTCCCACCCCCCTCTTCCCTTTCTAAGCACGACTCCTACTTCAACCTGTTGGGAATGAATGGATTTTTCTCTATGTGAAAAATAAAACCCTTTGAATATATAAAAAAATACCTACGAGTACAAAATAAAAAAATACAATAGTTAACAAAAATATTTTCATCTTTTCAAGATTGTTTCTATTCAGATTTTTATATTCATGTGGAAAAAAAATTGTTTTTTACAAACTAAAAATAGTATTATTATCCAGTAATACAGGTTTAGAATTTACAGGTAATGAATTCCAACGTATCCCAATATTTTTAAATTAAAACTTTTTAAGTATGAAATTCTTTTTTTCTTATATAAAAAACAATTATTCTTCAGATTATTTGCTTTAAAAAAAGCTAGCAATAAAGCAAACGCAATCTACGTATAATTAGAAAAACCAAATTACAGACCAGTAAAATATTTTATAACATTTGGTAAGTAATGCTCATATACATTAATCAATTTAAGCCAACCTATATTAAAAAACTACGCAACTCATTGCATATTTCAAGAAATAAAAATTCTAATTTTGGCTGGTATTATTGAAAAATTACTTCATAAGATGTATAATGAAATTTTAAGTTAAATTATGTTTCAGTATTTTTAAAACTAGGAAGATATATTAGTTTTATTTTAAATATTTGCATGGACGGACAATCATAAGAACCTTTATTATAGAGTAGCTGGGCTCATAAAAATGACAGATTTTACCTTGTATAGATACCAGAATAAAAGGAAGGGTCCAGCAGAAACTATTCATCATATTCTCACTATTTTATTGTCTGCTAGAATATTAAGTAAGTAACGGCATCCACGCGCACTCCAAAAGTAAAACACGTTGCTAAAATATAAGAAAATGCGTTAGTTTTGAAGCTCTTTACATTGCCAAATAAAAAAATGACGTTGTAAATGTACAATACAAATGATCAAGACAGGCCATTATCTATTTTAATTGACTAATGGTAGGCCAATGGCGTCATTTCTTATAGGCACTAAGGAAAGCTTCATGAAAAATTACGTTTGTTATCAGATACAATATTATTCCCTGTAAACCTGATTCCTATTGAGAGAAGTTTACTAATATTAATCAAGCATTGTCAGTCTGAAAAAAATAATATTAAAATTCTATGTTAAATTAATAAAGCTTGGATTTTCAAAAAAAAATTTTTTTTGTTATATTTTAATTAAATTCTGATTTTAATTAAGGTGGTTTTCTTTACTTTTATTATTTGTACTCTTTAAATGAAAATTAATTTTATTGCGCAATTACTTCTATGTATATAAATCCTTCTAGGGTTATGTTTTATCAGAAAGGGAGTGGATATTTGGCTGTTTTTGTTGTATAGTCACCAAAGTTTTATGATAACGTTTTCTTATTAGTTGTCTTTAAAACTTTGGGGACTTTTAATGCATTTTTATTGGTTACATTAAAGAGTCCAAGAATTTCAACCACTAATTGTAATCTACCGGAGGGGGAATTTTGTGTATCATTATTTGGGATGTACATAAATTGTATTATCCCTTTAGATCTCTGATGTTATATACATTAGCGGCTGTTTTTTCTCATATTCAATAAAAACAGCAGTTGCCAGCTCCTAATATTCTTTTCCTTGATGAATTGAATTATTATTTGGTTTTTAATTTTCATCTCAGTAGGACAATTTCTCTTCTGTTGAAAGATTTACAAATTGAAGATGGTTCTTAGAATCTTTCTCTTTTGTTTTTATGCAGTGGGGCTTTTCAGTAAGTCATTATTGTAGGCATGTCGAGCTGTTTTGCTCAGTGTACCATCTTTTTAAATTTTTACATATCATTTCAGTAACCATTGGTGTCTGTAACTACTTCTTTTATTTTCTCCTTATTTTCTCTTCCCTGTATCTCTTCTAGTTTCCCTTTATCATTCCTTTTAACAATTTTTTCCTAATTTCTTTTTTAACATATTTATTATGATTTTGTATTTATTTTAAACTCTCTGTCGCTATAAATATTGTTTCTTGTTCTGAACCCTTCTGTTCTTATATTGTAAGTTTTAACCTACTTTTGAAGAACAATGAACATTGTTTTATATTATAGAACAATGATTTATCTGTCCCATGTCACTATAGCAAAGATATTAAAAGAGGCAAAAAACAAAACATATTACATAATATATATATATATGTATCTGCTATAAGTACAAAATTTATTGTTTTTTTTGGAGGGAAGGTAACTTTTAGCTTGAACGTTCATGTACATTTTTAAAACGTTGAACCCCAACTAAGTACAGGCGTTTAGCAAAATCAACACACATAAAATTGTCAGTAAAATTATGCGAAAAGATATGTTAAAAAGTAAGTCTTCGTCGTTAAAACAGAGCATTTACTTACCATGGAACAATATTATTTAAACTACTACTGTATTACAGTTTGCTGTTATATTTTCTTTTAAAAATAGTTTTAACTTGTTGTTGCTTTGCTCTTATGAACATAAATGTACTTGTTTTTTGGAGGTGAAAATTAAAGATATTTTAGTATTAAACGCTTTGATTAGTTCAATATAACAATAATTATGTAGGAAAGAATTTGTAGTTTTGATTTTAAATTGCAAATTGGGGGTATCAGTGGCGTGCACAGTATTTTGAGGGGCTAAAAAATAGAAGGCAGTCCTCCTCAATTTCAATTTTAAGGACGTGATCACTGTTGACGCACGCAAGGAGGCTTTTAATAGGTCCAATAAAGGTTTATAAAAATTTGGGAAGGTTAACACCACCAACTCAAGAAACATCGCCCCTGGAAAATTTATTCCCCAAAAGAATAAAATGTAAATTAAAAGGCTCATTAATACCCATCACACTCTCAACTTCCCAAAAAGAGCCTCTAGAGGCCTCTAGGGGCGTAGCCGCTGTTAAAATTTAAATTCGTAAAATAAAAAGATACATAAAAGTACCTTTCTAATTCCTATGAGTAAATGTTGTGATTGTAACAAAAACAGTCTACAAAAAGTATTCAAATATATTGGGAAAAGAAAAAGTTTCAAGTAAGTAAAGGGAAGGGAATTGTTTTTCTCCATAATGGTTCCATCAAATGTTATCGACTCTGCCTGTCTGAATTTAGCTACAGATATTATGGTAAAATTCATATTTTCGCCAGTGGACCAATCTTATCCCCTTTCGTAAGATTTTCTAAAATGTATTTGTGTCTCATTGGAAAAAGTTGTTATTCGAAGACCTAATTCATAAAACTTGCTTTACTAATTCTTCCAAAAATAAACAAATAACTTGTATTTCAAATTAGAAGGAGGGGTTTTAAGTGATCCATTGAAATTAAAAGGAATTCGCCAAACTATCCAACAAATAAAATATATAATTTAAGAACATTGTGCAACATAACAACAAAGGATGCTTTTCGCAATTTTTAAGACAGAAGTGAACAAGGATGATCAATATCCACAGCTTGTGCAACTGATATGACACATCTGGGGCCAGTTTTGGTCTCTTAAAGGATTCAAAGAAATATTTTAAAACGGTATCTTGTTTTATGATAAAGTACGTCATTGACAAAGACCAAAGTGTGTTAAAAATCACCCAAGTGAATAAAAATGGAGTATTATCCATCTCTTTTTTAGGAGTTTTCTTTCCCACTTCTCCTCTCATCTCCCTCATTTTTATGACGTCAAATGGGTGATTTTTAATACACTTTGGTTTTTGTAGCGTCATTTCATATTCTATTCAAAGGCTCTTTAATTTGAAGAGCATATTCAGATAAAACTTTTCTTAATTTATAACTTTGAATTATTAAATAAGTATTGGAAATTAGAACCTCAAATAAATAGGACCTATTTTAAACCCGTATTTTTTATCCTTACAATTAAAACAAAGACAGTTTCTTAATTAAATGGGTTCCTTTATTACATAACTATAGTATGTGCTTACACATACTCATATGTTGGTCATTTTATTAGTCGTTCATAGGATTATAAGATGTTATCACATCATCATCTTAAAAAAAACTCTAAAGGAAAAAACGCACAAACATGCAATCATTATTTTACCAAATTTAATGTTACATTTGACCCAGCTACTTGCACTACTGCATGCAGACCAACCCACAAATGGGTTAATACTTTTAAGATATCCAATTTCTACCGTCAACTTTTAATCCTACTTTATCTGGTTATGTGTGCATTGAATTGAATTCTCTGAAATTTAGTTTCATCACAGCTGCTGCAAATTTTGTTATTCTTTCTCCCTTAAATGATAACAAGGACAGTAATGTCAGTAAAGTGCGTAGCAGGGCAAAATTCTAATAATGTCTTATGTAGAGAACACAAAAACAAATACAAAGGTTGCGCATAAATAAGTAACATCTATGGGTCTCTAGGAACCTGCGAAATACAGGATGAGCTTGAATTAAAAACAGTAATTGAGAAATCCCATTGCTTACCCTAGAATCCAAAGAGTAATTATGGATGCTGTGAGTATTGGTGCAAAAAATATGACGTAACAAAAAAAATTAGCCAATGAGAGGCCACTATAAATTTTACCATTGGTCAATAACGGCCTCTCATTGGCTAATTTTTTTTGTTACGTCATATTTTTTGCACCAATACTCACAGCATCGTAATTATGTTTCTACCCATATACAGTCTGATAGACGTACAGCAGTTCAAGAGCAGCTGCGCTCACAAAAACAGAAAGTAGAGTTTAATTCAAACTTTGGTGTCTGTTGTATATTTGGCAGGAAAAAAAGTTTACAAAGTTTAAATGTAATAGAATATTTATTCCACAGATGTCGATGGTATTGACGGATACACGAATATTGGCAAATTCTCAGACCTTATCAATCTCCTCTCAGTTTGGCTCACTTTAACTTTTGAACAAAACTGTCCGATTTAATTTCTTATACAAATTTTCTACATAAAGAATTGATAATATCTAATTCTCCCTACTTAATAAATACAAACTTTTAAGAACCCTAGCATCTTGATTTTTTTAGAATTTCTGAAAGCTAAACTGAACTTCTATATCAAATGCAATATTTTTTTGATGAGAACGAATCAAGAGTAAAAAGTTTAGAAATGTGTGGTTGACTATCAAAAATGATATATACATAGGATATTTATTAATTTAATCATCTATTGATATATGACGTCATCATGCTCAAGTATTCTTTATGCAAATCCTTTCCACAATTGCCATTAAAATTGTTTAAAAACGTTAAAGTAAAAGACAATAGTACTGTCTTTTCTGGCTTATTATTCTTATTTTCTTCCTGGAATGACTTGGCTATGCAAAATGATATTTCTACCTTCTCAGAATCGAAGAATACATTATTCAATTCCATGCTTTAAAAAAACACTGCATACTATACTTTGAATTTTTAAATTTCAATGCATTTTACTAGAAAACAAATATCATCATTAATTTTATATTTTGAGAATATCTGATTAAGTTTCAACCTGATTCTTAGAAACTAGTCTAAACTATTATTCTCATTTGTCATAAAATTATTAGTAGCAAAACTACATTATTTAATGATATGTCTGAACAACAGCAGTCCGACTATAAAATCATTTTTAACAAAATTACTAGAACTTTTATTGACTTTATATACCTAATACCTATGTCAATTCTAACACACAGACACACACATACGTACAAAGAGACAAACAAATGTATTACTCACAGAAACGCACACATACACACACACACACACACACACACACACAGAAACACACACATACACACACAACAAAACATGCAGAAAAACTTGGAGCCATTTTAAACTAATACATGGATTATCCCATCAACTTGTTAAATCTATTAAACATGGGACAATTCTGATCTATTAATCTATTGCAAATTGAAAAACAATAATTGTTATATACCCCACTTTCTTTTCCTTTTAGAGAAAGGGTAGAGGCGAAGCCAGTAATTCTAAAAAAATTAAATTTTCTAAATCTGTTGTTATTTCTAAATATTAAAGGATAATTATCTTATTTTTTAACTCGATTTTAAATAGTTAAGACCCAAAATTGAAATAATAATTTGCCGTTTTATTTAAAAATGTGTAAATATAGACAAACTATCCTATGATATAAAGTAATAGGTTTTTTTTTGTCTGAATTGGATGTTCTTTTGAGGTAAGCTTTATAAATATCTTGAGGTGGTTTAAGCTATTTTACTGACCTCCTCCGTTCTCCCCCAGAGGCTAGGGGCAAAACAACTAGTTTCTTTACACAGAATCTAAATTTATGTAGCATAAACTTGAATATTGTGTGCCTGGATAAATTTAAAATTTTCACATGACATGATAATCATTTAATTGAGTTGTGTAATATATTCAATTTCTATCCTAAATGTATTTCCTCAAAGATTTTATACATTATGAAGAATTCACACTATTTGTACAATATCCTAAGAAATTAAATAAAAATAAATAAAGATATCTGAGCTTTTATTTTTTCAATATCAAATGATAACATTTGAGACACAATCATTTTTTTGTACACTAGCATCCTGTAATAATTTGATATGAATAAAAAATGTTATCTAAAATCTAAAGACATCCGTTTTTAAAAGGAAAATACTTATTGAAATACTTTGCACAGTGTCGCAAATACAATAATTTTTTATCTTATCTATATTTCCTAATGTCTTATATTAAGGTTTTATCTCATTTATTAATTTCATGAAACATTCAAAGTTCATATTTTTTTCTGTCCCATTGTGTATTGGTTAATTTTTCATGAAAATTGACCGTCAAAATAATCTTGTATACATGAGTATTAAAGGATTATGCATTCATTTGTACTTATAAATATAAACTGAGCGAAATGTTGTTAGAATGTTAGTTGAATATTTGTCTGAAGAGTATTAAAAGTTGCTGATTGAGCTGTCAGAGTCAGAAAGTGTAAATGGGAGGATTTTAATTTTAGTTGGTACTACTCACTGCTGCGGGATTAAATAAACTTGTTCCAAAAGAATGGATTAGATCAGGGCTCAGCCGCCGTCATTTTTGGGTAAGTCCGGCTTTCTGCTGCTGTTGCATTGAAATTAAGACATCAAGGTAGCTGCGTGTAAAGACAAGGGCAGTTCGTTACCTTGTTGGGCGGCTAAAATTTAAAATAGCGTTTGCTTCAGTAGAGCAAATATCTATCAATACAACTGCAGTAACCCAGCCGCCAATGTTGAAAATCCTAATAGGCCTTTATAGATGGTCGGTCAGTTAGTTGCTCATGTAATGTATGTTTTAAAGATTAGCAGCTGTGACTTGTGCCAGTTCTTTATGGAGAATATGTGCCTGACCAAAGCTGCGGGTACAAAGCCTTAGGTTTAATACCTGATAATTCAGTACCAAGGTTAAATGAAAATCAACAAATAACTTTTAAACTTTTCATTTCACTTTACTTTCTTTAATCTACGCCTAATAATTTACTTTAAAACTAAACAAAAATAAAAGTTATTATTCATTTAGTATTTAAAAAACAACAGAAAAGAAATTTTTTATTACTGATACAGTTGAAATCGATAGGACTATTCTAACGGGCCTAAATTTACGCTGAGAGCTATTCGTTACGGATGGCCCTAAGGAGATATCTTATTTAGAGAAAAGCTTCACTTTTAGAATTAACAAATAGGGTAAGATAAAATAGCAGAGATAACATAACAAAGATTTCAAAACAAAATGTAAGGGGGTAATTAAGATAGTGTAGTTTTGATTGATTTTTGGTTATATTAGATTATTTTCTTTAATACCAAGTAATAGTCATTTATAAGGAAAATATTTGAGGGAAAAATAATATAAATTGAATATTATAACATTTTGTTAGGTTTATGTGGGATTTGTCTCGTATTTAAAGTTTTATTTGTATTTGCCTACTACACATTCTCATGTCTATATAGGCAGGGGCGTCAACGTAATGTGAATAATGGGTAAGAATGCTCAATGATCCACAATCCCAATTAAAGTTTCGGGTATAGTCCCTTTCGTGGCAACGCCCCTTAAAGTGCTTTTCTTCGTATTTTCATAGTAGCTTTTCTCTTATTTCTAGCCCCTGCGGGGCCAATTGCCTAACCTAATCTAAAATAACCTATCAAAAGTAATTTTCAAAATACGACGAATCGCTCCTTAAGGGGCGTTGCCACGAAAGGGACTATACCCAAAGTTTTTTTTCTGGTGTAAAGTTTCATTGCAATGCCATTCCTAAACCCACCAAATATAAAGAAAATTATTTTAAAAGACATGAGATATAAATGCTAATAAGGAAAAAGAATAGCTTTGGTGTGGGTTTGGTAGTACTCTTCTAAAGACAATAAAATTAAAAGTATAGATGTATACGCAAAATGTATACTAATTACCTTCCTTATTCTTCAATGACCCCAGATTTTTAAGGAATTTGTGCCTTATTACCAATGAAGCCAACCTTAGTCTCAAATAGTTGATAAAGCGTCATAAAAATTTTTCTCGTATTCATTCGAATCCGGTGGATAGGAACCGGTTCTCATCCATAGTTTTTTTAGCCGGTGCCTTCGGCACCACGGGGCTAAAAAAACTAGTTTTAATCTTATAATTGTACATTCTATATCCGCGGAAAGCCGTTTATAATACGATACGAGAAATAACTATTAAATGTTCAGGTTACTTAAGTAGTTTTTATGTGAGACACAGCTCTCCATTTTGTAGAGGGCAAGCTGTCATATCTTAGAACCAATATGGTTGCATTAGAGGTAAAGTAATCAATTCAGCTTTTCAACTTTTAACCCTTCTATCCTTTAACTTTATTCACATGTTATATGGCTGGTAAATTGCTCAGCCTTATTTGGGAAACTGTCTTAACCATCCCCCCCCCCCCTTGGTAACATCCATGTGTTTAGGTTTGATGTTTCATAATTCTTCTTTGATAATTGCTGAACAAACACAAGATCTTCTAAATTACAAATCTTACAAACTAAGCAGTCTGGGAGTTATTTGAACAAGAAAGATTATTCCGAAAAGTAAAAGAGCTTTTGAACAAATATAAAAAAAACTATTTAACAGACCTTATCGTAAATGAATTTTTCGCCCCTTCTCAAAACTTTAATCATAACTTAGAGTCGTAAAACATTTATTGAATGTATAAAACGTTTTTTATGAGTTCTGTATTGCAGATTACTATTTGGTTGTTATCGATAATAATTTAAACTAAACTTATCGACATAATTTTCCTTGTAAACTAACAATGAAATAGTGTCTTCCATCTTTTCTTATCTTTTCCAAAATTAATAGAAAGCACTCCTTTGTTAGATTAAAATAGATATTTTATAGAAAATTGATTTTGATAATAAAGCAACCCATTCAGATAATATAATAATGTATTTTCTCGTATTCATTCGAATCCGGTGGATAGGAACCGGTTCTCATCCATACGAAAAAACTATGTCTAGCATCGTATTATATCCAGCTTTCTACGAATATAGAAATGTACAATCATAAGATTAAAACTAGTTTTTTTTTAGCCGGTGACTTCGTCACCTCGGGTCTAAAAAACTAGTTTTAATCTCATAATTGTACATTCTATATCCGCGGAAAGCAGTTTATAATACGATGCGAGAAATAACTATTAAAATATAATTTTATTCAAATACTTTTCCATTTCTAAATTAACATGATCATTAATTTAAATATTTAGTTTTTAAATTGCTTTTAGTTGATTGAAAGTTTAAATGATAAGGTTGCTTTATTTCAAGGATAGGACAATATGGTCTAAAATTAATCTTACCCTCATGTATTGTTTTAAACATTCCTTATATATTTATAGCTATATAATGTAAATCATGAAATACAGAAATTTTGATTTAATAGTTGGAAATTATAGAAACCCTATTTTGACCACAAAAGAAAAAGATGCAATATCTGAAGTTTTATTCTATTTATTTAGGAATTTCCTTTTGTTTGCAATATGAAAGGTTTTGATTCATGAATAGAATGCAATATTAGAATATATATTCTTCTGTGTTGTGCTATAATATCAACTTTATTGTATGATATTACATTCCTGCAATGTTCATAGTTGGTTCAGCACCACAACTCAACTAACTTTCATCTTATTACAGAAACTAGTGGCTCAAGAGTAGTTGGACAAAGCGACTTAAAAATCAGATATGTAACATCATAAAAATGATGGATTATCCATCTCTTTTTTAGGGGTTTTCATTTCCACTTCTACTCCCTCATTTTTATGACGTCACATGGCTGATTTTTAAGTCTCTTTGTCCCATATATTACCATGATTTTAATACAATCAGTGCCCCAGGAGGAATCAAGAAACAAAGTGTCTCAAAAATCAGCCATGTGACGTCATAAAACTGAGGTAGATAAGAGGAGAAGTGGGAAAGAAAACCCCTAAAAAAAGATATTGATAATCGCTCATTTTTATGACGTCACATGGCTGATTTTTGAGACACTTTGTCCAGTTGCTCATCAGTTGCTTGCAAGAACCTTTACTTTTAAGCCCAAAATTACAGACATACGATAAATATATATAATGTGCATTTACATTGTTGAGAATATAGATAGACAGTTTAAATATGAATCATGTAAAAGTTAGCCAAATGTAAAAATAAACTTTTAACTACAGTATTATTGGTCAGGTACTATTTTTTATTATTTTATTTCTCATAAACCTACCCTACCCCCTCATTTTGATATGAATTACAAATATTGGAGGGGAATATCTAGTGTTAATTGTTAAAATAGGCTATATTAGGTTAGGTTCTATTGGTGATATGCCCGCAGGGATAGGGCACTGTAGGTATTTGTCCATAAGTGAAAAGAACAACAAAAAATGTAATAAACATTTTTCCTATAAAATATATGTAGACAAAGAATAAGTAACTAAGCCTCTTATAGAACCTGCAAAGCTGCCAATCCAACTTTTACACCTATTCCAAGGATTTGCAAAGTTTTTGCCAGCTTTATTGCGACCACCTTTGATTTTGGGTTAAATATACATATTTATATATAAGTTATATAAATGTATAAAAGTCAAGTAATAGATAATAAAAAAATAGCTTGGAAGACTTTTTTCATGTAAATTGTTAAAGAATGATTACTGTACATCGTGATAAATATCGAAATAAAGGGGGGGGGGGCGTAATGACATCTAAACTTAAACCGTGAGCAAAATGGTCTAAATATTGACCTAGATTCTTGTAACTTGAACATAAGCCTAGTCCTATAGGTACTTCATCTAAATGAAAATAAAATTCAAAATTTTGAAATGGTAATTACTCTGTACCGATGAAGAGTAAAAACATTGTATCATAATACCATTTGAATGTCACTATGTTAGCCATGACCAATTTTTAGAATAAATCATATTCAACCATGTGAATTGCAAATTGCTTGTCGATATTAAGGTCAGGCCATATTCTATGTCAGCCCTTAATATCGGCTTAAACCTTTGATATCCCAATCGACAGAAAAGACTTATTTTCAATCAATTTTCCTATCCTAGTTTCCCTGAAAATTAGATTTTTGTAATTTATGGCCTTGATAATATAGAATTCATCTTAAATTATCTAAAGTATGGGCTGATGTATAATCTTTTTATAACTTCTTATGATAAAATTTATAGCCACCACCCAGGGAGTAAGGGAGGGGACAATGTATCGTAGAAATATAGGAATTTTATCAATAATAAAATATCTCAGGGAAAGGGAAAGGATAATGTAGGTTAATTTCTTTCTTCCCAGGGAGTAAGGGAGGGGACAATGGATCGAATATTCAATTTTTAGGAGTCTCAGACTTTGGGGACTGGCTTAAAGGGAATGTGCAAGAATTTAGCAGTTTCTGACTGAGTTTGGGGACTTGCGCACAGAATGCCGCTACTCTTTATGTATGTTTTGAATATTGCAGACGGGGAGAAGGGATAAGGGAAGTAGGGGGAAGGGAAATAAACACTCGTTGTGTTAGTTTGGAATGTAGCAGACGGGGAGAAGGGAGAAGGGAGGTGGGGGCAAGGGGCAAGGGAAATAATCTTTTAATATAAAAATCACACCAAAAAACCTCAATATATTTCATCAAAAACAAGTTGTGATTTCCCTTTACATGACGCTATGGAAATCTATTATTCAATTAACAATCCCTTTATAATTTCCTACAAATTTATTGGATTAAACTGGATTTCATGCCCTTTCTTTGATAACTCTTATATTGAATTAATTGCCCATTGTCCCCTCCCTTACTCCCTGGCCACCACCAATGAAGAATACATCGTCCCTCCCCTGGAATGTTTTTGTTTTGTAGGCGGGTAAAATTTCAAAGCACTATCCAGGATAAAACTAACTTAGAAAAGTGTTTTACTGCTAAAAAAGATGAAATTAATATTTGACCTTAATTTTTACGCGTCTTTTGGTGTTAATCGACCTTGTTAGATCCATTATATATGATAGGGTTGACAGGAAATGAGTAATGGCTTTCTGGACAATTTGTTCAGGTTGTTGATATATTAACCATGTTATATTGGGACCATGGGTACCGGGGATGGGGGCGAATTCTTTTTTAAAGCAAAGATTTGTTCGTTTTTATGTTCGTTTGTCTGACATGCTCATTAATTAAGTATTGCTTTATGAATGTTGTTATCCTTGTTTACTTAGATTCGCTTATTGACATTTTCTATTTATATTAGTTTAAATACTCATTTTTAAGATTCAGGTAGAATTGATCTATATCTGTCTGTCCACAAAGCTCTACCAACCATGAGATCGATGAAAATATCACCTACAGACTTAAATTGTGAGATCATGAAAGTCCATAGGGGCGTAGCCGCCAGTATCCTCATAGTACTTATGGTAACTTTGATAACTAAATAAGATAGGTAGAGTACAATTTTAATTTTAAATGTAATGATAGATGTGACAAATGATAAATATTTTGTGTCAGCCACATGAAATCAAACATTTATCATTTACATGGAGATAAGGAATTGGCAATGGACTTAAAATATGGGGAATAGTCCTTTTCGTGACATCGCTTCTTATGGGGCGATTTGTCGTATTTTTAAAATGGCTTTTTATAGGTTATTTTAAGTTAGGTTAGGTTATATTGGGTTAGGTGATTGCCCCACAGGGTTAGGTAATTGGCCCCGCAGGGTTAGAGCCCCCCGCAGGGGCTAGAAATAGGAGAAAATCTACTGTGAAAAATACGACAAATCGCCCCATAAGAAGCGATGTCACAAAAGGGACTATACCCAAAATATGTTCTTTATATAAATTTAAATGCTAGTTATATTAATAGAACGCTTTTTGAGAATAAATGCTTTCCATTGCACTGCAAGAAAAAAGGTGTTTCAAACTCAGAGAGGGAGGATACATTGGGCTGTTTATTACACTAGTCCCCAAAGTTGGGTTTAAAACTTTGGGGACCTATATTGATTTTGGATTGGTTGGTACATTAAGTTCAATGTCCAAATGTTTCAACCACTAATTGTAACCTACAGAACGGGTAAATTTGTATCATCTTTGGGTATTTACATCAATTTATCGGGTAATTGTTTTATCTCTTTAGATCCCTGTTTCAAACTGCACAAGTAGAATAGATTATAGTCTAAAATTCTCCCTGGAATACACTAAATTAATTTCACTAAAAAATATTTCAATTAGATAAAAACAGATATTTTAAATTGTAATTTTGTGTATTTAGGTTATATTAGGTTCTAAATATGATGATGTAAATATTTTTTTTTATTTTTCCCTTATTCTTTATCTACTCTTATGAAATCTTAAAGAACCAGAAGAAGAATAAAATAATCTGATTACAGCTACAAATACTCTGATTACTCTATGACTATGGAATTATGAAAGTTGAAGTGAAAGTTTATAAAATGATTTTGAGATGAAAGTTTCATTGCCAAGATCAGAGAAATATGTCACATCATATCAATGTTGGGTATTCAATCAAACTTGCAAAATGACCAGTTTTTTTAAAATAATGATTATGATTAATCAAACTATGTACTTATACTACCCACAGAAGAGATAAGATAAGATAAGATAAGACCGAAGCATGGAATCTAAAGCTAAAATACTTTGTTTTGTAAAGCAAAGCTTTTATGAAAATAGGGTCTGTATGTCAAATCTTGAGGAAAAATTAGTTGTTTATGACAAACCTACTCTATTTTTTTGCATCTTTAACTCAATGGAATTTTGCTTTTAATAATACTGTTTAATTGTTTTGATAAAAATGTTTGGTTCAATGTGATAAACTAACGGCTTTGCCCAAAGCCTCAAGATCATTGAAAGAAAAAAAATGTAGGTAGTTACCTACCAACAAAAAATTGGTAGATTTTTAATTATTTGGGGGGTTGGGGGGGTACATGGCGTTCCTGCAACTGGCAGAAATACATCTGGATGTATTTTTGTCAAAATGTATAAAACTCTGCCAAAAATACAGTCATACCTAAAGTAACCGCCATAAATACATCTAACATAGGCATTTATACATCCAAAATTGTCAATTTTACATCTATTTCTTGCCAATTTTACATCTAAACTTTTTTATATGTCATAAATACATCCTATACATTTTAATTAATAATAAACAAAAGTGAACTGTATAGTAGATATTTGTTATCAATACAAGATATCAATACAATACAGCAGAGCTAGGAAATTGCAACAACCCATTTCTTAAAATATGATCTTCCTCTCTTGGGACTCTACAAAAATAAAGAATTTAAAAAGATAGTTAGATATTTCTTTAATTCACTGATTAGATTTTACGTAAGTATTATCTATAATTCTTACACTTTTGATAGCTATAATTGTAACCATAAATAAAGGAATGTACATACTATTTTACTATGCTAATAAACTTTTACCTTAATATCAGACATTAAAATAAACTAAAGAAAACTATCATAATCCTAAGTATATACACATTTACACCGCCAATATAGTTTAATATATGAGTAAAATATTGTACAAATTATTGTTGTTATGTGGTAACTAGATCAACATTTTCTTACAAAAATGTTTATTTCCATGTAATTTTTAAAATTATAAAACTATAACCAGCCCACATCCCCCGTGTAAAATCTATTGGATATTTTGTTTATCTATTTTGGGTTTTCAATAAAATATTACTATAATTGAGAAAATTTAAGGAAGCTTTTATTAAAAGATGTACCTTTTTCACAGTAAATAACAGAGCCAATTATTAAATTTGTTTTTAACTATCCTGTTTTATATTCCATGGAACTTCTTTTTAGTTTGTCCTAATATTTCATTGTCTTATAGTTTCTTATATCAGAGTTGTCCCCTCTTGATTTTCAAAGATCTAATCAGTGTGTTTTCAGTGCTCGATATGCACTTTATGGGAAAGCATTCTATACCTTTTTTTTCCATCCATCTGTTTTCCTGTCCTTGCTTTTTATTAAATATTTCTTGTTGAAGTAAAGCTAATGTTTTATTAGAAAATCTTAAGAATCTGTTATTTTTACTTTCCTGATATTTTGCTAAATGATTATGTTTATCTGTGCTTTGCTACTTCGATGTGGACATCCTTGTTTATTATAATACATGATTTAACATTATGCTTAAATATTTTCTTTGTTTTTTAAATATTAAATGTCCCCCTCTCTCACTTCCCTTTTCTTCTGTATTTTTTTTATTTCAATACTTTTAATTAAAACATGATTATAATTTTGCCTCTCTTTCTTTGAAATATTATAGGATCCAATATTTATTATTTTAAGTTATCGTCCTGAAATGTACAGGATGTAATTATGACATATAAAAAAATTGGCAAGAAATAGATGTATAATTGACAATTTTGGATGTTTAAATGCCTGTGTTAGATGTATATTTGTCAGCATACCTACGATATATAGTAAATTACTGTCGAATTTACATCCAGACAAACAATTTTGACAAAAATACATCCAGTTGCAGGAACGGCAACGTCCCGGTTGGGGGTATCCCATCCTCAAGAAAATAGCCTAAAACCACCAATGGAACATTAGGTATATTCCCTGAATAGTAGAATCCAATTGGTTCAGCGGTTACCGAGATCTTAAGCTTCAGACGGACGAACAGACATCATTCTACTTTGTATTATTGATATATGAAAATAAATCTTAACTTTTCATTTATAAAATATGTGGCTTTGATCGCACATCTCAATGTTAAATCTTTGTGTAGAAAATTAAATTATTTGAAAGCCCAGTATATACTTCAAACAATGATATTATACAACTTTTGGCCGGTGTTATCTAATAATATACATACATATACAAAATATATACAAAAAGATATTGGTAAAGATAAGAATATCCATCGATTAGACAAGTCTATCCGGATCTTTGTCTTGTGAAGATTTCCCTTGAATCTTCATGCTCACATAAACGACCCCTTAAATAGTGGATGTAAATATTCTCTTTTTCTCCCCGAGGTAGTCATTTATTTCCCCGTGGTAGTCATTTTTTTCCCTAAGGTATAATTTTTTCCCCTGAGGTATCATTTTATCCCTGAGGTAGTCATGTTTTTCCCTGAGCATGGCAACGGGTGAACAGAATCTCAGTTCTGCACCACAAGCCTCGCACGACTGAAGTTCCCATGTCTTTACAGTCATATTTATATGAAAATCTGAGAAAATATTTTTAGAAGATTTTTGAATTTTTTTTTGAATATTTTAAAATTATTTTGGAATATTTTAGAATTTTTATTTATTACTAAAAGAAAGCATAATTACCTCGGGGAAAAAAATGACTACTTTGGAGAAACAAATGAAAATTAAAAACCAAAATTAAACCACATTTTAGCATAAAAATGAGTTTTTGTTTAAATGAGAATGATATTCCTAAACAAAAAACTGGATAGGAATACCCAGGGAGTAAGGGAGGGGACAATGGGCAATTAATTCAATATAAGAGTTATCAAAGAAAGGGCATGAAATCCAGTTTAATCCAATAATTTTGTAGGAAATTATAAAGGGATTGTTAATTGAATAATAGATTTCCATAGCGTCATGTAAAGTGAAATCACAACTTGTTTTTGATGAAATATATTAAGGTTTTTTGGTGTGATTTTTATATTAAAAGATTATTGGACCCGGCCAGCTCCTAGCAAGAATATGACTGCCCCTTTTTATTATGTTTATTTCCCTTGCCCCTTTCCCCCACCTCCCTTCTCCCTTCTCCCTGTCTGCTACATTCCAAACTAACACAACGAGTGTTTATTTCCCTTCCCCCCACTTCCCTTATCCCGTCTCCCCGTCTGCAATATTCAAAACATACATAACGAGTAGCGGCATTCTATGCGCAAGTCCCCAAACTCAGTCAGAAACTGCTAAATTCTTGCACATTCCCTTTAAGCCAGTCCCTAAAGTCTGAGACTCCTAAAAATTGAATATTCGATCCATTGTCCCCTCCCTTACTCCCTGGGAATACCCCATTCAAAAAGTTTTAAATCAATTGTAATTGAAAGTGATAAAAGCTTTACTTGGCTTATAAAATGAATGTTTTAATCTTATTTGGTTTATATATGTATTTAATACATTGAGCCAAAATTACATTAAAGTTTAAAGGCTTTTTTGTTAAATTTTGTAATGTGTAGAATGACGAATAGCCTATTTAAAATGTTAGTAATGCCTTATTTTACTGCAGAAAAAAAAGAAATGATATCATCCGAACCCTTCTTGAGCGCCCAAGGGTTATTGTCTTATCTTTTAACAATCACCTTTTATAGAACATTATCCTTAACCGATGCGGTTCTCCTTTACAGTCAAGCGTCTTATAGGCCATGAGAAGGTTTATAACTATTTTCGGGTTAGGTAACACCACCCTTCCAAGAGAAATCGGCATTAGAAAAAAAAATCCCAACCCACCCCCCAAAAAAAATTCTTTCTTTTTAAATAAGACTGAAATTAACAGTGAAGTGTCCACCCTCCTCCCTCTCTTCCTTTAAGTGTCCCCCTAGAGGCATAATTTAAGTGAAAATAAAATAATCAGCTATTTTAATGCTCTGAAATGTATTAAAATATTTCATATTTATGATGTTCACCTTATTTATTAATTTTATATAAGTATGAAAAAAGAGTATCAACGATTTAGAGATTAAATGAGATAAAATTTCTAATTTATGATCGAGCACATCATAAAATACAATAAAAACGTCCAATTTTGGCCAATATTCTATATTATATATGATCTTTTGATTCTAAACTGTAAAAATTAAATTATTTTATGGCAAGTTGAGAGAACATTTAAGTCTTTACAAAGCATTCAAATGATCTAAAACTACATTTTTAAAAACTAAACGTTAAAATTTAATGATATGATTTAGGGGGGGGGGGGGGGCTTGCTTACAAAATGTGTTTCTAGAGCCTATACTTCGAGAGTTATGGTCATTTCAGCATCACCAAGGTACTTTAAGATTTTAAAATGTGTACATTGAATTGATACAAATTTGAACTTTCAAATTTACGTTTTTAAAAATTAAACATCTTAAGCAAGCACATCAAATATTTTGATTGTTTCTACATTTACTAGTGACTAAGCCCCTAGAGGCCTCTACTTGAGAGGAGGTTAAATTCTACAACCCATTTGTTTATAATTTAAAGAAAGAAAATATTGGGGGAGTCGACCTTTGAAAAGCTACTCTGTAAAGGAGAACCATATCGGTTCAATGGTTAGAAAAATTCTTCGGTACATACATACAAAGATCTTGTTACTTTATAATTATTATTGTTCATACATTTATAAAGACAACAAAGTGATTTTTAAGAGTGCATGGGCTAGGAAAGCAATATCTGTCATACAGAGAAAATGTTAAAGTGTGATAAAATGTGAATCTACAGAATTCCAGAATCCAATTGTGTTCAATACTTTCAACCCTTTCATACTTCATACCTTAGAATATACATACATATATGTATACAAGGATAACTTGGGTCAGATTTAGTAAAGCATTAAAGGAAAACATTTAAATCTAAAATTAGAAAATGTCCGATGACTATTTATATTCTTATATAATAAAAGTTAAATAAACAGTTAATTTTCCAATGTTAATTGAACTTGAGACTAATATCGAATTAGTGTTGAAACTAAACCGAAAATATTTACATTGTCAAAATCGCATAAAATTTGGGACAAAATATCATGAATGGCAACATAAAAGATTAAATTTTTATATATTATTTTCTTATATTTTTAAAAGCGAAGCTTTTCTATAATTAGGGTCGGTCCGTCCGTCCGTCCGTCCGTACGTCCGTCACAGAGAGATAGCTCTTTTCGTTAATTTAGGCATGTTAGAATTGTCCTATCGATTTAAAACTTTGCATGGTGATTCCTATAGTAGTTAGGTACGATTTAGAAAGCGTTGCAACTCTATAAGCATTACCAGAATGTCCGTACGTCCATTTTAAACATGTTGATTTTTTTACTTTTTTAAGAACAAATTTTTATGTGATCTAATCATCCGATTCACCTGATTTTTGGTATATTGATTCCTGGGACATCAAAGTATAATATTATAAGCGAAGAAACTCTATAATCAAGTCCTAAAAATGTAAGTATGTCCATAAACATTATCCTGTATCAAGCAGTTTTTTTAACAAATTTACTTACAATTTTGCTTCGACGCTAATACATTTATATTCTGATTATTCAGTTCTGACACTATATAAGTGGTAATGTCCGTTTGTCCTACCGTTTCAGTGCTTCGCTTTTATGGATGTTGTCATCCTTGTTTCTTTAAAATCTTATTGGTCGCACAAGTTGCTTCGCCACTAGCTTTTATGGGGGGGGGATGGGGGGGGGGTGAAAGGAAAATAACCTTTAAAAAATGTTTTCCTGATAATAACAACCTATGTGGATCAACAATTTCCGAGATTTTTAGCTTCAGACTTCTACCAATTCAGAAAGTAGATGGTCTTAATCAACAATATTCGACATAACGTTATTTTAGAATAAAAACTGTTATTGATTACCAAATATATTGAAATAGGCAAATGTTGTCATGATTGACATACCATCAACAAGACATTATTATGATATTTTTATTGTCATATTTCGACAAAAACTGATAAATCATATTTTTGATACATTGTTGTTTTAAGGAAACAACTATTGTAATGTACTGTAATGCTACAAATTACAAAGTCCAATAATCTTCATTGTCTTTTGCTATCAATAATAACAACTATTTTGTACCAGGGCGTGCGGAAGGTTTGGTTACAGGGTGTGGACATTCTTTCTGACTAAAAAAGAAAGTCGTAAATGTCATTTGTTTTTATATAAATTTTACTTTTTCTATCTTTCCCTGTGAACATTAAGTTTTGAAAACCTCCCAACACCTCTTTGGTAGCTAAAAAAGTATTTAAGAGGTAATTAATGCTGTAAAAGAGAACCATATCGGTTCAGCGATTTAGATATCCTTGGGTACAGACACACACAAAGACTAACACAGATCCTTTTATTTCTACATAAGAATTTCTTTCTTTTTCTAACATCAGAGTTAATTATAAAAGTTTCAACGTTTATATTCAGTATTAACAGACAGATCCTAATTATAGAGAATCTTCTACTTTAACTATAATGTAATACAGTAGACATTTCTTTTAATATTGCCAATTCTCAAAAAAAAAAAAAATACTAATTTTAAAAGATAATTCTTAAAAACAAAACTAATCTCTAAATATAAAATTCTGTCAAAATCTAAATTTTATAAAATCACAAATGTTTTTATTTTTTTTTGTGGTTGAAAGGTTTATAAGATTTTGACAATTTTAGTATTATTTCGGGAATAAAATATCCAAAAAGAAAATAAACATTTTTGCGTCAGTATTTCAAGTGAAAGGGCAAGAAAAATTTGCACATTTCATATTTTAAATAAAACTAAAAGGTTTTTATTTAAGAGGTAAAAAAGTGTGCAATGCAAAAATGCACGGAATACACTGGCTTAGATTCAAATACCAATAATATAAAGGCAAGTGTTAGAAGTGCAGCTCAGCTACTCTATATGGTATGTCCATATGTCCATCATTTTGTCTATGATATACCAGTCACAAATTTATTATTGTTTAATAAACACTATAATTGACTATTAACTGTATAATACTTTATTGTTTTCACGTACCTTTCGTGTTATTACTACGCTACATCTAGACCAGATTTTCATGTTCTCTAATAAAATTAACCAAGTAGCGGGCTAAAGGAACGATCTCATTATTCCACTCCCTTTACAGCATGCCCTCCTCTCCTACTGGATAAACAAACTGACCAATAAACTACAGGGAAAATAGCAAGCTAAATTCATGACAATTTTTCTCCTGTCATAATATCCACGTATATTCTACATCTTGTATCTATACATCATGTTTTTCCTACACTTAAACCTTTATTTCCGACAAATAAATTAACATATAAAGTTGATATCAATATTGCTTGGTAAATATATGTAAATCTATTTATGAATATATTTAACTCAAATGTATAATAACTATAATAAAATAGTAAATGTCGAATGTTTAATTAGAATTTTGATTGATTGTCTGGAATCCAATGATGCACTATTTGCTAATTAGCAGGGACAATTATATCCATAAGTTAATCAGCTGATCAAGAAATTTTTAAATTTAAATCATGGATATTAAGGGATAATGCAATGGACTATAAACTGTTTCAAATTCTCATTAAAAATTTTTAAAAACCTTATGTACATTAAAATCATTATTATTGAATATTATGGATACTGCTAGTATAAATTACCCAATTAACATTTATTAAAAGTACCCAAAGTTTTAAAGCCAGAGTTATTTATAAAACTTTGGGTACTAGTACAGTATAAGTATTCAATATCCTTTCCCGTCATGTATTTATATACAATAGAACCGTAAAATGAAATTTATGGGGAATAAATTTAGAAAGATTTAGAAGTATCACATAAATAATAAAAATTTGACATGAGTCTTAACCTATTTATAGTCATTTTATATTATACATGGTGCGGCACATAAATCGAGACAAATTCTAATTTTAAAACAAATAAACATAAAATCGTCAATTAGATATTCCAAAAAAATGGCCGCTAACCTCAATCACCGCCTCTATCCGCCTCCTCAACCACCGGCATGTCCAGGTCAAAATGTACCTGTCCAAGCTGGCGTAGTTCTCCTTGATAGTGGCAATGAGGGAGGTCTTTGTGCTATGGGGACGTCTATTGGTGCATGCTTCAAAGTAGCCCCAGGCCCAAAAGTCCATTGAATTAAGATTGGGCTGCTGGAAGGCCACATTTCCTTCGGAACGTGAGTAACCGCAGGATCCAAATTCGCCCAACTTTCAAGCTACCGTTAGACACGGAGGCTCTTATTTGGACCACAGTTGAGCTAGAACTACGTTCTTTACCTTTTTAGAAATTACATGAAGTTTCAGCTAGGGTTGTCAGCGCAACCCATATGAGTTCGCATCTCTTATTTCCTATAGTGGCTTACGTCTATCAAACAACCAATCTTTTGGTTGCACGACCTTTGACTGGAAATGTGCATAGCGATGAGTTGAAACTGTATATGTGCCAACGAACTACCCCTTCATCACACTTTAAATGTAACGCGTCTGGCATAGCAGCAGCAGTTTACAATCTGAGATAGACCAACATATATTAATGGTTGTGAAAATAAGTAATTTGAGTTGTTGATGTGTTGCCCTACTTAGAAATTATTTTTCTTTACAAGTGTGCCAGCAAGCCAACTACCCAAGTGGGTGCACAGGATTTTAGCAAATAGGGGGGGGGGGGCCGGGGGGGGGGGGATATAAATCCTAGCCAAAAATATACATGTTTAAATTGTGTAAATGGAGTAAAAGGAGCATGGAAATCAATATAGTAAACTTTAATATTGAAAATTGATTTACAATCACATATCCCTGTATTTTTTGTTATGGGATATGTTCATTTGTAAAACCAATTTTTTTACGTTATCCACACTTCCTGATGTACGCCTCTGCAGTCAACCATCCCCCTGATGTACGCCCCTGCAGTCAATCATCCCCCTGATGTACGCCCCTGCAGTCAACCATCCGCCAACTTGTTAAACACTTTTCTTTTGTAAGATAAATTCCAGAGGTTTGACCTCTCAAGGTGTATATACTACATTGCATGGAGAAACAATAAAAGAGTAGGATTTTGTACATTTTAATTCTTACAGTAGATTCTAGACAATACATGACTATAAATACCTATTTATGTAGCACATCAGTTGTTCAATTCTAAAGTTTTTATTTGTCCATTAATCAAAATTGTACCAAAAAAATTAACTCAAATCATTATGTAAAAGAAATAGGATCTTGCTAACAGATAGGCAGATATGGGTTTCCTTTACAGTGAATCTTTTTCAAAGATTTTTATCTATTTCAGGCGAGGATATCCCTCAGAAAAAAATCACAATAAGAAAAACTAAACACCTCCTACAGAATAATTTTTGAATCTAATAACTAAAGTGCTCTTCGACACTTCTCACTTCTCCCCCCCCCCCCTTTCTTTGAAATGCCCCTGGAGAAAAAATATTTTAGAAAAAAAATTTAGTTGTAAATTTTCCATTACATGTAAAATACAAAATTGGTTATATCTTTTAAAAATATACAATATAAAGTTCTTGAACATATTTTAAGGGGTTCAAAGAGGCTTTAAAAAAATGTAAAAAATGGCTAAACTGGCATTTTTATTACAAGAAAATAAAAGCAGCGTATAGTGCCTATAAAATATTATGCCATACAATACGCACAAATAAGCAATGGTAAGCCAGTATATATTTTAACATTGGTCAATTAAAATGTATACTGGCCTATCATTTGTTATTTGTATTGTATTACATTATTCTTTTATAGGCACTATAAGCAGCTTTAAGTAAATCATATTTACACCAACAAATGACTTAAAACAACATTATATAAAAGGAACATTCCATGATATGACATTATTCTGATCATATGTCGATAAAATGACAGCACCAAAGCTAATCCGGGAACCTAAACTGTCACAAATGCACTTTATATAATTTTTATGCTGATTATATACCCCGCAGGAAAGGTTGAGTAATTATTTTTGCAAAATCACTTTTTTTTCATTAATTTTGACACGAGTACAAAAATTGTTAATTATTTAATAGTCATTAATTGTGATTCTATTATATAATTTTAAAAAAAACGTATTGGCGGAAAATGAATTCATTTTGTCTTCGATCTACAGCTAGAGTGTTTTGTCTCCTTGCAAATTAGTTTCTTATCTATGAATTATTTTGTCCAAAGGTGTAATATTTTGCAAAAACAAATGTGATTTACTTTCTCAGTAATAAAGGATAGGATACTGAGATTCTATGTGCAGATTCGCCTGACTGTTGATCATCTAAACTCAATCTATGAGTTCCTGTCTATAACACCAAAAAATAAATATATGATTCATTATATTGTTTTATAAGCAAGGATTTTGAAATTTCTTGAGAAGTTTCCACAGACCAATAACTATATTCTCGTATTCATCTTTGCCTATCTGTCTATTGGCTGTTCGTTTTTTTTAAACTTTGGGTTGGCTCAAAGAAAATCAGCCCCCAATGATCCAATCTAAATTCCACTGATAATTTTTTTAATTCTTTTTTTTATTGTGATTTTATTACTTAATATATAAAATTGATTAATAAGAATTTGAAAAAATTATAAAATTTTAAATAAGAAATGTGAAGATGTCCAAATATAGTTGAAGCAACTGCCCCTCAATGTGAATGTCCTACTCAATAGAATTATATATATGTGTCAGTCCTGCCAACACTGCAATCCACATGAAAGAATTATTTCAGTCAAAATTAGGATAATTTTCACAAGAATTTAAACAAATTGCTCAAATTCTCTTTCTCCAGGAAAACTAATCCAATAAAAGCAAGACCGAAATTGGAAAATACATTTAATTCAACTGAAAAATTATTCTAATTTCATTTTATATCTAAATTCTATTTGATTGTAATTTATTGTAAGGTAATATTTTTGTAAATATTTTCCGCATTCTCATAAGTAAATATCATGGAACAAGGTTGAAAATATCTGTAGGTAGAAAAGCAATATAATACATTTTTTTTTAAATTACCAACAAATGTTGAAAGGACGGTCGGTTGGACAAAGTAAGTTATAGAGTTCACGTTTTCAAGTGTCAAAGAGTCAAGTGCAAAAAATAATTTGCCCTAAAAGTGAATTACTACTTCTATTTACGTTACCCCCTTCCCCTCCATCTTTCTTTTAAAACTTGCTAAAGCCATACTGAAAAATGATGTATAGCATCGTATTACAGACAATTTTCTACGAATCTTAAAATAAATATCATAAAATTAATATATTTGTTAGCCTGGGCCTTCGGCCCGTTTGGGCTAAAAAGACTGGTTTTAATCTTTCGATTTTTCATTTTAATATCCGCGGAAAGCTGTCTATAATACGATGCGATAAATAACTATTCGCACAATGATGCACTTTGTTAATTCATTTATGAAGTCGATGATCATTAATGAAAAAGTAATTCATTGTGCAAATTTTCCTTTACCACTTCTCATAAAAAAGAAGTAATATAATGTCTAACTGTCCGTCTGTAAAAAGTAAAATATCTTGAGAAGCTCCATATTAGTTCCAGGTTGTTTTACGTTCTAAACATGCCACGTACCTAACCAGAACAAAAGTCTGACCCCTTTGTAGACCCGTCCGTCTGAAAGGGATTGCTTTTTTCATTAACTCTTGGATGTTAGCATAGACGTCCAAGGGGGGGTAATGGGGCGATTACTCCCCCCCCCAAAAAAATTTTTCTTTTTACCCCCCCCCCCCATTTAAAATTTACCCATACCCTGGGGGTGCCGTAAGCACCCCCAACCATTTAGGAGGGGGTATTTACCCCCCCCCAAAGCGAATTACCCCCCCCCCCAAAATAAAAAGCTTGGAAGTCTATGGATGTTAGAGTAGTTCAATCGATTTCAAACTTGGCTATGTGATTCCTGTAATAATAAGTCACGATTCAGAAAGAGTACCTTTTTAATCATTACCAGAATGTCCATACGTCCATTCAAAACATGCTAATTTAAATATATTTTTAAATATAATTTTCCTATTCTTCTGATTTTTGGAATACTGATTCCTAGGACAACAAGTACAAGTACAATGTTATAAGCAAAGTATATCTATAATCAAGTATGAAAAAAAGACTAAAATATGGAGAGAAAAAAAGAATGGGATTTCTATCCTTGGACAAAATACTTTTTCAATCTACTTCCAATAATCTAAAGGATTGATCGAAGGAGGTGTTGATTTCAGAGATATGCACGCATACAAAAATATACACAGTGCGTATGAAGGTGCTTTGACTTTAGTGTCATAACCTAAATTGGGACATAGTGCATTTCATTACCCTAGGTTAGGTAACTTCATTATTCTTTTCAATAAAATCTAAAATGCAGCCGTTTTTGAGAAAATTAGATTGGAAAATTTCAAGTTCAATTTTCATCCATTAGGAGTTACCGCATAATCATGACAAGAAAAGCAAAGATTATTTATTTAAAGTCTGTCATAAAACCTCTCTATATATGATTTATTTAAGGCTGAAAATCCGTGACCTTAGCAAAGCAACTGATAAAAATGGCCATGAATAAACTCACTTCAGTAGTGATTTTATGAAGAACTTTATTAAAGCAAACTTGTTCAAAATTTGAATAAATAATCTTTGCTTTTCTTGTCATGGTTATGCGATAACTCCTAGTGGGTGAAAATTGAACTTGAAATTTTCAAATCTAATTTTCTCAAAAACGGCAGCATTTTAGATTTTATTGAAAAGTGAAATGAAGTTACCTAACCTAGGGTAATGAAATGCACTATGTCCCAATTTAGGTTCTGACACTAAAGTCAAAGCACCTTTATACGCACTGTGTATAGTTCTTCTTAACCTTTTCCAATTTAGCAGGTACCAAAGAATGATCGCAATATTTTGTATCAAATATTTTATAAACCTCAGTCTAAGACACGGATAGGACAACTGAAGAAGAACTATTTTCCTTTATTTTTGAAAAATTAAAATCTTCAGTGTCAAAAATGACTGATTATAAGTTGACTATAATTATCATCCTAAAACGAATTATTTAAAGCGAACCATTCTTTCTGGGTTGATAACTTTAATTTTCCATGTGCAATGTATTTGAGTTTTCATTTCAGATAAACCATTGTGAGAGTTTCAATCATATATTAAAAAATAATAGTTAAAACCAGAGATCAATATTATAAGCAAAGTGTCTCTATAATCAAGTATGAGAAAGAGACTTTAATATGGAGAGAAACAAGGATGACAACATCCATAAGTAGCGAAGCACAAAAAATTGTTGATGGGAATATGTAGAAGTAGATTTAAAGTGTATTTATTAAAATCAAGAATAGATTTATTGGAGAAAAAAAACACGAAACCCTGTTTTATTTTGTATGATAAAGACGGTTAAAGTAAATTACATACTAGATGCACATAACAATGGGGGGGAAAAATTTGAAACTGTTAATGCAAAAAAGTTTTAAAATTGGACCAAAAATACCAAAGATATGGGAAAATATGTCAAACGTATAAAATAGCCAAAAACCTGCTAAAAGGCAGTTTGGCCGCCATTGTTTCTTTTCTAAAAACACCAGAAATTTAATGTTAAAATCTTTAACTGAAAAATTTTTGAAAATTGGACTATAAACACCAAAGATATGGGTAAAAATGTGATAAATACAAAAATAGCCAAAAACCTGCAAAAAGGCAGTCTGACAGTCATTGTTGTTTTCTTCAAACGACAGGAAATTTAATTTTGATATCTTTAACTGAAAAAATTTCGAAAATCGGACCATAAACACCAAAGATATGGGGGAAAATATAAAAATAGCCAAAAACCTGCAAAAAGGCAGTCTGACCGTCATTGTTGTTTTCTTCAAATGACGGGAAATTTAATTTTGATATCTTTAACTGAAAAAATTTTGAAAATCGGACCATAAACACCAAAGATATGGGGAAAATTTGGAAAATATAAAAAATAGCCTAAAACCTGCTAAAAAGCAGTCTGACTGCCATTGATGTTTTATAGTTAATTGTGCTCCTTAATGATGGGAATGTTGTCAAAAAATTTCAGCTCTCTATCTTTTCTAGGAGCCGAGAAAATCACGTTTCCCACAATTCATTAATTACGGACGGACGGACGGACATTGTGAATTATAGAGTAGCTTCGCTACTAAAAAAAATGGGATTTCTAACCTTGGACAAAATACTTTTTCAATATCAAAATAAATAATAGTTAAAACCAGAGATCGACAGCCACTAGTAAGCCTTGGTGAAGTCGTCATATTACAACTTCAAAATTCAGCTAGATATCTAAACATGTTCCGAAACAGACAATACATTTTATCAGGACTTTTTTGCACACAAGCGGTTTTAAATTAAAGGCTTATCTGCGGCTGACACGCAGCTGCAGAGCCCTGGTTTAAACAACCAATTTTCATTCTGCTTAGGATGCACTTTGAAAAAATTCTTATGAATGACCAAGTAATGTTGTCATTAGGAGCTTGAAGCAGATAAGAATGCTGGCAATTTTTTCCAGCGTAAAGAAACAGTCTCTTTTAAATAATATATATTTTTTTCTTTTTTTATAGGACCTTATTATCTTGCAAACGGTTGTACCAAAGGCTCCACTGTTTCCACACCCGACAGAAAAATATTTACCCTACCACCCCCTCCCCGCCACCTTACAATTTCTTGATGCTGTGAGTATTGGTGCAAAAAATATGACGTAACAAAAAAAATAGCGAATGAGAGTCCACTATAAATTTAACCATTGGTCAATAACGGCCTCTCATTGGCTATTTTTTTTTTGTTACGTCATATTTTTTGCACCAATACTCACAGCTTCAATTTCTTGTACTCGCCTCGCTTTAATCAAACCAATGAACATATTTTAAAGTTTTTGTTTGGAAACCCTATGTATGTTCAATTTCTTGTGATATATCTTAACTGAAGAATGGTTTGTGGAATACTAATCAAGTTCATGGTCGCAATATCAAAATAAAAATATAAAAACATATAAATGAAAATAAAAGGTCAACATTTCCCTTAAATTTAATTTTCAGGAAATTTGATTATGGTCAAAGAAATTAAATTTTTTTCTTCTTTTTCTATCTGACTTAAAGTAATGTTTATTTATGCTAACACATCTGAGAGTAATGAAATTATTTAGCCTATCCCAAATTATTGATAAACCTCTCAAAACCTTCCATGGCTAGTAGAATGCGTTATATGCTATACATATATTGTTTATCCAGGTGATGTTGGACGACAATACCAGATCTTGTAGATAATACGCCAGCCATTTTTAGTTCCAATAAAGTCGACATAACCAATTAAGAATTGATTGATACTTACAAAGTCGACGGACAGATTCTAAGATTCTATATATTCAATGTATGCAATTAAAATAATAAAGGCCATAAGAAAAGAAACACTTTTTTAAATATTTATCTTTTATGATGTAACCTTGCACAAGGTCATTCTTGTTTTCCTAATAAAGAGTTTCTGTGTGATATGACACCTTGAAGGGTGACACAGCTCCCCCGGGGACTTCCTTTGAACCTTTGTCCTATTAAATTGAAACTATAGTGCTAGAAAATATCTACAGAATAAAAATGCATTTTATCAAAGAGAAAATCTAAATAAGCGTCACTTTCTCTGTTTTACATTTTGGGCATAGAAAAAGTTTTTCCGTAAATTAGTTCTTTTTATTTTATTATATTGTTGGTTGCCAGTTTCTGCGATTTTTTTCCTTTTATTTCATTATTGTATGCTTAAAAGCATTTATTAATATAGACAATTATAAAAGATACAGCTTAGCTTAGCAATTGTGACAATGATTCTAAAAATAGTTGAACTAGAAAGCTACTTCACATAAGGTTTACTTAGGTAAAGATTGGTATTATGGTGTTTGATAAAGGTTTCTAATAGCAATTTTTGTTTAATCTTAACGTCGATGTAAATTTCATTAGCCTTAATAATAGCAGAATATGAGACTTGACAAAGTGTCCGAAAATATGAGCTCTGTGACGTCATAAAAGGGAGAGATGAGAGGAGAAGTGGGAAAGGAATCCCCTTAAAAAGAAAAAAGAGATGGATCTAATGACTTTACACGGCTCATTTTTTCGGGCACTTTGTAGAGTCTTGAAGAATGTAGATGAAATATCAGCCATGGCCACTTCAATATGAGGAACAAAATGACTTTTAACTAAATGACTTTCAACACAAAAGTATATTTGCATTTAAATTTTTTTCTGGTATTCATTCGAATCCGGTGGATAGGAACCGGTTCTCATCCATACGAAAAAACTATGTCTAGCATCGTATTATATCCAGTTTTCTACGAATATAGAAATGTTTTAATAGTTTTAATCTTATAATTGTACACTCTATATCCGCGGAAAGCCGTTTATAATACGATACGAGAAATAACTATTACAATATAAAAGCAACATGAATTATATTCATGTTAACATTTAATTTTGAAAGATACCTATACAATTTTCAAAATCCTATATTAAATTCTTTGGAATTTAATATTCATTTATAAAGATTAATCTTTGAGGGTTAACACGTCTTTGATGATTGGAGGGGGGGGGGGACACTCCACTATTTGTATGGAAATATATTAGATTCCCCCCTCCAACACCTAAAAATGTTACCCCCCAATTAAGCCCTTTAAAAATAATTTTTGACGCTTCGAGCCATGGTTCAAAGCCCATTCTTTTTTGGTGTATACATTACACCCAAAAGGTGGATTCTTTAATTTTCTTGGCACATATCCCAATCAAAAATCCTGTGTACGCACTTGGATGAATCATTTAACTATTTTGCAAAAATTTAATTTTCCCACATACAAAAGGAAATAATTAATTCGTATTAAACTATTTAAAATGATTATAAAACATATTCTTTCTTCATTTTATGTAAATTTTGATTAGAAAAATAAGATAAAACTCCAAAAATGAATGATATTTCTTTTCACTTTAACATTCCCCTATATAAACAATGATTATATTTGAATGTGTGTAATGAGTCATACAAACTTCATAACTGTAGAGAATTTTTGCTTTTAAGAAATATTGGTAAAAATGTAATATATATCTTTGATAATAAATTCAATCTTGAGAAAGTTTTACATTTAGTGGGTAAAGATTCTTGCATTGTGGGAATCATTTCAATCCAATAACCAATAAATCATCTTATTATGTGTGTTTCCAGAATCTAGATTCAAATTCTACAAATATTTATCAATCTAAAGTTATAAGAGCCTAAGAGGGTATCATTTAATATGGACTTTAAAAATTAAAAACCAAGATTTTTTACAGTTTACGGACTTTTCAGCCCGTAAGTAATGTACTAAACAGGGCAGTTTAGAAACTATATAAGCCTATAATATATGATCTGGAAGTTCTATAAAAAATATATATTTATAAATGTATAATTTATTTTTTTAAGAAAGGGTAAAATTAACCTGTTTTTTCTCTCCAATAAATCTACGCGGTGAAGTTTATCTTAATTAGACAAAAAAAGGATTTATATATTTAGCACACAGAAAACTAAAATTTTAGATCAATATAAGGGTAACTACCCCTCCAAAAATAAAAAATCTCTATAAAAAAACAATTTTGCGCGCCTCGCGCGCATTTTTAATACTAAATATTTAATAAATTCTAAATTAACCCCACCCCAAAAAAAATTTACCCCTGCCAATAGATTTCAGGGGGGTTAATTACCCCCCCTAAGCTAATTTTACCCCCGGGGTTAAATTTTTTTTTTTTTTTTTTGGGGGGGGGGGTTAAAAAAATTTAATTTCTGAAACGGCTAAAAGAACGACCTCTTATTTTTTAATTAATTTAAGTTTTTTAAAAAATAAAGTTGGTTTTAAGACACTAAAACGCAACAAAAAAAAAAGAAGAAAATTGCCATTTGAACAAAAATACTAAGATCTTTAATTTGACACCTTACTTTTTTAATTTTGTTGAGTAACTATTGAAAAAAAATATTTTGTTGAACCCTGTTGAATTTAAACTTTAAACTTTGGGTTAAAAAAATCATAAAAGTTGGGACACGTTCTTTACAGTTTAATTTTAATTTGTGTTGGTTTAACTTTAGCAAAGTATGTAATATGATAAATAAGAATATCTAGATTTGGATATAATGCCAACGTGAAAATAAGGCAAACAATTTATATTGAACATTATGAAGACAACATTTCAGGATGATTATTATGGTACTTAAATCAAGAAATAATGCTATATTTCAATATTGTCCTATAAATCACATTGTTATAATTGACCCTACCTGCCTACAATATGGTATGACAGTTTTCCTTTAAGTGGCATTTCTAGAAAGAATCTAATATATCATTATATATTGTGCCATTTTTAAAGCTTTACTTGCATGAAAGGATTTTACAAGTTTATTAAAAAACTTAAATTTCCTTTTTTAGATAATTAATTGGCTAGTTATGTTACTTATAAAGAGATGAAAAGATTGTGTTTACTATAGTTATTAACAAAATGTTTAATGGTATAGGTTACCAGGAAGTGTGTGAAACTAATATAGAAGAATAAATTGCGCACAATTATTCACCGATAAAACGCCAAAACAAATGAAAAGTTTAAACGTTGTATGGTATTTGAAAATTACATGGTAGAAATTTGTGATTCTTTCGAATTTTTCATCGTTAAAATCATCTATTTTGAAGATTACAATTAGAGAATATCTGTCACTTTCAAAACATTAAAATTAAGTTTTTTTTATAAAACACTTTTCGTCACCAACACTTAATGTTTTAAAACTAAAAAAGGTATTATCAAAAACTATTTCGCACTGTTAACAGAACACAATAGAATTATAAACTAAACTATTTCGGTTATATTTGTGTGTAAGTCCGAGTATTCCTATACATATATGAAGAAGCTAGAGCCGTTGCAAACAATCAGAACCAGGCAAAATTATACAGTGTCCTCTCTCCTCTTCCCTCGGAGAAACATATCACTGGCTCCGAGGAAAGAATATGGTCTCTGTCGGAGATTCGTGGTCCGTTTCTTAAGTTAATTTAGATTTTTTTATTTGCTATGCTATGACGACATGAGGGATTTAAAATATAAACAAATATTGGTTATGTTAATATTTTATAATTTAAATAATGATGTCAATAAATTTATTTCCTAACTTTATACACCATTAAGGGAAAATCACTTTTATTACATAATTTCATAAATTAACATGAGCAATTGTTCATTTATTGCAAGTAATAATTTATCGTTTTTAAAAGCTAAGATACTAAATACAATATTCCGTCTCGCTGAACCTCCGAGATACTTTGATTTGAAACTTTCAGCAGCGGCCAGAGCCTTCACATACACAACCTTGGGATATGGTTGGAGTTAACCCCTATTATCGATCAAAACATGAACACCAATTAACTTTCCTGAAAAGCAGAAAACCATTTCACAACTCAAGCTTATTTTAAGGGTAGGGTATGAATTTTGATGAATGAAATGTTTAAAAATCAACTGAATTGTAAAAAGTAAGGACTTGGAATTTTAGTGAGAAGCGCCAAAAAATTTCTTAGGTGGTTTCAAAGAGATTTGTGTGGGCTATACTAACCCCTTCTGTGGATCAAAAAAGTCCTTGATGTTGGTTGACTTTATCTTTTGTCTAGGATCATAAAATAAAATCATAAACAACATCAATGAGTAGCGAAGATCTTAAATATAAACGCCAAGCAGACGAATTGAAATTAAGCAAAACAGACAGGCAGACGGACATAATGAGATAGTTAAATTAATAATGCTTAGTGATCTTATGAATCTTTACACAAAAAAAAACTAAAAGTCTAACTTTGATAAAAGCTGAAGGGTATAGTCCTTTCCACGACATCCCTCCATAAGGAGCGATTCTTCGTATTTTTCACAGTAGCTTTTCTCCTATTTCTAGCCCCTGCGGGAGGCTCTAACCCTGCGGGACCAATTACCTAACCCTGTGGGGCAATCACCTAACACAATATAACCTAACCTAACCTAAAATAACCTATAAAAAGCCATTTTAAAAATACGAAGAATCGCTCCTTATGGAGGGATGTCGTGGAAAGGACTATACCCAAGCTGAAAAAACCACGTTACCCCCCTAACCATAAATGACTGACGGGCAGACTGACATTTTAAATAATAGAGTAGTTTAGTTACTGAAGAAAAAAAAACATATCATGATATTGTTCACACGAACAGAAATAAAATAATGAAATATTGAAGACTGAACTGGTTAGGACAGAAAAATAAAGTGATTTTAAATGCCAAAAGTAAATCTGTACCTAGCTGAGTTAATTATGCATATAATATTACATAACATGTACCCACACACACACACACTCACACACACACACACACACACACACACACACACACACACACACACACACACACATACACACACATACATCATATAGACATAAACAGGATGGACAAAAGAAGACAACTAACAAAATGTTACTCGCAGCTGACTAAACTGACGATACTTCAACCCCCTTTACACTTCCCCTCCCATCCTACTGGCTGAACAAACTTACCAATAAATGAGGTCCACATTAACAACCTGTATTGACGACAAAAATTTTTCCTTTTCAATATATCCAGGTTTTTTTCTATATCCATTTTTATATTCTATATTTTAGGGATGCCTATACATGTTCCAGAAAGGTTTTTAAAACTATCTTATTTCTAAATAAAAAGATTAACTACAGGGTCATATCATGATTTAAAGCTATTTTAGGAAGGCTGGATACACTCCCTCTAAGCTCTAAAATTAACTGATAGATCAAGGAATGTAAGTCATCACCTAAAATAAATTTTATGTATTACTAAACAGAGGGCCTTGAAGTAATTTGTTTCATATTCCTATGATTGTGTCGGAAACGGAAAAAAATTGACTCACCCTGTATATAATTATGTTTAAATGGTTTGCACTTTACTAGAGTTTGAAATTGCATATAAATGTTCTCCTTACTCTAATTATGAATGGATACATGTAGATAATGGAGCCACTGAAAGGATTCCATTTATTCAAAACCTTGAAACAAGTTAACTACAGGGACGTAGTCAGAATTAATTTGTGGGGATAGAAGATTAAAACACAAAAACTCTCTTAACTTAAAAGGTTGGGGTTATTTTAGAGACTTGGGGGTCAGGTGACACTGCGCGTTCAAGACCTCTCCAAGCCACCTTGAATTGCTCAATTGCCCAAGGTATTAAGTAAGGTAAAACCCAACAGACAACCAACTCTATGATTGCACGACCTTTGTCTGGAGGTCCTAACTGTGCCTGGTAATTAGTCGCGCCTATTTGAGCCAAACATTCCCCATACTACAACTATTAATGTCGCGAATGTGATATAGCAGCAGTTGGAACCAATTTTTAACCATGTGTTCAGCCACTGTCGCGGGATATTTATTTTAGATGCTTAATAATTCTAATTAACTATGTAGAAAAAGTATATAAACCCTGTAAAGTGATTACATGCAGACCACATACTTGACCTATTAATAATTATTCATTGAAAACTTGCTCTGATAGCAATTAAATTATTGCTCTTGTCTTTGACGACTCGTTAACATGTAGACCTTAATTTTATAAATCATTTTTTTTTCTTTCATTTACAGTAAATTCGAACGTAAATTTTATGCCTTCTTTGCGTTTTTCTGTGTATTTAATTTAACAAGGATGACAACATCCATAAAAGCGAAGAACTAAAACTGTAGGACACACGGACATTAACACTTATATAGTGTCAGAACTGAATAATCAGAATATAAATGTATAAGAGTTAAAGTAAAATTGTAAGTGTAAATTTGTTGAAAACTGCTTGATACAGGAAAATGTTTATGGACATACTTACATTTTTAGGACTTGATTATAGAGTTGCTTCGCTTGAAACATTATACTTTGTTGTCCCAGGAATAAACATACCAAAGTTCAGATCAATCGGATGATTAGATCACAAAAAAATTTGTTGTATGGACATTCTTGTAATGATTATAGAGTTGCTACGCTTTCTACATCGTACCTAACTACTAAAGGAATCACCATGCAAAGTTTGAAATCGATAGGACAATTCTAACATGCCTAAATTAACTAATAAAGCTATCTGTTTGTGACGGACGTACGGACACTTAATAATCTTGGTACCGTGTGATCTGGTTAATAGCAGGGTGTAGAGGTAGATTCTAGGACACAACTTGTCATAATAGATACGTTCATATAATACCTACTGCTAATATGTCAGACACGTGACGCATTGATAGTTAGCGTAATAAAGAAACAATAGCTAGGCTTATAAAAAAAAGTATGTATAGGCATACCTTTTTTATATGCATCATTGTAAGTAAATTAATTTAAATTCTTTTTTCTCCCTTGCAATTTAAGGCGATGCACTTTTTTTAAATTTGTTGTTGAAATAAAAATAAAACCTTTTGCAGTTTATTTTAGTCCGCGTGTCTGTTGTTTTGATTGATGGACAAATCAGAGGCAAATTCTTTTTTAAAAAGAGTCAAAGAATCTGTAAAAGTATCAAGAAAACATAAAAAAAATATTATTTAGATATTATTAAAATTGAAATCATGATAGAGTTACTATAACTTAAAAGGACTCTCCACAGAAAAATCAACTTTGGAATTTTGAAAATCTAACCTGAAATTATTATTCTCTGTTCAATTTTAAGCATTTTTTGTTTTTGTGGCATCGCGATCGAAGCCCTTTGAAATTTTTTACCTCCTTTAAGTGAATCCTCCCGCCATTCAATTTGTGCTGCTTTAGTGATTTTTAGCTTCTATGTTGCCGCATTCATCGCCCTTCTCCGCCGCTACTCCGCTATTCATTGCTGTACGTCGCGTTTCAATACATGCTCCCCTCTCCCTTGTTCAGAAATTAAATGGAGGCTGGGGGTGTTGTGTATAGCGACGTACGCAATGTATAGCGGAGTAGCGGCGGAGAAGGGCGATGAATGCGGCAACTGCGGCAAAAGATAGTTATATTTGGCGGAGGCGAACACAAAATGGAGGCGGCAGGATTGTCCAGTCAAGGAAGAGGATAAATCGTAGAGCGGCCGGTTGCAATGGAGCAAATGTTCTTTAGCGGCAAACATATATTGAGTGGAGGAAAGTGTAGTATATATTGTTATAGCGGCAGTACAAATAGGCGGCGGACAAAATTTTCAAAGGGCTTCGATCGCGATGCCACAAAAACAAAAAATGCCTAAAATTGAACAGAGAATAATAGTTTCAGGTTAGATTTTCAAAAATCCAAAGTTGATTTTTCTGTGGAGAGTCCTTTTAAGATATTCTAAAATGCTGAAAGGTCATTAATAAAACATGGGATTTTTTGTAGGAATTATTTTCTGATTCTCTGATACTGCCGCCGATCTTTTAAAGGTTTTGAATCATAAGAAAACAATATCTGGAACTAATCATGGAAAATGGTTCTGAGACTTATTTAGGCAAAGCTTTTCTTCTTTCAGTGTGAGTTCGTATGTCCCTCCGTATGACATGACTTAATAGATAGCTCTTATTTTAAATTTGAGCATGTTAGAATTGCACTTTCGATTTTAAACCTTGTTTGGAGTTTCTCTTATGGATTACTAAGACAACTAGGCAAAAAAATCAGACATATTATCTCTGTAACTACAACTCAAAGGATTTTAAAATGATATTTATTGATTTCAACAACTTTAAATGTATATCTTATATGAATTCGTGGCCATATTGCTACTCTAAAATTCAAACTTTTTTGATGTCTGATTTGTAGAGCTTTTATGTATGCTGTCATCCTTGTTATTTAAGTTGCATTTCAATACTAGGTAAAAATATGAAATTACTTTGAAAAACTATTTTGGAATGAAAAAGATTGATGGCCAGCTTTTTAAAGAAAACAAGAAAGACAACCAAAGTATAAAAACAATTGCCCTGAAATCACCAGTTGATCACCCACAACCTCCTCAATCATTACATTCAAATTTTTAAAGAAAAAGTACGTTCATACACTCGTTGATGTTATCCATTAGATTAGAATAATTCTACCTAAACTTTTTTAACTTTTAAAATAAATTCTTGTTATGGACAGTTTAAAGATACTGGATACAAAAAAATGCTTTTTCTCCAATTAAGATCGAATTAACTAAAACCCAAATCGAAATTAGGTTCAACTAATCTTTCATAAAAAAAAACGATAAAATTTATATTTTATGTGAAATTATTAAACAATCTTTATACTAAATAACTTTTATCATAAACAATATATCTAAAATAAAGTTTCCGGATAAGGGAAGTAAAGAGTTATATATTATTGACAAATATTTCCTTTTTAAAAAAAAAAACGTGCTACAATTCTTTTTTTTTTACAAAGAAAACTTGAAATAATTGTAACACACAAACATGTTATATAAAGTAAAGCTATGCTTTTAAATCCTCGTAAATATCATCCATGTCAATTTGCTTCTATCTAATTAACATCTACTAAAAAAGGTGAAATATAAATCATTTTTGGATAATAAAAGAGAAAGATGCAATAGTTTTTGAATAGTGTTTCATACAGACGGACAGGCTCTAATTATAAAATAAATATTTTCTATATAATTATATTGTTTATTTTTCAGTAAGTTAAAGTAAAAGATAAAATTTGTAAATTTTGTTAGTTAACCAATAAAAAGCATTTACCCAAAATGCATGACTTTGCATTTGCTTGCTAGTTTTTAGTTTGGCCAGTAGTTTAAATAAAATTGTGTTATCAAAATATTGAAGACAAAAACAGCACTTAATATTGGAAACTTATGTAAAACTAAACAAAGACATTTATCATTTCAATAGCGCAGCTAACACAAGTTAAGAAGCATTTTTTTTCATTTATGAAATGGAAGAGTAAAATGTTATATAGTTAGAATTGATAAAACCTTGTTTTTTATGTGTATCAAAAAGGGGGATAAAGCATATTAGAGAATAAATGGGAGGAGATGAGATTGTACAATAGGAAGAAGTGGACTATAAAAAAAAAAAAATTTCGTGCAGACAGACGGGCACATATCCATGACCTATAATAGAGTTGCTTCACTTCTACTACAGGGTGTCCCTCGGAAATTATTTTTTTAACGCTTATTACTCCCTTAACATTTGAGCTATCTTAGTAAAATAAAAAGTATTTGGCAGCCTACTACTGACCATTTAATGATATAGTGATGAAAAATTCGCAAAGTTAACAGAAAAAAATCTACAAGGTAATACATAAAAGGCTGATTTTAGTGATTTTAAGACTAATCCACAAGAAAAATATGCCTTAGGAATCAAGAAATATTGCATAGGAAGCAAGAAATATTGCATAGGAATCAAGAAATGTTGCATAGGAATCTAGAAATGTTGCATAGAAGCAAGAAATTTATATAGAAATCAAGAAATGTAGCATAGGAATCAAGAAATATTGCATAGGAAGCAAGAAATATTGCATAGGAATCAAGAAATGTTGCTTAGGAATCAAGAAATATTGCATAGGAAGCAAAAAATATTGCATAGGAAGCAAGAAATGTTGCTTAGGAATCAAGAAATATTGAATAGGAAGCAAGAAATATTGCATAGGAATCAAGAAATGTTGCATAGAAGCAAGAAATTTATATAGGAATCAAGAAATATTGCAAAGGAATCAAGAAATGTTGCTTAGGAATCAAGAAATGTTGCATCTATCAAAAAATATTGCAAATGAACTAATTTGGCATGTGTTTCTTAATTAGGTCATGAACGCTTTTTAATTTCATTGAAAAATTCGACAAAAATTAAAAAGTTGCTTATCAATTTTTACATAAGCAAGATATACAATGTACATAGCTCCTTTAAACTTAATTATCTTTGCACAAAATATAAACATAATGTACAGCAAAGGTTTTGAGCAAGGGCTGCTATTCAGTCAACTAATTCCATTTGAAATTGCCGAAAATCAAATATTTTGTTGGAGTAAAGTTGAAGTAATACAATTTTTTTCTGCGTAGCTGAAAGGGAAGTGGGTAAGAAGGGGAGAAAAAAGGGAAGAGGGTTGAGGAGAAATTTTAATTTTGAATTGTTTGTCAGATTCACATTCCCTTTTCCCTGGTTTTGAGAAGTAATTCTAAGAATACCTGAGCAACCAAAATTTCACATTTCCAAGTGTAACATTTTGTAGTGAGACTATTATATAATAATAAATTCATGTGCATATACGAGACTTTAAGACTGTCTGTATTTGTCCGTTAAGGTAAATTTGTGTAATATATACTGCACATCTGACAAAGCAAGTGTAGGTATGATTGTTGTCACATTATGAACCTGTTTGTGTGATAAGACTCAATGGTAAAGTTTTTTTTTACCTATTTATTCCATATGCCTAAAATATGCCTTTATTTCTTAAAATCTCATTAACAAATTTGTAAGATTAGCAACAATTTTGTTAAAACTTCTTGTTAACTACGTCTAAAGACGTCCCGTCTGCAATAAACTTTAGTTTTCATATTTGAAATATTTTATACAATTTCAAACCAATAATTATTAATCTTTTTGAATCTAACTTTTTAGTAGCAAAGGTTCTCATATGTGACCGTGTCTTTCTGTTCTTCTGTCTGATGTTAGAGGAGGTGGGATTTTTTATTGGGAATGCGGAATATTAACTTCCTTTTTAATCCACATCATTTACCCAATTGCCTCCAATTTTGTACAGTCACGCTGTTTTTGGACGTAATTGTCTTTGAGGGTATAACATTTTACGTAGCGAAGCTACTACCTATTATAATTTCCGCCATTGTGACAAACGTGCATCGTATTTATGGGATAAGTAGAAGTCTGAAATTCCTTCCAATAAACAATCAGCAACTAAACTATAACTAACTTTGTATTCTATTATCCTTGTTTCAATATAATTTTTGTACATGATGTGATTTTGATATTAAGAGTAACATCCCTAATATATTTTGTTATATTTATGTTTATTGCACGCCAATTCTATTGAATGGCTTGATATATAGTCCATCCATTCTCTGCTTGGCCCATTCTAGCCTGCCTGGTCTAGCCAGGTTCAGTTTCTCTCTACGTATTGCTATCATTATCATAATTTTATTGGTGAGAATCTTAGATATTGAATTCTTGATTTCCTATAAGATTAGCTATTTATCTATCGCGGTATTATATGCTCTTCACGGATATTTAAAAAAAACATAAGATTTTGTTAGTCCGGGCCTTTGGCCCCTCGGGGCTTACATAACTCGGTATAAATCTTATATGTTTTAATTTAGTATTCGTAAAAAATGTCTGTAATACGTTGCTATTTAGCTTGATTTTTTAGTTAAGCTGAGAACCGGTTCTAATTCACCGGATATCGTTAATGCATAAAATACCGTAAAACATCTCTAATTAAACCCCTTTCCAAATATTATTAATATTATTTAAAGTTTCAATAACAAAGAAAGTGCAATTAATTGTAAAATATTATGCTGAGTTAAAACACATTTCTGAAGAAATAAATAATAGATTTTTATCGCATCGTATTATAGACAGCTTTCCGCTGTTATGATTTATTATAATTATTATGAAAATTGTTTATAATAAGGTACGATACATGATTTTTCAGTATCGTTCAGAACTGGTTCGAATCTACTGGATATTAATCGGTCTAGAAGCCAAACTGAAAAGATAGTTCCACGGCTTATGTATGTAAATTGTAAATACAAGATTTGTTCTAGGGATATATTTCAAATTTCTCAACATGATTTGCTAAAACATTGTGCTAAATTTTTCTAATTTATTCTTGTGTTAAATTTTTTCTTTGGGTTACATTTAAGAAAAAGATATGTTTAAATTTTACCGTAGCCATTGTACATTTATTGTGAGTCTGTAAGTAGGCCTATACATTGGAGTACAGGAGGGAGTAAAATAGCGGGCGAAGCTCGACGAAATTGTTTTTTTTTACTTCCTGCATCTTGGTATAAGAAATGTAATGTCAGAATTTACTTTATTTGGCCAAACCAAGAGCTATGAACCGCCGCGCGAAGCGCAAAAAATATTTTATAGCTTTTGGGGGTATAATATGTTACATAGTGACGTGCGGACCGACCAGAATAATAGAAAAGCTTTTCTTCCAAACAGCGAATGCTTATGTTATTGTTCGATTTATAAAGTTTTGCTTTTATGGATGTTGGTTAGTTTTCAAGGCTCTTTCCATTTCAGACATTCCAATTCTAAGAATTTTGTCGTAATTAATTTACAACATGCATTTCTGAAAGTGTAGGTTTTCTCCGTAGATGGTAGGTCCGTCCGTCTGTACCGATTAGCTATCTTAATTCAATTATAAAAGATTGGTACGTCGATATCGAGTATTCCAGGGAGGAAGGGGACATCGGGATTTTTATTGCACTAATCCCCAAATTATTATAAAAAAACGTTATCTTATTCGTTGGCTTAACAATTATGGGGACATTTATTGAATTTCTATTGGTTGGTTCATTAAGTTGAGTGTCCAAACGTTTCAACCACTAATTATAACCTACAGGGTAATTTTGTGTAATATCATTGGGTATATACATAAATTTATCGTCTATTGCCTTATCCCTTTAGGTCCTTAGGAATATACTGTATAATTTTAAGCCAATTAACTAAATATTTTAAAATTTGCTCAGATTTGGAAAAATATCAAAATTGAAATCAGTTTATATTTGTCACTGTTCTTTTTTATTAATTCGTGAAGCTGGCTTTAATGGATGTTGTTATCTTTTTTTTTATCTAACCTTAAACTAAGATAATTACTATTTTTAGATTTGTTAATAATAAAACTAAATGCAAAGTGAACTAAAGAGCTTTATGTAAAAACCGTATTATAAATATTAATTCCTTTCTCCTTACATAATTCTTACATGGGCATTCAAAGTTATAATTATTTTTGTATTCAACAGTAAAATTTGTCTAAGTTTGTAGTCTTAGTTTGTTGAGTTGATTATGATATTGCATGAAACCATTTAATTACAAACTTGAGCAACAAACTTAAATTCTTTAGATCCCCCTTCTCAAGAGATTTTTCAACAATATATGCATCACTCTCATTTTATTTAAATAAAATTAATTTATTCTAAAGTTACTACAACTGCATGCACTACTAGAGTGAAAAACTGCAGTGTATCAGTTGTGTATTTAACAAATATATTAGTTTATACTTTTTAATAGCGTAGCAACACTACAATTAGGTTTTGACCTACTGACTCTGAGCGCACTAATCATAGAGTGTCAATAAAGTAGGACAAACAAACACTAACGCTTGTAGAGTGTCAGAGCTAAATAATCAGAATATAAATGTTTTAAAGTCGAAACAAAATTTCAAGTAAATTGCTTAAATACAGGATAATATTTAAGGACATTACATTTTTAGGACTTGATTATGGAGATGTTTCGCTTATAAAATTGTACTTTGTTGTAATAGGAATCAGTAATCCAAAAATCAATAGAATCAAATAATTAGATCATTAGAAAATTTGTTGTTCAAAAAGTTAAAAATCATCATGTTTAAAATGGACGTACGGACATTCTGGTAACGATAATAAAGTTGCTAAGCTTTCCAAACCGTACCTAACCACTACAGGAATCAAAATTTAAAGATTTAAATAAATAGGTCAATTTCATTTGGAAACAACCATACGTAAACATGAACCGCCGAATTAAATATACATTTAATATATTAATAATGGCTAAGCTATAAAGAACGCACTTTTAATGTACACAGTGTATTAATTATCCTCCACTTCTGTATATTTTATACTGCATATCAGTAAATGATTTGACATTAGGGAATTCAATAATACATAAAAACAATTGCTTCCAACGCGGCTCAAAATTTGATTCAAATACCGTGTTGAGAACGCATGTATCGTTTTTTTTATATCTACAAGACTGACCTTGAGATATGAAACTACTATATCTACTAAGTTCAATAAATATGATTTAAGTAAATTGATAATAGTATTGATATATTTCATAAATTTGGTACATTTTACAATATAAATTAAATGTAAAATGTTTAAGGGAAGTAAATAAAATGTAAAGCACTGTATTCGTATCTTGACATATGAAAAATTGATGGTTTCTAACCCGAGAAGGAAAACCAAATAGAGAGAAAGAAAAGAGGGCTAGTTCAAAACAATATATTTATATTTCTGTATTCATTCGAATCCAGTGGATAGGAACCGGTTCTCATCCATACGAAAAAAACCATGTCTAGCATCGTATTATATCCAGCTTTCTACGAATATAAAAATGTACAATCATAAGATTAAAACCAGATTTTTTAGACCCGAGGTGCCGTACAATAACGATCAGACGGACGTCACAAATACCTCAGTTATAAAGTAGCTACAATACAATAAAGTAATAGGATCTTTGTCTGTCTGTACCGAAGGATCTTGCAAACCGCTGCACCGATATGGTCTTCCTTTACAGGTAATAATGGGAAGTTTTATGACTATTTTAAGAGAGGTTACTACCACCATCCCAAGGGAAATCGCCCCTACTTCTAAAATTGAAAATTGGGTTATCGAATTAAACTCTCCCCTCCTCAAGTGCCCCCTAGATGCCACTGGGGGGCGTAGCCGCTAGTAGAGAGATAATATAAGAACACAAAAGCTTAGTTTAGTAAAATAATTTGTGAGTTAAGACATGCATAAAATTAAGAACATACATTTTAAAATTCAATCTCAATGAAGTTTAGAAAATTGAGGCCAGTCTATTGGGAGCAAAGACCGACCCCACTTCAGGATAAATAATCGTTTCATCTTCATTAGTCATTGGACGGATAAAATGTGGGAATATTTGCAGTATAAATCCGCAAGGGTAAGTGGGTTATAATTTAATTGTGCCTATCTTAACAATTATATATTACTGTATGTATGTAATGGTATTAGAAAAGTAGAGAAATGAAGACCGCTAAAATTAATTCGTATATTTGTACACTTAGGGTACACTTTGCTTAAAATATTTTGTATTTTGGAGCTTCTTAACTTTTCTATGCAGGTGATAAATTGTGTTAGTATAGCATAACAAATAGCCCTTTGTCGTAAATTAAAATATGTCGTGAAATAGCCATCAATATAAAATCTTGTATGGATGTTTTTTTCACCTAATGGTACTTAATCTTATAATTTTCATTTCATATATGTTTTATTTCAAACCTTTTATTTACTTTATTTAATCTAGGTCATGAGAAAACAAGTATTAAGATGCACCATCTAATAACAGCCAACAACATTATGAATGTTTGTCAATAACCAATGATGACAACATCCATAAAAGCGAAGCTCTGAAACGGTATGACTATAACAGACAAACATTAACTCTTATAGAGTGTCAGAACTGAATTTACAAAATAAGAATATAATAGTTTTGACAAAATTATACGTATATTTATTGCAAAACTTCTTAAATACAGAATTCTGTTTAAGGACATACTGACATTTTTAGGAATTAATTATAGAACTTCTTCACTTGTAATATTGCACCCTTTTGTAAAAGGAATCAGTACTCCAAAAATCACATATCACATAAAAAATTGTTGATAAAAAAGTTAAAATCAAAATGTTTAAAATGGACGTACGGTCTTCTGTTATGATTATAGAGTTGCTACGCTTTCTAAATCGTACCTAACTACTGCAGCAAAGTTTGAAATTGACATGACAATTTTAACTTTCTTAAATTAACGAAAAAAGCTGTCCGTTACGAATGGACGGACGGACCGATCTATCCTAATTAAAGAAAAGCTTCGCTTTGTATGAAGGTCGATCTGACAAGCCACAATAACGGATTGTAGTGTTCAATGTTTTTCATATAAAATAGTATAGAAGGTTTTTTGTCCTAAGCTAAAGAAATTGGAAACTGCTGGTCCGTATTGATTGTAATTTTCTTGGAAGCTTTATAAATGTCTTTTAGTAGTTTTAAGCTATTTTCTGACTTCTTTCGGCCCTCCTTGGAAACTATTTAAGATATTAGTTTTTCACAATGTAGTACATATTTAAATTTTTGCCTTTTCCATCCAAATTGTACTTTCTATTGGAATAATAACTTTTATAAAGGTCAAAAACCTACCTGGATTTTTCTGTTATGTTATGCTGTTGTGCTTTGCTGTTGTGCTGTGCTGTTGTGCTGTTGTGCTGTTCCTGTTTACCTGTGCTGTTGTGCTATGCTGTTGTGTTATGCTGCTGTGTCGTGCTTTTGTGTTGTGCTGCGTTGTTATGTTGTGCTGTAATGTTGTGCTGTTGTGCTGTGCTGTTATGCTGTGCTGTAGTGCTGTTATGTTGTGCTGTTGTGCTGTGATGTTGTCCTTTGCTGTTGCGTTGTGACATTTCTTTTATGTTAAGCTTTGCTGTTTCGCTGTGCTGCTGTGCTTTGCTATGGTGCGGTGCTGTGTTTTAATGTTTGCTGTGCTGTTGTGCTAAACACTCTATTGATCATTATTTGCTGTTGTGCCATAATGATGTGGTGTGTTGTTGTGCTGTGTGTTTGTATATTTTATCTGTTTCTGCCAAAACTTTTCCAGAAATACTCAAATTATCAAATGCAATTCTTGAGGTTGGTTTGATCCCTACTGCCTTAAATGTTTCAGTTTGCCTTTCATGTAAGCCAGGAATTTAATATTTCAATTAATTCATCTGCTTCTCATGGAAAGTGAATGTTATTTTATTTGATTGTGAGATCATTTTAAGACATAACAAAAATGTATTCTTATTTAAAAGATTTTTTAAAATTATGTTTTAAATAATTGTACTATGTTTAAAATGTAAATCAATTTGGCAACATAAAATTTTTCCATTTCTTTAAAAACAAGTAAGATAAATTAAATAGTTAGATAGTTAAATATAATTTATGTATATCAAAAGGATAACATGTAACAATACATGAATTTTCAGTACGGCCCTCGGGGCCAATAAAAAAGAAATTGACCCTCCAACTTTTCAATTTACTTTAAAAATTTGTCGATACAACGATGCAATATATAACTATTCTCTATTAAAAGCGTAAAAGCACTAAATTTAAGATAGTGCATATTTAGATAACTTTTAAAGTAAAAAATGAATCATTCTCTATTTAACCTCAGATCATTTTTTAATTAATCTAATTCCAAAGAATAATATGAATATTTTCTTAGTTTGGAAGGAGACGATAACAAATATTTTACATAATTTAAAAATCAAAATATCCTTCATTTACATCTTAAATGGCGCGACGGAATATTTTGATATATTTTGTAGCGAGGCTTTTCTACAATATGGGGTTAATGATCTTATTAATAAGTTTACATTAAAATCAATTTATATCAAATGCGGAGCATTTCTTCAATAATAAAAGTTCTGTAAATCATTTGTCCTGAAATATGCTTTATTTAGCTTATCTGTCTGTCGCTGTGTACCAAAAGAATATATCTAACCGCGATCCGATATAATTCTCCTTTTCAATGTAGCTTCTTATAGGTCCTGGTAAGTTTTATAACTTTTTTGTGGGAGGGTACCACCACCTTCCTATGAGATATCGCCCCGAACATAGCCGCCATTTGTATATAAAGGAGGTAAAATTTGATGCAATAATTATATTTCTTGTCTGTTTTTACCATGTTCTTATTGTGTGTTTAAGAAGATTATGCTGAAAAAAGTAAATATTTTTCATGGTTTGGGCTAAAAATATTTTTATTTAAACATTTCTAATATCCAAAAAATTAGAACTTAACATAATATTTTTTATATTATTTTTGTTCATTACATTGTATATGGTTATATTTTTTCCAACATTTTAATAATTTAGTTTGTTTTCTTCGATTAACTTTTCTTTATTATGTGTAAAGAAAAAAGAACACCAATGACAACAAATCAGATGGACAAACGAATATTAAAAAGCATAGAATTAAAGTGTTTTTTTATTTATATTAAGAAAATCTCCGTAATAAATTATTACAGAGTTTGTCATGAAAACATATCTAACTATTATAGGAATCATCATAAAAAGTGTACGAAGTTTCGTGATTATTAGATTATTAGAATTTTTTGTACTAGGGTTTGATCATTTTTTGTTATTTTCAATAAATAATTGTTATTTTTAATGGTTCTAACAGTCTGATTTTATACTGCTGTGATTTATATGTTGCATTTGTATGGTGGTGGTTATTTTTATGTCTGACTAATGTCCTCACAATGAATATAAGGCATTGTATGCATACTGTCAAAATAACATATATGTGTATAAAAAATAGATACAGCAGAACTAGATGGTCAAACTGGCCCCATTATCCTGCAAATTAAAAGGGAAATTCTAGCAGACAACAACTACCTTTTTTAATTGATTCATTCCAATAATGAATTTGACAAAATTTTTCGATGATATAATTTCCCGAAAGCTAACTTTATCAACGATTCACATCTTATTATATATATTGTTTTGTCATGTGCTTCACATTATACGAGGGAAGTAATTTTTACATGACATAATTTAAGAAATGCTTTATCCTATAAAATGTGCATTTCTATAGCTGGCTTATTATGCGAACGAAATGAAAAAATAATTTATATCTAAGGTATAAATTTATATGATATACGCATTTGTATGCATTAACCCTAAATTGTGTTTAGTCACGTGGTAGATTTCTATATAATATAACTGTATGTGAGGGTGTAGGTGTGGGTGTGTGTGTGAGTTTGTGTGTGGGTTGGGGGTTTGGGTGTGTGTGTTTTAGCGAGGGGTTGTAGTTCCCCTTTATTTGATTCAATATAACAAGAAGCAAACTTTGCCCTATTCTATCTCAAACTGACAGTCCAAAACTTTTCGTTTTATAGTACATAGGCGAACCAAGGGATGGTTTTTCAGTGGGGAAGCTACTCGAACATTGTAAAAGGGTTTTTATGTCCGTCTGTTTTAGGAATCAAGTAAGATAGGTAAAAATTATGTCATAGAAAAATTTGGTATTAACAAGGATGACAACATCCATAAAAGCGAAGCACTGAAACGGTAGGACATACGAACATTAACACTTGTCTAGTGTCTGAACTGAATAATCAGAATATAAAAGTATCGAAAGAGTCGAATCAAAATTGTAAGTAAATTTATTGAAAAACTGCTTGATACAGGATAATGTTTTGGACATACTTACATTTTTAGGACTTGATTATAGAGTTGCTTTGCTTATACTATTGTTCTTTGTTGTCCCAGGAATCAATATACCAAAATTTAGATCAAACGGATAATTAGATCACATACAAATTTGTTGTTAAAAAAGTAGAAAAATCAACATGTTTAAAATGGACATACGGACATTCTGGTAATGATTATAGAGTTGCTACGCTTTCTAAATCGTACCTAACTACTACAGGAATCATCATGCAAAGTTTTAAATCGATAGGACAATTCTAACATGCCTAAATTAACGAATAAAAGCTATCTATCTCGGACGGACGGACGGACGGACCGACCCTAATTATAGAAAAGCCTCGCTTTCAAAAATCATACGGCTAAATTATCAACATGTTTTAAAACGACGTTAGGACCTTCTGGTGATGATAGTTGTTTCTTTTTCCAAATTATGCCTAATTAACACAGGAATTTAGGTACAAATTTACTGCTATGTAAAATCCATCATGAAGAAAATCTTGCCTTTAAAACCACCAAAAAATACCCCCTCTGAAATTAAATGTACCTTTCCTTTCATATAAGGCTAGAATATCAAGTTTCCTTTTCAATAATTAAAGTGACTTTTAAAATACTATTATGTAATACTTTGTGTACTTTCAAGTTCTATTTACAAAATTAGTTTTATCTTAAGGAAGTACAGTTTTCCATTTTAAATAAGTTGAAAGTAAAGTAAAAGACTTAAAAAACGATTAAGTCAAGTATAATAATAACTTTTTAAAAATATTATTGATGAGTTTTAGAATAAGTAATAATGGGTAAATTGGAATCTATAAATAGTTCTAGAAAGAATTTAAATAAACAAAGATGGCAACATCCATAAAAGCGAAGCTCTGAAAACAAACAGTAAAACAAACGAACATGAAACACTTGTAGAGTTTCATAATTTAATAAGAAGAATATTAATTCAAAGTAATAAACATTATTGTATACACAAATTTGGTTATTATCCTCTTAGAAATATTTTTGAAAATTTGTATACCCTCCCCTTCCCCCCCCCCCCCCCATCCTCGACAGAACTAGGAACTGTGGCCGCAGCGCTCGCCTTGGCCCCCTAGCCTGCCTAGCCGCGGGCGATCGAACACCAAGCCTATAACTTAACCTAACCTAATTGTAAAAAATTGTTGTTCTCTGCCAGAGTCATAATTCTGTAATAGGTGCAAGGGGGGGATACCAAAATTGAAAAAAATACTTCTAAGAGGACAACGCCCAAAATTGCAACAAATAAAGGATTTTGTTTAAGGACATGCTTACATTTTTAAGAATTGATATTCTAGGTATCAACGGTTATAGAGTTGCTACGGTTCTAGATCATACCTAACTGAAACAGGAACCATCATCAAAATTTTGATAAAGATACGACAATTCCAACAAGCCTAAAGACCAGAACCTAATTATAGAAAAGCTTTGGTTTTAAAAAAAAATATCATATTATGATTTTAAATCATTTCGGTATGAAAATCTTTTTTTTTAAATCATAAAATGAGCTAGCTCTATACTTATTTTGCATCTAAAGAAGAAGATAAAGAAGGTATATGTGTGAGTAGACTTATTTATTTTGTAAAGACAAAACATGGATGACTGTGTGTATACCAGGTCATTGGACTGTAATTAGGGGTGTCGTAGCTCAGTGGTAACGCACTGAGCTGCGGTGATGAGAGTTCGAGTTCTAGTCCCCATGTGGAAACTCGAATTTCTCAGTTGAATACATTCACGCAACTTCCCCTAGTTGTGTAAGAAGGGGATTATTGAGTAAGTTTGGATACTTAATAGTCAAGTACATAATATCAGTACTATCCTTATCCCAAGCTCCTCTGCGTAGAGCGTCATTCATTACGGTGACTTAATTTGGGACACCTGCTATACTCGGCGAGGGTGAGGTAATAATGAGTAGCTCTCATGAGATAGCGGGTCAAGCCATAATGTGCTTGTGTGGTAATACGACACCCAGACGGACAGGCAGTTTACAGAGTTGCTACGCTGTGACTTATCATAACAAACCCACTGCACTAATCTTATTATATCACCATCTATCTCATGACCGATGTTGACCCCGCTATCTAGCGGTCAAACTGGCCTGCCTAAATGTGGGGAGGGGCTCAAACATGCAACTATCACGCGCCCCTCACGCGCTTATATAACCGGGAGGCGCTGCCTCCCCTTTTACCACCGCTGCCCCCACAGCCTGTCTACCGCCGGGAGCTAAGCCCTAGCGTCCCACACCCCCTTCAAACCTAACCATTGTTATAATCTGTTGTATATATATAGTAATCATTGCTTGTAAATATTATTCAGTTAAATATATAATTTCTGTATGACTAAATCCTGCTAGTTTGTTTTGGTAGAATAATTCAAGGCTAGGGCTCGTTGAACTCGAACTCGTTACCCTGTGGGCCGAGAACGCTCGGCTTACCAGAACTTGGTGTCAGCGTGTTTCAATCGAGCCTTACAGAAACTAGCCTATTCTACCTCTGATTGGACCCTTTGGCAAGTAAGGGGACAATCAGCCGCCAACTGAGAAGCCAACTGACCCGCGAGACGGCCTTTTTAGGTCGAATTTCCATCATTTTGAACGCAATATGTGGGCCTCTGGCCTACGGCAAGCAGATTTAGCCTGCTAAAAGCGCCAGTTAAGACGCTTTTTCCGTACCGTGTAGGAGTAGCGCTAGGTGCGCAGCCACGGTAATCGGATAATTTAGCTCAGACGGCTACAGAACTGAGTCTAAATTGGCCAGTGTAGCTGGGACAAGCCCCAGGACACCCAGGCCAAACCTACGAGACAGACAGCTGGGTGCTGGTCTCCTTGAGAAGGCAATGTGTGGCTGCGAAGCTTCAGCACACAAGTAAGCCCTACCACTGCGACGGATAGCAGATTTTGAGCCACAGGCACGGCAGGACGGGACATTCCCTGCCGCTGCCTTCCAGGATTCGAACCCGAGGCGCTGTAGGACGGGCCATTCCCTGCCGCCATTTTCGGGATTCGAACCAGCGGCGCTGTAGGACGGGTCATTCCCTACCGCCGTCACCCCTCTGAACCTTGCAGGACGGACATTCCCTGCTGCCAGTGCTTCCAGAATCACACCTAGAGCTCCTAGTGATAACAACACATAAGTGTGTATAAATGTCAACCAAGTGATAAAAATAAATATAAAATTGTTGACCCAGTGATAATTAATAAGCTCTAGTGATTCGAAGCTACAGTCTAAGCCACCATGGTAAGCGATACCACCATAGCTGCGGTTCGGCCACCACCGAAGTTTCTGCCAACCCCAGCCGAACGGGAGGCCCCCCTGTCTCAAGGGCAGGACCTCCACTTCCCCTGCCATATCAGGGTGAGGTTTCCTACTCCTGACCCTGCCCAGCATGTACAGGTTGATGCCATGATCGATTCTGGCAACCGTGTACCAGGGTCTGCTGTAATTTCTGAACACCTCATGCACGCAATGGGCGTGCAACGCATGTTGATTCCGGACAACACCCAAATCCTGACTGCTAACGAGGAAGGCCAACCCCTCCAGGTAATAGGAAAATTGAAAGAATTATATATGGCAGTCTCACACACTCTTATACTCCATCTTTACCACGTGACTGTGGTCCGGAACCTCTCACACCCTCTGAACCTAGGAGGGTATTTTCTCAAGGAGTTCGGAACTAGGCTCTGTTTCGACATGCAACCACCTTGCTTGTGGGTGCGTGGGGAGTTTATCCCACTCCGTGGCGTCCCCATTGACCGGGAGACAGCCGAGAGAGAGTTGAGTTATGAGGGGCCTCTGCCAGGCCCGCTGCCAGAGCAGCCGCGTGTGGTCGAGAAAGGCACGCACTGGGTGGACGCTGCGCTCAACGCCCATAGGGGGACCAACCTGCTAGCCATGGGGTTGCCCCCAGTGCCCAAGGTGCCGCGGGAGAACCTGCCAACAACGTTCCCTGAGATTGCCAGCCCTCCAGAACCAATCTTCTCCGCCGACACCTTTATCAACGGCCAGCCGTGTCCACCTGGCCCCCTCTACCTGGGACCTCCAGCCAGTCCACCAGCCAAGCCCGAGTCCAGACCCGTCAAGTCACGGTCTGATGTACCCGGAGCCACACTCAACTCCCAGGAATCAGCCTCTCCCGGCGCCGTGCCCGTCAAGTCGTGGCCGGCCGCCTCCGGAACCATGCATGGCTCTGCTGCCTCGGCCTCTCCTAGCGCCGAGCCCGTCAAGTCGCGGCCGGACGCCCACGGAGCCCAGGCTGGACCCAGCACTTTGGCCTCTCCCAGCGCCGAGCCCGTCAAATCGTGGCCGGACGCCCTCGGAGCCACACCTGGCTCCGACACGTCAGCCCCTCCCGAGGCCGAGCCCGTCAAGTCGCGGCCGGTGGGTCCCGGAGCCGAAGCTGGCCCCACTCCAGCCACGTATAGGCTAAGCGCTGTCACTCCAACTGACGGTCAGCCACCCCAACTGCGCACGGCCAAGCGAGTGGTCTTGCCTGGCCGCGGTGTCATGGCGGTCCCTGTTGAGCTAGTAGGCCACCGCACCAAGGATGCCATCCAACTAGCTGCCCCAGAACAGAGGTTTGGGGAGGATCTTGTCATCCCAGAAGGCCTGTATGCCCACAGGCCTGGATCCGCCACTGTGTTTCGAGTACTGGTGGTGAATGAAGGGGAGACGCCCCTTCTGCTGGACGCTGGCCTCCCAGTGGCAGGGGAGCTGGTCAAGCCTGACATTTTAGAGGTTTCTGATAAGCCTCCCCCGAGTCTCCACTCGTTCCAAGAGCCTGCTGAGCCCCCAGACATGCAAGAGTTGTGGGAGGCCCTTGAGATGGAAGACAACGAGTTCCTGCGCAAGGACCCCTTGCTCAAGAAGGAGGTCTGGACCATGCTATCAGAGTACAGGGACGTCTTCTCCAACTCTACCCCCGGCTGCACCGATATAGTCGAGCTGCAGCTGCGCCTCAAGCCAGGGACCCAGCCGATCCGCCAGAGATTTAGGGATCTGAACCCGCGGCAGGAGGCTGAACTGGAGAAACAATTGGACACCTGGCTACAGGAGGGAGTCATAGAGCCGTCAGACTCCGCCTGGAGCAGCCCCCTGGTGCCCATCAAGAAGAAGGACGGGAGCACCCGCTGGGCCGTCGACTACAGAGCCCTCAACAAGTGCCTGGAGCTGGACAGCTACCCTCTGCCCAGGATCCAGCAGCTGGTAGAACGAGCTGGAGGGCACCGCGTCTACAGTGCCCTGGACGCGGTGGCCGCATATTACAACATCCGTGTGTCTGAGGACAGCCGGCCCTGCACCGCCTTCACCACCCCCAGAGGCTTGTATCAATGGAAAAGGATGCCCTTTGGCCTGGCTACGGCACCATCCGTCTATTCTAGATTTATTGCAGGGGTCCTAAACCCATTAGGCACAGCCAACCTCCAGTCATACCTTGACGACGTCCTGACCTTCCACCAGGATACCTGGGCCCACCTGGCTAGGCTCCGAGAGGTCTTGGAAGCCCACCGCAGGGGAGGAATCCGCCTCAAACCAGCCAAGATTAAGCTGTTCCGAGCCAAGGTGGATTATCTTGGCCACACCCTCAGCCGTGAGGGGATAGCCATGCAAGAGGATTATATTGACCGCATCCTGGACTGGCCGGCCCCCAGCACCCCCAAAGACTTGCTGGCGCTTCTGGGGTTCTTTGGATACTACCGCCTGTTCATCCCAGAGTATGCCGACCTCACCTACGAGATGAATCAGCAGAAGACGGCCAAGACCCTAACCTGGACACCTGAGATGGAAGCCCAGCTGCTGCAGCTCAAGGACAAGTTCCGTCAAGCCCCCATCCGAGCGCCGCCCAGGTTTGACTTGCCAGCGGTATTCCAGCTCACCACAGATTTCAGCAGCCGCGCCATCTCTGCCATTCTGAGTCAATGCCAGGACGGCAAGGAGAGGCTGATTGCCGCCGTGGGGCGCAAGACAACCGACCCCGAGACTCGCTACCCGTCCTGGAAGGGAGAGATGGCCGCCATTATGTATGGAATCCGGAAATTCCACGGCATCTTGTCCTACCGCAGCTTCCAGATCAACACTGATTCCTCAGCCTTGCTGCAGATGAAGTCACTGAACACATCCACAGGAATGGTGGCCCGCTGGCAAGAGGAGCTAGCGGCCCTAGACTTTACTGTCTGCCACCGTCCTGGCACCCAGAACACCAACGCTGACGCCCTCAGCCGCCGGGAGGACGCCAACATGCCAACGGCCAGCGCCGAAGAATTAGCAGAGCAGGCTGAGTATCTCCATAACCTTTGCCAGCTAGGGGAGTCCGCAGCCAGCCGGCCCCTTGCCGTCTGACTGGACCCAGCTAGAGTACTAGAAGCCCAGACACAAGACCCCCTCCTGCTCCGTGTCCGCCAGTGGGTGGCTGATGGCAGAGCCCCAACCAAGGCTGAGCTGCGCGGCAAGGACCGAGACGAGCAGCAGTACGCCAGCCGCTTCTCAGCCCTGGGACTTGACGAGCATGGTTGCCTCACCACCACTGACCAGACCCTGACAGGGGAGCGGACAAGATACCTGCTGCCTTCGGCCCTCCAGCAGGACGCGTTCTTTCTAGCCCATGGGACCCCCATGGCCGGACACTTTGGGATGGACGCGACCATCGCCCGTGTGGCCATGCACTTCTGGTGGCCCAACCTGGCCCGTGACGTCCGCCTGATGGTTCAGACTTGTCCTGAATGTGTCCAGAAGGTTACCAAGGAAAGGTTGAAGCAAGGGATACATGTACCCTCCCGCCAGGGGTATCCACAGCAAGTCCTGTTCATCGACCTGGTGGGGCCGCTGCCAGAGACCCCAGCTGGGAACCGCTACATCCTCACCTGCCAAGATGGGTTCAGCCGGTTTGTCAGCCTCTACGCCATCCCCAACAAGCGCACCCTCACGGTGGCTGAAGCCCTGCTGCACCGCCACCTGGCCACGTTTGGATGCCCCCTGAAGATCCACTCCGATAATGGGATGGAGTTCACCGGCCAGGTATTCCAGGAGCTGGCCTCCAGGCTTGAGATTGGCCTGACACATCCACCACCCTACAACCCACAGTCCAACCGAGTGGAAAGGTTCCATCGGACGCTCAATACCGGCATGCGTCTGTTCTTATACAGAGACGACAACAACTGGGAGCCCCACTTGCCTGCCATTGCCTTCGCCTACAACACCAAGGCCTGCAGATCTACCGGCGTGACCCCGTTCCTAGCCTTCTTTGGGAGAGAGGCCAAGCTTCCGGTGGACTTGGTGCTCCGGCTGCCAGAAACAGAATATGCCTCGGTTCCAGCCAACGTCCAAGCCCTCCTGCAACGTTACTATGCAGTGTATGATGCCATCCAGCAGAAGGAGGAGGGAGCCATCCGAAGGAGCGCGGCAGCTTACGAAGGCACGGCCAAGTATGAGGTTGGAGATTTGGTCTGGTACCTGGCCCCCCGCCTGGTGCCAGGGAAGGCAGCCAAGATCACCAAAAGATGGACTGGCCCCTGGAAGGTAGTGAGGAAAGCTACAGAAGTCCATTATGTCATCAAACCTGCCTCTCCAATCGCCAGGATCTCGGAGGTTACCGCGCATGTAGGCCGACTGCGCAAATACACTGGAGATGTGACTGCCCACCAGATTCCAGCAGACATCCAAGTTGATGTGGACGGCGACGAGGATGCCACCGAGCTGCCGGTTGGAGCGGCGGCGCCCGCAGCTGGCGACCCAGGACAGTTCCCAGTGCACCAGCCGGCCGCAGCCGCCCCACAGCCCAGCGGCCAAGATCGTGACCCAGTGGAAGAGGACCTGCAGGAGCAACCCAACGAACCACCGCCGCCGCCGCCAGTTCCAGAGCCACCCAGAGATGCCATCTGGAATCCTGACACAGACATGGAGCACCTGCCAGCCAGCAGCGAGCCTGTAGGAGGAGAAGCAGCTGTTGCAATGGAAGAGGCCGCCCCAGAGGACGAAGCTGAAGCCATGTGCCCCCTGTTGATGACAGCCATCCCTATCCGTGTGGGGGCTAGGAGGCCAAGCAACCTGAACCAAGCAGGCGCCCCCATGGAATTTTATGCGCCCTTACCCATCGTCATTCCCCCCTTGGGAACCACCAGAGTTAGCCTAGGCCTCCGTGTCCAGCTACCCGCTGAGGCAGAGCTAGTCCTGCAGACGAGGCAAAATTTCCAGCGCCGGGGCCTGGCCGTCGCCAACCCCCGTCTAGAAGCCAACCAGGAGCTGACAATGCTGATATCCAACCACAGCCAGACCGAGCAACGAGTGTCCCGTGGAGCCTGTGTAGCCAGAGCTGTCCTCCATCGCGCTGTGCCCCAGGAAGAGCCTGTCCTGCGCAGACATAGGTTGTCGTATCCCCAGGTTCAAGGCCTGGTGGCTCGAGAGCCACGCAACCCTTGAAGGGGAGGTTGTGGTAATACGACACCCAGACGGACAGGCAGTTTACAGAGTTGCTACGCTGTGACTTATCATAACAAACCCACTGCACTAATCTTATTATATCACCATCTATCTCATGACCGATGTTGACCCCGCTATCTAGCGGTCAAACTGGCCTGCCTAAATGTGGGGAGGGGCTCAAACATGCAACTATCACGCGCCCCTCACGCGCTTATATAACCGGGAGGCGCTGCCTCCCCTTTTACCACCGCTGCCCCCACAGCCTGTCTACCGCCGGGAGCTAAGCCCTAGCGTCCCACACCCCCTTCAAACCTAACCATTGTTATAATCTGTTGTATATATATAGTAATCATTGCTTGTAAATATTATTCAGTTAAATATATAATTTCTGTATGACTAAATCCTGCTAGTTTGTTTTGGTAGAATAATTCAAGGCTAGGGCTCGTTGAACTCGAACTCGTTACCCTGTGGGCCGAGAACGCTCGGCTTACCAGACTTGAACATGGAGCTTGATAGCCCTAGTGGCTATACTAAAGTGTCTCAGCCTACTCCATGACTACTTAGGTCCAAACCCTAAGAGACTATGGCTAATCAATCAATCAATCAACTGTAAATTATACTGATCCTCAAAGTTTTATAAGCATGTTCGCTCATTTTTTGGCTTAGAAACTTCAGGGACTTTAATAAATCTTGATTGGGTAGCACAAACTAGCAGTCCAAACTATCCACCATTAAGTTCTATTTACATGATCGAGTGACATCAATTTATCGTCTACTGTCTTATCCCTCAAGATTCCTGCAATGTACTTAAAAACAAATCTAAAAATCACCAAGAATAGGGAGAAAGACTAAACTACATAACTTTTGAGGAAGACGATTCCCTTTTCTTCCATCTCTTTTGAAGAGATTTTCTTCCCTTCTTCCCTTTTTCTTTTTCCTTTATATGACGTCATATAGGATCGTCTTCCTCAAAAGTGACACAAAAGTTATGTAGTTTAGTCTTTCTCAGAATAGGTTGCAATGCTAACAATTGGGCAATAATTAAAAACTAACCACTCTCCTGACAATCCAAGTTTCCACAATTCTTGTATAAAAATCATTCAAAACGAACACAGTAATAGTGTCTGACTGATTATGACGTAACAAAAAAAAATTAGCCAATGAGAGGCCGTTATTGACCAATGGTAAAATTTATAGTGGCCTCTCATTGGCTAATTTTTTTTGTTACGTCATAATGAGTCAGACACTATTACTGTGTTCATTCAAAACTATCAATTTATTTGAATTAAATGGAGGATTTCAAATTAAGCTATAGAGTAGCTGTTCATATATATCTTAATAAAGGTAATCATTAAACATATCAATTTCTGATGAAAACTGCCTATTCATTGGGCCAAAAAAAGTGTAAATTTCATTACATGAGATAATGGAAGTAAGGATTCTTTTTGTTACACTTAAAAAGTAGCTTTGCAACTAAAAAAATGCCAAATGAACAGATATTTGTATTATGTATGGAAATACAGAACACCTGTCGTATAACCCCTAATCAAAGAAAAGCTTTGCAAAGAGATTTATAGAGAAAGATATGGAGAGAGAGAGCGAGAGAGAGAGAGAGAGAGAGAGAGAGAGAGAGAGAGGGACTGGTGGAAAGTTTAATTAGTTTAACACCAATACACTCAATTAGTATCTGTCTGAATGAAGACAACTTATTTGGTCTAACTTTATTATTATTCTTACCTTTATTCTATGTGCATTTATTGTGGTTATGTTTAGTAAAATCTCCTAAATAGCTACATTGGGTCACACCTTAAAAATTAACATAAGAAAAGGTTTGAGTGTAATATGTATTTTCATGTAAAAATTATTAATATTAAAAAACTTAATAACTAACACTAACAATCATATATTATTAGCACTTCTTAATTATTTAGCGAAAAAAAATATGTAAATATGACGCAAAATAGCTTAAATCAGGATCCAATGGTTGAATCCTATATGACGATTATAGTATGTCTATATCAACGATCAGAGTTATCCTTCACTGACGTAGAGAATTACTGGTTTCTCCATATTTAAATATATTTATATATTGTTACGTCTTGCAAATAAAAGAAAATTCTCTTTTGATAAAGTTTGCTGAGAGTATTGAAACTAGAAAAGAAAAGATTTTGTTTATATTCTTAAAAGCGAAGCTTTTCTATAATTAGGGTCGGTCCGTCCGTCCGTCCGTACGTACGTCCGTCCGTCCGAGATAGATAGCTTTTATTCGTTAATTTAGGCAGTTTAGAATTGTCCTATCGATTTCAAATTTTGCATGATGATTCCTGTAGTAGTTAGGTACGATTTAGAAAGCGTAGCAACTCTATAATCATTACCAGAATGTCCGTACGTCCATTTTAAACATGTTGATTTTTCTACTTTTTTAACAACAAATTTTTATGTGATCTAGTTATCCGTTTGATCTGATTTTTAAAAGCGAAGCTTTTCTATAATTAGGGTCGGTCCGTCCGTCCGTCCGTCCGTCCGTACGTCCGTCCGTCCGTCCGAGATAGATAGCTTTTATTCGTTAATTTAGGCATGTTAGAATTGTCCTATCGATTTCAAACTTTGCATGATGATTCCTGTAGTAGTTGGGTACGATTTAGAAAGCGTAGCAACTCTTTAATCATTACCAGAATGTCCGTACGTCCATTTTAAACATGTTGATTTTTCTACTTTTTTAACAACAAATTTTCAAGTGTTTTAATTATCCGTTTGATCTGATTTTTTGTGTATTGATTCCTGGGACAACAAAGAACAATATTATAAGCGAAGCAACTCTATAATCAAGTCCAAAAATGTAAGTATGTCCATAAACATTATCCTGTTTTTAAGCAGTTTTTCAACAAATTTACCTACAATTTTGATTCGACATTTATACATTTATGTTGCGATTTTTCAGTTAAGATACTATACAAGTGTTAATGTCCGTTTGTCCTACCGTTTCAGTGCTTCGCTTTTATGGATGTTGTCATCCTTGTTTGTATATTGATTCATGGAACAACGAAGAACAACAGTATAAGCAAAACAACTCTATAATCAAGTCCTAAAAATGTAAGTATGTCCAGAAACATTATCCTGTATCAAGCAGTTTTTGAACAAATTTACTTACAATTTTGCTTCGACTCTTTCGATTTATTTGTTAATTTAGGCAGATTAGAATTGTCCTATCGATTTCAAATTTTGCATGATGATTCCTGTAGTAGTTAGGTACGATTTAGAATAATTACCAGAATGTCCGTACGTCCATTTCAAACATGTTGATTTTTCTACTTTTTTAACCAAAATTTTTTATGTGATCTAGTTATCCTTTTGATGTGATTTTTGTATATAACGAAGAACAATAGTATAAGCAAAGCAACTCTATAATCAAGTCCTAAAAATGTAAGTATGTCCAGAAACACTATCCTGTATCAAGCAATTTTTGACTAAATTTACTTACAATTTTGCTTTGACTCTTTCGATACTTTTATATTCTGATTATTTAGTTCAGACACTATACAATTGTTAATGTCCGTTTGTCCTACCGTTTCAGTGCTTCGCTTTTATGGATGTTGTCATCCTTGTTATTTTAAAATGTATAAAATATATTTCTTACAAATGATTAATTATTCCAGAACCTTGATCTATTTTGTAGCCATTGTTAATAGATTAAGATTATTAGTAGCGAAGCTACTGTTTAACAGGAACATTTTTGTTCGTCGCCCGTTTTAAAAATTTAATTGGGAGAGTGTTAGAGAAAGTATAACTAGTTAGCAAACTAAGGGACAACACATATGTGTCAAAGTGCTATAAATATAATTTTTAAAAAGCGAAGCTTTTCTATAATTAGGGTCGGTCCGTCCGAGATAGTTAGCTTTTATTCGTTAATTTAGGCATGTTAGAATTGTCCTATCGATTTCAAACTTTGCATGGTGATTCCTATAGTAGTTAGGTTAGCAACTCTATAATCGTTACCAGAATGTCCGTACGTTCATTTTAAACATGTTGATTATTTTTACTTTTTAAATAACAATTTTTTATGTGATAAAATCATCCGATTGATCTGATTTTTTGATTACTAATTCCTATTACAATAAGGTACAATATTATGAGCGAAGCATCTCTATAATCAAGTATTAAAATGTCAGTATGTCCTTAAACAGAATTCTGTATTTAAGAAGTCTTGCAACAAATTTATGTATAATTTTGTCAAACCTTACATTTTCATATTTTGTATATTCAGTTCTGACACTCAACAAAAGTTAATGTTTGTCTGTCATATCGTTTCAGAGCTTCGCTTTTATGGATGTTTTCATCCTTGCTTATATCAAATTTGCTAACGAACTCCCGCGGCATTATCGTGAATGATAGCGTGCCATCTTGTTTATTTGGAGAGGTTTCGGGTTTGAGCCTTCATCACGCCACTTCAAACTAGAGATCTTAAGAAGGGTAACTACTGCTGCTAAGTCTGAGACGTGACACTTGTAGTAAGTATAGGGGGAATGACTTGGCCCTTATATAGACGCAACTTATTACCATGCAAAGTTATGACTTCCAGACAAATGTGGTGCAATCAAAGGGTTGGTTGTCTGTTGGAACCTTATATCCTAAAGTGAGAATCCCATTACAATCGAATTTAATCCCACCCCAGCGACATAATCCTTATACTAAAGTAACAGGATTTTTGTCTGTCTGTGTGTCTGTCTGTCTGTGTGTACCGAAGGATCTCGCTACGCTGAACCGATCGGGTTCTCCTTAACAGGGTAGCTTCTCATAAGTCCCGGGAAGGTTTATAACTATTTTGGGGGAGGGTACCACCACCCTCCCAAAAGAAATGACAAAAAAATCGAAATTTTTCCAAAAACTTAGGGGAGACTTCAACGTCAAATAAGGTGGTATCGTACATAAAAAATTAACTTTAACAAACAAAAACATTTAACGTTCCACAAGAGGCCTCTAGGGGCGTAGCCGCTAGTCCTTATACTTAAGTAACAGGATGTTTGTCTGTCTGTGTGTCTGTCTGTCTGTGTGTACCGAAGGATCTCGCTAACCGCTAAACCGATCGGGTTCTCCTTAACAGGGTAGATTCTCATATGTCCTGGGAAGGTTTTTAACTATTTTGGGGGAGGGTACTACCACCCTCCCAAAAGAAATGACAAAAAAATTGAAAATTTTCTTAAAATCTGGGAGACTTCAGCGTCAAATAAGGTGGTATCGTACATAAAAAATTAACTTTAAAAAAAAACATTTAAAGTGCCACTAGAGGCCTCTAGGGGCGTAGCCGCTAGTTGTATATATTTGTTAACGATATTCACTAACAATCTGTTTACATCTAAACGTTGCCATTGTCATATTATTTACTAATGAAAATTTTTTTTTCTTGTTTATAGTAAAATGTACTCTTTTTGTTAAATATTGTTGCTCTAGTTTTTTTATTTTAATCTTTGAATAGTAAATTACAATTATCTCTCGTCAAACTATTTTAAACATTCTATATTAAATTTTAACTAATCTGTCAATTAAAAAGATATGAGGGTGTCGAACAGAATTTAAAAGCGAAGCTTTTCTATTATTAGGGTCGGTCCATCACAGACGTATGGCTTTTTTCGTTAATTTAGGCATGTTAGAATTGTCCTATCGATTTCAAACTTTGCATGGTGATTCCTTTAGTAGTTAGGTACGATTTAGAAAGCGTAGCAACTCTATAATCATTACAAGAATATCCGTACGTCCATTTTAAACATGTTGATTTTTTTACTTATTTAACAACAAATTTTTAAGTGACTTAATCATCCGATTGATGTTGATTCCTGGGACAACAAAGTATAATGTTATAAGCGTAGCAACTTTATAATCAAGTCCTTAAAATGTAAGTATGTCCATAAAAAAGCAGAATTTCAACAAATTTACTTACGATTTTGCTTCGACTCTTATACATTATATTCTGATTATTCAGTTCTGACACTATATAAGTGTTAATGTCCGTTTGTCTTAACGTTTCAGTGCTTCGCTTTTTATGGATGTTGTCATCCTTGTTTTTTATCTATTAGCAGCTGCGCTCCTAGTAAAACTAAACATTTGAGTATAAGCCTTTCAAGAAATTTGTGAATATAAAAAAACACTGTCTACTAAAAATATTTTGCAAAAATATTCATTTTATCATTGCTCTAAACCAAATATTTTTTTGAATTTGTATTTAAAAATAAAATTTTCAGAGATAATTATAAGATAAGGGATAAGAAATATTCATATAAGCCCCAATCATTATGATTAAAAACAACTCTTCTCAAATTATCGGTTGAGAAGTGTGGACAATACTAGTTTGGAACCTACTAATCAAAATTTAGTAAATTAACCAAATTTTAATGCAAACGAATAAGATAAGGTGGTTATAAAATTTGACCATTGCCTTTTTAAATTCAATGTCCCCTCTCTCCCTGAAAATTTGCTTAAAAGACAGATTACGGCATTAAACCATCAATAAACATATTCATATAACTTGATGAAAAAAATGTATCCATTGGACTATGGCATATTCTATTCACAAGATTATCTATTGAAAGATAGTTTTGACAAAAAAGAAGATAATTAAATTGAAAAAGGGGGGTGGGGGTGGGGGGCTGTGCTTTATTGAATACATAGAATATTTGAATGGTAAGTAGATTAGTCTGCCTAGCTGCCTCAAACCAAACGGAACGATTCCGCGCAACTTGAACTAAAATTTGATTAATGAGGCGCAGCTCAATGTAAACTAAAATGTTTTTCTACAGTTGTCTTTTTGTTTGTAAGTTTTATAATTAATTAAGATAGTTTTTATGTAGGAAGTTTAGTTTTAAAAAATGTATAATATTTTAAATCATGTTTGAGTAAAAAATGTATATATGTGAAATTAGCCTTCGAATATAAATGAATTTCATTTACATTAAGAATAGTTAATTATCTCATCGGATTTTAGATAGCTTTCCGCAGATCTTAAAATTAAAAATTATAAGATTAATACCAGTTTTGTTATCCCCTTGGGGCGGAAGGCTCGGACTAACTGAACTGTTATTAATTATTTGTAATGGGATGCTATATATGATTTTTCAGTGTAGCTGAGAACCGATCCAGCGGATATTAATCGGTTTCGAAGCCACACTTGAAAAACTATTATACGTCTAACTTTTCTACGATACAAATTTAGAAAATGTATGATAACAGTTATGTTTTAAATTCTAAAATGTAACTTGAAAAAACAATAAATTTTGTCTTAATGATATTTACAGTTGAAGGTAGGACAGTTAATCTTTAGATGAATATTATCTTTCTCATTCTATACTGTAGAATAAAGGGTTTGAGAATTTTAAATAATTTTATTTTTAGCATAAAATATTTAATTCTTTCACTTTTATGACGTTTTCTTTTCAAACAATTTTCGTCTGTAGCCAGAAAAGTATCTATTCATACAAAATTCCATTTTTTTTTAAATTTAAGAGCAAAATTGATCCAATTATTTCAATTTTAATATTTTTTTAAGTAAATGATTTATTGATTTTTTTTCATTTTTTATTTTTTTAATGAAAAATTTCATTATTTTTAATTTTTCTGCATTTTTTAGTGGCTGCACTTTTGCCGTCGCCAGGAGTTTGTCATGTGGCATTAACCTATCCTGCAGCCAGGGGATTGAACCTGGATTTTCTGGACACTTTCAGAACCAAGGCTCCTTGTGGAGTACCGAAAGGAAATCAGTTCATCTTTTTTATTTTGACAAAATATAAGATATTTAAAATTCGTTTTAAAGTCATTTTGTAGGAAAAAAATGACTTTAAAAACAGTTCAAATATCAAAATAAGCCTTTCTTTTACACTTTGAAAAGAGGAGATAAATGAGAGATTAAATAAGTCGTGTTATTATCTATAATCATTCCAAAATAATCATTTCAAACGATTATACAAAATTAACTGAATAATGTATTTTTTTGAAGTATGGCAAATCTGAACGTCTGTATGTCTGTTCAAAGCATTTTTTCTTCATTCTAAATTTTTAAATAATTTTGAAATCAAAGAATCAATATTTTTTTTGAATAATTATTCCATCAAATCAGCGTAGCCTCTCTAAAAGGAAATAACTTTAATAGTTATAATATTTATCAATTTTAAAGAGTATGGGTATATATTTTATTCGACTATTTTATCCTACTCAATGAATGTATTTGTATCTTTGTCTGATTTATTTATATTTTTGGAAGTTATCATACTTCCTTAAGCAACAGATTTTGTATAGCTAATGTTTACTAATAGACATGATATAATTAGATGGCTTATCTGACCTCAAAATATGTCAACTTAAAAAGGGAATGGTAGCAGACCTCCGTTTATTTTTTGCTTTTAAAGTATACAAGCGACGAAATTTTTCGAGGATATAATTTCTAGAAAGCTAACTTTATCCTGGGGAATTAAATTTTACATGGTATAATTTACCCAAGAAAAGCTTTATCTTAAGAAATGCGACTATTTATAGCTAACATATTGTGCGAACGATATGAAAAATATAAGCCCTTTCCTACCTAAATCTGTACACAATTTCAACCAATAACATGACTGGGCTATTCCTCTACCGTTTTCCTATTGGCTGACTTAGAGAATATGTCTTTAGATTATCTGTATTTATTTACTATAATGTTGTAACAATACCTTCTGTAAATCTCCACACAGATTGTGCAGTGGCCCAGAAAAAAAGACAAGAAAAGGAATCTTTTGAATAATTTATCAGTATCTTACTATAAGCATCAATTTTATATTTATTTACAATATTTCCTGTTTTTCAAGCATAAATACTTGTTTCTAACAAAACAAGAACAACTAAATCAGAAATAATTGCAGCAAAAACATTATTGAAAGTAAGAGAGTAAACTCATTATTATTCGAATGAAAAGCTAATTATAGGGGACAAATGAGTGCGATGTTTGACCGTAAATATGCGTTTTTTTCATATTTTGGGAAGGGTTCCAATTAATTTAAAGTTTATGGTCCCAGTCCTTTAGATATCTGTTGGTTAAAACTTATGAGATCATTTTGTAAGAAAATGTTCGAAAACGATAAAAATCTCCTCCAATATTTTATTTAAGATCTCAGAAACACAACATATAATAACAATTTTGAAATAAATTTAAACTATCAATTTAAATGTTTAAATTTATACAAAGAAAAATCTAATTATTTAATTTCTTATTTTGGAGCCAACTTTTGAAAGTAGCGAAGCTACTCAAAATATGTAGCGATTTTGTTGCTTCTGATTTACATACACATCAATGTCATTAGAGCTCACACTTACATACAATGTATTTTCAATACAAAAGGTTTCGCCTAGCCTAAGGGCTCTGGATTTGAAGGGGTGGGATATCAATAATCTTAAACCATCCCATTGGTTTAATTTAGAAATAAAATAGTCTAAATCTTCATTAAAAAAGGATACTGAAGTTGATCAGTAGTTAGCGAACAACAAAAACTGTATTTCTTTTGATAACAGTATATTTTAATATCATTTTGAATACTTATTCAGCTCCCTTTCCCACAAAAGCAATAACTTATCCTTGTTTTTTTAATCAAGCATGCAATTAAATTATATTCGGTAAAAGTTTAGTGCCTTAACGTAATTTTAAAAATAAAATGTTACAATAAAATTTATCAAATTTTTTTATTGCATCAAAATTAAGTAAAGCAAACTATAATTTTATATTTAAAAATATTTGGGTTTTTATCAAAAAAATATAAATAATGTAATTTTATACATTATTATATAAACAAATAAGTGCAAATTTGAAATGTAAAAACATTAAAACATGTAGACGTATTTGGTCTTATTTTCTAGATTTTTTTATTCCCGTGATAATATAAAATGATTAGTTAAGGAGTAGCTTTAATTTTTGGTAACATCCTCGGAGGGGCCAATGGACCTCTTCTGCCATAATGCTACTGTATTAAGTATTTTCAAAAATGTAATAATTTTTGGTAAACTTTAAAAATGTATTGCGCAGTGGGGGGGGAGTTATTAGTGATCCACTAAATAAAGTATATATGCCACTAGTAAATCTAAGCAATAATTTATGACCCTAGATGGCAAATTAGACAAAGTTTTTTTGTTTATATTTAGTCACATATGTTTGATTGGGCGGCATAATTTCCATAAGATTTATCCTGAAAGGATAAACTGTTTAAAGCTGACTTATTTCTTGGATGAAATTTAAAAATACCTGCGGCCTTTTATTACCAAAATTTCTACATTTTCTAACCAATAATAAGGTTAAATTGTTCCTACACTATGTAACTATTGATCCAATCAGAAGATTGATCATCTAGAAATAAAATATCTATTATCTAAGCCAAGATTAAGTCATGCTTCATTTCCCTCAAGAATTTACAAATAAACAAATTTTTTAAAACCCAAAACATGATTATTTATCAGGCAACCAGTTTTCCATTTTAAAGGTGAAGATTTTTTACATTTAGGGGATGTTGGTTCTTGAGAGTTTAGGCATCGATTCATTGATTAAATAGTCAATTTTAAACATGTTGATTTTCAGCTTTAATAACACTAAATTTGGAGTTTTTAAATGGTGATATCTAGAACGATTAGACACATATTTAAAGTGGATCACTGATTTAAAGCTAAATGTTTAAGAATATTATGCTAAAATTATTATTCAAATCTATTTCATATCCATCAAATTTTTAACTTTAACTCTAGTGGCCGCGCTGTTTTCTTTTAGTTTGAGGTTAAATTCGTCCTCGATTTGTGAATCAAAATATCAAGAATCAATATATCTTTTTTTCTTTTATTATTGTAATTATAATTTTTGTGAATTCGCTGTGGTATTTATAAATGTTTCATGACATAGTTTTTACAACAATACAACCTTTTCAATTATTCCATTATTATAATCTATTATACAATAATAACAAATCATAATTTTCTGAAAACAAGGATGACAGCAATCATAATCATTCGTAAAATAATTTCAAATTATGGTTTCTTAAAAAGAACATACTTACAATTAGAGAGATACTATGAAGTCGCTTATGGCATTATTGCATTTATTTCGTAATCAAGTTGAAAAAAATGGTATAATAATGCCAAAAAAATAAAGGATTTAAAATGGACGTATAAACTATCTTGGAAATGAGTATAGAGTTACATCGCTTTCTAGGCTATGGAATGATTCTATCGTGTATAAAATTTAAGATCAGAGGTACTCTACTGACGGACATACCAAAAGCTTTGCTCTTACAAAAATTATTTGCTTGGATTAGAATTTTAATTATTTATCATTTTATCAACGATTTTTGTGATTTTTTTAATACAACAGTCAACATCTAGATTTTACTATGCATATAATAGATCTAATAAACAAGGATATTTGTAGATACGGAGCATCTCTAGAACTATCCACTTCCCTCCCTGAATACTTCCCTAAGAAATGGTGTATACCGCTATTAGAGTAAATCCTGTTTAAGTACCACAAAAGTCAAAGCTATAGGATTATATTAGCGCATATTTTAGATAAATCTTTTTTAAATTTTCCTGTTATAACCTTTTTTGATGGTGCAGAATGTACATTAAACAAAGGTATATTAATCATTCTATGTTTAATCATGTTAGTTTTGATTATGTTAGTGTAGCTTTACATCACACAGAGGAGTTTCATGATTTAAGTGAAATGGAACTAAAATTCCCGCCTCTTTTTATATACCAGTACCCAAAATTCTGCAGGAACTACTGATTAGGGGAAACCCTTAGCCTTACTTCCTTAATTAATAAATCTAAATAAAGTATTGAGTATAAATAAGTTAGGAGTGAGGGGACATTGAATTGTAAACTACACTTTACCGGCCCAAAGTGGTATGGGCACGTATTCATATTTTTGTGTTTTAAAAGCTTTGGGTACTTTTATTAACTCTTGATTGGTCGGTTCAAACTATAAGTATCCAAACTTTTGAACCAATAATTGAAATCACAAATTAGGGTAATTTTCATTAATGAAATCAAATTATCATTCATTTAAACTTATGAATTCCTTTTCTAATTATATCATTTTTCCGCCTAAAAAATCTGTGAACTGATTGATGAAAAAAGGAAGTGCAACCGCAGACTTGAAATCTAGATCAGTGCTGAACGTAACTTGGCACCTGGGATACCCTCACAAAGGTAATCTAATTTTTAAAATTTATAATTGATACTATGAGCTTTGAGTTACATATTTTTATATTTTATAGTTAGTATATTTTTCACTTATTTTTAAGACTTGAGGATATATTTCGATTTTAGCAATCATTTTCAATTCATTTTGTCTCTTGTAGAAGTGAATCAAGCAATATTAGCTTGGTCGATTTAGACATTGTTATAAACGAAGCTATTCTATAATTCCAAATGTCCATCCGTCTGTTTGTCCAGTAACACTTAGCAATGTAGGTAATTTTTCCAGCATATACAAACAACGAAATTAATCCGAAAAAAAAATTACAAAACTACACGTGATTTTCAACTGTCGTTGTGGGGTAACACAATAGAATTGACTACCTATTTATTTCCATATATTATTTCAGATTTACTTGGCTTGTTGGCTATACTTTATTCCTGGTAATTCCAAACCCCCTCTGTAGTGCTATGGAGAAAATTTATTTTTTTAGTAGGAATAGTTAATCACCCATTGTCTAATCCAAATATCCCATATTTATTAACGAATAGAAAAAAGTATTAGAAAAATAATTAAGCTTTTAGAATTTAAATTTATGATAATATTTTGTATAATATGCTCTCCTATATTATAACTTTTACAAAATTTATTTTTTTTGCAAAATTTGTTTACAATTTTATTGCGCTATTGCTTTGACAGACAAGTGGCGAAGAAATTGTTGCCGAAAAATTATTGTCAAATTTTTGGCTGTAGAAGATGATTTGAAATTTATCAAGTCATTTCACCCTTTCATCCCTTTCTTTATTTGCAAGAGTCAAGCTTCTCAATTATTATTATGTGTTCGTCTGTTAACCGTAAAAATTTAATATATGACGTTAAAGTATAATAATTTATCGTATCGTTTTATATACAGCTTTCCGCGGATATAAAAATGTACAACATCATAAGATTAAACCCAGTTTTTCGGCCCCTTCGACATCGCGGGAATAAAATTGTTTTAATCTTATAATTGTACATTTTTATATTTGTTGAAAACTGGTTATATTACGATGCCATACATGATTTTTCAGTATGGCAAATAACAGGTTCTAATCCACGGATTTTAATCGGTTAAGAAGCGATACAGGAAAACTTAGTACCCTTTATTTGACAAACAAAATCTTTTGCGATTGCTGTCTTTTGGTTTTATGAACTAAAACAAACCACTTGCAAACCACTCATGATTAGGGCTATATACTCACAGAAAATGATATTCATTAATATAGTTCTTATTTTTTAATTTTTTACGGCATAAATAAACTCCCTTTATTTATTATTTAGATATTGTTTCGCTTTTGTTAAAATTGCCATCCTTGTTAACTACTTTATTTTTATTTACTCTTTCTTGTGTCCCATTCTTTTGTTTGTCTGTGTCAACGGCTTTTTATTTATTTTCTTAAAATGTGGTAAAATAAACTTAAATAAAGTCTTTAACCTTTAAAAAGTATAAAAAACAAGGATGACAACATCCATAAAAGCGATGCACTGAATCGGTAGGACAAACGGACATTAACACTTGTCTAGTGTCTGAATAATCAGAATATAAAAGTATCGAAAGAGTCGAATCAAAATTGCAAGTAAATTTGTTGAAAAACTGCTTGATACAGGATAATGTTTTGGACATACTTACATTTTTAGGACTTGATTATAGAGTTGCTTCGCTTATAATATTGTTCTTTGTTGTCTCAGGAATTAATATACCAAAAATCAGATCAAACGGATAAATAGTTCACATAAAAATTTGTTGTTTAAAAAGTAGAAAAATCAACATGTTTAAAATGGACGTACGGACATTCTGGTATTGATTATAGAGTTGCTACGCTTTCTAAATCGTACCTAACTACTACAGGAATCATTATGCAAAGTTTGAAATCGATAGGACAATTCTAACATGCCTAAATTAACGAATAAAAGCTATCTATCTCGGACGGACGGACGGACGTACGGACGGACCGACCCTAATTATAGAAAAGCTTCGCTTTTAAAAATAATGATGCACAAAATATTATTATCAAACGTTTATGCTAATATTTTTTTTAAATTTTGTATTACATGTTATAAGGCATAGTCTACTTTTTTATTATATGTGCATCTATGGTTACATGCAGGGTTCGTTCGTCAATCTGTTCAAGTATTTCAACTTCCTTGTTTAATGACGGATTTGAGAATTAAAATCTTATAAGCAATCCAACAAAAATAACAAATTCAGTCTTTCATTCAGTCTTCCATCATCTAATCACAACATTTTTAAAATGCATTCTTATTGTATAACACTTTACTGTTCTTTTTTTAATATAAAACATATTGATTACTTAATTTCGCTGCGCTTCTGCTGGGCATAATTGGCCTTGTTTTTACTGAAAATTGAAGAAGATGGGCTTGGTTAGAAAGTGTCACACCCAAAACAGAAATGCAAATCTTTAAAAGGTTAACAAAAAAGTGTTTTATTGTCTTTTTTTCGCGCTCCTTCCATTCTTATTCCGCATTTTATTAAGCTTGAAAAACGTGCATTTTTGTTACATAATCGAATTTCTCTTATATACTATTTGCACTTTCGCTTCCAGCCAGAGGGGAAGGAGAAGGAAGGGGGGCGGGGGGGGGTAATAACCCGTGCCCTCTTAATTTAATTTTTATAGGTATGTTTTAATTTTTATAATAAATCTTTGAAACGTGTTTTCAATTTTTAGTTTTACCGTAAGAAAAAGTACATCAATATACGACATTGTTAAACTAGAGTTTAACATTATTTCATAAGCTTATTAGTAGCGAAGCTACTCTATAATTCACTTTGTCCGTCAGTCAGTCCGTCAGTCAGTCAGTCCGTCAGTCAGTCAGTCCGTAACGCTATGGGGGAAATGGGATCTACTCAGCCATAGGCGTCCAAGGGGGGGGGTAATGGGCCATTTGGCACCCCCAAACGATTTTGGGGGTGCCGTAGGCACCCCCAACATTTTTTGAACAATACCCCCCCCCAAAAAAAATTACCCCTACCTTGGGGGTGCCGTAGGCACCCCCAACGATTTTGGGGGGGGTATTTACCCCCCCCCAAACCATTTTGGGGGGGGTAATTACCCCCCCCAAAATAAATGTTCTTTAAAAAAATTTTTTTGGGGGGGTATTTACCCCCCCCAAATTGAATGTTCTTAAAAAAAAATTTTACTGAAAATTTTTTTTTGGGGGGGGATCTATGATGTAATTGTAAAGCACTGAAGATTCCATAAAATAGATACCTAACTAAATTAAATATTTCATTAAATAATGAAAAAGAATTTCTATAGGCGATTTCTTTTGGGAGGATGTCAGGGTGTCTCAAAACTAGTTATAAAACTTACCAGGACCTATAAGACGCTTCACTTTAAAGTATAATCATATTGGTTCATTGGTTAGTGAGTTAATTATTGTATTTTTATGTTCTAAAGAATGAGATACTACTATATATTTGAATAGTAGTGGCGCCCTTAGCATCTAAGAACTCGTGTTTTCTAAAGGGTAAAAAGGGAGGAGAAAAATAGCCTAAAACCACTCAAAGGATTGACCTATAATAGTGTGGAACCATCATGGGATCTATGTGAAGCTTTCCTAAAAAGGAGAACTCAGTATTAAAAGTAATGAAATCTGAAGCTATATTCAAATAAACCTTACTTACTACTTTATGTTATAGGATAGTACTTATTAACTTAATAGATTAGGTAGATGCTTTTTTTACATAATTAAATTACCCCCCCCAAAAAATTTTACCCCCGGGGTAAATTAGTTTGGGGGGGGTAATTACCCCCCCCCCAACAGATTTTGGGGGAGGTTTTACCCCCCCCCCCCAACAGACTTTAGGGGGGGTAATTACCCCCCCCAATCAAATTTTACCCCCGGGGTAAAAATTTTGGGGGGGGTAAAAAAAATTTCGGCGCGCTTCGCGCGCCATTTTACCCCCCCCAAACACGAATTACCCCCCCCCCTAAATTTTTTTACCCCCCCCAAAAAAAAAAGCTTGGACGCCCCTGTGTAACTCAGCTCCTATAAAAGATAGAATGCTGAAATTTTTTGACAACATTCCTATTAATAAGTAGCACAATTAACTATAAAAACTCAATTGCGGTCGGGCCGCTTTTTAGCAGGTTTTAGGCTATATTTGTATTTTTCACATTTTTCTCCATATCTTTGGTATCTATGGTCCGATTTCCAAAATTTTTTCAGTTAGATAATCAAAATTAAATTTCCTGTCTTTAAAGAAAACATCTATGACGGTCAGACTACCTTTAAACAGGTTTTAGGCTATTTTTGTATTTTTCACATTTTTCTCCACATCTTTGGTGTTTATTTCCAAAAAATTTCAGTTATAGATAACAAAATTAAATTTCCTGTCGTTTAAAGAAAACAACCATGACAGTCACACTGCCCTTTTGCAGGTTTTTGGCTATTTTTAATTTTTTCCTTATTTTTCCATTTCTCTTATGTATATAGTCCGATTTTCCTGATTTTTTTAGTTAAGGATATAAAAATTAAATTTCCTGTCGTTTTAAGAAAACAACCGTATTCCCATCCATGGATTTTTTGGCTTCGCTACTTATGGATGTTGTCATCCTTGTTTTTCATTGATTATGTAGTTGTAAATTAAAAGGTAAAGTTTTTAACTTTTTGTTGTAAGGTTATTCTAAAATTAACTTTGTCTTCTGTCTTTCCGTCTGTCGGAAACGCCGTGGGAAATGTGTAAAATTTTGTGCGTTATTTTTTGTTTTCAATTTACTTTATTTAAAACTAGCGGCTACGCCCCTAGAGGCCTCTAGGGGCACTTGAGGAGGAGAGAGTCGAATTCAATAATTAAATTTTTATTTATATTTTAAGAGAAGTAAAAAAAAATTTTTGGGGGGTGCGAAAAAAAAAAATTTTTTTTTTGGGGGGGGGTGTATGTACCCCCCTCATTTTTAATTTTAGTTAAAAAAATTTGAAAAAAAAAATTTTTTTTGGGGGGGGGGTTGTCCCCTTTCATTTTTAATTTAAGATTTTTTCATTTTTTGGGGGGGTTGGGCTTGGGGGTGTCCCATCCCCCAAGAAAATAGTTATAAACCTTCTCGGGACCTATGAGAAGCTACCCTGTTAAGGAGAACCCAATCGGTTCAGCGGTTAGCGAGATCCTTCGGTACAAACATACAAACACACAAACATCCTGTTACTTTATTATAAGGATGTGGCATACAAAGATATAATTTAAGTTGGGATATTGATAAACTATTATGTACAGTAGAACGATGTCTTTTCTTCTGCCTCTCTGTCACAATAAAAGACGGTGTCTCATCCTACTACTAAATATGAAAAAAAGGAGTAATCAGTCACTGAAATAAATATTGGTGTGTGCCTGGAGGGAATGGTACCAGGATAATTGTCAGATCATGCATCCCTTTCATAACCAACTATTCTAATGAATTGGCTATTCAGGCAACACTCGGTGTCCCTTTATTTTCGAATAGAGCCATGTTTTTAGACGCAAAGTTAATCTTTAACTCATTTTGACTTTCTCTTAGTTAGCTCGTGATTCCGCCCGCCCATCAGTCAAAATTGTGCATCGGGTCCATGGTCGTCAGATTGTAAATTATTACAACTGTAAAAGCTGACCCTTCTTCATTTGCTTGACTTTCTTAATTAAACATTAAACATCACTTTAAATCATTTAAACTATTTTGTCTTTTCACTGATATAAACACTTGCAGTATTGACTCTATTGCGGAATCTATAGAACACCGCAAAACTCTCCAACCCTATGTACTTTATACCAGGCATTTAGGGATAGTAAGGTTGCTTTGAGATTTTTAGAGAGACTTAAAAATAACAATTATAAAGTAGCGGAGAGGTCGGAAAATATTAAATCAATATCTGTAGTTTACTTACCCTTTTCTATATTTTGATTTTCATGTACAAGTTGTGAACTAATTCAATAAAGGTACTAAGAAAGAGAGGGAATGTCTGATTGAGCCAATAGGAGAATCGCATCGGTACATACATTTAATTTCATTGGTTGAAATTTTGTACACATCTTGTTACGAATGCATGTTTTTTTTTCATTTCACACTTAGATAAAAGTCAGCTGTAAACAGTATATTTTCTTAGTACAAAGCTTTGCGGAATCAGAATTAATTGCCCAAAAATTTCGTTTAAATTTGAAAGCTTAGTAACGAGGTGGATTCTTAAAAAAAAGTTAGGCTGGCTACTCGCTGGTGAGGCAAAATTATTTTTGTGAAAAATCCTCCAAAATCGAATAAAAAAATTTACAAAAATTAAATAAAATCTTAAAAGGGTTATTAACATATGATTTTGTTTAATTTTTGTAGATTATCAATGTGCTTTTGGATTAATTTTCACAATAATAATTTTGCCTCACTATCGAGTAGCGAGTCTATAATTTCTTAAGAATCCACATCAGCTTGAGTCGAAAGTAAACAATACTTTTGTCTGCTAGAAATGTTCCTTCTTAGATTTGACGTAAAAAGGGTTCAGAATATGCTTCTATTCTTCTATTTCTATTACTAATTCATTCAAACATACCCTTACATTAAAATACACACACACGCACTTACAATCAAACAAGGATCAACGACATCCATAAAAAATATACAAACGAACATACAATCAAACAAGAATCATAAACATACTTAAAAAAAGACAAGATTAACACATGGAGGATACATGACACTTTCGCATGCAGAATTTTAGGAATAAAATATTGTCTCTTGTAGTTCTAGGAATCACATTTCAAAATAAATTGAATGGGTTTCTGGCAACGATTACAGAGTTGAAACAATTTTGAATTGTACAGCATACAAGAATTTAAACCGAAAGGATGATGCTCATTGGAGCTAGCTTTTTTATGATGTAAGGACGGACAAGTTAATGTTCAACTCCTACATCATAGTGTAAAGGTTGACTACTGGTAAGGGAGCTATTTGTTAGGACGTTGGACGTACTATCCACCCCTAAATGTAGAATAGCTGCACTACTAATAAGCACACACAGACACACATGTCTTGTCTATTGAAATGCATGCATGTAAATGATATTATCAACAGAACAGCCAAATTGGAGGACAAAGTAAGAAGTGGGTTATACTTGCTACTTGGGACACTTTCACGACATACTTTTATAACCTGGATTAAAACAAACTTTCAATATCAACTTTTTCAAAGAAAAAAAGCTTGTGGTATTACATATTGGACAATTTTTATTTTATTTAAATGCATTTTAAAATAACTTTTTTTTATTATGAAGATTAAGTTTTCCGGAATTTTAATGTTAGGGGGAGATTTGAAATCTGCATCAAATTTTAAGGATTTTTTTTATAAAATTCGTTTTTTTTGTATAATTCTTTATATAAAAGCGGAAATGCATTTTAAGTTAATTAATTTTGACCAATAGGATAGGTGGATTTTAAATTACCTGCGCTCTAATTGGTTGAATGATGTACGCCATCCAATCAGAGCGAAGATTTTTTAAATCCACCAATCACAGATGCCAAAATTAATTAACTTAAATTGCATTTCCGCTTTTAGATAAAGAATTATAGAAAAAACGAATTTTATAAAAAATCCTCAAAATTTGATGCAGATTTCAAATCTCCCCCTAACTTTAAAATTCCGGAAAACTTATATATCTTAATGAAGATGCTATATATATAAAAGTGCCTTATCGTTTTAGGAATCATTTCAGTGGCGATATGACAACTTATTTGAGCAAAAAAATTAGTAAAAATAAATATGTATAGGATGGACATATAAGGACTTTTTGGTATTATAGAGTTGCTACGCTGTATAAATTAAACATATATAATTTTAAACTCTAAAGGACAATTATAACTTGCCTAGATTAGCGTTACGAACGAACCAATCCTGTTTATAGAAAAAACTTCGTTTAAATAATATAAATAAGCTAAAACTACTTGACGTATAACTAAACCATTGACAGTGCAGGGCAGTGAAAGGAAAATATTTATTTGTTAATGTTAATAACAGTTATTTGTGAATGTATCTACTAAATACTCAAATTAGAGCTTATTAATTTGTCTTCAACCAATTGGAACATAAAACCAAATATTTTTTTTGGAATAAGAAATTTTTTATTTACTATTAGTATTTTTATAGTCACCAAATAATATTATTTTCAGTGGTCTTTTTCAGACATTTTTTATCGTCAAAAAATTTTTCGCTTACTATTTAGATTTTTGTGAAATTAGTATCACGCTCCCTACTATTAAATACTTAGAAACAATAAAAGTTTAACAAGTACTGACATTTTACTTTTAATGATTGTACATAATTATCGTTCTTATTTTTTGTTTAAAACAAGGATGACAACATCCATAAAAGCGAAGCACTGAAACGGAAGGACAAACGGACATTAACATTTGTAAAGTGTCTGAAACTGAATAATCAGAATATAAAAGTATCGAATGAGTCGAAGCAAAATTGTAAGCAAATTTGTTGAAAAACTGCTTGATACAGGATAATGTTTATGGACATACTTACATTTTTAGGACTTGATTATAGAGTTGCTTCGTTTATACTATTGTTCTTTGTTGTCCCAGGAATCAATATAAAAAAAATCAGATCAAACGGAAAATTAGATCACATAAAAATTTGTTTTTAAAAAAGTAGAAAAATCAACATGTTTAAAATGGACGTACGGACATTCTGGTAATGATTATAGAGTTGCTACGCTTTCTAACTCGTACCTAACTACTACAGGAATCATCATGCAAAGTTTGAAGTCGATAGGACAATTCTAACCTGCCTAAATTAACGAATAAAAGCTATCTATCTCGGACGGACGGACGGACGTACGGACGGACGTACGGACCGACCCTAATTATAGAAAAGCTTCGCTTTTAATAAAAAATATATTTTTTAGCAAGACTACTCTATAAATCACTTTGTCTGAATGTCTCTAGGGGCATTTGGGGGAAGGGGGGGATTTGACCCGCCAGTCCGTATTTAGTTTTAAAATGAAAAGTTAATTGTTTTTGGAGGGGGGGGGGGTGTTTTAATTCAGTGGGATTTTTCTCTTGGAAGGGTGAAGGTACCCTCACCAGGTATTTAAAGGGATAATACAATGGCAGAGCAGAATAAAGGGGACAAATCAGTAGTATATCTTACGCAGCAATTAATAAAAGTACATTTACCCAGATCTTAACAGACTGACAGGCAAAGTGAATTATAGAGAAGCTTCAATATTTAAAAAAGCAACAGATCCTTCTCAAGCTTAAATAATTTAGGTGGGTACAGACTGGAACTCTTGGATTCATCTGATCAATTTTTGCAGGAGTTAGAACCTGTCAACCCAGATTCAAACAGGAAACAGATTATTTTTTAATTTTTCAATCACGACTTGGTATCCGTTAAATTTTACCTGGATTAAACTGTGAAAAAAGCATATATAATATTTTTTCCAAAAGATAACCACGGAAACGTAAATAAAAATTGGTTTTTTTTGTTAGCCCTGTCTAAAAAATATTAAATAGACAAATTACAAAAAAAAGAATAATTTTATCCATAACTAAACTTTTTTTCTCATTATTCTTATTTTTAAATCATTTAGGGCTGCCCATTGCCACTCCCTATGCCTTTGCCACTGCCAGTGCTCCAAATAAAATCCATCTTTAAATCAAAATGGCAGTGGTGAGCCAGAGGGGTTTTTCGCGGCTTACTACTGCCATTTTGTTTGCCATTGTACTTGTGACGCTTTCAAAATTGGATCACTAGAGGCATCGGCAGCAGCATCGCTGTTATTTAAAGATCCAGCTCTGTGTTTATAATTTATATAAGAGTTATTCAGTATATGTGAAAAATCAAAGAATAATCTGTTGTTAATTAGTGAAATAAGTTCAATTGGAGGCTTCCAAAGCGGAGACACTACACGACAGTTCCAGCCTGTTCTAATACCAGATATTCAGTGTCATAATTGTACAGTAAGTTTTTTATTATACGCGAAGCTTTTCTAAGATTAGGGTCGGTCCGTCGGTCCATAACGGTTAGGTCATTTTTAAAATTTAAACAGGTTAGAATTATCATATCGTTTTCAAACTTTGCACGATGATTCCTATATGTTAGGTACGACTTAGACAGCGCAGCAACTCTATAATCGTTACCAGAAAATTTTGTATGTTAAAATTATCCGATTCGTCTGATTTTTATAATACTGATTCTTATTACAACAAGGTACAATTTTATAAGCATCTGTATAATCAAGGAACACAGTAATAGTGTCTGACTGATTATGACGTAACAAAAAAAATTAGCCAATGAGAGGCCGTTATTGACCAATGGTAAAATTTATAGTGGCCTCTCATTGGCTAATTTTTTTGGTTACGTCATAATCAGTCAGACACTATTACTGTGTTCTAATCAAGTCCTAAACATGTAAGTATGTCCATAAACAGTAACATGTATTTAAGCAGTTTTGCAACAAATTTACTTACAATTTTGTTTAGACTTATGAATTGATATTTGCTTATTCAGTTCTGACACTCTAATGTTAGTTTGTCCTTCCATTTCAGAGCTTCGCTTTTATGGATGTTGTCATCCTTATCATTTTAACAACAGCTTAAACAAGATTAACTTTTGTATTATTGTTGTTAGAATAACAACGACTTAGCTCTCAATAAAGCACCGAAATATTATATGTAGTTTTTATTATTCGATGTTGATATGACTTAATGACATGACATTTTAAAGCGAAGCCGAAGTCCGTCCGTCACGATTTTTTTTGTTAATTTAGGCATGTTTGAATTGTCCTTACGATTTCAAACTCTGCATGATGCCATCCTATATTATTTAAGTGTTGTTTGCTTTTAAAAAACACATTTCAGATACGGTTACTCCGTGAAGCGCGTGAGTGGGGAGATAAATATAGATTCTGGTCATGTGCTGATGTTAATATTTTAAAAAATGAAGTCAGGTAATCTTTACTAATCCTTTTAATAAAGTAATAGGATCTCTGTCTGTCTCTAAAAACTGAACCCTTTACAGGGAAGCTTCTTCTGGTCCTTGGAAGGATAAAAACTATTTTCTCCCAAGAGAAATCGCCCCTAGAAAAAAAATTACACCCATCCCCCAAATTAACTTACTTATTCTTTCTAAAAGTACACTTGAAAGTAGGGGGTCAACTTCTAGGTTTTTCTTTGTTATTATATTGCAAATTAAACAATAATTTTGTAAATTGTTGTTTTTTATTTTAAAACCTCTGCTATTTTTATAGTTTTCGATCTTTGACAATTCTATTTACAGCTTATATTAATTCCGTTAGGATAATACATGTATAGTAAAATGAACTGACAGACACAGCAAGGGAATTCCAGTAAGTCATACAGTGGCGCCGCCTATCGATTTCTCTTGAATAGATGGTGGCCTTCCCCCAAAATAGTTATAAAACTAAAAGAATAACCAAATCAATTCAGCGATACACACATACAACAAAGATCCAATTACTTTTATGTAGGGATAGTTTTTTTAATACCCCTTAATCAACTTATTATTAACGATGGTTTTATTGAGACCCTATTGATTACCCCAGACAAATCTTATTTTAAATATGCCACGTTTCATCCATTAACAATTCAATAGATAGCAGATTTTCCTAATCATTCTTCACTTGAACTAGTTATCACCAGAGACAAATATCATCAATCTATTATTTATGAACAAGATTATTATAATTCTTGACATTTCTTTTTACATAAAATATTGATATGGGTAATCTTTTTTTTCAAAGAATTTGTCAAATGGAATTTTTCTGAAAAGCAAAATAGGGAATAGCTTTCACAAAATTCCGTAAAGTTGTGAGTAAGATGCCACTCAAATGTTATTAGGTCAAACTGTTTTTGAATATGTGTTTAATTATACTATGCGTTTAGTCAACATTAAGAACAGCTAGACTTAATAAGCGCATTTGACTGGAAGCTTGCTCACAATTTTACGGAATATTGCGAAAGCTACTATTCCCTTTTTTTAAAAACCTGCAACGATTTTAAAATCAGGGGTAGCCAGTCTAACCAACAATTCTACAAAAAATCGCGAAACCTTATGGGGTATCTAGTGATATAGTTTGTTTTTGTCATGTAAGTGAAGAGGGGTGGGAAAGAAGGGAAGGAAAAGGGGAAGGGAGTTGTGGGAAATTTTCCTTTACAGTTGTTTGTCAGAATAGCATTCCCTTGTCCCTGTTTTAAAAGAAGCTCTTCATGGTGCCTATAAAAAAATTTCAAAACTTTTAACCAAAGTATCCCCTATTTTTATAGACACTAAAAAGAGCTTTATTTTTTTAAGCTGAAATAGCAAGAAGTACGTCCATTCCATAATGAGATCATTTTGATAATTTCATAGAGTAAATCAAATGGATAACCTCCAGTTTTGTTTTGTAGTGATTGTGGGAGTAATGGAGATATGGACAAGAATGGAAAATGTTCTTGTCAACCAAAGTATTTTGGTACAAGGTTAGTAAACTTTTCAATAAAAAAAATCATGAAAATAATCCATTTTTTGTTGGCCTTAGCCTGTCCTGCAGCCCTTAGGTTCATAAAATAATTGATCCTATAATATTTAATTTTCTTTTTGCAGTATTTTTAAAAGGGATGTTATACTTTTAAATCTTAAAAATGTTTTTTATTAAATAAATTTATTTCAAATGTTAAATCATTCAGGTGTCAATATTTGGAGGACTGTTCAGACGATACAGATTGCGGGAGTGATATGAACAGGGGCAGATGTATACTTCCAGATAATACAGCTTTACCCAGGTTAGATTTATATACTACCAGATAATACAGCTTTACCCAGGTAAGATTTATATACTTCCAGATAAACAGCTTTACCTAGGTTAGATTTATATACTTCCAGATAATACAGCTTTACCCAGGTTAGATTTATATACTTCCAGATAATACAGCTTTACCCTGTAGGTTAGATTTATATACTTCCATATAATACAGCTTTACCCAGGTTAGATTTATATACTTACAGAAAATACAGCTTTAACCAAGTTAGATTTATATGCTTCCAGATAATACAGCTTTACCCTGTAGGTTAGATTTATATACTTCCAGATAATACAGCTTTACCCAGGTTAGATTTATATTAGGGTTGGGCCGGATACTTTTTTGGCCGGATACCGGATACCGGATTTCAGCTGATTTCAAATGCCGGATATCCGGCAAATATCCGGTTATCCGGCCAAATTACCGGATATCCGGCCGGATAACCGGCTAAATTACCAGATATTAAAGTAGCAAAAAAAAATTTATTAATAAACTTTTGGAGATTTCATAAATAAAATTTACATAAAGATAAACATATTCAAAAATGTTCTTCTAGCTTCAATAATAAGAAAATTATAGCCATTTAAAATTTTAAAAAGCAGAGATTTTTGGTGTAAAATATAAAAAAAGTTATAGCCGGATATCCGGCCGAATAGTTTCAATATCCGGTATCCGGCCGGATATTGAAAATGGCCGGATATCCGGCCACACCGGATATCCGGCCCAACCCTAATTTATATACTTACAGAAAATACAGCTTTACCCAGGTTAGATTTATATACTTCCAGATAATACAGCATTACCCAGGTTAGATTTATATACTTCCAGATAATACAGCTTTACCCAGGTTAGATTTATATACTTACAGAAAATACATCTTTACCCAGGTTAGATTTATATACTTCAAGATAATACAACTTTACCCAGGTTAGATTTATATACTTCCAGATATACAGATTTACCCAGGTTAGATTTATATACTTCCAGATAATACAGCTTTACCTAGGTTAGATTTATATACTTCCAGATAATACAGCTTTACCTAGGTTAGATTTATATACTTCCAGATATTACAGCTTTGCCCAGGTTAGATTTATATACTTCCAGATAATACAGCTTTACCTAGGTTAGATTTATATACTTCCAGATAATACAGCTTTACCCAGGTAAGATTTATATACATACAGAATACAGATTATGGAGGTAATATGAACAGGTCAGACTTCAAGATACTTCAAGATAATACAGCTTTACCCAGGTAAGATTTATATACATACAGAATACAGATTATGGAGGTAATATGAACAGAGGCAGATGTATACTTCCTGATAATACAGCTTTACCCAGGTTAGATTTATATACTTCCAGATAATACAGCTTTACCCAGGTAAGATTTATATACATACAGAATACAGGTACTGATACAGATACTTTTTTATATTTTCTATTTGTTTGTAGAAAGAATTCAATAATTTGTGGACAAAAATTAATTTTAAAAATTAGAAAAATCGTCCACATGCCATTTCTTGAATTAAAGTTTTTTTTACACTTCTTATTTATTATTGCTAGAGGTAAACGAGTGTGTTACTGTTCGGCTGGTCACTTTGGACGCTACTGCCAGCATAATTCCACCATTACCGGACCAGTTTCAGACCTGGACACATTCACCCGTCAGGATCTTGCAAGTACAGTCACTTTATTCTGGAAGCTACACAGCCAACAACAGCAAATTGATATGGTTGTCAGGAATGCAATAGATAATTATTTTAGTTTTGTCTATCAATAGTTTGAAGGTTTGAAAATTTTTTGCATTAAAAGGTTTTTAAGTTAGAATGTTTTTTAACCTATTTTTGATAGAATCACACTATACTAAGACATAAAAATATATTTCGATTTAAGCAAACATTTTCAATAAATTTTGTCTCTTGTAAAAATGAATCAAACAATATTAGCTTGGTCGTTTTATAAAAGGTCAATAAATGTGAAATAGATAATTGTAATTTTTGTGAACAGAGCCGAGACAGATACCTATGTTGGTGTTGGATGGAGGTAAAAATAGTTATTTCTCGCATCGTATTATGAACAGCTTTCCGCGGATATATATATACGTAGAAAACTTGATATAATACGATGCTAGACATAATTTTTCAGTATGGCTGGGAACCAGTTCTAATCCACCAGATATTAATTGGTTTCGAAGCGATACTGGAATAGTTATTTCTCGCATCGTATTATAAACGGCTTTCCGCGGATATAGAATGTACAATTATAAGATTAAAACTAGTTTTATTAGCCCCGAGATGCCGAAGGCACGGGCTAAAAAAACTGGTTTTAATCTTATGATTGTACATTTCTATATTCGTAGAAAACTGGATATAATACGATGCTAGACATAGTTTTTTCGTATGGATGAGAACCGGTTCCTATCCACCGAATTCGAATGAATACTAGAAATAATATTATCTTATATTATTTGATTCCAGCTGGTATTGTCATCTTGTCGTTGCTTTGCTAATTATAAGTCTAATTATCCTTGTTAGACGATAAATTGCAACCTATTACAATTAAGTTTTTATTATTTGTAAGGATGGATGTAGAATACCTGAATGTTGTGAGAGATTCTCGCAAACCGGCTCTTTTCTCCCAGCTGGCTAAAATAACGATACCCCTCCACTTTTATGGCTTTACCCCATCCCCTCCCCTGACCATGGCGGAAAGTAAAGACCAATATCTGAGGACTATATTTGTAACCATAGACGTCCAAGGGGGGGAAAAAAGGGGTGATTACCCCCCCCCCCCAAACGAATTTGGGAATGCCGTAGGCACCCCCAAAATATTTTTTTCATTTTACCCCTTCCATTTAAAACTTACCCCCTCCAAAAATAAAAAATCCCACACAAAAAAAGATTTTGGCGCGCTGCGCGCGCATTTTTACTACTAAATATTGATAAATTATTAAATTACCCCCCCCCCCCCCTAAAATTTTACCCCGTGGGTAAATTTTGGGTGAGGTAAACAAAATTTACCCCTGCCAACAGATTTAACGGGGGGTAATTACCCCCCCCCCCAAGCAAATTTTACCCCCGGGGTAAAAATTTTGGGGGGGTAAACAAAATTTGCAGCGCGCTTCGCGAGCTATTTCACCCCCCCCCCCAAAAAAAAAGCAAATTATCACCCCTTCCAAATAAAAGAGCTTGGACGCCCCTGTTTGCAACTAAATTGGCGACAAATTGACAATATGCACGTATATCCTTTTTGTAGGCCTGGAAATATGACCAAAGATTGTAAGTCAGCGTTTACTGGACTTACAGACATGGAAGATCCTGCTTTTGCTCCACGTGGGGACTTTCATGCCATGGACTGCACTGACGTGGTTATAGGGATGGTTAAGGATGGTCTTAGTAGAGTTGTTGATTCATATACCAGGTTAGATGTTTGTTTATTACAGGATTTTACATTATATTAATCATAATGTGATTATAATTATATAGATGCTTGGCATATAATATTGTACCTTGTTATTCTAGAAATCAGTATAAAAATCACACGAATATGATAATTATATCATAACAAGTTTTCGTTAAAAAACACAGCATTTTTTTAAAGGAAGTACGAACTTTCTGGTAACGATTATTAAGGTGCTATGTTGCCTAAATCGTTCTGTTACAGAAGTCAACATGCCAAGTTTAAAAATCGATGCCCAACATGCCTAAATTAGCTATATAAGAGCTGACCATTTGTAAAAAAAAGCTTTACTTTTAAATATGTTATAGAATTAGTTTTAATGAATGCCTTTTTATTATTAAGAGATAGATCAACCCCTCTACCAGATGAAGATTATGGTGGCTCACAGGTACATTTACAATTACATACTTACTTGTATTAGTAGTAGTCGAGTCTAGTTGTTTCTAAGTCTGTTTGCTATTTACAATACTTTAATTTACTTAATTCCAATGAAATCTAAAACTTTTTGTGAACTTTATAATTTTATTTGTTTATTGGTGCTATCAAATGAAGTGACCCCCCTCCCCATATTTTTAGAACAAATTGATAATATGGGAGGGGCTGGTTTTTTTCCTTTGAGTGCCTACCCATTACCTAATATGACCTAACCTAACCATACTTAAAGTAATAATATAAGAAATGGGTGTATCAGTGTTCTAAAATTATGAAATTGATTTAATTTTTTTTCTCGTATTCATTTGAATCCGGTGGATAGGAACCGGTTCTCATGAATACGAAAAAACTATGTCTAGCATCGTATTATATCCAGTTTTCTACGAATATAGAAATGTACAATCATAAGATTAAAACTAGTTTTTTTAGCCGGTGCCTTCGGAACCACGGGGCTAAAAAAACTAGTTTTAATCTTATAATTGTACATTCTATATCCGCGGAAAGCCGTTTATAATACGATACGAGAAATAACTATTCTTCAATTTATTTTCTAGGATTTAATAAGTGGTATTGCATACAAAGAAGATAAATTTACATATTTATTGTTCAGGTAATTAATTAATTTTAAAAACAACATAATTGTATTTTAATATTATTTGCAAAGTTTTAAATATATAATATATTTTGACTTAATTAAATGGAGTGCTTATTTTAAAACCTGTTGCCCTATGCAATATCTTTATGTATTAAGGAAGAATATTAAATCAGTTCATCCAACCGATAACAATATTTTACCTGGTGAAATGCATCTCATATTTGCTTACGGACAAAATCCAGGTAAATATCCTGGAGAACATATTTTTACAATTTAAATACACCCACCCCCCCCCCCCCCACCACCCCTTCTAGTTTATATTTTGAATTCAATTTAGCAGAAAAAAATAAGATATACATGTATCTCTGTAGATTTAAATGTAAAAATAAGGCCTATATATTAAAGTTTTAGTTTAATGTTATAGTTATTAGTCAATAAGCTACTTTAAATATGAAAATATTGATATTTAATGATTTAGTGATATATTTAACCTAAGGTTGGCTTTTTCCTTTTTTAAATTGAAGGATAAAATGCTTTATAAACAGGGATTTAAGAGATACAGCAAATTTAATTTCAGTTAGTTTTTTATTTAATTCATTATTTAAGAAAAGGAAACAATAATTTAAGTGCTCCAAAATTTAAAGATTTTTTAGTTTTTTTAGTACCTATTTTACCGTATATTTATTTTTCATATATGTTATATGTATATTTAATATATGTATGTATGCATATTCTGAATATATCTATCTTTTTATATGTTCTATCAAAAATATGATGTATATGATTTTGTATTTTGATTATATGTGCCAATTTTATCATCCCCATATAAGCAGAAATTTCGGATCTAGTACAGTTCACGGAAAAATATTCCTGGTTACGATTATCTCAAAAAAAATCTATAAACTTTAAGGCTGCTAGCTGCTAAACTACAGAACATACATGTCATATACACACAACTTTGAAAGGGGCATACGAATGTATAAAAATAATCAGGTATAGCCTTCCTAGATCCAATGATTCACAGGGAAAGCGTTACTTAAGAAAAATGCGTAAAATAAGTCTTTTTGGCGCATTTTTGTGCACTGGGAGTTAATTTGGCATTATTGAGTAATTACTATTCCAGATTATTTGTAGGCATTCTTTTGCTAGTTAAAATTTAGCGCGAGCATAACTGTTTGGCCGTTAGCAGCCTTTAAAGTTAATAGATTTTTATAGTTAATCATTACCATATCTGAAATCTCTCCCATAAAGTGTAATAGACCTTAAAAGTAGAACCATTTCGAGTCAGTTATTTTTGAGATCTTTAGCTTCTAACATTTAAAACCTTACTACTTTATATTTTAATAGGATTAGGTATCAATATTACAAAACCTCCTATCAACTACCGGGATAGAATATTTTATCAAGTGGATCTTTTCATAAAAAATAACATAAACACTAATCACGATATTATTTGATATTTATAAAAATGAGTTTAACATTTAATGTTATATTTTCGATTTTCAACTAAAAAACATTTAATTAATTTTATATCCTATTATATAAAGTAGTAAGCGTTTTTTGTCTGTCCCGAAGGATCTCGATAACCGCTGAACTGATATTGTTTTCCTTTACAGTGAACCTTCCTATAGGTCCTGGGAAGGTTTTAAACTATTTTTGGGGAGGGTGTCTTCAGCCCCCCCCCAAAAAAAAATTTTTTTTACTCTTTTGAAACTCAAATTTAAAATGGGACGACTTTTTCCCTTCCTACATTGAGTGCCCCTAGAGGCTTCTAGGGGGTGTAGCCGCTAGTATTTAATATAGGAAAATAGCAAGGCTACCTACAAGTTTGATTTAGCATTTGCCTAGCCTTGAACTGTTCTACTTCCCCCTTTCTTTTTAAAAGCGAAGCTTTTCCATAATAAGGGTCGGTCCGTACGTCCGTCCGTCCGAGATAGATAGCTTTTATTCGTTAATTTAGGCATGTTAGAATTGTCCTATCGATTTCAAACTTTGCATGATGATTCCTGTAGTAGTTAGGTACGATTTAGAAAGCGTAGCAACTCTATAATCATTACCAGAATGTCCGTATGTCTATTTTAAACATGTTGATTTTTTTACTTTTTTAACAACAAATTTTTATGTGATCTAATCATCCGATTGATCTGATTTTTGGTATATTAATTCCTGGGACAACAAAGTATAATTTAATAAGCTAAGCAACTCTATAATCAAGTCCTAAAAATGTAAGTATGTCAATAAACATTATCCTGAATCAAGCAGTTTTTCAACAAATTTACTTAAAATTTTGCTTTGACTCTTATACATTTATATTATGATTATTCAGTTATGACACTATACAAGTGTTAATGTCCGTTTGTCCTATCGTTTCAGTGCTTCGCTTTTATGGATGTTGTCATTCTTGTCTGTTTGAGTCCTTATTAAAACACAAAACAAATGCATAGAAACCGATCTTCATTAAACCGTGTTTTCCCCCAAAGTTTTATTTGTATTTGTCTTACTTAATTTGTAGAAACGCAGGTGACCGATGGAAAATCAACGTTTTACAAGAAGGATGAGTTGAAATACCATGGAAGACAAAATCGAGGTGCAAGGAAAATCACTTTTATCGAGGTAGGGTCTTTCATAAGACATATAAACTAATTAGTTTTAAAAGCTATTGATCCATCTCAACCCAAGACTACTTTATCAAACTAACATCTTTGTACAGGCCATATATATATTTCAATAACTAAGGTTATCATTCTCAATCGTCCTGTAAAGGAAAAAAACACAAATCAGTAAATAATACATACAAAAAGTCTATTTTTGAAGAATCTGAATAAGATATTTAACGTTTCTTTTTTTCTTTTTGATTTGAAGAATTGTAGAGATGCATCGCATCTTTATAAAAGGTTATGTAATTTGAAATGCTGTTAAAATTAAATTTTCATAAATCATATTAATAAAAACACATACCTATAAACTTTTTTGACATTTTAAACATATTTACACTCCCGCTACATATCTATTTATGGTCTAACAGCAGACCATTTCAAAACAAACAAAAAAACTGAAAGAAAGGGTTGAAGATTTTGAGCGTAGCAAGAGGGGATTGTGGTGTGGTTGTTATTTTCATTTTTTTAAAACTAATTAGTTTCATTTTTTAAAACTAATTAAAATATCTTGTTAGCCATAGTTTCTAAATGTTTCGACCTATGTAGTTAGGGAATTGGACGAGACACTTTTATATTTTATTAGTGTGTAATATATGAAATGAAGCTTTTTATAGTGCCAATATTATAGCCACTATACACAGCTTTCTTTGAAATAAGATATATTTTCTCAGCTTCTACAATACGTAAACGGCTAAAATTTTTCATGAATATTCTCTGGAACTTTAATCATCTGGCCTTTGACTTACTGTCTGTCCGTCTGTATGTCTAAATTTTTTTTCAAGTTCGTACTTCGTTATGTTTAGATATATTAATCCTTGTTCTGACATAGTTGTGCGATTTGTCCAGCCATTCCTGATAAAAATATTGATAGCCTGATATCTAGTTGCCGAATGTGTACGCAGTTTCCTGGGTGTTTCCTCATCCTAGCTCAATATTTACTACTAGCTAAAAAAGCTTCAAACTTCAAAAAAAAAAATCAAAATTTAAAAAATTCAAATTTATAATGTATATTGTATAAATCGTTTACACATTCAAATTTTGATTTTTTTAAGGGAAGTTTGAAGATTTGTAGCTAGTAGTAAATATTGAGCGAGGATGAGGAAACACCCAGGAAACTGCGTACACATTCGGCAACTAGATATCAGGCTATCAAAATATTTGCTTACATTACTACTAACATATCTGTTCTTTTATCATCTGAAAGGTTGTAGCCAAATTTTTGCTGTGCTACTTATGGACAAGTTATGTAATTTATGCAGGTGGAAATGCAGAAAAATGAAAAGTGTGAGTTTAATTATCCCACTGGCTGTAGCAGAGATAGTTGTCAGTATACTGCTACCTGGTCTTGGTCACAATCTAAACAACTTCTAGATGTTAAAGGTAATACATTTTCTCGTATTCATTCGAATCCGGTGGATAGGAACCGGTTCTCATCCATACGAAAAAACTATGTCTAGCATCGTATTATAACCAGCTTTCTACGAATATAGAAATGTACAATCATAAGATTGAAACCAGTTTTTTTAGCCCGTGCCTACGGCACCTAGGGGCTAAAAAACTGGTTTTAATCTTATAATTGTACATTCTATATCCGCGGAAAGCCGTTTATAATACGATGCGAGAAATAACTATTCCCAACTTGAAATCCGTCCGTCAGTCTATCCACCCGTTCGTCCATGGGGAAAATGTGATTTTCTTGGCTGCTATTAAGGATAGACAGATGGAATATTTGGTGAATACAGTGTGTTTTTTTATGAGAACTTTTTGAAAGCAATTTTACCCCACTTATAGTTATCAGAATTTAATGATTAACGGCTTATTTTCTTCGTTTTTATAACCATTTTTAAAACATTAAAAAAATATTTCAGTTTTTATTTAAAAAGTGCACTAAAATCAAAAATTCAAAACTTAGGTGTCAACATCTAAAAAAGGTTTTAGCGCATTTTTCTTAAGCTCAAATCTTCTACCCTTTGCAAGAAAAAATTGGATTTTCAGTAGTCCACTTTGGGGGGCCAGTACTCCCTCCCTGGTTGAGATATGGCCTTCAAACTTTAATATGTTCTATTACATGTCCCCAAAAATATCTGTATCAATTTTTAACTCTGTATCTCAACTTTGAAGCGTTTTGCATCCATTCTTGCAAAGGGTAGAAGATTTGAGCATGAGAAAAATGCGCTAAAACCATTTTTAGATGTTGACACCTAGGTTTTGATTTTTTTATTTTACTCTACTTTTTTAATACAAACTGAAACATTTTTTTGATGTTCTATGAATGGTTATAAAAAACGAAGAAAATAAGCAATTAATCATTAAATTCTGATAACTATAAGTGGGGTAAAATTGCTTTCAAAAAAGTTCTCATAAAAAAAAACACACTGTATTTCGTGTTTTTTAAAACTGACCATCTGATTTAATTTTTTGGTCCAGTGATTTTTTGTGCTAATTATGGATGTTGTCAACCTTGCTCATAAAAATTAAATTAACCCTTAGCCTGTTCAAGTTGAAGTAAGTTCCACATTTGTATATTTGTTTTAGTTTCCAGTAACATTGGAGAATGGTTTGGTATTGGTATAAGCAACACTCCCTACATGGTAATATTTTTTTTATAATCTTTTTAAAATTATATAACTACACAGAGGCATAAGTGGAATACAATGGTACAAATAATATTCTGTTGATTCTGTATTTGGGTTGAAATATCTTTGTTTAAAGGAAAGAATAGATTTGCCAGAGAGGCTAGATAGATTAACCACGCATAGAGAAACTACCAAGTCCTCCCCCCCCCCCCTGACCTAAAAATACATAGATATAATTTCGTTAAAAACTAAGTAAAAGTTAAAGCTAAATTAAAAACAATATTTTTTTCTATATTTAGGAAGATTCCTTTGTTATAATTGGAACAAGAGATGCAAGCGAGGAACTGAAAGTTTGGGAAGGTTTTCTGACAGGCTACAGAGCACCACAATTAAAAAATCCTGCTCTAATATTTAATCATGTTATTAAGCAAGAAGATATAAAAAGAGAATTTAAGTTTTCAATGGTCACAGATATGTCAGATGTAAGTTTAAATGTGTTTATTTTAATTAAGTATATAAAATATTTCATACAGTTCTTCATATTACCATATTTTGTTTTTTTTTATTCTTTAATATATTTTAGGACAGTCCTGTCAATTTTTCTTCACCTATTCATTTCCTGTTTCCAACCAGTGGGGGAGATGTAAAAGTTGGAAACCCTCCCTCACTCTTTAGACATAAAGAAACCCCAGATATTTCTTTGGAGCTTAATTTGAGGGATTGTGTTAGTTACAGCCCCGATCCTGAGTCAGAATCGATTGCTGAACCGGCTCCTGAACCAGAATCAAGTGCTGAACCGGCGCCTGAGCCAGAATCAAGTGCTGAACCGGCTCCAGAACCAGAATCCAGTGCTGAACCGGCTCCTGAACCAGAATCAAGTGCTGAACCGGCGCCTGAACCAGAATCAAGTGCTGAACCGGCTGCAGAACCAGAGTCAAGTGCTGAACCGGCTGCGGAACCAGAATCAAGTGCTGAACCGGCTCCTGAACCAGAATCAAGTACTAAACCGGCTGCAGAACCAGAGTCAAGTGCTGAACCGGTTGCGGAACCAGAATCAAGTGCTGAACCGGCTGCGGAACCAGAATCAAGTGCTGAACCGGCTCCTGAGCCAGAATCAAGTGCTGAACTGACTCCTGAACCAGCATCAAATGCTGAACCGGCTGCAGAACCAGAGTCAAGTGCTGAACCGGCTGCTGAACCAGAATCAAGTGCTGAACCGGCTCCTGAACCAGAATCAAGTGCTGAACCGGCTGCAGGACCAGAGTCAAGTGCTGAACCGGTTGCGGAACCAGAATCAAGTGCTGAACCGGCTGCGGAACCAGAATCAAGTGCTGAACCGGCTGCGGAACCAGAATCAAGTGCTGAACCGGCTCCTGAGCCAGAATCAAGTGCTGAACTGACTCCTCAACCAGCATCAAGTGCTGAACCGGCGCCTGAACCAGAATCAAGTGCTGAACCGACTGTAGAACCAGAGTCAAGTGCTGAACCGGCTGTGGAACCAGAATCAAGGGCTGAACTGGCTCCAGAAACAGAATCTAGTACTGAACCGGCTGCAGAACCAGAGTCAAGTGCTGAACCGGTTGCGGAACCAAAATCAAGTGCTGAACCGGCCGCAGAACCAGAGTCAAGTGCTGAACCGGCTGCGGAACCCGAATCAAGTGCTGAACTGGCTCCAGAACCAGAATCCAATGCTGAACCGTCTACTGAACCAGAATCAAGTGCTGAAACGGTTGCAGGACCAGAGTCAAGTGCTGAACCGGTTGCGGAACCAGAATCAAGTGCTGAACCGGTTGCAGAACCAGGATCAAGTGCTGAACTGGCTACTGAACCAGAATCAAGTGCTGAACTGACTCCTAAACCAGCATCAAGTGCTGAACCAGCGCCTGAACCAGAATCAACTGCTGAACCGGCTGCAGAACCAAAGTCAAGTTCTAAACCAGCTACGGAACCAGAATCAAGTGCTGAACTGACTCTAGAAACAGAATCTAGTGCTGAACCAGCTTCTGAACCAGAATCAAGTGCTGAACCGGCTGCAGGACCAGAATCAATTGCTGAACCGGCTCCTGAACCAGAATCAAGTGCAGAACCGTCATCTGAACCAGAATCAAGTGATGAACCAGCACCTGAACCAGAATCAAGTGCTGAACCAGCGCCTGAACCAGAAGACAGTGCTGAACTGACTTCTGAATCAGAATCAAGTGCTGAGCCAGCTCCTGAACCAGAATCAAGTGTGGAACTAACTCCTGAACAAAACTCAGTTGCTGAACTTTCTCCTGAAACGAAATCTGTTACTGTAACAGAATACGATGCAAAACTTGAAGCTGAATTAACATTAGAGCCTCAGCCTTGCATAGAACCTGAGACGGCTGCTGAATCCTCTTTTAAATCTTATTCAGACGCAGAGCCTAATCCTAAACCAAAACCTGGATCAAAACCAGATTCCATAACAGATATTGAAACTATTTCTAAACCTACCCCTGAATCAGATTCTGATTCAAAACCTACACCTAAATCAGTATCAGATTCAGAACCTGCACCTGAACCAGAAACAGAGTCAGAACCTGCACCTGAACCAGAATCAGATTCAGAATCTGCACCTGAACCAGAATCAGATTCAGAACCTGCACCTGAACAAGAATTAGATTCAGAATCTGCATCTGAACAAGAATCAGATTCAGAACCTACATCTGAACCAGAATCAGAGTCAGAAACTGCACCTGAACCAGAATCAGATCCAGAACCTACATCTGAACCAGAATCAGATTCAGAACCTTCACCTGAACCAGAATTAGATTCAGAACCTACACCTGAACCAGAATCAGATTCAGAGCCTTCACCTGAAACAGAATCAGATTCAGAGCCTTCATCTGAACCAGAATTAGATTCAGAACCTACATCTGAACCAGAATCAGAGTCAGAAACTGCACCTGAACCAGAATCAGATTCAGAACCTACATCTGAACCAGAATCAGATTCAGAACCTTCACCTGAACCAGAATTAGATTCAGAACCTACACCTGAACCAGAATCAGATTCAGAGCCTTCACCTGAAACAGAATCAGATTCAGAGCCTTCACCTGAACCAGTTTCAGATTCAGAACCTACACCTAAACCAGAATCAGATTCAAAACCTGCACCTAAATTAGAATCAGAAGCTGAACCAACTTCAGAACCAGAATCAGCACCTGAACCTTCTCCTGAACAGGAATCATCACCTGAACCTACTCCTGAACAAGAATCAATGACAAGTGAACCTAATCCTGAACCAGAATTAGCTGATGAAAATTTAACAATCAAGACTGTCAAATTCGGTAAATCTTTGGAATCCTACAATGAAATCGCTGGATCTCAATTTTTTTCATGCCATAGATCCACAAACGGAAAATTATACAGAAAAAGTTTTCAACAATTAAATAAATTATTTGATCATTGTGATTTGAACAATTTAATTATACCAAACAAATCCTCTTTTGAGATAAAAAGAAAAGGCTTGTATAAGATAAGCTTAATATTATTACTTAAGAATGATGATCTTGGTGAAATGAAAATAAAGCTTATAAAAAATGCTGATAATATTATTGGTGAAACAAGACTTAGTTTCAAACTACCCAATGATACCAGTACAAATATTGCTACCTCAAGTAATCTTGTTATTCTAGAAAATTTTGCGGTTGGTGATACTTTATCAATAGATTTAGGTGAGTTGTAATCGTGTATATTATCCTATCTTATCTTTAATATAAACCCGTTAGGATGCATTAAAAATATTTATGAAAAATGGAATATCCTAATGAGGGTCAGGTATAGATTTTTAGCTGCTTTTTAAAATTGTAAGAGGTTGATTTAATGGGCGGCCTACGCTAGGTTGAGCCATGGTTGTAATATATAGTTTATTAATAAAACATTATTCTATGTATTGGAGTAATGAAAAAATTACAAAACTTTGTATTTAGATGTTAAGACTGATAACAGTTACATCAGAAGTTCTTCATGGAGATTATTCCGTCTGGAGGGTGAACTTATAAAGGACCAAGGTTTCTCCTGTCCACTCACTGGCTTAGAAACTACCTGTTCTCTACAGAATCAACGCCAACAGACAGCTGATAATGAAAATGAGATTTTTGAAGTCACAGTTTCCGGTTTTGTAAAATTGGTAAGCTTTTCCATGAAAAAACTTAATGTTAAAACTTTTTTTTGCAAGTTTTTATTATTATTTTTTTTCTTATTGCAGGCAAGTTATGGAACCCATATTCTTTCTGTGATGAATGGTGCTGCAAATATAATGTCAATAAACACGGGTATCATCAATTATCAAAATATCAAATCTTCAGTTGAAGCAACTTTGCCTTTCAGTAAAAGTGTAAGTATAAAATTTGTTGCTCAGATATGTTTTGATGGAATAATTCTTTAATAATCGCAGTCGCGCTCCTTAAGCCTTGAATTACATAAAATAAAATATTTATATTTCAGATGATGGTAAAAATTAATATAAGTGAAGGAATAACTATTAACTCAGGTAAGTTGAATTATCTCAACATTTTCCAAAACAAAAATTTTACATAAACCCTATAAATTAGGTATGTTCATTGTTTAGATATCTATTATCAAAAATTGTAAATTTTACTATAGTTTTTTAAACGCGAAGCTTTTCTATAATTAGGGTCGGTCCGTCCGTCCGTTACAGTTAGCTCTTTTCGTTAATTTAAACAGGTTAGAATTGTCCTATCGATTTCAAACTTTGCAAGTTGATTCCTATAACAGTTAGGTACAGAAAGCGCAGCAACTCTATAATCGTTACCAGCAAGTCTGTACGTCCATTTAAAACAAGCTGATTTTTTACTTTTTTGACAACAAACTTTTCAATGTTATAATTATCCTATTAATCTGATTTTTTTAATACTGATTCCTTTTACAACAAGGTATAGTGTTATAAGCGAAGCATCCCTATAATCAAGTCCTAAAAACGTCAGTATCATGTATTTAATCAGTTTTGCAACAAATTTACTTACAATTTTGAGTAGACATGCATTAATCTTCAATTTAGTCAGTTCTGACACTCTACAAGTGTTAAAGTTCGTTTGTCCTTCTGTTTCAGAGCTTCGCATTTGTGAATGTTGTCATCCTTGTTTTTCTCAGAAAACACTATTTATTTGGTGCTTGCTTACATGTGAAGACCGGAGCACCGAAAACCCCCCCCCCCGCTTAGTTTTGACAAAAATCAAAAATAAGGGGGGGGTAGTTTTTTAACCCCCCGCTTAGTTTTGACAAAAATCAAAAATAAGGGGGGGGTAGTTTTTAACCCCCCCCTTAATTTTGATGAAAATCAAAAATAAGGGGGGGGTAGTTTTTTCACTGTACAACACGCCAGAAAGTTGAGTGAGGTAAATCAAGTAAATCCAGTATACCAGAGGGGAAACCTTATTACAGGGATATACATGTTTTGGGGCATAATTTCCTTATTTATTTATTTATTTTCCCAGTAAAAGGTTTTAATTTTGTGCGCACAAAATTAAAACCTTTTACTGGGAAAATAAATAAATAAATAAGGAAATTATGCCCCAAAACATGAATATCCCTGTAATAAGGTTTCCCTTCTGGTATACTAGATTTACTTGATTTACCTCACTCAACTTTCTGGCGTAATGTACAGTGAAAAAACTACCCCCCCCTTATTTTTGATTTTCTTCAAAATTAAGGGGGGGGTTTTGAACAAAAAGTCTTTGCCTTTCCCTGCACTTTTCCTCCTTGCCATTTTCCAGACATTAAAAAACTACCCCCCCCTTATTTTTGATTTTTGTCAAAACTAAGCGGGGGGGGGGGTTTTCGGTGCTCCAGTCTACCACATGTAAGCAAGTACCAAAAATAAGTAAAATAAACAAAAATAAAATGATGAACAGGTCTAATGTGCATAAAGTAAAGAATAATGCTTGAGGTTAAATGATAGTGCCAATCAACTTATGCAAAAACATATTTATTATAAATTTCAAGGTACGATCTTACAGTTGATAATAAGCTTAAAAGTACGTGTAATAGGTAGAAATATAATTAATTTTCAATTCAAAATGTCAAAGCACAGATATGTCCTGGTTAAATTGTATTTAGTAAGGAAGCATCATGTTGGTACAAGGGTTTTATGTGAAGAGGGGCAGGGAGAGGTGAAAGCCGAGACTAGTGGTTAAGCAGCTAGTAATTCATGAGTAATTCATATAGATAAGATAATGTGTTAATAGAGAAGCTAATATCTTAATTTCTAATGGGAAATTTTAGTGATGTGAATTGTTTGGTATGACAGGCAGACCGAAAGAGATGATTTTTAAAAGCTTCGCTGCAAAAAAAAATATTTTGAGCTTTTAATAATATTTTGCAAGACTAGTATTCTGAGATGAAAATGACTTGCATTTATTTTTTACCAATTTACTCAACAAAAGAGAATTTTTCATATTGTATCAAGGACAATATTGTCTATGAGAAGTACAGCTTGAAAAAGTTAAAATAATAAAAGAAAAAGAACTGGATGAAAGTATATTCTAGCAAGTATTGTGTTAGAACAATGCATTTGACATTTTCGTCATATAAACCATTTAATTGAGAGCATTTCATGATTAAAATTTTCATTATCTATCGATAATTTATTAATCAAGCTAAATATTATGTTCTTATGGTGTATTTAGAGACGCACAAACGCTGATTGAAGAGTAGCCTCGCTAACAAATACATTTTACGTATTTTTTAACTCCCTGTGGCTTAGTTTGTAATGAGCCAATATTTGTATGTTATGGAATTTCTTGGCCACAGTTAGGCAATGTGAATTTTCATGCTCCGATAGGTCATCTTAAGGGTTGTTAAGTACTCTCAAGGAAATTATATGTTTGTCTGTTAAGATCTCGCTAATCACTGAACAAATTCATTAAAGGGAAGCTTCACAGGGAAGCCTAGGGATGGTTTAAGACAATTTTACCCTGATACTAGGGTTCGCAGACGCTGGTTATCAAAAACGAAACTTTTCTATAATTAGGGTAGGTCCGTCCGTCCTGACCATGTTAGAATTGTCCTATCGATTTCAAACTTTAAATGATGATTCCTGTAGAAGTTAGGTACGATTTAGTAAGCGAAGCAACTCTTAAATTGTTACCACAATGTCCGGAGCGGAGCATCTCTATAATTAATTCCTAAAACTATGAGTTTGTCCTTATTATCCTAAATATTATCTTGTATTTAAGCAGTTTTTCAACTTAGACTTTGTTTAGACTTTATATTCTGAATAAGGTCCTACCCCAAACGTAGGAGTCCCAAACGTCGGAGTGGACAAACGCAGGAGTCCCAAACGTCGGAGTGGACAAACATAGGAGTGGGAAAAACGTCGGAGTGGACAAACGTCGGAGTGGACATTGCTTAAGTAAAACGAAGGAGTCTCCGCTATTTTAATAATATGACAATTTTGAAATTTCTTTTATATCCCTCTATCTACAAAAAAAATGGTTATGGCCGCAGCGCTCGGCACCCTAGCCTGCCTAGCCGCAGCACTCGGCCCTCTGGCCTATAACCTAACCTAACCTAACTAAGAAAAATAAGGGGACCGAGGGAGGGGGGTGTATAAAAAAATTCAAATTGAAAAAAAAATCAAAATTCAAAAAAAATTCAAAATTAAAAAAAAAATTCAAAATTAAAAAAAAAATTCAAAATTAAAAAAAAAATTTTGGGACTCCTGCGTTTGTCCACTCCTACGTTTGTCCCAAAAATCCTGTGTTTGTCCACTCCGACGTTTGTCCCACTCCGACGTTTGGGACTCCTGCGTTTGTCCACTCCGATGTTTTTTTCACTCCTACGTATGGGACTCCTACGTTTGTCGTGGAACCCTGAATACAAGTGTTAATGTTTGTTTGTCCTACCAATTCAGAGCTTCGTTTTTATTGATTTTGCCATCTTTGTTTAAAAATGATTAAATTGAATGTTAAGAGGATGGAGACTGGAGTGGAAGGGTAGTACTGACAAGAATGAACATGGGAGGAGCAGCTCAGCCTATTATACAATGCCAACATGAGGAGCCAATAAAAACCAAGCTTGTTGCCTTGTCTACTTGCCAGGTATAATCATCAGGCTTCGCTGTTTTTAGGATTGATGGTTAAAATTGTTTCAAAAGAGATATCATAACAACATTATTGACTTCTAAAGCTTAAGGATATATAATTTATGTGTAGATGTAAGTGGAAATCGGGGAAAGAAAAATTTAAAAAGTACTTAATCTTGCCTTTGAATGACTTTATATTATATATATAAGAATGGTTATAGGGTTAAAAAAAATTTCGTAACAGAGGCCTAATTATTAAGAGATATAAGTTTTCCGGAATTGTAATGTAGGGAGTAGATTTGAAATCTGCATCAAATTTTAAGGATTTTTTTATAAAATTCGTTTTTTGTATAATTCTTTATCTAAAAGCGGAAATACAAATTAAGTTAATTAATTTTGGCATCTGTGATTGATGGATTTAAAAAATCTGCGCTCTGATTGGATGTCGTACATCATTCAACCAATTAGAGCGCAGGTAGTTTAAAATCCACCTATCCTATTGGTCAAAATTAATTAACTTAAAATGTATTTTCGCTTTTAGATAAAGAATTTTACAAAAAACGAATTTTATAAAAAATTCTTAAAATTTTATGCAGATTTCAAATCTACTCCCTACATTACAATTCCGGAAAACTTATATCTCTTACTAATTATTGATAAAAAGAGGCATTTTTATATTTATAATTAAAGTGCTTGCTCGTTTTTATGATTGCCAGTTGCAAATTGTATAAAATAGATATAAATCATAAATTTAAAAAGTACTTAATCTTACCAAGGAATGACTTTATATTATAAGAAAAATAATAGAGGATCAAAATTTTCTTAACAGAGGCTTTATCGTTGATAAAAACACTTAGTTATTTATCTATGCTTTTAACTCTCTAAAATTTTATATTGTGACTGATCAAATGTAGTTAATACTTCATACATTTCTAGATGAATTATGAATCTTCATATGAGGTTAGGAGGGGTATCTTCACAGCAAAGTCTGAGGGTGTTTACAAAGCTTCATTTTCAGGTACCTTTGCAATAGATGCTTTTTTTGTGCGCGAAGCGTTTCTAAAATATAAGTTGTCAAGAGTTGAGGTTTTGTAATATACAAATATTTAGATACTTAAAACAAATCTAATATATAATTATAGTTAAAAAGTTGATAGAATTGGTACAATGGGGCTGCTATTCTATAGTTAAATCTAATAGTTTAATTATTTTGTTGTAGTATTTTTTATAAACAAGGGTTGCTGTGCATGGAAAAAGCAGGGAGAGAGAAGACCAAAAATTTTATATATATAGATACAAAAATATATTTTTATTTACTACAGGAATAAGTAATATTGTTGAGAATTCTTTGCTTCACACAAATATCCTAAATAAACAAGGCAGAGACCAATCCAATTCTCCAGGAAAGAGCCAACAATTGAATATTAGCACAGCTACTCTATAGATTAGTTATTTTTCTATCGCGTTGATGCATAGCTATAATTGATATTATCAAGTGTCCCTTCTGTCTAGATTGGTTCGATTTAAATAAAGTCCTTATTAATAAAAATCCTTTCAAAAATCATGATCATTTTAAGACACAGTTTAGGCCTTTTAAAGTTTGGTGTCGGTATAAAATCATACATAATATTCCAATAATAAACAATTAAGGGGAAAGGGGTTGAATAAATGACTGCATGTCCCACCCCGTGTACCCTGTGCCGACTTTTAATTGGGTCTTTGAATATCAACCAATAGCATCGTAAATATTAGCACATCCAAGTCGCTACAATAGAGCAGATAGTAATTTGCTAGCAAACGAAGAAGGTCCCAAGAAAGGGGCCAAATAGTTGTCACGGTTATACATCTATACTTATTACATTTATTGTATCAACCATTAATTTTATTTTATCAATATAATTCATCTTAGTATATCAGAGGCGTGCACTTTAAGTTCTGCCCGTGGAGGGGACATTCAGGGGGTGAAAAAGAAAGGAAGTCATGTCTTTTCAATTTCAATAATAATAGGGTGTTGACATCCCCCTAAAACAAAATGTGGTGGCTATACCAAAGTGTCTCGTCCTACTCCATGACTACTTAGGTCCAATCACTAAGAAACAATACATCCCCCTACGGGCCTACACCCTACTTTCGCACGCACATGATGAATGTTATGATATAAATGTATTACTAATTATGAATGTTGGCTCTGATGTCAGGATTACAAACTGAGGTGGCAGGATTTACCAAGCTCGACTCAAATGCACAAATTAAACTCATCACAGATAATCAAATTTCTGCATATCTCAGGTAGAGATCATTCATTATAATTAAAGGGGGGGGGGGGAGTTTTGACACATTTGCGTAAACCGTGTGTATAGGATTTATCTTTGGACTGAGGGGATAGGTTATTAAAGATAAAATCATTCCCCCAGATTTAAGACTTTTTGGATAGGCCTCCAGGTTCCGGAGCTCCAGGCCTCCAGGTGGTCTCTGGACAGGTAAAAATGAAAAGAAAAAAATTTAAAGAGTAAGATGTCAGCTTATGAAACAAAACATGGATGTTTTTTCTTCAAATATGTTAGTAACATTCAAAAAGATGCATATTTTCAATTTTGTTTTGTAAGCTGACCTCTAACTCTACAAAAAAATTAATTTATTTTTAATTTTTACCTGTATAGAGACCACCTGGAGGCATGGAGCTCCGGAATCTGGAGGCCTGTCCAAAAAAATCTTAATTCTGGAGGAAATTTATCATATAAGAATGGTTTTATCTTTAATAACCTATCCTCTCAGTCGAAAGATAAAGCCTATACACACGGTTTACGTAAATGTTTCAAAACTCCCCCCTCCCCCCTTAATATTTCTATTCAATTATCATGGTGGTAAATTTACAGGAGCATAGAGTTAGGAAAATGGGCAGTAAATTAAACCTCCCCCTATTTTGATGAGACACTATTGCTCCTTTGGTAGATTAAAATTTTTGAAAATATTAATTAAATGTTTAAGCAGGATTCCGGAGCCGGAGCTGGGAGCAGCAACATTTTTGGTGGAGCCGGATCCGGAGCCGTATTTTTCGTTAAAAACGGCTCCGGCTCCGGACTAGCTAAAAATGATTTTTTAAAGTAATATTATAATTTGGCAACGGTCTATTTCCATATAATAAACTGAAAAACTATTGTTACTTAACAAATAGACACACATCCTTCTACTTTTAAATAGCTTTAATCAAATAAAAGCAAAATATCTTATATTATTTATTTTATTTTATCAAATTCAATAATGAAAAAAAATTGATATATTAATTTTAAGGTAGGAGCCGGAGCCGCATCAAAATTATACGGCTCCGACACCCTGTGTTTAAGTTTCATATCCAACCACTGCCATACAGTGCCCCAAAAGGAAAGAAACATTTAGCCAAATAAACTCAATAAATGAAAGAAAATTAAAAATCCTAATAAAATTTTTGTGGGTCATTCTCTTATTTCTAACTCTGTAGTATGATTCTACAGGTGTACATTTTGATACCTACCCCTTTCAATAATTCTTCAAAAACAGATTAATGAATTTTGTAGGCTGGAGAAAGGAGATGAGTTGTGCCTTGGAATGGGGAGTAGAAATTCAGCCAACAATTATCTGAGCGCAGATAAACTCAGCCCAATGTCTCTATCAATCTATAAACTATTATAAATCAAATCCTATTATAAAAAAGAATATTTTGATTAATAAATCTATTTAAAAACTCTTATTTTGTACATATTTTGGGGGAGGTATGGTTACACTTTTTTTATTATTATAAAAACTAAGGGTTTTGCTGTTTGGATAATCATCCTGTTGGTTATAGGCAGGCTTTATTCTACTTTTGCTCCTAAACAGCGCGCAATGGGTATCTTTAAAAAATAATCCTGGTTTACTAAAAGCAACCAAATTTGCACTTGAAAATCACAAAGCTAAAATGGATTGTTTTATGTTATATTTCTGCCCCCGATCTTCCCCGCCGCCGTCTAACACAAAGCTCCTAAGAGCTAGGTGGCTAGTAATAAATAAGCTACATTTAAAGGATATCATCCAGTTAAAAAAAATAACAATCTAATAAAGAAAATTTTAACAGTTTGTTTTAAAAAATTTATTAAATTTTTTAAAAGTTAAAAATGTGTAAAAAATAATCAAGTGCTAAAAAGTTGTATCAAAATATATAAAGTAATAAATAGATACATAAAAACAATATAAATACAACGATATTTCAGCTGTATATTATCTATAATACAAAGTAGCTTGATGTCTGTCCGTCTGACCGTCTGTCCGTCTGTCTGTCTGAAGCTTATGTTCTCAGTAACCACTGAACCGATCGGATTCTACTCTTCAGGGTATATACCTATTGGTCCTGCGGTGGTTTTAAGCTATTTTCTTGGGGGGTGGGACACCCCCAACCCCCCCAAAAACAAAAAAATCCCCCCCCCATTTTTTTTTTTTTTTTTTTTTTTTTTTTATTTGCTGAAGATTTCCTAGGTCCTTTGTTAAAAAATATTTTTTATTCCAGCATTTATTTTGAATGAAAGAATAGCAACATTCTCTCACTAAAAACAATAAATATTAATTTTTTTTATCACCTCTTGGGGCAAAGCCCCTAGAGGCTAGGGGCGAAGCCACTAGTAAATATAAATGCAAACACACACACAAGATTATGAAGTATAAAATCTTAATAAAACAGGAGAGAAAAATCAATCTATTGACATGTTAAAAGTTAAATTCATAAAATGAATAAAACTATAAAAAATTAACAATTGAGCTTTAAAATATAGATAAAAAGGAATACAATAATGATAAACGGGGGGGGGGGGGGGGGGGGGGGTTTAATGCAACCATCTCGTAATCAATGTATAAATGGCACTTAGAATTGGAATTTTGATCTGAAATTTTGCATGAGTAATCCTTGGTAGGTCTATTTTCCCTAAATCGAACAAAAAGTTGGAAAAGTAGCGGCTAACGGCTGGCGGCTCATCCGTATAGCCATTTGTTGGGTATTTTCAAGCGAAATCCATCACGAAACCTCTCTCCACATAATGCTCTTTTCCGATCCAAAACGTTTTCAAACGGTTCTAGCCGGTAGTTGCTGGTACTAGAAATCTAATAAATGTTATTTTGTATCATTTCACATGATTAAAGCAAAAATATGTTTCAAAAAGTTGATTTCTATGTAATTTATGACAGATTTGCCCTAAAAATAGCCAAAAAACGGCAAAACGGCTGAGCCGTTAGCCGTTACTTTTTCAACTTTTTTTTCGATTTAGGGAAAATAGACCTACCAAGGATTACTCATGCAAAATTTCAAATCAAAATTCGAATTTTAAGTGCCATTTATACATTGATTACGAGATGGTTGCATTAACCCCCCCCCCCCCCTTAAATGCAATAGTGATCATAATAGTTGAATTTTGTGATGGTTGGTTATAATGTCGAGCTGTAAAGAGATAGTCTCACTTGCAATGAAAGGGTTAAGGTACTTAAAAAAGTGATCATTAATATGTTGAATATGCTAATTATAGGATAGCAATGCCATGTAGAAAGTCGAAAAAAAATGAACTTAGATTTTTATAAACACAAAATATGTGACATTGTGGATTGTTAAACTTACAGGTGAGGAAACGGATTGTAAGCATAAAAATACAAGAATACTAACTAAGGTATTTTTTTAAAATCAGTTTAACAACACCTTGACAGTTGTAAAGGCTGATTTGGTAAAATTGAGTCACATTCAAATGCTGCAAATATTATTAAGTTTACATTTTAGGTCTTGATAAATTGTAAAACTTCTTGGTAAAACATTAAGATTCTTTCAACTAAACCTATGCTGTTTAAATGCTTCTGCTACCATAGAACATGAAAATCTATTGGAATTACTGAATTAAGTTCCAGTACATCTCGTGTGACTATCCTTTCTGATATGCAAAATCGACCCTGAAATTTAAATAAAAAAAGATGATACTTATACGATAAAAAGATTAGGTATAACATTCAAGTTATGAAATGATATAAAATAACAAATATTGAAAAAGGATTGTCTCAGGCTCCAGGATTTTTCTTCATGAGAAGTATGTCAGAATCCATCATATCTTTAACCAAATCATTAAATGCAACCTAAAATAGAATTAGAATTTGTTGAATGCTTACATCTTCAAAATAAACTCTACTAGTCCTAGTCTTTTCAAAGTTAAATTTGAAAATAAAGGTGGCATTGTAAGGCTATCAAAAAATTAAAATTGAAAATCTTTTAAATAATGACCTTTTACGAAATTTGATAAAAAAAATACTTGATATACAATATTAATGAATAATTTTAAACTCTTTTTGAACATTTGTTCATAGCAATTTAAAGAAAACACTTGTAACTATAATAAACAAAACTAAACAAATTTTGTACTTTTAGAATGATTTTAATTTAAAGTAATTAGGTCAGTTAATATGAAATTAAGTAAAAATTAATGTTATAAAAAAATTACCTTCGGAACCCAGCCTAGCTGAGTTTTCGCCTTGGTTGGATCTCCTAACAATTGTTCAACCTCGGTAGGACGGAAAAACTTTGGATTCACCTTAACCCTGACAGTTCCAGTTTCCTTTTCCTTGCCCACTTCAGAAACGCCTGACCCCTCCCAGACAATGTCGATGCCGACATACTTGAAGGCCGCGACGACAAACTCCCTGACGGAGTGCATGTGTCCGGTGGCGAGGACGAAATCGTCTGGCTTGTCCTGCTGCAGCATTAACCACATACCCTCCACATAATCCTAAACAATGTTAGTAGTAGTGGACAGAAAACAGTTCTTTGTGTCTGGTAAAATTATTTCTTGATGCAATAACTTATTACTCTTACTTAGGTAATGAATACACAACACTCTTTAATTATCTTTTATTGGTGTCTATTTAATCCAAGTAAGCAATTATGCAAACAAAATTGTCTCAACCATGACACTTTGGTTGAGCTTGACTTCCGAATTAGCGGGAAGTTCACGAGATCAGTTGGCGAACATACAAACCCCCAATACCAGGAACCATCAAGTTTCAACAGCAGGTTTGAATATAGATTTATTGATGAAATTATTTCAAAGACCTGAAATTACAATATCAATTAGTTCATAATTCCAGTTATTTATAACCACGTAATCTTATTTGCTTTTTAAAAATCATTTTTCTCTACGGTAAAAATCTTTGGAAACTTTGGCTTTAAAGGAAAATTATTTGGTTTAATAAATCATTGTTAAATGCAACAATAAGGCACATAAAAATTACTAAAACATATATTAAACATAATTAAGTTTCATGCTTAGCTGGCTAAAGCCTTTTTAAATCTACATATAATCGTCCTATACACCATTCTTCCTTATAAAATTAACAAATTCTACCTGAAGCTCTTATGGTTTCAAATCCCTGATATACTAGGGTCGTTCACACACAATGAGACCAATGATAGGCCCAATTTTGTTCTCCGAAATCTTCACACTCTCATATCTCATTCAAAAGTGAAAAACGTGGGCGCATATAAACAATCCATGCCGCGTCTATTACTGAAGGAAAGTCAAAAAAGACGACATTTGCGCTTAATTTAGGATTAATGATAAGGAATTAATTTTGCACTTGATAAACACAAAGCTTCCTCGAAAAGAGGTTAAGACACACCCCCCGTTTGAAAGTCAAATTAACTTCCTTAACGAGATTCAAGGTTTTTTTGCGCTGAGCACTAGCAACATTTCTCACTAAACTCAACTCACCATAATCACATGAGAATGGCCACATCCCGAAAACGTGACAATTTTGCTCCTAACTAAATGAAACCCCGTGAAATGCATACACAATATTATACTCCTCACTAGGACTCATAATACCTCACATTTTAGGATAGAAGGATGGGGATTGGTTTGTACCATACAACATTCCATGCACATGACAATCACAAGATCACATACACAAATCCTAAAATAGATAATCCTATTAATCATGATGTTGTAATATAACAACTATACTAAATAATAATCATTTCATAATCAATAGGTAATAAATCATTATTAATAAATCAATAAGTACCTACGAAATCAGGTTGAAATGTAAATGTAAACAAATAATGGTAAAAATAAAACGAAATAAATCTTAGACAAGAAAATTAAGATTTATAGGTACTTAAAACTAAATTTGTTAAGCATCAAAAAGAGTAGTAAGAAAAATTTTTTCAAAATCCTTGGGCAGAAAGTTTTTCAAACCTAATGAATAAGAACTGTAATATCTTAATCAACAATAAAACTTTTTAATACTTAAAGAATAGCAAAATGATAATATCTTCATTAGAATTTTCATTGAAATTATGAAAAAAATACCAATTTTTCTTTGTAAAAAATATATGAGACTTTAAATATGAATTTTCAATCATCCCTTGATCTGAATAAAAAATGTTTTGCTTGATTGAAATTCATATATAATTTTTTTAAAAAAAATGCTAAAAAAAATACTTGATTTTTTTTCTTAGAATAAATATCGAATCACGCAACCTCGACACATTTATTCCTTTTTGTTAAACTTTTCAGGTAAGTTTTTTTGATGAATTGTACTTTTGAAAAGAATTTAAACTCAATAAAATTAAATTTGAGCATATGAAATAGAATAAACTTTAATCGCATTTCATTTGATTCTTATTTTAGGCATAAAAATAGGCATATGAAAAATGTGGCTTTTTTTTACTAAAAAAAATCTCAATTTCCATAAAATAAGAATCAATTGTTAATCATAATTTTTAACAACTGCTTTTATTTTAATATCTGCGATAAAAATGAAGGAAAGGTTAATTTAAAATATGCATAGTTTATCTTAAATTAATTCTGTGATATTCATATAAATAATAATCAATAATTTAATAATATCATACATCGTGTTCATTATTATAAATGCTTATCTCGTAGAAAATAGAGTTTATATTTAAACATGAACGAAAATATATGTACCTAGGAAAATAATTGCTATATTACTTCTCAAGGTTTAAAATTGTCCGAAGTCGCTAGGTACATATCTACTACGAATCTCTGCTCTCGGAATGAAGAAAAAATCTTTACGCGTGGATTATTAGGAATCCTTGCCTCCGGAGTGAAAGAAAAACCTTTATTTGCTTACAAATTAAAACAAATATCTTGATTTTTTGCGATAATCTTTTAAAAATAATAATAAGAAATTATTTTAAACATTATCATAATAATTTTACATGTTGTGTTCTTTACTTTAATGCATTATCTCATATGAGACTCTGAGAATAACATATTTAAGCAACCGTGAACCATGAAAAAAATACCTCGAAAAATACTTTTAAAAAATCTATTTTTCTCAATCTAAAAAAATCTGCAAAAATCACTTTGTAGTTAATACACACAGACTTTTGCTTTTCAAAATCATACTTAAAGAAACAAAATCTTTTAAAATCTGCTTTAAAAGTCTAAACAATTTTGTAGAATTTTTGTGCTTAAATATGAACAATAAAATTAGTTGAATAATGAATACTTATTCTTTGCAGAACCTTTTTAGGTTCCCTTCACAAGCTTAATATATAACTTGTAATATTTTTTCTTTAAAGATCATTTTCACATAACTTTCTGGCGGCAACACCCGCCATATTTCCACCTGCCATTTGCAGGCCTCTTACCCTGTGTCGGGCGGCAAGGTTGGCAGCAGCCAAGTCGATTCTTGATTCATGACAGCACCAGGGCAAGTAATAAAAGTGTGACTGTCATAAAATTTAGAATCATCTACCGGCTTTTGTCCGGCCGGAACCGAAACTCCCGTCGGCTCTTGTCCGGCCAGAACCGAATTTCTTATTGGCTCTTGCCCAGCTGGAACCGAAACTCCCGTCGGCTCTTGTCCAGCTGGAACCAAAACTCTGATCGGCTCTTGTCCAGCCGGAACCGAAACTCCCGTCGGCTCTTGTCCGGCTGGAACCGAATCATTCAGCGGCTCAATACCCGCCGTAACAATATTCTCAACGGCTACAGTATCGTTACCAATATCATCAGGAATAACTGCAGCACAACTAACATCATTATCAATATTAGCCACGGCAACACCCACCGTAGCCATGTTGTCAACGGCTGCGGCACTAGCAGAACCAAAAGGTTCATCAGCAGCGTTACAAGCAGAACCAACAGGTTCAATAATAGCAGCTACGGCAGACCCAACCGGCCACGCACTCTCATCAACAGCTACGGCAGTACCAACCGGCTCATTATCAACAGCTACGGCAGTACCAACCGGCTCATTATCAACAGCTACGACAGCTTTATATGCAGATTTCTGCTGACCAGCTCCATAGTCAGCACTTGTACAGATAAAACCACTACCAAAAATGGTTCGCCACAACATAGACTGGCCCACTTTCTGGTAGGTTGATGGAAACACGTCAGGATGTGTATTCCCAATGATGATATCTAAGCCTCCACTGATATATGTAAATCTTTCTGGCGGCATCTTAAATATTTTGGCGGCGGTTTCCGGATGGACCGAGCGCATCTCGTTGCCACCTCCGAGGTTAGGCATAACAGCTGCCTCAAATTCTCTCAAGTTACCATCCCTGTCCTTCAGATAGAACACCACATTGCGGCAGGATGATTCACTACCGTCAGCAACAGAAATGTTTGTATATCTGCCGGTAGATTTCAGCTTCAACTTGTGGGACATCTTCTCAGATATAAGTGGTAGACTCGCACCAGAATCAAACATGACGGCGGCATGGCAGGCGCCGCCGCCAGGTGCTACAACTGGAACTATTTGCAGCAGGAAGGTACATGTGCTAGGCGCAAAACTTGATTTGTAGACTGTATTCACACTAGCACTAGCCTCATGCAACATACGACTGTGATAACCGTCGCAATTATTGGTGCCACAGACACCAAGCTTATCCGATTTATTACAATTGTCAGCAGCATGACCCTCACACAGGCAGAGTTCACACAATTTATTCTGCTGGACAACTTTTTTTCGGTCAACAACATCCATCTTCTTAAATGTGGGACAACGGAAAATAGGATGTTTATCCTCGCAACTTTTAATAGGACATGCACTATTCCACTTGGAAGTTTTGTCCTTTCCAGCCCATCCATTCTCATTGTCACTGCGGCCAGACACTTGCGCGGCGGCAGCTCTATCACGATTTCTCTTGCCGGCGCCATTGTCATAGGACATATCACCGGCCAACATGGCACCCCTGGTCCTCTCCAGCAGTTCTACAATCTTCTGGATGTTTGGTTGGTTCATGCTACCTAGCTCCATCATAATTTTGTCTCTCAAATTTTCAGGGCACTTGTCTTTAAAAATATGAATAAGAGTTAGGTGATTGTAATCCTTAGCTGCAGAACCAACGATGGTTTCTACCTCCTGCATCATGCTCTTGAAGGTAGCAATTGCGCTAACCACGTCCACAGGTTTATCCACAGGTTTCATCTTGTTCAGCTTAGTTAAAATCCTCATGAACCGGCGAGTGTTTGATAAAAACATCTGATCAAGAAACGCCCATTGTTCATTATGATCTCTAATCGCTGACACTTGCTTGCGTAGTTCCGGGTTGGTTATCACCTTTTCCATACACAACAACAGACTTAACCTCTGGTCAGCAAATCCATAACCAGAGCATAGATCCTTAAAGACCTGTTTAAAGTTTGGGTAATCCGTGTCAGTACCGTCGAACGACGGCAACAAACTGTTGTCCCAGCGCCCATACTGCGGGTTGGAACTCCGAATGTCCACGGCAGACATACTTCTGGAGAGAATGGCAGGTGTCCCACTCTCATCCAAGTTAGATGAACGACGTTCCATCTCTCTAAGCCTTCGGTACATATCACGTACTTCTTGGCGCAACTCCATGGAAATTTTAAGCACTCCCATGTCCATCTTCACCTTCTCAATGACGTCGAGGTTCCTGGCGACAGTGCTTGACCTCGCGTCGTCTGAATCATTGTCAAGCCAGTACAGAATTTTTGTACACTGCTCCAACGACGCATAAACTTTATCTGCAACAGTTTTCTGCTCACTAGCTTCATCCAAATCACGCTTGAACTCGCGCAGCTCACTAGTATCCACGGCAGGTTTTAGACTTTTTATTAGGTCAGATTGGTCCTTGACCTCACTAAAAATGTCACGAATTGATTTTAAATTCACATTTTCACATGAACTAAAACTTTGGCAGGCTTTTAGATTTTCATAAAACACTTTTATCTGTTCGTCAAACACCTCTAGCCTTTCATTGCCAATAGCGATAGCTCGCTCAATTTTCTGCTTTTTAGTGAGCACCATATTGATTCACTAGGTAATTATTTCACAGAAAAATTGTCAATGTTTTTTTTTCATCAATACACTATATGCTATTGATTTATTGAAGAATGCTAACGCCTATTCTTCAGATTCTTTGAAGAATGCTAATGCCTATTCTTCAGAACCATTTGAAATTGCTTGTGCAGCGCCTTCAACCATCAGGTTATTTGAAATTCGCTTGTGCAGCTCCTTCAAACTCCATTCATTTGAAATTGCTTGTGCAGCTCCTTCAACTTCAGTATTTTGAAATTGCTTGTGCAGCTCCTTCAAACATCAGGTCATTGAAATTTGCTAACGCCTAAACTTCAAGTCCTTTGAAATTGTCTCAACCATGACACTTTGGTTGAGCTTGACTTCCGAATTAGCGGGAAGTTCACGAGATCAGTTGGCGAACATACAAACCCCCAATACCAGGAACCATCAAGTTTCAACAGCAGGTTTGAATATAGATTTATTGATGAAATTATTTCAAAGACCTGAAATTACAATATCAATTAGTTCATAATTCCAGTTATTTATAACCACGTAATCTTATTTGCTTTTTAAAAATCATTTTTCTCTACGGTAAAAATCTTTGGAAACTTTGGCTTTAAAGGAAAATTATTTGGTTTAATAAATCATTGTTAAATGCAACAATAAGGCACATAAAAATTACTAAAACATATATTAAACATAATTAAGTTTCATGCTTAGCTGGCTAAAGCCTTTTTAAATCTACATATAATCGTCCTATACACCATTCTTCCTTATAAAATTAACAAATTCTACCTGAAGCTCTTATGGTTTCAAATCCCTGATATACTAGGGTCGTTCACACACAATGAGACCAATGATAGGCCCAATTTTGTTCTCCGAAATCTTCACACTCTCATATCTCATTCAAAAGTGAAAAACGTGGGCGCATATAAACAATCCATGCCGCGTCTATTACTGAAGGAAAGTCAAAAAAGACGACATTTGCGCTTAATTTAGGATTAATGATAAGGAATTAATTTTGCACTTGATAAACACAAAGCTTCCTCGAAAAGAGGTTAAGACAAAAATGCATTTTGAATTAAAAAGTTCATATTTTGGATAATCAAAAATTTGGCATTGGTATATCAATCTTTCCTTCTGGAATCATAACTACTTAAATACTGTATTTCACATCATTAGACCTACCCTAGCCTACCACATGGCTATTTCAGGAAGATTTAATACCGTTCCGCTGCAATTTTAAGTTCTCTAAATAGATTTAACCTTAAAAATGAAAATTTTAAAGGGGGGGGGGGGGGTGCGAAAGTGAAACTTTTTGAAACCAAAACTAAAACACGGTTGGTTTTTTATTAAATGAATAAGTTAGGGTACAATGTTTGGCACTTTCGATATAAGTAAATGATAATAACAAAGCCACAGAATACGATAATACCTTCAGAAAAATCGATGAAAATAGTTTTTATACTAAATTTTGGTTTTTTATATTTTTTCTAAAATGTCATGACAGAAGATGCAAAATGTCGTCTTAGTTTTTTGAAAGGATTAATCTTCTCTGAAATCTAAATTATCAAAATATTTTTTTTGGTAAATGATTTTACGATATATGTCAAACATTTTATCAGAAAGAAATATTTAAAATTGTGAAGTAGAAACCTGAATAATTTTTCTTGTGGAAATAGTTTTCTGCAAATGTTGATAAACATATGTCTGCTAGCATTAAGATGTTTGTACTGCCAATACACGTTGGGTTTTATTTAAAGAATTTCTTTAAAATGTTTTTTTTTTTACATTGTATACCAATAACGCAATATTTGCTATCAGAAAACCCCCGACTAAGACTCGCCTACGACCCGATCTTTTAGGATTGCTTTGTAATTTACATTTTTGAAAGTCTTTCAACAGTATACACAGCAAATTCTCTCTTTTTTAACTAACTTTCCGAATAATATACCTAAAGCATTTGAATTGACAAAGGCTATGCTAATATTTTTACCATTCAATTTAATATTCTAATAAATAGCGCAACCCTCCAAGTTTATGACTACTTTTCATGAACATATGATTTAAAGAATAAGCTCTGACGCAATGTCATATAAGGATATTATAATATTCATTAAAAAAATTGTTATTTTTGCATATATGTTACATTTTACAGTGTTTTGTGGCTCAAAAGAAAGACAATTAAAAATTATTTCATATTATATAGTTTAAATTACATAAGATAACATAGAAATAATAAAAAATTCCCTTTCTTTTTTTGTCGCAAAAGAGAATTCAACAAAGATTTTCATTAAAAAACACCTTAGTGTAAAAATTAAAAAGTTTAAACATGGTCACAAAAAGATTCAATTAGTTTATTAAATGTTTCATTTTCAGCAAATGACGATTAATCTCTATTACAAAGAATAAAGTGTAAAAAGATATTCTCGTTTCAATTTTAAGCAACTTAAAATGCATTTTAATACCTTTTAATGATTTATTTTTTAAAACATCATTTTATAAAATGTTATTGATTTTTGAAGTTATATATTAGAATGTTTTTAAATTTTGTTAACATTTTGTTTTAAATGTAGAAAATTGGTAATTCTAAACATTCAAAAAATGATTTTATTAAATTTTCATCACTTAAATTGCATGTTTGATGAAATTGTCAACTGATAATTCAAGAAAAATCGTTTAAGTTTTATTATATTTTACTTTGAAATGTTAAAAAAATATATTATTGTCAAAAATGTGGAAGTTATACCTACTTTCCTCAAAAAAAGACCTAAAACATGCAAATTAACACGTGTAATGAGATTTTTTTTCTTTCAGGTTTAATTTTAAGTAATTATTGATATTTTTTGTAAAAAGGATTTTATATAAAAAGTTTTAAAACTCGAGTTATGTAGTGGTTCTAAAAAAGGTTGCGAATTTATGCAATTTTCTTGCAAAAAAAATTTTCTAGGATTTTAAAAATAGCAAAGGGTGTTATTAGACGTACTTACAGATACAATAGCTAAGTCATTTTGGCCAAACACTAAAATAAAGTTTTGACATCTGAGGGTCCAACCGTGAAAAGTCAACAAAGGAACTCAACTAAAAAAAGAGTTACAGGTTTGAGATTTTGCATGGCAGTTTTCGGCGGTTGCGACGCCGTTTCTTCACAGTTCCATATTGTACCCCTATAAAGCAACTGCCATGCAAAATGTCAGACCTGTAACTCATTTTTTTAGTTGAGTTCCTTTGACTTTTAGTTTTGGTTTCAAAAAGTGTCACTTTCGCCCCTCCCCCCCCCTCCCTTTGTTTTGCCATTTAGATGAAGTACCTATAGGACTCGGCTTTTGTACCAAGTTTCAAGAATTTAGCTCAATATTAAGACCATTTTGCTCACTGTTTAAGTTTAGATGTCATTACGCCCCCCCCCCCCCTCCTTTAAAAAGAAGAAAAGCAATACCTTAGCATGACCCCAGTCTCTCATAGAATCAAGATTTCCCAGTTCAAAGAAATCCATCTGATTTAGGTGAATTTTTGCAACAGACCTAAAGAAAAATTATTTGAAAGAGCATGTTCATTATATTACTTTTCATGAGAAGCGAAATGAGCTATCACATGTACGAACTTTCATTTGGGAAACAAAATAGGTTGGTTCAAAAATATTTTTCTTTTTTAAGATCAATTGACAATTTACTAGCTAATTAATTAAGGGGGGGGGGGAAGTTCTGACACATTTGCGTAAACCTGGTGTATAGGCTTCATCTTTAGACTGAGAGGATAGGTTATTAGGGATAAAATCATTCTTATATGATGAATTTCCCCCAGATTTAAGATTTTTTGGATAGGCCTCCAGGTTCCAGAGCTCCAGGCCTCCAGGTGGTCTCTCTACAGGTAAAAATGAAATTTTTTTTTTTTTTTTTTAAGAGTTAGATGTCAGCTTATGAGACAAAATATGTATGTTTTTTCTTCAAATATGTGAATAACAATCAAAAAGAAGCATATTTTGTTTTATAAGTTAACCTAACTCTTCAAAAAAAAAAATCTTATTTTTAATTTTTACCTGTACAGAGACCACCTGGAGGCCTATCCAAAAAAGCTTAAATCTGGGGGAAATTTATCATATAAGAATGATTGTATCCCTAATAACCTATCCTTTCAGACCAAAGATAAAGCCTATACACCAGGTTTACGCAAATGTGTCAGAACTTCCCCCCCCCCCTTATGAAGAAAAAAAAGAAAACATATTTGTTACCTACCTAGTAACTTTTCTGGTAACAAAGGTTTCTCCTCTTCTAGGACTCTCATGATTGAAAAGAATGCCATTACAAGCGTACATATCGTAAGCTTCTCTATAATTCACAACTGACCTAAATAAAGTCAAAATTGTATTCCCATGATAACTTTTTTATAGTCATAGTCGAAACATAATATAAAATTGCCATCAATCAAAGGCAAAAATCATTCAAGATAAATTAAACCTATGATCAAAAATGTCCTTTTGTATCAGAAACATATGTTTAATCATAATTTTCTAATACGTTATCTTTAAAACGTCCTATGAAATAAAAGATTATATACAATTCATGAATATTTATTGAAACTGATAAAATTTGCTCGGAATACAATCTTTAAGGAATGTTAATTTTTAAACATTTATTTGCTAGGTATGTTTTGTATTACAAAATGTTTAGAAATTGTTTGGTTTTTTGGGGCCCATTTCTAAACTTTGTTTCTGAAAACATAAAGTAACTTACCAATATGCAAATAATTTAGCAACACCGTAGGGACTTCTAGGGTAGAAGGGGGTTGTTTCTTTCTGAGGTACTTCTTGAACTTTACCATACAATTCTGACGTTGATGCCTTAATAATAGTAAATTCATCTCAACTAATTCAGACCAACACTTTCCAAAACCTTCACCTTCAAACCTTCGTATAATCTATAATACAAAGTAGAATGATGTCTGTCCGTCCGTCTGTAGCTTAAGATCTCGGTAACCACTGAACCGATCAGATTCTACTCTTCAGGGTATATGCATATTGGTCCTGTGGTGGTTTTAAGCTATTTTCTTGGAGGTGGGACACCCCCAACACCCCAAAAAATAAAAAATCCCCCCTCCGATTTTTTTTCTTGTGGAGAAGTTAGATTTTTTCTTCTTATGGAGAAGTAGATTTTTTTTCTTATGGAGAAGTTAGTTCAGCACCAGTAGTACTAGGGGCGAAGCCGCTAGTAGATTAATAAAAGGGCATAAAGGAATGTCTTTGTTTATATGTTAGCAATAGTCTAAAAACCTATTAAGAAATTTATCTTGAACTTCACAGGAAAGCTTAATGTTGGAGAGTGGATAACTCTTAGAACATTTTCCGTTGGCGAAGATGTAGGTAAAAATTATCCCTACCAATCCTACATAAAAAAACCTTTATAACAAAAGGCTCTGAAACATCATACAATCAAACCTCATTTTTTCCTAAAACAGATTTAAATCCAGTGTATGGTAATCTGATGTATAAATATTACCTGATAAAATTTGACAGATTTTTCTAGACCACAAGTTCTGATTGCATCCAGAAGTCTCAAGGTTCCTACGCCATCAACTTCAGCTGTATACTCAGCCAAATCAAATGAAACCTAAACCAAAAGTTTATACTTTCTATATTCACTATTCACGAAAGAAAGGTGAGGAGTTGGAAAACTTTAAACAGAGAATTCAACTCTTTTCTTGCGCATAATGTAAACTAAGGACAATGAAAGAGAGTAAAAATATCTTATTAATATGATATGTTATTTTTTTTAATGTTACTTTCTTCTTATTGAAAGGTTAAAAATACTTTTACTTCGCTAAAACAAACTAAAATCTTACCTTGACATGACTTTGTGCGCCAAGATTATAAATTTCTGTTGGTTTTGTTGTATTGATAATTTTGACTAGACAATTTCCATCTATTAAGTCTCCATAGTGAAGCACCATCTTACCCTAAATAGGATACAACAATTTAAACAGTTATGTTAGTTTTGTAAATACTTTTTATGTTAATTTTTACCTATACATTAATATTAGTAGGAACATTATTTTGAAATCTCGTGGTATTGTAGGAAGTAGAAATCTAGGAGACTGCATTTTATTTGCTAGATTTAGCATGATTAGCAATTTACCACTTAACATTGTCATAGACACTTTGAATTCGTTTTTTTTCTTAATAATATTCCTGTGGATGAAAAGCCACCTCATGATTTAGGTTTTACAAACACATGAATAAAAGAATGCATGACAGAATTTTAGCTGTCAGTAGTAAATCATATATTTTACATATGTTAAAAAAGGCCTAATGAAATAAATCAATCTCTAGCAAGTCAGAATTTTACAAAGGCTGTCACCACTGCCCCTTGACGTCTTTTAGTTCTTGAATATTAATTTTTTGTTGCTCTCCCTTAAAGTGCCTACCGAGCACTGAAACACAGTCCTCTTACCCCTTATTTTTAAATTAAATTGAAAATAAAGAGGGGGGAGGGGTAATTTTCTATGACTATCTCCTTCAAGGCCTAGAATTAGAGTGCCCTAACCCAGGTGGGTTAACCCATATCTATGTAACCTACGCGGACATACGTATAAGCAATATCTTTACAAACAAACTAAAAACCTTAATTTATTTCAAAATGAGGGTGAAGATGGAGGGGGGTATCTAATGTTGATATTTAATGTATAATATGTTGCTTTGTCCTGTAAAACATTTGATTTTGAACCTTTGCATTATCACTGTTTGATGATGAAGCAAAATTAATACAAGAAAATATTGAAACAAGTTTTTACTTTTCTATTAAGTAGAACTTACTTGTCTATGAGAGTTTGGATCATCATAGAGATGTGCAATTCTTCCAGTATTAAAGGAGGAACTTCTACGGATTATTCCATGGACCTCGTATCCTTTCTCCAGTAGAAACTCTGCCAGGTATGATCCATCCTGCCCAGTTATACCAGTGATTAAAGCTACTCGTCTAGATTCTCCGTCAGAATGGGAATTCATTTTCTATCTCTGTAAATATTACATTAAGTAAACACATTTAAAAGGTGATACTTTCCAAAATGCTCCCACTTGGGGTCATATATATATTTTGGATTTGAAAAAAAAAAAATTATTTAGGATCGATGGGAGATGATAAGTTTACAAATAACTTGATAAGTCTCATATGCATGAAAATTGCTCCTCCGAATTCCCTTCCTTTACAATTAGCATAAAACCTTCCTAAAACACAATGCAAAGCTTTAGAATTGTGAGATTTTCTTTAAAATATTTATAACAACATATCTATATTCATTTATTTTATAATGAAGTGTAAAAGTAAACAAGTCTATTGCAAAACAAACATACACCTAGCTATACAAATAGTTACTGTCAAGTTAAAGACCACGTAAACACTAAGTGATAAGTGTTAAGAATTGGAAAAATAAAACTATATCGTGACAAGTGGCTTTATTTAACTTAATTAATACATGGTAATGATTAGCAATTAACACCTGCTCTATATTTTATTTCCAATAAATAACTAATTAAATATTCGAAATGTTGTAAAATATTATTAAAACGATTTCTACACAAAAAAAAGTGTTTATGCCCTATAAAATATAAAAATGTATTACTACAAAATTCTGCTAAGGTTAAAATTTCTGTAATTTTGTGTAAATGTATCATGCAGGCCAGAGACAATTTAAGAAAGAGGAACTAAGATCGATTAACACTCATATTTATACATTTTCAATCTGTCGATACTTCCTGGTTATACGGGAGGTGAATCCACACTCAGATACGAAACACTCATCAAAAGGTTCAAAATTGGCCTTGAAGTTGATATTTCAAGGATATGAAAACGCTTTTGCCTAGGCTATATTTTGATGTTATCATATAATAACTTGAAGCGATAACAAAAATGTTGTTGTTGGAATTGTCTGCTATTTCGTGAATAATGTATGTCCTATTTCAGGGATTATTTTATACTTGAGTAAAATGTCATTAAATACATAACAGTGATGATTTGGAATTGGTTATTTTCATTTTATTATTTTTTTATTAATATTCTATTTATCCCTGAAATGAAAGCTGATGGAATGATAGAGTTGCCGAATTATTATAATAGCAAAGACTATAAATTAACCTTATAAATAAAATTATTTTTTGTAAAATGCAAAGAAAATTATAATAAAAGTCATATTTATATTAAACTTTTCGCAATTTTGAAAATTGTTTGCCCATCTTTGAAAAGTTGACAACCATGATGTGCGAGAAATGCCGCGTAACAAGCTAACTGCCATCAATTTTGATCAACTCTTACTCAAGTCTAGATGGAGAAGTTGCCAATCCAATTGGCAATTTCAACCTTTATAAAATTTTAGAACTAACTTCGGCGTGTCAATGAATTTTCTATAAATTTTAATTGTTTTCTTTATTTTATTTTAAAATTTATATAATAGGAAAGAGTTTTAAAATTTTTTATTAAGTATTTCAACAACTCTATTACAATATAGAGAGAGCGCATGGTAATTTTCTTGTAGCTAGAGTACGTGAAAACCATAGAAAGTAAAAATGACATGCTAATATACAAAATATGATGTTGTTTCATATTAAACATGTTCGACGATCAATTTTAAATTGCTAGGTTTATAATTTACACGATGATAAATTTTAATACGTTAGTAAAATGCTTGGTATATAATATTTATTTATAAATATGACAATGCAATGATGTATGATTTTATGTAGATTTGCAGTCACTTAGTTATTCTTGTTAACTAAGAAACTTCGTGTCTAGTTTTTTGACTAATTGCTTCAAAATTTTACATATATTTGGTATATTTCAAAAAGAACTTTCGAATGATTAAAACTCTATAGTACACCGATTCTTTTTTTGATTTGCAATTAAATTTATTGAATTATCCCTTTTTATTTTCAGAAAATACATTCAGAATATGAAGAGAAATGGACAAACCGAGGAATCTGATTCAAAACCACCCCCAACCAAAAAGCCCAAAGTTGTCAAATCAAAAGATAAAGAAAATCATATCGATGGTTTAGATGATACAGACTCTTTGTGGAGAGTCGAGGAAGAGCTTCAGTATAATTTCTCAATTGGGTTGGACACGAGCAGAAATATATGTAGGCTATTGGACGAAGGGAAGACAATTCCTTTTATCGCAAGGTAAAATATATTATTCATAAAACTAGGGATGGCAATCCGTCAAATGTTTGGACCGGATTCGGATTGAATTCTTACAAGAATCCGCCAAAAAATATTCCCGCGGATTCCCGACTCATATTTTTGGCGGATTTCGGATTCTAGCAATATTTAAAAAATTTAAGTGCTATATATGTCCTTAAAATTAATGCTCTCTATAATTCACTTCCGAAAATCGAACCAGATTTTAAAAGATATTATATACAATGATGATAATCTTTGCCTTCAATAAGGCGGAGTTGAAAGAAAAAACTCAAGACGCTAATTTTAGCCTACCAATTAAGAATCCGAATCCGCTATGAAAAAACTGTTCCCGGATTCGGATTCCACAATTTGTCTAAAATTGGGCGGATTCAGATTGCCGACCCTACATAAAACTGTACCTTTTGAAATACATAATTTCTTTAAATGGAATCATCTGATTAAAACATAATATGAGATCATAATACTCTATGAGAATTTCATATTTGATAATTTTAGGTATCGTAGAGAACAGACTGAAGGAATGGAGCCGGACACTTTGAGACACTTCAAGGAATCATTCGAAAGCTACAAAACTGTCAAAGAAAAATGTATTAAAAATATATCTGCTGTAGTGAAGTTGGGCAAGCTAACACCTATCGTTAAACGTTCATTTTTTGCAGCAAAATCATTGGAAGAGTTGGAAGTTGCTTTTACACCATTTAAGACAAGTGCCAAAACAAGCCTTGCTGAAAGGGCTAGAACAGCTGGACTAGGAGAACATGCAGAAAATCTGTTGACCGGCAGAATAAGTAGCATTGATCCAAACAGTTTAATTAACTCAAAAATACCCGGTAGGGAAACTGTTGCAGATATCGAGAACGGATTGCAACATGTAATAGCGGATGCTATTGTTTATGATAAAGACTTTGTCATATTTTTACGAGATACTCAAAAGAAAGCTGGCCTTGTGATGGAAGTAAAGGAAAGTAAGACCAAAGAAAATAAAAAAGACGCATCTACCAAAGATACAAAGAAGAAAACTGGCAGCAATGAGACAGATTCAAGAAAGTTTGAGATATATCATGATTTCAGCAAACCAGTCAAATTCCTTCAGTCCCATCAGGTTATCTTTTTAATAACTCAACGAATATAAATGTATTCATTGATTTTTAGTCATACGTTTTTTTTTAATCTAAAAATACAATAAAAAATATTTTTTAGGTTCTTGCCATTAATCGCGGAGAGTCACTAAAGTTTCTGACAGTAAAAATAAATATCCCAGACTGGGTGCTTCAACAGATAGAAAAACAAGTAAAGTATCAGTGGCTCTGTAAAGGAAGTAACTCTAAATACCGTACGGAACTAATATCAGCTTCTGTCAAAGACGCATATAAACGTCTGATCACTCCAAAAATTATCCGAAATTGCCGTGCAGAACTGACAAAAATGGCAGAAAATGAGGCCATTGATAACTTTGCCAAAAACCTACAGAAACTGTTGCTCATGCCACCCTACCTTGGCAAGACAATATTGAGTATTGATCCTGGATTCTCACACGGATGTAAGATTGCAGTTATTTCCGCTAATGGGGATGTTTTGGACACAGCTATCATTAGGCCAAGATTTAACATCGAGGTAAGATACTACTCTTGGAGTGGTAATCATATAAACACTTAAAAATAATTTATAATTAAATGAAAAGGGAAAGTAGGTATATCAAATGAATGGATGTAATAGGGAGATTTTTAAAGATAGATTTTGATCCTTTGAAAGCAGAGGTCAAAATAATTTTGCATAAATACTGCAGATTTAAAGTAATTCCATCTAACTATTAACAATTTTTAGACGGGAGGAGATGAAAGAACTTTTGCGCAGCTGCAGTCTCTGGTTCTTCAGTACAATATTGATACCATTGCTATAGGCAATGGAACTGCCTGCAGAGAAACTGAGAATTTAGTTGATAAAGCTATACAAACAGGACTATTTAAGCATATGAAGGTAAACTGCAAAACAAAACATAAATTTTGTTGTACTGTACTGTAGTAAACTTATAAGATTCCATAAGTAATATGTTAAAAATGAACCAATTTGCTTTTAGGTACAATATGTTATTGTTGATGAACGAGGAGCAAGTATTTATAGCTGCACTGATATAGCAAAGAAAGAATTCCCGAAACTTGACACCAACCTTATCTCTGCCGTTTCCTTGGGACGTAGGCTCCAAGATCCTCTATCGGAGTATGTGAAAATAGAGCCACATCATCTTGGTTGTGGGATGTATCAGCATGATGTTAAACAAGCAAGACTGAAGACTGCACTCGATGAAACCGTTGTTGAATGTGTAAGTTTTGTAGGAGTTAACCTTAACTCTTGCTCGGATCTTTTACTTCAAAGAGTGGCTGGCTTAAATGCTGCTCGTGCTAAATCTATTATAGACTACCGTCGAGAAAAAGGAGATTTTCAATCCAGATCAGACCTGAAGAAAGTAAAGGGCATTGGGGAAAAAGTTTTTGAGCAGTGTGCTGGATTTGTCCGTGTTGTAAATAGCTCTGACAAAATAGGAAAACCAGACAAAAAGTACAACCCACTAGATGCTACTAATATTCACCCAGAGTCTTATGCCGCTGCAAATAAAGTAATTGAGAAGGCAAATCTTGACATCTCTAAGATCGGAACCACGGGGTTCAAACAAATGCTGCAGCAGTATGTCGTTAAAAGAGGAGTTGAAAATCTTGCCTCGGAATTGAAGATAGGAGTCCCAACTCTAAATCTAATAGTTGAAAGCCTTGAAAAGGGCCTGGGGTATGATATGCGAGAAAGCATGGATGGTCCAATCTTTAAATCTGGAATGACCAGGCTGGAAGATATTAAAGTTGGTGATACCCTAACTGGCAGGGTTAATAACGTGACACCTTTTGGTGCTTTTGTTGATATTGGCCTTGGCAAGAATGGTCTGTTGCATAACAGTAAAATGCGTGGGGCTAAGGTCGAATTGGGAAACAGGGTTAAGGTCAAACTTATCAATAAGGATCTCAATATGGGTAAGATAGGCCTCGAGTTGATTCAACTTCTGTGATGATTTTTTTACAAAGCATTTATTACTGCATTTTAATTTTGTTTGTCAAATGTACCCAATTAAATTCATTTGAAACATATCAATGTTAACTCAAGTATACATTCAGTTTTGATTTGACAAACAAATAATTCATTTTTACATTTCTTTTTGTAACTAATTATCTTTTCAAATGTGATAAAAGAAACCAAAAAGTAAGTATAATTTCAGATAAGATGGCTTGGACAGCTAGTGAAGATGAGCCACCTTTCATGCATGACCACCCTGTCCTTGGTCCCTTTGTTAGACTTGGTTATGGAGTCATTGTGAAGCCAACCATGTGGTTGCGCAAGAAGGTGGAGGCTATTCGTGGTGAACCACCTGCATATTATCATAGGTAAATTCAGTATTTTGATTTTCTGCACTGTGCATCTTTTCTTTTTACTCGCGCAGCAGCAACAAATAAGTTGTATGTGCGCTATGAAAGCTGCCCTGCCATAATTAAAGGACGGACATTTAAGAAGTTCTCTCTTTTGAAGTTTAAGAATAATTTCGAAACCATCATTGTTTCACGTAAACTTCACAATTTAAACTTATAAACTATATTTAGGCGCTATGAGCGTGTGCCTACCATCGACGAGTGTCCTACCCGAGACGTTGTCTGCAGATTCGAAGCTACTCAACAATTTCTCAGAGATAAAGAGGTTAGTTAACTTAAGAACAATCGTTATCGCTTCCAAAATAAAATCATAAAATAAAGGTAATAATTTGTCCGATTATTGTTCATTTTGGTTCAGTGGGTAACAAAATAGTTTTTAAGGAAATGTGTGAGGGGGTATTTCTTGGCCCTAACACTTCAAGATACGGGTTTCGCAAAGTGTTAGCTGTTTCAAAGGAACCTATCCGGCCATTTCGAACTCGTTTATAGGGATTAGATAATACTATAGGTGTACAAGGAATTATTTCGCATGAGCTCCAGGTACTAAGTGGCTGCTATTCAGCCAATTAATTCCATTTGAAATTTTTATTTAGAATTTTTTGTCAGAATCACATTCCCTTTTCCCTGTATGTACTGAAATCAGAGGGATAATTTTACATCATATATCATATCGGCCTTTCTAATAGGCGTTTGTTGATTATCACCTAATCCTGGCCTGCTTATGACAGGCAGGCTATTATACATGAAGAATTTTATTATTGTTTCATTCAAATTAATCAAATTTAATTACTACAAATACTAGGTGGAGTCCCAAATTATTATGCTGTTACGTAGCCGTGTGGAAGATTGCATCTTCTACGAGAAAGGAACTGGCTCAAGGGCATGGCAGCCACATAGATTCGGAGCCACTGTAGACCTTAAAGAAGGCTCAGATCATAAGTGTAAACCTATTTTGGATACTTTTGAAAAGTGAGTATTTTTTCATCAATTTTAATGAATTATCCGGCTGTTTATCCACTTAAAGCAAACTTCCAAGTGTTTGACCGATTGTCCTTAATTATCCTGTTAACATCCCTTTTGCTGTTATTGTGAGTTTTATGCGAATTTGAAGCAGGGATGGCATTATGAGGCGTTTTTCACTAAAATCCAGGGGTGTATGTTTTGCACAAGATTTATTTTTTCCCCTGCTTCAAAATATTTCACCCCCCCCCCCCCTAGTTTTCCCCTATGGAGGGGGGGGGGGGGGGAATGGAACTATATTTACTCTTAATTTTATTCATTTATTCCCCCTCCCACATATTTTTCTTGTTTTTCCCCCCCCAAGGAGGGGGGGAAATTAAAAAAATGTGTTTAGGGCTATTTATTTCTTCATTTTTTTCCCCTACATATCCCCCCCCCTGTAGCAGAAGATTCAATGCAAAATATACAGTACACCCCTGCTAAAATCGGATTTAAAGCCAAAATTACATATTTTGACGGATTATGAAAATTGACTGATTCGGATTGCCATCCCTGAATAATGAAGGTGCTCTGCCCCTTCTTCTCCACCTAAATACCTTTCTTGGTAGTTCGTTATTTTTAATAGGTTCATGGCTATGGTTCTATTTATTTTACAGCTATTGGTTTGTAAAGTAAGTACACAAAGAAACAGTTTGTTCTAAATTGTAATAATAAATATTTTTAGAGCCCTGGAGAATTTCTTTGTGAAGTATGGTGAATGTGGAAAAATGCCAGTTGCTGAAACTGTGTATATGAAACAAAAACATAGGTTCGTAATTTTTTTTACAAATTAAATATATCGAAAACTTTTTTCCTTCAAACGAAGCCTTTACATAATTAGGGTCCGCCATAGTTCTGTCTGTGTTTTAATTTAGGAATTTTTATATTTTTCCTATAGATTTTAAACTATATGTATATGATTCCTAAAACAGTGAGGTATTCTTTAACTCTGTAATAATGACCTAGAATCCATTGTTTGAACCAACTTAGCTGTAGACTTGTTAAGTATAGCCTTTAATAAACGCCTTATTATACATGTACCTAGTTAATTTAAAAACTAAATATTTTCCTCCAACCTGGTCATTAGTACAAGAACAAGGTGGAGAATACTTATAATTTTCATGGAACTAACCCTTTAATATTCGTTTCACCAGAATGATGTGGGAGAGACGTCATGGACCTATTGGAACTGGTATGAAAGAAGATAAACCAACCACAGAAGCTTCAGAATAATTAAGCTATTACAATTATTAAAACTACCCAATGTAGTCAGTAAAATTTTAATTATGATTATTACTTATCACTTAGTAAAGGTCGGGATATAGTTAAATAAATGTTATATATGGAAAGAAAAAAAAATAATGAAAAATTGACCCTTTAAACTGTATGTTGCGTGTATGGTTTTCAGATTTGAATTAAAAGCTTTGGTCTCTAAAGTAAAAATGTCTGGCGAAGAAAAGGATGAAAGTGGCAACAACTTTATACCCTGCATGGCTTGGGTGCGCAGGGGTGTAGCCAAACCAGAGCCTGATAAGGTTCAGCTCACCAGAGAGGAGTTAACTGCGCTCCTTAAACAGACAAAGGTATACATAACATGATTTTCGTTGCACGCGACATATGGTCAGTCATTTTATTTACCAAAGGTAGTTTACATTTTCGATAGGTGAAAAGTTTGTGGCATAATATTCCTCACATTTTAGTATAGAACAATTTGAAGGCTACATATTATTTTGGGAATACTAGTTTAAACTGGTAACAAGGTATATTTATAGACATAGAAAGCTACAATAAATTTAAACATTAAAAAACTGCAATGTCTTATTAATATATAAATTATTTGCTTTGTATTAGGCTAAAAATCGGGGAAATGATTAAAGTAGCGATCTAGTAATCAAAATATAAATGACTTACCAGTCCAAATTGAAATATCTTAATCTTAGTCGCCTTTTAATGGTATTTGTTACCTTACAAATTTACCAAAATATGATATTGATATATATTTCAATTGTTCTTTATATTTTATTTTTCTAGTCAGCCTTTTTTTGGGGCATTTTCATTAGGTCAGTTTTTATACAATATCATACTTGAATTTTCAAGATTTCTTCAATACCTAACTACCCGGTGCTTTCACATAAAGTATCCTTTTGAGAACTTATCCCCCCCCCCTTTTTTGGAATTGAATTGATTCTTTTTTTGTAAATTACTTTAGGTTAGGAAAAATTAGATACAGAATAGCCCTGTAGGGTTAAGGCAACCCGCAGTGTTATGGCTCCCCACAGGGGTTAGGTAAAGAAGATCAACCCACTCCTTTTTCCTCCTTATTTTCAATTTATCTCAAAAAAAAAAAGAGGGGTGGGGGTATCAGGGCTCTACAGGGACTTTGTGTAAATACACCAAATACACCTCCCATTGTTAATTATCATTGACGGAATTTTACTGAATCTGACCACAGAAATTTTTAAAAGCGGGACTTTTCTATAATTAGGGTCGGTCTGTCCGTCCGCAACGGATAGCTTTTACTTTAATTCGATTTCAAAATTTGCAAGGTGATTCCTGTAGTAGTTAGGTACGACTTAGAAAGCGTAGCAACTCTATAATCGTTACCAGAATGTTCGTACGTCCATTTTAAGCATGTTCAGATTTTATCATTTTTAACAACAAATTGATCTGATTCTTTAATACTGATTCCTATGACAACAAAGTTATTCTCGATGCCATCTCTAAAATCAAGTCTAAAAGCAGTGTTTCAAAAAAAATTCTGATTATTTAGTTCTGACACTCTACAAGCGTTGATGTTCGTTTTTCCTACCGCTTAAGAGCTTCGCTGTTATGGATGTTGTCATCCTTGTTCTGTTTAGGAAAGATTGATTGAAGAGGCGGAGGAGGAGGATGATGAGGAGAATGGAGAAGCAGCTATGGCTGATACAGAATCTGAAAATACTGGCCCTGGCCCTTCAAAGTCTGAAAAAAAAGAAATAGGTTTTCAATAGTTTCAATCAAAATTATATATTTAGATAATTTAATATCAAAGATTTACATGATTGAGTATTAATTTGCTGTTGAGTTGGTACGTTTTTGTAGGATGAACCAATATTATTTTAAAATCCTAATTGAAATATCAATGTTAACATTTTTACAGAGGCAAAAAAGACTAAATATCTTAATATAGTTATGTAAGATGATATCCAAAGACAGCGTTTCGGAGCCGTATTGATTTTGGTGCGGCTCCGGCTCCGGATCCGACCTAAAATCAAGAAAAACTCTACATATTTTTTTCCCCATAAAAAAAAATATTTTTTATTTTTGACTTTTGAAGGTTTTAAAAGTTCAATTTTTGATAAAAATGGACTTGAAAAACTTTAAAAGGGCATTTGCTCATGACAAAACAGAGTTACTAAATTATAATTTGTAAAAAAAATCTCTTTATTTGTCTAGTCCGGAGCCGGAGCTGGTTTTAACGAAAATTACGAGTCCGGCTCCAGCAAAATATGACGGCTCCGGCTCCGAAACACTGTCCAAAGAGATTATAGGAAGACGTAATGGTGCATGGTTCCTTTCTTAATAAAGTTATGATATGAAACATATGACATTTTATGAAACAATTGAACTGAACATTGGCATTATAGACGAATACAATATGGATAATTACGACGACGACAAAGACGGCGATATAGAAGATGTTAATAAATTGATAAATTTTGGTGATCTGGCCGTGTATGCTGATCCCAGAGATGATCCTCTACTTGATGCTGATTTACCTGACGAGGAGGAGGATGATGTTGAGGACTTTTTAATCAGGTCATTTTCTCGTAGATTTGTACTGAAACATGACAATTTGAATCGTCTCCTTTGTACCTACTCAGGTTGGCAATCCGCCCAATTTTTGGGTCGGATTCGGATTCTTACAAAAAAAAAGCCGATCAATCCGTAGATTACGGATTCTTTTTTTTATGGATTGCAAATTTTCGGCTTGTGAATTGTGGATTCTAGTAATATTTTAAAAGGTCTTTTTTTTTAGCCCCTACAGCGGTAATTTTTCAATCCTAACGTAACCTAACTTAACTTAACCTAACCTATAATAAGCTTTAAAAGCTAGTATGAAAAAAAAAACACTTTGGAATCCACCCACTTGTAGTTGAGAAACAATAAAATGTTTTTTTTTTTTCCACATTTTCAATAAAAAAAAATTTAAGTGCTACAAAAGTCATAACTTTACAATCCAAATCCGTGATTTCATTTGCGGATTCGTATTCTCGGTCCAAAATTTGGGCGGATTTCGGATTCGGATTGCCAACCCCTAGTACATACTGCATATTTTTTGACAATTCTTATAAAGCACAATACATGGTGAACTTAGTTTCTGAATAGTGATGGCAATCCGTCAAATTTTTGGACCGGATTCGGATTCCTACAAGAATCCGTCAAAAAAAATGGATTCTGGATTCTTACTTTTGGTGGATTCCGGATTCTAGCAATTTTTTAAAAGGCTTTTTTAAAAATTAAGTGCTACATATGTCCTAAAAATTAATGTTCTTGGTGTTCTCTATAATTCACTTCCGATAATCGAACAAGATTTTAAAAGATTTTATATGTAATGATGATAATCTTTGCCTTAAAAAAGCGGGAGTTAAACGAAAAAACTTAAGACGCTAATTTTAGCCTACCAATTAAGAATCCGAATCCACTACTTAAAAACGGATTCCGGATTCGGATTCCAAAATTTACCAAAAAATTTCCGGATTCGGATACGGATAGCCAACCCTATTTCTGTAATCAAATAATATTAACTAACAAAAAACTTTTCTATTTTAGAGGCACAGATAACCTTATAGTTGTGGGTCATGTGCAAGGAGATTTATCTACTCTGGAAGTTTATGTTTATAATGATGTAGAGGATGCATTCTATGTTCATCATGACCTCGTTCTACCTTCTTTCCCTCTGGCTTTAGGTAAATTAATGATGCTTCATGTATTACGTTATTTTCTTTGCTATATTAGATGATAATAGCAAATAACTAGATTTTAGTCTTTAATTGTCTGTTATATTAAATACAATCTTATTTAGAATGGTTGTCCTTTAACCCCGAGACTGACAAGAAGGGAAATCTGATAGCTGTGGGCACTATGTTGTCACAAATCCAGGTTTGGGACCTGGACATTGTCGACTGTCTGGAGCCGGCATACACTCTTGGAGTTAAGCCTAGCAAAAAGAAAGGAATCAAACGCATTGGACACAAGGAAAACTTTCACCAATTTAAATTTTTATTTCGACCGTTTTTTTAGTTCAATGTTTAATCATCATTGTCCTATCCCTTCTTGGCATCTAATGGGGTATATGAACAGCAAAAAAAAGGACGTTTAGCTTGATCTCCAATTAAAAGGGGGCCAATGTACTTGGTTGTTCCTAACTTTGTAAATAACTAAATTTTAACTGTCAAAAAATCTCGATAATGAAAGTAAAACTTGAAACAGGACGCAGTATTATCCCTGTCCTGGAACAGATTAGCAGATCATGTGCTAGCAAGTGGATCTGTGGACCAAACTGTAATGATTTGGGATCTCAACCAAAAAAATGTTGCATCAACCTTAAAGTAATTTTTATAGTGAGCGCGGATGAGACACTCCGTTCCCAAACCAAAAAATTAAAGAAATTCTACCAAAAATAGGGTTATAGCACTGCAAGGGGACTATGCACGAACGAGAGCAAGTGATTCTAAGCACTTTCCAGCAGTGATTCTAAATATTTATTTTGTGAATATACTAGTTATTAGGGATGGGAATCCGTCGAATTTTTGGGCCGGATTCGGATTCCGGATTCTGAAGGAATCCGTCAAAAAAAGTGACGGATTCTTGCGGATTCCGGATTCTTATTTTTGGCGGATTCCGGATTCGGATTCCGGATTCTAGCAGTATTTTAAAAGGCCGTCCGTCACAGAGGGATAGCTTTTTTCATTAATTTAACACTATGTTACTTGGTTGAAGCCTTGATTTGTTTAAAGTGTTAAAGTGTTAAACATTTACATCACATTAGTAATTATTAAAATTTGTTATGTACAAAAAAATTTAAGAGGGAGTTGTAAGAAAAAACTCAAGACGGTAATTTTAGCCTACCAATTTAGAATCCGGAATCCGCTATAAAAAACGGATTCCGGATTCGGATTCCAAAATAGGCCGAAAATTGGGCGGATTCCGGATTCGGATTCCGGATCCGGATTCCCATCACTACTAGTTATGTTTGATATAGTTGTATACTAACTAAAAAAAGTAAGTTTTGCTATGGTTTTCTATGAATAAAACATTAAAATGTTAGTTATTTTTTTGATAAAACAACATCAAATGTTTTGTTAAGTTCAAAGGTTCAAATGAAATAACACGCCAAAACATTATCAAATGCTGTAAATTACGAAAGTACACTAATAAAACTGATTACAAGTTACCACCATCCCTTTTGATAAACTAACATTCTTCACTGAATAAGTTTAGGTACTTTTGTGTCAGCAGTTTAAACTCAACAAAACATTTTAAAGTTATTTCATTTAAAACCATGGTGAAACTTATTTTTTAAAATTGATATAACAATATTAAACATAACCCTAGTATATTAACCAAAACACATTAAGAATCACTGCTGGAAGGTGCTTAGAATCACTTGCTCTTATTCGTGCATATTCTTCTTTAGCATGGCAGTTGCCTTTTAATGGCGCCTTATTTAGGTGGCAGCGTCGGTTTAGTCGCCGTTACTTCACAGTTCCATATTTAAATCAAATGCCATGTCAAATTTTTAGTTTGTATCTTTTTATTAATTGAGTTCTTTTGTGTTTCATCCGCCTCTACCCATTCATATAAAACATTTTGTTCATCGGTATAAAAAATGAAATTGTACTTGCATCAAGATTAACTGAATTTAAATATATAACATCAATAATGCTTTAGGTATCACGAAGAAAAAGTGCAAGCCTTGGCTTGGCATCCATTTGATCAACAAACATTGGCTACAGGTAAACGAATATTTGGATACCTTTTTCTTTCCACTAATCTTGCGTAATTTTCATAATCAAATGCTATTTTTAAAGTTTTAAAGTTTTCCCCGATTTATCACATTTTTATTTAACTTGTATTATTTTGTCTCTCATTAATGTTACCCGTCATCACGATGTTGATGTAATCTATTATCAAATGCCAATGAATTATTTCCTTCCACTAATTATATAACAGTGATTATGTTTTTGAGGTTGTTGTGATAAGTTTGTTCGTGTAGCCGACTGTAGAACCAACAATACTTACAAGAAATGGAAAGTAGGAGGTACACTTTATTTTCTTTACAACCTTCGTAAATATGTACCCTGACTGACGAATTTACTTACAAAAAAATGTTAGTTTCTCTGGATAACTTAATAATAAATACAGGAACACTGTTTTCTTGTATTCATTCGAATCCGGTGGATAAGAACCGGTTCTCATCCATACGAAAAAACTATGTTTAGCACCGTATTATATCCAGCTTTCTACGAATATAATAATTTACAATCATAAGATTAAAACCAGTATTTTTTAGCCCGTGCCTTCGGCACCTCGGGGCTAAAAAAATTGTTTTAGTCTTATCTTATGATTCTATATCCGCGGAAAGCTGTTTATAATACGATGCGAGAAATAACTATTATTATTTCTAGGAGAAGTAGAAAAGTTGTTATGGAACCACTGTAACCATTACCAATGTAATATTATTTCTAGGAGAAGTAGAAAAGTTGTTATGGAACCACTGTAACCATTACCAATGTAATATTATTTCTAGGAGAAGTAGAAAAGTTGTTATGGAACCACTGTAACCATTACCAATGTAATATTATTTCTAGAAAAAGTAGAAAAGTTGTTATGGAACCACTGTAACCATTACCAATGTATTATTATTTCTAGAAGAAATAGAGAAGTTGTAATGGAACCACTGTAACCATTACTATTGTAATATTATTTCTAGGAGAAGTAGAGAAGTTGTTATGGAACCACTGTAACCATTACCAATGTAATATTATTTCTAGGAGAAGTAGAAAAGTTGTTATGGAACCACTGTAACCATTACCAATGTAATATTATTTCTAGGAGAAGTAGAAAAGTTGTTATGGAACCACTGTAACCATTACCAATGTAATATTATTTCTAGGAGAAGTAGAGAAGTTGTTATGGAACCACTGCACTGTAACCATTACTATTGTAATATTATTTCTAGGAGAAGTAGAAAAGTTGTTATGGAACCACTGTAACCATTACCAATGTAATATTATTTCTAGGAGAAGTAGAAAAGTTGTTATGGAACCACTGTAACCATTACCAATGTAATATTATTTCTAGGAGAAGTAGAGAAGTTGTTATGGAACCACTGTAACCATTACTATTGTAATATTATTTCTAGAAGAAGTAGAGAAGTTGTTATGGAACCACTGTAACCCTTACCAATGTAATATTATTTCTAGGAGAAGTAGAAAAGTTATTATGGAATCACTATCAATGTATTGTCTCAACAGATGCTGGCACAGTTCATGCTATTGATGTCAGGTTAGTTAAGTTGTAATTTGCAAAGGGGTAGTTTCACGAAATGCATTTGAACTTAATTTAGTGAACCGCATATTTTTTCCTGGTGAATTGGTTAAACTATATTATATGGCATATATTTGAAAAAAATTCAATTTTCTACCACCAGGGTTTCGGATCCGCATTGATTTTATGCGGATCCGGATCTGGATCCTCAAAATTTGGTCAGTGCGGATCCGGATCCTACTGGATCCGGATCCGGATCTTTGACAATAAAAATAAAATCACCAAATTTTTCAAAAAAATTTTATTCTTTAATTCGAAGTCAAAAATACTTTTAATTTTCAAGTCTGAACCTAAACCTTAAAGATTGGCTCTCATCAAGAGAATGTCTGAGATTTTATATAAATTTAGGTAGATTTTTCCATTTTTTCCGCATTTTTTGGAGTCTAAGGATCCGGATCCGCATTTTTTTTGCGGTTCCGGATCCTTGGACTCAAAAATATGCGGATCCTTGCGGATCCGGATCCGAAACCCTATCTACCACGTAGTATTTAAAATGTCAAGACTTTAAAATCGTCTTTTTAAATTGCATATATCACAAAAAGACGATTTTCAAGACTTAATATTTTAAAAACTTCGTGGTAGAAAATTGGAATTCTTTCAAATATAGGTATGCCATATAAGTATAGTTTAATCCATTAACTAGCAAAAAATATGCGGTTCTCTAAATTCAGTTCAAATGCATTTCGTGAAACTACCCCTTTAAGCATCGAAGAAGAAAACCAAATCTAATTGCAATGAAATACATGAGATATATAAAGTTAACAATGTTTTTGCTTTTCCTCAGGGGCTACCCACCTAGTACCTAATATAATCTAACCCAACCTGACATGAAGTAATAAACAAACAACGACATACTTCTCTTCCCCCACCCTTTAATATCAATTTATTTCAAAATAGGTGGAAGGGGGGTGGGGCTGGGCTCGACTAGTCACTTTAGAGGCTGTAAACCTAATCATTTTTTTTTATAAATTTAGAAAAGATACTCTAGCTTGGACCTTGAAAGCCCATAGCGAGGAGGTGACAGGGTTGTGCCTGTCCTCTCAGTGTCCAGGATGTCTTGTCACTTCATCTTCAGTAAGTTATTTTATTCTGTTGCAAATCTGTTTTGTTGTTACGTCATGTTGTTACACAGTGGTCCTCAAGGCAAAAGAAGTTTGACAAAACCTACCATAAAAACGGACTATATGGCCATCAAATATACACATTGGAGGGCCAGGAACTGATTTTCTTAAAATCATAGCTGTTCCTTCTTGGGGTTTATTCCATTTTAAAGTTAACAGACCAAATTCCCTAAAAAATTAAGGTTGTTTGACACAATTTTGTTGCTTTGGATTCAAACCCTTATAACTTTGGCTGTATGAAAGACTCATGAAAGCTAAACCTTCCATTGGAAAGCCTATTGAATGACAATTTCAGACATAGCTTTAAATTTTTTGTAGCTTTCTTACTTTTTGCTCTACAAGGAAAATTGTAACCAAAGGGAGAAAATTTATTGATAAATCTATTCTCAGAAAGACTTTCACTAGGGTATTTTGATGTAAATTTTTCAGGATTTTTCTTATGTTCAGTGATTCTTTTGATGACAAATGCAAAAAATACACTTTCATACATTTAATTTGGTATATTTGCATTTTTTTTACCTTGTGCCAAAAATTTTTTATAAAAATTATAAGTTGGTGTATATTTTTTTGTCCAAAATTGTACATAAATTTCAGGAATAAATATTAAGAACCATGAATTGCTACATTTTACATGTGTAGTTTTAAATTTCCTATATTTATGGTTGTGTAGGAGCCTCAAAAATGCTAAACCTACCATTGTAAAGCATGTTGAACACTCTATCCAAATAAATCTACGACTTTAAAAAAAAAATTGACTTAAAAGGCTTGCACAGGATTTATGTTAGGTGTAATAAATTTCACCAAAAATGTTTTCTTTCCTACAAAATTTGGAGTAGAAGGGAGGTTACAAAGCAGTAATAGTTATCACATGTCCTGTTTCAACACCAATCTATGGAGGGGGTGTGCCCCCCCCCCAAAAAAAAAAATGGTGCAGGGCTTAGGTGCCCCCCCTTTCCCCCCCTAGAAAGGGAGGGGGGTAACATTTTGATAGTTGAAAATAATGCAAAATTTAAAAAAATATTTTTTTCAAAACTCAACAAGATATAACATACCCCCACCCTCTGGCCCCCCTCCCCTACCCCATATCTATGGGGAATAATTCACAGTTGGGGGAGAGTGGGGGGTGTAAAAAGTGCATGAAAAGTGCTGAAATTTATTTTATTTTCCTAAAATATATTTACCCCAGGGGTAACACTTTTATGGGGTGGGGGGGTATTATCTGCTATATATCCTTTAAAAAAAAATTAGGGGGGGGGGGGTGATTTCAACCCCTCCCCCCACCTCCTTAGACATCTCTGGGAATTTTTTTCATCTTTTTTAACTCTTCTCCTTCTAAATTCTGGTAACTTCCCCCAGTTCAGGGGGTTTGGGTGGGGCTAACAATCCTTCCATAGAAAAAAACCTGCTTACGTTCAATCTGCACAAAGTAAAGGCCAATTTAACTTTGAGCTCGGGAACGAAGTAGAGGTTGGAAACAACAATATGATGTTTGGCTGGGAAACCGCTAAAGGACTAGTCAGGCAGATGATTCTGAATTCCTGCAGACCAGCAAAAATTTGCACCTGGAATGTTTGGACAATGTTTCAGTCAGGCCAGAAAGAAAACATTTGCTGAGAAATGCTTAAAGCCAGGGTTGTTATCCTGGCTATCACTGAATCAAGGTGGACAAATAATGGAGAGTTTAAACATCATTCTGGCTTGAAAATACTTTACTCAGGCCATATGAATGAGAATCTAGGACATAAGCAAGGGGTGGCTCTTATGCTGACCAAGCAAGCAGAGCAGGCCATGATCAGTTGCCAACCCCATGGTCCAAGAATCATGGAGGCTTACTTCAAATCCTAAGATATAAACATCAATCTGAGAATTATAGTAGCATATGCTCTTACAGAACAAGCAGATACAGAGGTCAAAAACGAATTTTATGACCAGCTTGACTCTGTATTTAAGAATGGTCATAAAGAAAAGGACCTGACCATGCTCCTAGGAGATTTCAATGCTCAAGAGGGGAGTAATAATGAGAATTTAGAAGAAGTCATGGGCAAATATGGCCTAGGCTTAAGTAATGGCAAGGAAAATGACAATGGTGATAGACTTGTAGGTTTTTGTACTGAAAACAAACTTGTCATTGGTGGAACCATCTTTAAACACAAGAAGATTCATACTGCCACCTGGAGATCACCAGATCAAAGAACCTTTAAACAGATAGACCACATCTGTATATCTAGATGTATAAAAGGTTCTCTCCTTGATGTCAGGGTTGAAAGAGGACCTGATGTTCATTCAGACTATTATCTTCTATCTTCTAAAGTTCTGATCTCTTCTGATAACATACCAGCTGAGGTCATAAAAGCAGACCTAGATACATCAGCTGAGGCATTCCTACCTTTGATCACAAAGATATGGAATGATGAGTTATGTCCAGAGGACTGGAAGAATGGACATATCTCATTACTAGCCAAAAAAGGACACTTGACCCAATATGGAAACTACAGAGGGATAATGCTTCTTTCAGTACCTAGCCGTATCCTTACTGAGCTCTTTGTAAACTTCATTGACTACAAAAAAGCATTTGATTCTTTAAACAGAAGATCTCTCTGGAAAATCTGCCGACACTATGGCATTCCAGAAAAGGTAATCAATATCATTAAAGCTATCTTTCATAAAGGAGGTGGAAATGTAATGTATAAAGGTAAATTATCAACCTTTTTTGAGATTGTAACAGGCGTCAGACAAGGATGCCTTCTTTCTCCCTTCCTTTTCCTCCTTGCCATTGACTGGATCATGAAGAACTGTGAAAGTTTTGGACTTTGCTGATGATATTGCTTTGTTAACAAGCAATAGAAGTCAAATGCAAAGAAGGACTAACATGATAGCTGAAACTTCCAAGAAAATTGGACTAGAAATTAATGTTCCTAAAACCAAAATACTCAAACTAAATGCAAATTCCCAAGAACCAATTACTATTGGAGACCAAATTCTTGAGGATGTAGATTGTTTTGAGTATCTTGGAAGTAAAATTGATGAAGCTGGAGGCACTTTAACAGATCTGTTAAAGCTAGAATTAACAAATCTAGGACAGCCTTTGCCAGCCTGAACAAAATTTGGAATTCCAACAACATCTCCATAAAGACCAAGTTAAGATGTTCTCTCTGTTTTGCTGTATGGGGCTGAAACTTGGTTCCTAAAAACAGCAGTGGTCTCCAAGCTACAGACATATATCAATAAATGTCTCATGAGAATCCACTAGATCTTTTGGCCAAATAAGATCACAAATGCTGAGCTTCTAGAGCGCAGTGACATGTCAGACATTAAACTGACAATAAAACAGAGGAAATGGTGATGGTTGGGGCACACACTAAGGAAAGGGCATGATGATATATCCAGGCCTTGACTTGGAACCCCCAAATAGGAAAGAGGAAACCAGGTAGACCAATAACAACCTGGAGGAGGGAACACTTAAAGGGAGTGTAAAGGAAAAAATTTCTCATCATATTATCAAATCTTAACATTTTCTAAGCACCTTTCAATAAACTGATCAACTAAAAACGTCGTAATAACAAAAATATCAAGGATTTAAGCCTTGATTTTTTGGTATTTTGGGAGGGAAAACTGGAAAAACAGGGAAAATCTGAACTTTTTTCTTTATTAAAATGTTTGTAGGGATATTTAACTTGTCACATATAGTTTAAACTATTTACTTACTGTTAAGCATTTATTTTAAGACATAAAATTGTTAATTCATGCTGTAATAACATAGAAATTAAGTAATAAAGATTTATTTTAAGTTTGTATTATTGACAAAAAAATACCTTACAGTTTACAGAGGGTTGAATCTCAGAGATTATTTGAAGTGATAATATCCTTTTTTATTGTGTTGGACTATAAACAACCCACTTTGGAGAATTAGTTTACACTTTTATCAGACTGTTTATAAAGAAATATTGCATCTTTATTATTTACAAATTTTGTAAATAAAGGTGGGCGAGAGATGGGCCATCTAAAGTTAATTGGATACTAAAAAAACCAGTTTCTAGCTTTGTTATTGTATTTGGTTTTCAATAAAAAATATTGCTTATTTTATCAATTTCTAAGTGACTATACAATGGTTTAAAGCAAGGATTATGGTAAAAGTTAGCTTAACCGGAAAAATCAAGAACTATGTGAAAAAGTTTAATTTTAGCTATAATGGGAGAAAAAAAGAATTTAATGCACATTTTATATAATACGTAAAATTTCTTCCTTTCCCTGTACCTTATAATAATCGTCGGAAAAAGCCGTTTTTTAAGCAAACAAAAGCGCGTTTTGCTCTATCTGTGAGATATTATGAATGAGATAATGTTAAGATTTGATATTAAAGGAAGCCTGCAAGAAATACCACGCTTTAACTGCTGAAAAACTGCCACAAATACACCCAATTCCCCAAATTTGAAGCCTTTAGCTTCAATAACAAAAAAGTTCTAGGCATTTTAAAATGACATTTTATGTACAATGAAAATTTTGAAAGAATTACAGTGCTAATGTTAGAAATTTTGAAATTAAACTACGTGGCCTAGAAACAAAATTATAAGCTTATTTTTGTGATAAATTTAGGCAACCAGTAACTAATTATATTTTTACAATAAAAATACCTATTTTTATAGTCAAAATCATTTTAAAAAATTAAGTTTAACTTGCGTTGTACCAAGTGTACTGTAGCCAATCAGAAGGCTGAATCAGCTAAGCAACCAATCACAGCTGAGATTGTATTAGTTTCCCCATTTGTTTCCGCTATGAGTTTTGTTTAAAAATGCAATTTAAATCAAATTTTTTTCATGGATTTTGACTATGAAATGTGTTGTTTTAATTGTAAAAATGTAATCAGTTACCGGCAATCTAAGTTTCTGACAAAGATAAAGTCATAATTTTGTGTCTAGGCGACGTAATTTAATATTGTTTCTTCTTTTATAAGCATTGGAAATCTTTAAAAAATTTGATTGCACATAAAATGCTATTTTGAAATGCCTAAAACTTTTTTGTTATTAAAGCTGAAGGCTGTAAATTTGGGGTATTGGGTCTACTTGTGGCAGTCTTTCAGCAGTTAAAGCGTGGTATTTCTTGCAGGCGTCCTTTATGATGAGAAAAATTTACGTTTACAGTCCCTTTAAGTGAACTGAAAGATTTAAAAATTCCATATTTCAGCATTGCCTCAAAATGTGCCCAAACAAAGGAAGATTGGAGAACCATTGTGCATGGCCTATGTTCTGCCGAGAACTAAAAGGCAATGATGATGACTCTTCATGCACTTTTTACACCCCCCCCTCTCCCCCAACTGTGAATTATTCCCCATAGATGTGGGATAGGGGAGGGGGGCCAGGGGGGGGGGTATGTTATATATAAAAATATTTTTTTAAATTTTGCATTATTTTCAACTATCAAAATGTTACCCCCCTCCCTTTTTAGGGGGGGAAAGGGGGGGGGGCACCTAAGCCCTGCACCATTTTTTTTAGGGGGGGAGGGGCACACCCCCTCCATAGATTGGTGTTGAAACAGGACATGTGATCACTATTACTGCTTTGTAACCTCCCTTCTACTCCAAATTTTGTAGGAAAGAAAACATTTTTGGTGAAATTTATTACACCTAACATAAATCCTGTGCAAGCCTTTTAAGTCAATTTTTTTTTTAAAGTCATAGATTTATTTTGATAGAGTGTTCAACAAGCTTTACAATGGTAGGTTTAGCATTTTTGAGGCTCCTACACAACCATAAATATAGGAAATTTAAAACTACACATGTAAAATGTAGCAATTCATGGTTCTTAATATTTATTCCTGAAATTTATGTACAATTTTGGACAAAAAAATATACACCAACTTATAATTTTTATAAAAAATTTTTGGCACAAGGTAGAAAAAATGCAAATATACCAAATTAAATGTATGAAAGTGTATTTTTTGCATTTTTCATCAAAAGAATCACTGAACATAAGAAAAATCCTGAAAAATTTACATCAAAATACCCTGGTGAAAGCCTTTCTGAGAATAGATTTATCAATAAATTTTCTCCCTTTGGTTACAATTTTCCTTGTAGAGCAAAAAGTAAGAAAGCTACAAAAATTTTAAAGCTATGTCTGAAATTGTCATTCAATAGGCTTTCCAATGGTAGGTTTAGCTTTCATGAGTCTTTCATACAGCCAAAGTTATAAAGGTTTGAATCCAAAGCAACAAAATCGTGACAAACAACCTTAATTTTTTAGGGAATTTGGTCTGTTAACTTTAAAATGGAATAAACCCCAAGAAGGAACAGCTATGATTTTAAGAAAATCAGTTCCTGGCCCTCCAATGTGTATATTTGATGGCCATATAGTCCGTTTTTATGGTAGGTTTTGTCAAACTTCTTTTGCCTTGAGGACCACTGTGGTTATTTGGTTTTAGTGGCTTTAATAATCTCAACAACAGTCTTACTTTTCGTTATACTTGAATACTTGAAGAAATGTTCGTCAGACAACCAACTTTTGATTGCACTTTTTTTCTGCAAGGTAATAAGTCCTTTATGTACAAACTAGCGGCTGCGTCCCTAGTATCTAGGAATATTTGAAGGGATATGAAAGGGCAAAAAAATAGCTTAAAACCATGCAAAAACTCTTTTATAAATATGAAACAGCATTAAACCATCCCGGGACCTATAAAAAGCTTCATTCTAAAGGAGAACCATATTGGTTCAGTGGTTGGCGAGATCCTTCGCTACAGACAAAAAAAGTTTACTACTTTATATAGAATAGGATGTATCTCTCTTACATTAATGAAACCAATAATTAAAGGGGGGAGGCGAAAGTGACACTTTTTGAAACCAAAACTAAAAGTAAACAAAGGAACTCAACTAAAAAAAGAGTTACAGGTCTGAGATTTTGCATGGCAGTTGCTTTATAGGGGTAAAATATGGAACTGCGAAGAAACGGCGGCGCAACCGCCAAAAACCGCCGTTTCCCGCCGAATTTTTTTTTGCCTTTTCTCGGTTGTTTTCGGCAGTTGCGACGCCGTTTCTTTACAGTTCCATATTGTACCCCTAAAAAGCAACTGCCATGCAAAATGTCAGACCTGTAACTCTTTTTTTAGTTGAGTTCCTTTAACTTTTAGTTTTGGTTTCAAAAAATGTCACTTTCGCCCCCTCCCTTTTTTAATAATATTTTGTTATTCCAGCTGTTTTGGTGGTTTGTTATAAGTATTAACGACCATTTTACTACCCATAACATTTTGTTTTTTTTATTTGCTCTGTATAAGAATTTTTTAGGTATTTTCAGTTTCGTGACATCGCCTCTTAAGCGGCGTTTCGTCGTATTTTTACAGAAGCTGTTCTCCTTTCTAGCTCCTGCGGAGGGCGCTAACCCTGCAATCATTAACATTTTACCTGACCTAACCTAAAGTTAACTATCAAAATCTACTGTGAAAATGCAACGAAACGCCCCTTAATAGGCGATGTCACGAAACCTGAAATACCAGATTTTTTGTTGTTTTAAATAATATTTTTTTTCAGGATAAGTCTGTAAAGGTTTGGGATATTTTGAGTGACAAACCTGATTGCTTGCTGGAACAGGATTTAAAGCTGGGATTTTTACAGGTTTGTTTTTATAGTTGAAGCAGGGATATCAACTATTTTACGTCCCCAGTAGTTTAACAGAATGGTTATTAGCATTTCTTCTTCTCTATAACCGTCTGATTGACACACACAGTGAATTATAGAGACGATTCTTTTAGTAAGAAGATATCACACGACGCAGCCAAAATAGCACCATTGCAATGTGTAAGAATAGTTATTTCTTTCATCGTATTATAAACGGCTTTCCGCGGATATAGAATGTACAATTATAAGATTAAAACCAGTTTTTTAGCCCCGAGATGCCGAAGGCACGGGCTAAAAACACTGGTTTTAATCTTATGATTGTACATTTTTATATTCGTAGAAAACTGGATATAATACGATGCTAGACATGGTTTTTTCGTATGGATGAGAACCGGTTCCTATCCACCGGATTCGAATGAATACGAGAAAAGTACTTATGTATCCTCCCCAAGCAACCGATCTCTGGAGGTTTTGTACCAGTTAATTTCTACTTTGCCGGAAAGCTTCCCATTAGATTATAGGCCATTTTTCTATCTATTTTTTTGGAAAGTAATTTAAGGTCGTTATCAATTCAGCTTATTGGTGGCCCACGCCGCGCGGCAGCCAAGCCCTGTTGTTCGGATTACCTTTAAAAGTTTTTTTTTCTTAAGTATGTGTCTTTTTAGTGTCTGTCCGGTTGTCCTGATGCTCCATTTGTAGTTGGGGTTGGTGGAGATAATCGTGATGATAACTTCAAAGTTTTTGATATCAGAGAATATGACAAGGTAAATAAGCAACATATAATAATCTAATCTCATTTTGCAGTAGGTAGCTATTTTAATTTACTATCGATGGCGATTAGCCTGTTTACTTTACATGTTACTAGCGGCTACGCCCTTAGAGGCCTCTAGGGGCACTTGAGGAGGTGATAACCCAATTTATCATTTTATATTTTAAAAGAAGAAGTAAAAAAAAAATTTGGAGGGGTAATTTTTTTCTTGGGAGGGTGGTAGTACCCTCCCCCAAAATAGTTATAAATCTTCCCGGGACCTATGAGAAGCTACCCTGTTCAGGAGAACCAGATCGGTTCAGCGATTAGCGAGATCCTTGGGTACAAACACACAGACAAACATCCTGTTGCTTTAATATAAGGATATTACGTTTGAATTTATACATAATGATTTGAGAAAAAATTTCAACAACAATAAAACTTCCTATATTTGCCCTTAACTCTTATGGCATTTTTGTTGTTGAAGGGACATCTTAAAAGAAATTATATATATGTTATAAAAGGGGGGTGGGGGGGTTTAATGCAACCATCTCGTAATCAATGTATAAATGGCACTTAAAATTCGAATTTTGATCTGAAATTGTGCATGAGTAATCCTTGGTAGGTCTATTTTCCCTAAATTAAAAAAAAAAGTTGAAAAAGTAACGGCTAACGGCTCAGCCGTTTAGCCGTTTTTTTTGGCTATTTTTAGGGCAAATCTTCATAAATTACGTAGAAATCAACTTTTTGAAACATATTTTTGCTTTAAATCATGTGAAATGATACAAAAAAACATTTTTTAGATTTCTAGTACCAGCAATTTCCGGCTAGAACCTTTTAAAAACGTTTTGGATCGGAAAAGAGCATTATGTGGAGAGAGGTTTCGTGATGGATTTCGCTTGAAAATACCCAACAAATGTCTAAACGGATGAGCCGCCAGCCGTTAGCCGCTACTTTTTCAACTTTTTGTTCGATTTAGGGAAAATAGACCTACCAAGGATTACTCATGCAAAATTTCAGATCCAAATTCGAATTCTATTTGCCATTTATACATTGATTACGAGATGGTTGCATTAACCCCCCCCCCCCCCCCCCTTACATATCAATTTCCAAAAAAAATAGGCTTATTTCCTATTTTGATAATTCGTTATTAATGGCTTATTCACTTGACCTTCATATTTTTCTCTATTGACAGGTCCGTAGAAGGTTAGGAAATCGAAAATTGGAGAATCCTCTCAACTGTTCTGAATTCGAATATAAAACAGCAAACGAAGCAGAACCTCAAGAGGTATATATTAAGATATTATTATTGGGATAAAAATATTAATATAAACATCTAATTAGTCACACTTAGATTTTTTATTTGATTATATTCTGTTAATAACGTGACAAAAAAATCTTTTGAAAATGCAGCTGATTCATACAAGATCACTACTTAAAACTATTATTGAAAAGGGGGGAGGCGGGTGTGCCACTTTTTGAAACCAAAAGTAAAACGCGCATGATCTTAGCCCATAAAAGAGTTACAGCTCTAAAATTCAGCACAGCAGTTGCTTTTGTGGAGAACAGTATGGAACTGTGAGAAAACGGCGGCGGAACCTCCGCTCCCGCCGAAATTTTTTTTTGCTTATTCTCGTCATAATAGACAATTTTCAAACATATGAGATAAACTTTTTTTTCATAAAAATTTCCCTTATATTTTACTTGACACTTGTAATATTTTACAATTGCTTTTTTTTATATTGACATTTTTGAAAATGTCACGTGAAAATGTAAGGGAATTTTTTATGAGAAAAAAGTTTATCTCAGATGATCTAGAACTGTCTAATTTGGCGAAAAAAAGGCAAAAAAATTCCGGCGGTTTTCGGCGGGAGTGGCTGTTTAGCCGCCGCTTCTTTACAGTTCCATATTGTTCTCATCAAAAGCAACTGCTGTAAGAATTTTAGAGCTGTAACTGTTTTATGGGCTAAGATCATGCATGTCTTACTTTTGGTTTAAACAAGGATGACAACATCCATAAAAGCGAAGCTCTGAAACGGTAGGATAAACGGACATTAACACTTGTATAATGTCAGAACTGAATAATCAGAATGCGAATGTATAAGAGTCAAAGCAAAATTGTAAGTAAATTTGTTGAAAAACTGCTTGATACAGGATAATGATTATGGACATACTTACATTTTAGGACTTGATTATAGAGTTGCTTCGCTTATAATATTGTACTTTGTTGTCCCAGGAATCAGTATACCAAAAATCAGACCAATCGGATAATTAGGTCACATACAAATTTGTTGTTAAAAATGTAAAAAAATCAACATGTTTCAAATGGACGTACGGACATTCTGGTAATGATTATAGAGTTGCTACGCTTTCTAACTCGTACATAACTATTACAGGAATCACCATGCAAAATTTGAAATCGATAGGACAATTCTAACATGCCTAAATTAACGAAAAAAGCTATTTAAAAAAGTAAAAAAATTAACATGTTTAAAATGAACGTACGGACATTTTGGTAATGATTATAGAGTTGCTACGCTTTCTAAATCGTACCTAACTACTAAAGGAATCACCATGCAAAATTTGAAATCGATAGGACAATTCTAACATGTCTAAATTAACGAAAAAAGCTATCCGTGACGGACGGACGTACGGACCGACCCTAATTATAGAAAAGCTTCGCTTTTAAAAAGTGGCACATCCGCCTCCCCCCTTAAGTCACACTCAATTATTTGTAACACAATTTAACAAGATATATTGAAATATTAATATAGTAGCGGCTACGCTCCTAGAGGCTTGAGTAGGGGGGGGGGGGGTCATTCTAGTGGCGATTTCTCTTCAAAGGAGGGGGATACCATCTTCCAAAATATTAATAAACCTTTCCAGTACTTGAGAGAAGCTACATTGCGAGGGAAAACCATATCGGTTCAGCGTTTAGCGATATCCTTTGGTGAACACAGATTGACATCCTGTTGCTTTAATTCAGGATAAGATAATAATTTATTTATGTTTTAGAGCATGGATGCAGAATCTACTTCAGATGGACTGAGCAGCATGTCCTTGCAACAACAACCACCACTACACAACATTGTGGTTCTCAAAGATCAAGATCCTCTCAGTTTAGGCGCAGGGTCAAAGTTCAATAAGAACAGGTTCAATGATAAGAACAAGAAACCCAAGAACAAAAAGCGTTAACTGTTTATTTTTTTTTCGCCTGCATTTTTTTACCAAAAATTTAATTATTTTCAGATATTATGTAATATTTAATTAGTAACAATGTCAGGATCTGAAAGAATAGTTGAGCAGAGTGTGCTACGGCCAAGTGTATTGAACGGTGGCTTGACATCGCAAAGTCTTGACTTTGGCTTTACACCGATTGCGACTGTGCCTCCGCCTAACCAGTTTATTCCTCAAGCAGTTAGACCTGTACCAACTAATTCAGGTAGAAATACAGCTTATCAAATTTTCAGACAAAATTTCGGTAGTAAATACTATAATTTTGATTTTGAATAGAAAGAGCCATTGTCTAGAAATGTTCTGATGCGCATCAATAAGAGAAAATGATATGTCTTAGCTCACAAACTGGCACAAATCATTACACTTTATACACACTAAAAGTAAACCAAATCATTTGAATCGCAATCAAATTGTATTTTCAGCCTTTTCAATCCTCTGCTACTTCATATCATTGAAATCATATCTGTCGATTGTATGTGTTAGGCTGTCTCCATGATAAATTACTTTTACAAAGCATGTCAAAAATCAATACTTACCTAAACCTTTCTTACAGGGAATATAAATTCATCAGTGACAACAACGACAGGTGGCAGTAATGGTCTTGTCCTAAGCACTGGACCTCTGGGTGGGAGTGCTGTCAATGGTCATCCTGTTACCTGTAATCCTCCGAGAAAAGCTGGATTACAACCTTCAGTTCCCTCCTCTACTGCTGGCGGCCTTAATGGATTTGGTGTTAGCGCTAGCCGGCCTTACAAACGAAAACCATTGATAAATAATTCCCAACAACAATACAGTTCTCAGTTATCTCCGTCTACATTAGAGGATGGGTAAGTTGTTATTTTTTTACTTCTTAATTTTGCAAAAAAAAAAGTAATAATAGATAATTTCATACGGAATCAAGGGTATACATTAAACCTTATAATAAAGTTTAATCAGGATGTTTGTTTGTTTGTTTGTTTGTCTGTACCGAAGGATCTCGCTAACCGCTGAACCGATCGGGTTCTCCTTAACAGGGTAGCTTCTCACATGTCCCGGGAAGGCTTATAACTATTTTTGTGGAGGATACCACCACCCTCCCAAGATAAATGACAAAACATTTAAAAAACATTCTCGCTTTTGCGTAGTGACTGAACATAGACAAATTTTTTCTCAAATTACATATTTGAAATAAAAAAAAAACATTTACGATACCACTAGAGGCCTCTAGGGGCATAAACGCTAGTACTATAAAAAGCAATGAGCTTTCAAAAGAAATTCCCGAAAACTTGGTATATCCTTATACTAAAGTAACTGGATGTTTGTCTGTTTGTTTGTCTGTCTGTTTGTACCGAAGGATCTCGCTAACCGCTTAACCGATCGGGTTCTCCTTGACAGGGTAGCTTCCCATAGGTCCCGGGAAGGTTTATAACTATTTTCTTGGGGGGTGGGACACCCCCAACCCCAAAAAATTAAAAATACCCCCCCCAAAAAAAAAAAATTACACCCCCTAAAATATTTTTTTAAATTTTTCTTTTAAAATCTAAAATAAAAAATTGGGTTATCAAATTCGACTCCCCCATCCTCAAGTGCCCCTAGAGGCCTCTAGTTCAACAATAAAATATTGACATCACTGTTTGCAGGTGCCTCGAGTGCTTACACCCCTTTTACTAGGCTTTTGGGGGTCAATAAGTTTACATCTTGTTAATATGGAAAATTTGAAATGTTTTGTTTATTTAGATCCAGCCTTGAACCTCAAAGAAAACTGCATTTGTCAGAAGACTTTGTTGCCCAGACCATGTCTGAACTCTATATCTCTCCGCCAACCTGTAAAGTTGCTAAAAGGTTAATTTTTACTTAAATTATCATTAGAAAACAATAAATGTTAATAATCATAAGTAGCAAAGCATTTAAGAAGGGTGTCTTCTTTTAAAAGGGGGGAGGCGGATGTGCCACTTTTTGAAACCAAAACTAAAAGACAACAAAGGAACTCGACAAAAAAAGAGTTACAGGTCTGAGATTTTGCATGGCAGTTGCTTTATAGGGGTACAATATGGAACTGTGAAGAAACGGCGGCGCAACCGCCGAAAACCGCCGTTTCCCGCCGAATTTTTTTGCAATTTCTCGGCGGTTTTCGTTTGCCGTTTCTTCACTGTTCCATATTGTAACCCTATAAAGCAACTGCCATGCAAAATCTCAGACCTGTAACTCTTATTTTCGTTGAGTTCCCTTGACTTTTAGTTTTAGTTTCAAAAAGTGGCACATCCGCCTCCCCCCTTTTATAGAGAAGAAGCTCAACAGTGAGAAGAATATTTACATAAGAATTCAACTATTTTCTTAAATAACTATAAAGAAATCACATTTCCTGAAAGTAAATCACAAAAATTCAAACGTCAGACTAATAGAAGCCGAGTGAACTTTCCCTCTAGATAATAAATTTTACCGATAGCATTAACGGCGGAACGACGGACAGAAAACTGGACACTAGTTAGAAAGAATAATATTCTTTATAACAACAAAAGAAAACAGTCGTCTATCTATTTGGCAAACTAGAAATACTTATGATGAGGGACGAGTTATTACAACTTGGATTTCATTTTGAAAGCAACAAAAAAAATATAAAGATAGGTAATAACCCAAGTTGATCAATATTTTCTTTCAGAGACTTGAACCGTGATGTTGCAGAGGCTATAAATTTAGAAGCCCTTGAAGAACTTGAGTGCAAGTTTTCAAATCAAGCCATAAAGTAAGTACTAGGTTTTTCACTATTTTTTCTCTCCTCTATTTTCATATTATATAATCATCACACTGAAGTAAAAAAAAAAGATTTGGAGATGCTTAAAACACTGCTGTATCAAATAATAAAAATATTCTTATGAATTTAGGAATTTATGATTAACATAATTTCATAATATTATAATTTAAGTGATGATGTGATTCTTCCGCAGCGAATTCGCCGCAGCAGAAAGTTGCCATGTAGGCAGCGTCAACCGCAGCTTAGGTTAACACTACATGAGGTAAGTTATTAATAAAGCTTCTCTTTCAAAAATTAAAAGCTACCCATATGATTACACAAATTTTATTTTAAACAAATAGTTTATCATTTTATGAACAATACAATAGTTTTATAAATCTAAATTGAAATCATGCTATTGCTGTATATAGTTGCATCGCCCATAGCCATCAGGGCAGGGTGGAGGAGGTAAGAAGCAAAAACAGATTTTGTGCAGGTTTCAGGACAAACCCAAATATACATTTCTGCTTAGGATTTGAAGAAAGTGAAGTCAGCTAGTGGGTTACCAGAAACTTTGTTGTCTAGATATAGACCAAGTGCTAGAGCAGGTAGTAAATCAATAAAAAAAATATATTTTTAATAGCGCAGCTACTGTATTGAAAAGAATACGTTTTTTTGTGAACATTGATATAATCCTAACTTGGTTTGATAATTGGACCACAGAAACCTTCCCCTACCCCATTATCTTAAATTTAAACGTATTTAAGAACTAGTCTGTCATAACCCTAACTTACCCATTTTAAGCTGAAAATATATTTTCCGCCCCTGATCCCATTCCAGTTGAAGTAAATTGCTAAATCCCTTGGCGTGAATGACCTTTTACTCTTCTTGCGCAATTCTCCGGTAGACTTATTTTGATCTAATTTAAGAAAAAAACATTATAGGCTAAGATTTTATTTGAAAATGTACGGATAGAATAAAAAATGTAATTTCTTGACGAAAGCGTCCATTTGGAATCATACTTTTTGTATAGCCTATAAACTTAGCAGGTAACAGTACAGCCCTGGTTCTCTGGAAGCCGCCTGGAGGTTTCCTTCCAGATCTCATAAATAACGCACTGCGAGGAGGTGCAGCTAGGGGTGGCCGGTCAAGATGTTATAGTGAGGTCACTAGCACACCCTATTCAAGGTAATTTTTTCCTTTTTAACATCAAATAAATTCTATACCTATTAAATATATATCTTATAAGGGGGGGGGGGGGCAGCGGTTCTGACACTTGCGTAAACAGTAATAATAGGCTTTGTCTTTGGAGTGAGAGGATAGATTATTTCACAAAAAAGTTTCCTTTTGGGTTGTAGTTTTTCTATTAAAAAAAATTGGATTAGGCCTCCAGGTTCAGATGCTCTAGGCCTCCAGGTTGTCTCTGGACAGGTAAAAATGAAAAAAAAGATTTTTTTTTCAAGAGTGAAAGTTCAACTTAATAAACAAAATACCTACCTATGCATCTTTTATCTTCAAATACGTAAATAAAATTCAAAAAGATGCATATTTTGTTTTATAAGTTGAACTCTCACTCTTCAAAAAAATCTTTTCTTTTAATTTTTACCTGTCCAGTCCAGAGACAACCTGGAGGCCAAATCCAAATTTTTTTTTTAAATAGGAAAACTACATCCCAAAAGGAACTTTTTTTTTGTGAAATAATCTATCCTCTCACTCCAAAGAAAAAGCCTATAATCACTGTTTACGCAAAAGTGTCAGAACCGCTGCCCCCCTTATAAATCTTTCAGTTTGGTTTTAGTTAATTTAATGATATTTATTTAGTCACGAAAATCTTGTAACTGGTGAAATGGAAGATATGTTACTTGGTCGCTCATCATCTGGAGGGAGAACCTACAGTCCTCTGTCAGCCTCTGGAGGCAGGACACACAGTCCACTCTCCTCCGCGGAAGCACCTGAGTTATCAACCTCACCTCAATCTGAGGTAATATTTGTGTTGCCTTCCTACTTCATATCTAACATTCGTCAGACTGTTTATCAAAGATTTATATGAAATTAGATTTGGAACTTAACTGGTTAGTTTTTGATACGGTGTGTGTGGCAGGGGGGGAGTAGAGTGGCTATAACATCAGGGGTGTATATTCTACATGGGATCCCCGGCTCAGGGGGGGGGGGTGGAATAAAAAATAAGTGGTTGGAGGGGGGGTGTACTACAACCCACTAGTTAGAGATGTAGCAGTGCGGCAGGTGTCCCAGAATGAACAACTGCCATTAAAACAATCAATGAAGCTTTCAATACTCGTTTATTCAGGTAGAATACAGCGGTTTTAAACAACCTAAAATAAAATCACAGAATTAGGTTGTTATAAATGAACTACAAATAAAACAATAAAGTATAATACAGAGTTAAAATACTAAAATTTGCATTGCTTTCTTAGTTTCTTTTTAAAGTCTTTTATTTTGATTTCGGGCTTTTCAGAATAGTGCATTTCATTAAAATAATCCAATGGTTCATTAGTCAAAGAATGTAAAACTTACTTCTCGAATCCAGCTCTTTCCACTTAATAATTTCCAGAACTACAGGCTTATCAGATAATCTCATCAACATAACCAACAGCAAATATCCACAGCAGTAATCAATACAGAACAATTCCACGGCAGTCAAGGACTTAATACTTCAGACCACAAGCCAGATTTGAGGATAACTCCATATGAATCGGTGTTACAGTGGCAGAATTTCAGTCTAAAAACATCAATCATATATTTTATGTTAGAAGGAGCACCATTTATAGAATAATCAAGAGTAACTCTGTGTTTTTTAAGCTTTGACTTTGAGGCTTTCTAATTAATTTGAAGGAATTAATATAAAGGTGAGTATTCTGTACCTTAATTTTAGCGAAGGATCTCCTTTTTCGCTATTGGTTCCAAGTTCTTTGTTCCACTTGGTGAATCCTGTAACGAAAAACCATAATTAGGTGATATTTGGATAGGCAGCAATCTACACTATAACTTTGATTCCAAATTTCATTAGGTAGTTATTCAATCAACAACATTTTACCTATGGTTCTCTGTGCTCAAGCTTTCCCTCTGATCCGTCACGAGGGGCACCAACAAGCTTCTCCACTGAAGATAAAGAGGGCAGATCCACTCTCAACAGGCTCAGCTAATTCCAGGCCTTAATAATATCAAATTAAGCCCAAACTTTTAATGGACTACAATGCTTTTTAAAGTTAACTTGGAGGCCGTTACGGTACTCATTTATTGGTTCTTTACAATTAAATAGGAACAGTGAATTCAATGGAATTATATCTTCAACTTTGGTTTAAATGAAATCTTTGCATATACGGCTTCGCTGGGTGAATGAATTGACTATTTTTAATATTTGTTTTACCTTGTATCTCAGCAGAGACAAATTAATATTACATTTTGAGAACTTTTTCACTCGTTAGCACTTTCTGAAATGGATTAGCCCATATTATTTGATGTAGATATAGGTTTCTTTATCACTTTTTACATATATATATATTACAATTTTAACGATAGTTAATTTAACCAATTTTTACTTAAAAGAGACAAAATAAGTTGTTAAAAACTAATAAACTTGGAAGTAAAAAGCTCAAATTAATTTTATAAATGCTTTGAATTGATTTAAATGTATATTTTGTACCAAAAAATAACAATTTTCTTTAAACTTTTAGATAGACTATTTTTCCTTGCTTATATTAAGATGGCTGACGTTAGACTGATACAACGAATATAGAGATTTGAACGCTTGCGCGTCATAGATTAATCACATACATAGATTGGATAATATTTCATATTATTTTTTACAAAATTAAATATTCTTTGCTAAAAATGAATTTGAAAATAAAAATGGCTTTTGCATTAAACAATTACAATTTAATATAAATTTAAGTTTTGTAAGTAATTAGCATTATTTCCGATACATATTTTTTGCTCTATGGTGAAGAAATAGGTTGCGTGAATTTACTTTAACATATTTTAGATTACTAAACTTTGGCCTTGTTAGGGAAGCCTTCTCTCAGTCTTCGTGGGGTGATTTGACTGGATTCCTTCTAAATATAAAACACTCCCCCAAGCAAAAAATCCACGAAAATCATCCCAGGTGTCTTCAGTTCCGGCCCTTACGGAGCTCACAGAACCAGTTTGAACTTTGAACTTTGAACTTTGAACTTTGACAATATTTTTAACTTTGAACTTTGACAAAATAAAATTTGAACTTTTACTTTGAACTTTGACAGAAATAAATCTTTGAACTTTTACTTTGAACTATAGTTTTTTGAACTTTTACTTTGAACTGTAGTTTTAACTTTGAACTTTTAACTTTGACAGAAAATAAAATTTTTGAACTTTTACTTTGAACTATAGTTTTAACTTTGAACTTTGAACTTTGACAGAAAATAAAATTTGAACTTTTACTTTGAGCTATAGTTTTAATTGAACATTACATAATTTTAAAATCAGGTAAAACTTTGTACTTTACTAAAACTTTGATAAAATTTGGCATTGTTTAATTAATAACACAGAGCAATTGTCTTATGTTTTACTTTGGTCACGGAGCACTTGTCGCGTGATTTTACAATTTAATAGATTGATAAATTGATAGATTGAGAGTTTGAAAATTTGAAAACATGATAAATTGAAAGATTGAGAGAAAGGATAGAACTATGTGCTGTACTTACGGACCCATTGGAGATGGACTGCCTCAACATCTGCCTCCGCCAGCTGTCCTCCAAGCTCTAACTCGTGCTCCTGGTGCACCACCGCCAGGCCTCTCACCGCTCGCTTGGTTGTCCTCATATCCTTCTCCCCGTGGTTTCTATACTCTATCGTCACCTCTCGTACGTGCCCATCCCTAGATACGTGCACTTCTCTGGCTCTGCCAATCCTCCATATACACGTACCTAGGGGGCTACTGCCATCTCTACGGAACAGGACTATGTCTCCTACCCCAACCTCTCCAATATTTTTACTCCACTTCTTGGGCTTTGGTACATACTCACCAACTTTCAACTCTTTCCACGCTTCCCACCAGGATCTCTCCACATCCTCCATGGCTTCCAACATCTTGCCAGGCCTTTCCACCGTTAACTGGCCCCCAGGTGCTCTGTTATTATTCCTGCCCAACAATAACCTGGATGGAGTTATCAAATCCAGTTGATCAATGTTCTGATACCTCGATCCTAAACACAAAGGCATCGAGTTCAAATCGTTACAACAGAACGACAACGCTGTCTCAAACTCCAACGGCGTGAACTTCAGCCCCTTGAACGCCACATTGAGAATCTCCTTGATGGACCGTATCGACCTCTCTACCACTCCTTGGTAATTCGAACTCTTAACGGGAGCAAGCTCAACCGTTAATTTGGCGCCCTTCTCCTGGTTCAACAGGTTCTGCACACTGGCTACACATATGTCAGCTGTCTCGAAAGCTCTCACTAGCTGGGTGCCATTATCTATCTTGACTAGACATGGGATGCCATACCGATTAATGTGGCGGGTAAGGGTTAACAAAAAACTTTCTGTGTCATACCCAGTCATACTATACGCCGCCACAGCCAGCGTCGCCGGACACTTGTACACCGCCGCCCACAATTTCATCGGAAATCTATGTGTGCCATAACTGCATCTTCCTTCTACAGGCCCAAACAAGTCAATCATACAAGTTGTGTATGCCGGCGCTATCTTCAACCGGCACGGGTCTACAGCACCAAACTCTCTCTCTATCTCCTTGGCCTTGTATCGCCGACAAAAGAAACAGTTCTTTTTTACCTCAATCGCCAAAGAGTTGCCCTCTAAGATAAAGGCGTGTTCTCTGCTCCTTCTCAATGTTGCAATGGATCCTCCATGGTGCGTCACATTCTCATGGCAGTGACGCATGATACTGTACGCCACCGGACTGTACCTGTCCAGCACAGGCTTGGCAAAGGCCAACTTCTCTAGATCCAGCATATTTTCCGCCAATGCATCGTTGCCTCCCGGTAAGATCCTCCCATGGTGGTACATAATGCCATCCTTAACTGTGCCAATGCTTTTTAACTTGTCTCGACTGTTGAATTTAGTTACCTCTGCCGTAGTCTTGCTAAAAACATATTTTTCCGCTCTCTTCAAAACATGCTCATCAACATCCACCAACACAGTGCCAGACACAACACTAAACTTGTTGCTGCTCCTCCGCCGCCAAATATCAACAATCTTTAAACATACAGCAATCAGCCGGACATACCTATCCCACGGGACCTTACTCGGGTTAACCAAGTAATGTGAAAACTCGTACCTCTCAACCATCCTCGCCGAAAAATTAGCCAGCACCAGCCCACGGCTTTCTTTGTTCCTCATCTCCTTCAGCGCCGCAACTTTCGTGTCCTGGTCAAGGGTAATCTCATCAATACTTCTCGTTGGCCACTCTGACTCTGGCCTGCTCATCCAAGCCTTTCCATCCTGCCACTCCGATCCAGGCCCAATCTCTGGGGATCCATCAGGTCTAGTTAATATATCAGCTATGTTCTGTGCTGACTCAACGTGGCGCCAACTCGTCACGTCACAGAATCGCCTTACCTCAATCGCCAGGTTGCGGATGCCAGTCTGCAGTGGTCGTGTATCACAGTGGATCCAGTATAGCGCAACCATTGAATCTGTAACATAGGTGATCTTCTTGACATAATTCTCAAAATTAAGTTTAACTAGGTGGGCCAATACACATCCCATGGCACATGCTGTCATCTCAGCTTTGGGGATGGTTAGTTTGGTGGTCAGCTTTGACTTGGACGCCACCATTCTGGTTACAAACCCGCCTGACAACAACTTCATTCTTGCGTGGACGACGCTACCAGCTAGCACCTGACTTGCATCTGTAGACACAATCAATTCAACCCCATGCTCTACATCCACAGGGTTACAGAATACACTACGTGTGAATCGTATGTTTCTTAGTTGCTGGACCATCATCAAATTTTCCACCCAAGTGTCTAGGTAGTTGTCCGGCAGGATCTCGTCCCACTCTGTCCCCAGTGAACAGATGGAACACATGTCAATTTTTAGTTTATTGGACCTCGGTGACACTAACCCGAGAGGGTCCCAGCACTCCATGGTTTTGCCCAACAGAATCCTTTTTGTGAACATGACCCGCAGCGCTTCCTTCAGGTCACCGGTCACTTCTTCTGGCACTTTACCTCGCTTCTTTTTTCCCAGGAACAAAGGTTTCACCTCGAGGGATATTGTGTCTTCCTTCGGCCGCCAACAATACCCAATGAGCCCAACACTTTCTCCATCTACAGACACTTGTTCATCCGGGTCGTGTCCACTCCTCGTGACCGCTTTGACCGACTGCTGGCCCATTTCTAATACCTTTACCAGCTGCTCTCCTGCTAAGTCGCGTGTCTTCTCATCACAGTGGGCAGAAACAATATCGTCCATGTAGGCTTTCTTTCGGATCACGGCTGCTCCAATCCGAAGCTCTGGTTGTTTGGCTTCAGCTATGTCCGCAACCATCTTGAAACCGTGGATGGTTTGGTTTCCTGAACTCTTGATCCCATAAATAATTGTTCTGACCACGTAAACAATAACTGCTCCAAGCAGGGACAATCCATCAATCCACAGGAACTTGTGATATCTATAATGCTGCGGCTGCAGGAACACGGAATTGTATGCCATCCGGATGTCGGCGCTAAGGGCAGCCCCTCCGCATCTGAATCCAATCAACAAGTGCAACAAATTAGCCAGCTGGTTACTTCCCTTACATAATATGTCATTCAGGCTCTTGCCTGTCTTGGTCTTGGAACTGCCGTCAAACACAAGCCGAACCGGGGTGGATATACTGTGGCTGTTATGGACAATGCGCCACGGAATCACATATCCAGCTTTTCTGGCCTCCACCTGTTCCTCTGGCGGCAGCGACGCTAATGGTGCTACAAACCCATTATCCGCCAACTTGTTAAAACTCCGCAGGATCTCCTCTCTGGCAACTTCACTCTTGTTGGCTAACTTAACCTGAGTGCCCAATATCTTTTCGGCAACATAGGTATTATCTGCCAAAGCTGATTCAGGATTCTCAGTAAACGGCAGGTAAGCAAATAACCTCCTCTGTTCGGCATCATAGCTGACACTTTGCTCTATGTCATGTTGTTCACGTTCTTCCAACAATGATTCTTTCTCCACTCGCTCACCTTTCTTGCACTCGGAACAGACGCGGCACTTGACACAACGGTATGACATATCTGCACCTATCTGGTCTATCATCTGGTATTCCTTGAGCATCTTACTTGGTCCGGCGGCAAAAACGTGATGGACAAACACATCATCCTCATCCATTAAGGGGTTCTCGGCTCCAGCATAATGCGAACATACCTCATGATGGTGATCAAAGGTTGCGGCACTTTCATGAATCATCCCATTGTTGGAAAACAAACAGTCTCTCTGATATCTATATGCTTTAAACTCTGCAGTTAAAAATGCAGCAGGTCCCATCAGATGAGCGCGGCTCATAACATCTTTCCAAACTTCATGTGGTCCAGCTAATATCCCGTTGTGGCCTCCATATCCAGCCAACCTGGATTTCATAATGCAGAGTCCACCTGGCAAGGTAAGTACCACCTGTGGGTAATATAAGTTGTATTGAATGCCAATCATGATATCAACCGGCTGTCCTCCAATTTCAGGTTCAGTTGTCGGCATCTTTGCGGCAGGATGGCTCTTAGTAAAGACGGCATTAAGTTCTTCCCATACCTGTTTCAGCGGCCACTCTGGGAAACGTGTGCTAACTTTGTCCATTTGCAGGCCTTCAATGGTCGCAACCCGTCTTTTACCATCTTCACTTACCATCGGCAGCCAGAAACGTTCAATGCCATAGGGGATCTCAACCCTCTGGCCGCCAGCTACCTCAAGGGCGGTGGGGCCAGGCCGCTGCGTCTCTGTATCCAACGACGCACATGCCCGTGTGCTCAGGCAGGCTCCATAGCAACCGTTGTCGTAAAACAGGAGCAGCTTCTCACCGTTGGTTCCTTTTACATATTGCAACATGTATATGGGCTGGTTCTGTATACTTGGCTCCACTATGACGTCATCAACTTTACCTCGGCCGCCGCTGGCGGCGAAACTCGCATATACATCTCTGTCACCTTTGTCGGGCAAAGCATGATAACTGGCAAAGAAAAACCTGACATCGGTTGGTAGCAGCTTCTCGTCCAGGGAACGTTTAAACTCTGCCTCCTTCTCCATGTTGGCTTCCAGGTGATAGGTGCAGATGGCGATATGGTTCTTCCACACATCTGGCTTGTCCTTACAGGTTCCTTCATTGCAGATCCACTTGCTGTCACAGTACGGTTCGTGTTCTTTGAACCAGGCCTCCCTATTCTTCATGTCAAACTTGGCATCTAATCTCAGACATCTGTAGCATGCCTCTGCTTTCACCGTCCTACCGAACCTTCTCTTGACACGAGTTTCTTGGAACACTTCACAATACGCCAGGGATGTATGTGAACCTGGGCACAATCTACACTTAACCTGTTTCGCCTGTCTGCTCTTGTTCATCATAATGGCGGCAGCAGCATCGCCACTTGTCTTCTTGTCTTTATCTTTAGCCTTCTTCTTTTCCTTGTTGTTGGCGTGGGACACGGACCCGTTGTTGGCCGCAGCCGGATCGGCACCAGCTGAACTTGCTTCAGCGGTAACATAGCTTTTTGCGGAACCGGCGGAACTTTCAATAGCTTGGGCGGCCGTATTAACAACTCCTTCTCCATCACTGCTCAACTCACAATCTGCTGGCATCACACTGTACTTGGATGTGACTTGTTTCCTTGACTTGCTGCTGTCATAGTAACGTGTGCCAGACGTCACCATGATATCTATTTTAGCCGTGACCTCCCACAACATGGTCTGCAGAAATTGTGTCAGGGTCTTGATCATCATAGACTTGGTCTGTCTGGTACCAGGGTCAGTTCTTTTCTCAGCCAACAGAATCTTGTGAAATTCAATGAGGTCATCTTTCAACAACGCACCTGACAGGACAGCCAATACCGGTGACGACTCATACATATCCAGGATCTTATGTTGTGTAGCTAGCTTGGTGAGTGCTACAAGCTTCTGCTCAACTTTTATCAGCCAGCTGCGTTTTTCAAACAAGTTATCCGGGCAGGATCCACAGGCTTTGATTTCGCTTGATTTCGCGGAAAATAACAGTTCAGGCTTGCCGTACACTACCTTCAGGTGATCCATGGCTTCCTTGTACGTCTCTAGGTTGAGGATACAGTCCTTTGCGATACCAACCACGCATTCAAATTTAAGCTTTAGGTATTTCTCGTGCTCGTTGAATCCACCCATTGTTTCAAAGAATAGCTCCATCTGTGTTTGGAAACTATAAAAGTCGAGGTTGCCGTGGCCCGACTCACCACTAAAAGTGGGAGGTTTGAGCTTGACCTTGTTGACACCAGCATCGTTAGTTCCAGGCGCAAGTCCAGCTTCGTCATACAGCACATCAAGGTGGGCTCTGGCCATTCGTTGGGCATTTATGCAGCTCTGCTCAGCTTCGTCCAACATCTCTACGGCACTGCAATCTCCGCAACTCGTTGCACACTTTAACAGGTCACTTATCTTCTTTTGGAAGTCTCTGTGTTGCTCCGAAGCCTGCTTGAACAAGGTTTCCCCTCCTTTGATCTCGTTGGTGGCCCTCGTCTTTAACTTCATCAACTGTTTGTATGCGCTGGTCACATACATAGTGTTGTCACTCAAATTCTTCAAACCATAATCTAAGCGTTGCCGGTGTACAGAGGACGCCTGATTTACCGCGGCGGCACTCTCAGATGGCGGCTGCGGCTGGGGCGGCTGTATCCTTGCATCCTCCTTCCTCCTTAACTCCTGGGCTTCCCACAGTTGCTTCCTGAGGCCGTTTAAGTGTGCCAGACATTCGCTTGAATTGATACTGTCATCCTCGGTGAACTCATCACAAGGGTTGCTTTTGAAAAACACTACAGCATTTGATAATTCATTCACTAATGTATGAACTTCACTGTTTATTGTTTCAGCCTGGGCTGTTGGGACATGAGCTGGGTTTATAAACACCAGATTATTGTCCCAGGTGAAAGTCACTCTTTCAATAACATCAATATGTTTCTTTATTTGAGCCTTTGCCATTTTACTGCGGCGTTTATCACTGGCTTTCGGCGGCGGCTGTTGCTGCTCCGGCGGCGGCAAAGGTTGCAGGCCTGCCTGCAGCTGTACCGGCGGTGGCGGCTCTCTAGCTGGCGATGTCGGCACTCTAACCGGCGGTGTCGGCACTCTTGGCGGCGGGGTTGGCGTCCTTGGTGGCACCAACGGCTGTGTTGGGTCACACGCCGCTACAACAGTTGCTTGACTTACACGTGACTCCGGCCGTTCCTCGTCACCAGTCGCAAACACCTCGCAGTCACAGGCTTGTCCTGGCGGGCACTGACATTCACTGGTTCTTCGAAGGTTGTGATGCTGACTAAACACCGTTGCCAAAATTGTCGTTTCTAAACACTGATTGCTCTGTGGAGGTTCGCAGCTGTTGAATACCAGCCACACTCAGGTCTCCATAACTCCAATTCGTGTCTCTATCAACATCGTTCTGGTGGCGTTGGTCAGTATATGATCTTCTGTCCCTGATCCCGTTGATCAAATCGTTTACTCTGGAGTCTGTCTCCTCGTACACTCCCTCAGCTCGTGCTATACTCGAACTGCGGTAACCATGGAATTCCGGCGGCGATGAGGAGGCGTCTCTGGGGCTCGTGTAGCTCATAGGTTGCTCTGGGTAGCGAACTATTGTTTAAAACTGTACTACAACCCACTAGTTAGAGATGTAGCAGTGCGGCAGGTGTCCCAGAATGAACAACTGCCATTAAAACAATCAATGAAGCTTTCAATACTCGTTTATTCAGGTAGAATACAGCGGTTTTAAACAACCTAAAATAAAATCACAGAATTAGGTTGTTATAAATGAACTACAAATAAAACAATAAAGTATAATACAGAGTTAAAATACTAAAATTTGCATTGCTTTCTTAGTTTCTTTTTAAAGTCTTTTATTTTGATTTCGGGCTTTTCAGAATAGTGCATTTCATTAAAATAATCCAATGGTTCATTAGTCAAAGAATGTAAAACTTACTTCTCGAATCCAGCTCTTTCCACTTAATAATTTCCAGAACTACAGGCTTATCAGATAATCTCATCAACATAACCAACAGCAAATATCCACAGCAGTAATCAATACAGAACAATTCCACGGCAGTCAAGGACTTAATACTTCAGACCACAAGCCAGATTTGAGGATAACTCCATATGAATCGGTGTTACAGTGGCAGAATTTCAGTCTAAAAACATCAATCATATATTTTATGTTAGAAGGAGCACCATTTATAGAATAATCAAGAGTAACTCTGTGTTTTTTAAGCTTTGACTTTGAGGCTTTCTAATTAATTTGAAGGAATTAATATAAAGGTGAGTATTCTGTACCTTAATTTTAGCGAAGGATCTCCTTTTTCGCTATTGGTTCCAAGTTCTTTGTTCCACTTGGTGAATCCTGTAACGAAAAACCATAATTAGGTGATATTTGGATAGGCAGCAATCTACACTATAACTTTGATTCCAAATTTCATTAGGTAGTTATTCAATCAACAACATTTTACCTATGGTTCTCTGTGCTCAAGCTTTCCCTCTGATCCGTCACGAGGGGCACCAACAAGCTTCTCCACTGAAGATAAAGAGGGCAGATCCACTCTCAACAGGCTCAGCTAATTCCAGGCCTTAATAATATCAAATTAAGCCCAAACTTTTAATGGACTACAATGCTTTTTAAAGTTAACTTGGAGGCCGTTACGGTACTCATTTATTGGTTCTTTACAATTAAATAGGAACAGTGAATTCAATGGAATTATATCTTCAACTTTGGTTTAAATGAAATCTTTGCATATACGGCTTCGCTGGGTGAATGAATTGACTATTTTTAATATTTGTTTTACCTTGTATCTCAGCAGAGACAAATTAATATTACATTTTGAGAACTTTTTCACTCGTTAGCACTTTCTGAAATGGATTAGCCCATATTATTTGATGTAGATATAGGTTTCTTTATCACTTTTTACATATATATATATTACAATTTTAACGATAGTTAATTTAACCAATTTTTACTTAAAAGAGACAAAATAAGTTGTTAAAAACTAATAAACTTGGAAGTAAAAAGCTCAAATTAATTTTATAAATGCTTTGAATTGATTTAAATGTATATTTTGTACCAAAAAATAACAATTTTCTTTAAACTTTTAGATAGACTATTTTTCCTTGCTTATATTAAGATGGCTGACGTTAGACTGATACAACGAATATAGAGATTTGAACGCTTGCGCGTCATAGATTAATCACATACATAGATTGGATAATATTTCATATTATTTTTTACAAAATTAAATATTCTTTGCTAAAAATGAATTTGAAAATAAAAATGGCTTTTGCATTAAACAATTACAATTTAATATAAATTTAAGTTTTGTAAGTAATTAGCATTATTTCCGATACATATTTTTTGCTCTATGGTGAAGAAATAGGTTGCGTGAATTTACTTTAACATATTTTAGATTACTAAACTTTGGCCTTGTTAGGGAAGCCTTCTCTCAGTCTTCGTGGGGTGATTTGACTGGATTCCTTCTAAATATAAAACAGGGGGGGGGGAATGTAGGTAAAAAGTAAGAAAACTGAAAACATTTTTTCCATTTCCCCCGCCCCCTCTCCTTGGTGAAAAAAAAACTAAAAAAATGTGTGGTAAGAGGGTTAAAATAAATAAAATATAGAGTTCTTTAAATATTTTTCCATTTCCCCCCCTACTTGGTGAGAAAAAACTAGGGGGGGAAACAAAATAAAAAAATTTGTAGCCGGGTAAAAAAAATATATCTTGTGCAGAATATACACCCCCTGTATAACATTGGAACTCAAACGAATTTAGAGGTATAACACTGTGCTGGAAGCATTTTGCCTCTTTTATGATAATCATATACCGTCGCGTTAAACATAAATATTACTTTTTTTAACTTTTGATATATTTGGTGTTGGAAGCATTATTAAACATTATTTTCTTTTTTCCAGGACGAAATCCTACCCAGTGTTGGGCTACAACGCAGGAACTCAGCTCCAGAGATCAGTGAACCTCTTCAGTATATGGACGATGAAAGATGTATGGAGCTGTAGTCCACTAACTAAGAATAAAAACCTTCATTTTTATATATTCTAGATCTATCAATATAGAATTTTCTGATGTTTTTTTTTTATTAAGGTAAAAGAGGGTATTTATGGATCTTTATTCTTAAAATAAATAGGAATATTTACTTTTTTCAGAATCTATGCCGTTACATGAATTCTAAGCCTTTTTTTATTAAAACTTAATGAAAAAAATGAGGTGACGGGTATTTTAAAATCTCACCATTTGTCCAGTTTGAACCAATGATAACTTTTTACTCAGAATTGATATAGAAGCCTGTCTGTTTGTATGTAGTGCTACTTATTATGTATTTTTTTAAGTGTACAAATTATCAATTATCAAAGTCTTTGGACTCAAATAATTGAAATGCTCAACCTTTGGAAGAAGAAGCAAAAAATAACTGCAAATAAGCGCATGGTCCAAAGTGCGGATTTTTTTGGATTGAACCACAAATCATTTATTTAAGTAGGCTACAAACCTAAGAGTTCGTTTCTGTTTCATTTCAAGTAAAAAATCAAATTTCTAAAAATGACAGAGATGGTAAGAAATGCTCTATAATCCTTATACTACAGTAACAGGATGTTTGTCTGTGTGTCTGTACCGAAGGATCTCGCTAACCGCTGAACCGATCGGGTTCTTCTTAACAGGGTAGCTTCTCTTAAGTCCCGGGAAGGTTTATAACTATTTTCTTAGGGGGTTGGACACCCCCAACCCCCCCAAAAATGAAAAATACCTCCTCCCCCCCCAAAAAAAAAAAAAAATTAAAAATAATGGGGGGGGATTGCAGCCCCCCCCCCAAAAAAAGTTCCACACCCCAAATATTTTTTAAAATTTTTCTTTTAAAATCTAAAATAAGAAATTGGGTTATCAAATTCGACTCCCCCTTCTTTAGTAGTGCCATTAGAGGCCTCTAGGGGCGTAGCCGCTAGTTAGTAATACTGTGATATTTTAAAGCAAATATATATTTCTATTTATTCATATTTTAAAAATGTGGGAATGTCATAATGATTTATATTTAAGCTTGAACATAATTTAAAAGGGAGGCAAGATTGATGTTGGAGACCCCGTAAAACATTTAGAAACATCTAAAAAATTAAGTAAAGCTTCCTTTTAGATTTTACTTGAATTTTAGTTTTCTACATGTTTTTTTAACACTTGGTTTTACGGTTTTTTTCAATATCTTTTCTGCCTTTTAAATTTATTATTGCCAGTAATGTACAAAAGTATTTGTCTTTCAGTTGTTTTTTTCTTCATTTAAGTTTATATATGATTTTTGGTTTTGTTATCAGTGGAAGTTAGGGGCGGCTGTAACCAAAAACTGATAAATTTGAGAGAGAAAATATTACGCAAGTTTAGCTGTTTTGGGGGACTATTCTTTTAAATTTTAAGGTAGTTCCCTCAAAAAATCAGCTGAAATCAAGTAATATTTTTTTTCTCGAATATATTTTGTTTTTGGTTAATACCTAAACCTAAGTAAGAAGTAAATATTTATCATAATGTGTACCAAAATAAGATTTTTTCCATATTACTGTTTTTGTTACATTTTAAGTGGCATAAAAAAGCATGATTTTTTAAAAGAACGAAATGGCATTTCTTAATATCTTTTAAAGTTTTATTTATGTGATTAATTGACACTTAAAATTGTTATGTTATGTTGTACAAATATTATGTGTCATTTAATTTCATGTGTACAATACAAAGATGTTGAGAAATGCCTATTTCCAAACCACGAATGTAATTTAACTTTTTATTTTGTTATTCAACTGTTTATTGAACTCGTTTCCTGATAATGTTTTTACTGTTATATCTATTCAAACTTGTTTAATAACCTAATACAATACTTATATGCTATTGTTATTGCTATAATGCAAAAGAAATTGAAGGCAGGATAAACGCAATAAACGCATTCTTCTGACGTTTTAAGCGTAGCTGATCATTTGAAATATTGAATTCCTTGTAATATTATTTTTTAAAGTTATGGGCAGTTTCCACAATTTGGGTCTATAGGCAACTGGATTTATCCATAAGAAGCTTACTTGTGATTTAGGCTTTTCAAAAAAAAAAAAAAAAAACTTCATAACCGTCGAAAAGCGCCAGCTTGATTTAATTTTGCAACCTGCGTCTATTCCTATTTAAAAACCCGACAACACCTAAAATTACAAAATTCAAGCGGCGAATGACTTCTGAAGGCAGTTGGTAGTTTAGTTTGGCGGTCGCTGAAGGGATACTGAAAAAAAAATTATTTATCTTGCATTCTTCTTCTTTTGTGTTCTAATAATTTGTGACACAGTAACTTAAATACATTAAACTTCACAAAATTGGGATCTACTGCAGTTCACGGTAAAATATTGCTGGTAAGCAATATTTCCAAAAAATTATGAATTTTAAAGGCTGCTAGCTGCCAAACGGCTGAACGTACAGATCATACCCGCACACCATTTTAAGCGGCATAAGAATTCCTACAAATAATCTGGAATAGCCAAGATCCTATAATGCACAGGGAAAGCTTTACTGAAGAAAAAACGCGTAAAATAGGTCTTTTTCGCGCATTTCTCTGCACTGCGAGATAATTATGCATTATTGATTTATAGCTATTCCTTCTTATGCCGCATACAAACAGTGTGCGGGCATGATCTGTACGTTCAGCCGTTTGGCAGCTAGCAGCCTTTAAAATTCATAGATTTTTTGGAAATATTGCTTACCAGCAATATTTTACCGTGAACTGCAGTAGATCCCAAAATTGTACTAAATTTTATTGATACAATTATCTCATAAAGCTAAGGAAGAAAAAAAAATTACAGAAATAACGCAAATAAGAGAGTTTAAAGGGGTAATTTTTAATCTATATTTAGTATTGCATGAACATATTCTTTGCTTTCATTTTTTTGGGGGGAGTTAAAAGTTAATATTAATTAAATCGTCTGCTACCCTATTATTTGTTTATATTATTTATATTATATTTAATATTTATATCATATGTTTACTCATTCCAAACGTGAAATTTAAAAATATATATATTTAACATAAAATTTATTTGATTGATTTATATTTAACATGTGGCTTTTCAATAAATAATTATCGCTGTCAGCCACAAAGGGATACTGATATCCTTATAATAAAGTAACAGGATGTGTGTCTGTGTGTGTGTTTATTTGTACCGAAGGATCTCGCTAACCGCTGAACCGATCGGGTTCTCCTTAAGAGGGTAGCTTCTCATAGGTCCCGGGAAGGTTAATAACTATTTTCTTGGGGGGGGCTCCCCCAAAAAAATATTTTGTTTTATTCTTTTAAAACTCAAATTTGATATGGGATGAGGTCGACTTTCCCCCCTCCTAAGTTAAGTGCCCCTAGAGGCTTCTAGGGGGGCGTAGCCGCTAGTTAAGTTTATAAAGCATCGGCAGGTGAGGAATAGTCTGTAAAGAATTTTTAGCAGCTAAGATACTCTTAAAAAACTGTTAGTGTCTGATATCTGCTGGGAACGATTTATTATTACTTAGATCTTACACCAGATTATCAGGTTTTCTAATAAATTGAAACTTACAGCGGGCTAAGATAACGATTCTCCCCTCCCCTTAAACAAACTGACCGATAAACGATTTCCATGTTAGCAAGATAAATTGACGAAGTCTTTCCCTATCATAATATTGCATCGGTTTATGTGATCATTCCTTTAATTTATGGGAATCCTCATTAAAATCCTAAAATAAAATTCTCAAATTAACATTACAGACATGTACGTGAGTGTATAAAGTTCAGCTTTTAAAAAAAAAGACAAGTGTTGCGACGTCAGAAAATATACTTATAACAGTTGGGGACACTAAACCAAATCTAACCACTCTAAAACTTTATCCTATTATATAAAGTAGTAAGCGTTTTTTGTCTGTCGCGAAAGATCTCGCTAACCACTGAACCGATATTGTTCTCCTTTACAGTGAAGCTTCTTATAGGTCCTAGGAAGGATTTAAACTATTTTTGGGGAGGGTGTCTTCACCCCCCCCCCCCAAATAAAATTTTTTTTGCTCTTGAAACTCAAATTTAAAATGGGATGAGGTCGACTTTTCCCCCTCCTACCTTAAGTGCCCCTAGATGCTTCTAGGGGCGTAGCCGCTAGTAACATATATCTTTAATAAACTAGCTATATATGTTATTTATGGTGCCTATTTAGCATGATTTAGTTTTTTCATCTACTTAAATTTGTACCTTATTTCTGGCCAACACATGATAAAGGTTGATTGTTGTTCAACAATATATCCACGAAACTTGCATGTGTGTGCAGTGTGCACCTGATAAAGATTACGAAGCTTTAAACGGATGCTTGAATGTATTAAATGTGAAAAATCTTATGTTTGAAATAATCTCTCGAACGTTTTATTTGTTTAAAAGATTTTTTAATGTATTAATTTATATATATAGGTATTTTCCATTGTAGGTAGATAAATTCCCTATCTAATAATGTAATTGATTGATTTAGCGCAACCTCCTATGAATGCCGCGTAGTCATCAACATCTTTCATTTTTATTTTATTAAATTATTGTGCAACAAGACGCATCATAATCATAATTTATTAATTTCTTATTACGTAAATAAGGTATTATTGATTTTGTTATGAATAATATTTTAGGAACGATTTGTGTAATTATTTATTTAAAAAAATGCACATTTTTCTCTAAATTTACTAAGAATTAGAGTTTGATTTTCTGCACTGTTTTCAGAAAATCTTGAATTTCCTGTCAGAATGTCTGAGAAGAGCCCTCTGAGAGTTGCCGTTACTGGAGCCGCTGGCCAAATCGCTTACTCTTTGCTTTATCAGGTACTTATTTATATTATTTATATAAATTAACGAAATTGCCGATTTAAATAGTATGAAATACCGGCATTTATTTAAAGTTGCTGGTTCGTTTAATCTTTACTGATAAACCAATGGTTTTTACTGGTGGTAGTTTGTATGATCGAACGAGATCAATTGTATTGTATCACCTATTAGCAGTAATTTACAAGGCTTAATTTTAATTTACAAGGCTTCGGAAACTACAGCTAGGTACGTGCGTGTAAATGAATTAAGTTCTTAGTTAGAAATAAAACACAGTTTTTAGAGAATTAAATGTTTTCTTTTGAAAATCATTGCATAAAATCACATTTTATGAAAAGCAGCGTTGTGGAGCCGCCATATTTAGCTGGAGTTGGAGCCGTTATTTTTGTTAAAAAAAGGCTTTGTCTACGGGTTAGCTAAAATGTGCAAATGCCCCTTTTAAGTTTTTCAAGTTCATTTTGATCAAAAATTGAACTTTTAAAACCTTCCAAAGTCAAAAAAAAGACTTGCCAAACAAATATGATGAGTTTTTCTCGATTTTGGGTCGGACCTGGAGCCGTTATCTTCACAGACGGCTCCGCGAATCTGGAGCCGCACCTAGATCAAACGGCTCCAGTCCGCAATGCTGATGAAAAGCAATAGTACATAAATCACACGTACAATTTTAAAATAAGCATCCCATTTTCTAAATATATGGCATATTCACAAAAGTATGCTTTGGTAATTTGATAATCTATGATTGCATCTCTTAATATATTTTATTGTTTCTTCATAAGACCTATGAAAAATCTTATTGTTCATATCAATATACTTAACAGAAACCTAGAAAATTTACACACACAAATTGCCGATCATTACTGCGGTAAGGTTTTTTTAAAATCACGTGCTCTCGTTCGTGCATAATTCATCTCCAAACAAAATATTGTCTTATACGTGATGTTTTTAATCATCATGTTATTCAGATTTCCAGTGGCTATGTTTTCGGAGATGATCAGCCTCTTATTCTGCACCTACTCGACATCACACCCATGATGGGAGTTCTCAATGGTGTCGTTATGGAAATTCAGGTTTGTAATTATCGAATATTAAAGGGATAGGTTAATAAAGAGTAGGTATTTTTTATTCATCTCTAAATTGAATAGGAACTTATTGTAATGAAATAAGGGGGGGGGGGGTTAATGCAACCATCTCGTAATCAATGTATAAATGGCACTTAGAATTCGAATTTTGCCGTTTTTTGGCTATTTTTAGGGCAAAGCTGTCATAAATTACTTGGGAATCAACTTTTTGAAACATATTTTTGCTTTAAATCGTGTGAAATGATACAAAAAAACATTTTTTAGATTTCTAGTACCAGCAACTACCGGCTAGAACCGTTTGAAAACGTTTTGGAGCGAAAAAGAATATTATGTGGAGATATGTTTCGTGATGGATTTGAATTAAAAATAGCCCAAAAATGGTTAAACAGCTGAGCCGCCAGCCGTTAGCCGCTACTTTTGCAACTTTTTGTTCGATTTAGGGAAAATAGACCTACCAAGGATTACTCATACAAAATTTCAGATCAAAATTCGAATTCTAAGTGCCATTTATACATTGATTACGAGATGGTTGCATTAAACCCCCCCCCCCCCCCCTTTTCTAGGTATAACTTACATCTTGTAATTTGTACTGTTTATTGATTAATGTTAAATTTGAAATGCGTTTTATGTCAAAGTCACGACCACGGGGATCATAATTAGTTTTTCCTATAATAATATCTTTTGCATCTTATTATTTACACTCCATGAATTATCAATAGTTTTAGGGTTAATTTATCCATATTTATCTAAAGCACTTAATATTTTTCTTCTTGAATTTTGTATTATTTTAAAATTTAGGATTGCGCCCTTCCCTTGGTACGTGACGTCGTTGCGACTGACGATCCCGCTGTTGCATTCAAGGACATTGACGCCGCATTCCTTGTCGGAGCTATGCCTCGCAAAGAGGGCATGGAGAGAAAGGATCTGCTGGCCGCTAACGTCAGAATTTTCAAGGTTCAGGGCCAGGCTTTGGACACCCATGCCAAGAAGAGCGTTAAGGTTCTGGTTGTTGGAAACCCTGCCAACACCAACGCTTTAATCTGCTCCCACTTTGCTCCCTCCATTCCCAAAGAGAACTTCTCTGCTATGACCAGATTGGATCAGAACAGAGCCAAGGCCCAGCTGGCGGAGAAAGCAAAGTGTGACAGCGTTGATGTTAAAAAGATGACTATTTGGGGTAACCACAGTTCCACTCAGTTCCCTGATATGTCTCAGGCAACTATTAAGGGACAGGCGGCCAGTGGTATCATCAACGACGAAGCTTGGATGAGAGACGTCTTTGTACCAACTGTACAGAAGCGTGGAGCTGCTGTCATTGCTGCCAGAAAGCTTAGCTCAGCTATGTCAGCTGCTAAAGCTGCCAGTGATCACATGAAGAACTGGTTTAGCTGCACACCTGCTGATGATTGGGTCTCCATGGGTGTATTCTCTGATGGCTCCTATGATACTCCTGCAGGAGTCATGTTCTCTTTCCCAGTCACCATTCAGAATGGCAAGTGGTCCATCGTTCAGGGACTCAATCTGTCAGATTTTGCCAAGGAGAAGCTTGCTCTGACTGGTAAGGAGCTGTGTGAGGAGAGAGATGAAGCTATGGTTGTCTGCCTTGCTTAATCATTTCAATTTAACTTTCCTATATGTAATGGAATAAATATATTTATAGTGTTGTTACAATTTTAAATATCATTTTATATATTGTAATATACTTCAATCAATATCATCACATTAAATGGAATTTATAATTGTTTATTTTGTTATAAATTTTTTAATCCAGACTATATTTTTACTGGATTTTTCATACATATTTCTTTCTTACTTCTCTACCACTGTGCTTGTAACACATCCATAGTCTATATTTTGGGTGATGGCATTACTTAAACCTGGTTCTGAATAAGTGTGTTAGTCAGATATAGATTTGCATTTTATACGAACATTGCAGAAACAAACGCACACAATGTCGAAGCGAAAGTCTGTAGCCATGTTGGATTCCAGTTCAGATTCAGATTCTGATCTCTCTGACTCGGAGTTTCAAAAGATTGCAAAGAAGAGGAAGAAATCCCCAGTGGTTGAGGTTAGTAGATACTTTCACCAATTTTTAGTTGTAAAATTAGAAGAGCATTGAGTAGACGTTTGTTCCAATTAATGAGGTCAATCAGAGGAAAGTTTTTATAGAATTTTATAGTTTATGTGCAAAATAAGGGATATCTTATAAACAATGTATTTGGAGTTAAAAATATTTTTATCTATAATGTTACGGACAGATTCCATCTCTTACTTGTTTGAATTTTTTGCCAATTGCGCAAACAAATGCTCATTTGAATTACCAAAAAATGTAGTTTTTGTTTATAAAATTAGCGAATCCACTGAACTTATATAGATTTCTTTTTTTATAGTTTTGATTGTAAAACAATTTTCATTGGTTATTATTCAGGGTTCTAAATCGCGCAGTACCTCCAGATCCCGTTCTTCATCCAGATCCAAGTCCAGATCAGTATCCAGATCTTCCTCATCTTCATCTTCAAACAGCGACAAGTAAGTGGAACTATTTTAATTTATTTACACTCAGGCGTGAGAGTATAACTGGAATAACAAATATTTTAAGTTCTATACACTTAAGATGATTTATTTCTACTTTTTAATAAATTAACACGATCTAGGACGTCCAAGCTTTTTATTTTTTTACGGGGAAGTTGTACGAAAAATTGCCTTTGTATCTCAAGAATGGTTTTGAGAGCTTAAAGTTGGGTTTGTCCATGCCTAATATAATCCAAAACTTTTGGGGAGACCTACGGCACTCTCAAATCTGCTTGAAAGGGAATCACCTATTTACAACTAACACCCTTTAACCTGTTGTTCAAAATTGATGTATTTTTAAATAGAACAAAACAAATTGTAGGGAGGATGATGAAGAGCCATCCAAGGCTGGTGAAGAGAAGAGTTCTGATGTTGAGGACGGGGAAGTGTCTGATTCAGATTCTGATGTTGGTAAGTAGGTTTATCTATAATGAACTGGTTTTTGTATGTGTGTAGCCATAGTTTTTTAGTGTGTGGACCTAAGTAGTCATGGAGTAGGACAAGAAATTTTGTTTACTAGCCACTAGGGTCAGCTCAAGGTCCATGCTCAAGTACAAGAACTTGACCCGTTGTGTGAATATATTGCAAATGAGACACAGCCTCATGGGAACTTGAACTTTAACTCTCATATTCCGCAACTATTCAACTGGTTTGTAGGATACACCGATTGTAGGAAAATATGAAACTTTTTCCTGTTTTTCTCTTGCTTAAGAATTACCATGATTACAAAGTGCTAATTTTGTTTGTATCTGAAATTATGAAAACATTTCTGACTCAGTAAACCAACGAATCAATGACAATAAATACATCAGTAAATCCTACCTTAATGAAAATAACTTTTTATTGTTTAGGTGAATTCGATGACGGCCTTGATGACGAGCTGATGGGAGACGAGGAGGACAGAAAGAGATTAGAAATGATGAATGAGAAGGAGAGAGAAGAGGAGATCTTTAAGAGAGCAGAGAAGAGAGAAATGATGAAGAAACGCTATGAGATTGAAAAGAAATTAAAACTTCAGAGGAAAAGTACCAAGGAGGAGATGAAAACTGTGAACAAAGCTCTGGATAACAAGGAAAGGAGTAGAGCGAGGAAGGAAGCTATGGAAAATAAAAAGGACAAAAAGTCCTTGGCTCTGGATGTTTTGAAAGCTAAAAGGAAAGAAAAGCAGGAACAACAACAAAAAATAGTAAGTTAATCTTAAAATATGCTAGTTCTTTTATTATGCCATTTATTGACAGTTGTTGTTTAGAAAATATAATTTTCATATATCTTAGAAAATTATAGAAAATCATATTTGATTAATTTAGGAGGAGAAAGAAAAGAAAAAGAAAGAAGAAACTGACAAGAAGAAATGGAAAGCAAACGACATCTACTCCTCCGACTCTAGCGATGACGAGATAGAAAGATCCAGGTCTAGATCTCCAGAGAGGAGGAGATCCTCATCATCCTCCTCGTCAGCATCTTCATCCTCCAGCGCGTCACACAGATCCAGATCTCCTTCACCGGTCAGAAGAGAAAATATTAAATCGAAGTAAGTAATGTTGTGGTCGCAGCAATAGGGAAGGGTCTGTTTGTTCTGTTGTAAAAGTTCGTGTTTCTGTTGATGTGATAATGCAATGCCTAAATAAAACGGATTCTCTGCGGATCCCGGATTCTTATTTTTTTGACGGATTCCGGATTCTTATTTTTTGACAGATTCCGGATTCTAGCAATATTTTAAAAGGCTTAAAATAATAAATTAAGGGATAAAGTTATACCGGGTACTGGGGAGATTCTAAAGCTGCGTTTTTTTGATATTTTCTGATCTTTCGACTTGGTGGTGTAGGTGGGGAGAGATAGGGGGGGGGGGGTGAATTTGATCTTTGCCTTCATAAGGTGGGGGCGGGGTAGAAAGAAAAAACTCTAGACGCTAATTTTAGCCTAACAATTAAGAATCCGAATCCGCTATAAAAAAAACGGATTCCGGATTCAGATTCTGGATTCCAAAATTGGCCAAAAATTGGGCGGATTCCGGTTTCTGGATTCCAGATTCGGATTCGGATTGCCATCCCTAGAAAATAATTTTTGTACAGACTTAAAGGCAATGTCTCTGTAGATTACCTACTACAATATAAGTTTTGAATTTGTTTACTAAATTCAATTAGATTTGATTCTAACTTTTAAAAAACTCTTTAATTAATATTTAAGTTGTGAGCGTAATTTAATTCTTACCGTTTAATGGTCTCCTTTGTTTAGTCTTGATTTGGAGAAGATGCGGTTGACACGTAGCAAACTTGAACGGTGGTGTCATCTGCCACACTTTGACGATATTGTCTGTGGCGCATTTGTCAGGATATTAATTGGAATGGAGACCTTGGGGAAGTCTACTTATCGTGTTTGCGAGATTGTTGGTGTTGTTGAGGGACCCAAGGTCTACAAGCTTGGCAAGACGAGCACTAATAAGGTGTTGAAATTGAGATACGCTCAACAGGTAAGATACTTTTTAAAGTTTTTCTTCAGTACCTTTGTTGATAAAATATTGATTTTTTTCAAGAAGACTTGTATTAGTTGGTGTTTTTTTTATGCAAGAAAATATCTCAAGGCGTACCAATTGGGTTGTGCTTGTGAAATACTGTAGATATGTTAATTAAGAACGTTCAATTTAATTTTCCAAACACGGTCCCTTAAATGCGCAGCACCGTGAACTAGGGGCGAAGTAACTAGACATGAATATACATACAATGTATAGTTTATACAACTGTTAGACTTTTGTTAAAATGCATATTTATTGCCTAGTTTGTTTTGCCTTTTCATTGAAGATAGAACTGAATTCATGTATATTTCAAACAAATTTAACTACACAAGGCACATATTTCCCTGGCGATTCTAGAACCGTTTTGATTTCGCTGGAAAAAACTGACATGAAAAACTACCCTTTTCAAACCTTAACAAATAAGATTATTTACCTAGGAAAGAAACTTTCGCATGGAATATGTTTCTCAAAGGGATTTCACTGAAAATGAATTTACCAAATGGAGAGAAGATACTATGACATCTGGCATCATGATTCCTTCAATGGAGGTAACACAAGATATATATTCAGTATCATAAATAAAATTTGATTTATCAAAAGGTACCTAGAAATTTAAATAGATGAAACCAGTCTGGTCCATAATGTAGCAAAACCAACATATGTATTTCCAATTATTAATTTTTCACATAGTTTATATTATGCCCTAATATATTGAAGCAGGCAAAAATATTTTCACGGTCAAAACTAAGGTTTCGATTCAATGAAACCAGTTCAAGTGTAATTATTAAATCAAAAGAAAAAATTGTATTTATGTCGATTTCCCGTAAAACCTTTTGTTTTGTACATATGGAAACTTTTGAGGAGGCAAAAAATACATATAATCAGATAATAAAAAGATAAGTTGATTCTAACACAAAATAACTAAAATAAAAATTCTAAACGAGCGTTCTAATACCATCTTATTGTTCTGCATCCATTGTTAGCTTTCAAGTATGTTTTAAAATGTAACACCGGGTTTTATAGAAAGTACAATTTACATTAGGTTATCATATTGACCTTAATTTGAGACTAAAGAGTATGAAAACATTTATAGGAGGCTGAGAATAAGAGAAAGCAGATAGAGAAGTTTAACTTAAGACGTATGACAGACAAGGATGTGCAGCATGTGCTGAAAGAGAAGGAAAGGTTCTGTGCCTACCCCAAGAACTACGCCATGTACAAGAGTAAACTCACAAAGGAAAGGGATTGTGCCACTCAAGACGGAGATTTTGAAGAAGCTGACAGGTTAATAACTTTTATCTAGATTATAAAATGTGCCTCCAGTTCTCACTAGTTTAAACTAGTCCAAATTACAAAAATTTGAAATACTTGATTGTTAAATAAATTTGGTTTTCTAGTGCCCAATTCCTCTGCTAATTTCTAATATAAAATACTTTATGGTCAAATTTAAATAATCAAATATCTTGACTTACTTTGAAGGACCTGACTCAAATTAAAAACCTAGTGAACTTTTTTTATAATTAAGATTGAACAAGAAGCTTCATGAGCTAGAGGAGAGAGCTGAGTACCTGGACAAGAACAGGAGTGAGAAGATTAGCACAATTGCTCTCATCAATGATAGAAACAGGAAGAACAACATTGCCAAGGCTGAAGAGGATATCGCTATCCAAATTGCGATGAAGAAAACCATGGGAGAAACCAGCGATCCATTTACAAGGTAAATCTTTACTGATTGTCTTATAAAAGCAGCTACGTCCCAAAGATATTTATTTTATGAAATAATTGAGAGATATGAATATAATTTCTATTTTATAGACGAAAAACTAAGCCAACCCTTGCAACAGCTGTGATTGCTAGAAAGAAGAATGCTATTGAAATGGGAATAGAATTGCCTAAACCAAAATATAACATTACCAAGGTAAAGTGTTTATTATAGATTTTGAGGTTTTTGTCGTTAGTGATTTTCTGAAAGCATAACTTCAGATTTAAATAGGGGAAATATACTCAGCTTTTGTTAAGATTGACTGTTTATATTATCCTTTAAAAGACTATTTTAGTAATTTTTTCCGTTTATTTGCCACGTATTTTGGCGACATTTCTTCCCTTGGAACCAATGATTATGTCTTTCTTTTGATCTTGTTAATGTTTTAACTTTAATATTATCCAGGACACAGATATTATTCCTGGTAGAACTAACCAGGCCAACAATGATGAAAAGAAGGAAAACAATCCCGCGGCTAAAACCAAGGACCTGTTCACTGCTCATGACTTTGATATTGATATAAACCTGGACAGCTTCACACCCAACAGCGCTATCAAGCTCAACCTGACCCCTGTCACCACTGAAAAACAGGATATTGGACCCAAGAAAAGTCTGAACTTATCGGATTATAAAAAGAAACGAGGTCTTATATAAGATGACTTTTTTTGACTGATGTATTTTATGTGTGTATTGTTTAATTCTGTACGAAGTTGAAACATTTTTAGACAAGCTCTTTAGGAGTTTAATATTTCCTGTATTTATATTTATAGTCTTACTTTAAAATTCCATTTTGTTTATCAGTATTTGTTTGAAAAAGCTTTACAAAATTCATGATATAAAGCTTTTTTAGATTTTTATTCTATAATATTGATTTGCTAAACAGTATAAAAAAAAGAACACTCACCAAGTAGCTGAATTTTTTTTGTTGCAATCTCAAATACATAATATGCAAGTACAAAAGTTTTAATAATTGTATTTTATGATAGTTTCTAGTGTATTTCCAATTTTTGTTTGTGATATCGGTGGTTTCCCTCGCAAGAGCCTAGGAATCCCCATTCCCACTATTTTGAAAATAAATGAAGAAAGGGGATATAGTGAGCAAGCAATCTACATCTCAAATTCTATTAATTTTTCTGTAAATAAAACTACCTACTTCTATTACTAAAAATTTGATAAATAAGGACAGGATGTTTTCAGTGTTTAAAAATTAATTTGAGGGAAAGCACCGTGATATCAATCTAATAATATTCTATACCATAATATGTCAATTTCTGTATGTTATATTTAATTAAATTTCAAACTTTGCTACATAAATCATTTTTTATTAAAATCATGAAGTTAGTAGGTAGGTATTATTTTTTAAGAAAATAAATTATTAATATGAATATAAGTTAGTACCTATTGAGTTTGTATCAACTAAAAACCCTAATTTTATTATCTTGTTATAAAAAAAAATAATTTTCAAAAAGTTCATCAAGAAGTTATCTACATGATAATTGTTAATAAGTTATGCAACTAATATGAAAATGTAAAAAAAAACGATAAAATGTAAAATTTAACTATACCTAATGAATTGTTATATTTTTTTGTGTAAATAATACATTCAAGAAATAAAGAGTAATTCTCATTTTATTTTTTTACAATTTACCTCCATGAACCTAACACATCTTCCTAATGGTCTTAAGTAGCGAATCTCAACAAAATGTATAGTTAGGGGGGGGGGGGGTTAATGCAACTATCTCGTAATCAATAAGTAAATAGCCAGGGAGGGGACAATGGATCATATTTCTGACAGTCTTGGACTTTGGGTACCAGAACACATGCAACTTTTATTATTTTGCCAAATTTCAAAGACTTTGGGTACCAGCGCAAAGAATGCCGCTAAAACAATTATTCCAAAGCAGATGACTCTTACTGAACTAACCAATACAAATAATAGCAGACAATTTGAAGGGAAAAAAAATTCAAAACAAGTTTATTTGGATTTTAAACAAAATAGCTTTTTCTTCTGAGAATGGGTCAGATAAACCAGAAATTCTACTGTGATACTTCTGTAACTATCCATTCTAATCAACCCCTTGTCAAATATGAGAACAACCCTAGGGAGGAAGGGAGGGGACAATGGGCAATTAATTCAATTTTAGAGTTTTAACTCAATCTCTTTAAAATCAGATGTATCATTGGGGGTTGGATCTAAAATTCATATTTCTGACAGTCTTGTATAAAGGTTAACTGTCAACCTTTTTTGAGATTGTAACAGGCGTCAGACAAGGATACCTTCTCTCTCCCTTCCTTTTCCTCCTTGCCATTGACTGGATTATGAAGAACTGTGAAAGCAATGATGGCATTCGCTGGCAGTTATTTGGCAATCTCAAATATTTGGGAGATCTGGACTTTACTGATGATTTTGCTTTGTTAACAAGCAATAGAAGTCAAATGTAAAGAAGGACTAACAGGATAGCTGAAACTTCCAGGAAAGTTGGGCGTAAAAAAAATGTTCCAAAAACTAAAATACTATCTATAATACAAAGAATTACTGTCCGTCTGTCTGTCCGTCTGAAGCTTAAGATCTCAGTAACCACTGAACCGATTGGGCTCTACTCTTCAGGGAATATACCTACTGGTCCTGTGATGGTTTTAAGCTATTTTCTTTGGGGGTAGGACACCCCCAACCCCCCAAAAAAATGACAATACCCCCCCCCCAAAAAAAAATTTTATTTACTTTTTCTTTTTAAATCTAAAATACGAAAAATTAAGTTGATGAAACCTCTTGGGGCAAAGCCCCTAGAGGCTAGGGGCGAAGCCGCTAGTTATACTATAAAATATTAAATTCAAACTCCCAAGAACCAATAACTATTGGAAACCAAATTCTTGAGGATGTTAACTGCTTTGAGTATCTTGAAAGTAAAATTGATGAAGCTGGGCACTTTGACAGATGTTAAAGCTAGAATTAACAAATCTAGAACAGTTTTTGCCAGCTTGAACAAGATTTGAAATTCCAACAACATCTCCAGAAAGACCAAGTTAAGACTTTTCAAGTCAAATGTTCTCTCTGTTTTGCTGTATGGGGCCAAAACTTGGTTCCTAAATACAGCAGTGGTCTTTAAGCTACAGACATATGTCAACAAATGTCTTAGAAGAATCCACAAGATCTTTAGGCCAAACAGCTGAGCTTTTAGAGCGCAGTGATACGTCAGACATCAAACAGACAATAAAACAGAGAAACTGGAGATGGTTGGGGCACACTCTAAGGAAAGGGCATTATGATTTAACCAATCAAGCATTCACGGGTAAGAGGAAACCAGGTTGACCAAAAACAACCCGAAGGAGGGAATTCCTGGATGAACTGAGAGATGAGAATCTATCATCTTTCAGTGATGCCTCTACTGAGGCCCAATTCAAAGATAAATGGAGAACCATTGTGCGTGGCCTATGCTCTGGAAAGAAGAGATAAATGGCGATGATGATGATGAAGCAGCATTGAGCATATCTATTCTAACGGCAAATCTAGCAAGTTTTCGAAAATCGGTAAAAAATAGCCCAAACTCACGTCATACAGATAGACTATCATTTAAATTAATCCAGCAATGCGAATTAATGCCGAGTGTGGAAGCTACAAAAAACAAGATTAGTTATCTTGAAAACTAAATGAAAAAAAAAAATTTGTTCAAAGTTTATTTTGTACCTAACAAACCATTCTATTAATATGGTCCCACAATAGATTCAAGACGATGACTTTATGTAACAATGATTTTATTAAAGGGGGAGGCGGAAGTGCCATTATTTAAATTTAAGAATTACAGACCTATGATTAGGATGTTGCTGCTTTAATGTGGAGCTATTGAGAAATAACTACCACAAATTTTTTTCGCCTTTTTTTAAATTTGCCACATACATATACTTGCTTAATTCTTTTCTTGAGTTGTGATATGTATGAATAACAGGTGTCAATTGCAAATAAGAAGGTAATAGGTATAAATTTTAATGAGTTAGTCATAAGCATAATGGATTTCAAATGGTTTAATTCAGCAAATGGAAATTAAAGGCGTTTATCAGCGGTCGCGTTGGTTTAACCGCCGCTTATTTACGGTTCCACGTTAATAGTACTGCCATTTTAAATGTAGGCACCGTCACACTTATCTAATTTTGCGAGTTCATTTGTGTTAGAGGGTATTTATTAAAAGTGGCACTTCCAACTCTATTAAAACTTGATGCAGGGTTATATGATGTGTGAAGTTTATTGTAATAAAGACAATTCCACATTTTAAAAAAAATTTAAACAAAGGGGGGGGGGGGGGGGGAAATGTGGTGACTCGTGCTTCGACATACCGGGACCGCCATTTTCCGTCGCCGCCAAAAAAAAATTAGTGCATTTCTCGCTGAATTAGGCAATTTGAAATCATTTGAGACCATGTTATTTTTTTCAAAAAATTTTCCCCTTGCAAGCAATCCTGCGGGGGAAAAGCGGTCAACGGTGGTACCCCCGCCGTTTTTTAATTAAATATTTTTTAATAACCAACCTAAAAAGATTTTATTTCAATATCTTTAAAAGCACAGGCGATGTACTGAATTTAAGATATACCTTGATAAATATCTTGCTTGTAAGGGGAAAAATTTTCGAAAACAAATAACATGGTCTCAAATGATTCCAAATTGCCTAATTCGGCGAGAAAGGCAATTTTTTTGAGGGGGCGGGAGTGGCGGTACAGCTGCCGTTTTTTATTCAAATTTTTTTACTGACATACCTAAAAAGATTTTGTTTCAATATCTTTAAAGGCACACGAGAAGCACTTCATAAACGAGAATTTAAGAAGAAAAAAAGTCCCCCGGCAGGGTTGCTTGTAAGGCGAAAAAATTTGAAAAATTAACATGGTCTCAAATGATTCCACAATGCCTAATTCGGCGAAAATGCAATAAAAAAATTATTTTTGGGCGACCGCCGTTTTTTTTTATTGAAAGATACCAAAACTTTGGGTAATTAGTGACACAGCCAAAAGATTTCACTCAATTATCTCTAAAAACTAAGCGAGTAGCGCCCAAAATAAAATTGCTGGTATGTTGTGGCACGAGTCACCACATTTTACCCCCCCTCCCCTTTACCTCCGATATTTGATTTAGTAAAATTTATTATTAATATGACACATGTGTAAATTATTGTACAGTAAAAATGTTTAACATGCTGAAATATTTTTTTGTTGACTCAAATGGCGAATCTTCCTTCCATTAGCCAATCTATTGTTATTTGCTGATCATCCATAACTTTATTTTATAATACATTAAGTGATTAAAGGGGGGGTTTTTAATGCAACCATCTCGTAATCAATGATTAAATGGCACTTAGAATTCGAATTTCGATCAGAAATTTTGCATGAATAATCCTTGGTAGGTCTATTTTCCCTAAATCGAACAAAAAGTTGGAAAAGTAACGGCTAACGGCTCAGCTGTTTTGCCATTTTATTACTATCTTAAGAGCAAAAAAGTCACGAAACCTATTTTCACATAATACTTTTTCTCACTCAAAAACCTTATCAAACGGTTCTAGCCGGTATCTGTTGGTACTAGAAATTTAAAAATTGGTTATTGCTATCATTTAACATGAATTAAACCAAAAATATGTTTTAAAAAGTTGATTCCTACGTAATTAATGATAAATTTGCCCTGAAAATAGGCAAAAAACAGCTAAACGGCTAAGCCGCCAGCCGTTACTTTTCCAACTTTTTGTTCGATTTAGGGAAAATAGACCTACCAAGGATTATTCATGCAAAATTTCTGATCGAAATTCGAATTCTAAGTGCCATTTAATCACTGATTACGAGATGGTTGCATTAACCCCCCCCCCCCCCTTAGTAAACTTAGATTTAACGTCCAAATATGAATCATTTGAGACAAATTAAACTTGAGACTTGGCATTTTATAAAAGGAAAATTTCTATTTTAAAACAAATTTTTGGAAATCATATGTGAATTGGTTCAGAAGCGTTTAACAGAGCAAACAAATGACATAGGAACCAGGTATAGGTATAACCAAAAACTGAATTAATTCGCGAAAAAAAATATGTCGTAATTTTAGCTGTTTATTTTTTTTGGAGGGGGGGGGGCTACTATAGCATTTACTACGTCATGTCTCTCAAAATCAGCTGAAATTAGAAAATATTCTTTCGAATTAATTCAGTTGTTGGGTATAGCAGCTAGCTGCAAAGGAACAGGTTTATGAAGGCTGCATGGCAGGTGTTATAACTAGATTTATTACTAGCGGCTACGCCCCTAGATGCCTCTAGGGGCACTTGAGGAGGAGATAGTCGAATTTAATAATTCAATTTCTTATTTTAGATTTTAAAAGAAAAAGAAAAAAAAATTTTGGGGAGGCGAAATTTTTTTTTTTTTTTGGGGTGGGGGGTGCCCCCCCCCTTATTTTAAATTTTAGTTTAAAAAATAAAAAAAAAATTTTGGGTGGGGGGGGATTTTTCCTTTTTTGGGGGGGTTAGGGGTGTCCCACCCCCCAAGAAAATAGTTATAAACCTTCCCGGGACATATGAGAAGCTACCCTGTTAAGGAGAATCCGATCGGTTCAGCGGTTAGCGAGATCCTTCGGTACAAACATACAAACATACAAACATACAAACACACAAACACACAGACAAACATCCTGTTACTTTATTATAATTATTAAATTACAATATTAAATATCTTCTAGATGACTAGCATTGCTACTTAGTAGCAGATTTTCTAAACAGTTGATTGGATAAACTTGTTCCCCGTAATAATCCTGAAAAAAAAAACACAGAGCATCAGACAAGCATTTTATTACAACAGCACAAAGTCTTCTCCCATTTGCTAACTCTTTTCATTAAACACTGCCTCTTATTTCCTATTGTGTCTAATACTAAACTTGTTGTTGCGCCCAGAGCCTATGCATGAGGGGCAGGAAGGTAATGAAAATAGCTTAAAACCATCCCAGGATGTATATGAGACTTCTCTGAAAAGAACAACCTTAACCGACCAAAATTTTCTGAGATCTTCAGCGTCATACAAAAAAAAAACTTTGTTTATAATAATAGGATAGGGATATGAAACAGTATGCGGAAGTGAACGCATGCATGCACAACATACCTTGATATATAGCCTTGGATTCCATTCTAATAAGTCGAGTATCTGATGAACATCTATATTTGGAACTTGTTCTAAATTTAATGATTGTAGGCCGATCATCTTACTTGGTATATCCTCCAGAAAATCGCCAGTAAGTCTAAATTAATTCATATAAAAATGTTAAATATCATTTTAGTAATTTGACATTTTTACCTTACCCATTAACAAATAAAACACGTGTACATTGCAAATTGCATATTCGTAAGGGGCATTTGTACGTAGTGATACTGAAAGGGGTAGTGTCAGTGTACTAAAAGGCGTCTGATCACTACTTTAAATAGGATTGCTAAAAGACTAAAATTCAATTCAACCTGGTATAATAAAGTCATCATATTGTCTATTTCATGTGTATGAAAGTCCAGAGAGAGGCTCGATTTAATACCTTATATTTTTTCAAGCTAACATTGGCAGAATTCCACAAATCAAAATTGTAGCAAATACTATTTTTTCGTACGCAGTCCTATTACTGCTAAAAGCCCAAGAAAGAGAACTAATTTGTAACCTGACAACTCCACATAGGTTGACCTCCATGAGAAGTCGACAATTTTCGACAACACAGCATAAACTACGGTCAGTTAATTCCCAGCACCAACACAATATCAGGTGACCTAGCCTGAAATTTTGGTAGTAGTTATTTAGAATTAAGGGGGGGGGGGGGGAGTTCTGACACTTTTGCGTAAACAGTGATTATAGGCTTTGTCTTTGGACTGAGAGGATAGGTTATTAGGGATAAAATCATTCTTATATGATGAATTTCCCCCAGATTTAAGATTTTTTGGATAGGCCTCCAGGTTCCGGAGCTCCAGGCCTCCAGGTGGTCTCTGTACAGGTAAAAAGTAAAAATAAGATTTTTTTTTGAAGAGTTAGAAGTTAACTTATAAAACAATATATACTTCTTTTTGATTGTTATTCACATATTTGAAGAAAAAAACATACATATTTTGTCTCATAAGCTGACATCTAACTCTTAAAATTTTTTTTTTTTCATTTTTACCTGTAGAGAGACTACCTGGAGGCCTGGAGCTCCGGAACCTGGAGGCCTATCCAAAAATCTTAAATCTGGGGGAAATTCATCATATAAGAATGATTTTATCCCTAATAACCTATCCTCTCAGTCCAAAGACAAAGCCTATAATCACTGTTTACGCAAAAGTGTCAGAACTCCCCCCCCCCCTTAGAACAAGTGAAAAGTCGAAATATGTGCATTATTTTATATCGTTTTTATGCTCTATAATTCATTTCGTTTGTCCGACCATCCATTGAATAGAATATATTGTAATTCTACTGACTGCTCTTTAAGATTGGACTCTTTTAAATCTTGATACTATTCCTCTGATAAATGAGCATTTTTTCTAGAACTTACAATGTACGTTCAATTGGGATTTTTATGACTTTCTGAATTTTCTTGTGACGATTTCCCTAACCATGAGCTAATAACTAAGCTTTTCAAATTAAGGATATTTGTTATCCTTGTTAATAAAAGCATCACTTTATAATATTTCTACCTTTTTACATACCAAAACAACTTTTTGTATAGGTAAATAAGGTTCCACGCTAAGGATTCCCAAACGCAGGAGTGGAAAAACATCGGAGTGGACAAACACAGGAGTCCCAATTTTTTTTTCAATTTTGAATTTTTTTTTCAATTTTTCTTAGTTAGGTTAGGTTAGGTTATAGGCCAGGGGGCCGAGCGCTGCGGCTAGGCAGGTTAGGGTGCAGGGCGATGCGGCCATAGTCATTATTTTGTAGACAGGGGTATAAAAAATTTCAAAATTGTCATTTTATTAAAATAGCGGAAACTCCTGAGTTTTACTTAAGCAATGTCCACTCCGGTGTTTGTCCACTCCGACGTTTGTCCCACTCCGACGTTTTGACTCCTGCGTTTGTCCACTCCGACGTTTAGGACTCCTACGTTTGGGGTAGGACCGTAAATAAAATATCAACATCTTACCTCGGGCAGTTTTTAGAAATAGATATGAGACCATCATCGGATAAAGTGGCACATTCTGATAAATCAAGATGAAGTAAATTTTTCAACTTATGATCAGAGAAAGCCAGGGTAAAGTCCTATTTTGGGAATACACACAGTCAATAAACTATTAACTCATGGTCAAATATTTTAATAATAGTGTAGGTAACTATAAAACTATGTGTGACTTTCCTTTAAAAAAAAATATGGACCATTTGATCCATTTTGAGGAAGAAATGAAGCCTTAAAGTTACTGGATTACAAGTTGTGCTTTTAAGGAAAGCTTAGTATAGGCCTTGGGGGTGGTAATAGGTTAATGAAAAAGCACCCATTGAACCACCAAAAAAACTGCTAGGGGCACAGCTGCTAGCATGCAATAATATTTGTGTGCATTCCTGTGGTAATAGATTTCCAGCTCGTCGAAGCTTCAGCCATTCAAGATTTGATAACTCCGAAATGGCTAGAAATCCTTTTGATTCCATATTATCACAGAAGGATATTCGTAAATCTATAAGTGCTTTAAGATCTCCAAAGCTGACGAAGCTTTCATCAGTCAGTGTTTCACCGTCAATCACAAAATGTTTCAGTGTGTTCTTGAGTCGGCTGATAAAGTACTTGACACTTTCATCCGACAAATATTGAACTTCATCAATGTTTATGTATGTCAACTTTGGACAAAATTCGGCTATCTGCTCTAGTCCTCTGTTGTTTAGATTCCTGAAAATAGAAGTCTATTACTTGACGAAAAGCTTTAACTTATTTAGGGTATGACTAATGCAATGATCATCTGTATCAGATAATAATATAATAGACGTAAAGATTTATTACATTTTAACAACAGTTAACAGATTTTGTAAACAGTGACTTTAATAAGTATTTTTGTTCTTATAAATATTGATCTGTAATCAATCTATAATTTTGTATCTAATCAATTTATAAAAGTTGTGTAATGTATTCAAAATATAAACGCTTTCCTAAAATGGAGAACTCAATCAGTTTAGTGGTAAGTGAGATCATAACAGACAAACAAAAATATGCTATTACTTTATATACTAGAATGTACTTAACGTAAAACAAATTACCTACAGTGAAATAAATCAAGGAAAGACAATTTATTGAAATTTGCTAATAGATTTGTAAATGATCCAGAAGGTGGACAGGTGCAGGGTGTGCACCCCTCCATCCAATGAGCATCTGCGTTCAAATTCAGGCAACCTAATATAAAAAATATATTAAAACATTATTTCAGTAGACCAGTTCATATCACCCTTTCTCCACATAATTCTTAAGACATATTTTTCTAATGTGGGTACAATGTAGTTTAACATTTTTGGCTTTATTAAAAGAAAGGTAAGCGCAATGTTCTAAATCATTCTTATCAGAGCTGAGCTTGACAATTAGATTGGTTAGGTAGGTATTATACAAACCTGTCGAGTCTAAATTCAAGCATTCAATTTCCGTACAATTGGTTGAGAGTAGCTCCAGGTCAGTGTAATTCAAAGGAGGACATCTCTGAACTCGAAGAATCTTCAATTTTTTACAACTTTGGGCCACTAAATCAAAGAAGTCTGTTAAAATAGCGAAATATAAATTAACTGTAAAAACTTATACATAAAAAAACATAGGTAGGTATTCATCTCAAGTGAACATTTTATCACTTAGAAGTAGCATGAACTGCTTTTACTAAAAAAAATAATAGAAATTTAAATAGGACTATACAAGAACGAAAGGAAGTGATTTTTAGTTGTAATTTTTTGTTAATTTACTAAGTAGGTTTTTGTTAAATATAGATGAATTAACCTCAGTTTTCAGGGGTGTATATTCTGCATGGGATCAGGGGGGGGGGGGAAATAAAAAATAAGTGGTTGGAGGGGAAAAAAATGTAAAAATTAAGAAAACTGAAAACATTTTTTCCATTTCGCCCCCCTCCTTGGTTAACAAAAAAAACTAAAAAAATGTGTGGTAGGAGGGATAAAATAAATAAAATATAGAGTTCTTTAAATATTTTTCTATTTTCCCCCCTACTTTTTAAGAAAAATCTAGGGGGGGGAAAAAAAAAAAATTTTGTAGCAGGGGAAAAAAATAAATCTTGTGCAGAATATACACCCCTGTCAGTTTTTCAAATCACAATTATAGACTTAGTTTTGTTGAAAAATCACTAATGTAAGGTGCTATGTTCACTAGCTCTCGTTTGTGGATAGCCCCCCCATTCATAAATAAAGAGTTGGTTTTCTTTCCGAGAAAGAAAATAAATCAACATTGAAGATATATCTACATCGTACTATACTATACTTGACATATTATAAATAAACCTGTGTGAAGTAGTTGAATAACATCATCTCTGCACACAATTGACAGCTCGGATAACAAGGAACATCGTTCCAGCAGACTTATCATACAAAAAAAGATTTTAGGATTTTTGATAGAACGAGTTTTAGCTGTTTAGGAAAAATCAAATTGTTCAAACACTGTATTTTAAGAGTGCTTTGAGTACTAAATTACACCCATTGTGCAATTTTGGCATTAAAACTCTAAAATCTTAAGCCTTGCCTTACAACGGTCTCAGTTTCACTGATAGCATCTCCGAGTAATTTTATAGTTTGCCACAGAATTGGATCTCTAGATATTCTCAAAAATCTTCTACTGACCAAGGATAAACTACAGACAAAGTAAGGTAATGTGGTTTCATTATTTATTATCACATATCTTTCAACTAATATCTTTTGACATTTTTTTTGGACCCCCCACCCGCATAAATAGAGTCTGTACCCCTCGCCGCTAGCGGAGGGACGGTAGTAAATAAATTAACCTAAGCCGACATGACTTAAATTCAATTATAAGATAGCCTGTAAAGATTCACTAAACTGGAGAACTTAATAGTACAGTGACTATTAAAACAAATCGGATCATGGAAAGAAAACGAAGCAGCGGGTATCGTCGTATTTCAACAATAAATCTTCTCCTATTTCTAGCTCCTGCAGGGCCAATTTCCTAACACTGCGGGGCCATAATTAACATTTACCTAACCTAATCTAATATAACCTATCAAAAGCTACTGTGTGAAGCTACTGTGTGAAATCGACGAAACCCGTATACTTTAAATTTTCTTTCCATGATTTAAAAATCTTATGAATTTATGCACCGAACTTCGAAAAGTATTAATTTTCTTTTGTGAAGATCTTGATAATGAAACAACTTGTAACTTTCCTGCAAAGTTCTTGTTGACTTAAATGTGAAGCAATTTTTATCCAAATTTCTTCGGGTATAAAAACAGTGTAATCCATTTTAGATGGTAAATTTGCCTTTAAAGAATAAGTTCTATTCATAGTTATAGGTTATCGAAAGTTCTTTAATTCAATTATCACTAATGATTTGAACTAATAACATTTTGTTATAAATCTGAAAAAGAATCCTAGTTTTTCAAACAAAAATAAATACAGTTTTTAAACAAAATAAATACTGTAGAACAAAAAAAACAAAGATTGGGGGCTAATTACCTAGTAAAAGATCAAATCTTGCATAAAACAGATTACAAACATTTAGAAATTCAACTTTTTATTTATAATTTAAGTCATATTCTATTTTACTAAGGCTGGGAGAAAAGAACAATTACAATTTACAATAATAAACAAGGGTGAACGCAAACTTATTTTTAAATAATAATTTTTTTCCATAAACCAATTTAAAACAAAATCCTAATGGTTAAAATAATATTGATCTAGCTTTATTAAGAAAGTTTAGAACAAGTGTATTTTCATGTTATATTGTAAATAATCTCAAAAATTGAAAAGAAAAAACTGATATAAAATGTTGTTAGCCCTGTTGCGCTGTTGCCGCGTATTTACAATTTTTGTAAACAAACAATTATTTCAATTTAAAATTTATTTTTCATTTGTCGGTTTTCTAGGATTGCTCAAAGATGGTTATTCAATCTTGTTGTTTTATTAATATAATTAGGGTTTCGTCCCTATCCTTTGATGACAATTTGAAGTATCCTCCACACCACTTCTTTAATTCTAATTTGATTTAATCTTATTATAGTATTTTATATTGTTTGTTTCCGCGGTAATAAATATCTCGCTATATAACGTGTACCTATTAGGTTTTCCAAGTCCAAATGTGTTTTAAACAATTTTTAAAAATATATCACTTGGGCACGATTTGGCTATTTTTTTTTCAATTGATGCGTTTATGGATATGATCACTGCAGTTTTGTTGTTTGTAATATCTGCAAACTCCGACGTACCCGACAGAGAATTTTTTTTTTAAATAGAGCTCTTTGAATCTTATTTTTAAGCGATTTATTGAATAATTTTAGTACTTATTTGTGAAATAGATATTTAGAACTAATTGTCTTGAATAGTGTGACGAAAGGAAAATCTGATAATCACAGATGTGTAGTTTAATATGTATATACACAGTGGCCCTAGCGTATCTTTGGCTTAAAAATCTTTACCTTAACAGTTGAAACTGTCATAACTTTTTTATTTTTAGGAGTTATGACTTAATTTTTTCCTATTGCGAAATGGGATTGCATGTATTTTAATAGGAAAATTAAAAAATATAATTATTTATCAATTCTACTGTTGTTTTACCAAGATATGCAAATTTTTGATAAAAAAAATCGTTTTGTTTTACTCAACGCAGGGAGGGAGAAATTCAAACACATTGCTCAAAAATTTGAAGTGCAAGTAATACTTAAGTTACAAGAAATCTAAAATATGTTTTGGAAAGGTCTTAAAAATGTCTTAAACATTTGGTTTAAATTTTAAAAATATTGCCCACCCCCAAGCCGCCAGGGGGGGAAAACCGAAACGGTAAGAAAAAGTATGCCTCATACGGGGTGAGATGGGGTGAACTTCCCACGGATAAAATCTAATGAAATTTTGCACACTCATTATTAAGCATGTCTTGTTGCCGCGTTTTGCTGCGTGTAATGGTAGCACTATTTTTGGGCTAATAGTAACCGCTCAAAAATACCTTATATTTAAGGACTTCCAATTGCCCTAAAAAAAATTAAATATTAATTTTTTTTAATAAAAAACAATAAATGAGGCCATGATTAAATTATTTATGTAAAAAAATTATTAATTTATCTTAAATAAGACCAAAGATATGATGTTTTTAACACCTACTAAAAGGATAAATTTTGTCGGGATTTGGCCAAAATATCGCATTGACTAAAGTTGTTTACAAAAGATACACTACACTACGCTGCAGGGCCGCAGTGAAGATCTCAGTAACCACTGAACCGATCGGATTCTACTCTTCAGGGTATATACCTATTGGTCCTGCGGTGGTTTTAAGCTATTTTCTTGGGGGGTGAGATACCCCCAACCCCCCAAAAAACAAAAAAATCCCCCCCCCATTTTTTTTTTTTTTTTTTTACAAATTTTACGAATTTTGCGAATTTAATCGCAAAATGTTTTCCTGTTGGGTAGGTGCGAAAATTTGTGATTCGTTCTGCTGGGTAAGTAATAGAAGAGAAGATGTAATTATACCTCTTGGGGCAAAGCCCCTAGAGGCTAGGGGCGAAGCCACTAGTATGTATATAAAGGATAGAGATCATTAGACACTTATATAAGTTATTTTTTTTTACCTTTCAGAAGAAATGACTGAAACAAAACCTGAATTTAAATTGAAAAATCCTCCAGAGGATGGAATTTCTAGAGTCACTTTTGGTCCTCATTCCTCACAATTTCTTCTTGTATCATCATGGGATAAAAAGGTTTAAATTTTCTGTAATAATCATCTCCAAATTTACATATAATATTTAACAAAATAGTAAAAATAATATTAAGGGCAATTATGCCTATAAGTAGGTACGTAGCGTAGCTAAAACAAAATCTGAACAATCTAAAGAATTTGTACTTTTTGTAAGAGTAACTTACTAACATACCCTAATTTTGCGTAGCTGCTCTTCTAATATATTTATAATACAGACAATAATAGTATTTTTTTAGGTGAGATTATATGATATTGCGGCTAATACTGTTAGATGTACGTATGCTCACTCAGAACCAGTTCTCGATTGTGTTTTCCAGGATCCTATCCATGTTTGGTCAGGGGGCCTGGATCAAATACTCAAATGTTACGATATCAATTCAGGTTTGCTTTTATCTATCATTTAGAAGCAGAATTAAGGACGGAAGTTTAGGCGTTTTCCAAACGTCTTGTAGGTACAGAGATCAAGCCTCAGATATATTAATTATGCTACGAAATAATATTAAGATAGCGCTATGAGTTATAGTTCATCTCTTAGTTACATATACAATCGATCAAACAATTTTAAAGTACAAAAATCTTTCAAGTTTAAATTTTAGGAACTGAGACAGCGATCGGAAGCCATGAGAGTGCAATAAAATGTGTCTGCTATTCTAATGAACACAATATTATATGTACTGGAAGCTGGGATTCAACAGTCAAAATCTGGGATCCGAGAGTTAATAATTGTACAGGTACTTTTAATCCTGCTAGTACACCTTTAAGGGTAAACTGTAAGGGTCTACAATCATTTATCAAAAATAAAAAAATAAAGCCTGGAAGGAAAATTATTTCAATCCATTATAATATAGGTACTTACTTCATATATTCAACTATTATCTATTCCAATATTGAGATATTTTAGGATTTATATTTTCCAATGAAATTCAACTCGGGTGGAAAACATACAAAACTGAGATATTGATTTTAACAAAAATTTTATTATTAGGAAGCTACGCCCAACCTGATAAAGTATACACAATGTCCTTGGCTGGAGACAAGCTTGTGGTTGGTACGGCAGGAAGACATGTCTGGATTTGGGATATCAGGTAGATTCAAAATAAATAAACAATGTATTGACAGAGAGTTCTCGATTGATATGACTTTTTTCATGTCATGTGTAGGGAGTACCTTTTAATGTTCTTTACATTTAAACCTGGAGACAAGCAACCTGGTGATCTACGGTCTTTGTGTGGATTACTTAGAAAAAAAATTCTGCCTGACATAGTAGCTTTGGTCATATTTGTATCTTCTCTACCTAATAAGTTTAATATAATGTTGGTTTTGATTTTTAATCAATGTTATTTTTATATTATTTCACTAATTAAGAATGATGACAGTTGCTCCACAGAAGCGTGAATCAAGTCTAAAATACCAAACCCGGTGTATCTCATGCTTTCCAAACAAGAGTGGATATGTGCTAAGCTCCATAGAGGGAAGAGTGGCAGTTGAATACCTTGACTCAAGTCCAGAAGCACACAAGAAGAAATACGCCTTCAAATGTCACAGGATTAAGGAGGGCGGAGTAGAAAATATTTATCCTGTGAACGCCATATCATTCCATAAGAAATACAATACTTTTGCTACTGGTGGCTCCGATGGATTTGTTAATATTTGGGATGGTTACAATAAAAAGAGACTATGCCAATTTCACAGGTAATTAGTAGTTATTTTTATTACATGAAAATTTTTTATAATAAAATGTGTATCTCTATATTGAAAATTGAAAAGTTAGTGATCCTAATATTTTATTCTATTTGCTTTTAGAACTATGTTTTAATGATGTTTTTAAAATATAACGAATGGATAATGAAACTCTTGTGTCAAATAGAGAACTATTTTACTGGTGGTCTTTGAGTTTGCTTTATATGTCGGAAATAGTTAATTTTGGAAAAAGAAATAAGACAGAATTTTGTTTTACTCAAATATTTCTACTTTTTAAAGCCTTAATGTTTAAATCATAGTCCTCCTCATTACAAATGACTATCTTATTATTCGTAAACAATTTTGAATCCCTATTCTACCAGCTTAGTAACTAGTCCTTAAACATTTAAAACAGGGTCAAGTATCTTATTTTTATTTAGATATCCAACAAGTATTGCCAGCCTGTCCTTTGCTGCGGATGGAAGCGTCCTTGCCATTGCATCCAGCTACATGTATGAAGATGAAGAAATAACGCGAGACTTGCCAGAGGACGCTGTGTATATCAGACAAGTCTCAGATCAAGAAACAAAACCAAAATAAGTGACAAATTAAATCATTTATATAGTCATTTCTTAATCTTTGATCTCAGATTGAAGTATGGTTTTCAATTTTTAACAATTAAATTAGTTTCTTATTGTAAAACAAATATAGTTTTGTGTGTAAATACTAAATATTGACATTGAAAACTATAAAAAGATTTATAAGTTTATAAACTTTGCCTACAATTGACAAATATGTACTGAATGAATATAATTTTTCCATTTTTCAACATGTAAACAGTTTCAATATAAATTGAATAAACATTTAACATTTTCTTTGTTTTTTACTTAAAAGTATTTTATTTTAGTTTTATTTCTTTTCAGTAGGTATTGAATAAAAATGGATAAAAAATGTGTAGAATATAGCTCCTCACAACCAACAAAGCGGTTAAAAATAGAGAATGTTAAAGATCCGACTGACTTAAAATGGAAATATATCAAGCGTAATAACTTAGACTTAAGTCTTGTTATTTTATTTGATAAAGTTGCAAGTAGGTAGGTATATGGAATCATATAATGTTTTGTTACAATTAGAGGCATAAATGAAACAGTAAATTTAATGAGAGGATTTAAGTCGTGATGTTATTTTTTTTTATATTTTTTTTAAAAGCGAAGCTTTTCTATAATTAGAGTCGGTCCGTACGTCCGTCCGAGCTAGATAGCTTTTATTCGTTAATTTAGGCATGTTAGAATTGTCCTATCGATTTCAAACTTTGCATGATGATTCCTGTAGTGGTTAGGTACGATTTAGAAAGCGTAGCAACTCTATAATCATTCCCAGAATGTCAGTACGTCCATTTTAAACATGTTGATTTTTCTACTTTTTTAACAATAAATTTTTAGGTGATCTAATTATCCGTTTGATCTGATTTTTGGTATATTGATTCCTGGGACCACAATGAACAATATTTAAGCGAAGCAACTCTATAATCAAGTCCTAAAAATGTAAGTATGTCCATAAACATTATCCTGTATCAAGCAGTTTTCCAACTTCGACTCTTTCGATACTTTTATATTCTGATTATTCAGTTCAGACACTATACAAGCGTTAATGTCCGTTTGTCCTACCGTTTCAGTGCTTCGCTTTTATGGATGTTGTCATCCTTGTTTCATTTACAAATTTTGTTTGAGCCGTGTGATAGTGAGCGAGTGATATTATAGTCACATAGAAGCTGCTCTTCAATAGATATAGGTATTTGATTGGTGAAATCTCTCGTTAACACCCACCTGGTTTTTTTTAGGAATACTGTCGATTCCTTGTCAATCTTATTATATAAAGTAGAAACCTTTATATAAACTAGTGGAGGGATAAGACATAGCTTTTTAAAGAATAATACAGCTGAAGCTAATCCTGAAAAGGATAAAAAATACTATTATTTTATAACATGAAATGTAATTTCAGGGATATTTTTAGCAACCTTGAGAAAGAAATTGAATATTTAACCGGAGAGTTGGCTCAAGTTAAAGTTTTTGGCAAAGTTTATCCAATTCCACGTAAACAAGCAGGTTAGGAATAATGGTATATTATATCTGTTGAGGAATATAGAGTTATTTAGGGTAACTTAGAAGTTAGAATAATGCTCGTCGATTAATGCCATAGAAGGACATGATAGTTATACATAGGAGAGACATGTCAGGAAATAAATACAGATCTTTCAGGGCCATCTCTAATTGTAATGATTGTTCGCGTCTGAACTTACCTAGAATAACTCATACAAAATAGAGGTTATGGAGTTAATACATTCCATGATTTCCGTATGTTGTATCCAGCTGTAACCAAGAACTAAATTATATAAAAAAGTATTATATTATTTTCAATATGATTTATTTTGGTTGCTGGTCATTCCTTAATGCACATGAGTAGTCAACTCAACTGAAATCTGAGTTTTCATTAATACTTAAAACACACAGGATATATAAGAGTAAAGGGGAAAAGAAGAGGTACCCCAATCAAGCAAAGACTTATTGACAAAGAGCTATAGACTGACACAAATGTTACCTTCAGTAATAGTTATTTCTCGCAACGTATTAATAACAGCTTTCCGCGGATATAAAGTGTATACATAAAATATTAAAACCAGTTTTTAGCCTCGAAATGCACAGTCTAAAAGGACAGGTTTTAATTTTGTGATTGTACATTTTTATATTCGTAGAAAACTGGATATAATACGATGCTAGACATAATTTTTCAGTATGTCTGAGTACCGGTTCTAATCCCCGGATATTAATCGGTTTCGGGAAAATGTTCTACAAAGTTATCTTTTTTATTTTTCTGATTAAATTAAAACTTTGTTGCTATTAGATGTATACATAATCTTCTTTGTTTATTTAGCATATGGTGAGAAAGGATTGACATACAAGTATAGTGGAACAACTATAGTGGCTAAAGAATGGACACAAACCTTACAATACCTCGTGGACAGGGTGCATGCTGTCACAGGTTTCAGATACAACTTTGCTCTAATAAACAGGTTCCATTCTATAAGAACATAAATAAGGTAGGATGTATGAATGTCTGTTCACTAGTGATGGCAATCCGTCGAATTTTTGGGCCGGATTCGGATTCTTAAAGAATCCGTCAAAAAAGTGGCGGATTCCTTGCGGATTCGGATTCCGGATTCTAGCAATATTTTAAAAGGATTTTTTAAATTTTTTTAAAAATTAAGTGCTACATATGTCCTAGAAATCAATGTTCTTGGTGTTCTCTATATTTCACTTTCGAGAATCGAACCAGATTTTAAAAGATATTATATATAATGATGAAAATCTTTGCCTTCAAAGAGGAGGAGTTGAAAGAAAAAACTCAAGACGCTAATTTTAGCCTACCAAATAAGAATCCGGAATCCGCTATTAAAAAACGGATTCCGGATCCGGATTGCCAACCCTACTGTTCACTCTTCTTCCTAACCTTTAAACTGACCAGGAAAGGTTTTAATAGGTTCTAGGTTTGTTTATATATTTTGGGAAAGGTTAGATCGATAGTTATAAAAATGGTCCTGGTAAAATACCCCTTGTAAAACTCCTAGAACATACTCTAAATAAAATACCCCCTTAATTTTTATGAGATGCCTATTAGATGTTGATAGATTGTTTATTATTTGAAATTTACCTAAAGAGTTTTTTTCCTAACCAAAATAATTTTCCTAAATGACATTGTTCTTTTTGTAGTTCAATTTTTAATTTTACAAGAAATTCTGTGAAGAATAACAGTAAAACACTATGGAGAAAGGGTTAAATAACTGAATTTCCCTATCACAATGACCTTGTGCCGACTCTCAATTGGGTTGTTAAAAATCAACCAATGTTGTCGGGAATATTAACACAGCCAAGTAGCAGAAAACAATTTACTAGAAGACGAAAAAGGTCATTGAAAAAGGGGAGGAGGTAGTTATCTGTATATACATCTATACCATAGATTTGTTTGTGAAGATAACACTTAGAAAAATATTGAAATTGATTTTTCAAAAAGAATACATAACCATGACAAGTTTGTCTAGATATAAGGATGGTTCTGACAAAATGGGTTACCATAAAGATGATGAGAAAGAGTTGGACAAAGAAACGCCAATTGCAAGTCTTACATTCGGAGCAGAAAGAGATTTTATTTTCAGGCATCAGGTAAATTGAATACGGCTTTCTAATTATTCTAGATTGGTGGGTTGGTTAGCCTCGAGAGGACGGTCACATGTATCTGGTAACGCACATGTATTGCACAGTTCTAGATAAGTTTAATTGGTGTAGTATAAAAAACTTTTAATTTTGCGACTGAATCATTGTTTTGTATTTTATTTTCCAATTCTAATGATAATGGATATATTTTACTTTGTTTCCTTTTTATTCTTTCGGCTGTGCCACAATTCTTTATGTCCCTCATCTGGTCAAGGGGTGCATGGTCAATGTTGGTCATTAGCTTCCAACCACCCAAAGTTATAAAGTAAGCTTTCTGAAAAGAAAAAACTTACCCCCATAGTAATTTCAGAGATCATTTGCATCAATTTAATTTTAAGATTTTGAGTCTTGGGATGATTTTAAGCTATTTTTCTCCTTTCTCTGCCCCTTGGAATTTAGAGACCCTAGAGAGTGCAGTAGCTAGTTTGCTTATAAAGAAGATAAATTTAAAAATAAGGATGACAACATCCATAAGTAGCGAAGCTCAAAAATTATGAATGGATATCATGAAAAAATTACTATAAAGCAGTGTCATATGATAAACATTAATCTTGGTAAAATAGAGAAATCATCAAACCTTTAAAATCACGCAACCTTATAATCATGAAAACTTATAAATCTAGGAATCGATCTAGCACCGCAATAAATAGACAAATCTTAATGAAACTTAATGGAAATATGTAGAACATGAGCATATTCAATCCCTGATAATTTCAGCTGTCAATCCTGAATGAGAACCGAGTAAAACATGAAAACCTAAAAAATCTAGGAATTGATCTAGCTCCACAATAAAAAAATCTTAATGAAATTTGGGGATAATATGTAGAATATAAAATTATTTATACCGTGAAAATTTCAGCCCTGTATCTTGAAAAGGAGTTGAGAAAATCACGAAAACTTAAAAATTTAGGAATCGATCTATCACCCCAAATAACAAACAGATGGACCAAACAATGTTTATATTAGATGGGCATATGTCATGAGAATATTTACTAAAAATTCCAGCTGTCTATCTTGAATAGAAGCCGAGTAAATCACGTTTCAGACATACAGACAGACATACATACAGATGGACATTTCAAATTATAGAGTAGCTTCGCTACTAAAAATAGAGGGGACAATGAAGCTCAAATTTATCTATACCTATTTATTATTTTAGGATAAAAAGGCAGAGAAAATAGAAGATGAAAAGTTTGTGCTTACAGATGGTTTATTACTACTGATGAATCTTCCAACAAATAACTATTGGTATCACAGTTTACCTCCAAGAAAATCTTGTAAAGAAACAAGGTATAATTTTGACTATCTTTTCTAATGGGTTAGTTTAAGAAGTGTATAATTTTAAAGTTATAATATTCCTTTTAATAAATTCAGTTTTTTTTTTATCAAAAAGTGAAAGTTTATCCCATTTATAGAGATCATAATTTTATGATTACTTTAAAATTGTCTATAGTACGAAACAATACATGTTTTCTTTCATTATAGCTAAAATACGATTTTTATCTAGCCCATGTCTAGACCAAATGAATAATTACAGGATAAATTCCTGTCCGTCCTCGGTCGACCTTTAAAAAATAATGTTCTAAATTAAAGTTTTTATGTGTTTGAGTTTCAAGAACAGCTTTTCTTTAAGTAGTAAAGTTAGGAAATTTCATGTAATAATCGAAATTCTTTATCTACTTTATCTTCTAAATAGGTACATTTTCTATAAAAAAAGAGAACATTTTAATTACATTACTTACAGGGGCGTCCAAGCTTTTTATTTTGGGGGGGGTAATTCGTTTTTGGGCGGGGTAAAATAGCGCGCTAAGCGCGCCGCAAATTTTTTTTACCCCCCCCAAAATTTTTACCCCGGGGGTAAAATTTGCTTGGGGGGGTAATTACCCCCCCTGAAATCTGTTGGCAGGGGTAAATTTAGTTTACCCCCCCCAAAGCTTACCCCCGGGGTAAAATTTTTTGGGGGGGTAATTTAAATTTTATTAAATACATAGTATTAAAAATGCGCGCAAAGCGCGCAAAAATTTATTTTATTAGAGATTTTTATATTGGGGGGGGTATTTACCCCCGCAAAATTGTTTGGGGGGGTAAATACCCCCTCCTAAATGGTTGGGGGTGCCTACGGCACCCCAAGGGTAAAGGTAAATTTTAAATGGGGGGGTAAAATGAAAAAAAATTTGGGGGTGCCTACGGCACCCCCAAAGTCGTTTGGGAGGGGGTAATCGCCCCATTACCCCCCCCCTTGGACGCCTATGATTACTTATACTAGTTTTATTTTTTAGGATCAACATAACATTCAGAAAAGTCATAAGCAGATAGAAATAAGTGGAAAAATTTTATAAGTAACTATGATATATGTATATTTTATTAATTTTTTTATATTGCCAATTTTACTAAAAATGAAGCATTAAAACTGTTAATATTTTTTATGTGAAAATTTTTATGCTCTTTAGGAATTTTACCCTCATTATTGAGTGACTTATTTGATGAAAATTATTGCAGATAAAAAATGTTCTTATGTAAAAACTTTGAAAAGGAAACATGAATGTATTTGCAATAAAGATGCCTAATTATTAGGAAGCTATACATTTACCTAAGAATTGTGATAATATTGCATAATACAGTAACTGCGCTGCTTATTACAATGAATGAACAACCTGAAGAGAACATCCAAGAGGTTGGCCAGTTCAGTTTTGAGAAACTACCTGACCTGGCTCTACTCAAAATATTGGAATTTCTTCAAGTTAGTGATATGAAAATTTTGAGACTCGTAAACAGATGGTAAGATATTAAAGTATTGCAACGATGTCCGACATATGGGGACATAGGCTAGAGGTAGACCTAAGGAATTAGAGTAATTCTGTAAAGCTCATGTGCTATGTTTTAAAATTTTTACCTCTATTCAAACCACCTTTTAATTCTCTTCGTCTTCCCTCCCTTCCTCCCCAGATCGAATATTTTTGGGGAGATGGGGGAAAGTTTTAAATTTTTTTTAGTATAAGACTTGTATAAATTTAAAACAAACATTAATGATTCTTTTTTTGTAAGTATTGATAGACGGGTGACTGGTTGTGATAAGCGGCTGCGCCACTGGCACGTTCCTGTGTTTGAGTTCCTCAACAATTCAGCAAAGTATAAAAAGCTGTGCGAAGAAATTGAAAACGTCAAACGTTCATTTCCCTCCAGGTTTTGCATTTTTTTTCAAATTAAATGCACATAAAAGAAATAGGTATTAATTTTAAACAAGTTTTTAAAAAGAGTTAAAACACCTTCTAGGTATATTTTGATTTTAATAAAATTTTTCTTATTTTTTTAATGCTAATATTGTTTTCTTTTTATAGTTCTTAAATTGCCTTCATGTTTTCCATAAAAAAAAAATGTTTTAACTTTTAGATATGAGAACATTACCATAGGATTGGATCTTGATATGCGCGGTGAAGTTGGATATAAACACCTGGAGGGCACCGGACAAACTATTCTAATTTTGTGCGCTGATAAACTTACATTTCTCAAAGTTAGTATTTTTCATGTTGATCTTATTACCTATTTTAGTTAATTTTTAAAACCCTGCAGAACTTTGCTGGACTTTGCAGCATTATAAGGATTGGATGGGGGAGGGAGGGTCACGATTGTTCAAGTAGTAGAATACAAGGAGGCAGAGAACATTTGGCTGTTTATTTCTAACTGGTTGACTTAACAACCTTGAGGACTTTTATTGAATTTTGAGTAGTTGGTTCATATAGTTGAGTGTCCATACGTTTCATCCACTAATTGTAATCTACAGAATTTTGAATATCATCAGTGAGGATGTACAAAAATTTATCGACCATTGTCTTATTCTTTTAGATCCCTGAGTAGAATAAGCAATTTAGACAAAAAATCTAACATTATAGTATTAGAAAATAGTTGTTTATATTTTGGATAATATATTTTACCTTAATTTTTTAGATGTGTTCGTTTAGCTGCAAATTACTCTCGCAACCTGACCTTAAGGACATAAAGTTTCCTAACCTGGAAATCTTAAATCTGTATGAAATATATGACACAGACAAAGAAGAAATTGATCTGTTGTCACAAAAGGTTGTTGCCTTGACAGAGCTAAAACTAGAAGTGTGCAGTTTCTACGCAAATCCTCTTTTAGATTGTTGTAATAAATTAACAAAACTTTGTTTATTAGGAAAAGATATTTTAATTATTATGGAATGTTTGATAATTGAGATTTTATTTTTTAAGGCAGGGTGTCGGAGCCGTATAATTTTGATGCGGCTCCGGCTCCAGCTCCGGCTCCGGCTCCTACCTTAAAATTAATATATCAACTTTTGTTCATTATTGAAATTGATAAAATAAATAAATAATATAAAATATTTTGCTTTTATTTGATTAAAGCTATATAAAAGTAGAAGGATGTGTGTCTATTTGTTAAGTAACAATAGTTTTTCAGTTTATTATATGGAAATAGACCGTTGCCATATTATATTATTACTTTAAAAATCACTTTTGGCTAATCTGGAGCCGGAGCCGTTTTTAACGAAAAATACGGCTCCGGATCCGGCTCCACCAAAAATGTTGCTGCTCCCGGCTCCGGCTCCGGAACCCTGTTTTAAAGGATAATTGAATTGTGATTTTTAATCCTTTTATGGAATCTTCATAAAGGTCCTGGAATGGTTTTAGGTTATTATTTTATAATTAAAGTCTCCATATGGTTTTACGCTATTTTTCTGCCTTAGATGATGGGTGCACAGCCGCTAGTTAGAAATATCTTGAATTTACACATTAGATTAAGATCGCCATATGAATTATTTTGCAAAAATATATACATAGTTGGTTTTATAGACTTTGACGATCCAGTGGTCCCACCTACTATGGGTGGAGCCACTTGTTTTATCAAATAAATAAATATAAAGTAAACTAATACTTTATGCAAGAAAGACCATTGAAAATATCTTCTTTTCTTTCTGGTTAGACGTCGAGCAAAAAATGATTTCTCCTTTCGTGAGTAAGTGTGCCTCGTCGCTAGAAACATTGGAAGTAGTTTGTCAAGAGGAATGGATCGAACCAGAAATATTTAGCCAATGCAAATCATTGAAGGAAAGAACTTTGTTTAAAATTGTTATTATTATTATTTGATTCTTTATTTGTCTTAACTATATACATAAAAAGTTAACATATGAATTATAAGAGTTATTATAACAATATTAAATAAGGACTAATCCAAGATATTCTCTTATAAAAAGTGTAAGTTCATTGTAAAGCAGAAGTAAGCAATACAAAGAAAGAAATTTTGCCGTTTAACATAAAAAGTGTACATTTAAATTAGGTCAATACTAATTCAACATAATATCTTCTCAAAATATGTCCAATTTATACAAAAAAAAAATAAAACTTAAGTAAGTTCCAGAAAGAAAAATAATCGTCATCGAGAAGTAAAATATAATATTCATGATAAAAATATTAGGTCAATAGGTACTAATCCTTAATATAAAAATGTGTATAATGGATACACAGCTGAACTTAAAATTGTTAAGGAGGGATAAATAAGTGTGGCCTGTTAAATGAAAACTGCAGAATGCTTTAATGGGCAGATCACCAAAAGCTCCACCTCAAGATTATTGTTAAGGTTATATACTGACCCTCTATTGGATGAGGTAATTTTTCTTGAAGGTCTAAACGTCACCATATGAAAAACAGGCTTAAATTCATATGGTTAAAGTTAAGAATCACAAGAAATAATTATCCTCGGGATCATTCTTTTTTACTACACTTTATTTATCAATACCCACCTGTAGATTTTACAGGTGAGATGAAGTTGAGGTGAAATACTTAAGTGTGTCTAAAGATTTGGTGTGTTTGTTGTAAGTGTAGAGTATAGTATATATATATTACATACGAATTTAAATAAACAAACACTTTTTAAAAATGCCCTCATTTGCAGGTAGTTTTCTTTCTATACTCGAAACATGACATTTATCCCGGGTCAAATTGAAATGTTGTTAATTTTTCATATCCTAATTTATAATTTTTGTTTTTAAACAAAAATTTTCTTTGAAAGGAAATAAATTCAAGTAGATTTGAATTTAATGGAAGCTTTTTTTTCAGTCTTGACTGAAAGATAAAAAATAACACAGTGTAATTTCAATATTAACTACATTAATAATATTACTGGTGAGCGTTTTTGGGACGCCTACTAACAGCCAGCTTGAGTCGAAATTAAATTCCATGTTCTGTAGAAATTCTGTGAAGTAGTTTGTTGTAAAGTTTGTGGTGACGGGACAGTCCAGAAAAAAGTGTTGTGTTGTTTCTCTCGGTGCGGGTAGATTCCGGTCCAGCTTACAAAGTGTACATTCTGGAGATTCTAGCCTAAAATTTGAGATATTAGCGTTAAAATAGTTATAATTGTTTATGGACCTCAATGCGAATTCTCGTATATTTATTGGTAAGAAGGAAAAAGTCCATACTTTTTGCCATTTACAAAAAGTATTGTATTTTACATTGTAATTGAGAATTTAGTAGGGCAATCGTAAATTTTATTTGGATTCAGGATAAACTAATCTTTAAAGTATAGTTCAATCTATTTTAAAAATCTTAGATAAATATGTATCATAGTGTAAAAGTGTTTGTGGTTGCTTGTAATTAAGTTTGTACTGATAATTAGTTTTTAAAACTAGAATTAAAAGTGGAGGGTCGAATTACCCCTTCACTCAAGTGCCTCCAGGGTCGTAGCCACTAATAAATAAAAAATTATTAACATTGTTCTATGAAACAGAAGCTACAACTAGAGTTTGAATCTGAAATATCAACACAGAACATTGAGAAACTGTACACCATGTTAAATAAAATCTGCACAACTCTGGAAGACCTGGACCTTTCATGTGTTTCTGTTCACAATTTTAATTTAGATGGATTTTCAAAATTACGAACATTACGTCTCTATTGCAAAGCTGATGTTGATTTAAATTTGAATATTCCTACTCTTCAAGAATTCTCATACAGGTTTATTTTTATTTGGTATTATTCTCTTAGGATTTCCAAAATTGAACAAAAATTCCTAACGCCTTTTAATTCATTTTATTAATCTGCTAATAATAAACTCAAAAGTGTTTTTTTCTTAAGTTCAGAAAAATTAACTTTTCATAGCTAAGTTACTCCATAATTCACTTTTTCTGTTCGTCAGTCAGTTCGTAACGCTAGAGGAGAAATTTTCTCAGCTGCTATTCATGATAGCTGGGTGATTTTTTGACGATTTCCCCAGCACTCCACTAATCTTAAGTAACATCGAACAACTTAAGAATTTTTTTATTTAGAATGGGAGCTAGCGATGTGGTTCCATTTACCCTGAATCTAACTCACACAATTCTGCCAAAGTTAAAGAAACTCTCCATAGAAAATACAAACATCTCATGCAACAGGAATATTAGACTTTTCATGTGGGGGCTTGGTGGATACATATAAAAAATGTAAGTCACATCAGTAATTGCCCAAATTATGTAGTGTTTTTGAAAAGGTTAATTAAGATACCAACGATTCCAGAAGTTTTCTTAAATTAACTTTTAATTTGTTGAAATAAGAAAAAAAAAGATAGGCATTTTGTTTTGTCAACTTTCTTAAAAGAGGGGGGGAAGTTTTGACACATTTGCGTAAACAGTAAGTATAGGCTTTATCTTTGGACTAAAAGGATAAGTTATTAGGGATAAAATCATTCTTATATGATAAATTTTCCCACGTTTTAAATTTTTTTGGATAGGCCTCCAGGTTTAGGAGCTGCAGGCCTCCAGGTTTAGGAGCTGTAGGCCTCCAGTTGGTCTCTGGACAGGTAAAAAAAAATTATTTTTATTTTAAGAGATAGAGGTCAACTTATTAAACAAAATATGCATCTTTTTTTGTTCAAATATGTAAATAACATTTTAAAATATGCATATTTTGTTATATAAAATGACCTCTAACTTTTCAAAAAAAATTTGATTTTGGTTTTTTACCTGTCCAGAGACCACCTGGAGGCCTGCAACTCCTCAACCTGGAGGCCTATCCAAAAAATCTTAAAACTTGGGAAAATTTATCAAATAAGAATGGTTTTATCCCCAATAACCTATCCTCTCAGTCCAAAGTCACTGTTTACGCAAATGTTCCCCCCCTCTTGTTTAAAACGTTTAGAAATCTACTTTAAGAAGTAAAAGTCTTATTTCCTAACAGGAAGGCAAAGATTCTTGGTGCGGAACATTGTCTTAGAAATTGTAGAGAAACTTTGCAATCTTTAGGTAAATTAACTTTAGAATTTTATTCAAGAAGGGGGGGGGGGTAAGGCAACCATCTCGTAATCAATGTATAAATTGCACTTAGAATTCAAATTTCGATCTGAAATTTTGCATGAGTAATCCTTGGTAGGTCTATTTTCCCTAAATTGAACAAAAAGTTGGAAAAATAACGGATAACAGCTGGCGGCTCAGCAGTTTAGGCATTTTTTTTGGCTATTTTCAATGCAAATCATCACTAAACCTATCCACATAATACTATTTTCTGCTCCAAAATGTTTTCAAACGGTTCTAGCCGGTAGTTGCTGGTACTAGAAATTTGAAAATGTTGTTTTTGTATCATTTCACATGATTTAAAGCAAAAATATGTTTCAAAAAGTTGATTCCTACGTAATTTATGACAGATTTGCCCTAAAAATAGCCAAAAAACGGCTAAACGGCTGAGCCGTTAGCCGTTACTTTTTCAACTTTTTTGTTCGATTTAGGGAAAATAGGCCTACCAAGGATTACTCATGCAGAATTTTAGATCGAAATTCGAATTCTAAGTGCCATTTATACATTGATTACGTGATGGTTGCATTAACCCCCCCCCCTTAGATAAGAAAGTGGGACTGTAAATGAAGAATATTGCATCTTAATACATTGAATCTTAACCTATGGCAATTCTGGCTTTAAACACATTTCATAAGAATATTAACACAATAGACATACTATATCTAGATTACGCTTCTGACCCGATTTTTCGTCAAATCTTAAGCAGATGATAGTATTGTTTACTTTCGACTCAAGCTGAGGTGGATTCTTAAAAAAAAATAGACTCGTTACTCGATGGTGAGGCAAAATTATTTTTGTGAAAAATAATCCAAAAGCTTATTAAAAATCTACAAAAATTAAATAAAATCATATGTTAATAACCATTTTATGATTTTATTTAATTTTTGTAGATTTTTATGCGATTTTTGAGGATTTTTCACAAAAAAAATCTGGTCTGATCTGGTAATCTAGGTATAGTATGTCTATTGCTTTGTACTAAGAAATTATATTGTTTACAGCTGACTTTTATCTATGTATGAAATGAAAAAAAAACATGCGTTCGTAATGAAATGTGTACACAATTTCAACCAATGAGATTTAATGTAGGTTCCGATGCGATTCTCCTATTGGCTCAATCAGACATTACCTCTCTTGTCTTACTACCTTTATTATTAACACTTAAATGAAAGCATACAGAACTATCTTGTAGAAAAGTCTTCTGTTATGGTCAGCTAATTTGAACAAAAAAAGACATAAGTTTTGTAATTCGTCTTTGCTTCATTATTTTGAATTATAGAATTTGAATTGATATAGAATAAGATTATATTATACACGTATAATTTTGTTATTTAGACGCCATACGTATTTTCAGAATTGAAACGGTTGTATTTTGAGCTAAGTGATCCTATTGAAGAAATGATAAACATGACAAGACTGTCAATTAGAAATGTTACGATGACTGCTGAAGTTACAAAAAGTCTTTTTTGTTCACAATTGATAAAAGTGTTAAAGCTAACAGACGTAAACCCACCAGTGTCCAGTATTACATCAAATCTTCACCTTTTACAAGAGCTTAATCTTTCTCTAGAAAAGCAAGTCGACTTGGAGCAATTAAACCAGCTGCTACTCAAGTGTCAACAGAGTCAACAACTTAGAGTGGTCAAAATACGTTACCATGGATATGGATCACCACTTTGTATTGATGGTTTGTCTCATTTACTTTGGAGCCAGCATAAACATATCCAAGTTCTGAAATTGGATAAGATTAAATTTGATATTGACAAGCTTCCACATGCTTTTGATAATCTTACAGAACTTGAAATAGAAGATGTTGAACATTCTAATGAATCCCTGATAGAGTTACTAAAGAAATGTAATGAAACCTTGCAATATTTGCATCTGGATTTACGTGGTGTCAATATTTCATCTAACTTTGATTTGCTAATGCTTTCTCTGAAATATATTTATATTTCTGAAGCTTCTTTCAGCAAGGGAGGTCTTGTATCTCTTCTTAAATCTTGCTTTCAAACAGTAGAGGTCATTATTCTATTAAATGTTTACTTACAAAGTGACCTTGATCCTATTGATTGTTGTCCACCTCATCTAGAAATTATAGATTTGGATTCGAATGCCTGCAGAAGATTTAATCAAATTTGTGCCAATTCAAATCTAAAACAAATATTTCTTGACAACAATAGTAATAAATTTTAGCAGGTCTTAATATTTATTTATTCCCTCTGCATTGATTTCAGAAATCTTGATACACCATGTTAGCATCTAAGAAGAGATCACTCGAGCAGGTAATTGTTTATGAAATGGAATATATATATAAAAATAGATAGGTATAGAAGTTCTTTAGCTTTTTTATTGTTTCTTTGTTTAAATGAGTGAAATGTATCAACTGAACTAAAAAACTTTCAATCATTCAACACGAATCGAATGAATTCTTGTTTCTCATTAATTATTCTTTTTTACTAGCGGAATAGATTAAGCAAAAAAAATGTATAATGTGTCACATGAATCTGCGTATATATTCTGAGACATAATATAGAAATCTGAAAAAATTTAGGAATTCAGATTTCTACTTATTAAAATTTTGGGGTATAGTCCCTTTCGTTGCAACGCCTCTTAAAGGGAATTTCTTCGTATTTTCACAGTAGCTTTTCTCCTATTTCTAGCCCCTCTAACCCTGCGGCGCAATCACCTAACTTAAAAAATCTACTGTGAAAATCAGTGTTGTGGATCCGGATCCGCAAGGATCCGCATATTTTTGAGTCCAAGGATCCGATTCCTGGGGTATAAAGGGAGAGGTCATTTTCTAGTAAATCCCGTAAAGGTGTGTGTTATAAGGCCTAAAAATAGTAGTAGAACGATAAGGTGCTCTAGATATATGTATTCCCTATTGAATAGAACAATAGGGAAATTTTTTTTTTTTTTTTGATAACCGTACCTGGATTATCTAAAAAAAATACGAAATTTCTATCAAACGCTTTGTTTGGCTCAAACTGACAAAAATTAAAAAAAAATATAATTATAATAATAATGTTTTCTATAGGTACAAGGTAAAAGTTAAGAACAATCTATACCATTAAACAAAGGAAGAAGTCATTCTTTACAGGTTGATTTATTATAATTATATTTTTTTTATTTGTGTCAGTTTGAGCCAAACAAAGCGTTTGATAGAAATTTCAGATATTCCAGGTACGGTTATCAAAAAAAAAAAAAAAAAATTTCTTCCCTATTGTTCTATTCAATAGGAAATACAAATATATAGAGCACCTTATCGTTCTACTACTATTTTTAGGCCTTATAACACACACCTTTACGGGATTTACTAGAAAATGACCTCTCCCTTTATGGAAAAATCTTCCTAAAGGGAGGGGGCGAAAGTGACACTTTTTGAAACCAAAACTAAAAGTCAAAGGAACTCAACTAAAAAAAGAGTTACAGGTCTGACATTTTGCATGGCAGTTGCTTTTTAGGGGTACAATATGGAACTGTGAAGAAACGGCGTCGCAACCGCCGAAAACCGCCGAGAAAAGGCAAAAAAAAATTCGGCGGGAAACGGCGGTTTTTGGCGGTTGCGCCGCCGTTTCTTCGCAGTTCCATATTTTACCCCTATAAAGCAACTGCCATGCAAAATCTCAGACCTGTAACTCTTTTTTTAGTTGAGTTCCTTTGTTTACTTTTAGTTTTGGTTTCAAAAAGTGACACTTTCGCCTCCCCCCTTTATATAAAATAGTCACTTACAAATTTTAAAAATCAGACATTCTCGTGATGGGAGCCAATCTTTAAGGTTTAGGTTTAGACTTGAAAATTAAAAGTATTTTTGACTTCGAGATTAAAGAATAAATATTTTTTGAAAAATTTGGTGATTTTATTTTTATTGTCAAGGATCCGGATCCGCATACAATCAATGCGGATCCGCAACACTGGTGAAAATACAACGAAACGCCCCTTAAGAGGCGTTGCCACGAAAGGAGCTATACTCGAATTTTGTTTTATCTTTTTCCAAACCATGAACATAGGTGTCAGAGAGGTCGCATTTTTAGAGAATTTATATTATATATTTAACGTACGTTTTTAAAACATGTAAAAGCTTTTTAAAAAGATATCAATGGTGATACTTTTTAGGATAGCGATGGAAACGAGGAAATTATGTCAAAATATTTTAGATCTAAAAGATTAAGGTTAGATTATCTTTAATATAAAGTAGTAAGATTTGTTAAGTTAAAATTCTCTGAAATTGTTGGTCTTAATTTGTTGTTAAGGAAGTTTTATATAAATGTCCTGGGTTGTTTTTGGGCTATTTTCTAGACCTCCCACTAGAGGCTAATGGAGAAGCAACTTTTTTCATATACTACAAAAGAAGCTGCGCCACTAGATATTTCTAGTGTCATCTTAATAATGCGAAAAGGGTGATCCTATCAGACTTATTTTTTGCTTCAAATAAAATAGAAAATGAGGGGAAAATTTATAGAGACCACTTTCAGGGGAATTTCTTATAAAAAGTTTTTAAAGGGTGGAGGCGGATGTGCCGTTTTTTGAAACCAAAAGTAAAACGTGCATGATCTCAGCCCATAAAAGAGTTACAGCTCTAAAATTCTGCACAGCAGTTGCTTTTGTGGTGAACAATATGGAACTGAGAAGAAACGGCGGCGGAACCGCCGCTCCCACCGAAAACCGCCGTTTCCCGCCGAATTTTTTTGCCTTTTCTCGCCATAATAGACAATTTTCACCCATCTAATATAAACTTTTTTTTTCATAAAAATTTCGCCTATATTTTCACTTGACACTTGTAAGATTTTACACTTGCAATTTTTTTAAATATTGACATGTTTGAAAAGTATCACGTGAAAATATAAGGTAAATTTTTTTGAGAAAAAAAGTTTATCTCAGATGATTGAGAACTGTCTAATTTGGCGAAAAAAGGCAAAACAAATTCGGCGGGAGCGGCAGTTCAGCCGCCGTTTCTTGTTCTATATTGTTCTCCACAAAAGCAACTGTTGTGCAGAATTTTAGAGTTATAACTCTTTTATGGGCTGAGATCATGCAAGTTTTACTTTTGGTTTCAAAAAGTGGCACATCCGCCTACCCCCTATTTTTATTATTTTGAAATGAACATGTATAATTATATGTTTAGGAAATCTTTTTATGAGAAAGACTGTATTGATTTAGCCAAGTCGTTGCTTGGAAAGACTTTGTGTAGATGTGTTGGTAATAATATCCTGCAAGGTAACGAAACATATTTTTGAAATGCACAATCAGTGCAAGATTGCAAAACATTCAAAACTTGAATCAATCTAATCTTCAATGGAGTCCTTGATCTCACTAAATCTTTCTAATGTCAATCTGTCCACTTCTGTAATAAAACATTGATAAAGTTTGCCATTGGGTTTGGCATTATCAATAAATAATGATAGGAGTGGAAGGATTATCGGGTGATTTCACATTTAGCGTTTGTTGAGCACTGATAAATCCTCTTTATTGAATTTAATCTGCAAAAAAACTTCTAATTTCATTAATCAATGTTTTTTTTAAAAACTAGTTGGTATACAGGCAGAAAAAAGGTATTGGATTTCTACTGCTACAAAGTGCAATAATCATCATCTCTCGTCAGTCCACATTTCCAGGGATCAAAAGGGATAAGTCAATGGCCGATGAATTGATGTACATCTCCAATGATACACAAAATTACCCCTTTTGTAGATTACAATTACTAATTGAATCGTTTGGACATTCTATATAATGAACCAACCAATTAAAATACACTACCTAAAAGTCCCCAAAGTTGGTTAGCCGTTAGCCAACAAACAAGAAAAGGTTATTCCAAAACTTTGGGGGACCAGTATAATAAGCAGTCCAATGTCCCCTCCCTCCCTAGCTTACTTCCCTATACTGACTCATCATATGATTGATACAGGTATGATTGTTGAAACAGAAAGTTATTTGGGAGAGGATCAGGATGGAGCCAGTCATTCTTTTCAGGGCAAAAGGTAACATTTTATACTGGATATGTGTGGCTTGGTGCGTACAGTACGAACTCAGAAACTGCAGGACCTATAGTTACATCGTGTTAAATTTTATATTGAGGATGGGCAGGTTTTAGAATGATGGGTATGTCATCCCTCGTCTCTAAAAACAACTGCAAAGATTGCTCCCAATCTCAGTCAAGAAGCAAGAATAATTTTCTATTGAGACCAAAATATATTTTGCTTTTAATAAATGAATAATCTCAAGAAAATATCAAAAACGATTAATATACATTGGATTATCATCGATTCTCAGCCATACTCAAAAATCAAGTATAGCATCGTATTCAGATAATTTTCCACCAATTTAAAAATAATAATCATAAAAGTAGCACCAGTTTTGTTAGACCCGGCCTTCGGCCCCTCGGGGCTATCAAAACTGTTTTAATAATACAATATTTCATTTTAATATCCGTAAATTTAGCGATGCGACGATTAAATTTTTTTCTTTTAGAACAGATCGTAATGCTGCAATGTATGAGAATGCTGGTACTTGTTATGTTTACAAAATTTATGGAAACTATCATTGCTTCAACATCACTAGTAAAGGTATTAATTATTATTCAGTTGAAGAGTTAAGTGAAGAAGGTGTAGAAATATGATTACAATGCTTCTTAATTCTTTTTCTTATCTACATACATACAACCTTTCAATTTACTAATGAAAGCACATTTCAAGGTCTGATTTTGTTCAGTAAATAATCTGTACGTATCAGTTTTTCTCGAGTAAGTTTTTTTTACTAAAATGTACAAAGAAGTTTAACAACTATTTATTACTTCAACTTTTAGAACAGTACTTGAGTGGTTATCTGTACTTTTATTCTTGTTGAGTTCATTCTTGGACTACTGGGTGTCTGTCATCCAATGACTTTCATATTAAGTCATTAATAGTTTACATTTAACTTTCATTTATTTTATATTAAGGTGAGGGATCTGCGGTTCTCATAAGGAATACTTGATTTTTGATATGTTTTAAAGAGAAGGATTTTTATTTTTGTATTTTTAAATAATGTAAAACTCACCTTTCGTCCATTTCGCTTATATATAAAAAAAAGTTTTTCTTTCTCTTTGAAAGATATAGTTGAGCATCATCTCCCATACAACTAACTTTGTCCGCGAATAAAACAATAAGAATTAAAAAATTTCTTTTCGCTAGGTACCCTTTCAAGAGACATGGCTCCTAATTTTGTTTCGTGAATATTCCCATGGCATTTAAGCTTCCATGCTATTCATATCTTTCAGTATTTTTGTTTCATCGATTAAAAATCATATTAACTCTTTGACTTACTCAATTATAGGACGGAGAGTGTGAATTACCAATAACAGATTTGTTTTGTAATTGATAAAATTTGAAACTTGTTTAATAATTAAACCTAATGAGGCAATTGGGAATTCCAATCTTTAGGTATAGAATATTTAAGAGATTACTTTTCCACCGATTGTACTAAAATTTGAAGAAAAACAAGGATGACAACATCCATAAAAGCGAAGCACTGAAACGGTAGGACAAACGGACACTAACACTTGTATAGTGTCAGAACTGAATAATCAGAAGATATGTATAAATGTCGAAGCAAAATTGTAAGTAAAATTGTTGAAAAACTGCTTGATACAGAATAATGTTTATGGACATACTTACATTTTTAGGACTTGATTATAGAATTGCTTCGCTTATAATATTGTACTTTGTTGTCCCAGGAATCAGTATTCCAAAAATCAGATCAATCGGATTATTAGATCACATAAAAATTTGTTGTTAAAAAAGTAAAAAAATTAACATGTTTAAAATGAACGTACGGACATTCTGGTAATGATTATAGAGTTGCTACGCTTTCTTAATCGTACCTAACTACTACATGAATCACCATGCAAAGTTTGAAATCAATAGGACAATTTTAACATGCCTAAATTAGCGAAAAAAGCTATCCGTTACGGACGGACGGACGTACGGACCGACCCTAATTATAGAAAAGCTTCGCATTTAAAAATTATATTTAAAATATACATGTAAAATACTTAGAATTTGCAAAGGCATTTTGTACTAAAAAACTGCGATGAATATGTTAAAAATATTTTAAATGTTTAATCGTAATTTGATCATGAATTTGACTTAGGCTCCTTAATGCCTTAGACATTAGAGTAAAACACTAGAGGGAGAAAGGGTTAAATAACTGTATCTCCCCATCGCAATCACCTTGTGCAACCTTTCTATTGGGTCATTGAAAATCAACCAATAGTGTCTCTTATATTAACACAGCCGAGTAGCAGAAAATAATTTAGAAGCAGACGAAAAGGGTCGTTGAAATAGGAAGGGAGGTAGTTGTCTGTATATACATCTATACTATAAATCTGTTCCTTAGACTGATGAAAATTAAGTATTAAAACTAGAGCTATTGATGCTTTGGTCGGTCACCAGACAATGATGGAAAATCGTTCAAAACGCCGCAAAGATGGCGGAAATAAATTGAAGATGAAGGTAAATTCATTTTAAGTGTATGTAATTACATGAGCATGATCTAAATATGGTAACTCTTATTTATATTTATTAAATTTTTCCTTTTTTTATATTTAAAAGTTAAACTTCTAATCTGCTTATTTTTTCTATATTTTAGTAATATATTAATTTGAATATTTTTAAGGATTTAAGCAATGGACCTTCGAAGCTTTGTGATGCTTTTAATATAACCAAAGAAGAAATTAATTTTGCCAGTTTGATAGAAAGTAATGTTATTTGGCTGGAAGGTGACATTTTCAATCAAATTTTGCATATCTTTTTGAAGTTCTTACCTTTTTCACCAATAAAAGAAATAATGATTTCCCGTCTTTTGTAAGGACCAAGGGCCTCTAAAACAATGTTCCCAAAAAGGATTTCTATATATCTGTATGGTTACACCTTTTTTTAATTTCGCGTATTCGGACAATTTTTCCTAGATTTTTGCTTTTTAGAATAACTTTTTCATCATCTCGACTATTAAAAGAATGTAAAAGACCAGAGGATTTTTTGCCTCTAAAAGATAGAAAATAAGACAATTTATAGAACTTGATAAGCGTGCACTGTTTGTCTACCTAAATTAAAAATCTATTACGCCATTCATTTTTAAAATTTAATAACTTAACAATAGCTTTTAATGACATTTCATAAAGTATTAATTAATTAATCATATTTGTTAATAGAAAATGAAAATTCAGATGAAATTGAAATAGTTACAACAACAAGAATAGGTATAGAAGGTGCAGGAGAGCCATGGTCACGGCTACCACTCAGGTGAGTTGATACATTTGTAGTGCTTGTCTTCTTTTCAGCGTTGCGGAGCCGTTTGATTTTGGTGCGGCTCCGGTTCCGGCTCCGCGGAGCTGTCTGAAGATGTCGGCTCTGGATTTGGCTCCGGCTCCGACCTAAAATCAAGAACAACTCGACATATTTTTTTTCCCAAGTCTATTTTTGACTTTTTAAGGTTTTAAGTTCAATTTTTGATAAAAATGTACTTGAAAAACTTGAAAATCACACAAAAAAAAACATGACTAACCGAGGTCAGGGGTGTGGTTTTTGTATGTCTACGAATTGATGATCCTTTTTGATGAAGCTCTATGTTGGTCTCGGGAATATTTTTTTTTTTTAATTTATTCAATTTAGGTTTTATGTCCACGGAAACAAGTCTGTAAGTGTTAGGGATAAAAAAGCAGAGGCAGATTTAAACAAGAACAAGGACTTGCACAGCTGATATCAACATGAGCATCCGCAAGAAATTTCGTACATTAACCAGCTGAATTTGAAGGATTTTTCAGAACCGTAGAAAGATGAAGCATATAAAAAGAAGAATCATATTTACAGCAAACAATACAGAATGTATGTATCAGTTTGAAATTATTAAGTTTTATATTGTAAAATATTATTAAATAGATATTTTTGTGATCAATTTTTTTGCAAAACAATTGTAACCTTTATTAGTGATGTGAATACATGGCTTATCAATAACAACTGCATTCAAAAGTTATTTATTTTTTATTTTATCTAAATGTTTAAAACTTGTTACCTACCTGTTTTATTACTTTAAAAATGTTCTGACTAATATATTGATCAAATGAGTAATTTACCAATCTTGTTCAATCCTAGATTTATATTTTACTTAATTAATCATAAATTTAACCTGATTTGGTTTAGTAACGAGACATCGTCCTGCATAACAGCAAGAATTGTTTTCTTTTAATTTATTCGTTCTTTAAGTGTTCCATAAAAATGAGTCAACTTAAAGTGATATGGATGCATATATATTTAATTAATTTAAAAAACTTTATTTTAAAATGTAATAAAAAGCGAAAAGTATGAAATCACATGTTAATAATATAGCAATGAAAAGTACATAAATATATAAATTATTAAAAGTATATAAAATTTGGTTAATTAAAATATTTGTTTAAAATAATGATTAAAATAACGGTGTAGTTTTAGAAGGTAGGCTCTTGAAGGGCGATTTTGAGGCCTTCAATGTCCTCCTCTTCCATGGCTGTTGATGCAATGCTGTTAATGCCCTGCTCGACTAGATAGTCGCTGAACAGCAGGTTTGTCAGCTTCGGAGGAGTGGAGTTCCTCCTGGAGTCAAGAAGAGACAATAAAAATTCTGCCAGAATAGTGTTGGCAGCGCTGTTAAGGTGGACTCCATCCGTTAGGTAGCTGGCAGGAAAGTTACCTTTGAACATTTCCTGGAAGTGAACCAGGAAAACACGGCTCTGGACAACGCCAGGACTTGCCTGTATGTAGTGTGAGAAAGCCTTAGTGTAGGCAACCATATCCACAGGAGAGCCATCAGGACTGTTGATTGCATGTTCAGGTTCACTGCAGCAAGGTGTAACATGTCTTGGGGTAGGCCCCAACAGAAAGATTCTACCAGGGAAGCAGTCAAGAAGAGATCTGATGACTCGTCCTAGATCAAGGATGAGTAGGCCCATATCCTCATCAGACGGTAGAGTAGGACTGTCAAGATGGACAACGCCGCCTGCAGCTTTGTGACTGGCCTTGTATAACATCAAGTTTCCCATGAAGCTAAGAATGCAAATATCATTCTTGTCGGCCGTCTTAAATAATGATTTATCCAATCTCCTTAGAAAATTGAGGAAGTCATTGCTCTTAAAAGCAGTAAACACTTCCACACCTTTGTTTTTGGTTAGGTTGATAAGCGGCGGGGCAACATCTCTGAGGATGGAAGATCCTGCCAGGAAGATTTTCTTCCCGTGGTGGGGGCTGCCCGACAGCCCTGCCAGGATATCATCTTTAGAAGGTGTAGAATGTCTGTCGATTAGATCCATGTTGACAAGTGTTTCTGTGAGGTTACAGAAGAATTTAGCTTGTATGTTCTTTTAGCTTGTATGTTATTATATATATTATGAGATTTTATTCGGATAACTGTGAATTAAGTGAATATCAAATATGAATAAAAGCCTAACTTATTATTAACAGCGTCTTGTGTACAAGGACGTCCAAGCTTTTTCATTTGGGGATGGGGGGGGGGGTAAAAATTCATAATTTTTAATTTTTTGGGGGAGTTCGGTTCCCACCCCCCAAGAAAATAGTTATAAACCTTTCCGGGACCTATGAGAAGCTACCCTGTAAAGGAGAACCCGATCGGTTCAGCGGTTAGCGAGATCCTTCGCTACAAACAAACAGACAGACATCGTTCTACTTTGTATTATAGATAGGCAAGGACGTCCAAGCTTTTTATTTTTTAGGGGGAGGGGGTAAAATTCAAACTTAAAATTTTTTTTTTGGGGGGGGGGCCTACGGCACCCCCAAATTCATTTGCGGGGGGGGGTGGGGGGTGGGTAAGCATTCCTTTACCACCCACCCCCCGATTTTACATCCTTGCTTGTGTACTTTTAAAAAGTTGTTTTGTGACGTTAAATTACGTTTATAAAATATCATTTAAGCCAAGCTTTTCTATTCTTATGGTAGTCCCGAACGTCCGTAATGGATAGCTCTTATCATTAACTTGCGCATTTTATTGTTAGAATTGTCCTATTTAAACTTACCATGATGATGATTCCTGGAGCAGGTAGGTATAATTAAGATAGCGTAACACCTATAATCTTTATCAGAAAGTTCGTAGATTCAAATCATCTGATTTTTTTATTGATTCTTAAAGCAACAAGGTACAATTTTTAAGTAAAGCATAAATTTTAATTAAGTCCTAAAATTTAATTATATGCAATTATCCAAAATTTTTACTTTCAATTAAGTTTAGACTAAGTCAATATTCTGCTTTTTTAGTACTGACACTCTACAAGTTTTAATGTTTGTTTTTCATACCGTCATTTGAAATCAGAGCTTCGCTTTTATGGATATTATCATCTTTGTTTTTATTATATGTATCTAAATACTTTTATTGGTTACGAAATGAAAAGTGAAACAGCAATAATGTTCTAAAGATAAACATAATGTCTGTAAAAAAAAAAACAGGATCTAATACCAGATAAGTCAAGAAACTATATTTTTTATATCCGACTCTCTAAGACACATAACCTTGCAGGGCTTTGTATACCACCCTTAACCTAACCTGCCATATCGAAAAGAAAATGAACAAAAATCGTTTTCTTGTTTGTACAATATTGAAACTAAGCTATTAAAGAATAAATCGAGACAGCACAAGTCTTACAAAATACTCCAAAACGAAGCTAAATAAATTGACAAAATCGTAGTTTTTTCTTTTTCAACAATTACAATTTCTTTAGGTCATGCCATCCGGAACGGATGGCTTTTATGATTGTTTTAGATATGTTAGAATTGTCTTATCGATTTCCAACTTCTTGATAATTAATTTAAGGAGATATAAATGCGTTGTTACCCTATATTTGTTTATATTCAGTTATCTAACTATTTGATTTGTATATAGCGTTCTCTTTTATTATTATTGTCATCCTTTGTAAGTTTGAAAAAAAACATACAAGATATGTAAACATTGCTTTTTAGCTTAGGTTGAGTTAATTTCAGTAGGGTTCAACCTCTCCTGAAGATATAATAGAAATTAGTTTATGATTAAAGTTTAAAATTTATGCAAGAAGATGGGGGGGGGGGGTGTTATAGTTGTCTTTTAACCCTTAACGGTCGGGGGGGGGGGGGGGGGGGGGTGTTGAACGCCCCCCCATCCGGTTTTTTCTATCTCATTTTCTGTGTGTGAAAGATGAAGAGCCCAAACTGCGTGACTTTTTAAGTTTGGGTATGACACATAACCGAGAGTTGGAATTTTTTGAATATCTCCATCCTGGCGGGCACTGGATGCCAGCAAACCTGGCAGGGTCATCAAGGTAAAGAGCAAAAATATTTTTTTGACTTAAAAAAAAGCATTTTATCTTACCAAAATACTAAAATATCCTCTAGTAGTACATCCTCATATTAAATACAGGTGTTCAAGTCAATTTCAGGTTCCAGGTATGATCCTCCAGGTCTCCAGAAATCTTTAAATGGCTCCTGTGGCCGCAATTTTTGACTTAGAGACTTCAAATTTTAAACTTAAGCTTTTCTTACATGTCTACACAACGTATTAAAATTTTATAAAGATCCGCCGCCGTTTTCCCGCCGACTGCGGCGGCTGGCAGCTGCCAAGTACAGCTGCGGCCGCTGAAATTCATATTTTGATATTTGAAAAAGAAAATGTACATAAAGATTAACATTTTCTGCAAAATAAATTTTATTCTAGCTTCAAAAAAAAAAATTACAGCCGTTTGAAATTTTTAAGTAAAAAAGGACCTAAAAACAAAGGTTGTTAAATAAAAGGGTGAAGGAAGCGAAAATTGACCTTGACTTACTTAAGGTCGGAAATTCATCATAACGCAGGGGACTTACACAAAAAATTTTAGCCCTCTAGCTCTAATAGGAACTGAGATAACATGGGGGGGCGTTGAACGCCCCCCCGCCCCCGACTGATTAAGGTGCGGCAAGGGGCCCGACTGTAAGGGGTTAAGTAGAATGTACCGAAAAAATGTTTGTTACAAGAAGATAACTCTATACTTGTTTAGTGTTTAAGGCACATTCAACATATTAAAAAGTTACTATGTAGACAGATAATGACGACATGTATCATCATCAGAAATGATCAACAGTAAGTCAAATGTTTTTGTCATTCCAAGTTATTTTGGAAAGCGTAAAAGTTGAAGGCACAAAAGTTTTTCTTCATGTAACAATCGTTCTGTATGCACTTTACGCAGATTGCTAATTTTAAGATAAAAATCGCAAAAAAAACCTCTAATGATCATCCATTTAGCTGAACCTTAAATATTGGCCTCAGGCTATAGTGTTATATTTTTATTTATGGCATTATGGCTTTTTAGATGTTTTCTATTACGGGTTATACAATATACAAGTTATGAAGACAAATACTTGTACAACTTTACACACTATGAAACTTAAATTTTATATAACATTTTTTAGCTTTATATTTGAATAGTGGCTTCGCCCCATGAGGAGAGATAAACCGCTATTTTACTTCAAATTTGTATCAAGTGGTTGGGTACTTGTTTGAGGGTGACATATTCCAGAGAAAACATTCTAAACCCTATAAAGCACATCTAAATCTAAGTCGTGTCAGAGAATCTTTGATTAAGGTGCATCTTACTTTTATGTAATACAAGTAAATATATGCGACTTTAACGAAAGGTTTATCCTTGCGTATAAAATTTTAAAGACATATTGCCATTTAGGAAAATTAATGAGTTATTGTGTTATTTGACTTTAGATTAAAACCAGTTTCTATAGTATAGTCTTTTTATAAGACTTCAAAGGGAAATATTTTCTCGACATTCTAGAATTCGACCCAATTTTCACCGAGAGAGTAATTTCTCGCCAGTTCTTTTTGTGCGTCTCGTTTGCACAGTTCTTTAGGCGCACGTGCTCCTCATATTTTTTTATGGTTACTTTTAAATAATTAAGCCTCTACTAAATTGGTGCTACTCTTATATAATATATCTAAAAAAAAATCCATCAAAATTCCCTTTTCAACAATTTATAATCTAGAAAGCGTTGTAACTGTTATTCCAATTATTTTTATAGAAAACATTTAAAATTTTATAAATACTTTTTACCTATTTAATTTGAGGGGGAAAATATCATTAATCTCTTTAAAATTTCCATGATGATCATCAAACTTTTTATTTTAAGCCAATTTTAATTTGTTTTAAATGCTGATTTCTGTATATCTTTCTTAATGAATTAAAAGGTTTTTTTTTAGATGGAGGGGCGGTAGGACTTTTTTCTGTTCATTAATCAATCAGCCCAGAACCAGAGGATAAGATAAAGGACTTCATATAATTGATCTTCCCAAAACTTTTAATCTAAAATTTTGAGGGGGAAATGGTTGAAAATTACTAAAGCGAGACAATGAATGCCATGAGTTTGTTCGTGATCTTTAAGCCAGGAGTTTGTGGATGATGTCGTCCTAGTTTTCAAGTTATAGTAATTAAGTATCTAATTTTATTACAATCTGACTTTATGATCAAATAAAGGGGGGGGGGGGGGAAATGTGGTGACTCGTCACACGACATACCAGCAATTTTATTTTGGATGCTACTCCCTTAGTTTTAGAGATAATTGGATGAAATCTTATGGGCTGGGCCACTAATTACCCCAACTAGTGGTATCTTTAAAAAAAACGGCGGCGGGACCGCCGCTCCCGCCGTCCGCCGCCGTTTTCCGCCGCCACCAAAAAATTTTTTTTTATTGCATTTCTCGCCGAATTAGGCAATTTGGAATCATTTGAGACCATGTTATTTTTTTCAAAAAATTTTCCCCTTACAAGCAACCCTGTGATTTTGAAGATATTGAAACAAAATCTTTTTAGGTTGGTAAGTTTAAAATATTTGAATTAAGAAAACGGCGGCGGGACCGCCGCTTCCGCCGTCCGCCGCCGTTTTCCTGCGCCACCGCCGTTTTCCGCCGCCACCAAAAAATTTTTTTTAATGCATTTCTCGCCGAATTAGGCAATTTGAAATCATTTGGGACCATGTTATTTTTTTCAAAAATTTTTCCCCCTACAAGCAACCCTGCGGGGGGACTTCGTCATTTTTTTCAAGGTATATCTTAAATACAGTGCTACTTCTGTGCTTTTAAAGATATTGAAACAAAGTCTTTTTAGGTAGGTCAGTAAAAATATTTAAATAAAAAAAGGCAGAGGTACCACCGCGGAAAATGGCGGCGGGACCGCCGCTTCCGCCGTTTTCCGCCGCTACCAAAAAAAAAAATTTTTAATGCATTTCTCGCCGAATTAGGCAATTTAAAATCATTTGGGACCATGTTATTTTTTTCAAAAATTTTTCTCCTTACAAGCAACCCTGCGGGGGGACTTTTTTCCAAGGTATATCTTAAAATCAGTGGTACTCCTGTGCTTTAAAAGATATTTAAAAAAAATATTTTTAGGTAGGTTAGTAACAAATGGCAGAGGTACGGCCGCGGAAAACGGCGGCGGGACCGCCGCTCCCGCCGTTCGCCGCCGTTTTCCGCCGCCACCCAAATTTTTTTTATTGTATTTCTCGCCGAATTAGGCGATTTAGAATCATTTGAGACCATGTTTTTTTTCAAAATTTTTATGTTTATATTTTTCTATTGATCCATAAAAAAATTTTCTTCCAATATCTTTAAAAGCAAAGGAGAAGCCTTGAATTTAAGATATTTATAATATGATAAAGAATTTGAAAAAAAATGACTTGTAGGGGGAAAAATTTTTGAAAAAAATAACATGGTCTCAAATGATTCCAAATTGCCTAATTCGGCGAGAAATGGAAAAAAAAATTGGCGGCGGAAAACGGCGGGAGCGGTGGTACCGCCGCCGTTTTTTATTCAAATATTTATTACTGACCCATCAAAAAAGATTTTGTTCCAATATCTTCAAAAGCACAGGAGAAGTACTGAATTTAAGATATACTTTGATATACGAGAATTTGAAAAAAATATTTTGTTTAAATATCTTTTAAAGCACAGGAGTACCACTGATTTTAAGATATACCTTGAAAAAATGACTAAGTACCCCCGTAGGGCTGCTTGTGGGGGGAAAATTTTTTGAAAAAATAACATGGTCTCAAATGATTCTAAATTGCCTAATTCGGCGAGAAATGCAAAAAAAAAAAATTTTTGTTGGCGGCGGAAATCGGCGGCGGACAGCGGGAGCGGCGGTTCCGCCGGTCCCGCCGCCGTTTTCCTTATTCAAATATTTTTTACTTACCAACCTAAAAAGATTTTGTTTCAATATCTCCAAATCACAGGAGAATTACTGTATTTAAGATCTTGATAAACGATAATTTGAAAAAAATGATAAAGTCCCCCCGCAGGGTTGCTTGTAAGGGGAAAAATTTTTGAAAAAAAATAATTCGGCGAGAAATGCAATAAAAAAATTTTTTTTGGTGGCGGCGGAAAACGAATTTGAAAAAAATATTTTGTTTAAATATCTTTTAAAGCACAGGAGTACCACTGATTTTAAGATATACCTTGAAAAAATGACTAAGTCCCCCCGCAGGGTTGCTTGTAAGGGGAAAAATTTTTGAAAAAAATAACATGGTCTCAAATGATTCTAAATTGCCTAATTCGGCGAGAAATGCAATAAAAAAAATTTTTTTAGTGGCGGCGGAAAACGGTGGCGGACGGCGGGAGCGGCGGTCCCGCCGCCGTTTTCTTAATTCAAATATTTTAAACTTACCAACCTAAAAAGATTTTGTTTCAATATCTTCAAAATCACAAAAAAATGATTCCAAAGGGGAAAAATTTTTGAAAAAAATAACATGGTCTCAAATGATTCCAAATTGCCTAATTCGGCGAGAAATGCAATAAAAAAATTTTTTTTGGTGGCGGCGGAAAACGACGGCGGGAGCGGCGGTCCCGCCGCCGTTTTTTTTTTAAAGATACCACTAGTTGGGGTAATTAGTGACCCAGCCCAAAAGATTTCATCCAATTATCTCTAAAACTAAGGGAGTAGCATCCAAAATAAAATTGCTGGTATGTCGTGTGACGAGTCACCACATTTCCCCCCCCCCCCCTTTACTAATACGAACAAATGAAGTAATTAACGTTTTTTTAGAGCTTTATTTCAATGCTTTCAAACCCAAAGTAATTTAATAATATATCCATCTCTGCCTCTCCTTATAATTATGTTTCTGTACTGTAGAGTAATTGGTTTGTAGATGGTTGAACTCCATCACTTTAAAAAGCAATTTAAAAAGTATTTGAAATTAAAGGTTTTTTATAAGGGTTGATTATAGTGAGAAAAGCTTTTTTGGGGCAATAGGGGGAGAATTTACTAGTTGCGAGTTTCTTCTCCCCCTCCCCCCCTTAATTTTCTGCCCTAGAAATAAGGTAAATAGTTCCAAAGATCTTTTTTCTAATCGTAACATTGTTTTCCTCTTCCGTATTAAGCGTTTGAAAACTTAAAGTTAGAAAATTATATTATTTCAGAAGCATAGTGAAATTTTTACACTTCTGTGCTATGGTGCAATGATGATCTGAAGTTGCTCCGTATCTAAAGTACGTTTTCAACATTTAATTATAAAGATGTGAAGAATAAATGTAACAAAGTGAATACTAATTTTTTGTTTATATAAAAGACTATGAGTTACAGCGACTAGAAAGACTGAAAAACCATAAAGTATGTCCGTGAATGGAACGTCATCTGACGTTGCGGCTAAAAAAGAAGTTTGCGCCGAGTGTTCAGTTGATCACATAAAACCCTGTCGCCACAAATCGGACCCCAAAACTCCGAATCAATTCTTTAACAAGGTGAGATGAAGCAGTTTGGTGGACCTTTCAAAGATCAGTTAGGTACACTTTTGGATTACACTGTTTTGGAATTATGTTTATGGGCACACTTTAAGGTTTATTACTGAAATTAAAATTTTCTATTGAATTAATAAATTTCCCATCACAAATGTTGTTTTATATTAGTAAAAAGCATTAATCTTTATTAAAAATCGTAGCAATGTGTTTCATATAGCTACCAATACACTGTGAATCAATGGTGTACCTAACTGATAACTTGTCTAACAACTTTCCAAGTTTAACAATGACAACAATGGTACTAAAAAATCACTGGAATGGTCAGGGCTTTGGTTGCATGAATTTAAGGGAATCATTAATTGTTGCAAGAATATTTTCATATACTGTACAAAATAATTAGAGAATCACGTAATGCATGATCAGATGTTCTACAATTTAGAAAAAGAAGATTTTCTATAGTTGGTCTGTCTGTCCGTAACGGCTAGTTTTTTAAGTGGAACGGTTAGCTCATTTCGTTAATTTTGTTATGTTAGAGTTTACCTATCGATTTAAAACTTTGCATGGGGATTCCTTTAGTAATTAGGTACGATTTAGAAAGCGTAGCAACTCTATAATCGTTACCAGAATGTAGATACGCCAATTTAAACTGATTTTTGTAATATTGATTCCTAGGACAACAAAGTACAATGTTATAGCGAAGCATCCCTATGATAAAGTCCTATAAATGTAAGTAGGTATGTCCTTAACATTATCCTGTATTAAAGCAGTTTTTCAACACTTACTTACAATTTTGTTTCGACTTTTATACATAATAATTTGGATTATTCAGTTCTGACACTCCACAAGTGTTAATATTCGTTTGTCCTACAGTTTTAGAGCTTCGCTTTTTTGGATGTTGTCGTCCTTATTTAATTTGCTTTACTTTGGTAGATTTTATTTTCATAATATAAAGAGAAAATTAATCAATAGATGAGAATATTTTTTTTATATTATTTCCATGTTGTAATCTGTAATTCAATTTCTTCATGGCTCAGAATTTATAGAATTGTCTGCAGAAACGTAGGTATATTTTTTAACATTTACTTATTAAAGAAACAGAACAGAAGAAAGAATCTGCATTTAATTTTAAAAAAAATAAGTTCAATGTCCTTTCCCTGACAGGGATGAATATTGCTTGCAACTTTTTCAAAGTCATTGCATTATTTAAAAACTTAGATACCATAAAAAAAAAACAATGAATATCTCTTCTGCTTCATATAAGAAGTAATATTATATTTACCTCTAAATGACACACTTTTTCTTAGAAATTTCATAGTAATTAAAATTGCAAAAAAAATTCCTAAAACTTTTCCAGAAGCCATAAGTCGACCTGTACCTAGCCTAATAATGGCACGGCTTCTCAACAAGTCACTCCTATCGGTTTGTCTGTAAACGCCTTAATTTTTGCTTAAGAAAGATCTTGAAGATGTAATATAAATCGAACGCAAAATGACCAAAATCAAAAAAAGATTTCAAGAAATATTGAAAAGCTAGGCTATATAGAACTTGAAGTAAAAAATTCCAATTTCTTTTAAATTTTCCACATTTACCCCTGAAAAATGTGCAAATGATTACATGTTCTTTAAAATTATTCATCCTCACAGTTTTTTTTTAAATTCAAAAGAACAAAACACAATCTAAGTTTTTTTTACATATGCCAGTCTAATGTTTGACTGCGTAGTGGTAAAAAGGTCCACCTTACATAACACAAGATGTGTTATATCATGAGGTCAATATACATATTAGAAAAAATGTTTGGTGGTGAAATTGAGTTTACATAATTAAATTTTTAGATAACCAAATTAAAGTCTATTTTAATGTAGTAAACTTGTATGAGGTTGGATGTTTCTTGGTCTGTCCATTTCCCTGGATGCTTTTTTTTAAGGAAGCCTATTATAGGTACTGGGCAGGTTTTTTGCCATTTTTAGGAAGGATAAGATAACAATTTGAAAATTTTATGTCTCTAAGGGAAAATGTCACCAGTTTGTATTTTAAGAGTCACTGGATAAAAATGATTCCAATTCATTTGAAATAATCTTTGTCTCTGTGCTTTTTACAAGAACATTTAAAAGTATAAATCAGTTTTTATTATACTAAACAAGAATTACAACATCTATAGAAGCGAAGTTTTAAAAAGTATATTTCAAAATTAGGAACGGATCATTATGTATCAACTAGTGTTTTAGTTTTTACCAAATTTCGATCATCGTTATACAAATTGATTTCATCAAGATTTCCAAAAAATCAAATATCAAAGCTTCTCTTTAATGTAACCTTAAGGGGCGATTCGTCGTATTTTTAAAATGGCTTTTTATAGGTTATTTTAGGTTAGGTAAGGTTATATTGGGTTAGATGATTGCCCCACAGGGTTAGGCAATTAACCCCGCAGGATTAAACCCCCCGCAGGGTCTAAAAATAGGAGAAAAGCTACTGTGAAAAAACGAAGAATCGCCCCTTAAGGTGCGTTGCCACGAAAGTGACTATACCCGAAAGTTGTATTTTATTGTCTTTAATATGTTTGGTCAAACAATTTGTTAACAAGGTAAGACATGCCCCTTTTAAAAAAAAGTATATTTTTGCTATGATTGAGACATAGTTTTACTATGGCGATGTAATAAAGAACTTAATGTAGAAAAGCTTCGATACGAAAGAAATAAATCTTTTCTATTTATAATCTGAAATGCATTCTATATCGATAAGAAAGACTCAACATGAAATCTTTACATAACCAAGATTTATAAAACATACATTACATATAACCAGAGAGAGAGGGGACAATGGGCTCTTTTATACACTAGTCCCCAAAGTTGTATAATAACGTTTTCTTATTGGTTGGCTCAACAACTTTGGAGACTTTCATCGAATTTTTATTGGTTGGTTCATAAAGTTGAGTGTTCAAAGATTTTAACCACAACTAATTTAAATCTACTGAAGGTGTAATTTTGTGTATTAGTTTATCGACCATTGTCTTATCCCTTTAGATCCCTGCATATAACATACTGGTTTTAAATCATCCACAACCATTTTAGACTTTAGTCTGGGTGTATGTTTAGTTATTTCTCGTATCGTATTATAAACGGCTTTCCGCGGATATAGAATGTACAATTATAAGATTAAAACTAGTTCTTTTAGCCCCGTGGTGCCGGAGGCACCGGCTAAAAAACTAGTTTTATTCTTATGATTGTATGTACATTTCTATATTCGTAGAAAACTGGATATAATACGATGCTAGACATAGTTTTTCGTATGGATGAGAACCGGTTCCTATCCACCGGATTCGAATGAATACGAGAAAATAGATTATTTTACAGCCCCCCACGATGCGCTGGAAATTTAGGGGTTGTCTCTGTACTTTCACATTTCTTTAAATACCAAACTTTTAGGCAACACGTCTCAATATTGAAAAGAAAGCATTTAATTTCTATATTTGTAACTAGCGGCTTCGCCCCTTAGTCTCTAAGGGCTTTGCCCCAAGAGGTTCAATTAACCTATTTTTGTGTTATAAGGAAAAAGAAAAAATAAAATTCTTTTTTTTTGGGGGGGGGGATGGGTGAATTTTTTTATATTTTTTTTTTTTTGGGGGGGGGGGTGGTAGTCGACCTCTCAAGGGGGTTTGGGGGTGTCCCACCCCCCAAGAAAATAGCTTAAAACCATCCCAGGACCAGTAGGTATATTCCCTGAAGAGTAGAGCCCAATTGGTTCAGTGGTTACTGAGATCTTAAGCTTCAGACAGACAGACATCGTACTACTTTGTATTATAGACTTGCGGCTTCGCCCCTAGCCTCTAGGGGCTTTGCCCCAAGAGGTTTGATCAACCTAATTTTTCGTATTTTAGATTTAAAAAGAAAAAGTAAAAAAAATTTTTTTTGGGGGGGGGGGTATTTTTCATTTTTTTGGGGGGTTGGGGGTGTCCCACCCCCCAAGAAAATAGCTTAAAACCATCACAGGACCAGTAGGTATATTCCCTGAAGAGTAGAGCCCAATCGGTTCAGTGGTTACTGAGATCTTAAGCTTCAGACGGACAGACAGACGGACAGACATCGTTCTACTTTGTATTATAGATGGATCGTAAAATTTACAAAAAGATTTCAGCAGAAATAAAAAAAATATTGAAGCGTAGCATTTTAAAAGGAAGTCTGTACTTTCACACTTTAAACTTGTTTTTATGCAAAAAATAATATACAAAGAAATTGTTTCATAAACTCAGAGATATGAAGGGATAAGACAATAACCGATAAATTTACATACATTCGTAATGAAGTTAAACAAAATTACCCCTTCTGTAGATTTAAATTAGTGGTTGAAACGATTATACATTCAACTTAATTATAACCAACCAATAAAATAAAGTCCTAAAGTTGTTAAGCCTAAAAATAAGAAAACGTTTTCATGAAACTTTTTTGACTACTAGTGTGATTAACAACCCATAGTCCCCTCTCTCTCTCTCTAAATAAACTTAACTTAAACTTAAAAATTTATAATATTAAAAGCGTAGACTCTCTATAATTGCGCCTTAAAATGTAAGTATGTATGATTGTTCTAAATTATGATTTTACAACTCCTGTTCATTAGGCAAATTTATTATTACTAGCGGCTAAGCCCCTAGAGGCCTCTACAAGCATATAAGGATTATTTCCACTATTTAAAAGAAGAAATATGTTTTTTGTACTTATGTATTATTTATACCTAAATTTTATGTGATTCCACTTATCATTAAGTTGTATTTAAAATGTGTTGGTTTAATGTATTAATAGTTTTTTCTCGCATCGTATTATAAACGGCTTTCCGCGGATATAGAATGTACAATTATAAGATTAAAACTAGTTTTTTTTAGCCTCGAGGTGCCGAAGGCACAGGCTAAAATAACTGGTTTTAATCTTATGATTGTAAATTTTTATATTCGTAGAAAGCTGGATATAATACGATGCTAGACATAGTTTTTTCGTATGGATTAGAACCGGTTCTTATCCACCGGATTTGAATGAATACGAGAATAGTTATTTCTCGTATCGTATTATAAACGGCTTTCCGCGGATATAGAATGTACAATTATAAGATTAAAACTAGTTTTTTTAGCCCCGAGGTGCCGGAGGCACCGGCTAAAAAAACTGGTTTTAATCTTATGATTGTACATTTCTATATTCGTAGAAAGCTGGATATAATACGATGCTAGACATAGTTTTTTCGTATGGATGAGAACCGGTTCCTATCCACCGGATTCGAATGAATACGAGAAAGTTTATTATAATAGTCCGGAGTCTTTAGGGACTTCCTCTCAAAACGTTGGGTAAATTTATTTTAAAGGAAAAAAAAATTTTTGTAGGGGAGAAGTTAAATTTTTGAAAAGACTAATTCCCCTTAGCTTATAAGAAAATTGGGAATCAAGCGTTTGTGAGATCTTACTGGACAACCTTATTTCTTTATAATATAGAAAATTAAGTGTTCTATAATAATAAGTTGTAAAAAAACCTCTGAAAGTATTTAGTGAAAGCTTGCGGAGAAAGTCATGTCAGCAAAACAGAGAGTTTAGTGTCTGCTCTTTTTTTACTCTCTCTACATAGCATTCAAAACTATTGCATAATATTGTCACAAATAATAACATTTCTTGTATAAGTAAGGTATAGCCATAGTTCTCATCAAATTATATAAGTACCACTGTGTTTTTTTAAGAACAAATCATAAAAAAAAAATTTTCTTCAATATTTTGTGATAATTTTAAAATTTTCAGTACCTGTATGATGTAAAAAATGATTTTATGTAATATTATATGAAAAAGATGAATACTGGTATCTGAAACAAAAACTTCACTATGAATAAGGTAACTTTTTAATTCTTAAGTAAGTTTATTCTTTTTTATCAGACGATATGATAAATTAAATAAATTGCCATACTTTTTAATGCAAACTTTGTACTTTTGCCGGTTGTGAAAATGTCAAGGTATAACACATAGTAATAGAATGTCTGTCCGTCTTTCTAAAGTGACGTTACGTGTTGAGCTATTTTTAACCTTTATTGGGTTTAATTTTTCTTTATTAGAATCCTAAAAATCAAAAAACTAATGAAATAATAAAAATCTTATCAACTTTACTTTGCATTTAATAAAAACATCTAAAGTAATTTTAATTTACAAGCCGTTGGACGGAGACTCTTTTTTTCATAATTAAATCTTTTGTTAAAGTCACAATAGAAACTGTTGCCAAACCACTTTAAAAACAATATATATAATAGGATTTATTAAGACAATTCTAACACTTTAAAAATAAAGAATTTAATAATCCAAATGTCGTTCATAATGTTATTAATGGAATAGTTTGAAGTAATGAATATTCCAATAATAATCTTATTAATAAAGATATTGCATGCATTCATTTTTTATAATAGACACAGATATAATAATATATGAAAACCTTTGATTAACATTGAGGTTGATAACAACGTAAAGCTATAAGATATTTGTGATAGGTTTAAAGTCACTAACTTCTCAACTAGGGTTGGGCCGGATATCCGGTGTGGTCGGATATCCGGGCGGATAGTTTCAATATCCGGTATCCGGATATCCTGTGTGGCCGGATATCCGGCCGGATAGTTTTAATATCCGGTATTTGGATATCCGGCCACACCGGATATCCGGCCCAACCCTATTCTCAACTCTTGCAGACAACCAGCCCTTTGTTTGTATGATCCTTTGGTGAAAGTTCTAACTGTGCATGCATGGTTTATGTCAGGCTTTCCCTCATATCTTATATTTAATATCGTACATCTGACATAGCAGCAGTAGGTTTAATGTTTATCGTCTTTAGTCATGTTTTGGCCGAGATTCGAACTCAAAGCTGATGCACTACAGACGTTACAGTTACGGGTTAATATATGAAATAGATACGCTACCAAAGGCATGAACAAGAGCTGTATTAGAAATTTATTAATGTATTTCATGTTTGTATTATATTTATTGATATAAAACAGAGATCAAGTTACAAATGTAAATCTTTTTTGAAGCGAGCCTTTTAATAAAAAAATGTATGTACGTCATATGATAGAAAATCTAGATCTATTTTATTCATGAAAGATTAATTTGATCATCATAAATATTGGTTATTTTGCTATAAACTTTTGTCAGTCTACGAAAGTTCAAACACTTTTTGTGCGTTTTAAGTTGGCTAAACGCGAATTTATAACCAATAAAAGATTATCATCACCAGAAATACTGACACATAGCAAAAAAAACAAAGCCAAAAGTTTTTAATTTATCCGCGAATGAAGTTACATACGCTTGAAATACCCCAGCTTATACCAATAACAAAATTATTTCGGGAAAAAATCTAGAAACCTGTACGTGTATTTTAGCTGTCGTTGGGGGGGGGGGGGGGGGGGGCACAATAGTATAATTGACGACCTTTCCATCTGCTTCCCAAATATTATTTAGATTTATTTCGCTTGTTGGCCATACCTTAATAATTTTTTTGGGAATCTAATTTCTTTAAATAATTCTAAAAACGTTTTGTTTAAAAATTTATCGACACATTATCAGTGAAATATGAGAATGCTTGTGATAAATTTTGCTGGTGATTTTATTATTTAAACTAGAGTTGGCTCGATATAATTATCTCCCTATTGGCTAGTTTTCTATATGCATATCTATTTCTCAATAAATCTATTTTCCTCACCCGGCATTACTATCTGAAAGAAAGTAAATATTTAATAATTTAAATGATTTTTAAAAGATTTTTTTAAATTATATTTTTTTCTTTACATTACCATCACCAAAGGGTTAATGATGATGATTACAATTTTAGTTTAATATTTGAACACACAAAATGTCGCCACAATCGAATTCTTTTAAAACATAGTTTTCTTAAATTTATCATATTATAAATTTAGATTTTCTTTTTTATGATTAGAAATTAAATACATCAATATAAGGTAAATAGCAACATGAAATGAAAAAAATGAATTTATTTTTAATAAAGTAAAATAATGGGTCTTATCGTTCTGGGCAATGAGAGTTTATTAGGGATTATTGGAGCACTATGAGTTTTAATCATATATTCCTTGGAAAACTTGAGCTCGTTTATAGACATTTATTTCCAATATAGATCTGACATGGATCTTGAAGCAATTAAGCAGGCCGTTTTGTACATGTTAAAAATTGGAAGATTTCATTAAATAAAAGTAATCGCAAATATACTTAGTAAATAAGTTAAGTACATGTTAAGTAAAACTAATGTACGGGCATGTCTCGCTCATTGTCTTGGATTTATTTAATATTATGTATACAATAACAGTTTGCATGTCTTTATTAAAGTACTTTAATGTACATTAATTTTTATACATATGTTAGAGGTTACCCTCATATAGGGAGGGGGGTCAGTATCACCTAAAGTTTTGGGCGTAAATGTAAAAATATTTTAAGAACTTCCATCTTTTAGTTTTTAAATCAAAGAAAAAATAATATAACTTTTTTGAGGGGGGTTATTTTTCTCTTAGGGTTATTCCTTTTGGAGGTGGTGGCACCCTCCCACAAAATAGTTTTAAACCTTTCCATTACATATGAAAAGTTATACCGTAACAGAGAATCATGTCGGTTCAGCGGTTAGCGAGATTCTTCGATACACACAGACATTTAGACACACAGACAGATATCCAGTTACTTTTATATAAGAATATTGATCAACCGTCTACGTAGAGAATAAATTTTCTAGGACCTACACGACAGATGGACATACTTACTTACTCAATTTTATCATAACATTTTTAATGGGATAAATTTTAAACTTTTTAAAAGCGTAACTTCTGTATAATTACTACCTACACCCTGATAAAAATAAATTTCATGATTAATTTTCAGGAAAGTTTTGTTGACCAGCCCCCAAATCCAAGAGAAAATGCAAATATCTTCTCAATTGCTTTCTTTTGGTAAGTTTTACTAATAAGTTTATCGCCTTAGATGGCCAAGCAGCGAAAATAATCAATCGACCATTAAAAGGAATTTATAGCGGACAAAGATGTTTTTCATATTTACATATAGCCACACATAATTCAATCGCATAATACGAAATTTTTTAAAGATGAAATTTGTCCATGTAAAGATTTATCATCAGAATTTAAACTTTTTATAGTTTATTTATTAATTGAATGGAATGAAAAACCTAGCCTCCTTTGTTTCCACACTGTGTCCTTATTGGTCCAATTAAGGCCTAGATCATCTTGACTTTCAATATTCGTTTTTTACTGGTGTTCAATCACTTATGCAAAAATTTTAGATATTTTCAACAGAACCAAGAGTGTTTTACTTTGATTCACTCCCTCATAAGATAACAACTTATCTTTATAATTCTATATAATTATTTTAATTATTAGGTGGTTTAATCCGTTGCTTGGTAAGGGTTACAACAAAGATCTTGAAATTGAAGATATTTATGAATCTTTAAAGTGTGATAAATCTAAATCTCTTGGAGAAGAACTAGAAAGGTAAATTATCAAAATAAAATAATTATAAACTTAGTTTCTTTGAAAACTTATTACAACATTATATTGTTAATTTTGTCTTAATAATCAAATATCATTTCAATATATTAACATTATTCTTTGTCTATGGTTTTAAAGTTATTAATATTACACATAAAAAATAAATTTGTTATCAGGGAATGGGTTAAGGAGCTGGAGAAGAGCAAGAAATGCAAGTCTTCTGGCAAAGAGTACACTCCTAGCTTGCTGAAAGCTCTCATCAGACAGTTTGGACCATATTTCTGCTTCCTTGGTATTTTCACTGTGCTGGAAGAATGTATACTCAGAATTTTTCAACCTCTTTTTATGGGTAAGCATTGTTTTGTATTTGAAAAAAGATTGAAAATGATGAGGGGGAGGGGGAGTTCTGACACATTTGCGTAAACCTGGTATATAGGCTTTATAGTTAGATGTCAGCTTATGAAACAAAATATGTATGTTTTTTTCTTCAAATATGTGAATAACATTCAAAAAGATGCATATTTTGTTTTATAAGTTGACCTCTAACTCTTCAAAAAAAAATTACAGAGAGCACCTGGAGGCCTGGAGTTCCGGAACCTGGAGGCCTATCCAAAAAATCTTAAAACTTGGGAAAATTCATCATATAAGAATGATTTTATCTTTAATAACCTATCCTCTCAGTCCAAAGATATAGCCTATATACCAGGTTTACGTAAATGTGTCACCCCCCCCCCCCCTTGTCTAACATCTAAAAGATTTGCTTGTTAGATTTAGTAAAATTTAATCGACTTCAAATATGACACTTGCATAGTTTTATTTTTATTTAATTTTTAGGTTGGATGATGCAATACTTCCAGGAGGACAGCCAGGTCACCAAGGAGGAAGCGTACCTGTACGGGCTGGGCATCGTACTCATGTCCGCCTTCTACACATTCACTCATCATCCATACTTCTTTGGTGTGATGCATACTGGCTCTAGAATTAGAATTGCCTGCTGTGCCTTGCTGTATAGAAAGGTTTGTGTATCAAGTTTATCTATTATAATGTTGAATTCTAAATCTATAATACCTAATAACACAAGGATGACAACATCCATAAAAGCGAAGCACTGAAACAGTAGGACAAACGGACATTAATACTTATATAGTGTCAGAACTGAATAATCAGAATATAAATGTATAAGAGTTGAAGCAAAGTTGTAAGTAAATTTGTTGAAAAATTGCTTTATACAGGATTATGTTTATGGACATACTTACATTTTAGGACTTGATTATAGAGTTGCTTCGCTAGTAATATTATACTTTGTTGTTCCAGGAATCAATATACCAAAACTCAGATCAATCGGATGATTAAATCACATAAAAATTTGTTGTTAAAAAAGTAAAAAAATCAACATGTTTCAAATGGACGTACGGACATTTTGGTAATAATTATAGAGTTGCTACGCTTTCTAAATCGTACCTAATTACTAAAGGAATCACAATGCAAAATTTGAAATCGATGGGACAATTCTAACATGCCTAAATTAACGAAAAAAGCTATCCGTGACGGACGGACGGACCGACCCTTATTATAGAAAAGCTTCGCTTTTAAAAATTAATGGACAAAAACAATATATATAATAATTTCTGCATTTTAATGAGACATTAAATGCCTTGAACCTTATAATCGCAGCAAATTATTCCACTTTTGAAATCATGTGTAAAAAGTAATTGTATAATATGTACCTTAGATGTTTATTATTTAGGCTTTGAAATTGTCGAACTCTGCGCTGGGTCAGACCACAATTGGGCAGATGGTAAATCTTCTATCCAATGACGTAAACAGGTTTGTTCAAATTTGAGTTTAATATTTAACGAACCAATTTTATCATTGATCAGCAAAAAGAATTAGCTGTCTATCTTTGATAACACCCGAGTAAATTATATTTTCGCACAAGGAAAAATATACAAAGAATTATAGAAAATCTTAAGTGCCTAAAATTTTTTAGTCAAAGATGTCATTGTGCTTGTTGTTTAGACTGGCCCAAAAAAAACATGAATTTTTAAATCTTTACCATATCAATTTGCGGATACCTTGAATGAAGTTGTTACCGGCTCAAATGTAGACTTTTAGTGAAAACTAGACCTCTCTACAATGAAAATTGATCTCGAAATTTAAATCTTAAGCTATTTATCAAAAACTTCATATTTACATGAAAATTAATAAATAAAGAAATAATTAAAGAACTGCCAACCTAAAATAATGTAACAAGAGTTCAAATATGAAGCAATTATAAAAAGTAGGCAGAACCGCCATTCCTGCCGAAAAATTCCGAAAAACGTCTAAAAACATTGTTTTATTTAAATTGATAATTTGTGTAAGAAATTGAACTAAAACAGTAACTATTAGTCTTATGAGAAGAGAAATGATGAAAAACTCTAAAAAATTAAAGGCATAAAATAGGAAAAAATGTTTTTAATAAATTTCATGGCTCAACAGACATTGTCGCCAATAAAGAGACAATTTATTTAAATAAAAAATTAAATAAATGTAAAAAAAACATGTAATATACGTATTCTCATATTCAACTTTTAAAAAAGCATACTAATAAAAAAATTAATATTGCAAAAAATAATTTGATTGTTTTTTATTAAACCAGGAATAAAGAGTAAGGCTTATCTTTAATTATTTTTCTTCAATGATTTTGCAGTATGAATTAGCTTTCCCAAATTATTGTAATTGTACATAAATAAATTTTTATACTTTCTTTCTTCATATGTTTATTCCTGGTGATTTTGATATTTTATTTCAATGTTTGTAAACAAACAGACAGAAAATTTGATGTTTTGATGTTTTGCTTTATATCTGGTGTAAGGCTTTCTTAATTTGGGGAAGAAAAGGTGAAAATAAATATGCATTTGACGAGATAGCGATTGATTTTTTCTTAAAATCAATTATAGGGCTAAAATCTACAAACAATACATAACCTATTTTTACATACCCCACATTGAAAAGCGATTTAGACCTTCATTTGGGCCACACTATTGTTGATTATATTGTTTTTAGATTAAATCTACCCGCAAAGGTTCTCTCTCTAGATCTTATATCTAAAACAAATCCTTTTAATATTGTGTCAACCGTTTGTCTTGTCCGTTTCAAGTTTTTTTGTAAACATAAAAATAAATATATTTGATGAAATTAATTACAGATATAGGTATTTTACAGTGAGATTTTTTTGTTATTTAGATTTGATCAGAGTATTTTGTTTATCCACTACCTCTGGGCTGGCCCTCTCCAGCTGTTAATTGTTACAGGTATATTATATCACTTTTTATCATAAATAATGACTTTGTTTGCTTTACTTTTATCTATAATACAAAGTAGCTTGATGTCTGTCCGTCTGACCGTCTGTCTGTCTGTCTGTCCGTCTGTCTGTCTGTCCCTTAAGATCTTGGTAACCACTGAACCGATCGGATTCTACTCTTCAGGGAATATACCTACTGGTCCTGTGGTGGTTTTAGGCTATTTTCTTGGGGGGTGGGACACCCCCAACCCACCAAAAAATAAAAAAAATACAACCCCCAAAATTTTTTTTTTACATTTTTTTTTGTAAAATCTCAGTAACTGCTGATCAAATTGGGCTCTACCCTTCTAGGAATATACCTACTGGTCCTCTGGTGGTTTTAAGCTATTTTCTTGGGGGGTGGGACACCCCCCCCCCAAAAAAAAAAACCACTTCCAATTTTTTTTTTATTTTTTTTTGAACAAAAACCAGTAATTGGGGTGGGGGAACCCCACTGCAACATGGGGCGAAGCCCCCATGAATACCCCCCCCCCAAAAAAAAATCAAAATATTTTTTTTTTAATTTTAATTTTTGTGTATGCGAACAACCTAGGGGTCTAATTTATACGAATTGAAATTTTTGACAAACGACAAACAACCTGGGTTTAATTTGTAAAAATTAAAATTTTGGTGCATAAAGCGCACAACCTGTGTTTAATTTTACCACAGAGTAATTAAACAAAGAATAACTTTTTGAATATTCTATTAAGGAGGGTTGACTTCACAAAACTATATAAGGCGAAGCCCCTAGAGGCTAGGGGCGAAGCCACTAGTATTATATAAAGTAGTAAGGTTTTTATTTGTCTGTAACCTAAGATGACTACTAAACTGATAAATATCTCCTTTTTGAGGAATCTTCACATTAGTTTTTAAAATTAAGCCTTGAAATTGTTTTAGGCTATTTTACTGTACCCTTTTTACTTACCCCTTTGATGCTAGTGGAGCGGCCACTAGTATCACATAATCTAGTCTTCCTCTTTCTCATGCCATCTCTAATTTCCATCCCTTTGTATGTGTTTGTTACCTTATTGTTACAGGAATCATCGTGCAGTGTTGGACTTTGATTGGACAATTCAACCGATCAGAGCTTTATGTTCCGAAGAAATAAAAATTTAAATAAAATTGTTTAGGGTTATTATGGAAAAATATTGGACCAAGTGCGCTGGTGGGAACTGCTCTACTGATTGCTTTTGTCCCAATTCAAAGTAAGAATTTTATTTTATTTATTTATTAAATAAAACTTATTCCTTTGTTGGCTTAATGAATATTAGTGGGAAGATATCAAATTTTTTAAAGCTTAATTTCAAGTAATAGCTCTTATATAAATAGTAGACAGACTTACTTATTTTACTGAGATATCAGGGCTCGGCAGCCGCTCCTCGTCCCCGCCTTAGCCTCAACACGCTAGTATAACAAAAAAAGATCCTTGACATGAATTGTCTGTTTAGTAACAGGTTTAGACATCCAGCTGACTTTCATATTGAAATATGACGATTTTACTGAGGACTACACGCGGCTGCCGAGCCCTGATAGATAGGCTCCCATATTAAAATAAAAATAAATAAATTTTGACCAATTTATACAAATATTGGCAATTGTTTTCGTATTTGCATCCTTACGAGAACGACCCTTATGTTTTAGCTTGGGTTGGCCGTAAATTTGGTGAGCTGCGTGTACAGACAGCCACACGGACAGACAAGAGGATCAGGCTGATGAATGAAATTGTCAACGGTATCAAGGTTATCAAGATGTATTGCTGGGAGAAATCTTTCACACAAATGGTCCAGGAAGCTAGAAAGTAAGTTAGAATACATTAGTATTAAGCAAGACTACAACCTTTCTTTTTAGATATGTTATAGTAATAGCGAGTGCGCCCCAAGTGGCCTCCAAGGGAGAATTCACCAATCACCTAAATTTTAAAAAATTTTAAATATGAAGCACCCTCATTGTTAATATAAAAAAAACCTTACTAGAGGTACCTCAAAATCTGTCCATGCCCGTAGCTTATTTTATTTCGCTATAGTTAGTGGCTTCGTTCATAAGCACATTTAGCAGCTCTAATATCGAAGGGGGAGGGAGTGGCAGAAAAAAAACTTAAAACCTATTCCTGCCTAAAACCACTCCAGAAGCTATTTGAAGCTTTTCCAGTATTTAGTGACAAGTCGATTGGTTTGGTGTTTGGTGGAAGTTATTTCCATTTTTTAAGTAAAATTTTTTTTTTATCAATGAAACTTTATATTTTAGGGATGAAATTGCCGTCGTTAGACATACATCGTACTACAGGTAATATTAGTAGCGTAGATTCTCTATAATTTAGTTGCAAGAAAAAGATCATTCCACAAGTGTTTGACAGGACATATACGCGCAGTTTTGGATGAGGGGGTAAAAAAACATTCCCTCCCCCCCCCACAATAAAAAAATACTCACCCCCCTGAAAAGTTTTTTTTTTTTTTGGGGGGGGGGGGCGGGGGGTAGGTGTGTAAATTAACTAGTTTCCCTTCACTGGTAATTTTCTGGTATGTGCAATCAATTAAAAAAGTTTTTTTTAGGTCGTTCAACTTCAGTTTTTTCTTTACCGCGTCCAGATTTATTTTGTTGTGCACCTTCCTTGTTTACGGATTTACTGGTCATTTTCTCACTCCAGATAAGGTTAATATACTTTTCTATTCAAGATCCACAATCTGAAGCTTTTATACAGTCATCAAACCGGTTCTAAATCGCTAAAATTGTTTAAAAACATTAACATTTGTATCCAACTAAGTACATATACCTAAATCCATAAAAAAAAGTATGTATGTCTATACTCATTATGTTGGACAATTCAAGTAGATAACCCATTTGTGATTCCACTGATTTTAAACAATCAATCTACTCAGGCATTTGTGACGTTATCATTGTACAACACAGTGAGGCTCAGCATGACCTTGTTCTTCCCATTTGCCATCAGTCAAACAGGAGAGGCTAAAGTCTCCATAGACAGGTCAGTAAATATATCAGACTGTGATTAAAATATTTAAATAGATTTTAGGGCCTGGGTAATCCTTTAGAAATTTCTGTAGGCTAGCCAAGGGAAATTTTATGTAGGATTTAGCTCATTAAGTTTTTTCTCATATAAATGTATCTTTAATAGGTATATTGTATACGTTTTACATAATTTATAAAAAGTATGATAAGAATTACACTTGGTTTTATAATTTGTTTTTTAATTGGCTGTTCCCTTGTTTATTTTACTATGTTTATAATTTAGAATTAAGAAGTTTTTGATGTTGGAAGAAAAGGACAACAATGTTTCTCCAAGAACTTTTTATCCTAAAGATGAAAAGGTAACAAAATTTTTTTTTTAAGTGCTCAGACTCCTTTAATTCATATTATTTTATTATGTTTATTTTTTGGACCTAAAGGAATAAGGCAATAGCTAATAAATTTGGGTACATCCCCAATAATAAGTTTATAAAATTACCCCTTCTGTAGATGACAATTAATGGTTGAAATATTTGGAAACAAAGTGTTTTTTTTTATATTTACTTGTGCTAAGTATGGATTGTCCCTCAGGGTAAAGGTCTTCTATGAATAAATAAATTGTTTGTTTAGGCATGTGTAGAAATGAAACATATCACAGGCAAATGGAACAAGGATGAAATTGAGAACACACTGGAAGATGTTGACTTTAAAATCAAGTACTTTCATTATGAGTTTTTAACTTATTATTTTTCTAAAAGTATAAAATGGATTTAAAAAATTTAAACTCAAAAATATTTTTTTTGGCATAAAGATCATTACTTGCTCAAATACAACAGCTTTCGTATGTCACTTTAAAGTGCAGGGATCGATGCAGCTGCTAGCTATGATATGAATATTATAAGTGAATATTTAAAGTAATATATGATTTATTTAAGCCCTGGAACGTTAGTAGCTGTGATAGGACCTGTTGGCTCTGGTAAGAGCTCCCTCCTTCAGTGTATTCTGGGAGAACTTCCAGTTTCCAGGTAAAAGTCTGATGTCATGATTTATCACGCAATGAAATTTTTTATTGTTAACATGCTATATTGTCTTGTAAGATTCAGACAAATTTTAATTTTATTTCAATCATTATTATTTAAATTACTGCCTAGGAAAGGGCTAGACTGAAAACTAATAGTTATTATTCACAATAAAATATGCTTACTAGAGTCAAGATGTCTTCCATGTAAGTCGTTAGCATTGTTAGATCTTTATTTTCATTTTATTTGATTTTAGAGGAAAAGTTGATATATTTGGAGATATTTCGTATGCCCCACAGGAGTCGTGGGTATTTTCAGGTAACACATTTTAAGAGTCTATACTAACTTCTATTTAACACAAAGTGCTTTCCCTACTGTTGTTAAAACTGTGCCTCTAATTTTTATTTATTAAAAACAGTATTTTTCCTTCAGCCCTATGTTTGACTTTTTAAACTTCTTTTTTTCAGGAAATGTAAGAGATAATATTTTGTTTGGACAGCCCTACAAGGTAAAACATTACACTACATTAGTCACCATTTTCAATGTAATTGCAAAAATTGGTTTTTAAAGGAATTTGAAACAAAGTTAGAATATTTTTAAGTTATCCATTTAAAGAAGCTTAAAGAGCTTAATAAAAAATTACGTCATACAATACAAATGACCAATGATAGGCCAGTATACAATGTACATTGTAATTGACCAATGCTAAAATGTATACTGGCCTATTTTGGTCATTTATATAGTATGACGTCATTTTTATTGGGCACTATAAGCTGCTTCTATCCATTTTGAAAAAAATGTATTGATATTTGGCAAAATACACAACTGACAAAACAAGTAAAATAACCCTAAATTTGTTCAGGAGAAATGGTACAGAAAAGTTGTAAGTGCGTGTGCTCTGGAACATGACTTCCAACAGTGGGAGTTTGGGGACAAAACTCTGGTCGGGGAGAAGGGGGTGGCTCTCTCTGGAGGTCAGAAGGCAAGAGTTACTCTGGCCAGATCTGTGTACAGGTATACCACCAGCATTTCTTTTTGACGATTCCCTTTTAAATTTCAAACTGAGCAAGGTGAAACATGGGTGGAGTTTAAAATAGAAATTAACTAAAAGTTTTTTGATTCATATGTTCAAAGATAAATATTTGGACAAAGTTCCTAAGGCACATCTCTGAACAAAAACGTACTAGGATTTTTTAGAAATTATGAAATAAAAAATCTTCTAAAATTTAAGGACAAAATCAACCAACAGTTGAACAAGTTAACAATCATAATTTGATAACTATTTGTTTTATGTTATATCAGAAGCGCAGAGTGTTACCTCCTAGATGATCCACTATCAGCTGTTGATGCCCATGTTGGTAAACATCTGTTCCAGTCTTGTATCAAGGAGCTGCTCTCCAATAAAGCTGTCATTCTTGTCACTCATCAGTTACAGTATTTAAAGTAAGCATTTCATTATTTGACTTTATTTTGTATTCAACAAATATCAGGCGAACATAAAAAAAAAAACTGAAGGGAGGGGTCAGACCTGAAATCCCTAAGCCATCAGTAAAATCTTAGATGTTTGTTCTGCATGTGATCCAATCATCCGATTGATCTGATTTTTGGTAAATTAATTCCTGGGATTCCTGGGACAACAAAGTATAATGTTATAAGCGAAGCAACTCTATAATCAAGTCCTAAAAATGTAAGTATGTCCATAAACATTATCCAGTATCAAGCAGTTTTTCAACAAATTTACTTACAATTTTGGTTCGACTCTTATACATTTATATTCTGATTATTCAGTTCCAACACTATACAAATGTTAATGTCCGTTTGTCCTACCGTTTCAGTGCTTCGCTTTTATGGATGTTGTCATCCTTATTTTAGATATAAAAAAAGGCTTAGGATAAATTGTATACTTAATTGCTGAGGTTATATCTTTTTAAGCTATACACATAATGATAAATATTAGTTTTGATAATTTTCTATCTTTTAAAAATTCTAAAATAAAAAAATTATACTTTTTTTTACAAAATTTTAGAGATGCTGACCATATAGTTGTAATGAAACAAGGACGTATCCAAGAACAGGGAACTTTTCAACATCTTGTCCAGAACGGCCTCGACTTCTCAGCTTTCCTGGCCTCTGAAAAGGAATCAACTGGAGGTAATTTGTCCAAAATTATGACCTAACTGCTGTGTTATGGCCGGCATTAGACTGTAGATCACTGGTTCCAGCAGTTTTTAAACAATATACGGATCATCTATAATCTATAATACAAAGTAGAACGATGTCTGTCTGTCCGTCTGTCCGTCTGTCCGTCTGTCTGTCCGTCTGAAGCTTAAGATCTCGGTAACCACTGAACCGAATGGGCTCTACTCTTCAGGGAATATACCTACTGGTCCTGTGGTGGTTTTAAGATATTTTATTGAGGGGTGGGACACCCCCAACCCCCCCAAAAACAAAAAAATCCCCCCCTTAGGGGAGACTTCAACGTCAAATAAGGTGGTATCGTACATAAAAAATTAAATTTAACAAACAAAAACATTTAAAGTGCCACTAGAGGCCTCTAGGGGCGTAGCCGCTAGTATAATACAAAGTAGCTTGATGTCTGTCTGTCTGAAGCTTAAGATCTCAGAAACCAATGAACCGATTGGGCTCTACTCTTCAGGGATTACACCTACTGCTCCTGTGATGGTTTTAAGCTATTTTTCTGAGGGGTGGGACACCCCCAACCCCCCCAAAAATAAAAAAATCCCCATTTCCAAATTCTTTATATTTTTTTGAACATTTTTTGTAAAATCTCAGTAACTGCTGAACAAATTGGGCTCTACTCTTCTGGGAATATACCTACTGGTCCTCTGGTGGTTTTAGGCTATTTTCTAGGAGGGTGGGACACCCCAACCCCCCTAAAAATAAAAAAATCCCCATTTCCAAATTCTTTATATTTTTTTTATTTTTGTAAACAAAAACCAGTAATTGGGTTGGGGGAACTCCACTGCACCATGGGGCGAAACCCCCATGAACCCTACCCCCCCAAAAAAAATAATTTCACCCAAAAAAATTTTTGGGCCTTTTGTAACTTTTAAAAATTGACATCTTTAAAAAGTTGTTGCAATTATAGGTATAAAATAAAATTTACAGAGGAGAATTTTCAATTTTTGTGTATATGTGGTCCAATCAGTGGGACTATCGGAGCTTGCGCCGCATACGGGGTACTCGCTTATGCTCACCCCGTACGAGATATACGGCGCACAACCTGGGTTTAATTTTACCAAAGAGTAATTCGGAAAAGAATAACTTTTTTGAAAATATAACTATAAAATTATTCTGGAGGGTTGACTTTCCATTACCTCATGGGGCGAAGCCCCTAGAGGCTAGGGGCGAAGCCACTAGTGATACAATAAAGTAGTAAGTTGGGGAATAGTGGGCGTTTCGTCGTTTTCACAGTAAATGTCTTCCTTGTTTCTAAAGAATTAGAAAAATCAATAAAAGTAATGTTTTTCCAAGATGAAAGTGATGAGGAAGATGATAAGGTTGATGAAGACTCCAATAAGATTACTGAAGAGGGTACCAACAAGATTGCTGAGGATGAACTTCAAAATAAACAGCTCCAGCACATCAAAAACCTCAGGAAAATTCATAATAAACACAACAAATGACTATTATTCTATCTTGATCAACCCTTCCAATCCAAAGACGCTTCCAAGCAAGACCCGTCTATGATAGCCTTCAGAGCCGTACATCGCCTTAAAATAATTTGATATTAGGGTGAATAAACTACAAATATATAGCATCATAAGACACACAGAAAACTGTCCCGGATTTGTATTAATTTTGAGGAACAAGACTCCAGTGACGTCATATTTTTCTTTCCCGAAAAAGGGAAGGGGGAAAGAAAAAAAAGGGAAGGGGTAAGAAAAAAGAAATGGGAGAAAAGGGGGTTTTCCCCATCTCTTTTGAAGAGATTTTCTTCCCCCCTTCCCTTTTTCGGGAAAGAAAAATATGACGTCACTGGAGTCTTGTTACTCAAAATTAATACAAATTCGGGACAGTTTTCTGTGTGTCGCATCATAAAAGTAACAAATCTTGAATAAAAGGTCCTTCCCTTTCCTTACATTTAGAAATATCTTGAACTTTCAACGTAAAACAAGTACACAAATTTAGTGATGAAATTGTTGCTTGATGTTTGAAATTGTTGTTGACTTTATCACAAAGTTACCTTTCAGTTAACTAAAGCAAGATATACTAAATTTTAGAAGAGCTTTATTTAAAAAAAAACAATATTATGAATGTAAATAGAAAGCGTTGTCGTACCCTGTCCAATCATTCGGTATCTTCTGTAGCTTCAAGTATTAAATCTAATGGTGTTTCAAAGGTAAGTTCTTTATGTATAACAGATAAACTAATCTTCAACTCTTTCTTTCTCCAAAAGTATGTACGCTACCAAAGTATTACTACCACTTTTATTAGCCCAGGACTTTGGCCCTTCGGGGCTAACAAAACTGGAATTAAAAATATTATCTTTCATTTTTATATCCGCGGAAAGCTGTCAATAATACGATGTGATAAAAAGCTTGCACACTAATTAAGGATGAGAAGAAACATGAAATGAATGGTAGCGCAGCTAATGGTAAAGCTGATGGTCCTGTCCAGGAGAAAGAACACAAGAGTGTTGGAAATATAAATGCCTCCGTCTATCTGGCTTATTTCAGGAATTCAAATAAAATTATTATGAAAAATATTAAAATTGTTACCTAGATGCTTTATAACAAAAAAAAATGTTTAAAAATTTATTGCATAAATTCAGCATTATATTGATTTCCATTTTTCAGTCCTAGGACAAACGCAGGAGTGGACACTTAACATAACCTTACCTATTTTAGACCATGTTATAGGTTTTTAAATGCCTAACCCCTGCGGGGGGCTTATTTCTACCCTCATATCTTAACCTAACCTAATCTGAATAGACATACTTAATTAAATTAATATTTTAACACTCCTGCGTTTGTCCACTCCAACGTTTTGGACTCCTGCCTTTGTCCTGGAATCCATTTTTCTATATTTACACTTGGGGCTACCCCCCCCCCCCCAAGAGGCCTCTAGCGGCACATTAAAATGATTTCTAGACCAGTGGAGGTTTTTAGTGGCACTTTAAAATATTTTTTTTTTGTATTTCTTTTCTAGGGGCGATTTCACATCGGAGGTTGGTGGTACCCTCTCGCAAAATAGTTATAAACCTTACCATGACCTATAAGAAGGCACATTTTAAAAGAAAACCATATCAGTCCAGCGGTTAGGGAGATCCTTCAGACAGACACACATACACAGATCATGTTACTTTTATATAAGGATACAGTAGGAATCATCAATTTACTACAAAAAAAATGAAAACTTTATAAATAAATTATATAGTTACAACAAATATTGAATTTTGAATATTTTGGAACAGGGTTGAACCGATAATTTTATTTTGAAATAAATGATTTAGGAGTGGTGGAAATATGTGTGCTGTCATTTTTATGTTTCTCATAAATATTGTTTGCCAGGTAAATTTTTAAGAATTAAGCTATTCTACAGTTCTTAAAGTAATTAAGTTTATTCTCTAAAAATTTGACATTTAACTATTTTTAACCCTCCACCATAGGCGTCCAAGGGGGGGGGTAATGGGGCGATTACCCCCCCCCATTTAAAATTTACCCCTACCCTAGGTGCCGTAGGCACCCCCAACCATTTAGGAGGGGGTATTTACCCCCCCCAAACAATTTTGGGGGGGTAAATACCCCCCCCCCAAAATAGAAAATCTCCAACAAAAAAAATTTTTGCGCGCTTCGTGCGCATTTTTAATACTAAATTTTTGATAGAATTTAACTTACCCCCCCAAAAATTTTACCCCGGGGGTAAATTTTGGGGGGGGTAAACAAATTTTACCCCTGCCAACAGATTTCAGGGGGGGTAATTACCCCCCCCAAGCAAATTTTACCCCCGGGGTAAAAATTTTGGGGGTGGTAAAAAAAATTTGCGGCGCGCTTCGCGCGCCATTTTACCCCCCCCCAAAACCGAATTCCCCCCCTCTTAAAAAAAATTTTAACCCCCCAAAATAAAAAGCTTGGACGCCCCTGCCCTCCACCTTTCCATTTTATCTTTTTTTCCTTTTCTACCTTGTCTTTTATCAACTATTAAATAATAGCCTGTCTACTTGCTGTTAAAAATGGTACTACGGCTGCAATGTCTGGCACGTGACACTAATAGTAAGAGTAGGGGTAAGGCCTTGGCCTGTAAACAAAGAACAACTCATTACAATGCACAGTTACGATTTCCAGACACAGGCCGTTTAATCCAAAGGGTTGGTTGTCTGTTACTTTGCCTAATATCTTACAGAGGGCTTTAGAGTATTGCATACCTATACTAGTGAACGGTGCTTTTTGGTTCTCTAGATGATCACTTGAAATTGTAGGAGACTCCCGACCTAATAAGGTATATATTATATAAAATATAAATATCTGTTGTGTAGGCACTTTATTCTGGATCTGATATTTGGATGAGTTATTGGACAACTCAGGAGGAGAGGAGAATACAACTTTTAATTCAAAATAAAAATCAAAGGTATTTATTGCTCAATGTAAGTCCTGTAATAGTTATTTCTCGTATCGTATTATAAACGGCTTTCCGCGGATATAGAATGTACAATTATAAGATTAAAACTAGTTTTTTAGCCCCGTGGTGCCGAAGGCACCGGCTAAAAAAAACTATTTTTAATCTTGTGATTGTACATTTCTATATTCGTAGAAAACTGGATATAATACGATGCTAGACATAGTTTTTTCGTATGGATGAGAACCGGTTCCTATCCACCGGATTCGAATGAATACGAGAAAATATGTATAAGTCTATTTAAATTATTTGTCAAGAGAGTGTTAACTTTAATTCAATGGCTCAGAATTTTACGTTTCCATGAAGTACTTTATTTAATGAACAAAAAGATTCTTCAAAAAGAAATTATTTAGAATGTATTGAAATAAGATGAACAAACAGTCATTTATATAATATTTTATTTTAGTATTGAAAATGATATACCATCTCCTATTGTTGACAGTTTCGGGTAAGCTTTTAATATTTTTTTGCAATTATTTCTTATGAAAAATACAGGTGTTCAAAAACCTCATGAGTGGGGGGGGGGGGGCGGGGCTACATTTGCCAACATTTTACTCTCTGAAGTTACTTAATTTTTTCCTAAATGATGTTCCAAATTATCACTCAAATTATCAAGGTACTATAAAATAATCAGGGATTAAAAGGAATAAGACAATGGCAGATAGATTGATGTACATCACAAATGATGATACATAAAAATAAAATTCCCTCTTTTGTAGATTACAATTATTGGTTGAAACATTTGGACACTTAACTCAATGAATCTACCAATCAAAATTCATTAAAAGTCCCAAAGGTTGTTAAGCCAACAAATAAGAAAACGTTATTAAAAACTTTGGGAACTAGTGTAATAAACAGCCCATTGTCCCCTTCCTTCCTGATAACAAATTATTTAAGGGCGCAAAATTATTAATAAATTTGACTAGAAATGACTAATATTTACCAATTTCAGTGAAATTGAAGATGTAGAAATCATCTCTCCAACCAACCAAACAATATTCCAGCTAGAGGAGATGGATCAGAAAACTCATTACTTCAACCTGGGCATCTACGCGGCCATTGTGTTGGCTCTGGTGGTGACATCTATGATCAGAACTGTGTACTTCTTTATAATGTGTATGCGTGCCTCGGTCAAACTTCACAATTCTATGTTTATGAGGGTTGTCAGAGCTCCATCAAGATTCTTTGATACGAATCCTGTCGGTCAGTTTATACACTGTTGTTAAAAGCAAAGATACTCTATATTCTATATACATGTCTAAAAGAATTTAATCACTTATCAGTGGGGAAGGGGACGGTGGACTGTAAATTATACAACAACCCAAAGTTCGGGAATAGTCCCTTTCGTGGCTTTTTAAAATGGCTTTTGATAGGTTATTTTAGGTTATATTGGGTTAGGTAATTGCCCTACAGGGTTAGAGCCCCCCGCAGTGGCTAGAAATAGGAGAAAAGCTACTGTGAAAACACGAAGAATCGCCCCTTAAGGAGCGTTGCCACGAAAGAGACTATATCCAGACTGGCCAGAGTGTACGTTTTTGTACGTTTTGTACGTTACGCATCGAATCTGTGTACGTTCTGGACGTTATTTTGATATGTGTACGTAACGTATTTTGAAATTTGTATTTTTGTACGTTTTACGTTTTTTTAAAAATAATAAGAATCAAATATTAGCAGAAAAGTAATTTGTATGTTTTGTACGAAAATTTTTGCAAAAACAATAGGTGTATTATTTAAATAAATTCAATAATATCTTCAATTTTCATAGAACAAAAATATGTATGTAAATTATGCATATATGTTATTAGAACTTACAGTTTAAATTTATGGATTTGAAATATATGTCCTATAGATATAGTTTAAACTATTGAACAGAAAGAGATATGCAGTTGACTAGATTCAAGTTTAAACGCATTTCATGCTACTTTAATAGATTTTACGATAATTTTTTTCAAATTCTTTATATACTTTGGTAAATTTTCAGAGATATCATATGGTGCACATTGTAGGATTAAGAAGTCTTATTTTTTGGTATCTTCAGTTTTTAAAGAATAAGAATCAAATATAAGTATAAAAGTATTTGTATATTTATTTGTATTTGTACAAAAAGTATTACAAAAATAGTATATTATCTATAATGCAAAGTAGAATGATGTCTGTCCGTCTGCTTGTCCGTCTGTATATCAGAAGCTTAATATCTCAGTAACCACTGAACCTATTGTGCTCTACTCTTCATGGAATATACCTAATAGTCCTGTGATGGTTTTTGCTATTTTCTTTGGGGGAGGGACACTTAAAGCTTTTTACTTTCTACTAGGATTAGAGGCTTCGTATCCCTCTTTTATAGAATCGTTTGTTGGAAATTTGTCACAAAAAAAATATAAAAAAAGATTGTGATTATTTTTTTCATTTAGGCTTCGCCCCAGGGTGCGGTGGGGGTTCCCCCACCCCGCTGATTTGCATTAGTTTACAAAAATAAATTGAGGGGTGGTTGATTTTTTTTTTTTGGGGGGGGGGGGGGGTTGGGTTTCCCACACTCTAAGAAAATAGCCTAAAACTACCACAGGACTAGTAGATATATTCCCTGAAGATTAGAACCCAATCTGTTCAGTGGTTACCAAGATCTTAAGCTTTAGACAGACAGGCATTGATTTACTTTGTATTAAAGACTAGTATTTTCTGAGATCTTTAGCAATAGACAAAATAACCCTATATCCTATTATATGTTTATCCTATATATCCTTTTTTTTCTGTAACAAAGAATCTCGTTAACTGCTGAACCGACATGATCTTTGTGAGGTTGTAGGCTATTTTCTCTGTCCTTCCATATCCCTTCAAGAACCTGTATTCAAAATGGTAGAAAAATAGCCTAAAACCATCTCGGTAACTGTGTGAAGTAGTTATGAAAATCTTAAGCATCAGACAAAAAACTTACTACTTTATTTAATAGAATATACTAAGTACGTAATAACAGGATGTATGTCTCTCTGTCAGTTTATTTGTACCGAAGGTTCTCGCTAACCGCTAAACCGATATGGTTCTCTTTTACAGGGTAGCTTCTCATAGGTCCTGGGAGAGGGTACAACCACCCTCCCAAGAGAAACTACTCTTAGAAAAAAATCACAACCCTTCCCCTATTTTTTCTTTCTTTTTAAAATTGAAATCAGAAATGGGGGTGGTCTACTCCCCCTTCCCTCACTAAAAAAATTATTAGCGAAGCTACTCTATAATCACTTTGTCAGTCCGTTATGCTATCGGAGAAACGTGATTTTCTCGGCTCCTGTTTTTTGATTGAATAAGTTCACATTCTACATATTTTCATTGAGATTTGCCTTTTGGTTGGGTGCTAGATCTATTCCTAGATTTTATTTTTTTCATGGTTTTCTCGACTACTATTCAAGATAGACGGCTGAAATTTTCAGGGAATAAATAAATTCACATTCTAAATATTTTCAAAAAGTTTCTTTAAGGTTTGTCTATTTGTTGCAGTGCTAGATCGATTCCTAGATGTATAGGTTTTTGTGATTTTCACAACTCATATTCCTGATAGACGGTTGTAATTTTCAGGGATTGTATTAGTTTTCATTCTTAATACTTCCACTAAATTTCATTGAGATTTGCTTATTGGTTGGGGGGCTGAATTTATTCCTAGATTTTCACGTTATTATATATTTTTAAAAGGTTTTGTGATTTATTTAAATAAGTTAAATGCTTATTTTTTACGACACTACTCTATAGCTTATATAGTTCCCAGATTTCCATCCATAACTTTTGAGCTTCGCTACTTAAGGATGTTGTCATCCTTGTTTTTTACTTTTTATTTTTAAATAAAAAAAATGGGTTTTTGAATTCAACTCCCCCCCCCCTAATCAAGTTCCTCTAGAGGCCTCTAAGGGCGTAGTCGCTGGTCCTTATAATAGGATATACTTTGTACATAATAACAGAATGTCTGTTTGTTTGAACCAAAGAATCTCGTTAACCACGGAACCGATATGGTTCTCCTTAACAGGATAGCTTCTCATAGGTTTTTGGAAGTTTTATAACTATTTTGGGGAAGAGTATCACCATCCTCCCTCCCAAGAGAAATTGACTTTAGAAAAAAAACTACCTCCTCCCCCCAAAAATGAATTTTAATTGCGATTTTAAGTTAAATAAACTTTTGAGCTTCGCTACTTATGTATGTTGTCATCCATGTTTTTTTTTATTGAATTCAACTCTCCCCTCCTCAAGTGCCCCTAGAGGCCTTTAGGAGCGTAGACGCTAGTTCTTTTGAATAGAGTAATAGGATATCTTGTGTCTGTCAGTTCGCTATGGTTCTCCTTTACAGGTAGCTGCTAGTAGACTTAAATGTATTGATAATAGGTAACTAGGAAATTATTTAACTTATTTTTATTAGGAATGTACGTTTTTGTACGTTTTTTTACTTTTTTTATGTACGTAACGTATTTTTTTTGTGTACGTCATGTACGTTTTTTATTTTCAAAATTGGCTGGCCAGTCTGTATATCACAAAGTTCTGCCATTCGTGAGATTAAAAACTTCGAGGGGGTAATATTAAATCTTGATTAAATCTAGTTTTTTTAGCCCTTGGTGCCGAAGGCACCGGCTAAAAAAAACTGGTTTTAATCTTATGATTGTACATTTCTATATTCGTAGAAAACTGGATATAATACGATGCTAGACATAGTTTTTTCGTATGGATGAGAACCGGTTCCTATCCACCGGATTCGAATGAATAGCCCTTGGTGCCGAAGGCACCGGCTAAAAAAACTGGTTTTAATCTTATGATTGTACATTTCTATATTCGTAGAAAACTGGATATAATACGATGCTAGACATAGTTTTTTCGTATGGATGAGAACCGGTTCCTATCCACCGGATTCGAATGAATACGAGAAATTAGTTTATAATTATTATTTATTTTAGGTCGTATCTTGAATCGTTTTTCCAAAGATGTTGGCTCAATGGATGAACTTCTTCCACCCGCATTTTTTGATGCATTTACGGTAATTATTTTGATTTAGAAAGTAATAAATATAGGAGGTCTAAATGGACAATCCAAACACATTATTGGTCAGAAAGTGCAGTTTGTTCTCATTTAATCCATAAAATAAGTCAGCAATAAGCAGTTGAATATCTTAGGATAAAGCATTTTTTTTGCCTGGGAAAATTTCATTAGTTTCCAAATTTTGTCACTATTTTTGTATGATTGACTCATATGATTGTATATGAATTTCCCCAGATTTAAGATTTTTTGGATAGGTCTCCAGGTTCCGGAGCTCCAGGCCTCCAGGTGGTCTCTGTACAGGTAATTATGAAAAAAAAATTTATTTTAAAGAGTGAAATGTCAGCTTATGAGACAAAATATGTATGTTTTTTTCTTTAAATATCATATGTGAATAACAATCAAAAAGAAGCATATTTTGTTTTATAAGTTAATCTCTAACTCTTAAAAAAAATCTTATTTTTAATTTTTACCTGTACAGAGACCACCTGGAGGCCTGGAGCTCCGGAACCTGGAGGCCTATCCAAAAAATCTTAAATCTGGAGGAAATTCATCATATAAGAATGATTTTATCCCTAATAACCTATCTTCTCAGTCCAAAGATAAAGCCTATACTCACTGTTTACGCAGAACTTCCCCCCCCCCCTATATCTTCGTCTGCTAGAAGTTCCTTATTTAATATGGACGATTTTTTTCTTCGACATTATGTCCAACATCATGATTTCTAGAAGTTTAAAACCACAAAATGTAATTCAATAATAAAGATAAACCTTTAATAATATTTGTTTTCCATTTGTAAAGATTTTCCTGAATATTTGTGGAATTATGGCGGTGATATTTGCTGTGAGACCCTGGATAATGTTACCTACTCTTGTTCTAGCTGTTATTTTTGTATTACTTAGAAGATTTTATATGAGGTTAGTAATAATGTCTCCAGTATGGATTGAAACCGATTAATATCCACTGGATTAGAACCGGTTCTCAGCCATACTGAAAAATCAAATTGTAGACATTTTTCCATGAAACAAAAACACACAAAATTAATCCCTGATTTGTTAGCCTGGATTTATGGGCCACTCAGGCCCAACAAATATTCATCGATAATACCTTTTTTTGTATGGCTCATAAACCTGAATATTATATAATAACACCCATAGTGAAAAATAATACATTTATTCTTAATAGTGAAATTGAAGAAAAACAACATTTTATGTTTATTGGTCATTTTTACTGAGATTTTATAATTAAAGAAAGGCTCGTGGTTTTCATAAATAGAATTTTATATTTGTAAAGCAATACGAATTGTCATAAATTAATCCGATAATAAACAAAATTCAGGTCTGCTCGAGATATAAAAAGGATTGAAGGTGTTTCAAGATCTCCAGTATTCTCTCAGCTGTCTACAACCCTGCAAGGACTCACCACTATCCGTGCCTTCTCTGCACAAGAGATGCTCAGGTATAGTCAATCTTTTCAGTCCTTTCGAAGATACTTTGCTTCAGACAGTCACTAATCTTTTGTCAACCATGCAAGATTAGGCCTTTGGATTTAGAAGTTTTGGTCGTTTTCTCCTCACGGAGAGCTGGAATAGATCTATTATTACTTGGAACTTACACCAGATTATCTTGTACTCTAATAAAGTGAAATTCGTAGCTGGCTAAAATAACGAACTCCATCCACCCCCTCCCCTCCTAATGTATGAACGAACTGACTAATAAATGATGTCCATGTCAGCAACCTATGTTGAAAACAATTTTTCCCTGGTACATTATCCACGTTTATCTAAGAACTAGATAAGAACTGACAACAGTATTAGAAAACCAACTCTATGATTGCACGGCTCTTGTCTGAGATTCCGATTGTGGCTGGTAAACATAAAATAGCTAAGTACGTTTTGTGGTAGGTATTATTTGTGTCAGAATTTTAAATATAACTGCAATTTTCCATATTGTGCCAATGAAGTAGAAAAATACTTGGATAAAAAACATAACAGAGCGAGGGAACAAGAGACAAGAAATGCCTTTTTAAGCTCAAAATAATAGCAAGTTACTATAGATCATTGTTAAATTTTATTTTAAAATTTAGACAAGAGTTTGACCGCGTGCAGGATGTCCACACCTCCACCTGGTATGCCTTCATTTCTGGCACCAGGTGGTTTGGAGTCTGGCTGGACTGGATTGTTGTTGTATACCTGGCTATCACTGTCTTCAGCTTTCTTATACTTGGAGGAAGTAAGTATTTTTTTATCAGTGGCGCTTCAACTGTTTAATTTGACTAAGGTCGCCTCTGGTTTATCTGCCATTTCCTTTGTTAATAAAAATTAAATGGAATGGCTTTCAAAAATGTTTTCATGTACTTATGGGTTGGTACAAACCCACCCTGTTCCGTACCTTACCCACAAAGAGTTGTTTGGAGATCATAAAATAATTAGAAACCATCCTATAAAAAGCGTAAAAAGCGTCACTGTAAAGGAGACACAACGGTTTAACGGTTAGATAGAACTTTCGCTGTAATTTTAAAAAAAGCTTACTACTTTATAAGGATTACTAGCGGCAGCGCCCCTAGTATCTAGAAGAAATAAAGCAGGAAAGAAAAATAGCTTAAAACCATACCCAGACTTATTTATAACAATAAAATAGCCTAAAACCATCTCAGAGCCTATACAAAGCTTCCCTCTAAAGGAGAACCATATAGGTTCAGTGGTTAGCGAGATCTTTCGCTATAAACAAAAAACCTTAGTACTTTATATAATAGGATAGGATATACAATTTTTAGAAGTTAATTTGTCGCTATATTTTGGTTGGCTTTTAAACTATAAATTTGTAGGTATAGACGGAGGTGACGTTGGCCTGGCCATTTCAAACTGTATCATGTTGACTGGTATGCTGCAATGGGGGGTCAGACAATCTGCAGAGGTAATACCTACAGAAATTTAGATCCAGCAAATACATATGTATATTTTGGCTACTAACATACTCAAAATTCACCTACCTCCAACACACAACCTAGAACATTTTAAAAGCGACGTAAATAAGGGTATGCCGTCCGTACATCTGTCCGTAACGGATAGCTCCTATTGTTAATTTAGGCAAGTAAAAATCGTTTTATCAATTTCAAGTTTTGCTTTATGATTCCCGTAACAGTTACGTACAATTTAGAAAGTGTAGCAATTATACAATAATTGTTACCAAGAGTAAAAGGTCGTAACTTTTTATATATAGGTTGAGAATCTGATGACCAGTGTTGAAAGAGTACGTGAGTACAGTGAGCTGGAGCAGGAGTCACCAGCACAGATACCAGAAACAGAACCTCCTCCACATGTCTGGCCAAGCGAGGGAGTCATTGAATTTAAGGTAATTCTTATCATGACTTGGAGGGTCTAGTACATGTCAGTTTCAAAGAGAGAGGGGACAGTAGGCTATTTATTTAACTAGTCCCCAAAGTTTAAACTTTATAATAACGTTTTCGTATTCATTGACTCAACAACTTTGTGGACTTTAATAAATTTTGATTGGTTGATTCATTTCAACTATTAATTTTAATCTACACAAGGGGTAATTTTGTGTATCGTCATTGGGGAATTATATCAATTTATCTAGCTAGCCTACAGGTAACAAACACTTAATCAACATAATATTAATACATTCCTGCGTTTAAAGTTCCTATTGTAATTGGCTGACGCTGACATAAAATTTGATAACACAATTGGTCACTTTTGGGTCCTGACTGATTGGTGTACATTTAGTTGCAAATACAATTCAAATATTTAGGATGTAGAATTAAGGTATGCAGAAACAGAACCATTGGTACTGAAAGGCCTCAATCTGAAGACCAAACCATGCGAGAAGATTGGAATAGTTGGTCGGACAGGAGCTGGCAAGTCCAGCATGATCACAGCTCTGTTTCGCCTGGCAGAGCCCACAGGCAGTATTGTCATTGACGGAGTAGATGTTCTCAAAATAGGGCTTGATAATCTACGCTCAGCTATTTCTATTATTCCTCAGGTATTACCATTTTTTTGGATAATGGAAAGAAGACTTATTTTCACAGTAGTTTTTCTCCTATTTCTATCCCCTGCGGGAGGCTTTATCCCAACGGGGCAATAATTAACTTTTACCTAACTCATCAAAAGCTACTGTGAAAATACGACGAAACCCGCTACTTCGTTTTCTTTCTATGATCATACTTATAATAAAGTAACAAGATGTCTGTCTGTTTGTCTGTACCGAAGGATCTCACTATTCGCTGAACCGATCGGGTTCTCCTTAACAGGATAGCTCCTCATAGGTCCTGGGAAGGTTTCTAACTGTTTTAGGGGAGGGTACCACCACCCTCCTAAGAGAAATCACAAAAAACGCAACATAGAAATCGCACTTAGAAAAAATTACCCCCTCCCAATTTTTTTAACGTTTTCTTTTTAAAACTTATTTTAAAAAAATGGCTGTTGGAATTCAACTCCCCTCTTCTCAAGTGCCCTAGAGGACTATAGGGTCGTAGCCGCTAGTTTTTAAAAAAGTAATATCAAAACACAAACACTAAAATAAAACCTTTTAATTGTTTGTCATATTTTTTTATTAAACCATCAACGCATGCTTGCTTTGGCTAAGCTATTCAAGCCAGTTATATGATTTGAGGACGAATGAGGATATATTTCTTGGCAATTACAGATATTTATAGGCCAAAAAAACTTTGCACTGTTAGGGAAAGCCCCAGAAACTTAACAGAAGAATATTGTGAATCTATTTTTTAAGGACCCGCTGCTGTTTACCGGATCCCTCCGACGAAATCTGGACCCGTTCGACGAGTTTTCCGACGACGTGGTGTGGAATGTTCTCCGTGAGGTGCATCTAGCCGAGGCTGTGTCTGATCTGAAGGATGGTCTGGAAACGGAGATGAGTGAGGGAGGCCTCAACTTCTCTGTTGGTCAGCGTCAGCTTGTCTGTCTTGCCAGAGCTGTTCTCAGGAAAATTACTTCAATGTCTCAAAATTTTGACAAATGAAAATTAATTGTAAAGCGCAATAATGTAAGAAGGTTAAAATTGTCGATAAATAGTGCAATAAATACAGATTAAGAATTTTCGTTAAGTTTTATATCAGATAACCCTAAGAATCATTGTAAAACAAACTAATGTTGATACTTTTATGCACAAAGTATTAGTCAAGAAGGAGTCATATCAATAATACAAAGTAGCTTGATGTCTGTCTGTCCGTCCGTCCGTCTGAAGCTTAAGATCTCGGTAACCACTGAACCGATTGGATTCTACTCTTCAGGGTATATACCTACTGGTCCTGTGGTGGTTTTAGGCTATTTTCTTGGGGTTGGGACATCCCCAACCCCACCAAAAACTTTCCTTCGTCCTTTTTTTAAAATTTTTTTTTGCAAAAGATTTCCTTGGTCCTTTTTTTGCAGAAGATTTCCTTTGTCCTATTTTTTTTACTCTAGATTTCCCTGGTCCTTTTACAAATTTCACCTTAATTTTTTTTATCACCTATTTGGGCAAAGCCCCTAGAGGCTAGGGGCAAAGCCGCTGGTATAATATATATTAACATTTACCTAACCTAAAAACCCTATCAAAAGCTACGGTGAACATATGACGAAACCCGATACTTCGTTTTCTTTCCATGATCCAAAAAACCAAATGAAATATTGATGAAATTGTGCAGGGAAAACAAGATCCTAGTCCTAGATGAAGCCACAGCAAATGTTGATCCTAGGACAGATCAACTTATTCAAGAACAAATTAGAACCAGGTGAATTTTATATCATTTGTAACAGACTAATCATAAGTTGAGAAGAGTACTAGACAGACCAGAATATTTCGTTGAATATGCTGTAAGCAGCCTGAAAGGACTATTGAAACAAGTTTTGAAAATAGAAGGGATTATGATTCAGAATAGTTTTAGTACTAAAAAGATTTTACCTGAAAGCGGGTAATGTCTCATGATACATTTAGAAAAATTCTAGAAGATTAAAATACATAAATGACTTTTTTAAATCAGGTAATATTGTTCAATTAAAAAAATAAATAAAATATTGTAATTGATTGGTGTCTTATTTATTAACATCAAACATAGTGAAAATATCAAAAATTACAAATAATTGACAAAAAAACTTAGAAAAAAGTTTTAAACTGTTGTTAGGTTAGAAATTTATATATTTAGATTCCGTAATTGTACAGTGTTAGATATTGTCAATATTTATTTAGATTCCGTAACTGTACAGTGTTAACCATTGTCTATATATATTTAGATTCCGTAATTGTACAGTGTTAACCATTGTCCATATATATTTAGATTCCGTAATTGTACAGTGTTAACCATTGCCCATCGTCTTCACACCATCATGGATTCAGACAGAATAATTGTTCTATCTGATGGAAAGGTAAACTGATATTCTGTATATTATACTTATTCTTTTATAGCGACTGGAAAGCTTTATACTAGTTATTGATAGTTTTAAAGCAATTTTTACAGGAGAGGTCAGCTTCATTGTACACACAATTTTCCACGAATAACAAAACAAAAATAGCATGGGGGGGGGGGGGAAATGTGGGGACAATTTTATTTTGGGTGCTTCTCCCTTAGTTTTAGAAATAATTGAGTAAAATCTTTTTGTTTGTGTCAATAATTACCCCAAGTTTTGGTATCTTAAAAAAAAACGGCGGTGGGACCGCCGCTTCCGCCGTTTACCGCCATTTTCCGCCGCCAAAAATAATTTTGGTATGTTGTGTTACGAGTCACCACATCCCACCCCCCTTTAATACAAGTTTTGTTGGCATGGGCCAATTAATCTAATAATTTTTCATTTTACCATCCACGGAAAGTTGTCTTTTTATACTATGCAGTAAATATCTACTATAGCATCGTATTACAGAAAATGATTATATCCTGCACCAAGAGATTTACCAAAACCAACTATAAAAAAAATCCCGAACCTTTTAATTTGTCAAAAGGTTATTTTTTTGGGGGAGATATACTATATATACCACTGCACTGTAATGTCGATTATTTATTGTTCTGAAATAGTTTTGAACTAAAAATTGTATATTATTATAGGTTATTGAATTTGACGAGCCCTACGAGCTACTACTGAACCCTGATGGGGTCCTAACCGAGCTGGTTGCTCAGACAGGAGAAGAGAGCAAGAACAAGTTGACCGACATGGCGAAACTAGCGCAGCAAATAAGAAAACAAGAAAATGAAAACCTAGTATAGATTGAGGCTTCATCATCATTAATAGATGTTGAAAATTAGATCGAAATATCTAAATATGATGATTAACCTCCTTGTTATTTTCAGCCATATGTAATTTAAGGACTGATTTGCAGAAAAGCACTTGGAAAGTTTTTACATGAAAATTAGAATAGTCAAATTTATGTATTTATAGTACTTAAGCAATTCCTGAAAAGAAAGCAATTTGGGTTAATGATAGGGCACTTGCAGATTAAGGGTTTTTTTTTAATGCAACCATCTCGTAATCAGTGATTAAATGGCACTTAGAATTCGAGTTTGCATCTGAAATTTTGCATGAATAATCCTTGGTAGGTCTATTTTCCCTGAATCGAACAAAAAGTTGGAAAAATAACGGTTAACGGCTGGCGGCTCAGCCGTTTTGCCAAATTTAAGAGCATATTAGTCACGAAACCTATCTCCACATAACACTTTTTGTCGCTCAAAAACCTTATCAAACGGTTCTAGCCGGTAGCTGTTGGTACTAGAAACTTTAAAAATGGTTATTGCTATCATTTAACATGAATTAAACCAAAAATATGTTTTTAAAAGTTGATTCCTACGTAATTAATGATGAATTTGCCCTGAAAATAGGCAAAAGACGGCTAAACGGCTGAGCCGCCTGCAGTTACTTTTCCAACTTTTTGTTCGATTTAGGGAAAATAGACCTACCAAGGATTACTCATGAAAAATTACAGATCGAAATTCGAATTCCAAGTGCCATTTAATCATTGATTACGAGATGGTTGCATTAAACCCCCCCCCCTTATGTAGAAGAATTTTTTTCAAAATTACGGGAAAGTTATCCTCAGCAGGTGCAATATCCTTCCAACTTTAAGAAGGTCTTCCATACCGGAACTTTGTTCTTTCAACAAACCTTTATAAGGCTTCTTTAGGACAAGATTGTATTTTTATTAGAAAATAAGTAAATAGGAATGATAGACCTCGTATAATTTTGATCATGATTTGAAAGAAAGTATAATATTAAAAAAATTAAATCATAGAAGAAATATCATCCCGGTTCATACGTGATATCATTCTGTGATGTGTTGGTTTTAGTAATCATAATGTCTCAATCTTTTATTTAAAAATATCCTATGATTATAAAAACGGAATTTATTGGGACATAAAATAAGCAAAAAGGGCAATTATTTTATATATGTTATTAAAACTTTTGAGAATAGTCCCTTTCGTGGCAACGCCTCTTAAGGAGCGATTTTTAAAATGTTTTTTTTATAGGTTATATTGGGTAAGGTGATTGTCACACAAGGTTAGGTAATTGGCCCCGCAGGGTTAGAGGGGCTAGAAATAGGAGAAAACCTACTGTGAAAAATACGAAGAATCGCCCCTTAAGGTGCGTTGCCACGAAAGGGACTATACTCTAACTTTTTTATCATGTTTAATTTTGTGAGTTTTTTTGTTAATTTATAATCAGTTCAATGTACAATTAGTAGATAAAACCATAAAAGTATCTTATTTTTTCCACAAGAAAAGGAAAATTAAAGAATTTTAGCAAAATAGAGATACTGAAAATCCATTTAAATAAGAAAGTTTTAAGCAATAATGTTTCAATAATAAAAAAATAATTGTCTCATGTGAAGGAAACGAAGTTGCGGGTTTCGTTATATTTTCACAGTAGCTTTTCTCCTATTTCTTGCCACTGTAGGGGGCTCTAGCCCTGCGAGGCCAATTGCCTAACCCTGTGGGGCAATCACCTAACCTAACTTAACCTTTCAAAAGCTACTGTGAAAATAATATGAAACCCGCAACTTCGTTGCTTTCACATGACCCAGGTAATCTTACTTTAAATTTTCTTTCAAACAGAGTTTTAAATTATAATTTTTTGTACATTTGACTTTAGATAAGTGTTCGATAGTAGTAAACTTTTTTATTTCGTGTTATTCAACTATGAAAAATATACCTATCCAACGTGAGTAGAAAAAAAGCAATAGAGGTAAATTAAGTCAAGCCACAAATAACATTATTTGAAGTATTTGAATTTAAGAAAAATTAATGGAATTTCATTGTGAATATGTATGTGTATTTAAGATTTTTTTCAAATGTTGATTACCTAGTTAGGATAAGCAGTCAATTTTTAAGTAACTTTTTCGTGGATTTCTTTTATTTGATAGATATTTTCATTTTTTAACCACGAAAATCAGTAGGGAAATAATCTAATAATTAGTAAGGATTCGCAGTAGTTGAAAAAGTGTAAGTTTGTACAGTACCATACTTAAATTTGTTTTCTTCTTAGAAAGTTGATATTTTTGTAATGTTTAGTGTAATTTTTTTAGAATCAAAAGTTTCAAAAAGCGTCAAATTTGTGTTTTTATTCGTATAATACATATAAGAAGTATTGCATAAAGCACAAATTATTCACGGGATGACTCACGTACAAAGTGAATTATAGATTAGATTTTCTTTTTTATAAAAATAACTAGGGGCTACGCCCCTAGAAGCCTCTAGGGGCACTAGTAGGAGGGGAGAAAGTCTATCTCATCCCATTTTAAATTTGAGTTTCAAAGAGAGTAAAAAAAAATATTTTTAAGGGGGACGGGGGTGAAGACACACTCCCAAAAAATAGTTTAAAACCTTGCCAGGACCTATAAGAAGCTTTACAGTAAAGGAGAACTATAACGGTTCACCGGTTAGCGAGATCCTTCATAACAGACAAAAAACGCTTACTACTTTATATAATAGGATAGAAAATGGACGAAGCTTTGTTTTTAAACATAATTTTGTGTTCTTTGGAGCATAACGGCAGTCCAAGTTATATAATGAATCCTCATTGACACTGGAAACCCTCACGAAAAAATCATCCGAGAAATTCGTGTCCAAGTTAAAAAACCAAAGATAAACAAAGATGACAACAGTTATAAAAGCTAACCTCATAATATTAGACAAGGACAGATAAATGTTAATAAAGACTAGCATGCATCAGTAATGATATGAACAAGAACACAACATCCTTGCAAATTACATAGTTTTGGTTTACGTTTCCGTGGTCACTTGTAATGTATAACACTAAAAGTGTGACTACTTCATCATGCGAAAATATTAGGACATGTTCAGTAAATGTAATATTTTATAGACTACTAGTGAAAAGTTATCAACTAGCCAGTACGCAAAGTCGGCACTGAACAGGCTCAATTTTGGTTCTTTAAAGAAAAGGTAAAACATTTTGTTTTACTGTTGCGATTTCTCTTTAAGGGGGAGATGAATATGGAAATAGTTGTTATTAACCTTCACAGCACCTATACAGGGAATCAATATAGAGGTTTTGTATATTTGAGCGGTTTGTAGATCCTTCGCTGAACAAACAGTCACACAGACAGGTGGACATCCTGTTACTTTTATATAAGAATACTCTTTGGCGTTAATGCAAGAATAACATTATTTAAGGGATTGAGTATTATTAAGCGACAATGACTGTAGACCAAATAAAATTTATTTAGAACAATCTTACATACATACCCTAGTTGTAAGAATACCTTTGCTGCGATGTGCCTAAAATATTTTTAAAAACTCGTTTTTAGAACTAGAATTTACTTTATTTTAAGAGAATTTACACGGTACAAAATATAACAATAATAATTATCAAAAATACATGAGAAAAACTCCTCCAGATCTACATTGCATGGACAGGTTATAATTAGTTTAAGCAATGTTGTGACATATATTAATATCAGAGCTCGACAGCCGCAGACCTTAACTGCATTTTAGTATCACTTTATAAACAAGCAGCAGCCGAGCCTTATCTTATGTACGAGAAATAAACAAAAATATAAAAAAAATCTTCTAAAGGATTTTCTGCAAGAACATTAATCACAAACAACTGGAGAACGACTAATAAATAATACAAAAAAGAATCAAGACTGCCAAAAACTTTACATTTTCAATTTAAAGAAACATAAACTCTTTTTTAAACAGCTTGTATGATTTATGATAACGTAAATGCTAGAAAAAAAAACATGGTTTACATTTAAAAATATTAAATTCTTTAATGCACATAGAATTGAAAGAAATATAAAATATTTTTGTATAGCTGTGTTGTTTTTGATAATACGATGACTTAAATGCGAGGGTAAAAAACATTTTTTACATACATAAATAAAGGGAAAATGACACTTAAAACAAGGGCTTTTATTAATATTAACTAAAAAAGCCTTTTATAGGTACAGAAGTATCTAAAAACTAAACTTAAACTCTTTTAAATATAAGTTTACTACTTTAATTTTGTGCTTTAAACATTAATGAAACAAATTGTTTTTCGATCAAAATAATTTTAATTCATTGATATTTCAACACTAAAAAATGAAAAGCTCCCAAAAAACTTTTCCGTATAATATGAAAGAATACGACTATTACTGGTAGATTAAGTTTTCATTGAAATCTAAATAATTGTAAAATATGAATTGCACAAAAGATCAGAGATCAAAAATATAAGGGCAACAAAACTGAGATTGTGCTACATACAAAAAGAACTTCCCAATAATTATAAGACAAGAATCTCATAATTTTAAGAAATCAAAAAAGCATATGGAATACATAAAAGTTATGATTATTATTTGAAAGTTTGTAAAATATTTCGTGTCTAAAAACACTTAAGAACATTTAGGTGAACTTTTAAATCCAAATGAATATTACTTTTCAAGATAGAGCCTACAATAATTCTTTTTTATTCATTATTTTTACAACGTTGACATTTAAAAAGTTGAAGAGAACATCAATAATTAAATGTTTCTAGATAGCTAAAAAAATTCATACATATCTCCCTATTAACAATTAAGAAATCCAATTAAAAGAATATCTTATTTTTGGCTATTTAAAAACAGAAATCGACAGTGATTTGTTAAGTTTTTATCAATTTACTTGCATCAAACGCTTTTCAAATAAAAATAAGACACTTTAACACAGGGAAATATCAAGGAAAAATGGTTTGTTATAAAAATTTTAAGCTTTCTAAGATTTTTATAATAGTACTTACTTTGTTTTTCGTAATCTATGTATAAATAGTTTTCTTTTCCTTTAATGATGGGTAAAAAATGCCTTTTCTTAAAGTAGTACGCGGTCATACGCAATATTTGAAAAGCAGCGTTAATTTTAGATCTCAGATTTTGCGGGTTGAGAAAAATGCATCTTTATAATCGTTGCGAATTAAAAAATCTTGCAAGAATCGCTTTTAATGAGATAAATAATATTTTGCCGCGAAAATTTATATATGAAATTGCGCCACCCTTCAAAAATCACGTATATTACCGGGTACTACTTAGAAAAACGGCACTGATCAACCATTTGAACAATGGAAAATTTAAAGACATAGCAGATTAATTTTAATAACAGAAGAATATAAATGTGTGACTACCATTGATAAATGAAAAGAAATTGTATCGAAAGAACATTCAACAAATACTACAAACCATAAATTATTAAAGATGTCATTGTACAATTACATCCTTTTTACATTGATTTGTCAAGGTTATTTCAAAAGGATACAATTTTAATTAACTTTACTTAATGCATTGGTACTGTTTCCAAAAGAAGGTTTCTCTATGCAAGATAACACAAAAATAAGAATTGGACCCTATGGCACTAGGTAAGTAGGGTACAAGATTATTCAAATTAAGCTCTATATGGTAAGTTAACATATATTGAGATCTTTTATATTTAACATAATCATTCTTTGAGCTTGGAACAAGACATACTATATATAAATGTGATACATAAAGTACAAAAATGATACGGATACTGACTTTGAGTAAAGCATTGTTATTTATTTGAATGTTTAGTATTGGTCCCAGTAATCCTGAGCCCTATGGCATTGTCTTCGGTATGAGTAGGAGTAGCCGCGCGAGTCAGAATTGTGCCTCTTCTCATAGGACCTAAAATAATTTCAGTTGTTATATACTATAAAATAAAGTAGTAAGTTTTTTTTCGTCGAAATCTAAACATCTCAAAAAATGCTGGTCAGAATGCAATGTACCTTTCATAGAGGCTTTATACATGTCTTATGGTGGTTTTAGGTTATTGTCCTGACAACTTCTTTCCTCTAGAGACTAGGGCCGGGGCGTAGCCGCTAGTACTATAAACAAAAGTAACTGGATGTGTTAGTGTCCGGCAAGATAATGTGAATGTCTTACAATTTTATTGGAACTTTTTTTTGATTCTCAGGAGATTCTAGGGTATTTTTGAAAAGTAAAACAAAAAGAATCCTCTCATGAAAACGCCATCTATCTTTTCCCAATTTGATGATCAAAAGATGATTTTATATTGATGACGAATATTAATGGAAGTTAATAAAGAAGAATAATAAGAAGGAAGCCTGCTATGAAGTCAAATTTCTATAATGTTTTCGTACTTGTCTTTACCAAGGTGCAACTCAAAAGACTACTAAGTAGTTGATCATGTATGTAATGTCCCAAGGAAGGTGATCACTTTTTTTTATGAATATGCATACATACCAATAAATTCAACAAAATTCAATTTAAAATCTTAATAGATTTTTTTGTTTATAAGTTTTTAAAAAATGTGATGGGCCGACTACCTCCCCTCCCCCGGTTCCTTAAAGTTCCCCCTGAGGACTCTAGGGGCGTAGCCGCAAAATTTTAATAAGCTAGAACGCTAACAAAATGCAGTAAGATAATTTTAAACAAGGATGACAACATCCATAAAAGTTACGTTCTAAAACGTTAGCTCAAACGAACATTAACACTTGTAAAGTGTCAGAACTGAATATGCAGAATATAGATGAACAAAATCTAAACAAAATTGTAATTAAATTTGTATATAAAATATGTTTAAGGACATTATTAGGTTTTTTGGACTTGATTTACGAGATGCCTTGCTTATATCCTGAGCTACTGTAATAGGAATCAGTATTCAAAAAAGGTAAAAAATCAGCATGTTCAAATGGACGTACGAACACTATGGTAACGAGTATAGAGTTGCTACGCTTTCTTAATCTTACCTAACTATTATAGAAATAATCAAGCAAAGTTTAAAAACGATAGAACAATTCTAACATGTCTTAATTAACGAAAAGAGCTAAGCGTTACGGACGGATGAACCGACCCTAATTATAGAAAAGCTTCGCGTTTAAAAACTGCAATTCCAAATGATGTTGCAAATTATGAGATCTGGCATATATACCTTTGCTTGTTACTGCCGGAGGTGAAAGGATTCCAGTGATGAGATTTAATTCTTTTAGTCTAAATAATAATTAAATTTCAGAAAATTAATAATAACTCTTAAAAGTTCAACTGCATATCTAAATCTAAATCAATTAAGAGTAGGAACAAAATAAAAAACACTTTTTATACAGGAGGAATATTTAACATGTAATTTTCAATGAACACTAAACAACAACCCTACTATCCGTCAGATTAAGGTTCCTTTCAGAGTTGTCCCTTTTGGGCAGATTTGAGCACCATCCGTTTTAGGGGGGGGGGGGGGTTGAAAAATGGGAGGGGGTAAAAGAGGGGGAGGGGGGGGGCGAGCAATTTTTTTTGGTGCCCAAAACCCTTTTGGGTAATTGGGCGGCCCGTTATCGAAAAAAATGCACACAGTACAACCCTGGTTCCTTTTGATGTTTTACAAAAGTAGACCAACAAGCCCAATTTTCATCTCTAATTATTTTGAAGGACGACGTAGGAAGATTGGAAAGAAGAATCCACGTTAAAATGACAAAGAAAGAAATGAAAACTTCTTTTTCTACCTGGTGATAGTCATTGTGCTTTCGTTTCATGGTCTTCCTCTCTCCTTGGTGGTTCTCCTTGATCATGTTTTCCTTGCCCTCCTCTTCATCATCCTCTATGGTAATAACCTCGATAGGCTCATCTTTAACTTCTGGTCCGTATGTGATGTCACCTAAACAACAAATAAGGCTTGAAGTAAAGTTTAATCTATTTTTTAAAGATTTTGTCTGTCAAATTAGATCTCATAAATAAATGATACTCCTGGTAAATAATTTCCAGGAAAACTTGATTAAGTTCTTATACATTAGTCCCAGTTTCGTTGGCCCGTGACCTCGGCCCCTCGGGACCGACAAAATTATCTCACCATCCACGGAAAGCTGTCTAAAGTACGATGCGAAAAATAGCTATTACATATAGCAATTTTTTTATACTTAAGAATACTTGAATCAAGTTATTCTATACCTATACTTATTACATTTAGTAATTTTTGGTAACATTTAACTTTAACGGGAGCAAGAAATATATGACGCCACTATTAGTACCAGCAAAACCTTTCAAACAAAGTCAGGATTAGCCAAATAATTTGAAATATGTGCATCGTGGGGGGGGGGGGGGGGGGGAGTTCTGACACATTTGCGTAAACGGTGAGTATAGGCTTTATCTTTGGACTGAGAGGATAGGTTATTAGGGATAAAATCATTCTTATATGATAAATTTCCCCCAGATTTAGAATTTTTTGGATAGGCCTCCAGGTAGTCTCTGTACAGGTAAAATTGGAAAAAAAAATTTTTTTTTTAAAGTTACAGGCCATCTTTTTTATGCATCTTTTTTATATTATACACATATTTGAAGAAAAAATATGCATATTTTGTTTTAGGTATAAGTTGATTTTTAACTTTAAAATTTTTTTATTTTTTTTTATTTTTACCTGTACAGAGACCACCTGGAGGCCTGGAGCTCCGGAACCTGGAGGCCTATCCAAAAAATCTTAAAACTGGGGGAAATTTATAATATAAGAATGATTTTATCCCTAATAACCTATCCTCTCAGTCCACAGATAAAGCCTATACTCACCGTTTACGCAAATGTGTCAGAACCCCCCCCCCCCCTTATTAAGTCTCGTTCTGCTGATTCTAAAGTTGTACAAATTCAGGTCTTGTGGTTAGCTGTTTCGAGCCAGCAAACATAACAAATAGATAACTTACTTCGTATTTTGATCCAAATTTTATTTACCATCCCCCTAACAATTAAGGAAGAACCCCCTTGTATTGTAGAGTAGTGGTTTTATCTTTTTATCCGAGACCAATGATTTGTTGTAATGCTTACCCTTTATATCAAGATATACCAGGGTTGAGGGCGACTCATCCAGTAATTTTTTCGTAAAATTATCTTGTACAATTAATCCAGATTTTTTACATACCGGGCACTAAAATAAAAAAAATAAATACATAAACTATATCATACCTTGTATAATCTGGAATTGAAATTATATTTAGTAGTGAGCTTTTTTTTGTGTGAAGCCAAGGATCTCACTAACCGCTTAAACGATATGATTCTCCTTTACATTGAAGCTATTTATAGGTCCTAAATGGTTTTATGCTGTTTTATTTTGTTAAAGTCTTGGTATGGTTTTAGGCTATTTTTCTGTCCTTTCATATCCTCGAATATAGAGCGCCTAGATGCTAGGGGCGCAGCCGCTAGTCTGTAAATAAAGCATTTAGAACATCTGAATACCTATTGGTATTTTCAAAAACAAAAGCATATTTTTATCTTATTGTAACAATTTTTTTTTGCTAAGTTCCAAAACTTCGACGAATAGCAAAATTTTCGCTTCCATTAAATTAAAACATAAATTTGACTTAATCTTCAATAAAAATATGAATACCTGGATGGCGCTACAGTGGTTGGAGGTCAAATTGAAAATGGTTTCCGTGCTGGCAACTCGGACAAGGGTCTCCAGCCCAAATGACTGCACGTGCTCGCAGTTGCGAGTTCTTATTGGTATTTCCTGAAAATAAGTTGAAATAGCAATATGTTTTGTCTTCAAAAAACAATACTGATAAAGAAATGAAATTACAAATTATCCGGTCTAGACAATATGTGTTGGCATTGTCTTGTCCGTTTTGGGAAGGATAGACAGAATTTTCACTTTAGTTTAAGAATTTCATTTGCCATAAATATTACCCCCAATTATCAGATAGTGACGCAAAAATAACAGTTTAACCGTTTGCTTGAATGCAAATGATCCCATGATTAGTGGGCATCTACTTTTTTACTACCTGTCAATTTTTTTTTACTTTGTCAAATTGTTTATAAATATAAGAGCTTTTTAATAAAGGCTGTTGTCATCCTTGCTTTTATTAATATCTATAAAATTATTCCTACAATACTTACTCATGCTCATAGGCTCAGTAATTGCTAAAAGGCATAAAATGAGAATTTAACTTAGATCTTATCTGGATTTATCTTTGGTTTACAGCTTAGATGGACATGTTTTAATTTAATTTTTTGATTGAAAGTGTAATTTTAACATCCTAAAGCTTTTAACCTTCCACTTCCTTAATCTCACAAAAAAAATTCTAAGAACTCAAAATATAAAGAGTTCGACAATTATCAGATAACCCTAAATAAAAGTAATAGGATGTCTATCTGTAGTGGATTCTACTTTACAGAGAAGATTTTTGTATGCCCTGGACAGGTTACAATCCATACTCCTAAGAAAAATCGCACATGCAAAAAAAAACACCCTCTTTGTTTTAGTTTTTGAGGCCTCTAGAGGCGTGCCCATTGCAGGTTTAAGCATAAAGACAAAAGTAAAAATTACCATTTTTCTTGCGGAAATCGGACATTTAAGATTGACAACCACATGATCACAGATAACTTCATCGTTCTTCTCCCTCTTGAAATGTTCCTTTAAGAAATACTTCTTGGAACGTGGGTCGGCTCTAACAATTTCCTTAAAAATCGAGGTAGGTTAAGTTTATTGTTACAAATCTAATCTAGCTTTAATTGTATTTAGTTTACCATTAAAGTAAAACACTAGAGGGGGAAGGGGTTAAATAATCCCAAGGACCTTGTGCCGACTCTCAATTGAGTCTTTGAGAATAAACCATTAGTTTCGGAAATATCAACACAGCCAAGAAACAGAAAACAATTTACTAGCAGACGAAAAAGGTCCTTGGAAAAGAGGAGGGGGGGGGAAGTAGTTTTCTGTACATCTATAATGTAGATCTGTTAGTCTACCTTTCTAAACTGCGAACTTAGAAAATAGGCAAATCTGAATTTGCAGATTAGCAGCTTTAATATTCATTTAAAGATTGATTCTGATAAATTAACAATTTTTTAAGGGATTTATGCATTTGTAAATATGAAATGTAGTATAAAGTAGAAAATAATGATTTTTTAAAATAAGAAATATTAGAAAAAAAGAAATTCGACCCCTATCACTTTAGAGGACAGTTGCTGACCTCCAGTCTTATGGATGAAGCTAAATACATATTAAAAATAATATTCACTTCCAAAAGTATACAAAAATGATTTTTAATGTGTTCAAAAAATCCATTTTAAAATCTTGATTTTGAGGATGATTGCCTTTAAGATGCTCCTATGGGGAGTAATGGTAAGCCAAATGTTATCAAAGTGCATGACCATGATGACAACTTATATATTGAAAAAGCATTTTTGTATACTTTTCAGGGTAATTTTTATCTTTAACATGTATTAGGCTAATTCCATTAAACTGGAGGTCAGCAGCTGACCTCTAAAGTGATAGGGGTTTAAATACTTTTTTTCTAATATTTCTTATTTTAAAAATTCATTAATTTCTACCTTATACTACATTTCATAATAATTAAAGCATAAACCCCTTAAAAAATAGTTAATTTATCAGAATCAATCTTTAAAACAAAAGAAAAGTGCAAAAAAATAGTTTTTCTATTGATTTGTTTTAAATTTGCATATCTTTTTGGTTCACCAGTTATCCTACCCAAAATGCTGTTTTTGAGATATTGTGCTTCATTGGTGCTGATTAATAAAAAATCAACGGTGGAAACTTGTAACAAAAAGATGCATCTACATATTATATTTACAGTAAATTCGTTCCAAATGAATAATGAAGCTGCCATTCTGAAAATTCGGATTTGCCTATTTTTTTGGTTCGCAGTTTATCTAAAGAATACGATTTTCAAGTCTTGATATTTTAATAACTACAATGTAGAAAATTGAAATTCTTTCAAATATATGTTCTATAAATGTTGTTTAAACTACTTAACAGGAAAAAATATAGGTACAATTTAATAAATCCTTGTTTAAATGCATTCGATCTACTGCAGTTCACGGTAAAATATTGCTGGTAACGAATATTGCTAATAATCTATGAATTTAAAAGACTGCTAGCTGCTAATCGGCTGAACGTACAGATCATGCCCGTACACTGTTTTAAGCGGAATAAGAAGGCCTACAAATAATATGGAATAGCCATAAATTAATAATGCATAATTATCTCGCAGTGCAGAGAAATGCACGAAAAAGTCCTATTTTACGCGTTTTTTTCTTCAGTGAAGCTTTCCTGTGCATCATTGGATCTTGGCTATTCCAGATTAATTGTAGGCCTTCTTATACCGCTTAAAATGGTGTGCGGGAATGATCTGTACGTTCAGCCGTTTGGCCGCTAGCAGCCTTTAAAATTCATAGATTTTCAGCAATATTTGTTACCAGCAATATTTTACCGTGAACTGCAGTAGATCCAATGCAATACGTGCAACTACCCCTTTAACTTATTCTCCTAAAATATTTTTTTTACCTTCAGTTTCGTTTTCAGTTTATATCTCAAGCACATTTTTTTCTCGATTTCTTTGATCTGCAAATAAATTATAAGATAAACAACAAGTTTTGTTGACCCCAAAGGTCCTGTTTAACAAAACTGGAAAATTGTCCGTAATGATATGCTATACTTTATTTTCCAGTGTGGCTGAGAACCGGTTCAAGTCCAGCGGATATCATTCAGTTTCGGAGCCAAATTATTTCCTTTTCGTTGTCCATGACAAGTTTCTTTATAAACTTCGTCGCGTCGTAACAACAGAAAATACGCTGATTTTTTATTATTAAATATAACTTTTAGTATTTTAACTAACTTTACCTTTCTTTCAGTGTAAAAAATAGATCATAACTTAACTTAACAATATTCATTGCCATGATGTACCGAAAGAATAAAATAAGCCCAATAATTTGGTCCTTCAAACTTTCCTTTGGTCCTTTCTTATGATAAAGCTGAAGGAACCTTAATTTACCCAACATTCTTCGATAATGGCCGATACAAATTTTTTTATTCCATACAAAAAATTATAACGTGCAATCGGAGAAATGAACACTGACAAATCAAGAGTGACCGTGCTTTCAAGAATCAGAATATTAATTAAAAAACGGTTGTAGGCCGATTCATAAGCTACCATAAGAACTAACAATAATCAACGCAAGGATAAACCTAACTGTATAATAGCAGTGCTTTTTAAAATATAAAATAAATACTGCTTTGCCCTTAGTGACTAGAGGCTCTGTATTAAAAAAGGAAGGAAAGTTTAAATATAAATCCTAGATTCTAATTTTTATAATTAAACAGCCTTAAACCATTACGCGACATACTTAAAATGGAGAAATATTAACTTTAATATCAATTAAAACTTTCAACCTACTACATTATATAATAAAATTATTTTATTATGGATATTTTAATGTCAACCAAGGGTTGGGTGGAGGTCAAATTTTAATGTGAAAAGTTTTACTAAGCTCCGAAAACAAACCCCCACATTACGACACTTTGACTAATATCCTTATAAGTTCTCCCATAGTAATGTGAGACCCCTATGCAAAGAGAAAAATAATTAATTAATCCTTCCCCTTCTTTATTTCACTTTTGAAATACAAGAAGGTTTAACAGTAAATATATCTCCATTATGAGTTTTAAAAACTAAAGTTATAACTTCCATATAACTTTAATAGATTGGGGGTGGTTTCTCAACAACGTTATTCCTTCAATTATAATAAGAAAAAAAACTTTTCGGATGTGAATGATATTATCTAGTGAAGTTGGTGTCGCATTAGCCTAAAACCCTCTCTGGGCAAATCATATCCAACCCCCTAAATTTGTGAAACGATCGATCAGGCGTTTACGAGATCTTAGCAGACATGAATAAGTAACATACAGACAGACTTCCTGTTACTTCAGTATATGAAACTAAGACAAGGAAAAAATATTTAACTTTTCTGCTACAGCGTATTACTTCGCGACACTTCTTAGGAATATCAGAACTTATATTCACTCCGATTAGTTGGTATTACGAACAATAATTCGAATTTAATTAACAACAACAAACACATAACATCGAATCGACAACTTTTCTTTACTAAGTTAGTAGAATGACTGAGTCTGACTGACAGTGACAGTCTGACTTACATGTGATAACTATGTTACTAAGCAATAAAATAACAAGAACGACAACGTCCAAAAAAAGCTAAGCTCTAAAATCCGACAGTAGGATGAAAGAACATTAACAATTGTAGTGTTAGATCTTAGTAAGCACAATATAAATTTGTATTGTATAAATATTTGTTGTCAAAACAATTAAATAATCAAAATGCTCTAAATGGACCTACGGACTGGTATCTATTGAAGAGCTGCTAAGTTTTCATACCTGACTATTACAGTAATCACCATGTCAAGTTTAGCAATGGAATAATTCAAACATGACTAAATTAGCTGCAAGAGCCATCCGTAACGAACGTTAGTGCCATGATTACAGAAAAGCTTTGCTTTTATAATTTGTCTCAAGATGTAATATGAAACCTTTTCAAGACCCCCTAGAACTATGACCCCCTATGTTTTAGGGGAAACATTAGAACTCTATAATTTGATAGACAGAAACCCCCTAATTTTATACTCCACTTACATCTTTGTTAAAGGATTTAAGCTTTAAAGGAAAATGAACAATTAAAATATTAATTTTTTTGCAAGTAATAATTTTTATGTGTTTATTTTGATAAGTTCTTTTAGGAAACCTTGCAAGTAAAACTAAATGTATATGAATACAGAATCTCTTTTGAAAAACGAATGTTTGTGAAAATATAATAAACTATTTGAAAAAAAAAAGATTTGACAACATATCTCATTTATCTTTACCTATGTATTTTATAAGGAGAATATTTATGCGTAGTAAGGGGGACTTACTTTTAGTCCAAAATTGAGTAAAACAATCGAATGTTTGAACAAATTCAAGCCCAAGAAATTTCGAATTCGGATTAATTCATTATCTGTTTAAAGAACGTATATTTTATATTCGGATTTGGACTCTATTAAAGAGGGAATGGATCCCTATACCACCCAACCCCCCAAAAATAATACAGCGCTATAGCTTTGTATTGTCATAGATTCCCTTATTCTTATTATTATCGTCATTTGCCTGACATAGCAGCTACAGGATTCATTTCTGCGTCTGAATGTGTACTTTAGAGCTCAGTTTTGACCGAGACTCGAATTATTAATCCCTACTAGCTGACAAATAGAAGACTTTAGTACAAAGTTACGGATTCCCTAGCCCCCAATGACTCTTAAATTAGACCTTCAATCCAAATTAATCGCATTTTACTAATAATCTTCAAAAGATAGGCTAAGATGCAGTGTTGTGGAGCCGGGGCCGGAGCCACCATATTTTGCTAGAGCCGTAATTTTCGTTAAGAAACGGCTCCGAATCCGGGTTAGCTAAAACAAGAGATTTTTTAATAATTATAATATAGTAACTCTGTTGGGTCGTATGCAAATGCCCCTTTTAAGCTTTTCAAGTCCATTTTTATCAAAAATTTAACTTTTAAACTAAAATCAAACGGCTCCGCAACGCTGCTAAGATGAGTATAATGTTTTACATCAGTTGACAATTAAAAGAATACAAATAATAAATAAATAAAATAATATATCCAAAGAAACATATATGATCAAAATACTATACATTACAAAATAGAAAAATGAACACTTAGGGATTTATTATTCATCAAATATTTTACATAGCACATCACAGGTTTATTAAGCGTAATTTGTTTAAGTTCAGATAGAGTGAAAAGTTCACAATTTTCAGTCTTTTTCAATTCTTCAAAGGGGACTATGCACGAAAAGTGATTTTAAGCACCTTCCAGCAGTGAATCCGAGTAAATTTTTGGTGAATATAATAGGTTCAAGGATAATATCCTTATAATAAAGTAACAGGATGTTTGTGTGTTTGTATGTTTGTACCGAAGGATCTCGCTAACCGCTGAACCGATCGGGTTCTCCTTAACAGGGTAGCTTCTCATAGGTCCCGGGAAGGTTTATAACTATTTTCTTGGGGGGTGGGACACCCCCAACCCCCAAAAAAATGAAAAATCCCCCCCACCCAAAAAAGGAAAATTAACTAAAATTAAAAATGAAGGGGGGGCAGGCCCCCCCCCCAAAAAAAAAATTTTTTTTTTGCCCCCCCCCAAAATTTTTTTTTACTTTTTCTTTGAAAATCTAATATAAGAAATTGAATTATTAAATTCGACTCTCTCCTCCTCAAGTGCCCCCTAGAGGCCTCTAGGGGCGTAGCCGCTAGTAGTTATATAAACTAAAAAAATTAAGTTTCGCCATGGTTTTATATGAAAAACCCTTCACAATTCTAAGCATTATTTGATTAAATTTCATCAAATGTTTTGTTCAGTTTAAACTGTTCTTTCAATAGCTTTGATACAAAAGTATGTTTCGATGAAAATATTTATTAAGAAAAAGGGGTGGTGACTTGTTATATTGTAAACAATTTAATTAATGTACTTTTGCAATTTACATTTGATGATCTTTTGGCCGTCTTATTTTATTATGTCCTTGAAACTTAGCAAAACATTTGACGATATCGCGCCAAAAAGTGCTTAACATGTCAAAGTTTTTTTTATCAAAACTGTGGCGAAACGTATTTTTTTCAGTCAATATAACTATATTTAGGGATGGCAATCCGTCTAATTTTTGGACCGGGTTTGGATTCTTACAAGAATCCGTCAAAAAAAAGGATTCTCCGTGGATTTCGGATTCTTATTTTTGACGGATTCCGGATCCGGATTCTAGCAATATTTAAAAGGCTTTTTAAAAATAATAAGGGATTCAATTTTACCGGGTACAGGGCAGAATCTAAAGCTGCGTTTTTTCATATTTTCACAGTAGCTTTTCTTCTATTTCCAGACCCTACAGCGGCCATTAAATCCGCTATTAAAAAATGGATTCCGGATTCGGATTGCCAATTAAACATAAACCTAGTATAATCACTAAAAAAATACTAAGGTTTAATACTGGAAGGTGCTTAAAATTACTTGGTCTCCTTCGTTTATAGTCCCCTTTATGTTTTTTTCTTGCTATTATGAAGCAGACATGACTAGTTTGATATCATAACCCAAGAAAGTTTTAATTTAGCTTATTTTGGTTTACGGTAATCTAAACAGTCATGTCCTCTTTAAAAAAAATTTGTTGATTTTATATATTTTTTACATACATAGGAAAATATGAAATACACTTTGAGCTATTTAAAATTTACAATATCAAATCATTTTAATCCAAAAAGTCAGTCAACATAGGCACAAAGAAGCCTCTATATGGCAAAGGTTGTCTTGAAGAAAACTGAAGTCCATTTACCAGAGTTCTTGTTTTTCTATGTTTCAATATAATCCAGATCTTCAGGAATCTCAAACTGTTTGTTAAAAGTCTCCTAAAGTAAAAAAGGCATTATTGATGAAAACGTTAGACAAAAAATATTGGACGATATTCAATTTAAAGCATAATTGTAGTGCAACGAACAATAATACAAAATAATCCCTCTTAAACTGAACAATCCAAATTGTAATGGATTAAACAGCATATAAACTCATTATCGCCATAGTGATAAATGCTGAGTACTTGTATAACAAATAATATTTTTTATTTCATCGTATAATAAACAGTCTTCGGCGGATAGAAAAATTAATAAGAATCATTATTTTTTTACTATTCGTAGAAAAGTGTCTATGATGCGATACATGATTTTTGGGCTTAAAACCAGTTCAATCCAACAGACATTAATCGGTTTCAAAGGCACACTGGAAAACTTATTGAATGTTTACCAAAGCTACAATAAATGTTATGAAGACTTACCAGTCCAATCGAGGGAAACTTCTTTTTGATCCACTCCTGAAGATTGAAGATATTATCCGTCCACCTGTTTGCTGACTCCAGAGCCTTCTTTGCTTCCAGTGCCTGATATAAAGCAAAGCATCAATATCATAAGGCAGGAATGTCGCTTTCCTAAATAGTGACTGTCGAGAACTGAATCCATTCCACTTTCAATTCTCGACAAGATTTTTTTATTGAAAATTGAGAAGATGGAAATGGATTGATTTTTTTAGCGGGGGCCCCCTTCGGGGCTACCCAGTACCCAATATAACCTAACCACTCCTCTTTACTTCCTTATTTTTCCATATTTTAATTCTTTTCAAAAATAAAGGAAGGGGGGGGGGAAGGAGTTGTGAGAATTCTGCGCTTAACAAGGCAATTTAAAAAACGCCTAAAATTCTGAATATGTTTAAATCTAACAACAAGGTACCGCTTCTTTGAAATCTAGTTACATACAGTTCAATGTATTTTACCACTAGCTTGCGGTCTAATATAATACTTATATAATAGAATGTATAAAATGACTAGAATGATAGATTGATCTAAAATCGGCTTTACTTATTTTTCCATTATTTCAGTTAAGATCAATATCTAAATATAAAAAATGTAGGTAGATAAAAACCAAAATCAAGTTGAGGGGAACTCAAGTTTTTATTTAAAAGGCTAGAATTTCTCTTTAAATATTTTAACACTATCTTAAAATACCCGAAAATCTGTAGATAAAAACTTCAATCAGTTTCAGGATGAGAAAACACACAAATGACGCATAAAAATTTTTAAAAACTTTACCTTTGCCTTTAATACAGTTGGATCATTATCTGCGTACTGTTGTAATGCCTTCTTCAATTCTTCATGCTTCTGTTCAGCCTCTGCCAACCTACAATAAAAAGTTTTCTCTTCAGTGATTATTTCATTTTGTACCAGCAGGTTTTCCAAAGAATTAAGTCCAAGAGCAGAGAGAAGGTACCATAGGACTGTAATGAAATTTTGCATGAGTAATTCTTGGTAGATCTATTTTCCCTAAATCGAACATAAAGTTGGAAAAGTAACGGCTTACTGCTGGCAGCCCAGCCGTTTAGCCATTTTTGGCTTTTTTCTATGGAAATAAATCACGAAACCTATCTCCACATAATACTTTTTGCTGCTCCAAAACGTTTTCAAACGATTCTAGCCGGTAGTTGCTGGTACAAGAAATCTAAAAAAAATATTTTTTGTATCATTTCACATGATTTAAAGCAAAAATATGTTTTAAAATGTTGATTTCTACGTAATTTATGACAGATTTGCCCTAAAAATAGCCAAAAAAAAAAAACGGCTAAACGGCTGAGCCGTTAGCCGTTACTTTTTCAACTTTTTGTTCGATTTAGGGAAAATAGACCTACCAAGGATTACTCATGTAAAATTTTAGATCGAAATTCGAATTCTAGGTGCCATTTACACATGGATTGCGAGATGGTTGCATTAACCCCCCCCCCCCCTTATATGTACAGTCTACAGATACCCAGAGTTTTCAATCTCATCCGCGGTTGGATTATATACTTTCAGAAATTTCCTTAAATCTTGATTGATTGGTTCAAATTAGTAGTGATCAAACTTTTCAATCAATATTTTTAATCTGCTCTTTATGTTTTTACCCAAATTCTCCAAAAACAAAAACAAAAACAAAAGGAGGGGGGTTTTTAATGCAACCATCTCGTAATCAATGATTAAATAGCACTTATATGTTAAAAAAGTTTATTCCTACGTAATTAATGATGAATTTTCCCTGAAAATAGGCAACAAACGGCGATTTAATCATTGATTACGAGATGGTTGCATTACCCCCCCCCCCCCTCCCCCCATTATCAGTCACTTACCTTTGAAGGAGAGTTTCTCTTTCATCCGACTCTTCTCGACCTTCAGAAGCTGTTTTCATAGCTTCTATAGTACTTTTCAGCTTCTTTTCCACCTTAAACGCGAAGATATATAAAACACGTATATTGTAAATAAACAATACACAAAGATGTTTTTTAACTCATGGATAAATTTGCGTAATTCGTTTGCTGTTTATTATTTAAGCTCAGGTTAGGTTATATGTTTCCTACCCCTTTCGTAAACAATATATCGATATGAAACATTATAGAATTAAAAGATAAAAAGACCTTAACGATTCATAGACGACTATCACAAAATTATAGTAAAAACTTGAATAAATAATTGAATGAAATATTATTAATTCCATCCCAATGACAGTATTTTACGTAATCAGAAATTATATCCCTATCTTCAAAGCAGGGTCATGATTTTTTTTTCATAGAGATGGAAAGTAAAATATCCCCGATTGAAGTTAAAAATTAGGTTTTAATTTCCCTTTCAGTTAAATCCCGACAATTTTATAGGGTTTGAGTGTATTAAGGTTTATGAGAGAAAAGAGTAATAAAAATATCTTTATATGAAGATAAGATCATAGGACTTCTTTTCACTAATATAGACATTGAAATTATATTTCTTTCCTCGAACTCAAACTTAAATTATGCTCCAACCTAAAAACGACCAAAACAAATAATTTCTAGAAAGCGAATCGCCTGGTTAAAATACTTACACACTACACACACAATTGTACCATGACACACATACACTAATTTTTGGTGCAGACAGACGGAAAGACCCCAGTTATAGAGTAGCGGACCTACTTAAAATTTAATTAGATAAACCTTTACTTTTAGGAAAATGGATTACCAAAAATAATGCAAATAATCGATTATGCTGCTGAAGATTTTTAAAAAAATAAAATAAAAACTTACATTTGCTATATTATCATTAAGCGAGTCCTGTTTTCTTTTCCTGTTGGCCGCTGCTTTACTTGGGAATGCCCAGAAGTATACACTTGTTCCAATCTGGTTGTTACAACAAAATTATCATCACATTTATAAAAAGCGAAGTGTTTTTAAATCTAGAATCGATCCGTCCATGTCATTTTGATTAAATAAAACTATGGTTCCATAAAATTATACATGTTCTATTTAATGAAATATAACTAGCTGCTTCGCCCCTAGCTTCTAGGGGCTTTGCCCCAAGAGGTAATTAAAAAAATGTAGTACATGTGGTGTGGTATCATCTGCCATCATCAAAAAAAAATGGGGAATTTTTTTTATTTTTTGTGGGGGTTGGGTTGTCCTACCCCCGAAGAAAATAGCCTAAAACCACCACAGGACCATTAGGTATATTCCCTGAAGAGTAGAATCCAATCGGTTCAGTGGTTACCGTGATCTTAAGGGACGGACAGACATCCTTCTACTTTGTATTATAGATTACATTGAAAAATTACAAAATAAGCTGCCAAATAAAACACTACGTTTGGTCTTTCTAATGATTACTGTTTAGTGTTTACCTATTACGTTTTTATGAGGAAAATAGTTTTACTAAAGATTATATTTAAACATTATTTAAACTATTTGCAAGGATGGGATGGTAAAACAAAAATGCTATATTTTGTTACATTTTCAAAAACGTGTTCCTAGAAATTTGCTTGTTACCATTCATTTTTGTAATTTTTGCCTACCAAAATGGCAAATTATATTTTGTTCTAGTGTCTGAAAAAAAGTGTCGGTCAAAGAAAATAGAAACTGCAGATGTGATTAATAATGTTCCTTATCAGTGTCGACCATACCATCATCTACAAGACTGGTGACCACCTCCTTCACACTCATGCTTGTTATACCCTTCAACTTAGGGGCCAAACGCTCCAAATCTATTGAACATTGAGTCAACATTAAAGTATTAATAGATATTCGCAGCTATGACCAGCTGATTTTGGCGGGGTGTATTAATAAATACTAAAGTTGTCCCCAAAAACATGAAATCTCGAAAAAAATTTCGAATGATTCAGTTGTTTGTTACCATCGCTCTGGATTGAAGAAGTGACTGTTTTGATAGAGCAACATCAACATGTAGACATGCAATGATACATCAATTTGGCGGAACGTTTTTTTAAAAGAAAATGGAACATCGTTTAGGGCTCAATATGTATTCAATAAATATTTTCTACAAGAACAAGGATTTGAAGTTGATTAATAATGAAAATAGCATGAAATATTACCTTTTAAAAGATAGATATCCTTGGATTCAAAAAATAGCTCCATCATTTTCTTTCTCTTATCCTCAAAACTCAATCCTTTCTTTTTAGACATGGTTTTGACTATAATTGATAGTTTTAAATCTGAAAATATTCTCCTTTTTAAATTGAGTTATCTTTCTACTCAATCAGTAGTTAAGTTATAATTTAAGCAATATGTGCTTTTCATTCCTCTTGTTAAATTCCGCATTTTATCGTCAAACCAAATAAGAAATAACAAACAAATTTGATCTTTAATCATTATATTTTCAGAATCAAATTTTCTTTAATTGTATTACAAAATATATATTATCTAATATAATAAGTACAGTTGATTATAACTGCCTTGTTTATGAACCAATACAGGATGTACACACAACCTCATAAGGCTGGCATATTAACTTGTAACATTATCTGAACTGGTCCAAAAGAAAAGATAGAAGCAGAAGTTTATATTCTGCACGAGCTTTATTTTCTCGGCTGCAAAATGTTTTATTTATTCACTCCCCCCCCCCCCTCCAGTTTCTACCCTTAAAAGGGGCAATAGGTGAAAAATAAGTACGCTTTTATTGTTATTTTTTTACCTCTCCCACATATTTTACGAGTTTTTCACATAAGGGAGGGATGGAAATGTTTAGGACTCATTTTCCCCCCTCCAACATATTTTTTATTCCACCCACCCCTATAGCCGGGGATCCCAGGCAGAATATACACCCCTGGATAGAAAACATACACATATACCTGTAAGAATCACAACTGATAATAATATAAAAATACTAGTCTAAGGAGAACAAGGTATAGTTGATGACCAGTCTCAAACTTTGTTGGAAACAATGTGTGCGCACAGTTTTTCTTTACAATTGTATTTTTAAATTAAAGAAGCCGTTTTTATTTTATACAAAACGAGTACTTACAATTATGTTAAACAAAAATTTAATACAACATAACAAAAACTAGGTTTAGGATTACTTATCACATTAAAGAGTTAATATAAAATAATAAAATATTGGATGATTTTTTTTACAATAAACTGGCCATCAACTAAGTAATACAAGAGGGGGAATATGTTAAGACTGACTGGGGTTACATAATTTTAATTAGCATATTCTAACTGTATGCTCAATGCTCAAAGCACTTAACAAGCTAATCTCTGGGAGCATGATCTTTATATTGAATATTTTATCACAATTCTATGCATTCATGAAATTAACAAGTCAAAACATTACAACAACTTACTCAAAACAGCTTTAGAGAAACATTAATCCAAGTTGCATAAAACACTTTTAATTATTAAAAGAAATATGCAATATTTAAAAAAAATATTAACATACCTAATAAGAACATGATCGATAATTGGAAATGTAATGATAAAAGTAAAATTTAGATTAACATTAAATTAATAAGGTTTTTTTTAATTAAAGAAATAGGACATATAGTAACCGATTACTTATTTATGTACCTAGATAATTTAATAATTATTGCTGTTAATTAATAAAAATGAAATAAAAATACATATTATAAATAAAAATTAGTTTGTTTTACGTAAATGTTTTACCACTCTTAGTATATGTTTGAAATATTTTAGGAAAGCCTCAAAATTTTGAAGGAAAATATAATTTTTTTAAGCTCAACATTTTATCCAATCCATGAATAAAGAATAAAATTAATTTGGTTTGTTAATAATTACCTCTCGTTATTTCTAATGTTATTAAGTAAACAAAAATTAACTAATAAAATGAACGTTTCACAAACTAAAGCAAGCATTATGAATTAGTATGTTAGCAAAAACATTTTAAATAATACATATAATTTTACATAGCAATATTTAATAAATAAATATGTATAAAATAATCCTCTATTTGGCCTTTTAGTAGAAATAATAAAATCAAATAATTTTGAAGCATAAAAAAATACACCTAATCAATAAAATTTTTTATGTATATAAAAAAGCATTTTTGGGGAAATTCAGGAGAGTCTTAGTTAGATGATTTTCAAAATTAAACCTTAAAAATAATACTTATGATCATCATACACTGTAAATTCATGATATTCCATTTCACACACACACTTCTTAAAACAAAGTCATACTTGATAAGTAAAGGAATTCCCTAAAACTTTATTTTAGTCGAGAAAATACTAATTTGAACTTTTAAAATAATATTTTAAGATAAAAATTTTCTATAGTTATATTCGTAATACCTATATAATAGGAGATTAGAGAACACGTATTAAATAAAAGAATGTAATTTCTAAATATAAAGAATGGATAATTTTCTGATTATTTGAATAAACTATAATATTCCAGTTGTTGTTGTAACAGACATTTGTCTTGCTGAAGGGAGCGGAGGCCGGTCAAACATTGATGACTTTCCCCCGACACCACCTGGAGGATAGGGGGCGTGGCTGACAGGGGGCGGAGGAATACCACCAGGAGGAGGGGGTGGGGCAGGAGTGCGCTTTATTTGGCTCCCCTGGCGAACAGGAACTGAAATATTGAATCAGATTGTTGATACGTTTGCAAAAACGACTTTAAAACTAAAATCTATTTCAAAATAGAAGAAATTTCGAATTTGGACTGCGTCAAAATGAAAAGAAATAGTTATGTTTTTAAAATATAATAATAAATAGACAAATTCATTTTTTCAAATAGGCGCATTAAAATTCGATTTGATTATATTAAAAAAGTACATGCAAAGATGACAAAGTATTAGGTGGGCAAAAACAGATATCGTAATCAGAAGTTTAAAACATTACAGAAAGCTTACTTCTTCCGCAAATGTTTTTTGTTTGTTTATGTTTTAATTAGATATGTTTTTTTTTATTTATACCTACAAGTGACACAAAAGAACAGGTTACGATATCTTGATTTTAACACCACCACCCTTTTTAAATAAAACGTGCATTGAATTGATAACAGGTTTACAAATGGATGAGGCAATATCTATCCCCCCCCCCCCCCAAAGTTTACTAGTCAACAAAGAAAGATTTTAACGCATGGTTTTTGGGGGATAGGTGTCTCATCTTTTATAATCAATAGTTATCGATTACATTAGGGAAAATGCAAAGAGCGAAAAAAAGAATACAAGCAAAAGGTAGATATGAAAAAAATAATACAAAATAAAAAAAAAGTTATTAGGGTGAAATAAAAAGTTATCATAAATATCATGTTACCGTGGAGTTAAGAACTTGTCAAAACTAAAGATAACATATATAGCATGGACAAGGATATGGCAATGGATGAGAAATTGTTGCGAATAAAAAAATGTTGGATCATCGAGACAAGCTGGGGGATTTTTATTGATGGCATGATGTAAAGGAGGAAGGCGGATCATGACACTTTTTGTAACCAAACTTAAAACGCATTGGCGAGAAAAGTGAAAATATTAGCAGGAAACAGCGGTTTCGCCGCCTTTACTTCACAGTTTCACATTGTAGTACAGTAAAATAACTTTCATGCCAAATGTCAGTGCTGTATCTCTTTTATTTGGTCGAGTTCCTTAGCGATTTGGGTTTGGTTACAAAAAGAGTCTTAACCGCCGCCATCCCCTTTTAATTTGTTTTTAATGGTGAAAATTGTTGTTTTCAAGTACCATTTCCATGTCACAGAGGAGTACAAGCATTACTTCTGTGAATTCTAGCATTCAACACGATATTTCTTGCAAAACAATGATGGCAGATTTCTGATAAAAGGTAGACAGGATTAATGTAAAGATAGTGTAATCCAAGTATATAGTACAATTAGGAAAGCTAATGATTCATGTTTCACTTCCTAAAACAGGTACAAGCAAGTTCAATATTCGATAACGAATCAATTAATAAAACGCCGTACTTTACAAAGTTAAAATATTAATTTTGGTCATTAATTTAAATGAGTTTCCTAATAAAGGATGACATATTTGAATTATAGTTGTCTAGGATATATTAAAAAGTATTAGGTATTAACTTTGGATTACGGTATCTGCACATTATTCCTCTCCCAATACAAAAAAACGTTCTAAAAAAATCAAGAAACCAAACATGCTTTTGATACCTAAAAACTAAATACAGTAATGAAAAATTGAAAAAATCAAAGCCTAATTCATATTACTTCTCATTAAACCTTTCCAATGTTAGCAACCCTATTGTACCAATGTACAACCTCAAAACTTGTTGAAATTAAATATTTTTTTTCTAATTCTTTGATTTTTTTCTCTCGAAGATTTTAATAATTTTGAAGAATGACACCAGGACAATGTTGAAGGTTTAAAAAAGGAATAGTCTTATCGTTGAAAAATGTCAAACTTTGATATTTTCAATATTAAAGGTCATGGTGATAAAATATGGCAATAAAGCATTATTCAAGCTTTAAATTTTGCAAGTAAAAAATTACAATATGCCCGTTATACCATCAATTATTATAAAGGGAAAGGTAGGTTGCGGGTAAAATCCGTAAAGGTTGTGTGTTTTAAGTTTAAAACAGTAGTAGAACGATAAAAAATCATGTAAAATTTTAAAAAAAAAATTGTGTATAGTTCTCTTAATAAGAAATACCTACACATATTTAGTAAATATTATCGTTCTACTACTATTTTTAAGCCTTAAAACACACACCTTTACGGATTTTACCCGCAACCTACTTTTCCCTTTATGCAACTATCCATTGCAAAATAAGCAGGTTTGTGTTAAGAAAACAAAATACAAAAGAGGTTAATTCAGTTTTCAAGAAAACTTTAGTATTACAATATCCAAAAATAAAATATTTATTGCCAATCTTACCAAAATAAATGAAAGATGACATGCTTAAGAGGAAAACACACACCAAGTCTTGTACAATTACGTGTAAGTGTGTGAAGTTTACAGTGTGTTTGGGTGTGTGTGTGTATGTTTCTAAACATTTAGGATCACTAATCATTACGTGTCTGTTTGCTGGGATAGGTCTTCTGACAGCCGCTGAACGGCTCTGGCGGCGGCAGGAACTGCAGCGTCTTGAATCTCGATGCAAATTTGAACTCAAAGCTTTCAGCGCTGAAGCCAGCTCCGTTGGCTGCTGTGGCATTGTTGTTTGTCTGGCCAGTCCTGTATATACTCTCTCGTCTTGTTGGTGGAGTAGGTGGATCACCACCAACCTTAATATAAATGGTATTTTGAAAAGCTTTATTTGGGACTACGATTTATTGGCCTTCCATAAAAACAATGTTGTTGGTAATCTTGTTTAGGGCCAAAGTAGCGTTAAGTAATTAAACATTTTATACTTGCAATTTCATTTAAATAGATATTTTAATAAAAAAATTCATTTTAACGAAAACAACATGTATGAACGTAGTTAAGTGAAAAAAAATTATTACAAATAAGTTATTGTTCATATTACCTGCAATACACTAGGGGGAGGGGGAGGAAGCGCCTTTGTGGGAGGTTGCATTGGGGCCTGACTGTTTGCCTGACCAGGGGGAGGGGGAGGTGGCTGACTTGGGCGTTTGTGCGATGGCGGGGGAGGGGGTGGAGCCCGTGTTGGCACCCGGCTTGAATTTGTTATTTGATTTTGACTGACAGTGCGCACAGGAGGTGGAGGTGGGGGGCCATTGGCACCACCCACATGACCGTTTCCTATACTCGAGTCATCCTAAATAAAATGTTCTTAGTATAATGGTTTGATCTTTATTGTTCAGGAAATTCTGTTCACAATTTACCTAACATGTTGTTGCAGAAGAAAATTTCATAAATTGAAATCAAACATAAAACTTACCCGACTTCTTCTCTTTTCATAATTTGGAATTTGAGGCCTTCCTTGGGGCCCATGGCCGATCGTTTGATTTCTACCTAAATTTGTTTTTATGCCTCCCCCTATGGGTGGAGGTGGGGGCTTGTTAGGAGGATGTACAGGACCCCCGTTCTGGGGGCGCGTGTAGTTAGGTTTGGTTGATGGGGGTGGGGGCTTGGTTGGAATGGCATTGGTTAGGTTTGACGAGGCAAGCCCGATTGCAGGGGATTGTGGAATACCTGAAAATAAGGAAAAATTCTTAATTCGTAAAATTTTGTATCTTTTTCTTATGATCTTTATCTAATATTTATTCGTTTAAAGTTAACAATCCGTGATAATAAAAGAAAACCCGCCATAACAGAGTTTACGGTGTATCTGTATATTTGTCTGCTCAAATCAAAGGTATGAAGCCTGATTTGTTCATTATAAGGGCTCTGAAGCATGGGGCAATTAAGCCTCAAAATATTTAGATAAGCCACAAGCACCCCTAAACAGGGCCGGGGTTAATATTTTGTAAAGAGAGGACGTGGGCTGGTTAAAAAGTTTGGTGATGTTCGAGTCTCTGCTTTCAGTTCTTGCGAATACCATATCATAAATATTTACTCAACCTATTTTTGATAGGTTACTATTATCAAAATTACCTCTTTGAACATCGGGTTTCGAATGAACTGGAGTAGAAGAGCTGACCGGGCTAGGACTAGGCGATAAACTTGGAGAAGAATTCTAAATACAAAAAGAAATTTTGTGATATAAGTTACATATTGTAAAGTAATTGTTAAAAATATGTATTAATTTCAATGAAATTGTGTTGCTTAATATAATTGTTAGTTTGTTAGCTTGACTATTTATCTAACTTGTAAATAAGAAAGCTACACTACAGAATAGTTTATTATGTTAGGTTGTGCAAATATATTAATATTTAATCAACAAATAGCTGGGATTGGGATCTTACAACTGAAGATAAGTTATTTATCGCATGAACAGTTTTCCGTGGATATAAAAATCATAATGTACAATTATTAAATTAAAACCAGTTTTTAAGTCCCAATATGCCGAAATGTCTTTGTTTTAAGGTTAAAAAACACCGAAAACGTCATCAAAAATTTTAAATACATTTTTTCTTCAGTTGAATTATTCCTTATTTACCATTATGTTTTTATAATCGAAACGCTAAATCTTGTTTTGAATAAAAATTGAATATAAAATAGGTATAAATATTACGCTAATGGTTTTTAAACCTTTAAAGAAACCAATGAAACGTTTTTAAAATTTTTATACTTTTTAAGCCTTAATTATTGTAAAAAATATTTGATTTTGGATTAGAAAACGCTTATAAATGGCGAAGCAAAAAAATTGTGGATGGATGGAAATACGGACAAAGTTATTTAAAGAGCACATGGTCAAATTAAAAATAAGTTTATAGAAAATAAAAAGCCATGAAACCTTTCACATGATGTTTCATGGAGGGGGCGGAAGTGACACTTTTTGAAACCAAAACTAAAAGTCAAAGGAAGTTAGGAACTCAATTAAATAAAGAGTTACAGCTCTGAGATTTGACATGGCAGTTGCTTTAGAGAGGCACACTATGGAACTGTGAAGAAACTGCGGCGTAAAATTGGACAGTTCTTAATCATCTGAGATAAACTTTTATTTTCATAAAAATTTCACTTATATTTTCACGTGACTCTTACAAATATTTCAAAAATGTCAATATTTAAAAAAATGGAAAATCTTACAAGTGCAAGTGAAAATATAAGGGAAATTTTTACGAGAAAAAAAAGTTTATCTCAGATGATTGAAAATTGTCTAGTATGGCGAGAAAAGGCAAAAAAAATTCGGCGAGAAACGGCGGTTTTCGGCGGTTCCGCAGCCAGTTCTTCACAGTTCCATATTACACCTCTTTAAAGCAACTGCCATGCCAATTCTCAGAACTTTACCTCATTATTTAGTTGACTTTTAGTTTTGGTTTCAAAAGTGTCACTTCCGCCCCCTCCCTTTGAAGTATAACTGACAGACCAACGGAACAAGTAAATTTATATACTAGATATCTGCAAACGAAGCCAACAACTGACAGACATTTTAAATTATAAACTGGCTTCGCCACTAGAGAAAACGATGATAAAAAATAAAATCTTCAACAAAATACACATTAAGTTGAATTTAAACCATGCGTTAGAACTATATATAAAAAAAGTTGAATTAAAAAAATAGAATTTAATGGAAAAAAGTATTTGTTTCATTAACTAAAAAGAGTAAGTGATGTAAAATACTAAAAAAATGTACTACAATTATATTAAAATATAGAAATGAAAAACCCGAAACCTTCAATTAAACAAATTATAAACAAATATGTAAATACATGCATAAATTGAACACTTAAACATAAGAAAAATGTTTAGGTAGAGTACACTTATTGAGAGGCTTCTGTCGCCGAATCTTCTAGTTCTAACAGTGAATGAGTTGAAAGAGGGTTTGCCAAAGGTTGTACAGTTATAGCTAAATCGTTTTATGTATCCATTCCTTTAGACAGAAATTATTCTTAAACTTTACAAATCAAATGTTTACAGATTTATTAATGACAACACAAAATTAAAATAACGAAAGGGTGAGGGAGGGAGACAAGTCCTACAATTTTAAACCAATTACTCATGGGTGGGTACTTTTTGGTATACTAACATGCTAATGATAAGCAACTAAAACAAAGAAATCCGCGAGAAATCTGCATTTGATTTGCCGTATTAGGTTGATTTTTATGCAATTCTTTGCTACTATATGCGAAAAAGGGAGACTTTATTTTCATTTTGTAGTGACATGACAACACAAGCTCATGTATCAAAGGATTTTTTTTCAACCTCAAATCTAGGAGTCATATAAGAACATTCCAATAAAAATTTAACCCCCCCCCGCACCCTCCATAAAAAAAGTTGATGAATGTTTAAAGAAGAATTCCTAGCAATAATTTCCGCGCTTCTGGGATCGTAATGTGCATTTGCCGTTATTTTACACTTTAATACATCATTGTCAAGCATTTTAAGGAAATGTCTTTTAATGTAATTAAATGCAATATATATGTACATATATTAAACAATCAGTCCTTAAATTCACATTTCTACTGGCATTGACATTTCTACTATTAAACTGAAGAGCAAGCAAGCAAGGCTGAGTTGAAGGCAGATGGTTCTAAGTGGGAAAGGAAAAAGGGAGAGAGGGACGTTTGGAGATCAATAGTTGGGAGAAAGAACTAATAAATAATTCAGGTTGCGTGATGGATATACTAAGATGCATTACACAAATTCAATACTTAAAATATAAACAGTGTTATGTTATTTTATTGTATGATAAAATGTGTTACAAGTTTTTATTTATGTTTTTAGTTAGCTTTTTTCTTTTATAATTTGTATGTTCAATGTTCAATTAGGGTTAGTTTTTGTTAGTATTTAGACCAGTTCTTCAGTAACAAATCTAATTTTCTAAATTACAGAGCAAGCTGACCCAACCAGAAGTATGTTGCATTGTTCAGGAGAAATTGTTAGCTGGATATTAATGTCATCAAGCAGAGGGATTGTTCACACAAACACCGATAACTTAATAATAAATAAAAATGACACGTACAGTCTTTTGAAGTGATGGCTTTGACATGAGCGGTGGAGGCGTTGGACATTGTGACCTCAGCTCCTCGGCTCTGCGCAGGATCCGCTCTGTTGGTAAACAGCTGGGCATTGCAGGGCGGTCACTAGGGGGAAGGCCTTCTCCATAATAATACGTTTGCTTTGGTCCATTCATAGTCGGAGATGAGGAACTACTTTCAAAATCTTCATTAAGATTAGTTCGACTTCTACGCAAAGTTAGGGTGACTTTACTTTTGTAAAACATACTTTCTGTTTGTTGGTCAGGGGATATGAAGGTTGAGGATTTTGTTTTCTGTAACCTTCCAGGAGTTCTGGGTAGCGTTCCACCTGAATATGGACTAGGCTTCTCAATAATGGAATCATCTGACTTAGTTTTCATCAGCTCATAATTACGTCCCGATGTCATTGAAGTTCTGGCTGGTTTTGATATAGGCTTAATATGATTGTTATTGTTATTACTAATATTATTTTGAATCTGGTTGTCTGACTTGAGATTACTACTGTTGTTGACGCTATTGCTATGACTACTAGTGCTACTACTGTGTCTCGAGTTAGTTCTGCTGATCGTGTGACTTTTGTGCTTGACAGGCTTGGCATAAGTATTGTTGGAGGAGTGATAATCATGTTGACCGTCTGAATATGGTGCGCCAGCATGCAAAGCAGGTGCCACATCTCCATTTTCTCCAAAGTAATAGGAGTGAAGGAAACTGTTATTATTGTTGTTTGTACTACTATTACTCTTTCGAACCTGGACAAGTTTTTTATAAAAAGTGATTGATTTAAATAATGTGAAACTATGGAGTTCTAAAAAAAACCATGCATTAACATAAAACACAAATTACCCTCATGAAGTGGAGGTAACTAGCGCCCCCTTTTCTATATCTATCCGTAAGCTTTAACAAAAAAAGAAGCTTTTCAGTATAATTCAGATATAGATCACAATTATAAATACTTAATAAAAAACATTAAAATTTCCGAAATCATGTACCAACTAGTTATCTTAATAATATTTTTTGGATTAATTGTTATTTAATCATATTTTAAATTCATTTGCTATTTTGATAATAAAGCACCTCAAAATTATGTAATGAACAAATCGATGTCCTACTTACTAGGTAAATATTTCATATCAATATTCAATATATTTACTTGGTGTTATTTCAAAACAAACTTATCTTCTTACAATTTGTATTAACAATATGTTGGTACACGATAATCAAATTGTGCCGCATAAAATTATATATGTAGATATGTAACTCATAATATTAAAACTGTATAAAATCAAATCACGAAAGGGAAGCTAAAAAGTTTGAATCATTATATGTAATCTTTTTGATTTCCTTACAATCTTTTAAAATTGAATGTTATTTATACTATAATAACCCAAAGTTAAGAATTTAAAGAGTGATAGCTAAGAATAACTAAATATTGGTGTCTCTCTCATATATAAGATACAAAAAGTGAAACAATAGTTGGGTAAATATCTAAATCAAACAAAAAACTTACCAGACTAGAAGTAGAACTGTTCAAAAACTTATTATTTATATTGTTACTACTACTTGAGCCATTTGCTGCAGATTTGTGTGGACTTTCCGGATCTGAAATAATTTGATGTTATATTTGGATTAAAGAATGAGGGGATAAAAAAAAAACTTTACTAGCCATAGAAACAAACGTTTAAAATTTAAGTTGAATTGATATTTAAAAAATGGGCTTGGTCACTGCATATATCATCATTTTGATTGTTAATAGAAGAATGAATGAGCCTTAAACACTACTATTGTACATTCATACATAAATATTCTAGAACATATCATTTTAAAATATCGTACAAAGTATCAGCATGTCTGTCTGTTTACTAAGATCTCTGTGGTGGCTGGACAAATAAGGCTAGGAGAGGCTAGATTTAATAGTTCACAGGTTTTGTGCTAATTTATTCTAATTGATTCTCAATTACTCAAAAAAATATTTTAAAGATATTTTTTGTTATAAAGAGAGGTGGAAGGAGGGGTGCTTTTGTGACACTTTTTGAAACTCAAGTTAAAGGAACTTAACTAAAAAAAGAGTTCTAGAACTAAAATTTGACAGTGAAGAAACGGTGGAGGAACCGCAACTCTCGCAGAAAACTGTCGTTACCCGCTATTTTTTTTTCTCGCCATTTTGCAATCATCTAAGAAAAACCTTTTTTAAAAAGTTTCCTTATAGGTTATACAAATACAAGGAAAATTTTACCTTGTTAACGCAACTGCCATGCCCAATTACAGTGCTAGAACACTTTTGATTTTTCACTTTCTTTGGCTTTTAGTTATGTTTATTAGACCCCCCCCCCCTTCTTGCATACATTTAAGTAAGTACGGTTTTTATCAATATAATGAGTCGGGTGTAGACAATTTAAATTTCTTTTAAAAGATTCCTTTGTCCAAAATTTCGTTGCTCGTATTTTGGGACGAAATAATATGTTACTAAAAAAATATATATCTATTAGACATGCCTTTTTAAAATAGACGTCCTATTGTCCATCCGTAAGACTTTATGATTAATTATAATGTTTTACCACAAGGCACTAACCTGGGGCTCTGCCTGTATTTATTCCTCCTTTAGTTTTCTTTAAGGTTGGCATTCCACCAGCAAACAGACCCCCAATACCGGGCAGTGGGCCCGTAAATTGACTAGATTGAGCATCCGTGCGGCTATCGCCATTTCCGCTGCCACCGCCAGACCTGTCATTTGATGGCGGTCCAGAGGCGGTGCTGGCAGATTTCCCACTCCCAACTATTGGCGCACTTCGATCATTTGTCTTGGTTGGCTTTAATCTTGCTCCGGATCGAATATCCTAAAATTTAAAAAAAAGTTTATCAATACGTAGGTAATTTTTTTAGATCATTAGTGGTGGTTCAATGTGTAATAAAAAATAATTAGAAATCCAATTAACGTGTCGGGTGATTGATTGATAGCATTTTCTCAGTAAATTAGTTATTTATTACGATTGCTGAGCTAAAACTTTTAAAGTAAAATTACCTTCAATAGGTCTTTTCTTTCAACTCCCCCGGCAGCACCTCCCAATTTTGGAAGCGCAGGTGGTGCTGGTGGAGGAGGCGCCCCTGGGGGCGGTGGTGGTGGAGGGGGCATGTGCAACTTTCAGTGTTAATTGAGCAGCAGCATATATATTGTTTATTTTCTTAATATATTTTTATTTTTGTCATTTAGTAAAATGGATTTTCTCACCCCATTAGATATTATCTGAAACATGTAAAGATATGTATTAGGTACAGCTAATAGTAAGTAAATAAGTTAACCAACAATTAAGAAAACTTCAGATTGAAACGCGCATTAATTCGATGATTAGGTATTTATGATAATTTTGACCCTGTGAAAAAAAAATATTTTTTTAAACTTAAAATAAATCATTAGCATGTACATACAATTGAAACTTAAGAAATTGCATTGATACCTTATATCCTAAATTTTTTATATCTATTTTATTATAAACAAATATATATACATATAAATTGGTATATATTCTTTATCATATGACTAATAAGATCTAATTAGTAAACTCATATACCCCCCCCCCCCCTCCCCTCGAGAAAATCACCTACTTATTCCAATAAGATAATGGCAAGGCCTACCATCCCAAAACAAGATACAAAATTTTGACAGTTGCAAATGTTTAACATTCGCACTCGACTCTCTTCAAATTTTTGCCTTTTTCCCTAAGTAACATAGCAATACAGGAAATGTTAATAATTTAAACGTAAGAATAATAATATATTATTTTCAAATAGAAGTGTCATTAATCTTTATTTGACTTAAACTAATTAGAATCATAATAATTGTTTTACATGTGTGTTTTTATCACTTCTGCTATCATCCTAGGATTTTTGAGGCAGCCATTAGACACATCATAGACAATTTATTTTCAAGAAAATTATTTTAATCAAATTTTTTTTTACATCCAAAATACCTTTTTTAGAGAATAGAAAATCTATTTTTAAAATTCCTAATTTTTAAAATTATGTTTCTAAAATTAGTTGTCTAATTTGTCTATGATAAATGTCCCTTTAGCCCTGACAGGTACAGACATGACGTCATAGAATATTTTTATCCTTGAGGTTCTAATTAGTTTTAGGAATAATCAAATGGTTACCTTTTTTAATGTTTTGAATCATTTTTATTCACATGAAACTATTGAAATTATTTCATTTCTTTAACGATTAACATAGAACTTTAAGATTACGGGGAAAAAATAAAAAAATATTGTTTTTAAAGCCCAAAATTTTGATATATTAATTGATTTTCATTAAAATTTTATAGATATAAAATTTGAGCGATGAATTTTAATTATCCGATGAATAATTAAAATTAGATTTTAAAGTCATCATAGTTTATTTTTATGATTGATTTGAATCCTAACTAAAATTTCAGTTTTGGTGCAAGTGTAAAATGTCTGTTCCTTTCTACTCGCCCGAAAGAAATATCAGGTTGCCAAAACAAGTTTTTTTTTAAAGTTATGCAATTTTAAAAATTTAAAAACCATAATAATCCTAAATATGAATTATAAAAATTTTATACGGATCTTTGATTTACAAGCTTTTAATAAACAATTTTTTCTAATAAATATTGAACCTTCATTTGTAAAAAAAAATTAACTCATTGTTGGTTGTAAAAGAAAATATAATAAATATAAAAATCTTTATGATTCCATCAAATATCTTATCTAACTTTGTCCCTTAAATTCCAATAGGTAGGCAAGTAATTAAATTAAAATTACAACTTTATATGATAAATAAATAAATATTACTTATTTTTGTTGTGTGGCAACTGTTGTGAATGCGAGAATCTGGTGTTGCGGCAACTCTGGATGAGACGCCATTATGTTTACACACACTCTACCCTGACACAACATACAAATGCTAATTACACACCACCTTACAGTAAATAATCAATACGATCTGCCTGCAAGGCGGCGATTTCAATAATCTCGGCGGCGGACGTCAAAACGAACCGGTGATAACGGTCGTTACAGAGGCGGTGGCCACACACGAAAGGCGATAATAACTTTATATACACCGTACGTTAAGCAAATGAATAAACGCCTGATGCAGATGGGTAAAGGTTTTTCGTCTAGATGTTGTGGTAAGCAATGCGTGAGATGGTAGGCGGGTGCTGTGTATGTTCTGATGAGCAGGGTTGGAATGAGAATCCTCTGGTGTATTGTGATGGGCATGGTTGTACGGTTGCCGTCCATCAAGGTTTGTTGTCATTTTTTCTGTCCTAATTATCTCAAATATTAACTTGTTATAACAAATCGATATATCAGAATGTGATAAAAACATAAACCTGTTCGATATGTTCATTATTAAAGTAATAATAACTTAATTTATATATTTAACACACAACGGATAAGAAAAGGTTTATATATTAAATCCGAAACCTAAGTTTAATCGATTATGTTCATATTAATTGACAATGAAATCATTTCATATCATAAATTGCTAATATTTAGTGATCTCCATGCTTCCCTTATTAAAATAAAATTCATTTCACTCTTTTGTTTAGGTTTACAACTTTTGCATGTAAATTAAATGACCTATTTGATATAATTTCAACTTAAATTTTAATGATACTAAAGTTTTGGCATTGAGTATCAAGTCCTCCCTATGTTCATTGATTCAATTTGTATATTAAATTTATTGTTTTTATTCAGCATGCTACGGGATCGTGACTGTTCCAACCGGGCCCTGGTTCTGTAGAAAATGTGAATCCCAGGAGCGGGCTGCCCGGGTCCGCTGCGAGCTGTGCCCCAGCAAGGATGGGGCACTTAAGCGCACCGACAACAATGGCTGGGCGCATGTGGTGTGTGCGCTCTACATTCCCGAGGTCAGGTTCGGGAATGTGGCCACCATGGAGCCTATTATTTTATCGCTCATTCCTCATGAGCGTTACAACAAGGTATGGTATTTTGACATAAAACAGTTAGGTAATTATCTTCGGACTTTTTTATTAATATGAATCAGGAGAGTATATTTTCTAATTTTTCCCAAATCCCAGGTGTATTTTCATCATCTAAACTATGAAAAGAAATAGCGAGATGTGGGGGGAAAGAAATTTATGAAGATATTTATGATTTTCCTTTTTTAATTAATCTTTGAATTTAAGACTATAGAAATGAACATTAAACTTTATATAATATTATTTCTATATCTTTAGACTTGTTACCTGTGTGAAATGAATGGAAAGGAATCTAAAGCCACAACTGGAGCATGTATGCAGTGCAATAAAACTGGATGTAAAGAAGCGTTCCATGTGACATGTGCGCAGGCGCATGGATTATTATGTGAAGAGGTATTTTTTATCATTTTGGGGCTAAAAATCATTTAGATATTTAAATTGCTGATTTCCTAATTTTGAACTTTTTTTAGGGCCATACACTAGCTAAATCTAACGTCACTTTTTAATATATAATAAAAAATGTTCAATAATATTCCATAAAACATTAATTTTAATAACAAACAGTTCATTTTAAAATTTCATTTTTTTGTTCCGAGTTTTAAAAGTTAATTTAATCCTTGATAAATTCCATCATGTTAATATTTATTTTTTAGGCCGGTAATTCCGGAGACAATGTAAAATACTGTGGCTATTGTCAGTATCACTATCAGCGCATAAACAAGAAAGTTGTGAAAACTATACCTGCTTTTCGGCCAATGCCAAGTGAAGACTTATCACCAAACCCTAGCCCTGAGAAAAGCAATCATGTTGATGGGAAAGAATCTTCCAAGCACATCCAATCAAGTTCCCTGTCTTCCTCTTCTTCGTCATGTAAAAATAAAGGTACCTATTATTTTTTGTGTGGATAAAATCAGAACACAAAGTAATTCTATTTCATTTTACTATTTATGACTGTAGCAGCTAAATGTCCGATATTTTATGCTTCCTGTGAAGTATTTTGCCAATTATTTTTTTTTACTTGCATCATTTTATGAGAAATACCTACTTAACATATATATATTAAAATTCCTAAAATTAATTTTGATTTCAGGAAAACGGGGCCGTAAACCTGTATCACTTGTCTACGATGCCAAACTGGAGCCTCCCAAGTTTAACCCCGACTTGGCGAGTTTGAACTCTAGCAACAACTGTGTGGCCTCCACGGGTAGTGGTACCTCATCAGTTACTCTTACTCCAGTATCTACCTTTTCTTCGTCTAGCTCTTCGACTGAGAAATCGAGCAGTTTTTCAAACAACGATCATAGCTCCAAAACGGACAGATTTTTTTCAAGTGAAAATAAGTCAAAGGATGATAAGAAAACTCCAAATGTAGTTGTTAAAATAGGAAAGCATGGGGAGACTTACCATGCCAAGAAGGACGAAAGTGACAAAGAAAAGGATAAGGAGAAGGATAAAGAAAAAGAAAAAGATTCTGGCAAAGATAGCAATTTTAAAGAAAAATCAACTCCGTCAAGTGAAGAAGTACCTAACAATACCAATAGTAAACCTGACAAGATGGAGAGTGAAAAGAAAAAAGCCGCAGTTGAGATTAAAGAAGAAGCCGTGGACAAAAAAGGCTTCACCAATGCCAACTTTACTGAATCTTATGTCACACAGAGTGTCAGTGTATCTGCTGCACTTATAAAGTCCGAGGCATCGTCGCCAACCAGACGATCAACTTCGGGCAGTAACACAAATGCCAACAGCATAGGGTTGGCAGGATCTGGCACAACCGTAACGACGGCGTCGGATAAAACTTCGTCAACAAACAGCTTGACCAAGATTAAAGTTGAGAAAGTGGATGTTGATATTCCTTCACCAGTGGTCACAACTCAGAGTAACTCAACCAATATAAGTAGTAGTAGTAGTAGTATCAGTAATAGTAGTAATAACAGTAGTAACACAAACAACAATGGCTCTGTCAGTACTGCGTCCCTCAGTAAAACAAGACTTGTGCATGACTCATCATTTAGCAGCACCAAGTCGGTAACGAGTACAAGTAACTCCATCAGTGATCAATTACCTCACTCGAAATCGTCAGCAACGATTTCGACTAGTGGGGGCTCCTCAGCAAGAGACAGTCATCTTTCTTCCACAGGAATGTTTATATTTAAAAAAAAACTTGAAATGAGATTGGCCAATTAGGACTCTACTATTTAAAACTCTTACTGTTTTTAATAATACTAGCGGCTACGCCCCTAGAGGCCTCTAGGGGCACTTGAGGAGGAGAGAGTCGAATTTAATAATTCAATTTCTTATTTTAGATTTTAAAAGAAAAAGTAAAAAAATTTACGTTTGATGTTTGTTTTTCGTTGAACTCTCTTTCTAAAATTGAGAAATATAAAAAAAATTTAATTTCTCTAGGGAGGGTGGTGGTACCCTCCCCCAAAATAGTTATAAACCTTCCCGGGACATATGAGAATCTACCCTGTTAAGGAGAACCCGATCGGTTCAGCGGTTAGCGAGATCCTTCGGTACAAACACACAGACACACAAACACACAGACACACAAACATCCTGTTACTTTATTATAAGGATAATCGGGTGTAGTGTAGCTTTTAAACTTTATTTTGTACAAATATTAATTAAAGTCTCTAAAATTAGATTATCTTACTTTTACGATTTTAATTATTTTAATTTAAATCTTCAAAATTAGATTATCTCACTTTTATGATTTTAATTGAAAGTTGAGAACCTTTTTTACGTATAATTTTGGTTACCAATATCCAGCTACAAAGTACCTACCTCAGTTTTTAAATCTGTTTTTTTTTTCAATTTATCGAAATAAAAACATTGAAATCTTTAGTAAAATCAGAGAGTTCACTTTCTGGATCACGCTCAGGCATTGGCAGTTCCTCAGTTCCTGTTTACTCCAGAGGAAATCTGAGTAGCAGTGTCAGCCTTTTCCCCACCAACAGTACAACTAGTGCTAATTTTAAACCAATTTCCGATCCCCCATCGCACAATAGTGTATCCATAATTCCCACTTCATCGGTGTCTACGCCGTCGTCGCTGGTCGTAACATCGAAGAGCGCGACATCTGTCGCATCCTCGACGTTAAACACAAGTAGCCCAACCAAAACCAGTATTACACCCGTTACTAAACCTGTTACAATATCTCCTGTGGTAACGGCAAATAATAACAGCAACAGTAATGGAGGTAGTGGAGTTAGTGGTAGTGGGGGGACGTCGACATCATCGTTGAGCGTAACACCCACTAGTGGGCCCAGCAGTGGAGCTGTGTCTCAAGAATCTCCCAACCAAAACAAACCTGCTGGTAGCCTGAGCCCCAGATCCATGGGGAGCAATGGAGCTGCAAAACGACTGGGAAGACCACCAAAGAAAGGAACGCATATTGCCATGAACTCCATTGGGTCTGCGTTTAGTGGAGGAGGTGCAGCCACTCCTGGCGATAGTGAGGATGGAGCAAGTGAGGCGAAACGGCTGAAGACTGAAGATAATACGGACAAACCGGATGCTGATAACGCTTTGCCTTCTGGCGGCGAGAAAAAAGACGGACAAGATTTACATAGACTGATGATGTTCGGAGCTACATTAAATCCCTCTTCAGGGATGGCCAAAGAAATGACCTCAGTGCTTCAGGTAATGTTTATCATTTCACGCATATTCAAATATTTCAATTATTCATTCATAGCTTTGTAACAAAGTATTAAAGTTGATTTATTTTCCAGAAATTATGCAATTTTAAAATAATAAAATAACAAAATTTCTCTTTTGCAGAATGAAGTAGCAGCACATTCCGCTTATAATTCTCAAAACGTTCAACAGCTTGCCGGGGTTCCCTTACCTGGAAGACGAAGGCCTAGTTTGTCACGATCGACACCTCACAACGCTGCAGGAATGTTGGACCCAACACGACAACCTCAGACAATGGAGGAATTGCTAGAACGTCAATGGGAGCATAGTAGTAGGTTTTTAATGGAGCAGTCAAGCTATTTTGACATTGCTTCCCTGTTATCTTCTCTACATCAATTCAAGGAAGAGAACCAAACCTTAGAAGATGTTGTAGATAGGCTTCTTTCAAAACGCGACCGCCTGCTTGCTGTCAATGCCCGTCTTCTTGCCCTTGATACACCCCACCTGACAGCCGCTACCACACAACAGGCACAGGAGAGGCAGGAGGCCAGCAGTGGGAGACGGACAGATCCTCCACCTCCGACACAGAATGGTCCTAGCTCTGCTGTAGATAAGAGACTAGTGTCTCCTAGTAGTAACAGCAGCAGCAGAGCTCACATATCTCCTGGGCCAGCTCCTCCACCGCATGACAAACCATTACCATCACCCAGGGATCGGCCTCTTCCATCTCCAAGAGACAGAATGGTGCAACCCTCGTCCTCATCGTCAAGCCGGGACAGAGATAGATCTCCTCGGCTACCTCCCCACCACGGAATGGAAAACGGACTTGATTCAATGTATGGCAGAGGTCAGCCACAATTATTGACCGTTGCCCACTCAAATAGTTCTTCCCAGCACCACAGACAGCATTCCCCCTCAGGACCACCTCCTCCCAAACCTGCTCACTATCCACACAATGCTAGTCTTCCCCCTCAAGCACATTCCCGGCATCCTGAGCTGCGGGGTGGCCATTATCCGCCATCCTCGTATCAGATGGTGTCGCCTCCGGCTCCAAAGGGCATGGCTGGTGGACCACCGTTACCACCGCATCAGACAGGCCCGTTGCCAGCCCACTCGGTCCACACGTCACACCGTTCCACACCCCCTTCGCGGCATCATCCTCCCCCACACGGGCATGGACCACCTCCCCCTCCACCAGCTGGGCATCACAACACGCCATCATCTTTGCCTCCCTCCCATCTACATTCAAACATACAACAGTTGATGCGTGTTTCTCCACAATCCCAGCTTCATCACAAGAAATAAAAGAAAACTGAAAACGTTCTGAACGCTGACACTTGCGTCAAAAATAGTTCATGTTGAATAAATTACAAATATCTAATATTATTTATGAAATAATTTAGTTTTCAACTGTGTATTTTATACCTTGATCACTCCTTCATTCACTGTCCTTATTGTCAATACTACTAATGTATATGTTTGCAAAAGTAAACTTACAACTAGGAATGCCAGAAAGTATAAATAGCATGTGCCTTTATTTAAGCAAAACAACAATATTACTATATTATTCATGAAAAATTCCCCTTATAACTTTGGACTTATCTGTGTAATTTTTTATAATATACACATAAATAAATTTTTAAGGATTTTTTAATATATCTCATCTATAGAATAGATAAATGCTAACTTAAGATTTTTATAGTTGTTTAAATTTGGCACAATTTTCTAACATTATCTCTATATTTTTTTGTTTTAAATACTCATGAATTGAAAGTCTATTATATTCATTTTGACTAATGCAAAAGATCAATTATCTGGTTTAACATTATCTGGATGGTTAATAACATTTATTTTGAAAACTTTTGTGTAGCAATCTTTAATTTTGAGATAAAATGTTTTTTTTTAATATTTTCTTAATTTAGGCATTCATTATTTTATTAGAGTGGGTAATTTGGAAGGTAGTAGGGTTGTTGTAAAGGGAATGAAAACAGTCTTTCTTTGTGCTATTTATTAACTAAAAAACAATTTGATTCTTCCTTGCAATTAATTTGGCCAATTTTTATCTTGCATTTATGGATAGTGGATACTATGGAGGGAAGACATTGTATGCACACACACACACCACACAATTATTTTTACAAAGCCAGTTTTTACATTTTGTTTTTTATCCCTCTTTTTTTCAATTTTTGAAGCAAATGGTTTAAAGGAATGATTTGGGGTTATTATTTGGTAACAAGAGGCATTTTCAAAATTTATTTTGAGTGAAAAATTGGTATTTTAATTCATACCCTTTAAATGTTTGTTTCTTATTTTGAATATTTAATTTGTCAGTTTATCGGATGTTAGATCCTTGGAACAAAGCACAACTTTTTATTTTATACCTAAATTGTATACTTGAATGTTATAAAAAAAATCATTTAAATCGAGTCGTTTGGTTTGTTTAATGTAATTCCCAAAATTATTTCTCTTTTTTTTTGTTATTGCTTCGATGTTGGATAGTTATATTATGAAATTGTTTAAAATTAAAACTTGTATGTTGCATCAAGCTTTTTATTATTTCTGACTTGAATACACTAATCAAACTAATGATGACTATAGTTAGATAGAGAGTAGATAAACTTTAGGTTCCGTCGAAAGCCCAATTTGTTTTAAGAAAAAAATAATTGTATTAAAATTGGTACGAGGCGCTATGTTAGGTTTAAAAAATTTTACATTTTGCTGGGGGAAATTTTTAAAACTAAAATACTCTTTAAAGTTTTTAATTTGATACTGAAAAAAATTATTGGTAGGTAGTAAAATGGCGATTTCAAAATTAGATTTTAGTAGTTATCATAATTTTGTTACAATTTTAAAAGTTTACTTTTAATCATACAATAGCTATCAATAAATAATCCCAGCCCATCAAAAATATCCCTCTTGAATATTAATAAATTCCCAGATAAAACGACTTTGAAAAGGCCAACATTTCATTGATAAAATTGAATTTGTGCTTTTTAAAATCTATCACAACGAATTGCCATTAAGATTAAGTTTTAAACGCAAACTTAATATATATGGTCAAGTCACATTTATGAATCAAAATGTAAGCATTAAAAGAATTAAGAAAAATTCAATTCCTTTGATTTTATTTAATGCGTTGTTGGCCTTTATTGAATATTTTATTACATGGTTTTATGAGGAAGGATTAAAAATAGAATTTAAGATTAATTATAATTTATTTCTCAATTAACGCTAATGAATCCATCTTGATGGGTGTAACTGTATTAGCTTACAAGTCATAAAAATAAAAATTCTGTCTAAACTAAACCCAGCTCATGTGCCAAGTCTTGGTTGTAAAACAGTGAAGAGAGCGAGTATCAATATCTTAAAATTAAAACAAAATTAATTTATGTACAATACATGTTCAGTGCGATATTGTTTTTATTAAAGTGATAATAGGAGAATTATTAATTAATATTAAAAAATCTTGTGTAGGATTATTTATCCCTAAACCTTTTGTTTTATAATTGTTGACTCTTAACTTTTCTGATCTCGATATTTTATTCATGTTTAGCATCAAAATTAAACCTTAAACTGTTTGTATGAAGTACTCATAATTAATGTACAAAATTTGATGCAAAACATTGCTAAAATACCGGCTTCATATTAAGCTGCCTGACGTTTATAAAGTTACCATTTGATTTGTGACAAAAAAAAGAGGCCAAATTTGTTTCATAATATTTTTAATTATTGTTTGCATGATATAAACATTGAAGTTTTAAATTAATAAAAAATAAACATTTGATTGCTAATCAACTGCAAGACTGATATTTTCTTAATAATTCTATAAGTTACCTACTAACATCGTAAAAATTTTGTTAAAATTTTAAAGTCTATTAACTATTTTGTAAGGTACGTGCATTCGAAAGAATAATTTCATTTCATGTCAGTCTTGCGTAATTTTTACTTAATTATATTTGGGCGGCACAAATAAAAAATTTTCATATGAAATTCTGTACTTAAATTTGAATCTCTGCAGATTCCTTGTGTTTTAGCAAGAAAATGTTTTAGGCATTTTTGTTACATTTTTTGCTAGTTATGTATAACTATTTTTTTTCCTAAAGAAACTATAAATATGTAAATGATTGTTTAATTATATTGAACATAATTCTGATGAAAAAATTCTTTATGTAACACTGCACTATTTGTGTCCTATTCCTATTGTCAAATAATTGCTAAGATTTTAAATTCACTTCATTAAAGATAACATTTGATTCTATTACAAGTTGAAAGTAATTATGTAGTTGCAACCCTTGCTCTCTACTGATATCTCTAACCAGGCCGTATTTATGTAAGTTAACCTTGTTATTGTAGGAGAATCCGGTATTATTTTTTTTTCTCATTTGGTCGGAATTTTTAAGTTATAAAGGCTGTGTGTTGCAATGTATTATATAAACCTAAAGTTCTCCTACAACTGTAAACATAGTTATTATTACCTTTAAATATTGTTGTTATTATTCATTAAGGATTCTCCAGAGCTCCTATTTGAGACTGTAAAAAATAATAATAATAATAAAATGATAATAATATATTATTGATCCGTAGTGTTAATATATTAATTCTTAATTGAATGCTTACATATAACTTTACATAGGGTGGTGTTTCAGATGCTAGTTTAATATTAATATTGAGAAAGATGGGTTCGAAGATGAAGTTGTGCGAGGTGACGTATTTCAACGCTGAACACCCCAAGCACAAGGTGGTCCTGTTTATTTAATTCTTTTTATACTATTTTATCCTATGTTAATGTTTTTTTTTGTCTTAAGCCTAAGATTTCTGGAACTACTGAACTGATTGAGCTCTTCCTTTCAGGGAAGGTTCATGTAGATCCCGAGTTATATATTATTTATAGATATAGTTCTTTTCTATCCTTACCTACCTCCTCAAATACAGAGTGCTTTGAGCTACATTTTCTTAAGAAAAAATCATTACATACCTAAGTCACTTACCAAGATATATTCCAACGCTGTACACTCCAAGCACAAGGTGCACGTGGTCTTGTTTAATTTAGTTCTTTCTAACCTATATTATTATAAAGTATAAAGGTTTGTTTGTGTAATTGTATGTAACATAAGATTTCTAGAACTACTGAACCGATTGAGCTCTTCATTTCAGGGAAGGTTCACGTAGATCCCGAGTTGAGTTATATATTATTTATAGATCTTTTTTTTTATCCTTACCTACCTCTTCAAATACAGAGCCCCTAGACGCTAGGGGTGCAGCCAACAATTTTCTGCGGAAAAATCCTAATATACCTACCTAATTATCAAGATATTTTTTGTGTTTTAACTTTACTGCCGTTTGCAAATTTTGTAAACTTTTTTATGTATGATATTTTTATAAAACTATAGTTTACAAATAGTTTGCCATGTCGTCATTAGATCTTGATGTAAAGGCTGATTTGGTATGAAATTAAATCAGTAACTAACGTGTTCGTCTGTGTTGATTTTTTGAAACTTCTACAAAGAAGTGTGTTCTTATTGTGTAGTACAGCTCTAGCCGCGCGTTTTTTGAGACTTAAATCTATTTAGTTATCAAACCTATTGTCTGGAAATGGAAAATGGACCTCGCCAAATAGATTTAAGGTGTTATATTTATATTAACATTGAAAACTCATATTGTATTATGGATAAGTGGTTACTACAGATCTGCTTGAAAATGTTATGGTATTTTCTTTGCGAATACAGGTCTCGTATGTTACGCTGAATTGTTTTTTACATTAAAACTGTGTGTGTATAACACATTTCAACGTACTGATTTTAAGAAGTGAAGTGCTGTTGTGTCAATATTTAAGACTAAAAAGATGACACACACCCCCTCAAAATAAACAAGGAAGATGAATTGGTACGGCCCATATTTTATATTATGTTTATCTCTCCATCCGTGGTCTGCAATATAGAAGCTTATTAATATTAGGGTTGGCAATCCGTCTAATTCTGGGACAGGATTCGGATTCTTACAAGAATCCGTTCAAAAATAAAACGGATTCTCCGCTGATTCCGGATTCTTATTATTTTTGACTGGTTCCGGATTCTGGCAATATTCTAAACGACTTAAAAAATTAAGGGATTAAATTATACCGGGAAGAATCTAAAGCTGCGTTTTTTCATATTTCTGATCCCTCCACTTGATGGTGTAAGTGGGGAGAGATTGAGAAGGGTTGTGATCTTTGCCTTCAAAGAGGGGGGGGGGGATGAAAAGAAGAAACTCAAGACGTTAATTTTAGCCTAACAAATAAGAATCCGAATCCGCTAAAAAAAACGGATTCGGATTCGGATTGCCAACCCTTATTGATATACCCTTGACCTTAACAATGGCGATAAATAAATTGGTATTTCGCATTATTATCACGTATAAAATTCTGCATTTAATTAAAGCTTGTAGAAATCTGGTAAAGGAAAAGCTATTTGTATTTGTTACGGTAAAGACTAGTATCGGACCGGACCATCCTTATGAAACATACACTATAAACTTAATTTCTTTTAAAGTCGAAGCTGAAATTAAAGTTAAGAATTCATTATTTTATTTACTTCTAACAACAGATTTGTCGATGATATTTTGTCTCTAAATATTTAGACGTTTCAATAATATTAATATTTATTTATCAGGAAGACTTAATATGTGAATTTTCGTTGCAAGGCCTAGCACGCATAACCAGAATAGATATAGGTAAGTGTCCTTTTAATTTTTTTTATGGACTCCTAGAACCTATTCTACCATTTACCTATGCGATTTTAACTACAAGTCACTTACTTTATACATAACTTATTTGCGGATACGCCCCTAGAGTCCTCTAGGACATGTAAAATTTTTTCTTTAAGTCTATGCTAAAATCAGCTGTTTACCAAAAATAAACACTGTGCGGTGCCTTTATATTTAGGAAATTTCTCTTGTGAGAGTTGTAGTACCCTCCCCTAAAATAGCTATAAACCTCCCCAGGACATATAAGAAGCTACATTGTAAATAAGAATCATATAGGTTCAGCAGTCAGCGAGATCTTTCGGTACACACAGCCATCCTTATAAATACCACCCTTTTTATAGTAGACATTCCCGATATTAAAATGTCTTTTGTCTGTATTTTTGTCTAACAGTTGACTGATTTTCAATGCTTCTCTTATTTTAAACATACATTACACAATATACATATATTATTATATATCAACTCTTTTATCTACAATTTTAACTTATTGTTAATTAAAGGAAATTTTTGGAGTGCTTCAGTGGAAGTTTCTTTAGGACTCAGTACATGGCCAAGTTCTAAGGTATCATGATTGACAATGTTTTTTTTTGTTTTGTTTGTAAGCTAATATAACGCTGAATTGGTTGAATTTCTTCTTTTAGGGAATCTTCACGTATGCCTTGAGATGATTTTAAGCAGGAATAGGAATAACCAACAAGCGAAAAAAATCTATATTAATATTTGGGGGGCAAATGGAGAGGTCGTCAATATTACGATGTGTTGCCCCCCAACGACAGCTGAAAAACACGTATATGTTACGTGATTTTTTTCAGAATTAATTTCTTTATTGGTATAAGCTGGATTTTAAGATATTCTATTTATGAATTTAAGTTTTTGGGTGGTTTTAGGCTATTATTTCTGCCTCCACCATAATATGTAAATAACGATTTCAGAACCTAAATATTTTTTAGCGTGAATTGCTGGCCAGTCATAATTTTATGAATAGGATTACAAGTATATCAGGTAATAAGTTATTATTATTTTTTTCTATAGTACAACATTCCTCTACATTTTTAACTTTTAAGGATTTGTTTATCATTTTCTGAATTATGTTTGCTTTATCAAGCTTTTGAAGATTTATCCAAAGATTTTAAACTGGAAATATTCTTGAAACTTCTTGTGTTTTAAGTTTTTAATTCAGAGGGGAAACGATAATGTCAAGTAAGGGATGGGGAGGGGGGGTTAATTACTAGACCCCAATATTATTTCTCTTGCCAATCTTACATAGCGGATTGCGCCCTCAAAGGTAAAATGTTTCGTTATAAAAATTGCGCGGGCGATTAAATAAGCATGCATTGCCATACTCATATAATCCGGAATTCTTTATGTTCAAACTTGTTATGGTTTTAAGGTGATAACAAAGAACAGATGATAACTTTCACTGGTGCTCATTTCAAAGAGGTAAAATAACCAAAAAACGAGTAAGATTTGATTTTTTATATCTGTATCCCTTGCATTATGATTGTTACTGTTGTATTCGATGACTATTAAGGCATTTATAAGGCGATCTTTGCATCTTAAGCGACTTGAAATAATTTTTTTAGAGAATTGATGGAGGATTACTTAGTTTATTAGTAACATGATCCATTTAAAGATATAGCTGAGTGGTTCCAATCAGGACCCAACATAGCATGATAGTAAACAGAATACTAAATAAATCTAATTTAAAACATGTTAACCTTATCCATAACTCTCCTCCCTCCATGCTCCGGGGGCGGGGGGCATAATAAAAAATTTAAACTAAGGAAATATTCCGTATTTTTACAGGGAAAAGAAATTCACTATGTTGTTGCTGTAAAGTTAAAGCAAACTTGAATGTATCTAATATTTTTTTTAAAGTGTTAAAGGCTAGAATCATAAAAATTCAGAGTTAAAAATAATTTAATACTTTGATGCCTTATGAACCCATGGATTTAAAAATTACGTTAAGCTATTAAAGAAATACCATAAAATCACCTAATAATGATAAGGTTTTTACTTATTAAGGTTAGTGAAATGTATTGGGATAGAATTAGAATAACTTGCAAGCAGCCGTACAGGTTTGCATCTATTTCATTTATTTTAAGTCATCACTGCATGCACTAGTTTAACTACTAAACAGTTAAAGTGTCCATCCATAAAGGTAATTAACTCGTTGTACTTGAATAATCTTCGTTATCTTCTTTGGTTGTACTACGGAGTGTACACTTTATTGGACACGCATAATAAATCTCCATGCATAATATTTGTGTACTTTAAAATTTTCATCTTTATCCTAGAGAGTAGGTAGTTGCTGTTTAATTGCTACGAAAATCAGGCAGGTACCTCCAAGATCCAGAGAGTGTCAGCAATAAACTGTATCACCTAAAGTATAAGAAGGTTTTCCTTTTTCCGGTATGGGATGAGCCCTAATATTAAAATCTGAGGATTTCTTACTTCTACGGAACAACAAAGTTTTATTTAATTAAGTAATCATAGAACTACTAAGAATATCAAACCGTAGATGTTAAGAAATCCTAATTTATTACATAAGTCGGAGGGAGTGGAGGGGGGGAGACATTTTGTCAATTGACACAATTTAATATCTGAAAATAATAGAATTAGATGTTTATTGCTTGACACTCTAGTAAGATATGAAGATACCCGCTGATTTTCCTTGGACTTAAACGAGCCCACGCCCATTGAACTCGTGCAGAAAATCAGGCAGGTACCTCCAAGATCCAGAGAGTGTCAGCAATAAACTGTATCACCTAAAGTATAAGAAGGTTTTCCTTTTTCCGGTATGGGATGAGCCCTAATATTAAAATCTGAGGATTTCTTACTTCTACGGAACAACAAAGTTTTATTTAATTAAGTAATCATAGAACTACTAAGAATATCAAACCGTAGATGTTAAGAAATCCTAATTTATTACATAAGCCGGCCAAAAAGGGAAAAAAAGACTCATCCATGCCAAAAAGGGAAAAACCTAACCTTGTAGAATGTAGAACAGCCTTGAAATCATCGACCAAGGAAACACCCAAGTTCCAATCTAAAGTTGGATTATACATCCAATTAAGGAGAGAGGGTGGCCAACCGGACATGATAGGTATCTTCTTACGACGAACAAAATCCATACCGCGTTCATTTGTTCGGGTCAAAAGATCAGCCATAACAGCAGCCTCGCAAGAAAGGCGAGGACAATGGGTAACATATAGCTTACATGAAAAATAAACAGCTATATGATTTAGAGCAGTCATTATCACACTGGTATAAGGATCTTCTTTTGATCTACCTTTTTCATAAGCCCATACCGTTCCAAGATTGTCAACTTTTAAGACAATATGTGTTCCCATAATGGAAGGAATATTGTGATACAAAGGTAGAATAAGACCGATGGCTTCAAGTAAGGTAGTTTTTCTACCAAAAAACTTGCTAATAACATCTTTGGTAGGAAGAAAAGAAGGAGGCCACAAAGCTTGTCCCAGATAAATTATTTTAGGACAAGGATCAATATATCCAGCAGTACCAACTCCAACCTTGTAATCCAAGGGAATATCAGGATCAGGGTGACCAGCTGCGTCGGTCACAAATGTTTGGACAATTGCAGGAGGAAACTTTGAAATTTTAGGTATTGGGAAACCATGTTGGAGGGACTCAAAAATGTGTAACCATAAATGGAGAAAGTTGATAGCGTCTAAATTAAGGTGAATAGGAGAAACAGAATAGGCATCAGTTAGGATCTTAACAAAATGCGCTCTTAAAAATCGTAATAGAGGGCACAATAACATTAGAGTGTTGACAACACCCATGACTTTCTGAAGGAGATCCAAAGACACCATAGGGGCAGTCAAAGCTGATTGGAGTATCGCCATATGACGTAATCGTTTATCGTTATTATAGGTCCATGACATCTTTTTTGTATCAAAAAAGATACCCAAAACTGTGCCCGAAGTTCTATAAAGGAAGGCTTTATCTTGTCCAGTCGTATCAGCAAGAGGTAAATTTATGTAATTTGCTAAATCAAGATAAGTATTGATAAATGCTTTGTTTAGTTCTAAGTTTGGAGTGACAATGACTTGATCATCCAGGGTGCAATGTAAAAATTGACGGTCAGTACCAGATTTAATTTTAACAATATCACTAACTGTTTGATGTAAATCATCATAATTAGGTACAGAAGACCGTGCACCAAAAATAAGTCTCACTTCAACAAAATATTTTCCCAACCATTTAAAACCCTGCAAGTAAAATTGCTCAGGTTTAACTGGGACTAACTTATATGCTGATACATGATCCAGCTTAGACATAATAGAATTTTGACCAGTATTTCGAAGATTAGCTGCAAATTGACGAGCTGTAGACATATTAACTTTACGCATTTTTGACGGAATAATAGCTTCGTTAAAATTGTTTCCATCAGGTTTAGACAAATTCAATATCGGACAATATTTATCACTCTGATTTACAGCGAAAAGACTATTTGTTCTAAAATTCGGGAAAGGTGGGGAATCAAAGGGCCCAGCAACAAATTTCTTTTTGATCATGGTTGCTAACTGGTCTGTATAGTGGCGGGCTACTTCGGGTTGTAAAACACTTTTACTGTTTTCATCAGTCATGGGGGTAATAAGGGAAGGATCAATGAGAGCATCAGCGCCGTGTCTCATATTGTTTATCGTTCGTTGCATTTTAAATTTTTGGACATCAGTTAGTTTTGAATGAATTGATCGCATTTCAGATTCTAATAAATCTACATTGATAGGCGTGTTAGGGTCACCCGTACCAGGTAAAGAAAAAGAGGGAAAAATCTTCCAAAAAGAGTCTGAAGGACAAGAACCATAATCCTAGAAAAAAATATGTAACAATATAATTTAAAAAACGAAGTTATAAATAATAGATCAAAAGCGAAAAATCTGCAAAATTTGTCACCGTTATAGTAAAAAAAGAAATAATTTAGTGCAATGCCGCTGAAAATTTAAAAAAACAAATGTCGTCTTTGGTTAAAAAGAAAAATAAATAATTGTTACATTCCTTTAAAATAGGTATTTCAGGGTTTTTTAATTGTTTAGGTTTAGCGGGAGGAACATTGATTGTTGTTGAAAACTCTTTAGATTCGAACCAATCATCAATACTAGAAGTCCGCGGGAGACCCAGTACATCAGCTGTAACCCCTAAAAAAAATTTTAGGGTTGAAACCAAAAATGTAGGAAAGATTTAAACTTATGGTCAATCTCGTAAAGCGGACATAAATACCAATAATCGGAAAATTATTCAATTTATTTATTATATAACCTCGAAAATAACCTCGCAAAATGTTCATAAAAATAACCTCGTAGAATCACGCAACCTTAAATTAAATTTAACCTACAAACGAATATTTAAAGCCTCGTAAAAATTCGCGCAACCTCGATAAAAAATAAACATACAAGCAGTCATTTATTCCTGGGGGAATGCCTAAGCATTAAAAAAGCGATAAAACGTATTCATAGAGTAGAAAGCAAATATACAAATAAAATTAGAAATAAACAAAGAATTTTGATAAAAAATTATATTGAAAAAGAAAAAAAAAATGACATACACTAATATAAATCAATAAAATATCCAAGATATATATTTTAATAATAAATATATCAAAAGTATATTTAATAAATATGACAAAACAAAATGCGAAAAACATAAATGCATTAATTGTTTTAATAAAACAAAGGTTTTAAAAAATGAAAAAGTTGTAATCCAAAGGAAATATATCAAAAATCTGATAAAAGTTTAACAAAAACCAAGATAAAAAATAAATTATTTTTTTAAGGAAAAAGAAAACATGATCCGGAAAATTAATTAGAGGATCCAAATCCTTTGGCACCTCAGACATTTTACTGTATGAAAAAGAAAGATAGAATTTGAATCAAAAAGTTTACAAAGAACTTTAGAATGAAATCATACATCTAATAAATTTTCTGACAATATTTAAATTTCACACATAATATTAAAATTTAAAGGTATGAAATAGAAAGAAATGACTTAAATCAAATAAAGCAAAAAACTAAGTTTACAAAATAAAACTTAGGATGAAAAAATAAATTTAAGTAGGATGTTCAAATTTGGGATGGTATTTCACACAAAGTTCACCATTGGCAAGTTGAAAATCACAAATGTGTTTGAAAACAAAACCGGATTTATCTCTGCAACTATTGCCATCTTTCAATTTTGCACGAAAACAAGTTTTATCTTTAAGATTAAAGAAATTACAAATTGATTTCTTATTAGGTAAAGAACGAGATTGAGCTTTACGAGAAGGAGACTGTGGTGCAATAGAACGATCACAATGATTCTTAAAACGCTGGTCACCTCTGCAAAATTGCACATAAATGGAATGTAATTCTGTTGTAGTGGCGAAAGGCATTTTTTTTTGCATAACGACTATTGTTCATTTGAATGATATAATCAGCAAATAACGCGCAAAACGTCCCCTGGTTCATGGGCCCTCTCCCTAGACCGTCTGCATTAAAAGGACATTCAAAAAAATCGTTGTCCAAAAAAAACAGATACAGACTATCAAAACTTTTGTCTAGGGGGAAGGCACATGACCGGAGGACGCGCGCCCAAAAAAATGAACACAAAAACTCATGAAAACTTTTCACATTTAACAAGGATGCGCCCGTTTGTAACTCTGCTTGCGCGTCTTGACGATCAATAATTTTGAATTGTTGAAATCCAGAGTTAGCTTTTAAAAAATTGGATTCAGTAAAAAGTTTGAGGGTCAATTTCTGTGACGTCAAATTATGTGACTCGACATATGCTGTCGGAGTCACCTGGTGGACATTTTTTAAATGACTAAAATCATAACTAGTAATAGGAGGAGGATTTACGTTGAGATTTGCTGCCATAGTAAATAACTGAGTGGGAGGAGTAATGGGAAATCTGGCATATCTAACTGGGTGCAAATTGAATTGCAAGTCATCGATAGCAGTGGGGTATTCTGTGGGGATAATGATGCTTTCATTATTAGCTTGCAGTTTATCAAGCACTGTTTTGGGGGCGGTGTAAAGTCTATTACTGCACTCAATTTCTTGCTTAGCTAAGGTCTCCATTTTTAAATATACAAAAGCAGGATTTTTGTTAAAATAACTTTGGCTGTACAAAACTGGAAATTTTGTATGGAGATCAGAATCAGTCAAATTTAATTGACCTGCGCTAAGCTGTCCTTCATCAATTCCCGAAGAAAAAGAATAAGAAGGAGGGGGGGGATTATAGCTGTTAAACGCCGTAGAATGATTTAATCCAGTAGTAGCTGTGGGGGTGGAGTTACATCCAGTAAGACCCACATAAGGAGGGGGAGTATAATTAGTTTGAGCTGTAGAAAATTGAGAATTGTAGCCAGATGGAGGAGGGGGAGGATGTGAGGCACTCGACACAGGGGGTGGAAGGGGAGGATGGATATCAACATTTAAATTATGCTCATGACGCATTTTAGCATCCGCCAGAGATTCATGAGCATCAATTTTTTGAGTTTTGGATTATGCCCAATCTCATTAGAGGCGTCAGTAATGGCAGCAGCAAGGACGGCGTCAATATCAGACACAACAGGAATGTCTAAAATTAAATTATAATGTCATATGTAATGAATAATGAAAAAGAACCCCAAAAAAAAATTACCAAATTTTATGCAAAATTATTGCAGAGATAAATATAATCCGTTAACAAAAGAAAATCCTATCATATTATCACATAGAACTTATTAGGAATATAAACTTGACATCAGAAAAAACTTATATTATCACAAGTAATGATTCATTAGTATGAACTTATCTTACTATTACTGTCTTAAGAAGCCCTGGAATTTTTTTATCACACGACCTTGGGCAATACCATGCTGTCTAGTATATCGGCGGACAGTTTTTGACTGCCATCCGCCAGATATACGACAATCCTGTTCTGTAAATAATTCAGGATTTGTAGCCATCATGCTGGGAAGACCAGCTCGAAATGAATGGCAAGTAAATTTAACAGCAGGATTATTAAACTTTGGAGTTAATAAGGAAGCTAAATAGTTGTTGATGGCTGCCAAAGTAACAGGGGCGCCACTAGTCCATTGAAAAATAATGTCATCATTTTTTCCTTTTTCCTTTTCCCAGCATAAATCATGGAGACGGTTTAGGTAAAAAATTGGACAGTATCGGTTATCATCAGGGTATGCCCATAAATCCAGGACCTGACCAACAGGGGAAGCTTTGTCAGTTACTTTAGGGCGTATAATTAAAACTGTATAATGTGAAGGGTCTCTTATTTTAACTTTAGACCAAGTCAGGGCACGGATCAAATCTACTGTAGAGCCTTGCACTGAAACAAGTTCGCCCATCCTTCGGGCCAACCAGAATGCTAATAAATAAAACTGTCTTATCCATTTCATTTAAATTTGAAGTAAAAATCTGGTGGCCCCAAAGTTGAAGGATGGGAAAAGTTATAACATTTCTACGAAAAGGATTGTTATCAGTTAAAGCTTCATAGTTTTCAATACCCGTCAAATAACATGCTAACAAAGGATCTTCAAAACAACGAGTACTACGATAGTTCAATTCATGAAGCTTTTTCAAACCAGACAGATAAGATTGAATTGTAGATGACTTAAGATTTCGCCAAACATACAGGTAATGTGCAAAACTTTGTAACAATTGAGAAGATGCTGGTAGGCACACTTTTAAGCCACGGTGTTTTATAAAATCAAAAAAGGCGCACCATGCTGTTTTATAGCTATTCCAAGTAGAGGTTGTCAAATGTAGACTTACAAAAGTTAATAAATAAGGCGGCAAAACAGGTATATACTGTTTAATATCGAATTTAGCACCATATTTTGAAATAATACCTTTTTGTATCGGAATAGCACTATCTTGGAATGCTTTGGACATCTTGGGATAACGAAGGCTATTGCCAGATAAAGCTTTCGTATCCTTCACATAAACTGCCGCAGCTCTGATAGGAAGGTTAGCGTGTATCCTAAACTTCAGCATCACGGCTGGAAAAATGCCCCGGGTAATCTGATAGTACTGGGCATCAGTTAGTAGAGAGTCGCTGCATAGAATGGGGCACGTGGGATACAAGGGTTTTAAATCAGAACAATCATTATCCTATAAAAAGGGATGTATAATATGCACGGAAAAAAAATGTAATTTAAAGGGGAAAAATATATTTAAAAAATTTAAAATATTAGGTACCTAAGAATAAAGAAATTTGTTTTAAAATAATTTCCATTTTAATTTTGAAGAAAGAAAATGAAAGGAGAGAAAAAAATGTGAAAAACAAATAAAAAGGGAGGGAAATAAAACTGTTACTAAAGACAGAAAAAAAAGAAATTGAATAACAAATGTGCAAAAATACATCCATCCCTTAAATAAAACTGGGGTAACATCAATTGTGTGAACAATAGTCCCTCCAACATCACTCCCACTGAGGCGACAATCATCATTTAGCTTGGCCGGACTAGCAGGCAACATTTTAACGATTAAGTCAAAGCCAAGACTTTTGGCGGAATTGACAGATAATTCAAGTCTATAACAGACATCCTCCAAAGGATCAAGAATCTCTACTAGGCGATCATAGGCAAGCGCCAAGTCAATTGCCTCATGCTGAACGGCCATCATACGACCAGAGGCAAGCTGCTTTAAAGACGTCCATTTACTGTATAAAACATTATCCTGAGAAAAAATTGATAGTTTATAAATGGACAAGAAAGAAAAATACTGTTTTTGAAGAAAGAAAAGTATAAGTTTAATAAAGAAAGGAATAAAAGAAAATTTAAGAAAAAATGAAAGAAAAATGAAAAAAATATTTGAGTAGGAATTTAAGAAGAAAACAGAAATGAAAATAATTAATTGAAAGAAAAATAAAAAGATAAAAAAAATCCTGAAGGAAATTTAAAGTATAGTCCAATTATAAACTTTCCTCGAAAACCAGCTCATCGGGTTTAAGGATAACATTAGCATGGAAGCCTCTTAAATCTTCAGCTTGAAACAACTCCATTAAATTTACAGGAAATCTGATATCAGCCTGGGAGTTGAATGAAACTCTAAATTCGCCGTTAGCAGAACCATTAAAAACACGCAGACAAATGGCTGCGTATAACTTGGAGGCAACTGGGCAATCAGGACGAAAGACGCCATACTCTGCCAAGGGTCTTCTCTTGTAATCAACCCTGAAATTAAAAATTTCATTAACTGGGGTTGTAAAATAAACTGCATAAACAAATTAGAACGAATTCTAATGCTGTAAATAACATTCTTATTAAGAATGATAGATATAATATCCTTTCAAAACTGTGAGCAAAAATAAAAACCGGGATTATATTTAAATTACTAGGTATTTAAAGATTATAATAAAATTCATAATTCCGGCTTTTATGCTCAATATATTAAAGGATAAAAATAGAACCACTAAAAGTGGCAAAAGAAAATATTTCGAAAATCAAAAATTTCTCTAGAAATATTGAAAAATAAATATTAAATATTGAACCTCTATTGGATAATGTGAAAATAGTACCCATTTACAATATATCTAGAGAATAACAAAATGCTAAACATCGAAATCAAAGAAACAATCGGATAAATAGTTGAATAAAATTAAGGTTAATTATTCTGACATAAATTTTCAGTACCCCCTTTATCAGTTCTCATTAAAATCAAAGAAAGACGTTTTTATTATCTTTAATTTGGGATAGGGTTAGGGAGGGGAGAAAAAAAGAAATTATTATTAATCAGAACAAATACCCAATTAGATATTCTCCATAGGGAGAACTATAAATTCAACTAATCCCTCATAAAGTTAAATTTTATCTTTTTTTAAAATTCTAATAATTAAATAATTATATTACCTGGCCGCATCACCATTTCCTCCCCCACCAGATTGAGACATTTTGTCAATCGACACAATTTAATATCTGAAAATAATAGAATTAGATGTTTATTGCTTGACACTCTAGTAAGATATGAAGATACCCGCTGATTTTCCTTGGACTTAAACGAGCCCACGCCCATTGAACTTGTGCACCTACATGCGTACATTTGATTTTATTTGCATTTTTGACAAGTTCGAAACTTATTTAAAGATTAATATTTACAATTCATGTTTAAGGTTTGATAATGACTGTTTTGGCCTGTCAATTGTTGATGTTACTGGCATTCTTAAATCAAACAGTATAAATCAGGTAATTTTTTCGTTATAAAAAAATTGTCCATTTATTGCACTAGTCTCTAACCTCTGCTGAGAGACCAATATTTTTAGACCTAATTGTCTAAATGAAAAAACTAGGCATCAAGAGGGGGGAAGTTTGTAATGTACAGTTATAGGAAATAAAAATTCAGTATCAAATTTTGGCCTGGCCGTTTGGGCTTGTTTTAATAGTTATCAACCTAATTCTTTTCTTTCTTTAACTCTCTTATATGATTGGATCTACCTGTAAAACTATGAAAATTGAATTTTGGGACTTTCCTTCTAGGGGCTAGTGGGGAAAAAGACCCCCCCAAACACTAAAATTTTAAGTTATGAGCTTATTTTTAAAGATATCGAGCTGATTTTTTAAATGGAAGCTTTTATTGCATAAATGAGTTGATTAGCCATTTCATATTTCATTTTTGCACTTTACCTCTAGGGGCTTTTAAGCTCAAAGCTTATAAATTTTGTATTTGGGGGGTTGTTTTACCCCAAAAGCCCCTTGAAGTAAAGTGCAAAAATGAAATATGAGGAGGCTAATCAACTCATCTATGTAATAAAAGCTTCCATTTAAAAAATCAGCTCGATATCTTTAAAAATAAGCTCATAACTTAAAATTTTAGTGTTTGGGGGGGTCTTTTGCCCCACTAGCCCCTAGAGGAAAAGTCCCAAAATTCAATTTAAAAAAATTTAACAGGTAGATCCAATCATATAAGAGAGTTTACAAAAAGAATTAGGTTGATAACTATAAAAACAAGCCCATACGGCCAGGGCAAAACTTGGTACTGAATTTTTATTTCCTATAACTGTACAAACTCCCCCCCCCCCTTATCTTAAAAGTAACATTTCTCATTAAATAATATTTTTTTAGACATCAGACGCGGTCGCATCCAGTAAGGTTGAGGAAAGTGAACTCAACACATTTATTCAACAAAAGTTCAATGTAAGCTTAATTTTTAGCGTGAATCTACCGAAATTTTCATCTAAAATCATGTCTTAGTAGCTGGTAAGCCATAGCGGGAGGGATGAAAGTTTTAGATTCATTAAATCATTAGTGACCCCTCCTACTTTAAAAAAAGGCCGTGGAATAAGATATGCATTAAGTTGATTCCCAAATAAATACAAGCGGATGCGCCCAAGGACGTCCAATGTGTGTGGGGGGGGGGAAGTAGAGGGATGTAAAGATTACCCCCCCCCCCCCCAAATAAAAAAGCTTGGATGCCCTTGGACGCGCCCCTAACCGATATGGTTTCAATACGGGATTGTCTAAAGGGGTAGTTTCACGAAATGCATTTGAACTTAATTTAGTGAACCGCATACCTATTTTTGGCAAGTTAATGGGTTATACTATATTTATTTTCAATTATAAATTCTTTCAAATATTTGCCATATAAATGCAGTTTAACCTATTAACCAGGAAAAAATATGCGGTTCACTAAATTAAGTTCAATTGCATTTCGTGAAACTACCCCTTTGATAATAATGGAAGATTTAAAAAAAAAAATAAATTCCAAATGAAAATTAAAATTAGAGATGAAAACTGAAGACTGTGTGCTGGTTATATATGAAAATTTATACCCATTTATTTTGCATAGATGATGAAACCTACAACAAACCAAAGTCCATTCAGACCATTTTCTAGTATTTTCTCAGCAAGAAAATCTTCAGAAAAGAGAAGCCCTTTGTCAACGCAAAAAACAAGTCAATCTGATACAGTATCTCCGTCAGAAACTAGCACAATTAAAGTACAAAAGGATAATACACCCAATAGTAATTCTCACGAAAATGCAGAGGTGGATGAAAGTAATGATTTAGAACTCAGAAGTGCACAGTTTTTTGAAAAATGTTTGAAGTTTCTTGAAACAACGTTGAAGGATTATGGTAAGATACTTTTTAGTATTTACCAACTAACAACAACACTTTGTCTTGGTATTTATCATAAACAACGTACTAATAAGTCAAGATTGATGCCTTGAAATGTGTTATCTTAAGTTAAACTTGAGCAATTGAGGGAGGTGGAATGGGGTAAATCGATCTTTTAAAATTAAAAGAAAAAATATTTATTTCTTTGTGTGGCATTTTTTCTAGGAGTGATTTCTCTTGGGAGAAAAATATCCTGTAACTTTTTTATAAGTATAAAAGGTTGGGTTAAGATTTTGTATGAAAATCTTTAATTATGTATAATCAAACAATATATCTTTGTAATGTTATAAGACCTGAAAGAGCTTGAAGTTGTAAGTTACAATATGGTGAAGCGATTGTGGATACAAAAATTTGGACAGGATGTTACCAAACAGGAAAAAAGAATTCTGAAACTTGCTTCTGAACAATATCTTGTGTATGTATCTACATTGATTTTGGAATAAAAATGGCAAACTTAATGAAGTTGATAGACCTCCGCTCCCCTAACTGCATTCAGTTAATTCAAGTTTTCTTATTTATTTGATTAAATACATCTTACATATGGATCCGCTCCTGTTTTCAGTACTTTTTTTTTCAAAAAGTCTTTTAGTTTTCGGTTCTTCCACCAATTTTAAAAAAATTAATGGGTTTAGTTTGATAGTTAGGACCTCAGTACTGAAGCCTTTTAGGGCCAGAATTATATTCCCTTGTCTTCTTTGAATAATTGAAAAGAAACAGTCAAATTTAATGATTTATTTACAATGCTGCTGAGCTACTAATAGACATTTGTTTCACCAACTAATTTTTTTTTAAAATCATGATAATTTTCTCTTTACAAAGCTTCAATATATGTTTGATATTCATCCTTGTTAATGTTGAATAATGCATATTTTATTTCAGAGAAAGAGTGGAGATTCTAGAAAATAAGGTAAAATAAATGATGTAGCTTTTTTGACATACTATAACATCCTTAATGAAGTGTCGTTTAAAATTTTATTATTAATAGTTGCATTTTGATGACTTACTGAATTCCCAGATAATTTTTTCTCCTAGTAAAGAGCTTATTCATTGTGATTATTCTATTTATAAATGTTATAAGGCGCCCATTTTTGGTTTGCCTGCATCGATTTTAATTCTTTATGCCCTATTTATATAAAATATACAGAAACCAGGGTTTGAATAAACGCTTTCATGGGCCAAATGATAAATAGTTTTTTTTTAACATTTACTATTTCAGCCTTCCTCTGACAGCACTAAAAAGAGAAAAATTTCCTCGGTAACAAGTGATCAAGGTGAAGAAAAAGAAAATAAGAGAATAAACAGGTGTGTAGATTAAGTTATAATATCATAAATCTTATTCTTCCCAGTATACAGGAACAGTTAACCAGCTAATAGTTTAGTTTATTTTAAATTTTTAATTTTACTACATGCCGACTTCCCGTTATATTGCTTTAACCTTTTAATTTTAGAATATCAAGGTTTTTTGTCTGTTGCTTAAGATTTTAGGGAGGATTCATATAGGTCATAGGATGGTTTTAAACAACTTTAATTTTAGCTTTATATCATAGTTTTAGCCCTTTTCTATCCTTTCCTGCCTCTTAGAATAGAGAACACCTAGATGCTAGAAGTACAGCCTCTAGTTGGTGAATAAAACACTTAAGTATTTCAATTTAATTGAGTGCTCCACCCGCAAAGGCTTGTTCTTCAAATCAGTTTTCTTGCACGTTACAACCTTCTCCACTGATTGTCTTTAGAAATGGGGAAAATTTTTGTTAAAACCTTCCACTATTGAAACTGAAATACATCCTTAAAAAATCACGTAACATTTTAAGTTGGTTAAATATTTTTGTTATATTTAGGAATGCGGTTATAGATTTGTCTGAAGAAGAAGACAATATTGAAATAAAAGAAGATAGCCCATCTAGTTCTAGTCATAATATTACTAATAAAACCCCTAGTCGCCTAACCAAACGTAAGAGTAGTTCCTCAGAGAAGAAGCAGCCAGCCAAACGGCAGCGAGTAAAATCTGGAAGTAGAACAAAGATAAAACCTGACATGAAAGCAGTTCCAGTAAGAACTTTTCATATTTCTTGTATTTAATTCTTAAATTCATGATAGCGTTATACAATTTATGTAAAGTACAATTTGAATAGGTTAAAACTACTCTTGTAAATAAATACTAGGGATGGCAATCCGCCGATTTTTTGGGTCGGATTCGGATTCTTACAAAAATCCGGACAAATCCGCGGATTGCGGATTCTTGTTTTTTTTTCTGGAGGATTCTAAGAATATTTTTAACAGTCTTTTTATAAGTAAAAAAAATCTAGCCTAAAATGAGCATGAAAAGTATTACAAAAGTAATAAAATTAACAAAATTTACTATAATTTAGGGCAAAATTGGGCGGATTTGGATTGCCAGTCCTAATAAATACTATCTTGATTCTAAAGATAAAGTGTCCCCCTCTCTTTTACAAAAAATACATAGAAAATTATTTTGTTTAGAATGCGGATGGTTGGTATTCTCCAATAAATGCCAGAAATGCCATGGAAGCGGAAAAAACATTACCTTTAAAGTTCACAAAAGCTGTCCTGGTATTTTTTGTTTATAATAATGCTACGGAGAAAGGGCTTGAAATAGATTAAATTGAGACATTCAAAATTGCTTTGTTTTTATAGAGAATAATATTGTTCTTTTATAATTTTTAACTAATGATCGTAATTTTTTATATCTGTATAATATTTTATTTACCTGTCGTCATTATTTACTCTAAGAATATATCCCTGCCACTCTTTACCTTAAATATTGTAGGGATACAATCCAGCGCATCTGCTGAAAATACCTCTGGAAGAACTGGAACAAGCTGGAGTACTTTTTCAACGTTATAATTATAAGACTGATAGGGTAAGAAGTTTTTACCTACTGCAGATCGTACTATTTTAATGAATGATATTAAGATTCTTTATGCATTGCTCTAAGAGCGAATATCTAGCTACGAATAGATTAATGTCAGAAAAACTATTTAATTGAAACGCAGGGGTGTATATTCTGCACAAGATTTATTTTTTTTCCCCTGCTACAAAATTTTTTATTTTTTTTCCCCCCTAGATTTTTCTTAAAAAGTAGGGGGGGGGGGGGGAAATAGAAAAATATTTAAAGAACTCTATATTTTATTTATTTTATCCCTCCCACCACACATTTTTTTAGTTTTGTTAACCAAGGAGGGGGGCGAAATGGAAAAAATGTTTTCAGTTTTCTTAATTTTTACATTTTTTTCTCCCTCCAACTACTTATTTTTAATTCCCCCCCCCCCCCCCCCCCCTGAGCCGGGGATCCCATGCAGAATATACACCCCTGTTGAAACGTTAAAAAAATTGAACAAGTTAATATTTCTTTGTTTAAGATTTTTTTTGTGAAAAAAAACAATCTCAAGTATTCTACTTGTATTTTTTAATGCCCTAATCTAGGTGGGAGGGGGGGGGGGGGGGGGCACTGCCTCAAACCCTGAAATAAATACTTCATAAGGGCTGTGACAATTTTTTTTCTTTAAGATTGCTTTGTGAGTGAGTTAGTAGTTGAAAACTTTTTCGGGACCTATAAATGAAAGCTTTTTCTGTCCAGCAATAAGCTAGATTTTTAGAGACTTCTAGCTTTCTTATTCAAGGATTGCTCATCAATATGCCCCTCAGATATCAGGGATGGAACTGTTAGTCTTAACTTTTAGTTCTTCTTGGAATTTAATGTTACTGGTTACTTTTCAGTGCTTACCGCTGAGAGATTCAGACAAACCTTTGAATGTGGAAAGTTATGAAACAGTGAGATTTTTCAAATGTGGACCAGATATTTTCCTTGTTCATAGAAACAAATTCTATGATCCTCTGGTTAAAGTAAGTTTTTTTGTCGATGTAATTAAAGTGAGAAATCTATTTTATGATTATGGGAATTCTGTGTTATCTCTCTTCATACTGTGATCACATTGTACAACACACTCAACCTCACAAAAACACCCAAAAATACGTATTTTTGCTTTTCTTTTGATTTTTGTTATTCTTGTACCTAAATGTATTGTTTTTTTTATCTAACTATCTTAAGTGTTTGTTAGCTTGTTGTCACTAACAAATTTGTTCTTGTTTATCAAGTAGAAAGCTAATTAATCCTTGTAGAAGAATGTAAAATTTACAACATTTTATTAATTTTATAGGATGAACATTTGGAAAGATTATTTAAGAATCATTCTCCAACCAAAGTAAGAAATAACAAACCATTGATAAAAGAGATTAAGGAGTTTATAAACAATTACGGGAAGACTGAGGATTCCTCAGTTGATGAAGTAGTATTAGTTGACGAGGATGTTATTGAAAGTGTAGATCAAAATGTTGATACAATCCAAGTTGTTGATGAAGATGAAAGAGGAGAGAAACAGAAAAGGTTTGTGTACGAAAATCTACATAATATAGGTATCTTAAATAGGAGACAAGACAATTAAATTTAATTTTCCGATTAGAAATGATCATATTAAAAAAATCTTAAAGTTTTAGCCGTCCATCCGATAGCATAAAAAAATACAAAGGAATACATAATTTTTAAGGTGAAAGTTTTCGAAAGTTTCCAAATGTTTGTACAAAATTGACGTTTCAATTTTTTTTAATTACCTAGGCTTTTTTGGGTTTTAACAAGAATATTTCACTTTTTTTTTAGGAAAGATTCAATGGTTGAATGTCCAATGTGTTCAAAGCTTTTTTCTCCATCATTGATTCAGGTGGTTATATATTTGATCAAATTGTTGACATTTTTCTTTCTTATTTTAATCAAAGTAAAGAAACAAGGATGACAACATCCATAAAAGAGAAGCTCTGAAACGATATGACAAACGAAAACAATCACTTTTAGAGTGTCAGAACTGAATAATTAGAATACAAAATGTATAAAAGTCGAAACAAAATTGTTAGTAGTTGAAAACTTCTTAAATAAATACTCAAAGACAAAATATGCACTTTATAGATTAGGAGATAAATGGAACCCCTACAATTTTAATACCTTTATTCAATTTTGAAATACCTAATTGTATTCCTCATAAATTGTCTTGACAGGAGCATGCTGCTGACTGCACAGGCTTAGAAAACAACTTGGATACAAGTGAAGCTCCCCTAAATTGTTGTCCTCTGTGTAACAAAGAAATGGAGTTGGATGTGTTGGAGGAACATGCCGCTACATGCACTGGGTAAGGAACATTAAGATCAAGGTTAAAGGGATAGGACAAAGGAATTATAATAAACAAAATTACTCATTAAATGATGAGTGGAAAAGTTTTGAAACTGTTACTTTGATCAAACTATGGTTCGTTCTTACCGCCTAAAGAATTTACCCTAATACTCTTTTATCCATTCTTGATAGAAGAATTGATATATAATTGTGTTTATAAATATAATTGAATTAGTGACTCGGAAGAGAAAACTCAACTGTCGGTATCATCATGCACTCCCAAGTCTTTCAGATTTTCAACCCCCAAATCTTCCATGAAACCTGGAGAAAACAAATCTTCAGTAATAAGGTATTTTAACATTTTTATACTCATACCTATTGAATTGTCTGAATGTTGTAGAGATAAAGTGTTCTATTCTTTCTTGGATAATTTGACTATAAAAAAAGAATTTTAAAAAAAAACTTGTATTTAAAAAAAAAAAATTTTAAGTGGAAATAACATTTAACCAGAAACAGAAACTAAACATAAATATGTAGTTACCTCCGTGGAACAAAAATATGCTCGCCTATTTTAATGACAAGTTCATTTTTATAATACCCTGGAAAAGGGTATGTGATACTGACACAAAATTCTAAGTGAAAATTTCCCCCACAACGCTCTTCCCTTTTTTCTCCCCCTCCATACCCACTCCCCTTCAGTTACACAAAGAAACAAGTTAATAGCCAACTTTACCCCAACAAAATATTGAATTTTGCTGCAATTGCAAATGGAATTAATTAGCTGAATAGCAGCCCCTGATAATATCATAAAATATAAATATTTCTTTATTATAGTGTTGACGACAGTCCCCGAATAATTGACGTGGGTAAAATCCCCAAATTTGGAGACTGTCCTGTTTGCCAGCGAAGGATGAAAATGGAAGAATTGGAAGAGCATGCCATGGGTTGTCAGGTACGAGAATTTCATAAATCCACTTTTTGGTGTTATGATGTAGGTCTCTTATTTATATTCAAATTTATGAGTAATAGTTATTGTGTTAACTATAGTGTTGTAAAGTTTAGGGTTGAGGTACAACCATACGATGGGGAGGAATTTTTTGTATTAGGTTCACGCGACAAAAACCAGACCCGCTTTCCTAAATTGAGCTTATTTGTATTATTTACATAACTTTAGCCTTTACCTAAATCCATCCATAAATATTTGTTATGCTGTGGTCACGTGATTTGTCTTTTCCAAGACTAACATAGCGTGCGCGTCTCTTAACTACGTATCCGTTAAACTGCCTATTACGTGTGTAAGAAAAAATAATATGTTTTCTTATTGTTCAGGGATTGGAGATGAATGGGGGAAACGGACTCCATGTAAATATATATGATAGGTTTGTATTTCAATTCTTGTTATTGTGCGTTTTTTATACATCATCCAAAAAAATGCCCTGCATTTTTTGTGCCTTCCGCTATTTTTTTCATATTCTTATATTTTAAAAGGTCTAACTATAGTATAACTAAATATTAATGTAATTTATAGGGAAGCTTATTAATGTTTAGATTTTATAAAAAAAGATTACCTCAGGAAAGGAAGATGTGATTTTTGTAACCAGTTAATCCCAGAGATAATCATGGATGAACATGTAGATGATTGTCCAGCCAGGTAATTTTTTTTATAGTTTTTGATTCCTCTCACTACGCCTCCCTGACTGACAAACCTTATGTAGTAGGGGGTAATTGAAAGATTTGAATGTTGCATCTTTATATTCCTCTTTCTAAAATATCATTGATATTCTATGTTACATAATACCTCTGACGCTTTTTCAATGGATATGTAATTACTTTGACCATATACTAGATTTTTATTTTCTCTAATACAGTGAAACTTGCTGCGGGCTAAAACAACAATTTTCCCCTTCTACCCCCTTTACCCAATCCCCTCCTACTGGATAAACGAAATGACAAATAGACAAGTTAAAGCAAGCTAAATTGATTTTCCTCTGTCATAATATCTAGGTATATATTCTACATTCTTTTTCTATTTCTATTTTCATTGTCTTCTTTCCAAGTTGAAATTATCTTTCTGATTAATGTTTCCGTGTATGGGCGGTTACTATTCCTTATTTCTAAAATTGAACTCAAAAGTAGTATCTATTAACTAATCTTTTTTCTTCAGGGGAATCAGAACACGAGTCATACCTCCAGCGGAGAAAATAAGAATGAAAAAAATCAGAAATAATTGGAGATAGTAGATAGATATTTCATTTCAAAATAGGCATATTATTACATACATTATAATGTTTTTTAAAGAAAAAAATAGGTATTATGTATGTAATTGTATTGTATACATGCATTAATTTAATTAGTACCTACCTATGTACCTAATATTTTTTAGAGAAAGGGATAGGGGTGTATATTCTGCACAAGATTTATTTTTTTTTCCCCGGCTCCAACCACTTATTTTTTATTTCCCCCCCCCCCCCCCCCCTGAGCCGGGGATCCCATGTAGAATATACACCCCTGGAAAGGGATCAATTATCTGTAAATTTTACTTGTACTCAAAGTTTTATATGCAAGATTTTTATTCGTTCGCTTAATTGGTACTCAATCTTCTCAAACTTTTCAAACAATAATTTTAATTGGTAATATTCTCTTTTGAAAATTTGAGCACCCCCCTCCCCCGATAGAGCTATGAACTCTGGCCACAGCGCTTGGCTCACTAGCCTGCCTAGCCGCAGCGCTCGGTCCCCTTGCCTATAACCTAACCTATTACTCAAATTATCAAAATTGATAACGCCTTTTAATCTAATGAAGGTATCATTTTCTAATATATCTAAGAAGATGTACATCACTTTATCGTCCATAGTCTTATCCCTAATAGTTGAATAGAATTAAAAAATTTTAAAAATCCGTAAAGCATTTAATATTATTAAATTCAAAATTGCATTTATTTTTAACTAAAAACTTTTTTATTAATATGCATACGGAAGAATATCATAAGTTTATGATATAATACAGTATATAGTACAAAATATTGTAATTTTACGAAGATTTATGTATAATAAGTATTTGAATAATATTATGTAATTATGATATAATCTTACAAAACATTTGATTTCAATTATTTCCTGTTACACAAATAAAAATAATAATATAAATATAATTGCTTCAATATTAAAAAAATTGCTTCATTGTATAAAAAAACTTACATTAATAAATACATGTTAACAAAATAATTAAGCTAAAAAGTTCATTTTGGCTAACTTGATTACAATTTAATGAAAATAACACAAGAACTTTATTTTAAATTAACATAATGAACATAAATCTTAAAATACGATGAAGCAGTCTTAATTAAAGAGAGAATACAATCATATTTTGAATTGAAATAAAGGATGAAGAAGGATTTTACTGAAAGGTTTAGATTAGGATGTTGGACAATCTTTTTTTTTGGGTGGTGTACAATTTTGTGTTCTTTGATTTTTTCTTGTATTATACGACCAGTAAATAAACAGTTGCTATGTCACCACATCGTAGGAGCTTTGCCTCTTAAACAAACCTAAGAATAAGATAAAACTTCCAAGAAATTATGAAAGTATGTAAAACAAGAAATATATATAGTATTTTACATTATATTTTTAATAACATCAAACAGAGAAAGCTTTTACATCATACATGCCTTTAAGAAAAGTTTTTTCGGATATATTATTTTATCCAACATAAGTCTTAAGTATTTTGTTAGTAATGATCTTTTAATGGTTGCTAAAAATACGACTTAATAAAATAAATTTTGTTAAGTAATAATCTTTAAAAATGGTTGCTAAAAATACGACCTAACCAAATGAATTTTGTTAATTTAAACAAAGAAAACTTATTTGTTCATGCTAAAAATACATAAAAAGTATAAATAAAGCATTTTATAAAACTAGCAAGAAATACTTATACCCCATGTATACTGTATAGAATATATGTTATTGATTGATTGGTGCAAAGACGATTTTATTTGTACTAACTCACTCACTCACAGGAGTGCAGAGTAAAGTGTGCTGCCGCACACACACACACACACACGTAAATTCTCTCTCCACAGTTTTCTTCTCTTAAAATATCAAATACATTTTCTTGATATTAGGTGTTTTCATTGTTTTTTTGGTATATTTAAACAAATATAAAAAAATATGGCACTTAAATGCATTTATTTTAAATTTACAGCTTAAAATTATACCAAAATAAACATTTTGTACTTTTCGAAAACATGTTCATAATACATCAGTCTTGAAAATATTGGATTTTTTAAAAAGTGAAATTATATCCTTTAATTGCTTCAAACAAATTTAACTTAACAAAATTTGTTATTATTTTACCTAAAGAATGATAAAAATGCATTTTGAAAAGAAATTGTTGTATTTAGATAATGTTTATATATCGTATATATGGCGTTGCACGTTCTCATTTAATCTTATTTACTTTAAATATTAGTCAATTCAAATAGATTCATTACACAAATATGTCCTATTTTAAGAAAAGAAATTTTATGTGATTTTATTATGTAAATTATTCATTAATACGTTGTTGTATGTAAAGCAATCTTCCTTAATTTTCAAATATTTAAAGTTTTTTTTATCTTTTTAGAGTAAAGAAGCATTATAAAAATTTGTCTTTGAATATTTTAATAAGTATGTAAAAAATTTGTATTTGTACAATGTACCTATTAAATTGTGATTTCTTTATTTTCTAAGTAAAATCTAAATACCTAATAGAAATAGTTTTTTTTTCAGACTTGGTCGGGTCTTGAATGACCGATAGTTTGTGAGAATGCCTTTAGCTAGCAGAGCAAGGGTCTACGCCAATGTTAACTCTCACAGGTAAGATACCCACAGGGGTTAGGCTAACAGAAACTTGAAAGATTAATTAAAAATTATATTTAATAGCCTTTGTTTTTCTGTGTATAAATATGCATTTTATTTTGATATGGTTTCATAACGGAGGGCAACTTTTATCACAATTTCTCCCTCATTCTCTGTTTAATGTTACATTCATACACGAAATAATAAGATTATCAACCCATAAATCAGTTAATTTTTTCTGTTACGCACGCTGCTTTGACCTTAAATAATATTTTTCTATTCAACATTAAGTTATGGATTACTTCATTTGTTACCCTTACCATGAGGTGCACGCACGTAGGTTATGGTTTTTATTTTCTTTGTTTATACTACTGAATTTATAATCGTTTTCTGTTTATTTTGGTACATATCTTCCCTTCATTTAAATATATAAAATATAGCAGGAGTGTATATTCTGCACAAGATTTATTTTTTCCCCGGCTACAAAATTTTTAATTTCCCCCCCCCCCTAGTTTTTTCTTACCAAGTAGGGGGGAAAATGAAAAAATATTTAAAAGAATTCTATATTTTATTTATTTTATACCTCCTACCACACATTTTTTTAGTTTTTTTTTACCAAGGAGGGGGGGAAATGGAAAAAATGTTTTTAGTTTTCTTAATTTTTACATTTTTTTCCCTCCAACCACTTATTTTTTATTCCCCCCCCCCCCCCCTGAGCCGGGGATCCCATGTAGAATATACACCCCTGAAACATAGATAGATTCATTTATATACACATACACAGAAATGAGCTTAAATCTCAGAGTTAGTGACATGCTCAGCGATTCACTTTGGGACGGGTAAATCATTAGGGGAGTTAAAAAAGGGGAAGGTAGTGTTTTTAATATTTTGTTAAAGAGGGGTGTTGTGACCCCGCCCCCCTGCGCACGCCACTTGATATAATAGTGACTATTTTTATCAGTTATCATAGAGCAAGACTCTAACTATACGTCTTTATATGACTTTCTTAACTATATGAACCTTTATTTTCAGGCCACGGGAATATTGGGACTATGAATCACATGTCGTGGAGTGGGGAAATCAGGTAATTCTTATTTCTAGCCGTGATGGTATTCCAAGGTAGTTATCCCAAGCAATATATTACGGATGAATCCTAGATTCTCATTTTTGGAGAAAAAAGAATAAAAAATACATTTACTTCAATTGATCTTCCAAGTATCTGTTTAAGGGAAGATATTTATGATTTTTTTTAGCTGTTTAAGATGATTCTAAGTTTACTAATCAAATATTTAAATTACGAGATCTCCTAATGCAGTTTTAATATTATTTAATTTAATTTTAGGATGATTATCAGCTGGTCCGAAAACTTGGACGCGGCAAATATTCAGAAGTTTTTGAGTCAATCAACATAACTACTAACGAAAAATGTGTCGTCAAAACCTTGAAACCAGTTAAAAAGAAGAAAATCAAACGCGAAATAAAAATTCTTGAAAATCTTCGCGGCGGCACGAACGTGATCACGCTGCACGGCGTGGTCAAGGATCCTGTGTCCCGGACGCCGGCTCTTATCTTCGAGCACGTCAACAACACCGACTTCAAGCAGCTGTATCAGACGTTAACCGACTATGATATACGCGGCTACTTGTACGAATTGTTGCGGGCCTTGGATTATTGTCACAGCATGGGTATCATGCACAGAGATGTAAAGCCGCACAACGTGATGATTGATCACGAGAATCGGCGTTTGCGACTGATTGACTGGGGACTTGCAGAATTTTACCATCCAGGACAGGTACAACAATTATCTTCTACCAAACAGCTTTTATTTTATTAGATCATGTCAAAGTTTTACATTTAGCAATCTAAAACTTTACTAGGTAGCTTTTTAATTTATACTAATGAAAAAAACACCTAATAGTGATACGAATGGATATAATATGGACATATTATTTAGGAATACAACGTCCGCGTGGCATCTAGATATTTCAAAGGTCCGGAACTGTTGGTAGACTACCAGATGTATGACTACAGCTTGGATATGTGGTCATTGGGCTGTATGCTAGCCTCTATGATATTCAGGTAAGTAGATATTAATTCTCGGTTAAGAGATAGATCTAGGGATCTTAAGGAATCAGACATTTTAATAATACCCAACCCAATGATGAGTAACAAAATTATCCCTCCTATTTATAAAATTATAAGTTGAAAAAAATGGGACACTACAAGTTTGCAACCAAATAAAATACAATCACAGTACTCAAAGTTTTTAAGCTAACGAATAACATAGTGTGATTATAAAACCTTTTGCACCTAGATATTTTAACGTCCAATGTCCCCTCCATCCCTTGGTAGATAGTTTAATTCCAGCAGGCTGAATAGTCATTTTTAAACCATAAATATTGTGCGTGTAAGAATAATTGTGCACAATATGAAGCAGAATTGTTATACCTACAAAAGACTTAATATTATACAAAAACTTTAAAAAAAAGGTTATAGTTTTTCATTGACAGCATTGCCTATATTGAAAGAAAAAACAATTGAAATTAATTGTTATATTTGTGTGGAAAGGCAATAGGCTTAAAGGTAGGTTTATATGTATGCCTTAGTTGCATAATCTAATAATTCTTAATTTCTTTATGGAATAATACACGGCAGCGATGTTGAAAAGAGACTATCCAAGGAAAAACACACAGCTCAATTTGTAGGAATATATTTCGATTAAATCACATCTAATCCTTGTCAACCTTCACAAAATTAACCATATTTCATATATTTATAGTAAAATCAGATACATATTTTGAAAAAAAATTAGGTTATTTTAAAGTAATTTCATTATTTTGTATTTGTTTTTAGAAAAGAGCCTTTTTTCCATGGGCATGACAACTACGACCAGCTGGTGAGAATAGCCAAGGTGCTGGGCACAGAGGAGTTGTACGAGTATCTTGACAAATACCAGATAGAGCTGGACCCCAGGTTCTCAGACATTCTGGGAAGACACTCCAGGAAGAGGTGGGAGAGGTTTGTGCACAGTGAGAACCAGCATCTTGTGTCTCCTGAAACTCTCGACTTTCTTGACAAATTATTAAGGTAAAAAATATATAATACTTATATAGTTTGTTTAATAAAATAAGAATGCGTTTCTATAGATTTTAGACGTTTTTTAGGCTGTGAACTTGGCATCACAATTTTTTCATCTGTTCAGAATTACAGTTTCAAACCCTTGCCATAAAAAAAAACTTTTCTTGCAGGTATGATCATCAGGAACGTTTGACAGCCATGGAGGCCATGGAACACGCTTACTTCTACCCTGTAGTCCAGGATCATGGAAGGATCTCCAACATTTCAAACTCGCCGACCGGCGGCGGGTCCGGCATCCAGCAGCCAGTTCCTTCCTCACCCATTCTTTCCCCCAACAACACTTTGACCCCGGCTAACCCCGACGGAAGCCAGCCAAATCCTCAGTAACCTTCTCCCTAACTTTGTCTCCATCCCATCACGTTGTCCGCCGCCCCTCCGCCACAGTTGGTGCTGTTATTATTACAGTATCTCCGTAGTTATGTAGATGATTGACCGACCACCGCAACACGTCACATAATCCTACAGCAACAACACAAAACTCACACATAAGACTTATCTCCCAGCTGTAAATAGTGTCTCATACTGAATTAACATCACCATTTTCCTATCCCATGCTTTATGGTAAATTAATACAATAATTTACCAGGGCTTGAACATGGTCTTGTTGTGATGTGACTTCAGTTTGAAAGCCATTATGTTCATTTATTTTTTACTTGTGTACACTCACCTCAACATATTAGGTGTATTGTAACGTTACAGCTGTAGCGCGTCATGTATTTCTTTTTTTGGATATTAAAAATACAAGTCATTTCAATTGGGTATTCAGTGATATCATTAAGCTAAAGAATCATTTAAATAGCCGACAATTTACGGGACTTGTTACTTAAGTTATTCTTGTCAAGACTGAATTTAGATATATTAATAGTTCTTAAATATTTCATTCTTAAAAATAAAGTATCTGCTTTTCTTTATAGAGTTGTTTGCTATTTGACTGTTTTTTTGCTGCTTAATATTAGCTAAGAAGGTTATTTATCATTTCGTGTTAAAAACTATTAAATCTTGCAAGGTCTGATATTGTTTCATTATTAAGGTTTTTTAAACATTAGCTACCAAAAATTATCTTCATAAAATGCTAAATAATTTTCTAGGCTTATTTATCGCTATTATTTGTACATTAAAAATGCTCGTATGGTAATCATTTTACATAATGACACACGCGCTCCTACTGTTCTTTAGCTGAATTTTTAATCAATAATCATTCTTATTCAGCTAAACAAAACTTAAAAGTTAGTAAACATAATGTAAACCTATTATTATAAATATATAAAGTGTAGTCAGTATTCCACTTGTTAAAACGGACAAGAAATTAAACATTTTAGAGTAGTGACATCAGCTCAGAATGCTTCTTTATACTTGATTAAGTTAATAATACTTTACTAGGGTTAGGAATACATGATGTTATAATTATTATTAAATGTATTCACTAGGAAAACTAAATTCACGTGTATTTTTATTAAATATTATTTTTTAATTAACCTTTTTGCATATGTTTTAAGAACTAAAAAAATGCTTTTTGTTAATTATCCTAAAGGAATAAGTTAAAATTTGCTTAAAACAATAACTATAGTTAAATTACATTGCTACTAAAAATAAAACTGCATTGCCTAATCTTTGTGCTAAGTAACAATAAATAATAAAGATACATTGAAATTCACGATAGTAATTATTTATGAGAAAAAAAGCGATCATTTTAATAACATCTTATGATCATAAATGTTTCTTCTAAATTGTTCTGTTTTGCGTCGCATTTGTATCTTGAAAAACCTAACAACTTGCCTGCCATACAGCTAGGTAGCAAGGACTCTTTTACTTGTTAATGTTAACAGAATGACCTCTTATTATTGTACATGTGCATCTACATATGTGCGTGTACACATTTGACCTCTCGCATTTCACAGGGTCAACTTGTTAGAGGTGTGTGGTGCATGGATGTGTGTTGATATTTGTTTCATATGACAGTAGATAGATAAATACAAGGATACGAGAGAGAGAGAGAAAAAGTTGAGAGAGTGAACGTGAAAGAATGAATATGGAATGTTAAGAATGGTTTGACGATGTTAGTGGTGGTAAAGAAAGTTATTTTCATCTGGTTTATTCATTCATTTGGACTGCTTAGCATGATAGTTAAGATAAAATCACCATCATTTTGTCATTCTAAGATAAGTTTTACGTTTCAAATCTATCTAAGAATATAAACATAAAATCTTTATAAAAGTCAGCTAACCTTACATTGCACTTAATGATAAAAGAAATATTGAAATTGTTGTTCATCTTTGGAAATGTTTTTGTAAAATAATTAAAAATAAAATTGATATCCTAAGTGGACATAAAAACTTATTTATAACTAATCTAAAATAAATGATAATTTACCAGCCAGTCTGTAAATTTGGATATTAAATAAAACTTTTTTTTCCCTTTTTCTTACACTTTTGTAGCTTTTCTCTCGAAAACTCTTCAAAATTTTCAATTAGTTACATTTTCACCGTTACTATTTTACAATTCTTGAATAATAAGTGTTTTGAAAATTTATAGTATTATTTCTTTAAGGTGTGTGAAAAAGGCAAAAAACGACATATTATTTAGTTTATACTAATGCAATTTAATACATCTTAAATGGAATTAATTTCATATACTTCATTAGATTTATTATTGTGTTTCTACTACTTTTTTTTATTTGCCTTTATAGGAATCCTAGCATCTTTATATTATCATATATTATATCTTAGATCTTTTGTGATTTTATTAGTTTTTGCACTAAAAAAATGTTTAAAACTTGTTTTGATTCCCATAGAATTAAGAGAATTTATCTCTTCCCAGATGCTTGTGTTTCATTAATGTTTTTATTTCAGAAAGTAAACAACAAACAAAGAAAAATATATTTATATAATGACAGAAACAACAGGACAAGATCCTTCACCCAAGAATGACACCGCCTTACAGATTCCAACCATAGCGGGGAAACTGGATGAAACCTCCAGCAATAAAACAAATGGAAAGAAAAAAGTTCCACGGAAAATTTTACACTTTTCTGACGGAGTCCTAGAAGAATACAGCACAGATGAAGAAGAAGAGGTAATTTTTTAAGGGGAGGAACCAGGGTTCCGGAGCCGGGAGCAGCAACATTTTTGGTGGAGCCGGATCCGGAGCCGTATTTTTCGTTAAAAACGGCTCCGGCTCCAGATTAGCCAAAAGTGATTTTTTTAAAGTAATAATATAATTTGGCAACGGTCTATTTCCATATAATAAACTGAAAAACTATTGTTACTTAACAAATACACACACATCCTTCTACTTTTATAAAGCTTTAATCAAATAAAAGCAAAATATTTTATATTATTTATTTTATTTTATCAATTTCAATAATGAACAAAAGTTAATATATTAATTTTAAGGTAGGAGCCGGAGCCGGAGCTGCATCAAAATTAAACGGCTCCGACACCCTGGGAGGAACAGTTATTTATCGCATCGTATTATAAAAAGCTTTCCGCGGATATAAAAATGTACAACTCTAAGATTAAAACTAGTCTTTTTTTAGCCCTCTCTCTCTGTAGCCCTGATATGACTAAGACACGGGCTAAAAATACTGGTTTTAATCTTATGATTTTTATTTTATTATTAATAGAAAACTGGATATAATACGATACATGATATTTCAGTATAGCTTAGAACCGGTTCTAATCCAGCGGATATTATTCGGTTTCGAAGCCATATAGGAAAACACTGGATTAAAATTATATCGATTAATAGTTTATTAACGATTATTGTTTAAGTTCGTCTGTCTGAAGCAGGGTGCCGGAGCCGTATAATTTTGATGCGGCTCCGGCTCCGGCTCCGCGGAGCCGTATTTGGAAATACGGCTCCCGGCTCCGGCTCCAGCTCCGGCTCCGGCTCCTACCTTAAAATTAATATATCAATTTTTTTTCATTATTGAATTTGATAAAATAAAATAAATAATATAAAATATTTTGCTTTTATTTGATTAAAGCTATATAAAAGTAGAAGGATGTGTGTCTATTTGTTAAGTAACAATAGTTTTTCAGTTTATTATATGGAAATAGACCGTTGCCAAATTATAATATTACTTTAAAAAATCATTTTTAGCTAGTCCGGAGCCGGAGCCGTTTTTAACGAAAAATACGGCTCCGGATCCGGCTCCGGCTCCACCAAAAATGTTGCTGCTCCCGGCTCCCGGCTCCGGCTCCGGCTCCAGAACACTGGTCTGAAGAAAGCTATTTATGCTGTTTCAACTGCCCATGATGTTTCTAGATATAATAAACACTTGGTCTTACTGGATCGTGTTCCTCATCATAACTTTTTTTTAAACGTTTCCAAGAGCACTTATTAACTAGATTGCATTCAAAATATCCCCCTCCTTCTGTCTTGGCTGAATGAATGTTTTCCTTTGAAGGCTAGGTTAGTAGGTATGCTATGGGAAAAGTAAAAGATTTTTTACACATCGGTCTCTTTTGTTATTTTTAAAAAAATTAAGAGGGGGGGAAGTTTTGACACATTTGCGTAAGTATAGGCTTTACCTTTGGACTGAGAGGATAGGTTATAAAAGAAAAAATCATTCTTTTATGATGAATTTTCCCAAGTTTTAAGATTTTGTGGATAGGCCTCCGGTTAAGGAGCTGCAGGCCTCCAGGTTCAGGAGCTTGAGGCCTCCAGCTGGTCCCTGTACAGTTAAAAATATAAATTAATTTTTTTAAGAGATAGAGGTCAACTTATTAAACAAAATATGCATCTTTTTTTCAAATATTTAAATAACATTTAGAAATATGCATATTTTGTCATATAAAATAACCTCTAACTCTTAAAAAAAAAAAAACATTTTGATTTTGATTTTTACCTGTCGTGTCCACAGGCCACATTGAGGCCTGCAGCTCCTGAACCTGGAAGCCTATCTTAAAATCTTAAAACTTGAGAAAATTTATCACATAAGAATGATTTTATCCCTAATAACCTATCCTCTCAGTCCAAAGATAAAGCCTATACTCACTGTTTACGCAAATGTGTCAAAACTTCCCCCCCTCTTAATTTCTAATTGAAGGTTGAAGAAAGTAGTGGGAAAGAGGTAGTTGACCCCCGATCCCTGACCTGGGCTCCCTGGCTGTACTGGAGAGCTTGGTCTGCAGGTATATTTTGTGGGCTGTCTTTTCACTTTTATTTTAGTGGTAATTTAAAGTTTTTACAGGAGTGTATATTCTGGACAAGATTCATTTTTGCTAAAAAATAATTCATGTTTTCCCCCACTAGTTTATTCTATGTTTCAATACTGGAGTTATAATTTATTTTATGCTATCCGACCAAATTCTTAGTAAGTGGATATCTAAAATAACCAAACAATGGATTACTATGGCAGGTGTCTTACGTTTATAATCCGACCTTTTTTACATGTCGTGGTTTGTTATTTATTAATCACTTTAATGATTGCTTGTCTCATAAGATAGTTCTATAATGTTAATCTTTTTACAAATACTAATCAGCCTACAGAAAAAAAGGGGGGGCGAAAGTGACACTTTTTGAAACCAAAACTAAAAGTCAAAGGAACTCAACTAAAAAAAGAGTTACAGGTCTGACATTTTGCATGGCAGTTGCTTTATAGGGGTAAAATATGGAACTGTGAAGAAACGGCGGCGCAACCGCCGAAAATCGCCGAGAAAAGGCAACAAAAATTACGGCGGGAAACGGCGGTTTTCGGCGGTTGCGCCGCCGTTTCTTCACAGTTCCATATTGTACCCCTATAAAGCAACTGCCATGCAAAATCTCAGACCTGTAACCCTTTTTTTAGTTGAGTTCCTTTGTTGACTCTTAGTTTTGGTTTCAAAAAGTGTCACTTTCGCCCCCCCCCTTTCAATAATATCTTTTGTCTATTTTAATTTTAATTGCCAATAAAAATATTTAATTGGATTTTTTTTATAGTAACTACATATCAAATCTAAATAACTATCATATTTTTATATATAAGAATCAAAAAGACATTATTTTTTCACAACAATATAATCATAAAAACAAGAATGAGAACATCCATAAAAGCAAAACTCTGAAAGCAAATGGTAGGACAAAAGAATATTAACATTAATAGAATGTTAAAACCTAAGCAGATTATAAAAAGTAGCAAAATTGCGTAAACAAAGGATTCTGTACATTACAATGTAGGACCTTCTAGTAACGATTATAGAGTTGCTGCGCTTTCAAAATAGTACTTAACTTTTACAGGAATCATCATGCCAAGTTTAAAATCGTTGGGACAATTCTAATATGCTAAAATTAACGATAAGAGCTATCCTTTCGGACGGAAATACCCTAATCAGCGTTGCGGAGCCGTTTGATTTTGGTGCGGCTCAGGCTCCGCGGAGCCGCCTTTGAAAATGACGGATCCGGATTTGGCTCCGGCTCCGATCTAAAGTCGAGAAAAACTCAACATATTTTTTTTGGCAAGTCTATTTTTGACTTTTGAAGGTTTTAAAAGTTCAATTTTTGATAAAAGGGGCATTTGCACACGAAAAAAGAGAGTTACATTTTTTAACGAAAATAACGGCTCCAGCAAAATATTGCGGCTCCTGGCTCAGGCTCCACAAAGCTGACCCTAATTATCGAATAGCTACGCTTTAGAGTAACAATATCCCTGTTTATTTAGGTGGAAACGTCGTGTCTGTTCTAGATACAGTTGGAGAAAAATTAGCTTGGTGGATGGGAATAACGAGTCCTAAATATTATTATGAAATACAGGTTTGGTCCTTTTTTTAGGATTTTCTTGTAGCGTGGCTACTCAATAATTGTACTTTTTCGATATTTCTATCCGTAACGTGGGAAATGGGATTTTTTGGATACTATTAAAGATAGATTGCTGAATTTTTGGAGATGAATTGTTGTATCAAACTATTAAGCATTATTCTTTTATAGTATAAGAAGTTCTTATGTGCAAACAACGAAAGATATTTACCAATGTGTAGTTTTTAATTAGTTTAAAATTTAGACACCCAACCCAATTTCACGGTTATAAAAATTAATATGCTATGTACTATGTTACCCGCCTATTTATATGGATTTACTTCTTTGATTTTATATTTCATTGTGTCCAAAATAATCCTTTAATAGGAGGCAATTAGAATGAAAGAGGAAGAGGAAAAACGCAGAAAAGAGGAGGATGCAGAAATGTCTGGCTGGCAGGAACAGCCAGGTTCCAGTCCTGTCCAGCCCAGATCAGACCAGCCATCTCCAGAGGAAACGGCTAGTACACAGCCATTAGCTGACAAATTAGCACATACTAAATATGAGTCTATTAATGATTCAGTTTAAAATTAATTTACGTATGCTCTCATTAATTTTTGTATTAAAATATGCACAATTTATTCTTATAAATGGTGTAATCACTTATTTTTTATTTTGGGCCCCCCAAAAAACTAATTTTTAATCTGTTTTTAAGAACTTACCTTTATTGTTCTGTGCATTTATAAATTTACACAACAAAATTTACATGACACATCGAATACCTAGTAAGAGGAAGGGGAAGTTTTGACACATTTGCGGAAACAGTGAGTATAGGCTTTATCTTTGGACTGAGAGGATAGGTTATTAGGGATAAAATCATTCTTATATGATAAATTTTGCCAAGTTTTAAGCTTTTTTGGTTAGGCCTCCAGGTTCAGGAGCTGCAGTATTCCAGGTTCAGGGGCTGCAGGCCTCCAGGTGGTCTCCAGACAGGCAAAAATGAAAAAAAAAATTTAAAGAGTTAGAGGTCAACCTATAAAACAAAATATGCATTTTTTTTAATGATATTTACATATTTAAAGATAAAAGATGCATATTTTCTTTTATAAGTTGACCTCATACATTTCAACAAAAATTTAATTTTTATTTTTACCTGTCCAGATACCACCTGGAGGCCTGCAGCTCCTGAACTTGGAGGCTAATGCAAAAAATCTTAAAGCTTGGGAAAATTTATCATATAAGAATGATTTTATCCCCAATAACCTATCCTCTCAGACCAAAGATAAAGCCTATACTCATTGTTTCCGCAAATGTGTCAAAACTTCCCCCCCTCTTAAACACATGTCGCATATGAACATAAGAAAAAAACTTCTTGAAAAACTAATTTTTGACGCTTATTTTCGGTTAGGTTAGCCCCGTAGGAAAGCTAGATACGTTTTTTTCTTCAAAAAAAAATTTAACAAGGAAGGGGGATTTCGTTGATCCACCTTTGGGTATGTGTGGAAATTACCTAAATTATTTGTATGATAAAACCATATAATTGACAAAACCCATATTTTTTATTGTTTCCTTATTTTAATAGTATCTAGTGTTAAATATAAATCCACCGTGCCTTTATTCGTGATTCCTTAAGACGTTCTGACTCAGTTTGATATCATCTACACAAAAATTAGGACTATCATGGTTTCAAACTGATAGAACGTTTCTAGTCAATCTTGCATATTATTATTAAAATTGTGATACTGTATAAAGTAATAAAAATCAGGACCAGATAACTAGAGTTTATTTTAAACACGTCAGTATTATATTACTAAAAACATATATGTATATTTATATATAAATGGTTAACTCACAAACAAAAGACAGGGGTGTATATTCTGCATAAGATTTATTTTTTTTCCCCGGCTACAAATTTTTTTATTTCCCCCCCCCCCCCCCCCCCTAGTTTTTTCTCTCCAAGTAGGGGGGAAAATGAAAAAATATTTAAAGAACTCTATATTTTATTTATTTTATCCCTCATACCACACATTTTTTTAGTTTTTTTTCTCCAAGGAGGGGGGGAAATGGAAAAAATGTTTTCAGTTTTCTTAATTTTTACATTTTTTTTCCCTCCAACCACTTATTTTTTATTTCCCCCCCCCCCTTAGCCGGGGATCCCATGCAGAATATACACCCCTGACAAAAGATGAATTTGCCATTTTTTGATTTTGTCACAATGTTCTATAAAGATTTATTTTTTATCTTTTCAATAATGATTAGGTTGTAAAATGTTTAATTCGGCATTTCTTAAAGTACATAAACCAAATACTTTTTCTTTTAGTGTGATATTTGAGCTTTAAACATATTGTATATTATATTCAAAATTTAATCAGCTTTTATTATAATTTGTTATTTATTACCATATTTGATCAAATTTAACATACAATTTTCAGAGAAGCAATATGGGTGATGTAGCAGCGGCAGTTCTCGCGGCTGAGGCCGAAAAGGAAAGAAATTTGCCCTCCATCGTGGTCGAAAAACCCTTAGGTATTCTTTTAAAAACCAAGAATCTTAGTTTTATTAACAATACTTTAATTATTTTTTTTTATGAGAAAAGCAAAAGAATAACTGCTAAATTCAATAGTTTTATGCTATTTCATACTTAAATAAATTGAGTAGTTGCAATTAAAGTAAGTTTGGTTGATATAATAACAACATTTATATTTAGATTTGGAGTTGGATCTGGGTAACATGCTAGCTATTGATAACAACCAGATAGAAACATCTAAACTAGAAGATATGTAAGTTCACTTTTTATATTATAATAAAAAATATAATTTAGGCTTATTCTTATTTTAGTGGTGCATGTTTTTGTTCGAGATTTTAGAGTTTTACATATAATAGTTTTTCTGTATAAGAAGTATTCCTATCGCATAGAATTTTATTGAATCATTAATCAATATTTTACCAGAGAAACTAGAGATGCGTACCTGACGGAGCTGGCCCGCGACAACACACAGATCCTGATCAACGCCATCTGGCAGCTCCCCACCCACAGGGTGGAGGAGGTTGTGGTTGCAACCTTTCCACCACCAACTTACAAGCTTCCCAGAGAGAAACCTCTACCTGAACCCAAAGCAGAGACTAAATGGGAGAAATATGCTAAAGAAAAAGGTATAAATCAAGAATATGAAAATAGTTCAAGTAAAGGGCTCTGTAATCTGTAGTATTTTATTCTCTCAAATAGTTTAAAAGTGTACGTTTATTGTTGAATTGTTAAAAAAGACAATCATTTTAAGTAAAAATATGTTATAGTAGTTTTAGAGTAAAAAGATTTTTTTTTAAAGGTCGTTCATTTAATTTTCTTGCACTTGATAAGAGGCAGATAAAAATTATTTAGATTACATAACATACTTTTTAGTAAAAAAACACAACAAATTAAAGCCTTATAAATTACTAAAATTTACGCAGTCACAATAATTTTTTTTTATCTTGCAATATAAGAAGAACTTTAAATTAACAATTAACATGGTAAAATCATATGAAGATACTTAGTTATAATTTTTAACGTACTTTTTACAAAAATACTGGTATGACGCACAAGTTTTATTCAATGATCGATATATTTTTGTATTGTTTTGTGTATTAATGGCACTAAAAATAATCTTGGCATTTCATGTAACTTCACTTTGGGGTTGAAATCAGAAAATACTGGTTATAACAAGTTACAGCTATTACACTATCCTTTTATATAAGTAAGAGTATGTATGTGAGTCTATATGTACCGAAGGGTCTCCGGTATGCACCGATATGGTTCTCCTTTACAGTAAAGTTTCTCATATAACCTGGGAATGTCTAAAACTATTTGGGGGAGGGTACCTCCACTTTTTCATGAGTAATCGACCCTGGAAGGAAATACCGTTGTGGACAAAATTATGTTTATTTCAGGTATTGTTAAAAAGAAGAAGAAGGACCGAGTTGTTTGGGACGAAGTTGTCAAACAATGGGTTCCTCAGTACGGTTTTAAGAAGAAAGTTGTTGAGGATCAGAAGAATTGGTGCATACCTATTAAGGTTAATTAGTTCTTTATAGAAACCATGACTAATCAACAACGTAGGGCCTGGACGTTTTGGCACATAATATATAAGAGTTTCTAATTGGCATCTGAAGGAAGTACATATCTGTGCATGATACAATTTGTAATTCAAAATTAAATATAAATTTAAATTCATAAGTTATTTAATTCAAAATGTGTATATTTCTATATTAAAGCAACTTCATGTACTTAAAATCAGTTTTTATTTAAATACATATTATTTCTTGAAACTAAACCTAAATCAGTTTTCACTAACAAGTTGTATCATTAAATAAATACCTTTAATTCAACAGTATTTTGCTCTTAAGATTAAATATTATATAGTTAAGTATATTACACAGTAACTAATATCTGTTTAGGAAACTGCAAATCCTATCCTGAACCCCCATGAGGCATTGGAGAAGGAGAAAAGTGAGCGCAAAGCCAAGAATGAGTTGCAGAGGTTGAGAAATCTTGCCAGAGCAAAGAACATTAATGTTCCGACAGTTGGTGTGGTCACACCTTCTGATGCAACAGCTATTAAAACCTCATATAACCCTGCTGACGACTTGCAACAGAACGCTGAAATTGCACGCATCTCCACGGCCAGCCTTGGAAAATTTCAGCCGCGGCTTGGCAAAAAGTTGGAGAGTACTGCGAAACCTAAGGCGAAAAAGCGCAAGTTTGAATCAAACACATGGGACAGTAAGGAAGAAAAAGAACGCAATATGGGCATTTTACAAAGTCTCACCAACAAAAAGTCTCAAATCGATCTTAACATGGCTACCTCGGTTGCCAAGAAAATTCGGAAAGATGAACGAGATGGCGACGGAGAAACGGATAAGCAACAGCCAAGAAAAGGCAAGAAAGGAAAGGGTAAAAGAAGTAAACCAGAGTACCGTAAAGGTGGCAGCAAAGCAATTGGCAAGAAGAAGGTCGGTGGAAAATCATCCTTTGGTGGCAAATCTAAAGGGAAAAAACGATAAAAAGAATGTTTGAGAAATTTGTTATTTTTTTTCAGAGAAAAATGCGATGTCATAGAGTCCAGTGCGTGTATGGCACTGTTACGGGTAAATCTCAGTCAATAGCTGAGCAAATTTATAACGAGCTAGTCAGCAAAAAAGTTGAGGTTGGTACTTGATATATTTCTTGAACATGTTTTTATTTGTTAATTTACTCATTTTTAAAAGCGAAGCTTTTCTATAATTAGGGTCCGTCCGTCCGCAACGGATAGCTTTTTTCGTTAATTTAGGCATGTTAGAATTGTCCTATCGATTTCAAATTTTGCATGGTGGTTCCTTTAGCAGTTAGGTACGATTTAGAAAGCGTAGCAACTCTATAATCATTACCAAAATGTCCGTACGTCCATTTTAAACATGTTGATTTTTTTACTTTTTTAACATCAAATTTTTATGTGATCTAATCATCGGATTGATCTGATTTTTGTTATATTGATTCCTGGGACAACAAAGTATAATGTAATAAACAAAGCAACTCTATAATTAAGTCCTAAAAATGTAAGTATGTCCATAAACATTATCCTGTATCAAGCAGTTTTTTAACAAATTAACTTACAATTTTGCTTTGACTCTTATACATATATATTAGGATTATTCAGTTCTGAAACTATACAAGTGTTAATGTCCGTTTGTCCTACCGTTTCAGTGCTTCGCTTTTATGGATGTTGTCATCCTTGTTTATTTACATTTAATTAAAAGTAGCATATTTTATAGCTGTTTTTTTCTCTAAAGTATGATTTAAACTGGAATATAAACTAAACTTTGATATTCCACTGAAGGTTGATTTGTATTCATTTGAAGAATTTGGCAAAAGTTGGAGCTTAGACGACTTGGACACTTTGATTATTGTCAGTTCTACAACCGGGGACGGCGAACAACCCGAGGTATTTTTTTTTGCTGGTGATCTATGATTACTAATTTTCTAAATGATTCTCATGTATTAATAAGATACAGCAAGGTGATCTGAAGGATTATTTTTGGTATGAGCTTCGCACTTTCAGCGGATTATTTCGACCTTAAAGTTATCCCCGCAATCCTAAACAGAGCTTACTTATAATACCTAACTTTGATTGGAGTTTTACAGGTGTCCCATTTTATTCCACCCTAATGATATACCCAAAAAAAGTGAGATGTTAAGGAAATTCTATTCAGAGATTCATTAGGTAGATGATGAGTGTATGTAGTATTGAATGTATCTTTTATATTTCAGGCGCTAACTAAATTTTGGAGAAAATTGAGGCCAAAAACTTTATCGAAAGATTTTCTGTCTCACATTAACTTCACTATTCTTGGGCTTGGAGATACAAATTATAATCAATTCTGTAATGCACCCAAGAAACTCAGAAATAGATTAAAGGAACTAGGTAATATTTTTATATTTAGATTCATGAATTGATGAATGGGATATACGTGGATTATATTGACAGGGGTTAATTTGTCGTTTCTTTAGCTTGCTAATATGGACCTTATTTATTGGTCAGTTTGTTAAGAAGGAGGGGAGGAGATGGGGAAAGGAGGTGTTTGCTGCATCTTGATAATAATATTGTCTAATAAATGATTTAAATCTCTCTACAGGTTGTTCAGAATTTTATCCCCCTGGATGGGCAGACGACGGAACTGGATTAGGAATATTCATATAAAACAATTTTAATATTTCGGACAATTTTGTAACAGGAATGTTAAAATCCGTTAAAACCAACTACAAAATTACCCTTATTCATTAATAAATGTTTTTTTTAAATACTTAAATAGTTATTTCTCGCATCGTATTATAAGCAGCTTTAGGTAGATATAAAATGTACAATGTACAAGGTTAAAACCAGTTTTTTAGCCCCGAAATGCCGAAGGTACGGGCCAAAAACTGGTTTTAATCTTACGATTGTACATTTTATCAGGGAGTAAGGGAGGGGACAATGGATCGAATATTCAATTTTTAGGAGTCTCAGACTTTGGGGACTGGCTTAAAGGGAATGTGCAAGAATTTAGCAGTTTCTGACTGAGTTTGGGGACTTGCGCATAGAATGCCGCTACTCGTTATGTATGTTTTGAATATTGCAGACGGGGAGAAGGGATAAGGGAAGTGGGGGGAAGGGAAATAAATACTCGTTGTGTTAGTTTGGAATGTAGCAGACGGGGAGAAGGGAGAAGGGAGGTGGGGGAAAGGGGCAAGGGAAATAAACAGAATAAAAAGGGGCAGTCATATTCTTGCTAGCAGCTGGCCGGGTCCAATAATCTTTTAATATAAAAATCACGACAAAAAACCTCAATATATTTCATCAAAAACAAGTTGTGATTTCACTTTACATGACGCTATGGAAATCTATTATTCAATTAACAATCCCTTTATAATTTCCTACAAATTTATTGGATTTAACTGGATTTCATGCCCTTTCTTTGATAACTCTTATATTGAATTAATTGCCCATTGTCCCCTCCCTTACTCCCTGACATTTTATATTTATAGAAACCTGGATATAATACGATGCAGACATAATTTTTTTTTCTCGTATTGATGAGAACCGGTTCTAATCCAACGAATATTAATAATCGGTTTCAAAGTAATGTAGAATATCTTTAGATATTCAACAAAATGTTTGAATGGAAATTCTCCGAATTGATAGTAAATATTACTGAAAGTTAGTTAGGCTAGTTAAAAAAATCTGAATAGAATTAACTATATATACAGTCTGATATAACAAGGATGGTATAAGTTATTCAGTGTATATGAACTGTGATAAGGAAATATAACTTGTTTGGTATAAAGTTTATATTCTTATCTCCTTCTCTTTCTGTTAAATACTGATACCAGCCTGTCTAGTTTGAATGGAAATTCTACGGATTGATAGTAAATATTACTGAAAGTTAGTTAGGAGAGTTAAAACTTAAAGCCGAGAATTTTTACCATTATGAACGAAATATTAAAATGAATGTTTGACAGAAATTGTTGTTGAGCCTTGGATGAACGGACTTTATCCTTCCCTTAATGCACATCTTCAGGAAATTATCAATTTAAGGAAATATAGGGACATTTGTCACCAGCTAAGTATTATCTAGTAAGAATGAAGAAAAGGAAAACAAGAAAAAGTTATTTATCGCATCGTATTATAAACAGCTTTCCTCGGATATAATAATGTACAATTATAAGATTAAAATTGGTTTTGTTAGCCCCGAGTCTGAAGGCACGGTCTAACAAAACTGGTTTTAATATTGTGATTGTACATTTTTAAATTCTACGAAAACTGGATATAATACGATAAGATACATTTTTTTCAGTATGGTTTTAAAAAGTTTGACTGGTTAACCCTTAGTTTGCATAACTTTCGGAGAGGACACTTTTGTTGAAAAATATTCTACATCCTACTTTTCTGCTAGTTATGCTTATTTAAAAAAAAAACTATATAGTAATAGTAGTCTTATGGTGTATTATTATTTTTTTTGTTTTGTTTAATTATTTGTTTGATGAAAATAATTCCCATATAAACTTAAAAAGACCTTAATTTGATAATGTAAAATAACTTAGGGAGTAACTGTAACTATTGTAGAAGATCTTGATAACAGTAATCAGACAATTGAATCTCAAATATCAGGTCCGCCTTGTGTCACAATGGATTCTACCAGCACAATAACTCCCCAGCTGGATAATATTAGCCTCCAGGAAGATACAATTGTTAGTCTAAATTTCTCTAGCAAACTTGCCAAGTTAGATCTTGATCTTCCTAGTCTTCCTGCCAGATATATTGAGATTGATTATAGTGATGATAATCATACACAACAACAAACTGCATTTCAAAACAACTCTAAACTTCCATTTGCTGTCGGTGACTTGACAAATGCTCGTGTTATTAGCAACGTGAAATTAACAAGTACAGATGCTGTGAAAGCTTATATGGAAATGATCCTGGAGATTGATGATACCTGGGACTACATGCCTGGTGGCTCATTTGGTGTCTGTTGCCATAATGACGATCAAGATGTTTCTTTCCTTATTAGGTACTAGCGGCTTCGCCCCTAGCTTCTAGGGGCTTTGCCCCAAGAGGTTTGATCAAACCAATTTTTCGTATTTTAGATTTAAAAGAAAAGTTGGTACCTATTATCCTCTTAGAAAATTTTTTATTCAATTTTGAAAATTTTAGTAAACCCCCCCAACCCCGACAGCGAACTATGAACTCTGGCCGCAGCGCTCGGCTCTCTAGCCTGCCTAGCCGCAGCGCTCGGCCCCCTTGCCTGCCTAGCCTAAAACCTAACATAAAATAGTTGTTCGACGTTGTTCGGGGGGGGGGGGGGGAGTTGGGTACTCAAATTTCCAAAATTGAAAAAAAAAGAGGATAACGCCGAAAAATTTGTCCTTACATATATAATGCTCATTTTCTTTCTTATTTTTAGTCGACTGAAACTAGAAAATGTGATCGACAAATCCTGCACCGTCCGAATCCTAGCAGATACCAAGAAGGCAAAGGCTAAAATACCCGACTACTTGCCCTGCCAAGGAGCTTCTGTTCGTAACATACTTAAGACTTGTCTTGATATTCGAGGTGTTCCAAAGAAGTTATTTCTTCGCTCCTTGGTGGATTATACTACGGACCCGAAAGAAAAGCGTCGTTTAGAGGAGCTTTGCAGCAAGCAGGTTAGAGCTTAATTTTTTATTTAAATGACAATTGGTAATGGATTATTTTATAAAATTTGATGGTAACTTTTAGAATCAGCATTCGTATTAAATTTGTTTTCTTTAAAGAAAAAAAGAAACTCTAACAACAGCATTAAAGAAAAAAAACTGATAAAAAATATTTGTAAAGACATTGCTTACATACCACTTTCCTAAACTTGAATGAATTCTAGGGAGCAATAGAATACATGAGCTTAGTACGTGAACAGAATCTCTCATTTCTCGACGTTCTCTCAGCCTTCCCCTCTTGTTTGCCTCCAGTTTCTCTTTTGGCTGAACACTTGACCCGCCTGCTGCCACGACCCTACTCAATGTCTACCTCCCCCCTATCTACGGCAAACCAGTTTGGCTTTGTGTACACAGTTGTGGAAAGACCTAAGCCAGGGCTGTGCACTACTTGGCTTTCAAACCTGCAGCCAGCTGTAGCTGATGGTTCAGGAAATGATTTTGGCCGGGTTCTTGTGTATCTACGGGCACCAACAGATTTCCGCGTACCGGATGCGCCAGATGCTAGGTATATCATGGTTTGTGCTGGCAGTGGAATTGGTCCGTTTCTAGCATTCTTGGAGCATAGAAAACAGTTGGATATAAAGACTGGATATACCTGGCTTGTCTTTGGATGCAGGCACAAGGGTAGAGATGATCTCCATATTGATAAACTGAATTCTTTTCTTAAGGAATAGTTATGGACTAAGTAAAAAATATCAAGTTTCAAAACATTACCTTTTTAATTATTATTTTCCCTAAAGTGTGGGCTAAATCACGTTATCAAGCCACTTAAAATTAACCAATTAAACGTAGAGAATTTTTATTGTTTATAAGTTTTAGCACTAGCTTAATCAAAAGTTTAAGTAGAATTTTAACATTTGCTATAGTAAAGCTCATAACTATTGACCGCTAGGATGGATACCTGAACGAACTATCCATAGCATATTCAAGAGAAGAAACTGTCAATACACGTGCTAAATACGTCCAAGATGTTCTTCTAGAAAGTTCAGATAGAGTTGTAAAACTACTAACAGAGGAGAACGCTAGTGTGTTTGTGTGTGGTGATGCCAAGAATATGGGTAAAGGAGTTTATGATGCATTTGTTACAATCATGTCGAAGGATGAAAATAATGGCTCGGAAATTATGAAGAACTTGGTTATGGATAAAAGATATAAACAAGACTTGTGGAACTAATAATTATAGTTTTACATGTAGTGTCATACTATTTTTTCACGTTTTCTATGACTTGATATAAAAATTTAGTCCCAATTAGCTTAATATTGTATTACATACTAGCGGCTTCGCCCCTAGCCCCTAGGGGCTTTGCCCTAAGAGGTTTTATCAAACTAATTTTTCGTGTTTTAGATTTTAAAGAAATTTTTTTTTAGATTTTTTTTTTGGGGGGGGTTATTTTTAACTTTTTGGGGGGTTAGGGGTGTCCCATCCCCCAAGAAAATAGTTATAAACCTTTCCGGGACCTATGAGAAGCTACTCTGTAAAGGAGAACCCGATCGGTTCAGCAGTTAGCGAGATCCTTCGCTACAAACAAACAAACAGACAGACATAGTTCTACTTTGTATTATAGATAAATTTTTTATATATTTTGTTATATTTCTATGATTCAATTGTTATTTTCAGACCTAAAATGGGTAAATAGTTAAAAAGGAGTGATTGTTGAACAAAATGTCTCCCTACCCCTTAGAAACAATAACCCCTGGTAAGTAGGATAAATATTATCAAAATCGAGTGTTGATATAGTGTAACTCTTTAAAGAAGTAAAATTGATAAAATATGTTTTTTTAGTACCTAATTGATATTATAATTTGATTTAAAGGAGGGGGGGCATAATGACATTTAAACTCAAAAGTTAAACCGTAAGCAAAATTGTGCTAAATATTAAGCTAGACACTTGAAACTTAGTACATAAGCCTAGTCCTATAGACGCTGCATCTAAATAATAAAAATTCAAAATTTTTTATATTAAGGTTATTTAAGAAAACTCTGCGGAATTGGGATTTTTAAACCTTTTTTGACCTGTTTTGGTGTAATTTGATGTAAAAACGCACTTTTAATTGTTCTTTCTTAAGTTTTTTCCTTAAATACTGCATGTCTATTCATACGAACATTATTTAAGATGATTCAGCAAGATTGGGACCAAAACTCAAAAAAAAGTGTCTAGTGCAATTTTTAGACCATTTTGCTCACGGTTTAAGTTTAAATGTCACTACGCCCCCCCCCCCCCCCCCCTCCTATATTTTTATTAATCTTAATAGCTTTCGAAACTAGGAATCATTATAATTATCTGTCTGTTAGTAATTCTACTTTATACACCATTAAGTACTTTTTGTAATTAAGCCTTATAGAAATAAAAAGGCCGTTCAAAAGCATAATTTATATTTTAAATGTTTTTAATAAATATTTTGTATAATTGTTACAATAGTTAAAAGAGGTACAAACTGTGATAGTTTGGTTTAAAATTCTACTTGCTATTTGTGTGATTTCTAGTTATTTGTTCATATGTATTGTTCTTGTTATGGTGGCACTATTTGTATACTTATATGATTTTTTCTTATCGATGTTTGAAATTGTAGTAGATGTAAGTATTTTCTTTATCATATATGTCCAGAAACTGGATTTGGGAAAGAATGCGAAGTAGTTTTCTTAAACCATTTAAAAGATCTTATCTGTCTTTTTTCCTAGTTCAGACTTTCTCTTTTTTAAATCTCCCCCCAGACCCATCAAATCCTATTTCTGGACACACCACCTTACACAGCACCTCTATTATTATATTTCTGTAATTACATGAAGATTGGCTCGAAAAATGTCAAGTGAAAAAGATGTTACTATTGAATCCGAAAATAAAGATTCAAGCAATTCGGAGAAAAGTGTAAACAATGACAAAGATAACAAGGATTTAACTGAGGGTAAAGATATACTAAATTCAAATTCAATCATGGATAAGGATAAATCCGAGAAGCTCGAAGATAATGAAGAAATTAAAACTTCTGATAATAATAAAGATACGAATGAAGAAGTAGCTATACATGAAACAGTTGCTGATATTGTATCTAATCAGAGTACATTAGATAAATCACAAATGACAACTGATGCTGTTAACTCTGAAATTGAAACAAATCCTCTGCCGATAATGTTAAATAATGAGAAAAATGGTAATAATGTTTCAACCACCATTGCACCCATTGTTGTAAATATTAAAAATCAAGAAAGCGTCACTGAGAACGCCAAAGATAGTGTTAATGATGTCAATGCTTTGAATGAAACATCCAACATTATTGTAAACAATTCCGAAAACAAGGAAGATTCTGCTTTCAAAGACATATCTAACACCATTGTAAACAATGCCGAAAATATGGAAGTTTCTGCTTCTAAAGACACATCCAACACCACTGTAAACAATGCCGTAAACATGGAAGTTTCTAAAACTGAAAAATCATCCAATTTGATTATACCAGAAGAATCATCTGAAAAAGTAGCTGTAACTAATAAAGCTAAAGAATCAAAATCAAATACAAAACCTGCAAAGGCTGATGAACATACCACAAAAGTTGACGGAGTAAAAGGTGGAAACATTGTTGAAACTCTAATATATGCCATCTCTAGAACTGATGAAAGTATCAACCACGAAAAGGCAAATGTTTTATTATTATTATTTCTAATCCTATCACAGAAAGTAGTAGGTATAGATTTTTTGTTGTTGTAAGTTTAAGATCTCCATAACTTATGTCATATTGTTACTTTATTTTAGTTAAGCTTTGATGGTTTTAGGCCATACTATTTTCAGATTTGAGTCTGTGGATGGTTTTAAGCTATTTATATAGCCCCCATCGAATACAGAGCCCTAGGAGCTAGGAGCGTAGCCGCTAGTATATTCAAAAGCGACAAGTAAAATTTTTTCCCCTTCTAAAATAAAAAAAGGTATTGGTTCGTTTTGAAATATTGTTCTATGTGCCATGGGTTGAATTTATAGCAATTTTTTTTCTTTGTGAAGAATTGACTGAAGCAGCCCAAATAACATATTGCGCTTTTACATAGACATATAGGAGGAGTGAGTCAAGGCCAATTGCCAAGAACTCTAGAAAATCCCTAGCAATGGGCTCAACAAAAACAGAAGGAGCGTGCCATAGGTTTATTCTAAAATATAAGATATATTGACAGTAATATTGAAAAAGTTTTTTGATACTTAGTAGTTTACTTTCGATAGTATATACATACATACATAATATTGTTTAAAATAATGATTAAGGCAAATTAATAGAAATAATTTGGACCAGATTCTTAAGAATGAATAAAACTGATGTCCGCTGTTTTTAGTAGGATTGTGGGTAGAATTTCCATCTTTAATATCTAGATTTTAATATTATTTTTAAAAGCGAAGCTTTTCTATAATTAGGTTCGGTACGTCCGTACGTCCGTAACGTATAGCTTTTTCCGTTAATTTAGGCATGTTAGAATTGTCCTATCGATTTCAAATTTTGCATGGTGATTCCATTAGTAGTTAGGTACGATTTAGAAAGCGTAGCAACTCTATAATCATTACCAAAATGTCCGTACGTCCATTTTAAACATGTTGATTTTTTTACTTTTTTAACAACAAATTTTTATGTGATCAAATCATCGGATTGATCTGATTTTTTGTATATTGATTCCTGGGACAACAAAGTATAATGTAATAAGCGAAGCAACTCTATAATCAAGCCCTAAAAATGTAAGTATGTCCATAAAAATTATCCTGTATCAAGCAGTTTTACAACAAATTTACTTACAATCAGGGTGTCGGAGCCGTATGATTTTGATGCGGCTCCGGCTCTGGCTCCGCGGAGCCGTATTTGGAAATACGGCTCCGGCTCCAGCTCCGGCTCCGGCTCCTACCTTAAAATTAATATATCAATTTTTTTCATTATTGAATTTGATAAAATAAAATAAATAATATAAAATATTTTGCTTTTATTTGATTAAAGCTATATAAAAGTAGAAGGATGTGTGTCTATTTGTTAAGTAACAATAGTTTTTCAGTTTATTATATGGAAATAGACCGTTGCCAAATTATAATATTACTTTAAAAAATCATTTTTAGCTAGTCCGGAGCCGGAGCCGTTTTTAACGAAAAATACGGCTCCGGATCCGGCTCCACCAAAAATGTTGCTGCTCCCGGCTCCCGGCTCCGGAACCCTGCTTACAATTTTGCTTGGACTCTTATAAATTTATATTATAATAATTAAGTTCTAACACTATTCAAGTGTTAATGTCCGTTTGTCCTACCGTTTCAGTGCTTCGCTTTTATGGATGTTGTCATCCTTGTTATTTAATAAAAGTCCCCCAAAACAGCTCAAAGTAACCCCTTTTTTTTGTTATTTAACCCTCAAATTATTTTCTGAATAAATTTACTTGTTGCCTTAAGCCGGATAAATAAAAGAAAACCTGGCACAACTGTTGATTATCAGATGTCTTTGTTGGAGAATGGAAAAATCTGCACAGTAAATGCAACACTAAGATGGTCTGCAAAAATAATTTTCAACAGTTTCAACAAGTCAAAGGAATCAGCATTGCTTATTAATATAAGAATTGAATAATACATTAATGAAATGTCATAGAAGCCTTTGCTTTCATTTCTTAAGGTTAATTTTATTATAGGATTTGATATTGAATTTGTTTACGTTATTAGGGGGTGGTGGAAAGGACAGATTTACAACATCAAAGAAAGGAACTTTGTAAAAAAAAAGTTACATCACTAGGACTTGGCATGTCAGTGAAGAAACTGTGCAGCGGTAGAACAATTGCATTGTAGACACTGAAATAATTCATTTTTTTATATTTTGTCAAATTTATCTAATCGAAATCATCTGAACAAACTTAATTTAAATAATATTCTATTATTTGCACTTGGCACTTGATATTATTTGGTATAATTTAATTAGAGATTGCTGCAATGCCCCCCCCCCCCTCCATTCTTAACAAAGCATGTTTATAAAAACAGATAAGATGGAGTTAACCTTGATGGAAAAGGCAGTGAAATCATTGAAGCATATTCAAATAGAAAATGAAAAAAGAAAGAAAGAGGGAGAAATTCAGGAGAAAAATAAGGCAAACAAGAACAACAATCAAGCTAAGGAAGATGGACAAAAGTCTGGCGGCTCTGCTAACAAAGCTAAATTAATGGTGGACAACAAAGAAGATGAGAAAATGGAGATTAAAGTTGGTGAAAGTGATCAGGTTTAGAGAAGGGTTATAATGAATTTTCATTAAGAAAAAACTGTTTTAAACTAAAATCACTTTTATTGGTTGAAAACATAGACGCAAGGTTTTTCATCCTGAAAAGGAAAGATAAGTTAGATAAAACGTAAAAAAGATCGCCAATATTTTATGTTAAACTAGCGGCTACGCCCCTAGAGGCCTCTAGGGGTACTTAAGAAGAGGAGAGTGGAATTTGATAATCCAATTTCTTATTTTTTGGGGGGGCGGAAAATTTTTTCTTTTTGGGGGGGTGCCCCCCCCCCTTAATTTTTTATTTTAGTTAAAAAATGTAAAAAAAAAAAAATTTCTTTTGGGGGGGGGATTTTTTTATTTTTGGGGGGGTTGGGGGGTGTCCCACCCCCCAAGAAAATAGTTATAAACCTTCCTGGGACCTATGAGAAGCTACCCTGTTAAGGAGAACCCGATCGGTTCAGTGGTTAGCGAGATCCTTCGGTACAAACACACAGACACACAGACACACAAACATCCTGTTACTTTATTATAAGGATTAAGCTTTCTTTATTTAATATTTTAGAACCATTTACATACATATTTAATTAAATAAGACCTTTCTCTTTTGTCATTAAGAATAAAAGTTCACAAGAAATTGTTGTAAAGGAGAAAGAAAGCACAACATCTGGAGATGATAATAAAAAAGATGAAAAGAATTTGTCAGAAATTGAGAAATTGGAAGCCAAACTAGAAAGTCAAAAATCAAAATTCAGGTGACATATTATTAATGAAGAGTGGTAATATATTGGAAGGTAAAAAGTTAAACTACTAAAATTTTTTGCATTACTTAGCTGATTTTCAGTCATAAAACAAACATTCATAACTACTGCTTTTGATTTATTCACTTATTTACCTATAACGCATCTTAATCAAGCATTTATTTTTTTTTGTTTCATTAGTAAATATTGGACATCGCACCAGAAAGACGTACACAAAATATTCTCAATGATCAACGTGATTACTGTGTATGACAAGCAAGCCAGAAGTCTTAGCGAAGACTTGATGAAGCTAGAGAAGCGAGCAAGCACTGCTGTCAAAAAGATCCACGAAAACGAGAAACTGTTGCAGGATTTAAAGAATGAACGCAGTCAGAAAGCCAACAAAACACAAGGAATTTTTAACAATATTATTCTTGTTTATCTTAGGAAAATTAGAACTATCTATTTAAAGCATAATCAATAAAATGGAGATCTTGAAAAACAAAGTGTTTAGTACTTGTAGAAACATCTTAAACAACTAGATATCATTTATATTTCCTATAAACATATGATATATTAAGAAAGGGGGTAATGAACACTTCCAAGATCGCATTATGAACGTGACTATAATAATATAAGAAAATATTTACCTTAGTGAAACATTTTTCCCAACGGAAAACAAGCCCATCCTATAATACAAAGTATTAATGTTTAAGATTTAAATTATTATGAAACTGATTAAGTGCTTCTTTATAGTCCAGTTTGGTTTTCGGCTAGTTTCTGCCCCCTTCTTACTAATTTTAATATAGTTCCCCTAGATGCTAGGTTTCATTATAAAGTAGATACGCTTCTTAAAATACAGATTAACTCAGGAGAATTTAATAAAAACAACAAAGTTACTTTTTGCATTACATTATAAAAACAGAATAACCTCTTCAATAAAGTATAAGTAAGTTGTATGTAATGGGGCGAAGCCATAGAAGGCACGGGCAATTCACAGCAAAAAAGGAGGTTTTCAAAAACATTTTTAAAGAGTTTTTTACGAAACACTGGCGGATTCAAAGATACAAGTTTAAATTTTGTTTCTTAAAGAAGAAAGGCATGAGATTGATCAAGAGCATAGTGATTTGAAGATGAACTTCCTTTTGGATTCTTATGATCTTGCACTGGAAAGTGCTCGCAAGGAATGTTGTCATGTTTTAATGTTATATGCTGTATATATTTGTAGTAGAGCTGCTTGCAATTAAAAAATTTTAATTGACCCCAGGAGCCAAAGACCCGTGCTAACAAAACTGGTATAAATTTTATTATTTTTATTTTTTTGTTTATGGAAAATTGTCTGTAATACAATGCTATAAGTGATTTTTCAGCAAGGCTGAGAATCGGTTCTAATCCAGCAGATTTTAATCAGTTTCGAAGCCATACTGGAAAAATACTTGCTCTTTTCTAATAAGGATGTTAAAAACTTGTTTCGAGTCCTAGAGAAAAATATAAACTTGCAACTTAAAATCTTAAGGACCTGTTTACTTTGGCCAGCTGTCTGACAGGAAAAAAAGAAAATGGACTGGACCAGGAGGAAGGTTTTATGTAAATTATAAAGGGGACTTTGCATGCATGCACACCCCTCCCAAGTTCATTTTTACAAAAAAAAATTTATAGGGGTAGGTAATTTTTTCTATGGGCGATTTCTCTATGGATGGTGTTGTTACACCCTGCCCCAAAATAGTTATAAACCTTCCCGGGACCTATGAGAAGCTACTCTGTTAAGGAGAACCTGATCGGTTCAGCGGTTAGCGAGTTCCTTCGATACAAACAGACAAACAAACATCCTTTTACTTTATTATAAGGTTATAAGAATTAATATAACAGGAATATTTATTTAATAAAGCCTCCTGTTTGTGGAAAAGAGTTTTGATGATTTACTGGCAAAGCTTGAGAAAACTAAAATAAGGGTGCGACAGGAGAAAGCTGATTTCATCACCAACTTGGAGCTGCAAAGGGAAAACTATAATGAAGAAAGACGACTTCTTATCAACAAGATCAATGAACTCCGTAGAAAGAAAATGAAAGTAAGGTCGGAAACAAAAGAATCTTCCGATCAAAATTCAACTGAAGTTGCCGATGATAAAATTGATAAAAAATAATCCTTAAAAATGTGAAAAAGTGATTATATTTACCTATCTAATATTGTAATTCGGTAATAGATAAAATTAACTTATATTGTGTGTTATCAAATATTGAATTGTAATTTTTGTGTAACAAAAAATTCATGTGAACTATCTATTATGTTTTGTAATTTTGAACTTTCTAAATTTATTGTATCAAAAGTATTGTATTTTGGTAAACTTTTTAAATCTGTCATTAAACAGACGTCCTCACCGCGCATTTTGTGTATTCACTAACTTAATCATTAACCGAAAACTCCATGTCAATTTGTATAGTATTTAAATATGATTATCAAAAATTCAGTGATTACTCAAAGAAGACGTTTAATGCATGTTTTTTTAATTTTAAGTGAAAATTAAAATTTGTACTTTTTCAGGTGGGGGGATGATGTTGGAGCAGCAACAGCAGCAGTTGTCCCAACACCACCAACAGCCGGGCCACATCTCTCTGTCTGTCCTCATTGACATGATTGTTCAGAGGACATATCATGAGCTGACTATACTTGCAGGAATAATATTTTTTTAGGAGTATAAAATATTTCTGAAAAACAGAGGATTTTTCAATAAACTTTGACTAATCGCGATTTAAAAAATCACTTAAAAATTAGGGTTGGGCCGGATATCCGGTATAGCCGGATATCCGGCCATTTTCAATATCCGGCCGGATACCGGATATTGAAACTATCCGGCCGGATATCCGGCTCTATAATTTTATATACTTTACACCAAAAAGCTCTGCTTTTTAAAATCTTAAATGGCTATAATTTTCTTATTATTGAAGCTAGAAGAACATTTTTTCTGAATAAGTTTAACTTTATGTAAATTTATATAAGATTTCTGAAGAAATTTTTTTTTACTACTTTAATATCTGGTAATTTAGCCGGTTATCCGGCCGGATATCCGGTAATTTGGCCGGATAACCGGATATTTGCCGGATATCCGGCGTTGGCCGGATATCCGGCCGGTTACCGGATATCCGGCATTTAAAATCAGCCGGATATCCGGTATCCGGCCAAAAAAGTATCCGGCCCAACCCTATTAATAAAAATATAATTTACATTCAAAAGGAAGGGACGCACTAAATAGACCTGCGGAACTTTTAAAAATCTTTTTGTATCCCATCTCCTAAAAATAGTATTTGAAAATCAGAACTGTTACCACGTAAGACAGATATGGAGCGCAAAGTTGAAATTTTTAATTTCTCAAGCAGGACAAGAATGCTTTTCATCAGGCTATTGGCTCTTGTTAAATGGGCCTCTAGTGCCTCCAAGGTAATTTTTTAATAATAAAATATAGGTTAGGGCGAGTTGAGAAATAGAAAAATATTCCTTTTCTATTTGGCTCTCTGAAGTATTTTTTTAGCATGCTTAATGTTTATCATGTTTTTATTTGCTTGTTTGATTTCTGGGATGTTTCTAAGTGTCTTTGGTTATGTAATTTTACATTTTAGAACACACTCATAGATTGTTTTAGGATTTTAAATGGGACATTGAAATTGTAAAAAGGGGAAATTTTAAGAATTTAATTTTTGTCTAAATTTCGACAAAAAATACGAAATTGTATATTTTCACATTCAAATTGATACACATACAAAAATAAATAAATGTTATTAATATTTAGGTTGATAAATGTAACAACATCATGATGTTCCTGGAGAAGCAGTCCAACCTGTTCCTGGACACTGCGGACAACCTGGCAAGGATGGCCAGAGAGACTCTGGTCAGGGCCACACTTCCTAATTTCCACCTTCCTGCTGCGGCTGAAATATTAACCACAGGTGTCACATTTTTATTCTTTTTTTTTAGATTTTTCAGGAAAGGTTGGAAGGGTTGATTTTATCATACACATACAGTTTACAATTTAATATTTTATATTTAAACATTTAATTAACCCAATAAGATAAGTGTATAATTTGTAAAATTCAAAGAACATGAAGCCTGGTATTAGATGTACAGCATGACCCTCAAAAAAGTATTTTTAAGCATCTGCAGCCCTTATTTCTCAATGAATTATAAAAAAATGCTTATGTCCTTGTTCTCCATAGTATTCCACATAAGTAGATATAAAAATATTTTTTTTACCTCCATTAACACCGGAGATTTTTAGAGCTAAAGTTTTGAAAAAGTGACTGAGAAAAAGAATTTTTTTTTGTTTCTCTTATTTTTTGGATGGTTATATTATGTTTTTCTGGCAACTGAATAATGATACACAAAGAAAAACAAGTTAACTAATTATTTCTTTTTTATTCCACCAAAAAATATAAATTTTTAATGGCAAAAAATACTACTGAATGAATTGATTATTTGCAAATTTTAGGTTATTTATTAACCCTTATTTGAGAAAAGGATTAATTATGACAGTTGCTCCGCCTACTTTTCTGACATCTCAATAATTTAATAGGGGGTTAATTAAGCTTTTTAGACAAAAAAATCATTATGTTTTAATTTTATTTTCTTTATAACTTTTTTGTTATTAAAGTTAGGATTGTGAAACAAAAACAATTTTCCTGCTATATTCATAAAGATTTATTTGTTTTTTTAATCTTAAACAATTTTGCCTAATAAGTAAGTTTTTCAAAATATCACTAAAAAGACTCAAAAAATATGTGTAAAAAAATGCTTTTTACTCAAAAACTAAATTTTTTATTTCATTTTTGTATAAAGTTTCTGCTAGTAACAAAAATAAAAGGATTTCTACCTTAATTTTGCTAAAAAAAGTCGTTTCATGTTAAAAGTTACTTTTTCCTCAGTCACTTTTTCAAAACTTTAGCTCTAAAAATCTCCGGTGTTAATGGAGGTAAAAAAAAAAATTTTTATATCTACTTATGTGGAATACTATGGAGAACAAGGACATATGCATTTTTTATAATTCATTGAGAAATAAGGGCTGCAGATGCTTAAAAATACTTTTTTGAGGGTCATGCTGTAGATTATATAACAGATCATTTATTTATTGTTATATTTTAGTTTATATATATTTTCTAATAAGACTAAATAATGTTTAGATGAATTAGGTATTCGTTACAATATCCAAGCAACTAAATTATTATTTATTCTAAGGTGGTTACACACGTCTGCCCAGATGTATAAAGGAGCGGATAATCCCACCTCCGCCAATATCCTTGCAGGAGAAGAAGATGACCCTGCTAAAGTTGAACCAGGTCATTGAGCAGAGGCTGGTCAGCTCAGCAATTCCTCTCAGGATGCGAAATCTCAAGGTATTTGATTGGGTTTATCACAACAAAACGGAAACCCCGTTTTAACAGAGGGAAGGGTTAAATTTTGTAAAATGTTTTCTCGTATTCATTCGAATCCGGTGGATAGGAACCGGTTCTCAGCAATACGAAAAAATTATATCTAGCATCGAATTATATCCAGTTTTCTATGAAGATAGAAATGTACAATCATAAGATTAAAACCAGTTTTTTTAGCCGGTGCCTCCGGCACCTCGGGGCTAAAAAAACTAGTTTTAATCTTATAATTGTACATTCTATATCCGCGGAAAGCCGTTTATTATACGATGCGAGAAATAACTATTAATGCACTCTGGGCCCTAGACAGGGTTAAAAAAGCCCGTTATTAAATAGCGAAGCTTTTGAATAACCCAATTAAGTGGAGTTTTTTAATTTCAACCCCCCCCCCCCCCCCCACCTACCCTGAGACGCTTTATGAAATAAACAAACGTTTTCTTTTAATGATAAAATTATTTCTTCAATTAACAAAACAATTTCTTACTTTTGTAGGTAGCCGACGGGACAGTAACTTTTACAGTAAAGAACGAGTTCGAAGCCCAACTGACTTTGCTCGGTGACTCTGCGGCTGAACCATGGAGGCTTCTCTCCCTAGAGATGCTGGTAGAGGACAGAGAAACTGGACAGGGGAAGAGTCTCATTCATTCTCTACAGGTACATTTTTGTTCAAAGTATTGTTAGATGTTTTTGTTTTCTTAATTTTTTAACGTAAAAAAATTAAGATTTTTAAAATTCTTATTTAAAAACGTTCCCATCCAATTATCAATTTAAGATAAAATCAATCCTTTTTTGTGGTATGTAGTGAGTCTAGACTATTGTCCGCTAAATTAAAAATTTCTGTAAACAATTTTGACACTTTTAAACTTTATGTAAATAAAATCATTTTTTTGAAGGTCAACTATGTTCAAAACCTTGTCCAATCTCGACTGGTAGCTAAAGACACGGCAAAACCATTGTACGATCTGTACAATGTACTTCACGGTATGGCTCAGCTGCTACAACTTGAAGTGCTGTACAACCAAACAGCACGACTGTGTACAGAACGCCTGGGTGATTACATCCGTGTTGAGGAATATGTTCTGGGCCGGGCTCTAACTATCTCATACTGGCGGGAGCTATCAAACAGAGATCCAAACTCTGACCAAGGCTACAGATTATCGGTCCAGGTGGACCCTCAGGACACAGCCAAACCTTTAATAGTCCTGCACACTCCATCATTAACCAGCAATGAAGCGGAAACGGCAGAGAAAAGTATTAGAACAGAACACCTATCTGTGGAATCTTTATTGGTTCATACTATTTATGTAAGAACTCGGAAAAGACTTGCTGAGCTTAAGATTGAACTACAGAAACGTCTTGGGCTGGGAGATGTTGAGCCCATGCTTCACGGGTCTCCAGCAGTCCTGGCCATTCCCATCCTCCAGCCATGTCTAAAGGCTGAACAACTTCTCATTTCTGTCGATACACACACAGGTATTATTAATTTTTTCAATTTTAATATTTTTAAGGTTTCAGTTGCAAGAAGTGCATTTAAACAGTTTGATTGCAAGCATAAGTTACAAGAATACCATCTAACATATACAATTTTGTATTCCAATAAATAGCAATCATTTAGGCACCACCAAAATAGTCATCATGCTGTTATTATAAAAACAGGACAGCCATATAAGTTGAAAATATCCCAAAAAAAAAACGTGATTTTCAAGATTTTCAAACCCTAATTATAGAAAAGCTTTGCTCATTTATTATGACAACTAATTAGTACCTAGGTAGAAAATTTAAATTCTTTCTAATATATGTCGTATAGATTTAGTTTTAACTATTGAACATAAAAAAATATGCAGTTTACTAAATTCAAGTTTAAATGCACTTCGTGCAACTACCCCTTTTGGCACAGACCAAAAAATATTGCGGAGTTTTAGCATTTCAGTGCGACACGTCATGCCAAATTAGCCTGCATGCCAAGGATAATTATTAATTAAATTTTTAAAAATGATCATAAATAATATGTTCAGGAATATTCCTTGCTCATGTGCCACAATACCTGAATAACCCGTACTCTCCTCTCATACAGAACTCACTGAATGGTGATAAAATACAACTGGAAACTCAAGTTTCAGAATTAAGGTACATTTTGTTTGTTATGCTTTCCTACTTTTAAAAACATTTAATTTGTAGGTTATTAGAGCAAAAACAGAATTAATATATATAAAAGTATAATTCCTTCTTTTGAAAGATCTTTTTATGTTTTAGATATTGGATAACCGCCCGAAGAATAGAGAAAACTATCCAGCAGCTACCTGCCACACCATACGAACAACTTCCTCTCATGTACGACCTACGGAACCACCCACTCTCCAAGATGGACAAGCACAAGATGTTCATTCGGTTGCACAAACAACCGTCCTCCATAATTGTTGTTGACTACAAATACAAGCCAGGTCGTGAGTGTGAGATCCAGTACAGGTATTATTACCTGCTCACTAAGCCATGCAGCATCGAGGACGAACCCGAGGACGAGACCATTGTGAAGGAGATACCACGTGTCTACATGAAAGCTTTGAACATGATTGAGTTCGACTCGTTTCTGATCACTCATGGCACAACGACTAAAGTGGATAATCAGGAGCTCAGCGAGAAAATTATTGGGAAAAGAAAGGTGGGTGGCAAGGTTGAGGTGCCCATCAAGCGGACTAAATTCCCTGCCTACTTTTTATCCGATCTCGCTCATGTTGTATCGTATGCCGACGAAAGAATACCTTTCATTGCGCTTGAGGCACAGCTAACAGCTAAGGACATTATGCATTCTGGTGTTTGTGTCGAATCTACTGCTGTTGGACTCTACCTCACCATAGTTAAATTTCCTTCTCTGCCTGAGATCAAGGATTTTGAGTTTTTAGAGTTTTCAAAGTTGTTATTATCGGCAACCATCCGTCGCAAGGGGTCTTCATGGGCTCTAGAATGGGTTTTTCTTGGCTCACCATTGAACATTGCCTCACAAAAGGGCAGAAATCCGATATACTCGTACTACGAACTTGAAACTGTGGCAGAGTGTGAAAAGACTGTAAAAAGTATTCTAGATGATTGGTCTTCCATGGTGCGTCTGCACATTTTGGTAAAGAAATTCCAGAGATATCTAGAAAGTGGAGTCACTCTGTTGGGCAGTAGAATTCTCATCAAACAATACAATTACAAATCTTTGGCTCTGGAATACGGGCCTAATTCAATGTATTCTGTAACAGTATCTTGGAAGAAAACTGAGGAAAAGTTTGGTTTAGTTTTTGGTACCTCTGGCCAAGGTGGAAGTACTAATCCCCATGTGTTATTTATTAACCAGCACGAGATTGAGCTCAATAAGCACAATAATCTGGCACTGACATGTCAGGTATTGCTGGAAACCTTAGCGCCATGCAAATCAATAGCCAGGTTGCCAACGACAATATTCCGAGGCATGAGTTCAACAAATAAAAATGCAATTCACCAAACTTTCACAATATTGCCCCAGTCAACTACGCATGTCAAGATATTCTTCTATGGTAAATACTGTATGGATATTCATATGCGTGCCGAAGGTATTGTCTCAATACGTGACGGAGCATACTCAAAGTTTGACCAGGTCAAAGTTCTTGAGGAGCTGCAGCCAATTCCTGGATTCAAAGCTTTCCTATCCAAATATGCTGACGAGGCAGCCATGAGCCGGCGAGCATCACAGACCGAAGATGATAATCCACCATCTCCATTCACTATAGAAGATCCAATGAAACCCGACTCAAAATTTACAGCACCAGGGTCTACAAGCTCATTAAATCCAGTGTCTCCACATTCCGGCTTTTTGCAATCGCCACCAAGCCTGCGACAGCCAAGTCCTGCAGTCCCATCACCTGCAAATCCAGCAGGCTCACCTTTCTCTAGTGTTGCCTCTCCACTGGGCGGCTCACCTCGGTCTAAACCATCGCCCCGCTACGCCGGCACATCGCCAAAACCGGTCGGCGCATCTAGTTCTTCCTATTTGGCCGCACAAAGTAGAACACTGCCGCCGCGGTTATGGGCTGGAGCTATACCAACCGTACTACCAGCAAAGGCATTTGATGATATATGCAAGTCAACCAGTGTTGCTAGTTTGGCGGGCGGCAGCAACGCCGTCATTTGCCCTCTGCACAGATTTTTAGGCTGCGTGTTTATGCGTAGACAGTTACAACATATCATTAAGAGCGAAGAATTTCTCACACAAATCTCTACAAATGAGCAGGGCGTTATAGCTTTCAGGGTTGAATCATCTTTGATGTGCAAAGTTTCTATCAATGCAGACAATTGTTTCCAGTCTCTGCATCTCAAGATTATGCCGGATGATCAGAATTATTGGCAGGCGGAAAACACGCTGGTTCTCCAGAAGTTTTTCGATGAAAAGGTAAGCTTACAATTTACATGAGTCAAAAAGGTTATAGGTATTTAGGTTATTGATGAGAAAAAATGAGTTTTGCCCTATTTGGTGGGTTTCCAAATCTTATAAAAATGTACATTCATCCAAAATAGGAACAGAAATCACTAAACATACCCTACCTCCCCCTTTTCTTGAATTCTTTACTTTTTTAGGTTGTAGCACCGCCTTACCGGCCAAACGCTTTGCTTGGATTCTGTCGCCTCTTAAACTCCCCAACGGAGGCACTGAAAAATCTGATCCAGCTGATGAGATTCGAGGTCCATCCAGAGCAGATAGCCCAAAACAATCTAAAATGGAGCATCTCCTTGTGCCTGACAATACCTCCGGTGGCACCGAATGTATTCCCAGTTGGCCAGGCAGGATTTATATCCAACAAGGAGAAGTTCTTGATATTCATGCATTTAACACGTGTTAACACACCTCCTGGCCAGGTCAGAACATTTTTATTCTTAGATGTAGTTATAAATATTCTTGTATTTATTCGAATCCGGTGGATAGGAACCGGTTCTCATCCATACGAAAAAACTATGTCTAGCATCGTATTATATCCAGCTTTCTGTGAATATAAAAATGTACAATCATAAGATTAAAACCAGTTATTTTATCCCGCGCCTTCGGAACCTCGGGGCTAAAAAACTGGTTTTATACTTATAATTTTACATTCTATATCCGCGGAAAGCTGTTTATAATACGATGCGAGAAATAACTATTAATTATTAAAAAGTAAACAGGAGGGGGGGGGGGGGGGAGAGCTAGTTTGTACGCATGTGGGAAATAAATTTTTGCACTGGACATACAGGCTTGTATTTGAGTAATCTCTTATTGAATAGTAAAGCATTAAAAATGTTTGTTTTGCACTTTCCTTTTAAGGGCTACTGGGATAAAACATCCCCGAAAGCAAGAAAATCGTACTGTATATTCAAACCCCAAAGTAACTCATCCAAATAAACCATTTTTAGGATCCTATAAGTGTAGTTGCTCCGATAGTGTACAACACCGCTGCAAATAACACTAGCCTTGCTTCCCTACAAAGGGAGTTGAATGGACCAGCTCTTAATGCTGTTCAACAGCATCTCATCAGATGGAACAATAGCAATATGAATCCTGGTAAACAATTTATTAAGTACCTAACTTCAATAGAAGTTAGTTTTTCACTTATAAGGAAAAACAAATTTAAAAGTTGCTCTGGATGCCTATGTAGAATTAGAAATGTAATATTGAAATTCAAATAGAGACGATACTTTAGCCTTCTTTATAATTTGATTCACATTATTTAGGACGTTGTTCGATCCTGCCTGCCATTCACGACCTCCTGATGAACCTCTCCCTGCCAAACGAGTCTGGCTTCACCATGGGTCAAGGACCTCCCCCACCTGGCATGGTGCCTTCTGCCATGGGTCAACCACCTTCCGGCATGGGTCAGCCACCATCTGGCCTAGGCCAACCACCGACTGGCATGGGCCAGGCAACTAGCGGCCCAGGCATGGGTCAACCTCCGTCAAGTATGGGCCAGCCACCGGTCAGCATGGGGCAAACTTCAAGTGGGATGGGATACAGCCAAAGAGAACCATAGTTAAAAGCAACCATTCGATTATCTAGACCAAGTTAATAAAAATTTCAGATGCTAACCTTTTTTTAATGCACAGATCATTTAAATACAATTAAAATGCACAATTTATAAAGATGTTTATTAGTTTAACCTGTGCACATTTTACACTTTCTTCATATTTTCAACCAGTACACAGAATATAAAAATATCATGCAACTACCTATTAAAAATATATATTTTTTTTTAGATTTTGAATGGAATTTGCTGTTGTAATAGTTTTTATCGTTCACAAATATAAATTAATAAACATATTAAAGTTTTTCACGTTGTAAAATTAAAAATATCATCTTTGCATATATGTGATTATTCTAAATTCTTTGTTATAGTATCAAGTATTTTTAACTTAATACTGTAGCTCATATTTCTTTTTATTGTATATGTTTTTTTTTAACTAATATTATTTATATTTTTATGTGATTTCTGATGTAATTTCGGCATTAGATAAAAAATAATTGTATGTAAAAAAATAAAATTAAAACTAGATTCTTTTTATAGTTAAATTATTGAATCGCAGTTAGGTTACAGTAACATTTTCTAATAGTTTTCTTTTGGTGTTAAATTTATCTTTAACTATCGTCGCTATCCCTGCTTTTAGACTTGGTAAACTTATAATAGCAATTAAATGTTCAATTGCTGAATTTTAGTGCAGTTTTATCGATTTTTTGGTCTGCCTGATCAAAAGTTAATATTACATATTACAACATCCAACTAAGCTACGTTGTCCGTACTTGAATCCACAACAGAAATATTATCTGGCTTAGGCGAAGGCTGTTTACTTTTATTGCACATGTTAAAAGGCTCGCTTCAGAAGTAAAACTTGCATAAATTGCCAGAATCAAATATTTTTTATAAAACTTAAAAGCTTCATAAGAAGAGCTGACCAACAAATAATCTGAAACCACAAAGATTTTGGATCTACTGCAGTTCACGGTAAAATATTGCTGGTAAGCAATATTTCCAAAAAAAAAATTAATTTTAAAGGCTGCTAGCTGCCAAACGGCTGAACGTACAGATCCTACCCGCACACCATTTTAAGCGGCATAAAAAAGCCTACAAATAATCTAGAATAGCCAAGATCTAATTATGCACACGGGAAAGCTTTACTGAAGAAAAAACGCGTAAAATAGATCTTTTTCGCGCATTTCTCTGCACTGCGAGATAATTCTGCATTATTGATTTATGGCTATCACAGATTATTTGTAGGCCTTCTTATGCCGCTTAAAACAGTGTGCGGGCAAGATCTGTACGTTCAGCCGTTTGGCAGATAGTAGCCTTTAAAATTCATAGATTTTTGTAAATATTGCTTACCAGCAATATTTTACCGTGAACTGCAGTAGATCCAAGATTTTTAAATGCACACGGTTCGCAATTATGTACTCTGAACGCGAGATATCTGTGTAATGGCTATTTTAGTTTGTCGCAATGATGTTCATTATAACATAATTTTATTACGTTAAGCCGTTGAAGTTTTTGATGTTGGAAATTAATCGATCTTAGCAATATTTTTAATTTTATCTACCAGAGAACCCAGACTTTTTATACTGAATTCTAAAGAATAAAATACAAAAATGGGCTGCTTTTTTTCCAAGCACCAACTTGATGAAGATCTACGCGAATATCAGGCAAGCTTTTTATTATACAATGACTGCAGTTAAATTTGACAGTTTTAGGCATAGGAAAAGAAATTGAAAATAAGGAAAAAGATTTTAAGAGAATCCAGAAACCTTATTAAGGCAAACTAGAAAAAGCCGGCCTACTAAAATAAATGTCAAAATTGAATACTCCATCTAAAAAATACAATCTGAAATATTTTTTTATTAAAAGTTTTGCTGAGTAAACAAGAATATAAATTTAAATAGGTAGTATGTTGCCGAAAGTTCAATTGACTCATTTACAAGATAAATTCCCCCTTTGTTAAAAATAAAACTATTTTACAAAACTGTCACATGCAGTTATAAAGTCAAACTGTCGATAAATTATATTGTGCGTTAGGAAAAAATATACTTAATTAGGAATATTTTTCACAAGTTAAAAGAAATAATTCATTCGAATCCGGTGGACAGGAACCGGTTCTCATCCATACAAAAAAACTATGTCTAGCATCGTATTATATCCAGCTTTCTACGAATATAAAAATGTACAATCTCATAATTGTACATTCTATATCCGCGGAAAGCCGTTTATAATACGGTGCTAGATATAACTATTATTTTATTTGTTTAGATATCCTAATAATTTTGATTAATTGGCCAATACAAGTATATTTTTATTTTAGCCATAAAGTCAACCTAAACAAATTATTTCAAAAAGCATGTCCAGTCCATATCATGTGTCAGTCATGACCTCTTTTTTTATGAAAGGTAAAGAGTCGACGTGAATCCTTTTGAGAGGGAACTACGTGAAAAGAAAAAAAAAATAGGATCATGTAAGAAAACAAAGTAGCGTCTTTCGTCGTATTTTGACAGTAGTTTTTGATGGGTTATTTTAGATTAGGTAAATGTTAATGATTGCCCAGCAGGGTTATGAAATAGTCCTCGCAGGTTGAGAGCCATCCGCAGGGACTAGAAAAAGGAGAATAGCTACCGAAAAAACGATAAGACCCGTTACTTCGTTTTCTTTCCATGATCACAAAATTGTGTGAATTTTGATTTCAACTGTAGATAGAAGAAACCTGCGGGAGTTCTGTCGGTGTCCAACATCCTGATCTAAAAGAAAAAGAACAGGAAGGATATTTTAAAATTATTTTATGTCTTGTATTGCAAGATGGGATAATTAGATTAAATGTTAATAAAAAGACTGAGTTTGGATTCATTATATAATTAAAAAAGTAAGAAGATGTTTAAGTGTGTTTGTGTTTGTAAAGCGAAGGATCTCGCTAACTGCTGAACAGTTATGCTTCTCCTTTACATTGAAGATTCTCATAGGTCCAGGGAAAAAGATTTTTTTGTGGAGGACACCACAATCTAAAAAATTACCCTTGAAAAAAAGACTCGCAAAAAATATTTGTTTTTACTTTTAAAAAATTCAGGTATAGTCCCTTTCGTCACATCGCACCCTAAGGGGCGATTCTTCGTATTTTTCACAGTAGATTTTCTCCTATTTCTAGCCCCTGCGGGGGGCTCTAACCCTGTGGGGCCAATTACCTAACCCTGTGGTGCAATCACCTAACCCAATATAACCTAACCTAACCTAAAATAACCTATAAAAAGCCCTTTTAAAAATACGACAAATCGCCCCTTAAGGTGCGATGTCACGAAAGGGACTATTCCCGTTTTTTTTGTCTGAAGTTTAAGTTTCAAGAACTACAGAACCGATTTAAGGGAAGCTCGATATAGGTTCAGGGTTGATATTGGATATCTTTATTAAAAAAGAAGATTAATTTGGCCCAACGGGTGTTAAGGTATGGGTCATATTAAAAAAAACCTCTCATATCTCAGAAAACGCCTATTATGAGAGAAATGTCAACAGATTTATAAAATTCAATTATAAGATTAAATTATCCATCTATACTACTAATAGAAGTACCTGTCTGATGATGGAATTAATGCAATTACTAACTCTAGTGCTAGCAAGGACGGTGATGTTATCCATGGTGATGGCTGTAGAGTCATACCGCAACGAAGATCCCCTACACCACCTCAACTAGTAAGACAAATGAGGTTTAGGGCCCCAACCCTACCACCAGCGAGACCAATATGGTTCAGGTCTCTGCCTCCACCACCAACAGAGATGAGGTGCAGGGCCCCAACTCCACCTAGGGAACACGATAACATCTGGATTCCAGGGAATTGGCTGTTAATACTGCTTTTTACAGATACCAAATATTAGAGGAATTACGATCACACATTGTTGATTTTAGTTTTAAAAGAGGCGATTTCCCTTAGAGGCTGGTTGTACTCTCCCCCAAAATATTTTAACATTCCCTGATTCTATGAGAAGCCTCACTATTAGGGAGAACCATATCAATTCACCGGTTAGCGAGATCCCTTGCTACACAATACAGATAGACATCCTGTTACTTTTTAGAGTTGGTAAAAAGAATTAAACAAGATTTACTAGATAAATATTATCCATTGCTTGCCTAGCCGTAAAGGCTATAGCACTTACACATCCAGCAAATTTACAGTTGATGTATTTTTGGCAAAATATTTTCTTCCTTTTTCTCATGCCAAAAATACATCTGACACTGGCATTTACACATCCATACTTTTTCAATTATATGTCATAAATACATCCAACACTGGCACATACACATCTAGATTAATTTTTATAAATATATACTCACAATTAATTAGATTTTGTACAGTATGTATAGGTTTAAATTTTTGCCCTATTTTAGTTACTCTCCCCCTATTTACTTCCTTTCCTTTTTCTCAAGTTGCGCCCTACAAAACAACAATAGCATTGAGCAAGTGGTCAAATTATTTCTATATAAAATGATAATTTAGATATTTATTATTAGTTTATAGTACTACAGTAATGCGTATCTTAAGAGACACATGGCAATTTGTCCATTGGCACCAGTCAAATGTAGATGCTCCATTACTCGATACTGAAATTTCATGTTTTAATTTAAATAAAAATCCAGATGTAGAAATAACTTATTCCCAAATACAAGATAATGATTTTTTCTTGAAAGAAGTATTATGGATACCCAGTACAGGGATTCAAGGGACAGGACCTCAAAGACCCCACAATTAATATGAAAGTGGGGATATGTCCGACTTATTGAGTGGTGATTTTGGTCGACCTATATATAGAATTGTGACAAGATCAAGATCATCACAACAATCCATCACATAATGCTTTTTAACCTGACAAATATATTATATCTCCAATAATATACAAGTGAGTTGTTTTCTAATCATTTTACATTAAATTTCTATGGATGTATAAATGCCTGTGTCGGATGTATTTATGACATATAATTGAAAAAGTATGGATGTGTAAATGCCAGTGTTGGATGTATTTATGGCAAGAGAATCGATTTTACTGTCATTTATACAGAAAAAATCAGTTTGTCATAAATACATCCATTGCACTGGCAAAAACACATCCACTGTAAATTTGCTGGATGTGTAAATTGCAGTACCCCTAGCCGTAGCGCTCGGCTCCCTAGCCTAAAACCTAACCTAAAATAGTTGTTCTGTCTGGGGGGGGGGAAATCACGTTTTTTCAGTTTTTCCCCTTAAAGGAGGGGAAGGAGTCGTTTTAGAGACTTTAAGCATCTCTTTGATGTTGAACAACTTTTTGAGGCGGACATTTCTTTACTTATGTTTGATTCGCCTCCGACTGACCGTTTAGCCGTTATTCGACGCCGAAGGCGTGATTTTTGGCGATTTTTGCCGTTTCCGAGATTTTAATGGACATTTAGGAGGGGAAAGAGTTGTCCAATCAAGTTGATGATGAAGTACATTTTTGTAGGCAATTACATTGGCTAAATTTCATGTGAAGTAATTTTTTTTGTATCTTTAACCGGTTTTGCTCCAGCTGAATCGAATAACAGATACCCTCTAAAAACCGGTTTTTTTTTTATAAAAATCACGGCCGGTTTTAGCCGAATCCGGCTCAAATTTTGCATGGAGTCATCCTTTGATATTCCCCACAGTTGATACTTGATCTGACAAGATCCCAGAAAAGTGTGGTATATCTAGGGGGGGGGGGGGGTATAAAAATTTTCAAAAGAGGATAACGCCAAACAATCAAAACTAGTAGCTGGAATGAAAATTAGGTAGGCTTATAGATTTATTGTCAATTTTCTGGAAAACTAGAACCTTTAGAAGAAAGAAACACGGCCTTCCAGATTTTTGATGAGGATTTTGTCACGTCCATCGAGCAGGACCTGTTTTCTTTCGAGGGATACCAAGATGCTCCATCTATGGATTCTGTCGATATGCCTGAACTTGTCAGCGGGCCATCTGACTCATCAGGTCTCTTTACATAGGAAAATTAGAAGAAAAAAAATATTTAAATTACAATAGTCCTTTAGAAATAACTTTTTTTTCTACTGTTATTGCACAATTTAAACCCCATTTGTTTTGCGCTGATTAATTGATAATTTAATTTTAATGTTTCATCCCTATCACACGATAAATTATTTTCTCGTATTCATTCGAATCCGGTGGATAGGAACCGGTTCTCATCCATACGAAAAAACTATGTCTAGCATCGTATTATATCCAGTTTTCTACGAATATAGAAATGTACAATCATAAGATTAAAACTAGTTTTATTAGCCGGTGCCTTCGGCACCACGGGGCTAAAAAAACTAGTTTTAATCTTATAATTGTACATTCTATATCCGCGGAAAGCCGTTTATAATACGATACGAGAAATAACTATTCTGCAGCTCTAAAGTATACTTCATCTCGCAATTGCAATTGGTACTTAAAATCCGAATTTCGTTATGAAACTTGGCATGAGTAATCCTTGGTAGTTCTATTTTCCCCCAAAATTGAACAAAAAGTTGGAAAAATAGCTGCTGGTAGCTCATCCGTTTTGCCCTTTTTAGGCTATTTTCATTGCAAATCCGTCACAAGACCTATCTATACATCATACTCTTAGCCACTCCCAGCCGTTTCTAGCCGGTAAGGGGCTGGTACTATGAATTACAAACAAAAATTGGTATCATTTAACATGATTTAAAGCAAAAATATGTTTCAAAATACGCAATTACTGATAGATTAACCCTGAAAACTGCCATCCAAAAAAAACGGCTAAACGGATGACAAAATTCAGTTTCAAGTACCATTTGCACACTGATTACGAGATGGGTGCATAAAAACTCCCCTTCCTCTATTAATTAAACATGTATTATATTTTAGACGAAGAGGACTTTATGAAAAATCGTTACAAGAGAGGTGTTTATTCTTTACATGATAAAGTAAAAGGATGTTTGTGTGTCTGTTTGTTTGTACCGAAGGATCTCGCTAACCGCTGAACCGATCGGTTTCTCCTTCTCAGAGGTCCCTGGAAGGTTCACAACTATTTTAGGGGAGGGTACCACCAACCTCCCACGAGAAATTTTTTACTTATAAAAAAATGTCTATACTAAAAAATCTAAATGAAAAAAATAGGGTTTGGAATTCAACTCCCCCCTCCTCAAGTGCCCCTAGAGGCATCTGGGGAGTAGCGCTAGTTCATTATAAAGCAACAAATAAATTGTTATTAAACAAACAATGATGACAATATCCATAAGAAATTAAGCTCAAATAGAAATTAATATCGGAAAATAATGAAAAATTAAGTTCATTAGAACAATTTCATAGATTTGTTGCAAAGAAATTAAGAGCAATCTTATAGAGAAATTAATAGAGTTAATGCTCATTTGTTAAGAAAATCTTCATGAGAATTTCAGCTTTTTTATCATTAAAATAACACTTGTGAAATAATTTTGCATTAAAAAATTCAGATCATGGAAAGAAAACAAAGTCATTCCTAATTAGGACAGAAGTCACTGGAAATTGATCTAAGGAAGGCTACTTATGTCCTTCATCTAACAAAATCTAACTTAAGGGAGGTGACTCATGTCCTTTGTCTGACAAATTCTTACATTAGGAAGGCTGCTTATGTCCTTCATCTTGCAAAACATAGCAAATTCTTGCAAAACCTAGCAAAGGGGGGGGGGGGGGGGCGTAATGACATTTATTCGTAATCCGTGAGCAAAATGGTCTAAATATTTAGCTAGACCCTTCAAATTTGGTATTTAAGCCTAGTCCTATAGGTATTACATCTAAATGGCAAAAAAATCCAAAAATTTTTATTTTAAGGTTAGGTTAGGTAAGAAAAACCCTGCGGAAATGGGGTTTTTAGGCTTTTTTGGTCTATTTAATGTGGAAACTTACCTTAAATTGTTTTTTTCTTAGGGTTTTAACTTAAATAAACTGTATCCATTCATATGGACATTATTTAAGATGATTCAGCAAGTCGGGGACCGACCCCAGGGGGCTAGGTGGGTGGCCCACAGGGGTAAAGTGCATTTTTCCCAATACATATGTTGTGATACATCTAATTATAGGTTTTTTAGGTCAAGGAACTCAAATTCAGAGCAAATATAAGCATTAGACTAATCTGAAGCTAGCCCCATCGGGCTAGGTTGGTGGCCCGCAGGGGTTAAGTTCATTTTTTCCAATATATATCTTGTTATATATCAAAATATAGGTTTTTTAGGTCAAGAAACTCAAATTCTGAGCGAAAATTAACATTAGACTAACCTGAAGCTAACCCTCCTGGGCTAGGTTGGTTTTCTGCAGGGCTTAAGAGCATTTACCTAACCTAACCTAGAAACTTACTTATATTTTTACATGTTTTTTCTTGAATAAACTTTGTCTATTAATGAGGACTTTATTTAAGATAATCCAGCAAGTCAGGAACCGACCCCAGCGGGCTAGGTTGGTGGCCCGCAGGGGTTAAGTGCATTTTTCCCAATACATATGCTGTGATACATCTAATTATAAGTTTTTTAGGTCAGTTAACTCAAATTCAGAGCTAGAATTAGCATAAGACCAATCTGAAGCTAGGCTAGGGCGGTGGCCCGTAGGGGTTAAATGCATTATTTTCCAATATACATCTTGTTATATATCAAAATATAGGTTTTTAAGGTCAAGAAACTCAAATTCAGAGCTAAAATTAGCATAAGACTTACCTGAAGCTAACCCCTGTGGGCTAGGTAGATCTTCTGCAGGGCTTAAGTACATTTTACCTAACCTAACCTAGAAACTTACTTATTTTTTGTTTTTTTCTTTAAATGAACTGTGTCTATGAATGAGGACATTATTTTAGATGATCTAGCAAGTTGGGGACCTCCTTGGGTCAGCCTCCTGTATGAAGAATCTTTTAAATGATGGCTTTAGGACTGAACACTGTGTATCTATGTAAAACCTAGCCCGCCTGGGTCAGTCCCCGACTTGCTGGATCCTCTTAAATAATGTTCTATGAACAGTTTATTCAATAAAAAACCTTCAAAAAAAAAGTAAGATTCTAGGTTAGGTTTGGTAAAATGCATTTAAGCCTTGCTGGCAACCCACCTATCCCGCAGGGGCTAGCCTCAGATTAGTCTGATTCTATTATTAGCTCTAAATTTGAATTTCTGGACCTAAAAAACTTATGATTTTATGTATGACAGCACATACTTTTTGAAAATGCACTTAACCCTGGCGGGCCACCCACCTAGCCTGCTGGGGGCCGGTCGCTGACTTGATCATCTTAAATAATAAATAGACACAGTTTATTCCAGAAAAAAAAACCCTAAAAAAACAAGTAAGGTTTCCAGGTTAAGTTAGGTAAAATGCACTTAAGACTTTAGTCTGATACTTTTATTAGCTGTAAATATGAGTTTCTTGACCTAAAAAACCTATAATTTGATGTATGATAACACATACTTTTTCTAAAAAATGTATTTAACCCCTGCGGGCCACCCGCCTAGCCCGCTGGGGTTGGTCTTCGACTTGCTGGATCATCTGAAATAAGATCCTCATGAATGGACAGTTTATTTGAGAAACAAAACCTAAAAAAATAATATTAAATGTAAGTTTCTAGGTTAGGTTAGGTAAAATGTACTTATGCCCTGTGGGCAACCCAACTGGCTCGCTAAGGTTAGCTTCAGATTATTCTAATGCTTATTTTAGCTCTGAATTTGAGTTCTTGACCTTAAAAACCTATATTTTGATATATCACAAGATGTATTTTGGAAAATAATGCACTTAACCCCTGCAGGCCACCCACCTAGCCCGCTGGGGCTAGCTTCAGATTAGTCAGGCCCCAACTTTCTGGATCATTTTAAATAAAGTCCTCATTTATAGACCAAGTTTATACAAGAAAAAAACCTGTAAAAATTTAGCCCGCTGGGGTTGGTCTTCGACTTGCTGGATCATCTGAAATAAGATCCTCATGAATGGACAGTTTATTTGAGAAACAAAACCTAAAAAAAATAATATTAAATGTAAGTTTCTAGGTTAGGTTAGGTAAATGCTCTTAAGCCCTGCAGAAAACCAACCTAGCCCGGGGGGGTTAGCTTCAGGTTAGTCTAATGCTAATTTTCGCTCAGAATTTGAGTTTCTTGGCCTGAAAAACCTATATTTTGATATATTACAAGATATATATTGGAAAAAATGCACTTAACCCCTGCGGGCCACCAACCTAGCCCGCTGGGGTCGGTTCCCGACTTGCTGGATTATCTTAAATAAAATCATCATTAATAGACAAAGTTTATTAAAAAAAAACAAGTAAAATTATAAGTAAGTTTCTAGGTTAGGTTAGGTAAATGCTCTTAAGCCCTGCAGAAAACCAACCTAGCCCGGGGGGGGGGTTAGCTTCAGGTTAGTCTAATGTTAATTTTCGCTCAGAATAAGCATTAGAATAATCTGAAGCTAACCTTAGCGAGCCAGTTGGGTTGCCCACAGGGCATAAGTACATTTTACCTAACCTAACCTAGAAACTTACATTTAATATTATTTTTTTTAGGTTTTGTTTCTCAAATAAACTGTCCATTCATGAGGATCTTATTTCAGATGATCCAGCAAGTCGAAGACCAACCCCAGCGGGCTAGGCGGGTGGCCCGCAGGGGTTAAATACATTTTTTAGAAAAAGTATGTGTTATCATACATCAAATTATAGGTTTTTTAGGTCAAGAAACTCATATTTACAGCTAATAAAAGTATCAGACTAAAGTCTTAAGTGCATTTTACCTAACTTAACCTGGAACCTTACTTGTTTTTTTAGGGTTTTTTTTTCTGGAATAAACTGTGTCTATTTATTATTTAAGATGATCAAGTCAGCGACCGGCCCCCAGCAGGCTAGGTGGGTGGCCCGCCAGGGTTAAGTGCATTTTCAAAAAGTATGTGCTGTCATACATAAAATCATAAGTTTTTTAGGTCCAGAAATTCAAATTTAGAGCTAATAATAGAATCAGACTAATCTGAGGCTAGCCCCTGCGGGATAGGTGGGTTGCCAGCAAGGCTTAAATGCATTTTACCAAACCTAACCTAGAATCTTACTTTTTTTTTGAAGGTTTTTTATTGAATAAACTGTTCATAGAACATTATTTAAGAGGATCCAGCAAGTCGGGGACTGACCCAGGCGGGCTAGGTTTTACATAGATACACAGTGTTCAGTCCTAAAGCCATCATTTAAAAGATTCTTCATACAGGAGGCTGACCCAAGGAGGTCCCCAACTTGCTAGATCATCTAAAATAATGTCCTCATTCATAGACACAGTTCATTTAAAGAAAAAAACAAAAAATAAGTAAGTTTCTAGGTTAGGTTAGGTAAAATGTACTTAAGCCCTGCAGAAGATCTACCTAGCCCACAGGGGTTAGCTTCAGGTAAGTCTTATGCTAATTTTAGCTCTGAATTTGAGTTTCTTGACCTTAAAAACCTATATTTTGATATATAACAAGATGTATATTGGAAAATAATGCATTTAACCCCTACGGGCCACCGCCCTAGCCTAGCTTCAGATTGGTCTTATGCTAATTCTAGCTCTGAATTTGAGTTAACTGACCTAAAAAACTTATAATTAGATGTATCACAGCATATGTATTGGGAAAAATGCACTTAACCCCTGCGGGCCACCAACCTAGCCCGCTGGGGTCGGTTCCTGACTTGCTGGATTATCTTAAATAAAGTCCTCATTAATAGACAAAGTTTATTCAAGAAAAAACATGTAAAAATATAAGTAAGTTTCTAGGTTAGGTTAGGTAAATGCTCTTAAGCCCTGCAGAAAACCAACCTAGCCCAGGGGGGTTAGCTTCAGGTTAGTCTAATGTTAATTTTCGCTCAGAATTTGAGTTTCTTGACCTAAAAAACCTATATTTTGATATATAACAAGATATATATTGGAAAAAATGCACTTAACCCCTGCGGGCCACCAACCTAGCCCGATGGGGCTAGCTTTAGATTAGTCTAATGCTTATATTTGCTCTGAATTTGAGTTCCTTGACCTAAAAAACCTATAATTAGATGTATCACAACATATGTATTGGGAAAAAGGCACTTAACCCCTGCGGGCCACCCACCTAGCCCCCTGGGGTCGGTCCCCGACTTGCTGATTCATCTTAAATAATGTCCATATGTATAGATACAGTGTATTAAAGTTAAAACCCTAAGAAAAAACAATTTAAGTTAAGTTTCCACATCAAAATAGACCAAAAAAAGACTAAAAACTCCATTTCCGCAGGGTTTTTCTTACCTAACCTAACCTTAAAATAAAAATTTTGGATTTTTTTGCCATTTAGATGTAATACCTATAGGACTAGGCTTATATACCAAGTTTGAAGGGTCTAGCTAAATTTTTAGACCATTTTGCTCACGGATTACGAATAAATGTCATTACGCCCCCCCCCCCCTTATTGGAAAACTTAGCTTTTTTGTCCTTCACATAGCAAATTCTTACAAAACATAGCAAATACTTGCAAAACCTAGCAAATTCTAACAAAACCTAGCAAATTTTTGCAAAACATAGCAAATTCTTGCAAAACATAGCAAATTCTTAAAAAACTTAGCTTTTCTGTCCTTCACATAGCTAATTCTTGCAAAACATAGCAAATTCTTACAAAACATAGCAAATTCTTGCAAAACATACCAAATTCTTACAAAACATAGCAATTTCTTGCAAAACATAGCAAATTCTTGCAAAACATACCAAATTCTTGGAAAACTTAGCTTTTCTGTCCTTCACATAGCAAATTCATGCAAAACATAGCAAATTCTTACAAAACATAGCAAATTCTTGCAAAACATAGCAAATTCTTGCAAAACATAGCAAATTCTTGCAAAACAAGGCAAATTCTTGGAAAACTTAGCTTTTCTGTCCTTCACATAGCTAATTCTTGCAAAACATAGCAAATTCTTACAAAACATAGCAAATTCTTGCAAAACATAGCAAATTCTTGCAAAACATAGCAAATTCTTGCAAAACATAGCAAATTCTTGGAAAACTTAGCTTTTCTGTCCTTCACATAGCTCATTCTTGCAAAACATAGCAAATTCTTACAAAACATAGCAAATTCTTGCAAAACATAGCAAATTCTTACAAAACATAGCAAATTCTTGCAAAACATAGCAAATTCTTGCAAAACATAGCAAATTCTTGGAAAACTTAGCTTTTCTGTCCTTCACATAGCTAATTCTTGCAAAATATAGCAAATTCTTGCAAAACATAGCAAATTCTTGCAAAACTTAGCTTTTCTGTCCTTCACATAGCAAATTCTTGCAAAACATAGCAAATTATTGCAAAACTTAGTAAATTCTTGCAAAACATAGCAAATTCTTGCAAAACATAGCAAATTCTTGGAAAACTTAGCTTTTCTGTCCTTCACAAGCTAATTCTTGCAAAACATAGCAAATTCTTACAAAACATAGCAAATTTTAGCAAAACATAGCAAATTCTTACAAAACTTAGCAAATTCTTGCAAAACATAGCAAATTCTTGCAATAGGGGTCCCAAACTCAAAAACAAAGTTTAAGCGCAATCTGACCACCGGTTCTCAAGATACGGTGACCTGGTGTCCTTGGTAACGACAGTAAGATTTGGGAAATGGTTCGAATCCTTAGTAAATTTGGCTAAAATATTTTAACACTTAGTCAAATTATTAAAGAAAAAATACTCAGGTGACACCAAGCGTACCTACTGAGAGGACATCAGGTCAAAAATATTTTAAGTGTCAAAAAATTTTTGGACTTTGCCAAATTTACTAAGGATTCAAACCATTTCCCAAATCTTACCGTTGGTACCAAGGACACCAGGTCACCGTATCTCAAGAACCAGTGGTCAGATCGCGCTGGAACTTCGTTTTTAAGTTTCGGACCCCTATTACAAGAATTTGCTATGTTTTGCAAGAATTTGCTATGTTTTGTAAGAATTTGCTATGTTTTGTAAGAATTTGCTATGTTATGCAAGAATTAGCTATGTGAAGGACAGTAAAGCTAAGTTTTCCAAGAATTTGCTATGTTTTGCAAGAATTAGCTTGTGAAGGACAGAAAAGCTAAGTTTTCCATGAATTTGCTATGTTTTGCAAGAATTTGCTATGTGAAGGACAGAAAAGCTTAGTTTTCCAAGAATTTGCTATGTTTTGCAAGAATTTGCTATGTTTTGCAAGAATTTGCTATGTTTTGTAAGAATTTGCTATGTTTTGCAAGAATTAGCTATGTGAAGGACAGAAAAGCTAGGTTTTGCAAGAATTTGCTATGTTTTGCAAGAATTTGCTATTTTTTGCAAGAATTTGCTATGTTTTGCAAGAATTTGCTATGTTTTGTAAGAATTTGGTATGTTTTGCAAGAATTTGCTATGTTTTGTAAGAATTTGCTATGTTTTGCAAGAATTAGCTATGTGAAGGACAGAAAAGCTAAGTTTTCCAAGAATTTGCTATGTTTTGCAAGAATTTGCTATGTTTTGCAAGAATTTGCTATGTTTTGTAAGAATTTGCTATGTTTTGTAAGAATTTGCTATGTTTTCTAAGAATTTGCTATGTTTTGCAAGAATTAGCTATGTGAAGGACACAAAAGCTAAGTTTTCCAATATTTTGCTATGTGATGGACCAAAAACCAATTTTATGCAAGCTATGTGAAGGATCAAAAAGCTAGGTTTTGTGAGGTAAAGGGAGGCTACTTATGTACTTAATCTTGCAAAATCTTTGTAAAGGGAGGCAAGTTATGCCCTTCATCTAACAAATTCTCACTTAAGGAAGGCTACTTATGTCCTTCCTAGGAAGGTGACTTCTGTCCTAATTTAGGAATGACTTTGTTTTCTTTCCATGATCCAAAAATTCTAGTTGTAGCAACGCCACCATACCGAATATTAGTAAGAATTTTCAAGATTTAATTAAATCACTTTTCCCTTTGAGAAATTCCTTATATCTTTAATACAGACTGATGAACTAACCATTTAAAATTTATTCTGAATGCCCACAAGAATCTTCACAAATTAAAAAAATTTAAATGAAGCCGAGTAATCCCAATTTCCCATAAAGAATGAAGGACAAAAAATGAGTTATTGAGTTGCTTGGAGGAAACATATATGCAGCTTATACCGCTGTCGTTGGGGGGCAACACATCGTAGAATTGACGACCTTTTTTATCTGCCCCCCCCCCCTCAATATCATTTTAGATTTATTTCGCTTTTTGGCTATACCTTATTCCTGATATGTATGGTTTGCACTGTTTCAGATTAATTGGAGTTTGTTACTGGTTCTTCTGTAATTAATCCAAGACGAAACCAACCAAGGCATTTACTAGTAGTAATTTATTTGAAAGAAAAACTCTTGTGTAACTTTGTTAAATAAATGCTGTAAGACTAAGCAATGTTCATTATTATAATTATGCCGTTTTTGAAAAAAGGTCACATTTTTACTTTTTCTATCAATTCAAAATTTTAAATGTTTTTCGTCATTTGTTTTGTCCTAATTACCTCTAAAAAATGGTCTCAAAAATTGTTTTCTACAGACACATTTTGTAATGGGTATGTTCATCGGATCATTTTTTAAAAACTTATAGAATCGTTAAAGGGGGTGGGGCGTAATGACATCTAAACTTTAACACTGAGCAAAATGATCTAAATATTGAACTTGGTAGGGTACAGCGGGGCGAACTCTGTGCTTTTTTCGGTTTTCTGTAAAAAATATATGGTAAAAATTATTATTTTTAAATGGGACCAAGACCATTAGAGAGATCTCGGAAAAGTCGATCAAGCCCTTAAAGGACGTAAACCAAGGACTTTGGGAAGTTTGTCAAAAATGATCTCAAAAACGGCACAGACTTCGTCCCGCCTCAAGGCGAAGTCGGTATGGCAGTTTCAAGCTTCAAAAAATCGCTGACGTATTGATCTTATTACAGCATGCCCTAAAGATAAAAGTTGCTAAATGTAATAAAGAGCATGAACAGAATTTTGTTGAAAAATAATTTTTCCGAAGTACGCGAAATTTGACTTTTTTCTCTCAAAAATTTAACTTTTTAGTAGTGAAGCTACTCTATAATTTGAAATGTCCGTCTTAGTTTTCTCGGCTCCTATAAAAGATAAAAGGCTGAAATTTTTTGACAACATTCCCATTATTAAGGAGAACAATTAACTATACACATCAATGGCGGTAAAACCGCTTTTTAGCAGGTTTTAGGCTATTTTTGTATTTCTTTTTACATTTTTCTCCATATCTTTGGTGGGATCATATGAAGGAAATGAAGTCATTCCTAAAAAGGACAGAAATTCCCTTCCAAAAAGGACAGAAATCATCTTCCTTTTTCTCAGATATCTCAAATATGGACAAAAATCACTCTCCTTTTTCTTACATATCTGAAAAAGAGTATAAAAATCACCTTCCTAAATCTCACTTATTCTTCCTAATTCTAAGAAAATTAACCCAATAAATCCATGTTCTTCCTTATTCTCAGATAATCTACCTTATTCTAAGAAATTCTTCCTTATTCTAAGAAAATCTACCTTATTCTAAGACATTCTTCCTTATCCTAAGAAATTCTTCCTTGTCCTTACAAATTCTCCCTTATTCTCAGATAACCTACCTTATTCTAAGAAATTCTTCCTTATTCTAAGAAAATCTACCTTATTCTAAGACATTCTTCCTTATTCTAAGAAAATCTACCTTATTCTAAGACATTCTTCCTTATATTAAGAAATTCTTAGTTATTCTGATAAGATCTACCTTATTCTAAGAAATACTTTCTAATTCTATAAAAATCTACCTTATTATAAGACATTCTTCCTTATTCTAAGAAAATCTACCTTATTCTAAGACATTCTTCCTTATTCTAAGAAATTCTTAGTTATTCTAATAAGATCTACCTTATTCTAAGAAATACTTCCTTATTCTATGAAAACCTACCTTATTATAAGACATTCTTCCTTATTCTAATAAGATCTACCTTATTCTAAGAAATACTTCCTAATTCTATGAAAATCTACCTTATTATAAGACATTCTTCCTTATTCTAAGAAAATCTACCTTATTCCAAAAAATTCTTCCTTATTCTAAGAAATACTTCCTATTTCTAAGAAAATCTACCTTATTCTAAGACATTCTTCCTTATTCTAAGAAAATCTACCTTATTCTAAGACATTCTTCCTTTTCCTTACTAATTCTCTCTTATTTTCAGATAACCTAGCTTATTCTATGAAGTTCTTCCTTAATTCCCCTAATTCTTCCTTTTTCTCAGATAATTTTTCTAATTTATATTGGGATATCATAACTGAAATAGAGGTATAGAGAATATATAAATTCTGCCTTTTCACCTTCCTTATTCTCTCAAAATCTTGGTTTTTCTCACATATATTTCCTTATGTTTATTGGGATATCAGAACAAAATGTGTAGGATAAGTTTGGGTTGTATCTTTTGACCTGAAATATTTGTTTGTACTTTAGAGGAGGAACCCCAGTCTGTAAAACACACTAGCTGTATCAATAATCTGTTCTACTTGCCAACTGATACAAATATTAGACCAAAATGGAAAATCATCTCCCCCCCCCAAAAAAAAAAAAATAAAAACCCAGGCAGAGAGTCAGATATTTGTATATAATGAAAAGTACAACCCCCCCCCCCCCTCAAATGGTTGGCAACTTAATTTTCAGTCTGTCTATAAATCAGCTGATAATTATGTAATGGATGCAAGGGCGTACTATGAATTTGTACTATTTGGGGTATAAAGAAAGTTTTTGTTGTTCTCTCCAGAAATATTTAAATTAAACTTTTTGAACAGTGATCATCATTTATCTTTATATAACACGATAGCAATGTGTAAAATTATGCAGAATAGCAATTATTTATCGATAACGAACTAAGATTGCACATAAAAACATTAAAATATACAAGACTGGAGTTACGTAAGATTAGAATTATGTAAATTACAAATCATGTAAACTGTACAAAAATTAGCATAGTATTTAGCTATCTATCTACCCTCCCCCACCCCACCCAATCGCTAATGTTAAATTGTATATTTTCTTTTAAAAATGTGAATGTTTTCTTTAACCTTAAAGTCTGTACGATACATAATTTAAATACTGACTTAACTTATAGTTGAAAAATTGAACACATAATCTTATCCCTTTAGATCCCTGAGACTTCAAAGTGGTCGAAGCAAAGGTTTTCTATAATTAGGGTTGGTCCGTCTGTATGTAACAGTTAGCTTTTTTCGTTAATTTAAACAGTTAAAATTGTTTTATCAATTTTAAACTTGGCATGATGATTCCTATAACAATGAGGTCCTTCTGATTTCAGAGCTTCATTTTTATGGATATTGTCATTCTTTTTAAAAAGCAAAGCTTTTCTATAATTAGAGTTGGTCCATCCGTCCGTCCGTCCGTCCGTCAGTCCGTACGTCTGAGAGAGATAGCTTTTTTCATTAATTTAGGCATGTTAGAATTATCCTGTCGATTTCATGGTGATTCCTTTAGTATTTAGGTATGATTAAGAAAGCGTAGCAACTCTATAATCATTACCAGAATGTCCGTACGTCCATTTTAAACATGTTGGTTCTTTACTTTTTTAACAACAAATTTTTATGTGATCTAATAATCCGATTGTTATAATTTGTTGGTATAGTGATTCCTGGGACAACAAAGTACAATATTATAAGCAAAGCTACTCTATAATCAAGTCCAAAAAATTAAATATGTCCATAAACATTATCCTCTATCAAGAAGTTTTTCCAACAAATTTACTCACAATTTTGCTTTGACTCCTTTTTTTATATTCTGATTATTCAGTTCTGACACTATACATGTGTTAGTGTCCGTAAGTCCTACCGTTTTAGAGCTTCGCTTTTATGGATGCTGTCATCCATGTTTAATTTTGTTTATACTTTTATTATTTCAGGGAAAGAGGGGACAATGGTCTGTTTATTACACTAGTCCCCAAAGTTTTATTATAATGTTTTATTATTTGTAAGTTTATACAACTTTACGCACTTGAGTGAATTTTCATTGGTTGGTTAATTAAGTGTTCAGACGTTTCAACCACTAATTTTAATCTATAGAAGGGATAATTTTGTGCATCATCATTGGGGATGTACGCGCTACCGTGGTTCAAAAAGTATTACATAAACAGAGATATTGGTGTTTGCAGAGAGAGAGAGAGAAAGGGGACATTGGGCTGTTAATTACACAAGTCCAAAAATATTTACAATAACATTTTCTTATCAGTTGGCTTAACAACTGTGAGGACTTTTAATAAATTTTAATTGGTTGGTGTATTAAGTTTAGTGTCCAAATGTTTGTAATTGTAATCTACAGAAGGGGTAATTTTGTGTTTTAACATTGAGATTTACATAATTTTATTAGCCATTATCTTATCCCATTAGATCCCTGGGTATTATCAATTAACTCAAACGCCAGGTCCAACAAACCAAAATAACTGCCCAAACACCCGAGGTATTAGGTTAAGTAACACTAACACCCATCACACAACCACCATTTTGATTGCAAAACCTTTGTCGGAGAAGTCCTAAATGGGATTGGTAATGAGTTGTGACTGTTTGGGGCCAAGGCATTCTACATACTTTAACTATTAATGCCTTTAATTTTTATGCTGGTTAATTTGATTTTAAATTTGTTTCTTCTCTGATTTTTCCAGGGATGTAAAGGGATAATACAATGGCCGTTAAATTGATGTACAACCCAATGATGATACACAAAATTACTCCTTAAAAATTTGTGGTTGAAATGTTTGAACACAAAAAATCAAAGAATCAAAATTCACTATATTCCACAAGGTAATAAGCCAACAAATAAGAATCATTATAATAAAACTTTGGGGACTATTATTAAACAGCCCATTGTACCCTCTTTCTCTAAGTAATTTCTCTTGGGAGAGTGGGGGTACCTTCCCCAATTTATGCAAAGGAGAACCAGAAATTGGTCTAGCAGTTAGCGAGAGCTTTCGATATACATATATAATCACAGGTATTGACAGATATACACAAACACACAATGTTAATTTTGAATATTGACTAGTAGTTGCGCTCCTCAAGGCCTTTAAGGGCACCTAAGGTGAGGGGAGGTCAACCCACAACCCTTATTTTAGTTTTGAAAAGGATGACAACATCCATAAAACTGAAGCTCTAAAACGGCGGGAAAGAAGAACATTAAAACTTTAGAGTGTCAGAACTAAATAATCCGACTATAAATGTGTTACTGTAAAAATGTTTAAACTGTTAAATACAGGATACTGTTTATATATATGTACTTTTTTATTAGGATTTGATTAGAGAGATGCCTTGCATATGATATTGTACCTTGTTGTCCTAGGAATCATTATTCCCAAAGTATGATGAATAGGATAATTATCCTATTATATAAAGATGTAACTCTTTTTATACATTTTAATTGGAACCGATGATCTGTTTAAGAGTGAAACAATTGTCTTCCATTAATAAAATGTTAAAAAATAACCCATGTTACATATATAAATAAATCCTTATAATAAAGTAACAGGATGTCTCTGTGTTTGTAAGTTTGTACCGAAGGATCTTGCTAACCGCTGAACCGATCGGGTTCTCCTTAACAGGGTAGCTTCTCATATGTCCCGGGAAAAAAACATAACTAACACAATCTATCAGCGAAAAAATATTTTTGGTAAATAGCTGATTTTAAAATAGATTGATAAGAGAAAAAAAATTACGTGTCCCTAGAGGCCTCTAGGGGCGTAGCCGCTAGTCCTATTATATAAAGTAGTAAGCGTTTGTTGTCTGTCCCAAAGGATCTCGCTAACCGCTGAACCGATATTGTTCTCCTTTACAGTGAAGCTTTTTATAGGTCCTGGGAAGGTTTTAAACTATTTTTCGAGAGGGTGTCCTAACCTCCCTCTCCCCCCAAAAAATTATTTTTATAACTCTTTGGAAAATCAAATTTAAAATAGGATGAGGTCGACTTTTCCTTCTCCTACCAGTGCAGTGCCCCTAGAGGCTTCTAGGGGCGTAGCCGCTAGTATTATATAAAGTAGTAAGCTTTTTTTGGTCTGTAACAAAGGATCTTGCTAACCGCTGAACCGATTAGGTTCTCCATTGTAGAGAAACTTCCCATAGGTCCCGGGATGGTTTTAGGCTATTTTATATTTAAGCCTTGGGATCGTTTTAGGCTATTTTTCTTCCACCTCCTTGCCCCTCAACAGAAAGAGTCTACTAGATGCCAGGGGCGCAGCCGCTATTCCAATTATATAAAGTAAAGAAGGATATCGCTAACCGCTGAACCGATTAGGTTCTCCATTGTAGAGAACCTTTACATAGGTACAGGATGGTTTTAGGCAACTTTTTATTTTAATTTAAGTCTAGGGATGGTTTTAGTCTATTCTGCTCTTTTCTACCCATTGAAATACAAAGCCACCAAAGGCTAGGGACGCAGCCGCTAGTTTCATACAAAAAGTTGTAAAAAATCCGCATGTTTTGAATGTCTAAATAAACGAAAAAAGCTAACACATGGACGGAACGACCCTAATTATAGAAAACCTTTGCTTCCGTATGCAGTTTATGGGGTGGATAATATTTGAAAACCAGTCTTCAAGATCTAAGGGATAAGGTAATGGCCGGTAACATGATTTTAATTTCCAAGTTTAATTAATCAATTACAACTTTCTATTTATTTTTTTGCTATTGTCTATTTATTAAACTTTTCCCCCCCTTTTGGTTAAATAGTAAAACTTCAATGTACGCCCTTGAATTGATTTCATAATTATCAGCTGTTTTAGTTCAATCACTTCCGGCGAAAAAAATAAGTTGCCAACCTTCTATAGAGTTTGTACCACATAAATAGGAATGTGAAGAAAAAAAAACATTACATTGGTTGAGACTAGCAGTTACGCCACTAGAGGCTTCCATGGACACTTAGGGTAATTAATCAAATAAAAATGTCTGACTCTAAGCCTGGTATTTTATTTTTGACAAGGAAATTAATTTTTTTCTGATGGGTAGGGTAGGAACTTTTTCTTTAAGCAATTTCTCTTGGGAGCCCAGACAAACATCCTGTTACTTTTATAAAAGGATTGATAATTACATATAGTTATTGAAGAAAATATCAGTAAAATATACAATATATTTAAATTTGTTTTGAAATTATTACTTTTTTGGTCTTGGTCTAATATTTGTATGTGTTGGCTAGTGAAGGATTATAAAGACTCCTGTTCTTATTTTCGGCTATCCTGGTATTATAAGGTTTATTTCTCAGTAAAATTATGTTAATATTATCAATAATTTTATGAATAAAAACATAAACACTAAATGTCAAAAGATACAACCAAAAAATACTGAATGTACTATTATTTCTTAAGATAATTTCATATTTGTTTTACAGACTGGGGTTCCTAATATTAAAATGTACTTTATGAACATTCCACCTCAAGTACAAACAAATATTTCAGGTCAAAAGATACAACCCAAACTTATCCTACACATTTTGTTCTGATATCCCAATAAACATAAGGAAATATATGTGAGAAAAACCAAGATTTTGAGAGAATAAGGAAGGTGAAAAGGCAGAATTTATATATTCTCTATACCTCTATTTCAGTTATGATATCCCAATATAAATTAGGAAAATTATCTGAGAAAAAGGAAGAATTAGGGGAATTAAGGAAGAACTTCATAGAATAAGCTAGGTTATCTGAAAATAAGAGAGAATTAGTAATGAAAAGGAAGAATTACTTAGAATAAGCTAGATTTTCTTAGAATAAGGAAGAATGTCTTAGAATAAGGTAGATTTTCTTAGAATAAGGAAGAATGTCTTAGAATAAGGTAGATTTTCATTGAATTAGGAAGTATTTCTTAGAATAAGGTAGATCTTATTAGAATAAGGAAGAATTTCTTAGAATAAGGAAGAATGTCTTAGAATAAGGTAGATTTTCTTAGAATAAGGAAGAATGTCTTAGAATAAGGTAGATTTTCTTAGAATAAGGAAGAATGTATTATAATAAGGTAGATCTTATTAGAATAAGGTAGATTTTCTCAGAATAAGGAAGAATGTCTTATAATAAGGTAGATTTTCATAGAATTAGGAAGTATTTCTTAGAATAAGGTAGATCTTATTAGAATAAGGAAGAATTTCTTAGAATAAGGAAGAATGTCTTAGAATAAGGTAGATTTTTTTAGAATTAGGAAGAATGTCTTAGAATAAGGTAGATTTTCTTAGAATAAGGAAGAATGTCTTATAATAAGGTAGACCTTATTAGAATAAGGTAGATTTTCTTAGAATAAGGAAGAATGTCTTATAATAAGGTAGATTTTCATAGAATTAGGAAGTATTTCTTAGAATAAGGTAGATCTTATTAGAATAAGGAAGAATTTCTTAGAATAAGGAAGAATGTCTTAGAATAAGGTAGATTTTCTTAGAATAAGGAAGAATGTCTTATAATAAGGTAGATTTTCATAGAATTAGGAAGTATTTCTTAGAATAAGGAAGAATTTGAGGGAATAAGGTAGATTTTCTTAGAATAAGGAAGAATTTGCTAGAATAAGGTAGGTCTTCTTAGAATAAGGGAGATTTTGTGTAATTAAGGTAGAATTTCTGAGAATAAGTGAGAATTTGGGTAAATAAGGTAGATTTATTAAGCATAGTTGTAATAGTGAGGAAAAGGAAGAATTTCTAAGAATTAGGAAGAATTTGTAAGATGGTGGACAGAGGTCACCTTCCTTTAGTGAGAATTTGTAAGATAGTGGACAGAAATCACCTTCCTTACTGAGAATTTGTAAGAAAAAGGAAAGTAAATAGCCTTCCTATACCCAAGGAAGGGAATTTCTGTCCTTTTGAGGAATGACTTCATTTTCTTCATATGATCCCTTTGGTGTTTATGATCCGATTTACAAAATTTTTACAGTTATAGTATCAAAATTAAATTTTCTGTCGTTTTAAGAAAACAACTATGACAGTCAGACTGCCTATAAGCAGGTTTTAGGCTATTTTTGTATTTTTCTCCATTCCTTTGGTGTTTATGGCACGATTTCCAAAGTTTTTCAGTTATAGATATCAAAATTAAATTTCCTGTCGTTTCAAGAAGAAAACATCAATGGCGTTCAGACTGCCTTTTTGCAGGTTTTTAACTATTTTTATATTTTTCACATTTTTCCTCTATTGGTCCTGTGGTGGTTTTAAGCTATTGTCTTGGGGGGGGGGGGGGACACCCCCAACCCCTTCAAAAATGAATTCCCCCCCCCCCCCTCAAAAAAAAATTGGGAGGGAAAGTATGGTTTAGAGCACCAGAAATTTTTTTATTTTTTATTTTTTTAAAAACTATCTCATGGGGCAAAGCCCCTAGAGGCTAGGGGCGAAGCCGCTAGTATTATATAAAGTAGTAAGCGTTTTTTGTCTGTCCCGAAGGATCTCCATAACCGATGAACCGATATTGTTCAGGTTCTCCTTTACAGTAAAGCTTCTTATAAGTCCTGGGAAGGTTTTTATTTTTGAGAGGGTGTCTTTAAACCCCTCCTCTCCAAAAAATATTTTTAAAACTCTAATTTAATATGGGATGAGGTCGACTTTTCCCATCCTACCTTGAGTGCTCCTAGAGGCTTCTAGGGGGGGCATAGCCGCTAGTTAGATATAAAGTAGTGTGTATTTTTTTGTCTGAAGCTTAAGGTTTTTTTTTTCACTTAGGTCTCATGATGTATTTAGGAAATTTCGTTTTTAAGTTGAAACCTGGGTATAGTTTTAAGCTATTTCTATGCCCCCTTCTTACCTATCCCTTTTAATACAGAGCTCTTAGATGCCAAGGGCGCAGCTGCTAATCCTAATATACTAGAGTTGGGCTCGATATAATTATCTCGCTATTGGCTAGGTTTATTCAATGTTTTATTTACTTTCTTTTGGTTATCTGAATTCTGACTATTAACCCTATTCTTCCATTATCTTCTCCCTGACGATTTCTTTCTTTAAACTATTTTAGGATCTTAATATTTTTTATTTCAAATTATCGTCCTGACAGGGTTAAAATGTTTAGTTAACTGTTAAATTTTAGTTCAATATCTGACCACATTACGCACGTATCGCTAGTTTAAAATTATTTTAAAACTAAGTTTTCTTTTATTTACTATATTATAAATTTAAATTTTCTGTTTTATGGATAGAAATTTAATACTTCAATATAATTTAAATAGCAACATGAAATAAAAAAAATTAATTTATTCTTCATACAGTAAAATAATGGGTCTTATCGTTCTAGTCAATGGGAGTTTATTATGGATTATTAGAGCACTATGAGTTTTAAACATTTATTGCTTGGAAAACTTGAGCTCATATATAGACATTTATTTCCTATATAGATCTGTCATGGATCTTGATGCAATAAAGCAGGCTGTTTTGTAAATGTTAAAAATTGGAAGAATCTATTAAATAAAAGTTATCGCTAATATACTTAGTAAATAAAGTTTTTTGTTTGTTTTCTAACTACTGAACCGATTGAGTTCTTTACTTCAGGAAATCTTCGCTTAGGTCACGAAACGGTTTTAAGCTATTTTATACCCTCCACCTCCTACATACTATGCCGCGAGTTTTCCACAAATAACCTTTTTGCTATTCTGATAATTATTGAACTGATACATGTTTTATAATATATTAGCAGCTTCGCCCCTAGCCTATAGGGGCTTTGCCCCTAGTAGTTTGATCAACCTATTTTTGTGTTATTTAGATTTAAAAAGAAAATAAATAAAAAATTAGGGGGGGGGATTTTTTTTGTGGGAGTGTAAGTCGTCCCTCCTTTTTAATTTTAGTTTTAAAAAGAATTTTTTTCGGGAGGGGGCCCGGGGGGTATATTTCCTTTTTGGGGGTGGGTGTGGGTGTCCTACCTGAAGAGTAGAGCCCAATCGGTTCAATGGTTACTGAGATCTTAAGCCTCAGACAGACTTACATCGTACTACTTTGTATTATAGATTATGGATCTTTATCAAAACGTAGATTTCTCTACCTTATTGTATATACCATATCAAATAGCAAGAAACGATAATCTAATATGAACATGAAAAACTGCATTTTAAATTTACATGCTAGTAAAATGTTGATTTCTCTCTTGTATCTTACACAGGGTGACCAACAATATTAATTTTGTCATGTATATATCTTATTAGAGTCCCTTAAATTCGAAGTACATAGTCACTGTGAGCTACAATTGAATCAAGACAAAAGTAAGTGCCGAGCCCTGGGACCTATGTAGGGTGAAAATACACATAAATCCTTGATGATTCCAGGTGGAGACAAAATATTTCAGCGGGGTCTTTTGGATTTTTTTCAATTTTAAGTTCTGAAAAAAAATTGAAAAAAATGTGAAAATCTTTAATAAAAAACAAACAAAAAATAATTTTTAATATTTTTTTTTATTAAAAGATACAAACAACTTATATACATACTATAAGCGTTAAAAAAATCACAATTTTTAAATTTAGACTTTCAATATAAAGATTTTTAGAAAAAACCTAACAACAAATTCTAACATATTTCTGATCAACATAGCAATAAAATGTCTTTTGCAAAATCTTTATCATCAAAAATAGATAGCACTTACTAAAGGTTTTTTTTCATTTAAACTTATACTTATCACATTAATTAACTTTAAAGATTGATTTTTTTTAAAAGAAAGATTGCGTGATTTTTTTCTTCATAATTAATTGCCTAATTTTAAGATTCAGACAAAAAACCTTACTACTTTATATTAAGGGATAATCTACTAGCAGCGGCTACGCCTCTAGAGGCGTATGAGGCCCTTGGGTTGGGGGGGAAGTCGACCCCCCCCCCCTTACAGTTAAAGTTTTTTTAATGAAAAAGTTAAAAACATTTATTTTGGAGAGTTAATTCTCTTGGGATAGTGGTGGTACCCTTCCCAAAAAAGTTATAAACCTTACCAGGACATATGAGAAGCTACCATGTAAAGGAGAACCATATCGTTTCAGTGGTTAGTGAGATCCCTTGTTGCACAAAGACTCACATAGAACCTGTTACTTTATTATAAAGATACATATATACACAGAAACTCTACAATCAGAGTATGTCTGTTTGTTCATCCGTCTGTATAAAAACAATACAGAATATATTTATTTGGTACTAGCAGCTACGCCCATAGAGGCCTTTAGGGGCACTTAAGAGGGGAAGAAGTGGTTGAATTCAACAACTATATTTTTATTTTAGGCTTAAAAAGAAAAAGTTTTTTTTTATGTGTTGTGGGGTCCTTTTTTAAGGGGCGATTTCTCTTAGGGAGGTAGAGGTACCATCCTTAAAGAAGTTATAAACCTTCCAAGGACCAATGAGAAGCTACATAGTAAAGTAAAAAAAGAACCATATCAGTTCTTAAGCGTCAGAAAGATGGACAAACAGACATCAATATATTTTGTATCATAAATAGTGCTTTAAAGCAGGGAAAGAAAAAATTTTTTTTGCTATTGTTTAAAAGTTATATCCCTGTATAAAAAAGATAGGATGTCCATGTGTTTTTTTCTGTCTGTGCCTAAAGTTCTTGCTAACCGCTGGACCAATTTGGCTCTCCTTTATTGACCTATCTTTTAGACTGATAATAGGATCAACATATAAAGGAGTAGTTTAGTGTCTATTAATCCTTATATAAAAATAACAGTTTCTGTGTCTGTCTGTTTGAGTGTATATGTGTGTGGGTGTCTGTCGGTACCGAAGATTCTTTATAACCGCTTAACTTTTGGTTCCAGCTTTTCATGGTCCTGAGAAGTTTTGAGTTTAAAAAAAAAATAAGTTCCTACCTAACATTTAAAAAAAACTTTTTCTTTTACATACTACAACTGAAAGTAGGGGAGGGGTCAACTTCCCCCCACTTATCAAGGGCCCCTAGATGCCTCTTAGGGGCAAAACCGCTAGTGATAAAATAATTCTTATCTTGAATTATGATTAAAGTGTTCTTTTTCCATTTTATAAAACATAATTGTAATTATCAACCTCAAAAGAATACAAATAAAGAAAATAGCAAGTGTAACGTACAGATGCAAAGATATATTAATCAGAGCAAGATGGGACAATGGGCTGTTTATTAGACTAGTTCCCATAGTTTAATATAGCAATTTGTTATTCGTTGGCTTAACTACTTAGGGGACTTGTTGCGATTTTTGTTTGGTTGGTTCATTAAATTAAGTGCCCAACATTTCAACCATTAACTGAAACATAAAGAAGGGTTATCCATGTATCATATTTAGGAATGTAAATCAATTTAGCGGTCATTGTCTTATCCCTTTAGATCCCTGAATAGTATGTAACAATGATCAATGGTTCTTTTTTTCTATGTAGCTTCTCATTGGTCCTTGGAAGGTTTATAACTTTTTTAGGAGGATACCTCCACCATCCTAGGAGAAATCACCCCCTAAAAAAGGCCCCCATTACACACACAAAAATAACTTTTTCTTTTTAAGCCCAAAATAAAAATCTAATTGTAGAATTCAACCACTTCTTCCCCTCTCAAGTGCCCCTAAAGGCCTCTAGGGGCGTAGCCACTAGTACCAAATAAATATATTCTGTATTGTTTTATACAGACTGATGTACAAACAGACATACTCTGATTGTAGAGCTTCTGTGTATATATGTATCTTTATAATAAAGTAACATGTTCTATGTGAGTCTTTGTGCACTAAGGGATCTCACTAACCACTGAAACGATATGGTTCTCCTTTACATGGTAGCTTCTCATATGTCCTGGTAAGGTTTATAACTATTTTAGGGAAGGTTACCATCACCATCCCAAGAGAATTAACTCTCCAAAATAAATATTTTTAACTTTTTGCTTCAAAAAAACTGTAATTGTAAGGGGGGTTCGACTTCCCCCCCAACCCAAGGGCCCCTATATGCCTCTAGAGGCATAGCCGCTGCTAGTAGAGTATCACCTGATATAAAGCAGTAAGGTTTTTTGTCTGAATCTCAAAATTGGGCAATGAATTATGAATAAAAAATCACGCAACCTTTCTTTTAAAAAAAATCAATCTTTATAGTTGATTAATGCATAAAGTATAAGTTTAAATAAAAAAAGTCTTTAGTAAGTGCTATTTATTTTTGATGGTAAAAATTTTGCAAAAGACGTTTTATTGCTATGTTGATCAGAAATATGTTAGAATTTGTTGTTAGGTTTTTTCTTAAAATCTTTATATAAAAGGTCTAAATTTGAAAATTATGAATTTTTTAAGGCTTATAGTATGTATATAAGTTGTTTGTATCTTTTAATAAAAAAAAATATTAAAAATTATTTTTTATTTGTTTTTTATTAAAGATTTTCATATTTTTTTCAATTTTTTTTCAGAACTTAAAATTGAAAAAAACCCAAAAGACCCCGCTGAAATATTTTGTCTCCACCTGGAATCATCAAGGATTTATGTCTATTTTCACCCTACATAGGTCCCAGGGCTCGGCACTTACTTTTGTCTTGATTCAATTGTAGCTCACAGTGTAGTATTATAAAACATTGGGGACTAGAGTAATAAACAGCCCTATGTCCCCTTCCTCCCAGTGTCATATCGCTGTTTATAGTAAAATGTTCAATATGAGAAATTTATCTTCATGTGAATGATATTTAAAAGTCAAACATTTTATTCTGCTAGGAAATTATTTTGTATGCCACCCTGTTGCAGAAAATGTGCAAATACATACTTGTCAGAAGTGCAGAGGTATGATTCAACGATGCAGTTAATTTAGCCCCATTGGTATTTGGAAACTTTTTTCCAGTATGGCTTCGATACCGATTAATATCTGGTGGATAAGAACGGTTCTCAGCAATACTTAAAAATAATGTCAAGCCTCGTATTGTATCCAGTTTTCTCAAATATAAAAATGTACAAATACAAGATTAAAACCAGTTTTATGATGACAAGTCTGGATTTAATCTATTTTTTTTTTCATTTTAGTATCCGCGAAGAGCTGTCTATGATGCGATAAATTACATTAACTTTTAAAAATCAACTTTTTCTTTCATTTAGTAGATTGAATAAAATATGCTCTTCAGGGAAGCATCAAATAGAATTTATATATATGTGTCTGAGCCTTATATAGTTTTAGCTGATACCCAATTCTTTTAGTTAATACTAGCGGCTACGCCCCTAGAGACCTCTAGGGGCACTTGATGAGGGGATAGTCGAATTTGATAACCCAATTTATTATTTTAGATTTGAAAAGAAAAAGTAAAAAAAATTTTTTTGGGGGGGAGGAAATTTATTGGTTAAACAAATTTTACAAAAATATTTTTTTTTTGAGAGGGGATTTTTTCTAGGGGCGATTTCTCTTGGGAGGGTGGAGGTACCCTCCTCCAAAATAATTATAAACCTTCCCGGAACGTATGAGAAGCTACCCTGTTAAGGAGAACCCGATCGGTTCAGCGGTTAGCGAGATCCTTCGGTACAAACACACAAACAGATAGACATCCTGTTACTTTAGTATAAGGATACATTATACATATGTATATATTAAACATGGTCAAAGATGACCTTTGAGGGGCTCAGTAACGTTTCGGGTACAAGTCCACTCCACCTTGAATATTCTTTGAATTGTACTGTAACGCGCTCAATCACCCAGGGTATTAAGTAAAGTAACACCAATTAAACAATCAACTCTTTGATTGCACAACTTTTGTCTAGAAGTCCTAACTGTGAATGGTAATGAGCTGCCCTACTCTAACTATATGTGACGAGCACCTGACATAGCAGCAGTAGGAACTATTTGTAACGTCATTAGTTATGACGCAGTGTCGGGCCGAGATTCGAACCTAACACCTTCCCGACAACGAGCGGATGTGCTAAGTGTTACGCCACAGTCGCGCATTATGGTCAAAGATACCAGAGGTGGATTCTTTAAAAACTTTTTGGCTCACGGTCTAACTAAAATTAGTGAGATTCGCTAAAATGTTTTTGTGAAAAATCCTCCAAAATCGCATTAAAAATCTACATAAATTAAATAAAATCATAGGTACTTGCTTACATGTGGTAGACTGGAGCACCGAAAACCCCCCCCCCCGCTTAGTTTTGACAAAAATCAAAAATAAGGGGGGGGTAGTTTTTTAATGTCTGGAAAACGGCAAGGAGGCAAAAAGCACCGCAAGGCAAAGAATTAACCCCCCCCCTTAATTTTGAAGAAAATCAAAAATAAGGGGGGGGTAGTTTTTTCACTGTACAACACGCCAGAAAGTTGAGTGAGGTAAATCAAGTAAATCCAGTATACCAGAGGGGAAACCTTATTACGAGATATTCATGTTTTGGGGCGTAATTTCCTTATTTATTGACTTTGGCCAGTAAAAGGTTTTAATTTTGCGCAAAATTAAAACCTTTTACTGGCCAAAGTCAATAAATAAGGAAATTATGCCCCAAAACATGAATATCCCTGTAATAAGGTTTCCCCTCTGGTATACTGGATTTTCTTGATTTACCTCACTCAACTTTCTGGCGTGAAAAAACTACCCCCCCCTTATTTTTGATTTTCTTCAAAATTAAGGGGGGGGTTAATTCTTTGCCTTGCGGTGCTTTTTTCCTCCTTGCCGTTTTCCAGACATTAAAAAACTACCCCCCCCTTATTTTTGATTTTTGTCAAAACTAAGCGGGGGGGGGGGGTTTTCGGTGCTCCGGTCTTCACATGTAAGCAAGCACCAAATCATAATAGGGTTATTAACATAATACTTTGTTAATTTTTTGTACATTTTTAATGCGATTTTGGAGGATTTTTCACAATTTTAAGAATCCACCTCAGGACGGTTTCAACCCCAATCCAACTGGAGTCATAAATTTGTTGAGAATAGTTGCAAGAGTGCACCAAACACTGGAATATAGAGACACTGTAAGGATCTTGTTTTATGTTCGTTTTATATGAAGAGCAATAGAAATAAAAAATAGCATAAAACCATCCAAAGAAATAAATCTAATGAACTGTAAAAAAAAACAAGCACCTAGTTAAATTTAGTAGAAATGTTTGCTAATAAAGAAAAAAAAGCGTTTTGGTTTTTATATTTTTGTTCAACCTCTAAAATTATTCTTATTTAAGCGAATCACAGCGCGGCATTTCATAAAATGCTGTGCTCTCATTGGTGGAAAGTTGGCTCACCCCGATCTGGCTCACCACTAAAATGATTTAAAGTTCCAGCTCTGATTTGTTTAAACAGACATTCCTGATTCCTTTCAATGCATTACACAATGTTTCAAATAGCTGCTAGTATTTAAATTTAAACCTTATATAAAAGTAACAGGATCTTCGTCTGTACCTTGTTAACCACTGGTCCTTTGTTGGAATGGAACTTTTCTCTCTTTTTGAGCTGTTGAAATTTGTCAACCATTTTATAGAACAACTTCGAGTCAAAGGCCATGCAATCAAAGGCTTGGTTGTGTGTCTCCGATACCTAATGAGGCAATACAAGTGAGGGAGGGTACAATGGGCGGTTAATTACGCTAGTCTCCAAAGTTTTATAGAAACGTTTTCTTATTAGTTTGCTCAATAACTTTGAAGACTATTATTGAATGGTTGGTTGGTTTATTAAGTTGAGTGTCTAAACGTTTCAACCTCTATTTGTAATCTACAGAAGGGAACATTTTGTGTATCATTGGGGATGTTTATCAATTTATCGCCTATCGTATTATCCCTAGATACCTGGGTAATGCACGCAGGAATAAGGTATAGGCAACAAGCAAAATAATTCTAAAATAATATTTTATGATCAGATAAAAAGGTCGTCATTATTTTAAAATCATGAAAGGGTTTTGCGATTTTTTTCCGAATTAATTCATCTGTAATGCAAAGACTACATGAGGTAATGCACGTATTTGAGATGGTTTTGAGTTTAAAGCCTGCATTGCGCCAATAATAAATGTCTTCATATATAAGAATATGAACACTGTAGTACAGGGTTGTCGAAAACTTTCAATTTTCAGAAAATAATTTACGAGACAAGAAAAAACTATTGTTGAAACCAAAAGTATGCAGCATTGATTTCCTCATAATACTGAAAAACAAAAAGCTCGAAGGCCGCAAGTTAGCCTCTAGGGACATTCTATAGTTTTAAAAAAGGATAAGGAGAGAAAATGTTGTTGTTTTTTTTGGGGGGGGGGGAGTCACTTTTTCCTAGGGGAGATTTCTCTTGGGAGATTGGACATATCCTTCCCTGAAATAGTTATAAACCTTTACTGGACCTATCAAAAGCTTTAATTTAAAGGAGAACCATATCGGTGTAACAGTTAACAAAATCCTTCGCCACAGACAAAAAACTTACTGATTTTTATACTAGGATAATTTTTTTTACAAAAGTATAAAGTACAATTTATCGGAAGCACCCTGTATATGAAAATAATAATGCACTTGGACTTTTACATCTTGCTTCTATCTTGGTCTTATTCACAAATGTAATCATTAATATAAAGTTACAGGATAACCAACTTTTTTTTATTTCTTTTTAAATATAAAACAAAAATTGGGTTATAGAATTCAACTCCCGCCTCCTCAAGTGCCCCTAGAGGCCTCTAAGAGCGTAGCCGATAGTCTACAAACTAACAAAAAAGGTTAAGACTTGAAAATCGTATTTTTGTGATATATGCAATTTGTATTGTTTGATACTTTCATAAAAACAGAATGACAACTAATTTAGTGATGTCTAATTGTTTGTTATTTATTGAAATACAAAATTATATATGTAGGTATGTTTTATGGTATGCTTGTAAATTATGCTTTAAATATAATTTTTCTGAAATGCACTTCATGCAACTATCTCTTTTAATATATTTCTAGGTCGTCAATGATCAATTCTCCCTTTAACACTCTCTTCAAAGCCAGGAAAATATTAAAAATCTTCCATTAAGCTATCCCTATAAGCCTAATATGACCGCATCGACTTAAACTTACAGTTTAATTTAATAGGGATTTTATTTCTATTAAAATACACAACTTAATGTAGTTGAACAGTAAAACAATGGATTTATTATTACATGGATATTACACCAGATTTACATGTTCTCTAATAAAATGACTGTGTAGCTGGCTAAAATAACGATCTCCCCCATCCCCCCCTTTACTCCATCCATTCCCCTCCTGTATAAACGGCCCAACCAATAAATAACAGGGGAAATATCTTGCCAGCATTGACGACAATTTTTCATAATATCCACCTTTATTATATGTCCATGAAGCTCTTTATAGTGCCTATGAAAAATGACGCCATGCAATTTAAATGACCAATGATAGGCCAATGCACAGACTAGATTACCAATGACAGGCCAGTAAACATTTTAATTGACCAATGGTAGGCCTGTATGACATCGTTCTTTTTATAGGCACTATAAAAAGCTTCTCTACGTATGCGAAATTTGTAATGGCTAATGCAGGCCAACAAAAAAGGCAGACAAAAAAAGGAATTTTCATTGAGATATGCCTTGACCCAAATTGTTGCACATATGTTTGTGTGTGTGTGTGTGTGTCTGTCTGTGTATATGTATGTGTGGGCACCCTGAAAATGATATGCTAGCATTCCTGAGAGTGGGCAGTCATAGCAATTGCAACTACCATCCGCCAGGCAAAATTAGTGCCCAGGTTTTTGCTGCTACTCTATAATTATAGTTGTATCTTTTTTTTAAACCTCAGTCTTTAATTTCTTAGTATTTCATTACTAGTGGTCCCAAGAAGGGGGTGAGGTGTTCAGTCACCCCCTGTCTCTCCTAATGATTTTTTATCCAAAAGAATTTTATTTGTTATAATTATCCTATTCATCTAGTTTTAAAAAATGATTCCTATTACATCAAAGTGTAATGTTAATAAGTTAAGCATGTCTATAACCTAAAAATGTAAGTATGTCTTAAAACAATATCCTGTAATTAAGCATTCATCATATTCTGCTAATTAAGTTCTAATTAATTTCAGTGTTAATTTTCGTTTGTCCTACTGTTCCCGAGCTTCGCTTTTATGGATTTTGTCATTCTAGTTATAGCAAAAAGTAAGAGGCATTGCGTTTCCTTTCGATAAATTATCCCTCGGTGCATATGTTTCAAAGATATTTAAAGCCATTTACAAGTTGCGTCGTTCATGGACGTTACCTTCCTGTTTTTATATGTGCAAAGCATTTTTTTCAATAAAGACAATAGTCTTGCTAAGCATGATATATGTGCCTAGACCTTACTATAACAGAATGCATTATGCACTCTATTAAAAGTGTTCCATCATGCCCGCGAAAGTTTTTTTTATCCCGTTAGATTCGCAACTATCCAATTTGTGTATTAATGGAAAACCGCAAAAAGCACATATGAATATTTCTTGTTGAACTATTCAGTTTTATTTCAAATTAAAATTAGATTATTTTATCCTAATGAAGCTCTTTATAGTGCCTATAAAAATGACGTCATATAATACAAATAACCAATAATAAGCCAATACACAGAATAAATTACCAATGGCAGGCCAGTATACATTTTAATTGACCAATTGTAGGCCAGTTGGACGTCATTTTTATAGGCACTATAAAAAGCTTAAAGTCTTATGTGCTGGAATGGTTACTTTGCGGAGGGGATAGAACACTCTGCAAAAATTATTGCTTGCAACAAATAAATAACTAGAGAGAGATAAAAAGGGAGAGAGAATAGGAAATCAGGGAGGGAGGGGACATTGTGCTATTTATTACACTAGTCCCCAACGTTTTTTATTTGTTGGCTGAACAACTTTGAGGACTTTTATTGAATTTTGAAAGGTTGGTTAATTAAGTTGAATATCCAAACGTATCAACCACATATTATAATCTATAGAAGGGGTACTTTTGTGTATGATCATTGGGGATGTACATTAATTTATCGGCCATTGTCTTATCCCTTTAGATCCCTGATGAGAAATAGAGATTGGCGAGATTATTGCACAGAGGAGAGGTGAGAGGGTGGGGGGAGGGGGTTAGCCGGGTGATGACAGGGGTGTAGATAGGGATAATAGGCATTATAGTAAAAAAAAATAGAGAAGGAAGGGGTTAAAAATAACTGTATGTCCCCACTCCGAGGACCCTGTGCCGACTTTCAAAATCAACTAATAGCATCAGGAATATCAACAATGCCAAGCCGCTACAAATTAGCAGAAAGCTATAATTGCTAGTAGACGAAAAAGTTCCCCAACAGGGGGATCCAGGTAGTTGTCTGGTTATACATCTATATTTATACATTTATTTTCAGACAATATTTCTTTAGTCGAGGAAGAATCTTCACGCAAAAAGTTCACCTATTTATTTTGTACAGCCCAGTAAAAAACGATTCCGATTGAAAGAGTAGTTGTTTTTAACTCTGCTGTTATTTAAGATAGACAGCTGATTTTTTTTGTGATGATTTGCCCCACCAATGTGAATCCAGTATATGACTTATCTGATACGTTATTCTGTCGGTCATACTATAAAAGATCTATATACTAACAGCATATTTTATTTTAAGGGATTTTATTTTTCTTTGTCATTTTGTTAACAGATCTATAGTATAGATGTATATGCAGATAACTACCTCCCTCCCCTTTTTCAATTACCTTTTTCGTCTGCTACTGAATTGTTTTCTGATGCTTGGCTGTGTTAATATAACCGACACAACTGGTTGATTTTCAATGACCAAATTGAGAGTTGGAACAAGGACACTGCGATGGAGAGATACAGTTATTTAACCCCTTCTCCCTCTAGTGTTTTAATCTAATATTTTGTTATCTCCTTTTCTTTTTCTCCATCTTTCTTTCATGACTTTATATATATCCATCTATATTTCTTTTTACTTAGCTACTTTGAATGGATGTTGTCATTCTTGTTTCATTATCAATAAAATAAAATAAATAATAAAGTAATCCGAAGCCATAGGGACAGCGTAAAGTGTCAAGTGTGACGTCATAAAAATACGTCTATTATCCATATCTTTTTTAGGGATTTCCTTTCCCGATTCTCCTTTCATCCTTCCTTTTTAAACGTATTTTTATGACATCACACATGACACATTCCGCTGTCCCAAAGTCAGATATAGTCATTTTTTTTGATTATTCCTATATCCTAAGAAATAGAACAGAGGAGAAATGTAGAAAACAAATAAATTAATTATACACAAAAAGTGCATTGAAAATGATTATGCTTTTAAAATCATTCTTGAAATAGTATCTTTTATTCTAAATCAATACAAGTACCTATACATATAAAAAAACATTTACGCAATGAACCAGGACTATGTTAAAGGACTTTGAAATGGTCAGTTCGTTCATTCATTAAGATGGGTGGGGTAAAGCGTGTGGATGGGTAGATCGTTAATTTAGCCAACCGCTACTCAGTATTGCTACTCAGAGTACATGCAAATCTGGTGCAACATCCAAGTAATTATATATCGATTTGAAATATAGTCAGTGGGCAGTTCGACCATCAAATTATTTTATTATTAAATACTTTTCATGATAAGGGAAATCTTCTAAAAAAATACTGACATAACCTACCAGCTGTATATTTCCCTTTTTAACTAAAACAGCTGTGGTACCAAAAAAAGGTATAAATTTTGGTTTTTGACAAATAATATAAGATTCATTTAATACTTATATTTGCGTGAACTTTTATTTAATGAAATCTTTCAATTTTTAACATTTACAAAACAGCCTGCCTTATTGCTTCAAGATCCATGACAGATCTATATAGGAAATAAATGTCTATAAATGAGCTCAAGTTTTCCAAATAATAAATATATAAAACTCATAGTGCTCCAATAATCCATATTAAACTCTCATTGACTAGAACTATAAGACCCATCATTTTACTCTATGAAGAATAAATTCATTTTTTAAATTTCATGTTGCTATTTGAATTATATTTTTCAGGACGAGAATTTGAAATAAAAAATATGAGGATCATAAAATATCGGAAACCAAAAGAGAAAGTCAAATAGTATCTACGTAATAATATGCGGTTATTATAATATAAAAAACAATTTAAGAAAAGATTTTATAGTAATATAGCGTGTATTTTATATTGTAAAACCAAAAGAAAGTAAATAAAACATTTAATAAACCTAGCCAATAGCGAGATAATTATATCGGGCTAACTCTAGTATAAACATATTTGCAACAGATTATGAAGAGCAAGAAAGAACCAATCTTAATTGTAAAAAAGCTTCCCTCTTAAAAGTGTCTCCTAAAAAGGGAAAATATGTTACAATATTTGGCCAACTATTATTCTGATTGACTTCATATTAGAAGGAAATATGACGTCACTCGGGATTATTTCGCCAAAAGTTTGAATATGTCCCCTTTTATAGAAGACACTTTTATATCTATAATACAAAGTAGCTTGATGTCTGTCCGTCTGTCTGTCTGTCTGTCCCTTAAAATCTCGGTAACTACTGAACCGATTGGATTCTACTCTTCAGGGTATATACCTATTGGTCCTGCGGTGGTTTTAAGCTATTTTCTTGGGGGGTGGGACACCCCCAACCCCCCCAAAAACAAAAAAATCCCCCCCCCCATTTTTTTTTTTTTTTTTTTTTTTTTACAAATTTTACGAATTTTATGAATTTTGCGAATTTAATCGCAAAATGTTTTCCTGCTGGGTAGGTGCAAAAATTTGTGATCCGTTCTGCTGGGTAAGTAATAGAAGATGAAATTATACCTCTTGGGGCAAAGCCCCTAGAGGCTAGGGGCGAAGCCACTAGTGCTTTAAAAAGTAGCAGCTGGACATCAAAAATTTTTTGTCTGAAGCTTAAGATATTAACAACTACTGCACCGATTGAGTTCTCTAATTCAAGTAAGCTTTATATAGCTCCTGGTTCTAGGCTACTTTTATTTTCAGATTCCGGTAAAGCAACAAAAAAAAAACATATCAGGTAGGTTGGTAAGGAATAAAAAATCCATTTACCATTCTTTGAAAAGTTACTCTATTTAAACTATGCAGTTTATTCGATGCTTCATGCTTAAATGTCGTGTAAAAAGCAAAATGATAATTACTAATCTATTATTTCATGGCAGAAATGCAACCAATAGAGGTTAGGAATAATTAGAGATAAAAACTAACTTTAAACCTCAGGTTTTTGGTTCGAATCTTAGCAGTAAGTTTTAAAAATTATATTTTGCTCGGTTACCTTTACTGGTAACCCGCGACCGTGGCTCAACACGTAGCGCATCCGCTCATCGTCGGGAAGGTGTTAGGTTCGAATCTCGGTCCGACACCGCGTCATAACTAAAGACGTTAAAGATGGTTCCAACTGCTACTATGTCAGATGCGCGATGTAAATAGTTAGAGTGGGGGGAATGCCTTGGCCCAAAACAGGCGCAACTCGTTACCATGCACAGTTAGGACTTCTCAGACAAAGGTCGTGCATCACAGAGAGTTGGTTGTCTGTAATGTACTGTACCACGGGTATGAGGTGAAGGACCAAGAGTCTGGCCTTGAGTTGACAAGTTGACTGTTCAGTCCAGGTGCAACTCACCCATACGACATTAGCACATACCTTTACTGGTAGGCACTCATTATTTTATTAATGTCATTTATAAAACTAAAAATGACGCCATAAAATACAAATGACCAATGATGGGCCAATAAACATACCTACTAAATTACAAATGGCAGGTCAGTATACATTTTAATTGAACAATGGTAGGCCAGTATGACGTCATTTTTTTAAAGCACTATAAATAGCTTCCTAAAATTAGATTTTTTGAAAAAAATAGTAATTTAAACTTGTAACAATGTAACGTCAGATCCAACAATCAAGGATAGCTAATGGGAACAATACACAAGCACCTGGGTTGATATGTAATGTAACTTCTTATAAACAACCAATCCTTTGATTGCAAAACTTTTGGCTGAAATTTTAATGAGTTGCGCCTTTTAAAGAACTAAGATATTCTCCATACTCTTACTATTAATGTCACTGGCCTTAAATAGCAGCATAAGGTATAATTTTTAACATATCTAGAGGACTAGTTTCTACGAATATAAGATTAAAGATAGTTTTTTTATCTTATAATTATACATTTTATATCCGCGGAAAGCCGTTTATAATACGATGCGAGAAATAATTATTCTTTCATTTGCTTACTTATCGATTAATAAACGAATGCAAATTTTAAAAAAATATCATATTAAATCTTTAAAAAAAGAAAAGCTTAAGATTTCTAAAAATGGAGTTTATATATATGTATATATGGGATGAATGTAGAAAAATGCATCTTTACTGCCATCTATGTTTTTATAGCCAATGATTATGAAAATAGGATAATTTGAAAAGTGGCTTTGCAGACGGCCTGGCATGGCATGGAATGCAGGTAGGGAGGGAGGGGATATTGGGCTGTTTATTACTCTAGTCCCCAAAATTTTAAAATAAATAACAACTTTTGGGACTTTTAATGCATTTTGATTGCTTGATTCTTTGAGTTAAGTGTCAAAACGTTTCAAGCACTAATTGTAATCTACAGAGAGGGTAATTTTGTGTGTTATTAATGGGGATGTACATTGTACATCAATTTATCGGCCATTGTCTTATCCCTTGCGATCCCTGCATGGCCTGGCATGTATAGTAGGAAAAGTAATAATGAGGTATGCAGATTAAGATATATAAGTTTTCCGGAATTTTAAAGTTAGGGGGAGATTTGAAATCTGCATCAAATTTTGAGGATTTTTTTATAAAATTCGTTTTTTCTATAATACTTTATCTAAAAGCGGAAATGCAATTTAAGTTAATTAATTTTGGCAACTGTGATTGGTGGATTTTTAAAATCTGCGCTCTGATTGGATGGCGTACATCATTCAACCAATTAGAGCGCGGGTAGTTTAAAATCCACCTATCCTATTGGTCAAAATTAATTAACTTAAAATGCATTTCCGCTTTTAGATAAAGAATTATACAAAAAACGAATTTTATAAAAAATCCTCAAAATTTGATGCAGATTTCAAATCTCCCCCTAACTTTAAAATTCCGGAAAACTTATATATCTTAATGCAGATTCTATATTTATGAAGATAACAAAATATGTTTACAATCTCTATTGTTCTCCAGTGCGGGGTCGGACGACGCAGGGAGGGAGGGGACAATGGGCTGTTTATTATACTAGTCCTCAAGTTTTATAATAATGTTTTCTTAATTATTGGTTCTACAACTTTGGGAACTTTTATTGAATTTTGATTGGTTGGTTCATTTGGTTCAGAGTTCAGACCTTTCAACCACTTATTGTAATCTACAGAGGGAGTAATTTTGTGTATCATAATTAGGGATGTACATCAATTTATCGGCCATTGTCTTATCCCTTTAAATCCCGGGTTCTTCTAGTATATTGAGTGAGAGCGGGGACGGACGGACGGCCATTTCACGGAACCCAAGGTATTTTACGGCCAAAATTTGTAAATTCAGCATTGCCTATTCTCTCTATTCACTCTAAACCAAACTCTTCTCATAAATTCTGTCTAAATTTTTCTTTGAAAAAAATTAACAAAAGCAAAATTTATTGGGATTTAAAGGGATAAGACAATGGCCAATAAATTGATGTACATTCCCCAATGTAAATACACAAAATTGCCCTTCAATATATTAAAATTAGTGAATAGAAATTATTTAATTAGTGGTTAAAACGTTTGGAAGCTCAACTTAATGAATCAACCAATCAAAATTCAACAAGTCCCCAAAGTTGAAAAGCCAAAGAATAAGAAAACATTATTATAAAACTTTGGGGACTAGTTTAATAAACAGCACAGTGTCCCCTCTCCCTCTGAGAATTTATTTAAGGGGTTGAAAATGGGAAGGTTTACAAAGAACTTAATGCATTCTATATGCCTATAAAATCAGGGATTTAAAGGGATAAGAAAATGTCAGACAAATTGATGTACATCCCCTATGATTAAGTATTGTATGTATGTTTTAAGGTGCGTGGAGAGAGTTCTAGTACCCGAAGCCGACACCTAGCCCCCTGGAGTCCTAACATCCCCTATGATGAGACACAAAATTACCCCTTCTAAAATTAGTAGTTGAAACTTTGAACATTAAAATTAATGAACCAACTAATCAAAGTTTAATGAAAGTCCCCAAAGTTATGAAGCTAGCGAATAAGAAAACTTTATTACAAAACTTTGGGGACTAGTGTAATAAACAGCCCAATGGCCCCTCCCTCCCTGAGCTGTGCAACCCCTTTCTTACAATTTACCATCACATAACCAGCCCAAGATCTCCTACCCTTGTTTTTACAAGATTGAGTACATTGTATGTGTAGAGTGTATAGCGCGGTGAAAACCTTGCAATTTTTTGCACATTCACGTTCCACCCCTGGCCTATGCATTCTGCATTCTGAAAGGTTGAAGTAACCGCCAACCAGCCGCTAAAAAAAACACTCCTTTAATCATTTAATGCCATTTGCTGTTTTCTTGGTCGCTAAATATATTGAAATTTAACAAATTACTTATAAATAAACCGTAGATTTCATTGTAAAAGCTTTTTATAGTGCCTATAAAAAATGACGTCATACTGGCCTACCATTGGTCAATTAAAATGTACACTCTGGTTTGTTATTGGTAATTTAGTCTGTGTATTGGCCTATCATTGGTAATTTGTATTGAATTGCGTCATTTTATAGGCACTTTAAACAGCTTATTTGTGGTGGAATAACTGTGACTAACTTGCGGCTGCCCAGCCCTGAATTTTGCATTTAATACCCTATCTCTCTCTCTTTCTTCTCATAGCCCTTTGTTTTCATCCACACCAGGGATACAGAGTAGGGTGGGTTCATATCGGAATTAGACAAAGCGGGGATATGCAACAGATAAAATTAACCTTAAAAACATTTCTGACCGAAAAAGAATTTTTAAAAATTGAGCTTTAGAACACGACCACTTAAAAATATAATTCATTACTTATTAGTATGCAAAGACGACATTAAAAATTTTTTTTTGAATCAGAACTATGGCTTCATGGTGCTCTCTGGAAAGGCCTTGAGGAGCTGAATCAGGAACTTTTGTCCGTTTCAAAATATCTCGTTCCTAGCCTTAGAAATCACTAAAAAAACAAAATTTGTTAAGGTTTATTGAGAATTGTCCAATTTGTAGAGGTTTTTTAGATTTTCTCAGGCTAGGAACGAGATTTTTTGAAACGGACAAAAGTTCCTGACTCAGCTCCTCAAGGCATTTCCAGGGAGCACCATGAAGCCATAGTTCTGATTCAATAAATTTTTGACTCCCATTTACAAATAGCTATACAATTGAATGTCTGGTCGTCAGCGGTTTTAAGACTTAGGATAAATTTTAAATCATCCAGAGGTGTATTATATCTATATAAATTGAGTGCAGATCCCCGCTTTGGCCTCAGAAAAAAAATGTCCAAAATCGACCCACCCTAATACAGAGATAGGATAACCAATTCTAGGGGGTAATTCAACTTTGGAGGGGGTAGTTTTTGAAGCTTTCTGATATTTTTACTCCAATCCTAAAAATTTCCCCTGAAATTATTGAGAGCATTATCCTATTTCTATAATACAAAGTAGAACGATATCTGTCTGTCCGTCTGAAGCTTAAGATCTCAGTAACCGCTGAACCGATTGGGCTCTACTTTTCAGGGATTATACCTACTGGTCCTGTGATGGTTTTAAGCTATTTTCCTGGGGGATGGGACACCCCCAACCCCCTCAAAAATGAAAAATACCCCCCCCCCAAAAAAAAAATAGAGGCTAGGGGCGAAGCCGCTAGTATTACATAAAGTAGTAAGACATAGGTAACGGGTTGGTTTTATTCTATTATATTTTTAGGTCCACGCAGTGGGAAAGTATTGGGACTATTTTCCCCTTTAAATACAAAACCCTAGATTCTAGGGGCGCATACGCTAGTCATTTCTTTTATATAAAGTAGTAAGCTTTTTTTGTTGTCCGTAATAACCATTGAACCGATATGGTTTTCCTTTACAGTTAAGCTTCTTATAGGTCCAGGGAAGGTTTTGAAGATTTTAAAGGAGGTTATCTATAACATCTCAATAAAAGATGACACCCCCCTCAATTAAAAAATTCAATTCAATTCAAACTCAAATTAGAAATAGGGGAGGAGGGGTGTTTTAAATTAATAAAATAATAGTTATTTATCGCATCTTCTTTTAGAGAGCTTTCTGTGGATATTATAAAGAAAAATTATATGATCAAAATCAGTTTTTTTCCTTGATATTCGTGAAAAATTGTCTGTAATTCTATGCTATACATGATTTCTCAGTAAGGCTGAGACCCGATTTTGATACACTGGATATTAATCGATTATTTCGAAGCCATACTGGAATAATAATTTCTAAGATGCTAAACCTTAGTGCCACATTTGTATCCCAAAGTTCCTGTATCTACCCTTTTCACAGTGCACCCTTGCTTTGTCTTTTTACGGCGGCATTTTCCCTCAAAATGCCCTGTTGAGCACAGAATCCCCTCTCCCCCTCTCGAATAAGAAATAAATTGAAAATACTTCTGAGCTGGATCTTTAAATCATTTTAGTGGCGAGCCAGATCGGGGTGAGCCAACTTTCCACCAATGAGAGCACAGCATTTTATGAAATGCTGCGCTGTGATTGGCTGAAATTCGGCGCATCCCGATCTGGCTTACCACTACAATGATTTAAAGATCCAGCTCAGGTAAGTCATGTAAGGCTAGATGGGTAGCTCCGCTGAGGCATAGGAAAAAAACTAACTAAACCTTATTTCCAATTTATTAAAATCAAGGGGGGGGGGGGAGTTGTGGTTTCATTGTTCAACGGGCTCTTTGAAGGGAAATCACCCGTTACATTGCAGTACAGGGTCTTAAATTTTATGATCATATTAAAAATATATTTTTAATAATCACGATAAGGTAGAGAAAAGCGAATTTCCATATACTGCTTCAAAATAGCTAATGAGTATATAAACTACAATATGCATAACGATTCACTTTATAAATATACTATCGGCTGCACCCCTAGGGCTTCTCTATTTAAAAGGGTAAGTTAGAAGCTAATTTAAATCTTTTTTAAAAATTGAATAGATGGGATTGAAAGTATTTTTGTTTGTTTTTATATTACAGCTGGTTAGATTATATAAATGGTACTGGGTAGTCCCGCATGGTTAAAGCATCGTTTGTATTGTATGACGTCATTTTTTATAGGTACTACAATCAGCTTCAGTCGTGTGCAAAAAAATCAATTTTACTACAAAATGTTTGTATGTGCCCGTCTGTTCTATACAAAAATTTGAAAAATACTTTGGGGTAAATTGATACTGCAGATTTCCGCAGATATCATTTAAACAAACTGCATCTGCCAGCAGTTAATTGCGACTATATACAAAAAGTTACTAACAAAACTTATTTATAATGAAAGGACTTCGTTACAGCTGTTTTTTTTCCTTTTTTGGTCGCAAGGAAGTTTATAATAAGAAGTTGTTCCGCCATTTGTTTTCCATTCAGCAGCCGTATTAGATTACCTAAGCTGGGAATATAAATATTTTATTATTATATTATTTTAGATAAATTAATAATAAGGGCTTGTGGTAGCTTTACATTTTTTTGTATTTTTTTTAGGTCAGGCTGGTTCATGTTATATTAGGTTAAAATGAGAAAGACTAAACTACATAACTTTTGTGTCACTTTTGAGGAAGACGATTGCCTTTTCTCCCAACTCTTTTGAAAAGATTTTCTTTCCCCCTTCAATTCTTTTCCGAAATGTATATGACCTCACAGGAATCGTCTTCCTCAAAAGTGACACAAAAGTTATGTAGTTTAGTCTTTCTCGGTTAAAATGGTTACTAGGTAGCCATGCTTGCTAGGTTAGGACCTCCCCGCAGGGAGTAGGCAAAGGAAAAACCTCTTATGTTCAATTTAATTCCAAAATTAAGGACGGGGGTGGGTTGGGTTATTGCTCGATTGGTATTTTGAGGGAAAGCACCGCAGATAGACAACACCCCCATTAAACAAAAAATTCGGGAGGAATAATTTTAAGTTTGTTTTATTTATACAGCTATTCAAGAAGGTAAACCCGTACCTGTCTCTAGCTATTTTAAGTTCGGTATCCCATCCTATTTTTACTAGCGACTGATCTTTTTATATTTGAAGTAAATTGGAAATCAGATAAAATAAAATCTGATAATGAAATAGCCTTCAACCATCCCGTGACGTTTGTTTGTGAAACTTTCCTAAATTGGAGAACTTAATCGGTTCAGTAATCATCGAAATCTTAAGCTACAGACAAAAAACTATACTACTCTACATAGTATGATCATGATTCCAGCTGAAGTAATCATATAAAAAATAATAACATAAAAGAATATGAATTGGTTTTGCATACCACACCTAACCAACAAATGAAACAACTCTAAAGGTTTCCCCTTTAGTTTTCAATTTGCATTTATTCCCAGGAATCTAAAGAGATAAGACAATGACCAATAAATTGATGTACATTCTCAACTAAATTACCCCTTCAGTAGATAAAAATTATTTTGAAACATTTTACACTCAAGTTAATGAACCAACCATTAAAAGTCCCCAAAGTTGTTAAGCAAATGAATAAGAAAATGTTATTATAAAACTTTGGGGACTAGTGTAATAAACAGCCCAATGTCCACCCCCCCCTCCCTGATTTTTCTATCTGTAAGTCTCAGTGAGGGAGGGGACCATGCTGATTAAAATGAAGTTACAACCCCTCCATCTTTCCAACATTTGACAGCTACAAAAGGTTGAATTTAAAAGTAAGACTCTAAGGGAAGCAGCTTATAGTGCCTATAAAAATGACTTCATACTGGCCTATCATTGGTAAATTAAAATGTATACTCTGTCCTGACATTTGTAATTTAGTCTTTGTATTGGCCTATCATTGGTCATTTGTATTGCATTATGTAATTTTTTTGTGAGCACTATAAGTTGCTTCCTTTAAGGGGGAAAGATTATTTATCATCAATTATCCTATCCCTGTATCCCTGAAAAGTCTAGTTTATTGAATTGTTTGAAACATAGAATAAGTGAGCAATAGAGAAAGATTGAGGTTTTTTATTTCCTATAATCTAAATACCATAGAACAATTTTTTCGAACCAGTTTTAAAAATTAGGCAAAACTATAAAGCAAACCTTAAAAATCAAATGATTGCCATTTAGCAAGGGTATCCATAATTTAAAGAATTTAGGAATAAAATGTATTTTATTTTGTAAAAGAAAAAACATGCCAAAAAACATATTTTAGTCTCCTAGCTGAAAATGGCAATTTTGCGCATGCAGCTAAAATATGAGTTAGGGGTTAGGGTATGTCATTTCATTAATCATTAACACCCAGACAAAACTATTTCATAATTAGATAATTGGACCTACAGACTGTGCATTGCTGGATATATGTGTGCACTTTAAGCATTAGTTTAGACAAATGAACCCGCAGTTAGTTTTTTTTTTCAACTAATGTTTTTTTTTGCATTGCTGCACAGTGCATTTTTGTGTCTCACAAATTTATTTGCACACACACACGCACGCACAGAATTACTCCCACTTTTAATCTTTACACACACAAAATACTTACTCACACACACAGACACATATTTCAACACAGACTCAGCAGTGAGAGAGGGGACAATGGGATGTTTATTACACTAGTCTCCAAAGTTTTACAATAACGTTTTCCGATTCGATTAACAACCTTTCACTGAAATTTAATGGTTTGGTTTATAAAGTTGAGTGTTCAAACGTTTTGACCACTAATTTTGATCAACAGCTGGGGAGGGGTTATTTTGTGTGTCATCATTGGGGATGTACATTAATTTATCGGCCATTGTCTTATTCTTTTAGTTCCCTGCAGACACAGACACTCCATGCAAAGTATATTATTGCAGGTTGCTGTCAACATTTTTTTATGTTTAGAATTTCCTTGTAAGTGCAACAAATTAATTACCCTAGTCGACGGGGCGGGGGTGGGTCAATTGGAACACGACAACAACGCGTCGGTTCTATAAGTCTTAGATTCCTCCATTCAGTCTGATTCAGCTTGTAAAACATTTTCTCGTATTCATTCGAATCCGGTGGATAGGAACCGGTTCTCATCCATACGAAAAAACTATGTCTAGCATCGTATTATATCCAGCTTTCTACGAATATAAAAATGTACAATCCGCGGAAAGCCGTTTATAATACGATGCGAGAAATAACTATTAACGATTTTGAGATAGAATGTTGACTCGATTTTTCAGAGATCTTAAGGGATAAGACAATGGACAATAAATTGATGCACTTTTCAAATAATGTTGCACCAGATTTTTATGAACTTTGATAAATTGATGCTCGCAGCTGGATAAAATAATGATATCCCCTATCCACCACATTAAGTCTCCCCTCCTACTGGATGAACGAACTAACCAATAAATAAGTCTATATTAGCAAACTAGATTGATGACAAATTTTCCCTGTCAATATATCCATGTATATTCTGTATCTATTGTACACAGCTAGTTTGAACCCAACCAATCAAGATTTCATAGAAGTACCCAAACAGTCTAAAAAAATAAATGAAGAACGGTGATTATAAACTTTGGGTACTAGTATAAATTATGATTAAATATCTCTTCCCTCTCTGAGATTAGTAATGTATTGTTCTGTTATCTATTTTTTACACTTTTATCCATCCTCCTATTTAGTTTTTCAACCATTTACACCTTATATTTTTATCTTTTTTTCATAATGCTATAACCAATAAAGGTACTATTTCTATTCTATAACCCCAGTTAATTTTTTAGACTAAATCATCCTTGTTTCCTCCTTGTTTGATGTAACAGCCAACCATAAAAATATCTGTAATTTAAACTAAATCAACACTATTTTTATTGTATTTTTATTTATATTGCTTCTTGTATTATACCTTATTACTAAAGAATTCCTAATGAAAGGTATGGGTCGATTTGAAATAACTAGAGTTACATTGAAGGCATTCCTTGAAGGACTTTCAAATATCACAAAATTTCTATTTCAACAAATTATTATTACTCTTTACATTCATTCACGATAAAAATATAAACTTCTCACCCTTCTCACTCATTGACGACCATTTTTTTTTGATTAATACAACCGGGAGGGGGAATGGAAAGTAGCTAAAAACCCTATTATGGCCAGTAGCGAACAATCATTCCTCTGGTTAGTGAATAGATTTATAGTATAGATGTATATGAAGATAATTACCTGCTATCTTTCCCGGGGACCTAAAAGTTTGCAGACAGTTGTTTACTATAACTGCTAGAAAGCTCATAAGCTGTCATTGGTATATATAAGGTTGTGAGAAACTTAACTAATAAATTAAAATCACTAAACTTTTGGTATCGGTATATTGGGAAACTAAATTATCAATCAAAGTCACATGATCACTTGTATAAGTGGTACGGTACAAGGATTACAGCACCCATAGATAGCGAAGACCAAATTTATAAGGGATTTGCTTTATTTTAAAATAAAAATTTGGTGGGATTTCAAAAACAAAAAAAGTAGTTTTTGGCAGCTTATACCAACAATGAAAAAATCACGAAACCTATACGAGTTTTTCAGCTGTCGTTGGGGGGCAACACATCGTAAAATTGACGACATCTCCACTTGCCCCCCAAATACTATTTTAGATTTTTTTAGCTTGTTGGTTATACCTATTCCTGAGTTTAGGACATAAACGAAGCTTCCATAAAATAAGAACAGTGATTTATTTTTATCTTAAGTCTAATATAAAATATTACTAGTCTTTGTTAAGAAAAAAGAACGTCACTTTCATTTTTTTTATCTAGGCTATATGAAAGAATTTTGGTAAAAGGCGGGTTTTGAGAAGTTTTTTTGAAGTATGATTCCATATTCAGCTCACCTGAGTTAACCTGTATGTTTCACTGTTACTACAGCTAACAGCAGGACTTTGGACAGGATGTAAGGATGCATTTCTGAAAACTGACATGTTATTTACTTAAGAAAGATTCTAACAGAAAGAGAGAGATAGAGAAAGAAAGAGAGAGAGAGAGAGAGAGAGAGAGAGAGAGAGAGAGAGAGAGAGAGAGATAGAGAGAGAGTGAGAGAGAGAGAGAGAGAGAGAGAGAGAGAGAAAGAGAGAGAAAGAGAGAGAGAGAGAGAGAGAGAGAGAGAGAGAGAGAGAGAAAGAGAGAGAGAGAGAGGGAGAGAGAGAACCAGGAAAGAAAGAGCAAGTATGATTTGAAAGGGGTAAAATGCAAAATAAAGAACAAATCGATCGAGGGATAGGGTTGATAAATGAAAGAATTTACAAAAAAAAACATAAAATATAGGTAAAGAAAATTGGAGTTATAAGGCAATCAAGCACTTTAAAGTGGAAAAAGTTCTGAAAAAATGAAAGCTGATGAAAGGGGGTTGAAATAAAATAATGTGAACCAAATCAAGATGTATTAGAGATTGATAGAGAGATAATATGTAAAAGAAAGAAAGAAGGGGGGAGAGAAAGAAAGAGGCTAGAAAGAAAAAAAAAATATTAGAGAGACTGAAAAAAAAAAAAAGAAAGAAAGGTATTGAGAGAGAGAGAGGGAAAAAGTGAGATAGAAAGAAAGAAAGATAGATGGAGGTAGATTGTATAAATGCATAAGTTGAAATAAGGGAACAAAGGGGTTGCATTTGGAGCACACAATATTTATAAATTAGTATATTCTGTTAATTTTAAACTAACAATGGATGATATAGAATATACGAGGGTATAATGACAGGGAAAAATTTGTCGTCAATTTGGCTTGCTAAAATGGACCTCATATATTGGTCAGTTTGTTTATCCAGTAGAAGGGAAAGGGATGAGGTAAAAGGATCATGGAAAGAAAACAAAGTCATTCCTAATTAGGACAGAAGTCACTGAAAATTGGTCTAAGGAAGGCTACTTATGTCCTTCATCTAACAAAATCTAACTTAAGGGAGGTGACTTATGTCCTTTGTCTGACAAATTCTTACATTAGGAAGGCTGCTTATGTCCTTCAAGTTGCAAAACTTAGCTTTTCTGTCCTTCACATAGCAAAACCTCACAAAACATAGCATTTCTGTCATTCACATAGCAAATTCTTGCAAAACATAGCATTTATGTCCTTCACATAGCAAATTCTTGCAAAACATAGCAAATTCTTGCAAAACATAGCATTTATGTCCTTCACATAGCAAATTCTTGCAAAAAATAGCAAATTCTTGCAAAACATAGCAAATTCTTGCAAAACATAGCATTTATGTCCTTCACATGGCAAATTCTTGCAAAACATAGCAAATTCTTGCAAAACATAGCAAATTCTTGCAAAACATAGCAAATTCTTGCAAAACATAGCATTTATGTCCTTCACATGGCAAATTCTTGCAAAACATAGCAAATTCTTGGAAAACTTAGCATTTATGTCCTTAACATAGCATTTTGGTCCTTCACATAGCAAAATCTCACAAAACATAGGTTTTTCTGACCTTTTTCTACCAGGAGATCAGAACTAAATCAGAACACACATAACAAGAGTTTTACATAATTTAACTCTGCATAAATTATGATAATTCATTATTATTACCCCTCCCCCTATTTAAAATTTACCCCTGCATAAATTATGATAATTCTTTATTATTACCCCTCCCCCCCCCCCCTATTTAAAATTTACCCCTGCATAAATTATGATAATTTATGCTGAGTTAAATGTACTGTTTGAACTTCTATCTAACAGGATATGAGAACTTAATCAGAACACACATAACAAGAGTGTTTACATAGTACATTCAGATTAACAATTATTCAATTGGCCCCTTTCCAGTCCATCATATGACATGGGAAGGAGGTTGAGGAGCATTTTATGCAGCCTAAATTCCACTATGCTATGCCACTTTTCTTAAAAGGCGTCACAGCTGGCCTCTTTTGTGTCCATCATATGACATGGGAGGTGGTGCCATGTAGGAAAAGTGGCATTGCATTCTTGGGAATTTAGACTGCATAAAATGCTCCTCAACCTCCTTCCCATGTCATATGATGGACTGAAAAGGGGCCAGCTATGACGCCTTTTAGGCCCTAGAATGCAATGCCACTTTTCCTACATGGCACCATAGCTGGCCTCTTTTGTGTCACAACCTCCCAGTTCTCATATCCTGTTAGATAGAAGTTCAAACAGTACATTTAACTCAGCATAAATTATCATAATTTATGCAGGGGTAAATTTTAAATAGGGGGGGGGGGAGGGGTAATAATAAAGAATTATCATAATTTATGCAGGGGTAAATTTTAAATAGGGGGGGGGAGGGGTAATAATAATGAATTATCATAATTTATGCAGAGTTAAATTATGTAAAACTCTTGTTATGTGTGTTCTGATTTAGTTCTGATCTCCTGGTAGAAAAAGGTCAGAAAAACCTATGTTTTGTGAGATTTTGCTATGTGAAGGACCAAAATGCTATGTTAAGGACATAAATGCTAAGTTTTGCAAGAATTTGCTATGTTTTGCAAGAATTTGCTATGTTTTGCAAGAATTTGCTATGTGAAGGACATAAATGCTATGTTTTGCAAGAATTTGCTATGTTTTGCAAGAATTTGCTATGTGAAGGACATAAATGCTATGTTTTGCAATAATTTGCTATGATTTGCAAGAATTTGCTATGTTTTGCAAGAATTTGCTATGTGAAGGACATAAATGCTATGTTTTGCAAGAATTTGCTATGTGAAGGACAGATAAACTATTTTATGCAAGATTTTGCTATGTGAAGGACCAAAAAGCTAGGTTTTGTGTGGTGAAGGGAGGCTACTTATGTCCTTCATCTTGCAAAATCTTTGTTAAGGGAGACAAGTTATGCCCTTCATCTAACAAATTCTCACATAAGGGAAGCTACTTATGTCCTTCCTAGGAAGGTGACTTCTGTCCTAATTAAGGAATGACTTTGTTTTCTTTCCATGATCCAAGGGGGTTAATGGAGAGAATCGTTATTTTAGCCAGCTGCGAGTATGACTTTATCAGAGTACATGGACATATGTTGCAACATCCAAGTAATAATATATAGATTAAACTATATAGTTGGGGCGTTGCGTTGTCACTCTTATACTAATAGGTCTATTCTTTACTATAAAAGATTTTCATGTAAGTTTGTTTTTGTCGTAGATAAGTATTGAATTTAAGGAAGCAGCTTACAGTGCCTTTAAAAAATTAGTCATTTGTATTATATGGCATTTCATTGGTCATTTGTATTATATGGCATTTTATTGGTAATTTGTATTGTATGGCATTTCATTGGTCATTTGTATTGTATTGCATTTCATCGGTCATTTGTATCGTTTGACATTTTGTATTGTATGATATTATAGGCACTATAAGTTGCTTCGCTTTTGAGTGGTAAGGCATCCTTTAAAAAACCGCCTTCTCCCTCCACCCTATTTTTGGAAAATAGCCCGTGAGGCTAAAGGCAAGCAACTTGTGATAAATCTTAAAAATGGGCTTTTTCTTAGCTTTCTATTTGTTTTTGGCAGATTTTTATTCAAGAGTTTTCGTGTTTACTTCTGTAAGAATACTTTTGCAGATTTTCAAGTAAAAATTATATTTATGAATTTTATGACATAGGATTCTATTTTGAAATGTTGTTCTCTCCTACCTTGAGTCACTGAAAAAAATCAGTTGCATTTTTTTGTTTAAAGATTATTGTTATTACATGAAACCCCCCAGCCTTCCACCTTCTATTTATCCTTCCACCCCCACTTGGCATTGAAAAATTCAAAATTAATGCATGCAAGTCTATTTTCCCTATCTGAAAAACTTTTTATTATAAAGGTGGAGCTAATTTTAAACGACCCACCTTCATCCAATCTCAACTTTAAGAAAGTCACAGATACTATCGAAAAGATGTTCTGACAAAGCCCAAATTGTCTCAAAAATAATCCATGTGACGTCATAAAAATGAGGGATTATTCATCTCCTTTTTTAGGGGTTTTCTTTCCCACTTCTCCTCTCATCTCCCTCATTTTTATGACGTCACATGGATCATTTTTGACAAAATTTTGACAAAATTTGAGCTTTGTCATTGTTCTTAATCAAAAGTAATTAAAAGATATAAACCCTAAGATTTTAAATTACATCTCTTAATTGTCAATTGATAAAAGATAATGAAAGGATATAAACTTACCCTTTTCTAATTTCTGTGTTAACTTTAACTTCATTTTTAAGGTGAAGTGGTAAAAATATATTTTTTAAGGACAGTATTCCAACCAACAGCCCTACTCCCATCAACAAGTAAAAGTGTATTAACTGTGTCAAGCCTTGTTTTTGTTCTTCAAACCAAATTTAGGTTGAAATTTAGATACTGTAGAGTAATAACTCACATCAATTTTTACTAAAATTTTTAATTTTAATTAATTTATTGGGTCCATTTTGCTAAATGTTTATGTGTCTTTCAATGTTGGGTAAAATTATCAGCTTTCAGAGTGTTTTGCTTCATAAATATTGTACTCTAGTATAGAATGAAATAAGGTCTTTTGATTTTATCTATCAAAAATGCTTCAAAAACAATTTAAGACATAGATAGACTTTTATGAATTGATTTTGTGTGTGTAATAGGACAACAACTGAGCCGCGGAGTGTGTAGGACGAACATTTTTTTCATCCCCTATCTTTTACAAAAAAAGGTTTCAGAATTGCCTTGCACCTGGATACCGTTTTTCAGTATGGCTTCGAAACTGATTAATATCCGCTGGATTAGAACCGGTCCTCAGTAATTCTAAAAAAATCTTGTATAGCATTGTATTAGAAACAATTTTCTACGAATATTAAAATATATATCATAAAATTAAAACCAGTTTGTTATCCCAGGCCTTCGGCCCCTCGTGCTAACAAAAATGGTTTAAATCTTTAACTTTAAATTTTAATATCCGCGGATAACTGCCTATAGTACGATGCGGTAATAACTATTATTTTGTTTGGTTTAGTTACCAGCCAAGGTTTGTATGCATTTATGCTATATAGTTTTGGGAGTAAAATAAGGCTCTACATTTACTTTTTATAGTTGGATTAATATAGGGTAAAAATATGTTTCTTTTTTATGATATCTCTGTTAAAGCAATTTATGTTTTTGTAGGTTTAACGGTTTAAACGGTGTAACTTTAGGTTAAAATAAATATCTTAAGTTCTTATTAAATTAATTTGTAGGTGATCTTTTAATATCCCTAATGTGTTCATTGAAATACTAAAAAAAAGTACATAAAGGTTAGTTTATTTGTTGTGGAGGTTTCGTGATTCTAATACAATTATTGGATGACAATATTATCAACGAAAAGCTTTTCTATAATTATCGCTCTCTCTTATCAATACCAGACACTACGTATGTCCTTACAAATATGATGATTCTTTCACATGATAAAGTTATTTTTTTAATTTGATTTTAGAATGGTGATCACATATAACAAAAGTCATATGAAGCCTATAGATACGCAAATTAGTGACAAAATTTTTGTTCGGACATCTTGTAAATACTCCATTTATCCAAATTTAAAAGCGGCGTCTTTACATGTTTGTTAATGTACGTTTGATATGTTGAATGGGCTCTGAATTGGCCTTCATAATATACTTGGTATTTACATTTAGTTAAATGCCAAAAATAGCTTAATTTAGCATAAAAGTCCCTTTAAAGGTAATATTTTGACCTTAAATTGACGTTTAATAATTCTATAATTAAACTTTTTTTAGTAAAAATCTAATGTCAAAATTTAGCTATTTTATATATATACTAGCGGCTACGCCCCTAGAAGCCTCTAAGGGCACTTGAGGTAGGAGGGGGAAAGTTGACCTCATCCCATTTTAAATTTGAGTTCCAAAACAGTAAAAAAATATTTTATTGGGGTTGGGGGGTGAAGACACCCTTCCAAAAAATAGTTTAAAACCTTCCCAGGACCTATAAGAAGCTTCACTGTAAAGGAGAACAATATCGGTTCAGCGGTTAGCAAGATCCTTCGGGACAGACAAAAAACTCTTACTACTTTATATAATAGGATTGATTTATGACATGAACTATAAAATTCATAATTTTATTCTATAACACTATATCTTTTTAAATAATATCTGTCATTTTACCACCGCCAAATTTTTGAAATAATTGTAGTTTTTTCAGTTTTCTTGGAGTTTGTTACAGAGTCATTCTTACATAAAAGAGCCAGGATGTCTGTCTGTTTGTTTGTGCGAAAGGAACAAGCTAACCTTTAAAGTGAAGCTTCTTATAGGTTTTAATATATTTTAGAAAAGTACATACATCTATCCTCACAAAAGTAATGGGCCATTGAAAAAAATTCCATCTCCCCAGCAGCCAGCTTTTTTTAACTTTCCCATTTAAAAGTTAAAGGTTATGGTTGAATCCCCATCATCAAGTATAAATTTGAGGGTGGTAAGTTTGATACAGTTAGCTATTCGCTTAATTCAATATAACCCAGGGAAGAAGGGGACATTGGGCTGTTTATTACACTAGTCCCCAAAAAATTATAAGAACGTTCTCTTATTCGTTGACTTAACAACTTTGGTGAATTTTGATTGGTTGGTTTAATAAGTTGTATGTTAAACGTTTCAACCACTAATTGTAATCTGCAGAAGGAATAATCTTGAGTATGAATGGGGATGAATATCAATTTTTCGGCCATTGTCTTATCCCTTTAGATTCCTGATATTAACCAGATGTTATAAGGAGGTGTATATATTTCAGATCAAGTGTTTTAAATTTAAATAGTGCAAAAAATGCATTGCACATGTTCGTTTTACTGCAAATTTTTTTCATGGAAATCTAACAACTCTGAAACTATTTATTTCTTTGTATCAAAAAATATTGGCAACTAGCGGCTACGCCTCTTAAAGCTTCTAGGGGGAAGTAATTGATTTATTTTCTATCTATGTTACGAACGACTGTCTAACAAAAATATTTTATGAATATTAGGCGATTTCTCTTGGGAGGGTTATATTACCCTCCCCCTTATAGCTATAAACATTCCCAGGGCCTATAAGAGATTATATTTATTACACTGTAAAGGAGAACCATATCGATTAGAGGTTAGCGAGATCCTTCAGTACAGACAGACAGATGAACAAAGATCCTTTTACTTTATTATAAGGATTATCATACGGATAAACTTTATGTCACATGACTCCAAATTCACAAAAGTAATCACACTTATACCTAACCTAAACAAAAGTGGTGTAACAGAGTAGCTTCAATTTAAAACTCATATAGTAAGGTTGGTCATTAAAGTTTAATTGAAAAGGCTAAACAAACCTCTAAATGAAACTATTTACACCATTTTGACTATGAATATGAATCTGAAAATAGGTCTGGTTGACAGATGAAGCCTTAAAAACTAAGAATTTCTAATTTTCAAGCCTAATAATTTCAAAGTACTGTTACCTAACTAATTTTATATTTATTTTAATAAATGGAAAGTTTATTATTACTGCATAGCTCTATTGTCTGCTCTAAACCAGTGCTCGGCAGCTGCGCGTCAGCCGCGTGTAAGCCTCAGTGAAATTGGCAAATTAGAACTTTAAAATTCAGCTTGATGTCTAAACCTATTCCTAAATACACAATCCATCTTTTCAGATTTTTTTTGCACACAAGAAGGTTTGATAAATTAAGGCCTAAACACGGCTGCCGAGCCTTGCTCTAAACTATTCTACATTTACAGACCTAAAATAAAATACTAGTGATACAACTTATTTAATGAAATAACTAAAACTTACAAAATTACGAACATTTTAAAAATTTCCTTCTTTTAAAGATTTCTTCCTTGTTTAAATTGCCAATCAACATAAACTTTATTACAGAAAAACCCAATATAAATATATTGTTTCTTTAAAAAGCGACCGAAAAAAGTGTTTATTATTAATAAATTATTATTGTAGACAAAGATAATAAATTAAATTGAATATTAAAACTTTTAGACAATTAAAATTAAAATTTCTTAAAATTAAACTTTTTTATTGACGCTATTAAGTAAATTTTGTTTGTGTCTACATCTATAGTAGGTAGAAATAATAGATGTGCAATATTAGATAAACATTTAGTAGTAAATATCTGGGTAAATACGAAATAAACAATTGATAAAATGTTTAAACTAGTTGCTTCGCCCCTAGCCTCTAGTAAAAGGGCAGGAGAGGCTAGGAAAATCGCCTAAACCCCTCTAAGGCATAAATAAGGCTTCCCTGAAAAGTATTACCCATTCAGTCAAGCAGTTTTCTAGATCTTTGGCTTCAAACAAAAAAAACTTGTCACTTTCTATTATAGGATATTGACAATAAATCCAAAAACATTGACTTTGTTGTATTCACTTTGAACTTATTGGACAATTTAAAACTTTCACAATCTAATATTATACATCTATTATAGAATCAAGTACAAGATATTTTTTCTAGAGGGGGAAGTGGTTAAACACCTAAATACCCCCACCCCGTGGACCATGTGCAGACTTAATATTGGGTCTTTGAATATCAGCCTATAGCATCATAAATATCAACACAGCTAAGGTGCTACAAAAGAGCAGAAAGCAATTTGCTAGCAGACGAAATAGGTTCCCGATTCTGGGGCCTGGTAGTTGTCTGGGTTAAACATCTATACTTATTACATTTATTATAGAAACAAGTACAAGATATTTGCCAACCCAAAAACAAAATTCATCCCCAGACAATTTGTCTTGCTGCAAAGGGTTCACAAAAATACACCAAAAATTAAAAATAAATAATTTTGTGTAGATATTTTGTTTAACCGTTAGAAAGTCATATACTAAAGTAAATAAGACTAGTGGCTACGCCCAAAGTGTCCTTTAAGCTCCCCCCCCCCCCTAATATTCAAATTTTCTTTAAGAAGAAAAAAATTGCAGGGGGTTATTTTTTCTTTGAACGATTTCTCTTGGCAGATTGTGGTACTTTCCCCCAAAATGATTTTAAAATTTTTCATTAACTATGAGAAGCTACATTGTAAAAGTGGTTAGGTAGTACACTCGGTACAGACTGACAGACAAACATTACGTTACTTTGATAAAAGTACTGACTATATTTTTCTTTTTAGTTATTTTTAAAGAACACTTAAAAATAGCCGACGAGACAAACAAACATTAACTAAATATTAGGTAATTTTTACAACAAACATAATTGGATAATCTCAATTCACGCATCATAACCTTATATTTCAAAATTGAGTTCTGGCAAACAAAAAAAGAACAAGAAAGATAACATACGAAAATAGTTATTTGTCACATCGTATTATAGACAGCTTTCCGTGGATATTAAATTTAAAAAATATAAGATTAAAACCAGTTTTGTAAGTACCTCGAGGGGCCGAGGGCCCAGGATATCAAAACTGGTTTTAATGCCAATTAAACTAATATTTCTTTGAGAAATTCAAAAATTAAAAAGCAGGGTATGCGATATAGGAAATGGGTCAAAAATACAACTGGTAAAATCCTTACTCAGGTAGTTTGTAGATATTTAAAGGAATGAAGGGTGGTATTTTTCATATACATTTTTACTTTTGTGTTAAGTTAATCTATCTTAAATGTCAAAGATTTTTTAAACAAACAGGTTTTTTAATAATAAAATTTTTTTGAAAGACGTAAGTTGAAATAATTTGAAAGTTTTTTAATTCTTAAGATTAATCATGTAAGATGAAGCATTACTTTTTATAAAAGATCACCATTGATAAAATTAATTAAAAAGCTTCAGTTATATTTCTTTGTTTATGATGATAAATAAAAAATGCATAAAAATTATGCAAAATTAAAAAAATAATAATAAAAACTCTTTTCAACACATAATCTATTTTGTTCTATTCTTATTAAATACTTCCTGTTCTACTCTTTTCTTTTAAAATTACGAGGCTTTTCTACAATTAGATACAATCAGTATGGCGTAAATTGGAGCTTAGTTATTAATGTCTTCCCATAATGGCAAAAATTTGGTAAGCTTGGCATCTACACAATTTATTTTGACAGAGGGGTTGACGTTATTTAGCCTGATTCATTAAAATAATATCAAATTTATTTTTGATTTTTCACTCTGACCTATAAATGGGCTGCCGACTCGATTCTAGGGGTCTCAACCTACGGAGTATTATCCCTAGGGGCTCCTCAGATCCTATTCTAATTTAAACTAAAAAAATCATTCAAGTTTTTAAAATGTTTGTGATCAATAAGTGATTTGAGGGATACAGCTTATAGATTCTAAACCGATTAATATTCGCTGGATTAGAACCGGTTTTCAGCTATACTGAAAAACCATGTATAAATAACATCGTATTACAGAAAATTTCCAACGAGAATTGATAAAAAATTTAAATCTAGTTTTATTAGCCTGGGCCTTCGACACCACGTGTCTAACAAAGCTGGTTTAAATTTCCGCAGATAGCTGTCTATAATACATTGGGGTAAATAACTTTTCTGGATTTTGTGATCCTTGTTTCTGTCATCTATTTTTTCAAATCTAATAAGGATGTCCTCATATCCTTGAAATTCTCTTTTCCCTTTCTTCAGAAAACAATCCAGCTCTAGCCCTTTGTTGACACACACACACACACACACACACACACATACACATACACACACATACACATTAAGAGATATAAGTTTTCCGGAATTTTAATGTAGGGAGTAGATTTGAAATCTGCATCAAATTTTAAGGATTTTTTATAAAATTCGTTTTTTGTAAAATTCTTTATCTAAAAGCGAAAATATATTTTAAGTTAATTAATTTTGACCAATAGGATAGGTGGATTTTAAACTACCTGCGCTCTAATTGGTTGAATGATGTACGACATCCAATCAGAGCGCAGATTTTTTGAATCCACCAATCACAGATGCCAAAATTAATTAACTTAATTTGTATTTCCGCTTTTAGATAAAGAATTATACAAAAAACGAATTTTATAAAAAATCCTTAAAATTTGATGCAGATTTCAAATCTACTCCCTACATTACAATTCCGGAAAACTTATATCTCTTAATACACATACACACACACACACACACACACACATACCCACACTTTAAAATCAAATTGTCAGAAATTCATTATTATCCTGTCTCATTATTATACAATCTCTCAGTGCATTAAAGGCATTTGTGTGTGTGAGTGTGTGTGTGTGTGTGTGTGTGAGTGTGTTTGTGTGCGTATGTGTGTGTGTGTGTGTGTGTGTGTGTGTGTGTGCAAGTGTGTGTTTTATTAAGGACAGTAATATGACGCATTAAGAAAAACTATGTTACCTACAGCTTTTGAAGCTTTTTATAGGGCCTATAAAAAATAACTTCATACTGGCCTACCATTGGTCAATTAAAATTGTTTACTGGCCTGCCATTGGTAATATAGTGTTTGTATTGGCTCATTGGTCATTTGTCTTCTCAGATTTACGCCATTCTGAAAGCGTAATGTTTGTCAATATTGGCCAAAAAATAAAATTAAAAATAAATGTCCTGTGATCAAATAAAAATCTAGAGGACATTTATTTTTCTTTAAGTTTCATATTCCATCCCTGATACAATATAAATTCTATAATACAAATATGTATATAATGCACAGTACATGTCATGCACATTGCCTGTACAGTACCCCTCCCCCCCTCCCCCTACAATTCATCTGTGTGCATGCTCTAGTTTTGCAAAAAAATGTATCTTACAACATATATTCCCTTTTTTTTGCATGGCTTACCCCCCAACAGCATATGATACACCTATGCAGCTATGCAGGGAGGTAGGATACATTAGGCTGTTTATTACACTAGTCCACAAAGTTTAATTATAACGTTCTCTTATTAGTTGGCTTGACAACTTTGTGGACTTTTATTGAATTTTGATTGGTTGGTTTATTAAGTTGAGAATTAAAGCGTTTCCACCACTAATAGTAATCTACAGAAGGTGTATTTTTGTGTATTGTCACTTGAGATGTACATCAATTTATCGGCTATTGTCTTATCCCCATAGATAGATTCCTGAAATAATACACCTATGCAGCTATGTAAATGTAATATATAAACCTTAATATATGTTATAGTTTAATTTATCAGTATCGCTCTTCAAGATCGTAGCATTTGTTGACCAAAGAGAACTTTCAAAAAAAAATTTAAAGGGAAATTTTTAAGATCAATTTCTTATATCTTGCGCTGATTCTTTAACTAAAATAATTAGAATGATGGGTGTTGTTATTTCAGGGTATATATTTTTTCACAAATTAGAAAAAAATGGAAGATCTGTTTTCTAAAATGTAAAAAAAAAGATATTCTTAAATCTTAAGTATATTTTTATCTGCTGGCTGTTTCTCGTTAAGATTTTTTGATAGAAGTGAACAATCACCAAACATATTTTTATTATATCCCAAATAAGTTTGATAAATTGTAGGTTTACTAATATTTTAAGGGTATCAAAAGACGTTCAGCTTACCCTCTTTAATTTCTTTAGAACTGCCTCTTTAATAGTTACATTATTAACGTTTTTGCACTTTAAAAAAATGCTTTACTAAAGTCAAATTTGCATACAAAATAGTAGTTTATTAAGAATCACTAGTTTTTTTGCCTATATCTTCTAGGAAGGGACAAGAGAGGTCATGAAACCACCAAAAGACATTTATAAAGCTTTCCTGAAAAACAATACCCATTCGGAACAGTGATTTTTCAAATTTTCATGATAATTATTATTTAATTATTACTTTGACTGAAAAGGAAATATTTAAAAAAAACTTCCATATATCTTTTTTTTGTGAAAACATGGACGCAAATTTAAGCATTAAATTGAACATAAAACTTCTTTCCCCACCCCCTCTTCACCTTGTATCAGTCTTGCCTTTCAGGGATCTCAAGGGATAAGACAATGCCTGATAAATTGATGTATATCCCCAATAATGAGATGATACACAAAATTATCCCTTCTGTAGATAACAATTAATGGTTACAACGTTTTGACACTCCTTTAATGAACCAACCAATCAAAATACAGTAAAAGTCCCAAATGTAATATAAAAAACTTTTGGGACTAGAGAAATAAACAGCTCAATGTCCCCTCCCTGCCTGCCTTTATATTCGCTTCTCAATTCCCAGTTTACAAAAGAGCATTTAGTGGCCACACCGTGCTCATGGACCAATAAAGTTGAAATAGTCAGGGATCTAAAGGGAAAAGACAATGGCCGATAAATTGACATATAACCCCAATTATAATGCACAAAATAATCCCTTAGTAGATTACAATAAGTTGGGGTAAAATGCTCAATCCCCTTCTCTCTTCTACTGAATGAACGAACTGACCAATAAGTGATGTTACCATCTTATCATGTTACCAACCTAAATTGATAATATCCACGTATATTCTATATTCATTACTCTAATTCTTTTTATCTAAGAGCATAGCATGTATGAAAAACACCTTCAACTTAGTTTGTCCCAAAGGCCAGCGTGTGTGTGAATTGCATGATAGAATGCAAGAATGCCAACTGTCTTCGCTAAAACGTCCACGTACAAGAGGGAGGGGGAGTTGGGGGTGCAAGTCAATTCGCAAATGCACTTTGCAAAAATGCAGGGGCAGGGATGTTACACCTGTGGAATAATTATTTTGCCTCTACATTTTAATGCAACAATTTAAAACATTCATTACAACGTACTATTGTTATTTTGAAAAACGAAATTGGCTGTTTAATGATTTGTTTTGCCTTCACATTAAAAATGTTATATATCAGGAATATGTAAGACCCAGACTAATTATTCTGGCGTTGTATTATCCCTCCCTTGCAAAAATGTCCTTCACAAAGAGAGTAAAAAATATTATATTTTGCTTGACGGTTCCACTCTCCCTAGCCATCTATCTGTCTATCTGTACCCAGGGATCTAAAGGGATAAGACAATGTCCAATAATAAAATTACCCCTTCTGTAGTTTACAATAAGCGGTTGAAACCAACCAATCAAAATTCAATAAAATTCCCCAAAGTTGTGAGTCAACGAATAAGAAACCGTTATCATAAAATTTTGGGGACTAGTGTAATGAACAGCCCAATGTCCCGTCCCTCCCAGATCTGTACCTCTTTCTTTTCATAATTTCAATCTCTCCCCCCTACCCTCCTGTCTTTCTACAGCGTTTGGAATATGAGTGTATTCCTATCCACCTATACGGCTATACTATCATTGTCATTTAATATTCTTGTTTTTGTAAATATATGATTAAGTTAATCTTTATGTTATAAGCTTCAATCACCATGTTCAAGCTGTCCAATAGAGCAGGGAGGAAGAGGACATTGGCCTGTTTATTACAAAAGTCCCCAAAGTTTTATAATAACGTTTTCTTAGTATTGATTAGTTGGTTCATTAAGTTGAGTGTCCAAACGTTTCAACCCCCAATTGTAACCTACAAAAGGTGTAATTTGTGTAAAATCATCGGTGATGTACATGAATTTATCGGCCATTGTCGTTAGATTCCAGCTAAAAAAGGTGTAAATTTACTTAATGAAAATTTTGTTTATTGTGAAAGGTTGTGTATGACAAATTATATTTCATTGTCTTATCCCCTAAGATCCCTGAAAAAAAATGGACACTGCTTAAGTAGACAGTAATTTACTCTAATACCTCACTACCCTATCTCTTTTCTTGATATTTCTCCGTTGTACCATCACTGCCGCATTTTGTATTATCTACAATACAAAGTAGAATGATGTCTGTCCGTCCCTTAAGATCTCGGTAACCACTGAACCGATCGGATTTTACTCTTCAGGGAATATACCTACTGGTCCTGTGGTGGTTTTAGGCTATTTTCTTGGGGGGTGGGACACCCCCAACTTCCCCAAAAATGAAATCCCCCTCCCTCAAAAAAATTGGGGGGGTGGGGAGTATTATTCGGGGCACCCGAAATTTTTTTAATTTTTTATTTTTTAAAAAACTACCTTATGGGGCAAAGCCCCTAGAGGCTAGGGGCGAAGCCGCTAGTAATATATAAAGTAAAAATCGATATTTCATTATTTGAATGTTACAGACGATTTTAATGTATTTTGATAATGATATCCCCTAGTCCACCCTCTTTAACCAAATTACCCTCCACTCCTACTGGATGAACGAAATGACCAATAAATGAGGTCTGATTCACTATAGATACTATCTTATAATTGAATGAGAATCCCATGCAAGCGAGATTATTAACTACTAGCGGCTACTCCCTACCATATTGGGGCTCTGTATTCGAAGGAAAAGAGAACGACTAGAAAAATAGCTTAAAACCAAGAACTAAACATAAAAATAAAATTGCTTAAAAAATAACATGACTTATGTGAAGCTTAAGAAAAAAAACTACTTTATAGAATAGGATTGGCAATTAACTATAAATTGTGGTTATATTAATCTTAAACTATTATACATTTTGCAGAAGTGATAGGACAGTTATTTCTTATTATTCTTTGATAAAAATGATCTCCCACAAAGAATGAATTCCAATTATTCCCGGTCCATGATTTCAGTTATCCTGGGTCCATGATTTCAGTTATCCCGGGTCCATAAATTCAGTTATCCCGGGTCCATGATTCAGTTATCCCGGGTCTATGATTTCAGTTATCCTTGGTCCACGATTTTAGTTATTCTGGGTCCATGATTTCAGTTATCCTGGGTCCATGATTTCAGTTATCCTGGGTCCATGATTTCAGTTATCTGGGTCCATGATTTCAGTTATCTGGGTCCATGATTTCAGTTATCCTGGGTCCATGATTTCAGTTATCCTGGGTCCATGATTTCAGTTATCTGGGTCCATGATTTCAGTTATCTGTGTCCATGATTTCAGTTATCCTGGGTCCATGATTTCAGTTATCCTGGGTCCATGATTTCAGTTATCCTGGGTCCATGATTTTAGTTATCCTGGGTCCATGATTTCAGTTATCCTGGGTCCATGATTTCAGTTATCCTGTTATTTGCTATCCTCCGTGTCCTTAAAAGGTTATTGCTTTTGTAATCTATTTCACATTTTTTTTTTATTCATGTCACTTTATTATAGGTATGAAACGGTTAAAGTTTTAAACGTGTTAAATACAACAATGTAATTAAATACAATAATCAAATAAGGATGCCTACCTACATCTACAACAACAAAAAAATATTTGTTAATTATTAAGAAACTTAAAAATGTTGGATAAAAAATAAAATTTTAGAGTAGATGCTTTTTAGTCTGAGGGAATAAAAAATGCTTTGCTTTGCTACCTTCCCTGTCCTTAAAAGGTTATTTTTTGTAATCTATTTCAAATTTATTTGTTTTTTTTGTTTGTTTGTGTTATATCTCGATATCACAAGGCCAAAAGTATTATCATAAAAATAAAATGAACAATCAAACTAGTGGATAAAAAAATAGATGCCTTTTTGTCAGAGGGATTCTCAAATTCTTCGCCTATATAACAGCCGAATAAGAATTGTCTTAAACAATAACTTTAAAGGTTAATTTGACAATAAAAGTTGCCAAAAAAAGACATAGATTTGTAAACCTAATATTTACGTCATTTACGTTTAAATTAAGGACAATTCAATATACATTTATCTCATAGGGTGAACGAGGAATTGTACCCATTTGATTTTGACTAAAGGTTAGGTAAGGTAAAAACTGGGTTGGTTGAGGTTCATTAAGGTTAGCCCGGAACAATGGCTGGGATACAGTAAGGGTTAGACCCTTTGCAGATGCTTAGGTGAAATTCCGTTTGTGTGCAATTATCTTGTTATAAGCACACATAAAACAAAATAAACAGGGTATCATGATCCATAAAAACAAAGCATAAGAAACGATCGACAAACGAACAATAAAGATTCTAGAAGACCAAAAGAAAATTCCAGATTTAACAAAATACAGGATGATTTATATTGACAATCATGCTATGCTTTTTAATTGTACTTAACTAGTACACGAATCACTATACCAAATGCAAAATCAACAAACACACTATAAGAGCTATCCGTTACGTAATGACCAACCCAAATGTAAAAACGCTTCGCTAGAAGAAGATTTAAATCTGCATACAAACACAGCATTTTTCTGCAGCAAAAATTTATGTTTCCTTCGCAACTTTCTCCCTTTTTGTTCTAAAATTAAATGGGATAATTCATGCATTGCATGTGCTGAATTTTTTGAAAGCCAAGCTTTTCTTTATTTTGGGTTTGTCTGTACGTTAGACCATATGTATTTAACAACGGATAGCTTATTTACAGATATGTTAAAGGTAGGTACATTCACAGAAGAGTAGAGGCCAATCGGTTCAGCAATTACTCTTGCTTACAAAAAAATAAGAAAAAATTTTGTATGGGGGGGATGGGGTGTCCCAACCCCCCCAAGAAAAAAAAGCTTAAAACCATCACAGGACCAGAAAGTATATTCGCTGAAGAGAAGAGCCCAATTGCTTCAGCGGTTACCGAGATCTTAAGCTTCAGACGGACAGACAGACAGGCGGACAGACATCGTTCTACTTTGTATTATGTTACAGAATAATCATATATGTTTTTTGATGTAACGTATAAAGATTGTTCTCATGTATGTCCTTTTAAAAAGCTTTTTTTTAGTATTTTAAAATGTAAAATTGGTCATGATGATTACTTAGGCGATGAAGCATATAGTCACTATGGAAAGATTAGGTTTTAAGTATTTTCTTTCAATTTATACAGGTTTATAGAATACTTTTTGTTTTTGTTTGATTCTTATAAATATTGTCATCCTTGTTTGCAACAAATTTTAGTTTTGCATAGGCAAGAAATTGGCTGACTTTTTTGTGGTTAGTTTTTAGCATTATTTGTGCATTTTTTTGTGCGAATTTATTTATGAATGCTTTCTAAAGCCTGCAGAAGATTAATTAAAATAACAAAATGTCTGAAAGTGTGTAATTAAACAAAAAAGGATGACAGCATCCATAAGTAGCGAAGCTCTAAAAAATTATGGAAGGACATTAGACAAAATGAAAAATGTTCAGTTGATAAATTCATAGAAATCACGAAACCTTCCTGAAATAATAATAATATTAGTAATGCCCTTTTATGCATTACCGACAGACTGACGGACAAAGTAAATTATGCTCGTTATGCACTTGATGCTTATTGATACAGGGAATCTTCACCAAAAATTTCAGCCCTCCATTGTCAATAGCAGCCGAGAAAATCGCATCATAGCTTTACGCCCGGACTGACGGACAGACACAGTGAATTATAGAGTAGCTTCGCTACTAAAAATATGCCTTGTTTAAAGGTCTAGAATTAAAGTTAATTATAAGGAAACAAATATATTCTTTCGGTTTGTTCGTTATGATTAAGATGTCTTCAGGTTGGTTAATTTATTTTAGAAAAGCGAGGCTATCTTTTAGTTTATGTCTGTGCTATCTTTTAGTTTATGTCTGTACGTCGTTGCGTCTGAGTATCAGGGATAGTTTGTTCCCTTTAAATTTAAAACATGATAGAATTCTCTGTTCTATATGAAACTTGGCAGAGTCGTTTATTATGTGATTTTCGACAATCTATATAGCAAAACCACTTATTAAGTGTAACCAAATCTGTCTGTATGTCCATTTTCATTCAGTTTCAAATCTGTCTGTATGTCCATTTTCATTCAGTTTCAAATCTGTCTGTATGTCCATTTTCATTCAGTTTCAAATCTGTCTGTATGTCCATTTTCATTCAGTTTCGACTTTACAAATTTTCGAAGTTAGATTGTAGTGCTCTCATGGGATTTAAGATTTCAGGACATAATCATAAAGTAAGATATGTCCCTAAGAAAGTTTGTATTGGTTTTTGCTTACATGAAACTATATTGATTCCTACAACAATTAGGCATATTGTCATAAATGAAGCACCCCCAAAAAAAACTCCTAACTTGAATTACACCATCTAGTCATGGAATAAAAAGCTCACACATCCTTTGTTTTCATCTAATATTTTCCATAATAAAAAAAACTTAGACGTCCTTTGTTTTCATTATTTTCCAAAATAAAAAAAAAATTAGACGTCCTTTGTTTTCATCTATTATTTTCCAAAATAAAAAAAAACTTAGACGTTCTTTGCTTTCATATATTATTTTCCAAAATAAATAAAAACTTAGACGTACTTTGTTTTCATCTATTATTTTCCAAAATAAAAAAAAACTTAGACGTTCTTTGTTTTCATCTATTATTTTGTATAAAGTATACTAATCTATTATAATGTTACTAAACAGGTGACCAACAAACTTACAAAGTACGGACAAAACAAATCTACAAGGATAAATAAAAACATAATTAGCACAACTCAATTCAGTAAAATTCAAATATATGTAGATTAGGTTTCTAGTAGCATTTCTTGATGACAAAGTATAAACCACAAAAAGGGATGTAGAATATACGTGAATATTATGACAGGGAAAAATTAGGTTGCTATTTCCCCTGTCATTTATTGGTCAGTTTGTTTATCAAGTAGAAAGGGAGGGGATTGGGTAGTGGAGATGATTTGGGAGTTCGTTCTTTTAGACAGCTACAAGTGTTACTTTATAAGAGTACATGATTATCTGGTGTAAGATCCAAGTAATACTAAATCTATTACCATAGACGACAGCATATCATTAACATGTCAATTACAATATTTTATAAAAATCATTTATATTCGCAATAAACCATTAATTAAATCCAAAACTAGCGGACTAGCCGACACAGTAAATTATGGAAAGTCTATGCAAGGCTTATAACAAATAAATATTATTATTTATATGTTTAAACATATGTTTGTTTCATGTTATATAAAAGTACTCTATACCTAGATATTAGACCTGTATAATATTTCTATTTTTTTAAAAATTTTCTAATTGTACTAATAATTCCAAAGTTATTCTACTATTTGAATCCGTTCGTTTGTGACGGATAGCTCTTTTTAAATAATTTATACATGTTAGAGTTATCCTATCGATTTTAAAGTTTGAGTGATGATCCCCTTAACAGTTAGGTACAATTTAGAAAGCGTAGCAGCTCTACAATCGTTAAATCTTTACCAGAAAGTACGTATGTACATTTGAAATATCCTGATTTTCATCTTTTTGACAACAATTTTTTGTATGATATAAAAAAAACCCTACTCATTTTATTTTTGGAATGCTGATTCCTAGGACAACAAAGTACATTATTATATGAAAGCAGAAAAGTATATCCTTATACATTATCCTGTATTTACGCAATTTTGCAACAGATTTAGGTTCAATTTTGTTGAGACTTACAAACCATTATTTTGTTTTTCAAGTTCTGACATTTGCTTTGTCACAGTCAAATTCCATTAAATTTCTTTAGGGATACTTAAAAAAGAGTGCATTTGATGAGTTTAAGTATTTAGAAAAGCGATTTATCTAAAAAAAATTCTACCATTTCGTTCCGTGGTTTTAAGCTCATATTTTGTTACAAATCAGTTGAATCTTTGACATTTTATAAAAGCTTTTTTGGAGAGGGGGAATGATTTCTAGGGCTGATTATCCTTAAAGGGTGGAGGTACCCTACCCACCCTCAAATTAATAAAAAAAACTTCCATGGTTTTACATATAAGAATCTTCACTTAAGTCAAGGCATGTTCCAACAGTTACAGTGATTTTACAGTACAGAAAATCAAACATGCTGCCACTCTTATATATCGAATGTCTAATTGAGTTATTTTTGAATAAAATTTTTCAAGTTCAGGTTATTATTATTTTTCCATCTGGGTCAAGGCACAACATAGTTTCAGCTTACACACACAAACAGATACACAAACACACACACACACACACATAAACTTTTATATTAAAACAGTCACTTATACCAGAGAAGGAGTGGTGAATCGGCTGTTTATTACACTAGTCCCCAAATTTTTGTAATAACTTTTTCTAATCAGTTGGCTTGACAACTTGGGGACTAGTGAATTTTGATTGGTGGGTTCATTAAATTGATTGTTCAAACGTTTCAATCACTGATTTTAATCTACAGAAAGTATATTTTTGTATCATCATTGTGGATGTACATCAATTTATCGGCCAATGTTATATCCCTTTAGATCCCTGCCCTTTTACACACACTTACATACCTTTTTCAAACAAAAACACACATACTCATGAAAACTTACATACACTGAAACATGTACAGCAATACACATAAACTAAAATGTACATTGAAAAATATTAAAAGTTAGCAAGCAAGAGAGCAAAACTTTGAAATTGCATTTATACTAACTTCTATCTGCAGTTTAATTTAATCTAATTAGTTTTTGTAACCAACCCTAGCATTAGGCAGGGCTAGTATACATACAAAAAAAGTAATATTAGGCCGTCCATGTTACAATTATTACAATATTTGGGTATAGTCCCTTTCGTGGCATCGTCTCTTAAGGGGCTATTTGTCATATTTTCACAGCAGCTTTTCTTCTATTTCTAGCCCCTGCGGGGGGCTCTAACCCTGAGGGGCAATCACCTAACCTAAAATACCCTATCAAAAGCTACTGTGAAAACACAAACGCCCCTTAAAAAGCGTTGCCACGAAAGGGACTATTCCCAAAAAATCATATTTAAAAAATATGCCTAAGATAGTTGTTAAGAATAATAAAGCCTATTTAATTTGTTTAGCTTTGATTATTTGGATGTAGACATCCTTGTTTAAAAGCATATGTGTCCCAGTATTGAATAAATAAATTTTAATAACAATTTATCTTTAGCATGAACTATATTAAAATCAGCTTTCAAGATTTGAATAGAGAAAAATAATAAAAATGGTAGTTAATCCTTTTGTCCCTCCTAAATGTGTGTGTATATGTGTGTGTGTGTGTGTGTGTGTGTGTGTGTGTGTGTGTGTGTGTGTGTGTGTGTGTGTGTGTGTGTGTGTGTGTGTGTGTGTGTGTGTGTGTGTGTGTGTGTGTGTGCGTGTGTGTGTGTGTGTGTGTGTGTGTATTGCAACTCCTTCACGGTACACAGACTGTAATATGCAATAGTGTCCTTACTCTCTCTTTTCTCCTACAACATCTCCTTTACCAACTTGACAGCTATTCAGGGAAGTAGGGATAGGTGTATTTCAATTAAATTATTCTAGATCTTAAAGATTAAATCTATAAATATATAGATGTATAACCCAGTGTTGGGGACCTTTTTTGTCTGCTAGCAAATTGCTTTCTTCTCTTTTGGCTGTGTTAATATTCCCGATGCTATTGGCTGATATTCAAAGACCCAATTGAAAGTCGAAACTGGGTCCACGGGGTCGGGACATACTGTAAATTAACCCCTTTCATCTCTATTGATTTTCTCTAATTCTTAAAAAGCAGATAAATTGCAAGTTGCAACATTTGGAAACTTCATTAAATATTTTTGACAATATGTTTGGCAATATCTTAAATTGAATGACGTGATCTGTAGGTAGACCCTACAAAAAATGACCTTTAACTTGATTATCTCAAACAATTTTTTTTTAAAGTGGTTTGACAGTTCTTCAACTTAGAGTGTTTAATAGATTGGTTGAATATGGATAAATCTCTAAAATATTTGGTTCTTAGGTGAGCAAGCAATATCACAAAAACAGCTATTAATACTTTATTTATATCTGTTTGGATATTTCTTCTTTGAACGTTATTTTAGTGCTTAGAATGAATTTATTAGTAAAGATGGAAGGAGCTCACAGGGCGAATAAAATAATACAATACAAATGAACAATGATAGGCAAGTATATATTTTATTGGCCTATGGTAAAATATTTACTGGCCTATTATTGGTCATTTGTATTGTGTGGCGTCATTTTTTTAAAGACATTATAAGATGCTTCTTAAAGATGTATACCATGGACAACTTCTTTCCCATTTCCCATTGACCTCTCGTCTAGCAGACAAAAATAAATTTCATTGAACTTTACTGTCTTCGCTAAGCTAAAAGTGTAAAATTTGGATCAGTTTGACCAAACTTTCAAATAGGAAACTACCACTAAAATTTTATTTAAACTATACTTCTGACTTTCATAATTATAATTGCAACTGAATCTTTTTCAATTTCCTATATAATTGACACCACACAGGCCCACCATTGGTTGATTAAAATATATACTGGCCTGCCATTGCATTGGTAATTTATTCTGTGTATTGGCATATATTTATTTATTTTTATTGCATTACGTCATTACAAGGCACTACAAACAGCGCCATCTTTACAAACTCAATGATTTGTACCTTTATTCATATATTTATGAGCATTTTATGATATTTTAATTCTCTGTCTTACCCCTATATCCCTGGAGGAACTACAGAGCTACCACCACCTTACCACCACCACCACCCAACAGCTCTCACCCTTGACAACAACCCAACAGCTCTGCACCCCCCCCCCCCCTCAACCACAAGACCCAAGATATAGTGCGGTGCGGTGGCTCTGGAGAACAAAGAGACAGTTTTACCCTGACAGTTCTCTTAAGTTCCAAGAGTAATACAAATAAGAATGAACTACATAAAATTGGCAAATATTTTGCAAAAGAAAGAACTTATGATAATCTAATTTAGCAAAGGGAATTCCGAAAATAAATTGAAAATAATATTCGTGGGCAGAAAGAAATGTTGTCTTTATTACGAATTCTTAATGAATATTTTTTCTCTCGAATATATTCAGTTGATAAGCAACCCTGTAAAGGAAAACCATATCGGTTTATCAGTTAGGGAGATCCTTCACATAGTGTTACTTTTCTATTGGGATTATATCGAAGAAAACATAGAAATAGCAGAAAATGAAATTAATGTACATATTTTTGATAAATTCTCAAGGTACTAAAGTATAAAAAAAAACTATAATATTAGGTCGAAAACTATTCATCAAATTAAATATGATTTTACTAAAAAAAAGACAAATAATCAAAGACTTGAAAAATCAAATCAACATTGCACCTTCATTAAGATATCTTGAAATCTTTTTTAATGATGGATAATTTTTTGTCAACTCTTTTATAAATTACTTTAAGTTCTTCTAACCTTCGAAGCTTGTGAACTTTGAAAACTCCTCCGACTAAAGAGAGAGAGAGAGAGAGATAGAGATAGAGGAAGAGAGATAGAGATAGAGAGAGAGAGAGAGAGAGGGAGAAAGAGAGAGAGAGAGTGGGTAAAAATATAATATTTAGGGAGATTAAAGAAAGACCCTTCCAGTCATCCCTTTTTCCTACATTTCCTCTTTCCCTACTCCATCTCTGGGGATGGGAGGTAATTTATGTGCGAAGGGGAAGGGTATCGCGCGCAACGGAGTAGTCTCTGTGCACCCATGCACTTTACCAAGAGTTGCACTAGGACACACAGGGCTAAATATAAACATTTACAAAAAATATAGAAAAATAAATTATTTATAAAAAATAATCTTATGATAAAATTTTTAAAATATTGCATAAAATTTTGGCGAGGAATATTTTTTGCAAATTTTATTGCAGTTGCAACTGGGCATGCCTCGTTGTCTGGAAGCAAGGAGAGAGGGGAGAAAGGGGGGTGCCATATTTTAAGGGGGGTGAATCATGTGAGAGGGAAGGGTGTATTTAGTAAGTGCAAATTTGTTGGGGTAGGCAAGCGGGCCGTAAGTTTGGGAAGGCTTTTCTGGTAGGCCTTATGCCGGCAAAGGTGTCTCTCCTCCGCCCCACTTCCCTTTGTATGCTACTTTTCTTTGTACTGTGTTCTCTCGTGGGCCCTGCAACTCTCTATACACCATCTCATGAAAAGGGATTTTGCAAAAATCTAGATTGTCAGAGAGAATGGGGGGGAGCAACCGTGCAATTAGGTGCCAAACGGGGAAGGCAATAAATACAGACTTTAAATTTGCAAACTTGACTCCTTTCCCTCTTTAGGGTGGGGGGTGTCTATCTGATCCCTCCCCCCAAAACAAAAACTCCTTGTTCCCCCCCAGAATTGCAGTTTAGTTGGACTCAGCGCTATCCTCAAGTTACAACTTATCAACAATAAACAGTAGCTAAATAATTTCTAATTTTCTTTTTTTTTCTTCTCAAAAACAAAGATTATCTGATGTATTGTTATATGATAATTCAGTCATGTGACACTTGGAAGAAAAGTATATGCACTATTATGGTGGATTTAAATGATTGTGTTGGACTGAAAGTTAAAATGTAATTATTATTTTGTTTGTTTAAAACCTAAAATTGACAAGTGAACGCTCACGTGATTACAATATTAAGCCTTTGTGACTTTTTCTGTTAGTTTTTTTTATATTTAGTGTGCATATCCATAATGGATGGGCAGGTAACAATACCTGGACAACCGCATCCGCCGCCATTACAGCATCTTGGTGATGCGGCCAGCCTCCTGGCCGCACAAAATATGCACCAGAATGTCCAAAATATGCAGCGGCTGCTCTACACATATCGTACCATAGCCGCGCACACAATCGGCGGCCCGTCCTCCACCTCGCTGGAGGCTAAGCCTGGACAGTTGCCGCCGACCGGCGGAATTAACGGAGTATACCGTCAAAATAGTGATAACAATAATCTAGTCTGCCCACCAAATAAAAAGTTAACGCCATTAATGTACAATACGCCGTGGTCTTTGACGGCGGCTGCCGCGGCGGGCATAGGAGAGCGAAGGCGTAACTCTAGTAGCTCCAGCAACGGTGGTGCCAGTCTTGCCACGTCCACGGCCACGGCTGCTGCCCGTAACAGCCTGCTGGCAACACTGGCCTCTGCTGCCAGGAATAATGATGGAGAGTCTTCTAGGTTTATATATTTGTTTTCAACAATTATTATGTCGTTCGCCGATTGTTTTAGAGTGCAAAATATCTTACATATATATTTTAAATTTGAATTCTAGATGGTTATAAGTTATGTGAAAAAAAAAAGAATAATTTTAATCCATTTTTTTGTAGAAGAAAAATCTGAAAAGTTTTTTCCAATGGCAGATATTGATTAATTTGTCTCAAGAAGTTTTGGTTAAGATTCATATACTTCATATACTTCATTTAATTATGTATATATTTTTTTTCTATGCAACGTAATTTTATATTATTTAATAAATTTAAATAATTTAAGGGTCTCGCTAACCGCTGAACCGATATGGTTCCCATTTACAATAAATCTTCTTATCATTCCTAAGATGGTTTTCGGCTATTTTATGATTTTTTACAAATAAGTCCGGATTTGGTTTTTTTTATATCAATATAGAGCCTCTAAAGAAGCTAGGGGTTCAGCCGCTAGTCTCTTTATAATTTATTGATATAAGATCAACATATTGCAAATAAGTTACTTTTTAAAATCAAATTTTAAATCAAATTAGTTGAAAAGAAATGTATGTTATTAAGTGTTGTTGAGACCGACCTAGAGGGCCACAGTATAGCAGCCTTTAATATCGGCGGAGAATTAAGACTTTGTCTTACCCAGGTAAATAGCAGAGACAAAATGATTTTTCTTTAGTAACAATATTACTTTTATTCCTTTTTAGTTTATTTGATTTTATCCCAATAATTATAAGATGCTGGGCTTGGTAATTCTTCTGTATTACAATTTACTTTTCAATCATATGCAACCCAGGACGGAATTAATACCATAAAAAAACCTAGTTTTTACCACTTTTATGGTAAAATTTTACCAGCCTATACGATTTAAAAGGTGGTAAAATTTTACCGTAATCGTGGTAAAAACACTTTTGGTGGTACTCTGTGACGCTTTTTACCAGCGATTTTTACCACAATTATCGGTAAAATTTTACCAGATTTCCGGTAAAATATTACCATTTTAGGACGCAAATTTATACCAGATTTTGACCAATTTTTACCACTTTTTTGGTAAAATTTACCGCAAATTTCTGGTAGATTTTACCGAAAAAGTGGTAAAACTGTTCAACACCTGGTAATATTTTTGCCCTAAACTGGTAAAATTTTACCAGAAATAGGGTAAATATGGTAAAAATTTACCAATAATTGTGGTAAAAACGGGTGGTAAAAATCACGAGAAAGTGGTAAAAAACGACCTTAATTATAGAAAAACCTCGCTTGTACACAAAACGCAAAAATAAAAAAAAAATTGTTTTCATTATTATCTTTATTGATTGAAACAACACTTAAACATATTTTTCTTGATTCTACTGCTCTGGCCGCGAAAACTGTTGCGCAACCTCCTGGATTTGCTGGGCACCGGCCCCATTCGACCTCGGTATCACTGATATTCAACCTGGAATAAAATTGCTCATTAGTTAATTAGATAATTACAGGGATATAAAGGGATAAGACAATGGCTGATAAATTGATGTTCATCTCTAATGATGATACACATCGTTACCCCTTCTGTAGATTACAATAAGTGATTGAAATGTTAGGACACTCAACTTAATGAACCAACCAATAAAAAATCAATAAAAGTACCCAAGGTTGTTAGGCCAAAGAATAAGAAAATGTTATTTGAAAACTTTGGGGGCTAGTGTAATTTACAGCCCAATGTCCCATCCCTCCCTACTAAATATCTAATCTATAATACAAAGTAGAACGATGTCTGTCCGTCCGTCTGTCCGTCCGTCCGTCCGTCCGTCCCAAAGATAAAGCCTATACTCGCTGTTTACGCAAATGTGTCAGAACTTCCCCCCCCCCCTTACTCTCACACCTAAATTTTTTCTTTTGAAAGCAAAAATAAAAGTGTGTAGGTTCGACTCCCCCTCTCCCCCCTCATTCATTTCCTACAGGCATCTTGACACGTGGCAAAAAAATCAGCAAACTTATCTAACTAAACATCTTTGAAAACGCAGAACGAGAAAAAATAAAGGGAAAGCTTACCTGGAAAACATAAGCAGTAACAACATCCCTGGCTAACAAGAACATGCTGTGTCCATACTACTCGGCATCATAACAGGGAACCCGATCTTGTCTGCCTCCGCCTTCAAGGTGTCCAGGCTCTGGTCCTCTCCGTGGTAACCGTGGATTACAGGTACGTTAGCGGCTTCCATGATCATCTAAAAAACAGGTTAAATATTAGAAAAATTGTAACGACAGACTTCTTTTAAATACACAGTTGCTTTTCCTAGAGCCTACTTGTGTTTCGTCTTAAAAGAGGATGGTTGGAGGGTTTTTACCAATGAAAATATTCGAGGTCATTTTTCCAAGAAGCGGTGTCATACCCCCCCCCCCGCCAAAAAAACAGCATAAACATTCCCTGAAAATTATGGAAGACCAGAAGATTGAGATCGTACAGGACAAATGAACAGACATCCTGTTACTCCGGTATAGTATAGAGTGTTATTTTTTTCTACTTGAAATCAACCAAAATAAGTTCCTGAGTAGCTACTCTATCATTTACCTTAGATGTAGACTTGATACCCATATCTCTAATGGCAGTGGACGGTGGACCAACAAATATAACTCCTTTCTCCTGATAAAAAAAAAAATTTAAATTAAAAGGTAGGTATCATTCTTATTAATATAATATTACATTCTTGAAATTAACCAGAAAAAAACGTAAGCAGTACAGTGGCGTGCACAGGGTTTTTACGGGAAGGGATGTAATCTTAGAGGTTTTTAAAAAACGGGGGGGGGGGGGGGAATCTACATAATTTTAATTTTAAGGGGTGTGTTGTCAACCCCATTCCTCACACTAATGACCGTGGACAAGATAATGAACGAAATATACATATATAAATCCCCAAATATATTGAACAAAACAACACCTTAGATTAGTTCAGACACTGCTAGTTTGAATGAACCAATCAAGATTTAAAGTTGTGAGCTAACGTGTTTATAAAACTTTGGGTACCAGTATAACTTCCAGTCTAATATCCACTCCCTCCCTGCAGTCAAATGGAAAATATTACCTGTCCAGGGATATAAAATACACGTGGATATTATTAATGACATATCATGGAAATTTGTTGTCATGAATTTAGGTTCCTAACATGGACTTCATATATTGGTCAGATCGTTTACCCAGAAGGAGGTAAGGGGGTGTTGTAAGGGAGGAATAAGGGTGTATCTTTATTTTAGCCCGCTGTGAGTACCGCTTTATTAGAGTACATGAAAAACTGGTGTAACATCCAGGTAATAATATATCCATTTACCCAAGAATCTTAAGGGATAAGACAATGGTCGACAAATTGATGTACTGTACATGTACAACCCCATTGATGATACACAAAATTACCCCTTACATAGATTACCTTTTGTGGTTGATACGTTTGGACACTCAACTTAATGTACCAACCAATCAGGGATCACTTAATCCCCAAAGTTGTTAAGCCAACGAATAAGAATACGTTATTATAAAAGTTTGGGGACACGTGTAGTTAACAGCCCATTGTCCCCTCCCTCCCTGCATTTACCTGGCAAAGATTAGCAAACTCGACATTCTCGGAGAGAAATCCATAGCCAGGATGTACAGCATCGGAGCCGGTTTCCGCCGCAACCTAAGATAATACAGTGTATGGTCAATAGTAACTAAGCCCCTAGAGGCCTCTAGGGGCACTTGAGTTAGTGGTGAGTTGAAATAGATCCCAACATTTTTTTATTTTAGTTTCAATAGAAAAAGTAAAAAAAATCCATCTTAAGGCTTAAATATGATCAGAAAATAGAATAAAACCAACTCAGGACCTATGTGATGCCTACCTAAAATAGAGAACCCAATCGGATCAGTAGTTATTTAGAAAAAAAGTCTTACTGCTTTATATAATAGGATGATGCATATAAGAGTTATTTTAAATCTTAATAGGTAGATTCTTCCAAGTTTCAATTTAAATTATCAATCACACCATTAAGCAAAAAACAACACCCATTTTTTTTGCAATGTGAAAGGTGTGGGGAGGGGGGGGGGGGCTGGGAAAGAGCCGACCCACTACCTTGAATTTTAATTTTTCAAAGTTTTTAAAAAATAAAATTTTTGGGGTAATTTTTCTTAGGCCTATAAAAAAATCCATGTATAAATTAAAACCTTTCCGAGACATACAATAAGCTTCAATGTAGAGGAGAGACGTGTACGTACGCTAGATATTTCGCTACAAACGAAGACAAACAAACATCCTGTTACTTTTATTTAAGGATTATTTTAATCAATCAATTCTTGTAATGTCCATCTAAAACTAATACCTAACAGTATAATGTCAGAGATATAAAGGGATAAGAAAATCTTTAATAAAGCAATAAAAGAGATGGTAGGCATTTAAAGTTAGCAAATTTGGAAATTACACTAATATATTTTGTTTATATACTAAATTGTTTAAAGTAAAAAGGTTCTTTGTCTTTAGCTTAAGATTTCGATAACTACTAAACCGATTGAGTTCTCCTTTATAGGTAGGAAAGCTTCTCATATGACACGGAATGGTTTTAGACTATATTTCTGTCCCCTATCTATCCTTTTTAATACAGAGCCCCTAAATGCTAGGGCCGCAGCCGCTAGCAATATCTAAACTAATCTTAAAATTTAAAATTTTACCTTGGTGGAGGGGATCTACCACCCCCTCTGCCACCACGTCCTCTGAAACCACCCCTGTCCCCTCCACGGTCTCTGCCTCTAAAGCCACCCTTATCACCTCCCCTTCCTCTAGAGCCACCTCTGTTATTTTTAAATGTTTTCATTTTGAAAAAAAAAAATTCGATGATTTTTAGTAAGTATTTTGGAAGATTAATTTTAAATTTTTTTATCTTAGGTACTGCTGTTTTATTAGCGCAGCAACTTTATAACAAAACTGTACGTCAGTCCATGGCGAAATTACAAAAAATGCATTGCTTTTAAACGTTACATTTAATAAATAGGCCTACCTAAAGATTTTCTAACTTTTACTTTTTAAAACAAAAACTTTCCTAGAGTAATGTGGGGGGCTGCGTCTTTCATACCTATCCCCGCCCCCACCCCGGCCTCTACCTCTGTAAGAACTGCGCCCCCTATCACCTCCGCCTCCACGTCCCCTGCCTCGTCCCCGGGATATTTCCACTCTCAGCCGTTCACCGGCATATAATGTACCGTTCATTTCCTTAAAAAATAAAGTGAAGTAAAAATAACTTCAAGACCTGAAGTTTGTTTAATAACAATAAGGTAAAAATAAATCAAAACAATTCCCTATAACTTAAAAATACCTCCTACCCTTGTGGAATATTCTAAACCCTTCTTGATCTCCCTAAACCTAACTAAAAGCAGTAGTGAAAGTTTCAAACAAAAAATTCAAGTAATGAAAAGGTGAAGGCAAGCCTTGACTTTTAAGGGGGTGGCAACACCCAGCCATTTTGTTGTAAAGAAACCAAAATATTGTTTGTATTATTATACAGATCTACAAAGATAAATATAAGCTGCGAAACTTTTCTGTAACTTACTTCTTCAACTGCCCCCTATGTTTTTTTAAATGCTGATCTGAGGTCTTGTTTCTTTACAATCTAAATAAAAGAATTTGTTATAATCAAAAACTATAGGTATGAAACTAAAAAAATACGACAAAAGTAGAAACCTTATACTTTTTAGCTAGACCAAAATAATCAGTAGTAACAAGTTTGAAATAGATAGGACAATTCCTACATGCTTGAATTAATGATAATAGCTATGAGTTTCGTCCATACAGACCGGCCATCCAACACTAATTATAGAAAAGCTTCGCGTTTACAAAAAACATAATTCCCTTCCACAAAATAACAATGATAACGTTTATGAGAGTAAAGCTCTCAAATAAGACAGTGGGACAAACGGAATTTTGTTGGTAAAACTTCAAGGATTTTAAGGGATAAGGCAATCCCCGATAAATTGATCCACATCATTAATGATTATTAACAAAATTACATCTTTATAATTATAATTTTTTTTTCAATTTTTTTCAATTTTGTACCCCCCCCCCCCCCCCCCCCGACTACCGACGAACAAGTATTTTAGGTTAGGTTAGGTTTTAGGCTAGGGAGCCGAGCGCTGCGGCTAGGCAGGCAAGGATAATACCACCTACTCTAATGAATGTAGAATATACGTGGATATTACGACAGGGGGAAAAAATTGTCGTTATTTTAGCTTGCTAACATGAAATTCGTTTATTGGTCAGTTTGTTCAACCAGTAGTAGGGTAAGGATTGGGTTTAAAGAAGGGGGGTATCTTTATTTTAGCCAGCTGTGAGCATCTCCTTATCAGAGTAAATGAAAATGTGGTACAACATCCCAGTAATAATATATCGATTATTTTTATAAACTTTAATGGAAAAAACATTAAAAAAATAATATACCTGTCTAGCTAACACTCTGGTAAGGGTTTCCATAGTCTTAAACCACTCCCGGATTAATTCTTCCCATAAAGTTAGTCCACTCAAAACCTAAAACAAACGAACTTATTTTGACAAGTAGAAAAGTTGGTGGAAAAATAATTCATCTAAATTAATGAAGCAAAAATTCGTCCCCAAACTTCATTTTTAATTCTTGATACAGATTTTAAAGGGTGGGGCTTAAAGGGTGTTAACTCCACTCAACCCGTAAAACCCCTTATTTGTTTCCCTTCAAAATTAAAAAAAAATATATTAGATTACCAACCTCAAACCTTTGAAATCCCTCATTTTATCCCTCTTAAAATTAAAAGCTTGACGTACAATCAACCATTGGTTGTCTTTAGGACGATTGGCAAATAGATCTGATTCCTGTACTGTAGAACAAATAAAACATTATGGAATGGATATAGAATATACGTGGATATTGATGACAGTGGAAAAATTGAAGTCAATTTAGGTTGCTAACATGAAACTCATTCAATGGTCAGTTTGTTTATCCAGTAGGACGGGACGGAATGGAGTAAAGGGGGCGAATTAGGGTTATCGTCATTTTAGCCCACTGGGAGTTTTACTTTATTAGAGAAAATAAAAATCTAGTGTAACATCCAAGTAATAAAATATCTATTTCTGCAGGTTATCTTAATTATAGTATAGCTAACATTACCTCTAGAAACTGATCCCAAAGTTCACAGGACACAACAACATAGAGATTAGCCTTGATCCATGTGACAATGAGGGTCTGGAAGATGGCCTGGGTCAACCTTCCTCCAAGGGTGTCCTCCCTGATAAGCATAGATAACTATTAACTAAAGATCTAAGAACAAATTAAATATAAATAGGCTATTTTTATTTAAGTGTGTAGGTAGGTATAAAGTATACTTTTTATCTAAAAATGGTATTTTTGTCTCTGATTTTATTTATCGCGTCGTATTATAGACAGCTTTCCGCGACTGGTAAAATGAGAAATTTTCAGATCAATAGCAATTTTGTTAGCCCCGAGGGGCCAAAGGACTGGCCTAACAAAGCTGGTATTGATAATATAATTTCTAGACTATTGTTCATAGAAAATTGTCTGTAATACGTAATTTTTCAGTATGGCCCAGAACCATTTTTAATCCAGGGGATATTTATCGGTTTCAAAGCCATACTGGAAACTCTTTGTTTTCAAATTTTTCAATATTGAAAAAAAAATTTCTAAGAGGATAATACCAAAAAAACAATTTAATGGACATTTTATATAATTCGAAAAATTTCTTCCTTTCCCTGTACCTTATAAAAATCGTCGGAAAAAGCCGTTTTTTAAGCAAACAAAAGCGCGTTTTGCTCTATCTGTGAGATATTATGAATAAGATAATGTTAAGATGAGAAAAATTTACGTTCACAGTCCCTTTAAAGACACAATACCTGTAATAATAATGTACAAACTTTTCAACCACTAATAATACCCTGGCCTTTCTAATTAAAGCCTAGGCAGAGCAATGCTGGTTAGCTCAAACGTGTACCGTGGTTTCTGTAGAACTGTTCTTCTGAAGCCAATACAGGGTTACGAAAGTTTAAATTGATGTTTTTTTTTTTTAATGTTAATATTAAATGTAATATAGTTTTGTAATGACATATAAAATATATATTCGATAGAATATAAAAAAATATAGTGCATTCAATATTAAAAAAAATATTTAAATATATATATAGTTGTTAACCATATATGATCCATATAAGAATCTATTTCCGGCCGGGTTCTTAAAAGATATTGCCGCGTTTTTTCGACATTTTTTAAGCTATGAATAACAAGCGCGACATTCGCGAAATCTAAAAGAGTATACAATGATTTATTTAATTATTTCGCTTTTGATGGTACGGCCTTCATAGAAAAAAAAAGATTATCTTCAATCCATTTTTGCTGCATATTAATTAATGCATCTTTTTAGAGCTGTGTTAGACATTAGAAAAATTGCTAAAAAAATAATTTAAAATTCAGTATTTTTATGTTATATACTCTGTTTGAAATTCTATCGTCAACGTTCAATCAATCAATGTCTAAAAAACGCCGAAAAAATGTGGCATTCATCTTTTAAAAACCCATCTCGGTGGTATTTCCGGTTGGCAAAGACAACATAAATATAGAAATCATGAAACATTGTTGTTCCACAATTTTGCCACATTTTTAAACATCTTGCTTAAAAAAAATCTTCCTTGTAAATTCTACAAATTTAAATATTTAGAGAAAATTGAGTAGTAATTTACTTCTTGATTCAAAATATTTGATTAAATTGAATCAAAACTAATAATTATTTTTGGCACTCTATATTCAAATAATCATAAGCTTATCCATAGTGCGCATGCGCGCACAGAGGTGCCATAAATTTCAAAACTTAAAAAATAAGTTTTGTAGCGAAATTAATTACTCTATAATTCGAAATCTCTGTCTTTCTTTTAGAAACATTCAGGGGAATATACGAAAGCTTATATTTATATTAAAGATGAAAAGTCGATAAATTCAAATGCACACGGCACATCTGCGTAAACACACCCTGGATTTTTTTTCTTTTAATTTTAATTCGTATGAAGCTAGCTCAAATAAGTAAATATTAAATTTGATATATTTTTGATGATGCGGGAGGATGTTTTAAAAGAAATGATGAAATAATTTTCAAGGTTTTAAAAAAAAGTTAGCTTCTTTTATGCGAAAAAATTCAATAAAAAGTAAAAATTTTTACCAAAAAGTTGGTCAAATTTTACCAAGTTTTTTTTTTTGTTAAAGTCCAAAAATTTGGACTTAGCCTAAAAATTTACCTTGTCAATTTTTACCAAAAAGTTGGTCAAATTTTACCAAGTTTTTTTTTTTGGCAAAGTCCAAAAATTTGGACTTAGCCTAAAAATTTACCTTGTCAATTTTTACCAAAAAGTTGGTCAAATTTTACCAAGTTCATTTTTTTTGGCAAAGTCCAAAAATCTGGACTTAGCCTAAAAAAATACCTTGTCAAATTTTACCAATTTTTTGGTAAAAATTGACCAAATTGCGTTTTTTTGTCTAAGTCCGAAAATTCGGACTTAACCTGAAAAATAGAGTTGTAAAATTGACCACATTTTTGGTAAAACTTCCAAAAGTGGTAAAATTAAAAAAAAAAAAAAAAATTTAAATTTAGGCTTCATTGTATAGAAGTCATTATTTTAAAGTACTACAACTGATTATGAAGAGCTGTTTTTTATTTAAAACACCAAAAACGGGTTTTTTTGTTTCGTCAAATTTTACAAAAAAAATGGTAAAATTTGACTAATTTTTTGGCTAAAATTTTTGCTGGTAAAATTTACCACGAAACTGGTATATTTTACCAGGTTGACCAGCTTTACCACTTTTCTGGTAAAACGATTTTTTTTCTGGTATTTCGTAGAACCTGGGAAATTTAAAGTTATATAACCTAAAATTTCTAATTATTTCTCTTCTTAATTCAATAACAAAGTTGTATAAAAACGTTGTTTAAGAAACCTTAAAACTAATAGTTGCTAATCAATTTCAAATTAGCTTTTGAGAAATTCTATGTATCGCGAGTGATTTACACTTATCAAATAGCGCCTTAAATAACCATGATTTACATGGCTGATATTTATTATAGATGGCTGAAATTTTGAATGAAGTTTCCACAAATCCATTAGTATAAAGTATTCTAAATTTATAGGCCTTAACTTAAAGCTAACCGTTGAATGGATTTAAAGGGATAAAGCAATGGACAATAAATTGATGTATACCCCCAAATAAAATAACCCTGCTGTGGATCAAAATTATTGGTTGAATAGTTTAAACCTATAGTTTTAGGTCAACAAATGAAAAAATTTGCTTTTAAAAACTTTGGGAACTTGTATAAGTATTCAGGGAGGGAGGGGACATTGGGCTGTTTAGTACACTAGTCCCCAAAGATTTATAATAATGTTTTCTTATACGTTGGTTAAAAACTTTGGGGACTTTGTATTTTGATTTATTAAATTAAGTGTACAAACGTTTCAACTGCTAATTTTAATCTACAGAATTGGTAATTTTTTTTAGGTGTACATCAATTTATTGGTCATTGCTATATCCCTTTAGATCCTTGATAATAATTGGTTTCTACATTTCCCACATTTTCCTGGATGCATTGTGGCCAAGATTCGAACCTGACCTAACCAGGCCCCGGCAGCAAGCAAGCATTATCAATTTTTCCAATGCCATGTAATTGATTGTCCTGGTGTGATTAAGTATAGCTCCCGTGTAATATTTGCAAAAAAATTAAAATAAGTATTGCATAAATCAAGGTGTCCCTCCGTTTACGCAAAAGTTTAGGCTAAATCTTGATAAAAGTTTATTCGAAAGACGTCACATCTATCTGCAATACAATTCTTAAAAGGGTTCTTTACAGGGAGAGAGGGGACATTCTGCTGTTTATTACACTAGTCCCCAAAGTCTCATAATAACGTTTTCTTATTGAATTTTTAACAGTTGGTTCATTTTGTTGAGTGTCCAAATGTTTCAACCATTAATTGTAATCTACAAAAAGGGTTATTTTGTTTGGGGATGTACATCAATTTATCGGCCATTGTCTTACTCCTTTAGATACAGGGTTCTTTTTAGGTAGTTTAGGTTAGGTTTGTTTAGATTAAGTAAGATTTATGAGTGCCTAGATGGGTTAGTGTCCTGCAGGGTTTGAGTCTCGCAACTGGGAAAAAAATAATTTGTATTGCTACTTTGGTTGGGGTAGGGTTAGGTTAATATCACCTGGTTAGGGATTCCTATGGGGCTAAAATGGGTGGTTATGAGTTCCAGATAACACAATAACATTTAATTTTCACAAAAAAATTATTTGAATAAAAATTAGAATTCTACAATTTGTTGTTGTGATTGAATAAAATATTGAAACCGGAGAGGTATCTTATACAGTGCATTCACTCTACCAAGCAAATTCTAGCAGGCACAGATACACCAGAACTCACTTTGACTTTGGAGACTTTTCTACAACTTTTAGCCGGTGCCTTTGGCACCTCAGGGCTAAAAAAACTAGTTTTAATCTTATAATTGTACATTCTATATCCGCGGAAAGCCGTTTATAATACGATGCGAGAAATAACTATTCTCTATCTTTTATGCGAGTGAGAAATTATAATTATTATGCCAAAATGTTTGTATGCTTATTATACATTGTAATACTTTCATTTTCATCTGTAAAAGAAGTTATACAATAATTAAAGGGATCTGTTTTTTTCCACTGAATTAAAAGGTGTAATATCCTTACCAAAAATCATAAAAGCTTCGTTAGTATTGCACAAAACTGTAGTTGTCATTATCAAGTCTTGGTAATTTAAGTAATTTCTATAGAAATCATGTTTAAAACATTTTGTTTGTAATTACATATGAAACCTAGTTAATCCTTATACTTATCAGTTCTTATCAAGATATTTTTTGCAACAAAAAAATATTTTTATATTTTTATATTCTACACAAAAGGTAGAATTGCCCTTTATGAGAGACTTTGCAAATTTAAATTCATTATTTGATTTTATTTTATCAAAAATTTTAGTTTTAAGTTTTTGTTTGATAACATAATACATTTCATAAGTAAATAAGCAAAAGAAAATTTAAAATTTTTTTTTTACCTTTAAAAACATTTGTTTAATTTTGTGTCTTTTTGAGCGAATGTTGATTCCCGCTATTGATATCTACATCTTACTATTTGCAAAATTAAGAATATATGAATAATTATCCATCTATCATTTTGCATTCTGTATATTCTCTTCTCTCTCCAACTTTATCTATTTTTCTCTCTCGCTCTTTTAATCTTTCGCTCTCACTATCTACCTCATTCGTTCTTTCTATCTCTATCTCCCTCTTGCTATCTCTCTCTCTCTTTCTTGCTCCGAGTATTTTTTTCTTTTTCTCGGAATTGCATTTAGAATTGCATTTTAGAAGAGATGCATTTGTACCAGGGATTCAGGTATAGGACAATGCAAGAAAAATCAAATTTCACCCAACTTTTTACTTAAATTTTTACTATATTTGCTTTTATTTTTGGGGAGAACAAAGGGCTGGACATAAATTTAATCATCATTGACCCCTCCAACCCTGATTTTTTACACACAGTGCAATTTTCAGTGTATAAGTTTGTGTGTGTGTGTGTGTGTGTGTGTGTGTTTGTGTGTGTGTGTGTTTGTGTGTGTGTGTGCTTGTGTGTGTGTGTATGTGTGTGTAAGTGTGTGTGTGTGCAGGCTTGTGTCATGGTATAGTTTGTGTGTATATTTTTGTAATTTATACTCGAGCACCTGACATAGCAGCAGTAGGAACCATTTTTAATGTCTTCACTTATGACTCGGTGTCGGACCGAGATTCGAACCACGGTCGCGGGCTAGGGTGTAGTTAGATCTCAGTAAGTACATTTTTTTTACAATTTTCAGTGTTTTATTTTGTATTATGTTACCATTTTGTGTAAAAAATATATGCATATTTCGGGGTACTTTTTTGTGTATGTTTGATGTGTTTGAAGTACGTGTGCTGTGTGTTTATTGCCATAGAGAAGGGAGTATGGGCTGTTTATTACACCAATCCCCAAAGTTTGATAATAACATTATCTTATTTGATATCCTAGCAACTTTGGAGACTTTCATTGAATTTTGATTAGTTTGTTCATTAAGTTTTAGTCCAAACGTTTCAACCACTAATTGTAATCTACAGAACGGGTAATATTGTGTATCATTGGGGCTGTACATCAATTTATCGGCCATTGTCTTATCCCTTTAGATCCCTGGTGTTTATTGCATATTGCAAAGTATGAAGTGAGTGGATATGAAACGAGTCTAGATTATAATGAATATCAGATGCATAATTTTCTGTTTAGGTTTTTATATTTATTTTATGCATTTTCTGGCCCAGGGTTAGCCAGCAGCCAGCCGTTTGCATTGTCTTTAAGGCTGTATCAAATTTCAGGCTCTAATTGAAGCTTTTAATAGTGCTTATAGAAAATGACGTTATACCGGCCTGCCATGAGTTAATTAAATGATACTGGCCTGCCATTGGTATTTTATTCAGTGAATTGGCTTATCATTGGTCATTTGTATTTTATGACGTAATTTTTGATATAGGCACTATAAAGAGCTTCATCTAATCGGATGGATAGTTTGGAAATTTGTGTAAAAAAATGAATCTTTGTTGCCTTCCCTGCATTTTTAAAGATGCAATTGCAAAGTAGAGTATGACTACCCATTAAATCAAACTGTGCTATACTTTCTTCTGGAAATATGACGTCCATGTTAAAAAAATGGTCAACTAAATTTTCAGTTGATCAAAAAAATGGTATGTAACAAAAGTCTACACTTGAAAAAAAATATTTCTAGATACCAACCTTGTATTACAATTTTAACTTTTGAAAAAGAATAACTTTATTTCTAGGTAATTCTTTAAACGATAGAGGGTAGATTGTTCGAGTTTAAAAACAGCAATAATGAAGAAACATTTTCGAATCCCTTTTTAGTGCCTAAAAAAATGATGTCATACAATACATTGGACCATTAATAGTCCAATACACAATTACTAATGACAGGCCAGTAATATTGACCCATGGTAGGAGAGTATGACGTAATTTTTCATAAGACCTCCTAAATCTTCCATTATCTTTGGGACAAATAAGCTTTAATACAAGTTCCTTATATGGAATTTTTTTTTTACAGTTTACACGTCATGTGCGTGAAGGAACGTGCAAATGCACGAGTGCATGCAAACTTGCATACGCTCATACTTTCATACTGGCATGCTCCAAATAAGGTTCCTCATACAGGTCATGCACAATTTTAAGCTGCAATGCTTCTCTTTATTCTGTGTATGTATGTTTGTCTATCCTACATTAATGTCCTGAAAATCCCTCTAAGGGTGTGCAAAAAATGCATTAGTTTCTAAAACACGAATTGCGCGTCTTGTGTTAATGGTAGAAAAATACTCCGCATGCCATTAGAACTGCTCTGAGCTCTAGTTTTTAGAAATATAAATATTATCTTTATGCTGTTTGTACTTTTAGTAGCTATGGTGAAAAGTGTGAGGAAGGTTGGAAAATACAACTTTTTTTGCACACCATTTATGATAGATTAACCGTTTGATTGAAACCTTATAAAATACAAATTTACTTAATGTTTGTAGTTAAGAAAATCCTTATTATTATACAATCTTCTAAATGATAAAAGCTGTGCAACCTACGTTATTTACATCCTTGTTTCATTTAAATTTCAGCAAATATTTTTAATTCCCCTGTCTTCCTTGTTAATTACATTTTTTATCAAAATAATTTTGCAAACTCCTGTATTTTGTAAGCTTTGATATAACTCCTGTTAAATCTAAATGACCAAAGATTATTTTTCTACTAAAATTTTTTGAAAATCTCAAAAGTTATGGTTAGGTTAAGGGGTATTGGAGAGTGTTGCTGGTTTTAGATTTTTCTAAATAAAACAGTTTCTTAGCGAGGAGGGTGAAGTATTAATATTTAACAGGGAGGAAGGGGGCATCAGAAAATAATCCTGACTCCAATATTTTTAAATTAGCTCTGAAATTTGATGGGTTAAAATCTTTAGGGGTTATAATACATTTCATTATTGTTCAAACTTTTCTACGAATAATTTTTATGTGCTCATGGAGTAATTTTGTTTGTCATAACTGGTGTCTTATCCCCTAAGAACCCTGAGATTTTTAAGGACATTTCCTATTTACAATAATGAATATTATTTACAAAAGTCTGTCTTAAAGTTAATAATTTCTTAATATTACCAAGAAAAACTAATAAAATACTTAGAATACCAGGGGCTAAATTAGAGTATTGTCATATAATTCAATAATTTTCTTAGAAAAATCAAATCTAATCTAATCGCCAGACTTTACTTTTTTCACGGATGCGGGGAAATAACAATGGAAAAAGTAATATTTCAAACAGTTTAATGTACAATATTAGTCCAGTGTTAAGTTAAAAATACTGAGTAAACCCTAACAACCGCAGGATTAGAACCAGTTTTCACTCATACTGAAAAATCATGTATAGCATTAAGTTACATACAATTTTCTACTAATATCAAACTAAAAATCATATCATTATTACCAGTTTTGTTAGCTCGGGCCTTCGGCATAAGACGTAACTGGTTTTAATCTTATAAAAATTTTCATATTAATATCCACGGAAAGCTGTCTTTAATACGATGCGATAAATAACTTGCCGCGCATCCCTGCAATTTTCAGACATTATAATTTAAAATTGAAATGTCAATATTATTTCTTTATTGATATTATGTATAGGCCAGGGATAAAAAGGGAAATGGCAATGGCCGTAAAATTGATCTACATCATCAATGATAAAACAACGAATAAACAATTCTGTAGCGGTTGAAACGTTTGGACACTTGACTAAATAAACCAACCAATCAAACTTCATTAAAGTCTCCAAAATTGTTAAATCAGCGAATAAGAAACGTTATATCAAAACTTTTGGGACTAGTTTAATAAACAACCCAATGTCCCCTCCCTCCCTGGCATAAAACTGTAATTTACGCAGAATAAGATGAGAAAAAAAAATAATTTTTAAACAAATTAAATCAAGGACAATTATTTCGTTAGATATCGCAGCGATAACATTACACAAGTAATAAGTAATTGCATTTTTTAGTAGAAGCTTTCAGCCCCTATACTGGCATATCATTGGTGGTCAATTAAAATTTATGCTTGCCTGCCATTGGTAATCTAGCCTGTGCATTGGCCAATCATTGGTCAATGTTTTGTAAGACGTAATTTTTTATACTCGCTATAGAGAGTTTTTTGCAGTTTCAAATTAAAGCTCTAAAATTCGTCAATAAATAATAAAGTTGCTTTACCAAAATTGTAGTGCCAAAGATTTTTTAAAAATTGCGCTTACCTTCAATTTTTTAAAAAATAATTCAACATTATTTGTCATGTTAAATGTTATTTTAATCTTTCTAACGAATAACTCTTTTATTTAGATTATCCATCTGGTTCTGAATAACTTTCCATTTACAAAAATAAATCAGGTAATGATTTTTAAAAAAAGTTTAATGTATAAATGATACAACCACTACTACAAAAAATGTTGCCATCTTAATCAACAATTTTTAATAGTTATTTATAGACAGCTTTCCGCGCATTTTGAGATGAAAAATTATGAAATTAAAACTGGTTTTGTAAGCTTACAAAATAAACTAATATTAATCTTAAGATTTTGTATTTTAATATTCGTGGAAAGCTGATATATAACTATAAAAAATTACGATAATACGATGCGATAAATAACTATTCTTGAGGAAAATTTTATACAAACTTATGTGCGTGCTTTAGAAAAGTTTAATATCAAATAAATTTCTAAAATTCTAAAATTCTGTTTTATTTTATTAAATTAACATAATTTATAAAATGCTAATTAGTAATTTTTTAAAATTTAAATTAGGCATGTGAAGAATTGCAAATATTCTGTTCCACGGCAGACCCTAGTCAACTAAATAAGCTTAAACGGTTAAAGGTGAGGTTTTTAAAATCATTTCGATCTAATAACAGTAAACTATTTTATACTGAAACAATATTTATTTTAATTTTTATGATCTTGAATTGATTATCTCTCTCAACATCCTGATATAAAAATAACAGGACGTCTGTCTGTCTGTACCTAGGGATCTCGTTAACCACTGAACTGATATGGTTCTCTATACAATGTAGCTTCTCATAAGTCCTGGGCAGAATTATAACTCTTTTATGAAGAGAAATCGTTACTAGAAAAAATTATCTTCCATAAAAAAATACCTTTTTTTAAAAAAAGATCTTCTTTTTGTCAGGTATTACCGGTGAGTACAAACCAGTGCGGCCTGATAACCAAATCTGATGCTGAAAGACTGTGCTCCTATATCCTCACCCCGCCCTCCAGAGATGCTTCCTCGCCGCCGTCAACATCTGCCGCCGCCAGCCCGCCCGCCGCCGCCTTAGACTCGCCGCAGTCTGGAGCGTGTGTGCGCGTGCAGCACAATTGCTTTGGGAAGTGTGTTGGCAGCTTGCGTCTGTCCAGGGTGCAAGAGGCCTCTGGGGCCAGCCAACCTGATCCATGCATAGGTAAGTTTGATTCCTAGGACAACAATGTCCAATATATTAGGCGAATAGTCTCTATGATCAAGTAACAAATTTACACATTAACTAACATACATTCGCATTCGACAAAACCAATTTTTTACAATATTCTTTCCCGTTGGTTTAATCCTATTTTATATAGTGGTAAGGTTTTTTTTTGTCTGAAGCTTAAGATCTTAATAACTACTGTAAAGATTTTGTTCTCCTTCACATTTAAGCATCTTGTAGTTCCAGGGAAGGTTTTTTTTAAAAACTATTTTGAAGGATGGTACCACCACTCTCCCAAGAGAAATATTCCTAGAAAAAAATTAAGAATTGTTAAAATGTTGTGGACCAATGGTCCAAAACAAAATAAATGACCCACCCGATTTATTTTACATTTTGCACAGATTCGTTCAAAAAAAGAGTTGTACTCAATTTGCTAGTGCCAACTCTTTGTCTCTCTCTCCTTACTTTACTTCTACCCAGGGATCTATGGGGATAAGATAATGGCCGGTAAATTGATGTTCATCCCCAATAATGATACACAAAATTAACCTTTCTATAGATTACAATTAATGAACACTCAACTTAATGAATCGACCAATCAAAGATCATTAAAAGAACCTAAAGTGGAGAAGCCAATGAATTAGTAATCCTTATTATAAAACTTTGGGGACTAGTGTAACAGCCCAATGTCTCCTCCCTCCCTGCAATTTGATAGTGCCAACTCTTTCTCTCTCTCCCTCTCTTTATCTCTCTCTCTCTGTCTCTCTCTCTCTCTCTGTCTCTCTCTCTCTTTCTCACTCCTTATTTTACTTGCACCTCTCTTGGGAGCTGAAAGACTAAAATTAAGATGAAGGTTAAGAACTACGCTGGCCTGAAACATGTCATTATCATCAAAATCAACGATTTTGAACGAGTTCTAAATTCAAAATTGCATAATATTTGAGAAAATGAATGCTGCATATATGCATTTCAGAATTTTTTCTTCCAATGTCAACTTTTTTTTGTATCTAATATGCGAGTGTTTTTCTCACTTAAATGTGATTTTGTTTCTATGCGTGAGCAACAAGATCACGTTTAATCATAGAATAGAGGAGAAAAGCTTTTGAAAATAGAGAGAGTTAAAAAATGCTGTGGTTATGTTATAAAACATGAGCCAAAATCACTTGTTTCAAATTTTTAAAAAATCATTAAACTTCTATTATTAAGATTAATAAAAAGATTATTTCTAAATTTCATTAAATTTTTCGAAAGTGTTAGATGATAATATTTTACAAAAGATTTATTAATAGCAACTAATGTAAAAGAAAATAATATTTTTCTTCATTATTTTAGCTGTACCATAATTATGTAAATTGTAAAAATCCAAATGCGCAAGGTACCTTTATTAATAAAACTTGTTAATTTTATGTGCTTATCATGAAATTTCAATAAAAAAAGCTGGAACATTTTTTTGTCCAAATTTTTTTTTATTTGATACCATTGTGTTTTGTGCAGTAATGCAGTTTGGCTGGCCTGGCAAGCGCACACACACACACACAACACACACACAAACACAGCACACCCACACACAAACAACGCACCAAAACACACACACAAACAAGTGCAATTGCTAATGCGACAGTTTTCATTTAAAACTTTTTTATTGTTTCAACTTGGGGCGGCAAAGTATAATGTAGTAGATATAAAATAGCGGGGGGGGGGGGAGGGGTGGCGCTCATTTTGACAATGGCGTTAAGAGAAAGAGAGATGGAGGGTAAATGGTAAAACAGGGGCGGATAGAAAAGTATTTTTTTGTTAAAACTTTTTTTTATTTTTAGAGTACACGCAATTTTACATTTAAAGTGAAAAATTTGAAATTAAAGTGTAAGAGAAAAATACACTTAATATTTAGTTTTATTTTATTTTTCATTATTTTATGACAAAGAAAAAAAAATCGTCAAAGGCTATGTAAAGGTCAAACTGCAAATAACTATAAAAATTGAATAATTATTTGTTGTTTCATTATTTAACATTTAATATTGAAAAAAAAACTTAAAAACACAAAATTTAAAATCCATCAAAAAAGAATTTGATGATTTTAGGTAAATTAGGGTTAAAAAGAGCCCCGCAAGATTATAGCACCCCATAGTGTCTAAAACTAAAATATTTGTTAAAAATTAAAATTATTTTTTTTGGTGCATAAGCTTTGTCTTAGGGTCCTAACTGTGCATGGTTATGAGTTGCGCTTGTTTTTGGGCCAAGGCATTCTCCCTTCTCTAACTATTTAAGTCGCGCACCTGATATAATATTAGTAATACCATTTTAAAGGTCTTAAGTTATGACGCGGTGCTAAGCCGAGGTTCGAACCTTTCACATCCCTGACAATGATACCATTAATTGAATGATACTAATGAATGTTTAGAATGCTGTGAATGTGGTGAGATGTTGCAGCCAGGAAAGTTTGTGTGCCACAGCCACCAGCCTCCGGATAAAGGAATTGTCCACTGGGGATTCTCAAGGGATAACTGGCCAGCATATATTCAGGTAAAGAATAACTTTTCGCATCGTATTATAGACAGCTTTCCGCATATAGTGAAATGAAAAATTTAAGATATATTTTAGTTTTGGTAACCCCGAAAGGACAAAGGCCCGCTCTAACAAAACTGGTATTGATATTAAGAATTTTATTCTGTTACTCGTAGGAAATTGTCTACGTTACATGATCTTTCAGTATTGCTCAGGGGATATCAATCAGTTTCAAATTGCCATACTGGAATAATATATTCTAATATGAAAAGCATTACGGGCTATTTGATCCGCAAATAAAAATGTATGAAATGGGTAAGATTTTTAGGTAAGCTTTCTACTTGTGCTAGGAGTGTATCTCTATTATATAAATTAAGAAGCCTAACAAGGGTGTAGGTAAAAATAATGCAAAAAAAGAGGAAAATTTCGTCCAGATTCAGAACCATTGCTGTACTTTTATCGTTACTTAAACTTTATTAAAAGAAAAAAGACTTACAAAAAAGTTAAATTGGTTAATTCATTTTCTTTAAATGTTCCAAAAATTTTATGCGAAATAACATTCTATGGAAAACTGTTAATAATACACCAAAATTATGACAAAAAGTGTCTAAATCTGTTTACTTAAAAAGTGATAAAAATAATATATCTAAGCCACTTTATTTCTTTATGTAATAAGAGAAAATTTTGGTAAACAAAATTTGTCAATGTCTAAACCTTTACTTTTCATATCACAACACTCGACTTTATATTATAGACCATAGACGCAGGGGATGAGGGGATATTAAGTGTGTTTATTTTACTAGTCCCTGTAATCACGTTTTTTTATTTGATGATTAAACAACCCCTTTTTATGACAGATAAAAAAATGACGTCATACAATACAAATGACCAATGCATACAATTAATTACCAATGGATGGTCAGTATACATTTTTGTTGACCGATGGTAGGCCAGTATGACATAATTTTTTATAGCCACTGTAAAAAGCTTCCAGAAATTTTTTTTTTATGACAGATTAAGAGGTTTGCAAGGTGCTAAAAATAAAAGATAAAGCGTGGAGAGTTAGGAAAAGGGGGATATTCTCAGGGATCTAAAGGGATAAGACAATGGACGATAAATTGATGTATTCCCTCTACTGTAGATTATAATTATGTATTACCAATCAAAATTCATTAGAATTCTCCAAATTTGTTAAGACAACGAATAAGAAAATGTTTCTAAAATCTTTGGGGACTAGTGTAATAAACAGCCCATTGTCCCCTTCCTTCCTGGAATATTCTGGGCCCCGGGGCAGTTAAGATAAGATAATAATATTGTAGAGGTGGGGGGGGGGGGGGGGTGAAGACTAAAGCCCTGAAATGGAAAGATGCAACAAAAAAAGTTCACAAAAAGAATTTTTAGTTTTTTTCCCACAAGGATGTTATAGTGCATTGGAAGTGTAGACAAAAAATATTTTTTTTTTCTACTTTTGCTGCATGGTGCATTTCTTATCTTGTCTGCCAACATAATTTTTCAAAAAAATATGTTTTTTTTATAGCCTGTAGAAGAGCACTTCTATAATGCACTGTTATATTCAACTTTAATAGCTTTATAGTATAAAACAATAGATTGATATACAATAATCCCTAATAGTAATAAACAAAACTACCCCTTCTTCAAATTAAAATAATTGGTTGTAAAGTTTGGACACTGTCAGATTGGAACCAATCAATTAAATCCAATAAAAGTACCCAGAGTAAATTTGAGCCAACGAATAAGATAATTTATCCATTCCAGATTCTAAACTACGTATCTAGGGGCACTTAAGAGGGGGGGGGGGGTTGGATAGGATTGATTTCGAAAACCCAATTCTTTATTTTAGTTTTTAAAAGAAAAGTAAATTTTTTTTGGGGGGGAGGGGGGAGTACACATTAATAGCTGCATTGTAAAGGAGATTTATATCAGTTCAGCGGTTAGCGAGATTCTACAGTACAAACACACAGACACATACACAGAGATCCTGTTACTTTATTATAAGGATTAATTGTAATCTTGCTTCAGGTCTGGGAAGATTATCCTGAAGAAGACAAAGAAGAGAAAGAAAAAATAGTGAACGAGTTTAAATCAAAGTTCTTCAATAAGCTCAACTCCAAACGAAAATCGGTAAGTTTGTTATTTTTGTAAAAAAATTTTGTTAAAGTTAAAGATGTTTTTTAAAAAGAATAATGAAATATTAAGAGGTAATTTCGTGGTTTAGATGTGAATATTAATATTTTTTTGTCCAGATTTATGGAAGCTTTTTATAGTGCCTATAAAAATGACGTCATACTGGCCTACCATTGCATTGGTCAAATAAAATGTATACTAACTTGCCATCGGTAATTTAGTCTGTGTATTGGCCTTTCATTGGTCATTTGTATTGTATGACGTCATATTTTTTTATGCACTATATAAAAAGCTTCATTTTAATTTTATGTTACAAACCCCGGCCTTAAATACCGCATGTTATAGTTTAGGTGCATCAAATTTAACATTTTAAAGCTACGATTAAAATACTTTGATCCGAACGTCTAAAACAACCGAAAAAAAGGAAATTTTTGTGGCTAGAGATGAGAAGCTATTGGCCTGTCTACACACAGCAAATATGTTTAAACCGATTGCAAAATGCAAAATCGGATGAAAAGGAATTGGGGAGGTGGAGCCAAATGTTGAAGCCCATAAAGGGCGGGCAAACGGGAGAGGCAGAAAAATTGGCAAAAAAATGAAAATTTGATGCACAAACATTTTGTGTCGGAGGCGTAGAGGAGAAAAGGGGATTTGCACACAGATAGGGTTGTGACGGGGGGGGGGGGGGGGAGATACGAGGGGGCCATATGAGTGCATCGGAGGAAATTGGGAGAAGGAGGGATTGGGGGGTGGCGTGCGCAAAACAGACAAAAAAAATGTATCTTGTTGTTTCAAGACTTGGAATTAATTAGGTTTCAGATTCTAGATAATATCCACTAAATAAATATACATTCACCCCAACATAAATATTTATTTGTTAATTGATTTTCCAGTATGGCTTCGATACCGATTAATATCCGCTGGATTAGAATCGTTATCAGCCATACTAAAAAAATCATGTATTGCATCATTTAACAGACAATTTTCCACGAATATTAAAATAAAAATCATAAAATTAGTACGAATTTTGTTAGACTGGGCCTTTGTCCCTTCGGAGCTAATTTGGTTTTAATCTTAAATTATTTATTTTAATATGCGCGGAAAGCTGTCTATAATACAATGCGATAAATAACTATTATACCATAAAAATTTTAAGAAATATCACCCAAAAAAATCAATTTTTATTGAAAAATGTTCTCAATTCAAAGTAGTTTTAAATTATATCTTATTAAAGTCTTTTTTGTTAAGTGACATTATTTTATTCCGATACAATATCCCTCCTCTATCTGAATTCACCTTTCTATGTTTTTTTTTCTCGCATTTTTATGAAATAATTTAGTGTTGATGAAAGGTACTTGAAGTAATCAAGTATTTTGCATTATATCTTTCATTTGAGTAGCGAAGCAAATCTATACTTTAGAATGTCCGTTTGTACGTCTATCAGAAAAATTTCAAGAAATCTTGTTTTTTAAGGATTCTTTAATTTATACAGTCTGAGTTTTTTAAAGATCCCCAGACCAATTTTTAAAACTTATTTTGTCTTTGATTTTCTTATCATATCATACGATACAAATGACCAATGGTAGGCCAATACACAGACTAAATTACCAATGGCAGGTCAGTGTACATTTTAATTGACCAATGGTAGGCCATTTTTTATAGACACTATTAAAAACTTCGCTTTGCTACCATTAAATTTTGTTCTCCTTGGTTGTAAACATTTGATGTAATATTCCGGAAATGTCAAAGAAATGAGTGATATAATTGCCAGCACTAAAGAATTCTATCATTTTATACTATGCTAGCGGCTACGCCCCTAGAGGCCTGCAGTTAGCAAGATCCTTCAGTATAGATTAATTGACATCCTGTTACTTTATAATAGCAATCTTTTTCGATTCTTTTTGTCTCTTCTAGACAAAAAAGAACAGTAATATATTTTCAAACCATTAATATTCAAAATATCAACAACAGCTGAAAATAATAGCCTCTAACTTTTTCGATACACAAATTTTATTTTTGGCTGTCGAAAAGGAGATAAACATAAATTTAAAACTTTTTTTTTATTCCAATATGATTTAACCAGAAGATGGACCCCTAGTAATTAGGTTCTTAGTAAGGGCGGGAAGGGTTTTGATTAATACCCTAAAACCTTCCCTATATCTATTCCTTTCTTAAAATGAAGACCTAAATCGGTAGTTATTGAAATCTTAAGGTTCAGACCCAAAAACCTTACTACTTTTTATATAACTAGCGACTTCGCCCCTAGCCTCTAGAGGGGAAAAATTTAGAAAAAAAATAAGTACCTCTGGTGCTGCAACTACCTATTTCAAATTAACTAAAATTAATTGAGGGGAATTTTTTTTTTTTTTTTGTGGGCAAAACAGCTTAAGACCACCACTGGACCAGTAGAAATATTCCCTGAAGAGTAGAATTCAATTAGTTAAGTGGTTATTGAGATCATAAGGGACGGACGGACAGACATCACTCTACTTTGTATTATAGATAGGATAGAATACATACACTCTTCAAGGTGTATTTATTGTGGTTAATGAGTAGCCTCACTCTTCAAATGCAAAAGGCTAATCAGAGAAATAAGAAAAACTTTCTTTTTATGATAAATATGTTCCTTCAAATATGTTTAATTATGTATATGTTTATGCATCAGGAAGGAAGGGGACAATGGGCTGTTTATTACCCTAGTCCTCAATGTTTTCTTATTCGTTGGCTTAACAACTTTGGGGACTTTTAATGAATTTTGAGTGGTTGATTCATTAAGTTGAGTTTTAAAACGGTTCAACCACTAATTTTACGATACAGAAGGGTAATTAATCATTCTTGTGGGTGTATATTAATTCTTCGGCCATTGTCTTATCCCTTCATATCCCACATTCAGAACATTAAATCCTATAGAAAAATGTCGTCAATTTAGCTTGCTAACATGGAACTCATTTATTGGTCAATTCGTTCATCCAGTAAGAGGCGAAGGGATGGGAAGAATCGTTATTTTGGCCAACTGTATGTTTCACTTTTGTTACAGAATATGAAAATCTGGTGTAACTCCCAAGTAATAATATATCCATTATCCTATAACTTTATTAAGTACATCTTAAAAGCTTAAAGAAATTAAATATTATTAAAATTCTTATCTTTAATATCAAAGCTTTAAATAGTTTTGGCCATTGCACTTATTTAAGCAATTTCACCGTGTACCAGACCAGCCAGAGTTTTTCTTTTTAATCTCAACTTAAGATATGTTGAAAGATCTTAATTATAAAAGTCATTGTCTGTCTGTCTCTCTCCTTCTTTCTCTCTCATCTCTCTCTCTCTCTCTCTCTCTCTCTCTGTCTCTCTCTCTCTCTGTCTCACTCCTACTTAAAGCTTTGCTGAGTCGACAAAAAAAACTGAAGTTTCCTGTTTCTTCTTATTGTTTGAGTGTCTAATTTATACATTTTTAAAGCAGATAAGCATCTAAGTTTAATTATTAACCTATTCCACGCAGGGACGGAGGGGTTAATGGAGTGTAAATTTTTATGGTACCTTAAGTTATTATAATCTCCATGGTTAATGACGTTGGGTACTTTTCATTAAAGCTTTATTCAGTGCACAAACTTTTCCACCAATGATATTAGAATAAATGCTTTTGTTTATCATTAGTTAAGTATCAATTTATCGTCCATTATCTTATCCCTTAAGATCCCTGTAATTGACACTTTTCACATACTTAAATCTTAAAGTTATGCATATTTAACAAACTTTGAATTTAGAAACCATCCAAAAAGTGAAAAAGTGAAAAATTTAACTTTTTTTGCAGTATAGCTCAGAAATATTAAAAAATCATGTATAGCATTTTATTACAAACAATTTACAACAAATATCAAAATAAAAATCATAAAATTAGTACCAGTTTTGTTAGCCTGGGCCTCGAGGGTTACAAAACTTTAATTTTAATATCCACGAAAATCTATATATAACTAATCAAAGATGACTTTTTGATTCTTAAAATATTAGTTAAAATGTAATTAAATATGGTGCTTTCTAAATATCCCAATATCAACTCTTTATTTACCTTAGAATTCTAGAATAGTTCTAGAAGAATTCTATGAGTAAGTTTGTTCAGGGAGGGTGGGGACATTGGGCTGTTTATTTCACTAGTCCCCAAGATCTTACAATAACGTTTTCTTATTCGTTACTTTAACAACTTTGGAAACTTATATTGAATTTTGATTAGTTGGTTCATTTAGTTTAGTGTCCAAACGTTTTAACCACTAAATGTAAGGGGTAGTTTGTGTATCATCATTAGGGTTGTACATCAATTTATCAGAAATTGTCTTATCCCTTTAGAACTCTGAAGTTTGGTGCAGTCATTTAAATGATCCATCTTATCCTATTCTTAGAGTTCTTCTTACTTCTTCCAGACAATATTTTTCCACATATACACACAAACAAAATCCAGGCATCTAAAGGGCCGGATAAGACAATGGTCGATAAAATGATGTACATCCCCAATGATAATACACAAAATTACCTTTTTGTAGATTACAATTAGTTGTTCAAACGTTTTGGCACCCCAAACTTGTTGAGCAAACATAAACATAAACATATATTAAAGTTTGGGGACTAGTGTAATACAATTACACAGCCCAGTGTCCCCTACCTCCCTGAACAAAATCCAATGATCATTTATACTACACACACAGACACATTAGACCCGTTCAAATTAACAAGAAAAAATTGGAGCTTTTTATTACTGAAAGGTCATTAGCACATTTACGAATATTCGTAAAAAAATCAAAGAATTTTCAGATGTTTTAGTATGAATAGCAAGGGCTTTGATCTAAATTTATCATATTTAAAACTTTATTTAGACCTATGGATCTGAAAACAAAAAACTTGAAAAAAACGAACAGGTCTAATAGTATCACACACACAGTTTTATTAAAACTTGAACATTTTCCATTTAACCCAATTTTTTAACTTTTTCTTTTAATCAAAATTATATTTATACATCTTTAAAGCATAGAACCATTTATAAAGATTTTTCCAATTGTATGTATTTCATAAAGTTGCTTTTTCTGTAAATCTAAGGTATAATATTTCAATTCTTAGGCAAAATAAACTTAGAAAATTTAACAAATTGTCAAAACATTCAAAGTCTGTGTGTAAGACAGACAGTGTGGGGCAAGTTAATCCCTACGAATACCAAAATTTCTCATAAAAATGATGTAAAAAGATGAATGGGTGACTGGGGCGGGGTGAGTGCTATGCTGCTGCCTGGTGCAAAACTGGGATGCATTTATCTCTTCCAATAGCCCACCCCCCATAGTTACACTCCCCGATTCGCGAATTTATTCCCTTCACCATGTCTAGATTTGCGAATATTACAGGGATCTACAGGGATAAGACAGAGATAAATTGATGTACATCCCTAATGTTGTTACACACATTACCTTTAGTGTAGATTACACTTAGTGGTGGAAACTTTTGAACTCTCAACTTACGAAAAAACTGATCAAATTCAATAAAAGTCCACAAAGCCAACGAATAAGAAAACAGTCTTTGGAAGCCGTACTGAAATTTTGATTATTTTCTTATCCCTATATGCATGATATTACCCAATGGCTAGCACACCAGTGATACTAAGTGATAAGACAATGGCCGATAATTTGATGTACATCCCTAATGATGATACACAAAATTAACCCTTCTGTAGATTACAATCACTGGTTAAAACGTTCGAACACTCAACTTAATGAAGCAACAAATCAAAATTCAATAAAAGTCCCCAAAATAGAAAACGTTATTATACATTTTGGGGACTAGTGTAATTAACAGCTCAATGTCCCCTCCCTCCCTCCCTGCGAATATTAGAAATTGAGAATATGAGACAGGGGTGGGGGGGGGGGGGGAGGGCCTGTAAAGGGAAATTGAAATGGAGGGTTTAGGAAAGGAATATATTATCCTAGTATGCCAGCCCAGAGAGGGAGGGGACATTGGGCTGTATATTACAAAGTGTCCCCAAAGTGTATAATAACGTTTTCTATTTTGGGGACTTTTAGTGAATTTTGATTGGTTGCTTCATTAAGTTGAGTGTCCAAACGTTTTAACAACTTTTGGGGACTATAGTGAAATTTGAAAGGTTGGTTCATTAAACGGTTCAAACACTAATTGTTATCTACAGAAGGTAAAATTATGTGTATCATCATTGGGGATGTAAATCAAATTAATGGCCATTGCCTTATTATTTCCTTTAGATCCCTGGTGCTAGCCATTGGGTTATATCATGCATGTAGGGAAGAGAAAACAATCAAAATTTCAGTATGGCTTCCAAACCGATCAATATCCGCTTAAACAGAACCTGTTCTAAGCCATACTGAAAAATAATGTATCGTATCATATTATATTTAGTTTTCGACGAGTACAGTATAATATTAAAACCAGTTTTGTTAGTTCATGCTTTCAGCATCTGTAACAAAACTGGTTTATGATTGTACATTTTTATATCCGCGGAAAGCTGTTTATAATGCGATGCGATAAATAACTATACACCAATACAAAAGGTTATTGAAGATCTTTATGTTCTTGAATATTTGTCTTTATATCATTAATGCTCCTAAAATGTTAAGTAGTAAGGTTTTTTTGCCTAAAGCTAAAGATCTCGGGAAATGTATGTCAAAATTGGGTGGTTTTACGCTATTTTCCTTAAATCACCACTCTCCCCTGGAGGCTGTGGTCGTAGCAAGAAGAACACTTTTTTTTTAAATAATATGTATTAATTTTCACCATTTAATTTTTATTTTCCCCTGTATAAAATATCTATATATACATTGTGATGGAGAAAGACAGAAAGTAGACGTCTATATTATCTAGAAAATTTACTGTAACCACTTTAGCAGAGCATATATGCAATATACATATTTAGTCTTGAAATTTTGAACATTTTTTTATTGAGATTATAATTATATGCAGTGCACTGTAAATAGTTATTTCGATTTTAAAAACCTATGTTAGATAAAGATTAAATTCTAATAAGAGTTTTCCATAAAGTCAACAAAATGTAAGTTAATTAATAGATATTTTTCTACAGTGTTCTATAAAACTAGGTCAAACATCTTATACCCACCCAATCCTTCTTTTAACCAGGGAGGGAGACGACATTGGGCTGTTTATTACACTAGGCCCCAAAGTCTTATAATAACATTTTCTTATTCGTTGGCTTAATTAGCTTTTATTTAATTTTGATTGGTTGGTTTGATTTCGATTGAGTGTCCAAACGTTTCAACCACAAATTGTAATCTAGAGAAGGGGTATTTTTGTGCATCATCATTGGGGATGTTCATCAATTTATCAGCCATTGTCTTATACCTTTAGATCCCAACTTTTAGCCCTGTATTCATATTGATATCAGAACGTTTGGTAGTTCTATATTTCAAAACGTTTAGCTGAATAATTCAGATACCTTTTTTTAAAAATCCTTTACTTTGAAATGGTAGATTTAATATTTTGCATTTTAAAATGGTCAATTCATATTTGTGTCATGCATGGTAATGAGTATAAATTGTTGGGTGCATTTTCACGCAAAATTCTGAATTTTTCAAGGGGATAATAAAATCCCCTCCCCTCGCCCCTATCAAATTTAAATTAGGTTAAGTTAAGTAGAAGACAATGGCCGATAAATTGATGTACATCCCAAATGATCAAGCACACAATTATCCCTTCTGTAGAATACAATTAGTGGTTGAAACATTTGGACACTGAACTTAATAAATCAACCAATCAAAATTAAATAAAGGTCCCCAAAGTTTTAAAAGAACTAGTGTAATATACAGCCCAATGTCCTCTCCCTACCTGTGTGTAATGTGGGGAGTTGGATATGGTCTCCACTTGCCAATAAAGGCCCCCTACTAGCTTGTGTTATTATCCGTATTTTCTTACCTATAATTAGTTGACATAAAATGTGCATTTTGCAAGCCAAAAAGGCTCCCTACACATAGTCTTTCCCCCTCCCTCCCCCAACTTCATCTGTTTTACACTCCTTGCATCCAGGGAACGGCAGCTGCGCGTCAGCCGCCTGTAAGCCTCAGAGAATTCAACCTTTTTACAATTTTTAAAAAATCAGCTGGTAGGCTAAACCTAACTCAATTAAGGCAATTCATTTTTGAAAAAGTTCCAAAACGGGTTTAAATTTTGGGCTTAGTCGCGGCTGACGCGCGGCTGCCGAGCCCTGCTTACATCTATCTATCTATTCACAAGGCTATATTCATATCTACAGGTTTCTTGGAAGATTTTCATAGATTTCTTAACTTACTTTTCGTATTTTAACAAGATATATTGAAATATTTTGATGCAAACATTCTTTTAAAGAAGTGTTTTTTTCCTCACGGTTTAAAACTTATTTGCTTCGAATGAATCTGTTTATAGTGCCTATAAAAAAATGACGTCATACAATACAAAAGACATACGATAAGCCAATAAACAGAATAAATCACCAATGACAGTCCAGTACACATTTTATTTGACCAAAGGTAGGCTGGTATGACGTCATTTTCAATAGACACTATAAAAAGTTTAATTTTTTTTTCTGTCGAAAAAAATGCTATTTTGCCTTTTTTGTGAATATTCCTGTCTTTTGTGAAATTTGTGTTTTGCACAAGTGAAACTTGAAATAACTTCTGCTCATAAATCATAAATATCAAGAGGGTACCACTCAGAGATCTAAAGGGATAAGACAATGACTGAAAAATTGATGTACATCCCCAATGATGATACGCAAAATACCCCTTTTATAGATTACAAATAGTGGTTGAAACGTTTGGACAGTACACTCATCTTAATTAACCAACCAAATAAAATTCAACAAGAAAAATCATAAGACTTAGGGGACTAGTGTAATAAACAGCCCAATGTCCCCTCCCTCCCTGATCTACAGTGCAAACCTACAAGAACATATAGAGCAGGGTGGGAGGGGGTTGGGGGGAAATTCTCCAATGCACTTGTTTGCAATTAGAAATAAATTATATACACATCTTTTCTTTAATATATGATTTATGCTTAAAATTACACCCCTAAAGAATCATCTTAAGTATGATGAACAATCTTAAAATGCATTCTAGTTCTACTTTTGCATTTAGATAAAAACATATGCTTTTTGAAAAAAATATAATGTACATTAGGGGAACCATGGATTGTGCTTTTTATTAGAAAAGAAAACTGTCCACTTTATATGAAATTTTTTACAAGAAGATCAACTTTAGAATCTTTTAGACAATTAATTTAACAATTGCTCTTTACCTCTTGTTTTTTAAAGTTTGTTTGAAATCAAACAAAATAGAAGCTTTTTCTAGTGGCTATAAAAAATGACGTCATACTGGCCTACCATTGATCAATTAAAATGAATACTGGCCTGGGTTTGGTTCATCATTTGTATTGTAAGACGTCATTTTTTATAATCACTAACAGCTTAAAAAACACAAGAAAATTAACTTAAATGTCTTATAAATTAGACCTTTTATGTTAAATGATCCTTTTACTTTACTTCAACATGTCAAAATCCATAAGTACCAAAAAGTATTTACATTTGTATCCAGCGGCTATAAATCATAATTGACAGAATGTGCACAATGTAAAATGTTTTTCCTTGTTATAACAAGAATGACATCATTCATAGGATCTTATTATACTTCGCTCCTACCCTCCAGGAACTTTTCCCCTTACATTTCCTTCTGAAATAGGCTCACTTATGTTTGTCATAATCACACTTGTCATTAGAACATCTGTCATTTAAGTACATTTTGTCATGAAAGGTACACTTGACATTAAAACATTTGTCATTAAAGTGCATTTTAATAAAAATAAATAGCCATCCAATACAACAATGACATATATATACGTACATAATTATACATTGACGTCCTGCCATTCAAAGACTCTTCATATTTGTGATATAAATTAAAATTATTGTGGGATACTTCTTTCCTTTGCCTAATTCCTGCGGGGGGCCTTAAAAGCTCAATAAAGGACTTTTGGAAAAGCTCCACATAATGTCTATATTTAATTATGTTAATGTTGTTCTTGTCAAACTTGTGTGACTTCTGAGTTAAAAAAATATTATTGTCTATCTTTAATAGACTTCTGGAACAATGCACATCAGACCTATGATTTCAGGGATCTAAAAGGATAAGACAATAGCCGATACGTTGATGTATATCTCCAATGATGATACACAAAATTATCCCTTATATAGATTACAATGAGTGTGGACACTCAACTTAAAGAACCAACAAATCAAAATTCAATAAAAGTCTCCAAAGTTAAATGGCCAACGAATAATAAAAAAATATTACAAAACTTTGGGGACTAGTGTAATAAAATGTCCAATGTCCAATCCCCCTCCCTGCCCTCTTTTGCACAACAAATGCACAATAAAGTGTCTTTGATATATATCTGTATTTATCAATATTTAATTAAGACAGGAGAGCAATTATGCTCTTAGTAGCGCAGCAATACTACAAAGAGTTAAAAATAGAGAAAAAGAAGAGAGAAAGAGAGAGAGAGAGATAAAGAGAAAATGAGAAAGAGAGACAAATTATATAACTTGTCTTGGTTAATCCGCAAACTAACTAGTTAGCGGAAAAGCTAGTCATAGAACAGCTGTTCTACTGAGAAAAAAAACTCATATCCTAGAAATTATTTGGCATGTGGTATAGCCATAAGATTTATGTTGCTGGTGTAATTGTAAGATAATGATAATTGAATACACTGGTTCTTGCAAAGATTGGTGCACTGCAAGCCAGGGATCTAAAGGGATAAGACATTGGCCGATAAATTGAAGTACATCCCCAATAGTTACACAATTTACCCCTTCTCTAGATTACAATTAGTAGTTGAAACGTTTGTATACTCAACTAAATGAAAATGAACCAACATTGATAAAACGTTATTATAGGACTTTGGGGACTAGTGTATTAAACATCCCAATGTCCCCTCCCTCCCTGGCACTGCAAGCATAACCTAAAATTACAAAACAATGCCCTGCAGGCCAGTTTATATGCATGCAGTTGGATCTCAGCCCAGCTAGCAAAACCTGCACTCTCTCTCATCCAAACCATACAGTGGGAAATTTGAAAAAATTTTGGTGTACTAGAGTGGACAAATTTGCCTCATTTTTGGTTTTAAATACTTTCTTTTCATATAAACGATACGGTTCTGGGCAGGTTTTTAAATATTTTGGGGGAAGGTACCACCACCATACCAAGAGAAATTACCAAAAATCCAAAAAAATATAACTAGCGCAACTTAACGGTATTTAGATATTTTTTGGTACTTTTTTTGTAAGAAAATATCTTACATGCCGCTAAAGGCCTCTAGGGGCGTCCGCTAGTTTTTATGGGTATAGTCCTTTCCATGACATCGCTCCATATGGGGCGATGATTTTAATTGATCGCCTCTTATGACATGGGGCGATGTAATGGCTCCTTGAAAGGAGCGATTTAATAGCCCCTTATAACAAGAGGCGATGTTATGACTCCTTGAAAGGAGCGATTTAATAGCCCCTTGCCCTAAGAGGCGATTAAATGATCCTTTATCGCTCCTTTATCGCCCCTTCTAAAGAGGAGATGATATGTCCTCTTATCCCAAGGGGCTATTTAATTAAATATCGCCTCTTCATGGCCCCTTCACTATTATATATATCTTAGTCCCTTGATGGCCCCTACATCGCTCCTACATCGCCCCTTCATCGCTCCTCCATCGCTCCTTCTCCAAATTTATATTACATTGTACTTTGATGGCCCCTACATCGCCCCTCCATCGCTCCTACATCACCCCTTCATCGCTCCTTCTTCAAATTTATATTACATTGTACTTTGATGGCCCCTACATCGCCCCTCCATCGCTCCTACATCGCCCCTTCATCGCTCCTTCTTCAAATTTATATTACATTGTACTGTGATGGCCCCTACATCGCTCCTACATCGCTCCTTCATCGCTCCTACATCGCCCCTTCTCCACATTTATATTACATTGCAACTTGATGGCCCCTACATCGCTCCTACATCGCTCCTCCATCGCCCCTTCATCGCTCCTTCTCCAAATTTATATAACATTGCAACTTGATGGCCCCTACATCGCTGCTACATCGCTCCTCCATCGCTCCTCCATCGCTCCTACATCGCCCCTTCATCGCTCCTTCCACAAATTTATATTACATTGTACTTTGATGGCCCCTACATCTCTCCTCCATCGCTCCTCCATCGCCCCATCGCCCCTTAATAGCCCCTTACCTTAATTTATATAAAAAAGCCCCTACATAGCCTCTCCATCGCCCCTTAATAGCTCCTTACCTTAATTTTTATAACATAGCCCCTACATAGCCTCTCCATCGCCCCTTAATAGCCCCTTATCTTAATTTATATAACAAAGCCCCTACATAGCCTCTCCATCGCCCCTAATAGCCCCTTACCTTTATTTATATAACAAAGCTCCTACATAGCCTCTCCATTGCCCCTTAATAGTCCCTTACCTTAATTTATATAACATAGCTCCTACATAGCCTCTCCATCGCCCCTTAAAAGCCCATTACCTTAATTTATATAACATAGCCCCTACATAGCCTCTCCATCGCCCCTTACCTTAATTTATATAACATAGCCCCTACATAGCCTCTCCATCGCCCCTTACCTTAATTTATATAACATAGCCCCTACATCGCCCCTCCATCGCTCCTACATCGCCCCTTCATCGCTCCTTCTTCAAATTTATATTAAATTGTACTGTGATGGCCCCTACATCGCTCCTACATCGCTCCTTCATTGCTCCTACATCGCCCCTTCATCGCTCCTTCTCCAAATTTATATTACATTGCAACTTGATGGCCCCTACATCGCTCCTACATAGCTCCTCCATCGCTCCTCCATCGCTCCTTCATCGCTCCTACATCGCCCCTTCATCGCTCCTTCTCCAAATTTATATTACATTGCAACTTGATGGCCCCTACATCGCTCCTCCATCGCCCCTTAATAGCCCCTTACCTTAATTTATATAACAAAGCTCCTATATGGCCTCTCTATCGCCCCTTAATAGCCACTTAATTTAATTATATAACATTGCCCCTACATAGCCTCTCCATCGCCCCTTAATAGCCCCTTACCTAAATTTATATAACAAAGCTCCTATATAGCCTCTCCATCGCCCCTTAATAGCCCCTTACCTTAATTATGTAACATAGCCCCTACATAGCCTCTCAATCGCCCCTGAATAGCCTCTTACCTTAATTTATATAACATAGCCCCTATATAGCCTCTCCATCGCCCCTTAATAGCCCCTTACCCTAATCTATATAACATAGCCCCTACAAAGCCTCTCCATCGCCCCTTAATAGCCCCTTACCTTAATCTATATAACAAAGCTCCTACATAGCCTCTCCATCGCCCCATAATAGCCTCTTACCTTAATTATGTAACATAGCCCCTACATAGCCTCTCCATCGCCCCTAAATAGCCCCTTACCCTAATTTATATAACATAGCTCCTACATAGCCTCTCCATCGCCCCATAATAGCCTCTTACCTTTATTTATATAACAAAGCTCCTACATAGCCTCTCCATTGCCCCTTAATAGTCCCTTACCTTAATTTATATAACATAGCTCCTACATAGCCTCTCCATCGCCCCTTAAAAGCCTCTTACCTTAATTTATATAACATAGCCCCTATATAGCCTCTCCATCGCCCCTTAATAGCCCCTTACCCTAATCTATATAACATAGCCCCTACAAAGCCTCTCCATCGCCCCTTAATAGCCCCTTACCTTAATCTATATAACAAAGCTCCTACATAGCCTCTCCATCGCCCCATAATAGCCTCTTACCTTAATTATGTAACATAGCCCCTACATAGCCTCTCCATCGCCCCTAAATAGCCCCTTACCCTAATTTATATAACATAGCCCCTACATAGCCTCTCCATCGCCCCTTAATAGCTCCTTACCTTAATTTATATAACATAGCCCCTACATAGCCTCTCCATCGCCCCTTAATAGCCCCTTACCTTAATTTATATAACATAGCCCTACATAGCCTCTCCATCGCCCCTTAATAGCCCCTTACCTTAATTTATATAGCATAGCCCCTACATAGCCTCTCCATCGCCCCTTAATAGCCTCTTACCTTAATTTATATAATCCTTACCTTAATATATATAACATAGCCCCTACATAGCCTCTCCATCGCCCCTAAATAGCCCCTTACCCTAATTTATATAACATAGCCCCTACATAGCCTCTCCATCGCCCCTTAATAGCCCCTTACCTTAATTTATATAACATAGCCTCTACATAGCCTCTCCATCGCCCCTTAATAGCCCCTTACCTTAATTTATATAACATAGCCCTACATAGCCTCTCCATCGCCCCTTAATAGCCCCTTACCTTAATTTATATAGCATAGCCCCTACATAGCCTCTCCATCGCCCCTTAATAGCCTCTTACCTTAATTTATATAATCCTTACCTTAATATATATAACATAGCCCCTACATAGCCTCTCCATCGCCCCTGAATAGCCCCTTACCCTAATTTATATAACATAGCCCCTACATAGCCTCTCCATCGCCCCTTAATAGCTCCTTACCTTAATTTATATAACATAGCCCCTACATAGCCTCTCCATCGCCCCTTAATAGCCCCTTACCTTAATTTATATAACATAGCCTCTACATAGCCTCTCCATCGCCCCTTAATAGCCCCTTACCTTAATTATGTAACATAGCCCCTACATAGCCTCTCAATCGCCCCTTAATAGCCCCTTACCTTAATTTATATAGCATAGCCCCTACATAGCCTCTCCATCGCCCCTTAATAGCCTCTTACCTTAATTTATATAATCCTTACCTTAATATATATAACATAGCCCCTACATAGCCTCTCCATCGCCCCTAAATAGCCCCTTACCCTAATTTATATAACATAGCCCCTACATAGCCTCTCCATCGCCCCTTAATAGCCTCTTACCTTAATTTATATAACATAGGCCCTACAAAGCATCTCCATCGCCCCTTAATAGCCCCTTACCTTAATTATATAACATAGCCCCTACATAGCCTCTCCATCGCCCCTTAATAGCCTCTTACCTTAATTTATATAACATAGCCCCTTCATAGCCTCTTCATCGCCCCTTACCTTAATTTATATAACATAGGCCCTTTATGGCTCCTGTACAGCCTCTGTAATTGTATTGCCCCTTCATTATAGAAGGTAGGGCATTAAGGTAAGGAAGGAATGTGACCCTCTACAGTTTTAAATTTAAGTTTTAAAAGGATGACAAGGATGACAACATTTATAAAAGCAAAGCTCTGAAACGGTAGAAAAAAGTTTAAAGGAAGCCTGCAAGAAATACCACGCTTTAACTGCTGAAAGACTGCCACAAGTAGACCAAATACCCCAAATTTAAAGCCTTCAGCTTCTATAACAAAAAAGTTCTAGGCATTTTAAAATGACATTTTATGTACAATGGAAATTTTGAAAGAATTGCAATGCTCATGTTGAAAACTTTAAAATTAAACTACGTGGCCTAGAAACAAAATTATAAGCTTATTTTTGTCATAAATTTAGGTTTCCAGTAACTAATTATATTTTTACAATAAAAATACCCATTTTTATAGTCAAAATCATTAAAAAAAAATAAGTTTTACTTGCGTTGTACCGAATGTACTGTAGCCAATCAGAAGGCTGAATCAGCTTAACAACCAATCACAGCTAAGCTTGTATTAGTTTACCCCTTTGTTTCCGCTATGATTTTCGTTTAAAAATGCAATTTAAATCGATTTTTTTTCATAGATTTTGACTATGAAATGTGGTGTTTTTATTGTAAAAATGTAATCAGTTACAGGCAATCTAAGTTTCTGACAAAGATAAGGTTATAATTTTATGTCTAGGCAACGTAATTTAATATTGTTTTTTCTTTTATGAGCATTGGAAATCTTTCAAAAATTCCATTGTACATAAAATGCTATTTTGAAATGCCTAGAACTTTTTTGTTATTGAAGCTGAAGGCTTATAATTTGGGGTATTGGGTCTTCTTGTGGCAGTCTTTTAGCAGTTAAAGCGTGTTATTTCTTGCAGGCGTCCTTTAATGAACATTAATAATGTAGAGTGTCAGAACTGAATAGTCAGAACATAAATTTAAAATTCGAAACAAAATTGTAAGTAAATTTATTGAGAAATTGCTAACATGCAGGAAAATGCTTAAGGACGTACTCACATTTTTTGGACTTGATTATAGATATGATTCGCTTATAACATTCTATTTTGTTGTCCTAGGAATCAGTATCCCAGAAATCAGATTAATCGGATAATTTTGATACATAAAAATTTGTTGTAAGTTAATAATTAGTATGCTTAAAATGGACGTATGGATATTCTGATAATGATTATAGACTTTCTAAATCGTACCTTTCTACTACAGGAATCACATGCCTAAATTAACGAAAATAGCTAACCGTTACGGACGTACGGACTGATCCTTAATATAGAAAAGCTTTGCTTTTAAAAAGTTAAAAAGATTTTTTGAGGGGATGGGGTAATATTTTTCTTGGGGTGAATTTTCTGGGAGGGTGGAGATACCCTCCCTCGAAATAATTATAAACCCTCTATGAACTTAAAAGAAGCTTCACTGTAAAGGAGAACCATATAGGTTCAGCGGTTGGCTTTTCTACAGACAAAAAAAAGATTACTACTTTATATAATAGGTTATGAAAAAGGAAAAAAAAGCAAGATAACAAGGATAACAACATTCACAAAAGCAAAGCTCTAAAATCAGGAGGTCAAACATAAATTTTGTTAAAATTAGCGTAAATCTATAATACAAAGTAGAATGATGTCTGTCCATCCGTCTGTCTGTCTGTCCGTCTGTCTGTCCGTCTGTCTGTCCGTCTGTCTGTCCGTCTGTCAGTCCCTTAAGATCTCGGTAACCACTGGACCGATTATATTCTACTATTCAGGGAATATACCTACTGGTCCTGTGGTGGTTTTAGGCTATTTTCTTGGGGGGTGGGATACCCCCAACCCCCCCAAAAACAAAAAAATCCCCCCCCCCATTTTTTTTTTGCTGAAGATTTTCTTGGTCCTATTACGAATTTCGCCAAAAAAAAATTTTATCACCTCTTGGGGCAAAGCCCCTGAGGCTAGGGGCGAATCTGCTAGTATAGAATATAGTAAAAGGGCATAATTTTATTTTTAGTATTTGATTATAATACTAAACCTTGTTGTCCTAAGAAACATTACTCCAAAACCCAGATGAATGGGACAATGATATTATACAAAAAAATGGACGTACATACTTTCTAGTAATGAATATAGTATTGTACCCAACTGTTATAGAAATCATTCTGCAAAGTTTGAAATCGATAGGATATTTATAACATGTCTAAATTAAAGAAAATGTCGTCTAACCGTTTGGACGTACGGACAAACCAATCCTTACTATAGAAAAGTTTCGCATTTAAAAAGGAAAATTATAATGAAAATATAATGAATTAATAAAATAAATATAAATAATATAATAACATAATGAAATAAAGAAAAAAAATAAACTAAGAGAATGAAATTTTTTAGTTAAATAGAATATTGAATAAGGATCATATAATGGACAAACAGACAAAGTAAGTTATAGAGCAGACTTTAAGAGAATATGCTATTACTCAAAGATTATCACGAAACCTAAGTCTTTTGAAGCATAATTGAGAGACAGACAAAATAATTTATAGACTGGATATACATATGTCATGGGAATATTCACTAAAAATCTCAACAGTCTATCTTTAACAATAGCAGAGAAAACCACATGCTTAACTTAATGAGAAGAGCAATGACGAAAGGACTAGCCCTAATTGTAGAAAAGTCTCTCTTTTAACAAAAAAAGTATTTTTTTTGGTCTGAAGCTTAAAAATTTCATAAACTGACTAAATTCTCCATTTAAGGGAAGCTTCACATAGGTCATGGGATGGTTTTTTGCTTTTTCATTTTCAGATTTAAGCCCCTAATTGGTTTAGGCTATTTTTCTGCCTCCTTACATTAAAAAGAGCGCAGCTGCAAGTGAATAAGAAAAGAGAAATATAAAAGAAGAATACATATTATCCTATTATATAAAGTAGTAAAACATAAACAAACGTTGGAGTGGACAAACCTAGGAATGGGACAATCGTCGGAGTGGACATTGCTTATGTAAAACGCAGGAGTGTCTTTTATTTTATTTATAAGATAAAAATCTTTCAAAACAAAAAAAAATCTTGAATATCTTTTCTCACAGACTGAAATTTTAAAATCAGTCTAACAGTTTTCCAAAGTAGGTAAGTTCTATCGAAAGGCAAAGGTTTGAAACAGATAGAACATTTCATTAAACTAAAACATATTTTTTTCTCACATTGTTTACAACTGTCAAATAGGTTTTTTTATATGCCTAACCCCTGCAGGGGGCTTATTTGTATATTTATATCTTAACCTAACCTAACCTGTGTAGAAATAACTAAACAAATGTTGTTGAAACCTAATTTTTAAGATATTATAGACACTTCTGCGTTTTACTTATATAATGTCCACTCCGACATTTGTCCGAAATATCCTGTGTTTGTCCACGTTAGTAAGGCTTTCTGTTCTGAAACTTAAGATCTCAATAACTACTAAACAGATTGGGCTTTCTATTTCAGGTAAGCTTAATATTTGTCTTGTAATGGCTTTAGGCTATTTTATTTTAAGTCGAGGGATGGTTTTAGGCTATTCTATTTTAAGTCCTGGGAAGGCTTTAGGCTTTTATTCATTCCCCTTTGAATACAGAGCCAATAGATGCTGGGGGCGTAGCCGCTAGTCGATATACAAAGTTTTTTTTTGTCTGTAGCAAAGGATCTCGTTTGCTGCTAAACCGATATGATGTATGTCTGTCTGTCTATACCGTAGGATCTTGCTAACCGCTGAGTACTGAGATGATTTTAAGATAGTTTATTTTTTTTCCTTATAATAAAATAACAGGATATTTGTCCATAAAAAGCGAAGCAATATCTTAATTTTTGTTGTTGGAACTGTTATTCAGTTGATTATACCAAGGATCTAAAGGAATAAGACAATGGCCGATAAATTTTTATCCATCCCTAATAACGATACACAAAATTGCAACACTACAACCAAAATATGACAAAAGTCCCCAAAGTTTTGAGCCAACGAATAAGAAAACTTCATTATAAAACTTTGGAGACTATTGTAAAAATTGCCTAATGTTTCCTTTATCCCTGAGATTATACAGACTATCCTTAAACTAATATTTACATTAAAGTAACAGGATGTTTATCAGTATCAACTGAACCGATATGCTTCTCCTTTACATTGAAGCTTATTTTACTCGCAGGAAAAGTTTTCATTTTGGGGAGGGGACTAACACTTTCAGCCCCCGGAAGGTATCACTTCCCTTAAATTCTTAACCTTCCCCCTCCCCCCCCTCTCCACCACATCTATTCATTAAAGTACTCCTAGGGTCATCTATGGGATTAGCCGTTAGTGACTTAAAAATAATTCAAGTGCAATGATATATTTACCAAATTAATACTATAATTTTGTATACATTTTTTATGAAAAAAAATTATTTTGCCAAAGGCAGCCAAAAAATAAGCAGCAAATATTTCAAAAATGCTCTGATAATCAGAGATCTACAGGGATAAGACGATTGTCGATAAAATGATATATATACATATATACAGTGTGTTTTTTTATGAGAACTTTTTTGAAAGCAATTTTACCTTACTTATAGTTATTAGAATTTAATGATTAATGGCTTATTCTCTTCTTTTTTATAACCTTTAATAGAAAAGCAAAAAATATTTCAGTTTTTATTCAAAAAGTACAGTAAATTAAAAAATTTAAAAATGGTTTTAGTGCATTTTTCTTATAATCTACCTTTGCAAGAATGGCTGCAAAACGCTTCAAAGTTGAGATATTGAGCTAAAAATTTATATAGATACTACTTGTGACATGTACTAGAACATTTTGAAATTTGAAGGCCATATCTCAACCAGGGAGGGAATACTGGCCCCCCAATGTACTCCCTCCATTCTTGGAAAGGGTAGAAGATTTGAGCATAAGAAAAATGCGCTAAAACCATTTCTCGTATTCATTTGAATCCGGTGGATAGGAACCGGTTCTCATCCATACGAAAAAACTATGTCTAGCATCGTATTATATCCAGCTTTCTACGAATATAGATATGTACAATCATAAGATTAAACCCAGTTTTTTTAGCCGGTGCCTTCTGCACCTCGGGGCTAAAAAAACTAGTTTTAATCTCATAATTGTACTTTCTATATCCGCGGAAAGCCGTTTATAATACGATGCGAGAAATAACTATTTTAGATGTTGACACCCATGTTTTGAAATTTTGAATTTACTGTACTTTTTAAATAAAAACTGAAATATTTTTTTGCTTTTCTGTTAATGGTTATAAAAAACGAAGAGAATAAGCCATTAATCATTAAATTCTGATAACTATAAGTAGGGTAAAATTGCTTTCAAAAATGCTCTCATAAAAAAAAACACTGTATATATATGTATGTTTATATATTAATTATTCCCATTGATGATTCACAAAATTACCCCTTCTTTAGTTTAGAATTAGTGGTTGAAACATTTAGACACTCAACTTAATGAACTAAACAATCACAAAACAATAAAAAGTCCCCAAGGTTGTTAATCTAACGAATAAGAAAACGGTATTATAAAACTTTGGAGACTAGACAGCACTCTTGGATAAGCCAACTTATAACACTTTGGGAACTATCCTAATCCTCCCTGGCGAAATGACAATGAGATTTTTTGGTAAATTTGTGGCAAACTTTATTCTTAATAAATTAGCACTTGGCAAAATTATACTGGAGAGATATTTCATTGAAGAATAAATTTTTTTTTTGCCCAAACTTTTCGTCAGCCAATAATAACAGATAAGTTAAACATTGTAAAAATAATATAGTAACTTAACTCGAGTTGTCAACGGCAGAAATTAGGTCCTGAGATGGTTTTAGGCCTGGAAAGGTTTATAACAATTTTATCTGTATTTCTTAAAATAAATTAACAGAATCTTTGTCTGTATGTATGAATGTCTGTCTGTACCGAAGGATCTTGCTAACCGATGAACCAATATGGTTCTCCTTTACAGTGAAGATTCCTATAGGTCCTGAGATCGTTCTCCTTAATAGGGTAGCTTCTCATAGGTCCTGGGGAGGTTAATAACTATTTTATTTTAATCCTTATAATAAAGTAACAGGATCTTTGTCTGTATGTATGTCTGTCTGTACCTTGCTAACCACTAAACCGACATGGTTCTCCTTTACAGTGAAGCTTCCTATGGGTAATGAGATGGCTTTAGGCCATTTTATTTTTAATCCTTATAAAAAGTAACAGGATCATTGTCTGTATGTATCAAAGAAGATCGCTAACTGCAGAACCAATATGGTTCTCCTTTATAGGGTAGCTTCCAATAGATCCTGGGAAGGTGTATAACTGTTTTGAAGGAGGATATAAGGGGCTATTAAGGGGCGATGGAGAGGCTATGTAGAGGCTATGTTATATAAATTAAGGTAAGGGGCTTTTAAGTGGCGATGGAGGGCTATTAAGGGGCGATGGAGAGGCTATGTTATATAAATTAAGGTAAGGAGCTATTAAGGGGCGATGGAGAGGCTATGTAGCGGCTATGTTATATAAATTGGCTATTAAGGGGCGATAGAGAGGCTATATAGGGGCTATTTTATATAAATTAAGGTAAAGGACTATTAAGGGGCGATGGAGAGGCTATGTAGGGGCTATGTTATATAAATTAAGGTAAGGGGCTATTAAGGGGCGATGAAGAGGCTATTTAGGGGCTATGTTATATAAAATCGGGTAAGGGGCTATTAAGGGGCGATGGGGAGGCTATGTAGGAGCTATGTTATATAATTAAGGTAAGGGGATATTAAGGGGCGATGGAGAGGCTATGTAGGGGCTATGTTACATAATTAAGGTAAGGGGCTATTAAGGGGCGATGGAGAGGCTATGTAGGGGCTATGCTATATAAATTAAGGTAAGGGGCTATTAAGGGGCGATGGAGAGGCTATGTAGGGGCTATGTTACATAATTAAGGTAAGGGGCTATTAAGGGGCGATGGAGAGGCTATGTAGAGGCTATGTTATATAAATTAAGGTAAGGGGCTATTAAGGGGCGATGGAGAGGCTATGTAGGGGCTATGTTATATAAATTAAGGTAAGGAGCTATTAAGGGGCGATGGAGAGGCTATGTAGGGGCTATGTTATATAAATTAGGGTAAGGGGCTATTCAGGGGCGATGGAGAGGCTATGTAGGGGCTATGTTATATATATTAAGGTAAGGATTATATAAATTAAGGTAAGAGGCTATTAAGGGGCGATGGAGAGGCTATGTAGGGGCTATGCTATATAAATTAAGGTAAGGGGCTATTAAGGGGCGATGGAGAGGCTATGTAGGGCTATGTTATATAAATTAAGGTAAGGGGCTATTAAGGGGCGATGGAGAGGCTATGTAGAGGCTATGTTATATAAATTAAGGTAAGGGGCTATTAAGGGGCGATGGAGAGGCTATGTAGGGGCTATGTTATATAAATTAGGGTAAGGGGCTATTTAGGGGCGATGGAGAGGCTATGTAGGGGCTATGTTATATATATTAAGGTAAGGATTATATAAATTAAGGTAAGAGGCTATTAAGGGGCGATGGAGAGGCTATGTAGGGGCTATGCTATATAAATTAAGGTAAGGGGCTATTAAGGGGCGATGGAGAGGCTATGTAGGGCTATGTTATATAAATTAAGGTAAGGGGCTATTAAGGGGCGATGGAGAGGCTATGTAGGGGCTATGTTATATAAATTAAGGTAAGGAGCTATTAAGGGGCGATGGAGAGGCTATGTAGGGGCTATGTTATATAAATTAGGGTAAGGGGCTATTTAGGGGCGATGGAGAGGCTATGTAGGGGCTATGTTACATAATTAAGGTAAGAGGCTATTATGGGGCGATGGAGAGGCTATGTAGGAGCTTTGTTATATAGATTAAGGTAAGGGGCTATTAAGGGGCGATGGAGAGGCTTTGTAGGGGCTATGTTATATAGATTAGGGTAAGGGGCTATTAAGGGGCGATGGAGAGGCTATATAGGGGCTATGTTATATAAATTAAGGTAAGAGGCTATTAAGGGGCGATTGAGAGGCTATGTAGGGGCTATGTTACATAATTAAGGTAAGGGGCTATTAAGGGGCGATGGAGAGGCTATATAGGAGCTTTGTTATATAAATTTAGGTAAGGGGCTATTAAGGGGCGATGGAGAGGCTATGTAGGGGCAATGTTATATAATTAAATTAAGTGGCTATTAAGGGGCGATAGAGAGGCCATATAGGAGCTTTGTTATATAAATTAAGGTAAGGGGCTATTAAGGGGCGATGGAGGAGCGATGTAGGGGCCATCAAGTTGCAATGTAATATAAATTTGGAGAAGGAGCGATGAAGGGGCGATGTAGGAGCGATGAAGGAGCGATGGAGGAGCGATGGAGGAGCTATGTAGGAGCGATGTAGGGGCCATCAAGTTGCAATGTAATATAAATTTGGAGAAGGAGCGATGAAGGGGCGATGTAGGAGCAATGAAGGAGCGATGTAGGAGCGATGTAGGGGCCATCACAGTACAATTTAATATAAATTTGAAGAAGGAGCGATGAAGGGGCGATGTAGGAGCGATGGAGGGGCGATGTAGGGGCTATGTTATATAAATTAAGGTAAGGGGCGATGGAGAGGCTATGTAGGGGCTATGTTATATAAATTAGGGTAAGGGGCTATTCAGGGGCGATGGAGAGGCTATGTAGGGGCTATGTTATATATATTAAGGTAAGGATTATATAAATTAAGGTAAGAGGCTATTAAGGGGCGATGGAGAGGCTATGTAGGGGCTATGCTATATAAATTAAGGTAAGGGGCTATTAAGGGGCGATGGAGAGGCTATGTAGGGCTATGTTATATAAATTAAGGTAAGGGGCTATTAAGGGGCGATGGAGAGGCTATGTAGGGGCTATGTTATATAAATTAAGGTAAGGAGCTATTAAGGGGCGATGGAGAGGCTATGTAGGGGCTATGTTATATAAATTAGGGTAAGGGGCTATTTAGGGGCGATGGAGAGGCTATGTAGGGGCTATGTTACATAATTAAGGTAAGAGGCTATTATGGGGCGATGGAGAGGCTATGTAGGAGCTTTGTTATATAGATTAAGGTAAGGGGCTATTAAGGGGCGATGGAGAGGCTTTGTAGGGGCTATGTTATATAGATTAGGGTAAGGGGCTATTAAGGGGCGATGGAGAGGCTATATAGGGGCTATGTTATATAAATTAAGGTAAGAGGCTATTAAGGGGCGATTGAGAGGCTATGTTACATAATTAAGGTAAGGGGCTATTAAGGGGCGATGGAGAGGCTATATAGGAGCTTTGTTATATAAATTTAGGTAAGGGGCTATTAAGGGGCGATGGAGAGGCTATGTAGGGGCAATGTTATATAATTAAATTAAGTGGCTATTAAGGGGCGATAGAGAGGCCATATAGGAGCTTTGTTATATAAATTAAGGTAAGGGGCTATTAAGGGGCGATGGAGGAGCGATGTAGGGGCCATCAAGTTGCAATGTAATATAAATTTGGAGAAGGAGCGATGAAGGGGCGATGTAGGAGCGATGAAGGAGCGATGGAGGAGCGATGGAGGAGCTATGTAGGAGCGATGTAGGGGCCATCAAGTTGCAATGTAATATAAATTTGGAGAAGGAGCGATGAAGGGGCGATGTAGGAGCAATGAAGGAGCGATGTAGGAGCGATGTAGGGGCCATCACAGTACAATTTAATATAAATTTGGAGAAGGAGCGATGTAGGAGCGATGGAGGGGCGATGTAGGAGCGATGGAGGGGCGATGTAGGAGCCATCAAAGTACAATGTAATATAAATTTGGAGAAGGAGCGATGAAGGAGCAATGGAGGGGCGATGTAGGAGCGATGGAGGGGCAATGGAGGGGCGATGTAGGGGCCATCAAAGTACAATGTAATATAAATTTGGAGAAGGAGCGATGAAGGGGCGATGTAGGAGCGATGAAGGAGCGATGTAGGAGCGATGTAGGGGCCATCACAGTACAATTTAATATAAATTTGGAGAAGGAGCGATGTAGGAGCGATGGAGGGGCGATGTAGGAGCGATGAAGGAGCGATGTAGCAGCGATGTAGGGGCCATCAAGTTGCAATGTAATATAAATTTGGAGAAGGAGCGATGAAGGGGCGATGTAGGAGCGATGAAGGAGCGATGTAGGAGCGATGTAGGGGCCATCACAGTACAATTTAATATAAATTTGGAGAAGGAGCGATGTAGGAGCGATGTAGGGGCCATCACAGTACAATTTAATATAAATTTGGAGAAGGAGCGATGAAGGAGCGATGTAGGAGCGATGTAGGGGCGATGTAGGAGCGATGTAGGGGCCATCAAAGTACAATGTAATATAAATTTGGAGAAGGGGCGATGGAGGAGCGATGTAGGGGCCATCAAGTGGGTTGTTATATAAATTAAGGTAAGGGACTACGGAGGGGCGATGGAGAGGCTATGAAGGAGCCATCATGGGGCTATAGCATAGCCTCTTATCATAAGAGGCGATATTAACGCCCCTTCAAAGGAGCTATTAAGAGGCCATGAAGGAGCTATAGCATAGCCTCTTATCATAAGAGGCGATATGAACGCTCCTTAAAAGGGGCTATCACATCGCTCCATATGATAAGAGGCTATGCTATAGCTCCTTGAAGGAGCTATAGAAAATCATCGCCCCATATGGAGCGATGTCATGGAAAGGACTATACCCGTTTTTATATCTAAATGTTCTCAAAATGTTATATCTAAATCAGCATTTTATGATGGTTTAATTCCCTCTGTTTACCTGTACAACGACTTATCCCTTTTTAAATAGAAATAGTTTATCTAACTAAATATGAAAGAAGAATCTTGTTTATTAGACCAGCTTCGTGATTTATAAATATGAAGCTCTACAAGTACAAAGTGTCCAAAAAATGAGCATTGTGACGTCAATAGATCCATCTCTTTTTAAGGGGTTTCCTTTCCCACTTCTCCTCTTATCCCTCATTTTAATGACGTCACACGGACACTTTGTAGAGCTTATATAAATATTCAAAATAAAGTTTAGGAATAGAGTATCCGCTCTAGTTTACTACAATAAATCAAATACCTCACTGGCATATACTCTCACTATCATATTCTTTACTCTAGGTGCATATGTGCACACTCTGCATTATAGACCTACATATGCATTTAAGGGACACTTGACAGTTTCCTTTATATTTTTTAACGAAAACAATCGTCAGCAAAACAGTAGGAAGAACAACATAATCGTATTATTAAAGACAGCAGGGATCTGATGGTATAAGACAATGGCCGATAAATTGATGTACATCCCCAATGATGATACACAAAATTAGATTACAATTGGTAGTCAAAACGTTTGAACTAAATGATACAATTAAATTTAAGTCTCCAATGTTTTTTAGTCATTGAATAAGAAAACTTTATTATAAAACTTTGGGGACTAGTATAATAAACGGCCCAATGTCCCCTCCCGCCCTTCATACAAACATATAAATGTCCATCTAAAAATATACAAATAACTTGAAATAGAAGAATGTATCTTTAAAATTATGTCCCTTATTGCACTTATATGAAGTATGTTAAGTTTTACTATATTATCTTCTTTTCATTGCTTTACTTTGATGCTTTTCTTAAACTTTCTACCTAACTTTTACATTTTTTTTTTTGGGGGGGGGGGGGAGGAATTCTTCACAAATACAACTACGGTCCTAGGAGTGGTTTACGTCGGAGTGGAAACTTAACCTAACCCAATCTTTTTAAACTATCATATAGGTTTTTAAATGCCTAACCCCTGTGGGGGGCTTATTTGCATATTCAATTCATATCTTAACCTAACCAAACCTGTATAGAAATACTTAATTGATTCAATATTTAAACTTTTGACCAATTCTCCAAAAATGCAAAAAAAAATTTAACCTCGTTAAAAAGATGAAAAAAAAGATCTTAATATTTTTAGAAATAATAAATTTGACCAATAATGCCTGACTTTGTTTTGCAACATTTTGCACTGAATTTTGTGGCTAAGCCAGTGCAGGTGAGGTGAGGGTGGCTGCTGCTGCCAGTCAGCCAACATTTTCTGCTGCTGCATTCTTAATCCTGTTTAAACTTTGCAAAAAGTACAATGGATTTGGGTTAGGCAGCCGCTATTTTTCCAGCGGCTTGCTAACTTAAAGCGACCATGACTTTTTAGCATCCTAACATTCTCAGTAAAATTTGCTGGCCGCTGGATTAAGACAACTTCATAGCTCCAAATCAGGGGGGGGGGGAGGGGATATTTGGCTGTTTATTACACTAGTCCCCAAAGTTTTGAGGACTTTTATTAAATTTTGATTGGTTGATTGGTTCAACCACTATTTGTAATCTACAGAAGGGGTAATTTTTGTATCATTATTTGGGGATGCACATCAATTTATCGGCCATTGTCTTATCCCTTTAGATACCTGGCTCCAAATTTACTGACTTTTATTTTATTGCGGCTGTCACACCCTTGGCATCACGTTATAGCTAGCAAGATAGATGGATGATGAAAATTGGTGGGAAGCTAATTTCCAAATGCATTGTTTTATCCTTCATGGTTCTTGCATGCACTTTACTAAACCACCATACACTAAACTTTTAAAGTCTGACAAAGGATACAAAGAAACAAGTTCTTTCTTATATTATACAGGACACAACCGGGGCTGGGGGGGGAGGTTGCACATTTATGGAGATAGGATGAAGAAAAGGATATGAGAATCAGTCAGATTGAGAAAGAAAGTAAAAAACAAAAATGTTTGGGGGTAGAGGGAGGTAGGGAGGGGGGATTAGGGTTGAAAATGAGTTTGTGCAGGACATATTAACTCACCCTCAAGGGTATAATTTGTTTCCCTCCTTTTACTTTTTTCTGCACTTTTGGTCCTCCCTTCTGTTTATCCTTTCAAAAATGAAAGCTACTCCATAAATGATATTTCTGAAAACTCTTGAAAGATGTTTATTTTCAATTATGTTGCACTACAAAACCCTTATTTTCTCTTCACAAAGACCATTTTTGAAAGGTCATGTGTCATTTACTTATCCCTCTATTCGGTTCCAGGACAAACGCAGGAGTCCCAAACGTCGGAGTGGACAAACGCAGGAGTGTTAAAATATTAATTTTATTAAGTATTCCTATACAGGTTAGGTTAGGTTAAGATATGAATGAACAAATAAGCCCCCCGCAGGTGTTAGGCATTTAAAAAACCTATAATATGATCTAAAATAGGTTAGGTTAGGTTAAGTGTCCACCACGACGTTTGTCCACTCCGACGTTTGGGACTCCTGCGTTTGTCGTAGGACCCTCTATTCAAATTAAGTTTAATCATTTTCAAGTATGAAAAGTAATTATTTCTTTCAATTTATTTTTTGTGAATGTCATGTGGATTCTTTTGTATATTATCCTCCTTGTTAATACAAAGGTTCTCTCCTCCTGGTTGTTCTAGACCTCGTGATGCACTTTCCATGTTGTTAGCTGCTCTAGCCTGGTGCATGCAACTTTTTCATGGGTTGTAAATCTGAGCACACCTCCCACATCATATTCACCCCCTGCTGCACCCCCTTCCACTGAATTTGCACCCCTTGTTCTCCATAAGACATAATAAAAAGAATGTAAAAGAGTAATATGTTAAGACGGGTTATTACAAATTTCAAGTATAATTATATTTGTAAATTAGTTTTTTTTCTGTTTTTTCTTCCAACTTTGCTTCAAGTCTAAATATATGAAGTTTTCTAACTAACTGCATATATGATTTAGTACAAAAAATGGCAATATTTTGCTTTTATCTTAAGGATACATCATATAGCCTTCTGGCACAGCCCCCTCGTCAGAATGCTGTTTCTTGTTCTCAAAATTATTGCAAATTTAAGGCAAACTTTTCTGTGAAACTCTGACACAAAAGAATGCACTTATTTTATGTCCCCCCCCCCTTCCCTTCCATATATCTCCTTGACTTTATCAGTGCCCCTTCTTTTAAATGTCTCTCTTTATTTTAATGTTTCTTTGCCCTTTTTTTACCCCCTTCCCTTTTGAGGTTCTAACCCTTTTTGTATGGAGAAAGGGGATTAATAGACTTAACAGGGAAGTTTGGTCTTAATGGAGGTGGGAAGATTTTGTAAGGTGGGGGAGGTTGGGGGGGGGAGTCTGCATAAAGTTTGCACTGCGACGCTACAATGAAACTACATTATGTACTTCTGTCCATATTTATTTTAATGATGTCATCCCTGTTCCAAATTGGGCTACTTTAATTCTATTTACTAAAAGCTTTCATTGCAATTTAGATTATGATTAATGCATATTTTTCTGCCTTTAAATGATATTTTAAATGTTAATTGAACTACCAATTGTATTATTTTATCAGTAAGATTTATTTTTTTTTGAGAGAGAGACAATTAAAAATTATTATCCAAGACTAAGAAATATCTGCTGTGCATTGCTACGACTCTTATTTTGCATTTGCATCAATTTATGTTTTGCATCTATACTCTAAAAGAAAGATAAAAAGGATTTTCATGAAGGGGGGGGGGGATGGGGTTAGGGGGTTGAAAAGGCAAAATGCATTGGATAATTTCAACAAAGGGAGACAAGATTTGAAAATAGACAAAGGCATTTGATGTTAGAAAGGGTAAGGGTTAGGTTAGCATTCAAAAGAATATTTTTTAAAAGCGAAGCTTTTCTATAATTAGGGTAGGTCCGTCCGTTTGTCGGAGATAGATAGCTTTTATTAGTTAATTTAGGCATGTTAGAATTGTCCTATCGATTTCAAACTTTGCATGATGATTCCTGTAGTAGTTAGGTACGATTTAGAAAGCGTAGCAACTCTATAATCATTACCAGAATGTCCGTACGTCCATTTTAAACATGTTGATTTTTCTACTTTTTAAACAACAAATTTTTATGTGAACTATTTATCCGTTTGATCTGATTTTTGGTATATTAATTCCTGAGACAACAAAGAACAATATTATAAGCGAAGCAACTCTATAATCAAGTCCTAAAAATGTAAGATGTCCTTAAAATTATCCTATATCAAGCAGTTTTTCAACAAATTTACTTACAATTATGCTTTGACTCTTATACTTTTATATTCTGATTATTCAGTTCAGACACTAAACAAATGTTAATGTCCGTTTGTCCTACCGGTTCAGTGCTTCGCTTTTATGGATGTTGTCATCCTTGTTTTGTTAAGAAACTTATGAGATATATACACAAGCTTAATGCAAACACTCTTGAGATCTAACCCTTCCCCCCCCCCCATTGTTGTAAGGGTTATATACTGCCAATAAATGCATTCTGTCCAGGGAGCCAGGGATAGGACTATAGATAATAATATTGTCTTTATTCCAATAACAATGAATAAAATCTTCCAATTTGTAGATAATTTTGTTATCATGTGCTCTTTATAAATCATTCCCAAAATATTTTGGGCTACCAAAGGCAAAAAATTACTATTTTGGGATGAATAAATTAAAAATTATCTTATACCTTCCTAATTTCGATAGTGTTTTGAATATTGGAAAGATTTTAAGAGTGTAAAAAACCTTTTTTCTTTTTAAGGTAAAAAAATAATTATTTTATCATAGGTCGCAGTAAAAAATCGTATATTTGTTAGCAATTATGAATGTTATGGTCTTTAAATAAAAAATTTCAATAACCTTTTTCGTCTGCTAGTAAATTGTTTTCTTCTACTTGGCTGTGTTAATATTCCCGTTACCATTGGTTAATTTTCAAAGACCCAATTGAGAGTCAGCACAAGGACATTGCGATAGAGAAATACAGTTATTTAACTCTTTCTCTCTCTTGTGTCATTCTCTAATAGTTGCTGAATTAGATAGGTAGATAGATAGATTGAGATTATGACTAACTTTTTTGAGTTTTGTATTTATTTGTTTTAACAAAAAAATTGAAATCAATCTTATTTCATTTTAAAAATCCAGAATGGGCATAAAAAACATGGTTTTAAAATGATTCAAACAACAAAAACATGATTGTTTCTAGGGAATTATTTGGGACAAGTCTGTCTTTTAATTGGTTGTTCAGTTTACATGGCATTACTTGAGAAACCTGTTACAGGATATCAATTATTTGGTCAAGTATGCCATTATTAGTAGCCAGGCTACTCTTTAAAATATCCGTTTGTCCAGAGAGAAAGAGAAAGAGGTGACAATCGGCTGTTTATTACACTAGTTGCCAAAAAATAAACAGCCTATTTATTTTAATATTAAGTTTAATAAACTTATAATAATTAGATTGGTAATTTACAAAAATCATGTGTTAAGAAAATAGATAGTTTTTTACAAGCCTCAGCTATCAGCCTGGGTATGAGAATAAAAGATTAAAACCAGTTTTGTTAGCTCCCAGGAGCAGATGATCCAGGCTAACAAAACCGGCATTATTTTGATTGCTTTATTTTAATATAAGTTAAAAAATGGCTGTAATACAATGCTATAGATGATTTTTTAGTATGGCTTAGAACCGGTTCTAATCCAGCGAATATCAGTCAGTTTCAAAGCCACACTGGAAATGCTTTTCAAATATCATTTGACTATTAAAAAAAGAATGATTTTCACAATATTAAATGTTATCCTCCAATTGGATATAATATTTCAGGGCTCGGCAGCTGCGCGTCAGCCGCGACTAAGCCTCATATTTAAACCTTTTTGAATGCTTTGACAAATTTACTAATAAGAGGGATTGTCAAATTTTAGACATGATTAAATTTCCAACTAATTTTTAAAATTGTAAAAGGTTGATTTTCTTGAGGCTTACAGGCGGTTGACTCGCGGCTGCCGAGCCCTGATGATATTTTCTAATGAGCAGTCCTGGTCTGTCTAGCCACATTCTGACTAGCTAAAATACAAGGATAAGGGATAGGCATTCTTGAAAAGATTCTGAAAAAGTTCTGAGTAGCTAAGAACTTTAAAGAAACATTTATCTCATGTGACAAGTTCGAATTTAAGATCAGACTGCGTCATACTAAAGCGATTAAAGGAATTGCACTGATTTAGACTGTAGGGATTAAAAACAAGTTTCTTGTAATCAAAAGGTTGGTAGTCTGGTGTAATAATACTTTTTAAATATTTGTGGAAAATTGGCTGTAATACGATGCTATCCATGATTTTTCAGTATGGCTGAGAACTGGTTCTATTCCAGCGGATATTAATTGGTTTCAATGCCATACTGAAAAGTTTCTTGGTCTCCGCGTCCCTTTTCCTGACGCAACACAGGCAGAAAGTGTCTAGTGATGATTTTTCAATTCTTATAAGCAAAGATTTTCTACATTTAGAGTTTAGAGTCTGTTTGTCATTCTTGACAGTTAGGCCTATAGTTAAGCAATAAGAGCCTAATTATGACTAAACAGATCCATTTTGTATAGTATCACAGTCTTTTAGCAGTTGTATTTTAATCGGGGATCTAAAGGGATAAGACAATGGCCGATAAATTAATGAAGATCTCCAATTACCCTTCTGTAGAATAAAATTAGTGGTTGAAACGCTTGAACACAATCGAAATTAACTGAAGTACACTAAGTTATTAAGCCAACGAATAAGAAAACGTTATTATAAAACTTTGAGGACTTGTGTAAAAACAGTCTGTTGTTACCTCTCTCTTTAATTTTAATTTTGTTATCAATTTTGTCATAACACTTAAAATTTTAAACTAATTTGCAATATTTGAGTAAAAAAAAACAATCTTATATTAATTATTGGTCTGGTAAGTCATCAGATTTTCAAAGAACTTTAAATGGATTTGTAGGTGTAGTTAACATAGCAGCTTAAAAGTTGATACTTTCATAACTGATTTTTAAATTTGCAAAACTTCGCTTTTATGAATATTGTTATGCTTGTTATGTTCTGTGTCTCGACTTGTCACAATAAAATAAGAGTAACTAGCTTTTCAAACCAAACCCTATAGAACTTATTTAACAAGGATAGAAACTTTCATGATAATAGTTATTTATCGCATTGTATTATAGACAGCTTTTCGCGGAAAATAAAAAGATTAATACCAGTTTTTTTTGGCAAAAGTTGTATTAATTTTATGATTTTTATTTTAATATTCGTGGAAAATTGTCTGTAAAGCGATGGCATTCATGATTTTTCAGTAGGGCTGAAAACCGGTTCTAATCCAGTATATTAATATGTTTCGAAGCCATACTGGAAAATAAATAAAAAATTTCAAAATCAAACCAACATAACATTAATAATATAGAAAATTTTAATAATAAATGTCTAATGCAAATTTGTTTTAATTGTTGAAAATACAGAACATTATGTAGAATGAGAAATTATAACATGACGAATGCATTAATAAAGCTGATTTCATGATTTGATAATTAAACAGCAAATTTTGATATTAAGTAAAACAAAATTTAATGACTAATACTTAATATAAAACCCACAGGAATATTTTTAGAAATTTGAATGGTCTTTGATAAGTATTTCATATATATTCCCTCGTTTGATTATATGCATAAAAAGTCTTTGGATAATTATAATTTCGTAACCACCTTAATTCTAGCCCCCCCCCCCCTTATATACATTATAAGTTTCTTTGTAAGTAGCGAAGCTCCACTATAGTTACATCGGAAACGTAATTTCAGCCATGAAAATAGATAACAATATAATTTGATTTGTCCGTCTGTCTGTCTTTCATTCAATAAAGCATTGATTTGATCCTTTTGTTTTTTACATCTGAAATATCATAAAAATATTGATCTGATTATTGTTTTCTTGGACTTTATTTATTCTGTTCCTTTCTACCTATGGATGTTACCATCCTTGTTTCTCTTTCTCTTCCAGTTTTGGCGAACTAGATGCATACACTTTGCAAAAAAAAATCATGTTGCAAAACAAAATATAAAAGTCATGCTTAATTCGATCTATTGGACGCCAGCAGACTATACTCTCCCCCCAAAAAAGTTCTACTCTTTTATTGTCCCCTACCTTGTTGCATGTCCAAGAATAATTGTCCCCCCCCTTACGCCCCTCTGACTGCTATGGAAAAAAAATCGACACATACCCCTCCCCATGAATTACCCCCCGACTAAAAACCATATGATAGCCTAGCGCAAAATGAGAGCATGCGATGCATTTTGCATATATTTTAATTTCATATACATATGTACATCCAAAATCCTGGTTCGTCAAGTTTTTACCACCATACCAATATGCACTTAGAAGCAAGTCATTTTTTTGTATATAATATATATTACACACATTTTAATTTTTACGTTAGACATGCATTTTTGTAACTGCTTGTCCTAATTTCGATCTAATATGCACTTGTTAAAAATAATAAAACGATTTGATAAAAAATTTGCGATGTTTTTTGACCTACATTTTAGATATAGCAGCCGCCGCCCACAAGATAAGCTGTCATTTGCAGCATTATCTTGTCGCGGCTGCTAAATTTTGACTGTCCTATAAAAGGTCAGCGTTTCTGCAAACTTATTAAAAAATCCTTAAAAGAGGCCCAGTCAGTCTAAGACAGTCTCGACGGCCCTGGCGCAAAATAATGTCTAACCTCTCCAGTTCTATACGCTGACTTTTATATTTTGATTTTTTAGCAGGGAGGGAGGCGTCGTTGGGCTGTTTATTACACTAGTCACCAAAGTTTTATTATAACGTTTTCTTATTCGTTGGGGGAACAACTTTTTATTGTATTCCTATTAGCTGGTTCAATAAGTTAAGTTTCCAAACGTTTCAACCACTAATTGTAATCTATACAAGGAGTAATTTTGTGTATAATCATTGGGATGTACATCAATTTATAGGCCATTCTCTTATCCCTTTAGATCCCTGCAAATTAGACAGAGTGTATTATCATAGAGATTTTTTCTAATGAATACTTTTAAGATGCACTTTTAACTTATATAAATGCACTTAATTTAAAAATAGTTGGATGTTAAAGTGTCTTTGATTTGGCATTTGGTATTTTAGGGAAGCCTTTGTTTTGGTGTAGGCAACGCTTTTAATTTTAGGGGTAGGGATTAAGTATTACACAAAACAACTTAGAAGTAAAAAGATAAAAGCAATGCGAAGTAGAAAAAGACAAAATTATAAATGAGTCGAGACATAGATATAAGAGAGAGAAAGAGAGAGAGAGAGAGAGAGAGAGAAAAAGAGAGAGATAGAGAGAGAGAGAATAATTGAGAAAAAAGGGGGCCAAGACTAGGTTGAGAGTTATTTATTTGTCTGCAAAATTTATCATGAGTGCGGGAATGTGTTTTTGGGGGCCTCATACATACAGGGATAAGACAATGGCAGATAAATTTATATGCATCCCCAATGATGATACAGAAAAGTACGCTTTCTGTAGATTACAAATAGTGGTTGAAACGTTTGGACACTCAACTTAATGATACAACCAATTAAATTTTAATAAAAGTCCAAAGAGTTGTAAAGCCAACAAATAACAAAACTTTATTGGAAAACTTTGGGGACTAGTGTAAAAACAGCCAAATATCCCCTCCCACGCTGTGATATAATATATAATGTATACTTTTATATCCATGATATATAATGCATTAATAGTTTATTAGTGCACAGTACATGACAAAAAAAACACCTTAATATTTAACAATTTGGATATACAAAAAAATGATTTTTTAAAATGATAACTGAAAAGAATATGAACCTTTCGATAGGATATGTCTGGAGGGCTTAAAGAGCATAGTAATATGCAAAGTAAATAATAGTTATTTATCGCATTGTATTATAGACAGCTTTCCGTGGATATTAAAATGAAAAATTAGATTAAAACCAGTTTTGTTAGCCCGAGGGGTCGAAGGCAAACACTTACAAAACTGGTATTCATTTTATGATTCGTATTTTAATATTTGTGGAAAATTGTCTGTAATACGGTGCTATACATTATTCTTTTTTCGAAGCCATATGCTGTAAAAATTTTATTGAGATTATTATGGAAATAGAATATAAAGTTTATTTCTACTTAATCTAGAATTGGATAAAAAAAGAAAATTATATAAATTATATACATATAAATTATTTTATATGCTCATTTCATGCATTTAATTTTTTATTTGTCTGTGCTAACGCTAATTTATTTTCCCTAATGTCTGCTGGGTGCAAAAAAATAATTATCATAAAAACGTTTCATCAAAAAATTGTCTTATAAATAAAAATATATAAAATTTGTAATTTATTACTGGGTAAAATAATGCAGTAGGGTCTGTATTATAGTGCGCTTGTATAGGCTGTTTGTACACTTATGCATAAAAAGATTGCAATGTATTATAAATATATACTTTATACAGTTTAAATACACACACACAATCATGCACACACACACGCACACAGACATGCACACACAAAAACAGACAGACATGCACACACAATTAAAAGACAGACACAGGACCTGAGCCTACTATATAACTGGTGGTAGAATGAGGTTGCTAGTTTTACTTGTATATCTCTGTCTCGACGTCGAATCTCATCTCTATTTGGCTAAAAACCAGACACATGAGTAGTGCAAAATTTTAGCAAATGTGCAAAAAGGAGGTTGCAAAAATTATTTTCATTCCCCCCACGCCCCGTCTCTTCTTATCATTACTCTTTCTGTTTGTGTCTGATATAAATGGGCCTACCCTATACATGCCTAGGGCCTGTTTTTCACCCCCCCCCCCCAATGCACCAGCCAACCCTCTCTGAAAATTTAATGTGTCTGGGTAGACAGATCTGCGAGACTAGACGGGGTGCGCGCAGCTAATAAATTGGTTTGACGGCAGAGGAATAAACACAAAAAAATAGTTAGAGAACAAGAAGTTGGCTTTAGGGGGGGGGGGGTGTAGTTTGGGGGCTTACAGGGGTGTAGTTAAATAATATACGTAGATGCCACGAACTTTGGCTAGACACACACACACCACCCACCACACATTTATAAAAGTGCACATTTCCCGGGGAAAATCTACAATTCATGCAATGCATACTTAACACCCCCCCCCCCCTTACCTGTCACCCCATCCCCTAAAATATGAAAATTTCGTACAGAAAAATCTCATTGTTTCTCCGATTATCTTATTATATACCCAAGTTGAGAAAATAAGTTTAGGTAATTATAATTGCCTCTCATTTCCTACTTTTAAAATGAAAATCATTACTTTAAAAGTTTCTAGTTGTTTCACCCATAGCCTCTTAGGGAGGTCAGAAAATGGCCTAAAACCACCCTGGGACATTTAAATAGCTAATTAAAATTACAACCCATTCGGACCAGCATTTTCAAAGATCTTTAGCTACAGACAAAAAAACCATACTACTGTATATTATAGGATATTCGAGAGAATGACCACAAGAATGAAACGAATACACATTTCTTTTTAAAGTTTGCGAAAAAAACCACTAGATGCACAGATAAAATAAATATCAATGCATATAGATTTATTATTTTTAAAAGCACTGCTTTTCTACAATTATTAGTCTGTATTTGTTTGAGTTTATATATCTAAACTTTTTCCAGTATGGCGTCGAAACCAATTAATATTAAATAGAACTGGTTTTCAGCCCAAATGAAAAATTATGTATTAGAGACAATTTTTCATGAATATTAAATAAAAAAAAAAGTAATTCTTTTTTTTTCCGTCCATATGAATATCCGCGGAAATCTGTCTGTGATACAATGCGATAAATAACTATTATCTGATAATTCTTCACTTTTTTGTGTATTCCGAGCCATGAATTTGAATATTATCGTTCTTGTTATCTTTCATCAACTCGTCTGACTGAGCTTTGCAACAGGGAGGAGAAATTGGGTTGTTTATTACATTAGTCCCCAAATTTTTTTTTATAAAAACGTTTTTTTTATTGGTTGACATAATAATTTTGGAGACTTTTATGCATTTGATTGGTTGGCTCATTAAGTTAATTGTTCAAACGTTTCAACCCCCAGTTGAAATCCTCTAAGGTGTAATTTTGTGTAAAATCATTGGAGATGAACATCAAACTATCAGCCATTGTCTTATCCCTTTAGATCTCTGGCTGTGCAAACAGGTTTTTTTTCTGAAATTGGTTGCATCTTAATAATTAGCAATGATTTCATGTCTGGATTATAATGACTTTAAAAATTACTAGAAATGCACAGGGGTGCTCCAAAATACCTAAAAATTACTAAAAATGAACAGGTGTGCTTCATAATATCTAAAAGTTACTTGAAATGAACAGAGTATTGCTTCATAATACCTAAAAATTACTAAAAATGCACAGGGGTGCTTCATAATACCTAAAAATTACAAGAAATACACAGAGTGGTGCTTCATAATATCTAAAAATTAATAGAAATGCACAGAGTGGTGCTTCATAATATCTAAAAATTAACAAAAATGAACAGGGGTGCTTCATAATACCTAAAAATTACTAAAAATGCACAGGGGTGCTTCATAATACCTAAAAACTATTGAAATTCAGCTTATACATTTACAGGGATCTAAAGGAAGAAGACAATGGCTGATAAATTAATGTACATCCTCGATGATGATACACAAAAATACCACTTCTGAAGATTACAATAATTGGTTGAAACGTTTAAACACTCAACTTAATGAATCAACCAATCAAATTTTAAGAAAAGTCCCAGAATTTAATAAGCTAATGAATAAGAAAACGTTATCATAAAACTTTGGTGACTAGTGAAATAAATAGTCCATTGTCTCCCTCCTCTCTGGAAAATACCCTTATAAATACTCTTAAGTTTCAATTTATACATTTATTTATGAAAAATATTTTTTTATCAAGACGAACTTTGTATTTGTGCTTTTTAGGAGACCTTAGTCATCATAATTTGATCTGTTTTTATTATTTTTAAAAAGTGCTTAATTTCATTTTATATGTTTTCTATTTTTTGTATAGAATTTAGGGCAAGGCTAAATATTACCAAGGACAATTATGTTTGAGAAATATTACTTAATTATAAAAAATTATTTAAGGGAATTTTTAAAAAGTGTATTGTTATTAGGAAGGGGTTAGGGTAATGAGCGAATATTTATTTTACGGTCGAACATACCCTGACTCATAGAGTAGCTTCACTACTAATGTAATTTTAAATAAAACGTATTATGTATAGCCTGTTAAATGCAAGTGGTATAAATTTAAACTTTATTAAAGGTACTTTATTATTTTTACTTATTTGTATAAAAAGCATGACTGTATATAAGGGATTTTGTTATTTTAATTTTTTTTAAAGGGAATATTTCAATTAGAACTTAAATTCTTAAAACCAAAAAGTAACTTTTATTGTGTTAACTTTGGATTTAAATCTAATTTAAAGGGCCCTTATTTATTAGTTTGTTTATTTTAAAAAAGACTTCATTTATCTGTGTAAGGGTGAATGCCCCATTAGGGTAACAATGCATTTTTGTGGTGCCTACACACACACACACACACAAACACACACAAATTTTGCATATCTTCAATTAAAGGGAGTACACGGGTTTTTTTTAAAGATAAATAATTTTTATTTTATTCCCAAACATTATTTTTAAACTTGAGTTAATATTTTGATTATGACATTGTTAATAAAGATGTTAATATACTCCCTTTAATCCCTCTGCTTGTAATAATCCATAATTTGCTTGCAAAATTTTTGCAACCTCATCGTCTGGCACGAGCAAACCTTACCCCCCACAATCCAATCTTTTCTGCCTCCGTGAAATTAATTTTCCCCCCAAGTTTTTCCCAGTTTTTGCCTTCTCTTTCTAGTGCAGGTGTAATTGTTTCCACTTTAGTTTTTAGTCTCATCAAGTGTGTCTCCCAATCCCCTCTGTCTAGCCGGTAGCAGTTATGCTGTGCGTTCCATTTCCTCGTTATATAATGTACTGGTATAAATACAAATACAATACAAATGACCAATGATAGGCAATTACACAGACTAAAATACCAAAGGCAGGCTAGTATACATTTTAATTGACAAATGGTAGGCCAGTATGCCGTCATTGTATATAGGCACTATAAAAAAGCTTTACCATAAACTATGTTTTAACTCTTCTTTTGAATAATAAAGAATATGTAACTAATAGATTACTAAAGCCAGAATAAACTAGTTTGACGAATAAAACAAATAAAAACCGATGCATTTTTTTTCTTACTAACACACTAATTATCAGGGCTCGTCAGCTGCGCGCCAGCCGCGTGTAAGCCTCGGTGAAATTTGAGGCTGCCGAGCCCAGCAAATGTTTATTATTCTTTGTAAAGTACAAATCCAATATATTAAGTTAATAATTTTGTATTTAATATTGAATGTAACGAAATGTATCTTGTTATACAATAGTTTGCTAAATATGTTCCTTCTCTCTCTCTCTCTCTCTTCCTAACAGGGAAAGGTGGATAGATAAAATAAACCATTCTGTTTTTCTGTACACAATTTACAGCGGGATTATTCTCTAAGAGTAAAACAAAAGAGGGGGAGGAGTCAAATTGAAATAACTGTATGTCCCCACCCCGTGGACCCAGGGTTGGCTTTCAATTGGGTCTTTGAATATCAGCCAATAGCATTGTGAATATTAACAGAGCCAAGACGCTAAAAAAAGGGCAGAAGGAGTTTGCTAGCAGACGAAAAAGGTCCTAAAGACAGGGGCCAGATAGTTGTCTGGGTTATACATCTATACATTCATTTAAAAGTATGAGATCTACTTTTCCAGTATGGCTTACAAACCGATTAATATCTGCTGGATTAGAACCGGTTCTCAGTTATACTGAAAAATCATGTGTAGCATGTATCGGGAATTTCAAAACAGGTTTTAATCTTATAACTTTTTTTATTTGAATATCAACGGAGAGCTGTCTATAATACCATAAGGCATATAAATTCCCATAAACTTATCAGACTAATTTTAATATCTCTTATCTATCCATTTTCTCATATTTTCTCCTGACTCTATCTCAGCCCATAGACAGGCCTATATTTAACCTTCTCAATCCGCAAACATTTTCAACTTCAGTTCCTCCCCCCCCCCCTTCTTAACTTTTGTTATTTCTCTTTCTTTATCTGAGATGAAAGTTTGTTTTACTGGAAACAATTTGAAATACATTATTGATGTGTTTACTTTTTAGTCACAAAATTATTATTAATAAAATCAATCCATTAAAAAATAGTCAGATTTTTATCTGAGTATACTATTACATAAAGTAGTAAGGTTTTAGATCTTGCTAACTACTAAACAAAATAAATTTTCCATTTAAGGGAAGTTGGATGGTTTTGGGCTATTTTATTTCTGATGGTCATGTGATCGCTTTTAGGCTATTTTTTTTTCTCTCTCCATTTTCGAAAAATGTCTTTTAAAAGTATTTATTTATCTATCAACAAGGTTTTGCTTTACTGTGAAGCTTTATATTTTTCTATTGGAAGGGTTGGTTTTGAATATACATGGATATATTGACAGGGGTAAAATTTGTCGTCAATTTAGGTGTCTAACATGGTCATCATTTATTGGTCAGCTTGTTCATCCAGTAGTAGGGGAATGAATGTTGTATCGTTATTTCAGCCAGCTGCGAGTATTTCTTTATTAGACTACATGGAAATCTGGTGCAACATCCAAGTAATGATATATCGATTGTTGGTAGACCCTCCCCCCCCCCCCAAATATGATAAATGTAAAAAAACTTTGTGTGTATATATTATCAGGGAGGGAGGGGACATTGGGCTGTTTGTTATACTAGTCCCCAAAGTTTTATAACACCGTTTTCTTATTCGTTGGCTTAACAACTTTTTGGACTTTTATTGAATTTTTATTTTTTGGTTCATCAAGTTGAAAGTCCAAACGTTTCAACCAATAATAGTAATATATAGATGGATAATTTTGTGTATCATAAATGGGGATATATATCGATTTATCGGCCATTGTCTTATCCCTTTAGATCTCTGGCATTGCTTGCATAGACGGGGAAGCTTTTGGTAAGGTGTATTATGGAACAAAAATAAGAGTACATAAGTTTTAGACGGCGGAGAAATTAGTTTTTTTTCTATATATATATTTTGCTGAACTAGAAACTAAAATACACGAGTTTACAAATTTATTATGAAAAAAGGATTATTTATATACATGTGTATGTTTATTTAAATCGATTAAACCGGTTTGGTAGCTAGGTATGTCTATTTGCGAGATAAGTATACCAATAGAGTATAATAATGTTTTCTTGTTTGTTGGCTTAAAAACCTTGGGGACTGTTATTGAATATTTGTTGGCTGGCACCTAAGTTGAGTGTTCAAACGTTTTAAATACTAATTTTAATCTACAAAAGGGGTAATTTTGTGTATCATCATTGGTGATGTAAATAAATTTATCAGCCATTGTCTTATCCCTTTAGATTCTTGAATAATTAGGCAGGACAAACAAGTGGGGTGCATAGGTACATCTAAAGGGATAAGACAATGGTTGATAAAATGATGTACATCCCCAATCATGATGTACAAAATTAACCCTTGTGCAGATAAATTTGAACGTTTGGACATTTAATTTAATGAACAAACTAATAAAATTGCAGTAAAAGTATTGCAAATTGTGAAGCCAACGGATAAGAAAACGTTATAGTAAATTTTAGGGACTAGTATAATAAACAGCCCAATGTCCCGACTATCCCTGAAATTATTACGCAGGAACATACAAGTGGGGTGCATAGGTACATTACAGCTTTACAATTTAGACTTGTTAGTCATTTATTTGCAGTAGTTTTTTTCAGTGTTCCATCATAACTGCAGAGGTACATCAGTACATTACAGCTTTACAATTCAGACTTGTTAGCCATTTATTTGCAGTAGTTTTTTTCATTGTTCCATCATAACTGCAGAGGTACATAGGTACATTACAGCTTTACAATTTAGACTTGTTAGTCATTTATTTGCAGTAGTTTTTTTAGTGTTCCATCATAACTGCAGAAAAATCACAACTTTGTGCCAATAATAACCATAGCAAAGTATTAAATACCCACAAAAACAAAAGAGCTCATTGATCTAAAGGGATAAGACAATGACCAATAAATTGATGTACATCCCCAATGCAATGGTGATAAACAAAATTATCTCTTTTGAAGATTATAATTAGTGATTGAAACGTTTGTACACTCAACTTAATAAACCAACCAATCCAATTTTAAAAATCCCCAAAGTTATTATGCCATCGAATAAGAAAATGTTATCATAAAACTTTGGGGACTAGTGTAATAAGGAAAGAGTAATTTTTTCATTTTAGTAATTAATTTATGTTTATGAAAACGTATGATAATCTTATTGTTTTAAAAATATTAAATTAAAGTCTTTTTGCAGTGTACGTACTGGGAATTTATTAATGATTCATCCTATGATTAATCTTAGAAAAGTGGTAAACAAAGTTTCACATTATCAAGTTTAGCTAATTAGAATTAATTTTGTATTATATACATCTAAAACAATAGCAGAAATCACCTAATAGTTGTAGGCAGTGGCGTTTAGTAGGGAGGTATCAACACCACCCTTAGAAAGGTTTCCCAACCCCACTGGTGAATTACTGTGCACGCCACTGAGTAAAATGTATTAGAAATGGAATAAAACCATCCTGGAAGCTAAGCTATGTGAAACTTTTCTACAATTGAGAGCTTAATTAATCTTAGTGGACGAACAAAAACCTTACTATTTAACATTAATGTATGTATATATGTAACAATTATGAAAACTTGATTTGAATTTACATTACTTACAACAGATCTGTATTATTTTCTGCTACTTGGCTGTGTTAATATAAGTGACACCATATTGGTTGATTTTCTATGACCCAATAGAAAGGTTGCACAAGTCGGTTTAGATGGAGAGATACAGTTATTTAACCTTTTCTTCCTCTAGTGTTTTACTCTAATTTATGTACTATCTATCTGAAAAAGGTATATTTGAACTTTGTATGAGAAAAGTTAAGAAAATAAACATACAGTACAAATACATAGAAGTCGAGTATTTTTGGAGCTAATAAACATTTAAAAGGTTGCGTGATTTTTCAGAACTACTTTTTCATAAAATACTCGGGGTTGTTTGTCTGAAAGTCTAAAAAAAGTGTCGATGTATATTAGCAATTGCAATCTTTTTTAAGATTACTTAAAATAGTAATTTTAGATTAATTTAAATATACAATTTTTATGTTATACACATGCTGTAACTTTAATGACATTAATTAAAAATTATTCTAATGAAATCGTGACTACTGTCAGGGATCTAAAGGGATAAGACAATGTCCGATAAATTGATGTATATCCATAATAAAGATACACAAAATTATCCCTTCTGTAGCTTTCAATTAGTGGTTGAAATGTTCAACTTAAACTAACCTCTTACAATTTATTAAAAGTCCCCAACGTTGTGGAGTCAACGAATAAGAAAACGTAATTTTAAAACTTTGGGGACTAGTGTAATAAACAATGTACAATCATATGATTACAATTAGTTTTAAGCAAATTAATTTAAATCTTATAATTGTACATTTTTTTATCTGCGGAAAGCTGTTTATAGTACGATACGATAAATAACTATATTTTTTGTAGGACGAGAACGAAGAGGAGCAAAGGAAGAGGTTGCGAGAGACGCGAGACACGAAGGATGGTAAGGACAACCAGGACAAACAGAACCATCAAAATCTCACAATTCCAAATATTCATCCATTTGAAAAGGTAATCGATATATTATTACTTGGATGTTGCACCAGATTTTCATGGACTATGATAAAGTGATGATAGCAGCTGGCTAAAATAACGATACACCCCCTTCATCCCATCTCCTCCCACTCTGCTGGATGAACGAACTGACCATTAAATGAGGTCCATATTAGCAAGCTAAATTGACGATATTTTTCCCCTATCAATATATCCACGTATATTCTATATCCATTATTATACTTTTTTCAATGTAATAAACAGCAAACTCTTTTTTTCATGATAGACAATTGGAGTTATGAATTGCGTATGTTTCCAAGCCCAAAACTTGCTCGGAATCAAACCCTTCATCCCCCCAACAACAAACGAACGGGTCACTTTTTTAGAAATGCAGTCGCAGTGGCTTAAAACAACTTTAAATCTTCTTCCATTTTTCTGAATATCTTTTACTTAAAGAAAGTTAAAAAGAAAGAAAAAATTACATAGTTTTAAGAATTCAATTTTCCAGAAGTGCAAAGCAAAACTCCTTAATGTGAATTTATAGCAACAATGTCCTTCCCTACTATCTTTTGGGGAAAATTATAATATTTGTGATATCTCTTTAGAAACTGTTCATAGTGCCTATAATGACGTCTAACAATACAAATGACCAATTATAGGCCAATACACAGACTTAATTACTAATGGCAGGCCAGTATACATTTCAATTGACCAATGGTAGGCCATTATGACGCCATTTTTTTACGGCACTATGAAAACCTTTACCTCCGTATATATAAGGTTGGAGTATGTTTAGTTTTAGTAGCACAAGGCCCTGCAGGATAAAACCTTAATGCTTAAGTTAGATAATAGATTGGAAGCTTTTTATAGTGCCTAAAAAATGACGTCATACTGGCCTGCGATTGGTCAATTAAAATGTATATTGGCCTGCCATTGTTAATTCAGTCTGTATTTTGGCCTATCATTGGTCATTTGTATTGTATGAGGTCATTTTTTTATAGGCATTAAAAGCTGCTTCATTTGATTGTGTTAAGGGGTTTATAAATGTTGTACTTGCAAAATGTGGGATTTTACCCGATGCAGTTATCAAGGGCCCCAAACTAGTCAGTAACAGAGAGAGGGCATCCAGGGAGGGAGGGGACATTTGACTGTTATTACACTAGTCCCCAAAGTTTTATAATAATGTTTTCTTATTAGTTATTTCAACAACTTTGGAGACTTTTATTGATTTTTGATTAGTTTGTTTAATAAGTTGATTGTCCAAACGTTTCAACCACTAATTGTAATCTACAGAAAGGGTAATTTTGTGTATTATCATTGGAGATGTACATCAATTTATTGGCCATTGACTTATCCCTTTAGATCCCCTGGATGGCATCTCAAAATAAAGAGATTCAAAGCTCTGAAGGTAAAAGAGAAAGGACAGAAAAGGGGGGGGGGGAGATTGAAAATGTTTGATATTTAGGCAGGGAGAGAGGGGACATTGAGTGGTGTTTTACATTGGTCCCCAAAGTTTTATAATTTTAATCCTATTCGCTTAATAACTTTAGGGACTTTTAATGGATTTTGATTGGTTGGTTGAGTGTTCAAACAGAAGGGGTAATTTTTTGTGGAAGTATATAAATTTATCGGTCATTGTCTTATCCCTTTATATTCCTGATATTTAGGTATTAGAATGAGGGGAAGGTAAAGAAATTTTGTGTGAAGAATGAGCTCAAGTGCATTACAAACTTTTAGCAAACTTTCCCTTTTTCCTTCTTTGCAAAAATATTTTCTCAGAGTTCTTTCTTATAAATGCATTTTTTTTGAGAAATACTTTAGATATTCCAGAATTATTGCACCCCGAAGTGAATAAGTGATTTTCTTTTCAACAAAGATGATAACCTTCAAAAGAGTAAAATTAGATTTATTTTGTGCATTGAATAGCAGAGATAGAGAGAGAGGGCAATGGGCTGTTTATTAAACTAGTTCCCAAAGTTTTATAATATCACATTCTTAATCGTTGGCTTAACAAATTTGGGAACTTTTGTGAATTTTGATTGGTTGGATTATTAGGTTGTGTGTTCAAACGTCTCAACCACTAATTTTAATTTACTGAAGGGGTAATCATCATTGAGGATGTACATTAATTGATCTGCCATTGTCTTATCCCTCTAGATCCTTCATTGAATAGATGTGTTTATTAAGGTTCTTCATCCAGCGGCAGCTTTGGGTCAGATTGTTGATCCACGGCAGCTGTTCCCCTGGGCGCTTGTGCCGCACCACAACTATATCCAGTCCCTGGCACACATACAGCTGCGCATCATGCTCGACCAGCAGCAGTTGCAGCAGCAACAACAGCTGCAAGCCCAGCAGCAGCTGCATCATCTGCAACAGCTTCCGCAGCATCAACAGTTTGGGCTTCATCATCAGCTGGCCAATTCAAGATGGCCGCCACTTTTGGCGGGAAATGAGAGCAGAAGGTTACCTGACAATTTGTCCCCACCTGTCAGCCAAGGTGAGAATTTCAATCGGGTCATTAAATATCAGCCAATAGTATAGGGATCAAACTAAGTCGCTACAAAAGAGCAGAAACAATTTGCTAGCAGACGAAAAATGTCCCCAACAGGAGGATCTAGGTAAATGTCTGGGTTATACATCTATATTTGTAGAATTATTCTTTTTATTAAAGTAACTTAAAATTATTTTATATTTCAAAATTTGTAATTAATTAAATTTCACTTCGATGATTATTCAAAAAACAATTTGTTTATATAATGAATGGCTGTCTTTTTTTTCTGTAAACCTAGAAATCTTAATTGCAGTACTACATTAAAAATCTGATGAAATAATTGTTGCAAAAAGTGTAAATTTTGCGCTAAGCTGTAGACTTTGTATGTTTCATGATGATTGATTGCTTTTACTTAACAATACATATACAGAGAGGAAGGGAGGGAGGGGACATTGTACTGTTTATTACACTAGTCCCCAAAGTTTTCTAAGACTGTTTTCTTATTCGTTGACTCAACAACTTTGAGGACTTTAATTGAATTTTGATTAGTTAGTTCATTAAGTTGAGTGTCCAAACGTTTCAACCACTAATTATAATCTACAGTATGGGTAATTTTGAGAATAATCATTTTTGATGTATATCAATTTATCGTAGGGAGAGGACAATGGGACCTAAATGTATTCCCCCCAATAATTATTTTTGATATATATAATTTCAAAGTTTAAATTTACATAAAAGATAAATTCCACTCAATTTGCATTATTTTTTCATGTAAAAAATTATTTGTTAAATTATTCTATAGGTGCTATGGGTGGAAATTAACATTTTAACTGTTGATATTTTAATAAGATAATTATGAAATAATACATAAACCCTACATGTCAAAATAGCAATTAAACATGTACCATTTAGTCTAGGCTGGTAATTTTAATTTCGTCACTTGCAAGCAAAGGGTGAAACCAGACTAATAGAGTTAATTTAGAGTATTTTTTCTTCTTTTTTTTACTTTTTTGATGATACTTGAATCATAATAAAGCTACCATACAAATCTTCAGGTAAAGAGGGGACATTGGACTGTTTGTGTTTATTACAAGGTTTTCTTATTCGTTGGCTTAATAACTTTGGGGACTTTAATTGAACCTTGATTGGTTGGTTCATTAAGTTGAGTGTCTAAACGTTTCAACCAATAATTTTTATCTACAGAAAGTACATCAATTTATCGGCCAATTTCTTATCCCTTTAGATCTCCGATAATTTCTAAATAATTTGTCCACTAGCCAGACGTTATTGTATGTTTTATGGTTATAGCAGTTTTACATGCGACAATTCTATGGTTACTTTTTGCATACTTTTATTTTTTTAAATACACCAATGCAAAGAGAAAAAATTTGATTGATTTGCGAAATTGGTGTTTCAATAAGTACATAATTTATCAAATAGAGTCATTTTTCATTGTAAGCATCGCGACTTTGTAATTTGTTCTGTTATTAAAAGTTAAAACAGTAAAAAAAAATGTTTTTTTTCCTTTTTTCTAAACAAACCTTTTCAAAAATTTCTAAGGCACGCACAAAAGGTTTTTTTTCGCCCATTTATATTCGCTGTGAGAGATAACTTTTATTCAGTATGGGCTATTAAAGATTTGCATATGTTATTTATCGCATCGTATCATTTACAGCCTTCCGCGGATATTAAAATAAAAAATTGTAGGATTGAATTAAGATTAATTTTATGGTTTTTAATTTACTATTCGTGGAAAATTGCCTGTAATACAATGCTGTAATAGATTTTACAGTATCACTGCTAACCGGTTCTAATCCACCGGATATTAATCGGTTTGAAAGCCATACTCAAAAATAATTTATTCCAGCAACAATTTACAAGATTCAAATGATTGAGTAAAATGTATTTCTTCAAAATATTTCAATAATGTTTAAGGTCCTTGATCCCAACTAATAAGAACATGAAATTGATCTCCAAAATATTAAGAATATTGTAAAAAATTGTCTGTGTAATTTGAAAATTCATCCCCATGAGATTAAACAAATCATCCAGCCTTGGGGTGCCATGTCCGAGCCTTGCAAACATAAATTAAAATTGGCCAAAACTGCAATTAGCATTTGTATATGTATTCGATATTATTATTAGTTGGATGTTGCATTAGATTTTCGTGTACTCCTATAATGTGAAGCTTGACGATGACTAAAATAGCGATACCCACCATTTACCCCATCCCGACCCCTCCTACTGGATGAGCGAACTGACCAATAAATGTTAGCAAGCTAAATTGGTGACAAATTTTCCCCTGTCCATATATCCACGTATATCCTGTATCCATTGTATATGTACATATTTAATCTTTTCTGCCACTTTTTTGTTGTGTTTTAAGCCCCTAAAGGTTGTTATTATTATATACTTATGTGTTAAAAATTGCATATGTACAAAAAAAAACCAGGGTGTGAGAGAATATAGGGAATTTTATTACACTAGTCCTCAAAGTTTTATCATAACGTTTTCTTATTCGTTGGCTTAACAACTCTGGGGACTTTTATCGAATTTTTATTGGTTGGTTCATTAAGTTGAGTGTCCAAATGCTTTAATTACTAGTAATAATCCACAAAAGGGGAAATTTTGTGTATTACCATTGGAGATGAACATAAATTTATCAGCCATTGTCTTATCCCTTTAGATCCCTGACAGAAAACCAAGTGTAAAATATGTATGTATGTCTGTCGGTACAGCTGCGCCACTAGACTATCCTATTACATAAAGTAGTAAGCTTTTTTGTCTGTAGCGAAGGATCTCGCTAACCGCTGAACCGATATGGCTCTACTTTACAGTGAATCTCTCATAGGTCTATTGAAGGTTTTTAACTATTTTTGGGGAGGGTATCTATCTAGAACATTAGATACCTAACTGCCTTTATAATTCGTTTAAGAACTATGATTTTCTACCTTTGAAAAAAATTTTCTTGCCTTTTTGATATCTAAAATGTAATAAAGTTTGATGTTTTGAACCAAACAAAGAAAGAAAGGATAAATTTATATAGGTTAACTATGTAGAAAGTATTTTCTTCAAAACATTACTACACAATTTTATTTTACAAGTTGTAAAAAGTTGAACTAAATTTCGTATTCAAGTGCATTTCTTTTTTATCTCCTTCTCTCTCAGATATATGTATCTCTCTCTCTCTCTCTCTCTCTCTCTCTCTCTCTCTCTCTCTCTCTCTTTCTTTCTTTCTTTCTTTCTTGCAGTGTCCAGATAAATCCAGGGTTAGCATAAAGATATCAAGAATAAAGATAATTTTCTTAAAATTGCCAAAATAAAAAAAATTATATTAGAAATTTATCTCATAGAAAACTTTAAGTAATTGTTCAAACTTACTTAGAAATAATATAATATAATAACAAAAAAATCAAACCTCCAATTTCTTTCAGTAAAAGTTTCATTGAAAATCCTTTATTTCGTCGAGCTTTATTTTTGTTTATTTTAATCTATAACCACGATATAGTTATAACTATTTAGTATGTTGTAGATAGACCTTTCTTTTTTTCAATATGGGTTAGGTTATAACACCATATTGGAAAAAGGTATACATTAATAATGTTTTATACTAAAGCAGCTTATAGTGCCTAACAAAAAATAACGGCATACAATACAAAAGACAAATGATAGGCCAGTTTATTTATTACCATTGGTCAATTACAATGTATTTTTATTTTATGACATCGTTATTTATTAGGCTTCCTTTATACCTGACTTTGTAAAATAAAGTTGTATTCAGGATGCATCATATCTACTCCCCTACATTTATATGCAGCTCAGTTGCATCCAGGGAGACAGGGGACTTTTGCCTGTTTATTACACTAGCCCCCAAAGTTTTATAATACCGCTTTGTTTATATTTGTAACAAATTTGGGGACTCTCATTGAATTTTCATTGGATGGTTTATTAAGTTGAGTGTTCAAACGTTTCAACCACTAATTGTTATCTACATAAGGGATATTTTTGTGTTTTCATCAATGGGGATATACATTAATTTATCGGCCATTGTATTATTCCGTTAGATCCCTGGTTGCATCCCATAGTTTAGAAAAATTCAGTTTGTTTCTGCAATTAGGGTGAGTTCGTCCTCCCGTCTGTCCGTAACGTATAGCTCTCACGTAATTTAAACCAATGAGAAATTAAGAAAAATAGCATCTCTATAATCAAGTCTCAAAAAGCTAGATATAAAGAAGTTTTATTAAAGAATATTTTGACTATAAAATTTCAATTTTATATTTTTTTGTTTGATATATTAAGCTTCGCTTTTATGGATGGTATCCTACTGGTAGTAATCACATTTAATACATAAACAATGGTTAATCTTTAAATTAAATCAACTAATAAATTATGAAAGCCTCTAGAATAATTCATTAATGGAAAGCCTTTTAAACTTTTCATAAATTTTGGGTATTATGTCTGTGTGTAATTTTTTTTGGAATTTTTGCACATTAGAAATTATGATTTTGCGCGTCGACATATTTGTGTGTGTATGTGTGTTTGTGCTTGTGTGTGTGTGTGTGTGTGTGTGTGTGTGTGTGTGTGTATGTGTGAGTCTGTGTATGCACAGAAACTTGGCCTCGAAGGAAATTGGATGCGAAATTGAGAATAACGTTAGTGCATCGCAACTGTGCTCAACTTTCGTCATCCTGAAAATAGAACAATTTACTCAAGCAAAATATGAATTTATTTCTAGGGGATCTGTTTTAAAAGGGGTGTAGAAATGGCATAAAAAAAGCCTAAAACCACCCTGGGACTGTTTTCAAAGGGGTGTAGAAATGGCATAAAAATAGCCTAAACCCACCCTGGGACTTAATTACTTAATTGAAGCTTACTAAAAAAATTAAATTCTGTAGTTATCGAGATCTTAAGCTACAGACAATACAGACCTTACTACTACTACTACCTTATATTATAGGATAAGAAAATGCTTTAAAAAATCATGAAAATTTACAAAAATCTAATTATTCTAAATAGAAGTTGGTACAATTGTTTTAACTGTCTGTAGCATAATATCTCAAAAACCACGAGACCTGTTGGGTTCCCCTTTACAGTTAGACATCTCATAGTTCTAAAAAAGGTTTCTTTTTAACTACTTTAGAAAATAGCAGTTTAACCTACCCGAAAAAATCCCCAGCAAAAAAAAATTAATTAAAGGTGGTTTGTTTTTTTCTTTAAGGTGCTTCAATTGGCTCCTAGAGGCAAATTCACTTAATATTTATATTATTATTTTTATTTTTTTATATTATTTTTTTTGTGAAATTCTAAAATGAACAATCATATATCAAACTTGAATTTTATACTGCAATTGTATGGCGCCTATTGAGAGAATGAAAATGAGAGAGAGAGAATGAGAGAGAGAGAGAGAGAGAGAGAGAGAAAGAGAGAGAGAGAGAGAGAGAGAGAGAGAGAGAGAGAGAGAAGAGAGAGAGAGAGAGAGAGAGAGAGAGAGAGAGAGAGAGAGAGAGAGAGAGAGAGAGAGAGAAGGAGAGAGAGAGAGAGAGAAGGAGAGAGAGAGAGAGATAGAGAGAAAGAGAAAGAGATAGAAAATAATAGAATATTTTTTGGTTGAAGGAAAAAGAGACAAAGAAAAGAAATATTTAGATAAAGAATAAAGAATAAAAGATAGAAAAAAAAGAAAAAATAAAGAAAGTTAAATAGAATAAAAGATTTTCAACAGAAAAGACAAAACTTGTTGAAACTACTTAATTCAGATATGAAATTGATGATCAAGAGATTTGCAAAATTTATAGTTTTTGCATCAAGAAACTTAGAGAAATATGAAGTGCATTTTAGCTTGATAATGTTGGGTTACTCCTACTCCCGCCATAATTAAACTAAAACCGGTATTAATTATGATTTAAATGAAAATATGGAAGCTCTTTGTCGTGCCTATAAAAAAATTACGTTATGCAATACAAATGACCAATGGTAGGCCAGTATGACGTCATTTTTATAGGCACTATAGTCTTGAAATATCAGCATTTTGATAACATTTTTCATTTTAGGTAAAGATGGTATGAGTGAGCATGGAGGCGACCTTCCAGTCCTACCCCTGCTGGGACACCTTCACCGTACACCCCATGTCTTTGCTCCGCGACCCCGCGAACATTCTCCCATCCACCTGGGGCCCCGACCTCGCAGTGGTGGCGAGTCACGTGACCAATCTCCCACGACGCCGCACAGGCCACGAAGCAGCGGCGGTGACCAGTCGCCTGTTTCCGGTAGCGGAAGCGCAACCAGGTATATGGATCAGTCTCCGTTGTCCCTGCTGTCACGGCCGCGGGAACAGTCCGTGTCGCCGGTTATGTCGGCGGCCGGCAGTCATCATGGCGGCCATGCTTCACTTCACGGCGGTAACAGAACTGGAGACTTGACTTCAACCCCAACCAGCAACAGCGAGGAGTCCTCCTCCATAAGCCGACACCAGGATACCAAGCCGCCGGTCTTCGACGAGGCCATGGTGGGGGTGGCCGCCGTGCTGGCCGCATCCGGGCTGGCCGAGAAGAGTAAGCTGGAGGTGTTGAGTGTTGTGGAGAGACTGGTAGACAGACTTAAACGGGCGGAGATGGAGAAAGTTAGTGCGGCTTTACAGCTCAAAGGTATTTCATGCATTTTCGTAAACATAGTTGTAAAAAAAATATTCATGACTTTTATGCTTTGCAAAATGCTAAACTTATGAGAACAGCATTTAAAGTTGTTTAGCTTAGTGATATAATTTAAGGTTTTTGCAAAGAGTACATTCATCTTTTTTTTATGCATTTTTTTGAGAAAAAAATATCTCATTAGTTTCTTTGGTAAATTTTGTTTATAAAATAAGACCTTCCAGTTTTTCATTATTTAACAGGAATGTTACTATTCGATTGCCGCGAAGCTTAATCTTTCTTTTAAGTTAAATAAAGGGAATTTAACAAAGAAAATAACTAATTGTATAAAGTAGATAGTTTTTTTGTCTGAAGCTTAAGATCTTGTATTAAGTAAGCTTTACATATTTCCTGCGATGATTTAAGGCTATATCTTTAATTGAATTAAAGTATGGGGGTGGTTTTAAGTTATTTTTCTATGTCCTCTCTGCCCCTCAGATGCTAGGGGCGTAGCTGCTAGTAAAGTAATAACATATGAAATGTTAAGCTATTTAATTTATATTAGCCCTAATATTAAAATTTAAAAGCATGTTATCAAAAATACAATATAAAAATTATACCAATACATGTATTTTATGCTATGACTCTGGCTCGTAAAAATATTCATACAATTTTTGTTTGTTCAGGAATGGAGGAGCGGATCTCCAGCCTGGAGGCAGAACTTGAGAGAAACAAGAACTGTAGCCCCACAACAACACAATCTAATACAACAACAAATAACAACAACAACAACAACAGTAGCAGTAGTAAACAAGAGGACGAGACAAGCTCTGACGGAGGCATAGAGTCGGGCACAGAGGTAGACGGAGAAATTGTTTAAGCAGACTTGGGAGAGAGTTATATCATTATATGCCAAGCCAACCTTTATACACAGTGCAGTGGTGCAAACTCAACACTGTCTATATTCATATGTATGTACATTCGTATGTGCATTCAGCGATAAAAAAAAGTAGAATACGACGACTATAACTATAAAAAAACTTACATGGTACATAACCAAGTTAGACATTTATTATTTTGTTCAATATAGTTTTGTTTTATTTTTAAATTTAACCAATGATAAACCCTAATTTATTGTTTAATTATATGTTAATAATTAATAAGCATTTTCTGTCCTACTTTCTTAAACCATAACTAGAGTTAATTTTTAGTAGTAATTATTACCAGGGAGAGAAAATTTTTTTTTTGCATTATGATGCATAGTTCTACTCCATAATTATGCAAAATTTTTGCAAACATTTTTGCTACAGGTGATTTTTTACCAACCCTAGCACAACAAGCTCATATTTTTCTGTGTCAATTTATCGATATGTCTGCCGTAGGGGGGGGGGGGAGATAATTGCAAATTTTACCCTTCTCTTTAAGTCCATAATTTTTGCTGATTAGATTTCTGCCTTCTTTTCCAATTAAGTATAAGTGCACTAAGCCCCTCCCCCATTAGTTTCACCCTTTTTTACTACTCCTTCTCTTTCTGCTTTCAGACTTTAAATGTCTAGACTGTTTTACGCACATCTAAGTACACACACACACAAACACACACACACACACACACATACTTAGACACACACACACACAAACGAAAATTTGCAAAAGCGAGACGTTGACAGATATAGAGGTGTATATTTGATTGGGGTATTGGGGGAGGGGGGGGGGGGTGCATAATGAGTCTTAAGGAATAAAATCAGATTGAGACAATTTTAAACCAAGATATGTAGCGTTGAGAAGACAAACTCCTCTGGATTTAACCAAAAATAAATGTAAAAATGAAAAAAAAATCACTTTTAGGATAAGATAAAATTTTTACTGATAAAACCAAATGTTTAACTTGTCAGATATTTGCTTATATTTGTTATAATATCATTTTAATTTTCTAATTGTTTCTATTAAAATAATTGTTAATTTATTATAAATTCTATTTCTAGCTTTCTTAGGACTCAAAATTTATAATGTACAAAATGTTTAGGTATTTTAATGTTAACTTTTAAAATTTGATAGTATATATATTCTAAAATTAAATTTATTTTTGATAAATAAAAAAAGTCCATTTTTAAATTATTATTTAAACTTTGTTGAAATTATTAAAAATTCTGTTTAAAGAAAATTTGCTAAATATTATAATTCTTAAATCAAGGTTAGGTTAGGTTAGCTGCGATTAAGTATTGTAGGTGCAGGGTTAAGAGTTCCCATAGGGTTTGGCCAGTTAAGTTAAGATCAGGGTCGGGGTTATGCTATACTTTTCTTGTAGAATAATAATTATAGTGAATTTTCTTATAAAATACAAAAGTATATTTAAATGAAATGAAACTCTTTATAGTGTTTACAAAAAGTTATGTCATACAATACAAATGACCAATGATAGGCCACTACACAGACTAAATTACCAATGGCAGGAAAATATACAATTTAATTAACCAATGGTAGGCCCGTATGACGTCATTTTTATAGGCACTGTAAAAGGTTCAAAAGAAATATAATTGTTCTTTCTTTAACAAATAAATTTACCTATTTTGAGATTACTTAAAGTGCATTATGGCAATTAACAGAGATTTAGTGATACAAATTATAAATATAAAAGAATATAAATTTAGATTCCATTAAATTGATAAAAAGAGTAGAATAAACATTTTAACATATTTTTTTCTACACAAAATTAAGTAAAAAAAAAATTGCTTCTACTCTTTTTATTACTTTAAGATGTTCCACTAATTGTATTATGAAAGTGTATATAATAGTTGTTTTCTGATTACGAATTGTAAATATAAAATCCGTGTACCCACAAAATTTAGTTGATCGAGCTCTTTCAGTGTTTAAAAAATTTAGTCATTGCATTTATGAATGTTTTACTAATTCTATTTTCTATCTTGATGTAAATGTTTGTAGAGTAGGAGACCAGCGAATTTTGACTTGTTACAGTTCAGATACAGGACCATAGAATTCTTTCAAAATTTAAAGTAAAAATCAAATATACTGTCAAAAAATAAATTTCACTTTCGGCTGGGCGAATATTTTTAGAGTGACTTAATCAGTCCAATTTTTCAAGTAAAATCGCTTTGAATGAGGTATATTACTTAGTTTTTAAATTTAATTTTTGATGGTATTTCCTTTCATATTATGTTCTTAGCTAGCGTCTGTACTGCAACAGGGCAAAATGTGTGGACCCCCTGCTGTAAATGTAAATAATATTTTATATTATAATCCAAGTGCCTTACCATTCAATTATATTTGTCATGGATGTTTTTAAAATAATATTTTATGTTATTAAAACTGGACCAATTGTATATTATGTAGGGTTGGGCCTGATGCCAACGCCGGATATCATGCAAATTAGCCGGATATCCGGTATCCGGATAATTTCAAAATCTGGTATCCGGCCGGATACCCGGCCAAACCCTAATAATATGAAAAAGTAACTGCAATATTAATCAAAATTTATTTAAAAGTGATAAAAAATTGTATTCCACAAAAGTTTGATACTGCAGATACTTTTAAATATTAAAGCTACCCAGAATATTTGGCTCCAAATGTAAAAAAAAAACACTCTGATTGTCCAAAATTAGTTTCTACCAGTGGGTATCTCATTAGGTTCTAATTAATATTAATATATAGATATATATTGTATGGCCTATTAAACTAATATTTTGTATAGTGAGCGCGCGATGCCGCGCTATAAATGTCCATTATTTTCTTGTGGTAAATGTAAAAAATATAAATAAAGTATGCTTAGATGTTAAACAGTGTGTTCCTTTTTGTTAGATGCGCAGCTACTCTCCAACTTAAACTCCTGTCCGAATTTAGTTGAAAAAATTACATTATAGACTCTCTATACAAGTCCAATTTAAAAAAACAAGGATGACAAAGCGAAGCGCTGAAACGGTAGGACAAACAGACATTAACACTTGTATAGTGTCAGAACTGAATAATCAGAATATAAATGTATAAGAGTCGATGCAAAATTGTAAGTAAATTTGTTGAAAAACTGCTTGATACAGAATAATGTTTATTGACATAATTACATTTTTAGGACTTAAGTATAGAGTTGCTTCGCTTATAATATTGTACTTTATTGTCCTAGGAATCAGTATACTAAAAATCAGATCAATCGGATAATTAGATCACATAAAAATTTGTTGTTAAAAAAGTAAAAAAAAATCAACATGTTTAAAATGGACGTACGGACATTTTGGTGATGATTATAGAGTTGTTACGCTTTTTAAATCGTACCTAACTACTAGAGGAATCACCATGCAAAGCTTAAAATCGATAGGACAATTCTAAATGCCTAAATTAACGAAAAAAGCTATCCGTTACGGACGGACGGACCGATCCTAATTATAGAAAAGCTTCGCTTTTAAAAAAAAGGTTATATATCAAACAGAAAGATGACACACTTTTAATTGCAAATCCTTATAATAAAGTAAAAGCATTAATGTATGCATGTCTGAAGGATCTCGCTAACAACTAAACCGATATGGTTCTCCTTATCAAAGTAGCTTCTTAAAGTCCTAGGAAGGTTTATAACTATTTTATATGAGGGTATCCCCACCCCCCTCATTTTTTTCTTTTTATAACTAAAATTAAAAGTGGGGAGGCAGGGGCGACTTCCCCTATCCAACCTTAAGTGCCCCTAGACGCCTCTAGGTGCGTAACGCTATTTAGTGTTTGTTTGTGTGTGTAATGTGTGAAACTGGTCAATACAACCTCAGTCCACTATCTTCATGTCCAAGCAGCAGCTGTACACGCTAAAATCTTTATATGAAAGTAACAGGATGTGTACCTGTCTGTACAAAAGATTTAGATATGGTTCTCCTTTGCAATGTATCTTCTCTTAGGTCCAGGGAAGTTTGGCGGCTTGGAGGAAGAATCAGCCGCCCTTAGTCAAGCTTGTGTCGGCCGCAGCTACCATCAGCCGACACCTGGTTTTGTATTAATAAGTATTTGGTAAATCCTTATAATAAAATAAAAGGATCTGATTGTACCGAAGGATCTCACAAGCCACTGAACCTATAAGGTTCTCCTTTACAAGTAAGCTTCTCATAGTTCCTTAGTAGGGTTATGATCATTTTGGTAAAGGGTACCACAACACTCCCAAGAGAATTCGCCCTAGGAAAAATGACCACCCCCCAATTTCGTTTACTATTTCTTTTCGAAACTAAAATTGAAAATTACCCAGGTCAACGCCTAACTTTCCCGAGAGAGCTATAGGGGCGTAGCCGATAGTAATTGATAGAAATACTTAACTAAAACTTGGATGATAACTATTTTGAGTCAAAATCCCCCCTGTCATGAAGACGTATTGACCGGGGGAGATAATAAAACTGAGTTGAGACTCGGTGAACATGAAAACTAAAGACATTTACAATTCATTTCTTGGTTGCATACACCTTTAAAAAACGTTGCAAAACTTCTCAACATTTAACTTTTGAAATTTTTTTCAAAATAAAATTTAGACTAAAATTAATGTTCATAAGTTTTTTTAATTTTATTATTCAAATCAAACAGTTAGTGTAAGGGTTTCCTAAGTCTTACATTTTTCTTTATATCTATACTAGCGGTTTCGCCCCTAACCTCTAGGTAATTTTAAAAAAAATTAGGCACCCTATGTGCTGCAACCACCGATTTGAAATTAACTGCCTAAAAATAGGTGGATGGGATTTTTATTTTTGGGGAAAGAAAAAATAGGCTAAAACCACCACAGAACCAGTAGGTATATTCCCTGATGAGTAGAATCCGATTGGTTCAGTGGTTACCGAGATTTTAAGGATAGGACAGACAGACAGACGGACGAACGGAGAGACATCAATAAACTTTGTATTATAGATAAGCCGAAGGATAGCCTAATATTCAGGCTAGCCTAACATTCAGGCTAGCCTGTGAAAGTTTTTTGGATTTGGTCTAATTATTTCATTCCTGAACCGAGAATTGCTCCGCTTCTATGGATTTTTCAAGGTATATAGATAGATTGGTATAGACAGACAGTACCACACCTTCAAAACGACATTAAAACTGCAACATAAAACAGTCGGACATACAGCCAATTTATTTTTATTGTCTGCTTCAAGCTCATTCCAATGCAAATTTATTTTGGACCATAATTCTAACTTGGAAATGAGAAAAGATAATTTTTCTTTAATTTTGCACATAGTTTGACACAATTTTTTTTATAATATAATCCTTTGATTGTTATTTAACTTCTTTTCATCCCCAAAGGACTTGAAACCCCTATGAAAATTTCTGTGCACGCACGCGCTTTCGTGTACGACTGGAAAAAAGAAAATAATGCCAATAAATTGTCTGTTAATCTTTATGCAACATTCTTAGGGCTTGGCAGCCGCAAATTTAAACCAGTTTGGATATCTTGAATTGATTTTTAAAACAAGGGATTGACATATATGTGTCTGGTTAAGACTTCCAGCTTATAAGATTGATTTCCCCGAAGCTTACAGGCGTCTGACGCGCGGCTGCCGAGCCCTGGACATTATTGTACACTTAAAGTGAGGCCTATGATATTATTTTGAAATTATGGAACGCAAAATCTTATAAAACATGATTGTAATAGTTAGATAATCTTTTTGCAACATCATTTTACACCTAGCAGTGAGGCCTATGAAACTTATAAAGATATTATAGAGAGAAAATCTTGATAAAAGTCTGCTAATTAAACAAACCCATTAAAGAATATTTAGCTAATCTTTATTCAACATTATTGTACACACAACAGTAAGGCCTATAAAACTTATAAAGATATTATAGTGAGCAAAATCTTTATAAATAGTCTGTTAATTTTATAAAATCTAGTTTTATTGGTTTGCTAATCTTTTTGCAACATTATTGTACACACAACAGTAAGGCCTATGAAACTTATAATGATATTATAGAGAGAAAATCTTGACAAATAGTCTGCTAATCTTTATAAAATATAGTTGTAATAGTTAGCTAATCTTTCTGCAACATTATTGTACACACAACAGAAAGCCCTATGAAACCTATAATGATATCAAAGAGAGAAAATCTTGATAAATAGTCTGCTAATTTTATAAAATCTAGTTTTATTGGTTTGCTAATCTATTTGCAACATTATTGTACACCTATCTTTAAAGCTTATGAAAAAAGTCTACTAATTTTTATATAATTTAATTGTAATAGTCTGCTAATCTTTCTGCAACATCATTTTACACCTAACAGTGAGGCCTATGAAACTTATAATGATATTATAGAGAGCAAAACTTGATCAAGGTCTGCTAATAAAACAAACCCAGTAAAAAATAGTTAGCTATTCTTTATTCAACAGTTTTTTCTATCTCATTTTCTGTGTGTGAAAGATAAAGAGCCCAAACTGCGTGACTTTTTAAGTATTGGTATGACACATAACTGAGAGTTGGAATTTTTTGAATATCTCCATCCTGGCGGGCACAGGATGCCAGCAAACCTGGCAGGGTCATCCAGGTAAAGAGCAAAAATATTTTTTTGACTAAAACAAAGCATTTTATCATACCAAAATACTAAAATATCCTCTAGTAGTACATCCTGATATAAAATACAAGTGTACAAGTCACTTTCAGGTTCCAGGTATGATCCTGCAGGTCCTGATCCTCCAGGTCTCCAGAAATCTTTAAAAGGCTCCTGTGGCCGCAATTTTTGACTTAGAGACTTCAAATTTTAACTTAAGCTTTTCTTACCTGTCTACATAACATATTAAAATTTTATGAAGATCCGCCGCCGTTTTCCCGCCAACCGCCGTCTGCGGCGGCAGGCAGCTGCCAAGTACAGCTGCGGCCGCTGAAATTTATATTTTGATATTTCTAATGTAAAATTTACATAAAGATAAACATTTTCTGGAAAAAAAATGTTCTTCTAGCTTCAAAAATAAGAAAATTACAGCCGTTTGAAATTTTTAAGTAAAAAAAGACCTAAAAACAAAGGTTGTTAAATAAAAGGGTGAAGGAAGCGAAAATTGACTTAGACTTATAAAAGGTCGGAAATTCATTATCAAACAGGGAACCAATTAAGGTGCAGCAAGGGGCCCGACTTTAAAGGGTTAATGTACACCTGTTAGGCAGGGGTTCTATGAAAGGTACAGAAACATATATTGGTGCCTTCCCATAAGTGTCTATCAAGCACTGATCCTCCTGCCCCCTGTCTTTAAGTATGTAAAAAATATTTTATATTTTCTTCATTAAAACTGAACATGCAACCAACATTTGACAGTTTTTATTGATGGCTTTTAGTAAATAAAGTACTAAGTATTGAAATAACGCTTGTGTTTCTTTCCAAAGTTGCTTTGCTTAATCTCCATCCAGTTTTAACTTGAAATCTATGAATTCAGCTTCAAAGCATTGTTTGTCAGAAAAGAAATACCTTATGACTAGAATTAATAGATAGGATAAAATAAATAAATTGCCTGCTTTACTTTAGGAAATGTTATAGAAAAATGCTTTTAAATTTGCTTGTGATGATTTCCCTGACTAAATACCGTCTTTTTTGTAATTCAGTTTGTTTTTATTCGTCCCCAGCTTATACCAACAACGAAATTATTTTTTAAAAATCACAAAACCTATACATGCTTTTCAGCTGTTGTTAGGGGGCAACACTTATTATATTTGACAACCTTTTTACTCCCTCCAAATATTTTTTTAGATTTATTTCGCTTGTTGGCTAGACCTTTTTCCTGATTCTTCTCTCTATAATATAAAAATGAAGTTTACATGCTAAACTGCCTATGTTCAGACAGGATTTTTACAGGATACCAATTTTATTATTATTTAGTCATTGTACTGTAAAAAAACCGTCCAGACTTATTATGTAATTGTACTTACTATGAGTTTTCTTTATAGCCCTTTCAATTTCCTAATGATTAATGATTCTTATTGTGCTGAAATTTCAAAATTTTTTACATAACAATTTGGTTATTTTTTAATCGTAGATTTGAATCTTATTCAAATCATGTCTAAGCCGTTTCTTGTCTGATCGGCTGCAGAAATATCCAAACTAGCGCAGCTCGGATGTGGGTCTAGCTGTAGAAGTGTCCTGTTTAATTATTTATTTATGTCTATTTTTAACAATCGTTCTTTCATTTTATTAGCGAATATACCCTATAATTACAAATGTTTGTGTATCCGTCTGTGATTTTCTCAGCTCCTATTCAAGATGCACAGCTGAAACTTTTTGTCAACACTTCCATCAATAAGGAGCATACTATGAAAACATCCATGGCGGTCGGACTGCTTTTCTTACACAGTGTTGGATAATGTAATGGACGGCTACAAGCAACAGATTTATTTCTAGACTGCAGCCAAATCGATGTGAACCAAGTAGATAAATAATTATCTTAGCATCGTATTATAGACAGTTTTTCGCGGATATTAAAAATTATAAGGTTAAAACTAGTATCAATTTTATTATTTTATTTTAATATACGAAAAATTGTCTGTAGTACAATGCTAAACGATTTTTCCGGTTCTAATATAAAGGATATCAATCAGTTTGAAAGCTAGACTGGATTAAAAATTATTATTACCGCAACTTAACTGCATTATTGTAGTATCGATTGCAATGAGAATGTTTTCGGTTGCAATTAACTTAACAAACAATAACTCGCAGATTTTTCATAAATCAAACATTTACATTAAACTTAATCCAATTATAAAAAGTGGTAAGGTTTATATTTGTCTTAAGCTTAAGATTTTATTCAATAACTACTGAAATGATTGAGCTCTCAATTGATGGGGGGATGCTTAAAATTTGTCCTGGGATAGACTATTTAGATTTAAATCCTGGTGTGGTTCGTTTCATCGCTTTTCCTTCGATACAAAAAGCCACTAGATAATCTGGGTGCAGCCGGTAGAATATTATTAGTAGCTTAGCCAAAAGCTTTTGAGGCTTTACCTCGTGCAGCAATGATGCACCTTTACATTGGATATTGCTTTGGTTGGTTTATTTTCGGATAATTTGTTTAATGAAACTTAATTGATACATAAGCAGACAGGCAAACTGAATTACCCACTCTAGAGCGATGGCTTTTAAGATTAATAGTTAATTGAAAGATATTACAAGTCTAGTTTAAATTTTAAAAAGCATCCAGGCGCAGAGTAGAAATAATTAGGGATCTAAAGGGGTAAGACAATGGCCGATAAATTGATTTACATACTCCAAAATGATACACAAAATTATCCCTTTTTTAGATTACAGTTAGTGGTTGAAACGTTTGTACATTCAACTTAAATAAACAACCAATCAAAATTCATTAAAAGTCAAGTTAAGCCAAGCCAACTAATAAGAAAATTTTATTAAAAACTTTGGGGACTAGTGTAATAAACCACCCATTGTCCCCTTCCTTCCTGAGGAATAATAATTATCTTTTGCCATGCATGAACTCAATAACTCCTTGCAGAAGTGCTATGATACAAAAACATAAAGTGTATAAAAAATAATAGAACAGTTTTATGTGAATTCACATCATAAAATATGCAAACAAATTTTAATTTAAATAGGTTTGTGTAGTTGCAATGGGAATTTGGCTGTAACCAGCTCCCAAGCAATAAAGAATCATGCAACAATAGGGGAGAGGCAGGTCCCCTTGAGGGATTGAGTGGGGGGGGGGGGGGGGTGGCTAGACACCCCATAGAAAGAATATTATATGTACAATACACGCCTCCTTTCTCATTTCATTTACCAGACAGCCAGTTCGAACTTTTTGATTAACTTAAGTTGGAATTTTAAAATTCCAATCCATTTTTTGGGGGGGGGGGGGGGGCGAAGCTAATCTATAATTTAATCTATCTATATGTCCGTCCGTCAGTCTGTAGTTTTTAAGGTAAATGTTATATACTCGGCTGCTATCTAGATATACGGATTTTTTGTGAATGTTCCCTTTACTAATATTTATACAACTTGGTCTGTAGGTTTGCTTTGAAATAAATTTTCCTAAGGAGAAATGGGATTTGCTTGGCTGTTATCAAGGATAAACGGTAAGATTTTTGGGTAAAAAGTTAACCGACTGATTATAATGAAATGAAGGACATAAAACTGGGGATGTATCTTGAGGAGGGCTGTTATTAAAAAAAGGAAATTGGCTTTAAAGATTCGCTACCAAGTGGCAAGAAACATCTGTTCAATACTATTATGAGTTTTCTAAATAACTGTTTTATACTATTAGATGTTAACCGAGAAGGCTTACCTATAATTAGGGACAAGAGACCGGATTCTGACAAACAATTCAAGTCACAATTTTCCCCACAACCCAATTCTTTCGATAGAGTTTAACTTAAAGTCAAGAAAATAAAACATTATGATAACCCGTTTTACCCCATCCCTTATCCTCTACCCCACTTTTGCTTTCATTACAAAATTCTTCCATCCTAACTTAACAACGCTATTCAATAATGTAGCTCACCAAATTTACACATAAGGTGACGTTAACATGGGAAATACATATAATTAATTATGAAAATAATATATCCAAGTGCGTCTGTCGATAAAAAGAGAAAGACGCAATAAATCATTTAGCTCTTTATTTAAATTTTTTAAGTTTAAAAATATTGTATTCGGCTATTCCTTGGCCGATTTAGGCTTTTAATCATATCCTGGCCGAGACAAATTTAGACCGTTGACTAATCAAAAATCGGTTCAGTTAGAGGGATACCCAACGTCTCAATTTATTGCTACCAAAAGTCTTATAACTACGTTGCAATTATATAAAAACCCGTAAATTGAGTTTAATCAAAGGAGTATACTACACATTTCAATCACGCCCCCATCCCATGATACAGCGTGGCATTAATTTGTCATCGACCATTCTTTCTCCTCTTTGCCTCTTACCCACTTCCCTTTAGTTACAGCTCAAAACAAGTTTTGTTCTAATAGAGTTGAACCGAGAAGGCTCACCTATAATCAGGGACAAGAGACCAGAGGTGAATTCTTTAAAAAAATTTGCTTCACTAAAATCAGTTTGCCCCACTAAAATCAGCGAGGCTCCCTTTAGTTACAACTCAAAACAAGTTTTACGCCAACATTTTGCAATAAAAATATCTAACTTTTTAAAGCAATTTCAAATGGAATTATATAATATAATAATTAGGTTTTTTATATATATAAGATGTGTGTTTTTTATTGCTTACTTATGTACCTTTACATCTAATGACTTTTTTATTGGTTAAAAAATTCTGAGGTGAAAAATAATGAAAAAGTTTGGAGCAGGAGCACTTTTTATACAGTTGGAAAATTTGACGGCAAGTTTGAACAAAGAGGAATTCAGGAGAACAACTTGCAAAATTTTATATTTAATACGCGGAGATACAAACAAGCAGGTTTTTTTTGCATAGTGTCAATCAAAAAATACTCATGTAAAGCAGAGAGGAGGGGACAAAATTATAATTATTTTCACTATTGTGTTGCGTAATTACTATGAAATATTTTAAATATTTGTAATTAGTAAATTTGTAGACTATTTATTATTTAACCATTCAAATATTTTACTTTCGTTTTTTGAATAGAAACATTTTTTTCACGTTAATTCAATAAAAATGAATAGATAAATATATTAATCGATTTCAGTGTAAATTTGCAATTTTATAGGCTAGTACGTTTATTTGCAAGAGCTAGACTTAGACCTATAAACTGGGGGGCCTGAATACTAATAGTGAATTTCAAATAAATTGTTTGATATCAAACAGTGGGGCGTGTGTGTTGATTATTCTTATCTTGATCAGCAGCCGGGTTTTTTTAAAATTTCAAGTGTGTTCGTCAATTACGTCCATAACGGATAGCTCTGACTTTAATATGAAGAGGTAGAATGTTTTAACAGGTAAAAATATAAATGACTATCTATAATACAAAGTAGAACTATGACTGTCCATACGTCTGTCTGCCTCAGGCTTAAGACCTCGGTAAGACCTGAACCGATTTGGCTTTACCCTTCATGGGTTTTAGATACTGGTCCTGAAGTGGTTTTGATCTATTTTTTGATAATTTGGTTACCTTTAATCCCCCAACCAGAAAAATAATTAATTAAAGAACATTGCATAAAATAAAATTTTTAGAAGATGAAATATTTGATATGATTAACCTTTAAAATTACCGTTTCCTTATATAACCAGCAGATACCAGACTTTTTAAATTTATCATTCGAATCTAATAAATTAACAAAACTTAGATAAAATATCCACTTAAGTAATGAGAAATCCACTCATATTCCCAAAATAAAAAAGTTGTAAATCTCTGGTCTAAGAATAGATGTCTGCTTCTGGTAAATAACAATGAACGACGGTTGTAAAAATGGATTAATTATTAATTGGATCTTACACCAGAATTCCAAGTTCTCTAATAAAGTGAACCAAGCAGCTGGCTAAATACCCTTACCCCATCCACTTCCCTCCTACTGTATTAACGAACCAACCAATAAATGACAGGGGAAATAGCTAAATTGACAATTCTTCTCCTGTCATAATATCCACGTATGTTCTACATCCATTATAATAAATTTTGTATCTTATCAAGGATAATAACATCCATAATTAGCAAAGCAAAAAATCATAGATTGACAAATGGAGAAATTAAAATGTAGAGCAACTGTTCAGTGGTCATAAAAAAAGAGAAAGCAGAATTCAAGAATAGAAGAATGATAGAAAATCACGAAACCTGCATTACACATATCTATGTGTCTTTTGTAGCATGAAAAACGGATTGGCAGACAAAGTAAGTATTACTGGATTCTCGAAAAGTAGTATCTTTAAAAAAAAATCAACACTCTATCTTAAATAGCAGTCTAGAAACAAAAATAAAAAATAAAGCTACTTATCCTTTCATTTTTGAACACAAAAATACATTTAGATCGACAAGAAATCTATTTTTGATAATATTACCTACAACATTTTTAAAACCGAATAAAACACCAAATATAATTAGAAATCAGTAAAAATAGAAAAGTGGTAAAAAAGTCCGGCCACTGTAAATGCTCCATAATAAATTGAATATTGACAAGAAAAATCAAAGCTTTAGCTTTAATAGCAACTTAGTGAACTCAATTTCCTCCAACATAACGTTACAGACTGACGGAGAGATAAAGTAAATTATAGGGTAGATTCGTTACTGGAAAAGTTAAACATAGAATAGAACCCAACAACACAGGATACAACAAATTTCTTAAAGGTTAAGTTGGATTTAACCTAAATAACCTCTAAATGATGAGATATCTTTGGTGTATCTAGCTAGTAAAATACATGACTACGAGGCCTAATTCCTGAAGACAACCAACCCTTTAATTGCACGACCTTTGTCTGGAAGGCCTAACTGTGCATTGTAATGAGTTGGGCCTGTTTTGCCCACTCTAACTATATATGTTGCACATCTTACATTGCAAAAGTGGAAACCCATTTTCAGGTCTTTAGTAATATAGTGGTGTTTGGCCGAGATTCGAACTCATTACCTACCTGATAGACAACATCCAACTACATAGTTGAGCACTTTGAAAACATATTAATTCATCCAAAAAAAACTATGAGCTTTTAAAAAGAATGTTGTTACTCGAAGAACCTTTAAATCTTAAGTGATAAGACAATGGCCGATTATCAAAAGGTATATTTGAACCTGAAGTTTTTAGGTTTTGAAAATTTATGTTAGTTTGGTAATTTGAAAGTATAAGCAAATTGGATGTGGTTATTAAGACAGGGGAAAAATTCTTATCAATTCAAATTGATAACATGGAACTCATTTATTGGTCATTTAATTCATCCAGTAGGAGAGGAGAGGAAGGTGTATCTTTCTTTTAGCTTGATGAGAACATGAGAATCTAATGTAATCCAAGTAATAATATATCCATTATCATAATTCTACAAAAATAAAAATTGGAAAAAACAAGTAAGTTACAAAAAGTCGTCTTCTTGATTAAAAAATTTAAAAAATCAAATCTGCCTAAAAAAAGACAAGAAGTTGTGTTTTTTATGCAAACATATTTTAAAAGTTTTAAGAAGATATTTTTACAAATTAGTAGCATTTAAGCATTAAAGTATAAAAGGAAAATTTCTAAAAATCTTTATGATTCTTTTTATAATATTCACGAAACCTATCGTTAAAAACATTGATATTAGTTTATTTTTTAGAGTCATTTTCTGTTTGTTCAAGATAGAGACGGCTGTATTAATTGATATTTTTACACAGCTTGGGAATATGAATATTTTAAATTTCTCCATCCTTGCGGGCACAGTATGCCAGCAAACCTTACAATGTCATCCAGGTATATTCTAATCAAGGGTTAAAAGTTGATAATTTATTTACTGATAAATATCCCATAATAGTTAAATAATTTGTTATCTTTATATTGTATTAACCTAAGCATTGCTATTCTATAATATGCAGTATGCATGGCAGTTCGTCATAAGGATGAAAGAATTATCTGATCGTATGATACCTACTTACTAAATTTATGTAGCAAAGCTTTAGAAAAGTATATAATAAAAAAATCACTGTAACATTGCACTTTAAGTAATGCCGTAATTATTATTTTCTTTATAATATCGAAAACATCATTCAAAACATGATGATTTTTAACTTTAAATGAAATTTTGACTTTGTACAGAATCCCGTTTTAACGCAATTTTGCAACACATATATGTACAATTTTCTTTAGACTTTAAGATTAATGTTCTGCTGATTAAGTTCTGACACTCTACAAGAGTTATTGTCCGTTTGTACTTGCTTCTGATTTTAGAGCTTTGCTTGTATGGATGTTGTCATTCTTAATCTTGAAATAATAAGAGATTTTTCAAAACTTGTGCAAGGCTAAAGTATTTTAAGAACTTAGAAGAAGTAGAAGCTACTCTATGATTCAAGTTGCTCTGAAATAATTGGTTTTAAAAATCACTTTTGTGGACAATTTCTTTCTTTTTGTCTATCAAATGTATAAGCACTTTTATTCCCTAATATATTATACAAATAATAAAAAAAAAGAATCTTAAAGATTTCTAAAAATTTTAACCAACGGTTTTTTCCTACTTATCTGGAAAGAAATTCTTTAACTTCCAAATTACTTGAAATATTGTATAAAATCTGCTTTTAACCATTAGACATGAGTATGGTTACATTTTTTAAAAAGTAACAAAGTAGGTTGGGTACATTTTTTCAATTAGGGATAAATCAGAGAGGGAGGGGACAATGGGCTGTTTATTACACTAGTCAGCAAAATTTTGTAATAACGTTTTCTTATATGTTTGGAGACAACTTTGGGGACTATGTATAATAGAATTTTGATTGGTTGGTACATTTAATATTGCAGGGAGGGGAGGACTTTGGGCTGTTTATTACACTAGTCCCCAAAGTTTTATAAGAACGTTTTCTTATTCGTTTGCTTAACAACTTTAGGGTTTATTATTGAATTTTGATTGGCTTGTTCATTAAGTTGAGTGTCCAAACGTTTCAACCACTCTTTGTTATCTATAGAAAGAAACATTTTATGTATCATCATTTGGGATCAACATCAATATATCGCCAATTTTCTTATCCCTTTAGATCCCTAAAAAATATTCACAAAAAGACAGTTTTGAGAAAAATAAAAGTTAATAATGTTTACTTGCCTTGGTTATTTGTATTGTATGACGTCATTAGTATCCAAAAAAAAAAATAAAACCACCCTACAAGGTAAGAAAAATGTTTTACAATTGAAAATAGGGAAGAAAAAGATAAAAAGGTTGGGGGGGGGGGGGGATAGGTCAAAGGATCAAGAGAGGGGACAATGAAAGGAAGAGAGGGGAAAGGGGTGTACAAATAGTTATGGCATCCCAAAAGTATTTAAAATGAAAAGAATGGGCTTTTTCTTAAACATTTTGACAGTAAATAAGGCATTAAAAAATTCTTTAGTCAGTCGTAAAAATGCCTTTTTTTTGTTTTATGGGATTTGCTGTAATCTTTACATGTTAAATTTACATTTCAGCTGTTTTTTAACTACATAAAAATACCTTTTTTACAATTTGTATAAGTGGTTACATTTATGAAATCTCATTCCCCCCCCCCCTAAAAAATAAAAAAAGGATGACAACATCCATAAAAGCGAACCTCTAAAACGGAAGGACAAACGAACATAAACACTTGTAGAGTGTCAGAACTTAATAAGCAGAATATATATATATAAAATCTACACAAAATTTCAAGTAAATTTGTTTAAAACTGCTTAAATAGATTATACTGTTTGGGACATACATACATTTTAGGACTTGATTATAGAGATGCTTCGCTTATATCATTGTACCTTGTTGAAAAAAAGGTTAAAATTGCTAGAGTTGCTAGAGTTGCTAAAATAGATAGGACAATTCTAACATGTCTAAATTAACGGAAAGAGCTAATCGTTACGGACGGACAGACAGAACGATCAAATTATAGAAAAGCTTTTCTTTTAAAAAGAGTAAAGGTTGACGGTTGGATTTACAAAATTCTAACAAAGATTTGTTGAAGAAAAGAAGTTTGAACCGTTTTGTGAAGAATTGTGAGAATGGACTTAAGTATGCCTAAATAGATGCTCATTCGCTTCATTTAATACTGAAAAGCAGGGATTTAAAGGGATAGGACAATTTCCAATAAATTGATGTACATTACTGACGATTTTACACCCCATTTTAGATTGCAATTAGTGTTTGAAACATTTGAATCAACTTAATGAATCAACCAAACAAAATTCATTAAAAGTCACCAATGTTGCTGAACCAACAAATAAAAAAATTTGGGGACTAGTGTAATAAACAGCCAAAAGGTTCCCTCCTTCCCTGGGTTTAGGGAGTAATTTTTAACGATTATTAAACACATCCATACCGGGGAGGGAGGGAGGGGGCATTGGGCTGTTTATTACACTAGTCCCCAAAATAAAGTTTTTTTATTAGTTGGCTTAATAACTTTTTGTACTTTTATTTGATTATTTACTTCATTAAGTTTCAACCACTACTTGTAATCTACTGAAGGGGTAGTTTTTAGGGATGTATATCAATTTATTTGCCATTGTCTTATCCCTTTAGATCCCTGCATCCATACTCTGGTTGTAGCTCAACCAATAAATTTTACTATTCCCATTCATTTCTAAATATGACCTGGGAGGGAGAGGACATTGGGATATTTATTACACTAGTCCCCAAAGTTTCATAATAATGTTTTCTTTTTTGTTGGCTTAACAACTTTGGGAAATTTTAATAAATAGGACTGGTTGGTTGATTAATTTAAATGTCCAAACGTTTTGACCACTAATTATAATCAACAGAAGGGGGGGGGGGGTAATTTCGTGTATCATCGTTGGGGATGTACATCAATTTATTAGCCATTGTCTTTTTTCTTTAGATCCCTGTAATATGTCCTGAAAATATATAATAGTTATTTATCGCATGCATCGCAGTATGTACAGTTTTTTGCGGATAATAAATGAAGACTTGTGAAGGTGATATGATTCTTTCGATAATAGAAATCAGTATTCAAAAAATCAGATGAATAGGATAATTATAACATACAAAAATTTGTTGTCAAAGAAGTATAAAATCATCTTGTTTAAACTGACTTTCTGTTAACAATTATAGAGTTGATACGCTTCCTAAAGCATACTTAATTCTTATAGGAATCATCATGCAAAGTTTTAAATCGATTGTACAATTCTAACCAGTTTAAATTAACAAAAAGAGCTAATGGTCCAGAATGGACGGATCTACCCTAATTATAGAATAGCTTTGCTTCGAAAAATATGTGTGTAGAGGCACATTTGCCTGCTATGTAAGTTATAGTGCCATATGGGCAGTCAAAGAGCAGCTACAGGCCAATTATAAAAGCACACTTAGAAAAACAATAATAACAACATACATACAGCGAAGCAACTCATTAAGCAATAGAAATTATATTCATTGTAATTTTTTCATGTATTCAAAGTGTGTTTTCCAGTATTGATTTGAAACCGATTAATATCCGCTGGATTAGAACCACTTCTCATCCATATTGAAAAAACATATATATCATCGTATTATAGACAATTGTTTTACGAATATTAAAATATAATCATACAAATATAAACTAATGCTAACAAAGCTGGTTTAAAACTTAAAATCTAAAATCTGCGAAAATCTGTCTATTATACGATTCGATAAATAACTAGTATTGCTTTTTCATGGGTTTCATAGAATGTTTTGAAGGACTAAAAACAAGTCCAAAATTTTGGAAATTCACAAAAAACAGCAGTATTTCTTGATAATATTACATTTCTCCCATTAGGTTAAAGACTGACTGACGGACGGACAGACGAAGTGAATTATAGGGTAATTTTGGTACTAAAAATTCTAATTGTATTATCTACTTGAGGTTAGAGATTTGAAGATTGTAGCAGTGATAGCCTGGGATGCAGGGTTATGTTAATGGATTGTAAATCAACCCATACCAAACAACTGACGGACAGACAAAGTGAATTATAAGGTAGTTTTGTTCCTAAAAATTCTAATTGTAGTATCTACTTGAGGTTAGAGATTTAAAGATTGTAGCAGTGACAGCCTGGGATGCAGGGATATGTAAATGGATTGTAAATCAACCCATACCAAACAACTGACGGACAGACAAAGTGAACTAGAGAGTAGCGTTGTTACTAAAAATTCTAATTGTAGTATCTACTTGAGGTTAGAGATTTGAAGATTGTAGCAGAGATGGGTTTTTGAAAGATGAATGCCGCGTTACTTGATTGATTGATTGATTAAACAGAGTATACAACTATTTATTTAATTACTTCGCTTTTGTTGGTACGGCCTTCATAGAAGAAAAACAAATTATCTTCAATCCATTTTTGCTGCATATTAATTAATGCATCTTTTTAGAGCTGTATTAGACATTGTACAATTGGCTAAAATAATAATTCTGAAATTTTCAATTCTAAAGTTGTATACCCTGTTGAAATGCTATCGTCTTCGTTCAATCAATCAATGTCTAAAAAATGCCGAAAAAACGCGGCATTCATCTTTCTAAAACTCATCTCAGTGACAGCCTGGAAAACAAATCAACCCACACCAAACGACTGATTGACAGACAAAGTGAATTATAAGGTAGTTTTGTTACTAAAAATTCTAATTGTAGTATCTACTTGAGGTTAGAGATTTGAAGATTGCAGCAGTGACAGCCTGGAATAGAGGCATATGTTAATGAATGATAATCTTTCCAATACAGAGTGACTGGCGGACGGAGAAACAAAGTAAATTACAGAGTATCTTTGTTCCTAAAATTCCTAATTGTAGTATCTACTTGAGGTTAGAGATTTGAAGATTGTTGCAGTGACAGCCTGAAATATAGAGATATGTTAATGGATAATAACCTTTCCAATACAGAGTGACTGGCGGACAGACAGACAAAGTGAATTATAAGGTAGTTTTGTTCCTAAAAATCCTAATTGTAGTATCTACATGTGGTTAGAGATTTGAAGATTGTTGCAGTGACAGCCTGGGATGCAGGGATATGGTAATGAAAAGTAAATCAATCTCTCCCCAAAAATAACATATTTGTGAAGTAGCTTATAATGCCAAAAAATCATACAATACAAATGACCAATGATAGGCCAGTACACATTTATATTGACCAATGGTAAAATGTAAAATTAGTCATTTGTATTGTATGACGTCTTTTTTTAGTAGGCACTATAAGCTGCTTTCATAGATGCTGTGAGTATTGGTGCAAAAAATATGACGTTACAAAAAAAAATTAGCCAATGAGAGGCCGTTATTGACCAATGGTAAAATTTATAGTGGACTCTCATTGGCTAATTTTTTTTGTTACGTCATATTTTTTGCACCAATACTCACAGCATCGCTTTCATATTTATTTGTCACACATATACAATGCAATGGAAGAGTGTAAATCCTATCCTACACTGTTAAAAATAATTTTTTTTTTTAGCATCAGGTAATACTATATATTCTTCACATTAATGTATAGTATCAATCCGTATGTACTAGGAAAAAAACCTCATTATGATACAAGGAAGTTTTCAATGCTGTATTAAGTATTAGGTAATGTTCTGTGAAGTAACATGTGGTACTAAATAATGTATTTGTCTGTAGAGTATTATCCAATACGCTCTTGGGAATAAAATTCAGTACTGTAGAAGTAATTTTTCATTACCCTCCTTCGCAATTGTTGTTACCCTCTATCATAATTTTTGATACTCTGGAGAGTATGAAACTGTTTTACTTTGGATGAAAGATCAGTTTATAATATATGATTATTATATGTACATATAAATTTTGTTATATCAACAAACATACCAAGCAGAGCCATAAAACATTAATTTAAATGTAAATTTAGTAAAAAAATTACTTTAAAGATGTTTAGGGCTAAACATTATCCTTAAAAATAAAAACTATGGTCAGTCATAATTACAAAAAACAAAATTATAAAAATAAATTATAAAATATTACTATTTTAATAAACTTTTCTACAGCGTATTCTATAGTACCCTAGAGCGTATCAATCGATACTAAAAAAATGTATGGGTTCTGTATAGTAATAATTATTGTGTTATATAGTATTACATAGTGTTATATATTAATTATATAGTTGTAGCGTTCTTACGGGTCCAATACTCTCCAGAGTATCAATTGATACTAAATAAAAAAAATATTTTTAACAGTGTAGATTAAGAATTAAGAAACATTGTCCCTGTTGGCTGAAACTGAAGGCAATGTGTCGACTTCAATTGTACTTTAAGCTAATTATTCAATATAAGGATATTTTGTTTTGTACTTAGTATTATATCTATATCAAGTCTTGAAGCAATGCGTGAATTTTTGGATTTACGTGTAGAATATATTTGATGAAAAAGGTCATTGTTGATTTACTATTTAAATGCTGGCATTCACTCTTTTGTTTGTATCATTTATCGACTTTCCAGTATGGCTTCGAAACCGATTAGTATCCGCTGGATAAGAACCGATTCTCAGAAACATGGAAAAAATAATGTCATCGTATTACAGACAAAGGAAAATTAATAGATTTAATACAAGTTTTAATCTTATAATTTTTTATTTCAATTTCCACGGAAAGCTGGCTATAATACGATGGGATAAATATCTATTACTTTACGTCACTAATTACTTTAAAATTTACCATATAACACTATTCTAAAAATGTTCAAATGAATTGATTGGGAAATAGAATATATTCGAATTAGCAATTCCTATATCCCTGAAAGACAGTTTATTATTATTATGTATTAGCGACGGAATTTAAAGAATTTTTTATGTTATATCATGCTATATACAGAGACAATAATATTTGTAACGCCAGAATACAATAAACAAGAATGAAATTTTTAAAATCTTCATATTAAAGTAACTGAATATCTTATAATCTATTTGTGTATGTACAGACAGATCTCGCTAACTGCTGAAACAATGTGAGTCCCCTTTAGTACCCAGAGTTTGTAAAACTCATTTTGCTATTCGATGGTTTCAATCTGTAGACGTTTCTTTGAATCGTTTATCTTGATTGGTAGGTCTAAACTCTCCACCAATTAATCTACAAGGATCTCAAGTAAAAAAATCATTTTTGAAATATTAAGTTACATACAACACAAAAAACATATTAGATACCCCCTAGCTCACTTAAGTATCGGATTCAGAGTGTTTTTCATATTGATTTTATTTGTGTCTTTTAAAACAGGTGTCTCAGGAATGTGGCTCAAAATTGATCGTCGATCGATAACAGACCAGGGATATAAAGGGATAAGACAGTGGCCCATAAATTGATGTACATCCCTAATGTTCATACACAAAATACCCCTTCTGTAGATTACAATTAGTGGTTGAAACGTTAGGACATTTATTTTAATAAGCCAATCAATCTAATTTCATTTAAAGTCCCCAAAGTTGTTAAGCCAATGAATAAGAAAAGGTTTTTTCAAAACTTTGGGGACCAGTGTAATAAACAACCCATTGTCCCCTTCCTTCCTGATACTAAACTCTGAAAAGTCAAATGCAATATGGTGTACGGAACATTTTTGTGGGGACAGGGCAGCGGCTTTTTATTTTTTTGCTTTTCAGATAAGCCTTACACAGAACTTTTAAAGACCAAAACTATAAAAACAGGTTATGTTATGAATGATAGAGATATAAAAAAAAAACAGTAACAAGCCCTTTTCACTCCACAGGGGGAGCATAGGCCGCTGACAATTTGTCAGTGTTTCTGTAACAATGTGGCTTTTTATGGATATGGGATAGGGTTGTCAGCCCTAAGCCCTATGATTGCGGTGTAAAGCGTCCATATGCCCATCAGACAACCAACCCTTTGAGTGCACGACCTTTGTCTGAGAAGTCCTAACTGTGCACCCTAAAAAATATTTGCCACTATAATAAAATATCAATGGAAGAAGAGTAAGAATCATTTCCGGTATGGCTTAGAAACCGATTCATAATCGCTGGATTCGAACCGGTTCTGAGCCATTCTAAAAAAATGTACCGTATCGTATTACAGACAATTTTCTACGACTTCAAGTGTATTGCTTAATAAAAGTGGTCATGGCTAAAATTTATCGACAGGCTATTTTGTTTTGTAATACGTCTTATCCTTATATCAAAGTAACAGGATGTTTGTCTGTTTGTCTGTGTGTCTGTACCAAAGGATCTCGCTAACCGCTGAACCGATCGGGTTCTCCTTAACAGGGTAGCTTCTCATGAAGGTTCATAACTATTTTTTGGGGAGTTGGACACCCCCAACCCCCCAAAAAATGAAAAATATCCCCCACCCCCAATTTTTTTTTTTTAATTTTTGAACTATAATTAAAATCTAAAATAAGAAATTGGGTTATCAAATTTGACTCCCCCCTCCTCAAGTGCCCCTAGAGGCCTCTAGGGGGCGTAGCCGCTAGTATCCTTATAAAGTAACAGAATGTTTATCTATCAGTCACTCTGTACCGATCTGGTTACCCTTAATACCTCTTTTAAACCATGAAGCAATTTGTAACTTTTTAGTTTTATAGGAATATATTTGACGAAAGAAGATATCCTTATCCTTAAAATAATAAAAAGGATCTGTGTTTCTGTCTGTCTGTACCAAAGGATCTCTCAACAGATATATTTCCCCTTTACAGGGTAGCTTCTCATAGATTCTGGGAAGGTTTATAACTATTTTGGGAGAGGGTACTACGCACCTCCCAAGAGAAATCGCCCCTAAAAAAATCCTCCTCCCCCCCCTAAGCCGCTATTTTACCATATAACACTATTCAAAAATGTCTAAATGAAAAATTTCCAATTGCCATTTCTATATCCCTGAGAGACAGTTTATTATTATTATGTATTAGCGACGGAATTTAAAGAATTTTATATGTTATACCATGCTATATACAGAGACAATAATATTTGTAACGCCAGAATATAATAACAAGAATGAAATTTTTTAAATCTTCATATTAAAGTAACTGAATGTCTTATAATCTATTTGTGTATGTGCACACAGATCTCGCTAACTAATCTACAAGGATCTCAAGTAAAAAAATCATTTTTGAAATATTAAGTTACATACAACACAAAAAACATATTAGATACCCCCTAGCTCACTTAAGTATCGGATTCAGAGTGTTTTTCATATTGATTTTATTTGTGTCTTTTAAAACAGGTGTCTCAGGAATGTGGCTCAAAATTGATCGTCGATCGATAACAGACCAGGGATATAAAGGGATAAGACAGTGGCCCATAAATTGATGTACATCCCTAATGTTCATACACAAAATACCCCTTCTGTAGATTACAATTAGTGGTTGAAACGTTAGGAAATTTATTTTAATAAGCCAATCAATCTAATTTCATTTAAAGTCCCCAAAGTTGTTAAGCCAATGAATAAGAAAAGGTTTTTTCAAAACTTTGGGGACCAGTGTAATAAACAACCCATTGTCCCCTTCCTTCCTGATACTAAACTCTGAAAAGTCAAATGCAATATGGTGTACGGAACATTTTTGTGGGGACAGGGCAGCGGCTTTTTATTTTTTTGCTTTTCAGATAAGCCTTACACAGAACTTTTAAAGACCAAAACTATAAAAACAGGTTATGTTATGAATGATAGAGATATAAAAAAAAAACAGTAACAAGCCCTTTTCACTCCACAGGGGGAGCATAGGCCGCTGACAATTTGTCAGTGTTTCTGTAACAATGTGGCTTTTTATGGATATGGGATAGGGTTGTCAGCCCTAAGCCCTATGATTGCGGTGTAAAGCGTCCATATGCCCATCAGACAACCAACCCTTTGAGTGCACGACCTTTGTCTGAGAAGTCCTAACTGTGCATGGTAGTGAGTTTTGGGCCAAGGCATTCCCCCTACTCTTACTATTTATGTCGCGCACCTGACATAGCAGCAGTAGGAACCATTTTTAACGTCTGTAGTTATGACGCGGAGTCGGACCGAGATTCGAACCTATCACCTTCCCGACGACGAGCGGATGCGCTACGTGTTGAGCCACGGTCGCGGGTTTATGATAGAGAGATATCTTTAAAAATTATAAAAAGTGTGGTTAAGAAAGGTTATAATAGAAAACTAAGAGAAAAAACCTTAACAAGCTTTGAAGATATTAGAAGTTAACATTATTTTTGGGCCCATTCTGTAGAGAAGGTCTGTATTGGTTCCGAGAAATTTTAATATACTTTTTAAATGACATCCTAAAATTTCTAATAGATAAATTATTCATTTGATTATTCGTTCTTTATAAAGTAAAACTCTGCGTGTCTGTCTTTGTGTTTGTACCGAAAGATATCGATAGGCGCTGGACTGATATGATTCTCCTTTACAGTGAAGCTTTATAAAGGTCCAGGAAAGGTTTACTTTTATTTTAGGGGAGGGTAGCTCAACACTCCCAAAAGAAATCGTCCCTGAAAGTAAATACAAAACCCCCACCCCCTAGAAAAATTAAAAACTAAAATTGAAAGGGAAGGGTCAACTATCACCCCCTCCCATCCCATAAAAACCATTAAAGCCCTTTAGGGGCGTAGCCACAATTTAAACATATTTATTACTATTTTATTCACATGATTAAAACACAAAATATACATACAGGGTGGGGCAAATAAGATTGGACAAATTCTAACTTCTTAACAAATGAACATAAAATCGTTAATTTTAAAGACTTTATTGAATTTTAAAAACTTGCAAGCAAAATAGGTATATGACTTTTAGATTATTCAATAAAATCGCCGCCAGCCTTAATCACCGCAACTACCCGCCTCCTCAACCGCCGGCAGGTCCAGGTCAAAATGTACCTGTCCAAGCTGGCGTAGTTCTCCTTGATTGTGGCAATGAGGGAGGTCTTTGTGGTATGGACACGTCTAAAGTAGCCCCAGGCCCGAAAGTCCATTGAATTAGGATCGGGCTGCTGGGAGGCCATATTTCCTTAGGAATGTGAGTAACCGCAGGATCCAAATTCGCCCAACATATACATGGAGGCTCTTATTTGGACCACAATTGAGATAGAACGGCGTTCTTTACCTTTTCGGTAATGGCATGAAGTTTTAGCTAGGGTTGTCATTGCAACCCATAGTCTAAAATGAGTTTTAAAGTTCAATATGGGTCCCTGAAGTCAAAAACCGAGATATTATCACGAATTTTCACGGTTTTTGCCGTTTTTAACATCTCAAAATCTGCCCCGTTTCAATTTGCTGGAGTACTACGGCCAAGCCATTTCAGATAGAGAGCTCTAGTCTTTTCTAGTGTCTTACTTATGTATATAACAGTATCCCCAGAAAGTTCCATAACTCTACCTCACCTACAGAAGGCTGAGGTCAGATTTAGTGGGCCCTAGTCGAGAATCCAGATTAAACCACCGGCGCATTTCGAATCTGCCTTGTTGAACATATGCGAGGCTAGCTCGTTGTACACGTCCATCTTCGTCCAAAGATTTTTTTTTGTGCTAAAAGGTCATTACCTTAGCTTTTTATAGTGTGGTAAGTAGTCTTGATTGGTCAAGTAGTTTTGGCGCTATGGCCGTTTAAAGTTTGTCCGATCTTATTTGCCCCACCCTGTATATTGTTACAGATTGAAAGGAATGCATACGATATGAATTTTAAATGATTAGAGCATTGTTCATTTTATTTCATATCATTCCCATTTCATTTTCTAAATTTATTTGATTTTGACTTTCATCACATCACAAGGACGTCCAAACATCTCATTTTTTGGGAGGGGGGGGGGGGAATTATAAAGCCTTAACATATTTACCCTAGAAGTAAAATAAGCATTGGAGGGAGGGGGGGGGGGGGGGTTAACTACTTATTTTTTTGAAAGGGCTAAAATTACATGTTTATGAAGTGAAATGGCAAAAAATCCCTGATTGTTCAAAATAAGTTAATTAAACCTTGGCGCGTAGCCTTTGGAGATTAACCATTTTATAGGGGTTAAATGCAAATGTATTTCCAAAGGCACATAAAAAATCGTTCCGGGGAAGATAAACATTAAACACCCCCCCCACCATCTTACTCTGTATTTGTTTTATTTCTTTTTAAAATCTTTCCAAAAAAATCTTTTTAATTTTTTTTTTATTAATTGTAAGCCAGTATTTAGGAAATGGTATTATCTAAAATTCACATGAATTACTGTAAGAAATTCCATTGCTCAATGTCAACTAGTGTCACTAAGCCAACGCAGGGATATAAAGGGATAAGACAATTGCCGATTAATTAACCCCTTACAGTCGGGCCCCTTGCCGCACCTTAATCAGTCGGGGGAGGGGGGGGGGGCGTTCAACGCCCCCCCATGTTATCTCAGTTCCTATTAGAGCTAGAGGGCTAAAATAGGTAAGTCCCCTGTGTTATGATGAATTTCCGACCTTAAGTAAGTCAAGGTCAATTTTCGCTTCCTTCACCCTTTTATTTAACAACCTTTGTTTTTAGGTACTTTTTTACTTAAAAATTTCAAACGGCTGTAATTTTTTTATTTTTGAAGCTAGAATAAAATTTTTTTTGCAGAAAATGTTAATCTTTATGTAAATTTTAAATTTCAAATATCAAAATATAAATTTCAGCGGCCGTAGCTGTACTTGGCAGCTGCCAGCCGCCGCAGTCGGCGGTCGGCGGGAAAACGGCGGGGGATCTTTATGAAATTTAATACGTTATGTAGACATGTAAGAAAAGCTTAAGTTTAAAATTTGAAGTCTCTAAGTCAAAAATTGCGGCCACAGGAGCCTCTTTAAGATTTCTGGAGACCTGGAAGATCAGGACCTGCAGGATCATACCTGGAACCTGAAATTGACTTGAACACCTGTATTTAATATGAGGATGTACTACTAGAGGATATTTTAGTATTATGGTAAGATAAAATGCTTTTTTTAAGTCAAAAAAATATTTTTGCTCTTTACCTGGATGACCCCCCCCCCCGACCGTTATGGGTTAATGAACATCCACAATGATGATACACAAAATCCCCTTCTGTAGATTACAAATAGTTGTTGAAACGTTTGCACACCCAACTTAAAAATAAACAACCAATTAAAATTCACTAAAGTCCCCAAAGTTTTTAAGCCAACGAATTTAAACGTTATTATAAAACTTTAGGGACAAATGTACATAAATAATTCATTTTAGGTGGTTGTGTGTTGTGTTTTGTCAATTCAATAAAGATTATGGGCACCGCATACGAATAGTAGAATAAAATTCACAAGTCATAGAATAGCATAGCTGCGATACCTATGACTTGTGCGTAGCTGCGATACCTAAAAAGGCTTCTTTGCTAAAATTCGGAATAAGAAAAAGCCGCGACACAATTAATTTGAAAAGGAGAAAAAATCAAATAATAGAGTAATTATTGTAGAATGTAAACTTCTTTATTCATATTTTATATAAAAGAAGAATCTAATTTAATTAAAAAAATTTTTTTTTTTTGGGGGGGGGGGTAAAATGGCGCGCCGAAATTTTTTTTACCCCTCCCCAAAATTTTTACCCTGGGGGTAAAATTTGCTTGGGGGGGTAATTACCCCCCCTGAAGTCTGTTGGGGGGGGGTAATTTAAATTTGATAAATATTTAGTATTAAAAATGCGCGCGAAGCGCGCAAAAAATTTTTTATTAGGGATTTTTTATTTTGGGGGGGGGGTATTTACCCCCCCAAAATACCCCCTCCTAAATGGTTGAGGTTGCCTACGGCACCCCCAGGGCAGGGGTAAATTTTAAATGGGAGGGGGAATTGGCCCATTACCCCCCCCCCTTGGACGTCTATGACTCTTATCATAAATTGATTTTTTGGTTAAAACTAGCAGTATCCAAACTTTTTAACCAATAATTCTAATCTACAGGGGTAATTTTGTTGATTGGAGACGTCATACCTCCAATTACTGTCCACCTTGTTATACCTTAAGATCCCAGAGTTTTGTAGTGATGTAGCAACGACGTACGAACAGAATCTAATTGTAAATTAGCTGTTCTGCTAAAAAAGAATGTCCTTTCTGAAATGAATTACTCCCATATATACAAAATTCCTAAAATTCATACCAGAAAAAAAAGATTCCATTGAAAATTAGTCAGTGACACATTTATTGAACACCAGGGATCTAAAGGGATAAGACAATGGCCGATATATGTATGTACCGCTCCAATGATGATACACAAAATTACCCCTTCTGTATATTACAATTATTAGTTGAAACTTAATGAACAAAAACAATCAAAATTCAATAATATTCCCCAAAGTTGTTAAGCCAACGAATAAGAAAATGTTCTTATAAAACTTTGGGGACTAGTGTAATAAACAGCCCATTGTCCCCTCCCTCCCTGATTGAACATGCAATTTGATACGCGCATTTATACAAATGTCGGCCGGGTATTATTATTATCAGAAGAAGAAAAAAGATTTGCGGGGGGGAAAAAGTGATTTTTGTGTTAAATGGTTCCAAAAGGAAATGACACCGTTTTATGTCAACGTTCATCTAGCCAGGGATCTAAAGGGATGAGACAATGGCCGATAAATTGATGTTTCCCCTTGTGAAGATTACAATTAGTGGCTTAAACGTACGGACACTCAACTTAATGGCCAATTAATCGAAATTTAATTACAGTCCTCAAAGTTGTTAAACCAACAAATAAGAAATTATAAAACTTTGGGAACTAGTGTAATAAACAACCCAATGTCCTCTCCCTCCCTGATATTCAACGCAGATGTTTTATTGTGTGTCTGCGGATTTTTACCACATTTCAAATTATTGAATCTTTTCTTGAAAACCTCTTTTCAGTTTTAAAAAAATCTCAAAATTTGTCCATTTTGATTTATTGAATTTATGGTTTAATAGTTATTTATCGCATATAGACAGCTTTCCGCGGATATCAAAATAAAAAATCAAAAGATTAAAACCATTTTTTGTCTTAATATTCTGTAAAATTGTCTGTAATACGATGCTATACATGATTTTTTAGTATGTCTGAAAACCGGTTTTAATCCAGCGGACATTAATCGGTTTCGAAGCCATACTGGAGTTTTTTAAATTCTTGAGTATTGTCAGTATGTGTGTCCATAGTCCAGTATGATCTTTAAAACGGCCAGAGACCGCAATTTTTGGTCTATTTTCCCGAAAGCTTTGTATTGGTCTAAACAAGTTATATGGTTCAGGGGGGGGGGAAGGGATGCAGATAGGTGGACACCCCCTTATAAGATTCATAGAAAATAAACTTTACCCTCCCTTAAATATTTTAAGGGGGGGGGGGCATCCTGAGAGGATAGGATTTACAACTTTGGGGACTTATTAAATTTTAATCGATTGGTTCATATATCAAAACGTTTCAACCACTTATCTTAATCTACAGAAGGGGTACTATCATAGGGGATGTACATCAATTTATCGGCCATTGTCTTATCCCTTTAGATCCCTAATAACACACTTGGTATAATTTTCATTTAACTTAAAAACATACGACATTCTCATTAATATGTACTGATCAGGGATCTAAAGGGATAAGACAATAAAATTATGTACATCCCAGTGATGACACACACATTACCACTTCTGCAGTTTACAATTAGTGGTTGAAACGTTTGGACACTCAACTTAATGCACAAACAAACTAAAATTCAATAAGAGTCCCCAAAGTTGTTAAGCCAATAAATAAGAAATGTTATCATAAAACTTTGTCCTCTCTCTCCCTGAAATTACACACATGGTATAATATAATTTTCATTTAACTTAAAAACATACGACATTCCCATTAATATGTTCTGATAGGAAATTAAATACCATAACGATGGGGGGGGGGGGGGAGGGGTCAGGGGGATATTATTAGCCAACGACACAAATCTAATCCAAAAACCTAACCTTTTATTAATTAACACAATATATAGTTTTTAGATGTTTGTGAAGAATTGTAGAATTGAATATTTTTACCAATAGTAAAAAGTTAGATAAGTAAGGTCTTAAAGAATGTCCATTTAAAATTTTACATATCTGAAACAAAAGTTTTTTAGTTCAAAACCTAGGATTTCATAAAAATTCTATACAAAAACAAAAAAGGTCGGAGTGGGGGGGGGGGGGGATATTATTCAATGAAGATGATATAGTGGGGGGGGGGGGACAATGCCAATTGTTATAACTGAGATTAATATTGTAAAGGGACAGGGAGGAAGGGGACATTGGACCCAAAATTACACGAGTACCCAATGTTTTAAGTAACCTCCAATAGTTGGCTTAAAAACTTTGGGTTGTTTTTATTAAATCATAATTTGGTTGTCAAAGCCTGTAGTGTCCAAAATTTTTCACCACTAATTTTGCTTACAGTAACAAGCGATGTATCATCCATTGTTATATCCCTGTGGAGGAACCCTGGTGAAGAGGACACCATATGGTTACCCAACAACCAACCAACCAGGTCATACACTCAACTTCCCCCCCCCCCCCCCCCACCGTCCCTAAAATTATTGATTGATCGCATTTTTTCCACATTCCATGAACACCTGTGGAAGAAAGCAGGGATCTAAAGGGATAAGACAATGGCCGATAAATTATTGTATATCCCCAATGATGATAAACAAATTATCACAGATTACAATTAGTGGTTGAAACGTTTGGACACCTAACTTAACAAACAATCTAATGAAAACTCAATAAAAGTCCCCAAAGTTATCAAGACAACGAATTAGAAAATGTTATTATAAAACTTTGGGGCCTATTGTAATAAACAGCCCAATGTCCTCTCCCTCCATGTGTATGTGTGTGTGTTTGTTTGTTGCTTCGCTTGTATATTGTTGTAAGCGAAGGGAGGCGACATAGGGCAGGAGTGTTTATTACACTTGTCCTCAAAATTTTATAATGACGTTTTCTTATTCGTTGGCTTAAAAACCTTTCAATTACAAATTGTTATCTACAGAAAGGGTAACTTCATTTATCATCATAGGAAATGTACATCAATTTGTCCGTTATTGTCTTATCCCTTATCATCCAGCCCCGAATAGATGAATAATGAGGCCCTTGTTGAAATTAACAAATGGTATATTGTCTGTATTGGTTACGGGGATAATATACAATTAATACATGTCTGTATCAGTAGGTGATCAATTTCAGGGATCTAAAGGGATAAGACAATGGCTGATAAATTGCTGTACACCCCCTATGATGATAAACAAAACATCCCCTTTTGTAGATTACAATTAGTGGTTTAAACTTTTGGACACACTACTTTATGAGTTCAAAATTCAATGTCCTAAGAGTTGTTAAGCCGACAAATAAGGAAATGTTATTATAGAACTTTAAGGACTGGTGTAATAAACAGCCCATTGTCCCCTCCCTCCCTGGGATAATATCTATGTCAGTAACAGTATAGGTGATGAACTTTATTATTTAAATGCTTGTTATTACAGTTACAAACTATTTGCCGACACGGGCGTGCACAGGGGGGGGGGGAGGAGTAACTTACTTCGATCATGAAAGGGTAGCCTTCTATAACCTGAGGTTAAAGGAAGTCGTAACTAAAAAGTGTCTAAAAAATCAGCCTTATCGTCATACAAATGAGGGATTGTCCATCTCTTTTTTGGGGGTTTTCTTTCCCACTTTACCTCTAATCTCCCTTATTTTTATGACGTCACATGGCTGGTTTATGAGACACTTTGTAAAGTTACCAGTAAGTATTCAAGAAATACACCTCTCTAATTGCTAAAAAAAACTGCCACAAGTGGACCCAATACCCCAAATTTGAAGTTTTAAGCTTCAATAACCAAAAAAGTGATACGCATTTTAAAATGACATTTTAGGTAGATGAAAATTTATATATATAATTATAAAAAAGCTTCGATTTTAAAAGTTAATCCTGTTTTGGCATCCAAAATGCCCCAAATAAGCCTATAATTTTGCTTCTAGCTGACGTAATTTTATTTTCAAATTTGGGGCATTGGGTATATTCATGGAAGTCTTTCAGCAGTTGTTTCAGCGGTGTATTTCTTGCAAGCTTCCATTAAATCCTTCTAGAGTCTCCACTAACCATATATATATATATATATACGAAATCACATATAAGCCATTTTTCGCTGATCTTAAACCCTAAAAATGGTTTTTATGACCCTGTAAGGAAAGTAATTAGAAGTAAGAGTGCGAAGACCTCTCCACACAGGATAATACACAGTAATGACTTTTTGACAGAAGTAATAAAAGGGCTGGTTGTCTGTGACTCAAAATGAGACACTGCTCCCATTAGACTTCCATGGAAATTTGACATTTCTGTGTCATGTACATAGAGAGAGAGAGAGAGAGAGAGAGAGAGAGAGAGAGAGAGAGAGAGAGAGAGAGAGAGAGAGAGAGAGAGAGAGAGACGGCAATGGGATATTTTTTTACACTAGTCCCTAAAGTTTTACAATAACGTTTTCTTATTCGCCGGATTAACAACTTTGGAGACTTAAAATTGATTTTGATTGGTTTCTTTTTTAACTTCAGTGTCTAAACGTTTCAACCATAGAAGTAATCTATAGAAGGGGTAATTTTGTGTAATAACATTGGGAATGTACATTAAATTATCGTCCATTGTCTTATGCCTGTATAGCCTGTTTATAGGAGATATTTTACAAGATAACCACAATATTTAAATTAAAACACTTTTATGTAAAAATAAAGGTTATTTTTTTTTATTATAATGGGTAATTTTGAGTTTTGACAAAATATTACTGTTTAACCAAAGGATAAGATATAACTAGAAATGTGTGTAAATGTATATTTAGCATCCTCTAGGCTTTTGTGTTTCAATTCTGGAGGGTTTGAGTAAAAATTCTTCAACTTCTTTACAATAATTGAGCTGCTTATACACATGAACATGGACATACATACTAAATATTAAATAAATGTGAACCCAATCAGTATGGCAACGTAAGTATTTAGCAGGGATCTAAAGGGATAAGACAATGGCCAAAAAATTTATGTACATCCCCAATGCTGACCCACAAAATTACTCCTTTTTTACTATACAATAAGTGGTTAGACACTCATTTTAATGAACCAACAAATCAAAATTCAATAAAATACCACAAATTTAATAAACAAACGGACAAGATTGTGTTACACTAGTCATCAAAGTTTTATTATAACGTTTTCTTATTCGTTGGCTAACCAATTTTTGGGACTTTTACAGAATTTAGATTGGTTTGTTCATTAAGTTAAGTGTCCAAATGTTTCAAACACTAATTGTAATCTACAAAATGGAAAATTTTGTGTATCAACATTGGGGATGTACATCAATTTATTGGTATTATCCCTTTAGATCCCTGAATTTATTACTATTAACGATAAATCTTTCTATTTTTTGTTTTCAGACTGTCATTCCGTATCCTTGATCATGTGAGCTGTTCTGCCAACCGTTTTTCTATTTGTTGTATTATGTATATAGATTACAAAGGTTTAGGTCAGAAGCATTAACCGATGCAGACACTATGGGCTAGCATGTGGATAAAATAAATGGATTTTTAATTACTTGGATCTTACACCAGGTTATTATGTGCTCTAATAAAGTAAAACTTGTAGCTTGCTAAGATAATGATCCTCCCCATCCATACCCTTTACCCCATCCCCTTCCTCCTTCTGGATGCACGAACTGACCAATAAATGATGCCCATGTTAGCAATCCAAATTTATGAATATTTTTCCATTGTCATAATATCCACGTATATTCTATTTCCATGTTAAAATAATAAACATTTTGTAATATATTATTCTTAAAATAAATTTTGACCAGTTCATTTAATATGTTGGCTCACTGTGAGCTCCTTTATGAAAAACTCCCAAGGGGAAAGCAAAGAATTTTAAACTAAGATCAACAGTATAATTCTTAAAAATTCGTTTTATTTATGTTATTGATTTTAAGCTTTAAATTTGATTGAAATGATATTTGTTATTTAGATCCGTGGAAAGCTTTCATTTCAATAAAAAATTAAGCAATACATTGTTGGTTGTCAGTAATAGTTTGTACAAACCCAAAACAATTGCCCCTAATTTTCTTAGGCTAACAAAGGCAAAATTTATTTGCCATTGTGTTTAGTTGTATCCACTTTTTTTTTTATCTTTTTAGAGTTAATTCAAACCTGGATATTTTTCTATATATTATATTCTGTGTTCAAAATTTGTTCTTTTTTAAGAATTCCATATGGATTAGTCAAAAGGCGGTTGTAATCATTTCCACCAATTAACACAGTAAAAAATCATCAAATTTCTAATGGTTGATAATAGTTATACTAATCACCACCTTAAAAACAGGGATCTAAAGGGATAAGACAATGGCCGATAAATTTATGTGATCCCTAATGATAATATACTTATTATCCCTTCTGTAGATTACAATTAATGATTGAAACGCTTGGACACTCAACTTAATACACCAACCAATCAAAATTTCCCAAAGTTTTAAGGCCAACAAATAAGAAAATGTTACTATTAAACTTTAGAGACTAGTGTAATAAACAGCCTAATGTCACCTTCATCCATGAGTAAATTCACACAAGATTTTACGGTGTGATATTTATGCTGCAGTGATCGGACACCCAAGGATGGGGGCTTTCAGTTTCAATTCAACATGAAAAATGTATCCTTATATCCTCTTAAAAGCATTCCTCTATACAAATGTATTATACTCAGGGAGGGAGAGGACATTGGGCTGTTTATTGCACTAGTTCTCAAAGTCTTGTAGTTAAGTTTTATTATTCGTTGGCTTAACAACCTTGGGGACTTTTTGATTGGTTGGTCCATTAAGTTCAGTGTCCAAACGTTTAAACCACTAATTGTAATCTACATAAGGTGTAACTTTGTGTATCATCATTGGAGTTGTGCATCAATTTATCGGCCATTGTCTTATCCCTGGAGATCCCTGATTAGACTTAACTCTGTGAGCTCAAGTACACACACACACACACACACATATACACACACACACACACACAAAGCTCAAGTACACACACACACACACACATACACACCCACACACACACACACACACACACACACACCCAAAGCTCAAGTACACAATGACTAATTTGAGCATTGAAGTAAGCTTTATTTACTGTGACCAATTTCTCAAGTTTTTTTTTAAAACCTAAAAAGCTTAAATAATAGCACATAAAAGCATATTTTGTTAGACAATGTAAAAGAAACAAGAATGAATAGGCGCAGGAAAAGCTAAGTGGCGTTTGAAATTAGCTTATGTATAATAACAATTATAATGATCAATCTCCTATGATCTAAAATAAAAGTTTAAATACCTTGTAGTTAGAATTAGGCTTTTTTATATGATTATAGTTGAGCAATCTAAAGGTTCTCTTAAATATCTAGGTCAGTAAAGATTCCAGAAATTAAAAGAAAATCTAAACTAAATCGGTTCAGTGGTTGAAAAGTCTATAAGGGACAGACAGACATAAGAACATTGTTAAATTTTCTAATAATAATATATTAAAACATTGAAAAGTGACTGTCATTGACAGAATATACAATATACACTAGGCCAAAATTTATTTTAAAATGATAATAAAATAGTTTTCCACTTTAAAACAATAATTTGAAATTCAACAATATAATACACGCTATTATTAAAATGCTTTTCTGTCAACCTTGTGAGTGATAGCTCTAAAAACGAAAATCTTATGTATATATCTTAAAGTACATTTATCCTCTAATATAAATGAGTTTTTTTTTGTCTGTTGCTTTAGATAAAGATAACGACTGGATCGATTGAGTTCTTCATTCAAGGAAAGCTTCACAAAAGTCCTGAGTTAATTTATACAGCTAGTTTATTTCTAGATTATAGTCTCAGGGTGGTTATAGGCTATTTTTGCCCAAATTTTTCTCTTCGATTACAGGGCCACTATATGCTACGGGAGAAGACAATAGTATCCTATAATTAGTTTTTTTTTGTATAAATCTAGATATATCAGATATTTCTAGTCCGAATGAATTTTACTTTTCAGGGAAGCTTTATACTTCTCTTGGGGTGGTTTTAGGCTATTTTTATATCATATTCCACCCTACCCAAGAGGCTAGGGTCGATGCAACTAGTTATTACAAATATAATGTAACAAAATGATGTAAGTATATTTAATAAAAAATCACCAAACCTACGAAATACAGAAATTAAATTTTCAGGAAATACAAAGAATATAGAATAAAGGAAGTTTAAGAGTATAATTTGTAAAATTATATCTACATATGTAATTGTTATTTATCACATCGTATTATAGACAGCTTTCCGCGGACATTAAATTAAAGATATACGATGCTACACATAATTTTTCAGTATGTCTGAGAACCGGTTTTAATCCAGCGGATATTAATCAGTTTCGAAGCCATAGGGGAATAGTATTATAGATTTTAAGTTTCAAAATCAAATGGTTAGGCTATTCACAAAATCAACTTACTTTTAGCTAAAATATGAGAACAAAATAGACAAACAAATCATTTGTTTCATAAACTTCACTCCTAATAAAACCTAAATTAAAGTAGCCTAATTTCATAAATTAATTTGCATATTCATATAATGACTGGAGAACATGATTCATGATTAGTGAACAATAATTAAACTAAAGTATTTGAATGCCTAATTTATTCATGAGTAGTATAGTAATAGCTAGCCCCAGGGCTTGACTGCCGCAAGTGCATCTCCTCCTGCCTTTAGCTTGAGATGTAGCCGCATTACGATAATAATCCGCCAGCAAATCATAATAGAATCCGCTGCTGTTTTTTTTCAATAGCTGCTATAACGTGGATGATATAACAAATGACAAAATCAATCTTTTTAATAAAGTAACAGGATGTCTGTGTGTTTGTGTGTTTGTTTGTACCGAAGGATCTCGCTAACCGCTGAACCGATCGGGTTCTCCTTAACAGGGTAGCTTCTTATAGGTACCGGGAAGGTTTATAACTATTTTCTTGGGGGGTGGGACACCCCTAACCCCCCCAAAAATGAAAAATCCCCCCCAAAAATTTTTTTTTTATTTTATTTTTTAAACTAAAATTAAAAATTAGGGGGGCACAACCCCCCCCCCAAAAAAAATTTTCGCCCCCCCCCCCAAAATTTTTTTTTTTAACTTATTCTTTTAAAATCTAAAATAAGAAATTGGGTTATCAAATCCCACTCTCCCCTCCTCAAGTGCCGCTAGAGGCCTCTAGGGGCGTAGCCGCTAGTCTTTACAATAAAGTAACAGGATGTCTGTTTGTTTGTACGTATGGATCTCGCTAACTGCTGAACCGACATGGTTATCCTTTGCAGGGTAGCGTTTCATATGATCTGGTAAGCTTAATAACTATTTTGGGTGAGGGTAAGGTTTTAACTACTTTGAAATGCAACTAACCTTAAAAACCTTTTCCCTTTTTTAATGACCTGCAACCAAGTACACTTTTTACGGAAATAAATCACGCTGCCGCAACCTAATTTGTCGGCTGCTGAGTCCTGGTAAGATTTAACCCCATAGTATAGCCTGGATACAATAAACCCAGGAATCTTAAGGGATATGACTATGGCCGATAAATTGATGTACATCCCCAATGATATAAACCAAAAGTACATTTACTGTAAATTACAATTAGTTGAAACGTTAGAAACGTTTGGACACTCAACTTAATTAACCAACAAACAAAACTTTTTTAAAAGTTACTATTATACTTTGGGGACAAGTGCAATAAACAGCCTAATGTCCCCTCCCTCCCTGTAACAAACCCTTTGTCTGGCAGGTCTAGCATTATCATGTAATGATTAATTATATTTCCATACATCAACCATCAAAATGAGACTTGACAACGTGTAATTCAGAGTTTCAGGTGCACAACCAACATCAGTTTTTATAATTATTTGGTCTATATATTTTTTAATTATTTTTGTTTATCAAATCTTTAAAAAATAAACATGCAGTTGTAAAAGAATTAATACTATTAAACAGAAAGAAAAAATTTACATTTGGGTAAAATTTTTATATTTTTCATCAAAGCTGTGTTGTTTTAACTAAGATCTCTATTATGGAGGTGGGTGACTAAAAGATCTTTTCTTCATTTAATTAAGAGCTAAATTTAAGAAGATCTAAATGTACTCTCTAACAAAAATGTTTTTCTTCATTGTTTATGTATATACTAGTGGCTGCGCCAATAGCATTTAGGGGCTCTGTAATCGAAGGGGTAGAGAAGGAAAGAAAATAATACAAATTCCATACCTAAACTTAAATATAAACCAATCTCGGGACTTGTGTGAAGATTTCCTAAAATGGAGAACTCGATCGATGCAGTAGTTATTGAAATCTTTATTACTACCTTCTGTAATAGGATCTGTAAACGCTATGGGCGCACTTACAAGTGAAAAAAAAAGAAAAAAAGTAGAATGTATAAAAACTGAACCATATTGGTGCAACTGTTCCCAGGACCTATGTGGCTTGACCTGGTACCTCCAACTGGTGTTCATATGTTCCCGTCCAATAGTCATGTCATTATAGCACAAATAAACTGTTCCCAGGGCCTATATGTGGCTTGACCTGGTACGTTCATTTGTTGTTCATACGTTCCCGTCCTATGATCAACATAAACTATTTTCCGGTATGGATTTGAAACCGATTAATATCCGCTGGATTAGAACCGGTTCTAAGCCACACTGAAGAATTATGTATGTCATCGTATTACACACAATTTTTTACGAAAACAAAACTGGTTTTAATTTTATAGTTGTACATTTTTGTATCTGCGGAAAGTTGTTTACAATACGATGCGATAAATAACTATTATTGTATGATGTAAATGCAAAAATTTCTCATTATGACAAATAATCCAAAAGTTTGTTTAAGAAATTGCAACTTTATTAAAATTATATTCTTGTATGATTTTTGTATAATTGCATGCACACTTTATGATGTTTAATATGCAGGGTATATCTGATCCCATGCCATATGGGTTCTAAACTCAAAATTTACAGGAAGGGAGGGGACATTGGGCTCTTTATTACACTAGTCCCAAAGTTGTATAATAACATGTTTTCTTATTCGTATGCTTTATAACTTTGGGGGCTTTTATTGAAATATAATTGGTTGGTTTATTAAGTTGAGTGTCCGTCCAAACGTTTCAACCACTATTGTAATATACAGATGGGGTAGTTTTGTGTATAATCATTGGAATTCTACATCAATTTATCGGCCATTGTCGTATCCCTTTAGATCCCTGCAAAATTTAACCTACTTGTTAAGTTTTGCCAACAGACGGAAGAATTATTCATTCAAAATTCAAATATGTTATTTTGAAATTGGAGGTAGAAATTGAATTTTTTAAGTTAGGCTTTTTTCCCCTCATATTTGTAACTTTTTTTTAAGCGAAGCTTTTCTATATATAGGGTCCGTCCGTCCGTCCGTACGTCTGTCCGTGACGGATAGCTTTTTTCGTTGATTAGGCACGTTAGAATTGTCCTATCGATTTCAATTTTTGCATGGTGATTCCTGAAGTAGTTAGATACAATTTAGAAAGCGTAGCAACTCTTTAATCGTTACCAGAATCTCCGTACGTCCATTTTCAACATATGTTGATTTTTTCACTTTTTAACAACAAATTTTTATATGATCGAATTATCCGATTGATCTGATCTTTCGTATACTAATTCCTGAGACAACAAAGCACAATATTATAAGCGAAGCAACTCTATAATCAAGTCCATGTACATTATCCTGCATCAAGCAATTTTTCAACAAATTTATTTACTATTTTGCTTCGACTCTTATACATTTATATTCTAATTATTCAGTTCTGACACTATACAGTGTTAATGCCCTTTTGTCCTATCGTTTCAGAGCTTCACTTTTATGGATGTTGTCAACCTTGTTTATTTTATGCAGCTTATACAACAAAACAATTGTTATAGATGGAATTGTTTTTTACTAAGCAGAAAAGTTGAAGAATAATTTTAGATCTTTTTATTTTATCTTTCTCCCTATTTTATATATCCCTGAAAATTTCTGTTAAAACTTAAACTGTACTACAAGCTGCATTTAAGTCCCTAGCCCCTACGGGAAGACTTAACCTTATGATAGCCTTAATACTGCTTGGGGGGTAAACCACAACATATCCAATGGTTATTTTGTGAAATGGGTAAAATTATATTTTAAAGTTACATTTATTTACTATTCCTAAAAATGGTTCCTTCTGCTGCTATGCCAGGTGCACGACATTAATAGTTAGAGTAGGGCCGGACAATTCCTTGGCCCAAAACAGGTGCAACTCAATACCATGTACAGTTAGGACTTCCAGTCAAAGGTCGTGCATTCAAAGAGTTGGTTGGACGGAAAAGGAGATATTTGGATTCCTTTACTTATCCTGAGTTTTAGACCTGACGTTAAAGTGTAATGGGTAACAGCATCGCCCGACATAGGTAATGAATGGTTGATAATTAAAGTGTATGAGAAAAAAACTTATCAAGCTGTAAATGATTGAATTCCCCTTTTTAATTGTTTTTTAATCAAACCTTTATAGAGTTTGTTAAATTTTATAGGTTCAGATTAAAATTTATTGTTTGCTTGTAAGATAGCTTGTTATTGTTAGTATTGTTCAAATGTGTAAAAGAAAGTCAGGGGTATATATTACCATTACTCAAAAGTAGCGCAGCTACTCTAATACTAATATAATGTTTTCTTATTCGTTTGCTTAACAACTCTGGGGGGCTTTATTGAAAGAAGGTGTATCAACTTTTTTTTTTTATAGCTCGCCGGTTCTTTTAGTAAGTAGTAGATGTAAAATTTTTCATAGAATTCAGATATGCAATCGGTTTTTTTTGTAGACCTCTTATTTTTAAAGTAATTTAAGTTTTAAAAAAAAAAATTAAGTCGATTTTAAGGTACTAAAATGCAACAAAAAAAGAAAGAAAATGGCCATTATGAACAAAAATAGTAAGATCTTTAGTTTGACACCTTACTTTTTGAATTTTGTCAGGTAATTATTGAAAAAATTGATTTTTTTAAACCCACGAGAGTAAAAACTTTGAACTTAATTTTATCATTTCACAGGTAAAAAAATATGGGTTCATATATACCTTTAGAATCAGAAAAATATTACGAATCCATTGTAAGCAAAATTGAAAAAAAAAAGTTTACAATATAGTATATAAACTACAATAAAAGGAATTATATGAAAATATCATATTATATTATACAGGCAACGTCTTAATTCTTGAATTGAGTATAAAAATGGGAAGGGGGTAAAGAGGGGTAAAAAAGGGAATTTTGCTTACAATGGATTCGTAATATTTTTCTGATTCTAAAGGTATATATGAACCCATATTTTTTTACCTGTGAAATGATAAAATTAAGTTCAAAGTTTTTATTCTCGTGGGTTTTAAAAAATCAATTTTTTCAATAATTACCTGACAAAATTCAAAAAGTAAGGTGTCAAATTAAAGATCTTACTATTTTTGTACATAATGGACATTTTCTTCCTTTTTTTGTTGCGTTTTAGTACCTTAAAATCAACTTAATCTTTTTTTTTTTAAACTTAAATTACTTAAGAAATAAGAGGTCTACAAAAAAACCGATTGCATATCTGAATTCTATAAAAAATTTTACATCTACTACTTACTAAAAGAACCGGCTAGCTATAAAAAAAAAGTTGATACACCTTCTTTGATTGATTAGTTCATTAAGTTGAGTGTCCAAATGTTTCATTCACTAATTGTTATCTACAGAAGGGGTAATTTTGAGTATCATTGGAGTTTTTATCGGACATTGTCTTATCCCTTTAGATCCCTGGTTGAAAATTGTATCATAAAAAATTGTCATACCTGCAACATTTATGGATATAATTTACTCTACAAAACATCTTTGTCTGTCCGTCTGTAACATTTATTATAATTGATGTATATGTTACCTGTGTACCTTAAAAAAGTATATTTTCCCCTGCTTGTTGTGTAAACATTTTATTCTAGTCAATTAAGATATGAAACCCATTTTCTTGTTTTGCAAGAATAATAAAACTTTTTTATGGTAAAACAATTTACACAGAGCTGGCTGGTTCATTAAGTTATCATTCTTAAAGAAATTTAGATTTTAAATGTATATGAAATAAAGATAGAACAATTATAAAACAAAGTAATCTTAAGTTGCATATAAAAGTACTGGCAAAGGGTTTATTCACTTACTAGCGGGTGGCTCTGTATTCAAGGGATATGGATGGGCAGAAAAATACCCAAACTTATTTATAAAAATAAAATAGCCTAAAACCATCTCAGGGCATATCAGAAGCCTCAATGTAAAGGAGAACCTTATCAGTTTAGCGGTTCGGGAGATTCTTCACTACAGACAAAAAAATGCTTTCTACTTCATATATTAGGATTATGTTATCCTTTGTTCTAAATCTGTAACATTTCTTGCCTAACAAACTTAGCATGCCATTTTGAATTCCTATAGCAGGTTTCTCAAAACCAATATTCTCGTTCACAAGGATGATAACAACTACGAGGGCAAAGCTCAACAAATGAAATAATCACACAAACTGACAGTTAGAAATCTAGAGTGACTTCGTTTTTATTAATTTTGAACAAATTGTTGGAAAAAAATTGTGAGGGAGGTGTTTTTGACATGGACTTACTTACTGGACTTACTGGACTTTCTGGTGACCTTATTGGTAAAATTTTTTAGCGTTCTGGCTGACCTTACTAACTTATTTGCCTCTACTTTGGGCCACGCTTCCATTATTACAGAAAAAAAAACAGGATCATGGCATGCAAGAAAACAAAGTAACGGGTTTCGTCGTAATTCACGTAATTAACTTTTGATTGAGTATTTTAGGTTAGGTTAGGATAGGTAAATGTTAATGTTTGCCCCGCAGTGTTAGATCCCTTCGCAGGGGTTAGAAATAGGAGAAAAGCTACGGTGGAAATAAGACGAAACCCACTACATCTTTTTATTTCCATGATTTAAAACACACACACACCCGCCCTTATTTTCAAAACGGCGCTTAGAACATACATATCAATACTACAATTAAAGTAAAGTCGCTAATTATGGACATACGAACGCACACCCTATATCTAGAAAAGTTAAGCTTTTAAAATACAACAAAAACATTCAGACATAACTTTTTTGCAACTATTTTTGTGTCTCAGATTAGTTTTTTTTGGAGTCCAGCTTCTCTTTAGCCTGTTTTGTTCGTCATACGTAAAGTAAAATTGAAAGAACATACTAAGATCAGAAATTGTCTTTTTAAATCCTCAAAGGAAAGTCAATAAAAAGATATATTTTTATAAATGTTATTTTTGCTCCCCCCCCCCCCCCCTTTGCATCTAGGTACTCTGGATTCAAGGATTTAAAAAAAAATAGCCTAAAACCATCCTAGGGCCTTGCTTACCTAAAATAGAGAATCCAATCGGTGTAAAAGTCATTGAGATCTTAAGCTTTAGACAAAAAAAACCTTTACTACTTTATATAACTGGATTAATACTTGGCTGTGTGAGAAAGCTCAAAGTGTCATGTCTGACGTCATAAAATCCATATCTTTTTAGGGGTGTCCTTTCACACTTCTCCTCTCATCCCTCCTTTATGGAAGTATTTTTATGACGTCACACATGACACTTTGATCTTTCTAGGCTGTGTACTTATGATTATCGTCATCCTTTTTTAGGGAAAGTGGTTCAAATTTTTCTGTGTGTAGGTGGAAAATACTAAAAAGGAATAAAAAGTGTTTTATTTTAGAATCTTGAAGAATCAAAGTATATCAATAGAGGGGGAAGGGGTTAAATAACTGTAAGTTCCCACCCCGTGGACACTCTGCCGACTTTCAATCTTTGATTATCAGCTAATAGCGCTGCAAACATTAACACAGGCAAGTCGCTATAAAAGAGCAGAAAGCAATTTGCTAGCAGTCGAAAAAAGTCCCCAAAATTGGATCCAGGTAGTTATCTGGATTATAAATCTATACTTGTACATTTTTATTGTTGAAGATTAGGTAATTTTCTTTTGGTACCAAACATGAATACAAGATTTTTTCATTTTTCAGAAATATTTTTGGTGATTTAATTTTGTTTGAATATGCAGCAGTCACTAATGAAATTAATTATTTCAAATATCCCTAAAAAACATTAAAAATGTTTATATTTTTTGCCAAAAAGGCAGGCCCATTGCTGTTTTGTTATAACGTGGACGAAAACATTCTAGGTGTGATGACTTTAATTGACAAAATAACAGAAATAGATAAGAGATAAAAGTATTGTTTTCAAGAAAAATTAATTGAAAACTAGGACTTGGATTAAAGTTAAAAGAAAATTTAAAAATATAAAAAGTAAATGATAACAGTTTTATTAATATATCAATAATAAAAAAGTAAAGTTAACTGTAAGGGAAAGGGGTAGTTATAGAGACACTTTCTATTTTATTATGGCAAAAAATGAGTTCTTAGCTGAAGGTTCAACATTTTTTGCTGTTTCAACTTCCTGCTGTGATAATGACAGATTTTTGGGGAGATGAAATTTAATTTTTTGTGTTGCGCACAATAACTACCAGGGCTCGGCAGCCGCGCGTTAGCCGCGACTTAGCTTCAAATTTAAATTCGTCTGCAATATTTGGGACAGGTTTAGACTGATTTTAAAAGTTGTAAAAGATTCTCAGGCTTACAGGCGGCTGACGCGCGGCTGCTGAGCCCTGTTGAGCACAATATGAACCCAGCAATTTCATGCCTCTCTTTTCATATCAGTTTCAACTAGGCACAGGGCTAAACAATTTTCAGTATAGTTATTTATCGCATTGTATTACAGACAGCTTTCCTCGGTTATTAAAATGAAAGATTATAAGATTAAAACTCCAGGCTAACAAAACTGATATTAATTTTATGATTTTATTTAGATATTCTTGGAAAATTTTCAGTTATGCAATACTATATGATTTTTTAATTACAATTTTATTTAGACTTATGCATTAATATTATGCTTAATTAGTTCCAGCTCATACCAATAACGAAATTAATTCGGAAGAAAATCACGAAACCTATACGTGTTTTTCAGCTGTCGTTGGGGGGCAACACATCGTAAAATTGACGACCTCTCCATTTGCCCCCCAAATATTTTTTTAGATTTATTTTGCTTGTTGGTTATACCTTATTCCTGAATTAGTTCTGACACACTACAAGTGTTAATGTTCGTTTTTCCTTTCGTTTCAGAGCTTCGCTTTTATGGATATTGTCATCCTTGTTTTGGGTGGAAGGGAGGTTTACCCCTCCCCCATTCCTATGCATGCAAATGATAAAAACACATTATTTGGTACATATTGGGTAAAGGACCTGATTTAAAATCTGTGAAAAATGACTAATCTGATTTGTGATATTGTATATTAAGAGGAATCTGTTAGTACTAAGAGAATAATGTTGACATATAATTTTACTTGTTTGTTCGACTGGAAAAAAAATAATATTTAGTTTTATTTTGCAATAAAACATATTCAAGATGACTATTTTAACGATTATAACTTTTTTTAAAATCATCTTTGAAGGGTTAAATTAAATAATCTCGTAATAGTTCTAAAAACAAGCGCCAGGTTATGCATTTACAATCAGAAAAACCAAGAATAGTAATGTGTAAAATGAAGAACTTTCTACAAGAGATAATTTTAATTTCAACAATAATAAAGTTGTATAAATATCTAAAATAAGATATAACTGAATATAACTTTTTTTACTATGAGAAAAAAAGTAATTACTGGATAAATTTAAATTGATCTTGATAGACTTATTCATTATAACTGTTCCTTTTGTTCATATCCTTACAAATTGCTTGATATTTTAAGGTGAATTACACCATTAATTGAATTACTCATCATTTATTAATTTAATATTACTAGTGGCTTCGTCATCCTTGTTTCAAATCTTCTTGTCGAAAGGATTGTAGAGTTTTTAACAGCAGGGATTTAAAGGGATAAGACAATGGCCGATAAATTGATGTACATCTCCAATGATGAATACACAAAATTACCAACCAATCAAAATTCAATAAAAATCCCCAAAGTTGTAAAGTCAAAGAATATGGAAACGTTGTTATAAAACTTTGGGTACTAGTGTAATAAACAGGCCAATGTACACTTCTTTTCCTGAAGGATTGTAGAGTTATTAAGGATGAAGATTAAGTGAATGACTTTCCTCTTCTTTCAGTCTGAATTATCACCAGGGATTTAGAGATAGGTTCAAAAATACTTTTGAATCTTTTTTACAGTGTCTGTGTATTGGCAATCATTAATCTTTTGTAATGTATGACGTCATTTTTTTTATATACACTATAAAGAGCTTCATTACTTTTTTATTGGCAAATTTTACATCAAGATCATCTCTTTTCCAGTATAGATTAGAACCAGTTCTCAGCTATACTGGAAAATCATATATTGCATCGTAATATAGACAATTTAGATTTGAAAATATTGACAGTTTTGTCAGCAAAAAAGTTTATATTTTTTTTATTTTAATATCGACGGAAAACTGTCTATAATATGATGCGATAATTAACTTTTAAATTATTCTCCTAGAATATGGCAAAACCTTTTTTATTTCATTTACCTCTCCCCAACCCCCTGAAAGCTAGAGCCAAAATAAAAACTGCCTTGGGCATCCAACATTCGTCAAAATTTGCGGCAAATTATCGCAGCACAGGTTTTTTACTCAAGTTTGAAAGAGGTTGAGTCACAGGGATCTAAAGGGATAAGACAATAGACGATACATTGATGTACATCCCCAATGATGATACACAAAATTTCTTCTTCTGTAGAATACATTTAGTGGTTAAAACATTTGGACACTCAACGTAATAAACTTACCAATAAAAATTTAATAACTTTTTCCAAATTTGTTAAGCCAACGATTAGAAAACGTTATTATTACACTATGGGGACTAGTGTAATAAAGAGCCATAGTCCCCTGCCTCCCTGAAGAGGTTGAGTCAAGTGTAAATTGATTCACCACCATGTGACCGTGTAATTGCTCAGGGGTAGAGTAGCGCAGGTAGAGAGGGGATATTGGGCTGTTTATTACACTAGTCCCCAAAGTTTTAGCTTAACAACCTTGGGGACTTTTATTGAATTTTGATTGGTTGGTTGATCAAGTTGGGTGTCCAACCACTAATTGTAATTTACAGAAAAGGTAATTTTGCATAACATCATTGGGGATGTACATCAATTTATCAGCCAATGTCTTATCCCTTTTTTCCCTGGGTAGAGTAGCGCCAAAAAAAGTGGTAGGATGAAATGTGGGGGGGAGGGATTTTCAGCGGGTGTTTTCGCACCTTCTTTGTTTCTAAAAGGTTTTAATTTTGATGAAAAAAATCGTTAAGATAAGCTTTATGACGCGAAGCACAACTTTAAGCAAAAATCTGCCCAATAAAAGCTCTTTGAATATGTTTATCTTTTTAGGTAATTTTATACTAGTTTTACATATATACCACATTATGATATGGTTTTAATTTCTTAAACGATTTGAGACAAGCAATAAATCTTTTTTTTTCTTAAATATATTTACATTGCATGGTTGAGAGATTATAGAATAATTTAAATTGTGTAATATTCACTTTGACTTAATTGAATTAATTACTGAAAAGAGGACCCATACGTCTGCGAAAGGCTTTAAGAGCGGCTTCGAATATTTGAGCGGTAAAAAGGTGTTAAAACATGTTTTTGTAGTAAAGTTAAAAATGCAAAATATCCTACAGTTTTTAGTTAGAAAATATTTACAACAAATTTTGAAATGAGGTTTTTAATTAAATTTTTCAAACAAGAATTAAAATTTTTTATATATAACGCTATTCAGTCGCCTTTTGCATAAAAATAGCATGAATAATGATTAAACAGGAAATATAAAGATTTCCACTTATAAATAATTTTTTTAATATTTGTATTTACGTGTCTGAGGATTTGACTATATTCTTATTTTTTAGGGGGGGGGGGGAGCAGTCATATTCAGGGCTAAGAATGAAATTATTTAACTCAAACAATAGAGGGGAAAGAGTGTTAATAACTTATATGTCCCGTTGACCCTGTGCCGACTTTTGAATATCATCCAAAGACAAAAAAGGTCCTCAAAACTGGATCTAGGTTGTTGTCTGGGTGATACAACCATATTTTAGATTCATTTTCAAAATAGATAATCACTATCACATATTTTTAACAAGTTTTGCCTGAAAATTGAACCTTTTCTTGATCTAAAACAAGAATAAAAATAATGGTAGAAAATACCCATAATTATACAAAAAAATTCCTTAGCACGTCAATTTGTAGGATCCTTTAATAGACTTCTGTAACGCACGCCCCCCCCCAGTCACCTTTTAAATTAATTACATGAAAAAAAACAGGGATCTAAATGATAAGACAATGGCCGATTAATTGATGTAAATCCCCAATTATTATACACAAAATTATCCCTTCTGTTGATTATAATTAGTGGTTGAAACGTTTGAACGTTTAACTTAATTAACAAACAAATCACGCTTCACTCAAGTCCCCAAAGATGTTAAGCCAACGAATAAGAAAAAGTTATAAAAAAAACTTTGGGGATTAGTGTAATAAACAGCCCATTGTCCCCTCTCTCTATGTGAAAAATAGTTTGAAACCCCTTTGGGGAGCCCAAACCTTGATAGTCTCCTCCATACTTTGAATTTTTCTCAAAATTTACAAATGTATTGGTAGGAGGTCATGTAATTGATGCTCCACTTGCCAATTTAGGGATATTGACCGTCAATTTATCTCTTAACCCCAAGTGATATATGTTCTCCACAATTTTAGACCCAAATTCAGACTTTTCTCATTCTCTTAACTAGAATGTGAAAGGAGAATTGGATAGTTGGGAAAGTTGGGAAGGTGATGTTTTTTGTTTACTTGAAATTTATACTGAATTATTGTTGTTTTGTCAAAGCATGGAAAAAAGGACGCTGCCATTTTTATAACCATCATAAATATAACTGGGTGTTTTTATGATTAAACCTTCGCCAAAAAAAAACAAAAACTTACTTAAAGTATGTTCTACACTGTATATTACTGAGTGCCGCATTTTTAACACTAAAATTAATTGAAAATAATGTCTATTCTGCTCATTTTATTATTAATTTTAGGAAGCTTTTTATAAGCCTATAAAAAATTACGTCATACTGGCCTAGCATTGGTCAATTAAAGTGAAGACTGGCCTGGCATTAGTAATTTAGTCTGTGTATTATCCTATCATTGGTCATTTGTATTGTATGACGTTATGTTTCATAGGCACTATAAAGAGCTTCCAATTTTAACCTTTAATCAAAGAAAAATGCTTTCAACCTCCCAATGTTAGATGTTTAGAAAATAAACGAGGTTCATTTGTTGAAGTTGGACTGGAAAGAATTGCATTTGCATCTTAATGAAGTTAAATTCTTTATCTTAACAAGATCCTATCACGGATAGCCTAATTATATTAGAAGAATTACCCCCAAAGATGTCCAAAAGGTTTATAAGATTTTCTCGTATTCATTCGAATCCGGTGGATAGGAACCGGTTCTCATCCATACGAAAAAACGATGTCTAGCATCGTATTATATCCAGTGTTCTACGAATATAGAAATGTACAATCATAAGATTAAAACCAGTTTTTTAGCCGGTGCCTCCGGCACCTCGGGGCTAAAAAAACTAGTTTTAATCTTATAATTGTACATTCTATATCCGCGGAAAGCCGTTTATAATACGATACGAGAAATAACTATTCTCGTATTCATTCGAATCCGGTGGATAGGAACCGGTTCTCATCCATACGAAAAACTATGTCTAGCATCTTATTATATCCAGCTTTCTGCGAATGTAAAATGTACAATCATAAGATTAAAACCAGTTTTTTTAGCCCGTGCCTTCGGCACCTCGGGGCTAAAAGACTGGTTAAAATTTTATAATTGTACATTCTATATCCGCGGAAAGTTGTTTTTAATACGATGCGAGAAATAACTATTATCCCCCTAACAAATTTATCCCTAAGTTTGAGATGCAAAAGGCATGGATCTAAAGGGATAAGACAATGGCCAAGAAATTGTTGTACATCCCCAATGATGATACATAAAATGTCTCTTCTGTACAATTACAATTAGTTGTTGAAACGTTTTGACACTTAACTTCATGAATCAACCATTAAAAAAAGTGTTTAAGTGAATGAATGCGAAAACGTTATTATAAAATCTTGGGGACTAGTGTAATAAACAATGTAAATAAAATGCTCAGACGTCCTTGATTATTATACACCATTATGCTTAAATTTGCTGTACCTTGGAAGTATATTCATTTAGCCAATGTTCTACAGAGCTGGATCTTTAAATTATTTTAGTGGTGAGCCAGATCGGGGTGGGCCGAATTTTAGCCAATCACAGCGCGGCATTTCATAAAATGCTGTGCTCTCATTGGTGGAAAGTTGGCTCACTCCGATCTGGCTCACCACTAAAATGATTTTTTAAAGATCCAGCTCAGAAAAACAACTATTTGATTGCACGAACTTGCCTTACTGTTCATTATAATAAGTTAACCCTGTTTATGTAAAAATTTGGTTCAAATAAAGTATGAAATCATAATCATTAATACAACCTCTTTAATCATTCTATGTATTTTTTTCTATTATTCTATAATGTACAGCATATATTAAAATTGTAAATTTATTCTCAAGGTAAAGATTTCAGGTATTAATCATTTCTTTTAGATAATTTTAAACATTATTGACTTAAATACTTAAAATGGCTTCGCCCACAGCCTCTTGGATATTTATCGCATCGTATTATAGACAACTTTCCACGGATAGCACAACTAAAAATTATAATTTTCATTTCAGTTTTGGCCAAAGGCCCGGGCTAACAAAACTGGTATTGATATCATGATTTTTATTTTATTATCTGTAGAAAAATGTCTGCAATACGATGCGATACATGATTTTTCAGTATGGCTTGGAACCGGTTATAATCTAGCGGATATCAATAGGTTTTGAAGCCATTCTTGAAATTAAATCACCTAGGATAAATTGGCCTAAAAAATAAAAGGACGGATTTTCTGTTAATGATTGCAGATTTGCAATAATTTCTGAATTGAACATTTCTGTAAAAAAAATAATCACCAAGCTAAGTTTAAAATCGATATTAACATGATTAAATTGAAGAATATAGTTATCTTTTAAGGACAACCCTACCATAAAAATGAAATAATATTTTAAATCCACCAAGATTTCAACTTTCTCATAAAACAAAAGATTATATTATTTTCTTTATTTTTGAAAATGATAAAATCTTAAGTAGATAAGTTACAGATAGAATAAATCCAAATCCTTCTTCAAATATATTATCTTAACACGCAATTCTTATTCTAGTAAATTTAGCTTTCACTAAGTTTTCTTCAATATGAAAGTATTAAGAGTAATTTATAGCAGGGTTCTAAAGGGATAAGACAATGACACATAAATCAATGGACATCCCCAAAGATGATATACAAAATTACCCCTTCTGTAACGTAAGATTGGTGGTTGAAACGCTTGAACACTCAAGTTAAAGAACAAACACATCCTTATTCACTAAAGTCCCCAAAGTTGTTAGGCCAACGAATAAGAAAACGTTATGATGTAACTGTTGGGATTAGTGTAATACCGTTGTCCCATCTTTCTATAGATTAACAAGGATGACAACATCCATAAAAGCAAAGCACTGACTGAAACGGTAGTGTCAGAACTGAATAATCAGAATATAAATGTATAAGAGTCAAAGCAAAATTGTAAGTAAATTTGTTGAAATTTGCTTGTTACAGGATAATGTTTATGGACATACTTACATTTTTAGGACTTGATTATAGAGTTGCTTTGCTTATAACATTATATTTTGTTGTCCCATGAATCAATATACCAAAATTCAGATCAATCGGATGATTGGATCACATAAAAATTTGATGTTAAAAAAGTTAAAAAAAAAAAAAAACATTTTGGTAATGATTATAGAGTTGCTACGCTTTCTAAATCATACCTAACTACTAAAGGAATCACCATGCAAAGTTTGAAATCGATAGGACAATTCTAACATGCCTACATTAACGAAAAAAGCTATCCATTACAGACGGACGTACGGACGGACCGACCCTAATTGTAGAAAAGCTTCGCTTTAAAAATCAGATTTCTTCTATGAACAGTACTTTTTTTAAAGCATACTTTATATATATATTTTTTGTTTTTCATGTACTTAAACGTTCTTGTTTATTTTGTGTTGATACTAACCCAGGCATGGAAAATACTTTAATGCAAACGGAAGGATTTATCATCATGATAAGAATAAATGGAAATATCACTAAAATTGTTTATGAAGCAACATAATCAACCCCCTTTATTTTAACCTAAAAAAAAACATATTTAAAAAGTTGTTAGCAGGGAGGGAGGTGACATTGGGCCCTTTAGTAAACTAGTCCCCAAAGTTTTAAAATAATGTTTTCTTATTCGTTGGCTTAACCACATTGGTCACTTTTATTGAATTGAGTGTCCAAACGTTTCAACCACGAGTTGTAATCTACAGAAGGGGTAATTTTGTGTATTATCTCATTGGAAATGTACACAAATTCGGCCATTGTCTTATCCCTTTAGATCCCTGAGTTGTTAGGCTATATGTAAGTAAGTGTGGGGAAGGTTACGAATGGTCAACAAAGTTTCCGTAAGTGGAAAAAGAGGGGGGGGGGGGATAGAATGGCCATTAAAGGTCTAAAAGCTGTAAATAGGATAATCCTAATTCTAAATTAAAACAATATCTTTAATATGTTTTATTTTCATTGGTGAATGAAAAATTAACATTCGTATTTGTGTTCCTCTAAATCTCTAAAACAGTTTTTAACTATTTTATGTTTATACTAGCGGTTACGCTCCCCCCTAGAGGCCTCTAGGGGCACTTGAGGTGGTGGGTGGTTTAATTCGAACTCCTTATTTTTTATTTTAATTTCAAAAATAAAAAGTAAAATCTACCCCTCAATTTTTTTGGGAGGGAGGACATTCCACCCCGGCCAACCCCGAAAAAAAGTTATAAACCTTCCTAGAGCCTATTAGAAGCTACAATGTAATGGAAAACTATATCGGTTTAGCGATAAGCAATATCCTTAGTTACAAACAGAGATCCTGTTACTTTTATATAAGGATCTTTTCATTCTAAAATTAAAATGCAAATGTAAAAGAATGTAAAGAAGTTTAAGTAAAAAATAATATTGAAATTTGATACTTCCTTATTATTACCTCCACCACTTTGATTAACCCTTTTTGAAGAAATAACGAAAAAGGGTTAAATTTCAAAATTTACAATAATATTTTTTCAAAAGGATTAAAAGTTCCGATTCTAATTTTCACTTGATAATAATAAATAATAATAATAACAAGTATTAACATGTCCCTAAGTTGCATAGCAACATAGCAATACTTTAAATAAAAATCAGTAGACGTAAACATCTATAAACATGAATAATATATACCTTAATATTATAAATCCGCCAATAAACAATAAATATCTAGTTGATCGTATCAACATAGTCGGACAGAGTGATGTACGCACATACCAGAGACGTCCAAGCTTGTTATTTTGAAGGGTATAAAAATAAGAGGTTCAAGGGTTTGGAGGTGGGTAATCTAACGAAATTATTAAAATTTTGTGTAGGGTAAAATGAATGCTAACAGTATTTGAGAGGAGGATAAACATCCCAGAACTCCTCCCTTGGACGTCTACAGGACATACCCTAGTTATGTAATAGCTACGCTACTAATGATACCAATTTATCCTGCGCTCATGCCCTGTTCAATTTATACAATAACATACAAATTTTCTCACAAAAATAAAATTTCAACAAGGATTACAACAGACATAGAAACAAAGCTTTTCATACAATTGCCAATAATTGTTGATAAAAAACATATTGTCAACTAGAAGAGTTATACAAAATTTCCTGTTTTGCTATTTTAAAATTGCGTAAATGGTGTTTATAACGAACCTAGTAAAAGTGTCTGACTCTGATTATGACGTAAAAAAATTAGCCAATGAGAGGCCATTATACACTGTAATTGACAAATGGTAAAATTTATAGTGGCCTCTCATTGGTTATTTTTTTTACGTCATAATCAGAGTCAGAAACTTTTACTAGGTTCGTGGTTAACATGTCTAAACAACCCTATAATAAAAAGTAGAAAGAACTTTTTTGTCAGAAGCTTTAGATTTTGATAAGTACTAAACCGTTTGAGTTCTACATTCTAAGGAAGCTTTATATAAGTCCTTGGATGGATTTGTGATATTCTATCTTTAAATTTAAGCAGGGTTCGGCAGCCGCGCTATCAGCCGCGCGGCTGCGGCTGACGTGGCTGAGGCTTATTGTTATGGACGTGGCTAAGGCTGAGGGTGGCTGAGGCTTAATGCGGATGAGTGTGGCTGCGGCTGAATGCGGCTGCGGCTGAATAAGAATCAGGTGGGCTGAGGCTTAGAGTGGCTGAATGGGAATTTTGTGGCTAAGGCTACGTGCGGCTGAGGCTTACAGTGGCTGAGAGTGTCTGCCCTTTCTACCCCTTTAAATTGAGAAACCCTAGATAACAGGAGTGAATATACATTTTTATTTATATTTTTAAAAGCGAAGCTTTTCTATAATTAGGGTCGGTCCGTCCGTAACGGATAGCTTTTTTCGTTAATTTAGGCATGTTAGAATTATCCTATCGATTTCAAATTTTGCATGGTGATTCCTTTAATAGTTAGGTACGATTTAGAAAGCGTAGCAGCTCTATAATCATTACCAAAATGTCTGTACGTCCATTTTAAACATGTTTTTTTTTTTACTTTTTTAACAACAAATTTTTATGTGACCTAATCATCCAATTGATCTGATTTTTGGTATATTGATTCCTGGGACAACAAAGTATAATGTTATAAGCGAAGCAACTCTATAATCAAGTCCTAAATATGTAAGTGTGTCCATAAACATTATCCTGTATAAAGCAGTTTTTTAGCAAATTTACTTACAATTTTGCTTCGACTCTTATACATTTATATTCTGATTATTCAGTTCTGACACTATATAAGTGTTCATGTCCGTTTGTCCTACCGTTTCAGTGCTTCGCTTTTATGGATGTTGTCATCCTTGTTATTTACATTTTTATTTATGATTTTAATAACAATCAGTAAGTTACATACAAACGGAAACTGCTGAAAGTAGAAAAGCTTTGCTTAAAAAATATAGTTTCAACACAAACAGTGTTTGTGGATTTATCAAATTAACATTAATAATGATAAGTTTTTATTATCAAAATATACTTAATGTAGTTTTGATAATATTTAACATAATCAGAAACTTTTCTCAAGGTTTACTTTCAGGATTTACCAAGTCTGTTTGTGGCAAAAGATCTCTGAAACTGCTTGATCAAAAAAAAATTTTCTTCTCGTGGAAGCTTTGTTTGAATCTTGTGTAGGTTTCCCTGGTTAAATCCCTAAGAAGTTACAGGTTAAAGTTATAACCTTACCTTATACCTATGACCCTGTTTGAATCAATTTTACAATATTTCAACATTTCAGTTAAGAAATCAATTTAGCAAAAGTTTTTTTTTAAATTTTAATCAAATTTGTAATAGTTGGTTAACACAATGCTTAATTGAAATTGAATAGTGCCTTCATAAAAAATGACGTCATATTGGCTTACCATTGGCCAATTAAAATGTATACTGGCCTGCCATTGGTAATTTAGTCTGTGTATTGGCCTATCATTGGTCATTTGTATTCAATGGCGTCATATTTTTATATGTACTTTAAAAAGCTTCAGTTTAATTTTATCAATATTTATTGGATTTTGCTGACTTTTATTTTACCTTTTCTATTTTGTTCATTTTAATACGTTAAAATTTCTTTTTCCTTTTTTAAACAAAGCTACATGGTATACCCCTACCTAGCCTTTCTTTTTTTCCTTCTCTTTATTGTGATGGAATTTATACGGTGTTTCCAAAATGTGACCAAACAACATAATTAGTCATTTTTCAACTAATTAAATCAGTTCCAGTAGAATCTACTAGAAAATGGCTGGACTTGTCGGTCTACAGTTTTCAAACAAGCATTGCAGTGGTCATTGGGAGGTTAAATCATCTCTTTGTGGACGTGCGTTGGGAGGCCAGCCCCAAGACAAAACTTTTCCTAGTGGGTATCATACCACCTTTACCAACCCCTTATGTACTTATATCGTATTGTAAAAAGAAGTAAGGTTTTTTAGTCTGTTGCTTAAGACTTCGATCACTATTAAAGCAATTGAGTTCTCTATTTAGGGACGGTTCACATAGGCTCTTGGGTGGTTTTAGACTATTCTATTTTTAGTTTATGTCTTGAAATTGTTATAGGCTTAATTCCCTTCCCACAACCCAATGAATATAGAGCCCCTAGACGCTAGGGGCGTATCCGCTAGTTTACTATAATGCTATAAAGACCTTCTTTTTTCCTTATCATTAAAAATCAAAAAGTATTTGCTATTTTTTCAGATTTCAAATTCCCTTTTTTTGTGTGGACACTGGGTTGATGAGCGTATAGATGCACCTGTTCATGATTCCCAAGTCTAGCCGCGAGAGAGAGAGAGAGAGAGAGTCCTAACGTGAGCACACACAGGCGCGCACACACATACACAAACACACGCACATAACCAAAACATATTTACTGGTTGCTCAACCCTTTTCTTATATTACAGGCGCGTAAACAAGGAAAGCTAAAAAACATCTTTCATTAACTTTTATATTTAATAAAGTTTTTAGTCTTAGCTTTTTAGGGCTACAACTAGAGAGGGTTGGACTGTTCTCCCACATTTTTATTAAAGTGACTTACCAATCCCAGTAAAAAAAAGCATAAATCTTTACCACTATCCTATTATATAAAGTAGTAAGATTTTTTTGTCAGAAGTTTAAGATATAAATAACTACTGGACCGATTGAGTTACCCATTTTATGGAACCTTCAAATTGGCCCGGGGATTGCTTTAGGCTATTTTACTTTTGAATTAAATCTTGAAATGGTTTTATGCTATTTCTCTATTGTTATTTTTCTTCTAGATTTTATGGGTGTAGCCACTAGTAGATAATATATTACATGAAATTTAAGTTAATAAAAAAAGTATATCATCTTATAAAACTTATAATTACGCCTCTTATGCATAAACCTGATATACATACATACAACTTATATGCCTAACATAATACTACAAGCTCCTGTATAGCATCACAAACAAATTTAAATTCAATCTTGGATTAAAGTAAGCTTTCTAAATTAAATCTTACATCTCTAAAAAAAACCATAAATATAAAGTATGTTTAAATGCTCATTTTTAAACCGTACGTACTTCAAAACATGCTGAATTTTTACTTTATTGGCACCAAATTTGTGTATGATATAATCGTCTATTCATCTGATTTTTGGAATAGTGATTCCTATTACAACACGGTACAATGTTATAATCAAAGCATCTGTATAATCAAGTCCTAAAAATGTAAGTATATCCTTAAACAGTATCATGTATTTAGTCAGTTTTGCAACAAAGTTCTTACAATTTTGTTTGGACTTATACATTTATATTCTGCTTATTCAGTTTTGACTCTCTACAAGTGGTAATGTTCGTTTGTCCTACGTTTGTTGTTTTCTACACAGGGATGGCTTTACGAGGGGCTTCACTGCCGAAAAAAAAGTGTAATAAAGATCATGATATCTTTATTTTTACTCTTTGTTTTCTCTTCCTGGGAAACAAAGTTTGGAGGAGAAAAATAAATTGAGAACAAAGACATGTTTTTCAGGGATTTAAGGGATAAGACAATGGCTGGTAAATTAATGTACATCCCCCCATGATTATACACCAAATTACCTCTTCTGTAGATTACAATTAGTGGTTAAAACGACTACACACTCAACTCAAAAAACCAACCAATAAAAATTCATTAAATTCTCCAAATTGGTAAGCAAACAAATAAGAAAACGTTATTATAAAACTTTGGGAACTGATGTAATAAACAGTCCAATATCCCCTCCCTACGTGCATGTGTCTTGGATCATTTGAGAAAATAAAATTTTATAACTCTGTCACTTTAATTTCCTCATTTAATCTGATTTCAGGGTTAGTCAATAGAAGGTTTAGCCTTATATGTATAGAGTTCTTAAAGACCCAAGAAAAATTGTAAATTTATTTTACCTATCAATCACCTTATAAAGGCGAAACTACTGTCCGGTCCATGACACTTTAACGTCAGGGCCAACAACCCAAGATAACTAGGGGGAGTCAAATAAAATCTCTCCTTTTGTGTCCAAAAACCCGGGTGTATCAGGTTAAGAAACAAACATTAGACAACCTACCCTTTGATAGCACGACTTTTGTCTGAAAAGTCCTAGCTGTGCATGGTAATGAGTTACGCCTCTTCATGGGCTAATTTCCTCTACTCGAACTAACACCTGACATAGCAGCAGTAGGAACTATTTTTAACGCTGTTTCTGGCTGAGATTCGAACTTATCGTCTCTGACATTTTATTGTGCATCCTTTTCGATACTAGAAAACTTCCTTGTTTGTTATCCAATTTTATTTTCCATAAACAACCTTGATGTGATAATGATTAAATGAAAAGCGTATATAAAATGATATTGTTCTAATTGTTTATTTATTGCATTTAAGTGACCAATAAACTAATTAGACACCCAAGGCTGAAAATCATGCATTACATTCACGACCTAGTTTAGGATATTTTATAGTGGCTTCGCTCCTAGCCTCTTTGATCTTTGTCCTGGAGGACGGAGGGTGAGAAATCCTCCAAAAAAACTGAAAGTGATCAACAATCAAGGAGGGTGAGATTATGTTTTCTCAGATCAAAATAATTTTTTCCCCAAAATTTCCAGGTTGGCTTCGAAACCGATTAATATCTGATGGATTAGAACCGGTTCTCAGCCATACTGAAAAATCATGTATAGCATTAAAGTATTAAAATAGTATTAAAGACATTTTTCCACGAAAATTAACATGAAAATCATAAAATCAATACTATTTTTATTAGCCTAGAATTAATCTTATTATTCAACGTTTTACTCTTCGCTGAAAGTTGCCTATAATACGATGCGATAAATAACTATTTTTTTTATATTCTTATGCTTTTGAAATAAACATAATGTTTCTTGTGTATAATTAAGGTGTACAAACTTATGTGAAGTAATTTTAAATTTTTATTTTTTTCGGTTTATTTCCCATATTTTCTTGAAAAATTAAGATTGATAATTTTCTTTTTAAAAAAATAACACACGCACACACATACAAATACACACACATACACACACTCACAAATACACACATTTTAAACAATGATGAGAACCTTCTGAGAACCATTTTTAGGAATAATAAATGTACACCTCGGGTTAATTTAAAAAGCATTTTCCAAAACAAATTCAAAGATTCCGAATGGTTTAGGCTAAATAGGTTCCTGCTGGTTAAACTGATTGGGTACCCTCCAAAGTTCTCCCATCATACAAATTAGTAGTCGTACGAAAAAGCAAAAAAAGAAGTAGCTTCCAGGGATCTAAAGGGATAAGACAATGACCGATAAATTGATCCAAAGAGATAATTATACTGTAGAGTACATTTAGTGGTAGAAACATTTGGACACTCAACATATTAAATCAACCATTAGATTAAATAAAAGTTCCCTAAGTTGTTATGTCAACGAATAAGAAAACGTTATTTTAAAACTTTGGGGACAATTGTAATAAACAGCCCAATGTCCCTCAATGTTAAGATTTTTAAAAATGTTCTATCTTATATTTTACTAAAATTCCTAATTTAAAAATCTACAAAAAGTCATTAAAACAATATTTTTTCTTAAACTTTTCTGTCATTAATGTATTATTGTAGTTTCTTTGAAATGTAGATTTTTTCTTTAATGATAATAACACTTCTTTGTACATTAAAATTTAAATGTATAAGATTATTTTAATAAATGATTATTTTAGTAAAAGATTGTCGTCAATAGTACAAATTTGATTGGTGGATAAGTTAGAGACATTACTTTTTTCATTTTAATTGGAAATTTTAAAAATCTGCTAAATTCAATAAATCCCCTACCCATTTACTTAGGGATAATTCCTTCCACTTTCCGCACTTTCTTCTTTCTTTCACCCCCAAAACATCTTTAAGTGGAGAAATCATTATAGGTCCATAATGTGGCTTTTTACATGACCAACCCATTTATGTATAAATATATAAAAACAATATATTTATTAAAAAAAAGTTTCTATTTTCATTTTTCCACAAAAAAATATATAAAAATGTTGACTTCAAATCAAGGATATTTTTTAGAAAACCAAAAGTTGATTAGTAAAAATATAACTACTCATTCTACAGGTTTGCCTTCCACTCTAGGCCTACATTTCATAGCATCCCCCCCTTATGCATGAAATCTATAACCAACGGTTTTACCTTAAATTGGAATTTTTTGTGTTTGTTGCTAAAGCTATTGCTTCTTAAACTTTTAATATGCTATTTATTATGTTTAAAACAGCTTAATTTTTAATCAATAGTGGATCATCCCTAGCATAATTAAAGGAATATGGGCGGACAGAAAATAGCCTAAAACCACAGACAAAAATAAAGCTTGCCAATGTATATAATAGGATGATAATAAAGCTAACTATAATTGGAATGGTTGAAAAAAAATCCCCGAAAAATATTACACACTCATATGCACGCAAGGAGAGTCAAAAAGAGGGGGGGGGGGGAGGAAAGCGCGGAGTGGGAGAGAGAGAAACCAATCTTACGGGTGTTGAGTTAGTAGAGTTGAGTTCAACCATCACGGACAGATTATCATCCAGTATTGTCCCAACCACAGAGCAAGCAACATGTGTCAGGCTAAACGACTTCCAACACTTGACGGTTACAGCTCTCCGCCGAGCCAGGATAAAATTCGGGCCGCCAGAAAAATAGTTAAAAAATATAGAAAGCACGAGGAAAAACGTGAACTTGAAAAGCTGCGCCAGCTGCTGCCGCCGGCTAAAAACGGTGGCAAACTGCGGAAGAAAGAGGTGATTGATGAAACTATCACTATGATTATGGAGCTAGAAAAACAATTAATGGCAAAAATTATGCGGCAGGGTTCGGTTCCCAGCCAGCTGGTGCATACAGGCCTCCAGCCCAACAGCCTGAATCTGGATTCTTTGCGGACGGCCATGGCTATGGTGATGCCTCAGCGGCCGTACCTCATGCCAGTACCTGCAACAGTTAATTTTACTGGCAGACACTAGCATATAAACATTTGTGTTGCTGGATCCAGGAACTTTGTAATAATCCCAGGAAGCATTCGTCACCAGCAATATTTCACCAAGAACTGCACTTGATCCAAACATTCTACTGTGCCAGTTAAAAAACTATAGATGTATATATTTTATTTTAAAAATATTAATGTTACTGCCTGTGAAAAAAAAAGATTACTAGCTTATATCAAATGATCTCACGTTGAAACAAAATTCTAAAATTGGACTTCAAATATCTAAATATCGTGATGATGAGACCCTACAATGGGCCAACACCCCACAATCAAACCAAAATGAGGTTTAATATGAGAACAAGATGAAATTCTCTCTCTCCAAATTGATGCCTTTAAGCTTCAATAAAATGATATTGTTGTCAATTATATATCATACAAAAAAAACATGTAAAAATGTTGATTTTTAATGTTCATATGTCTTCCATAACTCTATCTGTGATATATTTGTATCATTTTAATACAATAAAATATTTAATGATTATATTTTGTTTTAATTTTTTTAGTTTATTATGTTTTATTATTATAATTACATTCAAAGGTAGCGAAAGAACAAATTGAAATATGGAAAAAGAATGTAAATTGTTTTTTTAAAGAAATAATTAGATTAATTAGTTAGGTCATTGCAATAAGCATCTGATTTTAGACAGATACTGTCATCAAATCACTAGATATGAATTTCCTTTAAAATGCCTAAATTTATGTTTAGATTTTTAATATTTCATTTTAAAATAATGTTACAGATCTGCATATTCCAACGTATCCCGCTTTAACAAATACCCCACTTATAGGGAAGTTGAGTTGACCAAAGGAATTTTATATTAATGGATATAGAATATACGTGGATATATTATGACGTTAGGTTGCTAACATGGAAATCACTTATTGTTCAGTTCGTTCATCCAGTAGGATTGGAGGGTATTGCTATATCTTATCCAACTATTAGAGTACATGATAATCTGGTGAAAGATCCGTTGCAATGGATTTAAGGATTTTGTACTTTTTCCCTTCATGAGATTATTATATTCTTTGAAAACACAAGACAATTGAAAAATGTTTTTGTACCTAATTTTAATTGAACCTAACAAATAAAACAATTATTTTTTTTAAAGCTAGGCTATTATACAATTAGGATATGTTCGACCATTAATGATAAATATGATAGTACAATTAAGCTTTTAGAATCCTGCTTTTGTCTTCAAATCTCAATTGACGATTTATTAAGAAATAAGTATATTCTCTAAAGGTTGCCTATATCTGTAAGCATTACTAAAAAGTATTTTAATTTTTAGCCAAATTTTCTTTTTAAATGGTCATTTTATGACAAATAGGAATGACATTAAAGTTTACATAAAATCTCAAAGTTACATCTAGTATCAAGATTTTGTAGGTAGACACTAAAAATTATATGGATTCGTCTGTTATTAGTTATTTCTCGTATCGTATTATAAACGGCTTTCCGCGGATATAGAATGTACAATTATAAGATTAAAACTAGTTTTAATCTTATGATTGTACATTTCTATATTCGTAGAAAACTTGATATGATACGATGCTAGACATAGTTTTTTCGTATGGATGAGAACCGGTTCCTATCCACCGGATTCGAATGAATACGAGAAAATATATTATGTCTTTAGTTTTGGTTTCATTGATGCTATGCGCATCCGCTCGTCGTCGGGGAGGTGATGGAATCTTTTCAACACCACGTAAAAACTAAAGACGTTAAGAATGGTTCCTAGTAATGCTATGTCACTATGTGAAATTTATAGTTAGAATAGGGGGAATGCCTTGGCTCAAACAGGTGCAACTCATTACCATGCACAGTCTAGATAATGGTCGTGCAATTTAAGAGTTGGTTATCTATTGGGTGTTACCTTACTTAATACCCATGGCGATTGATCGATGTTCATGCATGGAGAGGACTTGTACCTGAAGCGTCACTAAGCTCCAGAGGTTTTTCATCCTAGTAATGATAATTGTAATTGGTACCTAGGTCTACAATGAACAAGAAAGATTAAGTCAATGTTTTTGCACCAGAAAACAGTGGCGTGCACATTGATTCATCAAGGAGGGTGTGTAATCAATTATTAGGTGAAAAAGGGAAGGGGGAACAGGTCTTCTCAATTTATAAGGGGATATCAACACCCTTCTGCTGCACGCCACTTCCTGAAAACGATGAACTTTTCCATTAAAATCGGTAAATATATATAGTGTCAACAACCACAACTCTACCTTCAATAATCTTCACCTTCAAAATTCTACAAAACTATCTGGTTATATTTGGCAATTAAAAAATGACGAGTTACAATATAACATCAAGTGGAGTATCCTTTCTATGCAGCCACCCTTTGATCCTGGTTCAAATAAATGTCAACTTTGTCTTATGGAAAAAGTTGCAATCTTATATTCAGACAAAGAATCTATTCTCAATAAACGGCACGAAATTTTCTCTAAGTGTATTCACAGAAAATATCATCTTCTTAAGAAACTAAAGAATGTAGCTTTTCAAAATTAGTATTTTTTTATGTAAAATTAAATATGTTAAAAAATCTCCTAAAATTTTTTGAAAAAATCATCTAATTATGTTATAAAAACCATTAGTATCTTTCTGAAGATTGCGAAAGCATGAAACTTTAAGTTAAAGATAAATAAAATTGAAGTAAAAAACGTTGTTTTACTATAAAATAGTGTCGACATATGTACAATTTCAATATAAGGGCCGACTATGACAAACAAACTTTCAAAAATATATTTTCAATAATAATCCTAGGTTAGGTTAGGTTAGGATATTAGATCTGAAGATTTAATATTTCCCATGGTAAAGTGTGAAAAAAATAGTGGAGGGCCTCCTGTCTTACATCAATGGGGAAAAAATTTTATAAAGATTTTGTAAAAAATATCTCCTACAGTATAAAAGAAAATATTTGATTATTATTAAATTATGAACTATCCCCTAAAAAAACCTGTAAAATATGTCAAAACTGTTTGAAAACATAATTTAGGAATGATTAATGCCTTTTTAATGGCATCCCTCAACATCGTAAATTCTGTAATTAAACTTTGATTTGTGGCTTCAACCTTTTTAGCTCACAAATATATTTGGCCGTTTTTAACACTGGATAATCCATCAAGCTACGGATCACAAAAACACACAAAGCTACCAATTTAATCAAAATCAAATTATTATTTTTTAAATTTGAGCTAAAGATTTGTAAACGAATTTCTTGAAACGGTTAGGTTATTAGAATGGTTGCAGAATATACGTTGATATTATGACAGAGGAAACTTGTCAATTTAGCTTGCAAGCATGTAATTCTTTTATTGGACAGTTCGTTCATACAATAGAAGGGGCGGGGTGAAAGGTAGGAATTATTATTCTAGCCCACTGCAAGTTTCACTTTATCAGAGAACATGAACAGCTTGTGTAAGATTCAAGTAATAAGCAATAATGTGTAGCATCTCTTAGGTTAATATTAGTTAAGTCTTCTTTTTAAATTTTCCTGCTTGGTGAATTTTTTCCTCTTTAATTTAAACAAAACACAATGCAGTACAGACTATTTGCGAGGCCAATAGGAAGTCAAATAGTATTAAAATTATAAATTTCTCTTTATACATTAGACAAAATAAATGAAACCTTTGATGAAGACGTATAGGAAGACACTAATATTAACGAGCAATATTGTTCTAAACCTTTGTTTGTTCCGAGCAAACATAGTACATAATAAATATACACAGTTTTCCTTTATTCGCCAGTAAAACAACAATAACCCTCCACCTAAAAAATCTTTAATTATATATAAACCTTTTTCTAATGTTTCTTTCTAATTAGGTTAGGTTATTAAAAGTTTGAATCCTCGCAGGATTAGAGCTGGCCCCACAGGATTTAGAAACTTCTTTTTAGAGAAACAATTCTGAGATTGAGGGTTTGGGGGGCTGTTTGGCGGTTTGAGGGATCTTACCTAACTACCCTTTGTCTATTCACTTGTCAAGGGTTTGAGCTCAACTTTTATGCTCCAGTTCAAGGCTTGGCAGCCGTCTAGTTTTTGCTGTAAAGCAGCTTTGATGCAAAATGTCAATTTACTGATGTTTTTTAAAGTACGGGTAGCTAGCAGTTTTAGTTTTAGTGACTGATTAGAAATATTAGGCTGCTAACTGCTCATTAGGGAACAGCTAAATCCAACAACTAATGCTACTGCCGAGCCCTGCTCCAATGTGTTTACTTTTGACCATTTCCTGTCAGAGCTTTAAATCAAAGTTTATTGCTGCACAATGTACGTAGTACATCAACAAGCAGCTATTGTTAATTACAAAGTAGTAGGATGTTTGTCTGTAAGTAGCGCAACAATAACAATCTGTGCTCATTAATACAGCTTATAAAAGTTATGGATCTTGGGCATATAAACCATTTGCTAAAGCCAGCCCATAGACCCGTTTTAGTCCATTGACAAATCCTCTTGGGACATACCACCATTTGATTATGCAATATTTTTCTTAGAGTCTTAACTGTGCAGTGTATTGTATTAATATTTTTCTATTCTTTAAATTAAAAAAAAAACAATGTTTTCTTGGATTAAAGTTTAATATAATACAATTTTTTAACATATTTATTCTTTAAATTGTCACAAAAAAAAACTACGTACCTCTCTTAATTTAGTCTTTATAAGACCATGACATATTTTCTATTGCATGTATTACGGGGATAACAATGAAATTTATCTTTTATTGCTCCATTAGAACTCCCCTTAATATTACAGTTTTACTTGATTCAAGTATCAATAACCTGGGATTAAATTTATATATGTATTAGGAGGAGCAAAGGAATTTAGCCAGTTTGGAGTGCAGAAACCAGAAAGATTTAATTGAAGTCCCGACTCTCAATATTAAATATGAGCTTAAAATAAAAAAAAATAGTCAATTTCTAAAACTGCAATAAATAAAAATATGACCAATTGAATCACTAACCAAAGTATTATGAGGGTTAAGACAACAGACAATAAAATGATGTATATCCCCAATCATGATAAACAAAGTTAACTCTTTTTTATATTAGATTAAAATTTAAAAACTTTAGTCACTGATAGACAAAAGTATTTAAAGTTTTAAAGCCAACGAATTAGAGAACGTGTCCCTGCGCAATAATAAAAAAGATTAAAGATCGAGATTGTGACTCTATGATATTTTTATGGAACCTTTCGTACTTAATGGTCTGGTCTAGAAACGTCATAATGTCAAAATCCTAGGGTGTGTATGTGTGTGTGGTCTAACCATGTATAATGCCGAGGCTATGTGACCCTTACCCCTACCCTTACCCCTACTCATATCTTATAAGGTACTAGTTGAATCACCTTTAGACTTTAGGGGAGGGAGGGATAGGTTATAAAATAGCCTAAAACTAGCCCTTTATATTCATAAAGTTTCTCTGAATAATACAACTCAATTTGACTGGAATTTTGTAAATATTTGGCTTCAGACAAAAAACCTTACTGCTTTATATAATAGGATATAATACAGAATTTTTGTATGCCTACGTTAAAATTTATTGTATATTATTATTGAGATAGGATGTATTGTTTTGATCATAATTTTTAATACACAGTAGTACGATTAGTAGGGTTTTTATTAGAAGAACTGTTCTTAGCAAAATGGTATATCTTTAGTTAAAATTTAATAAAATAAATCAAAAAGCATAAATTGCTTTTAAAAAAATTATCAATCAAAAATGATAATAGCAAAAAAATTTTTAATTATTGTAGATATTAGTAAATCGTTTGTGTGGCCATTCATGGAATTATCTCTCTCAAAAAAGTTTCCTAATTCCAGATAAAAATCTTGGCGTCCTTGCAGAAGAGAATGCACAAAATAATAGAAAAATGGATTAGATACATTCTCAAAGGATTTACCTCTGACTTTATAACTCTAACATTTTTGTCTATTGTATTATGGAAAAAGAATTTTTCAATAATGGCTGCAGCTGGTAATATGCATCTGGTTTATTTTTGAAAAAATAGTTATCCTCTCACTAAATAGTAATTGACAGCAAATGTGCCATCGGGTGTGTGCACAGAAATCTTCCAAAGTGGGTAGTAATTCTTAACAAGGGTAAACAAAAGTAAGGTCATAAAGTTCTTTTCCTAAATTTAGGGGGTGTCTACTTTCCCCCTTCTCGCAAATGTGATCTCTAAATGATATCAACGGCTGTACCCCTAGCATCTAGGAGCTCTGTATTCGAAGGGGTAGGGAAAACAGAAAAATAGGCTAATATCATCCCGAGAATTAAATCTTAAAATTAAATAGTCCAAAACAACCAATTTGAAGCTTCCAGAAAATTTGGAACTCAATCGGTTCAGTGGTTATCTAGATCTTAGGCTACACACAAAAATAACCTTACTACTTTATATAATAAGATAAATTTTAAAAATTTAAGTATAAAAACGAAAAATATTATTAAATAGAAAATTTTTTGTATTAAAATTTTATATTTAGTTTAAGTTGGATCAATGTCAAATTAATTTTGACTGGAGCAAATCTTGAATTCTATTTCTACTAAATAAAAGAAAAACAACAAGGTTGGCAAGATCCATAGAAATGTATTTTTGTAACATTATCTCTTTGAGGACCTTTTTCGTCTGTTAGCAAATTTCTTCCTGCTCTATTGTAGCGACTTGGCTGTGTGTTAATATATCCGACGCTACTGGCTGATTCAAAGACCCAATTAAAGACCGCAGAGGTAACCCTTTTTCACACTCTATTGTTTTACTTTGATCAAGATATTTATTAATTACCTTCTTAGTTGTGATTGCTTGTCTTCAGATTTTCTATTCTAAATATCCATATATTAATTATAGAGTTTCTGTGCTTTCTAAATAATACCTTACTTTTATAGAAAACTTCATGCAAAGTTTCGAATTGATAGAACAATTAAAACAAGCAAAAAAATATTAACATATACATGTTTAATGCCTAATGGACGGACTGACGTACGGCCTAAATGTGAGAAAGCTTCACTTTTAGCCTAGGCAAGAAAACTCTGCTGACCCTAACCAATCAATTTTTACCGCCGTGGATTTGAAGACCAATTCATGGGAAATATTTGGAAGGAATCCAAGAGACATGAAAAATCTTTCGTGCGTGAATAATGTTTTTCTCATGACTCCACCCTGGGAAAAATGATATATTTGGACGGTTAATTTACTTTATTTTACAAAAGGGAACACTTATATTCACCCCCTAATACTAGTAGTTTTTTAGCGGCTACGCTACTAGAACCTCAAAGTGTCACTTAAAGTGGGAGGGGGAATAGTTAAAAACTTTACCTGGACCTATAAGAATCTTCATTGTAAAGAAGAACCATATCGGTTCAGCGGTTAGCGAGATCCTACGCTTAATATAAAAGGAAAAAATAGGATCAGGTTATTTTAAGGAACGTTATAGAAGAAGCCATCTTGGTACTACAGATTAAACATAAATGAAACGACTGAAATTTTGCATAGCTTTACCCTAAAATTTAAATAAAAAATATTGATACAGTTTCAAGCCTCTTGTGGGGTTTGGTGGGGGGGGGGGGGATGCTATACTTTTACAATTTGAGGTATTTTTACTATTTAGACAACCAAGGAAAAATCACGTTATGCTTTTATATTGGTTTTATTTGATTGTGTGAATTTGAAAGGACAATCATTTAGAATCAACCAAGTAATTAAACAAGGATAATTATTACCATGGTTTAATTGTTTTAGAAAATATTAAATAATTCTCTGCCCGGTCTAACAAAACTGGTTTTAATCTAGTAATTTTTCATTTTATTATCCTTAGAAAGCTGTCTATAATACTAAAAAAACAATTCAGAAATTGTTAAAAAAACATTCTACTTTAATTTTAAATATTTTTAAAATATTCAAACCGTCATGTGATTTTAATAATACATTTTTTGTTGTGAAAATTTCTATTTTAGTTTTTTTTAAAGAAAATTAATCTTGATTTAAAAATTTTGCAAAATATATGCAAAAACAAAGCCTTGTAGCAGAGTAGACATAACAAAAAACAAAAGGATCAAATTTTATCAAATTTTAGACTAAACAAATTAATAAAGTATTTGCTGCAGAAGATTGGTTTCCTTATTTTTAAAAGCAAAGCTTTTCTATATTTAGGGTCGATTTGTTCGTCCGTACAGGTTAGTTTTTCGCTAATTCAGAGAAGTTAAGTTGTCCTATCCATTTCAAACTTTGTATAATGATGCCAATAACAGTTAGGTACAATTTAGAAAGCGTAGCAACTCTATAATCGTTACCAGAAAATCAGTACATTCATTTTACCTTTTTGACAATAATTTTTCATGTGATTTAATAATCTGTTCATCTGAATACTGATTTCTAACACAAAATAGTACAATGTTATTAGCATTGCTTCTTTATAGTCAAGTCCTTAAAATGTAAGTATATCCTTAAACAGTATCCTGTATTTAAGCAGATTTGCAACAAATTTAAATTATCTATATTCTGAAAAGAAACCCATAATAATAACAGAATGATTGATAATCAATAGTTGAGACTGATAGATATTTGTGATGGCCTGGGTAAAGAATCAACCTGTTCAAAATTGTTGAAATGAATTTAGATAAAATATTTTGGTTAGGCCACCTGTCATTCTGTCTCACAGTAATATGGGTGTTCGTATAAACAAACTAACATTTCAAATTCAACTGATTTTTTAGAATTAATTCAAAAATAGAGTTGTGCAAGGAGAGAAATAGCTATTTATCGCATCGTATTATAGACAGCTTTCCGGAGATATTAAAAAGAAAATCAAAAGATTTAAACCAGTTTTGTCACCCCCGTAAGGCCGAAGGCAAAACTTGAAATAATTTTAAGCTCTTTATTTCAATATTCGTGGAAAATTATCTGTAATCCGAGGCTATCCATGATTTTTCAGCATGGCTAGGAACCGGTTCTAATCCAGCGGAATGATAGTTTCTTTATGTATTGATTGGATAATTATAACGTGTAGATTATGAAATCAAAAGAAATTGTCTCAACAATGTAATATGCAGAAAAATTATATCAAAAGATTTTTGTGGTGTCATGATATTCTATATGTGTGGAATTGAAAATAGTGTAAAAAATTGGCGGATTTATGTGAACAACAATACCATTAACCCTTTAAAACCTTGCTCCCTCCCATTTATTTGTGCTTTCCCCCCAAATTCTCCCCTTTTTTCACTGCCTAACCTATGTACTTATATCTTTCAGATATCATATAGCCTCAAATAGGCTGCCCAATTTTTTAAACATTAATATAATAAGGATTTCATATTTAGTTTAAAGAATATACATAAAAATAAATCTTTGAGTTTACAAAATTATTTTTTATTTATCTTGAAAAAGAATCTTAAGCTTCAAGTATTACTTTTATTTCTTTGTTTGAAGTAAAATTTCTTAGAAACTAAAGACCAATAATATATTTCTTTTTCGGGGAAAAAATCGTTTTCATTGGGTTAGATCACCTCGATCGCAGGTACTAAGCTCTTGGAGGCTAGTGGCTCAAATCAAAAAATAAAAATATAAGTCCTTTCTAGAAAATATGTTTTTATCTTATTTTCTAGAAGGTGAATCTTGGGGATACAGGGATAGGGCAATGGACGATAAACTAACCATCAACTGAATACTGTTTTTTAATCTAATAAAAATTGAGAAGAATTAATTGCAGTAGTTATCATATCCACATAAAAATAAAGTACTAATGTCGTTAATAGCATAACATATTATCAGCTTTGGTAGCCGCGCGTCAGCCGCTTGTAAGCCATAGGTATATCAACTTTTGGCGTTCTCCTCTTTTTTTCAATTTAAAAAATTTGAGTACCATCCCCCCCCCCCCCCCCCCCCATCCGACACAACAACTATTTTAGGTTAGGTTAGGTTTTAGGCTAGGGAGCCGAGCGCTTCGGCTAGGCAGGCAAGGGGGCCGAGCGCTGCGGCTATGCAGGCAAGGGTGCCGAGCGCCGCGGCTAGAGTTCACAGTTCTGTGGAAGGGGGGGGGGGGGGTACTCAAATTTTCAAAATTGAAAAAAAAAATTCTAAGAGGATATTATCCAACTTTTTACAATTTCAAAAATCCGCTGAAAATCTAAACCTGACCCAAATATGGCAATTCCTGTCTTGAACAAAATTGTCAAAGCATATAAAACTGTTTAAGTTTTAGGCTTAGTCGTGGCTGACGCGCGGCTGTCGAGTTCTACATATCATGGAAGAAATAGAAGGTTCATAATGTCTACGAAAATATCATCGGCATATCGATAATATGTTAGCCGTGGCCACTTTATTGAAAGTCGACATAAACTAATGTTCTTTTTTTCCCTGATAAATCTCCAGGTTAACTTTTGAGACATTTTTTTACCCATTGTGGACATGTTTAAATTTTGGAGACATAACCCATAAATGGAACTTTCATGTCAAATATATATTTTAAATTTTATGTGTGTCTCATATCATTATATTTTTGTTTCTAAATTTTAATCATAAGAAGTAGGCTAGGTTTTGTTTTACTTCATGTGATTTCACACGCTATGATTTTAAGGTGAAATGTATTTTTATTCTAAAAGGTCCTATATCAAGCTTTTTTATACTGATTCCTTTCATGTTATACTTTATATTTTGATTTACTGAAATAATTTGGTGAAATTAGGTCTAAATGTTCTAAATTTTTAAACAAATATTAGGAACCAATAAATTTATTTTTAAAAGATTTTTAATTATTAACAATTAAGGTTTATATTTATCAAAATAAAGATAAAATTCATCTAATAAATTCAATTATTATTTTTGCTATGTAAATCTGACCAATTATCTTCTTGAGAAAAGACCGTTATTATTTATTTAACATTTAATTCTAAATATAGGAAATCAAACTTTAATTGGTTTCACTTGTTTTAACAGGTGGACGTCTAGATTTATTTTCAACACTTATACAGTCTCACTGAAAAAAAAGAATCAAATTCGAAGAATATGAAAAGTTTTAAATAATTAAAAAATCTTAAATTGCAAATATAGTGACTCTAACGTGGTTCTGTCAGTCTGTCGTCAATGCCACTCTATAATAGTTATTTCTCGCATCGTATTATAAACGGCTTTCCGCGGATATAGAATGTACAATTATAAGATTAAAACCAGTTTTTAGCCCCTAGGTGCCGTAGGCACGGGCTAAAAAAACTGGTTTAAATCTTATGATCGTACATTTTTATATTCGTAGAAAGCTGGATATAATACGATGCTAGACATAGTTTTTTCGTATGGATGAGAACCGGTTCCTATCCACCGGATTCGAATGAATACGTGAAAATTAGTTAAGTTATCAGAAACAGAGATCCTGTTACTTTTATATAAGGATTGTCTTTTTTCTTATTTATCCAATCCTTAAATAAAAGTAACATGATCTCTGTTTGTCTGTACCAAAGGATCTTGCTACCTGCTGAACCGATAAGGTTCTCCTTTGCAAGGTAGTTTTGTAGGTCCTAGGAAGGTTTATAACTATTCTGGGGGGGGGGGGGGGTACAAAGACCCTCCCAAAATAAAAAATTGGGTTGTCGAAATCAAACCTCCCCCCCCCCCCTCCTCAAGTGCCACTAGGTGCGTAACCGCTATTACATAAACTTAAGTAAGTAGTTTGACCAATATAAATCTCATAAATATTTTACATAATTGTTGGCAGGTTTAAGTTTTTTAAGTAAACCCTGAGTCTCTGGTTTTAAAAATAGCTACTATCATTCTAGCATGTTATATAATAAAATTGATCTCATAAAAAGAAACAATAAACAGCTTAAAATTAAAGGGCACTAAGATCTACCAAAATTGGGCGTTGCAAATACATTGCAGTAAACATTGAGAAACAACCCCTTTTTATAGATTACTAATTCCTAATTAATGGTGATTGTAAATGTCCTATTAATACCTAGCAATAATAAGGTTTACAAATAGTGGGAGGAGGAGTGTTTATACTATTTAAGCAGGGAGTAAGGGAGGGGATAATGGGCAATTAATTCAATTTAAGAGTTTTCACTGAAAAGCAATGAAAACCAGATTTATCCAAAAAATTTGACCAAAATTGTAAAGGGATCATGGTAATATAATTGAGAACAAAATTAGTTCTAAGAAAAAAATCATTTACTTGAAAATTAAATTACCAGTACATCACAATGTAGTAAACATTCTGTAATTAATCACTAGAAAAATCACCCATAGAACTTCGTCAACCCTTCTCATATATTTTTAACTGCTATCTAAATTAAAGGGGTTCTTAGATCATTTAATACATAAATATCACAGTAGAGTTTGTATACATAAAATGACATTTTCTTGGGAAAAATATTTGTTAAAACCAGTCATCTAAGGACAAATTGTTCTGTCTGCTATATTCAAAACTAACTCAGCTAGTTAACGGGGCATTAATGCGCTAGTACCCAAAGTCAGTCAGAAACTGCTGCATTCTTGCACATTCCCTTTAAGACAGTACCCAAAGTCTGAGACTCTTAAAAGTTGAATATTCGATCCATTGTCCCCTCCCTTACTCTCTGCTATTTAAGGAACTGTAAAGGTTTTGATCAGGGAGGAAGGGGACATTGGGCTATTTTTTTACACTAGTCCCCAAAGTTTTATATTTACATTTTCTAGTTCGTTGGACTTTTATTGAACTTTAATTGGTTTGTTCATTAAGTTGAGTGTACAAACGTTTCAACCACTAATTGTAATCTACAGAAGAAGTAATTTTGGGAAGTACATAGATTTAGTCGGCCATTGACTAAGACTTATCCCTTTAGAACCAAGAGTTTTAATAGATTGTGGTGGTAAACATTAAAAAAGGGTGGGTTTCAATAACGAAAAATAATCCAAATTTCACTTTGTATGTCTGTACAGAAAGTAAAAACATTAACTTAGAAGGAGCTAAGTTAAATACAAGATTTTTGCGATGGTATTTAAGATGTTATAAACATTGTTTTGGGTTAGGTAAAGTAAAGTTTAAGAACCCCGCAGTGTGGTACCCCGTTTTGTTAGAGAGGTCAAAACAATTTTTAAAATGAATATAAGGGGGTGAGTATGTTTGTGGTCCAAATTCGGTTACAAGGATTCTGACAACTTTTAAAAGGGGCTGGTAAAGGGGCGTTTAGTTGACAAACTGTGAGGACTTGTAAAGAGCAAAATTGATTTACAGTTTACTCCAAGGGTTTTAATTGCTCCCAGTACACCAACAAAACAATAAAAATCTGGATTACTTTCTAATTTGAATACCAATTAGGTTTTTTATTTATATTTTACAATCAAAATCTGTTTTAAAGAAAACTATTGTGCATTCCCTGTCGCATATATGAAATATTCGTAGTGTTTTATTATCGCATGAAAAGACAATAAATAATATTATATAGTCAATATACACCCAAATATAGCCTAAATCCTGTCTTGTTTCATCACAAATTAACCCTGAAAATAACTTAGACAAAACACGGATTTAAAGCCGGGCACAATCCCATCTACTTTAATACATAAAATTTATTAGAAGTGATTTCATAATTTTAAATCATTAAAACTGTTTAGTTTAGTTTAGTTTAGTTCAGAGCGTGGAGCGAACAACATCTCTCTCTCTCTAGCCCATGTGTATGTACTAGTCTGTACAGCACACCCCCCGCTCTTTACTAATTCCCCTTTACCCCACGCCCGTGGTCCCTCCGCGTGTTGGTACTGGGAAGATATGGTAGCCAAGGGCAAACTCGTATATAGTTTTGGCAGCATATTTTACACCGCCGTCTAGGCAAAATCGCCGGTGTAAAACCGTTAATACTATCCTTGTGAATAATCGCCTAATCAAGTGAAATAAAAATCCGCAAAATCTTTTATCTATTTCTTTTTTAAAACTTGGCCACATCACACGAGGGCCAAACCAGTGTCGCTCTCTCATTGGCTAGTAAGCAAGTAGCGTCCACAACAAATCACGCTATTGGCAGTCATCAATTTTTCCTCGCTTCCTATTGGCTAATTGAACTCGAAATCACCGCCATCTTAGCCACACGGCTTCACTCGCTTGAAAATGTTGCCGGAACAATCATCTCCCGCATTTTGGGAAAGAATGGAAGTGATTTTCGACAAAAAGTTTGAGGAATACGATAAAAATAAAGCCAAGGTAAGACATGAGGAAGTTTTTAACACAATTTCTAGCCATAAAAAAGAAATAGATGCGGTAAAAAAACAATTCTCCGAACTTAGTGACAAAATCTCTGTTCTTGAGCAAATTGACAATTTTAAGGATGCCCAAATATCGGCAGAAACTTTAAAAGCGATTAAGGATAGTATTGCGGTCCTCCAGAGTAAGTTCGAATGTCAAGCAAAAAACGATGACAATTTTAAACGCTATTCGTTTTTTCAGAACTCCTGCAGGGAGCAGCGTAGTAGGGCGTGGTCCCTGAGGGTGACGAATTTCCAGTCGCCCCACAGCCGAGAGAAGATCACCATGCTGTCGATATACAACGCACTCATTCTGCCCTCACTGAAAATAGCCCACCGTAACGGCCTACTCGATTTCGTCCCCCAGTACTGGGGGGACGTCATCGAGTACGCGCATCATTTGCCGTTTAACCCCAAGAAGAAGGAAGTCCCACAGGCCATCTTCAGGTTTCATTCCCGCGTCCACCTCCAAGCGGTAATGATATCCAAGCGCCCTGTCCTCGAGGAATACACAGCTAAGTTGAACCAGTACAAGACTGCCAGCCAGAGTGTGTCCCCTGCACCCTATTTCCCAGGTAGAATGATAAAAATGCAATATGACACAACACGTTTGAATAAAAACGTCCAGACATTTTTACATTCAACAAAGCTGATCTCCCGTACCAAAATAATGGGGGAAACTGTGGGTTTTCAAATCAAGACAGGAACCAGATGGCAAAAAGTTCTGAACCCATTTGCCGACACTTTAATCGGCATGACAAGACCAATACCTGGCACTGAGAACCTGTTCAGCACATCAATGGAGCCCCCCCTGATCAAATACAACAGCGTGCCCTATGCAGACAGAGGATCATTCTTCCCTAACTCAAAGTTCTGCAATCCCCTCATCACAGAGGATGATTTCGAGGATAACTTTGAACCTCCTCCCAACGCTGCCAACATGGATGAGTTCCCTCCCTTGGAGTCCGCAACCACCTCTGACACGGCAGCCGCCGATGTCCCTGAGGCCGAGGATGAGAACGCAACCGAGCAGATGCCAGCTCCAACAACTGCACCCAGCGTAGCAGCAGCCCGCCCAGCAGCCAGAGAGCCAGAAGCGGATCCACCTAAACAGCAGCCGCTACCACCGCTGAAATCTATGCCTGCAAGAACTGCAAAGAAAACCAACGACAGTAAGATAAAATGATTAGATAGTACTTTCTTGCAGTTAACAAATACTTACTGTCCTTATTATGAATGATTATTGATTAATTACTAAAATTAATCCGTTTATTTTCTTGTCATATAATGTCATAATGTCATCGTCTGTCAAAGATTAAAAAACGATAACTAAAAAGAATTTAACTCTATTTTACCTACCTACCCCCTATGCCAACTTTTAGATAAAAATATTGATTAAAAGATTTTTTGTATCTAACTAATACCACGGGGGGGGGGGGGAAAAAGTAAAGAGCGGAGGCACATCACCTCCTAACTAAATGTTTTATCTATCTCACTATTATTACTATTGTAAATATATTCATGTTTTATGTATGCTGATATATATTGTTTTTCAGTCGTTCCCACTGGTTGATATACGTGCTAATCCTCCTGCGATAAACTTAGACTCCACACCAGTACCCTACAAGCCTCCCTAATGGATTAAATGAACAGGTACCTGCTAATTTAAATCTTAACCCTACACTAGACCTCCTAAACCCTATATATGGCCAACATTTTGATGGATTTAATGAAGAATTTGGTATTAATTGTCAGTACATGTCGGAAAATGAAGCAATAACAAAATTGAAATCTTTTAGAGAACAACTGATAATTTTATTTTCTTTAAACTGTCAATCGATAAACTCTAAATTTGATGAATTGGTGGCGTGTATAGATAATTTTAATTGCAAAGGAATACGGCCCAGCGTTCTTGCGTGTCAAGAACTCTGGGCAAATTCCAATGCAAATTTTGACGTGTATAATATTGAAGGCTACAACTGGCATGTCAACCTTAGAAAAACACAAAGGGGGGGAGGGGTGGGATTACTAGTGCAAAAACATTATAAAGTAGTAAGAATGTTTGACAATATCTCCTTCAAAGAACGTATATGTGAATCTATCTGTCTCAAATGTTCGTTTAATGGATTTAAATTCTTAGTGTTGAACACCTATAGACCCCCTAATCAAAGTAGTGCTGAACTTGATGAATTTTTTGAAATGTACCTTGAATTACTGGATAGGATTATGTCACTCAACCTACCGTTCTTTATTGTTGGAGACATTAATCTTGACTTGTTCAGGATTAATGAAAACAACAGCCCTAGTATGCGTCTGCTAGAGTCGCTAAATTTCAACGGCATTTTGAATACAATCACCAAGGCCACCAGGATCACAAAAAACACTTCAACATTGATTGACATTTTCGGCGTTGGTAATTTTATTCCAAATCTCATGATGTCTTGTGTCCTAACATCACAAATAAGTGATCACTTGTTGCTGATAAATGCGTATAGAATTAATGCTAACAAAAAACCAAAAAAACCTGATACTTATGAAAAAAGATTGCTAGGCGATGATAACATTAATTCACTAAATGACGCACTTTTCAGTACCGATTGGTCAAACGTACTTAACCAAAACGACGTCAACGTTGCCTATAGTAATTTCATAGCTAAGTTTCTTGAGTTATATAACATCTCATGCCCCATTGTAAAAGTCAAAAAAAATTCTAGGGTCCAGCCCCAGCAGCCCTTCATGAACGAGTACCTCTTGAGAATGAGGGAACATAAACATACCCTCCACGACAATTTTCTTAGGGAAAGAACAAGGGAAAGTGAGCTGTTGTATAACTCTTATAGAAACTCTTATAATAGGAATGTACGCCGTGCAAAACTAGAATACTATAGGTCAAGTATAAGAAATTGCGGCAGAGATAGTAAAAAGTTATGGCGTTGTTTAAAAGATATGCTAGGATTTGATCAAAAGAGTGCTGAGTGTTCATATTTAGAGGTCGGGGATAGGAAAGTTGAGGGTGACCAAGCTATCGCTAACGAATTCAATTCCTATTTTAGTCAGATTGGAACCTCCCTTAAACCTGAGATCCCAACAACAGAAAAAAACTTTGCAGAATTTTTACCTCCTCCCATTCAAGACTCAATCTTTTTTGAACCCCTTTATCCTTTTAAAGTAATAAATTTGATTAGGAACATCAGGCCCAAAAGGTCCACAGACATCAATGATGTCAGCATGTTTTTAATTTCTCGCTGTGCGGATGTTATCGCACACCCCCTTTGCCACGTCTATAACCTTTCCCTCCAATCTGGCGTCTTTCCTGACGGTATGAAAGTAAGCAAAATTCTTGTCCTTCACAAATCAGGTTCACTCAATCAAATGGATAACCACCGTGGTATTTCATTGATTGATAACCTAAGCAAGCCCCTGGAAAAGTACGTATGCGATAGCTTGGTAAATTTTTTGGATGAAAAAAACTTTTTTAACTGCAGACAGTTTGGATTTAGGAAAAACATCTCAACTTACCATAATGTCCTTGATCTCTCAAATATGATCACTCAGTGTCTAGGTCGAAACAATTCCTGTATGTCCATATTTTTGGACATACGGAAGTGTTTCGACATGATCCCTAGGAATTTGTTGTTTGAAAAGTTAAGGAATGCAGGGATAAGGGGATTACCATTACAATGGTTCCGTTCTTATTATAGCAATAGACGTCAAAAGGTGTTTTTTAAGGGGTTGTTTTCATCTACGTTGGAAGAGATTATCATAGGCGTATTACAGGGGTCAGTTCTTGGCCCAATATTGTTTTTGATTTTCATAAATGACCTTGCAAATTGCAGCCCAGAAGTCTTTATTAATCTTTTTGCTGATGATGCCCTAACCTTCATGGAAAGGAACTCATTAGCGGAATTGATTGAACTCGCAAAAGTAACCATCCCCAAGCTGACCGCCTGGTATAACGCAAATGAACTCTTAATCCATCCCCTCAAGACCAAAGTTATGGTCTTTACTTCCCCCAGAGAAAATCTTACCCCTGAAGAAATTCAATTAAAAACGGAATTTAATGTCTTCATAGACATGAACAACGTAGGTGAAAGCATCCCTGAAAAGATCACAAAGTTAAACCTTGTAGATGATAATAATGAGGGTTTTGTAAAGCACTTAGGAATTAGCTTGGATACAAAATTAAAGTTTTCTTATCACCTTAAAAAAGTACATGCAAAAATTTCAAAGATTATTTACTCTATGCGTGTCATGCGCCATTTGCTTGATAAGAAACACTTAAAGATTTTATATACAAGCTATATTAAATCTAGTGTGGAATACTGCTGCCTTCTGTTCACAGCCTGTCCAGCCTATCTTTTAGATCCCATTTTGAAGATACAGAAGGCGGCAGTAAGAATAATAGAAAACTTACCTAGCAGAGCACACACAGCAGAATATTTTAAAAGTAATGGGATATTGCCCATTAATCTATTAATAAAATTTAACGTCTGTAAATTTATGTATAGGTACCTACATGGCTTACAGCCAGAAATTTTTAATAATACCTGGGAAATCTCCCGTGATCGCCACAGGTATAATACAAGAAATGTAAACAACTTTGCATATGCAAATGGAGTAAATAGAACTTTTTTACTAAATTCACCCCTTCATTCTTTTCCCACAATTTTAAACAGTCTCCCAAATAATATAAAGCAAATAGTAAATGAAAAAGAATTCAATAGAAAATGTTTTACTCACTTTCTTAACCAAATAGATTTTACATAGGTACCTATAACAAACAAACTTAAAAATGGTAAGTGTTCTATCAATATTTTTATTTATCCATGTCCTATACTCAAAAATCCAAAAATAGGATCTGTAAGATCCGAACTCTCACCCGGGTAGGTAAGGAGGGGGGGGAGGGGGGTATATAGTGCTTTCTACAAAACTACACCAAATTCTTGCATTCTAACATTCTAACTTCAAATTTAACTATGTTTTTCATACTCATTATATTCATCATACATCATTAATTTTCACCAAAATCTCTTTTTTCCCATCACTCAAAATTTCACCAAATTCATTGTCATCCATTTATAGTTTTTTGTTGAGGCCGTGAAGTCTTATATTTGAACGCACGGACACATCCTATTATAGAGCAGCGTTGACGTTATTAAGTTGTTAAGTCATTGAGTATTAAGCTTAGGTGTGAAGTTGGGACACAGCGATACAGGTTACTGATAACTGCAACAGCAGTAGGGTTGTTGACGTAAAAATTAATCCATTAAATTGGAGAGAATATTTATCTCAACAATCATTACAAACAAATCTAACTCGATCACTTTATTTATTTATTTTATATGTTGCTGCAGTTACAGGTTAATAAGCGTTGGAGCTGGGTGGCTCTAGCAGACTCATCTAAATATGTAAACGATTGGTTGATACATACTATTTCACGTGTACATTCATTCACTACAAAATTAGGCATCAATATCATAGGGTTCAACCAAAATTAAATCCATCACTCAGTCTCATAGTCTTTAGTCTGTTGCCCACTCTCCTCTTCTCACACTCCTCTCTCCATTCACAACCAGCCATACCGTCGGTCAGTTCCTCCCCAAATCAGATCACTCAGTCATTCAGTCCTCATTAGCGTCAACAATCTCCGGCAGGTAAGGTGACCGACGCCGCCCACTAAGAGTCTGAGCGCATCTTTCCGCGCACGCCATGAGCCGTTCCTCGATGATAGGAACGGCGGCTTGCGTGCGCCGCAAAGAGCGCAACCCGGACAGGCAGCCTGTCAAGCTACGGGGTTGTCTGACAAAGATAAATGAGCGCAGCTCATTGATCTCGTCATAAATCCTAAGCATTTCGAGGTAAACAACATCCTCAATTGAAACCTCCCAGAGGTAGAACTCTGCCAACAAGGAAGCGTTTGTTAAACGCTCAGATAAGTTATTCCAGGGACCGACTGCCGCGGTCAGAACTCGGGTGCGCAGCCACTCGGACACCAAACCTGCCATCCCTCTCTTTCTCTTTCTCCAACTCTTTTTACCTCTCTCTCCTTAGGTCTCAACGTCTTAACGTCTTAACGTCTTAACGTCTCATAAATCTTTACAAAAAGAACCTTCACTTGAAGAACAATGCTAGTAAACTGATGTGTTTCTAAAAATGATTTTTAGCCTTCTTAAATTGAATCTAGCAAAAACAATTCCTTAATATCAAACTTAACAAGATTTTTAACTTCAAAGCTGCAAAGCCACTCTACAACTAGCTTAGCCAATATTGAATACACGATCAACTTAGGATACCTAAGTACATCGCCACCTGTAACGTCTGACAAAAATCCAAATAAAATCAGTTCTTTTCTAAAACTCTTAAATTTTTATATTTTGTTTAATTTTTACTTGGTTTTATTTAAGTTTTACTTAACATACTAGGTACATATGCGCGCCTACCGTGCATATGTATTCCTTGTTATTGCAATGTTCAATGTTAAATGTTTAAATGTGGCTAAAATTCCATCAAGCCCTCCAGTTTTTACCCAACAAAAAACTCAAATATGTAAATTTATTCTTATTTAATAATCGCCATCAGGGATGTAGGAATATGGTGACGGGTTGGGAAATAAATTACAGGTATCAAAGAAGTGTGGGATTGGAATCCCACAGGATTTTAAATTACTCATTTCTTATAATCTTTTAATCCGGGAACGTTAGGTCGGTGGGAGTCGCGGTCTATAACGGGAAAAAAAACATGGCTAACTTCCATGGCACCGGTAACATAATTGTACTGGTCTTATTTTTGGAAACCCCATATGGATTCTAGTGGAATGATTGTTAGATGGTATATTCAGCATACCGTAGTATAGTAGTCTTATATATGTGTTTATATATGTCAATATGTAACTAAAATAATTTGTTACAACTATTTCTAAAAAGCTATGAAACGATTTGGTAAGCGCCGCGAAGAACTGCGGTTCAACAACCCCGGCCGGGGTTAAGCCATCCACTCGCTTCACAGCTTGCTCAGTGTTCAATTATATAATAAAATTGTATTGTAAAATGTAAAATGTAGGTGAACGGGGAAGGAGAAGTTCACTACAACCCTGAGCTAGGTACATAAATAGTAAATGTACTACAGGATCTTAAAATTGCTAATAAATTACAATTTAATGAATTATTATTCACTGTATAATGTAATAATTTATTTATTATCTTGCCTGCAATCTCTTTCAGGAAGAAATCTAGTATCTTAATTAACATGCAATCTTTTTCAGGAAGAAACTTATAGTTAAAAAATTGTAAAACTTTATTAGTAACTCGCCCTAATTATATGCCCCTTAGAGGAAATAAAATCTTATCTTATCTTATCTTATCATCACATCAAGTTTAGTGTATGCTAACAGGAATGAAAACATCCATGAAAGTGAAGTTCAACAAATATGATAAAAGAAAATATTTTTTATTGTCAAGCTATTTAGAGATATTACATGCTTTGTAAACCTAAAAAAACGCCGATCCATTGATATAAAATTGCTCCAAATGTAACATACTCATAGCGCATAATATGAATTATACCATAATTTAAGTACAATATTATTGTTTTTAGTTCACCTATCCTATACCGTATTGTTAAAGGTATATTCATACAAAGTTAGAAGTAAAAAAGCTCTACTTTAATCAATCTAAATAAATGACCATAACAGAATGGACGTACGGCCAAGCGCAAAGTGTAGATATGCTTTACTTGTAAAAATGCTTTATAACCCAAATTTCTGGATGAATCATCAAAATCCTTTACATTTTTATACTAAATAAAAATTCCTGTCTAATTGGTACCATATAAACTTAGTAAGTCACATTTATGTTTTAAATCGTTTTTTCTTTTCTTTCTATTTTATCCTTTCACTAGCGGCTACGCCCCTAGAGGTCTCTAGGGGGTACTTGAGGAGGGGAGAGTAAAATTTGATAACCCAATCTATTATTTTAGAATTTAAAAGAAAAAGTAAAAAAAAATTTTAGGGGAGGGAAATTGTTTTTTTTTGGGGAGGGGGGACCTATGAGAAGCTACCCTGTTAAGGAGAACCCGATCGGTTCAGCGGTTAAAGAGATCATTCGGTACAAGCAGACAGACAAACAGACAAACACACATCCTGATAATTTTTTATAAGGATTGTTATTTCAACACTAATGACCAATACACAGACTAAAATACATATGGCAAGCCAGTACACGTATATATGACCAAAAATAGGCTAATATAGGCATTTTAAAAGCTTCTAATCCGTCAGAATCAAACTGATTCTTCTTGATTTTGAATTAAAAGTCCACTGATACTTAAATAATGCCTTCTTGGGTCTGTCGAACAAACCAATGATTTTTTCATTGACGTATTCGATTACAACTGCCTAACAGACCACGTAAAGAACAATTTATAAAAATCTCTCAATGAAATAAGTAATATGAGCCCCTCCAGGGTTTGGGCCTTCGGAGGGAAGAGGCATAGGAATAAACTTCCCCCTCATTATTTTAATATATTTAAAAAATAAGGGAAGAGTGGTTTCAACAGGTAGTTTGAGGAAAATCACCACATTCTGTCTTAAAGTTTTGATACTCTAATAATTGTTAACGTTCGTTTTTCCGACTATTTAATTTGTTGTGCTTGGCTTTTATGGATGCTTTCATCCTTATCTAAGTTGAAAAAAGCCAGTGGTCGTACCACTTCTTTACAGCCAAAAAATAAACTCAAAATTGACCAAGTTAAGTAGCTTTTCAATATTGTGAATAGGCGTAATTTACACCTTAAAACATGCTCTTACAATCTTTTGAATACACTATATAGTATACAAGGATAATTATGTTCATAGGTTAGGCAGTTGATGAAATATTAAATAAACAGTAAGCTTGTGTTTGTTTGTGTGTATGTGTGTGCGTTACTGGTCTGTACAGGTGTGTGTATACGCAGGGATCTAAAGGGATAAGACAATGACCGATAACATAATGCACATTCCAGAAGATGATACACAAAATTATCCCTTTTGTAGATCACAATTAGTGATTGAAATGTTTGGACACTCAACTAAATGAACAAAACAATCAAAATTCAGAATTAGAAGTCCCCAAGCTTGTTAAGCCAACGAATGAGAAAACGTTGTTATAAGACTTTAGAGACTAGACAGCCCAAAAATAGAGGCGTTTATGTACTTGTAAACCCTAGATATGTAGTAGCTTCGCTACTACTAAAAAAGAAAAAAACCGTTTGTAAATATGCAAAGGACTCTGAGATTTTATCAAAAAAGTGAACAATTTGTTTGTCTATTGAATAAAGAGAAGTACAAGGATGTAACAAAAGCATCACCCCCCCCCCTTATTTTCTCAGGGATCTAAAGGGATAAGACAATGACCTATAAATTGATGTACATCTCAAATTTTAATACACAAAATTATTCTACGTAGATTACAATAAATGGTTGAAACGTTTGAACACTTAACTAAAAGAACCAACCAATCAAAATCCAATGAAAGTACCCAAGGTTGTTAAGCTAACGAATCTAAAAACGTTATTATAATTGATTTTGGGGACTAGTGAAATAAACAGCCCAATGTTCCATCCCGCTCCCCATCCAAACAAGGATGACAACATCCATAGAAGCGAATTTAAACATATCAGACAATGAGACAAACGTTCTCTTTTATTTAGAATAAAGATGTTACGCTTTCTTGATCTTCTCTTCTTAGTGAACTTAGGAATCAACATTTTTTGAAATGATTTTAAAAAGTAAATCTCTCCGAAAAAGACAGACGGCGAACAAAACTATGGATTAGCTTTAATACTAATAAGTAAAAAGTTTGTTTACCCTAAAAAATAAAAGAGAGTTAAGGAAAGGCAGGCACTGTTGCCCAGGATCAGGGAGGGAGGGGACATTGGGCTGTTTATTACACTAGTCCCCAAAGTCTAATAATAACATTATCTTATTTGTTCACACAACAACCTTGGATACTTTTATTTTAATTCTGATTGGATGGTTCATTTTGTTGAGTGTCCAAACGTTTCAATTACTAATTGTAATATATATAAAGGGTAATTTTGTGCATCATCATTGGGGATGTACATCAATGCTCGGCCATTGTCTTATCCCCTTAGATCCCTGGTCTAGGATGATTGGGAGGGGGAGAATAATAGAGTCTGATAAGATATCCTACTGCGAGCAGCAAAGATAAAGTATTCTAGCAAAACTGTTGATTAATCTCTAAAAAATAAAATATTGTTCTGTATCCTAGATTCATTATATGCATTTTAAATTTTTAAGTAAGAAGTATTGATTGATGAGTTGATTAGTTATTTACTAGTTTCAAAGAAATTTAAAATCATAATCATAATAAAAGTCCTAAATGTTCTTAATTAAGCCAACGAATAAGTAAATGTTATTATAAAACTTTGGGGACTATTGTAATAAACAGCGCTTTGTCCCCTCTCTCTGCGCAGAACAATGTTTATTAGTAGAATGGAAATTTTGATGGATAACATTTTTTTGTTGGAGAATATAAACACTGAAGATTGAAGAATATTACATAAAAATAATAATCCATTGGGTTTTGTTAATTCAAAATTGATCTCAGCCATTATCTCAAACAAATATTTCAACGATCTTTCATGTTTAACGCATATTTTTAGTAGCGAAGCTACTCTATAATTTCAAATGTCCGTCCGTCCGTCTGTCCGTAATTTATGAATTGGGGGAAACGATTTTTTTTCTCGGCGCCTATTCAAGATAAATTTTTAGGGAAGATTCCTATGACATATGCCCATCTAATCTACATTGTTTTGTCCATCTGTCTGTTATTTGGGGTGCTAGATCGATTCCTAGATTTTTAAGTTTTCGTGATTTTCTCAATTACTTTTTAAGATAGAGAGCTATAATTTTCAAGGAATGAATATACCCATATATTACATATTTCCATCAGGTTTCATTAAGATTTATTTATAAATTGCGGTGCTAGATCGATTCCTAGATTTTTATTTTTTTGTGATTTTAAGAATGCGTGATTTTAAAGGTTTCGTTATTTCCCTATTTTATCAAGTTTAATGTTTAATGTATGACACTACTCTATAGTAAATTTTTTCCCGATATCCATTCATAATTTTTGAGCTTCGCTACTTAGGGATGGTGACATCCTTGTTTTATATAAGATTTAAAGTTTCCCAAAAGTATGAAAATTTTTAATATAAAATAAGAACCTTCAACCAATATGTATCTATTATTACTTGGATCTTACACCAGATTATCATATTTTCTAATAAAGTGTACTTTGTAGCGGGCTAGATAAAATCCCCTCCCTACTTACTGGATTTAGGAATTGAACAATGAATAACAGGGGAAACAGCAACCTAAATGGACGACATTTTTTTTCCATATCATAATATCCACATACATTATACATCCATTCTTCAACCGAAATGTCAAAAAATGTTTTGTTTTAATAAGTATGTGTTTTAAAGTCTTTAAGCTAAAAGGGCATATTTTTGTTTTTAATTTCATGAAGTTTACTCGGAAGAAAATAAAAACTCACGAAACCTCTGATTACAAAGGCCCGACAGAATTTTGCGCCAATATAATTACCATTTCGTATCCCTGATTTCGTATTGTGTTTGTAAGTATATTTTATACACTTATGCGCGTATACCATCACGCGTTTTATAGAATCCATTTGAAGATTTTATATATTTAATGCTTTTTTTAAATGTTATACAAAGATGAAAAGGCAATTAAGCTTTATGAAAAATAATTTCTGTATGGATATAGCAAATTTTTTTAAAATTAAAAATCTTGTTTAGGTAAATTCTTTATTAATAACATATATATCAGGGATCTAAAGTAATAAGACAATAGCCAATAACTTAATGTATATACAAAATGATGCTACACAAAATTAACCCTTCTGTAGATTACAATTAGTGGTTGAAACGTTTGGACAAAACTAAATGAACCAACAAATCAAAATTCAATAAAAGTTCCCAAGCGATTAATAAAACAACTTATAAAACTTTGGGCACTAGTCTAATAATCACCCTCTCCCTCACTGCACTGCATATGTAATCCTTGTACTTTTAAAATTGGTGTTATGACTGAATGATTTTTGTATCATATTTGATGTTAGAATTTAGTTTCAATGTTCAAAGCGAGAAAAAAAAACAACAAGAAAGAAAGGACAAAACAATTTAACTTAATTTTATCGCCACTCCAATAATGATCTCCTGACAAAGACATATCCTCCAAAAAAAGGGGACAGTGGGCAGTTTATTACAATAGTCCCCAAAGTTTTTCAATAACCCTCACTTATTCGTTGGAATTACAACTTTGGGGACTATTGAAATTTTTGATTGGTTTCTTTTTTAAGTTAAGTGTTCAAACGTTTCAACCACTAAGGTTACGCTATAGAAGAGGTAACTTTGTGTTTCATCATTGGGAATATACACCATTTTATTAGCTATTAAATTATCCTTACTAAAAAGTGAATGTATGAAAAGCTTCTTGAACCAATTTTAACTAACATTAATAATAATGATAATAATATGTGTAATTTAGGTAGAATAATAACAAAATTATTATATACAATTACATAGACAGAGACATATATCCTATCATAAAAAGTAGTAAGCTTTTTTTTGTCTGTAACGAAGGATCTCGCTTACCGCTGAACACATATGGGTCTCCTTCACAGTGAAGCTTCTTATAGGTCCTGAGATGGTTTTAGGCTATTTTTGGTAGGGTTTTAACTTTTAGGCTATTTTTCTGCCAATCCCTTTAAATATAGAGTCACTAGATGATAGGTGAGCAGCCGCTAGTATTGTATAATACAAGGACAATGATGTTTACAAGAAGTGCAACTGAAACAATTTATATGAAAAATAAAATGTAATTATATCCTATAATACAAAGTAGAAAGTTTTTTTTCCTCGGCTAAATGTAAGTTTTATAGATATTTTTGGTTGATTTAAGCTGTAAAGACAATATAAGAGAAAAAACTAGTAGAGGTAAACTAAACAGATAATGTGCTTTTTTTGTGAGAAATTAAATTGACTTTCCATCGCTGATATTTATTTATCAGAAGTAATGTCTATATAGCTGCTGTGTAAAAGGAGTGGAAGGGGCCAATTTAAGAAATAAAATTGAGTCCATCCTGCGCATGAATGAAGTAAAGAAACAATTATAGTCAAGACTCTACAAAGTAACTAGAATAAAGGTAATGGTTTTAATGCAACTCTTTCTGTTTTCTTTTTCTCAAATTCTACTTTTTAAAGTCATTTAACTATATGACTAGAAAGTAATCTTTTTTAAAACACTAGTTGATGCGCCTGTTTTATAAGAGTCGGAGAAAGAAAAACATTAAAACCATCCTTAGCATTAAATCTATAAAAAAAACAGCCTAAAACCATCCTTGGACCAATGTGAAGCATTCCTAAAATAGAGAACTCATTAGGAAGTATGAATTGAACGATTAATTTAAATTGGCTAAAATACTAGAATACGCTATATATATTTTTTTCCATGTAAAATAGAAGGCAAAAATTTATTTTGTAAATATTTGTAATGTTATAATTTTAAGAAAAAGACTTGACTTTATGATTGATTGAGTGACCTATGCACATACTTTAAAGCATTACTTTACTTCTAGAACTTTGAATATTTGAGTTCAAGAGGTCATAGTCAATTTTACTTTTGTTCTAGTTCAAAACTTTTCTCCTCTGCACCCCAAATTATATCCCTTCTCTCCCAGGGAGGAAAGGGACATTGGACTGTTTATGATAATAGTCCCCAAAGTTGAAAGTTGAGTGTGTAAATGTTTCAACCTCTAAGTGTAATCTACGGAAGGGGTAACTTTGTGTATCATCATTGGGTATGTATATTTTACATCAGCTTATCGGCCAATGTCTTATCCCTTACGATCCATGCTATTGCCATTTCAATACTTTTTTGAGCGACCTACTTCCTTTGGGTTATATACAGTATGCTCTTTTTTTAAAGCAACTCTAAAACAAGGGCATGATTGCGCGTCCATCATTTAGTCAAAATAGGTTTAATTTATCCTCTGTATATTTGTTTATTAATTGAATTAAGAGGCTAGGGGCTAAGCTGCTATTTACCATAAAAAAGTAGAATGATGATTCCTTGTATATAACTCAATAACCTTATTTTACTGATTGAGTTCTGCTTTTCAGGTAATATACCTACGGGTTATACCCTTAGTAATAAAAAAAGCTAGAATCTTGAAACACCTTTTCAATATTTTCTTCTTTTTTTTTTATCCGTGGAACTTCCTTGAAGTACAATTGACCTAGATTATAGTCCAACTTAAGAAAGATATATGTATATGCAGGGATCTAAAGGGATAAGACAATAGCCGATAAATTGATATACATCCCCAATTATGATACACAAAATTACCCCTTCAGTAGATAGTTAGTGGATAAACAACGTTTGGACATTCTACTTAATGAACCTACAAATTAAAGTCCCCAAAGTTATCAAACCAACAAATCAGAAAACTTTGAGGACTAAAGTAATAAACATCCCTCTCTAAGGCTATTTTAAATCAAATTACATTTTGATTCAAAGAAATTTCACCAATTTGACTATATCTTGTAACCCTGGTTTTTATATATATCAGGATTCTAAATTATCCCTAATTATCAGCGATGCATGGATATTTTAATGAAAAAAATTATGTGACTGACCCCTGTATTTGAGTGCTTTTCAAAAAACTGATTTCTTGCTTTGGACACTTCATCTGCTGGATTAGAACCGTATTTCAGCGATACTGAAAAACCATGTATAGCATCGTATATTATCCAGTTTTCTACGAATATAAAAACTGGTTTTAATCTTATAATTTTACATTTTTATATCCGCTGAAAGCTGTCTATAATACGATGTGATAAAAACTATCATCTTTCCTTTATCCCTGTTGACCATTGTCTTAACTTTGACATCTCAATTATACAAGTGCATCGTCTTGTTTCAACTAAATTTATGTTTTTAAAACAAGGACGTCTGCTTGCAAATGTAATCAAAAAAAATTTGAAAATTAGAATTGTCCAAATATCCTATTATATAAAACAGTAAGCTTTTTACCACTGAATCAATATGGTTCTCCTTAACAGAGAAGCGCCTTAAAGGCCCATGAGAGGTTTTAACTATATTTGGGTAGGGTCTCTACAGTCACCCTCCAAATAAAAAAAAACTACCCTTCCGAAAAAAAATGTAATTTTTTTTTTTTTTTAATTGAAATGGGGAAAGGTGAACTTTACCAATACACCAACCTTAATTGTTTCTAGAGGCTTCTAGTGGCGTAGCCACTAGTATTATATATATGAGTGAATTCGTGCCAAGATGGGGAGGTGGTAAACCCCCACATTTCATCAGTTGCAGATAAAATTATGCTGTAAAGTATTACTGTAAAAAGGCAAGGAGGGAGGGGACATTGTGCTTTTTATTACACTAGTCCCCAAAGTTTTATAATAACGATTTCTTATTTGTTGGCTAAACAACTTTGGGGACTGTTATTGAATCTTAATTGGTTGGTTCATCAAGTTGAGTGTCCAAACATTTCAACCACAAATTGTAATCTACAGTTTGGGTTATTTTGTGTATCATCATTGGGAATGTACATAATATTATTGGCTATTGTCTTATCACTTTAGATCCCTTGTAAACAGAGAAATCTTGTGGAGAAGGGGTTGTCTCAAGAAAATAGCTTAAAACAACCACTTGACCGAGTGATTATTTTTTTTTAAATCTTACAGACAGACATTGTGAGGGATTCTAAGCTTTTTAAGACTTACTTTGTAAAAAAAATACAAATCTTTTAAATCTATTTATTATACTTTTGAATACCAAATTTAAAACTGCTTGTGAGCAAAAAATAAAAATCTGAAAGATGGATTCAATTGTCTGTTTAGGAACAGATTTAGACATCGATCCAGCTGGATTTCAAAGTTATACTATGCCGATTTCACAGAGGCTAACACGCAGCTGCATATAAATATAGTTTCATATTTCTAGTATAAAGTAAGGGAACCTAAGTATATCAGAACAAACTAGCCTCTAAGAAATATAACTGAAAACTGTTTCAAATTGTTCAATTACATTTTGGTTTTAACCTTTTTTTGCAGACAGAAAAATATTTAAAGAAAGTTTTTAATAGCTAATCAATCAAAGTTTGGAGTGCTTAAAAATTAGTAGATGAAATTTTCAACAATATCATAGGATATACCTTTTATGATTTCACAAAAAAAACGTTGCTATATTTTTTGTCTTTGAATTCTTTGAGTTCACTTTAAGGATTTGTTTCAGGACGGTTCAGCTACGGCTGCTGATTTGAAAAGGTTTTGAAAATACGGCTAAGCTTTGAATCTTTAGGATATATTTAATATCAGGTATCTAAAGGGATAAGACAATGAACCAAACAATCAAAATTCAAGAAAAGTCCCCAAAGTTGTTTAGCAAACGAATAAGAAAGTGTTATTATAAAACTCTAGGGACTAATGTAATGAACAGCTGAATATAGTGTCTAAAATATTTGATTTTTAATTTTTTTCGATTAGGAATTAAATGATTTCAAAAACTAAAATATATATTGATTTGTAGACTGGCTACCAAATTTGAAATATTGAAGTTTATTCTATCCTACTTCCTTATGTGACATCAGTTCCGTATATTGTCATTTCTGCAAAGTTTTCTATATTGACAAAAAGATAAAGTTGCTCGTAATACCAATATTTAGAAAATTACTTAGATCTCACACCAGATTTTAATTCTCTCTAATAAAGTGAAAAACGCAGCCAGTTAAATTAACGATTTGCCCCTTCCCTCCCCTCTTACTGGTTGAACGAACTGACCAATAAATTAAGTCCATGTTAGTAAGATAAATTAACGACAAATTTTCACCTGTCATAATATCCACGTATATTCTACATTCATTAATGAAAATCCTATTTTATACAGTAGTAAGGCTTGGGTAAAGTGTGGGGATAGGAGATATCATTATTTTAGCCAACTACAAGTTTCACAATATTAGAGAACATGAAAATCTAGTGTAAGATCCAAGTGATAATAATTCCAGGAGGGAGGGCCAATGGGCTGTTCATTACACTAGTCCCCACAGTTTTATAATAACGTTTTCTTATTCGTTAGCTTTAAAACTTTGTTATATTTTCTTTATTAGTTGGTTTGAGTGTCTAAACGTCTCAACTATTAATTGTAATCAACACGAGGGGTAATTTTGTGCATCATCTTTGAGGACATCTATTTATTAGCTATTGTCTTATACCTTTAGATCCCTGTTTAGAAATAAAATAGTAAATTTCTTATAATCTGTAAATGTATAAACTATAGGTGGGAGTGATGAGACACCATATTTTCAGATGTTTTTATACAACAGGGAGGGGACATTGTGCTGTTTATTACACTTGTCCCAAAAGTATTTTCTTATTCCTTGGCTCATTGGTTGGTACATTTAGTTAGGTGTCCAAACATCTCAACCACTAATTGTAATCTACAAAAAGAATAATTTTGTGTATCATAATTGGGTAAGTACATCAATTTATCGGCCATTGTCTCATCCCTTTAGATCCCTGTAATAAATGGATTATGGCAGAAGTGATGAGACACCATATTTCCAGATGTTTATACGACTTTGTTGTATTCAGATGTCTTTCCATTCATTCGTTTAACTTATCACTTCCATGGTGGAAAAAATAACAGGGATCTAAAGGGATAAGACATTGTTTGATAAATTGATGTACTTCTCCAATGATGATGCACAGAATTATCCTTTCTGTGAATTACAATTAGTGGTTGAAACATTTAACCTTAATTAACCAACCAATCAAAATACAATTAAAGTCCCCAAAGTTGTTAAGCCAACGAATAAGACAACGTTGTTATAAAACTTTAGGGACTAGTGTACTAAACAGCCCAATGTCCCCTCCCTCCCTGGTAAACTGTGATTCTTTTGCAAGAGCTTTTTTATAATTTCCTCCTTTAGCGTACCTCAACTTTTATGAAAAAAACAAGGATGGTATTGTCTAATGAGAGCGAAGATTTGAGTGAAACAAAAAACTATAATATTTTTTCTGATTCTGTTCATTCAAAACTAAATAACTCTAAGATCTTCAAAGAGTATTTTGTAGAATAACAAACTATCATAAATCTTGTTGAAAATGTTTGCTAATAAAATGCTAATTTTCTAAACTTTGAAACAAATTAAAAACAATATTAGGGGAAAAATCATTATAATTTTGCTTTGTAAATAAATACTTAGAGCTATAATAAATCAACCCCATTGAGGAGAAAGGATGAGTTGACTTGTAAATTTGATACTAGTTTGTGTAGAATCACATTAATCCACTGCTGGACTTCAAATTTGCCCCCTCCAATATTTTAGTCTTCAAACAGATGCGCGTCAATAATATCGAGATTAGGGATGGAATGACAATAATTTAGTAAAAAACAGGCGCATCTACTTACTATGCACAGTTTGGACTTCTAGACAAATGACGTTCAATTAAAGGGTCGTAGTTTGGATGTTAGTACCTTGGAACCTAATATAAAGGTTTTCTCTTCTGAGGTAAGGAACCAGCCACGCGGAAATTTACTGATATATATGATTCGCCTTTACCAAATTAAAAAGATACACCAAAGAATGTTTCTTGGGGGAGCTTTTTATTATACCTAGAAAAAAAATGATTGGCCAATACACAGGCTAAATTACCAATGCAATTGTAGGCCAGTATGCATTTTAATTGACCAATAGCAATAGGCAAGTATAATTTTTATAGGCACTATAAAGAGTTTTTCTTTATAGGATAATGGGTGCTTTGCTTGCGATTAGGGGAAATATTCAGTTCTTTAGTTCCCATGTCGTTACTTATTTTCTCAAAGCTTTCGTGGTCAACGAAGCGTACGCTATGTTTTGCTCTATTGAGATCAATACTTAACCGTTTTTTTCTTCTGAAAATGGAAAAAATATAAAACTTGGTGTAACGGTTAAATTAACCCTTTTTTAAAAGCGTGACTGGAAAATACACATGTGTGTTACATAAAATCTCAAAAATAGCATGAACACCTAATTTCTGTTTGGGTTTTCCATTTCAAGAAAGCTTCACATATGTCACACAATGCAGTATTTAAGCTATTGTCCTGTCAGAATCAAACAGTAATGGATATAGAATTTACTTGGATATTATGACAGGGGAAAAATTGTCGTCAATTGAGGTTGCTAATATGGACATCACATATGGGTCATCCAGTAGGAGCGGAGGTGTATTGTGGAGAATTATTATTTAGCCTGCTACAAGTTTCACTTTATTACATGATAATCCATTCAAACAGAACATCAACTAGTGACAAAGCCACTCGTAAAATGAAATAAGCAACTAAATATTGCATTAAATATAAAGAAGTTTGTTTAAAAATTGTTCTTTTTCTTTATTGAATATCAAGATTTCGGTTGGAAATAAACGTTTATATTCCATTCAAATAGTTTAAAAGAACACTCCATCTTTCAAATTTTATTATATTCAAAAATATTAAAAATGTTTAAGGCATATATATTATATATATATCTTTATTTGATTTTAATGATTTAAAGATGATATAGAAGCTTGAATTTTAAAAAAAAATCCAATGTTAAAATAATTCCTTTCAATCGATTTAATATATCTCGTTCTTTTCTGGATAGAAATTTTAGAAGAAGAATAGTTATTTCTCGCATAGTATTATAAACGGCTTTCCGCGGATATAGAATGTACAATTATGAGATTAAAACTAGTTTTTTGGCCGCGAGGTGCCGAAGGCACCGGCTAAAAAATTGGTTTTAATCTTATGATTGTACATTTTTATATCCGTAGAAAGCTGGATATAATACGATGCTAGACATAGTTTTTTTCGCATGGATGAGAACCGGTTCCCATCCACCGGATTCGAATGAATACGAGAAAAAAAATTATATTTTATTGTCCTTTTATTTGTTACAAGACAGTTTTTGTTATCTTTTCCTCAACACAAAATCGTGAGATGATGCTTTTTAAAGCATTGCTTTTCCTTAATTTACTCTATTGGATTTTGAATTTAAAGCATTTTCATAGCTATTAGGTGATGGAAAGTAAAGAAAAGGATCCGACGGAGAAATCAGAGCTCGACAGCCGTGCCTTTAGCTTCTGAATTATAATTTTCGGCTGCGACTGGCCAAGGGTGGCTGTAGCTAAGGGCAGTTGAATTTGATGACTGAGTCTGAAATGGCTGCGACTGATGTATCTCAGGCTTCGGTTGGAAGAATTTATAATTTTATGGCTGAGGCATTAAGAAGCTTATTATATAGCAACTGTGGCTTCTTATAAGGCTTCTCTAAACTGCATGATTGAAAGTTGTTATATTTGCAGCTACCAATCCATGAATATGTTTAATTCTTTTTTGAAATAAAACAAAATATGAACACTTTTGTTGATAAATATTAATAATGGTACAGAAATATTTCGTAGGTGATTGTCCTTGTTATAATATTTGATGCTCTTCTTTGTAATATAAAAATACTTTGACGGTTTAAATTTTTTATTTGGGTATTTTGGTAGAGTAACTACATTGTAACGATGGTCTGTACGTCTGTACGTACGTTTGTTTCTTGATTGTATTTTAGACAATATAAAATGAAAATCATAAGAATAAGTTTTGTTGTCACTGCCCTGTCGCCCCTCGGGACAAATAATCTTGAATTAATATTACAATTTACCAGCCGCAAATAGCTATCTTCGATAAATAACTATTCGTTATCGATAGTGCTGCTAGCCTATGAGCACAAATGCCCTTATCTAAATTTTAAAAAAAATAATAAATATTATTTGTAAGGAATATAGAATAACACAATGTTAAGTAAAATAATTCTTTACTACAAGTTATCACAAAATGAAAGCTATATGTTGTTCTTTCATAATAAAACAAAATAAAAACAATGGCAGTTGATATTTAGAAGCATTTTCTGTGAACAATACCAGGACCAGATTCATCATACTCCTGCTTAGAGATCCACATCTGCTGGAAGGTGGAGAGGGAGGCCAGGATGGAGCCACCGATCCAGACAGAGTACTTCCTCTCGGGGGGAGCAATGATCTTGATCTTGATGGTGGAGGGAGCCAGGGCGGTGATCTCCTTCTGCATTCTGTCAGCAATACCTGGATACATAGTGGTGCCACCAGACAGCACAGTGTTGGCATACAGATCCTTCCTGATATCAACATCACACTTCATGATGGAGTTGTACACTGTCTCGTGGATGCCACATGACTCCATGCCCAGGAAGGAAGGCTGGAACAGAGCCTCTGGACAACGGAATCTCTCATTACCGATGGTGATGACCTGACCGTCGGGAAGCTCATAGGACTTCTCCAGAGAGGTGGAGGCGGCAGCTGTGGCCATCTCCTGTTCAAAGTCCAGGGCAACATAGCACAGCTTCTCCTTGATGTCACGGACAATCTCTCTCTCAGCTGTGGTGGTGAAGGAGTAGCCACGCTCAGTCAGGATCTTCATCAGGTAGTCAGTGAGGTCACGGCCAGCCAGGTCAAGACGCAGAATGGCGTGGGGAAGGGCATAACCTTCATAGATGGGGACAGTGTGGGACACACCATCTCCAGAGTCAAGAACAATACCTGTGGTACGACCAGAGGCGTACAGGGACAGCACAGCCTGGATGGCAACATACATAGCTGGAGAGTTGAAGGTCTCAAACATGATCTGGGTCATCTTCTCTCTGTTGGCCTTGGGGTTAAGGGGAGCCTCAGTAAGGAGGATGGGATGCTCCTCAGGGGCAACACGAAGCTCATTGTAGAAAGTATTGTGCCAGATCTTCTCCATATCATCCCAGTTAGTGATGATACCATGCTCAATAGGATACTTGAGAGTCAGGATACCTCTCTTACTCTGGGCTTCATCTCCAACATAAGAATCCTTCTGACCCATACCAACCATCACACCCTGAATATAAATAAGATTCAAAATAGGAAGAAAATAAAACAGGTACCATATTTACAAAAATGATAAGTAGTTGTGTTTAGTGCCCTAGGAAAATGGGGAAATATGTCACCTCGTTTGACCTAGCTGTTCTATGACGTCATAATAGAGGGAAAGAAAAAGGGAAGGGGGAAAGAATCCCCCTATAAAAGAGATGGGGTATAGGTATTTCATGACGTCAATACAATAGGTTGGCCAAAAGCAGTGACATCTATCCTCATTTTTGCTAGGACACTGTAGACAGCTACAAATTGTAACTCAAAAGAAACATTTGTACAATACATGCTTATTGCAAAGCAATACTGCTGTTCCTAAATAAATTATACCTGATGCCTGGGACGGCCAACAATGGAAGGGAATACAGCTCTGGGAGCATCATCTCCAGCAAATCCAGCTTTACACATACCAGAACCATTGTCAACTACAAGAGCGGCTACCTCGTCGTCACACATCTTGTTCTTGTTTTTTCTAACTTCTCTTAATTATTACAAATATAAAACATATAGAATGTGCACATATAATTCTTTATGAATTTGAAAGAATTGTGTGTTCTTATAATTTAATATAAATCTTTTGCTAAACAATACTGGTATTGTTTATATTAGCTACTTAGCTGTATTTAAAATATCAATCATCCTATTATATAAAGTAGTAAGGATTTTTTGTTTAAAACTTAAAATCTTAATAACTACTGAATTAATTAATTTCTCTATTTTAGCTAAGCTTCACATAGGTCCTGTGATAGTTTTAGCCTTTTAGGTTATTTTATCGTCAGATTCAAACCTTAGACTAGTATAAAAAATATTATGTTTGAATATTTTACCTGTCAATTTAGTACAGGTTGGTCTCAAGGGCAGTTTTGAAACTGTGGAAGTTATTTACAATGCTGTCATATTTAAAGCAAATGACAGGAAAGGGCTCTTCGCTTTCAAAAGTCCCTTTCTCTTTCAATTAGTTATATGGAGACATGCACATAAAAGGAGATTTTCTGTTCTTACAGCCATGTAAGACAGGCTAAGACGCACGGAGGTCAGCACACACACTCACACAAACACGTGGACACACACACACACACGCACACACAAAACAATAGGCATATTTACACAGAGGCCACATCTATACACACAAACAGAACTCGTCACACGCACACAAATACACACACTTTGAGGCTATTACACACACATATAATACACAGAACTCGCTTACAGAGGCTGCAACAATCAAATTTTATAGTCCTCCTACAGGGGCTTTTACAAACGAACATACACTTTACAGGCTAATACAGACTATCACAACACACACACACACACACACGCACACACATGAAGGCCGAAAGTCTTAAGTGCTTTCTAGAATCTTATTCTAGACTTAGAATCCCTTTAGATGAAATAATATATATGTTTATGTTTATATATAAAAGTAACAGGTTGTCTATCTGTGCGTTTGTCTGTGTCGAAGGATCTTGCTAACCGCTGAACCGCAGTGAAGCTTCTCATAGGTCCAGGGAAGTTTTATTACTAGTTTGTGAGAGGGTAACACCACCCTCCCAAGAAAATAGACCCTAGAAATTAAGTGCCACTCAAAAAAAATTTTATTTACTTTTCTTTTAAAACCAAAACTGAAAATGGGTGGGGGTCGACTTTCTTCTATAGAATAGCTGTACGTACGGACGTACACATATTGCCCTTTACATAGAGTAGCTGCGTTAATGCTAACTGTCCAGAATTTCTCCTACTCATAATATGCCCTTATAAGGTAAAAGGCTTTCAGATCTATTTCTCTTATTGTAAAGGAGATGGATTTGGATATAGTATCTGACGAATAGTTCGCATCGTATTATAACAGCCTTCCGTGGATATTAAGGGAAAAAAAGATTACAACTATTTTTTTTGAACCCGAGGGTCCTAAGGCCAGGGCTAACAAAACTGGTATTAATTTTGTTATTTTTATTTTACTATTCGATGGAAATTGTCTCTAATACGATGCTATAAATGATTTTTCAGTATGGCTGAGAACCGGTTCTAATCCAGCGGATATTAATAGGTTTCGAAGCCAGTTTTTTACCTACAATTTCTAACTTAAAATTATCATCATTGCACCGACAAATGCAAAAAGTAATTTTGCAATTTATTTTATTGTAATGCGCTGCAATTAAAAGTAACAGGATTTTTGTATGTTTGAGTATGTAGGATCTCGCTAACCAGTAACTAACATGGATCTCCTTTAAAGTAATGATTCTCATATGTCTAAGGTAGGTTTACTACTTTTTTGATAATTTTATCTCCACCCTCCCTTTCACTCAAACCTCCTAGAAGCCTCCAGGATCAAAGTCGATACTTTTCAATGAAGAAACACTGAAGACAACATCCCAAAAATGTGATGTAATTGATATCAATGAAAAAATACTCAACACTTAAAAGGAACATGAGTTTGATTGGCAAAAAGGTGGAGTCAAAAATAGTTTTCTTCAGTTACTATATCCCTTTCTAACGCCTGTTTAGTCATACAAGGGCTGTTTCAATAGCTGTTAGATTCTGGTACGATCACATTATATTTTTGGCTCTAATAATCTGCGGCTTTAAACAGTTCTCCCTTAGAACCCGGGGATCTAAAGGGATAAGACAATGGCCAATAAATTGATGTACATTCCAAATGATGTAACACAAGACATTAATTAGCTGTTGAAACGTTTGGACACTTAACTTAATAATCCAAAATATCAAAATCCATTAAAAGTCCCCAACGACGTTGAGCCAACGAATAATAAAACGGTTTTTTTCAAAGCTTTGGGGACTAGTGTAATAAACAGCCCAATAGCCCTTCCCTCCCTGCTTATAATTTTTATTTGTTTATTGAAATTGAGCCTGAACTTTGAGAAACATAAACAAATATCTTTCTCAATCTTTCTACTTAAAAGTCATTTCCATATATGGTGAAAACAGTTTATCTTATTACTTTCAGCAATTTGATAAGTATATCTCCTAATTTCCAGTGAGGGAGGGGACAATGGGCTGTTGATTACACTAGTCCCAAAAGTTTTATAGTAACGCTTCCTTATTTGGTGGCTTAACAACATTGGAGACTTTTAATGAATTTTGATTGGTTGGTTCATTAAGTTCAGTGTACAAACGTTTTAACCACTAATTATATTCCACAAGAGGATTAATTTTGTGTATCATGATTGGAGATACATCTCATTTTAAGGGCCATGTTTTATCCCTTTAGATCCCTGCTAATTTATGAGTCTTATCTGACAAAGTAATGGCAAGTTTTACTGTTTTTCTGTGTGCCAATTAATATATTTGCTTGCTCAAAAATTCGAATAAGCAACATCCCGAACTCAATATTTTCCGTCCATTTATGAAAGTTTTTGCTTCGCACCGATAGATTTTGTAATCCTTGTTAATTAAAATATTACATACAATATGAAACATCTATCGGCTGTGCACCAAGGGGCTTCGAAGTCGAGAATAAAAATAGCCTAAAACCAGATTTAAATATGAAAATTAAAGTTGACATAAACTATACCAGGATCTATATGAAGCTTTCCTAAAATTGAAAACCTTTTCGTTTTAGGAGTTAAACTGAGATGTATACAATTTTTTTGTATCTATGAATTACAATATTTTTCATTGACTCATGTTTCTCTTTTTATATATGAGTTGATTTTTGGATGTGTGTGTGTTTAAATTTATGTGTATGTAGGAGTATGTGTGTGTGAGTGAGTTAGTGTGTGTGTGTGAGCAGGCAGGCTGACCGTCAGAGAATGTGCTAGTAGCCTTTCAAACTAAATTAGGGCACTGCTTTAATGTGTTGGGTAGGAAGGCGGTACTTTCCCTTTAAGTTGCTAGCGAACACATAATCACCCACTCATTTTTTTTCTGATAAATGTAAATTAAGGAGCAAGGTGGAAATTCTTTTTCTACATCAAACCCCTGAGGAGCTTCCCTTTACCCTATATAACCTATCCTAATCTGACCTAAAGTAAAAAAAAACATAATGTACTTCTCTGCCTCTATATATCAATTTTTTTTTATCAAAATAATGCCTGGGGGTACTGTGCTCCACTAGGCACTTTAAGGGAAACTGGCATGCAGCAGGCCAGCTAGGCTGGGATAGAAAGGGACTATACAGCTATACTGGAGGACAAATAGAAAGGGCTCTACTGTGGCCATACCGGAGCAGAGGGCAAGCTGTGAATAGAAATAGGTGATCCTGGATTTATCACTCGTGGATAAGTCCTCCCAAGAGTCAGATCTCTCTTAATTACAGGTATTTAATACTGATTTTTCGTAATATTACAAAAAGCTTTTTACGGATATAAAAATTTACAATTATAAGATTAAACTAGTTTTGTTAGCCACGAGATGCCGAAGGCAAGGGATTACAAAACTGCTTTTAATATCATGATTGTACATTTCTATATTTGTAGAAAACTGGATAGAATACAATCTCCTCCCAATTATATCTGTATAACATTTCAATGTTTTTTTTTATATTTTACTATTAATACTAAACATTATTTTTACTTTAACGCAATTCTAAAAGATTTTTTATGTAGGCGTTTTATATTTGTAATTATTTAGAGAAGTTAAAAAAAAAACAAGAACAAGATGTGTGACGACGAGGTAGCCGCTCTTGTAGTTGACAATGGTTCTGGTATGTGTAAAGCTGGATTTGCTGGAGATGATGCTCCCAGAGCTGTATTCCCCTCCATTGTTGGCCGTCCTAGGCATCAGGTATAATTATTCTCTAGGAACAGGAGTATTGTTTGGAACAAAAATCATTTTGTGTGTTACTTTTCAACATTTACATATATCATCAGATATTGTTTTTCAATACAGCAAGTTATTGTACAATGTTAGTTTGAATATTGTATCTTTCATATATCATTCTTGTAAACAGGTTTTTAAACTTTCTTCCTATTTTGAATCTTATTTATATATATTATACAAATAAGTTTTTGGGAGAATTTTTAAAAAACTGTTTATGCTTCGCGCAATGGGAAAAATACTCCAACTAAACTTTTTTTACCCAGCCTATTTAGATTGTTTACCCTTTTTCCGAAATTAAATGCTTGGACGTCCTTGATGCTATTGTACACTTATATGTTAAAATATTTTCTTTATTTTCCAAATTTTATCAATATTTCTAAACTTTTTATATTTAGGGTGTGATGGTTGGTATGGGTCAGAAGGATTCTTATGTTGGAGATGAAGCCCAGAGTAAGAGAGGTATCCTGACTCTCAAGTATCCTATTGAGCATGGTATCATCACTAACTGGGATGATATGGAGAAGATCTGGCACCATACTTTCTACAATGAGCTCCGTGTTGCCCCTGAGGAGCATCCCATCCTCCTTACTGAGGCTCCCCTCAACCCCAAGGCCAACAGAGAAAAGATGACCCAGATCATGTTTGAGACCTTCAACTCTCCAGCTATGTATGTTGCCATCCAGGCTGTGCTGTCCCTGTACGCCTCTGGTCGTACCACAGGTATTGTTCTTGACTCTGGAGATGGTGTGTCCCACACTGTCCCCATCTATGAAGGTTATGCCCTGCCCCACGCCATCCTGCGTCTTGACCTGGCTGGCCGTGACCTCACTGACTACCTGATGAAGATCCTGACTGAGCGTGGCTACTCCTTCACCACCACCGCTGAGAGAGAGATTGTTCGTGACATCAAGGAGAAGCTGTGCTATGTTGCCCTGGACTTTGAACAGGAGATGGCCACAGCTGCCGCCTCCACCTCTCTGGAGAAGTCCTATGAGCTGCCCGACGGTCAGGTCATTACCATCGGTAATGAGAGATTCCGTTGTCCAGAGGCTCTGTTCCAACCTTCCTTCCTGGGCATGGAGTCATGTGGCATCCACGAGACAGTGTACAACTCCATCATGAAGTGTGATGTTGATATCAGGAAGGATCTGTATGCCAACACTGTGCTGTCTGGTGGCACCACCATGTATCCAGGTATTGCTGACAGAATGCAGAAGGAGATCACCGCCCTGGCTCCCTCCACCATCAAGATCAAGATCATTGCTCCCCCCGAGAGGAAGTACTCTGTCTGGATCGGTGGCTCCATCCTGGCCTCCCTCTCCACCTTCCAGCAGATGTGGATCTCCAAGCAGGAGTATGATGAATCTGGACCTGGTATTGTTCACAGAAAGTGCTTCTAAACTACCACTCAAATTTCATACTACCCCAGTTTTCCATCTTATTTTGTCCCTACATTTCATCAAATATAATTTAAATTTCAAAATTAAAATAAAATTACCCAAATGTTAATTAATTTGTTTAATTTGACCATTTGTAAATCTGGGTTCAGCAATAAAAGAAGCAATAAAGTTTTTCATTTAATTTTTAGGTAGATAGATTTTTAATAAATATATTGGTAAAGATTAAAAGATAGCTAATTTCTTTTAATAATGATTGTTTTATTTTACTGAGTACCTACATGGATCTTATACCAATTTTTATGTTCTAAAATAAAGTGAAACACGCAGCAGGCTAAAATAACGATTACCCCCTTCCACCCCCTTTAGATTACAGTTAGTGATTGAAACGTTTTGACACTTAACTTAAAGCTGACGAATAAGAAAACTTTATTATTTAACTATAGGAACTAGTGTAATAAACAGCCCAATGCCCCCTCCCTCCCTGAAATCATACCCTTTATGCAAGGTAGATATTTATTACATATAATCCCATTCCCAATCAATAAAAAAATACATGTTTTACCCCTTGGGAAAAATATAAGAATATATGAAGGCAATGATAATTTAGAATTTTGTCAGAATATTGGTTGGTATTGAAAATCAGGGATCGAAAGGGATAAGACAATGGCCAAAAAATTTATGTTTCCCCAATGACGGTACACAAAATAACCACTACCGTAGATTACAATTAGTTATTGAAATGCTTGGATACTCAAATTAAAGAACCAAAAACAAAATCCAATAAAAGTCCCCAAAGTCGTTAAACCAACTTTTAAGTAACCAATAATATAAAACTTTGGGGACTAGTCTAACAAAAAGCCCAATGTCCCCTCCCTCCCTGATAGGAATGATATCTATAATTAGATGCCAATATATCAAAGGATTTTTAGGTAGATGTGAGACCACCCGAGAAACAAAGGTTTATCTTATATCTTGGAGAACAAAGCTACTCTGCTTTTTCTATTTGACAACAAGTAGAATAGTTGTTTATCGCATCATATTATAGACAGCTTTCCGCGGACATTGAAATGCAAAATTCAAACCAGTTTTGCTAACCCCGAGGGGACTAAGGCCCAAGCTACGAGCTATCAAACTGGTATTATCTTATGGTTTTAATTTTATTATTCATAGAAAATTGTCTGTACTACGATGCTATATATGATTTTTCATTATGGCTGGGAACCGGTTCTGATGCAGCGGATATTCATCAATATCGAAGCCATACTGAAAATAGAGATAATTATTCAGGAGAGAGAAGGCAATTGCACTAAAATCAGTCACCTAAATGCAGAATTTTGCAATTAATTTTATGGGAGAATTAAATGTTTTATCCTCCAAATTTTCTAATTACATTTTTATACACCTTAGTAAACAGAGATCAAATCAACGGAGTTAAAAATCATATTCTTCATTGTTAGACAATTTTTCCTTTTTTGGAAAATTTAATTCTTGTTAATTTTAACTGCTTATACCCCAGGGGAAGATATATTGATGAAAAAAACGATCATATGTATTTGAAATGTTTAATTTTTACAAAAATAATATTTGGGAGATGGAGTATTCGAGCAGGTTAGGTTATGTTGGGGTTCATAAAAAAATTAAAATAAATTGCTAATATTTATTAAATGCTGCTTCCCTGCTACAATTTTGTTAACTAGCACCTTCGCCCACACTAGAGGCATTTTATATGTTTTCTTTTTAAATATCTAAGTTGAGAAATATTTTGTAAAATGTTAAGATATCTTTATTTATTTTTATTCAGATTTTTACGACACTGGAATTTTTAAATATTTTTTGTATTTTTGGCGATTTCTCTTAGGAGGGTGATGGTACTCTCCTCCAGGACCTATAGAAGCTACCCTGTAAAGGTTCAGTGGTTAGCTAGATCTTTCGGTACACATACTAGAAAGACAGAGATCTTTTTACTTTGCTATAAGGATAATAATAAGGAGAATGAGAGAGAAAAAGTGATTAAAGTGTTTCAAATAGTTTAAATGTACTTTATCGTTTAACAGGGCATGAAATATTTAGTGTATAGCCAACCCTATTAAAGGGCCAGCTATCATGCGGCTATAAAAATCTGTTGCTCGGTAGCGGTAGCGGACACTTAACCTATTTATTCCCCCTTTTTGGTATTTTAGATGCCTAACCCCTACAGGGGCCTTATTTTTATATCCATATCTTAACCTAACCTAACTTGTAAAGAAATACTTTATTAACTTAACATTTTAACACTCCTGCGTTTGTACTCTCCGACGTTTGTCACTCCTGTATTTGTCCTGGAACCACATTTGTCTGTACAAAACTGGCGGTTGGTGGTCCCTGTGCAGATATATGCTAGAGATTACCAGGGAGGGAGGGGACATTAGACTTTTTATTACACTAGTCCCCAAAGTTTTATAATGTTTTATTAATCGTTGGCTTAGTAACTTTGGTGACTGTTATTTATTGTTATTGTTTGTTCATCAATTTTAGTGTCCAAACATTTCAACCACTAATTGTAATATACACAAGGGATATTTTTGTGTATCACCAATAGGGATGTACATTAATTTATCGGCCATTGTCTTATCACTTTAGATCCCTGAGAGATTACACTTGTTCTAAATGCTTGAGATAAATTACAATTTTCAATTAGACATGACTTTTTCTAAATCAGAAAATACAAGTCATGCCATTGGAATCTAAACAAGGAGATAAACATCCAAAGTTTTTGAACAAAAGGCTGAATGGCAATTATTATAGGACAAAGTTTTTAAAAATTTTGATATATAACTAAAATACTATAGGAATGATTCCTATTTTGTTGGACCCGAGGGGCTGAAAGCCCGGTTCAACAAAATAGAGATTAATCCAAAGATTTTCATTAACTTAACCTGTTCTAATCCAATGAATTAAATTTGTAGCCATACTAGAAAAGAGATAACAATTAAAATCAATAAAGAATAGGTGACGTTATGACTTCAGTATTATGAGCTATGGTAATACAGTGGAGAAACCAGAATAGTTATTTCTCGCATCATATTATAAACAGCTTTCCGCGGATTTAGAATGTACAATTATAAGATTAAAACCAGTTTTGTTGTGCCCGAGGGGCTAAGGCCCAGGCTGACAAAACTGGTATGAATATCATGATTTATATTTTAATATTCGGAAAAATTGTCAGTATTACGATGCTATACATGCTTTTTAAGTAAGACTGACAAGCGATTCTGATCGGTTGCGAAGCAATACTGGAAATATTTTAAGAATTTCAGGAGAAAAAAGCTCTTCATCTTTTGACGACTTTTATTGATAGATTTCGATACAGGAATATACGTTGAAAATAGTGAGATACAGCGCGTGAAATATCAAGAATTTAACTCTTTCTTATTTAACAGATTTTTAGTCCAACAGTTTTTTTGTTTTAGTTTTTTTATTGCTTGATAACACAGACATTTTTAAGACATTGAGACGTCGTCATATTTTTTCATCTCATTCATTCTTAAAATTTTATTCAACGGTTAGATTAGCCGTTAAACAATTTTTAGGAAAGCTTAAAAGTAGTCCCCGACCTGTTTTTGGCCAAAACGACAAGGATAGATAACCATCCCTAAAAGATTTTTTCTTTTAATTATCATTTAAATTGCTGTTTTATAAACTTACGGCTTATAGGGAGGAGGTATACACACAAGCATCCTGTTACTTTAAAATTTAGAGTTAAAATTTAAACTTTAAAATTTTGTGATTCTTTTTATAAAATCCTTAATGGTGAAGCTTTTGAAAGGTCACGGGAAGATTTTTTTATTATTTCATTAGGTATAAAGAAGATTTTTACACCACTTCTTCGCTTTGTTCTCTACACTTATTCCTGTTTTACAATGTTTCAGCATTTACTTGAGCAAAAAGCCTTGTTAGATTGTTAAGTTGCAGGCCTTAGATTCCTACGGATGATAACAACAAAGGTGTTAGATCGTGTCGGCGAAAATGCCAAACTCGCAAATTTGATTTATTTCACAAGTTATGAAAAAATAAAAGCTATCAAATTTGCAAAAAGGGATTTTTTGTTGCTTCATTAAAATTACATAATCAAATATTTAGAGACACTTTATTTAGACGTTTTAGATTAGTAAAGTTTAATTCTGGGTAATATGTTCAAATACAAGGTTAAAAAATTGAGTGTTTTACCACATAAATGTACCTATCATCCATATAGATGTACCTTACCCCGTCACGTTTTAGAAAAAATTTGTTAAAATTTTGACCCCCAGCCATGATATGGTTGATTTATGCAAAATAATGACCCATGCAAATTATTTTTTCTGTACCATCGCAATTTTTGCATGTGTCATTATTTTGCATAAATCAACCATATTATGGCTGGGGGCCAAAATTTTAACAAGTTTTTTCTAAAATGGTTCGGGGTAAGGTACCTATCTAAGACATACATTACATACCTTAGCATTGTAAATACTATTCAGTAACATTCAAGTTAAAATTAAGACTAATTAATTATTGTATTATTGCTTATTAGCATAATATGATTTTTGTAATGGGGGTTGACCTATATCGATGCTCCCACCACTTCATACCTTGACAAATTCCTAAAATAAATCATAAGCTTCCAGAAGGGTGTGCATGTGCATGGATCACTCCTGCCGACATGTAATGACAAATACCAACATCCAGTTACTTTCGTAAATGCATAGGGTTTCGATTTTTTTTTCATGTTCAGGTAAGAGCTCTTATAGTGCCTATAAAAAGTGACGTCATAAATAACAAATGACCATTGATAGGCCTATAGTACACAGACTAAATTGCAATTGACAAGCAAGTATACATTTTAATTGACCAATGGTAGGCTAGTATACATTTTAATTGACAAATGGTAGGTTAGTATGAAGTCATTTTTTATAGGCAATATAAAAAGCTTCGTTCAGTGTCATTTCATTGAAGTCATTATTGATGTCAAAAGCATAATTTATTTCTATTATTCAAGCGATTGTTTTTTTTAAACACCCTTTATATATTTCCAACAATTAAATATCTTTCATGAGGAAATGATAAAACAACCTGGCAGGCTAACTAGCGTCATCGTAAAAATTCACAGAATGTAAGATTCGTGCTTATCTCTTAGCGTTCAGAACCAATAAAAAGCCGAGGGGGTATGGTATCTCAGGATTACAGGGATAAGACAATAGCCGATAAATTTATATACATCCCCAATGATGAAACACAAACTTACCACTTCTGTAGATTACAATAAGTGGTTGAAACGTTTGGACAATCAACTTCATAAACCAACCAATTAAATCTCAAAAAAAGTCCCCAAAGTTGTTAAGCCTCCGAATAAGAAAACATTATTTTAAAACTTTGGGGACTAGTGTAATAAACAGGCGAATGTCCCATCCCTCAATTCAGAAGTGTATTGTATCTCAAAGTTAAAGGGACTGGACAATGGAAATAAATTTATATTTCTTTTTATAATATTCTTAATCTTTTATATTTGGTAGAAAGGTCAACATCTTTTTAAATAAAGAAGTAAAGTATTTTGTTTTTTCATTAAGATAACGCTGACCACTGAACCGATGGAGTTCTCCAATCTAGGGAATCTTCATATAGGTCCCAGGATAGTTTTAGGCTTTTTATTTTGAAATTTAAATCTCTGGACGATTTTCTAATACATAGCCTTCATATGCTTGTGGCACAGCCGCAAGTTTTTCATCATGGTATAAGGTTTATTGACGATTTCATATATTGTCTTTTAATTTTTATCTCCACCTGACCTATCCTACATGCATGATACTCTATTCCTGCTGACATAGCCTATACTTAAACACAACCAAAGAATTTTTATGTCTTTTGGTGTACTTAGCTACAAGTACAGACACAATCCAATCTTTCCCGATTTTGTATAATTTTTGAGGAACACGATTCCAGTGACGTCATATTTTTCTTTCCCAAAAAAGGGAAGGGGGGAAGAAAATCTCTTCAAAAGAGATGGGGAAAACCCCCTTTTCTCCCATCTCTTTTTTTCTTCCCCCCTTCCCTTTTTTGGGAAAGAAAAATATGACGTCACTGTAATCGTGTTCCTCAAAAATTATACAAAATTGGGAAAGATTGGGTTTTGTCTGTACTTGTAGACAACTATTTTTAGTTATTCATAACTAGATAGGAAAGTATTTTTTATAAATCTATCAAGTTTTCATTTTTACACCTAGCAAAAATTTAAGTATGTTATAGTTGATTTAAACTTTGAATAATCCTATCTTTCTGTCTGTACTGAAGAATCTCGCTAACCGCTGAACTGATATGGTTCTCCTTTACAAGGTAGCTTCTCATAGGTCATTAGAACCATTTTAATGGAAGGGTACCAGTACCACAACACCCCCAAAAGAAATTGCCCCTAGAAAAAAAATTATTTATTTTTTTCTTTTTAAAACTAAAATTGCAAGTGTGGAGGCCTCTAGGTGCGTAGAGGTTAGTAAACTTCAATCTAGTAAGTGTAACATTTTTGGGGAATAGTCCCTTTCGTAAGGGGTGATTCATAGTATTTTTAAAAATGGCTTCTGATAGGTTATTTTAGGATAGATGTTATATTGGGTTAGGTGATTGCCCCACGGGGTTAGGCAATTTGCCCCACAGGGGCTAGAAAAAGGAGAATAGCTACAGTGAAAAAAACGAAGAAACACCCCTTAAGGAGCGTTGCCACGAAAGGGACTATACCCCATTTTTGTAACCCTTATCAAAAGGTTATTGCAATCATTTAAACGTGTTATTTTTTCTTTTTTAGAATGGTAAACTGATACTATTGATTTGATATCAATATTGGGGAATTGTATGACGATTGGACATGATATCATAAACGAAAGTTCCAGTATCATTAGACCAATAAAAATATTATGGTATAAAAACAGCTAAGAAACTTTTAAAATGATTGGTTTAGCAAAATTAAGAAGGAAAAAATGATTATCATACAATCTTTAAAAATTTCTTTTGCGAATAGCACCTTTTAATTTTATGATATTTTTTGATATTTTGTTAATTTAGATAAAACGGTAGTTCCTTTGGTTTTGTTAAACTTTAACATTTTTGTAGATTGATGAAAAGAAAAATTATCTTTTTTTAATACAAAAATACCCCCCGTGGAATTCAGGATTAATTAGTGCTTAAAACAATTTGGTTTATTATGTAGTGAGGATAATAAATGCATTAATATCTACTAAAGCAAATATTTTCTTTAATTTCACTATAAAGAAGAACCATATCGTCCCATTGCAGTGAACAAACTATACTTATTTTAATTCATAGGTTAGATAATTAAAAAATGTTCTCATTACTGAAATATTTCTCTACATAAAATGGTCGATGGCGGGGTCTCCAAACTCCACTTTTTTATGATCATAAATTGTCATTTTTGTTATACATAGTAAAGAAATATGTAATTAATGCAAGTCAAATTTAAAAAAAAAAATAAACCCAATGAAGGAAAACGTACCCATTTGATTAAAAACACATAATAATAATATTTTCAAGTAAATTTAAACTTATTGCTTTTATTTGCTGTGTATAAGTAGAAAATATCAATTTTTAGAACACCTTGTGGATTTATTTAGAACAAAAAGGATATAATTTAAGATTTGATGAACTGAATTTAGTTTCCGAAAGTGTGCGTAGCTTCCGCGTCCTATCTCAATATTTGCTACTAGCTAAAAAAGCTTCAAACTTCAAAAAAAATGAAAATTTGAAAAATTAAAATTTTTGAATGTATAATGTATAAATCGTTTATACATTAAATCGCTTTTCCATTTGACCGGAGTCGCTGAAAATAGGGTCTGCAATAATTGGGTTATCTGCTGTACACTTTAGGAAACTAGGGCTTGAATAGGAAATTTATTTCAGCTGATCTAAGATTTTGTTATTTTACCCTTTGACGCCGAAAGTAAAATACTAAACTAAAACAAGAACATCCTCGTTTTATATAAGGATGATTTTTTCAAGGTGCATTTATATGGACAAAATATGTATATGTTTTATTGTTTATAAAATTCTGGAGATTTCATTTTGGGGGAGCATTACAGCTTTTCAGAATTGAAATCTAGAAATGGTTTTTGGCTATTTTTCTTCACCTTTCCTCTAGATATTAGGGTACTATTTTACTAATAAAAGATAAGTTTCTCAATAAAATTAAATTTTAATTTTTCAAAAGCCCAAAAAAGTCCACGCATAACCCTTACTGGCATATGTACCTTTTCTATTTTCTCCCCCCTTAAACCATGTAGAAATTAACCTCTAGGTCATGTGATGGACCTTTTATGCTATTTTATATGTATAGCTTTTTAGCATTTGCAAGGACAATCATGTCCATAGTAGCGCAGAGAGAACAATATAATAATATTTTGTAAAAAAGAGAAGCGTAAATTGAATTTCAGAGAGGTTTTTTTTCATTTTAAAGTAATGAATTTTATGTTTATCGTATTGGTTTTTATTATAGAAAATAATTTAGATTTTCAATCAAGACAGATACAGTCAAAAGATGCTCTTTTAGTGCCTATAAAAAATAACATCAAACAATACAAATGACCAATGATAGGCCAATAGACAGACTAAATTACCAATGGCAGGCCGGTATACACTTTAATTGACCAATAATAGGCCAGTATGACGTAATTTTGTAAAGGCACTATAAAAAGCTTCCTTTAAAAATAAATACTTTAACCGTTTTGAAAAAAGTAAGTAGGAAGTAAAATTTGGTAGGGTACAAACATACGAACATGTCGTAGTTACAGAGTAGCCTTACCATTAAAAATATTTAAAAATTTCTTTATAATGATTAAAAATTATTTTTTAGGAATTTAGAAACCACAATGGACACCTAAAAATTTCCCCCGGTTTTAGAATATTTTTATATTTGGTGAACTAAATCATTCATGGGGTTGAGACCACCTAAAAAGCCGAGGGAAATTAAACACACACACACACACACTGACATACACACACACACTCACATCCACGCACCCCTATACACATAGGGAAAGCTTTTAAGAGCGAAGCTGCACCTTATGTAGGATATGTCTGTACGTCTACCACTTGTTTTTTGAGAAAACTTTCTTTCAATGCCATGTCTTTAAAGGTATAGTGTTAAGCCTTCTCCTTACAATAGCCAAAAACTTTCTTAGAAATTTTGAACAACCAGTGCAGTCCATCCATTCAGAAGATCCAAATCTAGCATACAGACATGCATACAGACATGCATACAGACATACATACAAACATCCTTTTACTTCAGTATATTGAAATTGGCAAATATTTTCATGTTTAACTTACTTGATCTATTTTTATAAAAAAAAAATTGGTTTATTTGTTTTTGGATATTCTTTTTTCTTGTTTAAGCAGCAGCCATAGCCAGTGCAGTCCCTTTATGATCAACCTTTCAATTTAGTACTCTAATGCTAGGACCACCCAAAACTATGTTGAATTACATTCATACATTTTATAATATTTAACTTTTTGTTCACCTTTTTTGGATTTATTTTTGGGGCTTGGGTAATTTGCAAATTATCACACATTTTTTTAGTAGCGAAGCTACTCAATAATTTACTTGTCTGTCCGTCTGTCAGTAACACTATGGGGAAATGTGATAATCTATACTGCTATACAAGATAGACTATTGAATTTTTGTGGGATCATAACTAAGAGAATCCAGTATATTACTTGGTCCGTCAGTCTGTCGGTCATGATACGAACGACATTGGAAGTTTTTTCTATCCTAAACTTATTTTTCTCTCTGATTACAACTAAAAATCTGCTCTTTGTTTGTTTGTCCTTAAACGTCTTTTTATGCTTCGCTACTTATGGATGTATTTTTGTTTGTGATATTATTCATTATTTTCATATTCATAGATATACATATATGTCTGTTGAAGGTTTTATTACATCCTATTATATTAAAAGGATTCAAAAATGCAAGGAAAGGACATTTATTCTTTTAACTCTTATTTTATACATCTTAATTGGAACTGATGATCTATTTAATAGTGAAACAATTGTATTCCATCAATAAAAAGTTAAAGAAATAAACTGTGTTTATACATATAATAATCCTATTATATAAAGTAATAAGCGTTTTTGTCTGTACCGAAGGATCTCACTAACCTCTGAACCGATATTGTTCTCCTTTACAGTGAAGCTTCTCATATGTCCTAGGAAGGTTTTAAACTGTTTTTGGTGAGTGTGTGCTCACCCCCCTCCCCCTAAATATATTATTTTTTACCCTTTCGAAACTCAAATTTAAAATTGAGTTTGACTTTTCCCCCTCCTAACATAAGTGCCCCTAGAGGCTTCTAGGGGCGTAGCCGCTAGTATTATATAAAGTAGGAAGGTTCTTTTTTGTCTGAAACCGATTATGTTCTCTATTTTAGGTAAGCTTCACTTAGGTCCCTGTGTTGGTTTTTTTTCAGATTGAAGTCTTGGGATATTTATGAGCTATTTCTCTAGCTACTTTCTGCCCCTTTGATTACAGAGCTCCTGGATGCTAGGGGCGCAGCTGCTAGTGTCTTATATAACATTTAATTTTTAAGCTTATGTATTTAGATAACCTTATAGGGTCATACTCGTAATGATTATAAAGAGAACGTATACATGAAACTTTGGGTTCAAGTAGAATAAACAATTCAATGTCCCTTTTCTCCTTGAAATACAACAACTCTTTTAATTTCCTTGTTTTCCTCCCAAATAACCAGGGAGTAAGGAAGGGGACAATGAGCAACTAATTCAATTTAAGAGTTTTTGAAGAAAGGCCATGAAAACCAGAATAATCCCGAAAATATGGTGGAAATTGTAAAGTGATTGTTGATTAAATCTAGAAAACCATAAACTAAGAAAAAAGTTCCAAGAAAAAAAGCAATCATTTGAAATAAGTTTACCAGTATTACAGACTGACATAACCATTCTGTAATTAATTACTAGAAATATCTCCCTGGATCTCTTCAGATGACAGGGAAAGAGAAAAGAGATTTCGGGGCAAGTGATGTGAACACGGAAAAAAGGGGCGGGCAGGCGTGTAGCTGGATGGGCAAGTATATGACCCGCACGCCTTTCTGCCCCTTTTTATCCTGTTTATTTCCCCCACCTCCCTTCTCCATTTCCCTTTCTCGTCTACTTTTAAAAAGGAGGTGGAGATGAAGGGAGTGAAATATAGTATGGGAGGGGGGCCGTGTATTTATATTTGAACTACTCTCTGTCTGCAAAACTATATATATTCAAAACTAACATAGCGAGTAACGGCATTTCTTGCGCAAGTCCCCAAACTCAGTCAGAAACTGCTAAATTCTTGCACATTCCCTTTAAGCCAGTCCCCAAAGTCTGAGACTCCCAAAGATTGAATATTCGATCCATTGTCCCCTCCCTTACTCCCTGCAAATAACCCCTTTGCCTATGAGATTTTTAGAAAGTTCTATTATTGCAATGCACTTTATGCAGTGAATTTAACAAGGAAAAAAAGCCCAGAAAATTTAAATATTTTTTTCATATTGCAATAATAATGTTTAAATTATAAATGTATTCTATTTAATATAATTAATGTAGCGAATAAGTTTACATTCTACATATTTTCACAAAGTGTCATCAAGATTTGTCTATTACTTTTCAGTGCTAAATAGATTCCTAAATTTTCAAATTTTCGTGATTTTCGACGGCAGAAATTTTCAGGGATTGAATAAGTTCACATTCTACCAAGTTTCATTAAGATTTGCTTATTGGTTGGGGACCTAGATCAAGTCTTGAATTTTTACGTTTTCCTTACTATCTAAATGCCTATCTAAAAATGCCTCTGAGTGAGCCATAGATAATATAATAAGCAAGGCTATACTATTTATGGATATTGTCATCCTTGTTTTTATTTGTCTTATCAAACAGCTAACACAGAAAAATGTGTAGTGGCTTTGCTTTATACAATGAATATATTTTTACCACAGATTTTTGAATGAGTATTAACAAATTCCTTGAATCAATGCAAAAAAAATTCTAAATTAAAGTCCTGAGGTGGATTCTTAAAAGAACAATTAGGGTCGCACAATTATAGAAATGTTATTAACATAGCGATGGAGCGACCTAAATTTTTTTTTTAAGAATCCATCTCTAAACTTTAGATTTTAAAATGTGTAGTTATGCATTTTCAGTTTTATTTTCAATAATTTTGGTTTCATATCGAGAAATTCTACAAATATTTTATTTACGTTATTAAAATACAGAGGTGAATTCTTAAAAAACTTTTGCCCCACTAAAATCAGTGAGGCAAACTAAAAATTTAGAGGGGATAATTTTGCCTCACTAAAATTTTAGTGGGGCAACCGTTTTGTAAAGAATTCACCTCTGATCTCTTAAAGTTATTTATTTAATGCTCTTAGAGTCATTAGAAGCCAATCCAAGGTTTTTTTTACGCATTATGAGCGGCTGAACCATCTAAGCTATGTGTAAGACTTGGCGGTTGAAGAAGCTTTTTCTAGTGCCTATAAAAAAATTACGTCATACTGGCCTACCATTGGTCAATTAAAATGTATATTGGCCTGCCATTAGTAATTTAGTTTGTATATTAGCCTATTATTTGTCATTTGTATTGAATGGCGTCATTTTTATTGTTATTTTGCACTCTACCAACTTTCAATTTTTAAATGTAATAAAGTACTAAAATAACTCACTTTGAATGGAAACAATAATATAATTTTAGAATATAATGATATGTTATATGTAAAATAATTACATTCTTTTCATAATAAATACGATCACGCTTTAATTTTAATATGTTATACAGGAATGGTGGATATATATCATTACTAGGATCTTACAACAGATTTTCATGATCTCTAATACAGTGAAACAAGCTGCGGGCTAATATAACTATTTAACCCTTCCATCCCTTTTACCCCATGCCCTCCCACCTACTAGATGAACGAACAGACCGATAAATGACATGGGAAAAGCAACATAGATTGGCTACAATTTTTACTCTGTCATAATATCCATGTATAAAGTACATCCATTTATACAGGACAATACTATACATTTAGTCATCTTTGTAGTAGCGTAGCTACTCTTTAGTTAAGTATCCACAGCTGTACGTCCGTACATAAGCCGTCTTTACCGGGATTTTTCTAGCATTTAGGATGGTGGATATTTTAATGCTGTTTACAATTATGCATTTAAAAATATTTCGAATTTTCGTAACATTACAAAATCAGTGCATATTTGGTATTATTTTCTGGTCATAATACTTGAAGTAATGAGGCTACAATGACTTCCACATTTTTGACACAAAATTATCTTTTAGTTTATCACAAGCAATATATTATCAAACAAAAATGAGACACAATGCCAACGCTTTTGTGGTAATTATCCTTTCATAAAAGTAACAGGATATCTGTCTGTCTCGCTAACCGCTGAACCAATATGGTTCTCCTTTACATGGTAGCTCCTCATAGGACCTGGGAAGGTTTATAACTATTTTGGGGGAGGTTACCACCACCATCCCTAGAGAAATCACCCCTAGAAAAAATTAACCCCCCCCCCAAAAAAAAAACACAAAACAAAAAAAATTAGTTTTTAAAGCGACAAAAAAATTATGTTGTCGAATTCACCCCCTCTCCCTTTAAATGCTCTAGGGGCGTAGCCGCTAGTTTTTAATGACCTATTTAATCATTATTTGATTTTTGATAACATTAAATTCATTGGTCCATCGATACCAAATTTATATAATTATAAAAGAAACCTATTTTAATAAAATTAAAATCACATTACAAAGTTCTCAAAAATATTCACATGAAAACTTTGATTATAACCTTTCATTACAACATATATATAGAAAATACACATATAATAACAGGTATGATTATGTTCATTAGTAGCACAGCAACAAATATAAAAAAAATATAAAAGTTATATATCAGCTTATCTATAAGCTAAGTTGGGTAAATATTAAAAAATGGATATATTATTTCTTGAATCTTAGACCAGATTTTCATGTTCGCTAATCAAGTAAAATACTCTATTCTCTCCCCTTCTACTGTAAGAACAAACTGACCAATAAATAAGTTCCATGTAAGCAAGCTAAACTGACGACAATTTTTTCCATTTCATAATATCCACGTATCTTCTACATCCTGTATATTAAAAGGGCTTGCATATCTGCATCATATATTTATTATAGCAAATAACTTTGTTAGAATAAACGGACGTACTTACCAGAAAAACGTAGAGTAGCTGCGCTACTAATAATATTATGTTTTGTTGAACAAAACACAGGTTTCCCCCCTGAAGGGTATTTTTATACAAACAGAAGCCTATCATTATTTTTCCATTCACAGGCTAATTTGGTTCATTTCAACTTAGATTTTACTTTATTTATACAAATTACTCAAATTTTAGAAAACAGTTTTTATAGTAACCATTGAGAAGTAGGTCGATACTAATGTTTTTTAAGCAAAGCTGTACTTAATATAAAAATTTCTGCTCGTCCTTATGTCAGAATCAGCTATTTAAAATAGAACGCTATTTTCTGTAATACAAATATCAACACTTTTTTCACAAATAGTTATCATCTATAATTAAATGGGTAATTTTGTTAATAATGAATAACAAGCTATAGTCCCCTCCCTTTTGTTCCCTGCTAAAATAGCTTTGATCGTCAGTCCATTAATTTACGAGAAATGGTCATCATAGATTTCATGTGAAGATTCCCATTAGCAATCTTTTTTTTCTGTAGGGCAAATTTTTGACGTTGCTGTCTTTTTTTTATGCTATAAAACATAAGAATTTTTTAACAAAGCTTCGATGGGAAATTTATCAAATAAATATTACTACTCTAATGTAAGACTACGGTCTAAAAGCTCTAAAAGTTCTTGAATGCCGTTTTGCTATAAACTTCCTGAACCACATAATCATGTGACAAATGCTAAAGCCAACTGTCATTAATTAACCTTTTAAATAATAGAATTTTGAATTTTCCATGTTCAACCTAGTTTGGGTCTGCAATCATTCTTGTTTTTTTTTAAGGGTGGTATAATTCTTCTAATTTAATCATTGAGCCTTACAAAGCCCCCCGTTTTCCATTTTTTTCAGCGTAGAGATCCGACCAATTGGGGGCTATTCCGGCACTTACTTAACCTTGATAGTGTGAAATAAGTATCAGAAATAGATTTCCAGTATGGCTCCGAATACTAGTCATTTCCACTGGAGTTAAACCGGTTCTCAGCCATACTGACGTCATCGTATTAAAGGGTTTTTTAATAAAAGTTAAAAATGTTAACATATTTAGTTTACCCCCCCCCCCCCCCACCCAACAAAAACCTATACTTTTCAATTTTAGCATCCTTGGAAACTTCAAAAAGTTTTTACATGATCCACGCTAGTTGAAGGGATATTGTTGAAAAGGGTTGTGTACATCCCAGACTTGCATTTTTTACTGTGTAGGTGGACAATCTCAAGATAGATTACATGTAGTTTTACAAATAAAAACATTATATCTACAATCTTTTTAATCATTTTCTTTGGGGATATTTTGCTTCTTTTTGCAAGAAAATCGTGTCTTGTATTTGCAGGGATCTTAAGGAACATGGCAATGAACGAAAAATTAAACAATGATGATAAACAAAATTACCCCTTCTGTAGATTAAAATCATTGTTTAAAAGTTTAGACACTACCAGGTTGGAACATAACAATTAAAATTGAATTAGGATAAAGAGTTTATAAAACTTTGGGTACGAGTTTAATTTACTGTTCAATTTCTCCTAAATCCCTGTGTTTGTAAACTAAATTTAGATACATGTACTTTTATATTTGCAGGTGCTGTTATTCAGCCAATTAATTCCAATTGAATTGCTGAAAATTAAATATTTTGTTGGCGCAGAGTTGGCATTTAACTTGTTTTTTGATGTAACTGAAGGGAAGTGAGTAAGAAGGGGAGAAATAAGAGAAGAGGGTGTTTTTCACTTTTTCACTTAGAATTGTTTGTCAGAATCATTTTGCCTTGTCCCTGTATTTTTGTAGTTGTACAAAGATGCTTTTATGACTTCGGCCCTAGCCACTATGAATAGACCAGCCTAAAGCGGATGATCTATGCTTACATTTAACAAGCAAATTGATTATTAATACTTACGATAAGATCCATAAGAAATGGTCTTTATAAATAAGTTTTAAAATGTAAGAAATTAGAAAATTGTCCTGCATTTTATTGTTAGATTTTTTCTTATTAAATATTGGTATTAAAAATCGCTGTCACTATATAATTACAAATAGCGGCTTTGCCCCTAGCCTTTTAGGGTTTCGCCCTATGAGGTAAAGGGAAGTCAATCCTCCTATATAGATTTTTTTCTTAGAGAAAATAGCCTAAACCACCACAGGACCAGTAGGTATCTTCCCTGAAGAGTAAAACCCAACCAGGTCAGTGGTTACCGAGATCTTGATATCAAATTGTCATAATATTAAAATGATTTTTATTGTTTGATTTTTTAAGAATGCTTTAATAATTGTTGAGCTTTTGATTTTAATCAAAAATTTTGAATTCTATATGTTAATCATTTAACTGCACGAACAAGACATAATGGAATAATCCGCCCGGAGCAAAACTCTACACAATTTATCATGATATATAGAAATTCAAACTATTACAAAACATAGAGCTCCGTGTTTTACACGCATTTTACGCTGATTGGATTTAGACTTTTTATACACTATTAAAAGAACTTGGAACAGTTTTTGAAGTATATTCTTAAATCTTTTCTAATTTTTAACCATAGACAATTTTTTTCATAAATAGTTTAGCTACAACAAATTTATAAATTATAAACAAAAAAAAACCTACACTAATTTGAGAGTAGCTTCGAAACAAAAATATACTTGTTTCAGTAGGGGAGGAGACATTGAGCTGTTATTACACTAGTCCCCAAAGTTTTATAATAACATTTTCTTATTGGTTGGCTTAACAACTTTGGGGACTATCATTAAATTTTGATTGGTTAGTTCATAAAGTTATTTGTCCAAACGTTTCAACCACTGATTATAATCCACAGAAGGGGTAATTTTGGGGATGTACATCAACCCATGACTTGTATACATTTGAAAACTGATCTTTAATTGGTTCATATAGAGAATAATATTAATAAAAACAGTCTGACTCCAAGGGTTTCTATTTAATAAAACTATACTGCTTCTGCATCTTGAATAGATGTTCAGCAGTATCACATCGTATTATAGACAGCTTTCCGCGGATACTAAAATGAAAAATTATAATATAATTTCATTTTGTTGGCCCTAAGGGACCGAAATCCCGGGCCAGCAAAATTGTATTAATTTCATTATTTTTATCTTCGTTTTCGTGATAATTGTCTAAAATACAATACGATACATATTTTACAGTATGGCTTAAAACAGGTTCTAATCCAGCGGATATTATTAGGTTTCGGAGCAATACTTGCATATTACAGTTAGCAATCAAAAGATTCTTCACTTTTTCTAATTCTGCATTAACTGAATTTTGTATTGGCCAGCAGGACGCTCAAGGTACGAGATACTTTTGATGCCATATATACTTGTCACATTTTTAAGCTCAAAAAGGAGTTCTAGTAAGCTCAAAAAATGGCCTTAGTAAGCTTATTAATATTATTAATGTTACTTTGTGTTTGGAGCCAAATAATCATAAAAAAAGTAAAGTAGTAGAATTTAGGCACCTTTACAAATAAACCTGGATTTTTAGATGGCTCCAGTGTCCGCAAGGATTCATGAAATTTTAAAAAATCTATGTATTTTAATTCATGTAGCGTCTCTTGATAAAGTTTTTGTTGAGGGGTGGTCTATCTATTCAAAATGCATCCACGTTTAAGTATTTATTAGTAGAAGTATATATATGTATACATATTCGATACAAGGATGACAATATATCAAGTATCAACGTATATTATTTAAAATTTAAAATAAGTTTTCCTTTCTTCACAAACAGACTGATATACGGATGGTCAAAATTAGTTTTGGAGTAGTTTAACTAGATAATCTTCACAACAAAAATTAAAAGTTTATATCAAAGACCAGCCAAGAAAATACTATTTTGATCAAGAGAATGACAAAAAAGGAGACGATTTACTTCTCCAATGGCATAATAAACAGACAGTCGGACATTTTAGTTTAAGATTATCCGCGCTACTAATAAAACCAGTACTGGGGCTTCTATTCAAGCCTTTGATATGTATCTGATATTATCAAATATACAAATACAAATCTATAAGAAATTAAACATTTATCATGAATAAAAGTTTTAAAATCCTAATGTACAAGTGGCAGGATAAATAGAAAGTTACATCACTTCAATCCTTTCCTTTCAATCAGATTTGATTTTGATATTGATAAGAATAATAGATCTTCAATCAAGTCCGCAAAAGAACCTATTTTCAAATAAAATGTTTACAGTAAAAAATCAAATTTCCAAAAAATACGACTAAGCTAATTGTTGATGGATTGAATCACTTCTACAAGAGATACGATTGAATTTATAAAAACATATAGTTCGTTATAATGCAGCAGTAGTTACTAATTCAATTGTTTTGATTTAGATCTGTAAAAATTAATTTTTCAAAGCCATTAAACTGCAAAAGAGATTAAATAAAATATTAGTTACTAAAATCTATAATTCTTTAGATTCTTTTACGTTTTAAATACCACCGGCTGTAAATTCCCAATTACTATAAATATTAAATACAACATATTTCTTTAACTAATACATTGTACATTACGTGACCACATTCATATTACTCACAAAACACAAAATTATCATAAAAACAGTCCAGCTTAGAGTGTACCGGCTCTGTAATCAAACCTTGAATTGGCCCAAATGCTTTTATGCAAATATAATATGTCATCAATCTATCTAACGAATCATAAAAAAAAATGTGGTTTTGTTGAAGCACCTTTTAATAAAGTTTGAGAAGCCGAGACAATTAACCTAATTCTATTCCACAATCAGATCATAAACAGAGATAGGTTTTCAGCCAGTATGGCGTGCACGAGGATGTAAAACCTTGCAGGGATCAAAAATGGGAAATTTAAATGAAGTGCTGAACTTCCCCCCGACATCAATGTTGTCAGCTATTTAGTTTTACCACAGCTGAATTTTCTTTTTTAATAAGTTTAAATCACATTAAATTACTGAATCTTTTTCCTTAAATGACGAACATTGATATTAAGATAAAATATATTTATGAATGAGGCACCTTTGAAGATTTTGTACAGGTTCAAAATATTAACTTCCAGATTTTCTACAGTACACAATTTTTTTTTATCTCCAATTGGTGTAATAATATTTATATTCTATTCATTTTGTGTTTAATTTTTTTCATAAGCATCAAGTCCCTAGATACAACAAGATTTCATATATGTGAATCGCCAATAAAGAAACGGCATGCAAAGGCATTTAAAAGTGAGTTGTAAGTTTTATAAGGGAAATAAAAGGGATTTCATGTTTTACAAGTTCTAATTTCAAGTGGGTGTCAAACACCTATCACCACACACCCCGGCCCTTAAAACAACGTTATGTACCAAATTGTTCTTGTTTATATTTGATTTATTAATTTTAAGGGCGGCATCTCTTAAAAGTTTAAATACTATGTGTTGCTGCCGAGATGACTGATAAGGAATTATTTGATAAGACTTTATAATTAATTATTACATTAATGACCATCATACGTGTTTACATTTTCATTTAATTTCATATCCATTTGATTGACATCAGGGGCTGCTATTCAGCCAATTAATTCTATTTGAAATTATATATTTTTTTGGCGTAGAGTTGGGGTAAAACTTGTTTTCATGTAGCTGAAGGGAAGTGGGTAATAAGGGAGAGATATAAGGGTTGAGGGGAATTTTCACTTAGAATTGTTTGTCTGAATCATATTCCCAAGTCCCTGGATTGACATAATAAACGATGTGTTGTGTAGACAGACATGTGAACATATCAGCCAATGTATAGAGTAGCTTTGCTTCTAAAAAATTTTATACAAGGTACTGAGATTTGATTATAACAAACATAAAAATATGTAAGAGTCTATGCTCCAAGAATATATTTTAATTCTTAAAAAATCCTATTTAGATCTACCATAAGAAAAAGCCCCCTTTTCCTTATGTAAAAGAATTATAGCACATAAATTCAAGCCAGTAAACTTTTATCAAAAAATATTTCACAAAAGAAGAGAGAATTTACACATCAAAAAAATCTAAAAGGAGAGCTGTCTAGCATCTAAAGTAAAATAATGCAAAAGTAACAAAATTATGTTTCATAAGTTACAGGATTTTTTGCAGGTGGGTGGGGGGTCAACAAATTTTGGTGGAAATTATTGAATTGTCCAGTGAGATTAGCATCAAATTTATTGTGGAATTGTCTGCTCAGTCACGCGGACGCATTATTAAACCAACCAAGGGACAGTATGATTTAAATTTCTTTAAAATCAATCTTGATTAAGTTTGAGCAAGTTAGATGTTTTTACCTTTGAAAAGTATAATATTTTGTTTTTCTAACAGATAAAGGGGGATGGATAGAGAAATAAGATTACTAGCACAATAATTGATATACGATAAAAACAGCATTGAAGTAAAATACGTTGAATACTGTAAAATATATGAATAAATAGATAATGTCAGCTACAAATATTCTTTTAAAGTTATACTTTCCCTTTAAGAAAATACTTTTTTACAGCAATAAAGATTTGAATAGATGAACATCCATGATCTAAACATGGTTTTATGACTTTTATACTTCAGAATTTGACCTAAAATGTATTTTACTTTAAATTATAAATTTTACATGATTGCTAGTATTGATGCTGCTCTGTAACTTATTGTGTCCGTCACAAATAATAACTTGTTACAATGGTCGTGCAATCAAAGTATTGTATGTCTCCAGTAGTTGGGACTCACTGCCTTGAGAACAACTATAAGGTTGGCTCTATCTCCAGAGGATTTGAATTACTTTTAGCCATAAATATCATAGTGTATATACTATATAGCAAGGAAAATATTTATGAATAAAAGCGTGGCCTTAGATTGCATGGATTTTTTACAGTACAACTAGTGCTGTGATATCATTATAATGATATCACTCTATTTTACTCTAGCAGCTATGCCTCTAGAGGCCTCTAGGGGTACTTGAGGTGGAGAGTGGTAACCACCCCCAAAATAGTTTTAAACCTCCCCACTGCATATGAGAAGCTACTTTGTAAAGGAAAACCATATCGGTTAAGCGGTTAGCAAGATCCTTTGGTACACAGAAAGCCATCCTGTTACTTTTATATAAGGATAAGGTCAGAAAATCAGACATATAATCATACAAAATTAAAATTGAAATATAGAAAAATCTGAACCTCTAATGAAATGTATTAGATATATTTTCGACATATCTATAATACAAAGTAGAATGATGTCTGTCCGTCCGTCCGTCCGTCCGTCTGTCTGTCCGTCTGAAGCTTAAGTTCTCGGTAACCACTGAACCGATTGGATTCTACTCTTCAGGGTATATACCTAATGGTCCTGTGGTGGTTTTAAGCTATTTTCTTGGGGGGTGGGACACCCCCAACCCCCCAAAAACAAAAAAATCCCCCCCCCTCATTTTTTTTTTTTTTTTTTTTTATTTGCTGAAGATTTCCTAGGTCCTTTGTTAAAAAATATTTTTAATTCCAGCATTTATTTTGAATGAAAGAATAGCAACATTCTCTCACTAAAAACAATAAATATTAATTTTTTTATCACCTCTTGGGGCAAAGCCCCTAGAGGCTAGGGGCGAAGCCGCTAGTATAGATTAAGGCATTAAAAAAAAGATAATTATATGTTCTAAAAGTTCTATTTCGTCCATTCATTACAAAATTTCTTGGCCATTTTCTTACTAAAATTTTTGGTTTCCCATGCCCTGCTTGGAATTACACAAAAAAAATTTGTCTACATAAATGAATCTTTTATTACAGCTTCTTATAAAGGAAGCTTTTATAAAATAATGATTTAAATATTCAATAATATTTCTCGTATTCATTCGAATCCGGTGGATAGGAACCGGTTCTCATCCATACGAAAAAACTATGTCTAGCATCGTATTATATCCAGTTTTCTACGAATATAGAAATGTACAATCATAAGATTAAAACCATATATAATTGTACATTCTATATCCGCGGAAAGCCGTTTATAATACGATACGAGAAATAACTATTAATTAACAATTTTTTTAAAGGAATTAATAATTTTCAGTTTATGTTGTATTTTAAACTCTACATAAGATAAAACTGTAATAAATGTAATGTATAATGAACTGCATTTTTACAGTATAAAAGGATAAAAGCAGGCTGTGTAAAAAACGTAATTAAACGTAGTGCCCAGCAATTTGGCCAGATAATAACAACCTTTGAGCTGCTACATTTAGACCTGGGAATATCTATACATACAATAGATATCCTATTATATAAAGTAATAAGCATTTTTTGGCTGAAGTGAAGGATTTCGCTAATCGCTGAACCGATATGGTTCTCCTTTACAGTAAAGCTTATTATAGGTCCAGGCTGGTTTTAGGCTGCTTCATTTTTATGAATAAGATGGGTTTGGTTTTAGACTATTATTCTGCCCTTATTATCCCATAAATGCTAGGACCGCAACCGCTAGTTACACATATATATTGACTATCATTTACTAAATTTAGTTTAGTTATTATAGCATTATACATAGATATTTAGTCATAATGTCATAATGAAGATAATATAACAGCCATTTAATGACATATAATGCAATATGATAGACATAAACCATTGAATTGCCAGCTACCGGGAACCTAGTAAAAGTGGCTGACTCAGATTATGACGTCAAAAAAAATTAACCAATTAGGGGACACCATAAATTTTACCATTGGTCAATTACAGTGTATACTGGCCTCTCATTGGCTATTTTTTTCATGTCATAATCAGAGTCAGACACTTTTACTAGGTTCGCTACCGGTTATGATATGGGTATTTTTTTCACTGACACTAGAATACTTTTTGATTATTTTTATTTTGTATGTTGGTCTATTTCTTAATGAATCTAATATGAGGAGAAAGTATGGCATAGCTCAAGGAGGTGATTGTTAATTAGATTTAATAGCAGCCATTCTCCTTAATCATTTATAATTATTTACAAGGAGACTTGGAAAATGCAGAATCAAATTCTCCCATGGAAATAAAGAAAGAAAGACAGGAAGTGAATGAATAAAGTGATTTCAACAAATTTCAATGAAATGATTTAGTTGTTATGGCAGTTTTAATGGCTGGGACATGAGACAGGTTTATAAAGAAAAGATGAGGTAACTTTCACACATTAATATTCTTATTTTTTTTAGAAAATCCAAGCTTTTCTATAAAAATAACTGTTCGACTTACAAAACATTGAGAGAATACTAAAGTTTTTGATGGTGTCTATGTTAATAGCGGCTACGCCCCCTAGAGGCCTACTTGGCACTTGAGAAAGAGGAGTTGAATTCGATAACCCAATTTATACCCTTCCCTAAAATAGTTATGAACCTTCCTAGGACCTATGAGAAGCTACTCTGTAAAGGAGAGTCAAATCGGTTCGGCGGTTAGCGAGATTCTTCGGTACAAACAGACAGACAAACATACATCCTGTTACTTTTTATAAGGATTGATGGAGCAACCCATCCCATGGGAGGTGTTTACTCTGATTTACCCCCCTAATGGATAAGTTTTCCTTTTCATAATCTATTTTTAGAAGTAGTATTTTTAAAGAACAATGTATAAGTAGACAGTTTAACAAAAGAATAATTTTAACCAAGAAAAAAATGATCTAATATCTTGACAATTGATGATGTTTTTTTCAGCAAAATAAGGCGTTAATTTTGTAAAATTAGAAGTTTACTAAATTTGATGTCAAAAAGTTGATATTACAATGGGAACCTCCCATATTTGTTGCATGAAAATTAGGGCTCGACAACCGCAGCATTATTTTACCGCATTTTTTACACGATAAATCCATGAAAATCTGACCAATCTTTATATGAACAATTCGCTGTCTCTGCCTGCGGCCTTTTCATGTAAATCAGCCGTCAAACCACATAAGATGCAGCAAGGGGGTTAGTAAAATTTCAGTTGGAAATCTGAGGCTACAGTCACCATAATTGCGGCTGGATAACCAAAGTTATTGTGTCGGCTGTAAAGCAATAAGCGGCTGGCGAGCCCCATATGAAAATTTAGTAGGACGTGAGAAATTATGATGATTCTTTTCTGGACAAAATAATGTAAAAAAAGACACAAAATTTCTCCTATTTTCATCCACATGCAAGGTTTCTGCAAATTTATTTAAGAATATGTCTTAATGTTATTAAATTTGTGTCATTTTTGAAATTTCCTTTTTGAAAAAAACGTCATAAATACATTTTTAAAAAGAGGTTCTTTTCCCTTTGATAATTACCACACAAAAAGGCTTCATAACAAGGTTTAGTTGTCATCCAAGAAGGCGGTGTCAAAATTAACTAAATGGTTAATTGATTATATGTAGCTTTTCTGGCTAACAAGTTACATGCAGAGATCTAAAGGGATAGACAATGAATAAATTGATGTACATACCCAATGAAGATACACAAAATTACCCGTTTTTTTATTACAATTAGTGTTTGAACCGTTTTGAAAATTAATGAAGAAACCTTTCAAATTTCCTTTCCCTAAGTTACATGTCTATATAGGAATATTGTAATGTGTATACATTTAAGATCAGAACTGTTACGGATGTACAAATAAATCTAGGTGTATAATAAGATTCAATATTTATAGGTCGTAAAATAAAAATTATTTTCCCAGCGTTTTTTTTAACAAAAACAAAATAAATAAGAAAGGCAATATTTAAATTTCAACACATATTTTTTTGTATTTCGACGTTTTCAATTTTGTGAGTGCATAAATTTAGTATTTACCTTGCTATGCCAAATAGTTGAAGATTTATATTTTCCCACACCAGTGAAATTGGTTTCAAATTACTAAAAACATCACAATGCAACTTTTTAAAAATGCGGGGAAAAAAAGTTTATCCATACATAAAGAGAAGGTTGTCTGTTTTTTTTTCTTTTTCGTTTTTTAATTCTGTTTTTCCACTTTTATTATACACTATTATTTTATTTTTACCTATGTCTATCTATCTATCTGTTTGTCTATCTGTTAAACTGCCTATTTGGTGTCTATCTGTTTGTTCCTTTTTACTAGTCTGTAATTTTCCGAGTATCTATGTATAGGTCTTAAACAGGATTTAGTCTATTTTTTAACAATTGGTATAGAAATGCTCGTACCATATAATTTTATTTGGTGTGTCAAAATATTCATTTTTGATCCATTGTGCGTGGGGGGCAAAACCTAATTTAGATTGGTGTAAAGATTTAGATTTCTATTATATTAGGTTTCAGTTTTCTCAACAGGTAACAACAGGGATTTTAAGGGATAAGACAATCAAGGATAAGTTGAAGTATATTCCCAATGATAATACACAAAATTACCCAATATTTAGATCAAACTAATTGATTCGGACACTGCTATTATGAATACCTTCAAGATTGATAAAAAGTACGTGAAGTTTTAAAAAGGCAAAATATAGAACTTATTTATAAAACGTTAGGAATCGTAAAAATTTACTGTCCAATATCCCCGTACTCCCTGGGGGAGAAAAAAAAAACGTTTTGAGTAGTCAGGTTTTCTTAAATTGAAATATTTTTTAATGAGTTTAAACAACAAGCCTAAAGACTTTAAGCGAAGCTTTTTTAAATGCTTTAAAGTCATTTTTACAATTAAAGTACTTATTAAGTAGCTTTAAAATCTTTCTATTGTTGGACATGAAGAAAAAGAGCTTAAAATGATCACTCTATGGTAAAAGTTCTATTATTCTAAATTCAAGGAAAAATAGTAAATTTACACATAAAAATAGAGGATTGCGTACTTGTAATTTCAAATAGTACCTTTTTATAACTAATCTTTGATTGCGCTTGTTTAGTGACCCAACGGTGTAGATCACCTTGATATTGGTTGGCAATTAGATTTAAATATTTCTCACACACTAAAATATTCCCTTATGGTATTTTTAGCAGAGAAGCTACTCTATAAATACAGTCTGTCCGTGCGTCTTACAACCTGTCCCAAAGGAAATTTGTTTATATTCACATTGTTTATTGGCATCACTCAATATTTAAAGTTACGGATTCTTGTAACTTTACAAAGTGTCTCAAAAATCAGCCATGTGACGTCATAAAAATGAGGGATTATCAATTTTTTTTTTTGGGGGGGGGGGGTGTTCTTTTCTACTTCTCCTCTCATCTCCCTTATTTTTATGACGTCTCATGTTATTAGCTACAAATATAAGGAATTAGAGAACTGCCAAAACAATTTAAACATAAGCTATTTTATTTTCTGAACTTTACAATCTAAAGCATTGTCAAGTTGTTATTAATGCGCTTATTGTTGATATAATTGTCCTAGCTCTAATTTCACTTTTAATATCAGGGAGGGAGGGAACATTGGGCTGTTTGTTGCACTGGTCCCCAAAGTTTTATTATAACGTTTTCTTATTCGTTTGCTTAAAAACTTTAGAAACTTTTCATTAAATTTTGATTGGTTTGTTCATTAAGTTGTGTATCATCATTGGGTATGTGAGTGAATTTTTCGGTCATTGTCTTATCCCATTAGATCCCTGTGTTAATATTGTATTGTGGTTTTGCCCATTTAAAATAGTTTTATTTAAATAGATGTCATGAACAATGAATTTACAAAGCCCAATTCATTTCACCTATACAAATTACAATAATTCTTTTGGGGGAAATTATTTAGTCTTTTTATTATGGGTTTGGTAGTGTTATAGATTATTTAGACTTTGTGCTGTTGTTAGACAAAGTGTAGTGTAGACTGTTGTTATATTGTCTGAAGAATTACGTTATGTTGATCATAAGTCAGTTATAGCTGCCTTTATCTAATTCTAGTCAATTAAATGGTACTAGCGGCTACGCCCCCTACGATACCCTTGAGGAGGGGGGAGTTGAATTTGATACTCAAATTTCTTATTTAGATTTTAAAAGAAGAAAAAAATTGGGGGGGGGGGGTTAATTTTAGTTAAAAAATTGTAATTTTTTGTGGGGGGGGGGGAATTTTTTCTAATGGCGATTTATCTTGGAAGGGTGTTGTTACTCTTCCCCAAAATAGTTATAAACCTTTTCAGGACCTATGAGAAGCTATCTTGATTTAAACTAGCAGCGTCTAAATTTTTTGATTTATTGGGTAATAATGGGTTATTCTGTTTATCATCATCGTTTGGGATGTACTGTGATTTATCATCCAATGGCCTTTCCCTGAAGATCCATGACTGTATGCCATATAGAAGACGACAAAGACCATTGAAATTATTTGTCGACAGAATCCACGCGACTGCAAGTCAATATCTTTATAAAAAAAAACATCAGTTGAGAACTTTTAATTAGCAGTTCGAAATATTGTTTTGCAAACCTCCCTGACGAAAAAATACTCATTCGCTGGTATTAATCATCCCACAAAAAATTGCTAAATATCATAACACGCCACTGATCATAATAAACAAGAACTTTTATTTCCATTCGTTCCGTTGCATTATTTAAGACTTTTAGCAGGTATAGTCAATAAGGTACTTCACATTTATGCGTTGTTATATTTTATAAACCAAAAAGTTCGTGAAAAATTGCGCAAATTCCTCGGTCAAACGGCCTAACGGACGTACAGACTGATCCTAGTTGTTATTAAGTAAGCTTATCAACTAATATTTTGAGCGTAACAAATGCGCGAAGATTGGATTGCAATATAATCTTTATAATTACAAACTAATTATTCTACAATATCAAATCAGAAACACGCAAAGTTTGTTCTGTTCGTCTTAAGGTCACTTTCAATCTCCTGTAATTTTTTATTTGATTGCTTAATTAGGTATACACAAATCACAGAGATCAAACAAAAAATATATTGCACTTGTTTTGGATAGAATAGTCCGTGTTGCTTTTATATTTCATTAGTAAATTAAAAATTTCTGCCTCTTTTTAGAAATGAAAATAAAAACCACTGATTTCATCACATTTTTTTAAACAGTAAGACAGAATCTTTTTTTGTCAACTGAAGTACTGAAACTTTTTAAAAACGCTATCATCCTGTTAAAATATGATTAAAATCATCGTTTAGAAATCATTTTCCAGTATCGCTTCGAATCGAAACAGATTAATTTCCAGTGGATTGGAACCGGTTCTCAGCCATACTGAATAATTATGTAAATATGTATAGCATCGTATTATATCCAATTTTCTACGAATTATAAAATGTACAAGTCTTTGCTTTCGACATCTCGGAGCTAAAAAAAATAGTTTTAAAATTAAAATTTTACATTTTTATATCCGCGGAAAGATGTTTATAATATGATACAATACATAAATATTAAAATTTAATTGAGACTTTTCTTCTTATGTTGTGCCTGTATACGGTTTCATGACAAAATCATGTATATAGCAACAAATCAATATTACGTTCATGGAGAAACTTGATTTTCTCAAATGCTATTTTAGGTAAACGACTGACTGTTTTGTTTCCAAATTTCCATACAAATAAACTGACCATCTTTAGCATACCTCACTTGGTCCGTGTAAGTCTGTCGGTTATGCAATGGGACACATTAATGGAAAATTCTGTGTGAATAAAAACTTGCTATATCTAGATGCTGTCATCCTTGTTAAAAAAATTTCTATGACTATTCTGTTCTACAATACAAGACAAAGAAACCAATTTATAACCCTTTCAAATCCTTGCGATGGTCAAAATGATTGTGGAAAAACTGTAGTGCAGATATAAATCTAATCAAATTCAAATTCTTGACCCAAATTCCACCAACATCAGTCCTTAACTTCAATATTTTAGGTCTTTCTATTTGGATAGCTGGCTGTAAGCAAGTGACGAATATTTATTCAGTGAAACTGTTTTACAATTTGCTTTTACTCTTTAGTTTATCTTTACGTATGCAACTTACCTTAAATTTTGTGTTTTTATACGTTAATAATTTTTTCGGTCTGTCCGACTAACAGACCGATTATTTGATCTTTCAACTTAACGACCGGACCGTCAAAAATCATTAATTATAATAATCAATCAAAAAAATTATTATTTTGTATTTTTGCTTTACAAAATATTTTGGTTTGTTTAAAATTAAATAATATGAATAATTTACAAAAGATTAATCTTGACAACCCTAGTTTTATCCTTTTCCATGTTATGTATGTAGCACATGGCTGATAAAAAGAATTTCATTTTATTGACGCGCTCAGAAACTCATAAAATGAAAATTTTAACATTTAAGACATAATTGTCGATCTTATCGCGCCCCGAGGCCAGAAATAAAGCGGTGTTTGTGGTTTTATAGTTTCCTGGTAAAGAATTTGATATCAGAACTCACAATGTGGTAAACGATATACTTTGGTTTATATGTCTTATCAATTATGTCCTACAGATATTTGGAACATTTTTTATAGCGTTTATATATAAATTTATCTTTTTAATGCTCTTTTTATTGAAAGCTCTAGATTCATTAAATGTGTGTTTTTAGAAAAATAACTTAAAATTTATAATTTAACTACAAGTTTTTATTTTAACTTAGAATTCAATTGGATGAAATATATAAAAAAAAATATGTATACTGAACATAGAATAAACTACGATTGTTTCTGTAAGGGTTATAACAGATTGGTTTTGAGTTAGCCGCGCTCCTACTTATATGATTCCAATCTAGTCCATAGGTATATAGTTAGACATTATTATGAAAAGCATATGATTTATCAGCTATCAACATTCCAATATTAATGTTAATAAGCACTTTACTATCTAATGACTTGTGGCGCGCGTACACAATATAAAGGTGCGTGCACGAAGGATAGGTGCATGCCAGAACACTATAATTTATATAACTATCGGCTGCTCTCCTATCATCTAGGGCCTCTGTAATTCAATAGGTAGAGATGAGGATCCTGGTACCTAAATTTTAAAACAATCCCATGACCTATGTGAAGCTTATATAAAAGGGAGAACTCCATCGGTTCAAAAGTAATCAAACTCTTAAGCTACAAACAAAAAAAAACCTTATTATTGTTTGTCCTTTAATATCTCTTTAATTGCTTAATTTTGGAATGCTTCACATAGGTCACATGATGGTTTTAAGATTTTTTAAAAAAATTTAAGCCTGTGTATTGTTAAGTTTTTTACGACCACCATCCGAACTACATAATTTTTACAGAAATCTACTAACAGCCTTTTTAAAAATTTTCTTAATTTAAGCTTAATCCATTTTTTTTAGAAAGATCTATTTTTTATTATCAAATTGTGTTGGTTACTTTTAATTGTTGAATAAAACAATGTTTTTAGATTTCATATACACGGAAATGCTGAATATCACATTAGGACAAAATTCTCAGAAATAAAATACTGTTTTCACCTTTCCATTGTACTTCAATGCATGGGATTTTAAAAGCGAAGTTTTTCTATAATTAGGGTTTGTCGCCCACTCATACGTTCGGAACGGATTGTTTTTTGTTAACTTAGGCATGTTAGAATTGTCATATTGATTTCTATACCAGTTAGGTACGATTTAGAAAACGTAGCAACTCTATAACCGTTACCAGAAAGTTCGTTTAGAATATGCTTTTTTTAACAACAAATTTGTATGTAATAAATTAAACATTACCCTCTATTTAACAGTTTTTCAACAAATTCATTTACAATTTTGTTTCGACTTTTATACATTTATAATCTGATTATTTAGTTCTGACACAAATTTAAATGTTCGTTTGTCCTACCGTTTCAGAGCTTCGTTTTTATGAATGTTGTCATCCATGTTTTTATGTGTTGAATGAAAGTGATTAACAGCACATTTCCTCTATAAAATCATTTTATAAATCTTACTCCAATTTTTTTGTTATTTTATCCATTTCCCATCCCTTGCCTTGCCTAGGTGTCCGCGAGAAGGAAATGGCCCTTTTCTGCAAATTATGCTCACTTCCGCACAATAAAAAAAAACTTAAATTTTGGAAATCTAACAAAGGGTGTAAAAAATGTTTTAAATAAATTGTATTTCATCAATGGATATAGAATATACATGGATATTATGAAGGGGAAAATAGTCGTCAATTTTGGTTGCTAATAAGGTCAGTTCTTTTTGGATGGAGGAATCGCTATTTCAGCCAGCTACAAGTTACACTTTATTAGAGTACATGATAATCTGTTGTAAGATCCAAGTAATAATAAATCCATTATCATATTCTTTTTTGTATGTAAGTCATAATTTTATAACTCTACGATTAGAAAAAATTTACAAATTCACCTTTTTTCTGTTTATTGCTGAAGAAAAGAATTTAAAGATGTTAAAAATCGTTTGGCTTAAATTTGACGTTTTCAACAAGATCAATTCTTTCATTTTTCAACGGTTTAAGATGATTAAAATCCTAATGATTAATTTTTTATGACTCGACAGCCGTCAATTTTATGGCGGCTGAAATAGGCTTCAGATCATTTTTTAAAAGTGAAGAGAGTGCGAATTTGAACTCAAAATGCATTGTCGAAACGAAAATATTTGAATAGAAAGGTTTGTTCAAATAAAGCGATGCTGGTTTGCAGCTACATATTTCAAGACTTGCACCTGTGGATTGTCTACAAACTCGAACTGCGGATTGCAAAGTTAAAAACAAGGGCGGCTAATAACAGCTGCGGGGGTGTATGCGGTTGCGGCTACAGAACTTTGGTAATTTGTACATCTCAACAGCACGACTTTATCAAATTTATACCCAAATTTTGTCCATGAAAAGAAAAATTTATCACGAATTTAGTTTTTTTTTCTGTGTAAAAAATCAATATTTTACAATGACTAAAATGGTTAATGGTTTAAATTTTATTTTTTGGAGAAAAAAACCTTTTGCTCATGGATTCATTTGTCAAGCTGAAAATAGAAAGATAAATAGTAAAATTAATGTAAAGATGTATGATCACTCAGGGATGTTCAGATAGGTTAATTGAAGATTATTCGGCTATTTGTCCGCCATGGGAGCTAGGATTGAGATATCAACTTCAAGTCTTGACTCACCTCTCACTATGGTATCTGACTATAATATATTAGCTTGGTAAGCATCAATCTCAAGTATGCTAGCGCTGAGGTGAGATCTGGTAGAGGGCACTTCGAAGGTGAGAGAGAGGGTTCTTCTAGATCTTGGCTAAGTGAGACTGTATAATAGATAGGTGCCCCTAAAAAGCGAGTATATTTAGGGATCTCCGATGAATATACACCAAATTACCCCTTCCGTAGATTACAATTAGTAGTTGAAACATTTGGTCACTCAACTTAATGAACCAACAAATTAAAGTTCAATAAAAGTTCCAAAAATTGTTAAGCCAACGAATAAAAAAAATGTTATCATGAAACTTTGGGGACTAGTGTAATAAACAGCCCAATGTTCCTACCCTCCCTAATTATCCCCATGAACGTAAGATTGCAACGCCAATAAAACATACTAACTTGCAAAATTATTCTTTTTTTTAGAAAAGCTATTCATCAATTATTGCAATTTGTTAGTTAGTTATGAATGAAATTTAAGGGGGGGATTTAAAAAAACAATGTCTTCACTTTTGTCAATATAAACCCTACAATTATGGTCAAAACTAACAAAAAATAATCTAATTTATGCTCAAGCAATGACGATGAGAAAACAATATTGAAATTTGAATCTATTCACCTCTCCAATGTACTACAGCTTGAGACCTAGCCCTTATGAAAAATGTTTCTTTCCATGGAGAGTGCATTTTTTATTACAAATTAGAAAAAAAGTAAAACTTTTTAAAAATAAACACCCTTTACTTGATAAAACAAAACAAAAACTTTAAATAATTTACTTTTGGAAAATATTAGCTTTGACATTACTAATAAAACTTAGAATTAAGATTACTTCAAAAATCTTTCTTAAAATGTGCTACAATTGTATGAGTTTATTGAGGAAATGTGGAGCTTTTAACAATGAAATATTGGCAGCTATAAACTTAATGACAGAGAAAGTAACAATTTTCATGGAAATGAATTGTATAGGAAAAAGAAAGTCCCTCAAAAAATCAGCATGTGACGTCATAAAAATGAGGCATTATCCATATCTTTTTCAGGGGTTTTCATTCCCTCTCACCATTCCTCATTTTTATGACGTCAGATTTTTTGAGTGACTTTCATCGTCTTCTGAATGGTATAGGAGGCATTCTTTGTAATTGAGCTAAAAAAGCACTATAAACAAGGATGACAACATCCATAAGGGCAAAGCTCTAAAATCATAAGCAAGGACCAATGAACAATATCTCATGTAGAATGTAAGAGCTTAATAAGCAGAACATTAATTCTAAAGTTAAAACATAAATACAGGATATTGTAAATGGAAATTTTATTATAGAGATGACTCGCTTACATTATTGTACTTTGTTGCCCTAGTAATCATTATTCTAAAAATCCTATTAATAGGATAATTATATCGTATAAAACTTTATTTCTGTTAACGATTGTAGAGTTGCTACGCTTTCCTAGCCCCTAGAGGCTAGGAGCGAAGCCACTATTTTTCTACAAAGTGTAGATAAGAGCTTGTAATGCTAACAGTTTTTGAAATTGTTTAGCGTATGACTAGCACACATCAGAGATATAAATTGTACCACTCAGCCGATGTCATGGTTCATCTAGGAGATCACAGAGTGACTTCCGACTTCCAAGCGATCATCGATATTTTGATGGAGTAAACCATCATCGCCTTCTCACGCTCAGGACATGACATTCGACTCATCGTCATGGCTAAGTTGTCTTTGAGTTTCGAATAGAAACAGAAATGATTCTGTGGAGGATAATGTTAACACAGATTGACCTTTTTGGGACATATCTTGAAAAGACTATAGATAGGTTGCTGACCAGCTGTAGACCTCCACACACAGCTTGATTCAGTTGCTGTGTCGCCTCAGAAATGCTATCTTTATACTTTTTTAAATAGCTGGTAACACACTTTGTTGATGTAACCTCCGGTTGGAGGTCTTCTATTAAAAAAAATGAGACACCTATTGGTCAAATTATCGAGTACATAACACACGTGTTTGTAGAGAAACTCTGCGTCTGCTCCTTGGCAGGTTATGTGTGAGTAATTAAAAAAAGAATAACTTTTTTGAATATTTCTATTTAGGAGGGTTGACTTCCCATTACTTCATAGGGCGAAGCAGCTAAATCGTACCTATTGTTATATCAATCATCATGCTAAGTTTAAAATTGATGGGACAATTCTAATATGTATAAAGCAACGAAAAAAGCTAACCGTTACGGACGGAACTACCCTTTATATAGAAAAGCTTTACTTTAAAAATTTTTAAATAAAACTATTAGCAAAGATACTATCAACCTTTCTTGTTTTTAAAGATTATAGGTGCCTGTATGTAAGGCACTTGGTCTGTCGGTAATCCAAAAGAAGATTGAATTAAGAGCTCTAATTATGTTTTTGGGTATAGTCCCTTTCGTTGCAAAGCCTCTTAAGGGGCGATTCGTCGTATTTTTTAAATGGCTTTTGATAGGTTATTTTAGGTTAGGTTGGGTTATATTGTGTTAGATGATTGCCCCGCAGGGTTAGAGCCCCAGCAGGGGCTAGAAATATGAGAAAAGCTACTGTGAAAATGCGAAGAAATGCGTTGCCACAAAAGGTACCATACCCATGTTCTTAATTTGATAATTATTTTGCCTTAAATAATTTAATTAATGTTATATACAAGTTGAGTATTAAAAGCTATTAGTATAAACTTATTTAATTAGTTTTCTTTATTTAATTCTATCTATAATACAAAGTAGAATGATGTCTGTGTGTCCGTCCGTCTGTCTGTCTTTTCGTCCGTCTGTCCCTCAAGATCTCGGTTATCACTGAAAATCTAGGGAATATATCTACTGGTCCTGTGTTGGTTTTAAGCTATTTTCTTGGGGGATTTGAAACCCCCAACCCCCCAAGAAAAAAAAACAAAATAATCCTCTATTTTTTTGTAGTTTACTTAAAATATAGTTTTTAAATAGCCTCTTGGGGCAAAGCCCCTAGAGGCTATTAGCGAAACCGCTAGTATCTTATAATTGTTCCATCCACTTGTAACTGTACCATCATTAAGAAACTGGCTTTTTTATTATCCACATTTTTAAAGTTAAATTAAGATATACATACATGTTTAATATTCTGTCTTTGTACACATTTATATCAGGGAATAAGGGGACATTGGGCTGTTTATTACACTAGTCCCCAAAGCCTTGTAATAACGTTTTCAAATTCGTTGGTAACCCTTTGTTGAATTTGATTGGTTGTTTTATTTATCAGTGTCCAAACTTTTCAACCGCTTATTGTAATCTACAGAGGTGTAACTTTGAACAATTGGGATTACATCAATTTATCAGCCATTGCCTTATCCCCTTGGATTCCTGAATGTCTATGCTTAGGAACCTTACTGTTTCTTAGAAAAGAAAATTTAAAGCTAGGGCCGATAAAATATGAAAAATCCTTGAAAAAATCTTAAATTACCTATTTTAAAATAAAATCAAGTCAAATTTGAATTAATTTCTAAGGTCAAAGCACCCTTAAAAACACGAATTACAACACTCTTAGTTTCATATTCTAACTTTTTTTGTTTAAAAGTTATAACAATCCAAAGAGTTAAAAATTCTGGAGTTTACATTAATTTAATTTACAGGAGTAAAGATACAAGTAAAGATGCTTAATTTTAAAATGATTATTTTTTTGGTAAAAGTTTAATGCCTCCACAAACATAATGACGAAAATTGCCTGTCAATTGATTCCATAAAGTCAAATATCAAAATATGAATTTCTAACCCATCTATCATAAAGGTATAATTCGTTGACTAGCTTTTATATTTGATTAAATTTACTGGTAATTTTACTGTTCCTTTAGCCCTGATGTATTCTACCCAGTAATAATCTGTATCAGAAATGAACTAATTCGATTCGGTCAGATTTATCCCATTGTTTCATTTTGTTATTTAATCTCAAGGTAATTTGTTAGATGAGTTGCCCTAATTCTTTTCAACTTGTACAATAACATCTTTGGTTTATAATCAAATGATTCAAATATATACATATATGTTATGTACATGTTATGTATAATAATAAAACCCTTTATATGTATTATTTAGACGGATTATGTCGATGTAGTAATACAAAAAAAAACATTTTTTAGGGTTATAAAATCCTATTAATCTGACTTTGGTAACAATCATTCCTAGGACATCAATTTACAATACTTTAAGCGAAGCATTTCTATAATCAAGTCCCAAAAAACGAGTCCTGTATTAACGTAATTTGCAACAAGTTTATATACAATTTTGTTTCTACTTTTAAAATGATATTCTTCTCAATAAGTGTTTATGTTACCGTCTGATTTCAGAGCTTTGCTTTTTTGAATGTTGTCAATGGTCATCCTTGATTAAATAAAAAAAGATTAACTTAATCGTGTGTTTTTTAGAATGAAAATGTCAACATAAATATACAAGAAGGGGAATGAGTTGGTAAAAATTGAATAGTTCAACTAATTTCACAGTTTAAAACTTCCACAATTTTTGCATCATATTAAAACTTGAAGCATAAAGTTTTAGGGCTTAGTATCATGACTTGTATGAGACTTAAAACTAACGAAAGCAAAGTTTATAAGCATAAGCATTTAAACAAGTGTAAAAAAATGTTTCAAAAATGTATTATACCTACACATATGCTGGCAGCCATAGTTTATTTTGACATTACTTTTGCTTGCAGCAATATAATGTAAATTTAATACAAGTGGTGATCAGATGACAAATTCAAATATGGTGAAACATTGTAAATACCAAGCTCAGTCAAGAATTAGGGATGTAATAATCTATATTTGTAACTAGCGACTACATCAATAAAGGCTTGTAAGTTGTAGAGTCACTTTGAAGTGAGGAGTGGATGGGTGGGAGGAAGTCGACCTCCACTTTTAATTTTAGTTTTATAAAACAAAAGTTTTAAGATTATATTTGATGTGGGGTCAATTTGTCTAGGGGCAATTTGACATGGGAGGGTGGTGGAACTCCCCCAAAACAATTCTAACCTTTCCCTGGACCTATTAGAAGATATGTCGTAAAGGAGAACCATATCGGTTCTGCGGTTAAAGATATTATTCGTTGCACACAGGCAGACAATGACAAACATTTCTAAAAAAATTAACATTCAAAGCTTATAAACTTAAAACTTTTAAGATGTTGGAAATCCAACAACTGCAGTCTCTTTTTAAAAGAATTGAAAAAAAATGAAAGTCTGTAATTAATTGATGTTTCAAACTGCACTTCTCGACTACTGAATTTAATTATACTATGCACTATACATTTAAATAGATGCATTTAAGTAGTTTTAAACAAATGCAATGAGGATAATAGGTGGAATGTAAATCTTTCTAATTGTTTACAATTACAAAACCATAGGTTACAGAACAAACTAAACTTTTGTCAAAATGATGATTTTCTAAATGGCGAAAAAGATGAAGAAAGATTCTCCTGGTTTTTATCTAGCAACATGATTCTCTAAATCCTGAATTTTATCAGTTGAAGATTGATGAAATTCATGCTAATATATTCAAATAACATAGGATACAAATTCCAATGCTTATCAAGTCTTCTTAAGTAATGGATGGGTAAGGGGGGGGGGGTGGATTTAGGAGCTTGGTTGGAGAAACCGACACAGCCCCGCCCCCCTAATCAATAGCCCGGGGTGCACCCCGTGCTTAACTGACAGATGAGAGTATTATAACACAAGGATAATTATGTCAATATGTATCGCAGCTTTACCAGCCTGCTGTAGTTCAATAATATTAATGCATTCTTTTTAAAAGTAAAGACATACTGACAAGTATAAAGCTTTACTGAAAAAGCATTTATCATCTTAAATGTTAAAAGTCAATAATTGACTTGCAACCTGCATTGACTAATTATAATGGTAATTTTTTTAATAATAGATATGACAACCTGTTTTGTATAATCAGAATGAAAAATACTTAACTAATGGGATTGGCAACCTGTATTGTATAATCAGAATGGTAAATATATAATTAATGTGTCTGGCAACCTGTTTTGGCTAAAAGTTACATATGTACATCATAAATGGGTCTGGCAACCTGTATTGTATAATCAGAATGGTAAATACTTAATTAATGGATCTGGCAACTTGTATTTGCTAAACATTACATACATCATAAATGGGTCTGGCAACCTGTATTGTATAATCGGAATTGTAAATACTTAAATGTAGGGTCTGGCAACCTGTATTGTAAAATCAGAATGATAATTACTTAATTAGTGGGTATGGCAATGTATAATCGAAATGGTAAATATTTAATTAATGGGTCTAGCAACCTGCATTGGCTAATCAGAAAGGTACATACATCATTAATTGGTCTGGCAACCTGTATTTTATAATCATAATAGTAAATATTTTATTAATGGGTCTTGCAACCTGTATTGGCTAAAAGTTACATACATCATAAATGGGTCTGGCAACCTGTATTGTATAATCAGAATGGTAAATACTTAATTAATGGGTCTGGCAACCTGTATTGAATAATCGGAATTGTAAATACTTAATTAATGGGTCTGGAAACCTGTATTGTAAAATCAGAATGGTAAATACTTAATTTATGGGCCTAGCAACCTATACATACATCTTTGATGGATCTGGCAACCTGTATTGAATAATCAGAATGATAAATACTTAATAAATGGGTCTGGCAATGTATAATCGTAATGCTAAATATTTAGTTAATGGGTCTGGCAACCTGTACTGGCTTAAATGTATATGCATCATAAATGGGTCTGGCAACCTGTATTGGCTAAAAGTTACATACATCATAAATGGGTCTGGCAACCTGTATTGTATAATAGGAATGGTAAATACTTAATTAATGGGTCTGGCAACCGTCTTGACATTCCAGGCACACTACTTAATAGATTGTACCGAAATAGACCAATCACAAACTTACTTGTGATAAATAATTGAGGTCTATAATTATAAACCTTAACTAGTGGCTACTCCTTTGAGGCCTCTAGGGACTCTTGAGGGGGGGGGGGGGGTTAGGTTGGTCATTTTATGCTAGGGGCGATTTCTCTTGGGAGTATGGTGGTACACTCCTAAAATAGTTATAAACCTTCCCAGGACCTATGAGAAGCTACATTGTAAAGGAGAACCATATCGGCTCGCATTTAAAGATCCTTCGGAACAACAGACACTTTTAAATTAGGATATATTTAATTTTTAACTAATATTTTTCAAATTAAAATTGACTGTTCGCAGAGCTTAGCTGTGGCTGATGGTCATCTCATGGCGGCTTCACTTGCTGCTGCATAAGAAATGAGGCGGCTTTTCACGGCTGCTAATATATGAACATTGATACAAAAGAAAAATGGTTTGAAGAACCGCCTTAATCCCTAGTACAAGATCTCATTGTATTATAGACAGCTTCCAAGGCAAGTAAAATATATGTAATTATTCCAATTTTGTTGGCTCTGAGGAGTCAAAAAGCCCAGGCAAACAAAACTGTTATTAATTTTATATTTCATTATTCGTGGAAAATTGTCTATATTACGAGACGTGACTTTTCAGTATGGCTCAGAACCAGTTCTATTGTATCGGTTTTTGAGCCATACTGAAATAATATATATTCATTATTCAATATATAACAAAACGTATGTTTGGCTCTAAAAGTTATAAATATCCGCTGGATTAGAACCGGTTCATAACCGTAATAAAAAATCTTGTAACGTATCTTATTATAGACGAATTTTTACAAATAATAGAATGAAAACTATTATTAATCCAGTTTTGTCAGCCCTGATTAAGCTTTTAATTATTCATTTTACAAGCTGGGATTTATAAAATATGATGCGATAAATAGCTAATCTCGCTCTTACATAAAACTTTATTCTAAGAATATTTATAAAAGATTTATTATTCAGTAGCATTTATCGGAACAAATAATGATCAGTTTTGAAGAATTTGTCAACTTAGTCTAGGTGATGTCTAATTTGATGCTTACTGCTCCTGTCCAGTATTATGATGATACACGGACACAGGGAGTGGTGATGGTAGAAAAATTGAGTATAGTCCCATTCGTGACAACGCCTCTTAAGGGGCGTTTCGTCGTATTTTCACAGTAGATTTTCTACGAATTCCATCAAAAGCTACTGTGAAAATACGACTAAACGCCCCTTAAGAAGCTTTGTCACGAAAGGGACTATACACGAAAAATTAAAAGTGTTAGTGTTAGTTATGTTTTCATTTATTATATTCATGCATGTTTGAAGTTGGAAGTTACCTTACTCTATAATTGATTGGGTCTGTATGTCCAAATACTTTGCTTTGCATAAATAGATATTTTAATCTCCGATTTTAGAGGTTGAAACAATTATTTTATCCTCATTGACCTATCCCTGTTTCCCTGGGGATGATGGCATAAGAATGTATAGCTGCCTGAATACCCAATGCCTATAATTTGTCACGTGTAGAATAATTTCTACCATAATGAGAAGACAATTATAAATAAGTAGAATTTTGTTACGATTAGAATTTAAAAATTTTATCAAGAGCTTAGCTATGGTAACCATTTTATGTTCCAGTATAGACCATGCGGGGCTAACCATTATCCAATATAATCTAACCTAACCAGACTGAAAGTCAAACAAACCAATGAAAACTAAACCCCCATATTAAAAATTCATAATTAAAATTTTTAATTCTTTTCCTTTAGAATGACGTTAAGAATTTAATCAAGATTTGAAAGCATCATAATGCACTAGTTTTCAATTAACTTATTGGAAGCTTCCAATATGTTGTAGTACACCTTGGGCAAGTGGAACTCATGGAGGGAGGGGACATTGGACTGTTTGTTACACTAGTCCCCAAAATTTTATAAGTATTTTCTTATTTGTTGGCTTGGCAACTTTGGGGACTTTTATTGAATTTTAATTGGTTTGTTCAATTAGTTGAATGATTTAACGTTTCAACCGCTAGTTGTAATCTACAGAAGAGGTAATTTTGTGTATCATCATTGGGGATGTATACTAATTTATCGGCCATTGTCTTATCCCTTTAGAAACCCGAGTCGAAATACTTTCTAATTTATAAATAAATCACTTTTTGATAGATAAAAGAAGATAATTGATGAAGATTGGTTTTTGAAAGCGAAGCTTTTATACTTTAATTTGTTGCGTCATCACAAATGACGATTTCTGTACCAATAAAGTACAATTTGGAAAGTAATGACCTTTACAGTACGGCTTCGAGACCGATTAATATCCGCAGGATTAGAACAGGTTCTCAACAATACTGAAAAATTATGTATAGCATTGTACTTGAGACAATTTTCCACGAATATTCAAAAAAATCATAAAATAAAAAACAGTTTTGATAGCCCATTGATTTGTAGCTATTTAAACATGATAATTCTATCGCTTTAAATGGTGATTACTGTGTTGATATGTGATACCTTATAAATTCCAAAACATCAGTTTTCAATATAAGAAGTATTAATACTGTAGAGTTGTTCATATCTATTTTTGAAGCTCTTTATAGTTCCTATAAAAAATGACGTCATACAAATGACCATTGACAGTACAATACACAGACTAAATAACCAATAATATGCCAGTATACATTTTAATTGACCAATTGTACGCCAGTATGGCGTCATTTTTTAAAGGCACTATAAAAAGCATTCTAAGCTTGTATGGATTATGTTATCCTTGTATAATGAGAATGTGGCCCAAAGTGTAAGCTCAATCTTTACAAACAATTTAATAATAAAGTCTTCAACATATAAATATATAAAGCTTCTTAATCTACAAAGTAATTTAAAGTAAAAGTTTAAGAAAGGATCAAGGTAAATGCTAATAATCAACGACGCATTTATAAAACAAGGATGACAACATCCATAAGTAGCGAAGCACAAAAAATCGTCGATGGGAATACGTACAGGTAGATTTAAAAGGTTTTTATTAAAATCAAGAATAGATTTATTGGATAAAATAAACATGAAACCTTGTTTTATTTTGCATGATGACGATGGTCAAAGTAAATTATATTAAAAATGCTCATAACAATGGGAAAAATTATTTTGATAATGATATCAAATTGATATTGATATTTTGAAAATTGCATCAAAATAAACAATGATATGGGGAAATATGTAAAACATATAAAAAAAGCCAAAAACCTGATAAAAGGCCGTCATGGTTGTTTTATTAAAACGACAAAAAATTTAATTTTTAACTCCTTAACTTAAAAAATTTGGAAAATCGGACCATATACACTGAAGATATGGAAAAAAGTGTTAAATATATAAAAATAGCCTAAAACCTGCCAAAAAGGCAGTCTGGCCGTCATGGTTATTTTGTTTAAAAGACGGGAAATTTAATTTTGATATCTATAACTGAAAAATTTTGAAAATCAGACTAAAAACACTGAAGATATGGAGAAAAATGTTAAATATATAAAAAAAACAGCCTAAAACCTGCAAAAAAGGCAGTCTGGTCGTCATGATTGTTTTCTTTAAAAGACGGGAAATTTAATTTTGATATCTATAACTGAAAATATTTGAAAATCGGACCATAAACACTGAAGATATGGAGAAAAATGTGAAAAATATAAAAATAGCCTAAAACCTGCTAAAAAGGCAGTCTGGCCTTCATGGTTGTTCCTTGAAACGACGGGAAATTTAATTTTGATAGCTGTAACTGAAAAAATTTTGAAAATCGGACCATAAACACTGAAGATATGGAGAAAAATGTGAAAAATATAAAAGTAGCCTAAAACCTGCTAAAAATCGGTCCGAACGCCAATGATGTGTTATAGTCAATTGTGCTCCTTAATGATGGGAATGTTGTCAAAAAATTTCAGCATTCTATCTTTTATAGGAGCTGAGTAAATCCCATTTCCCCCATAGCGTTACGGACGGACGGACTGACTGACGGACGGACAAAGTGAATTATAGAGTAGCTTCGCTACTAAAAAAATAACAAATTCAACCCAATATTAATAAAATGACATTGATAATTTTAATAAATTAAGCAGCTTTTAGTGCCTAATAAAAATGACGTCATACAATACAAATAACCAATGATAGTCCATTATGCATTTTAACTGACCAATGGTAAAAATATATACTGGATGAAGTCATTTTTTATTAGACACAATAAGCTTCTTCTGACAAAATCAAAAAAAATATCCCAACAGACATTTTCGACCCAATTAAAAAATTTTTATAATCCGTAAAGATAAACTAACTACAGCATCTATCAGAATTATCCAAAGAATAAAATTAAGATTCAGCCCAAACTATCACGAGGAAATTTATCTATTACAAAATCAGCTGGAAATCTATGCCTGACCATTTTTCTCATTTAAAAATTTGTTAAAATATCCAAACAAATTTAGATTTGAGGCTTAGTCGCTGCTTACGCGCGGCTGCTGAGTCCTTATGTTCTAAAAGTTTTCTTTTCTAACAATTCTAACAAATTCAATCTCCATTTAAGAAAAAATTGGAAAGTTAAAAATACTTCTTACATTTAAACATCAAATTTAAATCCTTATAGATTGGTCCTAGGGAATAGTCTCTTTTCATTTTGAAGAAAAGTTTAATGGATTGAAATATACGTGGATATTATGTCAGGGGAAAAATTGTCTTCAATTTACGTTGCTAACATGGTCATCACTTATTGGTCCGTTCTTTGATTAAGTAGGAGATGGGGGTTTTAAAGTGGGTGGATAGGAGGGGGGGTCGTTATTTTAGCTAGCTACAAGTTCCACTTTATTAGGGTATATGATCTGGTGTAAGATCCAAATAACAATAAATCCATTGAAAGCCTATTTGTTAGAAGAGGGGATCTAAAAACCCAGGACGGGTGGGAAGTCACTCAAGGCTAGGGACGAATCCAATATATAGAATATTTAAATTTGTATTTGAATGACGTACCTACCGCACATTTTTATCCATGAATGAATGTGGATAACTTGTTAGGATTTGTGCTACAGGCTTTAAAGATTTTACTGCAGTGCGGGGTTTAGGGGAACTTTTGATTTCCTATACGGGTAATCTACACATATATTATACTTCTTTTATAGTTAAGACCTATTGTGATTTATCCTAAGTAAAATTATTATAGTTACTACATTTTGTTTAACTTACTTCTTACTTAAGCCAGTTTAGTTTATTGTTTAAAAGTGTTATGATATAAACCCTTTTTTCTAGTACTATATCTAGAACTAGCGGCTTTGATCAACCTAATTTTTCGTATTTTAAATTCTAAAGAAAATGAACAAAAAAAAAAATTTTTTTTTGGGGGGGGGGAAGGAATATGCCTATGTTGCATTTGACGTTTATGTTTGCGTTCAACTCTCTTTCTAAAATCAAGAAACGTAAAAAAAATTTCGATTTTTTGTGATTTCTCTTGGGAGGATGGTGGTACCCTCCCCCAAAATAGTTTAAAACCTTCCCGGGACCTACGAGAATCTACCCTGTTAAGGAGAACCCGATCGGTTCAGCGGTTAGCGAGATCATTCGGTACAGACACACAAACACACAAACATCCTGTTACTTTAGTAAAAGGATTACTGATTTGTATATGTTTCATTAGTGTATACAAATAAATGTGTTGTAATGTTACAGATAGATTGTAATGGAATATGGATTAAAATAAATTATAGAGATGCCTCACTAAAAAAATTGTAAATTGACGTTCTGGGATTCATTATTACAAAAATCAGATAAATAGGGTAATTTCATTATACAAAATTTGTTGTCAAAAAGTTAAAAATTAGCATGTTTTAAATGGACGTACGGATTTTCTGCAAACGATTACAGAGTTGCTACGCTTTATAAACCTAACTATTATAGGAATCATCATGCAAAGTTTGAAACCGTATGGCAAATTAACCACACAAGAGAACATTAGTCATTCTAATGCTCCACTGTTATAAAGGTTTAAGAATTCTAAATGGTTTGGCTTAAGTTTAGGATTATGCACGATTCTACGTTGAGACCACCCGAGATCAAACAATTATTTCATGTATTTTACAGGCAAAATAAACTTTATTCAATGCAATAAAATTAGAATAAAAGCAATCGACATAAATATGTCAGTGGTGCGACACCAAATTTTTCTATAAAACTAGCAGGATGTCTGTTTTAACTGAAAGATATCGCTAACCGCTAAACCGATATAGTTCTCATTTACAATAAAATTTTTATTGATATTTGGAAGGTTTTAAACTATTTTGGAGGAGAGTATCACCACCCTCCCAATAGAAATCAACCCTTACAAAAATTGACACTCTTAAAATAGATTTTACTTTTAAAAAGTACTAAAATTGAAGTGGAGTAAGTGGACTTCCCCCCCCCCCCCCCTTCTTCAAGAGCCACTGGAGGCCTATAGAAACATAGGCCGTTAGTACCATTAATAGAAACAAAAAATAAACGATAAAAAAGCTACCATCATTCATATGTAAATGAGTTAAATATTTATCCTTACTACTGTTAGAAGTGATTTTAATATCATTTGTGACGGACATACACACATAATAAAGGAGCTGCGCTACTAAAAAAGCGTAAGTAATGAAAATAGTTGGAACGATAAACCCTTTCTGATCCAGATCTATGAAACCTGTTATAGAAAATTAGTATAATTTGAATTCAGCTATAACAACAGATAGCCTTAATTTAGTGCAAGATAAGAATTTTTTTTGCTTCCAAAAGAATTGTTCTTTATACATTTACTAGCGGCTTCGTCCCTAGCCTCTAGGGGCTCTGCCCCTAGAGGTTTTATCAAACAAATTTTTCGTGTTTTAGATTTTAAAGAAAATAAAAAAAAAAATTTTTGGGGGGGGGTATTTCTCATTTTTTGGGGGGTTAGGGGTGTCCCACCACCCAAGAATATAGTTATAAACCTTCCCGGGACCTATGAGAAGCTACCCTGTAAAGGAGAACCCGATCGGTTTAGCGGTTAGCGAGATCCTTCGCTACAAACAAACAGACAGACAAACAGACAAACAAACATCGTTCAACTTTGTATTATAGATACACCACAGGGATTGTCACTGGAAGTGGACAGCCGCATATTTTCAAATAAAAATGAGTAATGACCAAGGAGGGAGGGGACATTGGGCTGTTAATTACACTAGTCCAGTTTATAATAACGTTTTCTCATAAGTTGGCTTACCAACTTTGGGGACTTATATTACATTTTGCTTGGTTGATTCATTAAGTTGAGTGTTCAAACGTATTAACTAAAAATTAAATTCTTAAAATGTTGTGTATCATCATAGGGTATGTACATCAATTTATCGGCCATTGTCTTATCCCTCTAGATCCCTGGTAATATGTTGTTATAAGAGGGGTTGCTCACAGGGGCGTCCAAGCTTTTTTTGGGGGGGGGGGGTAAAAAAATTTAGGGGGGGGGGTAATTCGTGTATGGGGGGTGTAAAATGGCGCGCGAAGCGCGCCGAAATTTTTTTTTACCCCCCCCAAAATTTTTACCCCGGGGGTAAAATTTGATTGGGGGGGGTAATTACCCCCCCTAAAGTCTGTTGGGGGGGGTAAATACTCCCCCCAAATCTGTTGGGGGGGGGTAATTACCCCCTCCAAACTAATTTACCCCGGGGGTAAAATTTTTGGGGGGGGTAATTTAATTATGTAAAAAAAAGCTCCTACCTAATCTATTAAGTTAAAGGGAGTGTGAACGTAAAAATTTCTCATCTGATTATCAAATCTTAACATTTACTAAGCACATTTCACTACACTGATCAACCAAAAATGTCCTATTCACAAAACTATCCAGAAATAATGCCTTGATTTTATGGTATTTTGAGAGGGAAAAAGGAAAAAACAGGGAAAATCTGAATGTTTTTGTTTCTTATAATGTTTGTAGGGATATTTAACTTGTCATATATAGTTGAAACAATTTACTTACTGTTAAGGATTTATTTTATGCTATAAAATTGCCAATTCGTTTTTTTATATCGTAGTAATTAGGTTATAAAGACATATTTTAAATTCGTATTATTGACAAAAAAAATACCTCACTGTCTACAAAGGGTTGAATCTCATAGGTTATATAAAATAATAATATCCTTTTTTATTGTGTTGAACATTAAATAACCCACTTTGGAGAATTAGTTTACACCTTATCAGACTGTTTATAAAGAAATATTGCGTCTTTAATATTTACAAAGGGGGAGGTCATTTTCTAGTAAATTCCGTAAAGGTGTGTGTGTTATAAGGCCTAAAAATAGTAGTAGAACGATAAGGTGCTCTATATATTTGTATTCCCTATTGAATAGAACAATAGGGAGCACCTTATCGTTCTACTACTATTTTTAGGCCTTATAACACACACACCTTTACACACTTTTACGGAATTTACTAGAAAATGACCTCCCCCTTTGTAATTAAAGGTGGGCGAGAGATGGGCCATTTAAAGTTAATTGGATACTAATAAAAAACCTGTTTCTGGCTTTGTTATTGTATTTGGTTTTCAATAAAAAAATATTGCTTATTTTATCAATTTCTAAGTAACTATACATTGGATTAAAGCAAGGATTATGTTAAAAGTCAGCTTAACTGTTAGGAAAAATCTAGAACTATGTGAAAAAGTTTAATTTGAGCTATAATGGGAGAAAAAAGCAATTTAATGCACATTTTATATAATACGGAAAATTTCTTCCTTTCCCCGTACCTTATAAAAATCGTCGGAAAAAGCCATTTTTTAAGCAAACAAAAGCGCGTTTTGCTCTATCTGTGAGATATTATGAATGAGATAATGTTAAGATTTGATATTAAGATGAGAAAAATTTACGTTCACAGTCCCTTTAATAAGTACTATCCTATAACATAAAGTAAAAGTAAGGTTTATTTGACTATAGCTTCAGATTTCATTACTTTTAATACTGAGTTCTCCTTTTTAGGAAAGCTTCACATAGATCCCATGATGGTTCCACACTATTATAGGTCAATCCTTTGAGTGGTTTTAGGCTATTTTTCTCCTCCCTTTTTACCCTTTAGAAAACACGAGTTCTTAGATGCTAAGGGCGCCACTACTATTCAAATATATAGTAGTATCTCATTCTTTAGAACATAAAAATACAATAATTAACTCACTAACCAATAAACCAATATGATTATACTTTAAAGTGAAGCGTCTTATAGGTCCTGGTAAGTTTTATAACTAGTTTTGAGACACCCTGACATCCTCCCAAAAGAAATCGCCTATAGAAATTCTTTTTCATTATTTAATGAAATATTTAATTTAGTTAGGTATCTATTTTATGGAATCTTCAGTGCTTTACAATTACATCATAGATCCCCGGGATGGTTTTAGCCCTTATAAAGGCCCAAGCAAATAAAACATGATCAAACTATTAAATTTTTTGTTATCATGGTTAAGAACTGTTTTAACTGGTTGGACTATATTGGGGTTGTCACACTATGACTTTTTTTAGGGGGGGGGACGGGGATTACTCCCTCCCCCCCCAAAAAAAAATTTTCAGTAAAATTTTTTTTTAAGAACATTCAATTTGGGGGGGGGGGGTAAATACCCCCCCCCAAAAAATTTTTTAAAGAACATTTATTTTTTGGGGGGGTTTGGCGGGGGTAAATACTCCCCCCAAAATCGTTGGGGGTGCCTACGGCACCCCCAAGGTAGGGGTATTTTTTTTTTCACAAAATTTTTTTGTTCACAAAATTTTGGGGGTGCCAAATGGCCCATTACCCCCCCCCCCTTGGACGCCTATGGTTGCTCAGTTGCTCATGTAGACACTAGACAGTAGACATACTGAAATGGTAGCTGAATATAAAACGGCTGCGGCGGTTATTCCACTTTTTTTGCCTAAAAGATTTTCTAATTAAGATTATTTGCAGTGTTTTTGCAAAGATCTCAACAATGCATATTGTCTACCATTTCTTTTTATCTGTTCAGAAGCTCTGTTTTAGCATGTAATGTAGCCTAAGTGCATTGAGAACAATTGAAGTTTTATCAAAATATTCAATAAAATTGTATGTTTTATTAATATTTTAAAAATAATATTATTTTGGGTTTTTTAGCCTGTAAATATTCTGAATTAATTTGTGAAACGAGAAAGTTGTCTATAAATAGTTTACTACATTATCTACATTAACTTACTTGGCATCTTTTCAAGACCAAAATTCCATTAAAATATTTCCAATTATTAGCGGGTGGTATAATGTTTACCTAGTAATGAAACACTTTATATAATGAGGTCAGAGTAGGTTAATGATGAAGAAACTGCTAAGTAATAAATGATGTAAAATATTTTCTAAATAACCTTTGTTGCTATTAAGGCGCCTTGGCTAGATGTTTATCATACATTTTTAAAAGCGAAGCTTTTCTATAATTAGGGTCGGTCCGTACGTCCGTAATAGTTAGCTCTTTGCGTTAATTTAAACAGGTTAGAATTGTCCTATCGATTTCAATCTTTGCATGATGATTTCTATAACAGCTAGATACGAGATCGAAGGCGCAGCAACTCTATAATCGTTACTAGAAAGTCCGTACGTCCATTTAAAACATGCTGATTTTTTACTTTTTACAACAAATTTTTGTTGTTAAAATTATCCGATTTATCTGAATTTTTAAATACAGATTCCTATTACAACAAGATTACAATTTTGAGTTTTATTTAAATAAAAAACCTAACCTTTTAGACTTTTTTAGAAAAATTCAAGTTGATTAAGAGGGGAGGGGATTTTTAAAAGCCTTACTTGAAAAAAAAGGAATTTTAATAGCTGGACAAAGTGTCTCAAAAATCAGCCATGTGACGTCATAAAAAAGAGGGAAATTAGAGGAGAAGTGGGAAAGAAAACCCCTTAAAGAGAGATGGATAATCCTTCATTTTTATGACGTCACAAGGCTGATTTTTTGAGACAATTTTTGAATTCAAATCTAAACCAGGAAAAATACAATAGAAAACATTTTGTCGCTTTTTACATATCAACACGAAATTACTATTTCAATACTTTTTACATGTCTAAAAATGGCCACAGATTGGGACATTAGAAATCGATTAACAAATAAAGCAACGTCATGAATGGTGTTTACAAGAAAGCCTAAAGCCTTTCTTCTTAATTGGACAAAGTGTCTCAAAAATCAGCCATGTGACGTCATAAAAATGTTGGATTATCCATGTCTTTTTTAAGGGTTTTCTTTCCCACTTCTCCTCTTATCTCCCTCATTTTTATGGCGTCACATGGCTGATTTTTGAGACACCTTGTCTAGTTACCCTTTCTTCTGCGGGAAACCAACTTTGTAGAATTCTAAATTTTACCAGTTAACTGATATCATCATACTAAAAGGAATTAGAGCTATTAATTTAATTAATAAAAACGACGATTGTTAATGTAATTTCTTGCACTTGCTTATAACCCCATAAACGTCCTAGGGTGTGATTACCCCCCCCCCCCCCTCAAACTTAAAAATCCATCATTTAACTTCCCCAAAATTTTAAAACATACATTAGTTTAACCCCCTCAAGACTTTTAAATCCCTCAATTTTAGTGAACACCAAAATCAAACCACTTTAATTTACAGCCAAAGTCGTTTGTGAGCCGCCCTTTTTCAACTTTTAAGTTAAATATTTTGATGAAACCAGGGTTGAAAATGGGCTGTTTATTACACTAGTCCCCAAAGTTTTATAATATCGTTTTCTTATTCTTTGTCTATACAACTTTTGGGACTTTTAGTGAATTTTGATTGGTGGATTTATTAAGTTTGGTGTTCAAGCATTTCAACCATTAATTTTAATCTACATAAGGGGTTACTTTGTGTATCATCATTGGAGATGTACATCAATTTATCGACCACTGTCTTATCCCTTTAGATCCCTGCATACTAACACAGAGCTTCTTAAAAGGTAAAAAGATCTGGTAGACACTATGCAATATTGTAATCTTTGCAAAAACCCTGCAAATAATCTTAATTAGAAAATCCGCCATGCAAAAAACGGCTCCTCCCTCCCACGACAGACAAGAATGATTTTCCAAACAATTTACTCCTTGAAAGGTTTGTTTTTAGACTCCGTTCCCACGACTGAAATCAGTTTCTTTTAACAATAGATATAATATATCTAGATGGTCCATCTGACCCCATTTTTATTAAAAGGGTATTTTTTGCAGACGAAAACCTTTGTTTACTTTATGTTTTATACGAGGTACGGGTGAAATTATTTGCGACGAATTATTCTAAGAAATTCATAAACAACTATAAAAATTATGCCCTTACGTACCAAGATCAGTAAAATATTTTAACCAATGAGATGTATTGAATGTACCTCCTATATAGTATTCTCCTGTTGGCTGATTTAGGCAGTATGTCTCTAGGTTATCTCTATTCTTTTATCATCGCAGCTAATCTGCAAATTACTTTGAATTCCTGCATGTATTGCGTCGTCCAAACAGAATATAAATAACTTTAGGGCCTTATCAAAAATACATAAGAATGTTTTTTTGTGTCTTGTGCCTTTCAGTAGTGGATAAGTTGTACTTTGTTTTCAATATACGGACAAACGGATAAACATTTTACAGTAAGGCTTTGAAACCGATTAATATCCGCTGGATTAGTACCAGTTCTAAGCCATACTGAAAAATGAAAAATCCCGTCTAGCATCGTATTAGAGACAATATTTCTCGAGTAAAAAGAATAATAACATCATAAAATTAATATCAGTTTTGTTGGCCCAGGTCTTCGGTACCTCGGGTCTAACAAAACTGCTTTTAATCTTATAATTTTTCATTTTAACATCCGCGAAAGCTGTCTATAATACGACGCGGTAAATACCTCTTACTGAAACTACTTAACGTAAAGAAGAAAAAAGCGCTATCAAATAGCATATTTAGTGACTAATGGTGGCTTTGGACACATTTTTTCTTGTTTGTTGACATGCATAATGCTGAACATATTCAACTTTGTGTGAATTTTGCGGCTTGTCGCGGTAAAATAACAAAAAATCATCAATTTTGTTAATAAATCAAAATTAATCAATATTTAATGTAATTAGTGTAGATGTCCTGGACAAAATTCCAAAATTAGATTATACAATAAAAACAAAGCCATATTAAACAAAACACAAATGACATAGCTACTACTTTTTGTTGTCAATCCAAGATTTGAATCTGGTGCAGTTCACGGTAAAATGTTCCTGGTAACGATCATCTCCTTGGATTTTTGCTATTCCAGATTGTTTATATGCCCTTTTATGCTGCTTAAGACGGTGTGCGGACATGACATGTATGTTCAGTCGTTTATCAGCTAGCAGCCTTCAAAGATCGTAGATTTTAAGAGTCGTAAACATGAACATTTTACCGTGAACTGCACTAGATACCAAGATTTTTTAATCTTCACTACTTATAGATATTGTCATCCTTGTTATATATCTATATATAAAAGTTACAGGATCTCTGTCTGTATGTTTGTACCTAGTATATCGCTAACCGCTGGACCAATATTGTTCTCCATTACAGTATAGCTTCTCATAGGTCCTGGAAATGTTTATGGATATTTTGAGAGAAGGTACCACCAACCTCCCAAGAGAAATTGCCAAAGTACCCAAAAATATTTCTAATGTTCCGCTAGGCAACACCAATATTTGACTTACAGGTCTTACCTTCCTACAAGGGTGCCGAGTTTTTTTTTTAAAAACTACCCCTCCTCAAGGGCCCCTAGAAACCCTCAAGGGGCATAGCTATCTCGGCTCCTGGTACAGATAAAGACGTACAATTTTTTTCTGGTGGTTCATGTGTATTTTTAGAGAAAATTACTTTTCAGCCGCTAAATTTTCAAACAGCTGTAGAGCGGCCAGGATGACCAAATTTTAGGACGAACTTTTATTTTTCATATCAAAACAATTACTTTTTCTGATCATCGCCGAAAAACGGCAAATAACGGAAACCGCTATTTTCGGCGGTTACGGCGGTAAAACGGCGGTTGGTGGCGCAAATTAATATTTTTATCTGTTTATTATTGCTTAAGGATTTACCAAAAAAAATATAGGTCTCTAGCTGCAATAGAAGCCACGATATTCATGATATATGTCTGTAGTAATAAAACTAGAGGGGGGGGGGGCTCTTGGACCCCCCCCCCTCCCCCCCCCCCGATCTGTGAGATAAGAGTTAAACCATTTTAAAAAAAAAAAATTTAAACCAAAAATACATAATAATGATATATTTAACTAAATATATTTAACATTAAAGAAAAATTTGAACTATATGGCGATAGCGAAATCAAGAAAATATCACAATTTGATATGAATAGATTTACACATAAGCAATTTTTATAAACTAATTTTTATAAGAAAAAGATGATACATGAAAGAATAATTTTTACAAAAGTCATAAAAATAGAAAAATTAAGTTTTATATAAAATATTTTTTATATCAGAGGTGGATTCTTAAAAAACCTTTTGGCTCACTGCCTCACTAAAATTAGTGAGGCTCGCTAAAAAAAATTGTAAAAAATCGCATAAAACAATCTACAAAAATTAAATAAAATCATAAAAGGGTTGTTGACACAAGATTTTGTTTAATTTTTTTAGAATTTTAATGCGATTTTGGAGGATATTTCACAAAAATTTTTACTGAGCCTCACTAATTTTAGTGAGGCAGTGAGCCAAACAGTTTTTTAAGAATCCACCTCAGATTAAAAGCTAATGGCAGATAGTTTTAGAGAAGAACATAATAAAATGAAAATTAAGAAAACTGAATTTGAGATCTAGAACTTAAACAGACACTCGCAATAACAAAATAAATTAAACATATATTTTATAGTTAGGCACGTGAATACATTTCTTTGTTTTGGGTAGGTTAATTCAGAACAATGCAAAGTAAAAGGGTTTTATTTTGTATATAGATAAAATAACTAGAGTATACCTACATAGCTTTATTATTACAATTATTTTGAGTTAGGATTTTTATTTCATTTTGTCTTTAAATAGTTTCTGATAACTAAGATTTGTAAAATTTTCTTAAGCCAATCCTCTACACTGAAATATATTCACGTACCTAACTATATTATTTTCTCATTAACTGAGAAAACTAAAATTAAATGCACTTCTATATATTTACATTATCACTGATTTTATTTGACTATAATTAAAGCTGCTCTATAACGTAACTAATCAGCTTTATGATGAAGAACTTGTTGAAGCCTGGTTTAACAACTTCTGTATATTCGCATGATCTTCTTGGCGCTGTTTTGTCAGCTTTTCTTGCAGTGCCGGCTGTAGGGAGGAATGCACAAGGTTGCGAAGATCTTGAATTTTTAAAGGGATAGTGGGTGGATTTTCAGACACGGTCTTGTGTTCCAGTTTGGCCAGTTTTGGTGGGAGGCCAACGGATTGTACCTGGCTTAACAGCCGCTGTTCTAATTCTTCTATGTACTTGACTGTTTCTTGCAGAATATCAACCTGAAATTTAAAAATTTATCAGTTAATTTAATTCAATATTCATTATACTTAAGGCAATAGTTAGGAAATTATATTCTCTTATATTGGGCTGTTTATTACACTAGACCCCAAAGACTTATATATCATTTTCTTATTCGTTGGCTTAACAACCTAAGGAACTTTTATTGAATTTTGATTAGTTGGTTCATTTAGTTGAGTAACCAAATATTTCAACCATTAACTGTTATCTACAGATGGGGTAATTTTGTGTATGTATAATCATTAGGGATGCACATCAATTTATAGATCATTGTCTTATCCCTTTTGATCTCTGTTAAATATAACAAACTTAATATTAAATAATTGGAAATGTTTGAGTCAAAATAGTTATTTTTAGAATGAATATAATTTATGATATAGTAAAATTTGGAAACTATAAAGTATGAACAAAGTGTATCACAGAAGGTTTTTTTATTTCCCTAAAAGCAATTAAGCTCAATTTGAAGCCTGTATAATGAAGGGCGTGTCTGTGTGTGTGTGTGTGTGTGTGTGTGTGTGTATGTATGTGTGTACACGTTTTATGTTTATGTGTGTGAGTGTGTGTATGTTTTGTCTATGAATGTGTGTGAATGCAGGGATAAGACAGCCTATGCATAGATGAATATCTCCAATGACCATACACAAAATACCCCTTCAGTAGATTACAATTAGTGGTTGAAACGTTTTGACACTCAACTTTTTGAACACACCAATTGAAAATTCAAAGTTGTTAAGCCAACCAATAAGAAAACGTTATTATAAAGCGTTGGGACTAGCGTAATAACCAGCGCAATGTCCCTCCCCCCCTCCCTGGTGTGTATGTGTATGTGTAAGTGCCAGGGCGGGTCAGAAGTAAGCCCTTAATGATTGTTATCTGGTTATGACAGAAATAATAACAATGTACACAGCCTTTTTATGAGCTTTAAACGGGGAAATGGAAATTGCTGGTTTATCTTTGTCTTTATCGCCAGGGACAAATGGAAAATAAATCAATTTATCAAGAACTAGTAACTTTTTTGTGGGAAAAATTTAATATAAGAACAATGGATGTAGAATATAAATGATTGATATAACAGGAGAAAAAATGTTGTCAATTTAGGTTGCAAATTCACCTCGCTTTTATTGGTCGGGCCGTTTATCCAGTAGGTGGGGAGAAGGTTGGGGCAAGAGTTCACTTTATTATAGAACATGAATATTTGATGCAAGATCCAAGTAATAACAGATCCATTATAAAAACTTTAAATTAGATATAAAATTACGAAGCAAGCTTAATTTTCTTACATTTACATATCTCAGCATTCCTCGCTCATATATTATTCAAATGGTTATTATGCTCGTTTTTATTGTTATATATTTTAAATAAGTGCTTTTTTATGTTTATTTGTTTTTAAATCAGGTTAATTTTGTTTTGAATAATGTAACTTTTTAAAAGCGAAGCATTTAATTAGGGTCGGTCCGTCCGTAACGGTTAGCTTTTTTCGTTAATTTAGACATGTTAGAATTGTCTATCGTTTTTAAACTAGGACAACATAGTAAAATGTTATAAGCGAAGCTTTTCTATAATCATGTCCTAAAAACCGTATGCCCTTAAACAGTATCATGTATTTAAGCAGTTTTGCAACAAAAATTTTGTTTAAACTTATACATTATATTCTGCTTTTTTTTAGCCCTGAAACTCTACAAGTATTAATGTTAGTTTGTCCTACCATTTCAGAGCTTCGCTTTTATGGATTTTGTCATGCTTGTTATTTTTTAAAAATCTTACTTAGACATCAAATTGACCTGTTAGAATGAATTGACTTTCCCATTTAATGGTCCTAATTGACAAGGATAAGGTAATTAATTAGAAACACTTAAATGTTTTAATCATATTCTGTTATTATCAGGGATCTAAAGGGATAAGACAATGGTCGATACGTTAAAGTACATTCTCAATCATGATACACAAAATTACAAGAGTGGATGAAACGTTTGAACACTTAACTTTTTTGAACTAACCAATCAAAACTTCATAAAAGTTTCACTTTATTAGAGAATATAAAAATCTGGTGTAAGATCCAAGTAATAATAAATCCATTGTTGCACCTGTTTTATAGCCAACTTTTAACGCTTTACGAGTGACAAAGAAACAGTTTAAAATAGTCCATTTTGATAAACATTCATAATTTTATCTTTACTAATTTTTAAAAGCGAAGCTTTTCTATAATTAGGGTCGGTCCGTATGTCACAGACAATTAGCTCTTTTCGTTAATTTAAACAGGTTAGAATTGTCCTATCGATTTCAAACTTTGCATGGTGATTTCTGTAGTATCTAGGTACAATTTAGAAAGCGCAGCAACTCTATAATCGTTGTTAATGAGCGATCTTTGGCAATTAGAATTAGCAATGATAGTTGAAAAAATACTTCATTTTTGGCAAAAATATAGGGTACCAAACATTAAAAAGATAAAAGTTTTCTTTGAGATGAAATAAAAAAATACATAAATTCATAGTTTGTTTCATGTTTACCTCGAAATAAATTATACAAAAACAACGAGTGACATAGAAGCAATAGGAACAATTACAGCCAATAGACGAAGACATACATTTAAGTAAAATAAAAATCTTAATATTTTAGAGTTTCTTTATGTTTTGAATTTGAATGATAAGTACTTTTGGATAAAGATCTTAAGTTTTCAGTTGGCTGATCTCTCACAAGGTGACGCCTTAACATATTTATGAATATTCAATTTATATTCTTAAACAGGGAGGGAGGGGACATTGGGCTGTTTATTACACAAGTCCCCAAAGTTTTTTTTTGCATTTTCTTATACGTATGCTTAACAACTTTGGGGACTTTTATTGAATTTTTATTGGTTGTTTTATTCAGTTGAGTGTACAAACGTTTCAACCACAAATTGCAATCTACAGAAGGGGTATTTTTTTTGTGTATCATCATTGGGGATGTACATTAATATATCGGCCATTGTCTTATCCCTTTAGATCCCTGATTCTAAAAGAATTTAATTTCTAACTGAGTAGGATACCTATGAATAGTAAAATCCCAAGTATTTTTCAATTCTAATTTATTTAAAACTAGCGGCTTCGCCCCTAGCCTCTAGGGGCTTTGCCCCAAGAGGTGATCAAAAAAAAATTGAGGTGAAATTCGTAAAAGGACCAAGGAAATCTTCTGCAAAAAAAATAAAGGACCTAGGAAATCTTCTGCAAAAGAAAATAAAGGACCTAGGAAATCTTCTGCAAAAAAAAAATAAAGGACCTAGGAAATCTTCTGCAAAAAAAAAAAAATAGGGGGGGGATTTTTTTGTTTTTTTGGGGGGGTTGGGGGTGTCCCACCCCCCAAGAAAATAGCCTAAAACCACCACAGGACCAGTAGGTATATACCCTGAAGAGTAGAATCCAATCGGTTCAGTGGTTACCGAGATCTTAAGGGACAGACAGACGGACAGACGGACAGACGGACAGACATCAAGCTACTTTGTATTATAGATAGCATTCATAGCTTTTTTACTTAACTTATATTTCTAAATAACGCAGCTACTCTTATACTAAAAGAAAATTAAGCAGTAGGGGTTGTGAATGTAAGATTGTAAATTGAATAGTATTTTCATCTAAATTATAGTTAGCTAAGCTCCTTATATAGAACTTTACTGTCCTAGTTGAAATGATAATCATTATTGAGAATTGACATTGCTATAAATGAAAAGACGAAAAAAGAAATTAAAAACAGAGATAAAAATAATTAAAAACCCGAACTTACTGCACTTGTTAAAATTTTGAAGCTGGTAAAATATTTTAAGATGTAACCTAAACTTTACTGGTGAAATTTAATCTGCTCAGGCCAATATTAGGCAGGGATCTAAAGGGATAAGACAATTGCCGATAAATTGATGTACATCCCTAATGATGAGACACAAAATTACCTATTCTGTAGATTACGTTTGGACACAACTTGATGAATCCACCAATCAAACTTCATTAAAAGTCCACAATATTTTAAAGCCAACGAATAAGAAAACTTTATTAAAAACTTTGGGGACTAGTGTAATTATCCCATTGTCCCCTTCCTTCCTAAGTATAAGGAGTATTAGGTATTAAGCAGAGCGTTCTCTAAATTAAGTAAAAAGTGTCACATATTTCCTTTCAGATTTGAAACTAAGTTTCCTGCCTTCTAAAATCTCCACCACCTCACTTAGTGTTACAAGTTTATTTAAAGAAAATAATACAAAATAAAATTGCTATGCAATATTGTTTTGGTATTTTTTCATGTTTATCATGTCTGGCGCACCCAAAAATATTTTGGTTCTTAGAAAGAAAACGAAGTAGCAGGTTTCCTCTTATTTTCGTAGCTTTTGATAGGTTAGTTTGGGTTAGGTTAGGTTAGGTAAATGTTAACGATTGTCCCGCAGGGTTAAAGCCCACCGCAGGGGCTAGTAATAGGAGAAAAGCTACTGTGAAAATACTACGAAACCCCCTACTTTGTTTTTTTTCTTCATGAATTATTGCATGATCTTCACAAATTTGGTGCTAATAATGATTATTTTGATTGGCAAAATTGTTTTTCTTTGTATGAAATTTATCCCCTTTCCTAGCTATTTACCAACTTTTATGTAGAATATCTTTGGCCTAAGTCCTCTTTATAAATAGTTTCTTGAAACATTACACCCTTCACAATTCTACATTTTAGCTCTATAGACTCCTCTATAAAATAAAGAGTAAGGTTGCTGGGTTATGACCCTTCATCCTCCCCCTCGCGGTATATCCACCTTGCCTAAATACTCCTAATATCTATAATACAAAGTAGAACGATGTCTATCTGTCCGTCTGTCCGTCTGTCTGTCTGTCTGTCCCTTAAGATCTCGGTAACCACTGAACCGATCGGATTCTACTCTTCAGGGTATATACCTATTGGTCCTGTGGTGGTTTTAAGCTATTTTCTTGGGGGGTGGGACACCCCCAACCCCCCAAACCAAAAAAATCCCCCCCATTTTTTATTTTTTTTTTTTGCTTAAGATTTCCTTGGTCCTTTAACGAATTTCGCCTTAATTTTTTTTATCACCTCTTGGGGCAAAGCCCCTAGAGGCTAGGGGCGAAGCCGCTAGTGTATTTATATAGTGTGGACCCTAGCTTCCGGATTAAGTAGCTCAAAGATTTTTTAGTGAGGGTAATGAATCAAATACTTTATGCTTAAGTGAATAATATTATATTATTTTCGTTTTTTTAAAGTATATTTAACCAAAGAACATTTTTATAATCATAAAATATGAAGATATTTGATACAGTAGAACTTGGAATAGTCTATTTACAAAATAATAGCTAGAAAAAATAACAGTAGATTATCAGCTTAAGTAAACTCTGATCTACTTATGTTCCCCACTGATGTATGTAAAGGCCACTAACAGAATATCAAATTTCACTACCTTAGCTTAGCTAAGCATTTATTCAATATACAATGCATATACTTCACTAAGTAGAATCATACTTTATAAGAAAATTTTAGAAATTTAATAAATTTGTTTTTAAATGTAAGATTACTCTTTGATTAAAGTTTATGAAGAACTTTTTAGTGTCCTTGGAATTAAGTTCTAAAAAAACTCTCCCCTTAATGTCATTATCTATAAAGGGTTGGGTTTGAACTTTTCATCTTTTATAATTAAGTAGTATGTTGTGTGTCTGTGTGTAATCTAAGATCTACCAAACACTTGGCAGGCTTTGGGCGCGTAAACATTTTAACCACTAAATAGTTATTCTAATTTAGGACAAAAATTTTAAGTTTTTGAGAGGGAGACATCCCATCTAATGTTTAAAAGAAATGTCGGTTTTACTTTTTTACATCTAAAAAAATCTAAATAAAGTAATCTTTTGTTGTTATGTTCATTTGAATTAAGCTTAGTGTTACAAATGTTTGTTTGTGTAATCATTTGTTCCTTTCAATAGGATGTATTCAACAGTTGGGGACCATAAACCAACTTTATTTATAGAATATTCCTTTCAATAGGATGTATTCAACAGTTGGGGACCATAAACCAACTTTATTTATAGAATATTCCTTTCAATAGGATGTATTCAACAGTTGGGGCCCCTAAACCAACTTTGTTTATATTTTGTTCATTTCAATAGGATGTATTTAACAGTTTGGGACCATAAACCAACTTTATTTACAATTGTTCCTTTCAATAGGATGTATTCAACAGTTGGGGACCATAAACCAAATTTGTTTATATTTTGTTCCTTTCAATAGGATGTATTCAACAGTTGGAGTAACTAAACCAGCTTTATTTCCATTTTGTTTCTTTCAATAAGATGTATTCAACAGTTGGGACCCCTAAACCAAATTTGTTTACATTTTGTTTCCTTCAATAGGATGTATTCAACAGTTGGGGCCCCTAAACAAACTTTATTTACATTTCATTGCTTCAAAAGGATCTCGTCTTTACTGATGTACATACATTTGAGATAAGAAAAACCGTGGAGTAGCATTCCTTGAAAGAAAGTATAAACGGAAAGGCCATTTAAAATTTAAATTTAACAATATGAAATCTTATTGTCTATAGAGAAAAAAAGTAAATGTCTTATTATATATATCTACCAACAAAATTGGTTTCGCGACCCCAACTGTTGAATGCATGAGAGCCCCTCATCTTATGTAATCCCAGCACACACACAAAAAAAGACCTTTCAAGTAGGGATTTTCAATTTTCATTGTAATACAAATAAACATCTAGATTATTTAAATAGAAAATATAATAATAATAGATTGAATCTTAAGAAAATAATAATAAGTTATCAAAAACATAGGTTTGTTATATTTTGTGTTAATATTAATTTTCTGATTTTGAGGCAAAGTTTTTCTGATAATTTCTTAAAAGCGAAGGTTTTCAATATTTAGGGCCCTAAACCAACTACTCATTTTTGGAATAATGATTCCTATGACAACAAAGTACAATATTAAAGAAAAGCATCTCTACTCTACTCTTTTGTTCGTTTGTCCTTCCTTCTGAATAAAGAGCTTCGCTTTTATGGATGTTGTTATCCTTGTTCAATCTATTGCTTGATCAGTAAATGTTTAAATTTATTTTTAAATAAAATTGACACATTATATAACTCGGGACCTCTTTGATTGCCAAGTTTTTATAAGATGTCGTAAATACTCAGATACAAGTCAGGGCGGTAGGGGACATTGGGTTGTTTATTACTATCTTCCCAAAGTTTTCTTATTCGTTGGCTTAACAACTTTGGGGGTTCATTAAGTTCAGTGTCCAAACGTATAAACCACTGATTGTAAGCTAAAGAAGAGGTAATTCTGTATATCATCATTGAGGATGTACTTCAATTTATTGGCTTTTGTCTTATCCCTTTAGATTCCTGGATAAAAATACAATTTATCTCAAACTTTTAGTCTCACATTTTCGGCTTCTTTGAATTTTTTTTTATAAATTTTATCACGTAGCAAAACGGGTCAAAAAGTTTAATCTATAAATTAGATTACGGAAAGATATAAGATGTATATATTTAAGTACAGCCTTTGCCCCTACCCTTCAGAGGCTTGATTTTAAAATCTGGGGAGGGGGCCTGATCTTTTGGTTTTCATTGAATGAAAGGGGCAAAATAGTTTTACTTCAATGCCGAATCCACATTGTAAATAGCATCTTTAGCATGTTGAGAACTAGATTCTTTATGTTGTAGATAGCAATATTGCGTGGTGTGCCTTGACTTCCACAAATGTATCATAACTACCAGGGGTGGAGGGGACATTATTACACTTGTCCTCAAAAGTTTATTATAACAATATTAAGCTTTGGAGACTTTTATTGGAGTTTGACTGGTTGGTTCCTTAAGTTCAGTGTCCAAACGTTTCAACCACTTATTTAAATACATAGAAGGGGTAATTTTATGTATTCTTTTTAAGGATGTACATTAATTTATCGGCCATTGTCTTATCTTTTCAGATTTCTGCATAACTTCTAACTGTTCCATTACAACAAAAGACAAAAAAATAGATTATTATTAGAGATAAGCTAAAAAAAACATTGTTATTATAAGATTGAAAGAAACTCATACGGCCTCACGCAATTTGAAGAAAAACAAAACAAGGCTTTATGCGGCAGTGATGTTACACAAATTGCATAATGCATCTGAATGCTTTCGAACGGTTCATGAAAAAAAAATAATATTAATCTGCATTGTTATGGTTACAACTGCATACTGTTATAAATGCAGGGATCTAAAGGGATAAGACAATGGCCGATGAATTGATGTGTATCCCCAATAATGGTGCACATAATTATCCCTTCTCAAGATAACAATTAGTGGTTAAACCGTTTGGACACTCAACTTAATGAACTAACAATCAAAATTCAAGTCCTCAAAGTTGTTAAGCCTACGAATAAGTAAACGTAATTATAAAACTTTGGGGACTTGTGTAATAAACAGCCCAATGTCCCCTCCCTCCCTGGTTAGAATGTCAACCCTTTGTGGCTTTGTTCAAAATTTTCTTTGTAAATTTTTTAAAAAAAGGATTTAATTGTATAATTCTTTAGGTAATGAGATTCTCAAATTTATTTTATGAATTGGAAAGTTAGAAATATTAAAAACCTAAAAGGGTAAAGTAAGTTAGGTTTTATACAGGGAAGGAGGGGACAATGGACTGTAAATTACACTTATAACCAATATTCGTTGGCTCAAAAACATTGGCTACATTGTAGTTTTTTAACAGTCAACGAAGATAATAAAAATTTTATGTTAAATGCAAGGTATGATTGTTGAGTAAGATGTCTAAAAAGTAAAACAGTGGCACAATTTCAAGTTTATATTGTAACAATTGCTGTTATTGGACATTGGAAGGTTTAATGCTATTTTAAAGAACCATGTAAGACACTTGTTTATATAATTAGTTAGAAACAAAGTTCACCCCTTCCCTCCGAAAAGAAATGCTTAAGATTTCATTAGGGGTTGTTATTTGGTTTACCCCAACATCTCATTACGTCGATATCATTCGAGGCAGGTTTAATGCTAGTATAAAAGAAATAGAACACTCGAGGCTAATAGATTACCTCTGAAGCTTCCTCATCATTTCTGACGGATGGCACCAAAGACTTCAGCCTGTACAGCTGAGCATACCGGACTGTCTTCCTATACTTGTTGATGATGGCCCGAGCCTTGCGCTGGCGCGGAGATCTTTGTGGCGTTAATGACTGCTGCTCTGGTGATCGCTGGGCATACTGTGTCCTGTACATGTGAACTGTCTGGGCAGCATATTGGCCTCGGTACAAGGATTGGGGTCGACCACTGCGACTTGAATAACGAGGTCTTAATCTATCTTCAATCATTTTTAGACTATCTATTTTTTTGGTTAACTGTATATTTTAAATTAACAGTATCACTAAGTATAACCTTACTTCAATTATGATAAGTTTTTAAATTAAAATAACAATAATTTCACGCCTAAATTTTGTAAATCTTTCACAGGCACGAACTGACAAGATACTAAAATGAATTTTTGCTTTGCCTTTGCTTGCTTTTGGCTTAAATTGAGTTGAGGAGAGGAGAGAGAAATAACCTTCCTGCACTTAGCACTACTCAACCTTTTTTTTACTCTATCTCTCTCTCTCTCTCTCTCACACAGTGGCCCGATTTGTAGCTTTGATTTTAAAGTGGTACAGGGTGCTATTAACAGGTGTTTACCCTTCCCCTTCTTATGTTGTTCCTTTCAACCCCCCCAGTCTCTTCCTCTTATAAGGGATGCTTTCATTTCCCACTCCCCCCCAGTCTCCCCCTCACTTACTCCTTGGTATTCATTTTGAGCGCTCAAATCTTCTCTTGGTGGTGAGGTGTGCTTCTCAAGCTTCCTTCACCTCGGATATATACATTTCTTGCGCGCGCGCGCGTAGAATATTATTAAAGCCTTCTTCCTTCTTATATACTACTTGTGTGTGTGTGTGTGTGTGTGTGTGTGTGTGTGTGTGTGTGTGTGTGTGTGTGTGTGTGTGTGTGTGTGTGTGTGTGTGTGTGTGTATGTTTGTGTGAGTGTGTAAAATATATTTGTGTGTATGTGTGTATTTTCTTCACTATTTTGTTGTTGTTATATGATGATAATTGCATGTTTTTTAGCATATCGGCTCACACTGATTATACCCTTAGTAAAAGTAGATATAGAAAAAAAACAATTATGGTTCATTTTTACAAAAGCCTGATAACAAAATAAAGAACCAGGCCGACAGTCGCAAGATTATGAAAGATGAAATAAATTTTAAAATCCAGAACACTATTTTAAAACCATGCCTTAAGTCTTTTCTTTTTCATTTTCTTTCTTTTTAAAAGCGAAGCTTTTCTATAATTAGGGTCGGTCCGTCCGTACGTCCGTACGTCCGTACGTCCGTACGTCCGTAACGGATAGCTTTTTTCATTAATTTAGGCATGTTAGAATTGTCCTATCGATTTCAAATTTTGCATGGTGATTCCTTTAATAGTTAGGTACGATTTAAAAAGCGTAGCAACTCTATAATCATCACCAAAATGTCCGTACGTCCATTTTAAATATGTTGATTTTTTTACTTTTTTAACAACAAATTTTTATGTGATCTAATCATCCGATTGATCTGATTTTTGGTATATTGATTCCTGGGACAACAAAGTATAATGTAATAAACGAAGCAACTCTATAATCAAGTCCTAAAAATGTAAGTATGTCCATAAACATTATTCTGAATCAAGCAGTTTTTCAACAAATTTACTTACAATTTTGCTTTGACTCTTACAAATATATATTATGATTATTAAGTTCTGACACTTTACAAGTGTTAATGACCGTTTGTCCTACCGTTTCAGTGCTTCGCTTTTATGGATGTTGTCATCCTTGTTTATTGGAGAATTGTTAGAAAAATACAACGACCTTCAAAACATTATTAGATCAATAAATAAACTCACCAAAAAAAAGCTTTTAAAACTGTAGACCAAACATTTTAAAATCTTCATATCTAAGAAATTGAAAAGAATTGAAGCATAGCAATTATAAACAAAGATAATTTGTCCATAATATCTTAATTAAATATACTCTTTAAAAGTATTTGGATCTAGTGCAGCTCACGTTGAAATGTTCCTTGTATCGATTAACTCTATGAACTTTAAATCTGGAATATAGTCAATTTGTGCATCATTGGATATTGGCTATTACAGATTTTTAATATGTTTTGTTATGTCGTTCAACACGGTGTGCAGCCTTTAAAGTTCATTGTTTTTTTTAGATTATCGCTACCATAAATATTTCACCGTGAACTGCACTAGATCCAAGTAATTTAAGTAGAATAGATAGTTTATAAATTAGAACAAAGATATATAAATTGTCGCAGCTTGAATTAGCGCATTTAACATTTATCAGTAAGTTTTGCATGCTCTCAGCTTTTATTCATTAAAAAAAGCTGAGCTGCCTATGCAACCAAGACAAAGCTTCATTGATATCAATAAGTCCAGTCCAAACTCACAACTTTCCGCTTTAAATTAATCCTAAGCAGAAATGTGAAAGAATATAAAAATTTTAGAAGATTGATGATAATGGCTTCAAATTTGCAAAACTCTCATGGAGGAAGAGGACAATGCCATTTAGATTACATCCCCTACTACCAGTGATTATGAACAACAATTATCAGCCATAAAAACAAAAAAAAATGTGTGAAGATTAATTTATTTTCAAGTGACCTATCCTCTTCTCCCTGAAACAACCCCACTCTAGTGCAAAATATTAAAGGCTAGAAGAAAATAAAAAATAAACTAAAGGCAATTTGCAGAGTGCAGAGGGTTAAATTGTGCAAAAATTTGTAAATTGCTCCAATCAGCGCCAATTTTATGATTTTAGGTTATTGGAGGTCCTACATTTCACGTTTTTGAAGTCTTCTTTGTTTTACATGAATGGAGCAGATTCTTACAATCAAAAATACTTAAAATATAAAATGTTTAGAATTGTAAATGAGATTTTTTTCGGAAAAACAATCAAAAATAAGAGTGCAATTTTGATAACTTTATGTTATAGGAATAAATATCATAATTAAATCATTAATAAGTTGTGTTTTTTTTAAAATAATGTTTAACATTTTGCTCTTTAAATTTTTTATAACAAGGATGACAACATCCATAAAAGTGAAGCTCTAAAATCAGAAGGAAGGACAAACGAACAATAACTATTATAGCGTGTCAGAACTTAATAAGCAGAACATTAAAGTCTAAACGAAATTGTACATACATTTGTTGCAAAAATGCATAATAACAGGATAGTGTAAAGGGACAAACTTTGAATTTTAGGATTTGATTTTTAAAAAGTAAAACATCAGCATGTTTTAAATATACGTATGGGCCCTAATTATAGAAAAGCGTCACTGGGACTGAATAGAAAACTTAACTATAATATTTTTGACAGTCTTTGATATTTGTTTCGTCATTTAATAATACACAACATTTCAATACATTACAAGTAACTTATGGGAACCCAATCAAATATATTTGATTTCCCTGTCATATTTTTGATGGGCCTTTTCTTGTAAGATGCCTATGTGTTCGCTGGGGGGTCCATGCAGGGATCTATAGGTATAAGACAATGGCCAATAAATTCATGTACATCCCCAATGTTGATACACAAAATTACCCCTTCTGAAGTTAACAGTTAGTGGTTGAAATGTTGGGACACTTAACATAATGAAACGACCAATCAAAACTCAATAAAAGTCCCCAAAGTTGTTGAGCCAACGAATAAGAAAACGTTTTCTTAAAACTTTGGGGACTAGTACCCAAAAAACAGCCCAATGTCCCCTACCTCCCTGCGGCCCATGTCTGTGTGCCAATCCGGGGACAGGGATATTGCAAGGGAAAATTATTTCCAGTATGGCTTCAAAACCGATTAATATCCGCTGGAATAGAACCGGTTCTCGGCATAATGAAAAACCATATATCGTGTCGCATTAAATCCAGTTTTCTACGAAAGTTAAAATAAAAATCATGAAATAAATACCAGTTTTGTTAACCCGTTACTTAAGTAAAAAAAAATATTTTGGGTTGGTATTTTTCTAGTGGCGATCTTTCTTGAAAAGGTGGTGCTACCCTCCCCTTACCTTCCCAGTAAAGTAGAACCATACCGGTTAAAAGTAACTGAAAAGCTTTAGAGAAAGAGTAATATTTTCTTCGTATGTCCTATCCATGTCCTTGATATATTATATATGTGTGTATATGTGTGTGTATGTGTGTGTGCGTGTGTATGTGTGTGTAAGTGTGTGTATGTGTGTGTGTGTGTGTGTGTGTGTGAAGCTATCATAAATTCCATAATAATCTCCATGGGAAGCCAAGACAAGACCTAGGTGAAGCTCTTGTGCAGCATCAGTAAACAAAATAACAAGACACGCACACATACACAGGGAGGGAGGGGACATTGGGCTATTTATTACACTAGTCCCAAAAGTCTTACAATAATGTTTTCTTATTCGTTGGCTTAACAACCTTGGGAACTTTTATTGAATTTAGATTGGTTGGTTCATTTAGTTTAGTGTCCGATCGTTTCAACCACTAATTGTAATCTACAGAAGGGTTAATGTTGTGCTGCATCATTGGGGTTGTACATCAATTTATCGGTCATTGTCTTATCTCTTTAGATCCCTGCATATTCACACACACACACAAACACAAACACACAAATCATGCATGCATTGCATATACTGTTAAAAGGTATTTTTAAACACAAGCATAAATATCTCCCAAAAAGATTAAATTAGTTGATGTCTTATTAAAGTAAAGCAATAGAGAGGGAAGAAGTTAAATGACTGTATGTCCCCATGCCAAGGACCCTGTGTCGACTTTCAATTGGGTCTTTAAAAATCAACCTATAGCGCCGGGAATATTAACACAGCTAAACCGCTACAAGTTAGCAGAAAGCAATTGCAGACGTAAAAACGTCTTCAACAGTGAGATCCAGGTAGTTGTCTAGTTTTACATCTATATTTATACATTTATTGTTGTCTTTACCATGTGAGTTACTAAAGATGTCTGAAACGGCTTGGTCCACAGGTCAAAATTCTTAAGAATTGATTTATTATTAGTTGGATATTACACCTGATTATCATGTACTATAATAAAGTGAAACTTGTAGCACGATAAATAACGATTCCCCCCCCCCCCCCCCCCTTTTCACATCCCCTCCCCTCCAACTGGTTGAACGAACTGGCCAATAAGTAATGTTCATGTTAGCAACCTACATTGACAACAATTTTTCCCCTGACATAATGTCCACGTATATTCTATATCCATTTTAAGAAGCTTTCCCGTTCGATTCTTCTATTAAACATAAAAATAACAACTACACGAAACAGTCTCAAGTTTGTTTTAGAAAAACTACGCTTTGAAATATACATATGATGTTAATTGAAAATATAATTATGAATAGAAAAGTTTTTGTAAGCATACATACTTATATGGGTGTGGTCTTTTAACGCCTGGAAAAGAAAAAAATAAACATTCCAGTATGAATGGTTCTAAATGTAATATAAATAAATGTTAAAATAAAGTCAAACCGTCAATCATTTATTTATTGGGTAACAATGGACATAGAATATAAGTGGATATTATGACAGGGGAAAATTTTAAGTTGCTAAAAGGGACATCACTTATTCATCCAGTAGGAGTTAAGGGGATGGGGTAAGGGAGTGGATCGGGGGGATCGCTATTTTAGCCAGCTACAAGTTCATTAGAGTACATGGTGATCTGTTGTAAGATCCAAGTAATAATAAATCAATTTAGAGTACTATTGTGGTATCCGCCGAGGATAAATGGCAGACACCGGAGTTCAATTAGATTACGGCAGTGTGACAGACGTGGACACCTTACTATAGAGAAGCTACGCTTCTCTAGCATTCACTAAATAATAATCAACATCTATTTCAGTTGTCACTTTATTGCAGGTCTAAAGGGTACTAAAGCTATATACAACAAACAATAACTACACAGATAGGAATAAATAATCATAACATAAAAGCATTATAATACATATACAATAGTCAGTTTGGGCAATAATGATCCCCCATCCCTGGAAAGGGTGGGGGGAATTAACAATACAGTTAACCATAATAAAACTTGGCAGATTCAATCATTAATTTTAGGCATAGGGAGGGGGTCGACAGACCCCTTCCCCAGGACTTGGGGGAGGGCCGTTGGCCCTTCCCCGAACCCCGGTCAGGGGTGCCATAGGCATGGCTCACGGTTGCCGAATACCACAACTCTCCCCTCGGAAGGCTGGGAGAGGGTTTCCCTACCAGACTTCCGACAGTGGTTGAGGCCTTCGGTCCGCTCCTTAGGGCTAAGATATATACAAATGATAATGATTCAATGGAATCCTAGTGGTGAGTGTTTCTCAGGGTTGATGGGCTCCCAACGTGGGATAGAAGGCAGAGGCTGGCTTTGGTTGGACACGTAGTTCAGCGCCGGCAGGTGTTAGGTTGGCGGGTGGCACAGTTGTTGCTGGGACAGTCAGCAGTGGGGCATTCTGGTTGTTGTTGGCAGCGGCTGGGGCACTGGCTGCCAAGTTGACCGTATGGGCGGCAGCCTGACCTCCCGAGGGGCCGCGGGGTCTTCCAGAGGGCGGTCCTGGCCTGCCTGGGCGGTCATGCCCGCTATCGGCTGATTGCATGGACACCATTTCCTCGGCTGCTTCCCGGCCGATGGGAATGGCATCCCAGTCTACTGAAAAGTCCCGGGACTTGGCATGGGTGAGCCGGGCTCTGGCCAAGGCCTTCCTGTACAAAGTTGGATGGTACAGGAACACTTGTGACATCGCATTCATGGCTGCCCGTACACCTCCTTGTGCTGCTGCCAGAGAAATGATGGTCAGATCCCCCAGCAGTTTGAGGATTAACAACAGCAAGCACAGTATGGCTGCGCCATCTCCCCACTCGTGAATAGCTTGTCTGAACCCAGCCCAGACATCCAGGGCGGCCTCTCCTTCCTCAGCCAGTCGGTCGATGTTGTAGGACACTATCCCATGGTCACCTGTGGCCGAACAGCTACCTTGCTGAACGCATGAGCCATAGGACAGGCCGGTCAGCATGGCGCTTTTATATGCTGGGAACGCCAGCAGTTGCTGCCAGTCGTTCAACTCAGCCTGCGAATACAAGCCCCCTGAACTGAAGTCATCCAAGGGTTCTGTCAGCAGCTGCTTAGGCGTATCCAGCGGGGGTGGCCTCTTCTTAGGAGCGGGGGTTAACTCTATCCAGCCTTCCTCCGCGTGCACAGTCAGGGGGTATGTGGAGGAGCAGGGAATCTTGGTGGCGTGGCCGCTATACACTCGTGTCACGGCATCTACAAACCCTGTGGGCTCTACTGGCACTTTGTCCCAACACTCCTTGTGTTCACGGACAACATATTTGTTGCGTTGGCAGGTAAGCTGGAGCAGGACATCTCCCCTCAGCACTGAGAACGTGCTCCCCTGGACACGCACCGGGTGGGCCGGGTCTAGTTGCTGGAGCTTCCAGCAGTTGGCCGCTACTTCTTCTGCTGCTGTGCTTTTCATGCGTGTCTCCAGAGTAAATCCAATATAACCTGCATGTATCTGGGCCTGCAGGGGGACATCAACATCCCTGGCCGATACTCTGGGCAGCGCTGCCGCGGCTGGGTCAGCTGCCACGAACAATGCTGGGTGGTTGGTGGCATGGGCCTCAAAGTCGCAGTTCACTATTGAGGTGGGGTTGGTCATGTTGATGAAAAACTGGGCTTGATGGTCAACCAGGAACGCATCCATCACTAGGCTAGGCTGGAGGCTGCGGATCAGCCTCAAGGGGCAATCTCTCCCCAGGTGGTCCCACACGTAGGTTGCTTCCCCAGTGATGCAAGACAGCTCTGAATGGGGACATTCCAAGGTCAGGTGGTCAGATTGGGACTCCACCCGTCCATCCTCTACTACGTAGGTCTCTTCCTTGACCAGCAGCCGTCGCTCCTGGAGCACTAATTCATTGCGGTACAGCTGGCCCTCGAAGTGGACGTCCTCCCCTTCACAACCCACCCCCTCGGGGCTGTTGACGAGGGCGCCCACCATATCGAGGGTGAAGAACAGGGGATGGTTCAGCTGGAACGTCAGTGGCTGGGTCTTGCCTGGCAGCGTGTAGACTCGGTTCCTGGCCAGGTCTCGGCACGTTTCTGGATCTATCTTGGTTGGCCTCATGAGGGTGGGGACCGAGGTCACCTTGAGGTGACCCCATACCCCACACCTGAATGTCCACTGGGACACAGTGAGCTGACAACTGTATCCTGTTGTTTCCCTCACCTTGACTTGCTGCAGGACGTGTACTTCATGGCCCAGGGGCACCTCCTGGTGTAGAGGTTCCGTGTTGCACATCTTTTCTTTATTGTAGGCTGTGACGTGGGTGGGGTTGGCACAGTCCCATCCCACCAGGACGTAGCTGGTTGTAGGCCACACGGCTGCCAGCAGTAGTCCCCACAGGACCATCCACCAGTGTGAGAAGCTTCCAGGCAGCCATCTACCTCGCACACGCGGCTGGGGATCTTCGGCTCGGGTCACGGCTGCTTCTCTGGGCTGGACACGGCTGGGCTGCTCCTGGCTAGATACAAGTTTCCATTGAGCGTTATCTTTGTGTGGTCGGGGCACCCCGATACCCTCCCCAATGACAGACTGGCAGGCGACTGGCGCTTGCCTGGGTGTCGGCTCCCCTAGCCCCAAGTGGTCCCTTCCCTTGTCCATGGCATGCCCAGTGGCATGGGGCTGAAGTGCGTGTGGCACAGGCTCGCCCTGACTCACGTCCCTCCCCTGCCCTAGGAACTCAGGTGCATGTGGCACAGGCAAGTCCTTATATCCCCAAATTTCAATCTCCCCAGCCTCTGGTGCAGGGGGCACAGGCAAGGCTGGGGTTTTACAATGGTTTGGATACAACACATTTGTCAAATTTAACTTATCCTGGCTCGACTGGGAGTGCTGGGCAGCTGGGTTCCTTCGGATGGCGGGGGGCGCTGGATGGCATGCAGTTGGGCTCTCCCTGCAGGCTGGTGGCGCTGGCTGGCTGGGGGTGACGGGTGTCACCCCTTCCTCTGGGACTGCTGGCTCGTTCCAGGATCCAGGTCTCTCGGTGGCGGCGACGGTTGTCGCCCCAGGCACCAGGTTGGAGGCTGGCTCGTTCCAGGATCCAGGTATCTCGGTGGCGGCGACGGTTGTCGCCCCAGGCACCAGATGGGAGGCGCTGGATAGCACCCCCCAGTCATCACAGGTGGCGGCGCCGGGTGGCGCCCCATACATCGATGTTGATGCGCTGGCTAGCGCCTCCTGCCTCTCTCGTTCAGCGGCCGCCAGGGCCTCCCCGTACACCATCTCAGTGACGCTGGGTAGTGCCCCTCCACTCTTGCTGGGTAGGCTCGGTCAAGCAGGCTCCATCATGTTGAGGCTAAAAGGCTGGGGCCTCAGGACTTCTGGCTCGGCGATGTTGTAGGGTTGCACCAACTCCGGCCCCAGGTGGTTGAGACTGAAGCCCAGGCCAACCCGGTTGGGTTCAGCCGCGCCGCCCAGTACGTTGATCCTAGCTGGAACGGTCCCAAACTGCGGCATCCCGTCGGCTCGGTCCGCAGCTTTGGGGGCGGCTGCTTGCTGCGGTGGTGCTGGGGGCGCGCTCCCTTCCATATGGGCCACTCTACTGGGCTTTCCTGGAGGGGCACCCTTATCTGCGGTGCGCCTGCGGCTGGCTACCTGGTCCCAGTCAGCTCGGCACTCGGCCGCCGTGTGACCGGCATAGTGGCAACGCTCGCACTTGGCAGAACGGTCACGGCGTGGCTGGGTGCGTCTCTCCTCTAGGCTAACTTCCATAGGCGTCGGGCAGTCTCGAGCTCGGTGGCCTCTCCCCTGGCAGCGGAAACAGCGACCTGGAACCTTGTCCTTGACCTTCCCCATCTGGTGGAGACCCGGAGCCAAGGCGCCAATCTCCATTGGCTCCGACTCGTCATATTGGGGCAACTGGATGCTGGCCGATCCAGTAAGCCCGTCGGTAGAGTCCACTAGGCACACACCCTCCTTCAGCTGCTTGGTAATCATGGTGACGGTGAACATGGCTCTACGAGTGTACACAGGTACACTCGTGATCTCGTGACTCATCATCTCGCGTTTCACATTAGCGTTACGAATGCCACGATTTAATTCGTCCACTAACAACTCGAGATCCTCATGGCTGTAGGCGTCCCTATACAAGGCACACTTGGTTGATATGTATGCTTGTATAGGTTCTGTCGAGTGTTGCTTGTAATCCCTAAACGCTTGTTTAAGCGTTTGGGATTCAAAAGCAGGACGAAATAACATTTCACACTCGGCCTTGACCTGTTCGTAGGTCAAGGCTTGGCCTGCCTCGCCAAACAGATGAGAAGCCATTTCCGCCGCTTGCCCTACCAGTGACAGTAAAAGGGCATTGCGGCGGTTGAGGGAGTCATGGGGTGGCACGCGGTAAGCCGCCCATGACATCTCGAGTCTGCGGATATGTGAACTCCAGGATTGCTTGGGCGGTCCTCTATACTCCGGCAGGTTACTCAACATCAGCTTGCGGTACTCGGCTGGAGCCGGCTGAGGGTCATCCTGGAGCCATCCTGGGGCTTGGTCGCCTCCTGGCGCTTGCGGCTGTTCCATCGGGTCAACGGTTCAACGGCGGGACACAAAGTTATAAAGCAATAGGATAAATGGTTTGTCACTTGAGGCTTTCTAGCCTAACAGCCAACACTGTTTTTATCACTAGGTTGGTAGTTTAGTTGCAAAGATATAACTTAGCTGTACTTATCACTAGTTGGATGCTGAGGTTGTAGAGTAGGCTGGTAGGGGTAGATAGGTGTTGAGGGTCTGAACTGCTGTCAGGAACTGATTTGGTTTTCCTTTATCACACTACAGATAGGAGGAGGAAGCTTGTAATTCTTTATTTTCTAAAAATACCTCTGTTAGATGCTATGGAGTAGCTCCGCTCCGGTGTGTGTGTGTGTGCGTGAAATCTCCTGTCCTTGCAACGCGCTTATGCACCGTCAAATCCGCGCACACAGGTAAAACGCGCACTTATCCCTCAACTCGCTCTCTCATTGGTCCGCTTTGTCCGTTGAATTTTATGATATTTCCGCACTCCGTTGCGCTACCCGTAAATGGCGCTCTGTGTTCCCGGCCACTAGCTCCACACCGTGGGCGGACTTAGTCTAGTGTGGGTAGGAGGGGGGAAGCGCGTGAGGGGACGGGGGTAAATCCGTCCGTTCCCCCTGTGAGGAAGGGGGGAGTGCTGTGGGTTTGAGGTAACTGTGTGATGAAGTAATGGTGCCCTCTCTCCTTAATCCTAGGCTTATCTGTTATGTCACCTTGATTGTATTTCCTTCAGTGGAGAGTGGGCCCCTCCCTTTCCTCTGAGATAAGGGGTGTATTGTTGTTGTGCTGTAGGCTTGAGGTGATTAGATTGTGTATCAGGGCATTTGTTATATTACATCTAGCTTCTATTTTTGTCCTTATCACAATTACATAACAGATTTGTTTACCAACCCTGTTCTATTTTTAGTTGTTATCACAATACACAATAAATCCAAGCCTGTTCTATTTTTAGTTTTATCACAACACAACAAATTGTTTGCCAATCTTTGCTCATAAATCTATTGTTTAGCCATCACACCAGGGTGGTAATCCCTGCAATGTGATATAATATCTGTTTTTCTAGATGGGTGGCTGCGTTGTAGCCTCTCAGGATACTTGGAGTTGACGTAGTTTTCTCTGCTTTGGTGCACTACACTCGTATGTTGGCTCGCAGCTCGCAGCTATGTGGCGTGTTTCAGCCTATCGGCGGCAGGGAATGTCCCGTCCTGCTAGCGCCGCTGATCCAAATCCGGCTGATGGCGGCAGGGAATGTCCCGTCCTGCTAGCGCCACTGGTTCGGATCCTGCTATCTCTTGCAGTAAAATTGGCCTATTTTCAGCCGTTTCCACTTATTTGGCTTGTTTCAGCCGGTCCGCAGGCCTGTTTCAGCCCTTTGAGCGCTCAATTCTCCGTTAGATGTCGGCGCTTCTCGCGGTTCTTCGTCAAGTTTCGCTGTTTCACTTCCACAACTGCCGGATGCAGAGTTAGACCTTGCTATCCAGGGTGGGTAATTCAGGTTGCTTGTGTCAGTTTTGCCAGTTTCACTGCTGGGAGTACTTTAGCCTCAGCTGCGCGTCTGCTCTACACTTGTGGTTTGCCGTAATCTCACACAGCTGTCACCAAAAGTTGTGGTATCCGTCGAGGATAAATGGCAGACACCGGAGTTCAATTAGATTACGGCAGTGTGACAGACATGGACACCTTACTATAGAGAAGCTACGCTTCTCTAGCATTCACTAAATAATAATCAACATCTATTTCAGTTGTCACTTTATTGCAGGTCTAAAGGGTACTAAAGCTATATACAACAAACAATAACTACACAGATAGGAATAAATAATCATAACATAAAAGCATTATAATACATATACAATAGTCAGTTTGGGCAATAATGATCCCCCATCCCTGGAAAGGGTGGGGGGAATTAACAATACAGTTAACCATAATAAAACTTGGCAGATTCAATCATTAATTTTAGGCATAGGGAGGGGGTCGACAGACCCCTTCCCCAGGACTCGGGGGAGGGCCGTTGGCCCTTCCCCGAACCCCGGTCAGGGGTGCCATAGGCATGGCTCACGGTTGCCGAATACCACACTATATCTTATGGTGTTTTTTTGTATCTTAAAGCTAAATAAAACTGTCCAAAAACTTTTACTATTCATGGGCAGATATTAGGCTATTTTAATGATAGATTTGAATGATGTGGCCCTTGGGGGAAATAATATCTCTCCCCTCCAAAAAAAAAATTTTTTCTCTCAATTTTCCTCCTTTATTTTAAAAGAAAATTAAATGCTAGGTTAAAGTTAGTCTTCCATTAATGGCGAAGCCAATAATACATTGATTTTATAATTGAATATGCATTTTTATAAAAAAAAAATGTTTAAGGTCATATTTTAAATTTATATTTGAATCAATAGTCAACACAAGCATGAATGCCACACAAGATTTTTCTATTCTCCTTCTCTATAAAGTAGTAAGATTTTTTTGTCTGTAGCGAAGAATCTCTTTAATCTATACGGTTCTCCTTTACAGTGAAGCTTCTAATAGGACTAGGAAAGGTTTTTAATTATTTTGGGGGAGGGCATCTCCACCCTCATAATAGAAATCACCTATAAAAATTATCCTCCCACCCTTAAGAACCCCTAGAGGGTTCTAGGGGCATGACCGCTGCAATGATTAATGTAATACAAATTATATGAAACAGAAATCATAGAGAAGCTCTAGTATTAAAACTAAAAACAAGAAAGGCTATTATTTCTATTCACGACTTCATGGTTAATTCTTTTTAACTTGCTGACAGCATTGCTTTTTAAAATGTAGGGTGTGTCAGTTTTAGATTTTTCAAACCTTTTTAAAAATTTCATTTCATGATAATTTTTTTCCTATTTTTTGTTTGAAGATTAAGATCTCAATAATTATTGAACCGATTAGATTCTCTACTTTAGGTAAGCTCCACATAGGTCTTCTGGTGGTTTTAAGCAATGTTATTTTCAGATTTTAGATTTGGGATGGTTTTAAGCTATTTACTGGACCCTAACTACTCCTAAAAGCTAGGAGTGTAGCCTCTAGTAATGTAGAAAGTACTAGTTTATCGTATACATTAGGCCCAAACATCCATAATAAATATTTTTAATGTTAATTGTTTAGACTTTTGACGTAATAATTTAAAACATTAATTCAATATTTCCACTTTAAAAAGATTAAATAATATTGCAACAAAAGTAAAATGGAATTTTTGTTTTTATCAGCTTTGATATTAAAAGTTTATCTAGCACATGATTGCTAATCTTTGTATGATATATTTAGCCTTGGATGCTTCTGGATGTTATCATCCTTGTTTAAATCTTGTGCAAAGGGTTAGAATTCAGGGATATAAAGGGATAAGACAATGGCCAATATATTGATGTACATCCCCAATGATGATACACAAAAAATTATCCCTTATGTAGATTATAATTAGTGGTTGAAACGTTTGGACACTCAACTTACTGAATCAACCTATCAAAATTCTCAGAAAGAAATTAAATTCTTTTAGAATCAGGGATCAAAAGGGGTAAGACAATGGCCAATATATTGATTTACATCCCTGCAATGATGATACACAAAAAATTACCCCTTCTGTAGATTACAATTTGTGGTTGAAACGTTTAAACACTCAAATTAATGAACTAACCAATCAAAATTCATAAAAGTCCTTAACTTTATTAAGCCTATGAATAAGAAAACGTTATTATAAAACTTTGGGGACTAGTGTAATAAATAGCCTAATGTCCCCTCCCTCCCTGGTTAGGATTATAAACCTTGCACTGATCACCAAGGACAAACTTTATGGCCTCCACATCAGTTTTCAAGTTGCTTTTTTATGGCATCTGAAATAAAAATTGCAGCTTGAAAAAACCTAAACTTGATTCATTTCGACAATTTTTTCCAATTACCGAGCGTTGAATAAACCAGAAGAGTTATAGGTTCAAGGCTCGGCAGCCATCCATATTTAGGAAGGCGGCCTCTGGCTCCAGATTGTTGAGTTAACAATGAAAAAAAATTACTCTCATCATTAATATGTCTTTCTTTTCTCATTTTATTATGTAAGCCTTAAAGTTTTGGTTATTGTTAAAAAAGCTTCGCTAATAAATTAAGAGTTAGTAAGATGTAAGGACAAGATAAGAACCCTGAAAGTTTAGTAGCTACGCCAACAATATTAATGAATTTGAAGCATAGAAAAGTGCGCATAGTCTGGGCGTAGCACTGCTACACAAATCAGGGATCTAAAGGGATAGGACAATGGCCGATAAATTGATGTACATCCCCAATGCTGATGAACGATATTATACATTCTGTAGATTACAGTTAGTGGTTGAAACGTTTGGAAACTTAACATAATGAACCAACCAATAAAAATTCAATAAGAATCCCCAAAGTTGTTAAGCCAATGATTAAAAAAAAGGTTATCATAAAACTTTGGGAACTATGTAACAAACAGCCCAACGTCCTATCCCTCCCTGTACACAAATACTTAAAGCCCAAAAACAAATTTTCATGGCGATAAGTTGGACTGATTAAAAATTTGGTTGACCATTCAGAAATAATCTTAGGACATAAATTTGATCAGATGTCAATTAGTCTCTGCTTTATAGAGATGGTTTCAGATTTTTTTTACAGTGAGGTCAGTGATTTTTTTTCGAAGCAAAGCTTTATACTTTTTTGGTTTGTACGTTCATAAAGGATAGCTTTAACTTTAAAATATATTTCCATTTGGAAGTTGTCTTAAAGGCAAAATTATATTTTATTTTAATTATCTTTCCATTATCGCTTTGAAATCCATTAATATCTGCTGGATTAGAACCGATTCTCAGACATACTGAAAAATCATGCATAGCATCGTATTACAGAAATTTTTTCACGAATATAAAAATAAATTAATACCAAATTTGTTAGACCCAAGGTGCCAAAACCCGGTTTTAATCGTATAATTTTTCATTTAAATAGCGCCCAAAAAGAAATAACTCATAACGAACTTTTTTCTGCTAATTATGCTTATCTTCCTCAAAATTCAGAGCATCAAATACTATCTATCTGATTAGTATAATCATGACACGCCTTGTAGAGTAGCTTCGCAACTAGAATGTAAAAGACAGAATTGGGTATATTTAACTAATTTGACTGTTACTTCAATTTATTTTGTCCCACTTTCGAGTTTACTTTTTTCGTTGGACCTTATTGTGGAACTTTATTACTTTAGCGTCTCCGCTCATTTCCATGGGTAAAGTAAAAGCAAAATTCACGACCGTGACTCAACTTGTCGTCGGGGAGGTAAAAGGTTCGAATCTCAACCTGCGTCATAAGTAAAGACGTTAAAAAGGGTTCCTATGTCTGGTGCGCGATTTAAATAGTAGGGAGTAGGAAGCAGGGAGAATACCTTGGCCAAAAACAGGTGCAACTCATTTCCATGCACAGTTAGGACTTTTAAGGTCGTGCAATCAAAGGATCAATTGTCTATAGGGTTAATGGACGCTTAACACCGCAATTATAAATATGCAAAGTATGTTTTAAGGTGCATGGAGAGGTCCCGAAGCGACTCTAAACTACCTAGAAAGCATCAAGCAATAGTAAAGCTACGCTATGAGCCAATTTTTATGCATACATGCGTTACACTGCACTTTTTAAAGTAGGGTATGTTCAAGGTGGCGTGGAGCTAGTACCCGAAGCGTCACCGAGACCCCCTAAAGTTTCTATCTTGTCTAATACTTCATCAGTAAAGTTTTTATGTTTTAAAAGAATTTTTTTTTAAACCAATTCCGTGATGCCTGATTATACTATTTTCCAAATTTGGTTTTGTGTTTTGTTTACTCATTGACAAGTGCCAATTAACAAATATTTCACAAAATTAACAACCTTCTGTGGAAATTAGCAGGGAGGAAGGAAGGGGACATTGGACTGTATAATACACTAGGCCCCAAAGTTTTGTAATAACGTATTCATATTCGTTGGGTTAACAATTTTGGGGACTTTATTAAATTTTAATTATTTGGTTCATTTAGTTGAGTGTCCAAACCTTTCAAACACTAATAGCAATCTACAGTTGGGTAGTTTTGCGTATCATCATTGGGGATGTACATATATTTATCGGCCATTGTCTTATCTCTTTAGATCCCTGGTTGAAAATAGAGAAACTTTATTTACTTCAAATATACTTTTGCACTTTACTTTACAGTCCCATATTTTTGTTGTTGTTGATAAAAACAAACTATCTGAAACCAAACTTAATCATGAAAGAGGGGGGAAAAGGGTATTAGTGGTTCTCTAATAAAAAATAATTTTGAACGTCTAACCTTACACTTCTATTTCAAAGAGGATTATTAAAGTCCCTCAACAGATTATGACGTCATACGATAGAATAGCCAATGAGAGGCCAGTATACACTGTAATTGATCAATGCTAAAATTTATGCTAACCTCTCATTGGTTATTTTATCGTATTACGTCATAATCATCTTCTATTTCAAAGATTTACTCTACGAAATAATTATGTAATTACAATAATATACTTCAAACGTTTCATATTACTAACAAAAGAATAAAAAAAATTTAGCTGCTCTGTTAAAAGTGAAATCAATTCTATGTCCCTACTTTTTTACACAAATGTAGAAATGGCCAGGGAGGGATGGGACATTGGGCTGTTTATTACACTAGTCCCCAAAGATTTATAATAACGTTTTTTATTCGTTGGCTTTGCAACTTTTGGGTCTTTTTACTGAATTTTGATTGGTTTGTCCATTAATTTGAGTGTAATGTAATCTACAGAAGGGTTAATTTTGTGTATCATCATTAGGGATATTTATCAATTTATCGGCCATTGTCTCATCCATTGAAATCCCTGAAAAATGGTGAAAATTTTACTATTACTTAGAACTTAGTAATTTGTAGACAAATGCAACATTAGTTAATTTCCATAAAATTGAGTCTGAGAAACAAGAACGATTATCTATTATACAAAGTAGCTTGATGTCTGTCTGTCCGTCCGTCCATCTGTCCCTTAAGATCTCGGTAACCACTGAACCGATTGGATTCTACTCTTCAGAGAATATACCTACTGGTTCTGTGGTGGTTTTAAGCTATTTTCTTGGGAGGTGGGACACCTCCAACCTCCACAAAAAAAAAACAAAAAAATCCCCCTCATTTTTTAGGCAGTTATTTTGATATTAGGTGGTTGCAGCACCAAAGGTACCTAATTTATTTTTTGAATTACCTAGGGGCGAAGCCGATAGTGTTAAATAATGTATAAGTATTAAGTAAGACATGTAAACACCCTTTTAAAAGGAGAAGTTTTTCTAAAATTAGGGTCGATCCGTCCGTGAGGAACAGTTTTTTATGTTAATTTATTCATGATAGATTCGTAATATCGATTTTAAACTTTGCCTGCTTATTCCTACAACAATTAGACACTGTTTAAAAACCGTAGCAACTCTTTAATCGTTGCCAGAAAATCCGTACGTCCATTTACATGCTGATTTTTTTCACAACAAATTATCCTATTCATCTGATTTTTGAAAAACTGAGTCCTATTACAACAAGGTACAAGATAAGTATATCTATAATTAAGTCCCAAAAATGTAAGTATGTCCTTGAACAGTATCCTGTATTTATTCAGTTTTGCAACAATTTTACTTACAATTATGTTTATATTCTGCTTTTTCAGCTCTAAAAATCTACAAGAATTAATGTTCGTTTGTCCTACCGTTTTAAAGCTTTGCTTTTATGGATGTTGTCATCCTTGTTGTTTTGTCAAGCGAGTCACCATACAAGAATTAAAACTTATTTATAAGAGAAACCAATGGAGAAAAATATTTTAACCCCAATTATATTTTGAATAAATTCGACGTTGTTTAAAAAAAATACACATATTTTATATGTGAAAAAAAACACGTTTTGGTTTAGTTTTGGGCGTAATGACTTAGTTTCTTAAATGTTAATTATAAAGAATTGTTTTTAATAAATCAATGTCAACTGTGTCTCTGAGAATCTCAGGGAGAGAGGGGACATTGGGCAGTTTATTACACTAGTCCCCAAAGTTTTAGATAACGTTTTCTTATTCGCTGGCTTAGGATTTTTATTGAATTTTGATTGATTGGTTCATTAAGTCGAGTGTTCAAACGTTTCAACCGCCAATTGTAATCCACAGAAGGGGTAATTTTGAGTATCGTCATTTAAGATGCACATTAAATTGTCGGCCATTGTCTTATCCCTTTAGATAGATCCCTGGAGAAACTACACCTGACAAAATATGTCCGTTTTTAGGGCTCAATATTACTCAGGGCTAAGCTGCTATAAAAGTCACAAGAATTTGTTTGTCAGTTTAAATAAAATGGTTCCAAAAATCCTTCTTAAAATGTATTTTGTTCATTTTACCCATATCAATTTCACTTTTCATTTTAAACACCCAAACTGTTCTATCAAAATTGGCTGCCCCTATTCGTGTTTGATACTGCTAGTTTTTTTTTAATTGTTCTGTGTTTTCATAAAAAGCAAAATATTAGACACGATTTTACATACACACAAAGTGTTAATAGCTACCCTATATATAATTTCGGATATACGGAAAGTGTCATGTGTGACGTCATATATATACGTCTAAAAAGGGAGGATGAGAGAAGAAGTGTGAAAGGAAACCAAAAAAAGAGAGATGGATTTAGAAGTATTTTTATGACGTAACACATGCCACTTTCAATATCTCCTATAACTACCATAATTTTGCACCTTGACGTTAAAGACTAAAAAGCTTGCAAGAGCTAGGAGGACTTTTAAGTTTTTTTTTTGTTTTTTCTCCATTTACATTAGATGTATTCGTCCTTGTTATTGGTCAAATTAACTTTTTTTCTTTTTAAGGAAAGGACATTCTATCTATTTTACTATCATTTAAATCTTTTCTCCTGGCCTCATAAATTAGAATAGTAAAGAGAACCGCTAGGGAGAAGCTAATTATTTTGTAACGTGCTAAAACTAAATCAGCTGAGTCTTATTGAATTTTAAGTCCTTTTTTTGAGTTATATTCAGACAATCTTTTCTTAACTGAATATCAATTAGTTTTTTTTTTTGGCAATTTCTTGCCCTTATACTTATAAAAGTATAAATGTATGCCATATCTATTTTTTTAAAATTAGGAATTAAAATAGAAATAGAAGAATAGAAGCATATTCTGAACCCTTTTTTCGTCAAATCTAAGAAGGAACATTTCTAGCAGACAAAAGTATTGTTTACTTTCGACTCAAGCTGATGTGGATTCTTAAGAAATTATAGACTCGCTATTCGATAGTGAGGCAAAATTATTTTTGTGAAAAATCATCCAAAAGCACATTAATAATCTACAAAAATTAAACAAAATCATATGTTAATAACCCTTTAAAGATTTTATTTAATTTTTGTAAATTTTTTTATTCGATTTTGGAGGATTTTTCACACAAATAATTTTGCCTCACCAGCGAGTAGCCAGCCTAACTTTTTTTTTAAGAATCCACCTCGTTACTAAGCTTTCAAATTTAAACGAAATTTTTGGGCAATTAATTCTGATTCCGCAAAGCTTTCTACTAAGAAAATATACTGTTTACAGCTGACTTTTATCTAAGTGTGAAATGAAAAAAAAACATGCATTCGTAACAAGATGTGTACAAAATTTCAACCAATGAAATTAAATGTATACACCGATGCGATTCTCCTATTGGCTCAATCAGACATTCCCTCTCTTTCTTAGTACCTTTATTGGAATTAAGTACAATACTTATTCTCTACATCTATCTTATTCTTTTATTATTAAATTTTTGTCTTTTAAGAGAGTTAAGGAAAAATAAGAATTCAATTTTAATAATTGTTTTAGTAATATTAAAAGAATGTCAGTTATGAGCTGTAAATATTTTAATTGTCTATGTTTTTGTAACTCAAGAAAAGTGGCAAAAAGTTAGAAATTTCTTAAAAGACATTTGAGAAAAAAAAACTCCATGTACAATATGGTACTAGGCAGAGACAGCTGGGACAATTAGCTGTTTATTACACTAGTCTCAAAAGATTTCTTATTTGTTGGCTACACAACTTTGGGGACTTTATTGTATTTTGATTGGTTGGTTCATTAAGTTGATTGTTCAAACGTTTCAACCACTAATTAAAATCTACACAAGAGGTAATTTTGTGTATCATCATTGTGGATGTACATCAATTTATCAGCCATTGTCTTATCCCTTTAGATCCCTGGGTACTAGGCCACCATTTGGAAAGGTATGTTGTACAATAACCGGGTACCAAATATTTTCTTGACTTTTATGATTTACTGCCTGTGTTAAAAACAAGAATGACAACATCCATAAAAGCGAAGCTCTAAAACGGTAGGACAAACAAACATTTGTGCTTGTAGAGTGTCAGAAATGAATAAGCAGAATATAAATGTATAAATCTTAACAAAATTGTAAGTACATTTGTTGCAAAAGTTTTTAAATACAGGATACTGTTTAAGGACATACTTACTTTTTAGGACGTGATTATAGAGATGCTTCGCTTATAAAATTGTATTTTGTGGTAATGACATACAAAAATGTGTTGTCAAGTATGTTTTAAATGCACGTATAATAACGACTAAATCGTACCTAACTGTTTTTGGAATCATCATGCAAAGTTTGAAATCGATAGGACAATTATAACCTCTTTAAATTAACGCAAAGAGCCAATTGGCTCGGACGGACTGACCCTAATTATGGAAAAACTTCGCTTGTAAAAAGCAACCCTATTTTTTAAACCCTTCGCATTCCATGAACCAGTTGACTTGTCTAATCTCATTAAATCATCATGGCAATTGTTTCAAATTCTTTTCTTGGTAAAATTAATTTTAGGCTGGGTGGTGGGACAGGTTGACGTGCATGCAATATTAGAATATTTTATATTTTCAATGCTTAAAATGGTCCATAAATATTTTAACAGTCCGTAAAAGTAAAATTGCTTTAAAGAATCATTTTCAAAATCAATTATATAAAACTAAGTAAAAATAAACCTAAACAACTTTAATTGACTTAGCAATAAAAATTTTAATTGGTTAATTTCTATTTTACAAGCGCAGTCACTATAAAATTAAGGTATATCCAAACCTTTCAACCTTTATTAGGTAAAATGTTGATATGAAATTCTTCTATTATTTTTTCACGACTAGTTGCTTCGCCCCTAACCTCTAACCTAACCCTCCCTAAACATAACTTCCGTAAAAAGTATGACCAATTCGGACCAGCAAGTGAGATCTTTAGATTCAGACAAAAAACTTACTACTTTATATTTTAGGATATACAAGGTAAGGTTTATATTTTTGGATCAGGATAAGTCTTAGTAAAGCTTCGCGCATATACCTACAATTATATCATGGATCTAAAGGGATAAGACAATGGCCGATAAATTGATGTACATCCCTATTGATTAAACACCAAGTTACCACTTCTGTAGATCACAATTTTTGGTTGAAACAACGAATAAGAAAACGTCATTACAAAACTTTGGGGACCAGTGTAATAAATATTTCATTGTCCACTCTTACTCTGCATTCATATATTATGCTATTATGTATATTGTATACTATAAGCAAGCAACTATTCTTGACTTGACATCAACTTTTATGTTTTCATGCAGCAAAAACCAGACATGAAATTGATTGACGGCAAATTTTTAAATCTGATATTAATCACTTATGAGAATGGATTTTTTAATACATGGATCTTACACCAGATTATCTTCTACTCTGATAAAGTGAAACTTGTAGCTGGCTAAACTAACGATTCTCCCCTTCCACTTCTCCCACCCTATCCCCTTCCCTTATATTAGATGATCGAACTGACCAGTGACCAATAGTTGATGTCCAAGCTAAATTGACAACTTTTTATCCCCTGTCATAATATCCATGTATATTTTATTCTACATCTATTCTCACGAGATAAAAACGCAGAGAAAAGAAATAATCTTATAAGAAAATTATTAATGGTAATATGTTATATACTTTTACGTAAAATTATACGAAGTTTGTCTGTTTGTCCATTTGTGGTAAGCCGAAGCGTTTCAGCTCACCGGTTGCGAGTTCGAATCCAACGAGCCCCTAGCCTTGAAGTATTCTACCAAAACAAACTAGCAGGATTTACTCATACAGAAATTATATTTAACTGAATACATTTACAATGGGTGGTTACTATATATATACAAAATAGATTATAACAATAGGTTAGGTTTGAAGGGGGTGTGGGAGACAAGGGCGTAGCCCGCGGCGGTAGACATTCTGTGGGGTAAGCTGTAGTAAAAGGGAAGGCACCATCTCCCGGTTGTATAGTTGCCTGAGCACTATGGGCAAAAAATAGCGATTTTCGTCATTTTTTTCCTGCTATACTTAAATGGATGAAATATGCACTATTGGTTAGCAAAATTCTTATAGTATGATTCAAACATTTTTAAAAACTTAAAAATATTTTTATTTATATAAAAAAATCGATTTTATTTAATTTTTAAGTTTGGACCATTGACGACGATATTTTAAATTTCATACTTGCCTATGGAGCTTTAAATATTTTATAGCAGACAGAAAGCAACTTATAGCAGACAGAGTAAGATTCAGGGGATTATATAAGTAGAAAATCTTAAAGTTTCACTAGTTTGGATTATTTATTCATACTTAAAAGGTGTTAATTCATAAATTGAGCCGCTAATTACTGAATAATGGGCGGGTTTTATTGTGGGGGGGGGGGGTTTAATTAAGATGTGTAATAAAATATCAAAGGCGGCAATTTAAACAGTAATGACAGAAGGGACAAAAGGATGCATTAAACCTATCATAATTACAGATTAAATTTATTAGGATATAAGTCATTTTTATTAAACTCAATAGCATATCAATAAAAAGTTTTTTTTTAAGGGCCTTTAATAAATCAACATAAAAATAGACATTACAAAATAGTTATGGCATTGCTATGTATTTGCTACAGGAATCATCATGCTTAGTTTTAAATTGATAGGACAATTCTAATTTCTAAAGGGCTAAATTAATTTTAGGAGCTATCCATTTTACACGGTCGGAGCCTATATGTAGAAAAACTTCGAAATAAAAAAAAACATTATTTGAATCCATGAATAAAGATAGGCTATATTAACCCTTTCAACCCTTCCCCTTTCTTAGCACTAATCCTTTAATTGAGAAGTTTTAAACTAAAATTTAGACCTATAATAACCTCTTATACTACGGTTAAAATTATCTCGGAAACTTCGGTGTTCTTGCAAAACAGCATTTTGTAATTTATCATAGATAGGGTAGAAATCTTGAGTAATCACACACAAAATAACAAAGAAAAAGAAAAACAATATGAATCACAGGTTTCAAACTCATTTTACATTTTATATATTCATGTTTTATATATACTATAAAAAAGAAAAAAGTTTCTAATATTATTTATTCATTAAATTAAGTCTTTGAATTTTATTTAAACAATTGCTGTTTAAAAAACTTTGTCACCTTGATTTCAAATAATTAGTAAATGTCAATGGGTAAACATTCAAATGCCCCGCCTCAAAAAGCCAGTAATAGAATTTAAAGTTAATATTTTGGACTTCCCATCAAAGTCAAGGTAAATTATTCAGGTTTAAACTTAAACCAGGGGTATATATTCTGCATGGTTGACCCTGCTAAAGTGGGGGGAAGAATAATAAATATAAGGTTGGGGGAAAAAATGTAAAAAAAATTAAGAGAAATGAAAACATTTTTTTCCATTTTTCTCCTCCTTAGTGAAAAAAATAATAAAAGAATATGTGGGATTATATAATAATATGAATAAAATTAAGAATTATGAATGTTTTTTTTCTATTTTTTCACCTTTCTTGATGTAAAAAACTAGTAGGGGGAAGAAAAAAAACATTTTGCAGCAGTGCAGTGGTAAAAAAAAATAATCTTGTGCGGAATATACAACCCTGACTTAAAGGTGTTAAGTGGAGAGGGTTGAGTTTCTATAGAACAAACCAATGAGTGCAGGGGTTGTTAGTTATATATATGTATGCCATGAGAGGGGGGGGGGGGGGTAGAGGAGAGAGGTAAAAGGCTATATAATGCAGAGAGGATGGGTTGATCTGTTTATTACACTAGTTAAGTTGAGTGTTCACATATTTCAGCCACTAATTGTAATCTACAGAAGGGTAATTTGTAATTCAAAGAAAATTATGGAGTAGCCCCTCTCTTTACTTGGAATTGTAAAACTTTTAAAAAATCTTTTAAATGTTTATGTTGTATATGTTATGTATTATTTATATGTTTTAACTGAAGAGTAAGAATTAATTTAATTACTTTAAATTAATTTAGTTTCATGATTATGTTTAACAATGGTAGATGAATATTTGCTAGAATTTTAATTTGCTGACCTGTATGCAATCCTAATCATACTACTAATGCTTGATAATTAGTGTCAATTCATTTCAGCAGAGATAAGTTTTTGAATTCTATTGGGGACCCTACAATATTGTTGAATCAAATATTAGAAGAACAACAGTATTATTGAATATTTTAAGATAGTTAAGGCTCTTTTTCACATAACTATATCTATGATCATTTCCTATTTTCTTTAATAGTAATGTATGAACACCAAGCATGATGTATTTATTGCCATGAAGGAGGGGGGGGGGGGGGGAATAAGAAGTGACACATTTGGAATTTTGAGAGGGTACCTATTTCCTGTTTCTTTGTGGTGAGGGGTAGCAGAGATATTTTATTATGAGGACAATTATGAGAGACACATAAGGTGAGGGAGGGAGGAGTCACATAAGACAGCTAAATAACTCCTAATTAATAAAGAAAAAATCATATTTTAATTTATTTTTTTTAAATTTAACATATTTGAATATTTTAATAATTTATAAACATATTTTTTCCAACATAACATACAATAATAAAATGTCTATTTTAGTAAGTTTTTTTTTATAAATTACCATTTTTGAGCATTTCAATCAGTTTTTTTTTAAAAACTCAACATATTTTTTCAAAATTATTTGAATATTTTGGCACAAAATAACAAAGCAGTTTAAAAATTCTATCTATAATGCTTATTAGCGCTGTTCAGGGTGTTCAACCCCAATAATTAACATTGAGACCTTTAAAATTAGGCGGGAAATTAAAATACCCTATTGCTGGGTTTCTCAGGCCCGGGCTATGTGATACCTCGTCCATGTCAATGTGTAAACAATGAAATATGGATTAAACTTAATAAAGATTTATGACTTTATATCCTCCCCTGTGGTGTAAAATGATATTAAGGAATTTATGACCAATCCAGGAGATAAAGAAAGGAAAAGAATTAAATGATGTAGAATTACGGAAGTGGTGTTCAATCCAATCTGCAAAAATGAATCATCTTTTAAAGTTTGAAATCAATAGAATGATTTATATCTAACGTTCCAATTTTATGATTAAATAAATCCATATTAATCGACCATTAAAGTAGAAGAGCTGTACTGTTAAAAAGGAAGTATTTGCTTACAATGCTGGTCAATATAAGAGTTTATTTAAGTATTATTATGCATACCTATTTCACATTTGTATTTGCTTTTAAATGATAATTTAAAAATACATACCAAAGTACATATTAGAATATTCATGTATAACGCTAAAATGTCTATTTCTTGCTTTATCATATAATGTAAAAAATATTTGTCTTTTTTAAGAAACATATAAATGGAAAATTTTAAGCCCCTCCTCTCCTCTCAGTATGATAGCCTCGTTGATAGTGGAAGATGGCGATCATAACTATTCTCAGATATCTTCAAACTAGTTTACCCCCTCTCTTCCCCCTCTCTTTTTTTCCTTCCCCTTTCAAACCTATAATTCTGGTGTTCATACAAATGCGCCAATTTTTGTTTTATAAAATTTTTTTGAAAATAACATCTGTTTGGTTTTCCTTTGCAATTAAGCTTTTTTTTAGGTACAGGGAAGGTTTTTAACTATTTTGGGAGAGCGTATCTCCACCCTCCCAATTTAAAATCCCCCACAAAATTTTTTTTCTGAATATTTCTTATTAAAACTCAAATTAAAAAGTAGAAGGGCGGTTGACTTATCCCCCTCCCACCTTAAGAACACTTAGAGGCTTCTTGGGGGCGTTCGTTGCCCCTAGTCTTTCTTAAAATAAGAGCTATGTCTTGCATTTTTTTTCAATTAGGTGTTTGATCACGAATTTCATATGGTAAAAATATTTTTCTTATTTAATTGTTATCCTAAAAAGATAAAAGTTATGCTTGAAAATTGTTTTAATAGCTATTATTATATGTTGCATTTTTATATAAACGTGAGAGTTGTGATCACAATTGGCGTAACATTTGTACTCTTTGGCGTCAATGCGTATTTTCAGATATCCATTACTCGCTATCGCCTCGTTATCAAGTTTTAAATTCCCCTATACGTGACGACGGTCATCTGAACATATATACATATACATTTATGCAATATATTACAGATGTTACGACATACATCGTCTTACTTTTATTTTTCTTACAAAATATATCATTTTAATGAGTATTTTTAAGCACTAATATCTCCGCTAGTCGGCAAAACCGAGAAAAATGCCTTAAGTAAAGCTAATTCCTCATAATCTAAGCTACAAAATGGTGTCAAAATTTTTTTGAGAAAATGTGAGAAAAAAAGTTAATGTTTTTGATTTGCCCATAGTGCTGAGGGGCACGGGGTTGCTAAGTGTCCGTGCTCCTCCCCTATTTAGCCAGTCCAATCTGACCGCTGCGCAACGGGGTCATCTGCGGTCATGAGGTGAATGGTGATATAATAGGATTAGTGCAGAAGGCTTGACGTGATAAGCCACTGCGTAGCAACTCTGTAAACTACCCGTCCGTCTGCTGCCGTATTACCACACATTCAACTGTAGTAATGATTGTACCCTGATTTTAAGGAAATCCTCCTTTCCAAACTATATTATTCTTTAGTTAGAACCAATAACAAAGGAATTGTTAGGAAGGAATGGATGTAAAATATACGTGGATATTTGGACGGGGAAATATTGTCGTCAATCTTGCTTGCTAACATGGATCTCGTTTATTGGTCAGTTCGTTCATCCAGTAAAAAGAAAGATGATGAGGTAAAGGGGTGGAAGGGGAAACAGTTATTTAGAGAACATGAAAATCTGGTTTTAGATCCAAGTAATATTTATTTCTATTTTGTTAGGCACTTTATTTAAACAAAATTAACCATCATGTAGATCAAAATTATTGGCTGAAAAGTTTGGACACCACTAGTTTTGAAACAATTCATAAAAATTTAATAAAATAACTCAAGGTTATTAAGCCAATGAATAACATAACGTGGTTATTTTTAATACTTTAGGTACCTGTGTAATTTATAGTCCAATGACCCCCTCCCTCCCCTCTCTGATTAATGGTTGATTGGGTAAGATGATGACCAACTTTTTCTCCGCCATCATTAGGTATGCATTCTTAGTCCTCAATCACAACCGACATCTTTTTTTGTTATTATAATAGCCAGGGATCTGAAGGGATAAGACAATGGCCGAAAAACTGATGTACATCCCCTGCTATGATGATATATAAGAATTTCCCTTCTGTAGATTACAATTACTGGTTGGAACGTTTGAATACTCAACTTAATGAACCGACCAATCAAAATTCAATAAAAGTCCTGAAAGTTATTAAGCCAACGAAGAAGAAAACGTTATTAAAAAACTTTGAGAACTAGTGTAATAAACAGCATAATGTCCCCTTCCTCCATGATTAATAGCATGAATGCAAAGATAACCTCACAATATTAATAAATTAACCCTTAATTATTTGCTAAATTCTATTTTTGATGGATATTTAAAAATGTGGAAGATTTTATTTATAAACATTACTCCATTCCTCCCTGATAAAAGAAAGTGCCTAATGAGCAGAGCTTGCAAAGTATTTGAAGTTTAGCTTAAAGATTAATTACAAAAGATTATTTAAAGCCAGTTTAACTTTAAAATGATGAATACATTTTATCAAAAACTTTTGAATTTGAGTATAACTTTTTCTTGTATTTTTTTAGGATGCTAAAAAGCTCCTACTCTTTTTTTTTCAAACAGTGTAATAACTCAGGACTCTAAAGGGATAAGACAATGACCGATAAACTGATCCGTACATCCCCAATGATGATACAGAAAATTACCCCTTTAGTAGAAAAAAATTGTTGGTTGAAAAGTTTGAACTTAATCAACCAATCAAAATTCAATAAAAGTTCCCCAAGTTATATAGCCAACAAATAAGAAAACGTTATTTTAAAACCTTGGGGACTAGTGTAATAAACAGCCCATTGTCCCCTCTCTCCACAAGGAAAACCAAACATCCAACTACTTTAAAGTGCAGGAAGTGGCCCCTGTGAGTTGATGCATGTTTAGATAATGGATGTTGTATGAATACACCTAGTTAGGACCTTTTTTGTCCAGTTTTTGCGTGCACGATATTTACAGGCAGATATTTAACTGATGTGTGTTTGGATAATGGATTTATTATTACTTGGATCTTACACCAGATTATCTTGTTTTTTTTTTTTTAATAAAGTGAAAGTTATAGCGGGCTAGAATAACGATCTCCCTTTATACCCCATCCCCTCCCCCTCCTACTGGATTAACGAATTGACCAATGAATGAAAGGGCAAATAGCAACTTAACAATTATCCCCACTCATAATATCCACGTATATTCTACATCCATTGTATTGTTTGGATTATCTTGCAAGAAATCAGTAATGATGATGCATGGAACACTCAAACTCAAACTTTTTATCTTAATATAAAAGTAGTAAGTTTTTTTTGTCTGAACTTAAGATAACTTCGTAACTGATTGGGTTCTATTCTCTGGAAGCTTCACATAGGTCCAAGGATAGTTTATTTAGGCTATTTGTTTTTTAGATTTAAATCTTGGGATGGTCTAGTCTATTTTTTTGTTTTTCCTGTCTCTTAGGATACAGAGCTCCTATGATTCTAGGCGCCCAGCCGATAGAACAAAAATAAAGTATGTGTATTGTGTATTACATGTAGATTAGATCAGAAGCGTGCAGAAGGGGGTGTATCCAGAAACCACCTACACCCCCTCAAATCACCCAGGGGTTGTCAAATGAAAAAAGTCACACGCCCCTAATAATTAGCCAGTCTATTTAGCAATCCACGACCACTTCTACAATATGCAACAACATGTCAATATTTGTATACTCCTCCCTATTTTCAATATTCATTGGCGCAGCCAAGCTGTATTTTTTCAATAAGCCTAGCCACTTATATACAAAATAAAAAAATTGTAACTTCTGCAACTTTACTCTTCTGTACTTAGCTATGGTCAAGAATAGAACAGGAATGGTATATATAATATATATATATATATACTAGCGGATACACCCCTAGAAGTCTCTAGGGGCACTTAAGTTAGGAGGGGGAAAAGTCGATCTCATCCCATTTGAAATTTGAATTTCAAAAGAGTAAAAACATATTTTTTGGGGGAGGAGGGTGAAGACACCCTCCCCAAAAAGAGTTTAAAACCTTCCCAGGACCTATAAGAAGCTTCACTGTAAAGGAGAACAATATCGCTTCAGCGGTTAGCAAGATCCTTCGGGACAGACAAAAAACGCTTACTACGTTATATAATAGGATATATATATATCTCAGAGATTAGTACTTTTCTGTGCATTTAACTAGTATGTGTAGCAATTTTAGTCTATTTCTCTAAATAGTTAATTTTGAAACCCATAGGAAAAAGTAAAATCAGCCCTTGGAATATTATAACAATTTAAAAGCCTAACTTGATTGGTTCTACAAATAAAATAACATAATTGTTTTTTTTTCTAAAATTATTACAGTAACAATGTATGATTTTTGTTTTTATTATTTTTTATCATAATGAAGATTTAATAATAATATTATGATTTGAAAACGACGACATTTTTTATTTATTTAGCAATGCGGCATTTAAAAGGCTTATAGTAAAAATGAAACTTTTGATGTTTTGCAAGGAATGTGTTATTTTTACATTCATAATTTTTACTTAAGTTTTATCTAAAGTTGGCTTTGTATAACATTCCAATGCTGTTTTATTTTCAGATTTGTTTTTAAAATTGAATTGAAAAGTTTTTTATATTTAAATATTGCCGTAATTTCGTCGAATAAAATAAATAAACAACAAGCCCATTGTTTACGGTTAGCGGAGGTTAATCAATTAAACTTCAATTCGTTTTATTATATTTATGACTTTTCGTACGTAAAACTACGTTTAAGGTTACCAAATGTCGAAAACTAATTAGTTTTAGCTGTTATTACGTTAGAGGCTTCTTATTCAAATAGATATTTTACTTTTAAATCAGACTTAACGACGGATTTAATAAATCTATCTTTATATATATTCGTCGACGGATTATTTTACGATACATATTGTCCTAAAAAAGTTCAGAATATATGAAGGATTGTATCCTAGGAAATAATCCACAGTGCAGAGAATTTAGTTATTATTCCTAAATTAATTTTATGATGTATTTAAGTTCGCACATACGTACGTACTTTAGATTACCTTATTTTATGTTGATCGTAAGAAGGACATTACGAAGCAAAAGCGCTAATCTCTAATTTTGTATGCTTCAAAAACAATCGTTAGTGTTTACACCTCTATTTACAAGCAGGGTAATTTTAAATATTTACCCAGTTAGCTGAGTAAAAAATTCTGCTCGTCGTCGACCAAAGTTAAGCTTACTTCATCTGTATTAGAATTAGGTAGGGTTAAAACGCGCTTTTATATTATTATACCTATTTAATGGCAAATAATGTCAATTGAAGTCGTTGTTTTCAAAAAATATTTTTGTTTGCTGTTTTTGATTCCGTGCTTTGCCAATCTTGCAAACTTGAACTTGATATAGCATGAAAAGGGATTATCCTAACGTTACAAAGAAGATGTTCTTTTTTCTACATCATGTCTCTTTATTTTAATTAAATGCACAATCATATTTCAGACACTTTCGAGCTTTCCATTAGACCAAAATGGCCACCAAGAAGACAGAGATGACCCCCGAGGAGATTGAAGCCAAGGAGCAGGAGGAATTCAACACTGGACCACTCAGGTACCACATGCACATTATTTCAGATAGAGAGGGGATGTTGGGCTGATATTTACACTATTCCCCAAAGTTTTATAATATCCTCTTCTTATTTGTTGGCTAAACATTTTTGGGGACTTCGAATGTTGAAACCATTAATTCTAATCTAAAAAATGGGTAATTTCTGTGACATCATTGGGGAGAATGGGATGTACATCAATTTATCGGCCATTGTCTTATCCCTTTAGATCCATGACTATGATCACATTTTGGAGATATTATTAGTTGTTCCTGATTTTTGGTATTCCAGGACGAAATTTTATTTTGTTCATTAGGTACCTACTAATTCTAAGTCATTCCATTACATGATAACTTACGTATAAACAAGATTGTGAGAACGATTAAAATTGCTCCAAATTTATTTCATTTTTGTAGAGTTCTGACTGATTCCGTGAAGAACAACACACAAGTGTTGATCAACTGCAGAAACAACAAGAAGCTTCTGGGTAGAGTCAAGGCATTCGACAGGTTTGTCATGTTTAAGATCTTAGGGATTGCTGATTTGAAATTTACTTGTATTATGTTGGGTACCTCAAATTAGTTTTGTAGACTCTTTTTAGAATTTCTAAAGTATCCATTCGTGTGACTTTCAATTAGTAATATTCGATTTAAAACTATAATGGTCACATTCCTATTTTTTGTAGTTATAAAGCTTCCCGTAATGTCTTTTTTTGATAACTAATCTAAAAACATTCAAACGATCCGTAATCTGTTAAGATATTTTCTTTAAGTTCTCTTAGTTGAAGCACATCTTTTAAGATTTTGAAAATGTAACTTATCTTAAAGCAAGTTTATCTATTTTGTTTAGGCACTGCAACATGGTTCTGGAGCAAGTCAAAGAGATGTGGACTGAAATCCCTAAGGCTGGCAAAGGTACAAAAGGATAAATAAAAAAACACGTGAAAGAAGGGGGGGGGGGGGAGGGCGAAACTAAATCATTTGCAGAATATCCCTCCTGTTTTTATCTGATCATTACACAATTTTATTTTCAGGCCAAAAGAAGGGAAAGCCAGTGAACAAGGACAGATTCATTGCCAAGATGTTTCTGCGTGGAGACTCAGTCATTCTAGTGCTCAAAAATCCCCTGGCCGCCGCTGGCCAGTAATATCATGATTCCCCCCAATTCCATGCGGCATGTTACCTCATCTCAACTGCATTTTGCGGTCTAAAGCATGTCATGGAACTTGTAGAATAATGTTGTGTTATTTTTTCGTGTATTTGTCTGTAGATGAGTTGATTTTTTAATGAACCTTACAACACAAACCTTTGCATTTTTCTACAGTTTGGATAAAAAAGTTTAATACATCTGCAGATAGATATTTGTATTTTGTATACTGTAGCAAGTGTGACCTTATCCATTTCAATTTACCAGCAACTACTTAATTTTTTATTAATGCACATGAATTAAGTCAAATTATCGGTCACACTTTTAATATTTGTATTTAATTTAAGTAAATTTTCCGTTACAAGTTATTTTCAGGACTGACTTGCCTGTAGCCAATCTCTACCTCTTCTGTTGGATGTTCAATGGCAAATATTTTTGGCATGATGCACTGCCCACCTTGGAATTACTTTCATCAATAATTCATCAGTTCTGGAAATATACTTTCATTTCAATACTTCACTATTAAAATGTTAACAAATAAATCTTGTTTTAAAAAAAATGTAGTTTTCTTTCTTTTCAATTTCTTTCAGATGAATAAAAAGGATGGTAAAAAGAAAAAGAGCAAGCTTACAGAAGACCAGAAAAGGGAGCAAATTGCAGCCGCCCTGAAAAGAAAAAAAGAATGCGAAAGAAAGGCTCTTGATATAGTTTCTAGGAAGGTATTCCTTAGTATAAAAGATATTTTACCAGACTTTAGAGGGAGTCATTGGGCTTTTTATTGCATCAATCTCTGTAGTTTTGTAATAACGTTAACTTATTCGTTGGATTCACAAATTAAGGGATTATTGAATTTTGTTTGGTTTGTTCTTTCAATTTTGTGTAACATTTGGGATGTACACCAATTTATCGCCCATTGTCTTATCCCTTTAGATAACTGCATTAGAATGGTAGTTAAATTCACATGTATTGTAGACTAGTAGCTCTTATTTACTTACTGGGATTGATATGCACCTTAAGATACGAGTTGGAAAATTCAACAATAACATCATACCCGCTTACCTATTTAGAACATCTCTCCAATGTATAAATAGGATTTAAAGGAACGTCAAAATAAAGGTTAACAGAAGAAACTCCATCAAAAGAATGGCTGATAGAATCTTTGAATTACATTAATCAGGAATTGTTTTGAGCAAAGCTTATTAGATCAATTAATAGTGTGTAGCCTATCTATGATTATATTATGATCGTGGGTTGAAAATTGGGGGTCTATATTCAGCGTGGGATCTCCGTCTAAGGGGGGGGGGGGGGGTAGATAAAAAAATATGGGAAAATATTATGAGTAGGTACCTACTGAAATTTTTTTTCCATTTTTAATAACTAGGAAAATATGCGGGAGGGGGAAAAAATAATAAAATTAAGAGTACTTAAAACCTTTTCCATTCCCCTACCGTCCTTGGAGAAAAACTGGGATGAGGGGGGATGAAATGTCTTTGCTGCTGGGGGAAAAATGAATCTTGTGCAGAAAATACACCCCTGCTATCATCTGAACTTTTTGTCTCAATATAGTTGTTTTGCTCTATTTAATATTGCTCTGAAGTCTAACAAGGATGACAACATCCATAAGTAGAAAAAAAAATCATGGAATGGACAAACGGTTAAAATTCATAGAGCAGATGTTGTATTGTCATAACAGAATAAGAGATAGATAATATGCAAAAATTAAAAGAAATCACGAAATCTTTTAACAGGAAGGGTTATGTCTTTTGAAGCATGACCGACAGACAAACGGACAAAACAATATATATAGAATAGATGCAATGCATAAATGTGAAAGGAATCTTCTGTAAAGATTTCAGCTGTCAATCTTGAAAAACCTATTTTCGCCATAGCGTTACGGACAGACAGACATAGTAAATTATTGAGTAGCTTCGCTACTAAAAGGCTAAACTCATCTGTTCAACAAATTTTCAATGTGCTTTGCTAAAAATAAAAATAACTCCCAAGGATTATTACAATGACTTAACAACAGAGAGAAGCATAGTAAAGATATGTGGCTACCCTACTTGTGGGAATGATATACAACCTACCTCTGCGGCTAAATTTCATATTTCTTTAAGGTTAGTTGGTTTAATATAATCCTTATATTAAAGTGATAGGATCTGTATCTGTGTTTTTGTTTGTCCTACCGAAGGATCTTAATAAACCGTTATGGTTCTCCTTTACAGTGTAGTTTCTCATGGTTCTAGGTTCTACCTGTTTTATCGTATAAAAGAGTGAAGGTGAAGTTAGCTACACATTGCCTAAACTAGACGTACCTACCTATTTTTTTCTCATTTTAATAAGCCCATTTTATATCAAAACAGCCTTTCATTGAGTCAAAACTGCCTAAAACTGAAAATACGAATATTTTTAGAATTACGTTTACAGGATTTACTACATTTTAAGAATTGATTTAATCTTTTTTCTTTATATAATTAGACTTTTTCTTTAAGGGACAAAAAAGTGTATGACCGAGAGGAGAGGTCTAAATATTGTTCTGGCTTTTGTTTCAAAGCTTCCACTCACCTTAAAAGTCAACTGAACACCGCACCCCTATGGATCAGGTACAACCAGGAGTAGGCAAAAGGCGTATAATTTATGATCTTCCCCACTATTATACATATTTCATGGGAGAAAATTGGAGAACAATAAACTTTTCTTTGGTTCACTTAGATTCGATATAGATATACTCTTTATAATTCATCAGATTAGTTATTTCTTGCATCGTATTATAAACAGCTTTCCGCGGATATAGAATGTACCTTCGGCACCACGGGGCTAAAAAACTGGTTTTAATCTTATGATTGTACATTTTTATATTCGTAGAAAGCTGGATATAATACGATGCTAGACAGACATAGTTTTTTTTTGTATGGATGAGAACCAGTTTCTATCCACCGGATTCGAATGAATACGAGAAAAAAATTTACAATAGGTATCTGATTTCCTTTAAAGTCAGAAGTTTTTTTTCAATGTTGTAAATTATACAGGACCTCAAAGATTATTAACCTTGGTATGTCATTCGTAGAGTTACAACATTTGTGATTGTGTGGTATAAAAAATGTAAAAAATATAAGTTAATTACCTACCTACCATTTTAGGGAAGAAGTTGCTGTTACAAAAATTACCTTTTTAGAAGACAGCCATAATACAAAGTCTGTGCAAATATCAGGTAAACTTATTTTATAGGTCAAACAATTTTATTAAATTGATTATTCGGAGAGTAATATTCTTTCAACATTTAACAAAAACAGGGATGTCAGAATCCTACAAAAAAAAAGCGAATCTATCTCAAATGGATTATTTGGGATTAGCATTTTAGGTTACAAGCAATACTCTAAACTCCCGATTGCAAGATAATTTATAATAAGTTGATTTAAGAACTAAAGGCTAGGCGTTAACCAAGCGTATGTTAGTGTTTTGGGAATGTTTAGTTTCTAAAAACTCACCATAAAAAAAATACAGGTCTAAAAAGTGTTATTTCTGCCGATTCGTCTAAAGCTAATGAAAAGCAAAATGATTGTTTATTATTTAAATCAAAACTTTTCACGTAAATAGTATAACATTTTATTTAGGAAAAGGAGATGTAGTAGAGTTGGTTGCAATAGCTAAGCCGCCTCCAGATGATGACCTAGATACAAAACAAGTTGTTATCTTGGAGAATATGGAGGAGGATGGGGAAATAAGAATAAAGGATATTCAGTCGGGAGATCAAATATATTATACTTCTAATAAGGAAATTGGATGTTTTTTTTTGCACATAGGGGAAATTTTGTCGTCAATTTAGTTTGCTACTTTAGTTATCATTTATTGGTCAGTACTTTCCTCCAGTAGGACGAGGGGACGGGATGGGGTAGAAGGGGAGGGGGTTATCGCTGGATGGACCATTTTATTAGAGTAGGCGAAATTATGGTGCAACATCCACTTAAATCAAACATCCAATTTTTTAATGACCAAGGATGAAAAGTCTACAATAAAATCAATATTGAAAAAGCCTGGTGACAACTGTGATGATGAATCATCTGAAGCCAAGCCTAGAGTGACCATATCTGAACCAAACAAACACATGAAGACAAAAGAAAAGGTTTCATTTAACTCTGAATACACTGGGCTCAAAGAGACTGTCATAGAAATAAATAAAACTAGTCCAGAGGAATTATTTGAACAAGATCTGGATAATATGAGTGCCGGTGATATGATTAAAGCAATGCAACAATTAAAACAGTTGCCTCAAAATGTTGTTGTCAAACCTAAAAGCAGTGATGAAGATAAACAGGAATGTATTTTTTATGAAATATTCTTTTTCAAGGTTAAGAAATTTATGTATATACCTAGGAGTTATTGAATAGTGCAATTTTGATATTTTGTGATCAAATACAATATGATCCAAAAAAGGTCTTGAGTGGTTTTAAAAAGATTAGGCATGTTTTTTTAAAAGCCTACACATTTGCTACTTTAAGTAATTTTTTTATTAAAAAATAAAAGTAATTCTTAATCATCTAATGCCATTTTGTTAGGTAGGTACCTAGTTTGTTATTAATATAAATCCCTACTAAAATATTTTCAAAAATACATTTAATGACAGGAAATGAAAAAGAGCAAAGTAATTGAATGCGAGAAACATGCTTCAGAGGTTGCCATTGACGTCCTTCTTGAATGGTTTTCCGAAGAAGCTGTTAGGTTGGTGCACAGCTCACCTGACCAGGAATCTGACCTCCAGCAGGAAGATACAGAGGACATAGATGATGATGGGGAGGGAGTGGATGTTGATGCTGATCATCACATTCAAGATCTAACTGACAAACTCAACAACATCAAAGTTGAAAATGAAGCTAAGGTTAGAATTTTATTGTGGTATTGGCGTAATTTTCATCGTTGCTCAACTCTTATATAAAAGTAATAGGATCTCTATTTGACTGTCTGTCTGTACTGCAGGATCTCGCTAACCGCTGAACCGATATCATATGGTTCTCTTTTACATGTAGCTTCTCAAAGGTCCTGGGAAGGTTTATAACTATATTGGCTAAGGGTACCATCACCCTCCCAAGAGAAAGCGCTCTAGAAAAATTTACTCTACCCCCTTAAAATATTTGTGTTACTTTTTTTAAAAATAAAATAAATACGGGGGGGGGGGGGCGAATGTAGCCCCACACCAACTTAATTGCCCCTAGAGGTCTCTAGGGGCATAGCCGCTAGTTATTAATATTTAGTTATGAATGAATAACAAAGAGCATTAAAAGAGGCAAAGGATAAGGGGCAGTTGTGTTGTTGTTCTTATGAATTTGTATGTGTGCGGAAATGATTGCATACCGTATATATTTCTACGTTAATATCTGATTTTAAGGGGTCGATTTTTAAAACACCTATCAAAATATTTCAGTTTCACATTGACCAGCTATTGATTGAGGAAACTGAAGTTTTTGCCAACAAATTCAGTGCCTACATGAGAGGAAAAGAGGCGTATGAAGATTCTACTCAAATAATAGTAAGCAGTTTATTTACACAAAGGGGTGAAAGAGAGAAAGATCCTATATCATATGCAACTTACTTTTTGAGACGGAAGAAAAATATAAAGTAACTCGACCAAAATCAGAATTGCATTATTGGAGTCTGGTAGGATATAAAGCAGCTGTTCTGATGATGTAAAATGTTGTAATGTTAAGAAACTGTTTCGAAATTGACAAAGCAGCCGAACCTTTTAACCTCTCCTTTTGAGACAATTTTTTCATCATATGCCTACGATTTAAAAATTTTCTTCGAAGGTATATTAAAAATTACCTATGTTGATATTGGGACGTAAAAAAATAGACGAGAAAAAAAGGACAGACAAAATATAAAGTAGCTTCGCTACAAAGAAATCATGTATGTATAATGTTTATACTCTGCTTAGGACAAAGAAGATGATGATGGAAGAGAGCCATGCTTGCCCTTGCTAGACCGCCACGCTCAAGTGCAGCACAGGATTATTGTTGTTCTGGATCAGCTGTCCAGGTTTGGTACTCCTATCTACCAATTACTTGGACTACCAGCTAGACTTGTAGAGGTAGGGATTTTTTTTTTCAAGTAAGCAGTACAGTTAAAATATAAAACATGAATCATTAGTAGCAATTTACCTACCATCTAGAAGGCAGGGTTGTCATTTTGGGCGGGTGCTTTTGGGCGGGCAGTTTTGGGCCGCCCAATATAAGGTCATTTTGGGCAGTTTTGGGCATCCCCCTTTTAGGGGGAAAGAAAAAAGGGAGGGGGTTAAAAAGAGGGGGGGCGGGCCTATTTTTTGGCTGATATCTATAATACAAAGTAGAAAGATGTCTTTGACTGTTTGTCTGTCTGTCTGTTTGTTTGTCTGTCTGTTTATAGCGAAGGATCTCGCTAACCGCTGAACCGATCGGGTTCTCCTTTACAGGATAGCTTATCATAGGTCCCGTGAAGGTTTATAACTATTTTCATGGGGTATGGGACACCCCTTATCCCCCCCCCAAAAAAATTTCTTTTTTAAACTAAAATTAAAATAGTGGGGTCGACTACCCCCCCCAAAAAATTTTATTTTTAATTTTCTTTAAAATCTAAAACACGAAAAATTAGTTTTATCAAACCTTTTTGGGCAAAGCCCCTAGAGGCTAGGGGAGAAGCCGCTAAATATATACTAAAGTAACAGGATGTGTGTCTGTTTGTTTGTGTGTCTGTCTGTTTGTACCGAAGGATCTCGCTAACCGCTAAACCGATTGGGTTCTCCTTAACAGGGTAGCTTCTCATAGGTTCTGGGAAGGTTTATAACTATTTTGGGGGAGGGTACCACCACCCTCCTAAGAGAAATCGCCCCTAGAAAAAAATTACACTCCCCCCAAAACTTTTTTTAAAATTTTTTAAACAAAAATTAAAATTGGGGGGAGGAACCCCCCCCCAAAAAAAATAAATAAATAAATAAATATTCCCCCCCCCCCAAATTTTTTTTACTTTTTCTTTTCAAATCTAATATAATAATTGGATTATCAAATTTGACTCTCCCCTCCTCAAGTGCCCGCTAGTTAACTTTATAAATTGGTAAGCTTTTTTGTATCTAGAGAAGGATTTCGCTAACTGCTGAACCGTTATGGTTCTCCTTTCCAGTGGAGCTTTTATAGGTCCTGAGATGGTTTTAGGCTATTTTATTTCTACTAATAAGTTTAGGTATGGTTTTAGGCTATTTTATATCCTTTTTGTATGCTTTTTACGACATGTGCCCAAAAAGGGTGCCCAAAACCACTTTGGGGCGCCCAAAACCCTTTTGTGCAATTGGGCCGCCCAATATCAAAAAAAGTGCCCAATTCGACAACCCTGCAGAAGGGGAAGGATAAGAGAGAAAGATAGCCTAAAACCACCACAGGACCAGTAGCTATAATCCCTGAATAGTAGAGTCCAATCGGTTAATTGGTTACTGAGATCTTAAGTTTCAAACAGACAGACGGATAGACATCGTTCTACTTTGTATTATAGAAAAGAAAAAAATCATGTTCTGTTAAACTATTTTTCTTTATCAAATATTTCTATTTTAGGCTGAACTAAGAACGATAATCCGAAGTTTAAAGCTGACAGCAGAAAATGTCTCATTAAAACCTCTAGAATGGAGAATCATTTCTATTTTTATAAGTTATATGTAAGTAATTTGTTAGTAGCGAAGCTACTCTATAATTTATTTTGTCTGTCTGTCAGTCCGTCCGTAACGCAAAGGGGGAAATGTGCTCTTAAAGATAGACAACTCAATTATTTACCTAGTGAAGATTCCTTTTACATATACGCTTATATTTTATAGTCCAACTTTCTTTCTGTCATGCTTCAAAGGACATAAACCTTAATTTTTAAAGGTTTCGTGATTTCTTTGAACTTCTGTATACTATATATCTCTTTATTCTTTGTTAGGACAATTCAACATCTGCTCTATAAATTATTTTGTTCATTTGCCCTTCCATGATTTGTTTAGCTTCGCTACTTATAGATGTTGTCATCCTTGTTTTTCATTAAATTAACAAGAACAATATAATTCAAAAGTAACAAGCTGACGAAGCTGAAAAAAATTTAATGAAGGTTATTAGAAAGTTTATTGGTAATAAAATGACTAAAACTCTAATAACACTAAAAGCATTAAAGCAATGATATTCATGGAGGGACATTGGGCTGTTGATTACACTAGTCCCCAAAGATTTATAATAGCGTTTTTTTATCATTAACTTAGGAAATGTGAGGAATTTTAATTAATTTTGATTGGCTGGTTTATAATATAATTGTCTACTCGTTTTAACCACTTATTGTAATCTACAAAAGGAGTATTATTGGGTATCATCAATGGGGATGTACATCAATTTATCGGCCACTGTCTTATCCCTTTAGATTCCTGATAATATTATTATTTTCAAAATAAATATTTTGTAAGGGTGTGATTTTGATAAGTATATTAATTTGGTTGTCAACCACAGGTTTTTTTTTAAAGCATGGATTCTCTACAATTCTCTCTTGTTAGTTTGTTTGTCTGTATAACCCCTCCAGAAGTGTTATTTTCTTTTTTTATATTAAATCATGTACATTCCAAATAATGATACATAAATTTACCCCTTTTGTAGATAATAATTATTAGTTGAGGGGTTTAGGGGAAGGGGGGCCAGGAAACACAACTTAATGAACCACAATAAAAATTCACTAAAATTCCTCAAAGTTATTGATCCAACGAATAAGAAAACGTTATTTTATAACTTTGGACACTAGTTGATAAACAGAACAATGTACCACTACCCTCCCTCCCCGCCCTAAGCCCCCTTTTGTCTTCACTTCTACGTTCGTATTAATAATTTTTTATCTTAATTATCTCATTCGTGAAAGGTGCTTTCCTGATATGCCATTGACGTTGTTTGTCCTTGTTGCTATTCAAAGAGTGGTAGTACATCATAATTAAATATACGTAAATATTGTAAAAATTAGAAGAAATTAGGTCGAAACAACTAATGAGTTAACCTCTTATCCCCTCCACCCTCATCCCAGCCCCCCTCTGTATTTTTAACTTTCATTGAAACATGTTTTAATCTCCGTAAGGTTATGTCCCCGCTGAACACTAGCCCTGCGGGTATCTACTTAACCATACCTAAAAGTCAGCATAATTACATTTTTTAGAAGTTTGTTTGTCGTTAGGGACCTAAATGGATAAGACAATGGTCATTAAATTGGTGTACATTGTACATCTTCAATGATGATACACAAAACTACCCGTTCTGTAGATTACAATTAGTGTTTGAAACGTTTGGACACTAAACTTAATGAACTAACCAATCAAAATTCAATAAAGTCCCCAAGGTTGTTAGTTAAGCCAAGAAACGTTTTTTTTTTATTATTATAATATTTTTTAGGTTGTCTGAGAAAAGTGAAGAACTAAGCAGAGCAATAAAATCCAAAACTTATGTGAAAAACATTAAAATATTGCTTCAAGAATTTGGATTGGATCCACAAATTTTGGAGAAAACAAAGAATAATATCTGTGATCGTAATAGATTTAAAAATAAATAAAATAAATGTTTACATATATTTATTTTTTACTAGTTTTATTTTAGTATTAATTCAACTTTTATCTATTTCTTTTTAAACAAGGATGACAACATCCATAAGTAGCAAAGCACAAAAAAATCATGAAAAATAATTCAGACAGGCAAATCTAAGAATATTTGTTAAAATCAAAAATAGATTTATTGAAGAAAAAATCACGAAACCTTAACAAGTGTTATGATAGCTTCTCAGTCAACGCAACAAATTTCCTTGATTTATTAAATTACTTTTACAGAAGGATATGTTCAACGGCCAGAGAAATTTTTCAACAAAATAAATCATGTCATTGATACCAGTCGAGGGATTTCATTCCTTAAAGATATTCGATGTACTTAATCGATACTTCAAATTATTATATAGTGGAAAATAGAATGCTGTAAGGTAAGAATGCTGTGCCCCAAAACTAAGGAACCTTTTCACGTGAATAAAAGTTAATTAACAAGGAAGTTGGAAATAGTAGTAATGAAACTTCTTTTGCGTGATATTTTCAGATTTGTTGAAACATAAATGTTAATCAAGTATTTTTACTTAATTCCCGAAGTAGACGAACAAATTCAGATAATTTTACGAGGTATGTTTTATATTATTGGAATACTTGGAATCCAATTAGGATCATATGAAGGAAATGAAGTCATTCCTTAAAAGGACAGAAATTTCATTGCAAAAAGGACAGAAATCATCTTCCTTTATCTCAGATAAGTGAAATATGGACAAAAATCACTCTCCTTTTTCTCACATATCTGAAAAAGAGAATAAAAATCACCTTCCTAAATCTCACTTAATCTTCCTAATCCTAAGAAAATTAACCTAGTTCCTCCAAAGTCTACCTTTTCATAACAAAGTCTACCTTTTCCTTACACATTCTCACTTATTCTCAGATAACCTACCTTATTATAAGAAATTCTTCCTAAATCTAAGAAAATCTACCTTACTCCCCCAAATTCTTCCTTGGTTTTCCAAATTCTTCCTTATTCTAGGAAATTCTACCTAATTTTAAGAAATTCTTCCTTATTCCAAGAAAATCTACCTTATTCCCCCAATTTCTTCCTTATTCTTGGAAATTCTATGTTATTCTAAGAAAATCTTACTTGTTCTAAGAAAATCTACCTTATTCTAAGAAATTCTTCCTTATTCTAAGAAAATCTACCTTATTCTAACAAATTCTTCCTTATTCTAAGAAAATCTACCTTATTCTAAGGAATTCTACCTTATTCTTCCTAATTCTTTCTTATTCCCCCAAAATCTACCTTATTCTAAGAAAATCTTACTTGTTCTAAGAAAATCTACCTTATTCTAAGAAATTCTTCCTTATTCTAAGAAATTCTTCCTTATTCTAAGAAATTCTTCCTTATTCTAAGAAATTCTACCTTATTCTAAGAAAATCTACCTTATTCTAAGAAATTCTACCTTATTCTAAGAAAATCTACCTTATTCTAAGAAAATCTACCTTATTCTAAGAAATTCTTCCTTATTCTAAGAAATTCTACCTTATTCTAAGAAAATCTTCCTTATTAAAAGAAATTCTTCCTTATTCTAACAAATTCTTCCTTTTTCTAAGAAAATCTACCTTATTCTGAGAAATTCTTCCTTATTCTAAGAAAATCTACCTAATTCTCCCAAATTCTTCCTTTTTCAAAGAAAATCTACCTTATTCTAAGAAATTCTTCCTTATTCTAAGATATTCTTCTTTATTCTAACAAATTCTTCCTTATTCTAAGAAAATCTACCTTATTCTGAGAAATTCTTCCTTATTCTAAGAAAATCTACCTAATTCTCCCAAATTCTTCCTTTTTCTAAGAAATTCTACCTTATTCTAAGAAATTCTTTCTTATTCTATGAAAATCTACCTTATTCTAAGAAATTCTTTCTTATTCTAAGAAATTCTTCCTTATTCTAAGAAATTCTACCTTATTCTAAGAAAATCTACTTTATTCTAAGAAATTCTTCCTTATTCTAAGAAAATCTACCTTATTCTAAGAAATTCTTCCTTATTCTAAGAAATTCTTCCTTATTCTAAGAAAATCTACCTTATTCTAAGAAATTCTTCCTTATTCTAAGAAAATCTACCTAATTCTCCCAAATTCTTCCTTTTTCTAAGAAAATCTACCTTATTCTAAGAAATTCTTTCTTATTCTAAGAAAATCTACCTTATTCTAAGAAATTCTTGCTTATTCTAAGAAATTCTTCCTTATTCTAAGAAATTCTACCTTATTCTAAGAAAATCTACTTTATTCTAAGAAATTCTTCCTTATTCTAAGAAAATCTACCTTATTCTAAGAAATTCTTCCTTATTCTAAGAAATTCTACCTTATTCTAAGAAAATCTACCTTATTCTAAGAAAATCTACCTTATTCTAAGAAATTCTTCCTTATTCTAAGAAATTCTTCCATATTCTAACAAATTCTTCCTTATTCTAAGAATATCTACCTTATTCTAAGAAATTCTCCCTTATTCTAAGAAATTCTACCTTATTCTAAGAAAATCTACCTTATTCTAAGAAATTCTTCCTTATTCTTAGAAAATCTACCTTATTCTAAGAAATTCTTCCTTATTCTAAAAAAATCTACCTAATTCTCTCAAATGAAATATATAGGGGTCCCAAACTCAAAAACAAAGTTTCAGCGCAATCCAGCCACCCGTTCTTGAGATACAGTGACCTGGTGTCCTTGGCACTGACGTTGAGATTTGGGAAATGGTTCGAATCCTTAATAAAATATTTTGGCACTTAGTCAAAATTTTGAGGAAAAAATACCCAGGTGGACAAATAATTTTGATCAAATATTGAAAATTATTTTAAGTGTCAAAATATTTTTGGACTTTAACCAAATTTACTAAGGATTCGAACCATTTCCCAAATCTTACTGTAGGTACCAAGGACACCAGGTCACTGTATCTCAAGAACAGGTGGCTGGATCGCCCTGAAACTTTGTTTTTGACTTTAGGACTCCTATATATTGCAAGAATTTCTTAGAATAAGGAAGAATTTGGGGGATTAAAGTAGATTTTCTTAAAATAAGGAAGAATTTCTTAGAATAAGGTAGATTTTCTTAGAATAAGGTAGAATTTCTTAGAATAAGGTAGAATTTCTTAGAATAAGGTAGATTTTCTTAGTATAAGGAAGAATTTCTTAGAATAAGGTAGATTTTCATAGAATAAGGAAGAATTTGGGAGAATTAGGTAGATTTTCCTAGAATAAGGAAGAATTTCTGAGAATAAGGTAGATTTTCTTAGAATAAGGTAGAATTTCTTAGAATAAGGAAGAATTTCTTAAAATAAGGTAGATTTTCTTAGAATAAGGAAGAATTTCTTAGAATGAGGTAGATTTTCTTAGAATTAGGAAGAATTTGGGAGAATTAGGTAGATTTTCCTAGAATAAGGAAGAATTTCTTGGAATTTGGTAGATTTTCTTAGAATAAGGAAGAATTTCTTAGAATAAGGTAGATTTTCTTAGAATAAGGAAGAATTTCTTAGAATAAGGTAGAATTTCTTAGAATAAGGAAGAATTTCTTAGAATAAGGTAGATTTTCTTAGAATAAGGAAGAATTTCTTAGAATAAGGTAGATTTTCTTAGAATAAGGAAGAATTTGGGAGAATTAGGAAGATTTTCCTAGAATAAGGAAGAATTTCTGAGAATAAGGTAGATTTTCTTAGAAAAAGGAAGAATTTCTTAGAATGAGGTAGATTTTCTTAGAATTAGGAAGAATTTAGGAGAATTAGGTAGATTTTCCTAGAATAAGGAAGAATTTCTTGGAATTTGGTAGATTTTCTTAGAATAAGGAAGAATTTCTTAGAATAAGGTAGATTTTCTTAGAATAAGGAAGAATTTCTTAGAATAAGGTAGATTTTCTTAGATTAAGGTAGAATTTCTTAGAATAAGGAAGAATTTCTTAGAATAAGGTAGATTTTCTTAGAATAAGGAAGAATTTCTTAGAATAAGGTAGATTTTCTTAGAATAAGGAAGAATTTGGGAGAATTAGGAAGATTTTCCTAGAATAAGGAAGAATTTCTGAGAATAAGGTAGATTTTCTTAGAATAAGGTAGATTTTCTTAGAATAAGAAAGAATTTTTAGAATAAGGTAGAATTTCTTAGAAAAAGAAAGAATTTGGGAGAATTAGGTAGATTTTCTTAGAATAAGGAAGAATTTGTTAGAATAAGAAAGAATTTCTTAGAATAAGGAAGAATTTCTTAGAATAAGGTAGATTTTCTTTGAAAAAGGAAGAATTTGGGAGAATTAGGTAGATTTTCTTAGAATAAGGAAGAATTTGGGAGAATTAGGTAGATTTTCTTAGAATAAGGAAGAATTTCTAGAATAGGGTAGAATTTCTTAGAACAAGGAAGAATTTCTTAGAATAAGGAAGAATATGAGAGAATAAGGTAGATTTTGTTAGAATAAGGAAAAATTTCTTAGAATAAGGTAGATTTTCTTAGAATAAGGTAGAATTTCTTAGAACAAGGAAGAATTTGAGGGAATAAGGTAGATTTTCTTAGAATAAGGAAGAATTTGGGGGAATAAGGTAGGCTTTCTTGGAATAAGGAAGAATTTCTTAGAATAAGGTAAGTTATCTGAGAATAAGGGAGAATTTGTGTAATTAAGGTAGAATTTTGAGAATAAGAAAGAATTCGGTAAAATAAGGTAGATTGATTAAACATGGTTGTAATAGTGAGGAAAAGGAAGAATTTCTAAGAACTAGGAAGAATTTGTAAGATGGTGGACAGAGGTCACCTTCCTTTAGTGAGAATTTGTAAGATAGTGGACAGAAATCACCTTCCTTACTGAGAATTTGTAAGAAAAAGGAAAGGAAATAGCCTTCCTATACCCAAGGAAGGAAATTTCTGTCCTTTTTAGGAATGACTTCATTTCCTTCATATGATCCTCCAATTAATAAAGTAAGTTTATTATATTATAGCTACATTTATGTAGGCAATACAGAAATTACCAAGTAGTTTGGTTTACAAGATATCAGCCAGCAAGCCTGTTGGTAAATTCTGTGATTTACAATTTTGCTTATGTGATTTTTATGAGCACAGTCAAAGTCACAAATTGATTATTGTTTTATTAATCAGCTTACAGATGAAATTTCAGGGATATAATTATCCCTTTAATCTAAAGATTAACATTTTCTTGAAATTAACACTAATCAAGTGCTTATTTCTTCTAGTTTCTTTTAACGAGACAATGGTTGATTTTAGAACGTAAAAGATCTTTACGTTAATTTAAGCATATGTTTGAATTGTCCCTTCGATTTCAAACTAGGCAAGATGATTTCTGCCACATTTAGGTACATCATTACATAATTTTGAACATTATATTATGCTTTTTGAAGCCTCATTGCTTTGGTCTTTTAACACTGATTATCAAAACGATTAGCAACAATCTGTAAGCGAGGAATATCTAAAAACACCTGTCACTTTCTGGATGAACGAACTGATCAATAAATGATGTCCATGTTAGCAACCTAAATTAATGAAAAAAACTTCCCTGACATAATGTCCATGTATTTTCTATATCCATTAAAATAAATCACTAAAATGTGCTGTGCAGTGATTTCGTGACGCACTAGAAACCATGCTTCTATATACCATAAACCGGACATTTCTTGTTCTGTGGTATTTTAAAACTTAATCCCACCAAGCATAACTGAAAGTAGCATACTAGAGAAGAAGACGGTTGGTTATTCGCATAAAAATATTTCTATAGTACATTTTATATAAGATTATCATAAAATTAAAACCAATTTTGTTAGCCACCAGAGGCCGAAGGTCCGGGCTAACAAAACAGGCATTAATATTATGTTTTTTTTGGTACCCATTCGTGGAGAATGCGATTCTATTCATGATTTTATAGTATGGCTGAGAACCAGTTCTATTCCAGCGGATTCAGTTTTAAAGTCATACTGTAAAAATCATTATATCAATTCATTTAAGCCCAAATATTACAACCTGTAATTCATAGAACTTTTATTTTGTACTTAACTTAACCGATTTTGCAAATCAAAACTCGAAGTACTAGTAGTTAATTGCATATTACTTAAATGAGTCAAAAATACGTTTTCCTCCAATAGTACTTCTACCCAGGCAGGGCGGGGACATTGGGCTGTTTATTATACTAGTCTCCAAAGTCTTAAAATTATGTTTTCTTATTTGTTGGATTAACAACTTTGTTGACTTTTTTTACAATTTTGATTGTTAGGTTCATTAAGATGAGTGTCCAATCGTTTCAACCACTAATTGTAATCTACTGAATGGGTAATTTTGGGGATGTACATCAATTTATCGACCATTGTCTTATCCCTTTAGATCCTTGACATCTACCTAAAATTATTTTGGTTGTGTTGTCCCCCACCCACTGCATGCACCTCTCAAGCCAGGATTTTTTACAAGTCTGCTTCTAAAGTTGTTTCATATCTCTCAGTATTACAGTATATTTCATGCCTAGTCAAGCCTGTCTTTGTGCTGTGATAATTAACAGTTTAATTGTCCATAGGAAAGAACTTTGCGTTGAGTAATACTATGATTTAAAGTAGAGAGAAAGGGAACAATGGGCTGTTTTTGACACTAGTCCCCAAAGTTTCATTATAACGTTTTCTTATTCGTTGGCTTAACAACTTTGGGGACTTGTGTAAATATTGATTGGTTAGTTAATTAAGTTGAGTGTTCAAACAATTCTACTACTATTCTTAATCTTCATGGATGTGGCTAATTTTGTGCATATCGTCATAGGGGATGTACAATATAGGAATTACAATATTGTATTTTTCTCTCTTTAACAAATTCAATTCCTAATTAAAATCATATTTTATGTAAATAAAATATTTAGTACATAACTTATGATCTTTATTTTCACACTAGTTGCGGGGCTCCTAGCATCTAGGGGCTGTATTGGAAGGGGTAACTTATTAGACCTAATTATAAAATTAAACGGATCTATATAAAGATTCCCTAATACGAAGAACTCTATCGATTCAGTAGTTATCGAAATCTTAAGCTACAGACAAAAAACTTTCTACTTTATATATTTAGATATAAAAATCTTATAAACCTATTTATTCCATCAATCAAACTTTTAAGAAAACTGGTTTTTAAATCAATTATCTACTTCTTTTTCCATGAGAAATTCTAAATAATAATCAGCTGTTTTCTATCATTGTTGTTGTTGCTTTGCTTCATACTTTACCCCACCTCCACTTCCTAATTTAAGTTGTAGTAGTTTCTTTCCCAACAGCACACACAGGCGCATCTCTCGTTTAAACTAGCCAAGATATTTTTGTGGATTTTATTCAATTTCAATGTGAAAATGTCGTGTTTTTATATCATTCATATATGCAGAACATTCTCCCCGGAGATATTTCAGAGCACGTAAAATAGTCGCTGCTGCTGCAAATAGAGGTAGATAAAAGTCCGAGACTTTAGCGAAGTGAAACTTCGGCGGGTGAGTGAGCGAGAGTTTCTCCGTAAATTATCGGAGAAATAATAGTGGTTTACATGTGTTTTTAAAGATACAAAGGTTGTCATAGCTACACATCATGTGTATACGAGTGTGCATAATGATACAAATTAATGTAAAAACATAGTGATGCAAGTAAACAAAGATTATTGTTAGCAAGAAACCTTGACAAGGTCATAATGTTATAAATATAAAACAATAAACATATGTATATAAATCTATTGATTATATAGAATTCTTTGTGATTGTTTAGTGATGAACATTAATAAAGAACAGATTTAGTAAATAATGTTTGTGCGCATTTCTGTTTTATATTGCCTTCTATCATGAAAGGTAGTTTACTTACATTATTTTTAGTATAATAAAAACCGGTTTTGATTTTTAAATTTTGAATTAAAACTGCATACCTACTGTAGAACAAAATAAATATTTTTATAAGCGAAGCTTTTCTATAATTAGGGTCGGTCCGTCGGTCACGGATAGCTTTTTGTCGTTAATTTAGGCATGTTAGAATTGTTCTATCGATTTCAAACTTTGCATGATGATTCCTGTAGAAGTTAGGTACGAGTTAGAAAGTGTAGCAACTCTAAAATCATTACCAGAATGTCCGTACGTCCATTTTGATTTTTTTTACATTTTAACAACAAAGGGGGGGGGGGCGAAAGTGACACTTTTTGAAACCAAAACTAAAAGTCAAAGGAACTCAACTAAAAAAAGAGTTACAGGTCTGAGATTTTACATGGCAGTTGCTTTATAGGGGTACAATATGGAACTGTGAAGAAACGGCGGCGCAACCGCCGAAAACCGCCGAGAAAAGGCAAAAAAAATTTCGGCGGGAAACGGCGATTTCGGCGGTTGTGCCGCTGTTTCTTCACAGTTCCATATTGTACCCCTATAAAGCAACTGCCATGCAAAATCTCAGACCTGTAACTCTTTTTTTAGTTGAGTTCCTTTGTTGACTTTTAGTTTTGGTTTCAAAAAGTGTCACTTTCGCCCCCCCCCCCCCTTTGTATGTGACCTAATTATCCGATTGGTCTGATTTTTGGTATACTGATTCCTGGAACAACAAAGTACAATATTATAAGCGAAGCAACTCTATAATCAAGTCCTAAAAATGTAAGTATGTCCATAAACATTATCCTGTATCAAGCAGTTTTTCAACAAATTTACTTACAATTTTGCTTTGACTCTTATACATTTACATTCTGATTATTCAGTTCTGACATTATACAAGTGTTAATATCCGTTTGTCCTACCGTTTCAGAGCTTCGCTTTTATGGATGTTGTCATCCTTGTTTCTATACAACAAGGGTAATTGTGTCTATAAATAGCGCAGCTGTATCAAACTTGTACATTTTTAATCACAAATATATAAGTACTCATTTAAGACACTTAGGTATAAAATTTCTCAATTCCTAAAGTCAGTTATTGAAATATTTTTAAAAGTATTTTTGCGTAACTGTGTTTCACAGTGGGTTTTAGTTACAAAGTGGTAATTTTTTTATGTCTAAAGCTTAAGATTTCAATAACTGCTGAACTGAGTGAGTTTTTCTTTTAATGTAAGCTTCACATAGGTCCCAGGATGGTTTTATGCTTTTTTATTTTTAGACTTAAGCCTTGGGATATTTTTGTGCCCCCTTTTTAAAACCCTTAAATAAAATACCACTAGTTGCAGCCGTTAGTATTACAAATTATATTACGAACATCTTATTAAGTCTTATTAAGAAATAATCGCATTAAAACTTATGACTCATAATAAGAACTATTTTTGCAAGAAAATAATGAAATATCGTAAGCATAGGTTAAAGACGTTTGATTATATTTAATATTTGTAATTAGGTTATAAAAAGCCTCTAGAGGCTAGAAGCTAAGCCGCTGATGCCTATGCAAATAGTATAGCATTTAAAATTAGGAAGGACATTATTGAAATTGAACCCCAAAAACTCGAAAAAGGCTCCTAAGCAAAATATCTGATAGAAAATTTAAAGCATAATGGTCTTATTTTACTGACCTATAGGTCGTATTTATGATTAGCCGTTCCATAGCTTCTGCAAACATTGTTATCCTTGTTAAAAGCAAAGCTTATCTAGGTATAATTAGGGTCGGTCAGTTCATACGTTCGCCCGTAACGGTTAGCTCGTTTCGTAAATCCAAAATGTTTTGATTGTCCTATCGATTTTAAACTTAGCTTGATGATTAACAAGGTACAATGTTATAAGCGAAGCATCTCTATAATCAAATCCTTAAACAGTATACTCTTTTAAAGCAGTGTGCACCAAATTTACCTACTCTCATATTATGCATATTCAGTTCAGATTCTCTACTAAGAATTATGTTTGTTTGTCCTACCGTTTCAGAGCTTCGCTTTTATGGATGTTGTTTTCCTTGTTTTCAATTTTGTGTTCTATTATTAAATTAAGTAGCATACACAGTGTACTCAAAACACATGTTGGGTTAATATTTGTCACTGCATTTTCCAGGGATTTAAAGGGATAAGACAACGGCCAATAAATTGATGTACATCACCAATGATGATACACGAAATTGCAATTATTGGTTGAAACGTTTGAACACTAAACTTAATAAACCAACCAATCAAAATCTATAAAAAGTCCCCAAAGTTGTTAAGCCAACGAATAAGGAAACGTTATTACCTATAAAACTTTGTGGACAAGTGTAATAAACATCCCAATGTCCTCTTCCTCCCTGATTTTCTCTCACAGAACCCAAAATTTGTTTTAAACAAATCATAACTTGAACATTTTTATGTTCTTTTGAGCGGTGCACACTGTTTTGTGCTTTGTAATCTTTTCTGTAAATTTATTTTTGCAATTTTTGCACCTTCAAAAGTGACATTAGAACTGATATTAAAGCTATTATATTTATTCCTTATTTTCCCACAAAACGAAGCTTTTCTATACTTAACGTCTGTCCATCACTACGTCCTTATTTAGTTTATTTGGGCAATTCAGGCATTATCATATAGATTTCAAACTTAGCATGATAATTCTAAAACATTTAAATAATGATTCCTAGAACAACAAGGTACAATATTATAAGCGAAGCATCTTTTGAAACTCTTATTATTTCCTTTACTCTATTCTATAGTATTTAAGAAATTTCGCAACAATTTAAATACAATTTTGTTTAGACTTGTAAATTACTTTCTGACACTACAATTGTTATTGTTTGTGTCCTAAAATTTGATTTTAGAGCTTCGCTTAATGTATATTGTAATTCTTTTTTTTACATATTTTTTTCATGTTCTTGCAAAAGTATTTCAAATCACTTTGTTTCGTGATTCTGATATTTTAAATCCCAGCTTATTTGATTCACTGATTCCTTTCATATAATGAAAAAAATATTTTTATAATCAATAAATATGCAATATTAATTGTAATCAGCACAGTTTATTTAAACATGATATTTACCTAATCAAATACAGAGTGTTTCATTTTTTAATTTTAACAAATCATCAGTTGGTTTATACATAAAAAGAAATCCATAATATATAAATAAAGATTTAAGAATGATGTAAAACAAATGATAAGGTTATTAGGAAAACAGTAAATTAGAAAACATATTATTGGCAATTAGGCTAGTAGTAAAGTTTCTAGTATGGCTTCGAAACCGATTAATTTCTGCTGTATTTGAACCGGTTTTCAACCATACTGAAAAGTCATGTATAGTATCATATTACAGACAAATTTCCACGAATATTAAAATAAAAATAATAAAATAAATACCAGTTTTGTTAGTCCGGACTATAATTGGTGTTAATCTTTTGATTTCTCATTTTAAAATCCGCGGAAAGCTGTCTATAATACGATGTGAGAGGAAAGTACTCAAATTAATTAGCAAAAGCATTTTGTGAAAAAAGCTGAGAGAAGATTTGCAGGGATCTAGAGGGATAAGACAATGGCTTATAAATTGATGTACACAACACCCCCAATGATGATACACAAAATTAACACTTTAGTAAATTATAATTATTAGTTCCAATCAAAATTCAATAAAAGTCCCCAAAGTTGTTAAGCCGACCAATAACGAAAACATTATTATAAAAGTTTGTGGACTAGTGTAATAAACAGCCCAATGTGCCCTCCCTCTGTGGAAAATTTGTTATAGAAGGAAGGAGGACAGGTTTCAAGAATTGTAAGAAGGATTAATCAGATAAGTGAGAGGAATTAATAGTAATATCCCCTTAATAGCCAGCGGAGAACCCTACATCACCTACCCCCCCCCCGCAATTTTCGATTTTGAAAAAAATCATTTGTGAAGTTATTTTTAATTAGGCTTAAGTAGTAAAAGTCAGAAAAACCCTTTAGGGTTAAAGTTACTCAAGGGTAAAAACTCTTTACCTAAGTTAAAGGCTCTATACAGGAACTAGAAACAAATGTTTAACTATTAGAAAGGGTTAGAGTTTCTGTGGTCTACTTTAAATTCTATGGATTTTATTTTATTGAATTAATCTCTTTAGGTTTGATGGGGGATGTGGTCACTTTTCAATACATAAAACTTTATACCTTATTCGTTATCATTGAAGTTTAAGAGAAATATTTATTTTTAAAAAGAAACTTGTTAAGAAGATATGTGCTTGTTAACTTTTTTGGTTTGTCATGTTATGTTAGTATTAATTAATTTAAAAGGAAGAGTTTAGTTTTGTATTAAAAACTTTTCTCGTATTCATTCGAATCCAGTGGATAAGAACCGTTTCTAATCCATACGAAAAAACTATGTCTAGCATCGTATTATATCCAGCTTTCTACGAATATAAAAATGTACATCAAAAGATTAAAACCTCGGGGCTAAAAAACTGGTTTTAATCTTATAAATGTACAATACATTCTATATCCGCGGAAAGCTGTTTATAATACGATGCGAGAAATAACTATTCTTGGTTTCAATTTTGACTTAGATAAATATAATCGCGAACCAAAATTGTTTTCCTTTAAAATAAGGCTTCTTATAAGTCCAGAGATGGTTTGCAACTATTTAGGCATAAAATCACCTTGAGAAAAAATACCCTTTTAATTAAATTTTCCTTTAAAACTAAAATTGAAAGAGGAGGATCGACTTCACATTTTTCTTAAAGTGCCACTAGAGGCCATTGGGAGGGCGTAGCTGCTAGTTAAATTAAAAGTATCTTAGCTTTAAAATTTATGAGTTAATATATATTTTAACCTGCACTTTGCTATACATGTTGTAAAAATATTTTCAAGAATTAATTCTATGATATTGTGTTAAGATTATATTTTGTTTCACAAAAATAACATATTACGCAAATGAAGTTCATTAATTTTCACAAGAAGGGACAAAGGTCATTTTTTGTTTATGTACATGTGTCATCGTGGCGCAATTATTTTACGTCAACAAGACTTTATTAAAATTACATCAGATTAAAAGCAAAATTAGTTTTTTCTAAAATTGTTTTGCAACTCGAATTGATTAAAACATAGGTATGTTTTAAGTGCTATAGAATCGAATGATGTACTGCCATTTTGAAAATTTAGGTGGTTTTCCACAGTTTCTAGTCGAACACTCCCACCCCCTTATTTTATATTGAATTGAAAATAAGGGATTAATTATGACAACAGTTTTCTGTTTGTTTATTAGATTACTAGCGGTTTCGCCCCTAGCCTCTAGCCTCTAGGGGCTTTGCCCCAAGAGGTGTTAAAAATTTTTTTTGGTGAAATACGTAAAAGGACCCAGGAAATCCCCTACAAAAAAAAAAAAAAAAAAAATGGGGGGGATTTTTGTTTTTTGGAGGGTTGGGGATGTCCCACTCCCAAGAAAATAGCATAAACTCACCACAGGACCAGTAGGTATATTCTCTGAAGAGTAGAATCCGATCGGTTCAGTGGTTACCGAGATCTTAAGGGACGGACAGACAGACAGACATCGTTCTACTAGATATTATTATGATATGAGGTACAGGTCCCACAGAGTTAGGTTTCCCCGCATTGGTAAGTCAAGAGGAAAAAATCTACCCTTTCCCACCTATCTTAATTTATTTGAAAAATAAGGAGAGGGTTTCAGTGCTCTATAGAAACATACGGGAAAGCACCAGAATTTATTTTTATTTATTTAGTTATTTTGCCATCAGCTATAAAGGATCTACTGCAGTTCACGGTAAAATATTGCTGGTAACGAATATTGCCAAAAATCTATGAATTTTAAAGGCTTTTAGCTGTCAAACGGCTGAACGTACAGATCATGCCCGCACACTGTTTTAAGCGGCATAAGAATATCTGGAATAGCCATAAATCAAAAATGCAAAATTATCTCGCAGTGCAGAGAAATGCGCGAAAAAGGCATATTTTACGCGTTTTTTCTTCAGTAAAGCTTTCCCTTGGCATCATTGGATCTTGGTTATTCCAGATTATTTGTAGGCCTTCTTATACCGCTTAAAATGGTGTGCGGGTATGATCTGTACGTTCAGCCGTTTGACAGCTAAAAGCCTTTAAAATTCATAGATTTTTGGCAATATTCGTTACCAGCAATATTTTACCGTGAACTGCAGTAGATCCTTTATAGCTGATGGCAAAATAACTAAATAAATAAAAATAAATTCTGGTGCTTTCCCGTATGTTTCTATAGAGCACTGAAACCCTCTCCTTATTTTTCAAATAAATTAAGATAGGTGGGAAAGGTGGGAGCCTTTAAAATTCATAGATTTTTGGCAATATTTATTACCAGCAATATTTTACCGTGAACTGCAGTAGATCCGCTATAAGTTTAAATATTCTTTTATCTTGACACAACATTTTCCTAACTTTTAAGATCATTAGCTAAAGTTTTAGTATAAACTGTGTTAAATATAATTTCTTCTAAGTAATATGATTTGTTCAATGTACAATGTACATAGAATTTAACCTAGGGAAATTTAAAATTTGATTGGTTTGTTCATTAAGTTTAGAATCCAAACATTTCTTCCACTAATTTTAATCTACAGAAGGGGTAATTTTGTGTATTATCATTGGAGGTGTAAATTAGTTTATCGGCAATTGTCTTATCCCTGTATGCATTGCATACTCTATATGGTTGGGCATACCCAAGGTTTGTTGACTGTGGTTTAAATCTGTGCTTGCAAATTCTATAAAATTAACCAAAAATATAAATAATCCCGAATGTATTTCTATGAATGTCTCCAGATAATCATTATCCATTTTGTTAGGTTGCCAATTTTTCTTCCTGTTACGGTCAGGGATCTAAAGGGATAAGATAATGGCCAAAAAATATAATGTGTATCTCCATTGATGTTACACAAAATTAATGTAGATTACAATAAGTGGTTAAATCGTTTGGACAATCAACTTAACCAAAATTCAATGAAAGTCCATAAGTTGTTAAGCCAATGAATAAAAAAAATGTTATTAGAAAACGTTAGGGACTAGTGTAATAAACAGCCCATTGTCTCCTTCCCTCCCTGTGTTACGGTAGAATACACATTGGTTTATTTACTGACCTAATTGGTTTATATTAACAGATGGAAAACAAATTAAGCTTGTCTAATCTTTTTCTTATCTTTATATGGCCGTAGCTGTACAATCAATAAAAAAGTTGCAGATAACAAGAACAATTTTGTTATTATATAGCAATTATAGTATGTTAACAATTACAAGAAAAATTAGAGATCTATCTTTAATAGCAACTGAATAAAATATTTTTTCCATTGCGTTATGTATTGACAGTTGGACAGACAAAGTGAATTATAGTTAAACTTAGCTAACAAAAAAAGCTGTATAAGGCCAAAGTTCATTGTAAATAACAATCTGTTACCTATCTTTTCCCCTTAAAAATACTAACAACTGTACCCCTAGCATCTAGGAGCTCTGATTTTGAAGGGGTAGGGAGGAAAGAAAAATATACCAGCCTCAAGCATAAATCTTAAAATATAATATAATATATAAATCATCCTGGAACCTAGGCGAAGCTTTCTTAAAATGAAGAAATCAATCAGTTTAGTAGTTATCGAAATCATAAGCTACAGACAAAAAACCTTGCCACTTATAGAATAGGATGTTCCCTTCAAAAATATTAGATCTTTAAAATAAATATTTATTTAAATATTTTGAATCCATTGTGAATTGAAAAGACATTGCAGCTTGGTTGTTTTGTTGAGTCAAGAATACAAAAGTTAAAGGTATGCACTTACAGATAGAGAGGGGACAATGGGCTGTTTATTACACTAGTCCCCAAAGTTTTTTAATGTTTCTTATTCGTTGGCTAACCACATTGGGAACTTCAGTGAATTTTGATTGGTTGTTTTATTTATTGGTTGTTTTATTTACAGTATTCAAACGTTTCAACCACTGATTTTACGTTACAGAAGGTTTAATTTTGTGTATCATCCATGAGGATGTATATCATTTATCAGCCATTGTCTTATCCCTTTAGATCCCTGATGCACTTGTGTTTTTACCAGTTTCAGTGTGACTGTGCAGTCAGTGATTATACCTCTACAATTGTTTCTGATGCAAATCTAGTTTTAACAAGTTTTGAGACCACCCCCCTTTTTTTTAATTGAGTGGCCTCTTATATTTGTGATTAATGAAAATAAATCTTTTTATGCAAATATTCATGTGAATAGACATTTTATAATTTAATGTTGAGATTAATTTCTTTGCTGCTTAAAAACATTTTCGGTTGCTTTATTATCAGGTGGACATTTTTATGTTTATTTTCCTGCACATAAAATATTTTTAACAGGGAAAATGTTGTCCATAGCAACCTTTTATTTATGACTTACTCCGTAAAAAAATTAGAAAAATATGATTTTTGAAAATGATAAAATCGGTTAGGTAATGAACCAAAAAGATAAAGTACGGACAGATGGATGTTATTATTCAGTTCCTTATTAGTAATATACAGCAGAGGCTCTAGAAAAATTGTTGGATCATGGAAAGAAAACGAAGTAGCGGGTTTCGTCGTATTTTCACCGTAGTTTTTGATATGTTAATTTATGTTAGGTTAGGTAAGATAAATGTTGATGATTGCCCTGCAGGGTTAGGATATCGGCCCCGCAGGGTTAGACCCCCCCTACAGGAGCTAAAAATAGGATAAGCTACTGTGAAAATACGAGGAAACCCGCTACTTCGTTTTCTTTCCATGATCTAAATTGTTTTTACTTCATAAGTTGTTATCAAAACAGTTCAGATTTTGAGACGTTATGAATGATTGACCAAAATATGTAGTACGATTTCTCTGTAAGCATACTGCATGTAATCTTTAGTGAAATATATGCATTCAAAATCTTGGAAAATATCCAAGATGTCACATGTAATTTTGTGTTTAATATAGGAATTATTATTTTATCAAATAATTACCTAAATTAAGCCAGGATTAATTTGCCAAAAAATTGTCGAATTTACCCACCACGAATTCGAATGTACATTTAAATTGCCTTCGCTGTTTATTTAATTTTAGGGTGTTTACTGTTAACTACTATAATTTAGTAGATTTTCGTATTTAAGTCCAATTTCGTACTTTGGGGCATTACATACATACTAACAGACCATTTGTAGAAAAGCTTTACTTAATAAAAATGCTTGCTTAAAGCTTTAAATCTTTGTCTAGAAGGCTGAAGAAATACGTGATCTGAATGGATAAGATAATGGCAGATAAATCAATGTACATCCCCAATGATAATACACAAAATTCTGTTGATAACAATTTATGGTTGAAACGTTTGGAAACGCAATTTCAATATAAGTCCCCAAAGTTATAAAACCAACGAATAAGAAAACGTTATAATAATTCTTTGTTGACTAGAGTAAAAAAACAACCCAATGTCCCCTTCTTCCATGCGAAGAAATAATTTGCTTTATTGTTATTGAAATAGGAAGTATTAATTTGATAAGAATAAGTTAATGGTCACTGTGGGCTAGAATTGAATCAAGACAAAAGTAAGTGCCGAGCCCTGGGACCTATGTATGGTGAAAATAGACATAAAACCATGATGATTCCAGGTAAAACCAAAATATTTCAGCGGGGTCTTTTTGTTTTATTTCAATTTTAAGTTCTGAAAAAAAAATGAAAAAAATATGAAAATCTTTAATAAAAAACAAACAAAAACTGTTTTTCAAAATTTTTTTTCACTAAAAGATACAAACAACTTATATACATACTATAAGCTTTAAAAAAATCAAAATTTTCAAATTTAGGACTGCCTTTCCAAGGTTAGAAGAAAAATCCTAACAACGAATTCTAACATATTTCTGATCAACATAGCAATAAAACGTCTTTTGCTAAATCTTTAACATCAAAATTAAATAGCACTTACTAAAGACTTTTTTTCATTTAAACTTATACTTTTTACATTATTTAACTTTTAAGATTGTGTTTTTTTAAAAGAAAGGTTGCGTGATTTTTTTCCTCATAATTAATTTATCTTAATATGCTGCATTATAAGTGACTGACATTGTAGGCTGTGATGGCTTAGAAAACTCAATACCAGTTTTGTTAGCCCAGGCCATCGGCCCCTCGGGGCCTACAAAACTAGTTTTAATCTTTTTATTTTTATTTTACTATCTGCTAAAAGCTGTCTATAATCCCATACAATAAATAACTATTAAACATACCAATTAAAGTGAAACAGGGATCTTAAGGGATAAGACAAAGGATGATAAATTGATTACTCCTTCTGTAGATTAATATTATTGGTTAAAAAGTTTGGACTTTGCATGTTTGAACCATCAAATCATTAATCAATTCATAAATTATCAAAAGGATAAGAAAATGTGTTTATAAAACTTTGGATATGATTTACAATTCTATGTCCAGTTCACTCCCTCCCTCCTTCGTTAAACATACACTTATATATAGACAGAAAGACATCCTGTTACTTTTTGTCTAGAGTTTTAGGATCTTTTGTTCTATCATACAAATTATTTAAATATCCTGTTTTGAAAAGCAGAATGCCGTTTTAAAATTTATTTTGCTAATTATAAGAGGGAGGGGACATTGGGATGTAAATCACACCAGTACCCACGTTAGCTCAAAAAAATTGTGTACTTTTACTAAAATTAATGGAATGGTTTCAAACTAATATTTTACAAACATATAATCAAACAATAATTTTACATAAGAAATGGTTAGTTTCCGTGTCATAATTTGTGGAAATCTACATGTATCACTTTATTGTCCTTTGTCTTATCCCTTAAGATCCCTGAAAGAAAGAAACAAGGATGACAACATCAATAACATGGATGAGATGGGAATATGGACAAGCAGTTTTATAAAGAATTTCTTTAAATCCTGAAACCTTTCTTGCGTATTTTATAATTTTAATATTTATAGACCTTGACTGATATACAAAGTAAATTGTTTAGGGAATCTTCACAAAAAATGCAGCCATCTGTCTTGAATAGCTGCTATACAAATTAAATTTCCCCTGAAAACAGACAAAAACAAAACTATTCAAAAGTACCCATAGTTGTTAAGTCAAAGAATAATAAATGTCTTTATAAAGTTTAGAGACTAGTTTATTAAACAGTCAATTGTCCTCTCTATTTCTGGGACACATTCAATATAAGTTTCATTTTAAAAAAACCTAGAATAAACAAAACAAAATATTTTTACTAAAATATAAGCCAACGAATAACAAATTATTATTATAAAACTTTTTAGACTAGTGTTATAAACAGTCCAAAGCCCCCTACCTCCAATGTATGATAAATAATTGATTTTATACATGATAAATACATGCAAATCGGCAAGGAGGGAGGAAAAATGTGACTGTTTATTTGTTTGTGTAGCCATTGTTTCTTAGTGTTTGGACCTAAGTAGTAATGAAGAAGGATGAAACACTTTTGTTTAGCCACTAGGGCTATTAAGCTCCACGCTCAAGTATATTATACCTTGACCCGCTGTCACAAGTGAGCTACTCTTTATTACCTCACCCTCGCCGAGTATGGCATGTGACTATAAATTATACTGGTACCAAAAGTTTTTATAGACACGTTATCTAATTAGTTAACTGGTCTTTTATTAAATCTTAATTGGATGGTTCAAACTAGCAGTGTCCACACAAAAGAAAATTTTTCCTATTTCTAAGAATCTTTACAGTTCTTATGTCCCCTTCTTCCCTGTTGTTTTGTTGTTTACAATTAAATTATACTGATAAATAAATTCTACAATTTATGAAATGGTAGATTTAATATGGATCAAGGGGACATTGGAATGTAAAATTTGCTGGTACCCAAAGTTCTTTATAAATATTTTCTCATTCATTGGTTCAAAAACTTTGGGAACTTTATTTTTCATCTTGATTGTTTGGTTTATACTATTAGTCTTGGTATGTTTTATTGATAATTTATGAATTGATTAATGATTTGATGGTTCAAACATGCAAAGTCCAAACTTTTTAACCAATAATATTAATCTACAGAAGGAGTAATCAATTTATCATCCTTTGTCTTATCCCTTAAGATCCCTGTTTCACTTTAATTGGTATGTTTAATAGTTATTTATTGTATGGGATTATAGACAGCTTTTAGCAGATAGTAAAATAAAAATAAAAAGATTAAAACTAGTTTTGTAGGCCCCGAGGGGCCGATGGCCTGGGCTAACAAAACTGGTATTGAGTTTTCTAAGCCATCACAGCCTACAATGTCAGTCACTTATAATGCAGCATATTAAGATAAATTAATTATGAGGAAAAAAATCACGCAACCTTTCTTTTAAAAAAACACAATCTTAAAAGTTAAATAATGTAAAAAGTATAAGTTTAAATGAAAAAAAGTCTTTAGTAAGTGCTATTTAATTTTGATGTTAAAGATTTAGCAAAAGACGTTTTATTGCTATGTTGATCAGAAATATGTTAGAATTCGTTGTTAGGATTTTTCTTCTAACCTTGGAAAGGCAGTCCTAAATTTGAAAATTTTGATTTTTTTAAAGCTTATAGTATGTATATAAGTTGTTTGTATCTTTTAGTGAAAAAAAATTTTGAAAAACAGTTTTTGTTTGTTTTTTATTAAAGATTTTCATATTTTTTTCATTTTTTTTTCAGAACTTAAAATTGAAATAAAACAAAAAGACCCCGCTGAAATATTTTGGTTTTACCTGGAATCATCATGGTTTTATGTCTATTTTCACCATACATAGGTCCCAGGGCTCGGCACTTACTTTTGTCTTGATTCAATTCTAGCCCACAGTGTGGTAATTTAAATGCATAATATTGCGTCGCTCTTTCCCTCGTAAACTTTTAGGGCTGTCACGGATAGTTTTAATTTTAAAATATTTTAATTGAGTGAGGTGGGGCGACGACCATATTTGTAACCCCCCCACCCCCCTAAAGCACACAAAAATGGTGGTTTTAAAGTCAGTTTAATGTATTATGATATAGAAGCGTATTCTTTTCTTATAGCTGCAGATCTGATAGAAAATAGCCTTGGACAATGACATACTGCCTCTTGTAAAAAATTGCCTTACAACAAATTGGCTTAAGAAAAATAGCCTCAATTGTTAATAATGATCATGACCGCAGCGCTCGACCCCCTTGCCTGTTTTACTGCATTGCTCGGCCCTCTAGCCTACCTAGCCATTAAACCAAACCTAACCTAAAAATTGTAAAAAAAAATCATAAATTGTAATAAAAATCTCCCAACTACTTCTTGTAAAATCCACGAAATTATAATTCTAAACAATTAGTCATCTTCAAACCTATATACATGAGTGGGTTAGGTAAGGTTTTATTGCTAAAAAGCTCAATTTCACAAATCTCTAGTGAAAAGACTCTATAATATATGCGCCTGTCAAACCCTTTGGGTCACTATGATTCATATTATTGTGTATACAATATAAAAAATACTGATTAATTACTTATTAATTTTGCAGCAGTCTATAAGAAATAATTAGGCTATTTGCACTTGGCCCAACTCATCCACAAGTGTTCAAATAAGTTATTTTTTTCTACACAGTATTCTTTTATATCAATATTTATTATTAGTTGAATATTATTATTGTTATCAGAATAGTGTTATATTATGAAAATTATACGGGACAAACGTCCTAATTAATTAGGAACACAAAATGATAAATTACTATTATTAATAGAATTATGAAGTAAGAATTTTTTATATTTATCCAAATTTAGATATTGAAGTTCGATATTTCTTGCTCACTTAAATTGTCATTTCTATTTTTAATGATATAAAGTTACTTTAAAAAAATTGACAACTTTATATAATAGGATAAGTTTTTTAAGGATTTTTAAATGAAAGGACTGTACATTATATAAATTCTAAAGTAGATCCAAGATTTCTTTACAATACAAAGAAAAATATCTTCAATAACAAAACGTATTCCATTAATAAAAAGTACATATACCCTTTTTAAAGGTTGAAAGACTTTCTGCTTCATCTGAATTTTTTTTTCGTCGTCTTTTATTTGGAAATATTAAAAAATGCAGGGATCTAATGGGATAAGACAATGGCCAATGAATTGATGTACATACATTTCCAAAGATTATACCCCTTTTGTAAATTACAATTAGTGGTTAAAATGTTTGGTCACTCAACTAAAAAACCAAAATTCAATAAAAGTCCCCAAAGAAAGAAGAACTTTGGGGACTTATATAATAAACAGCCCAATGTCCTCTCCATCCCTGTAAGAAATCTGTCCAACTAAAACCTGAATTTGCAAAGAAAAAGGTTAGAAGATCTCATTTGATTCTAATCTAAAATTTTATATTCTTCCTCTCCTAATCTCATTCTTAATCAGAATCATATGTCAGGGAGGGAGGGGACATTGGGCTGTTTATTACACAGGTCCCAAAAGTTTTATGATAACGTTTTCTTATTCGTTGACTCGACAACTTTGGGGACTATATTAACTTGTAATTGGTTGGTTTATTGGTTGGTTGTTCAAACGTTTCAACCACTAATTGTAATATACAGAAGGGATAATTTTTTTATCATCATTGGGAATGCACATAATTTTATCGGCCATTGTCTTATCCCCTTAGATCCCTGATCATATGTATATTAAATTCTTCCAACATTTTCTTTTCTTTTTCTTATCATTAAAAGTTTTTGATTTTTCTTTTTCGATCAATTAAATTTCAATAACTTAAATATTTCACAAAATAATAAAAATAATTGTTTATTCTCTTTCTAAAATCAAAGCTTTTCTATTACTTGGGTATGTACATCTCAATGTCACTATTTAAGTGCTTATGAACAAGGATTACATTATCCATAAAAGTGAAGCTCCGAAACGGTAGGACAAACGAACACTAACAAAATTTTATGTAAATTTGTCGCTGAACGGTTGAATACAGGATACTGTTTAAAGCATATAATTACATTTGTTGTCCCAGGAATCAGTACTCCAAAAATCAGATGTAAAGGCTAATTATATTACATAAAAAATTTATGTCATCAAAGTTAAAAACAACATGATAGAGTTGCTTCGCTTTCTAAATCGTACCTAACTGTTATAGAAATAATTATACAAAGTTTGAAATCGATAGGACAATTATAAAATGTCTAAATTGACGAAAGGAACTAACCGTTACAGATATACCGACTGACCCTCATCAAAGAAAAACTTCGTCTTTAAAAATATAATTTTTAAAATATGGGGACATAAGAAATATATGAAACCCTCAAGTTTTTCGTTGCACTCATAATTACAATTAGTGCATGTTTGATTGTAGCAAAGCATTTGATATCATTAAATAAGGGGGGGGAGTATACACTTTTTGTATTATCCATTGGCCTTAGTTTAAGAACCCCCCGAATTTGACTGGTTCTAAAGAGTAAAACAATAGAGAGGGAAGGAGGTTTAATAATTGTATGTCCCCACCCCAAAGTTCCTCTGCCGTCTTTCAATTGGGTCTTTGAAAATCATCTTTACTTTAGATTTATTATATATTCAATCAGAGATCTAAAGGGATAAGACAATGGCCAATAAATTGATGTACATCCCCATTGATGATACACAAAATTACCCCATCTGAAATTAATGGTTGCAACGTTTGAACGTTAAACTTAATGAATCAACCAATCAAGATTTTCTAAAGTCCCCAAAGTTGTCAAACTACGAATATGAAAACGTTATTATAAAACTTTGGGGACTTGTAATGAACATTCCATTGTCCTCTCTCTCTCTCTGATATTCAATCCATGTTTTATTATTCAGGGTGAAGATGGGTAGGAAGCACAAGACCCATCCAGCTGATGCTGACCTCCAGCAACCTCCAGACAGGAGACACTTCCAGGATGGTGGCTACCACCAGGATTATTACCAGCAGCAGCCTGGATACCCGCCACATGAGCATCACCAAGGATATCATCACCAAGATCAACAGGAATATGATTATTCACAGGATTCAGATCCTCCTGATCCCAACAATCAGGTTCATATGGTGAAGCTTTTTACAGTGTGCTTATAAAAAAGGAGATTAATTTAAAACTTGGCCAAAAAAATCCCGTATTCATCCTATTATATAAAGTAGTAAGCGTTTTTGTCTGTCCCGAAGGATCTCGCTAACCGCTGAACCAATATTGTTCTCCTTTACAGTGAAGCTTCTTATAGGTCCTGGAAAGGTTTTAAACTATTTTTGGGGAGGTGTCTTCACCCCCCTTGGCCTCCCCCCCCCAAAAAAAAAAAATATTTTTTTTACTCTTTTGAGATTTAAAATGGGATGAGGTCGAATTTTCCTCTTCCTACCTTAAATGCCCCTAGAGGCTTCTAGGGGCGTAGCCGCTAGTATTAGCATAATGGAGTATTCTAATATTATATGACGTCATTCGGGATTCTCCAGCCAAAAAGTTTTTAATTTATCCCCATTTTTATAAAGGCACTATAAAGCACTCCTCAAATGGTAGAATAGATGGTTGGGGATAAGTTTGGTCGCCTAAGGATATTGTATATTGAAATTTAACCTTCATTCTAGAGTCAAAGAAAAAAATTTAACAGGGATAATTTTTTGTTTTTACCAACTAAATTGATCATATGGTGACCAAAATTATTCTGATCTATCTGTTCCATTATATAATACTTTCATTGTGATTTATAGTGAAAGATATAGGTGGAGTAGTATTTACCCTAATATTTTTAGTACTTTAAAAGGGCTTATTCCTTTATTTTACGTTATCTATGTATATATGTTAATAGTTTTTGCTTTTAATATTTTTCATAGCTTTTCTGAATATTGCCTTACGAAAATAGAAAGTATTACAAATCAAGGACATTGTTGTACAAACGTAGCGAACACTTTAAGACTAACAAGAACATGATTATGTTCATTATTTAAATTTTAACATTTCTCTAGTTAGGGGGGAAAAACACAAAAAAAAATTATACAGCTATCATTGAGAAATAGCACAAAAAGTAAAAATAAAACCCGCTAAAATGCAGTCAACCAGCCGTCTTTCTGCCGATGTTAAATCATTAAAGATTTTCGTAGTTGAAGGAATCGCGCTAAAAAATGATAAATCTTTGTATAATAGCCGCTAAGAAAATCTCATTATTGTTTAGTGACTGTTACGCACAAACTCTAGTTATAGAGCAGCTACGGTACTAAAAAGGATCAAGCTTAATACAATACAATAATGTAAATAAAGTATTTAAAAAAATTGAAATCCATGAATAAAAATAATTTTAGTATGTGTATGGTGAATACAATCCAGAGGCAGAATTTGGTGAATCCTATTGTTTCTCACAGTCTGGCCCTCTACAGAAGAAAAGATCATGCACAGGTAGGCAACAGGCATCTAAAGGGATAAGACAATGGCCGATAAATTGATGTACATCCCCAATGATGATACACGAAATTCCCCGTCTGTAGATTACTCTTAGTAGTTGAAACGTTTGGACACTCAGTTTAATGAACCAGACAATAAGAATTAAAGTCCACAAAGTTGTTAAACCAACAAATAAGAAAGCGTTTTTATAAAACTTTGGAAACTAGTGTAATAACAGCTCAATGTCCCCTCCATCCTTGGGTAGGCAAACATTAAAGCTTTAAGTCACTCAGAAAATATGGTGCTTTCACACAAAGTGCCATTTGGGCAGTGATACAGCCCTCCCCCCTATTTTTTAAATGAATTGGAAATAAGGAGAGTTTTTTTTCTAATTATACAGATGAGTAACAACTACTGAACAATATAATACAGAATTAATATCATCTTTTGGCTTCAAAACTTTGGGTACTTCTATCAGGGTTGTCATTATGGGCGGGCAGTTTTGGGCGGGCGCTTTTGGGCCGCCCAATATAAGGTCCTTTTGGGCAGTTTTGGGCACCCCCATTTTAGGGGGAGAGAAAAAGGGGAGGGGGTTAAAAGAGGGGGGACGGGCCTATTTTTTGGGTGATATCCTTATACTAAAGTAACAAGATGTGTGTCTGCTTGTTTGTGTGTTTGTACCGAAGGATCTTGCTAACCGCTGAACCGATCAGGTTCTCCTTAACAGGGTAGCTTCTCATAGCTATAATATAACTATTTTGGGGGAGGGTACCACCACCCTCCTAAGAGAAATCGCCCCTAGAAAAAAATTACACTCTCCCAAAAACTTTTTTTTAAATTTTTTAAACTAAAAATAAAAATGGGGGGAGGAAACCCCCTCCCCCCCCCAAAAAAAATATCCCCCCCCCCCAAAAAAAAAAAATCTTTTTTACTTTTTCTTTTCAAATCTAATATAATAATTGGATTATCAAATTTGACTCTCCCCTCCTCAAGTGCCCCTAGAGGCCTCTAGGGCCGTAGCCGTTAGTTAACTTAGTTAACTAGTTAAGCTTTTTTGTATCTAGAGAAGGATTTCGCTAACTGCTGAACCGATAAGGTTCTCCTTTCCAGTGGAGCTTTTATAGGTCCTGAGATGGTTTTAGGCTATTTTATTTCTAATAATAAGTCTAGGTATGGTTTTAGGCTATTTTATATCCTTTTTACGACATTTGTCCAAAAAGGGTGCCCAAAACCACTTTTGGGCGCCCAAAATCGCCCAGAACCCTTTTGGGCAATTAGGCCGCCCAATATCAAAAAAGTGCCCAATTCGACAACCCTGATTTCTATTAAAGCTTAATTGGTTGGTTTATGATAGAAGTGTTCAAACTTTTTAACCAATAATTTTAATGTACGAAAGTAGTAATTTTGTTTAAATCACTGGGATTGTACATCAATTTATCGTCCATTGTCCTATCCCTTAAAATCCTTGTTATTTACACATTTTATATTTAACCATAATGTTTTACTACAATCCCTTTTTATAAATAAAAAAAAAGAAATTGCAAAAACCAAGCAGGTATTTAATATTTATTTGGGGTAAAGATTTGTGGTTAAGCCACCCCTCATTAAAGATTCCTAATGGATGTATCACATGGAAATTATTTGTGTCAACATTTTCATTTGGGACCAAGACAGGCAAAATATTAGGGCATTCCTTTGAAAGCAGCAGTTAAACACCATTTACCCCCTTTTTTCTACTTTGGTTTTAAGTCAGTTAGGTTTAGTCAGGGATATATAGGGATAAGACAAAGACCGATAAATTAATGTACATTCCCAATAAAAAAATACCAAATTACCCCTTTTGAATACTCAACTTAATGAACCAACAAATCAAAATTCAATAAAAGACCCCTAGATAGTTCAGACAATGAATAAGAAAACGTTATGATAAGACTTTGGGGACTAGTGTAATAAACAGCCCAATGTCCTTAACTAAAAATGAAGGTGGAGAGTTGTTGTCCACGATTCGATTTAAGGGATTTTACCAAGAATATTGTGTTTGTGTGTCATTTTTTTGTGTAAAATTAGGTTGCAAAGTATGAAAGTTTGTGTGTGTGACGTGTCTGGGTGTATGAGTGTTTTTTTGTGTGTGTGTGTGTGTGTGTGTGCATGGTTTGTGTGGGGTTTGTTTGTGTGTGTGTGTGTGTTAGCTCCGGAAATTACATGATTTGATAAGAAAAGCATATTTGCAATATTTCAAAATCATATCAGAAAATTTGAATTTTGCTTAGAGTGGATTATTCCTTGCTATTTTGCTATAGGCCGCCCCATAAGTCTCAGCTTTTCATATTTTCATGTTTATTTATGGATTTTACACAAAATTGTGTCTTACCAAAAGATTTTCTTTTTTTCTTGAGAGAGAGAGATAGGAAGAAAATATGAAAAATATTGAATCGAGTTAAAGGTTTTTTCTACCCTTTTCATGAAATATTTGACAATCTTACTTAGCTGAATAATCATTTGTTGTCCTAAAATCAATATTCCAAATATCAGATAAATAGAATAATTATATCACATAATAAATCAACATGTTTTAATTGGACGAATGGACTTTATAGTAACACTCATAGATAGAGTTGGTACGCTTCCTTAATCGTACCTAACTGGTACAGGAATCATCATGCAAAGTAGAAAAACCGATAGATCAATTTTAACATGTCTAAATTAACGAAAACAGCTAAACGTTCCGAACGGACAGACCTTAATTTAAATTATAGAAAAGCTTCGCCTTTAAAATATATATTACTAGCAACTACGCCCCTAGAAGCCTCTAGGTGCAATTAGAGTTGGAGGGGAAAAGTCGACCCCCCCAAATTTCAATATGAGTTTCAAAAGAAAAAGTTTAAATTTTTTTAAAAACCTTCCCTGGACCTATAAGAAGCTTCACTGTAAAGGAAAACCATACCGGTCTAGCGGTTAGCGAGATCCTTCGCTACAGACAAAAAAAGGCTTACTACTTTATATAATAGGATATATATTAAGAACTTGGTTGTTTCTTAAGTAATTCAGCGGGTCGCCTACGTCGTTAATCAAAATCTTCTACCATCAATTTTCTTATTTTAGTTTTGTGTTGAAACCAAAATGCGGACGCTTTTCCGATTCACATTTGTCATTGACTATGAGAAGCATGAATTTATGAATAAATTTTGAATTGATGATTTATTAAGATATTAGAGTAATACAATAGAGGGGGAAGGGATTAAATAACTGTATGTCCCTACCCCGAAGACTGTGTGGCGACTTTTAATTGGGTCTTTGAAAATCAACCAATAGCGTCGGGAATTTTAACACGGCCATGTCACTTCAAAAGAGCAGAAATCAATTTGCTAGCAGACGAAAAAGGTCTCAAACAGAGGGATCCAGGTAGTTGTCTAGTTATACATCTATACTTATACATTTATTATTCAGATATTTTGTGTATATTTCTGTTGCTTGGATTTGTTGGAGCCTGGATATTTGTGGCCTACCTGGGATATAGGAAAATCAATTTTCACGATAAATATTGTTTTGTGCGAAGATACTGTTTGAGAAATCAATTTATTTTCATATTAAATTCCAAATGTATATTTATCAATTACCCATCTATGATACATAGTATGCCTGAATGGTTATAAAATATACGTGGATTTTATGACATGGGAAAAACTGTCGTAAATTTAGTAAATCTACTAACATGTAAATCATTTATTGGTCAGTTCGTTCATCTAGTAGGAGGGGAGGGGATTGAGTAAAGTGGGTGTATGCTAGGCTGCTAGCTTCACTTTATTAGAGAACATGAAAATCTAGTGTAATATCCAAATAATAATAAATCCATTTATGTTTTAATTACACCTTTTCAATTAGATCTTTTATTTTAGTCTTATATGCAGTTCCTATACTAAACATTGTAACCAACACTTATTTATTTAAACCTGTATAAAATATGATTTGTTTTACAGTGAGGGAAATATTATGAGAGTAATTTATCCAACAGACACTCAGGTTAATATAGGGCTCTGCAGCCGCGCGTCAGCCTCGTGTAAGCCTTAGTGAAATTGTCATATTTCAACTTAAAAATTCCACTGAATGTCTAAACCTGTTCCTAAACAGACAATCAGTTCTTTTCGGAATTTACTAATTTGCACGCAAGCAGTTTTAAATTTTAGGCTTATACGCGGCTGCCGAGCTTTGGTTACAACAATTTAAATAATTTCATTGAAATCTCCTTTCTTAGTAAAACAATTTTATTTTAATGTATGCCTGTCAAGTTTTACATATACAGTATGTTTTTTTTTATGAAAGCAATTTTACCCCACTAATAGTTATCAGAGTTTAATGTTCAATGGCTTATTTTCTTCGTTTTTAAGACAATTAATAGAACCACAAAAAATATTTCAGTTTTTATTTGAGGTAAAATCTAAAAATGGTTTTAGTGGATTTTTCTTTTGCTCAAATCTTCTACCCTTTGAAGAATTACAGTAAAACGCTTCAAGATATGGAGATGAAAAATTTATACAGATACTATTGGGGACATGTAATAGTACATTCTAAGGTTGTAAGGCATTATCTCAACCAGGGAGTGAGAAGTGGTCCCCCGAAAACGAGAACCAAAAAAATTTAAAATTTAGTTCTCAATACATTTTTTGTCACTATACTGCCCATAGAATCTGTTCTAGACGTCCAAAACCACTTCCAAAGGTATTTTTGTTGTTGGGGAACTATGCTGGTTCATGTCAGAACAAAACGGGGGGGGGGGGGGTTAAAATTTTTACCAAAAATCTCAAAACTGGATTTTCAGTAGTCAACATTGGTGGGCCAGTACTCCCTCCCTGGTTGATATACCTCGAAAATGGCCATTTTTGCAAATAATACGTTATTTACATTCTGGTAAATAACCTTAAAATTATTTTTGAACTCTACTTAAAACCTAATAAATTTTCTTCTTAAACTTTATATTTGTTACCTAAAATAACACCTTTTGACATTTTTCAACCTTACTTTAATAATTAGGGACATGTATGTGGTCATGGTAAGATGGAGAAGCGGCCCTACCTTCTCCTCTTTGATATAACCCAATGCCTGAACCCTGCGGCACTCATATCGGGCTGTCCTACGCCTCATGTAAGTATACCTTTAATATAATCGTGTAAATCTCTTTTTTGTTTATTATAGAATTTTAATTTTACGTAATTACATATTTTGTACGTTCACTCAATGGACATACTATTACTTGGATCTTACACCAGATTTTTGTGTTTTGTAATAAAGTGAAACTTGCAGCGGGCTAAAATAACACCTTTACAACATTACACCTTCCCCTCTCCTCACTTCGACCAATAAACGAGTTCCATATTTGCAAGCCAAATGACGACAATCTTTTCCCTGGCATAATATCCATGTATATTTTACATCCATTGACCGCTCCGAAATTTTTGAATCTCGTAGCTAACCTTTAGCTTGATTTGTAACTTAAATATGACATTAATTAAGACTTACCTAGATAGTATTAGTGATAAATGATAAAACATGTATTTTTAAATTTTAAGGTTTGTGTGTCCCACTGTCCTAATGAAACTTTCTTTCCATGGGGTAGTGCGCAATCAGGAAATGAAAGGGAAATAAAGGACAGGTAAGATTTTTTATTCCTTTTTAAAAAAGAAAAAGCGGCTACGCCCCCTAGAAGCCTCTAGGGGCACTTAAGTTAGGTGAAGGTAAAGTCGACCCCCACCCCCTTTTCAATTTGAGTTTTAGAAAGAAAATATAAATGGGGGGGGGGGAGGAGGTTTCTTGGAGGGTCAAGATACCTACCCTCATACAATAATATTTTGGAGCAGATAAAAAAAGTCGTTTTTACTACGATGTGTTGCCCCCCAAACTCTTGAAAAAATCAGCTGAAACTTATCAGCAAGGTGAAGGCAGGAGATGAAATCATCATAGATTTGGGAACCATCTAACGCCAGAAAATTAAGCAAGCACCTGAACCACTCACCCACAGAATTCCGTTAGGGGATATTCTTCAAACTAACCTGCTTAACCTATAATGCGATAATGGATGTTATTTGGATCTTACACATGATTTTCATGTTCTATAATAAAGTGAACTCTGTAGCGGGCTAAAATAACGATCTATCCCATCCCACCTTTACCCCATCTTTCCTCCTACTGGAGAAACGGCCCGACTAATAAATGCGGGGGGAAATTGCAACCAAAATTGACAAAAAAAATTCTCCTGTTATATCATCCACATAAATTCTACTTCCATTAATACGATATTAACAAACATTTATACTTTTAGAATGGCTCCTTACTGTAACATTGGTGATAGAAGTGAATTGGAGGGCAGGAATGTGAAACAGCTCATTGATGAGAAAATTTGTCCTTCATGGTAATATTTTAAAAACAAGGATAACAACATCAATATAAGCGAAGCTCGACAAATCAGAGGGTCAAACCTTTAATACACTTTAGATTTTAAAGTACAAAATATAAATTTGAAATTCCAACAAAATTTGATGCAAGTAGCTTAAAACACAGGCTATATAACGCAGTTTTCCGCGGATAGTTGAAGTGAAAGAATATAAAATTAATTCCAGTTTTAAAAGCCCAGTCCAGCAAAACTTGCATTAATGTCATGATTTTTATTTCATTAGGTATTGGTAGAAAATTGCATATGATACAATACAATACATGATTTTCCAGTATGGCCTACAACCGATTCTAATCCAGCGGATATTAATCGGATTCGAAGCCATACTGGAAACATTCTTCTCAATAATATTTATTTATTTTATACTAGTCCTCAAAGTTGTTGAGGCAACGAATGAGTAAACTTAATTATAAAACATTGGGGACTAGTGTAATAAACAGGCCATTGTCCCCTCCCTCCCTCAAATAACTAATTTATGATAAGCTTTCCTTATTCGTTGGCTTAACAACTTTATTGACTTTAGTGAAGTTTGATTGATGGTTCATTAAGATGCGTGGTTAAAAGTCTCAACCACTTATTTCAATTTACAGAAGGGATCATTTAGAATGTACATACATCTATCGGCCATTGTCTTATCCTTTTAGATCCCTGATTTTTGTTGTTGTTGTTTAGGTATATAGAGAGCTCGAGCTTATTTGGTCGTTGTTTCCCCATGTCACACAATACCACCGGACTTGATGGAAAACAGGAGGGGACACAGGTGGGGGATGAGGTAAGGTTTCATTTATTAAATAGTATTTCCAGTATGGCTTAGAAACCGATTAATATCTTCTGGATTAGAATCACTTCTCAGCCATACTGAAAAATCATGAAAGCATCGTATAACAGACAATATTCCACGAATTTTAAAATAAATCATAAGATTGATACCAGCATTGTTAGCCTGGGCTATCGGTCACTCGTGGCTAACAAAACTGGTTTCAATCTTATATTTTTTTATTTTAATATCTGCGGAAAGCTGTCTATAACGCGATAAATAACTATTCTTCATATAAATATTAGTCCTACAAAATGTTTAGTCTTGTTAATTAAATGTTAAAATAAAATGCACTGGTGAATGTGATGGTATATGATTAATAGCATGTAATTTGTCACAAAAAATAAAGCACATGTTTTGTCAAGGTCTTCCATTTCTTAAAATCTAAATCAATCTGATTAGGTAGGTACCTATTTATATTTTGTGTAGGTTTGACATCAACAAAACTATTGATATTGATAAAAATGTTTTTAATACTTATTTTTATTGATTATATCAATTATTATCCAAGTGCCTAAATTTATCAATATTAAATTACAATCAGAGTTCTTATATAAGGGTCAAGGACGTCCAAGCTTTTTTTTTATTTTCGGGAGATTTTTTTTTTTGGGGGGGGAATTACCCCTTAAACCCCTCCCTCCCCCTTGTACATCTTTGAGAGTTGGTCATAAAAATATCTAAGGTGGGTTGTAAGTAACATATTCTCATTTTTATCCTTACAGATTATATTATGAATATTAGAAATAAAATTAACTGCAGAATACATGTCTCTGTTTTTGTTGTGTTAATTGAATGAAAAGCCTTGCACCTCTGAAGTGGAGGGAGGGGAGAAGGCGTGGTTGAAAAAACTGGGAAAGTGGCCGAGAGGCAGGGATCTTAAGAAATAATACAATGGATGATAAATTGAAGTACACTCCCAATGATATTACACAAAATTACCCCTTCTGTAGATGACAATTAGTGGTTGAAACATTTGGACATTTAACTTATAAACTAACTAACAAAATTCGATAGAAGTTTCCAAAGTTGTTAAGCCAACATATAAGAAAATGTTATTATAAAACTTTGGGGACAAGTTTATTAAACAGCCCAATGTCCACTTCCTCCCTGCCGAGTGGAGTGTTTTGGAAAAATCCATTAATGTCATGTTCAGACTTTTCAGATGAGATTGCAGGTTTATCCATTTTGGTTTGAAGGGCTCTACACTATGTCTGACCAGGACACATTTCATAATATATTATAATATACAATCACTATGGCTTACCATAAGTTTTATTTGGACAAAATTTAATATTGGGTTTTTCAAATCAAGTTTGCTGTAAGTAAATCACTATTAACAATTGTCTTTTTTGTCATGCTATTAAAAATTTAGGGATGGCAATCCGTCAAATTTTTGGACCGGATTCGGATTCTTTCAAGAATCCGTCCAAAAAATGGCGGATTCCGGATTCGGATTTCAGATTCTGGCAATATTTTAAAATGCTTTTATTAAAAATTTAAAAGTTCAAGTGCTACATATGTCCTATAAAAATTAATGTTCTTGGTGTACTCTATAATTCACTTCCGAGAATCGAACCAGATTTTAAAAGATATTATATATTATGATGATAATCTTTGCCTTCAAAAAGGGGGAGTTGAAAGAAAAAACTGAAGACGCTAATTTTAGCCTACCAATTAAGAATCCGAATTCGCTATTAAAAACGGATTCCGGATTCAGATTCCAAAATTGGGCAGATTCCGGATTCGGATTGCCAACGCTAATTAAAATGCTTTTCGGGGGCCCTTTAAGTTGCAAAAAAGTTTTAAAGGCATTAGTCAATACCTAGCAATAATAATTTATTTAAACTTTTGGATCATGGAAAGAAAACAAAGTCATTCCTTAATTAGGACAGAAGTCACCTTCCTAGGAAGGACATAAGTAGCTTCCCTTATGTGAGAATTTGTTAGATGAAGGGCATAACTTGTCTCCCTTAACAAAGATTTTGCAAGATGAAGGACATAAGTAGCCTCCCTTCACCACACAAAACCTAGCTTTTTGGTCCTTCACATAGCAAAATCTTGCATAAAATAGTTTATCTGTCCTTCACATAGCAAATTCTTGCAAAACATAGCATTTATGTCCTTTACATAGCAAATTCTTGCAAAACATAGCATTTATGTCCTTCACATAGCAAATTCTTGCAAAAACTAGCAAATTCTTGCAAAACATAGCATTTATGTCCTTCACATAGCAAATTCTTGCAAAACATAGCAAATTCTTGCAAAACATAGCAAATTCTTGCAAAACATAGCAAATTCTTGCAAAACATAGCAAATTCTTGCAAAACATAGCAAATTCTTGCAAAACATAGCAAATTCTTGCAAAACATAGCAAATTCTTGCAAAACATAGCATTTATGTCCTTCACATAGCAAATTCTTGCAAAACATAGCAAATTCTTGCAAAACATAGCATTTATGTCCTTCACATAGCAAATTCTTGCAAAACATAGCATTTCTGTCCTTCACATAGCTAATTCTTGCAAAACATAGCAAATTCTTGGAAAACTTAGCATTTCTGTCCTTAACATAGCATTTTGGTCCTTCACATAGCAAAATCTCACAAAACATAGGTTTTTCTGACCTTTTTCTACCAGGAGATCAGAACTAAATCAGAACACACATAACAAGAGTTTTTACATAATACATTAAGATTATCAATTATGCATTCAACTCTGCATAAATTATGATAATTCATTATTATTACCCCTCCCCCCCCCCCTATTTAAAATTTACCCTTGCATAAATTATGATAATTTATGCTGAGTTAAATGTACTGTTTGAAGGAGGTTGAGGATCATTTTATGCAGTCTAAATTCCCAAGAATGCAATGCCACTTTTCCTACATGGCACAACCTCCCATGTCATATGATGGACACTACCCCGTCCCGGATTTGAAAAATTTTGTTAAAATGTTTGCCCCCAGCCAAATTATGGTTGATTTATGCATAAAAATGACCCATGCAAAATATTTTTTCTGTAATGCAAAAATTGCGATGGTACAAGCACTGCAAAGTTTTTAAAATCTGCAAAAAACCCTGTTTTTATGGCTTTTTTGGGGCTTTTGTACCATCCCAATTTTAAAGATTTTTACAAAATTTCAATTCAAGTGTGTTGATATATACCTGAAATTTACCAAAAAAAATGGGGGCAGTCTCAATTATAACATATAAAGGTGTAGCAAGTAATCTTCCAAATACAAAATTGTCAAATTGCATACATATATAATAGGATTGGGCCGGATGGTTTTTTGGACGGATACTAGATATCTGGCTGATTTATAATGCCAAATATCCGGCAAATAAATGTTATTTGGCCTGATATCCAGTTATTCGACCGGATATCCGGTTATTTGGCCGGATATCCGGTTATTCGGACAGCTATCCGGTTATTCGGCTGATGTTCTGTTATTCGGCCAGATATCCGGTAATTTGCCATATAACGATTATCTTTCATTATAAATCAATCGGATATCTGGTATCCAGCCAAAAAAGTATCGGCCCAACCCTATTATATATGTATGCAATTGTTTCTTCTTTACAGTAAAGTTTCTGATAGATCCAGGGAATGTTTCAGTTATTACCACTTAAATAAAATTAGAGGATCGACCCTTCTCTCAGGTGCCCAAGAGTCCTTTAGGAGCGTTACCGCTAGAAAGTACTATGGAGAAGCTCTTCTTGTCAAAATTAGATAATTTTTAACATTATCTTTTTATGTGTCATTATTCATTGTTTATCTCTGTTAATTTTGTATTGACTTAATGGAAAAAGATTTCTTAGCTTATAAAAGATGTTCGGTGCTTTCCCTCAAAGTGTCTTTTAATCACTGACAACCCCTCCCTCTTTATATTACGTTGCAAGGGTCCCTGGTACCCAATATAAACTATCTTAACCTGACCTTATATAATTAAGAAACAAACTTTTTTTAAGGTCGGGAGATGGGGCTAAAGCTAAAAAGCAGAAGTACCAATTGCAGAGTTGTTACACTTTCTAAACCCTTATTGTTACAGGAATCATCAACCAAAGTTTTCAATCAAAAAATTTCAACTTGCTTAGATTAAATAAAAGAGCTAACCTTTAAGGAGTTCGTTCAGACTCATATTATAGAAAAGATTTGCATTTAATAAGTATCAGAAATAGATTGGACAAAATAGGCCGTTTAATACACTAGTCCCAAAAGTTTGAAAATAATTCTTATTCGTTGACTTAATAACTTTGGGGACTTTCAATAAATTTTGATGGATTGGTTTATTAATTTGAGTGTTCAATCGTTTCTACCACTAATTTTAATCTACAGAAGGGTTAATTTTGTGTATTATTAATGGGGATGTTATTCATTCATTAGCCATAGTCTTATCCCTTAGATCCTTCAGTAACATGTTATTTCTTGTTATGTAATAAAAATGAAAGTGTTATTATTAGACTTTGGGTACAGGGATCTATAGGGATAAGACAATGGCTGATAAATTTATTTGTATATCCCATGATGATACACAAACTGACCCTTTTTTGTTGATTACATAGTGGTTGAAACGTTTGATCACTAAACCTAATGAACCAACCAATTAAAATTCAATAAAAGTCTCCAAAGTTGTTGAGCCAAGAAATAAAAAAATGTTATTATAAACCTTCCGGGACTAGTGTATTAAACAGCCCAATGTCACCTCCCTCCCTAGTTATTATTAGACTTGTGATACACTCTTGTATAGTTCATGGAGGGAGGGGACATTGAGCTGTTTATTAAATTAGTCCCCAATGTGTTATAACGGTGTTTTCTTACATTTGGGTTAAAACATTGGGGAAATTCAGTAAATTCTATTTGGTGGATTTATTAAGTTGAGTGTTTAAAAGTTTCAACTTCTAGTCTTAATCTACAGAAGGGATAATTTTTTGTATCATTATTGGGGATGTACATCAATTTATTAGACATTGTCTTATCCCTTTAGATTCTTGAATAACATGTTATTTCTTGTTATGTAATAAAAATAAAATTGTTTCAGTTATTATTAGACTTTGGGTACAGGGATCTAGATAGAGAAGACAATGGCTGATAAATGGTTATGTATTCCCCATGATTATACACAAACTTACCCTTTCTGTTGATTACAATAGGTGGTTGGAACGTCTTATTAAACCAATTAAAATTTCAAACAATGTAAAAAGTTGTTGACCAAACAAATGAAAAAGTTTTTGGGGACTAGTGTAATTAACAGCCCATTGTGCTCTGCCTCCCTAGTTATTATTAGACTTTTGGTAAACTCTGGTATAATTCAGAGAGGGAGGGGAAATTGGACTGTTTATTTCACTTGTCCCCAAAGTTTTATTATTGTTTTTCTAATTCATTAGGTTAACAACTTTTGAGAATTTTATTGCATTTTGATTGGTTGGTTTATTAAGTTATCCGGATGATTTAAAATGCAACATATTTGGTATCCGGCAAATTACCGGATATCCGGTCGAATAACCAGATATCCGGCCAAATTACCAGATATTTGCTAGATATCTGTCCAGATTTCGAATATCCGGCATTATAAATCAGCCAGATATCCAATATCCGTCGAAAAAAGTATCTGGCCAAACCCTATTATATATGTATGCAATTTGACAATTTTGTATTTGGAAGATTACTTGCTACACCTTCATATGTTATAATTGAGACTGCCCCCATTTTTTTTGGTAAATTTCAGGTATATATCAACACACTTGAATTGAAATTTTGTAAAAATCTTTAAAATTGGGATGGTACAAAAGCCCCAAAAAAGCCATAAAAACAGGGTTTTTTGCAGATTTTAAAAACTTTGCAGTGCTTGTACCGTCGCAATTTTTGCATTACAGAAAAAATATTTTGCATGGGTCATTTTTATGCATAAATCAACCATATTTTGGCTGGAGGCAAAAATTTTAACCAAATTTTTCAAATCCGGGACGGGGTAATGGACACAAAAGAGGCCAGCTATGACGCCTTTTAGGAAAAGTGGCATAGCATAGTGGAATTTAGGCTGCATAAAATGCTCCTCAACCTCCTTCCCAAGTCATATGATGGACTGAAAAGGGGCCAATTGAATAATTGTTAATCTGAATGTACTATGTAAACACTCTTGTTATGTGTGTTCTGATTAAGTTCTCATATCCTGTTAGATAGAAGTTCAAACAGTACATTTAACTCAGCATAAATTATCATAATTTATGCAGGGGTAAATTTTAAATAGGGGGGGGGGGGGGAGGGGTAATAATAATGAATTATCATAATTTATGCAGAGTTAAATGCATAATTGATAATCTTAATGTTTTATGTAAAAACTCTTGTTATGTGTGTTCTGATTTAGTTCTGATCTCCTGGTAGAAAAAGGTCAGAAAAACCTATGTTTTGTGAGATTTTGCTATGTGAAGGACCAAAATGCTATGTTAAGGACAGAAATGCTAAGTTTTCCAAGAATTTGCTATGTTTTGCAAGAATTTGCTATGTGAAGGACAGAAATGCTATGTTTTGCAAGAATTTGCTATGTTTTGCAAGAATTTGCTATGTTTTGCAAGAATTTGCTATGTGAAGGACATAAATGCTATGTTTTGCAAGAATTTGCTATGTTTTGCAAGAATTTGCTATGTTTTGCAAGAATTTGCTATGTTTTGCAAGAATTTGCTATGTGAAGGACATAAATGCTATGTTTTGCAAGAATTTGCTATGTTTTGCAAGAATTTGCTATGTTTTGCAAGAATTTGCTATGTTTTGCAAGAATTTGCTATGTTTTGCAAGAATTTGCTATGTTTTGCAAGAATTTGCTATGTGAAGGACATAAATGCTATGTTTTGCAAGAATTTGCTATGTTTTGCAAGAATTTGCTATGTGAAGGACATAAATGCTATGTTTTGCAAGAATTTGCTATGTTTTGCAAGAATTTGCTATGTTTTGCAAGAATTTGCTATGTTTTGCAAGAATTTGCTATGTTTTGCAAGAATTTGCTATGTTTTGCAAGAATTTGCTATGTGAAGGACATAAATGCTATGTTTTGCAAGAATTTGCTATGTTTTGCAAGAATTTGCTATGTGAATGACAGAAATGCTATGTTTTGTGAGGTTTTGCTATGTGAAGGACAGAAAAGCTAAGTTTTGCAACTTGAAGGACATAAGCAGCCTTCCTAATGTAAGAATTTGTCAGACAAAGGACATAAGTCACCTCCCTTAAGTTAGATTTTGTTAGATGAAGGACATAAGTAGCCTTCCTTAGACCAATTTCCAGTGACTTCTGTCCTAATTAGGAATGACTTTGTTTTCTTTCCATGATCCAAACTTTTAAAATTAATATAAAAAAGCAACCTCAATTCAAAAAAGGAGATGAAAAAGCACATTTCATTAGTTTACAACTCTTTGTTATGACACACTAATATTTTATGTCTGGCCAAAAATTATGTTTATGGTTAGACAATCCTGATTCTATAGATTAATCTTTTTTCAACAAATAGAAGATTATTCAATAGGAAGAAAACTGTTTAAGAATTTAGGTTTTTGTCCAGTTAAAAAGACTATATCATTTTACCTCCTATTTCTATTAAATTTAGAATGAAATAAAATAATTTCTGAATAGACAATATGCATTAAAAGATTATTAAAAGAACGAATGTTTTATGTTTAACAATTTAGAAGTTGAATTGAATTATTAAAAACAATTTAGCCTTGCGATATTTGATTTTCAAATAATAATTACGTATCATCTTCCTAATGGCATTAAAAAGGTTTTCAAATAAACTTTTCACAAAAGATTTTTTTACAACTTAAAGATGACTCTAACATATTTGTATGGAAGAAAATATGTGTATTTTATGTACATGTAATCAGGGAGGGAGGGAATATTGGGCTGTTTAATACACTAGTCCCCAATGTATTGTTATAACGTTTTCGGGAATAGTCCCTTTCGTAACATCGCCCCATAGGGATGATTCGTCGTATTTTTAAAATGGCTTTTTATAGGTTATTTTAGGTTAGGTTATATTGGGTAAGGTGATTGCCCCACAGGGTTAGGTAATTGGCCCCGCAGGGTAAGAGCCCTCCGCAGGGGCTAGAAATAGGAAAAAAGCTACTGTGAAAAATACGAAGAATCGCCCCAAAAGGTGCGATGTTACGAAAAGGACTAAACCCACGTTTTCTTATTCGTTGGCTCAACAACTTTGGGGACTTACATTGAATTTTATTGGATTGTTTAATTAGTTTAGTGTCCAAACTTTTCAACCACTAATTGTAATCTACAGAAGGTGTAATTTTGTGTATCATCATTGAGGATGTATATCAATTTATCGGCCATTGTCTTATCCCTTTATATCCCTGACATATAATACTCAAGTTATTGGTAAAAGTGCATTTAATGTCCTTCAAAGATAGAAATCGCTCAAAACTTGGAGAAAAATTTATGTACCTTTTAGTTTTGACATTTGAAATGTTTGAACTTATCTGTAAGTGCATTTTTATGATTTAATGGTTGATATCGCAGTTCCTTTTTTACTAGAAACTAGCTGCTTCGCCCCAAGCCTGAATGGGACACAGAGAAAGAGCATGAATAAAATAGCTACAACTATCCTATAAAACGTTCACGAAAAGTATCAACCGATCAGGCCAATAATTTACAAGATCTTAAGCCGCATGCAAAAGGAAACCTTACTACTCTATGATATAGGATGGCGGAAATTTTTCAAATTAAGTTTTTCAGGGATAAGGGATGGGAAACCTGACCGAAAATTAGGTCTCAGCCTCCTTTTAAAAGTGATGGGGCAACTTTTCTTTTTTGCCTATAAAATCAACTCATTTCCCCCAGTTCCTCATTAGCTGTAGGCCAATATCCAATAGCCTGAAACTTGCTTTTAGCTTTAACCAATTAATTAATAACAAACGCGTCCCCCAGTTCATTATTGGCTAAATTAATTCAACCAAACATAAATTTCTGCTATTAGAAAGACAACAATGGAAACTTTCTGCTATTAGAATGACAACAATATATATGACGTTCAATCACATCAACTTATTATTAAATTTACACATTAATAAATGTCCATATAGCAAAACATAAATTGAGAGATCGTTTTTTGAAGACTGAGTAGGATTCAACATTTTATACTTTAGAACAATGTGAAAAACTCATGTCTTTAGACAATTTAAAAGTTACATTTCATGTGGAATTGATAACCCATCTAAATGATCACAAATACAAAACTAGTTCAATATGTAAATAAAAGTGTACTGCGTTTTGTTAAAAAAAAAATTTCATTAATTTTGGTAAAAATTATTGCACACTTAATTGAACTTTTCTGTTAATATTTAACGTAAAATAAATTTTTTTAAAAATTCTTAATTTATATGTTGGCTATGGAACAATTAGTTGATAGAATGTTACCCATGTACTTATTCAATTCTACTTAATTTATTTATTAAAGCTGGGGAGCTATAGCGGTGTTTATTTCTATATACAAATTTTGGGGTGAAGTAGATCCCCCCTTAAAATGTTTGAAAATAAATCAGATTTAACCATCTCAAAAAAAACTTTTTTAAATGGGGGGGGGGGGGGGGGTTGGCGAAGTAATAACGGGATTCTACTTAAAGCCACTAACATATTGGTTCTTTGAAAAGTTTTTATTATATTTTATGATAGGTGAAATCAACTACCTGAATTCTATTCTATACTTGTTTTCTTTGCATTCATATAATAGCTATTTCATCATTGTTCATAGTTTTCAAATCTAACTACTGCGTCATCCCGAAACTAGTTTTTTAGGCCTAGTTGGAAAATAGGCCTGGAATAATATTTTCTTACGTTTCCCATCCCTTATCCCTGAGTTTTTTCTATTCCAGGGAGGGAGGGCACATTGGACTGTTTATTACACTAGTCCTCAAAGTTTTATATTCACGTTTTCTTATTCGTTTGCATAACAACTTTTAAGAAGGACTTTTAGTAAATTTGGTTGGTTCATTAAGTTTTTACCAACCCTGATTTTGATTGGTTAGTTCATTAAGTTTAGTGTCCAAACATTTCAACCACTAATTGTAATCTACAGAAGGGGTAATTTATCTATCATCGTTGGGGATGTACATCATTATATTGACTGTTGTCTTATCCCTTAAGATTCCTGGGACAATCCAAAGAATTGTTAACCCTAAGTACACACACACTTAGATACTTATTCAACAATCAGACCAAATGAACTAATCACTTAAGAGTAATAAATTAAGAGTAATAAAAAGAAAATGCTAAAACTGAATGTTTTAAAATGAGCTTTGTTACCAACTATAAAGATTTGACAAAAAGGGCTTTAATTTTTTTTAGCACAGAAATCTTTAGTGCTTATTATGTCAATGTTCTTATAGTTTTATAGAATTTTTCATTTCTTTCATTGGCTTCGTCTTCTTTCTGTATTTGTCAATTAAAATGAATATAATATTTATGTGTTTATATTTTCGTTCATATTTTCAGTTTTGTTGTCTTTAGAATAGAAAGTCAAACCAAGAGTTTCGTTGGCTTAAAAACTTCGGGTACTTACAAATCCAAACTTTTTATCAAATAATGACATGATTTAAGAAGAGAGGGGTAGTTTTCTGGTAAAATCCGTAAAGGTTATGTGTTATAATTAAAAAACAGTAGCAGAACGATAAAAAAAATTTGTTAACTTAAAAAAAAAAATTTGTCTATAGTTCTTTTCAATTAGAAATACACATATTTAGTGAATATTATCGTTCTACTACTATTTTTAAGCCTTAAAACAAACACCTTTACGGATTCTACCAGAAACCTACCCCTTTGTCATATATTAAACATAAACTTATTTACCTAATTATTTTAAAGAAGTTGTATTAACTTTTTTGCTTTTTATTTAAGATAGCTAGCCGGTTCTTTTAGTAAGTAGTAAATGTAAAAAGTTAAAAAAATAAATTTTTTCAATAATTACTCAACAGAATTTTAAAAGCAAGGTGTCAAATTAAAGATCTTACTATTTTTGTTAATAATGGCAATTTTCTTCATTTATTTTGTTGCGTTTTAGTACCCTAAAACCGACTTAATTATTTTTAAAAAAAACTTAAATTACTTCAAAAATAAGAGGTCTATAAAAAAAAACGATTGCATATCTGAATTCTATGAAAAATTTTACATCTACTACTTACTAAAAGAACCGGCTAGCTATCTTAAATAAAAAGCAAAAAAGTTAATACACCTTCTTTGAAATTTTAGCGACTACTTTAAGCCTAACTATTTGAATACCTCCTCTATACTAAAGACAACTTTATTGAAACTATGCACCTTATTATAACTAATATGCTTTGATTTGATACGCTTTAGGTTTTAATCCGAGCCTCAGATAATCCCAGCAAGCAGAATATCAATATGGTAAGTTAATATAAACTAGGTAAGTAAGGTGATATCAATACTTTATTTACTTTACAATTTTACATAAATATACTTACGGATATAATATGCTAGCAGTTTCTGATCATGGGTTTCATCGTATTTTCAAGCTTTGATACCTAGATTATTTTAGATTAGGTTATCTAAATGTTAACAATTGCCCCGCATTGGCTAGAAATATGAGAAAAGCAACTGTGAAAATATGATAAAACCCACTTCTTCGTTTTCTTTCCATGATCCATTATATTTTACAGATAGGTATATAAAGCATATTGATTTTATGCTGACAGACGTGAATTTTACTTAGTTCCAAAAGTGTGAAATAGGTAATGAATATAATGTCCAACCATTTAAGAGATTTTAGTTGACAGACAATCATAATTTTGTATTCAAAGTTATACAGGTAAAAGAATAGATACTTATCCATCATTAACATTTTGTCTTCCAACCTTCCTAAAGTTATCTTTCTATATGTTTCTCAAATTTACAGATTTATGAATTATATTTTATTGCTAAATTAAAGGTCAATCAGAATTTGTTTTTTTTCCGAATAGCTTTGAAACCGATTAAATTCGCTGAATTAGAACTGGTTCTTAGCCATACTTAAAAATCATTTATTGCATCGTATTACAATTTTCCACGAATATGAAAATAAAAATCTAAATATTTAAACCAGTTTTGATAGCTTGAGCCTTCAGCCCTGGGGTCTAACAAAGCTGGTTTTAATCTTATAAATATTTCATTTAAATATCCGCGGAAGCTGTCTATAATACGATGCGATGAATAACTATTATTTATAAGCACAAAAAATACTTTTTCACCTATGCATGTAACACAATAAACAAACTATAAACTAAAAGCATGTTTTAAATATTATCTTAATTTCCCACCTAAGTTTAAGAATGTAAAGGTTATAGGGAGATAAAAAAAGATAAAATGATATGCTTTTTAGGGAAAATACTTATTTCCAGTATGGCTTCGAAACCGATTAATATCCGATGGATTAGAATCGGTTCTCATTCATACTGAAAAATTTTTCTTGTGAGGTTGGGGATACTCTTCCCCAAAATATTTATAAACCTTCCCTGGACCTATGAGAAGCTTTACCGTAAAAGTTCGCTATCGGTTAGGTACAGACAAAAAAAACTTTTGATGATAGGATTAAAGAACTTGGTTACTTATGACTTTCTACCTGGGTATGACCTAATCCCTTATGAAAAAGATTAATGAAGCAGACACACTGAATGACCCAAAGTGGGCGGCAGGACAAGCAATAAAATAAAATTGAATGGTCTGTGAAGTTTACAATGATATTTGTGTCAAGTGTTTGTCTGTCTTCACATGGGAATATCTTTTCTTTCTTTCATTACTCATTCAATCCTATAATGTTTGGAGTTGTGACGAATTTGATAAAAAAAATTAAGGACCTATAAGCAAGCATTTTATTCAGCAATTTTTAAAATAAAGGGGGGGGGGGTTAATGCAACCATCTCGTAATCAGCGAGCAAATGGCACTTAGAATTCGAATTTCGATCTGAACTTTTGCATGAGTAATCCTTGGTAGGTCTATTTTCCCTGAACCAAACAAAAAGTTGGGAAAGTAACGGCTGGCGGCTCAGCCGTTTAGCCGTTTTTTGCCTATTTTCAGGGTAAATTCATCATCAATTACGTAGGAATCAACTTTTAAAAACATATTTTTGTGGTTTAATTCATGTTAAATGATAGCAATAACCATTTTTAAAACTTCTAGTACCAACAGCTACCGTCTAGAAACGTTTAATAGCGTTTTGGAGTGGAAATGAGTATTATGTGGAGATAGGTTTCGTGACTAAATTGCAATATAGATATCCAAAAAATGACAAATCGGCTGAGCCGCCAGCCGTTAGTCGTTACTTTTTTCAACTTTTTGTTCGATTTAGGGAAAATAGACCTACCAAGGATCACTCATGCAAAATTTCAGATGGAAATTCGAATTCTAAGTGCCATTTGCTCACTGATTACGCGATGGTTGCATTACCCCCCCCCCACCCCTTAAATACCTTTTAGACAAAAACATTAAAATACAATGAAATATATTATTAAGACTATTTAAATTGGTGTCTACTAAACCTTTTTGAGATATTGAATGAAAAACAATATTATTTTTTATTGCATTTTTTCTTATCATTCTGATTATTGGCCAACTAAAATATCTTACAATTGATGTAGTGAAGTATTTAACTGTTGTAATTTGTGTCTTTTTCACTTTTGTGAAGCATTTAATTAAGCGATAGCATTATTTTATTAATACAATCGTACAATAGTCATCTTTAAAAAGCTACAAATATTGAATGTTTGTTGCTTAAAAAGTAAGAATACAGATATTCGTGTAATTTTGAGATGAGACGGTTTTGTGAATGGCCACAGGGGACAAATACATTCACCTCTCTTCAAATCATCCTTTCTTACAGGGAGGGAGGAGACACAGGGGACAAATACATTCACCTCTCTTCAAATCATCCTTTATTTCAGGGAGGGAGGGAACACAGGGGACAAATACATTCACCTCTCTTCAAATCATCCTTTCTTACAGGGAGGGAGGGTACACAGGGGACAAATACATTCACCTCTCTTCAAATCATCCTTTCTTACAGGGAGGGAGGGGACACAGGGGACAAATACATTCACCTCTCTTTAAATCATCCTTTCTTCCAGGGAGGGAGGGGACACAGGGGACAAATACATTCACCTCTCTTCAAATCATCCTTTCTTACATGGAGGGAGGGGACAAATACATTCACCTCTCTTCAAATCATCCTTTCTTACAGGGAGGGAGGGGACACAGGGGACAAATACATTCACCTCTCTTTAAATCATCCTTTCTTACAGGGAGGGAGGGGACACAGGGGACAAATACATTCACCTCTCTTCAAATCATCCTTTTTTCCAGGGAGGGAGGGGACACAGGGGACAAATACATTCACCTCTCTTCAAATCATTCTTTCTTACAGGGAGGGAGGGGACACAGGGGACAAATACATTCACCTCTCTTCAAATCATCCTTTCTTACAGGGAGGGAGGAGACACAGGGGACAAATACATTCACCTCTCTTCAAATCATCCTTTCTGTCAGGGAGGGAGGGGACACAGGGGACAAATACATTCACCTCTCTTCAAATCATCCTTTCTTACAGGGAGGGAGGGGACATTGGGTTGTTTGTTATAATAGTCCCTAAAGTATTGTAATATATTTTTCTTATTAGTTGGCCTAAAAAAATTGTGGACTTTTAATAAATTATTATTGGTTGGTTTAATAAGTTTAGTGTCCAAACCTTTGAACCACAAATTGTAATCTACACAAGAGATTATTTTGTGTATCATCATTGAGGATGTACATCAATTTATCGGCTATTGTCTTATTCCTTTAGATCCCTGCTTTCTTCTCACTTTCAGAGATACTAATCAAGTATGTTTATCTGTATGTTGTGCAGATTGACGTCTATTTTAATCTCAAGTAAATACCATGTATAGTGTCATATTAGAGACAATTTTCCACCAATATGAGAATAAAAATCATAAATTTATTACAAGTTTTGGTAACCCTGGCCTTCGGCCCCTCGAGTCCAACAAAACTGGTTGTAATCTTATAATTTTCATTTGATTATTTACTGAAAGCTGTCTATAATACGACGTGATAAATAACTATTTTACTCCAGTGTTTCATTCAATGACGTTTAGGTGTAGGGTGGTAATAACACCCTGATACCCATCTGGCAAATGAATGCACACACCACACTGGTTTGAATGTTTAAATTACAGAAGTATAATCCTTCATATGTTCTTGTATTTCCTTTTTTCTTACAAATCATTCTTTTATCCCACGAGAAGCAACAACCAATAAAACATGGACAAGATAAATTGCCAAATAAAGTGTTTAGCCTTTTTTTTTCAATATACCTTCGAAGCCGATTAATATCCGCTGGATTAGAACCTCTTCATGTTCAGCATCGTATTACGGACAATTTTCCACGAATATAAAAATAAAAATCATGAAATTAATACCAGTTTTGTTAGCCCGCTCCTTCGGCTACTCGGGGCTAACAAAATTGGTTTTGATTTTATAATTTTTACTTTTAATATCCGCGGAAAGCTTTCTATAATACGATGCAATAAATAATTCTTCTCTTTTTTATAGTAATAATCTGAATTATACTTCGAAGAAAGTGCTTTATTATTCTAGCTTATGATTATATTTTTCTATATTATCAATTTTCATTTTTTCTATTTCTGTAATTCCCATTGAAAACTTATTTAAGAATTCTTATTTGTAGGACACGCTAGACAAAGCCTTGTTCCGGTTGACCGCTTACCTGAACATCCGTGAGGTCGGGGAGAGAGTGTTCTCTGACCTGGCAGAAACCTGGTGGATGATTGGGCTGGGTCTCATCGGGGCCTGCATCCTGTCTTTCATATGGATTGTTCTCATGCGCTTCCTTGCAGGTATTGTCTTCAATTAAATGTTATAAGATTAAATGTAAGGTTAAAGGAAGCCTTCATGAAAAACTGAGAAAAAAAACTGCTGAAAGACTGCCACAAGTAGACCCAATACTGAATTTTTGAGAAATTTTGTCTATGAAAGGGGTAATTTTACTGTAAAAATGTAATCAGTTACTGGTATTTTAACTTTGTGCCAAAAATGAGCTCATAGTTTTGATTCTAGATGACATAATTTAATAATTAAATTTCTATCATAAGTGCTGGAAAAATTTCATTCTAAAATGCCTATAACTTTTTTGTCATTGAAGATGAAGGCTTCAAATTTGGGGTAGTGGGTCTACTTTTGGCAGTCTCTCTCCAGTTTAAGCTGCGTATTTCTTTCAGGTTTGATTTAAGAAACAATGGTTTGAAACCAAGGGTTTAGGTTATATAGTTCATCTAATCGGAAAATATAAGATTATTCAATCTCATGCATATGCATTGTGACATTCTTCAAATTTTGCAAAGATTTCACACAGAATTTGCAAGCTATTCAATTAACTTTCAATATTTATAATTTACCCATCTTAAGCGAAATTTCTAAGAATCTTAAGGGATAAGACAATGGTCGATAAATTGATGTACATTCCCAATGATGAAACACAAAATTAACCCTTCTGTAGATTACAATTAGTATTTAAAACGTTTGCACACTCGACTAAATGAACCAACCATTCAAAATTCAATAAATGTCCCCAAGGTTGTTAAAAAAAATACTTAGGGGAATAGTGTAATAAACAGCCCATTGTTCCCCTCCTCCTGGAATTTTCAATACAGATAATTTTATGAATTTTTCTTTTATTTATGTCAGTCCATATATTTTGAATTTTCCTTTGTCTTTTTTGTCCCTTAGGACCTTGCCAACCCCTAGACCATCTTGGTTCTACTTTTAAGAACGTTTCAATCATAAAATTTGTTATTTATATAACTACGGTTTTTAGTTTAAGTTTAACTCTTTATTCGAACGGAGGCTTGGGGCGCGTTCTCTAATATATAAAATTTGAGTAAATATTCACGCACCGTCGCCATTTAATCCTTGTTTAATTAAAACAACGTGTGTATGTATGTAGATTGTAGACTTATTATTATATACATGAAGAGTATATTGAAATTACTAGCGGCTGCGCTTCTAGTATTTAGAGGAGGGAAGGTGGTAAAATAGCTTAATACTATCCCTGGACCTATGTAAATAAATGAAGAACTTGATTTATTTAATGGTTAACGAGATCTTAAAGGACAAACAAAACTTTTGATTTTTAATATTAAAAAGATATTTTTTTGTCGAGGCGATATTTCTTATGGGTTGTTGGAATCGCCCTCTTGGGTATGAAAATAATCCTTGATAATATATTTTTTTAGGTCTAATGGTTTGGCTGAGTATAAGTGTGATATTCTTTGGAACAGGCGGCCTTCTGGGTTATTGTGCTTACAGGTTTTTTTTATATTAATAGCGAAGCTGCTCTTTAATTATCCTGTTACAGGTTTTTACTTTAAAAAAACTACTCTTCCATTATTATATACTCGATATGTCAAGCTTACGTAAAATACTATCATCATATACTGAATATGTATGGTCCACGTCCAGCTTAAGTAAAATACAATCGTCTGTTTATTGTTTCCAAATCAAAAGTAGCAAAGTATCTGTTTTTGATTATCTTTTCTTACTTTTTATATAAATTCCTTGTCACCTTTGGAAGTGATTGTTCTTGTTTACATGTTAAAGCTTATGTAAAATATTTTGGCTCAGGGGTGTATATTCTGCACAAGATTATTTATAAAGACCCTCTTCCCCCATAGAAAAAAAACAAAAGGGATAGTTCTATGAATGTATTTAAAGAGTTAAGGTACTTAGAGTAGTGAACTTTTATATGTCTTAGTAGAATATATTAGGCATTGGATAGATATGATTATATGTTAAAGAATTTTTAACATTGACCAGACCAAACTTTTTTTATTTGACAATATCGAAAAAAGTTAAAGAGATTTGCCACATAAATTACATGAGAATGGTCTATTTTTTTCCAAATATGAATAGCCAAAACACCAATTTTAGATCATCTTTTCCCACATATTTCACAAGAGTTATAAAAAAATTGAACAGGGGTTCCCCTTGGGACAAGTTACTTAAAAAACATAAAAATTAACGTCCGGTTCACTATAAAACAGGTTTTCTATAGATTCTTTTTAAAAAATAAAGAAAACCATCCGGTTTACTTACAATATACACATTATCTCACGCAGAAATACCAACTATCCATACAACATATATATATATAAAAAGACCATTCTCATGTAATTTATGTTGCAAATCACTAACTCTTTTAGATATTGTCAAATAAAAAAAGTTTGGTCAGGTCAATGTTAAAATTCTTTATCACAATCATATCTATCAAATGCCTAATATATTCTACTAAGACATATAAAAAGATCACTACTCTAAGTACCATGCTGAATATTTTATTGGTCATTCTTTGTTGTTATGTGTATTTTGTTGTATAAAAAGTTTAAAGTTCTATTAACTAGTAAATGCTACCTAAAGTTGTATTTATGACAAAAAAGTTTTTGCCATATATAACACGCAACGAAGTTGAAAATAAAAATGAAAAACTCATTTTTTAAGTAAAATCCCTGGTAAAATCTCTTAATTTTAATCAATAACTTTATATTATGCACTACTACGTTATTTAAAATAGAAAAAACTTACAGTTCACTATTTTTTTTTAAATGCACTTCGTGAAACTATCCCTTTCCTATCTCTCCAAGGACGAATAGAATTTTGCTAATTTTTTTAATATTTCCAAAAAATTATGTACTATAGTATCAACTGATGTTTCAGTACATTTTTTTATCCCCCGTACATTTTTTTCATTTTAACAGGGGATCCCATACAGAATATACACCCCTGCTATTGTAATAATGTAAAATATTGTGTGCAAGTTTTGTCGCCCTGATTAATTTAGAGAGCACCAAACCTAATTAAATTTTCATCTTCTTTAGAATTTGAAAATTAAAATTAAATTTAATTATAACAAGACTCAGCTTAGTCATGTTCACAGATAGATAGATTGTTGAAATTTCTCTGGACGATTGGGTCCAATCCAAGCAATGCCTTATAAAAAAAATGGAATAAAGTCAACTGTAACCAAAAACTGAATAATTCGTAATAGTTATTTACCGCATCGTATTATAGACAGATTTCCGCAGATATTAAAATGAAAACATTATAAGATTTAAACCAGTTTTGTAATCTTTATTTCAATATTCGTGGAAATTGTCTATATTAAGATGCTATACATGATTTTCAGTATGGTTGAGAGCCGGTTCTAAACGAGCGATTAATAATCGGTTACGAAACCATACGTGAAAAATATTTCATAATTTCGCCTGATCTTGGAGATAACCTTAGTATTCAATAAAACAATGGCCCCCCCAAAAAATTTTTATTTAATACCTATATTTGCGACAACTTTTATTTAATGAAATCTTCCAATTTTTAACATTTACAAAATCGGTGGCCCTCTCGGACGGGATTCGAACCTGGGTTAGCCAGATAAGAAGTCACACATTCTATATATAAGCTATATGCAACTTCAAAGATTGGAAGTAAAATAGATAAGGTAGTAAAAATAGTATGATTCACAAAACCTCGAAGTTTTATTCACGAAACCTCCAGATACAAATTTTTAGGTACGGAGGTTTCGTGATATACTCTCTTTGAGTATCGAGGTTTATTGATAATTGGGGTATATGTATTTTGAAGATTAAAAAATTTAGACAAGTTTTTGAACAAAAAAAAAGCTAAATATAACCTAAAGAATCAAATTAAAAAAAAAAATTACAAATCTACAAAATACAAATTTTTAGGTACGGAGGTTTCGTGATAATCTTTAACTAAGACTAATTCAAATATTTTTTTGTTCGATCAAGTCGGAAGGTTGTCAGTTCGAAACTACCCAAACACTAAATATCATTTTCACTCTCTGATATAATAAGTAATATTTGGTAAAAGTTTACTTATTTACATTGTAATAACAGTCACTTAAAATATCAAAAAGCTATTTTTTTAAATTTGTTTTTCGTAAGGTAGACAAGGAAACGAACTGAAAAAAAAAATCAAATCCGGGAATTGAACGCCCGATCATGATAACCAGACACCACCACTTTCCCACTGAGCTATGGAGAACACCAAGAATCGTACATAAAATTAGAAAATGTATAAAAAAATTATGTCTTATAGTATACAACAAAAATTTGGTGTAATTTAATATCGGCGTAATAGTTTTAGCTATTATAATAATTTCAATTTTTATCCCCTCTTATAATATTCAGAGATTAATAGTCGGGGATTGGAAAATGGAAGAAAAAGATTAATAGTAGGGTAAAAGACAATGGAAGAAAAATATTAATATTCAAGGAAAGTTCAAGGAAAGAACAATGGAAGAAAAAGAAGGGTTGATTAATCCTTATTATTAATTTTGTTTTGGGTTGTAAAAATATGACAAATTTTTGTTTGTTATTAATGCAGCTTTTGTGGCACAGGGGTACGGTGTAAGGCTAAGGTCATGGTTTTCCAAGATCGATTCCAGGCAGGGACATTAATTTTCAAATTTTTTTTTTGTTTAACATAACAGACTGAAAAATATATTTAACATCTTATTATATCCAGTTTTCTATGAATATAAAAATGCACAATCATTTCAGATTAAAGCCAGTGTTATATAATAATAGTTAATAATACGATGCTTTAAATAACTATTATATTACTCGCCCTACCCTCCAAACATACAAACACACAGACAAATATCCTGTTACTTTATAAAATTTTGATTTTTATATCCGTTTAAACGGTCGCTGATGATTGAAAATTACGCAACCTACGAATTTCTCTCTCTCTCTCTCTCTCTCTCTCTCTCTCTCTCTCTCTCTCTTTCTTTCTCTCTCTCTCTCTCTCTCTCTTTCTTTCTCTCTCTCTCTTTCTCTCTCTCTCTCTCTCTCTCTCTCTCTCTCTCTCTCTCTCTCTCTCTCTCTCTCTCTCTCTCTCTCTCTCTCTCTCTCTCTCTCTCTCTCTCTCTCTCTCTCTCTCTCTCTCTCTCTCTCTCTCTCTCTCTCTCTCTCTCTCTCTCTCTCTTTCCTCCTATAATATTAAGTATCCCTTAAAGCTTATAGGTCGCCGGTTCAAAACCCCCCACGTAACTTATCAAGAATTCCAGTTCCATTGCCCGCATGTATAATAAACTATTAAAGCTATCATCCATATAATAAAGTAACAGAATGTTTATTTGTCTGTCTGTTTGTTTGTGACAAAGGATCTCACTAACCCCTGAACCCATATGGTTCTCCTTTACAGGGTAGCTTATCATAGGTTCTGGGAAGGTTTCTAACTATTTTGGAAGAGGGTAACACCACCCACCCAAGAGAAATCGTTCTGGGAAAAAATTACCCCCCCCCCTCCCCCCTCCACACAACAATATCTTTCTTTCTCTTTCTCTCTCTCTATAAAGATAAAAATATTTTTTAAATACCCGAGGTGGTTTCGATCTTAGGTGCTTCAGACTGCTTGGATAAAATATTAACAATAAAACTTATCCACTGAGCTAAAGAGGAAAGCTTTAATAAAACCATTAATTTAAACAATTCATATAAAGTATTCTTTAAAATATTTAGGGCCATGGAAGTCGGTTCGAGGCTTGGCGATAATTTTTTTTTAATTACCTTTTTAAAGATATTAAGGGACTTCAAAATTAGTTTTATTTTATTAATTACCGATATTGTTTACAATGTCATAAAAATAAATATTCTTTAGAATATTTAGGGCCAAGGAAGCCGGTTCGAGGCTTGGCAACATTTTTTTTTAAATTGCTTTTTTAAAGATTTTAAGTGACTTTTCAAAATTAGTTTTAGTTTTATTTTATTTATTTAATAAAAAATTCAATTTTTTTTAAAGGAAATAAAAAATGTTTATCTTGACAACAAGAATTGAACCACTGATCTTCATACCCCATTCTCTCATATCATACCACTAAGCTATGAAAGAATAACTAAAAGATGCAATATCAATAATGTATTATAACAGAAGGAAACAATAATTTTCACTAATTTATCTAAACCTGGATGGTACATCCAGGCATTTCTAGTATGTTTATATTGAAATTATGAAAGTCAATAAATTGTTTTCCCCTTTAGCATTTACCATGTTCAGCACTTAGCGAACAATTCGTTTTTTTTCTGCCGTTTGTTCGGCTTGGTATGTTCAGGTTAATTAAGCTTATGATTTTCTTAGATAAATACATATCCAAGTTAATTATTATATTTTTAGGTTATACTTCATATGGATTTCTCCAAGCGATGAAAATTTGAAAAATATTCTTGAGGTAAATATATTTTAGATTCACTTCAAATTATTAACTTCTTCATGCTTTTCCTGTTAATTTCTACTAAAGAAATCGTACTAAAATCTTAAAATATACACCTAGGCAGGGCTAAAAATTGAGTTGATTTATTTAATGGATTTATTATTACTTGGATCATGTTACACCAGACTCGTGTTCTCTAATAAATTGAACCTTGTAGCCGGCTTAAATAACGATCTTCCCCCACCCCTTCTTCTTGATAAACGAACTAACAGTGAAAATAGCCACCTAAATTGACGAAAATTTTCCCTTAACATGATATCTACGTTTATTCTACCATCCATTAGTTTCTCAAAAATACTATTACCCTAGTCAATTTTTAATTTCTATGAATTTTTGGACTATAGAAAAGCAAGGTGATAATTGAACATAAAATAGAATCTTAAACAAAACAAGGATGACAACATCCATAAAAGCGAAGCTCTGAAACTATATGACAGACGAACATTAACTTGTGTTGAGTGTCAGAACTGAATATACAAAATATGAAAATTAAGGTTTGACAAAATTATACGTAAATTTGTTGCAAAACTTCTTAAATACAGAATTCTGTTTAAGGACATACTGACATTTTTAATACTTGATTATAGAGATGCTTCGCTCATAATATTGTACCTTATAGTAATAGGAATCAGTAATCAAAAAATCAGATCAATCGGATGATTTTATCACATAAAAAATTGTTATTAAAAAAGTAAAAAAATCAATATGTTTAAAATGGACGCACGGACATTCTGGTAACGATTATAGAGTTGCTACGCTTTCTAAATCGTACCTAACTACTACAGGAATCACCATGCAAAGTTTGAAATCGATAGGACAATTCTAACATGCCTAAATTAACGAATAAAAGCTAACTATCTCGGACGGACGTACGGAACTACCCTAATTATAGAAAAGCTTCGCTTTTAAAAATCTTACAGAATTCTTGTGAAATAAAATTAACGGATGATTTTTTATAAAGTTAATATTCAAATCCGAAAATTTCTTAGTAACTATACATTGTACATTGGTTTATGTTAAAAAAGGCTTAACGTTTAAATGTAAAAAATGTTAAGTATTAGCCATAGAAGAAAAGGAAAATAATTGACTGCACATTTATATAATACGGGAAAAAATTCTTTCAATCCTAACTTTAGTAAAAATCGGCGGAAAAATCCGTTTTTAAGTCCTTTAAAGCCCGTTTTGCCTTATCTTTGATATATTATGAATGAGATGATACTTAGGTTTGATAATCAGATGAGAAATTTTTCCGTGCACAGTCCCTTTAACTTGATTTAAGTTGACTGTCTTATTCTAATATTTGATTGTACTAAACCCCGTTCCTCTCCTTGGTTGGCAAAGCTAAATGAATCTGTGTGTGTAAACCACACTAGTAACAAAGTTTCATCTTTCATTTAGTGTGTGGGTGTGTGTGTGTGTGTGCACGTGTGAGTAAGTGTGTGTGTGTGTGTATGTGTAGGTGTGTGTGTGCCACATCAGTAAAAAAGTTTGTAGTGCATAGGAACTCTAATTGACTGACAGGTTTTACTTCACAATGTCCTGAGATCTCATTTCATTTATCCATTAGTAAATCTTACTTAATTGTTATCAGGAATCTAAGGGGATAAAACCAGGGAGTAAGGGAGGGGACAATGGATCGAATATTCAATTTTTAGGAGTCTCAGACTTTGGGGACTGGCTTAAAGGGAATGTGCAAGAATTTAGCAGTTTCTGACTGAGTTTGGGGACTTGCGCATGAAATGCCGCTACTCGTTATGTATGTTTTGAATATTGCAGACGGGGAGAAGGGATAAGGGAAGTGGGGACAAGGGAAATAAACACTCGTTGTGTTAGTTTGGAATGTAGCAGACGGGGAGAAGGGAGGTGGGGGCATGGGGCAAGGGAAATAAACAGAATAAAAAGGGGCAGTCATATTCTTGCTAGCAGCTGGCCGGGTCCAATAATCTTTTAATATAAAAATCAGACCAAAAAACCTCAATATATTTCATCAAAAACAAGTTGTGATTTCACTTTACATGACGCTATGGAAATCTATTATTCAATTAACAATCCCTTTATAATTTCCTACAAATTTATTGGATTAAACTGGATTTCATGCCCTTTCTTTGATAACTCTTATATTGAATTAATTGCCCATTGTCCCCTCCCTTACTCCCTGGGATAAGACAGTAGCCGATAAATTGATGTACAATGATGATACACAAAATTACCTCTTCTGAAGATTACATTTAGTTGTCAAAACGATTGGAACTCAACATAATAAACCAACCAATTCAAAAGTCCCCAAAGCTGTCAAGCAAACAAATAAGATAAATTAATATAAAAACTTTGGGGACTAGTGTAATAAACAGCCCCAATATCCCCTCCCTCCCTGTATATTTGGCATTGTCAAACACGGATGTGTTGTTGGAAGTCATTCTTTTACAGTAGAAATTAATCTAAAATACATTTTTTTTCACAAAAGCATTGTAAATTTATCAAGATATGAAAAAGCAAGGAAATAATATGCATATTTTAATGATTAGTTAATTATCCAATGTATAGGTAAAATAAAACTTTAGTTGTGGTAGTCTATTATTGTTTATTCTTTATTAAGACTTTTTCCAGTTTAAAAATATTAAAGCAGTGTTGCTATCATTCACCCCTCTCAAGGGGCGTAGCCTCTAGTAGTAATAAAACATTAAATAATAGAAAGCGACTAGGTAACAGACAGTAAAAACATGATAAAATATGCACCATGTAGGTAATATTTTTATGAGTGGAAAACTATGAAAGTTTACTCATATTAGTGCATCACCTAAGCCTCATCTAAAATTGGAAATTAAACATGTCTCATATATCACTATAGTGTCTGTAAAAAAAACTTTTATTTAGGTCAATACATTTAAATTTAATAATAATCAAATTAGGTAAAAGATGCAATTCATGATGAGAAACAGGAAGAGCATTTTACACGTTTTGTTTGCATTTTGCATTGGCCCTCACGACTAACTAAACTAGTTTTAATGTTACAATTTTTCATTTAGATATCCACAGAAAGGTGTCTATAATACCATGCAATAAATAACTATTATCTACAACTCGAAAACAGAATTGTCCTTGTTTCTCTCTCGTTTATTGCAGGGAGTAAGGGAGGGGACAATGGGAAATTAATTCAATATAAGAGTTATCAAAGAAAGGCCATGAAATCCAGATTAATCCATTAAATTTGGAGGAAATTATAAAGGGATTGTTAATTAAATAATAGATTTCCATAGCGTCATGTAAAGTGAAATCACAGCTTGTTTTTGATGAAATATATTGAGGTTTAATGGTGTGATTTTTATATTACAAGACTATTGGACCCGGCCAGCTGCTAGCTGGCTGGGCAAGAATATGACTGCCCCTTTTTATTATGTTTATTTCCCTTGCCCCTTGCCCCCACCTCCTTTCTCCCCGTCTGCTACGTTCAAAACTAACACAACGAGTAGTTATTTCTCTTGCCCCTACTTCCCTTCTTCCCGTCTGCAATATTCAAAACAAACACAACGAGTAGTGGCATTTCATGCGCTAGTATTCAAACTCAGTCAGAAACTGCTAAATTCTTGCACATTCCCTTTAAGCCAGTACCCAAAGTCTGAGACTCCTAAAAATTGAATATTCGATCCATTATCCCCTCCCTTACTCCCTGCGTTTATTGCATCTTTCTCTATATTAAATCTCAGGTCATATATTTTTTTATATGATATGAAATGAATCATGATAAAATGAAGTAATGATACTGTAAACCAGGAAGGGATGGGACATTGGGCTGTCAAATATACTGGCCCTCAAAGTAACGTTTTCTTATTAGTTGGTTCAACAACTTTGGGGACTAAATTAAATTTTGCTCAAACATTAACTTTCAACCAATAATTATAATCTACAGTATGGGTAATTTTTCGTATCATCATTGGGGATGTACAGTACATCAATTTATCGGCCATTGTCTTATCCCTTAAGATCCCTGACTATAAACCCTGAATATATCTCTTTTACTTTTTCTTTATATCTATAAATGTTCATCATAAAAAGAAGCTATAAAGATTATATCATTACAATTTTATTTTATATGCAAATTTTTAAAAGATGATATTTTTCAGGGGGGGGGGGAGTCATTGGGGTGTTTATTACACTAGTCCCCAAATTTTTATAGAAACATTTTCCTATTCCTTGGCTTCACAATTTTGGGGACTTTTGCTGAACTTTGATTGGTTTTGGTTGGTTCATTAAGTTTAATGACCATACGTTTTAACCACTAATTGTAATCTACAGAAATGGTATTTTTGGTGGGGAGGTACATCAATTCATCGGCCATTGTCTTATCCCTTTAGATCCCTGATACTTCTGAAAATGTCGAGGGATTTCATTTTAATAAAAACATTATCTTTACATAAGATTTGGGTAAACTTGTTTTTATAAAGTATGACAGAACAGGGAGGGAGGGGACATTGGGCTGTATGTTACACTTGTCCACAAAGTTTTATAATAACGTTTTCTTATTCGTTTGCTTCAAAACTTAGGAAACTTTTATTGAATTTTGATTGGTTGTTGCATTAAGTGAAGTGTTCAACTGTTTCAACCACTTATTGTAATATACAGAAGAAGAAATCATTATAGGGGATGTACATCAATTTATCGTCCATTGTCTTATCCCTTAAGATCCCTGAAAGCAACCTGCTGGAGAAAAATAAGAAAAGGATTCTATTTTTTCATCTTGTTATGAAAATATAATGTGTTTGGTTTAGAAACAGAGAGACATTTCTTTGTTTACTTTTTACTAACTGAATCTTTTGTATATTACGTTTTTCATACTTTTTTTCATTAAAACGCCAATATTGGCAACTTTATGAATATCTCTATTTTTAAAAGGATAATTTACCTGAAAATACCAGGGAGGGTTAGACAAATAGACTGAAAATTTTTATGTTACCAAAAGTTTTATCACAACGCCTTCTCTTTCGCTGGGCACTTATTCAAATCTGATTGGTTGGTTCAAACTAGCAGTGTCAAAGCTTTTCAACCAATAATTTCAATACACAAATTGTGTAATTTAGTTTATCGTTTGGGATTTATATCAATTTAACTCTAGTGTCTTATCCCCCATGGTCTCTGTAAAAAATATTGGCACATATCATACTGGTTATTTATCGCATCGTATTATAGACAGCTTTCCGCGGATATTGGTAGCCCTGGTCTCACAAAACTGGTTTTAATTCTATGACTTGTTTAAATATTCGTGGAATATTGTCTGTAATACGATGCTATATATAATTTTCAGTATGACTGAGAACCGGTTTTTGTCTAGCGGATATTAATCGGTTTCGAAGCCATACCGGAAACTTGTTTATACTGACTACTTAGTTCCAAGTCCAAACCCTAAGAAACTCTGGCTAATCAATCAATAACCTTTGTTGAAGAATTGTATAATCCAGGTAAACCTGACCCCGGATACCTGAATGATCTGCTGTGCTTGTGGATTGGATACTTTATAAAAAAAATCGATTATTTGGTTCAGTACTTGTAGTGATCAGTCTTTTAAACCAATAATTTATTCTAACATTTATTGAAGAATTATATGATCTAGGTAAACCTGACCCCTGACTACCTGAATGATCTGCTGTGCTTGCGGGACACTTGGCTGGCATTCACCATCATCCTCGGCATCATCTTCTTCGTTCTCTTCTGTGTTTTTGTCTACCTCAGACAGGTTAGGATACATATTTTTTTTTTATAGAAAATCCATAAAAGATCCATAAAAGCGAAGATCTGAAACGGTAGGACAAACGAACATCAACTTGTAGACTGTCAGAACTGAATATCACAAAATTGTGAGTGAATTTGATGAAAAACTACAGGATAATGTTTAATGACTTACATTTTTAGGGCTTGATTATAGGGATGCTTCGTTTATAACATTGTACTGTGTTGTCCTAGGTGTTAGTATTCTAAAAATCAGATAAATTAAATCATATAAAGATATATTGATAAAAATGTTAAAAATCAACGTAATGGACGTACGTAAGGCTCGAGCCTAATTTATTTATAGAAAAGCTTTGCATTTAAAAACATTTTTAAAAGGATAGCTTCCTGTTGGGCGAGCGGAATCAATAGCCGGCCTATTAAATACCTATTTAGTTAAAAACCAAAACCATTTATACTGCCAAAATAAAACAAATATTGAAGTTGTACAGATTTATTAAAATAAAGAAAAAGATAGATACATACAGGTTAGGTGCGAAGCTTCTCTACAGGTGTCACGCCAGGATGACCCAATCTAACCTCTTAGTCCTGGATTAAATAACCAAGACAAGGTTCAGAAGGCAAAGTAGAAGGAGATGACTCTAAACTCTGTTGTTAGTTGCTAACCTTTGCCCTGTCTCCAATCCTAGTTGTCAGCACAACCCGTATTGAGTAGGGCGCCAGTTAAAGCAACACTGGGTACAAGGTACACGGTATGGTAGAAACAGTTTGGTAGATTCTAAATAAGAACATATTAAGAACAAATAATATAATAGATAACAACTATAGATTAACTATTAGAGTATCATAATAGAGTTAAACCTTACTATATTGCAAAAGGCAAAGTACAAAAGTTAACTGAAAGAAAGCTGTTCTAATTAGGGTTGGGCCGGATATCCGGTGTGGCCGGATATCCGGCCATATCCAATATCCGGCCGGATACCGGATATTGAAACTATCCGGCCGGATATCCGGCTATATAATTTTTTATACTTTACACCAAAAATCTCTGCTTTTTAAAATCTTAAATGGCTATAATTTTCTTATTATTGAAGCTAGAAGAACATTTTTCTGAATAAGTTTAACTTTATGTAAATTTATATAAGATTTCTGAAGAAATTTTTTTTTACTACTTTAATATCTGGTAATTTGGCTGGTTATCCGGCCGGATATCCGGTAATTTGGCCGGATAACCGGATATTTGCCGGATTTCCGGCCGGTTACCGGATATCCAACATTTGAAATCAGCCGGATATCCGGTAACCGGTATCCGGCCAAAAAAGTATCCGGCCCAACCCTAGTTCTAATAGAGTGTCTATAGGGCCTTATATCTTTTGGATAATGATAATTACAATTAATATTTACATACCTAAATACAGTGCTCATTAGGCGGCGGATTTCCTTAAACTGCAATTATCTACCATTTAGCTAGCCCTAACGTAAACTGATAATTGAGCGATAACTAGTTTAGGACATAAACAATAGAAATTAAGTGTACTCACACCCCTCCTTAACCGAACTTTAGATTAAAAAAATTTCCCAAACATTCGGACAATTGGGCGTTCAAATAGGACCTAATGGTAGTTAGAATCAGTTGAGAACAAAATCCTAGCCGTTCCTTCTTGCCAGATATTGCCATTTTAAGATTTTAAGTAAAATTACACTAAATATCCTATTACAAAGATAAATCTTCTTGAAATTTTTAGTGTAATTTTAATGGAACAGCCCCAAAACAGAGTATCTTTTCTCCTGCAGCCAAACTGACTGCCTGGATTTCCTAACAGAGAGTGCCTTAATGTATTAACACAAGTAGGGATTCGAACCCATTCCTAAAACTAACCAACATGGAATAGCTATATATTACAGCATGAGTTCAGTATTTTCACCAGTTAGTGATGGATGGCTAGCCATGGCAAGGCATATAATAACCAGAAACCGGACCATTCACCCCCAGGCCCCAGTGGAGCAATTTGGAGGTCTGCACCACATGTTTTCTGGGGTGTTGTTCACCCGCACCCAGGGATAGAGCAGGTCAAAACCCAGAGGTGCCCTCAGACTCCTATTAACACTGCCACTTGTGGGTGCAGCTGCCCAACCGGAAATAGCAACCTATAGAGGTAGATGCCATGATGGACTCTGGCAAACAAGTTCCAAGCTCAGGGTGATTTCACACACCCTTGCCCGAGCCCTGTGCCATGAAATGCTCCCCTGCCAATTCCAGATTAGCACAGCTGCTACAAAAGGAGAGCTGCAGGTGGTGGGCTGCATACATTGCTCAAGATGCAAGTTAGTTCTACCCTGATCTTGACCCTCCAGGAGATCATGGTGGTGTGCATCTTGAACCATGCCCTGAACCTGGGAGGGTTCTGTCTGAGGGAGTCAGGGATACAGTTACTGTTCAACATACCTGAGCTGATGGTATGGATCAGTTGGGAGAGTAGCCATGGTTGCCCCCACTCCCATTAAGTAAGTGAACCCAGCGCTTCCAAGCCTGGGGAAGGCCCAGGGCCCCTCCCACCACCAGCGACTAAAGGCAAGAAGCGCTCTAGCCGTACAATCAACTGTTTGGCCAAGGCAGTCTCATAGGGCCACTGCCAGCCACAGTTTTTGTCCTCACTGAATTCCCTGTGGTCAAGGAGGTTGTGTAGCACCTGTTCATAGCTGACCAATGACCACGATATGGGTAGCATGGAGTTGCTGCCCATTACATTCAAGGTAGGGTCCAAGGCCCTCTAGAAGGTGAAACTGGACATTGGCTATTTTTAGTTGTAAACCTCCATGGTGTCAAGGTGCCTTCAGGAGGCGCAAACTGGATAGGGGAGGGGTTCCACATCAAACTGCCCCCCAGGACAGAGATGGTAGTCAAGACCTGTCCTAAACTTCAAGCGCAGGGGCCTGAACGTGGAGAACCCCAGTTACAAGTCAAACAAGGATCTGACCCTGCTGAGCTGGATCTTTAAAACTGTTTAGTGTGGCAGTTGCCTCTGCCAGATGTACAGCTGCTCAACAAATAGTGATCTTTAAATCAAAATAGCTATACATAGCTGCGGCTAAATGTAGCCATGAACCATAGCTGGCCAAGCTAAAAGTGGCTACAGTCATTTAATATTGCCATGTAGCCACAAAGACAGCCACTTTAATAATTAATTATAATTTTTTTATTTCGAAACCATCATAGATCTTGAAATATAGATTTTTATAAATAATAATTTAATAAAATATATATGAAATGTTGAGACTTAAAAGATTTTTAAGATCCATATTTCTAGGATAGCCGACATTGCACAGTCATAAAATCCATGTTTTATTGGCAGAACTGGCAGTGGCAGCAGCTGCAACTATGGCTGTAGCAGTGGCAGTGGCACCAGCTGCACTAGATTACTTAAAGATCCAGCTCTGATCACAAACAATAGCTAGAGGGTATCCAGAGAGGCATTCATAGCCTGAGCCCAATATACAAATTACTGTTGTCATGCTATAATATACAGTTATTCCACATTGGATAGTTTTGGGAATGGGTTCGAATCCTCACTTTTGTTAACACAATATGGCCCTTCCTGTAAGGAACTCCAGGCAGTCAGGTTGGCCAGAGGAGCAAAGCTACTCTGTTTTAGGGCTGTTTCATTACAATTACACTAAAATATTGAAAGAAGAGTGAAGTTTGTATTAGGATATTTAGTGTAATTTTACTTAAAATCTTAAAATGGCAATATCTGGCAAGAAGGAACAGTTGGGATTTTGTTCTCAACTGATTCTAACTACCATTAGGTCCTATTTGAATGCACAATTGTCCGAATGTTTGGGAAATTTTTTTAATCTAAAGTTCGGTTAAGGAGGGGTGTGTACTTAAAACAGAATATCTATTAAAAATCACAATAATTCGATCATTTAATGTACATGTTTTAAGTAATATTTTGTCAACGTTTTGTAATAATTTTTATTTATTAAGTACAAATGAACATTAATTAACCCTTTGAGGAAGAGTGCATATTCACCTAGCTGCTCATACGACACTTCCTTTTAACGATTTGAAGCACATAAAGTGATAATTCTCGTACAATATGAGAATAGTTATTTCTCGCATCGTATCATAAATGGCTTTCCGCGGATATAGAATGTACAATTATGAGATTAAAACTAGTTTTTTTAGCCCCGAGGTGACGAAGTCACCGGCTAAAAAAACTAGTTTTAATCTTATGATTGTACATTTCTATATTCGTAGAAAGCTGGACATAATACGATGCTAGACATAGTTTTTTCGTATGGATGAGAACCGGTTCCTATCCACCGGATTCGAATGAATACGAGAAAGAATTTTACCGGTTTCCTGTTTAAATGAGATAATAGCCATTTTTGACTCTTTTAAACTATTATGCTTTTCAAATTCCTCTTTTTACACAGTAAAAGTTTATATTAAAAATGTAATAAATGATTATAATATGATAATTTATTACCCCTTTTTATCCTTTGTAGAAACTAATTTTCTAATTGGTTCTCTGTCTAGTTCAAGTTGGTCAGATTTATACTTTAATATCTATAATACAAAGTAGAACGATGTCTGTCCGTCTGTCTGTCCGTCTGTCCGTCTGAAGCTTAAGATCTCGGTAACCGCTGAACCGAATGGGCTCTACTCTTCAGGGAATATACCTACTGGTCCTGTGGTGGTTTTAAGATATTTTCTTGGGGGGTGGGACACCCCCAACCCCCCCAAAAACAAAAAAATCCCCCCCCATTTTTTTTTTTTTTTTGTAGGAGTTTTCCTTGGCTCTTTTACGAATTTCACCTTAATTTTTTTTTATAACCTCTTGGGGCAAAGCCCCTAGAGGCTAGGGGCGAAGCCGCTAGTTTTATACAGAGTAGAACGATGTCTGTCTGTCTGTCTGTTTGTTTGTCTGGTTGTAACGAAGGATATCGTTAACCGCTGAACCGATATGGTTCTCCTTAACAGGGTAGCTTCTCCTAGGGTCCGGGAAGGTTTATAACTATTTTTGGGGAGGGTACCACCACCACCCCAAGAGAATTAGCCCCTAGAAAAAAATTACTCCCCCCTAAAGAATTTTTTTTTCTCAGTTTAATTTTTTAACTAAAATTAAAAATGGGGGGGGGGGCACCAACACCCTCGTTGTTCACGTACATAATACATAATATAAACCTGACAATTTATTTATCTCCTGGTGTTTCATGTAGCTTTTATAGTTAATTTCCTGAAAATTACAGCAATACAAAGTTTAATGATACGAGTACAGATAGTAGTAACCTTGTTTATTTCATATTGCTATTTAAACATTGAGATGTAAAGTTTTCCACCTTAGAGCAGTAACTCTTTTGGTCTACAATGTTAGAATTAAATTTTTAAAAATATATTTATCAAACGCTTTGACAAAGTCAAAGAAACGCTAATTTTGCCATTTTTAAATCGTTACTACTCTAAAACTTGTTCGTTCAGATTTCCATCATTTCAAGTCTTAAATCTTTTGTTGATTTTTAAATATTTACATCCTTATGGATAGGAACCGGTTCTCAACCATACGAAAAAATTATGTCTAGCATCTTATTATAAACCGCTTTCTACGAATATAAAAATGAACAATTATAAGATTAAAACCAGTTTTTTTAGCCCGTGTACATTCTTTATCCGCGGAAAGCGGTTTAAAATACGATGAAAGAAATAACTATTATTCCTATACACGGTATTAGTTCTCTTAGTGTTGACACTTTTGTTTCTTTCATGTTAAAAAAAATATCTTCTTATATTTTTGATGTTACTTTTTCCTATTTTCGTATTTATTAAGGCTCGCCGGTATGGATGGTGTCATTCTTTTTTCGAAGTAATAATATATTCTTCGCAAGTAATCTGTTGTACTACAAGTGTACTACAGTGAACATACAATTAGACTGATTACGAAAACTTGTACATGTTAGAGAAAATAGACTCTGGTTGCTATTTTTAAAACAATGCCAATCTAGACAACATTCTAGACAACATTTTGGTACAATTTATCATTCTAGTTGTCATCTACATTATAACTTAGGATAGCGGCTACGCCTTTAGAAGCCTCTGGGAAACGTAAAATGTTTTATTTTCAACTTGTGTTAAGATTATCTGTTTACCAAAATATTTTTACGGCCGGTAGATGCGATTAGTTATATTCTTTTTATTGCAATTTCTCTTCGGAGGTTGGTGGAACCCTTCCCAAAATAGTTATAAACCTTCCCAGAATCTATTAAAAGCTACCCTGTAAAGGAAAACCATATCGGTTCAGCGGTTAGCGAGATCCTTCGTTACCGACCAACAGACAAAGATCCTGTCACTTTCATATAAGTAGGTATTAGTCCGTCTGACAGCCCGACGATGAGTCACTAAGAGATTATTAAGCTAAGATGACATTAACCATCTTATTTCTTGTCCAAAATTAAATAAGTAATGCAATGAAATTGTATGGCTTGTTATTGCTGTGCCTTTTGGCCTTAATTTAACTGAAAATTGTTTGAATTTAATGGAAAATAATTGTAGGATCTTTTTTCATGCGATTTTGAAGTTTTGATTGTGACAAAAAAGGATATTAACTAGAGAAGCAAGTTCTTTGCTTTTAATTAAGATTCTTAGAAAGGCAGGAAAAAGGTTTAACCAACAAGGGGAATAAATCTAAAATAATATTTGGGGGCAGATGAATGACAGCTGAAATTACTTATAAGTTTCGTGATTTTTTCCGAATTAATTTTGTTGTTGGTATAAGCTGGTAGAAAGACCCTGATGTAAAATATTTACTTTGTTTTATTTTTCAGAGGATTTTGATTGCCATAGCCTTGATAGAGCAAGGTTCGAAGGCGGTGGGTCATATGTTCTCCACCCTGTTCTTCCCAATCATTCCCTTCATTCTACAGCTGGTAAGTTAGTTTCATGCATTATTAACTGCTTAGCGGTTGCGCCCCTAGATGCCTCCAAGGCATATGTAGTGAGGGTAGGAAAGTCGACTCCACACTCGCAGCTTTAGTTTTACAAAAAAAATATTTTAGCGTGGATTTTTTTCTAGAGTTGATTTCTTGTGGGAGGTTATTGGTACCCTCCCCAAAAATAGGTTTCAACTTCCCAGGACCCAAGAGAAGCTACCCTGTGAAGGAAAACCATATAGGTTCTGTGGTTAGCGAGATCCTTCGGTACAGATAGACAGACAAACACCCTGTTACTTTATTATAATGATTATTATATCCAGGCTGTAGCTGGATGGTTTAAGATAGTTGCCATGTACCTGTAATTTTATCCATAATTATTATATCAAGGCTGTAGCTGGATGGTTTATGATAGTTGCTATGTACCTGGCTTCCTCTGGAGAGTTATTCTACCTGTAATTTTATCCATAATTATTATATCCAGGCTGTAGCTGGATGGTTTATGATAGTTGCCATGTACCTGGCTTCATCTGGAGAGTTATTCTACCTGTAATGTTATCCATAATTATTATATCTAGGGTGTAGCTGGATGGTTTATGATAGTTGCCATGTACCTAGCTTCCTCTGGAGAGTTATTCTACCTGTAATTTTATCCATAATTATTATATCCAGGCTGTAGCTGGATGGTTTATGATAGTTGCCATATACCTGGCTTCATCTGGAGAGTTATTCTACCTGTAATGTTATCCATAATTATTATATCTAGGGTGTAGCTGGATGGTTTATGATAGTTGCTATGTACTTAGCTTCATCTGGAGAGTTATTCTACCTGTAATTTTATCCATAATTATTATATCCAGGCTGTAGCTGGATGGTTAATGATAGTTGCCATATACCTGGCTTCATCTGGAGAGTTATTCTACCTGTAATGTTATCCATAATTATTATATCCAGGCTGTAGCTGGATGGTTTATGATAGTTGCCATGTACCTAGCTTCCTCTGGAGAATCAGAGTACAGAGTTATTCTACCTGTAATTTTATCCATAATTATTATATCCAGGCTGTAGCTGGATGGTTTATGATAGTTGCTATGTACCTGGCTTCCTCTGGAGAATCAGAGTACAGAGTTATTCTACCTGTAAGTATATTTTTCTATGTAAATCAGAGTACCTACAGAGTTATTCTACCTGGATGTATTTTTCTATGTAGAACATAAAAATTTAGAATGTGAAATAAGGAACTTGAACATTGAACCGAATATCGTTATTAATATCTCTACGTTTTTACTTTCTAAATGGCAAACGACCAAACTGCGATTAGTTTTTAAGAGTTTTCCTAGAAAAATTTTACAATTTAGGTAAGTAGATCTTTAAAAACAAATAATAAAAAAACTTTTCAAAACCAAAGTTTTCTATTTCATGTTGAAATACCAGTACATGCGTAATAGTGACTGAGCACGTATATATGTACTGGCAATAATCAGGGATCTAAAGGGATAAGACAATGGCCGATTAATTGATGTACATCCCTTAGGATGATACACCAAATTACCCCTAGTGTAGTTTAAAATTAGGGGTTGAAACGTTGAACACTCAACTTAATGAAACAACCAATCAAAATTTACTGAAGTCCCCAAAGTTGTTAAGCAAATGAATAAGAAAACGTTGTTATTAAAATTTGGGGACTAGTGTAATAAACAGCCAATTATCTCCTCTCTCTCTCTCTGGGTAATAATTACGCAATAATTTCTGAAAAAAGAATAACCTACCATCCATCATATATAAAGTCAGTCTATACATATATTATGCTTCCCTGAAGTCTAAATGTAAGAATTATCATTTTTTAACATAATACGCTGCGTAGTTATGTAGTTAAAAATTATGAAAAACTAGGTGTGAATTACATACAAAGAGAAAACTTTTCTGAACGTACAAATATTTCCTTTTACTCTATTAAAAAGTTTTTTTTTCGAAAAGGGGAACACATTGTTTCATTTTTGTTGTTTTCAGTTTTAATTATTTGTTTTCGTGGATGGTCAGGGATGTTGCACCGAAAGAAAAACTGTTCCTATGACTAAGGAGATAGAGGAGGGGATTGATTTATTTTCTATTGCCCTATTCCTCAGGTAGGGAAGGGACATAGGGTTGTTTATTACACTAGTCCCCAAAGTTTTTTGATAACATTTATTTTCGTTGGCTCAACAACTTTGGGGAATTTTTGATTGGTTGGTTCATTAGGTCGAATGTCAAAACTTTACCACCACTTATTTTAATCTACAGAAGGGATATTTTTGTGTATCATCATTGGGAATGTACATCCCTGCCTATTCCTACCCTTAACAAAGTTTTTCATATTTTAGGAGAACAAATGTGATAATATTCCAGACTGCAAGAATTTTAAATCAAATGAAACGTGCACGGTAATTAGTTTCTCAAATGTTAGAATTGTCCTATCGATTTTAAACTTGGCATGATGATTCCTGAAGTAGTTAGGTACCATTCTATGTTCGTTACCAGAATGTCCTATGTTATCCTTATTCATGTGATTTTTGGAATACTGATTTCCATTGCAATTAGTAACAATGTTATAAGAGAAGCATCTCTATAATCAAGCCCTAAAATGTAAGTATGTCCATTGTCCATAAAATGTATCCTGTAATTAAACAGTTTTGCAACAAATTTACTTATAACTTTGTTTAGACTTGTACATTTATATTTTTATTCAGTATTGACACTCTTCATGTATTAATATTCATTTGTCCTACCGTTTCAAAGCTTTGCTTTTATGGATGTTGTCATCCTTGTTTTATATTAGTTTATTCCTTTCTCTATCCAATAACCTTCGGGTCTTTGTTAATATGGTTTGACCGATGAATCAATAAGATATCATCAATCATACTACATTAAATACAAAGAACAAAATTACCTTTCTGCAGTATTATCCTACAAGCGGCTACGCCCCGTATAGACCTCTAGGGGCACATTAAATGCTTTCTTTTCAATCTTTGTTAAGATCAGCCACAAAAAAATATCCGCTAGTTATATATTTTTGGATTTATGGCGATTTCTCTTTGAAGGGTACTGGTACCCTTCATAAAATAACTATAAGCCTTTCTAGGACCTATTAGAAACTACACTGTAAAGGAGAACAATATCAGTTCAGCGGTTAGCGAGATCCTTCGGTACACAGAGATTCTTTTACTTTATTATTAGGATTATATAAAGAAGTAAGCTTTTATTGTCCGTAGCGAAGAATATCGCTAACCACTGAACCGATATGAAATATTCTTTATAGTGAAGCTTCTTATAGGTCCAGGGAGCTTTTTAAGGGGAAGGGTATACCCTCCCCCCAAGGAATCCCCCCAAATTTATTTTTAAAACTAGACTTAAGAGTGAAGGGTCGACTTCCCCCCCCCCCCCCTCTTTCCTCCAGTGTCCCTAAAGGCCTCTTGTGGCGTTACATTTATGGTTTTCTATTTTTTGTATTATTTTCTCTTTTAAAAATAACATTTTTTTATCGCCTTTAAAAAATATTTTAAATTTGACAATCTTAAAATGTGTTAGTAGCATAAACACTTGGTTCAAATGTGTTGCTTTTCATAACAGCTTTGTTTTTTCCAATGCATAAAGATAATTTTCTTTCTTTAAATTTGCAGGTTGAAGAATTTGAAAGTTGTGCAACCAGTTGTCCAGAGGCAACTTGTCAATTTTTCAGGTAAATTACTCTTTTCATATTTAAGATTTGTCCTATCGATTTCAAGCTTGGTATACTCATTTCTGTAATTGTTATATACGATTTAGCGTAGCAACTCTATAATCTTTAAAAGAAAGGTCAAAAATACATGTTGATTTTAACCTCTTTAACAACAATTTTTATGTGATATATTTATCCTAAATATGTACCTATGTCCTATACAGTACCCTGTATTTTAGTAGTTTTGTAACAAATTAACTTACAATTTTTTAGGCTTATACATTTATATTCTACATATTCAGTTCTGACACAATACCTTTGTTAATGATCGTTTGTCTTATCGTTTCAGTGTTTTGCTTTTATGGATGTTGTCATCTTGTTTTTGTAAAAATATATTATTTGTTTAGATACATGAACAACAAAGATTTCTCTTGGCTGCAGCTCGTCAATGTTTTTGGATTATATTGGGGACTTTTCTTCTTCTCTGCCTATGGAGAACTTGTTCTTGCTGGAGTTTTCTCACAGGTAAATTGTTTTTACTTTTTAAGATACTAGCTGCCATGCCCCTAGAAGCCTCTAGGGGCCCTAAGGTAGAAGGTTGAAAAGTCGACCTCATCCCATTTTAAATTTGAGTTTCAAAAGAGTAAAAAAAAATTTTTGGAGGGAGGGGGTAAAGACACCCTCCCTCAAAATAGTTTAAAACCTTCCCATGACCTATAAGAAGCTTTACTGTAACTGAGAACAATTTCGGTTCAGCGGTTAGCGAGATTCTTCGTGACAGACAAAAAACCCTTACTACTTTATATAATAGGATGAATAGACTTTACCTTGAAAATTTAGGAATCGATCTAGTACCCCAACAAAAAAATGAAAATATGTAGAATGTGAAGCATATTCAATTGTAAATTTCATCTTTCTAGTTTTAACAGGAGTTGAGAAAATCACGCAAACTTAACATTTAGGAATCGATCTAGCACCTCAATAAACTGGCGAATAATGATGAAACTTGGTTGTACAATGTTAATGTGATTTAATCTCTTAAAATTCTAGCTGTCCATCTTGAATAGGACCCAAGAAAATCACGTTTGCCCCATAGACTGACGGACGGATAGACAAAGTGAACAAACAACGGTTTTCCAAGCCGTGAAATAATTTTCAATCACTGTCATACTATATATTATACTTAATTTTAAGCAATAAAAATATTTTTCAGTGGTATTGGACAATGAAGAAAGACCAGATTCCTCCCTTCCAGCTGTTCAGAAGTATGGGCAATGCTTTCTATCACGTCGGCACCATAGCATTCGGTTCACTTGTCCTGGCTATTATCAGGTAATATGGTAATGCCGTTTAAAATCGTTAAATCCTTTGTAAGTAAAGTCAGGGATTTAAAAGGATAAGACAATGGCGGATAAATTGATGATACACAAAACTAAATGAACCTACCAATAAAAATTCAATAAAAGTCTCCAAGGTTGTTAAACCTACTTTGTATAAAACTTTGGGTACAAGTTTAATAAACAGCCAAAAGTCCCATCCCTCCCTGAGTATTATTACTTTAGTTTTAAAAATTTTTGATCCATCTCAACCCAAGACTACTTTATCAAACTAACATCTTTGTACAGGCCATATATATTTCAATAACTATAGTTATCATTCTCAATCGCCCTGTAAAGGAAAAAAAACACAAATCAGTAAATAATACATACAAAAAGTCTATTTTTGAAGAATCTGAATAAGATACCTATTTACCGTTTCTTTTTTTCTTTTTGATTTTATTTATTGTATGTATGTATGTATGTATTTCATCAATTTAACTATCGATATACAATTTATGATAATAATATAGGATAAGGTATGAATAGTTTATGGTACAAGGATAGTAGAGCTTAGTACACCTCTTTTAGTACATGGCAATACTGGTAGAGGTTTTACTACTAACTCGATTATGATCTGAATTTAGGGGTGAAACCCCTCGGAGATATGATTGCAAAATTAAATGTGACTTAACTGGTGGTTATTATGTAGTTATATTGTAGTTATAAATGTAGTTATCTTGTAGTTATAAATGTAGTTACCTTGTAGTTATATATGTAGTTATTATTGTAGTTATAATGAAATTTTGTAAGTAAAACAATTGTAGAAATAATGAATGTCATTTTTAAGAGTTCTAAAATGTAAAAAATATGCTGATTTGTGTGTTTAGAAGAAAATTATGCTGATTGTATCATAAATAGAAATTTTTTATTGTGATATTTAGAAGGAAGCTACTCTATATTTAGATGTCTAAATTGTTTGAAGCTGTGATTTATTAGAATGAAATGTGTTGGCCGTTTAGGATATGGAAATTTGGTTTGGAGAAGTTTACATTGCTGACATTTTTGTTAAATTATCTATACAATATTGACATTCCTGAAAGTTTAGGTTAATATATGTAGTCATAAATAGATAAATGCCCTTGCCCATCATTCAATAAGCATAATCTAAAGACTTTTTTTGGGAGACCTTTATAATAGAAAATGCTAACCCCTACTCTTAGCTAGCAAAATTCTGATACTAGGCCCTTGTTGTCACTTTTGTTACAGAAATGAATAATGTAAGTAAAATTTTATTACTAATGTCTAGCAGATTAAGAATTGAATGTGGTGGCCGATTAGGATACATTATTTTAGGTTTGCAGTTGATATTGGTGACATTTGCTGTTAAATCTACTTAATAAAAAACACCTCTGCAAATTTAAATTATTATATGTAGTCAATATAGATTCATGCCCCATCCCATTAAGCATAATTCTAAGGACTAATTTTTTGGAGACCTACATAAAACCTAGAAAAATGCTAACCCACCTACTTAGCTAGCAGAATTCTGATGCTAGGCCAATTTTTTTTATGAATATTACAGAAGTGAGTGATGTAAGTATAATTTTACAACTAATGTCTTGCAGATTAAGATATATTAGATTTGATGGAAGATTATTTTTGAAGGCTAAGTTGACTATGAAGTATTACTTATTTTCTTGGGAATAAGTGGCCGTTTTAGGTAAAATATTTTAAATTTGAAGAATTTTATTTTTATAAATGAAGGTGGAGATGACTTAGTAGCGATTTTAATTTATGAGGATTATGAAATTTTGAAGATGAAGTGTTGATATTGTTTAGGAAATGTGGTTGACATTGAATTGGGTTTGTAGATATTATCACTTAGATCCATTTTGAGTTGTAGTTTCTAGAAGTTATGTCTTAGAATAAATATTTTAATATAACTAAAGTTGATATTTATAAGTTACATTTTTTGTATGAAGTTACTCACTTAAGTCACAAGTGAGTTTACTGCAGCTTTCACATTGTGCATGCGACTGTATGCTCTGAGAGCTTACACTAAACTGTAAGTAGAGATGCATCGCATCTTTATAAAAGGTTATGTAATTAAAAATGCTGTTAAAATTAATTTTCATAATTCATATTAATAAAAACACATACCTAAAAACTTTTTTTTATATTTTAAACATATTTACACTCCCGCTACATATCTATTTATGGTCTAACAGCAGACCAATACAAAACAAACAAAAATACAGCTGAAAGAAAGGGTTGAAGATTTTGAATGGGCGTAGCAAGAGGGGATTGTGGTGTGGTTGTTATTTTCATTTTATTATTTTAGCTTTAGAGCACTTAATCCTATTTCATATAATTCCATATTTCTTATTATGTTATTGATAACTTTTCATATTTCAGGTTTATTCGGACAATTGTGGAGTATATTGAGAAAAGGTGCAAAGCCTTCAACAATGACTTGGCTAAGTAAGTTATCAAATAATTAGCGGCTACGCCCCCTAGAAGCCTCTAGGGGCACTGGTAGGAGGGGGGAAAGTCGACCTCATCCCATTTTAAATTTTAGTTTTAAAAGAGTAAAAAAAATTTTTTTTTGGGGGGGGGGAGGGGGGTGAAGACATCCTCTCCAAAAATAGTTCTTTCGAGGACCTATAAGAAGCTTCACTGTAAAGGAGAACAATATCGGTTCAGTGGATAGCGAGATCCTTCTGGACAGACAAAAAACGATTACTACTTTATATAATAGGATAATGAAATTACTATTATAATCTTTTAAATATTATCTTTACTTAATAGGTATGTCTGAAGATATTCTATATTTATTACTAGAATGCCGTCTTTTAAGAGGGCCTTTTTCTTGCGTAATTCCGTAAAGTTAGGTGTTGATTTGTTGTCAAATGCCCTTATTAAGTTAAACTGTTAATAAGGGGGAGGGAAGTTCTGACACATTTGCGTAAACCTGGTATATAGGCTTTATCATTGGACTGAGAGGATAGGTTATTAGGGATAAAATCATTCTTATATGATGAATTTTCCCAAGTTTTAAGATTTTTTAGATAGGCCTCCAGGTTCCGGAGCTCCAGGCCACCAGGTGGTCTCTGTACAGGTAAAATTTAAAAATATAATTTTTTTAAATAGTTAGATGTCAGCTTATGAAATAAAATATGTATGTTTTTTCTTCAAATATGTGAATAACCTTCAAAAAGATGCATATTTTGTTTTCTCAGTTGACCTCTAACTCCTCAAAAAAAAATATTTTTATTTTTACCTGTAAAAAGAGCACCTGGAGCTCCAGAACCTGGAGGCCTATCCAAAAAATCTTAAAACTTGGGAATATTCATCATATAAGAATGATTTTATCTTACAACCTATCCTCTCAGTCCAAAGATAAAGCCTATATACCAGGTTTAGCAAATGTGTCAGAACTCCCCCCCCCCCCCCCTCCCTTGACTGCACATTTATATAATACGGGAAAAAAATCATTCAAGTTTTAAGAACTTTAATGTGTCAGAACTCCCCCCCCCCCTTTATAGACCATTTAATTTATATACATTTGGTAATAATTAAGAACACTTTGAATTAATAAGAGCATTTAACTTCAACCCAACAACCAGCTTTAAGGAATTACGTGAAAAAAAATTACCCTCTTTCTCACAACTGAACGTAATAATTGTCTTTGGTTGGCTTTTATTGTCTTGTAATATATAAATTCAACTCAAATATATTGAGTGTAATTGTAAAAATTACAATAAAATAAAAATTATTATTCGAACCATTTGGTCAGTTTTAGTTGGCAATGGCCATTGAGTTGGTGACACAAATTTTCAACAAAAAAAACATTAACATAATATACTGTTAACGTTGAAAGTATTTAAAAGTTGTATTTAAGTGCCTCTGTAAATTTCTTACCTTTTTGAATTTACTAGCGGTAGCGCCCTTAGCATTTCAGGAATCTGTACTCAAAATAGCCCAAGACTTGAATCTAAAATAAAATAGCCTAATACCATCATAGGACCTATGTAAAGCCTCCCGTAAAGGGAGAAATCAATCATCTTCATGATTATTGAAATCTTAAGCTACAGACAAAAGCCTTACTACTGTATATAAAAGGATAGCTCCTAGATGCTAGGAGTGCAGCTGCAAGCCTATATATAAAGAGGTCAAGTAAATCATTTAACTAATGACACTAACAAAGTAGATCCCTTCATCACCTTCGCCCCCAAAAAATTAAAAGTTTGTATCACTAACCTTCTGGTTTTACAGAATAATGTGAAACCGATCCCAGAATTACATCAGAAATCCATTAAACAATTTAATCTCTGAGCACGCCAGCCTTCCTTTTCAGCTTTTCATTCATCAGGATTAGACAGTTTTCCTTTTAGAAATATGATAGGATTTGATGAGAATGCATATTTTTAGTAGTGATGCTGCACTACAGTTCTTGTCTATCTGTTGATATTTCTATGCAGAGCATTCTGCTCTTTGATATACTCACCCACACACCCCCTTTGTTTCTCATACCTTTTCCCCACGGCAAATTGATGTCGATCCCCAATGAGGATAAATAAAATTCCTACTCTGTAGATTAAAATTAGTGGTTGAAAGGTTTGAACACAAATGTAATGATCCAACCAATCGAAATTCACTAAAGTCCCCAAAGTTGTTATGCCAACGAATAAGAAAATTGTTCCCTTCTCTCTGTCTTTTTACCGTATGCTTGATTCCCACCTTTTTATCTTAACTCACTGAGTAAACTTGCACCTTTCTATAATATTTTCACAAAAAAAAATCACAGTCTTGAGTCCTGAGATCTCGGAAATTGCTGTTCCTTTGACTTTTAGGGTAGGCTTAAAAAATACTTTGGGAAGATTTAGGCCATTTTTCTGAACACCCCCCCCCCCCCCCCCCAACCCCCTCCTTTCATAACACAGATGCTAGGGATTAAGCAACTATTATAAATCAAATTACTCATATGTTATTACTGTACTACACTTTATTATCTTGAATTCTTATTATTGTTGCTATGCTACTAATGGACCCATAAATATCCTTGTTTAAATCTAAAGCATCAAGATCACCAGTTTGTGCATAAAATCACTTTGCGTCATTTGCGTCACATAGGTTAGATAGATGACCACAGCAACTTAATAACGTAGCTTATCGATGAATATGTTTTGTTCGTTCGAAAGTCCGTCAGTCAGAGTATTTTAAGAGTGACTCATTCCACAAATGATAAAATTTATTTTATAATTTAAGTTTTTTCGAGATATGGCTTGGTTAACTTTTTATACTTTTTTTTACTTTAAGTAAAAGAAGAATATTATTACTATACAGGGTTCTAAAGGGATAAGACAATGGCCGATAAATTGATGTACATCCTCAATGATTATAAACAAAATTATACCTTCTGTGAATCTGTAGATACCAATTAGTGGTTGATACGTTAAGACACTAATTTAAACAACCAATCAAAATTCAATAAAAGTCTCCAAAGTTGTTAAACCAACGATAAAGAAAACGTTATTATAAAACTTTGGGGACTAGGAGTGTAATTTACAGCCCATTGTCCCCTCCCTCCCAGATTACTATTACATCCTTTGCATTATGTGTTCTCATTTATTTTTTATGATATTAAGGTGCATCATATGCATGTGTAAATGTTGCCTCTGGTGTCTTGAGAAGATGATGAAGTTCTTCAACAGAAATATTTACATCATGTGTGCTATGAAGGTAAAATAAGATTACAACCATATTATTTAAAGCGAAGATTTTCTATAATTAGGGTCGGACCGTCCGTTACGGTTAGCTCTATTCGTTATTTAGACATGTAGCATTGTCCTATCGATTTCAAACTTTGCATGGTGATTCCTATAATAATTAGGTAGAATTAAGAAAGCGTAGCAACTCTATAATCGTTACCAGAAAGTCCGTGCGTTTTTTATTAGTTTGTCCTTCCATCTGATTTTAGAGCTTCTTTTTTATGGAATTCGTCATCCTAGTTTTATCACGCATATGTTGTTCTGTGAAGCTTAGAATCTGTTAATATTTTTGGTTGAAAACATTTAGCTTCACAATTCCAGAACATAAAATATATTTTAAGGTTCAAAGTTAAATAAATTGAAAAGCCTTTTTGAAGCAATTAAATAAATATGTCTGTATTCTGATTTAGGATTTTTAAAAGCGAAGCTTTTCTATAATTATGGTCGGTACGTCCGTCCGTCCGTACGTCCGTAACGGATAGCTTTTTTCGTTAATTTAGGCATGTTAGCATTGTCCTATCGATTTCAAATTTTGCATGGTGATTCCTTTAGTAGTTAGGTACGATTTAGAAAGCGTAGCAACTCTATAATCATTACCAAAATGTCCGTACGTCCATTTTAAACATGTTGATTTTTTTACTTTTTTAACAACAAATTTTTATGTGATCAAATCATCGTATTGATCTGATTTTTGGTATATTGATTCCTGGGACAACAAAGTATAATGTAATAAGCGAAGCAACTCTATAATCAAGCCCTAAAAATGTAAGTATGTCCATAAAAGTTATCCTGTATCAAGCAGTTTTACAACAAATTTACTTACAATTTTGCTTTGACTCTTATAAATTTAGATTATGATAATTAAGTTCTAACACTATACAAGTGTTAATGTCCGTTTGTCCTACCGTTTCAGTGCTTCGCTTTTATGGATGTTGTCATCCTTGTTTTATTATTTTTCAATATTAGCTATCTGTTTACACTTTTGAGACGATGTGCTTCTTATAGCGTTTACTCAAAAACCTTATTACTTTTTAAACCTTTTAAATTAAGATAATAAAAAAAATATTTCGTTAAATGATTTGAAAAAAATGTTCAACATTGTACCCATAATTACTTGAGCTAATGTAATAAACAAACAAACTACTCTCCCTCCAATTTATTTCAATTATAATGTAGGGGAGGGCTTTTGTGATCAACAAGGAACTTTTAAATAAAGTTTAATATTTCTTTAAGGGAACTAATTTCTGGAATTCTGGCAAACAAGCTTTCAATCTGATCATGAGAAACCTGGTGAGGGTTGTCGTTCTGGACGGGTAAGTAATATTCATTTATAGCATCGTATTATAGACAGCTTTCCGTGGGTAGTAAAATGAAAAATTATTAGATTTGGGTATTTAATCCAATTTTGCTTCCATTACCTTTTTTATAAGTTTTACGCGATCTCTGAATGTCCCATTCCTCTTACTAGAAAATCATATAGAATAATTTCTCGTATTCATTCGAATCCGGTGGATAGGAACTTGTTCTCATCCATACGAAAAAAACTATGTCTAGCACCGAATTATATCCAGCTTTCTACTAATATAAAAATGTACAATCATAAGATTAAAACCAGTTTTTTTAGCCGGTGCCTTCGGCACCTCGGGGCTAAAAAAACTAGTCTTATTCTTATAATTGTACATTCTATATCCGCGGAAAGCCGTTTATAATACGATGTGAGAAATAACTATTAACTCCTGCATAAATATTTAACTACTAGATAATGTGTATAAATATATTATGAAAGAGATATAAAGTTGTATAAAGACCCTACAGTTACCCTACTTAAGATCTTTATATTGATTCATGGGCAAACTTTGTTATTAAGTTTGGAAAATAAGTCTGAGTAATTGTAGAGACCTGGGTAATTATTCTTCAACATCCTTTTAAACTTTCACACATTTTTATACAAACTAAATACATATTCTTCCCTCAAAGAAATATCTATTACACAAGGGATAATTTCATGGAGGTTGCTCATTGAGATATGCTACTAAGCATAATGCTACCTTATTTATTTTTATAGTAATATAAAATAGGTAAAATAAACATAAAGCAAAAGAAAAAGCATGCGGAAAAATTAAATGATTCTTATTAATAATCTAAAAAATAATTTTAACAATTAGATTTTTACAGTGCATTTATATCTAGGTATTTAATTTTGTAATGAATATTACTTAGCTTAATCCTTTACCCGCCATCGTGGCTCAACACTTAGCGCATCCACTCGTCGCCGACACCGCGTCATAAAAAAAGACGTTAAAAATGGATCCTACTGTTGCAATGTCAGGTGCTCGACATAAATGGTAAGGGTAGGGGGAATACCTTGGTCCATAAACAGGCGCAACTAACTAACATGCACAGTTAGGACTTCTCAGGCAAAAGTCGTGCAATCAAAGAGTTGGTTGTCTGATGGATGTTACTTAACCTAATATCCTCTGGTGTTAGAGTATCGCATCCCATAACACGTGGATGATGCTCTGTATTCTCTTGATTATCACTTAAATCGAAGGAAAATCCCACCCTTACGAGGTAATGGTAAGCTAAATTCTTTAGTAGAAATAACCTTTTAGAAAACTTTCTTTATTTTAACTAAATAAAACAAACATAAGATGCAACGAAGGATGTTAGAGATATTCAAAAACTAAAAAAGAAAAACATTTTTGAAAAGGATTTCTTTAGTTGAATGATGCATGCAAGAAAAACAAAAGTTATGCAAAGTTGCCTTGATGTCCAAGTTTGTGGGGATTAGATGTTACAACTTTTGCAAATTTAAATTCTTTAAATGATCTTAGATTAATCGTAGAAGTACATTTATATATCTGAATTAAAAATAAGCACAGTACTGATAAGAATCATAATATTAATACCAGTTTTCGCCGAAAATACTGCAGTTCATCAATAACTTTCATTTACATCAAATGTTTTGCTAAGTCCACCAAAATTTACACTTTAAATAAATAGATAAAAAATCGACTAGACTTGTAAAATTTTAACTTTATCTGCCCAATATCCTAATATATAAGATAGTAAGGGTCTTTGTCTGTAGCTTGAGATTTCGATAACTTCCGAATTGATTGAGTTCTCAATTTTAGGGAAGCGTAACATAAGACCTATGATGGGTTAAGGTTAATTTTTTCTTTAAGTCTTAGTTTATGCTATATTTCTGTCCTTTCTGTCCCTACCAGAAGCTAGGAGCACAGCAACTAGTATGTTTATAAAACATCTTAGCCACAAAAAGCTTTACTTGACAAAAATATTAGGGTTGGCAATCCGAATACGGGATCCGGAATACGCCCAATTTTTAATCAATTTTGGAATCCGAATCAGGAATCCATTTTTTAATAGCGGATTTGGATTCTTAATTGGTAGGCTAAAATTAGCGTCTTGAGTTTTTCTTTCAACTCCCCCTTTTTAAAGGCAAAGATTATCATCATTATATATAAAATCTTTTGAAATATGGTTCCATTCTCGGAAGTGAATTATAGAGGACACCAAGAACAATAATTTTTAGGACATATGTAGCACTTATTTTTTATATTTTTTTAAAAAGCCTTTTAAATTACTGCTAGAATCCGGAATCCGAGTCCGGAATCCGCCAAAAATAAGAATCCGGAATCCGCGGGAATCCGTCATTTTTTTAGACGTATTCTTGTAAGAATCCGAATCCGTATCCGGTCCAAAAATTTGACGGATTGCCATCCCTAAAAAATATATATATATTTAGTGTCTGTGATTTCCTTCTGTTCCTGGGTAAACTGGTGATTGTATTAATCAGTGGAACTCTTTCCTATTTCTTCTTTGGTAGATACATTCCAGATATACAGGTGAGTGGAACTCTTTCCTATTTCTTCTTTGGTAGAAACATTCCAGATATACAGTTGAGTGGAACTCTTTCCTATTTCTTCTTTGGTAGAAACATTCCAGATATACAGGTGAGTGGAACTCTTTCCTATTTCTTCTTTGGTAGATACATTCCAGATATACAGGTGACCATTACATTTTTAAAAGTTAAGCTTTATTTAAGGTTGGTGGTACATCCAAAACAGTTAGCTCTTTTCATTAATTTAGACATGTTAGAATTGTCTTATCGATCCCAAACTTTGCTTGACGATTCCTATAGAAGTTAGGTACGATTTAGAAAGCGTAGCAACTCTATAATCGTAACCAGAATGACAATACGTCCTTTTAAAATTGATTTTTAAACTTTTTGACAAAAAAATTTTATGTGATATATTTATCTTAAAAATGTAAGTATGTCCTTTTAATTTACTGTCAATTTTGTTAATAGTAATTTAATATTAAAATATTTTAGGAGCATATCCCAAATTTGTATTACATGTTCACTCCTATTGTGTTTATTGTTGTGGGTAGCTATCTAATAGCCAGGTAATTTGTTTCACTTTTAACAAGAACAAGGATGGCAGCACCCATAAAAGCGAATCTTTGAAATGACTCAGTATTCCAACAATCAGATGAATAGGAAAATGACAAATTGTTATAAATAAAAAATCAGCATGTTTTAGACGGTCGTACGTACTTTCTGATACCGATTATAGAGTTGCTACGCTTTCCAAATTGTACCTAACTGCAAATCAACATGCAAAGTTTTAAATCGATAGGACAATTCTAACATGTCTAAATTAACAAAAAGAGCTAATCCTTACGGACGTACGGACCGACCTTAATTATATAAAAACTTTGCTTTCAACAAGAACAATTGTTTCTATGTGCAGCGTAACAATAACAAGCTAAAATTTCATAAATAAAAATGATGAATAGCCCATTATTGGTTATATTTCAGAAAATTTGATTCAAAGAGGTAAGTGCAGCAGTGATAAAAGATAAAGAGGGGGGGGAGGTGTTGCTCTTTAATAGTTGACAAAAGAAAATAATTGTGGTTTTAAAGTATTATTTGTTTATAAAATTTACAATAATATTTGTTTTATAACTATATTTTCTATTTAGTGCATTCTTTGGAGTTTATTCTATGGCTGTGGATACTCTGTTCCTCTGTTTTCTTGAGGATCTAGGAAAATAATCAAACATTTAAACCTCTAGATAACAACACGCTGCCTCTTAATGAAATCAAGATCTTTTGTTTTAAATAAAGACCCTATTAGTGCAATTAGTGGTTAAACTGTTTGTACATTTAACTAAAAGAACTAACCAATCAAAATTCAAGTCCCCAAAGTTGATAAGCCAACGAATAAGAAAACATTACTATAAAACTTTGGGGACTAGTGTCCTAAACAGCCCAATGCCCCCTCCCTCCCTCCCTGAAATTGTTGATGTTGAAAAAGTAGCATAACCAGCACACAGATGCGCCATCAATAATTCAAATATTTTGTTCCTCTGCCAGGAAGATGACAACATTATCAATTATTTATACATTATACTCTGCTTTTTTTTTGCAAACTACCACAACTTTTTTGCATTTTTTTTCATATCATTCTCAGAATAGGTAATATAATATTAATGTCTATAAAAAGTTATAAGAGATATCTTATCACAAAAATAATATGGGTGGTTGCTAAATGAACTATATAATCATCTTTTTAGAAGATGAACCTTGTTGAAATTATTTGTCAAATGCTTTGTTTTTATCAAAGTATCCTTAATGTTAAATTTTTTCTCTTTATTAAATATTGAAATGATTTCAAGCTGGAATTTTGCTTGTTATTAATAACATAACATAACATTTATTTAACTTTAGTTGGGTTAAATACACATAATAAAATTATTTTATTTAAAATGGACGTAATCGTACTGCTCACAATGTATTCACTCAGACCCTCTACGCTGGCTGAATCATCTCTTTAAATTCACTTTCAATGTTAAATCACACTTGAACTCTGACAATAAGATTACAATCAGGGAGGAAGGGGACATTGGACTGTTTATTGCAATAGTACCCAAAGTTTTCTTATTCGTAGGCTTAACAACTTTGGGAACTTTTGATGAATTTTGATTAGTTGGTTCAAGAAGATAAGTGTCCAAACGTCTCAAACACTAATTGTAATCTATAAAAGGGATTATTTTGTTTTTAATCATTGGAGATGTATAATGTATTTCAATTTATCGGCAATTGTCTTATCCCTTTATAACCCTGAATTACAATCCATACAAATCTATCTTGAGGCTTACAAAATTTGGCACAATCAGATGCAGTTAGTTTTCAACATTCAAAAAAATAAATTTAGATAATATGTATTTTACAATTCTAGGGCTTTTTATTCAAAGGGGCAGAAAAGTATTGCTAAAAATAGCTTATACAAAACTAAGATTTTAATCAGAAAATGAAATTACCTTAAACTATCACGGGACGTATGAAAAGCTTACCTAAAATATAGAACCCATTCAGTTCAGTAGTTATTTATTTCTTAAGCTTCAGAGAAAAAAAAACTTACTTCTTTATTAAAGAGAATAATGATAATTTGTAATGAACAAAAGGATTAATTATATTTCTATCAATAAAAAGATTTTGCTTGCAGTGAAAGAATTAGAAAAAAACATGAGTTGAATAAAAAAAACTATTTTATAAAAATCTTATAATTGAACTAAGTGGAGCATCTCTATAATTTAACTATTCTTATAAAGTAAGAAACATATTTAGGTATAATTTCTTTTTTAAGAAACTAACCAGGGAGGGAAGGGACATTAAGATATTTATTACATTGCATTAGTCTCCAAATTTTTATGATAACGTTTTCTTATTCGTTGGCTTTAAACTTTAGAGACTTTATTTTATTAGTTGGTGTCCAAACGTTTTAAGGGGTATTATTGTGTATTATCGTTGTATTTAACGGTCTTATACCTTTATATCCCTTGAAACTAACCCATTTTTACATGAATATGGCTAAAATGAAAATTTTTAAAATGTTAATGTTTGGTTGGTGTGTCTAGAACGTAATGATGGCAGCGAAGGAAGGGAATATTATATGTCCAGGTATAATTAATCTTTTTAGTAGCATGGCTGCTCTATAACTAACCTCTAAGTATCTTACGCGAGCAGGTTCTTTTTGGCCTCAAGAGGTCTCCAGAGAACCAATGGGCATCATCCGCTGTATGATGGGATGCAATACTCACACGCCAAAATAAAATTCTTTATAATTCATAGTTAATATACAAATAAGATCATCTTAAATCAACACTTATCCTTCTTTAAAAATGTCTGTTTGTTTGTCTTGTTATTTTTTATGTCTCTGCACTTACACCTTAACTATATTTTAATTAAACGTCCCCTTATGTAACACTTAAATATGGACATTATTTTCCTTGATATTTTAGCTATTTAATCATTTTATGTATTATTAAATACAAATACCCTTTCCCAAAGTAAAAAAATATGATACTTCACATTTCCCAAAAACGCTTTTAATGTTGCTAAAGCCATCAGTAAAGCAAATTATTACTATCGCAAAAATAGCTCTTTATTAAACATTTATTACTAAACAGTTTTGTTAGCCCAGTTCATCGGTGTCTCGGGGCTAACAAAACTGATTTTAATCCTATAATTTTGCATTTTAATATCCACTGAAAGCTGTCAAAAATACGATACGACAAATAACTATTCTAGAATGTCCGATAAAGATAAAAGATAGAATTTGTACAATATTTGTTTTCGTGTGTTGAAAAGGCTAGAATAATGAAAAATTGGGCAACACATAAGATCAAACAAGTCAAATAATCGATCCTGTCGGATTATCGGAAAATATGATTTGAATTTCCTTTCATGTTGGAAAAAGCAATAAATTCTCGGATCTAGTGCAGTTCACGGTAAAATTTTCCTAGTAACGATTATCTCAAAAAAAAATTTGGGGACGGGGGGTAAAATTCAAACTTAAAATTTTGGGGGTGCCTACGGCCTACGACACTCTTTACTCCCCCCCCCCCCCCCCATCATTGGACGTCCTTACTTTAAAGGCTGCTACCAGCCAAATGTCTGAATGTACTGGCATGCCCGCACGTTGTGTTAAGCGGCATAAAAACCCCTATAAATATTCTGGAATAGTCAAGATCCAATTATGCACAGGGAAAACTTCCCTAAAGTTTTTTTCGCGCATTTTTATACACTGCGAGATAACTGTGTATTATTGGGTAATGACTATTTCAGATTACTTGTAAAGTTGTAGGCCTTCTTTTGTTGATTAAAATTCTCTGCCAGCATAATATATACGGTCCACCGTTTAACCGTAAACAGCCTTTTAAGTTCGAAAAAAATTTTAGATAATCGTTACCAGGAACATTTTACCGTGAACTGCTCTAGATCCAAATTCTCTCTCTCTCTCTCTCTCTCTCCTGTTTTCAACAAGAAATGTTATTTGTTTTACATTATTTTATTTTTCAAGTTTTGGAGTAAATACTTGACATTACTTTTGTGAGCAGTAGATTTTATCTAGATTTCACATGTAATTATTTTTCAAATTGGATAGCACTTAGCAGCACCTAAAATTTGTAAAGATTTTGTTGATTGCGACGTTTAACATCTAATTGTGGTAGATCCATGTATTTTAAAAATAAATCTATTTGGGAATATTTAGAAGAGGCATAATTCTATATTTGTATTTGTAAATTATAACCGTTTTTATAGAAGTTATTTATTATATTCATGTATTTAGTTATGTAGATTTTTTTCTAACAAATTAAATAAATAAATATTTCGCCATTTTATTACTCCGAATCACGTTTAAAGGTTTTTTTCGGACAGTGGACTCTTTATCAGCTGTAATCATTAATTGTCCTTAATAAATATACTTTTTTATAACAAATCTAACACTCTAGCTTCCTCTATTATGTGAGAAGAAAATGATGAAATAATTTGAATTCTTGTCTCAGGAGTTTGAAGAAAATTCTGGGTAAAATGGAGAAGACCGCTGCCGCAAAAAATACAGAACAGTACAGGAAAATGTTTATTTACAAATTTTATGATTTTTTTCTTCACAACTTGTATCCTATTATATAAAGTAGTTAGGTATTTTTGTCTCAAGCTTAAGATTTAGAAAAGATTTAGATTGAGTACCCACTTTTAGGGAAGCTTCATATAGGTCCTGGGATGTTTTTTGGCTAATTCCGTTTAGATTTAAGCCATGGGATGGTTTTAGGCTATTTTTCTACCCATATCATTTCAAGAGTCCCTAGATGCTGGGCGCAACCGCTAGTGTGTAATATAAAGCAATATAACCATTGGTAGGGATGGTTTTGGACTATTTATTTAAACTTAAGTCTTGGGATGGGTTTAGGCTTTTTCTCTGCAGACTCTGGTTTATATATCCTATTATATAAAGTAGTAAAGTGTTTCTGTCTGTAGCGAAGGATCTCGCTAACAACTGAACCAATATCGAATATAGAATATCTAGACGCTAGGGACAAATCAACTAGTACATATTTTAACTATAAACAGATGAAAATAATTGAGTGAAGTGTTTTTATTTTAAATGTTATTTTTTATTGAAATAAATATATTGTTCTCTGAACAAAAACAAATACCTAACAATTAAAAATAAGATAAATGGAAAATATCTTAATTTTACAAATTTTTTGTCTACTTTTTCATTTTTAAAAATAATGAAATACTGCAGACACATTTTACCCATTTCGGCAAAGTAGAAATTGTAGGGAAATTTCTCCATTATATAATATTTTATAGACTAAAACCTGGATAGGACACAAAAAAAGTTCACTTAAAATTGTAGACCAATCCAATTTCAATTGGTTTCTAAGATCTTAATTGACAAACAATTGGCTACACTAGTCTCTATAATATAAAGTACCTAGTAAGTTTTTTTTGTCTGTAGCTTAAGATGTCTCAAACCGCTGGACCGATTAAGTTCTCCTTTATAGCGAAGCTTCTTTTAGATCCTTGGATTACACATAAAGTAATATAATAAAGAGTAAATATTTTGGATATGATCAGAATGGTTCACCAGCAGTCTGGCAGGGGAAAGCACCCTTGACCCAGGTATAGACAAGATCCTGACCACCAGCAAGACCATGTCCTCCAGGCTCCCCGGCATAATCATGCCATGCCACCACCTCCGGAATCATTTTCTACACCTGAACATTATTTAGGACAAGCAGTACCTACACGCAGTTATAACCAAAATTTATACAGGTATTCAAACAATTATACAACAACTTGCCCATAAAATCTAATTATATAAAGTAGTAAAGTTTTTTTTCGTCTGAACCTTAAGATTTAAAGTTATTGAGTTCACCCTTTAGGGAAGTTTCACATAGGTTCTGGTCCTTGATGGTATAGGGTATTATATATTTAGATCTAAGCCTTAGGATGATTTTAGAATGGTTTGCTGCTAGTATTTTAAAAAAGTGATAGGTAAATTGCAACACACTTTAATTCAACACTCAAGCAATTGATGAAAATCTAGTATTATTTATCGTTAAAGAATTTATTTCTATTTAGATTCTTCTGTTTATTTTAAACTTTCTATTGATTGTTTGCCTTTAAATGCACTAATTCTTCAATTACAATAACGCTGCATAAGTTCTTTCTTCCATTTTAATTCGGTTATATTTTACTTTTAGACAAGAAACCTCTTATTCACCCTCAGCGCCACCTCTCTCCGCCTACTCCTCCCACTCTCAGCAGCCCCAACACGGGCCTCCCCATATTGGCGGCCAACGACATCACTGGGCTCGAACTCGAATCTTCCAGGAGGATCCCTCCTCCTACTATGCCCAACAGTTACAATATAATCCTGACGCTGTTCAAGTCCATGCTGAATCATATTCCCAAGAAGGGCTCCATCATCCGTTTGGCGTTCCAGCCCAAGGTTCTGGTGGTCGCCCCGCCCCCCACCTCCTGCCTGTTACAGATCTGAATGAAGTGACTCTGGTAGAATCCGCCGAGCACACGTGTGCCGAGCCTGGACACGCGTGTGCAGCTGCTGGTCAGGGACCTAATTGTTCAAGTAATCATAACACACTTGCCCTAGATCCAAGAACTTTGGATGCTATATTGAGATATGATCAAATACAGCAGCCTAGGTCTAGGAAATATTATAAACAGTGAAATGAATTTATATTTTTAATGACATATCAATTTCAAACATTAAACAAAATTTAAAAATAATTTAAATTAAATTTGTACTGGTGTAAACTAAATGTATATGACATAATGTAAGAAATCAGAACGTATGTTTATTGTATAACTAGGTATTATAGGCATTACACAGACCAAAGTTGCTATAGAAATCCATTTCAAACACTACTGATTACTGCACTGATTAAATGTACAATTTTCAAGAATTATTTGATCTAAAAAAACAATTTCCATATATGATAATTTTGGGCAACTGGTGTACCTAATATTTAAGTAAATTCAATCCTATTATATCAGGTAGTAAGTTTTTTTTCCTGTAGCTTAAGATTTCGATAACTACTGAACTTATTAAGTTCCCGGTTTTTTGTGTAAAGATTAGCATAGGTCATGGAGCGGTTTTAGGCTTTTTTTTTATAGATTTAAGCGTTGGATGGTTTTGGTCTATTTTTCTTCCCTACCTTGTATACCTATCTAAAAACAACGTCCCTAGTAAGATGCTTGGGGTGAAATTGCTAGTATATTCATAAAGCACATATAGTAAATGCAGACATACAGACGTACCATAATATAGTGATAGTTTTGCTAACATATCTAGTCGTACTGGTTAAATACATTTTAGCCTTATATTCACATAGTAGAGCTTCAATACTCCCTTTCCCATTTTTTTATTACAAAATTTTTGGATGTATTGCAGTTTAAGGTTAAGAGAATCAAATCAAAGTTTTCGTAAAAAACTGCGCATTTGCTTTATTGAGTGTTGCCATTTTTAAAGGCCTTTTTATAAAAATGTACGTACATCCGTTTTTTGGCTAGTTAGTAGCCTAAAAAAAGGTTTGATTTTATCGATATTTTACCGTGAGCTTTATTGTGGCTACAAAAAATAACGCCAAACTGGCCTATCATGGTCAATTAAAATGTATACTAGCCTGCAAATGTGTAATTGAGTTTGTGTATTTGCCTATCATTGGCAATTTGTATTGTATGATGTCAATTTATATGCACTATAAAGAGCTTCTTTCAAAATAACAAAAGGGGGTATAATATATGAGTTTCCTTTGCAAAATAAGTTAATATATTGAATTAGCATAATTGGTGTAGTGGCGGAGAGTGAAGATTGAATTGTAAGTGTAATTGTTATTATTGCAGACATAATCACATTTACTAGCCTAATTTCTGACACACATTTTTATATGCGAAGCTTTTCTATAATTAGGTGGGTCCGTCCGTCGGTAACGATAAGCTCTTTCCGCAAATTTAAACAAGTTAGAATTGTCCTATCAATTTTCAAACTTTGCATGATTGTGATATAACTATTCTATACATCTGATATTTGGAATACAGATTCCTATTATAACCAGGTATAATGTTATAAGCTAAGCATCTCTATACTCACGTACTAAAAATTTAAGTATGTCCTGAAATAGTATTCTATATTTAAGAACTTTGCAACAAAAATCTGACACTGTACAAGTGTTTATGACCGTTTGTCCTACCGTTCAAAGCTTTGTATTTATAGATGTTGTCATCCTTGTTATATGAATATGTTCATGAATATTTTTTTACATCTTTTTGTTTAGAGTAGTTTTATAACTTTATTGAACATTTAATTGAAACATTTATCTTCCATAGACCTTTACATGCATAGATGTTCAATGTTTATTGAATTTAATTATTAACTTTTGCTTTAATACGAGGTAAATAAAAGCTAAAATTGAAAAATTTGCCAAATTTTATATAGTTTTGTTTTAGTATTACAATTCTTCCAAAAGTAAGTTTATCTAGAGCTTTTTAGAATATAAACTTGAGTATTTGGATCAATTGCAGTTCACGGAAAAAAAATCCGGGGATTTATTTTAAAAGAAACAATGAACATAAATGAGCGAAAAAGGTTTTACACTTTAATACTTCAGTCAAGCTTTCCCTGTACATCATTGTATCTTGGCTATTCCAAATCATTTGTAGGCCTTCTTATGCCGATAATAACGCTGTTCAAGCATGACATGTACGTTCAGCTGTTTGACAGCTAGCAAAAGAGAATCGATCCCAGGAACATTTTACCATGAACTGCACCAGATCCAATTTTTCATCCAATTGTTTTTTCTCGTCAAATTGAATTTATATGATATTTATTGTAAAATATTAGCCTAACCAAATATTTCATAAATGCATCAAATCCACTGAGAAATTAAGTTTAATTTGAGAAGCGCAGTAACTTTATAAGTAGATAATTTTATAACAACCGCCAAGTTTTTGTGATAATTTCGTTCTTTCTCAATACTAATGCTATTATGATTATTTAACTGCGCAACTTATGGACATTATTGCCTTGTTAAATTTACATTAACTTAAATTTTTGCCATCTTTTTGTAAAATTAAAAAAAAACTTATTTAAAATTTACTTTAATGGTTTAAAATGGCATAATACGACAGATTATTAGCGGCTTGCTGGCGGCTGCCAAACTAATTTTTATTATAAAAAGCCTTCTTGTGTTGAAAGGAAGCCTGCAAGAAATACAACACTTTAACTTCTGATAGACTGCAACAAGTAGACTTAATACCTTAAATTTTGCTATCTAGCTGAAGGTTTCAAATTTATTGGGTCAACTTGTGGTAGTCTTTCAGCAGTTAGAGCGGTGTATTTCTTGCAGGTTTCCTTTAAGTAAAAATCAAAATTTTGTATTTTAGATACTGAAAGAGCATCACTATGATTATTTAGTGCTATATGTATATCAATTTAACGTTTGTGCCTTTTTCATGTGAAATGTGATAAATTTTCTGTTATTTAGAATAAAATTATGATAAATATATAATGATTAAACCAAACTTTTGATAGTTTTTTTAGTTTTTAAAAGCAAAGCTTTTCTCTAGACGCCCGTCCGTACGTCATAGGTCAGGCTCTTTTTGATAATTTAGGCATGTTAGAATTGCCATATCTATTTTAAACTTTGGATAATTAATTCTGTAACAATCTGGTAAGATTTAGAATATTTTTTTTACGTATTTACGTAATTTTGCATCAAGTTCATATGCAATTTAGTTCATACTTCAAATTAGTATTCTGCTTATTAAGTTTTCACATTCTACAAGTGTAAATGTTCATTAATATTTGTTCTACAGTTTTATTTCAGAGCTTCGTTTTTTTAATGTTGTCATCTTTGTTACTTTCATTTCTGTTGCTATAATCCGTTTGCCTATTCTCTATATATTTTTGCACAATAATCGCGTCATAAGGGACATATATATTCTGAGATTTTAGAATTAAATTGTTAATATTCTTATTAAACTACAAAAGGAGATTTTAGAATTAAATTGTTAATATTCTTATTAAACTACTAAAGGAGAACCATAACGGTTCAACGGTTAGCGAGATCCTTCGGTACAGATACACAGAGATCCTGTTACTTTATTGTAAGGATAATTCAATCTTTTTCTTGTGGATGTATCAACAAAACCTCGAAAAATAGAATATTTCATATTAGTTATATCTATTTATTAAAAAAAACGTGAATATTATTACTCGCTCCCCTATATGCTGATACCGAAGGGTGCGGTAGCTGCATTTAGGCGCAGTTTGTAAAAAAAAAAAAAGCCGCTACCATATTTTTTTTTATAAATCCAAAGCTGTAAATAAGACCATATTTTGCCAGGGAGGGAGGGGACAGTGGACTGTTTATTACACTGCACTGGTTAACAAAGTTTTATAATAATGTTTTTTTCTTATATATTGGCTTACCAACCTTGGGCCCTTTTATTGAATTTTGATTGGTCGGTTCATTAAGATGAGTGTCCAAATGTTGTAACCATTAATTGTAATCCACAGAAGGGCTAATTATGTTTATCTTCATGGTGGATATACATCAATTTATCGGTCATTGTCTTATCCCTTTAGATCCCTGCTTTTTTGGCAATCAGCAGTAACGTGCTAATTTTAAAAATACAATTATTTACTGCCGCAGCTACCCTAGAGCTAAGCGGCTGTCGAATCCTAAAAAGAGTGCCAGCTGCGTATTGATGCTTTGGGTATTAAAGTGGTATATAAAATTGCAGCAGTATAGAAACAATAAAGTTTAACTTGTGATCCAATCTGAATCCAGATGAACTGAATTTAGTTTCCGAAAGTGTGCGTAGCTTCCGCGTCCTATCTCAATATTTGCTACTAGCTAAAAAAGCTTCAAACTTCAAAAAAAATCAAAATTTGAAAAATTAAAATTTTTGAATGTATAATGTATAAATCGTTTATACATTAAATCGCTTTTCCATTTGACCGGAGTCGCTGAAAATAGGGTCTGCAATAATTGGGTTATCTGCTGTACACTTTAGGAAACTAGGGCTCGAATAGGAAATTTATTTCAGCTGATCTGAATCCATAAACCTTCAGGGGTAAAGGTAAAGGCAATCTGGCTTTAACAATATGTAATGAAGGGTTTTTATTCAGTGAGGGAGGGGACATTGGGCTGTTTATTACACTAGTCCCTAAAGTTTTATAATAACTTTTTCTTATTCGTTGTATTAAGAACTTTGGGGACTTTCAAGAATTTGTATTAGTAGCTGTGTTAAGTTGAGTATCCAAACGTTTCAACAGCTATCTGGAAGAAGTGTAATTTTGCGTATTAACATTGGGGATGTACATCAATTTATCGGCCATTGTCGTATCCCTTTAGATCCCTGGTCCTAACACAACTGGAGTATTAGGTTAACTCCCAAGAGACAACCATTCCTATGATTGCACGATCTTTGTCTGGCAGTCCTAACTGTGCATGGCAATGAGTTGAGCCTGTTTTAGACCAAGGCATTCTTACTACTCTAACTATTAATAATAAGTATCTGACGTGGTAGAAGTAGGAATTGTTTCTAGCGTCTTTAGTTATAGAACGGTGTTGATCTAAGATTAGTAACCTCCCCGACGACAAGCGGATGTACTACGTGATTAGCCACGTTTGCGGGTTTTTAGTTTGGCTTTAAGGCAGCATTTTCAACTGGGCGTCCAGTGTCATTATTTTTGTACTTTTTAAACGTCATTAATATGAAAAGGTTCTTGAAGTTGCTAATAGTTATTTATCGCATAGTATTATAGACAGCTATCCGCGGATATTAAATGAATACTTAAAAGATTTAAACCTGATTTTTTACCCCCGAAGGCCCGGACTAGCAAAGCGGGTTTTACTTTTATGATTCTTAATTAAAATTCGTTTGAAATTGTATGTAATATGATGCAATTCATAACATTTCCGTATAGCTGAGAACCAGTTTTTATCAATCGGATATTAACCGGATTCGAAGCCATTTGCCTTTCTTTTTACGCGTGCTAAACCCCACATTCTTTCCCGCAATTCGTATTGAAAAGTTTTAGCTTTTCAATTGAAAAACTTTTTATTTTATTTAGAATTGAAAATGTATCGGATTTAAGGTAATACAGAGCTTAGAAAATTCAAAGGATAGACATTGTTTCAAAAAAAATACTTTGCTTTTTATTACAAACTAGCAAATACGCCTCGAGGGGCACTTGATGTGTGCGGGGGGAAGTCGACCTTTCCCCCACACACACCAAGAAAGCTATTTTTTGTGAGAGTCATTTTATTTCTAGGGGTGATTTCGCTTGGGAGAGTGGCAGAAACCCTCGCCAAATATAGTTATAAACCTTCCCAGGACCTATGAAAAGCTACAATGTAAAGAAGAATTGTATTGCTTCATCGGTTAGCGAGATCCTGTGGTACAGATAGACAGGTAAACAGGTAAACAGGCAGAGATCCTATTTTTTTTGTAAATGGATAAGAAATCATGAAGTAGCTTTTGCTTAGCGTTGAATAATAAAAGGTTGCGAGAGTAACTTTTATAAGAAATTTTACATGTATAAAAAAAAGAAAAAATGTCTTTTTAAAATTTATTTGAATAATCAAAATGAAATTAAATGATAATTAATAATTAATATAAAGTAATAACTACTTATCACAGATATGTTTCTTTCAATGTTTTGTTTTAATTTGAAATCAAATTTAATTACTTGTATATGTGACAATTATTTCAGTCAAAATTATAATATAGGCTTCAAATAGTTGTGTTTTTAATCAATAAATATCAGGGCTCGGCATCTGTGCCTCAGCTGCGTATGATCCTCAAGTTTAAGTTCACGTGGGATTGTCTGTTTAGGAATAAGTTTAAAAACCCTGCTGAATTTTAAAGTTATAAAACAATGATGGTTTCACTGAGGCTTACTAGCAGCTTACGCGCGGCTGCCGAGTCCTGATAGATATTTAAGCCCCGCACTGCTTAATTTCAGGTAGATACCTCTCCCACTGAGTTGCCACAGTCTCTTGGCCCTTCAACATTCTCTCCAGGTAGTCAACCAGATTGGCCTTAAAATCCTGGCACTTTTTAGCCTCGAAATTATCAATTTCCTCCTTAAAAGTAGCAGAAATTTTGTCGAATACATCCTGGGCTGAATCTTGCTGACGCTCTGTCTCACTTATCTGTGCCTTGAGTTCGGCCAACTTGTCAGCTTTGCCGGACACCTCCAGCTTCACCTTGTACTCCCGCTTCCTGTTCAGATCCTTGGTGACTGCCTGCCAGTGTTGCCAAGCCTTCACCCGCTCTGCCAGAGCATCCTTGATGGCCGCTACCAGACCAAGATAATCATGAACTAATTCTGACAGAAGAAAGAGATCATCTTTGGACTGTTGATCATGAACTTTTTGTATTTCCATGAAAACATCTCCTAGCTGATCAAGTGCTGCGGATAGTTTAGTGTCTTCTTCAGCATGGCCTAGGGCTGTAATGCTTTTAGAAACACTGTAGGTTTGTCCAGCTAGTGTTTTTCTAAACGCCACCAAAGCCTCTGTGGAGTACAACAGTTTATTGAGCTGGCTCTCTAGATTATCAATCATATTTGTCTTCTCCTCAAACCAAGAATCTGGCTCCTCCATCTTTGTTGTATAACTGGAGACTTTGTCTCCCATCTTGGAGAACATTTTCATCACATTCTTGCCAGACAATGTAGATGTCTGGTTCGCCTTGGGAAGCTCAGTGTTCAGCTCGAGAAATTCACGAAAATCTGGATCATTGCGCAGGACAGAATGGGTAGCAGTTCTTGTCAGATATCTCTCAAGAGCAGCTCGGCGCTTCTCTATAAATTCAGACTGATCCGCATTTTCATCATCCTTGGATATTTTAGTCTTGGTCATACCAACAACAGACTTGCCTGGGGCAGAGGGAACAATTCTTCCAGCGTGGGTGTACTTGTCATTCAGCTTATCACGGAGTCCAAGAAAATCTGAAAATCTTCGAGTCACCGACAATTCCTTCTTCTTAAAGTTCTGGATGTTGGTGGTTGTTTTGACTTTGTATGCCATGTACGAGGATATTCCATCCCCAACTTTGTGGGGGGATGTTACACTGATGTTGATAAACTCTCCCTGTTCTGATATTGTGTTTAGTGTTGGGGCAGAGGGGGCTGAGGTTACAGGAGGTGCGGCGAATGTAACAGTTGATTGTTTCTTGATTTCATCATTATCATCTCTAGAAATCTCCTCTAAATTATCATCATTATCAATGGGATTGAAACTATTGTCAAGTTTAGATTCTATTTTTGCCATAGAACTATCTTCATCAAGATTAACCTCGTCCATAAGTCCATCCTTGATACTGTTGTCTTCCCCATCATCCAAACTTATCTCATTCATTGGACCCTCAACAATATGCTCCTCATAATCATCCATAATTCTCAGTTTGATATTTTCAGTCATCTCCGGAGGTTCATTGTCATTGAAAAGATCATCATCTTGGTCCTTGTTGGCATTTGTTTGTAGCTGTTGTAATTCATCTGCTGGATAAAGAACTGGTGCAGCTGATTGTTCTTTTGTTATGTCAGGTTCAGAATCTTCATCAATATTTGTTGCATCCATTGGAGGTGGTCCTTCTACAGCCAGCTGTTCGTCTAGAACTTTATCAGAATTAACTTCACTGGTAACATTTGAAGTGGGATCACTTTTTACAGGTGCATCTAGTGAAAGATCTTTATTTGTTTCAACAAGTTCATTTCCATTATTAGAATCACCTTCAATATCCATAATGATACCTTTGACTACACTAGCAATAAAGTAACTAATTTAAAATTATTAAAATCAGCTGTTTTTTTTTTCAATTTGATTAGTGTGGTGTGAGACACTCCCACCTGCTAGTGCTAGTGCCTGTTCACATGAAATTCAATAAATACATTTGACACCTTATCATATAACCACAATGATAATACATATACAAGTTTAACATCAATTAAATTATATGTTTGTAGAAAATAAAAATCAATTGTTTTAAAAGGCGAAGCTTTTCTATAATTAGGATCGGTCCGTACGTGTACGTCTGTCCGTCCGTCCGAGACGGATAGTTTTTATCGCTAATTTAGGCATGTTAGAATTGTCCTATTGATTTCAAACTTTGCATGGTGATTCCTGTAGTAGTTAGGTACGATTTAGAAAGCGTAGCATCTCTATAATCATTACCAGAATGTCCGTACGTCCATTTTAAACATGATGATTTTTTTCTTTTTTAAGAACAAATTTTTATGTGATATAATTATCCGATTGTTTATTTTTGGTATACTGATTCCTGGGACAATAAAGTACAATATTATAAGCATAGCAACTCTATAATCAAGTCCTAAAAATGAAAGTATGTCCATAAACATTATCCTGTATCAAGAAGTTTTTCAACAAATTTACTTATAAATTTGCTTTGACTCTTATTCATTTTGTATTCTGATAATTCAGTTCTGACACTATACAAGTGTTAATGTCCGTTGGTCCTATCATTTAGAGCTTCGCTTTTATGGATGTTGTCATTCTTGTTTTTTAAATTCTAATAAATAAATTATTAATGATTGCCCATTTAGACTTCGCTATTTAACCTTTCAACCTCTACATTTTAGAGAAGCTTTAAGCAGGTACCGAAATGGTTTAGGCAATATTATTTTTAAATATACGTCTTTGATTGGTTTTAGGCTATTTTTCTGTCCTCCCTTCCATAGATACTAGGAGTGTAACCGATGGTTTTTTATCATAATTAAAGCAAATCTAATACTTGACAGAAAGGTTATAGCATTTTGTACATGTTGAATTACATTTTTATTGTCAAATTATCTTTTTAGACCAAATGTTTCTAAACAAGGACAAAAACGTAATTTTTTTTATACATTTACTCTTAATATATTATATCTTTTACGGACATAGAGATAGGACGAACTTTTCCAGGAGAAAAAAGATTTTTAGATTTACTCTTAATTTATACTAGATTTATCCTTATACTAAAGTAACAGGATGTCTGTGTGTCTGTGTGTTTGTACCGAAGGATCTCGCTAACCGCTGAACCGATCGGGTTCTCCTTAACAGAGTACCTTCTCATAGTAGGGAAGATTTTTAACTATTTTGGGGGAGGGTACCACCACCCTCCCAAGAGAAATCACAATAAATCGAATTTTTTTTCTCTCGAATAGAGACTCCTACGTAACATTGCAAAGTATCGTAGAATATTGATAGAGAATTCTTCGAAACATTGCAAGGTATTGTGTTATTTTTTTAAACCAAACATTTAAAGTGCCACAAGAGGCCTCTAGGGGCGTAGCCGCTAGTCAGGGATATAGGAATAGGGCGTTATCCTCTTAGAAATTTTTTTTTCATTTTTTTTCAATTTTGTACCCCCCCACCCCCACCCCCCCCCCCCCCCCGACTACCGACGAACAACTATTTTAGGTTAGGTTAGGTTTTAGGCTAGGGAGCCGAGCGCTGCGGCTAGGCAGGCAAGGGGGCCGAGCGCTGCGGCTAGGCAGGCTAGGGAGCCGAGCGCTGCGGCTAGGCAGGCTAGGGAGCCGAGCGCTGCGGCCAGAGTTCATAGTTCGTTGTCGGGGGGGGGGGGGGGGGTACTCAAATTTTCAATATTGAAAAAAAAATTTCTAAGAGGATAATACCAGGAATAGTAATAGCAAGCAATTTTTGATATAAACAAATCCGCAAATATTAGCAAAAATCAGCTGTAGACAACAACTGAATTAATTCGAAAAAATAATTTGTAATTTTAGCTGATTTTTTCATGATTGTGGGAAGCAACGCTTCGTATTAAAGACGATCTTTCTATCTACCCCCAAATATTATCTAAGATAATTACTTGGCAGGCATGGTGGCAATAAACAATAAAAAAGACTTTTACACAAAAAAGCAAAAATTAATACTTTTTCTTTATTAATATTTGGTATTTTTTTAATACAAAAATTCTAACAAAAAGTATACCGTTTTATGATGTAGTAAGCTTTTTGTCTGTAGCGAAGTATTTCGTAGCCGCTTGTAAAAAATATTCCCGATTTTTTTTTTATTGATTAATTTTTATGTTAAATAATCTCGTCTTGATAGGGTTAAACTTTGAAAGAAAGCTTTCACTTAAAATTCAAAATTTTTGTTTTAAAGTTTGCCGCTAGGTGTCTATATTTATTTGTTTTTTTCTAATATTTGAGGAAAAACAGGAAAAACTACATAAACATAATTTTTAAATTTAAAATTTAAAACACAATTTATGTAATTTAAACATTTTTGGTAATTTTGTTTTTTTTAAAAGGTGAACCCAATGTGAATAATCATTGTTATATATAAATAGTACTTCTTTGTAGATGTGAATGAAGATAGGATCTCTAAATCTATTCGACTGTAGATATTTGTAAGCCATGTCGGCTATAATTTAGATATTCTTTTAACAAATTAACAGGATGTGTGTCTGTTTGTACCTAAGGATCTTATTAACTGTTAAGGTTCTTCATTACAGGTCCTGGGAAGGTTCATAACTATTTTGGGGAAGGGTACTTCAAACGTCCCAAGAGAAATCGCCCATACAAAAAAATATAATTTTGAAAAAAAAACCTAAATTAAACATGGGTTGTCGACCCACATCCCCCCCCAAAAAATTTTCTTTAATTGGATTTTCAAATTTAGAGGTCTCTAGGGGCATAGCCGATAGTAAGAAATAAAAAATATGATGATAGCAATATAAATTTAAAAGTATGTTGTTTTTGCTTTTAAGTGTGTGTATATTGGTAGGAGGGAGGGAGGGGACATTGGGCTGTTTATTACACTAGTCCCCAAAGTCTTATAATAACCTTTTTTATTTGTTGGCTTTACAACCTTGGAGATTTTTATAGAATTTTGATTATTTGGTCCATTTAGTTGATTGACCAATCGTTTCAGCCACTACTTTTGATCTGTAGAAGGATAATTTTGTGTATCATTATTGGGGATTTACATCAATTTATCAGCCATTGTCTTATCCCTTCAGATCCCTGGGGTAAAATACATAGTATATTTAATCAGCCTAAAACCTGTGAAATGACCATTAATCTAAAGTTTGGACAGTTTCAAGTTTATCCAGTCCTGTAAACTATGAGGGCTATACTATACATAATCAGGTATCTAAAGGAATAAGACAATGACCGATAAATTGATGTACATCCCCAATGATGGTACACAAAATCTCCCCTTCTGAAGATTACAATTAGAGGTTGAAACATTTGGACACTCAACTAAATGAACCAATCAATCAAAATTCAATAAAAGTCCCCAAGGTTGTTAAGCCAACGATTAAGAAAACGTTATTATAAGACTTTGGGAACTAGTGTAATAAACAGCCCAATGTCCCTTTCCTCCCTGGTACATAATATACATTTATATACAGGGCTTTCAGTAAAATAATTCCAGTATGGCTTTGTAGCCGATTATTATCCTGGTTCTCTGCCATATTGAAAATCGTGTATAGCATCGTATTATAGACAATTTTCCATAAATATTAAAATAAAATCATAAAATTAATACTACTTTTTTAGCCCATGCATTCGACCCCCGGGTCTAACAAAACTGGTTACAATTTTTCATTTTAATGTCCGTGGAAAGCTTCCTATAATACGATGAGATAAATAACCCCATTACCAATATTGGATGCATTTACTAATTAGACCCTATGGTAGGGCAATGAAGGTCAGGAAAATAGCCTATAAAAACACACCCCAACATTTTCAATCTTCCCTGAAAAGTACAACCAATTTGGACCATTATTTTCTTAATATTCAGACAAAAAAACCTTACTACATTATATAATAAATGCTATGAAGTTATGAAACCTCACCCTGTATATTTATAATGTATGTATGTATTTAATGATGAATGTATAATAAATAACATATTCACCTGTAAATTTAAAATGTATGTGTGTATTTATAAAATGTTTGATAAATAACATATTCACCCTGTATATTTATAATGCATGCATTTAAATGTATGATAAATAACATATTCACCCTGTATATTTATAATGTATGTATGTATTTAATTTAAATATGTATAATAAATAACATATTTACCCTGTATATTTATAATATATGTATGTATTTAAATGTATGATAAATTACATATTCACCCTGTATATTTATAATGTATGTATGTATTTAAATGCATGATAAATAACATATTCATCTTGTATATTTATAATATATATATGTATTTAAATATGATAAATAACATATTCATCCTGTATATTTATAATATATGTATGTATTTTTTAAAATGTATGATAAATTACATATTCACCCTGTATATTTATAATGTATGATAAATAACATATTCACCCTGTATATTTATAATGTATGTATGTATTTAAATGTATGATAAATAACATATTCACCCTGTATATTTATAATGTATTTATGTATTTAAATGTATGATAAATAACATATTCATAATTCACCCTGTATATTTTTTAATGTATGTATGTATTTAGATTTATGATAAATAACATATTCACCTATTATATTTACAATGTATGTATGTATTTAAATGTATGATAAATAACATGTGATACCACAAAATTTATTTTTTTTCCTTTTTCTTTTGTTGAAAATTAAAACTCCAGAATTTAATTTTTTTTTAACATCTTGATTCTAGAAGCCTCTAGGTTCACGTAAGTTTTTGACAAAAGAAGTATTTTTTGGCGGAAGGGGCATTCCTTTTTTTTGGGAAGGTGGAAATACCTTCCCCCAAAATAGTTAAAAGCTTACGACTTTATATATTAGGATTGTAATCAAACCAGGCAGGGTCATTCACAAGTTCATCCCAGCGTTTTATTTTATCATTTTTGAGATGGGGGGTAAAGTGTCCAAGTTATTAGACCTATAGAGTTAATAAGGTGAGACAACCCCCACCAAACTCTCCTGGACAAATACTTAACTTCCTTGAAGATTATAAATCAAACGGTCTCGCCGTTAATATGATCTTTTAACACATACAAACATTTTTAGAAAAGGATGGTGACTTTATAAATACTGTCTTATTTGAATACTAACGACCACGCCCCTAGCATCTAGGGGCTCTTTATTTGAAGGGACAGAGAATGGCTAAAATACTAGCTTTAAACCATCCTAAGACTTTATTCCGCTAATAAAATATCTAAAACCATTAAAGGACATATCTAAAGCTTACCTGAAATAGAGAACCTAAATGGTTGAGTAATTATTTAGAACTAAAGTGTTGGGTAAAGAAAAAAAGAAAATTTTAAAAAACTAAATTTTGGGGGGGGGGGAAAGGAAAGAAGGGAAGCGAAGAGTTGGGTCCTTTATTTTAAAATAAATTGAAGTCAAAACACTAACATAATTTGTTTTTATATTCACAGAACAACCCTTATACTTGGGACTGAATTATGTAAGTTAACAATATTTGAATTTACTTTAAAAAGAAAAACCTTTGGAGCTTTTACGGGGAAAATATTTAATCTTTTTGACTTTTGCTTTTGAATGATTTTATTTGTCTTTATGACTAACAAAAACAAGGATATGCTGTTACATGGAGGGCTTAACTTTTTCTTTATTTAAATCTTAGGCAATCACAATATATATATTACATCTCATGTTTGGATAATTTTATGACTCTTGCCAACCCTTTACATTTGGGCCTTATAACATCAGATATAAAAGACATTAAAAATTGTTAAAGATTCAAACAAATTCTTTGCATTGGACGGGACTCAGTCGCCGGCGTTTTATTAGAACACCATGCCAATTATTTATTAACTATTACAATTATAATTTGTTGTGTGTGTGGTGTGAGCACTCAAAAAGAACTGCTACTTCTTCCAAACGGTGATTGTGTTGAGGGGTACCCTCGCCCTGTACAGGTCTCTGTGTGTAGTGGTGGTAAAGGTTGGTGTTTACTAGATTCAACAAATACATGAAATCAATATTGTTAGAGATACATTCATAAATAAATGTAATTTTTAACATATTTGACAATATTTTGGTATATTGATGTTTTTTCAAATTTAGGAAGAATCTTTAAACTTTGATGATTTTCCACCATCTTGGCTGTTTTCTATGGTTAATATTATCTTGTTCTTTACAAAAAGCTTATTTGAAACACAAGTATTATACAGAAATCACACAAAGTTATCTGAATTCATACAAAGCTATAGTAAATGGTAGTTGTATGTTTTGGGGATGTAACAGTCACCCGGACTTTAAAAAGTTTTCATTGGGCTCATGTTACAACCTTTACGAGATATAATAAACAATATATACAATATTATTATTAATCACAATTCATATTTACATGAAAATTACAAATATTTATCTCATTTCACAATTCTGAACTGTTACTGAAATCTATTACAATCTGATCATGTTTAATGTAATACAAGTAAGCCTCCTAATTTCTGTATCTAGCTTTCTTGTTTTATTTTCTTAGGTACCTAGCCGAGTCCTTAAACTTCCTTATAATTACTTATTAGAACTTATTAGAAAATAAAAATAGATAAAATCTCTTTATATTCCTATTATTTCTACCTTTTGATACAAGACAATGTAAATTATAGAGTAGATTAGCTGTGGGGCATTTGGGTATTACATGAAGGGGGAATTTTAGAAGAATGGGGGCAAATAGACGGTCATATTCATTTGTAAAAAAAAAAATATTTGGTTTACCTTTTATCTAAAGGCATTCACCTTTAAATTATAGAGTAGGTTTACAGTGAGTAAAATTTACAATTACTGAGGACAATAACATCCATAGATAGCACAGCAAAGTTTTACGCATTACAAGTACGAATCCTGTATTGAAAAATGAAACTATTCTTTAAATAAAACTTGGGCTGGGAGGAAAATGAAATAAAACATAAAAGATTGAAATATTTTTGAAATGTACCTATTTTTAATGTGGGAAAGTTCTACCTTTGAATGTAGCTAAGAAACATACTAGAATTGCAGAAGAGCTTTGCATTTTTTTAGCAAGAATTTATTTTTACAGAGTTGTTACACACTAATTAGGTTAATTACCTTAAAGCGATTGTGGAGCAAAAAAAGAAAATATATAAAAAAAATTTAAAAATAAGAAGAAAAAAAATAAACATGCAATAAGATGAAGTGAACAGGGATAGAGTCAAACTGAATAAAACTATTTAGTGGTTTGTTTCAATAAAGGTATTTGTACATGCTGTAAAGATTTTCTGAAGTAAAGGTGTTATTATGGATTTGGTGAGAAATAAAAGCTCAATATTTTCAAAATGTTAAAAGCCTAAAACCATTGTTTTTGGGTGAAATTTTTCTAAGGATGGGATCTTGTCTTTAGGGAACTATATTGGAAGGGCACACTTCTCTTGAGGCTTTTTTATTAATTAAAATTAAGGGTTGTTTGTTACGGACATACGAATCATACTTGTAGGGGCTGTAAAATCTTAAGTTTTGTTTGCTTATAAATTAAAATATTCTTTTCAAATACATGTACTTTTACGTTATAGAGTAGGTTTGTCGTTATTTAAGATTAACACCACAAGAAATATATACGTTCATAAGTGGCGCAGCTAAGTTTTATATGTGCATTTTTAATATTTAAAGAGAAAATCAATATCACTAAAACAAGGAAAAATGAATCCATAAAGGCGATGCCTTAAAATAGAAAGGACAAATGATTATTAATCTTGTAGAACATCGGATATTAATAAGTATGATATTGATGTATGGGTCTAAACAAAACTGTTTTAATTTTGCTGTTAAATAATATGTTTATATCAGGACATTATTATTTATAACGTTGTATTTTTATGTAATTGAAATCAAATGAATCAGATAATCTTTTTTTTATATATAAATAGTCAAAAATAAAAGCATGTTTCAACTGAATTAACGGACGGACGAATGGTTGAACGAACTCTAATTACAGAGAAGCTCTGCAACTGAAAATGATTTTTATGTGTAAGCAAATATTGGATCAGCTTAAAGTGTAAATGTAATCCAGTTCTAAACTAAAAATTAAATACTCATAGTAGGGCAGTTGTTAGACCACCCTAAGGTGTTATTATGACTTATGTATTATGTAGTTACCAATTTATACTAAAAAGTAAATACTTAGATAAGGGCGGTAGTTAAACTACCCTTGGTGTTAGTAACTACATTAAAACATAATTACATAAAACATTTGTCTATATCTTCAGTGATATCAGCATTTTAAAAGAAATTTTGATTTATGATTTGAAAAATTATTATGTAAAATTAAGTATTCCTACATAAACCTTTGTTAAACAATTGCAAATAACAATAAAGGTTGTGTCTTACATCATATCCATTCTATTGTCAACCATGGCTAAAAGGACAATAGAAAAGAAATAAGGTTAGTTAACAAACTTCAACCATAAATCAATAGATTTTGAAAAAATAAATTATGTACAAACAACATGTTACCAATGTTACCAATGTTTTACTTTGTGTTGAACTAATATTTGAAATCTGGTATACTGTTGACTCAAAGATTATGGAGGTAAAATTCATGTGTAAAACAAAACAGAGTAGAGTAACATTATATTCATCAACATTGAAAAGTATAGAGTAGGAAAAATTTAAATCTCAACCTTTCTGGAATTATGGTATTGTCATTTAGAAGTAATGATTTACTGATTAAACGTTCTTTGTCACAAAATTTTCTTGACAGGTACTTTTCTTGAATGTAAGGAATGAAAGGTTATATATCTACTTACAATCGTGAGCTCAATAAATGTTACTGTATATATCAAGCATCATTCACGTGCAGTTTAAGTAACAATTAAGTTTTAAAAGAAAATCATAATTATATTAACTCTCAGTCAGTTCAAAACTTAAACTGGCTGAAGGTTAAGTAAAGTACTTACAGTATTCTGAAAAACTAAATATCAGTCAACTTTAGGCCAAGTAGTTGACTTTAGCATAAGATAATTAGGATTACTTGATAAAAATCTAAATTTTTGAAACCAAAAGTCAGTTTAATGTCAGGTTCAAAAAGGAAACTGACAGTAAATTAAGTTCTGACATTAACAAAATGAATTTAGAGTCAATTGTAGTAAGATGAAGTAAATATTAGTTATGGTCATGAAAATGGTACTAGGATACAATGGTATATTGGAAGAATATCAAATGAGATTTAGGGTTAAACAAAAGTAAAATTGACACAGAGTCAGCTCTGACCAAGGAGCTGGCTGTATGTCAAGGTTGAAATACAACAGAATTCTAGAAAATTTTAAATGCAGGGTAACATCAACGCGTAGTCAGCCCTGGTCAGGGGGTTGATTACAGGTTAAGGCTAAAAGTAAAAAATGCAAAATTAACTCAGAGTCAGCTCTGACCAGGGAGCAGACTTTAAGTTATGAGTAAGATACTGGATAATATTAACTAAGAGTCAGCTCTGGTCATGGAGTAGACTCCAGGTCAATACTATAATTACATGTAGCAATGTCCAAGATGAAATAATATAAAATCAACTTAGAGTCAGCTCCAGGCCAGAAGCTGGCTCCAAGTCGATAAAACAGGCACAACACCCACCCCTCCAAAATAAAAATTCTTTTAAGTTGACTCTAAAAAAAATAATATATATGTGTGTCCTGTTTTTATGATTTATAAAAAACTACCTAAAGACAACCAGATTTAGAGTTGGTATTTAAAATAAGTATAGGGGCAGACATGAGCTTTGAGCTCTCATTGATTATAGGGTTATAGATAGATTTAGACATCATTCTCTTAATAATCAATGAATTAATGAATAATGTTGTTTTTACATGTACAGAAAAGTCGGTTATTCTTAGATAACTATTCAGCGGTCTTAGACTTCGTATCTTCCTGTCATGTACAGACCTCTTAACTTTCATTAGTATTTTAGGCCACCCGGAGCCTCTTAAAATACTTAATTACTTGTTGAATGTTTTGCAAAAATAAATTCCAAGTACACCGCAAGGGAATTTATATTGCAGGATCACAATTTTGGGGTACAAATAAGCACAAATCCCATTGTGATGTCTTCATCCACAAAAATGTGATTTATTAAATTCAAAGAGCAGTAACAACCTTTCTCTATCCCTGTTAAGGCCAAATAGGTGTCAATTGTTACATAACCTCTAGGGGACTGGGAAAAATCAGTGGGGGGAAATATTTGGTGTACAGGACCAAGGTTTTATAAAAAGTCCTGTAAAATTTGGGAATATTTTTAGGGGTTTTGTTTAAATGTGTATGTAAATAAACATAGGTCCTTAATGTTTTATTTTACAGTACAAATAAACATTTTGGGGGAGGAATCTAGAGATCAACCATGTATTTTTTTATGCTAGGCCTTAGCACAAAAGACTGCTTTAAAAAGTTTATCTAGAAAATTCTATGGGGATTAAGGGAAATTTTATTAGTGGGGGATAAAAGGGAAAGGCTGGTCAAACCTTTATAATTGGGGGACACAATTAACTGAGCGAAAAAAAACTATTCTCTTATCAGATTGAATTGAGAGATCAAAAACACCCTAAATTTTTATATCTCAACCCAAACTAAATGTTTGTGAAGTTAGGAACCCAGCGGCGATTTTTGTATAAATAAAATCTTAAAAACTTTTGAGAATCAAGAGATATTTCAGAAATGCATCAAATATTGTTAAGTTCACGTTTCATTTGGATTACAAAACAACTGTTTTCTTAATTTTAACTATTTATGCAACAGTTATGAGAGAATATTGAAAATAGACTTTTAACGGTCATATTCTTAGATGTAATATAAATTTAATTTGTTAAAACTTGAAAAACAAATATTCATAAATATTAAATGGTTTCATTAGAGAAAATTACTAAGGCATTTATTGAAACAAAACTTCCTAAATTGTAACATTTCATCAAATAACATTTGTATCCATTATAAAAGTTATAAAAGGTTACAGTTCGGGAACCAAGATTTTATAGAACATTCTATAAATGTTTTGATTAAACGTGTTGAAAAGTTTAAAATAGAGGTAAAATTCATTTTGTCAGAAAATATAACAGCTAAATGGTTAAGTTTCAGAAGTTAAACAGAACTTGTTCTTTATTTCAAGGCCTTAAAGATGTTGTGTTTAGATTTCTCGAACACACCATATGAAATAATTATTCCAAAAGCAAAGGTGTAGATGAAATCAAATTGAAGTTTACTTTCTAGTTGATTCAGATTTTCAAAAATTAATTTAGAGTTCATAACCTTTAGGACCTTTATAATTCTATTTTAACATCTCATTTTAAACAAGGTTGCTCTATAATGCAGGCTATTTAGATTGACGCGTGGCCCCGTGGGGTTTCTCCTGACCTGCGCCACTTATCAGTTGATAGTCCAGTCCAGGAAGAGAACACAAATAAGGGTCACTACGACAATCACGTACATTACACAGCAACTCGTATGCTCAGAAATGTTCAAACAAAATTTATTTAAAACCTGTATCAACCACCCACCCTTTTTTTTGGAAAAAAAAAAACAATTGTTCTATGGAAGTTAAAAAAAATTTAATCATGACAACTTTTGATTGCAAAAGTGTAAATAAAATTGAAGGGCTACTGTTTATAAGATTTACATTAATTTTACACTTTACATGATATTGATGAGCAAAAATATTGATATAAGATTGTTTGTTTAAATTATTAGATTAAATTGTTATTGAACAGGGAAGACAACGTTCATGAGTAGCAAGGCTCTTGAATGAAAATAAAAACATCAAAGCAATTGAAAAAAAATAGTGTGCATGACAGACAGACAAACTGATGGATGAACGGACTGACAGACAGACAGATTGACAAACAGACATATGGACAGAATAGATTTATAAAATATGGTATAGCTTCTACAGTTAAAATATGATTAGATTTGATGTTTTTGAAAAAGAAATAGTTCTTGAAAACAAATTCTTAATGACAATTACTCAAACTTACAATTAGAGCAGTTTGAGTACAAAATGATATTAATATGGAGGGATAAACTCAATGTAAAATTTTGTTTATGCTATATTACTAAATAGGTGTGCTAAAACAACAAAACTAATAGATGAATAAATGGCTAATTTACTATAAGGTATCTGAAAAGTCGTAATGTATTATGACTGTAGTAGGGTTTAAGAATAACTTTTAAAAAGATGTCAGTATCCATAAGTAGTCATGCGTCTTAATGTCAGGTAAATGAGAGAAAAATTTGTTTAAAAAGAATGTGCATGTTTTCCCGAGAAATTTTTACATAAAATTAAAATTTTATTGAAGATATTTACACAGAAACACAGGTGAAAATATTAAATTGTGGCGTAGCTTTAATATCAACAAGACCATTTTTGGTAAGAAATGATATCTAGAAAGGGTTATAAGGGAAATGATAAAATTTTGTCCATTTTGATCAAATATTTTGAATAACCTTTTGATGAAAAGATACTAACATTTATAAAACAAAGACAATAGTTTACATTTGAACCATTCACCACCTCCCTCCCCCCAAAAATAAAAAGAATCATGCAAGGCCTAGGGGAACGTGGGAAAGGGGCGGGGGTTGGGGAAATGGAGGCGGGTAAAAGGCATCAATCAAGCAAGGCCGAAATTTGAAGGGAAAGGGGAGATTTTGACTTAACATTTATTTCTGATAAAGGTAAAAAATGTTAGAATTTTTCTAATTTACACTCTACAAAAAAAAACTTTGAAGTTTTTCTAGTATGAAACGTTAGATTAACTTGCAATATAAGTCGTGAAATTTTAAAAGGGCTGTTAAGAATTAATGTTTTGTTTGCTAAAAGTAAATTTCAAGCCAAGTTGTTGATTTTGGTGTCGACAGGCATTAAACATGAATTGTAGTGAAGCTATGCATAAAAGACAATAATAAACATGTTTCATGTTTTGTAATTAAGTATTTTTTTGTTTTAAAAGCTATTGGAATGAAAAATGAATTTGGAAGCAATGACGTGTAAAGTTTGTCTACCGTAAAAAAAACATGGAAGGTATTTGATTTTTAACACAAAAATATTAAAAACAAGGAAAACTAAAGAGTAGCGGAGTTAAATTAAAACATAATTATTTAATTAAAACTTCGAATAGTTGAAGAAAAAGGGTACAGACAGAAAGAAGGAACTACGCAACAACCGAACTTGTTTAAAGCTGCGCAAAAAAATCTGATTGTCTATCAATGAATTAGGCCCGTGGCAGGGGTCTGTATTAGAACCAATGCCAAAGGCGTAGAAACGCAGGGATGCCAGGGGCTTTGAAATATTTGTGTAATGTACTAAGTCCTAAGGTGAAAATTTCGAGAAATAGGTGAAGGGGTTTTAAACAAAGAAAAGCATTTGTTTTTGTTCAAAATCTACGCTGTTGGTTCCAAATGTCCCTGAAAGTATATAAGTCTAGATGTTGGGGAAAGCACATATTACAGTGCAAAAGTATAAAAATTCTTCATTCAGCATTCATATGAGCGAAGCCAAGTGCAAAATAAAATGAAAGGTGTCTAAAGGGATGTTACAAAAAATGTTTGAGAAAACAAAAACAGGGGAAATGGCAGAATAAAGTTATTTAGGATATCTTACAATTATAATGTTCATTTATAATATGTTTTGAAAAAAAAATTAATTTCTAATTCAATATAAAAATATGATTTTTACACTTATGAGTGCAGCAATATAATTTGACTGAAAAAGGGTTTATTTCAATCTGAAAAATTGACATGAATTTGTTTTTTATACATACGAAATGTTAAACAAAATGTATCAAAATAATTCGTTCCCTCCCCCTAAAAAAAATAAATGTTTATGCGATAGTGGAAGATGGCGATCATAACTATTCTCAGATATCTTCAAACTAGTTTACCCCCTCTCTTCCCCCTCTCTTTTTTTCCTTCCCCTTTCAAACCTATAATTCTGGTGTTCATACAAATGCGCAAATTTTTGTTTTATAAAATTTTTTTGAAAATAACATCTGTTTGGTTTTCCTTTGCAATTAAGCTTTTTTTTAGGTACAGGGAAGGTTTTTAACTTTTTTGGGAGAGCGTATCTCCACCCTCCCAATTTAAAATCCCCCACAAAATTTTTTTTCTGAATATTTCTTATTAAAACTCAAATTAAAAAGTAGAAGGGCGGTTGACTTATCCCCCTCCCACCTTAAGAACACTTAGAGGCTTCTTGGGGGCGTTCGTTGCCCCTAGTCTTTCTTAAAATAAGAGCTATGTCTTGCATTTTTTTTCAATTAGGTGTTTGATCACGAATTTCATATGGTAAAAATATTTTTCTTATTAGATTGTTATCCTAAAAAGATAAAAGTTATGCTTGAAAATTGTTTTAATAGCTATTATTATATGTTGCATTTTTATATAAACGTGAGAGTTGTGATCACAATTGGCGTAACATTTGTACTCTTTGGCGTCAATGCGTATTTTCAGATATCCATTACTCGCTATCGTTTATGCTTGGTGGTGGGGAGGGGGGGGGGGGGGGGTAAGTGTAATCAAGAAATAAATTAATGGATAGGATTGTAGATTTATACACATAATTTTCATAAAAAAACATACAAATTTAGAAATACAAGAATGGTACATTCAAATTCATACATACAAGAATGACATCATCCATAAAATCGAAGCTCAGAAACAGTAAAAAAAACTATTAACGCTTGTAGAGAGTCAAAATTGAAAAATCTAAAAAAAATGTATAAAAGTCGAAACAAAATTGAATGTTTAGTTTAGCTTAAAAATAAAATGAGGTCAAATTTACATTTGTTTACGACTTGATTAAAGAGATGCTTTGCTAATAACGTTGTACTTTGTTGTTCTAGGATTCAGTGTTTCAAAAATTGTATGAATGAATTATTTTATAACATAAAAAATTAAAATCCGCGTGTTTGAATGGCATACAGACTAATTATTGTTAAAATTTATAGAGTTACTACGCTATTAAGAGGACGATTCTAAGACGTTTTAAGTAACTTTAAAAAGCTATCTGTTACATACGAACAGACGTACAGACCAACCCTAATTATATAAAAGTTTCGCTTTAAAAAAAAAGATAAATATTGACAGAAAAACGAGGAAATTTAGGATTTATTTAAAATTTCTGATTGTCTATTTTTTGTTTATTATTCAATAAAAAATTGTCAAAATATTGACTCTTTAAATTTGTAGTGCTTTGACGAATTTAATTATACCTTTCAGAATAAAGAAAGTTGTAGGTACTCATTTTAACGAAAAATCAAAATAAGGCGTTTCAGTTTGTATAATCTTAGGGCACTTGCATACATAGACACAAACAACATACAAAAACAGACATACATATACACACAGAACACATTTATCCAAAGTTTACACATCAAGTCATATTTTCACATATTTTTTGGCTTTGAATATGTATATAACAGAGGTTTAATAATAATTTTAAAAACGATTTTGTAAATTTAAATTCTTTAAGTGTATGATTAAATAATTTTCCAACAAAAGCTTACTAAAATGTAAATGAACAAACGGTCAATATGATTTATGGGATCGGGACTTAGGTCATATATCGTACATAATAGCTAAGAGGGTAATGGTTTTTCAAAAACATTTTGTACTAGCATAAAAAAAATATTTGGTATTATAGAGTAGCTTTGCTACTATTAGAATGTTATAAATGTGTATTATGGGATTGTTAATTTTGGGATATGGGTCGGGGTACTTTTCAAAAAGAGAGATGCTTATAAATAACATTTAAAATTCGAAATAGATGAAGGGGGCTACGTTTTAAAAGAGAAAGGGGCATACAATGTGTCTTATCAGTATAAAAGAAACAACAACAATTTTGTACATAGTTTTGTTATTGGTTTTAAAAATAAACAGAATTGAAAAATATTAGCATATAGTATATCTTACATCTATATAGTATCTACAGTACAGGTTAGTGATGAAAATGACTCATTCAAAAGCGCCTGTTAAGGTACTTTTTGTGTAAAAAATATGATAATGTATAATAATGTGTATACTAAATTTATAGTTTATTGGTTTTAAAAGAAAAGTTTACATGTATACTTTACTATGGGTCAAAGATTTAGACAGACGTGCTTAGTAAATTAAATCTTTTCGTTGCTAACCAGTGGGATGGAAGAGGAAGGGTAACTATGAGTTGGGATATAAAGTTAAGAATGAAAAACATATCAAGTTTTGTGCAAACTCGTGAGTAGATGAATGGTTTGTGCAAACTGACAGACCAACAAATATGTAATAGCTACGCTTTGCAAAAGAATAGATTTAAATTTGAAGGAATATGGACTCCCTCTGTAAATTGAAATTTAATTTTGGGTGAATTATAAATCATTGTAATCTATACACAGATTCAGGGAAACAATTTTTTAAGGTGTAGCATATGTGTAAAACAGAGTAAAAGGGGAAAAATTAGAGGAAAGTAAAACATTTCCAAAAATTACAAAAAAAGTTAGCTAAGCAAAGTTTTGCAATGAGAAATTTGGATTTGATTTATGGATATATATTCACCTCAAGTGGGGGGGTTATTAAATGTCAACACCAAAAATGACATAAAAAACGAAAATAAAAAATAAAAGTAATGTGATGTGTGACTAGGCATTTGTCAAAGAGAACCAAAAAAATCTTTTACTTATTTATACTTCATGAATTATTATGAGTGAAATATATTAGATGTTATGATCAGGGATGCTAAGGATTATCATTAAAGACATTAATAAACCTGATTACAATAAAAAGAACAAGTCCAAAGTTCTTTGCTTATAAATTTGTTTGTGTAGCTTTATTGATTTTTGAAAAGTTTTCTTTATGTTTTTCAATTAGTTGATCTTTATTGCAAAAGATATACAAAAACTATTGATTGCAAAATATCAAAATAAAAACATGCAGGGCTACGAAATTTGATAAAATAAAATATCAAATGGTGTTTATAAATTTGATTGATAAAATAAAATGCTTTAATATTTAAGAGTAAATGTAAAACAAAGCTAGACAAAAATATACATACTAATATTTATAATGTCATGAGAAGCAATTCTAAGCTGTATTAACATTTAAAATACATTTGAAGAATACAGTTAATTGTGTATACGACAGGGTGAAGTTAATGGCAAATAGAGAAGCAATTTTTACGGAGGACCTACGATATTGTCTAGTTATATCAAGCTTTGCTTACAGACGGACAAATCACAAAACAAAATATTATTTGCTCTGAACATATCACGTAAACATGTAAATAAAGTTTTAGCTGTATAAAATTAATTTTTAAAAATTATTAGAAATCACCTTTTCTTTAACTGTGGTGCCTACTATACCTCCCCCCCAAAAAATTGAAAATAGTCTTTTCAAGCCCAGTTTTGATTTTATTGGAGAACAAAGTTAAGGCAAAAAAATATGCAACCAATAGAATCAGTTTACCACACCACACAACAAACTATATAAAAAAAACCTAAGGCCATGATAAAATTACTCAAATAGTATGACCAAAAAAGGGTCATGTGGAAAAAAATCTATGAAAATAAGCAAAGAAGAAAAAGTTATAAAAAAAAGAAAGATAACGTTGCGGGGAGCCACTGTTGGGTAAAGAAAAAAAGAAAATTTTAAAAAACTAAATTTTGGGGGGGGGGGAAAGGAAAGAAGGGAAGCGAAGAGTTGGGTCCTTTATTTTAAAATAAATTGAAGTCAAAACACTAACATAATTTGTTTTTATATTCACAGAACAACCCTTATACTTGGGACTGAATTATGTAAGTTAACAATATTTGAATTTACTTTAAAAAGAAAAACCTTTGGAGCTTTTAGGGGGAAAATATTTAATCTTTTTGACTTTTGCTTTTGAATGATTTTATTTGTCTTTATGACTAACAAAAACAAGGATATGCTGTTACATGGAGGGCTTAACTTTTTCTTTATTTAAATCTTAGGCAATCACAATATATATATTACATCTCATGTTTGGATAATTTTATGACTCTTGCCAACCCTTTACATTTGGGCCTTATAACATCAGATATAAAAGACATTAAAAATTGTTAAAGATTCAAACAAATTCTTTGCATTGGACGGGACTCAGTCGCCGGCGTTTTATTAGAACACCATGCCAATTATTTATTAACTATTACAATTATAATTTGTTGTGTGTGTGGTGTGAGCACTCAAAAAGAACTGCTACTTCTTCCAAACGGTGATTGTGTTGAGGGGTACCCTCGCCCTGTACAGGTCTCTGTGTGTAGTGGTGGTAAAGGTTGGTGTTTACTAGATTCAACAAATACATGAAATCAATATTGTTAGAGATACATTCATAAATAAATGTAATTTTTAACATATTTGACAATATTTTGGTATATTGATGTTTTTTCAAATTTAGGAAGAATCTTTAAACTTTGATGATTTTCCACCATCTTGGCTGTTTTCTATGGTTAATATTATCTTGTTCTTTACAAAAAGCTTATTTGAAACACAAGTATTATACAGAAATCACACAAAGTTATCTGAATTCATACAAAGCTATAGTAAATGGTAGTTGTATGTTTTGGGGATGTAACAAAAGCTTCAGACAAAATAAAAAAAAACCTTACTACTTTATAGCAAATAATGATTATAGCAAAAAAATGCTTCGCTTTTTGTAATACATCTATGTCCTTGTATTTCAGTGAACACAGAGAAAGAAAAAAGTTCATGAAATCCGCATAATCTACTGTTTTTTTTTTGTATGGCTTCGAAACCGATTAATTAGAACTTGTTCTCTCCCAGCTATACTGAAAAATCATGTATAGCTTCGTATTCCAGACAATTTTCCACGTATATTAAAACAAAAATCATAAATTAATACCAATTTTGTTAGCCCGAACATAGGGCTCCTTGGGACTAACAAAACTAGTTTTGTTCTTATATTTTTTCATTTAAATATCAGCAGAAATCTGTCAATAATACGATGCGATAAATAACTATCCATACGCTTATACCATTATTAAACAAACACCATCTTTTGTGCCATGGCGAATATATGTATTTTTTTGCAGTTTTAACATTGTCAGAAGTGATAGAACACTACAAGAAAATTATATTGGGGAAAAGGGAAGCAAAGGCAACCTTAGTCACGATACCTCAACTTCAGACATTGAACAATGTAGGTGTTGGGTCAGGTAGCTTTGTTTTATTCTCAGAGAAAAGGCTTTAAATCATGGTATGCTCATAGGGATCTGAAGGGAGTAGACAATGGCCTATAAATTGATGTACATCCCTAATGATGATACACAAAATAACCCCTTCTGTAGATTACAATTAGTGGATGAAATGTTTGGACAATCAACTAAAAATTCAAAAATCAATAAAAGTCCCCAAGGTTTTTATGCCAACAAATAAGATGAATTATGATAAGACTTTGGGGACTAGTGTAATGAACAGCCCAATGTTTCTTCCTCCCGGGATACAAGTAAAACCTGATCGGTACATTAGTAAGATTTTAAGCTTCAGACAGACGGACGGACGGACGGACTCATCATACAACCTCCATCCAAAGTATGTACAATCAAAATCCATTAAAATACCAATGAATTAAACTTTTCAACTGACTTTTTTGAGGCATTCTATAATTTTTGTATGAGTCTCGATGAGCTACACAAAAAAAAACAATACTTAAATCAAACACCAAACATTCAGGTTCAGGGTCAATTATTCAGTAATTAATTTTCCAGTGTGGCTTCGAAACCGATTAATATCCGCTGGATTAGAACCGGTTCTCAGCCATACAGAAAAATCAGACATTTTTCCACAAGTATATTAGCTCGGGACTTCGGAGCCCCTGGGCTAACAAAACTGGTTTTAATCTTATGATTTTGCATTTTGATATCTGCGGAAAGCTGTCTATAATACGATGTAATAAATAACTAAACTCATGTTTTGTTTCATGTGTAAGTAACCAAGAATGTAGGGTACATTGGACTGTAAATTACACTGGTACCCAAAGTTTTTGAAACATGCTCTTTTTATTTGGGAGGAGTGAAAAATTAAAAAACGGCACCCCCTTGGATTGGACGTCCCTCAACTATAATGAATAAAAGTTATGAATGCCTGTCTATTTTAGTGTAAAATATATCCCCCCCCCCCCCCAATGTGCCCCCCCCCCCTCCTCCCCAACAGTGAAAAGTTTTGGACAAAGTACATAAACATGATTAAACTTGATATTTCCTGGAATAGTGCACGAAGCTCCTGTCAAACTTTTGTCCTGGTGTTTTATAACATAATACTATGGTTAGAATGTCATTATTAGAATCCTGGAATGGTGCACGAAGTCTCTGTCAATCCTTTGTCCTGACATTGTATTAAAATTAGACAATAGTCAGAATCTCATTATTAGAATATAGTTATCCTGGAATGGTGCTCAAAGTCCCTGTCCATCTTTTATGCTGATATTGTATCAACATAATACTATAGTTAGAATCTTATTATTAGAATTGTGTTATCCTGGAATGGTACACTAAGCCCCTGTCAATCTTTTATGCTGATATTTTATCAACATAAGACTATAGTTAGAATCTTATTATTAGAATAGTGTTATCCCTGTCAATCTTTTGTCCGGATATTGTATCAACATAAGACTATTGTCAGAATGTCATTATTAGAATTGTGTTATCCTGGAATGGTGCACTAAGCCTCTGTCAATCTTTTGTGCTGACATTGTATCAACATAAGACTAGAAGGTAATTATTAGAATAGTGTGGAATGGTGCACGAAGCCCCTATCAATCTTTTATGCTGATATTTTATCAACATAAGACTATAGTCAGATTGTCATTATTAGAATAGTGTTATCCTGGAATGGTGCACTAAGCCTCTGTCAATCTTTTGTACTGATATTTTTATCAACATAAGACTATGGTCAGAATCTCATTATTAGAATATAGTTATCCTGGAATGGTGCACGAAGCCCCTATCAATCTTTTATCCGGATATTTATCAACATAAATCTATGGTCAGAATCTCATTATTAGAATAGTGTTATCCTGGAATGGTGCACTAAGCCTCTGTCAATCTTTTGTACTGATATTTTTATCAACATAAGACTATGGTCAGAATCTCATTATTAGAATATAGTTATCCTGGAATGGTGCACGAAGCCCCTATCAATCTTTTATCCGGATATTTATCAACATAAATCTATGGTCAGAATCTCATTATTAGAATAGTGTTATCCTGGAATGGTGCACAAAGCCTCTGTCAAACTTTTGTCCTGATATTTTATCAACATAATACTATAGTTAGAATCTTATTATTAGAATTGTGTTATCCTGGAATGGTGCTCAAAGTCCCTGTCCATCTTTTGTTCTGATATTTTAGCAACATAATGTTATGGGACAGAGAGTCATTATTAGAATAGTGTTATTCTGGAATGGTGCACAAAGTCCCTGTCCATCTTTTCTCCCGATATTTTATCAACATAATACTATAGTTAGAATCTCATTATTAGAATTGTGTTATCCTGGAATGGTGCTCAAAGTTCCTATCAATCTTTTGTCCTTTTATTTTATCAACATAAGACTATAGTCAGATTGTCATTATTAGAATAGTGTTATCCTGGAATGGTGCTCGAAGCCTCTGTCAATCCTTTGTGCTGATATTTTAACAACATAAGACTATAGTCAGAATCTCATTATTAGAATAGTGTTATCCTGTAATGGTGCACCAAGCGTCTGTCAATCCTTTGTGCTGATATTTTAACAACATAAGACTATAGTCAGAATCTCATTATTAGAATAGTGTTATCCTGGAATGGTGCACCAAGCGTCTGTCAATCCTTTGTGCTGATATTTTAACAACATAAGACTATAGTCAGAATCTCATTATTAGAATAGTGTTATCCTGGAATGGTGCTCAAAGTCCCTGTCAATCTTTTATGCTGATATTTTATCAACATAATACTATTGTTAGAATCTTATTATTAGAATAGTGTTATCCTGGAATAGTGCACTAAGCCCCTATCAATCTTTTATCCGGATACTTTATCAACACAAGACTATAGTCAGATTGTCATTATTTGAATAGTGTTATCCTGGAATGATGCACCAAGCCTCTGTCAAACTTTTGTCCTGACATTGTATCAACATAAGACTAGAAGGTAATTATTAGAATAGTGTTATCCTGGAATGGTGCACGAAACCCCTATCAATCTTTTATGCTGATATTTTATCAACATAAGACTATAGTCAGATTGTCATTATTAGAATAGTGTTTTCCTGGAATGGTGCACAAAGCCTTCTCTGTCAAACCTTTGTGCTGACATTTTATCAACATAATGATATAGTCAGAATCTCATTATTAGAATTGTGTTATCCTGGAATGGTGCACAAAGCCTCTGTCAATCCTTTGTCCTGATATTTTATCAACATAATACTATAGTTAGAATCTTATTATTAGAATAGTGTTATCCTGGAATGGTGCTCAAAGCCCCTGTCAATCCTTTGTGCTGATATTTTAACAACATAAGACTATAGTCATTATTAGAATAGTGTTATCCTGGAATGGTGCACAAAGCCTCTGTCAATCCTTTGTGCTGATATTTTAACAACATAAGACTATAGTCATTATTAGAATAGTGTTATCCTGGAATGGTGCACAAAGCCTCTGTCAATCCTTTGTGCTGATATTTTAACAACATAAGACTATAGTCATTATTAGAATAGTGTTATCCTGGAATGGTGCTCAAAGCCTCTGTCAATCCTTTGTGCTGATATTTTAACAACATAAGACTATAGTCATTATTAGAATAGTGTTATCCTGGAATGGTGCTCAAAGCCTCTGTCAATCCTTTGTGCTGATATTTTAACAACATAAGACTATAGTCATTATTAGAATTGTGTTATCCTGGAGTGGTGCACGAAGCCTTCTCTGTCAATCTTTTATGCTGATGTTTTATCAACATAAGACTATAGTCAGATTGTCATTATTAGAATAGTGTTTTCCTGGAATGGTGCACAAAGCCTTCTCTGTCAAACCTTTGTGCTGACATTTTATCAGCATAATGATATAGGCAGATTGTCATTATTTGAATAGTGTTATCCTGGAATAGTGCATGAAGCCTCTGTCAATCTTTTATGCTGATATTTTATCAACATAAGACTAGAATGTAGTTATTAGAATAGTGTTATCATAAACAAGGATAACAACATCTATAAGCAGTGAAGCTTGGGTGGACAAACAGACAAATAGAGTTATTGATCAGTGGTTACCAAGATCTTAAGCTTCAGACAGACGGACGGACAGACATCAAGCTACTTTGTATCCTTATACTAAAGTAACAGGATGTCTGTGTGTTTGTACCGAAGGATCTCGCTTACCGCTGAACCGATCGGGTTCTCCTTAACAGGGTAGCTTCTCATAAGTCCCGGGGAGGTTTATAACTATTTTTTTGGGGGGGTGGGACACCCCCAACCCCCCCAACCCCAAAATGAAAAATCCCTCCCCCCCCAAAAAAAAAAAAAATTTGAATTTTCTTTAACTAAATTAAGAATGAGGGGGGGGGGTGCACCCTCCCTCCCTCGAAAATCTAAAATAAGAAATTTGATTTTTAAATTCGACTCTCTCCTCAAGTGCCCCTAGAGGCCTCTAGGGGCGTAGCCGCTAGTTATAGATAGAGTAAAAGGATCTCTTTCTTTCTGTACCAAAGGATCTTGCTAACCGCTGAACCAATATGGTTCTCCTTTACAGTTTAGCTTCAACTAGTTCCTGAAAAGGTTTATAGCAATTTTGGGGGAGGGTTCCACCACCCTTTCAAGACAAATTGCCAAAAATATAACTAAGGCCCCCTTGCGGATATTTTATGGTAAATAGCTGATCTTAACATACATTGGAAAGAGAATATTACACCCCTTGAGACCTCTAGTGTCGACATAAAGCTTTAAAGATGAACAGGGTGGTTGTGGTTGCTGTTTCGAAACAAATAAAAAGAATGTGATCATATATTGCAATGTTATTTGGAGTACATCAAAATTACTCAATTTATAGCAAACAAGCATATTCATGCTTAGAAATGGCGCTGATATTATGTTTGAAGTGTTTTTTCAATGCATAGCAAACAATTATATTTTTTTAATATAGACAGAAAAGTTATGGGATATTAAGACATGGGAATCTAGGCTGTTCTTTCCCCTGTCATTTATTGGCCAGTTCGTTCATCCAGAAGGAGGGTAGGGTATAGGGTAAAGGGGGTGAAGGGAGGGGATCGTTATTTTAGCCAGATACGTGTTTCACTTTATTAGACAATATGATAAACTGGTGTAAGTGTGGTAGGGTGAAGCGTTTCAACCATACAATCGCGAGTTCGATTCAAACGAGCCCCTAGCCTTAAAGATTCTATCAATAAATAACTAACAGTAGTTGCTACTAAGGAGATATATTTTAGACTGAATACATTTACAATAGGATTACTACTATATATACACAATTAGATGATAAAATAGGTTAGGTAGAAAGGGGTGTGGGGAGCTGAGGGCGGAGCCCTGTTTCGGTGAATATTTGTGGGGTAAGCTGCAGCAAGGGGAAGGCAGACATCTCCCGGCAAGACAGGTGACTGGGGCTTGGGGTTGTAAAGGGGCCGCGCCCCTCCTACTATCAAAGATGTCCAATTTGACCACTGCTTGTGAGGTGTCGGCAAGGCCCCGAAGGGGCCGGGTGAAGTGGTGATAAACTAGGATTAGCGCTGGGTTGTGATTTGATAAGCCGAAGCATAGCAACTCTATGAAAGGCTTGTCCGTATGATGCCGCCCTACTACATAAGATCCAAGTAATAATAAATCCACCAAAAGGAATGACTTGAAAAGTAACTTCAAATTTTTAAAAAATAAAGAAAAAACAAGGATGACAACATCCATAAAAGCGAAGCACTGAAACGGTAGGACAAACGGACATGGACACTTATATAGTGTCAGAACTGAATAATCAAAATACACATGTATAAATGTCTAAGAGTCGAAGCAAAATTGTAAGTAAATTTGTTGAAAACTGCTTTATACAGGATAATGTTTATGGACATACTTACATATTTAGGACTTGATTATAGAGTTGCTTCGCTTATAACATTATACTGTGTTGTCCCAGGAATCAGTATACCAAAAATTAGATCAATCGGATGATTAGATCACATAAAAATTTGTTGTTAAAAAAGTAAAAAAATCAACATGTTTAAAATGGACGTACGGACATTTTGGTAATGATTATAAAGTTGCTACGCTTTCTAAATCGTACCTCTCTACTACAGGAATTACCATGCAAAATTTGAAATCGATAGGACAATTCTAACATGCCTAAATTAATGAAAAAAGCTATCCGTTACGGACGGACGGACCGACCATAATTATAGAAAAGCTTCGCCTTTTAAAAATAGTTGATCATTTTGGAGCAGGTTAATAAATTATGTTTCTTCTCCGATGAAAGTAAGAAAACACAAATTACATAAGAGAATAGTTATTTATCGCAACGTATTATAGACAGCTTTCCGCAGATATTAAGATGAAAATTTTAATTATAGTTTAGAAGCTCCGAGGGGCCGAAGGTCAGAGTTAACAAAACTGGTTTATGATTTTATTTTAATATTCGTATAAAATTGTCAGTTATATGATGCGATGCACGATTTTTCAGTATGGCTGAGAACCAGTTCTAATCCAGCGGATACTTAACAGTTTCGAAGCCATAGTGGAAACACAAATTACATATAAGACTGAGAAAATTGAGCCTCTTAGACCTAAATCACTTTCTCGATAAATCCACTTTAAAATGTCACATTTGTCAGATAAGACGTTGATTTATAGATATTTTCTAACAGAGAAACTATTTTTACAAGCATCTTTCATTATCAGGGATCTAAATGGATAAGACAATGGACGATAAATTGATGTACACAAAATTAACTCTACTATAGATTACAATTAGTGATTGAAACGTTTAGACAATCAACTTTAAAAACTTTTTGGACTAGTGTAATAAACATCTTTCATTATCAGGGATCTAAATGGATAAGACAATGGACGATAAATTGATGTACACAAAATTAACTCTACTATAGATTACAATTAGTGATTGAAACGTTTAGACAATCAACTTTAAAAACTTTTTGGACTAGTGTAATAAACATCTTTCATTATCAGGGATCTAAATGGATAAGACAATGGACGATAAATTGATGTACACAAAATTAACTCTACTATAGATTACAATTAGTGATTGAAACGTTTAGACAATCAACTTTAAAAACTTTTTGGACTAGTGTAATAAACATCTTTCATTATCAGGGATCTAAATGGATAAGACAATGGACGATAAATTGATGTACACAAAATTAACTCTACTATAGATTACAATTAGTGATTGAAACGTTTGGACAATCAACTTTTTAAAACTTTTTGGACTAGTGTAATAAACAGCCCATTGTCTCATTTCTTCCTGCGAATTTGAGACCTGTGGATTGTTGGTAATTTTTTCTCCCAAGGATCCAAGGCGCATGATTTTTGTGTTTATTCCCCTAAAATGATCCTAATAAATAATAATCTTATTACAACAAGGTACAATGTTATAAGCGAAGCATCTCTATAAGCAAGTACCAAAAATATAAGTATGTCTCTAAACCATATCCTATATTTAAGCTCTTTTGCAACAAATTTACTTAAATTTTTGTTTGACTTATGCATTAGTACTCTACTTATTAAGTTCTGACACTCTGTAAGTGTTAATGTTCGTTTGTCCTACCGTTCCAGAGCTTCGCTTTTAAGGATGTTGTCATCCTTGTTGATATATATGAAGACTGGTACATAAACCCCAAAGTTTTGTTTAATTAATCTTCACGTCTCCCAAACTTTTATCATTAGTCTGAAAATTCAAATTTTAATATTTGCCTCACATTAAGATTGTTGATTCTTCCAGTATTAATATATATTATTCTTACATAAAAGTATCAGGAAGTCAGTCTTTCTGTTTGTGCCGAAGGATTCATAAACCGATATGGTTCTCCATTAAATTGAAATGTAACTTTTCATAGGTCTAAATGCTACCATCATCCTTCAATGAGAAATCACCCCTTGATAAATTCTCTCCCCTCAAAAAATATTTTATTGTGAAATTAAAATTGAAATTTAGGGGGGGGGTCGACTACCAACAACTCCCCCCCCCCCCCAAAAAAAAGTGACCCTAGATGCTTCACATTAAGATTGTTGATTCTCTCAGTATTAAGATTTAGTTTTCAATATATATTATCTTTATATAAAAGTAACAGGAAGTCAGTTTGTCTGTTGTACCGAAGGATTCCGCTAATCGATAAACCGATATGGTTCTCTTTTAAATTAAAATGTATCTTTTCATATGTCTAAATGGCACCACCATCCTTCAATGAGAACTCATCCCTGGATAAAATCTCCCCCCTCAAAAATATTTTATTGTAAAATTAAAATAAAAAATTGGAGGGGGGGGGGGGCGACTACCAACAACTCCCCCTTCCCCCCCATCAAGTGACCCTAGATGCTTCACAATGTTGATTCTACCAGTATTAAGATTTAATATGCAATTTATATTATCCTTATATTAAAGTAACAGGAAGTCTATAGGTCCACGGAATGTTTATTTTGAGGGAGGGTACCACCATCACGTAAAATAATATTTTGATAACAGATTTACGAACTAAATAATGTTCGGAAATATATTCATAAATCTAATTATCCGATTGTTCTTAATTTTGGTATACTGATTCCTGGGACAACAAAGTACAATATTATAAGCGAAGCAACTCTATAATCAAGTCCTAAAAATGTAAGTATGTCTATAAACATTATCATGTATCAAGCAGTTTTTCAACAAATTTACTTACAATTTTGCTTCGACTCTTATACATTTACATTCTGATTTTTCCGTTCCGACACTCTACAAGTGTTAATGTCCGTTTGTTTGACCGTTTCAGAGCTTCGCTGTTATGGATGTTGTCATCCTTGTTTAACCTAAGTTGTTAATAATCACATATTTCCTTGGTCAAAAATAAAGAGGGAGGAGGGTTTATTGTTGATTGCTCCACATATAATAAAAATAATAAATATACGATTTATAAATGATATATTATTACTTGGATCTTACACCAGATTTTCATGCTCTCTAACGCAGTGAAAATAACGATACCCCCATCTACACTCTTTACTCCATCTCCTTTCCTTCTACCGGATGAAAAAAACGATCAAGAAACGAGTTTCATGTTAGCAACCTAAATTGAAGACAATGTTTCCCCTGTCATAATATCCACTTATATTGTACATCCATTACCATTATCCGTAGATCTAGCCAACTCTATGTCCATAAGATATGATTGAAAAGCAGATATTATAACAAAAAATAAAGTAAAATCTCTTTATTCCCAGAGAGAGAAAGGATAATGGGCTGTTTATTACACTAGTCCCCAATATTTATAATAACATTACCTTATTCTTTGGCTTAACAACTTTGGGAACTTAAGTTAATTATCTTTAGTTAATTCATTAAGTTGAGTGTTCAAACGTTTCAACCACTGATTTTTTTTACAAAGGGGCGATTTTGTGTATCATCATTGCGAATATGTAGCAATTTATCGGCCATTGTCTTATCACTTTAGATCCCTGAATCGAATCCGTTACAACAATTCACTTTTCATATTTGTTTGATAAGATAAGTCCTGAGTATAAGGGTTTGGTGGAACAGGGGGTTAATATCGCTTCACTTTCAAATGAAAAGATATTGCTAAATATGATAAAAAATATAAACAAAAACACCAATCAAAATATCTATCTTAACAAAACTTGAGAATGAAATATCAGAGCTGGATCTTCAAATCATTTTAGTGGTGATTTAAAGATCCAGCTCAGGAGAATTACTAGTTCATAATAAAAATTTGATAGACAGACATCATACATATATTATTTATAGAGTAGCTGCTTTACTGAGTTAGGAAATGGGTTTATTTTCTAAAGGGATAAGAAAGTAGCCAATGAATTGATGTACATCCCAAATCATGATAAATAAAAGTAATCCTTGCAATCAGTGGTTGAAACGTTTGGACACTCAACTTAATGAACAAACCAATCGAAATTTAATAAAAGTCCCCAAAGTTGCTGAGCCAACGAATTAGAAAACGCTATTATAAAACTTTGAGGACTAGTGTAATAAACAGCCCAATGTCCCCACCCTCTCTGGGTTATTTTAGTTTTACATATATCTAATATACTAAGAAAAGATGGAAATTTCCGAAATAGCCTCTCGTTTTAATACGTTGTTTGAAAGTTAATAATTATAATGAATTTATTATCACTTGGATCTTACACCAGATTTTCATGTTCTCTAGTAAAGTTAAACTTGTAGCGGGCTGAATTAAAAATCTACCCCATCCCCTCCCCTCCTTGATGAATGATCAATTATCTTATTCGTAGGCTCAAAAACTTTAGTCAATTTCAAAGCCATACCAAACTTTTCAAACAATAATTGTGATCTATAGAAGGGTAATTTTGTTCGTCATTATCGGGAATGTACATTAATTTATCGTCCATTGTCGTATCTCTGATAAAATCTAATCTTATAACGCTAGATTAATGTTTCTTTCCAAAATTTTGTCAACGAATATTTAATTTGTTACGTAACAGTATATCCTTTTCCTGCGTCTTAATTGATAACTCTTGAGTCTTTGCTTTTTTAAAAGCAAAGCTTTTCTATAATATCTATAATCAAGTCCTAAAAGTGTGAGTATGTCCTCAAACAGCATCCTGTAATTAAGCAGTTTTTAATTATAATATAAATTTAATTAAAATTTATATAAGTATAATTTTGTTTTGATTTATACATACATTTAAGTCCTGCTTATTCAGTTCTAACATTCTTGAAGTATTAATGTTCGTTTGTTTTACCGATTCAGAGCTTCGCTTTTATGGATGTTGTTATACTTTTTATCACAGGATATAATAGTAGATTCCATCCCTCTCATATCATCAGGATCTGACGCTATGGAAAAGTTTATAACCTTTAATAAGTACTATGGAATGATCATGATGGGTTGGGTTTTTGGCAGGAAGGAGGGGACATTGAGCTGTTTATTACACTTGTCCCCAAAGTTATATAATAACGTTTTCTTAATCATAGGGTTAACAACTTTGGGGACTTTACTTAATTTTGATTGGTTCATTAAGCTGAGTGTCCAAACGTCTTAACCACTAATTTTAATTTACAGAAGGTTTAATTTTGTGTATCATCATTGGGGATGTACATCAATTTATCGACCATTGTCTTATCCCTTTAGATTCCTTGCTGCATGACCTATAATCCTATAAGGATTGGGCCTATTTTCCATCGTCCCAAAATATTCAATTGACAATGACATAATAACTACATTTATCATCTAACCCTCATCTGAAGGGATAGAAAATTTAATCAAATTCATCTCAGCATTGTTTCATTTACCATCACGGAGCAACATTTTTATATGCATAAGTTCTAAAGCAGGAAAAAAGAAGTTTTGTGTTATCAGAAAGGCGGGGGCGAAGTTGTTTTGGTCACGATTTAAAGTGGTTTATATATTCCCTAAAACAAATTTTTTTTGAAAATCATGTATGTCACTAAATTTTAAAAATAAATAGTAATTTGATTATTTAATTTTTTGAAAATAAAAAAACCCTTATTTTGTATGAAATATTCACATTTGTGTATAGGAAGAACCCAAGTAAATTTTGTTAGTTGTCAACGGGAGTAGTTTTGGATCATGCATAATTAAAACCAATTCAAATTATGAAAAAAGATTCAAATATCAGAAAACTGTGAGTTTAAAATTTGAAAGCGAGGCTTTTCTATAATTAGGGTTTGTTCGGTAGAACGTAACTGTTAAATCTTGTCGCCAATTTAAGCATGTTAGAATTTTCATATTGATTTCAACAACAATTTTAACAATAATTTTATTATGGTACAATTATCCTATTCATCGAATTTTTAAAAAATGATTCTTAGATGAGATTTAGGTATAATATAATAATCGAAGCATCCAAGTAAATTTTGTTAGTTGTCAAGTAAGTTGTCAAAAGATTACGTCATACTACCTATCATTGGTCAATTAAAAACAAACTGGCCTGCCATTAGTAATTTAGTCTGTGTTTTGGCCTATCATTGGTAATTTGTATTGTATGACGCCATTTTTTAATAGCCACTATAAAGAGCTTCGTATGTTTAATCATTTTCTAAAGTATCTAAATGTGTGCTTGTAGGTTATATCTAACAAACCAATTGGTTTACAATTTTCAAAATGTACATAGTCTTCTATTGCAAGTTTAGACTATTTGCAGAGGGATTATTTACATTACCCGTCCAAAAATAAAATAAGTGTAAAGGAAAATAGAAAGGACGGAATCAATTTAATTCAAACCGAATTTTTTAAGCGAAGCTTTTCTATCATTAGGGTATGTACGTCGGTCAGTGCGTAACAGTTAGCTATTATCGTTTATTTGTGCATGTTAGAATTGTCCTATTGAATTTAATAACAATGTTAGAATGGTACATTATTCAATTCATCTACTTTTTGAAATGATGCTTATTAGGAAAATGAGGTAAACAGTACTCTGCATTTACGCAATTTTGCCATAAGTGTTAAAATTCGTTTGTCTTACTGACTGATTTTAGAGCTTCGCTTTTATAGATGTTGTTATCCTTTTTACTATGTATTTTGCAATTCATTACTTTGAACAAACCAAAAAGCATAAATTTTAAAATGACGTCTTAAGTAAAATGTAATTTTAAAGATTTCTAAACAGGAAATGACAACATCCATCAAACTTGTCATAATTTTGTATTGTTATATAATTTATCATCAAATGCATGTAGTCATAATGTCAAAGAAAACCGATTAATATCCGCTGGATTTGAATAGGTTCTTAGCAATACTGAAAAAAATCATGTGTAGATTCGTATAACAGACAAGTTTCCATGAATATGAAAATAAAAATCATTAGATTAATACCAGATTAATACGAGATTTGTATGCCCATGACATAGGTTAATAATAAGTCAGCATTCATAGATTTATTTAATGTCATATAGTCGATATAAAAATGTTAGCAGTTTGACACTTATAGAGGAACATGGCTTTAATATTGACCTAAGAAAATGCCAAAAAATGAAAGATGCAATTTTATTATTCAATTATCACACTCTGTTTTAGAGGCTTAATTATGATAATTCTACGCTTGCGGTATCGTGTTAAATCCTCCTTGAAATCATGAAATGAAACTTGGAGCGGTAACTATTCTCCTTTATCCGCCCCCTTTATTCCCTACCCTCCCTTCCCACTGGATGAACAAACTGATAAATAAACGAGTTCCATGTTAGCAACCAAAATTGACGACAATTCTAATATTTTGGACAGGGACGATTTTAATATTACACTTGTTCGCTTGAGTAAACTTGATAGAAATTTAAAAACTATAGAACAATTTAAAATAAACATAAAAGCATGGATACAGTAAAATTGAAGAAAAGCTTCGAATTTAAAAAGAATGATAATGCATTGTAAAAAGTATTACTTAATCACCAAAAACTCCCTCTAGGCCTGGGTAGGCAATGCATATAGAATATACATGGATATTATGACAGGGGTAAAATTGTCATAAATTAAGCTTGCTAACATGGAACTTGTTTATTGGTCAGTTCGTTCATCCTGTAGAAGAGATGTGTATGGAGTAAAGGGTGTTGAAAGGGGAATGGTTAATTTAGCCCTTTACAGGTTTCACTTTATTAGAGAACATGAAAATCTGGTGTAATATCCAAGTGATGATATATCCATTGGGTAGGCATAACTTGATTCTAATTCCCTTTGTTTATATTCCATTTCCCTTTTCACATAAACTTTTATCATCCTCAACCCCCCCCCCCCCCTCCAACACCTGTATTTTTGATCAGGGGGGGAGGGGCATTGGACTGTTTATTACGCTAGTCCCCAAAGTCTTATAATAATATTTTGTTATTCGTTGGGTTAGCAACTTTACGGACTTTTATAGAATTTCAATTAGTTGGTTCTTTTAGTTCAGTGTCCTAAAGTTTCAACCACTAATTGTACACTACAGAAAGGGTAATATTGTGTATCATCATTTGGGATATAAATCAATTTATCGTCCATTGTCTTATCCCTTTAGGTCCCTGATTTTTTTATTCCACTGGCCATGACAATGAATTTATGAATGTTGTTGTTGAAAAAGAAGGGAATGACAAGTAAGTAAGGAATAGTTACTTATCGCATCGTATTATAGACAGCTTTCCGCGGATATTACAATGAAGAATTAAAAGATTCAAACCACTAATGTTAGCCACGAAGGGCGTATGGCTTGGGTTAACAAAACTGGTATTAATTTTATGATTTTATCTTAATATACTTGGGAAATTGTCAGTAATACGATGGTGTACATGTTTTTCAATATGGCTAAGAACTGGTTCTAATTCTGCGGATATTAATCGGTTTGAAAGCCATACTGAAATGGATACTTTACCGTCGACGATTTTATTATAAGCAGGTCTCAATTTATTAAACTCTTGGCAAATGACTCATTATGTTATGGTGATTCCTGTAAGCTTAGGTCCAACTTAAAGTTTATGTTTCTAAGAAAACAAGGATGACAACATCCATAAAAGCGAAGCACTGAAACGGTAGGACAAACCGACGTTAACACTTGTATAGTTTCAGAACTAAATAATCCTAATATAAATGTATAAGAGTCAAAGCAAAATTGTGAGTAAATTTGTTAAAAAACTGCTTGATACAGGATATTGTTTATGGACATACTTACATTTTTAGGACTTGATTATAGAGTTGCTTCGTTTATTACATTATACTTTGTTGTCCCAGGAATCAATATACAAAAAATCAGATCAATCGGATAATTAGATCACATAGAAATTTGATGTTAAAAAAGTAAAAAAATTATCATGTTTAAAATGAACGTACGGACATTTTGGTAATGATTATAGAGTTGCTACGCTTTCTAAATCGTACCTAACTGCTAAAGAAATCACCATGCAAAATTTGAAATCGATAGGACAATTCTAACATGCCTAAATTAACGAAAAAAGCTATCCGTTACGGACGGACGGACGTACGTACGGACGGACGGACGTACGGACGGACCGACCCTAATTATAGAAAAGCTTCGCTTTTAAAAAAAATAAAGGTTAATTGTTTGGTTTGCGATTGTGCTATTATTTGAGAGGTAAATTGTTTTAGAAGGCCTTTTGTTAAGCACAGAAACTTAAAATAAATTAAAAATAGGGGAGTTTTACGTTTATTACTTTAGGTCAGATTAGGTTAGGTTATATTGGATACTTGGAACCCCTGCAAGGTTAGGCGCCCCCCAGTGGGTATGCCTAGAAAAAAAATACAAAGTCCCTAATTATTTATAACTTGTTTCTGAATAAACCAGTGTTTCGTTTGTTGAATATAAAAAAACTAAAGGATAACTCCATAAAGTAAATGTTAAACTATATATTCCATGAAATTGAGACCCACCGTCCAATCCAAAGTCTCGAGCAAAGTTTTGTCGATAATTTGGCTGCATTGGGATTTGGTAAAGATGGCAATTTGGCAGCATTGCCAACCATTGGGCCACAGACCTTCATAGGTCGTGCAGCCAGTTCATACATCCTCTCACCGAGCAGTAACAGGTTTTAGATTATCTTTTTATTTACTTTAATTGTCAGGGAAGGAGGGGACATTAGCCTGTTTACAACACTAGTTCACAAAGTTATTAAATAATATTTTCTTATTAATATTGGCTTTGGGGACTTTTAATAAAATTTGATTGGTTGGTTCATTAAGTTGAGTTTCCAAATGTTTCAACCATTGATTGTAATCTACTGAAGGGGTAATGATGTGTATCACCATTAAGGATTTACATCAATTTATTGGCCATTGTCTTATCCCTGTAGATCCCTGTCTTTATATGCTTTGATTGTCTACATTTGTCTATATGATATTTTTGCTTCTTATCTATCTTTTGCTAATGCCACAGTTCATAGTTAAAAGAGGAAGTGTATAAAACAAACTTTAAACAAAGAAAAATAAGAATATGAATTCTTAGGTGAAAATTCAAATAATTTTCGTATATAAAGCATAAAATTATTAATATGTGTAACTGTAAATTATAGTAAAGGTTTGAATGCATAACCAAGGAGTAAAGGTACTTTGGACTCTAATTATGGGTACCCAAGGCTTTATAAACACGTTCTCTTATTCGTTAAAATTTTCTGTTACTTTTATTGAACTTTGATTGGTTGGTTCAGTATACTAGTTGTTTTTAATCAAGAGATGGAATAATTTAGTTTATTGCTATTGAAGATGTATATAACTTTTTGTCCATTGTCTTATCCCTTCAGATCTCTAATTCTTAACTATTTTAAGATTTATGATTTTAAGAAGGTTTTAGATTTACCCTTGATGAGAGAGAAGGGCCAATGGGCTGTTGATTACACTGGTCCTTAAAGTTTTATTTCTTATTCGTTTGATTACACAACTTTGGGGACTTTTACTGGGAATGTACATCAATTCATCGGCCATTGCGTATAAAATCTAATAAAATCGAACTTTTTATCTTAGCTCGAGGATGTATACTAGCCGTAACTCAACGGACTGCCAGGAGCGGAACTCCTGCCTGTGCCAGGAGAACTCCGTGGTCCAGCCCCTCCTCACGGACCTCTACCAGATCACCATGGCCTACGCCTACTGGAAGTCAGGTAAAAATCAAATTTTTCTTTTATTCAATATAGGTCTCTAGTTTACTCTTCCCTTCAGATTAAATACATATTTTTCTGAATGCTAATCTAAAAATATTATCAATTAGTATAAAAAATATTAATTTATGGGGAGGGGAGGGGGATAGAGCAACTTTTCAAGAGAAAGTCAAAGCACTTTTCATATTCTTAAAACCATAAATAAGTTTTTTTTCTGGAGGTCAAAATTCTGACATTCCAGGGTCACTTGTAAGTTCGTCAGTTTACATGAAAATATATCAGTATAGGCTAGAATTCATTGATTGGCTCAACTTATAATCAACAATCAAACCTTTTACTAGTCCTTTAGTGCTTATGAGCATTTATTACACATTTCCTTATCAAAATGTTTCAATTTCATTAAAATCTTTTTTTTTATATTCCACCTCATTTTTTCCCTCTTATTTTCAAATCAAGGGGTGAAGCATTTAGAAAAACTAGTTTTATACCAATAGCAATTAACTTTTCCCCAAGTAACGTGTAATAAATATCATGGATTCATGGGCCAGTAAGTGAGATTTGAATTTTTTCCAAAATACAAATTTGTCAAATTTTTTTGGACAAGAAAGATTTTCTGATATATCTTTTCATAAATGGAAACATGTTAAAACTGTCCTATCGATTTAACACTTTGCTGAATGGTTCCCATATCAATTAGGTACGATTTAGGAAGCATAATATTTCTATAATCGTTACCAGAAAGTTCGTTTGTAAATTAAAAAACTGAATTTTTAGTTTTTTGACAACAAATTTTTGTATGTTTTTATTATCCTATTTATTAGATTTTGGAATACTGATTCCTAATACAAGGTACTTTGTATAAGCGAAGGATCTCTATAATCTAGTACTAAAAAAGTAAATATGTATGTCCTTAAACAGTATTCTATATTTAATCAGTTTTGCAATTAATCTACTTACAATTTTGTTTAGACATATTTATATTCTGCTTTTTCAGTTCAGGCACTCATAAGTGTTAATATTCGTTTGTTCTAGAGTTTCAGAGCTTCGCTTATGTTGTCATTCTTATTATTGAAGAAAATTTTAGTAAGGTGACTTGGAAATTTTTGAAGATTTCAGATTTTTTTTATTCAATATACCTATCCTAGTAATATTGTGGAATAATTTAGTATGAAAAGTGTCAAATATTACATTGTTTAAGTAATGTAAACCAGGGAGGGAGGGGACATCGGGCTGTTTATTACACTCTTCCTCAAAGTTTTATAACAACGATTTCATATTCGTTGGCTTAACAACTTTGGGGACAGCAGTGAATTTTACTTGGTTCCTTCACTAAGTTGAGTGTTCAAACGTTTCAACCATTAATTTGAATCTACAAAGAGGAAACTTTGTGTGCCATCATTAGGGACGTACAACGATTTATCAGCCATTGTCTTATCCCTTTAGATCCCCTATAAAAAGTGTCAGATATTCCATTGTTTAACTAATGTAACCTGACAACTATAACAATTATTACTGCAATGGGGAAATATTTTATTAATAGCCAAAAGTTAAATATTAGGTAAATTAATCCGTGGGTGTTTTGTACAGTTATGTCAATTTTTTTCCATTTTAAAAATCAGTTATTGTTTTCTTTCATAGCGTTTGGTGCAATTAAAGTTTACAACAGTTGAAAGGTACAGACTTACCCTCAGAATAAATTTAATATTACTCGTATCCCACAGCAGATTATCATGTACTCTAATAAGAAAGACTTGTAGCTAGCTAACATAACTACACCCCTCCCGCATCCACCCCCTCCTACTAAACGAACTGACCGATAAGTGATGTCCATGTTAGCAACCTAAATTTTTCCCCTTTCATAACATCCATTTCCTAAGGAATATAGCAAATATTTAATATATAAATATTTTTTTTCTTCTAATCACAATGCTGTTTCATTTCTTTCGCACGTTGCCTTAAAGCAAAGTTTTTCATATATTTATGAGGGCACACTATAATAACCACCACTACAACCCATGGAGGGAGGGCACATTAGGCTATTTATTACACTAGTCCCAAAAGTTTTACAATAACGTTTTTGATTCGTTGGCTTAACAACTTTGGGGATTTCTACTGAATTTTGATTGGTTGGTTAAATAAGTTGGGTGTAAAACATTTCAACCAATGATTGAAATTTACAGAAGGGGTGTTTTTGTGTATCATCATTGAGTTGTAGATCAATTTATCGGCCATTGTCTTATCCCTTTAGATCCCAGACCACAACCATATTTCTTGTCTCATGATTGATTATTGTTCAGGAAAAATTGATGATGTTGCAACCTTCGACCTGTTCTTCAGAAAGAATCCATTTAAGGTAAATTAATTACCCGCATCCGCTTGTTGTCGCGAAGGTGATAGGTTCGAATCTCTGCCTAATTCTTATGAATAACTAAAGACGTTAGAAATGGTACCTACTGCCGCTATGTCAGGTGCGTGATATAAATATTTTAGAGTAGGGGGAAGGCCTTGGCCCATAAACATGCGCAACTCATAACCATGCACAGTTAGGACTTCTCAGACAAAAGTCGTACAATCAAAGGGTTGGTGGACATTCTTCTTACCTCTCCTTTTCCCCTAGGGCACCAAAGGTTAGGGGGTAGTCAACCCCTCTTTAATTTTAGTTTTAAAAGGAAAATTATTTTTTGGGTGGTCAATTTTTTTCTATGTTGGTACCCTCCTTCAAAAACACTTTTCATGGCGAGAAACTACATTGTAAAGGAGAACTATATCGGCTAGCGACATCCTTTGTTACAGAGAAACAGACATATATCATATCATGTTATTTTTAAAAGCGAAGCTTTTCTATGTATAATTAGGGTCGGTCCGTCCGTCCGTTCGTAACGGATAGCTTTTTTCGTTAATTTAGGCATATTAGAATTGTCCTATCGATTTCAAATTTTGCATGGTGATTCCTTTAGTAGTTAGGTACGATTTAGAAAGCGTAGCAACTCTATAATCATTACCAAAATTTCTGTACGTCCATTTTAAACATGTTGATTTTTTTACTCTTTTAACAACAAATTTTTATGTGATCTAATCATCCGATTGATCTGATTTTTGGTATATTGATTCCTGGGACAACAAAGTATAATGTTATAAGCGAAGCAACTCTATAATCAAGTCCTAAATATGTAAGTATGTCCATAAACATTATCCTGTATAAAGCAGTTTTTCAACAAATTTACTTACAATTTTGCTTCGACTCATATACATTTATATTCTTGTTATTCAGTTCTGACACTATATAAGTGTTAATGTCCGTTTGTCCTACCGTTTCAGTGCTTCGCTTTTATGGATGTTTTCATCCTTGTTATACAATAATTATTTATTTTTACATCCTTTGCATTTGTCTCATTTTTCCTGATCATTTTATTTTGTTCAATATTTTTATTCATTGGTTGTTTATTAAGCCAAATAAGTTGGAAAGAATTTTAATGTATATAATAGATTTGAAATCTGCATAAAATTTTAGGGAATTTATTTTATAAAATTCGTTTTTTGTATAATTCTTTATCTAAAAGCGCAAATACAATTTAAGTTAATTAATTTTGATATCTGTGATTGGTGGGTTGAAAACAATCTGCGCTCTGATTGGAGAAGCTTAAGTGTCGTACATCATTCAACCAATTAGAGCTCAGTTAGTTTCCAATCCACCTATCCTATTGGTCAAAATTAATTAACTCAAATTGTTTTTGCGCTTTTAAATAAAGAATTATATAAAAAAATCCTTAAAGTTTTATGCAGATTTCAAATTTATTATATACGTTAAAATTCTTTCCAACTTATATAGCTCATTGTTTATTATGCTGTTTATTTATTACGAAACTTCAAAAGTTCAGCAACTATAGGATGTATAGATCCTTGTTAATAAGTAAACTTAACTGCAACATTAAAGAAATTAAACTGACAAACTTTTTAAAAGTAAAACTTTAAATTTAAAAATTAAAAGTTCAAATGTAAAAGTCAGGGATAAGGAAATGGAATAAATTAATAATTAATCTTTAATTGGTATTATCTATCCTTGAAAACTTTAATTTTGAGGTTGTTGATCATCTTCTCTATGTCTATTGTCTATTCATACAATGCATGGAAGAAATTTCTATGAAGCGGCTAGTAGTGTCCATTAAAAAATGACGTCATACAATACAAATGACAAATGATAAGCCAGTATACATTTATATTGACTAATAGTAGGCCAGTATGACGTCATTTTTTATACTATAAGCTTCTTCAATTTTATTGGTAAATGCGACTTTCTTTATCAGGGAGAATTCACCATCTTCAGTGGTCTGAACGACTGTCTTGCCCTGCTGGAGAACTTCCACTACTCAGAGTCAGATATCAAATATCTGAGGTCGGTAATGCCACCCACGGTCGAGGAGGAGTTCTTTCAGTTCTTGATGCAGCTCAATCCGAAGCAGGTTGAAGTTTGGGCCCTGTCAGAAGGTAAGATCTTAAGTATTAAGAAGCAGCTTATAGTGCCCTTAAAAAATGACGTCATACAATACAAATTAACAATGATAGGCCAGTATACATTGTAATTGACCAATAATAAATGTATACTGGGCATTAGTCATTTGTATTGTATGACCATAGGCGTCCAAGGGGGGGGTAATGGGGCGATTACCCCCCCCCCCCCCCAAACGAATTTAAGGGTGCCGTAGGCACCCCCAAAATTCTTTACATTTTACCCCCCCCCCATTTAAAATTTACTTCTACCCTGGGGGTGCCGTAGGCACCCCCAACCATTTAGGAGGGGGTATTTACCCCCCCCCCCCCAAACAATTATGGGGGGGTAAATACCCCCCCCCAAAATAAAAAGCTTGGACGCCCCTGTGTATAACGTCATTTTTTTTAAGGCACTATAAGCTACTTCGGGGAAAACCGAATATAATGAAAATACAATGCATGTTTATAATGATATTTCTTTAAGTTCATGATAGCAGATCAACATAACAAATAAAAACAATTGTATAGTTGCTTCCCTGTTGTAAAGATCCAAATATTTATTGTGGAAGCTTTTAATTTTGCTTTTAAAAAATGACGTCATACTGGCCTACCATTGGTTAATTTAAAATATATACTGGCCTACCATTGGTAATTTAGTCTATGGATTGATTGGCCTATCACTGGTCATTTGTATATTGTATGACATATATTTTTAATACGCACTATAAAGAGCCCCTGTTCACAATGATATTCCTACGTTATATGAAAGATCAACAAAATAAACCTAAAAAAATATAATTGTTTCGCTGTTATGAAAATAGATATTTTTATTATGCCCTACTCTTCCTAGGATCTGTGTGCTTCCCCCGTGTTCCCCTGATGCGGATCCATGGTCCCCTCATCATTATCCAACTTCTGGAGACAACATTCCTTACCTTGGTCAACTATGCCAGCCTTGTCACTACCAATGCTGCAAGGTCAGACAAATTAATTATACCCCGTAATGACTTGTAATAGTTATTTCTCGAATCGTATTATAAACAGCTTTCCGCGTATTAATTTTAATTTCAATATTCGAGGAAAATTAAGTTGTAATATGATGCTATAAATGATTTTTCAGTATGGCTGAAAACCGGTTCTAATCTAGCGAATATCAATCGTTTTCAAAGCCATACTTGAAATTCTTATTCTAAATATGTCCATTACTAATACCAAACACAAAACCTTAAAATGATATTTTGGTAGGTTTCGCATAGCAGCTGGCAGCAACATGAAGCTACTGGAATTTGGACTCCGCAGAGCTCAGGGACCAGATGGAGGCCTCACTGCTTCCAAATATTCTTATATTGGTAAGCTTATATTTACAAATTTTAGCTGGTTTCCATGAATAGTTGGTTCATTTAGTTGAGGAGTGAATCCAATAGAAAAAAAATACAAAAAAATAGTTTTCACCACTAATTATAATCTATAAAATGGGTAATTTTGTGTATCATAATTGGGAATATGCATCAATTTACCGGCCATTGTATTATCCCTTTAGATTTCTGATAGAAACTACTTAAACAATAAGGTATAACCTATATAAAGTGTTACAGCATTGCTATTTGAAATCTTTTCGCAACATTTTACTTGATTCTAATTAAATGGTTGAAATGAACAATTTAGAAAGTTCAATGTTGAGATTCTAATCCAACTGCCAGCAAATTCAGGGAGGGAGGGGACATTGGGCTGTTTATTACACTAGTCCCTAAAGTTTTATAATAGCGTTTTCTTATTCGTTGGCTTCAATTTTGACTGGTTCGTGCATTAGGTTGAGTGTCCAAACGTTTTAACCACTAATTGTAATCTACATAAGGTTAATTTTGTGTATCAACAATGGGGATGTACATAATCTATTGGCCTTTGTCTTATCCCTTAAAATCCCTGCAGCAACCTTCCTGATTGAAATGCAACAAATTTGAATACTCATTCTGAACAGACAACTACTGCAGTGCACAACATCTTTTATAGTTAGATACATGAATAGATTATTGTGTAGTGGGAGACAATTACTGTAGTGCACATGTTTTATAGTTAGATACATGAGGAGATTACTGTGTGATGGGAGAGTTATTCTATACAGACAACTATTGTAGTGCACAAAATCTTTTATAGTTAGATACGTGATTAGATTACTGTGTAGTGGGTGAGCTACTTTTATAGTTAGATACATGAAGAGAATTCTGTGTAGTGGGAGAGCTACTTTTATAGTTAGAAACATGAGGAGAATACTGTGTAGTGGCAGAGCTACATTTATAGTTAGATACATGATGAGATTTCTGTATAGCAGGAGAGCTACTTTAATAGTTAGATACATAATGAGATTACTGTGTATTGGGAGAGCTACTTTTATAGTTAGATACATAATGAGATTACTGTGTATTGAGAAAGCTACTAAGTACTTTAGTGCACAACATCTTTTATAGTTAGATACATGAATAGATTACTGTGTGATGGGAGAGTTATTCTATACAGACAACTATTGTAGTGCACAAAATCTTTTATAGTTAGATACGTGATTAGATTACTGTGTAGTGGGTGAGCTACTTTTATAGTTAGAAACATGAGGAGAATACTGTGTAGTGGTAGAGCTACATTTATAGTTAGATACATAATGAGATTTCTGTGTAGCAGGAGAGCTACTTTTATAGTTAGATACATAATGAGATTACTAGATTACTGTGTATTGGGAGAGCTACTTTTATAGTTAGATACATAATGAGATTACTGTGTATTGAGAGCTATTGTATTTGTATATCCAAAGAAGAATCTTATTTCTAATTAACTATGATTCTAATTGTACCAAAACATTTAATCGTGATTTCCCTCAAAGTTCCTAGCGACCAAAGAAACCCCGCCTTACTTCTTAAGTAAATTGGAAATAAGGAGGAGAGATTACTTTTTTTCTTTATGCTTTGCACTGCGGGGCCTTTGCGGGTCTAATCTGACGACCGTTCACTTTTCTTATATACCAGTGTACGGAGATCATAAATTCAATTCATGCACCAGACTACTTTAGATCTCAAGTGAACAAACTAAACTTTAATGCATCGATTTTGCAGAGTATTTGCAAATCATTTCATTGTCATCACGACTAAGAGTCCGTTTAATTTCCGCTGGATAAAGACCGGTTATGAACCATAATAAAATAGTTATTTATAGCATCGTATTATAGAATGCTTTCCGCGGATAATGAAATGAAAAATTATAAGATTAAAATAATTTTTGTTATCCCTAATGGGCCGAAAACCTGGGCTAACAAAACTAGTATTTTTCATATGATTTAAATTTTAATATCGTGGAAAATAGGCTATAATACAATTCTATACATGTTTTTTTAGTATGGCTGAGAATCGGTTCTAATCCAGCAGATATTAATCGTTTTTAAAGCCAAACTGAAAAAAATATTTTTTATGTATTTTTTTGTATAAAGTATCCACAGAAACAAATAAAGAAGAAATAATTAAATTAATCCTATAATTTTAAGCGAATAAGATATTTCTTTTATCTTTTGGATTGTTTTTTGCTGCGTTACTAATGGACAACATTGTTTTGTTTTTAATCATGAATAACTCATCAAATATTACACTGTCATCAAAAACAAAACAATATCAAAGTTTTTTTTATGATAAATAATTCATGCAACGTCTTGTAAACTTTACTAACCATAATTACATTATTATTTTAATCAATTTTGTAAAACTTTTTGTACTATCAATTTTAATTATTATAAATAAAAAAAAATAATTTTCTACTTAAAAACAAAATTAATGTTATTTTGAAGTCTAATGTAAACAAAAAACCGTTTAAGTCCGTTTTAAATATGTGGACTTTGGGTGAACGGCAATGATCTAAAGGGATAAGACAATGGCCGATAAATTTGTGTACATCCCCAATGATGATACACAATATTACCCCTTATGTAGATAACAATTAGTGGTTGAAACGCTTGGACACCTAATTAAATGAGCCAACCAATCAAATTCAATAGAAGTCCCCAAGGTTTTTAAGCCAACGGATAAGAAAACGTTATTATAAGACATTTGGGACTAGTGTAATAAACAGCCCAATGTCCCCTCCCTCGCTAGGTGTGCGGCCACTATTTAATTTCTATTTCCAATGAAATATTTTTTAAGTTCATGGTTATGAGTATAGTTAACGTATGAGTATCTTTACTCCCAAAACTGCAGTTGAAGAAAAACATTTTGTGAAAGAAAAGGTTTCATTTCTCAATATTGATCAAACATATTTTCCTTTTGCGTCGTTACAATACTTTTATTTTTTTGTCTAGGTAAAATATTTCATGATCATGAATAAAGGAAATGAACTTGAACTTTTAATTCTGTAACTTCTTCATCGACTTAAATTTTACAATTTTGTCCAAAAGTGGTTCAACAAGCTTATAAACTTTCAAGATTAAAACTAATTTAAACTGTTCTAATATATTATAAACGTATTAACCAATATCTTAGGACTATATTAGCAACTTAAATTGACGACAAAAATTCCACTGTGACAATATCCACATACTCTATATCCATTGCTACGTTTAACTTACATTCAATGTAACTTGAATTAGCCAGGAATCTTATGGGTTAAGACAATGGCCAATCAATTGATTTAATCGCCAATGATGAAACACAAAATTATTCGTCTGTAGATTACAACTAGTGGTTGAAACGTTTGGACACTCAACTTAATGAACCAACTAATCAAAATTCAATAAAAAGTCCACAAAGTTGACAAGCCAACGTTATCATAAAACTTTGGGGACTAATGTAATAAACAGCCCAATATTCTCTTCCTCACTGTTGATTAGAACCTTTTAGATTTGTTTTGTTTTCAGGTGGATTTGATGGCACTTCCAATGTTCTTGCTGGAAAGCTGTTTGGAATACCTGTGAAGGGAACACATGCTCATGCATATGTTACCTCATTTACAGGTGACATATTTTTTTTGAAACACTCTCTAATTGTTATCCTTTATAATATCTATAATAAAAAGTAGAACGATATCCGTCTGTCCGTCCATCCCTCTGAAGGCTAAGATCTTGGTAACTACTGAACCGATTGGGCTCTACTCTTCAGGGAATTTTTGAGTCTACTGCGAACAACCTGGGTTAAATTTTGCGACAGAGTAATTTTACAAAGAATATTGTTTTTGAAAATATCTCTTTTAGCTTTAAGAAAGATTCTATATACAAGGGTGACTTCCCATTACCTCATGGGACGAAGCCCCTAGAGGTTATGGACGAAGTCATTAGTACAATATGAATTCACCCCCCCACCCTCCCCCCATTAGAACCACCTGTAAAGCATTTTCAATTATCCTTCATAAATAAAAATCCAGTAAAGTTTAACCCTACAATGTCTTAGAAGCCAGAGGTGTAATGCAAATATTTCAAACTATTTAGTAATTTATTATGAGCACATAATCATAGAAATTGAAGCATCTTATAGTGCCGAATAAAATAAGACATCATACAATACAAATGACTAATGATTGGCCAGTATACATTTATATTGGCCAATGTTAAAATGTATTCTGGCCTATCATTGGTTATTAATATTGTATGGCGTCATTTTTATTAGGCACTATAAGCTGCTTCATAGAAATGATCTAAAATCAAAAATAACCACAATACTTTTTAGGTGTCGAGGATCTGGCAACTAGAACATTAAAAAGAGCAACTCCTCCTCCCCCTGCAGAGCAAGCTGAAGCTGAAGCTGAAGGTGACACTACTGAAAACAACAATGAGGAAGCAGCTGCTGACAAGTGCAGCGAGGAGGAGCCAGCAGCTTGTCCTGCTGAGGCAACAGAGGGCCAGGCAGAGGGAGGGGAAGAAGAGAAGGAAGAATGCAAACAGACAGAGGAGAACTCTGAAACATGTGGTGAGGAGAATAACACCACTACTGCCGAAGGTGAAGCAACAGAATCTGCTGAAAAAAGTGATGATTCGGATAAGGTAAGGATTTTTATTATCAATGTTAATAGTTCAGAATTATTAGGTCATGGTATAGAAATGGAATATTTTACCTTCATAGCAAAATAGTTATTTATCGCATCGTATTATATGGTCAGCTTTCCGCGGATATAAAATTATAAGGCCAAACCAGTTTTTTTAGCCCCGATTGAACGATGGCCCGGGCTGACAAAATTGTTATTAATATTCAGATTTTTACCTTATATTCGTAGAAAACCAGATATAATACGATACAATACATGATTTTTCAGTAAGGCTTAGAACCAGTTCTAATCCAGCGGATATTAATCGGTTTCGAAGCCATACTAGAAAGGTCTTTACTAATTTGTAAACAATTAATCTAATTGATATTTTATTACTTCAGGACTTTGTTGACCTATGTGTGCAATGGAGAAACAAAGTTGGGGAAGAGCTTAAGATTATGGTGAGTGAGGCTCATGATGGAGAACTTGCCGCCTTTATCAGCTATGCCCTGGCCTTCCCGCAGTCTTTCCTGGCACTCATCGACACTTATGATGTGGCTAAGTAAGTTTATACAATAAAACAAGCTTTATATTATCTAACAAATATATATTAACATTTTCTTCGCCCCTAACATCTGTAGGCTCAGAATTAAAAATAGAAGGGAGTTGGCAAAAGAATAGTCCTACAATACAAATAAAATGGCTTAAAACCATCCCAGGACCTATGTGAAGCTGTCCTAAAATAGAAAACTCAATCAGTTCTGTCGACAGTAGGACCTTTAAACACGTTGTATATAAAGAGGGGGGGGGGGGTTAATATGCAGCCATCTCGAAATTTAAGAAAAATAAACTTACCAAGGATTACGCCAAGTTTCATCCTGAAATTCGGATTCTAAGTGTCATTTGTGCACTGACTACGAGATTGTTGCATAAAAAAAACCGTTTTTTTAAAAACATTCTTGCTTTAGGAGTGGAATGTTGAACTTCTGTGCTGTGGCTTTGGCCCTGAATGATCTGGGCTATAGAAGTGTGGGAATAAGAATTGATTCTGGTGACTTGGCCTATCTTTCCAGGTTCAATAATTTTATTTTTATCAAATGTTGAATTTATCATTAGGCCATCCTTTAAGTATGTAAGAACAACCCAGTATCTTAAGCTTTAACTACAATGAACGATAAATTGAAGCACATCCCAAACAATGATAAACAAAACTACCCTTTTTTGTGGACAAAATTTATTAATTGAAAGGTTTGAGCTCTGATAGTTTGTGCAACCTTAACAAAATTCAATTAAGGTGCCCAAAGTTTTTAAAAGCGAAGCTTTTCTATAATTAGGGTCGATCCGTCCGTACGTCTGTAACGGATAGCTTTTTTCGTTTATTTAAGCATGTTAGAATTGTCCTATCGATTTCAAACTTTGCATTGTGATTCCTGTAGTAGTTAGGTACGATTAGAGAGCGAAGCCACTCTATAATCGTGACTAGAATGTCCGTACGTCCATTTTAAACATGTTGATTTTCAACTTTTTTAACAACAAATTTGTATCAGATAAAATTATCATATTTATCTGATTTTTTGAATACTGATTCCTAGGACAACAAAGTACAATATTTTAAGCGAAGCATCTCTATAATCTAGTCCTAGTAATTAAAGTATGTCCATAAACATTATCCTGTATAAAACGTTTTATTTTATTTAGAATTTTGCTTCGACTATTATACATTTACATTCTAATTATTCAGTTCTTACACTATACAAGTGTTAATGTCATTTTGTTCTACCATGTCAGTGCTTCGCTTTTATGGATGTTGTCATCCTTGTTAAGCCAATAAACGAGAGAACTTTCAATAGATTTACGTACACAAATAGCAGGATTTTTCAGGTTAAAATGAGCTCTATAATTACAAAAAAAATACTGTATAAGTTATTAAATACAATATTTATTTCGATGCAATCATCGATTTTACCAGGTCTATTATTCACTGCACTGAACATGATTTTGATCAATGATCCCCTCCTGTACAGTACAAATGCTCAAGGATCTAAAGGGATAAGACAATGGCCATAAAATTTATGTACTTCCCCAATGTTGATACACAAAATTTCACCTTGTGTACATTACCATTAGTGGTTGAAACGTTTGGACACTCAACTTAATGAACAAACCAATTAAAATTCAATAAATGACCCCAAAAATGTTATTGAGCTAACAAATAAGAAAACATTATCATAAAACTTTGGGGACTAATGAAAAGAACAGTCCATTGTCCCCTCACTCCCTGACAAATGCATATATCAGTCATCCAAGGAAAAGCAAAGTGTTGTTGCAATTTTATTTTAAACTTTCAACTTTCCTTGCATTGCACTACTGTGCACTGTTTAATTTCTATATTAAAAAGGAAGCTCTTCTATAATTATGGTCAGTCCTCCGTAACACTTAGCTCTTTCCGTTATTTTGGTTATGTTAAAATTGTGTGATGTAATTATCCTATTTATCAGATTTTTGAAATACTGATTCCTATTGTAAGTGAAGCATTTCTATAATCAAGTCCTAAAAATGTAATTAAGTCCTTAAACAGTATTCTGTATCAAAGCAGTTTTGCAATGAATTTACTTACAATTTTGTTTCAACTTATACATTTATTTTCTGCTTATTCAGTTCTGGTACTTTACAAGTGTTAATCTTCGTTATTCCTACTGTTTCAGAGCTTCGCCTTATAAATGATGTAATCCTTGTTCTCTTTTAGGATTGTAAAGGAAACATTTGTTCGAATTGCTGAGAAGTTTGAGATTCCCTGGTTCGCTGAGCTCATCATTACTGCCAGCAATGATATCAACGAGGAAACTATTCTTTCTCTTAATGAACAGGTTAGAAAAGTTGAGATATTCTGTTGAATAACAAAAAGAAGCCATACTCTAGTGGCTGTCTAAAGTGCCCTAACAAAATGGGGATATGTCACTGCTTTTGGCCTACCTATTCTTTTGACGTAAGGAAATACCATACCCCATCTCTTTTCTAGGAGGTTTCTTTCCCCTTCCGTTTTCTCTCTCTTCTATGACGTCAATAGAATAGGTAGGCCAAAAGCGGTGACATCTATCCCCATTTTCCTAGGGCACTAATCACAACTACTGAAACTAACCAATCAAATTTTAAGAAAATTCCCTAAAGTTGTTCAGCCAACAATTAAGAAAATGTTACTTAAAAACTTTGGGACTATTATCCTCTCTCTATCTCTAATTTTATTATAGACTTGTACATTTGTCTAACCAACACAAACCTTCTTTGTGCAAAAAGGTGTTCTATCATTTTCAACCAACAATATTTAATCTAGGGACACAAGATCAACTGTTATGGTATTGGGACCCACCTGGTGACGTGCCAGCGACAACCTGCCCTGGGATGTGTATTCAAACTGGTTGAGGTCAACAACAAACCAAAAATTAAGTTATCCCAGGTATGCATTTTTGTTAATTAGTGTATTTGTAAATTAGTTGGAAGTCTATCTTGTTTTGTGACTGTGATAACACAACTTTGAACGTCCAGAAATTTATATTGACGCTTAAAGAAAGCCTGCAGGAAATACAACACTCTTAACTGCTGATAGACTGCCTATTACCCCTAATTTGAAGCAATATTTCAATATAAAATTTTACCAGCTGATAGCAAAATTATGTGTTTATTTTTAAAACAAACTTTGAATGCCAGTAACTAATCAAATTAAAAAAAACGTCCATTTTCATAGTAAAATTATCTAAAAAAAATCAGTTTATTCTTTGTAACTAAAAATATAATCCTTGCGGCAAAATAGAAGACTAAAATTCTAATATGATGCGATAAATATTAGCTCTTCAATTTTAAGGGAAAATTATTTTTTTTTCTTGAATTAAAACCCTTCCAAATTTAGGATGTCTCCAAGATAACCATGCCCGGGCAGAAAGAGGCGTACCGACTGTACAGCAGTGATGGCCATGCACTCATTGACCTCCTCCAGCTTCCAGGGGAGAGTCCTCCGGAGATTGGAAAGAGGGTGCTCTGCAGACATCCATTTGAAGAATCTAAAAGAGCTTATGTTATTCCACACAAAGTGGAGCCGTTATATTCTAAGGTATTAATCAATGTGTTAATACTGCTGTAAGAACCTTTCTCCAGTTTGGCTTTGAAACCGATTAATACCCGCTGGATTAGAACCGGTTCTCAGTCATACTGAAAAATCATGTTCCGTATTGTATTGTAGACAATTTTCTACGAATAGTAAAATGAAAAATAATAAGATTAATACCAGTTTTGTTAGATCTTGCCTTCGGCCCCTAGTGGCTGACAAAACCGGAATTAATCTCATATTATTTCGTTTTCCTATTTGCAAAAAGCTGTCTGTAATACGATGCAATAAAAAAAAATTCTTCAGTTTTTTTCTAAAAACAACTAAAGTAACATTTGACCCCCCTTCCCCCTCTATATAGGCAGAGAAGAGTAGAAAAATAGCCTAAAACCATTTCAAATCTTGGAGTAAAAATGCATAAAATAGTTCCATGGCCTATGTGAATCTTCCTTCAAAAGAAGATCTCAATCTGGTTCGTTATTTATTAAAATCTTTGATATCTTAACTTAAGACAAAGAATTTCTACTTAATATAATAAGATTTATTAAGGTGTGGTCAGATGGACAAATACGGGTAGGAATGCCAACACTGGATCAGATCCGGGAGAATGTACAAAAATCCCTAAAATCACTGCGGCAGGATCATAAGCGATCTCTGAATCCTACACCATACAAGGTTGGTTCTTGGTTCCAGTAGCTGGGATTTAGCCAATTAATTCCATTTATAATTAGTGAAAATTTGATATTTTTTGTTACTTGTTTTGTTTTGTAACTAAAGGGAAGTGGGTAACAAGAGGACAAAAGAAGGAAGTAGATTGTGGGAAAATTTTCACTTAAAATTATTTGTCAGAATCACTGTCCCTTGTCAATGTCTATGTCAAAGACTAGCTTCCAAGCCCCTAGGCACTTCAAAGAAGGAGAGGGATTTCATTTCATTCGATGGGTCAGTTCTCTTGAAAGGGTAAAGGTACCCTCCCAAAACAGTAATACGCTTCACTGTAGAGGAGAAACATATCGGTTCAGTGGTTAGACAGATCCTTTGCTACACACAGAAAAGCATCATGTTACTTTTATGCAAGGATAAAAAAACTTTTCAATACATTTACTTCAGTTTTAGTCATAAAATTACATTTGCATTTCTCTCAATTTCTTTTTCAATTTAATTCTAATAACTTAGATATCTTTCCAGTATAGCTTCGAAACCGATGAATATCCGCTGGATTAGAACCGGTTCTCAGCCATACTGAAAAATCATGTATAGCATCGTATTACAGACAATTTTCTACGAATATTGAAATAAATATTGTAAAAATAATACCCTCGGGGCTTACAAAACTGGGTTTAAACTTGCATTTTTTTTATCTTAATATCCGCGGAAAGCTGACTATAATACGAAGCGATAAATAAGTATTGCATAATTAAAGGTTGGAGTATCAGATGATTTGTATCACTTTATCCACGACCTGTGGCTTGAAAACGCGCCTATTGGAGAACTTTCCTGACAAACGTACGCCCTGGAGCAATCCAGGTACAACTTTTTTTTACTTCTAATACATGAAAATTATCTAAGATAAAAACCCTTTAAATAAGAAAACATTTAGGTTTAATTTTAGTGTGAAAATTATTTATGTCCATGTCTAACAGAAAAAAAAACAAATTCACAATTTTGTTTTTTTTTCTTAAAAGACTGCAATGTTAGGTACTAATCAAGTAAACAAACACTTTTGTAAAGATTTCTATAACATGACTTTTTTTAAAGAAAGTTTAAGGTACACATCGAACTATTGAGTAGCGGCGCTAAAAAAAATAATTGTTTCGGTTAATGGATATACATGGATATTGTGATTCTCACATCCACTGAACAAATGTTTCTTTCAGCTGGCTAATATTACGATCCCCCCTTTTCCTATGACTTCATCCCATCCCTTCCCCTGACCAATAACTGAGGACTATATTAGCAACCTAAATTAAGGACAAAAATTCCCATGTCACAATATCCCCGTATATTCTACATCCATTTTTCGGTTGTTGTTTTTTTTTACTTAGAAATATTTCCTGGAAAGAAACCGTTTGATTGAAGTTTTATCTTGAATAACAAATAATATTTACACAGCCAAGAGAATTTCTAAAGGATTTGAAATGTCTGAAAAGTTGAGGAAAATTGTATTTACATCTATCTATCTATCTAATGTCTTTCTGTTTGTGATGGCAGGGCCCCGGAAGTGAAGGTAGAAATGGCAATTTCATGTCAAAATTAAATCACAAGTCTTTTGTCTTTGCCTTTTATACAATATTTGAATATTTTCACATAAGTTAAACATGAGTATTAGGATGGGTCGATTTTGTACATTTTTATTCAAGACCATAGCGGGAACTTTCATATGATTCTTGTATAATAACATCTGGCGACCACACATTTAATTCTATATCTATTTACGAATGGGAGTCAAAACTTTATTGAATCAGTATTATGGCTTCATGGTGCTCAAAAAATCTCGTTCCTCGCCTTAGAAATGACTGAAAAACCTCTAAAAGTTGGCCAATTCTCAAAAAAATTAAAATAGTGTTTTTTTTGGTCATATCTAAGGCTAGGAACGAGATTTTTTGAAACAGACAAAAGTTCCTGATTCTAAAAAAATAAAATAGTGTTTTTTTTTGGTCATATCTAAGGCTAGGAACGAGCTTTTTTGAAATAGACAAAAGTTCCTGATTCTACTCCTCAAGGCCTATTCAGGGAGCACCACGAAGCCATAGTTAGGATTTAATAAATTTTGACTTTCATTTAAAAATAGCTATACAATTAAATGTGGCCGCCAGCAATTTTAGATGTAAGATAAATTTTTAATCATCCCGAGGTGTATAATACTTACAAGAATCATGTGCACATTCCCGCTATGGTCTCACATATAATGTCAAAAATCGACCCACCCTAATGAGTATATTTCTGCATATTTGATGGAACATTGACAAAATACGTATCAAATAATGTTTGTCTTAACTAAAAATTACTTATGTATGGCATTTTTGAAATTGCAATGGAAAACTAGCAAAAGGCATGGATTGATGTCCTTTAATAACTGGCTACCAATTTTTATTTAGATTTTTATAATATGATATATGACAAACTGAAATATGAACAACTGTATGTAAGTATTTGATAAAAAAACTTTCTGTTTAAGTTAAATTAACCATTTTTTATGATAAAATATTTCAATTTTCAATTTTGGGGCCAGTAAAAATATAAATCTAAAAATTACTAAAACTTACAGTTGATCATATGCATGAAATAGCTTTATATTATGTTTTCTCCCAGGCATCCATCAGGGGCATCATGACAGGTTTTGATGGACAATTAGTATTTTTATATATGAAAAATCCCTTATTTTTGTAGCATATAATCACGAATTACTGTGAAAAATTAATTTTCGAAAATGAAACATTTACTGTATTTCATTATAAAACAAGGGAGGGAGTGGACATTGGGCTGTTTATTACACTAGTCCCCAAAGTTTTATAATAACATGGCTTAACAACTTTGGGGACTTTGGTTGAATTTTTGATGGGTGGGTTAATTAAGTCGAGTGTCAAAACGTTTCAATCACTAAATATAATCCAAAGGGGTAATTTTGTGTATGCACATTGGGGATGTACATAAACAGCACAATAAATTGTAGTGAGAATATAATTATAAAGAAGTGCAATAAATGTACAAATTCGGGAATAATTTTGTCACAGTGTTCTAGATAGGGTTGGATGTTCTGCGTTTGCATTGTGCTCAGAATAGTTATTTCTCGTATCGTATTATAAACGGCTTTCCGCGGATATAGAATGTACAATTATAAGATTAAAACTAGTTTTTTTTAGCCCCGAGGTGCCGGAGGCACCAGCTAAAAAAACTGGTTTTAATCTTATGATTGTACATTTCTATATTCGTAGAAAACTGGATATAATACGAAGCTAGACATAGTTTTTTCGTATGGATGAGAACCGGTTCCTATCCACCGGATTCGAATGAATACGAGAAATATAAAATTATATAGTAAAAAAATTAAGACACCTAATGTGCAGAAAATGCATCCCTATAAACAATACCTAATATATAATTAATATTATACCGTAATTTTATTCATTTGCTTATCATATACCTTTTAAGTTTCAAAAATTTTAGGTAAAGTAAAATAAGATTTTTTTCTCTCGTAATTTTGGAATATTTTGAGTATTTTTTAACTGCACATTTTGCTTTAGTCTCAAAGTATCTTTAAGCTTATTAATACAATATCGAATAAGTTTCAAAAAAAAAACTAAAAATCTTTTATTTGATTAACAGAAGTTAGACTAAACATTTTATGATCAATAAAAAATGCAGAGTTGTGTAAATGTCCAATAATGTACCTATGCCTTGTTAAACAATGTTTCATGACTAACAATCATAAATCATTTTCGTGCAAGAGTCCAGTATTATTTTTATTTTAAAAAAAGGTATAAATCCTCTTTTTGAATCATGATACATAATTTACTATTGTAAGGCCTTTACTTGCTAAATCATACCTCTTCTAGGACAAGGAGTGATTGCTGATGTGGGCTCTGTAAGTGTACAGTGTGTACTGTAAGTGTACATTGTGTACTGTAAGTGTACATTGTGTACTGTAAGTGTACATTGTGTACTGTAAGTGTACATTGTGTACTGTAAGTGTACATTGTGTACTGTAAGTGTACTTTACTGTACTATAAACACCCCCTACACCAGGCTGCAAAACGGTCCAATGTACTCAGGGAGGGAGAGGACATTGGGCTGTTTAATACACTAACCCTCTTATTCGTTGGCTGAACAACTTTGGGGACTTTTCATGAATTTTGATTGGTTGGTTCATAAAGTTGAGTGTTCAAACTTTTCAACTACTAATTTTAATCTACAGAAGGGGTTATTTTGAGTATCATCGTTGGGGATGTACATTACATTATCAGCCATTGTCTTATCCCTTTAGGTCCCTGCATTGTACTACTGGACACTGCGAGCATGCAATTGAACCAAAAATTACCCAGAACTAAACTCAAAACTCTCATGTGTTTCAGGGTGAGAAATGGAACAGCTGGGCCTGACGACTTGATGAACCAGATCAGCATCTCCCACAACCTGCCCTGCTCCCCGGGAGGAGTTTAACAACAAGGTTGTGGCGGCGGTTGTCTAAAACATTAAAATACACAACAAATTCTGAAAGGAATATATTCTCTATACTAAAAATAAATTTTAGCAAGATGATGGCTAAATTAAAAATAGGAGTTTCTTTTGAAATAGTAATAAATTTCTTGATTAATACACGACTAATAAAACTATTATGATATTCCTTTTCTAAATATTATCTCAGGGGTGTATGATAATTGTAACTATCTTAAATGACCCCAAAAAATTCAACATGTAAGTAGGAGAAAGATTTTTTCCAGTATGGCTTTAAAACCATTTAATATCCGCTAGATTGGAAACGGTTCTAAGCCATACTGAAAAAGCATGTATCGTATCGTATTATATCCAATTTTCTTTGAGTATAAAAATGTACTATCATAATAATAAAATCAGTGTTGTTAGCCCGTGCCTTCGGCATCTCAGGGCTAACAAAACAAGTTTTAATCTCATAAATGTACATTTTTATATCCGCAGAAAGCTGTTAATAATACGATGCGATAAATACCTAATATTAAGCAGATTATGTAGTCTCTTGAAGAGCTTGAGTCCCTATGTAGTGGCTCAATAGATTCTGATTTTTGTTCTCGTGTAAATCACCTTGCACATTTATATTTAGAAATATCAGAAAGCTTAAAAACGAGGCTAATATTTTGAAGCCTTTCGGCTATCTTGATTTTTGACAAAAATTTACATACAAGAGTAATCTTACATTTTAATCAAAATGAAATAATGCAATTTTTACACCCAAAATCACGACAAACTATATAGTCTATTATATTTTAGTTATAGAGATAAATATGTCATAGTAATAATTTCAAATATTCAAATGTTAAAATGAATATTTTGAAAATTGATGTATTTTTAGATGTTAGGTTGATTTAGTTGAATAGTTTAGCAACTCCATTATATCACTCTCAAAATATTGTAATTATCAATCCAGAGCAAAACCGGTTTCTTTTTAGCATAACTTAATAAAAACCTTTTTGTTGTTGTTAATAACTGATCCTGTGAACATAAGAAAAGACTAAAGCCTCTATTCTATATATTTAATCAATTTAATTACTCTGCGGATATAAGATACAGAAAATTATATTGCTCTTGAGATTGATAAAACGTAGTCAATTAGAATAATGTAATCCGTATATATAAGAAAATATATATTTAGATAAAGATATACATTAATATAAATAAAGGCATATCATTATCATATTAAAATGTTTTATTCTTTTATTAGTTTGTTAGAAAATCACAGTTTGGCGTACATTACTCAGGGGTCTAAAGGGATAAGACATTAGCTCATAAATTGATGAACATCCCCAATGAGGATACACAACACTCAACTTCATTTGGACACTCAACTTCATAAAACAACCATCAAAATTCATTATAAGTCCCGAAAGTTATAAGAAAACGTTATTGTAAAACTTTAGGGGACTAGTGAAATAAAGAGCCAAATGTCCCCTCCCTCCCTGTGCGTTACTACATACATTGAGTAGAGATAAGATTTGACTTGAATAATGCAATATTGGTTAAAATTGCTTTTTAATAAATAACATCTATAAAACTTCGCGTTAAGGTTTCCAGATAATAAAATTAATTAAAAGAAAATATCAGGGCTCATCAGTCGCGCGTCAGCCGCGACGTAGCTTCAAATTTAAGCACAATTGGGTACTTTGATTTTTTTTTACAAAGGAATTGGCTAATTTGGATTAGGTTTAGACTTCTAGCTATTTTTTATAATTGCAAAATGTTGATTTTCCTCAGGCTCACAGGCGGCTGCCGAGCCCTAAGAAATATTTGAAATAAAACATCAAGTAACCCTTTGAAAAAGCCCTTTTGATATACACAAAAAATAAAAATGAAACTTAAAGATAAAATTAAAATACAACGAATTTTTTTTTACAATTTTTTACAAAATAATAAGATTAGTTAAGTAGATTATTCAACAATATGAAACTTTTCACAGAAATAAAATGCATCATTTGACTCACAGCCTTATAAAACAAGTCTTTTGGGTGGACGGTTAACTTTTAGTACAAATCTTATAAAATTAGAAATTTAAAATAGGCACTTTTTATAAGTTGAATTTAATAGTCTAGAATGGGGAATGCAAATGTGCCACTGTCTTCTTTGGTAGAATTCTGTGTATTTTAGGTTAGGTTTCAAAAAGTGCACATCTGTGATATAAATTAATAAGTCAGAATATTTTATTCCACTTAATGGATGTGGTTAAAAAGGGAGATTTTTTGCTATTTTACTTAATGCATAAACAAATCTATAGTAAAAGTAAAAAAAATCATACAATCAGATACTGATTTTTAATTAATAATATGTGTAAAACAATTATACAAATAATAGGTATTTTTGAAGCCTTTTATAGTGCATATAAAAAATGATATCATACTGGCCTACCATTGGTAAATTAAAATGTATATTGATAATTGGCCTGTCATTGGTAATATATTCTGTGTGGATCTTGGACAAAGTAGCTTCGGACAAAGTAGCTTCAGGACAAAGTAGCTTCAGGACAAAGTAGCTTCAGGACAAAGTAGCTTCCGGACAAAGAGCTTCCTAAGAAAAGTAGCCTCCACTGTTAATAAAGGTCATGGCCGCAGCGCTCGGCCCCCTGGCCTGCCTAGCCGCGGGCGCTCGGCCCCCTAGCCTATAACCTAACCTAACCTAACCAAAAAATTGTAAAAACATTATTAAAACTTGTAAAAACAATATTAAAAATTGTAAAAATCTATCAACCACTTTTTGCAAATCTACGAAATTCTAAACCACCTATGTATTATCAATTGATGATATTTTTCTTAAATAAATGTTCTGAGGCTAACATAGGTTAGGTTATAGGCTAGGGAGCCGAGCGCCCGCGGCTAGGCAGGCCAGGGGGCCGAGCGCTGCGGCCATATTAGAGACTATTTTTCTTAGGAAGCTACTTTTCTTAAGTAAATGTCCGGAAGCTACTTTGTCCTGAAGCTACTTTGTCCCTGTGTGGATCTGTTGGACAATAATTGATCATTTGTATTGTATGACGTCATTTTTTATAGGCACTATAAAGAGCTTAATATTTTTACTTTATCCAATCTTAATAAGCGCTGCAGTTTCAGATTCTGCCTCCTCAGAAGATGAACTCTCCCTCTCTAGCTCTTGAACTAGACTGGAATCCAGAGGAACATCTGACTGGTGACTGTCGGATGAATTTATTCTAATCCTGGATGAATCCTTTTTATACCAAACTGGCCAGTTTCTTCTCTGTTCTCCTAATAAATAATCGCGATATAAAACTGTACCAAGACTGTTTGGGTTATACATATATTACATTTTATTATTTCATCGACTAAACCCTCCCCCCCCCCCCCTTAACTATTTTTATTTTAAGTAAAAAAACGTATTTGTAGCATCTGCGGGTATCTTTATTACTTGCGGACCCTTAAACCTAACCCAATTAAGCATCAACATTGCGTTTTTTTTGCAAAAAAAACGAAAACTTTAGGTTAACATACCTATTAAACTAACCTATCAAAATTCGTTAAAATTCTGTAGAGTTGTGAAGCCAACGAATAATAAACTTTATCATAAAACTTCAAGGACTATTGTAATAAACAGCCCAATACCCCCCCCCCCCCTCTCCCTGCAACCTACCTCTACTAAGAAGAGATTGTTGACTTGCTGAGTGTGATGAGCCCGCCTCCAAGTCTCCTGTTCTCTTGTTCAACCAGAAAGTATTGGCCTGTTCCTCCTCATCAGAAGAAGTGGAGATATAGTCGTCGTAACTACTCTCACTTGACGACTCAAGAAATGACTAAAAAAAATAAATTTCCAGTAAGGCTTTGAAAACGAATGATTAGAACCGGTTCTCAACCATACTGAAAAATCATGTATATTATCGTGTTAAAGACAATTTTCCACGACAATTAAAATGAAAATCATAAAATCTTATAATCTTTCATTTTAATATCTTTGGAAAGCTGTTATAATAGGATGCGATAAATAAATATTATTTGTTTTATATGCGATGATGGGGCTAATTTAAAGTTATGTCTGTCTTTAAAAACCAAACCAAAACTAAAGAAAGTGCAACGTTGGACTTTTAAGAAAGGGCGGCGGAACCGCCAATCTTGCCGAAAACCGCTGTTTATCACCGAATTTTATTTTGACTTTTCTCGTCAAAGTAGACAATTTTGAATCTTCTAACTAATACAAACTTTTTTTCCATAAAACTTTCATTATATTTCAACTTGACACTATATAAAAATAAATCCATGGACCATTATTAATATATGAAACTTTTAGAAAAGAAACAAACCTTTGAAATAGAATCCACAGAATCTTGAGGCTGTAGGAAAGCAGACATATTAAGCTCTGGATCCGGCGGCTGGCCTTTCATACTTCTTTGGTTTATACTCCTGAATGTTCAACATTTTAGAAAACAAAATCTTAGAAAAAATATTAAACAAAATTATCCTACAATATTCTAAAGTATTTAGATATTGTTTGTTCCTCGTTACTTATCCTATTATATAAAGGATAACGCTAACCGCTGAATCTATACGGTTCGCCTTCACCGTGAAGCTTCTTAAAGGTCCAGGTAAGGTTTATAACTACCTTGGTGGAGGGTACCACCACCCTTCCAATATAAATCGGCCCTAGAAAAATGTCCCCCCAAAACTTTTGTTTTCATTTTTGAAAGTTGAGAGGTGTGTGTCGACTCCCCCCCCCCCCCGCCCCTGAAGCGCTTTTAGAGGCGTAGCCGCTAGTAATATTCATAAAGCTATTTGCTTTTAATGGAAAATTCGTTATATTCTTGGAAGGTATTAGGTCAGCTATCTCTCTCAACAAATGAAATAAACTTTGCCAAATTAGTAACTTTCTATAGATAATGACAAAATCCATTAAAGCAATGGTAAACATATGAGATTGTAGAACAAACGAATAATAGCAAGAATAACTACAAGAAATGAAAAACTAAAAATATTATTAGATGTCTGAAGAAAAATTCAATGTAAATGTTTTGCAATCTTGAATAAATACGAGATGTTTCTTAATATGGACTTTTCATACAAGTTTACATAGATGCTTCGCAAATCGTCATCATTTAAAATTAATAGGACCTTTATGTCATGCCTATAACAAAACTTAGTTCTACTCTTTGGAAAAGCCTGGCATTTAAAAATATTTTACCTCTGACGGGTGAATTTAATCAAATTTCTTGCTCTGGATTTGACCATTGTTTTAAATAATATTTCAGACTTTTTGTTGTTACTTTCATATCTTACAGGCTGACTATCCATATAACAGATGGCAGGTCTAAAAATGTTTTTTTTGTCATTAAATTTGCTAAAAGATTGATATTAATTTAATACAAAAAAAATAAATATTAAAACAGTTTTACGTAAATATAGAGGTAGCAAAATAAATATTAGATTTAGTAACATCAAACAGACAAGCAACTCTTTGATTGCACGACCATTGTATGAACTGTGTATGGTAATGAGTCACAAAGCAGCAGTAGGAACCATTTTTAATGCCTTTGTTTATGATGTGATGTTAAGCCGAGATATGAACCTATAACCTCCCCCACGGTCGCGAGGTTTTATATCTAGATAAGTAGAAAAAAAAACCCAAATTTTTATACCTGTCTTTCCACATTTTTGATTTGATAGTTCCTATAGTCAGTAGAATAAGCATAAGGGAAAGACTCAAACTGGCCCACAAAGCTTCATTGCTGAAAATTAAATCTTGTTAAATAAGCTAAATAATTTTAAAAAAGCTTTGAAAAAGTAGGTATTTGATTTTGAAATAATACTTAATTTCTTTACAGACCTTTCATTAATTTTGTTGAATTATTGGTTTAAATATTTACAAGATTATAATTGTTATCCAAACATATATACACATTACATACACACAGTTACACACACACATATCACACACATATATACACATTACATACACACAGTTACACACACACACATAAACACACACACACACGCACACAAACACACAACTAACTGCTTGCCTTTCAAGTTTTTAATTAATCTTCTTTACGCTTACCTATGAGTGGCTCTATGTTGAATTTTTGAAAACACAGTTGTTTTATTCTTTATTTGTTCCTGAAATATATTTTCATATTTACATGCTTTAATTTGAAAAAACAAGGATGACAACATTAATAAAAGCGAAGCTCTGAAACGGTAGGACAAACGAACATAAACACTTGTTAACGTCTATAGTATGACGCACTGTGATAATGACTCGAACCCGACCCCTCCAAGAGAGCAAGAAACACGAGATCATTTACTCTAATGCCTGTCATATATGCTGGTTATCTAAAAACAGAATCCAATCGAACTGAGCGGTAAGCGAGGTCTTAAAGACAAGACAAGGACAAACGTCGATCTAATGTTAACCCTTTTAAATGTAATCACAACAAACCTGCATATCTGTTGCCTTCTGTAGCAAATTAGAAGATGAACTGTTATTACAAGAACATTCTATATTTTCTTTACCCTCAGTTATGGCTGTCCCCTCTACTTCTAGTGTTGGCTCGGAATATACAGATAAAATGCATAGTAACACAATGAATATCATTGCTTTCATAAAAATAAAAACTGCCATCTTTTTGTCGTTTTGTCAAGATTTAATACATATAATTACTATAAATAAATTATACATATTTGATTTTTAGTTCATTTGTTAAATTAATTTCTGAAATATTAACATCATTACACAGAAAAATTTATAATGTAATAACTAACTAGAGGCTACCAAGGATCTAAAGGGAAAAGACAAAGGCCGAGGAATTGATGTACGTTCACAATGTTAATACACCAAATTACCCCTTATATACACAACAATTAGTGGTTGAAGCGTTTGGACACTCGACTTCATGAACCAACCAATCAAAACTCAATTATGTCCCCAAACTTGTTAGGCCAACGAATAAGAAATTGTTATCTCATAAGACTTTGAAGACTAGTGTGATAAACAGCACATTGTTCCCTCTCTCCAGAGGCTATCTATCTACCATCTAGAGGCTCTAGAGTACACACACATAAACAGGATAAAATAAAACATAATTCAACTGAAAATTTAACAATTCAAACCGGATAAAAATTTTCTCCTAACTGTTTATGAAGTAAAGTTACTTTATATTTATTTATGTTCTTTTAATATGATTTTATAAACTTTTTCAGAATTAAAATTGAAATCTATTTTATTCATAGAAACAAAAAAAAACAAGTACAACACTCTAAAAAAATTCATAATCTGAGGTTAGTTAGAAAATTTCCAATCTTGATTTCTGAATCTTGTCCATTGTTTTGTTTTGATTTGTTATTCTATTGAGTGTACACTTTTTAATCGCTACAACGACGACATTTTTACAGCTTCACAACAATAAAAATTTTAGTACATTAATTGATTATGTAAACAATAATGATAAAGCAAAATCAAAATAATAACATAATAAAAAAACGCTAATAAAATAATTCATAAAGCCAATTTATTTTTAAAATGTAATATTTTAACTATAGAAATGCATAGATCATTAAAAATTGACTTTTGAATTAATAAGTTTAATCAATCGTAATACTAAAAATTTATAATTTGAATATAGTGGCCATGTACTGTATTTAATAAAGATTTTAATGTAACTAATTTTCTGGAAAAATTAACTTTTAAACTATAAAATTAAATGAGATTTTAATTTAGTATTTACTAATTTTATTAAAAGCAAAGCTTTTCTTTAGATAGGGTCGAAAAAGTTAATTTAGACCTGTTAGAATAGTTCTATCGATGTCAAACTTTGCATGATGCTCCCTTTAAAAGTTACGTAAGATTTAGAAAGCGTAGAAACTCTAAAATCGTTACCAGCAAGTCTGAACGTCTATTTAAAACTTGTAGCTTTTAACCTTTTTAACAACAATCATAATTTAAAGTTTGGCCACTTTGATTTGTGTACACTTGTCTGTCCTTTTAGTAATGGATGTAGAATATGTGGACATTGTAACAGATTTTCACATACACTTATAAAATGTTTCTTATGGCTGGCTAATATTACGATACCCCCTTCACCACATCCCCCTTCCCTGACCATGGAGGAACGTATTGACCAATAACTATAAGGACTATATTAGCAACCTAAATTGAGGACAAAAATTCCAATGTCATAATGTCCTCGAATGTTATATCCATTGCTTTAGTTAAGTGACGTATACACTCCACAATACACTTTCCTCTTGAAGCTTATAAAAGTTATATTAATTTTTATCATTTTTATGTTATTTTAAGATTAATTTATTATTTTTTTTCTTCAAAAAAGGCATTAATTCTCATAATTTTATAACAAATTAAATATAAAAATCTAAATGTTATTATGATGTTAAATACATAATGTATTTAGAAAACAATAACACTGCACCGGTTTTATAATTTTAAGAGGGTAAAAAATTTGTATTTTTGAAGAAAATTTCGTTTATTAAAGTAGTTAATTTATTAGTCGATCACAGCTGAATAATACATTATTTTCTTTGTGTATGACGATAATAGCATTATATTGTACTTGTAAGGAAACTTCTTGATTTTTTTTTACTTATTTGCGAGGATCGAATAACTAGTCTAGTGTGTCGAAAAGATTTTCATTTAAAATATCTTTTTAAAGATATACTGTTAAAATTACTTAAAGTTTTATAAGTAAAACTAATAATATTACCTAATAATTGTACAAAATTGTTTTCAGATTCAAATGTAAAATCAACAAAAAATGGATTCGTCTGCTTTTACTGAAGCTGTTGGTGATCTTCATGAGTTTTTAAGTAATCAACTCATGAAAGTTGAAAATATAAAGGATCAAATAATTTTAATTGATCAGTTTATATTTAAGCTACAGAAATATAGAGAAAGAATAACATATAGAGTCGGTATGCTTTATGTTTAATTTTACTTCATTAAGTTATAGGCCTGCAAAATTGCCAAAAATATATTAAAATATGTCAAATGTAAGTCTATTACAAACATGCCAATTTTCAGCTTTATGACAACAACATTTATATATGATATAACTAATATATTTATCTGATTTTTTAAATACTAATTCCTAGGACAACATAGTACAATGTTATAAGCGCGAAGTTCCTCCATAATCCTAAGTCCTAAAATTAACAAATTTACTTGCAATTTTGTTAAAACTTATACATGTATATTCTGATTATTCAGTTCTGACTTTCTATAGTACGTATTAATGTTCGTTTGTCTTACCGTTTTAGAGCTTCGCTTTTATGGATGTTTTCATCCTTGTTTGTATCCAAAAATTGTTTCTGATTATTATTCACATGTTTTATATCATATTTATATTAATTTTAGGAACAAATATTGAATATTCACATGACGAAGTAACTTGCAATTCCTCGCCATTATCCAATAAACAAACTGAAAGACATAACAGCAATGTTACAGAAGAAGAAAGACCAGACCGCGATACTATTATAAGCGAATCATATCTTATTGATGAAATTAAGGAGGAATCTGATCACATAGTCTATAATGAAAGTTCTGAGGCGGATATAGAAAAATTGGTAGAAAATATCATAGTTGTTCACGAAGAAAGGACAGCAGATGTCCCAGAATCAGATGTCAAAAATCAATATGGTGAGTTTGACTGAATATTTTGTTATTTATTTATTCATTTTATTATCTCATGCAATTATCTTTTTAAAAATCCATTTTTTTAGCTATTGACCAAATAAACCCATCAGGCAACCAAATAAAACTTCTTTGGTATTGCATTGTATTTAAGATCTAGTAATAACTATCTATCTATGATTCTAAACCCGAAACTACAAAAAGTTTTCAAACACAATAACTAAGTTATATGAAAATTAACACTAAATTAACTTTTTAGGGAAAGAAAATGAATTTGAAGATTCAAACTTTTTACCTGAATTTACTGCAAATCCTGAACAGTGTTTTACGAAATCAGAGGTAAAAATTCTTTTTAGAAATGCTTAAAATGTCAAGTTCAAATTGAAAAAAATATTTGCTAACATATAAGGGATAGTTGCACGAGGTGCTGTTTACTATTTGGGGTAGTGAACCTTTATATGTTTTAGTAGAATATGATAAATAAAGGTTAGCCATGAAGGTAATTTAATAAAATCAATATTTTACCAGGCGGTTTTTGAGTTACGCCCAAAAATATCTAATTTGTTCAGTGTAGGTCACGATTTCAGATAAATGATTGCATGTACATTTTCTTGAAAAATATTTATAATTTTCTTTTATTTAGAATGGATATTCCTGTAATATGTGCAAGAAAATAATGAGTTCTTCTTCCAAGATCAGAAATCACGTACGAGACACCCATGGCGTGGGTGCTACCTTACACAAGTGCCAAGCTCCAGAATGTGATTATTCAACATTGAGTTCTAGTCGGTTCAGAGCACATAAAAGCTGGCATGCAAATAATGCTACGCTTACTTGTCCTATTTGTAAGAAAGACTATTTAGGTAACTTTTGAAGTAAATTTGTTTTGGCTATAATTTCAATAAAACTAGCGTTGGTTCTCCTAGCATCTAGGAGCTATATATTCGAACAAAAGAGTAAAGAAAGTAGAAAAATAACTTAGATATAAGAATTAAAAAGCCTAAACCATTCAGGGACCTATAAGAAGCTTCTAATCGATTCAGTAGTTATTGAAATCTTAAGCTACAGACAAAAAAACCTTACTGCTTTATATAATAGGATGTTTCGGAGATTTTTTGTGTACGTTATTTTAGCATCATATGCGTGATAATAAAAAATAAACATTTTCGCTCATTGTATGGGGTTAGTGCATCGTAAAGAGTTTTTTTTCATTCATCTTTTAATGAAGACTAATTTGGTGTTATGTTCATATTCAATAATTATAATTAATATTTTTCCTTTTATTAGGCGGAGCTAAAGGTTTGCGAAGCCATATGAAAATTCACGGCAAATCAAGAGAATTTAGATGCGACACATGTAACAAAGAATTCATTAATCTCAGCCGCCTTAATTTCCACTTGCAAAATGTTCATGGGGATCACACGTACTTGTGTGATTTCTGCAACAAACAATTCAGGTCAAAAGCAAACTTTACCCGCCACCAACTTATCCACAGCGATGAAAAGCCTTATAAATGTCCATTCTGTGATTTTAGCACTGCTGGGTCGACAAGCCTAACTTCTCACGTCAGAATCGTACACAAAGAGCATGATTTTACTGCAGGCAAAGCAATCAAGTTAAAGAAGAAAGAATCTCGGGCTAATGTTATTCATTCGAGTAAAACTGATCACATGCAAAATGTTATCAACAAAGAATGTGAAACTATTTACAACAAAATCAAAACAAACCTGAAAAAACCAGAAGCAACAAATGAAAGAAAGCAAAGTCTTATGAAAATAAATTCTAGTCAAAAAAGAAATCATATTGATAATAATGAAACAGTTGAAGAAGACCATCCTGTGATAACAGTTATGCATCCTGATGGAAAGTTAGTGAGAGCTGTTGTTAAAGTTGATAGTTCTCAACAAAATTCAGAGGCTGTGCTTCACGTGGTTATGCAAAATTAACCTTTTTTCTTTAAAGGGGGGAGGCGGATGTGCCACTTTTTGAAACCAAAACTAAAAGTCAACAAAGGAACTCAACTAAAAAAAGAGTTACAGGTCTGAGATTTTGCATGGCAGTTGCTTTATAGGGTTACAATATGGAACTGTGAAATAACGGCGGCGCAACCGCCGAAAACCGCCGTTTCCCGCCGAATTTTTTTTGCAATTTCTCGGCGGTTTTCCGCGGTTGCGCCGCCGTTTCTTCACTGTTCCATATTGTAACCCTATAAAGCAACTGCCATGCAAAATCTCAGACCTGTAACTCTTTTTTTAGTTGAGTTCTTTTGACTTTTAGTTTTGGTTTCAAAAAGTGGCACATCCGCCTCCCCTAGATATACCACACTTTTCTGGGATCTTGCTGAGTCAAGTATCAACTGTTGGGAATATCAAAGGATGACTCCATGCAAAATTTGAGCCGGATCCGGCCAAAACCGGCCGTGAATTTTATGAAAAACCGGTTTTTTCCGGTTTTTAGGGGGTATCTGTAAATCGATTCAGCTGGAGCAAAACCGGTTAGAGGTACAAAAAATTTTACTTCACATGAAATTTAGCCAATGCAATTGCCTACAAAAATGTACTTCATCATCAACTTGATTGGACAACTCTTTCCCCTCCTAAATGTCCATTAAAACCTCGGAAACGGCAAAAATCGCTAAAAATCACGCCTTCGGCGGCAAATAACGGCTAAACGATCAGCCGGAGGCGAATGAAACATAAATAAAGAAATGTCTGCCTCAAAAAGTTGTTCAACATCAAAGAGATGCTTGAAGTCTCTAAAACGACTCCTTCCCCTCCTTTAAGGGGAAAAACTGAAAAAACGTGATTTTCAAAAGTATGCCCACTTCGTGGGTGTGGGGGGCACTGAACCCGTCACCCCAGGGTCACCAAATATAAAGTCTAGGCGGCCCACAATGCTGAATTTTCACCAAGTGAAAGTCTTGTGTCATTATCTCTTATGAGAAAAAAGTTATTAATTAATTAAAATTTCAAATTGTGATTTTTTGATGGATTTCTTTGATGAAATGACAAGCCGGTCAATTATTAGGCCATTTTTTGCGGTTTTTGGGCCGTCACGCCCAAACGGTTTGAGATAATCTCACGGGACCTTTTGCCCAACCTAAGTCTGGTTATTAGTAAGGTCTAAGAAAAAAAAATCCCGGATTGGATGAAGCACGACGTCGCTGCGCGCCGTCAAAAATCGCTGGTCGGCTCATTTTGCCCCCTTAAACCCTCACCTCGTGCCATTTTTCTGTGTAAAGATTATAATTATAATCTTTTGCATAAGTCTGTTTTTTTTTCCTAGACCTCACAAATAATCAGACTTAGGTTGGGCAAAAGGTCCCGTGAGATTATCTCAAACCGTTTGGGCGTGACGGCCCAAAAACCGCAAAAAATGGCCTAATAATTGACCGGCTTGTCATTTCATCAAAGAAATCCATCAAAAAATCACAATTTGAAATTTTAATTAATTAATAACTTTTTTCTCATAAGAGATAATGACACAAGACTTTCACTTGGTGAAAATTCAGCATTGTGGGCCGCCTAGACTTTATATTTGGTGACCCTGGGGTGACGGGTTCAGTGCCCCCCACACCCACGAAGTGGGCATACTTTTGAAAATCACGTTTTTTCAGTTTTTCCCCTTAAAGGAGGGGAAGGAGTCGTTTTAGAGACTTCAAGCATCTCTTTGATGTTGAACAACTTTTTGAGGCAGACATTTCTTTATTTATGTTTCATTCGCCTCCGGCTGATCGTTTAGCCGTTATTTGCCGCCGAAGGCGTGATTTTTAGCGATTTTTGCCGTTTCCGAGGTTTTAATGGACATTTAGGAGGGGAAAGAGTTGTCCAATCAAGTTGATGATGAAGTACATTTTTGTAGGCAATTGCATTGGCTAAATTTCATGTGAAGTAAAATTTTTTGTACCTCTAACCGGTTTTGCTCCAGCTGAATCGATTTACAGATACCCCCTAAAAACCGGAAAAAACCGGTTTTTCATAAAATTCACGGCCGGTTTTGGCCGGATCCGGCTCAAATTTTGCATGGAGTCATCCTTTGATATTCCCAACAGTTGATACTTGACTCAGCAAGATCCCAGAAAAGTGTGGTATATCTAGCCTCCCCCCTTTACAATTTTTTCAACTGTGATAAATTTTTGTATTTGTATCCGTGAAGGGAAATTTCATATGAAGAAAGAAAATCTATGTTGCCTCTTGCATTTCCTGAATTGACAATACATTCTTTCTCAACATTGATAATTTTAAGGTTAAATAGATATTATTTTCTTCAATGAAATATTTCTCCCGGAATCGTACCTATCTAATGCCTAAAAATCTACGAATGATCTCATACAAAAATACCTCAATATTTCAGAAATATAAGATAGTTTGGTTAAGACAAGTGATAAGTGCACCGGTTTCAAGATGTCTTCAGCGGAGCTACCCTGCTATACCATCATTAATGTCCCCTCGGACTTTGAGACTCCCAATGAGATGCAGATCAAAATGGATCTGGAAAAGGGAGATGTTAAGGTATTCCTATTTTTGCTTCAGCTATTGCATTTTCTAATAAACTAGGGTATGTTAGTACTTACGTCTGTGACTTATACTCGCGTATCCCCTTAGAAATTAAAGCAAAAGTAAAGCATTTTGCCTACCCGCACACATTTTTCAAGCTAGTTCAGATTTATTGAGTCCTTTTATAAAATACTAGCAGCTGCGCTTCTAGCCCCTATGAGCTCTGTATTCGAAGGAGTAAAGAAAGTAGAAAAATATCCTAGAACCAAACTTAGATATAAAAATCAAAAAGCCTATCCATCCAGAGACTTATAAGAAGCTTCCATAGAATGAAGCACTCAATCGGTTCAGTAGTTATCGAAATCTTAAGCTACAGGCAAAAAACCTTACTGCTTTATATCATAGGATTTGCCATTTAACCTAAATCATTAGCTTATTTATTTAATTCTTTCTGTTTTAAAAGTTTTAATATTTCCTTTATTGTTGCTGTGCCAGTTATGGTCTCATTTCACTTTAACAGAGTTTTTATATAAAAAAATTCTTTTAGGCAATCGGATAGTTTTGAATTGGAGGTTGTTTATTTGTTTTCTCTAGGCACTTAAAACTCATCATTGGAAAAAATGTTGTTTTTGTTTTTCTGTATTTTAGTCGTCTATAATATGCAGGCATTAGATAGTTTTTTCTCTACATAAACATGAACTTAAGCATCTATTTAACAAATAAATTTTTTAGGTTAAGACTGAGGCTTTGAAAAAGATAATTTACATGATTCTTAACGGAGAGAAGATACAAGGACTTCTTATGACAATTATTAGGTTTGTGTTCTTACCCTTAAAATAAAGTAGCATGATCTGTTTGTGAGTATCTTTGTGTCTGTACCGAAAGATCTCGGTTACCACTGAACCGATATGGTTCTCCTTTACAATGTAGCTTCTCATAGGTCATGTGAAGGTTTTTTACTATTTTACGGGAGGGTAACATCACGGCCTCACAAGAGAAATCGCAAAAATTGAAATTAAATATGTGCCTCTAGGGGCGAAGTCATTACTGTTGCATAAAAGATAATAATTCATTGTTACGGAGCTACTCAATAACAAGAGCATATTCTAAGTTTCGGTTATCCGACAATGTTATTTTTGTCAATAACAAAAAAATTACAGTACCTATCCTTTTTTTCAATATGCATGTTTTCGTTATTTAAGGTGCTACAGGTTAAATACACTGAATTATATGGTTTTTAATTAATGATTTAAAACATTAAGTTGTTTATTGCTACACTACCTACTTATTATGAATTTATCCTTTAATACAAATATTTGTATATTTAGGTTTGTGCTACCAAGTCAGGATCATATGATAAAGAAAATGTTGCTTATTTTCTGGGAGATTGTGCCAAAAACTCATCCAGATGGAAAACTGTTACAGGTTGTTTTTATAATAAATCTATAAATATAGATGTATAACCAGACAACTACCTAGATAACCCCGTTGGGAACCTTTTGGTCTGCTAGAAAACTGCTTTTTACTCTTTGTAGCGACATGGCTGTGTTAATATTCCCGACGCTTTTGGTTGATTTTTAAAGACCCAATTGAGAGCCGGCACAGGGTCCTCGAAGTGGGGACATTAAAAGAATTGAATCAAATCAGTTTGGTGTACCTTTAATAATTTTTTTTAGATATTATGTCTAAAGTTTTATTTTTGCTATTAAAATATATTCTTATTCTTTACTATTACCTATTATTTCAGGAAATGATTCTTGTATGTGATGCTTATAGAAAAGATTTGCAACATCCCAATGAGTTTATCAGGGGATCTACTCTTAGGTATGTGTATACATTTTTTAATATTTCTTTTGTTAGGTTGTACCTTTCCCTACCAAGGTCTTTAAACAAAAAAGGATTAAGTTTCTGTAGGTAGTTATATAATTTTTTTTTTATTGTCAATGTGATAAATGTTGGTAGTTATTTATCATATTGTATTATAAACACCTTTCCGCGAATAGTAAAATATAAGATTAATTCCAGTTTTGTTATGGGATGAATGTCCGGGCTAACAAAACTGAAATTAATATCGTGATTTTTTCTAATCATTCGTAAAAATTGTCTAAAATAGCGTTTCAATACATGATTTTTCAGTATGGCGAAGAACCAATTCTAATCTAGCGGATATCAATGAATTGGTGTCTAAGCCGTACTGGAAATAAAATAAAGAAATATCGAGAAAGAATATATGAATTGCAATTTTTAATTATAATCGTTTTTTTTTAGATTCCTGTGCAAGCTGAAGGAGGCAGAGCTGTTGGAGCCCCTGATGCCAACCATCAGATCTTGCCTGGAGCACAGGCACTCATATGTCAGGAGGAATGCTGTCATGGCCATCTTTACAATTTACAAAAATTTTGATTTTCTCATTCCTGATGCCCCAGAACTAATTGCCAATTTCTTGGATGGCGAACAGGTTGGTGTTTGTTTTTAAAATGTTCAACTTATCAGGTATAATCATATTATTTAAAGTAGTAAGGGTTTTTTGTTTTTGTATAAACTTCACACGTGACAGGGCCTGTGATGGTTTTAGGCTATTTTGTTTACATATTTAAGTCTGGGAATGGTTTTAAGCTATTCTAGTGTTATCATTCCCTAATTCCTAGGGGCCTCCAAGACAGTGGTCTCCAAAATGTTTCATACGTTCTATAGGTTTTTCATTTCAAAAAGACATCAGTTTTGATGAAGACTAATCTTGTTTAGGACATGAGTTGCAAAAGAAATGCATTTATGATGTTGATCCATGCAGATCAAGAGAGAGCTCTATCCTTCCTTTCTGGATGTATGGACCAGGTGATTTATTTAATTATAGTCTTAACCTTACCTCTTACAAACTCAGGGGTGTATATATTCTGCACAAAATTGATTTTTTCCCCGGCTGCAAAATTTTTCGTGGCAATTCGTGGCAACGCCCATTTTTCCTATTTCTAGCTCCTGCGGGGGGCTCTAACCCTGCGGTGCAATCCCCTAACCCATTATAACCTAACCTAACCCAAAATAACCTCTCAAAAGCCATTTTGAAAATACGACGAATCGCCCCTTAAGAGGCGTTGCCACGAAAGGGACTATACCCAATTTTTTTATGAATCTTTATTTTGCTCATTTTTTACTAGTATTTCCTCAAAGAGGGGGAAAAATTGGAAAACAAGTTTTTAGTAGGTAGTCTTTATTTTTTCATTTCATTGAATTAACAATTTTTTAGGTTCAACATTTCGGAGATATTCTTCAGCTGGTGATAGTTGAGCTGATCTACCGAGTATGTCACCAGAATCCTACAGAAAGATCCAGATTTATCCGCTGTATCTACAATCTGCTTAACAGCAACTCACCTGCAGTTAGGTACGTAATTATATTTCCAGTATGGGGTCGAAACCGATTAATATCCGATGGATTAAAACCGGTTCACAGTCATTCTGAAAAATCATATATAGCATCGTAATATAGACAATTTTCCACGAATCTTAAAATAAAAATTAATACCAGTTATGTTAGCCCAGGACTTCGGTCATTCGCGGCTAACAAAACTGGTTTTAATCTTTTATTTTAATATAAACCCCGAACAAACATTATATGCAAATCTGAATTTTCAAAATAGCAGCTTTATTATTCATTTAGGATGATTTTACAATAAAAATGAAATGTAGATGCCTCTTTTGGCTACAAAATTCCACTGTTATTTTTTGATTAAGGGGGGGGTTTTTAATGCAACCATCTCGTAATCAGTGATTAAATGGCACTTAGAATTCGAATTTCGGTCTGAAATTTTGCATGAGTAATCCTTGGTAGGTCTATTTTCCCTAAATCGAACAAAAAGTTGGAAAAGTAACGGCTGGCGGCTGGCAGCTCAGCCGTTTAGCCGTTTTTTGCCTATTTTCAGGGCAAATTCATCATTTATTACGTAGGAATCAAATTTTAAAAACACACTTTTGGTTTAATTCAAGGTAAATGATAGCAATAACCATTTTTTAAATTTCTAGTACCAGCTGCTAAACGGCTAGAACCGGCTGAAAACGACTGGAGCTGCCAAGAGTATGAAGGGTAGATATGGCTTGTGACGTATCTAGGGGTAGGTTTTTATGGGTGCTGAGCTCAAAAATACTACCAAAAATTATGGTGGCCCATCCATATGGCAGCTGGGTAACAGCTGCAGCTCAGCTGGGAGCGGCCAAGAGTAGAATGAGTAGAATGAGTACATAGGGCTTGTGACGTGTCTAGGGGTAGGTTTTTATGGGTGCCGATCTCAAAAATACTACCAAAAATAGTGGCGGCCCATCCATATGGCAGCTGGGTAACAGCTGCAGCTCAGCTGGCAGCGGCCAAAAGTAGAATGAGTAGATAGGGCTTGTGACGTGTCTAGGGGCAGGTTTTTATGGGTGCTGAGTTCAAAAAAGCTACCTAAAAAAGTGGCGGCCCATCCATATGGCAGCTAGGTAACAGCTGCAGCTCAGCTGGCAGCGGCCAAAAGTAGAATGAGTAGATAGGGCTTGTGACGTGTCTAGGGGCAGGTTTTTATGGGTGCTGAGTTCAAAAAAGCTACCTAAAAAAGTGGCGGCCCATCCATATGGCAGCTAGGTAACAGCTGCAGCTCAGCTGGCAGCGGCCAAGAGTAGAAGGAGTAGAATTAGTACATAGGGCTTGAGACGTGTCTAGGGGTAGGTTTTTATGGGTGCTGACCTCAAAAATACTACCAAAAATAGTGGCGGCCCAACCATATGGCAGCTGGGTAACAGCTGCAGCTCAGCTGGGAGTGGCCAAGAGTAGAATGAGAAGATAGGGCTTGTGACGTGTCTATGGGTAGGTTTTTATAAATGCTGAGCTCAAAATTACTACCAATAATAGTGGTGGCCCATTCATATTGCAGCTGAGTAACAGCTGCAGCTCAGCTGGCAGCAGCTAAGAGTAGAATTAGTACATATGGCTTGTGACGTGTCAAGGAGTAGGTTTTTATGATTGCTAAGCTCAAAAAAATACCAAAAATAGTGGTGGCCCATCCATATGGTTGCTGGGTAACAGCTGCAGCTGTGCAGTAAGCCGTTTTTTGGGACTATTGAAGGATAACCAAATATTGAATATTTCAGTATTGATTAAGTTGTTAAACAGCTGAAATTGGCTGAGAACAGTTACCAACAGATAAAAGTAAAAGTTTAAGACATAGCTTGTGATGTGTCAAGGAGGATATCAAAAAAATTATTATTTCAGTAGAATTAAACTTCTCCCAATTAACATTATAACTTTCTTTCATGGACATATTACTAGTAACACTTTTTTAATTTCTAGATTTCACTGAAAACTACCAAAAACGTCTGAAAACAGTTATCAACAGCCAAAAGTATATGTTATAGATATAGCATGTGACATTTCTTCTACCCCTTGACACGTCACAAGCCCTATGTACTAATTCTACTCCTTCTACTCTTGGCCGCTGCCAGCTGAGCTGCAGCTGTTACCTAGCTGCCATATGGATGGGCCGCCACTTTTTTAGGTAGCTTTTACTCTTGGCTGCTCCCAGCTGCAATATGGATGGGTCGCCATTATTTTTGGTAGCATTTTTGAGCTTAGACCTACCCCTGTTACCCAGCAACCATATGGATGGACCACCACAATTTTTGGTAATCTTTTTGAGCTTAGCACCCATAAAAACCTACCCCCAGACACGCCACAATCCCTATGTACTCATTCTACTCTTGGCCGCTTCCAGCTAAGCTGCAGCTGTTACCCAGCCGCCATATGGATGGGCCGCCACTATTTTTGGTAGCATTTTTGAGCTCAGCACCCATAAAATCTACCCCTAGACACGTCACAAGCCCTATCTACTCATTCTACTCTTGGCCGCTGCCAGCTGAGCTGCAGCTGTTACCCAGCTGCCATATGGATGGGCCGCCACTATTTTTGGTAGTATTTTTGAGATCGGCACCCATAAAAACCTACCCCTAGACACGTCACAAGCCCTATGTACTCATTCTACTCTTGGCCGCTCCTAGCTGAGCTGCAGCTGTTACCCAGCCGCCATATAGATGGGCCGCCACTATTTTTGGTAGCATTTTTGAGCCCAGCACCCATAAAAACCTACCCCTAGACACGTCACAAGCCCTATCTTCTCATTCTACTCTCGGCCGCTGCCAGCTGAGCTGCAGCTGTTACCCAGCTGACATATGGATGGACCGCCACTATTTTTGGTAGTATTTTTGAGATCAGCACCCATAAAAACCTACCCCTAGACACGTTACAAGCCCTATGTACTCATTCTACTCTTGGCCGCTCCTAGCTGAGCTACAGCTGTTATCCAGCCGCCATATGGATGGGCCGCCACTATTTTTGGTAGAATTTTTGAGCTCAGCACCCATAAAAACCTACCCCTAGACACGTCACAAGCCCTATCTACTCATTCTACTCTTGGCCGCTCCCAGCTGAGCTGCAGCTGTTACCCAGCTGCCATATGGATGAGCGGCCACTATTTTTAGTAGTATTTTTGAGCTCAGCAGCCACAAAAACCTACCCCTAGATACGTCACAAGCCATATCTACCCTTCATACTTTTGGCAGCTCCCAGCCGTTTTCAGCCGGTTCTAGCCGTTTAGCAGCTGGTACTAGAAATTTAAAAAATGGTTATTGCTATCATTTACCTTGAATTAAACCAAAAATGTGTTTTTAAAAGTTGATTCCTACGTAATAAATGATGAATTTGCCCTGAAAATAGGCAAAAAACGGCTAGACAGCTGAGCTGCCAGCCGCCAGCCGTTACTTTTCCAACTTTTTGTTCGATTTAGGGAAAATAGACCTACCAAGGATTACTCATGCAAAATTTCAGATCAAAATTCGAATTCTAAGTGCCATTTAATCACTGATTACGAGATGGTTGCATTAAAAACCCCCCCCTTAGCACCAATAAAGCACAAGATCTCAAAAACAGCATTTGGGGGAAATACTGGTGAACAAACATATTATGCAAATCCAAAACAAAGCAATAAATAAAAGGTTTTTTGGCACTTTTCTCTTCTTTTAAAGATTGATTATGATAAAATAATAATTTTTTAAGGGATTTATGCATTAATTATTATGAAATATAGTATAAGGTAGAAATTAATGATTTTTCTAAATAAGAAATGTTTGAAAAAAATAAATTCGATCCCTATCACTTTAGAGGACAGCTGCTGACCCCCAGTCTTATGGATGAATTTAAATACATGTTAAAGATAAAAATTACCCTGAAAATTATACAAAAATGTTTTTTGGTGTGTTGAAAAAATCTATTTTAAAATCTTGATTTTGAGGATGATGACCTTTAAGATGCCACTATTGGTGGTGATGGTGAGCCAAATGTTATCAAAGTGCATGTCCATAATGACAACTTATATATTAAACTATGATCCAATTTTTGTAGTTATAGTATCCTCCAGCCCAGCATTATTAAAAAAGAAAAGAATTGCAATTTTATTTTCTTCAATTCATAAGGTGAATACTGTAGTTTTTAGAAGATGGTTATATTTCTTGTTAGAAGGCTCCATTGGAGGCTGCTATGACTACAAAAAATGGTACATAGGTTAATAGACAAGTTGTTGTAATGGGCATGTACTTAGATAACAATTGGCTCACCATCACCACCAACAAGGAGCATCTGAAAAATCAAATTTATTTTTTCAAACATTTCTTATTTAGAAAAATCATTAATTTCTACCTTATACTATATTTCATAATAATTAATGCATAAATCCCTTAAAAAATTATTATTTTATCATAATCAATCTTTAAAAGAAGAGAAAAGTGCCAAAAAACCTTTTTTTTATTGCTTTGTTTTGGATTTGCATAATATGTTTGTTCACCAGTATTTCCCCCAAATGCTGTTTTTTAGATCTTGTGCTTTATTGGTGATGATTAATCAAAAAATAACAGTGGAATTTTGTAGCCAAAAGAGGCATCTACATTTCATATTTATTGTAAAATCATCCTAAATTAATAATAAAGCTGCTATTTTGAAAATTCAGATTTGCATAATATGTTTGTTCGGGGTTTAGAATAAAGCTACAGAGAAAAGTTCCTTCTTTCAAAGTGCATGACGTGAAACATATTCAAAGCAGTATTTTTTTATATAATATGTATTAATTTGTAAAACTGCAAATGATAAATATGACCTAATTTTGTCTATTTAAAGATTCCCTTTAAACACCTCCCCCTTTTTATATAAAGATGCTAATTCCCCCCCAACCCCAAGAGGATATAGGCAGTAAAAAAACCCCGCAGGGGGCACAATTTTCTTTCTCATTTAGTTAGTCTTTAAAAAGGATTCAAAATGCATGGACATATATCTTTTTAACTCTTATTTTATACATCTTAATTGGAACTGATGATCTATTTTTATAGAGAAACATATGTATTCCGCAAATAAATAGTTTAAAAAATTAAATGTGTTTATACATATAATAATAATTCTATAATACGATTAACAAGCCTTTTAGAAGTAAAAACTTGCTTAAATCTTAACAAAAGTTGAAACATGAATTCGTCAAACAAATACAATGTTTACTTAAGGTATGAAGCTGCTGGAACCCTTGTAACCCTGTCAAGTGCTCCCACAGCCGTTAAAGCCGCCGTCGGGGCCTACATCGACCTCATCGTCAAGGAGAGCGACAACAATGTCAAGTTGATCGTCCTCGACAGGCTCATAGCAATGAAGGAAGTTCCTTCTCACGAGAAGGTCCTCCAAGAGTCAGTCATGGACATCCTTCGCGTCCTCTCCTCCCCTGACCTGGAGGTCAGGCGGAAAACCTTGAACATCGCCATGGAGCTGGTCACCTCTAGGAATATCAAAGAGATGGTTTTGATTTTGAAGAAAGAAATTGCTAAAACAACAGGTTAGAAATATAAACGTGACATTGTTATATAACAGAATACCTAGGGAAAATAAAAAAAAACGTTTATCGCATAATGGATAATATAATTATGAATTAGTTTAGAATTTGAGTGAAATAACATGTTTCTCACAGGGAGGGAAGGAACATTAAGCTGTTTTTTTTTATACTAGTCCCCTACGTTTTATAATACTTAACATTTTTTTATTCGTTGGCTGACCAACGTTGGGGACTTTTATTGAAAATTAAATATTGATTACTTGGTTCATTAAGTTAAGTGTCGAAATGTTTCGACTACTAATTTTAATTTACGCAATGGGTATTTTGTTTATACTCATTGGGTATGAACAACTATTAATCGGCCATTGTCTTTATCAAGGTGTGGTTGAACAAGAAGACACTGGAAAATATCGCCAGCTCCTGGTGCGTACACTTCACTCCACCTGTATCAAGTTCCCTGACGTGGCTACTGATGTTATTCCCCTGCTGATGGAGTTCCTGTCGGATACAAACGAGCTGGCCGCCATGGACGTGCTCATCTTTGCCAGAGAGGCAATGACTAGGTAGGAATTATGCACATATAATTATCCAGTATGGCTTCGAAACCGATTGATGTCCGCTAGAATAGAACCGGTTCTCAGCCATACTAAAGAATAATAGCTTCTTATTACAGACAAATTTCTTAAACGTGTTTTTATCTAATAATTTTTGTTTTAATAAAAACCGGGGAAAGCTTTCTATAATGGGATAATTCTTTTTTGTTAATAATATCACAGTAATGTCGAAATCTTATACTTATAGACTCAGTGTTTCGGAGCCGTTGATTTTGGTGCGGCTCCAGCTCTGCGGAGCCGTATCTGGAAATACGGCTCCGGCTCCAACCTAAAATCAAGAAAAACTCGACTTATATTTTTCCCCCATAAAAAAAATATTTTTTATTTTTGACTTTTGAAGGTTTTAAAATTTCAATTTTTGATAAAAACAGAGTTACCAAATTATAATTTATAAAAAATCTCTTTATTTATATAGTCCGGAGCCGGAGCCGTTTTTTAACAAAAATTACGGCTCCGGCTCTAGCAAAATATTGCGGCTCCCGGCTCCGGCTCCGAAACACTGCTTTTGGATTTTCATGTCCAAATGCTTGTCTCACAAGCAAATATATTACCTATACATACAACGTGTTTCAACTATAAAACGACCAAAACTTTGTTTTCTGCCAACTCTACTAAATAAATCAATGCTTTAAAATGTAAAAAATTGTTATTTAGGTTTGACAATCTTCGTCCCCTGATTGTTGAGAAACTATTGGAATCCTTCTCAATGATCAGAAGTGTCAAGATTCACAGGGCTACTCTCTGGATTCTTGGGGAATACTGTATTCGGGTAAATATTTATTGTTTATAGTATATACTTAACTCTTTTTTAAAGCGAAGCTATTCTATAATTAGGGTCGGTTCGCCTCTCCGTCCGTAACGGTTAGCTCTTTTCATTAATTTTGACATGTTAGAATTGCCCTTTTAATTTAAAACTCGAGTAAAAAAAGAAAATTTCAGATATTTAAAAAGAAAAAACGATTTCTTTTAACATACTTTATTTGATGAATATTAACATCTTTATTTAGCCAGGGAGGGAGGGGACATTAGGCTGTTTATTTAACTAGTCCCCAAAGTTTTACAATAAGTAGAAGGTTAATTTTGTGTATCATCATTGGGGATTTACATCAATTTTTCGGTTATTTTCCTATCCCTTTAGATCTCTGGTATTTAGCAAGCTTTTAGTTATCTTTTTATATCATTTATATTTTCTCTTATTAAAGGTTGAAGATATGCAAGCTTTAATGAGCGAAATTCGCCAGTCCTTGGGAGAGCTGCCTATTGTTGACGATGAGATGAAGAAAGCTGCTGGCGAAGAGTCTATGGAGGATGAGAGCGTGGCTGCTATGGGCGGCGGAGGCGGAGTTCAGAAACTTGTAACAGCTGACGGAACATACGCCACACAATCTGCTTTCAGTGCTAGTTCCACCGCAAGTACCAAAAAGGCGGGGGATAGGCCTCCGTTGAGGAAATATCTTATGGAGGGCGATTTCTTTATCGGTGCCGCACTGGGCAGCACTATGACAAAGCTGGCGCTGCGCTACTGCGGCCTCGTGGCGGACACACGCAAGCAGAATAGGTTCACTGGGGAGAGTATGCTTGTGATTACATCTGTGATGCATCTGGGAGTGTCAGGACTCCCAGAAAAGAGGATAACTAAGGATGATCTAGACAGATTGAATCTTTGCCTTAAGGTACATTTTTTGCATTAAGACTTAATTTACAAAATAGACAGAAAAACTTAAATATTCTCTCAAAATTTATTATAAACTGAATGATTTTTGTATTTTGACTCTTATTGATCTTTGGCATGCTTTTATTGTTATGAATATTAAAATTGTAAAATATTACTAATGTCCAGTCATTTTGACTTGATAAAATTATTGAGGAAATGGTTTCTCTTACTTGTGACATATCCCTGTTACTTACATATTTTATTTGTTTTAATGTTTAAGAAGCGCGCTTTTTCAAATCTTAAAATTGCCTAATGAAACATGAAAAACACTTTGAACAAATATTATTTTCAGGTGCTGTCTGACAAGAGTGACCTGATGATTCAAGTGTTTTCAACCGAGTGCCGGGACGCTCTGGGCCAGATGTTGGAGGCGCAGGCCCAGGTAGAACCTGTCGGAGGCAAGGGTGACAGGAAGCCGGCAGCAATCCAGCCTGACGCCCCCATCAACTTCCTGCAACTGACCAAGCTGGACAGCCTGATGGGAGCTGGAGATATGTTGGATATTTCTTTGTCCAAGGCTCTCGGCACTGGACGTGTTAGTGCTTCAGACTTTGCTTCTTCTAAGCTTAACAAGGTAATATAGTAAAAATTTTAGAAATCCCTTGTAGACTAGTTTTCCTTTTATAAATATTAACTTCATATAATTCTTTTCTCTGTAAAAGTGGAGTGAAAATAGAGTAATTTAAAAACAATTGCCACTAACTAAAGTTTATGCCATATAAAACGAAACTTCGTTTTTGGGTTGCCCAGTGAGGAAAGGGGGGGGACATTGGGCTTTATTTATCTACCAGTCCCCAAAGTTTTACAATAATGTTTTCTTACGCGTTAACTAATCAACTTTGGGGACTTTTATTGAATTTTGATAGACTGGTTCATTAAGTTGAGTGTCTAAACGTTTCAACCACTAATTGTAATCTACAGAAGAGATAATTTTGTGTATCATCATTAGGGATGTGCATCAATTTATGAACCAATGTCTAATCCCTTTAGATCACTGTGGGACGGGTTATTAGTAATAATACGTGAATGATTGTAGGTGACCCAGCTGACCGGCTTCTCAGATCCTGTGTACGCCGAGGCCTATGTTAATGTGAACCAGTACGACATTGTCCTGGACGTACTTATTGTCAACCAGACCAAGGACACCCTGCAGAATTGCACCCTCGAGCTCGCCACCCTCGGGGATCTCAAGCTGGTTGAGAAACCACAGGTAAACTATTTTTGCAAGATGTGTGAAAATTCAGATTTTTTTGGCAAGGATTCATCTAGAATCCGAATCGGTCAACTTTTATCAACTGAACTTGTAAGAGAAAACAAATACCTTGAATTGCAGAAGTAAGGTAGAGCCATTAAGCAAAAAATCTAAACTAATATATGGGGGATAGATTAAAAGGTATTCTTTACTACGAAGCGTTGCCCTCAAAAAAACCCGAAAAATCTGCTAAAATTACCAAATATTTTTTCAAATTAATTCAGCTGTTTGTTACAATTGCTTGAATTGTCATATTTTTTCTTTCAGTTTGTGCTAAATGTTAATAATTGTAAAAAAAAACTTTCGGTGATTAATAATTAATTAATACTGGATTTTTTTCAGCCTATTGTTTTGGCGCCCAACGACTTTGCAAACATCAAGGCCAACGTGAAGGTGGCCTCTACCGAGAACGGCATCATTTTTGGCAACATTGTGTACGACGTGAAGGGGGCTGGTGGGGACAGGAATGTGGTTGTGCTAAACGACATCCACATTGACATCATGGACTACATTGTTCCCGCCGCCTGTACAGAGGCGGAGTTCCGCAGCATGTGGGCGGAGTTTGAGTGGGAGAATAAGGTAATGATAATTCCTATAATAAAAAATCAGGATCTTGTTAACAGTTGAACTGCTTTTGTTCTCCTTTACAGGTTAGCTATTTATAGGTCCTGGGATAACTTTTTGGGGTAGGGTACCACCAAACTCCCAAGATAAATCGCCCCTGAAAATAATCCCCCCCCCCAAAAAAAAAAAAATTTTAAATAATTTTTTTTTTATTTTTCTTCTTGAAACTGAAATTAAAAATGTAGGTTAGTCTTTCCCATCCCCCACCAAAAATGAAGAGTCCCCACCCCCCCCCCGAATTTTTTTATAACTTTTTCTTATCAAATATAAAATAAAATATTGGGTTGTCGAAATCAACCCCCACACCCTCCTCCCTCAAGTGCCCCTAGAGGTCTTTAGGAGGCGTAGTCACTAAATTTGCCTGCAGTATTAGTGAAATACAGAGGTACTTAAATCTTCTAAGATTCGAACATTTTGCCATAACAATATCTTACCAAGAATTTAAAACATTTCTTATCCTTCTGTTGAAAAATGTGGATATTTAGGTGTCAGTGAATACCTCCCTGACGAACCTGGCTGACTATCTGGCCACCCTCCTCAAGAATACCAACATGAAGTGCTTGACACCTGACAAAGCTCTCTCCGGGGAGTGCGGATTTATGGCAGCTAACCTTTATGCTAAGGTTTGTAATTATTTCATTGTACATCATTGGAGGGGACATTTGACTGTTTAATATACTAGTCCCCAAGTCTTCTATTAATGTTTTCTTATTTGTTGGCTTTACAACTTTGTGAACTTTTGAATTTTGATTGGTTGATTCATTTAGAAGAATGTCTAAACGTTTCAACTACTAAATGTAATCTACAGAAGGGGTAATTTTGTATATCATCCTTGGTGATGTACATTTATTTATCGGCCATTGTCTTATCCATTTGATCACTGCATTACCTTCTTTTTTTAGGGGGGCGGGGGAGGGGGGTGGGTGGTAAAGAATTTTATTTCAGGTCATGACTTTGCTGATTAGCCGCACTTAAGTTTACAGCTTCAACTTTGTTTAATTCACATTAATGGAAAATTACCAACGGATCCGCCGAAGATCGCCGTTTACCACCGAAAGTTATTTTATCGTTTCTATGAAAATTAATTTAGCCAATTAAAGGGGTAGTTTCACGAAATGCATTTTAACTTAATTTAGTGAACCGCATATTTTATCCTGGTTAAATGGTTAAACTACATTTATATGGCATATATTTGAAAAAATTTCAATTTTCTACCACATAGTTTTTGAAATATCAAGACTTGAAAATCGTCTTTTTAAATTGCATATATCACAAAAAGACAATTTTCAGGTCTTGATATTTTAAAAACTACGTGGTAGAAAATTGAATTTATTTCAAATATATGCTATTTAAATGTAGTTTACCCCATTAACTAAGAAAAAATATGCGGTTCACTAAATTAAGTTCAAATGCATTTCGTGAAACTACCCCTTTATGATTTTTAATAAAAAAAAACCCTAAATTTTGCATTCAATTTGATACTTTAAATATTTCTTTCATGATACTTTTTTGTGTTGTTGAGAAGTTCATCTATTTATTTGTTGTTTTTTAGTCCATTTTTGGGGAGGATGCCTTGGCTAATGTAAGCTTGGAGAAGAATCATTCTAAACCAGATTCTCCAGTTACTGGACATATCAGGTAAGCTTTATTTTCATTTGATCAAACTTAATCCTTATAATAAAGTAACAGGATCTCTGTTTGTCTGTGTGTAACGAACGATCTCGCTAACCACTAAACCGTTTTATGGTATTCCTTTTCAGGGAAGCTTGTTATAGGTCCCGGGCAGGTTTATAATTATTTTGGGGGCGGTTACTGCCACCTTCCAAGAAAATAAGAAAAGTATTTAAAAAAATCCGCGTTGCGAATATTTTTGGCAAACACCTGATCTTAACATAGATTGAAAAAAAAGCATTTTCAGACTGGCCAGAGTGTACGTTTTGTACGTTACGCATCGAATCTGTGTACGTTCTGGACGTTATTTTGATATGTGTACGTAACGTATTTTGAAATTTGTATTTTTGTACGTTTTACGTTTTTTTAAAAATAATAAGAATCAAATATTAGCAGAAAAGTAATTCGTATGTTTTGTACGAAAATTTTAACAAAAACTATAGGTGTATTATATTAAATAAATTCAATATTATCTTAAATTTTCATAAAACAAAAATATGTAGGTAAATTATGCATATATGTTATTAAAACTTACAGTTTAAATTTATGGATTTGAAATATATGTCCTATAGATTTAGTTTAAACTATTGAACAGAAAGAGATATGCAGTTGACTAAATTCAAGTTTAAATGCATTTCATGCAACTACCCCTTTAATAGATTTTACGATAATTTTTTTCAAATTCTTTATATACTTGGGTAAATTTTCCGAGATATCATATGGTGCTCAGTTTAGGATTAAGAAGTCTTATTTTTTGGTATCTTCAGTTTTTAAAGAATAAGAATCAAATATAAGTATAAAAGTATTTGTATATTTATTTGTATTTGTACAAAAAGTATTACAAAAATAGTATATTATCTATAATACAAAGTAGAATGATGTCTGTCCGTCTGCTTGTTCGTCTGTATATCAGAAGCTTAATATCTCAGTAACCACTGAACCTATTAGGCTCTACTCTTCATGGAATATACCTAATAGTCCTGTGATGGTTTTTTGCTTTTTTTCTTTGGGGGAGGGACACTTAAAGCTTTTTACTTTCTACTAGGATTAGAGGCTTCGCCCCTAGCCTCTAGAGACTTCGTCCCCTCTTTTATAGAATCGTTTGTTGGAAATTTGTCCAAAACAAAATATAAAAAATATTGTGATTATTTTTTTCATTTAGGCTTCGCCCCAGGGTGCGGTGGGGGTTCCCCCACCCCGCTGATTTGCATTAGTTTATAAAAATGAATTGAGGGGTAGTTGATTTTTTTTGGAGGGTGGGTTTCCCACACTCTAAGAAAATAGCCTAAAACTACCACAGGACCAGTAGATATATTCCCTGATGATTAGAACCCAATCTGTTCAGTGGTTACCAAGATCTTAAGCTTTAGACAGACAGGCACTGATTTACTTTGTATCAAAGACTAGTATTTTCTGAGATCTTTAGCAATAGACAAAATAACCCTATATCTTATTATATATTTATCCTAAAAATCCTTTTTTTCTGTAACGAAGAATCTCGCTAACTGCTGAACCGACATGATCATTGTGAGGTTGTAGGCTATTTTCTCTGTCCTTCCATATCCCTTCAAGAACCTGTATTCAAAATTGTAGAAAAATAGCCTAAAACCATCTCGGTAACTGTATGAAGTAGTTATGAAAATCTTAAGCATCAGACAAAAAACTTACTACTTTATTTAATAGAATATACTTAGTACGTAATAACAGGATGTATGTCTCTCTGTCAGTTTATTTGTACCGAAGGTTCTCGCTAACCGCTAAACCGATATGGTTCTCCTTTACAGGGTAGCTTCTCATAGGTCCTGGGAGAGGGTACAACCACCCTCCCAAGATAAATTACTCTTAGAAAAAAATCAACACCCTTCCCCTATTTTCTCTTTCTTTTTAAAATTGAAATCAGAAATGGGGGTGGTCTACTCCCCCCTCCCTCACTAAAAAATTTATTAGCGAAGCTACTCTATAATCACTTTGTCAGTCCGTTATGCTATCGGAGAAACGTGATTTTCTCGGCTCCTGTTTTTTGATTGAATAAGTTCACATTCTACATATTTTCATTGAGATTTGCCTTTTGGTTGGGGTGCTAGAAGATCTATTCCTAGATTTTCTTTTTTTCATGGTTTTCTCGACTTCTATTCAAGATAGACGGCTGAAATTTTCAGGGAATAAATAAATTCACATTCTACATATTTTCAAAAAGTTTCTTTAAGGTTTGTCTATTTGTTGCAGTGCTAGATCGATTCCTAGACGTATAGGTTTTTGTGATTTTCTCTACTCATATTCCTGATAGACGGTTGTAATTTTCAGGGATTGTATTAGTTTTCATTCTTAATACTTCCACTAAATTTCATTGAGATTTGCTTATTGGTTGGGGGGCTGAATTTATTTCTAGATTTTCACGTTATTATATATTTTTAAAAGGTTTTGTGATTTATTTAAAGAAGTTAAATGCTTATTTGTTACGACACTACTCTATAGTTTATATAGTTCCCAGATTTCCATTCATAACTTTTTAGCTTCGCTACTTAAGGATGTTGTCATCCTTGTTTTTTACTTTTTATTTTTAAATACAAAAAATGGGTTTTTAATTCAACTCCCCCCCCCCCCCCCCCTAATCAAGTTCCTCTAGAGGCCTCTAAGGGCGTAGTCGCTGGTCCTTATAATAGGATATACTTTGTACATAATAACAGGATGTCTGTTTGTTTGTACCAAAGAATCTCGCTAACCACGGAACCGATATGGTTCTCCTTAACAGGATAGCTTCTCATAGGTTTTTGGAAGTTTTATAACTATTTTGGGGAAGAGTGTCACCATCCACCCTCCCAAGAGAAATTGACTTTAGAAAAAAAACTACCTCCTCCCCCCAAAAATGAATTTTAATTGCTCACTGATTTTAAGTTAATTTTTTTCCAGATGTCTAAAATAACTTTTGAGCTTCGCTACTTATGTATGTTGTCATCCATGTTTTTTTATTGAATTCAACTCTCCCCTCCTCAAGTGCCCCTAGAGGCCTTTAGGAGCGTAGACGCTAGTTCTTTTAAATAGAGTAATAGGAAAATTTGTGTCTGTCAGTTCGCTATGGTTCTCCTTTACAGGTAGCTGCTAGTAGACTTAAATGTATTGATAATAGGTAACTAGGAAATTATTTAACTTATTTTTATTAGGAATGTACGTTTTTGTACGTTTTTTTACTTTTTTTATGTACGTAACGTATTTTTTTGTGTACGTTATGTACGTTTTTTATTTTCAAAATTGGCTGGCCAGTCTGCATTTTACGGTCCCCTAGAGGCCTCTAGGGGCGTAGCCGCTAGTAAATAAATAAAGCAAATACATACTTATTAAGTAATAAAAACAACTAAGCTATTTAAATAAAATCCTGGTCGTATTTCGTGATTTACTGTCAATAATGGTCAATATTTTAGCTTTTCAAATTAACAATTAAAATTCCTTTAGTCTCATTATCTCTCATAGTTTTCTCTAAAAATCTTTAAGTTTGATACCAAAACTCATATTTATCGTAGGATCCGTGCAAAATCCCAGGGGATGGCGCTGTCACTTGGAGACAAGATCAACCAGTCCCAGAAATCCCGGCTCAAGAAGCCAACAGTTGCCCAGGGGTGAATTATCCCCCCCCCCCCCCCCCACATCATTACCACCACAACCCAATCACATCAATCGGAAGATAAAATAAAACGGCCTGGGATTAAATCTTAAGAAATAAAACATTTTTATAGAAGCAGCTTATAGGGCCTATAAAAAAATTACAATCATACAATACAAATGACCAATGATAGGTCAGTATAAATATTAATTACCTAACCAATGGTAAAATATAAACTGGCATATCATTTGGCATTTGTATTGTATGACGTCATTTTTTACAAACACTATAAGCTGCTTCATTTTTATGATTCTAAACTGCGTGTTTCAAATTTTAAATTATATATTTATTTGTGTTAAATGTAATAATTTATCCAGTAACATTTCTCATTAATGTGATTTTATTAAACCAGTGGTGTTTTGATCATGCATAAGTAATAGAATTTATTAAAGGAATTAAGCTTAAAACCTTTATACTTTTAATGTATTATTTCCAATTGGCTATTTTCTTATCTCACCATAGATGTGATCATGTTCTGGACATGTGTGTTTTTAGTGTTATTTTATATTTATTCATATTTAGAATATCCAGAAATTATGTTAAATATTTTACTTTAAGATTAGCTTCTGAAGATAACTTATTTCTATATTTATTTTAAAAATTGTGATCGACTTATTTGTTACTTTTTATGTTTTCTATTGAATATTTCAATTTTGAATTGTTTTTATGATTATTCTATGCTATTTTATTTAAGAAAATACATTAATATTTAAATTTAAGATTTTTGTAACAATTTTCAGATTTTTATATTTATTCAATGAAAGGTTACTATATATAATTTATTTGGATTTTATAGATATTTGACCGCAGATACTTGAATCAAAGATTACAACTAATTCCAAATAGAAATAATCTGAGGAAATGACTGATGGCTTAATAGAAGAACATTACCAGTATGGCTTCGAAACCGATTAATATCCGCTTGATTAGGACCGGTTCTCACCCATACTGAAAAATTATGTATAGCATCGTATTACAGACAATTTTCAAAGATTATTAAAATAAAAATCATAAGATTAATACCAGTTTAGTTAACCTGGTCCTTCGGCCCATGAAGGCAAACAAAACTGGTAAAATCCTTTAGTTTTTTTTATTTTAATATCCGCGAAAAGTTGTCTGTAATACCATGCGGTAGATAATATCTTATTTTGTTCTTTGTACTTGTACAAAATCCTTATATAATAATACGCACTTGAATGCAATCAATCAATAAATTTGCGCACAAGGTCAAGAGAATGCCGCGGAATATTATCAGTTTATTCGTCATCTAATAAACAGAGTCAACTATTCGAGGCCTTTTATTTATTGCCTTTTAAAAAATGTCATGTGATGTAAAATAGCTTTTTAAAGTCTCCCTAAAGATGTATATTATAAAATCCTTTTAAGGTTATGAGTTAAAAATACCCGAAAATTATTAAGTTTTTTTAATTTTTCATATTATTATTATATAATATAAATATACATAATTTTGTCATTGATTAAAGAAGCCTTTAAGTACGAATGGCTATCTAGATTATTTGCAAATTAGTCTTATGTATTAGTATTTATGTGAGATTTTATCAAAGTTATTAATAAACTTATTAATTGGTTGTTAAAAATGAAATTATGAGGTATGTCAAGATTTTTTTTATTTTGTTGAAGCTGTTTTCGTTATAAATAATAAATATCCCCTTTTTAGTGATACAATGTCTGTTATGTTGAACCAAGGTTAGAACAACTCGGGGATCTAAAGGGATAAGACAATGGCCGATAAATTTATGTGTAATTTATGCCAATGATGCTACACAAAATTACCTATTTTGTACATTACAATTAGTGGCTAGCTAAGAAGTGTAGAAACTCAAATAATTATAAACCAAACAATCAAAATCAATTAAAGTACTTCTCCAAAGCTGTTAAGCCGACGAATAAGAAAACGTTATTAAAAAACTTTGATGGAATAATGTAATAAACAATCCAATGTCTCCTCCCTCGCTGAAAACAACTAAGTTTTATTTTTGATCCCAAGAGTTTTTTTGTAGTTGAAAAACGGAAGCTGTCATTAATGGTAACTTACATAACTCTAGCTACTTTGCTTTGCGTTCTTTGTAATATTTTGTTGTGATAGTTGTAAGTGATAGAATTCAACTTGATTAAGATATTAATACTGGATAGATTGTTTAAAAAGGTGACACGATCCTTAATACTATGAACAATTTGAAAACCTAAATCACCAGAAAAAATTTCCATAATACCTATTACTTAAACAATTATTATATTACAAATATTTCAGACCTTCTAATTCAACAAAATGGGAGTTGAAGAATTGGAGAAATCCTTTAGGGAACTTTCCAAAACTGAAAATGTTTTCATGTTTGTTCCAAACCTGATTGGATATGGAAGAATAGTTCTTGCGCTGCTATCTTTCTGGTTCATGCCAACGAACCACATAGCTGCCAGCTGGTGCTACATCCTGTCTGGTCTGCTGGATGCTGTGGACGGCCATGCCGCCCGCGCCCTGGGCCAGAGCTCCAAGTTTGGCGCCATGCTGGACATGTTGACTGACAGGTGCGCTACTATGTGCTTGCTGGCCACACTCTGCACTTTCTATCCCAGCGCTACCTTTCTGTTTCAACTGAGCATGACTATTGACATATCCTGCCACTGGCTGCACCTTCACACCAGCCTACTGGAGGGAAAGACAAGCCACAAGTTTATGGATCCCACTGGAAATTGGTTCATGCATAAGTACTACACTGACCGTACTGTTCTCTTCTGTATGTGTGCAGGTATGCTTAGATTTTGTTATCATTAAAAATATTGTTTATTGATTAATTTAATGTAGTTTTTAAAAAGTCTTTCGTGGATATTTTTCCAAATATTGAACGAATAGGTAACTTTTCTCCAATTTTCATTAAATTTTGTATCAGGAAATGAATTGTTCTACGCCAGCCTGTATTTGCTTCACTTCACCTGGGGACCACTCTACCTGTTCCCAGTTGTGGCTGTCATTACCTTCCCAGTGGCCCTGGCCAAGTCTGGAATAGCCCTGCTGCAGGGGTATCTGGCCGCTCAGAATATTGCGGCTGTTGATACAAAGGAGAGAGCTGAAATGAAAAAGGAATAATCAAATCAAGATTAATTTTCTCAACACCAGTGTTTGTTTTTAGTATGTTTAGTGTGATACGTGAAATCTAATCAAAGAATTGCTACGAGCTTTAAACATTTTTGTTTCTTCGATTTTATTTTCTTTAATAATATTTTTTTATTACATTTCAAATTAATTAACGTCATCTGTGGCAATTCTATAGTAATTAAAAGTTATTTTTAATTTTTATTCAGCTATTGGCATTACAAATAAAGATACAATTTATTAATAAAAAAAATCTATCATGAAACATTTTAGTAACAAAAATAGTTAAAATAAAAGAACTTACATTTTATAAGTAATAATATTTATACATATAAAATCAAATAATCTTGACTTCTAACCAGTGTCATATTACAATATCAACTTTAACCATTTCTTCATGTTTAAAACATTATTTTACGTTTGATATTAATACATAGTTAAGTTGTAACATATTTATCGTATTAAGTTCAAACTTAATTAACGAGTTTTGTTTATTTTATCAATCTTGTAGTAAAAATAATTAAGTTCTTCAAGCTTAAGTCTTTATAAAGTATTCTGCGTGCCAAAGATGTAATTTGGAAGTAAAAATGTTTTTTCCTATAAACAACTTTCAGGGCATTTTAAAAAATCCATTTAAACTTCAAACAAAAAATGCATACTTTAAGTAATATATGTTATTTATTTTCAATGTTTATTGTAAATGTTTAGATGTTTAAAATAAGCACCCATACGTTAATTTTTTTTGTAAAAAAAACTTAATTATCACCCAGTGTTCACCATTCCAACTTTGGTTGTAAAATTTTGTTTCTTTAAATTTTCTACCTCAATTAAAACAGATTTTGGTCAATTATTTAGATATTAAAAAAATACCTATATTTTCTAACAAAAAAAATCCGTCCCATTTGGCTAAATATATTTGTAAGTTTTTCGAAAACTCAATTTATGATTTGCTCCTATTTTCTTGTTAAGAACTAACAATAGAAGATCTCGTTTAATTTATTTTCGTAACATTATTGTAATTCTTTAGATATAGATAATGCCAAAATGAAGGAGGGTGATGTGATATTTGAGTCGGAGGTGTTTAGCCATGTTATTAATCCAGACATTGCCTCACAGGTTATTTCTAGTTTTGATCATTCCAGCAATTTTATCGTTGTTAAACGCGAAGCTTTTCTATAATTAGGGTCAGTTCGTACGTCTGTACGTAATGGATAGCTTTTTTCGTCAATTTAGGCATGTTAGAATTGTCCTATCGATTTCAAACTTTGCATGATTATTCCTGTAGTAGTTAGGTACGATTTAGAAAGCGTAGCAACTCTATAATCGTTACCTGAATGTCCGTACGTCCATTTCAAACAAGTTGCTTTTTAACTTTTTAAACAACAGTTTTTTTATATGATATAATCATCCGATTGATCTGATTTTTGGAGTACTGATTCCTATTACAATAAGGTACAATATTATAAGCGAAGCATCTCTATAATCAAGTCCTAAAAATGTCAGTATGTCCTTAAACAGTATTCTGTATTTAAGACGTTTTGCAAAAAAAATTTACATTTAATTTTGTCAATATTCGGTTTTGAGGTAATGTTCGTCTGTCATACCGTTTCAGAGCTTCACTTTTATGGATGTTGACGTCGTTGTTTAAAAAAGAATTATGCAGGATAGAAAGAGAGAAGAAGAACTTACTAACGTTTAATTTACTAGTTGCTTAACCCTAACTCCATGGAAAAAATGCCTAAAAACTTGCTGTGGATCAATTCTAATCTTCTCTAAAATTGTGCAACGATTAGTCCTGCTGTTTACGAGATCTTAGGGGATGCTCCATTACACACACATACAACTTATTACTTCGTATTAAAGGATAGATCTTAATATAATCTTGATTAGATTATTGTTGGGCCGGATATCCCGCCGGATATTGAAACTATCTGGATACCGGATATCCCGCTGATTTATAAAGCTGGATATCCGGTTATCTGCCCGGATATCCGGTAATTTTCCGGATATCGGGCGTTAGCCAGACATCCGACCGGATTCCGAATATCCGAAATTATAAATTAGCCGGATAGCCGATATCCGGCTAAAAAAGTATCCGGTCCAACCCTAATTTAGATATTCATCCCTGAAAATAACCGTATTTTTTTCCTAATACCTAGTCATACATAAAGTGAATTTTTGTTTGCAGGTTTGTGACTATTGTCTGTACAGTCTAGACACAACTAACATAACAAGACATAACAAGAGTCTCAATAGATGCTCTAAATGTCAGGTGCGTTCATCATCACGATTTTTTCCACAAGTAAAAAAATATACGCATTTAAAAACAAATAAAAAGTAGGTAGGTAGGTATTATTTTTGATAAGTGAAACATAACCCTAATTTGACGATAAAAGATTTCTGGATTTGTAAACCTAACAGTATTGAATAGCATATACCCATAACTTTTTAGTTTTATTATTTATTTATATGTTTGAAAAGTACAAAGAGAAAAATGTTGTTGTTTTTTATCCATAATCTATCTATCTAAAACTGTTCAGTTGTCTATTTCACATTACAAAATATTGATGTTGACCTTTGCATGCTATTTGGTTTTCTCAATATTTTTCTGTTTAATTTAAAAAGTAAATAATACTTTGTTCTATTCATATCTTCTAATTCAACATTTATTCTAGAATCTAAAGGGGGGATCTTTTTGGGAGGGAGTGGGGGGGGGTCGGGTTCTTAATCATATTTTTTTTTTTTGGGGGGGGGGGGGGTTCTTAATCATATTTTTCCAGAGAGGGGGGGTTAATCATATTTTTTCTTAGTTGGGGGGAAGGTGGAGGGCTGTCGTAACCCCTTTAACAAAGAACCTACTTTACTAAATAGGATATCAAATGTATTTTTCTTCATTAATCAGTTAGTTTGGCACTCTATTTTATTTTAACATTAATTTTTCTACGAGTCGTTTTGATGTTAGTTCCTAGAATATCTAGGTTTCCATTACTTATCAATGATTAATTTGGTTTATTTATAATTCATTCAATATTGTCGGTTACCCACAAAATAAATGAGAGATAAGCTAAAAAGCTTTGATATAATGGAATAATATTGATACAGGGGTGTATATTCTGCAAATTTGACCCGGCTGAGGGGGGGGGGGGATAAAAAAAAATAAAAAAATATGTGGTTGGGGGGGGGGGGGGGATAAAAAAAATAAAAAAATATGTGGTTTGGGGGAAAAAATGTAAAAATTAAGAGAACTGAAAGCATTTTTTTCCCATTTTCCTCCACTCTATGGTGAAAAAAACTAAAAGAATATTTGGGAGGGGGGATAATATGAATAAAATAAAGAGTTTTGAAAATATTTTTCCATTTTATCCCCTTCCTTGCTGAAAAAATCTTGGAGGGAAAAAAAAAATTTGCAGCCGGGAAAAAAAAATTAATCCAGTGCAGAATATACATACACCCCTGTATTGATAACAAGGACAATTATGATCACAAGTAGTGATCACTGATCAGCATCTAACATTTTAGAAAGAATTTTGTTAAAATAAATAATTAACCTAATTTAAATTTTGGTAGATGTTGTAAATAAATCACTAAATATATTATTTTATGTGATTATATGTATTCATAAATCCATCTCTATAAAAAGCAGGTCAATTTAAAAATCTTTCTTGGAAGGAGTTACATGGTGACATACATACAGGCTCGAGTTATGAAGTAGCTGTCACACTAATTACAAAATATGAATATTTGTTTTATTATTAGGTTGTATATTACTGTGATAAGAGATGTCAGGCGGGTGGCTGGGGTGCACACAAAGTGGAGTGCAACTTTATCTCTAGTGTCAAGCCACATGTCCCACCACCTACTGGAAGGTCAATTTAATTTCTTTTTTCATCTGCATTTCATTTTGAGATCGAGTTATCTACAGGGGTGTATATTTTCAAAATTGACCCTGCTGAGGGGGGGGGGGGGTAAAAAATAAAAAATATGTTGTTGGGGGGAAAAAAATGAAAAAATTAAGAGAAATGAAAACATTTTTTCCAATCCTTTGTGAAAAAAAACTAAATTAATGTGTGGGATAATATAAGGGGGGGGGGGGGGGGTTAATGCAACCATCTCGTAATCAATGTATAAATGGCACATAGAATTCGAATTTCGATCTAAAATTTTGCATGAGTAATCCTTGGTAGGTCTATTTTCCCTAAATCAAACAACAAGTTGAAAAAGTAACGGCTAACGGCTCAGCCGTTTACCTGTTTTTTGGCTATTTTTAGGGCAAATCTTTCATAAATTACGTTGGAACAAACTTTTTGAAACATATTTTTGCTTTAAATCATGTGAAATGATACAAAAAAAATATTTTTAGATTTCTAGTACCAGCAACTACCGGCTAGGACCGTTTGAAAACGTTTTGGAACAGTAAATAGTATTATGTCGAGATAGGTTTCGTGATGATTTGCATTGAAAATATCCCCAAAAATGGCTAAACAACTGAGCCCCCAGCTGTTGGCCGTTATTTTTCCAACTTTTTGTTCGATTTAGGGAAAATAGACCTACCAAGGATTACTCATGCAAAATTTCAGATCAAAATTCGAATTCTAAGTGCCATTTATACATTGATTACGAGATGGCTGCATTAAACCCCCCACCCCTAAAAATAAAGAGTTTTGAATTTTTTTTCAATTTTACCCCTTTCTTGCTTGAAAAAAACAAGGAGGGAAAAAAAATAAAAGATTTTGCAGCAGGGGAAAAAAATGAATCTTGTGCAGAATATACACCCCTGGTTATCTATATGATATTAATTGTTAATATTTGATAGGCATGTGATCCGTACACTGATAAGATTGAAGCAGGGAGGTGACAAGGAATATGAAGTTCTTCCTGATGGCTCACATAGAATGTAAGATTTACAAAACATCCTATTATAAAAGGTAGTAAGCTTTTTTTTGTCTGTAGCGAAGGATCTCGCTAACAGCTGAACCAATATGGTTTTCCTTTACAGTATAGCTACTCATAGTTTTAAGATCGACAACATCAAAATTAATAAACTGCTAAAGATGATATTTTATGTATAACTAGCGGCTTCGCCCCCAGCCTCTAGGTGCTTTGCACCAAGAGGTAACGAACTGTGTATGATAAGTTAAGAAAAAAAAATGGGGGGGATGGAGGTGTCCCACCTCCCAAGAAAATAGCCCAAGACCACCAAAGGACCAGTAGGTATCTTTCCTGAAGAGTAGAACCCAATCGGTTCAGCGGTTACAGAGATCTTAAGTTTCAGACAGACGGAGAGACAGAAAGACATCATGATCTTTCTACTTTGTATTATAGATTAAAACGAATTTTTACAAAGGTTTGATACGTTGATGACGCACGAGGAGGACATTAAGAAGGACTCAGTGAGGGTGGAGGCATTTGCTTATTACTTAAAAATGGTCCAAATGTGTTTTGGAGATTCTTCATATACGGCAGATTTTGTTTTTAAGGTTTGTTATTTTAAATTAATTGTACTCCTATAGTGGTTAATTTGTTCTGCTTATTTACTGTCCAATGTATGTTTTCTAAGACTTTACAACAGGGGTATAACGCTAAAATTTGTAATAGTTATTTATAGCATCGTATTATAGAAAGCTTTCCGCGGATATAAAAATGAAAAATTATAAGGTTTTGTTACCCAGAGGGGCCGAATAAAAAAACATTAGGAAAACAATGAACATTTAAATTGAATAGCTATTATTTATATTTCATTATTCACAAACTTGAAGCCTTACAAAAGATAATTCTTTATAATACAACATTGCATTTTTTCAATCATTGAATTTTATTTTAATTTTAAGGTTTTCTGTCGTCTGATGATAAATAGTGTTGAAATAAACGATAATATGTTTCGAAGCATAGGTACTGGCCTTTATCTTAATTTAAGGAATGCTTTTTTTAGAATTATTTTTATTTAAAGGTAAATAACACTTGTTGCGTAGAATAAAAAAATATAAATCCCAGGGATAAGACAATGGACGATTCATTTAGATTCCACCGCTGCAAAAGATATTTAAATTTTCCCCCACGAAGGGGGAAAATGGAAAAATGTTTTTAGTACTCTTTATTTTTTTCCCCTCCCACTATTTTTTAGCTTTTTTCCCAAAGGAGAGGGGCAAAAATGAAAAAATGCAGAAATTACACCCCTGGATTAATTGGAAAAAGAAAAAGACAATGGTATGGTGAATAAAAAGCATTTTTCTCAGTGCAATAAACCATGATTGTAGACCGAACGCGAATGTGATATTTATTGGGCGGAAAGCACAAATCTTTGCCCTAGAGGCTGTACCTGAACCCATCATGAAAAATCTACGAATTTCTTATAACTCTGATGATCTTATTACGAGGTAAGTGGATTCATTTATAAGTCTCGTACTATTGAAATTTTTTTAATAAGAAGTAGTAAGTTTTATTCTGTACCATAAATACCTAACCGAATAAGTTCTTTAGTTTAGGCAAGCTTCATATAGGTCTAGGGAATGGGATGGTGCTAAGATATTTTAATTCAGGCTCTTTTTCTGGCCTTCCCTATTCCTTCAAATACAGAGCCCAAAGATGTTAGGGGCGCAACCGTTAGTGATATACACATAGTAAAATAGTCAAGTTTTCTAAGATAAATAGCATAGCGCTCTAATAGATTTGACATCATGTATATGCCTTAGTTGTGTAAAAAATATTAGATTAAATAAATAGTTTTCTCATTATATAAATAACCTAACCTTACCTAATATTTTTCTAAGTAGTCTTTCATTGTTTTATTTTTTTCTAGTAAAGAAAGACGCGCAATGCTGCGTAAGCAGTTTTATTTTACATGTAACTGTACCCTATGCACCTCCAAAGACGAAGAAAATCTGACTTCTCTGCCCTGTTCTAAATGTAAAATAGAGGTTAGTGTAATTATTATGCCATGACAACTCGACTCACCGCGTCATAAATAAAGACATTAAAATGATTCCTATCTGTTCTATTTCAGTTGCGCGACATTAATAGTTGGGGATTGGGAATGTATTAGCCAAAAATATACACAGTTAAGACTTCTGGACAAAGGTCGTGCAATGAAAGGGTTGTTGATCTGTAGGACGTTTTGTTCCATAATCATGCACAGAATGAGCAAGATTTTGTTCAATGATACTGAAAGACATAATGATGTATTCCGTCTAAGGTATGACTACAAGAAAAGGCTTGTGCAAACAAAAAGATGCATTTGTTACGTTATGTGCATAAACGGCCGCTAGGCGGTGCTAGTAATATTTGTTGAATTTTTGTATATTTCTCTTAGGAGGGAAGTGGTACAATCCCCCAAAATAGTTGTAAATTTCACAGAAACTATGAGAAGCTACACTGTAAAGGAGAACAATATTGGTTCAGTGGTTAGAAAGATCCGTCGGTACAGACACACACAACACACACAGACAGACACACATGTGAGATCTTTTTACCTAATGATAACGATTGTATTTCAGGTAAATATTAACGTTGATTTGAACAGCAGTGATCCATGCAATAAATGCGGCCAGCCCATTGAAACAGTCCGGTTCAACAGATTATCAAAGTGGCATCTCAAAATAGACAATATGAAAGAGAAAATAGACAAAGGGCAAGTCATGTACATTGATATATTGCAGGATGCATTTGCTATTTATAAAGAGGGCATGGCTATGGAAGTTAAGAATGATTTCTATCTTTACTTTTCTGCTAATTTTGTCTTCAGATCCCTCCTAGCATGCGAAGAGCCTCCTCAAGCTTTGATAACAATTGAAATGGTACAAGTTGAGGATATTTGCAATAAACTACTTGAACATCACAAGAAATTATATCATGATAACTCCCTCCAAATTGGAATGTTATACATGGAGATAGCCACGGTTATCCGCATGTTTAAGTCAACTTCATCAGTCATTAATGTTAAAAAATTGATACAAGAGTCGCTCCGCATCCATGAATTATTCTATACGCGAGACAGTGATATTTATAAAAGGCTTGTAGCTGATATTTGGATCATCTCAAGAGGAGGGGAGGGATTATTAGATTTGGATTTGGATGTGGATTAGTCACCAAAGTTTTTTATGAATGTTTCTTATTAGTTGGATCAACAACTTGAAGGACTTTTCTTGAATTTGAATGGTTGGTTTACTAAGTTGAGTGTCCAAACGTTTCAACTACTAATTGTAATCTGAAGAAGGGGTAATTCTGTGTTTGTTTATCGTGGATGTACGTCAATTTATCAGCCATTGTCTTATCCCTTTAGATCCCTGCTATCATAGTCAATATTTTCAATTTTTAGTCCTGGTGATTTATTTTATAGTCGTTGATATTGATAGACTGCAGAGATCTATAGGGATAAGATAATGGCCTATAAGGTGATGTACATCCCCAATGATGACACACAAAATTACCCCTTCTGCAGTTTAAAGTTAGTCAAAACGTTTGAACACTCAACTTAATAAACCAACCAATCAAAAATTCCCCAAAGTTGTTAGGCTAACGAATAAAAAAACTATATTGTAAAACATTGGGGACTAGTATAATAAACAGCACATTGTCCCCTCTCTCTCTCTGAATCGACTGACACTAAAACCCAATTTTAAGAAAATTATTTTTTTGCCTTTATTTTTGTATGTATCTTGTATTTTGTTATACAACTTTTGTATTTTTTCAGAACATATCAAAATGTGATGCATGTATGTTTACACACAAAAAAATGTTGAATGATTGTTGTGGAGTGTAGCTGCTCTATAGAACATGTTATAGAACCTGAAGCTGAATTATGATGCTTGAGTTTCCACTTGATGGATGTTCATAATTAATCAGATATCAGGTCATTTGAGTTTATGATCTTCTCCTATTTTTTTATGAGATGTTTTAAGTCTGTTCATTATCAGGGATCTAAAGGGATAAGACAATGGTCAATAAATTGATGTCATCCCCAATGATGATACACAAAATTACCCCTTCTGTAGATTACAAGTAGTGTTTGTTGAAACGTTTGGACACTTAACTTTATGAACAAACCAATCAAAATTCAAAGTCCCCAAAGTTGTTTAGCAAACGAATAATAAAACGTTGTTATAAAACTTTTGGGACTGGTGTAATAAACAGTCTAATGTCCCCTCCCTCCCCCCCTGGAAGTTTAGACATAGTAACAGCTAATCAGACTTTATTGAGCTTAACTATACATCCTTTATACTCAATTACTGTAGGGTTGACATGATATGCTTTGCTCTATAAAGTTTACTAAGGGAGGGGTCGGAAGTGACACTTTTGAAGTCTTCACAGTTCCATATTATTCCTATTCAACGCAACTGCCATATCAAATCTCAGAGCTATAACTCTTTATTTAGTTCCTTTGACTTTCAGTTTTGGTTTCAAAAAGTGTCACTTCCGCCTCCCCCCTTTGGAGTATAGCCAATAAAAGGGGGGGGGGGGGGATTTGAAAATTCGGTAAAAACAGCGGTTCCACCGCCGTTTTTTAACACAGTTCCACAATTTACCTCTTTAAAGCAACTGCCATGCCAAATTTCAGTGCTGTAATCTTATTTTAGTTGAGCTCCTTTGACATTTAGTTTTGGTCAACACTCCCAAATTTTTATTTTAAATAAAAAGTGAAAGGTCGATTCCCGTTTCCCCATTCCCTCAAGTGTTGTCTCTATGGGCGTAACCAATAGTAATATATTATTCTATTTAAGTAAAATCAAATTCATTCATTTTCTTCCAAAGCTTAGGTTAGGGCTTTAAATTATGTAACAAGTTCTAGAATGAATTGACATTAATATATTGCATATGTTAACATTATGATATTTTATGTTATGCACTGCATTGTACTTTATGTTAGTTGATAATAGACATGTTTAAAGCAGAGTGCAAAATTCAATATAAAGCTGCTTGTATATATAATACTAGTTGCATCTCCTCTAGCCTCTAGGGGAAGGTAATTAAGATCGAAGGGGGTGGTAGGGTCAGAAAAAAGCTTTAAACCAGCCCAAAACAGTTATAAAACTTTTAAAAGTACAACACATTCAGACCATTTCCAAGGTCTTAAGTTTCCGACAAAAAAAATCTTTACTACTTTATATAATAGGATACTATTAGGGAATAGATTATTCTGTATATATTACATTTAATTGGGGCACTCATCCACTGAAACAACAATGCCCACACACACTCAATCACACACCCAAACAGACACACACACAGTGACAGGATGTAAATTGATTTGATAAACAAATAGTTTAAAGATGACACTGTGTTGTGTTTAGCTTTGTATACATTTTCCTAAGTGATTTATTAATATTTTGTGAACTTTTTTAATTACCTAATATAAGAAAGTACCTACTTTTTTTTCTTATTTGATTACCTAATGATTTCATCTGAAATGTTTTATTACAGTGCAGTGTTTACATTGGATTTTTAATATATATCCTAATGTTTTCACAAACGTACTAATTTTATTTTGATTTTCTTACTAAATTATGTACTACTAGTGGCTCTAGTGGCACTTTAGGGGGGGGGGGGGAGGTTGAATTCAAAGACACAATCTTTTATATTAGTTTTAAAAAGAAAAAAAATTAAGAGGGGGGGGTTAATTTTTGTCTACCTTCCCCCAACATAGTAATAAAAATTCCCAGGACTTATGAGAAGCTACATTGTAAAGGAGAACCATATCGGTTCAGAGGTACAGATGCACACATAAAGATTTTGTTCCCAATCCCAATTCTTAGATAAGAAATTTTGTCCTTGTTAGCAAGCTGGTAAATATTTGGGTGATAATAAAGTCACAGATTATGTTTATTAACTTTCATTGTCACCATATTTATAATATTTTTCGCATTACATTATATAATAAAAATATACACCTACCTAATTAAAATGATTTTTAACTATAATTCATGGAAAAATCTTTGTAATTCGATGCGACACATGATATTCATTATTGTTTAGAACCGGTTCTACTGGAAAATGTTACTTTACCTAATTCAAAATAGTAAGGACCCGTATAATTATATTCTTTTTAATAGTCGTGTTTTTTATTAATAATTTTTCCGCGCAGGTTATGTACATGGATGCTGAGGGTGAAGACCTAGCTGACCAAGAATATCCAGCCGAAAAGAAGCCGCGGCTAACTGCCCCGGACTCAACAACCTCGTCCTTGTGTTGGACAGACAGAGGAGGACAGATCACCATGGACAACAGCGGGGAGGTGGTGGCCAAGATGGCGGCGATTTACGCCGAGCGGTTGATGTCGGACGTGTTGTTGGTCGTGGGGGATGAAGAGTTGCCAGCACACAGGTTGATACTATGTGCCAGCTCTGATGTTTTCCAGGTATGATATGCAGCTGAAAATTTGGGATCACGGAAAGAAAACAAATTTCATATTTCTAGCCACTATCAAAAGCTACTGTGAAAATACGACGAAACCCACTACTTCGTTTTCTTTCTACGATCCAAAATTAGTTTACTCTATTTTATAATTTCCATTACAATAGGCTTGTAAAAAATGACCAAATTTCGATTTTAATGTACATACATTGATACCTAGCCAAGTCAATGTTCTTTATCTTTTATTAGTGGCGAAGCTACTGTATAATTTTAAATGTCCGTCCGTCTTTCCGTTGGACACGAATTGGGGGAAACTTGATTTTCTCGGCTTTTATAAAATATACATAGAAGGCTAAAACTTTTTGATGATATTTCCATCATAAAGGATCATAATCAACTACTAAACATCAATGGCGTTCGGACTACTTTTTATAGTAGGTTTTGGGCTTATGGATGTTGTCATCCTTGTTTTCCACTAATTATTTCTAGCTCCAGTACGTTATGAAATTATTATTATTCAGGTAATGTTTATGGATCCCAAATGGACCGAGAGTCAAGAGAAGAAGATTGAGCTGAAAGAAAGTCCCGAGTGTGCGGCTGTATTTGAAACCTTCCTTAAATATCTCTATACAGGCAAGGTGTGTGTCGACTTTGCCAATGTTATCCCCCTCCTTCAGCTGGCCGACAAATACAATGTCACAGATTTGCTCAATGTCGGACTGGACTTTATGTCCCGCAACGTGCCTCAAGCAGGAAATAAGAACCAGGTGGTGTCCTGGTTCCAGTTTACAACCAACTGCGGCTACGCCAACGTGGCCTCTTTGTGCCTTGACTTTATCAAGTGGAATTACTCAACCGTGTGCGAGAGCATCGACTGGCAGGCCATCGAGAGCGAGAGCCTGGTGGCGCTGCTCAACTCAAGCGACATTGTTGTCCACGACGAGATGGTGATATTCACGAGTGTTCAGAAGTGGCTGAGCGACACCGAGGCGCGGATGGTGCGCGAGGGAGAGAACAATATCCACCTGCACCTAGAAAGACTGACCCAGGCCACGGTTTCGTGCGTCAGGTTTCCAATGATGACTCCGTCCCAGGTGGCAGACTTGTTGCTGTCCCCGCTAACCAAGCAGCACATGGGTTTCATGGTCGAGCGAATGTCCGGCGCAATGGCGTACCACAGGAACCGCGAGTCGGCCGTGGCTACAATTTTAAAATGGAAAAACGGCGATAGAATGTTGACACCCCGGCTGTACACAGAGGACAAGTATTGTGCCAATTTGTCCATTGATTACTTCTCCCAGCTTCCCATGTATCACTGCAGATCCTTGTACTTCTCCGCCTTCGAGGCTGTGGCCGATTATGCTGGCGAAAGCCAGACAGACTGGATGATTGATATATACCCCAAAGGCGTGTGGATCCAAAAGTGTCATGCCATCTTTACCAGTGGAGCCATGAAGGAGGTCCCAGACAAGGTGTTGACAACTGTGAGGGCCAGTGTGTCAATGAAGGAGTGCACGGAGAAGCGCGTCAAGATTGGTATCCTCATTAACGCCAACGAAAACGGGTACGAGCACATTGGTCATGCGCGCACAGCTAACTATATCTTCAGCAAGGATGATCAGATTGTTAACTTTGATAATTTGCTGGAGTTCGGAGCCCTGAATGACCGTAAGTTTAAAAGTAAATTCTTGTCTGGTCCTAATAGAGATTCTTTGAAAATTTATGTCACTATTACTCCTTTACATAAACTAGGATCATTGGTAATTCCCTAGTAATAAAAAAATTATGAAATCAAAATTCAAAATAGAAAAAAATCTAGTTTCTATCCTTTTGCTTCCAAGTACGGTTTGTAAAATTGTTTATAGATTTTAAATAAACTAAATTGTAAACTTCATAACATTTATAGTATTAATAATATTATAAGAATATTAAACAAGTGAAAACCTACAATTACACTTTAATACATCAATATGAAACAATTGATAAAAATGTTAAAAAAAAGGAACTTTTGAATTTAAAATTGTTACCTACTTATATTTAAAGTTTTAACTTTTAATCTGGTTTAAAAATTGAACAAACTATAAATTTGAAAGCACAAAATTTTTGTAAAGATATTTAAAAGCACACTTAGCGATGCAGTCAGTATTAAAATTATCCCATGGGTTGTTCTGGGGGTTAATTTGCCCTTCTTTAAAATATTAGTGAGAGGTGTTATAAGTGGTAAAATCTCTACTAACTGTGGACCATACCCCCCCCCCCCCCCCAACAATTTTTGCTTTTAAAATCCTGTCCAAGCTTAAACAAAAATATATAAAATTCTTTTTTAATAAGTTTGTTTTTGGTCCACTTTAAGTTGGGGGAACAATGCCATTTTAGTTATGTAGTTGATATGTATAAAAATTAAAGTAAAGGGACTATGCACGAACGAGAGAGTAAGTGATGTTTCAGCAGTGATTTAAGGCATTTTTTTGGTTAAAATATACTTGTTTACTTTTTATGCGGCAAAATCAATGTTAACGTCTTGATAAAAAATTTTATTTGATTAAAAGACTTCTGCATTTTACAGCATTTTGATATTTCGTCAATAATATTTTATATATAAAACCATTGTAAAACGTATTTTTCTTTAATTAGACATAAACCTAGAATATATTCACATAAAAATACTTTAGATCACTGCTGGAAGGTGCTTAAAATCACTTGCTCTCGTTCGTGCACAGTCCCCTTTAGCAGTAGTATAAAAGTTTACATCTGTCCAGTCCACCACTCATGTTATTGTTATTAGTGATATACCTAGTTGAAAATTAATTAATATTTGTACAAAACACAAAAAAATCAACCTACAATTTTAATTTCAAGTACCTATACTTGATTTTTATTGAATTTTTTTCAAGCATTTTTTTAATTTCCCCTTTGTTTTGTTGTAAAAATTTTAACACTAAACAAGTGTTTGTTTGATTATTTTCTTTATTAAATCTTTTTTGTATTAATGAAAACATTTTGTTAATCTTACATTTTGAATGGCTTTGCAGTTTGTATTTGAAATGATAAAATACACAATAAGGATTCTATTAAAAACTGTATATAGTTCATACATAAAATTGATCATGTAAAGCCTTAATTCAAGTCTCAATCAATTATCTTTGTTTTATTTTGTTTTGTTTGACTTGTGTTTCATTGCCAATATATAATTCAAAATTACACTAATATAATAAATTTACAGATGAATAAAAGTGAATCATAAAAAGCAAAGTTATGGTTGTTTAGAGAAAAAAGACACATTTACAATGAAAAGCACTAAAATTGCCCAAGATTATTAACATCCAAAAGAACAGAGACTAGTGCTTTAAATGTAGAGCGCAGGAAACCCCCCCGAGAAAATGTTAGAAACAATGATATCCACAGACGCACACAGCCTGAACGGGGCAGAGAAGATGGACACCCTAAGCACCAGGACGTCCAAGAGGAAGGGCTCCGAGTGGGAGATCCTGGGCAACCTGGAGAAGGGTGTCCACTACACTATAAAGCCTAAAAGGTAAACTTTAAATAAATAAAAAGATTCAGAATTATAATTTGTTTAAATTGATATTAGAACATTAATGAATCATTTGTGTAAAACAATAGAGGAAAGGGGGTTAAATAACTATATGTCCCCACCCCGAGAACCCTGTTCCTACTTTTAATTTTGTCTTTGAATAGCATTGTAAATATTAACACAGCCACTTCGATACAAAAGAACTGAAAGCAATTTGCCAGCAAACGAAAAAGGTCCCCGAGGCAGGAGCCAGGTAGTAGTCTGGCTTATAAATCTATACTTAATACATTTATTAATATAATATGTTGTTTTTTTGGGGGAAAAAACGACTTCTCAAGAAAGCAGCCCCTAGACACATATATTCAGAGTAATAAAAGGTGTATTTTAAACAATATTTGTTATCAGGTACGAAGGATTCCTGTTGAAACGGCGGAAATGGCCGCTGAAAGGCTGGCACAAACGGTATTTTGTTATGGAGCAAGGTGTTCTCACCTATGGAAAATCAAATACCGACATTGCAAGGGGAAGAACACTAGGTAACTATCAAATTAGAATTTTTTTTAGTTACTGAAGTCAACTCAGCTGAAACCAGATTTAAGGAGATTTAAAACTGTTTCTCTCAATCATTTTATCCTTCATTTTAGGGAGAAACAGGGATGTATATTCTGCACAAGATTCTTTTTTTTCCCCAACCACATATTCATATTTTTTATTTAACCCCTCCCCCCTCCCCTTTAGCAGGGTCAACTATGCAGAATATACACCCCTATGGAGAAAGATGACAATGTCGCTCTAATCCAAATGTTACTTTTTATTCATGCCCAATTTGGCAAAGGAAATGTCTATTTAGAAAATTAAAAACTAATTCTTGTCAGGGAGGGAGGGGGCAGTAGTCCCCAAAGAATAATATTTTCTTTTTCGTTAGCCCAACTACTTTGTTGACTATTATTGAATTATGAATGACTCATAAAGTTGAGTGTCCAAACGTTTTAACCACTAATTGTAATCTACAGAAAGTGAAATTTTGTGTATTATTTGGGATGTACATCAATTTGTCGGCCATTGTCTTATCCCTTTAGATCCCTGGATTCTTATGCTATGTTTAGGTAAGTTTAACATCGGCGAGGCTGTGATCTCTGCCAACTATGGAGATATGAGAGTTGATATTGATGCAGATGAGAGTGTTCATCATATCAAATCTGACAATATGGAGGTACAGAGTTTTTTTTACTTCTCCACAGGGGTGAATATTCTTCATGGGATCCCCTGTTAAAGGTGGAAGGGACCAAGAAATATGTGTGAGGGGAAAAAATAAAGAGGCCATGACCTCTGCAAACTATGGAGATATGAGAGTTTATATTGATGCAGATGAGAGTGTTCATCATATCAAATCTGACAATATGGAGGTAAAAACACAGGGAGAGAGGGGACATTGGCCAGTTTTTTACACTAGTCCCCAAATTCATATAATGTTTTCTTGTTCGTTGGCTTAACAACTTTGAGGAGTTTTATTGAATTTTGATTAGTTGGTTCATTAAGTTGAGTGTCTAAACGTTTCAACCAGAAATTTTGATCTAAAAGAGGATAATTTTGTGTGTCATTATTGGGGATGTACATCAATTTATTTGCCATTGTCTCATTCTTTTTGATCACGGTTATATTTTACTTTTCCACGGATATGGTACTTTAAAACACAAAATCGGACAAAAACGAATTGTATTGTGATTCCGGATAATTCCGAACAAAAATACTACTTTGACAAAAAAATTAGTTTGCTATATAATTATCCAGTCCTTGGAACAATGATTTCCAAGGACAACAAGGTACAATATTTTAATAAAAGCCTAGGTTTCTATAATCAAATCCTAAAATTTTCCTAAACAGAATCATCTGCAATTTCGCAACAAGTTCATATACAACATACATTAGCAATTTTGTTTACAATTTTAAATTAATATTTATTTTGCTTATTAGATTATGACACTCTATACGAGTGTTATTGTTCGTTAGTTCCACCGTTTCATTTCAGACCTTTACTTTTATGGATGTTGTCATTCTTGTTTATTTAAAGCTTAAAAATACAGTAATTTAAATTTTTAGGAATTTGGTTTGTTTCTTGAACAGCTTCAGCAGCACAGGCTCTTCACTCAGAACATCTCTAACAATGGACAGGTAACAAATATTATCCTACTGTTTAAAGTACTAATGTTTTTTTGTCTGAAGCTAAATATCTTTGAAACTGCAGGTCCGAATTGATTGAACTTTTTCTGTGTGATTCATAAATGACTTTGGGTTGTTCAATGCTACTTCCCTTGCCCTCCTCTAGAGTCTAGGGGTGTACAACCTGTGATTTCTGGAGGGTTGTATCAGCCTTACTGCCGGTTGGTGGTCAGCAAGCAGCTCCAGGTGTAGGACGTCACCAGGCAGATTTCCCCATATTTAGTGGACAGCTTGACATTTTCAACTTTGAAATAAAAATGTTCTTCGTGAACTTTCACAAAACTAAAATAAAAGGGGAATATTTTAGGTTTAGAAAGATAAATTAAAAATGTATAAAACAAGCATGACTGGATTCATTACATAAATTTCTCGGAGCTTATAAATAACATTATTACAATAAACATGATTTACCTCTGGGGGTATATTATAGAGCCTGGGGTGGTAATTTGAACTCAAACTCTCACTGCGCTCGATTTATGACTAAAATGAAATCACTTTTGCATTTTGATTTTTTTGGAAAAATAAAATTTCTTTTTCTTTTAAAAAAAATAATTACCAGAAAAGGTATTAAAGGCTGCTAGGCCAACAATATTCAGGATAAAATCAGAATAACAGCACAATCTAAAATTTAAATAATTTTTTACTTTGTTATAAAGCTTATTAATATAATATTTCAAAAACATATAGAATTTTGGTTTCTTTTTACCTTGTTAACAACACAAAGTTCTTAGTGTTCCAACAATCTATCACAGCAACAGTAGGTACAATTTTCTAAATATAATACTTTATTGCTGAGGGCTTATTTTTTCTTCACTATTTTTTAACAATTTCTTTTTTAATAAATGTCTGCTTTACAAAAGTATACCTATTAATTATTAGGGCTTTGATCACTTTGAGCAGCTTAACAGTTTATACAATCATTCTAAAAAAAATAAATATTTTTTACATGTGAAGGATTGAATTAAAAATTAAGTTTTAAATGGATTTTTGTAACAAAATCTTACTTTGCTTTGAATTCTCCTTGTTTAGCCAGCTGTTTAGAAACGAGGTGGCTCGGAGCTTAAAAAGTCTTGATGTTTTGTTAAATCTTTCTGAAATGGATTTAATCTTTTTTTATAAAAATTTAAAAAAATCTTTTCAAAATTAAAATAATTTTACATGAGTGATGGTTGGCTTCTTGATATTACAGAACATTTAACCAGGGGGAATGAACGTTTTCTTTCTTGTTGAATTCTAAAATAGGGAACATGAATGCTTGTGGCGAAGCCAGCACACTGCCCGGGCGAAAAATAGAAAACGGATCATTTCCCCATCGATAGCTCCAAGAATATACTACTACATATATAAATATAAAATCTTTATTTATAAATAAAATTTTTAAAACATTAAATTAAATAGTTTTAAAAAGCATTGGATAAAATTATCACACAAAAAAGTTGTTTAAGATCATTGTTTTATTTAATCTACTAGCGTGGCGAATAAAATACGATGTATTACGTATTAAAAACCGCAAATAATTGTTGTATCACTAGTTAAATATAGAGCTCTTTCCTTCACTGTTGACAATAGCAGACAGAAAGAAGATCTTTGTTTTTGTTGTCGGCGCGGCATTCTCGCGCGAACCGTAGACGAATTATCACATAGATTTTTGACTATTTTCCATAGACGAATTATCACATATTTTTATCTTTCCTTATAGAAAAATTACGTAGATTTATTTATGCCATAGACGAAATATCACTTATTTTTGTATGGACGAAAATATTTTAGTTATTTTAACTTTTTCATTTTTTTTTTTTTTTTGGGATACTTTCCATTTAACTTTGAAAAGTATTATTTTTGTTATTTTCACTTTATTTTTGATTTATTTATTGTTTTTATAAGGTTCGTTTCGCAATTTCTAGTTGTAATACAGGGAAATTTGAGAGACGACAGATTTAAAGTGTTTAGGAACCCTTTATAGGTTAAAGTGTTTAGGAATCCTTTACAGGTTTGTCACTTTTTTGAGAATATCTTAAAAATCATATCTGCTGCTTGTTTCTGCACGGAATTTTTAATTTTCAATGGCGGAAAACTTTAAGCATTCCCAGGTTAACCTACAGGGGGCGGATTTTTGATTAAAGACAGTATTTAACTTGTCACTGAATGTTTTAATTATTCAAATCATTAACCCATAAGTGTTTATTTTGTAGAATTTTTTAAGTTTTCTTAGACAAATATACTCACCCAGGTAAGATAAGAGGGGCAGATAGATGATTTTTGGACAATTTTTTAATTTTTGTCACAGATTCTCAGGGATTTTTATTTCCCTTTTGAACGCTTAACATAACAGATTAAAGTTTATTTATTAACAAACAAATACTATGTTACTGACAAACCTTGGATTTTTAGTGTCCTGGCCATGCAGATTTTTTGTTTCACTGGTTTCCGCATGTGTCCACCACTTCTTGATACTGTAGGTCTGAAACTAGCTTGCTGGGCTGTGCTCTGTTGGACTTGTATATGAACATGGCATCAGCCTTGGCAGCTGCTGCCTCCATTATCTCTGTCAACATCAATTCATCCTCCGGATATATTACTGCTATGTGTTTGGAGGCTCTCCTGGTTGTCCTGGTTACTTCCTCTGTAGAATTTCTGTAGGTGACCTCTACAGCTCTTACATGTCCGTCCTTAGACGGAAACACCTCAGATATGATACCCAGCTTGAAAGTACGGTTGTTGGCAAACTTTTCACCTTCAGTCTTGGTGAAAATGATGACGTCACCTTTTACTGGTTGTCTTACCGTTTTTCCGTGGTTTCGGCCTCTGGGCACATAGTCTGCAAGCCGTTGGCTGTACCAGATTTTCCACCAGCCGTTGTACACTGCTTCAAGCTGTTGCAGAACGCGAGTTGGCTTGGCAATAGTACAAGGCATCAAAAGTGTTCTGTTACTGGCTCTACCATGCATCAATCGGGCCGGCGTTATCAGGTCCACGCCGTCCAAAGATTCTGCCCTTCCAGCTAGTGACAGCGGCATATTGTTCAGCTCACTGCACACATATGAAAAGGCGGTTTCATAGTTGAGTATGTCAAGCTTCAAGCCATCAAATGCATGATGGAACAGCCGTTTAATTTCACCTATGCTTCGCTCCACACATCCCTGGTAATGATGGGCGCCAACAGGTGCTATTTCATGCTTAATGCCAATTTGATATTTGCCATTAAGGGTCTTGGTTATGTCTGCTATACTTAACTCCATCTCTTTGCAGCCCTTTTTCAGTTGGCTACCTGCATCAATAAAAACTTTGTCAGGAACACAGTGCAGGTAACAGAATCTCATGAAGGCTGTGATAAACGCATCAGTGTCATATTTTGTCATCACATGGGCGGTTATGGCTGAAGTGGCAGGATCTTTAAACACAAGACACCAGACTTTTACTGTTGCCCGGTGGTTGTGCTCACATTGGGCATTGAAAGGCCCACAAATGTCAACTTGGACATTGTAAAAAGCAGGGGCAACTGTGACACGGTTCTCATGAATCCGTCCCAACTCTACCTGAACTTTTTTAGCTGCTTTACGCCGGCAAGTCATACACTTTTCTCGTATCTCCTTGGACAAGTCGCGCCCCTTTAGGATGTACGCTACAGTCCTGCTGTGCAGCAGTGTCTGGTTCACATTCCGGTGGTGTACTTCCCGTTGGTGAACATGTGTCATGATGGCGTAGGAAACAGGTGAATACCTGTCCAAGATAGGTTTACAGAATGACACAGGGCTTAAATCCGCAAACACATTTCCAGGATCATGAATATCTTCACTGTCTATTAGCCTGCCAACATAGTGGAGGATCCCATTAACTTCTTGCGCACCTTCATAATCCTTGGCTTTAGCAAACTGCTGTACTTCAGCTGTGCCTAGCCTAAAGTAGTAGTTTTCAGCAGCAGCTATTTCATCTCTGGTCAGGTGGTCCTTGATTGAATCAATAACAGGCAGGTAATGTGACACAGGTTTGCCGGATTTTTTCGAGGCTAACCATACTCCAAACCTGTATAAATTAGCCAAAATCCTAACAGATTTGCGCCAGCCGTATTTAGCTGGATCAAGTACATACTTTGACAGACTGTACCTGGCTGCCAAGCTGTCTTCAAGGGCCAACACCGTTGCAACAGCTTTTATCTCAGCCTTGGCTACAGCTTTCTCATCACCAGAAAGTTTTACTTCAGCAATACTTTTGGCAGGCCATTCAGATTTAGGGAGGTACATCCATTTCATACCTGTTTGCCAGCTTGACTGGCCATCTATGTCCTGTAGAGTTGTGCCAGGTCTTGTCCCAATATCCGCAAGGTTATTTGCTGACTCAACATGTCTCCATTAGTGTTTCTCAGAAAATCTCAGAATTTCAATTACATTGTTTCTGACACCTATGCTCATTGGCCGTGTATCTGTGTTCAACCAGAACAGAACAATAGTTGAATCTGAGAAAAAATAAACATTTTCCACCTTGTCCTTGAAGTTGTTGAGAACTGCTCTGCTAAGTGTTACTCCAAGAACAGCTGCACGGAGCTCAGCTCGGGGGATTGTTAGTCCGGTCACAATCTTGGATTTGGCTGCCACCAACCTTACCTGGGTTGATCCATCAGGCGCAGTGTAACGTGTGTGTACGCATGCTATGGCAAGGTCTTTGCTGGCATCTGTACAGACAAGTAGGTCAACTTTGCCTGCACCAGCAGCCGCACGCTGGAACTTGACATTTGGCAGCTCTTGCATAATTTCCAGGTGACTTACCCAGGTGTCCAGGTGTGTCGCGGGCAGACCATCATCCCAATCGGTTCCTAGCGATACAACTGTGCCGTAATCCTGCTTAAACTGGGCCGTGATGGGCGTAGCTAGCCCCAGTGGGTCCCAGTTGCTGGCGACTTTGCTCAAGAGGGTTCGTTTGGTGAAGTTTATAGACAGAGCCTCCTTGATGTCACCTGTCACAGGTTCAGGTCGCTTACCTCGGCGGGTCTTGCCAAAGTACAGTGGTTTTGGCTCCAGGGTCAACTTGTCCTCTTCTGGCAGCCATCTGTATCCAAGCAGCCCAACAGACTGACCGTCCGCAGATACTGCTTCATCAGGCTTTTTACCAGATAGAACAAATGCCTTGACCTCCATTTTTGCAAGGCCTAAGGCAAAGTTAAGGCCACTGATCTGAGTGGTCCTCTCTTCTGTAGAGTCTGATGATTCACTTGTGTCGTCGACATAGGTATGAGTCCGCAGGACATCAGCTCCATCCTTGTGTTCTGGATACTTTTCTATACAGTGTTCAGCAACTTGTTGGATAGCTTCAGTAGTCTGGTTTCCGCTGCTTATTACACCATATATCAAGGTCAACATAATCCTCTCCTCCACTTCCAGGTTTGGATCACAGTTTGGGTACCACAGGTAACGATGCCATTTGTAGTTCTGTGGTGTTAGTGACACATTGTTGTATGCCATTTTAATGTCAGTGGCAAAAGCATGAGGTCCTGCTCTAAAGTTAATCAGTAGGTGGAGCAATTTCTCAAGCCTGTTGCTGCCCTTGGCCAATGTGTCATTGAGAGACTTACCCGTCCTGGTGCCGCTGCTGGCATCAAAGACACACCTAGTGGGCGTGCTCAGAGAACCTTCTTTAGTAACAGTCCTCCATGGCAGATAGTAATAGGTCTGGCTGGATTCTATCTCCATTCTGATATCCAGGGGCAGGTCAGTAAGTCTGCAGCTGTAACCATTGTCTGCTAGCTTGTTGTGACTCTTCAGGACTTCAGCTAGCTGGTCAGGTTGTTGCTGGAGCTTCCTCATCTGACTGTGCAGGATTGCCATAGCTATGTGTCGGTTCTGGCCCAGTGATTCTTCAGGGTCAATGACAAAGGGTAGATCAGCCTCTACTCGTTGTTGGTCAGGTAAGAAACGGACAGATTGCTGTATAACCTGATCCTCCCGTTCCTCCTTCAAGCTCTGGTGCTCCAGGATGGCTCCTTTTTTACAGGTAGGACACCCACGGCAGTTTATACATCTATATGGAGCCTCTGAGCCAATATTTTCAAGTTCAAAGTATCTCCTTTCATCAGCTTTGGCTTGCAAGGCAGTGTGTTTGTCTCCTTGGAATGGGCAGGTGTCTATTCTGTCATCCTCCAGGAGACCTCTATCAACTGTCCAACCCTCAAACCTCCTAATATCAGTGAAGGCCTGATACACCTTAGCCTCAGCACATAAATAGGCAAAGGCTCCCAGCTGCTGAATGGCAGTATTTGCATGTTGCCAAGCTTCATGGGGGCCGCCTAACACACCCCTGTGGCCGCCAACACCAGCAAACATACTTTTGTACAGGCTCAAGCCACTGGGCAGGGTTGCAATCAGCTTTGGGTACAGCCAGGAATACTTAGAGCCTAACAGGATGTCCACTGTTTTACCACCAATACGTTTAGGTACAGTTGGCAGCTTTTCTCGTCCAGTGTAACTGTTGGCAACATCCATGTATGGTTCCTCTAGATCCCAGGTAGGAAACTCTGTTGTGACCTGGGACATCATCATACCTGTTACAGCAGCTCTGTTGTACTGCTTACTGTGTTGCTCAGCAAGTTTCAGGTACACCATAACATCTCCATGATCAAGCTTAACAGTCTGGCCGCCGGCAACATTCAGGTAAGTTGGGCCGGCACGGACTTCTGTCCCATCCAGCTCCAGCGCAGCTCTGGTGCTGATACAAGCACTAGAACATCCTGAATCATAAAATAGCAGTAGTGGCTCTCCACCCTTTGGTGCTTCAAACTCTTGCATCATAAATATGGCAGGTGGGTTAACATCAGGGTGTACATCAGCTGGGATATCTGCAGCATCACCTACCAGTGTTGAGTCTATGGTAGCATGTGCCATGTTGTAGAGCAGGTTCCCAGCAGGCAGCATCTCTCCCACAGCCTTTCTGAAGCTGTCCAAACGCTTCTTATTGTCATCAATGTGTAGAGGACAGCACAGGATGTGTCTTTGGGACCTGTGGCGCCCCCTAGTGCACTTTTCAACATTACAGAAGTGCTCTGTCCTGCAGTTGTTGGAGTGACGTGTCCACCAAGCGTCCATATCAGAGCTGTCAAAGTCTGCATCCAGTCTTAGGCACCTCATACAGCCCTTTGTTACAGTCGCAGCTTTCATCCGTTCCTTGACAGTGGATTTAATAAACTTTGGACACATGTAAAGATGGGTGTGTCTGCCAGAACAAAGTACACAGTCACGTGTTGCAGGTGTTGTACCTGAGCCAGTCTGTTCCAGTGGCTTGGTGACCGGTCTTGTGTCATTGCGTTTGGCTGAAGTCTTGTCTCGATTTCCACCTCTGTCAGCAGCTAACACAACCTCCTTCTCCTTACTCTTATCCTTGTCTTGGACCTTTCCTCCACGTCGTTGTTGGCGGTCCGGCTTCGCAGCTCCGCTGGGTTTGTCACGGTTGTCGTTGTTAGATGCATTATATTCACTAACTTCAAATGCCTTGAGGCTGATTTCTTCCTCCAAGAAATCAAGTAGGAGGCCAAAACATTTTTTACCATCTTGGATTCCTACAGAATTAGCATTGATGATATATCTTTTCAACAATTCATCAGCCTTGGACTTCAAACATAGGCTCTTGACAGTCCTATGTATATTCAATCTGTAAAGTTCACTCTCTGCTCCCCAGTCTGGGTCCATTTCCAGGGCAAACTTTTGCATTTTAAGCAGTACAGCCTGTATCTTGTACAGCCAATCAAGATGGAGAGAAGGTGCTGCTGTTAACCAGGGTTGTCTCCCAATTTCATTCAGCTCCTTCAGAAACTTGTTGTAAATATCTGGAACACTACCATAACGGGTCAAGAGTTTTTTCCAGCAGCTGTCAACAGATGCTTCTTGACAGCATATTGTTTGTGGGGTGCCACTGAGACATTGTTTCAGCAATATGTTCAGCCGTTCAGTATCAGTTAGCCCAGGTATGCTGCCCACATAAGCCATAAATTCACGTTTGAATGTGAACATGTCCAGGCCATTCACACCATCAAACACTGGCTTTGAAACACTCTTGGCTCTATGCTCGCTTGTACTACACATAGCCTTGAATCCGTAGCGCAGCTGTTGCAATTCTACCTGGTTCTTGGCAGCCTCAAGCTCTTTCTCCAGGTTAGTCTGGGCTTCGTGCAGTCTTGTGGCCTCATCATCTTTATCAAGGTCTGTAGCATCCTTGATAGCATTGTCCAGCTTCTTTAGTAGTTCACTGGCGCGGGTTGTGGACTCCTTCAGTTGGTTCATAAAGTCAGCCAGCTGTGAATCTGACCTGAGCTCTGTGTCTGTAATCCTAAACAGCTCTGACTCAAGCTCAACTGCCCTGGGAATAAGTGTTGCAATGGCATTGTCTACACATCTTGTTTTAGCATTGATTTGTGCATTATTCAGCCTAGGCACATTAACATTTCCACCAGCTGCGGCTGGCTGTAATGCGCGGATTCCAGGTAACTGTTCATTTCTGCGGGTAGCAACATGTGCACTTAAACCTGTTATCATTGTGCGGACAGTCTGATGGGCTTCCCTTGCCTCCTCTTTCTTGACGTTGATGGATGGATCATTCCCTTCATATACATCAAAAACAGATCTTGCGGTTCGGAGTGTGGCGGCGGCGGCATCGAGCTGCTTCAATATTACCTCTAGACGATCAACAGAGCTTGCACCAGCTGCACTAACTGCCTGTTCAAAGTCCTCAATCATGTACCTCACCTCAATGGTGTTCTTTTTGGCATCTTGTATGTCCTGTGCCATGTTGTCTGTGTTGTTGTTGTGGCCAAGTACTGAAACTGTGTGTGTCTGTGCTGTGGTTGAGTTAGGTTGGTAGAAGTGTGCTAACTCTTCATGAATCTCTTCACAAGTTCTTGTAAATGGCGTTGTTGAAATGTCTAATCGCCGTATTGATGGCGACTTTGGTGTCTGCGGCCCGGCTTCACTGCTGGTTGACGGCTGCCTGTCCTTGGGGACAGACTCTATGTTAGCCTGCGACGGTGATGCTTCGTTTAAGTTTGCAAAGCTTACTCTACGGGTCGGTGTAGATTCAGTGTCGGACGGGTCGGGCTGCAAGTGTAATGCAGGCGCAGATCGCGGCCCAGATGGCGGCTGGGCTTCAGTGGAATATCCCCTTGTTCTAGAGAGGGGAGGGGTTCTAGGTATACGGCTCCCCCCTGGAAAATTTTGAGTCGGTGGGGGGTCGTCGATATTGGCCGCCGGAAAACGTCTTGGAATCGTGTACGGAAGATTAGGACGGCGGCGGGGCGGCAAGTCTTCAACAGGACCAAGATCTTGCAGCTCCTTTGTAGTAATTTTCATTGGCTGTTTTTCAAACGCTTACTCAACTGGGCTGTAGGCAATTTATTTCGAAGCACCAGTAGCGGGAAAAATGTGTTGGTCTTACGACAGCCTGTTTTAATTAAGTGGCATGACGTTAGCACTGCCAAAAAACACAGCCAGCACCTCTTTTGGGTGGTGGTGACGCATACGGGGTGGCGCTTTTACGGCCCTGTCTGTCTAGCCTCCCGCCAAGGCTGCGTCTATCCTTATCTGTCAATAAAAACGAGCATGTATTAAATACAATTATAAGCAGTGATAATTACAATGAATTAATGAGTTTGAGTCGGGGCCAGCCGCGAAGCTGAATCCCCTCTGCGGCAGAGTTCCTCGCGGATGCTCCACCAGCTAGGGCTTACCAAACCCTTTTAAGCAGCTTGTTGTCCTGCTGCTTGACGTCCAGTAGTTGTCTTGGGACGTTCTCAGTTTTGTGAATGTACAACCTGTGATTTCTGGAGGGTTGTATCAGCCTTACTGCCGGTTGGTGGTCAGCAAGCAGCTCCAGGTGTAGGACGTCACCAGGCAGATTTCCCCATATTTAGTGGACAGCTTGACATTTTCAACTTTGAAATAAAAATGTTCTTCGTGAACTTTCACAAAACTAAAATAAAAGGGGAATATTTTAGGTTTAGAAAGATAAATTAAAAATGTATAAAACAAGCATGACTGGATTCATTACATAAATTTCTCGGAGCTTATAAATAACATTATTACAATAAACATGATTTACCTCTGGGGGTATATTATAGAGCCTGGGGTGGTAATTTGAACTCAAACTCTCACTGCGCTCGATTTATGACTAAAATGAAATCACTTTTGCATTTTGATTTTTTTGGAAAAATAAAATTTCTTTTTCTTTTAAAAAAAATAATTACCAGAAAAGGTATTAAAGGCTGCTAGGCCAACAATATTCAGGATAAAATCAGAATAACAGCACAATCTAAAATTTAAATAATTTTTTACTTTGTTATAAAGCTTATTAATATAATATTTCAAAAACATATAGAATTTTGGTTTCTTTTTACCTTGTTAACAACACAAAGTTCTTAGTGTTCCAACAATCTATCACAGCAACAGTAGGTACAATTTTCTAAATATAATACTTTATTGCTGAGGGCTTATTTTTTCTTCACTATTTTTTAACAATTTCTTTTTTAATAAATGTCTGCTTTACAAAAGTATACCTATTAATTATTAGGGCTTTGATCACTTTGAGCAGCTTAACAGTTTATACAATCATTCTAAAAAAAATAAATATTTTTTACATGTGAAGGATTGAATTAAAAATTAAGTTTTAAATGGATTTTTGTAACAAAATCTTACTTTGCTTTGAATTCTCCTTGTTTAGCCAGCTGTTTAGAAACGAGGTGGCTCGGAGCTTAAAAAGTCTTGATGTTTTGTTAAATCTTTCTGAAATGGATTTAATCTTTTTTTATAAAAATTTAAAAAAATCTTTTCAAAATTAAAATAATTTTACATGAGTGATGGTTGGCTTCTTGATATTACAGAACATTTAACCAGGGGGAATGAACGTTTTCTTTCTTGTTGAATTCTAAAATAGGGAACATGAATGCTTGTGGCGAAGCCAGCACAAGGGGCAAAGCAACTAGTAATTCATAACATGATAATTGACAAAAATATCAAAAAAAACAACCAAATAAAACATTCTGTAAACCATTAAAATGGAAATATGTTTACAATAAAGGGGGGGGGGGGGGGAAATGTGGTGACTCGTATATCAAGGTATATCTTAAATACAGTACTTCTCTTGTGATTTTGAAGATATTAAAACAAAATCTTTTTAGGTTGGTAAGTAAAAAATATTTGAATTAAGAAAACGGCGGCGGGACCGGCGGGACCGCCGCTCCCGCCGTCCGCCGCCTTTTTTCGCCGCCAACAAAATTTTTTTTTTTTTTGCATTTCTCGCCGAATTAGGAAATTTGGAATCATTTGAGACCATGTTATTTTTTTCAAAAATTTTTCCCCTTACAAGCAGCCCTGCGGGGGGACTTAAGTCATTTTTTTCAAATTCTCGTTTATTAAGGTATATCTTAAATTCAGTGCTTCTCCTGTGCTTTTCAAGATATTGAAACAAAATCTTTTGAGGTAGATCAGCAAAAAAAAATTTGGAATCATTTGAGACCATGTTATTTTTTTCAAAAATTTTTCCCCTTACAAGCAGCCCTGCGGGGGGACTTGGTCATTTTTTTCAAATTCTCGTATATCAAGGTATATCTTAAATACAGTACTTCTCCTGTGATTTTGAAGATATTAAAACAAAATCTTTTTAGGTTGGTAAGTAAAAAATATTTGAATTAAGAAAACGGCGGCTGGACCGGCGGGACCGCCGCTCCCGCCGTCCGCCGCCTTTTTTCGCCGCCAACAAAAAATTTTTTTTTGCATTTCTCGCCGAATTAGGCAATTTGGAGTCATTTGAGACCATGTTATTTTTTTCAAAAATTTTTTCCCCTTACAAGCAGCCCTGCGGGGGTTCAAATCTTTTGGGCTGGGTCAGTAATTACCCCAACTACTGGTATCTTTCAAAAAAAACGGCGGCGGGACCGCCGCTCCCGCCGCCCGCCGCCGTTTTCCGCCGCCACAAAAAAAAATTTTTTTTTGCATTTCTCGCCGAATTAGGCAATTTGGAACAATTTGAGACCGTTATTTTTTTCAAAAAATTTTCCCCTTACAAGCAGCCCTGCGGGGGGACTTAGGCAATTTGGAATCATTTGAGACCATTTTTGCGGCGGCGGAAAACGGCGGGAGCGGCGGTTTAATATTCTTTGTTTTAATATTTTTTACTGAACCATAAAAAGATTTGTTATAATATCTCAAAAAGCAAAGGAGAAGCCATGAATTTAAGATATACTATGATAAACGAGAATTTGAAAAAAATGTCCCCCCGCAGGGTTAGTTATAAGGGGAAAAATTTGAAGAAAAAAAACATGGTCTCAAATGATTCTAAATCGCCTAATTCGGCGAGAAATAAAATAAAAATTTTTTTTGAGTGGCGGAAAACGGCATAGGACGGCGGGAGCGGCGGTCCCGCCGCTGTTTTCCGCAGCCGTACCTCTGCCATTAGTTACTGACCTACCTAAAAATATTTTGTTTCAATATCTTTTAAATCACAGGAGTACCTACCACTGAATTTAAGATATACCTTAATGTACAAAAAAAGTCACCCCGCAGGGCTGCTTGTAAGGGGAAAAATTTTTGAAAAAAATAACATGGTCTCAAATGAATCCAAATTGCCTAATTCGGCGAGAAATGCAAAAAAAAAAATTTTTGTTGGCGGCGGACGGCGGGAGTGGCGGTCCCGCCGCCGTTTTCTATTCAAATATTTTTTACTTACCAACCTAAAAAGATTTTGTTTCAATATCTTTAAAATCACAAGAGAAGTACTGTATTTAAGATATACCTTGATATACGAGAATTTGAAAATAATGAAAAGTCCCCCCGCAGGGTTGCTTGTAAGGGGAAAAATTTTTGAAAAAAATAACATGGTCTCAAATGATTCCAAATTGCTTAATTCGGCGAGAAATGCAAAAAAAACAAATTTTTGTTGGCGGCGAAAAAAGGCGGCGGACGACGGGAGCGGCGGTCCCGCCGCCGTTTTCTTAATTCAAATATTTTTTACTTACCAACCTAAAAAGATTTTGTTTTAATATCTTCAAAATCACAAGAGAAGTACTGTATTTAAGATATACCTTGATATACGAAAATTTGAAAATAATGACTAAGTCCCCCCGCAGGGCTGCTTGTAAGGGGAAATTTTTTTGAAAAAAATAACATGGTCTCAAATGATTCCAAATTGCCTAATTCGGCGAGAAATGCGAAAAAAAAAATTTTGGTGGCGGCGGAAAACGGCGGCGGGCGGCGGGAGCGGCGGTCCCGCCGCCGTTTTTTTTTAAAGATACCAGTAGTTAGGGTAATTACTGACCCAGCCCAAAAGATTTCATCCAATTATCTCTAAAACTAAGGGAGTAGCACCCAAAATAAAATTGCTGGTATGTCGTGGCACGAGTCACCACATTTCCCCCCCCCCCCCCCCTTTAATAAATTTCATGGTATTGAAAAAGAAACTGAATAGCTAGGTACCAAAAATTACCTAAGTATTATTTCTTTTGAGAATAATATTTATTTCATCTGATTCAAAAAGTATATCCTAAAAAAAGTATATCCTAAAAGTACCAATTGATCTTCGATGTTTTTATGCTTGTATTAAAGGCTGTGTTAATATTCCCTACGCAATTGATTGTTTTTTGAAGACCCAATTGAAAGTCGGCACAGGGTCCTCGGGGTGGGAACATACAGTTATTCAACCCCTTCCTCCTCTAGGATTGTTTTACTTTAATCCTGTATTAGAAAATTTCATATGCATGTACACATTGTATTAATACTTTATTTTAGACAATTGATGAGGGCGTAGCAACCTCCCCTGGCCTAGGAACTACAGGAACATTGACCCGCGGAGCAACTCTCACCCCCGGGGGACGCTCTACTCGTTCTACTCTTATCAGTAAGTTTTCTTCTTGTTGAGAATAAAAACTGGGAGTAGCGAAGCTGTTCTTTATATAAAGAAGATATGTACTCCATCGCATAAAACTATGATTACCACGGATCTAAAGGGATAAGACAATGGAAAATAAATTGATGTAAATCCCAAATGATGATAAACAAAATTATCTCTTCTGTAGAATAAAATTAAATTGGTGGTTGAAACGTTTGAACGCTTAACTTAATGAACCAATGTTTTAATTGATAATATTAATGATTAATATCCGCTGTATAGGAACCGGTTCTCAGCCATACTGAAAAATCATGTATAGCATCTTATGACAGACAATTTTATTTATCGCGCCGTATTATAGACAGTTTTCTGCGTTATTCAAATAATCATGAAACTGGTTTCAATCTTGTTTTTTTTTTATTTTAATATCCGCGGAAAGCTGTTTATACGATAAATAACTATTCTAACCTTGTAGGTGAGTTCTCTCAGCTTGATGATAGCATTAGCGCGCACATGGAACATATGAACAGTCAACTTACATCACTTATAGAAATGCTACAGGTACAGTTGTATGGATATTAGTGCTCACATAGAACATATGAACAGCCAACTTACATCCCTTATAGAAATGCTACAGGTACAGTTGTATGGATATTAGTGCTCACATAGAATATATGAACAGCCAACTTACATCACTTATAGAAATGCTACAGGTACAGTTGTATGGATATTAGTGCTCACATAGAACATATGAACAGCCAACTTACATCCCTTATAGAAATGCTACAGGTACAGTTGTATGGATATTAGTGCGCACATGGAACATATGAACAGTCAACTTACATCACTTATAGAAATGCTACAGGTACAGTTGTATGGATATTAGTGCTCACATGTAACATATGAACAGCCAACTTACATCACTTATAGAAATGCTACAGGTACAGTTGTATGGATATTAGTGCTCACATAGAACATATGAACAGCCAACTTACATCCCTTATAGAAATGCTACAGGTACAGTTGTATGGATATTAGTGCTCACATAGAATATATGAACAGCCAACTTACATCACTTATAGAAATGCTACAGGTACAGTTGTATGGATATTAGTGCTCACATAGAACATATGAACAGCCAACTTACATCCCTTATAGAAATGCTACAGGTACAGTTGTATGGATATTAGTGCGCACATGGAACATATGAACAGTCAACTTACATCACTTATAGAAATGCTACAGGTACAGTTGTATGGATATTAGTGCTCACATGTAACATATGAACAGCCAACTTACATCACTTATAGAAATGCTACAGGTACAGTTGTATGGATATTAGTGCTCACATAGAACATATGAACAGCCAACTTACATCCCTTATAGAAATGCTACAGGTACAGTTGTATGGATATTAGTGCTCACATGGAACATATGAACAGTCAACTTACATCACTTATAGAAATGCTACAGGTACAGTTGTATGGATATTAGTGCTCACATGGAACATATGAACAGTCAACTTACATCACTTAAAGAAATGCTACAGGTACAGTTGTATGGATATTAGTGCTCACATAGAATATATGAACAGCCAACTTACATCACTTATAGAAATGCTACAGGTACAGTTGTATGGATATTAGTGCTCACATAGAACATATGAACAGCCAACTTACATCACTTATAGAAATGCTACAGGTACAGTTGTATGGATATTAGTACGCACATGGAACATATAAACAGCCAATTTACATCACTTATAGAAATGCTACAGGTACGGTTGTATGAATATTAGTGCGCACATGGAACATATGAACAGCCAACTTACATCACTTATAGAAATGCTACAGGTACAGTTGTATGGATATTAGTGCGCACATGGAACATATGAACAGCCAACTTACATCACTTATAGAAATGCTACAGGTACAGTTGTATGGATATTAGTGCTCACATAGAACATATGAACAGCCAACTTACATCCCTTATAGAAATGCTACAGGTACAGTTGTATGGATATTAGTGCGCACATGGAACATATGAACAGTCAACTTACATCACTTATAGAAATGCTACAGGTACAGTTGTATGGATATTAGTGCTCACATGTAACATATGAACAGCCAACTTACATCACTTATAGAAATGCTACAGGTACAGTTGTATGGATATTAGTGCTCACATAGAACATATGAACAGCCAACTTACATCCCTTATAGAAATGCTACAGGTACAGTTGTATGGATATTAGTGCTCACATGGAACATATGAACAGTCAACTTACATCACTTATAGAAATGCTACAGGTACAGTTGTATGGATATTAGTGCTCACATGGAACATATGAACAGTCAACTTACATCACTTAAAGAAATGCTACAGGTACAGTTGTATGGATATTAGTGCTCACATAGAATATATGAACAGCCAACTTACATCACTTATAGAAATGCTACAGGTACAGTTGTATGGATATTAGTGCTCACATAGAACATATGAACAGCCAACTTACATCACTTATAGAAATGCTACAGGTACAGTTGTATGGATATTAGTGCGCACATGGAACATATGAACAGCCAACTTACATCACATATAGAAATGCTACAGGTACAGTTGTATGGATATTAGTGTATGGAAAATTGGCGGTTTCCTTCAAAGTGCTCATATAATAAAATTAAATGAAGAGAAAAAAACAAGTCTTTGACATGAACGTTATTTATTGAGAGTAGAAACTGTTTTTTTTTCATTATCCAGAAAAAAACAGGTTTTTTTTTAATTTAGCGTTTTTAAATTGATCCAAATATTGTTTTAGAGATTAGAGGAAGCTGAAGCCGGAAATCTGCAGGGCAAAAAACGGCTCTTCCACCTGCGCAAGAAAAAATCCGGGAATCACAATTCGCACAGTGCCAGCAACACACTAACCACCAGCGCAGGTTCTGGTGTCAGATCATCTGGAGGGGGTGGTCAGGTTCCGGTGCCATCCGCTACAAAGTCTGATAGGGGTAGTCCAGTACCCTCCACTATAAGTTCACAGGTATTGTATAGTAAGATATCATCATTTTACTTGTAGATTTTCTTTATTGATAAATTAAATCATTGAAGGATATTTTATCGAAAGAAATTTATTTTACATATTTGCATTTTACTTATTTTACCAAAAATATCATTATCCGCGGGGCGACGCTATATTTTCAAATTTTTTATTTCTCTTGCAAGGGCAGCCAGTCGTTACTTTTCCAACTTTTTACTCGATTTATGGAAAATAGACCTACCAAGGATTACTAATACCAAATTTCATCCTGAAATTCGGATTCTAAGTGCCATTTGCGCATTGATTACGAGATGGTTGCATTACCCCCCCCCCCCCCCCCCCTTTATAAAATCTTTAAGACTTTGAATGGTTAATTCAGGACATGGACATTGACAGTTGCCTGTCTGCTTCTCTAGTAAGTTCATCTCTAAGTGGTTCTAATCCCAGCCTGAATACACTGTCAGGACATTATGGAATGGCTGCCAGACCTGTCAGCTTTTCTGCTGATACCTCTCTTGCCAGAGCCCAAGGTAAACAATAAATCATAAAGTTTAAAGATTTGATTTGATATTATTCAAGGTTACGGTTTAATGAACGTAATAATCTGACGTTTTTATCTTTTTTTTTCTTCAAAGAAGCATATTTTTTTACTTCTAGGGGCACGTAAAAAGTTTTCTTTTAAATCTATTTAAAGATCAGCTGTTTATCAAAAATATCCACTAGGCGGTGCTTTATATTTTTTTTTTGATTTTGGCGATTACTCTTGGGAGGTTGGTGGCACCCTCTTCCCAAATAGCTATAAACCTTTCCAGGATATGAGAAGCTACACTGTAAAGGAGAACCATATCAGTTAAGCGGTTAGTGAAATCCCTCGGTGCAGACAGAAAGACAAAGATCCTTTTACTTTATTGTAAGAGTCAAGATATTGATTAAGTTGACTTAAACTGAAACAAATTTTAACTTAATTTTGATATGTTCAGTAAAAGCATCACTGGAGGGATGTTCTAAGGAAGACATAGTCCAGCTGGCCAATGATACACAGTCAGATCTGGGAATTATGAAGGTAAGAGAAAATTGGTTCGAGATTATCATTAATGCCATCCTCAATATTTTTGCATCAGATAATCCCATGGATCTAAAGGGATAAGACAAGAACCGGTAAATTGATACACATCCCTAATAATGATACACAAAAGTACACTTTCTGTAGATTACAATTAGTGGTTGAAACAATTGGACACTTAAGCTAATCAACCAACCAATGAAAATTCAATAAAAGTTCCAAAAGTTTTTAAGCCAACGATAAGAAAACGATATTATAAATCTAGGTGGACTAGTGTAATAAACAGCCCATTGTCCTCTCCCTCTTTGTAAACTTGGAGTGGAAGTTAAGAATAATATTACAAAAAAATCAAACAGGAAATAAAATTAGTCATTTTAAATGTTTTTTTTTAGGATAGATACAAAAAGCAAAGAGATCATATTCGACAGCTTTTAGAGAATGAATCAAAATCCAACAGCCTTCAACCACAGGTAACAAAGGGATAGGACAATGGCCGATAAATTGATATACATCCCCAATGATAATACACAAAATTACCTTTACGTAGATTACAATTATTGGTTGAAATAATAAACACTTAACTTGATGAACCAACCAACTAAAATTCGATAAAAATCTCTAAAGTTGTTAAGCTAAAGAATAAGAAAACGTTATTATAAAACTTTGGCGACAAGTGTAATAAACAGCCCAATGTCCCCTCACTCCCTGGGTAACAACGATTATAATTTTTCAGTTAGGACGGGGTTCTCCTCGATTTCACGGTATCATCTAGAAAACCCAGAGCATCATCCACTTGATCAGTAGGAGGGAAGGGGGAAATCGTTATTTTAGCTGGGTACAATTTTCACTTTATTAAATTGTATGATAATCTGGTGTAAGATCCAAGTAATACTTAGCCTATTGCTAGAAAGGTCTTTTATGCTTTTCTAGATCTTTACGTGAAAATTTATTGTTCTTTTTAGTTTGCCTTGATCTCCTCGCTGCGGCAGTCGCTGAATATGGCCCTGCAGCAGAACAACACGCTGCGTAGCAAGCTGGCCAGGATACACGCAGAATCGGACGTAGCAGAAATTCCGGTTCTGGCCGCGCCACAGGAATAATTTCATATCTATTATACATTTAAAATAATTGAGATTAATTCCAAAAAATCACAAAGCCTATGCGTGATTTTCCGATGTCGTTGGGGGTCAACACAAAGTAAAATTTGACAACCTTTATCTGCCCCCAAATATTATTTTAAAGGGGTAGTTTCACGAAATGCATTTGAACTTAATTTAGTGAACTGCATATTTTTTCCTGGTTAATTGGTTAAACTACATTTATATGGCATATATTTGGACGAATTTCAATTTTCTACCACGTAGTTTTTAAAATATCAAGACTTGAAAATTGTCTTTTTAAATTGCATATATCACAGAAAGATGATTTTCAAGTTTTGATATTTTCAATCTACGTGGTAGAAAACTGAAATTCTTTCAAATATATGCCATATGAATATAGTTTAACCCATTAACTAGCAAAAAATATGCGGTTCACTAAATTAAGTTTAAATGTATTTCGTTAAACTACCCCTTTACTTCGCTTGTTGGTTATACCTTATTCCTGAATTGAGGTAATGTTTCCACTACTATCAAAAAACATTGATAATGTTAAACCTGGTGGTAAATAAATCGCAACCACATGAGTTGCCTTGGCGGTTGTAGAAACATTAACATTTTTATACACACTAGGAAGTTTTAGCGATTCCCTTGGCAATTAGATTTTTTAAATTTAAGATATCATTTAGAAAAAACCTTCAAACTCGTGTTTAATTGATTATGCCCAGACATAAAATGATAATTTTCATATTTGTATAAGGTGAAATAAATATGAAATGCATTAATCAGGAATCAACTCTTACCCGTGGCATCAATGGATCTCTCTCCTATTCCTCCTCGTGTATGTCCGAGTTCTTTGATGCCAGAGAGTACGCAGAGTCGGGAGAAGATACGGATGATGACATCTCTGATTACGACATCAGTGACACTGCAGAGTCAGGCACGGAGGAGGAGGAGAATATCTACCTGGAGGCGGACTCAACCTCGCCTGTCACTGAAACTACGTCATCAGAGAAGACTATGGAGCTTGAGGCATTAACAACTGGCCGTAGACGTGTTTTACCTGTTCCTAAAACAGAAACAGAAGGGGTTAATCTATTTAACTTGTTAAGAAAGAATATTGGTAAAGATTTGTCTAAAATATCGATGCCAGTGACACTGAATGAGCCCCTGTCTACGCTGCAACGGATATGCGAGGAGTTGGAATATGTTGAGCTGCTTGAAAAAGCTGTCAAGAGTGACACACAGTTGGAGCGTATTCAGTGGGTGGTGGCATTCAGTGTCAGCTGTTACGGGTCGTACAACGCCAGGGCCAGTCACAAGCCATTTAATCCCCTGCTCGGGGAAACCTTTGAGTGTGTGAGGGAGGACAAAGGATTTAAGTTTGTATCGGAGCAGGTGTCCCACCATCCGCCAATATCGGCGGCGCATGCCACCGGCGCCGGCTGGGAGTGGTTCCAATGCCTGCGCATGCGCTCAAAATTCTGGGGCAAATCAATGGAGTTTCAGCCGGAGGGTAAGGTTTGCCTGACCCTCGATCTTGGAGATGGTAGAAAAGAGACGTATACCTGGAATAAGGTTACAAGCTGTATTCATAATCTGTTGGGAGCAGAGAGATGGGTGGATCTTTATGGTGAATCCGTGGTTGAATGTTCCGAGTCAGGTCTGGCCGCCAGAATTCAATTTGTAAAGGTAGGATTGCTTTGAAACTATCGAAATTTGGAATCTTATACAAAATAGCCTCTATCAAAATTTCCTTATGTACAAAATAGCCTCTTAACAAAATATCCTCTAGTAAAAAATAACAAAACAGCCTCTACTATACAGAAATTTTAAAAAAAATTGTGGGGTTTACATATAATTTTTTTTATCGTCATTGAAGATCATATGTGATCATTTTTGGAAAATTAATAATTCTTTAAAGTACCTAGGGTTATGTACTTTAATTAAATTGTAAGTTTTAATAGAATATTTTAAATTTTAGGCCAGTTATTGGTCAACTAAGCGATATGAACTATTCGGAACTATAACAGATGCTGAAGGTTCTGTGCTACAGAATTTATTTGGGAAATGGAGCGAGGCGCTGTATGTTGGTAAAGCTCCTAGCGCCAAGTGTATCTGGAGGCCGGGAGCCTTGCCTGAAGATTCACATCTCTACTATGGATTCTCAAGGTAAGGCCTAAAGTTAGATGCTAACAACATTTAGACATTTTTATTTTGATAGACAACCGACCCTTTGAGTGCACAACTTTTGTCAGGAAGTCCTGACTGTACACGGTAATGAGTTGCGCCTGTTTATTAGCCAAGGCATTCACTCTTCTCTAACTATTAATATCACGCGCCTAACATGGCAGCAGTAGGTACTATTTTTAACATCTCTAGAATGACGGGATGTGCTCCAGTCTCGAACCCGTATTACTACAAATATAAAGGACAAGTATAAAAGCCTTTATTTTATATTGAACTTGATATTTATTTTCAATCTGTAGGTTTGCTATTGAGTTGAATGAACTGATGCCTTCCGAGGCTCCAAGTTTGCCTCCAACAGATGTCCGTTGGAGGCCAGACCAGAGAGCTCTGGAGGATGGAAAGATTGCGGAGGCTGAAAGCATTAAGCTTGGCATTGAACAGGTAGGAACTAATACTTTATACCTCTTAAGTTTTTGAAGTTTTCCAATGTTGGTTAAAAAAAGTTCTTCGCCCTTATCTCACCCTCTTAAATAATCGATGGGGTGTATATTTTCAAAAGGGGGGGGGTGGGGGAGAGAAATTCGAAGAAGGAAATATTACGCATTTTTACTAAATTAATAAAGGAAAGAAGTATAGATGGGTGTGGGAAAAGAAATCCGACTAGAAAATATTCACTTATGAAAAAACTAGATTAGTTCAACATGAAAAATCTTAATTAAATTAGTTCAACATGAAAAATCTTAAGAAACTAGATAAATTCCAAGAATGACATGTAAATGAAAATTGTTTAGGCTCATTATTTCACTTGTAATGCTAGATCAATCAATCAATCAATCAATCAAGGAACCTTGGTAATAATCCAAGAAACCAGGAAGCATTCGATACCAGCAATATTTTACAACGAACTTTTCTTGACCCATAAATATTGTCTAGGCACAGCGGGACCGCCGGCGGCAGCGGGAGACCGGCCAGCTGACCATCCCCTTCAGACCTCTGTGGTTCCAGGAAATAGCCTCCGCTACGGAGGAGGACTCCTCGGAGGAAGAAACTAAACCTGAACGATGGACATTCAATCATAAATATTGGTCAATGAAAACACAAGGCTTTCAAGGCATCGAGTTCGAAGCCCTTTGGTGATTTATTATTATCTCTTGCCAGTTGACATAGCTCAAATGTTAATTTTGAAATTTTTGTCCATCACTTATGAAAATTACTGAAATTACAAAAAAAACCATTCTATTTTGAACATATTTAAGTTATCAGAAACCAGTAAAAAATTTTACTTATTAACTTGCATTTTTATCATAAGAATTTTCTTTTTATGACAAATATGCCAATTAAGGTATTGAAGCTCTTTATAGTGACTATAAAAATGACGTCATACAATACAAATGACCAATGATAAGCCAATACACAGACTAAATTACCAAATGGCTGGACAAAATACATTTAATAGACAAATGTTAGGTCAGTATGACTTCATTTTTATAGGCACTATAAAAACCTTGGTTTATTTGAGAAATTGATCTAAGCATTTCTAAACATAGCGCTTATCATGGCGTGATTCAAAGAGATTTTTAAAGATAATGTTTTACTATATGTATGTATAGTTAGTTTATGTGTTTAGACTACGACAAATTCACATTTTTATATCAAAGGTTGTAATATAGGAAGCACAATCGATAATTCTTTCTTATTCTAATAATGTATAACTATATGTGTATAGATTGATGATTATAAGAAACTTGATATCGCTTTAATTGTTAACAACTTAACTTAAGATCTAAAATTAAAATTAAGATAATTTTATCCATTTGTAGCGCGACTAACTATAGCAATAATTGAAATGTGTTATTTTTTTTATAGGAAGCTGTTTATAGTGCCTATAAAAAAATACAATACAAATGACCAATGACAGGCCAATACACAGACTAAATTACCAATGGTAGGCTAGTATACATTTCATTTGACAAATGGTAGGCCAGTATGATGTCATGTCTTGTAAGCACTAGAAAAATCTTCTTTGGCAGGTTTTGTAGGTAAATTCTGTTTTTTTATGTATGTTATAAGCAGTTTTTGCTTTTAATTTTGTTAAGAAACAAAAAAGATTTTATTAACTTGCTCCAATGTAATAACATACAAACAAACCCTATTTTTAGAGTAGCTGTGTTCCTAAAAATAATCCAGCACTACAATGTTTAAAAGTCCAAATTCTCACCTCTATAAAAAAAATTCAGATCTGGTTAACAAAAAATTTCGGATCAAGTTGGCTACACGAAGAAAGTTCTTTCTTTTTCAAATTAAAAGGCGTGACCAAACGGCTGTTGTTTTATTTATTAAATGCAAGTGCACACTATGAGAATCGTCTAATCGAGGCCTACAAATCAGGGAGGGAGGGGACATTGGGCTGTTTGTTATACTATTGCACAAAGTTTTATAATAACGTTTTTTTTATTGGCACTTATTGAATTTTGATTGGTTGGTTGATTAAGATGAGTGTCCAAACGTTTCAACCACAAATTTCAAATAAAGGCTGGGTAATTTTGTGTATCTTTAATGGGGATGTGCTTTAATTGATCGGCCATTGTCTTATCCCTTTAGAACCCTGAAAAAAATACCTTTCTTTTTATACCCGACTTGATACCATATTCATATCTTTATGCTCAAATTATTCTCTTTTTCAAACAATGATGCCAAAATATTAAGATCTTTTATACGACGTGATTTTTATATTTTCTGCGTACAATATGCGCCAAGGCATTATGTGATTACAATTAATATTGTAGATTTTAAAGTAATTTGATGGCATTTTTATATATATATATTTCTATTATTTTCATTATATTTCTATTATATGTGTCTTTATTTTTCATAAATCTAAATATTATGAAGCCAAATAATGTTATGCCAATCTTAATAAAAGTTCAAAATATTTTTTTTTGTAAGACCTATTAATTGGTAAAAATATAATAGCTTTTTATCGCATCGCAGCTTTCTGTGGACATTAAAATGAATAGTTATGAGATTAAAACCATGCTAACAAAACTGGCATTAATTCAACTATTCTTATTTTAATATTCATGGAAAATTGTCTGTAATACGATGCATATGATAAACATGACTTTTCAATATGTCTGAGAACCGGTTCTAATCCAGTGGATATTAATCGGTTTCGAAGCCATACTGGAAAATAGATTACTTTAATTTTTAATGTATTTAATTAAGCATGTTTTAATATTTAAAATGTATTTAATCAGTCATGAATTTGATATGTATTTTCTATAAGTATTTAATTTCTTTGTATTAACTCGTTATCTTTTATTCATTTATAATTCTTATTAAGTTAGTTTATATCTTTTACCTTCTGATTGTTATAAAATTCTTAAACATTTTCTTTTTTTACCTGCCATTAAACAACCATTTAAACAGGGATGGGTTAATGATATTTAATTTTCCATTGTCATTTTCCTATCTCTGCACCCCTGTATGTAATAAGTAATCATAATGTATGCCTGTTTTTTATTTTGATATTTTATGTATTTTGTTGTAATAAGAAAAACATTTAGGTAGTTAGGGAATCAGAATTATTTTCAAAAAGTGTATATTTTTCTCTATCTTAACTCAAGGCGTAGAATTTTAGGGGACATTGGGCTGTTTATTACACTAGTCCCCAAAGTTTTAATAACGTTTGCTTGACAACTTTGGGAACTTTTCTTTAATTTCTTAAATTTTCAAATATTTATTGGGACAAAACAACATATACATTTAATATTCAACATTCATAAATGGTAATTACATTGCATTAAGCATTTATTAATAAACTATTTTTTATATAAACAATGAATACTATAGGATTAACACAATATAATACAAGTATCCAAGGACTGAAAAACGCCTGAGGGCGGTGTTGACAGCCTTTTAATTTTAGACTTCGATTTAAATGTTTTTTTAAGCGGTCTTTTATATAAGTAATATATGTACGCTATATACAGCAATATGCAAGGAAGGATGTTTAGGAAAAGTAGGGGGGGGGGAGGGGGGGATTGGAAAGTGGAGAAAGAATGGGGTCTCTGTGCGATTATAAAAAATGTATATATTTTAAGCAATCAAAGGGTAAGCTACAGGTTGACTTGAACAATCATAGATTAATGTTAAGGTCACAGGAGGGACACAATAGCCTTTCACAGGCAACTACAATACTGTCTAAAAGCTTTCTTTTCAATTTTTTATAAAATTTAAATCTAGAAGTTGTCTGTTCCACTATAAAGCTATTGTTAATGAAAAACGCATTCCAGGTGGCTGGAAGAGTACAAAGTGGAAGATTGTTAACCAAGTTTAATCTGGCAAATGGGATGCTATAATCTTCTTGGTTTCTAAGCCTAATATTACCCTGGGACATATGTCCTCGTGTTTTCCACATGTTAAAAAATGAGCGAGGGGCTATGTTAAGTTTAAATTCATACATGAATTTAACTCTAAAGTATTGCACTAACAATTCAAATGGTAGAATTTTCATTGTTTTAAATAGAGGACCAGTATGGGCTATATAATGAGAGTCTGTAATTGCTCTGATTGCCATTTTTTGCTTGATTTCAATAGATTTTAAGTTACATTCATATGAGCTTGAATAAATCAAAATTCCATAGATTAAATGACAATGAAATATAGAATAGTATAAGGTTTTAAGTGCGCTCCTAGTTAGAATTTTTTTACATTGTCTCAATATAAAGAGAGCTCTTGAGAGCTTTTCATTTAATTTCTGTATATGATACTTAAAATTAAGGTTAGGGTCAAAGTAAACACCTAGAAATTTTATGGCTGGAATTTCAGATGCATTGTTGACATATTCAATAGGTTTAATAAGGTCAGGATTAGGATTACTTGCACTAGAGTTATTCTCATTGATATATAAATGAATATCATCCCATTGTATTGATCCTAAGTTAGAATGGAACACTGTAAATTTAGTTTTATCAGGATGTAGAGAGAGCTGATTGGATCGAAACCATGTAGAGATTTTTTGCAATTCATCATTTACAAAATTAGCAAGTTGATTTAAATTAGACCCTGAAGCTAGTTCATTGCTTGGTTCATTAAGTTGAGTGTCGAAACGTTTCAACCACTAATTGTGTATCATGATTGAGAATGTGCATCAATTTATTGGCCTTTGTCTTATTCCTTTCGATCCATGGAAGGCGCCTTTAAGACTCAGTTAATATACAGAGCTGGATCTTTAAATCATTTTAGTGGTGAGCCAGATCGGGGTGCGCCCAATTTCAGCCAATCACAGCGCGGCATTTCATAAAATGCTGTGCTCTCATTGGTGGAAAGTAAGTTGGCTCACCCCGATCTGGCTCATCACTAAAATGATTTAAAGATCCAGCTCAGATCTCAAATTTTCTACATATATAATAATATTTCTATAGCACTTTATTATTGTTATTGCTTATTACAACAAATAAACAAAAAATAAAAATGAAGAACAGGTTTATTAAAGATACTAAAAGACATGTAGCTTTGTGTATAATTCAACTTTAATGTGATAGCTTGAATCCACTGTAATAATAATATTAATGATTACCAGAGACCATTCAAATATTTCATCTTATCTCTTTCTCTCCCCTATTCTATATCTAAATGGTGAAATCCCCTTATTTTGTCAGTGAACCCCCCGAGAAGTTTACAAAAATATTTAGGATGGACAGTAATAAAATGCCATTTTTAGGAAGTCATACGCGGTCATACGCAATGTTATAAGGCTGTCGCAAATTTCAGATCTCAGTTTTCGCAATTTGATAAAAAGATGAAAGCGATGTTTGCAAGATAATTAAAATGAATTTTTCTCAAATCGCGAAAAACAGATCTGAAATTTGCGTCATTCTTCGAACATTGCGAATGGCCGTGTACGTCTTCGAGAAACGGCATTTTATGACTGTCCATCATAATAAGGGTGGTTAACTTGAAAAATACGCGATTTCACCATTTAAACTTATCTTATGTATTGGCTTTTACATTATATGAGAATAGCGATAATAATTATGCTAACTTAAATTGACATAAATTATTTATTTAAAGTATTAAAATGTATTTTTTTGTTGAGTTCTAAATAGATTGAATCACCCCGCTCGTTGTCGGGAATGTGACATATTCGAATTTCGGCCCAGCACCGCGCCATAACTAAAGACATAGTTCCTACTGCTGCTATGTCAGGTGCGTGACATAAAAGTTATAGTAGGGTGAATATCTTGGCTCAAAAAAGGCAAAACTCGTTACCATGCACAGTTAGGACTTCTACACAAAGGTCATGCAATCAAAGAGTTGGTTATCTAATGGGTAACTAAGCGCGTAACACTTTAATTCAAACGCAGAGTATGTTTTACGGTGGCGTGGAAAAGAATACTCGAAGCGCCCTAAAGGGCTAATAGATTGAAATCTGTATTATTACTATCATAACATCTATATAACTGGGTCCGTACGTCCGTCCCAATCCACAGATGTTAATGGTTACTTTCTACTTAAACTAGCGGCTTCGTCAATATACAAAAGAATCTTTGCGTTAAAGTATTGGGATGCTGTTCATTAAAAACAATGGATCTAGTGCAGTTCAAGGTAAATGTTCCTGGTAACGATTATCTCAAAAAATATGAACTTTAAGGCTTCGAAGCGGCTGAATGTTAATGACTTAAAGCAAACAACACATTTTGATACACAAATATTGCGTTTAGCTGGTGAGATTTTCTCTTAACTAGACAATTTTAGGGATCTAAAGGAACAAAACAATGGCCGATAAATTGATATATTGGCGTTATCCTCTTAGAAATTTTTTTCTTCAATTTTTTACCATTCCCCCTCCCCCCCCTGACTACCGACGAACAACTATTTTAGGTTAGGTTTTAGGCTAGGGAGCCGAGCGCTGCGGCTAGGCAGGCAAGGGGGCCGAGCGCTGCGGCTAGTCAGGCTAGGGAGCCGAGCGCTGCGGCCAGAGTTCATAGTTAGTTTCAAATTTTCTAAGAGGATAATACCGATATATTTCCCACATGATGATACACAAAATTACTCTTCTGTAGATTACAATTAGTGGTTGAAATGTTAGAACACTAAACTTAATGAACCAACTAATCTAAATTCCAAAAAGTCCCCAAAGTTGTTAAGCATACGAACGAGAAAACGTTATTGTAAGACTTTGGGTACTAGTGTAATAAATAGCCCATTATTGTCCTCCATCTCTCTGAAACAATTCACTGATTTCTGTAAGCCTGCGCTACTTGTTATATAAATCTTACTTGTTGTTTATTGTAAAGTTGCAGTAAAATTAATAACACAAAAACAACATAAAATGAATGACGCCCGTTGCTAAAACTTTCAAATAAAATCTCACTGCGATGGGTCTATTTTTAAATTTGCACAGATTTGCTAGGGAGGGAGGGGACATTGAGTTTTTTTTATCACACTAGTCCCCAAAGTTTTTTAAAAACGATTTATTATTCATTGGCTTAACAATTTTGAAAACTTTTATGAATTTTGATCGGTAGGTTCATTAAGTTAAGGTCCAAACGTCTCAACCACTAATAATAATCTACAGAAAGGGTAGTTTTGGGTATTATCATTGTACATTAATTTATCGGCCATTGGCTTATCCCTTTAGATCCCTGCAGATTAGCGCAGGGCAAATAAATGATTCAGGTTAAGGTTACAGTGGTTGTATTTTCTAATAAACCTATTCTATCCATTAGGGTGAGGTTATTAATCTACAACCTGTTATTCTTTATCATTTTCAAGCTTCCTAGGCAGAATTCTAATACGAAATAACCTTGGGTAAAATTTATTTCGCTTCCTTCACCCTTTTATTTAACAACATTTGTTTTAAACTGTCGTAATTTTCTTATTTTTGAACCTGGAAGAACAATTTTTTTCAGAAAACGTTCGTCTTTTATTAGAAAAATAAAAATGTAAATTTTTGTCAAAAATTGCGGTCATAGGAGCCATTTAAAGATTTCTGGAGGATCAGGATCATGCCTGGAACCTGAAATTGACTTGAACACATAATTCATGATGGGATGTTTAGAACATTTTATTATTTTGGCAACATATAAAGCTTTGAAGCAAAAAAAATGTTTTTGTTCTTTACCCGGATGACCCTGCCAGGTTTGCTGGCATACTGTGCCCGCCAAGATTGAGATATTAAAAATATTCCAACTTTCACTTATGTGTCATACCCACACAGGTGGAGGGGGGGAGGTGGCATTAAACTTATACATCTGATTTTAAGAACAAAGATTCCCAGGAAAACAACTTAACAAGGTACAATATTTTAGAAGCATATCTATAATCAAATAATAAAATGTCCTTAAACAGAATCCTGTATGTTCGTAATTTTAATATAAAATATTTTATACCTTTGAATAAATATTCTATTTAATTTTTGACACTCTACATATGTGTTCATGTGTTCATGTTCTTCTCTTATACTGTTTGATTTCAGATCTTCGCTTTTATGGATGTTGTCATCCTTGTTTATTCTTGTGTAGACTTCATTGTCAAAGAATCATCTCTCTTCAATATTCCGCACTCGCAAAAAATGTGGAGAATTATTTGCTTATTCTGTTCCGTTGCAAATTAGTCTTGTTTAGTTTTTGCATAACAGTTGCACTGCAAACAACCACAAATTATTTCTGTTAAATCCTCAATTAATTCAATTGTGATTTGTAAGAAATTAGTATAGTAAAATATTGTAGACTTAATAAGAATAGTTATTTATTGTATTATAATATTGCTTTCCGCGGATATTAAAATGAAAAATTATTAGATTAAAACCAGTTTTGATTGGAATTAATTTTATTATGTTTTTTAATATACATGGAAAACAGTCCAGGACCTTTTCGACTTGGTGTACTGTCTAGGTCCTGGTCCTAGAATCCAGGAGAAGTAAGGATGATTGTTACGCACCCTTCTCTGTCCATCACTTAAGGATATTAGGTAAAGTAACAGACAACCAACTCTCTGTGATGCACGACCTTTGTCTAAGAAGTCCCAACTGTGCATGGTAACGAGTTGCGCCTATTTGAGCCAGGCATTCCCCTCTAACTATTTATGTCGCGCATCTGACATAGCAGCAGTAGGAACCATTTTTAACGTCTTTTAGTTATGACGCGGTGTCGGCCCGAGATTCGAACCTATCACCTTCCCGACGACGAGCAAATGCGCTACGTGTTGAGCCACGGTCGTTGGTAATGTAAAGTAAGTTATATAATATACAATATTAATATATAGATGTTATAGTCTTACAATAAGAGGATACTTATAAAATCAACTAATTTTATCGGGAATATTAACACAGCCAAGTAGCAGAAAACAATTTGCTAGCAGACGAAAAAGGTCCATGGAAAGGGTGGTAGTTTACGTATATATAGATCTGTTGTCTTACAGAAAAAATGGCTCCAAAAAGAATTGCCAAACAATTTAGAGAGATACAGAAAGAGATAGATGCTTTTGAAAGGCAAGATTTTTAAAAATATTTTTTTTATGAGAAAGATCATTGTAACCATTTATCTAAAGGGATAAGACTATGGCCGATAAATTGATGTGCTTCTTCAATGATAATACAAACAATTATCCCTTCTGTAGATTACAATTAGTGGTTAAAACGTTTGGACACTCAATTTAATAAACCAACCAATCAAAATTCAAAAAGTCCCTAAAGTTGATTAGCCAACGAATAAGAAAACGTAATTTTGCAATTTTGTGGACAAGTGTAATAAACAGCCCATTCTTCCCTTCCTTCCTGCATTAAAACCCATGCTAGAGTATTATACTACATTATATTCTTCAACCCAAGTTTAAAATCGATAGGTCAATTTAAAAGCTTAATCTAACAATCCTTCGCGAATTTCATAAAATTAAAAATTGTCATACGAAATCTATTGTCTCTTCATTAGTTAAAAAAAAACAATAGGGTTTAAATAACTGTATGCCTCTACCTTATGGACTCTGTGCCGACTTCTAATTGGGTCTTTGAATATCAGCCAATAGCGTCGTAAATATTAACACAGCTAACTCGCTACAAACAGATCAGAACGCAATTTACTAACAGAAAAAAAAGTCTCCGTCAATGGATCAAGATGGTTGTCTACTTATATACATACTATATCTATTGTCCATTATTCCATAATGATGAAAGGTTTAACTCAGTCAGCCACATCACGAGCCGTGCAACAAATGGATGGTGTTTTCCTTGTTAAAGCTTTGTCCATCGTTTTGACAAATGAGCCGCAAATCTAGTTTAGTATTATGTAAACATTGAACAACATTCTTATTTTTGGAGAAATGAGACTTGTCCGCAAATTTTATAGTGTGGTCAATGAAACTCTTTTTAGTATAGCTTCGAACCCAATTAATATCCGCTGGATTAGGACCGGTTCTCAGTAAAAACTGTTGTGTAGCATTGATTTACAGACAATTTTCCATGAATGTTAAAAAAATCATAAAATTAAAACCAGTTTTAATCCTAAAATTTTTCATATTGATTGCCTCGGAAAGCGATAAATAAATAGACTAAATATCATTTTGAAGAATCTAGTTTTGCCTTTTCCCCCATCTTCTCTCCTCCCACTGGATGAACGAACTGACCAATAAATGACAGGAGAAATAGCAACCTAAATTGACGACAGTTTTTCTCCTGTCATAATATCCACCTATACTCTACATCCATTCCTGTAAATAGGAAACAAGTTTCATTAGCCAAACTGTTACAAATACATGCCTTGCATAAAAAAGTTTGTCATAATATCCACGTATATTCTGCGCTCATTCCTGTAAATAGGGAACAAGTTTCATTAGCAAAACTGTTACAAATACATGCCTTGCATAAAGAAGTTTCTGGCCTTAAATAAAAACTTTTTCCAAAACTTGGTGTTGTGGTTTTATAAGAATGAATCACACAGAATTAAATATAAATGAAATGAGTAAGGTAAGCCATAATTTCCGCATAAATATCAATATAGAAAATTGACACAAAAATTTAAATGTCAAAGCCTAGACATATCTTAATTACAAATTATCGTAAAGTTATGGCAATAGTTATTTATCGCATCATATTATAGACAGATTTCTACGGTAATTAAATAAAAAAATTTAAGATTAAAACCAGTTTTGTTAGCCACGATGGGTCGAACGATGGCTAACAAATCTTGTATTAGTTTTATGATTTTAATTTTTTATTCGCGTAAATTTGTCTAATACGATGATATACATGATTTTTCAGTATGGTTGAGAAAGAAATGGTTCTAATTGGTTTGGAAGCCATATTGAAAATATTCTGAATTTGGTGATTGTGTTTATTTATTAAACTGTTTTTTGCGTGTGGAAGTGTCCGCAGTCCAATGAGTATTATATAGTATACACACAATTCTGACCATTATTAACTTCTTATTCACCACTGGAAAACATTTTCCCTGTAAGATTACAAATTATTTGGCGTTTTTGTTTTTACCGTAGCCTAGGTTAGGTTATATTGGGTACAGATTAGCCCTGCAGAGTTATGGCACAGCCCCAATGGTATTTAAAAAAAAACGTGAGAGCCTTTCAGTGCGTGCAAGGAACTTTGGGATAAAGTACCAATTATTCTTAGATCATGAATTATCATGCCAAATAGAATAGCTATTTATCGCATCGTATTAAAGATAGCTTTCCACGGATATTGAAATGAAAAGTTATAAGAAGTCCCAGGCTATCAAAACTGTTAATAATCTTATGATTTTTATTTTAATATTCGTAGAAAATGTCTGTAATACGATGCTATACATGAGTTTTCATACTGGAAAATAAATAGAAGCGAAGCTGCATTATATTCAGTATGGTGGTCTTCTTTCTTTAAATCAGTAATGTAGTGAATCGCAGCTGAAGGCAAAAAGCTTAAAAATGAAACAGAACGAATAATTTCTTTTTCTAATACTTACTTTTGAATATTCTTTCACTAACATATTTTGTGTAGAGGATAACCATATCGGTTTAGGAGTTAGCGAGATCCTTAAGTAAATACACTTTACAGACGGACACATATCCTGTTACTTTATTGTAGGGGTATACAGCTTCGCTACTATTGTATACATTTGTTCTTGTCACAATTTAATTCCACAATTAAGAATGTTTTTCTTTTTTATACAAAGTGCTTTTTTTTTAAAGTGGAGTAATTATCTAAATGCATTTTTTTAAATATTCTTTTCTCAAGATCATAAAAACAAATCGTTTTGAAAAAATTTAAGTTTTCAAGATGCTTCATATAGTGCCTATGACAAATGACGTCATACTGGCCTACCATTGGTCAATTGAAATGTATTGGTAAATTAATCTGTGTATCATTGGTCATTTTTATTGTATGGCGTCATTTTTATAGGCACTTTAAAGAGCTTTAGTTTTCAACAAGAAAAAACACTTGTAATAGAATTTTTTTAAATTAAAATTTTATAGTTTTTACTTACTACAGTGCATAAAGTCGTTTTTTCTGTCATTCGCAGGTTTGAAAGAACCAATCGTTTAAAAAAAGTTAAATTCTAAAATGTATATAAAATATATGTGGATATTAATGACAAGGGAAAAAATTGTCGCAATTTAGGTTGATAACATGGAATTCATTTTTTGGGCAGTTCGTTCATCCAGTAGGACGAGAGGGGAAGGATAGGGGTATCGTTATTTTAGCTCACTGTAAGTTTCATTTCGTATTAAACGTAGCTGGAAAAAGTGTCTAAAAAATCAGCCTTGTGACCTCATAAAAATGACGTCACATGGCTGATTTTTGAGACTCTTTGTCCAGCTAATTAGAAAACTTGTAAATCTGGTGTAACATCCAAGTAATAATAAATTTATTATTCCTAACAAGGATATACTTTTACACAGGAGGAAAGCCCAGAAATTGACAGGGGAGGAGGCTGCAGCCCTAGCCAGTGTTCAGTATGTTGATAAACAGAGAGGTATTGCTGTAGTACTGGAGGGAGAGGGCGGAGATCTTAAAGGTAAATATTTTTATTATAAATTTAATAATTTCAAAGTAGAAGGAAGTCTGTCTGTCTGTCCATCTGTATGAAGCTTAAGATCTCGAAAACCATTGAACCCATTGGGCTCTACTGTTCAGGAAATATACCTACTGGTCCTGTAGTGGTTTAAATTATTTTCTTGGAGGTTAGGACACTTCCATCCCCTAAAAAATGGAAAAAATCACCTTCCCAACAATTTTTTTAAAAAGAAAAAAATATAAGGGAGGTGAGGAACCCCGACCGCACCATTGGGCAAAGCCCACCTGAAAAAAATACCCTTCCATGAAATATTTTTACGAACTTCGATTAACATTATAATATCTATATAGCTTTAAGAACGATAGAACCTTAAAAATTGTATTACATTAATTAGTTTCTTTAATTTTGATAAGTTTACCTTAAAAGTTTGAATGCTTTGTTGCAGTATGCCTTTAACCTAATTTATAATGTAGGTGATATTCGAGCGTCTGGCCTAGATACTTCAGAAGAAAGGTAAGCCAATGTCGTTATTATTAAACTAAAAAAATATTATTTATTATTTTACCAAACTCGTTTCGTTACTTTTCTAGGCTATCAACAACCTTATTAATAATATTATATATCTTTGTAAAGCGATTGTAACAATTAATTTTATTCACATTGACTAAAACAAAATGTTTGATGTCAACTGTTTAATCCATAGTACAAATTTCAAGACGATTCGATTTGACTAAGAAATGTATATTTACTTTATAGGGGACCAGGAGATCCGGATGAACACGTCTTTCTCAGGTAACTTTCCCGTTAATTCTCATATTAACCCTTACAGATCGGGGGGGGGGGGGGTCATATTGACCCCCCTTTAGTTTTTTCAATGTAAAAGAGGCTAAGGAGCGGTCTGACCACTATGACTTGGAAAAGTAATTTTCTCTAAATATGTACATGAACCACCAGAAAAAAAATTATGTCTCTAACTGTAACAGGAGCCGAGATAGAGGGGGGGGGGGCAAATAAGCCCCCCCCCCCCATCTATTAAGGTGAGAATTGGGGCCCGATCTGTAGGGGTTAAAACCTTTGACTTGCAATTTTCAGCGTTGAAGTTTGGACACCCCCCACATAGAAAAACTTCTATCTGCTTCAAAAAAAATAATTCTTAAAAATATAAGAATTGAGGACACTCCAGCTTAATCTTGGGGTGATACCACTATTATCTAGGAGTAAAGCCTCTAGTTTTATAAAAGACTAACTTAGTTTGTTATAACTTCCAAACAAACACAGTAATTTTGACATTTTTTTCATAATAACCTTATTTTACCGAGAAAAAATTAAATATAAGAATATGTTTTCAGACAAGCTGAATACTTTATGAGCAAAGGGAAAACACATGTAAGTTTATTTTATTTTGTTAGTTATTATTTCATGGATCTTACTCTTACACCAGATTTTAATGTTCTCAAATAAAGACCTCGCCCTTCCCCTCCCACATATTAAATGACAATTTTCTCCTGTCATAATATCCACGTATATTCTACATCCATTATATTCACATATAAATTAGTATTTGATACATTTTTTTATGAATCATTATTTTTAGGAGGCATTAAGGTTGTTAAACAAAGCTTTGATGCTTGATCCAGATTCAAAACAGGTTTGTTTTTGTTTTTTCTTCAATAAGCTTAGATACATTTAAAACCTTGGTTGGTAATTGTTTAGTATTTAATTAGATTAGGATGTTGTTGTTATTAGTGAGATTCTCGTAATTAAAATTCAAGAAGTGAGCAAAGGGGTAGTTGCACGAAAAGCATTTAAACTTGAATTTAATAAACTGCTTATTTTTTCCTGTTGAATGGTTTGAACTGCATTTAAAGGATATATATTTGAAAGATTTTCAATTTTCTACCATGTAGTTATAAGAATATCAAGACTTGAAAATCGTATTCTTGTGTTATATGCAATTTAAATGGCTGGCTTATTTTCACAAAACAGCATGAAGACTAATTTAGTGATGTCCAATTGTTTGTTATTTATTGTAATACAAAATTATCATCTTTGATGCTGTCAAGATCCGCTCTTGATCAGCGAAGCGGCTACGACGAGAATAACCGATGCCTACTATCAAAAGATTAACTAAGTGCCGGTTTACATAAATACTTTATTTTAGCAAAAGTCGAAAATTATAAAACTGTGGCACTAAACAGAAAAATATGAATTAATAACATAATCAAAATATTTTCACTATTTCAAAATAGAGACAAAATAAGTTAATGCTTACAAAAGAAATTTACACATTATACATAGCCTTTCTACAATATATTTAGAGGAGCGAAGCGTCTCATAAAGCAATAATTTCATTACACATAACAAAAAAAGATATTAATCATAGAATTAATATAATCTTAATTGAATTGAATTAAACCACTCTTTCTTAAATTTCATCAAATGTAAAGAACAAATAAATTTGTTTGCATTTGTGCTTTTAAGTAAAGAATACAATTAAGTATCAATAACTTTCAAATTCAAAATGTAAAAAGTACCTTTGTAAATCAACACATTCTCAGATTGATAGCAGTTGTGAACAAGTCGGCTAATTGGAAGAATTATAATTAGTTATAACATACAGTATGACCCTCGAAAAAGTATTTTTAAGCATCTGCAGCCCTTATTTCTCAATGAATTATTAAAAAATGCAGATGTCCTTGTTCTCCATAGTATTCCACGTAAGTAGATATAAAAATATTTTTTTTACCTCCATTAACACCGGAGATTTTTAGAGCTAAAGTTTTGAAAAAGTGACTGAGAAAAAGAATTTTTTTTTGTTTCTCTTATTTTTTGGATGGTTATATTACGTTTTTCTGGCAACTGAATAATGAGACACAAAGAAAAACAAGTTAACTAAATATTTCTTTTTTATTCCACAAAAAAATATAAATTTTTAATGGCAAAAAATACTACTGAATGAATTGATTATTTGCAAATTTTAAGTTATTTATTAACCCTTATTTATAGAAAAGGATTAATTATGACAGTTGCTCCGCCTACTTTTCTGACATCTCAATTATTTAATAGGGGGTAAATTAAGCTTTTTAGACTAAAAAATCATTATGTTTTATTTTTATTTTCTTTATAACTTTTTTGTTATTAAAGTTAGGATTGTGAAACAAAAACAATTTTCCTGCTATATTCATAGAGATTTATTTGGTTTTTTAATCTTAAACAATTTTGCCTAATAAGTAAGTTTTTCAAAATATCATTAAACTAAAAAGACTCAAAAAATATGTGTAAAAAAATGCTTTTTACTCAAAAACTAAATTTTTTATTTCATTTTTGTATAAAGTTTCTGCGAGTAACAAAAATAAAAGGATTTCTAGCTTAATTTTGCTAAAAAAATCGTTTCATGTTAAAAGTTACTTTTTGCTCAGTCACTTTTTCAAAACTTTAGCACTAAAAATCTCTGGTGTTAATGGAGGTAAAAAGAATATTTTTATATCTACTTACGTGCAATGCTATGGAGAACAAGGACATATGCATTTTTTAATAATTCATTGAGAAATAAGGGCTGCAGATGCTTAAAAATACTTTTTCGAGGGTCATACTGTATATACAACAATAGGATGGTGGGTTCTATTCCCGTGGAAAATTACAGGTATATCAATTTTTGGAGGAGACCCCATGGATTCATTACACACATATCGCGCTTATAGGCAAGTCCTTCACTGGTGACACCTCGCTCGTTGGCTGGTGAAAGACAATTAAGGGGGGAAGAATTTACACATATGAGTTTTTTTGCATAGATATGATATAGATGATATAGATACACATAAATTACAATATGCTAAATTTCTATAATTATGTATGACGGTTTTTAAAAAGCTTCACCCTCTGTCAAAAAAGATTCTATACTTGTAACTTAAGCTTGTAATTATTTTTCTGAAATGCATTTCATGCAACTATCCCTTACAAATCACTCATAAAAAGAATTTATTTGAAAACATCGGGTCATAAAAACTTGGCAAATAAAAATTGATGTGGGTTATTATTCTTTTTTTAACTCTGCAGTATGATTCTACAGGTGCACTGAATATTTTTGATGCCCCTTTCAAACAACAACAGTTCAAATGTTGAAATTATTACTGCAAATTAAAGACATCGCAGCATACAAAAATTGTATATAAAAACAATAATTTCTTTTGATAAGTAACTACTTTCAATTATAATCAAAATAAAAATAAAATTTGTAAAAAATAAAGAAATTTTTCCCCATAATTTTTCAGTTTTATTATTTTGATAATTAAAAAAAATTTTTATAATTAAATTAAATAATAAAATATGTTTTGATTTTTTCTTTGGCAAAGTAAACTAATTCTTTTGATATATTTATAAAAATATATGATAACATCTAGCGGTCTATTATTGAACTACATAATACATAATATTCAATGTTTCAATTAAAGGATCTTTCCTTCAATATAATAGATATTACCTAGATATATATTCTCTAAATCAGCCAAAAGGAAAACAGTGGAGGCAAATATATCAAACTTGGCAAATGGTTGGATTAGCAGGAGTAGATATAACCAAGAAATAGCTCTGAATTCTGGAAATATTCTACCTGGTCTCACTTAGGTTTTAGGCCATTTTCGTAGGAAAGCCTCATTACTAAAAAAACTACCCCCCCCCCCCCCACCTCATAAAATAATGATGCTGATAAAGAGGTTCCAGTTTCAAATATGAGGGTTTAACCCCACGTCCATTTAGGATGAATCCATAACTGCATATATAAATATAAAGGCAAGTGCCACCAGTAGTAGGTTTAATGTATCTTCTAGCTTTGGCAGCATTGTCTGGATAATTAAAACCTATATCTACAGGTTAGAGCCACCAGGAGAAGATGTTACCTGCAGCTTGGAAAATAGCAGCAGTATATGGATAATTAAAACCTATATCTACAGGTTAGAGCCACCAGGAACAGATGCAACCTGCAGCTTGGAAAATGACAGCAGTGCCTGGATAATAAAACCTATATTTACATATTAGGGCGACAAGGAGTAGATTTAACCTGCAGCTAGGAAAATGGCAGCAATACCTGGATAATTAAAACCTATATCTACAGATTAGAGCCACCAGGGTAGGTGTAACCTTCAGCTTGGAAAATGGCAGCAATTCCTGGATAATTAAAACCTATATATACAGGTTAGAGCCACCAGGAGTAGGTGTAACCTGCAGCTAGGAAAATAGCAACAATCCCTGGATTATTAAAATCTATATCTTCAGGTTAGAGCCACCAGGATAAGGTGTAACCTGCAGCTTGGAAAAATAACAGCAATACCTGGTCAATTAAAACCTATATCTACAGGTTAGAGCCACCAGGAGTAGGTGTAACCTGCAGCTAGGAAAATAGCAGCAGTACATGGATAATTAAAACCTATATCTACAGGTTAGAGCCACCAGGAGTAGGTGTAACCTGCAGCTAGGAAAATGGCAGCAATATCTTGATAATTAAAACCTATATCTACAGGTTAGAGCCACCAGGAGTAGATGTAACCTGCAGCTTGGAAAATGGCAACAGGCCCTGGCTGATTCGGAACAAGTTCTAGCTCAAGATCCAACGGTAACAAACTTGTATTTCATTGAAAAAAAAAATGATAAAAATAAAGGGGTAACTTTGAGTTTTTACTAAAGTATTTTAAATGACGTCATATTTGAGTAGTCCTTTATTCTAATATAGCGTCATTCGGGATTTTTCGGCAAAAAGTTTTTAATTTAACCATTTATTATATGCACTATAAAGAGCTTAATCATATTGAATTTTAAATTGAAATATATTTATTTCAAAATTTTGATTAATTAGATATTTGAAAAATATCATTAAAACTATTTCAAGTATGGCTTTGAAACCGATTAATATCTGCTAGATTACAACCGGTTCTAATTGATGCTATATATAAAAAAAACATGCACATCGTCGTATTACTGACTATTTTCTACGAATATTAAAATAAAAATCATAAAATTAATATCAGTTTTAGCTCCTCGGGGCTAAAAAACTGGTTTTGATATTATAATTTTTAATTTTAATATCAGCGGAGAGCTGTCTATAATACGATGCAATAAATAACTATTTCAGTATGCCAAAGCAATCTATGGAAAAGCCGAGTCTCTGTTTAATATGTGTAAATTTGAACATGCTCTCATGTGCTTTCATAAAGGATTGGTAAGTATATTAAATCTATAATACAAAGTACAATGATGTTTGTCTGTCTGAAGCTTAAGATCTTAGTAACCACTGAATCGATCGGATTCTACTCTTCAGAGAATATACCTACTGGTCCTGTGGCGGTTTTAGGCTGTCTTCCTGGGGGCTGAACCACCACTATTTATTTTTCTTTTTGTAACCTACAACAAATAAGTGGGGTGGGGTATCCCCCACCACACCCCGGGGCGAAGGACTTGTGAAAAAAATACCCCTTCCTCATTTTTTTTAATTACGAAGATTCTATATAGGAGGGTGACTTCCAAATATGTCTTGGGGTCAAGCCCCTAGAGGCTAGGGGCGAATACGATAGTAAACAATAAAGTGATTAACATAGGTTAAGCTTGTTATTTTGAAATTTTTTCCTATAGAATTTTAATAAAATTTACAGTCTATGATTTTACCTTTTTTTATTTATATATATATATATATTTAGTCTTTATCACCGGATAACGAAGAGTTTAAACTTGGAATTATCAAAGCAAAGAAAACTATATCAAACAGTTTACCACTGACCATCTTTAAGGTAATAGTTATTTATCGCATTGTATTATAGACAGCTTTCAGCGTATATTAAAATGATAAATTATAAGATTAAGTCCAGTTTTGTTAGCCCCGAGGGGCCGAATTTATGCGGCAATTTATAGCTGCCTTATAATGCAAACGAAATGAAAAACATATCCCATTTCATACCAAAAATCTGCAAAATGTTTGAACCAATGACATGCTGGAATGTACCTTTACTGTTATTCTATTGGATGATTTAGAGTTTCTAAGGTATGTCTCTAGATTATCTCTATTTACAAGGTAAAGAGGAAAGTTACAAAACTTATAAATGTCACAAAGTTTTTAACCTTAGTGTCAAAGAAATAAAAGGTATCAAAATCCATCAAATATACCTAGTTCTGGTCACAAATGAAAACTTATTAGTATCGTTGCATCTAGGGTCTGTATTTGAAGTGAGAGAGCGAGAGAGAGAGAGAGAGAGAGAGAGAGAGAGAGAGAGAGAGAGAGAGAGAGAGAGAGAGAGAGAGAGAGAGAGAGAGAGAGAGAGAGAGAGAGAGAGAGAAAAGGCTTAAACCAAGAATTATATTAGAAAATGAAATAGCTTAAAATAATCTCAGTACATATCAAAGCTTCCCTGAAATTGAAAACTCATTCGGTTCAGTGGTTAATTAGGATCATTGATTTAAAAATGAGAAAATCAATCTCTTTTTAGTGCCTATAAAGAATGACTTCATACAATAAAAATGACCAATGATAGGCCAATACACAGACTAAAATACCAATGGCAGAGGCCAATATACTTTTTAATTGACCAATAGTAGGTTAGTATAACGTAATTTTTATAAGCACTATAAAAGCTTCTTGATAGAATAGGAAAGGTTCATGACTTGAGTCGTGATTTTGGCTGATGATTGGAATAGCATAATATGCTTCTGCAAAACCTTTCAACTTTCTTTTAGCATAATTTATAATTAGCAGAAGAAACTTGTCATTTACATTGATTTTATTAGCATATTGCGAAAATAGTTTGCTCACAATAAATAAATATTATTTGCAATAACTTTTTAAACTCCATAAACGAACACAGTACACTGTACTGTAACCCTAAAGTTAAATTTTAGAGAAAAAGTAATGACGCACACGCCTCTTTTTTTAAAGCGTAGCTCTTCTATAATTATGGTCAGTTCGTCCGTCCGTGCCGATTAAATCTTTTTGTTAATTTAGACATGTTAGAATTGTCCTATCGGTGTCATACTTTGCATGCTGATTCCTATAACAGTTAGGTACCATTAAGGAAGCATAGCAACTCTATAATCATCACCAAAAAGTCCGTAGTCCATTAAAACATGAATTTTAAAATTATAATTACAAAAATACATTAACAAAAAAGGTTCTTATTAAAAATTAAATTACAATTTCTACTAGATTTCTAAGCGGATATCTAGTTGGTCTGAACTTGAAGAAACTGTTATTGCTTAATTTCTGCTTTGTTTTGTTGAGGACTGCAGACTAATTATTTGCTGCATTAGTAACAATTCACAAAAATAAGAACCATTTCTAGTAGCGAAACTTTTCTGTGTCTGTAGGTGATGAACTTACCACAGATTTCTCTTGGAGGGTGAAGTACACTCCCAAAAATAGTTATAGTACCTATAAGAAGCTTCACTGACAAGGAAAATAATATTGGTTAAGCAATTAGCGAGATCCTTTGTTACACACAGATAGACATCCTGTTGATGATCTCTAGAGGGCTTAGTGTCGCTTCGGGTTATAGACAACCAACCCTTGGATTGAACGACCTTTGTCTGGAAGTCCTAACTATACATGGTAATGACTTGCGCCTGTGTGTGGGCTAAGGCATTCCCCTACTTCTACTATAGGTGTCAAGCACCTGACAAAGCAGCAGTAGCAGCCGCTGGTTATCAGACATCCTGTTACTTTTAGTATGTATAATGATAATTTTTCTTTCTTTAGTGGGATGGCGTAGATGAAGTTTTGACATTATTCAGAAAAGAGGCAAGGTAAAGAAACTTTATAGGATCATGGAAAGAAAACGAAGTATCGGGTTTCGTCGTATTTTCACAAGAGCTCTTCTCCTATTTAAAGCTCCTGCGGGGGCTCTAAAGCTGCGGGGCCAATTTCCTAACCCTGCAGGGCAATCATTAACATTTGCCTAACCTAAAAGAACCTTTCTACTCCGTTTTCTTTCCATGGTCCACTTTTTTTTACACTGCACTGTAATAATACTTTCTTTTTTAACTTAAAAAAATTAGACAATCGACATTTATAAAAAAAAGAAACTACCCTTTGATATTAAAAAGTGAAAATCCTATGCAATTTGACCTTTTAAAAAATAGCTTAAAATGTAGAATGTTTAATTATTATTTCAACTTTCAATACAAAAACATACAGTCATTACAGTGTAAATATTCCAAGTATGAAGAAACTAAGCAGAATTGTAAAAGTTAAATTATTCTATATAAATTTTGGTTGTAAGGAAATTGTTTTGTATTTACGTTTTCTTATCGCAAAGTAACTGGATGTATGTTTGTTGAACCAATACCACATTACCTTTAATGCTGGACTGAAAACTACTTGGACACTTTTAAGCCATATTATGCAGGTATAAGGCTAAATTTTCTAAAAATCGTCTGTTAAAGAACAGGTTTAGACATCCAGCTTAATATGAAATTTATAATATGACAATATCACCGAGGCTTTTACGCGACTGACGCGTGGCTGCCGAGCCCTGATATTAACCCTTTAGCCCAATCCCCTAAGGGCTAGGGGAGCAACTATTAGTAACCTAAAATGATGCTCTTTATAATGCCTATTAAAATTACGTCATACATTACAAATGACCAATGATAGGCTAATACACAGACTAAATAACTAACTACAGGCCAGTATTCATCTTAATTGACCAATAGTAGGCCAGTATGACACCATTTTTTAAAAGCACTATAAAAAGCTTCCCTAAAATTTCAGTAAGCCCCGCCTGGTGATGGTTGGAGAGAAGGACAGTGATTCAGGCGGGGGACAAGTCTATGAAGAAATACTCAAGTCTCTGGAGGAAAGTAATATGGAGCAAGAATCTAATACAAAGTAGGTTTTAAAACAATTTTCCGCGGATATTAAAATGAAAAGTTATATGTTATGAGGGGCCGAAGGTCCTTGCTTACAAAACTGGTACTAATTTTTTGATTTTTATTTTAATATTCCTGGAAAATTGTCTGAAATACGATGCTATACATGATTTTTCAATATGACTGAGAACCGGTTAGAATACAGCGGATATTAATCGGTTTCGAAGCTATACTGAAAATATAATGAAACAAGGATGACAACATCCATAAAAGCGAAGCACTGAAACGGTAGGACAAACGGACATAAACACTTATATAGTGTCAGAACTGAATAATCAGAATGCGAATGTATAAGAGTCAAAGCAAAATTGTAAGTAAATTTGTTGAAAAACTGCTTGATACAGGATAATGATTATGGACATACTTACATTTTTAGGACTTGATTATAGAGTTGCTTCGCTTATGATATTGTACTTTGTTGTCCCAGGAATCAGTATACCAAAAATCAGATCAATCGGATAATTAGGTCACATCAAGTTTATTGTTAAAAATGAAAAAAAAATCAACATGTTTAAAATGGACGTACGGACATTCTGGTAATGATTATAGAGTTTCTACGCTTTCTAACTCGTACCTAACTATTATAGGAATCACCATGCAAAATTTGAAATCGATAGGACAATTCTAACATGCCTAAATTAACGAAATAAGCTATTTAAAAAAGTAAAAAAATCAACATCTTTAAAATGGACGTACGGGCATTTTGGTAATGATTATAGAGTTGCTACGCTTTCTAAATCGTACCTAACTACTAAAGGAATCACCATGCAAAATTTGAAATCGATAGGACAATTCTAACATGTCTAAATTAACGAAAAAAGCTATCCGTGACGGACGGACGGACCGACCCTAATTATAGAAAAGCTTCGCTTTTAAAAATACTCAAATTTCTGGTGGAAAGTAGTTTAAAAATCATATACCGTATCGTGTTACAGACAAATTTCCACAAATAATAACATAAAAAATCATGAAATTAATACCAGTTTTGTTGGCGCGGGCCTCCGTGCCAATCCATTGCTAATTTTTATAAGCTTCAAGGCAAAGTTTGATAGTAAAAACAAAATTTAGTTGACCCCAATAAAACTAATTTCGATATTAATAATTTTCTTTAATCTAAATTGTAATTTGATAATATCAGTAAAAACGCGGTAAAAGTAATTTAGTTTGTCTAGCATTTGTTTTAATTTAAAACCATTTTAATTTTATTTTATTCTTGAATCTCTTACAAACAAAGCATGCTCTATAAAGCTCTGACAATATATCTCTTAACAAGAAGGGAAAAAATTGGCGAAAAATTACGAAAACATTACCTATCTTGCTTTTTTGAGGTATAATCAAATTTATTTAGAGAGCACCAAGTCTTTAGTTTCTATAAATAAAGAAAATAATTTAATTTTAATAAAAGATGAAACTGCTTTTTATGATACTATTAGCTAGCATCTACACCCCCAAGAGGCTTCTAGGGGCACGACTTGTCAGGAAGGGAAGTCCACCCTCAACATTCAATTTTCCTTAGCAATGTAGCCCCCCCCCCCATAGACGTCCAAGTCACCCCCAAAATTCTTTTCATTCTACCCCCCCACCCCATTTAAAATTTACCCCTACCCTGGGGGTGCCGTAGGCACCCCCAACCATTAAGGAGGGGGTATTTATCCCCCCAAACAATTTAGGGGGGTAAATACCCCCCCAAAATAAAAAGCTTGGATGTCTATGCCCCCCCTCCATGATTTTTATTTTATTACGTCTTTATTTAGAAAGAAGAAGGGACCAAGTAGAAAGAAATACACTGACCAGGAAAATATAAATGTTAAATAATTTCAATAATTATCTTTTATATGTGAAGGGTGGGAGCATTGTTATTAGATGATTAAGTTAGATCACGGAAGTTTGTTAGAAAATTAATAAATTAAGAGTTTAAAATTATTGGGTTAAGAGTTTGTACATTACTAGTTTAAACCATTCAATCAATATATGATATAAGTACCCAAAGAGTTTAATTATTTTACAGTCCAATGTCCCCTCCCTCCTTCAAGACAGGAAAAAAATTCTTTCAATTAAAAAAAATCTTTGAAGTTTTAAAACATTTATTTTTGTTTAGAGACTCATGGTAATTTTTGGACATATCATTATGGATTCAAACCAGAGGGCTCGGCCGTTGCCGTCTCTCTTGGCCACGGAGCATTGAGCTAGGAAGCCGCAACAATCTTTTTGTTGCTATTAAAGTTTATGAAACATACCCTTTAAGTAATTAATTAATGATTATTTTTTTGGTATACTTACTTTATCTGACAGTCCTTTTGACCTTTTTTTTGATGGATAAGAGCTGGATCTTTAAATCATTTTAGTGGTGAGCCAGATTGGGGTGAGCCAACTTTCCACCAATGAGGGCACAGCATTTTATGAAATGCCGTGCTGTGATTGGCTGAAATACGGCTCAACCCTATCTGGCTCACCACTAAAATGATTTAAAGATCCAGCTCTTGTTTTTCTTCATATGCCAGGAAGTCCTACATGTGCATGGTAATGAGTTGCGCCTGTTTTGGACCAAGCATTCCCCTCACTCTAAATATTAATGTCGCACGCCTGACAAAGAAGCAGTAGAAACCATTATTAACGTCTTAAGTTATGACGCGTTGGTAAACCGGGATTCGAATCTATCACATCCAGGGAGTAAGGGAGGGGGCAATGGATCGATTATTCAATTTTTAGGAGTCTAAGACTTTGGGTACTGGCTTAAAGGGAATGTGCAAGAATTTAGCAGTTTCTGACTGAGTTTGGGTACTAGCGCAGAAAATGCCGCTACTCGCTGTGTAAGTTTTGAATATAGCAGACAGAGAGTTAAGAAAGTTAAGAATATACAGTCCCCTCCCATAATCTATTTCACTCCCCTTTCCCCCACCTCCCTTTTTTATAGCAGATGATAGGGAAAAGGAGAAGGGAGGTGGATGCAAGGGGCAATGGAAGTAAACAGGATATTCTTGCCGAGCCAGCCAGCAGTTGGCCGGGTCCAATAATCTTGTAATATAAAAATCACACCATAAAACCTCATTATATTTGATCAAAAACAAGTTGTGATTTTGCTTTACATGGGGCTATGGAAATCTATTATTCTGAACAAGAATATGACTCTACACGCCTGCCTGTCCCTTTTTTCCCTGTTCATATCCCTTACCCCCACTTTTCTTTTCCCTTTACCTGTCATCTGGAGAGCTCCAGGGAGATTTTTCTAGTAATTAAATACAGAATGGTTACGTCAGTCTGTTATACTGGTAATCTAATTTTCAAATGATTGCTTTTTTTCTTGGAACTTTTTTCTTAGTTTATAGTTTATTGAATTTAACTAACAATCTCTTTACAATTTCCTCCAAATTTTCTGGATTAATCTGGAATTCATAGCCTTTCTTTTTAACTCTTAAATTTAATTAATTGCCCATTGTCCCCTCCCTTTCTCCCTGATCACATCCCCGAAAATGAGCGGATGCGCTACGCGCTGAGCCACGGTCGCGGGTTGCCGAACACTTTGAAAAATAATGGTATGACTGGTGATGACAGGTTGACTACAACTTTATGGAGATATTAAGCCAGAAAATGATGGAGTCACACATACCTCCAGGAGAAAATGAAGAGGTTAGATTCAGGGATCTAAAGGGATAAGACAACAGCCGATAAATTGATGTACATCTCCAATGATGATACACAAAATTAACTCTTCTGTAGATAACAATCAGTGGTTTAATCGCTTGGACACTCAACTTAATGAACCAACCAATCAAAATCAATTCAAGTCTTCAAAGTTATTATGAAAACGTTATTATAAAACTTTAGATACTAGTGTAATATGCAGCTCAATGTCACTAAAAAATTACTAAAAAAACACCATTTGTAGTTTTTTTGTTGAGAATTTGCAAACTTTTAAAGTGTTTTTAATGCAATTAATTTTGTTAAAATTATTGTATATTTTATTTTATTTTTAGGAATTCGAAGAGACATCAGATATTGTATGTAGGGTAAGTTTTTTATACTTAAAAAAAAAGGCATCTAGTTTTCACTTCTTCCACCAATTCAAAAAAACAACAACGCTTTCTCGTCATTTGTATGGCCTTTGGAACATCTAAAACGATGGTTCCCAAAAAGTTTATCCGTCCGTTTTTTTGTTTGCTTGTTTGTTACTCTTATAAATATAAGAGAGGTTTTGTGTTTTATTTTGCTGAAGATTTAGTGATTTATTTGCTTTTCTTTCAGTTTTTAAATTGTATAATGATTTTCCACAGTTATGAATATGTCTGTGATTAAGTTAATGGAAGATTAATAAATTAAAAAAAAACAATTTTATATTTAATAGAAAATTTATTTGTGTTCCATTGACCTATCAATTGTATGTTTTAAACATAAATATTTTATTAAATCCTCTTTTATTTTAAAATAATACAGCATAGTTTATTTAGTAATGGTTATTCATTTCATCGTATGATAGACAGCTTTCCTTGGATATTAAAATGAAAACTTGTAAGATTAAAAACAGTTAGCCCCAAGGGGCCGAAACCGGTCTAACAAAACTGGTTTTAATTTTATGATTTTTACTTTAATATTTCTATAAAATTTCTGTAATTCGATGCTATACATGACTTTTTAGTATAGCTGAGAACTTGTTCTAATCCACCGGATATTTATTGGTTTCGAAGACATACTGGAAAGTAGCTTGAAAAGTTTTTTTTTTATAATAAACTATAACATTTTAAGCGCAGTAACTCTATAATTGATCATAGTTGTGTTTAGGTTGCTTCAGAAGGATTAGGGTTTATAGATTCACGGCATCAGTTCTGGAGCGTAGCAACTCTATAATTAATAGTTATGTTTAGGTTGCTTCAGAAGGACTGGAGTTTATAGATTCACGGCATCAGTTCTGGAGCGTAGTAACTCTATAATTAATAGTTGTGTTTAGGTTGCTTCAGAAGGACTGGAGTTTATAGATTCACGGCATCAGTTCTGGAGCGTAGCAACTCTATAATTAATAGTTATGTTTAGGTTGCTTCAGAAGGACTGGAGTTTATAGATTCACGGCATCAGTTCTGGAGCGTAGTAACTCTATAATTAATAGTTGTGTTTAGGTTGCTTCAGAAGGTTTGGAGTTTATAGATTCACATCATCAGTTCTGGAGCGTAGCAACTCTATAATTAATAGTTGTGTTTAGGTTGCTTCAGAAGGATTAGAGTTTATAGATTCACGGCATTAGTTCTGGAGCGTAGCAACTCTATAATTTATCATAGTTGTATTTAGGTTGCTTCAGAAGGATTAGAGTTTATAGATTCACGGCATTAGTTCTGGAGCGTAGCAACTCTATAATTTATCATAGTTGTATTTAGGTTGCTTCAGAAGGATTAGAGTTTATAGATTCACAGCATCAGTTCTGGAGCGTAGCAACTCTATAATTAATAGTTGTTTTTAGGTTGCTTCAGAAGGTTTGGAGTTTATAGATTCACGGCATCCAGTTCTGGAGCGTAGCAACTCTATAATTAATAGTTGTGTTTAGGTTGCTTCAGAAGGACTGGAGTTTATAAATTCACGACATCAGTTCTGGAGCGTAGTAACTCTATAATTTATAGTTGTGTTTAGGTTGCTTCAGAAGGATTAGAGTTTATAAATTCACGACATCAGTTCTGGAGCGTAGTAACTCTATAATTTATAGTTGTGTTTAGGTTGCTTCAGAAGGATTAGAGTTTATAGATTCACGGCATCAGTTCTGGAGCGTAGCAACTCTATAATTAATAGTTGTGTTTAGGTTGCTTCAGAAGCACTAGAGTTTATAGATTCACGGCATCAGTTCTGGAGCGTAGCAACTCTATAATTAATAGTTGTGTTTAGGTTGCCTCGGAAGGACTGGAGTTTATAGATTCACGGCATCAGTTCTGGGGCGTAGCAACTCTATAATTCATCATAGCTGTGTTTAGGTTGCCTCGGAAGGACTGGAGTTTATAGATTCACGGCATCAGTTCTTGGGCGTAGCAACTCTATAATTCATCATAGCTGTGTTTAGGTTGCCTCGGAAGGACTGGAGTTTATAGATTCTCGGCATCAGTTCTGGGGAAGTATCAAGTAAAGAAACAATAATCTATTAGATAATGAAATATATGTATTTTGAAGAAGAAACATTGTCTAAAAACATTGTAAATTGTTTTAATTTCTAATTTTCGTAGCTTTTTATAGTGCCTATAAAAATGACGGTATACTGGCCTAACATTTATCATTTAGAATATTTACTGGCCTGCCATTTGTAATTAAGTCTGTGTTTTGGCCTATTATTGGTCATTTGTATTGGAGGACGTCATGTTTTTTAGGCACTATAAACAGCTTCGATTTTTGTATGTACTACAATCTGTTGTAAAAGTATGATTAAATCAACTTGTTTAGCTTTAAGTATTTTTAGACAAAGGTGAAATAAAATTTCTTTCTGGTAATTCAATAATCAATGGTTTTATTATTTCAAGAATAATTACATGTAATGGTAGCGTAACAATTTCAACATTGAATCAAATTACAGAGAGGGAGGGGACATTGGGCTGCTTATTACACTAGTCCCCAAAGTTTTAAAGTTTTCTTAGTCCATAACTTACCATCTTTGGGGACTTTTGATTTTTGATTGATTGGTTTATTTAGTTGAGTGTTAAAACGTTTCAACCAATAATCATTATCTATAGAAGAGAAAGTTTTGTGTATGATTATTGGGGATGTACATTAATTTATTGGCCATTGTCTTATTATTATTTTTTACTGGATAATATATGATGATTTGCACAAGATTTACGTCGCCATAATGACCAATATCAAGCATTGCATTTATATCCAGGGAGAGTGAAGACAATGTGCCGTAAATTAAACTGGTCCCCAACGTTTTATAAACACGTTCCTCATTTGTTGGATTAAAAACTTTTGGACTATTATTAAATCTTTAAATATCCAAACTTATCTCTAGAAGGGGAAATTTTGTTTAATTCTGTCTTAACCATGACACTTTGGTTAAGTGTGACTTCCGAATTTGCGGGAAGTTCTAGAGATCTTAGTCTTACGGACAAAACCCCCAACACCAGGAACCATCAAGTTTCAACAGCAGGTTTGAGTATAGATTTATTGACACAAACTATTTCAAAGTCCTGAAATTACAAAATCAATTAATACAAAATTCCAGTTTTTATATCCACACAATATTATTTGCTTTTTAAAAATCTTTTTTTCTACGGTTAAAGAATCTTTGGGTACTTTGGCTTTAAAGGAAAATTATTTGGTTTAATAGATCCTTGTTAAATGCATAAATATAAGCACATAAAAATTACTAAAACATAATATTTGAATCATAATAAAGTTTCACGTGTAGCTGGCTAAAGCCTATAAACTTAATAAATCCGTCCTATATGCCATACAACTATTTATAAATGAAGAAAAATCTACCTGAAGTTCTTATGGTTAAAGCACCTGGCATACTAGGGTTATTCACGCACTTTGAGACCAATGATAGGCCCGACTCAATTCTCTCAATGTCCTTATCCACACACATGTAATTCAAAAGTAAAGAAACGTGGAGAGACCAAACATAAACAAAATTCAAATGCCGCTACTCTTTAGGAAAGGAAAGTCAAACAAAGACGACATTTTTTCTGAATTGGAATTGTAGAATAAGGAAATTAATTTCGATCTTGATAAACATAAAGCTTCCTTGAAAAGAGGTTAAGACAAATTCAATTTATCGTCAATTGCCTTATTCCTTCAGATCCCTGATAAAATAACACTATATGTATATCCTTATATAAAGTAGTAAGCATTTTTTGTCTGTCCCGAAGGATCTCGCTAACCACTGAACCGATATTGTTCTCCTTTAGAGTGAAGCTTCTTATAGTTCCTGGGAATGTTTAAAACTATTTTAGGGGAGGGTGTTTTCAACTCTCCTTTCCCCCCCAATTTTTTTTTACTCTTTTGAAACTCAAATTTAAAATGAAATGATGTCGACTTTTCCTCCTCCAACCAATGGGCTGTTTATTACATTACTCCCCAAAGTTGTATAATAACGTTTTCTTATATGTTTTGGTTGGTTGGTTTGGTTGGTTCATTAACTTGAGTGTCCAAATGTTTCGACCACTAATTGTAATATACAGTAGATATAAATCTATTAATTGGTCATTGTCTTATCCCTTTATATCCCTGGCATATTAACATCCAAAAGACAATCTTGAAATGACAAAAGCTCCGGAAACATTAATTGTACATAAATCTTGTAAATCACTTGACTTGGGGTGCTGTCATTTCTACCACTAGCAAAAATGCTCATATAGAGTAGTTGCACCATTAATTAAAAAAAGATTGTTAATCAATTTTGGCATTCTAAACAAAAATGAATATGAACTGGAGTTATAATTATATTTTTTTGTGTATGTAAAAGATGTATTAAAAATTATGGATGATATAATAGTAGTATTTTTGTCTAAATGTAAGTCTACAATTCTATAAATAACAATACTGTGAATATGACAGTGTAATTACTGTACTTTTTACAGTGGCGTGCGAACCGAAGGGGGCATTTGGGGCAATCGCCCCCCCATAGCGACCAAAACGCCCCCCCCTGCCCCCCCCTAGCAACCGCCCCCCCTGCCCCCCCCTAAATGTTAAAAAATGCCCCATTTTGCCCCCCCCCTGGTCAACAAAAATGCCCCTTTTTGCCCCCTACCCTACAAAAAGCAAAACTATCCCAGTTTCCAAAAAAAAAGATCAAGAAATACTCAAAAAAAAAAATTTTTGGCGCTTCGCGCCAAACAGACAGTTACTATTCATTTAACCTTACCAAATTTATTAATTAGTGTAGAAATTAGGTTATAATCTTTTTTCACTGAACATAACAAACCAGGTTATAGGAAGTATTTTATTTTGTATAATATAAACTTTTTACCAAAGAAATTTTATACATCCCCAATGATGATACACAAAATTACCCCTTATATAGATTACAATTAGTGGATGAAATGTATGGAAACTCGACTTAATTAACCAACCAATCAAAATTCCATTAAAGTCCCCAAAGTTGTTGAGCCAACGAATAAGAAAATTTTATATGAAATATTGGGGACTAGTGTAATAAATAGCCAAAAACCCCTCCCTCCCTGCATATTTGAAGAGCAAAATTTGCGTTTCGCGCCCTTCCAAATGGTTTCTGCTATGAAATATTGGGGACTAGTGTAATAAATAGCCCAAAAACCCCTCCCTCCCTGCATATTTGAAGAAAAAAATTTGCGCTCCGCGCCCTTCCAAATGGTTTCTGCTATGAAATATTGGGGACTAGTGTAATAAATAGCCCAAAAACCCCTCCCTCCCTGCATATTTGAAGAACAAAATTTGCGTTTTGCGCCCTTCCAAATGGTTTCTGCTATGAAATATTGGGGACTAGTGTAATAAATAGCCCAAAAACCCCTCCCTCCCTGCATATTTGAAGAAAAAAATTTGCGCTTCGCACCCTTCCAAATGGTTTCTGCTATGAAATATTGGGGACTAGTGTAATAAATAGCCCTAAAACACCTTTCCTCCCTGCATATTTGAAGAAAAAAATTTGCGCTTCGCGCCCTTCCAAATGGTTTCTGCTATGAAATATTGGGGACTAGTGTAATAAATAGCCCAAAAACCCCTCCCTCCCTGCATATTTGAAGAAAAAAATTTGCGCTTCGCGCCCTTCCAAATGGTTTCTGCTTTTTATCACAATGAAAGGACAAGTAATTTTTTTTTATTTTTTACACAGTTCATTATATCTTTAGTTTTTATGGTATGATAAATTTTTTTTGTGGATTATAATATTAAAAAAAAAATTTTTTTCGCTGTTTCGAGCATCCTGTATGTAATTTACTTTGACTGTCATCACACAACATACAGGAAAAAGGATTTGTGACTTTTTCTTCCTAAAATATATATTTATTTCAACAGATGCTCTTTAAATCTACTTGTCTGTATTCTTATTAATGATTTTTTGTGCTTTGCTACTTACAGATGTTGTCATCCTTGTTGTCAAACAATAAAGAAATATTTAATATCATTTTTTCATATTAGGTTAATTTTTGGTAAATTATTTCCAAAATGAGTGTTTTTATCTCCCCCCCCCCCCAATTTTTTTTAATGGGGTTATTCATCCTTCCTGCTGAGATTTTATAACATCCCCTTCCACCCATTAAAAATGTTTTGTGGTGGAGAGGGGGGGGGGGGGGAAAGGTTAATTTATCTTCTGTACTATTTTTTCGAAGATGCTTTCTAGCTCCCTTCCCTTCGGTCATTGCAGGGTGGGGAGAAGGGATGGGGGAGAAGAGATGGGGGGGAAGAGATGGGGGGGAAGAGATAGGGGAGGAAGAGGTGGGGGATATAAATGGGAAATAGGGATGGGGGAAGGGATGGGGAAGAAGGGATAAGGACTAGGAGGCCCATAATCAAATAATCCCACCCCTTAAAACGCCCTTATTTAAAATTAGTATATACAATCAAAATGCCCCCCCCTAAAGCAAAGTGCCCCCCCGGGGCACTTTGATTTAGGGGGGGGCAAAATTTTACAAAATCTTCAAAATGCCCCCCCCTAGACAAAGTGCTTCGCACGCCACTGACTTTTTATACCCGCTATACCCGCTAAAATGAATGTGAATTTGAAAATAAAAGTGTATTTATCACAGTTAAATCATTGTGTTTATGACAGTAGGATGATTGTTTTTGTTGTTGCTAGTCGTAGATCCGCCATGTACCCCTTGACTTTCTCACATTTAAAGTGAGCAATAATATCATTAACATAATTAAATTATATTGTCTCCTACGAACAGGGAGGGAGGGGACATTGGGCTTTTTATTTTACTTGTCCCCAACGTTTTATAATAACTTTTTGTTATTCATTGGCTTAACAACTTTGGGGACCTTTATTGAATTTTGATTGGTTGATTTATTTAGTTGAGTGTCCAAACGTTTCAACCACTTATTATAAAATACAGAAAGAGTAATTTTGTGTACATTAATCAACTTATCGGCCATTGTCTTATCCCTTTAGATCCCTGCCAGGGAAAGGTATTAAAGCTTTTGATTATGCTATTTGTGAAGAAATAAGGATGAAAACATCCATAAAAGCGGAGCTCTGAAACGGTACGATAAACAAACAATAACTCTTGTAGAATGTCAGAACTGATAAAGCATAATATTATTGCTTAAGTCTACTGTTACAAAATTTGTTGCATAACTGCTTAAATACATGATACTGTTTAAGGGCATGCTGACATTTTTAGGACTTGATTAGAGAGATTTTTAACTTATAACATTGTACCTTGTTGTAATATGAATCAGTATTCCAAAAATCATAAAAAAATTTTGTTAAAAAAGTAAAAAAAACAGTCTGTTTTAAATGGACTTTCTGTTTAGAGTTATAGAGTTGCTGCGCTTTCTATGTCGTACCTAACTGTTATAGGAATCAGCATGCAAAGTTTGAGATCGATAGGACAATTCTAACATGACTAGTTTAATTAAAAGAGCTAACCGTTCCGGACGTACAAACGGACCGACCCTAATTTTAATTTGGAAAGAAAATTGAAATGAAAATTAAACTAAAATATTAAAAATGATATTAATTGGTTATATCCTACCCAGTCTCTGATAGCCTCTACCATTACATTGATCCAGGGATCCAAGGGATAAGACAAATTGATGTACATCCCAAAAGATGATACACAAAATTACCCCTTCTGTAAAACAGAATTAGGGGTTGAAACTTTTGGACACTAACCAATCAATATTCAATAAAAGTCACCAAAGTTGTTAGGCTGACGAATAAGAAAACGTTATTATTTAACATTGGGGACTAATGCCCCCCTCCTCCCTGATATTAAGCATTGAAACAGGAAATTGGTAGGGATAAATGGTTAGGTGAAAATGGGGAAAATTTGTCGCTTGTAGCTTGCTAATATGTACCTCTTGTATTGGTCAGTTCGTACATCAGTATGAGTGAAGGGAATGGGATCAATTTAAAATAAATTTTTTGTAACCATACAATACTGTGTCTTGATACAGTTTATAACCGAATTTTTCAAGCAACAACGAATGCACTCCTATAAATCACCAAACCTTAAAAACTAACTAATTATGTTACACTAGCGGCTTCGCCCCTAGCCTCTAGGGGCTTTATTTCTGAAGGTTCAGGGGAGAATTTTAAAAATTTTGATTACATTTTTTTTAGATATTTTTGTATTTTATAACATTTATTACTCTTTATATCATTTTATAACTCTTTATAACATTTTATAACTCTTTATAACTTTTTATATTAATTTATATTGATTTATATTATTTAAAACCTTTGAAATATTTCTTTTTTTATTGTTTTTTAAAATTTCTTTGCCATTAGTCTTTTTGGGGCTTCGCCCCCACAGGAGAAGGAAGTTTTCACAATCTTTTTGAATTTGATAAAACAAAGTTTAAAAGAAGAAAAGAAATTTAAAAAGAAGAAAAATAATTGAAAATATAAAGAAAATATAAAAAGTATAAAAAAGTATAAAAAAATATAAAAATTTATAAGAATATATAAAAATATATATAAAAACATTAAAATTAGAAAAAAAATATGAAATTTTTTTTTGGGGGTGGAAATTTTTATTTTAGGGGGGGTTGGGGGTGTCCCACCCCCCAAGAAAATAGCTTAAAACCACCACAGGACCAATAGGTATATACCCTGAAGGGTAGAAACCAATTGGTTCAGTGGTTACCGAGATCTTAAGCTTCAGACGGACGGACAGACAGACGGACGGACGGACGGACAGACATCAAGCTACTTTGTATTATAGATAGATTTTTCTAATTCCAAAATAAATTTTTTTTTCAAGTGCTGCCACTCTATAAATGTATGTAACATTGTAAATGTTGTTTGTGCGACTTTTTAATGTTTATGATAGTGGATTTCTATTTTTATTATTTCATATCATGAATAAAATGACTTAATTATGTATTATTTACATTTATTTTAGTTAAGAATTTGTAAAAAAAATATTTCATTTCAAGACGACAAATGAAAAGCAGGGAAGTTTTAATGCATATTTCAAAATATTTATATATCTTTAAATAGTAAACTTTTTATAAATCAAATAAATTCAATAATGACCTTATTGGCCTTTTCTGGTTCCTGAAGATTATAATTGTAAAATAACAGTGAAGTATCAGTCAAAATATCCTGTATTATAGTCGAACATAATAACTATGAAACCAGCGTTTAATTCTATCATATAATTATCAGAGAGAGGGGATAATGTGCTGTTTATTACACTAGTCCCCAAAGTTTTATATTAATGTTTTCTTATTCGTTGGCTTAACAACTTTTATTAAAATTTTATTGGTTGCTTTATTATGATGAGTGTCCAAACGTTTCAACCACTATTTGTATTCTCTAGAAGGTGTGATTATATGTATTAACAATGGGTATGTACATCAATTTATCAGCCATTGTCTCATCCCTTTAGATCCCTGTATAATTATGGTTTTCATTGTCAATATATAAACATTCTTTTATGACACTTAAATTGGTATTATTTAAAACCTTTTTTTATTGACAAAAGTGACATTTTTCGCGACTTTCACTTTTTTTCGTTGATAGATTTTGAAAAGCAAATTTGCCCAAATTGTAGGTTAAGACAATCAAATTATCAAAAATGCCAATGTTTAAAAAGTGCTTTTAGAAAAGAGACTTTAAGAGTTTTAATTTTCATTCTATAAAAATATCTTCTATCCTATTAAATAAAGTAGTAAGGTCTTTTTTTGATTGAAGCTGAAGATTTCAATTACTACTGAACCGCTTCAGGTCACTTTTTTTTTAGGTAAGCTTCACATAGGTAATGTAATAGTTTTAGCCCATTCTATTTTCAGATTTAAGTCGTGGGATGAGTTTAAGCTATTTTGTAACCCCTCTCTCCCTTTTCGTATTCAGAGCTCCTAGATGCAAGGGGCGGAGCCACTAGTCCTTAAAATAAAATAAAAAAAATCACTATCTGTCTATATGTTTACCGAAGGATCTCGCTAACCAATGAATCGATATGGATTTCCTTTACAGGGTAGCTTCTCAAACCAATCAAAATTTAATAAAAGTCCCTAAGGTTGTTTAGCCAACGAATAAGAAAACTTTGATTTAAAGCTTTGGGGACTAGTGTAATAAACAGTCCAATGTCCCCTCCCTCCCTAAATCTTCATATATTTATGAGAACCTAATAAATTTGTCCTAAGAAGAAATATTCACAATATATTTATAATTTGAAACGAGAAGTGCACCAAAATTTCTGTTCAGACTGTCAGAAAAAAAACAAGAATGACAACACTTTAAAGGCAAAGCTCTGAAACGGTAGGAAAAACGAACATTAACACTTCTAGAGTGTCAGAACTGAATAAACAGAATATTAATGTATAAGTAAAAACAAAAATATATGAAAATTTGTTGCAAAACTGCTTAATTACAGGATACTGTTTAAGGACATAATTACATTATAGAGAGGTACAAAATCAACATGTTTCAATGGACGTACGGACTTCTGGTATCGATTTTTGAAATGCGCTTCCGAAATAGTACATAACTGTTTGAGGAATCATCATGCAAAGATTGAAATCAATAGGACAATTCTAACCTGTTTAGATTAACGAAAAAAGCTAATTGTCCCGGACGAACCGACCCTAATTATAGAAAAGCAAACATTTATATTTTGAAAAGAAAAGTGCAGCAAAATTTTGTTCAGACTATCAAAAAAAATCTCCATTGTAAGTTTGTTGCAAAACTGCTTAAATACAGGATAATAACATTCATATTAAGGACATACATACTTTTTAGGAATTGATTATAGAGAAGCTTAGCTTTTAACATTGTACTATGTTGTCCTAGGAATCAGTATTCCAAAGATCAGATGAATATGATAATTATATCATATCTTAAAAGTTTTTGTCAAAAAAGCTAAATATCGGTAAGTTTGTAATGGACGTAAGGACTTTCTGTTATCAATTATCGAAATGCTACGCTTCCTGAATCGTACATAACTGTTTGAGGAATCATCATGGAAAGAATGAAAGCTATAGGACAATTCTGACATGTAGTAATTAACGTACAGAGCTAACCGTTTCAGGCCGAAGGACCTACCCAAATTTTAAAAAGCCCCGCTGTTAAAAAGAGAACTGCAGCAAAATTTCTGTTCAGACTGTCAAAGAAAAAAAACTGTCCAAGGTCGCAATGTTAGTAATATTTACACCAGTTGTAAACATGTCACAGGCTTTAACATAGAGATCTTGCACTGGTGGTCATACAGTACGGTTAATCTTGTATTTAGCAAATTTATAATTTTTCAAGTAAATCTTATTGTTTACTTGAAAGGTATATCTCTTAGCCATAGGTAAATGAAGGATAATTGAATCCCCCCCCCCTAACATTGCAATATACACATGACTGAAAAAAATCTTTTAACCTTTTTATAGTGCCTATAAAAAATACATAAAATATAAATCACCAATGATAAGCCAATACACAAACTAAATAACTAATGACAGGCCAGAATATATTTTAATTAACCAGTGGTAGGCCACTATCACGTCATTTTCTATATTCACTATAAGTAGCTTCAGAATCTTATATAAATAGCACAACAAAAAATTCTTATATTATGCTGTTTTAAATAAGCATCTAACCTTTTTTCCCTCAGTCACTCATCCACCTCCATTTTGTTATCTCTCAATCCTTTACCATTCTTCTACAATAGACAATATAATTATAGACCATTCAGAAAATCCTTCACCATTCTTCTACAATAGACAACATAGCCATAGACCATTCAGAAAATCCTTTACCATTCTTCTACAATAGACAATATAATCATAGACCATTCAGAAAATCCTTTACCATACTTCTACAATAGACAACATAATCATAGACCATTCAAAAAATCCTTTACCATTCTTCTACAACAGACAACACAATCATAGACCATTTAGATAATCCTTCTTAACCATTCTTCTACAATAGACAATATAATCTAAGACCATTCAGAAAATCCTTTGTCATTCTTCTACAATAGACAACATAATCATAGACCATTCAGAAAATCCTTTACTATTCTTCTACAATAGACAACATAATAATAGACCATTCAGAAAATCATTTACTATTCTTCTACAATAGACAATATAATCATAGACCATTCAGGAAATCCCTTACCATTCTTCTACAATAGACAATATAATCATAGACCATTCAGGAAATCCCTTACCATTCTTCTACAATAGACAATATAATCATAGACCATTCAGAAAATCATTTACTATTCTTCTACAATAGACAACATAATAATAGACCATTCAGAAAATCATTTACTATTCTTCTACAATAGACAATATAATCATAGACCATTCAGAAAATCCTTTATCATTCTTCTACAATAGACAATATAATCATAGACCATTCAGAAAATCCTTTACCATTTTTCTACAATAGACAACATAATCATAGACCATTCAGAAAATCATTTACCATTCTTCTACAATAGACAATATAGTCATAGACCATTCAGAAAATCCTTTACCAGTCTTCTACAATAGACAATATAATCATAGACCATTTAGAAAATCCTTTACCATTCTTCTACAATAGAAAACCAACTCATAGACCATTCAGAAAAGCCTTTTCCATTTTTCTACAATAGACAACACATTCATAGACCATTCAGAAAATCCTTTTCTCGTATTCACGGCACCTAGGGGCTAAAAACTGGTTTTAATAATCTTATATTTGTACACTCTATATCCACGGAAAGCCGTTTATAATACGATGCGAGAAATAACTATACCATTCTTTTACAACAGACAACATACTCATAGACCATACAGAAAAAGGTTACTAGGACTTGATCATTAATCAAAACCATTTTTATCTAATAATTGTAAAAGAAAATTCGGTCTTTGAATATCAGCCACTAGGATCGAAAATATTAACACAACCAAGTCAGTACAAAAGAGCAGAAAACATTTTGCTAGCAGACGAAAAAGGTCCCCAACACTGGATCCAGATAGTTATCTGGATTATATCTCTATAATTATACATTTATTTTGTATTTGCTGTGCTACTCATGTATATGATTGTCCTTACTAAAGTTTCATTGCCCCCCCCCCTCACTCTCCTCCACCCACCCACCTAGCACCTAAGTTGTTTCTTGAATGAAAAGTTATACCTTCTACAAAAATTGATAGGCTAAGTGTAGATATTCGAGTATATTTTTAAAAGTGACGATTTTTTATAATTAGGATCGGTCTGTTTTTATGTGATATAATTATCCTATTAATACTGATTCCTATTACAACAAGGTACAATGTTATAAGCGAAGCATCTCTATAATCATGTTCTTAAAATGTAAGTATTTTCTTAAACATTCTCCTGTATTTAAGCAGTTTTACGACAAATTTACTTACACTTTTATGTTGACTTTTATACATCTATATTCAGATTAATCATTTATCACACTCTACAAGTGGTAATGTTCGTTTGCCCTACTATTTCAGAGCTTCGCCTTATGGATGTTGTCATCCTTGATCCACATAGATCCGGCTTGGCTGCTGGAGCGGACGGCCTTTGGTGCAGCTGGTGATTGTTTACTTACTAATGGTTGCGGCTGCAGATTATTGAATAACTGGGGCCAACAATCTAATAAAAAAAGTCAACTAATCCTAAAAATAAGATCGTGAAAATAATATTTTTATCCATTTTAAGTTTTTCTACATCAAATTCGTAAGCAGTAATCGTTATCAATAAAGAAAACATTAAATTATCTGTGTTAAGCCTACGCAGCCTCACCTGTCCTATTCTGTCCATCTTAGAGTCTGGTGTGGTCGCAACTTAGCAACATTTTTTGGAGTCGTAAGCAGTAATTGTTATTAACAAAGAAACTTGTGAATTATCCATGTTAAGCCTACGCAGCCTCACCTGTCCTATTCTGTCCATCTTAGACTCTGGTGCGGTCGCAACTTTGCAATATTTTTGAGAGTTGTAAGCAGTAATTGTTATCAACAAAGAAACTTGTGAATTATAAAAAATGACGTTATACAAATGGAATGACCAATGATAGGCAAATACAGATACTAAATTACCAATGGCAGTCCAGTATACATTTTAATTGACCAATGGTAGGCAAGTATGACGTCATTTTTTATAGGTAATATAAAAAGCTCTTTCTATGTTTACCAGGAGCCACATCCCCTAGGGAAAGAGGAAGTGGGGGTTGATATATAAACAACCAAATAGCCTAAAACATGACCTGGACTATATGAAGATTCATTTTAAAAGTTTTAGATCATTTGGTTGAACCATTTGTGAGATTTTATTAGACACATTTCATCCAGCTATTTTAGCAGAAAGAATTTTTACATAGGAATCAAGTATTTTTAGTATTTAAAAAAAAAAATTCAGCTTGTTTAAATAAAGCAACACCATCTCCCCCATCCATGTTGACCTCTCCATCCTCCCTCCCCTTGTTGTATGTAAGTCCAATGAGCACAGAAATAGAAAGATATATGATTTAGAGTTTTCATTATTTTTTTCAAAACATTTATGAAATTTTAAAGTAATAGAATAGATAGGATCGAAAGGGGTTAAATAATTGTATGCCAATGGGATGGGGAACCTGTTCCGACCTCTTATTGGGTCTTTGAATATCAGCCAATAACGTCGGAAATGTTAACACACAGCCAAGTCGGTACAAAAGAGTAGAAAGCAATTTGTTAGCAAACGAAAAAGGTCCCCACCACTGGAATATCCAAATGACCATTTTAAAAGACAAAATCCATGAAATATTTTTGCTGAATGGCTACGCCCTTGTTCCCTGACTTGGAGAATATCTGGCAGAGAAAATAAAAAGAGTTATATGGCCCCCAATTCATCTTGTGTCAAAGTATTTAAAGGTTATCATAATAAAGGTATTGTGTCCATTCATTGGGTGAGGGGGGGGGGGAGCCAGGGATTTAAAGGGATGAGACAATGGCCGGTAAATTGGTATTTATCCTTAATAATGATACACAAAATTAACCCTTCTGTAAATTACAATTAGTTATTGAAACGAATGGACACTCAACTTAATGATTCAACCAATAAAATCCCCCAAACTTGTGCCAACGCATAAGAAAACGTTGTAAGAAAACTTTGGGGACTAGTGTAATAAACAGCCCAATGTCCCCTCCCTCCCTGGGGGGGGGGGGGAGGGAGCACACGCATATTATTATGGTAATTGGCTTCCACCTTGGCTACAGAAATGGATGTAGAATATACGTGGATATTATGACGACAGGAGAAAAGTTTGTCATCAATTTAGGGTGCAATACCCCCTCGCTTAAATTGGTCGGGCTGCTTATTCCGTAGGATGGAAAGGGATGGGCTAAAGGAAGAGGATGGAGGAGATCGTTTTTTTAGCCCGCTACAGAGTTCAGTTAATTATAGAACATAGAAAAGTGGTGTAGGATCCAAGTAATAATAAATCCATTGATACAGAGTCTGTATAGTATAGTGCTACTTGACTCATTATAGGTAATTTAGGAAGATATTTAGTTTATTATGGGCTGAATGGTTAATTTTGACCTTCAAAATATTCTTCCATATTTTTACATTAATTGAAAAATTATCTGGAAGGATACAATTTATTTTTTCTTAAGATAATTGGCAATATCATTCAGACAACCAACTCTTTAAACAAGAATATTTCAAGTTACTTGCAGATAAGTATCATTCTTAGACTCTTTTGTATGACACTTCTCTGAATCTAGCTTTTTATTTTCACTTCAAACAGGGCTCTAGGGTTAATGCATTTTTGTTACGTACATTGGTACAAAAATTGTAACTAAATGAACAAAAATTATTAAATTGTCTACAGAGTTCTTAGTATTTGAAAATTAATGGAATGTCCACTTAAAACCCCGCAGGGGGTATAATTTTCTAACACTTCTTTCTTATTTAGTCTTTTAAAAGGATTCAAAATGCAAGGACATATATTTTTTTTAACTCTTACTTTATACATCTTAATTGGAACTGATGATCTATTTTTATAGAGAAACATATGTATTCCATCAATAAAGAAAGTTAAAAAATTAAACTGTGTTTTTAGTATATAATAATATAATATGAAGTAGTAAGTTTTTTTTTGTCTGTACCGAAAGATCTCGTTTGCCACTGAACCAATATGGTTCTTTTTTTATAGTTCCTGAAATGGTTTTAGTCTATTTTTTTGCCCTTCCATATCCCTTCGAATATAGAATATATGCTAGGGACACAGCCACTAGTATAATTATAAAGAAGCTTAGCTGGAAAAAAAATGTGCATATATGCATCCCTTCTGTCTGATGTAAATTTGTTGTAAATGTCACTAAACACAAACACACACTCAACTATTTTTACTCAGGGAGGAGGGGACATTGGGCGTGTTTATTACACTAGTCCCCAAAGTTTTATGATAACATTTTTTTATTCGTTGGATTATCAACTTTGGGGACTTCTATTGCATTTTGATTGGTTGGTTTATGAAGTTGAATATCTAAACATTTCAACCACTAATTATAATCTATAGAAGGGGTAATTTTATTTTACTTCATTGGAGATGTACATCAATTTATCGCTTATTTATCTTATCCCTTTAGATCCCTGATTTTAACTATAATATAGCTAATGCTATCTATAGGTCAAAATAAATGCTAAAATTTAATGGTATAGCTGCTACTATAAAAATTGCTACCCTTATTTTGGTGTAACTTAAAAAGAATGTGCTGTTGGGACTGTGCATAAGATAATAGTTATCGTATTATAGACAGATTTCCGCGGATATAAATGAAAATTAAAACCAGTTTTATTCGACCCGAGGGTCGAAGGCCCAGGCTAACAAAACTGGTAATAATGTTATGATTTTTTCTTTTCATATTCGTGAATAATTGTCTGTCATACGAAGCTATACATGATTTTTCAGTACGGCTGAGAACTGGTTCTCATTCACCGGATATTGATCGGGTTCGAAGCCATACTGGGAATCTTATTGTTAATATGAGGACAAGGCCGATTTTCCTTCAGTAGCGAAGCTGTTTGAAATATTAAGGCCAAACATAAGAGAAAGGTAGTGGAAAGGGATAGGCAGGGAGGGGGGGGGGGGGGCGTAGAGGGAAAGTTTATGGAAGGGAAGGTAAGTTAATTATTTTCAATATTGATTAAAATTGGCACTCCCTTGTACAAGGGCGTCCTAGCTTTTTCATTTGGGGAGGGGGGTGGTAATTCAAAATTGGGGGGGGGGGGGGGTAATCTTTATATCATATAGGCAAGGACGTCTATGCATTTAAATTTTTTTTTTTTGGGGGGGGTAATCACCTCTTAACCCCCTCCCTTAATTGGACGTCCTTGCCCGTGTATAAAGGAAAGACAGACACATCAACTTACAGAGCGGTTCCTCTTTCAAAAAAATCCTAAAACTTAATGATGGTCAATTGAGATGAAATAAAGCCAATTTTTTCCCATGCCTTCACCAAATAATCTAAATTAAATGCAGGAAGTTTTAAAGCAGATTTATCACAAGAATTGTATTCAAATTTTTTAATGTCATTCCACAGTTTCTTATTTCGGAAAACGTAAATTTTTACCGCGAATAGTTCCTTGACAGATTGTAGCCTTGTAGACAAAATCTTAAGTTTAAACAACGTAGAAACCAATTTTTAAGAAGATTTTTAAAATCAGTAATAAACATGTAATTTTCATTATTTTGAAGCTATAACTTTTTGTTATGTATTTCATTCTACATTTTAATAGTGTATAATAGGAGCTTAGACAAAATATTTTTAGGATAAATGTTTTGACCAACAAACAGGCACATATATTTTGTAGACTCAAAAGTCTTTGACAAAAAAACAAGTGTAGCATATTATGTATATTCCGTCCCAATAGTGTATGGGTGACATGATATTGGTATAAATAACAGCTAAAAAATTTAAACATTCTTTTAAGAGGGAGATTAAATAATCTATCCATATATCTCTTTTTTATTATTTAACTTAAGCACCAATATCTTCTAAATAATCATATCTCAAAAATAAAAATTAGGAAATCACGCAACCTTTGTGCCATAAATTTTTTACAAATATAATTCTCATTGTTATTTATACGATTGGTTAGTTAGTCGGGAGAGGGGAGGATAGTCGACCTTTCTGCCAATTTTCAATCCTAATTTTTTTCTAGGGGTAATTTCTTTTGAGAGGATGGTTGTCCCTCTCCAAAAATCGTTATGAACCTTCCCTAGACCTATGAAAAGTTACAACGCAAAGGAGAACCCTGTCGGTTCAGCGGTTTACGATGTCCTGAAGAAAAGACAGGCAGACAAACAGAAAAACAAACAGAGATCCTGTTACTTTATTATAAGGGTTATTCTTAAAGATCTTTGACTTTCAAACTGTCCGACAGTTATGGAAACTTACTTCCATACAAATTATATATTAGCTGCGCTACTTGCAATTTTCTATTAACCAAATCTGTAGCAATTACAGCATTATTATAAACAATTTATATATTAGCTGTGCTACTTACAACTTTCTATTAACCAAATCTGTAGCAATTACAGCATTATTATAAACAATATATATATTAGCTGTGCTACTTACAACTTTCTATTAACCAAATCTGTAGCAATTACAGCATTATTATAAACAATATATATATTAGCTGTGCTACTTACAACTTTCTATAAACCAAATCTGTAGCAATTACAGCATTATTATAAAACCAAAATTCTGCAATTCTTGTTTGTGAAATATTACTCGCTAGAAACAAGAACAAATACGTTTCTAACATCCAAATATAAAATGTAATTGAAATAAGCGTTATTAGATGTTTTTTCATTTAAATACAATTTTTAATCTTGCCTTGCATACCCTTGTCATATAAAGATCCTTAAAAAAAATGTATTTGAGATGCTTCTTTAAGGTCGGTTCCATCTAGGATGCTTGGCATGCTTACAGCTTAACAACGGGGCTTTGAACTCTATTTTTATTCTTTTTTTATATATTAGGTATCTTGTTAAGATAGGGCCACTAGGGGCTAGAACAACCCACAGGGTCTAGTAACATGTCCTTTTCTTTTAGATTTTAAAAGTAGATTAAGTCACATATGTCGAACAAAGCTTATTAAAAACGCCTGAAAAATAAATTGTAAATAAAGATGTTTATCGGAGTAATACATCCATAAAAATTATTATATAAAGATGATGAAAACTTAGAAAGCTAAGCTTTCAAGAACATGTTTGCATGTCAAATATAAAGATGTTCAATGCAGGCAAAAAAAGATAGTTCAGTGGTAAGGTGAATAAAAAGAGAAGGTACTCGCAGGGATCTAAAGGGATAAGACAATGGTCTATGAATTGATGTTCATCCCCATTGATGATACACAAATTTACCCTACCGTAGATTACAATTAATGATTAAAACGTGAGGAAGGACACTGAAATTAATTAACCAACCAATCAAAATTCAATAAAAGTCCCTATAGTTGAAAAGTCAACGAATAAGAAAACGTTATTATAAAACTTTGGGGACTAGTGTAATAAACAGTCCAATGTCCCCTTCCTCCCTGAGGTACTAGTAATTAAATATTTAGTGGGAAAATTTGTGGTAAGTAATATAGTTTCCTATTTTAGTCTCTGCGGTTGCCTCCAATTATACTAAGTGTTACGCACTTTTATACGGTGCGGCAATAAATGTCCAATTTTCATAAAATCATGAAAAAAAAATGCAAAAAAAAAGTTATGATGCAGTAATTTATTATTTCATTTTTTTGTGGCAATTTTATCCGGCCTTGTATTTGGTAAAAGTACCTCATAAAAAAGGAACAAAATCAAAAACTTTTGACTGAAGTATCCTGATTGACGTCAAATTTCCTTCAAATATGACGTCACTTGGGTTGCCTCCAATTATACTAAGTGTTACGCACTTTTATACGGTGTGGCAATAGAAATGTCCAATTTTATTTTATTTTGAGCAGTTTGATACGCCCATAGCATCCAGGGGTCTTGAGGTATCCCGATTGACGTCAAATTCCCCTTTAATATGACGTCACTTGTGGTTGCCACCAATTATACTAAGTGTTACGCACTTTTATACGCGGCGCGTCAATAAAATTTCCAATTTTTATTAATTTTTAATTAAGCTTATTATTGTGCCTGTAAAGAATGATGTCATACTAGCAACCATTGGTCAAATAAAATGTATACTGGCCTGCCATTGGCAATTTAGTCTGTGTATTATTGGTCATTTGTATTGTATGACGTCATTTTTTATAGGCTCTATAGAGAGCTTCCCTATTTTCATTAAAACTTAATAGATACATGGAAAAAAAAACTATCATACAGTAATGTATTATGTCATATTTTGAAGACATTTTCGATTTTTGAGGGTTCTTGAAGCTGGTAAAATTACCTTGTCAAAAAGAAATGAAATTAAAAACTTTTGGCCAAATTATCCAGATTGACGTCATATTCCTTTCTAATATGACGTCATTTGAAATAGTTCGGCAAAACGTTGTAACATTTGTCTTCCTTTTTTACGAGGCACTTTTACCAGCTTCAGGGGTCTCAGGAATTTTGAGGGAACAAAGTGCACTGTAATAAAACAAGGATGACAACATCCATAAAAGCGAAGCTCTAAAATGTTAGGACAAACGAACATTAACACACATTTGTATAGTGTCAGAACTGAATAATACACTACAGTTAGGGTAGACGGCGCCTGGGTGAAGGTAGGAACAAACGAAATTGTAAGTAAATCTGATGAAAAACTGCTTAAATACAGATATTGTATAAGGACATACTTACATTTTAGAACTTGATTATAGAGATGATTCGCATAAAACAATGTACTTTGTTGTCCTAGGAATCAGTATTCCAAAAATCAGACAAATCGTATAATTTTATCACATAAGAATCTGATGTTAAAAAAGTTGAAAATCAACATGTTTAAAATGGACGTACCGGCTTTCTGGTAACGATTATAGAGTTGCTTGCTTTCTAACTCGTACCTAACTCCTACAATAATCAAAATGCAAAGTTTGAAATCGATAGAACAATTCTAAAATGCCTAAATTAACGAAAAGAGCTATCCGTTATGTACGGACGGACGGAAGGAACGACCCTAATTATAGAAAAGCTTCGCTTATAAAAAAAGGGGATAAAAACCACCAAATCATTCATTTATAGTTAAAACAACCAGTCTTGATCATAGGGGATTTTTTTATTGTCACCAAAATTATACAAAATGATAGAAAAATGTATAAATCTTTAAAAAGGGACAATTTAGTTGACGCACCCTGTATTATACTTAATATACAACAAGAAACATTCAGCTCTTTTCTTTCAGAAACCTCAAACATGATTTAATGTTATTTGGCCAAACAAAAGAATAAACCACCGCCGGTGCTCTAATTATTACTTAATAGTTTGGTTATATTACTAGGGCTAGGCAGTTGCATATTTTGAGGTGCGGCAGATTATCAGCTAAGACTGTGGATTAAAAGTTACCTGGGAGGGAGGGGACATTAGGCAGTTTTTTACACTAGTCCCCAAAGTCTTAAAATAACGTCTTCTTATTCGTTGGCTTAACAACATTGGGGACTTTTATTGTATTTTAATTGGTTTGTTCATTTAGTTGAATGTCTAAACGTAATTAATTGTAATCTACATTGGGCATAATTTTGTGCATCATCATTGGGGAAATATATAAATTTATTGGCCATCGTCTTGTCTTTTAAGATGCCTTAAATGTTCCACTCAGCTTTAGCCGCATTTGGATGTAAATTGTTAACTTACTGGTGGCTGCGGCTGAATTGCTAGAACTGCTGAACCGCAGATTTTCTAAAATAAAAAGAGGGTTTAAACTTAAGGTTATTAAAAAGTGCGGTCGCCAAGCCTTTCATATTTTACATATATTTATTAATATGTTGTAGAGTAGTAAGTATGATTCCTTGAAGGAGGGAGACATTTTAGTTTTGTTTTTTAAATTATCAGCAATTTTTTAAAAGGTTAAAAATATTTACATTTGCATATACTTACATTTTTAGGATTTGATTAAAGAAATGCCTCGTTTATGATATTGTACCTTGTTGTTCTGTGAATCATCGCATCAAAAAATCAGATGAATTCGATAGTCATATCATACACAATATGTTGTCAAAAAAGTTGTAAATACGAATTTTTTAAATGGACGTAAAGGCTTTTTGGTCACGATTATAGAGTTGCTATGCTTCCTATACCGTACCTAACTTATACAGGAATCATCATGCAAAGTTTAAAATCGATGGGACAATTCTAACATGCCTAAACTAATGTAAAAAGCTATGTGTTACGGACGGAGGGACCGATCGAACCTAGTTATAGAAAAGCTTCGCTTTTAATAAATCTACTTGAAGTAGCATATACAACAAACAATTAGAAAAATAATTGGACTTATTATTACTTATAAAAAAAATAAATATTTTAAAAATACATTTTCCTTCTTTTTCGGTTTATTCATAGCGAAGCTATTCTATAACTCTGTACATACGTCCGTCATTCCGCCAAAGAAAGTTACACAAAAAGACTGCGACTTCAAATGACGTCCAAGCTTTTTTTTTATTGGGGTGGGGTGCTATACCTAATAACTCAAAAGTTTCTTATTAATAATTACATCTTAGGAAGCAAAATGATAGATAATTGCGCATTTATATGTTCACGAAACTTTACCTAATATTTTTACTAATCATAATAAAAATATGTTAGCTTGATATTGCTGCGCTACCTATGGACATAATTATTCTTAGTTTTCGTTTGACTAAAGTAAAAGTGTCAAAAGGGTGTCAAAAGGGTTCTAAAGGGATGAGGCAATAGCCGATAATTTACTTTATAACCCTAATGGTGATACACAAAAGTACCCCTTTAGTAGATTTGAATTAGTGGATGAAATGTTTGAACGCTCAGCTTAATGCTTCAACCAATCAAAATTGACTTGAGTCCCCAAAGTTGTTAAGCCAACGAATAAGAAAACGTTATTATAAAACTTTAGGACTAGTGTAATAAACAGCCCATTTTCCCCTTTTTCTCTCTCTGAGTTTTATTCCTTGTTATAATCCTAGATTATGATAAGAAAATAAGAGTGTGTGTGTACACGGAGGGGTGAGCAGGGGGGGGGGGGGGAGGGAGGGGGATTATACACAGTTAACAAGCACACATACTCAGTATTTCACACATTTTAAGAAAGTAAAAAATTGCCGCCAGGGCGAGAGTTTGGCGGCAAATGTAAGGCCTCCTATTGGCCAGGCTCGTGTGTGCTCGCATCTTATTGGTTGATGCTTTTTGTTATGTTTGTTTGCTTTAACTATATGTTTAGGTAGTTCAGGATGGGTTTGTTAATTTCGGATTGTTGGATATTTTCGGATAAAAACAACAATGAATTTTTCAGTCATAATTTGAACTTCTATAAATAAAAAATAGAATATTTTATAAGCATTGTTTAAGTATTTTATATCTAAAATGTGAAATACAAAAACATATATATTTATTTTTGGTATTATTTCTCCCCCAGCCAATAAACACCCCTTGCCTCCAATTTATTCATATTTTTTATTTTGTGGGACAAACCCCACAATTTCAGTAAAATGTTGGAAGCGAACACAGTAATTGTGTCTGACTGATTATGACGTAACAAAAAAAATTAGCCAATGAGAGGCCGTTATTGACCAATGGTAAAATGTATAGTGGCCTCTCATTGGCTAATTTTTTTTTGTTACGTCATAATCAGTCAGACTCTATTACTGTGTTCGTTGGAAGCTGGTAAAAGTGTCTCAAAAGTTTCTAAAAAAGGGGATAAATGTTACAACCGTTAATCGGTAAATACCGGCCAAATATTTTTATAATTTGTCCCTCTTTTTTTTTGAAAAACTTTTACCAGCTTCAAAAGTTGTTTTCTACCATTTTTTAAAATGATTATTGTACTGTTTATTTACTTTTTTTTTGTTCTATTACCAAAGTAATAAAAGGAGTATGTGAGGGAAGGGAGAGGACATTGATCTAATTATTACACTAGTCCCCAAAATTTTATAATAACGTTTTATTATTTGTGTGGGGACCTTTTCTAAATATTGATTAATTGTCTCTTAAGTTGAATGCTGAAACGTTTCAACCACAAATTGTAATCTAAAGTTGGGGTAATTTTGTGTATCATAATTGGGGATATACATCAATTTATCGGCCATTGTCTTATCCCTTTAGACCCCTGAGTATTTGTGAGTGAATGTTACTTAAGATACCTCAAACTGTTAAAACATTCAACCTTTAATATTTTATCATAATAATTTATGTTATTTTTTTTTCTAGTGGAATTTGTCCAATAATTATTCCAATATATATCCGCAGAGAGCTCTTAGCTTTAACAGAGTTTTATTGTGTTCTTAATAATATTTTTTACCAACAAGGATGATAATATTTAGAAAAGTGAAACTAAAATAAGACAAACATTATAAAAAACATTAAAGGTAATAGTACTTGTAATATTTAAAGATACATTATATCATCTTTATGTCGGAACAATTTTTTCAGTAATTTGAAGTAAATATTCAAAAAAAAAAAAACTGAGGATGTATTATGTGGCTGTAATTTTTATTCATTACATAATTATAGAGATGCTACGCTATTTGCAGATTTGTTTTTCTTTTAAGAATTTACCTATTAGTTACAGGAGTCAGGTACAAATTTAAAAAAGCAATAGCCAGAAAATTAATGTACATCTCAAAATTACCCCTTTTGTAGATTACAATTAGTGGTTGAAACGATTGAACACTCTGCTAAATGAACAAACAAAAATTTCAAAAACGTCTCCAAAGTTTTTAGACCAACACAAAAAAACGTTAATTTTTTTTTATAAAACTTTGGAGACTAGTGTAATAAACAGCCCAATGTCCCCTCCCTCCCTGAAAAAATATGGATTACGGACCAACCCTAAATTTGGAAAAGCTACGCTTTTAAGAAATATAATTGATTTATTTGAAAGGGATACAATATATTTAAATAGGGTTCTTTTTTATTTGTTTTCACTAATAAGCATAATAATAATAATAATAAAGAAGTTTTCAATTCATTTTTCATAAAAAAAGTTAAACAGATTTTTTGTATAGAATTTTTTTAAAAATAAAATTTTAAATATTTTTCTAAAGGTGTGTTTTCAGCAAAATCTCTATAAATGCAAAACTTTATAATTTCAGGGGGGATAGCTGGGTTCTAGGTTTTATCAATAATATTTCTAAAATATATAGCCCAAGAAACCCTTCCTTTTTTATTACAAAATACAAATCTAAAATACTAGAGGCTAGGAGGAAAGTAACACAATCTCTGTCTGTCTGTCTGTGTGTGTGTACCGAGGGATCTCGCTATCCGCTGAACCGATATGGTTCTTATTTGCAGAGTAGCTTCTTATAGGTCCTAGGATGGTTTTAAGCTATTTTATTATTAGATTTTGTATAGGTATGGTTTTTGTATATTTTCTCTTTCGAATACAGAACCCCTAAATGCCAGGGGTGCAGCTATTAGTAGTTAAATAAAGTAATGACTGTAACAAAATTAATCCTTATAAAATATATTTTGTGTAATGTATGATGCATCATTACAGCTGTTTTAAATCTAAATGTATCGTAGAAATATAGGAATTTTATCAATAATAAAATATCTCAGGGAAAGGGAAAGGATAATGTAGGTTAGTTTCTTTCTTCCACTCAACATCAAAACAGGGATCTAAAGGGATAAGACAATGGCTGATAAATTGATGTACATTCCAATGATAATAAACAAAAACACTCCTTCTGTATATCACAGTTGATGGTTGAAACGTTTCGACACTCATGAACAATTAAAATGCAATAAAAGTTGTTAGCCAACAAATGAGAAAAAGTTATTATAAAACTTTGGGGACTAGTGTTAAACACAGCAAGAAACGTTGAGAATCAGTGTTTTCTTAATTGTATTATCCCTGTATCGTTTGTTGATAGGGAGGGAGGGGACATTGGGCTGTTTATTACACTAGTCCCCAAAGTTTTATAATAAGGATTTATTATTCGTTGGTTTAACAACTTTGGGGTCTTTCATTAAATTTTGATCGGTTGGTTCAATAAGTTGAGTGTCTAAAAGTCACAACCATATTAATGTACAAAAGGGATAATTTTGAGTATCATCATTGTGGAAGTACATCAATTTATCGGCCATTGTCTTATCCCTTTAGGTCCCTGGTTTGTTACACAACTAACCATTAACAGGTCAAAATAGGATAATAAAATTTAATAGATGATTTAAATTTAGAATCAAAACCATTATTAAAATTCAATATTGATATTAAAAATACATATTTATATATCTAGTCTTTTTATAACTGGTTTAAAGTTAGTTAAAAACTCATTTCAAAGGGATTTTGTTTAACCTAAAACTAGTATTTAAAATAATATGTCGATATATTACGCTATTCTAACCAAAGTTTTGTGTTAATATATTAACAGCCAGGGGTCTAAGGGGATAACACAATGGCCGATAAATTGATGATGCACGAATATACCCCTTTTTTTTAGAGAACAATCATTGGTTGAAACGTTTAGAAACTCAAATTAATGAACCATCCAATAGAAATTCAATAAAAGTCCCTAAAATTGTTGAGCAATAAAATAAGTAAAAGTTACTATAAAACTTTGGGGACTAGTGTAACTAACAGGCCAATGTCCCCTCCCTCCCTGATTAACATCAGCAAATTTTTTGACAGTGCTTTTAAGAATTTTCTGTAAAAATATATTTTTAAAAATTACATGAAAAGATTTTTATTGCTGAATTTTACATTTAAATTTTAATTGAATTTTCCTAAAAGTTTGTCTTCAATCAGATAGTTTACTTATATGAGCAGTGAGGCCGGGATATGTTATCTCTAGAAAATTATTACACCTCTAACTTTTCGTCTACGCATGTTAACAGTTTCATCAGTTTTTCACAAGATTTACCTTTTGAGATTGGTTTTTATATTTGTCTTAAATTATATAACTAACTCTGAGAGAGAGAGGGGACAATGGGCTGTTTATTACACTAGTCCCCAAAGTTTTATAATAATGTTTTCTTATTAGTTGGTTTAACATCTTTTGGGAATTTCTATTAAATTTGATTGATTGATTAAGTGTCCAAAGTTTCAACCACTAATTGTAATCTACAGAAGAGGTAATTTTGTGTATCATCATTGGAGCTGTACAATCAATATATCGACCATTGTTTTATCCCTTCAGATTACTGATTTTTTGTTCAGATTCCCTATACCTGTCCTTGTGTATAAGATGTTGAAACTAAGTATTTAGCTGCGGGCAGATTTGATCTTTTGATAATAATAACTCCCGATCAGTGATCTCTAGGGATAAAGGGATTGGTAAAAAGAAAAAAATTAATAAAAAATATGTTACCCAAAAAATAATCATCATTGGGATAAAATGTACCAGCATAGCATTAATTGATTTATTAGTTAAAAAGAAGTTTATAAAAATGACAATACAAATGAACAATGATAGGTTCATAAACAAACTAAATTACCAATGGCAGGCCAGTATACATTTTAATTGACTTTAAAAAGTTTTGTTAAAAAAACACACACACACTTTCAAACGATTTTTTTTGAAACATTTGTACATCTCACTATTTTGAATTTTACATTCATATTCTTGTACCTTAAAAGTTAAAAAATCCGCCAAAATAAGAAAAGTTGCACTATCCTACTCCTGCAAGTCTAAATAGATTTAAGAACCAGATGACGGCATTCATGTGCTCGGCGCTCTCAAGCTTAGATATAACCCAAAATAAGAAAAATTGCAATAGTCCTAAACCTGCAAGTCTAAATAACAATGTTCTCTTTCCTATATCCATGTTAATATTGAATACCAGGTTGCTTGAATATCAAGTTTTAACAAATCTGGTGATTCTTCCGTTCCGTATGAGGCGGTTTAGTCGAACACCTGACACTTTTAATTTTATTTTTTGGGGGGTGGGATGAATTTTTTTAAAGGGGCGATTTCTCTTGGGAGGATGGTAAATGATACCCTCCCCCAAAATAGTTATAACCTTCCCAGGACTTATGTGAAGCTACACTGCAAAGGAGAACCTTATTAGTTCAGAAGTTAGCGAGATCCTCCGGTACAGAGAGAGAGATCCTATTACGGAAGGATGGAATCGTTTTAGCCCGCACCTTGCTTCACTTTAGAAACATGAAAATCTGGCTTAAGATCTAAGTAATAATAGATCCATTACTTGTTAATAGCTAAAGGGCCTATTTGCGTAACTGAAGACACACCCACAAATCAATGATAACTTTTCATCTAAAATCACCTACAGCAATATTCATTCATTCTTAATAACATTTATAAATAACAAGAATAACAACATCCTTAAAACTTAGCTCTTCAAATCAGAAAATCTTTAAAAAATATAAAAAGAATAACAATGCATTTGATCATATGATTTAGTAAACTGAGCCAATTTTTTTTAATTTATCACGAAATAGGGCCTATAAAAAATAACGTCATACTGGCCTACCATTGGCCAACTAAAATGAATAATTGACTGCCATTAGTAATTAAGTCTGTGTATTGGTCTATCATTGGTCATTAGTATTGTATGACGTCATTTTTTAATAGGCACTATAAAGATCTTCCTCACGAACTTTACTTCTTAGATTTAGTTATAAAGATGCAATGCTTAAATCATTGTAATTAATCGTTACATGAATCACTGTTTTAAACATATTTGTGCGGAAGAGGTTATAGAGTGTCACCCGACCCCCATTAAAATGAAATTGGGAAAGGCTACCTTCCTCACATTCTCTAAAAATGCCCCTCTCTAGCAAAACCCTGTGCACACCGCTAATTTCAAATATCAAATTGGTATGATTTTTCAACCATGTTAAAATTCAGTTGTCAAAAATAAACATTCTCATAGTGACTATAGAGCTGCTAAGCCTGTTAGAAATGTGCTTTATCCTTCAAGTAATCCTAATAAGATACGGGGAGATAAAGATTAATGTAGAAAACCTTCACTCTGTAAAAGGCAAAAAATAGCAGAAGATAAAAAACATTTATAAAAATACCCATTTTTAAATTTAAAATTTTTGTTGTTGTTGGTGAAATGGCCGAAAAATTCTAATGGATTTTATTCTCGAACAGTAGGAAGAACTTATTTAGTTACCTTTATAGGAATGGATTTATTTTTACTTGGATCTTACACCAGATTATCATGCACTCAAATAAAGTGAAACTTGTAGCTGGCTCCTCACATCCACCCCAAATCTCCATCCCCTTCCCTCCTTTTTGATGAACGATCTGACCAATAAATGATGTCCTTGTTATAATATCCATGTATAATGTATATCCATTTAACTAGGTAATTTATTTAGCTTTTCAAATTTCCCTTAAACTTGACTTTGAAAATTTAGTTCCAATTAAAAGCTTGAAAAATACCACCCTCCTTCTCCCCCTCCTGTAGTACATTCCCCCTTTCTATGTTCATTTTCAGGGATCTAAAGGGATAGGACAATGGCTTATAAATTGATAAACATCCCCTATGATGATACACAAATTTACACCTTCTGTAGATTACAATTAGTGGTTGAAACGTTTGAACACTTAACTTAATAAACCAAGCAATCAAACATCCATAAAAGTCCCCAAACTAATGCAAAAACAATAATATATAACTTTGGGGACCAGTGTTATAAACAGTCCAATGTCCCCTTCCACCCTGGTTCATTTTTCTCTTAATTTAGACAACTTTCCCTTTTACCCTAAGATTTGTGTACCCCTTAATTAATAGCATAGCTGTAACAAATATGGTGTGTGTCTGTCCATACGCTCGATACTAAGGAGAGTTTTGTAATTCTATGCATGTTAGAATCGTCCTTTCAATTTCAAATCTTGATTGAAGATTCCTCTTAAAAATGTCCATTTTAAAGATTTTTTTCCAGTTTTTTCTCTCCCCCACATATCAAGATCATTATATAAATTTTATTTTTGAAGAGACGTTGTCATTTCATATTTGTCCCAAATTGGTTGTATTTTTGAACGATGACATCCTTGGTTTGTATAGCTCATGGTTAATTAATGCTTTCTTGACTTTGACCTATATTTACAGAATTTAATATTTCGGTTTTTTTTTAACAATCATGGATTTTAATTACCATGAAATATCATCTTTTTTCATAATATCATTGTGTATGTACATGGTTTTAATCAGGAATCTAAAGGGATAAGACAATGGCCGATAAATTGATGAACATCCTAATGGTTATACACAATATTACCTCTTATGTAGGTTACAATAAGTGGTTGATCATTTGGACACAGAACTAAATGAACCAATCAATCCAAGTTCTATACAAGTCCCCAAAGTTGCTAGGCCAACGAATAAGTAAACGAAATATAAAACTTTGGGGACTAGTGTAATAAACAGTCCTATGCCCCCTCCCTCCCTAGATTTTAATACACTCTATAATTGGGATATTTTCGTCTGTCTGTCTATTTCTCCGTATACGCAAGTATTATACATTAAGATATATAAGTTGGAAGGAATTTTAATGTTAGAGGGAGATTTGAAATCTGCATTAAATTTTAAGGATTTTTTTTTTATAAAATTCGTTTTTTGTATAGTTCTTTATCTAAAAGCGGAAATACAATTTAAGTTAATTAATTTTGACCAATAGGATAGGTGGATTGGAAACTACCTGCGCTCTAATTGGTTGAATGATGTACGACACTTAAGCTTCTCCAATCAGAGCGCAGATAGTTTTCCATCTACCAATCAAAGATTTCAAAATTAATTAACTTAAATTGTATTTCCGCTTTTAGATAAAGAATTATACAAAAAAACGAATTTTATAAAAAATCCTGAAAATTTGATGCAGATTTCAAATCTCCCTCTAACATTTAAATTCTATCCATCTTATATATCTTATTATACATTTAGACTCTACACAGTGAGATACAGGGTGCGCCTTTTAAAACGCAATGAACCTACGCAGCAGATACAAGATGCGCCAAAAATAAGTTGAATTTTATTTTTTTTACAAAGAGACGGACAGACATCTTAGCACTTTTAAATTGTACGGAAACTCCTAATTTTAATAAGCAAGCTCTTTTTATAAACTTCTAGTACTTTTTGGGGATAAGTAAAACAAATAGACTTCTGCAATGATATTTTATCCTTTAACTGAGCCGTGCAATGAATGACTGAAAATTTAGCAAAAACTTTGGCTTCAGCCAGACCCAGGTGTTTACGCATTTACGTGATATATAAAATTCTAAGAGAAATAGAATATTTCGATAATTTATATAATAAATAATATAATATACCAGACAACTACATTGATCCCCCTTTTGAGGACCTTTTTCGTCTGCTAGCAAATTCGTTTTTTGTCTTTCTTTTAGTGATTTGGCTGTGTTAGTATTCCTGACGCTATTGGTTGATTTCCAAAGACTCCATTGAAAGTCGGCACAGGGTCCTCGGGTGTGTTATTTGACCCCTCCCCTCTCTGTTGTTTTACTTTAACATTAGACGATACTGAACCATTCTTGACAAAAACGCAATTTAATTACTCTTTTTCTGTTGCTTAAATGATTTTTTTCCCGTTACATTGTTGGACGACCTGTTAAAATTTGAGTTGTTTTTTTGTGGGACTCATTATTGTAAAAATATTCACATTTCCTTAAGCAGCTAAGACATGCAAAAACAAATATGAGCAAAGACCTAACAACCTAGGCATTTATTGCTTAAGTATATTTTAATAATATGTATATTGTAAACTAATGGCTGTGCCACAAGCTTCTTTGGTCTATTTTACTGTAGTGGAGGGATTATATAAAGCAGAAAGAATGCCCTCTCATTCATTAGCGCACAAACTTTTATTAAATCTTGACTTATAAATAATAGGCAGATCTGTTATCTAAAGGGATAAGACATTGGCCGATAAGTTGATGAATATCCCCAATTATGCACAAAATTAACCCTTCTGTAGATAACAAAGTCCCTAAAGTTGTTAAACCAACGAATAAGAAAACGCCATTATATAACTTTGGGGAATTAACAGCGAACGATAAATAAAAAACAAAATTTGTTGTTAAAATTTTATTTTGTCACAAAATTGGACTACAATTATATGAAAGAAAAAAACATATATACTTCAGAAATTAAATACAAATTCATTTTTTTATACTTTCATCAAAAATGACAGATAATTTTAATACATTTATTTGTTTATTTTTGACAATTTTAATAAAACCACATTTTGAATTATTAAAATAATTGTTTCAGGCCGTTTTGAAGTCTTTCTGGTTTGCTTTTATAGAAAATGTCAACTTTTAGAAAAAAAAAATGATATGGTCTTTTCAAATAATTAATTTGATTTTACATGCCTTAATATAAAAACTAGTTTGTGATGATAATTTAATTTATACTTTTTAAAAAATATTTACAATCAACTTTTTGGATCTAATGCGGTTCACGGTAAAATGTTCCTGGTAACGATTATCTCCAAATATCTATGAACTTTAAAAGCTGCTAGCTGCCAAACGGCTGAATATAAATGGCATGCCCACACACCGTGTTAGTCGGTATTAGAAGGCCTATAAATAATCTGGAATAGACAAGATCCAATAATGCTCTGGGAAAGATTCTCTGAAGAAAAAACGCGTAGTCTTTTTCGCGCATTTATGTGCACTGCGAGATAACTGTGCAGTATTGAGTATTGACTATTCCAGATTTTTTGTAGGCCTTCTTTTGTTGGTTAAAATTTTTGCGAGCTTAATTCATACGTTCTACCGCATGGCTGTTAGCAGCCTTTAAAGATAATAGATTTTTGGGAAAGTTCGTTACCAGGAATATTTTACCGTGAACTGCACTAGATCCAACTTTTCAAATCACAGTGATCATGGTAAACAAAAAGGTTTTACTTTTTTATTCTAAAGGTAACTCATCACATTTTGGCATCTCATTATAGTTTTGATGTTTTATATTTTAATTTAGATTTTCAGAAAAGATTTATATTTTTGTAGAAGAAGCTCAAAGTGACTAATACAAAATGACGTTATACAATAAAAATGACCAATTATAGACCAGTATGTATTGTAATTGACCAATGGTAAACTGTATACTGGCCTGTCATTGGTCATTTGTATTGTATGACGTCATTTTGTATTAGGCACTTTAAGCTGCTCAATTTTTGTACAATGTGTACTCTAAATATTATTATTATTTGATTACTATTGTAATTTTTACTACGTATACTATGGGCATTAAATAAAAATAATTAAAATCAAAATGTACAAAGATGATTTTCAAAAAATACTTTGACATTAAATAATTTGGACAACGAATAACATTGAGACTCTGCACCCCTTTTTAAAACTTATATTAGTTGGGGACACGAAACCAACTTTATGATATTACAAATAACAAAAAAGTTAGTTGCGCGGTCCCAACTGAAAACCAATCTTTGGTGAATACAACAAAATAAAATTAATACAAATTTTACACTCTCCAAGTTTAAATAACAATTCTACAAAAGAAAATATCAAAACAAGACATTTTGTCAAAAGAATGATTTCATTAATGATTAAAAATACCAAAATTATAATCTAACAAACAATGAACATGAATTAGAGAGATTTTTAAAGAGATTTCATTTCATTTCCAGAGTTTTTTTTGTTTTAGATCAATTATTAGGCAACTTTTTAGAGCATCTAGTGTTTTTTTTTCTGTTATATGAGAAGAACTACATTTATGTAAAAATTTGAATATAGAATTTTTTTCTTCCATGTAGTTTTATATTCTTGTGATGTCAATGGAATTATATACTCGAATCTACATGGTATTCCAATTTTAAAATAATTTTTTCATGAAGCTTCCCCTTAGACATATTTTAATTTATCAAAAAAATGAGACAAACACATTCACCGAGTAAATTGACTAAGGTTTATTATTAATTTGATGGATACATTTTCATCAATCAACTTCAGATTTGAAGCAAATTTAATGTTTAATATGAATATTGTGTTATTTTTTAACATTCACTTAGCACACGAAACAAAGTTTTCAAACTTTTCAGTGACATTTCAGTTTTTTTTCTTGATGATAAACAAGAGAGTTGTGGGAGTGAGACTAATTGTTATGTTGACAAGCATAGCGAGACACACACGCGCCACACAAATCTTATTCTAACAACATGAAATCATGTTTGAATGTTCTCCGGTGCCGGAGCCGCAATCCTCCGGGGAGACGTCTTCGCCCTTCATGTCATCGTCGCCGCTTGCCAGCACCGCCTCCATGCTCGCGCCGCCTTGCGCGTTCATGCGCCGCCATTTGGCGCGTGCGTTTTGGAACCAAACCTGAAATATTAAATGGGTTAATTTTAAGGACAACACAAAGAAGCTTTTTATAGTGCTTATATAAAATGATGTAATACAGGTCTGCCATTGGTCAATTAAAATAAATACTGGCCTGACATTGGTAATTTAATATGTATAGTGGCCAATCATTGGTCATTTTTATAGACACTATAAAGAGCTTCATCAGCCATTGACACTTTTAAAATGATAAGTAATCGACAAAAAAATAACATAGTATGTAAAAAAGAACAGAGTTTTTTTATGCATAAAACGAGAGAAAAAATGTGAAATTCCCACCAACAAAGAAATAATTGATTAACTTTTAAGGTATGCTATGAGGGAAATGAATTAGGGGACGCGCGCAAGGTAAGGAAACAACTATCTCTGTGCATCAAAACAGGGAGGGAGGGGACATTGGGATGTTTATTACACTAGTCCCCAAAGTCTTACATTAATGCTTTCTTATTCGTTGGCTCAACAACTTAGGGGTATTGATTTTTTGGTTGGTTTATTAAGTCGAGTGTCCAAATATTTCAACCACTTTTGGTAATCTACAGAGGGGTATCATCATTGGGGATGTACACCAATTTATTGGCCATTGTCTTATCCCGTTAGATCCCTGGCATCAAAAACATCTGGAACTTTGATTTACAATGATTAGGTCGACTAAACGGTAATTAGAATTAAGTGTCTGGTGGATCATTAGAATAAAGTGTCTGGTGGATCATTAGTTTTTAAAAAGCGAAGCTTCTATATAATTAGGGTTGGTCCGTACTTCCGTCCGTAACGTTTTTTTCGTTGATTTAGGCATGTCAGAATTGTCCTATCGATTTTAAACATTGCAAGATGATTCCTATAACAGTTAGGTATGAAAGCGTAGCAACTCTATAATCGTTACCAGAAAGTCCGTACTTCCCTTTAAAACATGCTGATTTTTTACTTTTTCAATCCTATAATCTATAATCAAATCCCAAAAATGTATGTAAATTATTAAACAGTATTATGTATTTAAGCAATTTTGCAACAAATTTTCTCATAATTTTGATTAAACTTGTGCGATATTATTCTTTATATTCCGTTCTGACACTCTACACATGTTAATGTTAGTTTCTCCTTCCATTTAAGAGCTTCGCTTTTATGGATGTTGTCATCTTTGTTTCACTCACAAATAATGACCAGGAATTTAAAATGAATAAATCTTTAAGAAAAAAAACTACATTGCAGTTTTATAGGAGTATAATTTTTCACTTGACACTTACGTATGTATGTAGCTACAATTGTTTTCTTACATTTCTTGAGAAATGGAAAGTTTCTTTAAAAAAAAAACGATAATGATTTGAAAAAAATGCCATATGTATGTTATTTAAAATGAGAAAAGTATTTTCCAGTATGGCTTCGAAACCGATTAATATCCGCTGGATTAGATCTGGTTCTTAGCCACACTGAAAAGTTATGTGTAGCATCGTATTACAAACAATTTTCCACGAATATTAAAATATAAATCCTAAAATTAATACCAGATAGCTTATTAATGGCTTGGGCTAGGTTTTCGGTTATTTTTCTTTCATAAACAAAAAAAAAGAAGGAAGGGACAATTTTAACCACCATTTTAGAGCGAAGCCACCAGCAAAAAAAATTGCAAACTTATGCCGTTCATAATTTAAATTCTATGGGTAGAAAATTTGTTTAAATGTTATATCAAGTTTCAATTTCAGATTAATCACATTTTAATGGGCATGTAAAATGTTTTACCTCCCGGCCAAACAATAAAATTCACTGCATTTACACAAATCAATAAATAACCAAAATCAAATCCAAAGTTTAGACAAGGAACAATACAGCGCAGCAATAATTTGGATGGACGTTATTGTATTTGTTATTACTTCAAGGATGACAACATCCATAAAAAAAACGAAGCTCTACAACGGTAGGAAAAACGTACATAATTTTGTAAGTGAATTTGTTGCAATTTTTTTTAGATACAGAATACTGTTTAAGGACATACATACATTTAAAGTGATGCTTCACTTATAACATTAGTCCATGTTGTAATAGGAATCAGTATACAAAATTTTATATGAATAGGACAATTATATCAAATAAAAAAATTTGTTAAAAAATGTTAAAATCAACATGTTTTAAATGAACGTACGGGCACTATTGTAACAATTATAGAGTTGCTACGATATCTAAATCGTACCTAAGTACTACAGGAATCACTGCGCTAAGTTTAAAATCAATAGAACAATTCTAACATGCCTAAATTAACGATTTGAGCTATCCGTTTGAAACGGACCATAGGTATAGAAAAGCTTCGCTTTTAAAAATGCACTACAGTGTATTCTCTTTGTGTGTGTGTGTGTGTGTGTGTGTGTGTGCGTGTATGTGTGTGTGTGTGTGTGTGTATGTGTGTAAGCACGCCTTACTTGAATTTAGAATTAATTAGGGTATTCTAATGATTTTACGAGCAAGTCATTGTGCTACTACTGACTTGACTTCTGTACATTATATAATGTAGAGTAGCAAGATTATCCTCATGTATAAAGTAGTAAGGTTTTTTGTCTGTAGCTTATGATCTCAATTACTACTGAACTAATTGGGTTATCATTTTAAGTAAGCGTCACATAAGTCACGTGATGGTTTTAGGCTATTTCATTTTTAAGATTTTAATATTTAAGTCTTTTGAAATATAGTTTAAGCTATTTTTATGGCCCATTTTTGACCTTTTGAAGGCAGAGCCCCTAGATTATAGGGCTTCAGAACTGATAACAAATTTAAGTGAACTTTTTCATCTATTAAAAACAAACAAATAACAAATGTTATGTGATTTATAGCAATTCGGTGAAAAAATTGTTTACATATTTATAAGGGTTTTCTGAAAAGAAATAGAAACCTAAATTAAGCTTTAAAAAAGCTTCCTTTTTTACCAATGTAAAAAGACAGAAAATGCTCTAATCAAATGACATGTTACTACTCTAACTAAAACTCCATGTTCGCTGGTGTATGCCAAAAAAAGAAGTAAAAGTTCTTCTACCGGTAAAGGGACAGGTGCTACAATTTCTTCAGGGATAAGTGATAGGACAATAGGCATTTAATTTATCTACCCCCAAAATTATTGAGTGGAATATGCTGCCTTTTGTTGATGTTAAATATTGTAGGAGGAAAAAGATTGAACATTAATTTCCAGTATAGCTTTGAAACCGTTTAATATCCGCTGGATTATAACCGGTTCTCAGCCATACGGAAAAATCATGTAAAGCAGCGTTTTACAGACAATTTTCCACGAATTTTAAAATAAAATCATAAGTTTTGTTATACCGGACTTTCGGACACTCGGGGCTAACAAAACTGGTTTTAACCATATAAATTTTCATTTTAATATCCGCGGAAAGCTGACTTTAATACGATGTGATAAATAACTATTGACCGTTCATCCCTGACTTGGTCTTACAAGGTAAAGAATAAACAAGGATAACTTGCGTAAAAAATGCCACGAAGAAAATTTAAAAAGTATCAGAATTTATCGTGTTATTACTTTAAAATTGTGCACTGATAACAAAATATGGATAAAATTTTTCTGATTCAAAATGCTCTATTAAGAAGCTGTATATAGTGCCTATAAAAATGACTTCTTACAATACAAATAATTAATGATAGGCAAAAACACAGGCTAAATTACCAATATCAGGCTAGTATACATTTTATTTGACCAATGGTGGGCCAGTATGCCGTAATTTTTTATAGGCACTTTAAACTGCTTCTAAAATGTGGTTCAGTGAATATTGAAGAAAAGCTGTGCTGTTGTAAAAGAAGAAGTACAATGAATATGGAAACTCATCATCTTTTAAACACACACACACACACACTCACACACACACACACACACAAATACACAGTTTGAAGTTTTTAATTGTCAAGAAATAAAAAAATTGGAGGCCTTTTTAAAGAATATTAAATTTCACAATCTTGCATATGAGAGTTCAGTTTTCACAAAGACAACAAAACATAAAAACAATGGATATAGAATATACATGGATATTGGGACAGGGGGAAAATTGTCGTCTATTTAGGTTGGTCATATAGCTCTCATTTATTGGTCAGTTCGTTTATCCAGCAGGAGGGGAGGGGGTATTTTATCCCATCGCGCTGTGACGTTAAATTTATTAGAGAACATGCAAATATAGTGTAACATTCAAGTAACAATACATCCATTATCAAAACATTCAATTTAAAAGTTGTTAAAAGACTTCACTTGGAATGCCTATAGGAGATTTTTCTTCTGTAAAATATCTTTTCAAATTTCGAAAAAAGTTATTTACCTGTAAAACCTTTTTGTCGAGTCCCGTCTTTTGTGACAACATCTTGAGCTCCCTGGAGTCCGGGTTCTGGTTGATCTGGAAGTGCGCCTTCATGATCCTCAGCTGGTGGTGCTTGAAGCTGGTGCGCGCGCGCTTCGTCTTAGCCTGGCCTAGCCCGTGACCGTCTAAGCCGCCTGGGTAGCCCTAAAATTATCATTTTATCAATATTTTTTTTCTATTTTTGGACATTACATTCCCATAATCCTTTTATAAAAATAGTAAGCTTTTTTGTCTGTAGCGAAGGATCTCACAAACCACTGAACCATTATGGTTCTCCTTTACAGTGAAGCCTCTTACATGTCCAGGAAAGGTTTTAGACTATTTAAGTTAAAAGCAAGGTGCTAACGTACAATTTTAACACTTTAAATCCACAACAAAATGTTATTTAGGCTGAAATTTTGTATTACTAAAAGAAACCGCAATCTACTAAATAATGCTATTCTTATAATGACACTCAAAGTTTAATTTTTAGAACAACAAATCAAAATTTTTTAAAAACAAACAAAAGAATAGTTTAAATCTAATTTTCAGAAAAAAATCCTTAAAAAAACATTTCCCATTGCAGGGCCGAAAAATCCAAGCAATTGAAAATCATCGAAAAAGGGTTAGATAAGGTGGGGGGAGGGGAGGGGTGAAAGATTAAAGTTTTTGAGTGACGAATGATCTTTTAGTGTTGAATTAGAGTTTATGTTCCGCTTGAGAACAGAGCACACCCTTATACTTTACTAGAATACCAACAAGGATATACATATTCATAGCTTGAGAACAGAGCACACCCTTATACTTTACTAGTATACCAACAAGGATATACATATTCATAGCTTGAGAACAGAGCACACCCTTATACTTTACTAGAATATATACCAACATGGATATACATATTCATAGCTTGAGAACAGAGCACACCCTTATACTTTACTAGAATACCAACAAGGATATAAATATTCATAGCTTGAGAACAGAGCACACCCTTACACTTTACTAGTATACCAACAAGGATATAAATATTCATAGCTTGAGAACAGAGCACACCCTTATACTTTACTAGAATATATACCAACATGGATATACATATTCATAGCTTGAGAACAGAGCACACCCTTATACTTTACTAGAATACCAACAAGGATATAAATATTCATAGCTTGAGAACAGAGCACACCCTTACACTTTACTAGTATACCAACAAGTATATACATATTCATAGCTTGAGAACAGAGCACACCCTTATACTTTACTAGTATACCAACAAGTATATACATATTCATAGCTTGAGAACAGAGCACACCCTTATACTTTACTAGTATACCAACAAGGATATACATATTCATAGCTTGAGAACAGAGCATACCCTTATACTTTACTAGTATACCAACAAGGATATACATATTCATAGCTTGAGAACAGAGCACACCCTTATACTTTACTAGAATATATACCAACATGGATATACATATTCATAGCTTGAGAACAGAGCACACCCTTACACTTTACTAGTATACCAACAAGAATATACATATTCATAGCTTGAGAACAGAGCACACCCTTATACTTTACTAGAATACCAACAAGGACACTCTATTCATATATGTATGAAATACTTTTTATGCTTAAATAATCTACCAATGAAAGCTGTTTTAAAGCTGTGAATCTTCAAAGCATTAGAGTAAAACAATAGAGGGGGGAGGGGTTTAATGACTGTATGTCCCCACCCTGTGTACCCAGTGCGACTTTTAATTGAGTCATATCAGCTAATAGCATCGAAAATATTAACCCACCCAAGTTGATACAAAAGAGAAGATCGCAGACGAAAAGGGTCCCCAAAATAGGGGCCAGGTAGTTGGGGTTATACATCTATACTAATTACATTTATTTACGAAGTTGCTAAATCAATTAGGCTATTTATTTTATGCTGTGGGCGAGGCCAATGGTGGTATATAAAGAATTTTAAGGGGATACTGAATTATAGTTATAGTTATAGAGAAGCTTTCTTTTTTCTTCTCTTTCTCTGCTTTTTCACACTCTCTCTTATTTTCACTGTATGTGACATCATGACGGGACGAATTTTTCAATTCACTTATCTACAGGATAAAAGCTACTTAGTCAATAGACTGGCTCAAAATTCAAACTGTTACAAAATATTATAAAAATTTTTACTCTAGCAGAAATTTGTTTAGAAATGCAAGTTTAATTTTTAAATACTATAAAATTTTTAAAGATATTTTAATTTTTTTGTGCCAGTCTACTAGAATCTAAAATTATAAGTTCTATATAGTTTAAGTTCAAATAAGGCATTTACTTGCATCATCTTGCTATACAAAAATTTCTGGAAACACCAAAAAATGTTCTAATCTTTAAGTGAGTTGCGCATTCTATATTAAGTAAAAAAATGTTAAAGACCTTTTTAGTAAAACATTCTTTTAAAAAAGAATTTAGTAGGATTGAAACATAAGCCGAAAAAATAAGATCAAGATGCTTTAAAAAAGATTAAATTACGCGGACAATCTTTCATTTACCTTTCCCTTCCTCATTAAAAACTGAAAATAAATATTAAGTTGAGAATTTTCCAGTGGCTAAATGATTTATTTAATTTGACCTTATTATTTGGTAGCCCGGGCAATATCAAATTAGGGTTTCTCTTCATTAAAATCTAGAAATTGGTCACACAATATTTTGGGTACAATCCGATTCTACCCTAGTGGACCCTTCCCCCCCCCCCCCAATTTTTTTATAATAATTATTTTAGTGCCCATGTAAAGCTCCATAATCTCTGAAAGTAGCCCTCTCTAGGTACTTTGAAGACAAAGCCCAAATTGTGTTAAAATTGTGTCAAAAATGATCCATGTGACGTAATAAAATGAGGGAGATGAGAGGAGAAGTGGGAAAGAAAACCCCTAAAAAGAATATGGATAATACCTCATTTTTATTTCGTCACATAGATCATTTTTGACACAATTTGAGCTTTGCCACTTTGAAAAATCGAAAAAAAATTCTTTATAAATCTAAAAAGTTGGTAAGGTAATCGGTGGTTCATTGACGAAAAAAAGGGATTTTCTTATTATTTTTTCTCATGTAGTTGTGAACTTTCATCACTACTCTCTTTTCAATTATATGGTTCTGGGGCATAATTAGACATCTCATTCTACAAAATATTACTTTCTCCCAGGCTACCTTTTTTATATCTTTGTGATTTTCCTATTTTTGTATTTTTTTTTGTAGCGCAGCTTAAACAAATGTATACTAACTCTGTACATATTTTTAACGTAAAACTTTAAATTATTTAACTTTTTTTCCAGCTGTAAAAGTTTGTGTATGGTATTAATTACGCGAACACTGTGGTTTTCAAATTATCAAATAAATTTTAATGAATTATCAACTTAATTGTAGTAGTAGTTTTGTAAGAGTTTTTCATATAAGAATGGACAGAATTTCTTGATTTATACACATTTTTAATAGCAAAAGTTGAAACCTTTTTATAGTTCCTATAAAAATTATTATTATAAACAGCTTTCCTCGGTTATTTAAATAAGATTAAAACCAATTTTGTTAGCCTCGAGGGGCCTATGACAGGTATAACAAAACTAGTATAAATTTTATGATGTATATTTTAATATTTATGGAAAATTGTCTGTAATACAATATTATAAATGAATTTTCAGTATGGCTAATAACCGGTTCTAATCCAGTGGATAGTAATCGGTTTGGAAGCCATAAGAAAAAGATTTTATTTATAAGTTATCTATTCTTTTTAAAATTAATCTTCAAAATTACAATGGTAGATAAAGGAAACAACAATTTATATAAATCATATTAATGTAGAGAAATTTTATTTTTTACTACGCGTTTTTTACTTCAATGTTCATAGGTGTTAAATTTTGATAATTAGATGAAAATTTTGTGGTACTTTCATTCAGTATATATGAAAGAAAATTTTGAATATAATTTTTTGACTAATTAGGTTAAGTTTTTATATAATGGTTTAAGAATCTTATTGAAAGCTGCCGTTTAATAATATATGTAATAAGTATAGATGTATAACCCAGACAAGTACCTAGACCCGGTCTTATGGAACTTTTTCGTCTGCTAGCAAACTGCTTTCTTCTCTTTTGTAGCGACTTTATGAAGGTATAGGCAAATATTCAAAGAATTGAAAGTCAGTACAGGGTCCTCTGGGTGGGTACATACAGTTATTTAACCCCTTCCCCTCTATTGTTTCACTCTAATCTTTTGATAATAAAAAAATTACCTCCATGTAGCCATTTATGGCAGCGTAATCATCAACTTTCCTCTTCTTTCTTCCCCGCCTCTTTTTAATAGGTTCATTATTGTTATTGTATTGATACTCAGGCATGTGTCCAAAGTCGGGCCCAGGTCCGTAGGGCCAATGATCAGGCGGGCCGCCGGGGAATGCTCCAGGTGGCGGAGGCCCGACACCCAGCATGCCAGGATGCGGCGGTGGCGGCCCAAAGCCTGGCGGATACATGTCCATCGGGCCGGATTCGGGGTAATCTTGGCCCGGGGACAGCGTGGCGTGTGAACCTGCTGGTGACTGTAGCGAGGGGTGGAGGTCCAGCGGGTCGTGGGGGCCATAGGTGGCGGCGACCATCTCGGAGTGCAGCCGACAGTACAACACGTCACCCCACATTCCAAAGAGATCACCTACAATTACGATATTCTATAATATAAAGTAGTAAGCTTTTTTTGTCTTGAAGGATCACGCTAACCGCTGAACCGATATGGTTCTCATTTACAGTGAAGCTTTTTATAGGCTCAGGGAGGGTTTTTAACTATTTTGGGAAGAGTATTGAATATGGGATGGGGTCGACTTTTCTCTCTCCCACCATAAGTGCCCTTAGAGGCACTTAGAGGGAGTAGCCGCTAAAAAAATTACAAAGAGACCACCTACAAATACAAAACAATATGAATATTGATAGGCAAAACTTTAAACATATGGCTACGACATATGTAATCTCAAATTTTTATATTAAATTAAATAATTCAAATTCTTTGGGCTTGTAAGTAATTATGTCTTTCAGTACCTTGAGTTGTAATGTACAATATACTACCTGTTCATTTTAATAATAGGCCATATGGACATTTTCTTAATCATACAAAATTCTTAAATTTCCTTTATTAAGGGGAATTATAAATGTAAGAAGTTATTTATTTCAATAGAAGTCTAATTAACCCTTTGTAGTTGGAATTAGGAATTATAATATTCTTAAATCAAAGGGTTACTTATTTTTAAAATTTTATAAGTAAAAGCAGATGCATAGTATAATTATATCATATAAAAAATTTAAATTTATCATGTTTTAAAGGGACGTACAGACTTTCTGGTAACTATTATAGCTTTCTAAATCGTACCTAAGTGTTATAGAAATGACCATGCAAAGTTTTGAATCGATAGGACAATTCTAACATATTGGAAAAAGCTAACCATTTCGGGCGGACGGGCGTACGAACAAACCGCCCGTTAGAAAATCTTCGCCTTTATAAAGGTATAAAAGAATAAAATATGAGAAAAATTGCACCAAAAAGGGTTAAAAGTTAGAACGAGGGGCGTGTCATATACATTCCTTTTCTGCTTCGTAAGTATATAGTTAAGGGAAGTATTGTATGTGTGTGTGTATGTGTGTGTGTGTGTGTGTGTGTGTGTGTGTATGTATGTGTGGTGTGTTTGTGCTTGTGTGTGTGTGTGTATGTATGTGTATGTGTGTATGTGTAGAAGGAAGTTGCATAGTGCAAAGTCATTTCAATATGCAATTAAAATGGGGGAAATAATATTGGATAAAGCTGACCCATACCCCCCACCCAGCCTGCCAGGGGTCAAACACTTGTTACCACGCCTGACTAAGCAGCTGAGGGGTGCTGCATCAGGGATCTAAAGGGATAAGACAATGGCCAATATATTAATTCAACACAAATACCCCTTCTGTTACATTAGTGGTTGAAACGTTAGGACACTCAACTTAATTAACCAACCAATCAAACTCAAGTCAGCTAATAAGAAAACGTCATTATAAAACTTTGGAGACTAGCATAATTAACAGCCCAATGTCCCCTCCCTCCCTGGCCAGGGGTGCTGCATGCTTGTTCATGTTCATGGGGATTTTCAGAGGTTAGATAAATTTTTACTCAGCTGGAACCAGGGAAAAAGAAATATGTACAATGATGAAATAATCTCATAGATAAGAATCAGGGAAGGAGGGAACATTGTGCTGTTTATTACACTAGTCCCCAAAGTCTTGTAATAATGTTTTTTTATATAAATGATTGGTTGGTTCATTTAGTAGAGTATCCGAACGTTTCGACCACTATTTATAATCTACAGAAGGAGTAATTTTGTGTATCATCATTAGGGATGTACATCAATTTATCCCTGGATAATATAACTGAAAAATAAACATATTTGAAATCTGACTTTTGTTTTACCTTTTCTAAGATTGGAATCACAAGTAGCGCATCTGAAGCAGTCTACATGGAAGATACAATTTCTTGCCTTCATGACCAGATCTGTTGGGGTTATGTCCATCCTGCAGCGGGCACACTCGCGCGGTCCACCATAAAGTCTAAAAGATAAAGGAAATATTATAAAAGTCGCTTTCTAGTATACACAAATATATAAGGGTGTGTGGGGAAAGTGGGATGTTTATTACACTAGTCCCCAATGTTTTATAATAATTTATTCTTATTTCACAACCTAACGACCTTAAGGACTTTAACTGAATTTTGATTGGTTGGCTCAACAAATATTATCCCGAATTAAACATTTGCTTTTTTGGGGACTCAGCCACTAGTGAAATAAAAAGTAATGAAAAGTAGGTATGGGGTGCATACCTAGCCATACTTAGGGGGTGCATACCTAGCCATGCTCCAGCAAAATTGGTCCAAATATCTTGAATACCTACGCCTTATGTATACTTAATATCTTTCCCCACTTCCCTTTTCTAAATTACCCCTTGTGTTCATACAAAAAAGTAAAAATTTTTTATTCATAAAGCTTTTTTTAAAAACGTCATTCTTTTTTTGTCTATTTATAAACAGCGGTATGGTGTTTTATAGGGATTGTTAAAAAAATAATGTCCAAAATTATGTTGTTGCTTGTAAAAAAAAAGGCTCCTATTGACGAGCCCTTCTTTTTTAACACATTTTTGTAGAGATACATTGAAAAAATCCGCTAAAATTAATATTTGACTGTTTCATATGGACGTCTCTAACCCTTTTAGCTGATATTGCTTTATAGTGATGGGTGTGTATGATAAATGTTTGGGTCTAGCCGGGCTTGTTGGTATTTATCAACGTTGGAAATGAAGCTTGGAATATCCATCAAAGTTTCAATTTGAAGGTTTCTTTTACTGTTTCCCATCAATGCTTACAAGTTTATGCTTATAGAATATTATTCAAACATGTGTGGTTTCTGGTTGTAGACCATTTCTCATACATTCTTTTGGTTCCTTACAATTTTTTCAAGGGATTCAAAGGGATAAGACAATGTCTGATAAATTGATGTAAATACCCAATGATGATACACAATATTACCCCTTTGGTAGATTACAATTAGTGGTTGAATTGTTTAAACACTCAACTTAATGAACCAACCAATCAACTTCCAAAAGTCAACGAATAAGAAAACGTTATTATTACACTTTGGGGACTAGTGTAATAAACAGCCCAATGTCCCCTCCCTGCCTGGGAGCCTCTAGAACCGGCCGCTTATTATGCATTATGGATAAAAAAATGTAGAGGAAGCCGCGCCATGTTAAGTGATACCATTTGTTTTTTTGGACAAGTCATATTTTAATGGCCTCAGATCATGCAATTGACGCTACAATGAATTCTTCGGAAGGATATCCCAGGGCTCGACAGCCGCATCTAGCCGCCGTTTCCTAACAAACCGCATTTGTTTTTGCCAGTATGTCAACATTCCGCAAATGAACCGCATTTATTGGCAATCATTGATTAAATTGCGGCTGGCTGCACTCACCGTTTTCTTTCTTTTAACCGCCTTTTTTTAATTATCAAGAAATGCGGGCAGCCCCGATGAATCCTTTTAAGGAACACTTAAGTGTTTAAGAAGAAAAATGCATTAATAATCTACTGGAATTTTTCTCATCTCAAGACAACAATCTTGTTGATGTGATAAATAAGAATATATGAAGGAGGTTTAAGAGTATTTATGTTATGTTAAAAATAAAAACAACTTGTTTGTCTAAAAAACAAATAAAGTACTATTATTATTAAAGCTAAAAAGTAAAAATAACTACAGACAAAAAGGTTTTAATAGTTATTTATGGCATCGTATTATAAACAGCTTCCGCGGATATAAAAACATATACAATTATAAGATTAAAACCAGTTTTGTTTGCCAAATGCACGGGCTTACAAAACTGGTATTATTCTTATGATTTTTTATTTTGCTTTTCGTAGAAAATTGTCTATAATACAATACGATGCATGATTTTTCCGTATGGTTGCGAACCGGTTATAATCCAGAGGATATTAATCGGTTTCGAAGCCATACTGGTAAATAATTACCTAAGATAATCATCTCTACAGTAGATATTTCCCTCCTTCTCAAAGCAGGAGGCCTCGTTCTCTAGTTCACTGCCGCACTCTGCGCACTTCAGACAGGCGGAGTGCCACTTCCTCTCGACGGCGCACAGGTAGAACTTGTCGACTATCCTGAGCCTGCAGCCAGCGCACAGCGGGGCCTGCCCGTCCACCTCGTCTCCAAGGTCCATCTGCAATACAAAAATACTTTATTAATAACAGGTTATGCTAATCAAGAATTGTTATTGATCACAACATATCATGGACAGCTTTCCGAGGATATTAAAATAAAGAATTATAAAATTAAAGCCCTAGGGGCTAACAATACTGGTATTAATTTTATATTTTTAATTTAATTATCGTGGAAAATTGTCTCTAATTCAATGCTATACATGATAATTTAGTATGGCTAAGAACTTTTTCTAATCCAGCGGATATTAATCGGTTTCAAAGCCCTACTGGAAATTTCAAAAATTCTACTCATAATCTCTAGGAGAAAACAAATAATTCAAAAAGGTTAATTTATTTTTATCCAGTTTTTACCTTTTAAACCAATTAACATTAGTATAATTGAAAAGCTTTTGATCTTTTTTTATCAAAATAAATTGATTTCATTAAAATCCTTTTGTGTTGTATAAATCTTATGTAAAACAACAAAAATTGGAGATTTATTATTTAATATTAAATCTCCGATTCTTGTAATCTCAAATTTCTCATGAAATATAGTAGCTCTCTCTCTCTCTCTCTCTCTCTCTCTCTCACTCTCTCCCCCTCTCTCTCTCTCTCTCTCGCCTATTTCTAACTAGAGTTGGCTCGATATAATTATCTCCCTATTGGCTAGTTTTCTATATGCATATCTATTTCTCAATAAATCTATTTTCCTCACCCGGCATTACTATCTAAAAGAAAGTAAATATTTAATAATCTAAGTGATTTTAAAAAGATTTTTTAAATTATATTTTTTCTTTACATTACCATCACCAAAGGGTTAATGATGATGATTACAATTTTAGTTTAATATTTGAGCACACAAAGTGTCGCCACAATCGAATTCTTTTAAAACAGAGTTTTCTTAAATTTATTATATTATAAATTTAAATTTTCTTTTTTATTATTAAAAATTAAATACATCAATATAAGGTAAATAGCAACATGAAATTAAAAAAAGGAATTTATTTTTAATAAAGTAAAATAATGGGTCTTATCGTTCTAGGCAATGAGAGTTTATTATGGATTATTGGAGCACTATGAGTTTTTAACAAATATTCCTTGGAAAACTTGAGCTCGTTTATAGACATTTATTTCCTATATAGATCTGACATGGATCTTGAAGCAATTAAGCAGGCCGTTTTGTACATGTTAAAAATTGGAAGATTTCATTAAATAAAAGTTATCGCAAATATACTTAGTAAATAAAAAGAATTGAATTGAAGCACGAGCCTATAATTGGTTCCTCTTAACAAGCTTTACCTAATTCCCAACATTTTTAGACACTAGAGTAGTAAAATAAATCAGAATTTCATATTATAAAATACATAATTATTACTTTTTATTTATTATAATATTTATTTCTATTTTTTGTATGGGGGGGGGGGGGGATAACTTTTTTCTATGGTCGATTATCTCTGTAGCGTTTTGTTACCCTACCTCAAAATAGCTGTAAACCTCCCAAGGACCTATGAGAAGCTAAAGGAGAACCATATCGATTCAGCGAGATCCTTCGGTACAGACATACAGACAAACAAACATCTTGTTACTTTATTATTATTTATTTGTATATAACATTTTGACCAAAACTAGTAAAGGGAATTTTATGAAATATAAAACCATTCCCCTCCCCCCCCCCCAACAATTTTTCATTTTTCTATTTCCTAATATTTATAGTTGCAGTGGCGTGCACTGCGATTCACAAAGAGGTGACAAATGGGCAAAGGCAGTTGGTCTTGTTTTACAGGGGGTGTTGACACCCCCCGACGCATCCCTTTCGCTTACAAATGCATGATTGCAATAGAAAGACAAAAAATATAAGAAGAAAATTAATGAATGAAGACTTTATCATCGAAAGAGTAACAAGTTTGCCTCCTTTTTCCTGCTTAAATGATTAAAGAGACTAAACTAGAAGAAACTGACAAAAGTATGAGGCATATTAGTCATTCTTCAGATAAAAAATCCCTTCCTGGTATAAAGTATAAATAAACCAAATATAAGTGTGTCTCTGAAATCTTAATCCTCTTATGTATTGTTCTCCCAGGGTCAGCTGAATTTGAGTTCCCGATTGTGTACATAGCACCCTCAAAAAGCTTCAGACATCCCCCAAAAAAATCAAAATTTGAAAAATTTAAATTTTGAATGTATAATGTATAAACGATTTATATTTTCCCTTTGACCGAAGTAGCTAAAAATAGGTTTTGCAATAGTTAAGTTATCTGCTGCACAACTTTGGAAATTAGAGAAGAAATAGGCAATCAATTTTCAGCTGATCTCTCTCAGAGTTAGATTTACAATTTTATATTTAGGATAATTGCGGAGGATCGGATGACAATTATAATGGTAGGAAAATAAAATTTGTCCCCGTGTAGAATTGTATTTGATGTAATCATTAAAACTATTTATTATTCCACTAATTGGAAGATTTGTAGTTTGGATTTGGAAATACATATTTCTATTTTTAGAAAATGGATTTTTATTTTGAATTATCATTGATTTTAAATTCAAAGAAATGAAGATTATAAAATATTTTTTTTTGTGTACTAAAGACTTTGATTTAAATTCAGTTGGCTCAACAACTTTGGGGACCTACATTGAATTTTGATTGGCTGATTTATTGAATTAAGTGTCCAAACATTTCAACCACTAATTGTTATCATCAGAAGGGGTAGTTTTGTGTATTAGTATTGGAGATGTACATAAATTTATCGGCCATTGTTGTGTTACCCAGAGTAAAGCTACTCTATAAACAACGAGTTATACCCAGGGATCTGAAGGGATAAGAAAATGGCCTATAAATTAATGTACATCCTCAATGTTGAAACACAACCACTTTCTGTAGATTAAAATTGGTGGTTGAAACGTTTAAACACTTAACTTGATAAACCAACCAATTAAAATTCAGTAAAAGTTCCTAAAGTTGAACAACTGCTCCTACCTCAGTTTTGGTCGGCATTGGCATAAGTATTTGTCTCTGGTGGTGGGCAGCAGGATGGTACGGGTGGACACAGTCTGGATCCAGCAGCTTGGGCACCACAGCCGCCAGCGATGGGGAGGTCGTACGTCCTTCCTGAAATTTTAACATAATCATATAGTTTTTGTTAAAAATTGAATAACAGTTAGAAAGAGTAATACAGGAGAGAGGAGACAATTGCCTGTTTATTACACTAGTCCCTAAAGTTTATTAACAGCTTCTTCTAATTTGCCGCGACAACTTTGGGGGCTTTAATTGCATTTTAATTAGTTGGTTTATTAAATTGAGTGTCCAAACTTTTCATCACTAATTGTAATCTACAGGAGAGGTAAGTTTGTGTATCATTATTTGGGATTTACATCAATTTATCGGCCACTGTCTTATCTCTTTAGATCCCTAGTAAGAACTACATTAGTTTTTAATTGAAACAGATAATGCTACTTAATTTTAGATCCCTGCTATAAATACTTACGCCCTAGTTATATAGTAGTTGCGCTGGCGATTTATCTATAATACAAAGTAGCTTGTTGTCTGTCCGTCCGTCCGTCCGTCCGTCCGTCCGTCCGTCCGTCTGAAGCTTAAGATCTCGGTAACCACTGAACCGATTAGATTCTACTCTTCAGGGTATATACCTATCGGTCCTGTGGTGGTTTTAAGCTATTTTCTTGGGGGGTGGAACACCCCCAACCCCCCTAAAAATGAAAATTTACCCCTCCCAAAAAAATTTTTTTTCTAGAGAACACATTAGACTATTTTTTTACGAATTTTGCGAATTCGTTATTTAAACGAGAAAATGTTTTCCTGCTGGGTAGGTGCAAAAATTTGCGATCCGTTCTGCTGGGTAAGTAATAGAAGATGTAATTATACCTCTTGGGGAAAAGCCCCTAGAGGCTAGGGGCGAAGCCGCTAGTAATGAATATTTTAAAATATGAATATGATATACACACATATGTATAAGTATGTATTTATGTTGCTGAAAAGGTCTCTTTATACTTGCACCAGGGATATACAGATATGAAAATGGGTGATAAATTGTTTTTTAAATTTTTTTTTAACAGGGATCTAAAGGGATAAGACAATGGCAGATAAATAATGACACACAAAATTACCCCTCTTGTAAATTAAAATTACTGGTTGAAACGTTTGGACACTTAACTTGATGAATCAACCAATCAAAATTCAATTGGTAAGCCAATGGATTAGAAAACGTTATTATAAAACTTTGGGGACTAGTGTAATAAATAGACTATTGTCCCCCCCTCTTTCTCTCTGAGTTTTTTTTATTTAAGGGGGGGGGTGAGTTTACTCCTCCTTGTTTCCCTGACATGTACTCCCCCTGTTTTCCTCCACTTGACTTGGTATTTTCTCACTAATTGGATCCTAAACTTGTTTTCTATGGTGGTGCGCTATCACTTCCACAAAAAGAATCACAACTGCAAAATTATTACCACAGCGCAAATTTCTATTCTCTAACTGTTTTACTTACAAAAAAAACCTTTTTATTATTTGCTTTTATGTTTTTGCAGATATGACAAATAGTTATGTTCTTAATATAAATAATAACTAATTAAAACTATAATCTATAATACAAAGTAGCTTGATGTCTGTCTGTCTGTCCGTCCGTCTGAAGCTGAAGATCTCGGTAACCACTGAACCGATCGGATTCTACTCTTCAGGGTATATACCTATTGGTCCTGCGGTGGTTTTAAGCTATTTTCTTGTGGGGTGGGACACCCGCAACCCCCCCAAAAACAAAAAAATTCTCCCCCCTATCTTTTTTATTTTTTTTACGAATTTTGCAAATTCGTTATTTAATCGAGAAAATGTTTTCCTGCTGGGTAGGTGCGAAAATTTGCGATCCGTTCTGCTGGGTAAGTAATAGAAGATGTAATTATACCTCTTGGGGCAAAGCCCCCAGAGGCTAGAGGCGAAGCCGCTAGTTATTTAAAAAGAGAAGCTACTCTACGTATTCCAGTTTAAAACGCTGTATGTATTTTTTCAACTTTTTTCCCAAAAAAAATAGCAAAATTCAATATTTATAGCTAAAGATAAAATTTAGAGTTATAATACAAATATTATTTCTTAAAAAATAATTCAAAAATATATATTTTATTTATTTCTTCTCACTTTTAGTTTGAAGGGTAATTATTTATGTATATTTTTGTTGTATATCATTGCAATCTTAAAATAGTAAATACGCTTACCACCTGTTTTTTCACAGAAATATATATTTCGATTAGTAAAAAAGCCTTTTTTAAGAGTGGTATTGCAACATAAAGGAACCCAAAATATTTTTTTTTCTACTATATCCTACAATCTATGGCCTTAAAAAAAACTCCATTCTTTTTGGTTTAATTGCGAATATCTTTCTACAGATCTCTGTGTGTGTATTATGTTTTGGGACAGGGATTCAGCACCAGAAAATGAAACTATTTTGCCTGTATGTTTTATCATATTGGGTAAGAAAACTGGGAGAAAGGGGACATTGAACTGTTTATTATACTTGACCCCAAAGTTTGATAATAGTTATTTCTCGCATCGTATTATAAACGGCTTTCCGCGGATATAGAATGTACAATTATGAGATTAAAACAAGTTTTTTTAGCCACGAGGTGCCGAAGGCACCGGCTATAAAAACTGGTTTTAATCTTATGATTGTACATTTTTATATTCGTAGAAAGATGGATATAATACGATGCTAGACATAGTTTATCGTATGGATGAGAACCGGTTCCTATCCACCGGATTCGAATGAATACGAGAAAACCGTTTTCTTATTCATTCAATAAACAGTTTTGTGGACTTTTAAGGAATTTTGATTGGTTTATTAAAATATCATTCTCCGGTAGCCATAACCCTATCCCAGATTATACTAAATATACGTATAGTAGTTTTAAAAAGTGTCTATCCATGAGAACATCTTGACAGAATAAAAACTATTGGCCGGAAAAGGTTTCTAAGATAACGACTCACGCTTCAAATAAGACAAACAAAGTATTTGCAGGAAAAAATTAATTGCAACCAAAAAAATTACTGTTTGTGTAGAGATGGCTGCAAAGATTTTGATAGTATATCATATCAGCAGGGAGGGGACATTAGGCTGTTTGTTACACTAGTCCCCAAACTTTTATAGTAACGTTTTCTTAAGTGTTTGCCTACAACTTTGGGGACTTTTATCTGATTATTATTGACTTCTTTGAGGCATGCTATATAGGGCAAGCAATGAAAAATCGTCTGAAGAAGGAATCATTTTAAAAAACTGCACTACTAAAAACTAAATACTATTTGTTTGTTTCAAAGATATGTATTTCATAAAGAAAAGACATATACATACAGAATTACATATTATAGTACGAGACTTTTATTTACATCAACATAGTTTGGTAGCTAGGGAACTATACATTACTCGAATTTTACCAAAAAATGGCTGATTTTCAAATAAGCTTTAATCATAATTTCATGGATATTATTATACTTGTGTTCTAAAACTGCTTCATTATTTAAAGTAAACAAGTCAACATGTGGTAAATAAACTTCTTTAAATTTATCTTGTTCTATACAAAAAAAATAATTAATTGAAATGAATAATGACTCGCCGTGTTGAAAAACTGTGTTTGAGTGTGTCCTCACGCCGCCTGTCATTTTAACACATTTTCTATATCATATTCCCTTAGTTTTTAATTTTAGTAGGGTTTACGTGGATTTTAACCATTTTAATCACTAATCACTAATAAATTCTTGGGGACAAAATATTTTTGTTTTTAAATAAAATATTGGATTTTTAAGAAAATGTAAATATTAAAAATCCTTTTTAATTAGATGGTATAAACTATGAATTTACGAATTATATGAAAATTAGGGTTCAAATTTGGTTCTAAAATGCATAAAAATTATAATCTTTTTGTAGATATTTTGGCACAACTCTAGCAGAAGACAAAATTTAGTATTTTGCATCGTTTCCTCTTCATTGATAAAATGTTTTGTAGAATTGTTTTGACAGATAAGACAGACAACCCACCCAGCAATACTTAAACATTAAATAAACTAAGTTTTGTTTAAAGCATAAAAATAACATTTTTGATGATTTAAACTCAGGCTTTACTTTGAGTAGCTTAACTGCTTAACAATCCACATATTAAGTTTTGTTAATAAATTATTAAATTAATATTTATTTATATTTTTTGAAATAAATATAATAATTCAATTATGGTTAAATTAAAGTTAAAATAAATGTGATTAAGGCTGACCAAAACAGCTGTAAACCAACCAATCTTATTTGAAACTCATTTAATATTTAATTATTGGGCTTTCTTGTAGAGAGAGAGAGAGGGGAGGAAATTATTACACTAGTCCCCAAAGTTTTAAAATGACATTTTTTATTTGTTGGCTTAATAACTTTAAGTACTTTAGTAAGTTTTTATTGGTTTGTTTATTAAGTCGAGTAGAATTAAGACGGGGTAATTCTGTGTCTCATCATTGAGAATGTACATAAAATTATCGGCCATTGTCTTATCCCTTTAGATCCCTGGCTTACTGTTATGTTAATTTCTTATGAATTATACATTACTTTAAAAAAAAATCTATGAAAAAAAAGCAAGGTTTAAAAATTGCTTATCTAAAAGAAAAGAAAACGTTCGGCATTTTAATGTTTTCTCTGATAATTAATTGCTATTTAAAACGATCTCATTAAATGCAAAAACAATGTTTATCAAACATTGAAGCTATAAAAAAGATTTTATTATAAAACTGATTGTTAAATGTAACACATCAATGCATAAATGTCTATCTTGTCCAAGGAGTGTGGGTACATTCAACATTGGACTGTAAATTATACTGGTACCCAAAGTTTTATAATTAGAGTTTAAACATTTCAATTCATATTTTGTAGAGTTAAAATTAAAAAAAAAAAATATTCTCTGACAAAATCCTCAATCAAAATTCACTAGAGTCCCCAAAGTTGTTAAGTCAACGAATAAGAAAACGTAATTATAAAACTTTGAGAACTAGTGTAATAAACAGCCCATTGTCCCCTCCCTCTCTGAATATATGTGAATATATTTAAAATGATAGATTAGACTAAAATGAATCTTAAGATACTTAGCGATAAGTATTTGGGGATAAGAAATGGGGGTTGCTAAAGCGACCAAGATAACCAGGGATGGAGGGGACATTGGGCTGTTTATTACAGCAGTCCCCAAAATTAAAGTAACAACTTTTGGGACTTTTATTAAATTCTGATTGGTTGGTCCATTAGGTTGAATGTTCAAACGTTTCAACCACTAATTGTAATCTATAGAAAGGATAACTTTGTGTAACATCATTAGGGATGTACATCAATTTGTCGGGCATTGACTTATCCCTTTAGATCCCTGAAGATAAGAGGTTAAGTGGTGATTTTTTTTGCAGGTAATTCTAATAACCAAAGTAGTGGGGAACTCTAAATTATACTCAAAGTTTTATAAACACGATATCTTATTAGTTGGCTAAAAAACTAGGGGCATTTTATTCAATCTTGATTAGGTTATAGAATCTAGCAAATTTTTTTCCTATTTTTTGATTTATCATAACTTTCAAATCAGAAATGATGTTTTTATGCCAAAAATTAATTTAATTTTTTTTGCATTACTAGAAAAAGATGTTACTTAGTTGATGAGAATAATGAAAATAATATGCAATGATTTACTTACAGTGCATGACCTAGAAAATTGGACAGAAATGATGGATCTGAGTTCACTAATCCATCTTTAGACTAACAACTTTGTTGTCATTTGTTTGTGTTTGTTTCAACACAAACAAATGTATGAATAGTTATTTTTCGCATCGTATTATAGAAAGCTTTTCTGCGGATATTACAATGAAAAAAATATAAAATTAAAACTAGTTTTATTAGCCCCGAGATGTGGTCTAACAAAACTGGTATTAATTTTATAAGTTTTATTTTGATATTCGTGGAAAGTTGCCTATTATACAATGCTATACATAATTTTTCAGTATTTTGAAATGTTTGAAATGTTTAAATACATGGAAAAGTGTTATTAGATTAAATGATGAATATTAATCCTCCTTTCCTTACGATATGTTCGTATCTTGTATGATCTGTGTGTGTGTATGTGTGTGTGTGTGTGTGTGTGTGTGTGTGTGTGTGTGTGTGTGTGTGTGTGTGTGTGTGTGTGTGTGTGTGTGTGTGTGTGTGTGTATGAGTGTGTGTGTGAGTGTGTGTGTGTATATGTGTGTTTGTGTGTGTGTGTGTGTGTGTGTATGTATGTGTGTGTGTGTGTGTGTGTGTGTGTGTGTGTGAGTGTGTGTGTAACCTTTATCAAATGAAAAGTTGATCCTATCTAACAATCTTTTTCCTATCTTAAAAGGGGGCAATTTCCTGTATTGGGTGCTTAAAGTTATTCTCTATGCATGCTAAACACCGACATCCCCCCCCCAGATTATTAAGGCAGTAAACTAACCCTTTACTTCCCATGGATAAAGGGATGGGTCAATGGACAATGGCTTTCTTTGACTTTGGGGTCTAGAACCTGTGCAATTTTTCTTATTTTGGCTAATTTTAAAGACTTTGGTGATAAGCGCAAAGAATGCCGCTAAAACAATTATTCCAAAAGCAGGGGTCTAGAACCTATGCAATTCTTCTTATTTTGGCTAATTTTAAAGACTTTGGGGACAAGCGCAAAGAATGCCGCTTAAACAATTATTGCAAAAGCATATGACTACCTTTTAGTGATCTCTAAAATTGAATTTAATGCCCATTGTCCCATCCCTTTATCCCTGCCTCTTCCCCCCCTGTGCAACACCGCAATCATTGATCCTAAAGTTGATGTTTATGCTGCGGGAAGGGTTAAGCAGGTTCAAGATAAACATTCAGCGTATGTGTGAAATTCCCAGAAGCCAAGGTGTGCACTAGGCCTGTTCAGTTTTTAAATTTTCTTTGTTAAATATTAAAAAATTTCAATAGGGGCCAGGTATGGCTTCAAAACCGATTAATATCCCCTGGATTAGAATCAGTTCTCAGTCATACTGAAAAAATCCTGTATAGCATTGTATTACTGACAAGTTTCCACGATTATTAAAATATAAATCATAAGACTAATACAAGTATTGTTAGTTCGGGCTAACAAAACTGGTTTTAATCTTATGATTTTTATTTTAATATTTTCGGAAAGCTGTCCATAATACGATGCGATGAATAACTATTATTTTCTTTGTTTGGTATGAAACAAAGTATCTATATGAGCCTGTAAAATATAAATATATATATATATACATATTTCTGGCTTTAAGTTTTTACTGTTGTTCAAATATCTTATTAAAGCTAATTTTTGGAAAATGCATTTGAATAATGAGTGTTATATTTTTATATTTCTCAAAAAGAATTTTTTTTCTTGAAAGAAAATAAATAAAATGAACAGGGCTATTATGCAGTTTACCAATATATTCAGTTTATTCCCATTTTATCAAATTGAAATATAGAAAAGAAACTTACGAAAATAGATAAAGCACTTTTTTTTATATTTTCTAAATTGGTAGGACAAAACGAAGTTTTACTATAAGTATTTATCTACGGATCATGATTTTATTTCATTTTAAATGTCAGAAAAATAAATTTGACAATCCCTTGAAGGTTAGCTAACAAGCAGTTGGATTGAGTATAGATTAATTCTATATTGTGTTGGATATGTTGAAACCGGTTTGTGGCCATTTCCCTCTCCCCCTTTATGGCCTGAAAATGGGGAACACTTTCGCTTTCATGAAAAATCTTAAAAATGGTTTCAATAAGTGGGCTCCTATTAACCCCTTAGCTGACGATAACATGAACAGTCTTAAATAATTTATTTTAAAAATGTTTTTTTTTATTTTCATTTGGGGTTTATGGTTTTTAGTGTCGTTTTTTACGATTGTAATAAGTTTTTTTGTATTCATGTGATATTAATGAAATTTCATACAGAGACTACCAACTACTTTAACTAGCTATGTTTAAAATTTCATCGATCTACATTGAAAGGCCAATGAGTTAATGACACTCAGAGACAATCAACATTTTTTATTTAATAGTATAAAAAAAGACTTTTTTAAATGTAGTACCTACGGACAAAGATTGCATAATTAAAGGGATTTAAACGTAAAAATCGATCATGAAGCATAAAAGAACTGAGATTGTCATTTGTCTAAAGAATCTACACAAAAAGTTTCAGACTCCTATCTTTATTTTAAGTGTTTTTTTTTGCACGAAAAGTTAACGTTAATTTTGTGAAAGGAAAAAATAATTGATCCGAAATTTAAACAACCTAACTATACAACATGTTCTACCTTGTAAATATTTCCATGAATGAGGGATCTTTTATTTTTTCAGTACAGCTTTGCAACCGATAAATATCCGCTAGATTAAAATCAGTTCTCAGCCATACTGAAAAGCATCATATTACAGGCAATTTTCTCTCTATTAATAAACATATAATTAATAAGGCAAACAATATTAAATCAGGACTAATTGGTACCCAAACTTTTATAACCATTAGTAAAAATTGGTTTGTAAATTACATTTGGTACCCAAAGTTTTATAACCATTTGTAAACATTGGACTGTAAATTACACTTGGTACCCAAAGTTTCATAACCTTTAGTAAACATTGGACTGTAAATTACATTTGGTACCCAAAGTTTTATAAACCTATATGGCTATATCCGCTAGATTATAACTGGTTCCATGCCATACTGAAATGCATCATATTACAGACAATTTGGCACAAATATTGTAAGTAATTTAATGGCTTTAGAATCGTTTTCAAGTTGTTTTTATGTTAAAAATCGTCCAATTTAACAATACTTTTCAACAAATATTATTAGTAATTTAATGGCTATAGAATAACGTCTTTTAATCCTTTTTTACATGGTCTTTATGTTAAAACCGTCCAATTTAACGATACTTTTTATAAAAATATTTTTAGTAATTTAATAACTATAGTATAACGTTTTTTTAAAATAGTTTTTTACATCATGTTTACGTTAAAACCGTCCAATTTAACAATACTTTTTAACAAATATTGATAGCAATATAATGGCTATAGAATAACTGTTATTTTAATCAATTTTTTACGTTGTTTTTACGTTGCAAACCATCCAATTTAACGATACTTTTTAACAAATATTGTTAGTAATTTAATGGCTATAGAATAACGTTTTTCACTTCGTTTTTAAGTTTTTAACTCTTGTATTTCTATTTTAATATCTGCGGACAGCTGTCTATAATACGATGTGATAAATATCTATTCCAGTAAGGCTTCCAAACCGATTTATATCCGCTGGATAAGAAACTGTTCTAAGCCATATTGAAAAAGTCATGTATAGCATTGTATTACAGACATTTTCCCACAATTACTAAAATAAAAATCCTAAAGAATAATGTCAGTTTTTTTAGCACAGGCCTCCGGCCATTTGGAGCCCACAAAACTGGTTTTAATTGTATACTTTTAATATCCGTGGACAGCTGTCTATAATACAATGCAATAAATAACTATTCCAGTATGACTTCCAAACCAATTTATTTTTGCTGGATAAGAACCGGTTCTAAGCCATACTGAAAAATCATGTTTAGCTTTGTATTAAAGTCAAATTTCCACATTTTCCCACGATTACTAAAATAAAAATCATAAATAATAATGTCAGTTTTTTTTATCACAGGCCTTTATTACAAAACTGGTTTTGATCTTATAATTTTCCATTTTAATATCCGCAGACAGCTGTCTATAATACAATGCAATAAATAACTATTCCAGTATGGCTTCAAACTGATTTATATCCGATGGATTAGAACTGGCTCTATGCAATACTGAAAAATCATGTTTAGCTTCGTTTTACAGTCAAATTTCCAATTATTAAAATAGAAATCATAAAATAATGTTTAATTTTTTAGCATTGGTCTTAGGCACCTCAGGGCAAACAAAACTGGTTTTATTTGTATATTTTTTTATTCTAAATAACTGCGGAAAGCTGTCTATAATACCTATAAATACCTATTCCAGTATGGCTTCCAAATCGATTTATATCCTCTGGATTAGAACCGGCTCTATGCAATACTGAAAAATAATGTTTAGCTTGGTATTACAGTCAAATTTCCACAATTATTAAAATAAAAATCATAAAATTAATGTTAATTTTTTTAGCATGGGCCTTAGGCACCTCACTGCCCACAAAACTGGTTTTATTTGTATATTTTTTCATTCTAAATTACTGCGGAAAGCTGTCTATAATACAATGCAATAAATACCTATTCCAGTATGGCTACCAAACCGATTTATATCCGCTGGATTAGAACCGGCTCTATGCAATACTGAAAAATAATGTTTAGCTTGGTATAACAATCAAATTTCCACAATTATTAAAATAAAAATCATAAAATTAATGCTATTTTTTTTACCATGGGCCTTAGGCACCTCAGGGCCCACAAAACTGGTTTTATTTGCATATGTTTTCATTCTAAATAACCGTGGAAAGCTGTCTATAATATGATGCGATAAATTAGTTAATTTAAGCATGTTAGAATTGTCCTATAAATTTCAAACTATGGATTTCCAGCCAAAAAATTGTTGATCAACAGTGCAGTTACTCTTTAATTTATTTGCCTTGTGGCTTTTCTTGGATGTAATTAAATATATAGGTTTACAATTCAAATATTATGCTTATTTTATTCTAAAATCTTTTTATCATTTTTAGTCTTTTAAAATCGCTAGGATTTGTAGTTGCACTTAAAAAAAGAGCGAATAATGAGATTTTCCTTTTATTATTGTTATTATCATGAACCGGTTAGAAGATATATTTTTCATGTCAGATATACTTTATCTACAACCAGCAGTTGCTTTGTGGGACAGGGGGGGGGGGAATTGTTACAGCAGCCGGAAGTTTTTCCATCATTAATGAAGTGTATCCAAGAAAAGGGAATTAAATTGGCCCCCGCCCCCCATATTAAACTCATTCATTGGGGTTCCATCAAAACCGTTGTAAAAAATATCAAACTAATAAAAAAAATTTCTTTTCAAATTTGAAGAAAAAAAGCATTAGAGACAAAAAGAGAATTTTTTTTACTTTATTAAAAAATATTTTTTTTCACATTCTGAATATAGTTTTCAGGTTTACCATAAAATTACAATAAAAATTACGTCTTTCAACCTTAATGCTAACATATTTTATTTTAGCTGTTTTGCCAAAACATCCCCATACATTATTCTTGTAGGAAATAATTTACTTTAGGGTGAAGGGTTAACACAGGGGAAGTAATAAAATAATGAAGACGGGGGATTGGGGGAGGGTGGTGGGGGGGGGGGGGGTTGCGGTTACCATGTAAAGTAGATTTGACCAGCTGCTTCTAGCTGGCACAGAGACTGTGTCTATCTTGTCTCCTCAAACATACCCTGTTAAACTTTTTCTTGTTTTTGTTTTATCACTGGACGTAGAATATACTGGATATTATAACAGGTGAAACATTGTCGTCAATTTAACTTCCTAACATGGAACTTGTTTATTGGTCAGTTAATTCATCCAGTAGGAGGGGAGGGGTAAATGGGGTTGATGAAGGGTATCATTATTTTAGCCCGCTGCGAGTTTCACTTTATTAGAGAACATGAAAAATTGGTGTAAGATCCAAGTAACAAAATATTCATTTTTATATCAAACTAAAATTATAGTCACGATAGCAGAATTGCAATTGTATGTATATGTGAGTTGATTAAATTGCATAACATTAATTAAAACGTTGACGTAGATATTAGGCATCTTAGCCCTCCGAACAATTAATCAAAAATGGGTCAGCTTTTACAATGTCATAAAGTAAGTTTTAAGTCACTGCAATGCTTCCATGTATAACAGGATAATCAAAGCATCCTCCCCCATTTTCTTATCTTTTATGCGGGATGGGGGGTTGTTAACCCTAAATAGATAGACACGCGTCAAATATACATCTGACCAACAGATCGAGACATGGGGGGGGTGGGGGGGGGGGGGGCATAGGCAGATGGATTACTCAGGGAGAAATGGGACATTGGGCTGTTTATTGCACTAGTTTCCAAAGTCTTAAAATATTGTTTTTTATTCGTTGGCTTAAAATCCTTTGGGACTTTTATTAAATTTTGATTGGCTGGTTCACTAAGTTAAGTGTCAAACCACTAATTGTAATCTAAAGAAGGGGTAATTTTGTGTATCATCATTAGAGATGTACATCAATTAATCAGCCATTGACTTATCCCTTTAGATCCCTGTTAATATTAAAGTTTGTCAAATAAGAAGCACCTTATCATACAAACAATAGATGAATTTTGCAATGAAAAGTATTTAAAAAAAAATAGAAATTATTGTTTTAAAAGGGTTTAAGCTTAAGTTTGAATTTATCTATTTTGGCACGGGTTACGTTTTTGATAGAAAAGGAGTTAAAGGACGCCTGCAAGAAATACCACGCTTTAACTACTGAAAGACTGCCACAAGTAGACCCAATACCCCAAATTTAAAGCCTTCAGCTTCAATAACAAAAAAGTTCTAGGCATTTAAAATAGCATTTCATGTACAATGAAAATTTTGAAAGATTTACAATGCTCATAAAAGAAAAGGCAATATTAAATTACGTTGCCTAGACATAAAATTATAACCTTATCTTTGTCAGAAATTTAGATTGCCGGTAACTGATTACATATTTACAATAAAAACACCACATTTCATAGTCAAAATCTATGGAAAAAATTCGATTTAAATTGCATTTGTGAACGAAAATCATAGCGGAAACAAAGGGGAAAACTAAAACAAGCTCAGCTGTGATTGGTTGCGTAGCTAATTCAGCCTTCTGATTGGCTACAGTATACTTGGTACAACGCAAGTTAAACTTAATTTTTTTTAATAATTATGACTATAAAAATGGGTATTTTTATTGTAAAAATATGATTAGTTACTGGAAACCGAAATTTATGGCAAAAATAAGCTTATGATTTTGTTTCTAGGCCACGTAGTTTAATTTCAAAATTTCTAACATTAGCATTGAGATTCTTTCAAAATTTTCATTGTACATAAAATGTCATTTTAAAATGCCTAGAACTTTTTTGTTATAGAAGCTGAAGGCTTCAAATTTGGGGTATTTGGTCTACTTGTGGCAGTCTTTCAGTAGTTAAAGCGTGGTGTTTCTTGCAGGCGTCCTTTAAGCATTGAATTTGTGAGTGTGTATCTTGTGGGGGGGGGGGGGTGAAGTGGGCACCTGTCCACCTGTCAACTAGAGATACTTGAACACACACAATCTCAATGGGTTACTATAATAAAACTGGACACAATATGCCACCCCCCCCCCTCCCCCCTCATTGAAACGATGAAGGGTAATAGAAATCTGAAAATAAAAATGACGCAAGTGAGTACAAATGATTCGCCAATTTTGATCACAATTCTCACGTTTATCTAAAAATGTAACATATAATAATAGCTATTAAAACAATTTTCAAGCATAACTTTTGTCTTATTAGGATAACAATTAAATAAGAAAAATATTTTTACCATATGCAATTCGTGATCAAACACCTAATTGAAAAAAAATGCAAGACATAGCTTTTATTTTAAGAAAGACTAGGGGCAACGAACGCCCCCTAGAAGCCTAAGGTGGGAGGGGGATAAGTCAATCGCCCTTCTACTTTTTAATTTGAGTTTTAATAAGAAATATTTTTTAAAAAATGGGGGGGGGGTATTTAAATTTGGAGGGTGGATGTTGTGTAAAAAAAAATGACATGAGCAAATTTTGTTGAGAAGTTTTAATAGCCAAATTGACGATAAATGTCTGTCGTCTGTAAAGGGTATTTTTTTGTTTATGAGTACAAAAAAAGTAATAATTTTAAATTTAAAAAATAGGGTAAATAGCATAATTACGTTGTTTTACTTTTTGATCATTTTATTCAATGATTTTACAAATATAGTAAAATTAAAACCGGTTCTTAATCACAACAAAGTGGGTCAAATTGGTGTCAAATCATCGGACATTATTGGTAGTCGATTGAAATCCTTGGAATCAAAAGGTCATATTTTTTTAGCATATTGTAAGTTAAATTTCGGCCTTTTATAAAGATTTCTTCTACCATAAAAGTGAATTTAAAAGAGTGTATAGCTTAATATTAGTTATATTGTTATAGCTTATAAATGTTATAGCGTTATAGCTTAAATTGTTATACCTCAAATTGTTATACCTTCATACTTTTAATCGTTGTATCGTGATTTTGTTAAAGCGCTATAACTTTTTATTGTTGTGTCTTTATAACATTAAATCCTTTTATTTTATTTCATACTTTTATTTGTGACATCGTGATTTCGTTAAAGCGCTGTAACTTTTGATTGTTGAAACCATTGATCGCTAAACCCGTTTAAAAAAAAAAAAATAGTTGATCGATAAAAACCCGTTTAACGTTTGTAAAACCATTCGTAAAAATGTTCGTTAAAACCGTTTGTTAAAACCGTTCATAAACTGTTTGTTAAACCCGTTCGTTAAACCCGTTCGTTAAACCCGTTCGTTAAAACCGTTCATTAAAACCGTTCATAAAACCGTATATCTTTTTGAAAAAACCGTTCGTTAAAACCGTTTGTAAAACCGTTCATAAAACCGTTTATCTTTATGAAAAAAACGTTCGTTAAAACTGTTTGTTTAAACGGTTTGTAAACCTGTTTATCGTTAAAAAAAACGTTTATCGTTAAAAAACACATATAAAAAATCCATGGAAAATTTGATAAATGTTTTAATAATATTTTTAGGTATTGGCTGATATTTTTATGAAATATTGAGATGTTTCATAAAAAATATTAGTTGATAATTGAATTTCTTTATGCTCTTAATATTGCTTTAAAAAACATAGTATATAATGGTGATTTCTTTGCTTTACCTTATACTATGAGCATAGTTTTGAGTATATCTAAATTTAATAAAATTGTATAAAGAATATTAAATTCATCATCAATTGTTGATTAATTTAGTATTTTAACACTAATTTTGTTGGATAATTTAGATAAAATTTCATAGAAGAGATCCAGACAGAATGGCGACTTTGCCATCAATTTTGATTTTCTCTGGACACTTTTTTTTCAGTTTGTTGGGATAGCCCAATTAAGTTTTTCAACCTTTTGTTTTGAGAGCAGCTAAACCGCAACTGATTTATTCCACCACAGTATTTTAATATTAGTTAATATATTGCTATTTTTCCTTAATCTTGTAAAATAAATATTATTTTCAAAATTTGTTTGTTTTCTTTATTAATTTTAACATTGTAACAGTTCAACAAAAAACAGGCTTAAAACCACCCAAATTTTTTTTGCAACAGTGGAGATACGCTCTACCAAAGTAGTTAAAAATCTTCCCTGTACCTAAAAAATAGGCTTAATTCCAAAGGAAAACTAAACAGATGTCATTTTTAAAAAAAACTTTTTTAAAAAAATTGGCGCATTTGTATAAACACCCATGTGTTGTCACAAATTACGCATTTTTAGGGAAAGAAAAAAGAGGGCGAGGGGAACAGGTTTGAAGACATCCGAGAATAGTTATGATCGAGATCTTCCTTCATCATTGAAACAGCTAATAGCCTAACCCTTTTTTAAGCTGGAGATGTCTCCATACCATATGTGGGTATGTCTGCAGGGAGGAAGGGAGGAAGGGGACATTGGGCTGTTTATTACATTAGTCCCCAAAGTTTTATAATAACGTTTTCTTATGGGTTGACTTACCAACTGTAGAAACTTATATTGAATTTGTTTTGTTCATTAATTTGAGTATATGCAACCGTTATGACCACTAAGTGTAATACTGAAGGGGTAATTTTGTGTATCGTCATAGGGAGTGTACATTAATTTATAGGCCATTATCTTATCCCTTTAGATCCCTGATTTGTTTGTATGTATGTCAGTATTGTGTATTTATGCTTGGACACAAATGTCAGAATTTTGTTTATACGCACAAAGCCAGGCATTGTTTATATTCTCATCCTTGTTAAAAGCAAATCTTTTCTATAATTAGGGTCGGTCCGTCCGTAACGGTTAGCTCTTTTCGTTAATTTAGAAATGCTATAATTGTCCTTTCGATATCAAACTATGCATGATTTTTCCTAAAACATTTTTACAACAAATTTACGTACAATTTCGTTAAAACTTATCCAGTTATATTTTGCTAATTCAGTTCTGACAATTTATACGTGTAAATGTATGTTTGTCCTACCGTTTCAGAGCTTCGCTCTTATGGATTTTGTCATTCTTGTTATCTTTTATTTAACCTAACTTGGACTATAAACAAATGCAGGATAATTGAAACAATAGCAACATTTGGACACTTACTTTTAACATCTCTTTTTAAAGATTGGTTTAGCCAATTTTGCAGGGATCTAAGGGGATATGACAATGGCCGATAAATTGATGTACATTCTCAATGATAATACACAAAATTACCCCTTCTGTAGATTAAGTTCATAGGTTAAAATGTTTAAACACTAAACTTAAGTTGTTAAGCCAACGAATAAGAAAACAATATTATTAAACTTATGGGACTAGTGAAATAAACAGCCCATTGTTTCCTCTCTCTCTGTCCATATTCTATGAAAATGCTAAAGGTAAATTGAAAAATCAGCTGACAAAAACTGGATATATTTGTAGAACACCCACAAAAAAGTATTTTTTGCAAGTAAAAAGAAGTGTGTTTTATCTATAGCATGAAATATCCTTGATTACTTTCCATATTTCTACAAGCCAACAAAGCATGAAAGAAAAATGATAACAAAGTCCGCCTGTATGCAGGGAGGGAGGGGACATTGGTCTGTTCATTATACTAGTCTCCAAAGTTTTATACTAATGTTTCATTATTCGTTTGCCTACCAACTTTGGGGACTTTCAATGAATTTTGATTGGTTCGTTCATTAAGTTGAATGTGCAAACATTTCAACCACTAATTATAATCTTCCAAATGGGACATTCTGTGTATCATAATTAGGGATGTATATGAATTTATCGGCCATTGTCTTATCCCTTTAAATCCCTGACAAAAACTAACTCTTTAGAAAAAATTCCAAATTTTTTGGCAGGATACGTGAAATATGGGTGACACTCATACTCACAATGTATGCAGGGATCTAAAGGGATAAGACAATGGTTGATAAATTGATCTATATACCCAATGATTATATACAAAATTATCCAGTATATAGATAAATATTGGTGAAACGTTTGGACACTCAACTTAATCTTGCAGCCAATTAAAATTTAATGAAAGTCCCCAAAGTTGTTAAGCCAACGAATAAGGAAACGTTATTATAAAACTTTGGGGACAAGTGTATTTAACAGCCCAATGTCCCCTCCCTCCCCCTGCAATGTATGTTATATGTAGACAATGTATTATACATAAACATACAAAAAAAACACATAAAGGACACACACCAAAACATTTTTTACATTTTTACTTTTTTTTTCAAAAGGTTGTAACAAAAAAGTTCGTTTTTATTTGAAAGAGATATTATGTAGGTTTAGAAAAAAATACAACATCGTTGAAATGGGCTTTTTTATTTGCTTTAGAAGATGGGTGATTTTTCACTTTATTTTTCGAACCATTTCAAACTTGAAAAAATATTTCTATTAATTTGATAACAGCGAATGAACCATTCCCCCCCCCCCCCTTACAAAAAAAAACCTTTGCAAAAAAGTTCCTATTATTTTTTTCAGATGTTTGTGTTCCTTTATTTTTATAAATGTTGGCCATTTGATACATAAACCAAAACATATAATAATTTTAATTTTGTAAAAATATGTTTTTCAGAATATTATAAATGAATAATTGAAATATTATAATATTCTTTCTTCCCAATGATCCAAGGAGAAAAGCATCAGTGGAAATTTATGAATTTTTCCGACACTGGATTTTTAAGTTTATAGATTTTTTTTAGTTTAAATATATTCTAAGCATCCTATACCTATTATTTCTTAATAATAAAAAATATTTTATTTCAATGGATGTAGAATATACGTGGATATTAAGACAGGGGAAAATTGTCGTCAATTTAGGTTGCTACATCCCGTGTCATTCATTGGTCAGTTCGTTCAAACAGTAGGAGGTGGGGATCGTTATTTTAGTCAGATTCAAGTTTAACCTTATAAGAGTACATGGTAATCTGGTGTAAGATCCAAGTAATAGTAAATCTAGTTTTGTTTTTTAAAAATGTGAACTAAATAAAGTACATTAAATATAGAAAAATCCATGATTGATTTATTAAAAGATTTCCCGTTTTAAAGTTTAGAAAAATTGGGTTTTGTAAGAAATGATTTGTGGGAGAGAAGAAATATTATAATTGGGGAAAATATACATATAACATCAGGGATCTAAAGGGATAAGACAATGGCCGATAACTTGATATACATCGCTAATGATGATACACCAAATTAAAATTAGTAGTTGAAATGTACACTCAACTTAATGAACTAACCAATCAAAATTCAATAAAAGTCTCCAAAGTTGTTATGCTAACAACGTTATGATAAAACTTTGGGGACTAGTGTAATAAACAGGCCAATGTCCCCTCCCTCCCTGGGAAAATATACATATAACATAATATTTATGAAGTATTTATATTCAAAACTTAACGAGAAATTTAAGGATGAATTTTTAATATTTTATTTGGTTCTGAATATTTTATAGGCTTAAAATCATACTTCATTTAATAATATGAAAAGTTTTAATTTTTAATTCTCTATAATTATTTTAGATTAATATCAACAATGTAAACGGTCGCTTCTAATAACGAAGAATTATATTTTATTACAAAAAATTGACCACTAGAAGGAATTTAACATTTTAAAGAATGGTTTTGCATAAATTTGACATTATCAGTGTGGCTGATCAGCATATGCTTGAATAATAATCAGGGGAGCCATCCCCCCCCCCCCTTCCAATTCAGAGTTGAGTTTAATTCCAGATGACACCTGACACTTGGAAAGCTTGTCTTGTCTGTGCAGCTTCCTATGCCACATCTCACCTTTTATACACATTTACATGACCCAAAAATCCTTTAACATTTATTTAAACTGATTTTTTTTCAAGTATATTTTAAAACTTAAAGTAGTCGCTGTGTCTAATAACAAACTTACCTAAAAATAAAAACTTTCTAATTAATTAATTCCTAACAGACAAACGTCCAATAAATTTGTGTAATATATTTTCCAGTATGGCTTCGAAACCGATTAATATCAGCTGGATTAGAACCGGTTTTAAGCCAAACTAAATAATCATGTATCGTATCGTATTAGATCAAGATATATCATTCGGCATCTCGGATCTAACAAAACTGGTCTCAATCTTATAATTGTACATTTTTATATCCGCGGAAAGCTGTTTATAATACGATGTGATAAATAACTATTCTTAATAAAATAAGGTTTTAATCTTTAAAATTTTAGGAAAGAAAAATATTTCCCCGAGGTTTTTTCCCCGCGAAAACGAGTTTTAACATATTTGATTATTGTCAAAGGCTTAAAAACTGCTTCTAATTATCTGTCCAAAGATATTCGATACCTTTTTTCCTTTTCCCATCATATTTGTTGGATTTCTGTCTCCGGGAGGGTAGTGAAAAAGTATTTTTCTACCCAGGGATCTAAAGGGATAAGACAATGGCCTATAAATTGATGTACATCCCCAATGATGATACACAAAATTAACATTTCTATATATTACAATAAAGGGTTGAAACGTTTAAACACTCAACTAAATGGACCAACCAATCAAAATTCAAGAACAGTTCCCAAAGTTGTTTAGCCAATGAATAAGAAAACATTATTATACGACTTTGGGGACTAGTGTAATAATCAGCCCACAATTCAATAAAAGTCCTTAAAGTTCTTATGCCAACGATTAAAAAATGTTAATATAAAACTTTGAGGACTTTTGTAATAAACAGCACAATGTCCTGAGAATAAATAAGAATCAAACAGTTTTTTTTTTCATGCGCCATCCTAAAATCCCTGGAAAAAACGAAGCCAACCCTTTTCTCCCCGCGTCTCTCGGAGAAAGAAAAATGACCCTTGTCCAAGGGTAATAAAATATTAGAAAAAAAGATGAATTTAGTTTTGTTCAGCCCGGGGCTAATTTGTGTGGGAACTTGTGGGTAATTTTGAGGTTTACTAACGACCAACTCTCATGTCCAAACACTGAAGCCGCCACGCCACGGATGCTATTCATAAAAATTGGTGAGCTATCACTGCCGACAAATGAATTTAATTTCCAAATAATCAAATATACAGGGATCTCAAAGGATAAGACAATGAAGGATAAATTGATTTACATCCCCAATAATGACACACAAAATTACCCCTTCTGAAAAATAAAATTGGTGGTTGAGGCGTCCAAGCTTTTTATTTTGGGGGGGGGTAAAAATTTTTTAGGGGGGGTAAAATGGCGCGCGAAGCGCGCCGCAAATTTTTTTTTACCCCCCCCAAAAATTTTTACCCCGGGGGTAAAATTTGCTTGGGGGGGGTAATTACCCCCCTGAAATCTGTTGGCAGGGGTAAATTTAGTTTACCCCCCCCCAAAATTTACCCCCGGAGTAAAATTTTTTGGGGGGGTAATTTAAATTTTATTAAATATATAGTATTAAAAATGCGCGCAAAGCGCGCAAAAATTTTTTTTATTAGAGATTTTTTATTTTGGGGGGGGGGTATTTACCCCCCCAAAATTATTTGGGGGGGGGGGTAAATACCCCCTCCTAAATGGTTGGGGGTGCCTACGACACCCCCAGGGTAGGGGTAAATTTTAAATGGGGGGGGTAAAATGAAAAAAATTTTGGGGGTGCCTACGGCAACCCCAAAAACGTTTGGGGGGGGTAATCGCCCCATTACCCCCCCCCCCCTTGGACGCCTATGGTTGAAACGTTTGAACACTCAACTTTGACCCAACCAATAAAAATCCCCAATGTTCATAAGCCATCGAATAAGAAAACGTTATTGTAAAACTTTGGGAACTAGTGTAATAAACAGCCCATTGTTCCCTCTCTTTCTGGATTTATATTTAAATAAAAAAATTTAAAATTGTGAAGAAATGACATTATTCTGAATTGATTTCATAACCATAAACTTTTCAACTTGAGACAATGTGAAAATGTCAAACAACTTTTTAAGTAATGAAAAAAGATTTTGTGTATAATTTTAGTAGCGCTGCTAATCTATATTAAGTCTATGTCGTACTTCTAAGAACTTTTTTTTAACTTTCTTGGTAATTTTTGTAAATAATAAAAAAATGCATGAATAAAATCTAAAATTAAATAAATATAAATACATGAAATAAAAGAATAATAAACTGGAAACTGAAAGAAATTCAAAGGTTTTCATATAAGTTTTCAATTTTTTGTTTTATCCTACTGATAATCTTTTCTAGCCCCAACTAAAAACTTCTCATTCTGCACACGAAATCGCGTCAAAAATTATCCATAACTCCATCAGTCAAAAATTGTCAGTTGCTTTTGGGCTGTGGGGGGATGGAGACATGTTTTAGGAAGAACAAGGAGGTAGGGGACTTTAGGCTGTTTATTACACTAGTCCCCAAAGTTTTCTTATTCATTGGCATAAAAACTTTGAGGACTTTTGAATTCTTAATTGGTTGATTCATTAAGTTGAGTGTCAAAAGGTTTCAACCACTAATTTTAATCTACAGAAGGGGTAATTTTGTGTATCATCATTGGGGATGTACATCAATTTATCGGCCATTGTCTTATCCCTGACAAATATAGCTAGGGTACTCTGAATCCGGTGTCCCCCTAATTGACAGCAAGTGATCTGTATCAATTTTGGTTTGACCTCAGATACATGAATCCAATATTTCAGCAGGGAGGGAGGGGACATTGAAATGTTTAGTACACTAGTCCCCAAAATTTTCTGATAACATTTTCTTATTCGTTGGCTCAACAACTTTTGGGACTTTTGTTTAATTTTGATTTGTTGGTTCATTAAGTTGAGGGTCCAAACGTTTCCACAACTAATTGTAATCCACAGAAGGAATAGTCTTGTAAATAATATTTGGGGATGTAAATCAATTTATCGGCCATTGTCTTATCCCTTTAGATCCCTGGTCTGACCTCAGATACATGAATCCAATAGTTCAGATGGATTTTCATCTAGTACGGGGTGTTTTTGTTTTTAAGCAAAAAAATATTTGAACAAAATCTTGCAAATTAACTAGTTAATTACTAATAGAATCGTAAAGTTTTCCTCGAATAATTAAATAGAATAAAGGAAATAACTTTTGATTTAAACTAAAAAAAAATTTTTAGTTGAAATGTATAAACGTCAAGTTTGTTATCTTTGAATCAAATACTACTGATCAACTTATGGCATTCACCCCAATAAAACCATCCAACCTATACTCCCCCCCCCCCTATCAACTTGCTTTCTTTAATGCAGTTAAAAATGTAAAGTCATTTTTGATTTCATCTAATGACATTAGATATTCAAATATTCAAATTTTGTATTGTAATGCAACACTGCTTTTATTTTTATTTTTATGCTTCAAGTTTTTAAGATTATACATTGCTTAAGAAAAAATCTAACTTCTTTCGTAAAAAAATATATCGTATTATGAATTGAAAATATCATATATATATATGAAGAAAATTTGCTTTTAAGATTTATAAAAAAAATTACCCGTTATTTTGAAGCTTGTTTTAAAATAATTTCTAAATTTACGGTGAAGACGCTGAAACTCAATTTGAAATAATAGAGGGACTTATTTTGTTTCCTTTTTTAAAATTTAGAATATATGATTTACATTTAACTCAAGGATCTAAACGGATAAGACAATGGACGATAAATTAATGTACATTTATAATAAACAAAGCTAACCTTTCTTTGGTTTACAATTTGCAGTTGAGACGTTTGGACACTCAACTTAAACTTACCAATAAAAATTCAATAAAAGTCCCCAAAGTTGTTAAGTCAAAGAATAAGAAAACATTTGTTATGAAAATTTGGGGACTAGTGTAATAAACAGCTCATTGTCTCCTCTCTCTTTGCTTAAAGCAATGATTTAATTAAAATCATTCGCTCTATTTTTAAAGGCAGAGTTTAATAGTCTCAACTGAACTAGGTAGCCCAGTTTAGAGTATAAAGTTAATTATTCGCTCTATTTATACAGGCAAAGTTTCATGAACTGCACTGAACTAGGTAGCCCAGTTTAGAGTATAAAGTTAATTATTCGCTCTATTTATAGAGGCACAGTTTCATTAACTGCACTGAACTAGGTAGCCCAGTTTAGAGTATAAAGTTAATGCTATCTCAGATGTTATCTGTGGAAGTTTTTCCATTATCAGACCAGGTATTCTTATCTTAAGATCCTGAGAATTTGCCCGGGATCCCCAAACAAACCGCAGGATAAATTTGTCGCATTTTTTTTTGTGGATATATTTTACTTTCTGTATTCTAGTGAGAAAAGTAATAAATGTTATAAGATTTTAAATATATTTTAAAGATTTTGAGATTAAATTCAGAGAGAGAGAGGGAACAATGGGCTGTTTATTACACTAGTCCCCAAAGTTTTATGATAAAATTTTTCTTTTTGTTGGCTTGACAACTTTGGGGACTATTGACTAGTGCTTTTTGATTGGTTGGATCATAAAGTTGAGTGTTCAAATGTTTCCACCACTTATTTTAATCTACAGAAGGATTAATTTTGAATATCATCAACGATGATGTACAATGTACATCAATTTATCGGCCATGGTATTATCCCTTTAGATCACTAGATTAGTAGATTTTTTTTTTTTTGGTTGTAAAATAAAATATGTTTGTTTTGTTGAGTCCCTATGAATCTCACCTGATTGACAAGAATTGGTTTAAGAAGTATCTCAGTCTATAAAAGGCAGACATACAGAGAGAAAGAAGAATTATATGTCGGGATTATTTTCTTTAAAAAGATGTATACAAGATTTTGTTTAGATTCGATCTGATCATCAAGTCAGTGGCATCTTTGCTAGACGACAATTTAAAATCTTTTTCCCAGTATAGCTTCGAAACCGATTTATATCCGGTGGATTGGAACCGGTTCTCAGCCAAAATGAAAAATCATGTATCGTATCGCATTATATCAAGCTTTCTACGAATGTAAAAATGTACAATCATGATATTACGAACAGCTTTGTTAGTCCGTGCCTTCGTTATCTCGGGGCTAACAAGACCGGATATGATCTTATAATTGCTTATTTTTATATCCGCGGAAAGTTGTTGTTTATAATACGATGCGATAAATAACTATACCCAAACACTGTTACAAAAATTACTGTCAATTTAGAATTGAAAAAGGTCCATACATCCAAAAAAACTTCCCACAGTCCGAAAATGCTGCTACTGATGAAATTTGTAAATAATGGTTCTTTTTTGTACTGCCATATTTGCAAGGCCCTGAATATCTTCTTTAATTGGGCATTGAGCCCCTCCGCCCCCATCCCCGTCCCCCTCAACCTTTAGTACACAAAAAATATTGATGGAAAAAAACAGGGATGGTAATTTTCAAAAAAAAGTAAAGATTATAAATCAATCCTGGAATGAAATGAATATGACAATTAAAGTGCCGACAAAAAAGTTGATTTAGAACAAAACTGAAAAAAATGCTCATTGATATTATACATGCTGCTTAATATAGGTGTAAATTTTAAGACACAAATATGAAGTTGAATTGCAAATATTATCAGGTGAGCATCGTCAAAGGAATACCCTTTTAAAATACAAATATTGATATGACTAAATGATCAAAGCTAACCGTTACTGACCCATTTGTGAAGAAAATCTTCGCTTTTACAACAACAAAAAACAAACTGGAAGTCCCATGGAGCCCCTATTATCCCATTTGTCCTGGACCTTTGGCAGGGGGTCCGGCCATTTGAATGGGAAAAAATGTAAATGTTGTGTCGGCACAATTTCTTCATTTCAAAGCCAAGAGAATATGAATAGAAATAAAGACATCAATAGGGATAGGTTTCAGTCTATTTAAATCATTAATGAATCTTTTTATGGTGATGACATCATACTGGCCTACCATTGGTCTATTAAAGTGTATACTGGCCTGCCATTGGGAATTTAGTCTGTGTATTGGCCTATCATTGGTCGTTTGTATTGCATGTTTTCATGTATTTTTTACAGGCACTATAAACAGCTAATTTTATTATTTATCAATACCCTTTTTAATTTAGTTTAAAGGTTTTTAGGGAAAAGTGCTTATTGATATTTTGCTAATTATCTATGATTTAAAGAATAAAAACACTGAATATCTGTCTATGTTCATGAGAAAAAGAACTTAAGGGACAACAAAATCAGAGGGAAGAGACAATGTCCGATAAATTGATGTACATCTCCAATGATGATACACAAAATTCTGTAGATTACAATCAGTTGTTGAAACTAAATAAACCAACTAATCAAAATTTATTAAAAGCCCCCAAGGTTGTAAAGCCAAAGAATAAGAAAACATTGGGGACTGGTGTAATAAACAGCCCAATGTCCCCTTCCTCCCTGCAACAAAATAGGTTTTTAAGAAGCTGGGCTGGGTTGTTGAAAACATAATCAGAATTATCTTTTGTTTGTACAAACATATTCAACAGAACTTTTGTCAGGAATTATTGAAGCGCACGCACGCAAAGAAAAGGAAATATAAAGGCGCACTCAGAATTAGCAGGGAGGGAGGGGTCATTAGGCTGTTTATTACACTAGTTTCTCAATTTATCGACCATTGTCCTATCCATTTATATCCCAGACTTAGAATTAGGAAATGTGTTCATCCATAAACTAAAATGGTTATTTAAAATTAATTTTGAAATGAATATGGGTCTTAAAGATTACTTGTTGTGAAAAAAGAATAGTTATTTATCCCATCGTATAATAGACAGCTTTCCGCAGATATTAAAATGAAATTCATAAGATTAAAGCCAGTTTTGTTAGTCTAGTGGCCGAAGGCCTAGGCTAACATTACAGGTATTAATATTATGATTTTATTTTAATATTCGTGGAACATTGTCTATAATACGATGCTATACATGATTTTTCAGTATGGCTGGGAACCAGTTCTAATCCAGCGGATATTAATCGGTTATGAAGCTATACTGAAAAATAGATGAAAGACAAAATTAATTTAAGAATTGCTAAAACTTTTCTACTAAATACATTGTTACTTTTTATTTCAATATTTGCACTTTCAAAGTGTCCAAAATTTGAGGACAAAAAAGTTGAGAAATGTTTTTTGAAGCCTAGTTAAGATTGACCAGGGATCTAAAGGGATAAGACAATGGCGGATAAATTGATGTACATCCCCAATGATGATACACAAAAAAACACCTTCTGTAGATTACAATTAGTGGTTGAAACTAAATAAATCAACAAATTAAAATTCAATAAAGTCCCCAAGGTTGTTATGCCAACGAATAAGAAAACTTTATTACAAGACTTTGGGGACTAGTGTAATAAACAGCCCAATGTCCCCAACGTTTGGACACTTAACTAAATGAACCAACCAATCAAAATTCAATAAAGTCTCCAAGGTTATTGAGCCAACGAATAAGAAAACTTTATCATAATACTTTGGGGACTAGTGTAATAAACTGCCCAATGTCCCCAACGTTTGGACACTTAACTAAATGAACCAACCAATCAAAATTCAATTCAAGTCCCCAAGGTTATTGAGCCAACGAATAAGAAAACGTTACTGCAAGACTTTGGGGACTAGTGCCCAATGTTCCCTCCCTCCCTGGCATGGATGGTAGTTATACTGTAAACCAATTTTTACACACCAGTCAAAATATTCTCACGTCCAAGTACACACACACACACACATACACACATACACACACACACACACACACACACACACACACACACACACACATACACACACACACACATACTTAAACACAAAAAAATATATTGACATCTTAGTTTTAAGCAACAAAAGATAACAATTGCCATAACATTTGTCAGAAGATTATCTGTAATACTTAAAATTTGGGTAAAATAGACAATAAATGTAAGTTATACTTAATATAAAAAGTTTAACCTATACTAAATTCTTTTTCCAGTATAGCTTCGAAAACGATTAATACTCGCTGGATTAGAATCTGTTCTCATCCATACTGAAAAAATATGAATAGCATCGAATTGCAGCCAATTTTCCATGGATATTGAAATAAAAATAATGAAATTAATACCAGTTTTGTTTTCCATCAACTCCTCTGTGCAATCAAAACTGGTTTTAATCCTTTAATGTCTACGGAATGTTGTCTATAATACGATGCGATAAATAATTTACATAAAGCTTTAGTTGCAAAACTCCAAACAAAAGTAGAATTGCATTGTCCAAAGAATTGTCAATCTTTCAGTGTATATAGAACAATTTTACAGATTTTCGATATGTCATTCTTAGAAGCATGAAACTTGACTTTTCCACGTTCCAAGTTTAGTATTTTTTTTAGTAGCTAAGCTACTCTATAATCACAAATGTCGGTCTTAATCATCTACAGTTTAAGTCAGAGATCTAAAGGGATAAGACAAAGGCCAATAAATTGATGTACATCCCCAATGATTATACACAAAATTAATCCTTTTGTAGATTACAATTATTTTTTTCAACGTTTGGACACTCAACTTAATGAACCAACCAATCAAAATTAAATGAAAGTCCCCCATGTTGTTAAGCTAACGAATAAGAAAACGTTATTACAAAGCTTTGGGGACTAATGTAATAAACAGCCCAATATCCCCTCTGTCTCTGATAATCATGAGCTTCACTACTTATGGATAAAATTAGTTCTTGTTTGAATGTTATGCATGGTTTATTCTTGTTTTTCTTCTCAACCAGTTTACCACTTTTTAACAACCTCCACTCCAGTTGTTTATACTTCCAAATCAACCAAAAAATGCTAAAAATAGTTTTTTGATTATAAGATTAAAAAAACTAAGTGTGAGAATTTTTGTCAAAGCTTGATATGAAATGCATATATATTTTTTCTATAAGCAAATTTTTGGTTTAAAATGGTGTAAAAAGTAGATCTTTAGTCGTTTTGCACGAAGATCCTCAGTTTTAGGTTTGACAGGGTGACAAAAAGAGGAGGGGAAGACAACAGCGGGGGGGGGGAGGGGAATGTGACAAAGATGTGTAGAGATAAGAGAAGAGGTACAGCTGACATTTTACCCCTTCCCCTTTTATCTATGCAGCATATGTAAAATTTCATGAGGGGGGGGGGGGGGTTATGGGGAAAGATATAGAAAACCAATGGTCGCACTAGGGGGTAACTACTGCTACAACTAATATCAAAGGATTTGCTACTGTCAAAAAAGAAAACGAGGGGATGAAAGATTTTTGGGAATGGGGGGTGGGGGGGAGGGTACTTTGAGGGGAGGGGGATATTCTGTAACCCGTGCTTGAAAATAAATTGTAAATAATCAAGCTGAGATAAAACCGCCAAGTAAATCAATATGGTTGATTATTTTCGTATTAAACCAACATATTTAACCCTTCTTAGCCGAGACTTATCTCCCCTTAAACCACCCCCCCCCCTCTTTTTGAAAACCCCAAACTGTAATATATTTTTAATAATAAATGTTATGTTAAATATTAAGGAAACAGCATTTCATATCTATAATACAAAGTAGCTTGATGTCTGTCCGTCCGTCTGAAGCTTAAGATCTCGGTAACCATTGAACCGATGGATTCTGCTCTTGCTGTGGTAGTTTTAAACTATTGTCTTGGGGGGTGGGACACCCACAACAACCCCAAAAAAATATCCTCAAATTTATTTTTTATTTTTTAGGCACTTAATTCAAAATGTGGTGGTCGCAGCACCAGAGGTACTTTATTTTTTTTTTTTAATTGGTTCTTTATGCGAAGCCGCTGGTGAATATTATGAAGTAGAAAGATGTTTGTCTATATTTAAAACTTGGGGTGGTTTTATGATATTTTTTAGCCCTTCTCTGCATCATGGAATACAGAGCCTCTAGAGGCTAGGGGCGTAGCCGCTAGTAAATATAAAGGTATAAATATACATAAAAGATATTTATGTAAAACATTTGGAACATTACCTGGGCAAATATTGGAATTTCTAGCATGTGGCATTGTCAGGGAGGGAGGGAACATTGGGCTGTTTGTTTCAATACACCCCAAAGTTTTCTTATTCGTTATTTTGGGGACTTGATTGGTTGGGGCATTATGTTGAGTATCCAAACGTTTCAACCACTAATTGTAATCTACAGAAGAAGTAATCTTGTGTATCATCATTGAGGATGAATATAAATTTACCAATCATTGTCTTATCCCTTTAGATCCCTGTGTTATTGTGCTGTTTGCCCAAAAGATTTCATACAAAAGTCGACATAAATCTTTCTAATAGAAACAATAGTATCAAATGAAATAAAATTTAAAATAAAAATTACATCAATATTACATGTAAAATAAGAAGTTATAACTTTTCGAGGTAATTTCTCTTGGGGTGGGTGAACTACTCTTCTTAAAAATGGTTTAAAACCTGCCCAGGACCTTTATAAAGCTTTCTCAAAGAGCAGAAATTATTCCTATGGTCAACGAGATCTTAAAGACAGACAGGCAGACAATAATCCTATTGTACGTTAAAGGGTGAGTCAAGTCAAGTTTTAAGTCAGTTGGGACATTTTACCACGTAGCTCCTAAACTATGCGTAGCACAGAAATCGTTTTTATATTTCTTAAACTATAGTCCATAGCGGTTCTAACATTATGCATACCTTTTTTCAACCATAAACACAAGCCGCGCAATTCGAATTTTAAAATGGTACACATTTTTTGCTCACTCTTTAGGACGAAAGAAAAATAAAAGAGTTTTGTTTAAAGACATAACAAATAGCTTTCTAATAATTTTTTATGTTTGAGACAAGAGCCGAGGGAAAAGTAAAATGAAATTTTTATCTTTTCGAAAATATTTCAACAATTCGTCCTTAATGTTTCTGAGTAACAGTTTCCTTTAAAGTCACAATATGTAGATTTAAGTAGGCTAAAGTTTACAAACTGTTTAAAAAGAAATACATTAACTTTTAAAAACTTATTTTTCAATTTTTTGATACTTCTTTAATAGTTATTTATCGCATCGTATTATATACAGCTTTCCGCGGATATTGAAATGAAAAATTATAGGATTAAAAACCAGTTTTGTTTATTTTAATATTCGTGGAAAATTGTCTATAAAACGATGCTATACATGATTTTTTAGTATGGCTGAGAATCAGTTCTAATCCAGTGGATATTATTAATCGGTTTTGAAGCCATACTGGAAAACTTTTTATGAATAATTTTAACAAAAATATTTTTGATCATTTATTTTATTTCATGTGAACTTTTTTTATGTTGGCAATTCATTTTGAAGATATGACTAAAAAATATAAGCAGTAGCAACACGTAAAAGGAATTGAGATTTTTAGATAAGGCAACTATGCGTTCTTGGTTTTTTGGTTGTTTGTGTATTTTTTAAAAAGTGGGTCGGATATATTTGTATACATTATATCTAACTATTTACTATGTAGAGTTGGAAATAAAAAACTTGAAGATAATCCATTTCTTAGGTTAGTTAGATTTTTTTCAATAAAAATTAATTTTGTATTTGAATTTTTTTTAAATATGTAAAAATAGACTTTATACTAAATCAATGATTGAATTTTAACCCAATTTTAGGTATCACTTGAAAATGATAACACTTTCAAACTTGATTTCTTTTTAAGTTTGATTTTATGACCTAAACTCAAATATGGACCATATTTACATTTTACATATCTATAAATACACACACACACACACACACCACACACACAAACACACACACACACACCACACACACAAACACACCACACACATACATACACACACACATACACACAAACACACACCCACACAAACACACACACAACCACACAAAACTTTTTGTGTGGTCTAAACTTACGTTTGTTTAATTATTTTTAAAAAAATGAAAAAGATTACTCAACCTTTTCAACCTTATGTTAATATTGGAATGTATCTAATATTCTTATTATCCAAGAAAACCAAAAATCTAGTTTATTACTTACTTTGTTTTATGTGTATTCATAACAAGAAAATGAACAAGGAAAAATAATTCCAAAAGTAGCTTTGAAATTTCCAAAAAATGATGCAGTCATTTTTGTGGAAATAAAAAATATTTTAGAATTTCTATTTGTATATTATAAAAAAATCTTCCTTGTATTGCGCCCATAGCATCTAGAGGCTCTGTATTAGAAGTGTTCGGGAAAAGCTGAAAAAAAGCCTAAGACCATCCAAAAATTAAAATTTAAAAATTAAATAGCCTAAAACCATCCCGGGACCTGCGTGATGCTTCCACAATTTGGAGAACTCAATCAGAACAGTGGTTATCCAAATCTTCAGACAAAAAAAAACTTTATTACTATTTTATTATATAACGAGCGGCTTCGCCCCTAGCCTCTACAATTTTTCGTATTTTAGATAAAAATTTGAAAAAAATTTCTTGGGGGGGGGGAAGTCGACCCCACTATTTTAATATTAGTTTTAAAAAGAAAAAAAAATTTTTGTTGGCGGGTGGATTTTTCATTTTTTTTTGGGGGGGGGGGGTGGGAGTGTCTCACCCCCCCAGAAAATAGTTATAAACCTTCCCGGGACTTATGAGAAGCTACCCTGTAAAGGAGAACCCGATCGGTTCAGCGGTTAGCGAGATCCTTCGCTACAAACAGACAGACAGACATCGTTCTACTATGTATTATAGATAGGATAGGATAAAAAAGTATTATAGTGATAAACACATAGAGTAGGTGCGCAACTAAAAAAGAATAAAAAAGGAGATAAAAAAGAGAAGATGCGATCCCTAGAAAATTTTAACAAATGAAAGTTTTTACTCGCCACCAAATAACAAAAAGTTTTGAGTGTTTAGATAATTGATCCCCAATTTTGGGGACATAATTGAAACTTTGGGGACATAATTGAAATGAAAGCTCAATTATGACACAAAAGAAGAGAAATTGCATGATTTGATTGTGCCTCCAAAATTACGGGGGGACAAAATATTGGCAAAATTATGTACAGGCTTTGCTGTTGTTGGGTGGTCATGGTTATTGTATCCGGGTTCCAGGTATCGTATTATAGACAGCTTTCCGCGGATATTAAATTGAAAAATTATGAGATTAAAGCCAGTTTTGGTAGCCACGACTCACGAAGGGCCGAACGCCCAGGCTAACAAATCTTATGATTTTTATTTTATTATTCGCGAAAAATTGTCTGTAATACGAGGCTATACATGAATTTTCAGTATGGCTGAGAACCAGTTCTAATCCTGCGGATATTAATCGGTTTCAACACCAAACAAGAAATTTAGTGTTGATTCAAAATGGAAACAAGCCAAATTAACCGATGTATTGTCCTATTATTCATAGTCCTTAAATATGCTATTAAAGTAAATTAAGAATAATTTTTCTTTCATTGACCTATCCTTAGTTCCCTGATAACATATACAATGTGTGTATATATCATTAAAGGGCCTTCCATGGTTATTAGGATTTTATTCAGAAGGCAAAAAATTGGATAAGGGGGGATTAATTTTTTTTTTTACAATTTCATTTTAAAAATTATGGTTTAAATCAATAATTTTTAGATTTGTATTGTTAATTCCAACAGTTTTTCTCCTTGTTAATTTTTAGAAATATAGAATTTAACATTTATTCTATCTTAATTAGATATAAATAAAATTTTTAACATTTGATGTAGGATTAAATATACTATTGAAATTTTAATTTTAAACTTATAAATCAGGGATCTAAAGGGATAAGGCAATGGCCGATAAATTTATGCAAATCCCCAATGGTGATACACAAAATTACCCATTCTGTAACTTAGATTAGTTTGGACATTCAACAATCCAACCAATCAAAAGTTCCCTAAGTTGTTAGGCCAACGATTAAGAAAACGTTATTGTAAATCTTTGGGGACTAGTGCAATAAACAGCGTAATGTCCCCTCCCTCCCTGCTTATAAATATTCATTCAGTTATAATGTTTGATATATTAAATTTCTGAATTGCATATGTACAAAAATTCCGAGCATGACAGTCAAAGATAAGCTTAACATTTTATATTAAAAATATGCTGAAATTTTAAAGTCAGTAATTTTTATTGCAATTTTTGAAAACTTACTATCATGTAAGATGACTGAATTTTAAAATATAGGTATACAATCAAAAAACCTATAATTTTTCTTATATTAAACTGATTACTGTTTATTATACTAGTCCCCAAAAGTAAAATAATGACGTTTTCGTATTCGTTGACTTAACATCTTTGGGGACTATTTTTAGAATTTGATTGGGTGCTTTATTAAGTTAAGTGTCCAAACGTTTCATCCACTTATTGTAATCCACAAAAGGTATAATTTTGTGACCCATCAATTTATCGGCCATTGTCTTATCCCTTTAGATCCATGTAAGTTATAACTCTATTTGTGAATATTTGGTTGGATTATGGAGAATGTTCCAGCAGCTATACTTGGATAGATATAGTTACAAGATGGACCACAGATATGGAGACGAAATAAGACACTTGATGTTAACATTCAACAAGAATGGAGGTACAACAAGGATAAAAACAATGGCCGATAAATTGATGTACATCCTCACAAAATTATCCTTTTGTAATATAAAATTAGTGGTTGAAACGTTTGAACACTCAACTAATTAAATCAACCAATCAAAATTCACTAAAGTCCCCAAAGTTGTTAAGCCAACGAATAATAAAAGTTAATTTAAAACTTTGGGGACTAGTGTAATAAACAGCCCATTGTCCCTTCTCTCTTCCCGTAGGTACAGTAAACATTTGAAGACTTTATGTACACAAAAAAGTAAAATAATTTAATATAATAAGACAAATGCCAACGGTTAATGAAAGCTGTCAATAATACGATGCTATAAATAACTATTCTGTCTTAGTATTGGCCATTTTTCAGTATGGCTGAGGAACCGGTTCTAATCCAGCGGATATTAATCGGTTTTGAACCCATACTGGAAAATTATTACTTTTATACGTAAAATTTAATGATATACACGCTTGAATATAAAATATATGCTAAACTATTCTGTGTATAGCGTAGACTTTCAAGATAACTTTATTAATTTTAACCAACGTTTTACCAATAAAAGCAATTTTGTGATTTTTCAAACCAATAATAAACTTTAAATCTGAATAAAATTTTCTCCATAAAAACTTATATATTGTATATTCGAGTGTAAATATATGTATGTTTATAGTTTATGCATGTGTGTCTATGTGATTGTGTGTGTGTGTGAGTGTGTGTAAAATAAATGTTGCATTTCTAGGCATTCCTTCAATGCAGTTTTATCTGTAATGCATAGTTTACGGCCAGATAAAGATTAGTAGCACTGCCCCACCCCCCCTGCCAGCGCCCCCGGCCGCTAGCTACCCCATCCTGCCGATGCATTCCCCTTAGCTGCTGCTAGCTCTTAACAACAAATTCAAAAATATAATTCGATGCCCGTTTAAACTTTTGTTAACTGAATATTTGCAAATAGGGTTAGAAAAGGCAGCATTTATGCAAAAGTAGCTAATTATATATAGAGAGAGTGGACAATGGGCTGTTTATTACACTAGTCCCCAAAGTTTTATAGTAACGTTTTCTTATTCGGTGGCTTAACATTATTTTCATTGAATTTGATTGGTTGGTTCATTAAGTTAAGTGTCCAAACAAAATATAATCTACAGAAGGGGTAATTTTGTGTATCATCATTGGAGATGTACATCAATTTATCGACCATTGTCTTATCCTTTTAGATTCCTGTCAGAAAAGGCAGCATTAATGCAAAGGCAGCTAATTATATTTAACAAAAAAATATTTGTCACGTAACAGGGGAGATAAAATTTAATCCATGTATTTGCTTTTAATTTTGTTGCAATTCTAATCTTTTAGAATAGTCTTTTAAAATGTTTCTCTTTTATTCTAAACTTGCTTTTATTCGTAGATATTATGTGTTAAACCTTTATCAGTCCTTTATTTAAAAGCCGATTTCATATTAAGTTTGTTTAAAGTTTCTCTTTAAAACCAGGAATAAAGTGACATGACAATGGCCTTTAAAAATTAAAGTAAAGAAAGGGATGAAGATTAAACAGTCTTCAGAATTTATTTTTTACTGTTGTTTTCACTTTTTCCCTCGCTGATAGGGATCTAAAGGGATAAGACAATGGCTGATAAAATTATGTACATTCACAAGGAAGATGCACAAAATTACCCCTTCTGTAGATTAGTGGTTGGGTCAGCTAAATGAACTAACCAATCAAAATAAAATTCCCCCAAGTTGGTGAACCAAAGAGTAAGAAAACGTTATCATAAAAGACTTTGGGTACTAGTGTAATAAACAGCCCATTGTCCCCCCCTCTCTCTCTGCATTTCGGGGCAGTGGATTGCACTAAAAAACCATTGAGAATTACCATACAACCATAATGCCATTCACTCCAAGCCTCCACAATAAAAATGGAAATATCATTGATTTTAAGTGGACCTACAAAACTCTTTTTTTGTCCCAACTCATCGCCTTTTAAGCATTGTTATGAAGCCCCGACACACATTAGGAGTTGTTTGTGTCAATATTTTATCAGGAAAAATATCTTTTTTTTCAAGTGGGGCGTACAATCCCCCCACCAACCAAAGAAATTTTAAGGTCCATACAATCAAAGCTTCCAATAAGAGCAAAAAATCTAATTAGTACATGACTGCGGTATTTTGTTTTCAAGTGGAAAATATCCTGTATAAAAACAGATTGATAAATTCCCCTCCCCCCATTCATATGATTATGTAAAATTCCCCTACCGTGTAATCTCTGTATTTTGTTACCCCCCCCCCTCCCCCCAACTTAATCTTTCACAATGTTCCAAAATTATCATTATCAAGTAAAAAAATGAAATAGATCCTTCAACAAAATAATTTTAATTATTCATTAATTTTGTAGTGTTTTCATTCTTATAGCTAAGAAAGTCATAAAATTTTTCAAAAAATATTTTTTTTATTTTTTTTTATGCAAATGTGCCTAAAACTCACTCCCCGTGACAAAATCAGTTAAAAATAACAATAGATAGATAAACATGCAATAATCATCATAATGCTATAATAAAATCTGACAATAATTGCTTTAATCGCGTGTGCATTCATTCTGTAGGTATTTAATTTGTCATTAATGATGATTAACTTTTCAATAATTGGGAGAGAGAAAAATGGACAATATATTGGCAGGGACGAAGGGGAAATTGGGCTGTTTATTACACTAGTCCCCAAAGTTTTATAATAATATTTTTTTACTCGTTGGCTTAAGAACTTTGGGGACTTTCATTTAATTACGATTGGTTGGTTCATTAAGATGAATGCCCAAACTTTTTAAACACTAATTGTAATCTACAGAGAAGTAAATTTTGTGTATCTTCATTTGGGATGTACATCAAATTACCAGTCATTGTCTTATCCCTTTAGATCCCTGCAATATTGGCGTTGACTATATAAATAAATAAAGGGTCAAATTAAATATTCTGTTCATTATTATAATTTATTGTGTAATAATTTGTTTACATTTTTATAATGAGGATAAAATTGATAAAATCAATATATTAATGTCCACTAACTAATAGAATAATATGTTATTCTTGGGAACTTGGACAGTGGCTTTTTTACCTGAATGAAGGGGACAATGGGCAGTTAATTACACTAGTCCTCAAATTTTTATAATAAAGTTTTCTTATTCGTTGGATTAACAACTCTCGGAACTTTTTAATTTTAATTATTTGATTCAATTAGTTGAGTGTCCAAATTTTTCAACCACAAATCTTAATGAACAGAATAGTCAATTTTGTGTATTATCATTGGGAATGTACATCAATTTATCGGCCAATGTCTTTTCCCTTAAGCTCCCTGCTTTTTTACCACACATTTTGTGTTATATAAAGCTAAGTCTTCCTTTATATTTTAACTTTTCATTCTTGTTTTTAATTTGCGATGATATAAATAAGGGCTTGGCAGCCGCCAAGTTCTAGAACTCGCGGTTGCATATTTTCTAGATAGCTGCGTATTTGACAGAATGCAAATATGACGGCCGACCACTGCAACTTACAGCTGTCAAATATTTGCAGCTAAAATTCGCAGCTTCAAATATTTCTTAAAAATTTATATTAAAATGCATAACTTACACAATAATTGTATAGAGCCTTTACAACTTTTCACATTTATGAGCTAACGCCTTTAAAATTTCAGCAGTAGGGAAATTAAAAACCCGCCTTTTCCATAAATAATTATGAGGTATAAAAAGTAGGTGAGAAGCCCGTAATTAAAACATTAAGGTGCGGAACTGTGCACACTTTTTTTACCAGGCATCTAAAGGGATAAGACAATGGCCGATTAAGTGATCCCAATGGTGATACACAAAATCCCCCTTCTTTAGATTAGGACACCAAACTAAATGAGCCAACCAATAAAAAAAGTCAATAAAAGTCCCCAAAGTTTTTAAGCCAACGAATAAGAAAATGTTATAAAACTTTGGGAACTATAGTAATAAACAGCCCAATGTCCCCTCCCTCCCTGCTTTTTTACTCTCCACCTTTTACTTTTAGCACTGGCCATCAAAATGCGTTTTTACACACAAACATATTTTTTTAAACTACGTTTTTGGCATACCCGTACGTTCGTCAGTCATCTAAATCTTCATATCTTTCTTGATTGTTGGTTGATTTCAATTTATAAAAAGTGAATTTACTTGATACTTTATATGAGGTCATTTTAGGTGATCTTTTGGCAATTAACTTCAAAATAAATTTTAGTTGTAATGTAAAAACGTGCTTGCTAGGTCGCAGCTGCTTGGTAAGATACCGGTAAAAGAGTTATTATTACTTTTACATATACAATTAAAACTCTTGTAATATATATGGGGAAGGTATGTTCTAATATATCTCACAAATGGAAATTTTTAAAAGCGAAGCTTTTCTATAATAAGTGTTGGTCCGTCCGTACGTCAGTCTGGAACGGATAGCCTTTTTCGTTATTTTAGGCATGTTAGAATTGTCCTATCAATTTCAAACATTGCATGTTGATTTCTGTAGCAGTTAGGTACGATTTAGAATTTACCAGAATGTCCGTACGTCCATTTTAAGCATGTTGAAAATGTAAACGTAACTAATTATAGAAAAGCTTCGCTTTAAAAAGATGATTTATTTTAGAGATATTTTATTACCAAACCCCCAAAAGTATCCTTTTTTTGGTTTTTAGCCTTCTTGTGAAAACACTTATGAAAAGATATATTTATTGTTTGCTTGTAAATTGTAATAAATTATTATTTGAAGTATTATATGTTATACAAATGTATCTTTATATTACATTGACGCAGGGAGGGAGGGGGCATTGGGCTGTTTATTACACTAGTCCCCAAAGTTTTACAATAATGTTTTCATATTAGTTGGCTTAACAACTTTGGGGACTTGAATTTAATTTTTTATGTTGAATGTCCAAGCGTTTCAACTACTAATTATAATATTATACAGAAGGGATAATTTTGTGTATCATCATTGGGGATGTACATCAATTTATCTGCCATTGTCTTATCCCTTTAGATCCCTGCATTGACGCTACAATCAAATTGGTTTCTGAGCTAATTAGAACATTTTTATTCAGGTTTTGACACTAATAAATAATAGGAACTAATTAATAATTAACTTTTTTTATGTTAATTACTGTTAGTTACATCAAATTTCTTTAGAGAATAAAAAATTGTAAAGAAACTTTTTTTTAGTTGTTTTTAAAGCAGATGATTAAAAATAATAAAAAAAGTAACTCAAATAACGTTTTTTTTTTTGGCGTAGATTTAAAGTAATTGAAGATTATGTTCTCGAATTTATTCAGATAAGGGGGCTTGTGTGTTTTCTGTTGGACAATTAACAGAGAGGCAGGGGATATTGGTACTCAAATTTTATAATTTTGGGTAATTTCATTGAATTTTAATTAGTTGATTCTAAACTAGAATTTTTCCAGTAATTTTTTTCATCATTTGGGGATGTACATCAATTTATCCATCATTGTCTTATCCCGTAATATCCCTGACCAATTTATGGAGAGACAGGGGGGGGGGGGGGGATCAATTATTCTCAATTCTTGGGTTATGAATGAAAAAGTAGTTAGGGCAAGAAATATAATGGCCATAAAAGGTTGGGGGTCAGAACTTAACAAGCTCTCAAACTTTTCAAGTCTAACAAGAATGGTAAAAATTATTTGTAAGCTCTGAGAATTTATATGCATAGGATTTAATAATTTTAGAAAAGCATTGTATTCTTGACAGCTTTTCGCGGATATTAAAATGAAAAATCATAAGATTTATTTAGCACTGAAGGGCCCAAGGCCCGTGCTAACAAAACTGGTATTAATCTTATGATTTTTATTTTATTATTCGTGAAAAATTGTCTGTAATACGATGCAATAAATGATTTTTCAGTATGGCTGAGAACCAGTTCTAATCCAGCGGATATTAATCGGATTCGAATCCATACTTGAAAATATTTTAACAAGGTTTTATATTATTTTTGTTTTATTGAACAGAATATTTTACAATACTAGAGGTTTCGCCCTTATCCTCTCGGAGCTTCGCCTAAAAATTTGATGTCAAATTAATCATTTAAAAATGCCTTTTATATAACCCCTAAAACTGAAAATGAAATTTTTTTATGCCTTTCAGAAATCGACTTTTGAAAACAAAAACTCCTTCATATTACTGATTAATATTCTATGTGTATAAAAAGGGTTAAATAAATATGCATTTTGGGTTGGCATAAGAATTCTTCCCATTTTCCCCTCCCCCCCATTGACTTGTAAAAGGCAATAAGCCATATAGTATCTTGCAAGGTGGGCCATCGTTTCTGCAAACATGCCCTATAGTCAAAGTGTTTCATATTCGCAAAAATAACAAAATAGCACATAAGATTTTAAAGGAGTGTTTGATAATGTAAGTTTAGTTTAAGGGATTGGTTGGTTTGTCAGGGACCTAAATGGATAAGACATTGGCCGATAAGTTGATATACATCCCCAATGATGATTTACAAAATTACTCCTTTTATAAATTATAATTAGTGGTTGAAACAAATGGACACTTAAGTTAATGAACCAACCAGTCAAAAATCAATAATAGTCCCCATAGTTATTATACCAACGAATAAAAAAACGTATATAAAGCTTTGGGGACTAGGGTAATAACCAGCCCAAATTCCTCCTCACTCCTTAGTAGTTTATGCTGTATAAATATTTGCATTTTTGTTGGCCATTGCGGAAGACATGCGACACCATATCTTGCAACCCCGGCTGGCTGCCTGGCCGTGTGTCGGAACCAAGGCATAAAAAACATAAATCAGATTCCTCAAACAATTCGTTAGGAGAAATAATAAAATTTGAACGCTGTAAATTCTTTCTTTCTGGTCAAATTAAACACAAGTTTAGAGGGGGGGGGGGAGGGGTCCCTTGTAAAAGGCGCGTGGAGTCATTTTTCAAAGGCTTTTTTCTCCCAAAACTTTAAACGAGTAAAAATTGTAACGATATTTGTGCGTTTTTTATGGGTCTAGCACAATGCTTAAATGAAATTTAATAGACTTACAAAATTTACACAAATAAAAGGTTTCTTTCAAAACAAAGCTCAATAAAATTTTAGTTAAAAAGTCTTTCAATTTTAAGCATTTAAAAAAAAAAAAATTGACAAATAATTTTGTTAAGAATCAATAATAAGTATTATTATTGAAAACGGCTTTACACCAAAAAAACGTAGACTGTCTTTTTTCGTAGCGCTGCTACTCTATAGCTAGGATATGCACACACTTGAATGTCTGTTGACCGTTAATTCTATTCTAAATAGCTGTAACTTTACAGTTGCTTCGCTGCTTATTGACAAACTTGTCCATGTTTTCAGTTTTGGAAGATCCGATTTCTTAAACTAAGCAGATAAAAAGTATAAATATATTTTGTGGAAGCTTCAAAACTTTGGAGGTCCTGTCCATATTTACTTTTTTACTAAATTTAATCTTTAACATACATAACTATAACTTTTAAATCTAATCCTAACAGATTTACATAAGACTCAAGGAAGGAGGGGACATACCAGAGAGAGAGTGAGAGTGGGGACAATGGGCTGTTTATTACACTAGTCCCCAAAGTTTCATAATAACGTTTTCTTATACGTTGGCTTAAAATTTTTTGGGACTTTTAATGGATTTTGATTGGTTGGTTTATTAAGTTGAGTGTCCAAACGTTTCAACCACTTATTGTAATCTACTAAAGGGATAATTTTGTGTATCAACATTAGGAATGTACATCAATTTATCGGCCATTGTCTTATCCCTTTAGATCCTTGACTAGAAACAAAATATTGGCTATTCTAAAGTTTCAAAATAAAGGGCGAGGGATGAAAAGGATTGATTTCTGTAAAAAAGTGACAAATTTAAAGTTTTGTTTATTAAATGCCTGATGCCGAGCAGCTACTTTAATCTCAATTGTCAAACAAGAATAAAAGGTTTTTTTTCTAGGGCTTGGCAGCCGTGCTTCAGCTGCCGCAGAAGCCTCAAATTTAAAGCAGTTTGTGTGCAAGAAATAAAGTTATTAAATGTGGATTGTCTGTTTAGGAACAGGTTTAGACATCCAGGGAAATTTGAATGTTGTAATATGACGTTTTTTACTGAGGCTTGCACGCGGCTGACGCGCGGCTGCCAAGCCCTAGGTTTTTTTCCTTCTAAAAGTAGCTGTCGCCTAGGCTTTTCATAAGAAGGGGAATGCATTAAAATATACAATAATAAGAACTAAATAATATTATAAGGAAAATTATTTCGAATATTTTTTTTCATTCCAGTTTTATTTTTTACCTAAAAAAACATTTTTGCTGACTAAGTCATTTAAAAAGTTATACTGTATGTATATTTTTTGCCTCTGGCGTCAAAATTTTAAAGGAAATACAAATTGATAAATTTTAACCTTAATAATTTGTTTGATAAAACTTAAAACCACTGCACCTTTTAACTCGCTAAGGCTAAATATAGCAGTTTTCAGGGAAGCTAAATAACTTTGAAAAAAATTAGTTACAGTTAAACTTCTCAGGGAACTAAAGGGATAAGCCAATAGCCAATGAACTCATGTACATCACCAATGATGATGCACAAAACAATTCCTTCTGTAGATTACAATTAGAGGTTGAAACATTTGGACACTCAACTTAAAGAACCAATCTATCAAAATTAAATAAAAGTCCCCAAAGTTGTTAATCCAACGAGTAAGAAAACATTATTGTAAAACTTTGGGGACTAGTGTCCCCTCCCTACCGGGTGTTCATCAAGTAGAAACAAGATTTAGTTTCAAAATTAAATCTGTGTAAAAACTTGACGTGTCATTTCAGCATCGTTTGTATGAGGAGTGAGCAGAAAAATATTTATTTAAAGGTACTTACACAGCTTACATTTTTAAAAGCGAGGCCTTTCTATAATTAGGGTCGGTCCGTCCGTCCGAAACGGATAGCTTTTTTCGTTAATTTGGGCATGTTAGAATTGTCCTATCGATTTCAAACTTTGCATGGTGATTTCTGTAGTAGTTAGGTACTATTTATTAAGCGTAGCAACTCTACAATCATTACCAGAATGTCCATTTTAAATATGTTGATTTTTTCAACTTTTAAAGTAAAATGTAAGTATGTCCTTAAACATTATTCTGCATCACGCAGTTTTTCAACAAATTTACTTACAATTTTGCTTCGACTCTTATACATTTATATTCTGATTATTCAGTTCTGACACTCTACTAGTGTTGATGTTCGTTTGTCCTTCCATTTCAGCGTTTTGCTTTTATGGATGTTGTCATCCTTGGTCAATGTAACATTTAACCAGAAGACAAGACAGGGGCCGCTAGCAAAAATAGTAAAAGTGATGAAGTCAGCATAAATGTAACATAAAAAGAGTGTATTTACTGCAGGGATCTAAAGGGATAAGACAATGTCTGATAAATTGTTTTACATCCTCAATAATTACTGTTAATTACAATTAGTGGTTGAAACCAACCAATCAAAATTCCATTAAATCACCTAAAGTTGTTAAGCCAACGAATAAGAAAACCTTGGGGACTAGTGTAATAAACAGCCCAGTGACCCCTCCCTCCCTGGCGTATAGAGGGCTAGTGGGAAAATTGTTGAAAACACTATCAAGATTTTAAATTGGCTGTATTTTAGGTTTTTAACTCGTAGGTGTTAGAATAATGCTTAGGGTGGGGACAAAACCTTTTTATATACCTCGCTTAAATAAGCTTTTTTATGGTATGAAAACAATTACATTTCTTATGAAGTACCTTTAAGAATCTTGATATAACATTGATAAAATTTTTCTCATCATTTATATACAAAAATTACCGGTGAAAAAGGAAATCAAAGATGAAAAAAATAGTTGAGTTGGGCATGAATAGGCAAGGGGATGGGGGGGGGGGGGATAATTCTTGCTGATTTTGACATTTTTGGGGGTTAGATGACTTGTCATATTAAAAAGACCTTGACTAGCGAATACTAATACACAAACATACACTTGCTTCCTAGCTTAGCCGGCTATTTTTTTTATTTCTTTAGGTTAGGTTATCTGAGGTTTTAATTTGTACTTGGATGCCCCGCAGGAGCAGATTGTAGCTGTAGGCTTGTATTGCCTATTTTCAATATCATTACACATTTGAAAAAAAATATGTTAAAATTTTACAATTTAATTAAATAATTCAAAGTTTATTTTAATGATTAAAGAGTATCTGCCTTCTTATTTTCCACATTAATATATTTTCGTCAGATGTTAAAATTGAACCCTTTATACATCTGTACAGCCATGAGTAAAGAATGTGTATAACAACTATATATATAAAGTATAAAGATACCATATGGCTTTAAAAATAAATAATAAATCAACATGTAGTAACAGTTTTTTAATCATCAAATGACATGGAACTATTTTGAATTTTTAAATAGATTATTTATTAAAAATATCTTCATGTTTAAGGTGACTGGTATAAGGGACATACATAAATGGTTTTGACATAAATTTTTCCGCAAAAATACCAAAACAGTTGGAGACAAAATATTTGTTTGCAGTTGGAATATCCCTATATTATTATATCCAAAAAGAGAATATATATTATTGACAATTTAACTTGAAGGTTATCCAAAAATTTGATGGTTGAAGGGGACTCAGTAAAAAAATGTCTTATTTTACACACCGAGTATTTGTCTTGAAATTTATTGCAGCTAAGAAATACTTTGTTTTTGTAAAAAAAATGTAACTCTATACTAATAAATAAACTTGGAGGGATGTAAGGTGTAAACCTTTCTAAAAAATGGTTATTGATTCATTTTAAAAAAAACTTCATTTGATTTTTAACATCGAAATATAAACTATAAATTACACTTTTTAAAGTAAAAAATATTACCATTTTTAAGACAAATTTTTAAGAAACAAAAAATATGACTACAATATTTTAAAATGGCAACTTTTTAAACTGTCTAAAACTATGGTGGCCCCTAAGTTTACTAACGCCCATCACTCTAAACTGAAAGAAAAGTTTACTGACTGGCTTCTCAAAAAAGGGTTATTTTTTACGTTTTGTCTTAAATCTCTTCATTCAAACTTAAGTCTGTCGTAAAAATCTTCATTTTTTGACAAAAACCAACAAAAGATTATTTGAGATGTTACTTGTGGACCATTCTTACACAAAAAAATAAATCTTTAAAAGTTTTAAGATGTACGTTTAGCACAATTAAAACTTCAATGTCAACAAAAAAAGTAAATTTTTCTAAAGATAAGCAGGGCTCGGCAGCCACGCTTCATCCGCGACTAAATTTAAACTCGTTTGGATGCTTTTCTTTTGAAAAGAGCGTTTGCCATATTAAGGCCCGGTTAAGACTTTCAGTTGATTTTTAAAATTGTAAATAGTTTATTTCTCTGAGGCGGCTGTCGCGCGGCTGCCGAGCCCTGAGATTAACTCCTGGTGAAGTATCATAAAATGAAGTGCTATTCATAGTTTTTTAAGGAAGAAAAAACAAAGCTTTTATGCAAATCTGAACATGTTTGTTTTTAAATTTTTATCCCAACACTTAAAAGTATATAATATAAAAAAAACACTTGATTTATATCAAAAAGTACATATTTTCCAGTATGGCTTTGAAACCGATTACTATCCGCTAGTATAGAACCCCCAGCCATACTAAAAAATCATGTATAGCATCGTATAACAGAATTTTTTTCCGAATATTAATATAAAGTTAAAAAAAAATAAAACCAGTTTTGTTAGACCTGAGGTTTTTTTTATCTTATAATTTCTCATTTTAATATCCACGGATAGTTGTTTATAATACAATACGATAAATAACTAAAAAGATTAATTAAACCTTACCCAGGTAGAATCAACGATCTCTGTTTTCAAGACTCCCATTTCCGTATGCAGGGGGGCGGACCCACCCCAACTAGTCATCTACAGTTCACTACACCCCCTTGACTGGAGCCTGTGCACGCCTCTCTAGTTGTTTATTCTCTTATATCTGCGCTACTTATCGTACATTCTGAAATTAGGGAAAAACATCTTTTTATTTTTCAAATAATTTTCTTCGATATTTTTTATTGGGTTAAAATATCTTATTCTGCATTTATTACTTTGAATTCTAAATCTAATAATTGTTTCAAAATGTTAAAATTAACATGACAAATAGGTAGATAGTCTTAAAAGTAAAACGACCAAATAAAGGTTTTTAGTAAAACTTTACTAAGATATACATTTGTCGTTTTATATTATATTGCTTTTAAGCTCCTTATTGCATATGTTTCGCTAAAATGATCGATTTTTTTCTCGTTAATGCTTTTGTCACACTTATTGTATTCGTTGTAATAAGTTTGTACTTGTTTTGATAAAAGTATTTTCAAGAATGGCTTCGAAACCGATTAATATTTAGTACGGATTGGAACCGTTTTTAAGTCAAACTGAAAAATTATGTATAGCATAGTGTTACAGAAACTTTACACGAATATTAAAATAAACATTATAAAATTAAAACCAGTTTTGTGGTTTTAATCTTACAATTTTTCATTTTACTATCAGCGTAAAGCTGTCTATAATAAGATGCAATAAATAGATATTCTAATTAGTGACTTTAAGCCAATTTTTCCTTGTTTATAAGGTTACTTTAGAAATTATACGCACAAGCAATTTAAGTTAAAACAATTGTTCTAAGAATTAGTACAAGTGGATTTGTATTTTTATGTCGAAATATTTTGGTTTGTAAAAAAGTGAAACGAATAATAACGAATAAAAAGTTATTGGTTTGTTATTATTCTTTTTAAAGAACAATTGGTTTTAAAAAAAGGACTTTATATTTTGTATGGTTTATAGCCATTTTTGAAAGAAAACTTTTTTTAAACAATTTCTTTTTCGTCAGTAGTAATATATAGTATTATATAAAGAAGTAAGGTTTTTTTCTGTAGATAAAGATTTCGAAAACTACTAAACTGATTGGGTTCTCTTTTTTAATTAAGATTTACAAATATATCGTGATGGTATTAAAAATTTTATTTTCAATTTTAAGGTTCTATGCTCTTTGAACATAAATAAAAAAAAACCTAGATGCTAAGAGCGCAGCCGCAAGTGTCTTAAAATGCACTTAAGAAGAAAAGGCTGTAATGGAAAACAAAATGAGAATCACACTTTTCCCCTTTACGTATCCGCGGCAAAAGATGATTTTTCAATATCTCTTCATTAAACTAAATAATGAAATTGGCAATAAAAAAATATAAAAAACGAAAACCTTGAAACATTGGCCAGTGTAACTAGTGGTTGCGCCCCTAGTATCTAAGAGCCCTCGAAGATTGAAAAAAATAGCACAAAGCTATCCCAATAATTAAAAGCTTGAAATAAAATAGCATAAAACCAACCTGGGACCTTGGTGAAGCTTCCGTAAATTGAAAAACTCACTTTTTTCAGTAGTTAGACGATAAACCTTGACAACTTTATATTATAGGATAAAAACCATAATCATTTAGTTTATAAAAAACAGCAATCATAACGTCTATGTAAATATCAGATAAAAATAAATCTTATAATGCCTTTAATGACCATATTTTAACAATGCCATATCGATATGATATCCTTTGAAATAAAGTTGTAAGGTTTTTTGTTAAATACTGAACCGATTGAGTTCTCTATTTGACTTGTGCTTGACATTAGTCCCGGGTTTTAGGCTATTATATTTTTTTATTTCAGTCTTGAAATGGTTTTATTTTTTTTTCTACCTTCACTACCCTTAAAAAGATAGCCCCTATATTATAGTGGCGCAACCGCTAGTTTAATATAACAAACAGTGCCAGTACTAGCTTTTTTAGGTATGGAATAACTTTAGCGCCAATATAAAAAGTTTATCTTACCTTTTTAGAATCTAAAATCATATATTTTCTAATATTCACTTTAAAAAAACAACACAATCCTTTTTTTTCATACAGTTTTTAATCTTATCATAGCACAATCAATATAAAAATGATATGAATCACTAAGAATTATATTCACTAATTTCTGTATTTAATCACACGCACGCACACATGATTGTTACTGTGCTTGTTATTACCAACGGTGCCGTGCTCCTCCGCTCAGCGAGATCTAAGCTACACTAATAGTGTTGAACCTTCGCACATGGTTCCCAACTTTCAGAAACAACTGGCGCGCTTGAAAAACAGGGTCGACGCGATATTGATATTTTAAGGCTTAAACATAAAACTTACAGAAAATCAAACTGTAAATTTAATTCTACTTTTATTGAAATAAATATTTTTAAAATAAAAGAATTTTTTTAGTGAAAACTTTCAAGTTCCAATTATATATTCTTTCTGTGTTTTTAATAAACATGTCTATTATTTGATATTTAAAAGATAATTCCATATAAAACGCGTATTTTAATATTTAAAAATATTTTTTTTTAAATTGAAGGTTTTTGGCAACCCCATTCTAACTTTTCTTCCCTTTCAAAAAGTTCCGAGCGCCACGTCAAAATACTCGCTTCTGATTGGATGGATCTCGGCGGCTTATTTCCCGTTCCAGCCCTGTGATTGGCCAGAGACAGTTGTGGGTTGGACATATATGTATATATGTATCATCTTCTACCCTGCCCTTTCAATTCTTGCCTAGTTCAAATTATTAGAACTTTGAAAGAGAGAGAGAGAGAGAGAGAGAGAGAGAGAGTGAGAGAGAGAAAGTGTGTGTATGTCATGAAAAGACAGCGAGAGAAAGATAGATAGGTGGATAAAAAAGGAGAGAGAGAGAGAGAGAGAGAGAGAGAGAGAAAGATTCATTTGATGTCACATAGAAAGAAGAAAACGCACACTTAAATATTTATTATTAAATTTAAAGCTGTGTAAATGTCCGGGGGCCTAAAACCCTCCACAAAAAGAGAGGGAAAACGGAGGTAAAAAATTAAATCCTCATTTTAGCTACCTAAATATGCTTTATTAAGAGACAAACTATATTTTATTTTATTTCATATTGATTTCTTAATTGTTTTAAATTAAAGCTAAATTTCTTTTTAAATCCTAATTTAGTTTAAAAGATGTATTCTATAAATCTTTTATCCTTTTATATAAAGTAGTAAACGTTTTTTGTCTGTACTGAAGGATCTCGCTAACTGCTGAACCGATTTTGTTCTCCTTCACAGTAAAGCTTTTAAACTATTTTGGGGGAGGGTGTCTTCACCCCCTTCCCCCCCCCAAAAAAAATATTTTTTTTATCTTTTTTAAACTCAAATTTTAAATGGGATTAGGTCGACTTTTCCTCCTCCTACCTTAAGTAAAGTGCCCCTAGATGCTTCTAGGGGCGTAGCCGCTAGTTTTATGAATAAGAGAATATCATATTTAGATATTTTTTTTTGTATTAGACAAAACATAAATATAAAAATCATTAAATGAATAGAATAAAATCTTAAGATTTTAATTTGTTAAAATCATAGATAGGGCTCCCTCCAAATCTTTTGTAAATTAATTGATATAATTAATAAAGTGAAACACGCAGCGGGCCAAAATAACAAAATCCCCCCTTAAACCCATACCCTTCCCTCCTAATAATTAAACGACGAACTGACCAATAAATGACAGGGGAAAAAGCAATCTACATTGACGACAACATGAGAAAATATGCCAGTTATTACCATTTCGTCGACCTTTTTAATTTTTTAGTGAAATATTTGCCTGTCTATAATACGTCAATAAATTCCACATTTAAATGATATCTAAAATTTGATTTAAACCATTTTAATGATTAAGAATAATAATTTTTATGCCACTAATATTAGTTATTTATCGCATCATATTTCTGCGACTATTAAAATAAAAAAATAATAGATTAAAATCTGTTTTGTTATCTCCGAGGAGCCAAAATCATTAAATGATTAAAACTAAAGGCCCGGGTTAACAAAACTGGTATTTTTCTTATGATTTTTATTTTAAGATTTAAGGAAGATTCTGTATTATAATGTTATACATGATTTTTCAGTATGGCTAACATCCGGTTCTAATCCAGCGGTTTTGATTATTTCTTTTTAAAAACATTTCTTTAAAAAATGTAAAAATAGTCAATTACAAAGCAAATAAAACACTTTTAATTTCCAAAAGCTGGTCATTTAAATTTAGTAAGAAATTGAAGTTTATAAAAATATTCTGCATCAATCAAATTAAGAATAGTCTTTTCCCGCATCGTACTATAGACAGCTTTCCGCGGATATAAAAATGCTAAATTAGAGGATTAAAACCAGTTTTGTTAGCCCTGAGAGTTCGAAGGCCCGGAATAACAAAACTGGTATAAATTTTATTAGTTTTGTTTTAATATTTGTGAAAAATTGTCTGTAATATGATGCTATACATGACTTTTCAGTATGGCTTAGAACCGGTTCTAATTCACCGGATTCAAAGCCATACTGGAAATTATTCTTAACAAATCTAAGTTGAAATTTCTTTATATTTTAATTTGTATCAATTAAATTTACTTGACTTTTTAAAAATCTGAAAAGTCAAGATTTTTTTTCAACTGCTCTAAAAATTTAGTCTTTAGTATTTTAATTTCCATCTAGTTTATTTTCATTTTACACAATTATAAGAATAAAAAATATTGGGCTGTTTATTACACCAGTTTCCAAAGTTTTTTGTTCACATTTTCTTATTCGTAGGCTAAACAACTTTGGGGACTTTATATTAAACTTTGATTGGTTAGTTCATTAAGTTAAATTTCAAAACATTTCTACCACTAATTTTGATCTACAGAAGGGGTAAATTTATGTACCATCATTGGGAATGTAAATTATTTATCGGCCATTGTCTTATCCCTTTAGATCCTTGGATTTATCAGAATATTTCTATGAATCTTTGGACACGGTAAGTTCTTGTTACTTGTAGAATTCTGAATTATTGCAAGAGTGCAAAGATCTGACTTTTTTCCTAATTTTTTTTTGTTGCAAAATTTTGCAACAGAGGATTTGTACAGTTTATTCAATGTAATATCAGAATTATCTAAAATTTTAAATTATGATTTACAGTAAAAAATGATCGCCTCTAAAGATATACTTTTTAAAACCATAAACTGTTTTTATCAATCAAAAAAACAAGTAGAACTTGTTCTCTGTTATGAGAGCAGTTTCAATTATGCAGTTTTCTGGTAACGATTATAGAGCTGCTTTGCTTTCTAAGTCGTACCTAACTGTTGTAGGAATCATCATGCAAAGTTTTAAATCGATAATTCCAACATGTCTAAATTAACGTAAAGAGCTAACCGTGACCTAACTGTTAAGGACGGACCGGCCCAAATAATAGAAAATCTTCGCTTTTAAAAATATATAAATTGAATAATAAAACAATCTGTACAAATTCTCATAACAACTAACTATCGCCGCTCTGCATAATGAAACAACTAATTAAATGCAATTGTGTTACAAGATACAAAAATATTGAACCAATATGCACACATGAAAAATATTGTAAATATAATCATTTTAGACACATTAATTAGACGAAGCTCTTGATAGTGCCCGTAAATCATAGTGACGTCATACAATAAAAATGACCAATCATAGGCCAATATACATATAATTAGCAAATAGTAGGCCAATAAGACGTCATTTTTTTTATATGCTCTATAACAAGGTTCTAATTAGACAATTTTAATATACCAGCTATATCTACTAAAACTACCTATGATTTTTTTCATTTACAATTATTTTTTCATTTTCAATAATTTCTTAAATGTATTTTGGATCATGGAAAATAAAAAACGAAGTAGTAGAAAAAAAACTCTCAACATTTTAATTAAAAAATAATTTTTAACTTAAAAATATAGAAATATTTAATTTCAGCCGAGTCTAAAGAAAAACTAGTGCTAGCAGCTGCGCCACTAAGAAAAATGTTAAAATATACAAGAATGATCATGTTAGAAGGTGACTAAGTAAGCAGTAGAGAGAGGGGACAATGGGTTGTTTATTACACTAGTCCCCAAAGTTTTATGATAACGTTTTTCTTTGTTGGATTAACAACTTTTGGGACTTTGTATTTTGATTGATTGCTTTATTAAATTAAGTGTCCAAACGTTTCAACTACTAATTGTAATCTACAGAAGATATAATTTGTGTATCATCAATGGGATGTAAATAAATTTATCGGCCATTGTCTTATCCCTTTAGATCCCTGTAAAATATACAAGAATGTTCATGTAAGAAGGTAACTAGTTAAGTCTTACTGAGGAATTATAAGAAAGATAAAAGCGCATTTTTTTTTACTGAATTGTCGACTTTCATTTCAAATTACTCTTTCTATAGATTACAATTAGTGGTCGAAACCTTTGGAACCAACGAATCAAAAGACAATAAAAGTCCCCAAAGTTTGTAAGCCAACAAATAAAAAAACTTTATGATAAAACTTTAGGGACTAGTGTAATAAACAGCCCTACCTCTCAAGGGCGTAAAGCCATAAAAAAAAACAATCTTATTCAAAATAGATATAAAATTTTTATTCTGAATGATTTGCCTATTACTAAATTTAAAAATTTCAACTCCAACATGATTCAAAAGTTAATTGATAAGGATTCCGTGTTCTGGAAGGAAAACTAGACAAAATTTAGCTGCACTTCAAAGTTCATCAAATTCAAGTATAGTTATTGCTCGTATTCATTCGAATCCGGTGGATAGGAACCGGTTCTCATCCATACGAAAAAACTATGTCTAGCATCATATTATAAACCGCTTTTTATGAATATAAAAATGTACAATCATAAAATTAAAACCAGTTTTTTTAGCCCGTGCCTTCGGCACCTCGGGGCTAAAAAAACTGGCTTTAATCTTATAATTGTACATTCTATATCAGCGGAAAGCGGTTTATAATACGATGAAAGAAATAACTATTATCACATCGTATTATAGACAGCTTTCCGTAGATATTAAAATAAAAAAAATATTAGAATTAAACAAGTTTTGTTAATACCGGGGGCCGATGGCCCGGGCAAACAAAACTGGTATTAATGTTTTGATCAGGGGCGTCCAAGCTTTTTATTTTGGGGGGGGGGGGGTAAAAATTTGCTTGGGGGGGGGGTAATTACCCCCCCTGAAATCTGTTGGCAGAGGTAAATTTAGTTTACCCCCCCCCCAAAATTTACCCCCGGGGTAAAATTTTTGGGGGGGGTAATTTAAATTTTAATAATATATAGTATTAAAAATGCGCGCGAAGCGCGCAAAAATTTTTTTATTAGAGATTTTTTATTTTGGGGGGGATATTTACCCCCCCAAAATTGTTTGGGGGGGGTAAATACCCCCTCCTAAATGGTTGGGGGTGCCGTAGGGGTAAATTTTGAATGGGGGGGGTAAAATGAAAAAAAATTTTGGGGGGGGTAATCGCCCCATTACCCCCCCGCCCCCCCCCCTTGGACGCCTATGGTTTTGATTTTCATTTTAATATTCATTGAAAATTATCTGTATTTCTATGCTATATATAATTTTTCAGTATGGCTGAGAACCGGTTCTAATCCATTGGATATTTATCGGTTTCGAAGCCATACTGAGAAAGGTTTATTTTTTTATTTAAAAAAAACTCAAAGATGATTGATAAAGTTACTTTACTTTCATTACAAATTTTTTTGTATATGTTTTTAATGATTTAGTGTTAATCGCTCTAGATAAGAAAAAAATAAATACCTAAAAAATAAAATCTTAATGCTTAAATAAGAAAAACACTAAAAATTTCAAAAAGAAGTGTGATTTAAGGCCTGTTGTATTGTCTTTATTAAGCAAATCCATATATAAAAAAGTGCTTTTGAGAGAAAAAAAACACACACATTGATATGATCCTTACAGACCAGGTTTTAAGCTATTTTTAGTGAAAATGATTTCATAAACACAGAAAATGTGAAATTGGCCAACTTTACTAAATACACTTTGAAATCTAGTGTATAAATATTCTTGCAGGGGAAATTTAGTGCCTAACTATGTGAAGTAACAGATGTTATGAAAGCTTGGACAAATATGCGCTGAATTTTACGAATACAGGTATAGGTCAATAGAAGATGCATCTTTTTTTGCAGATAAAATCAGCCGGTATGTGTATTTGGGACGTAGCCTGAATTGTGTCCAAAATGATCGATGTGACGTCATAGAAATGAGGAAGATGAGAGGAAAAGTGGAAAAGAAAACCCCTATAAAAAATATGGATGATCCCTTAATAATATGACGTCACATGGATGGTTTTTGACACAATTTTGACTCAATTTGGGCTTTGTCGTATTTGGTCAAGATAATTAGCCTACAACAGGGTCTAAAAAATGATACTTACTTTTTTTCAACGGCCTGCTTGTTAAAAAATCAAACTGTTTATCATTTGTTTCATAGTCCTTTGGTTTGAGATTAATTTAAAAATCTTTTTTCCAGTATGGCTTCGAAACCGATTAATATCCGGTAGATAGGAACCTGCAAAATCATGTGTCGTATTGTATCATATCCAGTTTTCTACGAATATAAAAATGTATAATCATAAATTTGAATCAAGTTTTGTTAGCCCGTGCATCTCGGGTCTAACAAAATTGATTTAATCTTACAGTTGTACATTTCTATATCCGTGGAAAGCTGTTTATAATACGATGCGATAAATAACTATTTAAAATTAAGCAAAATTGGAAAACAAGAAACGAGAAAAGAGTGAATCGAAATTTACTTTCTTTATTATGCTACTAGCAGTTGCGCCCCTAGCATCCATGGGCTTTATACTCGAAGGAATATAGTCTAAAACCATATACAGATTTCTTAAAATTAAAATAAAATAGCCTAAAACCATTAAAAACACATTTAAGAAGCTTCACTGTAAATGAAAACATTATCCGTTCAGCAGTTAGAGAGATCCTTCGCTATAGACAAAAAATAAGCTTAATACTTTATAATTTTCTTAAATAATTTATTCCATTAAGAACTCATTATTTTTTAACTAACAACTATCTAACATACTCCTTTCTCAATTGACAAACAGACGGATAAATTGAGTTATAGATGTTCCACTTCCAAAAAACAATGAATAGGCCTGTAGTATAGATAGAGCAAGCTACTTATTTTTCCTGCCCAAGCGTCAACCACTCCAATTTTTATTGATCATATTTTTCATCTGTCAATAATGAATGTGTATATTGATCAGGGAGGATAAGGACAATGGCAGGTAAATTAATCTACAACCCTTGCTTACTCATATTTGCCAGATTTTTTCCTAATTAAAAATTTGGGTTAATTCTCCAGTGTCACATACCTGTATACCTGGCCATGGTGCAGGAGGAGAAGCGGTATCAAGTCAGGAATCTAAAGGGATAAGACAATGGCTGATAAATTGATGTACATCCCCAATGATGATACACAAAATTACCTCTTTTGTAGAACACAATTAAGGGTTGAAACGTTTGGACATTCAAGTTAATATACCAACAAATCAAAATTCAATAAAAGTCCCCAAAGTTGTTAAGCCAACGAATAAGAAACGTTATTGTAAAACTTTGGGGACTAGTGTAATATACAGTCCAATATCCCCTCCCTCCCTGGTATCAAGTATAAAATATTGCTTGGCGCGTATAACAGTCCGTTCAGAACAAGGACAATTATTTCCAAAATAAAAAAAATCTTATAAACAAAAGGCAGGCGATTATAGTAAAAGAATAGAGGGGTCAGGAGTTAAATAACTGTAAATTCACGGGGTTGGGAACCTTTGCCGACTTTCAATTGGGTCCTTGAATATCAGCCAATAGCGCAGGAAACATTAACACAGCCAAGTCGTTACAAAGGAGCAGAAAAAAATTTGCTAACAGACGAAAAGGGTCCCCTCAACTGGGACCAGGCAGTTACCTTATAAATTTATCGTAATTTTAGATATTTGTAAAAAAAAAATTGAGCGAATGGAGTAAATTTTAAAGATGAGAGAATTTGCGTAACGTAAGCGTTTTAGATTAGACGGTTAGCTAGACAGACTGACGATAGACAAACTTACCATCACTGGACACTTGTGGAGTAGTCTTGCTAGTAAAAATTGATATAAAGCCCTGATATTGGAAACAGGTTTTATAAATCAAGATTTGGATCATATACAATGTTAAGAAATAAATATTTTCTGCTTTAATTAAAATAGACCATTTTTGGCCTACTTTTTTTTACTTATTTTCTTGTATAATTTTTAACTTTTTAAGACTAATGTGAAGATTTCAAGAAATTTATTTTAATATTGATTTTGGCTTTTATTATTACATCGTATTATAGACAGCTTTCCACGGATATTAAAATGTAAAATTATAAGATATGTTAACCCTAACAAAGCTGGTTTAAATTTTTTTTATATTCGTGGAAAATTGTCTGTAATACGATGCTATACATGATTTTTCAATATGGCTGAGAATTGGTTCTAATCTAGCAGATATCAATTGGTTTCGAAGCCATACTAAAAAGATTTTTTCTTTTAAATACCTAGGCGAACAAATAAAAAATAATAGGAAAATTACTTTTTTCTTGCTTCTTTGATATAAAATCAGTTTTCTATATTTATGGTTGTATAAACTAAATTTATACAAAATCTTATAATAATTTTGCTTATTTTGTATAGAATTTTCCACCCCTCCGCCCCCAACTTTAAATTTTAGTTTTATAAAGAAAAAGATTTTTTTTTTTTTTGGGGGGGGGGGGTGTTATTATGTTTTCTTAGGGCCGATTTCTCGTTCCCTCCCAAATCTTCCCAGGACTTATTTGCTTTGCTCTAAAGAAGAACCATATAGGTCTAGCGGTAAGCGAGATCCTTCAGTACAAACAGACACACACATATCCTAACACTTTATTATAGGGATATATTTTTATAGCAAATTTAATGTATGTAAGATGTAAAAAGATGAATAATTCTGCTCATCACAAGGAAAAATATTACAGAAGCCTTTAATTTAAACAACTGAGCTAAACAAACTAATTACAAAGATTCCCACATTGGGAATAGGTATTCAACAAGCCTCGGTAACTGCAGTCGCGCAAGGTCGCACTATCCTATTTATCCGCAATTTTAGAAAAGTTAATTTTTGCATCGTATTATAGACAGCTTTCCGCGGAGATTAAATTTTTTTTGTTTTAGGACTTTTATTTTATTATTCGTGGAAAGTTGTATGTAATACTATGTTATACGTGATTATTCAGTATAGCTGATAACCGGTTCTAATCCTACGGATATCAATCGGTTTCGAAGGCATACTCGAAAATAGTTTGGCAAGCATGAAGGAGGGAGGGAGGGGGCATTGGGCTGTTTATTCCACTAGTCCCTAAAGTTTTATAATAACTTATTTGGGGACCTTTATTATATTTTGATTGTTTGATTCAGTAAGTTGAGTGTCCTAACATTTTAACCACTAATTTTTTTCTACATTTTGTTGTCTAATCACTTAGATTTCTGTAAGATACCTTCATATATTTTTTTCAGCAATTTGCTATCGTAGTTAGTATTCATTTGAAATATGCGGCTGCCACGCCCTGATATTACGTATGTATTTGTATATGCATAAAATACAAATATACAAGAGCTATTATTCCAACAATTATGGAGTCGGCCTTCTTTCAAGCCCTGCGCTAGTAAAGATCATCCGCCCTTTCCATATTGTTTGTTCTACAAATATGTGTACTATATGATGTATTTCTAGGGGGGGGGGGGGGAGTTTACAGGGATTTAAAGGGATAAGACAATGGCCGATAAATTGATGTAAATTCCTAATATAGATACACAAAATTATCCCTTCTGTAGATCATAAATCGTGGTTAAAAACGTTTGGGCACTCACTTTAATGAACTAACCAATCCAAAAGTCCCATAGACGTTAGGCCAACGAATAAGAAAAAGTTATTATAAAACTTTGGGGGCTATTGTAATAAACAGTCCAATGCTTTTGTTATTACATTACTCGAAAAATTAAAGTTATTGCGCAACTTTGGTTAAAAAAGTGTTCTTTAGTCAATAGAAATATTTATATACTTGCAACTGACCTATCCAAGTAACCCTGATTTACGTTAAAGGGAGGGATACCTCATTATTACTGATTTTTGTTAGTTATTATCAAAGCTATTCTTTTACTAACTTGTAAAAAATGTTAAAAGTTAAAAGTAATTGTTTAAATGTTAGTGGATTTTAACCTAAAATTTTATATTTTACTTCAGGTTAGGTTAATTTTGATTAGGTAATATAAGGTACGTATAGCCACGCAGTATTGGAGCATCGCAGGGTTAGGCATAATAAAACCGTCCTTATTTTCAATCTAAGGTGGATTCTTAAAAAAACTTTTTGGCTCAGTGCCTCACTAAAATTAGTGAGGTTCGCTAAAAATTTTTGTAAAAAATCCTCCAAAATTGCATAAAAAATCTACTAAAATTAAATAATTCCATAAAAGGGTTATTAACATAAGATTTTGTTCAAGAATAAGAATCCACCTCTGTTTCAAGCCTGTTTGGAGGAGGGGGTACTGCAATTGCCAGAAACTTTGAAGATAAAATAAATTCACTATAAAAAAAGACTTTCATTAATATATTTTAGAGATTTTTTTGCAGTGCAGAAATAAAACATTTACGTAGAGCATAATTATTTACAAGATTGTAAATTTATCTAATATATGTACGTAAAACTAGTGGAACAAATATGTGCAAATTCTAATTAAACATTCAGATATTTAATTTACAAACATAAATTGGCTTATTTGAAGTATAAGCTAAAGAGTCCAATCTTCATATTGTTTCATAATATACTCCTTTATATACGCACTAGCGGCTACGCCACTAGAGGACTCTAAAGGCACTTTAATTTTTAAAAATAATTTGATTCTTATCTATGTTGCGTTCAAGTCTCTATACGTATTTTTTTTCTTTTTTTTGTGATTAGTCTTGGGAGGGTGGTGGTAAACTTTCCCAAAATAGTTATAAACCCTCCCGGGACCTATGAGAAGCTACTCTATTAAAGAGAACCCGATTGGTTTAGCGGTTAGCGAGATCCTTCGGTACAAACAGACACCCAGACAAACAAACAAACATCCTGTTACTTTATTACAAGGATTATCTTTTAAAGATTATCTTTTTGAAGGGCAAAGCCAAGGACGTCCAAGCCTTTTATTTTGTGGTGGTTAAAATGCGGGGTTTCATTAGTTTCTGGGGGATAATCTAAAGTATTTTTTAAAAATGAGGGGCGTAAAAAGAGGGATTTCAAAGTTTGAGGGGGTTAAGCATTTCCCCCCACCCCTGGACGTCTATGGGCGAAGCAACTAATTTTTTTTCAATTTCGCAGAGGAATAAAGAAACAAAATAAATCCATTCAAATAAAAATGTTCATTTCTATTCGCAAAAGAACCTGTTTGTATTTTACACATTTCCCAAAAATTTCAGGATTAGAAAAATTTGAGGCGCGTACGCTGATGTTTGTTAGGGATTACTTAGCCTATAGAAATTCTTTGTGGTTTTTAAACAAAATTTTGGGACCGAGGAAAGAAAACGAAGTAGCGGGTTTCGCCATATTTTCAAAGTAGCCTTTCTTCTATTTCTAACCCATACGAAAACACACTACTTCGTTTTCTTTCCATGATTCAAATTTTATTTTTGGGAAACATTTAAGATCTAGTGAATTGAACGGCATACTGTTCTTGTGATCGAATCTTTTATAAATTCTACAAACTTAAAAGCGGATAAACGTACTTACTTGCATTTGCATATTGCCATAATCGTCATAAGAAGTCCTTCAAATTTTCTAGAGTAGCCAAGACATCTCGCAGCGCACTGAAATGCGCAAAAAAATTTGCAATTAATCTACACTAAACTATAGATCCAACATTTTAAGAGTGAGATTTGCACACATTTTGTGTTAAAAAATCCGCTAAAATGATGAAACACCGTAAATCTACATGAACAAAATAAACCCATGTAAATGCCTATTTGTATAATTTTGCTTGACTAGTTAACATAAAGCTCCCCAGGGGTCCTTTACTCAGATGATTGTATTCAAAATGGACCGATATTATTCGGAACTAGGGCAGACTTTAACATGTTCACATGAAAATCTTTCCTAAGTATAGCATAAAGTAGTAAGCTTTTTTTGTCTGTAGCAAAGGATCTCACTGACTGCTGCACCGTTTCTATGTTTCTTTTTTTAGATAAGCTTCTCATAGGTCCAGGGAAGGATTCTGGGGGAGGAGAGGGGGGGATATCTCCACCCTTTTCTGGGCTGTTTTTAACAAAATCAGTATAAAAATATAATAAAAATAGAAAAATGTAGTTTTGAAACAAATCTATAAAAGTTACATTGCAAAAATATATTTTATTAAAAAATTTATACTTATTACCTTATTCCTGATTTTCCCTTCTGCACTTAGCTTCTGTAAGCATAAATACATACATAAAGCTAGACCTGCATGGTTTAGGTGGACCCCTGCGGGGCTGTGCCCCTATACGGCAAGCATAAGTAAAATACGCGCTATGGGTGATTTTTTGTGACCGTGGGAGTTTGGGAGGGACGGGCGTAGGAAGAATACAGGGATTTAAAGGGATAAGACAATGGTCGATAAATTAATGTACAATGTAAATTCACAAAATTACCCCTTCTGTGGATTACAATTAGAGGTTGAAACATTTGGACACTCAACTTAATCAACCAACTAATAAAAATCCACAAAGTTGTTAAGCCATCGAATAAGAAAACGTTATTATAAAACTTTGGGGACTGTTGTAATAAACAGCCTAATGTCCCTTTTCCTTCCTGGGAAGAATAGATTGCAGAGAACAATAAATGGACGATCGTGTCCATAAGTAGCGAAGCAACACCAATTTAGTTAGAAAAACCGGTAAATTGTCGTGTAGAAAAAAACACTAATCATTTTAATAAATGTAGGGAGGTAGGGAACATTGGATCTAAAATTATAACACTTAATAAAGCTGGATAGTTCGTAGTCTCCAAAAATTTCAACCAATAATTAAATCTGAAGTAGGGGTAATTTTGTTTAACAGCATTGGGGTTATACACAATTATATCGTCCATTGTCTTATCCCTTAAGATCACTTAATAAATATAATATTTAAGATTTATTGAGTAAATTTAAAAAAAAACATTTAAAGAAAAGAAGTTACATGATTTGTAGAGACATTAACATAATTAAAGTGTAGTCGAACATTTAAACGGACGTACTGTCATAATTTAGTTATTGAGTAGCTGCGCTCTTAATAGTGTGAGGCATTTTTTGTATTTCCATCATTGTTGAATATTGTATTATTTATAATAAAACCTGCTGTTGGTAAAATCAGTTGAAATAACAATTTATTTTTCCCATTAATATTTGATAAGGTATGCCTACTTTTATCATAGGTTAACCTCCCTCTTAAAAAGTTGTGATTTCAACAATAGGTTATCACCTATAAAAATTGCTGTTTTACCCCATAGATCCAAGCTTTTATTACTGTTTTGAGGGGGAGAGGGGTTTCATGGTTGACGGGGGTATTACCTCCCAAAATGTTTTGTGGTAGAATTTTCATGGGGGGGAGGGAAGGGGGTAAATTGATTTTAAAAATTCGAATTATTTGGGGGGTTAGGGAATAGAAGGGGTGATAGTACCCCTCTTCCCCCCCCCCACCATTGGGACGTCCATGCATAGGTTTTACTTTCTTCAAAACCAAATAGGATAATCCATCTCTTAAGTACGTATGCAAAACTATTTCCAATAAAGGTATATATAAAACCCATATGATATAACATAAATCCTTTAAAAAGTTGACTATCACCTCATAGGATAACTTTTCTGCCTAAAAAGTCGCTATAAACCCCAGCATATCATTACAGTACCTTAGTTAAAGAATAGCTGTGCTTCTAATAATACAAAAGACCGTTAACCAAATATAAGATGTGTTATATCTATAGAAATAAAACAATAGTCATATAGAATCAATCATCTATTGATGGTAGAATCTCATGCTCAATCGGTTGGAACTGCCCCCCCCCCCCCCTAGTTTCTTAAATTAACAGGTGGTTTAACTTTAGAAGACTCCAAAACGTGAATAATGGTATATGAAATCAATAGTAAAAGTAAGAGTAACACCTTGGCCAGGCGCAACTTACGGAGAGTAAGGACTTTTAGAGTAAGATGATGCAATCAAAGGTTGGTTGTTTATTGGGTGGTTCTTTACCTAATTATCTGAGATGTTAGACCCTTAGCTATTTTTGATTGCTGAACAGAAGGCAAATTTAAGAAGCTTTTTATTGTGTCTGTAAAAAATGCCGTCATGTTGGCCTTCCATTGGTCAATTAAAATGTATACTGGCCTGCCATTGCTAATTTAGTCTGTGCATTAGCCTATCATTGGCCATTTATATTTTATGACGTCATTTTTTATAGGCACTGAAAAGAGTTTCTTGAAAAAACTAAAATCAACCCAAACATAATCTTCTTATTGGGATCCCCACTCTACTTATTATGATTTATTTTCTTATATATGTCATGGAGGGGGGATATATGATTCACAAGAATCTGAATAAGAGAACAGTCCATTTATTGGTAAGGGGGGTTCTTCAACCAGCTGGAGACGAGTCACGAGTTTAGTGAAATGATTCCGTTTCTTTGCTTGGTCGCCAATTACTATTTTCAACAATTGTTCAGTAAATACAATGATAATATATACTTTAAATTACTTCATTTATACATATAATTTTACACGAAATGGAGAATTAAAATAGAATCTCACAAAATCATACGCTAATAAAATATCTATCTTTAGATAAAGAGTATAATTATTAAAATTAAGTCATGGCGATCTTTTTTATGGAATTGTTGTTTATTATAAAGCTACTCTAAAACCTTTTTTCATTAAAATAGATATATATTAACAAATTAAGAAAAAAATAAACTTACATAACAATGCTTATGTTCCGATTTAGTTTTTAGACATTGTTTCGTAGTTTATATTTTTTTTTAACACTAGTTCTCTTTAATTTGAAATGGCCGCGCTACATAATGTTACCTTCTTTCTTGTTAAATGTTAAGGCGATTTATCATACTCTCTTTTATGTTTAATTGATTTAAGTGTTTATGTATTACTAAGCATCTGTAGGCCTCTAGGGTCCTTGAGGGGGGAGGGAAGTCGACCCGCTACTTTTTAAAAGAAAAAGTTAAAATAAATTTTTGGTGGCGATTTCTCATGGTAGGGTGGTGGTACTCCCCCCCAAAATAGCTATAAACCTTTCCAGGACCTATGAGAAGTTAACTTGTAACCAGGATAACCATATCAGTAAAGCGGTTAGCGAGATCCTTCGGTACAAACAGACAGACAGACAAACAGACCTTATTATAAGGATTTATATATTTATTAATTAATGAAGAATATACGTGGATATTATGACAAGGGAAAAATTTTCATCAATTTAGCTTGCAGATGCATATTCTAGTATTATTTTGTCTATTATATAGAGTAGTAAAAGTAAAGATTATCAGATGAATATTCTAGTATTAATTAATTTGTCTATTATATAGAGAAGTAAAAGTAAAGATTATCAGATGAATATTCTAATAATAATAATTCTATTATATAGAGTAGTAAAAGTAAAGATTGACTATTGAAAATTCCAGTATTGATTTGTCTATTATATAGAGAAGTAAAAGTAAAGATTATCAGATAAATATTCTAGTATTAATTTGTCTATTATATAGGGTAGTAAAAGTAAAGATTGTCAGATGAATATTCTAGTATTAATTTGTCTATTATATAGGGTAGTAAAAGTAAAGATTGTCAGATGAATATTCTAGAATTAATTTGTCTATTATATAGTGTAGTAAAAGTAAAGATTATCAGATGAATATTCTAGTATTAATTTGTCTATTATATAGAATAGTAAAAGTAAAGATTATCAGATTAATATTCTAGTATTTATTTGTCTATTATATGGAGTAGTAAAAGTAAAGATTATCATATGAATCTTCTAGTATTAATTTGTCTTTTATATAGAGTAGTGAAAGTAAAGATTATCAGATGAATATTCTAGTACTAATTTGTCTATTATATAGAGTAGTAAAAGTAAAAATTACCAGATGAATATTCTAGTATTAATTTGTCTATTATATAGAATAGTAAAAGTAAAGATTATCAGATTAATATTCTAGTATTAATTTGTCTATTATATAGAGTAGTAAAAGTAAAGATTATCAGATGAATATTCTAGTATTAATTTGTCTATTATATAGAGTAGTAAAAGTAAAGATTATCAGATGAATGTAGAATTTAGAATTTGCGTTCACTTGGACCACAAAATATTTAGATAAACTGGGAATATTTTAGATAAAGATTTCCAATTAAAAGTCCGCTTGGGAAATTCTTTTATTTTTCCAGAAATTTTCTTGAGATAAATTTGTTTCTGTGGCTACATTTTTTAAAGAAAGATTTTGATTTAGGAAATATTTACATTTCTGTTTGATGGCAAGGACAAAAAACCTCCAAAATTTCAGACTAAACGGATTTTTACCAAAATATATTTGTATATTTCTAGAAACATAAATATTCGGATCATGGAAAGAAGATGAAGTAGCGGGTTTCGTCGTATTTTCACAGTACCCTATTACCTATTTCAGCTTCTGCGGGGGGCTCTAACCCTACGGGGCCTATTTTGTAACAAAAACTACTATGAAAATACGACGAAACTCTCTACTTCGTTTTCCAAATATTCTATCAAAATGTGTATACAGATCAAATTAGAATACAAAATAGGATGAAAAACCTTAATAAGCCAAAACATAAGACGTTATTTTAGAAAGCAGACGAGAAAATCGTATTTATTCATTGGTAGAATCAAACGGATATAAAGACACTGTGCGTTGTAGAGCAGCTAAGCTTCTAAAAAGAAAGTATAATCTGATTTTTTTAGTTTATTCACAAATCCATAATGAAGGAGATTTTTTTAAACAAACTTTATTTAACAATATGGGAAAAAATTATTTCTAAGTAGTAAGGAAAATATGTAATACATGGTAAACCAATTATTAAACAATTCCAAAAATAATCTTTGGTTGTAAAGATTATTTCAGAAGCCAATAGACCAAGCATTACCGGCGACCGTGGCGCATCCGCTCGTCTACGGGGAGGTGATAGGTTCGAATCTCGGCTTAACACCACGTCATCACTAAAGACGTTAAAAATGTTTCCTACTGATTCTTTTCCGTTGCGCGACATTAAAAATTAGAGTAGGGGACCAGACTTCCAGACAAAGGTCGTGCAATCAAAGAGTTCAAAATTACCATGTGAGATGTTTTTTATTCCTGCAAATTTGTATGAATTAAAGTTATTATAATTTTAAAAGCACACAATTTCCTAAAGTGGATGTGAGTATCTGAGTTAACTCTAATCTCGTATATGCTTCCAGTTAAAAGATCAGTTGATAACCAGACACAGAATTTGGACCAGATCCAAGTCAACGCGTTCAGGGATCTTAAGCATTGTCAAATCTTGAAAAAATAATGTTTTTGGTTACATGAAATGTGTTGCTTTTGGGTCATGTGAAGTAAATGAAGTTACGGGTTTCGTCGTATTTTCACAGTAGCTTTCAAAAGGTTATTTTAGGTTAGGTGAATGCCCCTTAAGGTTAGGCCTTTGACCCTGCAGTATTAGAGCCCCCCGCAGTGGCTAGAAAAAAGGAGAAACTACTTTGAAAATTTTACAAAACATGCAACTTTTCCTTCACATAACCAAAAAATTTACTTTTCTCTAGAAAAGCTTTTCTCGTATTCATTCGAATCCGGTGGATAGGAACCGGTTCTCATCCATACGAAAAAACTATGTCTAGCATCGTATTATATCCAGTTTTCTACGAATATAGAAATGTACAGTCATAAGATTAAAACCAGTTTTTTTAGCCGGTGCCTCCGGCACCCGGGGCTAAAAAAACTAGTTTTAATCTTATAATTGTACATTCTATATCCGCGGAAAGCCGTTTATAATACGATACGAGAAATAACTATTCTATTTTTAATGATTTACTTTCAAAGCTTTTTTATTTTTATAAAAGCAAGGTGTAAGTGATATGGATTTGAAACTTTGAATAATTATAATGACATAATTTTTTTATCGAATTTGAATTTTATTTCAGCTGTCACTGGTTTAAATATCATTAATCACAACAACGGTCTGCTAACTTTATAGCTGCTTTCCTTTGGGATATGTAAGACAACATCCATAAAATCAAAGCTCTGAAGCCTAAAGCTATTACACACAAACAGTAAAACTTGTGTCAGAATATTATAAGCAGATTATTAATTTATAACTTTAAACAAAATCAAACTTAACTATTTTAGGAATCATTATTCATTACATTTGAAATTGATAGGACAATTCTAACATGTCTCAATTAATGATAACAGCTATCTGTTACGTCAAATGTTCAGATCCTAATTATTGAAAAGCTTTGCTTTTAAAAATCATTGAATTGACAATCTATTTATTCTTGATATTTCCACACTGCCCAAACTAAAGTCATCATTGTTTATCAAGAATTCCAACCTTTATAGGGACACTCGCATACTTAAGTTATCAGAATTTAAAAATAAATAAAATAATATGATTACTTAAGTATAATTAGAATATTACTCATAATAATGTTGAATTTTTTTACTCTAATTATTAAGTGTTTTATAAAATGAAACATAATTTCTTTGATGTTGAACAAGGTTTTCTTGTACTCTGATAAATTGATGCTCACAGCTGGCTAAAATAACGATAACCCCTATTCACCCCCTTTACTCCATCCACTTCTCTTCTACTGGATGATAGAACTGACCAAAAAGTGAGATACATATTAGAAGGGAAGATATAGAAAATGTTTCCTTTTTATTATATATCCACGTATTTGTACCTTATAATTAAACTAGTAGCTTCATACTATCCTTTAGGAAAGCATTTATTTTCAGAAAGAAAACCCTAATGAAATAGACTATAATAATTATTAAATATAAAAAGTCCTTTGCTTCTGCAGTTGAAAGTTTGAACGTAAAACATTGAAACGAAATTTTCACACCTTCTTAAACCCTAAAATAATAATTTCTATATTCCTTTTTTTATTACCTAAAATATTAAAAAAAATAATAAAAAAACCTACCTCTATATTCTATGCTATTTTATCTTTTTATGGAAAAAAATTTTTGTGGATGTCAAACCACATCCTGAAATTTGACAGTTTTGGGTTTCCTGTCTTTTCATGTGAGACAGTTTTAGATCGACTTGGAACAGATAAAAAATTGTTCCAAGCTCCTAACTGTTCTATCCACATGAATTTGTAACGATTTAAATGAGTTGACTTATGTTAAATAATTATAATATATATTCTATATGACAAGTATGCGCACTAGATAAATTTAAGAGTTTGGATATTGAAGTAATTCTGGATTAACTAAAGCAAGTAGTTATTTTTCCTTTAAATGCCGTGAAATTTAAATCAGCTTCTTAATCGAGTTTTTTCTTTCATTACCTGAAGTAGATTTTTAAAAAAAATTAGCATAGCTACCTCACCAATTTTTTTTTGTGAAAAATCCTCAAAAATCTACAGAATTGAATAAAATCATAGAAGGATTTTATTTTATTTTAGTAGATTTTTTACCTAAAAAGCATAATACACCTTGGCCACTTTATTATTCCTCAAAAATTTGAAGCCCCCCACTGTTTAAGATCTATAATATTGTAACATCTCTTATCCACCCTTCAAATTTTTCAAAGTTTTCATAACTGATAAAATTTATATGTGACAATAATTCGCCACTCAAATTTTATTATTTTTTGTTTAAGAATCAATTATAACATGTTTACTGAAATATTTGAAAACTACGGCACTAGTCGCCGGAAGGGAAAAGCAGTTTTTTGAAAGGGGCTATCTGAGATTATTACAGATTCTGATATATACATATATAGACTAATGAAAAATGCAAAAAACGAAATCAAAAGCGTTCCTTCTTGGGAGAAAATCCGGGAAAAAGACTTTTAGCTATTTTTAACCTAAAATTCACATTGGCAAGCCTGCAAAAAATATAAAGACATTTTAAACATGTCATTGCTCAGCACCTAGAAATGGTAGAAAAATGCTACGCCTACCATTGGAAAGCTCATAACCTCTAGTTTTCATAAAGATATATAACGTTTTTGCACTATTATTAGTTTTTGAGCTATCCTCTAAAGTATACTCAAGTTTTAAAAATGTAGTATAAAATTTTGCCCTGGATGTTTTTGGGCTTGTTGTTATAGTTATTAACCTGATTTTTTAAAAATTACATGATTAAATATACCAGTAAAACTTTATAAATTGGATTTTGGCACTTTCCTTCTAGAGGCTAATGGGGTAAAACAGTCCCTAAGACACTAAAATCTAATGTCTGAGCTTATTTTTAGAGATATCAAGCTAATTTTTTTAATGTAAACCTTTTTTTGCATAATTTAGCTAAGTAGCCACTAAAGATTTCATTTTGGCACTTTCCTTCTTGGGGCTAGTTGGGTATTTCACCCTCCAAAACACTAAAATTTTAGACTCGAGGTTTTTTTTAGAGATATTAAGCTGATTTTTTAATGTAAACTTTATCACAAAATTAATCTATGTAGCAACTAAAGATTTCATTTTAACACTTTCTTTCTGAGGGCTAGTGGGGTGAAAAACCCCCATTTGTTAAGTTATAAAATACAAGGAAGCAGGGGCGTCTAAGCTTTTTATTTTGGGGGGGGTAATTTGTGTTTGGGGGGGGGGTAAAATGGCGCGAAGCGCGCAGCAAATTTTTTTTACCCCCCCCAAAATTTTTACCCCGGGGGTAAAATTTGCTTGGGGGGGGGGGGGGTAATTACCCCCCCTGAAATCTGTTGGCAGGGGTAAATTTAGTTTACCCCCCCCAAAATTTACCCCCGGGGTAAAATTTTTTGGGGGGGGTAATTTAAATTTTATTAAATATATAGTATTAAAAATGCGCGGTAGGGGTAAATTTTGAATTGGGGGGGTAAAATGAAAAAAATTGTTTGGGGGGGGGTAATCACCCCATTACCCCCCCCTTGGACGCCTATGCAAGGAAGGAGGGAGGGGGGAGTTTATACACTTATAGGAAATGAAATTAAGTATAAAATTTTGCTCTGGATGTTTGGGCTAGTTGGTATAGTTATTAACCTGGTTATTTTTGTAAAATCTCTTATATGATTTATTATCAATAAACATTAAGTTTGACACTTTCCTTCTAGTGGCTAGTGGGGTAAAACTTCCCCCAAAACTACTTAACTAAATAATCACTATAGATTTCAATTAGGCACCTCTTTCAAGGACTAAATTACTTTTTTCTATGATGTGAAATAAGTTTTCATTAAAGTTCATCATGAAATCTTTGAAAATAAGCTCAGAACTCATAATTTTTGTATTTTAAGGGTGTTTTACCCCACTAGACTCTAGAAGGAAAGTGCCAAAATGAAATCTGTAATAACGCATTAGTTCAATTATGTAAAAAATGTTTACATTAAAAAAATTAGCTTAATGTCTTTAAAAATAATCTCATATCTTATAACAAATGACTTACCGAATGACTTAAATCTTAACCCGTTATATGACTTACTTAATCCCTTACATGGCAATAACTTCGAAGGTTTAGAAGAAGAATTTAATATTAATTGTACCTATCTAACAGAAAATGCAGCAATAAGTAAATTAAAATCATTTAAAGAGCAACTAATAATCCTATTAAGTATTAACTGTCAGAGTATCCACGCAAAATATAACGAGATTCTTGGTTGTATTGATAACTTCAGAAATAAAGGTATAATGCCCACAATGCTTGCGTGTCAGGAATTATGGGTTAATACCGAAGCAAATCTTGATGTTTTTAATGTAGAAGGATACAATTGGCACACTAATCTTAGAAAGCATCAACGGGGGGGAGGGGTTGGGATACTTATTCAAAAACAATATAAAGTAGACAGGTTGTTTGAAAGGATCTCATTTAAAGAAAGGATATGCGAAAGCATATGCCTTAAAGTTTCTCTCAATGGCTTCAAGTTCGTTGTCCTGAATACGTACAGGCCTCCGAATCAATCTAATGACGAAATCGAACAATTCTTTGACACATACCTAGAACTACTCGATAGGATATTTGCACTTGACCTTCCCTTTTTCATTGTTGGTGACATTAATCTTGATTTGCTTAAACTTAATGACATCAATAGTCACAGTATGCGTCTTGTTGAAGCACTAAACTTTAATGGGGTCTTAAACACAATAACTAAAGCCACAAGAATAACAAGAACAAGTGCCACACTAATAGATATTTTTGGCGTAGGTAATTTCATCCAAAATTTAATGCTTTCTTGTGTTTTAACTTCTCAGATATCGGACCACTTAATGCTGGTCAATGCTTTCAGGATTAATGGTGGAAAAAAACCTACACAACCTGATTTCTACGAAAAAAGGATGATGGGTGATGACAACATTAATTCATTAAATGAAGCATTGTACAGTACTGACTGGTCAGATGTCTTAAATAAAGATAACGCCAACGCTGCTTATGATATTTTTATAAAAAAATTCCTTGAGTTGTACAATACCTTATGCCCTGTCGTTCGGATTAGAAAAAACAAAAAAACTACACCCCTGCAAAAATTCATGACACCACATCTCTTGAGAATGCGTGAACATAAACACGCCTTGCATGACAATTTCCTTAGAGAACGAACGAGAGAAAGCGAGGCAGTGTACAACTCATATAGGAACAGTTACAACAGAAATGTAAGGAAAGCTAAACTTGATTATTATAGACTTAATATTAGGAATTGTGGGGGGGACAGCAAGAAACTTTGGAAATGCTTAAAAGAAATGTTAGGCTTTGATCAGAAGGCTGCTGAGTGCTCATATTTGGAAGTTGGGAATAGGAAAATTGAGGGTGACCAAGCCATCGCAAACGAATTTAATAGATTTTTTTGTAACCTTGGAACTTCACTAAAACCTGAGATCCCAACAACAAACAAACATTTTTCTGAGTACCTCCCACCCCCAATCCAAGATTCACTTTTCTTTGAACCTCTTTACCCATTTAAAGTCATAAACTTAATCAGAAATATTAAACCAAAAAAAAGTACCGACGCAAATGATGTATCAATGTTTATACTTTCAAAATGTGCGGATGTGATAGCACAACCCCTCTGTCATTGTTATAACTTATCCCTCCAAACCGGTACTTTCCCCTCCAGCATGAAGGTTTCCAAGGTTATAGTTTTACACAAATCAGGATCACTCAATCAGACTGACAACCATCGTGGTGTCAGTCTGATTGATAATTTCTCCAAACCGCTGGAGAAACATGTATGTGATAGCTTGGTCAACTTCTTAGACGAAAGAAATTTTTTCAACGCACGTCAATTTGGGTTTAGGAGGGGGGTCTCAACCTATCATAACATCCTAGACCTTTCAAATATGATCACAAAGTGCCTAAGTCGAAACAATTCCTGCTTATCCATATTTTTGGATATCAGGAAATGTTTCGACATGATAAATAGAGAAGTGTTATTTGAAAAACTTAGGAACGCAGGGATTAGGGGATTACCGTTGAGTTGGTTCGTTAGTTATTATAGTAATCGCACGCAGAAAGTTTTTTTTAGGGGTGTGTTTTCAACTTTGGAAAGTATTATCATTGGCGTACTCCAGGGGTCAGTTTTGGGACCAATATTGTTTTTGATTTTTATAAACGATCTAATTAATATAGATCCAAATGTAATAATCAACCTTTTTGCAGATGATGCTCTCTCCTACCTGGAGAAAGAATCACTTGCCGAACTTATTGAGCTTGCCAAAGATATAATCCCAAAGCTGACTACCTGGTACAGTTCAAACCAATTATTGATTCATCCTTTAAAAACCAAGTGTATGATTTTCACTTCTCCTAGAGAACAACTCACCCCCGAAGAATCTTTAATTAAGTCTGAATTCAACGTCTTTGTAAATATGAATAACATAGGGGAAAACACACCAGAAAAAATCACTAAATTAGATCTTGTAACTGATACAAATGAAGGGTCTATCAAGCATTTGGGTGTTCTGTTGGATACAAAATTAAAATATACCTATCATTTAAAAAAAGTATATGCAAAAATTTCCAAAATAATTTATTCAATGCGTATAATGCGCCATTTTCTTGACAAAAAACATTTGAGAATTTTGTATTCATCATACATCAAAAGTAATATTGAGTATTGCTGCATTCTTTTTACTGCATGTCCACAATATTTATTGAATCCGATTATTAAGATTCAAAAGTCTGCAATAAGAATAATCGAAAACCTACCTAGTAGAGCCCACACGGCTGAATATTTCAAAAGCAACTCAATCTTACCTTTTGACTTACTCATAAAATATAACGTCTGCAAATTTATGTTCAAATATCAGAATGGCCTCCAGCCGGAAATATTTAACAATACCTGGGAGTTCTCCAGAGATCGACACAGGTATAACATGAGAAACGCAAATAATTTTGCCTACGCACAAGGAGGAAGCAGAAATTTTCTATTAAACGCACCTTTTCACGCTTTTCCAACTATCTTCAACAATCTTCCAAATAACATAAAACAAATTGAAAATGAGAAGGAGTTTAGTAGAAAATGCCATACTTTCTTCTTAAACCAAATAGAGTTTGCATAAGTTATAATGAGAAAGTCCGATGCTTAAATAATAAATATTAATTTGTTAACTAACAACAAAAAACTCTTTATTCTATTCTATTAACACAAACGTTTTAATGATTTTTAATGTTTTATCGTCTTTTATCGTCTTTTAATCCGTTTTATCTTCTTATCCTTTACTTTTAACTTTGAATCCTTCAGATCTATCTAAGAATCAAATCATTGGGCAAGAAACATGGAATGTTCGCCCGATATATCAAGGAGGGAGGGAGGGGATGCTTAATAACTCGTAACTTTTCAATTTTAAACCTAACTCAACATCAAGAATCTAGGCATAAAGCCTGGAAGGCTTGCCTAAATATACAAGGGGGGGGAGGAAAGTAGTAAGAAAGTAGTAAGAAGTATAGAAAGGATGGGTGTTTATTACTTTTATTGTCTTCCTACATATACATAGCATAGTTAAAGAGCAGCTTTGACGTACGTCAAATAAGAAATATCAATTAGGAGGCACAAAATCACAAAATTTCCAAAAAATTTTTTTTTTATTTTTTATTATTAAAAACACTGCATAATTTATGTATTAATATTAATTATAGAAATATTAAACGGGTTAAATTGTTAGGACTCGATGTTAGTAGAGTTATTCAATAGAGGCGTATACAGGGATGGGTCAAGTGTAAATAATCTCGTCACTTTATATGTGCTGGAAATTGTAACATTTTATTGTCATTAACTATACGTGTTCTTGTCTCTATGTCTCTATCCCTCACTAATTCCATGTAAATTAAGCATTGATCAAACAAATTTAAACATTTCTTCTTTTTTAGAACATGGAATTAACAGATGGTGAAGATACTGGAGGAGCTGTGGAGGGCAGATAAGGTAGGTCTAGTTGGGCTAGCAGGACATGTACTCGACTCCCACCTCCGTATATCGGGAACATAGTTGTTCACAAAGAACAGCCGCAATCTTGATATGCCGCAGGCGGAGTAGACTGCGAAAGTGGCCGGCGAGTCCTTGAGGTCGGTTCAAAAATAAATATTGATCAAAGAAACACACAAGGTCATGTAGGGCCATCACTTCTTTAAAGAAATTTGAATTTTCATCAAGCTGCCACAGCAGAGTGACAAGCTTTTCCCTGACGCTTCGAAAGCGCAGTGCTAAATCGACCCAAGGGCCAGCCACTGCAGCGGTACATGCTCTCCGAATCCGGCTGGACATACTGAGGCTGCCACCCGCAGCACTTCCGGTGTCAATCTCACGAATAACTTTCAAATCTTAATTCAAAATCTTAACTTTATGTTTATCTTCGTTTTACTTTCTTAACAAATCTCAAACTTAATATAACGAATATAGTCTTAAGTCTTGTCTATCCCGTAGAATTTTAGAAATTATAACACACAAAATCAAAGCTAAACTATAACTAAAGCTACAGAAGTACGATATCTAGATATTTAAATATTTTAAGCCAATTGTACCCTAATCAAACAAGAAACTTTCGTGTTTTCATTTCTGTAAGCCGATGTAACCAAGAAGCGAAGTTTTTCGAATATGGATACATTAGTAAAACATTTTCAATATTATTAATTGCTCTTAGGTAACTAAATACATAGGTACAAAATCTTTTCTAAGTATTTCAAGACAAAGCAACTTTAATTTCAATAGACATCCTTTTCTTTTCTTTTCGTTTTTTTCTTTTCACAACTTCTTACTTAATTCTTATTTATTTTTTATTTTCTCAAAGCACGTTTTTCCATATGTTAACGTCCTTGTTAACATCTCAAGCTGACGTTTATCCACGCCTTAATCCGTCAATTGCCACAGGGATGTAAGGATTTGTCGGGGAGGAAATAAGTCATTGGGTACCTACGGAAATGGGATGCTATATCCCATGGATATAAAATAACATTAACGTGTAAAATCAACTAATCTAGGGAAAAGTTGGGTGGGTCAAGGAAAAGGTCTAGAACGGGAAAAGAAGCGTGGAGAAATCCCACGACATCCGTAATTTAATTGTATGGATCTCATTCTTGGAGACCCCGAAATAAGCAAGGTGGAACAGTCGTTAAGGGTATTATTAGCGAATATTATAGTATTTTATCTTATTGTATGTAATCAATATTCATGCAAAAATCCTATTATAAGCTATGTCATGACTTGGTAAGCACTGCAAAGACACCTCGCAGTTCAACAACCCTGAAGGGTTAAGCCATCCATTCGTGACACAGCTGCTCAGTGTTCATAATTATAAACATGTAATCATATATTTAAAATGTATGTGAATATAGGTGCGGACGAAATATTCAATACAGCCCTGAGCTGGTCATACTTAACTTATTATTATTGTCATATATAATAAAAACTGATACATTTACCACTTACTACATCCCTGAAATCATATCATTGTAATAGATAATATATATATATATATGCATTCTATTTCAGCCAGAAACATTATTATAAAACTGCAATCTATTTCAGGATGAAACCTTAGTAAACCATTGTAAACTTAATCAGTAACTCGCCCTAATTGTATGCACCTTAGGAAAATAAATCTTATCTTATCTTATCTAAATCACATCATAGAACCAACTTTAAAAAAATAACTATAACAACAAGTCCAAAACAGCCAGGGCAAAATCTGATACTGACTTATAATTTTAATATGTTTTAGGAAGTCCCAAGAAGGAAAGTGCCACATATGGCTACATATCCAAATTATGAGAATAAATTTTAAGTTATTAAATTATCTTAATATCTTTAAAAATAGGCTCATAACTATAAATTTTAGTGTTTTGGAGGGTGAAATACACCACTAGCCCCAAGAATGAAAGTGCCAAAATGAAATCTTTAGTGACTACTTTGCTAAAATATGTCAAAAAAAATTTACATTAAAAAAATTTGCTTGACATTAAATATGACCAAAATGTTTACATTAAAAAAATTAACTTAATGTCTTTAAAAATAATCTCATATCTTATAATTTTAGTGTTTTTGGGGCTGTTTTACCCTACTAGCCCCTAGAAGGAAAGTGCCAAAATTCAATTTTCAGAGTTTTACTGGTGAATTTAATCATATAAAAGATTTTACAAAAGAATCCAATCAATAACTATAACAAAAACAACCGGAGCTGGATCTTTAAATTGTTAAGTGGTGCGCTGAATCGGGGCGATCCAGTTCGGCGCACCTAGATATTATTATATTTCAATCTTTAAATCAAAATGGAATGGGCGAATCAGTGCGCCCAGTGGCGCGGTACTGGTGCGGCAATGGCACTCAACGAGTGACATTGCTGCGTCAAACCGGGTTGAACTGGATTAACCTAATTCAGCGCACCACTCAATGATTTAAAGATCCAGCTCAGGGCAAAATTTTATACTGCATTTCATTTACTAGTGTATAAACTCCCCCCTCCCTCCTTGGTTCTTACTATATACATTTTAAAGCTTAAATTGAAAGTACCTAAAATATACAAATATACCTATATAAAATAATATATATAACTCCTAGGTGCTAAGCAATATAGTTTTAAAAAGGTTTGTGTAACAAGTATCAAACTTAAAATTCAAGAAAAAACTGCATTTTTAAAACTTGTTTATACTTCAGAGGATAGCTCAAAAACTAATAATAGTACAAAAAAGTTATATACCTTTCTGAAAACTAGAGGTTATGAGCTTTCCAATGGTATGCGAAGCATTTTTCTACCACTTTTAGGTGCTGAGCAATGACATGTTTAAAATGTCTTTATATTTTTTGCAGGCTTGCCAATGTAAATTTTAGGTTAAAAATAGCTAAAAATCTTTTTCCCGGATTTTCTCCCAAGAAGGAACGCTTTTGATTTCGTTTTTTGCATTTTTCATTAGTCTATATATGTATATATCAGAATCTGTAATAATCTCAGATAGCCCCTTTCAAAAAACTGCTTTTCCCTTCCGGCGACTAGTGACGGCTTGGTCCCTAGCCTCTAAAAAAAGAAAGAAATTAGTTACCTAAAAAATTAGGTATTTAAGAAAATCGGTGGTTATTCTTTTTTTTTTTGGGGGGGGGGGTATTAGTGGTGTCCCACCCCCCAAGAAAATATACTAAAACCACCACAGCAACAGTAGGTATATTTCCTAAAAAGTAAAACCCAATCGGTTAAGCGGTTACTGAGAATTAAGCTTCAGACAGACATCGTTCTACTTTGTATTTTAGATAAATGGCCATGAAAAATAGGTTATACCTAATATAAGAAAGTGACTCCGTCAGTCGTACATACAGAGATACTTTAAGTATAGAGTAGCTGCACCTATTACATTAAAATATTATTTTAAATAGAAGACAATTGATTACCACACTATAAGATCTTCTAACATGGGCATGCATGTAAATAATCTGATAGCAAAGTAGAGCAAATAACAAACTAGCAGGGTTCGGCGGCTATACTGCCAACTGCCAGGCATTTGTAGCCGCTAGCCAACCGCCATTATATGAAAATGTAGCTACAAATAAGATACGCACAATCGAGTATAAATGTGTTAATTGAGGCATAAACTAAATGGATAGTTGCATGAAGTGCATTTTAAAAATTTGATTGCAAGCAAATGTTACAAGAATACCAACTAACATATATAATTTTGTATTGCAATAAATAGAAATCAATTAGGCAGGACCAAAATAGTCATCATGCTGGTTTTATGAAAACAGGACAGACTTATAAGTTTCATTTATCCAAAAAACATGATTTTCAAGTCTTGATATTTTTTAAACTACATGGTAGAAAATTTAAATTCTTTCAAATATATGTCACATAGATGTAGTTTGAACTATTAAACAGAAAAAAATATGCAGTTCACAAAATTCAAGTTTAAATGCACTTTGTGCAACTATACCTTTACTTTTAACTCTTTTTAACCCTATTTAATTAACATTACATTTATTCACCTATGGACTGTCTATAGCTGTAATATGTTCTAATCTTGTTATTACTGCGCTACTTTTGGTAATAATTGTCCTTGTTATTCATAAGTAAGAAATAATGTAAAAAGGATAACAACAATCATAAAAGCGAAGCTCTAAAATCAGAAAGAAGAACAAACGAACAATAACTCTCGTAGAGTGTCAGAACTTAATAAGTAGAACAATAATTTCTAAGTCTAAATGAAATAAATTTGTTGCAAAATTGCGTAAATATACATAGTATAGGGTAAAAGAACATACTTTCATTTTATTACAGGCCTCCTTTCTACCTAATCAATGATTCCTCTTCTTTCTAGTTTCTCTATGATATTATCTCTTACTTTTTTTTCTTCTAAACCATCTGGTTACCTAATTATTTATTCCAAAACAAAACATACAAGTGTCACATTTCCCCCTCCGTAACTCTCAGACCAGTCAGATTTTAAAGTATTCCCACAAAATAGCAAAATTGCAGATAGCTACACCATGCACGAAAACTTGGTTCATAACTACATCCTATAAAAATCCTCTAATATTGTAATAAGTTAAAAATTTTTTTCCAGTATCGTTTCGAAAGCGATTAATATCCGGTGGATTAGAGCAATAATGAAAAAAAAAATTGAGAACTTTTTTCTAGGGGCGATTTAACATAAGAGGTTGGTGGTACTCTCCCCTAAAATAGTTAAAAACTACGAGAAGCTATCGTGTAAAGGAGAACAATATCGGTTTAACAGTTAGCGAGATCCTTTCGTACAGATAGACAGAGCTCCTGTTATTTTATTATAATTTTAATTATAATTTCTTATTGCTATTGTCTTAATTTTACAATATGCTGTAATGTTGGCACGCTAAGTTTTGTTGTAATCTTAATCAGATCAAATTGTTTCATCAATAATAAGTGTATGTAGTGGTATGGTTGGATGCATCTGGATAGGGTCATATTATCTGAAAAAAAGTTATCATTATATTTCAGTACGCCCCTCACCATCATTAAACAAGGATGAGAACATTCATAAAAGCAAAGCTCTGAAACGGTAGAACAAACGAACATTATCTTTTGTAGAGTGTCAGAAATGAAAAAGCAAAATTGTATAAGTTTTGACAAAATTGTATAAGTTTTGACAAAATTGTACGTGTATTTGTTGCATAACTGTCAATTCAGGACACTGTTTAAGGACATGCTTACATGTTTCATGACTTGATTATGAGATGCTTCGCTTATAATAGTGTACTTAGGTATCCTAGGAATCAGTATTCCAAAATCAGATATATATATGATTGTCAAAAAAGTTAAGAGCTAAATTTTTTAAAAAAATGCTAATGCATGAGTGTGTTCGTGATTAAAATATTAAAGTTGAACACATGCCCAGCCAATGTATTATTCATATCCAGGGTTACTTGCGCTTTTTAGTAGCGAAGTTACTCTTTAATTCACTTTGTCTGTCCGTCCGTCTGTCATTAAGACCATGTATTATTCATATCCAGGGTTACATGCGCTTTTTAGTTGCGAAGTTACTCTTTAATTCACTTTGTCTGTCCGTCTCTTTGTCAGTCAGCCCATGTATAATTCATATAAAGTTTTACTTGCGCTTTCTAGGAGCGAAGCTGTCCGTCTGTCCGTCAGTCAGCCAATGTATTATTCATATCAAGTGTTACTTGTGCTTTTTAGTAGCGAAAATCCTTGTTTATTTTTTATTTATTTCTCATATCTGCTTTACACATATCCTAACATATCAAGTAATAAGGTTATTTTTTTACGTATTTATCTGTTAAGATCTCGCTAACAATAGAAATACCCTTCCCCCATATAAAACGTACCAAGATAGATTTGCTATTTTGGACCTGATTTATATTTTAAAAGATTTTCCATAATCAATGCACAATAATTATTATAGATAAATAGATAATCATATTAGACAAAAAAAATTAACAATTACCACTTTGACAGGTAATTTGGCGCTTTACCTCAAATTTCCCGTCGAGCGCTTACCCCCCTCTACTCCCGAATAAAATTAAAATAAGTGGAGATAGTTTCTTCGTATATAAAACCCATACGGGCCATATACCTGCTGTGTCCTAAACCTGTGTATCTAGTATCTAATATAACCTAACCTTATGACCTAATATAAAAAAGAAAACATAATCTAAAATTGTTTTTTTTTTAAATTCTTCTTTTATCCTTTATAAATTCCCCTATCCCCTATGTGTCTAGTGGTATATTACCCTAATTTTTATACTTTAGAGGTCAATTATTTAGTATATTTCATGGTTGTTATGCTGCTTATATTATAAAAGCATATGTGTTTGCCTGTGTGTGTGTGTATTTTAATTCAGGGAGGGAAGGGACATTGGGCTGTTTTTTACACTAGTCCCCAAAGCTTTATATCAACGCTATCTTATTCGTTTGCTTAACAACCTTGGGATCTTTGATTGAATTTTGATTATTTGATCAATTTAGTTGAGTGTCCAAACGTTTCAACCACTGATTGTAATATACAGAGGGGGGAATTTTGTGTGTCACTATTGGGGATGTACATAATTTTTTTGGCCATTGTCTTATTCCTTTAGGTCCCTGGTTTTAATATGCACCTGACTATTAGATAAAGGTGTGTTTGTATTTTTTAATTCACCGCAATAATTGAAACATCATCCTTGTTTATTAAACACCTGCCTATAGGTTAATATTACTAACTATCTTATAAAACACAAAATAAACTCGAATGATCTTCCCAGTACGGTGTCGATAACGATTAATATCCGCTGGATTAGAAACGGTTCTTAGCCAAACTGAAAAATTATGTTTAGCATCGTAAAACAGTCAATTTTTCACGAATATTAAAATAAAATCATAAAATTGTCACAAGTTTTAAAACCTCAGGCTAACAAAACTGGTTTTAATCTTTTAATTTTTCATTTTAATACCCGCGGAAAGCTGTCTATAATACGATGCAATAAATAACTATTCTAATGAAGCGAATATCAATCAAAGTCAAATGAAAAACGGGTTTGAGAGGGTTGTTGGCAAATCGAGTGCTGTGCAATTTTAATATGAAGTTTTAAATTGGCTGAATGATTCTAACAAACTGTAGAGGAGCTTTGCTTGTAGTAAATGCTTTCAGGGACCTAAAGGGATAAGACAATGGCCGATAAATTGATGTAAATCCCTAATAATGATTAGTGGTCGAAACGCTATAACACTCAACTCATTGAACCAAACAATCAAATTCATTAAAAGTCCCTAAGGTTGTTAAGCCAACGAATAAGAAAACGTTGATATAAGAGTTTAGGGACTAGTGTAATAAATAGCCCAATGTCCCCTCCCTCCCTACAAGGTTTTAATTCGGTTCTCATTTGCATTTTAAAATTACTATATTAAGTTATTTAAAAAGTTTTGTCATAAACCTTTCTTCTCAAAGCTTGAATAAAATCGGTTTCCTTTAATTCTGAATAAATTTAAATTTTCACCAATTTAATGAAGTTGTTTCATCAGGAATTAATCGTAGCGCGTGCTTAGGATTTCGGAGGAGGGGATGATTGTTTATACTCATCTGATGATTTTTTTTAGATCGCTTTACAATTTATTTGAACTTAAAAACTGTAAGTGTTTAGAAAGGTTCATTAGAGGTTGTTTAACGCTTTACACTCTCTTCAAAACTCAGCTAGATGGTTTTATTTTTTTATCGGGGGGGGGGGGGGGAGTTATAAAAATTTTCTACACCCCCCTTGTACACGCCCCTAAATTAATCTATGACTATCAAGATTTAAACATTAAATAGAAGTTAAAACAAAATACATGATTATTCAATTCATTGATTTAAAATTCAATATATGGAGGCAACAAAAGGTTGTATTTTTTTACCTAAATTGTATAAGAGACCGTGAAATTGTAAAATGTACGAGAATTTAAAGAAAGCATTGCTTTAAAAAAAGAGTTATCCCATGTGAAAAGATGTTAGAATGAAAGATACCCGCTGATAAATACAAATTCTTTAAATATTTAATTATGATGGGAGGGAGGAGCCTTAGGATTCTTTAAAATCACAAATATAGGGTGAAAGATATTGGCTTAAAATTATATGGCGTATATTAATCAAACATTACAAATTAAAGCCCATTTGCAAACAAAAATCAGGGCTCGGCAGACGAGCGTCTGCCGCCTGTAAGCCTCAGGGAAATCAATCTTTTACAATTTTATAAATCAGCTGGAAGTCTATACCTGACCAAAATATAGCAATCCCTCTTTTACAAAAATCAAAGCTTTTAAACGGGTTTAAATTCGAGGCTTGGGTGCAGCTGGCGCGCGGCTGCCGAGCGCTGACAGAAATTGTCAAAACCTAAACAAATATACTAATAGCTATTTCTCGTATCGTATTATAAACGGCTTTCCGCGGATATAGAATGTACAATTATAAGATTAAAACTAGTTTTTTTAGCCCCGTGGTGCCGAAGGCACCGGCTAAAAAAACTAGTTTTAATCTTATGATTGTACATTTCTATATTCGTAGAAAACTGGATATAATACGATGCTAGACATAGTTTTTTCGTATTCATGAGAACCGGTTCCTATCCACCGGATTCAAATGAATACGAGAAAAATCAATACTGATACGTTATTGAGATCTTTTGCGGCCAGTTTCACGGCAGCTAACCAAAACTTAGGGATCAAATATAATATGTAGACCTTCACAGGGATCTAAAAGGATAAGACAATGGCCGATAAATTGTTGTACATCCCCATTGATGTTACACAAACTTACCCCTTCTGTAGATTAAACTTAATAACCAATCAAAATTCACTAAAGTCCCCAAGGTTGTAAAGGCAACGAATAAAAAAACGTTAAAAAACTTTGGGGACTAGTTTAATAAAACGCCCATATGTCATAAATCCTTCTCCAATACAGATTCAATTAGCTTGTAGTTTTTTTATGTAAATATGTTACAGCCAAATTATAAAAATAGCAAACAATGGAGATATAGAATATACGTGGATATTATGACAGGGGAAAAATTGTCGTCAACTTAGGTTGTTTATAGAGACATCACTTATTGGTCAGTTCGTTCATCCAGTAGGAGGGGAGGGGATGGGTTAATGTGGATGGATAGGGCTCGATATTTTAGCAAGCTACAAGTTTCACTTTATTTGTGTACATGATTATCTAGTGTAAGATCCAAGTAATCATAAATCATATATCTATAATACAAAGTAGAACGATGTCTGTCTGTTTGTTTGTCTGTGTGTCTGTTTGTTTGTAGCGAAGGATCTCGCTAACCGCTGGACCGATCGGGTTTTCCTTTACAGGGTAGCTTCTCATAGGTCCCGGGAAGGTTTATAACTATTTTCTTGGGGGGTGGGACACCCCAACCCCCCCAAAAATGATAAATACCCCCCCAAAAAAAAAAAAAAATCTTTTAAAACTAAAATTAGAATAGTGGGGTCGACTAACCCCCCCCACCCAAAAAAAAAATCCCCCCCCCCATAAAATTTTTTTTTTTTTCATTTTAAATCTAAAATACGAAAAATTGGTTTGATCAAACCTCTTGGGGCAAAGCCCCTAGAGGCTAGGGGCGAAGCCGCTAGTCAAATATATTATAATTCATAAGAATTGTGCTAAGTAAACATTTATTGAATATAAGTTTATATTATTATTTTTGTCGACTATATAACAGATCAATAAAATCAATTTACTGTTGAGTTAAAAATAGTTAAGTCCTACAATATTTAGAAAAACAGAAGAATATGATCAATTCTCATTTATTTTTATTTTGGCTTTTAATGAAAAACACTTTTTTAGCGTTTTTTGAAAGAACACTAATTTACTTTACATCAACCAATATTTGACTTAAGAAATTTACTACATTTTTAGAATATATATTGGTTTTATTCAAAATTTAATTTGCTTTTTTTGGCCAGTTTTTTTTGGCAGTTTATTACAATATGGATGTAAAATATACGTGGATATTATGACAGAAAAAAAAACTTATCGTCAATTTGAGCTACTAACATGGAACTCGTTTATTGGTCAGTTCGTTCTTCCAGTAGGAGGAAGGGTATGGAGTAAAGAAAGTAGATGGGGTAGGGGAGTTGTTAATTTTAGGGTTGGGCCGGATATCCGGCCATTTTCAATATCCGGCCGGATACCGGATATTGAAACTATCCGGCCGGATATCCGGCTCTATAATTTTTTATACTTTACACCAAAAATCTCTGCTTTTTAAAATCTTAAATGGCTATAATTTTCTTATTATTATTGAAGCTAGAAGAACATTTTTTCTGAATAAGTTTAACTTTATGTAAATTTATATAAGATTTCTGAAGAAATTTTTTTTTTACTACTTAATATCTGGTAATTTGGCCGGTTATCCGGCCGGATATCCGGTAATTTGGCCGGATAACCGGATATTTGCCGGATATCCGGCGTTGGCCGGATATCCGGCCGGTTACCGGATATCCGGCATTTGAAATCAGCCGGATATCCGGTATCCGGTATCCGGCCAAAAAAGTATCCGGCCCAACCCTAGTTAATTTAGCACGCTGCAAGTTTCACTTTATAAGAGAACATGAAAATCTGGTGTAAGATCCAAGTAATAATATATCCATTTTTATTCCTTATTGAAGAAATTTTAACAAAACACTAACTTTAAACCGAAAATATTTCGTGATCAAGATCTCTTAAACGGCAGGACCAAAAGGATAACAATAAACACGAATGCTTCCTATTATCCATAACACGATTTTAATACACTAGTCCCCAAAGTTTTATAATAACATTTTTTTTATTAGTTGGCATAACAACCCGGGGCACTTAACTTGAGTGAGCAAATGTTTTAACTACTAATTATAATCTACAGAAGAGGTATTCTTATTTATCAATATTAGGCATGTACATCAATTTATCTGCCATTGTCTTATCCCTTTATATCCCCGCTATAAACGCCAGTTTTAAATATCCTTTCACCAATCAAAATTATGATCATATAAAAATTTCTAGACATCTCATACTGTTTTCACAAATTTATTATATTTTGTTTTTATTTTAATGTTGTATGTATTTGAATTAATTATGTATACAAGGATGACAACATCCATAAGTAGCGAAGCACAAAATTTGGTGGATGGGACTGACGGTCATTGTTGTTTTCTAAAAACGACGGGAAATTTAATTTTGATATCTTTAACTGAAAAAATTTTGAAAATCGATTAATAAACACCAAAGATATGGGGGAAAATGTAAAAAATATAAAAATAGCCAAAAACCTGCAAAAAGGCAGTCTGACTGTCATTGTTGATTTCTTCAATTGAGCGGAAATTTAATTTTGATATCTTTAACTGAAAAATTTTTGAAAATCGGTCCATAAACACCAAAGATATGGGGGAAAATGTAAAAAAATATAAAAATAGCCAAAAACCTGCAAAAAGGCAGTCTGACCGTCATTGTTGTTTTCTTCAAACGAAGGGAAATTTAATTTTGATATCTTTAACTGAAAAAAGTTTGAAAATCGGACCATAAACACCAAAGATATGGGGGAAAATGTAAAAAATATAAAAATAGCCAAAAACCTGCAAAAAGGCAGTCTGACCGTCATTGTTGTTTTCTTCAAACGACGGAAAATTTAATTTTGATATATCTAACTGAAAAAATTTTGACAATCGGACCATAAACACCAAATATTTGAGGAAAAATGTGGAAAATAAAAAAATAGCCTAAAACCTGCTAAAAAGCCGTCAGACCGCCATCGATGTTTTATAGTTAATTGTGCTCCTTAATGATGGGAATGTTGTCAAAAAATTTCAGCTTTCTATCTTTTATAGGAGCTGAGTAAATCTCATTTCCCCCATACCGTTACGGACTGACGGACGGACTGACGGACGGACTGACGGACTGACGGACGGACGGACAAAGTGAATTATAGAGTAGCTTCGCTACTAATAAGATATGAAGATGGCTACGCCCAAAATACTGAAGTGAGCAAAGTTCAAACAAGTATCTTGGATTAGAATGGTTCATTATTTTGACTTTTTGAATTTTACATCTTATGAAAAATAAGGAATTTAATAGTAAAAAGGGTACTACCGTAAAAAGTTGTCTTTTGGTAAAACTTTATCAACTTTGACTTATCATTTTTTATTATAAAATTGTATGCCATAGCTGCCGTAATTTTACATTTTTACGAGGTACAGATTTAGTTGCAAGCGTTTTTTTAGCCAAAGTTTATTACAAATAGAAAAACTATAGATTAAAAGTATTGAACAGGTCTATTGTTGCATACATTTTGTTTCTATCTATCCAAAGATCTATAAAATTTGCTTAGGTACATAAAACATATATATATATTTTAGGTAATGTTTTCTGTTTTTTTTTGTATCATATTAAATGATAGAAATAATTTTCAGATTGGTTTTAAATCCGATTCGTTTTCACTGAATAAACCATGTTTTGAGCTCTCAACTTATTGAACCAACCAATCAAAATTTAAGAAAATTCCCCAAAGTTGTTAAGCCAACGAATAAGAAACTGTTATTATAAAAATTTGGGACTAGTGTGATGTCCACTCCCTCTCTGAGTTACTGCACTGTTGCATTACTAATGAACACAACTATCCTAGTTAAGATAAAAAAGAATGATAGTTAGAAAGAGTTTAATTTCCCAGAAATTGTACATAAGACCAGTTGCAGTATAGTGGCTTGTTTCAACAGAATTTACTATATGTACAACATTGGGAGGTGCCGTGGTAAAACCCTAGCATCGACTATTCATGGATAAAGGGAGTAATTCATATTTTAAAAAATATATATTTGAATAAACAAAGATGATTACTATTAACATAAAAAATATTAAGAAACTAAATAAAGGACAAAGAAAATTTTTACAATAAAGTTTCTTTCCAGTATAGCTTCGAAACCGATTAATATCCGCTGGATTAGAACAGGTTCTTGGCCTTAATAAAATCAGGTATAGCATTGTATTTCTGACAATATTCCACAGATATTGAAAAAATCATAAAATTAATACAAGTTTTGTTAGCCCGAGTCTACGGCCCCTTGCAGCCATTAGTATATCCCTATCTCCGTGTAGACAAGTCAGTGCCTATCAGTTCACCACAATTTATACCATACTTAGATAGCCTGATATCTAGTTGCCGAATGTGTACGCAGTTTCCTGAGTGTTTCCCCATCCTAGCTCAATATTTACTACTAGCTAAAAAAGCTTCAAACTTTAAAAAAAATATCAAAATTTGAAAAATTCAAATTTATAATGTATAAATCGTTTATACATTCAAATTTAGATTTTTTGAGGGAAGTTTGAAGATTTTTAGCTAGTAGTAAATATTGAGCTAGGATGAGGAAACACTCAGGAAACTGCGTACACATTCGGCAACTAGATATCAGGCTATCCAATTTATACCATACTTAACATTCAGTTACAATCACCAGGGAAGGAGGAGGGGGGGGGGGGGAGAACCAGGGATCTAAAGGAATCACAATTTATACCATACTTAACATTCAGTTACAATCACCAGGGAAGGAGGGGGGGGGGGAGAGAACCAGGGATCTAAAGGGATCACAATTTATACCATACTTAACATTCAGTTACAATCACCAGGGAAGGAGGGGGGGGGGGGGAGAGAACCAGGGATCTAAAGGGATAACAATTTATACCATACTTAACATTCAGTTACAATCACCAGGGAATGAGGGTGGGGGGGAAGAGAGAATTAGGGATCTAAAGGAATCACAATTTATACCATACTTAACATTCAGTTATAATCACCAGGGAAGGAGGGGGGGGGGGAGAACCAGGAATCCAAAAGAACAAAATACCAGGGTGGCAGGGATGTATAAATGTAAGATAAACTAATGTTAAATCCATTATTTGCCCTGTGCCTTAATCTCTAAAAAATGCTAAAATACCAATTGATTTATTATCACTTGCATCTTACACCAGATTCTCATGTACTCTAATGAAGTGAAGCTTGTAGCGGGCTAAAATAACGACCCCCCCTTATTATCCCATGCCCCCTTTCCTACTTGATAAACCAATAAATGATTCAATGTCAGAGTTGTAAACTTAATTATCCAGACAAAGGTCGTGTTATTAAAGTAGTGTTTGTCAGTAAAAGATGATTGAACTATCAAAGGCTAATAACCATAATTCAAGGTATTATTCACAGAATATTTTAGTGACCTATGCCTGCATCCATGGAAAAATTCATATTCAGTAAATTTAGTTTATGAGGCGGGTAATATAAAAAGAAAGGAGATGCTTGTTTTCAAATCGTATAAAATAAAATATTTTAATTAGTAAAACCATACCTAATTGTTTCAAGAATCATCATGCAACGTTTGCAATCGATAGGACAATTCTAACATGTTTAACTTAACGAAAAGAGCTAACCATTACAGATTTAATTATAAAAAAGGCTCGCCTTTAAAAAAAGATTGCAACTGTATAATTATTGTTAATATTTCCGGGAAAATGAAAGTACTCATGTCATTTACAAAGGTTATTTTTAAAAGAGAGGCTTTTCTATAATTAGGGTCAGGCACATGTTAGAATTGTCCTATCTATTTCGAACTTTGCATGATGATTCCTATTGCAATTAGGTACGATTTAGGAAGCTTAGCAACTTATAATCGTTCTTTATTTTCTATGTGATATAATTATCCTATTCATCTGAATTTTTGAGATACTGATTCCTATAACAACAAGGTGAAATTTTATTAGCGAAACATTTCTATATTTAAGTCCTTAAATGTAAGTATGCCCTTTAACAGTATCCTGCATTTATGTAGTTTTGCAACAAATTTACTTACAATAATGTTTATACTTATAAATTCCTACACCCAACAAGTGTTCATGTCCGTTTGACCTTCCTTTTGAGAACTTCGTTTCTATGGATGTTGTCATCCTTGTTTAAAAAAAATCCACGTTAACTTTGAATTAATAAAAATCCTCCAAACACGAGAGAACTCTTCTAGGAGATTTATTATTTTCAATTTGAAACAAATTTGAAATTCATCAGAAGTACCCGTAGAACAATAATCAAATACAATCTATACAGCAAAAGTATCCTATTAAGGTCATATTTTTTATTAGGGTTGTGATAATTTTTAAGAATTAACAATCATAGAAGGGGGGGAGGGGGAGGAGATTAACGGGTGTTTACCCCCCCCCCCCCCCCCCACAAACTTTTAGACCCATCATTTTACCCCCTTCAAATTTTTAACAAGAAATACTTCACCTCTCAAACCTTTGAAACCCCTCATTTAACCCCTCTGAAAAAAAGCATGGACGTCCTTGTTATTAGTCTATAAACAGTTTTTTTTATAGTGCCTTTGAATATGACATCACAATGGCCTACCTATGGTCAATTAAAATGTATTCTGGTCTGCCATTGATAATTTAGTCTGTGTATTGGCCTACCATTGGGCATTTATATTGTATGACGTCATTTTTTATAGGTACTATAAAGAGATTCGTAAAACACCCAAAAACATATTTCTTTCGATGTTTTGGTGAAATTTTTAAAGAATAATTAAAAGATAATTTTGTAATTTTTTTAGATAATAAAACTGACACAACCCTAACACAGGGCATCACTTTTTACCCTCTATTAATCCATCCCCCCCCCTCCTTCATTTTCTGACCACCAGCCTCCCTTTCCTTATTCAGTTATTCCTCTTCCCTCTGACTTATAGGGATAGGGTATGGGGAAAGAATATGGCCTGCAGTTTTTCTGCCAGGCAAAATAGTTAAATTAAGCAGGGATCTAAAAGGATAAGACAATGACCGATAAATTGATATACATCTCCACTAATGATACACAAAATTACCCCTACTGTAGATTAAAATTAGTGGCTGAAACGTTTGAACTCTCAACTTAAAGAATCAACCAATCAAATTCTTTAAAGTCCCCAAAGTTGTTCAACCAACGAATAAGAATAGTTATTTCTCGCATCGTATTATAAACAGCTATCTGCGGATATAGAATGCACAATTATAAGATTAAAACAAGTTTTTTTAGCCCCGCGGTGCCGAGGCACGGTCTAAAAAAGCTGGTTTTAATCTTATGATTGTACATTTTTATATTCGTAGAAAGATGGATATAATACGATGCTAGACATAGTTTTTTCGTATGGATGAGAACCGGTTCCTATCCACCGGATTCAAATGAATACGAGAAAACCTTATCAAACTTTGGGTACTAGTGTAATAAACAGTTCATTATGCTGTAATTGTTATTTATATGATGCGGTTACTATTTTCTTTCTATGGAATATCCCTACAATCAATATAAAAAATTATGTTTTTTAATTTCTGATGCACTATCCCTTATCACCGTGTTTACTATCTTTTTAACAAGCACATAAGAGCTCTCGTGAGTATCAGAAAAATCAATACACACTGCCTCGTAAATTCTTCTTTCAAAAAATTGAAAATTTACTTTTTAAAAGGTGGTCAAAATTGTTGAATGAGAGAGGGGTCAATGGATGCAGGGATCTAAAGAGATAAGACAATGGCCGATAAATTGAGGATACACCAAATTACCTATTCTGTAGATTAAAATTAGTGGTTGACACGGTTGGACTCTCAACTAAATAAACAGACCAATCAAAATTCAGAAAAAGTCCCCAACGTTGTTAAGCCAACAATTAGGAAAGCATAATTATACAACTTTGGGGACTAGTGTAATAAACAGTCCAATGTCTCCTCCCTCCCTGGGTCAAAGGATGCTCTTGTTAAATAATTATTGATTCAGTTTCAAAAATAATTATTTCAATGAATTTTCTATGTTATTAGAATCGAAGCTTTTCTATGATTATGCTCAGTCTGTCCGTAACGGATATCTATATAGTTAATAGGCATGTTAAAATTGTCCTATCGATTTAAAACTTTGCATGATGATTCCTGTAACAGTTAAGTACGATATTGAAAACGTAGCAACTATATTGGTGTTAACAGAATGTCTGTACGTCAATTCATAACACATTTTTAACTTTTTTGACACCAATTCACCATATATTTTAATTAGCATTTCATTTGATTTCGTAATAATGATTTCTAAACAACAAGGAACATGAAAAGCACCTCAATGATCAAGTCATAGAAATGTAAGTATGTCCCGTATTTAAGCAATATTCCAACAAATTCTTTTTAATACCATTTTGTTTAGACTTACAAATTATTATTCTTTTTATTAAGTTCTGACACTCGAGTTAATGTTCTTTTATACTAATGTCTCATTTTAAAGCTTCCGCTTTTTTGGATGTTGTCATCCTTGTCATCAAAATTTATTCTATTTAAAAATAAATGTGCTTTTAGCAATAGAATATGATTTTGTATTAATCCTGATATAATAAACCACATTTTAAACTCAAAAATATTTGTAAGTGTTAAAGCAAAAAAGCCATTTAAAATTTGCTTAGAATTTGATTTTTCCCAATTATTAAGATGTCAAACAGTGCACAATATTCAGTAGGCTGGCCAACTTTTTATTCAAATAGATTTTTGTTGTTTAATATCTGTTTGTATAGAAAAACAAGGATGACAAACATCCATAAAAGTGAAGCTATAAAAAATGATAGGAAAAAACTAACATCAACAATTGTAGAGTGCCAGAATTGAATATCCATAATATAAATGTATAAACGTCGCAACAAAATTGTTAGTAAGTTTGTTGAAATACTGCTTTAATACAGGTTCATGTTTAAGGTTATGCTTACATTTTTAGGACTTGGTTATAGATATTCTTCGCGTATAACATTGTACTTGGTTGTCCTAGGAGTAAGTATTCCAAAAATCAGTTCAATCGGATAGTTATATCACATAAGAAATTGGTGTTAAAAAGTTTACAATGGACGTATGGACATTCTTGTAACGATTTTAGAATTGCTTTGATTTCTAAATCTTACCTAACTACTACAGGAATCATAATGCAAAGTTTGAAAATCGATAAGACAATTCATATATGCCTGAATTAACAAAAAAAGCTATCCATTCCGGACTTACATACGAACGGGCCGACTCTTATTATAGAAAAGCTTCCCTTTTAAAAATGAGATAAATTTGCCCAGCCTAATGTCCATGCTTTTGTCTGGGCTCCTGCTGCTAAATGTGGGAAACCTTCACCTTTTTTATACTACGGGGACAGATGAGCCGTGAAAAGGACACTTTTTATAAATAACCAGGGATCTAAAGGGATAAGACAATGGCCGATAAATTGATGTACATCCCCAATGATGATACATAAAATTTCCCCTTGTGTAGATTAAAATTAGTGGTTGAAACGTTTAACGTTCAACTTAATGAACATTGAACAAACCATTCAAATTTCAATGGCCGATAAATTGATACACCAAATTACCCCTTCTGTAGATTGAAATTAATGGTTGAAACGTTTGGATACTCAACTAAATGAACATTGAACAAACCAATAAAAATTCAATAAAATTCCCCAAAGCTGTTGATCAAACGAATATTAAAACGTTATTATAAAACTTTGGGGACATGTGTAATATCAGCCCAATGTCCCCTCCCTCCCTGGCACAGATGAGCCGTGAAAAGGACACTTTTTTTGCGCGAGCTTTATGAATAACAATGACACGGCAACAAATTTTGGGCAGGCACTTTTATAGAGTTAAGGGATTTACTTTGACCAATTAGTCTTTCTTATCACTATAATAAAGTAGCATGATTTTTGTTTGTTTATACTGAAGAATCTCACTAACCGCTGAACCGATATGTTGAATTTATACCCCCGCCCCCCCCCCCCTCAATTGCTCCTGTAGGACTCCAAGGGGAGAAGCCTATAATATGAAATTATCAGAATTATAAAATTAAAGGAATTTAACCTATGGAAGATATACAATTGATATGTGACAAACATTTCTAAAAAAGACATATATAGACAATGACATCGTAAATCCTTTTTACTATAATACAAAGTAGAATGATGTCTGTCCGTCTGTCCGTCCGTCTGAAGCTTAAGATCTCGGTAACCACTGAACCGATCGGATTCTACTCTTCAGGGAATATACCTACTGGTCCTGTGGTGGTTTTAGGCTATTTTCTTGGTGAGTGGGACACCCCCAACCCCCCCTCCCAAAAATAAATTCCTTTATTTTTTTTATTCAGGCAGTTAATTTGAAATGTGTTAGTCGCTAAACTAAGAGGAACTAAAGCCCCTGGGCTAGGGGCGAAGCCGCTAGTCCTCTCAAATAAAGTAGTAAAGGTTTTTTGACAGGAGCCTAAGATTTATAAAACTACTGAACCTATTTAGTTCTGTATTTTAGCGCAGCCTCACATATGTCTCGAGGTCGTTTTAGGCTATTTCAATGTTAGACATAGGTCTTGGGTATGAAATTTTTTTGCTCTTTGCTCGCTAATCCATCTATATGATGTCTTAAAAGCCTGAATCTTTTATTTATTTGTATCAGTACAACAAAAAATACTCAATATACAAATATAAAGTTGTAAATTTTTTTAAAAAGCTATGAATAACCATCTAATAAGTAATGCAAAGGATAACCTAACTTTTTATTTGATTATTAATTTTTTTCCAATGCATATTCAACACTAGTCTATAGCCTTTTTGGTTTATTGGCAATTTGATGAAAAGAGAAAATAAAGAGGAGGTGGGGGGGGGGGGGAGGGGCGGAGTTGGTTGGTTTAGGTAAAAAAAACTGTACAAGGGGATGTTTAGGGGATAATAAAGTTGTCAATAAGTTAAAATAAATATACTTTTTATTTCATATGTGATTGTAAATTTACTTTTTTATTCATTGATTTTTTTTTTACATTTTTGAGCTCTAAAATAACCTGAAATGATTATTATTGTTTATTTGAAAAGATGAAAATCGTTTCTAAAGTAGTAGGTTTTTTTGTATCTAGCGAAGGATCTCTAAAACCACTAGTTTACATTAATTTACCATGGAAAATAAAAGATTTTTTGTTTTAAAAATAAATATCGCTCCGACTTTTTTGATGAAATATCTTATAGAAAAGCTAGATTTAGATATTACAATTATTAACAAAACATTAAAACATTAGAATAGGGCAACATTACAAAAAATATTAGCTGTTTATCTAGAATAATTGCTGAAAAATTTACGTTTACCTTATATCGTTTCTTACAGACGGACGGATGTACAGACTAAGAGATATAAGTTTTCCGGAATTGTAATGTAGGGAGTAGATTTGAAATCTGCATCAAATTTTAAGGATTTTTTTTATAAAATTCGTTTTTTGTATAATTCTTTATCTAAAAGCGGAAATACAAATTAAGTTAATTAATTTTGGCATCTGTGATTGGTGGATTTAAAAAATCTGCGCTCTGATTGGATGTCGTACATCATTCAACCAATTAGAGCGCAGGTAGTTTAAAATCCACCTATCCTATTGGTCAAAATTAATTAACTTAAAATGTATTTTTGCTTTTAGATAAAGAATTTTACAAAAAACGAATTTTATAAAAAATCCTTAAAATTTGATGCAGATTTCAAATCTACTCCCTACATTACAATTCCGGAAAACTTATATCTCTTAGTACAGACTGACGGGTGGACGGGCGGTCATTTTGAATTATAGAGCAGCCTCGCTATTAATAACAAGATCATCAAATAACATAAAGATAATTTTGTATTTAGTTAGGCGCGGATACTTTGATCCCCTAGCTGGTAGCCCTGGGATATTTCTCAGGGGTCTAAAAGGATAAGACAATGGCCGATAAATTGATACATTCCCATTGATGACATAAAAGTTACCCGATCAGCAAATTACAATTATTGGTTGAAACGTTTGGACAATAAAGAAAATGAGATTTTTTTGTCTGAAGATTAAGATCTCGATAATTGTTGGTCCGAATTGGTTACCCTTCCAGGGAAGCTTTTTGAATTTCTTGCGATGGTTTTAAGCTATTTTCTTGACCTTTCACGTCCCTTCCTAGAGGCTAGGGGTGAAGCAACTAGTAAAAAAATATAAAACTATCATATTAAGATTTAATGATTAATAGTAGACACCGACAATAAAAAGATAAAATTCAGTGTAGCACATCCTAAATCAGTAATGACAAAAGTTGTCCTTCCTAGTTTTAAAAATAGTATATTGATAAATTTATTACTCATTGACCTCCCATGTATCCCTGTGTTTACCTCAACCAGGGATCTAAAGGGATAAGACAATGGCTGATTAATTGAAGTACATCCCAAATGATGATGTACAAAATTACTCCTTCTGTAGATTACAATGAGTGATTAAAACGTTTAAACACTCAACTTAATGAAACAACTAATCAAAATTCAATAAGGTAATCACAGTTCGTAAATCAACGAATAAGAAAAAGAAATTATAAAACTTTGCGGACCAGTGTCCCCCTCCTCCCTGAGGTCCACTCACCAACACTAGACTTTGAATAATGTGTGCCTTTCAATTCTGGCTTGTTAAGGCTCTTCCCATTCAAGATTTACCCAGGGTTGTAGGCACAAGTAAATTCTGACTTGTTAAGGCTCTTCCCATTCAAGATTTACCTCCAGGGTTGTAGTCACAAGTCAATTCTGGCTTGTTAAGGCTCTTCCCATTCAAAATTTACCTTCAGGGATGTAGGCACAAGTAAATTCTGGCTTGTTAAGGCTCTTCCCATTCAAAATTTACCTCCAGGGATGTAGGCACATGTAAATCCTGGCTTGTTAAGGCTCTTCAAATTCAAAATTTACCCAGGGGTGTAGGCACAAGTAAATTCTAGCTTGTTAAGGCTCTTCCCATTCAAGATTTACCCAGGGATGTAGGCACAAGTAAATTCTAGCTTGTTAAGGCTCTTCCCATTCAAGATTTACCCAGGGATGTAGGCACAAGTAAATTCTGGCTTGTTAAGGATCTTCCCATTCAAGATTTACCCAGGGGTGTAGGCACAAGTAAATTTTGGCATGTTAAGGCTCTTCCCATTCAAGATTTACCCAGGGGTGTAGGCACAAGTAAATCATGGCTTGTTAAGGCTCTTCCCATTCAAGATTTACCCAGGGGTGTAGATACAAGTAAATTATTGCTTTTTAAGGTTCTTCCCATTCAAGATTTACCCAGGGATGTAGGCACAAGTAAATTCTGGCTTGTTAAGGCTCTTCCTATTTAAGATTTACCCAGGGGTGTAGATACAAGTAAATTCTGGCATGTTAAGGCTCTTCCCATTCAAAATTTACCTCCAGGGATGAAGACACAAGTAAATAGAATAACAATGTCTAGTATGGCTTCGAAAATGATTAAAATCTGCTGGATTTGAACCAGCTCTCAGCCATTCTGAAAGATCATGTATAGCATCGTATTACAGACTTTTTTCAACGAATATCAAGATAAAATTATATAATAAAAACCAGATTTTTTAGCCTGGGCCTTCGGTCCCTTGGGGCTAACAAAACTTGTTTTAATCTGGTATGTATTATTGCTTGTTGTTGAAAAGCCAATAATGCTTATAATCATTTTCTCCTCAAATTTTTATGAAATTAAAAATAATATCATAATAAAACTTATTGTCACAAATTATTCTTTTCATTTATTTACCTTTTCCTTTAGTCTTGATTTAACATTCAAATAAACACACACACACACGCACAGGGGTAGCTTTTTTTATATCTGCTGAAGGGAAGGAGGATGGAAGGTGTTGTGGGCTCAACTAAAAATCTGCGAAATTGATATCAAATATATTCTCAAATAATAATAAAGTTTGATGAAGGAAGGGAGGAGATATTGGATTGTAGATTACATTTAGATTACATTGGTATCCACGTGTTGGTTCTAAAAGATTAAGTACTTTTATTAAATTTTATTTATTGGTTATATTTATTATAGGGGCGGTGTCAGTATTAAGAAAAGTAATTGGATGTTTGTCTGCCTTTTATAAAGTAAAAATGTTAATGATTTATTCTTTTACTAGCTGCTGCGCCCCTAGCATCCAGGGGCTCAATATTCAAATGAATAGGGAAAGACAGAATAATAGCCTAAAACCATACCCAGAGTTATTTACAAAATAAAATAGTCTAAAACCACCTCAGGACCTATAAGAAGCTTCACCATATCGGTTCAGCGGTTAGAGAGCCTTCGCCACAGACAAAAATGACTTTCTACTTTATATGCTAGGATAAATCATACTTGTTATTGTAATTTGCATTTTTGTAGTTGGTCATAAAAATTAAAAAAAAGGGGAATATGATGTGAAAAAAGAGGAGGTGATACTGGCTTGTTTTGCAGGGATCTAAAGGGATAAGACAATGGGTGATTATTAATTACCTTCCCCGATTATGACACACAAAATTGCCACTACTGTACATTACAATTAGTCGTAGAAAGGTTGGGACACTCAACTAAATAAACATATTTATTAATAGTCTTAAGTCAACGAATAAGAAAACGTTATTATAAAACTTTGGGGACTAGTGTAATAAACATCCCAGTGTCCCCTCCCTCCCTGCTTGGTTTGTGTGTGTTTAAATTTGGTTATGAAGAATGTTTCTTTTCCTCCGCTATTAATCAAGTGTCAGAAAAGTCTAAAATTGAAACTTGGATTCCAATTCTAGAGCCATGTGGTAAAAAAGCAGGGATCTAAAGGGATAAGACAATGGCCGATAAATCTTTATACATCCCAAATGATGATAAACAAAATTACCCCTTAATACAATTACAATTAATAAACCAACTAATCTAAATTCATTAAAAGTCTTTAAAGTTGTTGAGCCTACGAATAAGAAAACGTTATTATAAAACTTTGGGGACTGGTGTAAAAAGAAACAAAAATTCTTATTTTGTTTATTCTAAGTTAATCTAGTTAAGTGTGTCAGTCCGTCTGTCTGAATGGGACGGATAGTTTTTTTCCTCAATCTTATGTTATTATGATTTCCAGTATGGCTTCGAAACTGATTAATATCCGCGGATTAGAACCGGTTCTCATAAATCATGTATAGCATCGTATTGCTGACAATTTCCCACAAATATTAAAATAAAAATCATAAAATTAATACTGTTTTGTTATAGCCTGGGCCTTCAGCTCCTCTTGGCTATCAAAACTTTTAATTTTCATATCCACGGAAAGCTGTCTATAATACGATGTGATAAATAACTATTATATGAAACATTTTCTTAAGCAGTATTTATAAGAATGAAAGACTAAGTTCTAATCCAAACTCGTCCAAAACACATTTAATATAATGAGTTGTAGATATTTAGTTTTTTGGGATCTTGTGCATTTCACGGTTAAATGTTCATGATAAAGATTATCTCCAAAAATCTATGAACTTTAAAGGCTACTTATCAGCCAAACGGTGGAACGTATAAATTATGCTCGCACAAAATTTCAACAAAGTAGGCCTATAAATAATTTTGGATACTCATTACTCAATAATCTCGAGGTGGACATTAATGCGCAAAAAAAGACATTTTCCGTGAATCATAGGATCATGGATATTCTTTTAAAAAGTCATAGATTTTTGGAGATAATCGTTACCAGGAACATTTTACCGTGAACTGCACTAGATCCGTTTTTTTTGTTTGAGTCATTGGTGCACTGCTTAGTTCGTGTGTGTTTGTGTGAGTTGTGCAGGTAGGGAGGGGACATTGGGCTGTTTATAACACTAATCCCCAAAGTTTTATAATAATGTTTTCTTATTTTCTTACTCGTTGCGTAACAACTTTGGAGAATTTTGATTGGTTGTTTCATTAAGCTGAGTAACCAAACGTTTCAACTACTAATCATAATCTACACAGTGGGTAATTTTATGTAGCATAATTGGGGATATACATCAATTTATCGGTCATTGTCTTATCCCTTTAGATCTCTTGAGTTGTGTGTGTATGGTTTGTGCTGAGTAATCAAGTCTATGCCTAGTGCCAAAATTTTATATCAAAATCATTCTTATATTTTACATGCATAAAAAATACATGAATTTTCTACTTGTATAAGGTAAAAAGAATGGTAGCAACTTCAATTTAAAGTAATTTTTACAGTAATCTTTAGAAAATTACTTTATGATTAAATATGAGCAAGCTATTGCTATACTCATGAACATAATTGAACTTGTTTAATTCAGAGATCTGACAGGATAAGACAATGGCCTATAAATTGATAACACTCAGTTTAATAAACCCGTCAATCAAAATATAATAAAAGTCCCCAAAGTTGTTGAGCCAACAAATAAAAAAACTTCATTATAAAACGTTGGGGACTAGTGTAATTAACAGTCCAATGTCCCCTACCTCCCTGTGTTTAATTACACTTTCTTTGCCGCCGCGTTTCTTTAAGTACCCAAAAGGATACTATATGATACAATTCTTTAATAGTAAATTGTTTAAGGTTCAAAGTTGTTGATTAATGAGTTTAGATATGATGACTTTTTGCTTTGCTATAGCCATATAAAACTATAAATGCCTCGCAGCCCTCAGAGTCTAACAATAGAAAATTATCTCAAAAGATGCCGAAAAACTTCACACAATTAGAGGTGTGTGCAATAAATAGGGCAATATTAGTATAAAAATCCTTTCCCACAAATACACACACACACAGACACACTAAAATAAAAAATATTTTCCAGTATGGCTTAGAAACCGATAAATATCCGCTGGATTAGGAACGGTTCTCTGCCATACTGAACAATAATGTATAGCATCGAATTACAAACAATTTTCCACGAATATTGAAATGATAATCATAAAGTTAATACTTAAAATGCCTTAGGCCCTTCGGGTCTAACAAAACTGGTTTAATCTTATAATTTTTCATTTTAATATCCGCGGCAAGCTGTCTATAATACGATGCGATAAAAAACTAATATTGTTTATATTTCCTAAAAAGGTATTTTAGTTTTATTTATGTATTTACTGATAATTTAAATATAAAGATCTTATCAGTTATTTATCGTATCGTATTATAGACAGCTTTCCGTGGATATTAAAATGAAAAATAATAAGACTAAAATAATTTTTGTAAGCTGCAAGTAGCTTAAGTATGGCTAAGAACCGGTGCTAATCCAGCGGATATTAATCGGTTTCGAAGCCTTACTGGACTTATTTTTTTTTATAGATATTTCTTTTTTAATATTCTATATCAGTTAATTAAGTTTCTAAAATACCAATTTTTGAATAATGTCCTTTATTTCTTATCTTGCGGTAGGGTTTTAGACAATTATCATGTCAAATTTCTCCTTTCTCAAATATAGAGCCCCTAGATGCCATGGGAGAAGCCTCTAGTAATATATATTATATTTGCTAATGTTTTTAAAAGCGAAGCTTTTCTATTATTAGGTAGGTCCGTCTGTAACGGACAGCTTTTTCGTTAATTTAGGCATGTTAAAATTGTCCTTTCGTTTTCAAACTTTTCATGGTAATTTTTGTAGTAGTTAGGTAGGATTTAGAAAGCGTAGCAACTCTATAATCTAAAACTTTGATTTAAAAAAATTGTAAAATAATTGGGAAAATAATTTTTTTTCTTCATTTTCAATTGTCAAATTACATTGTTAATCAAAGAACTGCCACTATTCTAAAAGTAACAGATCTATAGTATAAATGTATAGTATACACATAAACGTTACTAGAATGTCCATACGTTAATTAAACATTTGAACTTTTAACTTTTTTAACATTCGATTGATCTGATTTTTTCTAATACTGATTCTTAGAACAACCAAGTACAATGTTATAAGCGAAGCATCTCTATAATCAAGGTCTAAAAATGTAGTTATGTCCTTACACATTATCGCTGTAAAATTTATTTTGAAAAGCTTAAGCGCTCATAAGGATACATTTTTTGGTAAGCTTAAGCAAATATTAATGAGATAATTGATATGAAGCCTGTTAGGTGGGCACTCATTTTTGCATATTGCCATATCCGTAAAGTATTTACTATTTGGAAAAAATAAATATTTAAGAATAAACCCTCTGGATCAGCGTAAATTATAGCATTCCTTGACGTCATGGAGGTGTCGGGTACGAGTCTAACCGTCCACATACCGGCATTACCATACACACAGTTAGAACTTTGTGACAAAGGTCTTTTAATTCAATAGTTTGTTGTCTTATGATTATTACCTAAAACACATACAATTAAAATAAACGATGATTAAATAAGTACCTTTTACAAGTAATTAAAGTAGTCATAGAAAAATTCGTCTCTCTGAGCAATAGGTATTGATAAAAATTATTTAATACTCTGAGTGAAAGTGATGGCGCACCAGCCTGTTATAGTGTTCTCAAAATTATGTCAATTTCTGTGGGGACCTTCATAGAATAGATTTAATTATTTAAAAATCGTAAAATATATCTGAAATAGCTGCTAATCAACATAATAACAAGGATGTTAACATCCATTAAAGCGAAGCTATGAAAAATTAGGACAAACGAACATAAAACTATATATCACATAATAATATGCTGTTATAAAAGTTAAAAATCAGCATGTTTAAAATTGACGCACGGACATTCTGATAACGATTATAGAGTTGCTAAGCTTTCCCACCTAACTACTACAGGAATCACCATGGAAAGTTTGAAATCGATAGGACAATCTTAACATGTCTAAATTATCGAAAAGAGCTAAACGTTACGGACTGATGGACGGACCGACGACCCTAATTACAAAAAAGCTTCACTAATAAAGTAAGCTTTTTAGCTTATTGTCTCTTTTTATTGTCTTGTAAATATTGTAAGTATGCTTGTTATTGTTGCGCTAGTCATGGAAATAATAACCTTGTTCAAATTCATGGGAATATTATTGGTAATGATATTCGTGTAATAAAAGGTAGTGATTTTTTTGTTCCAAACTTTTCAGAAAAACAACATGTATTTAATCGGATGGTTTTTTTCGTCCTACTCAATTCTATTTTTTTCATACTTATAGGGCAAGGCAAAAATCGTGAGTTTAACATTAACCTTTAAGAAAATGTGATTAAGTTAGGGATATTCTGATCGTATTCTTGAGATGGTCAACTGAAAATTGATTGCCCATTTCTTCCCTAACTTCCGAAGTTGTACAACAGTTAACCCAATCATTGCAAAAGCTATTTTCAGCTACTCCGGTCAAAGGGAAAAGCGATATAATGTATAAACGATTGATACATTGTACATTCAAATTTTTTTTTTGAAGTTTGAAGCGTTTTTTAGCTTGTTGTAAAAATTGAGGTAGGATGAGGGTGCTATGTACACAATCAGCAATAAAGATTCAGCTGACCCTTGAGATTGAATATTTCTGCATCCATCATAGGAGTTGTCATATCTAGAACTAAGATCCTAAACTAAGTGTTCATACAATTTAGCATAAAATTTATATTTTAGCCCTTTTAAATTTTGTCCCTTTTGTGGCAATACATAATATTTAAAAAGAATACAAAAAATTGTGTTAACTGTAGCAGGGATCGGCAGCCACAGGTCAGCCGCGAAGATTCCTCGAATTTAACCCCGTTTGGAGGCTTTGAAATATAATTTAAAAGCGAAGCTTTTCTATAATTAGGGTCGGTCCGTCCGTATAGCCGATAGCTTTTTTTCGTTGCATGATGATTATTGTAGTAGTTAGGTACGATTTAGAAACAACTATATAATCTAAAACTTTCATTAATAAAAAAAAATTTAACATAATTGGGAAAATAAATATTTACCTTCCTTCCTTATTCAATGACCTTATTCGTGTGCTACCAAATTATATACTGCTACATACTGTGTTAATACACACCACACCATTGGTTGATTTTCAATGACCCAATTGAAACATTTAGTATGCTAGTTCTTTAATTTATACTAGCGGCTACGCCCCTAGAGGCCTCTATACTTTAGTATAAGGATTTCTGTTGTAAGTTGGAAACTCTTAGATTTATCATATTGCATCCTCTTGTCCCCAAAACAGGGTATTTCAAAAATTAAACAAATTCTTTTAGTTTTAACATTTTATCTGTTATTTTTTTAAATTGATACAAAATTTGAGAGTTTTCGATGAAACTCCTACTAAAATTCCTGGTAGTGAAGTTTTACATAAAAAATGATGGCAACATTCATTTGTAGCGAAGTGCAAAAGTCATCGATAAGAATATATTTAATAAAGAAAAAATGCTGCTTAAAATAACGGGAAATTCATCTTTAAAAAATGTGAAAATAGGACCAAAAACACCAAAGATATGGGAGTAAATGTAAAAATATAAAAATAGCCAAAAACCTGATTAAACGCAGTCTGACATCCGTTTGATAGTAAAGTATGATCAATAATAATGGGAACGATGACACGAAGTTTAAGCCTTTTAACGTGAAAAACTTAATCAGTTCAGTGGTTTGAGAGATTTATATGACAGATTACAGATGGTAAACAGATTATTATTTGTTGCAAAATAGCTATAATAGAGGATTTATTTACATTTTTATAATTTCTATACTTGGCGTATGCCATTATGTCTAATAGTCAAGGAAATCACTATAAAACCCACAAAAAGTTAGGAATGAAGACAAAGAGGTAACAATTGCATAATTACTTGGCTTTCATACAAAAAAGCTTAATTGTTACGATTCTAATTTCTAACATGCCCAAATTAACGAAGAGAGCTATCCCTTGGAACATCGGATCTATTATTACTTGGATCTTACACCAGATTATCATATACTCTAATATAGCTGGCTAAAATAATGAATTTCCATATCCCCTCCCATCCTACTGGATAAACGAACTGGCCAATACATGACAAGGGAAATAGAAACTTAAATTGGCGACGATTTTTTCCCTGTCATAATATCCACGTATAATCTACTTCCTTGAACTTAATTACCTTACATAATCTTCCAGACAAAGGTCGTGTTATTAAAGTGTTGTTTGTCGGTAACTGTCGGACGATTAGGGTAGCAAAAACTGACCAATAAATGACAAGGGAATCAGGACGTATGCACATACCCTGTAGAATATTTGCATGATAAAATATAAATAATATTTTCCCCTAAAGTATGAAAGTAAACTTACTATGTATTTGTATATCATTAACTTAAAAATAAACAATAACATAAAGTATATGGTTAAAACTGTCAATAAAATCAGAGAGAGAGAGGACAATGGGCTGTTCATTACACTAGTCCCCAAAGTTTTATAATAACGTTTTCTTATTTGTCGGCTTAACAACTCTGGGGACATTTATTTGATTCACTAATTTCAATTTACAGAAAAGGTAATTTTGTGTATCATCAATGGTGATGTACATCATTTTATCGTCCATTGGCTTATCCCTTTAGATCCCTACAATAATATACAATCAAAGTTAACGACAACTTCCAAATCGGCGGAGCCGAAAATTAATCAATTATATTTCTGAATTCTAAAGTCGGATCATGTTACTTGTCGATGCAGCGCTTATCACATGTTACTTGTAGATGCAGCAAACTCATACATGTTACTTGTGTGTTGGTTAAAGCTTATTTTCAATAAAAAATATAACTAACATTGTCTGCCTATGTCCTTTTTTTTATCTCCCTTTAACATGTTACTTGTAAGTGCAGCAAAGTTAAACATGTTACTTGTAAGTGCAGCGCTGCATCGACAAGTAACATGATCCCTAAAGTCTTTGGGTTTTGCTGTTCTACTCGTCCCTAGATGCCAGGGGCGCAGCCACTAGTAAATTAAACTAATTTTTCACCTAAAACACGTTGCATGTTTTGATATAATATATTAACGAAGCAGAAAGCCCTAATCCTATGAATTTTATCTGGTTTTCGCGAAAATTAACTGTGTTCACTTCAGAATCACACTGAAGATAACTATCAAGGTTTCGTGATTTTATCAGAAGACTCTCTCATTACATGCGATATAAAAATCATCTCATCCTATTATATAAAGTAGTAAGCGTTTTTTGTCTGTCTCGAAGGATCTCGCTAACCGCTGTTCTCCTTTACAATGAAGCTTCTTTATGGTCCACGGAAAGTTTTAAATTATTTTGGGTGAGGGTATCTCTAACATTAATTGGCCCAAAATGCTTCTAGGGGATCGCTGCTAGTATTTTTTAAAAGAACAAAATTAAGCAAAGCAAATATTTTTAAAATAAATAACGTTCATATGGTTTTTTATTTGCTTTCAAATATATGTATATGCTTTCTTTTACGTACATATTACCTTAATTTTATGGTGTTTTCCCCAAGTGCATAGGGAAGAAGGGGTTTTCTGTACTCGAATGAACACTTGAAGGAAACCGCCGTATTCTATTTATTTCACTTGTCGTTTTGCAATAACCCACATCCAACAATTCTAACCTACCCATAGTACCTTTGGTCAGGGAGGGAGTGGACATTGGGCTGTTTATTACACTAGTCCCCAACGTTTTATCATTCCTTGGCTCAACAACTTTGGAGACATTTACTTAACTTTGATTTAAGTCTGTGCAACAAATTGGGTGTCCATACGTTTCAACCACAAATTTTAATATACAGCAGAGGTAATCACATTTGGTGGAAAAATTTATTTATTGTCCATATTGTCTCCCCCCCCCGGCCCCCCCTTTATAAATATTATAGAAAATATTTGATTTAAAAATAATTAAACTTATGTTCATATTTGATTCAGGAATCTAAAGGGATGACAATGGCCGATAAATTTAGGTACATCCCCAATGATGATACACAAAGTTATCCCTTCTATAGATTACAATTAATTGTTGAAACGTTTGGACACTCAACTTAATGAATCAACCAACCAAATTTAATGAAAGACTCTGAAGTTATTGGGCCAACGAATACGAAAGCTTTATTATAAAACTGTAGAGACAGTCCAATGTCTCCCTCCCTGATTTTGATTACAGGTGTGGTGAGGAAGGGGGGGGGGGCTGGGTTGACAGAGATTTACCCAGCAGACGGGGGGGGGGGGGGGGACAGGGTTGACAGAGATTTACCCAGCAGGGTTAACAGATTATACATACAGAGTTACATATGTCCAATAGAACTGTCCTAAATTTGTAATTTTTTTTTATATTTTTGTTATTTATATATAGCAAAATATTTTATCATCTTTATGGAAGTGATATGAAGCACTTTTTAGCTCCTATAAAAAATGCTTATAAATGACAAATGATGGGCCAATACACAGATTAAATTAAACAATGATAGGCCAGTATGACGTATTTTTTATAGGCACTATAAAAAGCTTTTTTGATTTTGAACCAACCAGAAAGATAAAAAAATTAGCTAACCAATATAAGATAATGTGTTTGAAAAACTTTGGTTACCAGACTAATCAACAGTCCAATGTTCTTTTCTTTTTTAATTGGAACAGCGTATGGATATTAAGTACACTTAATTAAATCCAAACAGGGAGTAAATGCAGAGAGAGTTGGGGCAATGGGCTGTTTATTACACTAGTCCCCAAAAGTTTTACAGTAACGTTTTCTTATTCATTGACTTTTGGGACTATAGTGAATTTTGATTGGTTAATTAATTATGTGTTCAACGTTTCAACCACTATTTTTCAATCTACAGACAGGGTAATTTTTTGTATCATCATTGGGGATGTACATCAATTTATCAGCCATTGTTTTATCCCTTTAGATCCCTGAAGTAAATGAAAGAAAAACTGAAAATATTGGACAGGTCTACTGTGCAGACATTATTATTAGGATAATATTGTGTCCGGAGTAATAATAATTAAAGTTTCCTACTGCGCGGGGGTTATCTCTTAATATGTCACAAGTAGGGTCAGTCAGGCCGGGAGGATGCAAGCAGGGATATAGGGATAGGACAATGGATTTTAGGCAAGCAGAGAGATAGTATTGATATGTCACAAGTAGGGTCAGTCAAGCCGGGGGGAGGATGTAAGCAGGGATATAGGGATAGGACAATGGATTATAGGCAAGCAGGGAGATAGTATTGATATGTCACAAGTAGGGTCAGTCAGGCCGGGAGAGGATGCAAGCAGGGATATAGGGATAGGACAATGAATTTTAGGCAACCAGAGATAGTATTAATATGTCACAAGTAGGGTCAGTCAAGACGGGAGGATGTTAGCAGGGATATAGGGATAGAAATAGTTATTTATCGCACCGCATTATAACAGCTTTCCGCGGATATAAAAATGTACAATTATAGGATTAAAACTAGTTTTGTAAACCCAGAGATTCCAAAGTCAAGAGTTAACAAATCTGGTTTTAATATTATGATTGCACAATTTTTATATTCGTAGAAAATTGGATATAATACGATACGATACATGATGTTTTAGTATGGCTTGGATCTGGTTCTAATACAGCCGATATTAATCGGTTTCAAATCCATACTGGAATAGTTATTTCTCGCATCGTATTATAAACGGCTTTCCGCGGATATAGAAAGTACAATTATAAGATTAAAACTAGTTTTTTTAGCCCCGAGGTGCCGAAGGCACCGGCTAAAAAAACTGGTTTTAATCTTTTGATTGTACATTTCTATATTCGTAGAAAGCTGGATATAATACGATGCTAGACATAGTTTTTTTGTATGGATGAGAACCGGTTCCTATCCACCGGATTCGAATGAATACGAGAATAGTTATTTCTCGTATCGTATTATAAACGGCTTTCCGCGGATATAGAATATACAATTATAAGATTAAAACTAGTTTTTTAGCCGTGCCGAAGGCACCGGCTAAAAAAACTAGTTTTAATCTTATGATTGTACATTTCTATATTCGTAGAAAACTGGATATAATACGATGCTAGACAAAGTTTTTTCGTATTCATGAGAACCGGTCCCTATCCACCGGATTCAAATGAATACGAGAAAATTAATTATAGACAATGCTAAAATGGATTATAAGCTTCCACTTAATCAAAAAGTATACAAAAATTTCATTGAGTAAAAACTTCATATTTTTGGAGAAATTTATTTGTTTCCCCATTAACCTATCCCCTCTCCTTGAGTCGGAAATAAAAATAAACATTTAATCCCCATCCTCACTTCCAGGGCTTAGCACAAGCCGCCATAAATACAATAACACGCGGCAAAATAGATATTTTTATGATTAAATCTCAGAGAAAGAGAGGGGACAATGGGGTGTTTATTACACTAGTCCCCATAGTTTTATTTGGACGTGTTCTTATTCGTTGAATTAACATTTTGGGGACTTAATGAATTTTGATTGGTTGCTTTATTAAGTTGAGTGTCCAAATATTTCAACCACTAATTGAAATGCATTTTTATGCATAAATCTACCTAAAATGTATATAACTAAATCATTTAAAAATCAAAGTCGTGAAAAGTGCAATTTTGTAAAAATCCATTTTAAAACAGTTAACACTACACGGATTAAGTAAAACAAATAAACAATTTCAAAAATGCACCATCAAAATAATTTAAAAATAAAATTTATAATCGCTAGAAAAAGTCTTAAGAAATCTACTTTCATTATGCTAAGTTTCACGTCAATTAGACCATTCTTTCATAACTAGAAATGCAAGATCCCAGATGTACTGACTGACGTACAGGACTAAATGATAGAAAGCTTCGCTCCTCGTTCAATTGACATGACACAGAAAACAAGGATGACAACATAAAAGCGAAGCTCAATAAAAGGTTGGAAAAATGAACATTAACATTAAGTTTAAGCAAAATTAAAAGTAAATTTGTTACAAAATTGCTTAAATATATGTAGGTTACTGTTTAAGGACATATTTACATTTTTAGGACTTGATTATTGAGGTTCTTTGCTCAAAACAATGTATTTTGTTGTAATAGGACCCATTATTAAAAAAATCGGATATATAGGATAATAATCACATAAGACATTGTTGCCAAAAAGGTTAAAAATCATCATGTTTTAAATGGACGTAAGAACTTTCTGGTAATAATTATAGAGTTGCAACACTTCCTAACTAGTACCTAACTGTTTTAGGAATCATCATGCAAAATTGATGCAATAGAACAATTCTAACATGTCTAACTAAACGAAAAGATCTAACCGTTACGGAAGAACGTACGGACAGACAAAGTGAATTAAAGAGTAGCTTCGCTCTTAAAAAAAGTAAAAGTTGGGTAGAAAAGTTCCACACCCAAAGTAATGAACGTGAGAACTAAGAAGACCCAGAAGAGAAACAATAGAGTTTCATTTTTGCTAGAGCGTTCCATCCCTTAAATTCTATTTGATTTTTTTATGAAAAAACAGCAAAACCACTTTAAGATAGTCTTTTAGTATATGACACAAGGTTGTCTACGGTTTTGCAGTGTACCCCCCCGCCCCCCCCCCCCCCCGGACCTAATTTAAAATAAAATATTACTAATGCACCAAAAAAGTTTTTAACTTTTCATTTTTAGCATTTGTTTTGGGGTAAAATTTCACTATACCACAACCCCCCCCCCCCCTCCCCATCCACAAAAATGATATTGTATTTTGACTTTAAACATTTAACTTTAACATAAATGCATTTTTACCTTCTAAACCATTTCATAAATTGATTTTCAAAGTTTTTACTAGATACACCAAGTTTGGCCGTATATATAGAATAGTCTCGCTTAAAAAATGCACCTTAATGTCTCTAGGTTTTCAGTCTAATGTTGAAATAAAAATGACTTTTCAAAGTTTGGGCCAATGACAAAATAGACAATTATAGCAGGGATCCAAAGGGATAAGACAATGGCCGATAAATTGATGTATATCTCCCAATGATCACACACAGAATTACCCCTTCTGCAGATTAAAATTAGTGGTTGGAACGTTTGAAAACTCAACTAATAAACCAACCAATCAAAATTCACAAAAGTCCACGAAGTCTTTAAGCCAACAAATAAGCAAACGTAATTATAAGACTAGTGTGATAAACAGCCCAATGTCCCCTCCCTCCCTAGGGCCAATGACAAACTAGACAATTATATCCATACAGGGTATAAAATTAGCTAAAATAATCAACATGAAATGGGAGAATAGAAACACGAAACGTGTTCAGATACAAATTATGAGAAAACAAGAAAGATATTGTTCAAGGCAACAAACACTACTCTTTGATAAAATGATTGAGATATATATAAATATAAGACAAACTAGCGGATATACCTCTGAAAATAAAGTAGCCTAAAACCATAATAGGCCCTATGATAAGCTCACCTAATATAGCGAACCCATTTGGTTCAGTAGTTTTTGAGGAACCTAGTAATAGTGTCTAACTTTTTATCTTTGTGACCTAACAAAAATCCATCTCTTTTTTAGGGGTTTCCTTTCCCACCTCCCCTCTCATCCTTCGATTTTGTTACGTCACAAAGATAAAAAATTAGACACTATTACTACTTCGTTATTGAGATCTTAAGCTTCAAACCAAAAACAATAGGATAAATAAAACACCACTTCCTATTTTATTACACTTAAGTCACATTTCTATATAAAGACTTGTGAATGTGCCCTAATTGTTAATTCGTATTGTCAGTTACTATGTTGACGTAAATATCAGGCCTTAAAAAAAGCAGCTTATAGTGCATATGAAAATGACGCCATACAATACAAATTACCAATGATAGGCTAATATACATTTTACCGCCATGCACCGGTTAATTAAAATGTATACTGGCCTATTATTGGTCATTTGCATTGTATGACCTTATTTTTTTATAGGCACTATTACCTGATCTGCCTTAAAGTAGACAAAATATATAGAAAATAACTTTGAGAAAATATTAAAAGCAAAAATACTTCCCATATAAAATGATACACATATACACAACTCAAGCAAATAACCAACAGAGATTTGGTTTTTATTATTATACCCTATTGTTTTATATTGTTAATTTATTCTAAAATCATTGTTAATAAAATTTAAAGGATATAAAAATCGGGTTGAATAAAATAGGCATGTTTTAAAATTTTTTTCCAGCCAATGAAAAATTTATCTAATATAAATAATATTGCATAATAGTACTTTAAGCCTAAGAGAGATGGGACAATTGGCTGTTTAGTACACTAGCCCCCAAAGTTTTATAATAACGTTTCTTTATTCGTTGGCTTAAAAATTTTGGAGACTTTAATTGAATATAGATCGGTTGGTTCATTAAGTGGAGTGTTCAAACATTTCAACTACTAATTGTAATCTGCGAAAGGGGTAAATTTGTGTATAATCTTTGGGGATCAATTTATCGGTTATAGTCTTATCCCTTTAGATCCCTGACGAAGATGAGAGATACTTAAAAAAATAAGTCGAATATCCGGCATATTTAAGATAAATCTAAACCAGTAGCTTGGAAGTCAAGCCGAGCAAAGATATGTAAATACTATTTCTGAAACAGTGTACACCAGGAATACAGGTTTGGGACAATGGGCAATTAATTAAATTTTTTAGTTTTAGATGAAAGACCAAAAAATAACATGTGTTGGATTTTGAAATATGATAATTTAATATGTAAAAGATTATTTTTTACAGAAATATCACAGTAGAGTTTCATCTATTAAGTTAGATGTATTTTAAAACAAACAAGTTATTCTGTTCAATAAAAATTTTTATTGTCTGCTTGTGTTTGAATGGACTATTTTCGTTGGTCTGCTACTATAATCATAAATTCAGCGGCATTAATTGCGCTAGTACCCAAAGTTTAAGACAGCCAAGAAAATGATTTTAGATCAATTGTCCCTTCCCTTTATCCCTGATGTAATCGAACCTCATGGGTTGTGTGGATTCATACCAGCGAAATACAGACTCTAGATGGATTTAATCCAGGGAGGGAGGGGACATTGGGTTGTTTATTACACTACTCCCTAAAGTTTTATAATAACGTTCTTATTCGTTGGCTTAGCATATTTGGACTTTTATTGAATTTTGATTGGTTGGTTCATTGAAGTGTCGAAACGTTTAAACCACTAACTGAAATCTACAGAATGGGTAATTTTTGTCATTGGGGATGTACATTAATTTTTCGGCCATTGCCATATCCATTTAGATCCCAGCTTTTCACTGTTTTTTGAAATATTGATGATGGTGCGCTTTTTATGGACAAAACTGTATTTATTGAAGAATAATAATACAATAAAATTATTTATTTTATGACCAAAATGATTTTACTGATCAAAATTATTATAATCTTCTGAAACAAACACTTTTTTACAACATATAATAATAATTTATCTGTGTTTATTGTTTGGTTTATACTTTAGAAATACAGAAAACCATTTTGTTGCCGAATAGATATCACTTTTCTTTCTATATTGTAAGAATTTTTAAAAAAGTAATGGCTAAATGAGTTGAAATTTTTTTAGTGGACAAAACAACGAAGTGAAAACTATTTTGTAATCACTTTTCTCGTATTAATTCGAATCCGGTGGATAGGAACCGGTTCTCATCCATACGAAAAAACTATGTCTAGCATCGTATTATATCCAGTTTTCTACGAATATAGAAATGTACAATCATAAGATTAAAACCAGTTTTTTTAGCCGGTGCCTCCGGCACCTCGGGGCTAAAAAAACTAGTTTTAATCTTATAATTGTACATTCTATATCCGCGGAAAGCCGTTTATAATACGATACGAGAAATAACTATTCTCGTATTCATTCGAATCCGGTGGATAGGAACCGGTTCTCATCCATACGAAAAAACTATGTCTAGCATCGTATTATATCCAGTTTTCTACGAATATAGAAATGTACTTCATGAAAGAAATAACTATTTCAGTATGAAGGCGAAACCGATTAATATCCGCTGGATTAGAACCAGTTCTTAGCCAAAATGTATAGCATCGTCAGAAAATTTTCTACGATTATAAAAATCCTTAAAATTAATACCAGTCTTGTTAGTACGGGCCTTCGTCCTCTCGGGGCAAACAAAACTCATTTCAATCTTTCATCTCTGCGTAAAGCTGGCAATAATACGATGCGAAAATAACTTTTACAGAATAATGTTCCCTGTTAGTGTGTGCAAAAGAAAATGTTTAATAAGACAGCTTACACAGTTTGAAGTCTCTTGTTACTCAGGGTTTAGTTTACTCCGCCAGGGATGTTAAGGAACGATAAAGGGGTAGTTTGTTTATCATTATTTAAGACGAACCCCAAACTGTCCCACATTGAGAAAGACGATTCCAGTGACGTCATATACGTTTCGGGAAAGAAAAAGGGAAGGGGGGAAGAAATTCTCTTCAAAAGAGATGGGAGAAAAGGGAAGATATTTTCTTCCCCCCTTCCCTAAACGTATATGACGTCACTGAAATCATCTTTCTCAAAGTGGGACAGTTTGGGGTTAGTCTTAAATAATGATAGACAAACTACCCCTGTTGAAGATTAAACTTATTGGTTGGAAAGTTTAAACATTGCTAGTTTGAACCTAGTTTATACCTACAACAAAATTAATTCGAAAAAGAATCACTAAACCTATAGGTGACTTTTATCTGTCGTTGGGGGGCAACAATTTGAATTGACGACCTTTTTATCAGCCCCTGATATTTTTTTTTTAGATTTATTTGTACCAATCAATCAAAATTTAATAGATGTACCTGAGTTTTAAGCATTTCTTAAAGTTAGTATCCCAAATATGATGTACAGTCCAATGTTTCTTCATCCATCCTTGAATTTACTCCACGGGTAAAGGAATACTAATCAGGTATTACACTGCTGATTTTATTGCTTTAAGTTAAAGTTGAGAATGCACCACTTGCATCTTGTGCTCTGATATCAAGGGAGGATAGAAGGGTAATAAAAATAGTTAATAGCAATGTCAAGTCTTGGTTAATCCCAAGGACAGCAGATGCCTTTTCTGTACTATTAAACCAAAATGATGTTTGAAAACCCTTATCACAGTAAATAACTGGTTTACATTTATGCAGAGTGGAAGCTTTGGTAAAAAGCATCAATATGTTAAAAGATGCTTTTGGAGCTAATGACCAAAAGCATATGGCAGACTTATTCTGAATATGAAATATGTTAAGTCAGCAACCATCAAAGTAGGGAAATAAACCAAGTTAAGAAAGGCGAAGAAAAAGAAGAGGAATTCATCTTCCTAGCAAGCTCAAATCCCGAAACCTTTTAAGAAGTCTGTTGGCATTGCAAAAGGAGCTTAAGTCTAAGGGTAAACAGTTTCTATTAACAACTAGGCTCCAATAAGTTTTCCTTGTATCGTTGATTAGGCAACTAACAAAATAACCCTTCCCCATTTGATTTATTCAATTGATTAAGAACTTTAAACTTATGCAAGATTATTAAATATTTGCTGTTAAAGTGACATGTTTCAGTACCTATCAACAATGACAATGGGACTGGATTAGTTAGCTCAGAAATTAGCCAGTGCAAATGAAACTCTTCCCCACATGAACAATGGTGCCAGCGAGATTGGTGGCACAAAGTCCAGGAGGCCAGAAAAGTTAACCAGGAAGGAGACTGTTATAGAGAAGTCAGCCATGGTGCTGTTTGGCAAGAGAGTGGGACACAACTAGCAACTTTGCCCTTTCTATAAAAAAATTCTGTTGTAGGCTTCTTGTCAAAAATTTCAAAAACTATTTTAAGTTTGGTTATAGACTAGGGAGCCAAGCACTGCGGCCACAGAGAGGAGTTTTTAAATAGTTTATTTCAAGAATACACGGCCCCCCCCCAAAAAAGAGTATGGGGGCCCCCCATACTCTTTTTCATTCCCTACTCCCCCACCTCTCTTTATAAAGGCAGACGATAGGGAAATGGAAGAGAGAGGTGAGGACAAGGAGAAAAGGATATGAACAGGGAGAAAAGAGAAGGCAGGCGCGCTGTTTCATAGAATAGTTGCCAACTAAAAATGAAAATAAGTAGGCATTTTTCTAATAATTTTTTAAAAATCTACTTTCTAATTCTTCTGGCTTTCTTTTTCTATTATATTTTACAAGTAATATTTTAATACCACATCCTTTTACATTATTGGAAAAATACACTTTTTTTACTCTTAGTTGGCAACTGTTGTATGCTTTCCCCTTTTCTCCCTGTTCATTTCCTTTGCTCCTTTTCCCCACCTCCCTCCTTGATTTCCCTATTATCGTCTGCCTTTAAAAAGAGAGGTGGGAAAGAGAGGGAGTGAAACAGAGTATGGGGGAGGGGGCGTGTATTCTCGAAATAAACTATTTAAAAACTCCTCTCAGATGTTCTTGTTGGGGGTACTCAAATTTTCATAATTTCAAAAACTTTTTTAGGTTAGGTTATAGGCTAGGGAGCTGAGTGCTGCAGCCAGAGATGTTCGTTTTCGGGGGTACTAAAATTTCAACAAACTATTTTAGGTTAGGTTAGGTTGCGCTGTGCCCAGTCTGATGGTATCTCTACTGGGATTCTTGTCCAGGTCAGCATACCCGTGGGAAACCTCAATATGTTGACTTAAAGATTTTGAACTTCCATTGGCATTTTGACTTCTAAAGTTGACAAATTGACAATGAACAAATTAAATTGCTTAATAAATATTAATCATTAGCTTAAGATTAAGTAATTAAATATCTTTTTAATTAAAACAACTTTCAAATAATCCAAAGAAATTAAACAATGTGATCATAACACTTTCAGGTTTTAGTAATTCAATATATGACATATATATATATATATAAGGATCAAATTGCCCATAATTAAAAATTTCATAATTGTTACTGTAATACAGGATGAATAAAATATTAAAATGATAAAACATATAAAAATTTAAGGTTTATTATAACAATTTAGCAAGGAAAAAATAACATAAATAGAATGCGAGATAATTCACTGCACTTGACCTGCAAGCTGGAGGATCCTAATGGTCCCACTGGCTCAGAAGGCTTCTCCTGCTGGCGGTCTGTGACAGGCTGCTTCACAATCTGCTGGCTCCTGGGCGTCCTGGGGCGGCAGTCTGGCTGGAAGCTGCATTCTGGTAGTTCCAAATTTTGATTCATAACAATGTTAAATTACTTTTGCCCAATTAGTAGATGGCTTCAAGTGGCGGTGGCGGCAAATGATGGCGGCGGATTATCACAGCGGCGGTGGCAATTGGTGGTGGACAATGACAGTGGCGATTAGCAGTGGTGGTGAATAGCAGCAGCATAAGCTGCAAGCAGCAGCTAATGGGCACAACAGATTTTATACAATTAATACAAGAACAGGGATAATACATCCAAAATGCGAAGATAAATTAGGCAAAACGGATTTTATACAATTAATACAAGAACAAGGATGAAAACATTCATAAAACAAAGATAAATTAAATTTAACAACCTGATCTATAAGTATTTCTATCCTATTCAGCAGTCAAAGACCAAATGGCCATAAAGGGAGCGATCAGGGTTGTTTTGGGGAGAAATTGGTTTTGTGAGGAGAAATAAGAAGCCAACTCCAAGCTGGCAGAACAATAATTAAATTACATAAAACTTACTAAAGAGTGGCTATTTTGAGGTTTAAATGTTGCTTTGGATGTTGTTGTTAAAATGCTGAAATAAATAGATTTAATTTTTAAAAGTTTTTGATATTAAATTTTTTTAATAAAAGAAAATTTCTTCAAACAATATATGTACCTCTGTTGGATCTTCAGTTACAAAAGTTGCAAACAGAACAGTGGGATACAATCTACAAATGAACATCTATTATTTACTAAGTATATTTGCGATTACTTTTATTTAATGAAATCTTCCAATTTTTAACATGTACAAAACGGCCTGCTTAATTGCTTCAAGATCCATGTCAGATCTATATAGGAAATAAATGTCTATAAACGAGCTCAAGTTTTCCAAGGAATATATTATTAAAACTCATAGTGCTCCAATAATCCATAATAAACTCTCATTGCCCAGGACGATAAGACCCATTATTTTACTTTATTAAAAATAAATTCATTTTTTTCATTTCATGTTGCTATTTACCTTATATTGATGTATTTAATTTCCAATCATAAAAAAGAAAATTTAAATTTATAATATGATAGATTTAAGAAAACTATGTTTTAAAAGAATTCGATTGTGGCGACATTTTGTGTGTTCAAATATTAAACTAAAATTGTAATCATCATCATTAACCCTTTGGTGATGGTAATGTAAAGAAAAAAATATAATTTAAAAAAATCTTTTAAAAATCATTTAAATTATTAAATATTTACTTTCTTTTAGATAGTAATGCCGGGTGAGGAAAATAGATTTATTGAGAAATAGATATGCATATAGAAAACTAGCCAATAGGGAGATAATTATATCGAGCCAACTCTAGTGTACAATATGTATTAACACTAATTGCTAGAAAAGGAACTTGAAGTAAAATTAAAATAAACGTTAAATTTGCATTTGAACTTTGACATAACACTTGATTGCTGTGGTAATTTGGAAAAAGTTGCTTTTTATCTAGACTTTACCTAGAGTTTTTCGCCAATAGGCTTCTCCTGTTTGTGCTTTTTAAGCTTTGGAGTAGATGGCTTAGCTCTGTTGTTATCTGCAAAGGTAATTTATTGATAACTTTGAATAATTTTTGATTTTTTTCAATTTAACAAATAAAGAAAATAAAAAAGATAAAATTTTACAACTTGGCAAATATCACATGGCAAGTACAGCCAGGTAGGGCATTACACATTTGCTTGGCTGCTGTGTCCCAGGTTTGCCCCTAAATTAAACAGGTTAAACATAGGTTAGGTCATAGGCTAGGGAGCCAAGTGCTGCGGGCACAGATGTTCGTTGTCAGGGGGAACTTCTCAATTTTGAAAATATTTTTATGTCCTAAATAGGATTTAATTCATACTGTTGGAAGCATGGTCTGGGCTTCACAGAGAATGTATTGGTAAACTTCTTGGCGAAAGAGTGTTAGAACACTGTAACAGCATAACTGTGCAACTTTAATATTTATATGTGCTGTGTGTGCCCTACTCTCTGAAATCTTGCACTCCTTCACACGATCACTCCAATTCTAACCAATGAAAGTTTGAGAATGAATGTAACTCTTATTGGTTAGAGTTTTTTAGCAAATAGCAAAGCAGATTCTTTTTTAGATGCATATAAAAAAGCGGAATGGATGATTTAGACGTCAGTCCTCAGTGGCTTGAAGTGAAGAACTGTGTTTATGTTCACCAGTTGCTATGGTAGACTAATGAAGCTTATGTCTCAAAATACCCTCCCTCCCTCCCACCCCTCCCGTCCTTCCTGTCCAACATAATAATATTTTACAGAAAATATTTTGTTGTTGGGGGAGGGGGTACCCAAATTTTTAAAATTGATAAAAAAATTCCTAAGCAGAAAATACCAAAATTAGATTTCTAATATCTCTTAAATATCATAGACAAATCTTTTTTAAATTTTGGTAAGGATTATTGGTGCACCTGAAATCAACTTCTGGGATCAATGCCATGTTGATCACAGATGGAGTTTTTTTTCGGGAAGCAGTAGTATATGACCCTGCTAGCATTCATGACTCTGCTGTGTACAGTAATAGTAAGCACTATTAGGCAAATGCCGCAGAGCAACATGCATTTCTGTGTGCTGCTGACAAGGCCTACCCCTCACCCATAATACCATTACGCCATTTCGAAAACCTGAAATTAACAGGGCCCTTACACAAGAGGAGAAGGACAGGAGGAGGCTGTCCAATGATAAGATGTCAGGGGCAAGGACTGAGCTGACAGAATGCATGTTTGGCAGACTTGTCAAGATGTTTCAGATCCTGAACCAGTTATGATACTACATGGAGGAAAATCAGGTCCTTATAATGAGGAAATACATCATTATTGGTGGAATGATGTTTAGAGTAGTTGATCAGAAACTTTTGGTCACTCAGAACTTGTTACATCAAACTAGTTTATTCCCTAGAGAAAGATAAACAAGCCTGCATGAGCATTTACAGATGAGACAATAATAACTGCAATGTTATAGAACTCACAAAATTTGTCTAATGCCTAAAAATCATCCTAAATTGTTAAACATACATAAACAATTGATAATCCATCAAAAAAATAATTCATTTAATCATTAAAATCATATCAAATTTTTTTTCATTAATAGAATAGTCTATACTTAGGTAAAATATGGTTATAAATTCTAGATATGCTACATTATTCTAACTAGTTCTATAAATGATTTATGTTTTTCTAAAAAGCTAGCTTTCTTTCTTTGCGCATATTTTTACTTGTTTTTCTTTTCAAAATGATAAGATGATTTACCAAATAGTCCTAAATATATCCGGCAACATAAATAGAAAAGGAAATCCTGGGGGGTTGGGTAAATCTTCCTTTTGACAGATGAACAATCCCTTCCTATAAAACTGTTTTTAACCTATTTATAAAACTTACATCAAAAATATACTATGACACCAGTAGATTCAAACTGCAGAGCCTAAATTTGAATTAAGTCCCTAATAAACTTTTTTGAGGGGATTTAAAAATTAATTTTTACTGTTGCTGTGGTCCTTTTTGATCAGAGCAAAAGGTCTTTTTTTTATTTGGGTAAAATTCGTAGCTTTTAGAGTGTTTTGCTTCATAAATATAGTATTCTGGTATATAGTAAAGTTAGGCCTTTTGATTTCATCTATATTAATTCATAAAAAACTTAATTCTTTACAATATATCAATGAATTAACATTATCGTGCTTGTTTTCTATCACTTATCTAGAACACATAAAAATCAGCTGTAAAGGGTAAGATAGTGTAAGATGACAACAAATGTTTATTCAATACAACAAATTTATTTTTGTCACATATACAAATATGATAAAATATAAGATTATTCAACCTTATTTTTTAAAATATTTTTAAAAAGTATGTATCTTTTATGTGTATGGTTTTCATTCTTTTCATTTTAATTAAATAAAAATTATTTAACTACATTGGAAATACAGGGAGTAAGGGAGGGGACAATGGGCAATTAATTCAATTTAAGAGTTTTTGAAGAAAGGACATGAAAACCAGAATAATCCCAAAAATATGGTGGAAATTGTAAAGTGATTGTTGATTAAATCTAGAAAACCATAAACTAAGAAAAAAGTTCCAAGAAAAAAAGCAATCATTTGAAAATAAGATTACCAGTAATACAGACTCACATAACCATTCTATAATTAAAGGGCGAATATAGGTTTGATATAATATGAGCTTATTTCAAAGGTGCCATTATATAGATTATAAATAACTTAAGGATATTGACATATCTAATTGTATAAGTCTGTTTATAGCTTAAAACCTTTCTAACTCAAGATAATATTATGTAATTAGTGTGGTTCCCTAAGAACTCAAACACCCTAGCATCACACAAGGCTTCGTGGCAAGGTTGAATTAAAAAGCTTTCGTTAAGGGATAGTCGTAATAACGTGGAAACCAATTAATCAGGGGTAAATATACCCATCTTCTACCTTAATACAAATTATATAAAGTAAAATATTTAAAAGTTAAAAAAACATCAAATAATGTAAAAAGTAAAAAAAAAAATTGATAAAATTTTCTTGGAGGAAGGATGATTTCAAATCCCTGTTTTTTTAAGGTTCGTGTGTGTGTGTGTTAAAATTGCGTACATCGGGGTTTTTATATTTTCCAGAATTAACCAATGATCTTTGTACAGAAAATAAACTTTAAGACGTATTATTTACCCTAGTCAAAACTTTTACGCAAATTATTTCTACGCTTTTTAAAAATTGAATTAAAGAGTATATAATCTAAAATAATAAACATTTAAATTATCATTTAAGATGCGTGCCATTGTAATAGTCAATCAAACTTAAGCAAAATAGTCAAAAAAAAGTCTTGTAAAGGGCTAAAATAAACCGTTTGTCGTTAATCTCATTTATCATATGTTCAATTGAAACAGAAAATTGCAAAATCTACTTAAGGATTTTTTTGAATTTTTAAATTTGGCATAGATATTCTAAAAGTATGAAATGGCACCTTTTATATAAGCTCATATCATATCGAACCTATATTCGCCCTTTAATTACTAGAAATATCTCCCTGGATCTCTTCAGATGACACAGGGAAAGAGAAAAATAGATTTGGGGGCAAGTGATGTGAACACGGAAAAAAGGGGCAGGCAGGCGTGTAGCTGGATGGGCAAGTATATGAACCGCACGCCTTCCTGCCCCTTTTTATCCTGTTTATTTCCCCCACCTCCTTCTCCATTTCCCTTTCTCGTCTACTTTTAAAAAGGAGGTGGGGATGAAGGGAGTGAAATATAGTATGGGAGGGGGGCCGTGTATTTATATTTGAACTACTCTCTGTCTGCAAAACTATATATATTCCAATGAACATAGTAAGGTTTTTTTTTATTGTATCAATATAAAGTGAATTATATAAATTGGTCTTAAAGCCACAATATAACCCCGAATAAAAAAGACCTTTTGCTTTGGTCAAAATGATGGGAGCAACAGTAAAAATTAATTTTTAATTCCCCCAAAAAAAGTTTATTGGGGACTTAATTCAAATTTGGGCTCTGCAGTCTGATTCTACTGGTGTCAAAGTATATTTTTGATACATGATATAAAAATAGGTTAAAAACAGTTTAACCCTACATAGATATACATAAAAGCAACTTTTTAGTAGCAAAGCTACTATAAAATTAACTCTTTTGATACATTGATTGGCTTGTCACATGTAAAATGGTTATGTTTAAGCATTAACAAACAGAAAAATAATACAGTAAATATATGTTTAATGAAGTTGTTAGAAAATAGTACATCAAACAAGGCCTTTTAACTTATAGAATTGATAGGATTTCTTGAATATAACATAAAATAAATAGTGAGAAACTCACAAATTGTTACATTTTTTAATCTGAAAAAAAAGGCTAGAAAATATGTGCTTTATTTGAATTGCAGTCCTTTGCATATCTTTTCATATGGATTATTGAAAAATCAGTTTTATCAGGAACAAAACTATGCATTTTTTTATGTTTCTATAATTTGTCTTTGCATATCTTTTCATATGGATTATTGAAAAATCAGTTTTATCAGGAACAAAACTATGCATTTTTTTATGTTTATATAATTTGTCTGGCAGCTTGATTTCTAGCTTTTAAAAACATTCAGGTATTAAGAACTTCTTATTGTGATACAAATAAATATTTAATATTTTTACAATTGGTTTTTCTGAATTCATACAGTTGTTGTGCATTTAAAATTTGATTTTCTGCACTTCTCTGTAGGGAGTGGTTTGCTGCCATTCTTTTAATGTACCACTGATACTATCTGCATTCTGACTTGCCGTGTGAAGTGGCTAAAAACTACCACTCAGCAGTATAGCCAAAATCTTGAAAAGGGTGTGCTAGATTTAGTATATTATGCCTATTAAATTGAAATTTATTTGTTCAACAACGTGTGGGTTACAGAAAATTAGAAAAACAAGTTTTTAATCTTTCCATTAACACAAAAAAATATAATAAAGTTCATAATTTGAACAAATGCCAAAAAAGTCCAAATTGAATGTTGGAGTGGAGAAGTGGTTACTCTTTATGTCTTAGAATACACATTGTTTAAACACACCCAGTGCATTGTTTACTTAAAAGGCAATTGGGATATTAATATAAAAAAAGGTTAATAGAAAAGCTGTGTACGTTGGATAGCATTCTGACAAAGAGATGAATAATTCATGCTAAATCTCCAGTGATGGTACATTCACCTTGGGAGAGGTTTGCTTTTATCTCAGAACAAAATTTGGCTTGTTGTTTTGCAATATTTTTTTAAATTTTTCAAGCTTTCCAAAGAAAGTATCTACAAAATCAGACACTGTTACTTTATTGTACAAACTTCCACGTCAAAATCAAACTGTGAAACATGGTTGCCGTGGAAGATTTATATTATTCACTATAAATTATATTACACATATAAGGCTTTGAAGCGTATCATAATTAGTGGATCTACTTTTTAGAAGGCTCCAACAGCTATTTGTTAAATCATTTTGATAAGAAACCCAAGTAAAAATAAGTGCAAAGAAAGAAAGCTAGCTTTTAGGAAAAAGATTAATCAGTTATAGAACTGGTTGGAATAACGTAGCCTATCTAGAATTTATACCAAATTTTACCCAAGTATAGACTATTCCATTTATGAAAAATAAATGATATAAGGCCATGGTTTTTCCACAATCAACCTCCATTAAAAATGACTTTTGGCCAGCTGTACTCCTAACACTTCAATAAATGTGTTGATTTAAAGGTTTACAATTGTCAAGCAAGTTTAAAAGAAAAATTTAAAGTATAAAACTCATGTTAACTCTGGAAATTGTTCTAATGAGAACAAAAATACAATTTTAACATTTGCTTGTTGGCAGCCATGGCTTCACCTAAGTGTATAAGAAAATAAAAAAATCTCTTTCTATTGTTGGAAAAAATATTTTTTTACAGCACAATATCATTTCTTAATGTATTTTTTACAATTTGGGAGAGTTTTTAGGCTTTTTCTATTCATGCATAATTTTATTGTTTAAGAAACTATGAAGTGCTCAGACAAGAAACACTTGCTGGTAACCAGACAATAAAGACTTTTAGTGATGAGATTTGTTTCAAATCCAAAGTTCCCGGAACTCATGGAAATTACAAAATTCATCCAATAATTCCGGAGTCTGGTAGAGTTAAAAGGAGATAAGTTTACACTAGTTGACCAAGAAAAGATTTACCATGCCACTCTCCAGATGTTGTCACATGGCAAAAAATTTTACATGCAGGTAAATTACTTACAAATTAAAACTTAAAAAGTATATTGGGTTGGGTCCATGCAGTCAACAAGAATCCTGTCTCTCCAACACGCATGAAATCAAACGCCTATTGAAAAAGGAAACTGGAGAGCAACATTAGGCATGATACTGATAGTAAATAATGAAAATTAGCGGTTAAGGAGCAAACTTGCAGCCTTGAAAATAAAGAACTCAACTCCATCTTGTTGTGTCCAAGCTATAAGATCAAGTTATCCAGATTCAAGCAACAATTACTGTGGCTTTAAAAGAAAATTCAATAATTGATTTTTTTCTTGTTTTCAGAAAAAAAAGAAAAAAGATTAGGTTAGCTAACTGTTGGTGGTTTAACTCAGCAGGCCAGGTTGCTACTGGTCTGGAGGACAGACCAAATCTCTGTTCCCTGAAGGACCAAGCAAGTTAGTCTTGAGTTTTTGGCTCCCCAAGAAGAATGAGGATGGAACCACACAAAAAGATATCTTCTTTATCTTACTCTAAAGCTAAAATAGCCAAATAGATATCTATCTGACCTAGTTCTATCTTGCTCTGTTTAATGTCTTTTTATTCATATATCACTATTGCAATGAAGATAACATTAATATGTTCCACAGTGCGTTAGAAGGTGCTTTGACTTTTGTGTCAGAACCTAAATTGGGACATTGCATTTCATTACCCTAGGTTAGGTAACTTCATTTAACTTTTCAATAAAATCTAAAATGCAGCGGTTTTTGAGAAAATAAGATTTGTAAATTTAAAGTTCAATTTTCATCCCCTAGGAGTTACGGCATAATCATGACAAGAAAAGCAAAGATTATTTAATAAAATTTTGAACAAGTTTGCTCTTATGAAGTCTTTCATAAAATCTCTCTATATATGATCTATTTCAGGCTGAATTTCCATGACCTTAGCAAAGCAACTGATAAAATTGGCCATGAATCAACTCCTATCAGGAGTGGTTTTGTGAAGAACTCTATAAAAGCAAACTTGTTTAAAATTTTAAATCAATAATCTTAGCTTTTCTTGTCATGATTATGCAGTAACTCCTAGGGGATGAAAATTGAACTTGAAATTTTCAAATCTAATTTTCTCAAAAACGGCTGCATTTTAGATTTTATTGAAAATTGAAATGAATTTCCCTAACCCAGGGTAATAAAATGTCCCAATTTATGTTCTGACGCAAAAGTCAAAGCACATTTAAATGCACTGTGGTTCTTATTCCAGGACGTTGCTGGACCAAGCTCTGAACCAATATGGTTTTCCTTTGCAGTGAAGCTACAAGCTGAGAGTTTATAGGTATTTCAAATGAAGGTATCATCACCCTACCAAAACTTACCCCATCAATTTGCCAATTTGAAAAAAATCTATTTAAAGCAAAATCCGTGAAAGCTTTTGAATATATATTTTTGAAAATTTGAATATCCCTTTATCCCAATATCAAAACTCTTTTCCCCCTTTAAATACAAAAGAGATTTAAAAATAGAGTCATAGCCGTGTATTTGATGAATTATAAAAACTAAAATAACTTAATGCTTGTCTTATAAAACTTTTAAGATAGCATAATAAAAACTGAATTAATATTCCTCTTAAAATTTCGATTATGCCTTTTTAAAATTAATTCATCTCAGGGATAAGAAAATGGCCGATAAATTGATGTACATCCCTAATGATGATAATTATGAAAAGAAACCCTTCTGTAGATTACAATTAGCGCTTGAGACGTTATACACTCAACTAAATGAACCAACCTATCTAAATTCAATAAAGACCTAAAGGTTGTTAAGCCAATGAATAAGAAAACGTTATTTTAAGACTTTTAGGACTAGAGTAATAAACATCTTAATTTACCAACCCCCGTCTTCGCCCTGAATTCATCTTTTATTTTCACTCTCACTGTGAATCTATTTTATTTCTAGTACTTATGATCTCAATTTACTCCCATCCAAATCTTTACTTTAGACGGCTAAAATATTTAAAGAAGCGAGAATATTCTTTAGATAAAATGAATTAGATATATTATCTAACATTTATAACAATAATTCAAATAATTACAATTTAAAAAAAATTGTAATAGAATAAATATTACTTGTGGCTTTGTACCTAGTTTCTAGTACCCTGTTTTCAAAGGAGAGAGTAGATGAAAAGTAGACTAAAACCATTAAAGGAGCTATGTTGTCAACAGATTAGGGTGGTTTCGGTTTCGATCAATAAAATAATGAAAAAGATTTGTTTCAGATTCTCTTTTTTATTAATATTAAAAAAATCCATTGTAATTATTATATTCAACATTTTAGTTTAGCTTAATTACCAAAATATTGCAAAAAGAAAAAATTAGATAAAAATTTTTTACTTAATATATAAAATCAATAAAAGTTAATTTCCTGAATCAAGAATAAAAAATTGCTTTGACGTTTAACAGTATAAACTTAATAATACATGTTTAGGCATCAAACAACCACTAATGAGGAATATAAGATAACTTGTGTTAAAGTCAGGAAGGAGGGGACAATGGGCTGTTTATTAAACTAGTCTCCAAAGTTTTATAATAACGTTTTCTTATTTGTTGGCTTAACAACTTTGGGGACTTTTATTAATTTTAATTGTTTGGATATTTAAGTTGATTGTTCAAAAGTTTCAACCACTAATTTTAATCTGCAAAATAGGGGTAATATTGTGTATCATCGTTGGGAATATATCATCAATTTATCGGCTATTGGCCTATCACTTTAGATCCCTGGTTAAAGTGTAGAGAACAAACAGCTCGTGTGAATTAAAGCCCAATGAATTTTGTGGAGCTTTGACGTTGCGGGCTCACCGCCCAATTTTAATTGGCACATGCAGGCTGAGTTACACACAAATTTATCCAATTTTTCCAGATCAAATGACCAAAAGTGATGGTCGCCGCTAAATTGAATCCAACATCAGCTCGCTACTTGTTTTGATTGCAACGCTGGGTTTCATTTAACATGCAAGCTTGCTATTAAAATGCGCCAAAATCTGACTACGCGCGTTGAAACGCGCGGTAGCAAGCAGATTGGTGAGAATGGAGCTATTTAGATAAGAACAAAGTTATATTTCTTTGTCATTTTCAATTGGTTTCAATTTATTTATGGAGATTAGAATAAACAACAGTTTTTTTCCTTTTAATAAATATTAAACTATCATCTGGTGTATATTTACTTCAATTAAAATTTATTATTTTCTTTGGTATTAGAAGAGTTAAGAGGAAAAAATAATAGAAACTGTTTTTCCTATACGTGTTTTTTTTTTACTGATTTAAAACATGTAAACTCAAATTTTTTAATCCTTACAAAAATTAAATTAAAGGCGTCTAGGGGCAAAGCCACTATTACTATTAGAAAAGACGACATAAAATATTTTTAAAAGCGAAGCTTTTCTATAATTAGGGTCGGTCCGTCCGTACGTCCGTCCGTAACGGATAGCTTTTTCGTTAATTTAGGCATGTTAGAATTGTCCTATCGATTTCAAACTTTGCACGATGATTCCTAGAGTAGTTAGGTAGGATTTAGAAAGCATAGCAACTCTATAATTATTACTAAATGTCCGTACGTTCATTTTAAACATGTTGATTTTTCTACTTTTTTTAACAACAAATTTTTATGTGATCTAATTATCGGATTGATCTGATTTTTGGTATATTGATTCCTGGGACAACAAAGTATAATGTAATGAGCGATGCAACCTTATAATCAAGTCCTGAAAATGTAAGTATGTCCATAAACATTATCCTGTATAAAGCAGTTTTTCAACAAATTTACTTACAATTTTGCTTTGACTCTTATACATTTATATTATGATTATTCAGTTCTGACACTATTCAAGTATCAATGTCCGTTTGTCTTACCGTTTCAGTGCTTCACTTTTATGGATGTTGTCATCCTTGTTAATTTACATTCAGACATGAAAAACTATTAAATGAGTATTGAAAAAATATCGTTGAAAATACTCAAGTACAAAGAAATTGTTACAATGTCCATCGTTAGATATGTTTTAATCCTTATTATAAAGAAACAGGATCTGTGTCTGTCTGTCTGTGTGTGTACCGAAGGATCTCGCCAACCGCAGAACCAATATGGTTCTCGTTTACAGGGTAGCTTCTCCTAGGTCCTAGGGAAAGTTATAACTATTTTGGGGGAAGGTACCACACTCTCACAAGAGAAATCGCCCCTCCCCCCCCCCTCCCCCAACATTTTTTTTTACTTTTTCGTAGCGCTAGTTAAGGATAAAGAAGGATAAAAAATCTACTCAACATAACAGTAAAGTTAAAATTAACGAAATATACAAGGATTTTAGCAAGAATTGACATTTTAGAACAGCAACGATTTCACAGGGATCTAAAGGGATAAGACAATGACCGATAAATCAAATACAAAATTACCCCTTCTTAAATTACAATTCGGGGTTGAAACGTTTGGACACTTATCCTAATGAACTAACCAATCAAATTCAATAAAAGTACCCTTAGTTGTTAGGCCAACAAAAAAAACAACTTCCATATAAAACTGTAGGGACTAGTGTAATAAACAGCCCATTGTCCTCTCCCTCCCTGGCGATTGAAATGATTTAAATAGCCAGCAGGATGCAGCTAAAATCATCCATTGTAATTCAATATCTGGATAATCATTCTACTCAAAATCAGTTCACAGATTTATACATTTGATGTAATAATCATGGATACACAATTTTATAAAACAAATTTTTTTTTAATAATTTAAAAGTTTTAAATAACAATTGATATATGATTTACGGAGATATGTAGACAGGAGAAAATTTGTCGTCAATTTAACTTGTTATAGACCTCATTTAGTGGTCAGTTCGTCAATCTAGCAGAAGGGGATAGGGGATAAGAGGGTGGATGGGGAGTATCGTTATTTTAGCCAGCTGCAAGCATCACTTTATCAGAGTACTTGAAAATTTGATGCAACATCTAAGTAATAATATATATCGATTTAACTAACACTTAGAGTATTACATATTATATTTTAAATTTTCGTATGTTTTAAAGTCTTTCAAAATCTAAAGGTTTTATCCACATATGTATAATGTAAATAAACGCCAAACCTTTTTGATTATTCATATCTGATATGAGATGTTTAATTCATTTGCATATTGATTTTTATCTCATCATTTAAATTGAAATTTAAACCTTATATTGTTTATATTCTATTGTTTAAATTTTTTTCCACATTTCTTTTGTGTATATCATGTTTTATTTTATTCATCGACCAGGAAGGGAAAGAACATTGGGCTGTTTATTACACTAGTCCCCAAAGTTTTTATAATAACGTTTACTTATTTGTCGGCTTAAAACTTTGGGGACTTCAATTTCAATTTTGATTGCTTTATTGATAAAGTTGAGTGTTCAAACCTTTCAACCACTAATGTAATCTATAAGAAGGGGTAATTTGGTGTATCATTATTGGGGATGAAATCAATTTATCGGCCATTGACTTATGCCTTCAGATCCTGGGGATACGACCCTAGCATCTAGGGGGTTCTGTATTCATAGCGGTAGAAAGGGGTTAGAAAAATATCTAAAAACCTTTATAAACTTAAATCTGATAATAGATTAGCCTAAAATCATCACAGGTCCTATGTGAAACTTGCCTGAAATAGAGATCCCAATCATTTCAGTAGTTATTGAGATCTTAGGCGTCAGACAAAAAAGTTAATACTTTATATAATAGGATTACAGTTATTCATTATAATTAATATTTTTATAAAACTTTACTATAACTTTAAGAATTTTTCAACATAAAATAAAACAAACACTAGAAAATCATTCTATTTTTCTAATGTGTAAAATTAAACATGGATCTAAAGGGATAGGACAATAGCTTATAAATTGATGTGTATTCCTCAATGATGATATACAATTTTTCACCTTCTTTTAATTACAATTAGTGGTTGATACGTTTGGACACTGAACTCAATGAACAAACCAATCAAAATTCAATGAAAGTCCCAAAAGTTGATAAATCAACAAATAAGAATACGTTTTTATAAAACTTTGGGGACAGCCCAATGTCCCCTCCCTCCCTGAATATTTGACATATTTTCCCTGATGTAAAAATAAATCTTCGTTATGATAACTTACTTTTCTATTTGATGTCAAAAATGTCACTCGGTAAATTTACTTTTTCAAACTAGCTTCTCAGAGTAACATTGGTCCAAAACGGGACATTTTTTTCAGTAACCGATTAATGTCCAGTGAATTAAAACCGATTCTCAGCCATATTGCATCGTATTGAAGTCAATTTTCCACGAAATAAAACTGGTCTGAATCGTATATTTTTTAATTTTAATGTCTGCGGAAAGTTGTTTGTAATACCTATTTTTAAAATAACTATTTTTAAATTCATGTTTAATAATAAAATTACCTTTTAGTGTTTTAAGATTTAAAATAACGTAACGCTAAGTTTTTTTTGGGCTGAGATTACTGAATATATCAATACACAAGTAACAGGAGGTCTTTATGTATGTATTCATTCATCAATTTTTATGAAAGTTTGCAGTTGTCCAGGTGAGGTTTTAGACTATTGGACACTGGACACTGGACAGGGAAGGTGTAACAACCTTTAACGAAAAAAATACTCCACCACTCGCCCTACCAAAAGTCGTCCAAGGGGGGGGGGGGGTAAAGGTAAATTAAACCCCCCAAAATAATTGGAAGGGGGTATTACCTAGCCACCTCCATGGACAAAGCCATTTGCTTCAAAAACATATTTAATATTTTTGTCCCCTGTATGAAACTGTTTCTGAGTGTAAGAATTATTTCCAACCCTTCTGAATAATTTTGACAAATGACATGCGTAAGTTTTACTTTTACTCTTCACTTGCAGGGAGGGAGGGGACATTGGGCTGATTATTACACTAGTCCCCAAAGTTTTATAATAACATTTGGTCAACATCTTTGGGGACATTTAATGATTTTGATTGGTTGGTTCATGAAGTTAAGTGTCGACACGTTTCAACCCCTAATTGTAATCTACAGAAGTTGTAATTTTGTTTAGCATCATTGGGGACGTAGTACATCAAATTAACAGCACAATGTCTTATCCTTTTAGATCCCTGCTTCACTTGTTTGTCCGTCTGTCTGTCCGTCTATCTGTTCAAAGTGAGGTAACACAATTGTCTTCTGATGAGCATTAGAATGTGTGAGTCTGTCTGTAAGGTAAGATCTCGGAAACAACTCAAGATATAAGTCGACAATGTTTAGGAATGCTTTTTGTGGTGTTTTAGCATGTTTTAGGCTATAATGCCATTTTCTTTTCAATTATAAATTAATCTTTAATGCAAGAGCCGAAGCCACTAGAAAATACATAGAAAAAGTTAAAAACGTTAAAACGTGGCTTTTTTAACCTTTAGATTGAAAGAAAACATTGCATTAAAACTGACTTTTATTTTCATTTAACTAAGTAGATATGAAAAAGCATCTAATCTCGGCCAAAATTTATCAATTCAAGTTACTTTATTTAATATTAATTTAAAAGTTAAACAAGGTTAATGATATAAGGAATGAATAACTATATTCTTGATTACGATAACAACGGTAAACTTAAATAAAGTAAAATTCTAGAAAATATTTACGCGTACGTCTTTTGACTTTGATGGAATGCCGCGGTAACTTACAGACTAACCAAAGTTAATTAGTAGCTTCGCTTATCAAAACAATATATATAATCCAGGGATCTAAAGGGATAAGATAATAGCCTAGAAATTTATGTAAATCTCCAAAGATGCTACACAAAATCCTCTCTTCTGTAGATTACAATTATTGTTTGAAACATTTGGACACTCAAAGAATCAACTAATCAAAAGGCATTAAAAGTCCCCAAAGATTTCAAGCCAATGAATAAGAAAACGTTATTAAAACTTTGGGGATTAGTGTGATAAACAGCCCAGTGTCCCCTTTCCCTTTTGAATATAATCTCAACGTTATTTGGTTAAACTTTTATTGATTAACTGTGAAACTAAGATGGTCAGTTTTATCTCCTATACTTTATCAGTAGAATGTTTTTTTGCTCCCTCTCACCGCCTAACAAGCTGTATAATCATCTAAAAATTCTCCATAAACCAACATACAGAGCCCATAAATTCAATATCCTTTCACAATCTATAATTTATTCTATGGTGTGTAGTAAAAAATATGTAAAAATTGTTTCGTTATTGCATCTAAAGTTGGAAAATAATGTTTTTTTTATTTCTTCAAGATTTCCAAGAATAATTGGGGAAAATTTTTCTCAGGCTGAATTAACAAAAAACCTGCATTCTCATACATTTTTCTTTTTCTAAAAAAATAAGAATCCCATACTTTATTATTTTAGCGGCTTGTTTTTTTTGGCCGCTTTTTTACAGCTGCTATCTACTACTCTTGGTAGCGGCTGCTTAACCGATGTAAAATGTACATTATTTATTTTTTAAAAATTCAAATGAAACCATATTAAGTAATTTAATTATTTATTAATTCCGCAGAGACAATCTGGCCGTCATTCTTGTTATTTGACGGATTTATAATATGAGAAATATTCCATCTTTATTGATTTATTTACAAAACTTGTAAAAAGTTTTATAACTGTACTTATTATTGCTGCGGTTCTTATAGTCATAAATGTTCTTATTAAGCTCAACATCATCTATAATAGTTATTTATTGCATCGTTATATAGACAGTTTTCCGCGGATATTTCAATGAAAAAGTTTAAGATTTAAACCAGTTTTGTTAGGCCTGAAGTTTAAAAGACCCGTGCGAGCAAACCTGGTATTAATTTTATTATTGTTATTTTAATATTCTTGGGAAAATGTCTGTAAGACGATGCTATACCAGATTTTTCAATATGGCTGAGATGCGGTTCTAATCTAGCGGTTATCAATCGGTTCCGAAGCCATACATGATACTGGAAATATTATTATTCATAAGAAATTAAGTTGATTGAAAAATATTTTTGAATGGAACGTAAAAATTGAAGGCCATTATCGATGGGGCGGAGTTATTATCCAACGGGGTATAATTTTCTGGGGGCAACAGGAATTCTTTGCCTAATTTATGTGTATAATAATGGGGCCAAATCAATTCAATATTTATTCAATAGCAACCCCTTACAGGGATCTAAAGGGATAAGTCATTGGCCGATAAATTGATGTACATCCCCTATGATAACACACAAAATACCCCCTCTGCAGATTAAAATTAGGGGATGAAATGTTTGAACACTAAACTTTATGGGCCAAACTATCAAAATTCACTGAAGTCCTCAAAGTTGTTAAGCCAACGAAAAAGAAAAGGTTATTACAAAACTTTGGGGACTTTTGTAATAAACAGGCCAATGTCCCCTCCCTCCCCGCCCTTTATAACCTTTAAAGATGGAAATATTTATTTTAGGTTTTATGTAGTTACGGAAAATTGGGAGGGAATATATGTATAATTTTTTACACACAAAATGTGTTCTTTAAAGTTTATCTTCCCGGCCCTAACTCTGTATGTACGTATTGCACATTTTATATTATAAATTATCAAATCAATTCACTAAAATATATTTTAGAACAAGTTTTAATACATGACTAAAAACATACACATTTTAGAGCAAAAATAATAATTATAATTAACAAGGACGACAACATCCAAAAGTAGCAAAGCACAAACTGGATAAGAATACATACAAGAAGATTTAAAGAGCATTTGTTAGAATAAAGAATAGATTTATTGGAAAACAAATCACAAAACCTTTCTCACGCATTTTTAATTTCTTAAAATTAACAGTTTTTTGATGACCGACAGTCTGACGGTCAAAGAAAATTTTATACTGGATGTTCAGAACAACGGGAAATTTAACTGTTGATACAATTATTCACAAACTTTTAAAAATTTGACCCAAAACACCAAACATATAGAGAAATAAGTGAAAAAATAAAAGAAGCTAAAAAACTGCCCAAAAGCCGTCCGACCGCCATGGATGTAAAATACTTAATCTATCTTTTAGATTAGCCGAGGAATTCACGTTTCCCGAATTATAAAGTAGCTTTGCTACAAAAAAATGGGAGCATTTAAAATTAAAAGATGTAGCACTATTAATTTTGTTTTGATAGTTATAAAACATTAATCAAATGATTAAATATACAAAAAATAAACACTTAGTCGATTGATGACAAATAAAATTAAATATGATTTTGTATAATTAAATATATAATAAAGAATATACATCCAATTAACATTTTATGTTGTAAAACATTTTAAGAATAGTACCTCTATAATACAAAGTAGAACGATGTCTGTCTGTCCGTCTGTCCGTCTGTCTGTCTGTCCCTTAAGATCTCGGTAACCACTGAACCGATCGGATTCTACTCTTCAGGGTATCTACCTATTGGTCCTGTGGTGGTTTTAAGCTATTTTCTTGGGGGGTGGGACACCCCCAACCCCCCCAAAAACCAAAAAATCCCCCCCCATTTTTTTTTTTTTTTTTTTTTTTTTGAATGAGATTTCCATGGTCCTTTACGATTTTTGCCATAATTTTTTTTTCTTATCACCTCTTGGGGCAAAGCCCCTAGAGGCTAGGGGCGAAGCCGCTAGTATATAATAAAGAATATACATCCAATTAACATTTTATGTTGTAAAACATTTTAAGAATAGTACCAAAAAATATCGTTAAGTAAGAAAAAATAAATATAATTATTAATTATGTCCTTTTTGTTAAATATTTTTTTAGAAAATTAATAATAATTTTTAAAAAATTCTAAACATAATTGGCTGGTTAACTTGGTGTAACTTATCAGTATTACGTTAAACTGTTAGAACTTTCTGGAAAGGGTCATGGAATCAAAGGGCTGGTTGTCTGTTTGGAGTACCATTAGAGTAGTAATGTGTCGTAATAATATTCTAGTTTAAAAGTCATAGGGTTTTAATAATATTACTATTTCTTTACTTTTTTAAAGATAGTTTATTCATCCAGAAATAAATATTTTAGAGTTTACTTTGTCGTTAAGTCATAATTTGTGATTGGAAAACCATGTAAAGAGCCAAAAATATGAAGACGTATAACTAATAAATAGCACGTGATTATTTTTGGTAGTGAGTTCTTATTTTTATATCATAGAAAATACTAAGTTTTGCCACGAATTTTATATGTTATGCTCCTTGTTTGTTAGGATATGTGTTTGTGTGTGTGCGTATGGGTGTTTATATGTGTGAGTTTGTGTGTGTGTGTGTGTGTGAGTGTTTGTATGTGTGTGTGGGTATATGTGTGTAAGTGTGTATCGGTATATTGTATATATATTTGTGTGTGTGTGTGTGTGTGTGTGTGTGTGTGTGTGTGTATGGTATATGCGTGTGTGTGTGTGTAAGGTATATGCGTGTGTGTGTGTGTGTAGGGTATATGCGTGTGTGTGTGTGTGTGATTACGTATTTGTGTGAATACGTGCTTTCCTTTTTTCTGCATTTATCTTACCCATGTTCTACAATAGGGTGGACATAATTTTCTTTAATTTTCAATTTGATTTTTACTATTGTACATTAAACAAGTATGTAAAATTACATATTAAATTTTATATATTTCAAATCATAAAAAAAACACTTTTCTTTTTCATTCACCTCTTGAATTTTTAATTTTGTTCAAAATCTTTCATGTATTTTATTAAAGGACTTTATAAAATGAATAATAAAAAACCTACCACCCTAATAAATAAAGGAAAGCTTTCTAATTGAAATGTGATTGATGCTACTCCTATGTTCTGTTCTCCTAGCAGCTCAGGTAGTTAGGGCCAGGTGAAGGCGTGAATGGGTCAGCCTCCTCCCACACACACAGGTCACAGGATACAGTTGCAGGCAACAAACCTGGAGCTGCTAGCATTTTGTTTCCAGGATGTTGAATTAAAGAGTTAAGGTCTTGTTCCTGATATTATTTCCCTTATAAGATGGAGATACTTATTAGTTATATATAGCATAGTATTATTGTCAGCTTTCCGCGGATATTAAAGGAAAAAAATATAAGATTAAAACCAGTTTTGTAAGCCCCGAGAGGCTGATGGCCCGGGCTAACAAAGTTCGTTTAAATTTTATGATTTTTTTTTATATTTGTGGAATTTGTCTGTAATACAATGCTGTATATGATTTTTCAGTATGGCTGATTCCAGCGGATATTAATCGGTTTCGAAGCCATTCTGGAAAATATTTTTTTCCCCTACACATTAAAGAACAAGGCTTTCTCAAATTTATATTTGAGAGTTTAAAATTTAAGTCAAATGACTTCAATTAGGTTTGGTGAATATTTTAAATCTTTAGATTTCCTCAATTAGGGTCAGTCAGTCTGACCAGTGACCATAGCTCCTAGAATAAATTTAGGCATGTCAGAATTGTCATGATTACTTTGCATGATTACTGTTGTTTTTAGGTCTAACTCCAACACGTTTAGTGTTTTAAAAACTTTTTACAACAACTTGTATATAATTATCCTATTAATTATCTTATTTGTAATAATAATTTATAGGACGATTAGGCACAATATTACAAGTTAAGAATGTCTTTAATCGAATATTATATAAAGCGTTATTTGTATTTGCCAATGTTCCTGATTTGTTAAGCTCGTTTCTTGGATTTTGTCATCCTTGTTTCAGAGCTTTTAATAATACGCCAAAAGACACACTCTACGTAACTGGACAAAATGTCTGAAAAAATCAACCATGTGTTGTCATAATAATAAGGGATTATCCATCTTTTTTTTTTTTTGGGGGGGGGGGTTCTTTCCTCTCATATTCCTCATTTTTTTTTGACGTCAAATGGCTAATAGTTGAGACACTTTGTCCAGTTACTCTTATACCTACTTTATTATTTATTATACTAGGAATTTATTGAAACGTATTATACTTAATAATCTTAATGCAGAATAAACAAAAAATAATATTTAAAGATGATTATTTATAGAAAAGTATGTAAATCTCCTGTGAGTATAGCATATACAGGAAAGAACAATTCTGTCCAAATGTAGCTCATCTAAGAGAAAAATATGATTCTTACAGGGCTCGGCAGCCGCCTGTAAAGTGTTAACCTCAATAAAATCAACTTTTTACAATTTTAAAAATCAGCTGAAAGTCTAAACCTGACCAAAATAAGACAATCTGTCAATCAAAAACAATTCTAAAGCATTAAATTTGAAACCTACTCGCGGCTGACGCATGGCAACCCTGATATCTGATGATTTTACATCTTTAATAACAAGTGAAAAGAAGAGTCGTTGTCTATTAGAGCATAGACCCTAAAGGATAAGGGCGAAGACACAATAAACATTTTAAAATATGGTGTGTACTCTTCCACCCAATTGAAAAGTAAGCTTGCCCTGCAAAAATTACCAATCTTGCCGGCTTTCTCCGGGTATAGAGCAGCCTCGCTCCTGAAAAGTAAGTTTTAACAAGAGAATAAAAGTTTGTAATTCCTGGAGCTAAGTCTAGATTATCCCGTGGCCCTAATTCATATCACAATTATTCCACAGCTTATCCAACTAGTCATACCTTGCAAGGATCTAAAGGAATAAGACAATGGCAGATAAATTGATGTACACACCCAATCGTAAGTCTAGATTATCCCGTGGCCCTAATTCATATCACAATTATTTCATAGATTATCCAACTAGTCATACCTTACCCAGTCAGAACTTTTACCCTGTAAATTTTTTTCTCGTATTCATTCGAATCCGTCGGATAGGAACCGGTTCTCATCCATACGAAAAAACTATGTCTAGCATCGTATTATATCCAGTTTTCATTCGGCACCTCGGGGCTAAAAAAAATGGTTTTAATCTTGTACATTTTATATCCACGGAAAGCTGTTTAAAATACGATGCGAGAAATATCTATTAGTATTCTTGTGACACTAATATATGTATAATTAATAAAAAGTGATCATGGTTGACATATCAACAACATAACCATATTCTTTTAAAACCATGAATGTTATGATATAATAACTACACAAAAAAATAATAGTTAAGAGAAAACACTGGACTTTAAATTATACTGGTCTCCAAAGTTTTATAAAGAAGTACTATCATTCGTTGTTGACTCTAAACCTTTGGGGACTTGCATTGGATTGCTAGCAGTGTCCAAACTTTTTAACCAGAAAGAAAATTTGTATATTTTTGTTGATAATGGCTATTATATTATTTTTTGCATGTCTATTAAGCTTTGTCAAATTCGAATTTTTAAAAGCGAAGCTTTTCTAAAATTAGGGTCGGTCCGTCCGTCCGTACGTCCGTCCGTCCGTAAATGATAGCTTTTTGCGTTAATTTAGCTATGTTAGAATTGTTCTATCGATTTCAAACTTTACATGGTGATTCCTGTAGTAGTTAGGTACTATTTAGAAAGCGTAGCAACTTTATGATTATTACAAGAATGTCCGTACGTCCATTTTAAACATGTTGTTTTTTTACTTTGTTAACAACGAATTTTTATGTGATCTAATAATCCGATTGATATGATTTTTGGTATATTGATTCCTTGGACAACAAAGTACAATATCATAAGCGAAGCAACTCTATAATCAAGTCCTAAAAATGTAAGTATGTCCCTAAACATTATCCTGTATCAAGCAGTTTTTAAACAAATTTCCTTATAATTTTGCTTTGACTCTTATATATTTATATTCTGATTATTCAGTTCTGACACTATACAAGTGTTAATGTCCGTTTGTCATACCGTTTCAGTGCTTTGCTTTTATGGATGTTTTAATAACAAGGCACACAATTTTTTTTCTTATTAAAACCATTGTCAAGTCTAAATAAAGTATTCACAGATAGTATAAAGAATTCCAAACTTGTCAATCTCAGCTTTATATCTCATTTGTCCAAAATTTAGTTGATAACGCGCGAGAAAGGATTTGATCTGAAGTTGTATTATCTAGTTTACGAGGCAGTACTGAGCCACTCTATATGGTGACGGCCAGGATAAGATTGTCAATGTGGGCGTGCATTGTGAATGGGGGGTGGGGGGGTAGAAGTGCATCAACACAGGAAAATACCCATATAACTATAAGTTTAAGTTAAACACCCTCCTTCAATGTAAAAGAATAATATAAAATATTATTTATAACCCCCCCCCCTCCCCTCAAAGATTTGAGGTGAACGGTTGGAAGGTTTTGACTCCCCTCTCACCCTCCCCCCACCCTCCCAATGAAATTTTTAATAGGTTCAAAGCTAATATGCATTTTTACATTTAAAAAATTGAATGAGAAATTTAAATTTAATGAAGCCATGAGCTAAATATAAAAAAAAGATAATTTGTGAACTAAAACAATCTGACAGAACCCTTAATTTCTTAGTCACTCTATACTCTGCGATATCAACGCATTAGAAATCCCTTTAAACATTAAAGGACCACCCCATTCATCCCCTCTCCGAGAATATTTAGGACACTGAAAATAAAAAAGGGATATCGTACCAGGAATACCCAAAATCAACCTGTACAAATTTTCAAAGGAGGCCAAGGTCACCTAAAATCAAGGAAAGTTGAGTTCTTGCAGTAAACCAAAACCCTACAGGGCTGTAACTGAAGATAACCAAAACTAAACCAAAAAGACACTTTAAATAAACTTTATTTTATAGTTAGAGGGGGGGGGGGGGGGTAGTAATTGTTTGTGTGATAATGCCTCAACAACGACGACCAAATAAATTTTTTTTCTGTTCTCTAATGACCGTGGGAATTCTTTGTGTCAGGCAATGCTGCAAACCAAACTAGGAGCATCTTGGAGACAGCCAGGGATACAGGAATAGATAAGTGGGAGATTATTTTTCTTCTCCCAATTTTTTAGTGATGTATTCTTCCCAGGGAAGGTTTATAACTATTTTGTAGAATGTTACCTTCACCATCGGCTCTATCTTTTAAAACTAAGTGGTGGTTTGACTCCTCCCCCCCCCCCTTTCCATAAAATGTTCCTAGTGGCCTCTAGGGGCGTATCCACAAGTTAACAACAAAGTAGAGTTATATATTTGTAGTAGATCCTAAAATAAAAATATGTCGGCTATTACAGATAACCATTTCTTTTATTGGACAACCATTGCTGTGAATTTCAACTGTGGATGGTTGCGCCTGTTTTAAACGAAGACATTTACCCTATTTCCGGTTCCAAGACAAACGAAGGAGTGGACAAACGCAGGAGTGTTAAAATATTAATTTAATTAAGTATTTCTATAAAGATTAGGTAAGGTTAAGATATGAATGTACAAAAAAAGCCCCCCCCCCCAGTGGTTGGGCATTAAAAAAAACCTAAAAGAAGGTCTAAAATAGGTTAGGTTTGGATAAGTGTCCACTCCTGCGTTTGTCCACTCCTGCGTTTGTCATAGGACCCTATTTCCTTTTAATTTCGATCAGCATTCCCTTTTCCCTGCATATCAGGAAATACTTATTTACCTTCCATCTACCATTCTCTGCAGCTCTGGAGACAGAAAAGGAAAGATAGAATTTAAGTGATACATTTTGACTGGGTTTATCATTCTTTTAAAAATGTTAAACATTATTGGCCAAAAACGATTGTCGACGTTTTTCTTGATATGTTATTGTAGAAATAGTTTAATATTTTTGCAAATTTTAAGCCCAACCGTATCCATTTTTAATATAATCATAAATTGACCATGGCATTATATAACTATAATTTTAAAGCTAGCGCAAGCTAGTTAAATTGTCAAGCCTTGCTATTTTCTATTCATTCTGATGAACCTGTCTAATGAAGTTAAAACCAATTACACACATAAATACATTCCCGTGTTATCACCTATTTATTTCTAAATTCACTTATACTAAATTATTTCAGCTAGGCAGATAAGAAATTTTATTGTTGTTAATGTAGGAAACAGCGTAAAGTGCCTCCAAAAAATGACGTCATACAATACAAAGTACCAATGATAGGCCAGTATAAATTGTAATTGACCAATGGTAAAATTTATACTGGCCTATAATTGGATACTTGTAGTGTATGACGTCATTTTTTGGCGGCAGTTTACGCTGTTTCTTGATATAGGAGCATTACAGAAGCAATCTTTGACATCGATATTCAGCATAAAAAGTATAAGTGTTTCATTGTTTGATAGTTTTTTTTATCTCATCGTGATATAAACAGCTTTCCGCGGATATTAAGATATAACAATACAGGTATCAATTAATGATTTTTATTTTAATATTCGTGAAAAATTGTCTGTACTACATTGCTATTCATGATTTTTCAGTATGACTGAGAACAGGCTAAATCCATTGTATATTAATCGGTCTTTAGCCATACTGCAAAAATAATTCCTACCCGCATTATTTTTGTTGAAATTTTTTAAATATTATATTGAGATCTAATTCAGTTCACGGTAAAATGTTCCTGGTAACAATTATCACCTAAAATCTATATACTGGCAGTGCAGATACTTAAACGTATATAAAAATGTTTATTTACACTTTTTTCTTTATTGTAGCTTTCCTTGTGTATCATTGGATCTTGGTTAAACCAGATTATTTATGAGCCTTTACCACAGAATGCAGTTAAAGATTTTAAGAGATAATCGTTATAATATATAATATCTCAATCTCAAAACGATTTCAAAGATATTCAACACTTTTTGAAATTAAAAAAAGGAATTGCCAAAAAATGAAATGCAGCTACACTGTTGCTCACTCTATTAAACTCTATTTTTAACCCCCCTAAAAAATTAACTAAAAAAATTTAATTTACACAAAAAATAACTTAAGGAGATAATTTTAGCTGCCCAATTGGCATTCCATGCAATTAGATTTCCATTCTTTTTTAATAGTTTGTAATTCTAATCAGAAATGCATAGGCAATTGTCTTCATCACTCTGCTTAATTATTATGGAAAATCACAAAAAAGGTAAGTGTGCCTATGTATAATAAGTATAGATATATCTATGTGGAATAAGGCATACCTATTTGATAGATGGATATAACAATCTTAAGATAGAAACGTAATTTCATGTATATCCGGCTTTTGTTTTTTCAAGATGTTAAAATGGTTAAAACCATAATACTAAATACTAATAAATAATACTAGAATTATATAATTACGATATTATGGATAAATTTAGGAGTAGTTGGCCGTATTCAGCTGACCTCGCTGCCACCATAGTCGACTGTAAGCCTAGCAGCTGCTGGCCGGCCATACAATTCGGGACAATACACTAACGGAGCCGCAAAAAACTTTACAAATTAATTTTAAAGACCAAAATAAAATAAAAACAGCTCACTTGATTATTATTCACCTGTAAACGAAGTCATATGTCATCATTCCTAGTCGCATCTAAGCCTTTTTTTACTTTTTCCTCAATCGCAGATTTTTTATGCAATTTTTATACTTGACTTTTTATTACAACCCTCAAAATGCTTGTTAAAAGCCACTAGAACTCCTTTTTAAAACAAAATTTAAATAAAAACAATTGAGATTGAATAAAATATATATAAAGTCAAACATGTTTCCCCCCTCTTATCCTAGCAGGACAACTAAAAATTTGCATCAAATATTCAATTTGATTGAGTTTTAGGAGGGCGTGTCTATCATCCCCCCCTCTCCCCCAATTTTATATCCCCTCCTTGTGAAGTAACTGTTTATCCCCAATAAGACAGCATGAGTTCTTGTTACAGAAGCTTAACAACTCCCTCGGGGTGGGTGTGTAGCCCCGCCCACCACCCCATGGTTATGATGCTAGGGAAAATTGGTTCTCATGTTCCCAGCCGAACACAGTTAATCAAAATTGGACAAAATTATGCAAAATGATTTTTTTTCATTTTGCCTTTGGAGGTGTTTTTGGTGAAGCTCTTTATAGTTCCTATAAAAAATGACGCCATACAATACAAATGACCAATGATAGGCCAATACACAGACTGAATTACCAATGGCAGGCCAGTAAACATTTTAATTGACCAATGGTAGGCCAGTATGGCCTCATTTTTCTTTGGCAGGTCATTTTTTTGTTTTATTAAAATAGGCAGCTTCACTCTGGCTTTGAATTAAAAACTAATAGAATAGCTGCTGCTGCTCATACTAGCTTTCCGCCGCAATGCAGCTTAAACTGTGAAAAAAAAAGAATAAAGGTAAAATAGTTTTTCTCAAAAATAAATTTTGTCCTATCTGTGATCACATAATAAAAATCTTGTAAAAACTTGTGTGAAAATGATTTTCTCATCTACCACACATCTTTTCCAGGGAGGGAGGGGACATTGGGCTGTTTATTACACTAGTCCCCAAAGTTTTATGATAACGTTTTATTTAATCGTTGATTTAACAACTTTGGTGACTTTTATTTAATTTTGATTGTTTATTAATTGTTATCTACAGAAGGGGTAGTTTTGTGTATAATTATTGGGAATATAAAATTTATTGGCCATTAGCCTTTGTCCCTTTAGATCCCTGCACCTTTTCATTTTTCCCTTGTTACATACACAATTTACACGATTAAGAAAATATTTTAGGTTTTTATATATTATTTATCACCTTGTTATTTGATTTTTTATTTAGTTTCCTGGCTTCGCCCGTTGTTGATGGAATTAAATTAAAAAAAAAAAAAAAAATTTTTTTTTTAATATTGATTGAATTTTCCAGGACAAACGCAGAAGTGACAAACATCGTAGTGGAAAAACGCAGAAGTGTTTAAAATTCTAAAATAATGCTACATTTCTATACAGGTTAGGTAAGATGATTTTAACATCCAAGTAAGCCCCCCGCAGGTTTAGGTATTCAAACAAAACTATAAGATGGTTTTAAATAGTTAGGCTAGGTGTCTATTCCGATGTTTGTCCACTCTGACGTCACTATTGTGTTTAAAAATATAATGAATTTAGATATAGACAAGGAAAAATCTTCCTTGAAAATCACTACTAGATTTTTTTTTTGGTTGGGGGAAGGGATATATCTATTTTTGGAATGATAGAACTGAATAAGATTTCAGAGAAATAAAAAGGTTGCGTGATTTTTTACGATCATATTCAAGATGTAATTTAGAGAAAAAGAGAAAGGGCCGTTGCCGATAAATGGATGTACAATGTACATCCCCAATAAAGTTACACAAAATTACTACTTTTACATTTAGTGGTTGAAAAGTCTGGACACTCAAATTAATGTATCAACCAATCAAATTTCTGTGTAATTTATAATTATACTTTTATTTTAAAAACTAGACTTACTGAATACCATTTCCTACGTGAAATCATAATTATAAAAGAACTTTTATTGGATTTTTCATTTTCTTATTTTTTTGAAACTAATTTATGAAAAGCCTGTGTCTTACACGAACAACGTATTTACTTCTTGGATAATGGATAAGAAAAATTTTTTAGATTTGGAAAAGTCTAATTATTGTCTAATTAATGTTCGTAATAATCTGATTGTGTCCCAACCCAATTGAAAAAAATAACACCTGAGGACACAAAATTGACTACAACCAAAATGAAGCTTCCCTTAAACTTGTGTATATTTCTAAATATCATATCTGTAAGCCCATATAGCCCGTTAGTTTCTTAGTGTTGTTTGTAGTGATTTTTTTTGGCAAATCTTCCGAAAACCAGGGCATTAGTTATACAATATATTGTGAACAGGGGCGTGCAAAAGGGGGAAGAAACAACTCCTTCTCAAGTCAAGAATTTATTTAGGGCTGCCAACTCCTTTCACAGTTTTAAGGCACGCATTTCCCTTAACCTTTTATTGAAAGGGAGGGGGGGGGGGTCATAAACATACTAGGACACCTGTAGAATAAGAGATATAAGTTTTCCGGAATTGTAATGTAGGGAGTAGATTTGAAATCTGCATCAAATTTTAAGGATTTTTTATAAAATTCGTTTTTTGTATAATTCTTTATCTAAAAGCGGAAATACAAATTAAGTTAATTAATTTTGGCATCTGTGATTGGTGGATTTAAAAAATCTGCGCTCTGATTGGATGTCGTACATCATTCAACCAATTAGAGCGCAGGTAGTTTAAAATCCACCTATCCTATTGGTCAAAATTAATTAACTTAAAATGTATTTTCGCTTTTAGATAAAGAATTTTACAAAAAACGAATTTTATAAAAAATCCTTAAAATTTGATCCAGATTTCAAATCTACTCCCTACATTAAAATTCCGGAAAACTTATATCTCTTACTGTAGAATCAGACTACAGAGCCTAAATTTGAATAAAGTGATACGATTAACTTTTTTGGGGGGGAATTTAAAAATAAATTTTTACTGTTCATTGGGCAATCTTTTACAGAGCAAAAGGGTCTTTTAGTTATGGGTAAAATTGTTGCTTAATAACAATAATTTTATATAAATCACATTTTATTAATACAATTACAAAAACATTACTCTGTTCAATGGAAATAATTTCATTTCTAAAACAATCATTTGCATTGAAAAATTTAACATAAAAAGCTTTTTGCCACAATAAAACACAGAATGCCTTAGAATTAACCAATAAAAAATCTTGAATCTTTACATTTTAGAAGTGTTTTCACAAAGTGACTTATTTCCAATATAATTAAATAATTTTTATTTAAGTAAAGTGAAAAGAATGAAAACCACACACATACTTTTTAGAAATATTTAAAAAAAAATAAGTTTACTCTATACTAGAATACAATATTTATTAACATAACACTCTAAAAGCTAAGAATTTTACCCCAATATAAAAAAAACCTTCTGTTCTGTAAAAATTTTATAGATCCATAGAAAAAAATTAACTTTAAAATCCCACAAACTGTTATTTTGGGGCCTATTCATATTTCTAGCTCTGCAGTATGATTCTACATTGCATTGTATATCTTTAATATACCTTTTAAAATAAATTAAAAACAGTTTAAAACTAAAGATATACAAGAAATACTTTAAATCCACTTTTAGCTAGAATAATATTTGAGTAGTTCCATGATCTGTGCAGTTGGTTATTCTTTTCATCACAAACTTTTTTTATTTTACAATGTTGTTTGGTTATCAAATTGTTAGTTTCTACGTATAGGTGAATTTTAGATCCTACATACTCTTGTGTAGGTTGAGTCATCCCTATCCTTAATAGCCTCAAAGCTGGACCACTTGTTGTGGCTGAACATTGGCAGTCTCCTGTTTTTATAACAGTACTTTGGGGCTCCTATCCAAGTCTTCACAAAGTAGGCAATGAAGTATTAAATGTATCTAACATCTCTGTCATCTTCATCTGGAATAATTGGCTCCATTATCTCATTCCATACCTTTTCAACATCACAGGATGGCACCAGTGCTAATACCCACTCAGAGTTGGCCTTCAACTGGTCACTGTTATGTAGATGTTCACCATTTATCTTCAAAACTACTTTAGTCACAGCATTAATGGACAGGGTCACCTGAACAACTTATCATTTATTTATGTATTCCTTTCAACAACACAAATTGTAATTTGCAGCAATATCACTAAAGTTAGCTTATTACTGGAGGGTAAGAAAAGTTTATGATTAAATTATTCAATTCTTATAACATTTTGTCGTTAAATATCATTGTACTTATTTCTGTTAATCAAACAATGTTACCTCTTATGTTCACACTGCAATAATAATGATCTTTTTTCCCTTCTGTAGCCTCTTTGTATATTCATACTTGTTGAACACAGGTCCAACTTGTCTTGCTTTAGTTGATCCAAATTAAGAATAATGATTCCTTCCACGTTGGATTGTTGAGAAACAACAATCCATATCTATAAGTTCAAACATTTATTCCATTAATTGTTGAACATTTTTACACAAAGAAGCATGTACATCTTGATTTAGAAAAATATTTTCCTTTAAAAGCATAGAACTGTTAATATTACAGGTTTCTTGTGCTTATTTTTAGCATAGATTCAGTGATTCAAGCCAGATTTTATGCAAGATTCCTTAGTTTTGAGAAATAACACCTAATTAAGAGCCCCTTTTCCATAAATTTTTGATACCCACAAAACCTTAAAAAATAAACACCTCAATGATATAAAATTAAAGCAGTGCATCCAATCTGAAGGATAGGATATTTGAAACTTTTTCTCATTCAGTAAAAATATCATACCTTGCCCAATTTATTTGATGGAAAGGAAGTTGAAAATAACAATCATCCCAAGTATTTACAGGGCAAAGCTTCTATCCTCTAAGGGTTCTGAGTATTGTTCATATAGATCAAACTATTTTTTCACACTAAAACTAACAATCGGCCTCAAATTGTAAAATAAACTCCTATTTTGTGGGTTTGCATGCCTCATAGATGCAATACAGATTGGAGTTGTGCCACTTTTCTAAACATGATGTATCTAAAGTCATCAACATGATGTACTGTTATTAGACTTATATTTTACTTAGTATAACACTCATTTGAATTTTTTAGAGGCAATTTAAATTCTGTTGGAATGGTTTTTAATCTCGAACACCTATTGCTGCAGAATGGCTGGCCACGACCTAAAAAGGTTTTAAGGGTTTTTGTGGCTCTAGCTTTGAGGCCTCTGTTTACCCGCCATTGGGCCACTTTAAGGTATAGGACCAACTGGAAAACTATCTTTTTGTCAGGGCTCCTAGAGAACTGTCTTGAAGAATCCCTCTTGATCAGGGCATGCACACCTTCAACATTGTTGGTGTGCACCCCTGTTTTTGGGTCTTTTTTACTCTGATTCACCTATATAATAAATACATAAACAGCTAAATTTCTTCTACATTTCTTATTGTAATCTAATCCACAGACAGGACATTGATCAAGTTTTATAGAGAAGCGTTCTCCACATCTGCAATTTTGTTTTCTTTCTTTAGGAAGAACAGATTTTGCTATTTGTGAGGTCACTGCGACCCTATTTATCTCCAAAATCTAAAAGTAATATATACATTACTATTAAGTTCTTCTAAGTAAATATTAGGTTAATAAAGACTTGCTTATTGGATGGGGGGCCATATCAATTCCTAGATTTTCTATGCTGAATAGTAAATTATTTCTGGATATGCAACCTTAATGTTGAGCTTGGTACTTATGGATGTTATCATCCTAGTTATGATATGTTTATAAATATATGTACCTCTAAGATATTTAATCCTATCTGCAGGATTAGCTCTGTGGATGGCAGTTCTTGCTTCTTTGTTTGTTACATTATGGAGGCGCTCTATGCTTTGCTCAGATATAGCTCCAGAGCACTTCTTAGTTTCTTATACAAAAAAATCACGCATGAACAGAAAAAGCCTAAAAACTATCCTAAATTGTTAAACATACATAAACAATTGATAGTGTATCAAAGAAAAGTTCTTTTATTCCTTAAATAATACAAAATAATTTTTTTTCATTTTGACTAGCAATGCCATCAACTTTAACACATTGAAGATGAAATACTAATTTTGTTCTTAAACGCACAATTTTCAGAATTAAAACATGATTGATACCTTAATCTCTTCCTTTAAACTTACTTGACAATCGGAAACCTTTAAATCAACACATTTATTAATGTCTAGGAGTACAGCTCTTCACAAGTCATTTTTACCTGGAGGTTGATTGTGGAAAAAGCATGACCTAATATCAAATTTTTTTTTCATAAATGGAATAGTCTATACTTGTGTAAATTATGGTATCAATTCTAGATTGGCTACGTTATTCTAACTAGTTCTATAACTGATTAATCTGTTTCCAAAAATCTAGCTTTCTTTCTTTGCACTTCTTTGTACTGGTTTTTTTGTCAAAATGATAAAATGTTTTAACAAATAGTCTTAAATATATGAGACTAGTGACGAAGTGGCCTTAGGCCGCCTTAGGGTCCGAGTTATTAGAAAAAACAGAGGGACATTTCAAATTATAGAGTAGCTTCTCTACTAAAAAATATTTTAGCAGGAAATCTTACATGAACTTTATATGTCTGTCTGGTACACAATCAGAATTATGATTTACTTTAAAATAAAAATAGAAAGCAAATTTGTCTGTGAGGATTTTGCTGACTAAAAAGCATCATATATTCAATTATCTTTGTCAGTCAGTCCATCCATTATGCTAAAGTTTTAGTAAATAGATTTTATGGTTTTAGAGATCATGTTTAAAGTTTACTATATATATTTCTATTGAAATCTAATGTTTTAACCACATTGTCTATCTTATTAGATTTTTATTAACTTCACAAAGTTTATGGATGTTATCATATGTTTCTTTGTACTCTAATTGAAATGTCTTTCTGTCAGTAAGAAACCGTAAAGGAGTAAACGTGAATTTCTCTTCAGTTATTAAAGATAAATGGCTGGAATTAAAAAAACATCCCCATACTGATGAACATCCAGTATATAACTTACTTTGTCCGTCCGTCTGTTGGAAAGCTTTGATATGCATCAACTATCAAAGATATTGTATAAATCTATTGTAAACCTTTCCATGTTTTTTAGCTTTACAAAGGACTTATAAATAATGTCATCCTTGTTAAGCTTTAAAATTTCTTAGAAATTCTTATAATTAATCCTATCAAGAGTAAAGGCACATCAAGTGTAAACCTCGGTGGGTTAGGGCCCCTTGCAAGAATTAGGCTTATGGGAAAAACCTATCCCTTCTACTTTACAATTTATCTATAATACAAAGTAGAACGATGTCTGTCTGTTTGTAGCAAAGGATCTCGCTAACCGCTGAACCGATCGGGTTCTCCTTTACAGGGTAGCTTCTCATAATTCCCAGGAAGGTTTATAACTATTTTCTTGGGAGGTGGGACACCCCCAACTCCCCAAAAAATGTAAAATACCCCCCCCCCCCAAAAAAAAAATTTCTTTTTAAAACTAAAATTAAAATAGTGGGGTCAACTATCCCCCCTCCCAAAAAAAAAAAATTCCCCCCCCCAAAATTAAATTTTTTTTTTAAAATCTAAAATACGAAAAATTGGTTTGATTAAACCTCTTGAGGCGAAGCTGCAAGTTTATAAAATATGGAAGTGTATTTTCAATGCTTGATATGTACTCGATATGGGAAAGCACCCTAAACCTCACTTGCTTAATTATTATTAAATATATTTTTTACGCGAAGCACCTCTATAATTAGAAATGTCTGTCTGAGGGTAAAACATAATTCTTCATCTGCTTTAGACGGCCTTAATTTTAAATTAAAAATGAATTTTTTTTTCCTTTATATGCCGTCAGTCTGTCAGTATAGCTTTTAGTATTTCCAGGGAAGACTTTAGTATCTTATCTTCTATTCAAGTTTTGTATGATTTACAACATACAACAAAAATTAACTAATAAAAATATTTTTATTTGTAAATATGTTGTCAATTTGATTTCAATGTCTCATTCTTAATATCTAATCTACTTAACTGATTGGGTTCTCTATTTTATATAAACTTAACATCGGTCCCGTGATGGTTTTAGGCTATTTAATTTTTAGATTTAAGTCTTGGGATGGGTTTAAGCTTTTTTTCTAGTCCGTAGATATTAAAGGGGCAAACGCTAATGATATATAAAGTTTTTTTGTCTGAAGGTTAAAATCTCAATAAGTCTCACTTCATACATCCCCCCCCCTAATAATTCTTCCTATAGGACAATTTTGTCAATTCAAAGTTTTATGATAACGTTTACCAACTAAACTGGTTTTATTTGTATATTTTTTTCATTCTAAATAACTGCGGAAAGCTGTCTATAATATGATGCAATAAATATCTATTTATCTATGTCCATCATAATTTATTTAATGCAAACTGTCTAATTCTAAATCTAAATAAACTAAATAAAAGCTATCCAAATGAAAAGTGTATTATTCGGTTTCTATCACATTTATTGGTATAGGTATAGTTTATAAAATTCTATTTACATTTTCAATATTACAATGAACAATCTATTTTACATTAGTTATTTCTTATTTATATTTACAATACAAGTCAATTACATTACATTATTTAAATACAATTAGTGAATTACTTACATTACATTACTTAATAAAATTACATTACATTACTTAATTAAATGTAATATTCCCTCCATAAATTATATACACCCTAGCGTTGTCGGGGATCGCTGGCGGCTGTGGCATCGCTGGCTGCTGCTGTGGCATAGCTGGCTCTGGCACTGGTGGGATGGGGGCGGCAGCTGGCACTGGTGGGATGGGGGCGGCAGCTGGCACTGCTGGGATGGGGGCGGCAGCTGGCTCTGGCACTGGCACCGCTGGCACTGCTAGGACGGCCCTTGGTTTACCTTTAGGACGGCCAGGGCCAGTAGCAGGGCGGCCAGCAGGCCTTTGCTTTAAATCCCCGCGCTTGCCAACACGGCTGGCAGCAGATTCAACATTAACAATGATGTTGGAATGCGGCCCAGATGTTATTTTAGTATTGGCCTTAGTATTAGATCTTGTTTTGGCCATATTAATATTATTAGATATTAATATTTGAAAAAAATTATCACAAGTATAAAATATAAGTGTTGCTGACTGCAGCGTGAGGACTATTTAACTGAATATAAATTGAAAATTGAGATTAGAATTCATGTGTAGGTGGGCGGAGTTATCCATTATGCCAGGTAAATGGAAATGCCGTAAACACGTAATTTGAAATAAGAATTGGGGGAGGAGTATTAAGAATATTAATAAATTATATTACGTATTACGGGTTTTATTTCTTTATTCTTTTATATAACTAGAAAGTTAATTTTGATTATTTAATTTAATTTTTTAATCATAGCTAGAAGGGCAGCCTGCACCTTCAAATGCAAAGGCAATGGATTCCATCTAGTCACATTTTTCCATAGAGGGGGCGACTATTATAATGTCATGATGATTTCATCTGGGAATAACTGTTCTCCAAGACGATCTCGCATATCAAACCATTCATTCAAACTCAGGATTATGAGATCTTAGGTAAGCGTGGACCTCTTCCTCAGTAATTTCATCAAATTGCTCAACAAAATTAATTATTGATAAAGCATTCATGTTGTAATAGAAATAGTCGACATTGTAATATTTGTAAACACATTGAATATTTGCAAACAAGTGTTATAAAACTCATGGCATCCACGCATTTGGTATCTTAAATGTCAATAATTGATGGACGGAAGACGAACATTTGATTGATTGACAGAAGACCACCCAAAGAGGTCTATCCACGAACAAGAGCACGTGATTCTAATTACCTTCCAGCATTGATCCTAAGTATTTTCATTCAGAATATACTAGATTACTATTAATAATTATAAAGATAAAAAAAAGTCAAAAGCACATTTACTATATCTCATATGTATGTTTAAATTAATGCTAATATGGAATATCTACAATCTATATAACACAAGTATTCACATATGTATCATCAAATATCCATTTTAATAAAAGAATTAGCTTCATAAAAGTTTTCAAAACATTTAAAATTTCTAAAAAACATGGCGAAACATTAATTTTCTCATCAATACATTAATGATATATAGTGACCTATTGTATTCTGAAAGAAAATACTTAGGATCATGCTGGAAGGTATCATGTGCTCTCGTTCGTGAATAGTCCTCTTTTTATAAGAATCCATCTCTGAAATAAGAAGCTAACCAGGGATGCTCATTGCTATGCCAACATCAGCAGGTGGCAACACAAATACTGGTGTATTGGCTGAAAGGTTTTTCAGCCCAGAGCACAGAGGCAATCTGTAGCATTATTCATAACCAGGAAGACAGAGAAAACTTTAGTACATTGCTGCAGAAATTAAACTTTCAACACTCAATTATACAGCAAGTTAATCACAGAGTTAAGCCTGATAAACTCCATGATATTGGTTATGATGCACAGATTAAATTCATAACTACATTTCCATGGTCCAGTATAACACCAACAGTTCATACTTTATGTTTACACTAGTGAGTTGTTTAGTAAGTTGGATGCATAGTTGCCAGATATTTTTCAGATCAAAGTGTACAAATAATGTGTACATTGGACCTCCAATGTGTACATTTTGGGGGGAATTGGGAGAAGGGGATGGGGTACAAGGGGGATTTGCTACGCTATCCTAAATTACACTAGTAGCATCTAGGAGCACTTAAGGGAGAAAGGGGAGTCCACCTCTCACTTTCAGTTGTAATTTTGCAAGTTACTACAAAAAATATAAATATTCAGTTAAACTTCAATGTTTATAACCAGAAAATCGAGGAAGGAAGCAAATTTTTGGGGGTAAAAGGTCCATTTTTGGAAGGAAAATTCCAATTTTTGTGTGTACACATATACATTTTTAAAAAAATGTTGAAAATGCGCACATCCTCGGCGGTTTTGCTCAATGTGTACATTTGTCAAAAAACAGGTCAAAAATGCGTACATTATGCACAAAATTTGCACATCTGGCACCGTTGGTTGGATGGTTATCCAATAGCTTCCTACTCAGGACAATCCAGTGAAGCCTGTAACAAGCTTATAAGATACTAGCGGCTACGCCCCTAGAGGCCTCTAGTGGCACTTTAAATGTTTTTGTTTGTTAAAGTTTCTACGATATTTTTTTTACGTACGATACCTCTTTATTTGACGTTGAAGTCTCCCATAATTTTTTTAAAATTTCAATTTTTTGTCATTTTTCTTGGGAGGGTGGTAGTACCCTCCCCCAAAATAGTTAAAAACCTTCCCAGGACATATGAGAATCTACCCTATTAAGGAGAACCCGATCGGTTTAGCGGTTAGCGAGATCCTTCGGTACACACAGACACACAGACAGACACACAGACATCCTGTTACTTTAGTATAAGGATTACAAATCTGGAATAACGTGCAGGGCACGACAAATAAGCCTAAAATGAGTTAAATACCAGGGATGCGTTTACAAGGCTCTTCCTTAAATCTCATCCAGTCCTTGCTCTTCAGTGCAGATTGCTTATTTGTTGTAAATTCAATAGCTTGTAGCTGTTAAGCTGAACTGGCAAATGTGTTGTTAACATATTAACGTTAAATGATTGAGAGCTGTTTCATTAAATTTTAGATGCTTTTTAATAGCTTTTTTCCATGCCTTAATTATTTAATTACAGTTAACTAATAATTTTTCAATTAGACATAAAAAATAACTATTTCTATTTTCATGACTTAATCATCAATTAACCTGATTTGATATTCAAGATGTGTCATAGCTCCCACATGGACATCATTACTGGATTATTAATAAATGCAAAACATTCTTTTGTTTATATCAGTAGACTCTTGCAGTTATGCCAATTTTCCAGAAAATAACAAAATTTTAAAATTCTGAAACTTGATTTTGTTTATATGAATAAAAAATAAATGTTAAATGGGTTTTCTTCTATTTGTTATTCACATGCACTATGAAATTCAATGTACTCTAATTTCTTCAACTATTGAGCTATGGAAACTTCTAGAACTGGGAGGAGGGGATGAAATCCTTGTTCATGGCCATAACTATATTGAGAGAAAGGATAGAAGAGGCAGGGATGGGTCCAGATCATGGAGATGCAGAGAGTTTGTTAAATACAAATGTCCTGCAACTGTTAAAACACTCAATGGGCAGGTTATGGTAAAGGAAATGATACACTCCCACTCAGGTTATCCTTTAATTCCAATGATTAGGAAGATTCAATCTGATGTGCCCACCAAGGCATCAATAAGCATGTACCCAACACAGTCCAGTGTTTCTTCTGTCTTGGAAGATGTGCCCATGGATGTTCTACTGAGGCTACCAGCCTAGGACAACAGTGAATGTGGCAAGAGGACAGCCTCAATTCCAGTTGAACCATAACCTCACACAAGGGTATTAGATATTCTTGAGGAATTTCAGGATGTAGTTTGAATTGATTCAGGTTCAGAGGATCCAAAGCAATTTCTCATTTTGGGATAACTGGAATTATTGGATGTACTTTAAGGAGCAGACTTATGGCTTGGTGATGGCACTTTTAATGTTAGCCCAGATATGTTTTATCAGCTATATACTAATCACTGTAAAATCAGTGTAAATTATCCTCCTGTGTATTTTTTATTACCTGATAAACAACAAGTTACATACGTCAGAGCATTTGAAGACCTTAAAAATCTTATCTTCCAGACTAGTCCAATCACTATACTAGTAGATTTTGAGGTTGCTATATCAACTGCATTTAGATCAGTGATTGAAGGGTGCAGAATCAAAGGCTGTCTATTCCATCAGGGTCAAAATCTCAACAAGAAAGTTAATGAACTTGGACTAAAGAAGAGCTATGAAACTAATATGGCTGTTCAATCTTTGCTTGCACTGTCTTTTGTACCCGAGGAGGAAGTTCTTCAAAGGTTTCAAGGTGTGAGGGATATTAAAATGCCCTGAATTCCATCATTGTGGAAGGTGCCAACTGGCCTGAATAAAGAGATGGCGCTCTAAAGAAAAACATGGGCTGTCATCCATGTTGTGAACAACCCTGCACTAAGGCTGAATTATGTCCTTTTTACAGAGAGACTTGCCACAAAAATCACCTCTTATGATGAAGAGGCAGACAAAATGGCTTTTTCAAGTGCAGTAGCTCACATTTTCAGCTCCTAAAAATCAAAAACATAAAAAAATTATTCATTCATTACCTAAAATAAAAAGAAAGAAAAAAAACATAAAATACAAAATTTTTTTTTTATAATTTTTAAAAATTACATAAAATCCTGTGGGTTGAGTCCAGTGTGGACTGAATTCCCCAGGTTGAGTCCTGTATGAACTGAATACCATGTGGGCTGAATTCTGTGGGTTGAGTCCCATGTGGACTGAATACCATGTGGGCTGAATTCTGCAAAAAATTTTTATCTGACCAAGCTAAAGGGTGTGCAAAAAAATGTGGACATTTTTAAAATTGAAACTGCACGGCTTGTTTGATTAGTAGAAAAATATTACGCATATCGTTAGAACCGTTAGGAGGTCTATTTTTTGATTCATATATGTACCTTTTTAAAATTCAAATTGCGCGGCTTGTGTTAATAGTAGAAAAATATTACGCATATCGTTAGAACCGTTAGGAAGTCTATTTTTTGGAAATATAAGAACAATTCCTCTGCTACGTATAGTTACGGAGCGATGTGGTAAAATGTCCCAACTGACTTAAAACTTGACTTGCGAGTAAATCATTAAAGGGCGAATATAGGTTCGATATGATATGAGCTTATATCAAAGGTGCCATTACATACTTTTAGAATATCTATGCCAAATTTAAAAATTCAAAAAAATCCTTAAGTAGATTTTGCAATTTTCTGTTTCAATTGAACATATAATAAATGAGATTGCCGACAAAATCGTTTATTTTAGCCCTTTACAAGACTTTTTTTGACTATTTTGCTTAAGTTTGATTGACTATTACATTGGCACGCACCTTAAAAGATAATTTAAATGTTTATTATTTTAGATTATATACTAGTTTATTTAATTTTTTAAAAAGTATAAAAATAATTTGCGTAGAAAGGCGTCAGGAGTATTGACAGGGTAAATAATACGTCTTAAAGTTTATTTTCTGTACAGAGATCTTTGATTAATTCATGATGATATAAACAACCCTTCTGTACGCATTTTAAACACACACACACACGGCCACAAAAAAACAGGGATTTGAAATCATTCTTCCTCCAAGAAAATTTTATCGATTAATTTTTTTTACTTTTTACATTATTTGATGTTTTTTTTTAACTTTTAAATAATTTACTTTATGAAGGTAGAAGGAGGGTATATTTACCCCTGATCAATTGGTTTCCACGTTATTACGACTATCATTTAACGAAAGCTTTTTAATTCAACCTTGCCACGAAGCCTTGTGTGATGCTAGGGTGTTTGAGTTCTTAGGGAACCACACTAATTCCAAATTTTTTTTTCGAGATTGACGGGTTTTAAGCTATAAATAGACTTATACAATTGAATATGTCAATATTTTTAAGTTATTTATAATCTATGGAATTGCACCTTTGATATAAGCTCATATCATATCGAACCTATATTCGCCCTTTAATGATAAAAAAAAGGTTGTGCAAAAATGCGGACATTTTAAAAATTCAAACTGCTTGGCTTGTGTGAATAGTAAAAAAATGCTATGTATATCGTTAGAACAGTCGTAAGCTCTATTTTTTGGAAATATAAGTATGATTTTTGTGCTCTTTATAATTTAGGAGCTGTATTGATGAATGTGAGAAAAGTGGAATTTTTTTATAGTTTTAAGTCAGTTGGGAGATTCTACCACATAGCTCATAAATTATATGTAGCACATGAATGGTTCTTATATTTCCAAAAAATAGAGTTTATAGCGATTCCATAGGTATGCAAAACATTTTTCTACCATTAACACAAGCCGAGCAATAAGAATTTTAAAAATGTATGTATTTTTATTTGCATACCCTTTAATTTAATCTTTAATGATTTACTCGCAAGTCAAGTTATACATCAGTTGGGACATTTTAACATGTAGCTCTGTAACTATACGTAGCAGAGGAATCATTCTTATATTTCCAAAAAATAGACTTCCTAGTGGTTCTAACGATATGCGTAACATTTTTCTACTATTAACACAAGCCGCGCAATTTCAATTTTAAAAATGTCTGCATTTTTTTTTGCACACCCTTTATATTTGCTTGATTCACTTCATCAAAAGAGATTACATAATGGCGAAAAGTTTGAAGAGATTATTGGTCTCAAAAACTTGTATTATCTTTGAAGACATTTGTTGAAATTGAGGATGGGGGAGAATTTGCTAAACATGTTAAAAATCCTGTATCCAACAAGCCGTGGACTTATTTTTTAAGTCATTGAATGAATTGCTATAAGTTATGGCAGTCAACAAATAAAGCAGACAAGACAACAGGAAGGATCAACTGGAAATCCTTTAAAAGAAATCATTAAAGGTGGGTTCTATAAACAAAACTGTTACGGTATCGACAGCTGCAAATACGGTATCAACAACAAAAATCTGATGCTAGACGTTCAGAAGTCATCTCACGGTATACGCAATCGCTGTAACATATCGCTGTTATGACGTCATCTCACATTGCTGTAGATTTCACAGATGGATCAGGGAGATGAACAGCATCTCACAGTACAAGCTATCAAAAGCTGTCTAAATTCCTGCTTTTACAGACGAAAATTATGTAAATAAAACAATAAATCATGCATTGAAAGCATGGTTTATGATGAAAAAATGGGGCATTCCCAACAGATCTCTATGCAGGGGATGAAAAATTTTAAGTAAAAAAATTTGAATAATTATTATAAAAATAAATATTTTCAATATAAAATTTTTGATAGGTAATGAAAATTAAAATTTTTTTTTAAATTTTGTAGAAAAAAATATTTACTTGAAAAAAAATTAGGTAATCTATAAGTGAGTAAAAAAATTTTTTTTGTGGGGGGGGGGGGCATTTTCTTTCCCCCTCTCCCTTCACATTTTCTGTACTTTAAAAAAATAGGCTGAATTGACCAAAATTCAAAGACGACATTTGCTTAACATCCCATTTATTGTAGTTTTGCTGTTGATTTTGTTGTTGATGACAGCTGCAGTATTGCAGTTCTATCACTGTACCATATTACCATATTATCTCTCACAGTAATGTTTATAGAACGCACCGACACACAAAAATGGCCGACCGAGGTACCGCAATGTGAGATACCGTGATAGAACAGCACTGTGATAGAACTGTGATCACAGTTCCGACTATAGAACCCACCTTAAGCCTGTTTTATTGACCCTTCAAAGGAGAAGGCCAGTGGGAAGGCGGAGGGATTAATAATTTGAACCTGGCACACCACAGAAAGCAGTGCATTAAAACAGGCGGTGGAAGGGCTGTTACTCCACCGCCTACACCAGCAGGTTCTTCATCTCCAGTTGTTTCTTATAGAAAGAACATAAATGACCCAAACCAATTAACATTTGTTGTAGAAAATGGTAGAAAATCAGGAGTTGACAAGAATGTTAGAGTGGATGGATCTGATGAAATGGATGGCAGTCTGCTGTATGAAATTGATGAATTAGAAGCCAGATAAATAGAACTACTCCAGATAGACAGACAGATTAAGATCGAGCAACTGACAAGAAATAAAAACTTAATAAGAAAAGGATGGAGATGTTAGAGGAAAAAAGAAGCCAATGTAATGATGATTCCTTTACACCTGGAAAATTTTAACTAGCTTAAATTAATGAAAGAAGCTATCCGTTCTGCACAGATGGACTGACCCTAATTGAAGAAAAGCTTCACTTTTAATAAGATATTTAGAGAAGAACCATTAAGAAGATTTGAGTTGAATAATCTTGATTTATTTCTGATTGTTTTGACTGCTCTGGTTTTTGACTTGTATAATAAAGGTTAAGTATATTAGATAAAACTTTCCTTTTAAGGTGATAGTTTAACCAGAATTAAAAATCTTGTTGAAAAAATTGTTTTTGAAGTTTTAAGATTGTTTTTTTTGGAAAAAATCCATCATTCATGAGAGATTTTCACCATGTTAATGGATGTGATCGTAGAATTTCATAAATATGGTTTCAAAGATATCAAAACTTTTTACTGCGATGAAACTCAGATACAAAAGTGTTGTGGAAAATGCTGTTAAAAACAATATGTTTATTCAATAGAAATAGGAGAGAAGAACTATAGTGTGAACCCTTTTTCGTAAATCTGACAAAGGAACTCCTCCAGCTGACAAAAAACTTTAAAATTTTTCGAGTATATAATTTCTAGAAAGCTAACTTTATATTAAGGAATTCAACAATTCATAGCTAACTTATTAAAGGATTTGTAATATGCTTTACACTATACTAGAAAATAAATTTTAACATGATATAATTTACGTGAGAAAAGCTTTATCTTAAGAAATACGACTATTTACAGCTGACTCTTTATATGAACAAAATGAAAAAAATATGCCCTTTCCCTTTCCCATATATGTACAGTGTATACACAGTACAACGCTAGGTCCTGTTGAAAACGTAACGAACGTACTGTTGTATTGCTATTTGTTGTTATTTTATTTATATATAATTTATTTCGAGGTAAACATGAAACAAACTTTGAATTTATGTATTTTAAATGTTTATAATAGATACGAATTACAAATTAAAGATTATAAATCATGTACATTTGAAGTCCGAGATATTTTTTTTTTGTTTTAATAGAAACTCAAGAAATAAATATGATTTTATTAACTTAAATTCATAAAGGGATTTTTATTATTTTACAATGATTGTAATAGATGAAGCATATTTATTATTAATGCACAGATAAAACATAGATGTAAAACAACAATATGAAGGCAGTACTTCATGTGATGGACTTGATTCGAGTAAAAGTTGAAAGAACAGCTCTAATTAACTCTAGTAAAAAATCTAGAAAACTTCCGTTTAATTCAACCAATGAGATTTCATGTATGCTCCGATGCGATTCATTTATTGGCTCAATCAGACATTCCCTCTCTTTCTTAGTACCTTTATTGTTTATTCGCAACACCTCAAACAAAAAGGTTTTATTAAATTCACAATAATTTTTTTAAATACCTTATTGATTTTTTTTTGTAAATTGAAACTCTACCAGTGATTGTAAAAACGAACTTAATTTAGCCCATTAGTGACGAACCGGGTATTAAAACCTGGTTCCAGAAAATGTAAAAAAAAACGGTTTCCAGCTTCATAATTGCATCATTCTCAGTATGAATCCCCCCTCTACTACCCTGGCTTTCATTTCCCCCTGGAGCAGGCAGTTTAGCTTACTTCCGTTTGCCGGTATAGCTCAACAAAATTTAAAAATCATGAAAATTCAAAATACCCCTTCTAACTTTTTAGTTTTTATAGTAAAGTCGCTGATTTTTTTGGTGAAATCTAATGTTTATTGACAAGTACATCTATTTGTGAATTCGTTTTATTCAAATTATTATTTTTTATATGATTTTTTTGTCGTTTTTTTACGCCCTATAATGACCTGGTTCGGCTTGGCCATAAATACCCGTCAGTTTTAAAACCCGGCTCAGTTTCAGTTTTTATTACCCGGTTTTAACTTTTCAACCAATAAAATAACAGTTTACGTCATTAGTAAGGGTTTGCGCCACCCTAATAACCCAAGTAATCTCTATATGTGTCACCCAATAGTTTTATGCTCGTTTTCTGATATGTAACACCCAAATTTTATATGTTCTTTTTTTGTAGTGTGTGTCTTTTAAAACTTCGAGAAACGGGTTTTTTTACCCGAAAAGGGTGGTACCTATAGCCAAAACACTAAATTTGAAATAAATTGCTTTGTATATTACTTGTAGCTCTATAGATTACAGGAGGTTGTGTAGTTTTCAATTACGGATCGTATCAAAGTTCTAAAAAGTGTTCATCTCACTTTGGGCGTTCAAAAATTACATTTTTTAATTGTTGATCGAAATAACCGGGTTTTTACTACAAAACTGGGTTTTAATGCCGGCGGAAACCGCCCAAAACGGGTCAAAATACCCGTTGTGCATTTATGGCCATGCCAAACCAGGTTTTTTTCAACTTTCCTGTGCACGCCACTAGAGCAAAACAAAAAAATACGTTTTCCGTTTTTAGCATTATAAAGCTTCCCTGAGATTTTCAGCTCAATCGGCCCATAAAAGTAGCGCTCGGCACTAATGGGTTAGATATATCAGTTAAAAATTTATTTTCAAAATTTTCTGTAATAGATATAATTTTTAAAAGTTTTAGTAGATAATCCTACAAGTATGAAAACATCCATAAATAGCGAAGCAATTTATCTTGAATAGCACTTAAACAAGGATGACAACAAACATAAGTAGCAAAGCACAAAATCAATTATGAAATAGACAACGGACAAAGTGAGTTTTAGAGCAGATTATCTGTTATCATAACAAAGAAAAGAGAAAAAATATGCAAAAACTTATCATAAAACCTTTAAAAAGATTTTCATAACTAAATATGGTGCGCACCCCTAAATTTTTAAAGAAAATTTAGCAGACAAAAAGCACAAACTGCACAGGGCTTTTTGTATGTCAATCATAAATAATAATGTGAATAAAAAGAAAAGCAATATTTAGCAAACAGCCCTGAGAGGATAGAATTAGCTGAATGTTTATTATAAATAAAAGTTCCCCCTTTTTAGAAACGGAAGGATTCATCTTTCCTGCAAAAAATTTTTTGTATAAAAATAAGATTATTAATATTAATATTATTTACAATGTTGTTATTTTAGTATTTTTTTATATTTAATAACAAAATTTTATTTTAATTTAAATATTATATTCTAATTATTAAAACTTTATATATTAATTTTGTAATCCTCCCATGTGAAAAGTGGTGGAATAGCAATAAAATTTAACGCTGCAACAGCGCTGAGTAGGCCTCTGGGCCCACTGCCTATTTTCGTCTTCTAGTTGCTTCGATTCCACTCTTTTGTTATTTCTCTATGAGAGACAATTATATCAGTTGTGAAAAATATAATCGGCTAAAAAGCTGCTTAAAAATTAATTAAGCTCCTTAATGATTGGAGTGTTAACAAAAAGCTTCAGCCTTGTATTTTGAAAAGGGGCAGAGAAAACCACGTTTCCCCCACTTTGTGACAGACGGAAAGAGATTTTGAATTATAGAGTAGCTTTGCTACTAAAAATCTACCTTTCCTCTATTTGGTTCTTTACAGACAGACATAATTTCGAATTGAAGAGTAGCTTTGCCACCAAACAAACATGACATCAATTAAAGCAAAGCTCTGAAACGGTAGGACAAACGAACATTCTGGTAATGATTATAGAGTAGTTACGCTTTCTAAATCATACCTAACTACATAAATCACCATGTAAAGTTTAAAATTGGTAGGACAATTCTAACATGCCTAAATTAACACAAAAAGCTATCCGTTCCAAGGGAAATCCAATTTTTTTTTTTTTTTGGGGGGGGGTAAAAAAAGGGGGAGTAATTCGTTTTTTTTTGGGGGGGGAGGGGGTAAAATGGCGCGCTTCACGCACAGCAAATTTTTTTTACCCCCCCCCAAAAAAAAGTTTTTACCCCGGGGGTATATTTGCTTTGGGGGGGGGGGTAATTACCCCCCCTGAAATCTGTTAGCAGGGGTAAATTTTGTTTACCCCCCCAAAATTTACCCCCGGGGTAAAATTTTTGGGGGGGATAATTTAAATTTTATTAAAGATTTAGTATTAAAAATGCGCGCGAAGCGCACAAAATTTTTTTTTGTTAGAGATTTTTTATTTTTTCGGGGGGAAATACCCCCTCCTAAATGGTTGTGGGTGCCTACGGCACCCCCAGGGTAGGGGTAAATTTTAAATGGGGAGGTACGTTTGGGGGGGGGGGTAATCGCCACTTTACCCCCCCCCCTTGGACGTCTATGAGTTCCAGATGTATGGACGAGTCGACACTAATTATAGAAAAGCTTTGCCTTTAAAAACATTTTATTATTTTTTTTCTTATTTAATAATTTATTCTTTTAAGAACAAACTATACATAATTAAATCACATATTAATTTAAAGGAACTATCATACATTTAAATTTAAAAAAAAACATAAACAATTTAAAGAATAATAAAAACATTAATCTAACTACACAGTAATAATAGTGTTAAAAATTTGTAATTAGTAAATTGTCAAAATATATGACATTGGACCCGCTAGGCTCGGGTAGGGTGAGGGGGCTACTCACAATGGGCTATAGTGTGTACAAACATATAGCATTCATCAGTATTTTTTTTCATTAAATACTGGATAATAATGTTCATGGTAAGCATATACCAAAACAAATAATAATGATCCCATGTTACTCTGCATGGGCAGACATATGATAATAATAGTGATAATCAACAAGATAATAGATTTGTAGTTAAATATATTTATGTTATTCTTCAAGTAGATATGTTCTTCAAATTGATGTAGTCAAGATTCCACGGAAATAAAGATGGAGGAAAACCGTCTGCTTTGCTTTAAATGAAGTTTACTATTGTCACTTTTTACACTTTATACAAGATCCACATAGACAGGTATCAATGCTTCTCAGTGCTGATTTCTTATGCAGTGTATACCATGACTTTGAATTGAAGGGAAAGTGTCAGAGATCACTGCAAGTCGTCGACAGCAAGACGCCAAAGTTTCAATAAAGAAACCCTCTACCCATAAAAAATGGCAGCTGCCTGGCATGAGTAAAACCAGGAGATAATAACTGAAACATCAGGAGTTATGTAAAAAACAAATTAGTTATCTCCAAGCTAAATTGTTTTGTCCCACATTTACCAATGTGATGATGCGAAGTTAGGTTCAGATTACAGCCAAGCGTCACCCAGCGGTCAAGCTTGGGAGGAGGGAGAAGGGGTTAACAGGTTCTTGTAGAATGATGTAGGGAGGTTCTTCTATGAGGAGGGTGAGGAGGAGGGTTGGTCTGCAAGTAGGGTTTGTGGGGAAGTATATTCCCCAACAGATAACACAGAAAAACATCTTGGAAACAAGAAAAAGAATTTTTTCTTATATTTTAAGCTGGCTTCACTGAATGGTTTTGGTATGTGGAAATTTCTTCATGCTGGTTTTCTCACTTCTTTACATAAATTGGTTTCAAACACATTTTTTCAACCTGTATTATATATAAGCTGACTGTGTATGAGAAAGACTGAATAATTACAGCCATAATGGGAGCAAGCCCTTTAGCGTCCACACTCTGCAAAGGCTACAACATAACTGGCTTTAAAAACATTATAAGTCACTTTGTTATGAATAATAATAAAATGAAAATATTATGAAGAAGGTTTAGTGATTGAATTTTTGAGAAAGGTCAATTTTTCCTTATACAATGACAGTTAACAACAAAACCTTCAAAACAGCTTACGTAAAAAATCAACAGTTCTTTTGTCTGCTAGAAATGTTCCTTCATAGATTTGACGAAAAAAGGGTTCAGATTATTCTTCTATTCTTATTCTTATTGCTCTGCAGTTCTTCAGAAAGAACTCCCTGCAGATATGCTCAGTTTACTTTTCAGCACCCCATACTTAAAAAAAATCCAGGTAAGCCGGAATGTTACAATCGGTGTTTCTTGTGGCAAGACTTTCTAAGCAAATGAGGGAAAACTCTAGAATTTTGGGTCTAATTGAATCGAGGAATTGAAAAGTCCCCAAAACAATAAGAAAAATTGTTTTTTAAATCAGTTTGGTATAAATACTAAATAGGTCTAAAGGCATTTACTGTTTATCTAAACATTTAAAAATATTTTTACTGTGGAATTGATATTTCTCCTTTATTAAAACTCAAATATAATATCTCGAAAAGAGCATAATATGTTACACAATATATAATAAGCTTGTTAATATTAATTAACAACATTGTATAATATTTTAAAGGAGAAGCAGGGATATGCAGGTTTAATTCAAAATAATGGATTTATTATTACTTGGATCTTACACCAGATTATTATGAACTCCAATAAAGGGAAACTTTTAGCTGGCTAAAATAACGATCTATCCAACCCCATCACTTCCCCTTCTGATGAATGAGCAAACCGACCAAAAAGTGATGTCCATGTTAGCAACCTTAATTGACGACAATTTTTATAATCCACATACATTCATTATTCATTTTCATAATCTAATTTAGGGGGGAGGGATGGTTTTATCACAACCCAAAACTTCTTTGATTATCAATTCTTAGAAGTAGTGCTTTTAACCCTTACAGATCGGGGGGGGGGCTCCAAGAGCCCCCCCCTCTAATTTTTTCAATCTCATTTTTTTTGTAGGTAAGATGGAGTGCTGTGACTTCATGACTTTTTAAGTTTAGTAATTATACGTCGGCAAGAGTTGATTTTATTAGGATATCTGGTCTGTGTCGGTCGTGGTGTCCGGTCAAAGTCGGTTGGGTAGCACCAAAATTAGAAAAAAATTCTAAAAAAATCTTAATTTCTACATTATGACTTTTGTGTATAAGGAGAAACCTAAAATTTTTTTGGTGAATACTTAGATATCAATGACCTTCTGAGAAAAAATGTGTTATGACCGTTTGACCGCTTCCTGACCGACTTTATGACCGATTTTTGTCCGGCTTTTACTACAGACATATATCATGAATATCGTGGCTTCTATTACAGCTAGAGTCCTATAAATTTTTTTGGTAAATCCTTGAGCAACATTAAACAGATAAAAATATTAATCGGCGCCGCCAACCGCCGTTTTACCGCCGTAACCGCCGAAAATGGCGGTTTCCGTTATTTGCCGTTTTTTGGCGATGATCAGAAAAAGTAATTTTTTTGTTATGAAAAATAAAAGTTCGTCCTAAAATTTGGTCATCCTAGCTGCAAAATTGGCCGCTCTACAGCTGTTTTAAAATTTAGCGGCTGGCCGCTAAAAAGCGGCTAAGGAGCGGCCTGGCTGCTATGACTAGAAAAAGTAATTTTCTCTAAAAATACACATGAACCACCAGAAAAAAATTTTACGTCTTTATCTGTAACAGGAGCCGAGATAGAGGGGGGGGGCTCTTGGAGCCCCCCCCCCGATCTATTAAGGTGGGAATTGGGGCCCGAGCTGTAAGGGTTAAAGAAGTATATCAACTTAATTTAAAAAAAAAATTTAAGTGAATAATTATGGCTTAATTTCTAATCAAGGTGGATAAACTTAAACCTTGCAACTTCAGGCAAAAAAAAACAAAAATAATTGCAAAACTCTCTTTTAAGCTCTTTGCACGCTTCTCATTAAAAACAATATTTACATCTCCTTGCTCCCTGACAGGTGAGGTTAGGTAACATTTGTGTAACAGCGGGAGTATTATAGTCCCCACCAACAACAATCAAATAGAGTTTAAACCCAGGGATCTAAAGGGATAAGACAATGGCTGTTTAATAGCTGAACAAAATTAATTCTATTCAGTAGAATACAATTAGTGGTTGAAACGTTTGGACACTCAACTAAATGAAACAACCAGTTAAATTCAATAAAAGTCCCCAAAGTTGTTGAGCCAACGAATAAGAAAAAGTAAGTATAAGACTAGTGTATCAAATAGCCCATTGTCTACTATCTCTCTGACAAATATGACAATGAATAACTAAACCACAATCAAATGATATTATTTAAAACTTTGGGGACTGGTGTAACAAACAACCCAATGTCCCCTCCCTCCCTGGTCCAAACCACAGATGTGGAAAATTTTGATTAGTTTAAATCTGGAAATAAACAACAATTATTCAAAACTGTTAATCTTTATTTTTACAAGGAAATATTAATTAAATTTTCTTTATAATTATTATTGAAGAATTAATAATAAATATGATTAAACTTATTTATTAAATTTAATTGGGTAAATATAACAAGCATATTATTTTTATCTTTATAATTGATCTGAGTTATTGGTAATCAAGTTATTATTATTATTAGGTCATGTTTGTTCATCACTTGTGGACATCCTATTCGTTGTTGCATAGTTTTAAGGATCTCTACGTCGTCTTGAATTTGTCAGAGAGAGAATGAGGGAACAATGGGCTGTTTATTACACTAGTCCCCAAAGTTTTATATTAACGTTTACTTATTTTGATTTTTAAATTTCGATTGGTTAATTTATTAAGTTGATCGTTCAAACGTTTCAACCACTAATTTTGATTTACAAGGGGTAATTTTCTTATACCTTTAGATCCCTGTGAAGATGTGCTTTGTATGATGCTGTAAGTTCAGGTACAACAGCTAAGGTACCAACTAAAGTAACACCCAACAATTATTTTTTTGTTATCTTATTTTAGTGTTTCACTGAATCAGACTTTGTTTTATGGTTATACTTATATAGTGAAAAGTCATTCAGATAACCATCCCTTTGATTGCACGTTTTTGTCTGGAAGTCCTAACTGTACATGATAAAGAGTTTCACCTGTGGTGGGCCAAGACATTCTTCCTACTCCAACTATTTAAGTCGCGTAAGTATTTCAAACGCCCTTGGTTAGATTCGAACCTTTCACCTTCCTAACAACACCCAATAATTAGATTGCAAAATCTAATTATGGAATTCATGAATGTGCAATGCATGCCCAATGCACTTTTTTTTCGTCACGAGACAGTCAGAATTGAGCTTGTTTGACGCAGGGAGGGGACATTGGGCTGTTTAATACACTTGTTCCCAAAGTTTTATAATAATGTTTTTTTATTCGTTGGCTTAAATACTTTGGGAACTTTTATGGATTTTGATTGGTTGGCTCATTAATACGAGTGTCTAAACATTTCTGCCACAAATTGTAATATACAGAAGGGGTAATTGTGTGTATCACCATTGCAGGGGATGTACATTGTACATCAATTTATTGGCCATTTAGATCCCTAAGTTTGACGTTGTCAAAATTTGTGTATTCTACCAGTACGGATTCAATTGATAATGTCGATTAAATGAACATTAATAACAAATGGAAAGGCTGATTTAACCATTGCAATGGTATACCATTTTTTAAATCACCTCATTGGCCATTATTTATGTCGTTTTTCTTTTTAATTTTTGTTTATATGTTGAAGATTGAAGTCTAAAATAAGGTAAACATACCAGAAAGGAAGGGGACAATGGGCTGTTTATTACAATAGTCCCTAAAGTTTTTAGTAACGTTTCCTTATTCGTTGGCTTTACAACTTTGGGGGCTTTAATGAATTTTGATTCGTTGATGTATTAAGTTGAGTGTCCAATTGTTGCTAAACTTTATAAAGCACCCATTTTTGGGAACTAGCTGGAATAAATCAAAAATTCTGAAAATGTTTTTTTTATAAATGTCGTCATACATTGATCATAATATGATAATATAAAAGGTATTTCAATCATTTTTAAGTGTTTTTATTTTATTTTTTTCTAGTAGTGTAACTATTCTTTCATTAGATAGAGTCTGCACGTCAGTACTTTATTTTATCAACTATCGACTACGCCTCTAGAGGCCTCTAGGGGCACTTGAGGAGGGGGGAGTTGATTCCCAAAACCTATTTTATAAATAAATTTATAAGGAGGGAGAGGGATTTTTTTTCTGGAGGGGGGATAATTTTTTTTCTAGGGGCGATTTCTCCTGGGTGGTGGTATCCTCCCCCAAAATAGTTATAAACCTTCCCGGGACCTATGAGAATCTACCCTGTAATCCTGATCGGTTTAGCGGTTAGCTACAGCATGACCCTCAAAAAAGTATTTTTAAGCATCTGCAGCCCTTATTTCTCAATGAATTATAAAAAAATGCATATGCCCTTGTTCTCCATAGTATTCCACATAAGTAGATATAAAAATATTTTTTTTACCTCCATTAACACCGGAGATTTTTAGAGCTAAAGTTTTGAAAAAGTGACTGAGAAAAAGAATTTTTTTTTGTTTCTCTTATTTTTTGGATGGTTATATTATGTTTTTCTGGCAACTGAATAATGAGACACAAAGAAAAACAAGTTAACTAATTATTTCTTTTTTATTCCACCAAAAAATATAAATTTTTAATGGCAAAAAATACTACTGAATGAATTGATTATTTGCAAATTTTAGGTTATTTATTAACCCTTATTTGAGAAAAGGATTAATTATGACAGTTGCTCCGCCTACTTTTCTGACATCTCAATAATTTAATAGGGGGTTAATTAAGCTTTTTAGACAAAAAAATCATTATGTTTTAATTTTATTTTCTTTATAACTTTTTTGTTATTAAATTTAGGATTATGAAACAAAAACAATTTTCCTGCTATATTCATAAAGATTTATTTGGTTTTTTAATCTTAAAAAATTTTGCCTAATAAGTAAGTTTTTCAAAATATCATTAAACTAAAAAGACTCAAAAAATATGTGTAAAAAAATGCTTTTTACTCAAAAACTAAATTTTTTATTTCATTTTTGTATAAAGTTTCTGCTAGTAACAAAAATAAAAGAATTTCTACCTTAATTTTGCTAAAAAAGTCGTTTCATGTTAAAAGTTACTTTTTCCTCAGTCACTTTTTCAAAACTTTAGCTCTAAAAATCTCCGGTGTTAATGGAGGTAAAAAAAATATTTTTATATCTACTTATGTGGAATACTATGGAGAACAAGGACATATGCATTTTTTTATAATTCATTGAGAAATAAGGGCTGCAGATGCTTAAAAATACTTTTTTGAGGGTCATGCTGTAGATCCGACACACAGACAAACACACATCCTGTTACTTTATTAAAAGGATGGAGCCATGAATTTTGGCGGTCACAGGTGCTACTCTAAATCTAGGTGATACATGGCCATGGATGTAGAATATACGTAGATATTATGACAGGGGAAAATTGTCATTGATTTATGATGCTTTTTCCCCTGTCATTGGCCATTTCGTTCATACAGTAGGAGGGGAGGGGATGGGTAGAAGTGGTGTTGTTAATTTAGCCCGCTAAAGTGTGCTTTATTAGAGTTGATGATTATCTGGTGTAAGAACCAAGTAATAATAAATGCATTCCTTCTGAACGCGGTTCATAATTAAAAGATGACTTAGGATTAAGTAGATATTTGTATTATTTGATAAACTAAGTGATAGTCTCAACTGGCTAAAATAACGATACCACCACCTTTACAACATCCACTCCCCTCCTACTGGATGAACTAACTGACCAATAAATGAGGACCATGTTAGCAAATCAAATTGACAGCAAATTTTCCCCTGTCAATTTATCCACGTATTTTATATATCCATTACTATAGCTAAAGTTAAAGGAAAAAGAAGAACTATAATCATTTATTTATATTTCTAATAGATTTTTTTATAATCTCTTAATACAATTCTACTTTTTTTTCTTACAAATTATAGAATTTTAGCAATTTTTATCATTTTTTATAAATCACAGATTTTACAGTACACAAGTCAGTGGTAAACAAAAATATTTTATAAAGTATGGCTTTTAAACCGCTTGATTAGAACCGCTTCTCAGCCATACTGAAAAATCATGTATAGTATCGTATTACAGATAATTTTCCACGAATATTAAAATAAAAATCATGAAATTAATACCAGTTTTGTTAGACCGGGGCTTCGGCCCTTGAGGCTAACAAAATTGGTTTTAATTTTTCATTTTCATAACCGCAGAAAGCTGTCTATAATATGATGCGATAATCAACTAATACTAATAATAAGTTAAAAATTATAAATATTAAATTTTCTATTTAAACCCATTTGTATTGCATTGTTTTTAAAATAAAATGTTTAGGAATCATAAAAAAAAATATTTTTCACTAGTTTTTCATAAAGGCATTAGAAAATCAAATCAGACTGTAAAGTTCAGATAATATTTTTATTGTTTTATTTTTCATATTTAAATATTTTCAAGGATTTGATTTGATAAAATCTGGGCTCAGCAGCCGTCAGTCAGTTGTTTTTAAGTTGCAATAAAATCGACATTTGGAAGCTCATTATAGTGCTTATGTAAATGAAGTCATACAATACAAATGACCAATGATAGGCCAATACACAGACTAAATAACCAATAGCAGGCAAGTATACATTTTAATTGACGAATGTATATTCCCAGCTTTTAATTGGCTTGATGGCGGCTGTGAAGGTCTTATAATACTGGCATATCAGTGGTCAATCAAAATGTATGTATATTGGCCTGCTACTGGTAATTTAGTCCTATCAAAGGTCATTTGTATTGTAAGACTTCATTTTTTCATAGGCACATGACATAGGTCATAGCTGCTTCCTTGATGGCGCGGCTGCTGAGCTCTAGTTCTAATCCAAAATGTACATATTTGTGAGTATAGTTTGGCAACACTATACAGAGGTGGATTCTTTAAAAAATAGGATCACTGAATCGGCTATGGTAGCCAGATCCCGCAAATTGTTCTTATAAATAATCCTTCAAAATCCTTTACAAAATCTACAAAAATTAAATAAAATCTTAATAAATAAAATAGCCGATTCACCGATGCTTGATTTTTTAAGAATCCACCTCAGTATATGTATCTTATATAATAGAGAATGCACTCATACAAATATTATTCTATACAAGGTTTAGCTGAGACTTTTGTGCGTAAACTTGCATTTTTGGCCTTTTTTGGGAAGTTTTTCTTTGGTCTTTTAAATTGTTTTTTAAAAGTTGTCTTTTTATTCTTTGGTACTGGAAGAGTAAATGAAGTAAGAAGTTCAATTTAAAGAATAGTTTCAAACTAGTTTAAACAAAATTTGAGGAAAATATTATACATTTTTGATAGTTCTTGCCATTTAACGAAAATGCAAGTACGAAATAACTTTAATTAAAGAAGGTCATTTTATTCAGGTATTTTCCTTAAAGTTGTGTTTGCGTTTGGTCAAATGCTCTTATGAAGTCCAACTGTTCTTAATTTTGACATATTCACATAGATACATTTGAGAACACATTAAACGTGTCTGACTGATTATGACTTAACAAAAAAAATTAGCCAATGAGAGGCCACTATAAATTTTACCATTGGTCAATAACGGCCTCTCATTGGCTAATTTTTTTTGTTACGTCATAATCAGTCAGACACTATTACTGTGTTCTACATTTGATCAAAAACACACAACTTTACGGAAAATACGTGAAAAAAATACCCTCTTTTACAAAGAGTTTAGACTTAATATCTGCAATAAAATGAGAAAAAATAAAGCTAAACCTTTTTCAGATGGCGAGCATAAGAAGCAAACAAAGCATTTCTTCTCAGGGATCTAAAGGGATAAGACAATTGCAGATAAATTGATTTACATCTCCAATGATGATATATAAAATTACCCCCTCGTTAGATTAAAATTTGTGGTTGTAACGTTTGGACACTCATTTAAATAAATCAACCAATCAAAATTCAATAAAAGTTTCCAAGGTTGTTGATCCAACTAATGAGCCAACGTTATTATAAGACTATGGGGACTAGTGTAATAAATAACCCAATGACCCCTCCCTCCATGATAACTTCCATCTTATTGAGATAGATATTAATCCTTTGTCTATTGCGTTTCCATATTGTAAGCAGTAATGTAATTATGGATAACAAAACAGGGATCTAAAGGGATAAGACAATGGCCGGAATAATTGATGTACATCCCCATTAAAAATACATTAAATTACCCCTTCTGTAGTTAACAATTAGTGGTTAAAATGTTTGGTTACTCAACTTAATAAACCAACAAATGAATATTTATCAAAAGTCCCCAAAGTTTTTGAGCTAACGAATAAGAAAACGTTGTTATAAAACTTTGGGGACTAGTATAATAAACAGCCCGTTGTCCCCTCCGTCCCTGACAACAAATATTGTAATATTTACTGTAGTATTTAAAGCATACATATTTTTTACATATTTATTTTTATCATACAAGTGGCTGCATCGTAAATCCTATTATTTAAAGTAGTAAGCTTTTTTCGTCCGAAGTGAAGGATTTCGCTAACCGCTGAACCGATATGATTCTCTTTTACATTGAAGATTCTTATAGGTCTTTGGAGGTTTTTGAATAGTTTTTAAAAATTTTTAATTGAAAATGGGGGCGTGGAGTTCCTCCTCCCCACCTCAAAGGACCCTATAGAGGCTTCTAGGGGGCGTAGCCGCTAGTTTAAGATAAGACGGAAAGATTGAATTAAGATTGTGTACTAATGAAGGTCCTACGACAAACGCAGGAGTCCCAAACGTCGGAGTGGACACTTAACCTAACCTAACCTATTTTAGACCATCTTATAGGTTTTTTAAATGCCTAACCCTTGCGGGGGGCTTATTTGTTCATTTCATTCATATCTTAACCTAACCTAATATGTACAGAAATACTTAATAAAATTAATATTTTACCACTCCTGCGTTTGTCCACTCCGACGTTTGGGACTCCTGCGTTTGTCCTGGAACCCTAATGAAGGGTTTGACCATGTATCTACTCTCCCCCAAAATAGGAAATAAACCTAATCGAAAGGAGAACCTAATAAGTTTTGCTGTAATTTTGGAAGTTTACTTACATACAAACAGATAACCTACTTCTTTTCTATTAGAATGTAAATATGCTTAAAGTAAAGAGGCTCAATTTTGAAACTTTAGAAAATCACTTTAGAATTGTAATTCAGACATTTCTTTGCAGATATGCAAATTAAACTACTTTCACAAAATGTCAAGTGATGTATGTGTATGTGTGTGTGCCTTTAACAGAGCTGGATCTTTAAATGTGTAGCCGTTGCCGTTGCCGCTGCCGCTGCCAGAGGTACAGCCACTAACTTAATGGCGATCTTTAAATCAAATTGGCTACGCTTGGCCACGGCTTTAAATCTTTAAATCACAACCACTTTTTGAATTTTCAGTAAAAATATGAAAATAATAATAATACGTAAAAACTTCAAACATTTAAAAAATCCATGTTTTATTGGTAGCACTGACAGTGGCGACGGTTACGGCTACGGCTACGGCAACGGCCATGACTACGGCCACGGCTACGGCTACGGCTATGGCAACGGCTATACATTTAAAGATCCAGCTCAGATCTTTAAACGTGACACAGATTTAAATTTGTTTAGTTGAAGCTCTTTAAAGTGCACATAAAAAATCACGTCATACAAAACAAATGACCAATGATAGGACAATACACAACTATGGTTAATGGCAGATCAGTATACATTTTGATCTACCAATGGTAGGCCAGTATAACATCATTTTTATAGGCACAATAAAAAGCTTATAATAGTTTTCATGCTTTTAAAAAAATTAGGAAGTTTAAGAATTACATTTAATAATAATTTAGAAGTCTTAGCTGAAATAGAAATACTATATAGTATGCAATAACATTTTATTTTTCAGTATGGCTTCGAAACCAATTAATATCCGCCGCGCTGGATTTGAATAGGCCATACTGAAAAATCATGTATAACATCATATCATAGACAATTTTCCTCGAATATTAAAATAAAAAACATAAAATTTATTCCAGTTTTTGAGCCCTGGATTTCGACCCTTTGGCTAACAAAATTCGTTTGATTTTATATTTTTATATCCGCGGAAAGCTGTCTATAATACTATGAGATAAATAACTATTACTTATTGATTGAACTGTGTTTATAATTTACAAAATTGTTGGCAAACTAATGGAAGATAAAGTGTAGAGTTGCCACAACATGATTGTCAAATTTTTTCATTACAAAATTGAGGCTTCAAAAAAAAAAATAACTTGCAGATAAAAATAAAAAAGTGATAAACTTAGAATTGCAAAATTTTTAAAATAAAAATCTCCTGATTAAGGAGAATAATTGAATGATTTATAAACATCAATAAAGCACTTTGGTTTACTTGATTATACAAAGCAGAATACAAACAGGGCGTCACAAATTTTGTTTTAATTTTTACAAGAAATAATATTTATGGATGGAATAGTCACAAAAAGTGAAAATGAATATAACTTCCAGGGATCTACATGGATAAGACAAAGGCAGATAAATTGATGTTGATACACAAAATTACTCCTTCTGTATGTTACAATGCGAGGTTTAAACGTTTGGACACTAAACATAATAAAACAACCAATTAAAATTCAAAACAAGTCCCCAAAGCTGTAAAGCCAAAAAAGAAGAAAACTTTATCATAAAACTTTGGGGACTAGTGTAATAAACAGCCCATTGTCCCTTCTCTCTCTACAATCCCTTACTCTAATCTAACCTAATAAACGACGGAAAAATACTAATTATTTGTGACACCCTGTAGGCATATATCAATAAATATATACTATGATCACTAATAATTTGTTATTATTTCATAGATCTCTCACATGTTACAGTATGATTGAAATATTACATATTAATCATTTAAAAATAATAAAGCTAAAATTTTAAGCATCAAATAAAAGCAATGCTAATCTAATTATAATACTTTAAGGTTCAAATTTAATAACTAATTCTATTCATTATTCCATTATTTTTGTCAGTATAAGAAAGATATCAGATGAAATTCAGAAAGTAAATGAATAACAGTCCTTTCCTTTTTACTAGGGATGGGCCGGATATCCGGCTGGATACCGGATATCCAGCCGATTTGAAATGCCAGATATACGGTTATCCGGTCGGATATCCGCTAATTTGCCGGACAGATATCCGTCCAGAATCCGGATATCCGGCATTATAAATCAGCCGGATATCCGGTATCCGGCCAAAAAGGCATCCGGCCCAACACTACTTTTTACTAAGTTGTAGCTTCATGTGCGTAGTTCTAACTTCTGTCTAATCAATTGTTGTTGTAGTTGTCTGGTGATTATCAACTTATCATAATAATTTATTTGTATTTAAGGTAAACTGGTTCTGACGGCTCGTATTCCCCTTTCCATATCTTTACCACCTAAAAATATAAATAAGTATTAACAAGGATGACAACATCCATTAAAGCGGTAGGACAAACGAACATTAACACTTGTGCCTCAGAACTGAATAAGCAGAATATAAATGTATGAGTCTAATCTAAATTCTTAGTATTTTTTTTGCAAAACTGCTTAAATACAGGATACTGTTTAAGGACATACTTACATTTTAGGACTTGATTATAGATATCCTTCGCTTATAAAATTATACCTTGATGTAACAGAAGTATTTATATAGATTATTGGATGAAAAGGATTAATCTAAGACATAAAAATTGTTGTTTGAAAGGTCAAAAATCAAAAGGTTACTGGGTTGCTACGCTTCCTAAATCAGACTGTTGTAGAAATCATCATTTAAAGTTTGAAATTGATAGGACAATTCTAACATGTCTAAATTAATAAAAAAGCGAACCGTTACACGAAAAGAGCAAACCGTTACGGACTAAATAATATTACATTTCTAATATGTTTCATTGTAACAGGGTTAAAGGGAGGTGAAACTGTATAAAGTTTCCGAAAAAGAAGGCCAGTAACAATATGTAAACAGTCATGTGAATGACCGGAAAAAGTGTCTTAAAAATTACCCATGTGACGTCATAAAAATGAGGTAGATGAGAGGAGAAGTGGGAAAAAAAACTAAAAAGATATGGACAATCCCTCATTTTTATGACGCCACATGGCTGATTTTTGAGACTTTTTGTCCAGCCACGTCATGTGATATCCAAGTAAAATATAACATACATCTAAATGATTACAAACAAATTTTACTATGGTTGAAAATTTGTTTATATTTGCACAACTATCAAATGCCTGCTTTAAGTCTAACTGTTACTATTGTTGAAATTAGTTTGATAGCCAGGAATTGCCAAGTATTATCTAAATAATTCTACCCAGGGAGCTAAAGGGATAAGATAATGACAGATAAATTGATGTACTTTCCAATGATGATACACAAAATTACTTACTCTTTAGATTACAATTAGTGGTTGAAACGTTTAAGACACTTGATTCAATGATCCAATCAATCAGAATTTACTAAAAGTCTCCAAAGTTGTTGAGCCAACGAATAAGAAAACGCAATTTTAAACTTTGGGGACCAGTATCATAAACAGCCCAGTGTCCCCTTTCTCCCTGAATTATACCGCAGTAAACTGAGAAACACAATTCTAAGATGTCCAATAACAAATATTAAAGAATTTAGAAAATTGATTTTCAAATTTAATATTTAAAATAAATATTTACAATTTGAGAATTAATTAAATTAGAAAGTCAACAAGGATAACAACGTTATTTGAAAGGGGTCCTTTTAAAAGGAATAATAAATGAAGATGTGAAAATTTTAAAATAAGAGAGAGGTTTAAGTGATTGATTAGAAACTTTAAAAGAAACTGAGAAATATATTTGTTAATTGGGAAACACGGTTTATTAAAATGGATCTATTATTTCTTGGATCTTACACTAGATTGTCATGTTTTCTAATAAAGTGTAATTTGTAGCCGGCTAAATTAACGATTTTCTCCCTTTAACCTATCCCCTCACCTCCTACTGGATCAACGAATTGACCAATGAATAACAGGGGAAAATAGCAACCTGAATAAACAATATTTTTTCCCCTGTCATAATATTCTACATCCAAAGAATTATAAAGCCCAAAATGTCACGTGTGACGTCATAAAAATCCATTTCTTTTTTTGGGGTTTCCCTTCTCACTTCTCCTCTCATCCTTCCCTTTTAGACGTATTTTATGACGTCACGCGTGACATTTTAGGCTTTCTCCAAAGAATTGAATATAATTGAAGAGTAGCTTCCCTACCCCACACTATTTACATATAAAATACATTTCCAGATGCATGAAAATTATTAATTCAGTGGGAAGTTACATTCTGTACATTTTAGAAATGTGATTGAATTTCAAGATGAAAAAGTTGAAATGTTTGCAACATTGGCCTGCTATACAATTTAGCTGTCATATACACAAACATACCAAGGATCTAAAGGGATAAGACAATGACCAATACATTGCTATACATCCCCAGTGATGATACACAAAATTATACCTTCTGTAGAGTACATTTAGTAACACTTAACTTAATGAACTAACCAAATTCAAATTCAATAAAAGTCCCCTAAGTTAATATGCGAACGAATAAGAAAACATTATTATATATCTTTGGGGACTAGTGTAATAAACAGCCCATTATCCCCTCTTCCTCCCTGCATACAAATACATGCATAGATATAATAATACAAAGAACACAAAAAGAAATGAAAATAAAAATTCTATCAATTAAATCTAATTGTCCCCTCTCCCTCTCTCTTTGCAAATACATCCTATTATATAAAGTAAAGTAAGCGTTTTTTGTCTGTCCCGATAGATCTCGCTAACCGCTGAACTGATAATGTTCTCCTTTACAATGAAGCTTCTTATAGGTCCTGGGAAGTTTTTAAACTATTTTTTGGGAGGGTTCTACACCCCCCTCCCCCCCAAAAATATTTTTTAAAACTCTTTTGAAACTCAAATTTAAAATGGGATAAGGTCAACTTTTACCCCTCCTACCAGTGCCCCTAGAGGCTTCTAGGGGCGTAGCCGCTAATACATAGATATGATAATACAAAGAACACAAAAAGCATCTAACAAGAAAGGAAAAGATTTTTATCATTTAAATGAGTAAAAAAGAATATTATTATGGATATCAAAGATAAACACAGGACACTTGATTAGATTTATAGACCAAAGAAGAGTTTTAGAAAATAATAGCAGAGTATTATATAAAAAAATTGGGATATTTATTTGTTTTTGAGGGCAGATGACCCAATAAATAAAAAAAAGCTTAAACAACCAATTACAAAACTACACCGAAAAACACAAATAAATATAAGATCTACTGCAGTTCACGGTAAAATATTGCTGGTAACGAATATTGCCAAAAATCTATGAATTTTAAAGGCTGCTAGCTGCCAAATGGCACACTGTTTTAAGCAGAATAAGAAGGCCTACAAATAATCTGGAATAGCCATAAATCAATAATGCATAATTATCTCGCAGTGCAGAGAAATGCGCAAAAAAGGCCTATTTTACGCGTTTTTTCTTTAGTGAAGCTTTCCCTGTGCATAATTGGATCTTGGCTATTCCAAATTATTTGTAGGCCTTCTTATACCGCTTAAAATGGTGTGCGGGTATGATCTGTACGTTCAGCCGTTTGGCAGCTAGCAGCCTTTAAAATTCATATTTAAAGATACTTTACTCTATATATATATGTATGTATGTCAACACACACCGAGTGCTTCAATGAATTTTATATTGACCAACGGCAGAAAGACCTCTAGAGGCACTAAAAGAAACTTCATTACAAAGGAGAACCATATCAGTTCTGCAGTTAACAAGATCCTTCGTCAGAAACAGACACACATACAGAAATCCTCCTACTTTTTAAAAGCGAAGCTTTTCTATAATTAGGGTCGGTCCGTCCGTCCGTCCGAGATAGCTTTTATTCGTTAATTTAGGCATGTTAGAATTGTCCTATCGATTTCAAACTTTGCATGATGATTCCTGTAGTAGTAAGGTACGATTTATAAAACTCTATAATCATTACCAGAATGTCCGTACGTCCATTTTAAACATGTTGATTTTTCTACTTTTTTAACAACAAATTTTTATGGATCTAAGTATCCGTTTGATCTGATTTTTGGTATATTGATTCCTGGGACAACAAAGAACAATATTGTAAGCAAAGCAAATCTATAATCAAGTCCTAAAATGTAAGTATGTCCATAAACATTGTCCTGTGTCAAGCAGGTTTTCAACAAATTTACTTGCAATTTTGTGTTATTGTCCGTTTGTCCTACCGTTTCAGTGCTTCGCTTTTATGGATGTTGTCATCCTTGTTTTATAATGATTACCTTAAAAGTAATTCCAATGATTTAAATGATTACCTTAAAAGTTATTCCAATGATATAAATGATTACCTTAAAAGTAATTCCAATGATATAAATGATTGTAACGATGATGGTGAAGACTCCAAGAATGAAACCAAGACTTGGACCCTGAAATTGAAACAGGTTATAGTGCCTAAAAAAATTAATGACGTCATACAATACAAATGACCAAAGATAGGCCAGTATACATTTTACCATTGGTCCATAACAATGAATACTGGCCTATAATTGGTCATTTTTATTGTATGACGTGATTTTTTTATCAGGCACTATATGCTCCTTCCCTGAAAATTATTATGTATAAGACAAGAAACAATTCAAGATCCAGAAGTAGCGAAACAAAAATTCATAGATGGGTGTTTTAAAAAGTAACATTTATTAAATTGTTAAAATCAAGAATGTAAAACTTTTGGAGAAAAAAATCACAAAACCTTTATAACGTATTTTTTTCTTAATATTTGCAATTTGTAGCATGTCTGACAGACCAATGGACAAAGGAAATTACATACTTGATGCTAACTGGCAAAGAAAATTTTCACAAATAAAACAACCGTCTATCTTGAATAGCGACTTAAAAATCACATTTCCTCCATCGCGTTAAAGTCTGACTCACGGACTGAAAGATAAAGTAAATTTTGGAGTAGCGTCGCTACTAAAATAAAGAAAAGTTTCTTAGATGTGACCTTAATATTAATTTGTTTTTTTTGTTTTGTTTGGTCAAAAGTCTTTTTATATTAAATCATTATTAGAATATATTTAGGAATCTTTGCTTAAAACTTCATGAAATCTTCTTGACCGAAATGTATCCTAAGAATACTTTATTTGAAAATAAAAGGTTTGTTATAAGTTTTACGGTTTTTGGAGAATACAAAATTATTGTATATAAAACCAAAATCATCAAAATTGGAAATTCAATATTGCTAAATTAATTTTTAGCATAATAATCAAGGATATAGTGATAGGACAATGGGAAACCAGATTTATCTAGAAAAAATAACATCAATTAAGCTACTGCAAGAAATTCAGCTAGTCCCCAAAGTCTTAAAAATTAGCCAAAATTGTTGTTTTTGGTACCAAAAGTCCAAGACATCTAAAAGCATTAATTTTATAACCATTGTGCCATCCCTATATCCTTCATGATAACCATCGGAATATGTGGTATTATTAAACTGAAAAAAATTTTGACAACAATTTGTCAATCTAGTTTTTTTCATACCTCATTAAATACTATCGGCTTCACCTCCAGCCTCTAGGGGCTTTGCCCCAATAGGTGATCAAAAAATTAAGGTGAAATTCGTAAAAGGACCAGGAAATCTTCAGCAAAAAAAAGGACCAGCGAAATCTTCTGCAAAAAAAAGACCAAAGAAATCTTCGGCAAAAAAAAGGGGGGGGGGATTGTTTTTTTGGGGGTTGGGGGTGTCCCACCCCCCAAGAAAATAGCCTAAAATCACCACATGTATATACCCTGAATAGTAGAATCCAATCGGTTCAGTGGTTATCGAGATCTTAAGCTTCAGACGGACGGACAGACGGATAGACATCATTCTACTTTGTATTATAGATTAATATGCTTGAATTGATATTAAAAAAGAATAAAACAAAAGTAACTATTTCCAATGATAGGATGGAGACAAAATAGTTTTCTTCAGATGTCATACCCCTATCCCAGAAAAATTTTAACTAAACTCCTTGATCAGCAATATTAGTAAAGAGAGTTACTTCATTCTAAATATAATTATACAACCACCATTTTTAAAAGCGAAGCTTTTCTATAATTAGGGTCGGTCCGTCCATCCGTACGTCCGTCACAAACGGATAGCTTTTTTAGTTAATTTAGGCATGTTAGAATTGTATACAACCAGAATTTTTTAATGAAAGGATAACAACATCCACAAAAGCGACGTACTGAAATATTAGAACAAACAAAAATTAACACTTGTAGAGTTTAGAACTGATTCATGAATAAGCATAATATAAATATATAAGTTTGAACAAAATTTTGGGTAAAATTGTTCAAAACTGCTTGAATACAGGATACTGTTTAAGGATTATAAAGAATCTTTGCTTATAACAATGTACTATATTGTCCTAGGAATCAGTATATGTAAAAAATGAGATGAATAGAATAATTTTGCGCTTTCTAAATTGTACCTGCACTGTTTTAGGAATCATCATGCAAAGTTTGAAATTGATAGAACAATTATAACGTGTCTAAATTAACGAAAGAGCTAACAGTAATGAATGGACCGACCCTAATTATAGAATTATTTAATATTTCTAAGTAGATTTTTAGATTATTTAAAAAATTGTAAATTCTAATTATAAAATATATATTTTCTTTAATTTGTTAAACTGTAGTAATTAAAAAAACGGTTGATTAAAAATTTAAGCCACAATAAACATAAATGTAATAAGTTACAATTTTATTGGACAAAATTTTTGTTGTTTTTTTAAACAAAAAAATATCCAATTTTACCTGCGGTTCTCCATCCTCGTATGGAGGTGCTGTGCCCATTTCTGGAGACACACTACTGGAGAACAAGGATGAGATGCTAGCATCCTTCACCACCCCACCAATGCTGTCCTCATCCTGTGCGGTCACACCATGGCCCAGCAGCACACTGCTGTACAGCAGGAGGAGTGGCAAGGAAGAGAGTTGTCTAAGGAGGCGAGCATCACACATTTCTGACCAGATCTTGGGCCACATCTAAAATTAAATAAGTTTATATGGATTTATGCTGTCCTTGACACTCTAACGTCAGGTCCAACAACCTAGGATAACTCTAGGGGGCAAATTTCTCCCTTTCTGTCAAAACAATCGAGGTCGTAACATCCATCAGACAACCAACTCGTTGATTGCACGACCTTTGTATTAGAAGTCCAAACTGTGCATGGAAGTGAGTTGCGCCTGTTTTTTGGCCAAGACATTCTCACTACTATAACAATAAATGTCGCGCACTTTAATAAAATGCAGTAGCAACAATTTTAACGTCTTTAGTTTTGACCGAGTGTTAAGCCGAGATTCGAACCTATCACTTCTCTGACGACGTTCGGAAGCGCTACGTGTTGAGCCACGGTCACAGGTCTAGTAAGTTATGTACGGTTGCGCCCCTAGTATCTTAAGGATATGTATTGAAAGTGGTATAAGCATAGCCGAACACCACTCTTGGACTAATGATAAGCTTCACTGAAATTAAAAACTTAATCGGTTCAAAAACAAACATTACTACTTTATATTACAAAGGGCTTTTGCATATTTAAATACAATTAATTTTTGTAATCAATTCCTGGAGTTAAAAAAGTGACATATTTGTTGCATTAAATCTTTAATTTTTCACAATCATTTATAATAAAAATCACAAAACTAATAAAAAAAAATGTTATCTATACTCAGGTCCCGCGTGTCAGCAACGACTAATCTCAAAATTTAAACCAATTTGGGTGCTTTGAAATTTTTAAAAAGAGTTATTGCCATATTTGGGTCGGGTTTTAACTTTCACCTGATTTTTTAAATTGTAAATTGCTGATTCTCTGCGGCTTATACGCGCCTGACCTGCGGCTGCCAAACCCTGCTTGTTTTATTTCCATATTGAACGAGTAAGACCTCTGTCAACAAGAAAAAGTAATAGTTATTTCTCGCATCGTATTATAAACGGCTTTCCGCGGATATAGAATGTACAATTATAAGATTAAAATCAGTTTTTTTAGCCCCGAGATGCCGAAAGCACGGGCTAAGAAAAACTGGTTTTAATCTTATCACTGTACATTTTTATATTCGTAGAAAGCTTGATATAATACGATGCTAGACATAGTTTTTTCGTATGGATGAGAACCGGTTCCTATCCACCGGATTCGAATGAATACGAGAAAAAATCTTACTTTCATTATCAGTGCTGTGTATTGTATATCTACTACTGCTTTATATTTATTTACCCAACAAAGCCAATGCGACAGTGCATAAAATTAGCTTTTACAAAGAACAATGTTGATAGCATAGGGGCGTAATTATATTTTCCCGGGGGGGGGGGCCCGGGGGGGGGGGTAATTTTGTTCACCTTTACTTATTTTGTTCTTAAAAGCATAGTATGAAATAAGGAATTCTTTTTAACACTTGAAAGATATTACACCTACTCAATGTAAAATAATAGTTATTTTTCGCATTGTATTAAAGACACCTTACCGTGGAAATTTAAAAAAAAATAAGATTAAATCTAGTTTTGCTAGCCTCGAAGGGCCGAAGACCTGGGCTTACAAAACGAAGTGAACTATGGCGTAGTTTTAGAAAGGGCTGAGAAAACCTTATCTACACCCTGTGTGGCTTCATAGATGGATAGACCGACATAAACATAGACGGACAAAGTAGGTTTCATAGTAGGTTTGCTAATAAAAAAACTCAGATCGTATGTTTATGTTACCCAGAGATCTAAAGGGATAAATTGATATACTTCCCCAATGATGATATATTTAAAACAATTTACTCCTCTGTGGATTACAATTCGTCGTTGAAACTTTTGGACACCTAACCCAATAAATCAACCAATTAAAATTCAATGAAAGTCCCCAAAGATGTTGAGCCTACGAATAAGAAATCGTTTTTCAAAAACTTTGGGGACAAGTGTAACAAACGGTCCAATGTCCCCTCCCTCCCTGATTTCACCAGGTTAATTATTTCTTGGTTAAATTTACAGTTGAACTTGGTTATGTAATTTAATTAGTTTTGCAGATATTTGAATTATGAAATTTGATATCATTCCAAAATTCATATTTTCATTTATTTTCAAAGTAACAAGAATTACAGGTACTTGGAGAAACGCAGGAGTGACAAACGACGGAGTGGACAAACGTAAGAGTGGATACTTAACTATACCAAACATATTTTAAACCACCTTGTAGGTTAACGGGTGGTTTATTTGTGTTGTATTTTTGACATCTTGCGTTTGTTCAACCCGACGTTTGCCACTCCTGCGTTTGTTCTGCAACCTAATTACATATACATGAAGTATTAAAGGGTTGCTATTCATCTATAATATACGAGATATTTTGTTACAGGAAACAGACGTTTCCTTCATATATTATATGGACTACAAACAAAACGCTTATTTTAGGATCTTGGACAAAGTAGCCTCGGCCCCATGGCTGCAGCGCTCGGCCCCCTGGCCTGCCTAGCCGCGGGCGCCCGGCCCCCTTGCCTATAACCTAATTTAACCCAACCTAAAAAATTGCAAAAACAATGTTAAAAATTGTAAAAACAATATTAAAACCACTTTTTGTAAAATCCACGAAATTCTAAACCATCTATGTATTTTAACAGTTGAAGATATTTATCTTAAATAAATGTCCTGAGGATAACATAGGTTAGGTTAGGTTATAGGCTAGGGGGCAGAGCGCTGCGGCCATGACCTTTATTAACAGTGGAGACTACTTTCCTTAGGAGGCTCTTTTTCTTAAGTAAATTTCCCGAGGCTACTTTGTCCGGGTGCTACTTTGTCCGAGGCTACTTTGTCCAAGATCCTTATTTTAAGCTTATTGTAGACTAGGTTAGGTTAGATAACAATTTTAGAAAAGCCTCGCAGAGGTGGGACCCAACATGGTTTAATACTCCAGAAGATTTTTTCGAACCCGGTATTAGTGTCTTAGAAATTATCTTAGTGACGTAAAAAAAATAGGATGTGTCGATACTACTAGGATTTTTAAGAATTGTTAATATAGGCCTGAAATCAAGGTTTTTTGTGCTTTTAAAAAATACTAAAAATATTTCTAAAAATTCTACATTATTTTTGCTCACTTTTAAAAAACAAAATCAACTTTTTTTTATTTTTTTTATAAAATTATCTTTCAAAATTGAAATAAGATCTATCATCTGATATTGTACTTCTTACATAACTCAAGAGTTGACTTACAATGTGTAAATATTTTATAGATTATTTAGCAAAATAATAAAAAAACTATATGTAATTTCGTGATTAATAATTGGCTTAATCTTACATTAAACATTGAATGATTTTAAATAATTTTCAAATATTTGCTTTTATAATTATACTTATTGTATAAACATCTCATAAGTTAGCGCAAAATGCTATATATTTTATCACATATGAGCTATTTTTTAAGCCAGCTTTTTAGTCAAAATTTCAAACCAATAACAATTAAATCAAAAGATATTAGGTTAAAACTATATATAAACGAGAGTAAAGAAATAAGATATTGCTATCAACAACAACAAAAAAGGGTTTTGTCTAGTTTTTGGTAAAAATAACGCATAATTATCATTTTAAATTAAAGCTATCTTTTCAAGATTACATCTATAAATTCGTCTGTATTTTATAACTTATAACTGTTACCATGAAGAATCAATTGATTTTCCATAATAATTTTATTTCTATATTAAATTTAGAGACAGCTAATTTTTCTTTAAATATAATGAGATGTTTATCAGAAATTTTTAATTAAGCATAATAATGTATATATAAAAAAGACAATTACGAATAAAAACAAAACAATCAATTATTAGATTATTTATATCAATAATTTTAACGGAATTTGAACGTAATTGTTAAAAAAGCTAGCTTAAACAGTTTTGCCATTAAAAAATAACCTTCTTTATGAATAATGGTACATTCTAACAAGGGTAATGATATCCAGTAGAGCAACATATTTAACAAATATGTCTTTAAATAATCAGTCTATTTAACAAATATCTTTTTAAAATGCATAAGTTATATTACCTCTCACAAGATTGTTTAGTCCTTTGACACTGTACATAATTATTATTTGATTGATCTATCCTTAATTTTTATTCATATTCAATTTTATTGTTTGTATATAAATATTTAATACCTGTATTTTAATACGGTTATTATTTTTTTGCTATGTTTTTATAAAATAAATATCTAAGCAAATGTTACCAATTCTTATAATTATCTGGAATTGAAAAGAATTACTTTCATTCGGTTGCTAAAAAGAGGAGAAAAAGAAATGTATTGAGTCAGATAGTAGCCTTAACCTGTACAGCTTTACATTTATTTCATAGATAAATTGAAATTGAAATTAGATAAAATTATTAATTGATTTTAGATTATTAAACAAGACATGTTAGAATTATCCTATCAATTTCAAACTCTTCATGATGATTCCTATGACAGTTAGGTATAATTTAGAAAGCAACTCTATCATTGTTAACAGAAAGTCAGTACGTCCATTTAAAACATGCTTTGTGTGTTTTTTGGCTGCTATTGAAGAAAGACAACTGAAATTTTAAGTGAAAAGGTCTTTTAAGAGGTGTTTTAATGTATTTTTTTTTACAGTAGCTTTTGATGGATTATTTTAGGTTAGGTTAGGTGATTGCCCTGCAGGGTTAGGAAAATGGCCCCGCATGGATAGAGCCCCCCCCCCCCCGCAGTGGCTAGAAATAGGATAAAATCTACTGTGAAAATACCAAGAAACGTCCCTTAAGAGGCATTGTCATGAAAGGGACTATACCCAAGATATATGTGCATCTACTTAACGACTTCCAAAATTTGAGGGTGCCCTCAAGTAATCACCCCTTCCCCCCCCCCTGCATCTACTCTATACATTATTTTGTCTGTCTGACTGTCGGTCATGCTTAAAAAACCTTATTGTTGGAGAAATGTTATTTTCACGACTGCTTTTTTAGATAGCCAGCTGTAAGTTTTAGTCAAGATACCTTATATTTATACAGATCTGCTCCATATATTTATTGTCTGTCTGTCTGACAGATATACTTAAAAGGACAATTTAGTTTTAAAAGAAAAAAATTTAAAAAATGTTGGTGGTTTTTTTTCTAAGCGCGTGAGGGTGCAGGTACCCTATCCTAAAATAGTTATAAACCTTCCCATGACCTATGACCTATGTCCCTGCAAAGGAGAAGCATATTAGTTAGGAAGATCCTTCCATATAAATAGACACACACACACAAACATTCTTTTACTTTGATATAAGGATTAGCATTTTGTTACTGTATCCTATTACTAGCGGCTACGCCTTAGAGGCCTCTTGGGGCACTTGAGGAGGAGAGAGTCCAATTTAATAAACCAATTTATTTTTCTAGATTTTGAAAGGAAAAGACAAACAAACAAACAAAGAGACTTTATTATATCCTATTATATAAATTAGTAAGCTAAGCTTTTTTTGACTGTAGCAACGGATCTTGTTAACCGCTGAACCTAAAGGGTTCTTCTTTACAGTGAAGCTTATTATAGGTATAGAGAAGTTTATAACTATTTAGGAAGAGGGCTCTCCACTCTCCAAAAAAAATAACACCTAGAAAAAAAGTACCATCTCCGCAATTTTACTTTTTTGTTTTAAAACTTAAATTGAAAATTGGAAGAATGAACTTTCCCCCTTACCACCCTAAAAGCTTCCAGTGATGTTACTGCTAGTGATAATATATTATAGTTTATATCAACATAATATGCGGATTTTAAGAAAAATTTAATCAAATATGCGGACTTTTTTCAACCTTTTTTTGACAACATTTATTAGACATATTAGAATTATACTATTGATTTCAAATTTTGCACGGAAGTATGTCCTTTTACTGTATGCTATATTTACGCAATTTTGCAACAAATTTATGTGCAATTTCATTTAGACTTCAAAATTAATATTCTGCTTATTAAGTTCTGACACTCTAGCTATTGTGCGTTTGTTCTACCTTCTGATTTTTGTGCTTCGTTTTTATGGATGTTGTCATCCTTGTCTAGAAAATACAAATTAATTAATCTATGGTAGAAAGTACAGAGAGTATAAATTATTTCCTACATTTTCTTTATCAATTATCAATTATCAATCACCTCTATTATCCATCTCTTTTTTAGGGGTTACCTTTCCCACCTCCCCTCTAATCCCTCGTTTTTAGTTACGTCACTAAGATAATTTCTAAGACACTAATACCGGGTTCATTTTTTCTCAAAAATAAGATTTAATGGAGTTGAGGTTTGGTGGTCCATTTATTGGTTTAAAGAAAAACATGAAGTAATCGTCATTCAATGTTTAATTGTCTAGAACTGAAATATGAACTATTAGAATATTTGCTTTTAAGAGCTAAAAAATAAAAAAAACTTTTGTGCAAATTATTTTATATGTTTTATTACTGATTTTGTCAGCTTTTTTATTGCTGTGCAAAATATTTCTTGTAAAGATATGTCAGTTATGGTCACTTTATAAAATGCCAAATAGTCGACATAAATCATGGAAACTCTATTTCTATATCTTTCTTATAATAAAGTAATAGGATTCTTTGTCTGTAGATTAAGATTTGATAACTACGAAACAGATTGAGTTTATATGTTTCTGGGTGGTTTTAGGCTATTTAACTCTTATATCTATGTTTGTTATTAGACTATTTTTTATAATTTTCTTTCTCCGTCCGTCGAATACATTGGTCTTAGATGCTAGAAGTACAGCCGCTTTTAACAATACTTTGATGTTTAAAAGGGGTAAAACCTTTATTATTGAGAAAGAAGAATTTGTTTTACAAACTCTAATTGTAAAATAAGTCAGGAAATAAATCAATTAGAATAATATCATCTGTAATTGCGTAACATTTTTACAAATCTAAAGTGATTTTCATTTTTTTCCAGCAATTTTACAATTATGGGTCTGTCCGTAAGTCACTTCTTAATATTAACCACAGAACCATAGAAAAAATTTGTAGAGGGACAAGTGGGAAAGAAAACCCCTAAAAAAGAGGTGGATAATCCCTCATTTTTGTACGTCACATGTCTGATTTTGTCCATCACTTTGTTCCTCTACCAAAATTTTAAAGGCAAAAATTGTTAGCAAAAATATTAAACACCTAATTATGGACAATATTGTTCTTGTTAAAAAATGTACTTTTAAGTAAATGCGTACAGAATGTTTGACTAAAAATCACTATCAATCTTTTTAAATGAACTAATATTTTTTTGCAATGGTTGAGTTATGCAAAGTATTATGGTATGCGATTTTGCAGTGAGCAGTGCAGTGCAAAATATCTTAAAGTGAAGCTAGTGAAGGAGGGAGGGCTCATTGGACTATTTTTACACTAATCGTTGGCTTAACAACTTAAGAGACTTTTTATTGAACTTATTATTTGATTGTCCAATCGTTTCAACTGCTAATTGTAATCTACAGCAGGGATATTTTGTACATCATTATTGGAGGTGACATAAATTTATCGGCCATTGTATTATGCCTTTAGATCCCCGGTAGCAAGTGAATTTAGCACTGATCTTAACCTTTCATGCCTATGTATCACATTTCTGTCAATCCTCTTATATAAAGTAAAAAGATTTTGTCTGAAGTTTAAAATTTCAACGACTCAAAGTGTGTTTGTAAGGGGGGGGGGTCGAATTCATCGCTTCACCTATCTCAAGTACCATTGCCCCTAGAGGCATCTAGGGTCGCAACCAACAGTATAGTATAAATAAAGGGAAAAAATTTTATTTTACAAAAGTTTTAATGTCAAATGCTTTGTTTAGTTTAGGGTGTCATTTATAAACCAAGTTTTATCAATTCCAATAAAAGCTTCTAGTAACTTAGATATTAATGAATTCAGTTTACCATCAATGTTTAAAGATCTATTGATGATTAAAACCTACTTTAATTTTATAAATAAAGTTTATAAAGTAAAAAAAGCCAGAAAAAAATTAGGTAGTTTATTCTCTTAGAAGTTATAATTAATTTAATAAAACAGTTAGATGGCTTTATTGATAAAATATTGTACGAAAGAGAAAAATCTAACCGCGGATACGTTAATGAAAAATATAGGGTTTATTCTTTAGAATCCTTTGTCAAAATGTACTTCAAGGATAAAGCTTCAAATTTTTACTATAGCATTTATTGTACACTTGTAAAGAAAACTTTATAATGCCATGCTCGATTAAATCTAAAAGTTACCTGACCTAAAGTCTGCAAAATTGCCACCAATTTCATCCAATGTATTCTGTACGCAAACTTTTCTGCAATCCTTGGTCACTTTCGCAACTCTGCGCCTCGTGCAAATTTTAAATACATTTCTCAATGAATACTACTTAAGCTTTGGTTGTAAAAAAAATCCACGTAAAACTGTTGTTTATGCACTTAATTTAATGCATTTTTTAACCTTTTTATCAACACAAATTCTATTTTTATTTTATTTCTGAAAGTTTGTTATGATGATTCAACAGTCTGGTGGTAACTTTTGCTAGAGTAAGTGAGGACTGCATGATATTGAGCACACACACACACACACACACACACACACACACACACACACACCACACACACAGAAGTAGCACCGGGTTTACATTTAACCATCCGATTACCGCGCCTCTCCACTCCTATAGAGTCCTGTATACTATACAGTAGTGTGTACTTCCCTCACAGCTGCAGGGATAAGACAATGGCCGATAAATTGATGTACATCCCCCCCAAGGATGTACGCAAAATTACCCCATCTGTAGATTATCTGTAGTGGTTGAAACATTTGGACACTCAACTTAATGAAACAAATTATCAAAAGTCAAATAAAAGTCTCCAAAGTTATTAAGGCAACGTATAAGAAAACATTATTATAAAACTTTGGGGACTAGTATAATTAGCAGCCCAAAGTCCTCTTCTTCCCTGATACTCCCCAAAGCTTCAGGGATACGACAATGGACAATGAATTTGTATTTGCCTTTATTATTGTATGAAATCCTGTTTTTAGTGGATGTTAAATAGTCAGGTTGAAATGGTTGTGGATTAATTTAACAATCAATATGAAATCTCTCCTTAAGGGATTATCATTTGCACTTATTACTTACATAAAAAAAATATTAGTTAAAAATATTGGAAGATTAAGTTTAAGGTTTTTTTAAAGGATATATTTCCCTGACATCATTATGCAGAGAGGGTCCGACACAACTATGTTCATTGAGGAATATATAATTTCTTGCTTGTTTATTATACTATGTACTTTAAATATACATACCTATACACATCAAATTCGTAGATTATTAGTAAATTTTTTGGGGGATTTTCTTTATTTTGATAAATTTGTAAAGCCATGATAAGGCCTTGCTTGAGGCTAATAGGCCTGAAATGGGATAAGAATATTCCCCTTTGGTATAAAATACTGCATAACCTGGGCCTAAATACCAACATAACAAAACCAATGAGGTCCTGTAGTGGTCCCGAGCCAGGGAGAGGGTGGATGGTTGGGGGGTGGATAATAAGTAGCCAAAAAGGAAAAAAAACAAGAGAGGGGGGGAAGTTAAAAGGAAGAGTTAGATTAATGTTCACTTACAATTATTCGGAGAAAAAGAGGGTAAGATAAAGAGAGAGAGAGAGAGAGAGAGAGAGAGAGAGAGAGAGAGAGAGAGAGAGAGAGAGAGAGAGAGAGAGAGAGAGAGAGAGAGAGAGAGAGAGAAATGATGGTTTTGAAAAGACAGAAATTACAATGAGGGGGAATGGGGTATCATCAATGCAGTCCCTAAGCCAAGAGGATTAACAAAAGATTCACGTTTAAAGTGTGTAAGAATGAGAGAAGGTTTAATATTTTGAGGGGGGGGGAGGATGGAGGCTTGATGAGCCCCCCTACTCATTTAGTAAAGACACAAAGAGACAGAGAATAGCATGATAAGAGAGGGGGGGGGGGTGTGTTAATGGGAGAGAATAAATGAGAATATGGTATGTAAGTGCTGAGCCAATAATTTAAGGCAATTTCCTTTTATGTATGAATTAAAGCTTTGTAATGGCTTGTTGCCATTTGCTTTCTAGAGGCTTTAGGGGAATATTAAATAGAATTTCAAGAAAAAAAATAAGAAATAGATTTTTGACATATCTAATTAGGTAAGGAAGTTGACAAAATTATACTTAAATTTGTTGCAAAACTTATTAAATTCAGAATACTTTTAAAGGACATACTGACATTTTTAGGACTTGATTATAGAGTTGCTTCGCATATAATATTGTACCTTATTGTAATAGGAATCAGTACTCCAAAAATCGCATCTCATAAAAAAGTTGTTGTTAAAAAGTTAAAAATCAACATGTTAAAAATGGACGTATGGATATTCTGGTAACGATTATAGAGTTGCTACGCTTTCTTAATCGTACCTAATTATAGAAAAGCTTCGCTTAAAAAAAAATTTAACTGTATTTAATCAACGAAAAAAATATCCGAAAATCCTAAAATAGCATGGGTAACATTCTTATGACTGGAAGGAATCTGCCATGATAATGTGAGAGTCTTAAAAGGAATTATGGCACAGAAAATCGGAGCAGAACAAATTATGCGGTCTTTTGGGCATTGGCCTATCATCATTTTTCTTGATACAACTCACAGACGCATGTAATATGTAATGTGTATGTTATATACATTGCAGGAATGGATGTAGAATATAAGTGGATATTATGACAGGGGAAGAACTATCGTCAATTCAACTTGATATCATGTAACTCTTTTATTGGTCAGATTGTTTATCCTGTAGGAGGGGAGGGAGAAATCGTTATTTTAGCCGGCTGCAAGTTTCACTTTATTAGAGAACTTGAAAATCTGGTGTAAGATCCAAGTAATAATATATCCATTATTGCAGGAATCAGAATGCGGGAAAAAGCACTTTATATGCTATATGGTCAGGTATTGGACCTGTGAAACTTGGATGTAGTTTGTCGACATACAATTTATGTCGATTGTATCACATTTATATTCGAAAGTTTGTTCGACATTTTGTCCGACATTTGAAGCCTTCCTATTGATTAAAGTCATTATTTTAATGGCATTAAAAAAATTGTCTGTTGGTGTTTAAAAAGTACGTAAGTTTTACTTAACATTTTTTAAAGTTAATTTATATTATATATATAATGACTTTTTAAAAAAAAACTGTCTTTTTGTGTACAGACTTAAAAACCCAATGGAACGTACATATATACACAAACGTCCAAGTAATTTTTCAGATAGACTTCCATTTACTGTAAAGAAAGACTGAAAACAATTTCCTAGGCAGAATTATTATTCAAATGGTATAAAAAGTAAGTATAATCAAGTGGTATTGTTCTTATTATGAAGTCGAAAATAGTTGAGATTAAGAATTACAACTAACCAACTAGATTTACGATATTATGACAATAAACATATGTCGGCATAACACAAACACCAAAGATTAACATGTGGTAAGGTTCTGGTGTGCCTGTCTGTCTTAACATCATCTGTTATAACAAATAAGTTTCTTTATATTTTTGGTTTCTTTGGCATTTCACTACTAAAAGAATATTTATATTAAACTTGCTTTTACTGCTTATTTAAGGTTAGGTTATTAAAGGGCTTGGAGATCCATTCATTAATAGGGACATGTAAGATAAGAACATGGGATTTAATTTTTATTTTTTAAAGCGAACAATTTCTATGATTAGTGCTAATCCGTACGTCCGTAACTTATAGCTGTTATCTTCAGTTTTGGTGTGAACGAATTATTATAATTATGTTAAAAATCAATTTCTTGTTTGTTGTTGTTTAAAAAGATTTTATGTTTGTTGTTTAAAAAGATTTTATGCCTTAAAAAAATTGCCCCTGGAGTAAAATATTTTCACGTGAAAATGAAATAATGTTTAAGTACAGCCAATTTGAAGTGGCATAAAAACAATTTTTCACGGTTGTCCAATCCGTTCTCCTAAAATATCCCATAAACATATGTTGTCAAATTAAAGAAAAAAAATTGCCGCCTAATTTGGCAAGAAAATTCCGAGCTATGTTTAAGATCATATATAAACATTTCTTTTTATATAAAATAGTTAGTCTTTTCTAAATTATTATCTGTAACTTAAGATTTCAGTAACTACTGAACCGAATGAGTTATTAATTTTATGGAAGCTTCACATAGGTACCTGGATAGTTTTAGGCTCTCTTAGTTTCAAAAGTAAGTAAAAGTGGTTTTGTAATATTTGTCTGTCCTTTTCTCCCCTTGGAATACAAAGACTCTAGATGGCATGGGCGCATTTGCTAGTTTGTTGTTAAGTAAAATAATTTTCTTTGTTATAAATGGTATGAAAATAGATGTAGTAGATCTAGATGGCCCCATTATCCTTCCAACTTAAAAGAAAATTCTAGCAGACGAACACCTTTGTTTAATTTTTGTTATTTCATATTAATAATACGAATTAACTATTCATAGCGACTATTCATTACCCGAACGAATCGAAAAAAATATCTGCTCTTTCGTATAAAATCTAGACACTTTCTGACCAATAATAAGGCCGGATTATTCCTCCACTGTTTTTCTATTAGCTGATTGAGCAAGTATGTATCTAGGTTGCATATATTGCTATGAATTACCGACTAATGCAGTTTGATTTAAACAAAGCGTTTGATTCCTATTATTGAAACAATAAAAGGAATTTGACTTTTCAATGAAATTAGAATTAGCTCAATCTCAGGGATCTAAAAGTATAAGACAATGGCCAATAAATTAATGAACATCCCCATTGGTGTTTTACAAAATTATATTTTTTTAGATTACATGAAGTGGTTGAAACGTTTGGACACTGAACTTTATACCAACGAACCAACGAATCAAATTCAATCAAGTCCCTAAAGTTGTTAAGCCAACGAATAAGAAAATATTATTATAAGACTTTCGAGACTGGTGTAATAAACAGCCCAATGTCCCCTTTCTTCCTGGCTCTATTTCCATTTATCGCAAAATATCAACAACAAAAACAGTGTCAATTTGTGGTATTTTTAGTATTATTGAAAAATATTTATTTTATTAATAAATTATACATATAATTTAACTTTTTCTTATTACATGGTTAATTATCCATTTAAATAAAGCGTTAAGGTAGGATTTTATATCTGTAGCTTAAGGTTTCGATGGCCACTGAAACGATTGAGTTTTCCATTTTAGGGATCTTTCACTTAGATCTTGGGATACTTAAAAGCGAAGCTTTTCTATAATTAGGGTCGGTCGGTCCGTACGGAAAGCATAGCTTTTTTCGTTAATTTAGGCATGTTAGCATTGTCCTATCGATTTAAAACTTTGCATGGTGATTTCTGTAGTAGTAAGGTACGATTTATAAATCGTAGCAACTCTATAATTAATACCAGAATGTCCGTACGTTCATTTTAAACATGTTGATTTTTCCCCTTTTAACAACAAATTTTTATGTGATTTAATTATCCGATTGATCTAATTTTTGGTAAAATGAGTCCTGGGACAAAAAAGTACAATATTATAAGCGAAGCAACACTATAATCAAGTCCCAAAATGAACCTAGTAATAGTGTCTAATTTTTTTATCTTTGTGACGTAACAAAAATCCATCTCTTTTTTAGGGGTTTCCTTTCCCACCTCCCCTCTCATCCTTCGATTTTTGTTACGTCACAAAGACAAAAAGTTAGACACTATTACTAGGTTCCCCAAAATTGTAAGTATGTCCATAAACATTATCCTGTATCAATCAGTTTTTCAACAAATTTACTTACAATTTTGCTTCGACATTTATATTCTGATTATCCAGTTCTGACACTATACAAGTGTTTATGTCCGTTTGTCCTATCATTTTAGAGCTTCGCTTTTATGGATGTTGTCATCCATGTTTATATTTAGGTCTTGTGATGTTTTTAGGACATTTAGTTTCTCCACACCCCTCGTAGTATAAACCTTATCAATATTCTAAGCACATAAAATTAATTGCAATTATAATCCAGACCCAAACTTTATGTTATCTTTGACCTAAATATGATCTAAATATGTTTTATGTTAATTTCCAGACAGAAGGCCGACCACTGAAAAGAAATGGCCTAGGAATCCCACTCAATCAAGCTTGACAACATCCATGAACGCGAAGCTCTGAGTCTGAAACGGTAGGACAAACGAACATTAACACTTGTAGAGTGTCAAAACTGAATAATCAGAATATAAATGTATAAAAGTCGAAACAAAATTGAAAGTTAATTTGTTGCAAAACTGCCAAAATACAGGATAATGTTATGGACATTTTTAGGGCTTTATTATAACATTTTACTTTGTTAGGAATGAGTTAAAAAGCAACATGTTTAAAAGATACAAACGGACATTCTGGTATAGATTATAGAGATGCTACACTTTCTAAATCGTGCCCAACTACTACAGGAATCACCATGCAAAGTTTGAAATCGATAGGACAATTTTAACATGCCTAAATTAACTAAAAAAACTATCCATTCTAGACTTACGGACGGACTGACCCCAATTATAGAAAAGCTGCGCTTTAAAAATCTTCAGAGAAGAAAAACATCATTTGGTAATAATTCCCTGGAAGGTATAAGCGAAGTCGCTAGTGAATTAAAATTGATTGAACACTATAAACATTTATTAGTTATTAACATATGTATAATAATAATCAAATTAATATTTGATATAAAGAAAATGAGTTAGTTAAAAGGTGTAGAGTTAACAATTCATTAGTAATATTTACTTATACTTTTTAATGAACTTTTTTTGCTATTTACTTTTTAAAAACTGCATGAATATCATAATTTTAAAAGTTTGTTTGCCTTTTTAAATATCTTCTTTAAAAATAACACGAAATTAAAAATTAATAAAAAATTTTTATTTTCTTTATTGTAAAAAACATTATAGCTGCTTCACAGGGCTTAAAATTCAATCAAGAATCTTTAAAAAAAATATTTTTTTACATAATTTCTGAAATTAGTATAATTAGTAATAAAATAATAAAAACTGTATAATACAATGATATGAATCACATAGTTATGATGATAATAAAAGTATTCATTTTTTTGATAAAATAAATTATTCTAAAATTTTTTTTACAACCAAAACTATGTAATTATGAAGTAATTAATATAATAGTAAAGTAGTACAGATGGTAGCAAATCACAGATTTTTGTGTTAAAAGTCGCTAAAATTTAAAAAAAAATATGTATCAATCAATATAAAATATGGCAGTTAATCGTTTTTGTTTTGGTTTATTGATTGAACTTTTATTTATGCTAAAAATGTATAAAAATACAAAAATTGGTTGATAAATTGAGTAAGACGACATTTAATCACGTGACTAAGTTAGTGTTGTGTAAATTAATCTAGAATTCTTCAGCATCAGAAGTGAACTGACCGCGAAGGGAAGGCCTACTCTCAGATCTAAAACAAAAGAAATGATTAACATTGGTAACAAGGATGACAACATCCATACAATCGAAGCTCTAAAATGGTAGGACAAACGAACATTAGCACATTAGTAGAATGTCAGAGCTGAATAAGTAGAATATAAATGTATCAAAATCAAAACAAAATTGAATGTAAATTTTGTGAATAACTGCTTAAATACAGGTTAATTGTTTAGGACTTGATTTTAGAAATGCTTCACTTGTAGCATTATACTTTGTTGTCCTAGGAATCAGAATTTGAAAAATCAGATCAATCGGATAATTTTATCATATAAAAATGTATTGTAAACAAAAAGATTAAAAATAAAAATGTTTAAAATTGACATTCTGGTAACGATTATAGAATGGCTACGCTATCAACAATTCTAACATGGCTAAATTAACGAAAATAGCTAATCGTTACGGACGGACGGTCGTACCTGGCAGCATGGGACTCAGCGTACATGTAGCTCTGGTATTCTGTAAACTCGGTTTCTGATCTATCTGCTGCTGACCTGTAATGATAAAGAAGGTGTATCAACTTTTTTTTTTATAGCTAGCCGGTTCTTTTAGTAAGTAGTAGATGTAAAATTTTTCATAGAATTCAGATATGCAATCGGTTTTTTTTGTAGACCTCTTATTTTTTAAGTAATTTAAGTTTTAAAAAAAAAAATCAAGTCGATTTTAAGGTACTAAAATGCAACAAAAAAAAGAAAGAAAATGGCCATTATGAACAAAAATAGTAAGATCTTTAATTTGACACCTTACTTTTTCAATTCTGTCAGGTAATTATTGAAAAAATCGATTTTTTTAAACCCACGAGAATAAAAACTTTGAACTTAATTTTATTATTTCACAGATAAAAAAATATGAGTTCATATATACCTTTAGAATCAGAAAAATATTACGAATTCATTGTAAGCAAAATTGAAAAAAAAAGTTTACAATATAGTATATAAACTACAATAAAAGGAATTATATGAAAATATCATATTATATTGTACAGGCAACGTCTTAATTCTTGAATTGAGTATACAAATGGGAAGGGGGTAAAGAGGGGGTAAAAAAGGGAAGACAATAGTGTTGCCTGAACAAAAAATACAATTGGCCATTTGTTTAATTTTTTATTTTTTTACTTTTTTTCAATTTTGCTTACAATTGATTCGTAATATTTTTCTGATTCTAAAGGTATATATGAACCCATGTTTTTTATGTCTGTTTGAGAAAATATTTAGGTCTAAAGTTTTTATTAAACCGAGGTTAAAAAAATTGATTTTTTCAATAATTACTCAACAGAATTTTAAAAGTAAGGTGTCAAATTAAAGATCTTACTATTTTTGTTCTTACTGGCCATTTTCTTCTTTTATTTTGTTGCGTTTTAGTACCTTAAAACCGACTTAATTATTTTTTTTAAAAAACTTAAATTACTTAAAAAATAAGAGGTCTACAAAAAAAACGATTGCATATCTGAATTCTATGAAAAATTTTACATCTACTACTTACTAAAAGAACCGGCTAGCTATAAAAAAAAAGTTGATACACCTTCTTTCACACAATTTTGATTCAAAATACTAGGTATTAAAAAAAAGAAAAACATCTTAGAATTGGAACTTTGTTTGTTAGTCGACTTGTTGCGCGTTATCTATCCTAATTCTGCAGATATCACCTGCTCATTCATTTATTTTTCAAATCTAGACTTTTTAAGAGTCTGTTTTATTCTTATAATTTTTGAAAACACGCATTTAAGAGGAATTTAAATATGTAAATGAAGTCAGTTTTGACTGTATGTAGGTTACTACTTTACCTGAAGCTAGTGTTTATAGTGCCTAGAAAAAAAATACGTCGTACAATGCAAATGACCAATGATAAGCCGATACACAGACCTAATTATCAATGGCAAACCATTTTAATTGACCAATAATAGGCCAGTATGATATCATTTTTTACTATAAAAAGTTTCACATTACCTTGCTCCTGAGGTATACTGGCTGATTCTACCACTTCTGCCAGACACGGAGGATCCGCTCTCAAAATCAGATCTCATGGCCCCGAAGTCTACAGTTGTCTCTGTCATGGATCTACAAATAAAAACAAGTATGACGACATTTATATAATATAAAATCTACAGTTGTCTCTGTTATGGATCTACAAAATAAAAACAAGCATGACGACATTTATAGAATACAATATCTACAATTGTCTCTGTCATGGATCTACAAAATAAAAACAAGTATGACAACATTTGTATAATATAAAATCTACAGTTATTTCCGTCATGGATCTACAAATTAAAACAAGTATGACAACATTTGTATGACATAAAATCTACAGTTGTCTCTGTCATGGATCTACAAATAAAAACAAGTATAACGACATTTATATAATATAAAATCTACAGTTGTCTCTGTCATGGATCTACAAATTAAAACAAGTATGACGACATTTATATAATATAAAATCTACAGTTGTCTCTGTCATGGATCTAAAAATTAAAACAAGTATGACGACATTTATATAATATAAAATCTACAGTTGTCTCTGTCATGGATCTACAAATTAAAATAAGTATGACGACATTTATATGATATAAAGTCTACAGTTGTCTCTGTCATGGATCTACAAATTAAAACAAGTATGACGACATTTATAGAATAGCCAAAAGTAGTTTTAATGAGTTTAGCAATGAATAAAATATTTATTAATCGTTTACAAAAGTGGATATATTATTACTTGGATCTTACACCAGATTTTCATGTTCTCTAATATAGTGAAACACTCAGCAGGCGCTAAAATATATATACCCCCTTTAACATCTTTCCTCTCATCCTACTAGATGAACGAACTGACCAATAAAAAAGATCCATGTTAGCAAGCTAAATTGACAACAATTTTCCCCCTGTCATAATATCCATGTATATTCTACATCCAAAAGGCCAACTAACTGCTATAAATCATAAGTTATGATGTTTTTTTTACCTTAGATCATACTCTGTAGCAGATTTGCTGGTGGACCTGGTGGACTTGGAGCTGACCGACTTGGCAGATACAGATGGAGCCTGCAGCACACGGACAATCACGTCCCATTGGTGAGGCTTGAAGATCTTCTCATATTTGCTCACATAACGAATCTAAATTTAAAAACAAATATTAAGGTTTTGTTTACCAGAAATACATATGTATATTTGTTAATCTTCATTTGTTTGTTGGTAACTAGCGGCTGCGCTATTCCAATGAGTAAGAAAAGAAGGAACATAGACTTAAACCAAACTTAGATATAAGAATTTAAAGTCCTGTAAAAAGCTTCCATAATTCTCAATCGGTTCAGTAGTTATCGAAATCTTAAGAAACAGACAAAAAACTTGCTACTTTATATAAGAGGATTATCATAAAACATAGATAATATATTGATATCTTTTTATTTTCACTGGCACAACAGATTAAGGAAAAATAAGGAATAATTATGTATAGTCATCATAAATATAAATAACAAAACTTAATCTGCAAAATAGATCTTATTATCCAAGAACTCGTTAAAACCATCCCATGGGAATATTTCAAAAATTTCCATCTTTTAATTGGCAATATATTCTTTTATGCACCACATTGTAATAAATACATATAATTACAACTTTTCCTTGTAGAATACTGCGTCAAATCATGGAGGTATAGGGGGCTATGGGCTGTTTATTACACTAGTCTCCAATATTCTATGTAACGTTTTTTATTCGTAGTCTCAAAAACTTTGAGGTCTATTATTGAATTTTGATTGTTTTGTTCATTAAGTTGAGTGTTCAAATGTTTCAACCCCTTATACACAAGGGGTAATTTTGTGTACAATCATTGAAAATGTACACAAATTTATCGACTATTATCTTATCCCTTTAAAACCCTGACTCCTTAAACTGATTTTAACTATAAAAAATGTGAAAGAATTTTAACGCGCTTCGCGCATTACAAACATTGTTGTCTTGATATAATTAAGTTTATTAAACTATTATACTACCGTAAATTTATAATGCCTTGGCAATTATTAAGGTTTTAATCCTATAAGATTATATAGGACAGAGGTGTAATTAATTGTTATAATTCTAATTCTCATGCATTCCTAATATGCTCTAGAATCCAGGAATCTAAAGGGATAAGACAATGGCGCGGTAAATTGATGTACATCCCTAATGATGATACATAAAATTACCCCTTATGTAGATTACAATTAATGGTTAAAACGTTTGTACACTCAACTTATTGATTCAACCAATCCGAATTCACTGAAGTCCCCGAAGTTGTTAAGCTAACAAATGAGAAAACGCTATTTTAAAACTTTGGGTAATAATGAAAAAAATAGCCCATTGTCCCCTCTCTCTCTCTGTCTAGAATTCCCCTGCACACTGGGCTAAAAACAAGTGAAATTGTATGCAAAATTAAGCCATTTTAATGTGTTACTAAAATCGGAATATTCATTTTTAAAAATCATTTTTTTTGGTCAAAAAATATTTCAGCAGATTTGACTTTATTCTTTCTAGTAGAGAATGTAGTCTGTAGCTTAATTTGTCTGTCTGTCAGTCCGTTTGTATGTTTGATGGAGAAAATGGGATTTACTCAGCTGCTATTTAACCTAGACCTCTGATTTTTTAAATACTGATCCCTAATACAGCAAGGTACAAAGTTATAAGCGAACCATATCTATAAACAAGTTCTAAAATGTAAGTATGTCCCTAAACAGAAATTTCGCAACTAATTTCTATACAATTTTGTTTAGAATTATGGCTTCAGTTCTGTCACTCTACAAGTTTTAATGTTTGTTTGTTCTACCATTTTAAAGCTTCGCTTTTGTGGATTTTGTTATTTGTTTTTAGTTATACTTGTATTAAAACTTTTAAACTATACATTTTTAAATGCTATCTACTGGAATTTATAGAACCCCATTAAAAAAAACTGAAATATTTGCAAATGATCATTATTTTATTGCAAACAGGTCAGCCCATCAAAAATTTAGGAAAACCATTTGAAATATAATTGGATGAAAAACAATTCTTAAATATTGGATTGTGTTTTTCACAAGAAAACTTAAGTATACTAGGATTAAAACTTTCAGAATCAACTTTTGAAAAACTTTTATTAGCTTGATATAGATTTTATTTCAAAATAATATCACATATTTCTAGAAAGAATATTCTTGAAAAGAAATGATATAATATACCAATTTTTAAGTTTTGTGAACACTTGCTTTTCTAAACCTAATTTACCCCAGGGAAGACATTTTTGAGAAATGTCAGGGTTTAAAAGGATAGAACAATAGATGAAAAATTGAAGCACATCCAAATGATGATACACAAAATTATCCCTTTTAGAGATAACAATTAATGGTTGAAACGTTCTGACAATCATATTAATCAAAACTCAATGAAAGTTGTTTATCCAACGAATAAGAAAACTATAAAACTTTGGGGACTTGTCTACTAATCAGCCCAATGTCCCCTCCCTTACTGAGTTTGTATCTTCTTGGTCTAATTGTCTGTAATGCCATGCATATTTGGAAATAAGAATGTAAGGTCTTTCTAAAACTTATTTTTAATTTTTTTTTACATTTAAACTTTGTTAAGCAAAGCACCTTTAAATGAATAATCAAATCATTTGGGATGTACATCAATTTATCGTCCATTGTCTTATACCTTTAGATCCCTGCCCACCTTGCCTAATCCTTGAAATTCCAAGATTTCAATTTCCTACTTCAATGCCAAGATACACACAGAAAATGGGTCAAGGTGGATTTAAGAGAAAGGGCATACAGAAAAAAATGCCAATTTTCCCAATAGGTAAAATTAAAAAGCTTTAGTTTTTGTTTTTTAATTTAAAAGCTAAGCTTTTTAGTGTCTATAAAAAATGACGTCATACTGGCCTACCATATTGGTCAATTAAAATGTATGCTGGCCTGCTATTAATTAACCTAGTCTGTGTATTTATGACGTAATTTTTCTATAAAGAGCTTCTTTAAAAGCACTTCCAAAATTATAAAAAATGTACAAAACTTAATCCTTTCTATTCCTGGTTTCAAGGTTTACAAAGTAAAAAAAAATGTTTTATTGCTTTTATCGTACTTTAAGTTGGAGAATGAATATCGAATATTCAATTTACAGGATATTTAGGTTTGCAGCTTAAAATTTGCATTTTCTGGAATGAATGTTTCTAAATTTTCTAATTGAAAAGAGATAATAAAAGCAGGATTATAAAGGGATTAGACAATTGCCGATAAATTGATGTACATCCCCAATGATGATACATAAAATTACCGCTTCTATAGATTACAATAATTGTTTAAAACGTTTGAACATTCATTTTAATGAAAATTCAATTAAGTCCCCAAAGCTGAGGGTAGTACAGTTTTGAAAAAAAAATTAAAATAAAATTGTTAAGAGGATAACGCCACTCTACCTGTGAGAGAGCATGAGTGACCTCTTCTGTTGACCTTGCTGATTCAATCATTGTTCTAAACTCTGTGTCATACGTCACAATATCCCTCCATCTCTGGCGGTCATCCTCGCTGAACACGCTGGTCAGGTCATCCTTGTCCGAGGCGCTGGCGGAGCCGCCGAGCGGCGCGCCATCTAGCACGCGGATCAGAACATCAAACTTGGACGTGTGTCTGGCGTCTGTGGCAGTGTTGCGCATGTAGGCAGTGTGGGTTGTGATGTCCTGGCCGGAGAACATGTCCTCCCGGGTGTACTCAGCTCCACGCTTGATCAGTACGGGCTCAATGGGGTCCTGAGTGGTGTACTCAGACATTGAGGCGGTGTCGTCGTCGCTGTAGATCTGCCCGCCGCGGCCGTCGGTGGTCCTCACGGTCACGTCAAAACCGGTCTGGGTCTTTTGTATGTTGGCGGCACGTTGTCTGATCAGTTCTTCCTGACGGGTGATGTACTCACTCTCCTTGATCTGAACATTTTCTACAAGTTTGGCAGATTTTAGTGTATCAGATTGGGCGGTAAGGGCATGGCGGATTGGGCGGTCAATCATGACGGGGGCAAGTTCGTCTTCGGTCAGTTCAACATCAGTAGCGCCCAGCTGGTCATGGGTGTATTGGGAAGTGTCTGAGTCGGAACCAGTTACACTGGGGGCACGGTGTTGGACACGCAGGCGGGCGTGCACAGGAGGGGGACCAACATCAGCCTTGCTCTTCCTAATGCGCTCCAGTGTCTCCATGGTGTTTGTCTCGGTTCTCTCCAGGATGGTGGTCAGATACTGCTCCTGGGCGGCCAACATCTCCTCAGTAACAGAACTGGCACGGGAGGATATTGGGGTCAGCGACTTGGCGTACTTCTTCATACGCATCTTAATGTCAAATGCTGGTGCCGGTGATTCAATCACGTCTGGATACACAATAGACTCGTCCAACTCTCCGGCAAGATCAGAGTACGCGGACTGGAACTCCTCAACAGTGGCAATACTTGTGACATCACTGCCATAATCTGTGTGCACAGACTCAGTCATCTCCTCGCTGCCAGATGTATCCATGGCATGGGCCCGAGGAATCTTGAGACCAGCAAACATGGACGGAGGATCGGACACGCGAGTAACCTCGGATCCGATGGTGGACAACGGCCGACGACGGATAACTCTGATGTTTCTCTTCTTGAGACAATAGTAGGAGCAGCCGATACCAAGAAGGAGAAGTGCGAGAAAAACAATGGCGCAGATAATAAGCAGGATTTCAAATTCTCTAATGGGATGATCTGCAACCAAAGGTGTGTCGGGCAACCTACAAATTTAAATATAAAGCACAAACTTTAAAATAAAGAAAGAAAAAAAGAAAATGTAGCAGCTTACTGTGCCTCTAAAAAAAGTGGACAAATGTTACAATGTTTGGCCGAACTATGCCAATTGACGTCATATTAACTTCTATAGTGATGCCGTAAACTTGTTTTTGAGACACTATAAGCTGCTTTAAAGAAAATGTGTTTTGATTTGATAAAATTTTTATGGAAGCAGCTTATAGTGCCTAATAAAAGATTACTTCATACACTACAAATGAACAATGATAGGCCAGTATACATTGTAATTGACCTATGGTTAAATGTATACTGGCCTATCATTGGTTATTTGTTTTTAATACGTTATTTTTTTTATTTATAATTATGTGCGAAATATCAAAAAGTTTTTTTTTTAAATCTGCCAAAAAAAAACAAGAACAACTTACACAACAGGGAGTGGAGTGAGGGGGACCTGAACATTTGGCTTGGGATATCTACAAATTATAGTTATCTTCTCATCTCCATCTATCTCTAGATCACGATGGAACCGGACAAATATATCATTCTGGAACACTCGCACAGGACCCTAAAAACGTATAATATAAGTTAGCATCGTATTATAAACAGCTTTCCGCGGATGTAATAATGTACAATTATGAGATCAAAACCAGTTTTGTTAGCTGATGGCCCGGGATAACAAAACTGGTATTAATATTATGATTGTTAATTTTTATATTCGTAGAAAACTGGATATAATACGATATGATAAATTATTTTTAATTGTGGCTTTGAACTGGTTCTAATCCAGCGGATATTAATAGGTTTCGAAGCCATTCTGGAAATTATGTTTATTTGTTCGTTTTTTTCTAAATTTTATGGCTGATTGAATATGGGCTCACTTATATTTTTTGGAATAGACAATCTACCAACCCCTTTTAAAATACAGTGTCATTGTAATGTCAACATAAGTATGTAGTTTTAATGACAGCTATATTGTAGATTCTAAATAATATAACCAATATGTAACCCAGACAACTATCTGGGTCCAGTGTTTGGAACCTTTTTCGTCTGCTAGCAAATTGTTTTGGCTGTGCTAATATTCCCGATGCTATTAGCTGATATTAAAAGACCCAATTGAAAGTCGGCACAGGGTTCACGGGGTGGGGACATACAGTTATTTAACCCCTTCTTCCTCTATTGTTTTACTCTAATTTCTAAATTTGTAGTATATTAGTTCCACTTTGACTTTAAGAAAATGTGTAATACTGAATTTACGGCTATACTCAAAAAAATCCTATCTCAGAAAACGTCTATCTCAAAAAGTACTTTATTATTCTTTTGAATACTAGTTATAAATTAGGCTTTTTTAAAAAAAATGCAGTGGGCATTTTATGAAAAATGCGTTTTTTGGGATAGGCGTTTTCTGAGATGGGCATTTTTTGAGATAGGCGTTTTCTGAGATGGGCATTTTTTGAGATAGGCGTTTTCTGAGATGACCCGAATTTACCTGTTGAGTTCCACAACCCTTCAAAGGAACATCTATCTCAATCTTATCCTTTCCCTCTCCTTCTACACGACAAGCAGAATTTCTGGGCACAAAAAAAACATTATTTATCAAATAACAAGGACGACAACATCCATAAGTAGCGAAGCACAAAAAATTCATGGAATGGATAACAGACAAAGAAAGTTTTAGAACAGTTTTTCAGTTCTCCTAACAATGAAAAAATAGAGAAAATATGCAAAAACTCCATGAAAATCACGAAACTTTTAAAAAATAACGTTTACATCTTTTGAAGCATGACCAACAGACAGACGGACAAAACAATGTAAATATTAGATGCGTATATGTCATAGGAATCACAGTTTCCCTATAGCGTTATGGACTGACTGACGGACAGACAAAGTGAAATATAAAGAAGCTTCGCTACTAATAAAAATATTTATCTAAAAAAAACCTTGGAAAAATAAAAACGTCATGATGTACATTGTATTTCCAAAATATTTATAGAAACTGTTTTGTTTTTCTATAGAATTTAGGACAAAAAGTTATTTTTCTCGGGGGCAGTTTAAGGCGCAGAAACTTTTTTTCTGTTTTCTACGTGCAGAGAATGTATATAAACAAGACCTGTTCAGTACTTTAACTTTTATATTTTTGATTGCCGTCCAAAAATTAAATTAGAGGCTTAGACATGTTGGCAATCAATTTTTTTCTTTACGTGTATACATATATCCTTATAATAAAGTAACAGGTTGTCTGGCTATCTGGATTCTGTACCGAAAGATCTCGCTAACCACTTAACCGATATGGTTCTCCTTTACAGGGTTGCTTTCCTAGGTCCATTTAAAATGGGGAGAGGGGAGGAGCAGTCGATTATTCACCCCCCAAAAAGTCCTTCCCTCAATTTTTTTTCCTTTTTCTTTTCAAATATTGTGCCTGCCTAATGGAAACATATTGGTTTACTTATATTTAATCCTTTATATATAGAGATACATAAATATTTTTATATACAGACCAGAAAGGTCAACATACTTTAAACAAGTGCATCTACTTTGTAATAAGTATAGATATAAAATTCAGTCAACTATCTGGCCCCGTTCTTGGGGATCTTTTTCGTCTGCTAGCAAATTGCAATTTTACTTGGCTGTGTTTATAGTTAATATTTACGATGATAATGGCTGATATTCAAAGACCCCATTGAAAGTCGGCACAGTGTCCACAGAGTGGGGATATACAATTATCTAACCCTTTCCCCCTCTAATGATATTCTTTAATTACTCTATAATTAGTCAATCCGTCCTTCGGCATGACTTTACAACACTCACAAAAGGTTTAAGACATATATTGTATCTTCAATTTGCACTTTTTTGTTGAAGCTCCTAATAGTGCCAATCAAAAATGACGTCATACACTACAAATGACCAATGGTAGGCCAGTATGACGTCATTTTTTATAGCAATATAAAAAGCTTCTTTTTTGGTCTTTTCAAGAAGATAATAATTTGATAGAAAATGTTTTCCTGTCGTCTTCTGCATAAATGATGCCGTAGAAAGGTTGTTCAAAAGTGAGGGCGACATTCATAAATCCAGCAGAACAGTTGAGGTAGGCCTGGGTTCTGTTCAACATGATGAAATCACTCAAGGTACCTAAAAAATAATAATACAATTATAAATAGTGAGTTTATTTTGTCGGTAGCTTAAGATTTCGTTAAGTACCGAACCGTTTGAGTTCTCAATTTTATGAAAGCTTCATAGTCCCTAGATGATTTTAGGCTAGTTAATTTTTATATCTTAGTTTTGTTTTACGCCATTATCCTTACTCCTTCGAATACAGAACACATGGATGATAGGAGCGCAGCCGTTAGTAAAGTATAAAATAAGTATAAAATATAAATAAAGTAAAATCCTATGCGTCCGCCAGAAAAATAACATTTTATTAAGATTTTTCTTTTTAAGATCTATAAGACCGTAAAATGACATAAAAAGATGTAGAAAAGCCAAAGCATTACAACTGACCTATGATAGGCCACTACACAGACTAAATTACCAATGGCAGTCCAGTATACATTTTAATTAACCAATTGCAATGGTAGGCCAGTATGACGTCATTTTTTATAGGCACTTTAAACAGTTCAAACATTTCAATCATAATTTACAAACTATATTATTACAATGCATTTTTTGTAGCTTCTACTTTTACTACGGACCCTTACATAAGCAAGTGAACAATTAATGGATATATTGTTAAGAACTATTTCTAATCAAAGAGGGAATGTTTCACTTAATTTTTTTGTGTTTGTTTGAGTTCTTTTATTTAGATAATTTTGTTACTTTATTGCATTTTCTTAATCTGTTTTCGTAATGCAAGATTCTATTTTTGTTTGAAGCTAAAGAATTGGTCGCAGTTGTTAGGAAAGCTTTGTGATTGTCCCAGGGTGGTTTTAGGCTATTTTCCTGACTTTTTCTCTGACTCCCTATTTTGAATGCTCTTATAAATAATCTTGCACTGCGATTAAATCCCTCAATGACTTTCTTCTTTTCAAAGGAGGAAAGATATTATACAATTAAGGCAAGTAGATTAAAATTAGTGGTTGAAACTTTTAAACACTCAACTTAATGAAACAACTACTAAAAAGGGGTAGTTTCACGAAATGAATTTGAACTTTATTTAGTGAACCGCATATTTTTTGCTAGTTAATGGGTTAAACTATATTTATATGGCATATATTTGAAAGAATTTCAATTTTCTATCACGTAGTTTTGAAAATAACAAGACTTGGAAATCATCTTTTTGTGATATATGCAATTTACAAAGACGATTTTCAAGTCTTGATTTTTTAAAAACTACGTGGTAAAAATTGAAATTCTTTCAAATATATGCCAGATAAATGTAGTTTAACAAATTAACCAGGAAAAAATACGCGGTTCACTAAATTAAGTTCAAATGCATTTCTTGAAACTACCCCTTTAATAAAAATCCTAAAAGTTGTTAAGACAACAAATAAAAAAATTTTACTGCAAAACTTTGGGAAATAGAATAATAAATATCCCATTGCCCCCTCTCTACCTGGAATAAATTTATACCTTCATTTTGTACTTAGTTAAAAAGTAAAAAGATATTGTCAACGAAACGAAAGAGAGATTGTTTTTAACTAAATTTTTGTAAACTTTTTATTTAATTTAAAGACAAAATTAGTTGTTTTGACTTTAGTTAGATGTTATATTACATTTCTGCTATTGCCTTTTAGTTTGTCATTTCTTTTTATTATTTCAATTAAATAATCACGAAACCTTTATTTTCAATGATTTATGTATATTCTAGCCATAAAGATTTCAAAAATTGATTGCAATTCAATGCTACATATATGGCAAATTAGAAAGTAAAACAAGTTTAAAAATCCCCATTAAAACACTCTTAAGATCAAGTGTTGTTTTATCAACGGATTCTAGATGTTTGATTTTTATCTTCAAATTCTTATTTTCATGATTTTAGCAATGAAAAATAATTCTTTTAAAATTGAATTTTAATTCAAACTTTTCAAATGTTTTGCTTTCAATAATCAACATAATACCAGTATACATAAAGTCACTATCCTCATATGTTAGTAAATGTGTCTGTTTGTCTATATTTCTGTACCTCTACAACTCGACATTAATTACTATCCCTTTCAGAAAAGCTCCTTATAGTTCCCGGTAGTATGTTTATTATTTCCAAGAGAAATTCCCTTAAAAAGTGAACACTTCCCCTACAAATAAAAATATTAAATTCAAATTATAATTTAAGGTAATGTTGGTTAAACCTGCCCGCTTAATCCAATCTTTCAATTAACCCTAGACAATTCGGATCATGGAAAGAAAACGAAGTAACGAGTTTCGTCGTATTTTCACAGTAGCTTTTAATAGGTTTTTTAGGAAAGGTTAGGTTAGGTAAATGTTAATGATTGCCCCGCAGGGTTAAAGCCCCCCCCTCAGGTTCTATGAATAATAGAAAAACTACTGTGAAAATACGAAAAAACACGCTACTTCGTTTTCCTTTCATGGTCCGACGATTCATACTGGCTGCCATGTCCACTTTTCATAATTACCATTAAGTCTACACAATACACATGGTTTTAAAAACATTCATGAATTGAGTATAAACTATTTTAACCCAGACTTTGCTCAATATAAACTTGTAACCTAATTTTATTGCTCAGAGACTCATGTCAGATATACAGGGATTGGTTAATGGACGCTAAATGAATCTTCCCCCCCATTCTCTTGTATTAAATTATGACTTTGGTAGCTTTATCTTATTAGGATAGAAAAGGGTGTATGTTTTTTTGGTGTTTGCTATTCTTCCTTACCCAAATTGTCAGAGAGAGAGGAGACAATGGGCTGTTTATTACACTAGTCCCCAAAGTTTTATAATATCGTTTGGAGACAATAGTGAATTTTGATTGGTTGATTCATTAAGTTGAGTGTTCAGACATTTCAACCAATAATTTTAATCTACAGAAGAGGTAATTTCGAGTATCATCATTGTTTATTAATTTATCGGGCATTGCCTTATCTCTTTAGATCCCTGCCAAATTATAGTAAACTCTTTACAACTTAAATTGAATTTAAATCTAGTACAGAAACTTTTAAAAATTACATCATATGAAATGTACAACTTGTTGGCTAAATCAACATTTCTTATCAGCCAAATACTCAACTCTATAACGTCTTTACATCATGGTTCAATATTCCTTCCTATGTACCTTCCTCATGCACGCCCCCCTTCTGTTTACTATGTTATTATTGTGCACATAAAAGTTTTCAATTTAATGCGGATATTTTCAAGAATTTCTACAACTTTAGTGTGTAAGTCTGGTCTTTAAATAGTTATCGCATCGTGTTATAGACTGAATTCCACGGATATTAAGATGAAAAGTTGTTGGATTAAAACTAGTTTTGTTAGACCCGATGCTACGATGCTATACATGGTTTTTCAGTATGGGTTAGAACTGATTCTAATCTTGCGGATTTTAAAAACTTACTGGCCCAGTCCCCTTTCTTCTAGGGGCGTAGTCGCTAATCGTTAAAATATAAATAAGTAAATTCTAAGAAGTTTATAAATATCTTGTGTGGAATTTCAATCAAAAAGAAGATTTCAATTATTGGAATTCTTTACTATAAATTGAAAACACCTTAATGCTAAAGGGAGAAGACATTGGCCGAAAAATTGATGTACATCCCTAAGGATAAAACACAAAATTACCCCTTCAGTAGACTAAAATTAGTGCTTTAAATGTTTAAACACTCAACTTAATGATCAAACCAATAAAAATTCATTAAAGTCCCCAAAGTTGTAAAGTCAACGAATAAGAAAACAGTATTGTAAAACTTTGGGGACTAGTTTAATAAACAGCCCATTGTCCCCTCTCTCTCATTTTCAATGCAGATCTTCACAATCATATAAAAGGTAGGAGCGTGCAAAGGATTTTGCAAGGGGGGGGGGGTATGAAACACATTAAAAATATTTCGAAACCGATTAATATCCGGTGGATTAGAATCTGTTCTCAGCCATACTGAAAAATCATGTATGGCATCGTATTACATCCAGTTTTTTACGAATATAAAAATGTCAATTATTTGATTAAAACCAGTTTTTTAGGCCCCGAGATGCCGAAAGCAAGGGGTCATCCTCGGAAAGCTGTTTATAATACCATGCGATGAATAACTATTAAAACCGTTTGAATCAAAATTGAACGTGTTGGATTCCCTAGTAGTTTTTAAATCTGACAAGTAGTGCCAAAACCTTGTCTAATCTGAGTTTTGACAGGTTTTCCTCAGGTTTTAATCTGCCCGCCCCTCATCAATCAACTCTGACATTTGATTACATTTCGTCAGATTGTAATCTGACAAAACCTGTGTTTTTGCGCAAAAAGGTACTAAAACTCAGATTACTCAGGATTTGCCGCCAAATTTTTAATCTGTCAGGGGGGATTTCAGATTATAATCTGACGAATCTGACTCAATGTGAGCAAAGTTCAGGTGATTAAGATCGTAATCTGTGATTAAATTGACCCTCAAAATTTGCCCAGTTAATCCCTTATCTGACATTTGATGACAAACAGTCATACTCTAACCTGACATTTAATGACAAACAGTCATACTCTAATCTGACAATTGATGACAAACAGTCATACTGTAATCTGACATTTGATGACAAACAGTCATACTGTAATCTGACATTTGATGACAAACAGTCATACTCTAATCTGACATTTGATGACAAACAGTCATACTCTAATCTGACATTTGATGACAAACAGTCATACTGTAATCTGACATTTTATAACAAACAGTCATACTCTAATCTGACATTTGATAACAAATGGTCATACTCCTAACTGACTTTTAGTGACAAACAGTCATACTTTAATCTGACATTTGATGACAAACAGTCATACTCTAATCTGACATTTGATGACAAACAGTCATACTCTAATCTGACATTTGATGACGAACAGTCATACTCTAATCTGACAATTGATGACAAACAGTCATACTCTAATCTGACATTTGAAGACAAACAGTCATACTTTAATCTGACATTTGATGACAAACAGTCATACTCTAATCTGACATTTGATGACAAACAGTCATACTCTAATCTGACATTTGATGACAAACAGTCATACTCTAATCTGACATTTGATAACAAATGGTCATACTCCTAACTGACTTTTAGTGACAAACAGTCATACTCTAATCTGACATTTGATGACAAACAGTCATACTCTAATCTGACATTTGATAACAAATGGTCATACTCCTAACTGACTTTTAGTGACAAACAGTCATACTTTAATCTGACATTTGATGACAAACAGTCATACTCTAATCTGACATTTGATGACAAACAGTCATATTCTAATCTGACATTTGATGACAAACAGTCATACTCTAATCTGACATTTGAAGACAAACAGTCATTCTTTAATCTGACATTTGATGACAAACAGTCATACTCTAATCTGACATTTGATATCAAACAGTCATACTCTAATCTGACATTTGATGACAAACAGTCATACTCTAATCTGACAATTGATGACAAACAGTCATACTCTAATCTGACATTTGATGACAAACAGTCATACTCTAATCTGACAATTGATGACAAACAGTCATACTCTAATCTGACATTTGAAGACAATTAGTCATACTCTAATCTGACATATGATGACAAACAGTCATACTCTAATCTGACAATTGATGACAAACAGTCATACTCTAATCTGACATTTGAAGACAAACAGTCATACTCTAATCTGACATTTGATGACAAACAGTCATACTCTAATCTGACAAACAGTGATACTCAGTGACAAACAGTCATACTCCATACTGACTTTTAGTGACAAACAGTCATACTCTAAACTGCCTTTTAGTGACAAACAGTCATACTCTAATCTGAATTCAAGTGAAAAATAGTCATACTCTAATCTGACTCTTAATGACAAATAGTCATACTCTTTATTTAAACAAATAATAATTCTGATATTTTGATTTTAATAGCAATAAATTTTACAAAATCAAAAAATATTTAATTAAAAAATATTTAATTAAAATAAAACTATAAAATTAAATGATGGTACTCTTCAAAAGATTCTGGTTGTTCTAGTTGTGCAAATGGGTCAACAGAAGTAACTATCATAAACGATTTTGTACTTATGTAACAATCTTTTAATTAAGTTATTCTATTGAAAATTGTCTCTTTCTTGGTTTCTCATTTCTTTGTTTGTGTGGTAACTGCATCAAAAACTGTTCATCAACAATTTAAAAATAAGTTATGATGTAGTTTTAAGATTTTCAAAACCACCTCAACACCAGACTAAAAAAAATAACAACCTGACATTGAAGTGATTCTAAAATTTTGTGTTATATTAATTTTTGACAATAGGTATACTAATTACAAATGATTACAAATAAAAACATATAATATCTAAAGGGATAGTTGCATAAAGTGCATTAAAAAAGTTTGATGGCAAGCATAAGTTACAAAAATACCATCTACCATATATAATTTTCAAGTCTTGATATTTTTAAAACTACCTGGTAGAAAATTTAAGTTATTACAAATGTATGTCCTCTAGATAAACTATTGAACATAAAAAATATGCAGTTCACTAAATTCAAGTTTAAATGCAATTCTTGCAACTACCCCTTTGATGCAAAAAATAAGGAAAAATTTAATACTATTAATTAGATATCTTTACTGTAATTTTTTACTCCTAGCTGTCACCAATTTTTTTGCACGAAAGACAAAGTAACATTGATTGTAATCCTACTAAAACCTTTTTTAAAATGACTAAGTACTTATAATCTAAAGTGTTCTTCTAACTTTTACACAATTTTTAATGAAAATTTTTAAAACTTTCAGTCTGTATGTTTGGCATGTAACATCCAATCAATATTTTTAAATAATATTCAAAGATTTTAAGCCAACAAATTAGAGATTATAGAACCAGTATAATTTCCAGTCCAATGTCCACTCCCTCTGTGGTTTATGCAAATAACTTGATTGTTATAACACAAAAATTTAACCACAAAAACGATTATCTAGAAAAAAACTAACCGAAAAGGATATCTAAACAAGGATGACAACATCCACAAAAGCGAAGCACTGAAACGGTAGGACAAACGGACATTAAAACTTGTATAGTGTCTGAACTGAATAGTCAGAATATAAAAGTATAAGAATCAAAGCAAAATTGTAAGTAAATTTGTTGAAAAACTGCTTACATTTTTAAGACTTGATTATACAGTTGCTACGCTTATTACATTGTTCTTTGTTGTCCCAGGAATCATTATACAAAAAATCAGATCAAAAGAATAATTAAAACACATAAAAATTTGTTGTTAAAAAGTAAAAAATCAACATGTTTAAAAAGGACGTACGGACATTCTGGTAATGATTATAGATTTGCTACGCTTTCTAAATCGTACCTAAATACTACAGGAATCATCATACAAAGTTAGTAATCGATTGGACAATTCTAACATGTCTGAATTAACGAATAAAAGCTATCTATCTCGGACGGACGGACGGACGGACTGACGTACGGACCGACCCTAATTATAGAAAAGCTTCGCTTTTAAAAAAGAAAAATGGAATGATCTATAATATTAAGGAAGGTGGAAATACTAGATAAAAAGAAACAAGGATGACAACATCCATAAAAGCGAAGCACTGAAATGGTAAGACAAACGGACATTAACACTTGTATAGTGTCAGAACTGAATAATCAGAATATAAAAGTATAAGAGTCGAAGCAAAAGTGTAAGTAATTTTTTTGCCAAACTGCTTGATACAGGATAATGTTTATGGACATACTTACATTTTTAGGACTTGATTATAGAGTTGCTTCGCTTATAAAATTGTTCTTTTTTGTCCCAGGAATCAATTTACCAAAAATCAGATCAAACGGATAATTAGATCACATAAAAATTTATGTTAAAAAAGTAGAAAATCAACATGTTTAAAATGGACGTACGGACATTCTGGTAATGATTATAGAGTTGCTACGCTTTCTAAATTGTACCTAACTACTACAGGAATCACCATGCAAAGTTTGAAATCGATAGGACAATTCTAACATGCCTAAATTAACGAATAAAAGCTATCTATCTCGGACGGACGTACGGACCGACCCGAATTATAGAAAAGCTTCGCTTTTAAAAAGATACAACACAAAATATTTTCTCAAACTATTTAAATTTAATATAGTTTTTTTAATATATTTTTTTTCCTTTTATAACTTAAACTTTACTATCTATCTATTGAATGTAACAATTCATATATTTGTTTCTCCTTATATAAAAGTAACAGGATGTCTATATGAAAGTGTCAGTTTGTCTGTTAATACAATGGGATTTCTCTAACTGCTAAACCAGTATGGTTCTAATTAACGACGTAGCTTCTCATAGGTCCTGAAAAGATGTTTTTTACCTTTTCTTTATAAAACTAAAATTGAATATTAAGGGGAGTTGATTCGTCCCCCCCCCCCCCCATTAGAGGCTTTTAGGGGTGTACCCGCTAATTAGAAACAAAATACAGGGAGGGAAAAACCATGGGCATTTTAATACACTATTCCCCAAAGTTTTATAATAACCTTTCCTTGTTCTTTGTCTCGCCAGCTCTAGGGATATTTATTGTATTTTTATTGATTGGTTCATAAAGTTGAGTGTTCAAACGTTTCAACCACTTATTTCAATCTACAGATGGGTTAATTTTGTGTAATATCATTGGGGATATACAACAACAATTTATCGGCCCTTGCCTTATCCCTTTAGATCCCTGAACAAAATAGCAATATCTATTGATACTCAGGAATCCAAAGGGATAAGACAATGGCAGATTAATGGATGTACATATCAATGGCACACAAAATTACACCTTCTGAAGATTAAAATTAGTGGTTGAAACGTTTGAACACTCAATTTAATAAATCAACCAATCATAATTTTGTAAAAGTTATTAAACCAACGAATGAGAAAACATTATCATAAAACTTTAGGTACCAGTGTTATAAACAGCCCAATGTCAAAGTAGGGAATAAGAAAGTACCCAAAGTTTTATCACTACATTGTCCAGAGAGAGAGGAAACAATGAGCTATTTATTACACTGGTCCCCAAAGTTTTTTAATAACGTTTACTCATTCGCGGATTTATCAACTTTGGGGACTTTTACTAAAAAAATTGTGTAAAGTGGAAAATCAACCCGCCTTAACATACATCTCCAATGATAATGCACAAAATTACCCCTTCTGTAAATTATAGTTAGTAGTTAAAACATTTGGAGACTCAAAATGAGTAAAAAAAGTCCCTAAAGTTGTTGTGCCAATGAATGAAAAAACGTTAAAGATTTAACAGGAATTCAAGGGATAATCAATGGACAAAACATTTATTCATATCCCAAATGATGATAAACAAGATAATCCTACTGTAGAAAAAAATTATTGGTTGAAAAATTTGCACTCTTCTAATGTAAAAAAAAAACATTCAAAATTTAATAAGAAAAACCTGTAAGTGTTGTCAACCGAAGATAACTTTGGGTGCCAGCGTAATTTAAAGCCTTATGTCCCCTCCCTCCCTGGTCAAAAAGAGAGGGAGGAGACATTGAACTGTATATTACAATAATACCAAAGTTTTAATTTATTCGCTCTACACTTTGGGTACTTTTATTAAATTTGATTAGTCAATTAATATACCAGCAGTGTCCAAACGTTTTAACCAATAATTATAGAATTTAGAAGGGGTATTTTGATGTATCATCCATTGTTTTATCCCTTTTATCACTGACAATGTTATACGTCTCTGAAAAGCAGGTATATTCTAAGCTGTGAAGGATTAATTGTAGTATTAATTATAGACAGTTGACCAATGATATTAGTCATCTTTTAGCTAGGCTACTTCAAGTAAGAGCATCATCTAAAAATCAGTCTACCAAAATGAATATCAGAAATGCACCTCAGCCCCCCCCCCCCCTTATATTAAACTTTCCAAAATTTCACCTAAACAAACATACCAAAGGACACTTGAACTTAATTGATAAATATAAAATGTTTTAAATGGATGTGTGGACTTTCTGATAAAATTTATAAAATAATTATGAAAAGTTTGAAATGGATAGAACATTTTAACAAGTAAAATTAATGAAATATAACAATTATGTATGGACAAACAGACCCTAACTATGTAAAAAGCTTCTCTTTTGACGAGGAAACATACAAAAGTGAAGCTCCAAAGTAGTAAAACCAGGGAAAAGGGATTGGATACTAACAAACAATTCTAAGTGAAAATTTCCCCACAATCTCCTTCCCCTTTTTCTGAAGTTATTACCCACTTCCTTTCATTTATATCAAGAAACAAGATTTACGCCAACTCTACGCCAACAACATATTTATAAAAGAATTTAATATTTGTTGATTATCAATAGGATAATTCTAGCTAACCGGACCGACCCCAATTATACAAAGTCGCTTTAAAAAAAAACAGGGATTTAAAGTTATAAGACAATGGCTGATAAATTGATGTACTTCCCCAATGATGATATACAAAATCACCGTTTCTGTAGACTAAAATTATTGGTTGAAACGTTTGAACTTTCAACTTAATGAAACAACAAATCAAAATTAACTAAAGAGCCCAAAGTTGAAAAGCCAACGAATAAGAAAACATTTTTATAATAATTTGAGGATTAGTGTAATAAACAGCCAATTAACCCTCTTTCTCTGAAAAAAAACAGTACAGTAGTTGGGGAGGGAGGGGACATTGGGATGTTTATTACTTTAGTCCCCAAAGTCTTATGATAATGTTTTCTTATTCGTTGCAAACTTCGTAGAAAACTTTCGGGACTTTTTATTGAATTTTGATTGGTTGGTTCAGAAAGTTGAGTGTTCAAACGTTTCAACCAATAATTGTAATCTACAGAAGGGGTAATTATGTGTCCATCATTGGGTATGTCAATTTATTGGCCATTGTCTAATCCCTTATGTACGCTGAACAGATAGCACTTTTCAATAATTAAGACATGTTATAATTGTCCTATCGATTTTAAACTTTTCATGATGATTCCTAACAGTAAGGTATGATCTAAAAAGCGTAGTATTCAATGCGTTTTTACTTTATAAAGATGCATGTTTGTCATTCTTGTTGAAGGGCGTGCAAGCTTTTTTAAATGGGAGGGGTGAATGATTTTTTATTCGTTGGATTAAAAACTTTCGATACTTTTATTAAATTTTGATCCAAATGTTTCAACTAATAATTTGTCTTTACAAATGGTAATTTTGTTAATTAATTATATTTGTCTTATCCCTCAAGAACCTGACAAATTACCCATTCTGTAGAAAAATGAATTGTTGAAAATTTGGGACCAAGCTATTAAAGTTTAATACAAGAATATTCAAAAAAAAAAAAAAATGAAATAAAAGCGAATATCCAAAGCAGATAATTAATCACATCATAAAAAAATGTTTGTAAAAAATGTTAAGTATAATCAGCATCATTAAAATAGATGTACGGACTTCCTAAATTGGTTTCTTAACTGTTCCTAACTCTTACAAAATAATTATGTAAAGTTTGAAATCGATAAAACATTTCTAACATGCCTAAATTCTCGATTAAATCCATCATTTACGTAAGGACATAGTACCCCATATCGCTAACAGTATTAGTAGCCAGGGATTTGAAGGGATAAGACTATGGCAGATAAATTGATGTTCATATATCACCAATGATAATACACAAAATTAACCTTTCTGTAGATTAGAATTACAATTAGATTACAATCAAAATCAATAAAAGTCCCCCAAAGGTGTTAAGTTAAGGATAAGAAAACGTTTTTGTTAGACTTTGGAGACTAGCACAATGTCACCTCCCTTACTAAAAAGTAAAGTATCTTTGCACTAGCAAAAATTTTCAAAGTAAAGCTTTTCTATCATTCTTGTCCGTGCGTCCGTATGTCCGTCTGAACGGATAGCTCTTTAGGTTAGTTTAGACGTGATATAATTGTCCTATTGATTTAAACTTTTCATGGTGTTCTTATAACAGTAAGGTACGATCTAAGAATTGTTGTACAAAAAATGTTGAGCACGAATTGCGTTGTCACTTAATAATTGTTTGTCTGAAATTTTTTTATGAATATTGTCATTCTTGGTCAAAGTGAAGCTACTCTATCAAACCAAAAACTGTTCTCTAAGAGGTTTAAGTAAGGGCGTGCAAGCTTTTTAAGTGGACGGGGGGGGGGGGGTAAAATCCTGATTTTAAAAAATACTACTAGGCTTAAAGCGGAGCTGAACATTAATAATAACAAGGATGACAACATTCATAAGTAGTGAAGCACGAGGCTTTATTATTTTTGAAAGGATGTTTAGTTGATGTAAAAAGAAGAATAGGAAATAAATTATAAAAAATCACTTAACCCTTGTTAATACAACATGTATTTTAATGCATGGCGGACAAACTAACAGACCAAGTAAATTATATACTAGAAAATACTTGCTGCATCAGCGTGAAGCATACTGCACCAAAAATTTACGCTGCCTAGCAGTTGATAAAATTGCATTTCCTCCATGGCGTTACGGACGGACTGACTGAAAGATAAAATGATAGCTTCGATACTAAAAAGAAGTGAAAAACATCTTCCAGTATGGCTCCGAAACCAAAAAAAATCCGCTGGATTAGAATCAGTTCTTAGCTATACTCAGAAATCATGTATGGCATCGTATAGCTATTCCACTCATATATCCCTGTTAAAATTGTCTCTGTAAAATAATTAAAATGATTTATGTCCACGATTATATGGCTTACAAAAGGTATTCATAGCTGACAAAATATCAACAACATATTTCTCAAGGAATATGGTAATTACTTTCCTAAAAACAAGGATGACAACATCCATAAAAGCGAAGCACTAAAACGGTAGGACAAACGGACGTTAACACTTGTATAGTTTCAGAACTGAATAATCCTAATATAAATGTATAAGAGTCAAAGCAAAATTGTGAGTAAATTTGTTTAAAAACTGCTTGATACAGGATAATGTTTATGGACATACATACATTTTTAGGACTTGATTATAGAATTGCTTCGTTTATTACATTATACTTTGTTGTCCCAGGAATCAATATACCAAAAATCAGATCAATCGGATAATTAGATCACATAAAAATTTGATGTTAAAAAAGTAAAAAAAATCATCATGTTTAAAATGGACGTACGGACATTTTGGTAATGATTATAGAGTTGCTACGCTTTCTAAATCGTACCTAACTGCTAAAGGAATCACCATGCAAAATTTGAAATCGATAGGACAATTCTAACATGCCTAAATTAACGAAAAAAGCGTTACGGACGGACGGACCGACCCTTATTATAGAAAAGCTTCGCTTTTAAAAACTACCACACTATAACTTTATGTTTTTTCTAGGGAGGTAAAGGAATAAGACAATGGATGATAAAGGGGGGGGGGGGCGAAAGTGACACTTTTTGAAACCAAAACTAAAAGTCAACAAAGGAACTCAACTAAAAAAAGAGTTACAGGTCTGAGATTTTGCATGGCAGTTGCTTTATAGGGGTACAATATGGAACTGTAAAGAAACGGCGGCGCAACCGCCGAAAACCGCCGTTTCCTGCCGAATTTTTTTTTGCCTTTTCTCGGCGGTTTTCGGCGGTTGCGCCGCCGTTTCTTCACAGTTCCATATTGAACCCCTATAAAGCAACTAACATGCAAAATCTTAGACCTGTAACTCTTTTTTTTAGTTGAGTTCCTTTGACTTTTAGTTTTGGTTTAAAAAAGTGTCACTTTCGCCCCCCCCCCCCCTTTATATACAATATACAACTCCAATGATGATAAATAAATAAAATTATTCCTATTGTTGAAAAGTAACCAACCAATCAAAATTATAATTTTTTGAGTCAAAAAATAAGATAACGTGGTTATAAAACTTTGGATACCAGCACCATTATGGACCAGAAGCCCCTCCCCCTCCCTGGGTTGACTCAAAAATAGTCATCATATCAAAAACTGTCAAGAAATTATGCCAAACATTAACTATAACCAACACTGGAATTAATCGGTATAGTAGCCAGGGAGGGAGGGGACATTGGACTATTATTACTTCATTCCCCAAAGTCTTATAATACCGTTTTCTTATTCGTTGACTTTACAACTTTGGGGACTTCTTATTGAATTCTGATTGGTTGGTTAAGGAAGTTGAGTGTCAAAACGTTTCAACCAATAATTGTTATCTACAGAAGGTGTAATTTTGTGTATCATTAATGAAGATGTACATCAATTTATCGGCCATTGTCTTATCTCATTTGATCTCTGAATAGTAGCGTAGCTTTGCATTAGCAACAATTGTTAAAGGCGAAGATTTTCTATAATTCGGGTCGGTCTACCGTATGTTCGCTGAAAACGGATAGCTCTTTTCATTAGTTTAGACATAATATAATTTCCTATCGATTTCAAACTTTTCATGATGAATCCTAACAATAAGGTACAATCTAAGAAGCGTTATTTGTACAGAAAATTTTGAGTAATCAATACGTTTTTAAAAGCGAAGATTTTCAATAATTAGGGTTGGTCTGTACGTCCGTCAATAACAGATAGCTTTTTTTGCGTTAATCTAGACATGTTAGAACTGTCCTATAGATTTCAAACTTTGCATGATGATTCCTGGATTAGTTAGATTAAATATAGAAAGCGTAGCAACTCTATAAACCAAATCCGTACGTCCATTTTAAATGTTGATTTTTAACTTTAAAAAAAAAATTATGTAATATAATCATCCAAATGATTTATGGAGTACTGAGTCCTATTACAATAAGGTAAAATATTATCAGCGAAGCATCTCTATAATCAAGTCCTAAAAATGGATAAAATGGGGAGGGGGGGGGGAGCAAATACCCACAACATTAATAACCAGAAAGATAACATCCATAAGAAACAAAGCACAAAAATCATTATCATAGAGAGGATGAACGGCTGATAAAAAAGAAGAAAATATGATATAAATTTTAGTACCAAATATTGGGCAATGGTATAGTCCCTTTTTCGCCCCGTAGGGTTAGAGCTCCTCCCAACGGCTTAGAAATAGAGGAAAGGTATTGTGAAAATACGACGAAACGCCCCTTAAGAGGCGTTGCCACGAAAGGAACTATACCTGTTAGTTTACAATATTGCATCGCTCCCTCCATATAGTTACGGACGGACTGATGGACAATGAGGATTATAGAGAGAATTGTAGAGTTCTACACAACTTTAAAAATATACCAGCGGCTGCGACCCAAACATTTAGGGGCTAGGGAACGGAAGATTAAAGCATGAAACTATAACAGGACCAATAAAGAACTAAAATCGGTTATGTAGCTTTCTAGATCTTATAGCCTTAAGGGATAAGACAATTATACAATGAACAATAACTTGATCTACAAACCCAATAATGAAAACAAAATTACCCCATAAGTAAATTGCCTACTTTTATTCCGCCTTCCCTTTCTTTGTGCTGTGTTAATGACCCAAGCTAACTATTGTACCTCCACCCTTATCCTTACCAACCCACAAAACGTTTTAGATTATTGTGATAAACTTAAAACAAAGATAAATATATTTAACAAATTAAATATATCATTTACTATATTGTTCTTACCTCTCAGTTTTTTTTAAAGACCATGTTGGCGATTTCTGTTTTAGATATTATTTCTTTTTGATTACGAAAATGTGTCATGTTTAAATTTTGCTAGATAACAATCAAAATTCAAAACTTTTAATTTCAGTATTTGAATCTAACTGTTTAAAAGCACTATTTAAAATAAGAATTTTGATTTTAACTTCTAGGAATTTCTTATTCTATTATTTCTATATATTAATTAACTTATTATAACTTAACACTGAATCTGAATCAAAACTCGCGTTATATCTTCACTCTCTCACTTGTATTTTACTACTGAAAGGTATAGTTGACCCGCGCCAGTACGCACACACACACACACACACGCATACATACATACACACAAACACAAATTATATATCTATAATACAAAGTAGAACGATGTCTGTCTGTCTGTCTGTCCGTCCGTCCGTCCATTAAGATCTCGGTAACCACTGAACCAATCGGATTCTACTCTTCAGGGATCATACCTACTGGTCCTGTACTGGTTTTAGGCTATTTTCTTGGGGAAGGGACACCCACAACCTTCCCAAAAATAAAAAATCCCCCGCCCAATTTTTTTTTTCTTGCGGAGGTATTTTCTTTTTTCTTAAGGGGAAGTACTAATTTTTTTTTAATTGCCTCTTGGGGCAAAGCCCCTAGAGTGTGGGGCGAAGCCGCTAGTTAATAATACAAAGTAGAATGATGTCTGTCCGTCCCGTAAGATCTTGGTAACCACTGAACCGATTGGATTCTACTATTCAGGTAATATACCTACTGGTCCTGTGGTGGTTATAAGCTATCTTCTTGGGAGAAAAAAAATACCCCCAATTTTTTTTTCTAAAATCTTTTTAGTATAAATTTTTTAGTACTCCATAATTCACTTTGTCCATCAGTCCGTCCGTAACGCTATGGGGGAAATGAGATTTACTCAGCTCCTATAAAAGATAAAATGCTGAAACTTTTTGACAACATTCCCATCATTAAGGAGCAAAATTAACTAAAAATCATCAAAGGCAGTCAAACTGCTTTTTAGCAGGTTTTAGGCTATTTTTATATTTTTCACATTTTCCTCCATATCTTTGGTGTTTATGGTCCGATTTTCAAAATTTTTTCAATTATAGATATCAAAATTAAATTTCCCGTCATTTAAAAAACAAAAAATGACGGTCAGCCTGCCTTGTTGTTGTATCTCTGGTGTATATGGTCTGATTTTCCAAATTTGAAATGTCCGTCTGTCTGTCTGTCCGTCTGTCTGTCCGTCTGTCTGTCCGTCTGTCCGTCTGTTTGTCCGTCTGTCAGTCCGTCTGTCTGTCCGTCTGTCTGTCTGTCCGTCTGTCCGTCTGTCTGTTCGTCTGTCTGTCCGTCTGTTTGTCCGTCTGTCCGTCTGTCTGTCCGTCTGTCTGTCTGTCCGTCTGTCTGTCCGTCTGTCTGTCCGTCTGTCTGTCCGTCTGTCTGTCTGTCCGTCTGTCTGTCCGTCTGTCCGTCTGTCCGTCTGTCCGTCTGTCTGTCCGTCTGTCTGTCCGTCTGTCTGTCCGTCTGTCTGTCCGTCTGTCTGTCCGTCTGTCTGTCCGTCTGTCTGTCCGTCTGTCTGTCCGTCTGTCTGTCCGTCTGTCTGTCCGTCTGTCCGTCTGTCCGATTGTCCGTCTGTCTGTCCGTCTGTCTGTCCGTCTGTCTGTCTGTCTGTCTGTCTGTCTGTCCGTCTGTCTGTCCGTCTGTCTGTCCGTCTGTCTGTCTGACTGTCTGTCTGTCTGTTTAGTTTGGGGTAAAATTAATTTTCCTGTCATTTAAAGAAAACAACTAGGACAGCCAGACTGCCTTTAAGCAGGTTTTAGTCTATTTTTGTATTTTTCACATTTTTCTCCATACCTTATTTGGTTGGTCTAGAGCTGTTTTGAAATTTGGCGGCTGGCAGCTTAAAAACAGCAAAATTACAGGTAGGAAATAGAAAATCGGTCAAGAAGTGGTCAAACATTATGACCTTACTACTCACGGAAATTTATTATTGCTCAAGGATGTACCACAAAATTTATTAGGTCCCTAGCTGAAATAGAAGCCACGAAATAAAAGATATAAGTCTATAGTAAAAGCCAGACAAAAAATCGGTCATAAAATCGGTCAGGAAGCGGTCCAACAGTCAAACAGTCATAACACTATTATTCTTAGATGTTCATTGATATCCCAGTATTCACCAAAAAAAAATTTAGGTCTCTATCTTATACACAAAAGTCAAAGTGAAGAAATTAAGATTTATTTAGAATTTTTTCTAAATTTGGTGCCACCTAACCGACTTTGACCTGATGCCACGACCGACCGACACAGACCAGATATCCTTATAAAATCAACTCTTGCCGACGTATAGTTACTGAACTTAAAAAGTCATGAAGCCAAAGCTCTATATCTTACCTACAAAAAAAATGACATTGAAAAAACTAGAGGGGGGGGGGTCAATATGACCCCCTCCCCTCCCCCCGATCTGTAAGGGTTAACTCTGACTCTATGTCACTAAATGTCATATATAACTTTTGGTGATATTGTGTCAGATTAGGTAATTTTCTTAACTCTGACTTTATGTCACTGAATGTCACATATAACTTTTGTGATACTGTGTCAGATGAGTTAATTTCCCCAACTCTGACTCTATGTCACTAAATGTCATATATGACTTTTGGCAACATTGTGTCAGATTAGGTAATTTCCCCAAATCTGACTCTATGTCACTAAATGTCATATATGACTTTTGGTAATAATGTGTCAGATTAGGTAATTTTCTCAAATCTGACTCTATGTCACTAAATGTCATATATGACTTTTGGCAACAATGTGTCTGATAAGGTAATTTCCCCAACTCTTACTCTATGTCACTAAATGTCATTTATGACTTTTGGCATTAATGTGTCAGATTAGGTAATTTCCCCAACTCTGACTCTATGTCACTAAATGTCATATATGACTTTTGGTAATAATGTGTCAGATTAGGTAATTTTCTCAACTCTGACTCTATATCACTAAATGTCATATATGACTTATGGTGATATTTTGTCAGATTAGGTAATTTCCCCAACTCTGACTCTATGTCACTAAATGTCATATATGACTTTTGGCATTAATGTGTCAGATTAGGTAATTTCCTCAACTCTGACTCTATGTCACTAAATGTCATATATGACTTATGGTAATAATGTGTCAGATTAGGTAATTTTCTCAACTCTGACTCTATGTCACTAAATGTCATATATGACTTTTGGTAATAATGTGTCAGATTAGGTAATTTCCTCAACTCTGACTCTATGTCACTAAATGTCATATATAACTTTTTGCATTAATGTGTCAGATTAGGTAATTTCCTCAACTCTGACTCTATGTCACTAAATGTCATATATGACTTTTGGTGATATTGTGTCAGATTAGGTAATTTCCCCAATTCTGACTCTATGTCACTAAATGTCATATATGACTTTTGGTAATAATGTGTCAGATTAGGTAATTTCCCCAACTCTGATTCTATATCACTAAATATCATATATGACTTTTGGTGATATTTTGTCAGATTAGGTAATTTCACCAACTCTGACTCTATGTCACTAAATGTCATATATGACTTTTGGCAACAATGTGTCAGATTAGTTAATTTTCTCAACTCTGACTCTATGTCACTAAATGTCATATATGACTTTTGGTGATATTGTGTCAGATTAGGTAATTTCCCCAACTCTGACTCTATGTCACTAAATGTCATATATGATTTTTGGTAATAATGTGTCAGATTAGGTAATTTTCTCAAATCTGACTCTATGTCACTAGATGTCATATATGACTTTTGGTAATAATGTGTCAGATTAGGTAATTTTCTCAACTCTGACTCTATGTCACTAAATGTCATATATGACTTTTGGTAATAATGTGTCAGATTAGGTAATTTCCCCAACTCTGATTCTATGTCACTAAATGTCATATATGACTTTTGGTGATATTTTGTCAGATTGGGTAATTTCCCCAACTCTGACTCTATGTCACTAAATGTCATATATGACTTTTGGTAATAATGTGTCAGATTAGGTAATTTCCTCAACTCTGACTCTATGTCACTAAATGTCATATATAACTTTTGGCATTAATGTGTCAGATTAGGTAATTTCCTCAACTCTGACTCTATGTCACTAAATGTCATATATGACTTTTGGTGATATTGTGTCAGATTAGGTAATTTTCTCAACTATGACTCTATGTCACTAAATGTCATATATGACTTTTGGTGATATTGTGTCAGATTAGGTAATTTCCCCAACCCTGACTCTATGTCACTAAATGTCATATATGATTTTTGGTAATAATGTGTCAGATTAGGTAATTGTCTCAACTCTGACTCTATGTCACTAAATCTCATATATGACTTTTGGTAATAATGTGTCAGATTAGGTAATTTTCTCAACTCTGACTCTATGTCACTAGATGTCATATATGGCTTTTGGTAATAATGTGTCAGATTAGGTAATTTTCTCAACTCTGACTCTATGTCACTAGATGTCATATATGACTTTTGGTAATAATGTGTCAGATTAGGTAATTGTCTCAACTCTGACTCTATGTCACTAAATGTCATATATGACTTTTGGTAATAATGTGTCAGATTAGGTAATTTCCCCAACTCTGATTCTATGTCACTAAATGTCATATATGACTTTTGGTGATATTTTGTCAGATTAGGTAATTTCCCCAACTCTGACTCTATGTCACTAAATGTCATATATGACTTATGGTAATAATGTGTCAGATTAGGTAATTTTCTCAACTCTGACTCTATGTCACTAAATGTCATATATGACTTTTGGTAATAATGTGTCAGATTAGGTAATTTACTCAACTCTGACTCTATGTCACTAAATGTCATGTATGACTTTTGGCAAGAATGTGTCAGATTAGGTAATTTTCTTAACTCTGACTCTTTGTCACTAAATGTCATATATGACTTTTGTTGATAATGTGTCAGATTAGGTAATTTCCTCAACTCTGACTGAATATCACTAAATGTCATATATGACTTCTGGTAACAATGTGTCAGATTAGGTAATTTCTCCAACTCTGACTCTATGTCACTACATGTCATATATGACTTTTGGTGATATTGTGTCATATTTGTTTGTTTGCCAAAAATGAGAAAATAACCTGACATAATGTCACTAAATTTCAGATTGAAATCTGAATTATAGTCAAATTTTGTCATATCTGAAGTTTGGTAACAAAGAGTCATATTGAGACAGATTTAAATCTGAAATCTAGTGACTGTGGATTTCTAATCTGACCGAAAAGGGGTAAAAACTACTAGGGATTGGTTGTAAAATTATCATCTTAAAGCAACAGGATGTTTGTCTCTATGAGTTTGTGTGTGTAGCAAAGAATCTCGCTAATCTTTCAACCGATATGGTTCTTCTTCATAGTAAAGCTTCTAGGTCTAGAAAAGTTTTATAACTACTTTAGGGGAAGGTTTTTACAATCAAGAATTATTCATGCATTTATTTTGATGGTGTTGATGGGTTATTAGCTTTCTGATTCAATTCTGGAGGGTGGTAACTCCACCCTACACACCCCTCCTTTACGCCACCCATATTGAAGTTTTACTCAATTTCTCTATATATTCAATAGCAGAATATAAATTCTCGCTAGTCCTATAGAAAAGAATTTAACTTGAATTCAATATTTGGCCTCTCAAATTTAATTTCAAAATTGTTTTTACAGCATATTGTATTTTTTACATACATCAAAATTTTATATTAAAAAATGGAAAATTTTATTTTTACTGAGCATATTTTAGATTTATTGCGCATCAGTTTGAATTTGAAAAATAATTAAAATTAATGACTAATATTATGACTCTAATATACTTATATTAATGGAGAAAGTAGTTATTTTAATTATTTAAAAATTAATTGATTATGACCGATAAATCATTGAACAGCCCCAATGATAATACACAAAATTACCCCTTTTGTAGATTACAATTATTAGTTCAAAAGTTTCGACACTGAATTTAATGAATCATCCAATTCATACAAAATATCCAAGGTTGTTAAGCCAACGAATAATAATATTATTTTATTTTAATATTCCTGGAAAATCGTATGTAATACGATAATTGTCTGCTATTCATAATTTTTTTGTATGGCTGAGAACAGGTTCAAATCCGGCGGATATTAATCGGTTTCAAAGCCATACTGGAAATCTTACCTAATTCAACAACAGTTCCATTGACATGAGCTCTCTCCTGTACAGCCTCGTCTGTATAATTAGCCGACACAATCTGTTGGTTGTAGTTGGACTGGGCGGCCAGGCTCCCCACCAGCACCAACCCCACCAAACATGTCAGGGCACCCCTCATTTTAGGGCCCTGACTTCTATTCAGGCCTTATATAATCTGAAATTAAAAATAAGAATTTAGAAAAATAATTTTAGTAGGAAATATTAATGTTTCCAGTAGTTCTTCAAACCCGATTAATATCTGCTGGATAGAACCGGTTCTCAATCATACTGTCAGTCATATAGTATCGTATTACAGACAATTTGCCACGAATATTGAAAAAAAAATCACAAAATTGATACCAGTTTTAAGATTATAATTTTTCATTTTAATATCCATGGAAAGCTGTCTATAATACAATGCGATAAATAACGATAAATAAGGTAAACAGCATTTTTTTCATGGGCACGCACCTCAAACAAACAATACAACAGTCATAATTCAAGCGCAAGGAGGGTATGGGGGGGAGAAGTTTTAATATTTTTTTCTTTAGACTGATATACCGTGCATAATTTGAAACAAATACAATGAAAAACATAAATGGATGGAATGGAATAGTTATTTATCGCAGCGTATTATACACAGCTTTCCGCGGATATGAAAATGTACTATTATAAGATTAAATTTTTTTTTTAGCCCCGATATGCCGAAGGCACAGGCTAACAAAACTGGTTTTAATATTATGATTTTAATAATCGTAAAACTGAATATAATACAATACGATACATGATTTTTCAGTATGACTTAGAACCGGTTCTAATCCAGCGGATATTAATTGGTTTCGAAGCAATACTGGAAAAAATATTGAATATTAAGTAGGTGATGAAGTATGATTATTTTTAGAATAATCTTGACAGAAAGTTGTTTATTATACGGTAATATTCCTCGAACTGCTAGTGAACCCACCTCCCCTCTCAAATTCATGAATTTTGATGAAACCTCATATTTTTTATTTTAGTTAGGTTAGGTCGAGTTAGGAATAGTTGAGCCTTGCATGATAAGAGTAGGTGAAAAAAATATCACCAAAAGATTAAAAACCAGGGATCTAAAGAGATAAGACAATGACCGATAAATTCCTGCACATCCCCATTAACAAAAAGATACTTCTCCTATAGATAATAATTAGTGGTTAAAGCATTTGAACACTCAACTTAATTAACCAATAAATCTAAATAAGATTTTTTTATAAAACTTTGTGGACTAGTGTAATAGAAAGCACTTTGTCCCCTCTCTCTCTCTCTCTCTCTGGGAACCAGTTATTCCAAAGATTATATCAGAAAAAAAAACAAGATAACGTTAAAAGGTTAAAAATAAAGGTTGGGAAGTCAACTGGTCCACTAAGTCGTTAGAGGAAATATACCTGTTATTCCAAAGATTATATCATAAACAATCTTATTATTATTCTCTTTCATCATAACAATTAAGGCGGGAATAGTACCTTTCGTAACATCGCCCCATAAGGGGCGATTCGCCGTATTTTTAATATGGCTTTTTATAGGTTATTTTAGGTTAGGTTAGGTTAGGTTATATAGGGTTAGGTGATTGCCCCACAGGATTAGGTAATTGGCCCCGCAGGGTTGGAGCCCCCCGCAGGGGCTAGAAATAGGAGAAAAGCTACTGTAAAAAATACGAAGAATCGCCCCATAAGGTGCGATGTTACGAACGGGACTTTACCTATTAAGGCCATATTAATACATTTTTGTACATTTTTTAGTAACACAGCTACTCTAGAATTTAGATCTGTCCGTACGTCTATCACAACCCAACAGGTATTATTGCTTTTAAACTTCTGAAATATTACATAAAAATGTTTTAGTGATATAATTTGATTTAAAGTTTAGTTTTTAATCAGTAAACAACTTTTTTTTATTTTTTACCTCATGAAATATTATGATGTTTATATTCTACATATATACTTTTATGAATCAAAGAATATTACGTAGGAAGCTTTTAATTTAATCATTGATTTAGTCTGATAAACTATGTATATAATCACTATATTATGACGCTAACATTATCAACAAGAAAGAGGTTAAATCAAATAAGATTCCTTTTAAAAAAAATCGTTTGAAGCTTTACTAATGCTAAATTTACAGAAAAAAAATATGCCAAAACCAATCAAAATATGCGTCAAACAGACCAAAAAAAATTAAATCAATACCACATTTAAGTGGCTAAACTGCTTAAATCCTTATAGGGTAAAAAGGTAAATCCGCAGTACAAAAGTGACAAGGTATTTGAATCCCATAGATATTTTTTATTGCCATATAATTTCTAAATCAATTTAGATAATCATTTATGTTTTGATTATAATACAATTGTTAGAATTAGATTATTTATATAATAATACAATATGTATGACCCTCTAGATTGGCAAATGCAAATACATTATTGCAATCTTTTCCAAGAGCCAACTTTTTTCCTTTTTCTCTTGGGAGAAATCTTAATGTAATTACTTAATGAGAATGAACAAAAAAGTACAATTCCTTCCATTGTTAGTGGGCCACCCTTGAACCCCCTTGGAATAAAATTCCGTGTTTCATAGATGCTTAATATATCTGCAGGAACCCTTAATACTATGGGGCTTTAACTACTTATATTTCTAACCCATAATGGGTCCCTTGAAATAACCTATTATTATGATCTTATTGACTTAATATAATTACAAATTTACCATCCCTTTGACATAACTCCAATTTTCATGCTTAAAAAAAAAATACTCCAGGTAGGGTGGATATTATTGCTCCCATTGGACGATTTAAGAGATATTGCCACCAAATGAATTACTGTATCAATATTTTATTTTAGGCTTTAAACAAAATTGTGGAAGCTAAGTAATTATACAAAATCATTATAGTTTAATTAACTTTTCAATAAAACTTAAACTTTATATTTCTTGTTATACAAATTCTGATTTGTTTTTGTTTGAATTTCTTTTATTTAAAAACTGAGATCTGGGTGTGGAGCTGGTTTCTCTGTTCTATAAACTTTTCTTTTTCCGCCCACACACTCACTCACACACACACACACACACACCAACTCACTCACTCACACACACACACACACACACACTCACTCACACACACAAACGCACACAAAACCCAATTACCAAATATGATGAAGCCATCGTTGGTTGAAACCAAAAATCTAGCTTCTTTATTTTTTTTACAATCTGTTTGGCATAAACAAAAGATTTTGGGCTCAGGCTTTATAACAATACCCCTAAATTTTTGTAAATTAAAATTAAGAGTTGTTTTTGTCACGCCACCTACGTGAATTAACAAACAAGTCTTTGATTCTAATAATTTGGGCAGGTTCTAAATATAAAACCCATTATATCATTTGGACCCAGGTAGATCTTCCCCAAAAATCAAAACTCCAGGGAGGGCGGGGGGTAACATGGAGCTATTTATTATTTTATTTTTATTGTGGTATACAAGGGGGTAATTTTGTATATTACCATTGGGGATGTACATTAGTTCATAAACCATTGTCTTATCCCTTTACATCCCTGCAAAACTCACTGGACACGGTCTTCAAAGAGGTATCTTTCTGCTAACAGACAGACGGACAGACATGCAGAACCAAAGTAAATAAAAATCTTATCCTCGAGAAAATTTGAATTTTATTGAAAAATAAATATTTTCCTTCTTGAGAGAGAGAAATTTATGGATGTTTAGAATTTATGATTTAGGTTAGGTGAAGATATAAATCAGATGGGAGCCAACATATGTTATAAACAATATATGGTTTTTTAGAGGTTTCATGTAAACCTAAAGTTTATTTGGTATTTTTTATTAATTAATTCATTTTAAAAAGAAAAAAAATTACATTTTAAAATTAGATGTAAAATATTCTTTAGTTAGTAGACTATATAAGTTTGAAGGAATTTTAATTAATATAATAGATTTGAAATCTGCATAAAATTTTAAGTTTTTTTTTATTAAATTCGTTTTTTATTTAATTCTTTATTTAACGGCGCAAATACGATTTAAGTTAATTTATTTTGACCAATAGGAAAGCTAAATTGAAACCTACCCGCGCTCTAATTGGTTGAATGATGTACGACACTTAAGCTTCTCCAATCAGAGCGCAGATAGTTTTCAATCCACCAATCACAGATGTCAAAATTAATTAACTTAAATCGCATTTGCGCCTTTAAATAAAGAATTATATAAAAAACGAATTTTATAAAAAAAAACCTTAAAATTTTATGCAGATTTCAAATCTATTATATTAATTAAAATTCCTTCAAACTTATATAGTCTATTAGTTAGTACATATGTATATTAATACAATAATTTTAATATAATTTTAGTCACCAATATAATATTATTATTTTCGCAGCTACAGCCACAAATACCTCAACAATTATTGAATATTTCACTACTTTGAAAAAATGAGCCACAGCCGGCCATCATTGTGGCGGCCGATAGCTGAAAAAAATACCGCCCCTCCCCAGCGGAAGCTGCCGTATTCCCAACATTTTCACAAGCTCAACATCCCCCCCCCCCCCCCCAACCCTTGCGGAAAGGTGTCCGACTTTTAAGGGTAAAAGAGATATGACAATAACAGTTAATTATAAAATTTAATATATAAATACTCCTTTAAAATTATGTGAAAATTCTAATGAAGATAAAAATTAAAAATTCATTCTGAATAGGATTAAAATATCACAGCTCGAAGTAAACTTCCAGAGAAAAAAAACTTTACTTCTTACATTTTTTGTTTTTGAAAAACAAACAAGGACAAACTCCAATAAAGAAAAGAATTGGGGAAAGCTAAAAATTGTAATCTACAGCTCAAACTGCCTAAATACAGGATACAGTTTAAGGAAATACTTACATTTTTAGGACTCAATTACAGAAATACTTTGCTTATAACATAATACCTTTATGTAATAGGAATAAATATTTCAAAAATCAAATGAATAGGATAATTTTAACACCTATTATGTTTTTGTTAAAAGGTAAAAATCAACATATCAATAATACAAAGTAGTACGATGTCTATCTGTCTGTCTGTCCGTCCGTCCGTCCGTCCTTCTGAAGCTTAAGATCTCGGTAACCACTGAACCAATCAGATTCTACTCTTGAGGGTATATACCTATTAGTCCTGTGGTGGTTTTAAGCTATTTTTCTTGGGGGTGGGACACCCCTAACCCCCCCAAAAACAAAAAAATCCCCCCTTATTTTTTATTTTGCTCTGCTACAGGCTGCCGCAGGCTGCCCTTTATTATTTTTTATTTCAGCATTTATTTTGAATGAAAGAATAGCAACATTCTCTCACTAAAAACAATAAATATTAATTTTTTTTATCACTTCTTGGGGCAAAGCCCCTAGAGGCTAGGGGCGAAGCCGCTAGTATAATACAAAGTAGCTTGATGTTTGTCTGTGTGTCCGTCCGTCTGAAGCAAAAGATCTCGATAACCACTGAACCGATCGGATTCTACTCTTCAGGGAATATACCTACTGGTCCTGTGGTGGTTTTAGGCTATTTTCTTGGGGGGTGGGACACCCCCAACCCCCCCAAAAATAAAAAAAATCCCCCCCCATTTTTTTTTGCAGAAGATTTCCTTGGTCCTTTTTTTTGCAGAAGATTTCCTTGGTCCTTTTTTTATGCAGAAGATTTCCTAGGTCCTTTTACGAATTTCGGCAAAAAATTTTTTTTGATCACCTCTTGGGGCAAATAACTAGAGGCTAGGGGCGAAGCCGCTAGTGTTTTAAATGGAAGTATGGACTATCTGATAATGATTATAGAGTTGCTACACTTCCTAAATCGTACCTTACTGTTATAAGATTCATTATGCTAAATTTGAAATCGATAAGACAAGTCTAACATGTATAAATCAACGAAAAAAGCCAATTGTTTGGACGGACGGACAATAATAGAAAAGTTTTACTTTTATATAAGAATAAGGGAATCTGGTGACCATAAAAAATTCTTTGCAAGTCAAAAGTTTTGAAAGTTTACAGGAGGACGCCAGAAACACATTTCTATTGTGATAACAAAATTTAATACTTTTTATAAACTTTCAAATACTGATGCTTTGTGTATATTTTAGGGTTGAAAAGATGAATATAGGAAATAGATATATTATTATTTGGATCTTACACCAGATTTTCTGTTCGCGGGCTAAAATGTCGATTACCCCCGATCCACCTCATATACCCCATCCCCTTCCCACCCAATTGATGATTGAACTGTACAATGAATGACTTCCATGTTAGGAAGCTAAATTGACGTCATTTTTTTCTCCTGTCATATGTATATCCACGTATATTTTACATCTATTTATAGGAAGTATCTTCCTTGATATAATAAGTTTAGGTGTACAGGAATAGGTAAATGACATATAAATTAGCTTCTGTAAATAGTATCAAGATAGCGGTAGCTAAACATAGCATGCACACTTACTGACAAAAACACTGTATTTTGACTGCCATTGGGTAAAAAAATATTGCCAAAAATAAAGCTAAAAACAAAAATGACAAAAACACACCCACTTTTTGTCAAAAACACAGCGACTGTACTGTGGAAGTCGTAGAAGTGGCAACATCTCGTAAATAAAAATGAAAAATAATCAATTGATTAAGTGATTTTGCTTACCACTGTGTTTTTAGAGTTTGTATTGTCCCTTATTTTCCTATTCCTGGTTACCTGAATAAATTAGGTTGACCTTATTGGACGCAATAAAGGAATAATAAATCTAATTAACTGACCAATATCCTAATTTTATTCTATCATCATAATAAGAAAGGACTTTTATAAAAGGTAGCTTTTATACATAAAGGATAGCTACGTTGAAGTGTTGAAGTAAAAAAAGTAAAAAAAAAACAGCAATCAAAATAGAATAAATCTTAGTTTACATCAAATCTGATTGGAGGCTTTTAAATCAACTGAGGTTTTCTATTTTATTTTTAATATCAAAAAAACAGGAAATATAAAAAAAACTCAAATACAATATTGTCAATTTAAATTAAATTATTATAAATTTAATTTTTAAAATTGTTAGGGTTTAATTAATATTTAGCTACAATTGAACTTAAGACAAGATTAGACATATACATTAACTAATCCTATCAAACACTTCTTTAATGTAGCCGTTTGAGAGATCATTTACTTGGGACAAAAGTACTATACATATTACATATATAATTAAAATATGGTTTTAATTTTCGGCACATCCCAAACAAATATTAAACTGAATAGTAAAAAATCCAAATTCCATGAAAGTTTCCACTTTATGGTCTCAAGATTGTTAATATCTTCATGCAACATGATTACTACATATGTCTTTAACAATTAAATAATAACAAACAAATAAACAAAAAATAACTGAACACCTATTTTTTTATACTTTAGAAAATAAATAAATCTCATATATGCAAGTTTGTCCACAAGTGTCAAAGTAATAAAAAGCCGAATGAAAATGACACTTAAAAACCCTTCATTTATCTGAATTAGAGGGTTACAGCTATAAAATTTTAACATACAAGTAGCGCTCTAAAACATAAAAAAATACATTCTCGCTTCTTTTTATAAATACTGTTATTTAGATGCATCTTTGAAAATAATAAGGAGGCTTTTGTTTACAACATAAAGATATATTAACTATTGTCTAACTTTCTGCATGCCTTGTTAGATTTAATTTAATACAACAATGGATATCTATAATACAAAGTAGCTTGATGTCTGTCCGTCTGTCCGTCTGTCTGTCCGTCTGTCTGTCCGTCTGTCTGTCTGTCCCTTAAGATCTCGGTAACCACTGAACCGATCGGATTCTACTCTTCAGGGAATATACCTACTGGTCCTGTGGTGGTTTTAGGCTATTTTCTTGAGGGATGGGACACCCCAAACCCCCCCAAAAATAAAAAAAACCATCCCCCGAATTTTTTTTTTTACATTATTTGTAAAATCTCAGTAACTGCTGATCAAATCAGGCTCTACCCTTCTGGGAATATACCTACTGGTCCTCTGGTGGTTTTAAGCTATTTTCTTGGGGGGTGGGACACCCCACCCCCCCAAAAAATAAAAAAATATCCACTTCCAAAATATTTAAATTTAAAAAAAATTTGTAAACAAAAACAAGTAATTGGGGTGGGGGAACCCCACTGCAACATGGGGCGAAGCCCCCATGAATCCACCCCCCCCCAAAAAAATTTTTTTTTTAATTTTAATTTTTTTTTGTATGCGAACAACCTAGATTTAATTTTTACGAATTGAAATTTTTTAATACAAATTAAAAATTTTGTGCATAAAGCGCACAACCTGGGTTTAATTTTACCACAGAGTAATTAAACAAAGAATATTTTTTTGAATATTTCTATTAAGGAGGGTTGACTTCCTATAACTTTACAGGGCGAAGCCCCTAGAGGCTAGGGGCGAAGCCGCTAGTATAATATACGTGGGTATAGTGACAGGAGGAAATAAGTCGTTAATTTAAGTTGCTAATATGGATCTCATTTATTAGTTGGTCTGTTAATCTAGTAGGTAGGTAGGGAATGTAGTAAAGTATCGTTTTAGTATCACTTTATAAGAGTACATGAAAATCTGGTGCAACATTCAAATAAAAATATATCCATTAATACAAATCTACACGTATAATTGGATCAAGTCTGGGGACTTTTTCACAGACAGTTTTTTTTGCCAAACAGTTGATCGTACATCCAAAATTTGCCTATCCTTATAATCGTCATCATAAGACCTACAATTAATCTGAAATGGACAAGACACATTATATAAATGAAGCTCACACCTCATGTAAATGCACACAAATGCTAAAACATTTTTTGGAGCGCTTCGCGCACCTCCAGAAGTATACAGTGCACGCGCTTATAAATCCTAATCGTTCTTTGAGAATAGGAATAAATCTATAAAAATAGATTTATAACCATACTACTTCCTGGATCCCCCCGGTTGGGGACCTTTTTGGTCTGCTAGCAAATTTCTTTCTGCTCTTTTGTAGCGACTTGGCTGTGTTAATATTCCTGACGCTATTGGTTGATCTTCAAAGACCCAATTGAAAGACGGGTCCTTATGCAGTTATCTAAACCCTTCCCATCTATTGTTTTACTATAATAGAATAGGTTTCTACACATTTGTGCAAGTTATTTATTCTGAGATATTTTTAAATCATTCATATTAATATTTAGGACAAGGTTATAAAAATATTTTTTATTTTCTACAGTATTTTTGTAGAATAAAAGCAATATTTTGGTAAGAGATATTTAATAATAATACATAACATTACAGACCCATGAATATAGGTGTTGTCATAATAAAAAAGTTTATCTGTCTGCAACAAAAGATCTCAATAAATTAGGAAGTTCATTTTATCACTTATGAAAAAAAACTCTAGACTAACTACAAAGTTTTTTGAGAAACTTTTTTCGTCTTTTAGGGCATTTTTATAGAAAAATAAACCTCCATTTCGATTTATGAAGGGAGGGAACATTATTCTGTTTATTACACTAGTACCCAAAGTTTAATAACAACGTTTTCTTATTCCTTTGCTTTCATTGAATTTTGATTGGTTGGTTCATTAAGTGAGTGTCCAAACATCTCAACCTACAATTGTATCCTACAGAAGGGGTAATTTTGTGTATTATCATTGGGGATGTACATTAATTTATAGGCCATTTAGATACCATTGGATTACGAATCCCAAATTCCGTGAATTTTATAATTTTCTTATTCATATTCCACCTGCTGGACTCCATCTTGTTATTATTATAAGAAAATCTAGAATACATGGATGGGGCATTTGACAATAACTTTTTCATAATTCTTTGAATGTTTGTACGTAGGGATCTAAAGGGATAAGACAATGGCCGATTAATTGATGTACTCCCCAATTATGATATACAAAATAACCTCTTATCTAGATTACAACTAGAGGTTGAAACGTTTGGACACACAACTAAATGAACCAACTAATCAATATTAAATAAAAGTCCCCAAAGTTGTCAAGACAACCAAAAAGAAAGCGATATTATTAAGCTTTGGGGACTAGTGTAATAAACAGCCCAATGTCCCATTCCTCCCTAGAATAAAATTTTTGTAAATGTAAAAGATTGGTTGGGCTTGACCTTGTTTTCATAAAGATTCATAATAATATAAGAATAGAAATATTCTACACATGGACTGTATAAAATAACAGCAATCTAAAGGAATAAGACAATGGCCGATAGATTGGTGTACATTATAATTTATGAGAGTTAATGGTAAAATATTTTCATTCTTTCAGCTTAAATTAAAAACTATCATCAGAGGCGTACACAGTGTATTTATAGAGGGAGTGAAAAGGGGAAGGCAGGCCTTCTTATTCAAAATTAAGGTGGATGTGGGAACCCCCCTTCTGCACGCTTATTATAATCAATCAGTTATGCTTTTTTTGAACAGCTAACAGGATATTTTCAATGTTTAAAGTTTATAAATCATAATTTATCGTTATTTGCCAAATAAGGGTATATTTTAAAATTAAACGATTGGGCATTACAAATCATTATAATAAAGTAACAGGATCTCTGTCTGTTTGTCTGTCTGTGTGAACCGAAGCTAAAGCGATATGGTTCTCCTTAACAGTGTAGCTTCTCATAGGTCCTATCTAGCGATGAAAAAAATATTTTTTGGTCAACTTTTTTTTTGATCTTAACATAGATTGAAAAGAAGCATTTTAATTGTTCCTAGAGGCCTAAAAGGGCGTAACTAATAATGTGTTCTTTTTACAAAATAGCAAAGAACGTGCAAATAAAAACTTTTAATGATATCCAAATTTATATTTAGGTCATTTGATTAAATAGTAATTGAAAATGATATTTAAAATAAAATTGCAAATTTGTAAATTCAATTTTATAATAACTATATTTGAAATGTATTAGAAAGCACAGGACAATTAGGTAAATGCATTAAATTCTCATGAGATAATAAACAAAGCTCTATATGGTGCCTACAAAAAAAATGGATAAAAAACTTCAGCCAAAATATTTCAAATCTTTTTATAGGCACTCTAAAAGAGCTTCATGATAATTTTTAAAAGTTTTTAGTTTCAAACTTACAAAAAAAATACTATTGATATAGAATTTATTGTTTCTCTTATTTTTAAAAGGGCAAAACAGTTTGTCCTGTAGAAGCCGTTCTCTTTTATGTGAACATATTAATCCTTTTTCTCTACATATAAATTATTTAATACAAATCCAAAACAATTTATTATAGAGCAAACCACGAAGAAACAAAGATAAATAATCAAAATTTAGAATCAATATTTTAAAAATGTATTTTTAGAAGGCTTAAATTTAATTTAAATAAATAAATTAAATTTTGAAACCACAGAAATGAATTAGAAGTTAGTTTTGAATATAAAGAACTATTACTTGCATGGGTGTGCTTGAAAACAGAAAAATAAATATTAAAAATACACTAGCACAAGAACATTACATTTTTTGTGAATAAATTTCGTTTGCTTAAGCAAATCTTCTGCACGGTGACCAATACCTCCCCCCCTGTCCCAAGAATTCTCATCAGCTTTGGGTACCCTTATATTTGTTATTTTTTGGGACTTTTTGGGCTCTTGACTTTACTAGGAGATACATAAAAAAAGCATTACACTAAAATTGTAAATGAAAATAAAACTACTTGACTTTGTGATTTCTTATTTTTATATTACAATATTTTATTAAATATAAGTATTTAACAATGCTAAAGTTGAATAAATGTTAAGTTGTGAAATATAAGTATGGATCTAATGGCAAATTTAATATTCTTGCTGTTTTGTATAAAAATGCGCAGGATACGGGACAGAGCATCTTTAGTTTTTTCTTTCATTTATGACGTTTATACAAACAAACAGATTTTTTTAAAAACAAAATTTATAGAAAAAGTAGAACATGTTTATAGTTATTTTTTTAGAGAGAGAGGGGAGAATGGGCTGTTTATTACATTAGTCCCCAAAGTTTTATAAAGTTTAGTGTTTAAACGTTAAAACCATTACAGAAGGTTAATTTTATAAATCATCATTGGGGAAGAACATCAATTTATCGGCCATTGTCTTATCCCTTTAGATCCTTAACATTTAGGTTATTTTTTTTAGGTTATACTTATAACATAGCGTAAGGTGAGGGAGGAAATAAACATTAACTCTAAATATTATTTTAAATATTTTTAGCAGTAAAAATGTTGAAATAAAACTATTCTAGATTTTTGCTTTTTTATGAAAACATATGAATATTAGAAACAAGAGAGAAGAAAAGAAAAAGTCACCACAACAATGAAATTTTTCTTTGTTATAAAGAAATCTTGTGAGAATAAATGATGAACTTTTGAACTCTAATATGGATGATGATTTTATACAGTTATACTTTTTATTTACCCACAAGTTTCGGATAATCAACTTTTTAGCATCTTTTTTTTTATTTTTTTTAAGCGAAGCTTTTCTATAATTAGGGTCGGCCCGTCAGGGACAGTTAGATCTTTTCGTTAATTTAAACATGTTAAAAATGTTTTAAACTTTGCATGATGATTTCTATAATAGTTAAGTACAATTTAGAAAGCGTAGCAACTCTATTATCATTACCAAAGACTGTACATCCATTTAAACCTTTTTGATAATTTTTTTATGTGATATAATTATTATGTTTTTATATAATGATTCCTAGGACAATAAGGTGTAATGATATAAGCAAAGTATCTCTATAATCAAGTCCTAAAAATGTAAATATGCCCTTAAACAATATCCTGTTTTTTTTTGTTTATCAACAAATTTACTTTCAATTTTGTCTCGACTTCTATACATTTATATTCTGATTATTCAGTTCTGACATTTTAAAAGTATTAATGTTCGTTTGTCCTACCGTTTGTCGCTTTTATGGATGGTGTCATCCTTGTTTTCCCAAATATATATGAAAAACTTTGTAAGATAATGAAATTAATTATATTAGCCCAAGTTATATTCTGGAACAAGGATGACTACATCCATAAAAGCGAAGCTCTGAAGTGGTTGGACAAACGGACATTAACACTTGTATAGTGTCAGAACTGAATAATCAGAATATAAATGAATAAGAGACAAAGCAAAATTGTGAGTAAATTTGTTGAAAAACGTTTTGATACAGGATAATGTTTATGGACATACTTACATTTTAGGACTTGAGTATAGAGTTGCTTTGCTTATAATATTGTACTTTGTTGTCCCAGAAATCAGTATACCAAAAATTAGAACAATCGGGTAATTAGATCACATAAAAATTTGTTGTTTAAAAAGTAAAAAATCAACATGCTTAAAATAGACGTACGGACATTCTGGTAATGACTATACAGTTGCTCCGCTTTCTAAATCGTACCTTACTACTACAGAAATCACCAAGCAAAGTTTGAAATCGATAGGACAATTTTAACATGCCTAAATTAACAAAAAAAAGCTATCTGTCTCGGACGGACGGACCGACCCTAATTATAGAAAAGCTTCGCTTTTAGTTTTAATTATTAAGTCTGAAAACTTTGTTTATTATGTCTACAACATTTTATCTTTTATATAGTGTACAAATTTGTTGCTTCTTAAATTTTATACAAGAAGATAATGTATGCAGATATGTCCATTAAGATCGCATGAACGGTTATTTGACAACCCCTGATAAAACATGAATTTGAAGGGACAAAACCCAGTAAACCTTATAAAAGGATGTCTTTTTGTATGTGTGTGTAGCGAAGGATTTTGCTAACCGCTGCACCGATATGGTTATGCTTTAAAGTGAAGCTTTTCATAGGTCCCAGGATGGTTATAAATATAAGAAGCAAAAAAATATCTAATTTAAATGTTTCAGTTTTATTTTATCTTATTTTGCATTTGTAAATAAAATCATTTATATTGAAAATAGAATTAGGCTAGTTTCTTATTTCTAAAAGGACACTCCACAAATTTAATGAATAGATATTAGACAAAGTGATCTAAAGGAATAAGACAATGGCCGATAAAATTATGTACATCCCCAAACACGTCTCTTCGTTTTATACCTAAATTTTCTTCTGTATATTAAAAGCAAATTTTTAAGCAAATAGCCTTTTAGTTTAGTGAAGTCTTAAACTACACATAAGCAAGAACAATGCTTATACTTTTATATAAGAATTAAAGAGAAAAAAACTTAAACCTTGAATTTCCTTTCATCTCTTTCTCTTGCAAGCCCCATCCAATGTTTCTTTGCTAATTTCCGTTATCTACTCTGTACGGCAAAATTAATCTTAGATTTTTGCACAGACAGAGCAAGGGGTCAGGGATCTAAAGGGATAAGACAATGGCCGATAAATTGATGTACATCCCCAATGATGATACACAAAATTATCCCTTCTGTAGATTAAAATTAGTGTGCTAATCGTTTGGACAATCAATCTAAAAAAACAACTAATCAAAATTCGATAAAAGTCCCCAAAGTTATAAAGTCAACTAATAAAAAACGTTTTTATAAAACTTTGGAGACTAGTGTAATAAACAGCCCAATGTCCCCTCCCTCCCTGGAGAAAGGAGTGCTTTACACAAAACATTTATTTCAAATGAATTCAGGAATAAGGAGGTATCGCCCATAGAATAATTTATGTGCAGTACGTAGTTTGCTGGATGTTTTCATCTATAATTATATTTGGGAATATTTCACAATAAAAAGTTTTTGAAGCCCTTTATAGTGCCTATAAAAATGACGTCATACAATACAAATAACAAATGATAGGCCAAAACACAGACTAAATTACCAATGGCAGGACAGCATACATTTTAGTTGACCAATAGTAGGCCACTATGACGTTATTTTTTATAGGCACTAAGATGCTGCTTAGCTATGATGAAACGAGTTGATGACTATATCTAAATGAGCAGCATTTGTATATTCCTGGTGGTAACCAGTGGGTGTGGGCGGAGAGGGAGGGGACAATGGACTGTTTATTAAACTAGTCCCCAAAGTTTTATGATAACGTTTTCTTGTTCGTTGGCTTAACAACCTGTGGGACTTTCATTGAATTGTGATTGGTTGGTTATTTAAGTTGAGTGTCCAAACGTTACAACCAATAAGTCTACAGAAGGGGCAATTATCATTGGAGATGTACATCAATTTATCGGCTATTGTCTTATCCCTTTAGATCCGTGGGGGTGTGTGTGTAAGAAAAGGTCTGGCTGATGGATTACCAGGGCTAATCTAACAGAATCAAATCTTTTCTCAGTATTTCTCCCAAGAAGATTAATATTCCTATGAAAAAGGATTCTATATTTCAGAACTATGTAAATAGATAAAATTCATCAGAAAATTCTTCTTTACCCATGATTTTAAAGCAGGGAGTCTTTAACTTATGGATCTAAAGGGATAAGACAATTACCGATAAATTGATGTACATCCCTAAGGTTGACACTCAGAATTATCCCTCCTGTAGATTACAATTAGTGGCTGAAACGTTCGAACATTGAACTTAATGAACAGACCTATCAAAATTTTAAAAAAGTTGAAAATATTCTGTTTTAGACCAATCGGTCCAGTGGTGTTGGATACATTTTAAAAATGATTTAATGCGGTGCTTTTCATGGCCTATTTTTGTGTAATTAATTTATTCTATTTAAGATTAGCAAACAAGAACCTAAGTTCTTTAATACATTAAGATTTAATTATGGAGGGAGAGGCCATTAGCGGGCAATTTATTCTGCTTACTAAGAATCACAAGATCCCAAAGCTAGAATATCACACTTGTACTTTAGGGTGGTAATTTATTTATCGACAATCAACCTTTTCATGTAATCGTTAAAATTTTTTGAACTTGTTAGAGGTAGAATTACATTTACAATGTTTTGTTCATTAAGGAGCCCTTAAAAAAACATTGGTTATGTTAAAATCAAATTGTAGGCAAAGAAAGACTATTAAGAAACTAGTCTTTAAAAGTAATTAATAATTATAATTTAAAGAAGTTGTATCAACTTTTTTTTTTATAGCTAGCCGGTTCTTTTAGTAAGTAGTAGATGTAAAATTTTTCATAGAATTCAAATATGCAATCGGTTTTTTTGTAGACCTCTTATTTTTTAAGTAATTTAAGTTTTTAAAAAAAATAATTAAGTCGGTTTTAAGGTACTAAAACGCAACAAAATAAAAGAAGAAAATGGTCAGTAAGAACAAAAATAGTAAGATCTTTAATTTGACACCTTACTTTTAATATTCTGTTGAGTAATTATTGAAAAAATCTATTTTTTTAACCTCGGTATAATAAAAACTTTAGACCTAAATATTTTCTCAAACAGACATAAAAAACATGGGTTCATATATACCATTAGAATCAGAAAAATATTACGAATCCATTGTAAGCAAAATTGAAAAAAATTAAAAAATTAAAAAATTACAGAAATGGCCAATTATTTTTTTTGTTCAGACAACACTATTGTCTTCCCTTTTTTACCCCCTCTTTACCCCCTCTTTACCCCCTTCCCATTTTTATACTCAATTGAAGAATTAAGACGTTGCCTGTACAACATAATATGATATTTTCATATAATTCCTTTTATTGTAGTTTATATACTATATTGTAAACTTTTTTTTTCAATTTTGCTTACAATGGATTCGTAATATTTTTCTGATTCTAATGGTATATATGAACCCATATTTTTTTATTTGTGAAATAATAAAATTAAGTTCAAAGTTTTTATTCTCGTGGGTTTAAAAAAATCGATTTTTTCAATAATTACCTGACAGAATTGAAAAAGTAAGGTGTCAAATTAAAGATCTTACTATTTTTGTTCATAATGACCATTTTCTTTCTTTTTTTTTGTTGCATTTTAGTACCTTAAAATCGACTTAATTTTTTTTTTTTTAAACTTAAATTACTTAAAAAATAAGAGGTCTACAAAAAAACCGATTGCATATCTGAATTCTATGAAAAATTTTACATCTACTACTTACTAAAAGAACCGGCTAGCTATAAAAAAAATAGTTGATACACCTTCTTTACAAACTTTATTTAATCTTGTTATAAGTTCTTAAATAACTAGGTTTCTTCAACAACGAGTTCAAGTAAGACGAAATCAAAAAGTACAACATGAATGGTTTGTTTTTATTTTTTCTTGGAAACTAAAAAAATATTTAAATCACTTCAACACTAATTATGTGATTGAACACATTTAAATCCTTTAAAAGCCAATCCAATCACGTTTCATTATATTACACTAGTACCAAAAAGTATTATTTACTGTCCTTCATTTGTTAGCTTTAAAACTCTTGGGACTTCTTGATTGGTTAGTTCAAGCTAGCCGTGTCAAAATTTTTAACTAATAATCTAAATCTACAAAAGGAATAATTTTGTCTTATAAACACTAATTTTAATACACAGAAGGGATAATTTTGTCTATCATCATTTGGGATGTACATCAATTTATCGTTCATTGACTTATCCCTTAAGATCCCTTCCAATACCTTATATTACTAATTTTGTTACTTTTATGTACTGACTGCTAAAATATATTCTTTAACCTATCCCATCTATCTATGTAATCGAGAATCATTACAGCAGTGATTTGAATTTTAATTAAATGGCATTTAGATATATATCTACTACTTTAGAGAAGGGTGGTGGGATAGACTAAGAGAATTAAAAGGAAGTGCTTTAACAATTAAATTCGTGGCATTTCATTTTCTGTAGTCCAATTCAACATCCTATTGAAGCCAATTGATACCACCTTAGTGGCTGAAAAATAGCCTAAAACCACCCCAAGACGTAAATTTAAAAATAAAACAACCCAAAACCATTCCAGGGGAGCTACCCTAAAAAAACAGAGCTTACCAGTTCAGTAGTCATTGAAATCTTAATCTTAACCCAACAACTTACTACTTTTTATTTTAAAAAAGATTATGTTTTGTGATTAATTTTCATTGCTTGATATCAATTTAAAATATATTAAAGCGTTTTAGATATTTTTAGTTTTTAGGGGGCTGACCCTAATGTATTTTTGGCAAGCATAATTTTGTAATTGTTATCTATTTGGACTAAGTCGGTCACGATTATGTCATTCTTAAAAGCTTTACATCTATAAATATGCAAAAGGCATCTCGATTGTTTTAAATCTCCTAAAGTTTTATTTCATTTTTTCATATATTGTAACATAAATTCTAACAAATCAAAAAAGTATGTTCAAACTGAAAGTTGTTAAAGACTTTTAGCAACTGGATCCAAAACCGATTATTATCCGGTGAAATAGAACCGGTTCTACGAATAATCATGCTTAACATCGTTTTACATACAATTTTCCATGAGCTTAAAACAAAAAATTTAAAATATTTACCAATTTTGTTAGCCCGGCCCGGGCGTTCGGTGCTATCAAAACTGGGTTTAATGTCTATAATACGATGCGATTAATAACTATTAAAAACTATAAATAAACAGAAAACTACTGCTTACTAAATCAGGACAGTAAAATGTATGTTGTGCTCGAGTAAGTTTTTTCATGGTGCTTAGTTTCTAGTTCATGTTTTCAAAAGCGGAGAAAGCCTTTTTCTACCGAATCATTGAAGAATAATATTTTTAATACGAAGCTTTTCTACAACCAGAGCATGTATAACAAGGGATCTAAAGGGATAGGACAATGGTCGATAAATTGAAGTAAATCCCAAATGATGATATCAAAAATTTTCCCCTCTGTAAGTTAAACTTAGTGGTTGAAACGTTTGAACATTCAACTTAATTTATAAACCAATTTAAACTCCCAATAGTTGTTAATCCAACGAATAAGAAAATGTAGTAATGAAACTTTGGGGACTAGTGTAATAAACAGTTGATTGTCCCCTCTCTCTCTCTTTGATGTATAACAGAACATATTAAAGCGTCAACACGTCATCAGTAAAAAAACAACAATTAAGATTTGAAGCAAGTAATCATGATAAAACTTTACATAATTGAAATTTTTTCCATTTACAGAAAATAATATATGGGTAGCAAAACTACTTAATAGGAATAGACACAAATTAAGTACGTCTATTTTAGTTTTTTTTCCCAATTTTAATATACTAATGATAATACTACAAATTGTAAGCTACGCATTTATGGATGACGTCACTCTTTGTTCGAAGAGCATTAATCATATTGCATATTAGGTTTCCGAATCTTAAGAAATTTCTAACGCCGCGTAATACAAAATAAGCTAAAAGTGTTATGCCATACGCGTGATCTTATTAGTAGAATTAGCTTGCTAACATGGAACTCCCTTATTGGACAGTTCGTTCATCCAGTAGGAGGGGAAGGGATAGGATAAAGAAGGGAGATGGTGGTATTGTTATTTTAGCCCGCTGCTTGTTTCAGTTTATAAGAGAACATGAAAATCGGGTGTAAGATCAAAGTAATAATATGTCCATTATTAATAGGTATCTGAAGTCACATAAACAAGAACAACGTAACTCATAACTATAAGCTGAAAGTCTTTAAATGAAAGGATAAAATGGTTGGTTGTCCCAAAACTATAAAAATTTAATATATTTCTATAGCTGGCTAAATCATTTGAAAAAGTTAAACTATATCCTACTATATAAAGTAGTAAGTTTTTAAAAAAGTCTATGGCGAAATATCTCGCTAGCTGCATAACCGATATGGTTCTCCTTTACAGTGAAGCTTCTTGTACCTCCTGAGATAGTTACAGACTTTCATATTTTTATAGAAGAGTCTGGTTATGGTTTTAGTCTATTTTTATGCCCTTTCATATCCATTCAAATATAGAGCCCCTAGATGATAGGGGCGAAGCCTCTAGTAAATACATATATTGAACTTGAAGAGGAAAAAATAATGTATGTAAAAAATGTAAGAACCCAACCTTGCCTCGCTTTTGAATGGCTCGACCTGCTTTATTGTATATTTGAACTTCCCTATACCAGGAAGGGAGGAGACATTGGGCTGTTTAGTCCCAAAAGTTTTATAATAACGTTTTATTATACGTTAGCTAAATAACTTTGGGGCTTTTATTCAACTTTGATTGGTTGGCTCATTAAGTTGAGTTTCCAAACGTTTCAACCGTTTATTGTAATCTATTAAAGTGTATTATAATTTGGGGTGCACATAAATTTATCGGCCATTGTCTTATCCCTTTAGATCCTTGTCCCTATACACAAATAAATGCAATTTACAAATCTAAATATATGTTTTGCATTTACAAGGGCTCAGCAGCCGCAACAAATTTGTATATTTTCGACAGCCCAACCCACCGACATAACCACAAAGCCATTAAACAGCTGCTAAGCACTATTTTTAATTAGTCTTCAGCTGTAAAATGTTGTTTGTCAGGTCGCCTTTACGATTAAGCTGCGGCTTTACAATCCACAACCGCAGTAAAGCCGCTCTTTATTGGGCAGCTAGCGATACCCGGCATCTAGTTACATCGTGCATATACAATCAAAGTACATAAAAAAACATATTTTAAAAACACATATGATTAAACTTGTTAATTTTTGTGCTAATATTCATATTCATTGAATTGTAATTTTTTACCTCTAAAATGATTATCTCATTTTAATTAAAGCATGCTAAGCGAATTAGCTAAAAGTGCAATTGGTCATTTGTATTGTATGACGTCATTTAATGTACAGGAACTATAAGCTGCTTCATGCTAAGCCCCACTGCAAAAAAAATTTGCACCCCTGGCATTTTTTCCTTTTAGCCACTTTGTATCTTTTGTCACAAATAACGCCAGATCTTAAAGAGGAACAATATTTGCTTTTTAGTCAAATTGTCTTCAGTAAAAATTTTTAAAAAGTACATGCTTTTTGTAGCTTGAAAATATTTCTTTAATGCGAGGGGGAGTGAGATTGAGATTTAATTAACCAAGGCTCACAAAAAATAGTAAATTGGTCTTTTAAATTAAATAGATTTTAATGTTCTAAATTACTACCTAATTAAAATGTTTTTTAAATTATATAGATTACCGTTTTTAATACAGTGTTACTACTCGACATAATCTCTATTATACACATGTTTTACAACAATCATGACCTATACAATCCATTTGTAATACAGTGTTACTACTCTACATAATCTCTTTTATACAAAGTTTTACAACAATCATGACCTATACAATCCATTTGTAATACAGTATTACTACTCTACATAATCTCTTTTATCCACACACACACACACATACACACACACACACGTTTTACAACAATAATGACCTATACAATCCATTTGTAATACAATTTTACTACTCTACATAATCTCTTTTACACATAGTTTTTCAACAATCTTGACATATGCAATCCATTTGTAATACAGTGTTACTACTCTACATAATATCTTTTATAACACACACACACACGTTTTACAACAATCATGACCTATACAATCCATTTGTAATACAGTGTTACTACTCTACATAATCTCTATTATACAATCACGCTTTACAACAATCATGACCAAACAATCTATTAGTAGTACAGTGTTACTACTCTACATAATCTATTATACACATGTTTTACAAAAATCACGACCTATACAATCCATTTTTAATACATTGTTACTACTCTACATAATCTATTATACACATGTTTTACAACAATCATGACCTATACAATCCCTTTGTAATACAGTGTTACTACTCTACATAATCTCTTTTATAACATGTTTTACAACAATCATGACCTCTATAATCCATATGTAATACAGTGTTACTACTCTACATAATCTCTATTGTACACATGTTTTACAACAATCATGACCTATACAATCAATTTGTAATACAGTGTTACTACTCTACATAATATCTTTTAAACACACAAGTTTTACAACAATCATGACCTATACAATCTATTAGTAGTACAGTGTTACTACTCTACATAATCTCTTTTATACACACATGTTTTACAAAAATCACGACCTATACAATCTATTTGTAGTACAGTGTTACTACTCTACATAATCTCTGTTATACACACACGTTTTACAACAATCATGACCTATACAATCCATTTGTAATACAGTGTTACTACTCTACATAATCTCTTTTACACATAGTTTTTCAACAATCATGACCTATACAATCCATTTGTAATACAGTGTTACTACTCTACATAATCTCTATTATATACACACACACACGTTTTACAAAAATCATGACCTATACAATCCATTTGGACACAATTTAACCAGATAAACTTATAGGAATCAGGGATAAGACAATGATAAATAAATTGATATATTTACCCATTAAACAGATAAACTTGGATACAGGATACCATCCTAGGAAGGGATCGGACATTTGGCTCTATTACACTAGTCCCCAAAGTTTTATGGAAACGTTTTTTTATTTGTTGGTTTAACTAATTTAGGGACTTTGTTGAATTTTGCTGGGTTGGTTCATTAAGTTGAGTATCTAAACGTTTCACCAATAGTTGTATTCTACAGAAGGGGTAATTTAGTGTATCATCATTGGAAATGAATATCAATATAATGGTAATTTCTTATCCCTTTAGATTTTGCATATAGTTGGTTGTTTATGGGGTTAAAGGTTTGATTGTGAATTAAAATGTTTCACATTTAGTAACAACCACATCTGCTCTATGGGCATATGATAAGAAAAGTGTTGTGCTTTGTTTGTTTCTTTAGGTCTGAAAATGGTTAGCCCCGCATGGTTAGAGCTTCGCATGTATTAGCCCTGCAGGGTTAGGGCTTCGCATGTATTAGCCCTGCAGGATATGGGCCCCCGCAGGATAGATAGAAGAGGGGAGTTCTATGCTCGTTATTCAGTTTGAAGGTAAGCTCCGATTAATGTATATTTACGTTGTAGGCCGATCTATAGGGATAAGACAATGGATGATAAATTGATATACAACCCCAATGATTTTACACAAAATTCTTCTTTAGAATACAATTAGAAGTTGAAACGTTTGGACACTCAACATAATGAAACAGCCAATAGAAATTCAAAGTCCCAAAAGTTTGTTGAACCAACGAATAAGAAATTACTAATGTAAAACTTTGGGGACTAGTGAAATAAACAGCTCAATGTCCCCTCCTTCTTGATTAGTATACCTTTTATGTAATACAAATTTAAACGTTGAAATATGAAAATGTTGATGCATAAATACAGGCAACAAATAGTGTTATTATTAAATTTGAATTAAACAACCACAAAGAAGATTGCTCGGGGGCAATGGAGTAATGGATATATTATTACTTGGATCTTACACCAGATTATCATGTACTCTAATAAAGTAAAACTTGTAGCGGGCTAAAATAAAGATCTTTCCCATCCGTTCCCCTCAAATTGGATATACGAACTAACCAATAAATAAGAGGGGAAATTGCAAGCTAAATTGACTATAATTTTTTCCTTGTCATAATATCCAAGTATATTCTACATCCAGTGTCGTAATTTAACAGAAACAAGGATGACAACAAATCATGGATCTAGGGATAAGAAAATGAACATGAAATTAATGCATTCTTATAATCATGATAGATAAATTTACCCCTAGTGCAGTTTCAAGTACATCAATATTGAGTATGTACATCAATTCATCGGCTATTGTCTTATCCCGTTAGATCTCTGAGAACCATGACACTGCAGAGCTTGTCATGCCATGACTTAATCTAACATAACATGAAAAATTTATTATATTAATGAGTAATCCAATAATACTTAAACACACAAAAAGCGATTGGTTGCTCCAGTTTTAGAAAAACTTTGCTTTGCAAATGTGTGTTTATGTTTATGATTGCTTACTTTTTTTGTTAAAAAATTTGCAGTATAGAAAATTACAATTATAATTCAGGGATCTAAAGGGATAAGACAATGTGAGATATGTCAAAGTAGCTCCCAAATGATGATACACAAACTTTACCCTTCTGTAGTTTACAATTAGTGATGGAAACGTTTTAACACTTAACCAGATGAACCAACCAATTAAAATTCAATAAAAGTCCCTAAAGTTGTTAAGCCAACGAATAAGAAAACATTATTATAAAACTTTGGGGACTAGATTAATCAACAACCTAATGTACCCTCCCTCCCTGACAATAATTGGTGTGAAATTAACATGAACAGAGGACAGTTAGTGTTGTCATAAAAGTTTCAAAAACAAAGCAAATTTTAGTTTCAACCAATCCTTAAATATCTTAATGTCTTTTAGAGCAATTAAGTGTTCTAATTAAGCGAAAATCTTTTTTTTTGGTTAAAGGTTAGGTAGATATAAAAAAGTATTGTTGAAAGGGATAAGACAATGACCGATGAATTGCTGTACATTCCCAATGATGATAAACAAAATTACCCCTACTGTAGATTACAAATATTGGTTGAAACGTTTAGACACTCATCTTAATAAACCAACCAATCAAAATTTAATAAAAGTCCCTAAAATTGTTAAGCCAACGAATAAGAAAACGTTATATAAAACTTTGTGGATCAGTATTGTCCAATCTCATCTCTCGGTGATAAAAATGTATTGTTGATTCTATAGACGTGAGGTGGGGTGTTGAATCCTGTGAAAACTGGAAGTATTTTGTCTACAATTTATGTCGACTAAATAAAGTTAGTCGAGTATATAGATTAAGCAAAATAGTCTTGGCTGACATAAAAAAGACATGATATTTTTATAAATCAACGATACTCAAATATTTCATGATCATAATAGACTTATTACATCATTTTTATGGTCTTTGCTACCTATTCAATTAGTATGAATGAAACAAAAATCATCGAAAAAAAGGAAATTATTTTTAAGCTTCCTTTCTGCTTTTATTAAACAATTTACTTTTATAAATGTTATTATTGAAACTATATACTAAAATGGTATGAATAAATCTGTATGAATTAGCATAGACTAATATTTATATGCTTGCTATTTATTCTGCTGCATTTTTATTGGCCTGTCCAACATCTTTGGATAAAGAAATAAATAAATAAGCTATAATTTACTCATGTATATAATAGCTTTTATATTCCTATAAATTGCGTGCCTGCCATGGAGGAAGGGGACATTGGGCTGTTTATTACACTAGTCCTCTAAGTTTTATAATACCGTTTTTTATTCATTGCATGGCTTAACAACGTTAAGGACTTTTATTGAACTTTAATTGCTTGGTTCATTAAATTGAATGTTCAAACGTATGAACCACTTATTGCAATCTAAAGAAGTGGTAATTTGGTGTATCCTGATGGGGATGTACATAAATTTATCGACCATTGCCTTATCCCTTTAGATTCCTGCTTACTTACCTTTCCTTACAACTCATATTTACACCGGAAATGATAACGTGTGCTCAAACAAACTATTCTATACAAACATATTCAACAAACTTGTCAGGAACTAACCCTTATTTTGGAACAAGCTTATTCCATTGCCCCCCATCCCCCCAACCACACACACACACACAAACACTCATATATAGCTTAGTGTTTACAAAATCAAATTTAAGTGTAAAAATTAGAAATTGTCATAGCAAGATTTTTTAAAAAAAGTAACATTTAAGAGTTTCTTTCCCTTTCCTCTTATTTTGAACCCTATGGGGCTTCTTTAGAGAACAGAGCTGGATCTTTAAATCCTTTTAATGGTGCGCTAGATCGGGGTGCGCCAAATTTCAGCCAATCACAGCGCAGCATTCCATACAATGCTGTGCTCGCATTGGTGGAAAGTTGAATCGCCCCGATCTGGCGCACCATTAAAAGGATTTAAAGATCCAGCTCAGTTAACCTAATCTTACATTTCAACATGGAGGAAGATTAATTTAAGCTCCATTGCCCTCTCGCACCATGTTTTCTGAGGATATTGATTAATGCTTTATGCATTTTAATTTCGACAAAAATCTAATTTAAACATTTTTCTAAATAATCGGGAGGGGGGGGGGGCTACGTAATATTCAGATTGATTTTCTTTCATTAATGAAAAACATCCAATATTATTTTATTTGTATACACTTTAAGTAGGTATCAGAAAACACAAATTATGGCAAAGAAAAACTTTTATCTGGTTGATTGTATAGTTATTTCAATTTCTTCGTTTGCTTTGAAATTTGCAGATTTTTGTTGTTGAGCCAAAAATGAGTATTTTACAACACCAAAAAGTTACTAAAATTAATATGTACATGTGCTTTAAAATGGGTAAGTCATATTTCATGAAATTAAAACTACCTTTAAAGGAAGGTATAAGTAGTAAGATTGGGGGGGGGGGTGAGTGGTATTTAAAACGTCATGAAGTATGTATGTAAGTGTACAGTACATATGTATGTGTGTGTGTGTGTGTATGTGTGTGTTTGTATGTGTGTGTGTGTTTATTTGTGTAAGGAACCCAAGGTCATTGGTATGTATTATATATTGTATACCTTTTGTAATAAAATATACTGGACAAAAATATTTGACATTCAAATTTATTGATAAATTTATTTTATGGATTTTACTGTCATCTAATAGTATTTTTCAAGACTAACTTTTCTTATTTTCATATTTTGTAATTTAAAAATTAAAATTACAAAAATCTGCTTTATTTAAAGAAAAAAACATTATTATCTAATAAATTTTATAGCATAAATCATTTGAATTGTATTAAAATGTCAACGCCTTTTAATTTATATATGGTATAACCAAGAAAGTAAAGGTTTGTCTTACATTGAAGATAATTTTATTAAATAGCAAAATATGCTGATAACAAAAGTTAAAATAGTAGAATCCTAAAGCAAAATAGATGCCTATAGAAAACATTATTTTATCCTTTAAAATGATATTTAATTTAGCCATTGCTAATTTTTTTTATTTATTTTTTTCAAAGCTTTGACTGAGCACTTTGTTGGGTGGGACAGTTTTAATCTCCACACCTCCATCTTTAAATACTAATATAAATATACAATTTTATTACTTTTAAAAAATATATAAAAGTTTAGAAAAACATAATGATTATTTGTACTTAAATCTTACTTAATTTTGAAAATTTTAACATATTTTGGCTCTTGGTTGAATTCTTCTATTACAACAACATTCCTCCCTCAATCCCCCCCTCTCCTCCAGCTTGTGTTGTGTAGAAGGCGTAATTATGCCCATTCTTAGATACCGCTATGCTAGAAATACGAACAACTAACAAAGAAAACAGGCAGTTACGTGGTTCAACAAGAAGTTAAATATGTAATAATTTAAATATGTAATAATCTATAACATAATTATTTCAAAACAAAAAAATTTAGTTTAGGAATAAGTTAATAATGTAAATATTTCTTTTTTCTTCGAAATTTGAAGTATGATTCTATGCCTTAGCAAGAGCAATTCATCCATAAGCAGACCAATTTAGAATATTATATGTAGATATTTTTGGGCAACCAAATATCCCAAAACCTGGTAGGTATTTTAAATAAATGTTTAACATTGTATGGATAGGCTTTAGTTTTATAGTAGTTACGGTACTAATATCTTCACCTGCTAAAGCCAATAAAAGCTACAACTATATAAACTTGATTGCCGTACTTAAAATCAATGGACCACCACGTCACACCCTGTACAACCCCCCCCCCCCCCCCCCCCCTAATCTATACTTATTTGCTATCAGAACCGCAAAATTATTAATACAGTATCAAATTTTAATATAATTTAGATTTCCCTTGCAATAAAAACATTATCAACAACATTTTTCTATTGTGACTTTCTGGATACCTTATGTTCATGTGAATTTAGCAGAAGCACCTACTTTTTAAAAGCAAAGCTTTTCTATAATTAGGTTCGGTCAGTCCGTCCGCACGTTTGAGACAGATAGCTTTTTTCGTTAATTTAGGCATATTAGAATTGTTCTATTGATTTCAAACTTTGCATGGTGATTCCTTTAATAGTTATGATTTAGAAAGCGTAGCAACTCTATAATTATTACCAGAATGTCCGTACGTCCATTTTTTAACAACAAATTTTTATGTGATCTAGTTATCCGAATGTTCAGATTTTTGGTAGACTGATTCCTAGGACAACAAAGTATATTATAAGCAAAGCAACTCTATATTTAAGAAGTGCTTCGCTTTTATGGATGTTGTCATTCTACACGGATTTGATAGAACACTCTCATTCATTTTACTTTCAATCTTTTTTTGTGTCCATTGATAGAACTAAGAACATAAATCAATGGGCATAAAGTTTATAGATTTACACTAACACAATTTACCAATATAGATTTTATTGAAAATTTTATGTTTTAATTTATGATTATGTTATATTTTTGTCTTTGCATTATATTATTTTTAAACTTTTGTATACTGAAGGAAGAGTAAAAATTCAACAAATCCTCTGTCAAAAAATGTTGTTTTTTTTAGCATGCATTATCAACAAATAAAAAGTTAAACAAACCAAAATAGTTGTTAAATTTTAAAATAAGCCTTTGAATTTCAATTCTTTTTTATGACTTCATACAATGCAAATGACCATTGATAGGCCAGTATATAGTTTATCATTGGTCAATTAAGATGTATACTGGCTTATCATTGGTCTTTTGTATTGTATGACGTCATTTTTTTTATAGGTCCTATAAGCTGCTTCCCTTAAACCACTTGTCTAGGGTACTTTTATTTCTACAATAGGGAAGGAACAACGAGTTTATTACAGGATGCAACATATTTGAATCTAAATGAATTCCTAATTTGAAGACAAGGAACCAAATTTCAGTGTGACACCTTAACTTTTCCGGAGACCTGTTGTTATGCAGGGAAAGACAATGGCCGACAAATTGATATACTTCCCCAAGAATGATACACAAAATTACCCCTTCTGTAGACTACAATTAGTGGTTGACACTCAACTTAATGAACCAACCAATTAAAATTCAATTAAGTCATAAGGTTGTTAAGCCAACAAAATAAAAAAGTTGTTAATAAATTTTGGGGACTAATGCCATAAACAGCCCAATGTCCCCTCTCTCCCTGGTTGTTATAAGAGTGGCAGGCAAGGAAGAGGAAAGTAGAATCCTAAACAATTTACTTTTAACGTGTGTTGACCCACCTTTTTCAAATAAATCTAATGTTCCACTTTTATTGAAGGAATATAATAGTCAATGAAGTCATAGCCTGTGGATATTATGTCATTCATGGCCATCAAAGCTGTATAACTGACATAAGCCAAATCGGCAAAATACTTCAGTTTAGTTCAGAGGGGTTTCAACCTTGCCACCCCTAGATCAAAAAGATTCTGTGCAGAAAAGAGAGAATTGCATTAGCCAACAAAAGGACCTAATCCTTTACAGAAGAACTTAGAGACAAAGGTCGCACAATAGAGGGATAGACAGCTTTCCGCGGATATCAAAATAAACAGTTATTAAACTATAAGTTTTGTTAGACCCGAGGGGCCGAAGGCCAGGGCCAACAAACTGGCATAAATTTTATGATTTTTATTTTAATATTTGTGGAAAACTGCATGTAATACGATGCTTCACATGATTTTTTAGTACGGCTGAGAACCGGTCCTAATCCAGCGGATAATTATCGGTTTCGAAGCCATACTGGAAAAACATATAACTAACAAAATGGGATAATGCCTGCCCAATAAATTGTTGAGTACAGACAAGATAAGAAATGCAGGGTTGGGCAAATGGAAGTTAATTATATCAATGGATATAAAATTAATGGATAGTGTTAAAAATTCTCGCATACATTGATGATATGCTACTTCCAGCTGGCTAATATAACGATACCCCCATCCACCCCCTTTACTCCATCCCCTCCCATTTATCTAGAGGAACGAACTGGCCAATAAATGAGGACCATTGACGACAATTTCTCATCATATTATCCATGAATTTTATATCCACTATTATTTCCCTACCCTATACATACATACATACATACAAGCCTTTATAGTCTTTATATTAAACATTTTAAAACTAAAAAAATGTATTAAGATTATTATGTTTGGGTTGGGGGACGAAATCAAATGATCTTCCATTGGTTTATCTCTGTGTTCCTGATAGACAAGATAAGGAATGCAGGGAAAAAGGAAGGAAACCGGGTGAGATATATTACTACGGATGCATACACACACACACACACATACACACACACACACACACACTGGGGTGGGTGGGAGAGCTTCACCACCCAAAATACACGGAAATTGTCACGTGATTAAACAGGAAAAAGTGTGTTACCAAAGAGCTATGCATCCACAGGGATATATCACCAGAAGAAAAAATATCTTTCCTTAAACTTTTCCTTAGTTAAAGTCATAATATATCATTATATACAGGAAGGAAGGAACAATTAACTATTTATTACACTAGTCCCCAAAGTTTTATTAAAACGTTTTCTTATTCGCTGGCTCAACAACTTTGGGACTTTTGATGAATTTATATTGGTTGGTTCATTAAGTTGAGTGTCCAAACATTTTAACCACTAATTGTAATCAACACAAGGCGTATTTTTGTGTTTTATCATTGGGGACGTAAACCAATTTATCGGTCATTGTCTTATCCCTTTAGATCCCTGTATGCACCACCCCAGGTGCAATGAAATTGTTAAAAATCAACATTTTTGCTCAAATTTCCGCAAACTATTTCCTTGTACATCATTAGCATCAACAAGGAGGGCATCATCCATATAATAAAAGCTCATTAATTTGAAATAAATCACTGATTGATGCTTTAATGTTAGTACAATGATATGTATACAATTAGGAAGGGAGGGGACATTGTGCTATTTATTACACCAGTCCCCAAAGTTTATAACATATTCTTATTCATTGGCTCAAAAACTTTGGGGAAATCTATTGAAATTTGAATGGTTGGTTCATGAAGTCGTGTGTCCAAACGTTTTAACCATTAGTTGTAATCTACAAAAAGGGTTATTTTGTTTATCATAATTGGGGATGTACACTAATTTATCCGCCATTTTCTTATCCCTTTATATTCTTAGTATGCAATACATTGATTGAAATCCTTTCATGCCTTAAATCCAGAATTTCAGAAAAGTTTCGCTCTTCAAAATTTGAATGTAACTTATGAGCTGGCTTATACATATTTTAGAATCACATGCCTTCTATAATACAAAGTAGACACGATGTCTGTCTGTCTGTGTGTCTGTTTGTCTGTTTGTTTGTAGCGAAGGATCTCGCCAACCGCTGAACCGATCGGGTTTTCCTTGGTTTGATCAAACCTCTAGAGGCAAAGCCCCTAGAGGCTAGGGGCGAAGCCGCTAGTTACTTTATAAAGTAACTTTATTCTAGAGGAGTTATCTCTTGGGTGGGTGGTGGTATCCTCCCCAAAAATAGTTACAACCCCTCCCAGGACCAATGAGAAGATACCCTGTAAAGGAGAACTATATCGGTTTAGCGGTAGCGAGATCTTACGGTATAAACAAACAAACAGACAGACAAAAATCCTGTTACTTTATTATTAGGATTAATACATATGTATTAAGTATGACATCTGGGTCAAAAGGCAAAAAGAACAATTTTCATGCCTGTTTGAACATGAAAGAGAATCGATATCATAAAGTTAATACAATTACAATTTTCTAATGTACTCAATTTTCCCTTCAGTAAATATATAGGAGTAACAAAGATTTGGAAATACTATCAAAACTAAGCATTAAATATGTTTTAGGGTGGTTTCAGGCTACTTTTGACCCTCTCGATATCTCAGTATAGCCCTTTCAGAAACTAGCAGTGATGTAATTAGTCTGAAAGAAAAACGCTTTTAAGCGCGTCTTTGGGTAATTAAAAGATAATTTCTTAAAGCAAGGCGCATGACTTGGTGCAAAGTAGTTAATTTTTCTATAAAACACATAAAATTCGATTTTAGAATCAATTTTTAGAACAAAATGCAATGTTAAAATATTTTGAAATGTAAGCGGATACTGAGCTAATTGGAAAACAAGGACAACTATCAATTGCGTCTATCTGAGGCGAAGCTTTGTAATTTGAAAATAATTAAAGAGAAGCTTTTTAGAAAGCCTTTAAAATTACGCCATACTGACCTACCATTGAGCAATTAAAATGTATACTGGCCCTCCAATTGGCCTATCAATGGTCATTTGTATTGTATGACGTCATTTTTATTATAGGCCCCATAAAGAGCTTCCTAAAGACACTTTAGACACATCGACACAAACTATTCTTCAAATGTACTATACAAATACATAATAAATGGTAATATACTCCCTAATATAACTTGTACATAGAGTAGCTGCGCTCCCAAAAATTGAATTGAATTGATCAAATTCAAATACAGAGCCACTTGTAAATTACCATGCAAATACAAATTCCAATTTAGCAAATTATACATAATCATTTACCATTCAAATTATTTAAATGTATTTTAATCTTTCAAAATTTTATGAACTTAAGAATTTTATGACTGTTTTTATTAATTTTAGAATGTGAAATGGCTTTAATTTTGTCGATAGTTTGTAAAGGGGGGGGGGGAGGGCAGTTATAGATATAAGTTCAAAATGACTTTTTATCAATCTCTGTTAAACTTCTTGCTGTTAGTATATCAACATATGACTGTAGACATATTGTCATTAAAGTCTTTGGGGGGGTTGTTTTAGTTCATTGTTTAGAAATCCTTCACCCTCTCTTAGAGGCTAGGGGGGAAGCAACAATTAGAATAAAAAGTCTAAATCTAACTAAAATATAGATCAAAATCAAAGTATGAGTTTAAAACAAGACTATGAAGCTATTTATGCTCCATTCAGTGATTCAAGTCATCTTTGGATCATAAAGAGCTCACGAACTCAGGGAGGGAGGGGACATTAGGCTGTTTATTACTCTAGTCCCCAAAGTTTTATAATGACGTTTTCTTATTGGCTTAACAACCATAGGGACTTTGATTAAATTTTGATTGAATAGTCGGTTTAGTCGATTGTTCAAACGTTTGAACCAAAAGTTTTAATCTACAGAAGGGTAATTTTGTGTATCACCATTGGGGATATACATAAATTTATCGGCTATTGTCTTATCCCTTTAGATCCCTGTCACGAACTGCTTGCTAATGATTGTGTGCATTTTATCAGGGATCTAAAGGGATAAGACAATGGCCGATAAACTGATGTACATCCTCAATGTTAATACACAAAATTAACCATTCTGTTGATTACAGTTAGTGGTTGAAACGTTTGAACACTCAACCTTATTAACTAACCAATAGATATCCAATAATAGTCCAATAAGTTGTTAAGCCAACAAATAATAAAAGTTATTATAAAACTTTGAAAACTAGTATAATAAACAGCCCAATGACCCCTATATTCCTGGCATTTTATAGATATCCTTTATTTAGTTTAAATTGTCAGCGTCATGGGGTTGTTCGGTCAGCGATGCACTTATTCCATGTCGTTTATCAAACATCATTCACACTCGATGGTAAATAAGCTTTGAAAAGAAACTAAAAACTAAGGGTTACCTATTTATCACATCGTATTATAGACAGCTTTCCGCGGATATTGAAATGAAGATTTCTAAGATTAAAACCAGTTTTGTTAGACCCTAGGGGACGAAGGCATTGGCTAACGAAACTGGTATAAATTTTATGAGTTTTATTTTAATATTATTGAAAATTTGTCAGTAATACGATTCTTTACATTTTTTCAGTATGGATGAGAACTGATTCTAATCCAGCGGAAATTAATGGGTTTTGAAGACATACTGGAAAATACTTTTACCTTGCCCCCCCCCCCCCTTTTTTTCATCTTATCATTCATTCAAGGTCCTAGAAGTTAAGTGCAAAGCCGCTAGTTTCAAACATTATAAATATTCATTAACAAATATAATGAATGTATCTAATTTAAGTTAACCAAACCAACCAACAACAATTCTCTCATACTTGGGGCCTATAAATTATTTAACTAAACAAGTTTAATGAACTTGGGCTAATTTAGCTGGATAATAGGGATAGTACAATAGGCTCAGTTTTGGTTATTTGAAAATTGGGGAAAGAGCTGACGCAACTGTTACTATTTTACCTAGTTTTCGATGATTTGGGGGGAATTCAAAATTGCACTGCCGAAACAACTAGAATAATAAAATAATTGGAATAAATGTAAAAAGCAGATAATATTTGAATAATTACACAAATTTTAAAAATAAAAAATCCTCGAAAAAAGCAATTTAACAGTTTTATCTCGCTTAAACAAATTTTGTTCATTGTTTTAACTCTTTATCCCTTGTTAATTTATGTACATATAATTAATATAAGATATACACACATACACACACACACACACACACATAAAATAATTCCAACTATGCCACCAAGTCTATAGCAAAGTTTTTGTTTGCTTGCGACTTCAGGGATTAGTAATAATTTATAATTTAAGGGCTTTTCTATAATTAGGATCGATCCATTGGTCCGTCCGTCTGCAACGGTAAGCTCTTTTCATTAATTAAAACATGTTAAAATTGTACTATCGATTTCGAACTTTGTATGCTGATTCCTATAACAAGTAGGTATGATTTAAAAAGCGTAACAAATAATTGATTTCTAGTTCTAGTTTCAGCAAATAATTAAAATGAAAAACTGTAAGATTAAGACGAGTTTTTTTAGCCCTGAGGGGCCACCGGCCAGGACTAACAAAACTGTTATTAATTTTATGATTTTTATTTTAATATTCGTGGAAAATAGTCTGTAATATAGTGCTGTACATTATTTTTCTGTATGGCTGAGTACCGGTTCTAATCCAGCAGGTATTAATTGGTTTCGAAGCCATAAAAGAATATTATTTTTCTATTTTTTCCCTACATTCCTGCAATTTTAAGTGCATTTTAACAACAGTGCAAACTTTTCTTCATTTTTGCGCTTTTTCATAATTAGAAAAAAAAGTTCTTAATGTCTTTTGTTTCACAACAACAACTAAACACAAAACATTTTTTGTCTTAATTTCTTTAATAAACACAAAATATTACATAGTGTTGGGTTTTGAATAAGGGTTCTCAAAGAACAAGGCAATGAAAGATAAATTAATATACATCCCCAATGATAACACACAAAATTACCCCTATTGTATCATAAAATTAGTGTTTGAAACATTTGAAAACTCAACCCAACCACTCAAAATTCACTAAAGTCCCCAAAGTTGTTAAGCCAACGAATAAGCCTTATAAGGAAACATTAGAAAACTTTGGGGACCAGTGTAATGAACAGCCTATTGTCCCTTCTTTCTGTGGTTTTGAATTATAAAACAATCTATGTCTACCAAAAATATTCAATTAGTTATTATTCAGAGAAGCTCCCATATTAGTCATGAAAAGATCAATTTCACCTTCCCCAAAATTTAAGACTAATTTATAGAGTGCTCTAAGACTAGGGGCGCAACCAATGGAATGTAATCATCTTGTGGAATAAAGAACAATAGAGACAAAAGCATAAAATATTATAAAAAAAAACATTAAATAAATAACTAGATTTCCGAAATATTTGTTACAAAAAATATAAAATTCTAAGATAATAAAATATTTAAAGATAAAAATATAAAACCAGAATAGTCACAAAAATCACTTAACTCAGGCCAGATGTGCCTATTTAGAGATAGCTGGTGAGCTGCTAGGCTGGGTAGATGGATGGATGGGCAGTAGTACACACCCCACCCCTGCCTTTCTCAATCTTACCCAACATTACATTAACGGAGAGATGAATATAAAAAAGTATATATATAATATATATATTGTATAATACAAGAATAGGCACAAAACTGGTTTATGGAGCGATATCTCTCTCTCTCTCTCTCCCCCCAGCCAAGCTCACCATCTCTCTCTCTCTCACTCACTCTCTCACAAAGCAAATCTTGAAGAATCACTTGCCAAAAATAACCATACTTACAGTATTATAGTTATATGTATAAAATCACTAAATTTAATTAAATTCTGGTCCATTGATTCAGAAAGCACCTGTTCGGGGGAATAAAAATAAACAAAAATCAGGGAAATTTAACCATAAAAACGAGTGAATCATCAATGAAGCATGACTGACGTCACACAAGATTTGCACAGGTGCAGGCACGCACGTAATAAATGACAAGAAAAGCGCGCGCGCGCAGTTTGTAGCTTTTTGGATGCTATGCGCGTAAGCTCTCTTGCTTGACTGAAGTGGTTCAGCAGTAGATTAAAAAGAGGTGGGTGGACTTTTAGGGGTGGTTAGGACGGAGGGGGTTCAAGTGAAGTATGGGGGGTTAAGATGGTGCAACAACCCACCTCTCATACACACACACACACACACAACCACCACAACAACCTATGAAGTTAAAGTTGTGGAGAGATTAAAATGGCGCGCCAAGAAAGATCTAAGAAAGGTAACAAAAGGGGGAAGAGTTTAAGTACATAAAGACACAGAGAGTTAAAAATGCTTCAACAGCTAGAAGAATGGAGAGAGAGAGAGAGAGAGAGAGAGAGAGAGAGAGAGAGAGAGATGGAAGAAAGGCATAGAAAAGAGAGAGAGAGGGCGAAGATAAGGGGAAAGATAGAAAGACATGGTTTTGTGTAGGTAGATAGATAGACACTAAAAACGAATAAATACGGGCCTAAGAAGTTGTGTTGGTGGCAGATAAAGGATAAAGACAATTTAACTAAACAAAGAGTTCATGTGTACTAATTTTTATTTTATCTACATAGTAAAGAAAATTTAAAATTAGTAGCAGCAAACAAGCAACTCTTATCCTTATTATCTGTCTGTGTGTTTGTTTGTATATTTGTACCGAAGGATCTCGCTAACCGCTGAACAGATATGGTTCTCCTTTAAAGTAAAGCTTAATATAAATCCTGGGAAGGCATATATCTATTTTTGGGGAGGGTACCGCCACGCTCCCAACAGAAACCACCCCTAGAAATAACGACCCCCCTCAATTTTTTTTCTTTTTAAAACTAATATTTAATGTAGAGCGGGGGGGGGACGACTTCCCCCAACCACTTAAAGTGACCATAAAGGGGCATATCCGCTAGTTCTTACATAAATAAAAATCATGGTACTTTATGCCTGATTTAAAGTTAGAAATGCTGTTGTATTTTAGGGAAGATTTAGGTCTATGTTCATCAGGGATCTAAAGGGATAGGACAATGACTAATAAATTGATTACATTCCTAATGATTATACACAAAATTACCCATTTTCTAGACCACAATAAATATTTGAAAAGTTTGGACACTCAACTTTATGAACCAACCAATCAAATTCAATATTATTTCCCAAAGTTGATTATCTAACCAATAGAAAACGTTTTCATAAAACTTTGAGAACTTTTGTAATAATTTTCTGTACAATGTCCCCTCCTTCCCTGTATGTACATAAAAATTAGCAGAGCTCGGCATCCGCTAAAAGGCAAAAAACCGCATCCGCCAATATATTTAACAGCAAGCCAACAACCCAAAGCCGAGGTGGAGAATCCCTTTCTTTAACAATTTACAATTTTAGGATCTGATAATCAGTATCGGAGCTGTGCTAAAATTGGATGGCGTTTGCTGATCCCTGTATTTAAGCATGCATATGTAGGATGTACTGAATATTAGTTTCCGAAAGTGTACCTAGCTTTTGCGTCCTATTTCAATATTTACTACTAGCTAATTAGCATACTACTGCTAAAAAAGCTTCAAACTCCCCCCCAAAAAATCAAAATTTGAAAAATTATAATTTTAAATGTATAATGTATAAATCGTTTATACATTACATCGATTTTTCTTTGACCGGAGTACCTAAAAACAGTGTTTGCAATAATTGGTTATTTGCTGTACAACTTTGGAAATTAGGGAAGAAATAGGCAATCCATATTCAGCACATCATATGTAGGTAGTTTAATATTGCTCTGACATGCATCTTTAAATATTACAAATTATAAGTTTTGGTGTCTTACCATAATTGTACTCAAAATCAGGTAGCTAAAGGGATAAGACAATGGCCGATAAATTGATGTACATCACAAATGTTGATACACAAAATTATCCCATCTGTAGATTACAATAAGTGGTTGAAATGTTTGGACACTCACCTTATTAATGAATCAACCAATCAAAATTCAAGTCTCCAAAGTTGTGAAGCTAACGAATAAGAAAAAGTTATTTTAAAACTTTGGGGACTAATGTAATAAACAGCCCATGGTCCCCTCTCTATCTCTGACTCAAAACTGGGAAGCATATGTACATAACACGTAAGCTATACAAGTAAGTATATAACCATGGAAAAACAAAAAAAACGTATTAGAAAATTTAAAATTATTATTTGTCGCATAATAGACAGCTTTCCACGGATTTTAAAATGAAAAATAGTAAGATTAAAATCATTTTTGTTTGACCGAGGGTCCGAAGGGCCAGGCAAACAAAACTGCTATTGATTTTATTATTTTTATTTCAATATTTGTGGAAAATTGGTAGTAATACGATGCTTTACATGATGTTTCAGTATGGTTGAGAACCGGATATTAATCGGTTTCGAAGCCATACTGGAAAAACTGTTGGCACAACAATAACGATTTAAAAACGTCACCATAACAAGAAACTTTTGAAACTAGAGGGGTTATCCATCAAAAAGAAAAAAAATGTGTAAGGAATATAGACAAGCTATTGGGCTGTACGACTGAAAAGACACACTGTAAAAACTGTTGGCATTCTATAATTATGCAATTTCTAAGGGTTAGTGTCGACTACAAGATTTTTATGAAATGTGATCATGACTTCTTAATGAGTCAGAAATAACTTTTAGTTTTCAATTTGCATTAGGTATTAAATCGAAATGTATTAACTATATAATGAAAGGCTATCCGATAATGCATTGCTAAATGATATTTAAAATTATATTAAGTAGGTTATGGATTTAAATCATTTCCTTATTGTCATTGCCAGAAAAAAAAAGAACAACAATTTCCACATAAATTTGTACAATTCAATGTGATAACTATTATCAAGTATCTAGTATTATCAACACGTTTTATTAGTTTGGAAGAAAAAGTATTTATATTAAGAATTTGAAAAATTTAAGAAAAAGCAGTAGCTCAGCATTCAGCGGTAATAGTTAGAGTGCCTTGGCCCCAAACGGGCACGATTTATTGCCATGCATAGTTAAGTCTTCAAGACAAGGGTCGTGCATTCAAAGGGTTGGTTGTCAAAAGGACAGGTAATCATATCATCTAGCACAGCAATTAAGCAAGATTTGTTACAGAGATGCACCAAAACAAGATTGTAGAGTAGATTCCCTAACAATAAATACTTCTTATTGTCACTTTTATTAGCAGAGCTAATCTATAACTTCGCCTGTAAGCCAACATGCAAACATGATTTTCTCGACTGCCTTTCAAGGTAAATGTTTTAAAACGTCAAGCTGTATAGTGAATATGTTTTTCTAATTTTTTTTTTAAGGCTCGTGGAAATTCATGCGGAGATTCCCATAACAAACTAGCATATTTAGTCGGATATTGTCCGTCCATAACACTATTTTACAAGAAATTGGAACTTTTATGTGATTTTGTAGGCTTTGTGACTTGTGGATGTTGTCATTCTTGTAAATTCTGAAACGTTATGGTTGTTCTTTGCAGTGAAGCTTCTTACAGGTCTATGGAAGGTTTTTAAGTATTTTGGGGGAGGGTATCTCCACCCTCCCAATAAAAAATGACCCTACCCCTTAAAAAAATTTTTTTTTTACTTTTTCTTTTAAAAAAATAAATTGAAAAGGGGGGGGGGTTGACTTTTTCCACTCCCACCTTAGGTGCCCCTAGAGGCTTCTAGGGGGCGTAGCCGCTAGTATATGATAAAGTCAGGAATTTGATGAAGAGGCGTAATTAAGTAGGGTGTAAAGAGGTATCAAACTTCTGAGGCTATCAAGGATGCGTATTTCTAAACCAATAACAGTACAGGAATATAATATAACTAGCGACTACGCCCCCAGAAGCCTCTAGGGACACTTAAGGTAGGAGAGGGAAAAGTCGACCTCATCCCATTTTAAATTTAAGTTTCAAAAGAGTAAACAAAAATTTTTTTTCGGAGGAGGGGGTGAAGACACCCTCCCCAAAAATAGTTTAAAACCTTCCCAGGACCTATAAGAAGCTTCACTGTAAGGAGAACAATATTGGTTCAGCAGTTAGCGAGATCCTTTGGACAGACCAAAAACGCTTACTACTTTATATGATAGGATAGCTTATCAGCCAGCGGGGTAGAATGGATCTTAACCTTGATTGGTGTTACCAACTAACACCTTAATAAAGTTTGACTTATGAGTGGCCACACTGTCGTTGTATATACTTACAACTTTGCTAGTAATCCAGCATTGTGTGCTATCATAGGTATTTAGTTCCTAAACAAGCTGCATACTGAAAATTAATTAAAACAAGCTATATATATTTAGGGTTTTTCATTTATTTCTTTTTATAAACATTTATTAATCAAAATGAATTTTTTCTTCTAATATTCAAAAAGATTTAGATATTTTAATGTCTTTTAGAAAGTTATTTTTTCAATTAAAAATAATATTGAGAATAATATATACTATATGTAAGAAATGTGAGTCACCTAGGGGCAAAATATTAAACTACATAATTAATTTTTTTATAGTTTTACATTTTTTCAAAAAACAGTTTTGAAATTAAAATAGGAAACTCGTTTCAACCCCCTTTACGAATCAAAAATCCCGTATCAAATGTCTGGGCACGCCCTGGATTATAGTTTTATGTATAATAATTTGTTTATTGATTTTAGTATAGGTAATTATTAAAAGGAGTTATCATATAATATATATAACTAGCGGCTTCGCCCCTAGCCTCTAGGGGCTTTGCCCCAAGAGGTGATAAAAAAAATTATTGCGAAAATCGTAAAGGACCATGGAAATCTCCTTCAAAAAAAAAAAAATAAAAAAATGGGGGGGGATTTTTTGGTTTTTGGGGGGGTTGGGGGTGTCCCACCCCCCGAAAAAATAGCTTAAAACCACCACAGGACCAATAGGTAGATACCCTGAAGAGTAGAATCCGATCGGTTCAGTGGTTACCGAGATCTTAAGGGACAGACAGACGGACAGACGGTCAGACGGACAGACGGACAGACATCGTTCTACTTTGTATTATAGATAGATATTTTGTCTTTTATATCTTATTTTTAGATTTCTATAACTTCTAAACCGATTGTGTTTTTTGGGGAAGCATTACATTCCATAGGTCGTGGGAGGCTTTATACTGTTTTGTCTTTTAGATTTAAGTCTGGGGATCTGGTTTTAGGCACCGAAAAATACATGGAGAAGAGAGACCGAGAAGGAGATAGGAGGTTTTGCAGATGCTGAAACCGCAGCTAAGGATAGACGTGGATGGAGGAAGATCGTCAGTGGCCTAAGCTCCACCCAAGAGGAGTAATAAGGCCGGTAGGTAAGAATGGTTTTAGGCAATTTTCTGAACTTCCCCATCAATTCGAATACAAAGCCCGTAGTTTCTATGGGTGCAGCTGCCAGTAAATAAAGAAAGTATGTTTGGATTTATAAGCTTCAGTTATTTGATAATAGCTAAATTTTTCTTTCAATCTATTAAACAGTTTGATTATTGATAAAAACTAATATGAATTAGTAATTTTGAATTAATTTAAAAATTATTTTGATCAATTGTCTTATCTATGTACACTTAAATAAAACCATTCCTACCTTATATGGAATTGTGATATATAACATTGTTTTGGCTTTAAAGATTTCCTTTTTTATTTCTATGAAAGTTTCTGAAAGTATAAAAGTAAAATGTTGCATACAAAATATATTTTTCATTAATATTTTAAAAGAAAAATCTAGAAAACTGAATAATTTATGAATTCGAGTCATCTATGCAAACTTTAAGAATATAATTTTTCAAGTTTTAAGAAATATTCTAAGTTGATAATAAGATAATTAAATAATAGTTATTTATCGCATCGTGTTATAGACAGCTTTCCGCGAATATGAAAAAGAAAAACTTATAAGATTAAAACCAGTTCTGTTAGCCCCTAGGACCCTGTTTAACAAAACTGGTATTATAAGTATTATTTTTATTTTAATATTCGTGGATAGATAAAAAATGAGTAATAGGGTGGGTCGATTTTGGAATTTCACATTAGTAGACATTGGCAAGGGTTACGGGGCCAATATAAAACCCTGTGAAACTTGAAAGAGGTTTTTTAATCATAAAACAACGGGCGCGCGGGGGGTGTAAAATGTGCCCGCCCCCTTATAAAAACAAAAATTGAAATTCCTTCAAACACAGGCATGTTGCATATCAAAATGACCGCATTGAAATGCTGATTACAGATCTAAAAACCATTTTGAAAAATATTGATTCAGTCTGAAATGTTTTTCAAATAACCTACCAAGATGAACATTTTTGACTAAATCAGCTGTTTTTAGGTACTTATTGAGATCTTATTCGAAATAGGAGCAATATTTTTTAAAACGGTTTTCAGATTCGTAATCAGCATTTCAATGCGGTCATTTTGATATGCAACATGCCTATGTTTGAAGGAATTGAAATATTTAGTTTTATAAGAGGGTGGGCACGCTGGTAGCCATAAGAGCCAAGTCACTTTTGAAACTTAAATGGGGCTTATCATACATATATATGACTTCCGCAACTTATGATAACAGTAAAATCTAAAAAAAATGGGAAATGGGCCCACCCTAATGAGTAAATCCCGGGTTTAAGCCTGTGTGTGCTTTATGGACCATAAACTACATTTCCAACACAATGTTTACCAGAGAGAGAGAGAGGGGACAATGGGCTGTTTGTGTATTACACTAGTCCCCAAAGTTTTCTTGCATGTTGGCTCAATAACTTTGGGGACTTCAGTGAATTTTGATGGGTTCATTTAGTTGAGTCTTTAAACGTTCCAACCATTTGTCATAATTTACAGGGATAATTTAGTGTATCATCACTGGGAATTTAATCTATTTATCGGCCATTGTCTTATCCCTTAAAGTCCCTGATGTTTACAAACATGGTTTATGGTTATTAGGAATTGGATAAACAACCGAGCTTAGTTACAGGAAGGGATCTAAAAGAGGGATAAGACAATGGCTGATAAATTGATGTTCATCCCCATCGATGATACATAAAAATTACTCCTTCTGTGATTAAAATTAGTGGTTGAAACGTTTGTACACTCAAAATTCTCTAAAGTCACCCAAAGTTGTTAAGCCAACGAATAAGAAAACGTTATTATAAAACTTTAGGGACTAGTTTAATAACAGCCCATTGTCCCCTCTCTCTCTGAGTTACAAGATAATTTGTATAGTAATAATAAGATTGTGTTGAATATTTTTTTATAGAAAAAAACATTTTAAAAATTTGAAAAAGAGGGCAAAGCCTTAAACATTTTTGGGCAAAGAATTCTGGGCCAATTTTCTAACCCTGCGGGGCATTCATTAACATTCACCTAACCTAAAAATAACCTATCAAAAGCTACTGTAAAAATAAGACAAACCCATTATTTCATTTTCTTACAATAATCCAAGATTTTTTTTTAAATCAGAAATTAAGTAAAAAAAAATATAAAAGAATGAAAAAAAGGAGGATTCTCCAATGCACCTGTGGGGGCAAAGTTTTAAGTAAAATATAAAAGAATTCAAAGGCATAGTTTCGTCACAAATTTAGCCTTCTACAAAGTTTCTGCCTCTCAGATCAATTAATTTTAACTTTTTAAATGTTTCTTTAATAAACAGAGAACGTTTAATATTCCTTACACAGTTTAGTTTTGTTATTTCTTACAATTTACCATATAAAATTCAAATATATTAAAATATCTAGAATAGTTTAACCTTCGTTTTGTGCAATAAAAAAGAAATTACTCTTTCATGTTCTTGTAAGAAAGAAACTACAACAATATCTATTAGATTAGGAATTGTTTGGCTCGGTATCCGCAGCCGAATTTGGAACGGCGGCATTGGTCATTAAATCCAGCAGCTGTCATGTCATATCATTATGTCGGCTGCCTTGGTTTTAACACATTTTTCGGCTGTATCTGTTTTTATTTTTACAATTCTTTGCCATAGCCAAGCTGGCATCTACAAAGATTAACCTGTGTGGTGGATAATTTTAAAAAATTGGGTTGCTGCATCGGTGGTGACTGTGAGGCAAAATTGTTTTTGTGAAAAATCCTCTAAAATCACATATACAAATCTACAAAAATTAAATAAAATCATATAAGGGTTATTAACATAAGGTTTTATTTGATTTTTGTAGATTTTTTATGTTATTTTGGAGGATTTTTCACAAAAACAATTTTGCCTCACCAGCGATGATGCAGCGACCCTATTTTTTTAGGAATCCACAACTAAACAGTATTTTGTCAACAATCCGCAGTCTCAGCCATAGATGACCGATCAAAATGAGGGCGGCTGCCGAGTCCTGAAAAAATGTTTGTTTTCTTTCCATAAAACTTCTTAGACAGGTATGTGATTGAGTTTAATATATTGATCAGACTTTTATTTATCTGTATTTGCTTTTGCGTAATATCAGCAAACTCTTTTTGTTTGGATTACTTGACCATTTATAATAGTTATTTATCGCATCGTATTATAAACGGCTTTCCGCGGATATAGAATGTACAATTATGAGATTAAAACTAGTTTTTTTAGCCCCGAGGTGCCGGAGGCTGGATATAATACGATGATATACATAGTTTTTTCGTATGGATGAGAACCGGTTCCTATCCACCGGATTCGAATGAATACGAGAAAATGATTTATACATTTCCATATAATAAGTTTTTATTTTTGTCTGTTTATCACTTTTAAATGAATTCGATCATTAAGAATTGTCCTATCGATTTAAAACTTGGCATTATGATTCATATCTCAGTTTGGTACGATTTAGAAGGCGTAGCAACTCTATAATCGTTACCAGGAAAGCCGTACACCCATTTAAAACATGACGCTTTTTAACCCCTTAAACAACAATTTTTTATGTATTTTAAGGGGTGCTGCCACTTTTACCACTAGCAAAAATACAGCCACTGTGTTTTTGACAAAAAATGGTTGTGTTTTTGTCAATTTCGATTTTAGCTGTATTTTTGGCAATATTTTTTTATCCACTGTCAAAATTACACCTTCACTGCTGTCATAAACACAGTTTTAATGCCATTTTCACACCCATGAAATTCAATGAGGCTGTCAAATTCACAGTTTTGATGACAAAAATACACCTATTTTCATATTACTATCAAGAATTTTAAAGGTAGTCGCACAAAATGCATTTAAACTCGAATTTATTCAGTGAACGGCATATATTTTCATATTCAATGGTTCAACTATATTATTGTTTGGGATCTACTGCAGTTCACGGTAAAATATTGCTGGTAACGAATATTGCCAAAAATCTATGAATTTTAAAGGCTGCTAGCTGCCAAACGGCTGAACGTACAGATCATACCCGCACACCATTTCAAGCGGCATAAGAAGGCCTACAAGTAATCTGGAATAGACAAGATCCAATGATGCACAGGGAAAGCTTCACTGAAGAAAAAACGCGTAAAATAGGCCTTTTTCGCGCATTTCTTTGCACTGCGAGATAATTATGCATTATTGATTTATGGATATTCCAGATTATTTGTAGGCCTTCTTATGCCGCCTAAAACAGTGTGCGGGCATGACCTCTACGTTATCCGTTTGGCAGCTAGCAGCCTTTAAAATTCATAGATTTTTGGCAATATTCGTTACCAGCAATATTTTACCGTGAACTGCAGTAGATCCATTGTTTGTTTTTTATTGTAATACCTACAAAATTATATATTTTTATGATATACTTGTAACTTTTGCTCTTAATCATTTTCTGAAATGCACTTCATGCAACTATGCCTTTAATTTATTTTGTCATCATGTAAATTAATCTACACAACAGTAATTCTAAACTTATCAAAAGAAAGGCGCACCTTAATATTAATTCACAAATATTTTCAAAGGTCAATATAACCTGAATCAGTTTGTCCCTTTGAATATTATAATTATCCTATTTATTTTTGGAATACTGATTCCTATTACATCTCTATAATCAAGTCCTAAAACTGCAATTATGTCCTAAAACGATTTAAGCACTTTTGCAGCAAATTTTTAAGACTTTTATATTCTGCTTTGATAACAAGTGTTTAATGTTAGTTTGTCCTATCGTTTCAGAGCTTTGCTTTTATAGGTGTTATCATCCTTGTTTTATAAAGAAACCACTTAAACTATAACATAAAATAAAAAAATAAGAAGTTCAATAGAAAATTGCTTATAATATTTCATGTTCTTGATATCTTAATGTTCATAACACACACAAAGAGAAATACCTAGAGAAAAGGAAAAAAAGTTTTATGTAATTTTATTGGATTATGCTAAAAATTGTGTAAGCTAAAAAAGAGGAAAATGTGCATAAATTTTATATTTTGACAACAGTATTATAAAACTGAATATATCAAAATATATAAACATGTTACATCATCTTCAATACTCTTTATAGCGTTATTATATATTTAACTAAATATGTCATATTAGCAAATCATCAGAAAATCTGTACCTGTTTTTGGTATATTTCTATTTTTCTTTTTTCTTAATCCGATCCTGTAATCATAATGGTCCATCCGTTTTGATATTTAAGAACATACAGACGAACAAGCAAACATTTGATCAGGGATCTAAAGGATAAGACGATGGCCGATAAATTGATGTACATACCCAAATGATGATACACAAAATTACCCCTTCTGTATATTACAATTAGTGGTTGAAATGATTGGACACTCAACAAAATAAACCAACCAATCAAAATTAAATAATAATCCTCTAGGTTGAGACGACTAATTAAACCGTATTCTAAGATTTTGGGGAATAGTTTAATAAACAGCTCTCAAAGTCCCCTCCCTCCCTGCATTTGATACTTTAATTTGTAGAAAAAGTTCTACTTTATTTTACCATGTAAGATAATTTTTAAAATCAAGAGTTTATTCCAAAAAATTGCATCTCGCAAAAAAATTTATTATTGTCCAAATTTGGAATTTGATTGATGTTTTCATATTAAAAGTTTATTTACGTAAATTAATTTAATTGGAATCTTAGTTCACTTCAATCAATGTTTATTGTAAAAAATATCTTAAAATTTGTTTTTGACGAATAATACAAGCTAACAAATCCTTGAAAATAAGATGATCATAATTTGGTAGCTTATATTGACAAGAAATTTGATATGTCCATTTTTATTAGAATACTTATTTAATTTCAAAGAATTTATTCAAAATCATATTTTTTAGAAATAAAGATAAGATGTTGATTACAAGAATCATTATCGAAGTTTGAAATTGATAGATCACTTCTTCGCTCTGTCGATTTCAAACCTTGTTTATATAATGATTAGCGGCTTCATTCCTAGTTTATAGGGGCTCTTTGTTGAATTAGACAGAAAGAGGCTAGATAAATAGCTGAAACCCATCCTAAGACTTGAATCTGAAAATGAAATAGCCTAAAACCATCATAGGACCTATGTGAAGCTTACCTAAATCGTATAAATTTTAAGCTTCAGACAAAAAAAAAACCTTTACTACTTCAAATAATAGATAACATTTCTAAATGCCTTCCACTATTTTATTAGATTAGATGATTTCATCCTTATTAGAGTTTTCTTTAAAATTACATAAAAAATTACAGGAAAAATGTATGTTTTTATAAAAGTATATTATTGTTGTTAATATAAATGCCAGATTCAAGGTTTTTATGGATAATATATGTAGAAAGAGAGAGGACAAGACACCAGGCATCTAAAGGGATAAGACAATGGCTGAGAACTTGGTGTACTGTACGTACATCCCCAATGATAATACACAAAAATTTTCCTTATGTAGAAAACAGTTAGTGGTTCAACTAAATAAACCAATCAATCAAAATTCAATAAAAGTCCCCAAAATTTTTAAGCCAACGAAAATATATAAGACTTTGGGTACCGGTGTAATAAACGGCCTAATGTCCCATCCCTGATCCATGAAAGACACTAATAAATATATTTTCTAGACCAGCAATGTGTGTAAATCATATACTTTCCACACACAACAAACATTTTATACAACAAACATAATTTTTTTCCAGTATGGTTTCAAAACCGATTGATATCCGATGTATTAGAACTGATTCTCTGCTATACTGAAAAATCATGTATAGCAACGTATTACAGACAATTTTCCATGAATATTAGAATAAAAATATTAAATTAATACCAGTCTTGTTAGCCTGGGCCTGGGCATTATTGGTAATGATCTAATAATTATTTGTTTTAATATCCGCGGAAAGCTGTCTATAATACTATCTGATAAATTTTTTTATGTTTTATAGAATTATGGGCATGCAGGAGGGGATGCGACCCAACCCCCACAACTAAAATTCAAGACTAAATGTAATGGAATAATTACAGAAAATGCATTTTTACCTATTTTTATGGTGTGATTTGATGAAATAAAATGCCAAGTTAAAGCCAAAACAAGAATGATTATTTTCACAAGTAGCATGCACAACTACAAACAGATACTTTAAAGGAAGATGATTAAAGTCCCTCCACAGATTTTGACGTCATACGATAGAATAGCCAATGAGAGGCCAATATACACTGTAATTGACCAATGGTAAAATTTATGCTGGCCTCTCATTGGTTATTTTATCGTATGACGTCAAAATCTGTGGAGGGACTTTAATCATCTTCTTTTAAAGCCTCTACTAAAATTATGTTCTTTTCTTAACATATATTAACATATCAAAAGCTTCTGTGAAAATAAGACGAAACCCGTCACTTCGTTTTCTTTCCATGATCCAGATTTTTTATTTGTCTTTTAACGCTCCCGACTGAACCAATTGGGTTTTCCTTTGAAGTAAAAGCTTCACTATGGTCTAGGTAAAGTTTTATCCTTTTTTTATTTATAATTTTAAATCTTTACACTCTAATTATAGAGTAGCTTCGTTGCTGACAACCAGTTATCTGTTTTAGAAGAAGTGTGTGGGTGGGACTAAAATTTGAACATTTTCCAATCCCATTCAACAAGACCATCTCATCAATATTTTTTTCTTAAAGAGAAACTTTTCTATAAATTAGTTATATTTGAATTTTCATTATGAAAGTGTGGGTTTTTATAAAAAAAAGCATACAAACAAAGAAGTAAAATAATTATCTAAAACATGTGAAAGCTTAATATCTTTAGTAATGTACATTGGGATGGGGGCTTTATTTTAGGTTAAACGACAAGATAATGAGGAAATTGAAAAATTTAAGACATTTAGGTGCATCAACCGAGGGATGTAGAGCTACAGTTTTTTTAAAGTCGGATCATTGGGAGCAAATATGAAATAATTTTTTTTCTTTGAGCATTTTTAGTACAATCAAGACAATGGCCGATAAATTGATGTACATCCTCATTGATGATACACTAAATTATCCCTTCTGTAGATTGAAATTATTGGTTGAAATTCTTGAACACTCAACTTAATGAATTAACTAATCAAAATTCACTATAGTCCCCAAAGTTGTTGAGCCAGCAAATAAAAACGTTATTATAAAACTTTGGGGACTAGTGTAATAAACAGCCAATTGTCTTCTCTCCTTATAAGAAAGATATACAAACCTGTACATATGTGTTAGTTGAAGAGAAGTCTTTTAGAGTCAAAACTAAATTAGGATGATCTTTCCTCTAAAAATCAAATCAGATTCTAGAATAGGGGGTGATGACTCTAGCTCTACATCTCTGTCATCAGCTTACCTCATATTTTAGACTTGAGAGGGGGGGGGGGGGTGGTGACTCCAGCTCCACATATCTGTCATCAGCCCACCTCATACTCTAGACTTGGGAGTGGTGGGGGGTGACTCCAGCTCCACATCCCTGTCATCAGCCCACCTCATATTTTAGACTTGGGGGGTGGTGACTCCAGCTCCACATCTCTGTCATCAGCCTTTCTCATACTCTAGACTTGGGAGGGGGGGGGGGGGGGGGTTGGTGACTCCAGCTCCACATATCTTTCATCAGCCTACCTCATACTCTAGAATTGGGAGGGGGGGGGGGGGTTGGTGACTCCAGCTCCACATCTCTGTCATCAGCCCACCTCATACTCTAGACTTGGGAGGGGGTGGGGGTGGTGACTCCAGCTCCACATCTCTGTCATCAGACCACCTCATACTCTAGACTTGGGAGGGGGTGGGGGTGGTGACTCCAGCTCCACATCTCTGTCATCAGCCCACCTCATACTCTAGACTTGGGAGGGGGTGGGGGTGGTGACTCCAGCTCCCCATCTCTGTCATCAGACCACCTCATACTCTAGACTTGGAGGGGGGTGACTCCAGCTCCACATCTCTGTCATCAGACAACCTTATACTCTAGACTTGGGAGGGGGTGGGGGTGGTGACTCCAGCTCCACATCTCTGTCATCAGCCCACCTCATACTCTAGACTTGGGAGGGGGTGGGGGTGGTGACTCCAGCTCCCCATCTGTGTCATCAGACCACCTCATACTCTAGACTTGGAGGGGGGTGACTCCAGCTCCACATCTCTGTCATCAGACCACCTTATACTCTAGACTTGGGAGGGGGTGGGGGTGGTGACTCCAGCTCCACATCTCTGTCATCAGACCACCTCATACTCTAGACTTGGAGGGGGGTGACTCCAGCTCCCCATCTCTGTCATCAGACCACCTCATACTCTAGACTTGGGAGGGGGTGGGGGTGGTGACTCCAGCTCCCCATCTCTGTCATCAGACCACCTCATACTCTAGACTTGGAGGGGGGTGACTCCAGCTCCACATCTCTGTCATCAGCCCACGTCATATTACTAAGATACATTTCAATAAATTATAGGCTTGGTATTTTAGATGTATTATAGCCTTACTAATTCTGCTAATAATATTTCTATCTTCCTAAATTAATTATCATTATCGTCCTCATTTATTACAGGAAACTAAAGGAATAAGACAATGGCCGATAATTTGATATACATCACCAATAATAATACACAAAAATACTTCTTCTGTAAATAAAAATCAGTGGTTGAAACGTTTGAACACTTAACTTAATTAAACAACCAATCAAAATTCACTAAAGTCCCCAAAGTTGTTAAGGCAATGAATAGGAAAACGTTACTATAAAACTTTGAGTACTAATGCATGCAACAGCCCATTGTCCCCTATCTCTCTGATTTATTAGCACCCTTAACTTTTAATTAGAATCATCTAAATTTCAACTGAAAACTGTCAACACAAAGAGAATTAAATTACATAACATCCTGTTAATTAAATTTTGTAACTTGCCATGATTCGTCTCACCTCCACACACATTCACACAGTACGCAAAATGTCGTCTTTGAGTTAAAAGTCCTTTGTGTATGTTTCAACAATGTATATGGAATATACGTGGATATGATGACAGGAAAAATTGTTGTCAATAGCTTGCTAACATGGAACTCGTATTTTGGTCTGTAAGTTCATCCAGTATTTAAGTAGAGGAGGTGGTAAAAGGGGTTTAAGGTGTTAATTGTTATTTTAACCCGCTGCATGTTTCACTTTATTAGAGAACATATAAATCTGGTGTAAGATCCAAGTAATAATATAAACATTGATTTGGATTAACAACTTCGGGGACTTTATTGAATTTTGATTGGTTGGTTCTTTTAGTTGAATGTTCAAACGTTTGAACCACTGATTCAAATCTACAAGAGGGGTAATTTTGTGTATTAATATTTGGGATGTGCATCAATTTATCGGCCATTGTTTTATCCTTTTATACTTGCCTGGCATTGGTAATTTAGTCTATGTATTGGCCTATCATTGGTCATTTGTATTGTATGACGTCGTTTTTTATAGGCATTACAAAGAGCTCCTTAAATTCCTATTAAATTGGCGGATATATAGCCAAAAAGTGTACAGGATCCTCTTTATAACAACAATGCATAACAAGGATGACAACATCCATAAAAGCGAAGCTCTGAAATGGTAGGACAAACGAACATTAACACTTGTAGAGTGTCATAACTGAAAAAGCAGAAAATAACTGTAGAAGTCTAAACAAAATTGTAAGTAATTTTTTTGTAAAAGTGCTTAAATACAAGGAAATACTGACATTTTTTAGGACTTGACTATAGAAATTCAGATGTACAGGATAATTATGTACGTCATCCAAAAAAATCAGCATATTATAAATGGGCGTACGGACTTTCTGGTAACGATTATAGAGTTGCTACTCTTTCTGAATCTTACCATATTGTTACATGAATCTTCATGAAATCGATGGACAATTCTAACATGTTTAAATTAAAAAAAAAGGCGGACAGATAGCTGAAAAATGTACATAACCCTCTTTATAAGAACAACAACCACATGTGAAATGAATAAAAAGGAAAACAATATATTTACCAGAACAGGATAAGAATAAATAACATTGTTTCTAATACTTACCTTCCAGGGATCTAAAGGGATAAGACAATGACCAATAAATTGATGTACAATTACATCCCCTAAGATGATACACAAAATATAACTATTTTTGGACACTCAACCTAAAAAAACAAGCAATCAAAATTCATTAAAAGTCCCAAAAGTTGTTGAGACTACAAATAAGAAAAAGGCGTTGTAATAAATAGCCCATTGTCCCATCTCTCCCTGGTTTCTAATACTTACATACAAAACTAACCTATTAGGTTCTTCTGTCATAGTTAGTAACCCACCTTTCTTATACTATATCATCCTTATATAAAAGTAACAGGATGTTCTCTGTATGTATGTCTGTAGCGAATGATCCCGCTAACTTCTGAATCCATAAGATTCTTCTTTGCAGTAAAGCTTCCTTTGGGGACGGTTTATGGGGGAGGATAACTCCACCTTGTGCAGAAAAATCGCCCAGAAAAATAATTATCTCCGTAAATTTTTTTCCTCTTTTTATTTTTAAAAATTAAAATAAAAGTTCAGAATACACTTAACCAGATGGATGTATGCTTGTTGTCCTGCAACATACTTGAAATATCTTGACTAATTGTTTTACAATATTAATATTTTTTTTTTTTGGTCAGGTTTTTAGCTATTTTACGACAAGCGCGTTTTAATTAACACAAAAGTTGAGGGTTAAAACCTTAAATGAAATTAATTAACGCTAAATTCATTTCTATTCATTCATTCTATTCATTCGAATCCGGTGGATAGGAACCGGTTCTCATTAATACGAAAAAACTTTGTCTAACATCGTATTATATCCACCTTTCTACGAATATAGAAATGTACAATCATAAGATTAAAACCAGTTTTTTAGCCCGTGCCTTTGGCACCTCGGGACTAAAAAAACTGGTTTTAATCCTATAATTGTACATTCTATATCCGCGGAAAGCTGTTTATAATACGATCGAAACCGATTGATATCCGCTAGATTAGAACTGGTTCTTCTTCTTTACCAATTTTCTATCCTCCTATTATATGAAGCAGTAAGTTTTTAGTAGCGAAGCTACTCTATAATTCACAATGTCCGTCCGTCCGTCCGTCTGTCCGTCCGTCCGTCCGTCTGTCCGTCCGTCCGTAATTAATGAATTGGGGGAAACGTGATTTTCTCGGCTCCTATAAAAGATAGAGAGCTGAAATTTTTTGACAACATTCCCATTATTAAGGAGCACAATTAACTATAAAACATCAATGGCGGTCAAACTGCTTTTTAGCAGGTTTTAGGCTATTTTTTATACTTTGCAAATTTTCCCCATATCTTTGGTGTTTATGGTCCGATTTTCAAAATTTTTTCAGTTAAAGATATCAAAATTAAATTTCCCGTCATTTGAAGAAAACAACAATGACGGTTAGACTGCCTTTTTGCAGGTTTTTGGCTATTTTTATATTTTTCACATTTTTCCCCATATCTTTGGTGTTTATGGTCCGATTTTCGAAATTTTTTCAGTTAAAGATATCAAAATTAAATTTCCTGTCATTTGAAGAAAACAACAATGACTGTCAGACTGCCTTTTTGCAGGTTTTTGGCTATTTTTGTATTTATTACATTTTTACCCACATCTTTGGTGTTTATAGTCCAATTTTCAAAAAATTTTCAGTTAAAGATATTAACATTAAATTTCTGGTGTTTTAAGAAAAGAAACAATGGCGGCCAAACTGCCTTTTAGCAGGTTTTTGGCTATTTTTATATGTTTGACATATTTCCCCATATCTTTGGTCCAATTTTAAAACTTTTTTGCATTAACAGTTTCAAATTTTTTCCCCCATTGTTATGTGCATCTAGTATGTAATTTACTTTAACATTCTTCATCATACAAAATAAAACAAGGTTTCGTGTTTATTTTCTCCAATACATCTATTCTTGATTTTAATAAATACACTTTAAATCTACTTCTACGTATTCCCATCCACAATTTTTTGTGCTTCGCTACTTATGGATCACGGCTGGTTTTTTATTAAATGAATAAGTTAGGGTACAATGTTTGGCACTTTCGATATAAGTAAATGATAATGAAAAACCCATAGAATACGATAATACCTTCAGAAAAATCGATAAAAATAGTTTTCATACTAAATTTTGATTTTTAAATTTTTTTTCTTAAATGTCATAGCAGAAGATGCAAAATGTCGTCTTAGTTTTTGAGGGTTTTCATATTCTCTGAAATCTAAATTATCAAAATATTTTTTTTGGTAAATGATTATATGATATATGTCAAACATTTTATCAGAAAAAAAATATTTAAAATTATAAAGTAGAAACCTGAATAATTTTTCTTGTGGAAATACTTTTCTTTAATTTTGATAAACATATGTCTGCTAGCATGAAGATGTTTGTACTGCCAATACACGTTGGGTTTTATTTAAAGAATTTCTTTAAAATGTTGTTTTTTTACCTTGTATACCAATAACGCAAATTGCTATCAGAAAACCCCCGTACCCCCCAATCGACCAAGACTTGCCTACGGCCCGATCTTTTAGGATTGCTTTGTAATTCACATTTTTGAAAGTCTTTCAACAGTATACACAGCAAATGCTCTCTTTTTTAACTAACTTTCCGAATAATATACCTAAAGCATTTGAATTAACAAAGGATATGCTAATATTTTTACCATTCAAGTTTATTTAATATTCTAACAAATAGTGCAACCCTCCAAGTTATGGCTACTTTTCATGAACATATGATCTAAAGAATAAGCTCTGACGCAATGTCATATAAGGATATTATAATATTCATTAAAAAAATTGTTATTTTTGCATATATGTTACATTTTACAGTATTTTGTGGCTCAAAAGAAAGACAATTAAAATTTATTTCATATTATATAGTTTAAATTGCATAAGATAACCTAGAAATAGTAAAAAAGTCCCTTTCTTTTTTTGTCGTAAAACAGAAATTAACAAAGATTTTTATTAAACTGTTTTTAACCTATTTTTAAAACGTATATAAAAAATATACTATGACACCAGTAGAATCAGACTGCAGAGCCTAAATTTGAATAAAATCCCCAATAAACTTTTTTGGGGGGATTTAAATATTAATTTTTACTGTTGCCGTGATCATTTTGACCGAAGCAAAAGGTTTTTTTTTATTTGGGTAAAATTCGTAGCTTTTAGAGTGTTTTGCTTCATAAATATTGTATTCTGGTATAGAGTAAAATTAGGCCTTATGATTTTACCATAAAAATTCACTAAAAAGTTTATTCTTTATAATATATCAACGAATTAACATTGACATGTTTGTGTTCTCTCACTTATTTTAAAAACATAAAAAATGGCTGTAAAGGGTTAAATGACAACAAATGTTTATGCAATACAACAAATTTATTTTTGTCACATATACAAATGCGTTATAAAATAAGATTATTCAAACTTATTTTTTAAAATAATTTTAAAAAGAATGTATCTTTTATGTGTATGGTTTTCATTCTTTTCATTTTAAATAAATAAAAATTATTTAACTACACTGGAAATAAGTCACTTTGTGAAAACACTCTTTTTTGAATTGTTAGGAATTGAAATAAAACAAGACTTTTTATTGGTTAGATTTCAGAATTATTTGTTTTATTGTAAATGTTAGATTTTTCAATGAAATTAATTGTTTTGAGAAAAAAAAATTATTTCCAATGAACAGAGTAATGTTTTTTTTATTGTATCAATATAAAGTGAATTATATAAAAATGTTCTGTAAGCCACAATATTACCCGAAGTAAAAAAAGAGCTTTTGCTCCGGTCAATATGATTACAGCAACACTAAAAATTAATTTTTAAATCCCCCAAAAAAAGTTTATTGGAGACTTAATTCAAATTTGGGCTCTGCAGTCTGATTCTATAGGTGTCCTAGTATATTTTTGACCCCCCATTCAAAAATAGGTTAAAAACAGTTTAAAAAACACCTTAGTGTAAAAATTAAAAATTTTAAATATGGTCACAAAAAGATTCAATTAGTTTATTAAATGTTTCATTTTCAGCAAATTACGATTAATCTCTATTACAAAGAATAAAGTGTAAAAAGATATTCTCGTTATAATTTTAAGCAACTTAAAATGCATTTTAATACCTTTTAATGATTTATTTTTTAAAACATCATTTTATAAAATGTTATTGATTTTTAAAGTTATATATTAGAATGATTTTAAATTTTGTTAACAGTTTGTTTTAAATGTAGAAAATTGGTAATTCTAAACATTCAAAAAATGATTTTATTAAATTTTCATCACTTAAATTGCATGTTTGATGAAATTTTCAACTGATAATTCAAGAAAATTCGTTTAAGTTTTATTATATTTTACTTTGAAATGTTAAAAAATATAATTATTGTCAAAAATGTGGAAGTTATACTTTCCTCAAAAAAAGACCTAAAACATGCAAATTAACACGTGTAATGAGATTTCTTTTCTTTCAGGTTTAATTTTAAGTAATTATTGATATTTTTTGTAAAAAGGATTTTATATAAAAAGTTTTAAAACTCGAGTTATGTAGTGGTTCTAAAAAAGGTTGCAAATTTATGCAATTTTCTTGCAAAAAAAATTTTCTAGGATTTTAAAAATAGCATAGGGTGTTATTAGACGTACTTACAGATACAATTGCTAAGTCATTTTGGCCAAACACTAAAATAAAGTTTTGACATCTGAGGGACCATACGTGGGATGTTGTCATCCTTGTTTTGTATATACCTTAAGATTTTAAAACTACAGATTAGGTTCTCCAATTCAGGGAGGCTTCACATAAGTCATGGGATGGTTTAAGACTATTTTTTATCCTTTTCTCTACCCCAACTAATAGAAAGCCCCTAGATGCTAGGAGTGCAGCTGCTAGTAACAAATATATTTCGACCATCCGAGGTTCCTTGCTATTATGGTTTTCTGCAGTGCATAACTGTTATGTACTTCTAATTTCAACAACTTAATATACAAATTAATTCCAATCTCTGAATATTTATCCCCATTCCTGTGGCTTACCCTAGCATGCATCTAATTAGAATTTATCTTGTATGTTCCAGGTATAAACACAGATAATCCTCCAGCAGTACCAGGGATATGACATCTATCTTGTATGTTCCAGGTATAAACACAGATAATCCTCCAGCAGTACCAGGGATATGGCATCTATCTTGTATGTTCCAGGTATAAACACAGATAATCCTCCAGCAGTACCAGGGATATGGCATCTATCTTGTATGTTCCAGGTATAAACACAGATAATCCTCCAGCAGTACCAGGGATATGACATCTATCTTGTATGTTCCAGGTATAAACACAGATAATCCTCCAGCAGTACCAGGGATATGACATCTATCTTGTATGTTCCAGGTATAAACACAGATAATCCTCCAGCAGTACCAGGGATAGCAGGAATCTAAATCTAATACAATGCAATGGTTGAAAAATTTAAATACATCCCCAATGATGATACTTAAAATTACCACTTCTATATATTACAATTAGAGGTTTAAAAGTTTAAAAACCGAACTGAATGAACCAACAAATTATAATTCAATAAAAGCTCCCAAAGTTATTTAGCTAAAGAAAAGAAACCATTATTATAAAACGTTGGGGACTATTATAATAAACATCCCAATGTCCCTCCCTCCCATTTTAAGCATACTTTCGTTGGTATGTAAAAAAGTAAATATCAAAAATATTTTTTTAGACAATATGATCTTTTTACTACACAATCGATAAAAAATGTCAAGTGTAAAAGAAACCGTTGGTAAGCGAAAAGATAGAGAAAATGTTTTTTTTTATCAAGTGCCATAACCTTGTCCCTGATCCTACAAAATATTCGATATTCTAGCTATACAAACTAACCACTAACTATCCTATGTAAATAATAGTAATGGGATGTCTGTTTTTGTCATAAAAGAACTTACAAACAGATAAACAGTTATGATTTAAGGTAAGTTTTGTAATAGTTAATTTTAAGGTTTTTAAGAATATTTGACTAGACCAAGGGCGTGCCTGCTATTATGTATAAAAGAAAATAACTGTGCGGATATTCAAAAAAGAAAATTTATCTTTATTAAAAATGGATATAGGATTTAAGTGGATATTATGACAGGGGAAAATTTGTCGTAAATTTAGCTTGTAATATGGACCTCATTTATTGGCCATTTACTTCATCCAGTAGAAGGATAGGGGTTGGGGTAACGGAGGCGGGTGGGGGTTGGATGTATCTTTATTTTAGCCATCTTTTTATTAGAGCAAATGAAAATATGGTGCAATATCCAAGTAATGATATATCGATTGTATAAAAATTATCTGTAGGATTTTTGTGTTTAAGTCCCTTTATCAAAATTTTGTTCTGTTAAAATATATATGTGTCGGATAGTTTTATACAAAGTTTTCATGTTAACCCTTACAGATCGGGGGGGGGGGGGGCTCCAAGAGCCCCCCCTCTCTAGTTTTTTCAATCTCATTTTTTTTGTAGGTAAGATGGAGTGCTGTGACTTCATGACTTTTTAAGTTTAGTAATTATACGTCGGCAAGAGTTGATTTTATTAGGATATCTGGTCTGTGTCGGTCGTGGTGTCCGGTCAAAGTCGGTTGGGTAGCACCAAAATTAGAAAAAAATTCTAAAAAAACCTTAATTTCTACATTATGACTTTTGTGTATAAGGAGAAACCTAAAATTTGTTTGGTGAATACTTAGATATCAATGACCTTCTGAGAAAAAATGTGTTATGACCGTTTGACCTCTCCCTGACCGACTTTATGACCGATTTTTGTCCGGCTTTACTACAGACATATATCATGAATATCGTGGCTTCTATTACAGCTAGAGTCCTATAAATTTTTTTGGTAAATCCTTGAGCAACATCAAACAGATAAAAATATTAATCAGCGCCGCCAACCGCCGTTTTACCGCCGTAACCGCCGAAAATGGCGGTTTCCGTTATTTGCCGTTTTTTGGCGATGATCAGAAAAAGTAATTTTTTTGTTATGAAAAATAAAAGTTCGTCCTAAAATTTGGTCATCCTAGCTGCAAAATTGGCCGCTCTACAGCTGTTTTAAAATTTAGCGGCTTGCCGCTAAAAAGCGGCTAAGGAGCGGCCTGGCTGCTATGGCTGGCCCGAGCTGTAAGGGTTAAAGAAAAAAAAATGGAGTACCCATGGAATTTTTTGCTTTTATTTTGTATCCGCGGACAACTGTCTATTAAACTGTTGAAAAAATAAGATAAGAGATCATATTGTATGTGTATTTAATATTGAATTTTTGCACGAATAGATATCAATAATAGAATTTATAAAATATCTATAGAATCAAACTTATTTCCATTTTAGGGCAAGGATCTTAAGGGATAAGACAATGGACAATAACTTGATGTACAACTTTTATAATTTGAAACTTAATTAACCCTTCTGTAGATTACAATTCCTGGCTGAAACGTTTGGACAATTAATTTTATAAACCAACCAATCAAAAACCCCAAAGTTGTTAAGCTAACGAATAAAAAACTTTGGGGCTAGTGTAATAAACAGCCCAATGTCCCCTCCCTCCATGGACTCTTCGATATGTACCTTATATACTTTTCTTTACACAGTGTTTGATTTATTATCAATCTGCAAATACAAAAGAAAAGTGTTTTAAAATCTAGGACATCTATGTCTCTAGGTAGCCCAGCAAAAACCAGTTATCTAAAGAGATAAGACAATGGCCTATGAATCCTTCTACATCCCAAATGATTTTACACAAAAATTCCCTCTTCTAGATCAAAATTGGTGTTTGAAACGTTTAGACTTTCAACAACGTGCATAAACCAACTAATCAAAATTCAATATGAATTACCAAAGTTGTGAAGCCAACGGATAAGAAACCGTTATTATAAAACTTTGGGGACTAATTCAATAAACAGTCCATTGTCTCCTCACTCGATGAAAAAAAAGTCAAACAGTTTATATAAAGTTATCTAAATCTACTGCAGTTCACGGTAAAATATTGCTGGTAACGAATATTGCCAAAAATCTATGAATTTTAAAGGCTGCTAGCTGCCAAACGGCTGAACTTACAGATCATGCCCGCACACTGTTTTAAGCGGCATAGGAAGGCCTACAAATAATCTGGAATAGCCATAAATCAATAATGCATTATAATCTCGCAATGCAGAGAAATGCGCGAACAAGGCCTATTTTATGCGTTTTTTCTTCAGTGAAGCTTTCCCTGTGCATCATTGGATTCCAGATTATTTGTAGGCCTTCTTATACCGCTTAAAATGGTGTGCGGGTATGATCTGTACGTTCAGCCGTTTGGCAGCTAGCAGCCTTTAAAATTCGTAGATTTTTGGCAATATTCGTTACCTGCAATATTTTACCGCGAACTGCAGTAGATCCAGCTATCCTATGTACATATGTGATTTTACCCCCATATGAAGATTGTGTCCAACCCCCCCCCCCCCCCCTCAGAAAAAAGCTTTCTGACTTACAAATTACTTTCTAACAGGTATTGATGAACGGACGGACATACTTTTACATTGTATTGAAAATGGTTCTGAGCCATACTGAAAATTTTAGTGTCGTCGTATCGTATTATAGACAATTTTTTTTCTACAAAAAAATAAAAATCAAGTTTTGTAGATCCTATAAATAATTCTATAGTTTTTCATTTTACCATCCGTGGAAAATAGTTTTAACATATTAATCTTCTTAAACTTTAAACCAAGATATAGAGTAGCTTAACTAATAAAAAAAAACAGTAAATAAATAAATATCTTCAAAGAACAGTTACAAAACAACTTTATCTAATTCTACTTGTCTTTTATCAAACTAGCGGCTTCGCCCCTAGCCTCTAGGGGCTTTGCTCCAAGAGGTGAAAAAATTAAGGTGAAATTCGTTAAAGGACCAAGGAAATCTTAAGCAAAAAAAAAAATGGGGGGGGGGATTTTTTTGTTTTTGGGGGGTTGGGGGTGTCCCATCCCCAAAGAAAATAGCTTAAAACCATTACAGGACCAATAGGTATATACCCTGAAGAGTACAATACGATCGGTTCAGTGGTTACCGAGATCTTAAGGGACAGACAGACGGACAGACAGACATCGTTCTACTTTGTATTATAGATAATTATTTTATCTACTTAAAATCAATTAAAAATTAACATCCTACTATTTTTTTGTAAAAAGTACATAATTTACTTTTGAAAAAAACAGAAGTTTCATAATTTTTGGTTTCCTTTTAAAAATAACCGATTCATTTTTAAGCTTACAAGTTATATATTGAGATACATTTAATTTTTTTTCTAAAAAACCTTTTTACTAAATCTTTGCAGGGAGGGAAAGGAGGGCTGTTTTTTACACTAGTCTCCAAAGTTTAAGAATAACGTTTTCTTATTCGTTGACTTACAACTTTGGTGAAATTTATTCAATTTTTTGTTTGGTTGCTTCATTAAGTTAATGTCCACTCGTTTCAACCACTAAATTGTAATCTACAGAAGGGGTTATCTTGTATATAATCATTGGGGATTTACATCAATTTATCGGCTATTGTTTTTTCTTTATATCACTCAGATCTTTGCGAAAAATCACAAATTATTTTTGCATTTGAAATAATGCACCAAAAATAGAAAATATATAAATTGGTTAAATGTGGTTTAAATGCGGATTGAGGATAATTTTCAATCCCAATTTTATTTGCTTTTCTTGTTGAAAATACGCAGTTGGTCAGTAAGAAATGCCAGAAAGGAAGGGGACAATGGGCTGTTTATTGCACTAGTCTCCAAAGTATTATAATAACGTTTTCTTATTCGTTGGCTCAACAACTTTGGGGACATTTAGGAATTTTGATTGGTTGGTTTATTGAGTTGAGTGTTCAAACGTTTCAACTACAAAGAGTAATATACAGAATTGGTAATTTTGTGTATCATCATTTGTGATTTACATCAATTTATCGGCCATTGACTTATCCCTTTGATATCTGAAGAAATTTACACATGGGAGCTAAAATGATTTATAGGATAACAAAGGCTCAGTATTAGCGAAGTAGACGGGCCCAGCTTAAAAGTGCCTTCAGAGTGAAAGGACTGATTGAGAAAAAAAAGGGAGTATAGTACACTTTATCTAGATGCATTTTTCTAGGCAGATGGCGATTAACGCCCCCCCCCCCCTCCCCCATAATTCTCATCCTGCTATTTCTGAAAGTATAAGAGATATCAAGACACACTCAAAAGAAGAGGTTGTTTTGTTCATTTTCAAGTTCATGAAATTATGCAACATGTTAATTGCGTTTAGACTTTATAATAAATGTTCTGCATATTAAGTACTGCCACTCTACAAGAGTTTTTGTCCTCTATTCAGATTTTAGAGCTTCGCTTTTATGGATGTTGTCATCTTAGTTTCAATTATACATTCTTTCCTTTTAGAACTCGTTGAATGAAGAAAGGATTTGTGTTAGCTTTATTGGATATCATTGAATTGAATTAACCAATTCTAAAATCCAATACTCAATTGAAGAAATTTCTTCAATTCCAGCTTTTTCCTCATGCTATTATGTTCCAGGGATCTAAAGGGATAAGGTAATGGCCGATAAATTGATGTACATCCCCATTGATTACCCTTCTGTAGATCACACTTAGTGGTTAAATCGTTTAGACACTCAACATAATAAACCAGCCATTAAGAATTCAATTAAAGTCTTCAGAGTTGTTAAGCCAACAAACATTAGTGGGGGAAGTAGTTAAATAACTATAAGTCCCCCAACCGGTGGACCCTGTGCCGTCTTTCAATTAAGTCTTAGAATATCAGCTAATAGCGTCAGATATATTAGAACAGTTAAATCGCTATCAAAGAGCAGAACTCTATTTGCTAGCAGATGAAAAAGGTCTATGGTACTGGATCTAGGTAATTGTCTGGGTTATACATCTATACTTAGGGATATATTTTTTTAACACGTGACAAATGTTTAATTCGGTTAAGTAAGGTAACACCCAATAGCCAACCAACTCTTTGATCTGTTTATTAGTTCTAACTGTCATCTTCAGACTTTTAGTAGGCTCTTAAATGATATCATACGTCTGTCTAAAATGGCAGCTGAGTAATAGCTATTTACCGCATCGTATCATAACAGATTTCCGCGGATAGCAAAATTAAACATTATAACATTAAAAACCAGTTTTTAGTGGAAATTTGTCTTTAATACGATGCATGCTATACATGATTTTTCAGTATGACTGAGAACTGGTTCTAATTTAGCGTATATTATTCAGTTTCAAAGCCATGTTGGAAATAATTTTCCTTCACATCTCTAGTACTTTTGTTTTCCAAGAGGACAATATTATTTTGTTTTGATATTAAGAATAAAAGAAAACAATCTTTAACTGAGATTGAAAAAAATGTTTGTTGTTGTTTGTTTTTGTACACTAGTACGTTTTATCTAAACTAATAAAAATTATGTTTATTCGTCTACCTACATAACATTTTCATTTACATATAATATTTTCCATATCTTTGCTATAACTTTGGTATAATCCTCTCCGAACGTCTTTATACATTTTTTCAAAGCGATACTTTTCTATAATTATGTTCTGTCCGTCCATCCGGAACGTACCGCTTTATCTATTAATGTTCTGAATGGTTATTCCTGTAGTAGTTATGTACGATTTAGAAAGCATAGCAACTCTATTATATTCAAAGGAATATCCGTATGTCCATTTTAAACATGTTGATTTTTAACTTTTTTAACTAAATGTTATGCGCTATAGTTATCCGATTGGTCTAAATTTTGGATTACTGATTCCTAATACCACAAAGTACAATGTAAAGAGCGACGCATCTCTATAATAAAGTTCTGAAAATGTAAGTATGTCCTTAAACAATATCCTGTATTTAAAAATTTTGCAATTATGCTTATTCAATTTTGACACCCTACAAGTTATATTGTTCGTTTGTCCTACCATTTCAGAGCTTCCCTTTTATGTATGCTGTCATCCTTGTTATGACAATAAATAGCTTAATAGTAATAATAAATCCAGCATTTAGTGAATTACTAACAACAGCTTCCAACAATATAGTCAAATACCTAACCGGTGACCTTGGCTTAATGCGTAGTTCGAATCTCTTCTCAACATCGCGTCATAACTAAAGGCGTTAAATATAGTTCCTGCTATTGCTAAGCCAGAATAGGAGGAACGTTTTGGCGCAACTCATTACCATGCACAGTTAGGACTTCCAGACAAAGGTCGTGTGATCAAAGAGTTGACTGTCTGATTGGTGTTACTTTACCTAATACCCCAAGTGTTTGAACAGAAAAGGAGATTTAGCTCCCCTTAGTTATCCTGGGTTGTTGGACCTGACGTTAGAGTGTCATGTTGAGCAGCCTCGCTTGTGGGGGATCTTTATAAAAATGTTGAAATCTCTATTTCTATTTGAATAGCATAATGTTTGTATTATTTGGTAAAGTAATTTACATCTAAATTATGCATAAATATGTATTCAAGCAAATTGGGCCTCAGATCGTTGTGGAAACATTAAGGATTTTTTACATTTTTAACATGCTAAATATCTTCTATAAATCTTTGCCTTTTTGAAAACAACGCTTTTCTTTTATTACGGTTGATCCGTCCGTCTGTAGTAGTTAGCTCTTTCTGGTAATTTAAACATGTTAGAATTTCCTATCAATTTCAAACATTGCATGATGATTCCTATGACAGTAAGGTACGATTTAGGAAGCGCAGCAACTAACCGCATTCAAAAGTAACAGGACTTTCGCCTGTCTGTTTGTCTGTCTGCCTCTTCCGAATATTCTCGCTAGCCACTGAACTGATAGGGTTCTTCTTTACAGGGTAGCTTCTCATAGGTCCTGGGAACGATTAAACTATATGGGGGAGGATACCACCATCTTCCCAAGAAAAATCGCCCCTAGAAAAAAAGACACCTGGGGGGACAGGGTCGATTTTTTCCCTTCCCCACCCCCAACCCTCTAGGGGCGTAGAGGCTAGTTGATATTTATATGCAGATACAGAATTTAAAACATAAAATCTGAAATGTATGTGAGGGATGGAGGGGACATTGGGCTGGTTATTTCAATAGTCCCCAAAGTTTGTAATATAGTTTTCTTATTCATTCGCTCAACAACTTTGGGGACTTTTATTGAATTTAGGTTCATAAAGTTGAGTGTCCAAAAGTTTTAATCACTGATATAATCAACAAAGGGGATAATTTTGTATAACATCATTGGGGATGTACATAGATTTACAGGCCATTGTCTTCTCCCTTTAGATCCCTGTAAGCCAGAGCAATTGGTAACAAATTTTGTTGTTATTACAGTACTTAACATATTTTGTAAACAACCTAAATGGTCTTCTCCGTATTTTATCTAGATTAGCTCTAAATATGACAAAGAATAAGAAGAAATAGAAGAAAGTTTAGGTTCAATGCTCTAAATATTACACAGAATAAGAAGAAATAGAAGAAAATGTAGGTTCATTGCTCTAAATATGCCAAAGAATAAGAAGAAATAGAATAAAGTTTAGGTTCATTGCTCTAAATATTACACAGAATAAGAAGAAATAGAAGAAAATGTAGGTTCATTGCTCTAAATATGCCAAAGAATAAGAAGAAATAGAAGAAAATATAGGTACATTGCTCTAAATATGACACAGAATGAGAAGAAATAGAAGTAAATACAGGTTCATTGCTCTAAATATGACATAGAATAAAAAGAAATAAAAGAAAATTTGGGTTCATTGCTCTAAATATGACATAGAATAAGAATAAATGGAAAAAGTATAGAATCATTGCTCTACATATGACATAGAATAAGAAGAAATAGAAGAAAATGTAGGTTCAGCTCAATCAATATCGAGATAGCATTTGAACTTTTTTGCATCTTAAATACTTACTTAAATACTTTTCATTCTTGGATAAGTATGTTTTTTGGGGGGTTTACCTGGAAAACTCTAATTTGTATGTTTCAAGGTGCGTGGAGAGGTCTAGAACTCGAAGCAACACCAATTAATATGAGAGAGGTAAATAATATGACAGATTAATATAAATTTTAACATGCAGCTGCGGTTATGGCCGGGGCTTGCAAAGGCTTGGAGCACTAACATCAGGCTCTTTATAGTGCCTATAAAAAAAGGGATAAATTTAAAAACTTTTGAGAAAAGTATCCCCAATGACGTCATATTAGGATGGTCCATTTTTCTAATATGACGTCATTATTGATACTTTAACCAAAAGTTTTAAAATTTATCCTGTCATTTATAGGCACTATAACGTGCTTAAAAAACAAACAAAAAACTATTTTTTTTATAATTTATTTATCTATTACAATATTTAACACATAGATAATATTAATTCTTATTATTACCAATTATAGATTAACAATAGAAAGATATGAATTTCAGACAATTTAAGCAAAATTTAATATACACATTTAACAAAATACTAAATTTTAATAATGATATATTTTAAATGCAAAAATATAAACAATTTTGAATAATATTTCAAGATAAAACATATGACATTTATACAGGGCTTTGCAGCCGCGAGTCAGCCGCGGCTAAGCATCAAATTTAAACCGATTGGTGGATGCTTTAAAACATTTTTTAAATAGAAGGATTGCCATATTTGGGTCAGGTTAGGACATACAGTTCAACAGTTGATTTATCAAATTGTAAAAGGATGATTTCCATGAGGTTTGAAGGCGGCCGACCCCCGGTGCCGAGCCCTGCATTTAACAGATTCAAGTTTTGGTGAAACTCTATTTTCAGATTATAGTTACATAGTAACAATATTAATTTCTATGAAAGACGATAACGAATATTAAAAAAACAGAGTCACAAAAGTTTAAATCATTAATCATGTTTTTTTTTATAATTTCTTTCTTAGTTTTCTATTTCTGTATGTGATACTTTAATATAACTTTAATTTAAATCCAAAAAATTTAGCAATAAGAAATTTGAAAATAAAAATTTTTGGTAGAAATTAATTTATGACCTTTTTGTTCTTTAATTCAACATATATCTTTAAATATCATATTTCAAACTATATAAAGTTGAGATCTTTAAACGAAAAAAAGCAGATTTTCTATGCTTTTAAGATCTATTGAAAAAGTTCTTTAAAACTTTATTAATATTAAATTTTTCCTTAATTTTTAATATTGATTGCTTTGTTATTTTAAAAAAATACATTGGCAGCTATTGTGAATTTTGGCAGTTAAAATGTGTTTAATGTATTATTTTACAAATAAAGTACATTATGAAAAATCTAATTTTATAGGTAACTTTGTAATTAATGATCTACATACCCAATTTTAAATAAATATTTTTATTTAGATTAATATTTCGGATCATGGAAAAAAAAATAGTGGGTTTCGTTGTACTTTCGCAGTAGCTTTAGGTTAGGTTGGGTAAATGTTAATGATTGCCCCACAGGATTAGGGGATTGGCCCCGCAGGGTCAGAACCCTCACAGGAGCTATAAATAAAAGAGAAGCTACAGTGAAAATACGACGAAACCCACTACTTCGTTTTCTGTCATGATCCAACATTTCTTTTAGCATTTAGATACTATTTATTCACTCGTTTCGTAGTGGTTATGTTGTTTATAGACTAAAACAGAATATGCTGCTTTGTTTTTTTTGGCGGTCGGCCAAAAAGGTATACTGCACTATATTCTGTAAGATTGCTCGTATATTTGACCTAAACTTTTTTTCAAAGGTTTTATCGACTAGATAAATGTGAAGGAATTGTTATTTATCGCATCGTATTATAGACAACTTTCCGTGGATATCAAAATTAAAATTTATAAAATTAATAACAGTTTTTTTAGCCCCGAGATGCCGAAGGCCAGGTTTACAAAAATGGTACTAGTTTACTGATTTTTATTTTAATATTCGTAGAAAATTGTCCGTAATACGATGCTATACATGATATTTCAGTATGGCTGAGGCCGATTCTAATCCAGCGGATATTAATCAGTTTCAAAGCCATATTGGAAATACTGTATTTGTTGAATTTGTTTATTAATATACATTACATATATCTTTAGGTTGGAAGGAAGAAAACATATCAAAACTATTAAAAGCTATTTTAATATAATAGGTTCTAATAAACAAACAAAAAATGGATACAGGCTTTTGTTTTCTTTGATAATTATTATACAGATGTATGGAATAGGAGTCATAACTAAGAAATTATTTAAATTTGGGTTTATTTAAAAAAAACTCACATACTAATTAACGTAAAATCAATCTTTTCTTTAATTCTTAAGTATGTAATTTTTATTTTTGTTATATGCGTATCATAACGTATGGTATATATATGAAGTTATTATCTTAGATTAGTATCTTATATTTTTAAGAGATGAGACATGTTTTCAATCTTTCAACCTAATTATTGATTTCCTTTAAAAACATAGGATTACTTTTACAACAAAAATATACAACAGATCTTCTTATTCTTTTTTAAAAAGCTTTGCAGAAAATACTATAAGAATTATTTGCTAGAAGAAATTACTTTTAAAAGATTAAATCATTAAAAAATAATATATGTATAAGGTTTTAAAGTTTGTTCTTTATTTGATATTTAAATTTAGATTATGTTCATAAAAAAATGTAGAAGATATTAATTTAACATATAGATGTATTTGTCAAAATATTTTCTACTCAAGATTTATTATTACAAGTGGATAATACAGTAAGGACCTTGAATTGTTTACTGTAAAATAGAGAGATATTATAAGGGATCTAAAGGGATAAAATAATAATAACTGATAAATTGAGTATATCCCCAATGATGATTCACAAAGTTACCCCCTATGTATATTACAATTAGTGGCTGAAACCCTTGGACACTCAACTTGATAAACCAATCAAAATTCAAAAAAAGTCCTCAAAGTTGTTAAGCGAACGAATAAAAAGCGTTGTTATAAAACTTTGGGGACTAGTGTAATAAACAACCCATTGTCTCCTTTCTCTCTGGAATCAAATAAAGATTTTTTTTATGACAAACACCCAATAGATTGAAAATTTAGGCAAGTTTAAAAGTACAAGGGCAAATAACTAATGAAATTTTTGCTCTAATAATGGTTTAATTAATATTTGTAAAACTCGAGTAAAAACTCTGATGTACTGTATAAAACCGCACCTTGAATTGACTTTGTTAATAATTATCGTTTACAGGTCTTATCAATTTTAAGTATTTTCTATTCATATAATAGGGAAAGACAGGTTGATAACTTCATATGATTATAAAATGGCCAGGAGATTTTGTAGTCAACCGGGATGATAATAAACATGATTTTATTTTCAGTGATAGTAAAAAAGGTATCACTTTTGAATTATTATTTTACTATAATATTACATACCATATTCTGTTGGGATGAATTTTAATTATTACTCATTTTACAATCCTAATGCTAAATCAGATCCCCCTGCTGAGGACATCTTTCTTCTGCAAATTTATGCTCTTTTGCAACGATTTGGATGTGTTAATATTCCCAATGCTATTGGTTGATTTTCAAAGACCCAATTGAATGACAGGACGAGTTGGGGATATACAGTTATTTCCCTCTCTATTGTTTTACTCTAATATAATAATCACTGTATGATCCTGAACAGTATGCCCACCTAAGAATTTCCACTCTATTTTACTGTAATCAACTTGACATCCTTACTTTGTTATCTTACAACATAATATTTTCTTCATATTCTCATTTCCTCTCTCTTACTTTTCCAATTAAACATTTTCTTTATTCTCTAGTAGGTAAACAGGGAGAGGTATATGGCAAATAAATAATCAATTTTCCCTCTCTACTAAAAAACAGTACAACATCGGTTATAGTATATTGTAAACTAGCGACTACGCCCCTAGAGACCTCTAGGTGTACTTGGTTTGGAGTAATTGAATTCGATAACCCATTTTTTTATTTTATATTTAAAAAGATAAAGAAAAACTATTACTCTTGGTAGAATGGTGATACCCTTCCCCTAAATAGTTACAAACCTCTCCAGGACCGTGAGAAGCTACCCTGTAAAGATGAACCATATCGGTTCAGAGGTTAGCGAGATCCATCGGTACAAACAGACACACAGACAAACATCCTGTTACTTTATTATAAGGATTAATTCAATTTTGTCTACCATATGTATGTATATCCCTGTAACTTTCTCATCAAGTAAATAAAACTGCGCAATTACATATTGTTTTAATATAAGGAAAAATAAAATTGTTAATGAAAAACTTAATATAAAAACAAATTATATTTATCACACATTAAAAAGATGATTATATCAAAAGCAGCAAATTTTAGTGAGGCAAAATTATCCCCTCTAAATTTTTAGCGATCCTCACTGATTTTAGTGTGGCAAAAGATTTTTTAAAATTCACCTCTGTACACACCAGTGCTCTAGACTTATAAACCGACATGTAAAGACTTGTAAAGATACTACTATAACTATAAAATTGTACAAAAATAAGATTACTCAAATACTACATAAATTTAATACACATTTAAAGCAGCTTAAAGTGCCTATAAAAATGACAGCATACAATAAAAATGACGGATCATGGAAAGAAAACAAAGTCATTCCTAATTAGGACAGAAGTCACTGGAAATTGATCTAAGGAAGGCTACTTATGTCCTTCATCTAACAAAATCTAACTTAAGGGAGGTGACTTATGTCCTTTGTCTGACAAATTCTTACATTAGGAAGGCTGCTTATGTCCTTCATCTTGCAAAACATAGCAAAGTTTTGCAAGAATTTGCTATGTTTTGTAAGAATTTGCTATGTTTTGCAAGAATTAGCTATGTGAAGGACAGAAAAGCTAAGTTTTCCAAGAATTTGCTATGTTTTGCAAGAATTTGCTATGTTTTGTGAGAATTTTTTATGTTTTGCAAGAATTTGCTATGTTTTGTAAGAATTTGCTATGTTTTGCAAGAATTTGCTATGTTTTGTAAGAATTTGCAATGTTTTGCAAGAATTTGCTATGTTTTGTAAGAATTTGCTATGTTTTGCAAGAATTAGCTATGTGAAGGACAGAAAAGCTAAGTTTTCCAAGAATTTGCTATGTTTTGTAAGAATTTGCTATGATTTGCAAGAATTTGCTATGTTTTGTAAGAATTTGCTATGTTTTGCAAGAATTTGCTATGTTTTGTAAGAATTTGCAATGTTTTGCAAGAATTTGCTATGTTTTGTAAGAATTTGCTATGTTTTGCAAGAATTAGCTATGTGAAGGACAGAAAAGCTAAGTTTTCCAAGAATTTGCTATGTTTTGCAAGAATTTGCTATATTTTGCAAGAATTTGCTATGTTTTGCAAGAATTTGCTATGTTTTGTAAGAATTTGCAAGAATTTGTTATGTTTTGTAAGAATTTGCAATGTTTTGCAAGAATTTGCTATGTTTTGTAAGAATTTGCTATGTTTTGCAAGAATTAGCTATGTGAAGGACAGAAAAGCTAAGTTTTCCAAGAATTTGCTATGTTTTGCAAGAATTTGCTATGTTTTGTAAGAATTTGCTATGTTTTGCAAGAATTTGCTATGTTTTGTAAGAATTTGCTATGTTTTGCAAGAATTTGCTATGTTTTGTAAGAATTTGCTATGTTTTGCAAGAATTTGCTATGTTTTGCAAGAATTAGCTATGTGAAGGACAGAAAAGCTAAGTTTTCTAATATTTTGCTATGTGATGGACCAAAAACCAATTTTATGCAAGATTTTGCTATGTGAAGGATCAAAAAGCTAGGTTTTGTGAGGTGAAGGGAGGCTACTTATGTCCTCAATCTTGCAAAATCTTTGTTAAGGGAGGCATGTTATGCCCTTCATCTAACAAATTCTCACTCAAGGAAGGCTACTTATGTCCTTCCTAGGAAGGTGACTTCTGTCCTAATTTAGGAATGACTTTGTTTTCTTTCCATGATCCAAAATGACCTATGATGGGCCAGTATACATTTTACCATTAGACACTTAAAATGCATACTGTCCTATTATTGGTCATTTATATTGTAAGATGTAATTTTTATAGGCACTACAAGCTGCTTTCTGAGATTTGTAATAACCATTTCATTTTTCAATTTATGTTGTAGCTGAAGTTTTATTCTGTTGCAGGACAGGTTCAGGTTTAGAATAGTTGCAGCACTGACCCATGCTGGTAAACAGGTTTAGAAAGGCCGCCCTGATGTCCAAAGAAGATAAAGTATAGAAATAAAAACCTCAAATATAAATTGGAAAATTGAAGAAAAGTCACACTTGCGCAATAAAAAAACTTATAACCAACTTGAATTGTACGATTGTCCAGTTTGGAAAAAACTGAAATAATACATATTAAAAAGAAATTATATCGAATGTGCCAATAACATTATTTTGTCCAAATATTTTTTTAATAAATTCACGTTTAAATTTAATTTTGTACATGGGTTTGCACAATATATAAAGTTTAATCCATTGTGAATGGCCGAATGCCAGTCCGAATAGCTTTTAGTAAATTATTAAAAAAGTCATTCATTTTAGTAATATATTTGGATAATTTGTGTAAAGATGCGATTTTACTGATGACTTTTGGGACTTTCAAAAGTTCCAATTTTATTTGAGGCTAGCCAGGCAGAATCGTCTACCTGGATTCTATTCTATGCTTTGTCTTGTTTGCCTGATGTCAGAGCTGCACAAACAGTATATGTAGAAGTTGAGGGTGAAGTTCAGCAGCTCCAGGTTGTTGGCTACAGCTCTGCAGATACACATTACACACATATTTTAACAATATCTACTAATTTTTTAATTGGTAGGATATGCATTTTTAAAAGCAAAGATTTTCTATAAATTAGGTAGGTCCGTCCGTAATGCTAAGATTTTTTTCGTGTAACGGTTAGCTCTTTTGCTATTTTAGGTGTGTTAGAATAGTCCTCTACAAGAATTATTGTTCGTTTGTCCTTTTTTCAGATTTTTGAGCTTCGCTTTTTTGGTAGTTGCCTCCTTGTTTATTTTAAAAATTTGAGTAAAAAAATAAATTATAAGAAAACCTTTCCTTTGAAATTAGTAATACTATTTTCAGTATGGTTTCGAACCAGTTCTCAGCCTACTTGAAAAACATCGTATTATAAACTAATTTCTCGTATTTATTCGAATCCGGTGGACAGGAACCGGTTCTCATCAATACGAAAAAACTATGTCTATCATCGTATTATAAACCGCTTTCTACGAATAATAATTGTACATTCTATATCCGCGGAAAGCGGTTTATAATACGATGAAAGAAATAACTATTCCACGCATATTAAAATGACAATCATTAAATTGATACCAGATTTGTTAATCCGAGCCTTCGGCCAGTCGGAGTTAACAAAACTAAGTTTAAACTTGAATTTGTTTATAACCGCGGAAAGCTGTTTATAATACGATACGATGAACAACCATTAATATCTACATTTTGTAGAACCATTTAAAATAATAAATTAGCCTGTGTCAGAAGCAAGAATTGCAAGTATAGAATTTCAATACTATTGTTTATCCTCCTTTAGAAATAAAAAGGATATTTTTGTGTAATCCTTATACTAAAGTAACAGGATGTCTGTGTGTTTGTCTGTGTGTTTGTATGTTTGTACCGAAGGATCTCGCTAACCGCTGAACACATCGGGTTCTCCTTAATAGGGTAGCTTCTCATGGGTCCCGGGAAGGTTTATAACTATTTTGGGGGAGGGTACCACCACCCTCCCAAGAGAAATCGCCCCTAGAAAAAAATTACCCATCCCGAAAAAGAGACTTGAACGAAACATAAACCAATTATTTTTCTAATTAGATATTTTGGATCATGGAAAGAAAACAAAGTCATTCCTAATTAGGACAGAAGTCACTGGAAATTGATCTAAGGAAGGCTACTTATGTCCTTCATCTAACAAAATCTAACTTAAGGGAGGTGACTTATGTCCTTTGTCTGACAAATTCTTACATTAGGAAGGCTGCTTATGTCCTTCATCTTGCAAAACATAGCAAATTCTTGCAAAACATAGCAAATTCTTGGAAAACTTAGCTTTTCTGTCCTTCACATAGCTAATTCTTGCAAAACATAGCAAATTCTTACAAAACATAGCAAATTCTTGCAAAACATAGCAAATTCTTGCAAAACATAGCAAATTCTTGGAAAACTTAGCTTTTCTGTCCTTCACATAGCTAATTCTTGCAAAACATAGCAAATTCTTACAAAACATAGCAAATTCTTGCAAAACATTGCAAATTCTTACAAAACATAGCAAATTCTTGCAAAACATAGCAAATTCTTACAAAACATAGCAAATTCTTGCAAAACATAGCAAATTCTTACAAAACATAGCAAATTCTTGGAAAACTTAGCTTTTCTGTCCTTCACATAGCTAATTCTTGCAAAACATAGCAAATTCTTACAAAACATAGCAAATTCTTGCAAAACATTGCAAATTCTTACAAAACATAGCAAATTCTTGCAAAACATAGCAAATTCTTACAAAACATAGCAAATTCTTGCAAAACATAGCAAATTCTTACAAAACATAGCAAATTCTTGGAAAACTTAGCTTTTCTGTCCTTCACATAGCTAATTCTTGCAAAACATAGCAAATTCTTACAAAACATAGCAAATTCTTGCAAAACATTGCAAATACTTACAATACATAGCAAATTCTTGCAAAACATAGCAAATTCTTGCAAAACATAGCAAATTCTTGCAAAACATAGCAAATTCTTGCAAAACATAGCAAATTCTTTGAAAACTTAGCTTTTCTATCCTTCACATAGCTAATTCTTGCAAAACATAGCAAATTCTTACAAAACATAGCAAATTCTTGCAAAACATTGCAAATTCTTACAAAACATAGCAAATTCTTGGAAAACTTAGCTTTTCTGTCCTTTACACAGCTAATTCTTGCAAAACATAGCAAATTCTTACAAAACATAGCAAATTCTTGCAAAACATTGCAAATTCTTACAAAACATAGCAAATTCTTGCAAAACATAGCAAATTCTTACAAAACATAGCAAATTCTTGGAAAACTTAGCTTTTCTGTCCTTCACATAGCTTATTCTTGCAAAACATAGCAAATTCTTACAAAACATAGCAAATTCTTGCAAAACATTGCAAATTCTTACAAAACATAGCAAATTCTTGCAAAACATAGCAAATTCTTGCAAAACATAGCAAATTCTTGCAAAATACAGCAAATTCTTGCAAAACATAGCAAATTCTTGGAAAACTTAGCTTTTCTGTCCTTCACATAGCTTATTCTTGCAAAACATAGCAAATTCTTACAAAACACAGCAAATTCTTGCATAACTTAGCAAATTCTTGCAATAAGGGTCCCAAACTCAAAAACAAATTTTCAGCGCGATCCGACCACCGATTCTTGAGATACGGTGACCTGGTGTCCTTGGTACCGACTGTAAGATTTGGGAAATGGTTCGAATCCTTAGTAAATTTGGCTAAGTCCAAAAATATTTTGACACTTAGTCAAATTTTTGAAGAAAAAATACCCAAGTGACACCAAGCGTACCTACTGAGAGGACACCAGGTCGAAAATATTCTAAGTGTCAAAAAATTTTGGACTTAGCCAAATTTACTAAGGATTCGAACCATTTCCCAAATCTTACTGTCGGTACCAAGGACACCAGGTCACCATATCTCGAGAACCGGTGATCGGATCGCGCTGAAAATTCGTTTTTGAGTTTGGGACCCTCCTTGTATGAATTTGCTATGTTTTGCAAGAATTTGCTATGTTTTGTAAGAATTTGCTATGTTTTGCAAGAATTAGCTATGTGAAGGACAGAAAAGCTAAGTTTTCCAAGAATTTGCTATGTTTTGCAAGAATTTGCTATGTTTTGCAAGATTTTGCTATGTTTTGCAAGAATTTGCTATGTTTTGCAAGAATTTGCTATGTTTTGCAAGAATTTGCTATGTGAAGGACAGAAAAGCTAAGTTTTCTAAGAATTTGCTATGTTTTGTAAGAATTTGCTATGTTTTGCAAGAATTAGCTATGTGAAGGACAGAAAAGCTAAGTTTTGCAAGAATTTGCTATGTTTTGTAAGAATTTGCTATGTTTTGCAAGAATTTGCTATGTTTTGTAAGAATTTGCTATGTTTTGCAAGAATTAGCTATGTGAAGGACAGAAAAGCTAAGTTTTCAAAGAATTTGCTATGCTTTGCAAGAATTTGCTATGTTTTGCAAGAATTTGCTATGTTTTGCAAGAATTTGCTATGTGAAGGACAGAAAAGCTAAGTTTTCTAAGAATTTGCTATGTTTTGTAAGAATTTGCTATGTTTCGCAAGAATTAGCTATGTGAAGGACAGAAAAGCTAAGTTTTGCAAGAATTTGCTATGTTTTGCAAGAATTTGCTATGTTTTGCAAGAATTTGCTATGTTTTGCAAGAATTTGCTATGTGAAGGACAGAAAAGCTAAGTTTTCTAAGAATTTGCTATGTTTCGTAAGAATTTGCTATGTTTTGCAAGAATTTGCTATGTTTTGTAAGAATTTGCTATGTTTTGCAAGAATTTGCTATGTTTTGTAAGAATTTGCTATGTTTTGCAAGAATTAGCTATGTGAAGGACAGAAAAGCTAAGTTTTCCAAGAATTTGCTATGTTTTGCAAGAATTTGCTATGTTTTGCAAGAATTTGCTATGTGAAGGACAGAAAAGCTAAGTTTTCTAAGAATTTGCTATGTTTTGTAAGAATTTGCTATGTTTTGCAAGAATTAGCTATGTGAAGGACAGAAAAGCTAAGTTTTGCAAGAATTTGCTATGTTTTGCAAGAATTTGCTATGTTTTGCAAGAATTTGCTATGTTTTGCAAGAATTTGCTATGTTTTGCAAGAATTTGCTATGTGAAGGACAGAAAAGCTAAGTTTTCTAAGAATTTGCTATGTTTTGTAAGAATTTGCTATGTTTTGCAAGAATTAGCTATGTGAAGGACAGAAAAGCTAAGTTTTCCAAGAATTTGCTATGTTTTGCAAGAATTTGCTATGTTTTGCAAGAATTTGCTATGTGAAGGACAGAAAAGCTAAGTTTTCTAAGAATTTGCTATGTTTTGTAAGAATTTGCTATGTTTTGCAAGAATTAGCTATGTGAAGGACAGAAAAGCTAAGTTTTCCAAGAATTTGCTATGTTTTGCAAGAATTTGCTATGTTTTGCAAGAATTTGCTATGTTTTGCAAGAATTTGCTATGTTTTGCAAGAATTTGCTATGTTTTGCAAGAATTTGCTATGTTTTGTAAGAATTTGCTATTTTTTGCAAGAATTTGCTATGTTTTGCAAGAATTAGCTATGTGATGGACCAAAAACCAATTTTATGCAAGATTTTGCTATGTGCAGGATCAAAAAGCTAGGTTTTGTGAGGTGAAGGGAGGCTACTTATGTCCTCAATCTTGCAAAATCTTTGTTAAGGGAGGCATGTTATGCCCTTCATCTAACAAATTCTCACTTAAGGAAGGCTACTTATGTCCTTCCTAGGAAGGTGACTTCTGTCCTAATTTAGGAATGACTTTGTTTTCTTTCCATGATCCGATATTTTAAATAAAAGAAACATTCAAAGTGCCACTAGAGGCCTCTAGGGGCGTAGCCGCTAGTTTAAATATAAACTAGTAATATTTTCCGAATCAAATTGTTTTAGGTGCTTTATACAATAGTGCTTTATTGTTTAGTTTAGAATTATGCATGATCAATTTTACCAAGAAAACTTGTGTCGAATAGTTTAAATATAAGCAATAATAGTCATACGTTTTAAAAGTTATAAGCGTTTGTTTTTAATAATTAATCTTTAAGTAAAAAAAATGTGTATTATTGTCATGAAAAGTGTAAATTTGTCTATAGGCCATATCCATCCCTCCTACTGGAGGAAATAACTGACCAATAAATTAAAACCATTGTAGCGACATAAACGGATGACAAAATTATCCCTGTCATAACATCCACGTATTCTAATACCTAATCCCCTCCCCTCCTACTGTAGGATATAACTGACCAATAAATTAGAACAATTGTAGCGACATAAACTGACGACAAAATTATCCCTGTCATAATATCCAGGTATTCTAAATCCTTAGAAATACATCACAGTCATCACTTGACTAAAATTGACCAAAAGAAAAGGATTAAGATACCTTGTTTCTGGCTAAAGTCAGGTATCTAAAGGGACAAGACAATGGTCTAAAAATTAATGCACATCCCCAATGATGATGAACAAAATTACGCCTTCAGTAGATTATAATTAGTGGTAGAAATATGTAAACACTTAACTTAATGAGTCCCCTTCCTCCCTGAGCTAAAGTAGTTCAGGAATAATATCAAAAAGTGTGCATTTGTTTAAGTAAAATTTAAGAATTATATTTAGCAAAGCGAACGTATACTTTTAATTGGCGCAGGAATAAAAGCTTAACAACTTTTTTCATTTAAAAAAAGTGAAACAATTGATAAATATGTTTTACTTAAGAAACACCAATAATAGGTAATTATTAAGGCACCATAAAAAAGCTTCACAAATAACAGTTATATGTTTTATTTCCATTGCATTTATGAAAACAGGTTTATTTGCAAATATTACAGAATACTTAGGAAACATTAGAGAGAAATAAATCTAAATGTAAGAAGATAAGAGCTGGAGGGCGATTCTAAAATATTTCTGGGAAAAATAAAATTAATTCTTAAAGAAGCTTTTAGGTTTTTTACTATAAAAAGGACGTCATACTGGCTTACCATTGGTAATTTGTATTGTATGACGTTATTTTTATGTACTGTGAAGACCTTCATTCTTAAAATTAACGTTTATTCTTACCCCATCCCACACAACTAAGGACTTATTAAAATTTTATGTTTTTTGAATTTCTAAAAATGATTTGTACACTTTATTAAAATGAAACGCCAAGGATTAAAGTCAGGGCTCGGCAGCCGCGCATAAGCCTCAAATTAAATCCGCTAGTGTGACAGACATTTTTTTTCTTGAAGATAGATTGTCTGTTTAGGAACAGGTTTAGACATCCAGCTGAATTTTAAAGTTATAATATGACGATTTCACTGAAGCTTACATGCGGCTGAGGCGCGGCTGTCGAGCCCTTAGTAAAGTTGCTGAACTGTTGAAGTGTTGAACATATGTGTTGAATTATTGCGAATATATGTGTCAGTTTCTTACAACTTTACACAACTATAAAAACAATTTGACTTGAGTAAGAATTCACATTTGTCTTCTCTCCTTCGCTACTCTGCCGCTCTATAAGCTTTGATATTTTTAAGGTAAGTTTGTCCATCTTTTTAAACAAAACGAAGCCTTTTTATAATTAGGGTCGGTCAGTACGTCTGTGCGTCGGGAACGGTTAGCTCTTTTCTTTAATTTAGACATGTTATAATTGTCCTATCAATTTCAAACTTTGCACGATGCAGGGATAAGGGATGGGAAACGTAGAAAAATATAATTTCAGGCCTATTTCAAGCCTAGGCCTAAAAAACGAATTATGGGATGGCGCAGTAGTTCGTTATCAACGCTAATGAAATAGCGATGAACTCCAATTTAGTTTCCGAAAGTGTACCTAGCGTCCGGGTCCTATCTCAAAATTTGCTACAAGCTAAAAAAGCTTCAAACTTCCAAAAAAAATCAAAATTTGAAAATTAAAATTTTACATGTATAATATATAAATTGTTTTTACATTATATCGCTTTTCTCTTTGACAGGAGTAGCTGAAAATAGCGTTTGCAATATTTGGGTTATCTGCTGTACACTTTAGGAAACTAGGGCTCGAATAGGAAATCCATTTGGAGCTGATCGAAATAGCTGTGTGTGTGTGAAGATAAATTATAGAATAAAATTCAGGTAGCTAGTCTAAAGTAAAAATATATATATTTTTATAAACCAATATATTAATGGCTTTTGTTAAAATCACGTTATGATGTTTTTTTGTCTCCCAAAATTTTTTTCATCTTTTACTCTAGTAATTTGAATTTTTCCAAAAACTACAGTGTGTTTTTTTTATGAGAACTTTTTTGAAAGCAATTTTACCCCACTCATAGTTATCAGAATTTAATGATTAATGGCTTATTTTCTTCGTTTTTTAATACAATTATTAGAACACCAAAAAAAAATTTCAGTTTTTATTTAAAAAGTACAGTAAAATGTAAAATTCAAAACTTAGGTGTCAACATCTAAAAATGGTTTTAGCGCATTTTTCTTATGCCTAAATCTTCTACCCTTTGCAAGAAAAAAATTAAATTTTCTGTAGTCGACTTTGGGGGGGCAGTACTCCCTCCCTGGTTGAGATATGACACTAAAACTTTTATATGTTCTAGTTCATGTCCCCAATAGTATCTGTAGACATTTTTAGCCCTATATCTCAATTTTGAAGCATTTAGCAGCCATTCTTGCAAAAGGTAGAATATTTAAGCATAAGAAAAATGCACTAAAACCATTTTTAGATGTTGACACCTAAGTTTTGAATTTTACATTTTACTGTACTTTTTAAATAAAAACTGAAATATTTTTGGGTGTTCTATTAGTTGCATTCAAAAACGAAGAAAATAAGCCATTAATCATTAAATTCTGATAATTATAAGTGGGGTAAAATTGCTTTCAAAAATGTTCTCATAAAAAAAACACACTGTATCATTGGGTTTGCCTCAGACAGATTTTGTTTTTATTTTTATTAAAGAGTAAAAATTTTATTTGAAAATATTTTATCACTGCTAATTAAAATTCTAAATAAATAAATAAATTTAGTACAAGTAAATTAGCACTTGGGTAACATTCTATCAATTCTTTTTGTTCCATGAATAATATTTTTGTACTTTTTAGCATACAATAGTACTGAGGTGTTTCAATCAATTCCGTATAAAGTTTTAAAATTTAAAATACAACATTTCATTTATAAACTACCAAATGAATAATTTGTAGCTACCTACTTTCCAAAAAATAATCCCTCTGTCTTTGTTTTTTATATATGGTATTTTTTATGTAAAACTCTGGGCAGATTTGATAATTTAGCTGATGTGAATGAACACCTTTTCCTATTATTTCCTATCTTTATTTAGAAGCAGACGAAATAATTTTTTTCATTGCCACGTTTTTTATATTCTCATCCGCCAATTGTCAATTGGTTTAGAGCGATAGCTAATTGAGAACGTCCGCCAGTGATGTTATTTAATTAGGAATTGGTAAAAGTTGCAATATCCCTTTAGAATCTAGGTCGTGACCTAATTAATGGCCAGGTTTCCTATCCCTTATCCCTGGCTTGATGTAGTTAGGTACAATTAGTTAGGTAGAAAGCGTAGCTAATTTATAATCATTACCAGTAAGACAGTACGTCCTTATAAAACAATTTTTATGTAACTTTTGATTACAACAAAATTTTCTTTCAAAGTAGAAATACACCGACATTTTTAGACAATATTTGCAAAGTTTCGCTGCTAAGAATATTTTCATCCTTTTTACTAGCAGCACTTGGAAAGATTGATTTCTGTTTTTGTTTGCTCAATATCTTTCTTCCAATACAAATTATTTTCAAAAATATTAGGAAAAATAAACGAATAACAATGATTTTTTCAATTTCAAAGATTACAAGATCATTAAAAAATATATGACAAAAAGCCTTTAAAGTATTATTGTCGGAAAAGAGACTAGAATAGAATTTTATCTAATAGTCTCAGAAAAATTCATATGTAAATTTTCAAAAATGGAAGCGGAATGCTTAGAACATAATATTTTTATATATTTATTTTTAAGTCTTCATTATAAAATTGCTCCTGATGTTGTGACTAAATGTCCAAAGAATAACCATTAAAAAAGCATGAATATAGGAAAATTATATCATTTTAAAAAGTAGTTTATAAACAGTTTAAAAAGCAACATGTAAGCACAATTTTTTTTATATTGTTTATAGATTTGCTACGCTTTCCACATTGTACCTTATTTTCACCAAAATCATTTAAAAAAGCTTGAATTCGATATGATGATAGAGCTATCCTATGCTTATCTTGTTTAACAGACGGATAATCTTAGGTGTATTTTTATCTACAAAAATTTTATTATGAAATAAGACGCAAAAACTATTACATTCATTAGATTTTTAAAAATTTTATAATTTTATTCAAAATCGGGTATTATCCTCTTAGAATTTTTTTTTTCATTATTGAAAATTTGAGTAACCCCCCCTCCCCCCCCCCCCAGACAGCGACCTATGAACTCTGGCCGCAGCGCTCGGCTCCCTAGCCTGCCTAGCCGCAGCGCTCGGCCCCCTTGCCTGCCTAGCCGCAGCGCTCGGCCTCCTTGCCTGCCTAGCCGCAGCGCTCGGCTCCCTAGCCTAAAACCTAACCTAAAATAGTTGTTCGTCGGTAGTCGAGGGGGGGGGGGAGAGGGAGGGGGGTACAAAATTGAAAAAATTGAAAAAAAATTTTCTAAGAGGATAACGCCCAAAATCGATATTTCTCTTTGGATCTCTTAAAAACATCCGCCTCTTTACAAAATTTGATTAACTTTTTTCTTGAAAATTTAATAATATTATGTACATTTTGATCTGCGCCGAGTAATAAGTAACAAAAAGTAACTAATTGTTCGTTTAATCAAATCATTTATTATTTTTAAAAGCGAAGCTTTTCTATAATTAGGGTCGGTCCGTCCGTCCGTGCGTCCGAGATAGATAGCTTTTATTAATTAATTTAGGCATGTTAGAATTCTCTTATCGATTTCAAACTTTGCACGATGATTCCTGTAGTTGTTAGGTACGATTTAGAAAGCGTAGCAACTCTATAATCATTACCAGAATGTCCGTATGTCCATTTTAAATATGTTGATTTTTCTACTTTTTTAACAATAAATTTTTGGTCTTATTTTTGGTATATTGATTCCTAAGACAACAAAAACAACATTATAGGCGAAGCAACTCTATAATCAAGTCCTGAAAATGTGAGTATGTCCATAAACATTATCCTGTATCAAGCAGTTTTTCAACAAATTTACTTACAATTTTGCTTTGACTTTTATACATTTATATTTTGATTATTCAGTTCTGACACTATACAAGTGTTAATGACCGTTTGTCCTACCGTTTCAGTGCTTCGCTTTTATGGATGTTGTCATCCTTGTTAAAAAGAAAATTTGAGCATGTCATATTTTTGTTGGAGGTCTGTCAACCCTTTCCCTTCAAATCAGACATGTACTAAAAGAAAAACAAGAGTTACATTTGATGATTTTGTTTGTAGACGACGTCATACTGGCCTACTATGGGTCAATAATAATGTTTACTGGCCTGCTATTGGTAATAAAGTCTGTGTATTGACTATTATTGGTCATTTGTATTTTTCATAGGCACTATTAAGAGCTTCTTTGCACTTTTTCTCGTATTCATTCGAATCCGGTTGATAGGAACCGTTTCTCATCCATACGAAAAAACTATGTCTAGCATCGTATTATAAACGACTTTCTACGAATATAAAAATGTACAATCATAAGATTAAACCCATTTTTTTAGGCCGTGCCTTCGGCACCTCGGGTCTAAAAACTGGTTTTAATCTTATAATTGTACATTCTATATCCGCGGAAAGCCGTTTGTAATACGATGCGAGAAATAACTATTCTTTCACTTTCTTTACAAATTTTGCTTTTTGATTTAAAACTAAATATAAGGGCTAGAGTATTGAATTTCACAAACCTAATAAGTAGGCCCAATATTTTTAAACAAATATATTTGATTTAAATCAACAAATTATTCATAATTTTTATGCGACATTTAGAACACCTTGACTTAAGGAAAACGTTTGATACAGACGTGTTTTATATGATTTGCGAATTAAATCGCATTATATCAGAGAGTTAAATATTAATAGTAAAAACTTTACAATGGAAATAAAAAAATTAGCCAAAAAAGAGCCAAATCACGAAACCCCTTAAGAATGATACAAAACTTTTCAGAAAATAGGGAAGCTATAGGTTTAGCCGTTTACAAGATACCACTTAACACACTAAAGAAAGATAGACATCCTTTTTATTTCATATAAAAAACTGCTACAATTCTTCCCTCTCTGTGGATTTTTACCAAAATGCTTAATGCAAAACTTTTCTTGGTTTTGACATATTCTGCAGATCTTAGCAATTTTGTCGGAAAACATTTAAACAAGGATTCTTAGATCTGTAAGTAGCGCAAGAACTTTTGGTAGATGCAGTGCAAATATATTAGTTAACGTAAATATTATTATATTACATATTGCATTTTTTTTATAGAAAGGAAGGGGAAAATTGATCTGAGGTGGATTCTTAAAAAAAATTTGCCCCACTAATCGCGTAGTCGGGCAAAATTGTTTTCGTGAAAAATCCACCAAAATCACATTAAAAATCTACAAAAATTAAACAAAATCATAGAAGGGTTATTAACATATGATTTAATTTAATTTTTGTAGATTTTTAATGTGATTTTGGTGGATTTTTCACGAAAACAATTTTTCCCCACTAAGCGATTAGTGGGGCAAATTTTTTTTAAAGAATCCACCTCTGTTTATTACATCAATCCTCAAAGTTTTTAATAATGTTTTCTTATTTGTTGGCTTAGCAATTTTGATTGGCTGATTCATTAAGTTGAGTATCCAAACTTTTCAATCAATAATTGTAATCTACAGAAGAGGGAATTTTGTGTATCATCATTGGGGATGCTAATCAATTTATCGGCCATTGTCTTGGCCCTAAACACAAAAAAATAAGTCAATGAATAAAGTGGACCAAACTGTCTTGGTTGGTCGGACTGACTGAAATGCAGAAGGACCCACCAAAGATATAGAGTAGCCGCACAACGGAAATATTTATTTGATAAATTCTAATCTCCATGGACCATTCTTTCAAAATCACGCTAGATATGTTTATTCATCACGAATTAAAACAGATCGGTCTTAATACACCGGAAATAAATCGGATTCGTAACCAGTTATAGAAACGTATTTAAATATTTCTGGTTCTATCCTTATAATAAAGTAACAGGATTTCTGTCTGTCTGTTTGTTTGTTGTACCGAAGGATATCGCTAACCGATATGATTCTCCTTTACAGGGTAGCTCCTCAAGTCTCCCTAGATGCATCTAGGGGCGTAGCCGCTAGTGTGTATATATGTTTGTAATTAGTTATTGAAAATTCTGTAGAAGAAAAGAATTAGCTATTACTTTCGTGCATATACATGGACGTGATTCGAATATATTCCAATATTCAGGGAAGAAGGGGACATTGGGCTGTTTATTACACTAGTCCCCAAAGTCTTAAAACAACGTTTTTATAATCGTTGTCTTAACAATCTTGGGGACTTTTATCGAATTTTGATTTGTTAGTTTATTTAGTTGTGTGTCCAAGTGGTTGTATTCTGTAGAATATCAACATTGGGGATGTACATCAATTTACCGGCCATTATCTTATCCGCGCAGGTTAGAGAGTTAGTAAGCATAGAAAAAAGTACAAAAAAGTAATATAAGGGGAGTAATCATTTTGTGTGACAATGTAGGGGCAATTTCTCCATGGAGGGTGGTGGTACCCTCCCACGAAATAGTTACAAACCTTTCCAGATATGCCTATGAAAAGCTACATTGTAAACGAGAACCATATCGGTTTTTTAGTTCAGCGGGTTCCTTCGGTACACATACAGGCAGACATACAGCGCTAGATCCTTCTACTCTTATGTAAGCATAATAGACGTTATAGCCCTTGCAATTGGATCAGTAGTTAATGAAATCTTAAGCTACAGACAAAAAATCCATACTACTTTCAGATATGTGTGTACTCCTGCCTGAACCATTGGAACTGTAGATTATGGTTGAGCTTGACCGAATATATAAGTGATAGAATAGCTGCGGGGGTGGTGCACACCACAAACAATAAGATCACAGAAACTAACACCAGGGCCAGCACTCGCTCCTCGCTGCTCACACCATTTCCTAAAAAAAACAAGAATGAGAAACCAGGGAGGGAGGGGACATTTATTTATTACACTGGTCTTCAAAGTCTTATAATATCGTTTTCTTATTCATTGGTTTAACAAACTTGGGTACTTTTATTGAATTTTGATTGATTGGTTCATTAAGTTGAGTTTCCAAAAATTTCAACCACAAATTTTTTCTGCAGAGGGGTCATTTTGTGTGTAATCATTGGGGACGTACATCGATTAATCAACCATTATCTTATCCCTTTATATCCCTGATGTCTTTATAGTCCCTATAAAAAATGATGTCATACAATATAAACCACCAATGATAGGCAAATACACAGACTAAATTACCAATGACAGGCAAGAATACATTTTAATTGACCAATGGTAGGCCAGTATGACGTCATATTTTAAAGAGTAGACATTTTAAATAGATTTAAGAATCATTATGTTCAAAAGTAGTTAATAATGTTAGAGATAGTTAAACTAGAATAAATCAGAAAAGGCCTAATGATTTTAGGTAATTTAAATAGGGACAATAAACAAAGACGTCCAAAATTCTTGATTTTCAATTTTTAACCCCCCCCCAAATAAAAAAAAAAATTACCTCTATTATATAAGGATTACCCCCCCCCCCCCCCCTGAGCTTGGACGCCCCTGACAATAAGGTCATATTTGCGGAACGGAATATTATAATGGCGGAAAATTCATGTAATAATATGTTATTAGAAAAGTAAATTAGTATGTCTTTTCTATCTCAAATGTGAGAGCCTAAAAATACGCACTAGCTAGTAGATTGCACTTAATTGCAAATAAAGTAAAATTACTGCAAAATTTGATTAAATTAAATCTATTTTGGTATTAAAAATTAATATTTGAAAAGGAAGCCTTTTAATCACTTATCTTTTAATTGACGTAAATTTTAATTGAACCAAAAAAGCATCACAATAAATACATTAAAGATTTAATTATTTAGCTCTATCACTTTCAATTAGAAAAAGACGTAAACACTTTTTTTATTATGAAAGATTTTAAGTTGAACGTAAATTTTGTACTTTTTGTGTTTTTCTATTACTAGTAAATCAGTTCAAAAAGCTGGGATTCAATTAAGCACTAAGTTTGTCTGTTTTTAAATGGGAATATGCCCTTAGGGAGGGAGGGGACATTGGGCGAATTGTTATACTAGTCTCAAAAGTTTTATAATAACATTTTCTTGTTTGTTGGCTCTATAGCCTTTGGGACATTCATTGGATTTTATTGATTGGTTAATTAAGTTTAGTTTTAACCGTTCCAACCACTAATTTTAATCAACGGAAGGGGTAATTTTGGGTATCATCATTGGGATGTGCATCAATTCATCGGCCATTGTCTTATCCCTTTTGATCCTTTAGTATACTGCACATATTTTGTTGGTCTGTTTTAGACGTTCCTTGATTTTTATTTTGCTTCCACTTCTCACATACTTGTATTTGGAATTTTAACATTGATTTCAAATTTGTGGCTTTTGGCTATATGCGACTTTGTTAATAAATACTATCATTTAAAGAAGTAAGTTTTTTTGTCTGTTGCTTAACATTTCCATTTCTACTGATTGAGTTTTACATTTTATAAAATCTACTCATAAATCCCGGGTTGGATTTAGAATTTTAAATTCTTAGATTTAAGTTTTAGGATGGTTTTAGGATATTTTTCTGCTTTCCCCCTCATGAATAAAAGAGTACCTAGATGCTAGAAGCGCAGCCGCTAGTAATAAATAAATAAGCTAGACCTCTTACTGAAGAATTTTATGAATAATCTTATTAAAAATATTTTTTTAGCTAATATAATGAATGAAAAATAAGGGCTCTTAATATTTTTAACTTAATTATAATATTAGTTTAAAAATAAGTTATTTGTTTCAAGCTAAGTACTGAAGAAATATTAAAATGTAGTGTAAATACATGGCTGTTTGTCTGCAATGATCTGCAATAGTAAGTGGTGTCAATTGTAGCTTACGCCAAAAACGACAGTAATTCAAAAAAAACTCACGAAACCTCTACGTGATTTTTAGTGTTCCAGGACAAACGTAAGAGTCCCAAACGTCGGAGTGGACAAACGCAGGAGTGTTTAAATATTAATTTAATTAAGTATTTCTATACATGTTAGGTTAGTTCAGATATGAATAAAAAATAAGCCCCCCGCAGGGGTGGCATATACAAGACAGTTTAAAATAGGTTAGGTTAGGTTAAGTTTCCACTCCGACGTTTGGGACTAGAGACTATTTTTAGCTGTCATTAGGGGTCAACACTTTTTTATCTGCCCCCCCCCCCCCCATTTTAGATTTATTTAGCTTGTTGGCTATACCTTATTCCCGTCTCCATAGTCCAGTAAGTTATTAAGTTAATGCACCAACAATTCACCTATTAATTAAACAATCAATTTTACCTGTTTGACCGTTGGCAGCATTGGAGCCTGCCCTTCTTCTGATAGATGCCACAGGTACGAGAGCCTCCACAATGGAGGTACCTGGCTTCACCCGCATGCTTGCAGTAAAGTTGTCAGAGGTCAGAGATATCGTGTTATTCCCGCCACCCTGCAAAATTAAAAATTATCATTAAATTAATAATATACTATTTTTTTAACAAGAAAATTTTGAGAAATGGATGCCGCACAGGGATACAAATGGATAAGACAATGGCCGAATAATTAAGTATATCCCCATTGAGTTTTTTAAAAAATCATCCATTATGTAGATTAAAATTAGTGGTTGAAACGCTTGAACACTCAACTTTATAAATCAACCAATCAAAAGTTCCCAAGGTTGTGAAGAAATGAATAAGAAACGTATACAAAACTTTGGGGACTGGTGTAATAAACAGCCCAGTGTCCCCTCTCTCTCTCTGAATGCTCTACCATTTTTGTTGCCTTTTTCCTCCTTCGTTATGACCATTGCCAAAATTTGAACAATATATTTATATATTTTGCTTCAAACATTATATTATTTTATGTATTACATTTATATACTTGCAAATAAAATGGTGACTAAATAGTATTTTAAAGCTTTTTAAAAAATTACGTCATACTGGCCTACTATTGATCAATTAAAATCTGGTCTGCCATTGGTAATTATTTAGTCTGTGTATTGGCCTATCATTGGTCATTTGTATTGTATGACGTCATTTTTTATAGGCACTATAAAGAACTTTAGTATTTTTGAGTTGTATTTACTTGCATATTAAATGTTAACAAAATAAAAATTTGTAGCTCTTCAAAGTGCCTAAAAAATGACGTCATACTGCCCTACCATTGGTGAATTAAAATATATACTAGTAATTATTTAGTCTGTGTATTGGCCTATCATTGGTCATTTATATTGTATGACATCATTATAGGCACTATAAAGAGCCTCAATATTTTTTAGATGTATTTACTTGCATATAAAATGTTAACAAAATAGTTTACTATTGGTTTACCATTGGTCAATTAAGATATACTTGCCTGCTATGAACCTTGTAAAAGTGTCGAACTATGACGTCAGAAAAAAATAACAATTAACCAATGAGAAGCCAGTATTCATATGGTAAAATATATAGCGGTCTCTCATTGGTTAATTGTTAATTTTTTCTGACGTCATAGTCAGACACTTTTACTGGGTTCGCCTGCTATTGGTAATTATTTAGTCTTGTATTGGCCTATCATTGGTCATTTGTATTGTGTGACGTCATTTTTTGTAGGCACTATAAAGAACTTCAGTATTTTTCAGTTGTATTTACTCGCATATTCAATGTTGACAAAATAGTATTTTGAAGCTTTTTATAGTGCCATTGGTCAATTAAAATATACTTGCCTGCTATTGGTAATTATTTAGTCTGTGTATTGGCCTATCATTGGTCATTTGTATTGTATGACGTCATTTTTTATAGGCACTATAAAGAACTTTAGTATTTTTGAGTTGTATTTACTTGCATATTAAATGTTAACAAAATAAAAATTTGTAGCTCTTCAAAGTGCCTAAAAAATGACGTCATACTGCCCTACCATTGGTGAATTAAAATATATACTAGTAATTATTTAGTCTGTGTATTGGCCTATCATTGGTCATTTATATTGTATGACATCATTATAGGCACTATAAAGAGCCTCAATATTTTTTAGATGTATTTACTTGCATATAAAATGTTAACAAAATAGTTTACTATTGGTTTACCATTGGTCAATTAAGATATACTTGCCTGCTATGAACCTTGTAAAAGTGTCGAACTATGACGTCAGAAAAAAATAACAATTAACCAATGAGAAGCCAGTATTCATATGGTAAAATATATAGCGGTCTCTCATTGGTTAATTGTTAATTTTTTCTGACGTCATAGTCAGACACTTTTACTGGGTTCGCCTGCTATTGGTAATTATTTAGTCTTGTATTGGCCTATCATTGGTCATTTGTATTGTGTGACGTCATTTTTTGTAGGCACTATAAAGAACTTCAGTATTTTTCAGTTGTATTTACTTGCATATTCAATGTTGACAAAATAGTATTTTGAAGCTTTTTATAGTGCCATTGGTCAATTAAAATATACTTGCCTGCTATTGGTAATTATTTAGTCTTGTGTATTGGCCTATCATTGGTCATTTGTAAAGTGTGACGTAATTTTTTATAGGAACTATAAAGAACTTCAGTATTTTTCAGTTGTAACTTCATATTAAATGTTGACAAAATAGTATTTTAAAGCTTTTTATAGTGCCTATAAAAATGACGTCATACTGGCCTGCCATTAGTCAATCAAAATATATACAGGCCTTCCATTGGTAATCATTTAGAATGTGTATTGGTCATTTGTATTGTATGACGTCATTTTTTTATGGGCACTACCCAGCATATACTTTTATCGCATTATTTTAAGAAACATGTCGCATTAATACGTCCTTAATGACGTAACTTTTTTATTACTATACAAATGACGTTTCATATTTTTTTAAAGGACGTTTTGTGTACCAAAAATACGTCGTTATCTTTAAAAAAACGTCACAAAAAAAATATAAATAATAACAATATTTTGAATTTAATGACATGTTATCTTAAATAACGGCGCATTAAAACGTCAATTTTTTCTTTAAAACGTCCAGAAAAACAAGATGGCCGCCAAACTAACAATATAACAAAAATATTAAATGACATATTATTTATAAAGACATATCAAAACGTCATTTTTTTACTGTAAAACGTCAAAAAAAACAATATGGCCGCCAAAATTGGTATTTAATGTGTATCAATAAAATATTAGATTTAATATTAAACAATTATTATATTGAATTAAATAAATATTTTTTAATTAAATCATTGAATTAATTAATAATTAGAAATTGATTTGAGTTAAATAAAAATGGATTATTTTAATAAAAATTGCAATTAATCTAGATGCTTGAATATGAGAAAAGTACACAGGAAAAAAATAAGACCTCACTCTTAATCAGGAAACGAGAAAATCTTTTTTTTATATATTTCTAAATTTCTGCTTTTTATTGCCTAACCAACCGACCAACATACAAAATATCATGGAACAGATTGGTTAGAAGCCTCTAGGGGCACTGGTAGGAGGGGGAAAAGTTGACCTTATCCCATTTTAAATTTGAGTTTCAAAAGAGTTTTAAAAAATATTTTTTGGGGGGGAGGGGGGTGTAGAATCCTCCCAAAAGATAGTTAAAAACCTTCCCAGGACCTATAAGAAGCTTAACTGTAAAAGAGAACAATATCGGTTCAGCGGTTAGCGAGATCCTTTGGAACTGACAAAAAACGTTTACTAATTAATATAATAGGATTGATATAAAATAGAACTCTTACCTTTAAAGTTATAAAACCAATTGAAATTCACTAAAGTCCCCAAAATTGTTTAAGCTAACTTCTTACCTCAACATTGTAAAACTTATATTCATGATTTGTCGTCGATTATGATCTCCTTTCGAAAATATGCAACAAGAGAAGGAAAAATGTTTTTAAAATTCATTTAACTCATTCTCTCATCACATTTACGAACGAAGTTCTATTATTAAGTAAATCTTATTCTTCACACAAATTAAATTACTCAAATTGTAATGTTTGTTTGTAGGGTTAAACTGTTACTAAATACTCATAATATTTATATGGGGATCATAGTTCAGAAAATTTTTTTGTCTTTTAATAAGAAAAATTTAACTTCAAAAATAAAAATAATAGATTTCTTGATTTTATTTTTATGTTACAAACTTTTAGTTTTTAAGAAGAAAAAAATATCTAAAAATAATTATGTCAGAATTTTTTCTGAACTCTTCCTTATTTCCTAAAGTGTCTTGAAAATTATTTAATTAATCAAGATGACACATTACACAAAAAGGACGTATTGATTCCACATTATTTATTTTATTTACTTCGGAATTAATATGTAATATGTAAGTAATATATTAATAAATTATTTAATCAATAAAGATGACTTATTACAAATTAAGGACGTTTTAATACCACATTATTTATTTTATTTACTGTCACATTAATATGTAATTCTACACATATATATTAATATGTGGAAAAAATACAAAATGACGCATTGAAACAACCATAATTTTTACATTTAATTTCTTTGTAATTTCTTTTTTTAAGAAAAATAATAGCAAATAAAAAACAATTAATGACATATTAATAAGTCATTTTCTTTAAATACGTCACAAAAAAGACGTATTGAAAATTAACAACATGTCAATGCAACATTTCTAAACCACTTTAGTAGATGCTGGGTATACAAAGCTTCAGTATATTTTCAGTTGCTCTATCACTTCTTAATAATCTTAAAATTTTACCTTTAACATACTCTTTCTTCTGGAGACCTCTCTGAATTTTACAATGATCAGAGGATTAAGAACAGCTAGAACAAGGATGGGACCAAACCGCAGCAGGATCTCACTCAGGATAATGTATGTCTGAAAAATAATTGCTGTAAGTACAAGTGGCTTCACCATTAGCATCTAGCTGCGGCGACCCTTTATTATATTGACTTAAAATATAACAAGGGAGGGGGGTATCATTCTATTGACCCTTACTCCAGATTCTGTTTATTCCATTTGTCCCCTAAGTTTTATAATAACCTTTCTCGTATTCATTCGAACCGGTTCTCATCCATACGAAAAAACTATGTCTAGCATCGTTTTATATCCAGCTTTCTACGAATATAAAAATGTACAATCATGAGATTAAAATCAGTTTTTTTAGCCCGTGCCTTCGGCACCTCGGGGCTAAAAAAACTGGTTTTAATCTTATAATTGTACATTCTATATCCGCGGAAAGCCATTTATAATACGATGAAAGAAATAACTATTTTCTAATTCATTAGATTAACAACTTTGGGGAGTTTTAATGAATTTTGAATTATTGCTTTATCAAGTTATCAATCACTTGTTTTAATATACAGAATGGGTAATTTTGTTTATTAATATTGGACATGTAAATAAATTAATCGGCCATTGTCCTATCTCTTTTTATCAGTGCCATTACTCAATAGTGGATAAATTACACTACCCAAAGAATGGATAAAACCTTCCTAGAACTTAAATAAAGCTTCACTGGGAAGAAAAATCTTTAGTTATTAAGAGACAGGCAAAAATTAAATCTTTTATATTTATATATAAGGAAATTTACATATCAATAAATCTTACAGCCTTGATTTTGATTTGTAAAGGTTTTGAACATAAAAAAAAACTGAATCTAATAGCCTATCTTTTAATCTTGATTTTCTGTACAAGCATATCTAGGATTAAGATATCATTACTATATATGCATACCAATTTTTTTTTTTTTTTCTGGCAAACTAAACAATCTTGGTATGTGTACATAATATGGAATTTTACTTTTGTGTTCAATATAAACTCAAAATAAATGCTCATTCTCTCCCCCGAGAATATTATTCTATTTAACTTGTGACAATGTATTTATACAGGGAGGGAGGGGACAATGGGCTGTTTATTATACTTGTCCCCAAAGTTTTATGATAAAGTTTTCTTATTTGGTTTTGTGACTTTTGTGACTTTTATTGAATTTTGATTAAGTTCATTAAGTTGAATGTCGAAACGTTTCAACCAGTTATTGTAATCTACAGAATTTTGTGTATCATTGATTAGGATATACACCGATTTATCGGCCATTGTCGTATCCCTTTAGATCCCTGGTAGTTGTATCTATTTTCTCAGATATAATTGGTGTACCATCCATTCCTCAACGTTTTAGATAATCAGAAAAAAAGATAAATTAGAAAACGTGTAGCAAGCGGTAGGGCTGTTTGTGCTGTAGTAATACTTTTTCCAGTTTTGATATTGTTTTGGAGCTTTTATAGGGCTTATAAAAATAACGTTCTTCTGGCCTACTATTGGTCAATTTAAATGTAATCTGGCCTGCTATTGGTAATTTAGTCTGTGTATTGGCCTATCATTGGTCAATTGTATTATGTGGTGTCATTTTTTTAGGCACTAAAACGAGCTTCATTATTTTGATAACCTTGACAAAAGTAATGCACAATATAAAACTATATCAAGCTTTTAAAAGCAGTCTTTCCCATTGAGATTACTGAGAATTTCACGCATTGCTGGCGATTCAGTATAAATATACCAGGGATCTCTAGCCGTTAGATAACATATTTTATAAGTAACTAGCTGCTTCGCCTCTATCCTCTAGGGGCTTTGCCCCATGAGGTAGTTTAAAAAAAAAATAAAAATAAAAAATCATTTCGGATGCTGCGAACCATACTCCCCCTCAATTTTTTTTTTTTTTTTAGGGGGAAGGGGGAAATTTCATTTTTTGGGGGGTTGAGGGTGTCTAACCCCCCCCAGAAAAAAGCTTAAAACCACCACAGGACCAATAGGTATATACCCTGAAGAGTAGAATCCGATCAGTTCAGTAGTTACCGAGATCTTAAGCTTCAGACGGACGGACGGAGGGACAGACGGACGGACGGACAGACAGACGGACGGACAGACATCAAGCTACTTTGTATTATAGATATGTCAATAACAAAAAAATTAAAATCAAGACTGCCCTAAAACTTTTTATTATTAGAGGAGGGTTAATTTTCAATGTATCATCTAATTTTCTACTTTTTATATAATCAAATGAATTATAAAATTGATAAAGCCTAATATAGAATGAAGCAGCTTATAGCGCCTGTAAAAATGAGGTCATACAATACAAATGACCAATGATAGGCCAGTATATTAAAAATTTGTCAATTAAAATGTATACTGGCATATCATTGGTCATTTAGATTATATAACGACATTTTTTAAAGGCCCTATGGGCTGCTTCTCTAGAATTTCTAAAGTGACGGCGGGCAATACCTGATAAATAAGCTTACACGTCTGGACATTGCAGTATAATTAGGATCAGGACCAAAATACTACACATAGCAAAATATAGCATAGCCATAATCATTATGGGATGATTTTACAACAAAAAATTTCGATGATTTTTTTCTAAAAACTCTTTTCGAAAGATTGTTAATTTTCAACATTTAATTCTCATTGAAAAGACTAGATTTTTGCATTCGTCTAGTTATTCATGTAATATTTTTTTATGTGCTTGTTTAAAGATTTATATCTAGCAAACACTTGTCAAATTTATTTGTGAGGAGGGCTTTGAAAAGTTGTCTTGATCCTAGTACAGTGAACAGTATAAAATAACATTGTATACTGTATCAGGGAGGTAGGGGACATTGGGCTGTTTATTACACTAGTCTCCAAAGTTTTATAGTAACATTTTCTTATTCGTAGGGTTAACAACTTTGGGGACTAGTTTTGATTTTTTTATTGGTTAGTTCAGTAAGTTATTAATTATTATTGTAATCTACAAAATGGAAAATTTTGTATATCATCATTGGGGATGTACATCAATTTATCAACCAATGTCTTATCCCTTTAGATCTCCGATGTTGTATCTAAAAACAATGGCAATATAATAATATATGCATTGAACTTCTTAATATATATTTATATACGAAATACAGTAGTTAAAGGGTGTGCAAAAAAAATGCGGACATTTTTAAGATTGAAATTGCGCGGCTTTTCTTAATAGTAGAAAAATACTACGCATACCGTTAACCGCTAAGAAGTTTATTTTTAGGAATATAAAAACAATTCCTGTGCTACGCATAGTTTGGGAGCTACGTGTTAAAATAACCCAACTGACTTAAAACTTGACCTGCGAGTAAATTTTGGGACATTTTACCATCTGGCTCCTATATTATTTGTAGCACAGGAACCGTTCTTATATTTCCAAAAAATACGGTTCTTAGCGGTTCTAACGGTATGAGTAACATTTTTCTACTATTAACAAAAGCCGCGCAATTTGAAATAAAAAAATGTAGGCATCTCTTTTTGCAAAATATCATCTCTAATTTTTAGTTATATTTTAAAATAGTTTTACATCAGTTGGTACATTTTAACACATAGCTCCGTAATACGTAGCAGAGGAATCGTTCTTATATTTCAAAAAAAATAGACTTCTTAGCGGTTCTAACGGCATGTGTAATATTTTTCTACTATTAACACAAGCCGCGCAATTTCAATTTTAAAAATGTCCGCATTTTTTTTAACACCCTTTATGAATGTTTTTATTATTTATGCAGTAATATTTAAAATTGAAGGAGGATTATTTTTCCGCTTAATTCCGTAAAGTTGAGTGTTAGAATTCTTATATCCCTAATTTAGAACAGCTTGACTTAATAATAGCATTTGACTATAACCCAACATTAAACTTTACGGAATTACACATTGGTTTTTCTTTTGTAGGTTAATTATTTGTTCAATTAATAAGCCTTAAAAGCCCTAATAATCCCCAATGATGATACACAAATTTACCATTTTCTGAAAATTACAATTAGTAGTTAAAACGTTTGGATACTCAAAATAATAAACCAATCCATTAAAATTCAACGAAAGTCTCCAGAGTTTTTAAGCCAACGAATCAAAAAAACTTTAATATAAAAATTTTAGGAACTAGTGTAATAAACAGACCAATGTCCCCTCCCTCACTGCTTTGGATGCATTAATGATTTTAGTATTTTTTCACTTTTATTGATCTAAAATTTCCATAAAGAAGTAGAGAAATAACTTATTACCTGAGAAATTAAAACTCTCCACTAACATTTTTGACAAATTGTTTTTAAAAAAATTTCATGATAATCTTCACGAAATTTAAGTTTCAAACTAGCCATGTAAATAATTTTTCCTTTGACCGTACGACAGACGGGCGCAGTGAGTTATAAACTAAATAGTCAAGATTAAAGAACAAAAAGTTTACATTAACACTAAACCTAAAATTGTAATTTCCAGTTTGGTTTCGAAACTGATTAATATCCGCTGAATTACAGCCGGTTCTCAGCCATACCAAAAAAATTATGTTAAGCATCGTATTGCAGATAATTTTCCACAATTATCAAAATAGAAATCATAAGATTAATCTTATAATTTTTCATTTTGATATCTGCGGAAATCTGTCTATAATACGATGCAATATTTGACTATTTTTCTGTGACTTGCACACACATTAGATCTCAATGTGTGAGAATGTGAGTGTGTGTGTTTGTGAATGAGTGTGTATGTGTGAATGTATTAACATGTATGATTACAGGTATAAAACAGATTGCCAAGTATTCTCAAGAGCAGATATGTGGAGCCATGCCATTTTTTATTATAATTCCAGTTACAGGAGATATAAAGATATTGTTTTTTTTTAAATAGTCAATTTTTTAATATTGTACTACGGTTTTATTAATATTAGACATATAATTAATCATAATTGCTTTGAATATATATGAACTTTAATGAATAAAATTGCATAATATATCCTATTTTCAATGTTGTATATTCATATGACAAATTTGATAAGTTTATAGAACCTTTATATTTTACATACAGATCGCAAGGGATAGAGAAATTGACAGTAAATGCATCTTCCCTAAAAAGTTTACTTTTGTGAGATTATGTCCAGGGGTGAAACCTTTAGAGAAAATGCATTAGAGATTAACTCAACTGACATTGCACCTTTCCTTTCTGAACTTCAATGTTCTAAAATCTTTTATTATTCTCCAGAATAATCTTTTTTGCAAAATATCTATTCTTACTTATTATGTTGTGGGGCTAAATTAAACATTTTTTAGTCCGGCTCCAAACTCCAGAGCTGATAACAGGCTGGCGGAGAGGCATCCAAGCTTACAACATATTTGTTGATGAATAATTTCCTTCAATGAATGCTCTGTGCTGTGCATTCTGGATATTCCAGGGATCTAAAGGGATAAGACAATGATCGATAAATTGGTGTAAATCTCCCATGATTATCCACAAAACTGTCCCTTCTGAAGATTAAAATTAGTGTTTGCAACGTTTAGACACTATTCTTGATGAACCAAACAATCAAAATTCAATAAAAGTTCCTTACGTAATTAAGCAAACGAAAAAGAAAACGTTATTATAAAACTTTGAGGTCTAGTTTAATATGAAATGTACCCCCCCTCCCTGGAATATTCTCTAATTTACCATTGCCAACATCATTGTCGGGTTGCATGCAGTTCCATTAGAATAAAACACTAGAAGGGGAAGGGGTTAAATAATTGAATACCCCTTTCCCAAGGACCCTAAGCCGACTTTCAATTGAGTCTTTGAAAAAACAACAAATACCGTTGGGAATATTATTAGAGCCTAGTCGCTACAAAAGAGCAGAAAGCAAAAAAAGTCCAAAAAAGGGGTATATCTAGGTTGCTGTCTGGTTATACATCTATATTATACATTTATTGTCGTTCCTAGAACAAGGGCATAAAATACCTATCGGAAACAATTTTAAAGCTACGGAACAATTCCAATTCACAGCTCTTGTTACTCCCAAAGGCTTTACATTTGAAGAATTGTAAAGAAATTTATAAAGCTTTTCTTAAATGTTGGCTTAGTTTGAGTCAGCTGCTGCAAAATGAAAAAGCATTACTAAAAAATAAATCTTTTATTTCTTAACCCTAGAACCTTAAACAAGGATGATCTAAATCTTTAAAGTAAAGCTCAAAATATTTGACGCTCTGTATAGAGCCTAAAAAATGACGCCATACTATACAAATGACCAATAATAGGCCAATACACAGACTAAATTACCAATAGCAGGCAAGTATACGTTTTAATTGACCAATGCAATGGTAGGAAAGTATGATGTAATTTTTTAATAGGCACTATGAAAGCTTTTAAAAATTTGTATTGTGATATGTGAGACTATTTCTAATAACTTGATTTTAGTTGCTATGTATAAATACCATACATTGTTTGTGTCTAGTCGGACATTAGATAATAATACAGATATTTTCTCCTATTCTAATAGCATAGTTACCCTATTTATTATTGTGTCTAGTCTGACATTAGATAATAATACAGATATTTTCACCTATTCTTGTAGCGTAAATACTCTATATATTGTTGTGTCTGGTCTGACATTAGATAATAAAACAGATATTTCCACCTATTCTTGTAGCGTAAATACTCTATATATTGTTGTGTCTGGTCTGACATTAGATAATAAAACAGATATTTTCTCCTATTCTAATAGCATAGTTACTCTATATATTATTGTGCCTGGTCTGACATTAGATAATAAAACAGATATTTTCTCCTATTCTGGTAGCATAGTTACTCTATATATTATTGTGTCTGGTCTGACATTAGATAATAAAACATACATTTCCACCTATTCTTGTAGCGTATATTCTCTATAGATATTTTTTAAAAGCGAAGCTTTTCTATAATTAGGATCGGTCCGTTCGTCCATACGTCCGTCCGAGATAGATAGCTTTTATTCGTTAATTTAGGCATGTTACATATCGATTTTAAACTTTGCATGATGATTCCTGTAGTAGTTGGGTACTATTTAGTAAGCGTAGCAACTCTATAATCATTACCAGAATGTCCGCACGTCCATTTTAAACATGTTGATTTTTCTACTTTTTTAACAACAAATTTTTATGTCATCTAATTATCCGTTTGATCTGATTTTTAGTTTATTGATTCCTGAGACAACAATGAACAATATTTTAAGCGAAGCAACTCTATAATCCAGTCCTAAAAATGTAAGTATGTCCATAAACATTATCCTATATTAAGTAGTTTTTCAACAAATTTACTTACAATTTTGCTTCGACTCTTCTACTTTTATATTCTGATTATTCAGTTCTTATATTATACAAGTGTTAATGTCCGTTTGTCCTACCGTTTCTGTGCTTCGCTTTTATGGATGTTGTCATCCTTGTTAAGACATAAACATCTAAAAGGAGGAAAACTATATTCAAGTAACAGGATATCTGTGTCTGTACCGAAGTATCTCGCTGACCGATACGGTCCTTTTACAGGGTATCATTTCATAGGTCATGGGAAGGTTTATAACTATTTTGGAGAAGGATATTACCATCCTCTTAAGAGAAATAGCCTCTAGAGAAAAATTAACCCCCCAAAAATTTAATTTTTTTATTTTAACTACAATTGAAAGTGGATGGGGGGTCGACTTCCACCCAGCCTCTAGGGATGTATCCAAAAATCAAAAAAATCTAACGCTGGCCATAGGCCTTTTTTGATATTTCTTGGGGGAAAAACTGATCTTAATGGATATAGAAAAGAAAAAGAGTAAAAGCACAAAATATTACCAAAAAACAATTATTGTAAAAATACAGTTGTATATATTCAAATACTCAATAATTAATAAATCCAATAAATTTAAAAGCATCATTAATATTTAAAAATCACATATAATCACAAAAAAAAATATATTCTATGTTTATATTGTGTTTCATGTTTTACAGTTACTTCGCCCAGAGTGGAGGCAAAGAAGGTCAGGAAAATTGCCTGAAACCATCTAAAGTCATTTATAAAGCTTCCATGAAAAGCAAAATTACTAAGGAACTGCATTCTATCAGATCTTTAAAGTGGCAATTATTTTCACCTTTTATTAGACCAAGGCATTTTTGCAATTATTGCTAATAACACTTACGCCTGACATATTAATAGTAGGTGATATTTTAAAAGTCTTTAAAGACGAGAATCAAAGACATTACTTTTCGGACAACGAAAGACTTTGAGTTTTTGTAACAGGTTAGTCTACTTTTTAGGAAGCAGCGTATAGTGTCTATAAAAAGATGATGTCAGACAATGCAAATGACCAATGATAGGCAGTATAAATTTCAATTGACCAATGGTAGGCCAGTATTACGTCAGTTCCTATATGAACTATAAGCTGCTTAACTTTTTAGTAACTTTCCAAGAACTCTAAATATCCTGCACATTCCATTCCCATAAAAATAGGCTAAAACCTGTCTAATGAAGACGTACACACAAAAATACATTCACAAAAAATCATGTTTTATTGTACATATCCTAATATTACAGTAAGGTTTTTTTTGTCTGTAGCTAGCTTAAGATTTTGATTACTACTGAACAGATTGAGTTCTTTATTTTAAGGAAACTTCTTGTAGATCCTTGGATGGTTTTAGGCTATTTTCATACTTTCCATAATCCTTCGAATACATAGCTCCTAGATGCTATGAGCGCTGTCGTTATGTATATATTTTGTAAAGAAGGTGTATCAACTTTTTTTTTTATAGCTAGCCGGTTCTTTTAGTAAGTAGTAGATGTAAAATTTTTCATAGAATTCAGATATGCAATCGGTTTTTTTGTAGACCTCTTATTTTTAAGTAATTTAAGTTTAAAAAAAAAATGAAGTCGATTTTAAGGTACTAAAATGCAACAAAAAAAAGAAAGAAAATGGCCATTATGAACAAAAATAGTAAGATCTTTAATTTGACACCTTACTTTTTAAATTCTGTCAGGTAATTATTGAAAAAATCGATTTTTTTAAACCCACGAGAATAAAAACTTTGAACTTAATTTTATCATTTCACAGGTAAAAAAATATGGGTTCATATATACCTTTAGAATCAGAAAAATATTACGAATCCATTGTAAGCAAAATTGAAAAAAAAGTTTACAATATAGTATATAAACTACAATAAAAGGAATTATATGAAAATATCATATTATATTATACAGGCAACGTCTTAATTCTTGAATTGAGTATAAAAATGGGAAGGGGGTAAAGAGGGGGTAAAAAAGGGAAGACAAAAGTGTTGCCTGAACAAAAAATATAATTGGCCATTTGTTTATTTTTTTACTTTTTTTTCAATTTTGCTTACAATGGATTCATAATATTTTTCTGATTCTAACGGTATATATGAACCCATATTTTTTTACCTGTGAAATGATAAAATTAAGTTCAAAGTTTTTATTCTCGTGGGTTTAAAAAATCAATTTTTTCAATAATTACCTGACAAAATTCAAAAAGTAAGGTGTCATATTAAATATCTTACTATTTTTGTACATAATGGACATTTTCTTCCTTTTTTTGTTGCGTTTTAGTACCTTAAAATCTACTTAATCTTTTTAAAAAAAACTTAAATTACTTAAAAAATAAGAGGTCTACAAAAAAACCGATTGCATATCTGAATTTTATGAAAAATTTTACATCTACTACTTACTAAAAGAACCGGCTAGCTATAAAAAAAAGTTGATACACCTTCTTTGATAAAATACAGAAATAGAATCCCAACTTCTTAGAAATCTAAGGCCTACTCTATATTGGTTTTAATTTGAGTAGGTTATGTTGGCAAGAGATTGCAGAGGAAACCTAGAGCAAGAAAACTGTGTATTGTATAATATCCTGGCACCCACAGGGAGGGAGGGGACATTGGTCTGTTTTTACAGTAGTCCCCAAAGTTTTATAATAACGTTTTCTTATACGTTGGATCAAAAACTTTGGGGACTTTCATTGAATTTTGATTGGTTGATTCATTAAGTTGAGTGCCCAAACGTTCCAACCACAAATTGCAATCTGCAAAAGAATTTGTGTATCATCATTGTCTTATCCCTTTAAATCCCTGACATCAAATACCTTGCAAATAGAGTCCAACTTCTGCAAAATGGTGGATTGTTGAAAAAAATGTAGTTTTTGCATAAAAGTGTGTTCTAAAGAGCTTATATGTTTCTCTTACTCGTTTAGGTAGCTAATTTCGTAATCGTTTTGCTACTATATAACTAGTTAATCCTATTAGTGAGAATCACAAACGAAGATAAGTGTCCCTAATGGTATTTTCTTATGTCAGGCTTATGTAAGCTTTTAGTTAAGTATACCTTTGGAGTTTCTTAGTTATTGTTAAGTATTCCTAAATGTAGTAATGTCAAGTAAGACTTAGGAAAGGTTTAGGGGTTCCTATTTTGTTCTTAGTTACATTAAGCTATGTCAAGAAAAAGCAGGTTTGATGATATACGAGTACCTTTTGGGTTATGTCTTAAAACAGCCAATTGTTTTTCTAACTAAAATTTTGGAAAAATATTCCTATCTTTTTTAAGTTTTTGAGCACGGTTCCTTGTAAATTCCGCCACATACATCCTATCTGTGTTATAAATAATAGCAAGTAACCATCTAAGGCCTCTTTAAAGATATTTTTGATTTTTCTAATTATAAAGAATGGTTACTTAAAAATATTTTTATAGGGTGATTTTTTTAATAGAAAATATGGTAAATTAACCTCCCCCAATATATATAAAAAACACAAATCATATTCAAATATTGGAAATGGGCAGGTGTCCTAAACATTTGCAAATTATTTTTTTCGTTAAAACGAATGAACAACAAAATATATGTGATCATTTCATTCTACATTTAAAGAGGCATAATTCAAAATTTATTACAATGAGTACACTTTTAGTTATCTATAATTTTTCTTTTTTTCTATTTATGTAGACAAAAAAAAACTTTGCTCTAATTAAGACTTGTCTTTCATATTTTTTTAAATTTTATTTCTTAATTATTTAATTAGGGTTACATAAAATTACTTAGGTATACTTAAAATATAAAAGGTATCTTATCTAGTTAAGTCAGCTAGAAAGCAAGTACACATTCTCATTCAATCCAGGAAGGGAGGGGTCATTGGGCTTTCTAAAATATTACATTAGTCCCCAAAGTTTTATTATAACGTTTTCTTATTCAATAGCTTAATAACTGTTGGGACTTTTTTCAAAATTTTAAGTGGTATGTTTATTAATCTTAATATCCAACCGTTTCAATAACTAATTGTACAGGACAATGACGTCCAAGCTTTTTTATGTTGGGCGGGGGGGGGGGGGAGGGGTGTAAAAATTAAAATGCAAAAGTTTTGCCTAGGCATCACCAAATTCAATTTGGACGGAATATCAATCTATCTACTATTGTCTTATCCCTTTAGATCCCTGATTTCCTCTACTTACAAATGAAAGATATGTTCATAGATGTTCCTTAATATACGCCAAAATTTAAAAATAAAGTAAAGTGTAAAAAATTCAAGGGCCATTAAAAAGAGATATAATATAGGGTGTCTAAAATATCTTGCTAGCTTCTGGAATAAATCGGTTTCTTTTCATGGAAGCTTCTTATATTTGTTATATTTGTAAAAAAAGGAAACTGTTATTCTTGCTTTAAAAAAACTTTTTAAAATAAAACAAACTGTTTTCAAGCGCAGTTCTTAGTCCAGACACACACAGACATACATTCTATCTTTCGGCTCTAAAGATACATAAACCCCTCTAAAGATAGTAGATTTATAAGAATTGCTTCAAAATATTTTGTAAAGGATAATTTTTTTATTCGCAATTTGCTTAGTATGGTCCGAATCATGAATTATAATCAAATGGGCAGATGCTAAACATTTAAAAAACCTTTTTGGTTAAAATGTATAAACAACAAAAAAGATTATTAAGATTAAATTTTACAAAGAGACATATAAAAAAACTTATTACAATGAGTATAATACTATTAATTCATGATCTTTCTTAAATCATTTTTTTTTACTTTAGTAAACTTGAAAAATCTTTGGTCCATAAAACATTAATTTTATGATTTTTATTTTAATTTTAATTTACTTTATAAGGCTTACCTAAATTTTACATTGAGAAAGGCTACATACACTTTAGTTAAGCTTAGCCATCCTTTTTTATAAAGTAGTAAGCGTTTTTTGTCTGTACTGAAGGATCTCGCTAACTGCTGAACCGATTTTGTTCTCCTTCACAGTGAAGCTTCTTATAGGTCCTAGGAAGGTTTTAAACTATTTTGGGGGAGGGTGTCTTTACCCCCTTCCCCCCCAAAAATATTTTTTTTTTTATCTTTTTGAAACTCAAATTTTAAATGGGATGAGGTCGACTTTTCCTCCTCTTACCTTTAGTAAAGTGCCCCTAGATGCTTCTAGGGGCGTATCCGCTAGTACATATAAAACTAGGAAACGTTTTTATAAATAAGCCAAAACAAAATTTCTTAACTGCAATACACAATTTTCAAAATTTCAAAAATTCAAGGAAAACAGGTTCTCAAAGCTGCCTAAAGTTTCCATGCATAAAAAACTTCAGCATAAACTTTCTAAATTAACTTCATTATTTAACCAAAAAAATTCAAAATGAAGAAACGCTAGGAGAGGCTTACATAAAAAGATAGGGTATACTAAAAGGGTTCTTGATTGGAGAGAAAGCAGGTAGACAATAAAGAAAGGAAGGGGGGTAGACAAGGGTTACTTAGAAATTAATGTAAGTATAACTTTAAGGAAGGCTTACATAAAGAAATAGGTATACTTAAAGTGTTCTTAAATGGAGAGAAAGCAGGTGAAAATTCAAAAAGAAGAAATGTTAGGAGAGGGGAAGGGGGGTTGACAAGAAGTACTTACAAATTAATGTACGGTTTTCATGACAAGTACAACTTTACATAAAAAAAAAGCAATCTTAAAGCCAAACAAATAGAATTTAATTGGTTATTTTTAAAAACAGCAAATTATTTGTTCTTTTAGCTTAAAAAATTTTTTTAAAAAAATTTTAGGACAAAATACAACTTTTTGGGAGGAATATTTTCCACCCCCCCCCCCCACAGAATATGGGAGGTGGGTCACAAACTCCCAAAATGCTAACTTTTTTGTTTATGGTCGGAATTAAAAAATCTTTTCAAAAAACCTTAGAGTAGAGTTCAAAAGGTTTTTTTTTCAACTCCTAGTTATATGCCGTAGCCATATTTAAAAACACCTAAATTTATTGGGGGGAAGGTGGGGAGGGGGGGTTTACATCCCCTCCCCCCCATTTGGACGTCCCAGCTCACAGACAAACATCCTATTTTTGTTATTTAAAATAGCAGCTACCCCTCAAACTTAAAAGTTATTAGATTCACAAAGAAAGGTTAAAAAAACAGGCATCCAAAGGGATAAAACAAAAGCCAATAAATTGATGTGCAACCCCAATGATGATACACAAAAATACCCCTACTGTAAATTAAAATTTATGGTTAAAACGTTTTAACAATCAACTTAATGAAACAACCAATCAAATTTTACTAGTCCCAAAAGTTATTAAGCCAACGAATAAGAAAACATTATTTTAAAATGTTGGGGACAAATGAAATAAATCAGAGCTGGATCTTTAAATCATTTCAATGGTGCGCTAAACCACCCCGTGCACCATTGAAATGATTTAAAGATCAAGCTCAGGTATAAAGTTAGCAGGGATAAGACAAAAGCCAGTAGACTAATGTACAGCCCAAATGATGATACACAAAAATACACCTACTGTAAATTAAAATTGAGTGTTGAAACGTTTGAACACTCAACTTAATAAAACAACCAATCAAATTTTCAAAATGTTGTTATTCCAACAAATAAGAAATTGTTATTTTGAAATGTTGGGGACAAATGTAATAAAGCTGAAAACCATGTTTGTGATTTAAAAAAAATTAATTTCGTTATTGGTATAAGCTAGTAATAAATAGCCCATTGTCCCCTCTTTCTCTATTAAAATAAAACATGTGATGTTTTATTAGCAATTTTCTTAGCATAGTAAAAAAAGTTTTCAGTGTTCTTTTCACTAAATCAACACTTAATAATAGATAGGCGAAGCATTGCCAAAAAATACTTTAATCAAAAATAAGTCATTTAAAGCTGTCATTCAAGTTTTGAAGAAATAAAGGAACACCAATAAAGAAATTATCAAGTAAGAATTATTGAAAGGTATAATATAGATACATACTCCCAAATTCAGCCAATAGGAATACAGGGGAGGATCAATCTGCCATATATTGGATAGAAAGTAAACAGAATTTGGTTAGAAAGAGCAATTATCCTTTCATATCATTCGCAAAATGAATCAGCTATAAATAGTCTTTCTTAGGATAAGCCTTTGCTTAGGTTAATCATATGGTTAAAAAATTTCTTCCCTCACATGATGTAAAGCATACAACATAACATATATAAGAAATCATCTTTAAATAGTTAACTTTTTTTGGGATAAAGATAACTCTTTGGAAATTCCTTATTAAGTTGGGCCCGATTTACCATCTAGATCTACTATATCTATTGGTTCATTATACTATACTTTTGTACTTTCTCTGTAGAATATTTTTTTAAAGGTTATTATCTAAAACAGCTAATTGTTCTTTTAGCTTAAAAATTAAAAAAAAAGTATTATAGCCTTCATTAGTTTTTAAGAAGTCCCACACACACAGACACACATCCTGTTTTTGTTATACATGATAGCTACAACCCCTCTAATATTTAAAGATGTTAGATTTTTAAGTTAGGTTAAAAAACGTTTTTTAAAATGGAGGCTTTTCTATAATTAGGGTCGGTCCGTTTACGTTCGTCACAGAGAGTTAGCTCTTTTCGTTAGTTTAAACATGTTAGAATTGTCCTATCGATTCCAAACTTTGCATGATGATTCCTGTAGAATTTAGAAACTCTATAATCAATACCAGAATGTCCGTACGTCCATTTGAAACATGTCAATTTTTAACTTTTTTGCAATGATAGTTTTAGTTTATAGTATTTATCAAAACATACTCAAAATCTTAAACGATGGGTGATTTCGTAGAGAAATGTTACTGTTTTCAATATTTTCAAAATACTAAAATAACCCTAAAAATATACAAATTCCCCGATATATTCAAACGACCGGAAATTGAGACTTCACACCTTTGTTAACATTTTCATACGGATAGAAGGGGTCAACTTATGCTAGATTTGGGATGTATTTGTAAGATACTACATATGTTCACATATCTTTACGGTCAAACATTGTCAGAAAATCATAAAAATTCCGGAAAATATTATCATACGAAGAAGGTTTATGGCCTCACTAGAATTTTATGACTTGGAATAATAAAGGTTTGGTGAATACATTTTTTTTCTATCATCACGCAATCTCGTAGCAAGATAGTTAATCTTAGTTCTTATTGCTAATTTCGCTTGTTTTTTTATTTTCATTTTGGCAGCATTTCATGCTTAATAAACCAACCAATCAAAATTAAAGAAAAAAAGTCTCCAAAGTTGTTATTTGCAACTCTAAATGTGTTAATGTTCGTTTTAGAGCTTTGCTTTTATGTATGTTGTCATCCTTGTCAAATAACATATTACAGAGTAGCTTTGTAACTAAAAATTCAAAAAATCAAAATGTTTAAAAAGGAGTAGCTTGGCTTCCGCTCTGAATGTAACTAAACAAGTATGATAACACCCTTAAAAGCAAAGCTCAGTGAATATAAAGTCAGACAAACAAATATAGAGTTAACAGCGCATTTAATATTAAAAATCATGTTGAACAAATTTTATTATAAATCTAACCAAAAAATAATAAACATTCAAATTCTCAGAGACTCAGTCATACTTACAATTAATATAAACCGCTTTCTAGGATATAGAATGTACAATTATAAGAATGCTTAAATTAAATGAAATAATCAAAATTATCATGCATTTTAAATTTGTTTCGCTTTTATGGATTTTGACAATTTGTGTATTGTAACTTATAAAAAAATTGCTCATTTGTAAACATCATATTCATGACCAACTTCCTATCATAAAGGGGAGGGGGAGGACTATATACTGTTAAAGTTTAATAAATGTATGTCTAAGCTAAGCGAGGTTTTTCTATAATTTGTGTTGGTTCTTGAGACTTGACGCGTTGGTCTGTGCATCATTAATTTAATGTATAGATATTGTATAGATTTAGAAAGCGTTGCAACTATATAATACTTACTTATAATTTTGATTATACTTATACATTTATGCTTATGTTAATGTTTGATTGTACTACCATTTCGCTTTTATGGATGTTGTGATCCTTGTTGATATAATTAAACCTTAAAAATATTCCTCACCCCCCCCCCCCCTTCATATTTATATTTGACTTACAACTTTGGATGGAAGAAAATAATACCCTTTAGGATTTAACTTTCACTTGACCTATACTGAACTCCCCCCCCATCTCTTTTAGCAAAAGTTGACCGATGATCATTCATCATATATCATACATCATAATAGGGGGAGGGGAGGGATCTTTTACTTACAACGAGACTTAAATAAATATAAGAAGAGTATAAGTATTTAGAAAAAAATAACATCCTATTATATAAAGAAGTTGGAGTTTTTTGTCTTAAGCTTTAGATTTCAATAACTGCTAAACAGATTGGGTTCTCTATTCTAGGTAAGCTTCACATAATTTTTGTGATGGTTTTATGCTGTTATATTTTCATATTTAAGGTTTACGATGGTTTTAAGCTATTCTTTAGTTCTTTTTTTGCCCCTTCGAATAAAGAGCCTCTAGATGCTAGGGGCGTAGCTGCTAGTATACATATAATAGGATACTAGTTCAGATATTTTTTAAGCTACTGACCCAAAAAAAACAAAAATAACAACACAGCACAAATTTTGCCGTTGAATGTGTGCGTCTGTTTTGATCTAGCTGAACTTTACAGGTTAGCTTCTAATAGGTAAAACCCTCTCAATATTTTTTAACATTCTTACATAAAGATCATAACAGAAATTCTTTACTGTCCCCAGGGAGGAGGGTGTATTAGACTGTAAATTAAATTGGTACCCAAAGTTTTAAAATTACTTTATTTTATTGGTTGGCGCAAAACTTTGGGTACTTTTATTGTATTTTCATTGGTTGGTTTAAGACTATCAGTGTCCACACTTTTCAACCAATAATCTTAATCTACATATGGGGTAATTTTGTTTATCATTACTGGGGATGTACCAGGGGCATCCAAGCTTATTTTTTTTTTGGGGGGGGGGGGGAGGGTAAATATTTTTTTTAATGGGAGGTTATTTTTAACATATGGTTTTGTTTTCAATTCTAAATATACTACAAACTACGCTTGAAGTTAACCAGTATTTCTTGTAAAAAAAAGTAACAGGATGTCTTTATAACTTATTGTTTCTTTGGATCAATATGATTTTAACCCTATTTTATGGGGGGGGGGGGGGGTTGAAAATGTATGAAATCTGAGTACTAAGCTTATTGAACTAGCAGAGTCACGGAGAGGGTGGACATTGGACTATTTCAGAGCTTCCCTTTCATGGATGTTGTCATTCTGTTTTTATAACTTTTATAAATGCTCAAATTAAAATTAAAATTTAGAAAGCGTAACAACTCTATAATCGTTACCAGAATGTCCGTACAACTATTTTAAACATTTTATTACTATTTTATTACATACAAAATGATATTTTATTTTTCTAAAAAAATAGCTGTTTTAAGGCATACAAAAATTATTGCATGAGAATACTGAAGGGGTTGGAAAGACAAAAGTATAAGTACAGATTCTATATATAACATATCTCCGCCCATTTCCCTATCCAATTTAAATTTTAGCTAACAAAAAATTGCTATTTGTTCTGAACGGACGGAACGATCCTAATCATAGAAAGCTTCGCTTAAAAAAAAAGCTTATTATATAAGTTTTACAAGCAGAGAATCAATACAAAACAAACAGATTCTATTTTTAAAAAAAGATTAATTTTGCAGATTTGTAATTGATTGCTTTCTACCTATTCCCTAGAAAGGTCCAAGTCATGCTCTAACTAAGGATCTCACTAACCGCTGAACCAATGAACAATAAAGCTTCTTAATTAAAAGTGAAAGTTAAATTTTGTTTCTTTTAACTTTTAAAACTGCTCATATTTAAACATCAAGTTCCAAAAATGTTAGTATGTCCTTAAACAGTATCATCCATTTAGGCAGTTTGCAACAAATTTACTTACAATATTCTTTGTACTGATGCATTAATATTCTGCTAATTAAGTTCTGACAATCTACAAGTGTTAAAGTTTGTTTGTCCTTCCATTTCAGAGCTTCGCTTTTATGGATGTTGTCATCCTTGTTATATAGTGATTTCTTACCTTGGTATAGCCACCATGTGAAATATAGGCTAATCGAATATTAGAAATAAGCAAGTGTTGAATCTATGTACTTTTTTGTTAAAATGAATGAACATCTATATAGATGTTAAAATTAAAATCTACAAAGAGTCACATATTATCAAATTTGATATGTTTGTTACAAAGAGTAGCTTTTATTTCTATAAGATCTTGCCTTATAATTTTTTTCTATTGTAGTAAAATTAAAAATAATCCACACAAAGTCGACATCAAATTGTCTGCATATGAAAGAATTTTAATTCTTATTATTTTAAAATTAATTAAGGTAACCTTTATTTTTCATAAGTAAGGCTTGGAGAAGTGGATCAAAAGGGTTGATATATGAGTTAGGGGCATTGAAAAGGGGGAGGGGATTAGACTAGCTTTACATAAAGAGTTAGGTATAGCTAAAGGGTACTTAATTGGAAAGAAAGCAGGTAGAGGAGAGAAGAGAGGGGAAGGGGGGGGGTTGATAAAGGTTACTTAGGAAACTTATGTAAGGTTTTTAGTAAAACTTTAAGGTAGGCTTACATTAAAAGTTAGGGACACCTAAATAAATTAAGGTATTCTTAAAGGAATGAGAAAGCAGGTAATTTTTCTTTCTTCTCTAACTTGTTTTAAAACACCTTTGACAACCAATGAATAGATATTTAAGATCTAGATGGTCTATCTGGCATCAAATTCTGTTATACATATAAAGCGGTTCCTATAAGACAAACCCCTTTGTTAATTTTTCAACTTTTTTATTTCATGGGTGGATGATCTCCAACACCACCTTAAATTTTTAAAAAAATACTTTTCTTTTATTTTATATTTTTTTGGGGTTGAGTACCCTCCCAAACCCCCTTAAATTAAAAAAAAATTAACTTTCATTTTCGAACCCAGTAATAGTGTCAGACTGATTATGACGTAACAAAAAAAATTAGCCAATGAGAGGACATTATTGACCAATGGTAAAATTCATAGTGGCCTCTCATTGGCTAATTTTTTTTGTTACGTCATAATCAGTCCGACACTAATAATTTTTTAATTTTTTTCTTTTATTTTTGAATTTTTTTAGGGGTGAGGTGACCTCTCACACCCCCAAAAAAAAATTTTATCTAAAATTTTTTTATCTTCCATTTTAAAATTTTTCTTCCACCCGGTACAAATATTTTTTTCTTCCACTTTTCATTTTTTAAAAAATGTTTTGTCTTCAATTTCAAATTATTTTTTTTTTGGAAAAGGGGTGACCTTCCACACTCACTAAAAAGATTTTTCTTGTCAAAAAATGGCGTGCGAAGCGTGCCGCAAATTTTTTTTAACCTCCTTAAAATTTTTACCCTGGGGGTAAAATTTGCTTGGGGGGGTAATTACTCCAACTGAAATCTGTTTGCAGGGGTAAATTTTGTTTACCCCCCCCCCCCCAAATTTACTCCTGGGGTAAAATTTTTTGGGGGGTAATTTAAATTTTATTAAATATTTAGTACTAAAAATGCACTGGAAGCGCGCCAAAAAATTTTTTGTTAGAGATTTTTTATTTTGGGGGGGGGTATTTATCCCTCCTCAAATTGTTTGAGGGGGTTAATCCCCACTTCACCCCCTCTTTGGACATCTATGCCTGGAGGATCAGGACCTTCAGAATTATACATGGAACCTGAAATTGACTTGTATACCTATATTTCTTACTAGCGGCTATGCCCCTAGTGCCTAGGGGCACTTGAGGAGGGGGAGTCAAATTTGATTACCCAATATCTTATTTTAGATTTTATAAGAAAAAGTAAAAAAAAATTTTGTTGGGTAGAAAAATTTTTTTTGGGGGGGGTTTGCCTAGATATACCACACTTTTCTGGGATCTTGCTGTGTCAAGTATCAACTGTTGGGAATATCAAAGGATGACTCCATGCAAAATTTGAGCCGGATCCGGCCAAAACCGGCCGTGAATTTTATGAAAAAACCGGTTTTTTCCCGGTTTTTAGTGGGTATCTGTAAATCGATTCAGCTGGAGCAAAACCGGTTGGAGGTACAAAAAATTTTACTTTACGTGAAATTTAGCCAATGCAATTGCCTACAAAAATGTACTTCATCATCAACTTGATTGGACAACTCTTTCTCCTCCTAAAAACCGGTTTTTCATAAAATTCACGGCCGGTTTTGGCCGGATCCGGCTCAAATTTTGCATGAAGTTATCCTTTGATATTCCCAACAGTTGATACTTGACACAGCAAGATCCCAGAAAAGTGTGGTATATCTTGGGGTGCCCCCCCATCATCATTTTTAATTTTAGTTAAAAAATTTTAAAAAAAAATTGTGGGGGGGGGTATTTTTCATTTTTGGGGGCGTTGGGGTTATTCCACCCCCCAAGAAAATAGTTATAAACCTTCCTGGGACTTATGAGAAGCTACCTTGTTAAGGAGAACCCAATCGGTTCAGCGGTTAGCGAGATCCTTTGGTACAGATACACAGACAGACACACAAACTTCCTGTTACTTTAGTATAAGGATGAGGATGTACTACTACAGGTTTGGGGGGATGTTTTATGGGGTTCAGGAAACCCTCCTCCAAATAAAATAAAATGGAGGGGATGAAAAATATATCTCCCAAAAAGCTGTATTTTGTCCAAAGTTTTTTTTTATGTTTTTTTTGGTGATCCCCCCCCCCCCCCTAAGTAAAAAAGGATGTAAAAACAAAGGTTGTTGAATAACAGTGTGGAGGAAGCGAAAATTCATTATCAAACAGGGGACATGCACAATTTTTTTTAGCCCTCTAGCTTTAATAGGAGCTGAGATAATGGGGGGGGGGCATTGAACTACTGATAAAGGTGCGGCAAGGGGCCCAACTGTTAAGGGTTAAGTCTCACAAATTATGAATCCCGATTGACCATCTAGTTCTATTATATCTATTGGTTAATTATACTGTAGTACTGCTGTACTTCCTTATTATTTTTTTGGTTATTTTTAAAAACAGCAAATCGTTCTTTTAGCTTGAATTAAAAAAAAATATTATGGCCTTAAATAGCTTCAAAGTTTCTATTTAATTCCCATGCACACACAGACATACATCCTATATTTGTTATACATAATTGCGGCTACTTTTCTAAACTTTAAAGATGTAAGATTTATAAAGAAAGATTTTAAATTTTTTTTTGTACAGAGTGATTTCTTTGCTTGGTATACAGGCACTACATGAAATATAGATAAATCACATGACTCATAATCAAATATTTGAAATGGAAAAAGTGCTGAATCTTTGATCCTTTTTTGTTAAATTGAATGAACAACTATGGCGACGTGAAAATTAAATTCTACAAAGAGTTATATTTAAAACTTATTACAAAGAGTATGCTTTTAGCTCTATATGAATCTATAAGATTTTTTTCTATTGTATTAAAGTTTAATTTAATCCACAAAATTTTTTGTTAAAAAAATATATCAAATTGTTAAGCTAAGAAACAATTTTATTCATTATTTTTTTTTAATAAATTAACGACACCCTTAGGTAAACCTAGGTGGAGAATTATATGAAAAGGGAGGATTTATAAGGCTGGGGCATCATAAAGGGAGAGGGGTTTATGATAGGGATTCCTAAATCTTTTACTTAAAAGATAGGAAGAGTTTTTATTAATCAGCTAAAAAATCTCTTAATTAGTAAAAACAAGATTAAGATTAAAGGGACTGTGAACGTAAATTTTTCTCATCTTAATATCAAATCTTAACATTATCTCATTCATAATAACTCACAGATAGAGCAAAACGCGCTTTTGTTTGCTTAAAAAACGGCTTTTTCCGACGATTTTTATAAGGTACGGGGAAAGGAAGAAATTTTCCGTATTATATAAAATGTGCATTAAATTGCTTTTTTCTCCCATTATAACTAAAATTAAACTTTTTCACATAGTTCTAGATTTTTCCTAACAGTTAAGCTGACTTTTAACATAATCCTTGCTTTAATCCAATGTATAGTTACTTAGAAATTGATAAAATAAGCAATATTTTTTTATTGAAAACCAAATACAATAACAAAGCCAGAAACAGGTTTTTTATTAGTATCCAATTAACTTTAAATGGCCCATCTCTCGCCCACCTTTAATTACAAAGAAGTTGTATCAACTTTTTTGCTTTTTATTTAAGATAGCTAGCCGGTCCTTTCAGTAAGTAGTAGATGTAAAATTTTTCATAGAATTCAGATATGCAATCGGTTTTTTTGTAGACCTCTTATTTTTTAAGTAATTTAAGTTTTTTTAAAAAATAATTAAGTCGGTTTTAAGGTACTAAAACGCAACAAAATAAAAGAAGAAAATGGCCAGTATGAACAAAAATAGTAAGATCTTTAATTTGACACCTTACTTTTAAAATTCTGTTGAGTAATTATTGAAAAAATCTATTTTTTTAACCTCAGTTTAATAAAAACTTTAGACCTAAATATTTTCTCAAACAGACATAAAAAACATGGGTTCATATATACCTTTAGAATCAGAAAAATATTATGAATCTATTCTAAGCAAAATTGAAAAAGTTTTATAAAACTATAATAAAAAAAATAAGTTTATTTTAAGAATCATAATTTTCGGCTTTAAAGGGTTAGCTTGAATAAAACCTAAACAAAAGACAATGCAATGTAGCAGATATTTTTTAAACACAAGAAACAATAATGAATTTTTAACTGCATTGTTTTGAAGTTTATAAACAGACTGATGCATATTTGTTCATAATTTTTCATTCTTTACATATTTATTGTAGTATCTATTGTATATATTGTATGAACGTTCTCCTTTTTTTCTGGCAATTCTATAGGTTAATTTTATAGATTAAGCTTCCCGATTCGTCAATTTTTGCGATTTGTGATTGGCTAGTTTAGTAGTTACAATTCTTAAAATAACTTTTTTATTTTTTCTATTTTTTATTACAATTTTTTTTAACTTTTTCAATTTTGCTTACAATGGATTCATATTATTTTTCTCATTCTAATGGTATATATGAACCCATATTTTTTATGTCTGTATGAGAAAATATTTAGGTTTAATGTTTTGATTAAACCGAGGTTAAAAAAATAGATTTTTTCAATAATTACTCAACAGAATTTTAAAAGTAAGGTGTCAAATTAAAGATCTTACTATTTTTGTTTATACTGGCTATTTTCTTCTTTTATTTTGTTGCGTTTTAGTACCTTAAAACCGACTTAATTATTTTTTTAAAAAACTTAAATTACTTAAAAAATAAGAGGTCTACAAAAAAACCGATTGCATATCTGAATTCTATGTAAAATTTTACATCTACTACTTACTGAAAGGACCGGCTAGCAATCTTAAATAAAAAGCAAAAAAGTTGATACAACTTCTTTGTAAATAATAAAGACGCAATATTTCTTTATAAACAGTCTGATAAAAGTGTAAACTAATTCTCCAAAGTGGGTTATTTATTGTTCAACACAATAAAAAAGGATATTATTATTTTATATAACCTATGAGATTCAACCCTTTGTAGACAGTGAGGTATTTTTTTGTCAATAATACGAATTTAAAATATGTCTTTATTACCTAATTACTACGTTATAAAAAAACGAATCGGCAATTTTATAGCATGAAATAAATCCTTAACAGTAAGTAAATTGTTTCAACTATATATGACAAGTTAAATATCCCTACAAACATTATAAGAAACAAAAACGTTCAGATTTTCCCTGTTTTTTCCTTTTTCCCTCTCAAAATACCATAAAATCAAGGCATTATTTCTGGATATTTTTGTGAATAGGACATTTTTGGTTGATCAGTGTAGTGAAATGTGCTTAGTAAATGTTAAGATTTGATAATCAGATGAGAAATTTTTACGTTCACACTCCCTTTAAGGGAAAAAATGTAGAAAACTTAAAATAGAATATACAGCCTCATGATAATTTTTAACGCCTCTAAGTCTAATGAAACTTTTCTTATATAACCCCAATTGAAAAAACACTAAGGGACGGGGGGGGGGAGGGGAATGGTGAGTGTTATGGCGGCTATTCATTGGGGGGTAATCGTTTGAAAAGGGTAGATGTGGAGGGGGGGCTGGCAAAGGAAGACAACTTAGAGTACCTTATATTGATATGATAGGTTTATGTAAGGCTAAAGTATTCCTATCAAAATCTTTACCTAAGCTTGACATTACTAAATTTAAGGGTAGACTATCTCCCCTAAACTAAAGTAAGGCTAAAGATACCCTTATTTTTAAGGGGTCCCTAATAAACCGTTTGTGATTAGCTTTATTATGATTACAGCTGATCTGTTTATAAGATATGCCATTTCATGTCATGTAAGGTTTTAAAATTATTATTTGAAGTTTTAATATCACATCTTTATTGTATGAGCTATAGACTATAGAGATTAAAACCATGTTTTTGGTTGTTGTTGATTCCCTCCTCCTCTAAAACAGTCTCTAAAAGGCTAAGTGGCTTTTCTGGTTTCTATGAATTAATGCATTTCACCAAAATTCATTTAAACATACATGATATACAAGGAATACACAAGAGAATGAATATCTTAATATATTTCTTGGTAAAATAAAATATATGCAAAATTTGAGCTATTTTATCTGGCCTATTTAGAAGATGAATGATGTGGTAAACAATTTGATAGGCCTTGTGTCCAGTGAAACCATTATTCACAAGGCTAGTCAGGCAATGGATATAAAATATTCGTGGATATTATGACAGGAGAAAAGATGTCGTCAATTTAGGCTGCAATATACCCTCGCATTTCTTCAGTAGGAGGAAATAGGATAAAGTAAAGGGAGGAGATCGTTATTTTAGCCGGCTACATTTTTTACTTTATTAAAGAACATGAAAATCTGGTGTAAGATCCAAGTAATAATAAATCCATTGCTCAGCCTTTAAAGCATACATATGATGATAAATTATACAAAATGGGGAGAGATATATTTTTGTGTATGCTAAACCTTTGTGTTTGTATCCGTTTATATGAATGTAATGTATGTATAGTATATCATTAAGGAGCAAAGCTTTTTATTCAAATATTGCAAATAAAAAAGAAATATATATATTTTTAAAAGCTAAGCTTTTCTATAATTAGGGTCGGTCCGTCCGTACGTCCGTCCGAGACAGAAAGTTTTTATTCGTAATTTAGGTATGTTAGATTTGTCCTATCAATTTCAAACTTTGCATGTTGATTCCTGTTGTAGATAGGTACGATTTAGAAAGCGTAGAAACTCTATAATCATTACCAGAATGTCCGTACGTCTTTTTTAAACATGTTGATTTTTCTACTTTTTGAACAACAAATTTTTATGTGATCTAATTATCCGTTAGATATGTTTTTTGGTATATTGATTCCTGGGACAACAAAGAACAATATTATAAGCGAAGCAACTCTATAATCAAGTTCTGAAAATGTGAGTATGTCCATAAACATTATCCTGTATCAAGCAGTTTTTCAACAAACTTACTTACAATTTTGCTTCGACTCTTATACTTTTATATTCTGAGTATTCAGTTCAGACACTATACACTGTTGGCTAGAATTGAATCAAGACAAAAGTAAGTGCCGAGCCCTGGGACCTATGTATGGTGAAAATAGACATAAAACTATGATGATTCCAGGTAAAACCAAAATATTTCAGCGGGGGCTTTTTGAGGAAATTAGATTTAAAAATTTCAAGTTCAATTTTCACCCGCTAGGAGTTGCCGCATAATCATGACAAGAAAAGCAAATATTATTTATTTTAAATTTTGAACAACTTTGCTTTTATGAAGTCCTTCTTAAAACCTCTCTATGTATGATTTATTTTAGGCTGAATTTTCGTGACCTTTGCAAAGCAAGTGATAAACATGGCCATTTATTAACTCCCTTCAGGAGTGGTTTTATGAAGAACTTTACAAAAGCAAAGTTGTTCAAAATTTAAAATAAATAATATTTGCTTTTCTTGTCATGATTATGCGGCATCACCTAGGGAATGAAAATTGAACTTAAAATTTTCAAATCTAATTTTCTCAAAAAGCCCCCGCTGAAATATTTTGGTTTTACCTGGAATCATCATAGTTTTATGTCTATTTTCACCATACATAGGTCCCAGGGCTCGGCACTTACTTTTGTCTTGATTCAATTCTAGCCCACAGTGTATAAAGTGTTAATGTCCATTTGTCCTACCTTTTCAGTGCTTCGCGTTTATGGATGTTGTCATCCTTGTTATATAACTTACGGGAGGGATTCTCAATTCTTATACAATATTTTAGCGTTTTTCTGTTCCCTATCCCTACAAGAATCTTAAGATTTTTTTTTCATAGCCTACTATGAAAATGCTTTTAAAAAACACTTTATAAATTGTGTAGAGAAAGAGGGCTATATGTCCTACACAAACTATAAAGAGGATATTGCCTAGGAAATAGAGATAATAAGAGACCTGCTCTCTAAAAGAGCCAATATGATGACAGTTGAAAAACAACCCGGCCATTATATTGGTTGAAATTGTGTACAAATTTTGGTAGGTAAGAGCATAAAAGAGTCTGATATAAATAGTCGCATTTTTGAAGCTTTTTTGGGGTAAATTATATCGTGTAAAAATTTAATTCCTAGTATAGTGTGAAGCACATGACCTATAGTAGTTATAAATAGTTGAATTCCTTAAGATAAAGTTAGCTTTCTAGAAATTATATGATTTCGTTTCTTATATTACTTGAACGCAAAAATAAGGGTGTTTGTATGCCACGAATCCATTTTTGAGTTTGACGAATTTTGGGGTCAGATGGGCCCTCTATATATATTATGTCAATTGCCTAAGAGAATAAATAAAAGTTTATAATTTAGTTTGAGTTGTATGAGTGATGTAAGATGGATTGATGGGTTCTTGCCTTGAATACAGGGTTAGTAAAATGGACTATAAACTGATTTTTTCATAATTGTGATGTGTGAAATCTGCTTTTTGTCTTTTTCTTCGGCCCTCTCGTGCCTAACAAAACTGGTTTTAATTAATAACCGCGGAAAGCTGTCTATAATAAGATGCATATAACTATTATAGTATCGTATTATAGACAGCTTAATCAGTTTCGAAGCCATAGAGCAATCGTCAAAAATGGTTCTTCGTGCATTTGGTAGAATTGAAAGAAATATTTTAAATCTTGTATATAAAGATACAAAGTAGAATAAAGAAAAGAATGGCTTTATAAATTTAGGTAAAAACAATGAATCGATTTATAAAACCATAAAAAATCGTGAGTTTTTTTTAGAAGCGAGGCTAATCAATAAGTGTTTGCGTCTGTCATTCTATTTATTTTAAACACCTTTGCCCAGGGATCTAAAGGGAGAAGACAATGGCCGATAAATTGATGTACATCCACAATGATGATACACAAAATTACCCCTTATGTAAATAACAATTAGTGGTTAAAACGTTTTGACACACAGTTTCATGAACCAACCAATAAAACAAGTGCCCAAAGTCGTTAACAAAAAACGTTATTAAAAACTTTGGGGACTAGTATGATAAAATACCCAATGTCCCCTGCCTTCCTGAAATTTGCCAATATTGGCAATGTAATCGTCCTTGTTTTTTTTATCACACAAGGTAATTAGAGACTTGAGGATGAATATTAATTCTAAAGAAATCGAATATTAAAAAAACATGTTATTCTTAGCCTCGGTTAAAAATACACTGCCGAACAAGAAAATTCTAGTTTTAAATTTGAATTAAAAACTTCAACATGTTAATTTGTCTATTCGTAAGTCAGTCTGTAACGCTGCAAGAAAATGTGATTTTATCGGCTGTGTTATTGAAGATAGACAGCTGAGTGAAGATTCCCGTGACTGTTTTGTCCGTCTATCTTTTGACCATGCTTTAAAAAACATAAGCCTTATTTTTTAAAGGTTTCGTGATTTTCTTTGCGTTTTTGCATATACTCTCTCTTTTATGTGTTATGACAACTGAACATCTGTTATTTAACTCAATTTATCCGTTTATCCAAAAGATTACTTTTTTTTCTTCGCTACTTAAAGATGTTTTAATCCTTGTTTACATTTATCTCCTTTACATCACTGATATCAAAAAGTATAAAATATGTGTTGATAAACTAATTTTAAATTTCTTGGAAAAGGTTAATTATCTAAATATTTTGTTCTATGGCGGTGTGATTAAAAAGAAAATGAACAAATTAAGCCTGACTAGAATATACCAGATTTTTGTATATAGTGCAGGAAAGGAAAACCTGAACTTATCTTGTTTTTACCTGAATACCTCGCGAGTATTCAATTACAGGGTGTTTTTTAAATAATAAAATAATATTAGCAATAAATTTGAAAAGAAAGGTTTTATACATGTTAAAATTGTCCTATCGATTTCGAACTTTGCATGTTAAATTCCTGTAGTAGTTAGGTACGATTTAGCATCTCTATAATCGTTAATCAGAATGTCCGTATGTCCATTTTAAACATATTGATTTTTAAACTTTTAAATTACAATTTTTTATGTGATATGATTATCCGATTGATCTAATTTTTGAAACACCGATTCCTAAGACAACAAAGTGCAATGCTCTAAGCGAAGCATCTATATAATCAAGTCCTAAAAATGTAAGTATGTCCTAAAACATTAATCTTGTATTTCAATAGTTTTCAACAAATATACTTACAATTTTGTTTCGATTTTTATACACTAATATTCCGATTATTCAGTTCTAACACTCTACAAATGCTAATTTTTGTTTGACCTACAGGTTGCGGAGCCGGAGTCGGGAGCCGTGGAGCCGCTATATTTTGCTGGAGCCGGAGCTGGAGCCGTAATTTTCGTTAAAAAACGGCTTTGGCTCTGGACTAGATAAACAAAGAGTTTTTATTTATAAATTATAATTTGGTAACTCTGTTTTGTCATGTGCAAATGCCCCTTTTAAGTTTTTCAAGTCCATTTTTATCAAAAATTGAACTTTTAAAACCTTCAAAAGTCAAAAATAGACGTGGGGGAAAAAATATGTCGAGTTTTTCTTGATTTTAGGCCCGAGCCGCCATTATCACAGACGGGTCCGCGGAGCCGGAGCCGCAACAAAATCAAACGGCTCCGCAACGCCTTATGTTGTCATCCTTGTTAAACTGATATTTACTTGTTTCAATTGAAGCCTTTTTGTGTAAATTGGTGTAAATATCACAAGTTAGGGGCTAGTAAATAAAAGATTAATTAATGCTTTCATAAATAAGGATTTTATCAGGGAACTTTAGGAGACCTTAAGCGTCATCACCAACCCGTTCTGATGATTAAAATCACAAAATGAAAAGTTTCAACATTGTTAGTTTAAACAAACCAATCAAGATTTTAGAGAAATTTTAAAGTCCAGAGCTAAATCTTTCAATCATTTTAGTGGTGAGCCAGATCGGGGTGAGCCAACTTTCCACCAATCAATGAGAGCACAGCATTTTATGAAATGCCGCGCTGTGATTAGCTGAAAATCGGCGCACCCCGATCTGGCTCACCACTAAAATGATTTAAAGATCCAGCTCAGGAAAAATAAAATTAGGCCTCGCAAGTTTTTAAGATTATTATCCTTAACCCTTAACAGTCGGGCCCCTTGCCGCACCTTAATCGGTCGGGGGGGGGGGGGCGTTCAACGCCCCCCCTCATTATCTCAGTTCCCAATAGAGCTAGAGGATTAAATTTTTTTGTGCAAGTCCCCTGTTTGATAGTGAATTTCCGTCTTTTTATAAGTCTAAGTCAATTTTTGCTTCCTTCACCCTTTTATTTTACAACCTTTGTTTTTAGGTCTTTTTTTACTAAAAAATTTCAAACGGCTGTAATTTTCTTATTTTTGAAGCTAGAAGATAAATTTTTTTCCAGAAAATGTTTATCTTTATGTAAATTTTACATTAGAAATATCAAAATATAAATTTCAGCGGCCGCAGCTGTACTTGACAGCTGCCAGCCGCCGCAGTCGGCGGTCGGCGGAAAAACGGCGGCGAATTTTTATGAAATTTTAATACGTTATATAGACAGATAAGAAAAGCTTAAGTTTAAAATTTGAAGTCTCTAAGTCAAAAATTGCGGCCACAGGAGCCTTTTAAAGATTTCTGGAGACCTGGAGGATCAGGACCTGCAGGATCATACCTGGAACCTGAAAGTGACTTGAACTCCTGTATTTCATATAAGGATGTACTACTAGAGGATATTTTAGTATTTTGGTATGATAAAATGCTTTGTTTTAGTCAAAAAAATATTTTTGCTCTTTACCTGGATGACCCTGCCAGGTTTGCTGGCATCCTGTGCCCGCCAGGATGGAGATATTCGAAAAATTCCAACTCTCAGTTATGTGTTACACCCATACTTAAAAAGTCACGCAGTTTGGGCTCTTTATCTTTCACACACAGAAAATGAGATAGAAAAAACCGGATGGGGGGGCGTTCAACGCCCCCCCCCCCCCCCCCCCGACCGTTAAGGGTTAATTATATTGAAACCATTTTATGCGAAATTGTACAGGGATCGAAAGGAATAAGACAATGGCCGATAAATTGTTGTACATCCCCAATGACAAAATTATCCCTTCTGTGGATTACAATTAGTGGTTGGAACATTTGGACATTCAACTCAATAAACCAACAAATCGAAATTCATTAAAAGTCCCCAAAGTTGTGGATCTAACGAATTAGAAAACTTTATTATAAAACTTTGGGGACTAGTGTAATAAACAGCACAAAAACTCTGGAAATAGTATCATAGGGAGGTAAGGAAAACCAAGTTCGCCCGAAGACCATTTTTATTTTCTTAAATAATAGATTTTCTCGTATTCATTCGAATCCGGTGGATAGGAACCGGTTCTCATCCATACGAAAAAACTATGTCTAGCATCGTATTATATCCAGTTTTCTACGAATATAGAAATGTACAATCATAAGATTAAAACTAGTTTTTTTAGCCGGTGCCTTCGGCACCACGGGGCTAAAAAAACTAGTTTTAATCTTATAATTGTACATTCTATATCCGCGGAAAGCCGTTTATAATACGACACGAGAAATAACTATTCTTCTTTCAAGAAAAAATATATTATGAATAATATAGGAATTTTCTTATTTCTTTCTTTAGATTAAAAACAATTCTTTTCTAGATTTAGGGTGGGTCCGTTGTCGTACGATATAGATAGCTCTAAACGCATTTTTAGGTGATTTTTAACACTTTTAATTAGGAAATATTGTTCTGACTCTGAGGGCAATAAATTAATTTTCAAGTATTGCTTCGAAACCGACTAATGTCCGCTAAATTAGAACCGGTTCTCAGCCATACTGAAAAATCATGTATATCATCGAATTATAGACATTTTTCCATGAGCAATATAATAAAAATCGGAGGGAATAAAACTGATTTTAATCTTAATTTTTTTTCATTTTAATATCCGCGGAAAGCTGAATAAATGTTTGTACATTGTCCTTATTTATAAAATACTAGAAATTTTACGACAGATAGACTACATTTAACTTCGCTTTGATGAATGTTGTCACCTTTGTTTTATTTAATATTTTTTTGGAAACTATTTATACGTCAAGGTACTTTTATTTAGTAAAACAACGTAAACAAATTTTCTTTCAATAAAATGACAGTGTCTTAAAAGACGTTATTAGACTATTCAATAAAGTTTTTGGGAAGGTATGAATTCTAATTCCTAGGTTATATAACTAAAGCAATTCTTAACAAATAAAAATACCTCATTTCAATCTGACACTTGAATTTTACTGAAATAACTAATGCTAAAGAAAGTATCTAAGTTTCTACAGGGCGTCTGTTCCATAGTGTAGTGGTTCAATGACAAATTAATTCGCAATTTCTCAAATACACTATCACGCAACCTTCTCTGTTATGAATGCAGGTTTTAAGGAGGGAGGTTTGTAGGACTCAAAAAATATAGCAAATAAATTATGCTTTCTCTCCTTCCTGAGTGGTCTAAAATAGAGCAACTGCCATACTCAATAAGGCTATGGTGATGTAATAATTGAGTAGCTCCCAAGAGAATTGTTGGTCAGCTTGAAATGTAGCATGCAATACATGCGTGAAGCTTACCAATCTAAGATTGAACAAAGGATTCTCGCAACCAACCCTAAATCCTAACTCCTAAATCCTAAATCCTAACAGAGAATCAGGGCTACAACAACAACAATATCAGCAAAGATTTTATTCAGTATTCAGCTTAATGTAACTTTGACTTTACTTTCTTTTAGAGCTCACCTTAAAAGGGTATGATTCAGTTAAATTGTCATTTTCCGCCCAGTCATAACTAATCTTGGAATCATTCGCCTCTACAGTCTCAACAACTGTGTTCTAAATATTAATATATCTTTATATGATTTCCGTTTGTCTATGTGTGTGTGCTTGTCTGTCTTTAACGAATGATCTCGCCCATAAAAAAATTACTTTTTCTTTTTAAAACTAAAATTGAAAATGCAAAGATTAATTGTAAAATTTCAGTAACCATTGATAAGCACATTTTACCCATTCCTTTCCCAATGCAAAATCATGTAGAAGACTGTGGAGATTTCTAAAAGTAAAGCTTGTGAAATAGAAATAACAGCTTTGGTCCAGGTATGATACCTGCAAACAGAGTGGCCAGGTGTGGTACCTACCTGTAAACAGAGTGGCCAGGTGTGGTACTATCCTGTAAACAGAGTGGCCAGGTGTGGTACTTACCTGTAAACAGATTGGCCAGGTGTGGTTCCAACCTGTAAACAGAGTGGCCAGGTGTGGTACCTACCTGTAGACAGAGTGGTCAGATGTGGTGCCTACCTGTAGACAGAGTGGCCAGGTGTGGTACTTACCTTTAGACAGAGTGGCCAGGTGTGGTACCTACCTGTAGACAGGGTGACCAGGTGTGGTACCTACCTGTAGACAGAGTGACCAGGTGTGGTACCTACCTGTAGACAGAGTAACCAGGTGTGGTACCTACCTGTAGACAGAGTGACCAGGTGTGGTACCTACCTGTAGACAGAGTGACCAGGTGTGGTACCTACCTTTAGACAGAGTGATCAGGTGTGGTACTTACCTGTAAACAGAGTGGCCAGGTGTAGTACCTACCTGTAGACAGAGTGATCAGGTGTGGTACCTACCTGTAGACAGAGTGACCAGGTGTAGTACCTACCTGTAGACAGAGTGATCAGGTGTGGTACCTACCTGTAGACAGAGTGACCAGGTGTGGTACCTACCTGTAGACAGAGTGACCAGGTGTGATACCTACCTGTAGACAGAGTGACTAGGTTTGTACCTTGTTTTAGACACTGTGGCCAGGTGTGGTACCTACCTGTAGACAGAGTGACCATGTGTGGTACCTACCTCTAGACAGAGTGGCCAGGTGTGGTACCTACCTGTAAACAGAGTGACCAGGTGTGGTACCTACCTGTAGACAGAGAGGCCAGGTGTGGTACCTACCTGTAGACAAAGGGGCACATGTAGCAGCAAACTAAACACAAAGCTGAGGGAAATAGAAATGACAGCTGTTGTGCAAGTATGGTACCTACCTGTAGACAGAGGGGCACATGTAGCAGCAAACTAAACACAAAGCAGAGGGAAATAGAAATGACAGCTGTTGTGCAGGTATGGTACCTACTTGTAGACAGAGGGGCACATGTAGCAGCAAACTAAACACAAAGCAGAGGGAAATAGAAATGACAGCTGTTGTGCAGGTATGGTACCTACCTGTAGACAGAGGGGCACATGTAGCCGCAAACTAAACACAAAGCAGAGGGAAATAGAAATGACAGCTGTTGTGCAGGTATGGTACCTACCTGTAGACAGAGGGGCACATGTAGCAGCAAACTAAACACAAAGCAGAGAGAAATAGAAATGACAGCTGTGGTCCAGGTGTGGTATCGTCGGAATAAATCTGGTTTCCACATGGAACAAAACCTAAACAAATTGAATTTTAGAAAACTTTATCCTAAAAAAAGCTAGATGTGGGTCTACATTTTAGTCTATCTATAACAAAATTCTTACACGTCTTTGATAGGAGTTCGGGCCTCTAGACACCTTAAGTTGGGGGAGGGAAAAGTCGACCCCTCCCCCGATTTCAATTTTAGATTTAAAAAGCAGAAATTATTTTTTGTGGGTCGATTTCTCTTATAAGATTGTCGTACCCTTCCAAAATAGTTATAAACATTCAGAGGGCCTAGGCGAAGCTTTGCTGTAAAGGAAAACCATATCAGTCCAACAATCAATAAGATCATTGGTACAAAAAGACTTACAAGCTTCTTGTTACTTAATATAAGAACTAGCGGCTACGCCCCTAGAGGCCTCTAGTGGCACTTTAAATGTTTTTATTATATATTTAAAATATGGGTTTTTTTACGTTTGACGTTTATTTTTCGTTGAACTCTCTTTCTAAAATCGATAAATTTTAAAAAATTTAATTTCTTTAGGGAGGGTGGTGGTACCCTCCCCCAAAATAGTTATAAACCTTCCTAGGACATATGAGAATCTACCCTGTTAAGGAGAACCCGATCGGTTCAGCGGTTAGCGAGATCCTTCAGTACAAACATACAAACACACAAACATCCTGTTACTTTATTATAAGAATACTAATTCCTTACTAAAATTTATTTGTTTTATACAAGAAAAAAAAGGAACAAAAATAGCCACTATTTGATTTCCAATGTGCTAGGTTACGTTTCTTAATGGTTTTGTAACTCGAGCTAAAAGGTAGATTTATGCATATATGTCAGAATATTTATTTCTGCCATCATTTAAACAATATTATTGTCCTACATATTTGTATACCATGAGATTACAATTTAAAGCCGCAGATAAATCTTAATTATCCCAGTATAGCTACGAAACCGATTATTATCCACTGCTTTAGAACCAGTCCTAGGCCATATTGAAAAATCATGTATCGTATTGTATTTTATCCAGTTTTCTACCAATATAAAAATATACAATCATAATATTAAAACAAGTTTTAATCTTGTTTTTGTACATTTTTATATCTGCGGAAAGCTGTTTATAATTCGATGCGATAAATAACTATTTCTGCTATCATTTTTAACAATATTATTGTCCTACATATTTGTATACCACGAGATTACAATTTAAAGCCGCAGATAAATCTTAATTATTCCAGGCAAACTTGCAACCACTCTGAAAGTCGATCATGCCTTGGAATTATTGCTGCTTTAAATTTGGCATCAGCAAAACGGACCCCAATTTTAGCGGTTATTCCTCTAAAAAATTACACCAGGACCAACGGCTGAGACTGTACAAATTTTTTTTTGCATTTATACAGTCATCCTTGTTATTGTATGCGCAAATTTGAATTATAATTTTATAATAATATTTTCCTTAAATTTAAAACTTTCAGTTTGTAAAGAATGGCCTAATTGAGCATCAATTTACGTCTTTTGTTCTTTTTTTCCGAGATAGTTCTTCAATGTGATAAGAAAATCAAGTACCTATTATCCAAAAAAAAATCATCTAATAGTAATTTTTCAGTATGGTTTGGAAACCTATTATTATCCGCTGGATTTGAACCTGTTTTCCATACTGTAAAATTATGTACAGAATCTTATTACAGACAATTTTCAACCAAATATAAAACTTTAGCCCCTAGAAGCTAATCTTAAAATTTTTTATTTTGATATCCGAGGGAAGCTGTTTATAATACGATGCGATAAATAACTATTAAGATCATTTAGTACAAGTACAATAGGAAAAGATTTTATTTTATGTTGAACTACCAGGCAAACAAATTGAACAAGTTCTTATCAACATTTACACAGATTTACAAACTCAACTTGGTTGTTTCAAACTGTGAAAAAGATAAACTTTTCTCCTTTCTACACCTTTTAAATTTCATTTTATGGTTTTTAGTAGCGAAGCCACTCTATAATACTAAGAGTATGTCTGCCCGTCTGAAAGAAACGAAATAAAGAAGAAGTTATTATCTCGGGTGCTGCTTAAGGTAGGCGGCTGAATTTGTTTATATTCCCTTTCTATATTTGTTGGTCTGCCGGTAATACTACAAAAGACTAACACATTAATTTTATGTAAAAGGTTTTGTGATTTTTTAATTAATATGAATATAACTTTTTTTTTTAAACGACAGACCAAATCTTATGCTCATTCGTGGGTTTGAAATTAAGCTAGTTATTTAAGTGGGATATCTACACCTACCCTCCTACAACCCAAGATTACTCTACCTAGGGACAGCGGAAAGTGTCATGTGTGACGTCATACAAATACGTCTTTTATCCATCTTTTTTTTTAAAGGGTATCCTTTCTCACTTCTCCTCTCATCCTTCCTTTTTAGACGTATTTTTATGACGTCACACTTGACACTTTCCGATAGCCCCTCTATCTAAAAAAATGCACCTTCATCCCAACCTGTTTTCTTACCTGTTAACCGTCATACACATGATGATGTAGACAGAGCTGGACATGAAGGCGTTGATCAACGGTATCTTGAAGTGAGCCTGCACATATTTAATTTAGCTACATTTATAACACCTTTAAAAATCCTGTATAAAATGTGTTTATATGCAAAGATCGAAAGGGATAAGACAATGGCTGATAAATTGATGTACATTCCCAATCATAGTACACAAAATCACCCCTAACGTTTCGACACTAAACTTATTGAACCAACCAATAAGAATTCAACAAGAGTCCCCAAAGTTGTTGAGAATAAGAAATCTTTGGAACTAAAAGTTTGCATATAAGGAAAAAGGGTAATAAAGTAAAAAATAAGTGAATGAGGTTATGAGGAAAAATATTTAATAAGTCGATTTTGAATCGTCTATATTATATTTGTACATGATGTGCTTTAAATAAGTACAGGGTGTTCCATAAAAAAATAGTTATAGGCCAAAACAAAGATCTAATCCGACAAAAGTTAAGTTAACTGGGAAAAAAATGTGTTACAACTTTATAATACAAGTTTATAGTAACTGCTCATTAAAAATCAACTAATTCTAATTGTAATATTTTAACGGTTGAATAAATATCAAAATATCACTTGCTCCTTTTATAAAAGTAACAGGATATCTGTGTGTCTGTACAGATTGATCTCGCTACCATCTGAACCGATATGGTTGTCCTTTACAGTGTAGCTTCCCATAGGTTCTGGTAAGGTTTATAGCGATTTTTGAGGAGAGTATAACCACCCTTCCAAAGGAAATCGCCAAAAATCATCCTCCCCCCTCAAGGGCCCATTTAGGCCTCTAGGAGCATAGCCGCCAGCTAGGTAATAAACTAAATAAGTACATTCTCTTATCTATTGATAACTTTTAATTTTATTTGCACCATCCTGTATTTATTTGTATTGAATGGGAATTCCTTTGAAGCTGAGCAGTGAAGCACAAACAATCAGGGTGGGACGGGACATTGGGTTGTTTTTTATAATAGTCCCCAAAGCTTTATTATAACACTAGAGGTATAATTACATCTTCTATTACTTACCCAGCAGAACGGATCGCAAATTTTCGCACCTACCCAGCAGGAAAACATTTTCTCGATTAAATAACGAATTCGCAAAATTCGTAAAAAAAGAAAAAAAAATGGGGGGGGGGATTTTTTGGAGGGTTGGGGGTGTCCCACCCCCCAAGAAAATAGCTTAAAACCACCGCAGGACCAACAGGTATATACACTGAAGAGTAGAATCTGATCGGTTCAGTGGTTACCGAGATCTTAAGCTTCAGACGGACGGACGGACGGACAGACATCAAGCTACTTTGTATTATAGATTTCCTCACTCGTTGGATTAACAACTTTGGGGACTTTTATTGAATTTTGTTTATTAAGTTTGGTGTCCAAACGTTTAACAACTTAATGTGATGTTCAGAAGGGATAATTTTGTGTATCATCATGGGGGATGTAAATAAATTCGTCTTATCCCTTTATATCCCTGACAAACAATTGTTGAAAGCAAACAGTAAAGCCATGAATTTCCTTAAAATTGAATGTAAATAGGAATTGGTTTCTATGCTTTTGCAAATATCAATTTATTTTGTGCGAAATAAAATTAATTGTTTAAATTTTATCCTTTTTCAATCAGTTTGTTGAAAAATGATATTTTTATGGTTTTAACATTCTAACGTTGAAATGAAATAGAACTAAAGTTATAAATGGTTGTCAAAAAATCTTGAATGGCGATTATGATAATGGTAAATTTAATTGAAACAATATAGGGGAAGGGGTTAAATATCTGTGAGTTCCCACAACTTGGACCCTGTGCCGACATTCAATTTGGCCTTTGAATATAAGCCAAATATTAACACAACCAAGTCGCTACAAAAGAGCAGAAAGAAAAAAGGTCCCCTACACTAGATCCAGGTAATAGTCTGGGTTATTGTTGGGTTATCTATAGTTTTACATAATAGGAAACAATATATTTGCAATCCTTTTTTGCGAAATTTCTTCGTGAAAAATTGTCAGTTATACGATACTATACATGATTTTTAAGTATGGTTGAGAACCGGTTCTAATTCAGGTTGAATAATTTAGTATAATTTTTTAGCATTGTATTAAAGAGTGATTTTGTAGCTGAATTGCCTGGTAGATGGCGGTGAAGTAGTGACCGCCAGGTAGACCATGAGATATGTCCCTGAGGGCAGGTACAGCAGCTATCAGCACACACAGGTTACTCACCGCCAAGCCTCGCAGGTATATGTACATCACTCCCTGCAAATAATAATCAATAAATACAGAATAGTTTTAATCTGACTATTCGTAAAGATTTTAAATAAGCACAGAAACGGCTATTAATAATAAGAAACAAATGGAATGTTCTGGTCTAAAAAAAGATGGAACTCTTAAAAATGCCTCGCTAGGACTTCAATAAGAACCAGAGCATTATTTTGTTTGATTTTCTGTAGTAGTAGGAATGATAAAAAAATAATATTTCATGAAAAAAAGAAAATGAAAACCAATTCGTTTCCTCCCCCCCCCCCCCCCTCTTTAAAGAGATGAAGAAATACGTGGATATTATGACTTGGGAAAAATTTTCGCCAATTACATTTCTATTTCCCCTGTCATTTATTGATCAGTTCATCCATCCAGTAGGAGAGGAGGGGGTAGTTATTTAAGATTACTACAAGTTTCACTTTATTAGGGAACATAAAAATCTGATGTAAGATCCATGTAATAATAGTTCCATTGTGCCTTACTTGTAGTAAAAGAAATAATATCAAAAAATTTCCATATATTTCCAAATATTTGAGGCTTTTTACATTTAATGGTAAAATGGAACCAGATATAGGAAAATTGTAAATGGACACCAAAGAATAGAGTATATATTTTTATAAGAAATGTTAAATTTATTTTCTATAGCAATGGATTTATATTACTGTATGGATCTTTCACAAGATTATCAAGTATTCTAAATAAAGTAAACTCATAGCTGGCTAAAATACCGATACTTTCCATTCACCCTCTTTACCTCAAACCCCTACCTTGCTACTGATTAAACGAACTGACCAATAAATGATGTCCATGTTAGCAACCTAAATTTCCACTTTTATGATATCCACGTATATTCTATATCCATTTTGATAGCAAAGATTCTTTGTTATTTTTTTCTTTTTAAATAACTAAAGGATGCGCCCCTGAGTTCTCTAGCATTTTTTTCTTTTTGATTTTGTTTATCTTCATAATTAAACTTAATTAATTAATTTTCATTTTAAGTGAGGAAACTTCTTAAAGAGCATTCTTAAGTTTTAATTTAAAAATAGAATTTAGAAATAATTGTTATTAATGAATACTAAAAATATTAAATTATTTATAATAAGATTTTATAACATAGCTCTGAAATAAGATTCAACATAGACATCCAAGGATTTAAAGGGATAAGACAATGGCCTATAAATTGATGTACATCCCCAATGAAGACAAAGAAAAAATTAAAAATTATCCCTTCTGTAGATTAGAATTGGTGGTTAAATCGTTTGGACACTCAACTTAGTGAACTAACAAATAAAGTCCTCAAGGTTTTTTAGCCAACGAATAAGAAAACGTTATTATAAGACTTTGGGGACTAGTGTAATAAACAGCACAATGTCCCCTCCCTCCCTGATATACACTATACACTGATACAGAGAGAATGTTCTTTTTATACAATTTTCAACATTGTTAAGCACATAATTGTAATATAATATGATTTATAAGGTGATTCTAGACTTTACACATTTATGTCTGGAGGAAAATAAAGATCAAGGTTGTCTTTATATCTGAGGTGGATTCTTTAAAAATAGTCGCCAAGAAATCCTCTAAAATCATATAAAAATCTACAAAATTAAATAAATATTAAAATCTTATGTTAATAACCCTTTTTTGATTTTAGAACACTTTTCTAAAAATTGTACAAAATAAAATTTTGTGATATGGCTACCATAGCCGATTCAGTGATGCTTGATTTTTTAAGAATCCACCTCTGTACATGAATTTATAAAATAAAGTCATCAACGACTGAGCTTCAATTGTGCTTTTAAGAGAAGTTTTAGGCCATCATAGGACTTGTGTGTATATTCCCTGAAGAGTATAGCCCAATCGATTCAGTGATTACTGAGATCTTAAGCTTCAGACAGACAGACAGACACCCTTTTACTTTATTATAGGTTACCTTTAGATTTGGTCTGCTAAGAACCCATAAGCTGAGAAGATTTCCAGTGATGCCCACGGTAACTATGGGCAGAGCTACTGCTCTGTGGGCATACACAGATAGACAGACAGACACCCTGTTACTTTATTATAAGGTTACCTTTAGATTTGGTCTGCTCAGAACCCATAAGCTGAGAAGATTTCCAGTGATGCCCACGGTAACTATGGGCAGAGCTACTGCACTATGAGCATACACACGAACCTGAAATTATATTTTTATTAGCGCAGCTATCCTTTAATTTGAAATTTCTTGCCTCCTATGAAAGATAGAAGGCTGAAAGTTCTTGTCAACATTCCCATCAATATGAAGCATAATAGACTATAAAAACAGCCATTTTCTTCGGACAGCTTTTAAGCAGGTTTTTAGCTATTTTTATATTTTCCAGTGATGCCCACAGTAACTATGGGCAGAGGTATTGCACTGTGGGCATACACATGAACCTAAAATTATAAATTTTTAGTAGCGCAGCTATCCTATAATTTGAAATTTTCTCGGTGAAAGATAGAAGGTTGAAAATTATTGTCAATATTCCCATCCCAATGGAGCATAATTAAGTTAAAACATCTATGTAGTTCGGACTGCTTTAAAGCAGGTTTTTAGCTACTTTTATATTTTGTATGTTTTGGGGGAAACGGTAACTATGTGTAGGGCTACAGCACTGTGAGCATACAGACGAATCTAAAATTATACAATTATGATAAAGTAACAGAATTTGCGTCTGTGTGTCTTTCTGTACTGAGGGCTCTCCTTTTCATAGGTCATAGGAAGGTTTAAAACTGTTTTGGAGAGGGGTACTACCACCCTCCCTAGAGAAATCGTCCTTGCAGAAAATTATACCCCCCTCCAAAAAAAGTTATTTATCGCATCGTATTATAGACAGCTTTCTGTTGATATTAGAATGAAGAAAAAAATATAAGATTAAAACCATTTTTATGGCACGTTGTGCCAAAGGCCCAGCTTAACAAAACTGGTATCGATTTAATTTTTAAAATTTTAATATTCGTGGTAAATTGTCTGTAATATGGTACTATAATACAGGATTTTTCAGTATGGCTGAGATTCTAAACAAACGGATATTAATCGGTTTCTAAGCCGTACTGGAAATTAAATTATCTTGTTACCATATCCCTTGCACCTATATCTATAATACAAAGTAGAACGATGTCTGTCTGTCCGTCTGTCTGTCGGTCTGTCCGTCTGTCCGTCTGAAGCTTAAGATCTCGGTAACCACTGAACCGATCGGATTCTACTCTTAAGGGTATATACCTATAGGTCCTGCGGTGGTTTTAAGCTATTTTCTTGGGGGGTGGGACACCCCCAACCCCCTTAAAAACAAAAAAATCCCCCCCCCATTTTTTTTTTTTTTTTTTTACAAATTTTACGAATTTTACGAATTTTATGAATTTTACGAATTTTACGAATTTTACGAAATTTACAAATTTTACGAAATTTACGAATTTTACGAATTTTGCGAATTTAATCACAAAATGTTTTCCTGCTGGGTAGGTGCGAAAATTTGTGATCCGTTCTGCTGGGTAAGTAATAGAAGATGTAATTATACCTCTTGGGGCAAAGCCCCTAGAGGCTAGGGGCGAAGCCACTAGTGTATGTATAATGTATATAGAATGGTAGAAAACTTAATGGATTTCGTTGAATACAAATGTTTATTATAATCCTTTGAGTAAACCTCTGAGAGAGAGGAGATTAATGATTCACACTAACTTTATCAAAACCATCATTTAACTAAATTCATCTACTTTTTGTGGCGCATTATTTTTTTCATTTTTCTGTATGTACAATGACTAATAATTGTTCGTTCCATAACTTTTTAAAAACATGGTTAGAGGAATAACGCAGACAGGGAGTGGACATTGGACTGTTTATTACACTAGTCCCAAAGTTCTTTTAAAATCATTTTCTTATTTATTAAATTTATTCAATTTTTATTGGTTGGTTGATTTAGTTGAGTGTCCAAAATTTTTTAACTACTAATTCTAATCTACAGTAGAGATAATTTTGTTTATCATCATTGGAGATGTACATCAACTTATGAGCCATTGTCTTATCCCTTTAGATCCCTGGGTATAAATTCTTAACAAATTCTTACACTTAACCAAGTAAGTTCATTATTTCTAAACCAAATGTCCTAGACACCCCTCCCATTGATTTTACGACCTTTGTCTGGAAGTTCTGACTGTACATGTTAATTGTAACGAATTCTAAAAATCTAATTGTTATCTGACTTTAGTTATAACTTAGTTTTAGGCCGGTATTCTAACACATTACCTATCCGAGTACAATCAAATATGCTACGTGTTAGGCCGCAGTCTTTAGGTAAAATCTAACATGTTCAATATTGGATATACATTTATTCAATCTACGGATATGATAATGCATGAATGCATAGGAATTGTTTTATATAGTTCAGCTTGTTTAGCTGCAGCCTTGTTAAACTTATCATTTTTGACAACAATTTTTCATGTGATACAATTATCCTATTCATCTGATTTTTGGAATAATGATTCCTAGGACAACACAGTAGAGTATTACATGCAAAGCTTCTCTGTAATCAAGTCGAAAAAATGTAGGTATGTCCTTAATCAGTTTTGCAATAAAATTACTTAAAATTTAGTTTAAATTTATATACTTATATTCTGCTTATTCAGGAATCAGTTTTGACACTGACGCAAGTGTTATGTTTGTACTACCATTTCAGAGCTTCGATTGCATGGATGTTATCATCTTTGTTTTTAAACATAATAATAACAATGAATGATTATTGTTTTATACACTTCAGCCGCAGCCTTGTTAATTAATCTTATCATTAAAGACAAATCCAAACCCCATACTCACATGCTCTATAGTAGCACTAGAAGGAGTGCCTAATAAAAATGACGTCATGCAATACAACCGACTGATGGTAGGCTAGTATGTATTTTACCACAATGTATACTGGCCAAACACGATACCAAAATTTAATCGTAATTTATAATTGCCAGAGCTTTGTTTTCAACGACTGCAAAAATTAACTATTTCTAGGTGCAAGTTTCTGCTGCCGCAGCCAGCAGATTTAAGAATGGGCGGCTGTCAAGTCCTGGTTTTATAGACATGGCTATTTTTTTTGTACATACTTAGATGTACTTAGTATATTAGCTTTCTGTCAAACTAAATTAATATCATCTGTCTAGACCAGGGATCTAAAGGGATAAGACAATGATCCCCATTGATGATACACAAAATTACACCTTCTCTAGATTATAATTAGTGGTTGAAACGTTTGGACACTAAACTTAATGAACCATCCAATTTCAATTCAATAATAGTCCCCAGAGTTGTTGAGCCAACAAAAAAGAAAACGTAATAATAAAACTTTGGGAACTAGTGTAATAAACCATGGATCTAATGGGCCGATAAATTAATTTACATCCCCAATGATGATACACAAAATTACCCATTCTGTAGATGACAATTAGTGGTTAAAACGTTTGGACACGAAACCAATCAAAATTCAATAATAGTCCCCAAATATATTGAGTCAACAAAAAAGAAAACGTTATTAAAAAAAACTTTGGAGACTAGTTTAATAAACAGCCCAATGTCCCCTCCCTCCCTGTGTTTATACACTCTGCATCATTACAACAAACATCAGAGAGGGAGGAGTGAATGGAATGTAATATTGTATTCCGGAGTTAGGTTGGGTTATCCTTGGGACAATGAAGACCATACAGGGTACTAGGAAGGGAGGAGATATTGAGCTGTTTATTGCACTAGTCCCAAAAGTTTCATAATAACGTTTTCTAATTCGTTGGCTCAATAACTTTGGTGACTGTTATTGAATTTTGATTGGTTGGTTTAGTGTCCAAACGTTTTAACCACTAATTGTAATCTACAGAAGGGGTAATTTTGTGTATCATCATTGGGGATGTACATTAATTTATCGGCTATTGTCTTATCCCTTTAGATACTTGGCTTCTTACGTACATTTGTCAGTTAAAATTTCGCCGATATTAAAAGAAAACAGTTTTAATAATCTTGTAAAATTGTCTGTAATACAATACTATGCATGCATAAGTATGGCTTAGAACCTGTTCTAATCCTGCGGATATTAATCGGTGTCAAAGCCATGCTGGAAATTTTTTTTTGTAATTTTTTCCAAATGAAAATCCTTAGTTGGACTATCATACCTTAAATCGTAAGGGCGAGATTCTTCATTGATTTTTAAGTGATCATCAAGAGAATCCAGAGCATTATCCGCTTGTATTGGGATGCAATACTTCCAAAGATATTAGGTCAAGTAACATCCAACAGACAACCAAACATTTGATTGTACGACCTAACTGTGCATGGTGATAAGTTGCGTCTGTTTATGGGCCAAGTGATTCCCCTTAATCTAACTATTTATGTCGTGCACCTGACATAGCAGCCGTAGAAACCATTTCTAACATCTTTAGTAATGACGCGTTGTCGGTCCGAGATTCGAACCTATTACTTTCCCAACGACGAGCTGATGCGCTAGTTGAACTAACAACCCATAGAGGTTAGGGGCAACGATTTGAGTGAGAGCTATATGACCGAATTATTGTTGTTTTTCATCAGTATTCAAAGTTTGTAAATAATTAGGTCAAACCAAATTGTTGCAGTATAAAAACTTACTGAAAATAAAACAAATTATAACAAATTTATTTTCATTCTGATATTTTAAAAATGCCAATTTTTTTTTAAATTTTACCAAACATTTTCTGAGTGCATTGTTTTTAAAATCTAGTAAATATTTAATATAGTTATATCGACTTTTGAGTTCAAAAGACAAAATTAAATAACATGGTAAAAATCATTATATGTTGTAAATTGCAAAAGTACATCAATTAAACTATTTACAATATTACAAGTTACCACCTCTTTTTTTATAAATTTACATTTTTTCATTGAATTAATTTACTTTTGTTAAACAACAGTTTGAACTCAACAAAGCACTAGCTAATATTTCATCAGAATGTACGTATATTTTCAAACGTTTTTCACATAAAACCATGGTGAAAGCATTTTTTTTTAGTCGATATACCTATATTAAACATAAATTTAGTACATATATTTAGCGAAAAAATACTCAGGTTCGCAGCAGGAAGGTGCTTAAAATCACTTGCTTTCGTTCTTGCATAGTCCCCTTTGATTACAAGTGTGTTGGTAACTTGTATCTAGTATATAAGGTTCATATGTAAACCAGCTAAAATTAAATATTTTTATTTTCAAAATATGCAAATGTATTATGTATAACATAACTCTCCAAAGTATTTAAAAATTTGTACCTTTAAAATTAAAGACATTTATAGAATGAACAACAATGCCCAGTTTAAATCATGACAGAAAAAAATCTACTCTCCCCCCCCTACCCCTTTGAATACAAAGCCTCTGAATGCTAAGAGGCGCATCCGCTAGTTTCCAATATATTGGTAATTTAGGTTAGAGGCCAATAAGTGAGCTGCAACCTGTTCAGTGTTCATTCATGAATTATTATGTTTTTGGACAGGGAGGAAGGGGACATTGGGCTGTCAAATTAGTACCCAAAGTTATATAATAACATTTTCTTATTCGTTGACTAACCACTTTGGGTTCATTGAATTGTGATTGGTTGGTTCATTAAGTTGAGTGTCCGACGTTACAACCCCTATTTATAATCTACAAAAGGGGCTATCTTTTGTGTATTATTATTGGGGATGTACATCAATTTATCGGCCATTCTCTTATCCCTGTAGATCCCTGGTTCGAGGGAAACCTTAAAGCTTGCGAAAATAAAATGCAGAAAAATCCTAATACTCTTGTTTACATTAAGCTGAATATAAATAAAATAAAATAAGTTTGCCATGACATTTTTATAAACAAAGTCCTAAATACTGCATTCAATTGCGTTTAATACACACTATGCTTATAAAAGATTAAGTGTAAAGATAGAATACACAGTATGCTGGAATTTTATGGAAGATGAAGGAATGAATAGTACGCTATGCTAAAATACAGATAAGTTAAGATAAAGAGTACAAACTTTGCTAAAAACAAGTTGTAAAAATAGTACACACTATGATAAAATACAAAAGAAGCTGAAAGAAAGGATACTAATAATGATAAAAAAGTAAAAAGAAAAATAACACACTGCGCTAAAATGCAAAATAAGTTTAAATAAAAAATATACACGTTGCAAACCACAATACAAGTTGAAAGATAGGACATACACTACTCTAAAATGTAAAATAAGTTTAAAGAATGAGAACACACTATGAAGAAAAGACTAACGCCAAAAGAAGAGCTTTCTTTATATGGCATGGGTGTAACTTAAGTACCCTGTCCTAACAACAAAAACAATCACACTAGGAATCTCAAAGCAAATAAATTTAATAATTAGATAGATAATCCTTGAATATTACAAACTAAAAACGTACAATATTAACATGACTTAAATGAAAATCATCTTTCAGTAAGATAAGCTTTGAATTTAATATACAGAAATGTATAAATAGAAAATAAGGCATATATACAGGAATCTAAAGGGATAAGACAATCGCCGATAAATGGATGGACATACCCAATGATACAACACATAATTAACCCTTCTGTTGGTTACAATTAGTAGCTGAAACGTTTGGACATTCAACTAAGAGCCAACCGATCAAAAGTTGTTATTAAGTCAACAAATAAGAAAACTTTATCATAAAACTTTGGGGACTAATGTAATAAACAGTCCAATGTCCCCAACCCTCCCAGGCAAATATAAGTTTAAATGACAATTGTCTCGCGCTCTCCATCATGAGAAATTGAATTCTATTGTGTGTAGATATGAAGGTGGTGTGGAAACAATTTATTACCCCTCTGGAATGGCTGGCAAGTATTTTTTCTCACTATTTTCTCTCTAAATGACAGATAAAAGGCAGGCAGGGAGTGGACATTGGGCTGTTTATTATACTAGTCCCCAAATTTTTGAAATAATATTTTCTTATTAGTTGGCTCATCAACTTTGGGAACTTTTAATGAATTTTGATTGGTTGATTCATTAAGTTGAGTGTCCAAACATACGGAAAAACATTTGGCAAGGCATGATTTTTCATGATTGATTTAGGCAATAAAAATATTTATTTCATGATTAAGATTTCTTAGAAAAATAATTCAACATTCATGGCAACTCTAATTTATTATTGTATTAAAAATAAAACAGAAAGAAATATATTGGAGAGGAAAATTCCATTTTTCAATTGAATTTTCCCAGAAAAAAAACTATTATCAAAGCTAAGGCTCGGCAGTCTGTCATGTTCGAATGAAGATAGGACCTAATTGCAAATTTAGGTTAGAAGTTTCTGAGTTACGGCTGATGCAAACAGCTAAGGTTGTGGCTGCATTTGAACAGAATTTCGATTAAGCGCAAACAGCTCAGACTGATAAAAAATAGGAAACAGTAAACTGTAAAGAATCGCTGAATTTTGAATTATTTAATTTTGAGGCTTAATATTATTTTGGGTCGAGTGGATTTCTGTAGCAGCAGCTGCCAAGCCCTGGCAAGAAAACTCATTCATTCTTAAACAGTTATCATTTTCAGGGTGTGAGGGGATACTGAGCTGTTTATTGCTGTAGTCCCCAAAGTTTAATATTTTTATTCGTTGGCTTAACAATTTTGGGACTTTATTGAATTTTGATTGGTTGAGCATGAAGTTTTGTATTTAAACGTTTCATCAACTAATTGTAATCTACAGAAGGGGTAATTTTGTATTTCATCATTGAGGATCATTTTATTGGCCATCGTATTATCCCTTTATCACTGTATCAGTTCAGTTAAGAACACTTATCCTTTATTTTCCTCTTGAAACAAATCTTTTATTTAGTTTTTTTTTTTATATAAACACAATTTTGCATCAGTGGATACAGAGAGGGATCACGATTTAATCCGGTGGTTAAAACTATCCTATTATATAGAGTAGTAAGCTTTTTTGTCTGTAGCGAAGGATCTCGCTAACCGCTGAACCGATATGGTTCTCCTTTATAGTAAAGCTTCTTATAGGTCCTTATATGGTTTTAGGCTATTTTTCAGCCCTTCCTTATCCCGTCGAATATATAGCTTCCATTTCCCTAAATGCTAGGGGCGCATCCGCTAGTATAAATATATAGAGCTATTACAATTCTTTATAGAAAATAATTTTAAAAAATGTCTATTGGATGTATTTTAAAACTTAGCATATCTGTATTCAAGATGTTTTTATGGTGATTTTCGTTTGACTTTTACAAATACATATATAATCATTACTAAACATATATTTCTTATTGTTTCATTAAATCATTTCTAGCTTCGCCTTTATGTTTATTGCTCTCCTTGTTCTTAAAAACAAATGTTGTTAGATATTTAGATTTTGAGTTTTCAAGATGTTAAAAAAAATACTAGTTATAATTCAAATGAAGGTTCTAAATGTCGTATTTCCATTTTAAAAAATGGTTTCGAAACCGATTGACATCCGCTGGATTAGAGTTGGTTTTTAACCATAATGAAAAATCATGTATCGTATAGAAAGACAATTTTTCAATAATAATATGATAAATCTTATAATTTTGCGTTTCACTTTCTGAGGTAAAAACAAAAGAATCACACTCTTTAGATTTGAGAATTGTGCTAATTGTGAAAAAAAACCTAAGGTGTTTCTGTGGGTTTCTATTTTTAAGAATCATACTTTTGGATATTTGATTGATGAAGGAAATTAAGGAAAATTGGTAGAAATGATTATACCAAAAAACTGATCATTTGTCTGTAAATTTAGAGGCAAGCAAAAATCTCAGAAAAGGCATGAAAACCCAACGCTAAAAAGTTACTTCTGAATTGATAAAATATCTAATACTAGCAGATTCGCCCATAGAGGTCTCTAGGGGCAATTTAGGTTGGGGATGGAAAGTCGACCCCCCCTCCTCTTTTAAAAGTTATTTTGGAAAAACAAAAAAGCAAAAAAAGAATTTGGGATGGTTGGGCATTTCCAGGAGTGATCTCTTGGGAGGGTCGTGGTTCACTCCCCCAAAAAACTTTTCAAGGACCAACATTGTAAAGAAGAACCATATCGATCCAGTAGGTGCGAGATCCTGCGGTAGGAGTTGTCTGAATGTGCACTTCCAATTTAAAATATTTTTAAGACTTGAAGTTCTTAAGAGCCAGACCATCAATAATTGAGTGTCTCTCAAACAAGTATTCATACAAAACAATTTATTTAGGAGCGATGCTTTTTTTGGAGGGGTGAAGGCATTTTTTCCAGGAGTGATTTCACTTGGAAGGGAGGTGGTTCACTCAACCAAAATAGTTATGAACCTTCCCAGGACCAACACTGTAAAGTAGAAACATATCGGTTTCGTGGTTTGCAAGATCCTTCGTTACTTACACACCCAGATAAAGAGTTGTCTGACTGTGCACTTCCAATTTAAAATATTTTTAAGAAGTGAAGTTCTTAAGAGTCTGACCATCAATAATTGAGTGTCTCTCAAACAAGTATTCATACAAAACAATTTATGGAACAAAGTAGCCGGTTTCGTCGTATTTTCATAGTAACTTTTCTCCTATGTCTAGCCCCTAACAAGTCTCTCAGTTTGTTTCTTAATTTTATTTTGGTCTAAAATTGGACTAAATAATTAGAGTCTGAAAACATAGACGTCAAAGGGGGGGGGGGGTAATGGGGCGATTACCCCCCCCCCCCCCCCAAACGAGTTTTTTTCATTTTACCCTCCCCCCCCCCCATTTAAAATTTACCCCTACCCTGGGGGTGACGTAGGAGGCACCCCCAGCCATTTAGGAGGGGGTATTTACCCCCCCAAACAATTTTGGGGGGGAAATACCCCCCCCAAAATAAAAAATCTCTAATAAAAAAAATTTTGCGCGCTTCGCGCGCATTTTTAATACTATATATTTAATAAAATTTAAATTACCCCCCCCAAAAACTAAATTTACCCCTGCAACAGATTTCAGGGGGGGTAATTACCCCCCCCCCCCCCAAGCAAATTTTACCCCCGGGGTAAAAATTTTTGGGGGGGTAAAAAAAATTTGCGGCAAGCTTCGCGCGCCATTTTACCCCCACCCCAAAAAAGCGAATTACCCCCCCCTTAAAAAATTTTTACCCCCCCCCCCCCAAAAAAAAAAAGCTTGGACGCCCCTGTCTGAAAATCAAGCAATACATGACAATTTTAATATTTTATAAGTCTAGCCGTTATTGCCCTGTTTGAATATAATTATATACTTTCTTTAAATTTTGTATGAATAGGCCAATCAACATTTTAATTTCCAATAGTTAAATGTATATTGGCCTATCATTGGTCATTTGTATTATTATAGAACATACGTAGCTAATGTTGCTGTAGATATTACTAAAAATTTAGCTGCTACAAAGGGACATCTCTTAAATGTAATGGTTTCTCTCTACACCAAAACATGAACATTAATCTTGCAAAAATTAAGCCAATGAAATGTAATTCTAAACTAATGTTTTATAGATTAATAAGAAAAAGATACATTTATAGATCTAAAAAAAAGTTTTAGCGGATGAGAATAGTTATTTCTCGCATCGCATTATAAACGGATTTCCGCGGATATAGAATGTACAATTATGAGATTAAAACTAGTTTTTTTATCCCCGAGGTGGCGAAGGCACCGGCTAAAAAAACTGGTTTTAATCTTATGACTGTACATTTTTATATTCGTAGAAAGCTGGATATAATACGATGCTAGACATAGTTTTTTTGTATGGATGAGAACCGGTTCCTGTCCACCGGATACGAATAAATACGAGAAAAAAATTCTGACATTTAATCCTATCATTCTTAACTATTTAAACAAGGATTAAACCATCCATGAAAGCTAAGCTTTACATATGAGACAACGAATATTAGACAGTTTTATCATTATTGATTTTTATCATTATATTAATTTTAAGTGTAATTAAAACAAAAGTGTAATATCAACTCCTATTAGAGCTAGAGTACTAAAAATTTATATTCCATTGCAAAAAAAACGCGATATTTGGTTTAAGTAAATATTCATTTATACAGCCTTTTTCAAACATTGTGATTTAAATAAGAACGTGGGAAAAATTTTTGATCATGAGAACCAATTATTTTGGTTTAAATGACACATATATTTTTCATTTAATTTAATATTTTAGACCCATTGGAAAATTTTTTGATCATAAGAACCATTTAATTTTCATTGAATTTCATTTTTTGGAACTGTGGGAAAAAACAGGAGAAAAAATATGTTTTAGCATAAAGAAATGTCGGTATTAAATGATAAGCTATCGGTCAATCATTTATTACCATAGGATTTAAATATTTATTTATGCTAAATTTTGATTGATTATATAACTCATTTATGTTGATAAAGAATTTCTTTAAAATTGTTTTAGCTTTGAAAAACTAATAGCATATACTCTAAAGAGAAAGAGTCAGTGAGTCAGTGAAGGAAGCGGATATATAAAAATGCTAAGTGTCTAAAAATTAATGATTTTTAGGACGACTTAAGTATAGCCTGAACTGAACAATCGCACAAAATACAAAGTACAAGAGTAACATTTAGACATGACATGACATGCTCGTCATGAAACTTGTTTATTTTGTAATTTCTGACGATGCTGTGAAAATTGGTGCAAAAAATATGACGTAACAAAAAAAATTAGCCAATGAGAGGCCGTTATTGACCAATGGCGGCCACTACCATTGCCGTTGCCGCCATTGGTCAATAACGGCCTCTCATTGGCTAATTTTTTTTGTTACGTCATATTTTTTGCACCTATTCTCACAGCATCATTTCTGTCACTGACCAATAAATTGACGTTAGCCTGTTTATGCAATTGTTATGCTGTTTTGACTCAGATAAATCGTTGGTGTCTTTTAAAGATTTTATTATTAAATTTATGGTCAATGGACATATGGATGCTAAATTACATACTTATTTATCAGATTTAGAGTAGTTAAGACATAAGTGAATAGCTTTTCTATTATTGAAAGCTAAAGTTATTAGTTTATTTAGCTTAAAGCTTAACTGTTTCATTGTGATTTAAAAAAAATATATCACGTCAAAACTATAAAAAGGAAAATACTAAAAACAAATGAGTTAGCACCTAAAATTTGACTTTATGTTAACGGGTTTCCTCTGTCTATTTAATTGGCTTTATTATAATTTTATTGAGCCCTAAATTAACGAACCATGCACTAAATTATTTTTTCAGCTTGGTTTCGAAACCGATTAATATCCGCTGTTTTATAACCTGTTCTCAGCTACACTGAAAAAGCATGTATAGCATCGTATTACAGACATTTTCAACGAATATCAAAATAAAAATCTTAAAATTAATAACAGATATATTAGCCTGAGCCTTCGTCCCCTCGGAGAATCAAAACTGGTTTTAATCTTATAATTCATCTTAATATCTGTGGAAAGCTGTCTATAATACGATGCTTAAAATAGTATTACCTTTACGACATCTGGATTGTCAGGCTGACTTGAATTATCCTTAAAATTTGCCACCAGAAGTTGACAATTTGTTGTCACGGGTAAACTTGTCAGCGCTAGGGCGACAAATATCAACATTACTTTTTTTATTAAATTAATCACTTATATATAAATGGCTTTTTAATTCACTATAAAGTCACTTTAACTTAGATTATATAGCACCAAATTATATAAATAAAGTTATATATTTGTGAAGAAAATGCTACCAATCTTTAACTACTTTATAGACTGAGAGGGGGGAGTTAGTGAAGAGATTCCGAGAGATTTTCTCTCTGTCTCTGTCTGTGAGCGGAGAATACACAATTCTCTCGGAGATTTTGCATGGTATACATATTGTTAAACCATGCTCAATACATTTAGGCCCAGTTTTATTTTATCCCCCCCCCTCTCCTTTTCTTTATTAACACTAACTATTAGAATATATTTTCAAGCATGGCTTCGAAACCGATTATTATCCGCTGGATTAGAACTGGTTCTAAGCCATACTGAAAAAATCTTGAATCGTATTATATCCAATTTTCTACGAATAGTAAAATAATACCAGTTTTGTTAGCCCGGACTTCGGCCCATCAGGGCTAATAAAACCGGAAGTTATCATATAAGTTTTTCTATCCGTGGAAAGCTGTCTATAATACGATGCGATTATTATCCTTCCCACATTATTTCTCCACAACCTTGTGTGTATACGAGACGTGGTTTTGCTTCGCAAATTAAGATAAGGACCCTTGGGAGGGTTTGATAAATCACCAATTAAAAGCTTTTTATGGCAGTTCTGTTTTATTATGGATTATTATAAGATAAACATTATAATTGGTCTACTAATTTGATTTTGAAGCTTCTCTATTGGATGGTACGTCTGTAAATGCAATCATATTTAGATTTTAATCCTTTGTGATATAAACTAAATAAATTTTCGTGGAATTTTTATTACATTAGCTTATTTTAATTTAAATTTTAGATTAGATTTTTGAACCTTTTTAAAGTCTTTGTTCACTGTCTGTGTCCATGTTTCTTTCTGTGTGTACCAAAGAATCTCGCTAACCAATAAGGTTCTCCTTTGCAGTGTAGCTTCTCATCCTTGGTCTTTGGAAGGTTTATAACTATTTTTGGGGTGGGTAACACCACCCTCTGATAGAAATCGCCAAAAATTAACATAGATTGATTAAAAAACAATAATGTGCCCCTAGAGGCCTTTACTTCTATGGACGTATCCGCTAGTATATCTAAATGTAATATAATCAAATAATTTCATCAGACAAAATGTTCATTCTTCGCTGCTATGTACGAATTATAATCCTTGTTTTCTCTTAAAATATTCGTATAAGGTTTCATACAAAAAAAACACAAAATATATTTCTAAAAATTTTAAATGTGTTTTTAAAGCTATTATTTTTGTTATTCATGAAAATGTGTTTGGCTTTATATTAATGTGCTACAAATGATTGTGACTGTAAAAAAAACAAGGATGACAACATATTTTATATCATGACTGACAGAATGATGACCAAAGTAAATTACATAATGGATGCTGTGAACAACGGAAAATTTAATTTTTATACTATTATCCACAAAAAAATTGAAAATTGAACCCAAAACACCATTAAGACTAAAAAAAATCAAAAAAAGCTAACTGACAAAAATCCTTCGTAACAACAGGATTTCAATTTTGATTCTTTAATACAAAAGTAATTTAAAAACAAACAAAAAACACAAAAGATATATAGAAATATGTTTATCACATTTAATGTGAGAATGTTGCTATTATCATATTCAAAATAAATGCTGTAATAAGCTTTAAAATATTTAAACACTAGTCTCTCATTGGACACAAAATGACGTCCAATAAGAAAAAGGAATAAAAATATTGGAAAGAAAATTATTTTATTTCAAAATTAATTCTTGGCATTTTGGAATAAAAAATATAGGGGAAAGAAAATTATTTATTTCAAATTTATTTCTGGTCTTGAAATAATATTCATTATTTTATTTTAATTTGAGTGTCAACCAATAAGAAATAGGCATGCTGTTTTAAAAGTTTGGAATAAAAATTATTATTTTTTGTCAATTCCTTTTTTCAGAGTATAAAATGAGAATAAATTTTCCAACATCATTATTGATTTCTAATTTAACATTTCATACAGTGGGTAATATTTATTTCAACATTTTTTGTCATTCAAAATCAAGTGTCACAAAAATAATAATATTTAACATAAAAAAGAAATTTTTAAAATAATTTTGTTTTCTTTATTTGTTGAAGATTTAAGCCCAAGCTTTTTCTGAGGGGGGAGACCCCCCTCAACCCCCCCTCTCCTGAGGGGGGAAACCCCCCTCGACCCCCACCCCTGACGCTCTCTTCTTTAAATCTTTCATTATTTCTGTAATTTATTCTAACTATCTTATAAATTTCAAAACATGAGATAAAAAGGAAATAATTTGCTGTACATTATTAAAAAATTTAAAAATTGTAAAAAAAATTCCATCATGATTTTTAATTTTAAATACAAGAATATTTTTTCCTATATGATATGTTAAATTTAAATACAGGAATAATTTTGTACTGTGGAATTGAAGAAATAAATGCTGTACATTAGAGTGGCTTGATTTTCAATGATTTTCTAATTTTAAATGTGCTACTTACACTTTCTGTCTGAACATCATATAAGAGACCAAAAAATGAAAAGAAAATATTTTGAATAATGGGGAGGCTCGCTGATGCATGTAAACTTTTAGAAAGACACTTGTGGGGAGAATTTTTTTTTTTTTTTGGGGGGGGGCAATTATTTTTCTTTCAAAGTATAGCTTTATGCACCTTCCCAATTTTGTCTTGAAGAGTAGAATAAGAATAAAAAATCTGTTTTTAAAACTATTGATCCTAGCAAGGAAAATCCATAAATAAATTTAAAAACCAAGAGATTTTACATTTAATTTAAGATTTTTCATGCTTGGATGAATATTTTTTAAAACCAATTTGATATTCTTATATTAATCAACAAGACAAATTCAAAAAGATGCATAAAGCAATACTTTGAAAGAAAAAAAGTTGCACCTCCAGAATAAACTTCTAAAATTTTTAATGCATGGAAACACCTTCCCCCCATTTCCCCTCAAGGACAAAATCAATTTTTTATATTTAGGTTTCTTATATGACATTTAAACTGTAGATGTTGATTACAAATTCAATGTCCAAAATTGATCCACTCTACTGTACATTGTTATAATTTAATATTTGATGTGGGTATAAACATTAGACATAGATGGTCAATCTGACCCCATTTTTTTCTTAAAAAGAAACCTTTGTTCACTTTTTGTTGTATATGAAATACAGCCCTATAGGCAACATTATTTGCAACTAAATTTTGCAATGATATAATTTTTAGAAAGATAACTTTATTATAAGAAATTAAATTATTTATAACTAACTTATTATATGTTGTGTCATACGCTTCACATTATATGATGGAAGAAATATTTTCTTCAAATATTTCACCCAAGGAAAGCTTTAACCTAAGATATTCAACAATTTATAGCTGATACATAATGTAAACAAAATTCCCTTGTGCTGTCTCTAGGTTATCTCTATTGTATAAATGAACGTACAAAAGAGGAGGAGAGAGAGAAGGAAATAGACAGAAAAGTGAGGGTGGGGGGAGGGGGAAGAAATATAGAGAAAAATAGACAGAGATATTTATTGTTCACCCTTAGATGATGTAAATTTTTTGGTAGACTTTTTTGAATTTAAGAAAAAGATAGAGAATGAGACAAAACCAAGTATCATATTTTATTAAAATTGCTTATACAAGAAAGGTCATTCAAAATTATTTCACCAATATTAAGGTCAAGTGACAAAAATTTAAATTTCCACCTACTTCGCCCCCAGAGGGGGCAATAGTAGAAGGAAAATTCAAATTTTGATCACATGACCAAAATTGTTGAAATAATTTTAATATCCTTTCTAGCATTCACAATATTACGAAAATATGATAAATAACTATTATCACATTTAATGTGAGAATGTTGCTATTATCATATTCAAAATAAATGCTGTAATAAGCTTTAAAATATTTAAACACTAGTCTCTCATTGGACACAAAATGACGTCCAATAAGAAAAAGGAATAAAAATATTGGAAAGAAAATTATTTTATTTCAAAATTAATTCTTGGCATTTTGGAATAAAAAATATAGGGGAAAGAAAATTATTTATTTCAAATTTATTTCTGGTCTTGAAATAATATTCATTATTTTATTTTAATTTGAGTGTCAACCAATAAGAAATAGGCATGCTGTTTTAAAAGTTTGGAATAAAAATTATTATTTTTTGTCAATTCCTTTTTTCAGAGTATAAAATGAGAATAAATTTTCCAACATCATTATTGATTTCTAATTTAACATTTCATACAGTGGGTAATATTTATTTCAACATTTTTTGTCATTCAAAATCAAGTGTCACAAAAATAATAATATTTAACATAAAAAAGAAATTTTTAAAATAATTTTGTTTTCTTTATTTGTTGAAGATTTAAGCCCAAGCTTTTTCTGAGGGGGGAGACCCCCCTCAACCCCCCCTCTCCTGAGGGGGGAAACCCCCCTCGACCCCCACCCCTGACGCTCTCTTCTTTAAATCTTTCATTATTTCTGTAATTTATTCTAACTATCTTATAAATTTCAAAACATGAGATAAAAAGGAAATAATTTGCTGTACATTATTAAAAAATTTAAAAATTGTAAAAAAAATTCCATCATGATTTTTAATTTTAAATACAAGAATATTTTTTCCTATATGATATGTTAAATTTAAATACAGGAATAATTTTGTACTGTGGAATTGAAGAAATAAATGCTGTACATTAGAGTGGCTTGATTTTCAATGATTTTCTAATTTTAAATGTGCTACTTACACTTTCTGTCTGAACATCATATAAGAGACCAAAAAATGAAAAGAAAATATTTTGAATAATGGGGAGGCTCGCTGATGCATGTAAACTTTTAGAAAGACACTTGTGGGGAGAATTTTTTTTTTTTTTTGGGGGGGGGCAATTATTTTTCTTTCAAAGTATAGCTTTATGCACCTTCCCAATTTTGTCTTGAAGAGTAGAATAAGAATAAAAAATCTGTTTTTAAAACTATTGATCCTAGCAAGGAAAATCCATAAATAAATTTAAAAACCAAGAGATTTTACATTTAATTTAAGATTTTTCATGCTTGGATGAATATTTTTTAAAACCAATTTGATATTCTTATATTAATCAACAAGACAAATTCAAAAAGATGCATAAAGCAATACTTTGAAAGAAAAAAAGTTGCACCTCCAGAATAAACTTCTAAAATTTTTAATGCATGGAAACACCTTCCCCCCATTTCCCCTCAAGGACAAAATCAATTTTTTATATTTAGGTTTCTTATATGACATTTAAACTGTAGATGTTGATTACAAATTCAATGTCCAAAATTGATCCACTCTACTGTACATTGTTATAATTTAATATTTGATGTGGGTATAAACATTAGACATAGATGGTCAATCTGACCCCATTTTTTTCTTAAAAAGAAACCTTTGTTCACTTTTTGTTGTATATGAAATACAGCCCTATAGGCAACATTATTTGCAACTAAATTTTGCAATGATATAATTTTTAGAAAGATAACTTTATTATAAGAAATTAAATTATTTATAACTAACTTATTATATGTTGTGTCATACGCTTCACATTATATGATGGAAGAAATATTTTCTTCAAATATTTCACCCAAGGAAAGCTTTAACCTAAGATATTCAACAATTTATAGCTGATACATAATGTAAACAAAATTCCCTTGTGCTGTCTCTAGGTTATCTCTATTGTATAAATGAACGTACAAAAGAGGAGGAGAGAGAGAAGGAAATAGACAGAAAAGTGAGGGTGGGGGGAGGGGGAAGAAATATAGAGAAAAATAGACAGAGATATTTATTGTTCACCCTTAGATGATGTAAATTTTTTGGTAGACTTTTTTGAATTTAAGAAAAAGATAGAGAATGAGACAAAACCAAGTATCATATTTTATTAAAATTGCTTATACAAGAAAGGTCATTCAAAATTATTTCACCAATATTAAGGTCAAGTGACAAAAATTTAAATTTCCACCTACTTCGCCCCCAGAGGGGGCAATAGTAGAAGGAAAATTCAAATTTTGATCACATGACCAAAATTGTTGAAATAATTTTAATATCCTTTCTAGCATTCACAATATTACGAAAATATGATAAATAACTATTATATATATTATTTCGCAGCCGGCTGTAAAAAACACTTTCAAAGCCGAAAAAAGATAAAAATATATGTAAAAATATAAAACTAGTTAAAAAACTGCCATGGGTGTTTAAAACATAATTATGCTCCTTATTGATGGAAAAAGTTTTAGCCGCCTAATTTTAAATTATAGAGATTTTTCGCTATTAAAAATTAATCCAGACTGGAGTGACGATAAAAGATTGTTAGTTATTTATTTTTAAATTTTTAATTTCAGAACTTTGAGTAAAAATGAGAAAATGCACGTCGACTTTAATAAATTTTTTTCTTCAAAATATCATAATATGTTTTATTCATCCTATTTCAAATTAAAATATTTAATTTATCGTGTAAGAAAAGCAAGGGCTAAATTAAATGTTCAAAAATAACATTTTAATTCATGTCTTAACTGTAAGAATTCAGAGAGAGAGAGCTGTTTCTTTCACTAGTCCCCAAAGTTTTATACTGACATGTTCTTAATCGTTGGCTGAAAAACTTTGGTGACTTTTTAAGGAATTTTGATTTATTGAGTTGAGTGTCCAAACGTTTCAACAATAGTTGTAATCTACAGAATGGGTAATTTTGGGCAACATCATTGGGGATGTACATCAATTTATCGGCCATTGTCTTATCCCTTTTGATCCATGGTAAAGATTTAAATTCTTGCCCCGAAAGAGAAAATTAAGTTGAATGTTTAAAATAAATAAAACAGAAAGTTTCTTTTCTTTTGTAGGAAAAATGATTCTATTTATCTAAAGGAAATGCGGCTACATTAACTTTGAAACAAAAATTCCTCCATATTTATTATGGCTCGGCAGCCGCGTATCACGTCCTTTATTTTTGTTGTTGAAATTTCACAATCACAACCTCAGGCACTCCTGAATATATAAGTTTAAAGAAAATTTTAAGCATGTTTGTTACAAAACTGCTTAAATACAGACTACGGTTTGAGGGCATTTTCGAGAAGCTTTGCTCATAACAAGTGGTATGTTCAAAAATCTGATGAATAGGATGATTATATCACAAGAAAATAGTAAAAAATCAGCTTATTTTAAATGGACGTACGGACTTTTTGGTAACGGTTATAGAGTTGCTACGCTTTGTAAATTGTACCTTACTGTTATAGGAATCATCATGAAATGTTTAAAATCGATAGGACAATTCTAACATGTCTAACTTAACGAAAAGAGCTAATCGTTCCGGACGGACGGACCTATTTATAGATAGATAAAAGATTGCGGCTGCCAAACCCTGACATTTAACCAAAAGATTATAGTCTAAGTCGTACAAATATTTCTTTTTGGGTTTTCCTTTTTCATCATTTGAAATTAATACTAAATTTTGTTAAATTATGCTGTTTATCTAGTGTTGAGGTCAAATGATTTGTTAAAAAAGCTCATCATCAGCTAATTTATAAAATATTATAGGTTCAAATATGGTCAGCCTCTATATATGTATCTAAAATGCGGCCTTAGTATTGTTAGGTTGTAAATAATATATAGGATTTTAGAAAACATGTTGAGGTTGTGTGATTTTATGTTTAGGTTTATATTTCTATTTCAATATCTTATTTTAGTTTTTTGACCTTTAACCTATGGGGATAAGAAAAAAGGAGTCGGCTGTAAAAAAAAATAGCATAAAACCACCACAAAACTTTTCATAAATTTTCACTAAAAGCACAACTCAATCAGTGGATAGGAGATTTGGAAAATTAAAAGGCAAAGATAGGAGGAAAAAAATTATTTTTATTTACTTTAGCGTTTATTGAGATCTTAATCTGCAGATAGACGGCAGTCAGACATCCCAATACTTTGTATAAGAAATAGGATAGGCTATAAGAAGAAACCGATTAATATCCGCTAGATTAAGACACGTTTCCTAGCCATACTGAAAAATCAGGTATCCTTTCGAAGAAAAGCTGTCTATAATACGATACGATAACTTAAAATTTCTGATTCAGTCGGCTAGTAAAAACCAACGTGTAATTGTTTAATGGTTTAACAGTATTAATTTTGAAAAATCCTCTAAATGTGAAAATGTGGCACACGGCAGAAGATAGACTTGGCTAACTCTGGCGTGGGAACTCATTTGACGTATGGACGGACAAACCATAATTTATTCAAGAAGTGAGGGAACATTGAGCTGTTATTACACTAGTCCCCAAAGTTTATAACCACATTTTATTATAAGAACTTTGGAGCCTTTTATTGAATTTCAATTGGTTGGTTATTAAGTTGAGTGTCTAAACGATTCAACGACTTGTTGTAATCTAAAAAAAGTATATTTTGTGAAAATCAATGAGAATATACCTAAATTTATCGGCCATTGTCTTATCCCTTTAGATTCTTGAATTTTACAGTAGCTGCTAAGTAAGACAAATTTAAGTATGGCATTTTTCTGAATAAGAAAAATTCTCAACAATTCAATAAATTGAGTTTGATTTTAGCAGTTGCTGTAAAAGCTGGAGATAAAGTTTTATTGGACAGTTTTATGGTCTGGTTTATGAAAAGCTCTGAATAGATTTCTAATAGAAATAGCACAGATCTTTGCAAAATAAAATTTACTTTTTGCAAGTGGTTTTAAATCAGACTTCTCCAAAATTTTATTTTAATTTTGATCAATTTGAATAATTTCAAAGTTTAGAATAAGAAAGAGAATTATGTATATGTCAATTCTTACGTTGTTTTATACATATTAAATGAGTTAATCCTATAATTTTATTTATGTTTTCATGGACAATATATGATAAAGAATATATTCTTCATGATTTAGAGCAAATTTTTTTTAGCAAAACTTTAAGATTGTTTTTTTCTTATCTATGACATAGATATCTAAATTTTATATTTGTATATAATATGCTCATTTTTATTCTTTTTTATACGGGATGAGGGGTCTACAGGGACAAGACAATGGCTGAGAAAATGATGTACAGCTACAATGATAATAGACATATTGACCCCAACTGTAGATTACAATTAGTTAAAAAAAAACCCAATGGAGACTTATTAAAGGGACTGTGAACGAGAAAATTTCTCATCAGATGAGAAATTTTTAAGTTCACACTCCCTTTAACTGCTAAGAGGTACATTACTAGTTTTTGTAGGAAAGAAGGTCAAACAAGGATGACAACATCCATAAAAGCGAAGCACTGAAACAGTAGGACAAAAGGACATTAACACTTGTATAATGTCAGAACTGCATAATCAGAATATAATGTATAAGAGTCGAAGCAAAATTGTAAGTAAATTTGTTGAAAAACTGCTTGATACAGAATAATATTTATGGACATACTTAAATTATTAGGACTTGATTATAGAGTTGCTTCGCTTATAGTATTGTACTTTGTTGTCCCAGGAATCACTATACCAAAAATCAGATCAATCGGATAATTAGATAACATGTTTAAAATAGACGTACGGACATTCTTGTAATGATTATAGAGTTGCTACGCTTTTTAAATCGTACCTAACTACTACAGGAATCAACATGCAAAGTTTGAAATCGATAGGACAATTCTAACATGCCTAAATTAACGAAAAAAGCTATCCGTTACGGACGGACGTACGGACGGACCGACCCTAATTATAGAAAAGCTTCGCTTTTAAAAATTGGCTCCCGCTCTAGTATCCCCATAACAAAATATAAAGCATTTCAAATCAAATGTTTTTAAATCTTGGAAGATATACTTGCATTTAAAACATTAAAATAAGAATTATTCTATCCCTAATTGATACGTTTTGTAACATGGTTTTAAATTGATTAAATAAATAAATCATAAATTAATTTTTAGAAAAATCACGAAACCTTGTATTTATCTTTCAAGTGATTGCAGTATCAAATGCTAGCGGCTACGCCCCTAGAGGCCTCTAGTGGCACTTTAAATGTTTTTTTTATATTTAAAATATGTCTATGTAGCGTTTTACGTTCATGATAACGTTGAACTCTCTTTCTAAAATCAAGAAACGTAAAAAAATTCGATTTTCTGTGTTTTTTCTTGGGAGGGTGGTGGTACCCTCCCCCAAAATAGTTAAAAACCTTCCCGGGACCTATTAGAATATACCCTGTTAAGAAGAACCCGATCGGTTCAGCGGTTAGCGAGATCCTTCGGTACAGACACACACACAAACAGACAAACATCCCGTTACTTTAGTATAGGGATATATGTATATACTCATATTCAAACGAGTAATTTACAAATTTAAATTTTGAAAAATAACCTAAAACCATCCCAAGATTCTAATTAAGAAAGAAATTACCAAAACCTCCTGTTAGCCTTGTGTGAGATTCTCTGTGATCTTGACCGAAAGACATCAAAACATACCAAAATATGATAACCAAAAATCAGGAATAGTCCCTTTCGTGGCAACGCACCTTAAGGGGCGATTAGTCGTAAAAAGGCTTTTGATTTTTGATAGGTTATTTTATGTTAGGTTAGGTATATTGGATTAGGTGATTGCCCCACAGGGTTAGGTAATTGGCCCCACAGGGTTAGAGCCCCCGCAGGGGCTAGAAATAGGAGCGTTGCCACGAAAGGGACTATACCCCAAAAATCTTTATTCCAAAGATATCCATTACAATTGGTTAATTTACTTATATTTGCTTCTTTTCAATACATCACAAACGACTAAATTTTATTTTTAAGTAACAGTTACATTGAGAGTAACGTTCTTTATCATACAGATGTGCAGACTTATCCGAGTTGCAACTTTGCAAGGTATTTGCAGTTATAACAAGGATGACAATATCCAAAAGTAGCGAAGGTCTAAAAATTCATTGGAGGACAAATAGACAATATTAATTATAAAAAAGATGTTCAGTTGATAAATATGCAATAATTCATAGAAACACGAAACCTTTCAAATAAATGAATGATGCCTGTTGTGCATGACCAACTGACAGATAATGTAAATTGCAGGGAATCTTCACCAAAAAAATTTAGACGTTTATCTTCAACAGCGGCTGAGAAAATTGCATTTCCCTCATAGCGTTACGGATGGATTGATGGAAAGACAAAGTGAATTATAGAGTAGCATCACTACTAAATATAATATATTTTCAAATCAGAAATCCCAAGGAGTCCTGAAAGGGTCAATATACGGATACCCCTATCTTCATTAAAAATACACCCCACTAACTTCATTAAAAAAACATGGAAAATCTATATTTGGGAGAAAGCAATTGAATTTGATGTCTTACTATCCTCCCTCCATTCTATCTCCTCAACCCTTTTCTATTTTTTCTTCTTATTCTCTCCCCTTCTCTTTCTTCCAATGTTGTTAGTAGCGAATCTACTCTATTACACTTTGTCTGTCCTTCAGTACGTACGAAATACTACGCTAGAAATGCAATTTTCTCGGCTGCTATTAAAAACAAACGGTTGAAATTTTTAGTGAAGATTCCCTGTATCAATGAGCATCAAGTGTATAATTTACTTTGTCCGCCAGTCTGTCGGTCATGCATAAAAAGAAACTGAAAATATATTTTAGTAATACTTCAGAAAGGTTTCGTGATCCCTTCAACTAAACAATAACATCTTCTATATAATTTATTTTGTCTTTTTGTGCTTCCATGATTTTTAATGCTTAGCTACTTATAGATGTTGTCATCCTTGTTCTCTTTATATCTCCCTATGAGATACTTATCATCCTATTCATATGCGTTGGACCTATTCTGCCCCGGACAAATTAAAATAAAAATCCTTATATAAATACTTCAAAAAATAGCAATTTGATTCAATAATGGACGGACATTAAGGAGTCAAATCAGTGATCTAAAGGGATATGACAATAGCTAATAAATTGATGTACATCTCCAATAATGATACAGAAAATTACGCCTTCCGTACATTACAATTAGTGGTTGAAACGTTAGGACACTTTACTTAATGAACCAACCAAGAAAAATTCGATAAAGCTACCAAAGTTGTTGGACCAACGAATTAGAAAACGGTAATATAAACTTTAGGGGCTAATGTAAAAAAAAAAGCTCAATGTCCCCTCCATCCTTGATATATTACTCTCATGGCGGATCATACCTCTATCTTAATATGGTTACTTTAGATAATTTGTCTTACACTTTTTCAATCCAGCTAAATTAGAATATTTAATTTTTTAAGATAAACTTTTACATGGATCTAAAAGGTATAAGACAATGGCTGATAAATTGATATACATCCCCAATTATGATACTAAATTATCCATTCTGTAGATTAAACTTACTGGTTGAAACGTTTGAATACTAAAATAAATTAATCGACCAATCAAAATTTAAAAAGTTCCAAAAGTTGTTTTGCCAACGAAAAATAAAACGTCATTATTTAACTTTGGGGACTATGTAAAAATCAGCTCATTGTCCCCTCTCTATCTGAAACTTTAGGTCTTTTTAAAGATGTTTACTCTTTTATATATCATTGTACGTAAGAATTACATCTTTTTTAAATTTTATAAAAAATTTAAATTTAAAAAGATATATGTATAACACACATAACAAATGGACTTTAATGTCTAAGGGTTTAGCCATTCTAGAGATCTAAAGATACAGACGTAACTTGTGATTTGTTTCTACATATTTTGATTTACACCAATTTGATTTAAAGGAAATATAGAGGTAGCTTACTATAATCAGTAGCTATGAAATGTCGTAGTTTTAAGACAACTAGTACAAAACAAATGGATATGTAAAACGTGGTTATTATAACAGGAAAAATTTAGCCGTCAACTTAGGTTGCGACTTAAGTCCTCATTTTTGGTCAATATTTTCCAACAGTATGAGAGGAGGATATGGAAAATGGGTAGATTGGGGATATCGCTTTATTAGCCAGCTGGAAGGTCCATTTTATTAGAGTAGAGTGTAAATATGGTGCAACATTCAAAATCATTTATTGGTCAGTTCGTTCATTCAGTAGAGGTGAGGGGATAGGGTGAAGAAGATGGATGGGGGATCGTTAGTTTAGCCAGCAAGTAATGATAAATCCAATGCAGTGTAATAAAATGTTAATCTTGTGTTTAATGACTACATAACGTGTAGAAAACTATTTTCCCCCTTCATTTACTAATCCCTGTAACCATGTACCTAACTACAAGTTACTACAAGGCAGTGGAATTTAAATTAGGTCCAAGGATTTCATGGATACAATCAGATAAGATTGATGCCCCCCTATATCAAATGAAAACCGTGAATCCCAGGTTGTTCTTTCAAAACAACAGATTTTTGTTTAACTTAAACATGTTAGAACTGTCCTATCGATTTCAAACTTTGCATGATGATTTATATAATAGTAAGGTGTTAGGTACGATTTAGGAAGCGTAGCAACTCTATAATCGTTACAAGAAAGTCCGTACGTCCATTTAAAACATTTTGCTTTTTAACCTTTTTAACAGCAACTTTTATGTGATTTAATTATCCTATTCATTTGTTGTTTTTAATAGTGATTCCTATTATAACAACATACAATTTTATAAACGAAGCATCTCTATAATCTAGTCAAAAATGTAAGTTTGTTTGCACAAATAACACATTTTTAGAGTACTACGCAAGGGTAAGATTAGGTGGAATGCATTGACCCATATAAGGGTGTAACTCAACTCAATAAAATGCTTACTTAACACTTGTAGACTTCGTTCAATCATAGGTTTGTCAATTACGTGTTCACTGGCTGTTTATTACACCAGTCCCTTAAGTTTTATAATAACTTTTTCTCATTCGTTGGCTCAACAACTTTGGGGACTGATTTTTTGGCTGTTCATTAAGTAAAGTGTCAAACGTTTCAACCACTAATTGTAATCTACTGTGAGGGGGTAATTTTGTGTATCATCATTGGGGATGCGCATAAATTTATCGGCTATTGCAATTGAAAAACAAGTTCTTTTGCAAAAATGAATGAACATGGAATCCCAATCAATCATGTGACTGAATAGATAGATAATATGTATGTATGTATGTATGTATATTTCAAATTCAATTATTATACATATGACAACGTTATGTAAGTGGATTATAGAAGAAAAAACAATTACAATTAATCATAATGCAAAAAAGAACATAAAGTCAGTCATAAGTAAATAATTGCGACTTGACACCTCATTTATGACCATTAGTCAAGTTTGAGGGTTTACCCAAGCCGCGGTTTGTGTTTTCTGATAAGGGAGTAAACCCCCCTGGAGATATGATTGCAAAATTAAATGTGACTTAACTGGTGGTTATTATGTAGTTATATTGTAATTATAAATGTAGTTATTAATGTAGTTATATTGTAGTTATATATGTAGTTATTATTGTAGTTATAATGAAATTTTGTAAGTAAAAAAATTGTAGAAATAATGAATGTCATTTAGGAATTCTAAAATGTAAAAATATGCTGATTTGTGTGTTTAGAAGAAAATTATGCTGATTGTATCATAAATAAAAAAAATTTATAGTGATATTTAGAAGGAAGCTACTCTATATTTAGATGTTTAAATTGTTTGCAGCTGTGATATATTAGAATGGAATGTGGTGGCCTTTTAGGATACGGTAGTTTGGTTTGGAGAAGTTTACATTGCTGACATTTTTGTTAAATCATCTATACAATATTGACATTCCTGAAAGTTTAGGTTAATATATGTAGTCATAAATAGATAAATGCCCTTGCCCTCTTAAGCATAATCTAAAGACTAATTTTGGGAGACCTTTATAATAGAAAATGCTAACCCGACAACTTAGCTAGCAAAATTCTGATACTAGGCCATTGTTGTCATGTTTATTACAGAATGAATGATGTAAGTATAATTTTATAACTAATGTCTAGCAGATTAAGAATTGAACGTGGTGGCCGATTAGGATACATTATTTTAGGTTTGAAGTTGATATTGGTGACATTTGCTGTTAAATCTACTTTAAAAAAAAACGCCTCTGAAATTTTAAATTATTATATGTAGTCAAAATAGATTCATGCCCCACTCCATTAAGCGTAAATCTAAGGACTAATTTTTGAGACCTACATAAAACCTAGAAAAATGCTAACCCACACACTTAGCTAGCAGAATTCTGATGCTAGGCCAATTTTGTTATCAATATTACAGAAGTGAGTGATGTAAGTATAATTTTACAACTAATGTCTGGCAGATTAAGTTATATTAGAAGATTTGATGGAAGATTAATTTTTTGAAGGCTAAGTTGACTATGAAATATTACTTATTTTCTTGGGAATAAGTGGCCGTTTTAGGTAAAATATTTTAAATTTGAAGAATTTTATTTTTATAAATGAAGGCAAAGATGACATAGTAGCGACTTTAATTTATGAGGATTATGAAATTTTGAAGATGAAGTGTTGATATTGTCTTGGAAATGTGGTTGACATTGAATTGGGTTTGTAGAATGTAGATATTATCACTTAGATCCATTTTGAGTTGTAGTTTATAGAAGTTGTGTCATGGAAAAAATATTTTTTATATAACTAAAGTTGATATTTATAAATTACATTTTTTGTGTGAAGTTACTCACTTAAGTCACAAGTGAGTTTACTGCAGCTTTCACATTGTGCATGCGACTGTATGCTCTGAGAGCTTACACTAAACTAATATTGTAGTGTACAATCACTTCCGCTTAATATATTACATTTTAAATCACATATCAATTCCCCTATTGCTTCCAGGGATCTAAAGGGATAAGACAATGGCCGATAAATTGATGTACATACCCAATACTTACTTATACACAAAATTACCTATTCTTTAGATTACAATTAGAACCAGCCAATTAAAATTTAATAAAAGTTCCCAAATTTGTTAAGCCAACGAATAAGAAAACGTAATTATAAAACTTTAGGGACTAGTGTAATAAACATCACAATGTCCCCTCCCTTTCTATTTGCTCTGGTAATACTTTTTGCAAATATTAATTGCTTTGTAAATATTGCAATATGCAGAAATGATGTACAACTACATGATAAAGATTATTGTGTGTATATTAGTTTATTTTTAATAAATTCCATAATAGAAAAATTACACAAAGGTTGATGATTTTTTTTGAAAACTTTTTTTTGTCATTTTATAGCGCTTAAAGGAAACCTAAACACGTTTAGTAAAATATCTCATGACAGCTTAAAAGGGTAGTAAATGGCTTCAGAGTTATTAAGCAAAATGGAGAATTAGTTGCATTTTGCATGAGATAAACCTACAGTTTCTTATGTAAAGTATTAGTGACTAATAGCCCTATGAATCCTCATTCTTAAATTAGGTTGACAATTCTATAAATATTTGTGTCAAAATAGTAAAAATTATTCAAATTTACTTGCGAATGGAGGATTCTAAAATTCTAGATCGTGGTTATTCTACCAAATATGTGTAAAATCTTTTTTTTAATATGGAGGACAGGTAATCAAAGTTTTATAACCTCAGTATATAATTCGTTGACTCAAAACTTTGGGTATTTTTATTCGATTTTGATTGTTTGGTGTCCACACTTAATAACTAATAATTCTAATCTATAGATGGGGTGATATTGTTAACCATCATTAGATATATTATTGACTGTCTTATCCCCTTAGATCCCTGGCTTTTAATAAGTCCTTTTGAACTAATTCAGATCTTAGTCCCCCCCGCTGGTAATATTGATGTATTGGTCCTTAATTATTTCAAATCCACAGGGGTTACTCTTAAGGAAAGAAAACGAGAAAATTGTATAATATTTTTTCACAAATCATTATATTCAACTAGTGGTTGCGACACTAGCATCTAGAGGCTATAATTCGAAGGGATAAGGAAGCGCCGAAAATAGCCTAAACCATGCACAGACTTAATCATAAAAAAATGAGTTACTCTAAAGGAAAGAAAACGAGGAAATTGTATATTTTTTCACAAATGTTTATATTTAACTAGCTGCTGCGACCCTAGCATCTAGAGGCTATAATTCGAAGGGATATTATCAAGGGCAGAAAAAAGCCTAAAACCATACCCAGACTTATTTATCAAAATTAAGAAAGCTTACAACCATCTCAGCCCCTAAGAAGCATCACTATAAACGAGCGGTTTGCAAGATCCTTCGCTACAGACAAAGAAAAAGGTTACCTCTTTTATATAATAGGATATACTCACCGGAAAATAAAGTTACCTTTTTAGGATAGAACATAAATGATTTTATGCTCTAAATGAAAATGAAAATCATGAAAGCCCACCAAACAATTGTGCAACTGCATAAATCACCTTTAATATTTTATCTCATAAACTAGCGGCTACGCCCCTAGAAGCCTCTAGGGGCACTTAAGGTAGGAGGCGACAAAGTCGACCTCATTCCATTTTAAATTTGAGTTTTAAAAGATTAAAGAAAATATTTTGGGGGGGAAGGTGGGTGAAGACACCCTTCCAAAAAATAGTTTAAAACCTTCCCAGGACCTATAAGAAGCTTCAATATAAAGGAGAACAATATCGGTTCAGCGGTTAGCGAGATCCTTAAGGACAGACATAAAACGCTTACTACTTTATATAATAGGATAACAGAAGGACAGATATTTTGAATTGTAGAGTAGCTTCGCTCTACAAAAAGAATACTAATGACAGTTTTTAAACATTTTGCAAGAAGAAATGTAATAGTTTTTCATCGCAGCGTATTATAGACAGCTTTCCACGGATATTAAAATGAAAATTATAAAATTAAAGTCAGTTTTGTTAGCGCCGAAGGACTATAACCTGAGCGAAAAAAAGTGGTATTTCATGAATTTTGTTTTAATTTTCGTGGAAAATTGTCTGTATTACGATGCTAAACATACTTTTTTAGTATGACTGAGAACCGGTTCTTTTCCAGCGGATAATAATCGGTTTTGAAACCATACTGTAAATGATGTTGCATGTGAGTTATTGAAAAGAAGATAATGGATAATAATACAGCTCTGGTTAACCATGGAAAGCCTACAAAAGAAAGGTCTACAATTATTTTGACTCTTCAATAATCCTTTCCTTGCCAAAAAATACTTAATTATAAAGTTTTGGATGGTTTGTTAAGCACCGCTAAATGGTTTTCAATTTTTAAAGTGAGGCTTTTCTACATTAGGACATGTCTATCCGTCCGTCCGTAACGGTTAGTTCTTTTATTTATACATGTTAAAATTGTCCTATCGATTTAAAACTTTGCATGATTATTATAAGTCTGTAATCGTTAACACAATGTCCTGCCATTTATTTTAATCACGCAAATTTTCAACTTTTTGACAAAAATTCTTTAAATGATATAATTCTCCAATTCGTCTGATTTCACAATCTATTTAAGTACAATTTTGTTTGGACTTACAAATTAATGTTCTGATATCAGGTTCTGACACCCTACAAGTGTTATGGTTTGTTTGTTCTTTCTTCTGATTTTCGAGCTTTGCTTTTATGAATGTTATCATCCTTGTTTGTTATTTGTAGAAACTTGAAAGCTAAGATATTTTTAGAAACGTCGCATCTCTACAAATTAGAAGTCTAAAATCCCCATTTGATTTTGATATCTGCTTATATTAACTTCCACAAAAAAAACTAATAAGATTAGAATTTTTGGGATTAGTCCCTTTCGTAACATTGCCCCATAAGAGGCGATTCATAGTATTTTTAAAATGGCCTATTATAGGTTATTTTAGGTTAAGTTAGGAGATTGCCCCACAGGGTTAGGTAATTGGCCAGAGCCTCCAGCAGGGGCTAGAAATAGGAGAAAAGCTACTGTGAAAAATACGAAGAATCGCCCCATAAGGTGCGATGTTACGAAAGGGACTATACCCGATTTTTTAAAATTATTTTTCAATTCTGTCTAGAAATCTGAAAAGTAACTGGATGTTTGCCTGACTGTCTTCTAGTTTGTATCAAGGGATCTCTAAAACAGGTGATTTACTAAATAACCCCACACCCCACCCCCCCTCAATATGTGTAAGAACGAGATTGAATTCAAGAAGAATACAACAAATAAAAAGTTGGATGGGCTATTGAAGTTATTAAAGGCTTTATTAAAAAAAAGCAAGGATATTAACATCCATAAGTAGCGCAGCACAAATAATTATAGATGTGAATATGGACAAAGAGATTTAAAGAGCTTTTGTTAAGATAAAGAATCACGAAACCTTTTTCACATATTTTTATATTTTCTAAATTTATATTTTGTAGCCAGACTGACAGACCAACGGACAAAGTAAATTACAAACTGGATGCTCAGTAATAGAGGTAATGATAACTTAAAAAATCAGCCGTCTATCATAATTAATAGCTGAAAAAACCCATGTCCACATAGCGTCACGGACTGACTGACAGACTGGCAGACAAAGTGAATTATAGGAAAGTGTCATGTGTTACGTAATCATAGAAATGTGTCTAAAAAGGAAGGATGAGAGGATAATTGGAAAAGGAAAAACCTAGAAAAGAGATGGATTTAGACGTATTTTTATGACGTCACACAAGACACTTTCCGTATCTTCAAATTATTGAGTAGCTTCGCTACTAAAAACATTTGATGTAATAAAATGATAAGGCGGTCTCATCTCTCCTCCCAATTTTTAATCATCTATAAATCACAACTTCACAAGTTAAGTTGGAAATTAATTATTTGTAATGGCAAAGTTTTTATATATAATGAAGGTCGGTCCGTCTGTCCGTAGCGGTTAGCTTTTTTCGTTAATTTTCACATGTTAGAATTGTCCTATATTTTGCAAACTTTGCATGATAATTACTGTAATAGTTAGGTAAGCTGTTTTGCAATGTAATTACTTACAATTTTTTATTAAGTTTATACATTTATATTCTGTTTTTTTCGACACTCTAAAAGTGTTAATGCTTGTTTGTCTTACCGTTTAGAGCTTTGTTTTTTTGGATGTTGTCATCCTTGTTGCCTTTACAAAGCATTGACAAGGTTTAGTCCTTATGATGTGCAAAACTTGAGTATTTTTTTTAATTTGTCAAAAAATAAAAAAGGACGATTGATTTTTAAATTGCTGCTTTTGAGTAAAAAAGTAAAATTTAAGAATTCGTATAACGAGTCAAATTTTATGAACAACACACAACTGTACAATTTTGATGCGTTGAAATGTTCAAAATATAAAAATAATTAACCTTCTAAGTTATTATGCGGTATGCACAATATGGGTCTACAGCTACAAAATATATATATACATTCACAGACGAGTCGCTCTTCGAGCAAAAATTCAAAAGAAAAGACTTTATTCTCACTCCCCCAACTATTCGAAGGGAGTGGGAAGTACCAGGCAGGGAGAGGACATTGGGCTGTTTAGTACACTAGTCCCCAAAGTCTTATAATAATGTTTTCTTATTTGTTTACTTATCAACTTTGGCGACTTTTTATTGAGTTTGATTGGTTGGTTCATTTAGTTGGGTGTCCTAACGTTTCAACCACTAAATGTAATCTACAAAATTTGAGATGTACATAAATTTATCAGCCATGTCTTATCCTTTTAGATCCCTGGGTCAGTACGCCAGAGAGTTATTAATTGAAACTAAGATATCAGTTTGATATGTTATCAATAGATTATATCAGAAAAATTACATACACTCGCATGATCGATAGTCTCAAGATATCAACATGGAACCATCTCTCAAATATGCAGGGATCTAAAGGGATAAGACAGTGGCCGATAAATTGATGTATATCCCCAATGATAATATACATTACACCATCTGTATATTACAATTAGTGGTTAAAAAGTTTGGACACTGAACTTTATGAACGAACCAACAAAAATTTATGAAAAGCCCCAAATCGATTAATCAACGAATAATAAAACGTTATTATAAAACTTTGGGGACTAACAGCCAAATGTCTTCTCCCACCCTGCAAATATGTCTATAACTCTAAGAATAAAGGGCCAATACAGAAATTAATTTTAATATTTTCACCTTCCAAAGGAAACATGCAGGAAATACTTCGCTCTAACTTTTAAGACTTTCAAATTAGACCCAATACCCAAACTTTGAAGCCTTTGACATTTAGGTAGATGAACATTTTGTAAGTTAGGATGCCATTAAATATTTATGTTTTACAATAAAAGCACCTATTTTCATAATCAAAATGTATAAATTTGGTTTCACTTCTGTGAACAATGAGAGTACTGTAGTGTAAGAATTCCAACTTATTTCCAGCCAATTAGAAGGCTGAATTCGCTCAACAACCAATCACAGCTGAGCATCTGTAGATGCTGTTTCATTTTTTCCGCTTTGATTTTTCGCTTACAAACAGAAGTTAAACCGATTTTTTAGGAAAATGCAACTAACCAAACAAACGAACAACAGAAACAAATAACTTTTCTATAATCTAAAAATTGTAATGAATTTTACTTGCAATCTGTGTTCTTTAGAATATGAACATTCTTGTATGCATATATTAATGTATCTTTACCAAAATATTTACTGTTAAAGTCCAAAAAGATGGGTTGAGAACAAAGCCAGGGATCTAAAGGGATAAGACAATGGGCGATAAATTTTCACTCAAACAAAGTAACCAATCGATAAAAATTCAAATAGAGTACTCAAACTTGTCAGGCCAATGAATAATATAGTGATATTGAAAAACTTTGGGGACTATAGTAATAAACAGCCCAAGGTCCCCTCCCTCACCTGTAAAAGTCCAAAAGGATGGGTTTAAAACAAAGCTGTGTGTAATGGTGAGGCAAAGAAATCAGGGATCTAAAGGGATAAGACAATTGCCGATAAATTGATGTACATCCCCATTAATGATTCACTAAAGTACCTCTTCTGTAGATTAGTGGTTAAAACGTTTGGACATTCAACTAAATGAACCAATCATCAAGACTCAATAAAAGTACCAGAGTTGTTAAGTCAATAAATATGTTAATTCAATGAAGAAGAAAACTTTATTTCAAGAATTTGGGGACTAGTGTAATAAACAGCCCAATGTCCCCTCCCTGCCACCAAAGTAATTAACAAAACTAGAAAAATAGGCGACGACAGAAAAGGTTGAAAAGGTTAAGATTAGAATGTATGGTTACCAGGGCCAGGCAGCCGCATTACCAGCTGCGGGTATTTTAACGATCCGCTGCAGAAATAATCACCCAAATAAGAAGCAGTTATTAGTGCCTATAAAAAAATACGTCATTACATATGATAGGTCAGTTTACGCTTTACGATTGGTCATTTACAATGTATACTGATCTATCATTGGTAATTTGTATTGTATGACGTCGTTTTTATATAGGTACTACAAGCTGCTTTCCCAATGAAGAACAAATTCCAGCCAAAGATTAAGTTGTTTGTAGGAAAATTTTCTAATTTCTAGCTCCTTTAAAACAAATCACAGAAAAGCTCTATATAGTGCCTATAATAGTGACGTCATACTAAACAAATGACCAATACACAGACTAAAGTACCAATGCCAGGCCATTATATATTTTAATTGGCCAATAGTAAGTCAGTGTTATGTAATTTTTTACTATACAAAAATTAAACACAGCCACAACCAGAACCCAACTTTTTAAATAAGCCTGTAGCCGCAGCAAAGCTGCCAAAGAACAAAGCTCGACTACCGAGCCCTGAAGTTTATGCAAGGAGAACACTTAGTCAAAGTATTGAGGCAAGTAATTGATAATTCGTGCATGGATTGCAAAACTTGCCAGAATAAACTGCTTTACAGCTGCGCCTTTTTTAAAGAAATTTTTTAAAAAGGTGTATATAATACTAGCGGCTACGCCCCCCAAGAGGCCTTTAGGGGCACTTGAGGAAAACAAAAAAAATAGAATTTCTTTGTGGGGGGGGGAGTATTCCAGCGGTGATTTCTCTTGGAAGTGAGGTAGTACCCTCCCCAAAAATAGTTTAAAAACCTTCCCTGGGTACTTATTAGATTAGTATTCATGAAATTTTGAATAAAAAAAAAACTTTACAATATTTACTTTACAATAACTTTACTTTACTGTTCTTTTTTACCTAATTATTTTGTGAGCATATATTGCCTCGCTGCTTACGGAAATTATATCCTTGTTAATATAAAATTTTCAATGTTAATTCCATGACATACATAACTTTATTAACACCTAACAAAAAAAACTTAATTTATCTCGGTTTAATAAGTTAAGCTAACAACCAAGCCCTGCTAGACTTTAGTGCTGGAATTACATCAACATAGAAATTAAGCAACAGAGGCAATATCAATTGTAGACAGAGTTTTTTTTAATAATGCTTAAATGTCGAAGTAAATACTAGGCAAATTACCTCTTTTATAAAATGATACATTTATTAAATGTAGGAAGGATGGGAAAATGGTCTGTTTATTACACTAGTCCCCAAAGTTTAAATAACGTTTTTGTCTTTGTTGGCTTAACAACTTTGGGGACTTTTAATGAATTTTGATTCCTCAAGCTAAGTGTCCAAACGTTTCAACTAATCTACGGAAGAGGAAATTTTGTGTAGCATTATTGGGGATGTACTTTAATTTATCGAACATTGTCTTATCCCTTTAGATCCCTGCCTCTTTTGATAAATGACATATGGTCGGCAAACACACATGAAATTATATGTCAGCAGAATGGCTTCCAGTCTAGCAGGTACTGGTTGGGTACTGGTGTATGTATTTGTTATATTATTGCTGCGTCACCTGACAACAATTTCCCGCGTCACTGCTGCCAATTACGGCTCTTGATGTCTCACTTTTCCACCAGTAAGACATGGAATTGATTGCAGTAAAATAAAGCTTTTTCTCGTATTCATTCGAATCCGGTGGATAGGAACCGGTTCTCATCCATACGAAAAAACTATGTCTAGCATCGTATTATATCCAGCTTTCTACGAATATAAAAATGTACAATCTATGTACATTCTATATCCGCGGAAAGCTGTTTATAATACGATGCAAGAATTAACTATTATATTGTCATATATGAAGCAGCTTATAATGCCTAAAAAATGACGTTATACAATACAAATGACCAATGATAGGCCAGTATATATTTTACCATTTTTCAATGTATACTGGCCTATCATTGGTCATTTGTATGGTATGTCGTCATTTTTTTTAGGCACAATAAGCTTTTTTGTCAAACTGGCCTAGCATTGGAAAATTAAATTGTATACTGGCCTGCAATCTGTAATTTAGTCTATGTATTGTCCTATCATTGGTCATTTGTATTGTATGACGTTATTTTTTTATAGACACTGTAAACAGCTTCCAGACGTTTCAACCGCTAATTATAATCTACAGAAGGGATAATTTTGTACATTATCAATGACATCACTTTATTGGCCATTGTCTTATCCCTTTAAATCCATCATCTCTGGTACACTGAAATCCAAGGAAATACCTTACTGTTTAATGCAGACCACATGAGTTAGATTGGATACGTTTCTAAAAGGAACTTAAATGTCATTTATTATATGGGAATTGCTTTTAGGCGGATAATTTATATACAATATACATACATTTTACATTAAAGCACAATAAAAGATAAATAATAGAGTACTTTTTAAATTCGCATAGCGTTAAGTTTGATATAACTAGAAATAAATTTGTATTTTTTAATTAAAAAAAAATCATTTTTCATGAATTTGTTTACGATTAAACATTTGTAAAAATCACCAAACCTTGCTGTAAGTTGAATTATAGTTCATTATTCCCAGAGAGGGAGAGTACATTGGGCTGTTTATTACAATAGTCCCTAAAGTTTTTTAATAAAGTTTTCTTATTCGTGGGCTTAAAAACTTTGGGAAGTTTCATTTGATTTGATGGGTTGGTTAATTAGGTTGAGTGTAAAAACTCTTCAACCATTGATTGTAATCTAATTCTACAGATTGGGCAATTTTGGGTATTATCATTGGGGATATAAATACATTTATATGCCATTTTCTTATCCCTTTAGATCTCTGTATTAATCCAGTCAATGTTTCGCCGTTAGCCTTTGGTCATAAGCAGGCAAGGAAAAAATGAAAAAAAGATTTGAGATCTGAAATTTTGGAGAAGCAACGATAGGATCAGAAAATCTCTCAAAGTGTTTTTTTTTTAAATTTCTTTATTTATAGTACTATTTTTTTTAAATATTACTTTTGGTCTATATTCTTAAGATTTCAACTCTGATTTTCTGGGGAAATTCAGATTTAAGAAGCCCTGTTGGCAGGGCTCGGCAGCTGCGCATAAGCCTCAGTAAGATATTTATACCTTGAAAATTGGATGTCTAAATGTGTTTATAAACAGACAATCCATCTTTTCAAAATTTCTTTACAAATTCAGGTTAAAATTTGAGGCTTATACACTGCTAAGGCGCGGCGCTGAGCCCTACCTGTTGGGTATCTTGCTATAACCATATACATAAATATATTTACAATGCCTAGATTTGATTTTATAAAAAATTATTTTGTCATAAAATTTATCTTAAATTGTCTTATTTTAATCCAACAATTAAAAATGAAATAAGCGCCATATAACTTACTCTTTTCAAAATCATTAGCTTAACAACTTTAGGGACTATTAATAAATTTTAATTGGTTGTTGATTCATTATGTTGATTGTCCAATTGTAATCTAAAAGAGGGGTAACTTTGTGTATTATTATTGGAGTTGTACATCAATTTATCTACCTTTGTCTTATCCCTTCAGATCCCTGCTTCAAAAATGTCTCTTCTAAAACTTAAATTTGGCATTCCAATGCTTAAATAGGAGTGCGACAAACAGCAAGCTTTAAAAGAAAGTAGTTTCTTTAATACTGTAATAGTTATTTATCGCATCGTATTATAACAGCTTTCCGTGTATATAAAAATGTACAATTCTTAGATCAAAACGGTTTTTGTTAGCCCCGAGATGCCGAAAGCACGGGCTAAAAAAACTGGTTTTAATCTTATGATTATGCATTTTTATATTCGTCGAAAACTGGATATATTACAATGCTATACATAATTTTTCAGTATGGCTGATAACCGGTTCTTATCAACCGGATATTAATAGGTATCGAAGTTATACTGGTAAAATATTATCAAGGAATTAAAGTTGTTTCTTATTATTATTTGTGCTTTATACTTGTAACAAATAATGTAAAAAACCGGTGCTACCTTCAAAGTGCCAATAGAGCACAGAAATTAATTTAAAATTATGTTTGTAGTTTTTTTTTCTCCATTGCCTAACAGCTGTTGGCAGCTGGTGGCTCCCTATTTTCAATTCATTTGTGTGCTCGACTACGCACTTTGAGGGAAACCACCGAAAATTCATCATATTTCTACAAAATATTTGGTTTGTTTGTATGAAAATCCCTAGAAAAAAAACTGAAGATTGTTATCCATACCATCTACCTTCTGATTTATTGGTTTGTGAACAGAATAAGAAAGGTAAAATACAATGATTCTAAAACAACAGTTTTGGACTTTAACGGCCACACAAACAAACAATTTGTGTCATTGTGATTGGAATCTTGGGTTTTTACAGTCCATCCATCTATGTGCCCTGTCTGTCCATCTATTCATTCATTATTTATTTATCCATAAATTTATCCATCTATCTATCCATCTGTCTATACATCTTTCTATTCATCTATCTATCCATCTTTATTTTTTATCTATCAATCTATATATCTTTAATATTGCCATCAACGGTTTACAAATTGACCATACATATAATTATCTATCTATCAATCTATTTATTGATCTATCAATTTATCCTCATTATTGCAATCAACCGTTTAAAATTGACCTATCCCTAGTTGTATATACTAGCATAGCCACCAACTATATGTAAAATTGACCTATCCCTAGTTGTATATACTAGTATAGCCACCAACTATATGTAAAATTGACCTATCCTTAGTTGTATATACCAGTATAGCCACCAACTATATGTAAAATTGACCTATCCCTAGTTGTATATACTAGTATACCCACCAACTATATGTAAAATTGACCTATCCCTAGTTGTATATACTAGTATAGCCACCAACTGTTTGTAAAATTGACCTATCCCTAGTTGTATATACTAGTATAGCCACCAACTATATATAAAATTGACCTATCCCTAGTTGTATATACTAGTATAGCCACCAACTGTTTCTAAAATTGACCTATCCCTAGTTGTATATACTAGTATAGCCACCAACTGTTTGTAAAATTGACCTATCCCTAGTTGTATATACTATTATAGCAACCAACTATATGTAAAATTGACCTATCCCTAGTTGTATATACTAGTATAGCCACCAACTATATGTAAAATTGACCTATCCCTAGTTGTATATACTAGTATAGCCACCAACTATATGTAAAATTGACTTATTCCTAGTTGTATATGCTAGTACAGCCACCAACTATATTTAAAATTGTCCTATCCCTAGTTGTATATACTAGTATAGCAACCAACTATATGTAAAATTGACCTATCCCTAGTTGTATATACTAGTATAGCCACCAACTATATGTAAAATTGACCTATCCCTAGTTGTATATACAGGGTGGGGCACATAAATCCGGACTTTTTCAAATGTTTAAACAAATGAGCATAAAATAGTCAATTTTAAAGATTTTATTGAATTTTAAAAACTGGGAGGCAGAATAGGTATATGACTATTATATTATTCAAAAAAATTGCCGCCAGTCTCATTCGCCGCCTCTACCCGCCTCCTCAACCGCCGGCAGGCCCAGGTCAAAATGTACCTGTCCAAGCTGGCGAAGTTCTCCTTGATAGTGGCAATGAGGGAGGTCTTTGTGATATGGGCACGTCTATTGGTGCATGCTTTAAAGTAGCTTTAGGCCCAAAAGTCCATTGAATTAAGATCAGGCTGCTGGGAGGCCACATTTCCTTAGGATCGTGAGTAACCGCAGGATCCAAATTAACACAACTTTCAAGCTACCCTTAGACACGGAGGCTCTTATTTGGACAACAGTTGAGCTAGAACGACGTTCTTTACCTTTTTGAAAATGGCATGACAATTTAGCTACGGTTGTCAGCGCAATCCATAGTCTAAAATGAGTTTTAAAGTTCCATATGGGTCGTTGAAATCGAGAACCGAGAAATATTAACAATTTTTCACGATTTTTGACGTCTTTGACATCTTAAAATCTGACACGTTTCACTTTGCTGGAGTACTACGGCCAAGCCATTTCAGATAGAGAGCTCTAGTCTTTTTTTAGTGTCTTACTTATGTATCTAGGAGTATCTCCAGCAAGTTTTATAACCCTACCTCACCTACAGATGGGCTGAGGTCAGATTTAGTGGGCCCTAGTCGTGAATCAAGATTAAACCACCAGCGCATTTTGAATCTGCCTTGTTGAACATAAGTGCGGCCAGCTCGGAGTACACGTTCCCAATCGTCGAAATATTTTTTTGTGCTGAAAGAACATTACCTAAGCTTTTTATAGTGGGGTCAAACGTCCTGATTGGTCAAGTAGTTTTGACGCTATGGCCGTTTAAAAAAAGTCCGGATTTATGTGCCCCATCCTGTACTAGTATATCTACCAACTATATGTAAAATTGACCTATCCCTAGTTGTATATACTAGTATAGCCACCAACTATATGTTAAATTGACCTATCCCTAGTTGTATATACTAGTATAGCCACCAACTGTTTGTAAAATTGACCTATCATTTTGAAATGATATTTCTCTCACTTGGTGAACGTGTATCAGGCTGTCTCACTCCTATATAGAAAAAAAGGATGGACGGATATTTTTAGCTACCAGAATTAATATTTTTTTTCCTTACCTTAGATTGTACATTTTACTAGCTCTTTACCAACCAGCATAAGGACTTGACAAGAGATCTCCATTCGTTACTGTAACAGATCTATAGTATAGATGTTTATACTGATAACTACCTCCCATCTTTTCCAGTGACCTTTTTTCTTTGACCTAGCAAATTGTTTTCTGCTACTTGGTTTTGTTAATATTCCCGACACCATTAGTTGATTTTTAAAGTCCCAATTGAGAGTTGGCACATAGCCATTGCGATAGTGAAATATAGTTATCTAACGTCTTCCATCTCTAGTGTTTTTCCCTAATGTCTCTGTAAAAGAATGTAATATCTTGTCAAATTTTCGTTAACTGGTTTTTGTTTTAGAGGAAAGGATAGTCGGTCCTTTGACAAACCCCCAAATGTTTTTACAGACCAATATTCCATTTCATTTACAATATGGTTTGTTTAGACGTTTTGTCAGATCTGTAATTAATCTTTTAATTGTTTCTAAAAATCACAACCTTGTCAGTTAAATTGAATACACAATATAGAGTTTCCTAGAATTTCAGTACTGAATTAAGTAGCTTCACTACTATACGATTTGGCGTTATGGAGCTGTGAACTAATTGTTGTATAATCAGATCACCGCCCGTTTTGTATTAAAATAATGTGTATGTAAGTATGCAAGCCAATTTGCATGGTTATAATACAAAACAGTGAAAAATTGTATACTCAAAACTTTGGGGAAGAATGTAATTCAGATTCTCTGAAAAATATATATTTTTCAATATTGAGTTTCCCAGTTAGTTTATTTTTGACTAGCGGCTAGAGACCTCTAGGGGCACTTTAAGAGGGGAGGGGAGTTGTCTCCCCCACTTTCAATTGTAGTTTTAAAAAGAAACAGTTTTGAAAAATTTAAGATTTAAGAAGGGGTTTATTTATTTCCAAGGTCGATTTATCTTGGGAGGTAGGTGGTACCCTCCCCTAAAATAGTTATAAACCTTTCCAGAACCTATGAAAAGCTACCAAGGAGAACCATATAGGTTCAGTTGTTAGTGAGATCCTTTGGTACAAAAACACATATAGACTCACAGAGATTGTGTTTCTAAATTGTAAAGACTACTTTTTTTGAACACAGTAATAGTGTCTGACTGATTATGACGTAACAAAAAAAATTAGCCAATGAGAGGTCGTTATTGACCAATGGTAAAATTTATAGTGGCCTCTCATTGGCTAATTTTTTTTGTTACGTCATAATCAGTCAGACACTATTACTGTGTTCCTTTTTTTTATTTCAAAATATATTTATGACGTCATACTGGGCGACTATAGGTCAATAGATACTATCATTGGTCATTTGTGTTGTATTATGTCATTTTTTTATAGGCACTTTAAAGAGCTTTAGATTTGGTTGTTTGGTATGTAAACCAATTTGCACGGGTTAAATGAAAGTATAGCAGGGGCTCCGTGTTTCATTTGTCAAATATACCAGGCCAATCTAATTTTAGGGTCCAGTTTTTAATTTCAAATATACCAGGCCAATCTAATTTTAGGGTCCAGTTTTTAATTTCAAATATATCAGGCCAATCTAATTTTAGGGTCCAGTTTTTAATTTCAAATATACCAAGCCAATCTAATTTTAGAGGCCAGTTTTTAATTTTAAATATACCAAGCCAATCTAATTTTAGGTGCCAGTTTTTAATTTTAAATATAAGCCAATCTAATTTTAGGGTCCAGTTTTTAATTTCAAATATATCAAGCCAATTTAATATTAGGGTCCAGTTTTTAATTTTAAATATACCAAGCCAATCTAATTTTAGGGGCCAGTTTTTAATTTCAAATATACCAAGCCAAACTAATTTTAGGGGCCAGTTTTTAATTTTAGATATACCAAGCCAATCTAATTTTAGGGGCCAGTTTTTAATTCTAAATATACCAAGCCAATCTTATTTTAAGGTCCGGTTTTTAATTTCAAATATACCAGGCCAATCTAATTTTAATGTCCAGTTTTTAATTTCAAATATACCAGGCCAATCTAATTTTAGGGTCCAGTTTTTAATTTCAAATATACCAGGCCAATCTAATTTTAGGGTCCAGTTTTTAATTTTAAATATACCAGGTCAATCTAATTTTAGGGTCCAGTTTTTAATTTCAAATATACCAGGTCAATCTAATTTTAGGGTCCAGTTTTTAATTTCAAATATACCAAGCCAATCTAATTTTAGGGTCCAGTTTTTTATTTTAGATATACCAAACCAATCTAATTTTAGGGCCCAGTTTTAAATTTCAAATATACCAGGCCAATATAATTTTATGGTCCAGTTTTTAATTTCAAATATACCAGGCCAATCTAATCTTAGGGTCCAGTTTTTAATTTTAAATATACCAAGACAATCTAATATTAGGGTCCAGTTTTTAATTTTAAATATACCAAGACAATCTAATTTTAGGGGCCAGTTTTTAATTTCAAATATACCAAGCCAATCTAATAGTAGGGTCCAGTTTTTAATTTCAAATATACCAAGCCAAACTAATTTTAGGGTCCAGTTTTTAATTTTAAATATACCAAGCCAATCTAATTTTAGGGGCCAGTTTTTAATTTTAAATATACCAAGCCAATCTAATTTTAGGGGCCAGTTTTTAATTTTAAATACACCAAGCCAATATAATTTTAGGGGCCAGTTTTTAATTTTAAATATACAAAGCCAATCTAATTTTAGGGGCCAGTTTTTTTTTCAAATATACCAAGCCAATCTAATTTTAGAATCTAGTTTTTAATTTCAAATATACTAAGCCAATCTAATTTAAGGTCCAGTTTTAATTTCAAATATATCAATCCAATCTAATTTTAGGATCCAGATTTTAATTTCATATTTTAAGTACCCCAGCTACTTTATCACTAGCTAGCTGTAGTATTTCCCCTAAAATGAAAAAATCAATCGGCTAAATAGTTATCAAAATCTTAAGCTACAGACAAAAAGCCTTACTACTTATATATACAATAGTTCAATAAATGTGCTACTTAAAATCTCATGAATGGTTATCAATTAAAAATAAACTTTTTTTATTGCGTATAACCTTCCCTACCCCCTCCCTAGAAAGAAGCTAAAGTCTAGGGGAGCAGCAACTAATTTAAAAGGATAATAAAGTTTGAATAATAGTCTTCCTAATTGTAAACATTATTTACTTATTTTTATAGAACTAATTTTTCTAAAAACATTGAAAGAAAAAATCTTTAAAATAAAAAACATTGAGAAAAAAAATCCTCCAATGAAAACATCTAATAATGTTAATGCTAATGTTTCTAGTGCTCTGTGTAAAAATGAAAATTTGTATTAATCATATTTCAAAGGGACTTGAACATAAAACAGACAAATACACATGTTAAGAAATAGCATATATGAATACCATGTAACCATCAAATAAAAATTAAAAATAGCAATTTTGACAAATTTAGATTGATGATTAAAATCTAGTTTAAAGCCCTTGGTTAGTAAAAAATTGGGAATCTTTTTCCAAATTCAACACCCATTAAAATTTTAGGAGAATAAATACCCCCCCCCCCCAAAAAAAAAGCATGGACGTCCTTGATAAGCTTAAATGGTAGTACTATTGTTGATTTCGCAGATTTTAGCATAATCTTATTCTTTTTTTGCAAGCACAATTTTGCGGTGCCTTTTGCATAAAGGGCGGTGCTTTCAACTCCCCATGATTAATACATGATAAACTCAAACTATTAATGAACCTACGGGAGCAAAATCTCACAGAGGTGGGACAATGGGTTGTTTATTACCCTAGTCCTCAAAGTTTTATAATAACGTTTTCTTATTCGACAGCTCAACAACTTTGGAGACGTCAGTGAATTTTGATTGGTTCGTTGAGTGTTCAAACATAATAAACAATATTTCTAGTCTAAATAAGGGGTATATTTATGTATCACCATTGGGGATGTAAATCATTTTATTGGCCATTGTCTTATCCCTTTAGATCCCTGGCAAAATCTTTAGATAGATAAGCCATAATGAAATAATTTTATTTCGCAGTTAAAATGGCTATCTGATTAAGATTATAATTTAATTTTTTTTGCATTGATTTTGATAATATTCTTTTTTTGTCATGCAATTTTATTCATTGGTGGCTGCAGCCTCTAGGGGCTTTAATAACTTAGTAAGGTTGGACATACACTTAAGGTGACTGAAATTACATTGGTCTCCAAAGTTTTACGAACACTTTTCTTATTCGTTGGTTTAAAAAACATGAAATCTTGATTTGGTTGTAAAACTATCAGTGTCAAAACAGTTCCAGCTTTCATTATAATCTACAGGACGTGTAATAATGTTTATCATAATTTGGGTTATACATCTATTTGACGTCCATTGTCTTATCCCTTAAGATCCCTGATGGAAATCCAACAACAAATTTAATGAAACAACAAGGATGACAACATCCATAAAAACGAAGCACTGAAACGGTAGGACAAACGGACATTAACATTTATATAGTGTCAGAACTGAATAATCAGAATATAAATGTATAAGAGTCGAAGCAAAATTGTAAGTAAACTGCTTGATACAGGATAATGTTTATGGACATACTTACATTTTTAGGACTTTATTATAGAGTTGCTTCGCTTATAACAATATACTTTGTTGTCCCAGGAATCAACATATCAAAAATCAGATCAATCGGATGATTACATCACATAAAATTTGTTGTTAAAAAAGTAAAAAAATGAACGTACAAACATTCTTGTAATGATTATAGAGTTGCTACGTTTTACAAATAATACCTAACAACTAAAGGAATCACTATGCAAAGTTTGAAATCGATAGGACAAATCTAACATGCTAAATTAACAAAAAAAAAAGCTATCCGTGTGTGACGGACGTACGGACCGAACGTTATTATAGAAAGCTTCGCTTTTAAAAAGAATAGCAAAGGATACCAGGATAGAAACATGCACATCCATATGTACCGACGTACCATGTACATAAATAGTTTGAATGGTCTTCCCAAAAATAAATACCATCCAAGAAACTAACTGACAGACTAACCGACGGACAGGCTGATAAACAAACTTACAGAGGAACAGGCGGACATACAGTAGGTACAGATGATGTGAATTATAGAATAGTTCGTTTCTCAAAAAGGCTAGAAAGAATAAAAAATGTTATTGTTTTACGGATACGGATAAACAAACATATATAATAGTTGTAGAGTAGTTGTGATACCAAAAAACCTTGAAATATTGAAAAGATTATCATTAAAAAGAATTTGTGGAATGCTGAATGTGCGCGAAAAAAGCAGGGATGAAAGGCACAATGATAAATAAAAAGTTATCTCCTAAACAAATATTTAAACAAGAATTATGATTAATTTACCTTAATTATAGAACGGCGAAAAGTGTCATGTGTGACGTCATTTTCCATCTCTTTTTATGGGTTTCCTTTCCTACTTCTCCTTTCATCCATTCTTTATAGGTGCATTTTTATGACGTCACACATGACACTTTCCACTGGCCTCTTAATTGTCCTCTCAATCCCTGAAAAAAAAACTCTGTGGGTTCATTCAAATGTCTCGTGAAAGCTTTGTTTATAGAGGGCCATTAAAACATTTATTGGCAAGACCCTGTTTAACCTCTAACACCTTTGTATCGTCACAAAAGACCCAGGGAGGGAGGGGACAATGGGCTGTGTATTACACTAGTCCCAAAGTTTTATTATTCGTTGTATTAACACTTTGGGGACTGTAGTGAATTTTTATTTATTCATTCATTAAATTAGATGTTTAAACGTTTTAACCACTAATTTAACGCTACACAAGGGGTAAGTTTGTGAAAAATCATGAGGATGTACATTAATTTATCGGCCATTGTCTTATCCCTTTATATCCCTGTTTGTATCGTCACAAAAGACCAACATGAGCTGGGAGGAAGGGATAGATACTTTGGAAAAAGCTGCATTTCCTCATTTAAAGTTTCTAAGACAATCTACATATTTGATATGCTTAGAGGGGTTTGCAACAGCTGAAAAAAAATATGAATTTTGATGGAGAGGGAGGGGACAATTGCTAATAAATGTATCATTCACTCTTCCATTTGTCAGCTTAAAAACTTGATTCAGATTTGATTGTAACAAAGCAACAGTGCCTAAACGTTTCCACCAATAATCTTAATCTACAAAAAAGGGATGATTATGTTTCTTATAATTGGGAGTTCAATTAATTCAACGTCATTGTCCAATCCCTAAAAATTCCGGTTGTTTTAGATAAAAGAATACAAATGCACATGTATTTTAAAGTTAGATAATAAAATAAAAATACTGGTTCTAAGTAAATTTTGTTTGCAAACTCTAAAATAAAAAATAGGTTTTTTTATTTGACTTTAAATTAGATAGACATTTAATGAAAATTTATTTATTTAATATTGTGCTTTTAATTTATATCATCAGAAACACAAAAAAAACTCAATTAACATTATTTATAAAATTATTAAAAAATGAACTTAAAGATTTACTTACAGCGTACATGCTTTCCAGGCAGTTGACACACGGCTACCAATAATAATGTGTGAAATAAGTGTGTGTGTTTTCCAAGTTCCTATAAAAATGATGTCATACATACAAATGAACAATGGTAGGCCAATACACATACTAGATTACCAATGGCAGTATACATTTTAATTGACCAATGATAAGCCAGTCTGACGTCATTTTTTTATAGGCACCATAAAAAGCTTCTGTGTTTCCATGTTCCACTCAAAATATGTAAACAAATTAGAAAAGGGTTTGTGACATAATTTTATGTTTCATGTAAGACCATAAATAAAAATGAAAGAAAGTATTTTCTCGTATTCATTCAAATCCAGTGAATAGGAACCGGTTCTCATCCATACGAAAAAAGCTATGTCTAGCATCGTATTATATCCAGCTTTCTACGAATATAAAAATGTACAATCACAAGATTAAAACCAGATTTTTTAGAGCGTGCCTTCGGCACCTCGGGGCTAAAGAAACTGGTTTTAATCTTATAATTGTACATTCTATATCCGCGGAAAGCTGTCTATAATACGATGCGAGAAATAACTATTTTACAATCATTTCTTACATAAATACATATTACCTCCCCAGCGAGCACTTGTTGTAAAGAGAAAAGGTTTATTACTGTGTAAACCGATCGGGAGGATCAAAAAAATCTTTTTTCTTCAAAGATCAAATTTTAGAATATCCTTTGCACTGATAGTTCAAAAACGGCAACGTAAATATCAGACTAATTATCTTTTAAAAGGTAGATTTTTAATCAATTGTGAGTCTAATAAACCAATAGAATTATTAGACAATTAGCATAATCTGACCTCAAAAATCGTCATTCTGAAAAAGGAACTCCTTCAGCAGACAAAACACCTTAAAATTTTTTAAGGATATAGTTTCGAAAAAGCTAACTTTATTCTAAGGAATTTAACTATTTCTAGCTAAGTCATTAAAGGATATGTCGTTTCCTTACACTATACTAGGAAATAAATTTTTATACGATATAATTTACCCTTGAAAAGCTTTACCTTAAGAAATGCGATTATTTACATCTGACTCTTTATGTAAATGAAATGAAAAAATTATGCCCTTTCTTATGCATATGTGTACACACAGTACAACACTAGATCCTGTTGAAAACGTAACAAACATGCTTTTTAAAAGGATTGCTATTAGTAATCTTTAATCATGAAGGATAGGTGCACATTTTATCATATGTAGAATTAAAACATTAAGTAAATACAAAATGCAATAGAATAAAATAAATAATTTATAAAATATGATTTTGTTAACTTAAATTCATAAAGGGATTTTTATTATTTTGTAATGATTGCAATAGATATTACATATTTATTATTAATGCACAGATAAAAAATAAATGTGAAAAAAAAACAATATGAAGGCAGTACTTCTTGTGATGGACTTGATCCGAGTTAAAGTTGAAAGAACAGATCTGCAATAACTCTAATGTTGAAAGTAGAAAGTTTCAGTTTAATACAATCAATGACAAGTGTTTTTAATGTTCTGCCACCCTCCTGCTATAGGTGGAATCAGACATTATGTCTCCTGAGTAATTACTCTACTAATAAACCTAAGCCACTCAAATTGTAAGTCTTAACCGTTTGGTTCTCCTTTAAAATGAGCTTCTTATAGGTCCAGGGAAGATCAACCCACCCGTCCCCCCCCCCCACCCACCTCAATTGCCACTTGTAGCCTCTAATGCGTAGCAGCTTTGTAAACATATATACAGCAAGGCTTTATTTACAAGTTTAATAGAATTTGTTACAATATAGAAGTGAATCAAGCAATATTAGCTTGCTAATTTAAGAGAGATAAACTATTTCCATCGTCCCTAGCGTTAACTAGACGGCTTAAGTGTAGTGGACAAATATATGACTGATTGTTTTATTGTCTGTCCTAACTTTTACACAACAACAATTAAAAGGCAGGGAGGGAGGGGACATTGGGCTGTTTTTCTCACCATTCTCCAAAGTTTTATGATAATTTTTCTTTATTCGTTGGTTTAACAACTATGGGGACTTTATTCCATTTTAATTGTTTGCTGCATTAATTTGAGGTTCAAAACTTTCCAACCACTAATTGTAATTTACAGAGGGGATAATTTTGTGTATCATCATTGGGGATGTACATTAATTTATAGACCATTGTCTTATCCCTTTATATCCTTGATAAAGGAGTGTGTATGTGTTTAAATATTTTTAAATGTTGCTTTAAAGCTTAAAAACAAAGGCATGGTTTCTTTGTCTAATTTATTTAAAACTTTTCTGGAATTTATTCAATAAACTAGGTTTTAGCCCAGTTTTTCAACGGATAGTAAATAATTATACACATATGTAAATTATTTTAATATTATGAATTAGCACTCGAATATTTGTGTTATGGATGCATATAGATGGTTTATGACCATTTACGTCTGCTAGCAAACTGCCTTCTGCGCTTTTGTAGCTATTTGCCTGTATTTATATTCCCGGTGCTATTGGTTTAATTTCAAAGACTCAATTTAAAGTCGGCACAGGGTCCTCGGGGTGGGGACATACAGTAATTTAACCCCTTCCCTCTCTATTGTTTTACTCCAATGGTTAATGTACAAAATCATTTTAGTTGGGCCATTCTTGACTGCTACTTTTGATTTGATAGATTAATGAAATTGAGATATAAGAACATAGTGTGTATCCATGGATCTAAAGGGATAAGACAATGGCCGATAAATTTATGAACATCTTAAATGATGATACACAAAAAATACCCCTTCTGTAGAATACAATTAGTGGTTGAAAGTTTGGACACTCAAATTAAATAATTACTGTATCAAAATTTAATCAAAGTCCCCAAAGTTGTTAAGTCAACGATAATAAATCATTATTATAAAACTTTGGGGACTAGTGTAATAAACATCCCAATGTCCCCTCCCTCCCTGGTATGTATCAAAGTTTTTGTTACTCACAATAATTTGTGTAATTAAAGGTTGCAGGCAGACCAGTCAGCAATGTCCAGCATGTACATATGCTTGGCAGGCAGGGAGGGGACATTGGACTAGTTCCCAAAGTTTTATAATAACGTTTTCTTATTTGTTTGGGGACTTGTATCAAATTTTGATTGGTTGGTTCATTTAGTTTGGTGTCCAAAGATCTTAACTACTAATTATAATCTACAGGAGTGGCAATTTTGTGTATTATTATTGAGGATTTACATCAATTTAGGTGTCCTATCCCTTTAGATTCCTGTATACTTGATATCTTTATTATTATACTGATCAATATCCTCCTTTGAATGATGATTTTATCTGGCTTGTCCTTTTCAATTCCCAAAAATTTTATAGTTATCGCATCGTGTTATAGTCAGCTTTCTGTGGATATTAAAATGAAAATTTATTAAAACTAGTTGTTAGACCCGAAGGGGCCGAGGTCCCGGTCTCACAAAACTGGTATTGATTTTGTGATTTTTATTTTGATATTCGTGGTAAATTATCTGTAATTAAATGATATACATGCTTCTTCAGTTTTACTGATAACCGGTTCTAATCCACCGGATATTAATCGGTTTCGATGCCCTGCTGGAAAAGAAATTATAAATAATCTATATGTTAATTTGAGTTAGAATCCACTTTTTAATCAAACATTATTTCTGTCTATCTGTAATGATTATGACTTTTACTGTTTTTTTTATAATTGATTTTGGTATTTTCAGCTTTTGCAACGGCCAACCTAGGTTATGAAAGTACCAAACCATGCACAAAATTATGTAAATATGTTTGATAATATTATTTTTTGTATGCTTATGTTGAATTACATATCTATATAATTTTACTTTTTTAACTTTCTTTAATTGTTGATTCTTATGAATGTAATCCCTAATCGTCCTGGGGACTTTTTTCGTCTGCTAGCAAATTGCTTTCAGCTCTTTTGTAGCGACTTGGCTATGTTGTATTACCGACGCTATTGGCTGATATGTAAAGGCCCTTGCCCCTCTATTGTTTACTTTCATGAAATACGGAATAGTTTACACTTGATATAAAATGTGATTATACTACTGGCCTCAAAACTATTTCTTGTTTAAAATTTTTATAAACATTTACTTACTCATCTATCAATAGTTAAGACAACCGCGGGGTATTATCATGATATAGCAAAACTTAGAATAAAGTAAGTAAAAGAATTATTTTGTTGTTTATTTACTAACTTTAATTGTTTTACATATTCGACTTAGATAAACATAATCATATACATACTAGTAGCCTCTTATAATTCAAATAACCTAAATGTTAATTTCCGTGGCTAGTAAGTCAACAATTTTATGCCACAGCCAAGTTGCCCGTTTTCAACAACAAAAGTTGAGCTCTTTAAAAGCGGTGGCAGAGCCTTTATATTTATCTTTACTAACAAAAAGGTAAAAAAAATTAAGAAAGATTGCCTTTGTATCCATTGACCACATTAAACAATTGTCTTAAATAATAATTATGTGTTATTGTCTGTCATTGGCGTATCCTAAATATATATAGAAAAGTTATGCAAAGACTATTTTATCGCCCATTGTCCTTTCCCTGGCAGGTAGACCTATAGATGAGATATGTCTCATAATGACTGTACATCACTTTGTCACTCACCTCTTAAATATTTCTATATTCACTGGCGGCTAGCGCGCGCGAGAGGGAGGGGAAATACACTTTTAACATTTTTAAAATGAAATGTAATTTTTTGAGGGGTGGGGGGGGGGAGGGCAGTTTAGTTTTCAAGGGCGATTTTCTTGCTTGGGTTTATGTACCCATCCTAAAATAAAATGATTATAAACCTTCACTGAAACTGTAGATGGCTTCACTCTAAAGCAGAACCATTTCAGTTTAGCAGACTGAAATGGTTCTGCTTAAGAATTTTGTGCAATTTTCCACGATTTTTTTTTATAAATCATCATAAAATGCGGCCCTACATTGCTAACAAAACTGGTTATAACTTTTTATTTAATTTTCGCGAAAAGCTGCCTATATTTCGATAAATAATTATAATTCCATTGAAAACATTAACCATGCTCGCTAGTTTTATACATATGTAATATCCAGGGACCTAAAGGGATAAGACAATGGCCGATAAATTGACGTACCCTCCAAATCATAATACACAAAATTACTCATTCTGTAGGTTCAATTATTGGTTGAAACGTTTGAACTCTCAACTTATTGAACCAATCAATCAAAATTGATTAAACGTCCGCAAAGTTTTTAAGGCAACGAATAAGAAAACGAACATGTGTAATAAACAGCCCATTGTCCTCTCCCTCACTGCATGTAATAACTAACATACATGGTTAAGTTGATTATGGCTGCTAGCCAGGGGCTGGTATTACTGCAGAGTAATGAGGGTAATTATCTCCTTTATTTGCCATTTATCTGCAGTTAAGATGATAATTCCACTGACCTCTCTCTCTCTCTCTCTCTCTCTCTCTCTCTCTCTCTCTCTCTCTCTCTCTCTCTCTCTCTCTCTCTCTCTCTCTCTCTCTCTCTCTCTCTCTCTCTCTCTCTCTCTCTCTCTCTCTCTCTCTCTCTCTCTCTCTCTGTACAAATGAACATATATCACATATGCTCTATATTACAACAGGGTGGCCATCCAAAAAGTACAAAATAAACATTTTTTATGTCTTTATAAAAGAAAAGAATAGCAAAAATGTTACTACCAAAAGTATATAAAAAAAACGTCCAAACGTTTTAACTACTAATTGTAATCTACAAAAGTGGTTATTTTGTGTATCATCATTGGGGATGTACATTAATTTGTCGGCCATTGTCATATCCCCTAAGATCCCTGATAAAAAATTTGAATAGTAATTGCTTTACCTCTTATTGGAGTCCCCCTCCCTCCTTATTTTTAAGTTTTAAAAAATTATTTATACCAACTGGAGTTGGATCTAACTTACTGTGGGGCTCTTCTAACCTTATATTACCTAAATTAATGGTAAACGAAAATATTCTTCCTAGAATTTACTTTTTCAATGTTTGAACTCATTACGGATTTTTTAGCATGAAATATATGATTCTTTTCACCTTACAAATCACAAAAGAACAAGCACTAAATGTAGTCAAGCTTCGCTTTAAGTAAAGAATGTCAGACAGATGTCTTCTCTATGCCTTATTCTTAAACTCTTTTTTAAAAGATTTTAAATTGAAAAATGTTTTATTCATAATATTTCCTAATTCTTTGTTGTCCATCCTGTTGACATACAGGGAGGGAGGAGACATTGAGCTGTTTTTTACGCTAGTCCCCAAAGTTTTATGATAAGGTTTTCTTATTCGTTCGCTTTACAACTGGGGGGACTTTTATTGAAATTTTATTGGTTGGTTGAGTGTCCAACTAATTAGGTTTTAAATAAATTGTGTTACCTACAGAAGAGTAACTTTGGGTATTATCTTTGGGGATGTACATCACTTTGTAGGCCATTGTCTTATCCCTTTAGATCCCTGTTGACATACCTCTGCGCGCCTGCACAGTATTAGGGAAGCGGCACAGCTAGTTTGCAATAAAAACTATAATCCTAACAATCTAATTTTAAGCAACAAAGTTACTCTATAGGTGCACGTTTAAGACTGTTATTCGTAAACAGATATATAGTATAGATGTATATACAGATAACTACCTGTCCCACTTTATCAATGTCCTTTTTGGCGTAAGAAAAGATAAAAGACGTTTGACCATAAACAGGAGTAACGAAGAATCTCACACAAATAATTGTAATCAACGACAATTATTGGTTGAAGCGTTTGGACACTTAACTGAATGATCAACCATAAAGAATTATTAAAAGTCCCCAAAGTTGTATAGCCTACAAATAAGAAAATGTTTTAATAAGACTAGTGTAATAAACAGCCCAATGTCCCCTCCCTCTCTGCAGAGGATTAGTAATGGTTATTATTAATTGTATTGTATTATGGATAGCTTCCGCAGATAGAAAAATTGGTAATTATAAGATTAATTCTAATTTTTATTATTTGTAATTATTTGTCTATAATACGATACCGATACATGGTTATCCAGTATGACTTAGATCCGGTTCTAATCTAGCGGATATTAACTGGTTTCGATAAATACTGGGGAAGAAATGACACTTAAGGACCGAAAGACACAAATTTGTAGAGTAGCTTCGCATAAGTCCAAGCAAAATCTTAAGTAAATTTTATTGCAAAACTGCTTAAATATATAATAATGTTTAAGGCCATTCTTACATTTCTAGGACTTAATTACAGAGATGCTTCACTTATAACAGTGTATCTTGTTGTAATAGGAATCAGTATTAATTTTAAAAAATGAATCGGATAATTCTAACATACAAAATTTGTTGTCAACAAAGTAAAAAATCAGCATGTTTTAAATGGACGCACGGACCTTCTGGTAACGATTATAGATTTGCTGGGTTTTCTAAATCGTACCTAATAGTTTTAGAAATCATCATGCAAAGTTTGAAATCGATAGGACAATTCTAACCTATTTAAATTAACGAAAAGAGCTAACCGTTACGTACGTACACACCGACCCTAATTATAGAAAAGCCTCGTTTTTAAAAACATCATATTTCTATATAAATATTTTTAGAAGCTCAAAGTATTAAATATACAAATAGATAAAACTATTTAATATTCAACAAATTGCTTTTCTGATATTTTGCCTGATAAAGATTCCTAAATGTTTATTTATCTTTGAATAACTAGAAATGTTGATCTCAGGGATCTAAAGGGATAAGACAATAGCCTATAAATAGATGCATGTCCCTAATGATGACAAACAACATTACACCTTATGTAGATTACAATTAATGGTTGAAATGTTTGGACACTAAAAATAATGAACCAAACAATGAAAAGTCAATAAAAGTCCCTAAAGTTGTAAAACCAACAAATAAAAAAATGTTGTTTTAAAACTTTGGGGACTAGTGTAATAAACAGCCCAAATGTCCCCTCCCTCCCTGACTAGAGATGTTGATCATATCTTGCAAATGAAAAGTTTGGTTCAATATGGCACTCACATTCGTACAGGGTGCTCTATAGAAAAATTTGTTTCAGTATGGCACTCACATTCGCACAGGGTGCTCTATAGAAAAGTTTGGTTCAATATGACAATCACATATGTACAGGGTGCTCTATAGAAAAGTTTGCTTTAATATGGAACCCACATACGCACAGGGTGAACTATAAAAAAAAGTTTGGTTCAATATGACACTCACATACGTACAGGGTGCTCTATAGAAACGTTTGCTTGAATATGGAACCCACATACGCACAGGGTGAACTATAAAAAAAAGTTTGGTTCAATATGACACTCACATACGTACTAGGCGCACGTTTCTTATTGACTCAAACTAATTAGAATAATAAATGTTTTTCACTCTCATATAAGACATTTTCAACGACAATTATTTATACTCAGGGAGAGAGAGGACATTGGACACTTAATTATTCTGCCCCTAACAATTTGTAACCAGGGTCTGCTACTTGTTGTTTTAAAGTTTGTTATTTTTATCAAATTTTGATTGGGTTGTACAATCTTACAACGACCAAACATTTCCATTATTAATTTTCTGGTGTACAAATTGTAACTAGGCTAAAGTATTATTTTGTTTAAAAACTTTACAATCAAGTAACTCTTTTTTTAATTCATAAAATAATTGAAAAATAACCATTATGTAATGATTTGAAAAATAAATACAAAGTCATATTAAGCACCCTGTATTTTAATAATGTACATGCATATAAGTGAGTTTAGTAGATATTTAAGTAGTTTCATAGAATATTAAATGATATAGAAATGTTGTTTAATTTTAAAACATAAAAAGAAATTTTTAGTCGAGTTTTAAACATATAAATGTCAATAAAAAAAAAATTGGCCTTGTTCTTTTAGTCTTTCTTTTCATTGACAAAAAGAATGAATTTGCTAATAGGTTTTTCTATTGTTGAATGATGCTAGTTTGTGTGTGTGGGTGCAGGGATCTAAAGGGATAAGACAATGGGTGAGAAATTGATGTACATCCCCAATGATTACACAAAATTACCCTTTCTATAGATTAATATTAGTGATTGAATTTTAATCAATTGAATGAACCAACCAATAAAAATTCAATACAAGTCCCGAATAAGGAAGCGTTATTATAAAACTTTGGGGACAAGTGAAAATACACAGCATAATATCCTCTCCCTCCCTGATGGGTGTATGTGAGTGTGTGTGGAGGTGGGGGAGGGAGAGTGTTGTATGAATAGTTATTTGAATGCTTGACTTTCAATTTGTAGCAATCAGATTATCTTAACACAATCTGCAACTTGATGTAAGGAAGGGAGTATATGCGGATATTAGCACCGTCCAAAATTTTTTATACAAATTTTTAAAAAATGATAACTTAATTAAGGTATATATTACAAATGTTGCCACTTTTTCCTCCTACATTTATTAAATCATTGAATTATAAGTTTTATTAGAAAAAATGTTTTCTTATGAATTATTAAATGTACAATAAAATAACGATAAAATAGAGGAGTTTCAAAAGAATATTCTTTATTATTTAATTGAATCTAATTACAGATCGTCTTAATTTTTTTTCTTGAGGAACATAGAAAACTTGAATTAATCAAGGACTTGATTATAGAGATGCTTCGCTTATGATATTTACCAAGTGGTAATAGGAGTCAATATTCCTAAAATCAGATGAACAGGTTGAAGAGAATAATAATAACATAATTTTTTTTTCTTCAAATATGTAAAAATAACATGTTTTGAATGGACGTGCGGACTTTCTGGTAACGATTATTTAGTTGCTACGCTTCCTAAATCTTACCTAATTGTTATATGAATCCTCAAGCAAAGTTTGAAATCGATAGGATTATTCTAACATGTTTTAATTAACGAAAACTGTCGCGGCCTGACGAACTTACGAATGGACGGACAGACCCTAATTATAGAAAAGCTTAGTTATAAAAATATTGAACAGGGCTAATATAATATAAATAGAATGTAAGATGTTAGTAGCCTACATAATAATAATAACAATAATACATAATAGAAAAGGTGTATTCTTAAGTTTCTACCAAGTATGGCAAGCTGCCAGTATGGCGGCTTATTCGCAGCTATAACGGCTGCGTTGTAAACACGCGTCTAAGTAATTTGATTTATTTGGTAAAACTGCAACTAGGGGTGATCAACACACAACTTATATGAATATTAAAAGATTATTATTTGATTTTGATTAGGATTTTTGATTGGCATCCTATTATATAAAGTAATAAGCTTTTTTTGGTTGTAGCGAAATATTTCGCTAACCGCTGAACCGATATGGTTCTTCTTTACAGTGAAGTTTCTTATAGGTCCAGAAAGGTAATAACCTATAATGAGGTCGCGTTTCTCACCCTCCCAATAGAAAAATAATCCTAACCAAAAAAAATGTTACCTTTTCTTTCTAACACTTATATTGAAAATGAGGGTCGAATTTTCCTCTTTTCACCTTAAGTGCCACTAGAGGCTTCTAGGCGGAGTAATCGCGAGTTTCTTTATAATATATTTTCTTTATTTTATTTTTATTGATCATATGTATTTTAAATATTTGCATTTAGGTTATTAAAAAAGTTTTTTTAAGAACCTAATAAAGATTTTAACAAATAAAGCATTTTTCAGTTTTTCATTAAGGCCCAAAGAAAGTCCAATCATGTAATAAAAGTTTTCTTCAGATTTCATATCCCCCACTCTGAAGAAGTTTTGACCAATAAGAGTTTATAATCTAAACACTTGTATCTATTATTATGTATTGTACCTATATATTAAACTAGGTTGTAACTGCACTTTGTGCTCTTTACCTAAAAAAATTTATACATTGCAGAGATAGACGGGACAATGGGCTGTTTATTACACTAGTCCTCAAAGTTTTATGATAGCGTTTTCTTATTTGTTGGCTTAAAAACATTGTAGACCTTAGTGAATTCTGATAGGTTGGCTCATTAAGTTGGGTGTTTAAACGTTTCAACCACTACAGAAGGAAAAATTTTGTGCATTATCATATGAAATTTTCTTCAATTTAATGGCCATTACCCTTTAGATCCCTTTTTTTAAGAAAAAGTTTAGCATTTCCCAAATATGAGACGTGCATATGAAAACTACTTGAATATGGTTATCATATGATCTAATAATCTCCAACAGTTTAGGAGAATTATCCCTCTCGTCCAAACATGGACAATCTAGTCAGAAATCTAAAGGGATAGGACAATGACCGATAAATCAATGTACATCCTCAATGATGATAGACAAAAATGCCACTTCTGTACTTTACAATTATTGGTTGAAACGTGAGGATACTCTTCATAATGAGTCAATCAATCAAAATTTAATAAAAGTGTCCCAAAGCTGGTAAGCCAACGAATAAGAAAACGTTATTATAAAACTTTGGGGACTAGTGTAATAAACAGCCTAATGTCCCCTCCCTCCCTGGACAATCTAGTTCTTATCTCTTTACATAACAGTCCAAACTTTGCATTGATTTTGAGATAGGAAAATTTGCCATAATTTTTAACGTAACCAGGGGCTGCTATTCAGCCAATTAATTCCAATTGTAATTGTCGCAAAATTTAGTATTTTGTTGGAGTAGAGTTGGAGTATAACTTGTTTTTTTTAAGAGAGGTGGGTAAGAAAAAGGGGAATTGTGTTGTGGGGAAATTTTCCTTTAGAATTGTTTGTCAGAATCACTTTCCCTTTTCCCTGAACGTAATAAACTAATTGCTAGCCAAAGCTTTAATCTTATTCGTTGAAGCAATATTGAAGCCATCACATCTATAAAATATGACATTACTACGCCAGCACAGGGATCTAAAGGGATAAGACTATGGCCGATAGATCGATGCACATTGTACATCCCAAATGATGATACACAAAATTACCCTTTCCGTAATTTGAAATTAGTCGTTGAAACGTGAGAACACTTAACTTAATGAAACAATCAATTAAAATTCACTGAAAGTTGTTAAGCCAACGAATTAGAAAACATTATTATAAATCTCTGGGAACTAGAGTAATAAACAGCCCATTGTCCCCTTTCTCGCTAGTGAATATAGAAATATGTAAGAGGTTAGTGATTCAAATATTGTTTAATAAATTTCACATTTTTCCCTTTCATAGTTTTTTTGGTTGATTTTTTAAAGGCTGTCAAAATTATGAAGAATTTTAGATAAATTTTGCACTCAGACCACCTAGAACTTTTACTTTTTATGCTAAAAATATTAGTTTATCAAAATTTTGAGCGCGAAACATCATGTAAGAGTATATAACTTTCTTTTGAATAAGAAATTAATAACATTTAAATAATGTACAATTTGGTCAAGCATTATACGAGTATATAATGTAAATGGACACACATAAAATGTTCTTAGAACACAAAACCATTAGCAAAACAGAATCATTAAGTAACTCATATTCAAATTATTAAGATTGGCCATTTAAGAGATCTTGTGAGGAAAACAAAAAAAACAGGCATCCCTTTATTTAACAAAGTGTACATTTATGACATGTATGTAATGTTCGTCCTGGCAAGATCATAGGGGATAAGACAATGTTCACCCCCAATTAAAATAAACAAAAACAATCCTTCTGTGAATACAAATTATAGGTGGAAAAATTTGGACATCCCAAGCAAGATTTAATAAAAGTCCCCAAAGTTATAAGTTATAAAGAGCGTAGTCATAAAACATTGGGTCCAAGAATTATTCACACGTCAATATCCCCTCCTTCCCTGACGTCCTAGTGTTTTCCATTAAAAGAATGGTTTGTCTGGATGTTTGCCAAATATTGCATATTACACAACTAGTCGTGAACTTTCTCAATTAAAATCTTAAATTCAATCTTTATCAAGGGTCGAAAGAGATAAGACAATGGCCGATAGATTGGTGTACATCCAAAATGGTGATACGCAAAATTAACCCTTCAGTAGATTACACGATTACACTTAGTGGTTCAACTCAATTTAATAAACCAAGTAATCAAAATTTATTTAAAGTACCCAAAGTTGTGAAGCCAACAAATAAAAAATATTGTTTTAAAACTATGGGTACTTTTGTAAAAAAAAAAATACCCTATTACCCCTTCCTCCTTTATCTTTATTCTTTAACACAGGTTATTTCAAAAGTAGCGCAACTATGAATATAAAACAACTATTTTTGGATACCTTTAAAATCAATTTTAAGATGTAGAATAATCACTGAGTTCCGTTACTTTGTTCGCTTATAGTAAAAGTGTTTTCTAAATAATATGTCATATTTAATGATTTATTGACAAAATAAATAATAATAATAATTAAACTTAAACTTCATTAGTCCAGTATTCTGTTTGAGGACATAATTACATTTTTATGACTTCATTATAGAGATGCTTCGCTTAGAATATTGTACCTTTTTGTCGTAGGAATCATTGTTCCAAAAATCACATAAATAGGATAATCATATCATACAAAAGAAAGCATCATCCAAAGTTTGAAATCGATAGGACAATCCTATCATGCTTTAAAAGAAAAGAGCTAACTATGACGTACAGACTTGTAGACCCTAACTATAGAAAGCTTTGCTATTAAAAATGTCTATATGATGTCATTTATAGGCATATCACATTAAATATTATGACCTAGGATACCTTTTTCATGACATTGACCACCTTCTACAAACAGTTTTTTTCTTCTTCTTGAAGAAGGATGATTAACGAGTCTTCTCATTAGTTAGCATCGTATGGAAGTCAGGGATCAAAAGGGATAAGACAATGACCGTTAAATTGTTGGACATCCCAAATAAAAAAAATTTATAAAAAATCTAAAAGAATCTTTGTTATCAAGCTTAACTTTAGTGTGTAACAACCCATTATGTCAAGAATGTAGATAAAATTATATTTCTTTTCAATATTGTTTGAAATCTGATAAATCAATCAAAATCTATTTGTTGAAATGTTTTTTTAAAATTTCTATTATTGCAATAATGGTGTGAGACTTGTATGCCCTAATCAATCCTTCCTATTATCATTCTTTCCTCTCCAATATGATTTTATTTATTGCTTATTATCTTTTTTCTATTTTTTTGTCTTATCTATATGGCCTGTATGAAAACAATGTGTGAATACACATTACTGCATACTTCCTAGTTTTTAGGAAACTGCCATTTGGGAAGAAAATTTTTTTTATAAATTAACCATATCAATAAAATTTGACTGTATATATAAATGTATATAATATTCATTTAATTCATTTATTATTTTGTTGTTTTTTTTTTCTATGTATGTACACCCAAGAATAATAAATCTAATCTAATCTAATCATATACAAAATTACTCCTTCTGTAGATTACTGTTAGTGGTTAAAACGATTAAACACTCAACTTAATGAAACAACTAATCAAAATTCAATAAAAGTCCCCAAAAGCCAAGAAAACGTAAATATAAAATTTTGGGGACTTTTGAAATAAACAGCCCAATGTTCCCTCCCTCCCTGTATGGAAGTACGTTTGGGTGTGTGTGTGTGCGTTTTAGGGGTATGCGATTATATTTACACAAGTTTTTTAAATATTACAAGAGAAAATTATAAAAAGTTATATTTATGTTCATAATCATATAGGGGAGTTTAACGTGTTATATTGTAAGAACAAAGAAAACCTTAGAATCAAATAATTTTGAAATGATTCAGAAGCCTTGTATAATGCCTATAAAGAATGACGTCATACTGGCCTTCCATTGATCAATTAAAATGTATACTGATTACTGGGCTGTCATTTGTAATTTAGTCTGTGTATCGGTTTATCATGACATCATTTTTTAGGCACTATAAAGAGCTTCGATATTTTTTTATTAGATAAGTTACTATGACTAAATGATCTCTAGATGCAGCGCTTAAAATAAATGCTAGTTAAGGAAAGCTTAATTTATATATTTCCTTTTTAAATGTCTGAAAACCAATATTTCTGATCAAGTGGTATTTTATATATATATTTTGTTTAAGGGGGGGGGGGGGAGGGAGGTGAGGGCTAAAATAATTACATTTGTCAGTATAATTAATTCACAATTAATTGTTTCTTTTAGAAACAATGATGAAAACACCCATAAAAGCGAAGCTCTGAAACGGGAGAACGAACGAATATAAACACTTGTAGAGTGTCAGAACTGAATAAGTCGAATGTAAATGTTAAAAATATAAACAAAATTGCAAGTATAAGTTTGTTTAAAAACTGCTTTAAATTTAAGATGATGATTCTAACATGTCTAAATTAATTAAAAGAAATAATCGTTACGTACAGACGGACCGACCCTAATAGTAGAAAAGCTTTGCTTTTAAAAATAGTAAATTTTGTTGTAATGAAGGTACACCCGTTTTTGGACTACTAAGCTCATTAAGCTTTTTGTTGTAATCATAGTTAAACCCTTGTCTTGATCAGTTTATAGTCTACAGCTTGATAATAGAGATAATCCAGAGACATACTGTCTAAATCAGCCAATAGGATAATAATGAAGACATCTCATAGGATGAATATTTTACAGATTTTGGTACGTATGGGCATATTTTTTTCATTTTGTTCGCATTTAAATGATTAAGTTATAAATTTTCGCAAGGATAACGCATTGCACGGGAACATTAGTTTGTGTAAAAAGGCCTTTCCTCATATAATGTGAAGCAAATAAAGTTTTGAATAGTTGAGTTTTGTAGGATAAAGTTAAGTTTTATATGGACTAAAAAGTTAGCTTTCTAAAAATTATATAGACTAAAAATTTCGTCAAAATTTTGTAACTCGTATCTCGTATATAAAAAGAGAGAGATTTTTTCTGCTGAATATCCCTTTTTAAATTTGATGAAAATTGGGGCCAGATGGACCAACTAGATGTATTATGTCTATTTTCTTTATTAAGACATATAATTATTTACAAGTGATTAATTTATTTTTAACCCATACTTGACTTGTGTTTGAAATAGTTTAGTAATTAATCATGTCATAAGATTATCGTAATTGCATTGATTACTTGTTGTTTTAAATACCGCGACTGTGGAAGGTTCAAATCTCGGCCTGACATTGTGTCATATCTAAAGACGTTTAAGATGGTTCCTACTGCTGCTATGTCAGGTGCACGATATAATAATTAAAGAAATGCCTTTGTCCTAACAATGCACAGTGCACAGTCACACTTAGGAATTTCAGACAAAGGTCGTGCCATCAAAGGAATGATTGCCTTTGACCGTTTGAACGTTTGACCATGCACTAAAATAAGATCCCGTGGAGTATCCCTAGGCTATCCGAGGCTAATTTCTTGTTTTATGAGAAGTGTAGCTTCTTTTTATCTAGGGTAAGTCTGTACATAATAACTAGACCTCTCTCTCTCTCTCTCTCTCTCTCTCTCTCTCGCTCTCTCTCTCTCTCTCTCTCTCTCTCTCTCTCTCTCTCTCTCTCTCTCATGCTCGTTTTCTTTCTCTCTGTAGCAAGCCAATAAACACACATCAGACAACCAACCCTTTTATTTTAAATATTTGTCTGAAAGTTTCACAGTTGCATCTGTATGAGAAAAAAACATCATTTCAATGTCATGTGTCTGGCATAACAATTATGACTTTTTAGCATCTTTAAGTTGAAGAAGAATCGAAACCGAGACCTTCCAGAAAACAAAACAAAAATATGTTACAATACTAAAAGCCGCCCCTAGTTAAAATTGCATACTAACCCCAAACCTTTTTTTAGTTGTAGTGCCACTGAAGAGCACGATTCAAAGAAACCTATTTATTTATTCTGACTACTTCATTCTACCATTGCCCAGTTATCATATACAGTATTCAAATCAACTTTTTTTAAACGCCAAGGTTTTTTTGTTGCGAATATATTTTATATTTTATACTTTTTACATTTTGGTTTTGCATGTTTGTAATGCATTTTTACGATAAATCCTTTCTTTTGTTTCCTTTAGGCAATAAACTTCTTAAACAAGTAGAAAAAGTAGTAAGCTTTTTTATCTGTACTTAAGGATCTCGTAACCGCTGAACCGATATAGTCATCCTTTACAGTGGAGCTTCTTATAGGTCCCGAGATGGATTTAGGCTATTCTTTTTTTATAAAAAAAAGAATAGGTATGGTATAAGGCTAGTTTTCAGCCCTTTATTATCCCTTTGAATACAAAGCCCGTAGAGTCTAGGGCTGAAAACGCTACTTTTATTAATAAATTTGTATGGCAGTTTCTATCAAATTATCACTGAATTGATACTGTAGAGTAGAACTAAATAAAAATGAAGTAATTTATATTTTTTAATCTATAAAACGAAAGATGGAATAATATCACGAAACTTGACAAAGTAACAGATAGACGTACCATACATATTTAGTAGTAGTTGCGCTATTAGAAATATTGTTTTGAGAAAAAAAATTTTAAAGATATTTCTATTTGATTATTGGAGACTAACCTATGATAGATTTATTGTTTAAAAAATAAAACATGACTAAAAAAACTGCACTGTCCTTTTAGGGTGGTCCTAAATAAAAACTCAAATCAAGTTTGAAACACGATGATAGGTCATATTGGTAATTTTCAACGCGCTTGGATCAGAACGGCTCCTTGCACATTTTAATTGCCAATTTTTTAGAACTGAGAAATTTTAGGCGCAAGCTCCAATTATTATACCCTATATAAAGTTAGTTACAAACAAAACCTTCCATCGTACTGCGGACTTGATCCTAAAATTCAACATATATTTAAGTTGGGTAAATTTTGCAGATCACGGCCACAGATGGAATTATTATTTCTTTCTCCGTGGTGTTCCAACCAAGCTGCAAGAATACCACAAGCTTAGCAAAAAAAATCCTCGACACCATTGTTCAAAGCTTTATTCCAACTGGCTCTTAGAGCCCTTACTTACCTAACCTTAAATAACTATCAAATGTGTAATTTAAGGTTTATTTGTTGTCATTTTTGTTGTTCTTAAAAGAACAATGAAATTAATCCCCTTTTATCGTAGGGATTTAGCGTCAAAGAAGCCAAATTAACTGGCTTTGGCTGCAAGTTAGTTAGATTATTAACATAATTTTCAGTAAATTAAACCCGCTTTAACTACCAAAACACAAATAAACCTTTTTAAAAATTGTTTTGAAAACCTAAAAAATAAGATACCTGTTCATAGATGTATTTCCAGTATGGCTCTGAAACCAAATAACATCCCCTGGATTAGAACCGGTTCTCAGCCATACTGAAAAATCATGTATTGTATCGTATTATAGACAATTTTATACAAAAAGTAAATTGAACAATCACAATATAAATGCCAGTTTTGTTAGACCAGGCCTTCGCCCACACGGGTTTTAATCTTATAATTTATCGTTTTCCTATCCGCAGAAAGCTGTCTATAATATGATGCGATTTAGTTGCTAATTTGTTTGGTATAATATGGTACTGTCTCTCCACCCAAACAAATGATATAACAACATCATGATGGAAGCATCTAATTATTTTTTAGATGAATGCCTTTGTAATCAAACTTTTGCCTTTTAACGCCCTCAGTCTCCGCGGCTGCACCGTAAATCTTCCACCTTTTGTTAATAGTAACGCAGATACTCTATAACTAAGCAGGGATCTAAAGGGATAAGACTATGGCCGATATTTTGATGGTGATACACAAAATTTCCCTTTTTGTAGCGTAAACTAAGTGAATAAACAGTCACAATTGACAAAAGTCCTCAAAGTTGTTAAGCAAACAAATAAGAAAACGTTATTATAAAACTTTGGGGTAATAGTGTAATAAACCGCACAACTAAAGCATGTCTGTAAGTCCATCTCAAAGTTATTGGTGCTTTGGCTCTGTCCTCCTTTTATAAAGTACAATGCTCCAAACGCATAACGACATGAAAGGACACACAAAAATATATACACTTACAGTGGCTCTGCAATTACCAAAATTACCAGCAATTAAAACTTCTATAAGATTATATATATTCTTTTAAAATCAAATCAAACTGTAATACCATAAGCATTTTGTTAAATTTTTGTTGCTGCCCTTTCTAATGGACAAAATCTTACTTGTTATTAAATGTTCTGTTAAATATATATTCTTTATTTGGGCATAAAAAATGAATTGGATAATTTGAACTGATTGGATTATAAAGATTATTAATAAATATAGTAAAATTTGATTAAAGCAAACAGTGGTTATATTTTAACTTATTATGTTTATAAAATATAAAATGTCTTCTTGTGAAAAAATATTTATAAAAAAAAGGACCTCCATGTACGTACATATGCATTTATATTGTAGTACAGGGTGTTTATTAAAGTAAATAAATCAAAAATAGTATTTTTGCTCCATGAAGACTGTCTAGGAAAATACAAAAACTATTAGACAAGAACGTTTTTTACGAGATGGGAGAAAAGGGAAGAGATTTTCTTCTCCCCTTCCCTAAACGTATATGACGTCACTGGATCGTCTTTCTCAAAGTAGGACAGTTTGGGGTTCGTCTCTAGATATATGAAATCAGGGATCTAAAAGGATAAGACAATGGCTGATAAATTGATGTCCAATGTACATCCTCAATGTTGATGAATTAAGTACATTACCCATTTTGAAGATCACCAATAGTGGTGGAAATGTTTGGATACTGAACTTCAACCATTCAAAATTCAATTAAAGTCCCCAAAATTATTAGGTAAACGAAAAAGAAAAAACAATCAGGGATTTAAAATGATAAGACAATGTTGATAAATTAAATAAATTACCAACTTTGAAGAGCACAAATAGTGGTGGAAACGTTTGGACACTGAACTTGATCAACCAATCAAAATTAATTTAAAGTCCCCAAAGTTGTAAGGTCAACGAAAAAGAAATGTTATTATAAAACTTTGGGAATTACTGTAATTAACAACATTATGTCCCCTTCCTTCCTGATATACAATACCTACATACATACACATAGGTCAGGAATATTATATAGTTTGTTTTCACATTAGGGTCTCAATAACCACTGAACCAATTGAATAGACGTATGCACTTGAAGGTTGACCCGATTAGGGTGTATGGGTAAACCCAAATACAAAATAGTTGTTAAAAATAAAATTCCTAAAATTATATATGGGATAGGGGACAATTTTTTGGATGTCCTAATCCCTTCCACATAAAAAGTGTAAAAAACTAATCTATAAGAAAAAGATATATTGCCTTGAAAAGCAGAGGCCTACCTAACAGTACGTCCAGTAGTTTACTAGATCTTAAGCTTCATCAGAAAGGAAGGTCTTAGAGACAGACAGACATTGTTAACAATTTATTTATTTTTTCCTTGTAGAATTTATGAAAGTCTTAAATTTTTCTTGTAAATATTGTTTTTAGGAAACATTTTAAACAATAAACTGAAGATATGAAATACTTGTTCACGCACATTATACACTGACACACACACACACATACACATACACATACACTGTCTTAACCTCTTTTCGAGGAAGCTTTGTGTTTATCAAGTTCGAAATTAAATTCCTTATCATTAAACCAAAATCAAAGCGCAAATGTCGTCTTTTAGGGCTTTCCTTTGATAAAGTGACGCAGCATGGATTGTTTATATGCGCCCACGTTTTTCACTTTTGAATGAGATATGAGAGTGTGAAGATTTCGGAGAACAAAATTGGGCCTATCATTGGTCTCATTGAGTGTGAACGACCCTAGTATATCAGGGATTTGAAACCATAAGAGCTTCAGGTAGAATTTGTTAATTTGATTAAGAAGTATGGTGTATAGGACGATTATATGTAGTTTTAAAAAAAGGCTTTAGCCAGCTAAGCATGAAACTTAATTATGTTTAATATAAGTTTTAGTAATTTTTATGTGCCTTATTGTTGCATTTAACAATGATTTATTAAACCAAATAATTTTCCTTTAAAGCCAAAGTTTCCAAAGATTCTTTAACCATAAGAAAAGAAAAAGATTTTTTTAGTGCTCAAAGTTTTAAGATAACGAATAATATTTTATTCTGTTTATTAATTGATCTTGTAATTTCAGGTCTTTGAAATAATTTCATCAATAAATCTATATTCAAACCTGCTGTTGAAACTTGATGGTTCCTGGTATTGGGGGTTTGTATGTTCGCCAACTGATCTCGTGAACTTCCCGCTAATTCGGAAGTCAAGCTCAACCAAAGTGTCATGGTTGAGACAATTTCAAAGTCCTCAAGTTTGATGGAGCTGCACAAGCGAATTTCAAAGTCTTAAAGTTTGATGGAGCTGCACAAGCGAATTTCAAATGAATGGTTGAAGGCGCTGCACAAGCAATTTCAAAGTATCTGATGGATAGGCGTTAGCATTCATCAAGAGATCAATAGCATCTAGATTATTGATGCAAAAAAGAAAGAGCTGCACAAGCAATTTCGGATGATTGGAGTTTGAAGGAGCTGCACAAGCGAATTTCAAAGAAGTGAAGGTTGAAGTTTAGGCATTAGCAAATTTCAAATAACCTGATGGTTGAAGGAGCTGCACAAGCAACTTCAAATGGTTCTGAAGAATAGGCATTAGCATTCTTCAAAGAATCTGAAGAATAGGCGTTAGCATTCTTCAATAAATCAATAGCATATAGTGTATTAATGCAAAAAAAAACATTGACAATTTTTCTGTGAAATAATTACCTAGTGAATCAATATGGTGCTCACTAAAAAGCAGAAAATTGAGCGAGCTATCGCTATTGGCAATGAAAGGCTAGAGGTGTTTGACGAACAGATAAAAGTGTTTTATGAAAATCTAAAAGCCTGCCAAAGTTTTAGTTCATGTGAAAATGTGAATTTAAAATCAATTCGTGACATTTTTAGTGAGGTCAAGGACCAATCTGACCTAATAAAAAGTCTAAAATCTGCCGTGGAGACTAGTGAGATGCGCAAGTTCAAGCGTGATTTGTATGAAGCTAATGAACAGAAAACTGTTGCAGTTAAAGTTTATGCGTCGTTGGAGCAGTGTACGAAAATTCTGCACTGGCTTGACAATGATTCAGACGACGCGAGGTCGAGCACTGTCGCCAGGAACCTCGACGTCGTTGAGAAGGTGAGGATGGACATGGGAGTGCTTAAAATTTCCATGGAGTTGCGCCAAGAAGTACGTGATATATACCGAAGGCTTAGAGAGATGGAACGTCGTTCATCTAACTCGGATAAGCTTGGTGTCTGTGGCACCAATAATTGCGACAGTTATTATAGTCGTAGGTTGCTCCATGAGGCTAGTGCTGGTGTGAATACAGTCTACAAGTCAAGTTCTGCACCCAGCCCCTGTACCTTCTTTGTTGATAATGAACCGGTTGGTACTGCCGTAGCTGTTGATAATGAGCCGGTTGGTACTGCCGTAGCTGTTGATAATGAACCGGTTGGTACTGCCGTAGCTGTTGATAATGAACCGGTTGGTACTGCCGTAGCTGTTGATAATGAACCGGTTGGTACTGCCGTAGCTGTTGATAATGAGCCGGTTGGTACTGCCGTAGCTGTTAATAATGAACCGGTTGGTACTGCCGTAGCTGTTGAGAATGAGCCGGTTGGTACTGCCGTAGATGTTGATAATGAACCGGTTGGTACTGCCGTAGCTGTTGATAATGAGCCGGTTGGTACCGCCGTAGCTGTTGATAATGAACCGGTTGGGTCTGCCGTAGCTGTTAATGATGAACCTGTTGGTTCTGCTTGTGATGCTGTTATTGAGAAACCTGTTATTTCTGCAGTTGACGCTGTTGTTTGTGTTGCGGTCAAATCTGATGTTAAAGATACTGCCGTAGCTGGTGATAACATTGCTACGGCGGGTGAGGCTGTAGCCGTTCACAATGATGATGCTGAAATTGGTTGTGTTGCAGCCGGTTCTGATGATGTTAGTTGTGCTGCAGTTATTCCTGATGATATTGGTAACGATACTGTAGCCGTTGAGAATATTGTTACGGCGGGTATTGAGCCGCTGAATGATTCGGTTCCAGCCGGACAAGAGCCGACGGGAGTTTCGGTTCCGGCTGGACAAGAGCCGATCAGAGTTTTGGTTCCAGCTGGACAAGAGCCGACGGGAGTTTCGGTTCCAGCTGGGCAAGAGCCAATAAGAAATTCGGTTCTGGCCGGACAAGAGCCGACGGGAGTTTCGGTTCCGGCCGGACAAAAGCCGGTAGATGATTCTAAGTTTTATGACAGTCACACTTTTATTACTTGCCCTGGTGCTGTCATGAATCAAGAATCGACTTGGCTGCTGCCAACCTTGCCGCCCGACACAGGGTAAGAGGCCTGCAAATAGCGGGTGGAAATATGGCGGGTGTTGCCGCCAGAAAGTCATTGAAAAATTTCAAACCACACATATCTAATCTACAACATAAACTATGTATGTGAAAATGATCTTTAAAGAAAAAATATTACAAGTTATATATTAAGCTTGTGAAGGGAACCTAAAAAGGTTCTGCAAAGAATAAGTATTCATTATTCAACTAATTTTATTGTTCATATTTAAGCACAAAAATTCTACAAAATTGTTTAGACTTTTAAAGCAGATTTTAAAAGATTTTGTTTCCTTAAGTATGATTTTGAAAAGCAAAAGTTCGTGTGTTAACTACCAAATGATTTTTGCAGTTTTTTTTTTAGATTAAGAAAAATAGATTTTTAAAATTATTTTTCGAGGTATTTTTTTTCATGGTTCACGTTTGCTTAAAAAATGTTATTCTCAGATTCTCGTATGAGATAATGCATTAAAGTAAAGAACACAACATGTAAAATTATTATGATAATGTTTAAAATAATTTCTTATTATTATTTTAAAAAGATTATCGCAAAAAATCAAGATATTGTTTTAATTTGTAAGCAAATAAAGTTTTTTTCTTTCACTCCGGAGGCAAGGATTCCTAATAATCCACGCGTAAAGATTTTTCTTCATTCCGAGAGCAGAGATTCGTAGTAATATATGTACCTAGCGACTTCGGACAATTTTAAGCCTTGAGAAAGTATTTATAGCAATTATTTTCCTAGGTACATATATTTTCGTTCATGTTTAAAAATGTAGACTCTATTTTCTATTAAGCATTTATAATAATGAACACGATGTATGATATTATTAAAATATTGATTATTATTTATATGAATATCACAGAATTAATTTAAGATAAACTATGCATATTTTAAATTAACCTTTCCTTCATTTTTATCGCAGATATTGAAATAAAAGCGGTTTAAAAAATTTTTTTTTGACCAATAATTGATTCTTATTTTATGAAAATTGAGAACATTTTTTTTAGTAAAAAGCCACATTTTCATATGCCTATTTTTATGCCTAAAATAAGAATCAAGCGAAATGCGATTAATTTTTATTCTATTTCATATGCTCAAATTTAATTTTATTGAGTTTAGTTTCTTTTCAAAAGTACAATTCATTATAAAACTTACCTGAAAAGTTTACCAAAAAGGAATAAATGTGTCGAGGTTGCGTGATTCGATATTATTCTAAGAAAAAATCAAGTATTTTTTTAGCAGATTTTTTTAAATTGCATATGAATTTCAATCAAGTAAAACATTTTATTCAGATCAAGGAATGATTGAAAATTCATATTTAAAGTCTCATATTTCTTTTACAAAGAAAAATTGGTATTTTTTTTCATAATTTTGATGAAAATTCTAACAAAAATATTATTATTTTGCTATTATTTAAGTATTGAAAAGTTTTATTGTTGATTAAGATAGTACAGTTCTTATTCATTAAGTTTGAAAAACTTTCTGCCCAAGGATTTTGAAATATTTTTTCTTACTACTCTTTTTGATGCTTAACAAACTTAGTTTTAAGTACCTATAAATCTTAATTTTCTTGTCTAAGACTTATTTTGTTTTATATTTTACCATTATTGTTTACATTTCAACCTGATTTCGTAGGTACTTATTGATTTATTATTAATGATTTATTACCTATTGATTATGAAATGATGATTATTTAGTATAAGTTGTTATATTTACAACATCATGATTAATAGGATTATCCATTTTAGGATTTGTGTATGTGATCTTGTGAGTGTCATGTGCATGGAATGTTGTATGGTACAAACCAATCCCATCCTTCTATCCTAAAATGTGAGGTATTATGAGTCCTAGTGAGGAGTATAATATTGTGTATGCATTTCACGGGGTTTCATTTAGTTAGGAGCAAAATTGTCACGTTTTTCGGGATGTGGCCATTCTCATGTGATTATGGTGAGTTGAGTTTAGTGAGAAATGTTGCTAGTGCTCAGCGCAAAAAAACCTTGAATCTCGTTAAGGAAGTTAATTTGACTTTCAAACGGGGGGTGTGTCTTAACCTCTTTTCGAGGAAGCTTTGTGTTTATCAAGTTCGAAATTAAATTCCTTATCATTAAACCAAAATCAAAGCGCAAATGTCGTCTTTTAGGGCTTTCCTTTGATAAAGTGACGCAGCATGGATTGTTTATATGCGCCCACGTTTTTCACTTTTGAATGAGATATGAGAGTGTGAAGATTTCGGAGAACAAAATTGGGCCTATCATTGGTCTCATTGAGTGTGAACGACCCTAGTATATCAGGGATTTGAAACCATAAGAGCTTCAGGTAGAATTTGTTAATTTGATTAAGAAGTATGGTGTATAGGACGATTATATGTAGTTTTAAAAAAAGGCTTTAGCCAGCTAAGCATGAAACTTAATTATGTTTAATATAAGTTTTAGTAATTTTTATGTGCCTTATTGTTGCATTTAACAATGATTTATTAAACCAAATAATTTTCCTTTAAAGCCAAAGTTTCCAAAGATTCTTTAACCATAAGAAAAGAAAAAGATTTTTTTAGTGCTCAAAGTTTTAAGATAACGAATAATATTTTATTCTGTTTATTAATTGATCTTGTAATTTCAGGTCTTTGAAATAATTTCATCAATAAATCTATATTCAAACCTGCTGTTGAAACTTGATGGTTCCTGGTATTGGGGGTTTGTATGTTCGCCAACTGATCTCGTGAACTTCCCGCTAATTCGGAAGTCAAGCTCAACCAAAGTGTCATGGTTGAGACATACACACACACACACACACACACACACGCACATGCACACATACACACATACACACACACACACACACACACACAAGATGATTTTTAGATTCAGGTCAGAGAAACTTATCTGGTTGACAAATGACACTTTTAACTGGTGGAGATTGTCTTGGCTGGCCTAATGTCATTGTTTTAAACCATTTTTTAAAACAAGGACAACAATCCATACAACACATTTGTATATTCTGGGAAGTTTTTTTGGTGTCAAAAATATTTTATGTAATAGATAAGGGATAATCCGTGGTAAGATAATATATTCGACACAAATCTTTATTATCTATAACATTAAAGTTATTAAAACAAAATAAATTGTGCCTTTTATTAACTTTAAGAATTAGAATAATGTTCTTAGTTGCAAATAAAGGGAATACTGAATATCCTTATAATAAAGTAACAGGACTTGTGTTTGTCTACCGAAGGATCTCGCTAACCGCTGAACCGATCGGGTTCTCATTTACAGGGTAGCTTCTCATGGGTCCTGGGAAGGTTTATAACTATTTTGGGGGAGGATACAACCACCCTTCCAAGAGAAATGACAATTAAATCGAAATTTAAAAAAACTATTTGAGAGACTTGAATGCAAGATAAAGATGTATTGTAGGGACTTAAACAAAAAAAAACATTTAAAGTGCCACTAGAGGCCTTTAGGGGCGTAGCCGCTAGTATTTAAGAAATTGCAATTTAAAATTTTTTTAAAGAATTTTTTCGAAACCAAAAAATATCCGCTGGATTAGAACCGGTTCTCAGCTACACTAAAAAAATCATGTATAACATCGTACTACAGTAAATTTTCTACGAATATTAAAATAATAATGCTAAAATTAATTCCAGTTTTGTTCGTCCGGGCCTTTGGCCCCTCGGGGATAAAAAAAACAGGAATCAATTTTACTATTTATCGTTTTACTATCCGCAGAAGGCTGTCTATAATACGATGCGATAAATAACTAATATCTAACGCACTTTTATTTTTACTCAGGACAAATTTTTTAAAATGTTTTTTTAGATATCTTATCTTTGTCTGTGAAAGATAGGACTTAAAATAAATGTTAATATTCAAGCCTAGAACCTCGACAAATTAATTTTCTATTTAAAGTTGAAACCTACATTTGTTAAACATTCTCTAACTTTTCTTTACATTATTTATTTACCCTCGAGTCGTGGAATACAGGGGATAAGACAATGGTTGATAAATTAATGTACAACCTCAATAAATACACAAAATAGTAGATTACAATTAATGGTTGAAACGTTTAGGCACTCAACTTAATGAACCGACCAATAAAATTCATTAAAAGTCACCATAGTTTTTAAGCCAACGAACATGAAAACGTTATCATAAAACTTTGGGGACTAGTGTAATAAACAGCTCAATGTCCCCACCCTATAGTCGTGGAATAGATAACAAATTTTATAAACGAATGAGTAGTAAATGGTAAAATTAATTTACATGAGAAATCATAAAATTGGCTAAACTTATTTATAGACCTGATTTACCTATCAAAAGAACTGAAAAGGCACAAATAATAGAGAAAATAAATACATTATAATAATAAAAATAAATTATGTCCTAATTCAAACATATCAAATAACTATAATAAAAGTTAGATTTCTCTGCACTGTTTAAAGTATTTGAAATCACTTTGCAGTTTGGACACTACATTATAACCAGCCATTGTTTTCGAAACAAGAACGGATGTATCAAAAAGTTTTTCAAGTTAAATTTATAGGGGGTTATAAGTCTAGTTCATAGTTATGCCTGTTTATTTGCCAAGGCATCTCTTTATGTCATCTTGCTTTTTATAGCTTGTATCACACAGCAGCTGCAGGCTAGATATTGGTTGAATTTTGCTGCTGTGGTTGGGAAGCATTGTATTGACCAAGGAAAGGTTTGAAGCTATTTTTGTAGTAGATAAACAAAAAATACCTCCCAAAAATTAATCAATAAACCTTTTCATTTGCTTTATTGATTTTTTTTTTAAAATGTGATTAAAAAATTACTACTTTTATACAATATGATATATGCATTGAAGGGATCTAAGCTGGGTAGAACAAAAACTGCCCAACTCCATACTGAATTGAAATTCTCGAATTTTGTTGGGAAGGTTGACAAATGACTGGTCTGTGAAACAATGGATCCCAGATATTGAATGAATATGGAGAAAATATGCCCAGGAATTTCTTGATTCTTCCAGCATTACAAATATATTCTGTATACAGGGAACTAAGGGATAAGACAATGGCCGATAAATTAATGTATCTCCCCAATGATGATGCTCAAAATTTCCCCTTCTGTAGATCACAATTTGTGGTTGAAACGCTTGGACACTTAACTTACTAACCCAGCCAATCAAAATTCAACAAAAGTCCCCAAATTTGTTAGGTTAACGTATAAGAAAACGTAATTATAAAACTTTTGGGACTAGTGTAATAAACAACCCATTGTAACCTTCCTCCCTGATTATATACAGTATACATATATACAGGGTGTGTAAAAAGCATAATAGTGCATTTAGCAATTTTGGAGTGTAAAAAAGATATCTCCATGTAAATCTGCCCTCAAAGTTTATGAGTAAAATTTTGCCTTCGATATTTAAAAACTTTTTTTTGTTTGGGGGGGGGGGGGGGGTGGAGAAGGGTTGTTAATTACATAAAGCGGCATTTTCTTAGATTCTCTCTCACTTGTCATTATAAAATTATGAAATAAAGTTATCTTTTATAATTTTATTTATTTTAGACGCAGAGCTACTCTATATATATTGTAGTGATATCAAACAGCCCTTAACTCAACTCTGACTATGAATAAAGAGTAAAAACTCTACAGTGGTTTTGATACTTATCTGTAAAAAAGACACACAGAAAACTGTCCCGAATTTGTATTAATTTTGAGGAACAAGACTCCAGTTACGTCATATTTTTCTTTCCCGAAAAAGGGAAGGGGGAAAGAAAAAAAAGGGAAGGGGGGAAGAAAAAAGAGATGGGAGAAAAGGGGGTTTTCCCCATCTCTTTTGAAGAGATTTTCTTCCCCCCTTCCCTTTTTCGGGAAAGAAAAATATGACGTCACTGGAGTCTTGTTCCTCAAAATTAATACAAATTCGGGACAGTTTTCTGTGTGTCTTTTTTACAGATAAGTATCAAAACCACTGTAGAGTTTTTACTCTTTATTCATAGTCAGAGTTGAGTTAAGGGCTGTTTGATATCACTACAATATATATAGAGTAGCTCTGCGTCTAAAATAAATAAAATTATAAAAGATAACTTTATTTCATAATTTTATAATGACAAGTGAGAGAGAATCTAAGAAAATGCCGCTTTATGTAATTAACAACCCTTCTCCACCCCCCCCCCCCCCCCCCAAACAAAAAAAAGTTTTTAAATATCGAAGGCAAAATTTTACTCATAAACTTTGAGGGCAGATTTACATGGAGATATCTTTTTTACACTCCAAAATTGCTAAATGCACTATTATGCTTTTTACACACCCTGTATATATGTATACTGTATATAATCAGGGAGGAAGGTTACAATGGGTTGTTTATTACACTAGTCCCAAAAGTTTTATAATTACGTTTTCTTATACGTTAACCTAACAAATTTGGGGACTTTTGTTGAATTTTGATTGGCTGGGTTAGTAAGTTAAGTGTCCAAGCGTTTCAACCACAAATTGTGATCTACAGAAGGGGAAATTTTGAGCATCATCATTGGGGAGATACATTAATTTATCGGCCATTGTCTTATCCCTTAGTTCCCTGTATACAGAATATATTTGTAATGCTGGAAGAATCAAGAAATTCCTGGGCATATTTTCTCCATATTCATTCAATATCTGGGATCCATTGTTTCACAGACCAGTCATTTGTCAACCTTCCCAACAAAATTCGAGAATTTCAATTCAGTATGGAGTTGGGCAGTTTTTGTTCTACCCAGCTTAGATCCCTTCAATGCATATATCATATTGTATAAAAGTAGTAATTTTTTAATCACATTTTAAAAAAAAAATCAATAAAGCAAATGAAAAGGTTTATTGATTAATTTTTGGGAGGTATTTTTTGTTTATCTACTACAAAAATAGCTTCAAACCTTTCCTTGGTCAATACAATGCTTCCCAACCACAGCAGCAAAATTCAACCAATATCTAGCCTGCAGCTGCTGTGTGATACAAGCTATAAAAAGCAAGATGACATAAAGAGATGCCTTGGCAAATAAACAGGCATAACTATGAACTAGACTTATAACCCCCTATAAATTTAACTTGAAAAACTTTTTGATACATCCGTTCTTGTTTCGAAAACAATGGCTGGTTATAATGTAGTGTCCAAACTGCAAAGTGATTTCAAATACTTTAAACAGTGCAGAGAAATCTAACTTTTATTATAGTTATTTGATATGTTTGAATTAGGACATAATTTATTTTTATTATTATAATGTATTTATTTTCTCTATTATTTGTGCCTTTTCAGTTCTTTTGATAGGTAAATCAGGTCTATAAATAAGTTTAGCCAATTTTATGATTTCTCATGTAAATTAATTTTACCATTTACTACTCATTCGTTTATAAAATTTGTTATCTATTCCACGACTATAGGGTGGGGACATTGAGCTGTTTATTACACTAGTCCCCAAAGTTTTATGATAACGTTTTCATGTTCGTTGGCTTAAAAACTATGGTGACTTTTAATGAATTTTATTGGTCGGTTCATTAAGTTGAGTGCCTAAACGTTTCAACCATTAATTGTAATCTACTATTTTGTGTATTTATTGAGGTTGTACATTAATTTATCAACCATTGTCTTATCCCCTGTATTCCACGACTCGAGGGTAAATAAATAATGTAAAGAAAAGTTAGAGAATGTTTAACAAATGTAGGTTTCAACTTTAAATAGAAAATTAATTTGTCGAGGTTCAAGGCTTGAATATTAACATTTATTTTAAGTCCTATCTTTCACAGACAAAGATAAGATATCTAAAAAAACATTAAAAAAAATTTGTCCTGAGTAAAAAATAAAAGCGGGTTAGAAATACCTATTTTCTGTACTTTATGTTTAATTAATTCAAGGGATCGTCAGCATCGCTTCGAATCATAGACAGTTTTCTATGAATATTAAAGTAAAAAATCATGATGTCAAAACCAGTTTTTCCATGGTAATTTTAATGTTCTTGGAAAATTGTCTGTAATACGATGCTTTACATAATTTTTCAGTATAGCTGAGAACCGTTTTACATTTTTTTTTATTGTTCTTTATTAGTAATTTATGACATTATTCTAATTCTTAAAGTTAATGAAAGGCATAATTTATTTTGTTTTAATAGCTTTAATGTTATAGATTATAAAAATTTGTGTTGAATATATTTTCTTACCACGGATTATCCCTTATCTATTACAAAAACATAAAAAACTTGTACAATTTCAAAAAAAAATTATTTTTGACACCAAAAAAAAACTTCCCTAGATGTACAAATGTGTTGTATGGATTGTTGTCCTTGTTTTAAAAAATGGTTTAAAACAATGACATTAGACCAGCCAAGACAATCTCCACCAGTTAAAAGTGTCATTTGTCAACCAGATAAGTTTCTCTGACCTGAATCTAAAAATCATCTTTTGTGTGTGTGTGTATGTGTGCATGTGTGTGTGTGCATGTGTGTATGTGTATGTGTGCATGTGTGTGTGTGCATGTGTGTATGTGTATGTGTGCATGTGTGTGTGTGCATGTGTGTATGTGTATGTGTGCATGTGTGTGTGTGTGTGTTTGTGCGAGTGTATGTTTGTATGTATGTGTGTGTGTGTGTGTAATGTGCGTGAACAAGTATTTCATATCTTCGGTTTATTGTTTAATTTTTTTTAAAAAGCGAAGCTTTTCTATAATTAGGGTCGGTCCGTACGTCCGTCCGTCCGTCCGTACGTCCGTCCGTCCGAGATAGATAGCTTTTATTCGTTAATTTAGGCATGTTAGAATTGTCCTATCGATTTCAAACTTTGCATGATGATTCCTGTAGTAGTTGGGCACGATTTAGAAAGCGTAGCAACTCTATAATCATTACCAGAATGTCCGTACGTCCATTTTAAAAATGTTGATTTTTCTACTATTTTAACAACAAATTTTCAAGTGTTCTAATTATCCATTTGATCTGATTTTTGGTATATTGATTCCTGGGACAACAACGAACAATATTATAAGCGAAGCAACTCTATAATCAAGTCCATAAATGTAAGTATGTTCATAAACATTATCCTGCTTCAAGCAGTTTTTTCAACAAATTTACTTACAATTTTGCTTCGACTCTAATACTTTTAAATTCTGATTATTCAGTTCAGATACCATACAAGTGTTAATGTCCGTTTGTCCTACCGTTTCAGTGCTTCGCTTTTATGGATGTTGTCATCCTTGTTTAAACCAAGATTTACAACAACAAAATTTAAGACTTTTATAAATTCTATAAGAAAAAATCAAGGAAATGTTAAAAATATCTATAAAATTAGGTAAAACTATGTCTGTCTGTCTGTCTCTATGTCCTTCCTTCAGGATGAAGCTTAAGATCTGGTAAACCACTGGAAGTGCCGATAGGCATCCAGGGAATATCTTTCTTGTATTCATTCGAAACCGGTGGATTAGAACCGGTTCTCATCCATACGAAAAAACTATGTCTACCATCGTATTATATCCAGTTTTCTACGAATATAAAAATGTACAATCATAAGATTGAAACCAGTTTTTTTAGCCCGTGCCTTCGGCATTTTTATTTATTTTTAATTGTATATTTTATATCCGCGGAAAGCTGTTTATAATACGATGCGAGAAATAACCATTCTAGTTTTATTAGACTAAACATGGGATATTGTCCCCTACCTCATATAAAATATTGGCAATTATTCAATTAATCAATTATTATTAGTAGGGGGTCACCCACATTTTTGGGGTCGAGCATCTAGTAAATATTTATATGTAATCAGTTTAGTGGTTATTGAGATCTTAACGTACTTAAAAACTAAATATATAATGGGATATTCTGACCTATATGTATGTATGTATTGTAAGGAGGAAGAGGACATAAGGTTGTTTATTACAAAAATCCATAAAGTTTTATAATAACATTTTCTTTTTTGTTGACCTAACAACTTTGGGGACTTTAATTTAATTTTGATTGGTTGATCAAGTTTAGTGTCCAAACGTTTCCACCACTATTGGTGATCTTCAAAATGGGTAATGTACTTAATTTATGTACAATGGGGATTTACATTGGTCATCATTTTATCAGCCATTGTCTTATCCTTTAGAATTCTGATTGCATATACCTAGAATATCGTGATTGTTTCTCTTTATGCATTTGTTTACTGCTGCAAGATTTATGATCATTTTAATTAAGATAAGTTTACAAACAGAACTGCAATACAAATATTATAAAAGTAAAAATAACAGTGAACTATAATGCATAAACATATCAAACCAGGACAATAAAGTCCATAGACTTAATTATGAAAATGCATTGTTATTATATTTTGTCTTATCATCCTAGTAATCAAAACTCCTAAAATCAGTTGAATAGGATGATTACAAATATATAATATCTATAAAAAGAATCTGTTGAAAAAAAACTAAAATTTCATCTTATTTAAAATGAACGGACTTTCTGGTGGAGATATTATAGAGTTGCTACGCCGTCCAAAATATTTCTAACTTTTACAGGATCTTCATGGAAAGTTTGAAATCGACAAAATGATTCTAATATCCTTATTGTTATAGTGTGACCATTAAAAGGTTTTTAATCATTATAATTAATTGTCTTCTCTAAATCTAATCAACTTTTATGAAAGTGTTATAAACCAATAGTGTCAAATAAGAGCTTAGTGTGTGATCCACGATGTGTTTTATGAGAGGACCTCTGAAATGGATCTTTTTTGGGTACCAAAACCAGATCTAAAATTACGTAAAAAATAATCTACCATAGATAAGAAGTATTAAATTTAGTCAGTATTTTACACTTCCCTTAATTAAAATGGCTAAGAATTAAAATTTAAACTATATTTCATATTTTAAGGTCCAGTTTCTGTATTCAAGCAATACTAATTTCAGATACCTCTAATGTTTGCAGTATATACCTATATATACCTTTTTATTCAGGCAATCAAGTTTTCAATTAAATTGAATTGATTACTTTATCACATTCTATTTCAACTCACGCTCAGCTTAATTGGTCAGATAGAAAAAGAGTTGGATGTAACTCGCGGCTATACGAGGGAAAAAGTCTGCTTGCAATAATACTCACAAGTGCAATAGTATAATTCTTTTTCTCGGTTGTATTTATTCCTTATAATAAAGCAACAGGATGTTTATCTGTCACTGTCTGTAACAAAGAATATCACTAACCGCTGAACCGATATGATTCTCCTTTAGAGGGTAGCTTCTCATAGGTCCTAGAAAAGTTTATAATTATTTTTGGGGAGGGTACCACCACCCTACCAAACTTTATTGACTTATTTATATGAATGGGTTCTAATAATCTATATTTTTTTTAATTTACTTAATATATTTGTATAAATTTGATTAGATCAAAATCACATTTATTAATTGGCTTGGAGAATGAGATTGAAGTTATGGTTAGTGTTAGTACTTAATAAGAAGAAGATTTATTAATAAGCCTAAATAAAATTGTACACAATTTTTCTGGAAAATACAGGATTAAGTAATAGGACATTCACTCTTTTTTAAAGAATTGACTATAGAGATGCCTCGTTTATAATATTGTTGTCTCAGGAATCATTACTTAAAAAACGAAGTATTTAGTATAATTATAATATACAAAGTATAGTTTTAAACGCACGTAAGTAGTTTCTGGAGACATCTACGCTTTTCAAACATGTCTAAATTAACGAAAATTGCTAACCGCTATGGACGTAATAACTGAACGACCCTAATTATAGAAAACTTACGCTTTTAAAAATCTATAAGATGTACTTATGGATAATTAATAACTCGAAAATTGTATTTATATTATAATACCATTTTACATATTATAATTTTGGTTTAAGGTTGTCAAATTATCAAGTATTTCATATGTTATGATAAACAGGATACCACACTGTGTATGTATGGAGGTCTCACTCAGAGGTTTTCCCCAGAAAATTAAGTTGTAAATCATCTCCCAGTGTATAAGGTTTGTTTTAATAGGAGTTTGCAAAATAATTCCATACTATTTAAATTTGTAAATGATTTTTTTGAAGGTGAGACTGGATGGAAACCCCTCTTATTTAAGAATTCTTTATAAGAAGAAACTTTAGAATAAAATTTTAAAATGCTGAAACATGAAAAAGGGTTCAATTTAAATTATGTTGTGATATGTGAAGATTTTATTTTGACAGATCCTACAAAATTCCTTAGCCTATTCTAAAGAAATCCCAACTCCTAGGCTATCCTGGGATTTGGCAATGCTTAAAATATGTTAATACTAGCGCAGGGGGGAATTGAGATATATAATCCAATTTTATATTTTAGATCTAAAAAGAAAAAGTAAAAAAAAAATTATGGGGGGGGTTAATTTTTTTCTAGGGGTCATTTATCTTGAACCCTCCCCCGAAATAGTTATTAACCTCCCAAGACCTATGAAAAGATACTCCCAAAAGGAAAACCATAAGGGTTTAGCGGTAAGCGAGATCGTTTGGTACAAACAAACAGAAATACATCCTGTTACTTTATAAGGATAACTACGTTACCAATTATTACAATTGGTATGAAATTCTTAAAATAGTAAAAAATAAATTTACAACATGAATATAAATAATACTTTTTGTTTCGTTATTCTAACTATCTTTTTTTAATTCGAAGCTTTTCTATAATAAAGTGTCCGTCCATCAGTCTTTTTACATTTTAAATAATCTAATACGAAGTATTGTAATAAAATGCCGTAACAATTTCTTTTCTAAGGTGATTCTTAAGACGTTTAACCAGGAGCATAAAAGCGTAATATCACCATAAATAAGTCTGACACGTTAAGTTTTCCAACTCCCAAACAATTGCTTACGGGCTGTGTCAACTCAAACCCCCCCCCCCCCCCACCACCCCTCATAAAATTAGATTTGGGAAGCCTACTCCCTTTTTTTCACTTTAATGTTTACACCTTCTGGCAAAACCCTGTGCTCGCCACTGCTTTAGATAATATAAAAACTTTAAATAAAAAAATTGCTGCTACTATTTTACAGAGGGAGAAGGGACAGTGTGTTTTTATTACACTTGTCCCCAAAGTTATTTTTTATTCGTTGGCTTAACAACTTTCGAGACTTCTACTGAATTATCCATGGTTTGTTTATTAAGTTGAGTGTTTAAACGATTCAACCAATAATTGTTATCTTTAGAAGGGTTAATTTTGTGTATCATCATTGGGGATGTACATCAATTTATCTACCATTGTCTTATCCCTTTAGATTCCTGACTATTTTAGCCTTAATTTTTCCTGTATATGATCTGAATTGTTAAGCTTTCCTTTTATGGATGTGGTCTTCCTTGTGTATTTCAATATTTAATGGCGCCATAACAATGGTTGCTTAGAGACATCCTTAAGGGGTATTGTAAACTAGGAAAAAATATTTTTACATTCTACTTCTTCTTATATAAATAACTATGATATTGCCAATTAGGAAAAATACGCATGCCCCTTTACTTATTGTTATTGGAATATAATTATTGTCCTCTGGATTAGAACCAGTTCTCAGCCACACCGAAAAATCATGTATACCATAGTATTATTGCCAGTTCTCTACTAATATTAAAATAAAAATCATTAAATTAATACCATTTTTGTTTGCATCGGCCTTCGGCCCTTCGGGACTAACAAAACTGGTTTTGATCTTGGATTTTTCTTTTAAATATTTGCGAAAAACTGCCTATAATACGATGCGATAAATACCTATTTTGATGTGACAATAAAAGTGGACGAAAAAAATTCAGAAACAGTAAAGCTTTCTAAAACAGGACTACACTGTTAAAAATAATTTTTTTTTTTAGCATCAGGTAATACTATATATTCTTCACATTAATGTATAGTATCAATCCGTACGTACTAGGAAAAAAACCTCATTACGATACAAGGAAGTTTTCAATGCTGTATTGAGTATTAGGTAATGTTCTATGGAGTAACATGTAGTACTAAATAATGTATTTGTCTGTAGAGTATTATCCAATACGCTCTTGGGAATAAAATTCAGTACGGTAGAAGTAATTTTTCATTACGCTCCTTCGCAATTGTTGTTACCCTCTATCATAATTATTGATACTCTGTAGAGTATGAAACTGTTTTACTTTGGATGAAAGATCAGTTTATAATATATGATTATTATATGTACATATACATTTTGTTATATCAACAAACATACCAAGCAGAGCAATAAAACATTAATTTAAATGTAAATTTAGTAAAAAAAATGACTTTAAAGATGTTTAGGACTAAACATGATCTTTAAAAATAAAAACTATGGTCAGTCATAATTACAAAAATCAAAACTATAAATCTGAGCATAAATAGTAACATTTCATCTTAGTCTAAAACGACCAAGCAGAAACACTTCCATGAGAGGTGTGCACGAATTGTGTCTGTTTCAATTAATCTTTACAGTACAGATTCGTACCCTAGAAGGTATGAATAGTTACTATTTTAATAAACCATTCTCTTGCATATTGTCTCATACTCTACAGCGTATGAAATAGTACTAAATTAAAGAACATTTCTACAGCGTATTTTCCAGTACACTAGAGTGTAACAAATAGTACTATTTTAATAAACATTTCTGTAGTATATTTTCCAGTATTCTAGAGCGTATCAATCGATACTAAAAAAATGTATGGGTTCTGTATAGTAATAATTATTGTGTTATATAGTATTACATAGTGTTATATATTAATTATATAGTTGTAGCGTACTTACGGTTCCAATACTCTCCAGAGTATCAATTGATACTAAATAAAAAAATTATTTTAAACAGTGTATGACTACAGTCTTTGATGAATTAATAACAGCACTAGTGTTCAAAATATTTACCATTAAATCCCTTTTTTGTGCAATTGCAACATCCCAGTACCCCCTGACACTGGTGTTCAAGGTTAAACAATAAATTTAAAGAATAGAGAGGGCACCAGCTATAGATAACTCTACCAACGGGGTAGAGACCCTGTGTCGACTTTCAAAGGGATCTTTGAATATCAGCCAATAACGTCGAAAATACAAACACAGCCAAGGCGCTACAAAAGATCCGTAAGGTATTTGCTGGGAGCCAAAAAAGGTCGCAACCACTTGGGCCCTGTAGTTGTCTGGGTTATACATCTATACGTATACATTTATTGGGGAAAACAATAAAACTAGAATTTTAAACAATTTTAGATTTTTGATATTGATGAGATGTGTAGAATTGTGCATTGTTCTCGGCCACAATTTATCCTAGGTGTCATCCTCATACTAGCAACCTAAAAAATACAAAATAGGGAGCGCTCTCAGGAATCTAAAGGGATAAGACAATGGCCGATAAATTGATGTACATCCCCAATTATGATACACAAAATTAGATTGAAATTAGTGGTTGAAACGTTTGAACACCCAACTCAATGAACCAACTAAACCAACTAATCAAAATTCCTTAAAAGAAACCAAGGTTGTTAGACCAAAGAATGAGAAATCGTTATTATAAGACTTTGGGAACTAGTGTAATAACCAGCCTAATAGCCCCTTCCTCCCTGGAGCTCTGTGTGGTTTAGGTAACTAATATCAATACAAGAAAGAAATAAATAAGTAATATAGCAAATGTTTTAGAATTCTATAGGTAGATATATATTTAAGAAGTAAATGTCATATAAAACATTGTTTCAGAAACCTTTCTTCAAGGTCTGACATTAAAACTGCGACCGCATAAGAAAAAGACTGACATACACATTGATTGCCTCGCTATATGTAGCTAAGATTCTCTTTAAAAAGCGGCCAATAAATATCATACAATGTCCTTTCTTTTTTGAAAGACTAGCGGCTCCGCCCCTAGCATCAATGTAAAAAAATGTGGGAAAGGGGTATTCTTTCTTTTTTTCCATCCCCTAAAATAGCTTAAAACCACTGCAGGACTAGTAGTTATATTCACTGCAGAGTAGAGCCAAATCGGTTCAGCGGTTATCAAGATCTTAAAGCTTCAGACAGACAGAAAGACGGACAGACATCGTTCTACTTTGATTGATATAGATAGATAACTAAAAGTGACACAATAGTTGATATTTTTGTATAAATATAAAATTTTAAAGAATTTTGGAATGTTAATGTAGTGTAAATATATTGCTAAATCATACGAAACATCATTTTAGACGTAGCGCAGCTACTCTATAATCATTGTAGTTTGTTAAGTCCCAAAGGTTTCAACAACGTTTTCTTAATCGTTTGTTTTAGAACTTTAGGGACTTTTTAATGAATTTTGATTGGTTGATTCATAAAATTGAGTGTCAAACAATAATTGTAACCTAAAGAAAAGGGTATTTTGTGTAATATCATTGGGGATGGAACAATTAATTGTCCATAGTCTTATTCCTTTCTAGTTCAAAATATTGTTCTCTAATGCTGCGCTATTTATGAACACCAATGTCCTCGTTTAAAAATCATTAATCAAAAGCTTTTTAATAAAAATTCTGCCGCTGAAATTCTTTCTTCGTTTGACTCTTTTTCTATAGAAGTAAACTATTTTAAAGTATTTTTTTAATTGTGTTGTGTTTTTAAAAGTGAAGGTTTTATATAATTAGGATCGGTCCGTAAGTCTGTAAAAGTTAGCTCTTTTCTTTAATTTAGACATGTTAGAATTTTCCTATCGATTTCAAACTTTTTATTTAAGAGTTTTGCAACAAATTTAATTACAAGTTTGTAAAAACTTATTTAATATTTCTTTATATTTTATTAGTCAGTTCTGACACTAGCTCTACAAGAATTAATGTTCGTATGTCTTTTCGTTACAAAAATGACATTATGGTTAAATGCGGTCTTTGCAATTCAAAACATCTGCCTTGCGGCTGCGGTCTTTGCCGATGATCCCTGCACGATGAACTGTAACAATTGTAATCTACAGAAGGGATAATTTTGTGTATCATCATTGGAAATACACATTATCGGTCATTGTCTTATCCCTTTATATCCCTGGATGATTAATATGATATTGATGGGTACAATGGTATAATATTACAAATATTCATACCACCACTCCTAGCCACACAAGCCTCACCAATTGAAAACTCATAAAAATGTCTTCATCACACCATTCAAATGATCATGGAATAGAAATTACATTATTCTGCTAATGGTGCTTTGACAATCCAACAAAAACTGGTCCACAAAGTTTCCTCTTAAACAAAAACTAAAAACTTCATTGACTTTTTAAAGCCTTTATTGATGTGTACAAATCTAAAAAAAAAAAAATTAACCAATCTTAATCTATGCAAAAAAAAGATTATTCATCGTCTATTGTCATAAGATTATTTTATCATTCGTCGAAATAAAGTATTCATATGAGTATTACATATAAAAGTTCTGTAAATACCAAAAATATAGCAAATTTATTTATCATAATTTATTCATTTTTTTGCTGGTTTTGGGGAAACATGCAGTTTTGCCTTTTGAATACAATAATAGTCTGTATCTTTCTTTCATCATTCAATTAATCAAAGGTTAGTCTCTGTTGTTTTGTCAATTTTAAATCCTATTATATAAAGTAGTAAGGTGTTTTGTCTGTAGCAAAGTATCTCGCTAACCGCAGAACCGATATGATATTTAAGTTCAGAGAAGGATTTTAATATTTTTTGGAAAGCATCTCCACTCTCCCAAAAATGCTTCCCCCCCCCCCCCCCTCCCCCTACATTTCTTTTACTTTTCTTTAGAAAATTGTCGGGTGGGGCCTCCCGTCCTCCCTAGAGGCTCCTATAGGCTTCTAGGGGCGTAGCCGCTAGTATTATATAAAGTAGCAAGGTGTTTTGTTAGTTAGTTAAGATCTCGCCAACCATTAAACCAATTGAATTTTCTATATTAGGAAAGTTTCACATAGGTTCCAAAATTGTTTTAAGCAATGTTTCTGCCCTTCCCAAAACCGTTGATTATAAAAATACATAGTATCTAGATATTAAGGGCGCAATCACAAGAATGTATTTGTCAAAGCTTTTGTGTGCTTTTTTTTCAAAATAGTTATGTTTTTTTCAATAGTTAAAATTGCAACTTATAAATTTTTGTTAGTTGATATTTTGTTAGATACTTTTTATCTATAACTATTAAAGTCTCCTTATGCAAATTGCGCTGTAGATCATCATAATATAGACATAAGTTTGGCACCCTCCCCACCATAACTCCATCTTTTTATTAGAAGCGTAGCTACTCAATATTATTTTCCAGAGTATTTATGTCTATACGTCTTTAATACTAGACATTAGAACATCTAACTAAACATGTAACTTACTTACTCTGGTTCAAAAATTTAAAAGTACATAATTTTAAGATTTTTAGTGCGATTTGACAAAATAGTAAACAGGCCTAAAAGTATGCTGCGTAATTGCATTTTCGACAAATAAACTTCTTTTTCAAAGCGAAGCTTTTCTATAATTAGGGTCGGTCCGTCCGTACGTCTGAGATGGATAGCTTATTTCATTAATTTAGGCATGTTAAAATTGTCCTATCGATTTCAAACTTTGCATGGTGATTCCTGTAGTAGTTAGGTACGATTTAGCAAGCGTAGCAACTCTATAAGCATTACCAAAATGTCCGTACGTCCATTTCTAACATGTTGATTTTTACATTTTTAAAACTAATTTGTATGTGATCCAATTATAAGATTGTTCAGATTTTTTGTTTACTGATTCTTTGGACAACAAAGTACATTATTATGAGCAAAGCAACTCTACAATCAAGTCCTAAAAATGTCAGTATGTCCATAAAAATCACCCTGTATCAATAAGTTTTTCAACAAATTTACTCACAATTATGCTTTGACTCTTATTTATTTATATTTCGATTTTTCAGTTCTGACACTATACAAGTGTTAATGTCCGTTTGTCCTACCGTTTCAGAGCTTCGCTTTTATGGATGTTGTCATCCTTTTTTTTGTTCATTTTTGTGGTATATTTTTTCAATATTTAAATCAGTGTCACTTCATAATCAAAGGGTCTTATATTTTACGTTTTGCCTTCGGTATGGATGTTGTTATACTTGTTAGATGAAAATTTATATGGTATGCAAGTATGCTTTTAGTATTTATTTCAAACACCTTGAAGGCTTGATTTAAAACAAAATAAATAAAACAATAAAAAATTTTTTTTATCAATCTATCACTATCCCAGTTTATTTATTGTACAATATTTGGGAAGAAAACTTTACACCCAAATAAACAATGGATTTTCATTGTTTACAAAATCAAGTCAAATCTACGGGTCAAAAAAGGCCAAAACTTTATTTCCTCATAAATTTGTTTCACTATATGCCTTTCAATCTATAGCTTTTTTAGAAAATCTTTCTCAATTGTTTTGTCTTAAAATAAAATTTAATGATTACAGTAAAACCTCTAACAACCTCTAACCTTTATGATTTTTGTACAAATCACAGAAAAACATAGTTCTGTAATAGTTATTTATCGCATCGTATTATAGACATCCGCGGATTAAAATTAAAACCAATTTCATTAGCCACGAGAAGGTCCAGGCCAAAAACAACTTGTATTAATTTAAAGATTTGTATTAATTTAAAGATTTTACTTATACGGATTTTGTTTTTCAATTTAAACAAGCAAATAAATAAATAAGGAAAAAAACAGTAAACTGTAATGCAGACTGAATAACTAAAGATAGGTAAACTTAAATGCTGAAATAGAATCGTATAGCATGTTAATACAAGCTATGACTTTTAGAATCAATTGATATAATAGCTGCTCAAAACGGTTTTTTTCCTATAAGTATGATAGCAGGGAAGAAGTGGACATAGGGCTGTTTATTACACTAGTCCCCAATGTTTTATAATAATGTTACGTGTTCGTTAGCTTAACAACTTTGGGAATTTTATTGACTTTTGATGATTGGTACATTAAGTTGAGTGTCCAAAGTGTCAGAAAATAATTGTAATATACAGAAGGGGTAAATTTGTGTATCATAATTGGGGACGTACATAAATTTATTGGCCATTTTCTTGTATGTCGGTGTGTGCATTAACAAATTATAGAGTAGCTGCTCTACTAATAAAATAGTAGTTGCAAATTCATACCTAAAGAAATGTATCGTATGCAAAACTTAGCAGGGATCTAAAGGGATAAGATGATAAATTTATTTATATCCCCATGATGATATACAAAATTACCCCTTTTATAGATAGCAATTAATGGTTGAAAAGTTTGGACACTCAACTTAATGAACCAACCAATTACAATTTTATAAAAAGTCCCCAAAATTGTTAAGCCAACGAATAAGAACAGGTTATTTAAAACTTTGGGGCTAGTGAAATAAACAGCCCATTGTCCACTCCCTCTCTGAAGGAAATGTATCGTATGCAAAACTTAGCCTCTTGGTTTCTATTTACAAAAAGGTTTGGGGACAAACATGCAAATAAAGAAATTATATAGTAGAGTAGCAACATAATAATAATGTCCCTCATTATAGATCACATAATTTATTGAGACATCCTTTCAACCGACTGTTGGCTTAACACGTAGCGCATCCGCTCGTCGTCGGGGAGGTGATAGGTTTTAATTTCGGCCCAACAACTAAAGTCAAAGTATGGGGAATACTTTAGCCCATAAACAGGCGTAATTCATTACGATACACAGTTAGGACTTCTAAGACAAAGGTCTTGCAATCACAGGGTTGATTGTCTGTTGGATGTTACTTAACCTAATATCTTTGGGTGTTAAAATATAGCATCCCATTACAAGTATTGAGATTTTTTTTTACAACGAAAATGTAATTTTTTTAATTTGATATAAATTTTTAAATAATTCATCTCTTTAAATTTTACATTATATCATACCTTATTATAACTTGATACCTAACTTGCAACATGAGAATAGATTTCAGCCCATGCTTTCGGCCCTTTGGGTCTAAAACAGCTGGTTTTAATACTATTACAGATTTAATGTGTTTTTTTGTGGTATGTTAATTATAAAGGGTAGGGGTTTTCAAAAAATCGATAAAAAGCATTTAATATATTAAAATTAACTAAATAAGTATGTTTTACTAAATAATTTTGGTTCAAAGATGGACAGGCGGACATTCTATTAATTACTCTAAACTATCTCAAATGATGAAACCCCCCATGGAAGATGAGACAAGAGATGTAATGTGTGGCAGGGAGGGAGGGGACATTAGGCTGTTTAATACACTAGTCCCCAAAGTTTTATAATTACGTTTTCCTATTCATTGGCTTACAACTTTCGAGACTTTTACTGAATTTTGATTGGTTAGCTCATTAAGTAGATTGTCCAAACGTTTCAACCAATTGTAATTTACATTATTTGGGATGTACATCAATAAATCGGCCATTGTCTTATCCCTGTAGATCCCTGGATAAGAGATGTACATTTAAAATATTTATTTCATTTTGAAACAATATACAAGAAAAAATTAATAGTAAGGTTATAGATTTTGGGTTAAGTTAACAAGATAGTTTTACAAATGGTAATTTTAATAATATAATATTATGACTTATGCAGTTAGGAATTTTGAAAAATTGGATATGAGATCGTTTTCTAGGCCTGCTTTCTCAAGAAGTTTAAAGGTAAATTGAGTTACTAACAGAGAGTGTGCAAACAAATTATTTTCATTCCAATTTAAAAATTTTTCTTCTTTACTGATTTTCATTGATCTATCTTTAGCAGCTAATATAAGGTGTGATAATTGAATATACTCATTGGTTGAAAAATCTTCATAGTACATATTATACAGATAAAATGTATCTTTAAGAAATATAAATTCTGGCCTGCTTTCATTATATTTAACGTCAAGAAACAGTGCAAGTTTATGGCTAAAAAATTTTGGAAACAGGCATTCAAAAATTTCGTGTTCAGTTGTGCTTTCTGTATTACATTTTAAACATAAGTTTGTGCTGGATAATTTAAATTTGAAAAGTTTATTTTTACTTATTAAAGTACGGCTGATTTGCTCAATAAAAAAATTTTTATAATGTAACAAGATAGGTAGGTTGATGATTTTTATAAAGCTTTTCGTCAAAAGTTCTTGGTCAGGTACAAATAGATTATCTCTTATTCTTGTTTTGAGCGCAGGGTGTTGTTGGCAAATTTTCTCTCTGTTTATTTGTTTAAAGAATAGAGAGTAGATACTCTTGTTCTCGTTATGGATGGCACTCAAAGGTTTGTTCAATTTCCGGATGTGGTTTTTTTCAAAGCTTGTAAGTGGTACCAATGATCTGGCAGCTTTGACAACTTCGTTCAACTTATTTATTAGAGCTAGGTCAGGGATTGTTTGAAATAGATTGGCTTTAAGTTGGGGCAAAAAAATAGTTTTGTTGTTAATTTCGCGAGTCTCAAGAATTGATGCAATGGTTATTTTGTTGGCCTTTTCTAAGATATTTACATCTTTTTTATTGAAAGGAGTTGAAATATTTGAAAAGTGTGAAGTTAAAATTGGGGAATGAAAAAATGTTTTTTTATTTGTTTCAATGTCGTGGAAATATGCAATTGCCTTTTCAAAATATTCTCCACCATTACAGGGGTAAATTGCTTTAAATATACTCAAATGTTTTAATAAGGTTTGGTAACTAAAGTTTTTTAGCAGGGAGGAGATAGGTAAATGTTTATGTGCAAATAAAATTCCAATTGTGGTATCTTTGTGTATGGCAGAGTATTTGAGGCAATTCATGAAACTGTTAATAAAAATAGAAAAGGACTGTTGTTCTGGTCGCAGCATTTTTAGCCCACCATTAGCCAAATCTAGCTCTATCCTGTGTGATGCTATCTTGTATCTAAATGCTAAACTGCCATCAGGTTTTCCTATGGCAGTTAGGTACGATTTAGGAAGCGTAGCAACTCTATAATCGCCAGTGCGTCTATTAAAACAACATTCTTAATGAAATAATTATTGTGTTCGTCTGGATTTTGGAATTCGGAATCCTAGGACAACAAAATACAAAGCAATAAGTCTCTAAATATCTAAAATCAAGACTTAAAAATGTAGTATGTCCATAAACATTATCATGTTTACCTGTTTTGCAACAAATCCACTTACAATTTTATTTAGAATTTTACATTTATATTCTGCTAATTCTGTTTTGACTCTCTACAAGTGCTAATGTTCGTTTGTCCTTCAGTTTCAGACCTATGCTTTTATGGATGTGGGCATAGTTATAGTAAAGCTACTATCCTATAGCTCTTGCTGGTTAATAACTGGTTTACCTCAACCTATACGGGACGGAATAGACCACAAGATCTTGTTGGGCCTGTCTTTGGCCAATGAATTCCCTTACTCGTCTCTAACTATTTACATGACACACAGTGCAGTGTATGGGCAGAGATTTGAACCTATCACCTGAAGTCTTTCAGAGGTGAAAGGAAGGTTTATAACTATTTTAGGGGAGGATATCTTAACCCTTCCGAGGTAAATCGTCACTAAAAGGATTATTCCCCCAAAAAATGAAAATGGTGGTGAAGTTGACGTTGAAGAAATGCTTAAAAATGTATTGCTTCCATAAGTAAGAAAGGTTTTTGCTGATAGTAGAACAAATAAAGATTATTTGGACAAGTTTCTTATTTGCCATTTTAAAAAAACTTTATTTTAAAATCTCATATAAAAACATAATATTTTTTCTAGTATAACTTTGAAACTTATTATTAGTAGCTGGATTGGAACCGGTTCTCAGCCATACTGAAAAATCATGTATATCAATTTACCTTGAATGCTAAAATAAAAATCATAAAATTAATACCAGTTTTGTAAGCCAGAGCCTTCGACCCCTCGGGTCTAACAAAACCGGTTTTAATCTTTTATTTTCATTTTAATATCCGCGGAAAACTGTCTATAATACAATGCACTAAATAACTATTTTTAGGTACGTAACAACAATCATTTCATATAAAAATAATTTAGAATTACAATTTATCCTTGAAAATGAAATCTTCTTACATTTGAACATCAAATAAATATCTGATAATTTAACTAAGCAAAATTTATTATGAAATCTTCATAATGACCTTTGCAGGCGCACACCCAGAAACACACATACACATACACACACACACACACACACATACACACACACACATACATACATACACACACACACCCAAACAAACACACACATACATACACACACACACACACACACACACCCAAACAAACAAACACACACACACACATATACACAAACACACACACACACACACACGCTTATGTGGCATTGTGGATTATCGTATAAGATATGTCCGTATAACACACGAGAACTTATATTTGTACCCATGAATATATATCTGTATGTGTTTCCTAGGGATAAGACAATGGCCGATAAATTGATGTACATCACCAACGATGATACACGAAATTATCTCTTCTGTAGATTAAAATTACTGGTTGAAACGTTAGAACTAAATGAACCAACCTATCATAATTCAATAAAAGTCTCCAAGGTTGTTAAGCCAACGAATAGGAAAATGTTATTACAAGACTTTGGGGACTAGTGTAATAAACAGCTCAAATGTCATCTTCCTCCCTGGTGTTTGCGCATGTAGATGCTAAATAAGTAAAATCTCTTTTTTTTCTAAAGATGCAAACAACTTCCATCTCCTTTTAAGTCATTTCTCAAGAAAAAAAATTGAATAGACAATTAAATCGTAAAAGGAATAACGTTTTCTTTGCATAACCCCTTTATTCCAATAATAAAAGTTTATCTAGCATTTTCCCAAAGTGCCTAGTCGAGCCCTGACACCCTTTAAGGGGTGTGGTCATAACCCAGTAAAATTATGTAACCGCAAAATCTCCCCCCGCTGATGCTTTGATTTTATCTTTTTAAAGAGGAACGGTTTTAGTGTTTGATATGTACTTTAAGGAAAAGCGCGTTATTTGATTGCCATAACTTACTCTTCTACCCTATATGTATAAAATGTGATTTTATACATGTATCACTTATTATAACTGTTGTGAAAGGGGTAGGCTAATGTGTTAGCTCCACTTGCATAATAAAGGATTATGCGAAGGGATGTCCTAACACCAGTCCACGTAGCTGTATATTCCTAGCTAGGTCATATCAATGGTGTATATCTATAAAATGAATTATGGCACACTTACTCATAGAATCTAAGGAATGTTTATACATTGGCTCGGCAGCCGCGCGGTAGAGGTTAGCCATCCTTTACATGAAACATAGCTGCAGCCGTCATACGTTCAAATAATACTTGGAAATAACTACATAAGCAGCTGCAGCATTTGTTTTAGAATTTAAGCCGTCAGGAAGATATCCATAATCTAATTATTAATTACGGATAAGTCACTAGCTTTTATTCTAGTATCCTGTACCCGATTTAAAACAGAATCCACTTGCTTAGTATATAATACATGTAGTATAATATTGAGCGTATACTCATCAAATATAATTGGTAATAAAAACTTTAATGTTTGGTATTAGACCTATTGCATATTTGGCATTTAATTAATATAATTTCCATTTTAACGTAATCAAACTAACCTAACAAATTAATGAATTAAAATATAAACAATATACCTAATTAGACAAAGATATATTTTAAAGATCATTTCTTAAAATAAACTAACTATGTTTTGATAATTTTTAAATCTTTAAATCTTTAATAAAAAAAATAAAATGTGATACCTAGCGTCAAATAATTAAACTAAAGTTGTGACCGTTTGATGTACTCTATATCCCCTGTTTCAGTGTACTAACTTACCCCTTTTTAGAAGAAAATCTTAGAATCTGATTTTGACTATTTTTTTTTCTTGCCACCTTCATCTAGGAAAGAAGGGGACATTGGACAGTTTATTACACTAGTTCCCAAAGTTTTATTGTAACATTTTCTTATTCCTTGGTTTGATAACTTTGGGGACTTTTATGAATTTTGATTGGTTGGTTCATTAAGCAATTTTAACCTACCCCCATATTCAACAATCTGCATTCAATAATAGGCTTCAATAAAACAAGGCGGCTGCCAAGCCCTGGTCTTTACCCAGTGGTGTGTGATGCTGTCTTATTAATAGCACCAATTCCAAGTTTTGAAAATCATCCACTAGACCATTTACCATGACTCAAGGCCCATACATTTTTGTCTGACAGTTTGGGGGTGTTATAAAGCAATTCTTGTTAAAATCTAAAATGAAACGGGAATGGAAATTTGTAGAAAAAAAAATTTAGCAAAAAAATTGGGTATAGTCCCTTTCGTGGCCGGCAACGCTCCTTAATGGGTGATTCTTCTTTTTTTCATAGTTCCTTTTCTCCTATTTCTAGCCACTGCGGGGCCAATTTTCTAACCCTGTGTGGCAATCACCTAACCCAATATAACTTGACCTAACCCTAAATAACAAATCAAAAGCCATTTTAAGAATATGACGAATCGCCACTTAAGGGGCGTTACCAAGAAAGGGACTATTCCCAAAAAATTTTCTAATATTTTTAAGCATAATATTATTATCCTTAAAAATCATGATATTCTTTTATTAGTTTTATGTTGAAGTTTTTTTACAATTTCATTTACAATGTTTGCCCTTTAAATTGTTAAACTTTAAAGTTTTGTCCGTTTAATTCTTTTGGGTAAAAAAAGCAAATAATCCATTTACATCTGGGATATAAAAAGGTTTGTTTGTTTTGAGAGTGCCATAAATCTATGTAGAATCTATTTAAACATTTGTATTGTTTTAGTTTGGGTTTGGTATATCTTAAAATAATCAAAAAATCTATCAATCCCAATAATAAAGTAACAGGATGTTTGTTTATTTGTTTGTTTGTACCGAAGGATCTCACTAACCGCTGAACCGATATAGTTCTCATTTACATTGTAGCTTCTTATAGGTCTTTGGAAGGTTTATAACTATTTTGGGGGAGGGTACCACCACCTTCCCGAGAGAAATCGCCCCTAAAAAAAATTCCCCCCCACCAACAAAAATTTTAAAAAACTTATAGTATTGTTTTAGTTTGGATTTGGTTTATCTTAAAGCCAAAAAACCTTTCAATGTAAAAAGTGTTTATTTCATGTTTCTTTAACTTATCGTTATTTTGTTAATGGTTAAAGGTTTAGGAAAAAAGCCTTAAACCAAACTTAAATAGCCAAGAATTATATAACAAAGAATTAAATAGCTTAAAATCATCTAGGGATCTATAAAAAGCTTCCATAAAATTGAGAAATCAATCGGTTCAGTAGTTATCAATTTATTTATTTTTTAATCAATTAAAAACAGACGGACAAAGAGAGATGCTGATTGGCCATGGGATTATTCACAAGAAATCTAAATAATATTTCCTAAAGAGTTTAAAAAAGAATGCAAGATTTATGACTGACAAAGTTACTTAATAAGTAGATGCATATAGATCAAGAAAATTGTCGGATAGACGGACATTTTAGGTTACAGATATAGGCTTAAAAAAGGGGTGTGTAATGTTTTAAATTTATGGCTTACTTTTAACATTAAGACCCTAGAAGCCACTTTCATTTTAAGATTTAATTTGTTAGGTTTGGGACCTCCACTGCAAGCTTCACTGCAAAGGAGAAACATATTGGTTCAGCGAGATCATTTGCCATAGCCCCTAGAAGCCACTATCATTTTAAGATTTAATTTGGAAGGTTTGGGACACCCACCCCCAATATTGTTAAATACCTTCCCTGGACCTATAAGAAGCTTTACTGTAAAGGAGAACCGTATCGTTTTAGCGATCAGTAAATCATTTGCTGAATACAAAAAAATCCTACTACTTTTTATGATAGGATAATACAAGGGACATTTACAATGTACACAGCATTGAAGTAACTATCAGTGTTTCTAAAGGGATTGGATAAGACAATGGCCATTAAATGAATGTTCATACCCATTGATGATATACAAATTCACCGATTTTCTATGTAACAATTAGTGGATGAAACGTTTGAACACTCAGCTCAATGAAAAATTAAAATTTAATAAAAGTCCCCAAAGTTGTTTAGCCAATAATTAAGAAACAGTAATATAAAACTTTGAGAACTAGTGTAATAAACAGCGCATTGTCCCCTCACTCGTTGGGTAACTATGCATAAAAAGAATATTGCATCTAATAATGATCAAGTCGTGCTGTATGAAACAGCAAGGTAATCCTATTTAGCTTACTGGATACTAGCTGCAACAATTTTCCACAATTTTAGGTTGGTACGATAAAATTCTCAATAGTTTTAATCCTTTTATTTAAAGTAGGAAGCTTTTTTTCTGTAGCAAAGGATCTCGCTAACCGTTGAACCGATATGGCTCTCCTTTACAATGAAGCTTATTATAGGTCCTGAGGTGGTTTTAGACTATTTTTCTGCCATATCATATCTCTTCGAACATAGATCCCCTAGATGCAAGGGGTGTATACGCTAGTTATTTAATAAAACAACAGAATTAACGTCTATATGCAATCTTTTTTTTTAATTCAATAATAAATTAGGAAGAATGTTTTTCGTATATGATAAATGGATATTATGTATGACAGGGGATATTTTGTCGTCAATTTGATTTGGTCAATACGTTCCTCCAGTAAGAGGGAAGAGGAGTGGATAAAAAAAAGTTGATATCACTTGTATTATTTTAAGAATGTTTTTTTAGAGACATTAGAAAAATACTAGTAAAACGAGGAAAGTAATATCCATGATTTGCGAAGCAACATGTTATGTCAAAGGGGAAGGGGATTTGAAGGCATGGGAAAGTTAAAGGAATCGAAGAGATGGGGGAGTGAAGAAAAGTTAATTATTTGCACTTATAAAAATCTGTCTCCCTTTAACAGACACAGACAGGCAGACAAAATGACAGACACTTGCAAAGTAGCTTCGCTACTAAAATCAAGAAATATTCCCATGACCCACTTTTTAGAAACTGACAAAAAAATTCATTAGCGTGTTATGCCTGTAATGAAATCCTTGGTCCACATGAAATCACAACCTCTATCACTTCAACAAATCTTGTCTATAACATTTTTATATGACTTACACGGTGAGGATCTTGAATATACTTTGGTTGATTGAAGTGGTAAATCAACTTTCCCTTTTCATGTTTATAAGATAGTTGATTCTATTATGCACAGTAGTAAAGAATTTTTTTGTCTGAATTATCTAATTAACCGATTGGATTCTCCATTTTATGTAAGCTTCACATTTTATGTGATGGTTTTAGGCTATTTAATTTTCAGTTTTAAGTATTCGGATGCTTTTAAGTTATTTTTCTAGTCCCTCTCTACCCTGTCGAATACAGAATTTAGATGCTAGGAGCTTAGCCGTTAGCATTTATTTATAGTAATTAGGGAAATATGATTAAGTAAAAAAAATAAGGAATTTTTAATATTCGTTAAAAGAAACAAAGGCGTCAGGGTGATGAAAAATAAAATGGAAGGCATTTTTCTCCTATTCGTACGATTATAACCGATTTATTAAACCGCAGTCAATTTAAAGTCCTCACTCTTACAGGCGGGAATTTAAAGTCCTAATAAACTCCATTCAAATGTCTTTAGAGCTGGATGTTCATTTAAGTTTATTGGTGGCATTCAGGATTTTTATTGGCTACAGTTCTCCCTAATCTTTACACCTCAGTTTAGCAAACAGGGATTTAAAGGGATAAGACAATGGATGATAAATTCATATGTATCTCCAATATAAACACAAAATTGTTACAATTAATGGTTCAAACGTTTAGACACTCAACTTTATGAACCAACCAAACATTTTTTTTAAATTCCCCGAAGTTGTTGAGCCAAAGAATAAAAAGCTTTATTATAAAACTTTGGGGACTAGTGTAATAAACAGCCCATTGTCTCCTCCCTTCCTTCCGGGTTAGAAACACAAGTTTTTAAAATATACACACAGACTTTTTTTAGATGCGAAGCTACTCTAAAAATCACGCTTCTGTTTGTACTAAATTTAAATTATATTTTAATTTTTTTTCTCGTATTCATTCGATTCCGGTGGATAGGAACCGGTTCTCATCCATACGAAAAAACTATGACTAGCACCGAATTATATCCAGCTTTCTACGAATATAAAAATGTACAATCATAAGAATAAAACCAGTTTTTTTTAGCCGGTGCCTTTGGCACCTCGGGGCTAAAAAAACTAGTTTTAATCTCATAATTGTACATTCTATATCCGCGGAAAGCCGTTTATAATACGATGCTAGAAATAACTATTCTCGTATTCATTCAAATCCGGTTTATAGGAACCAGTTCTCATCCAAACGAAAAAACTATGTCTAGCATCGTATTATAAACAGCTTTCTACGAATATAAAAATGTACAATCAAAAGATTAAAACTAGTTTTTTAGCTTGTGCCTTCGGCACCACGGGGCTAAAAAAACTAGTTTTAATCTTTTAATTGTACATTTTATATCCGCGGAAAGCCGTTTATAATACGATGCGAGAAATAACTATTCTATATCTTTTTTTTCTTACCTGTGTGTTTATACGCAGAATATTTTTCTGATTCTTATATCGTAATTTACAAATTTACAACTTATTGTGTCTTGTGTTGTATCTAAAACTTGATAGATAGATAGATAGATAGTTAGATAGATAGATAGATAGATAGATAGATAGATAGATAGGTAGATAGATAGGTAGATAGATAGATAGATAGATAGATAGATAGATAGATAGATAGATAGATAGATAGATAGATAGATAGATAGATAGATAGATAGATAGATAGATAGATAGATAGATAGATAGATAGATAGATAGATAGATAGATAGATAGATAGATAGATAGATAGATAGATAGATAGATAGATAGATATATAGATAGATAGATAGATAGATAGATAGATAGATAGATAGATAGATAGATAGATAGATAGATAGATAGATAGATAGATAGATAGATAGATAGATAGATAGATAGATAGATAGATAGATAGATAGATATAGATAGATAGATATAGATAGATAGATCCCCTAACGAGAATGATTGTCAAATTTTGCGTAGAAAATTTTAGCATGGCAAAAAGTTGAAGCACATTGTTAAAATTATCTAAAACAATTTAGAAAAAAGATAAACCATGATAGAAAAACAAATTTTAGTTAACACCCAAATTTATTGATTTATAGACTTTTACTTTTACATATTTTTTAGTAGTGCAGCTACTCTATGAATATTTTAAGTCCGTGCATCTCTCCGTCATAGAAAACATAAGCTGTTGTTTTCTTTAATATTGAAAGATCTATTAGTTAGTAAATTAGATTGCAAATATGAAATTAAAATCTATTCTTTTATTATTGCAAAAAATACGGCTTCCTTGTTTTCATATAAACTGTCGTACGCAAAGCTATTTATAGTTCCTATACAAAAAATGACGTCATACTGGCCTTCCATTGTTAAATTAAAATGTATACTGGCCTGCCATTGGTCATTTGTATTGTATTACGTCATTTTCCATAGGCAACATAAAGAGCTTCGTCGTAAGCTTGTAGTGGCTTGCGCTACATATGGAAACAATAGTAATGTTAAAAGAAACAGGAGGGAGAATAACTTGCCACCAGAGGCGTGTAGAAAAGAGGTGTAGGGGGATGTAACCACCCCTCTAGCAAAATTCGAGGTGCTGTCGATATACCTTCCAAGTTTTTCACCTCCCCTTCTCAAACAGCGAAGGGAAGTATCAAAATTTTAATAGGAGCTTCGCGTAACCCCCTGGCAGAACCCTTTCATGGTGAGGGGAAAAAGTCACTTAAATAAGCATGTGACGTCATAAAACAAGGGATTATCCATCTCTTTTTTGGGGGGTTTCTTTCCCACTCCTCATCCCTCATTTTTATGACGATAGAATTATTTTGAGCAACTTTGTCCCCTCCCTTTTCATGAAAGCCACTGGATCTAAGAAAATTGCAATTTTATTAGATGACATGTAAAACCTTAATTAGTAAAGTATTTTTTTTAACTGAAATGATTATTGTGTATGCAAAACTATTAAGAATTAGTGACTTCAACGGATACAAACAGTCTATCGTAATTTTATATATTTCAGTCGGTATATTATTACTTGGATGTTGCACCAGATTTGCATGTACTCTGATAAAGTAACACTGGTAGCTGGCTAAAATAACAATTAAAAATAAAATAACATACATCCACCCCCTACTTTTTGAACGAATTGATCAATAATTGAGGTACATATTAGCAAGCTAAATTGACAACAAATTTTCCCCTGTCAATATATCCACGTATATCCTATATTCATTTATCTCTTAAATGTTTTTATTCGCACTGAACATGCGACATACAAAAAGACAGTTTGTATAGTAGTTACACTTCTACAAATACAATATTGTTTCAAGAAGGTGAGTTTTTAGCTTTAAATGAATATGGATAACAACCAGGAGGAGAGGGGACATTGGGCTGTTTATTACACTAGCCCCCAAAGTTTTATAATAACATTTTCTTATTTACTTGACAATTTCAGGAACTTGAATTTTTATTTCAACCACTAATTGAAATCTACAGAAGAGGTGATTTTGATGAGGAATAGTGCACCCCACGATTTAATGGAGAGGGCGCTGGGGTGATCCACTTGCACGATACGGGTTGTTACCCTAAATATATATATTAGGTAGTTAAATGTGTAAATATAGGTGGTACGTGATTTTACAGTCGTTGGCTCTAAAACATATAAACCAGAGATTTTAGGGATAGATTTTTAAAAAAGTGTCTCTAGAGTCCTCTAGATACAATCGCAGAAAGAGGGGGGGGGGGGCTGACCCTCAACTTTGAATTTTAAAAGAAAAGAAAATTTTTGAGGCTGTAGTTTTTTTTAGAAGTGTGGTTGTACCTTATCCCAAAATAGTTAAAAACCTTTCTAGAACCTATGAGAAGCTTTACTGTAAAGGAGAACCATATCGGTTCAGTTGTTAGCAGGATCATTCGGTACACACAGACAGTCACAAAGACATCCTGCTTTCTTAGTTTTTAAAAATTTTATTTGCCCTGATGTCAACTAAATAATTGAGTTAAATTAGAAATGTTAACCATCCTGGGACCTATATAAAGTTTTATTACTAAGCTAAATTCTTTAGTCAAGCCATTGAAGAGATACTTGGAAACATAGACGTACAAAGCCTGGGGTAAATGGATGTTTTGTTTACCCCCTGTAACGTTGAAACCCCTCATTTTACCTCCCTCAAAATTGTTTAAAGATAACTTAGATTAACTTCCTTTAACGTTTAACTTCCTTTGAAACCCATCATTTACCCCCCCCCCTCAAAATAAAAAGCTTGGACGTCCTTGCTAGGAATTATTGCATTGTATTATCCGTTGTTCCTGGGAGTTTTTTCAGAATCCTTGAATCCATTTTTGTCTTATTTGTTAACATTTACTCTTTTTGTTTCCACCTTTGTGATAAACACAAGACAAACAATAATAAAAAAGTCAGCATTCTGTATTTTATAGCATAGCATTTGTACAAGCAAACCTTTTTTTTTTTGATAGTAGAGATTGTGATTCTATCCTCTATGGCTTCGCATAAAAGGTGTGAAGGGGGGGGGGGGGCGGGTGGGTAACCCCACATATGATACTTCAAAAATCAGTTTATTTACAGTTTTGTACTTTGGGGTTCCTCGTTTTTGTTGGTTGGGGGATGGATGTTTATTTTTCAAGATATAAAGCATATGATGGAGAACGTAATCGTTGCAGTCGATTGAAAGATCTTTACGGACATACAAGATAAGAAGCTCTTTAAAGTGCCTACATATAAAAATTATTAGAATAGTCCATTATTCTAAAACCCCAAATTATAATTCGAATTTTTTATAAGCACTATACAGAGCTTTTTTTTATAAAGAATTCCACACTTAGACTGCATTTTAAATTAATTTTTCTGACTCATTAAATCAATAGGTTAAAGCGACGATAAAACCTTTTTTAGTTTAAAAATGAGTAATCCATATATCCATATGGAAATGAATCATTTTCAAGTAACGCCTACAAAAAGCACAATCTATAATAAAAAGTAGAATGTTGTCTGTCCGTCCGTCCGTCCGTCCGTCCATCCGTCCGTCCGTCCGTCCGTCCGTCCGTCCGTCCGTCCGTCCGTCCGTCCGTCCGTCCGTCTGTCCGTCTGTCCATTAAGATCTCTGTAACCACTGAACCCATCGGATTCTACTCTTCAGGGAATATAACTACCGGTCCTGTGGTGGTTTTAGGCTATTTTCTATTTTTTTTGATGATGCAGAAGATACCAACTATTTGGTGCTGCACCACATGTACTATATTTTTTTTAAATTACCTCTTTTTTCAAATAGCAATGATTTTGATTAAAATATAGTGTATGTTAGCTTTTAAAACGACTTGTTGAACTTAGTAAAAGTGTCTGACTCTGATTATTATGACGTAAAAAAATTAGCCAATGAGAGGCCAGTATACACTGTAATTGACCAATGGTAAAATTTATAGTGGCCTCTCATTTGCTAATTTTTTTTACGTCAGAATCAGAGTCAGACACTTTTACTAGGTTCGACTTGTTCATATAATGTATGTAATCAATGCGCCCTAAAGTCTCCTTACTAATCCTATCCAGGAAAATACGGGGGAAGGGGATTTCTGTAATCGCCATTTCAGGGAAAGAAATATAAAGAGTATTTTTATAGATAAGTTCCTACTCTATAAAGGTTAAAATTCATTGATCTAACTTTACTGGATGTTGTCATCCTTGTTAAAGTAAAAAAATTATACTTTAACTTTTAACACCAGTCTAAAATGTTTTGACATAATTCTAAAATAAAATAAAACAATGGATTTATTATTACTTGGATCTTACACCAGATTATCTTAAATTCTAACAATGTGAAACTTGTAGCTGGCCAAAATACCGATCCACCCCATTTTTCCCATTCCCTCCCCTCCAACTGAATGAGCGAATTGATCAATAGAAGATGGTTATGTTAGCAACATAAATTGACGCCAATTTTAACCCTGTCATAATTACCAAGTATATTCTATATCCATTAACTAGCGGCTACGCCCCTAGAGGCCTCTAGAGGCACTTAAGAAGGAGAGAGTCGAATTTAATACCCAATTTCTTATTTTAGATTTAAAAAAAAAAAAAATTTTTAAATTTTGGGGGGGGCGAAAACATTTTTTTTTTGGGGGGGGGTGCGGTGCCCCCCCACTCAATTTTTGATTTTAGTTCAAAAAATAAAAAAATAAAAAATTGGGAGGGGGGGAATTTTTCATTTTTTGGGGGGGGGGGGTTGGGGGTGTCCGACCCCCCAAGAAAATAGTTATAAACCTTCCCGGGACCTATGAGAAGCTACCCTGTTAAGGAGAACCTGATCGGTTCAGCGGTTAGCGAGATCCTTCGGTACAAACACACAGACACACAGATACACAGATACACAGATACACAGATACACAGATACACAGACACACAGACACACAGACACACAGACACACAGACACACAGACATCCTGTTACTTTAGTATAAGGATAAAATATCCATTTAAAATAAGCACCTTGTGTTGTATAGTTGACCCAAAGGTAGGACATAATTACTCTATCCTCTAAAAGCAAAAACACTATCAATTTAAAAAGAAGTTGATTATATCTTTAAGAAGAATTATTTAGTTTTCTCACTTTAACATTTTTTGTAGGTCCTGCATCGCTTTGGGGGACAATTATGTGTGGTACATCTAAATAGATCTTTGGTACATACTTGGATATACGAATAAGCAAAACAGCTAGGGAAAAAAAATAACAAATTTTGAATTATTAGAAACGAACTATTGTTTATCGTTTAATAGCTGAAGTTAGGGTAAATATGGAAATGAGAGCCCTTCAAGGACGAAGATCAAACTGCATAACTTTTGTGTCACTTTTGATTCCTGTGACGTCATAAAATGAGAAAGATGAGAGGAGTTGTGGAAAAGAAAATCCCTAAAAAAGAGATGGAGAATATGACGTCGAAAGTGGTGCAAAAGTTATGCAGTTTGGTCTTCGTCCCCTTCAAGGGCTCGCCAGTAGCTTAAAAAAACCTTATTTGGTGCCTTAAAAATCTTTTTGGTCGGACAGATAATATTAAAAATATGTTAGGACTTCTAGCTAACTTGCAGCCTAAAGGAACTGTAAATGAACAGGGCTTGGCAGCCGCGCGTAAGCCGCGACTAAGCTTAAAATTTAAACACGTCTGATTAGTTATTTTTTTAAAAAAGAGCGATTGCCGTATTTAAGTCAGGTTTACAATTCTAGTTGATTTTCAAAATTGTAAAAGATTGATTTCCCTGAGGCTTACAGGCGGCAGAAAAGCGGCTGCCAAGCCCTGGAAATAAGTTTGTATAGTTTAAACCTTTAAAACTCAAGAATTTAATGTACCATATATTTAGTCTATGAGTTGTAATTCATAAAAAATATTACTTTTGAAAAAGAAAAACTTTTGAATATCATATTTAACAGAATTAACTTATTCCTGTATTCTTTTTTTGTGTATAGATGTATGTACATATAATAATGGTGATTCCTGTAAAAAAATATCTGAGTTTTTTTTATCATAAATAACAAGGTATTCCTGAACAGAAATTTTACTGTGAAAAATGGTTACCAAATGACTTCGGGCGCAACAATTTATAAAGCAAAATGCTGACCATTTCATGAATACATGGATGGGTCAATTGTAATTAATTTTTCAACCATTAAATGTAAATATTAAGTCAGCCATGATCATCTTGTAAGTCGGAGATTCGATGATTTAAATACAATTTTTTTATTAAAATTTTATCTATTGGTTTATTAAGTTGAATGCCTAAACGTTTCAACCATGTAATCTACAAGGGTGTAATTTTGTGTATCATCATTAGCGATAATAATCAATTTATCAGTCATTGTCTTATCCCTGGTGATCTCTGGAGACAGGCACACCTCCTCCTACCACATATTTTATAATGCATTTAATATAACATAGATTTTTTTTCTGGATCATATGAGGGGGCTCGAAAGCCTCAAGCCAACCGCCAAGAAGCCGCAAAAAAAACGTTTCATTCGTTTTAACGAAGCAATAGACTGTATGTGTATATTTATGGTTCATGGGAAAGCGCAAAGTGTCATGTGAGACGTCATATAAAACCTCTATTATACATCTCTTTTTTAGGGTTTTCCTTTCCCACTTCACCTCTCACCCTTCCCTTTTAGACGTATTTTATGACGTCATACATGACACTTTTCGCCGTCTCATGGTACATATATATATCCAATATGATATCGTTTACGGCTTGAATTAGACCCATACCTAACTTGGAAACTTAGAAATTTCTTTTACAAATATTATTATTATTACCGGGTAAGATATTAGTGTCTTTGGTCGAAGCCTCTAGATATTTTTAAAACTAGCAAAGCTTGCAACTTAACTAACACCTAAAACGCCATTATGGTAATATGTTTTGTAAGCGGGTAGATCGCGGCTAACGAATCTTGGATAATATTAGTGGTAATTTTAGTGGACGCGTTGACCTTATCTTAAATGTTGAGCATGCAATTAGGCGCGTGCGCAGCATTTTCAAAGGGGTGATTATTTGGGGTGTTGCACTATTGTATAAGGGGGGAGTTTACCAGGGAGGGAAGAAACATTGGGCTGTTAATTACACTAGTCCCAAACGTTTTATAATCACGTTTCCTTATTCGCTTGACAAGTTAAGGAACTTTTATTGAATTTTGGTTGATTGTTTTATTAAGTTGAGTGTCCAAACGTTTCAACCACTATTTGTAATCTACAAAAGGGGATATTTTGTGTATCATCATTGGGTATATACATCAATTTTTCAACCATTGTCTTATCCCATTAGATCCCTGGAAGTTTAAACTCCTCTTATTTTGGTCAGGGGAATGTTAACACCACTTAAAACATAGATCCTGCACGCCCTTAACATGCAACCATCAACTATTTTATAAAGACTTAATAAACCTTTTAAGTGAAAAAGAATTCCTTAAGATTTTACTTTTCTATCAAGTACCTTTCTTGTCAAGTTTTTAAATTAAAAAATGATTTTAAATAATTTTTTTAATTTTAAGAATAAAGTATTTATGTACTTAATCTAATTCTTAATTTTTTGCATACCTATCTATATAGATAAGTTAAGCTATTTAGTTTATGGGTAGAGTTAGGATAGGTATACCAATGTTTGATAAGTTTAACTATATATTTTTGTTTGATAATGCAGGGACGTACCAGGACCCTCCCCCCCCCCCCCCCTAGAAATAAATCTAGTACATCTTAGAACCAGACAGAGAGGAGACAATGAGCTATTTATTACACTAGTCCCCAAAGTTTTAAAATAACGTTTTCTTATTCGTTGGCTTAACAACCTTAGGGACTATAATGAATTTTGATTGGTTTGTTCATTGTTGATTGTTTAAACGTTTCAACCACTAATTTTAATCTATAGAAGCGGTAATTTCGAGGACATACATCAATTTCAACGGCCATTGTCTTATCCCTTTAGATCCCTGTCTTGGAGCTCTATTACACATAACACAACACAACCCGAGTAATCTAGATTAATTGACCATTAAATTTACATCTTTTTAAGGTCTACCGCAATTTTATGAAGGAAATGGCAACTGAAGGTAAAAAATATTTCTTAAATAATTAGATTTTTTATAAAAATTAGGACAGTTTAATGTGCAGTTTCAAATGATATAAGGTTCAAATGATAGACTCAATTTAAAGAATGTATTATTTTTTAAAATTAGCGGCTACTACCCTAGAGGCCTCTAGGGACTTCTGAAAGAAAAAAGGAGGGAGAGACCATAGAGTAGACCCAACACTTCTAATCATAGTTTTAAAAATAAAAAGTAAAACAATTGTTGGAGGTATCATTTTCTTTTGGGGGTGATTTCTCAAGAGGCACCCTTACCCAAAATAGTTATAAACTTTCAATGGGTCTATAAAAAGTAACAAAGTAATTGAGAACTAAATCGGTTCAGCAGTTAACAGGATCCTTTGCTACACAAAGACAAACATCCTGTTTAATGCAGAGACAGACCTGCGTTACAGGTCATAGAGTAGATATGCGCTTTAAAATAAGTAAGAATAAAGCCTAAATGTTATGGGAGGAGAAGCTTAATAAAACAACTATTGTTAACAAGTATAGAAAATATGTTGGTTGATCCTTAGAATGGATATAGAATATACGTGGATATTATGACAGGGAGAAATTGTCGTCAATTTAGTTTACTAGCGTAGTCATCACTTATTGTTCAGTTCAGGAGGGGATGTTGTAAAGGGGGTGGATGTGGGGATCGATAATTTAGCCAGCTACAAGTTTTTCTGTAGTAGAGTACATAATAATCTAGTGTAAGATCCAGTTAATAATAAATCCATTATATTGAACAGGCAGGAACTTTATAGCTTCAGGCGCATTCCCTTGTCACATTTATTTATCTAAATCTAAGCAGAGATAATTTTGCACTTATTTTGCAATGGTCTAAAGTTCGCATTTGTACGCATTTTTTTGGGGACGCTAATTGGCAAAGAGAGCCTAACAGAGAAAGAAAGAGAACAATGGGCTGTTTATTTCACTTGTCCCCGAAGTTTTATAATAGCGTTTGCTTATTCGTTGAGTTAACAACTTAATTTATTGGCCATTGTCTTATCCCTTCAGGTCCCTGAGAGCCTTATGTCATACTTTTGCAAGAGGGGGGAGGGGGGGCTATGCCTGCTGCTCCCCAACCTAACCTTTCCCTTACTCCCCCATTATTTATTTTTTTAAATGGGGGGTTGGGGGATTCTGTGCTTGACAATGTATTTTAACGGATATTGTCTAAATATTATTTTAGATTCGCATGGTACATATACTTGGCATTTTAACATTCTTTATTTAATTTACAATTAATGATAATACACATATATGTGCGATGTACATTTACAAGAATTTTAGGTATGACCAGGAATAGAACAATGGATGATAAAATATTGATAATCTTTTTTTTACAATAAACTTCTTTTGTAGGTTAAAATCATTGCGTAAAAAGTTTGGAGAAAGTTACTTTACCTAATCCAATCTTGAGGCAACATTTTCTGAAATATTTTTTAAGATAACCAATGCAATGGCAGAACAAGATTATTGAGTTTGGGAGGAAGAATCATTTACTGTCCATTGTTCCCCCAGTCTTTGGGTATGATCTAGCCCTGCGGGGATCATTAAATTTTATCTCAATCCTCATAATAAAGTAACAGGATCTCTGTCTGTGTAGTGTCTTTCTGTCTGTACTGAAGGATCTCGCTAACCGCTAAACAGATGTGGTGCTCTTTTAAAGGATTGCTTATCTTTGGTACTAAGAAGATTTTTCTGAAAGGTACCACCATCATCCCAAGAGAATTCGAGCCTAGAAAAAAATCTCCACCCCCCCCCCAAAAAAAAAAATACAGTTATGTGATGTATTTTAAAAGCATTTAATGAGATTAAAGGAATCCATAAAACTAGAAGGACAAATTTATTAGTTAGAAACCAATCATTTTGAGAAAATTAAAAAATAAAATCTTTGCTTTTTATGGTTTAGGTTTTTTTCTTATTGTGAAGAAGATATTGAATATGATATGAAAAAGGCTTAGCATTATGTAAATGATGTTTTTGCCCTTTGCATAAAAAGACTCAAGTGTAATTTTAAGCGTATGAAAAGGATATGTCTCGCATTTATGATCTGGAACAACCCCCCCCCCCCAAAAAAAAAAAAAAAAAAGATTATAGATTTGAGGCTTTATTCCTTCTCTTACACAACAATCCTATTTAGTATTAGTAAGTTAAATATAGACTAGCGGCTGCACTTCTAGCATCTAGGAGCTATATATTCGAAGGAGTATGGAATATAGCCCCAAAACAAACTTGGATATAAAAATTAGATAGCCTAAAAGCATCCAGGAACCATGTGAAGTTTTCATAAAATGGAAAACTCAATCGGTTCAAAATCAAAATTTTAAGCAACAATTAAAAACTAGCATATTAGCATCTAGGTGCACAGGGTGGCTAAAAATAGCTTCATACCAGCCAAAGTCTTGAATATAACCTAAACCATCACACAGCCTTTGTGAAGCTTATCTAAAGCATATCACCCAATTGGTCGGTAGTTATTGAGATCTTTAGCTTTAGACAAATACCTTACTACTTTATATAATATCCATAGACACAGTGTTTCGCCCTTTTAGGGCTCATCAGTATGGCTCAATTCATCAGAGTTAATTTTGCACGTGGTGGGGCTTGAACCAGGAACCCTTAGATTACCAGGCCAACACCCTACCCATTGCGCCATTACCCCATGACGAGTAAGGAATGAAATTTCGACCAGAGAGCTCAACCAACTTATGATTAGTTGGGGGCCTTGCACTTATGGCTAATTAGTACGGTTTTTCATTCCCCTGAGAGTGCTCTAGTCCAGCCTAATACCTGACCGAACGAGCATATATATCCATAGACACAGTGTTTCGCCCTTTTAGGGCTCATCAGTATGGCTCAATTCATCAGAGTTAATTTTGCACGTGGTGGGGCTTGAACCAGGAACCCTTAGATTACCAGGCCAACACCCTACCCATTGCGCCATTTATAGCATTTGCTTTTGAAGGGAAAGGTGAGTACAGGTATCGTTTTTTCATACTACTGAACAATAAAGCTGCCATGAAAAAGTCTCGAGGAAGAATTCCAGGGATCTAAAGAGATAAGACAATGCCCGATAAATTGGTGCACATCCCCTATGATAATACACAAAATTACCCCTTTAGTAGATTAAAATCAGTGGTTGAATAAAAATTCACAAACGTCCCCAAAGTTGTTAAGCGAACGAATAAGAAAACGTTATCACAAAACTTTGGGGACTAGTCACTAGTGAGAGAAAAAGCCAACTGTCCCCTTTCTCTGTAGAATTCTTTGGGATGTGAATAATCTGTTTTGATCTGGTCAATTACAGAGAGTATCAAGTGGACTCAACATGCATAGAAATGGATAAATTATTTTTACAGTATGGCTTCCAAACCGTTGGATTAGAACCGGTTCTCAGCCATACTGAAAACTCATGTATAGCATCGTATTACGGTTAATTTTCAACGAATATTAAAATTTAAAAAAAAAAACATAAAATTAATATCAGTTTTATGGTACTTGGGCTGCGGCCGCTCGGAGGCTAACAAAGCTTGTTTTAATCTTTTTATTTTGGTATCCGCGGAAAGCTGTCTATAATACGATGCGAAAAATAACTATTCTCTCTACATTACAATCTATCTCTGTCTGTTTGTCTATCTATCTAATCGAATCCGTCTCCAATTTTAATTCCAGCTATTTTTTTCAGTCTTTTGTATCTTCCGTTTTCTTTTAATCTAGCTTTTATAAAAGATGAATGATGCTTAAAATTACCCCTTCTGTAGATTACAATTAGTGATTGAAACGTTTGAACACTCAACTTAATAAACTAAACAATCCAAATTCAATAAAAGTCCCACAAGTTGTTAAGCCAACGAATAAGAAAACGTAATAATAAAACTTTTGGAACTAGTGTAATAAACAACATAATATCCCCTACCCTTCATGAGTCAAACTACAAATAAGCATTAGTACTAAATATTTTTTACATATTTTTTAGATTTTAGAAAAGTTTTGCTTTATCTCTAACGCTGGAGATTGTTTTGAAATAAGCGCAGGAACTATTTTTATATTTCTTCCAACTGGGTGACAAATTATTTTAGTGTCAATACAGGACATATCTGATCTAGGCTATACTATACCAGGGATCAAAAGGGATAAGACAATGGCAGATAAATTAATGTACATTCCAAAATTACTCCTTATTTAGATAAGAATTAGCGGTTGAAACGTTTGGACATTCAACTTGATGAACTAACCAATCATAATTAAATAAAAGTACCAACGAATAAGGAAACGTTAATATAAGACTTTGGGTACTAGTGTAATAAACAGCTTAATGTCCCCTCCTTCCCTGCTTTACACCAAAGCTCGACACCCGCATCCACATAATGCATCCGCCAAACTATATTAAAATTAGAAACTCTAGGAATTAAGGGTATAATAGGCTGTTTATTACACTAGCCCTTAAAATTTTTAATAACGTTTTCTTATTCGTTGACTTAACAACCTTAGGGACTGATTGAATGGTTCATTCAGGGCAGTGTCCAAACGGTTCAACCACTAATTTTAATGTACAGAAAGGGTATTTTTATGTATTATCATTAGGGATGTACAATAATTTATCGGTTATTGCCTTATCCATTTATATCCCTGATATACACCAGAGCTCGACATCCGCATCCGCATAATTTATCCGCCTAAATATATGGAAATTAGAAAATGTGGGTATAGTCCTTTCCATGACATCGCTCCATATGGGGCGATGATTTTAATTGATCGCCTCTTATGACAAGGGGCGATGTATTGGCTCCTTGAAAGGAGCGATTTAATAGCCCCTTATAACAAGAGGCGATGTTATGACTCCTTGAAAGGAGCGATTTGATAGCCCCTTGCCCTAAGAGGCGATTAAATGATCCTTTATCGCTCCATAATCGCTCCTTCTAAAGAGGTAATGATATTTCCTCTTATCCCAAGGGGCTATTTAATAAAATATCGCCTCTTCATGGCCCCTTCACGATTTTATATATATATCTGAGTTCCTTGATGGCCCCTACATCGCTCCTTCATCTCTCCTTCTTGAAATTTATATTACATTGTACTTACTTTGATGGCCCCTACATCGCTCCTCCATCGCCCCTTCATCGCTCCTACATCGCTCCTTCATCTCTCCATCTTGAAATTTATACTACATTGTACTTTGATGGCCCCTACATCGCTCCTCCATCGCCCCTTCATCGCTCCTACATCGCTCCTTCATCTCTCCTTCTTGAAATTTTTATTACATGGTACTTTGATGGCCCCTACATCGCTCCTCCATCGCTCCTCCATCGCCCCTTCATCGCTCCTACATCGCTCCTTCATCTCTCCTTCTTGAAATTTACATTACATTGTACTTTGATGGCCCCTACATCGCTCCTCCATCGCCCCTTCATCGCTCCTCCATCGCCCCTACATCGCTCCTTCATCTCTCCTTCTTGAAATTTACATTACATTGTACTTACTTTGATGGCCCTTACATCGCTCCTCCATCGCCCCTGCATCGCTCCTCCATCGCCCCTACATCGCTCCTCCATCGCCCCTACATCGCTCCTCCATGGCCCCTACATCGCTCCTCCATCCCCTTACATCGCTCCTTCATCTCTCCTTCTTGATATTTATATTACATTGTACTTTGATGGCCCCTACATCGCTCCTCCATCGCCCCTACATCGCTCCTACATCGCCCCTACATCGCTCCTTCATCTCTCCTTCTTGAAATTTATATTACATTGTACTTACTTTGATGGCCCCTACATCGCTCCTCCATCGCCCCTTCATCGCTCCTACATCGCCCCTACATCGCTCCTCCATCGCCCCTTCATCGCTCCTACATCGCCCCTACATCGCTCCTCCATCGCCCCTTCATCGCTCCTACATCGCCCCTACATCGCTCCTTCATCTCTCCTTCTTGAAATTTATATTACATTGTACTTTGATGACCCCTACATCGCTCCTCCATCGCCCCTACATCGCTCCTACATCGCCCCTACATCGCTCCTTCATCTCTCCTTCTTGAAATTTATATTACATTGTACTTTGATGGCCCCTACATCGCTCCTCCATCGCCCCTTCATCGCTCCTCCATCGCCCCTACATCGCTCCTTCATCTCTCCTTCTTGAAATTTATATTACATTGTACTTTGATGACCCCTACATCGCTCCTCCATCGCCCCTACATCGCTCCTACATCGCTCCTCCATCGCCCCTTCATCGCTCCTTCTCCATATTTATATTACATTGTACTTTTATGGCCCCTACATCCCCTACATCGCTCCTCCATCACCCCTTCATTGCTCCTCCATCGCCCCTTCATTGCTCCTACATCGCCCCTTCATCGCTCCTACATCGCCCCTACATCGCTCCTTCATCTCTCCTTCTTATAATTTATATTACATTGTACTTACTTTGATGGCCCCTACATCGCTCCTCCATCGCCCCTACATCGCTCCTACATCGCCCCTACATCGCCCCTACATCGCCCCTACATCGCTCCTTCATCTCTCCTTCTTGAAATTTATATTACATTGTACTTTGATGGCCCCTACATCGCTCCTCCATCGCCCCTTCATCGCTCCTACATCGCCCCTACATCGCTCCTTCATCTCTCCTTCTTGAAATTTATATTACATTGTACTTACTTTGATGGCCCCTACATCGCTCCTCCATCAAAAGCCATGATGGAGGAGCGATGTAGGGGCGATGGAGGAGCGATGTAGGGGCGATGGAGGAGCGATGTAGGGGCGATGGAGGAGCGATGTAGGGGCGATGGAGGATCGATGTAGGGCCGATGGAGGAGCGATGTAGGGGCCATCAAAGTAAGTACAATGTAATATAAATTTCAAGAAGGAGAGATGAAGGAGCGATGTAGGGGCGATGTAGGAGCGATATAGGGGCGATGGAGGAGCGATGTAGGGGCCATCAAAGTAAGTACAATGTAATATAAATTTCAAGAAGGAGAGATGAAGGAGCGATGTAGGGGCGATGTAGGAGCGATATAGGGGCGATGGAGGAGCGATGTAGGGGCCATCAAAGTAAGTACAATGTAATATAAATTTCAAGAAGGAGAGATGAAGGAGCGATGTAGGGGCGATGGAGGAGCGATGTAGGGGCGATGGAGGAGCGATGTAGGGGCCATCAAAGTAAGTACAATGTAATATAAATTTCAAGAAGGAGAGATGAAGGAGCGATGTAGGGGCGATATAGGAGCGATATAGGGGCGATGTAGGGGCGTTGTAGGAGCGATGAAGGGGCGATGGAGGAGCGATGTAGGGGCCATCAAAGTACAATGTAATATAAATTTCAAGAAGGAGAGATGAAGGAGCGATGTAGGGGCGATGTAGGAGCGATGGAGGAGCGATGTAGGGGCGATGGAGGAGCAATGAAGGGGCGATGGAGGAGCGATGTAGGGGCCATCAAAGTAAGTACAATGTAATATAAATTTCAAGAAGGAAAGATGAAGGAGCGATGTAGGGGCGATGTAGGAGCGATATAGGGGCAATGGAGGAGCGATGTAGGGGCCATCAAAGTAAGTACAATGTAATATAAATTTCAAGAAGGAGAGATGAAGGAGCGATGTAGGGGCGATGTAGGAGCGATATAGGAGCGATGTAGGGGCGATGGAGGAGCGATGTAAGGGGATGGAGGAGCGATGTAGGGGCCATGGAGGAGCGATGTAGGGGCGATGGAGGAGCGATGTAGGGGCGATGGAGGAGCGATGAAGGGGCGATGGAGGAGCGATGTAAGGGCCATCAAAGTAAGTACAATGTAATATAAATTTCAAGAAGGAGAGATGAAGGAGCGATGTAGGGGCCATGGAGGAGCGATGTAGGGGCGATGGAGGAGTGATGTAGGGGCCATCAAAGTACAATGTAATATAAATATCAAGAAGGAGAGATGAAGGAGCGATGTAAGGGGATGGAGGAGCGATGTAGGGGCCATGGAGGAGCGATGTAGGGGCGATGGAGGAGCGATGTAGGGGCGATGGAGGAGCGATGCAGGGGCGATGGAGGAGCGATGTAAGGGCGATGGAGGAGCGATGTAGGGGCCATCAAAGTACAATGTAATATAAATTTCAAGAAGGAGAGATGAAGGAGCGATGTAGGGGCGATGTAGGAGCGATGAAGGGGCCATAGAGGAGCGATGTAGGGGCCATCAAAGTACAATGTAATATAAATTTCAAGAAGGAGAGATGAAGGAGCGATGTAGGGGCGATGGAGGAGCGATGAAGGGGCGATGGAGGAGCGATGTAGGGGCCATCAAAGTACAATGTAATATAAATTTCAAGAAGGAGAGATGAAGGAGCGATGTAGGGGCGATGTATGAGCGATGTAGGGGCGATGGAGGAGCGATGTAGGGGCCAACAAAGTACAATGTAATATAAAATTCAAGAATTAGAGATGAAGGAGCGATGTAGGGGCGATGTAGGGGCGATGTAGGGGCCATCAAAGTACAATTTAATATAAATTTCAAGAAGGAGAGATGAAGGAGCGATGTAGGGGCGATGAAGGAGCGATGAAGGGGCACTGGAGGTAAAGGACTATGGAGGGGCGATGGAGAGGCTATGAAGGAGCCATCATGGGGCTATAGTATAGCCTCTTATCATAAGAGGCGATATTAACGCCCCTTCAAAGGAGCTATTAAGAGGCCATGAAGGAGCTATAGCATAGCCTCTTATCATAAGAGGCGATATGAACGCTCCTTAAAAGGGGCTATCACATCGCTCCATATGATAAGAGGCTATGCTATAGCTCCTTGAAGGAGCTATAGAAAATCATCGCCCCATATGGAGCGATGTCATGGAAAGGACTATACCCGAAAATGTTAATAACAAAGTTTTGCAGTCGTAACCACGGAAGCAGCTTATAATACCTAAAAAAAATGAAGTCATACAATACAAATGACCAAGATAGGTCAGTATGTATTGTCATTTGTAATGTATGACGTCATTTTTTTATCAGGCACTATAAGCTTCGCAACTTCGGTAGTTAAACATAAACATTGTAACCGTAAGTTTCAAATCAGTAAGCTCAGGTTTAATTTCTATAGATTTATCAGCCGCAGTTATAAATTAAACAAGGATGATAACATCCATATACGCGCACATTAACACTTGAAGAGTGTCAGAACTGAATAGGCAGAATATAAATGTGTAAGTATAAACAAAATTATAAGTATTTTTTTTGCAAAACTGTTAAAAACAGAATAATATTTAAGGGCATACTTACATTTAAAACTTTATAATAGAGAAGGCTTATTACAATAATTTGAAAGCGATGCGTCTGCTGCACCCTGCTATACCAAGACAACAAACGGATATCTCAGTAATAAAATAAACTTTCATTCTTCTAGCTGAATATGTTAAACATCAAGGACGAATATGTAGAATAATAGCGTAACCAGGGATTTGAAATGACATTCGTCGAAAATTGATGTACATCCCCAATGATGATCCACAAAATTAATCCACAATTAGTGGTTGAAACGTTTGGACACACAACCTAATGAACCAACCAATGAAAATTCAATAAAAGTCCCTAAAGCTGATAAGCATAAGAAAAAGTTTATGGTGACTTGTGTAATAAACAACACTCCCTCCCTCCTTGAACGTAAAAATATATGGTTTAACAATTAAAAATACTAGAACATTAAAACATAACTACTAGTGTCTGTTTTCAATTTTATTGCCAAACAGAAATTTCATTGTTTGACTATTCATAACATGTGAGAAAATATCATGGTATATAGAGTAGCTTCGCCACTAGTAAACAAAAATGAATGATTATTTTTCGATATTTTAACGTTTTTTTTCTGATACTCTTGTAGGTGCTTATTGAATAGTGCCTAGTCGTACAAAAAGTCGCCATTTCAAAAATCATAGTAACGTTCATGTCAATATATCTAATACATCAACATGCTGTAAACTTTTGTAACAATTATAGAGTTTCTACGGTTTCTTAATTATACCTATCTGTTTCAGGATCCATCATCCGATATAGACGGATGATCCTACTTGTACAAAATCTTTTAATAATGAATATTTATATTTTTCCTGGAGGATGGGTACTCAACAAGAAAAGGTATGGTAGGATAATCCCAAACTTTATTCTTAAGTTTCCTTAGGTGTCCTATCATTGTCGCGGAGATTTTAATAAATTTTCCGTTTAATATTCGCTGGATTAGAAGCGGTTCTCAGTAAAACTGAAAAATCATGTATAGCATTACAGACAATTTTCCACAAACATTTTAAAAATCAGCTTTAAATTTTAGGATTTGATTATAGAGATGCCTCGATTATAATATTGTACCTTTTTGTTTTAGGATTCATTATTCCAAAAATCATATAAATAGGATATTTATATCATACAAAATTTTGTTGTCAAAAAGTTAATAATCATCATATTTTAAATGGACATACGGACTTTCTAGTAACGGTTACAGAGTTGCCAAGCTTCCTAAATTGTACCTAACTGTTATGGTAATCATCCTGTAAAGTTTGAAATCGATAGGAAAATAGATCAAAGAAAAAAAAAGCAACCGTTCCGGACAGAAGGACCGACTCTAATTATAGAAAAGCTTCAATAAATCAATCATTTATTTCGCTTTTAAAAGCATGTTTAATTGTGAAGGTGATGGAACACCATTGCTGACAATCCGTGGATTTAATGACATATACACGACCATACCAGGGAGGGAGGGGACAATGGGCTGTTTATTACACTAGTCTCCAAAGTTTTATAATAACGTGTTCTTATTCGTTGGCTTAACAACTTTGGGGACCTTTGTTGAGTTTTGATTTGTTGGTTCATTCATCTAAGTTCAAACGTTTCACCCACTAATTGTAATCTACAGACTGAGTTATTTTATGTATCATTGTTACGGATGTACACCAATGTTTCGGCCATTGTCTTATCCCTTTAGGTCCCTGCGATTATACTCAGCCGGGATAAACATTAACTTACAGCTTACATTAGATATGCAACACAAATGCAATGGATGTATTATTACTTGGATGTTACACCAGATTATTAAATACTTGTAGCGGTATTAAATAATGACAACCCCCATCAAACCATCCCCTTCCTTCCTACTGAATGAACGAACTGATCAATAAATGAGTTAGCAACGTAAATAGGCGACAATTCTCCCCCTGTCATAATATCCACGTATAGTCTACATCCATTGCTAAACTATGAAAAAATGCCCCCTCTTAATTTACTTTAAGGATTCAAACTTTTATAAATAATAAACATCATTTGTTATTTTAAATATGAAATATAAAATTTTAAATTAAATATTTTGGTTAATTTTGTTTGTTTATTTGTAATTTAAATAAAAGATTTTACACCTAAACCCTGCGGCCCTGAACCTGCTTCTTTTCTCTAGCCGTCTGGGTCTACCTTATAGTCAATACTACTTAACCTGAACAAAAGTAAAAAACAAACAAGCGTAAAACTAACCCCTTCTATAGTTTTGAATTTATTTCAAAATAAGGGGTGTGGTGTTTTCTTTGCTCGACAAAGTACTTTAAAAGAAATCGCTCAAGTATATTTAAATATCACTAGGCGTATAAATGAACCAGGCTTGGCAGCCGCGCTTCAGCCGTGTGTAAACCTCAGTGAAATCTTAATTCAGCTGGATGTTCAAACCTGTTCCTAAACAGACTATTCAAAATTTTATTTTTGCACGCAAGCAGGTTTAAATTTGAGGCTTATGCTCGGCTGCCGAGCTCTTATTATGTACATTACATTTAGATATCAAATATTTTATTACGTAATATTTTAATGCTTTATTGAGTTGTACAAATTTAAACAAGACTTTTTTATTATGGCTGTAATTCATATTTTATTGAAGCGTAAACTCGTGACTTTATTTTTACTTTTAATTTAAGTTTCAGTAGACGGTTAAAACGGAGCTTTTCTATAATTAGGGTCAGTCCGTCCGTACGTCTGGAACGGATAGATTTTTTCATAAATTTAGACATATTAGAATTGTCCTATCGATTTCAAACTTTGTATGGCGTAGCAAATCTATAATCGTTAACAGAATGTCTGTATGCCCATTTATAACTCGTTGATTTTTTAAAACTTTTTTAACAACAAATTTTTAAGTGATATAATTATCCGATTGATCTGATTTTTGGAATACTGTTTTCTAGAACAACAAAGTACAAAGTTATAAGCGAAGCATCACTATAATCAAGACCTAGAAATGTAAGTATGTCCTTAAACATTATCCTGTATTGAAGCAGTTCTCGACAAATTTACTTACAATTTTGTATCGAATTTAATGCATTTATGCTTATTCTGATTATTCAGTTCTGAAATTCTAAGGGTGTCAATGTTCGCTAGTCCAACCGTTCCAATGTTGTCATCCTTGTTTTATTATTGACTTTATTCTTAATTTCTAACCATGATAAGTGTTTCCTCCCTTTTAATTACTGGAGACTCTTACGGATTTAAAGGGATAAACCAATAACCGATAAATTGATGTGCATCCCCAATGCACAAAAAACCACTTCTGTAGATTACAATTTGTTGTTGAAAGGTATGGACACTTTATTTAATAAAATCAACCAATCAAAATACATTAAAAGTCCCCAAAGCTGTAAAGCCATCGAATAAAAAACGTTATTATAAAACTTTGGGGACTAGTGTAATAAACAGCCTAACATTCCCTTTAAATTACAAGAGACTCTGGAATCAACGTAGAAGGAATAAACATTCTTTAAAAATTTCTTTGTTTAAAAAAAACGTTATTAATAAGGCGTTTTCCCTCAAAAAGAAAAGTTAAGCATTGAAACCCCCCTTTTTGACATAAATTGATTCTGTGAGTATTGGTGCAAAAAATATGACGTAACAAAAAAAATTAGCCAATGAGAGGCCGTTATTGACCAATGGTAAAATTTATAGTGGCCTCTCATTGGCTAATTTTTTTTGTTACGTCATATTTTTTGCACCAATACTCACAGCATCCATAAATTTAGGGAGATTAGGTAATATTTCGTTTTTTTTATTACTTTAAATCAGATTAGTTTAGGTTGTTGGCCCCACAGGGATAGAGGACCACAGGTATATTGAATTCCCCACGATCAGAGTTAGAGCACCGCAGGTATGGACCTTTCAGAGTAAGGCCTATAAGGTGATAGGGGTTCGGTGAACGATAGGCACTTTGAATTAGTTATAAATGTAATAAAGTCATTTAAAGTAACAATTAGAGCATGCCATCAAACAATTCCAGAAAATTATCTTTTTTTGAATAATGTGGAAGAACCATATTCTTCAGGTGTCATACCTATCACTTCCTGAGGTATTTTAGATGACCTTAATCAAAATTTAGTCAACATTTATATTCTTGTGATACTACTTTTGTTTCAATTTCTTTTATGTTAAATGATAGTATCGTATTTCCGCGGATATTAAAAGGAAAAATTATAAGATAACCAGTTTTGTTAGACCTGAAGGGTCAAAGGCCCGGGCTAACGAAACTAGTATGAATTTTATGATTTTTCACTATAATACTCGTAGAAAGTTTCTGTAATACGATGCTTTACATGAGTTTTCAGTATGTCTGACAACCAGCTCTAATCCAGCGGATATTAATCGGTTTCAAAGCCGTACTGGAAATTATTTTTGTATATTTTGAAGGTTTTAGCTATATGTGGAATCGTTTAGGTTTAAGGTGCTTTCACACAAAGTGCCAATTATGTACTGATAAGTAAATAACCCTTTTTCTTATTTTTGAAATAAATTGAATTAAGGGTGGAATAGTTTTTTCTTATGACTAACCATTGGAATTGGCTCTGACTCCTACGGGGCCTAAACATGTGGTGCCTAGCCTTGCGGGGCTACCTAGTATAACCTAACTTAACCTCTACTTTACCATTACCTTTTATTTTCGATTTTTATCAATAAAAGAAGAAGTGGGGTTTATCTTTGCTCACCAAGGTACTTTATGTGAAAGGCCCAAGTTTTGCAACTTTATTTTTAATCAAAAAGTTGATTAACTTGTAAAGTTGTAACACAATTAAAATTAAATCATCATAAACTCGCGGTATAGACATTATTTATGGGCAGCAGTAGTAATCCCAACATTTAATTGGTCTCTCTTTTTAAAAGCATTTGTACAAAGCAATTTTGGCAAACAAGACACACACACACACACACACACACACACACACACACACACACACACTTACTCACACACACACACACACACACACACACACACACACACCTGCACGCCTTAACTCATAAGAGAAAGTGGAGGTAATAAATTATTGCCTGAACAGTTTTATGAGGTAAAAACTGTTGGAGTAATGGCTCTATTATAGAATATTACAGCTAGCAATCTTCAACTTCATAACTTGGGCCCATGCATCAACTTTTATCATTGCGGTGGGAGTTCAAATTGGGGCGGAAGGATTATAAACAGGGATCAAAATGGATCAGACAATGTCCGATAATTTGATATACATCCCCAATGATAATATATAAAATTACCCCATTACAATTTTGGTTGAAACGTTTGGACACTCAACTTATTGAACCAACCGATCAAAAATTAATAAAAGTCCCCAAAGTTATAATGCCAACGAATAAGAAACGTTATTATAAAACTTTGGGGTTTAGTGCATTAAACAGCAAAGTAGTGTTTGCAGCTACATAGGTACTTAATTTTCTTTTTAAATTACCTCTTGGGGCTAGGGGTAAAACTGCTTGTTAAGACTTATAAAAATAGCCATCGTTGGGATGAATTTTAGAGGCCTGGCTTGCGCCTTTTGTAGAAAAATATCTATATTTTTGAAAAACATTAATTATTTTGTCAGGAATATCCTAATGAAGTTTTAATTCAAAACAGAACCTGATCATTGATTTTAATTCAAATTCCAACAAACATGCGGAAAATTTACATTCTTCGTGGTGAATATTTTTACAATTAAATATTCTAAAAATAATATTCTTTAAAAATCTTATTATACTATTATGTAAAGTAGTAAGAATTTTTAGTCTACAGCCTAAGATTGATTTCTTCATTTCATGGAAGCTTCTTTAGGCTATTTAATTCTTATAATGGTTTAAGACAATTTTTTTTACTCTCCTTACTCCTTCCAATACATCGAGTCCCAAGATGCTAGGGGCACAGCCGCTAGAATATACTAAAGTATGTGGATGAGTGTGTTTGTGTAAAAGACTTTAGAAAAGAAGATATAAAATTTTTAGGGAAGCCTTACCTAGGTTTTAAATGGGTATAAGTCTTTATTATCATAAGGAATAGCTCCCACCCCCTCCCTCCATTAAAAGATTAGTCCTGTAAAATATATTACTACACTATTACGCCTAACCTACTTCAAACAAACAAAAAATGATGCCTTTTAGTGAATCTGGTCCTTCAAGTAAGTGAGAGAAAAATCGTGAGTCCAAGTTTAGTTTTCAGATTCTCAATAATATACTTAGAGTTTACAAACAATTATTTTTTTACGATACTTTCAATTGTGTCCTTGCGTTTAAAAGTTTTCTATAAGTAGGATGTGTACGTCCTTCTAATCATCACTTTATGCATGCTAGAATCGTCCTGTCGATTTTAACTTTGGATGTTGATTACTGTAAAAATTTGTTACTATCTTAAAAGCGTAGCAACTTTGTAATCATTATCAGAAAGTATGTACGTCCATTTAACACATGATAATTCTTAACTTTTTGACAAAATGTTTTGTTTAATATCATTATCCTATTCGTCTAAATTAGAACAACAAATTACACGTATATTAATAAATTAATATCCTGCTTAATTTTTAACACTCTACAAGAATTCATGTTTGCTTGTTCTACCTTCGGTTCTCTTATCGTCACTGTAATGGACGTTTTCATCTTTGTTTAAAGTTACAGAATGATAGAAATGTAACAATGAATTTTACACAACAATCACTAAAACACTCAGTAATTAAGTATAATCGGAAATTCAACCCTCTATCATACATACTTTTCTTGGCGCATTAACCTCTTTTTAGACAGCTGATCGCACAGATTGGCCCTAATGTAGTAAAGCTTTGCTTTATAAACAAGGATGACATCATCCATGAAAGCGAAGCACTGAAATGGTAGGACAAATTGGACATTAACAATTTGTAGTGTCACAACTGAATAATCAGAATATAAATGTATAAGAGTCGAAGCAAAATTGTAAGTAAATTTGTTGAAAAACTGCTTGATACAGGATAATAGTTATAGACATACTTACATTTTTAGGACTTTATTATAGAGTTGCTTCGCTTGTAACATTATACTTTGTTGTCCCAGGAATCAATATACCAATAATCAGATCAATCGGATGATTAGATCACATAAAACTTTGTTGTTAAAAAAGTAAAAAAATCAACATGTTTAAAAACGTACGGACACCATGCAAAGTTTGAAATCGATAGGTCAATTCTAACATGCCTAAATTAACGAAAAAATCTATCTGTCAGTGACGGATGTACGTACGGACGTACGGACCGACACTAATTATAGAAAAGCTTCACTTTTAAAAATACTTTTCATTTGCTAATTAAAAGAACAAAAGTAGGTGCTCGCAAACATGTTTTTCAAATTTAATTAATAATAATTAAACAAAAATATTTTAAAAAACAAATTGAACCATGACTGCCTATACGTTTATTTTCCCTATTTAATACAATGCAAGGCTATAATCAAATTATAATAATAAAAAGTATGTTCTTTGACTGTATCTTGTATTTGCAACAAATTTATGTACAATTTTGTTAAGACTTACAAATCAATGTCCTGCTTATTAAGTTTTGTTGCTCTACAAGAGTTATTGTTTTTTTGTCCTTCCTTCTGATTTTAGAGCTTTGCTTTTATGGATGCTGTCATCCTTGTTATTGTTAGGTTTATATCAAGAAAGTTGGAGTCCCCAAAGTTTTATAATAACGTTTTCTCATTCGTTGATTTAACAACTTTGGGGACTTATTAAGTTGGGTGTCTAAACGTTCGAACAACTAATTGTAATCTACTGAAGGGGTAAGTTTGTGCATTATCAATGGGTATGTACATCAATTTATCGGCCATTGTCTTATCCTTTTAGATCCCTTGGTTTATATGTATATAGGAATAAAAGCTTATCGTGATATGGGTTGTCTTCCACACAACAATACAATTGGCACCTACCTACATTCAGGCCATCTTTTTTAATATCTCTGCTTCTTTATACGCAGGATTAGTCCGTCCGTATGTATACAGATGATAACAACCTACATTTAGAACATCTTTTTTAATAGCGCTGATTCATACATGGGATTAGTACGTACGTGTTTATACAGATGATAACAACCTACATTCAGAACATCTTTTTTAATAGCGCTACTTCTTTTTACACAGGATTAGTCCGTCCGTGTGTATACTGATGATAACAACCTACATTCAGAACATCTTTTTAATAGCGCTGCTTCTTTTTATACAGAATTAGTCCGTCCGTACGTATACAGAAGATAACAACCTATATTCAGAACATCTTTTTTAATAGCACTGCTTCTTGTTGTATAGGATTAGTCTGTCCGTATGTATACGGATGATAACAACCTATATTCAGAATATCTTTTTTAATAGCGATGCTTCTTTTTATATAGATAAGTCCGTCCGTATGTATACAGATGATAACAACCTATATTCAGAATATCTTTTTAATAGCACTGCTTCTTTTTATATAGGATTAGTCCGTCCGTATGTATACAGATGATAACAACCTATATTCAGACAATCTTTTTTAATAGCACTGCTTCTTTCTATATAGGATTAGTCCGTCCGTATGTATACAGATGATAACAACCTATATTCAGACCATCTTTTTAAAAAGCGCTGCTTATTTTTATATAGTATTAGTCTGTCCGTATGTATACAGATGATAACAACCTATATTCAGAATATCTTTTTTAAATAGCGCTGCTTCTTTTTATATAGGATTAGTCCGTCCGGATGTATACAGATGATAACAACCTACATTCAGATCATCTTTTTTAATAGCGCTGTTTCTTTTTATGTAGGTTTAGTCCGTCCGTCTGTATACGAATTATAACAACCTACATTAAGATCATCTTTTTTAATAGCGCTGCTTCTTTATACACAGGATTAGTCCGTCTGTATGAGCTATGTCAGAGACCGTTTGAAAATTTATCTACTAGCAGCTATGCTACTTGACTCTAGAGGAGGGCGTAGGAGGTCAGGAAATAGTCTAAAAACACAGAAAGACCTTATATAGCTTTCTGGAAAGTACAAATAATTTAGAACAGCCGTTTAAGATATCTTTAGCCTCAGACAAAAAAAAACTTAATATAATACTTTATATAATGTATTTTTTACAATCCATAACAGTAAAAAAAATAATTAATTTAATAACGAAGAGCAGGGACTTTCCAAGGTAATAATATCCTTACTTTTGGATAAAACCATCCTAACTGCAATGATAAGCACCGTTTTTTTGGGTCAAGGCATTTCCCATACTTTTACTATTAATATCACGTATCTGACATAGACCCATTAATTTAAAGCAGTTAAATGTAGCAGCTAAAAATATACAATTTATAGTTTTTCTTCTCATGAATGTCTTTTTCCTTGTTTAGAGTTGCACGAACACTCAATAATTCACCTTTTCTTTTCAGCTGTCAAACATTCGTTTATTTTATTTTAGATTCTATTGGACAAACTGAAGTGTTGTTAATTGTTATACTCCACAAGTAACTGCGTCATTAGCCTTAATCCAGAATGTCTGAATAAGCAGCAGTAGCTAAGCTATGATATTTACGTCTCAAAATTCAAATAATTCACTTTATGAATTGACATCAGAAATGACAAAGTTCAGCCTTTATACTTAACTATTGGCCTCGTCCCCAACATCTAGAAGTAAGAAAGGGGAGAGTATAAAAATAGCCTAAAACCACTTCAAGACTTAAATCTAATATGAAATAGCTTAAAACCATCCCGGGACCAATGTGAAGCTTCCGGAGATACAGAAAGTGTCATCTGTGACGTCATAAAAATACGTCTAAATCCATCTCTTTTTTAGAGGTTTCCTTTCCCTTTTCTCCTCACATCCTTCCTTTTTATACTTAATTTTATGACGTCATACATGACACTTTTTGTATCTCCTGAAGCTTTCCTTAAAGGGGGAACTCAATCATTTCGGTAGTTATCGAATTCTCAAGCTTCAGACAAAAACCTTACTACTTTATATGGTAGGATTACAGTCAGGGGTGAGATTATGGGAAATAAATTAAACTTACTTTAATTATTATGATTGTGAGTTTCCGCCTTTGGTAGATTATGATTATAACTAGAAAGAAATGAGGTAGAGTAGAATAGTATCAGCGATTCTATATGTCCTTAAATAAAAGTAGCAGAATGATTGTCTGTCTGTGTAGGTGTAGCAAAGCATCTCGCTAACCCCGGAACCGAAAGGTCGACTTCCCCACCGGCCTCCCAACCCCTGCCTCGAGAGCTCTCTGTTTGCATAGCCGCCGCTTGTTTTGTAAAAACATTTTCAAGTTATTTTGTTTACATAGGAAGCTATCTATAGTGCCTTTCAAAAATGACGTCATACATTACAAATGACCAATAATAGAACAATACACTGACTAAATAACCAATGGCAGGCCAGTATACATTATAATTGATCAATGGTAGGCCATTATGACGTCATTTTATAAAAAGCTTCGTTACATAGAAGTGATTGTAAAAAGAATGTGCCTGATTATTTGAGTGTATTGTTCCCAATCATATTGAAGTCAGGGAGAGAGGCGACATTGGGCTGTTTATTACACTAGTCCCCAAAGTTTTATAAAAATGATTTCTTGTTCGTTGGCTTGACAACTTTGGGGACTTTTGATTGGTTGTTTTTTTTAAGTTGAGTGTCCAAACATTTAAACTACTAATTGTAATCTACAGAAGGAGTAATTTTGTGTATCATTTTTGGGGATGTACAATAATTTATCGGCCATTGCCTTATCCCTTTAGATCCTTGGGCTCCATAGTAATCTACATGTCCATCTGTACATAGTCAAAGCACCAGTCAAGTAGATACCAACACAAGAATATATTCATACATAGATATTTACATGGGGCAGCTAAGCATAGTTTTTAATTAGATAAATGTAAATGAAAGAAGCAGCTTATGGTGCCTAAAAAATTAAATTATAAATTCAAATGACCAATGATAGCCCACAATGCATTGTAAATGACCAATGGTAAAATACAAACTGGCCTATCACTGGTCATTTGTATTGTATGACGTCATTTTTTGTGGTGAAAAGTTATCTAACTAATAAATGTCTGTTTTTTTAAGTCGGTAGGTATTTGGCAAAAGAAAAAGAATAGTGATTTTAACGGCGCAAAAGAAGGCTTCTTTTCATTATTTCATTTATATTTAAGTAATTGTAAAAGAAAAGACAAAAATACTAATCATATTTCGTGGCAACGCCTATTAAGGGGCGTTTCTTCGTAGTTTCATAGTAGCTTTTCTTCTATTTCTAACCCCTGCGGGGGGCTCTAACCATGCGGGGCCAATTGCCTAACCCTGCGGGCTAATCACCTAACCCAATATAACCTACCCTAACCTAAAATAATCTTTCAAATGCTATTTTGAAAATACGACGAATCGCACCTTAGGAGGCGTTGCCACGAAATGGACTGTACCAGAAAATTCTTTTAATGATGCTACGCACCACCACAAAAAAGAGGTAAAATAAAAAGAGAAGCGTAATGGTCAGGATCTTTTTACTACAGTGGTAGAAATGACATGCGTTTGCCCAATCCATAATGAGATATGAAAAGAAGGCGGTTTACCACAAAGTGCATTGTTGAGCAAAGAAACCCCCACAGAAATAAATGAAAAATAAATGGGTTGGGGGGTAGTCTTTTGTGTGTCATTTTTGTACCTTAGAATAGGCTAGGTTAGGTTGAATTTGGTAGGTGGTAGCCCCGCTAGGTTAGGGCACCTTTATACTAAGAGAAAAATAACCCGATTTCCTTTTATTTTTCTCAAAATTTAGAGGGGGAGGGTACTATGCTCTATAATCAATTTAAGGGAAATCGCGGAAAAGGATAAATTGCAAATATTGACTGTGGATCAGATATAGCTTCTGCAGAAAAAAAACTGAGGGAGGGGGGGGGGGGGTAGGTAAAGGATAGGTAGGGTACTTTAGTAGCTATTGCAGATTAATATTTACTTAGGAAACAAATTGATTTATTTAGCGCAGCTTCTCTATTTTTAATGTACGATCGTTCGTCTTGTGCTCAGTATCTACGTTATCTATACACACCACAGTAATAACAAAGTCCATACACGAATTAGCGCATTTTCTATTAAACAGTTTCTAAACAGCCAAGTTTCTTTTCTATAAGGTTTACTCATGCAGTATCATTCAGGGCCAATAAGGTTTGCTATACTTTTAATTTTTTTTTATCGCAAAATTTATGTGCTTGAACTCGGACAAAGTGTCCACCTTGTCCAAATGTGAGAAGCGATTGACAGGGATGAGGGATAAGATAAAAAATCATATGATTAAAATTAGTGGTTGAAGCGTTTGGACACTTAACTCAATGAGCCAACCAATCAAAAAGTCCCCAAAGTTGCAAAGTCAACAAATAAAAACAGATTATAAAAAATTTGTGTATTAAACAGCCCAGTGTCCCCTCCCTCCCTGACACACAGGACACTTGACACAACATGACAATTTCCCCTCCCTCCCTGACACACAGGACACTTGACACAACAGCCCAATGTCCCCTCCCTCCCTGACACACAGGACACTTGACACAACATGACAACTTCGTGCAGATACAGAGAAGATAAATTAATATCTTTGTATACTTAATTTTTATGTATGGTTATAATTAATTGTTTATATTGATAAGGGTTACTTTTGATTTGTATTATTTGTTACTTTAGGCAGGGAGGGGACATTGAACTGTTTATTACACTAGTCTCTAAAGTTTTATAATAACGTTCTATTATTCGTTGGCTCAACAACTTCAAGAATTTTATAAAATTTTTATTGGTTAGTTCATTAAGAGTCCAAAAGTTTCGACCAATAACTTTAATGGATGATTTTGTGTATCATCATTGGGGATGTAGATCAATTTATCGGTCATTGTCTTATCGATTTATGCTAATTATTGCTGATTCTGAAAACTGCTTTTAAATTGAAACTCCTCTCTAAACCCATCTCACACAAATCCTAGGGGTCAAATCACTATTCTTGTAAAATTAAGAAAATATTAAAAAGAAAAGTAATTTAGTCTTCATAGTAGATAAAGCAAAAATTTAACAGTCGGACAAATGAGATGAACATTTCTTGAAACTTGATTATAGATGTGCTCCACCTATAACCTTGTACCTAATCATCCAAGGTATCTCCTTTCCAAAATACAAAGCGATGTGAAAAAAGCTGAAGTCAGCGAGAATAAATTGCACTTTATAAAAATTCATCGTGCAAAGTTTTTTAATTGATTGGGCGATTTTAACATGTCTAAATTAACAATTAACAAGTTAATAGAGTACGCCGATTTTAAAAAAATTAAGCTAAGGTAGATGTAAAATACTGCTTTAGCTAAAAAAATCTATTGTTTGTCAACCTAATTTACCAGGGATCTAAAGGGGTAAACAAATGACCCATAAATTTATGTACATCCCAAATAATGATACATAAAATTACCCCTTCTGTATATTATAATTAGTGATTGAAACGTTTGGACACTCAACTAAATTAACAAGCCAATCAAAATTCAATAAAAGTCCACAAGGTTGTTAAGCCAACAAATAAGAAAACTTTATTTAAGACTTTGGAGTTAATCTGCTAATTAACCCATGTATGTTATTCTTAAGAGTGTTTCATAAACATATGTATTTAAATAAAGTACATTAATTTAAGCCCAAATATTAATGAAGCAAAGAGAATTGAGACATTATAGTTGTGCGCCTAGGGCGACAGATCTTCATTAAATGAAGTCATGATGAAATAGCTCGGGGAGGGGACACCACCACCATCGTGTATGTACATTAGAGGGTTCCCAAAATCATAGAATTCAAGCTATTTTTAGTGCTTTCAAAAATGACGTCATACTGGCCTACCATTGGTCAATTAAAATGTATACTGGCCCCCCATTGGTAATTTATTCTGTGTATTGGCCTATTATTGGTCATGTGTATTGTATGACGTCATTTTATAGGCACCATAAAGAGCTTCTTTTTATGTTAACCATTAGCTTGCGAAAAGAGGGTTTAATTCATTCCCCCAAAATTGAAATTGGAAAGCCGTTCCTTTCCATTTTTCGCCCTCTAACTCTTTGACAAAAGCAAAAACACCCAACTGATGCATAATTAAGAAGTTTTATCATAGATTCAATATAATTAAATATTTAGTTATTTTATTTATTTAATATATACACCATTAGATATAGCTGAAAAGGACAACGTTTTAATGAGATCTGTTTCAGAAAAAAATAGATTACTGAAAACCAAATTTACACCTACAGTAGTTGACTCACAAACATGTCAAGAAAGCAATTGCACTTATATTTGATGTATTTTCTAAAATCACTCTGAAATAGTTTTGATAATTGAATGCTGTGACTAATACTATGCTTCAACATTTAATAAATCAATTTATTTAAATGAATTTAATCCATTTTTTATATTTAGGAAACTTATTTAGAAAAAAGAGTTTTTTGAAACCCACTAATGTAGATATATAATGTATATGCAAGTAGAAATAACTAGAGTTTTAATTATAAATAAATATGCAGAAAATAAATAAAAACTTATATAAAAAATCTTTAATTATATTAAATAAGTATGCCTAAAGACGCCAGCGGATCATCACCAGCAGCTGAATAAGAAAGTTACTGAATCAGCCGCCAAAAAGCTAAAAGAGACAATTTTGTTTAATTTAAACTGTATAAATTTGGAAGCACATTTCGCCTAACATTGCATATGAGAGGAGTCGAAACAATGTGATACACAATTTAAATACTTTGATTATTTAACATTTGAAGAAAAATTTATTAACGATTTTAGCATTTAAAATTTCGTCTTTAGAGGGCTAATCTTTAGAAATAAGTTTTAGTTTTAATAATATGCGTTAGGTATCTATTTTTCAAAGTAGGAATACATTAAACATGAATTTAAAAAATTGTAACAATTAAAAAAAAAATTCTTAAAAATTTAAAGAATATTATATAATTAAGTTAGTTGTGATAGCATAATTTCTTAGTGTAAGTAAATTCAAGTTTGAAGTTTTAATTAATGGTTAAGATTATTTGCTTATTTAATTTAATTTATAATATATCCATACCCGTGTTTTTCTAAATAAATATTTGTAGGTCATTATGACCTTTCAAGGCTATAAAAACTATTCTGAGACCGTTAAAGGCTCGTTATAAAACCAAGGAAGGGTGATCTGTAACACCCTTAATACACCACGCAAATGATGAAAACAAGTAAGTTTAATTTAAAGAGCAAGAAGATCCTGTAGTAATTTGACTATTACAGTGAGGATAGGAAAATAACTAAAATCCAACCCATGACTTATTTCGGAATATATTTTAGCCTAAAACAAATAGAAGACCTATGTGAAGCTTAACTAAAGTCGGTTGAGTAGTTATTGCGACATTAAGCTTTATGAAAAAAAAACAACTTTACTACTTTATATGATAGGATATATTTTTAATGGTTTGTTCGACTAAATAACTATTCAGAAATGCAATGAAAAACAATTCAAGGTTTAATTATTTTAACAATTTTATCTTTTAAATAATCATCTTTAAAGGGTTAAACTAAATTACCTAGTATTAGTTATGAAAACAAGCGCTAGATGTTGCATTTTAATTACAAAAACCAAAATAGTAAAACAACATGAAGTACTTTCTACAAAAAAAAACATTAATGCAAAAAAAATATTTTGTTATCATTTTCAAAATTAAACTACCACTAAATATAAATTTTTTTTACTGAAAGCAACAATGTAAAGGTAAGAAAATATTAATTATTTCTGCTTACTGATATTACATTATACTGTTGGATCTAATTATATTCGTTGTGTAAATTTAATTTTTAAGGTGATATTCACCATTAATTACTTAATCTTCAATTCTTTAAATCATGAGTTATTTTAATAAAAATTAAGTAATGTTTAATTTTATAAACTTTACTCTTAGAAATTCAAGAGAATGGATTAACTACACTAACACACCATATAAGAAGTTCCAAAATACTTAAAATTAAGAAATTTTTTGTTAATATCCCTCTAGTTCAATACTTTACGGAAAAATACTTAATTCTGCATCTTAAAAATTGGTGTTGGTAATATTTTGCATAAACTTTTACATTTAGGGGCAGGATTATTTATCCGACATGACCCAATCCACAGGTCCTATAATAAACACAAGTGGCAACTATCGAACATCCACTTTGATTTTTAGTTATAAAAGAAACAGTAGGGAGAAGGCTATTTTTTCCAGTGCACGGTTTCTCTTGGGAGGGTATATGTACCTTCCTCCAAAATAAGGAGCATAGTCACTAGTATCTAAAATCTAAAATACGAAAAATTAGGTTGATAAAACCTCTTGAGCAACGCCCCTAGAGTCTAAGGGCGAAACCGCTAGTCTTATTTAAATGTGTTTATTTTTAATATTAATTAAATCGTCCTTTAAGGGTTATTCTTAAAGCTTTAAATTTAGTTTTTAAATTGTTGATAGGTTATTTGTTTTTTTAAACATTTAATAACAAAAGAATTATATCTGTTCATGTTTTCCAACGCTTAATACACTCATGATTATTTGAATAAAGGGACACAGATATATTTTTTTAATTTTTTTATTAAGTATTCTTTGAATCGGACAGATAGTGTTATAGATTAAAGGACAAAATTTTAATTTCCTAGATTAATTCAATCTCTTCTATTTTCAATTGTTGAAACAACATTCCAAATATATTTGAAGGTGAATATCACTAAATAATTTAAACCTGTAGCTTAAGAACTGATGAACTAATTGAGTTTTCCAATTTATGGAAGATTCTTATGGGGTTTTATGCTTCTTAGTTTTCCTACTTTCCTAACTCCTTAGAATATATATATCCTAGATGCTAGGAGCACAGCTGCTAGTGCCTTAATAAGTTGCTATTTATTAATGTACTTGTCATATTATCCTCATATATTCTATATCCATTTTGCAAGTAAACCGTGTGAAACTGAAAGTGGTTAATAGCATATGAAGAAAATACTTAGAATGATGCATAGGAAAAAATTAAAGAATTGAAAATAAAAACAATGAGTTTGTAGAATTAATAAGGGATATAAAGAGATAAGACAATGGCGGAAAAATTGATGTACAACACCGATAATAAAAAAATCAGCTGCTAAAAAGCTTTTGAATGATATGGCTAGTGCTTGTTAGCTAGTGGCTTTAATAGTTATCTATCGCATCGTATTATAGATAGATTTACGCGGATATTGAAATAAAAAATATATGAATCAAGCCAGTTTTGATAGCCCGTATGGCTGAAGGCCCTGGCTAACAAAACTGTTAACTTAAACATAATTATCATAAACGTTATCCCTTTCTCTTTTCAAATTCTTTAAAAACAAACATTAAATTTAGAATAGGAACAACAATTACACCAATTTTTTGTAGTTTTTCCCTGAGAGATGTCTTACAATATCTTGTATTTTAAAATCTGGAAAACTCTTATCTGTTCTGTTATGTTCTGAAAGATTAAAGATAAACAATAGAGGAGGAATGGGTTAAATTAACTATATGTCCCCATTCCGTGGTTCCTGTGTTGACTTTCAATTGGGTCTTTGAATTTATCACCTAATAGCGTCGAAAATATTCAAACAGCCAAGTCGATACAAAACAGCAGAAAATACTTTGCTAGCAAACTAAACGGGTCCCCAACACTGGATCCAGGTAGTCATTTAAATCATATTCTTTTTTTCAAAGATTAGGGAAAAATCTTAGTTTCCGTTGTTGTTCTTATTTTGAATAGTGGTGTGCAATAGCTACCACCAAAATATCAGAACAGTCGCGGATTGAATCCTTATGACAATTCTCCTTTTTTATAATATGTAAAACAATAGAGAGGGAAGGGGTTAAATAGCTGTATGTCCCTACCCAGTGGACCCTGTGTCGACTTTATACACGGTCTGTGAAAATCTACCAATATCGTCGGTAAAATTAACTCAGCCAATTCTCTACAAAAGAGCAGAAAGCAATTTGCTAGCAGACTAAAAAGGTCCTAAACAGGGGGATGCAGGTAGTTGTCTGTTTATACATCTATATTTTATATAATTTATAATTTATTTATTTTATAATTTTATAAATTTTATATAGATTTTTTGAAGACTTTATGCGGAAGTGAAGTTTACCCATCGAGGAGAACATGATCTGTGTGCCCATTGTATTCTGCAGACAATGCATAATTAGTGGCATGCATTTTTATACATTTATACACACCAAGAATAAACCAAAAAATGTAACTTGTTTTGGGGCCATGTTGGTTTTATGTTATTTTCTAGAAATATTTTTACTTCACTTGACAGTAAAATTGGATTATGAAAACAGTAAGTTTTTGAGAAATTTTATAATTTTTAGTGGGGATGGGGGGGGGGGTCAGGACGGTTTCGCTGCACTTGTCTAAAACTTTCCCTAAGATATTTTCACGAAAAAAATGGTATGATCGGTCTTATTTACGAGATCTTATAACTTTTTAGTTAGTGTAGAATTTATGACAACACCCCTTGAGGGTGTTCTTGAAAGAATCAAAGTTGTTAAAACGGTGGTTCCTTGAAATTTCAGGTAATAAAAAATCTTAAGCTATTTTATAAATAAATCTCATCATATAATTATATGTAATAGCGTGTACCTCAGTTTATCAAGGGGTTTGATCCTTGAGGGGGTGAAAAAAGATAACAGACCTACCCTATTTAATTTTCAAGTAGGGTTATACAATGCTTACACACCCCTCCCGAGCATGCATATGCCTGTTTGCATTTAAGCCTTCTACATCTTCATTTCACAATACAAATATGTACAATACTTATACATAGTAGTGTAGACAAAAAGATATATAAGTTTTCCGGAATTTTAATGTAGGGAGTAGATTTGAAATCTGCATCAAATTTTAAGGATTTTTTATAAAATTCGTTTTTTGTATAATTCTTTATCTAAAAGCGGAAATACATTTTAAGTTAATTAATTTTGACCAATAGGATAGTTGGATTTTAATCTACCTGCGCTCTAATTGGTTGAATGATGTACGACATCCAATCAGAGCGCAGATTTTTTAAATCCACCAATCACGGATGCTAAAATTAATTAACTTAATTTGTATTTCCGCTTTTAGATAAAGAATTATACAAAAAATGAATTTTATAAAAAATCCTTAAAATTTGATGCAGATTTCAAATCTACTCCCTACATTAAAATTCCGGAAAACTTATATCTCTTAGTAGACAACCCTTCTTAATTCTATATACATTTTACATGTATATTAAGCCAGGGATCCTAAGGGATAAGACAATGGCAGATAATTGATGTACATCTCAAATGATGATACACAAAATTATCTATTCTAAAGATTACAATTAGTGGTTGAAACATTTAGACACTCAACTTAATGAACCAACAAATAAAATAAAATAAAAGTCCCCAAAGATGTTAAGCTAACAAAGAAGAAAACTTTAATATAAAACATTGGGACTAGTGTAATAAACAGCCCAATGTACCCTCCCTTCCTGATATTAAGCACACTTAGCATATATGTGCGATTATTACATGCGTAGCATCTTTATAAGTCATAGAAAAATGATGTATATCCGTCCGTCTGCCTGTCCTTAATTAGCTTTTGCTTTTCATCGATTATTTTTCTAGGCTTATTGCGAATCTGCTATTGTTTTCATATTATTTTATAGCTCATATTTGTGATTTAAATTGAAATCAAGGCAGCTCTGGAAATATTTGCACTTGTTTTATGGTATAGCAGTGATCTTTCTGTGGGTGATTACATCTGAGGGCAGATAAGATACAAGTTTACACATATTTATCTACTAATCGTGACTATTTCACTATTGTGTGCGATATGCGCTAGGGAAAGTGGTTAATACACGCGTGTAGAGTAGGTAAATTAGCCCCAAAAATAAATTGATTTTTAACAACAATTTTTTATGTGATATAATTATCCATTTGATCTGATTTTTGGAATACTGATTCCTAGGAAAACAAATTACAATGTCAAAAGCGAAGCATCTCTATAATCAAGTTCTAAAAATGTATGTAAGTCCTTAAACATTATCCTGCATTTAATCAATTTTCAAACAAATTTACATACAATTTTGTTTGGAATTTTATACATTTAAATTCTGATTATTTTAAGGATGTTGTCATCCTTGATTTAACGAAATTATGTAATACTTATGGTATTAATTACTTATAGTGATAAAAGTTTAGGTTTCCAAAGAGGAGGTGCCCCGCAGTGGCAGTCACAGAGGGTTTAGATCTACTGAGAGAGGTTTTTTATTTGGTGAAATGTTGGATTTAGAGGGAAAAAAGGGCCAAAACATATTTTAGTTTTTTTACGAGAAAAATGCAATACTACTTTAATCAGGGACTTTAAGGGATAAGACAATGGACGATACACTGATGTACATCCTCTATTATTATAAACAAAATGACATTTTTTTATAGGTTGAAATTATTGGTTAAAAGTTTAGACTCTACTAGTTTGGAACCAACCAATCAAAATTCTATGAAAGTACCCATAGTTTTTAGCCAACAAATAGGATGACGTGGTTATAAAACTTTGGGTACCAGTGTAGTTTACATTCTCAATGACTTTATTTTAAACATTTTAAAATCTTTTAGCCTATTACTTGATCTCTATTACTTAAATTTTAAGAAGGGGGGTAAAGAAAAGGATAATAATAAAAAGGGGAAAACGGCATAAAGTAAAGAGGAGGTGGGTAAGACCAAAGCATGAGATGGTCCGACCTTATCATAAAAGGCATTAATTAATGCATTAACTATATTCAAAATATATATTACATATTTTATAATGTTTTTAAAGAGATCTTTAGTTTGTATTTAATCCTGGTATTTAATAGTAAGTATCATATATTTATCACATATATAATATATATATTATATAAACAGGTTTCCGCGGATAAATAAATTTAAAATTATAGGTCAACAATTAGGGAATGTATCCTATGCTAATTGTAGAAAAATCGAATTATTTAAAAATGGTTACTTACCTTTTGGTTGAAGTTTAGTTTTATAATAATGAAAATATAAATAAATTACATAACGCCATACATTCTTTAAAGGAAGCATGCAATAAATACCACGCTTTAACTGCTGAAAGACTGCCACAAGTAGACCAAATACCCCAAATTCGAAGCCTTCAGCTTCTATAACAAAAAAGTTCTAGGCATTTTAAAATGACATTTTATGTACAATGGAAATTTTGAAAGAATTGCAATGCTCATGTTAAAAACTTTGAAATTAAACTACGTGGCCTAGAAACTAAATTATAAGCTTATTTTTGTCATAAATTTAGGTTTCCAGTAACTAATTATATTTTTACAATAAAAATACCCATTTTTATAGTCAAAATCATTAAAAAAATTAAGTTTTACTTGCGTTGTACCGAATGTGCTGTAGCCAATCAGAAGGCTGAATCAGCTTAACAACCAATCACAGCTAAGATTGTATTAGTGTACCCCTTTGTTTCCGCTATGATTTTTGTTTAAAAATGCAATTTAAATCGAATTTTTTTCATAGATTTTGACAATGAAATGTGGTGTTTTTATTGTAAAAATGTAATTAGTTACAGGCAATCTAAGTTTCTGACAAAGATAAGGTTATAATTTTATGTCTAGGCAACGTAATTTAATATTGTTTTTTTTTTATGAGCATTGGAAATCTTTCAAAAATTCCATTGTACATAAAATGCTATTTTGAAATGCCTAGAACTTTTTTGTTATTGAAACTGAAAGCTTTAAATTTGGGGTATTGGGTCTTCTTGTGGCAGTCTTTCAGCAGTTAAAGCGTGTTATTTCTTGCAGGCGTCCTTTAATCCCTACAAATGAAAAATATCTAACTTTACCATCCATTGTCACTTAATTATGTAAGACCCTAATTTTAGAAAAGCTTTGCTTTAAAAAAAAAGGTGGGAGGTTTTCATTTTTAGTTTTTAAGAGAACAAATTTTTTTTGGTGGGGGCCATTTTTTTATTTTGAGCAATTTCTTTTGGGAGGGTGTGGTACCCTCCCTTGAATTAGTTATAAATCATCCCAGGACCGATGAGAAGCTACGTTGTAAAGGAGAATTATATCACAAAATTCTTCGATACAAACAGACACACATACTCACAAACATCCTGTTACTTTTATACAAGGATAAATATATACAATTACTTTAGCATGTAGGGTACAGGGAGGTAGGGGACATTGGGCAGTTTATTATTCTAGTCCCCAAAGTCTTATAATAACATTTTTTTGTTGGCTTAACAAGTTGGGAACTTTTTATTGAATTTTGATTGGCTGATTCTTTAAGTTAAGTGTTCAAACATTTCAGCTACTAATTTTCATCTAGAAAAGGATGTACATTTTCTTATCCTTGTGGATCCCTACTGTATACCTGTCATGGTAAACAAACCTAATAGGAAAAAGATTCCCATATATATCTGGCATTGGTGATATGAACATGCGGAGATACGACATGTAAACATTCAATTCTTATATGTAAATATATATCTCAGTTGGGGTTATTAAACTAACACTCAAATAAAAACATATTTTCTTCTTTTAAAATTTACATCATGACAGTAATGGTCTAGCTTATCGTTTATGTTGGAAATGGCCTATTGATTTTGTATTATGATAAACGTAACAATGCAATGTGGTAATACGACAACCAGACGGACGGGCAGTTTACAGAATTGCTACGCTGTGACTTATCATAACAAGCCCTCTGCACTAATCCCCATTATATCACCATTCACCTCATGACCGACGGTGACCCCGCTATCCAGCGGTCAAACTGGCCTGCCTAAATATGGGGAGGGGCACGAACACGCAGCTATCACGCGCCCCTCACGCAATTATATAACCGGGAGGCGCTGCCTCCCCTTTTACCACAGCTGCCCCCTCAGCCTGTCTACCACCGTGGGGCTAAGCCCTTGTGCCCCACACCCCCTTCAAACCTAACCATTGTTATAATCTGTTGTATATAAATAGTAAACATTCATTGTAAATATTATTCAGTTAAATATATAATTTCTGTATGACTAAATCCTGCTAGTTTGTTTTGGTAGAATAATTCAAGGCTAAGGCTCGTTGGATTCGAACTCGCAACCCTGTGAGCTGAAACGTTCGGCTTACCACAACAACTCTATAATCGTTGCCTGAAATTTCATTTGAAACAAACTGAAATATTTGTATGATATGATTATCTTATTCATTTGATTTATATAATGATTCCTAGGGACAACAAAGTTCCATATTATGAGCTTAGCAAAACTGATTTAAGAGCTTTGCTTCTATGAAAGTTGTCATCCTTGTTTTTTTAACTGTTTTGTTTGTCTGTTCTGTCGTTCGTAATGAATCAACAATTAAGGAATGTTAGACTTGTTCTAACAATTTAAATCTTTGCCAGATGATTTATATGTTTGTTGATGTTTGTTTGACTGACAATTTGATTTTTTGGGCCTCACTTTCAAGGATGTTGTTATCCTTGTTTAAAAGGGAAATCATCCTTAGAAAATTATTACATTACACTTTGATTATATAAATTGTAAAGATCATGTTTTATGCAATGAAAAAGTCTTTTTCTTGATAATTATTTATTTGAAAAATATTCTGTAAACATACGAGAAATTATATTAACTTATATATTTAAAAGATTTGTAAATATAAAGAAATTGTTTGATGTTCTGAACTGTGTGTATATTGTATAAAGATGGCAGGAATTGGATATGGTATTAGAGAATAAAGATATGTCAGTCAGGCAACCAGAGACCTATATAGGTGGCAGCTTATGCACACTATGATTCAATAAGGTGCAAATTTTAAAGAAATATTTGGATTTGGAAAAGAAAACGAAGTAGTGGGTTTCTCCGTATTTTTTCACAGTGGCCTTTGATATATTAAATTAGGTTAGGTTAGAACAAGTATATGTTTATGATTGCCCCTCAGAGTTAGAGTCCCCCACAGGTGCTATAAATAGGAAAAAGGTACTGTGAAAATAAGACAAAATCCCCTACTTCGTTTTCTTTCCATGATCCAAATACTTTTTAAAATCCTTTTATTATAGTAAGCTTTTTTGTCTGTAGTGAGGGATCTCGCTAACCGCTGAACTGAACTTTACAGTGAAGCTTCTCATAGGTCCAGAGAAGGTTTTTAACTATTTTTGGGTAAGGTACCTCCACCCTTCCAAGTGAAGTCGCACCTGGAAAAAAAATTATCTCTTTCGAAAAATTTTTTTTGCCTTTTTAAAAACTAAAATTGAAATTGGGGTTGGTTAACTTTCCCTCGCTCTCAAAAGGCCACTGAAGACCTCTAGGGGCGTATCCGCTAGTATCTTAAAAAGACACAACAAAAGTTATGTTTTGAAAAGAATTATTCACAAATGTGATGAACTTTTGTATTCTTTAATAACATGGATAACCTTTAGAAGGCAGGATTCACCATTAGATCTTATTTGGTTTGTATCTGGAGAAAATCTTGCTAATATATTGCATGATAAGCAACTAACCCTTTTATTGCACAACCTTGTCTCAAAGTTCTTTTTTTGTATTATAGTGATTTGCGTTTGATTTGGGCATTCTTCCTACACTAACTTTAAATGTTGCACTTCTTACAGCAGCTGTAATAAATATATCCAACGTAATAGTTATTGATGGGTTGAGATTCGAACCAATTACCTTACTGAAAAAAGTCGCGGGTTTTGCATACTATGATACCATTGTGCTTAGAAAGGGTCGAGAGATCATCTCTTCCTTTTGGCACAATCTACTTTCCTCCTGTCAAAATTCTTTTCAAATCATTTTATAAACTTTTTCATTTTTTACTGTTGAAATATTAAAATTATCCTTATAATAAAGTAACATGATGACTGTTTGTCTGTCTGTCTATTTGTGTGGACCGAAGGATCTCGTTAACCGCTGAACCGATCGGGTTCTCCTTAACATGGTAGCTTCTCATAGGTCCAGGGAAGGTTTATAAATATTTGGAGGGAGGGTACCACCACCCTCCCAAGAGAAATCATAAAAAATCGGAAAATATTTTTTCGCCTAACGACTTCAACGCAACATAAAATAGAGACTTGATTAAAAAAACATTTAAAGTGCCACAAAAGGCCTCTAGGGGCGTAGCCGCTAGTTATTCATAAAGTAACATATAAGAAAATACTATACAAAGTATGTTTGATATTTTTTTACAAGTATGAAAGCCTTCTTTCCTTAGCCTAGTAAGGGCGGGATTTTCAATTGATTTTTTAAAGTGATCATCTGGAGAATCCAGATTACCATCTGCTTGTTATAGGAACATGCACCCAAGGGTATTAGGTTGTGTAACAGCCAACAGGCAACAAACCCTTTGATTGCACGACCTTTGTCTCAGAAGTCCTAACTGGACATGGTAATGAAAAGCAACTGTTTATAAGCCAAGACGTTCCCCCATACTCTAACTACATATTTATGTCGCGCACATGACATAGCAGCAGTAAGAACCATTTTAAGCGTCTTTAGTGACGCGGTGTCGGGCCGAGATTTGAACCAATCACCACCCGACTACTAGCGGACGCGGAAAGAAAAAAAACTTTCTATCACTAAAGTTAGTTTATTAATAATATTAGTAAAGAAAATTACATAATACGGAAGCAAAAATGGTCTATTTTGAAATATGCAAAAATTCATTTGCAATGCAAAAAAAGTGGTAATTTTCTACACAGTTTTTGCATGTCTTCAGATTAGAAAAACAAAATTGGCTTTACATTTTTATTTACAATTTTTCTGTTTAAAAGCAGTTAAAAAAAAGAAGGGCTATAAATAAAAGACACTGACAAAAAAAAAGAGCATACATAAATTTCTTTTTTGATCAAGGGGATTTTAATCATTTCTTCAAGACAAAAAAAAAAGATGTTGCCAAATATTGTTTTTACCTTGCTTTCATACATACATATATGATAAGCACGAAATGTTGATTCGTATTTGTCTAGCGTATTATTGAATATAAATGATGATATCGATAATAATTTGACTTGTACAATCAATTATCCTACACCCCCCCCCCCCTTACACTGTGTCTATTCTTCTTATTATGTAAACAGTTGGGAGGATGGATATAATTTTATTTACTTACTAGGGTTGGGCCGGATATCCGGTGTGGCCGGATATCCGGCCGGATATCCGGCCATTTTCAATATCCGGCCGGATACCGGATATTGAAACTATCCGGCCGGATATCCGGCTCTATAATTTTTTATACTTTACACCAAAAATCTCTGCTTTTTAAAATCTTAAATGGCTATAATTTTCTTATTATTGAAGCTAGAAGAACATTCTTTCTGAATAAGTTTAACTTTATGTAAATTTATATAAGATTTCTGAAGAAATTTTTTTTTTACTACTTTAATATCTGGTAATTTGGCCGGTTATCCGGCCGGATATCCGGTAATTTGGCCGGATAACCGGATATTTGCCGGATAACCGGATATTTGCCGGATATCCGGCATTGGCCGGATATCCGGCTAGTTACCGGATATCCGGCATTTGAAATCAGCCGGATATCCGGTATCCGGTATCCGGCCAAAAAAGTATCCGGCCCAACCCTATTACTTACAGGTTACTTTGGATAAAACTTTCTCATTATGAAACTTAGCAAAGCACTAAAAGACAGGCTTGATTAAATTACTAAATAAACAAACATCTTAATACACCAGATTACCTAAAGATCCTCTTTGGTGAGGAGAATCTTCATATAAAGAATTAGATATGCAATTTTTTTATCATATTGCAAAAAATTGAAAAATAACCAAAACAAATAGATAGTTAACCAAATTGAAGTAAGCTGAACCAACATTGAGAATTATATAGTTATAAAGATGCTTCGCTTTGAACAAGATCAATAATTTGTCGTTAAAACGTTTGAACACTCAACTTAATGATCCAACCAATGAAAATTCACTTAGGTCCCAAAAGTTGTTGAGCAAACGAATAAGGAAATGTTAAAACTTTGGGGACCAGTGTAATAAACAACCCAAAGTCCCCTCCCACCCTGATATTAAAAGGTGATAATAGTTATTTCTCGCATCGTATTACAAACAGGTAAAAAGCTTGATATAATACGATGCTAGACATAGTTTTTTCGTATGGATGAGAACCGGTTCCTACGAATGAATACGAGAAAATTTCATCATCTGCCTGACTGAATAACATTTATCTCATAGATGAATTATGTGTTTAGCATTTGGGTGTGTTTGCTAATAGTTAAGCCGAGAAGTATGCGCTAATAGATTATAGAACCCGCGACCGTAGCGCATCCGCTAGTTGTCAGGGAGGTGATAACACCGCATCATAACTAAGGACTTAAAAATGGTTTCTACTGCTACTATGTCAGGTGCGCGTTATAAATAGTGGTAGTAGGTGGAATGGTCCATAAACAGGTGCAACACATTCACAATGCCTTCGAAGGTGCTTTGACTTTTGTGTCAGAACCTAAATTGGGACATAGTGCATTTCATTTCCCTAGGTTAGGTAACTTCATTTCACTTTTCAATAAAATCCAAAATGCAGCGGTTTTTGAGAAAATTAGATTTGAAAATTTCAAGTTCAATTTTCACCCACTAGGAGTTACCGCATAATCATGACAAGAAAAGCAAAGATTGTTTATTTAAACTTTTGAACAACTTTGCTTTTATAAAGTTCTTAATAAAACCATTCCTGAAGTGAGTTAATTAATGGTCATTTTTATCAATTGCTTTGCTAAGGTCACGGGAATTCAGCCTTAAATAAATCATATATAGAGAAGTTTTATGACAGACTTTATAAAAGCAAAGTTGTTCAAAAGTTTAAATAAATAATCTTTGCTTTTCTTGTCATGATTATGCGGTAACTCCTAGTGGGTGAAATTTGATCTTAAAATTTTCAAATCCAATTTTCTCAAAAACCGCTGCATTTTAGATTTTTTTGAAAAGTGAAATGAAGTTACCTAACCTAGGGTAATGAAATGCACTATGTCCCAATTTAGGTTCTGACACAAAAGTCAAAGCACCTTCGAAGGCATTGTGCATTACCATGCAAAGTTTTCTCAGACATAGGTCGTGCAATCAAAGGGTTGGTTTTCTTTTGGATGTTACTTAACCTAATATCCAACAGTGGGCGTTACAATATTGCATCACATTACAAGCGGGTAATGCCCTTGGGTTCTCTAGATGATCAAATCGAAAGAGAATTCCTCCCCAATTTGGTAATAGGTAAAAAGAGATGTTGTCTTATTCGAGTCCGCTTTAAAACAAACATTCCAGTTTAATATGTCGACATGTATATGAATTTATCTAACATTTTTTATTAGCTGCTTAGTGCTTACTTAATTTTAAACAATTTGCAGCCTCTTATAGTTTGGTTTAGCGGTTAACAATCCATAAACTTTGGATGATTATTTCTGTAACAATAAGGTACCATTTAGAAAGAGTATAGCAACTATATAACCGTTACCAGGAAGACCATACGTCCATCGAACAATATTTTTCAACTTTTTCATAACATTTTTCGTATGATATAGTTATTTATCTGATTTTTGAAGCAATGAATCCTAGGATAACAAGGTACAATACTTTAGGCGAAGAATCTACATAATAAAGTCCAAAAATGTAAGTTTATCCTTAAACAGAATCCTATATTTTCATAATTTTTCAACAAATAACCAATTATGCTTATAATTAAAGTAAAAAGTTGTATTAGAAAACAATAGTATTTTTTCAAAGGGACAAAAAGATCTTTCTAATATTGTTCCAAATTCGCTTGCAATGCACACAAAATTATTCTTTAGTGCGCCAAAATATGGAACAGGACTTCTTTATAATTTCTTTATTAATGTTCATCAGCTTCCAAACTGTAATTGCTTTGTGATAAGTCAGTTAACAAGAACAATCTTTTTACAATAGAAGAGAAACCTTTTAACTCTTTAAGTGGTACTTAAACATAAAAATAGTTAAAAATCTTTCTCAATCCAAAATATACATTGTACATTCTTTTTTTAACAATTTTCATTGCTGCTTTGTCAAGCTCCGACATGTATGAGTAAGTAAAAGAAAGAAACTATTGACAAACTAAAAAAGGCAACTCTTAAGCAAGTTTAGACTTTCAGACAAAGATCGTGATAATAAAGAGTTTGTTGTCCACATGAGCAAAATCTAAGAGCTACAACTCGTAAAGATGCTTCACCTAGCGACCAACACATTATACTTATAAAGAAATGTGTTACTTTAATGGATGTGGAATATACGTGGATATTATGACACAGGAAAAATGTCTTAAATTTAACTTTCTATCATAGTCAATTCGCTTATCCAGTAGGAGGGGATAGGATGGGGTAAATGGTGTGGAAGAGAAAAATCGCTATTTTAGCCCGCTGCGACTTCCACTTTATTAGAAAACATGATAATCTGGTGTAAGATCCAGGTAATTATATATCCATTGTTACTAGTGACTGCACTTTATAGTTGAGTATCCACATATTCAGGTTGTTATTAGAAATGAATAGTGAAAACAAGAATTCCTTAGCACGCCGACATGTAATTTCCTTTACATTTGCATGCATTAGAATTTTTGGAATACCAGGCTTCTCTATAATGGTTTAATGAAGGTAGGTCTGCTTAAATGGATATAGAATACGTGGATATTGTGAGAAATTCTCGCAAACTCTGATAAAATGTTTAATCCAGCTGGCAAATATAAAGATACCGTCACCCTCTTTTACCCCATACCCCCTCTCCTACTGGGGAACGAACTGACCAATGAATGAGTACCATTGTAGGAACCTAAATTGACGACATAATTTCCCCTGTCACAATTTCCACGTATTCTATATCCATTTCTTAAACAATTAGATCTACTTGAAACATCAAGTCCACAATGCCTATACTTTTTTTTAATTCAAGACTAGTTGCTTCTCCCCTAGGTACTTCACCAAATAGGAGGAGAGGTTGATATCTAGCATATAAAATACAAACCTGAAAATCTAAGCATAAATTTTTATGTAATAATTGAAAATATAAAACCATTCTATTCCGTTTGCCTATTAGGGTGTTCCATTAAACTATCTAATAGTTAGGAGCTTTGATTCAGCAAATCAATTTCATTTAAAATGTTGAAAGTTTTGATATTGTAGCGGTGAAATGTTTGATCTTGATTCACTTTAAGTAACAGGTAATAATAAAATTCATCATTTTTAAAACATTGTATAATATACTATCTTATTATTCATATTTAGTTTAAGATACTATAGGCAAGGAAATAGCCCAAAACCATTTGAAGACATAATAGAAATTTTCCTAAAAAGCATCATTTTATTTACCTACAAGGATGACAACATCCATAAAAGCGAAGCTCTGAAACGGTATGACAGACGAACATTAACTCTTGTAAAGTGTCAAAACTGAATATACAAAATATAAATATGCAAGTTTAGACAAAATTTGTTGCAAAACTTCTTTGCTTCGCTTATTATACTGTACCTTATTGTAATAGGAACGTAATAGGACGTACGGACATTCTAGTAACGATTATAGAGTTGCTACGCTTTCTAAATCGTACCTAGCTACTAGAGGAATTATCATGCAAAGTTTTAAATCGATAGGACAATTCTAACATGCCTTAATTAACGAGAAAAAAGCTATCTTTTACGTACGGACCGACCGTAATTGTAGAAAAGCTTCACATAAACTAATTTGAAATTTTTAACTCGAAATAGAATAAAATGAAAGAAATCAAATCTATAGGAGAAAAATTTTATGTAAAATAATTCTGCAGCTTTTGATGCAACTTCTATATGATTGCATGTGAGGTAAATGTGTGTATGTGTGTGTGTGTGTGTGTGTATTTACAAATTCAGAATTTGTGAACAAAGGCCTTACTGTTTTGAATGATGAATGCATAATAGGGAGATAGAATATGCACAGGGAGCTAAAGGGATAAGACAATGGCCGATGTATTGATAAACATCCCCAATGACGATAAACAAAATTACTCCTTCTGCCGATTTCGTGGTTGAAACTTTTGAACACCAACTTAATGACCCAACCAATCCCCAATGTTGTTAAGCCAACGATAAGAAAAGGTTATTACAGAACTTTGGGGACTAGTGTAATAAACAGTCAATGTCCTCTCCCTCCCTGGATAGAATATGCATATCCCCCCCCCCCCCCGACACTCTTTAAACAATTTCAACAGATAGACTTGGGATTTGGTTACCATACTTTATTTATCAGAGAAATTAAGGAATAAGACAATGGACGATAAATTGATGTTCATCCCCAATTATATTTATCAAAATTATATTAACCCTTATGTGAATTAAAATTTTAAAATTTTGAACACTGCTGCTCGTTTGAACCAAACAACCAAGAATTAATAAAGGTACCCAAAGTTTTTAAGCCAACGAATAAGAACTGTCTCCATCATACCATATTTATAGATTTTTGCCACTCCTCTAAAGACTTCAATTCAAAAATGGGTGTTGCCCCCTTTATTTTTTTCTTTTTGAAGATAAGCATATTTTTTTGATAGGAGATAGGGCCGGGTCGACAAATATATTTATTGATATTGATTTTTTAGGCGCCCAAACCTGTTGCAAATTTTGAGTTAATCTCATGTGCAGCAATTAGTTGTCAGGGATCTAAAGGGATAAGACAATAGTCGATAAATTGATGTACAACCCCATTGGTTATACACAAAATTACCCCTTCTATAGATTACAATTAGTGGTTGAAACGTTGAAAAGTCCCCAAGGTTATTAAACTTTTTTATAATACTTAGGGGACTAGTGTAATACACAGCCCAATGTTCCCTCCCTCCCTGACTTTTTGTGCCAGTAAGGACAGAATTATATTCAGAGTGTACAAAATTATCTGCATTTTTTCGCCATTTTAAAACAACTTAAATTTACTATTTATGATTTTTAGTTGAAGTTGCCTAAAAATCAAAGTTTTTTATTTCTAAAAATAAACCTGAATTATGTAATAATCTATATGTATAATAGTACTTTAAAGCAGCCAAACATCAGAAGTTTAGCAACAATATTCAAATAATAATAATCATATTGCAAATTGTCTTTAAATCTATACAGTGCAGTGTGATTATTTTTTTCTTAAAATTAGCTTTTTTAAAATATCAACCCAATTTTATTATTCCAAATTCTTCTTCTTGTATCTTGCCTCAGACATTAGAGTAAAACACTATATATCTATTCTTGGATGTTACACCAGATTATCATGTATTCTAATAAAGTGAAACTTCAGCTGGCTAAAACAAGGAACAAAGCTACTGGATGAATGAATTGATCAATAAGTAATGACTATATTAGCAACCTGAATTGACGACAAATTTTCCCCTGTCATAATATTCACGTATATTCTATATCCATTCTTGCAAAATTATAATATGACAATATGGAGGATAATATTAACCATTCTTTTATCCGTGAAAATAAGACCAGATACATAAATTTATTTGAACCCAATTTTATTTTAACTTGAGTCAATACATATTGAAGTTAGCATGCAATACAGCAAACAAATCTTACAAATTAGGGAAAAGACAATGGCCGATTAATTGATTTACATCCCCAATGATGTTAAACAAATATCCCTTCTGTAGATTACAATGAGGGGTTGAAATGTTTGGACACTCAACTTAATAAACCAACCAATAAAAGTCCCCAAAGTTGTTTAGCCAACAATAAGAATGCCTATAGTGGCTAACAAAACTGATTTTGATCTCATAATGTTTTTTACATCCGCAGAAAGCTGTCTATTTTACTTCTGAAGCTACAAATCTAAATAACTACTAAACCTGAAGTCTTGGAATGGTTTTAGGCTACTTTTCATAGTCTCTTTCAATTCCTAGATGCTAGGGGAGTAGTTGTCAGTTCAATAGTAAACTAGTTGCACATTTAATAAAAATACGCCATTCTCAATGTTTGTTTATTTTTTTGTAAGTTTGTAAGGAAACCCAAAATATTCATCATAAATCAAATCATCCATTAAATTTTGATTTGAGAAATCAATTTTCTCACCAATACACACACACACACACACCACACACACACACTCACTCACACACACGCATACACAGAATAAACAGAACAAATTTGTTTACAATATGGTGATGTGCATTTATAATCTTAAAATATTAATATGAACGATTATGTTCAGAGGTAGCGGAACTAATCAAACAAATTAGTTAAATTATAAACAATCAATTCTATGCCTGTCCGGAATTTATACAATGTTGTTCTCATAGAGGTAGTCCCCAAAGTTTTAAAATAAGGTTTTCTTATTTGTTGGCTTATAACAACTTTGCGGATTGTCGCAATTTTGATTGGTTGTTTCGTTAAATTGTGAGTGTCCAAACGTTTTACTTTTAACCTCTAATTGTAATCAACAGAAGTGGTAATTTTGTGTATCATCATTGTATCAGCTATTGTCTTTTCCCTTTAGATCATTAAATTAAACAACTGACTAAGAAATTGTTTTCTCGTATTCATTCGAATCCGGTGGATAGGAACCGGTTCTCATCCATACGAAAAAACTATGTCTATCATCGTACAGGGTGTTTCAATAGAAACGTTTTTTTTTTCAAATCTTAATTATGCATAGAAAATATAACAATTATATAAAATGCTTTATATATTTGGAAAACCTATTTTGGGACATTTATGTTTCAAATATTTGAAAATAATTTTTTCAATAAATCATGCCTTAAAAACCGGTTTTTCCAAGGGCATTTTTTTTGAAGATTTAGGGATTTCAGGTTGTGGAAAAAATGTTCACATTTTTAAAATTCAAATTGCGCGGCTTGTATTAATAGTAGAAAAACGCCATGCATATCGTTAGAATTGTCATAAACTCTATTTTTTGGAAATATAAGTGCCATTTTTGTGCTATTTGTAGTTTAGGAAAAGTTTTAAGTAAGTTGGAACATTTTATCACGTAGCTCCTAAACTACAAATAGCACAAAAATGGCACTTATATTTCCAAAAAATAGAGTTTATGACAATTCCAACGATATGCATAACGTTTTTCTATTATTAATACAAGCCGCGCAATTTGAATTTTAAAAATGTGAACATTTTTTCCACAATCTTTAAATCTGTAAATCTTCAAAAATAAGGTCTTTGGAAAAACCGGTTTTTAAGGCATAGTTTGTTGAAAATTTTTTTTTTTAATTTTTGAAACATAAATGTCCCAGAATAGGTTTTCCAAATATATAAAGCATTTTATATAATGTTTTTACTTTCTATGCATAATTAAGATTTTAAAAAAAACGTTTCTATTGAAACACCCTGTATTATATCCAGCTTTCTACGAATATAAAAATGTACAATCATAAGATTAAAACCAGTTTTTTTAGCCAGTGCCTAAGTCACCTCGGGGCTAAAAAATGCTTTTAATCTTACGACAAATCTAAAGAAAATAGCTTCAAATATGGCATTTAAATATTTCCATTCGTTATCTTATCATTTAAGTAAAAGAATAAAGAGGACAGAGGTTATGTGCTTTATTTCAATTGAGTCTTTGAATATCAGCCAATACCGTTGGAAATATAAACACAGACAAAGTCGTTGCAAAAGAGCAGAAAGTTATTTGCTAGCAGACTTAAAAGGTCCCCACCACTGGAACCAAGTATTTGTCTGGGTTATACATTTATTATCTAATAAAAAGACAAGAAATAATTACGGACGTATGGATATACCCCTGTTATAGAGTAGCTGTGCTACTAATAAGAAAGGGATAAAAATGTACAGGATGTTTACATTGATAATAAATAAAGGGTTATAACTAGCAAACAATAATTCTTTTTATAAATGAAATATTAAGTAAATATTTATTCTTCATCGTGTACACATTTCAATACAAAGCTTCCTTTGCAAAGATATTCTATATAAATAACTTTGTCTGTCTTATTCTTAAACAATTCGTATATATTTGTTATATGTTTAATTCTTTTTAAAAATACTAGAGGTACGCCCCTTAGATGCCTCTAGGGGCACTTGAGTTACTGTGATCTTAAGCTTCAGACAGACAGACAGATAGACAAAAAGACAGTCAGGCAGATAGACGGAAAGACATCGTTCTACTTTGTATTATAGATATGCGAATTTGCCAATATTATTTTGAAATGCAATAATTTCTATAATGTTAGATAGTATATAATATTTTAATGGTCTTTTTCTCATTTGAATTTTTGCAAATTAAAATTTCCTAGTTTTAATATGAGGCATTTAGACATTCAAAGCCTTTTAAGTAGTCATATAAAATGATATTTTAGCGTACATTTTTTTATAAACAGTTGGCTTAAGGCAAAGATGTCCGAGCTTTTTTTTGAGGATGGTAAAAAGGCGTAATTTAGAAAGTTTTAGGTATTCATATGTTCTTTTCAATATTTTTTGGATGGGAGTAAAATAATGGATTTAAAATTTGAGGGGGGTAAGCACCCCTTTAATACCCACACCCCCTATTTTTGACGTCTATGGTTTAGTTAAAACTAGATACCAATATCTTGGCTTTTGATTTCGAGAATCTGTCTCCAAAAATCGGACTCTTGCTAACTCTAATGTTTATTGAGTAGCTATGCTTAAACCAATATTGTATTCTTATTTTTGTGAGTGTTCTAATGTGACTTATCTATAGTGACACATGGTATCCTATAAATTATATATAGAGTAGCTATGCTTCAAACAATATTGTATTCTTATTTTTGTGAGTGTTTTAATGTGGCTTATCTATACTGACACATCCTATACTAATTATATATAGAGTAGCTATGCTTCAAACAATATTGTATTCCTATTTTTGTAAGTGTTCTAATGTGGCTTATCTATAGTGATACATCCTATAATAATTATATATAGAGTAGCTATGCTTCAAACATTATTGCATTACAGAGAGAGAGGGAACAATGGGCTGTATATATATATATAGACTAGTCCCCAAAGTTTTGTGATAACGTTTTCTTATTTGTTGGCTTAACAACTCTAGGGACTTTAGTGCATTTTAATTTGTTGGTTAATTAAGTTGAGTGTTTAAACGATTCAACCACTAAGTAAAATTTTGGAGACATAGGCGTCCAAGGGGGGGGGGGGTAATGGGGCGATTACCCCCCCCCAAACGTTTTTGGGGGTGCCGTAATTTTACCCCCCCCATTTAAAATTTACCCCTACCCTGGGGGTGCCGTAGGCACCCCCAACCATTTAGGAGGGGGTATTTACCCCCCCCCAAAATAAAAAATCTCTAATAAAAAAAAATTTTCCGCGCTTCGCGCGCATTTTTGATACTATATTTTTAATAAAATTTAAATTACCCCTGCCAACAGATTTCAGGGGGGGTAATTACCCCCCCCCAAGCAAATTTTACCCCCGGGGTAAAAATTTTGGGGGGGGGGTAAAAAAAATTTGCGGCGAGCTTCGCGCGCCATTTTACCCCCCCCAAAAACGAATTACCCCCCCCCCTAAAAAATTTTTACCCCCCCCAAAATAAAAAGCTTGGACGCCCCTGTTTGGAGATGTAGTATATTGTACATCAATTTATCGGCCATTGTCTTATCCGTTTAGATCCCTGATTGCATTGTTATTTTTGTGAGTGTCCTAATGTGGCTTATCCAAGTGACACAAGTCATCCTATCATATCAGCTACAATAGACAATTTTTTGTTAGCGCAGCTGCTCTATAAGTGTGTATGTCGGTAATTTTTAGAAGTACAGATAGTCCACTTTCCTTCCCTACCCCATTACTTCACTTCTTTGAAACCTATTCTACAAGCCCTAGAACTCAGGATGTACATCCCCAATGATGATACACAAAATTACCCCTGTAATTCTGTAGATAACAATAAGCAGTTAAAACGATTAGACACTCAACTTAATAAAAGTCCCCAAAGTTGTTAAGCCACATATAAAATCGTTATCATAAAACTTTGGGGACTAGTTTAATAAACAACCCAATGTCCCCTTCCTCCCTACCTATAATCCTTATACTAAAGTAACAGGATGTCTGTGTGTCTGTGTATCTGTGTATCTGTGTGTCTGTGTGTCTGTACCGAAAGATCTCGCTTTTATATTTTAAATAAGAAATTTGGTTATTAAATTTGACTCTGTCCTCCTCAAGTGCCCCTAGAGGCCTCTAGGGGCGTAGCCGCTAGTTCAATATAAAATGTTAAATAAGATATTAAAACTGCAGTCACTTGTTAATGTTCGCTTGTCAATATGATTTTTTGATCTTCGCTTAATTGAATATTTTCTTCCTTGTTCAATGTAGATATTGAAGTTCTTATACCTCCCTTGAATCAAATGGTCCACATTCCAATCAATCTTTTATTCCACCTTTGTTTAGATTCAGGAGGATTTGTTGGATTCGAACCGACCCGTAACTCAAAAAAGACCTCTCTCTCTCCTGATATTTTAAAACATATTAGCTTCTGTTCCCCTAGCCTCTATGGGCTCTAAATACGAAGGTGCAGAGAGGACCTGGAAAAAAATATTGAACCATCACTGGACCTATGTGAAGATTGCATCAAAGGGAGAAATCAATCGTTTCAGTAGTTCTTTAGCTTTAGACAACAAATCCTAATTGGATTTCTAGGTTCTGCTTAGAAGACTAACCTAGCAAAGGTATCTTGATTCCTTACTTAACCTAGCCTAAAATAGGCAATGAAATTAAATTGCTAATTGGTTTACAAACAAAATGGAATAATAATATAGAACAAACAAATTCTTGGTATAACATAGCGTAGATCCCAAAAAAAAATTGCGCTTTTACATAAAGTACCTTGTAGAGCTCTGATAGCTTCCATCCCCATTATTTTTAACTAAATGGGGAAGTGGGGGGGGGGTGTAGTTTCTATTTTGTTTGTTTAATGCTTCAGGTCAGATTAAGTTAGGTTCTGGGTATCCCCGCAGAGTTACAGACATCGCAGGGGTTAGACAAAGGGGAAAAAAGATACTCCCTCCCCAGTTTATCGGCCATTGTCCGTTTAGATCCCTAGTTTTAAACTCGAATCCTCCCAAAACTAAAACAGCGCTGTAACTGTCAATGTGTTATCAGATAAGTAGGATTAGTGTCCAAAGAGAAATGACATTAAATTGACTAATAATGATAAAACATGAAATGGGGTTATGCCTTTATGTATGTATGTCGGCATTTAATGCAATTGAGACAGTTTAACACATAAAAAATAAGACCTTTTAAAAATTGTTTCTTGCAAAATTCAACCATCTTAATAAAATGTATTTATGTCATTTTTTAATAGTTATTTCTCGCATCTTATTATTAACGGCTTTCCGCGGATATAGAATGTACAATTATGAGATTAAAAGATTTTTAGCCCCGAGGTGCCGAAGGCACCGGCTAAAAAAATGGTTTTAATCTTATGATTGTACATTTTTATATTCGTAGAAAGCTGGATATAATACGATGCTAGACATAGTTTTTTTCGTATGGATGAGAACCGGTTCCTATCCACCGGATTCGAATGAATACGAGAAAATTATTTCCCTAGGCATAGTCAGCAGGTAGGAATGGGACATTTGGATGTTTATAACACTAGTAATAATAGTAAATTTATAACAACGTTTTCCTATTAGTTGACTTGACAGTTTTATAAGGGGTAATTTTGTGTATTATCATGTACATGAATTTATCGACCATTGTCTAATCTCTTTATATCCCTGAGGAATTAGGCTTTAGACCAATCTAATGGATGATTGACTTTTTTTATCCATTAAAATTTGACAAAAACATATCAGCAAAAGACATCGGAGTCATTTTCTGGATAGGAAGTTAGGTTTATATCCTTTTAATTACTTTCTTGATCAACTTAACTTAAATATGTATTCCTCGTAATGTTGGGCAGGGACAAGGAACTATATGACATATTTCATCCAACCTTCTTCTGTTTGGTTACATCCCAATCATAAAACCTATAAATTTTCAGCAAATTAAAATTGATTAAAATTGCTGAATCAATACAATTGAGAGGAGTAATTCCTAGTATAATGGCAATTTTTAATTAATTCCATCTTGATTTACTTATTAGTATGTACTGGTAAGTGATTCACTTGCATATAATTTATCTTGTCATTTTAGGTATACTACATCATTGTTTCGATTCAGTTTTGGTCAGAGTTTGCTTAAAAGAAAATTTATAATTTATCATGCTTTGAAATGTTGCAATTTTACCCCAAAATTACAAATTACTATTTACTAATAATGAAGGCTACTTTTAAAATACAAGTCCAATACTGTTCATGAGTAGAGGCGAAGGAACAAAAAATAGAATGGAAAACTAAGACTATAAGAATATAACAGTTCTATTTTATTTATGGTTCTCTTTCTAAGACATTTCTATTTACAATATGCATTACTAGTGGCTATGCCCCTAAAGGCATTTTGTGGAACGTAGAATGTCTTTTTATCTTTGTAAAGATCAGCTGTTTACCAAAAATATTTTCTAGATGGAACTAGTTCTGTTTTTTAGGTTTTTTTTCGATTTCTCTGGGGAGGATGATGATATTTCTCCCCATATTAGTTATAAACCTGCCTAGGACTTATGAGAAGCTACCCTGTAAAGTAGAACAATATCGATTCAGCGCTTAGCGATATCCTTCGGTACAATAGACAGAAATACATCCAGTTACTTTATTATAAGGATACAAGACAAGTTTATAACATTTGTAGAGTATCTTCGCCATTAAAACTACTGGAGAGTTTTGAACCTGGAAATGTCAAATTCGAATAGATATTGTAAATGTTAAGAAAATAACAAGTTTCTATTCTGTTAGTGCTCAGTGCTTCTTCTTTACAACTAACAGGATATTATTCATAATTAGCCAGGGAGAGAGGGAACATTTGGCTGTTTGTTACAGTAGTTCCCAAAGAACGTTTTCTTATTCGTTAGCCTAACAACTTTGGGGCATTTTACTGAATTTTGATTGATTGATTAGTTAAGTTGATTGTTCAAACTTTCTGTAACTGTAATCTACAGAAGGGGTGATTTTGTGTATTATCATTGGAAATGTATATAAATTTATCGGCCATTTACCGTTGTTAGCATGGCAGAAGCAAGCAGTTTCCAGTATGACTTCGAAACCGATAAATATCCGCAAGATTAGAATTATAAAATTTAAAAAATCAGTTTTGTTAGCAATTCGCCGGAAAGCTAATACAATGTGATAAATAACTATTCCTGCGGTTTTGCATGGCAGAAGCAAGCAGTTTCCAGTATGACTTCGAAACTGATAAATATCCGCAAGATTAGAATTATAAAATTTAAAAAATCATTTTTGTTAGCAATTCGCCGGAAAGCTAATACAATGTGATAAATAACTATTCCTGCGGTTTTGTACTCATGTCTAAATGTTACAGAGGTTTACAAAGTTGTTTTGCTAACAGAAAGCCTTAATTAAAGCTTCACACAGGGATCTAAAGGGATTAGACAATGGCCGATAAATTGATGTACATCCCCATAGATGAAATAAGAAATTATCCCTTGTGTAGATTAGAATTGGTAATTTAAACATTTGGACATTTAACTTAAAACAAAACAACCATATTCATTAAAAGTTCCCAAAGTTGTTAACCCAACGATTAAGAAAACGTTGTTATAAAACTTTAGGGACCTGTGTAATAAACATCCCAATATCCCCTCCCTCCCTGGCTTTACAACTATCCTCTAAACATGAAAGCAAAATTAATATTTACAAAACTGCCCTAAAGATGAAAAAGAAACAAATTTGTTTGTGAAAATATTATTCAAATATACTTTAAATGTAGGTGCGTGCAAAGAGTTTTACCGGGAGATTGTGCGAAGCGCACATATAATTTATAGACCCTTATCTGAAATATGAAATTTAAGGGTGCTTACAGTTGTACTAACCCCCTCCCCCACCCCCTAGGATTTTCAGTTATGTGGGTTAATTACAATTGCCTTTTTCGCCCCCATTTCACAATCATATAATTTATTAAATATCATTACTTTTTTGTAATATACACTATATTTTTAACTTTTTTATAAATATAAAAAAACCTCTAAAATGAAATTATTACGTAGAAACAGACATCGATTTTTCATTTGATGTTAGTTTAATAATGATATGAAAAGATTATTATAAGCTTTGTCATCTAATCTAAACTGACAAGGAGTTTTCAGCTGAATCATTCATATTAATAGACATGTATCATTACCATGTATCTTTCCACTGGAGATACATCCTTCCACATTTTAGGCCATTTTATTTCAGATTTAAGTCTTGAGAAGGTTTTAGGCTATTTTTATATCCCCTTTCTACCATTTTCAAATAAGAGCCCTTAAATGCTAGGAGCGCAGCCGCTATAATAGTATGCAATGCAATAGCCACGACCGCATCCACCATAAATTACTAAGAAAGCTCAAGCCCAACAGTGTGGAAAAAGATTTAAATACTTAATTAAAGTATCTAAAGGACTTAATTATCATTACGTTGGTAAATGAATATATAAAAAATGACAACATCCATAAGTAGCGATGCTCTAAAACTGAAGAACAAACGAACATAAACACTTCTAGAGTGTAAGAACTGAATAGGCATAATATATTTATAAATAAGTCTTATTTATAATAAGTTTAAGTAAATTTGTTGCAAAACTGCGTTAATGCAGGATATTGTTTAAGATCATATTTGAATTTATATGATTTGATTATAGAGATGCTTTGCTTATGATATTGTACTTTGTTGTCCACAAGGTATCAGTGTTTTAAAAAAAAAGAAAAATAGGTTAAGATTTCGCTAACCTATAAACTGATTGAGGTCTAAGGAGGGTTTTAAGTTATATTTCTTTTAATTAATTCTTTATAAGGCCTTTTTTACTGCCCTCCCACCTCCACCTCCTCTACATGCTAGAAGCGCAACCGCATATCAATATATGATAATAACAGGATGGCTGTCTGTCTATCTGTTTGTACCGAAAACTTTAAGTACCCCCTATATTTAAATAATTTCGGGAAGTTTTTATACCATATTGTCGTTCAGACTGTTTTATAATTTTAAATATCAAATGCGTTGCTTTTGTTAAAATTCGTATGTCCGCTCGTCTGATTTTTAGAGCTTCGCATTTTTAAAGTTGTTATCCTTGTTAAGTATGAAAAGTGTCTAATGAAGCGCTTGTAATTTATTTTGAAAAGTTCCAGAAAAATGAACAGGGCTCGGCAGCCGCGCCTTTGCCGCACTTAAGCCTAGATTTTAAACCCGCTTGTGTGCACAAAAAGAAATTCCAAAAAGATGGATTGTCTGTTTAGGAACATGCTTATACATCCATATGAATTCAAGTCATGATTTGATTTTGACGATTTCACCGAGGCTTATATGCGGCTAACGCGCGGCTGCCGAGCCCTGATTCTAGGATAATGAGAAGATAAAGAGGTGCTATGAACAGCTTTTTAAAAGTTGTTTGTCACAAAAAAAATATAGTTTGCCCATATTTTATTTTTAAAAGTTATCTCATACATTAATGACTAATGACGGATTTTTAACTGTATATACTATTTTAGAAATATTACGGTAGGGAAAAAACTCATACAATTTGTATTTAAAAAATTATCATTTTCAGTATTGCTTAGAAATCGATTCATATATGGCATGCTGGATTAGAAAAGGTTTTCATTCATAGCACAGGCCTACGGCCCCTTGGGTCTAACAAATTGATTTTTATCTTATTTCAATATCCGTGGAAAATTGTCTATAATACGATGCATAAAATGACTACTTTTAAATTACTTTTGTCCTTATATCCTTCTTTCATACTTCCATGTTTCTCAACTATTAATGCTTTTACTTATGCAAAGATTTACTTATAATTATGAGCCTATTTACACATTTGATAAACATTGAATGTTGAAGTTTAATTTTTTCAGTTATAAAATTATCTTTATTGTTGTTATCATGTGATACTCAAATCCTTCTCCTCTCATCCTTATCAGGGAGAAGGGACATTAATCTCTTTTTTTTACACTAGTCCCTAAAGTTTTATGATAACTTTTTCATATTCATTTACAACTTTGGGAACTATTATTAAGATAAGATAAGATAAGATTTTATTTCCTCTAAGGTGCATATAATTAGGGCAAGTTACTAATAAAAGTTTACAATTTTTCAACTATAGGTTTCTTCCTGAAAAAGATTGCATGTTAATTAAGATACTAGGTTTCTTCCTGAAAGAGATTGCAGGCAAGATAATAAATAAATTATTACATTTTATAGTGAATAAATAATCAATTAAATTGTAATTTATTAGCAATTTTAAGATCCTGTAGTACATTTACTATTTATGTACCTAGCTCAGGGTTGTAGTGAACTTCTCCTTCCCCGTTCACCTACATTTTACATTTTACTATACAATTATTATATAACTGAACACTGAGCAAGCTGTGAAGCGAGTGGATGGCTTAACCCCGGCCGGGGTTGTTGAACCGCAGTTCTTCGCGGCGCTTACCAAATCGTTTCATAGCTTTTAGAAAATAGTTGTAACAATTTGTTTTAGTTACAATATTGACACATATAAAACATATATAAGACTACTATACTACGGTATGCTGAATATACCATCTGACAATCATTCCACTAGAATCCATACGGGGTTTCCAAAAATAAGACCAATACAATTATGTTATCGGTGCCATGGAAGTTAGCCATGTTTTTTTTCCCGTTATAAACTGCGGCTCCCACCGCCCTAACGTTCCCGGATTAAAAGATTATAAGAACTGAGTAATTTAAAATCCTGTGGGATTTTAATCCCACACTTCTTTGATACCTGTAATTTATTTCCGAACCCGTCACCATATTCCTACATCCCTGATGGCGTTTATTAAATAAGAATAAATTTACATATTTGAGTTTTTTGTTGAGTAAAAACTAGAGGGCTTGATGGATTTTAGCCACATTTAAACATTTAACATTGAACATTGCAATAACAAGGAATACATATGCGTGGTAGGCGCGCATATGTACCTAGTATGTTAAGTAAAACTTAAATAAAACCAAAATAAAACTAAAAAAGATATAAAATCTGAAAGTTTATAAGTATTTTTAGAGAAAAACTGATTTCATTTGGATTTTTGTCAGGCGTTTCAGGTGGCGATGTACTTAGGTATCTTAAGTTGATCGTGTATCTGATATCGGCTATGCTAGTTGTAGAGTGGCTTTGCAGCTTTGAAATTAAAATCTTGTTAAGTTTGATATTAAGAAATTGTTTTTGCTAGATTCAATTTAAGAAGGCTAAAAATCATTTTTAGAAACACATCAGTTTACTAGCATTGTTCTTCAAGTGAAGGTTCTTTTTGTAAAGATTTATAAGACGTTAAGACGTTAAGACGTTAAGACTTAAGGAGAAAAGTTTAGACTGAGGTGAGGATTTGGCGACAAGGACTGGACTAGAGATAAAGAAGAATTAAAGAAAGAGATGGCAGGTTTGGTGTCCGAGTGGCTGCGCACCAGAGTTCTGACCGCGGCGGCCGGTCCCTGGAATAACTTATCTGAGCGTTTAACAAACGCTTCCTTGTTGGCAGAGTTTTACCTCTGGGAGGTTTCAATTGAGGACGCTGTTTACCTCGAAATGATTGGGATTTATGACGAGATAAATGAGCTGCGCTCATTTATCTTTGTCAGACAACCCCGTAGCTTGACAGGCTGCCTGTCCGGGTTGCGCTCTTTGCGGCGCACACAAGCCGCCGTTCCTATCATCGAGGAACGGCTCATGGCGTGCGCGGAAAGATGTGCTCAGACTCTTAGTGGGCGGCGTCGGTCACCTTGCCTGCCAGAGATTGTTGACGCTAATGAGGATTGAATGACTGAGTGATTTGATCTGAGGAGGAACTGACCGACGGTATGGCTGATTGTGAATGGAGATAGAGAGGAGTGTGAGGAGAGTGGGCTACAGACTAAAGACTAAAAGACTGAGTGATGGATTTAATTTTGGTTGAACCCTGTAATATTGACGCCTAATTTTGTAGTGATGAATGTTTACGTGAAAAAGTATGTATCAACCTATCGTTTATATATTTAGATGAGTCTGCTAGAGTCACCCAGCTCCGGCGCTTATTAACCTGTAACTGCAGCAACATATAAAATAAATAAAAGTGCTTGAAGAAGAGTTAGATTTGTTTGTAATAATTGTTGAAATAAATAATTTCTCCAATTTAATGGATTAATTTTCATGTCAACAACCTTACTGTTGTTGCAGTTGTCAGTAACCTGTATCGCTGTGTCCCAACTTCCCGCCTAAGCTTAGTGCTCAACGACTTAATAACGCCAACGCTGCTCTATAATTGGATGTTTCCGTGCGTTCAAATATAAGACTTTCCGGCCTCAACAAAAAAACTATAAATTGTAGGATGGATGACAATGGGATTGGTGAAATTATGGTTGATGGTAAAAAGATTTTTGGTGAATTTAATGATATTTGATGAATATAATGAGTATGAAAACATAATTAAATTTGAAGTTAGAATGTTAGAATGCAAGAATTTGGTGAAGTTTTGTAGGAAGCACTATATACCCCCCTCCCCCCCCTCCTTAGCTACCCGGGTGAGAGTTCGGATCTTACAGATCCTATTTTTGGATTTTTGAGTATAAGACATGGATGAATAAAATATTGTTAGAACACTTACCATTTTTAAGTTTGTTAGTTATAGGTACCTATGTAAAAACAATTTGGTTAAGAAAGTGGGTAAAACATTTTCTATTGAATTCTTTTTCATTTACTATTTGCTTTATATTGTTGGGGAGACTGTTAAAAATTGTGGGAAAAGAATGAAGGGGTGAGTTTAGTAAAAAAGTTCTATTTACTCCATTTGCATATGCAAAATTATTTACATTTCTTGTATTATACCTGTGGCGATCACGGGAGATTTCCCAGGTATTATTAAAAATTTCTGGCTGTAAGCCATGTAGGTACCTATACATAAATTTACAGACGTTAAATTTGATTAATAAATTAATGGGCAATATCCCATTACTTTTAAAATATTCTGCTGTGTGTGCTCTGCTAGGTAAGTTTTCTATGATTCTTACTGCCGCCTTCTGTATCTTCAAAATGGGATCTAAAAGATAGGCTGGACAGGCTGTGAACAGAAGGCAGCAGTATTCCACATTTGATTTAATATAGCTGGTATATAAAATCTTTAAGTGTTTCTTATCGAGCAAGTGGCGCATGACGCGCATAGAGTAAATAATCTTTGAAATTTTTGCATGTACTTTTTTAAGGTGATAAGAAAACTTTAATTTTGTATCCAAGCTGATTCCTAAGTGCTTTACAAAACCCTCATTATTATCATCTACAAGGTTTAACTTTGTGATCTTTTCAGGGATGCTTTCACCTACGTTGTTCATGTCTATGAAGACATTAAATTCCGTTTTTAATTGAATTTCTTCAGGGGTAAGATTTTCTCTAGGGGAAGTAAAGACCATAACTTTGGTCTTGAGGGGATGGATTAAGAGTTCATTTGCGTTATACCAGGCGGTCAGTTTAGGGATGGTTACTTTTGCAAGTTCAATCAATTCTGCTAATGAGTTTCTTTCCATGAAGGTTAGGGCATCATCAGCGAAAAGATTAATAAAAACTTCTGGGCTGCAATTTGCAAGGTCATTTATGAAAATCAAAAACAATATTGGGCCAAGGACTGACCCCTGTAATACGCCTATGATAATCTCTTCCAACGTAGATGAAAACAGCCCCTTAAAATACACCTTTTGACGTCTATTACTATAATAAGAACGGAACCATTGTAATGGTAATCCCCTTATCCCTGCATTCCTTAACTTTTCAAACAACAAATTCCTAGGGATCATGTCGAAACACTTCCATATGTCCAAAAATATGGACATACAGGAATTGTTTCGACCTAGACACTGAGTGATCATATTTGAGAGGTCAAGGACATTATGGTAAGTTGAGATATTTTTCCTAAATCCAAACTGTCTGCAGTTAAAAAAGTTTTTTTCATCCAAAAAATTTACCAAGCTATCGCATACGTACTTTTCCAGGGGCTTGCTTAGGTTATCAATCAATGATATACCACGGTGGTTATCCATTTGATTGAGTGAACCTGATTTGTGGAAAACAAGAATTTTGCTTACTTTCATACCGTCAGGAAAGACGCCAGATTGGAGGGAAAGGTTATAGACGTGGCAAAGGGGGTGTGCGATAACATCCGCACAGCGGGAAATTAAGAACATGCTGACATCATTGATGTCTGTGGACCTTTTGGGCCTGATGTTTCTAATCAAATTTATTACTTTGAAAGGGTAAAGGGGTTCAAAAAAGATTGAGTCTTGAATGGGGGGGGGTAAAAATTCTGCAAAGTTTTTTTCTGTTGTTGGGATCTCAGGTTTAAGGGAGGTTCCAATCTGACTAAAATAGGAATTAAATTCGTTAGCGATAGCTTGGTCACCCTCAACTTTCCTATCCCCGACCTCTAAGTATGTGCACTCAGCACTCTTTTGATCAAATCCTAGCATATCTTTTAAACAACGCCATAATTTTTTACTATCTCTGCCGCAATTTCTTATACTTGACCTATAGTATTCTAGTTTTGCACGACGTACATTCCTATTAAAAGAGTTTCTATAAGAGTTATACAACAGCTCACTTTCCCTTGTTCTTTCCCTAAGAAAATTGTCGTGGAGGGTGTGTTTGTGTTCCCTCATTCTCAAGAGGTACTCGTTCATGAAGGGCTGCTGGGGTTGGACCCTAGAATTTTTTTTGACTTTTACAATGGGGCATGAGATGTTATATAACTCAAGAAACTTAGCTATGAAATTACTATAGGCAACGTTGACGTCATTTTGGTTAAGTACATTTGACCAATCGGTACTGAAAAGTGCGTCATTTAGTGAATTAATGTTATCATCGCCTAGCAATCTTTTTTCATACGTATCAGGTTTTTTTGGTTTTTTGTTAGCATTAATTCTATACGCATTTATCAGCAACAAGTGGTCACTTATTTGTGATGTTAGGACACAAGACAACATAAGATTTGGAATAAAATTACCAACGCCGAAAATGTCAATCAATGTTGAAGTGTTTTTTGTTATCCTGGTGGCCTTGGTAATTGTATTCAAAATGCCATTGAAATTTAGCGACTCTAGCAGACGCATACTAGGGCTGTTGTTTTCATTAATCCTGAACAAGTCAAGATTAATGTCTCCAACAATAAAAAACGGTAGGTTGAGTGACATAATCCTATCCAATAATTCAAGGTAAATTTCAAAAAATTCATCAAGTTCAGCACTACTTTGATTAGGGGGTCTATAGGTATTCAACACTAAGAATTTAAATCCATTAAACGAACATTTGAGACAGATAGATTCGCATATACGTTCTTTGAAGGAGATATTGTCAAACATTCTTACTACTTTATAATGTTTTTGCACGAGTAATCCCACCCCTCCCCCCCTTTGTGTTTTCCTAAGGTTGACATGCCAGTTATAGCCTTCAATATTATACACGTCAAAATTTGCATTGGAATTTGCCCAGAGCTCTTGACACGCAAGAACGCTGGGCCGTATTCCTTTGCAATTAAATTTATCTATACACGCCACCAATTCATCAAATTTAGAATTTATCGATTGACAGTTTAAAGAAAATAAAATTATCAGTTGTTCTCTAAAAGATTTTAATTTTGTTATTGCTTCATTTTCTGACATGTATTGACAGTTAATACCAAATTCTTCGTTAAATCCATCAAAATGTTGGCCATATATAGGGTTTAGGAGGTCTAGTGTAGGGTTAAGATTTAAATTAGCAGGTACCTGTTCATTTAATCCATTAGGGAGGCTTGTAGGGTACTGGTGTGGAGTCTAGGTTTATCGCAGGAGGATTAGCACGTATATCATCCAGTGGGAACGACTGAAAAACAATATATATCAGCATACATAAAACATGAATATATTTACAATAGTAATAATAGTGAAATAGATAAAACATTTAGTTAGGAGGTGATGTGCCTCCGCTCTTTACTCTTTCCCCCCCCCCCCCGTGGTATTAGCTAGATACAAAAAATCTTTTAATCAATAATTTTTTTATCTAATAGTTGGCATAGGGGGTAGGTAGGTAAAATAGAGTTAAATTCTTTACGTTTTTTTTTTTTTTAATCTTTGACAGACGATGACATGACATTATATGACAAGATAAAAATAAACGGATTAATTTAGTAATTAATCAATAATAGTAAGGACAGTAAGTATTTGTTAACTGCTAGAAAGTACTATCTAATCATTTTATCTTACTGTCGTTGGTTTTCTTTGCAGTTCTTGCAGGCATAGATTTCAGCTGTGGTAGCGGCTGCTGTTTAGGTGGTTCCGCTTCTGGCTCCCTGGCTGCTGGGCGGGCTGCTGTTGTGGCAGGGGCTGGAGCTGCTGCTACGCTGGGTGCAGTTGTTGGAGCTGGCATCGGCTCGGCTGGGGCGTTCTCATCCTCGGCCTCAGGGACATCGGCGGCTGCCGTGTCAGAGGTGGTGGCGGACTCCAAGGGAGGGAACTCGTCCATGTTGGCAGCGTTGGGAGGAGGTTCAAAGCTATCCTCAAAATCATCCTCTGTGATGAGGGGATTGCAGAACTTTGAGTTGGGGAAGAATGATCCTCTGTCTGCATAGGGCACGCTGTTGTATTTGATCAGGGGGGGCTCCATTGATGTGCTGAACAGCTTCTCGGTGCCAGGTATTGGTCTTGTCATACCAATTAATGTGTCGGCAAATGGATTCAGAACTTTTTGCCATCTGGATCCTGACTTGATCTGAAAGCCCACAGTTTCCCCCATTATTTTGGTGCGGGAGATCAGCTTAGTTGAATGCAAAAATGTTTGGACGTTTTTATTCAAACGCGTTGCATCGTATTGCATTTTTATCATTCTACCTGGAAAATAGGGTGCAGGGGACACACTCTGGCTGGCTGACTTGTACTGGTTCAACTTAGCTGTGTATTCCTCGAGGACAGGGCGCTTGGATATCATTACTGCTTGGAGGTGGACGCGGGAATGAAACCTGAAGATGGCCTGTGGGACTTCCTTCTTCTTGGGGTTGAACGGCAAGTGATGCGCGTACTCGATGACGTCCCCCCAGTACTGGGGGACGAAATCGAGTAGGCCGTTACGGTGGGCTATTTTCAGTGAGGGCAGAATGAGTGTGTTGTATATCATCAGCATGGTGATCTTCTCACGGCTGTGCGGCGACTGGAAATTCGTCACCCTCAGGCTCCACGCCCTACTACGCTGCTCGCGGCAGGAGTTCTGAAAAAACGAATAGCGTTTAAAATTGTCATCGTTTTTTGCTTGACATTCGAACTTACTCTGGAGGACCGCAATACTATCCTTTATCGCTTTTAGAGTTTCTGCCGATATTTGGGCATCCTTAAAATTGTCAATTTGCTCAAGAACAGAGATTTTATCACTAAGTTCGGAAAATTGTTTTTTTACTATTTCTTTTTTATGGCTAGAGATAGTATTAAAAACTTCTTCATGTCTTACCTTGGCTTTTTTGTTATCGTATTCCTCAAATTTTTTGTCGAAAATCACTTCCATTTTTTCCCAAAATGCGGGAGATGATTGTTCCGGCAACATTTTTAAGCGAGTGAAGCCGTGTGACTAAGATGGCGGTGATTTCGAGTTCAGCTAGCCAATAGGAAGCGAGGAAAATTGATAACAGCCAATAGCGTGGTTTGTTGTGGACGCTACTTGCTTACTAGCCAATGAGAGAGCGACACTGATTTGGCCCTCGTGTGATGTGGCCAAGTTTTTAAAATAGAAATAGATAAAATATTGCGGATTTTTATTTCACTTGATTAGGCGATTTTTCACAAGGATAGTATTAACGGTTTTACACCGGCGATTTTGCCTAGACGGCGGTGTAAAATATGGTGCCAAAACTATATACGAGTTTGCCCATGGCTACCATATCTTCCCAGTACCAACACGCGGAGGGACCACGGACGTGGGGTAAAGGGGAATTAGTAAAGAGCGGGGGGTGTGCTGTACAGACTAGTACATACACATGGGCTAGAGAGAGAGAGATGTTGTTCGCTCCACGCTCTAAACTAAACTAAATTTTGATTGATTGGTTCATTTAGTTTGGTGTCCATACGTTTACACCAATAATTCATATCCATTTAGTCGGGATAATTTGTGAATCATCTTTGGGGATGTACATCAATTTAACGGTCGTTGTCTTATCCCTTTAGATCTCTGTCATTCCTTCCATGCCCACCTGCCCTTCCCCAGAATTGTAAAAAATTCATAAAGAGAATAAAAAGGTGGATTATAAGATTTTGGGCTCTTCAATGGGACACATACAAAGTGCCTTTATAAAAGTAAATTAGATAGTAATGGATTTACTTGGATCTTACACCGGATTATGAGGTTATTTAATAAACTGAATAAAATAAATCTAAAATAATCTTCTCCCCCCATGTCTTCCCCTTTAACTCATCCCCTTTCTTCCTACTGGATGAACGGAATGACCAATGAATGGAAGGGGAATTAGCAACCTAAATTGACGACTATTTTTTACCCTGTCATAATATCCACGTAAACTATACATAAAATTCTGATAATGGATAATATTAATAACAGTTTTGTTAGTCCTGAGAGGATTTTAATCTTTTTTCTAATACCACCCGTAGAAAGCTGTCTATAATACGATGCGATGAATGAACTATTATAAACTTTATTTTTTAACTTTGATCTGTTAACACACCCTTACAAACATGGATAACCAATTCACCTCTCTCTTGACCTCTCTCCTCTTCTTTTCATAAGTGTGAATTGTCCTCAACTATTGTATGTGTGTGGGTGTGTTTGTGTGTGTGTGTGTGTAGGTGTGTAGGTGTGTGTGTGCATGTGTGTGTGTGGGGGGGGGGGGGTATGGTATCTTGACCTCTCTCCTCTTCTTTTCATAAGTGTGAATTGTCCTCAACTATTGTATGCGTGCATGTGTGTGTGCGTGTGTGTGTATGTGTGTGTGTGTGTATGTGTGTGTGTGTGTGGGGGGGGGGGTATGTTATCTTGACCTCTCTCCTCTTCTTTTCATAAGTGTGAATTGTCCTCAACTATTGTATGCATGTGTGCGTGTTTGTGTGTGTGTGTGTATGTGTGTGTGTGTGTGGGGGGGGGGGGTATGTTATCTTGACCTCTCTCCTCTTCTTTTCATAAGTGTGAATTGTCCTCAACTATCTATTGTATGCATGTGTGCGTGTTTGTGTGTGTGTGTGTGTATGTGTGTGTGTGTGGGTGTGTGAGTGTGTGGGTGAGTGTTTGTGTGTGTGTGTTAAATGCAAAAGGAATAAAATTAATGGAAAATTATTTTTAACCTTTTTAAAATATAACAACAACCAAAAATCAAATTGCCTATTTTGTGACATTGAAACTTGATTATAATACTACAAGCCATGGTTTTAGGCCACTTCTAAATTAGTTTAGAAATAAGTTTGTCAAAGTTAAATAAAAAAAATAAAAGATTCCTTTTCGCCTTATGAATCATTATTTTAATTATAGATTTATAAATTAAATCTAATAATAATTTGATTACAACATGTTTAAAAATTAAAATCTACTAAAAATACAATTTTTCATTGTAAAATCTGAAAACTTTTTATCCATAGAAATATTACATCCATTGTCGCATCTGAAAGCTGTGCAAGAGGTCAATTGCTACAAAAACTTGGAGCATAAAAAGGGCTCAGAAGAGAAGAATCGAATAAGCGTTAAACCCCTAGGTATAATCAATATAAAATGGTCAAAATGCTGCCAAATTGATAAATGGTATATTTATTTCATTTAAATGTTTTGTTTGTTTGTTTGCTATGGGCCGTATGTTAGAGAATATGATAAATCAAATATATAGATAATATATCTCCAAATGTGCACTTTTTATAAGGCATAAAAGGACTGATCGACATTGTAACAAGAATGTGTTTAATCCAAAGTAAGTATACTTATAATTAATGTTGTTTAAGACTATAGTTATTAACCCGATCTTAATTTATCTAATTTATCAATTTATAGACTTCAGGCAATCAACCCTTTGATTACGTACGGCCATTTTCTGAAAAATCTGTCTATAATAATGAGTTGAATTCCGAGGCTTGCAGAAGGGTCCACTCCTCGTGATACACACACACCCATAATACAGTCAAGGGGGGTGTCAGGATAAAATGTAAGAGCACCTTTAAACTAAACGCGTCAATTTTCCAATTCGCTTCTCTGTTTTTACTTTTCAGTGGGTTGGTTGACTAAAAACATACCCCTCTTGTTGTCTGTAATACACCCTCCTAAAGCTCACACACCACTACACTCCCCTAGATTGTGGATCATTTGGGGTGTCAAAAATCATATGGTTATAAAATTTTCGGGTGGCAATTTTCTGCACGCCAGTGGTTGAATTTATTTATTCTATGCCGTTACTATCACACATCTGACAAAGCAGCACAAGAAGTAGGCATAACAACATAAACTTATTAAGTTGTCGCAAACTATACAGTTAGGGCCACCTGGTAGCTAAATTAAGTTTATCTGCTGAAATTAATCCTGGTCTAGGGTATTACAGCAGGGATCTAAAGGGATAAGACAAAGGCCGATAAATTGATGTACATCCCAAATAATATAATAATAAATGGTTGAAACGTTTGGACACTCAACTTTATGAACCAACTAATCAAAATTCAAGACCTTTATTACAAAACTATTGGGACTAGTGTAATAAACAGTCCAATGTCCACTCCCTCCCTGGTATTACAAGGCCCAAGGAGCTGCTTATCATATCAGCTAATTAAATCTAAATCCAGACTCCTCTCATTCTTAAGGATTTATAGGCTAAATCCTGTAATTTGAATATGAACCACCTCTTTAGCACCCACCCCCTTCCAATATTATTTTGTTGGGGTTAGGCAAAAGTAATGCACATTAAATCTTTGGAAATAATAGTAGCTTTTTAATTTTTGCAGCACGGCTTGAAAACAAATTTTAGAATTAAAGTGGGAGGTGTATATTTGGCTCACAAGCAAAATAAGGGATTTTTGTCGGTTTATGGCTTTAAAGCTGTTGCTCTATAGTAGTTTAACATCCGTCTGTCTCTTTCTTCAACTATACTATTATGTAATGTTTTGGTCACTGATTCTCAAAATTATTCTGTCATATTCTATTTTAAACGACCTAAAAACCGCAGTAAGGATTGATTTTTTCCAAAATGGTTTCGAAATCAAATAATATCCGCTGTATAAGAACCGGTTCTCAGTCAGTTCAAAAAATCATGCATAGCATCTATTACAGACAGTTTTCCACGAATATTTTTTTTAAAATCATAAATAAATACCCGTTTTGTTAGCTTCGGCCCCTCCAGGCTAACAAAACTTGGATTGATCTTATAATTTTCCTTCCGCGGAAAGCTGTATATAATACGATGCGATAACCAACTATTTTTTTCATGGCAAACTTTGTACCTTTTATTCCTTGTTTATTTAGAATATAAATTGCATAAAGTTTATCCATGAGGGTGGCCACCTCCTTCACATAGATAACACACTTAATATCCAGGGAGGGAGGGGACATTGGGCTGTTTATTACACTAGTCCCTAATGTTTTATAATAACGTTTTCTTATTCGTTGGTCTATCAACTTTGGGGACTTTTATCTGATTGGTTCATTAAGTTGAGTATCCAAACGTTTCAACCACTCGTTGTAATCTACAAAAGAGGAAATTTTGTGTATCATCATTGGAGATGTACATCAATTTATCGGCTATTGTCTTATCCTTTTAGATACCGGAGTCTTATATTTATCGGCTATTGTCTTATCCCTTTAGATCCCCACCCTCCTTCACATAGATAACATACTTAATATCTAAAAGTATTTACTACCATGCTCTGCCCCCAGCCTCGAGGCAAGTAACTAAAAGTGGAGTTTTGGATTTTCTTGCTACTAAGATTTCTTAATTTTTGTTTAAAATCTCAAAAAAAGAAAAAAAACATTGTGGGCTTTAGCCCGTTCAAAATAATTTATGAAAACTTATTTTTTGTACATTTATTCAAACTTTTTATTACACAATATTAAGAACTATGGAAAAACCTTTCAATGATTAAAGATCTCTAAACTATATTAGGCTGTGCTTCTTTGGAGAAAGTTTATTCTAATTACTTTTTACAAAAGAGTTTAATTAAATATATGTTTAAAATGTACCTTGTTATTTAGCTAATATCAGGGATGGAGAGTACACAATGACGGTTGAATTAATATGTAACACATTCTTCCGTCCAATTTCAAATTGAAAAAATGTGGAGGGAAGATATATTCATTGTCAATTATACGATCCTTGAATCCCTGGGAGAATTTTCAGAGGTATACTTACCAGGAAGGAAGGGACTATGGGCTGTTTATTACACTAGTCCCCAAAGTTTTATAGTAACGTTTTCTTTTTCGTTTTTAGGACTTTTATTGAATTTTAATTGGTTGGTACATTTAGTTTAGTATCCAAACATTTCAACCAGTAATTGTAATCAACAGAAGGGGTAATTTTGTGTATTATCATTGGGGATGTACTTCAATTTATCAGCTATTGTCAATGTCTTATCCCTTTAGATCCCTGTATATCTACTAATTGCAACCTTATATTACCCACCTATAAAATTATCAACGGGGGGATGATTAATTTATCTTTCATTGCCTAATTCCTGTATTCGTGGGTGAATATTCATAGTTGTGCTCATTACTCTGAACTAATGATCCCAATCACTGGTTGTATGTTAGCCCTGGGGACAATGTAGCAACTAATTAAGGACCCATTTAGACTCAAACTATTCATAATTTATCAACCTCTGTTCTTACACTCTGTGTAGCTTTAACTAGGGTTAATACAAATTATTTTTAAACATAATATGAAATTAAAGATATCTATACTTGCTCTTTTTATTCTTTTTATATAACCGCTAAACCGATCGGGTTCTCCTTAACAGGGTAGCTTCTCATAGGTCCAGGGCAGATTTAGAACTATTTTTGGGTAGGGTACCTTCAACCACCCAAGAGAAATCACTAAAAGAATGTATACATAACATACTCCGCCTCGCGGAATTTTAGATATTTTTGGTTAACAGCTGATTTAGATTTTAGAGAAAACATTTTACGTTTCGCTAGAGGCCTCTAGGGGCGTTGCTGCTAGTCTATGATAAAATGAAGTTTGTACCTATATGTTTTTTACTTCTTGTAATCACCTACACAAATTATTTTACATTGAAAAATTGGTTTTAATTACTAATCTACAGAATTTATTTCGCACTGGACATGAAAACGGAAATTGTTGATAAATGATACTAAAATGTGTTAAGGTTTGGTTTTTTTTATTTGAATTGTGACTTTTAATACAAACCTATAGTTAGTCTTATAACGTATGTCCTAAGTTATATACGAGTGCTAATGTTTTACAAATTGGTACAATCTACCAAATTATCTTGTTAATGATTATTCTAAAGATACAATCTCTAGATAAGCCCAGGGACCTAAAGGGATAAGACAATGGCCGATAAATTGTTGTACATCCCCAATGATGATACACAAAAGTCCATCTTCTGTAGATTACAAATAGATTATTGGTTTAAACGTTTGAACACTCAACTTAATGAATCAACCAATTAGATTTATAATGTTGTTAAGCCAACAAATAAGAAAACGTTATTAAAAACTTTGGGGACTCGTGTAATAAACAGCCCATTGTCCGCCTTCCTGAGATAAGCCCCTAAAAGTTCTAGCAATTCAGTAATCTTTGCAGGGAGGGAGGAGACATTGGGCTGTTTATTACACTAGTCCCCAAAGTTTAAAATTAACGTTTCTTATTCGTTAGGTTAACAACTTTGGAGACTTTTGATCAGTTGGTCCATAAAATAGAGTGTCCCAACACTTTAACCACTTATTGTTCTCTACAGAAGAGGTAAATTTTTGTAAGATCTAGGGGGTATTATACATTGATTTATCGGCCATTGTCTTATCCCTTTAGATCCCTGAATCTTAGTGACTTCACATTCTTAATTTACATGATAATCATATTCCTAAACTATTCATTAACCCTTTACAGTCGGGCCCCTTGCCGCACCTTAATCGGTCGGGGGGGGGGGGGCGTTTAACGCCCCCTCCCCCCTATTAGCTCAGTTCCTATTAGAGCTAGAGGGCTAATTTTTTTGTGCAAGTTACCTGGATGACCCTGCCAGGTTTGCTGGCATCCTGTGCCCGCCAGGATGGAGATATTCAAAAAATTCCAACTCTCAGTTATGTGTCATACCCTTACTTAAAAAGTCACGCAGTTTGGGCTTTTTATCTTTCACACACAGAAAATGAGATAGAAAGAGAGAAACGACCGTTAAGGGTTAAATTTTGTTGATATAAAAATATTTAAATTTAACAAATCGTTTGATCTTTAAGTTTCTTATTTAAAAAAGTCTTATTTCATCGTTTACGGAAAAAGTAATTGTTTTGCTTTTTTCATGCATAAAAACTGCTTTGTGAACTCTGCAGCCGCGGCGAGCATTACTGCTTATTGTTCACCAGACCGCTGATGATTGGAAGCAATACAGTTTTCCATTTAGCTGCAATCAGCGCAATGCAGCCGAGTCGCGTCAAACATAAGCGGCTGCCGGACCCTCATTTATTTACTTTTTTGCTTTCCCAGTTAGAAATCTTTTAATGAGAAAATGAAAGAAAGTTAAACTAAAACAACGCTCAGTGCTCAACAAAAAATAGCCCTCATTAAAATTGAATATTGAATATGTTTAATGCTCCCAGGATAAAGGGATTTGTCAATGGGAAATAATTTAGTAATGTTCCCATAAATGAGGATTTACTTTAGGGATGAAGCTTTTTATAGTGCCTGTAAAAAATGACAACAAACTGGCCTACCATTGGTCAATTAAAATGTATACTGGCCTGTTGATTTAGTCTGTTTATCCGCCTATTCTTGTTATTATTTGTTTTGTATGACGTTATTTTTTAAGGCACTATAAACAGTTTTTTAAAGATATTTTAATTGCAAGAAAAATTAGTATGCCAGCTACTTTTCCGTCAATTAGAAATATCAATTATTACAATTATTAATCCTCAAAACAATTATGTATTAAAAGTTTACATATTATCTTATGATCATTACTTTACTGAAAATTTAGAAGCTAAATATATTTCCAATAAAAATATTTTTTTAGTTGAACTATCGGTGAGACCTATGTGAATATTACCTAAATTGAGAACCCAACCCAAGTTCAGTAGTTATTGAGATCTTAAGCTTCAGATAAAAAACCTTAATACTTTATACAATTTCTTACCCTTTAACCTATACCTTTATCCCTGGCTTAATGTGCAAAAAAAAGAATTGATTATAACATGCAAAAAACAATTTGTACACTATTTGTAGAAAAGGTAGAAGATACTCTATAGAAAACTCCTGTTGTATGTCTGTCTGTAGCGCAATTGCTTTAAAATTTAGGCCTGTCAGTGAGCGCTATCACCATCCTTCTCTCCTTTTTTACCCATTATCTTTCATGCTATTAACGTTACGAGCTATTTTTGCATTTTTTGTTGTTGTTAACTTTGATTAGGGTTTTTCTTTAATTTAAACATGTAAGAATCGTCTTATCGTTTTCAAACTTTGCATGATGATCATAATCGGACACAATTCAATAAGTGTAGCAAATTTATCATTGTTACCTGAAAGTAGGTACATTTTAATCATGCTGATTTTTTACTTTTTGGAATATTTTGTATGATATAATTATCCTTTTCATCTGATTTTTATAATTTTGTTTAGCCTTATATTTTTATATTTATAAAAATTCTAATGTTACTTTGTCCTTTTTCATTTCATCCTTGTTTTGTTTGAAATACGTTAATATTTTTAACGCGGCGGTGCGAAGGTCAGTTTTATTCACGATGTTTGCTATGTGTTATCAATTATTATAGTCGGCAAGGCACTAGTGACGTCACTTATTCACACGATCTGTATAACTCATCACACACATAACAGTTATAAACCATATCGGTTTAGCGGTTGGCGTGTTTCTTATGTACAAACAAATAGACATCTTGTTACTTTATTATAAAGATTAATTGTAGTTTAATGAACTTTCTTTTTAATCTTACAAAAAAAAATTTCTCCTGTTTTTTTACTGCAAAGGAAAACAAATGAAACAAATTACAACACTTTTTACGCGAAACAAGATTATATCCAAAAGTAGCGAAAAATCTGTTAGTCATATGTTTATAGCTTCAGAGCATCTTACCGTTAAAGACTTATTTAGTGCATTTTTAAAAGCGAAGCTTTTCTATAATTAGGGTCGGTCCGACCATACGTCCGTAACGGATAGCTTTTTTCGTTAATTTAGGCATGTTAGAATTGTCCTATCGATTTCAAATTTTGCATGGTGATTCCTCTAATAGTTAGGTACGATTTAGAAAGCGTAGCAACTCTATAATCATCACCAAAATGTCCGTACGTCCATTTTAAACATGTTGATTTTTTTACTTTTTTAACAACAAATTTTTATGTGATCTAATCATCCGGCTTATCTGATTTTTGGTATATTGATTGATTCCAAGGACAACAAAGTATTATGTAATAAGCAAAGCAACTCTATAATCAAGTCCTAAAAATGTAAGTATGTCCATAAACATTATCTTGAATCAAGCAGTTTTTCAACAAATTTACTTACAATTTTGCTTTGACTCTTATACATTTATATTATGATTATTCAGTTCTGACACTATACAAGTGTTAATGTCCGTTTGTCCTACCGTTTCAGTGCTTTGCTTTTATGGATGTTGTCATTCTTGTTTCCATTACAAGTGTTTAAATAAATAAGACAAAAACACAATAATTCTGTATTCATTTTTCGATTATCACATTACATATCTATACGTGAAAATATTATTTATGGTTTTGAAACCGATTATTATCCGCAGGATTGGAGCCGGTTCTCGGCCGAACTGAAAAAGCATGTATAGCATTGCATTACAGACAATTTTCCACGAATACTAAATAAAAATGATAAAAAATTCAGTTGTGTAAGCCAGTGCCTTCGGCATCTCAAAACTACTTTATATCCTATAATTATACATTTTAATGTCCGCGGAAAGCTGTCTATAATACAATGCGATAAATGACTATTACATATCTTGACACGCTTTCTAAAACGTACCTAACAACTAAAGGAATCACCATGCAAGTTTGAAAACGATAGGACAATTCTAACATGCCTAAATTAACGAAAAAAGTTATCCGTCTGTGACAGACGTACTGACGGACGAACAGACCAACCCTAATTACAGAAAAGCTTTGCTTTAAAAAATGTTGAGCAAGATTTACAACTAATCCTTGTTTATTAGTTTGTAAAACTTGCTATTTTTCTAATTTCTTAAACTAAATTTTTGTCAAAACTGGTTACAACTTCTTAAAAAAGATAATCAGTACATTTTTAATAGCGAATCTTCTTTATAAATCAAATGCCAGTACGTCTATATTTGAGTTCCAGGCTGCTATTTGAAATAGAAGGTTGTAAGTTTTTTTGAAGATTACTAAGACAAATTTTATATACTCTAGAGTGTAAGTAAATTAATTAGGTACTGAAATTCCTTTAGAACAATACCTGTCTAAAATAATTTGATTGGCATAGCTCCAAAGAATGAGAAAGGTACACCTAATAATTTTTTTGAATCATGGAAAAAAAACCAAGTAGCAAGTTTCGTCGTATTTTCACAGTAGCTTTTCTCTTATTTCTAGCCCCTGCGGGGGGCTCTAACCCAGCCGTACAAATATTAACATTTACCTAACCTCATAAAACATATTGTGAAAATGCGACGAAACCCGGTAATTCTTTTTCTTTCCATAATCCGATTTTTTTTCAGCCTGGTTATCTTTTTAACTACAATGAAATTAAGTTATATGAGCGAATATAAATTACACGTCGTTGGCATCTTACATTATACATTATAGATAGACGTCAAATATGTGTAAAATATAAGATATTTTGTCTGAAACTCATTAAATACCTTATATATAAAAGCCCAACTGCAAGTAATTTACAAATCCAGCGACAAAAAAACGAAAAACCGCCATAAATTTTAGCAGTTTTGAATTCAAAATTTATCCCATAGAGTGAAGAAACAATGAGCTGTTTATTACATTAGTCCCCAAAGTTTTATGATAACGTTTTCTTATTCGTTGGCTTAGTGAATTTGGTAGTGATTTGTTGATTCATTTAATTTAGTGAATTTGGTAGTGATTGGTTGATTCATTTAATTGAGTGTTCAAACGTTTTAAGTTTTAACCACTAATTCTTAATCTACAGAAGGGTTAATTTTGTGTTTCAACATTGAGGATGTCTTATCCCTTTAGATCTCTAAATTTAGGCTCTGATTGAATAATTTGAACCCGTAATGCGTTCCTTCCTGTCCCACGTAAAAACTGTCAATGGGCTTTTTGTTTGTATCACGGGGAGAAGAAAAGTCAAGGGCTCGGCAGTCGCTCGTCAGCCGCAAATTTAAACCCGTATTAGTGTTACATTTAAAATTTACTGACAATGTTAGAAACTGGTTAAGAGAGTTAGGGGACATTGGGCTTTTTATTACACTAGTCCCCAACGTTTTATAGTAACGTTTTCTTATTCGTTTTAGGGACTTTAGTTAATTTTGATTAGTTGGTTCATTAAGATGAGTGTTTACTTGTTTCAACCACTAATTGTAATCTAAAGAATGGGTAATTTTGTATGTACATCAATTTATCCCTGCATTTTCCTGCGGCTGACAGGTTGCTTGAGCGCGGCTGCCGAGCCCTGTGCAAGACAGAATGATGTATTGTGGATAAATACAATACAATGTATAGATAAAGTGATAAAGTCACACTCACAATCTTTTTTTTCTCCTCTCTCTCCTTTTTTTTGAAAGCGACGATACTCTATTTATCACTTTGTCCGTTCGTCCGTCAGTCTGTAACGCTAAGGTGATCAGATCGGCTGCTGTATGTCAACTATTCTAATCCCTTTTTGTTCGTCCAGTAGTAGGGGAGGAGATGGGGTAAAATGGGTGGAACGTGATTATTGTTTTTTTTAGCCTGCTGCGAGTTTTATAAGAGAACTGGAAAATCTGGTGTAACATTCACGTAATAACATATTTATCACAATACAATGTGTAAACGTGAATTATGCGAATGTTGAATAAGAAGTTTTTTATGTATTTTATTGAATAAAATTTTTTTTCTTCGCTACCCAAGTATAAACTATCCTTGTTTTTTCCCTCCCTCTCCTTTCTGAGCTTCCCCATCTCTATTCCCATCTTTTGCACAAATCAACCTTTAGCTTTTTGTTCCACAAGAGGTTTATTATTATCTGTCAAAGTTGAATTTTTTTAAAGCGAAGCTTTTCTATAACTAGGGTCTGTTCGTCCGGAACAGTTAGTCCTTTTTGTTAATTTAAACAGGTTACAATAGTCCCCAAAGTCTTATAATAACGTGTTCTAAATGCCTAGCTTTGTATTGGACGTAGTCGTCCCTGATTTCAATTTCAAAGTGTAATCTTTTGTTTGAAGCTTTTAATTTGGGTTTGAAGAGTCTTTTAAAATACATAAAATAAAATGTTAAAAAAAAACTCTTTATTAATTTGATTTAAAAATTATAAGGGAATCATATCATGATCATTTAGAAATCTATATACTATTCTAAAATATATTAGTAATTTATATTAAAACATAAAAAGTAATAAGATGCTAAGTTAGATCTGTAAAACAATTGTGAAGTATTTCTCAAAGGTAAGAATAAAAAATCATTTTAAACAAAAGATTGAATTTGGAGGCATCCTCCGTCCTTTTTTGGGACGAAGCCCCTAGTATCTATAAAAATCAATGTACATTGCATAACTGTAATGATCTTTACTTTAAATTGTTTATCAATCAACAAATACAATTACTTGAGTGACCCCTTTCCATCTTACTTTTTCAGGAATCTATATTCACACAGAGATATGGGGATAGTGTATCTAAAATTCGTTTCCTCGGCTGTTTTAAACATTTGGTGCTAGAACTAATGCAACTTTTATTAATTTCGCTAATATTTAAGACTTTGGAGATTAGTGCACATAATGCCGCTGAATTTGTTATCATCATAGCAGACCAAACTCAATGAAAATAACCAACATGATGATGGCAGACAACAAACTCAAATTTTATTGGCGGCAGGGCCATGGGTAAACGTGTTTCAAGGTCGATTTTTTTGTGATTAATTACAGAATGTGAATTTTATGGATAAATGTGTTTTCAACGGCCTTTCAGCAAGAACTCTTAAAATTAATTAATTTCACATGGTCTCATCACTATACCCCTGATTTATACCGAAGTTATATTTATGTTTGGACTAGGTCATCGATCAGGACAGGTGAACGTTTTTTAAACAGCGTATAATGACCAATAAAAAATTACGTCATAAAATACAAATGACCAATGATAGGCCAGTATACATTGTATACCAATGGTAAATTGTATTCTGGCCTATCATTGGTGATTTGTATTGTATGACGTCATTTTTTATTGGACACTATACGGTGTTTAAAAGAAGTGCATGAAATTTGAAAATATCTGATCTATAAGTAATAATTCCTGCCACTTATTTGTTTATTTTCAAAAGCTTACAAGCTAACAATTTTTTTAATTAGAATAAACGTCTTAAAATCAAAAACAAGAAAAAAGTGCTTTCTTTTAAATACTTGTATTATGCTTTGTTGCTTTCATTTAAGCATTTTTTACACTTACTTTTCTTTTACATTGTTTTGTCTTTTCCTACTTAATGCTTTTCTGAATTGTATCCCTAATGTATTCTTAATAGCTTTTTTCAATGCATGAGTGTTTCTAGGTGTCATTCAGCAATTCAAGTGTTTAGGTAAGGTGTTTTAATTGGGTTTATGTTTAGCTCAGGGATCTAAAGGGCTAAGGCAATGGCCGATAAGTAGTTTTACATCCCAAATAATGAAGCACAAAATTAACACACAATTGGACACACAATTTAATGAACTTACAAATTAAAATTTAATAAAAGTCCCCAAACTTGTTGAGCCAACGAATAAGAAAATGTCATTATAAGACTCTAGGGACAAGTGTAATAAACAGATCAATATCCCCTCCCTCCCTGATTTATTTATTTATTACTAAACAACAATAGTTATTTATCGCGTTATAGTTTATAGTTATAGTTATATTTTAATATGCGAGGAAAATTGTCTTTAATACGATGCTATACATGATTTTACATATCCAGCGTTTATAGCAGTCAGTGTCAATAATTTTCTGAAAGCAAAGTTTCGTTTAGATTATCAAAAATCCGTAAATATCTCTATCCAAGGTGCTTTATCGGGCGCATGAAAATGGACGGACCTTGCTAGTTATGGAGTGTCCAATCTATATGATAAAATCACTAAAAGATTAAAATAGTATTCATAGAAAACTTAAATTTTGTTATTTTATAGGCTTAAACAAAATTTTTGGCACTTAATAAACATCTCTGTACAGTATTATTCATATAAGAAAAAGATAAGAGGTATAGCACCCTTAACTTTCAAATACGTTGTTTTGAGGTTGTTTTTGTTTGTTATTTATTTTGTCATTTGATTATTACAATTTTTTTTATTAATTTTTTAAACTTAATACAAACAATAAGAACTATATTGAATGCATCTGCGAAAGGATATAAACTAATTGATGTTTAAAAATACATTAGAAAGGGGATATTTTCTATGGGAGTAATCGTTTTGATAACAAGGATGACAACATCCATAAAAGCGGAGCTCTAAAATAACAAGAAAAGACAAATTTAAGATAATTCTTGTAGAGTGTCAGAACTTGTCAGTACTTTATCAGCAAAAAAATGAACACAAATTTTTGCAAAATCGATTAAACACAGCATACTGTATAAGGACATACGTTCAGTTTTAAGATTTGATTAAGGAGTTACTTTGCTTATAATATTAGACCTTGTTTTTCTAGGAATCGCACGAAACTGTTACAGGAATCAGCATACAAATTATGAAATAGATAGAACAATTCTAACATATAAGAATTAAGAAGAAAAAACTAGTCGTCATGGACGGACTTACGGACGGGCCGACCATAATTATAGAAAAGCTTCGCTTTTTAAAATGTATGTCATAAAGAGTGTTATAAAAAAATAACTGAATTAAATACCACACTGAAATTCACCTCTTGTAATATTTCCTCCAAGATACCAAGACAAGTGCACCGAACTAAAGAAGCTTTAATCAATGAATGAAAGTAATAAATAAAGTATGAAATCGATAGCACAATTCTAACGTATAAGAATTAAGTAAAAAACTAGCCGTCATAGACGGACTTACAAACGGGCCGACCCTAATTACAGAAAAGCTTCGTTTTTAAAAATGTATGTCTTAAAGAGTGTCCTAAAAAATCATAAATCATAAAATACCATTATTTTTACTCTTCTGATATTTCCTCTAAGATATCAAGACAAGTGCACCGAACTAAAGAAGCTTTAATCAATGAATGGAAGTAATAAAATGATTGTAAAATCTTGGAAGAGACACTAAATGTCAGCTCTGTTGAATAAACCAAAAATCTCCAGGTCCAAAATGCAGTGGAGCCCAAACCTGCCCCAGATGATGAAAGGACATTTCGCAACGAATATACGAATTAGATTTTACTAAGAAGATTTTCATTATTATTTTTATGTATAACTGCAGCTAAGCTCCTAGAGGCTTCTAGGGGTACTAGAGTGGGTGGGGGGTGAATTAGGTTGCCAAAATTTTTATTTTAGATTCAAAAATAAAATTTGTAGGTGGGGGGGGGGGGTGGCTGGTTAACTTTTTCCTAGGGAAGATTTCTCTTGGAATAATTATTACCCTGCCCAGGACCTATGAGAAGCTACCCTGTAAAGGAGAACCATATCGGTTCAGTGGATAGCGAGATACTTAACAGACAGACTTATAAAGATCCTGTTACTTTATCATAAGGATATGTTTCATTTTACTACCAACTCTTTTTTAAAGGAGGGTCAGTACTTAATGTACATTTTTACATGGATCTAAAGGTATAAGACAATGGTGGATAAATTTATGTACATTCCCAATGATGATACACAAAATTACCCCTTCTGTAGATTACAATTAGTGGTTGAAACGTTTAGTCACTCAACTTAATGAACCAACCCATTAAAATTCAATAAAAGTACCCAAAGTTGTTAAGCCAAGGAAACCGTTTTATAAGACTAGTGTAATAACAGCCCAATGTTTCCTCCCTCCCTGACATTTTCTACACTAAGTTTTAATCTATTTAATCAAAACTCAATGGAGATGAAAAGACCCTTATCTTAAAATGCACTGAAGGAAGAACAATAAGCTTTACAGTTTTCATACTTCATTCAAATATTTTCTTATCCAAAAAATTGTTCAATGGAATTCAGGGAATGAGAAGACATTGGACTGTTTATTACACTAGTTCCCAAAGTTTTATAATAACGTTTTCTTATTCGTTGGCTATACAACTTGGCTATTCTATAGAAGAGATAATTTTGTGTATCATCATTGGGAATGTAATCAATTTATCGACCAATGTCTTGTCCCTTTAGATCCCTGAATGGAATTTATTTTATTCAAGGTCAAATGCCTTTCATATTGTTTTAGAGTTAAAGTTTTAAAAATCCTTTTTAATAGTAACACGATGAAAAAATGTAATTTTATCCAAACTGTGTTGATCACTCTATGTCTACATGATATAAAGAAGTAAGTTTTTTTTGAGTAGTTAAAGATTTCAATAACTACTTCTTTACATGCGTTCTCCATTTATAAGTTCCTGGATGGTTTTATGGAAGCTTCTAACAGGTCCCTGGATGGTTTTATGCTATTTAATTCTTATATATAAGCCTGGTTTTAGGCTATTTTACTACTTTCCTTACTTCATCGAATACTTAGCTCCTAGATGCTAGGAGCGTAGCCGCTAGTATTTTTATAATGTATTAGTTTGTTTTGGCTCATTTTTGTTATTGACTATTAAATGTAACTGTTCTAATCACAATAAAGTTTTGTGTCAATATTATATTTGATTATTGCATGCTGAAATGTATCAAATACCAGGGATCTAAAGAGATATGACAAGGTCCGATGAATTAATATACACTCCCAATGATAATACACAAAATAACTTCGTTAGATTAAAATTAGTGGTAGAAACGGTTGAATACTCAACTTAATGAACCAACCAATTAAAATTTAACAAATGTCCCCTGAATTGCTAAGCCAACGAATAGGAAAATGTTATTAAAACACTTTGGAGACTAGTGTAATAAACAGCCCAATGTCTTCTCCCTCCCTTGTCAAATACTTTGATGTTACAATCTCGTGCCTAACACAAAATAAATAAAATTATACAAATCAAGGTTAAAATAATTGAACAAGGATTAAAACATCAGAGAGAGGAGACATTGGGCTGTTTTATAATAAGTTCCCAAAGTTTTATATTAAAGTTTTCCTATTCGTTTGCTTAAAAACTTTGGAGATTTTTGTTTGAACTTTTATTGGTTTGTTCATTAATTTCAGTGTCCAAACGTTCCAGCCACTAATTGTTATAATCAGAAAGGGTAAGTTTGTGTATCATCATTAGGGATGTGCATCAATTAATCGACCATTGTTTTATCCCTTTAGATCCTGTGAAATATACATGAGTATCATGGTGCAAAAATATAAAGCTAGATGGAAGGTAAAGTGCTCATAACAGACAAACAGACTGACATTATGATATATAGAGTTTTTATAAAGGTGCTCTCAGCTATCCTTTGACTTAAAAAATTGCAAACTTTTATTAAATTTTGATAAGATTGTACAAACTATCAGAGTTCAAACTTTTTCCCTCAGTTGAATTTAATCCACAGTAGAGTTAATTAATAGTTGAGGGTATAAATTTTGTTTTAGATCATTGTCTTATCCCTTAGGATCCCGGGATCTAAATGGATAAAACAATTGCTGGGAAATCCCCAATGATGATACATAAAGTTTCCCCTTCTTTTGTTTACAATTAGGGGTTGAAAAGTTTGGACGCTCAGCTTTAGGAACCAACCCATCAAAATTCCCTAAAGTTGTTAAGCCAACGAATAAAAAACGTTAATATAAAACTTTGGGGACCAGTGTATTAAACAGTCCAATGTCTCCTACCTCCCTGGGGTATAACCACAAGCATTCATTTAGTGTAATTACTCATTATTGCCACAAGTTACCTCCACATCTTAAACAATTTATTTCAATCTATAGAATAGATATTCGTGTATCATATTTATCATTGGGGATGACACCAATTTTACGGCCATTGTCTTATCCCTTTAGATCCCTGACTTCAATGACTTTACATTAATTTACATTATTTTCAATTATATTATCTGTACCTATAGATAAGTTAAATTACACGACAAATGCTTTGAAGTATCAAGTGCTTCTATTCAAAACTAATTTTTTGCTGATTCAAAAAAAATCTAATTTTAGTTTGTAAAGGTACTTGGAGTAAGAAATCTAAAGAGATAAGACAATGTCCTATAATTTGATGTACAATGCACATTCCCAATGATGATGCACAAAATTACACCTTCTGTAGCGTAAGATTAGTGGTTGAAACGTTAGAACACTCATCTTACTAAACCGACCAATAAAAATTAAACAAAAGCCACTAAAGTTGTTAAGCTAACGAATAAGAAAACGTTATTATAAACTTTGGGGACTAGCCCATTGTCCCTTCTCGCTCTGACTTAGAGTAAATTAGCGTCTTGTGTACTTTAAAGTATTAAGGTTTTTTTAATGTTCTTACATGCTAAGGTTAATTAACTTAAATATTTCGATGATTTATGGTAGAATATAAGACAAGCAGAGAGGAACAAGAATATGACAAGAATGACAGCATCCATAAAAGCGAAGCTCTGAAACTGTAGGACAAACGGACATTATCGCTTGTATACGAGGCTAAGAGGCTAAGCAAAATTGTAAGTAAATTTGTTGAAAAACTGCTTGATACAGAATAATTATTATGGACATACTTACATTTTCAGGACTTGACTATAGAGTTGCCTCGCTTATAATATTGTACTTTGTTGTCCCAGGAACCAATTTACCAAAAATTAGATCAATCGGTTAATTGGAACACATAAAAATTTGTTGTTAAAAAAGTAAAAAATCAACTTGTTTAAAATGGACGTACGGACATTCTGGTAATGATTATAGAGTTGCTACGCCTTCAAAATCGTACCTAACTATTACAAGAATCACCATGCAAAGTTTGAAATCGATAGAACAATTCGAACATGCCTAAATTAACGAAAAGAGCTAACTGTCTGTGACGTACGGACGGAAGGACTGACCGACTCAAATTATAGAAAAGCTTCGCTTTTAAAAAGGACGTTGGAGGAATTTTGTTTCATTCTATCGTATTAAGGACATCTATCTGCGGATAATAAAATAGAAAATTATATGATTAATTCTTTAGTTCCATTCTTGTCTTGCTTTTATGATTTATTATTTAACTCTAGGGGCCCTAGAAAAGGGGAGAGTTGAATGCCAAAACCCATTTTTTTTGGAGTCACGCTTTCTCTTGAGAGGGTGGTGGTACCATCCAGGAATAGGTATAACCAACAAGCAAAATAAATATAAAATAATATTTGGGGGGCAAATGGAGAGGTCGTCAATTTTACGATGTGTTGCCCCCCAACGACAGCTGAAAAACATGTATAGGTTTTGTGATTTTCCCCCGAATTAATTTCGTTATTGGTAGAAGCTGGGTACCATCCCCCCAAATAGTTATAAACCTATGAGAAGCTACCCTGTAAAGAAGAATTCGATAGGTACAGAGGTTAGTGAGATCCTTCGGTACAAACAAACAAACCGAAAGACAGACAGATAGAACTTATTCTACTTTGTATTATAGATAAAACTGTCTTATTAAAACTTCGGTTATTAAGGGTTAAAACGCATTAGGTCCTAAAGCAAACATTAGTTTATTGCTAGATGTCTCCTTTTAGATGTAAAATTTATCTACTACTTTCAATTATGATTTTCATGTCAAAAAATGACTTTTAATTATTTTAATTTAGATTACCTTAAAAAATTGTTTTAAATTTTAAAAAAAATGTTGTAAATAATTTAAAGTCAGAGTCTGAAAAAGATTTATAAATATTTGCATTGTACATCATTTTATTAGTCTACAATGACAAAAGAGTAAATGCAATATTCAGCACCTCATATATGTAGATCAATGTGATCTTGTTACTAATATAAACCAGGTTAATGAAACTAAACATGTTGGAGGATATATTGCTGTATATCCCTAATGATAATTCACAATATTATTCCGTCTGTAGGTTGTAATTAGCGGCTGAAACGTTTGGAAACTGAACTGAATGAACCAACCTAATGGCACTTTAAATTTGTTTTCTCTCTGTTGCATTCAAGTCTCTAAGTAAAAAAAAATTAGATTTTTTGTGATTTTTCTCGGGAGGGTGGTGGTACCCTCCCCAAAAATCGTTATAAACCTTCCCAAGACCTATGATAAGCTACCCTGTAAAGGAGAACCCGATCGGTTAGCAAGATCCTTCGGTACAAACACACAGACATCATGTTACTTTATTATAAGGATTATTCGAAGGGAAATTATCTATAATACGATATGATATTATCGGTTTCGAAGCCATACTGGAAAAAAATAAGAATACTTTTTTTGCTATTGAATTCAAACAATTCACTTCCCCTATCAAATTTTTGTGTAATTATTATATTTATATCAACATAAAGCTTTAGTTGGTCGTCATTAGAATAACGTTATAATATTATTGTAGATATATGAGAGTCGATATAATAAGAAATATACCATGTCCATATTTTCATATTATTAATTAGATGTCAGCTATTACCACTTTTAGTAAATGGCATATAGTCGACTTTCATAATGTCAGTATCTTTATATAGTAAGTTTTTTGTCTGAACCTTATGATTTCAATAACTACTGGTCCTATTGGGTTCTCCTTTTTAGGGAAGCTTCACATAGCTCCAAGGGTGGTTTTAGGACTTTCTAATTTTATATTTTCAATTTTATAATTTAAGGCTTTTTTATACCTATTTATTACCTCTTAGATAACAAAACCCCAAGATGCTAGGGGCGCAGCCGCTAGTTGTCATATAACAAAACAAAGCCATTACATAATCTAAAATGAATTTAAATCATTTATTAAAATTTGAATTGTACTTAAATGTAGCCGATATCCGGATATAGCTTTAAATGGCTTAATAGTTCAATTGTCTTCCTTTCCAGGGATCTAAAGGGATAAGACAATGGCCGACAAATTGATGTACTTCCCCAATGATTGTACACTCAATTACCCCTTCTGTAGCTTAGAATTAGTGATAGAAACGTTTGGAAAATTAATGAACCAACCAAGCAAAATTCAATAAAAGTCCCCAACAAATAAGAAAAAGTTATTATAAAACTTTGGGGACTATTGTAATAAACAGTCCAATGTCCCCTCCTTCCCTGTTTCACTACCCAAAAGGTGTTAATATAATGAAGATAATGGTTTTCTTCATGCACAAGAAAAGGGTGTTCTTACCATATTTTCACAAAATTAAATAGCTAAATTCATTCAACAGGTGTGGGTTTAATTACACAAATCTGGGATTGGCAGTAGCATTGCCTTTGCTGTTGGAAGCTCTAAGTACAGATGTTAGAAAACATCAAAATAATTAATCCTGATACAAAAGTAATAGGATCTATGTATGTGTGTACCGCTGAACCGATACTGTTCTCCTTTACAATGTATCTTCTCATTTTTTTTTTCTTGAAAACTAAAATTTGGTTGGGATAAAGAAAATTTCTGAGGGATTCGCGCACCATTTTACCCATATTAAAAGAATTACCCCCCCCCCCCCCTAACATGATTCCATCAATAGAAACATGATGCAATAAAATAGTTATTTGCTAATAAAAAAAAATTATCTGTTTTGTACGAACGCAAGTAAGTGATATAATTTTGAGCATATATAGACGTGAATCTGAATATCAAGGTTGTCAAACTTTTTACCAAAATCTTCCACATTTGCAGGGATCTAAAGGGATAAGACAATGGCCGATAAATGGATGTACATTCCCAATAATGATACACAAAATTACCCCATCTGTAGATTATAATCAGTAGGTGAAACGTTTGGACACTAAACTAAATGAATAAACCAATCAAAATTCTTTAAGTGTCCCCAAAGTTGTCAAGCCAACACACAAGAGACTTTAGGGACTAGTATTATAAATATTCCAATGTCCTCTCCCTCCCTGAAGTCTTCCACATTTGCATATGCAGAGAGTCTCAAAATAATTCGCAAAAGGTGCCAATTTCAATGTCGAGAGTTTTTTTTTGCAAATGATGGGTTTTCGTGAATATGGCTAAATCCTTGGCGCTTCAAGTCAGGGGTATGGCTTCAAACTAGCTCGATTTTAAAACGCCAAAAATCAACTTTATATTTTGTACCTAACGATTTATATTCAAATAGTGACAGAAAATAAATAAAATATTTTTATTTGAACATTTTAATTGACTAAACTTATTTTTATGTATGTAGTAACAAGGATGACAACATGAATAAAAACGAAGCTCTGTAACGGTAGAACAAATGAACATTAAAAATTGTTGACAGTCAGAACTCAATAAACACAATATAAATGTATAAGTCTTAAATGAACGTACGGACATTCATAAATGGTTATTGAGTTGCTACGCTTTCTAAATCGTATCCAATAACTACTGAACTGATTGGGTTCTCTAGTTTAGGTAAGATTCAAATAGGTCCTGTGATGGTTTTAGGCTATTTCATTTTAAGATTGAAGTCTTGAGATGGTTTTAGCCTATTTTTCTGCTCACCTCTTTATCTTCAAATACAGATCCCCTAGATCCTAGGGGTGTAGCTGCTAGTATATTAAAATACAGCTAAAACAAGTAATGAATATGAAACACTGTCAGAAGCCTAATATCCCAACCAACTCAAGTTCTAGGTAACCATTTTATTCCGGGTCCCCTATAATTTTACCACTTTCTCAACATCAATGCATTTAAGGATATAAAAACTTAATCTTAAGGGGTGGACGTCCGCCCGAAACAGCCGCATATTTTGCCGCTTTTTACAAAGCTATTCAAACAATTTTTAAAAGATCATAAGATTGACAAGAAATAAAATAAAAAGCCTATTTGATTAATCAATTTAGCTACTAATTAGTCTTTTATGATGGAGCTTAGGGATTGCTAGCCGTTGGATAAAAATGGATCTTCAGTACTAATCTGGTTTTAGGCTATTTTTCTAAGCGACGCATAGGTTAATTGGTCGGATGGTAATCCCTGTCGACGAATGGAAGGCAACCTTGATTTGTACGACCATGGCAATCTTACATGTTATAGGCATTTCAATGCGAACATAGGAGCCTCGCAATCAAGGATTACTCATACAAAGCTAGGAAATAAACGTTTAACAGAAAGGACCAAAGAACTTATAAGGTTGACAAGAAATAGATGTAACTGATTTAAATATACTACTTTTGAGCTGAGTGTTTTTGTGGATAGTCTCTTTTCAATACTAGTGCCGTGTATAGTTCTATTTCAATCATACTGAAAATAAAAATGAGGTTAATAGCCAGACTGCAGCCTCATATCCAACAGAAAACCAGAAGTAAGGCGTCCAGATGTATCCTGCACATAACTTAATTGTAAAGCCTTACTTTCTACAACCTTAACTGTACAATAGTTTAAAAAGAACACAACACAGTAATAGTGTCTGACTGATTATGACGTAACAAAAAAAAATTAGCCAATGAGAGGCCGTTATTGACCAATGGTAAAATGTATAGTGGCCTCTCATTGACTATTTTTTTTGTTACGTCATAATCAGTCAGACACTATTACTGTGTTCGTTTGAAAATTTTTTAATAAACTAATTAAATATGACTACTAGTTGTAAATGGCTGTAAATTACCCTGGTACCCAAAGTTTTATTACCAAGTAATCTTACCTTAAAAACTACCTTACCTAATTGGCTTGTTATTGAAATTTGATTCCCATGTTCCAGACTGTTAGTGTCCAGTTTTTGCAACTAATAATATTACTCTATCGTCCATTGCCTTTTCCCTTAAGATAATTTCTGGCTACTTGTAGGATATAAGATAAATGGATATAATTAGTATCTATTGCTGCTATGTTTTGTGTTCGTGATATGATATATAAGAAAATAGTAGGTTAATAGTCATAGAAAAATAAACATTTACAGGACTTACAAACGTTGTGATTCATGACTAATAGATGTGCCTTAGCCTTTAGGGACATCTTGAATTATAGAGAGAAAAAATAGCTTAAAGCCCAAAATTCTGTGCTATGATCTAAATGATCTTATTTGCGAAATGTGAAGAAAATCCTTTTTTTTTATTTGTTAGTAAATAACCCTTGCTTGTTTGATTCTACACCGACAACAATTTGTGTATATGTGTGTGTGTGTGTGTGTTTGTGTGTTTGTGTAAGTGTGTGTGTATGTGTGACTATGAAGAAATATAAACCAGGTTAAACTTCTTGGAAGCGATTACTCTCAGCAAATTTACAAAAATAACAGGGATCGAAAGGGATAAGACAATGGCCGATAAATTAATGTACAATGTACATCCCAAATAATGAAACACAAAATTACCCCTTCTGTAGATTAAATTAGTAGTTGAAACGTTTGAACACTCAACATAATAACCAACCAATCAAAATTTATCAAAGTGTCCCCAAAGTTATTAATCCAACGAAAAAGAAAACGCTTCTTTAAAACTTTGGGGACTAGTGTAATAACAGCCCATTGTGCCCTCTCTCTCTGCAAGAATCCTTTACCTTTACACACATAAACACATACACACAAATACCCACATTCACAAATACACACACACGAACATCATATACATTGAGTCAAAATTTGCTAAATGTTTGATTTTGTTGAATATACAATTCAAAAAAACCGATATGTTGCAACTAAAGCGAAACCGCAATACCCCCCCCCCCCCAGGCATATAAAAAATATTAAGAAAAAAACTTGTTGAAGATATTTTCTTTAGATTGGGCTAGGTTAAGTAAACTTAAGAAGGTTATATCACTCTGCGGAGATAGATAAAGAAATTACTAAAAAATTGGTTATGGGGGGGGGGGGGTCTAGGTGGTCCAGTATCAAGTTTAAGGGGTTTCTACCTCAATATTGGTGTGAGCTTGAATTTTGCATTAAATTACTTAATGTCTCTACATTGCCAACAACTCGTATTTGCATTAATTTTGCACAGGGTACCTCAAACAGTTTTTTCATTGATTGTAAATCATTTTTCAATTAATATCTGCTGGAATAGAAAACGTTCTTAAACATAATGAATAATCATGTATAGATTCGTATAATTACAGTAAATTTTCCATGAATATTAAAATGAAATAAAAAGAAGTTTTGTCACCCGGGCCTTCGGCCCATCGGGGCTAACAAAACTAGTTTTTTTTTAGTTTTTATATCCGCAGGAGAAAAATAAATAATAATATAAAAATGCTTTGTCTACTGTGTACTCTACTGCTTAAATTGATAAATACATGTACAGACCTAATGATGATACACAAAATAATTACAGCATCTGTAGATTATGGACAATCAACTTGATGAACCAACCAATCAAAGTCCCCAAAGTTGTAACGCCAATGAATAAGGAATCGCTATTATAAAACTTTGGGGACTAGAGTAATAAAAAGCTCAATGTCTGTAAAGGCTTGAGAACGCTTTCATTTGAAACACCCTGTATTATACGTTTAAAAAAATTTAAGCATATGATTTTGTTTTGAATATTAAAATAATATTTCTTCATGGTCAGAATCTATTTGTTTTCCCGCCGGAAACAAACCAGTTTATATGCGATGAATAAAAAATTGATTGAAAGATTTTTTTGACATTTTATATGAAGTGTTTATATGAGCTACAATTTGTGTTAGCCAATGCACAGTGGGCCAGAATGGCCCAAAACGGTTCAAAATTCAATAACTCGAAAACTATTGGTTTTACAGAAAAAATTGTAAAATATGAAATGTCTATCTATGCAAAAACTAAAAGTTTGCTTATTTGTGTATACTCAGTTTTGGGGGAATTTTCGCGGATTTTTTTTTCAATTACTACTAAACTTCATTTTACAGTTTCAGCATCAAAAGAACAATTTCATATTTTTAAATTTTAAGCAACTTTGCTTTTATGTACCATTAACCTCTGACCACTCCTTCATGTGGTTTTTGTGAATTTTTCGCGGATTTTTAAATAAAATACTACTAAACTTCATTTTACAGTTTTATCAAGAAAAGACAAATTCTATAATTTCAAATTTTAAGCAACTTTGCTTTTATGTACAATTAACCTCTGACCCCTCCCTCATGTGGTTTTTGTGAATTTTTCGCGGATTTTAAAAAAAATTACTACTAAACTTCATTTTACAGTTTCAAAACTAAAACAACAATTTCATATTTTTAAATTTTAAGCAACTTTGCATTTATGTACAATTAACCTCTGACCCCTCCTTCATGTGGTTTAGGTGTATTTTTAGCGGATTTTTCAATAAGTCACTATTAAACTTTGTCTGACAGTTTCAACACCAAAAGAACAATTTCATATTTTTAAATTTTAAGCAACTTTGCTTTTATGTACAATTAACCTCTGACCCCTCCTTTATGTGGTTTTTTGAATTTTTCGCGGATTTTTTAAGTCACTACTAAACTTCATTTTACAGTTTTAAAACTAAAAGAACAATTTCATATTTTTAAATTCTAAGCAACTTTGCTTTTATGTACAATTCACCTATGACCCCTCCTTCATGTGGTTTAGGTGTAGTTTTCGCGGATTTTTCAATAAGTCACTTTTAAACTTTGTCTGACAGTTTCAACACCAAAAGAACAATTTAATTTTTTTAAAAATTTTAAGCAACTTTGCTTTTATGTACAATTAACCTCTGACCCCTCCTTCATGTGGTTTTGGTGTATTTTTCGAGGTTTTTTTTAACCTACAGAACTTCATTTCACAATTATTGGTTGAAACGTTTGAACACTCAACTCAATGAAACAACTAATCAACAGTACTTAAAGCCCCCTACAATTGAAAAGCAAAGGAATAAGAAAACATTTTTATAAAACTTTGGGGACTTGTGTAATAAACACATTGTCCCCTCTCTCTCTGGAAAAAGCAGTATAGTAGTTAGGGAGGGAGGACATTGGGCTGTTAATTACTTTAGTCCCCAAAGTCTTATAATAACTTTTTCTTATTCGTTGACTTGACAACTTTGGGGACTTACTATTAAATTTTGATTGTTAAGTTTGAAAGTTGAGTGTACAAACGTTTCAACCAATAATTGTTATCTACAGAAGGGGTAATTTTGTGTATCATCATGGGATGTACATTAAATTATTGGCTATTGTCTTATTCCTTTTAATCTTTGAATAGTAGTATAGCTATGCTTAAGCAATAATTGTTAAAGGCTAAGCTTTTCTATGATTCCGGTCGTTCTATCCGTTTGTCCGTTCAAAACGTATAGCTCTTTTTAATAATTTAGACAAGTTATAATTGTCCTATCGATTTCAAACTTTTTTATAATAATTCCAACATTAGGGTACTATCTAAGAATCTTAGTATTCAATGCGTTTTTACTTTATAAAGATGCATGTTTTTCATTCTTGTTCAAAGGCGTGCAAACATTTTTAACTGGGGGGGGGGGGAAATACACAGTTTGAAAAAACTAGATTGAGGAACATTAATTACAAGGATGACAAAATCCATAATGATCAATATAAATATCTCCACAACTTATATTATTAATTTATTTTATCCAGGGATCATAGGGGATAGGACAATGGATGGTATATTGATAATGATAATAAATTAACAAAGTTCGGGGGAAGGGGGTGGTGAAATAGGAATGTTAAATACACAAATACCAAAAGTTTTTAACTTATTTATTCGCTGGATTTAAAACTTTGGGTACCTTTATTAAATTTGAGTTCTATAGGTAATTTTAATCTACAGAAATGTTAATCTTGTTTGTCTTATCCATTAAGATCCCTGACAAATTTAACCAGGTTGAATAACATTATTGATAAGAAATTTGGGACCAAGCAACAACATTCAATGAATGGTTTTGAGCCAACAAATAATATCACGGGGTTATAAAACTTTGGGTACCAGTGTAATTTATGGTTTAATGGTCCCTTCCTCCCTGTTTTGCTTAAAAAACATTTAAGTAATGATGCCAAACAAACAGCAACATATTCCAAAGTATGTATGCACAAACTTTGTCTGAAAGTTCCAACTATGCACTGAACTAAGTTGCGCCTATTTATGGGCCAAGGCATTCGCCCTACTCTCACTATTAGTGTCATGTATCAGACATAGCAGCAGAAGGTAACATTTTTAACGTCATTAGTATAACATGGTGTAACAAGAATCGAACACACAGGCATGCTATCATTTATGCTAATACGACGGGTTTTTAATATAAAGCTTTACAAATGGTAATATTCGTTTGTCTAACCATTTCTGAGAGCTTCGCTTTATGGATGTTGTCATTCTTGTTATCATAAAATTAGTTATTTCCGCACTATTTCAGGACATAATACAAGGACGTCCATGCTTTTATATAAAGGGGAAGGGGTATAAATTAGGGGATTCCATATGTAAGGGAGAAGGGTTAGTTTTATGTAGCATCAGCACAATGAAGGAAGATTGAGTTATTATATTTTTTGGAATTCTTAAAACTTGTTCTCCCTCCTCTCTTTTTTTCCTTCCCCCATCAATTTTCGTGTCACCTATAATTCTGGTGTTTATACTAATGCGCCAATTTTTGTTTTACAATTTTTTTTTTTAAATGACATCTGTTTGGTATTACTTTGCAATTCAGCTTTTTTTAGGTACAGGGAAGGTTTTTAACTATTTTGGGAGAGCGTATCTCTACCCTCCCAGTTTAAAATCCCCCCCACAATTTAAAAAAAAAATATTTCTTATTAAAACTCAAATTAAAAAAGTATAAGGGCGGTTGACTTATCCCCCTCCCAAGTTAAGAACACCAAAGGCTTCTAGGGGGCGTTGCCTTTAGTAATAGAAATAGAAGAGTAGAAGAATATTCTGAACCCTTTTTTCGTCAAATCTAAGAGAGAACATTCCTAGCAGACAAAAGTATTGTTTACTTTCGACTCAAGCTGATGTGGATTCTTAAAAAATGATAGACTCGCTATTCGATAGTGAGGCAAAATTATTTTTGTGAAAAATCATCCAAAAGCACATTAAAAATCTACAAAAATTAAACAAAATCATATGTTAATAACCCTCTTAAGATTTTATTTTATTTTTGTAAATTTTTTTATTCGATTTTGGAGGATTTTTCACAAAAATAATTTTGCCTCACCAGCGAGTTGCCAGCCTAACTTTTTTTTAAAGAATCCAACTTTGTTTCAAGCTTTCAAATTGTAAACGAAATTTTTGGGCAATTAATTCTGATTCCGCAAAGCTTTCTACTAAGAAAATATACTGTTAACAGCTGACTTTTATGTATGTATGAAATGAAAAAAAACATGCCTTCGTAGGAAAATGTGTACATAATTTCAACCAATGAGATCCAATGTAAATTCCGATGCGATTCTCCTATTGGCTCAATCAGACATTCCCTCTCTTTCTTAGTACCTTTATTCCTTTAGTCTATCTTAAAATAAAAGCTATGTCTTGCATTTTTTTTTCAATTAGGTGTTTGAACACGAATGCATATGTTAAAAATATTTTCCTTATTTAATTGTTATCCTAATAAGATAAAAGTTATGCTTGAAAATTGTTTCAATAGCTATTATTATATGTTGCATCTTTAAAAAAACGTAAAAGTTAAGTTCAGAATTTGCGTAAATTTTATACTCATTTGCGTCATTGCGTATTTTCGGAATTTTCTTACCCGTCATCCATTAACACTTACACACAAACAGAAAGAGAGAATTATACGCAGAGAGAGAGAGAGAGAAAGAAAGAGAGAGAGAGAAAGAGAGGGAGAAAGAAAGAGAGAGAGAGAGAGAGAGAGAGAGAGAAAGAGAGGGAGAAAGAAAGAGAGAGAGAGAGAGAGAAAGAGAGGGAGAAAGAAAGAGAGAGAGAGAGAAAGAGAGGGAGAAAGAAAGAGAGAGAGAGAGCAAGGGAGAAAAAAAAAGAAAGAGAGAGAAAGAGAGAGAGAAAGAGAGAGAGAAAGAAAGAGAGATAAAGAGAAAGAAAGAGAGATAAAGAGAAAGAAAGAGAGATAAAGAGAAAGAGAGAGGGAGAAAGAGAGAGAAAGAGAGAGGGAGAGAGAATGAGAGAGAGAGAGAGAGAGAGGGAGAGAGAGAGAGAGAGAGAAAGAGAGAGAGAGAGAAAGAGAGAGAGAGAGAGAGAGGGAGGGAGAGAGGAAGAGAGAGAGATGGAGAGAAGGAGAGAGAGAGAGAAAGAGAGTATACGAAATTGTCACATTTGTACATTATATTATTAGGTTTATTTGAAAAAAATGCGCAACTCAAATTATTAACGTACGTTAAAATTTGTAGTTTTCAAAATTCAACCAGCAAATTTTAAAACTTTCTAGAATGCACGGCTGCAAACGGCTGCAGCTAAAATCTTTTCTCCAGGCCTATAAATGAGCTAAATTTTATGAGAGTTAAGATCCCAGACCGGTGGGGTCTGGTGGAAATTTTCTACAAGCTTTGAAAGTTGACCTATGCTTAAAAATAAGCAAAATTTTAGGAATATTTTTTATATAATTGATTGTTTAAATACCATTTTATTTATTTATTTCTAGTTTTACTTATATTATCTGATTACAATTGTTGTAACGTTTATCTGAAGCTTGATTTTTTGAAAATTGGCCATCATTAGCCTCAGAAATCTTGGTTTGAAGAAGGGATGGTAGTGGTCAAAAATTGCCTTAAAAAATGCGACACTACTCTACTTTGTTAGGCACTGGACGCACTCAGAAATACACCTGGACCTTGAAAATATCATTTTTAAAAGCCCTAATGTATGTAATTTAGTCATATAAAGAAAAAAATATAAATACCAAGAAACCAAATTCCACCCCCCATTTTTGTATTTTGACACCTGCTGGCCCACTGTGCAATGGGCTGTTTATGCGAATAAAAACGGTATGATATTTAATACGTTTCCGTTGACAATTAAATGTTTAGTAATGCAAAAAACTATTTATTACATAAAAATGTGTAATTTTGTTTTCAAGTTCTAGTCTCAAAAGTTCCAGGTATCTAAAGGGTTAAGACAATAGCCGATAAATTGATGTACATATTTAATGAACTGAATATACACAAAATTATCCCTTCAATCTGTAGATTACAATTAAAAGTTGAAACGTTTAGATATTTAACTTATTGAACCAACCAATCAAATTCAATAAAAATCTCCAAAGTGTTAAGCAAACTAATAAGAAAACGTTATTATAAATCTTTGGGGACTAGTAACTAATAAAAATGAATAGTCCATTGTCCCCACCCTCCCTTCAAAAATTTCCTGTAAAAAATAAATCGAATTTGGACCAGAACAACTTTTTTTTGGAAAGTTGAAATGTAAAGTCATAAACAAGGATTAAGTAGAAGATTTAGAATATTCTAATTTACAAAGAATTTTTACATTTGGAAGATAAAGAAAATGTTACAGTTTTAGATTTTAGAAAGAGTTGATTAGCAAGCTACCCTGGTTATAATGGTAGGGAGAAGTCAGGAAGGGAGGGGACATTGGGCTGGTTATTACACTAGTCCCCAAAGTTTTATAATAACGTTTCTTATTCGTTGGCATAACAATCTTGGTGACTATTGTTGCATTTGGAATGGTTGGTTCATTTAGTTGAGTGTCTAAACGTTTTAACCACTCATTGTAATCTAAAGAAATCTTTGTTTTCAAAAAGTATTTTTGTAGAGGCTCCCTCATATATTCACAAGTGTTTTTATTAACTAACATAATATTGGAACATTTTCTTCATCGTTTTAAATAATAAGAAATTTTTTTTTGTTTAAATTGCAATTACAACAAAAAAGAAACAAACCATCTTCGGCAGACCACGAATTGCGCATAAAAACATGAATTGTTTCTAAAACAATGAAAAAATGTATGAATGTAAAAACTCTTTTAACCAAGCTCTAGTTTAAACAAATGAGAAGATCATAAAGTTGTTTCAGCTGTCCAACAGTTAGGTGCTTTAGACTAACTTTATAGTTGAGAATTTTAATCCACGACTTCTGTTTGGCCATGTAAAAGTCAAAAAGGACATTTTTTGTACCCAAATTTATTCGTCTTGGTTGCCAAGAATATCAAAATACTTTATTTCCATTCTTAGAAGCTATTGCTACTTTTTAACCCAATGCTACTTTATCAGACTAACATCTTTTATATATGAAATATATAAAAAATAAGATCATTTGTTATAAATTAATAAAGAATTTTTCTTTTTTGAAAACTTAAACATAGATTTGGTCATTTTTCATTTTCTATAAACTTAAATTCATCCCCCTAACTGTCTTAGGAGCTGTCCAGGAAGCAGGACCTTCCACTCCAGGAGGTCACAATTATACACTTCTCTGCAGGATGTAAAGGGATACTTCTTGAAGAATATTCAAAAAGCTATACAAGGAGGTGTCCAGGAAGCAGGACCTGACACTACAGTAGGTCACAATTATTCACTTTTCTGCAGGATGTAAAGGGATACTTCCATGAAGTATATTTACAATTACACACTACTCTGCAGGATGTAAAGGGATACTTCCATGAAGGATATTTAAGAAGCTATACAAGGAACTGTCCAGGAAGCAGGACCTACCACTCCAGGAGGTCACAATTATACACTTATCTGCAGGATGTACAGGGACACTTCCATGAAGGATATTTAGGAAGCTATACAAGGAAGCAGGACCTTCCACTCCAGGAGGTCACAATTATACAATTCTCTATAGGATGTAAAGGGAAACTTCCATGAAGGATATTAAATTTCAACCTCTTCTGCAGGATGTAAAGGGATACTTCTTTAAGAATATTCAAAAAGCTATACAAGGAGGTGTCCAGGAAGCAGGACCTGCCACTCCAGGAGGTCACAAGTATACACTTCTCTGCAGGATATAAAGGGATACTTCCATGAAGTATATTTACAATTATACACTACTCTGCAGGATGTAAAAGGATACTTCCATGAAGGATATTTAAGAAGCTATACAAGGAACTGTCCAGGAAGCAGGACCTACCACTCCAGGTGGTCACAATTATACACTTCTCTGCAGGATGTAAAGGGACACTTCCATGAAGGATATTTTAAAAGCTATACAAGAAACCAGGACCTGTCACTAAAGGTGGTCTCAATTATACACTTCTCAGCAGGATGTAAAGGGATACTTTCATGAAGGATATCTAAGGAGGTATACAAGGAACTGTCCAGGAACCAGGACCTGCCACTCCAGGAGGTCGTAATTATACACTTCTCTGCAGGATGTAAAGCGATACTTACATGAAGGATATTGAAGAAGCTATACAAGGAACCAGGACCTGCCACAATTATACACTTCTATGCAGGATTTAAAGGGACACTTTCATGAAGGATATTTAAGAAGCTTTACATAGAACCAGGACCAACCACTCCAGGATGTCACAATTATACACTTCACTATAGGATGTAAAGGGATACTTACATGAAGGATATTAAAGAAGCTATACAAGGATCTGTGCAGGAAGCAGGACATGCCACTCTAGGAGGTCACAATTATACACTACTCTGCAGGATGTAAAGGAATACTTCTATGAAGGATATTTAAAAAGCTATACAAGAAACCAGTTCATGCCACTCCAGGAGGTCACAAGTATACACTACTCTGCAAGATGTAAAGGGATACTTCCATTAAGGATATTTAAGGATCTATACAAGGAACCAGGACCTGCCACTACAGGAGGTCACAATGATACACTTCTCTGCAGCATGTAAAGGGATACTTCCATGAAGGATATTTAAGAAGCTATAAAAGAAATTGTCCAGTAACCAGGACCTACCACTCCAGGAGGTCTCAATTATACACTTCTCAGCAGGATGTAAAGGGATACTTTCATGAAGGATATATAAGGAGGTATACAAGGAACTGTCCAGGAACCAGGACCTGCCACTCCAGGAGGTCACAATTATACACTTCTCTGCAGGATGTAAAGGGACACTTCCATGAAGGATATTAAAGAAGCTATACAAGGAACCAGGACCTGACACTCTGAGAGGTCACAATTATACACTTCTCTGCAGGATGTAAAGGGATACTTCCATGAAGGATATATAAGACGCTATACAAGGATCTGTGCAGGAAGCAGGACCTGCCACTCTAGGAGGTCACAATTATACACTTCTCTGCAGGATGTAAACGGATACTTCCATGAAGGATATATACGAAGCTATACAATGAAGCAGGACCTGTCACTCCAGAAGGTCACAATTATACACTTCTCTGCTTGAAGTAAAGTGATAATTCCATAAAGGATATTTTAAAAGATATACAAGGAACTGTCCAGGAACCAGGACCTGCCACTTCAGGAAGTCACAATATTACAATTCTCTGCAGGATGTAATGGGAGTTATTTGAAACAATAAATTATAAAATTAAAACCAGTTAAGTTATTCGTGAAAAGCTGTCATTAATACAATGCTTTACATGATTTTGCAGTATGGCAGAGAACAGGCTTTAATTGAGAGGATAATAATCGGTTGCAAAGCCATACTGAAAAGGCTGTTATGCAGTTGATCTTGGTAATCTGTTTTCCTGTGATATGCTGATTTGTAGTTGCTCTCTTGGTAATCTGTTTTCTTGTGATATGCTGATTTGTAGTTGCTCTCTTGGTAATCTGTTTTCTTGTGATATGCTGATTTGTAGTTGCTCTCTTGGTAATCTGTTTTCTTGTGATATGCTGATTTGTAGTTGCTCTCTTGGTAATCTGTTTTCTTGTGATATGCTGATTTGCAGTTGGTCTTTTGGTAATCTGTTTTCTTGTGATATGCTGATTTGTAGTTGCTCTCTTGGTAATCTGTTTTCTTGTGATATGCTAATTTGTAGTTGCTCTCTTTGTAATCTGTTTTCTTGTGATATGCTAATTTGTAGTTGCTCTCTTGGTAATCTGTTTTCTTTGTGATATGCTAATTTGTAGCTGCTCTCTTGGTAATCTGTTTTCTTGTGATATGCTGATTTGTAGTTGCTCTCTTGGTAATCTGTTTTCTTGTGATATGCTGATTGCAAAGAAAGACAAGCTCGTAAAATAATTCTTTGTCTAAGTAAAAGATAGTCCAGTAAAATTTTGTCTGTCCTTAATATAATAGCTTATTTTTTAGTAGATAAGCTACTCTATAACTAAATTTGTCTGCCCGTGCATTCGTCCATCAGGAGAATAAAAAAAGACCACGTGGTTATTTTATGCATTTTAGCGAGCATATTAAAAGAGAGATAGAGAGAGAGAGGAAAGAGAAAACAAAAGAGAGAGAGAGAGGAAAGAGAAAACAAAAAAAGAGAGAGAGAAAGAGCAATGACAAATAAAACCAAGAATAATAACTTCAATAAGAAGACATAAATGGGTCACCTATTTTCCACAAGACAACACATTAAATTTCAGCTTATACCAACAATAAAACTAATTTGGAAAAAAACTCACGAAATCTATACGTGTTTCTCAGCTGTTGTTGGGGGACAATACTTTATTGACGAACTTTTTATCTGCCCCCCAAATATTAATTTATTTTACTTGTTGGCTAATATCTTATTCCTGTTGCAATATAGCACTGCGGAACTACAGAAAAGCTTCAATGCTTAAAAGATAGAAGGAGATATGTAGAAAAACAAGGATGACAACATCAATAAAAGGAAACCTGTGAAACGGTAGTATAAACGATCATTAACACTTGTAGAGTGTCAGAACTGTATAAGCAGAATATTATTGCTAAGTCTAAACAAAATTGAAAGTAAATTAATTGCAAAACTTCTAAAATGCAGGATGTTGTTTGAGGACATACTTACATTTTTAGGACTTGATTATAGAGATGCTCCGCTTTTAAAAAGTTGGAAAGGTTTTATTACTTTGGGCACATGACGGCATTCCATAGCGCTGTGTCCACACTGATAAATGGAATTCCATTACAATAAGACCCACAAGAAATATTTACTGTAGATTCTCGTTGGTCTCAAGTAACCCCCCCCCCCCCCTATTTTACAAACCATGCTATTCTAATCCTCAGGAGATTAAAAAGGTGGGAGGGATATTGGTAATGGCCTATAAATTACACTGGTATTATCAAAACTACGATATCTTATTCGTTAGCTTTAAAACCAATGATTCTAATCTTCTAAAGAAGTAACCTTGGTTATCATTTGGGATGTACAAGAATTTATCTTCCATTAAGATTCCTGGCCAAATATCAAAAGGGAGCTAACTAGAGTATCTTAAATGAAGTCCCCAAAGTTTAATATTAACGTATTTTTATTCGTTGGCTTGATAACTTTCAGAACTTTTTATAAAATTTTCATTTGTTGGTCCATTAAGTTGAGTGTCCTAACGTTTCAACCACAAAATGTAATCTATTGAGGGGGTAATTTGGTGTGTCATAATTAGGAATGTACATCAATTTATAGGCCATTGTCTTATTCCTTTTGGGAGTACTGATTAAGTATACATTATACAAAATGATAAACACGTCCAGAGTGGGATATTGGTAGAGGTGGTGCACTAGGCGATGTATGGGAATTTGGTGTATTTACTTTACAACAGCAGTCCTGACACAAACTATAAAGCTTACTAGACAGCCGAAATAAGTCAGAAATAAGTATCTATCTACTTATACAGATTGGAGGTTAGTCAGACTGATAGAAATAATTTTAATCTTTTAATTGTACATTATTATATTCGCGGAAAGCTGTTTATATTACGATGATATACATGATTTTTAAGTAAAACTGAGAACTGGTTCTAATTCAGTGGATATTAATCGGTTTCGGTTTTATTATAATTCTTATTTTTCTACTTCCGTATGACACTCCATTAATAACAAAGCTACAAAATCAGAATCTTACACATAAGTTAACACATTTAAATTGAAAAATATTTGTTTATCGTCCATTGTCCAATATGTTAATTTTGCTTTTCGATAATGCATTTTTGCATTTGCAATTCAGGTACGACAAAAATTATTGTTGGCTATATGTACATTTGACTATTTTGGATAAAATTCATTATCATATTCATTATTTAAATATGCTAGTATTGGTCGAGAGTGGGTTTTTGGCTATTTTTGGGTGATGCTGTTTACTTGTTAAATTAGATGCAACGACAATAGTTTAAAATCCACTTAAACATTATGTGAGCGTATAGACATTTAACTTCTTATCAACAAATAATCTCAGGGTTGTTAATACAGGTTAAACATTATGTTAGCGTATAGATATTTAGCTTTTTATCAACAAATTATCTCAGAGTTATTAATACAGGTTAAACATTATGTTAGCGTATAGATATTTAGCTTCTTATCAACAAATAATCTCAGAGTTATTAATACATGTTAAACATTATGTGAGCGTATGTACAGGGTGCGCCACATAAAACCTGACTTTTTCAAAATTGTAAACAAATTAACATAAAATCGTCAATTTTAAAGATTTTATTAAATTTTTAAAAATGGGAAGCAAACTAGGTATATGACTATTAGATCATTGAATAAAATCGCCGCCAGCATCAATCACCGCCACTACCCGCCTCCTCAACCGCCGGCAGTCCCATGTCAAAATGTACCTGTTCAAGCTGGCGAAGTTCTCCTTGATAGTGGCAATGAGGGAGGTCTTTGTGGTATGAGCACGTTTATTGGTGCATGCTTTAAAGTAGCTTCAGGCCCAAAAGTCCATTGAATTAAGATCGGGCTGCTGGGAGGCCACATTTCCTTAGGATTGTGAGTAACCGCAGGATCCAAATTCACCCAACTTTCAAGCTACCCTTTGACACAGAGGCCTTTATTTGGACCACAGTTGAGCTAGAACGACCTTCTATACCTTGGAAATGGCACAAAGATTCAGCTAGGGTTGTCAGCGCAACCCATAGTCTAAAATGAGTTTTTAAGTTCCATATTGGTCTTTAACGTCGAGAACTGAGAAATTTTCAAAATTTTACACAATTTTTGACGTTTTTGACATCTCTAAATCTGCCACGTTTCACTTTGCCGGAGTACTACAGCCAAGCCATTTTAGATAGATATCTCTAGTCTTTTCTAGTGACTTACTTATGTATCTAACAGTATTTCCAGCAAGTTGCATAACTCTACCTCATCTAGAGATGGGCTGAGGTCCGATTTAGTAGGCCCTAGTTGAGAATCCAGATTATATCACCAGCGCATTTCGAATCTGCCTTGTTGAACATAAGCGCGGCCAGCTCGGAGTACGAGCCCATTTTCGTCCAAAGATTTTTTTTGTGCTTAAAGGTCATTACCTAAGCTTTTTATAGTGGGGTCAAACGCCCTGATTGGTCAAGTAGTTTTGACGCTATGACAGCTTAAAAAAAGTCCGGTTTTATGTGGCGCACCCTGTACATTTAGCTTCTTATCAACAAATAATCTCAGGGTAATTAATACAGGTTAAACATTATGTTAGCGTATAGATATTTAGCTTCTTATCAACAAATAATCTCAGAGTTATTAATACATGTTAAACATTATGTGAGCGTATGTACATTTAGCTTCTTATCAACAAATAATCTCAGGGTTATTAATACAGGTTAAACATTATGTGAGTGTATGAATGGATATTTAGCTTCTTATCAACAAATAATCTCAGGGTAATTAATACAGGTTAAACATTATGTGAGCGTATATACATTTAGCTTCTTATCAACAAATAATTTTAGAGTTATTAATACTGGTTAAACATTATGTTAGCATATGGATGGATATTTAGTGTCTTATCAACAAATAATCTCAGGGTTATTAATACAATTAAACATTATGTTAGCATATAGACATTTAGCTTCTTATAAACAAATAATCTCAGAGTTATCAATACAGGTTGAACATTATGTTAGCATATAGACATTTAACTTCTTATCAACAAATAATCTCAGGGTTATCAATACAGGTTAAACATTATGTTAGCACATAGACATTTAACTTCTTATCAAAAAATAATCTCAGGGTTATTAATACAGATTAAACATTATGTGATGGTATGGATGGATATTTAGCTTCTTATCAACAAATAATTTCAGAGTTATTAATACAGGTTAAACATTATGTGAGCGTGTAGATATTTAGCTTCTTATCAACAAATAATCTTAGAGTTATTAATACAGGTTAAACATTATGTGAGCGTGTAGATATTTAGCTTCTTATCAACAAATAATTTTAGAGTTATTAATACAGGTTAAACATTATGTGAGCATATGGATGGATATTTAGCTTCTTATCAACAAATAATTTCAGAGTTATTAATACAGGTTAAACATTATGTGAGCATATGGATGGATATTTAGCTTCTTATCAACAAATAATCTCAGGGTTATTAATACAGGTTAAACAATATGCATACATATAAAAAAAACTTATGTTTTTAATAAATTTTTGAACTTATTTTTTGACTAAAATACTTTAATAGTTAGTTTTGGTCAGATGACGTTTAATTGGAGAAACCTAATTTGCCAACCTTATACAATTCCTTTACTTATCTAGGTAAAAAGCAGGGATGGAGGGGACATTGGATAGTATATTACACTGGTATCCTAAGTTTTTTATTTTATTTATTATGAGATTTAAAAATGTCCAAACAAAAAATTATTATCTACAGAAGGGCAAATTTAGTTTATCATCTTTGGGTATGTACATTAATTAAGAAAAACGAGATAGACAGAAAAAAATAAGTATGAATGTATTTTAAGGCAAATGGTTAAATAAAAAAATAGATATTATCTACAATCAAATCCTATCTACATTATTTACAACATTAAAAATTAAGGGGATGTAGATAATTTTTTTTGTTCATAATCCCAAATCCCTGTATTCATGAAGTATTGAAGGGTTTGAGACCTATGGCCCCCTGCATACGCATATAATGTTTATCTCTGCATCTTCATACTGTCCCAGGGAGGGAGGGAGGGCCATTGGACTGTTTATTACACCAAAGTCCCCAAAGTTTTATGATTTCTTATTCGTTCGCTTAAAAACTTTGGGAACTTTATTGAATTCTGATTGGTGTGTTCTTAAAGTTGAGTATCCAATCACTAATTGTAATCTACAAAAGGAGTAATTATGTGTCTCATCATTGGGGCTGTACATGATTGTATTTTCCTTTAGATCCCTGAAACGGTCCCATCTTCAATACACACACACACACACACACACACATATATATACATATGACCACACACTCACACACACACACACCAAACACACATACACATACGCTCACTCATATAAATACACAAACACAGACAATCTTGACATTTGCCATAGCTTAGCATCTGAAGGTCCTCCAAAAAAACAAACAATTATTTTATAAATTTATGAGTCTAAACAAAATTGTAAATTTGTTAAAAAATCCTTAAATAATTTGATTATTTAAATGCTTGGCTTATAATATTGTACCTTATTGTAAAAAGAAATAAGTATTCCAATAATAAGATAAATAGGATAAAAATTATCATATTAAAAATCATATTCTAACATTTTCTATGAGAAAATGAATAACTGAAAACAGAAAAATTATATTGAATTGCATACCGATATACCAACATCCATAAATATCAACTGTACTTTTCTAAATTTACTATTTTGTAAAGGATTCGCGTGGTTAAGCCTGCTGGCCCAGCTTCATAATGGGTTCTAAAACAGATATTACCTTAAAATTACAGATGACTCAAAGTTTCTTAGATCCTGTAATGTTTTGTGATTGCATTAATTTAATGTCTTTAAAAATGTTATTGGTGCTCCGGCGCAGGTGACCTGTTGACCCAAGTGTTATAAACATACACTTTACAACTTTGCCATTCACTTTAGCTAAAATAGGATAATAATACACTCAGAAAAGTTCTACAAAATTTTTAGAAGCAAAGATTTTGTATAAATGATTAAATCAGTATTCATGCATCCCAATAACGGCAATGACACTGTAAACCAGAGAAAGAGAGTGGACATTGACAATGGGCTGTTTATTACACTAGTCCTTAATAGGGTGGGCCCATTAACCCCTTTTTTTAGATTTTACTGTTATCATAAGTTGTGGAAGTCATATATATGTATGATAAGCCCCATTCAAGTTTCAAAAGTGACTTGGCTCTTATGGCTGCCGGCGCGCGAAGGGTATAAAAGTGCCCACCCCCTTATAAAACCAAAAATTAAAATTCCTTCAAATACAGGCATGTTGCATATCAAAATGACCGCATTGAAATGCTGATTACGAATCTGAAAACCGTTTTGAAAAATATTGCTCCTAGTTCGAATAAGATCTCATTAAGTACCTAAAAACACTAAACAGCTGATTTAGTCAAAATTATTCATTTTGGTAGGTTATTTGGAAATTATTTCAGACTGAATCAATATTTTTCAAAACGGTTTTCAGATCTGCAATCAGCATTTCAATGCGGTCATTTTGATATGCAACATGCCTGTGTTTGAAGGAATTTTAATTTTTGGTTTTATAAGAGGGCAGGCACATTTTATACCCCCCGCGCGCCCGTTGTTTTTGGATTAAAAAACCTCTTTCAAGTTTCACAGGATTTTATATTGGCCCAGTAACCCTTGCCAATGTTTACTAATGTGAAATTCCAAAATCGACCCATCCTAGTCCTTAAAGTTTTATGTTAACGTTTTCTTATTTGTTGGCTTAACATCTTTGTGTTGAGTGTTTTAACCCTTAAACCACTAGTTTTGATCTACAGAACGGGTAATTTTGTGTTTCATCATTGGGTATGTACATCAGTTTATTGGCCATTGTCTTATCCCTTTAGATCTCTGACATTAAACGAAAGCTTTAGATTATTATGCAATGAATCTGTCCCACTAAATTAAATTAGTCAATATCCAACTTTTAGTAGAACACAAAACAAATATTTATATACTTGTTTTTGATGATTTAAAAATAGGTTCTGGTTCTGAGCGCCAAGAATGCCCGCAGGGACTAGAAACACTTTTAAAATTCAAAATACTTATCAAATAAAAAAAAGTACATTTTTGAAGGATTTTTTTATGATGGGTTATTGTCCAGTACTATCAATAAACTAAGAAAAGAACTGTTGTAACTTTAAAACTCTTTTGCTATAATGAATTCACGATTATTGTATATATGTAAGAATTGGTTTGTTAGGTAATTACAATATGAATAGCTCTATTGCCCATTTTCAGGGGTTAATTACTTTTCTTTATTGTTGCAAAGAAAAGGAGATAATAACTTGTGAAAATCAGGCTTTCAAAAAACTTAGAAATAATTTAGTTATATGTTTGTGCGAGATTATAATTATTGGTTTGAGAGGGGGGGGGGGGGAATTGAAAAGAAACCAAATATTTTTTAACCTGCGATTGAAAAAAAGGTTATTTTTTACCATTAAGTATATGCAAAACTGTCTTCATTTTAATTTTTCAAATGCTGTTTTTTTAAACTTAAGTTGCGCAAATAATTAAGAGGGGGTATTTAGTGGAGAGTGCGATAAAGGACACTTTATGCTGTTTCAAAGAAAATGCGCAAAAAAGTGCGAAAATCCTGTAGTATAGGAGAAAGTTTTTTTTGTCTGAAGCTAAAGATTTCAGGAACTACTATTCCGATTTTATTGTACTTATCAGGGGAGCATTACATTAGGTATGCGGTGGTTTTAGGCCATTTTCCTCATCTACTTTGCCCTCCACCAGGGGCTTGGGTATAAATAACTAGTAAAAACTTTAAAGTAGGAAAATATTTTTGTGTATCTATTTCAAGGAAAAGTTTTTAACATTGCTTGAACGGAAGATTAATTTATCATAAACTTACACATTTCTATATCAATATTAGATTATATTAGTTAAATTTTATGAGTTTGTCTACTCTTATAAAGTGTTTTTCCCTGCTGTTAAAGTCTAATAGATTAAATATAACATGTTGCAAATAACAAATTTGATATAAAGCTATATCTATATACAGTTGGGCAGATGATAATAAATAGATTTCTGTCGGAACTATTTTTGATACTCAAGTGCAGGACTATTTGATTTTTATAGTCGGGCTATGCAATCACCTATCTAAAAACAGGGTCCAACGATCGTATTAAAATTTAGTCCGCTGCAGTTGAAATCTTAGCTTTAAGTAGTATTCTGCTAAAAAAAAAGTCGAACCTGCTAACATTGTTTTGGAAGTATTCAAATATTCTTAGATAATTTCATTAAAATTGAACCCATTTTTTGCAACACAGTCCATAAATTTAATAGAGATCTAAAGTGATATGACAATGCCAAATAAATTGATGTACATCACCAATGATGTGGACAAAATTACCCCCTGTTGTAGATTAAAATTAGTGATAAAACGTTTGAACACTCAACTTAATTAACCAAACAATCAAATTCAATAAAGCTCCCCAAAATGTTATGCCAACAAATAAGAAAACGTTATCATAAAGATTTGAGGACTAGTGTAATTAACAGACCAATTTTTGCTTAACCTCAAAAATTGTAAAAATTCAAATAAAGATAACTTGATGTTTTTATCTGCCCAACTTTCTAACATGTTTAAAAACAAGTCTATATGGGATATTTGGTTCTTATCTGCCCAACTGTATAAAAAGTTTGAAAACAAACAAGTCTATTTGGGATATTTGGTTCTTATCTGACCAACTGTGTAACGTGTTTGAAAACAAGTCTATTTGGGATATTTGGTTCTTATCTGCCCAACTGTGTAACATGTTTGAAAACAAGTTTATTTGGGATATTTGGTTCTTATCTGCCCAACTGTGTAACATGTATGAAAACAAGTCTATTTGGGATATTTGGTTCTTATCTGACCAACTGTGTAACATGTTTGAAAACAAGTCTATTTGGGATATTTGGTTCTTATCTGCCCAACTGTGTAACATGTTTGAAAACAAGTTTATTTGGGATATTTGATTCTTATCTGCCCAACTGTGTAACATGTATGAAAACAAGTCTATTTGGGATATTTGGTTCTTATCTGCCCAACTGTGTAACATGTTTGAAAACAATTCTATTTGGGATATTTGGTTCTTATCTGCCCAACTGTGTAACATGTATGAAAACAAGTCTATTTGGGATATTTGGTTCTTATCTGCCCAACTGTGTAACATGTTTGAAAACAAGTCTATTTGGGATATTTGGTTCTTATCTGCCCAACTGTGTAACATGTAGGAAAACAAGTCTATTTGGGATATTTGGTTCTTATCTGCCCAACTGTGTAGCATGTAGGAAAACAAGTCTATTTGGGATATTTGGTTCTTATCTGCCCAACTGTGTAACATGTTTGAAAACAATTCTATTTGGGATATTTGGTTCTTATCTGCCCAACTGTGTAACATGTTTGAAATCAATTCTATTTGGGATATTTGGTTCTTATCTGCCCAACTGTGTAACATGTTTGAAAACAAGTCTATTTGGGATATTTGGTTCTTATCTGCCCAACTGTGTAACATGTATGAAAACAATTCTATTTGGGATATTTGGTTCTTATCTGCCCAACTGTGTAACATGTTTGAAAACAATTCTATTTGGGATATTTGGTTCTTATCTGCCCAACTGTGTAACATGTATGAAAACAATTCTATTTGGGATATTTGGTTCTTATCTGCCTAACTGTGTAACATGTTTGAAAACATGTCTATTTGGGATATTTGATTCTTATCTGCCCAACTGTGTAACATGTATGAAAACAAGTCTATATGGAATATTTGGTTCTTATCTGCCTAACTGTGTAACATGTTTGAAAACATGTCTATTTGGGATATTTGATTCTTATCTGCCCAACTGTGTAACATGTTTGAAAACAAGTCTATTTGGGATATTTGGTTCTTATCTGCCCAACTGTGTAACATGTTTGAAAACAATTCTATTTGGAATATTTGGTTCTTATTTGCCCAACTGTGTAACATGTATGAAACAAACAAGTCTATTTGTGATATTTGGTTCTTATCTGCCCAACTGTGTAACATGTTTGAAAACAATTCTATTTGGAATATTTGGTTCTTATTTGCCCAACTGTGTAACATGTATGAAACAAACAAGTCTATTTGTGATATTTGGTTCTTATCTGCCCAACTGTGTAACATGTATGAAACAAACAAGTCTATTTGAGATATTTGGTTCTTATCTGCCCAACTGTGTAACATGTTTGAAAACAAGTCTATTTGGGATATTTGGTTCTTATCTGCCCAACTGTGTAACATGTATGAAAACAAGTCTATTTGGGATATTTGGTTCGCGTGAGAAAATTTATAACTCTATCCAATACATATCAGGAATACTAGGGGAGGGTTAAATAAACAAAAAATAACACAAAATATTATCACATAATAAAGAACAAAGTTAAAAAGAAATGCATAGTTAATATTCGCATTGTATTATAGACAGTTTTCCACAGATATTTGGACAAAATTTTCATGATTTTATTATTATTCATGGGAAAATGTCCTTAATACTATGCTATACATGACTATTCGGTATGATCGAGAACCGGTTCTAATCCAGCGGAAATTTTGAGGCCATACTGGAATAGTTATTTCTCGCATCGTATTATAAACGGCTTTCCGAAGATATATAAAGTACATTTATGAGATTTAAACTAGTTTTTTTAGACCCGAGGTGCCGAAGGCACCGGCTAAAAAAACTGGTTTTAATCTTCTGATTGTACATTTCTATATTCGTAGAAAGCTGGATATAATACGATGCTAGACATAGTTTTTTCGTATGGATGAGAACCGGTTCCTATCCACCGGATTCGAATGAATACGAGAAAAGACATTATGCTTTTTCAATTTTTAATTGTGACAACATATCCTTTTATTTTATTGTTTGTATTTAGGAGTGAAATAATGATGATTAGTGAAAATAGCAAAAATTAGAGCAGTTCATGTGATTCGGTAGGGGGGGTGGGGGGGGGGGGTGATATGAGATTAGAACGAGGGTTGGAGTAAAAATAGAGTTTCTTTAGAGATCCTAGATCCAATATTGAATGTAATATTACTTAGGGATCTAAAGGGATAAATTGATGTATATCCCCAATGATGATACAAAAAATTACCCCTTCTGTTTATTGCAATTAGTGGTGGAAAGCATGGACACTCAACTGAATGAACCAACAAATCAAAAAACATTTAAAGTCCCAAAGGTTGTCAATAGTGTAATAAACAGCTCAATGTCCACTACCTTTGGAATAGTACTACAGAGTCAAGTGTTCCACTAGTAGATGGTAAATTGATAAACATCTACAATGATAATAGAATCAATATATAGAAATTATTAGTTGAAATGTTGTACCTTAAAAAAAACACTGCTAATTTTGAACCAACCAATGAAGTTTGAATGATGAAAATACCCAAAGTCAATAGGAAAAATCGAAAATTATAACAATAAAAGATTTAACTAAAGGGTATGTGTTTATTTTAACCTAACAACTCTTATATTACCCATCTAGCGTTATATAATTTTATTTATATGATTGTAAACTAAACAATTATATCAATCAAGTTCAAGTGTTGTAATCAATTTTCAATACAAGTAGACGCTGAGAGGGAGGGAGGGGACATTTGGTTAATTATTACACTAGTCCCCAAAGTTTTATATTAACGTTTTCTTATTCATTGGCTCAACAACTTTGGGGGCTTTAATTAATTTTGATTCGTTGGTTTATTAAGTTAAGTGTCCATACGTTTCATCCATAAATTGTAATCTACAGACGTAATCATTGTGGGAATGTATATCAGTTTAACGGCCATTGTCTTGTCCCTTTAGAGTCCTGCATTTATGAAGTAAACAAAAGTTTCGACTATTATTGTCCTATCTATCATTATAATATTTCAACTAATTTTATCACATGTATATTCAAAACAAGGACAACTTTCTAATAAGCTATGCAGCTTCAATAATATAACAATCTAAAGCTTAATGAAATGAATCAACCAACCAAAATTTATTAAGAGTGTTTAAAGTTTTTAAGCTTACGAAAACGTCAAAGCTTTAGGAACTAGTATAATAAACAGCCCAATGTCCTCTCTCTCCATGGAACACTCCCTATAAAAAGAAAAGCTTAGCTTTTGCAGGAGTATGTTTTAATTTCTTGATTAAGTAATTATAAAATATGTTGGACAGGGATCTAAAGGGATAAGACAATAGCCGATATATTACAGAACATCTCCAATGATGATACCAAAAATTACCCCTTCCCTAGATTACAATTAGTGGTTGAAACCTCTGACTCTTAAACCAACCAACTAAAATTCATTAAAAGTCTCTAAAGTTATTAAGCCAACGAATAAGAAAGCGTTATTATAAAACATTGGGGACTAGTAAAATAAAAAGACCAATTTCCCCTCCCACCCAGGAGTATTTTGTATAAATTTCTCTATTAAAAAGTTATTAAATATGTTAGCCCGTTAGTCACGCACACATCATAAAAATGTATGTGAAATATACGTGGATATTATGACAGGAAAAATTAAGGTTGCTATTTTTCCTGTCATTTATTGGTCAGTTTGTTAATTCAATCTGAGAGGGTGAGATGGGTAAAGGGGGTGATGGGGCATTGTTTAAGTCCCCTACTTAAGTTTTACTTTATTAGAGGACATGACAATCTGGTGCAAGATCCATGTAATAATAAATCCATTATCATAAAGAAGTTGAAAATTTTTAGTAAAAACCTTGTTTTCATCAAATTATCATGTTTCAGAGAAAAAAAAAATCATTGAATTCGAAAGTTTTAAAGAACAAAAAGTTAGATAGTGGTACAGGGAAACGTCAATGGCATATGTAGAATAAGATACATATTGTATCTGTTTCTTCGAAGCGAATCTAATATACAAAAGTTCAATGTTAAACTGTAATTGCATAAATGCACCTTGTGACATTTTTTTTTGCATAGAGAGTGGGGACAATGAGCTCTTTATTATACTAGATCAAAGTTTAAAATACGTTGGCTTAACATCTTGGTACTTAAATTTTGATTGGTTGGTTTATTAAGTTGAGTGTTCAAACTTTCTAACCACTAATTTAAATCTACAGAAGGGGTATTTTCTGTATCATCATTTTGGCTGTACATCAATTTATCGGATAGTCACATTTTTTAAAACAAATGTTCATGTTGTCTAATAAAGTTGAACACGCAGCTGGCTATAATAATGATTCATCCCTTCCCCTTACCCCATCCCCTATTTCTGGATGAACTAATTGACTAATAAATGACAGTTGAAATAGCATTCTAAATGGATGACAATTTTTACCCTGTTATAGTATCCAAGTATTTTTCTACATTCATTCTTACAAAGCAAAATAAAAATTTTATAGTTATAGGAAAAAATCGTCCTTGTATTAAACATGTTATCTGTACGGGAGATTGAGAAGTTTTTGACTGATTTCTCAATTTTGTTGTTAGGTTTTGATAGATTTATATCAGGGATATAAAGGGATAAGACAATGATCATTATTTTGATGTACATCACAAATTATGATACATAAAATTACCCCTTCGCGTTGATTACAATCAATGATTGAAACGTTTGGAAACTCAACTGAATGACCCAACCAATCATATTTTAATAGAAGTTCCCAAAGTTGTTAAGCCAACGAATAAGAAATCGTTATTATAAAACTTTGGGAACTAGTGTATAAACCATCATGTCCCCTCCTTTCCTGAGTTTTGATAGATTTATATGCCAGATCAATCTTCTTAGACTGATGGCAGCTACAAGGGGGCTGGCATGGGGATTATAGGGGAGGGGGGGGGGGATTTGTAAATTTTCTCTATAAAGTAAACAAAACCACATTCAAACCCCTATCTTTCTTTTCGGAGTCAAAGCTATTCTGTAGTCTTCCCTTTAATATGTCTTAGGCACTTGACATTTATAATATTTTTCATCTTTTATAAATAAATATGAAACATTAATGTTTATTTTTTTGTGTATATTCCCCCTCTACTAAACACATTCAAGGTTAGACTCATACTAGAAAAGCATCTCTTTTTTTTGTATCTGCTGTGTTATAAATAGTCAGTTTATCCTTGCTATTAAATGGTAAACTGAACAGAGATTCTCTTAATTAAACCAACGACAATACCATAATTAGAAAAAAGATCGAACTGAATAAGAATATTTTATGAAGATTAGAGGGGGGGGGTGGTCATTTCAAGGCTATAGGATCGGACCGGAGATACCTATGGTATGAAGACCACCCAACAAATAATATTGAATTCATGAGTGACCATTACACCAGTACACTTAGAGTGTAGGAAACCTAATGTCCAATGATCCACTTCCCCTTTTTTTTAATTCTAAATGTTCGCCTGGTAATGGTAATTTTTCTCGATTTCAATTTGAAATGTGTGATATTTTTATGAATTGTATTAATGGCTAATGAGCATTATGTATATAAAAAGAAAAATATATTTGGATGTTTTTAATATGTATTACTTTATTATAATAGTCCCCAAAGTCACAATAAGGTTTTCTTATTCGTTGGCTTAACAAATTTAAGGACTTTTAATGAATTTTGATTGGTTGGTTTATTAAATTGAGTGTCCTTACGTTTCAATCACTAATTTTAATGACAGAAGGGGTAATTTTGTGTATCATCACTGGGGATGTAGATCAATTTAACGGCCATTGTCTTATCCCTTTAGCTCCCTGAGGTTTTACTTGTTCTAAACTTTGTAATACACTATAGTTTTGAAGGGGGGGGGGGGGTGTTTTTACTTTTTACTGCACAAATCTTAATTTATCTACAGAAAATAAAGCAGACCTCTTTAAATCAGGAATCTAAAGGGATAAGACAATGGCCGGCTAATTGATGTACATCCTCAATGTTAACACACAAAATTACCCCTTCTGTAGATTACAATTAAGTTGGACGCTGAACTAAATTAACCAACCAATCAAAATTCACTAAAAGACCCTAAAGTAGTGAAACCAACGAATAAGAAAACGTTTTTATAAAACTTTGTGGACAAATGTAATAAACAGTCCATTGGCACCTTTCTCTCTGCCTCTTTAAATAGCAGTTGATTTTGCAAACAAATAAAAACTATTTAATCTTCCATTAGAAATCCCTGTAACCTTGGAGCTAACTGTATCTGTCAGGGAAGAAGGGAACAGTGGGCTGTATTATACACAAGCCCCCAACGTTTTATAATAACATTTTCTTTTCGTTGGTTAATATCTTTGGGGATGTACATCAATTTATCGGCCATTGTCTTATCCCTCTAGCTCCCTGCACTCTATCTGTTATCACCCTAGTAAAACTATAAATCAAGATAATAACACAAAATAATATTAATCATATTTATTTTATATAAAAAAGAAGTATTAAAACAATTTCACAGCCAAGAGTATCACAGGATAAAAATATACATTCTCCTATAGAAAATAGAAAAATGCCAACTAGATTTTTATCAGAAGCATTTTTGGGAAAATCGCATATTTTGAAAACGGAGCATTAGTAGAAAATTTGGGTCATGGAAAGAAAACGAAGTTGCGGGTTTCATCGTATTTTCACAGTAACTTTTAATTTGGGTTATTTTAGGTTAGGTTAGGTAAATGTAAATGATTGACCCGCAGGGTTAGGAAATTAGCCCCGCAGGGGCTAGAAATAGGAGAAAAACTACTGAGAAAAATACGACGAAACCCGCTACTTCGTTTTCTTTCCATGATCTAAAAATAATACCCCCTTTTTCTTTAATTGAAGCTTTTTTTTAGATTAAGTCCGGAAAGGTTAAGTCTCCCTGCAGAGGTAAAAAAGATCTATGAAAATAATTAAAGGGGGATGCTACTTATGCTCCACTTAGAAAATACGGGATCCTACCAAAATTTTTATCATAAAAAGCCTAAGGGAAGGGGGGGGGGGTGAAGTTTTAGTAAACTAAGGGAAGTTTATATGTAAAAAAAAAATTTGACATTTATGTCAAAATTATGAGAATAATTTACTTGTCATAAAATAGAATTTTGCCTGTCTTTATACAATTTTGACATAAAAATGAGACAAGGACAAAAAAAATAATGCACTAATGTTAATAAATACTTCCATGTAAATCAAAATAAGGGTTCCAGGACAAACGCAGAAGTCCCAAACGTCGGAGTGGACAAGCGCAGGAGTGTTAAAATATTAATTTGATTAAGTATTACTATACAGATTAGGTTAGGTTAAGATATGATAAGCCCCCCGCAGGGGTTAGGCATTTGAAAAACCTATAATATGATTTAAAATAAGTTAGGTCAGGTTAAGTGTCTACTCCGACTCTTAACCACTCCGACGTTTGGGACTCCTGCGTTTGTCCTAGGACCAAAATAATTATTGCTAGAAGCTCTTTACAGTGCAGTGCCTATAAAAATTACGTCATACAATACAAACAAAAAGACTAACTTACCAATGGCAGCTGGTATACATTTTAATTGACCAATGGTAGGCCAGTATGACAGCGTTTTTATAAGCATTATAAAAAGCTTCGGTATTGCTATATTTATGTACATTTAAAAAAATTATATTTAGCAAATTAAAAGCAAAAAGGTGTAAAAATGAAAAATATGAAAATTTTAACATTTAACAGATTCCTTGTTTGTAAAATATATAAAAAGTTTGACTAGATCTGATAAATATCTCAAAACATTGAGAAAACAAGTAAGATTAGGTTAATAAAAGGCGCAGTGCAGCAAAATCAAATAAAATAGATTTCGAGAAAAACGAACATTAATTACTATATGTAAATAATCGAAGTTTTTAAGCGCACATTAAAATGACGACATTGGCCAATTAAAATGTATACTGACCTGTGATTAAGTAATTTAGTCTTTTTATTGGCCTGTCATTGGTCATTTGTATTGTATGACGTCATTTTTATAGGCACTATAAAGAGCTTCTTGGGGACGGTTTAGCTGACACAGAAAAGGGACGTATGTACAAAAAAAGGTCTTTGTACATATATGCCCGTGCCCATGTGAGTAAAGACAGAGGGAAGGAGAGAAAATAAAGGACTTACGGACAAACTAATTATTATAGAGTAGCGGCGCTACTAAAAAACAGTTGAACAAAAACTATGTAAAAGGTCGAGAAAAGTAGAACACATAATATACAAATGAAATTTACAGAGAAAAAAATTAAAATTTTCTTTTCAGATTTTCTGAACTGTATCATGTAAATGATCCAAATCTTTTAGAGATTTGTTATCTAAAAATTAAAGTTAAATCTACAAAAGAATAATAATTTTTGTCCCATTACAGATCAATGTGTATGTTGACATTTTTTTCACACTTTTCATTTCCTATTAAATACAATTATGAACACAATATAATGTTGTTTTTTATATAAATTATTAAGTAATATTTACATGTTATGAAATATAATTTTTATGAAAAAAGCAAAGCTCTATTATCAGTAATTTAATTTATGGAAATATGTATTTCTTTTATAGGTGAAAAAAACGTTTAGTTGGATAAAATTCGTAAAAATGAAAGAAAATCAACTTGTTTTAGGGACAGCGGAAAGTGTCATGTGTGACGTCATAAAAATACGTCAATTATTAATCTCTTATTTAGGGGTTTCCTTTCTAACTTTTCTCATCCTTCCTTTTTAGACGTATTTTTATGACGTCACATGAAACATTCCGCTGTCCTTTTGTTTTATAATTATTGGGCCACGTAGAGACAACCGGAATCCGTTGCTTTGTCCGCCGACATACAGGAGACATAGCTGCAGATTATGAGTAGGCCTGTCCGCAGACAAACAACTATAAACCGAATCATAAATACTAATGGCAAAATCAAATAAATAGTATTCCATCATGGCTTGCGAATCCGATTAATATCCGCTGAATTAAAACCGGTTCACAGTCATACCAAAAAACATGTATAGCATCGTATTATAGACAATTTTCCATGAATATTAAAATAAAAAAAAAATTTTCATTAAAATATCTGCAAAAAACTGTCTATAATACGATACGATAAATAACTATTAATCTATTAACTATCACTGGCACGATTTCAAGCTCTTAAAGTCTTTAATTAACTAATAATAACAAATTCAGCTAAAGTCATTATAATGATATTAGTAAGGTCTGATATAGGACTAATAGTAGGCTGCTAGCTAAAATCACAAAGTATTTATTTTAGAACACAGCAGCCCATTTTCACATAATTATTTTCTGAATGTACAAATTTATGGCACTTGGAGAAATATTTTAGTTCTTTAGTTTTTAAATGTGAACTGTAACAACTGTAGTTATCACTGAACCGCTCGGATAATTAATCCTGTCCTATAATGCCTCGTCTCCAGGTAGAAAATCTGGATGCCGCTGGCCAGGATAGTAGACAGTAGTGCCTATATTACTATTCCGCGGACTGTTACTCAATCTCTGGCTAGAAGATCTTGATCTATCCCAGGGGGCTCCGCAAGGTCCAGCACTTGCTCCTCCGGAGCCGTTTGAGAACCTGTAGTGCTCTCCACTACTGCCATGAGAACTGCTGGAACCATTGGAGTTGTCCACCAAGAGGTGATACTGAGCCCCCTGGCCAACCAGATGATTTCTACTCTCTATACCTTGGTAGGGCTTCTCTTGCAGGGTCACTTGGTGGTCAAAATCATATTCCTCCGGCCTGTTACGCTGGAAAAATCCAAGCTTGTGTAAGATACAGGTTAGTAGGGATAGAAATAGGAGGCCAGCTAAGATTGCCAGGATTAGAATCCATAGCGGTATAGAAGCAGGTTCCCCCTGCTCTAACGATAAAACTTGAGTGGTCACGTGATGACTTTTGAAGCCAAGATACTCGGGATTCACGCCGTACGGCAGTTTAATCACTCTGCTCACTAGCTTAGACGATATTTCAACGTCATTTCGCTTGATATTGTCCAGTGAGCGAACCCAGAGACGGGATCGAAGGCGAATTAGTGTATAGCTGCGCTTCGCCAATGGTCCAATGCGACACGAGACAAAGGTACACTGCGTCTCACCGCAATTCAGCTCGGCCAAGAAGTCAGACTCGACGTCCCGTTTTCGGCGGGGAATGTTTAGCGGCTCATTGTCGGTGGCGGTGTCATTGGAGGAACTTTGTATTTGGCTGACGCCGGGATACGTGTGGCGGTAACGATCAACCTGAAATAAAAAGAATAGTTATTTACTATATTTAATACGATAAGATACATGATTTTTCATTATGGATTAGAACCGGTTCCTATCCAGCGGATATTAATCGGTTTCAAAGCAATCAAAGAAGAAGAAAAAGCGGCCAAACATAAAAACACAAAGCCTCAAAATAAAAAATATACATGATTTTTCAGTATGTTTAAGAGCCGGTTCTAATCGGTTTCGAAGCCATACTAAAAAGATAAAACTGATTTTGGCATTTACAACATAAAAGCAATATGTCGTTATCTCACTCGATGGGAAATCGAAAAAAAAACTTTAATTTATGGGCCAATTATATGTCAGAATTATTACAGATATATGAATAGAACATTTAAAAGGATGTCAGGAAAAATGGGTTTGGGGGGGGGGGGGGTGTAAGAGTCTTAAATCATTCAAAGGGATATGGAATATAAAGAAAATATATTTTGCCACTTAATATGCTTGAGTAGAGTTTCTTTAAGATATTGTTATTTTCAATTCTTTAATTCTTCAGGTGATATTTCCCTGATCCATGAATACTAGTATACAGTATAGTATATATGCTTTAATTCTTCAGGTGATATTTCCCTGATCCCTGAACACTAGTATACAGTATAGTATATATGCTTTAATTCTTGAGGTGATATTTCCCTGATCCCTGAACACTAGTATACAGTATAGTATATATGCTTTAATTCTTCAGGTGATATTTCCCTGATCCCTGAACACTAGTATACAGTATAGTATATATGCTTTAATTCTTCAGGTGATATTTCCCTGATTCCTGAATACTAGTATACAGTATAGTATATATGCTTTAATTCTTCAGGTGATATTTCCCTGATCCATGAATACTAGTATACAGTATAGTATATATGCTTTAATTCTTCAGGTGATATTTCCCTGATCCATGAATACGAGTATACAGTATAGTATATATGCTTTAATTCTTCAGGTGATATTTCCCTGATCCATGAATACTAGTATACAGTATAGTATATATGCTTTAATTCTTCAGGTGATATTTCCCTGATCCATGAATACTAGTATACAGTATAGTATATATGCTTTAATTCTTCAGGTGATATTTCCCTGATCCATGAATACTAGTATACAGTATAGTATATATGCTTTAATTCTTCAGGTGATATTTCCCTGATCCATGAATACTAGTATACAGTATAGTATATATGCTTTAATTCTTCAGGTGATATTTCCCTGATCCATGAATACGAGTATACAGTATAGTATATATGCTTTAATTCTTCAGGTGATATTTCCCTGATCCATGAATACTAGTATACAGTATAGTATATATGCTTTAATTCTTCAGGTGATATTTCCCTGATCCATGAATACTAGTATACAGTATAGTATATATGCTTTAATTCTTCAGGTGATATTTACCTGATCCATGAATACTAGTATACAGTATAGTATATATGCTTTAATTCTTCAGGTGATATTTCCCTGATCCATGAATACTAGTATACAGTATAGTATATATGCTTTAATTCTTCAGGTGATATTTCCCTGATCCATGAATACGAGTATACAGTATAGTATATATGCTTTAATTCTTCAGGTGATATTTCCCTGATCCATGAATACTAGTATACAGTATAGTATATATGCTTTAATTCTTCAGGTGATATTTCCCTGATCCATGAATACTAGTATACAGTATAGTATATATGCTTTAATTCGACCACAATTTATTTTATTACTGTGCTGTGAATTATGGTTACAAGTTTAGTTACTTGGCTCTCGCTCAAGCTGGGTTCTAAGGTCTTTCAAATTGGAAGCATGCTTTCGACTATATGACTTTACTTTAAAATTATATTATAATTCCCTATTTAAAGTTTTTATAAGTGATTAAGTAGTGCAGCAATAACAGATGTTAAAATAGCAGTAAAAAAAACATTTGGGCAGTTATTATCATTAAATCTCTCACTATCATATTTTATTTTAACATGCCATTATGTAAGCAATCTGGTTATTGCCATTCAGGGACCTAAAGGGATAAGACAAATATAGCCAATAAATTGATGTACATCCCAAATAATGATACACAAAATCACCTCTTTTATAGGATAAAATTAGTGGTTAAAACGTTTGAACACTCAACTTAATTCACAAACCAATCAAAATTCAAGTCCCAACGTTGTTAAGGCAAAGAATAAGAAGATGTTATTTTAAAACTTTGGGGACTCGTGTAATAAGCAGTTAATTGTCCTTCTCTCTCTCTCTAATTGACATTAGTCTATAAAATTATTAACTTAAAAGCATGAATTAGAATTAAAATGATAATACAACTAATTAATTCTAGTACTCAAAAGTGATGTTTGTTCTGGGTAGTGAAACCAAGTTGTTGTTTTTATGCTTAACCACCAGTAACCAAGGCTCATAACCACAAGAAGATATTCTGCAGTTGCCGCCCAGGGATTCAAAGGATAGGTTTATGAGAATTAAATAACATGTTTTAATTTTGTTATTGAAATCTTTATATAAAAGCAATATTATGTTTGTGTGTGTTTACCAAAGGATCTTGCTAACCGCTGGACCGATATGGTTCTCCATTACAATGAAGTTTCTCATAGGTCCTTGGAAGTTTATAACTATACCACCACCCTCCCAAGGGAAATCGCCACTAGAATAAATATACCCCTCAAACAATGGGAGTGTCTTTTGGTCTGTCAGTCAGTCAGGTAGCCTGTCCGTAACACCAGTGGAAAATGGAATTAATCATGTCATGCGTCATCATGTTTGAATAAAAAATAACTTAATTAGAACATGAATATTTTATCCCTTAACCTACACTTTATCCCTGTGTGTATGTTTTAGCTCTTCCCAAAACCTCATTTCTTCTTTATAATAAATAGGAATATCAAAGTAATGTGTATGTGGGTAATGGGTATGTAGTGTGTGTGTGTGTGTAGTTTGTGTGTGTATGTGTGTGTGTGTGTTTGCATTGACAATGTTTCAATAAAAAAAATATTTGAAGAAGACTGTATTTGTATTTTTTAAATGGGTGAACGAACTGACCAATAAGCAATGTCCATGGTAGCAACCTAAAACGAAGACAATTTTTCCGCTATAATGATATCCACGTTTATTCTTATATCCATTAAGATTATGCAGAGGTGGAAAGGACAATGGGCTGTTAATTACACTAGTCCCCAAAATCTTATAATAACGCTTTCTTTTTCTTTGGCATAACAACCTTGGGGACTTTTATTGAATTTTGATTGGTTTGGTGCATTTAGTTGAGTGTCCAAATATTTCAACCACTAATTGTAATCTACAAAAGGTCACAAGCATTAATCATTTTCAAATGGTTTAGCATATTTGTATATAGGCACAGGGATCTAAAGGAATAAGACAATGGCCGATAAATTGATATACATCCCCAATATTGATACACAAAATTACCCCTTCTGTAGATTACAATTGGTTGAATTACAAGTGGTTGAACAATCAACATAATGAAACAGCTAATCAAAATTCTCTATAAGTCCCCAAAGTTATCAAGCAAACAAATAAGAAAATGTTTTTTATAAAACTTTGGGGACTAGTGCAATAGACAACCCAATGTCCCCTCCCTCCCTGATGTAGGGAGGTAGAGGTAACTAAATGACCCTTATAAAAAGCCTTTTTAGCTTTGTTTACTTTATATTACAAAGCAAAACTTCTTAACAAACATATTTGTCTGTATGTCAATATTAATTACGACCGATTTATCGAAATGTTTTGACAAATCAACAGTCAAAATTTTTAAAGAAAGTTTAAAAGAAATACCGCATGGCTAGAAATGGCATGGAAATACCTGTTGGGACCTCTTTTGGGGACCTACCAAACCTATCAATTACATTTCAAGGTAGGGTATATTACAAACAAAAAGAGTGTGTTAAAATTTTAATTTTAGCAATTAAAATTTTAGTATTCGGAAAATTTAAGGAACAAAATGTTTAATCAAATGCTTTGAATCAAATTCCATAAGCACTTATACTTTTAACTTAAATTCTTAAATAAAAACACAAAAAAATACGTACACACATTACTCAACCCCTTTCAAATTCTTTTTATGATTAACCAAGGGTAAAAACTTGGTGTGTCTTCGCTTCCGTATAATATCACGTTTTTATCATTGCGGGATAAGGCAATTGATGATAAATAAATTGATTTACATCCATACAAATGATAATTTCTATTTTTATTAAATGTATTTATCCATGCTAAAAGTTAAATAAAATGTTATGTTATGTTAAGTGTGTTAAAAAATACCTTACGAATATTAAAATTATTGGTTGAAAAACATTGCTAGTTAGTAAATCTTGTCAAAATTAAAAAGTACCCAAAGTTTTTTAGCCCACGAATGAGTAACGTAATTGTTACTTAGGGGGCCATAATGATTATTAGGTCCAATGTCTCCTTTATCCCTGAATTTTGAATAATAAGCGATTCTGGGCAAAGAGGGAGGGGACATTGGCCTGTTTATTAGAGTGGGTCGATTTTGGACATTTTTTTTCTGATGCCAAAGCGGGGATCTGCACTCAATTTATATAGATATAATACACCTCTAGATGATTTAAAATTTATCTTAAAGTCTTAAAACCGCTGACGACCAGACATTTAATTGCATAGCTATTTGTAAATGGGAGTCAAAAATTTATTGAATCAGAACTATGGCTTCATGTGCTCCCTGGGAATGCCTTGAGGAGCTGAGTCAGGAACTTTTGTCCGTTTCAAAAAATCTCGTTCCTAGCCTGAGAAAATCTAAAAAACCTCTACAAATTGGACAATTCTCAATAAACCTTAAAAAATTTTGGTTTTTTAGTGATTTCTAAGGCTAGGAACAAGATATTTTGAAACGGACAAAAGTTCCTGATTCAGCTCCTCAAGGCCTTTCCAGGGAGCACCATGAAGCCATAGTTCTGATTCAAAAAAAAATTTGAATGTCGTCTTTGCATACTAATAAGTAATGAATTATATTTTTAAGTGGTCGTGTTCTAAAACTCAATTTTTTAAAATTCTTTTTCGGTCAGAAATGTTTTTAAGGTTAATTTTATCTGTTGCATATCCCCGCTTTGTCTAATTCCGATATGAACCCACCCTACTGTTTATTACACTAGTTCCCAAAGTTTTTAAAAAGACGTTTTCCTTTTCGTTGGCTTAACAACTTTGGGGACTTTAGCGAACTTTTGATTGGTTGATTCATTAAGTTGTGCGTTCAAAAGTTTCAACCACTAATTTTAATCTACAGAGGGGGTAATTTTGTGTAACATCTATGGGGATGTACATCAACTTATAGGTCATTATCTTATCCCTTTAGATCCCTAATCATATACGGCAGATATTACACACCCTCCCAAAAAGTTTCGCCGCCACTTTTTCCCCACTCATCTTTCTTTCCTGCACACAAAATCTGCGATGAAAGACAAAATAATGCCACGTCTACGGTCATGCGTCAGGTTGGAAGGGTGACGCAAATTTCAAATCCAAGTTTTTGCGATTTGAGAGAAATTTATCTTCATATTAAAGCGAATTAAATAATCTTTCAAGCATCGCTTTTATCTTATAGAGAAAAAAAGTAAATCAAATAGCGAAAACTAAAATCTGAAATATGCGTTACCCTTCCAACCTGACGTATGACTGCGTAGGACCGGGAGACGTGGCATTTTTTTGTCCACTATCAAAATCTGCTGAAAACATTTTCAATTATGTTTTATAAATTGGCTAAGAGAATTGGTAATGACAGCAAGAAATATTGACCTCTTGATCCAATTTCTGAATTTATGGCATATATGTTTGATGGTATGTTAGTTATATAGTTTATTTTATATTTTATTTAGTTGTTCAGGTTTAATCAGGGTTATAAAGGGATAAGACAATGACCGATGAATAGATGTCCATCCCCAATGATGATATACAGAATTACCCCTTCTATACTTTACAATTATTGGTTATAACGTTTGGAGACTCAACTTAATGAACCAACCAATCAAAATCAAAAAGAAAACGTTCTTATAAAACTTTGGGGACTAGTGTTAAAAAGAGTTAAAGTTAAATGAAATGAAAAGTAAATGTTTGGTTTGCCTGTAAGTTCTAAGATCTAAATAGCCTTTTTGTTTTTGAATAATATATGTATAATTACTGAAAGATTGCTAGATAATTAATTCAACTTTGCTACAATTATAAAACAAAAATCTACCATTAAACGTTGTACAGTGTGTTTTTTTTTATGAGAACTTTTTTTAAAGCAATTTTACCCCACTTATAGTTATCAGAATTTAATGATTAATGGCTTATTTTCTTCGTTTTTTAAGGGAAATTATGAAACACCAAAAAAAAATTACAGTTTTTGTTGAAAAAGTACAGTAAAGTTGAAAATTAAAAACTTAGGTGTCAACATATAAAAATGGTTTTAGCGCATTTTTCTTATGCTCAAATAATCAACCTTTTGCAAGAATGGCTGCTAAACACTTCAAAGTTGAGATATAGAGCTAAAAATGTATACAGATACTATTAGGGACATGTACTAGAACATATCAAAGTTTGAAGGTCATATCTCAACCAGGAAGGGAGTACTGGCCCCCCAAAGTTGACTACAGAAAATCCATTTTTTAAAGAAAAATGCGCTAAAACTATTTTTATATGTTGACACCTAAGTTTTTAATTTTCAACTTTACTGTACTTTTTCAACAAAAACTGTAATTTTTTTTTGTTGTTTCATAATTTTCCTTAAAAAACGAAGAAAATAAGCCATTAATCATTAAATTCTGATAACTATAAGTGGGGTAAAATTGCTTTCAAAAAAGTTCTCATAAAAAAAACACACTGTAGAAACTAATTAATATATTATGAACATAATGTTGAAAAACAACTCCGACGGTATATTATAACCAGGGAAAAGGGAATGTGATTCTGACAAACATTTCTAAGTGAAAATTTCCCCTCAACCCCCTTCCCTTTTTTTCTCCACCTTCTTACCCACTTCCCTTTCAGTTACACAAAAAAAGTTTTACTCCAACAAAATATTTAATTTTCGGCAATTTTAAATGGAATTAATTGGATAAATAGCAGCCCCTGGTTATAATAAAACTTACCTTTAAATTATGTGTATTGACATCATTGACAAACTGGCAGTACCCGGGTCCCTCCACCCATGGCTGTGCTGTCAGGTAGAGGAGGGGAGAGTCAGACCTGGCGCTGGGCCATAGGATGTACACCTCAGCCTCCAGGATGTCGCTGGGCCCCTCATTTTCAACCTAAATATTGCATTTTTGTATAATTTAAAAATATGGAGGGGACTGGCTGGTTTTCTGTTTGTTTATTTATTAAAGAAAATGAAAATATTATTTTGCAGAGTGGTATTTTTTTCTAGGGATGATTTATCTTGAAGGATGGTGGTACCTACTCAGAACCTCCTCAGAACCCTCTGTAAAGGAGAACCATATCGGTTCAGCGGTTAGCGAGATCCTTCGGTACATACATACAGACAGACAGAGATCCTTACTTTATTATAAGGATTTTAAGTAAGTTTAGGTTATGGTTTATTGGATACTGTGTAGCCCCGCAGGGTTTGGATACTGCAAGTTAAGGCCTAGCAGGCTTTAGGCATGAAAAAAGACCTCTTATTTTGATTTTTTTATATGTGCTCGACAGGAACTTTGAGGGAAAGTAATTTGTTTTGCAAATTTGCGTGTGGTAATAGTTATTTCTCGCATCGTATTATAAACAGCTTTCCGCGGATATAGAATTTACAATGTAGAAAGCTGGATATAATACGATGCTAGACATAGTTTTTTTCGTATGGATGAGAACCGGTTCCTATCCACCGGATTCGAATGAATACGAGATAATGAAGAAATCAATATATGAGATGCATTAATTCTTAATCTATAATCCATATTTTTGCACAACCCAGGTAAACATTTTCGCATCTGCGGACAAATGTCTAAAAAATGTATGAATAATAACCTGATAAATGTGCATAATTTCTGGACCAACATCTTCTTCAGTTTCAATAACTAGGTCATCATTATAATTACTCCTGTTGAATCTGATCACTTCTGGTACTGATAATCTAATAAGAAGCTTGTTATAGTGCCTATAAAAAAATTACGTCATACTGGTCTACTATTGGTTAATTAAAATGTAAACTGGCCTGCCATTGGTAATTTTGTCTGTGTATTGGCCTATAGTTGGTCATTTGTATTGTATGTATGTTAGTATTATAAAAGGGACTTGTAGAAATAGACACACTGTTAAAAACAGAATTTGGATAAATTTGATAAATTTTGATTGGTTGGATTATTAAGTTCAGTATCCAAACGTTTCAACCACTAATTGTAATCTAGAAACAGAGTAATATAGTGTATTATCATTGGGGATGTACATCAATTCATCGGTTTTAAGTGTCTTATCCCTTTAGATCCCTGGTTGATAATTAAACCTTACCCTCTAATCCTGAGATCTGTCTTGACCCTGACTGGGAGCACAATATTCACTTTGTTATCCTCGCTGGTGGCCACGGTGTCCGGGTTCGAGCTGTTGACCTCCAGGTGCATGTCAAAGTTGGATACATCCTCCAGGTGGGACAGGTCTGGCTGCAGCACAACCCGCAGATTTGCCTAAATTAAAGAAATTTTTATGTTTTCATATTTTGAATATTGATAAAATGTTTTTTTTTTAATCAATGATAAATAATACTTATTTGTTAAACCCAGGCAGGGTGGAGACATTGGGCTGTTTATTAATACTAGTCCTCAAAGTTTTAAAATATAATTTTCTTATTCGTTGAGTGGACAACTTTGGGGACTTTTATTAAATTTTGATTGGTTGGTTCATTAGGTCGAGTGTCCAAACGTAACAACCACTTATTGTACTCTACAGAAGGGGTAATTTTGTGAAACAGCATTTGGGATGTACATCAATATATCGTTCATTATCTTATCCCTTTGGATCCCATATTTATTAATATTATTTTAACTTAAATTGGCCCTCTCTGCTTTTATAGCATATTCACAAAAATTAACAAATTTGCAATATACTGATGTATGTGTGCAAATAATTTGCTTAATTTAATTGCTAATAGTTAATGAGTGCTTGATGTTTGATAAATGATTGAAGATTATATTGAATGCATAATCATAATAGTTAGGAGTATGAGTGTATTATTCTTTACTTTATTATTCTTGTGTGTCTGTAACGAAGGATCACGCTAAACGCTGAAGCAATATGGTTCTCTTTGAAATGTAGCTTCTTAAAGGTTGGTTATAACTATTTTTGAGTATTCTAGTCTTTATTTCAGCTCTTAAAAAGTGTCATATTCCACTTCGCCCAAGAAAGTTTGATGTAATTAACCAATTACTCCTTAAGTAGACTTTAGTGTATTCAAACTCCCAACTACACTGTAAAGTTTGATGTAATTAACCAATTACTCCTTAAGTAGACTATAGTGTATTCAAACTCCCAACTACACTGTAAAGTTTGATGTAATTAAACAATTACTCCTTAAGTAGACTATAGTGTATTCAAACTCCCCACTGCACACTGTAAAGTTTGATGTAATTAACCAATTACTCTTTTGCACAACTAGAACACCGCCTTCGTGTGCATAGTACAGGAATAAGGATCGATTGGAACTAAAATAGACACCCATTACATTTTATACTTTAAATTGGAGATTGGGCAGAAGGTCACTTTATTTGTCTGTGTGTCCATTCATTTAGTTCATTCATTTTGCTTTGTGAATTATGCATGTCTTTGATATTTTCATACTTTTGAAACTTATGCATTGGTAATCCACTTAAGTTCCTGGTGGTAACTTTATTAGCCCTTTCATCAAGATATATCTTTTTTAAACAGTTAAAACGTGGATAAAAATTAAGAAAGTGCAATCTTTAATTTTGTGCTTGGAGCTCGCGACCCCTTCCCATACTTATTTAATTTTTGAGAGTAAATTAATGTCTCTTTTAAATTAAGGAATAGTTATTTATCGCATCGTATTATAGACAGCTTTCTGCGGATATCAAAATAAAAAAAGATTATAAGATTAAAACCAGTTTTCTTAGCCTCGAGAGGCCAAAGGCCCACTTTTACAAAAATTGGTATAAATATTACGATTTTTATTTTGATATTCGTAGAAAACGATACAATACATGGTTTTTCAGCATGGCTGAAAACTGGTTCTAATACAGCAGATATAAATCGGTTTCGAAGCCATACTGGAAAATAAGAATAAAGATTTATTTGTGTACAACTTGCAATATGAAGGACCCTACCGCCCCATAAAAAGGGGTTAGGAGAAGTTAGTATATAGGTAGGTATAATGAATATGGTAATTCTTTTCTCGTGACATTATCTTATTCTCATCAGCTTTTAATACATATTGTAACGAATGTTCCAGATTTAGATGAAAATATAGATTACAGTTAAGACATAATACATTGCTTGGCACTGCACTCTATTAGAGGACAGGGATCCAAAGGGATAAGACAATGGCCGATGTATGCATCCCTAATGATGATAATCAAAATTTTCCTTTTCTGTTGAATACAATTAGTGGTTGAAACGTATAGACACTCAACCAATCAAATATCATTCAAAGTAACCAAAGTTGTTAGCCGAACGAGTAAGAAAACGTTTAAAACTTTGGGGACTAGTGTATCAAACAACCCATTGTCCCCTCCCTGGCTTATTAAAGGAGGTATATAATCTTATACTTTTAGATAATAGAGCTAACAAAGCTTATTGGATTTTGTTTAAAGCTCTTGTTAAATATCTTAAAACTTCCTTATATTGCAGCTCTTTATAGAGTCTATAAAAAAATGGGAAACGTTTTAAAACGTTTGGACGGGTGACGTCATATTAGAATAATGGACTATTCTAATATGACGTTATTCGGGATACTTTGGCCAAAAAAATTTTAATTAATCCCTTTTTTTATAGGCACTATAGGAAGCTTCCATTATATTAATTTAGGTTTGTCGATCGGTCTGTATTAAAGTTTATTAAATTTTATTAATTATTCTATGTTTGATATAATTGCAACCGTCTTCATTATTATTTTGATTTTTTACTTGTTTACTTATAGCTGGTTTAACAACTTTGGGAACTTTTATTGAATTTTATTTCTTGGTACATAAAGTTGAGTGTCAAAACGTTTCAACCACTAGTTGTATTACACAAAAGAAGTAATTTTGTATCATAATTGGGGAAATACATAATTTTTTGGTTACTGTATTGTCCCTTTAGATCTCTTAGTCTAAACTAACTCTGATATGAATGGTATATGTATAATAGGATTATACGTTTACAACACTTGAAACTGTAATAAGGATTTTCATATGACTTTTAGTAGAGCAACTGAATTCAGAGAGGGAAGGGACATTGGGCTGTTTATTATACTAGTCCCCAAAGTGTTTAATAACATTTTCTTATTCGTTGGCTTAACAACTTTGGGGACTTTTAATTAATTTTGTTGGTTGATTCATTGAGTGTTCAAACGTCTAATCAATAATTGTAATCTACAAAAAAAAATTTGTGTATCATCATTTATTGGCTATTGTCTTATCCCTTTAAATTTCTAAAGGTTGAGTTACTTTTAAAATTCATATAAGTCTTCTTTTAAAGATTCGATAAAGTAGGCTCGGCAGCCAAACGTCAGCCGCGTGTAAGCCTCAGTGAAATCTTCCTATTATAACTTTAAAATTCAGCTGTTTGTCTAAACCTGTTCCTGAACAGACAATCCATCGTTAGGGAAAAAAACACTTGGGATTTAATTTGAGGCTTATGCGCGACTGAAGCGCAGCTGCCGTGCCCAGAGATAAAGTATAAAATATAAATTGTACCTTGCTGTCTGCATCCATAGGGTTACCCAGATCACACTTGAGCATATAATCATTATTCATAGTGGGCGGGGAGCACAGGACAGGCACACTCGAACTCGTCACCTCACCACCTATGACCTCTGTCTTGACATAGTTGACCGACTCGGGTATGGCGAGGTAGAAGGTGGCCTCGTACGCGTCCTCTCCCGCGTTGTGGATCTCCAGGTTGAGTTCGAGTCTCTCCTCACTGCCAACAGAATATTCTTCCAGGTTGCTAAAATAGATAGAAATAAAAAGCTACATCCAAAGAAGGGAGGGGTCATTGGACTGTAAATTAAACTGGCACCCAAAGTTTCATAAACCAGTAGTCACTGGTTGGCAACTTTGAGTATTTTATACTTTTTTTACTAGCAGTGTTCAAACTTTTCAACCACTAATTGCAATCTACAGATGAGTTTATTTTTTACATCAAAGTGGGCTGTCTATTACACTAGTCCACAACGTTTTATAATAACGCTTTCTTATTCGTTTGCTTAACAACTTTGGAAACTTAAATTAAATCGTCAAAACTTTGAAACCAATAATTTTAATCTACAAAAGGGGTAATTTTGTGTATTATCATAGGGGATTCACCTCAATTTATAGACCATTGTCTTATCCCTTTAGATCCCTGCCTGTTTGCAGTTTGTCCATAAGTAGCGCAGCAATGAAAAATAATTTAAAAATGAAACTTACCATTTATAAGAAATTCTCAGATCTGGAACACAAATATTATCCTCCCCACAATCCTTCTGGATATTGAGAGAATGCCGGGTCACGAGCTCGATATCATCAGACCTGCCGGTCACCGACCTGTACTCCATAGCTGTGGCGGACAGGCCGAGCACTGGGGTCAGGTCACCCCGGCTGGGGGGCAGCTTCACGGTCAACTTCGCCTCGATTGGGGTCAGCTTGTCTCTGATGTTTGGCTAAAAAATAAAGAAATATTAAGTTTTGGGGAAAAGAAAATGTGTTTTTGCAATTATATCTGAGTCATAAAAGCTACATTGTTGAGAAAATTTTGATATATGGTTTGAAATATGTCAAAATTAAATAAGCTAACAATACTATAATTTCTAAATTAGTAATAAAAAACCAATTAAAAACTTTCCAGTATGGCTTCGAAACCTATTAATATCCGCTGGATTAGCATGTATAGCTTTGTATCACAGACAATTTCCACGATTTTTTTTTAAATCATAAAATTAATACCAGTTTTGTTAGTCTGGGCTTTTGGCCCCTCGTGGCTAACAAACCTGGTTTTAATATTGTATTTTTTCATTTTTATATCCGCGGTATACAATACGATGCGATAAAGAACTATTACAAAAACTAGAAGGGTTTGATAAGAAAAGTTTTTTAAAATAAAAAAAACTCTTACAATTAAATAAACATTGAATGTTTTACAGCTCTGAACTTCTTTAGTCAGCAGAAGGTCCTCCTCCAACATATAATTCTCTTCATCCATGAATATGAGTCTAGAGCTCAGCTGTTTCTTTGTATCCAGCTCAACTCTGGTGGATATCCCTGTAATTAACAAATTATAATGCATACCGTACCGTTAGAATTGTCAGAAACTCTAGTTTTTGGATATATAAGAACCACTCCTGTGCTACATATAGTTTAGGAGCTACGTGGTAAAATGTTCCAACTGACTTTAAACTTTTTTATCTTTCTCACTTTTTTCTGCGTAGCTCCTAAACTACAAATATATGATACATAGACGTCCAAGGGGGGGGGGGGTAATGGGGCGATTACCCCCTCCCCCAAACAAATTTTGTGGTGCTGTAGGCACCCCCAAAAATTTTTTCATTTTACCCCCCCTATTTAAAATTTACCCCTACCTTGGGGGTGCCGTAGGCATCCCCAACCATTTAGGAGGGGGTATTTACCCCCCACCACACAATTTTGGGGGGGGGGTAATTTAAAATTCGCGCGCAATTTTACCCCCCCTTTAGAAAAATTTTACCTCCCCCAAAATAAAAAGCTTGGACGCCCCTGATATGATACATATATTTTCAATAAAAAATATGACAATTCTAAGGGTATGTATAACATTTTTCTTCTATCCACACAAGCGTCGCAATTCGCATCTAAAAATGTGCACATTTTTGTACACCATTAATATTTTTCAATTGAGCACTATGAAAGAATCGGTTTTTAAGGCAAAATTTGTTGAAAACTATAATTTTTTTTCTTGTACACAATGACCCACGACATTTATTGGTAATTTATGTCAATAGTAAGTGGGTTAAATTAAGCAATAGTTTTGTTCCATTAAAAAAAAACACTCTGTTTGTATCCAGCTCAACTCTGGTGGTGGATATCCCTGTAATAATAGATAACATATCTATATAATCCATCTGACCCCATTCAGATGAAATTTATCAACGATATAATTTTTAAAAAGCTAACTTTATCCTATGAAATTCCACTTTTCATAGCTAACTTTTTATATGTATTATAATATGCTTCACATAATACAAGGGGTGAAATTTTATACAAAATAATTTACCCAAGAAAAGCTTTATCATAAGAAATGAGAAAATTGAAAGCTGACTCATAATGCGAAAGAAATGAAAAAATACCAAAAACTGTAAAATGTTTGAACCAATGACATATCTGGAATATATCTTTATTATTTTCACATTGGCTGATTTAGGGAGCATGTCTCTAGATTATCTATATCCCAGTAATTAACAAATTAAAATCGGCTGCCCTCATGCGGATTTGCATTGGAAAATGGATATATCAATTTTTAGTAATGGATCTAGAAATCATGGATAAAGACTTATAACTATAGCATAACCCAAGGCTCGGCTCGTGGTCTTAAAAAATGGAAACAGCACAATAGAGTACATAATTGTAAATAAGATTTCCTTACTGGTACAGAGTAAAAATATTATTTCCAGTATGGCTTTGAGACTGATTTATATCAGCTGGACTAGAACCAGTTTTCAGTCATACTGAAAATCATGTAAAGCATTGTATTACGGACAGCTTTTCACGAATATTAAAATAAAAATAAAATTAATACCAGTTTTGTTAGCCTAGGCCTCTCCTCGGTGCTGACAAAACTAGTTTTAATCTTATAAATTTTTATCTAAAATCCGCGGAAAGCTGTCTAAAATACGGTACAATAAATAACTACCATTTAATAATGCAAAAAGATCAAAAGAGATTTGCAACCATTTCTCCTTTAAAAGATAGATCCAATATTAAATTGGTTGGCCGTATGTTGTTAACTAAAAGTATAGTGTAAGCATGAAAAGGTAAAAATTAAAATCAGTTCACTTCAAAATTCACATGTTTCCTAACAATTTAAAGTGGACCACTAAAACAGAAGCCTTTATAGTGCCTATAAAAAATGACGTCATACAATACAAATGACCAATGATGCGCCAATACACAGAATAAATTTCGAATGGCAGGCCAGTATACATTTTAATTGACCAGCATGACGTCATTTTTAGTAAGAAAATAAGGAGAGGTGGATTCTATGGTTCCATATTAAATTTGAGGGATGATACGGAATATTGTATCAAGGCTAAACCAATCTTCACCGCCATTTTTTTATTCAATTTCACAATTAAGAAATTAAATTTTTACATTTACTGTGAAGATTTTTATAGTGCCTGTTAAAAAATGACGTCATACTGGCCTACCATTGGTTAATCAAAATGTATACTGGCCTGAAATTGGTAACTTAGTCTATGTATTTGTCTGTCATTGGTTATTTGTATAGTATGACGTCAATTTTTTAGGGGCACTGTAAAGAGCTTCACAATATCTGCCAGCCATTTTGTAATAAAAATTTAAATTAACTTACTTAATCTTGAATCCACCCCCAGTCCGGAGTATCTAGTGCAGACCCTAAGCTGTGTACAGGCCACGAGGTCGCCAGTTCGAGTCTCACAACTCAGGTCCTCCATGTCGATGTTGCCTGCCTCGCCCAGGAAAGTCACTTCGGCCTCCAGGTTTACTACTGGCCGGGCTCTGAAAATATTTTAGAATTAATTCAAAAGCAAAAAGCAATTTATAGATTTAAAATGAAGATAAAACATGGATTATTATGCATGGATCTAAAGGGATAAGACATGGCTGATACATTGATTTACATACCCTTTAATGATACAAAAATTAACCCTTTTAGTGATTGAAATTTGTGGTTGAAATGTTTGAACACTTAACTTAATGAATCAACCAATCAAAATTCACCAAAGTCCCCAAAGTTGTTAAACCAACGAAAAAGAAAACGTTATTATGAAACTTTGGGGATTAGTGCAATAAACAGCCCATGTCCTCTCACTCTCTGATTATCATGTCTACAAAACGTGCGAAAAATATAATCGAACAAAATTTGAAAGAAAATAAAAAACATTTAAGTGTATACTGTATTAATGTAAAAAGAACAGCAAACTGTTAAACCGCTTTTGAGAGAATCATAAATAATTTATAGGTATGCCTATTTTCAAGTAGCTAGGTTAACCTTCTTATAAGATGTAAAAATTTATAGGGATTGAGGAGACATTGGACTGTAAATTATACTGCCAACCTCATATTCGTTGGCTCAATAACTTTGATTACTTTTACACAGTTCTATTCTACAGAAGTAGTAATCTTATTTATTGTTATTGGGGATGTAAACAAAATTTATCGTCCATTGTCTTATCCCTTAAGATAACTGAAAATATTTAAAGTATAAATATAAAATTGCCTTGCTTTGCTGGACCCCAATGTTTGAATGTTTTTAAATGAAGTGTCAAAACAGATCATTTATCTTTAATATGATAAGTTCAGGTAGGTCAAACATTAACAGGGGAAATTTTAACACATTAACTCTTTTTTCAAAAAATATATTCGATAGGTAGGATTTCTTTTTTTTAGCTTTAATAGTTATTTATCGAATGTTTTTATAAACAGCTTCAAAATTTAAATCTTATGAGATTTATCCAGTTTTGTTAAGCCCGAAGGGCCGAAAACAAATGAATGTATGTATGAATGCAGGGAGGGAGGGACATTGGGATGTTTATTACACTAGTCCCCAAAGTTGTAAAATAACGTCACCAACTATGGGGACTTTTAATGAATTTTGATTGTTTGTTCATAAAGTTGAGTGTACAAACGTTTCAATCGCTAATCTTAAACTACATAGACGGGGTAATCATCATTGGGGATGTATATTAATTTATTGGCCATTGTCTTATCCCTTTAGATCCATGCAGGTATGAATGTGATGCGTAAAGTCATGTAAGTATTACCAGGAATGTCTATTAAATGTTCGTACGTTCAAACATTCAAAAATTTTAAGTTTTCATTTTCACAGTTTTTGAAGGTTCTACAGGGAGCTAAAAGGGTAAGACAATGGCCGATAAATTTATGTACATCCCCAATGATAGTAAACAAAACTACCCCTTGTGTAGATTACAATTATCAATTAATGAACCAACCAATCAGAATTCATTAAAGTCATCAAAGTTGTTAAACCAACGAAAAGAAAACGTTATTATAAAACTTTGGGGACTAATGTAATAAACAGCCCAATGTCCCCATTTACAGGGCCAATTTACTCCTGTAAATCTATACAAAAACAAGTAAAAATAAAAAACTAAACTATTTTTTCACTGTTTTGTTTGAACTCCTGTGTGTAATATACGTCAAATGATCCGTATAGATATTCATATCAAAATAAGATCACCATGCACGCATTCAATACAGGGATCTAAAGGGATAAGACAATGGCCGATATATAGATGTCCATCCTTCTAATAATGATAGACAGAATTCCCTCTTCTATAGATTGGAATTATTTGTTAAAACGTTTGGACACTTAATCAAAATTCAATTAAAAGTCCGCAAATTTGTTAAGCCAATAAATAAGAAAACATTATCATAAAACTTTTGGGACTAATGCAATAAACAGCCCAGTGTCCCCTCCCTCCCTGGATAATAAAGATCTTACCTGAGAAAAATGCCATGATCCGAATATGGAGCCCCAACGGCCAGATCAGGATACATGTTTCCATCCAGGTCGACACCTCCGGACAGACTGAAGCCAAATCCACGCATGTTCTCCCGGAATGTCTTCCCATAGATCACCTAAAAAAAAGCATAATCATTATTATAAACTCTTAGAGATTAAAATATACAAGCATCTAAAGGGATAGGACAATGGCCCTTAAATTAATGTACATCCCCAATGATGAAACTCAAAATTATACCTTCTGTTGATTACTATTAAAAGCTGAAACGTTTAGACACTTAACTAAATGAGCCAACCATCAAAATTCAATACAAGTCCAAAAATTGTTAAGCCAACCAATAAGAAGACGTTGTATAAAACTCTGGGGACTAGTGTAATAAACAGCCCAATGTCCCCTTCCTCCATGAAAACAAACTCTGAATTTTGCACTACCAAATAATCTAAGTTTATTTCAAGTTGGGGTAAACGTATATCCCACAATTTACTATTACTTGGATGTTACACCAGATTATCAAGTACTCTAATAAAGTGAAACTTTTAGCGGACTAAAAAAAACGATCGATCCCCCCCATCATCCCCTCCCCTCCTACTGGATGATATAACTGACCAATAAATGACAGGGGAAATAGCAACCTAAATTGATGACAATTTTCCACAAGCTTGTTATATCCTATCATATAAAGTAGTAAAGATTTTTGTCTAAGGCTTATATGATAGTAATAACAATTCAACTCATTACTCATCAACTAAGAAACTCCAATTTATTTAAATTCGATATTTATATAACATTAAATCATATCTAATTACTTTAAATTGAAAGATAGTCGTTTTAATGAAGATATTATTAGGGTAATAAATCAATATTTTATTACTGGTGCACTGCTGTGCTAGATTTATTAAACATTAAACAATAACATTTCATTAAAAGGAAACAATAAAAACAATTTGGCTAAAATAATTTATGATTATAGAAGAGACTCTGATTTTAGGAATAATAATTTCTAGGATAACAAAGTATAATGTTATAAGCGAAGCAGTAGAGGGACAAATGGACTCAAAAATAAGCCACTTGACGTCATACAAATGTGTGATTATCCAACTCTTTTTGGGAGTTTTTTTTCCCCACTGCTCCTCTCATCTCCCTCATTTTTATGACGTCACATGGCTGATTTTTGAGTAACTCTACAGTGTAGCATCCCTATATTCAAGTTTTAAAAACGTAAGTATGGACTTAAACAGTATCCTGTATATATGCTGTTAACAACATATTACTTACAATTTTGTTAGACTTATACATTTATATTTTGGTTATGCAGTTCTGACACTCTATAAGTGTTTATGTTCGTTTGTCCTACAGTTTTGGTGCTTCGCTTTTATGTATGTTGTCATCCTTGTATAAATTCAAAACTATAATCACTATAATACTTTATTCCCCCTCAAAACATAGATTTAGGGTATTAAAAGGAAATGTTTTAATTGCTGCTTTTCAAAACAAAATAAATAAATTTATATTTGGGTAAATGTTATCGTTAATTAGTAAATTAAAATAAATAAATAACAACTTTAAATTAACATTAAATTTTCAAGAAATTAATCAGGAGTCAAAATAGTAATAGTAATTTCCCTTATGAAATAAACAGTAGTTTATAAAAATAAGGGAAGAAGGGGACATTGGGCTGTTTATTACACAAGTCCCCAAAGTTTTATAATAACATTTTCTTAATCGTTAGCTAAACAAATTTGCGGACTTTTGTTTAATTGTGATTAATTCATGAAGTTGAGTGTCCAAACGTTTCAACCACTAATTGTAATCTACAAAAGAGGTAATTTTGTGTATTAATATTGGGGATGTACATCAATTTATCAGCCATTGACATATCCCTTTAGATCCCTGAATAAAAATAGGGATATGAAAACAAGGATGACAATAACCATAAAAGTGGAGCACAACAAACATTACTTATTGTGAATTCGCAGAAAATATTTATGTATAGATCTATTCAAAATTGTTTGCTTTAAAAAAATTGCTTAAACTCTTTTAAACAAATTTTCAAATATTTACATATTTATGATAATGTTCTGTTTAATTATCGTACTTTGCAAATGGATTTCAGATTCTAGCTGGCGGCGTTTACAATGTACATACACACATACAGGCATGATTCAGGGAGTGAGGGGACAATGGGCTGTTTATTATACAAGTCTCCAAAGTTTTATAATAATGTTTCCTTATTCATTGGATTAACAATTTTGGGGACTTTTCATGAATTTTGATTGGTTTGTTAATTAAAATGAGTGTCCAAACTTTTCAACCACTAATTGTAATCTACAGAAGTTGTAATTTTGTGAATTAATATTGGAGATGTACATCACTTTATCAGCAATTGTCTTATACCTGTAGATCCCTGTGAATGATTAGTTAGTTGCAATATTATCAACATAAAAGCACCATGGGTATATATTACTCAGGGATGGAGGAATAGGGAATTTAAAATACATGGATTTTAAAATAAATTTTTGGATAACCAATATATTTTTTAGGAATTTAGAAAGATTTGGTTAAATAATTAAATCTGTTTCAAACATTTTAATCTTCTATGTTCATCTTATGGAAAGTTGATTTATACATTTTTTTTTAAATTCCAGTTCACTTTTCGTCCTAATTTTTTTAAGTTCTTCATATTCTGAGCTGGATCTTTAAATCATTTTAATGGTGATTTAAATCGGGGTGCGCGAAATTTCAGCCAATCACAGCGCGGCTGAAACTTCGCGCACATCGATCTGATTCACCACTAAAATGATTTAAAGATCAAGCTCTGATGAAAGTTTGAGTTATAGCAATTACTCGGTTCTTAAGATTATTTCAGGTTAAAAATAGAAATAGCCAAAAAATATGCCAAACATTCCTAATCATATATCTAATTGAACAAAGATGAGAACATCCATAAAAAATTGTTATCAAAAAAGTAAAAAATCAGAATGTTTAAAATGGACATCAGGACTTTTTGGTGACGATTATAGAGTTGTTACAAATAATAAAACTGTACCTAACTGTTATAAGAATCAGCATACAAAGTTTGAAATCGATAGGACTATTCTAACATGTCTAAAAGAGCTAACCGCACCTTTTTTATAGAAAAGCTTGCTTTTTAAAAACATACATAATTTACTTCAACCTAATTCTCTGAAAACCGCCCCCCCCCCCCACTCAAAAATGCGGGAATAGGGGGGAGCGGGTGAGAACTAGCTAGCTAGAATAAACACAAATAAATAATGTATGCAGCAGATTAAGCAATTATCCCAGCAAGCCGAGAGGAAGGTGGTGGTCCCAGGGATAGAAAGGGATAAGACAATGTCCAATAAATAGGTGTACATCTCCAATGATGATGCACAAAACTGCAAAATTACAAATGCTAGTTGAAACATTTGGACAATCATCTTCATGAAACAACTAGTCGAAATTCAATAGAAGTCCCCAAAGTTGTCGCGTCAACGAGTAGAAAAACTTTATCATAAAACTTTGGGTACTAGTGTAATAAACAGCCTATTGACCTCTCCCTCCTGAAGGTGGTCCACAACTTTAAAGTTAAATACCCAACAATTAAGATATTCAGGATAAAAAAAAATTCTACAAAAAAAATATTTTTTTTAATTTTTAGCTTATACAGAAGACATTCATCTCAAGTATCAAAAAGGGTTATCAGGAAATTGTTAGATTTTTAAAAAGGACTTTTTATCTTTTTTTATATCAAAAAGATGGAGGACCCCTCTAACAATAAAAATGGTTAAATCCTAAAATAAGGCTTCCATGATTTTAAAAACTAAATTTTTAAAACCATTTCACGAATATTAAAATTAAAAATCATAAAATAATTACCAGTTTTGTTAGTCTGGGCCTTCGTCTCCTTGGGGCTATCAAAACTGGTTTTAATATTATATTTTTTTTATTTTAGTATCCTCGGAAATATGTCAATAATACGATGCGATAAATAACTATTACTCGTAAAATATCACAAAATGCATAAGGTTCCAAACATTAAATTAGTTGAACCAACTATACAATTTATTCTTGATATTACTATAATGTAGAATTACAAATTATTACAAAGTAAAGTGCGCATTTACTTCCACATATTATTACATCTCAGAGAAAAAGGGTACAATGGGCTGTTTATTACACTAGTACCCAAAGTTTTATAATAACGTTTTCTTATTGGTTGGCTTAATAAATTTAGGGACTTGAATTTTGATTGGTTGGTTTATTAAGTTAAGTATCAAAATGTTTCAACCACTAATTGTAATCTATAAAATTGGTAATTTTGTGCATCATCATTGGGGATGTACATCAATTTATCTGCCATTGTCTTTTTCTTAGGTTTTTCAATATTTTTTCCATGTCTTCAAAAACACCGAGAGAAAAAAACATTTAGAAAAAAATCCTCCAATATAAACAACAAATAATGTAAATTAAAGCATAGGGCAAGAGGCAGATGTCCTTTTTTGTAATAATATGCGGTTTTAATGCTTTAATAATCTGACACCCGTGCGGATGTCAATGCACACCCCAAGTATTTGTAAGGATATAAACACACCAGTTAAAGATTTTTGATAACCAAGCAAATATTTTATGGCATATAAAAACAATATTAATTACTATTGAATATGCAAGCATTATTTAAAGGCGAAGCTTTTCTGTGATTTTGGTCTGTACGTCAAAATGTCGGTGATAGTTATTGGAATTGCAGAATTTTCCGATCTTTAAAATTAGCTAAATTATCATTTTCTAAAGCAAAGCTACTTCATACGTAAAATCTTCTCATGCAATTTCAACTAATTATAAACAATTATTCTATTGAGTTTTATTAGACTGATAGTTATAATTAATGCTAACCTTATGGTTCTGCTTTTTAGTAAGGTCTAAAATAATGCCCGTAGATGCTTAAATACACTTTTATAGAAAGCAGGTGCTTAATTTTTTTGAAGGCTACCATTTTCCATTATGGCTTTGAAACCGATTAATAACGGGTTCTAATCATGTACCGTTTCGTATTATATCCAGTCACCTATGAATACAAAAATGTTTCGGGTTTAAAACTGGTTTAAATCTTATAATTGTACATTTTTATCCGCAGAAAACTGTTTATAATACGATGCGACAAAGAACTATTAAAGCTTCCATTTTTACCTGATCTGGTTTCTCCCTAACTCCAGCCCGCGATCCGCGATATATGAACACGGCTCCCTCGCCTCTAGCACCGCTGTAGGGAGCGCCGACTGCAAAGTCGCCGTACCCGTCCTTGTCGGTGTCGCCGAGGCTGGCGATGGAGAAGCCGAACCTGCCCTTGATCTCCTCGCCGTCACGGATATGCCATTTCCGGAACTTGTTCTGAAAAAAAAAGATTTTAAGATTTCTATTAAACAACAAGTCAGATATATGAAGATCTTTATGCCTATAAAAAAAGACATCATACAATACAAATGACCAATGATATGCCAATACACGGACTGAATTGTCTTTGGCAGGCCAGTACACATTTTAATTAGCCAATGGTAGGCCAGAATGACGACATTTTTATTAAAAAGTTTCCCAAAAATAGATGATGCCCTAAAATTATTGGTTGTCTCTTTGTTGTTTAGTAAGTAATAAATCTATGGCATTGCTGGCATTAACAGAAGCAGCTTATAGTGCTTAATAAAGAATGACGTCATACAATACAATTGACCAATCATAGGCCAGAATACATTTTATTATTGGTCAATATAAATTTATACTGTCATTTTTTATTAGGCACTACAAGCTGCTTCATTATTTTTGATTATTTTAAAAGATTCTTTATCCATGTTCCAGAAACGATTGTGCACATCATAGTATATAATATTAAAAATACAATTCTCGTTTTTATTTCGTTTTCCCATCCTCGCTTTGGATGGAAAATGCACTCAAAATTACACACTCAAATTTGTGTTGGTTCAACAATTTTTAGCTTTTAGTTTCAAAAACATTGAGTTTTTACAATTATAATCTAAAAAGTAATTGGATCAAGTCAAGCTGAGTGTGCCAATGGCAACAAGTAAAACAGAGCGTGCCAATATTCTCCCTAGTCAAGTAGAGTATGCCAATATTCCCTCAAGTAAAACATAGCATGCCAATATTTCATCAAGTAAAGCATAGTATGCCAATAGTTTAGCAAACAAAGCAGCATGACAAAAAAAAAGATGAATTTAACATATTTTCCGATTTATGTTATGATGATTCAACCTACAACCTACTTTATGTACGTAAAATATAGAAACTAGCAGTTGCGTCCCTAGCATCTAGGAGCTCTCTGTTCCAAGTAGTAGAAAAGTTACGAAAATTAGCCTAAAACCATTAAAATTTTAAAATAAAAGATCTCACTAATAGATGGACTGTTATGGTTCTTTTTTCAATGAAGCTTCTTATTGGTCCTTTAAAATACCATGATTTTGTTACAATAGTTTTTCTTTTTTAAACTTAAATGCTCTCTCCTTCCCTCAAATGCCCCTAGAGACAAAGAGGGGGCGGGGGTGGAGCCGCTAGTATATGTATATACATAGATTATTTCAAAATTTTAGAAAAAGCATATCTTGACAAGTAAAGCAGAGTATGCCAATATTACGCCAAGTAAAGCAGAGTGTGCCAATATTCCCCCTAGTCAAGTAGAGTATGCCAATATTACCCCAAGTCAAGTAGCGTGTGCCAAAACAGGCTATTGGCATACTCAGCTTGACTTGATCCGAGATTCCAATTGTACGGCAGCCGCATCAAGCTATGATTCATCCTATTTTCAGCAGCTAGTTAATACTTTAAAGCTGCAAGCTAGCAGCAAAATGATGGCTCAATTTAAGCTTCAAAGCTGCTACCAACACATTCAATTATATAAAGAAGTAAGTTTTTTTGTTTGTAGCTTAATATTTCAATAACAACTGAACTGATTTAGTTCTCCTTTTTATGGAAGTTTCACATAGGTCATTATTAGGTTTAATTTTCATATCTAAGCCTTGAAAGAAGAACCCCTTGAAAATAGGGGCGCAGTAACTAGTTATTTTAGAATGCAATACAAATTGTTATTTTTCAACTATAAAAAAAAAGAAGGAAACATAAAAGTTCTTGAAAAAGCTCATATTTCTGCATCAAAATTCAAAACATCTTGGAATTAATTTTTCTTAGATATGCAAGAGTTAAAAGATGATTATGTTAAAGAGAGAAAAAGAGAAAGATAGAGAGAGATAGAGAGAGAGAGAGAGAGAGAAAGAGAGAGAAAGAGAGGGAGAGAAAGAGAGAGATAAATCGAGAGAGAAAGATAGATAGAAAGAAAGAAAGAAAGAAAGAAAGGGAGAAAATGAGAGAGAGGGAGAGAAAGAAAGAGAGAGAGAGAGAAAAAAGATAAAAAGAGAATGAGAGAGAGAAAGAGGGATGGGAAGAAATAGAGATATAGATCGAGAGAGATAGATAGATAGATAGAGAGAAAGAAAGAAAAAGAGAGAGAGAAATTAATATGGGAATTAGAATGAGGTTTAAAACTGTTTTTGATAAGAAAATAGTTTCTTCTCAGATTAAAGTATGTGTAACTTAATATTAAGGTATTGATTACAACATTATCAGGGAGGGAGGGGACAATGGGCTGTTTATTACACTAGTCCCCAAAGTTTAATGTTAAAGTTTTCTTATTCGGTGGCTCAACAACTTTGAGGACTTTTATTGAATTTTAATTGTTTTTTTCAACGTTCCAACGTTTCAACAAGTAATTGTAATTTACAGAAAAAAGTGCATTATCATTTGAAATATACCCCAATTTATTGGCCATTGTCTTATCCCTTTAGATCCTTGCAACGTTATGCAAAGGGGCGGGGCAGCTGTTTCATACTTTATGGTCTAGGGAGAATTTAATTTAGTAATCGGTAGCGTGCAATGGGATTTACTAGGGGGGTGTGCAGCAATGTGGGGGTGAAAAATGGAAAGGCAGGCATTCACAATGTCAATTTTAAGGAGATTTTTCAACGTGGTTATATTAGAAAATCGTATCTAACTGTTATAGGAATCACCATACAAAGTTTGTATTCGATAGGCCGCCAATTCAAACATTTCTAAACTATCAAACGAACGGACGGACTGAAAACAAATTATAGAAAAGCTTTGCTTTTAAACATGATTTTAAAGATAAAATAATGATAAAAACTAAAAAAAAAATGAAGAACCTATCCTGAACCTATCAAAATGAAAGTTAAACTTCAATGAGATTAAGTTCATTGTTTCGTTGTTCATACAAAATTTAGCGCGAGTAAAAAATGTATAGGGGGGGGGGGGGTAACTTTTTGGGGCTTAATTAGACACTCCCCCCGTAAAATATTAACATCGTAAACCCATCAATGAAACGACTTACGGGTGCAGCCGTTCCAGAGATCATAAACACAATAAATGTACAAAAAAATGCTCGTTTGAAATAAACACTTTTGCTTTGAAGTGAAGATAACTCTGCAATAATGTGCTATTACAAATTAGCCACGGAATCAAATTCTAAATTTTTAACAGCGAATCTTTTCTACATTTAATGTGCGTCCGTCCGTACGTACTTTTGTAATAAATATACATTTATATAAATGATAGTTCATTTACGCTTGTTAGAATCGTCCTATTGCTCTTAAACCTTTAATATGACTTCTTATAACAATTAGGTATATTCTATAGTTAGACAAAGTTGCAACTCTAAGATCGTTTCCATAAAGTCCGTAAGGCCATTTTACATGTTAATTATTTTCACTTTTTATATACAAAAAAATTAATTTGATTTCAGAATTGATGATTTCTCAGATAATTAGGTACAATTCTATCTGCATTCACTTTACCGAATTACTTTCGATGTAAAAATAAGTTTGTTTGTTCTATATCTAATGCCTGATTTATTTGGTTTTGAATTTTGGATGTTGTCATCCTTGTTTTATAAAGGAAGTTCAAAAAGAATTTGCTGAAAGAATTTATAAAGAAAAAGTAACATACACACATTCAATTTGTTTTATCAGCATGAACAAAAATAATGCGCGCACGCGAAATATAAATTAATGGGTATTTTTCACACGCATTGCGTGTTCTATAATTTGTATCAAACTTAGAGGCCTCTAGTGGCAGTTAAAATGTTTCCTTTTCAATCTATGTAAAGATCAGCTGTTCAACAAAAATATCCGCTAGGCAGCGCTTTATATTTTTTATTTTTAGATATTATTCTTTGGAGGGTGGTGGTACCCTCGGTCCCTCCCCCTCAATAGATTAATATCTGCTAGATTAGAACCAGACAATTTTCCACGAATATCAAAATCTTAAAATAGTTTTTAAATTTTTTTTAAATCTTATAATAATTCATTTTTTATCCGCTGAAGGCAGTCTATAATACTGATGCGATAACTATTCAAAGTTGTGACTTTGGAATGAATATTGTTTTTAGGCCAGGGGATGATTTAATTATTTTCCTAAGAAATAAATTAAGATTATGAGTCATTTATTGACACAAACCACAGTTGTTTTTCAATTATAACCGGACATGCCATTCAAATTAGGGATTTAGAGGCGCTCTATATGAAGGGGTAGGGAAGGACAGAAAAATAGCCTAAACCATCCAGAAATATATGTGAAGCTGCCCTAAAATGAAAAACTTAATCGGTTCAGTAGTTATGGAAAGCTTAAGCTATATCTTAAATGCCTTAATCCTATAATATAAAGTAGTAATGAACCGATTTGGTTTTCCGTTTTAGGGAAGTTTCACGTAGGCCCCGGGATGGTTTTAGACTAATTTTTATTTTAGATTCAAGTCTTTTAGTAGTTTTAGGCTATTTTTCTACTCTTCAATTCTAGTGCTAGAGGCGAAACCGCTAGTACTTTATATAATATGATAAATAATAATTACCTCGCTATTTTGATACACAATATAAATTCTGCCCGTCTCATAGCTGCCAGGAACATCATAGTTCGTGTGGAGCGGGGCCCCGATCACGGCATCATCGTAACCGTCCCCGTTCACGTCACACACGGCCACAGAGTGTCCAAAGTATGCGCCCACCTGGGAGCGAAGCAGCTTGTAGTGCAATGTAAAAATGACATCATACAATACTATTGACCAATGATAGGCTAGGATAGATTTAATTGACTAATAATAGGCCAGTATACATATAATTGACCAATGAGAGGCCAGTTTACATTTAATTGACCAATGATAGGCCAGTATACATTTAACTGACCAATGATAGGCCAGAATAAATTTAAGTGACCAATAATAGGCAGGTAAACAATTAATTAATAGACCAATGATAGGCCAGTATACATTTAATTGACCAATGATAAGACAGTAAACATTGTAATTGACCAATGGTAAAATGTATCGCCTATCATTGGTGGTAATTTGTATAGCATGGCGTCATTTTTTGTAGCTGGACAAAGTGTCACACAAATCCCTCATTTTTATGACGTCACAAGGGAAATTTGTTGAGACGTTTTGTCCAGCTACCATTCTTCATTCGACAATATAAGCTGCTTCCCTGGGAGCCCGTCACATTGTGTAGCTGGGTCATGGTGCGGCCAGACAGGAAGAGAACCTTGCCGGTCAGGTTGGCACCGCGTGGCATACCAACCATCAGGTCAAGGTGCTCGTCATTGTCAAAGCTTCCAAGTGCCAAGGAATATCCTAAAAGAAAAAAATATTATTATCTTTTACAAAAATTTTGTATAACCAACAAAATCTACAATTAAAATTGTGAAATGAGTTTTGAAACTTCAGGGTATTATAGACAGCTTTCCGCTGTTGTTAAAATGAAAAATTATAAGATTGAAACCAGTTTTTGTCTGGATGAACGAACTGACCAATAAATGAGTTCCATGTTAGCAACCTAAATAGACTACAACATATTCGTTCAATGTCATATACATACAAACATACATGTATCCCTTGAAAAATATTTTAGTCCATGAAGTGTTATAAAGTTCGCAGAAATATTATAGTGCATTGTTAGAGCCGAAAACATTACAACTTAAGTTATTACTTTTCTATTCTGAATCATTTTTACATAATCATTGTTCACAAGAAATTCTTGAGCTGTTTTCAACAGCATTATGCATAAGGTTTTTCTTATAATTATCACATTTTAATGTTTTTAATATTTTAGTTTTGTTTTATTTTATAAAATTTATCAATATTAATCTAAGACTTTTACATAGCCCAAAAGTCGTATCCCAGGGTTATTTTTAGACCCTAAAGTTAAATGAGTGTTTTTACATAAATATGAATACTATACAGTTCATCCTAAAGACGTCCAAGCTTTTTTATTTGAGGGGGGGGATTGAAAATAAAAATTATTAATCTTTAATTCATAGAGAAAAGGACGTCCAAGCTTTTTTTGTGTAGAGGGTAATCACCCCTTACCCCTTTGACGTCCGTGCTTCAACCCAATAGATTTGTATACCGAACTCTTATAGAATTCTACCTTTGTCTTATAAACTTGCATTAACATTAATCTATCCTATGTTATAAAGTAGTAAGTGTTATTGTGTGAAGCTTAAGATCTCATAACACTGAACTGATTGAATTTTTTATCTTAAGTAAGCTTTACATAGGTTCCTTGATTGCTTTAGGCTATTTCATTTTCAGATTTTAGTCTTGGTTTTAAGCTATTTATCTAGCAACCTCTTTCTGTCCCTTTGAATACAGATTTCCTAGATGCTAGGGGCGCAGTCGCTATTGGATAATAATTGGATAAAGTCCTTAGACTATCATATTTTTTTGGTAAACACGACGGGGATTATTTTTCCAATTACTTAATGTCCTTGGTTTACGTATATATGTTTGAGTAAGAGTTCTGTAATCTTATGTTTATGTCATTTTCCTACATTTTTTTATTTGGTCTTCTTTATCGCCCCCATACCCAAAAAATCAATTAAAACAACCTCCTATACTCAACTCTATTTAATCAAATTAAAAGTTTGCTTATTAGGTGAAATGTATGGCGTTAATGTATTTTTGATTCATTTTGATTTTTGAATTAAGCAGTAGGCTCAGGGGCGTCCAAGCTTTTTTATTTGGGGGAGGTAAAATTTTGAAAATAAAAATTTGGGGGGGGGGGTAATCTTTATTTCATAGAGGCATTTTTTTTATTTGGGGGGGGGGTAAAAATTGAAAATCCAAAATTTCGGCACCCCCAAATTCATTTAGGTGGGGTAATCACCCCTTTACCCCCCCCCCCCCTTGGACGTCTATGAGTAGGCTCCATTTTTTACTAAAGCTACTAGAACATTTCTAGAATAAGGGACAGAACATTTGAAATGAAGAGAAGTTGAGATCATTAGAAGGGGGTTCTAAGCAATTTTCAACAAAAATTGCAAAAAAAATGTTTGTCATATGATAATCTGTATTCTTGTATTGCATGACAAAATTTAAATCATGAATCCAACATCCCTACAAATCTCTCTCTCTCTCTCTCTCTCTCTCTCTCTCTCTCTCTCTCTCTCTGTGATTATACCCATTTTTAAAAGCGAAGCTTTGCTATAATTATGATTCGTCCGTCTGTCCAGAACGGTTAGCTCTTTTCGTTAATTTAAATATATTAGAATTGTCCTATCGATTTCAAACTTTGCATGATGATTTCTTTAACAATATGTTAAGATTTAGGAAATGTAGCAGCTCTATAATCGTTACCAGTAAGTCCGTACGTCCATTTGAAACATGTAGTATCCTGTATTTAACAGTTTTGCAACAAATTTACTTAAAATTTAGTTCAAACTTATATCATATTTATATTCTGCTTATTCAGGAATCAGTTCTGACACTTTAACAATGAGGTTTGTCCTGCCGTTTCAGAGCTTCGCTTTTATGGATGCTGTTTTTTTGTATGTGTGTGTATGTGTGTGTATTGTAAATCGTAGCAGCACAAATGTTAAACCCTATCATTTTGTAGCCTCAAATCTTTTTTTGCACCGTATTTTGTATGAATGTGTGCTTTTATGCATAGAAATTATTTTACTTACACAAACACACACGCACACACACACACACTCACACACACATACACTAACAAAAATAACATTAGATAGAATCAAAATAAAATATCTAAGGGGATGAGACAATGGACGATAAATTGATGTGCATCCTCAATGATGATACACAGAATTACCCCTTTCGTAGATTACAATTAGTGGTTAAAAGGTTTGGACACTCAACTAATAAACAAAATTCTATGAAAGTCCCCTAAATTGTTAAGTCAGCGAATAAGAAAACGTTATCATAAAACTTTGGTGACTAGAGTAATAAACAGCCCATTGTTCCCTCCCTCCCTGTATAAAATATCAACATCTTAAGCTTAAACCCTTAAAAAACTCTCTGGTTTCTGTCCAATTGAACGATTCAATCATTCTGTTTTTAAAACATGCTAAATTTAGAGACTCTTATATACAAAATAAAAAATAAAAAAATTACAATTTACAAAAATACTCAATTCACATCTCTATAACACAATCACACACACACACACACACACGCGCGCACACATACACAAAATATTGAAGTTTTTTGTATTTGAATAAATTGCCTGTGATTATGGAAAAAAATGATTGAAAATTGACGTCAGATGTTTGATGTCTTGTTAATATTTGGTAATTTGCATATAATAAAACATGAATATTTCTATCATTTCATACATAAATTTTTTTACAGTTAATTCTTTGTGATTTTGTAGTTTTATTAAATTGATTTAATGTTATTTTGGACTAAGTAGATGAAATATTTTTCCGTATCGCTTCGAAACCGATTAATATCCGGTGGAATAGAAACGGTTCTCATCCATACTGAAAAATTATGTCTAGCACCGTATTATATCCAGTTTTCTACGAATATAAAAATGTACAATCACATAAAACTAGTTTTTTTAGCCCCGAGATGCCGAAGAAGGCACGGGCTTTTATCTTACATAAGTGTACATTTTATATCCGAGGAAAGCTGTTTATAATACGATGCAAGAAATATCTATTCCAGTATGGCTTCGAAACCGAGTAGACTTGTTACTGTAAAATAAAACTGTACCTAGATAAGTATCATCTTCAGTTTCAGCTCCCTCCTCCGTGGCAATTAGGTCCAGCCGGTTCCACAGGTTCTGTGAGTAGGTCTGGCCCTGCCAGTAGTAGCTACCTGGAGCTCCAATATACAGTCTCTCCTGAAATATATCGAATGTATAATATACCTTGATATATTATGACAGGTTAAAAATTATCGTCAAGTTAGGTTATGGACATAATTTATTGAACAGTTTATTCAACCAGTAGGAGGGGAGGCTAGTAAAGAGGATGGATTTGGGTATTGTTATTTTAGCCATGAGAGTACATGATAATCTGGATTAAGATCCATGTAATAATAAATCCATTTGTAGGAGGACATAGTGGCTCAAAAATCAGCCATGTGACGTCATAAAAATGAGGGAGATGAGAGTAGAAGTGGGACGGACGGACGGACGTACGGACGGACGGACCGACCCTAATTATAGAAAAGCTTCGCTTTTAATAAACTTGTATAAATGTATTAATAAACAATTTTTTAAACCATAATTTTTTGGCTATTTTTAAAGTTTTTTAAAGTATATGAACATGGCTTAGTATTATTTTTGTTTGATTGATTATGACATGAAGTCAAATAAGGGATCTAAAGGGATAAGACAATGGCCGATAAATTGATGTACATCCCTAATGTTAATATACAAAATTACCCCTTGTAAGAAATGAGAAACACTATCATAAGACTTTGGGAAATAGTGTAAAAAACAACCCAATGTCCCCTTCCTCCCTGGATTATTATATACATATAATCTATAACTTTTTTTGCTAATTGAATTTGCAAACTTAATCGTTAATTAATAACTATTGGCTCCGCCTGTAGCATCTATGAGCTCTGATTAATGAAAGGGATGAAGATATGAGGGCAGATAAATACCCTAAAAGACTTTAGTTTAGAAATAGTTAAGTCTAAACCTCCCTTTAAATTGAGAACTTGATCGGTTTATTAATTAGCGAGATCTTAAAGGACAAATAAAAAACCATTTCATATACATACTAAGATAAAAACAAAAGAAATACAAATTTTCACAAAATAAACCTTTTTAAGATATTGGAAAGGTTTTTAAAAGTTGATTGATATTTTAATATTCATGGGAAATTATCTGTAATACGCGATGCTATACTCGATTTTTCAGTATGGCTGAGAACCGTTTTTAATCCAGCGGATAAGAATCGGTTTTGAAGCCATACTGGAAAGTACTTTCTTGTAAGAAGCAAAATATCTCTTAAACACATGTTTTTTTTGTAAGGAGGCTACATGTATGTCATAAATATTTGCCATGTTCATCCCAATAATTTTATTTCTGTGAAAATAACTCGTGTTATTTTGACATAAGCGTTAAAGACAGATTGATTAAACAACCAACTAATAATAACAATATAGAGTAACTTTGCTTTGAAAATTGTGCTCCAAACCTACATGAATTATGTAAAATCTAATAATTTGAATAAAAATGAGTAAAATGTATGTAAAGCGTATAATTGATTCAATCATAAGAATTTGTATTTCATTATTCCCTACTTGCCAGAACGACACTGTGAAAAAATGTTGGTTCCAGGACAAACGCAGGAGTGACAAACGGCGGAGTTGACAAACGCTGCGGCAGGAGTGTCAAAGTAATAAGTTAATTAAGTATTACATATAGGTTAGGTTAAGATATAAATATACAAATAAGCTCCCCGCAGGGGTTAGGCATTTAAAAAGAACCTTTAAGAAGGTTTAAAACAAGTTAGGTTAGGTATAGTGTCCACTTCGACATTTGTCACTCCTGCATTAGTCCTAGGATCAAAATATTCATATAAAAAATCATATTGGATTTTTTCGTAGCTTCTAAGTCACCCATACCATTTCTTTTATTTTCTTTTGTGTTAAGGAGTGAGTTTTGTATTTTTACTTGAAATATCATAATTTTCATTTGTCTATTTTCTTACAAATTACATAAAATTTGTTCATAAAAGCTTCAGAAAATGCAAGATGTAAAAAAATTGAATTGGTAAAAGATTTTTTGCAGTGTATTATTGCAAATTTTACTGTAATTTCAACAAGAAATGAATGTATGATTTTGAGTATTGAAAATCAGGGAGGGAGTGGACATTGGTATGTTGTTACACTAATCCCTAAAGTTTTATAGTTACGTCATCATATTCGTTGGCTTAACAACTTTGGGGACTTTAATTTAATTTTAATTGGTTGGTGCATTAAGTTGAGTATCAACTAGCGGTATTCTACAGAAGGGGAAACTTTGTTTGTCATAATTGTGGATGTACATCAATTTATCTGTCATTGTCTTATCCCTTTAGATCCCTGATTGAAAATTGTATTTGCAATGTGGTTCCAATTATCATCAAATATTATGGATATTTCATTTTTTCATTACTAAATGAAAACCCTTGATTATTTTTTGGACAAGCTTTGTTTTAAACATTTATCAGGTTTTGACAGCTTATTTTGAAAATTTGCAGCCGTGGCCTTCCAAACCAAGCACTCCTAGCATATAGGGGCTCTATATTCTAGGGGATATGAAAGGACAGAGAAATAGCCTAAAACCATGCCTACGCCTTTTCCATAAAAAGTAAAATAGCCTAAAACCATCCAAGGACCTATAAAAAGCTTCACTGTAGAGGAGGACCATATTAGTTCAGCGGTTAGCGAGATATTACGCTACAAACAATAAAAGCTTACTACTTTAGGTTCCCAAAGAAATATAAATATTTTACCTTTGTAGGATATGCAATGAATCCAGCTTGACAGTAGCCTTGTCTATGATATCCCCAAGCTCAAACAAACAGACAAACATCCTTTTACTTTAACATTATCCTTTCCCCAAAAAGTATAAATATTGTACCTTTGTAGGATAAGCACTGAATCCAGCTTGACAGTAGCCTTGTCTATGATATCCCCAAGCTCAAACAAACAGACAAACATCCTTTTACTTTAACATTATCCTTTCCCCAAAAAGTATAAATATTTTACCTTTGTAGGATATGCACTGAATCCAGCTTGACAGTAGCCTTGTCTATGATATCCCCAAGCTCAAACAAACAGACAAACATTCTTTTACTTTAACATTATCCTTTCCCCAAAAATATAAATATTTTACCTTTGTAGGATATGCACTGAATCCAGCTTGACAGTACCCTTGTCTGTGATATCCCCAAGCTCAAACAAACAGACAAACATCCTTTTACTTTAACATTATCCTTTCCCCCCAAAAGTATAAATATTTTACCTTTGTAGGATAAGCACTGAATCCAGCTTGACAGTACCCATGTCTGTGATATCCCCAAGCTCAAACACACAGACAAACATCCTTTTACTTTAACATTATCCTTTCCCCCAAAAATATAAATATTTTACCTTTGTAGGATATGCACTGAATCCAGCTTGACAGTAGCCTTGTCTGTGATAACCCCAAGCTCCTAAAAAAAAACAGAAATGTAAATAAACTAGTTGATACGCCCCTAGCCTCTAGGTGAGTGCGAAGGAGGTCAGAAAAAAGCATATACCCATCCAAAGACATTTAATAATAGTAGGGGAAAAAAGTCACCCAACAATCAGATACGTGACGTCATAAAAATGAGGGAGATGAGAGGAGAAGTGGGGAAGAAAACCCCTTAAAAAGAGATAGATAATCCATAACTTTTATTTTTATGACGTCACGAGGCTGATTTTTCAGATACTTTCTCCCCCTACTGAAGAACCAATCAAAATTCAATAAAATTCCCCTAGTTGTTAAACCAGCGAATAAGAAAACGTTATTATAAAACTTTGGGGACTAGTATAACAAAGAGTCTAATGATTATATTGAAAAAGAGAGCATAAAATATGGATGCTAGGAGGATGTTGTTATGTCATTTGTCATTCAATTTTATCATTTATTCTAACCCTAGGCAATATACAGTTCGTTGTGCTTTCATTTCCCCATGTTATTACATCAGCAATATGTTTTACAGCATGGCTTTGAAACCGATTAATATCCGTTTAGATTAGAACCGGTTCAAAGCCAAACGGAAAAATCATATATAGCATCGTATTACAGAAAATTTTCCTCGAATGTTAAAATATAAATCATACAATTAATACCAGTTTTGCTATCCCGGGCCTTCAGCCCCTCAGGGCTAAAACACTGGTTTTAATCTTATACTTTTTTATTTCAATATCCGCGGAAAGCTGTCTATAACACGGTGTAAATAATAACTATCCTGAATGAGAGTGAAGCAATAGCAAAGGTTTTTTATTCATGTTAATGTATACAATTCATTCCGAAGATTTGATAATGTAATACATGCGTGGAAGTCATTGCACACCCCAAAGTTCAAGAGATATACAAGAAATATGTCAATGTGAGGTAAGATTTCAGACTAAGAGCATCAAAAAGAAAAAAAATATAGATAGAGGGGACAATTGGCTGTTTGTTATACTAGTCTCCAACGTTATCATAACGTTTTCTTATTCGTTGGCTTTACAACTATGGGGACTTTTGAATTTTGATTGGTTAGTTCATTAGGTTGAGAGTACAATCGTTTTAATCACTATTTTTTTCTACAGAAGGGGTAATTTTGTGTATCATCATTGGGGATGTACATCAATTTATCGGTCATTGTTATACCTTTAGATACCTGGAAAAAAATACTCTAATTATAAGAGTTGTTTGAATCTATCTCTCCAATTGGTCGAATATCCGCAGCTATAGGACATGGTAAACAGATACAATACACAAGAAAAAAGAATAACCGCTAATATGATTGTAGATATGTAGCGCAGCCGACATTAGAGAATAACAATAGAGGAGGCAGGGGTAAAATATCTGGATATCCCCACCCGAGGACCCTGTGCCGACTTTAAATTGGGTCTTTGAAAATCATCGAATAGCATCGAGGATATTTATTTTGCCAAGTCGATACAAAAGAGCAGGAGCAATTTGCTAGCCGACGAAAAAGATCCCCAACAGGGGGATTCAGGTAGTTTTCTGATTATATACTATATTTAGATTTACTTAGCCGACATTTATTTCAAAGTTTTTGTTTAGATGAAGCCTAAGCATTCAGAATATCTCCCTCACAGTGAAAAATGTTTTTGTTTATTATTTAACCATTAAACTTTCAATGCATTATATCATTTATATGCAGATTCTTAAAAAGAAGATTATTGTTTTTTTAACATTTGCTTTAGATGATGATCAAAAATAAAATTTGGACTCTTAAAACAGATTCAAAGTTGACCGACCGAGACCGACTTAAAGCTGCAAGTAGCCACTTTTTTTATTTCCTTAAATTGTTAAATTATACAACAATTTTTATATGCAATATATTTTTAACTAGCGGTTTCGCCCCTAGCCTCTAGGGGCTATGCCCCAAGAGGTTTAATGAACCTATTTTAGTGTTATTTAGATTTTAAAAGAAAAAGTAAAATTTATTTTTTGGGGGAAAGGTATTTTTCATTTTTGGGGGGGTTGGGGGTGTCCCATCCCCCAAGAAAATAGCTTAAAACCATCCCAGGACCAGTAGGTATATTCCCTGAAAAGTAGATCCCAATCGGTTCAGTGGTTACTGAGATCTTAAGCTTCAGACAGACAGACAGACATACATCGTACTACTTTGTATTTTAGATATATGCACTGAATATACATATTTTTTTCATTTATTCCTGTATCATAGTTTAATATTCTAGTCTAAAATCTTAGTGGTGCGCTATTTATAAACATTATTGTTCTTGTTAATCAGAAAAGGAAGATTAAAATGCAAAATATTTGTGTCTGAACATTTGAGAAGAAGGCAGAAGAAAAAAAATGTATTTCATCAATCAACTTGGCCAAAAATTTCCCCAATTTAAAATGATGTGACAAGAAAAATGCGCAAAAAAGCTGATAAAAAATGCATGCTTAGTACCCGCTCACTTTCATCTAGCCATTAACCCCCCCCCCCCCCCCCCCCCGACCCTTATCTAAAAATTTTACTCATGAATTGGCAAGAAACCCTTTTTCCGCTCATTAAGGCATATCATCAGGGTTTAGGGATGTAAAAACAATAAATGTATAAGTATAGATGTATAACCCAGACAACTACCTGGTTTGGTCCTTTTTCATCTACTATCAAATTACTTTATGCTCTTTTGCGGCACTTGGATGGTTAATATTTCCGACGCTATTTGCTATTAAAGTAAAATCACTTTAATTGCATGATCTTTGTCTAAAAGTTTGTCTTGCAAGTTTTAGACCATGGCATTTCGTCACTTAGAGACTGAATAGAAGCTAATACTAAGACACAATTTGCTTAACAGGCAAAGAAAGCAGAGTTAAGTTTAAAAACATACGCAATATTTTTTTCATTAAAAAATACATTTTCGCCTCCCCTATTCGTGGATTATGATGGAAAAAGTGTTTAAGCATCGCGCTGGGTTTGAGCCCAGTAATATATGATTAACAATTTTAGCGGGCAAGCATTTTCTACCATATTTTAATTACCTCGGCGAAATGAAGCAATTATTGAGCTATCAGCACGGGTTAAAAAATCCTTTTTATCTCACTCTTTCTTTTTTAATTATCGTGCATAAAATTGTGCATATATAATCGCTGAACATTTTTCGTTGTATTTCAAAATTATGTAATGTTTGCTCTAATTAATTTTTTTTGTTGTTGATTTCTTCTTATTGAAACAATGTAATTTTTTCTCCAGTTTTACAACTATTTTAAAAAGGTTTACTTTCTAAAAATCACAAACAAAAAGTAGAACTTTTAGAAGCAGTATTTTAGTGGTTATTTGCCTATGTACTTTTAAACTTGCGTACATTCTCTGTATACCCGGTATATGTAATCTGCAATTGATATATTTATTAACAAGTCCAAATTGCCGAGGTTCCTTATCATATTTAAAAGGCATACATAATTAATAATTATATGCTGCATTGCATTTGTCTTTAATTTTACTTAATGAAGATGCACATCAAAATTTAATAAACGATAATAAGCGATACCTCAAGACGTACGTGAAGAAAGTCGCTCAAAAAATCAGCATTTGACGTCATAAAATGAGGGATTATCCATCTCTTTTTTAGAGGTTTTCTTTCCCACTCCTCCTCTCCTAATGCCTCATTTTTATGACGTCAGATATTTTTAGCTACTTTCTTGACGTACCCTCAAGACAATTTTAAAGTTATTTGTATAGAATTTTTGCTACAAAAATGTAACAAGTCTGTTACATGAATTGATATAGGATATACGTGGATATATTAACAGGAGGAAATTTGTCGTCAATTTAGCTTGCTAATATGGACCTTATTTATTGGTTAGTTTGTTAATCTAGTAGGAGAGTAGGGGATTGGGTAAAAGGGTGGAACGGAGGGAATCGTTATTTTAGCCAGCTGCAAGTATTACTTTTTCTGTCGCAACATCCAAGTAATACTATATCGATTGTTATATGTATGAAGCCAGCCACCCTTCTAAAATTTGAATTATTTATGTTTATGAAAGCAGGTTTTTTGCCCAATCTATAAGATATAACCAGGGCCGGAGGGAGAGAACATTGGGAATTTTATTACACTAGTTCCCAAAGTTTCATAATATCGTTTTCTTATCCGTTGGCTCAACAACTTTGGAGACTTTGATGAATTTTGTTTTCTTGGTTTATTAAGTTGAGAGTCAAAACCTTACAGCCACTTATTGTTACCTACAAAAGGGGTAATTTTGTGTATCATCATTTAGGATGTACATCTATATATCGGCCATTGTCTTATCCCTTAAAATCCCTGCATAATATACATAATTTAATAGTTTCAAGTATGTGTAAACACATATTATGTAAACATTTTACATAATAAATAAAGGGATAGGGGCGGAAAAAGGTATAAAAAAAACAGAAATAGGCAATAATGAAAAACCAATAATTAATAGCTATTTTTGCTTCACCGTAGCCTCAACATTATATTTCAGTTAAAGTTTTTCAATTTCGAACGGAAAGGTTTTTTTACTCTCATAAAAATTTACTGATAATAAATATTAAAAAACCTTATATGGCCTAAAAAATTATCTATCTATCTAACACTCAAGTAGGGTCAGTAGGCATAGAAACCATGCGGGGCAAACTTAACTTTTTAGATCTTCTTAACTGTGATAAATTCTTATAAAATTTATTTAATATTTCTTGGATCTTACACCAAATTATCATGTAAACTAATAAAATTAAATTCGTAGTTGTCTAAAATAACGATAACCCTTTACCCATCCTCTCGCCTTCTGAACGACCTGACCAATAATAATTAGCAATGTTAGCAATCATAATATCCATTCATTTATATTCTATAGCCATTCATATAAAGTGCTCGAAAAATTATAAAAAAAATCTCCATATCTGAAGTGTCATGTAAGATGTTATAAAAAAGATACGTCTAAATCAATCTCTTTTTTAGGGGTTTCTTTCCTTTTTCTCCTCTTATTCCTCCTTTTTCGACTTATTTTAATGACGTCACACATGACACTTTCCACCGCTTCATATCTACCAGGCAAATTGAGATATACGGACCAACACTGTTACAGGGGGGATAAATATGGCAGAGAAAGAAATTTCTTTCAACTTTTATGGCTTAATATTTTCATTTTTAGTTGTATAGCTAGTCTATAAGTCCGTCAGGCCGGTTGACTTATTCAAAATTATATATCCTATCCTTTAACATAAAGTAGTAAGTGTTTTTTTGTCTAAAGCGAAGGATCTCGCTAATCAAAGAACAGACATGGTTCTCCTTTACAGGGTAGCCTCTCATAGCTCCTGGAAAGGTTTATAACTATTTTTGGGGGAAAAAACCAAAAAAATTAATTTTACTTTCTAACTAAAAAAATGGGGCAGTTTACCTCAAATGCTCCTAGAGGCCTTTGGGGGGGGGGGGGGGCGTAGCCGCTGGTAGATAATAAAGTAAGATTGCCCTTGTTATTATGTGGTACTAGTGGACAGGTTTTTCCTTGGTACATGATGTTGCATGCTTACTTAAATTTGTTGTGTATAGTTGGGATACACAAACTGACATGCATACATAAATACCAGGGATCTAAAGGGATAAGACAATGGCCGATAAATTGATGTACATCCCCAGTGGTGATACACAAAATAACCCCTTACAATTAGTGGTTGTACCGTTTGGGATACACAAACTGATATGCATACATAAATAGATGGGAGGGAAGGGACATTGGGCTTCTTATTACACTAGTCCCCAAAGTTTTATATTCGTTGGCTTACAACTTTGGGGACGCTAATTGAATTTTGATTTGTTGGTTCATGAAATGGAGGGTCCAAACGTTTGAACTATTAATTGTAATCTACAGAAAGGGTAAATTTGTTTATCATCATAGGGGGTATACATCAATTTATTGGCCATTGTCTTATCCCTTTAGACCCTTGATATATACATGTACAAGAAAGTATATGTATGTGTGTTATGATTTAAGATTGCTTAAGACATCAAAGCGTATTATTTGCTAGTACATATATTTGTATTACAAGCGGCTACGCCTATAGACGCCTAAATGGTTTTACTTTAATCTTTGAAAAGTGGGTTTGAGATTAATTTATCTTCAACTAACCTAACCCTGTATTACTACTGCTTTTTTGACAAAATAAAAGCGGAAATTATTTTGTTAGAATAGTTATTTACAGTATCGTATTATAGACAGCTTTCCGTCTATATTGAAATTAAAATCAGTTTTGTTAGCCGATAGGGGCCGAAGGCACGACCTAACAAAACTGGTGTTAATTTTATTATTTTAATTTTAATATTCGTGTAAAATTGTCTGTAATACGATGATATACATGATTTTTAGTATGGGTCAGAACCGATTCTAATCCAGCAGATATAAATCGGTTTCGAAGCCATACTGGAAAATATTAGACAATGTTTACCTGTCCTGCAGGGGAAGTAATCAGAAAATCTTGAGAATGATTGTACAGCTGTCTATCTTGAATAGGAGCCAAGAAAATCACGTTTTAGACGGACATACGGACATTTCAAATTACAGAGTAGCTTAGCAATTAAAATGTGGATCATGGAAAGAAAACGAACTAGCGGATTTCGTCATATTTTCACAGTATCTTTTCGCCTATTTTTAGCCTCCGCGGGTGGCTATAACCCTGCGGGGCAATCATCCAATTGTCCAAAATGTATACCTGTTCTGCAGGGGGAGTATTCTGAAAATCTGGAGAATGATTGTACAGCTGTAAAGCAGGTACCCACTGGCTCCCGCCGCTTTGAGTTGATGGAATAATATACGTATCTGGGGGCACATGCCTAAAAAAGAAAACAAAAATAGTTTTACATACTTAAATATTGGACAAAGTACAGTTATTTATCGCATCGCATTATAGACAGCTTTCCGCGGATATTAAAAAGATAAATTAAAAGATTAAAACCAGTTTTGTTAGTTCCGAGGGGTCACAGGCCCTGTCTAACAAAACTCGTATTGATTTTAAGCTCGTTAATAAATTCGATTTTTTTAAATTAAACAAAAAAAAGTAACTAAGGCCAGACAGTCGGACATAAAAACACACCATAGGGGCAGAGTAGCTGCGCTACTAACAATTATTATTATGTCATCAAATATTTTAAGGAAAGGGGTAAATTAAACATTTGTAATTACAAATTGTCGATGTAAAGCTTTGTATGTTGTATCTTACTTTAATTTAATAGAAATTCTGGGTGAGTAGTAAATATTTGAAATTCCTTGTTCAAACTAGACCATCCCAAATATTCTAATTGTATCACACAAATGTATGGAAAGTTTTATGCTTGTAAATTAGCCCCGTTCGTTATTTTCACTTTAGTCAAAATGTTCCTTTTACTTTTTGTTGTAAAATCAAATTAGACTTGTTGAAAATTAAACTAAAGCTAACTTTTCAAAAGACCCAACCAAGGACGTCCAAGCTTTTTCATTTGGTGGGATTACCCCCTCCCCCCAAATGAAAAAGCTTATGTCATACGGGCAAGGACGTCCAATTTTTTTTTATTTGGTTGGGTGAAAAGTAAAAGTCAAAAATTCATTTTGGGGGTAATCACCCCTTTACCCCCACCCGTGAACGTCCCTGGACCAAACATTTAATTTTAAATAAAAAACGTTGGTTCAATTTATTTAATCTAGATTGGGTTGTGCAACTATAAGCGTTTAACACTTTTTCACCAATAATATTTATTTACAGAAAGGATAATGTTGTTTATTATAATTGGGGGTGTAATTCAATATATAATTTTTTTCTTAAAACCTATCTTAACTCGTCCAAATATTTATTTTTTTTCTAGGTAAACAGTCGACATCAATTGTTGCTTTTTATTATCAAAAGGGGTAAGCTGAGCAACTTTAGGCAGTTTAAGTGATATTAGTGTTGATCTGTTTTATTTTATTTTTAGTATTCCCATTATTTTGACAGGTCTGTAATAGACCCTCACAACGTACATTCTTTTGAACTCAAAGTTTTACAACTTTTTAAACAGAAAAGTATACCTACTGTAATAATTTAAATTTGTATGATTTGGAGCTTGCAAACTGTTCAGAATTTGACCAAAGTGAACTGTTATTAACCTTTTTTTTTAAAGGTATTCAAAAATTTACTTTGACACCTGTAGAATCATACTGCAGAGATAAAAATGAGAATAATAGCCCACATCGATTTTTGTTAGGATTTTAAAGTTTATTTTTTACTTTAGATTAAGTAAATTTTGCTAAATATTGATGTGTTTTCCTTCAAAAAAAGGTTAAAAACAGTTTAAGACCTGACCACGTCATGTGAAAGGTTGTAAAGGATATATACAAGTACCTATTGAAATGCATTAAGGATATTATTTTTTTTAAAATTAACTTCAACAAATTAAACAGTCACAAATATTTGTTCTGTTTTAATTGTTGATATTATCTTGTTTTATTATGTTGTAAATGTATTATTTAAAAAAAATCATATTTTCTTAGCTTTAAAAATATCATTGGTCAAAAACGTGTTCCTTAGCTCCTTAAGGCCTACAATGGGTTTTGGTTGTCTGCCAATATTACTTTTTATCCTTGTTCTATTTTAAAATATAAAAAAAATCATTAAAAGTTCTAAGTGTCAAAATGTTTTAGTTCGTTGATCCATTTAAATCTGTTAATTGTTATTTTAGTCTATTTTAAGTGATTTCTAAATCTTTGTAATGTTATTCTAATGAGTTTGTTTAAATTCGAGTAGGAAAGCAAGTACTATGCATGGGAAAAAATCTGAATTTAGAAGATTTTCAAAGAGTTGCTTTTCTTTAAGATGAATCTGTACGTCATAATCAAATCAAAACCATACATCAGAAGATTCTCCATTGATTTTTACCAAAAGGATTGAATTTTGCCTTTTTGAATGTTATTATTCTTGTTAATTTAAATAGTTAAAATCAATAAGTGTAGCAGTTTCTTGTTTAAAAAATGTGTTAAAAAGGATGACAACACTCATAAAAGCGAAGCTCTGAAACGGTAGGACAAACGAGCATTAACAAATGTAAAGTGTTAAAACTAAATAATAGGAATATAAATGTATGAAAGTAGAAACAAAATTGTTGGTGATTTAAAAAAAAAAACTGCTTAAATGCTTCGCTTATAATATTGTACTTAGTTGTCCTAGGAATCAGTATTCCAAAAATGAGATCCATCGGATGATTACATCACATAAAATTTTGTTTTTAAAAAAGTTAAAAGTCAACATTTTTAAAATGGACGTACTGACATTCTGGTAACGATTATGGAGCTGCTACGCTTTCTAAATCGTACCTGACTACTACAGGAATCACAATGAAAAGTTTGAAATCGATATGACAATTCTAACATGCCTAAATTAACGAAAAAAGCTATTCATTCCAGACGGACAGACGTACGGACCGACCCCAATTCTATTGTATTGAAAATTGAATTAAAAATATTGTTTGTATAAAAATGGATTGTGCTATGAATTAATGTAAAGTTACTCACTACAAGTAAGTTCTCGTATTTCAAAGGTTACCAAAGTTCCGGTGCGTTTAAGAAAAAAACTAGTGGCTTTGATCTAGGGATTTTACCTAGAAAAGTATCAGAAAAAATAGGGAATGGGGGGCTGAGGATTTCTTTGGGTCAGGAAAGGACGTCCAAGCTTTTTTGGGAAGGGGGATAAAAATTCCTAATTTATAAGTTTGGAGAGGGGAATCTTTAAATCATATAGGCAAGGACGTCCAATTGTTTTTTCAAATTTATTTGAGGGTAATCACCCCTTGGACGTCCCTTGGACCAGGGTTGAATATATCTCCCGCGAACAACACCATGAACTATGCTTCACTCATTAACTTGTGTAACGGTCGCTCTAGCCGTTTACGAAATTTTATTAGAAAAATAGTAGGAAGTAGTAGGAAGGTGGTCAGGCCGTTTTAGAGATCTTATGCTTTACAAATATCAATACTTTGTTATGTAGGATACATACACATTTATATCTAGGATATCTTGTATTGAGTTACATGAAATTTTAAACTTTATGATTTTATAAGTTTGTTATCAACTGATTTCTAACTCTTTCTAACTCGAGGAAGCAATCATAATAATATTAAGGGTAGAATAGTTATTTATCGCATCGTAGTATTTACAGCTTGCCGCGGGTATTAAAATTAAAAATAAGAAGATTTAAACCTGTCTTGTTTGAGGAGCCGAAGGCCCAGGCTAACAAAACCGGTATAGATCTTATGACTTTTATTTTTAATTGTCTGCAATACGATGTTGAACATAGTTTTTCGGTATGGGTCAGAACCGGTTCTTATCCAGCAGATATGAATCAGTTTCTAAGCAATACTGGAAAACTGAGAATAAACGTTTGGCTCTGCAATTTTTTTGTTTACTCTCTTTCTTAAAAAGCAATAAACTATTTGTTCTTTGCTATTATTGAACATAATCGTCTATTTAAAAGAATTATAGTGGTATGATATCTAAAATATACTTGTCCTCTTATTTTAAAACAACCGTGACAGAACAAACGACAATAATATTCAAACTATTTTCATCCACTTTAGAAGCAGAAAAATATATGTATGATATAAAATTTGTTTTATGGGGTATATTTAATTGCTTCATGCGATCAATTCCATTAAAAGGATATAAAATGTTTGCCTGGGAGATAGTAAAAGTCAAGATTGCTATATGGGAAACTTGTGCTTGTCACACAGATACACTTATAAATATCAGGGAGGGAGGGGACATTGGGATGTTTATTACACTAGTCCCCATATTCTTATAATAACGTTTTCCTATCCGTTCGCTTAACAACCGTAGGGGCTTTTTTTGAATTTTGATTGGTTTGTTCATTTAGTTGAGTGACCAAACGTTTGAACCAGTAGTTGTAAGGTTAATTTTGTGTATCATCATTAGGGATGTACATCAATTTATCGGCTATTGTCTTATCCCTTAAGATCCCTGCATAAATACACATACACACACACGCGCGCGCGCGCGTAGACTGCAAAAACTGGCGTAAATAGAGCTACGGCTGAAAATTGTTAAAGTGATAAATATTGGCGATAAAAGGTGGATAAGTATTTGGTCGTGAGAGATAAAAAGTGTTTACCGGGCTAATCCCAGGGTGTTTAAAAGTTTAAAGCATCATCCATATGTTTACAATTTTTAGTTGCATGGCTGTTATATAACTGGGTACTTGTAATTACGCCCGTCATTACGCTAAGCTAGGTAAATGATAAAGAATTTCTTATATTAACATCTTTTTTCTTTTTTATATAATGATTCATTGCGTTACATGTAAGAGCCATCATAAGAATATGTGATTTTCAATAATTTGTTGATTTCTTGATAATACTCCGAAACAGATAAATATATTACCCTTGTTAAAAGCGAAGCTTTTCTATAATTAGGGTAGGTCCGTCCTTCCGGAACCGTCAGCTCTTTTCGTTGATTTAAGAATGTTAGAATTGTTTCGATTTCAAACTTTGCATGGTGATTTCTGTTGATTTTTAACTTTTTTAACAGCTAATTTTTATGTGATAAAATTATTCGATTGATCTGAGTTTTGGAGTTTTGGAGTTCTGACACTCTACAAGTATTAATGTTCGTTTGTCCTACCGTTTCAGAACTTCGCTACTATGGATGTTGTCATCCTTGTTCTACGTATGACTCATTTAATGAATAACAGTTTTTGGGTGACTGACTTTTTGAGGGTTTCATAAATCATTACTATTAAAAGCAAATCTATATTTAGAAGAAAAAAAAACATTTTTCTTTTCTTTTAAAACCTCTTTGTTTTCTTAACTGATAAGTTAACTAAAATAAAACGACATAGTAAAAAAACTAATCTATTAAATTGTTTTTTATTAGTGACTTAAGAAAGATATTTTTATCTAAAAAATTGTTCTTAATTATCTTCTGAAACATATCCTATTATATAAAGTAGTAAGATTTTTTGTCTGAAGCTTAAGATTTCAATAACTACCGAGATTGAGTTCTCTTCTATGGGAAGCTTCAAATAGTTCTATGGGTTGTAGCTATATTATTTTTTTTTATTAAGCTCTGGGAGCAATAAAAAACTATTTCCTTATCCTTTTGAATAAAACGCCCATAAATCAAATGTTTCCCATAATCTTCTTAGGTTGTGTAACTTCTGCGCTATTTATGAATATGATTTTCCTAGATTTAAATTTACAGAAGAACAAATGTTCTAAAAATTTCAACAAAAAATAATTTAAATTAAAGGGTAGAATGTTATATTTCATGGCAAGTAGACTATAATTTATAAATGTTTTTACATTTTTTCAGCCCTGACACCAAACTAAAATGAAATCATATCTAATCACATGATTTAAACAGTGTGGAGTTTAAATTGAATAAGTTTATTAAAGCGAATTTATCCAATTTTTGTGTAGATGTATTAATTTGCAAACATTCTAGTTAAATAAGATTTATATGACTTTATGAATACACTTATCTCTCATTAAAAGGAATCATTAAATCCTATAAAATAAAGTAGTAAGGTTTTTTGTCCCTGAGATTTTCAATAAGCATTGATTAAGTGCACCTTTCTTTCAGGGATCTAAAGGGATAAGACAATGGTCGATAAATTGATGTATATTACTTCGTGTGAAGATTATAATTAGTGGTTAAAAAGTTTGAACACTGAATTTATTGACCCAACCAATCAATATTCAATAATAGTCCCCCAAGTTAGATAGATAGATAGATATTGGTAAGCCAACCAATACGAAAACATTATAATAAAACTTTGGGGAATAGTGTAATAAACAGCCCATTGTCCCCTCTCTCTCTCTTAAATTATCATATCTATTTTACTGCAATTAATCCAAATTCCTGACTGCTTAAAAGCGCAAGCATTTCAAAATGTTTATACTAATTTGCTTCATTTAAAACGACATGCAATAGATTACAAGCAATTAAAATCATTTACATAAAGATGAATCTACTAATTCATATAGGCCTTGGCATTTAGAAATAATCAGGGCTCGGCAACCATGCCCCAGCCGCTCAAACATCTCAAAAATAAACTTTCTAGTGTGATCAAAAACTTTTTTTCTGTATAAGAACAGGTTTAGACATCTAGCTGAATTTTAAAGATATAACATGACGATTTCACTGAGGCTTATACGCAGCTGCCGAGCCATGGAATTAGTTGTGGAATAGCTTACTCTATAATTTAACATGTTTAGATTGATTATTAATAAGATAGAATTTAAACCCAAAAGTAATAAAATTGAAAGAGTTAAGATGCTATTTATCCTACTAATACCTGCATTCTTTTTTATCTAAGGATCTGCAGAAATATAAACCATCACAAGACTTAGATTCAGAAATAAATGACCTAAATCCGACCCGAGACATATGTATAGATTCTATGAAAAAAGAATTTAACTGATTTGAGAGATCTAAATGGACAGACAAAAGCCTATACTACTTTATTTGATAGAATGAATCTTTTACTTAAACACAACCTATTGTCAAAACACCAATAAGAAGTTTGATCTTTACTTAAACTAAACTTAGATAGCTAATCGATTAATTATTACCAAAACTTTACTTTGGAAATATTCGCTTTTTCATGAGTGTTTTTTTGCTTGAATTGATAAATTATAAATTTGCAATGATTGAATGAAATATAGCAAAAAGTCAAAGTTTTATAAACAAATATTTAGAACTTTTGACAAAAAAATAGTTTATTAAATTGCTGGGTAGTAAAAAGCAAGTGGCAAATAAGACTTATTTTACTATAGAATGATTGCTTTTAAATAATTACTGAATTTATAGATTGCATATTTATATAAAACGGGCCTGTTATCAAGCTAATTTTAAAGATATCATTGCCTGCTCGCATTGGTTTCTCTTTTTTTTTAAAGCGTAATTCCTATTACATCAAGGTATAATGTTATAAGCAAACCATCTCTATAATTAAGTCCTACAAATGTAAGTATGCCCTTAAACAATATTCTGTATTTAAGCAGTTTTGCCAAAAATTGACGTACAATTTTGTTAAGACTCATACATTTATATTCTGCTTATTCAGTTCTGACACTCTACAACTGTTAATGTTCGTTTGTCCTACCGATTAAGAGCTTCACTTTTGTGGATGTTGTCATCCTAGTTTTAATAATGATCACTGCTTAAAGCTTCAGCTTTAGTTGTGAAAAAAAAGACAGCATTTGATCAAAGTGATTCTCTTTTAAAAACAATGCTTTTGTGCAGAAAAAAATTTGCATGGGCTTAACAAAAATAACCAAACAAAGACTCAAAGTGAATGTGGCATTTTCTGGTGATTTAAGTTTGTACCACCCTTAAACTAGCGGCTGTGCCCCTAGAATTAAGGGGCTTTTTATTCCAAGAGGTAAGAATGGGATAGAAAATAGCCTGAAACCATCCCAAGGCTTAAATCTCAAAAAAAAATTGCCTAAAACCATCCCGGGACCTATTTGAAACTTCCCTAAAAAGGAAAACTCAATCAGTTTAGTAGTTATTAAAATCTTAAGCTTTAGACATAAAAGCCGTAATACTTTATAAAATAGGATATAGGATAATGAAAGAATAATAATTTTTATACAAAAATTGTATCAGGACAAAAGGGCATTCCTTTCCTGGGCACTACAGTAAACACAACAAATATAACAAGGACGATCATATTCACAAGGAGATAAGCTGTTGAAAGACAGGGAGGGAGGGGACATTGTGCTGTTTATTACACTAGTACCAAAAGTCTTATTCGTTGGCTTAACAACCTTAGGAACTTGCATTGAATTGTGATTGGTTGTTTCATTAAGTTGAGCGTACAAATGTTTCTACTTCTAATTATAATCTACAGAAGGGATCATTTTGTAAATCATCATTGGGAATGTACATCAATTTATCGGCTATTGTCTTATCCCTTTGATAACTGATTCAAAATATTTATGTGCAAATAAATTGAGTTTAGCTGAAAAAAGTCCTTAAAACACAGAAAAAAAACGTTTCAACTAGAATAAAGTGCAGCTACGCTTCTCAAAAATGAACATACATGCAAAAATAAGAGAATTGATTTTGATAGCAGGAGAATTGCAATGCGATTCCTATCAGATAATTTACTTGCAAAACTTTCAATAGAGAGATTGAGTTGTGGTCTTATACCAGGGATATAAAAGGATAAGACAATGGCAGATAATTTGATGTACATCCCCAATGATGATGTACAAAAATACATCTTCTGTAGATTACAATTAGAAGTTGAAACGTTTAAATACTTAACTTAATGAACCAACCAATCAAAATTCAATAATAGTCCCCAAAGTTGTTAAGCCAACGAATAAGAAAACGATATTATAAACTTTGGGGACTGGTGTAATAAACAGCCCAATGTCCCCTCCCTCCCTGGGGTCTGATACAGCTCTTGCGTGATTTCAACACAATTTACTTTTTCACTACAGATATTTAACCTTAGATATATATGCTAAAGTAATCGGGTGTATGTGTGTGTCCGTAATATCTCGTAAACCACAGTTTTTAATAGTCTTTACGGAGGTGTAGTTCACCCATGAATAAATATTATGATGAATTATCTTTTACTATATCTCTTACCCCCTTTATGGCAAACCAAGACGGTATAGGAACGAACCCATACGATTTTAGAAATTTGAAGGTAGATTCTTTCTAATTATGACATCAAGGGGTTTCTTTCTTTCTGCATCTTTAAAATATTCATCAATAATTTGGACTGGTTAGAATTAATTTATGATATTCAATCGATTGACAAAATATGGTTTATTAAAGGATATTTTTACAGATTTCTCTTAGCTTTAATCTATAATATTGTATCTATTGTTTGTATATACAATTTCACCAGGGGGGAGGGGACAATGGGCTGTTTGATACACTAGTCCCCAAAGTTTTATAATAACGTTTTCTTATTCGTTGGCTTAACAACTTTGGAGACTTTTATTAATTTTTGATTTGTTGGTTCATTAAGTTGAGCGTCCAAACGTTTCAACCAAAAATTGTAATCCATTCAAGGGGTAATTTTGTATGTTATCATTAGGGATGTGCATCAATTTATTGGCCATTGTTTTATCCCTTTTGATCCCTGCAATTTCACATACACACACCCACACACATACACACACACACACAAACAAGAACTAAGTACAGAAAACCAATTGAGTTAATTTAATCTGACCGAAATTACTTAGAAGCACGCTATAATATTTAAGATGGGATATAGATGTATATAATCATATATATTTTATAAATACATAAATATGGGTTTAATATATATCTTGGTTGGGAGCACGAAACAATGTTTTAAACATATAATTAAAAATTTAAAAGAGCACAATTATAACTGTTTTTTTTTAAAGTTAAACTGTTAGCCAATTAATAGTCTTACAATGAAGATACTCTTCAATTTCATTTTAATCCTTTAGTTTTAAAGATATTCTAAGTTCATAAACATTTATTATTAGTTGTACAAGTCTATGTAAAGAAAGATAATTGAACGTTAAGTGAATGTATCTAGGTTGCAAAACTTGGTTTTGCTCTCAGCTGTTAAAAGAGCGCCCAACCATAATATAGATATTCTTAGCTCATAAATATTTATATTAGTTGCACGGGCCATGTATATTGTATATCTAGAGAAATAGATATAGATAAAAGCGTTAAAGGTATGTTTTCATTGATTTTTTATTGTTTTTATAACGTAAAATGATATATCATTTCAAATTTTGGCATCTTAAAAAGAAGAATATTTCAAAATATTATTTTTATGTAACAATTTATATATGATATACTTGGATGTTGCATCAAATTTCATTTACTCTGATAAAGTGATGATCGCAGCTGGTTTTAGCTTTCTAACAATAAACCCATTTATTGGTCAGTTCGTTCATTTAGTAGATGTGAAGTTGATGGGGTAAAGGGGTTGGAAAGTAGGAAACGTCATTTAAGCCCGCTACAAGTTTTACTTTATTAGAGAACATAATAATCTGGAGTAAGATCCATGTAATAATATATCCATTACAAAATAAAACTTTACTCCTATTGATATTGTTATCCTTGTTTAAATTTCAATAGTTTGAACTTACCACAACGACTCCATCCTCCCCGGAGCTGGTGACCGTGGCTCCAAACCATTGGTTGCTCTTGTCATCAATAGGAGTGCCAGTATCATTGTTGTTCCCAGTTGTATCAAAAGGAATCATTGTACACTCGTGGTTGTCCTTGCTCATACATCTAATAAAATATCAAGTTTTTAGCAGTATGTAAAGAGATAGACCATAAAGTGTTGTACATCGCCAATAATGATACACAAAATTACTCCATCTGTAGATTACAATTAGTTGTTCAAACGTTTGGATAATCATCTTATTCAACCAACCAATAATAGTTCACGAAAGTCCCCAAAGTTGTTAAGCCAACTTTTCGGACTCGTGTAATAAACAGCCAATTGTCCCCTCCCTCCCTGGTTTTTAGGAAGATTGAAGCATTTGTAGATTTTTTAAAAATTAGTATCTGTTTGTCAGTACAGTTTTTCATTATTGATTCAACAAACCAGGGATAATAATAATATATGTAGTATATTTTATACATAATAGAATACAGCGTAAAATTACAATTAACATTTGAAAGTAAAAGTTGTATTTTGGGTAAGACAGTATTTTTAAGGACGAACCCCAAACTGTCCCACTTTGAGAAAGACGATTCCAGTGACGTCATATACGTTTAGGGAAGGGGGGAAGAAAATCTCTTCCCTTTTCTCCCATCTTTTTGAAGAGATTTTCTTCCCCCCTTCCCTTTTTCTTTTCCGAAACGTATATGACTTCACTGGAATCGTCTTTCTCAAAGTGGGACAGTTTGGGGTTAGTCATTTTTAAGTATTCACTTTGTGGAAGTTTTCATCTTTTTATATTAATATTACAGTTAAATAAAGATACTTTTGGTTATGTTTGAAACTGGCTGAAACAATAAGAACAATGGTGTATATCTAATGATTCAAATCTGTAAGAAGCCCAAATAAGATTTAAGGGCCTCAAAATTCAAGAATTGTACATGCATTCTAAAATGAATGTAAGGTAAGAAATTAAAAAGAAAAATTATACAAGAGTAATATTCAAAGGTAGCGCAGCAATAACAAGTTAACTACACTTTACATCAAAAAATAGAAGCAAACTGGTACATGCTCAATCATATAAGTAAAAAAGAAATTCAGACATATTAGTATGATATCCATGTCTCAAAAAAGCAACAGTGAATTGGCTTTTTCTAGGCTTTTTTCTAACTGACATACCCTATTTATATACTAGCTGCGGTACTAAAACTTTCCTAAAGACTTCTAAACTGTATTGAACTTTGTAAGTATGTCAGGGATCTAAAGGGATAAGACAATGCCCGTTAAATTAATGTACATCCCCAATAATAATACGCAAAATAATCCCTTCTATAGATTACATTTAAATGGTTGAAACTTTGGATACAAAATTTAATAAAAGTCCTCAAAGGTGTTAGGCCTGACAATAAGAAACGTTATTATAAAACATTGTGGACTAGTGTAATAAACAGCCCAATGTCCACTACCTCCCTGTATGATGTATGTGGCCGAAGAACAAGATATCAGAACAATCAAAAATGTAATCACATCAGTTTGATGAGAATAAAGTCTAGACTAATCACAGAATAATAGACTAATAGAATTTTTTATGGTTTTCATTGGCTGTTGACTGCGAAGCTTTTTATAGTGCCTTTAAAAAAAGACGTCATACTGACCTGTCATTGTTAATTTTGTCTGTTTATCGGCCTATCATTGGTCATTTTTAATTGTATTGTATGACGTCATTTTTTATATGCACTATAAAAACCTTCGTTGACCGCAGAAACGTTAATAGATATTTTAGACTATTTTTAGGCCTAAAATGGACAACTTTCATAAAAGGATAGAGTATATTGTTAAGGAAAATGGACGCGTAAAATTCGAAAGTAAAACAAGGATGACAACATCCATTAAACATCAGCATGTTTTAAATTGACAGGCTTTCTGGTAATGATTATAGAGTTGCTACGCTTCCTAAATTGTACCGAATTGTTACAGGAATCATCATGCAACGTTTGAAATAGATAGGAACATGTTTAAATTAACATACGTACGAAATAATTATAGAAAAGCTTCTCTTTTAAAAGGTGCAATTTAGAACCTGAATATCATTCTAATTCATTATTTATCTATGAAGGAAAGGTAATGTATTAACATGAAGGTTTTTTTGGACAATTTATCTATTAAACTTTCTACATTTAAAGAATTCCTAAACATACACCTGAGGTACATTAGGATAATGATAAAAACAATAAAATTTACATAGACATAAAGTATTCATACATTTTTGTTTAGCAGCAAAGCTTTTTCTATAAATATGGTCGGTCCGTCCATACGTCAGTCAGGAACGGATATCTTTTTTCGTAAAGAAGGTGTATCAACTTTTTTTTTATAGCTAGCCGGTTCTTTTAGTAAGTAGTAGATGTAAAATTTTTCATAGAATTCAGATATCCAATCGGTTATTTTGTAGACCTCTTATTTTTTAAGTAATTTAATTTTTTTTTTTTTAATTAAGTCGATTTTAAGGTACTAAAATGCAACAAAAAAAAGAAAGAAAATGGCCATTATGAACAAAAATAGTAAGATCTTTAATTTGACACCTTACTTTTTCAATTCTGTCAGGGAATTATTGAAAAAATCGATTTTTTTAAACCCACGAGAATAAAAACTTTGAACTTAATTTTATCATTTCACAGGTAAAAAAATATGGGTTCATATATACCTTTAGAATCAGAAAAATATTACGAATCCATTGTAAGCAAAATTGAAAAAAAAAGTTTACAATATAGTATATAAACTACAATAAAAGAAATTATATGAAAATATCATATTATATTATACAGGCAACGTCTTAATTCTTGAATTGAGTATAAAAATGGGAAGGGGGTAAAGAGGGGGTAAAAAAGGGAAGACGAAAGTGTTGCCTGAACAAAAAATATAATTGGCCATTTGTTTATTTTTTATTTTTTTACTTTTTTTCAATTTTGCTTACAATGGATTCATAATATTTTTCTGATTCTAAAGGTATATATGAACCCATATTTTTTTACCTGTGAAATGATAAAATTAAGTTCAAAGTTTTTATTCTCGTGGGTTTAAAAAAATCAATTTTTTCAATAATTACCTGACAAAATTCAAAAAGTAAGGTGTCAAATTAAAGATCTTACTATTTTTGTACATAATGGACATTTTCTTCCTTTTTTTTGTTGCGTTTTAGTACCTTAAAATCGACTTAATCTTTTTTTTAAAAACTTAAATTACTTTAAAAATAAGAGGTCTACAAAAAAACCGATTGCATATCTGAATTCTATGAAAAATTTTACATCTACTACTTACTAAAAGAACCGGCTAGCTATAAAAAAAAAAGTTGATACACCTTCTTTAGGTAAGTTAGAAATGTCCTATCAATTTTGTTTCAACTTTTATATATTTAAATTCTGATTATTCAGTTCTGATACTCTACATGTGTTAATGTTTGTTTGTCCCACCGTTTCAGAGCTTCGCTTTTATTGATGTTGTTATCCTTGTTTTTGCAGCGAATCTAATCTATAGTTACTTTTTTATATTTTTTGTACAATAAATATCTTTTTAAGCTCCTTTGAAATTTAAAATATTTAAATCAATAAATGTCTAAGTATAGATGTATATATCCCAGACAACTATCTGGTTCGAGTGTTGCGGACCTTTTTCGTCTGCTAGCAAATTTTTTCTGCTCTTTTTTAACGACTTGGTTGTGTTATTATTTCCGAAGCTATTTGCTGATATCAAAGACACCACCAGTTGTTTAAGATGTAATTATTTTGTTATTATAAAATCAAGAAAATTAGAATTAAGAATGGTTTCTTGCCCTGCATTTTGTAACAGTTTCGAGAAATGTATGGGCATATTTGAAATAAAGTCTTCTTTGCTTAATTTAAGTGATTTATATTTTGCAGCTAAAACAAGATTGGAAAATTGAGTATATACATTGAAGGAAGATACAATGAATTTATATTTGGTATGTGGTTAACCACACTCCAGTTATATGATATTTATACAAATATATCTACAACCACTTACTCAACTTTTATTGTAAAATGACACTTTTTCAACAACAACAACAAAAACATTGTCTTTTTTCGGCAAAAAGAAATTTTTGCCTGGGTTAGGTTATAAAAGGTTCATTTGCTTATTACAGTGTTCCTTGTAGTAATAGAAATTCGAAATTAAATAATTCCAAAAATTGTTGTCAAAAAGCTAGGTTAATAATTGACATGTTCTAAATGGACTTACGGACATTCTGGTAATGATTATAGAAATGCTGCGTTTCTAAATCGTGCCTATCTATAATAGGAATCGTCATGCAAAGTTTAAAATCGATATGACAATTCTAACTAGTCCAAATTTACGAAAAGAGCTATCTGTTACGGACGAACGGACAAACGAAACAAACCTAATAATAGAAAAGCTTCGCTATAAAAAATATAATTTACCTAAAGACTGCACCGGGTTTGTGTACACCCCATTTTCTCTGTTCTGTCTGCGCCTCCGGGGCTCCTATCAACACCCTAAACAAACAATTAACCATTAATATGCAATATTTATCAGGGATCTAAAGGGATAAGACGATGGCTGATAAATTTATGTACATCCTCAATGTTCTGTAGCTTACAATTCGTGATTGAAACGTTTGGACACTCAACTTAATGAATCAACTAATCGAAATTCATTAAAAGTACCCAAAGTTGTTAATCCAACGACTAAGAAAACATTATTAGAAACTTTGGAGACTAGAGTAATAAACAGCCCGTTGTCCCCTTCATCCTGAATATTTATACATTATTATGTTAATATTATACAAATATACACCAGCTATATAGCAATTTTTCATCAAATATTTTTTATCAATATTTTGAAAGGTTAAATTGTTTATTAAATAAGGAAAAAATAAATAATTAACAAATTAATGATAGACCTACTAACTTTTGGGTTATAATTATTCAATATCAACTTTTATCTTATTATACAAAGTAGTAAGGTTTTTTTGTTTGTAGCTTAAAAATTCAATAACTACTAAACTGATTGAGTTCTCCATTTTGCAAGAAAGCTACACACAGGTCCTTAGATTTAAATTTGGATTTAGACTTAAGTCTTCGCCTCTAAATGCAAGGGGCGCAGTGATTATATATTAGAATAAACTTTAGTTCTATAAAAGCTTCGCTTTTAATCAAAAAAATTGATAATGCAATAAATTGAAAGCGTCATTTATTTAAATAAATGAGAAATCATAAAAAAAATCCTAAAATGCAAGGCTAAAATGCAAACATTATGGGACTGCATTTTATATGGGTAAATAAATATTCTTTAAGTTATATTCATTGATATCTTTCAAGTCAAACGAAAGGTTGAATAAATTTTGACAATATTTGTAAAAATTTTGTCATTTTCAATGTCAAACAAAACAAGGTCGAAACAGGGACCTAAGGGTTAAGACGATGGCCGATAAATTGATTTACATCCTCAATAATGACACACAATATTACCATTCTGTAGATTAAAATTAAAGGTTAAAACGTTTGAACACCTAACTTTATAAACCAACCAATAAAAATTCAGTAAAAGTCCCCAAAGTTGTTAAGCCAGCCAACCAATAAGAAAATGTTATTATAAAACTGTGGGGACTAGTGTAATAAACAGCCCATTGTCTGAGGTCAAAAACATCCAAAAAAGATTAACATTTTTACAGTGTCGTGCTCAGGTTTTTTCAAGAGAAGTATTATACCCCTCTTACGATTATTTTGTCATTTTCTTCAATGTCTAAACAACAAATACAATTTAATTTCTAACAGTATTTTTAACACACACCCAACCCCAACCCCCTTTTTAGAAAGATGCAATGCATCTCTACAATTCATTCAATCAGAAAGCAAAACATTAATCAGATTTTTTTAAATAGACTTTTGTATTTAATATATCATTTACTGATTTGTGTTTTTTCCTTTACAGGAAGATTGAGAATAAAAAACCTTAGTTTTTGATATACATATTTGGCCTGTACAAAGATTATACTTTGATAAAGTAGCCTTGGGTTGTGATGGATCAAAAGCTTTTAAAACAATTTAAAAAAGAGTATGCAATATAGATGTATTTTATTCATATTGAAATTAGCGGTTGAAACGTTTGGACACTCAACATAATGAACCAACTAATGCAAATTCAATAAAAGTCCCCAAGGTAGATAAGCCAACGAATAAGAAATCGATGCCTATGGACTAGTGTAATAAACAGTCCAATGTCCCCTCCCTCCCTAGATTACACGTTCTAATGTATGGTACAATATTATGACTATAAAATTACCATCAAATATAAAAGCAATAAATTTTTATGTTTATGGTATCAGTTCAAACGTTCATTTAAAATACATATAAACTCTAATACAGCTATTGTTGTACATTTTTCACAATTTAACTATATGAATGTGGTCATTAAAATTTCGAAGTCAACTCCCCCCCCCCCCTTCTTTCAATTATTTCTTTTTAAAAAAAGATTTTGTTGGGGGGGGGGAGTCATTTTTTTCTATGGGCATTTAAACTGTTTTCCACATCGGTTCAGTGGTTAGCGAGATCCTTCAGTACACACAGACAGACATATTTTTTTTACTTTATCATAAGGATAAATATAGTCTTGATTGATTGAAATATTAACTACATTGAGGAAACCCTATAAGAATAGTCCCATAATAATTTAACCCAATCTCGTCGAAGTATGTTTATACAGGGATATAAAGGGATAAGACAATGGCCGATAAATTAATGTACATCCCAATTCATGATACACAATATTACCCCTTCTGTAGATTACAATTAGGGGTTCAAACATTTAGACACTCTACTTAATAAACCAACCAATCAAAATTCAATGAAAGTCTCTAAGGTTGTTAAGCAGACGAATAAGAAAAAGTTATTATAAAACTTTGTGGTACTAGTGTTATAAACAGCCCAATTTCCCCTCCTCCACTGATGTTTATATATTGAAATGAAGTCAACTTTCTATATTCATTTCAGAGAGAGAGCTATAAGGAAATATTCCACTTTCAAGTTAATTTGATATCCAATTTAAAGATAGGCCAGATAAGGCCCACACCCTGCCTTAACCAAATAAAGGATAAACAAAAATTACCATGAAAACGGACAATGCAGCGTTCAAATAGGACCTAGAGACAAGTAGAATCCATTGAACATTAAATCCTAGCTGTTCCTTCTTGCCAGATATTTCAATTTTAATATTTAAAGTGAAAATCACTAAATTCGCCATATATACAAGGCAACTCTACTGTTAATACAGGAAGATAAGATACTTTTTTTGTAAATCATCCTTCTTAGACACTTTTTATATCAAATAAAATCTTAGTCATGTAAAATCAATGATGCAGTTGTGATTTGACTTGAATCTGGTTAACTTGTCTTTGTGTTTTACTTGTTTTCTTTATCATCTCAAACATTAGGGCATATTATTCTTTACACAATGTGTATACACTAAGAATAGAGATGTCTAGAGACACCCTCTGTAAATCAGTCAATAGAATGACACTGGATGAACAATCTGGCTATGTTATTGGTAGAGATGTGTTCAGGTGTTGGATCAAAAGGGCTAAATGTTTTCATTTTGTTGTCATAATGTGTCACCTATAAATAGGAGCATTCCTTAGGATAAAGCTTTGCTTGGGTACATCATATCCATAAAGATATAATTCTGCATATAATGTGAAATATATCCTAACAATATATAATAATAAGTCAACTATGAATATTGTGTTATTGCTGTATTTCTTAGGATAGAGTTAGCATTCTATAAATAAGATTATGGGTTCAGTTTAACCATCTAGATATACTACACTGTTTGCTACAAACCCCTTGTCCTAATCCTTGCTTACAGGGAAGCTTAGGATTTAGCACTATGTTTAGCAAGCTTGAGATCTTCAGTGAACTTGATGTAACAGACCAAAAGGTCTTGGCTTATATTCATCAACCATAAGGAGTTAATCTTCAAAATCTCTGATTTATACCAAACAGTTAGAACAGAGAAATGGATTTTTGGATGTCTTGAGAACTAAGGTAATCCCTCCCTCCATCTATAGTTATGATCATATTCCCACTCAGCACAGACCTTAGGTTCCACCAAGGCATCAAGTTTTTATTAAGTATAAAGCTATACGACAGCTCAAAGCAGAAGATACCATGATAGAAAAATCAATAACTTGAAGAAAACCTTATTGCAACAGAGTTGTAGACATACTTTAATTAATAAGGAGCAAAGGTTCATTTGGTACAATCATAAGGGGGGGGGGGGGTTAATGCAACCATCTCATAATCAATTTATAAATGGCACTTAGAATTCAAATTATGATCTGAAATTTTGCATGAGTAATCCTTGGTAGGTCTATTTTCCCTAAATCGAACAAAAAGTTGGAAAAGTAGCAGCTAATGGCTGGCGGCTCAGCCGTTTAGCCATTTTGGGCTATTTTCAAGGGAAATTCATCACGAAACCTATCTACACATAATACTCTTTTCCATTCCAAAACGTTTTCAAATGGTTCTAGCTAGTATTTGCTGGTACTAGAAATCTAAAAACTGTCTTTTTGTATCATTTCACATTATTTAAAGCAAAAATATGTTTCAAAAAGTTGATTCCTATGTAACTTATGACAGATTTGCCCTAAAAATAGCCAAAAAACAGCTAAATGGCTGAGCCGTTAGCCATTACTTTTTCAACCTTTTGTTTGATTTTGGGAAAATAGATCTACCAAGGATTACTCATGCAAAATTTCAGATCAAAATTTGAATACTAAGTGCCATTTATACCTTTATTACGAGATGGTTGCATTTACCCCCGCCCCCCCCCCCCCTTAGTCTTCCATTATGTTAAACAATATTAATTTAGAAAACCTTCTAAAAAAACAGATTGATTTTATATTATTATATAAATACTTCAAAACACAATATTAAATATATGAAGCCTGGATAATCATACAGTTGAGGAACCAAATAATATGTATAATCATATCTTAGACCAATAGATATAGTATATCTAGATGGTTCAACTGGACCCATAATCAATCAAACTTTTTTTAAAAATTCTAGCTTACAAACACTTTTTTTATTTATTATGTACAAGCCATTCAAATAATACAGCAACAAAATATTTCTACAAAATAATCTATAGAAAGCTAACTTTATCCTAAGAAATACAACTATTCGTAGGTGACTTACTATATGTTTTATCATATGTTTCACATTATATGAGAGAATACTTTTTTACAAGATATGATTTACTCAAGCAAAGCTTTAACCTAGGGAATGCATCTATTTATAGGTGACTCATTATGCAAACAAAATGGAAACATTTTGCTCTTTTGAGCCAAAATCTGTACACATCTTTACCAATAACATAGCAAGATTGTTCTTCCCGTGTCATCCTATTGACTGATTTACAGAGGGTGTCACTAGACCTCTCTATTCTTTGAGTATACAAATTGTGAAGAGAATTCTTTGTCCTCATGTTTGAGATGATTAAGAAAACAAGTATATCACAAAGACAAGTTAACCAGATTCAAGACAAATCACAACTGCTTTATTGATTTTACATTACTAAGATTTTATTTGATATATAAAGTGTCTCAGGAGCATGATTTACAAAAAAAAGTATCTCATCTTCCAGTATTAAAAGTAGATGTGCCTTTTATATTTGGCAAATTTAGTGATTTTCACCGTAAATCTTAAAATTGAAATATCTGGCAAGAAGGAACAGCTAGGATTTTATGCTCAATGGATTCTACTTGTCTCTAGGTCCTATTTGAACGCTGCATTGTCCGTTTTCATGGTAATTTTTGTTTATCCTTTATTTGGTTAAGGCAGGGTGTGTAAGGGAGAAAGGAGATTATATACTCATTGTATAATGTCCATTGTAAGTAGCGCAGCTACTCTACATTTAGGGAGTGTCCGTACAGCCATTAAAGCATCCATACGTCGTCGGTGTAAGAAAACTAAAATGACTAAATGATTGTAGATTATACGTTGATATTATAACTAACATTCTTTTTTGGGAGCTTGATAGACCTTCACGCAGAATTTATTTTTGTTTTTTGTAAAATTAATTAAAAAGACCACCTGAAATATTAATTAAAAGGACTGACGACTGAATATACTTTTACAGTTAAACACCATTTCCGCGTAAAGTATAATATTCTAGGGATTTAAAAGAATAAGACAATGGCCGATAGATTGATGTACATCCCCAATGATGATACACAAAACTAACCGTTCTGTATATTGAGACCCTAAAATATTTAGACACTCAACTTAACGAACTAATCAATCAAAATACAATACAAGTCCCCAAAGTTGGTAAGCCAATGAATAAGAAAACTTTGGATACTAGTGTAATAAACAGTCTAATGTCTCCTCCCGTCCTGAATTTTTTAGACACATTTTATTGACACTTTATCGGAAGCTATAGCCCACCCACTTTTACATATATTACAAAGAATCCTTTTATGGTAACTTCTGACAAAAGCATCTAAAATTATACACTTAATTTCTTACGTATATTTGAGACCAACCAGATTTGTTTTCAGTATAACTACAGTATAAAAGTGTATATATTTTTTACCTTTAGTTTGACTTTTAGTTATAAAGAATCCTTTATTGCATCAAACTCTTGAATTATTGAACATAATCATTATTAAGAAAATGTTATTGCTTATCTGAATCTCATTTATGTCCCTATTTTATTTGATTTGTTAATGAAAAATTAAAAAGCCGATGCACCTCTAGCATTCGAAGGGGAAAGGATGGATTGAAAAATAGCCCAAAACCATCGCAAGGCTTAAATCTAACAATAAATAGCCGAAAAACCTCCCGGGTCCTATGTGAGCTTCCATGGAAAGAAAAACTTAATATGTCTGTAATTATTGAGATCTTAATCTACTGACAAAAAAAATTTACAACTTCATGGATAATATTCAAAATGAACAACTTTTCTTCTTTATATGACAAAGAATTTGCTCTAAAATATCATGATTTTTTCATACAACCCATAAAAAGCAAAAAAATGAATGACAGTATATACATATAAAAACCGATGCTTTTCATGTCAAGCATATTTAAGTTAATATGTAAAGAGCCTTGACTATTGTCTAAGGTCGAGTTTAGCTCTATAAAAATTAAATGTATGTTTTCACAAGAAAGAGAAAATTTTAGTTAATTAAGATTGATTTTAATGGTATCTGATGCCTTTTTGAACTGAAACAACCATTTTTCTAGCTATACTATATCAAATTTACATAAGTTATTTACATCAAGTTAAATAAATTTCTTGATTACATAATACATATTACCTCTTTTTATAAAACTAAAAGGGTGTCAGTCAATTTGAGTGCTTATAGTGCCTATAAAAAAAATGACGTCACACTGGCCTTCCATTGCTAATTTAATCAGTATATTGGCCTATCATTGGTCATTTGTGCAGTAAGGCGTCACTATAAAGAGCTTCGTTAATTTAAGCATAAGCATTACTTGTTGCTAAAATTAATAATTTTAAAAAATTTGTAATTTTATGTTAACTTGTTTAGTATGATGAAAATGATTACTCCATATATAGAAAAATTCCTCACACTCAATTGATAAAAAGTTATTCCTTATTAACCTCGGGCAGATGTTGTGCCGTAGTTGGTTTTACGTTACCAAACACTTAAAATGTGTAATACCTTCGCTTTTTTTAAACTTTATAAATACTATACATACATTATATATAAGTTTTTAATTATTAAATAATAATAGATTTTTTAATGATGTAAAAGTAAAAATATCATCATATTATTCCAACAGCACAAAATTCCACCCCACCCATTTGCTTCACTCTCATCAGTAAACATTTAACCCTCCCCACCCCCCCTTTAATTCTTATTTCTTACTTTTTAGTTAAAATTGCGTCTATAAAAATTACGGAATCGATGACCCACCACAAATGTACAAACAGGCAGGCAGGGAGAATACATTAGCTGTTTGTTACACTAGTACCCAAAGTTTAATAATAACCTTTTCTTATTTGTTGACCTAACAACTTTGTGAACTCTTCTTGAAGTTTAATAAGGTAGTTAGTTCATTAAATTGAATGTTTGAACGTTTCAACCACTAATTATAATCAACCGGATCATGATTGGGGATGTACATCAAATTATCAGCCATTGTCTTATCCCTTTATATCCCTGCCAAATAGGCCACTGTCGCGACATTCAAAAGGGTTGTGATGAGAAGAATAGTCTCTAAATTATGCTGTGCCATTATTTCTGCAAAAAAAAAACAGTTCAATATAATCGACAATCTATGTTAAGATAAGTTGTTCACCAAAAAATACCCACTAGGCGGCGCTTTATATTATTTTTGACTATTTCCCCTGGGAGGATGGTGTTAGTCTCCCTCTGAGAAGCTACACTGTAAAGGAGAACCATATCGGTTCAGCGGTTAGCAAGATTCTTCGGTACAGACAGACACACAGACACAATCAGAGATGCATTAAATTATTATAAGGATTATTAGATTAGCTAAACCCAAAAAATTAAAGGATTGTATAAACGCAAAAAACATTTATATCACATTATCCAGAATCAGAATAGTCAACAATCCAAATTGTACACTATGGCCTATTGAATACATTAAATTCGGAATGTAATTTTTAATGCATTAATTTTAAAACAATTTAAAGCATATTGGGGCGTTCTTGGAACTATTATTTCAGATAATTGGAGTTTTTAATAATGTTTTGATTGATTACAGCTTTTGATATTTGTGTGGAAATCATGTGGGACAGCCTAAAAATTACATCTCTAATATCTTCAGGAAGAAAGGGGACAATGGACTGTTTATTACACTAGTCCCCAAAGTTTGTTTTCTTATTCGTTAGCATACCAATTTTGGGGACTTTTAATGAATTTTAATTGGTTGAATCATTAAGTTGAGTGTCCAAACATTGCACCCAATAATTAAAATCTACAGGAGAGGGAATTTTGTGTATTTTATTTTATCGGACATTGTCTTATCCCTTTAGATCCCTGTCTTGCAGAGAGGAATTGAAATGGTAAAATAATAAAGACAGAGAATGAAAAGGAAATTGGACTAAACATCACTTCACTAAAGTGTTCATTTAAAAACGCCAAAAAAATACTTTCCAGTATGGCTTCGAAACCGATTAATATCCGAATGATTAGAACCAGTTCTAAGCCATACTAATAAAAATCAGGTATAACATCTATTACTATAAATTTTCCACGAATATTAAAAATATAAAAGCATAACATTAATACTAGTTTTGCTAGACCGTGCCACCGGTCAGGCAAGGTTCAATAATCTTTTATTTTAATATCCGCGGAAAGCTGTCTATAATACGATGCGATAAATAACTGATGTTTGTAATGGTGAATTTTGCAGTTATGTAAAACTGTTTTGATATGGTTATTACTAAAACTTGTATTTGCTATTTTAAAGATTGTACAGAATTAAGTGGACACTCTCACTTCACACTCTTATCAAATTAAACAAAACAAGGATAATCATGTTCATAAGTTAGGCAGCAGTAAAAGGGAAGATAGAAAAGTAACTATTTATTGTCCATACGATCTCCTGTCTGATTTAAAATGTTTATTTCATTTCTTATAATGCAATCTTATTCAGAGAGGAGAGAGAAGATAATGTATATTATAACACTAGTACCCAAAGTTTTATAATATTGTTTTCTTATTCGTTGGCTTAACAACTTTGGGGAATTATTCTGAATTTTGATTGGTTGGTTTATTAAGTTAAATTGTGTTATCATTGGATGTACATCAATTTATCGGCAATTGTATTTGTAACATACATCAAAACAGATCGCAATAAAACGCTACACATTAAAATTGCAGAATAATTTAATTCGCAATAAATGTATTAATGCTTTTATTTCCTATTGAATACTTTTTTCTGTACTACTTAGGATTATAATTGTCCTTGTTTCACACACAAACAAAAAAAATCCTTTTGAACAGTTTGGTGCTCTGTAGGTAGTCTGGTTGTAGGTTAAATTAGTTCAAATAAGCCCTCTTTGTCACGTCAAATTTATAAACTTTGAAAGTTTTAAATGAATTTCATTATAGAAATAAAATAAAGAATTTAAGGTTATAATTTTTCTTAAGCTACAATATTAATAGGAAGAAAAAGTACCATGAACAAAAACAATTACTGTCATAAGTAACAGAGCTAAATCCTTGACTCTAAAGTTGTAATATTGTTTATCATAAATGGAATTGTCCAATTTTTCGAGGACCCTGAATGTTATTAAACTTATACGTTATAATTTACTAGTTCCTTCCTCCCTAGACTCTAAAGGAGGGCCAATAAAGTAGTATAAAACCATCCGTTGACCTATGTGAGTCTTCCCTAAAATGGAAGGTATAATCGGTGCAGTGTGGTCAGCAAGATCTTAACGTACAGACAAAAAAAAACCTTTTTCTTTGTATAATAGGATAAAATTTAAAAAAAGACTTACCAGCCGTTGCCTTGATCTCTATGAGAAGCCACAGAGAACCCAAATAAAGAGTCCTCCTCTCCTTTATACACCACAACACTATCAACATCAATATTAAATGCAGTCACTTGTCCTAATAACTGAACAATTATTATCACTAGCTTTATAACTGTTGCCATTGTCATGCTGTTGTATTGCCACGAACTCGAATCTTTTCCCATTTTTTTAAAATCACAATTTAAAGTCAGTGGCATTCATTTATATTTAAACTAGCTGTACGTGCTGACCGCTTGACAGCTGAAGAGCTTGTGTGCGGGTCAACCCGACTCTTGATTGAAACTGTTCAGAGCAGACACTTACACATCACACACTCTTCTCATACTACATAGGAGAAAGCTTTAAAGATTGAACATAATGCAGGGAGGGAGGGGATACTGGGCTCTTTATTACACTAGTCCCCAAAGTTTTGTAATAATGTTTTCTTATTCGTTGGCTCAACAACTTTGGAGACTTTGATTGGTTGGTTTAATAAGTACAGTGTCCAAACGTGTCAACTATGAATTATAATCTAAAGAAGGGATCACATTGTGTATAATCATTGGAGATGTACATCAATTTGTCGGCCCTTTAGATTCCTGACATAATGTCTTAGAGAATGAAAGTATAGGAGAGGGTAAATTAGTCATTATTTTTCCTTATGAATAACATGTTTCATTTTAAAAGTAACTTAAAAATGTCCTAAACTCAATTTTAATATATTTTTTTGCCAGAATCAGGATTTTTATTGGATTTTTGCAACATTAAATGTTTTAGATAATTTCTTGCATAGATTTTAAAATCTTAAACTTTCAAAGTAAATCTATTCATTTATCCTTTCTTTTGCAACCCTCTCTGTAACAAGTCATATAGTTTTCCGGGGAATATCACAGGGATTCCCCCCCCCCCCCCCCAACTCATCAGGGATCTAAAGGGATAAGACAATGGTGGATAAATTGATATACATGCCCAATAATGACAAACAAACCCTTCTGTAGATAACTAAATAATCCAAAAATCAAAATTAATAAAAGTCCCCAAAGTTGTTAAGTTAACGAATAAGAAAATTTTGTTGTAAAACTTTGGGGACTAGTATAATAAACAGCCCAATGTCCCCTCCCTCCCTGCCCTCTGATCCTATAGTCACAAACATCCTTCTTTAGTTAAAAACATGTAATAGCATATAATTTTATGTGCATTCTTATTAGTCATAAAATGTTGCTTTTATTATTGCATAAAGATATGATGTTGTTTTCTTGTTTTTTTTAACTTTTCTTTTACAATGAGAAAGTTTACTTTTTAAGCTTATTAAAAAAATGACATCATACTGGCCTGCCATTGGTAATTTAGTATGTATTTTGACCTATCATTGGTCATTTGTATTGTATGACGTCATGTTTTTGGGACTACAAAGAGCTTCATATTAAAATACCCAACATAAAAAGCAAACCCAGAGTTTTTAAAAAGATATATAAAAAAGTTCACATTATTCTTTCTAGTTGAATTTTAACTAAAGTAAAAGAATTTCTACTTCGAATTTTCTAGGACAAAAAATTGAGTAAAAGATGCAAAGATGAATGTATAATTATAAATAATTTACATCATATAATGCATTTATAGAAACCCTTATTTTGCTGGTTAATCTCACATACCCCCAACTTACTTTATTCAAAAGTAGTGGCCCCGCCCCAAGCATCTAGCCTAAAATAGCCTAAAACCATCCCGAGAACTAAAAATCAAAATAGCTTAAAACAATGCCGGGACTATTTGAATCTTCCCTAAACTGAAGAACTTAATCGTTTCATTAGTAATCGCAGGGATATATCGAAATCTCAAGCTACAGACGAAAAAATTCTTACTACTTTATATAAAAGGATAATATTTTGAGCCATTTTGAGGACTTCAAAACCCGATGGTAAGACTAATGGCGCTTCGAGACTTTAACCCTACCAGGATTCTATGCCAATTTTACTTAACAAAAGAAGCACTATAAAAAAGCTGTTTGTAGTTCCTATAGAAATAAATGACGTCATAGTATACAAATGACCAATGATAGGCTAATACACAGGATAAAATACCAGTAGCAGGTCAGTATACATTTTAATTGGCCAATGGTAGGCCATTATTATAGGCATTATTTACACAATTTACCATTGGTCAATTACAATGTATTGTATACTGGCATAACATTGGTCATTTGTATTGCATGACGTCATTTTTTTAACGCTGTTTCCTATGTGGGACAATGTGTTCCAATTTCAGAACAAGAGAATTTACCAGTGAACTTTCTACTTCCTTATACTCAGGGGAAAAATAATAAGATTTCTCCTTTCCTAATTAAGTTTGGCACATCTAGGGGGATGTTGTAAGCCTCAGCTGTATTTTGTTGAGAACTCTCCTTGGGTTTCAGAATTCCCCGCCCCCTGTTTTCTCCTTCACTATATGTCAGATATTCCCTTGGGTGTTCATAATGAAAAGCAGGCAAAACAAATAGCTAATGAAAGTTTTAAATTTTAACGAAGATTTAGAAAGTGTCAAGTGTGACGTAATAAAAATATTTCTAAAAAGGATGGATCAGAGGAGAAATGGGAAAGGAAACCCTTGAAAAAAGATATATTTAGACTATTTTATGACATCACACATGACACTTCCGTATCTCCTTTTAATACTGCTTATGTCCTTTGATTGCACTCTTCTAATATTAAAGTTTAAATTTATAGTTGTGTACGCTCTTACAAATGAAGTAAAAGATTTTTTGGATCACATAAAGAAAACGAAGTAGCGGATTTCATCGTATTTTCACAGTAGCATTCGATAGGATGTTAAGTTAGGTAAATGTTAATTATTGCCCCGCAGTGTTAGACCCCCGCGCATGGGCTAGAAATAGGAGAAAAGCTTCTGTGAAAATACGGCGAAACCCGCTACTTTGTTTATTTCCATACTCCAAAGTTTTTTGTATTAATGTTGGTCCAAGAATCGACAGATCTAAATATAAAAAAAGGAAAAAAGAAAGAAAAAACCTGTAATTTATTTTTTAAATAATTAACAATTTCATATGAACACCCATCCCTCCCTTGCGCAAGTGATGTAATCTGAGGTTATAGTTTGTTCACTGTGCACTGTGCACTATATGCACACTTTATGCACAAATAAACTGCACACATGCACAATATTCACTGATGCACACTCTTTTATATTCTCTTGTGCACTCTGGGAGGAGGATATTGTACACACTGCTGCTCACCTGAAACAATAAAAAACTTTGATGAAATGTAATCTAATACTGCATTTAAAGAGAGAGAGGGGACAGTAGGCTGTTTATTACACCAGTCCCCAAAGTTTTATAATAACATTTTCTTATTTGTTGGCTCAAAAACTTTGGGAACTTTAACTGAATTTTGATTGGTTGGTTTATCAAGTTTCAACAACTAATTTAATCTACAACAGGGGTAATTTTGTGTGTCAGCTTGGGGATGTACAACAATTTTTAGGGTATTGTATTAAACATGACTGTATTGCTCATGATTACTTGTTCAGATTATTGTCACATGTATTTTTAGTAGGTAAGCTACTGTATAATTCACTATGTATGTTTACCAGTCCGTCGTTAACGCTATGGGAGAAATATGATTTTCTTGGCTGCTATATAATATAGAAAGCTGAAACTTCTTGTCAACATTCCCATCATTGTCGAGCATAATTATCTATAATACACCCATAGCGGACGGACTTATTTTGTTGCAGGTTTTTGTCTATATTTATATGGCTTTTGCATAGGTTAATAATTCTAAGTAAATAATCATGCAATTAAAAATTTCTTTAAATCAATGATTAAGAAAAAGTTAGATAACGAAAAAAAAGCTTTTGTCCAAAAAAACTTTAATATTCTTTAGAAAAAACTGAATCTGTTATTTAGTGCATTATCTTTTTCAAAACTAAAAAATATTTTTAAAATTTAAAATGCATATTCAACATATATAATATGTAAATTAGTTTGAAATGACTTAATTTTTGTATGTTTCCAATTTTCTTGCGAAAGAAAGACACAATTCCCTCGAGAAACATTTAACATTGTTTTGTTTTTAGTTAAATCAACATTAAATCACTTTATGCAGGGAACTAGTTTTAAACAGGGAGGGAGGGGACATTTGGCTGTTTCTTGCCCAAAGTTCCCAAAGTTTTATAAAAACGTTTTCTTATTCGTTATATCAACAACTTTGAGGACTTTTATTGGATTTTGATTGGTTGTTTCATAAAGTTGAGTGTCCAAACATTTCAACCTTTAATTGTAATCTATTGAAGGAGTAATTTTGTGTATCATTATTGGGGATGTACATCAATTAATCGGTCATTGTCTTATCCATTTAGATCCTTGAGTTCTAAATCTATAGTATGTTTATTTTATATTACAAAACATTTTTCCAATTCTGGAAATTTTAGGGCTTAAAGGTTTATCTAAATTGCTCTATAAACGTCAAGTTTTCATTTTAAAGTCTTATTTTTTGATAGTTTAATTTGAGAGGAATAAAGGCAGCTCGCAAACATAAACTTGTAATGAGATAATATTTTTTTACAGCGAGGCTTTGAAGTATTTAGGATGTTTCTGTAAGTCGATGACGGATAGCTTTGATCTTAAATTGCGGCATATTAGAATCTAAATATTGATTTTAAAATAACAAGGAAGACAACATACATAAAAGAGAAGCTCTGAAACGGTAGGACAAATGAACATTAACACATGTAGAGTGTCAGAACAGAAAAATATAGACTAACCCTGCGGACCCTATCCCTATGAAGTAATTTTCCTGCGGGGCTTTTCTAAAATTTATCTTAGCTAACCTATCATGAAATAAGCATCAAAAATGTGTCTGATAAATTAAACTTTACTTAAATAAATGTTGTCATCCTCGTTATCATAATTTTGCATCCTATAATTATGGTAAAATCAAGTAAATTCTAAGAAATAGTTATCTACATTTTAAAATTATAAATAAAATGTTAATAAATGATAATTCGGCATAATCCTTTGAATTAATGACTGAACAACATTCCCTCCCCAACTTATTAAAAAATAATAATTTTAGCTCCATAGCCTATCCTAACTTTTTTTAAAATAAAAATCATGTCTACACACGTTAAAGTGAAATTTTTAAAAAATTGTATATACTCATAATTGTTTTCTGTATTACTTTAAAACCCCTAATTATTGACTTTATAGACAGGACTGCAATTTTGAGTGAAGCTTAGTATTTGTTCTTTAAAAGCTTTTTAAAAACATTCCATGGCGAAAAAAAAGGTCGTAAGGATAAACAAAGGCTCTGGCCAAGGCCCTACAATTTGTATAAATCCTATTTTATAAAGTAATAAGTCTTTCTTGTCTATAGCTTAAAATTTTAACTACTGAATTGATTGAATTCCCCATTTTAGAGAAGTTTCACTTAGGTCCGGAATTGGTTTTAGGCTTTTTTATTTTCAGATGGTTTAAAGCTATTTTTATGGCCCCTCTCTGCTCTTTCGAATACACAGCCAATAGATGATAGTGGCGTGGCCGTTAGTAGATATAAAATACACAGAAAATTATGTCAAAATAAGTTTTGGTTACAAAGTATCTGCACTAAATTTAGCAAAAAAGTTAGAGAGTATCTGCACTAAATTTAGCAAAAAAGTTACAGAGTATCTGCACTAATATTTAGCAAAAAAGTTACAGAGTATCTGCACTAAATTTAGCAAAAAAGTTACAGAGTATCTCCACTAATATTTAGCAAAACAGTTACAGAGTATCTGCACTAAATTTAGCAAAAAAGTTACAGAGTACCTGCACTAAATTTGGCAAAAACGTTAAGAGTGTCTACACTGATATTTAGCAAAAAAGTTACAGAGTATCTGCACTAAATTTAGCAAAAAAGTGTGCCAATTTCTTATCTAAAAACAATAAGCTTGATCCCTAAATCTGAACTCCTTATCAATACAAAGATTGTTTTAATCTTTACACACTCACTCACACACACTCACAAACACACACGCGCACACTCACTCACACAATCACACACACACAATCTCTGCCCTTTTTAGGTTCATTAACACAGGCATTTGCTTGTAAAAACTAGCAAAAAAAAGTTGCTTAAAGTATTATTGTAAAAAATGTTTTTAAGGTATTATTTTAAGAAATGTTTTTTTTAAGTCCAAAATGATATATGCGAACTTAGATTAATTTTAATAAATCCAGAAGAGGATTGGTTCGAGTCTCAGCACCAACTTCAATGCAATGAAAGACGTTTTAAACAAGTTATTGGCTTAATGCAATAGGTTCAGGGGTTAGCCAGGCACAAGTTAGGAACATGCTATTAGTGGGTTCAGTTGATTGCCTTTAAGGAACAAACATTAACAAAATACTTATATAAGTAAAGTTCATATCATTTTTTAAAAACTCCTTTTTTTAAAAAACAAACATCATTTTTGTTGAGTTAAGATGTTATTTGAAATGAATGGACGGTGTAAAATTTCACAATAAATTTAGAGGAAACATTTTTCAATCTTGAAATATTTTTAGAATATTTTCAAAATTAATAGCATTTTCTTATCTAGCATGAGTTTCATCATGAATGTTATAAAACAAGAACAATTATAACTAGTAGGGGGGAGGGGGTGTCGAGACCCCCCTTGAAATCAAAATTAGTTAGACCTGCATTTTTATTTCAACCCCTAATTGTTTCACACCCCCCTGTAGGCAATATGACCTTTTCTTGACAATAATTTTAAGAAGAAAAAAAATAGATAGATACCGGTCTACCATTAGTTAATTAAAATGTATTCTGGCCTGCCATTGGTCATTTAGTCTGTGTATTGGCCTATCATTGGTCATTTGTATTGTATGCCGTCATTTTTAATAGGCACTAGAAAAGGCTTTATTAAATAGTTGTGCTGCTGCAAATTTTAAAAGTAAGTACATTATGAAGGAGATAACTATAAAACCTTGTTAAATACACAGATTACACACATACACACACACACACACACACACACACACACTTGTCCCTCGCAAGGACCTGCTTTATAAAAAGCTGAAAAGGTGAAGGATGAAGGTGGGGATAAGAAAGTGTTTAATTTGCATAATATCATCATCATACACATACATACACACATAAACACACACACATACACACACACACACACACACACACACACACACACATACATACACACATAAATTCCACACTTACACAGATAAAAGCGTGTATACTGTATCATGAGTAAATGAGTACAAAAATAAGCTTAACTAATGCCTGTTTACAGTTCAAAAACACTTTTTTTTTATAGAATCAACTATATATCTAGTGAATTATCTTTTCTCCCCCCCCCCCCCCCCCACCCCTATTTTTTATTTTAATTTGTGATAAACCCATGCAGAAATATCTGTCTATGATGCCCAAGCCTTACCTAACATAACCTCATCTAAAACATTCCTTAAATTTTAGTTAATGTTTTGAGTAGGGTTCTGGGGAGTTCTGACGCGATACATGCGATTTGTCAACTTTTTATGTCTAGTTTTCCCCAGGTAGGGAGGGGCATTGGACTGTATATTACACTAGTCCCTAAAGTTTTATAATTACGTTTTCTTGTTATTTGGCTTAACAACCTTGGGGACTTATATTGAAATTTGATTCGTTGGTTCATTAAGTTAAGTGTTTAAACGTTTCAACCCCTAATTGTAATCTACAAAAGGGGTAATTATGTGTACCATCATTTGAGATGTACATCAATTTTTCGGCCATTATCTTATCCCTTTCGATCCCTGAATTTTCTCATGCTCATCTTTTTTTGCACACAGAAGTGTGTGCGCGTTTGTTTGTGCGAAATCAGTGAATAAATATTTTCTGCTTGACTTGGCGGGCAAAAAACAAGTTCAAGGGGAGAAGAATAGTTATTTATCGCATCGTATTAAAGACAGCTTTCCGCAAATATAAAAATGTACAATTATAAGATTGAAACCATTTTTGTTAACCAAGCGATGCTGAAGTCACGGGCTAATAAAACTGCAGTTTTAATATTATTTTTGTACATTTTAATATTCGTAAAAAACTGGATATAATACGATGCTATACATAATTTTTCAGTATGTTTGAGAACCGGTTCTAACCTAGCGGATATAAATCGGTTTCGAAGCTCTACTGGAAAATATTTTTTAGATGGCCGTTCAAGTATTTATGGGAAAAGGATGGACGGACAACAACGGTTAAATAAAAACAAAATTTATTGGAAATATACATTAGACTTTTATTACAGATTATTTTTTTCAAAAAAAAATTTATACAAATTGGCCACGAAACTGAAAATAAGAATAAATAATCCCTTTCTTGCTTGCCTGTGCATTTGGCTAGAAAGAAGTAACCTATATTTTTAATGTTACTATCCGCGGACAATCTTTTATGATACTATAAAAAAATATACCTTACATTTTATGTTTATTTATATATCGTGAATTTTTGTGTAAGCTTCGCGTTATTATATGAACTGAATAGATCTGCAATTTAGAAATTAGATTTTCTATGATTAATACGTCTAATATATCTAAAATATACATAAAAGATATCTTTTTAAAATGTGACCGCACTCACAAGCCAAACAATTTATCGGGAAATTGAATTTTAATTTGCTAGGAAAAAACAGGGATCTAAAGGGATATGACAATGGCCGATAAATTGATGTACATCTTCTCAAGATTACAATTATTGGCTGAAATGTTTGGACACGCAACTTAATGCATCAACCAATCAAAATTCATTAAAAGTTCCCAAAGTTGTTAAGCCAACCAATAAGAAAAGGTCATTAAAAACTATGGGGACTAGTGTAATAAACAGTCCATTGTCCCCTTCCTTCCTGAGGAAAAAATATTTGAAGGTGCAAAGAGTAAGATTGATTAGAATGTCAACAAAGAATAACATTTCGCGCATTTCTTTCTTTAAACATCTTTGTTTGACATAAAGTTTCATAATAATTGGAATAGTTCGGATCACGTTTGCAAATATGTCAAGGAAATTGACTTGTGTATTATTTAACCTTCATCTTTTCTGCTAGTTAAAATGTCATTATAAATGTTAGAGGCAAAATATTTATAAAATCCCTATTCTTAAAATATTTAAAATACTTGCCAAAGAATATAAAAAAAAAATAATGTTTTTTTTCTTAAAATTTTTAAAGTTCATATTTTTTCTAAACAATGCTGCCATTAAGACCCCTCGTTAATACCCCTACAAGCACGCTAAACTCTCCCCCACCCCCCAAACTTGGATGCTCGCTCATTGTTTAATTGTTCTATTCAGAGGTGTTTAATTAAGCACGTAGCTTGGAAAAATTTCAATATGCTCAAACACAAGATTAAATAACACGGTTTAATGCTATATATATTGGATACACAGTTGCCTGGCACTAGCTGCTGCGCTCCTAGCATCTAGGAGCTATGTATTCAAAGGAGTAAGGGAAGTAGGAAAATAGCCTAAAGACAAGAATCAAAAAGCCTTAAACCCATCCATGGACCCATAGGAAGCTTTCAAGAAATGCTTTAATTTCTACTATTACTTAACAATGTTGTTTTTATCTTGTAAATTTGTCATTGCTGCGCCACTAATATAGGGATCTAAAGGGATAATACAATGGTCAATAAATTAATGTACATCCCCGCTGATGAAACAAAAATCACCCCTTCTGTAGATCACATTTGAACTTAATGAACCACCCAATAAAAATTTAATAGAAGTCTCTAAAGTGGTAAGCCAATGAATAAGAAAATGTTATTTTCTATACTCGGGGACTAGTATAATAAACAGCCCATTGACCCCTCCCTCCCTGATACTAATAGCCTAATAGTGTGCTCTAATATTACGACCAATTTCACACATATTTAGAGATAGCTCAACCTATATAATCAACAAGCGCGGCACATAACATACTTAATTTAGTGCTTTAACAAGGGTCGTCTAATTCATAATAGCGCTGTATCTTAGTCATCATTAGTCAATAAAATAAATATTTCAGGGGGATTTATTCTATAGGAGAAAAAATTGTAGATATCATCAATAAATCACCAAACATCAATAGTTTTTTTTAATATTAACAACCGGTCTCATTCGGATGAACCTACGTACATTGTAGTTATAAAGTAGACTGTATACCAAAATAAATTCTTTAAAGTCCACTTTATACAAGTTTACTCTTTGCACCGTTACTTTTTTCACTTTTTTCAATACTCAACTTAATGAACCAACCAATCAGAATTTACTAAAGTTCCAAAGTTGTTAAGCCAATGAATAAGAAAACGTTCTTATAAAACTTTGGAGACCAGTGTAGTAAACAGAAATTGTCCCCTCTCTTCCTGTTAAAGTCCACTCTATACATATTTAGTCTTTGAAATGTTACTTTTTTCACTTAGAGAAGTAAATCTTTTTTGTCGAGTTATGTCAAAACATTTACAGGAAAGACGAATCAAGATATTTTTTTTAGAGCACAGGATATATGCATTTACTAAGCAGTACAAACAAGGAGGACAAATATCTTAGATAGTGCAGCAAGCCAGGGAGGGAGGGGACATTGTGCTTTTTATTACACTAGTCCCCAAAGTTTTATAATAATGTTTTCTAATTTCTTGGCTTAACAACCTTGGAGACTTTTAATATATTTTTATTGCTTGGTTCATCAAGTTCAGTGTCCAAACGTCTCAACCACTATTTATGTACAGTTGGATAATTTTATCTTATTTGATTAAAAATGAGGAGGGGGTTCCGTGCACGACAGGCTCTTTGTTGGAAAGCACCACCATAAAAGGCTGCGCGCGTACAATATCTCTATTGCGCGTACTAACTGTTCAAACACATTTATGTCATTTATTTGAAAAGGTACTTGAAACATTATCTACACTTGAAATTTTATCTAACTCATGATACAATTTTAAATTCTACAATAATGATAATTTATCCCTATAAAAGAGACAGAGTGTCTGTCTGTCTGCGTATTAGTACCGTAAGATCTCACTTACCACTGGACCGATACAGGCATTTTATAGGTCCCAAGGGGAAAAAAAAGAATAGTTATGATGTACAAAATGTAACAATTTCATTTTTTAGCAAATATCTTGAGTTTCTATTAAAACAAAAAAATATTATCTCATACTTTAAATGTACATGATTTATATTCCTTAATTCGTAATTTATCTATTATAAACATTTAAAAATACATAAATTCATAGTTTGTTTCATGTTTAACTCGAAATAAATTATATAAAAACAAACACAACAAAATGTAACAATTTACTAAATAAATGACCATTATATTACTATCAGGAAATTATTTTATTCCTAAATTTAAATGTCCATGATTATTATAGAATAGTTTCGCTGAAAAAAATTTTTAAGTTGTGTCTTACTTTTGAGAAGAGAAGCATGGATCTATAGGGATAAGACAAAGATGATACAGAAAATTACCCCTTCTGTAGATTAGAATTAATGGTTGAAACGTTTTAACACTTAACTTAAGAAACCAATCAATCAAAATTTACTAAAAGTCCCCAAAGTTGTTGAGCAATCGAATAAGAAACGTTATTTCTATACTTTGGGGACTTGTGTAATAAACACCCCAATGTCCCCTCCCTCCCTAGAGAAGATATCTTGTGCAATCAATAACAGAATTGTCACAAATATGAAGTATATCTGTCAACTACTCAACTATCTACCCTCTAGAAAAACATCTTATTTGCCCTATATACAGAAATTTATTATAACAAAATATTTTATAAATAATATAAAATTGTAAGTTGTATGTGTGCGTGTTTGTATGTTTATTGAAATCTAGAAAACGGCTAGAACGATTGTCAGGAAAGTATAGCAATGTTCCAAGGAGAGTTTTATGCTATTTGTTTAGACGAAGAAACTAGTATTTTGGTTAGCAATAAGTGATCTAAGTGAACTTTTGGATTAAAAATTGTCTGACTTTTTATTAAACTCGAATCTATGGGCTCTGAGGGGTAGAAAAGGACATAAAAAAAGGCATATTTTTAAAGAAATAAAATATCCTAAAACCATTCTGGTACCTATATGAAATCTTATAGAATTTGTATCATAAATAAATAATTGATTATTTGTTTGAGTACTAAATCGGTTCAGAAGTTATCGAAGTTGATCACACATTAGCATTAATCCATTAATATATAAACTCCTTATTATGGATGTTATCATCCTTGTTAAAATTAAGATTTTATCTATGAAATTTAATGATTGTTAATGATTCTTGGTCATAAGCCTAATTAGAAAAATTCGCACAAAGAGTAGAATAATGAGTATATGCAAAAGAATTTAATGAAATATTTAGAAAATTTTTTAATAACAAAGTAATCTTAAATCTAATAGAAGTTTGGTCAAAATTAAACATACAAAAAACTTTAAATAAAGCTGTTTATATAAGAACTAGCAGCCAAGTCCACAGCCTTTAAGGGTATCTAGATTTTAGGAAAACTGATAAAACCAGACTATTACACACACAAATGTATAATCTATTTCCTTTAAAAATGTAGAATCCAATCGGCTCATTGGTTAACGAGATCTTCATGGAAAAACAAAAAACCTTACTACTTTTTATAATGAAAAATAAAATATCAAATCTTTGCGGCTAATCAAAAACTTTTTACGAAAGTTTACAATTTAAAAACTTTTATGTTTTAACTAATAAATTAGTTAATATAATATATACTCTTTAACAAATTTTAATTTGTATTGTTTATAATTACAATTTTAAAAATTGTTTACATTAAAACTTGAAATCTCCAAATAAATATCTGTCAATATTAACAATTTTAAATAGCACAATAAAAGCATAAATTTAAAGTGATTAAAACCTGGGATCTAAGGGATAAGACAATGGCAGATAAATTCATGTACATCCTCAATGATGATACACAAAATTACCACTTCTGTAGATTACAATTAGTCGTTGAAACGCGTGACACTCAACAAAATGAACTAATCAATCAAAATTAACTAAAAATCTCCAAATTTGTTAAGCCAACAAATTTGATAATGTTATTATAAGACTTTGGGGACTAGTGTAATAATCCTTGCAATCTCTCCTCTCTCCTAGTAAATTTAAAGTGTTTTAAAGTAATGTTGTCATATTTTGACGCCTGAACGTGCAAAAATGTCGGGACCTACTATTTTTTGCAATTTAAGTTCTGGGAAAATAACCTCACAACAAAAATGATTTCAAGAATTATTCCACCAAAAATATATGGTAGCTAGGAATTTAAAAGGGTTGTGCTGAATCTTACTTTTTTCTTTTAAAATTCTCTAAATATAAATGCAATCTTTTTATTAAAGAAATCAATATTTTTTTAACTCTGTGGAACCTTTGCCGACTTTCAATGGGGTCTTTAAATATCATCCAATGGCGTCGGAACAGCCAAGTCGATACAAAAGAGCAGAAATCAATTTGCTAGCAGACAAAAAAGGTTCCTATCACTAGATGCAGGTAGTTATCTAAACTTATACATTTATTTGACGTACAAACCGACACCATATGAACATATTTTAATCTACAAGGTTTGTTTGATTTTAATGTAGGGAGATAATCTAATTTTGTTCTTTTTTGCATCATTTAAACTTTATGACATCTATGTATACAATTACAATGGATGTAGAATATACGTGGATATTATGACAGGAGAAAAAATTGTCGTCAAATTATCTTGCTTACATGGAACTCATTTCTTGGTCAGTTCATCCTGTAGGAGGTAAGGGGATGGAGTAAAGGGGGTGGAAGCAGGAATCGTTATTCTAGCCCACTACAAGTTTCATTTTATTAGGTAACATGAAAATCTGGTATAATATCCAAATAATAATATATCCATTACAATTATAGGTTCACTGTTTGCAATTCTTGGACATATATTATTTCATAAGTTGTAAATTTAGCTCCATACGCTATGATGAGTTCAATTGTATACCAACAATGAAATAAAATTTAAGTCACAGTAGGTTCACAAACTGATATTAGGTTAATAATTGCAATTAAAGTTCTAAAGAAAATATTATAATTTTTATTTTTTTGTGACTTTTAAAAATTAAACAAGAAAGGACAAGTATGATCATGTAAAGCGCAGAATATATGTACGTCCGGAAAAGTTAGCTCTTTTCGTTGATTTAGACATGTTATAATTGTCTTACAGATTTCAAACTTTGCCTGGTGATTCCTATAACAATAAGTTACAATTTAGAAAGCGTAGCAACACTAATTCGTTAGCAGAAAGTCCGTACTTCCATTTAAAATATGCTAATTTTTAACTTTTTACGAAGATTTTTTATGTGATATAATTATCCAATATAACAAAGAACAATGTCATCAGCAAAGCATCTCTATAATCACTTCCTAAAAATGTAAGTATGTCCTAAACAGTATCCTGTATTTATGCAGTGTTAGACAAATTTATAGAATAGAATTTGTTTCAACGTATACATTTATTTTGTAAGTCATCCTTGTTTTTAATGATAAAGAACGGTGAAAAAGATTTTGTGCAGGTATTATGATATTTAAACCGTCGTAAACCAGATGTACATGTGGATATATCATAATTATAGAGTAGCTGCCCAATTTAAAATACTTAAGATATAAGATTTTATATAGAAAAAAGCTATTCTAAAGAATTTATTAGAGGACAAAAAGTTATATGAATATGAATAAAAAGCTAATCACATTGTTAAATTTTACCTTCTTTTTCGCATATTTTAAGATTTTTGGTAAAATAAACTTTCAAAAATGCAAAATTCATAAATAACATTTGATTTGTTTTTGACTGATGCAGGCCTTTGGGTTATTTTTTATTTTTATCTTTTTGTCATATTTTGATTTATATTTACAAAAATATATTTAAAAATTAAAAAAAATATAGGCTTGATATGCTTTAATGTAAAGTAGTAAGCTTTTTTTGTCTGTAGCGAAGAATCTCACTGACCGCTGAACCAATATGGTCCTCCTTTACAGTGAAGTTTCTTACAGGTCCCAGGAAGTTTTTAGGCTATTCTAAAAAAAAAGTCTGGGTATAGTTTAGGCTATTTTAGGCCATTCCATGTCCCTTAGGTTAGACAGCCTCTAGATGCTTGGGACGCAACCACTAGTATTTATATATTTGACATCTAAAAAATTTACATATTTGTGCATGAAATAATTTTTAATGCAAAATAAACTTCAATTCAAATACTTTTGTGAGTTATTAATTCAATATAGAATCCTTTTTGATTGATTTAAACATTTTATGATTGTTTCAAAAACTTCCGAAAAAGTTTTGAAGTCAAATTTCTAACTTTTCTCCCTTTTCAAGATAAATTTTAGCTTTGCTCATGGTAATGTTTTCATCCTTGTTGTATGTTTAAATGATGAATGAAGTAAAATTGCCTAATTAATTATCCGTATCTTTTTTATTGCACTTTGATTATCCAAAGTAATTGTAAAAAGGCGGAGTCCTAGTTTTTTAACAATGAAAAAAAATGCAAATTTTTACTTTGTTGTTGTTTTAATTTTTTGCATGCAAAGGGTAACAGCTCAGGGAGGGAGGGGACATTGGGCTGTTTATTTCACTAGTCCCCAAAGTTTTATAATGTTTTTTATTCGTTGGATTAAAAACTTTGGAGACTTTCATTGAATTTCAATTGATTGGTTTATTAAGTTTAGTGTTTTCAACCTGCACTGGATATAATCTTAAGAAGGGGTAATTTTGTGTATAATCATTAGGAAAGGTACATAAATTTGTCGGCCATTGTCTTGTCCCTTTAGATCAGCTACTATATTTAATATAGCAATAAGGGGATAATTGGGGGGGGGAGGGGGGGGGGGTTGATGTCAAAACCAAGGTATTTTACGTTTAAATTTGCAACATATTATTTCAAATTTTTGACATGATATGGCGGCCAGGGATCCAAAGGGATAAGATAATGGCCGATATATTGATGTACATCCCCAATTACCCCTTTTGTACATTGCAATTAGTGGTTGAAATGTTGGACACTCAACTTAATGAACCAACCAAGTAAACTTCAATAAAAGTATATTATTAAGTTGTTAATTCAATGAAAATATTACTATAATACTTTGGGGACTAGTGTAAGAAAAAGCCCAATGTCCCCTCTCTCCCTGTATGGCGGCCCTGGCGGACTACAAACATTTTTTTCAGGGGGGTGATACATCAAATTAATAAAATCCAAGGGGGGGGGGGGGGTAAATATAACGATGCCTAAATGCAAAATCTGGGTGGTTCGTCTAAATCATTTATTTATCAATCCTTTGTTATTTTTTATAGCGAGTAAAATAATAAAATCATTTTTGCTGTTTAGAAGTTTCAATTTAGTATTTGTTTGTTAATTATAATGTTTATGATATTTTTACTTTACAAAAAAAAGAATAAATCTATTTGAAAAAGGGAACATTTCTAATGAAAACTAAAAAAAAATAATAATAAAATACATTCGAAAATAATAGTTAAAATATTTGGATCTTACACCAACTTTTTCATGGCGAAAATTACGATCCCTCCATCGACCTCCTTTATCCTCCTACTGGATGAACGAACTGACCAATATTTTTTTTCCTCTGTCAAAATATCCACAAAAATTCTACATCCATTACTAACATAAGTTTCTAAATACAGATGATAAAATTATTTGCATCTGTAATATATGAGAAAAAAAAACTCATTCTTTTGTCAATTTTATTATTTAAAAACATATTTTTATTGCTATATATAGACGCTGCATACATTTGTATCCTTTTTTATAATACGAATGTCCATTTTATAGCTTTTTATGAAACTTATGTATATAACAAGAATGACAAAAGTCATAGATTAAGAGGTAGTTGTGTATTAGATGTCAGTTTAAATTTAGATTGATATTTTTGTTTGTAATATAATATTACGACAAAAGTAGTAAGGTTTTTTGTCTGAAGCTTAAGATTTCCATATTGAACCTGTAGAGTTTACCGTTTTAGTTAAGCTTGAAATAGGTCCCAGGATAGTTTTAGGCTGTTTTATTTAAGAGTTTAAGTCTTTGGTTCTGTCGCCTCCGAATACTTTTCTAATACAGAGCTCCTATATGCTAGGGGCAAAGCCGGTTGTAAAGTTAAGGAATAAACATAATATCAGTGCTCGACAGCCGCCCGTCCAGCCGCAGCTGCTAATAGATTGGCAATCCGCAGTCGACCAACATTATTTTTGGACAATTCGCATATTTAAGTCGCAGCTGTCTTAATAAATCGCAGCCCAGCGACCACTTTTCCAAGCATTATACTTATTTTTTAGCTTTTATTTCGATGTTTTTTTATCAAACTAGAGGATGCGCCCCTGGCATTTATGGAATCCGCTTCTAAAGGGGTAAGAAAGAAGCAGAAAAGTAGCCTAAAACCATATAAAACTTAAATCTAAAGATAGCATATCCTAAAACTATCCCAAGACTTAAATCTAAAAATAATATAGCCAAAAACTATCCCTGAACTTATATGAAGCCGCCCTAAAAAGAAGAACTCAATCTGTTCTGTTTGAAATCCCAAGCTTCAGATAAAAAATACCTTACTTCTTTATATCATAGGATAAGCAAATCTACATTATTCACTGGTGCCTATCAAGAAATTGCTCATAAATATGGCTACGGGGTTTATTAACAGTATTTGTGAGTTTCTACGCATCCAGGTTTTTCATATTAGATTTCTAGATCTATCCTTTTTAATGGGACTATTTTATTATTTCAAACAAAATTTAGCAATTTACCTTTTAGATAATTATTATACACTTTAATAGTGATTTTATCACAAAATATCACTTCAATATATCATAAAACTTAGTCTAAATCACATTATTATAAAATCCACAAAAAAATACATGCGTATTTTTGGTGTTAGAGGTAAAGGCACTAGGGTAAACTAATTAAAGTTCCGATTTCCAGAGCTAAAAATCTCCCAAACAAGCCGCTCTAAAAGTACACATCCCCCCTTTTAGGGGTCCTAAAAAGGGCAAGGAGGAGTGAGGGGGCCTAATGTGATTTTTCACCTGTATGTGCTACGGAACTATGGGCCGTATGCGCCGCTACGAGGGGTTTAGTTACGTGCACAATATATACGCGCTATAGAGTTCGTGGGTTACGTGCATACACACACACACACACATACACATACGAATACAAAGAGAAAAAGAAGGGTTGAGAAGGCAAGGGGTGTTTACGGTGGGGGGGATTAGACACTTTTAGGAATTTATAAAGAATTAAACATTCCCTATCACCTCCCTGTTGTAGTCCTTTAAACTCTTATCCGATTCAACAAAATGAGCCCCCCCCCCCCTGGGCCCTCCTCACCTTCCGTTTTTCGGCGGTTTTGCATCCTCCTCCCATAATTTTGATATCAGCATGAAAGAAAGAGAGAAATGCAGGGATCTAAAGGGATAAGACAAAGGACAATAAATTGATGTACAACCCCAATAATAATCCTAAAAATTGCCCCTTCTATAGATTACAATTAGTGTCTAAACATTTGGACACTTAATGAACCAACCAATCAAAACTCAATAAAAGTCCCCAATGTTCTTAAGCAAACGAATAAGAAAACGTTATTAAAAAACTTTGGGTACTAGTGTAATAAACAGCCTAATGTCATCTCCCTCCCTGGAGAAATTTGTGTGTTTGTGAGTGTGTGTGTTTGTGTGTGTGTGTAAGGGTCGGCATGTCTTTGAGTACCCACTTCCGTTCCTTCCGTCCAAGGAGAGAGAGAGAGAGAGAGAGAGAGAGAGCGAGAGAGAGAGAGAGAGAGTGAGAGAGAGAGTGAGAGAGAGAGTGAGAGGGAGAGAGAGAGAGAGAGAGAGAGAGAGAGAGAGAGAGAGAGAGAGAGTGAGAGAGAGAGTGAGAGGGAGAGAGAGAGAGAGAGAGAGAGAGAGAGAGAGAGAGAGAGAGAGAGAGAGAGAGATAAGTCAAACGGGAGTAAAGAGATTTATGTAAAAGAGTTAAAATCTAATTATTTTATCAAAATTTTATCATGTTATAACAGATTTAATCTCTTTTACAAATCAGGATGATGTCAGTCCGTCCGTTCGACCCAAAGTTCCCAAAGTTGTTAAGTCAACGAATAAGAAAACGTTATTTCAATACTTTGGGGACTAGTGTAATAAACAGTCCAATGTCCCCTCCATCCCTGGGTAGACTTATATACATTTATATATTCAGTTTTGATCAAAGCAGCATCTTACATATTCATGTATATTATACTTCAGGGAGTTAAAGGGATAAGACAATGGTCGATAAATTTATGTATATCCCCAATGATGATACACAAAACTAACTATTATGTAGATTACAATTAGTTGTTTAAACGTTTGGACACTTAACTTAATGAGCCAACGAATAAGAAAAGGTTGAGGACTAGTGTATTACACAGCCCAATGTCCCCTCCCTCCCTGCATATAAATACATTCACATAATTTCTATCTCTTTCTTTCTTCTACCAGTTAAACTCTCTTAATATTTATACTCGTTGTTGCGCTCCTAGAATGTAGATTTTTATTATCGAAGATTTAAAAAAGCCTAAAACCATTTCAAGACTTAAATCTTAAAATAATATATCTAAAACCACCTTGGGACAAATATAAAGCTTCCCGAAATTAGAGAACTCAATCGGTTCAGCGGTCAAACAAAATTACTTCTTTATATTATAGGAGGGATGTGGATTCGCCTCTAGCTTCTAGAGGCTTTTCACCAGAGGAAGAGCGACATCGGTTACCTATATCTTACGTCAAAATATCCAAGTATATTTTGTATCCATCCTGGCAGAAAAGTTAATAAATTAAAATGAAGATCTATATCTAGCGCATGTATGGGTGTATAAGTACATATTTACCAACAAAATGGATTCTTAAATTCACATCAAAATGTTAATCATGCAAAGCGTGCAGTACTTAGTTTATCAGTAGCGAAGCTACTCTTTCATTTACAGTGTGTATACTATACTTCTATCATTTCTGTCTGTCAGTCAGTCCTTAACAACGTGGAGAAAATTTGATTTAATCGGTTGCTATAAAAGATAGAATGCTAAATTTTTTGTAAAGTTAAAAAGAATCAATACTACTTTCTAAATAACTGAATGAGGGAAAAGACAAGAAAATATATCAATATACATTTTGATAATGAGAATATACTTCGTCTGTTTAACTTTTCTTTTTATCTTGCAATTTCAGTGCTTCGCTTACCGCGAATGTTGTTAAATATGTAAAAAATAATGCTATTTACCCCACAGTTATCCCCCAACTTCATGAGAGGTGTCTTAACCCTTAACGGTCGGGGGGGCGGTTTTTTCTCATTTTCTGTGTGTGAAAGATAAAGAGCCCAAACTGCGTGACTTTTTAAGTATGGGTATGACACATATCTGAGAGTTGGAATTTTTTGAATAGCTCCATCCTGGCAGGCACAGGATGCCAGCAAACCTGGCAGGGTCATCTAGGTAAAGAGCAAAAATATTTTTTTGACTAAAACTAAGCATTTTATCATACCAAAATACTAAAATATCCTCTAGTAGTACATCCTGATATGGTTCCAGGTTCCAGTTATGATCCTGCAGGTCCTGATCCTCCAGGTCTCCAGAAATCTTTAAAAGGCTCCAGTGGCCGCAATTTTTGACTTAGAGACTTCAAATTTTAAACTTAAGCTTTTCTTACATGTCTACATAACGTATAATTAGTCTTCTAGCTCTAATAGGAACTGAGATAATAGGGGGGGCGTTGCACCCCCCCCCCCCGACCGATTAAGGTGCGGCAAGAGGCCCGACTGTAAAGGGTTAAGGGATAAGACAATCGACGATGAATTAATGTACATCCCCAATGATGAGAGACAAAATTACCTTTTGTGTAAATTGAATAATTGGTCAAAAAGTTTGTACACTAGTTGGGAATCAAACACCCATAATTCAATAAAAGTACCCAAACTTTTTAAAGCAACAAATAAGAAAACTTGGTTATAAACTTTGGGTAACAGTGGAATTGTTATTATATTGTCCACTCCCTTCCTACTTCACGAATAGATGTTATAAAATAGAAAAAAAACAGACGCTTATCTTACATAACAGCGAAGAAAATGACATAGTTGGTAACGGCACGGACAATGATTTCATAGTAGCCATACCGAAAATTTGCGGCTACTATTTAACAAGGATGACAACTTCAATTAAATTGAAGCTCTTAGACAGTTAGACGGTAGAACAAACAAACATTAACTCTCGTAGAGTGTCAGAACAGAAAAGGCAGATTATAAATGTATAAGTCTAAACAATATTGTAACTAAATTTGTTGCAAAACTGCTTAAATACAGGAGACTGTTATAGGACATACTTACATTTTAGGACTTGATTATAGAGATGCTTCGCTTATATCGTTGTACTTTGTTGTCATATGAATCAGTATTCCAAAAATCAGATGAATAGGATAATTATATCCCATAAAAAAATAGTTGTTGAAAATCTTTTACAATGGACATATGACAATTCTTTTATGTCTAAATTAACTAAACGACCCTAATTATAGAAAAGCTTCCCTTTTAAAAATCAATTAAAAAAATAGGCAGCCTAAAAGAAATGAGAATGAAAATGTTTTAATAGAGATAACCGTCAAATGTATAGAATTCAATTAAGACATTTCATTCTGACAGCTACAAGTGTATATTATAATATAAACTTTATTATAGGACAAAAACCAATTTAAAATTTTAGTTTTTAGGTTTTTATAAGGCAACAAAGTTCATATAATTTATTAAGAGTTCTAGAAAAAAATCATTTCGCCAGCTATCTGGCATTCAAACTAAACTTGGTTATACGATTTTAATGTCCAATGGGTGAATAACAGAAAAAGTAATCATCTATAAAATTAGAGTTGAGATTGTTGAGAAAAAACGGCTGGTTACAGCTAATAACACAAAAACGCCTGATTGTAGCTGATACAGGCTCAAAACTACTGCTGTTGCGGCTGCAGATGAACCTAAATGTAACTTGCGACTGCGAAATGTACAAAATGGCTTATTGGCGCTCTTGCATATTTTTGCTTTGCTGTGTTAGAGCAGCTAGGTAGCAAAATAAGACCTGCTTCGGCCAGGAATTTCTAGAAAATAAAATAAACTGCTTTTAGAATGCCTTTAATCGAAGCTTTTATAGTACCTATAAAAGTCATACTGGGCTACCAGTGGTCAATTAAAACGTATACTGGTCTGCCTTTGGTAGCTTAGTCTGTGTATTGCCTATCATTGGTCATTTGTTTTGTATGACGTCATCTTTTATAGGCACTGTAAAGGGCTTCACTTTAATCGTGTAAAGCAACAAACTGCTTAAAATAAATTAAAATTTTTCATATTTTTCCAAATTTTTGGGGGTAATTTTTTTGAGGGGCCTTTACCCATGCGTCGGCATAAAATGACTGTGTATATTCTGTCCACATAGAGACCCAGCTTCGCCTGAGGAGCCATGATTAGATTCTAGAAGAATATAATTATACAGGAACCAGAATCTAACAATCTTCCCGTCACCCATACAATATCATTTTCTTAAGTCAAATATCAATTTGATCACACACACACATACACACACACACACACACACACATACACACACACATACACACACACACATACACACACCTAAACGGTGAGACAAACACATTTACAATAATAGCAAAGCTTTTCTATACTAGAGTGTTTTTTTTGTCTGTAGCTTAAGATTTCAATAACAACTGAACTGATTGAGTTCTCCTTTAAAGGGAAGCTTCATACAGGTCACGGTGTCGCCTATTTTAATTTTAGATTTAACTGTTGGGATGGTCTTGCGCTATTCTTACCCAATCTTACCCTTTTTAATAAAGATTCCCTAAATGTTAATGGCTCAACCGCTAGTATTTATTAAAACAGTAGAGAGTATAAAAATATAAGTTTGATATTCCTGAATTGACATCTTAATTCTAACTTTCAATTTTATACCGCATGTTCTTTTGGGAAGGTCAGCAATAATGGATATATTATTATTTGGATGTTACGTCAGATTTTCATGTTCTCTAATAAAGTAAATCTCGTAGCGGGCTAAAATAAACGAATCCTTACATCTTTTTATGTCCAAGAATAATTACTGACCGTTACTTACAAATGAAGAAAATCTTTGTTAAAACAAAATATGATGGAATCTTCATACTAACTAATAAAATTCACAAAAATGACTTGTTAAAAAAAAGCTTAAAAATATGCAATAAACAACTTTTTTTTGTAGATTCATCCTAATTTCCGCTAAACAAGGATGACAACATCTATAAAGGCGAAGCTATGAAATGGTTGGATATTTGAACACTTGTTGAGTGTCAGAACTGAATAATAAGAATCTAGATGTATAAAAGTCGAAACAAAATTGTAAGGAAATTTGTTGAAAAACTACTTAAATAATGTTTAAGGTCATACTTATATTTTTAGGACTTGATTGTAGAAATGCTTCGCTTATAATATTGTACCTTGTTGTATTAGGAATCAGTATTTTAAAAATCAGTTGCATAGGATAATTATATCATACAAAAATTTGTTGTCAAAATAGTAAAAAAAATCAGCATAATTTACAAAGACGTACAGACCTTCTGGAAACGATTATATTATAGAGTTGCTAGGCTTTCTAAATTCTACCTAACTCTTATAGAAATCAACATTGCTAGAACAATTCTAACATGTCTAAATTAAAGAAGAGTTAACTGTTTCGGACATAAGGAGCGACCCAAATTATAGAAACACTTCGCTTTAAAAAAAAAAATTTAATAGGGACGTAAAAAAATCCACCAAGCATATTTACGGCCTAATGAAGGGTTGGGGATTTTGGGCGGGTCTGAAACCCACTATATCATATTGGCGCTAATTGACACAACCCAACACGTTTTAAGTATCTTACTTTCTTTACACAAATCTGATTTATGATGTTATGATCTGTTATGAGCTAGTCTTGGCTTTATTAAAAACGCCCTTTTAGTACTTTTCTAATAAATTTTGGGTTATTTCGTAAATTTAATAAACATTTATTTTGTCTATGTCGATTTAGGCTATTTGGTTATGCTTTTAAGTAAACCTAGTACTCTTTGTTGTGAATTTTATACCACTAATCTTTTAATTTGAATTTTATAAAAAAAAAATTTTGCTAGGGGCGCTGCTGCTAAGTATCAAAACAGATATAAAGATGAATTTCTTAGATATAAAATATTTATACATATTTTTATAAGCGAGGCTTTTCTATAACTAGGGTCGGTCCTTACGTCCGTAACGGTTAGCTTTTTTTGTCAATCTAAATATGTTAGAATTAACCTTTCGATTATGACGATTCCTATAACAATATGGTATTACTTAAAAAGCATAGCAACTCTACAAACAGTAACAGAATGTCCGTACGTGCATTTAAGTCATGTTTCTTTTATCTTTAGACAAAAATTTTATTTGATATTATTATCCTATATATATTAGAATTTTGGAATACTGATTCCTAGGACAACAAATTACAAATTATAAGTAACGCATCTCAATGATCAAGTACTTAAGTGTAAGATTGTCCTTTAAACAGAATCCACTTTTTTACATTGCTTCAAATTTACATACAATTTTGTCCTGCCGTTTCAGAGCTTCGCTTTTCCTGGATGTTTTCATCCTTGTTTAATAAATATCTAAATACTAAATATATCTTAGAATTTAGATGTTATCAATTTATTATTGATGATCTTCACATCCATCTGATAACTCAATGAAAAGGTCTCACATAAAAATCACTATAGGCCAGTGCTGGGACAAAATCAAATCATGATAACTCAATGAAAAGGTCTCACATAAAAATCACTATGGGTCAGTGCTGGGACAAAATCAAATAATGATAACTCAATGAAAAGGTCTCACATAAAAACCACTATGGGTCAGTGCTGGCACTAAAGCATAAAATTATTTTTGAATTAAGGATTTTTAAAGGGATGATTTATAAACATCATTTTCGTTTTTCTGAAATATGAAATGAACCATGTTCAATTAAGAAAAGAAAGACAGTGAACGATAAATTGACAAAAAAAACATTAATAAGGATAAAAAATTTCCAAATGTATAAAAGGACATAAATAGTTACAATATTTTTAATTGTTATTTATTACATCGTATTATAAAAAGCCTTTTGCGGATATTAAAATGTAAAAAGATTAAAACCGGTCTTCTTGGCCCAGAGAGACCGAAGGCTAATAAAACTGGCACATAATTTATGATTTTTTTATATTTGTGGAAAATTGTATTTGAAATCATGCTATATCCAGCAATATATTAATCGGTTTCTGAAAATAAAATTTTTTTTTTTTAGTCCTTAGTGAAATCTGACCAAGTATTGAGATGCCTAAACTGTAAAGATTGGCCTGTGGCTACAATCAATTCATGATCATGGAAATTATATCTCTCAAGTAATCTATTTCATAAAATATAGGAAATGAGAAGTCAAATGATTAATCTAAATAGGTTCATTTTTTATTCTTAATCATCCATGCATTGGATTCTGATATAATAGAATTTCTTATAATATGATATATTATTACTTGGGTGTTCTTACAGACTTTCATTTAATTGACAAAATGTAATGTAGAATCAACAACTGAACATGAAGTACTTAATTGTTTTTACCCTAAGTATTTTATCATGCATTTGCAATATCTATATCTCTCAAGTAATCTATTTCATAAAATATAGGAAATGAGAAGTCAAATGATTAATCTAAATAGTTTGATTTTTTATTCTTAATCATCCATGAATTTGATTCTGATATAATAGAATTTCTTATAATATGATATATTATTACTTGGATGTTCTTACAGACTTTCATTTAATTGACAAAATGTAATGTAGAATCAACAACTGAACATAAAATACTTAATTGTTTTTACCCTAAGTATTTTATCATGCATTTGCAATATTTATACCTCTCAAGTAATCTATTTCATAGAATATAGGAAATGAGAGGTCCAATGATTAATCTAAATAGGTAGATTTTTTATTGTTAATCATGGCCACATATTGGATTCGGATATTTTTTATCATTTGATATATTATTACTTGGATGTTGCAACCGACTTTTATGTACTGTAATGAAATTGCACTCGCAGCTGACTAAAATAACGATACTTCCTATCCCATCTCCTTCTCTATTGAAATAACAAACTGACCAATAAATGACAGGGGGAATAGCAACTTAAATTGACGTCAATTTTCTCCATGTCATAATATCCACGTATATTCTACATTCATTTACACATTTGGTTATTTTGGGCTTTGTTATTCTGAAGTAAAAGAATCTTTAAATTTATATTTTCTTTTCTTTTCAAAGCTGTGAACCAATTTCTACTTTCCCAGGGAGGGATGGGACATTGGGCTGTTCATTACACTAGTCCCCAAAGTTTTAAATTTACACTTTCTTATTCGTTGGCTTAACAACTTTGGGGACTTTTATTGAATTTTATTTGGTTGGTTCATTAATTTATGTGTTCAAACATTTCAACAACAATCTACAGAAAGGGTAATTTTGTGTAATGTCATCAATTTATCGGCCATTGTCTTAACCCTTCAGATCCCTGCTTCTTTCCCCACTAATATCCTTTTAAAGTGGTTGATTGTATTGTTCAAATATGCACGGAGGGACTGATCCTGGCAAAAAGTTGGACAAAAACCTGGTATTTGGATTATTCTATTCTTGTTTCAATTTACCTTTTTACCGCACAATATTCTTATGCTAGGGATCTAAAGGGATAAGACATTAACCGATAAATTAATGTACGTCCCCAAAGATGACACACTCAAATAACCCCTTCTGTAGATTACAATTAGTTCTTAAAACGTTTGGACACATCCAACCAACCAAAATTTGTTAAGCACAAAATAGAAAGCGTTTGGTGACCCTTGCAACAAACAGCCCAATATCCCCTCCCTCCTTGAATCTTAAGATATATGAAACAAGCCAGGGTGTCCTTTTTAGTAGCGAAGCTACTCTATAATTCGAAATGTCCGTCCGTCTGTCCGTCTGCTGAGACAGAATAGGGGAAACGTGATTTTTTCGGCTCCTGTAAAAGATAGAATGCTGAAACTTTTTGACAACATTCCCAATATTAAGGAGCACAATTAACTATAAAACAACTATGACGGTCAGACTGCCTTTTGGCAGGTTTTAGGCTATTTTTGTATTTTTCACATTTTTCTTCATATCTTTGGTGTTTATGGTCCGATTTCCAAAATGTTTTTTAAGTTAGAGATATCAAAATTAAATTTCCTGTTGTTTAAAGAAAACAACCATGACGGTCAGACTGCTTTTTGCAGGTTTTTGGCTATTTTTAAATTTTTCACTTATTTTTCCATATCTCTGATGTATATTGTATATAGTCTGATTTTACTAATTTCTTAAGTTAAGGATATTAAAATTAAATTTCCCGTCGTTTTAAGAAAACAACCATGGTGGTCAGACTGCCTTTTAGCAGGTTTTTGGCTATTTTTTATATGTTTCTACATATTTCCCCATATCTTTTTTGGTCCAATTTTCAAATTTTTTTGGGATATCAGTATCAAAATAATTTTTTCTATTGTTATGAGCATCTTTTATGTAATTTTCTTTGACCGTCATCATTACCTTTACAAAATAAAACAAGGTTTCGTATTTATTTTCTCTAATAAATCTATTCTTGATTTTAATAAATACACTTTAAATCTAAATCTACTTGTAAGTATTCTCATCAATGATTTTTTGTGCTTCGCTACTTATGGATGTTGTCATCCTTGTTTTAGAAAATGAAAAATTCAACAACAAAAATCAAAGCAAACTTCTTTATTGCAAATATTTATAAGTTATTTTCCCAAAAAAATCAGACATGTTAGAATTAACCTATCAATTTTCAAATTTACATGATGATTCCTATAACAGTATCCTTACTCGGTATTAAATATTTAAGCAGATTTGCAACAAATTACCTACAATTTAGTATAGTTTTTTATGCTTTTCTGTCTTTATGTTCGTTTGTCCTACCATTTCAGAGCTTCGCGTTTATAGATATTGTGTTCTAGCAGAAAAATTGCACAAAAACATGGATAAACTTTGTGTTGGTTTAGAATTTCATTAAGAACAATGTAAGCCAAAGTGACAACCTACTTATGCATACAATAATAAAACTAAAAGAATAACTATAAGAAAATACACAAAAACTGATACGTTTACTTGAGATTACAGGCGTATTCGAGGGGTTGTAAATAACAAAAAAAATTAGCTTCTAAAACCCGCTACATCACTCTAAAAGTCCAGACACTTATTTTCACCCTTACTAAAATTAATTGATTTCTTAAATAAAGTCACGATTGACAGGACATTAATATCAAGTATCATAGAGCGGATCCACTCGAAGGGTGGGGGGGGGGGGGGGGGGTGATAAAATCGTGTCTTAATACAGGTGCAACTCATTTCCGTGCACAGTTTGGACTTCTAGTCAAAGGTCGTGCAATCAAAAGGTTGGTTTATGATGAGTGTTACCTTAATGAATACCCTGGACGATAGAGCGCGTTACACTGCAATTCAAACTCAGAGTATTTATATTCAAGGTGACGTGGAGAGTACTTGTACCCGAAGCGTCACCTAGCCCCTATGAGGTCAGGAAAAAAGACAGACGGACAGTGTGAATTATAGAGAAAGTTATCTTTGATCAGATGCATATTTAAGAAAAGTTTTAAACATCTAACTTTAATAGCAGCCAAGAAAATCATCTTCTTCCTTTAACGTTTGTTTTGGACAGAACGACGTACATATGGAAATTTTGAATTATAGAGTAGCTAGGCTACAAAAATACTATGGCTAACGTTAGTCCATAAAATGAAAAGAAATTAAATGGTAGCAAGTACCTGTCCTAAATGTATTTTAAGTAAAACAGATTATTATACTTTAGATCAACAACACCCTGGTATAGAGGGTTAAACTCCTGACGTACTACAGATATCATTTTTATAATCTTTTAAAATAACTTGATTAAGTTTTTAGATTTGGAATTTAAACCATGTAAACATAAAACTTCTTTTTACTCCAAACTATTCAACAAACTAAAATTTTTTAAAAATCTTTTTTGGGGGAATTTATTCCTATCAAACCCTGCGGGTCCTTGTCATTACCTAACCTACTGAAACTATACATGTCTTTAAAAAAAGGTACCAAATTACAAAAAATTATATGATTTTTAATATGGGTTAATTTTAAATGAATTTAACTAACTCTAAATATATTGTAAAACATTTACTCTAAAATTGAACCAAAGTAAGAATAGATAGAATGGGAGTAAGAGAGATAAGTGGATATAGTATAACTGGATATATTGACAGGGGAAAATGTGACTTTAATTTAGGTTGTTAATATGGCACTCATTTATTAGTCGATACGTTCATCCAGTAGACGGGGAGGGGATAGGAAAAAGAAGATGTATGAGGCGTATCATTGTTTTAGCCAGCTGTGAGCATGATTTTAGTGTTGTACTTGAAAATCTGGTGCAACATCCATGTAATAATACATCGATTGAGAGAGGATAATTGAGACATCAGTCCGAGACGTTACGGCTAAATTATACACCACGACAACACACAACACACCACAACCCAAAGAAGGAGAGCAAAAATTTTAAATTGCCGCGGATAATTTTGTAAAATCTAATTCCATTAAACCTAAATTGAGAGGTGGAAAGATTGGAAACGAAGTTGATGATTCCGAGAAATAAAATTTAAATTAACATTTATTTAGATCAAGAAGCGAATTTAGGGTTAAATTTTGCTCTACATTGTTCAGTTTTATAGGAATAAAAGCAGGGAGAGAGAGACATTGGTCTGATTATTACAGTAGTCCCCAAAGTTTTATGATAACGTTTTCTTATTCGTTTGTTTAACAACTTTGGGGACTTTTATTGGTTGATCCATTAAGGCAATGTTTAACCATTAAGAAGTGGCAATTATGTGTATGATCATTGGGGATATTTATCAACTTATAGGCAATTGTTTTATCCCTTTAGATCTCCGAATAAAAGTTGAAATAATTTTTGCCCCTGATTTGTGATAGAGCTATAGCTGATTCAACAAGGATGACAACATCTACAAAAGCAAAGCTCTAAAATCAGACACTAGAATAAACACACATTTTTACTTTCACGGTGCCATCCCTTTAAATAAAATATAGAATTTAAAGTCTTATCAAAATTGAGTATAAATTTTATTTTAAGACATGCATGCACTTAACTATCGAGTAGTCCCACTTAAATATAACATTGTACCTTGTTGTCCTTGGAATCATTAATACAAAATAAGATTAATATGATAGTTATATTATGAAAAAAAAATTTGGTCAAATAAGTTTTAAAAATCAATAGTTTTAAATAGACATACGGACCTTCTGGGAGCGATTAAAGATTTGCTACGCTTTGTAAATCGTAGTTAAGTTAGGATCACTAAACCAAGTTATCAATTGATAAAACAATTCTAACATCCCATAAATGAGCTATTCGTTACTGACGAACGTACATACAGATCCTAATTATAGAAAAGCTTGGCTGTAAAAAAAACTGACCAACTGTACCCCAAGGTGTAAACTAAATTAGGGAAAATTATTATCTAAACCAACTTGGTGTGTATGATGATTCAGCCAGTAAATTCAGGGAGCAAGGGGACTTTAGGTTATTTTTTGAAGTATTCCCCAAAGTCTTGTTAGAACATTTTCTTGGCCTAACAACCTTGGGGAATTTATTGAATTTTGTGGAGTATCCAAACGTATCAACCACTAATTTTAATCTACCGAAGGAGTAATTTCGTGAGTCGTCATTGGGGAAGAATATTAATTTATCGGCCATTGTCTTATCCCTTTAGAAGTAGAATAACTTTTAACGTTATTACACAAAGCACCCACTTAAGAACTGATAAACCCTCCCCTTATTTTAAAATGAATAAGAAATAAGGAGGTTGGGGGGGTGGGTAAGTTTTTTGTTTGTTTGTTTATTAATGTAGGTATGGTTGGGTTAGGTTATATTGGGGACCCGAAGAATTAGGGCAACGCAGGTATAGACACCTGCATAGGTTAGGATTAGGAAAAAATTCTAATCCCTAATTATTTTCAATTTACTGCAAAAATGCGCAACTGGCCACTTTTTTGCTTCTCTTTATCATAAGTATGAATATAAGAATATAACAAGGATGAAAATTTCCATTATACAAAGCTCTTCACTGTCAAATAAGATCATTGAGCTTACTCTTTTTTGGGATTTGTCGACATTACAACATTTGTTCATTATGCATATATGAACAATTTTGCTATTATTACAGCTGTGCTGAAATGATTGCTAACAAATATAACAGTACAGAGGATTTTTTTCTTAACTTTGCAAAAACAAATAGTTAAGAATTATACAGAAGATAATTTCATGTATTTTATAATTTCAATGTATTTATCTAAAAATCAAATTAAAATCATGAATATTCTAAGTCTAAGTCTAAACAAAAGTATGTCCGCCTTTATAAATGGCAAGGCTCTGCAGCTGTTCACGCGTTTAGTCTTCAGCGCAGCCGCTCGTCCAATGAACAATCAGCATCACCATCATAGCAGCTCTTTTTAAAGCAATCTACAGTAGCAAACAACAACTTTGGGCGGCTGAAAACCGATATTTATACACAGTTTCCCGATTTTTGACACCATCAACGTACCAGACGAACCACTTCTTTCTTTTAAAGGCCCCTTAAGGCTTTAAAGGCATAGCCGCTAGTTAATTTATTAATCACACGAAGACAACATCTTTAAATAGTTATGAGTGAAAATCACAAGTCTCTATTACTTATTATAACTTCTATTGTAAAAATGGATATATTAATACTTGGATCTTTCACCAGATTTTAATGTTCTCTATCAAAGTGAAACTTGCAGCGGGCTTAAATAACAATTTTCCCCTTCCACTCTATTTGCCGCATTCCCTCCCCTCCTACATTAACGATATGACCAATAAACGAGTTCCATGATAGCTAAATTGACGTAGATTTTCCCGTCATAATATCCACGTATATTAAATCCATTATTGCTCAGTATTTCTAAATTAGCAAAACCATAATTCTTGTAGTCTATAATGTATTTGTCATAACAACATCAAATATATCAACTTTAAGTACAAAGTAAAAAAGGGTAATGACCACGGATCTAAAGGGATAAGACAATGGCCGATAAATTGATGTACATCCCTAAAGATGATACACAAAATTAACTCTTTTGTAGATTTAAATTACATAGTTGTTGAAAAGTTTCAAAACTCAACCTAATGAACAAACCAATCAAAATTCAAAATAGTCCCCAAAGTTGATGACGAATAAGAAAAAGTTATTATAAAACTTTGGGAACAACTGTAATAAATAGCCCATTGTCCCCTTCCTTCCTGGAAGTTTGCCGCAAAAATCACCAGTTTGTTCTATTAGTTTTTAAACAAAGAAGATTTATCTCATTGGTTTATCTTAGTTCGGAAATTTAAAGTTCCGTCATGAAAAAGGTTAGGTATTAGGAATTACGTAAAGAAATCATAGAAAACAACTTTTATTAAAATTAATGGTTTGATCATTCATTTGTGTGTTCAAATTTACAGATGGGGTAATTTTGTATATCACCATTGGGGATGTACATAAATAAATCGGCCATTGTCTTATCCCTTTAGACACCTGTGTAACGAGACTTTAAAAAATAAACATATTTTTTCCCCTACCCATATCACATAACTCTTATTTCTTAGTTAATACTTATTGCCAACTTTTTCTTGTCTTTCATTTTTTATTGCCTAGCCAGTCCTTTAGAAAGGGTTTGGGGCAGGGATTTAAAGGGACAAGATAATGGCCGATAAATTGATGTACATCCCCAATGATAATACACAAATTTACCCCTCCTGTAGATTACATTTAGTGGTTTAAACGTTTGTTCACTCAATCTAATGAACCAAAATTTAATATAAGTCCCCAAAGTTGTTACGTCAACGAATAAGGAAACGTTATTATAAGACTTTGGGGACTAGTGTAATAAACAGCCCAATGTTTCCTTCCTTCCTGAGTTTGGGGTGAGATGTTCCATAAAATAACATTTTCTTTTTCCTTGGCTTACAACTTTGGGGACATCATTGGGGATGTACATCAATTAATCTGTCATTGTCTTATCCCTTTATATCCCTAGATTTATAGAATGACTCTATTAATGAAAAAAAGTACCCCTTTTCTTTCTTCTTGGTCCCAAATAAAAATGTTAATTTTTCAAACCAATTTGATATGTCGTGAGTTGTGAGTAAATTAGAAAGATAATAGGCGAGGAGTATTTTTGTGGGCAGCAGAATCTATTTTTACTAATGGGAGCCTATTAACTTTGTAATGAGGTGATTAACTACCCTCTTCAGGGCTAGTTTTACAGTTGTAATACAATACCACAAAGAAAATGTTTTTCAGTATGGCTTCGGATCTAATTAATATCCGCTGGATTAGAACTGGATCTCAGTCATACTGAAAAAACATGTATTGTCATAATGCTGGCGTCATAAACTTTTGGGCTATAAAAGGGAATGAATAATTAGACGTTTATTAAAGAAAACACGTAAACCCTACAGGACAGATGTAACTTTGTCCCATGTGCCTGATTTTCCCTACTAAACTTTCTGATAACTAATACAAAGCTTTCTTGAAAAATATAGCAATAACTTTGAGAAAAATTTTCTTTTTTAGGATTTGGGGGTATTTACAGTAACTTCACACAAAGGTTTTATCTAATCTTAATCGATTTTTAAAATCTCAGCTTATTTTTGCTATTACAAAATACAAAAAAAATCAGTCAAATTTTAGTCATACCTACTTTTGTCATTCCAATTGGTTTTTAATCTATCAAAATAAGAACATAATTTCTTACAGCTAGTTTTATTTAAAACACCAATTTAGTCCTTTTCTATTTGATGTGTGTTTTTAAAAAGTAAGTTAGTTTTCATTGAATTTAAGTAGAATTTAAGTAGCCACTAGTATTATGATAAAGAATAAATCATTTAAAGATGAAGGGAGGAAGGAGAAGGGATCAGGAAAGGGAGGGGACAATGGGATGTTTATTACACTAGTCCCCAACGTTTTCTTATTCGTTGGCTTACTAACTTTAGGGACTTTTATTCAATTTGATTGGTTGGTTTTCTAAGTTAACTGTAATGTTTTAAGGGTTATTTTGTGCATCATCATTGGGGATGTACATCAATTTATCGGCCAATGTCTTATCCCTGTAAATCCCTGAGGAGGGATGGAAAAATATAGTTTTGTTGTACACATAAATCTTAAAGATATTTTAACAGAGATAAAGGTATCAAAAAGAATTACCTCAAGGAGGCTTGGTGTCGCTTCGGGTTCTAGACCTCTCCACGCAGCAGGAAACATGAATGACTTGGTCCATAAAAAAAAGGCACAACTCATTACCATGCACAGGGAGAAAGCATAAATTGTCACGTGTTACGTCATAAAAATCCATCTCTTTTTTGGGGGTTTCCTTTCCCACTTCTCCTCTCATCCCTCCTTTTTAGACGTATTTTTATAACGTCTCACGTGACATATTAGGCTTTTCTGCACAGTTAGGACTTTTAGACAAAGGAAGTGCAATCAAAGGGTTGCTTGTCTATCGAGCGAGTGGACTCTTAGCACCGCATTTATAAGACGTGGAGCATGTTTCAAGGTGCGTGGAGAAGTCTAGAACCCGAAGCGACACAACGCCCCCTAGATTTTGTTCTATTTTTACTGGAAGCTTTCCATTGGTCTAAATTAAGAGTTCCTAAATGCCTGGTGTTAACAAAGTGCTGACAATGAAATATTATCCTCTGTAACTTGTAATTTCAAATTTCTCAATCAAGTGAGAATGGGAGCTACCACCAGTTTTTTTGTAACGCAGCTGCTCTATATTTAGGTTTCCCTGTTCATTCGTGCGTCAATGAATGTAAGTATATCAGCCAGTAGAAAAGCTGTGTCTCTGAGTCAATCAATGTTTTCCTAAAATTTGAAACCGATTAATATCCGCTGGATTAGAACCGGTTCTCAGTCATACTGAAAAAATCATGTTTAGCATCATATTATTACAGATAACTTTCGAGAAGTATTAAAATAAAAATCATGAAATTAATAACAGTTGTATTATTAGACCGGGTCTTCAGGTTTAATAAACCTGGTTTTAATCTCATAATTTTTCATTTTAATATTCACGGGAATAACTATTATATATATTATTTAAGAAGGAGAATACACAAAAAAAGTTAAATATTTTCAAGCTTAAAAATCAGTTGGCTGTACCAAAATTTATTTTAATGAATTTAATATTACTTAGATCTTACACCAGATTTGGTACCTATACTAAACATGATTTTATAGTAGCTGCGATTCTGATAGTATTTAGTAATTACCATAAAAGCATAACAATGTAAAAATGATATTTCCCAATCATGAAAATTAAAATTGTCTTCAATAATTAAATGCAAAATGTTAAAAGCCAAGTTTACAATGCTTTTATGGGCCAATTTTTTAACCTTCTTTAAATTGTTATTGGTTATTTGGGATATTTTGGACATAATAGGGTAAAATTTATACCTTATATTATTGAAATGTGATTGTTCTTGATTGTTACTTACAATCTTCAGAATGGTTTATAATAATATTTTCTTATTCGTTTGCTTAAAACTTTGGAGACTTTTATTAAATTTTGGTTGGTTTGTTTTATACGGTAAGTGTACAAAGTTTTAACCATTAACTATAATCTACAGAAATGTTAATTTTGTGTATCATCATTAGGAATGTACATCCATTTATTGGCCATTGTCTTATCCCTTTATATCTCTGATATTGAACACTGTATTCGCAGGTTTCAGACCTATTGTTACCATTCTCTTTTAAACAATAATGTGTTATTGCTAGATTCTCTGGGAAGCTTTAATCTAACATTTGGGACTCTCTTGCACCTTACTTAACCTAACCCAACTTAAAAGATGCACTAAATTTGCATTACTTAACTATCAATTTATAAAACACAATTAAAGGCGCGGACCCTCACCCCTAGGGAGGAAACTAAATTTAAATTAAACTACAACAGTTTAGTATATATACTGCATTTTGATTTATTGATATTGTAAAACATCTTGGATCATGTTTGATGTCATATGCAGGGAGGTAGGGGACAATGGGCTGTAAATTACAATGGTACTCAAACTATTAAATTTAGTGTTCAAACATTTTAACCACAACTTTCAATCTACAGAAGGGGTAATTTTGGATATCAGGCCTTCAAAGTTATACCCCCCAAAAAAATTACTTCGTAGTTCTGACTTGATCAAACATTTTTGTTGTTACAAGACAAATAACATCAAGTTCTGATCTTAGAACATTAATAAAATCTTGGGCTTCAGATGCATATCCTGCAATTTAGTCATAAACAAAACAGTAAACATTCTTTCATAAAAACAAGGAAGACTAAGCATAGTACCAACTTTTTGGGGGAAATGGCGCTTTAACACAAAGTATCAATTTAAGCACAGATACTCCCCTTTTTTTTTATTAAATTTAAAATAATTATAATTTTAGGGCAGGAAGGGTTAGGTTATATTTAGTACTGAGTAGCCCGGCAGACTTATGGCACCGCAGTTATAGACCCCCTTATTTTTTATTTATTTTCTTTTTCTTAATTCCTATATTTTGTCTATACTTAAAGAATTGAGAATAGATTCGCTGCTAAAATTCTATTTTGATTTAATCAGTGCAATGTTTAGGAATTTATATAAACGTTGATTTTTTCTTAGCATGGACGAACAAATATATGTCAGGGAAAGACGGTTTGTTTATTACACTGGTTCCCAAAGTTTTATTATAACATTTTCTCATTCGTTAGCTATACAACTTTGGGGACTTTAGTGAATTGTGATTGGTTGGTTCATTAAGTTGAGTGTTCAAACGTTTCAACAACTAATTTTAATTCACAGAAGGGGTAATTTTGTGTATCATCATTGGGTTTGTTCATCAAGTTAGCAAAATTTTAGGTAGGTTTTCGTAACTGTGTCTATTTCAAAGAAATTTAAAATATATTAACTATTTTTTAGCCAAAAGATCTATTTTAGCACTCTACTATTTCTCTAATATTGTCAAAAACTTTTATTAGATCTGAGAGCATATATTTTTCTTTATCTCAACTCCTGACAAATATTTTATGAGCAAATATGTTTGAAAATTCTCCAAGAGATAACCAAAATATCTCAAATATTATCAATTTCATAAAACAGGGGGAATTTATGGTAAGTTAAGAAATTCTAATTTTTATTTTGTTAAAGTATGTAAGATGTTCAGTATTATCTCGCAAATAGCAAATAACGTTAGCTCTTTTCATTAATTTAGATTTGTCAGAATTGTACTATCGATTTAAAACTTTGCATGATAATTCATATAAAAGTTAGGTACGAATTAGAAAGCATAGCAACCCAATAATCGTTACCAGAATGTCCGTTCGTCCATTTTAAACGTGCTGATATTTTAACATTTTGAAATTATTTGTTTTGTATATGATTAGATTTTCTGACACTCTACAAGAATTATTGTTTTTTTTGTCCTTCCTTCTAATTTTACAGTCTCGCTTTTATGGATGTTGTCATCCTTGTTAGAATATAATTATATTTAAAAGGATAAGTAAATTCGCTTAAGAAATATTACCCAAAAGTAAAGAAAAAGAGTATTTTTGGTGTCTTCATGCACCAAGGAAACTAATATTTTATTTTGAGGAAACTTGGTTTTGGTCTTGACATGTTTTAGGCTAGTTTACGCAAAGTTTGAATGGTGAAGACAAGAGTAATTAAATGATCCGGCAAAAAAATAATAATAGTTATTCATCGCATCGTATTATAGACAGCTTTATACGGATATTAAGATAACAAATTATAAGATCAAAACCATTGTTGTTCGCCCAGAAGGTCCGGGCTAACAAAACTGGTATTGATTTTATGATTTTTAATTTAATATTCGATGCTATACATGATTTTTCAGTATAGCTGTGAACTGTTTTAATCCATCGTATAATAGTAGGTTACGAATCTTTACTGGAAACAATGATATTTTTATTTAAATATTTATTTTACTTTTCTTCTTTTGTTTCCTATGTCATTTTTAATTTACTTTCAACCTTATCGATAAAATAAATCTTCCGCAAATGCAAAAATGAAATTCAAAAAGTTATCCAAATAGCCGCTGGGTAAGTTGGTCATTTACATGTTGAGAATACTAAAATTAAATGTATGCTTTAAATTGTATTTTTTCAGGAAGGAAGTGGACAATGGGCTGTATATTACAATAGTCCCCAAAGTTTTTAAGTAAAATTTTCGGGTATAGTCCTTTCCACGACATCCCTCCATAAGGTGCGATTCATCGTATTTTTCACAGTAGTTTTTATCCTATTTCTAGCCCCTGCGGGGGGCTCTAACCCTGCGGGGCCAATTACCTAACCCTGTGGGACAATCACCTAACACAATAAAACCTAACCTAACCTAAAATAACCTATAAAAAGCCATTTTAAAAATACGACTAATCGCCCCTTATGGAGGGATGTCGTGGAAAGGACTATACCCAAATTTTCTTATTTCATGGCTTAACACCTTTGGGGACTTTCAATGAATTTTGTTTGGTTGATTCATTAAGTTGAGTGTCCAAACGCTTCAACCACTAATTATAATTAAAGAAGGGATAATTTTGTCATCATTGGAGATGTGCATCAATTTATCGTCCATTATCTTATCCCTTTGATTCCCTGAGCTGGATCTTTAAATCGTTTTTATAGTGCGCTGATTCGGGGCGATTCAGAGGTGATTTGTAGGTGCGCTGGTGGTTAGCCACAGCGCGCCTATAAAACATTGATATTTAAAAGATTTTCGGCGCGGTGTTGTTAAATCGCTTGCGACACTCAATAAAATATCGATCCGCGCCAGTACAACTTTATTACATAAGCCGTGTCAGTAAGGCATTTTATGTAAAATTCCGTGTCAGCATGGTATTTTATATAAAACATTAATATATAATTTATTTTAAAAATAACTATAAAAATGTTTTCACAATAGTTTTGCAATAAAATATTAAAGTAATTAAAAAAAAATATTTATTTATTAAATAAATCACCCCGATTTAAACCGGCAATGCCACTCGGTGAGTGGCGTTGCCGCGCCGGGCCCGCGCCACTGCCCGATTCAAATCGCCCATGCAAATTCGATTTAAAGATTGATATTAATAATTTGATGGTGCGCCAAATGAATCGCTCCGGTTTAAATCACCTATAAACGATTTAAAGATCGAGCTCTGGTATTTTCTACTTTGCTGTTGTAAACCAATTGAAAAATTTATTCTTTTATTGTTTTTGGTTGGCCTAGAACAAACAAGCAGACATCAAAAGGAGGGTTTTAAAAAGAGGGGGTTTAAAAATTAGAAGAAAAAATAGGAAGAAAAAAATCTCTTTATATGCCAGACAAAAGGATTTAAGTTTGTCTTTATGCCTGCTAAGATTGATGGATTAAGCTCTTGATTTTTTGGTAGGGTAGATCAACCCTCCCCGAAGAAATAGTCTTTTTTTAAACATATATGGAAAAAAAATTCATTTGATAAATATTTTTAATGAAGAACAATAAATTAAATGCAATCATGTTAGGAAGTTTTAACACAAAATTAAGTTGATTATAGAGTAGCTCCGCAGCTATTAACTTTTCTGTACTTGTTAATCTCGTGTCTATGATTAAAAATGTGCATGCAGCTAATTACCCCCTCGCAAAGTGGGAACAATTGAGTTTTTAATTAATAGAGTATTAATTGGGACATTTGTGTTGTAAAGCTTTCAATGTGCCATTCTAAGTAATCTATACTATAATACAAAGTAGAATGGTGTCTGTCTGTCCGTTATTTTATTTAGGCAGTTATTTAAAATAAATGGCAGCACCAGAAATACTTAGTTTTTTTTTAAATTACCTCTTGGGGCAAAGCCCCTAGAGGCTATGTTCGAATCCGCTAGTTAAAGATAAAGTAAAAAATATGTAAGTTCATCTGATAAACACCAATTTAATTTTTATATATAATTTTCACAAAGTTTCACCAGAGTATATAAAAATCATGTATATTATAGTATTACAGACAATTTTCCAGGAATATTAAAATAAAAATCATAAAACAAAAAATTATACCAGTTTTGCTAGCCTGGGTCTTTGGCCCTTTGGGACTAACAAAACTGGTCTTAATATTATAACTTTTCATTTTAATATCCGCGGAAAGCTGTCTATAATACGATGCAATAAATAACTATTAAAGGTCAATGTTTAAGATCCTAATAAATTACCTAGAACAACAACTCTAAAAACATCTCTATAGCGGGGGAGTCGTTTAGGTTTAAATATATGACTATTTCAAATATCCATCTCTAGGCCAAAATTCTTCTCAAGTTTTGTGCAAAAGTATAATTGAGACATCTAGTTTTAGTGAGACGTGTTACCATTATACTTCCACGCATAGGTATGCAGGGGCAACTAATTTACACATATTTTTTAGTAGCAAAGCTACCGGAGAGGAAGCGGACAATGGGCTGTTTATTACACTAGTCTCCAAAGTTTTATAATAACGTTTTCTTATTCGTTGGCTTAACAATTTTAGGAACTTTTACTTAAATCCGATTGATTAGTTTATTAAGTTCAGTATTCAAACGTTTCAACCATAAATTTTAATCTACAGAAGGGGTAATTTTGTGTATCTATTTTGGAGATGTACATTAATTTATTCGCCATTGTCTTATCCCTTTAGATCCCTGGAAGCTACTCTTCTTTCGGACTTCAGGTTTTTATTATATATGTTTCTAGAATCTAGACTCTTGTTTCTGTCTGTGAAGATCTGACTAACCGCTGGACCAATCTGGCCCTTCTACATCTTAACCATCCACCCTATAAATGCTTTTTAATCTTCATGTTTTTTTAACTAAATTAAGGTTAGTGGGTCGACTTTCCTCCCTTCAGTTAGTGACTCTAGAGGCGTAGCCGCTAGTTTTTTGCTTTATTTTTCATTAAAGGTTACTTTTAGAAAAGTTGTGAAACATGTTGTATATTCGCCCCTGACATATTTTGTGGCCAACACCCCTGAGGTGCTGTGAAAACATGTTGTATATGCGCCCCTGACATATTTTGTGGCCAACACCCCTGAGGTGCTGTGAAAACATGTTGTATATTCGCCCCTGACATATTTTGTGGCCAACACCCCTGAGGTGCTGTGAAAACATGTTGTATATGCGCCCCTGACATATTTTGTGGCCAACACCCCTGAGGTGCTGTGAAAAGTGGGCAAAATTATCATAAGAAAAACTTGCTAAATGATGCCTTTCATATATATAACAGTAATAATCTTATGAAAAAAATGTTAAAATATAGCATATGATACTTAAAAAGACTGTTTTTTGTAAGAGTAAGTGTTGAAATAAAAGTATATTGAAACTTGATTCTTTAAGTATGATAACTTAACATTTAAAAAAATATGCTTTATATGAAAACTTTAATATCATGTAATACTGTTTTTTTAACATTAATGGATTTATCATTACTTGGATTTACACCAGATAATCATATACTCTAATAAAGTGAAACTTGTAGCTTGCTAAAATAATGTTTTTCCTCTCATTCTTTCCTCTAAACCCCCTCCTACTAAAGGATGTACAAACTGACCAATAAATGAAGTCCATGTTAGAAACCTAAATTGACGACATTTTTTCCCCTTTCCATAATATCCGCGTATATTCTATATCCATTCTTACAAAAAAAAATCAGTCCTTGAGTAAAAAAGTTAAGAAACGGAGGACAAAATTTATTAAAATATAAAAGACGGACATGTATGGGAGCGATTTCTCTTGGGAGGGTGGTGGTTCCCTCACCGAAAATAGTTATAAACCTTCCTAGGAAGCTACCTTGTAAAGGAGAACCACGTCGGTTGAGCAGTTAGTGAGATACTTCGCTACAAACAAACAGAAAGACATCCTGTTACTAGCTACTATAAAATCAAGGCACAATACTATATGATATCTATATGACCTTGTAAAATAGTAATAATAATAATGCCCGAAAGAAATGAAATATGTAACACTATAGATGAAAGGATAAGTACATAAGTCCATAATTAGATGAACATTTCCCCCAAATGGACTATTCACGTATATAATGCGAAATTGCATAGTGACTTTGTAACCAATTAATATCCGGTAGATTAGAACAAGTTCTTAGCAATACTGAAAAATCATGTATAGCATCAAATTATAGACAATTGCCCAAGAATAATAAAATATAAATCATAAAATTAATACCAGTTTTGTTACACTGAGCCTTCGTCCCCCCGGGACTAACAAAACTGGTAGAAACAATACTTGTGGATTTTTGTTGACCTCTTTTGTAAGTACTTACAACAGATCTATAGTATAGATGTATATACGGACAACTACCTCCCTTCCTTTTTCAAACACCTCTTTCATCTGCTTCTGAATTATTTTCTGCTGCTTGGCTGCGTTTATATAAGCGACACCATTGGTTGATTTTAATGACCCAATAGAAAGGTTGAATAAGGCGGTTGCGATGGGTAGATACAGCTATTTAACCATTTCTCACTGTTATAGTGTTTTCTCTAATTACTGCACTATTTATTCATATTTTTTCCGGCCATATTTACAATTCCGTTTCTCCATTGTGTAACACAGACATATTTCATGTTAGTGTGTATGGAATGGTCACAAAATGAATTATTGTGCCCGCCCTATAACAACCCAATAATTTTATATTTCTCAATCAAGTGAGAATTGTTCCCTGTTCACTAGAGAGTGAGAGAGAGGAACCCACGGAAATTGGCATGTTGCAGCAGAAAAAAAGAGAAATAAAACGAGAAATAATCAACTAAAGTACAGTGATAAGCATAAATTTATATTATATTACTTGGATTTCACATCAGATTTTTATGTTTTTTTTATAAAGCGAAACACATAACGATCCACTCTCCTCCTACTGAAAGAATGGACTGGCCAATAAATGATGCCCATGTTAACATCCAAAATTGACAACAATTTTTCCCATGTCATAAGATCCACCTATATTCTACATTCATTTAAGCATATAAGTTTTCAAATGCAGAAAATTTGATAAATACCTTGAAAACTTAATTGAACTTAAAATAAGATCTTAAATATTAATTATGCATTACCCTTTTTAGGTACCTTTTTTCAGGTGTTGAGAGAAGCATAATATTTCATTTATTATGGTTCGGTTTCTTAACTCCAACAAGGTGCAACCCGTGGATCCTGTAAAGTTGACCTGATTCTACATACTAGTTCTTTACCTAATAATTTTCTATAATTTCCATTTAACCTGAGGGGATATAATTTGAAAAACAATTCTTTGAAGCCATTAGTAGTCTGTAATATCTTAATGTAAGCAATATCTTATCATTGCTTAATTATACCAACATTTTTTATCATAAAATAACAATTTTTTTCTCAAGAATTAGGAGCTTATTTTTTTATTTTTTAACCGTTGAAAAAATATGGGGAAAAGAAAATTATTTTATTATTTCATATTTTTAATGTTTTAATATACAATGTGTCTACTAGAGACTACGCCCTTAGCATAAAGGGACTTTATATTGTAAGGGGAAGGGATCAGTAGAAAATAGTATAAAATCATCCCAAGACTTAAATCTGATAAATGAAATAGCCGAAAACCATCCCGGGACCTATGTAAAGAATCTCTAAAATTGAGATTACAATCGGTTCAGTAGCTATTGAAATCTTAAGCTACAGACAGAAACCTTATTATTTTATATAAATTAGGATATAGGTTCTTAAAACGTATACGTGATCTTTTTTCTCTCACCTTCTTACTCTATAAAAAGTTTGAAATCTATCGGACTAGTTTAACATCCCCAAATAAACAGAAAAGCAGACTAACCTTACAGAAAAAAAACCTTGCTTTTAAAAATATAACAAACCTAACGTTCTTTAATATGACAAACACATCAAAACTTTGGAAAAGCTTCGCTGTTAGATTATGACCACAATGGTTTCAAGGCATTTAAAAATCATTGGCCAGGCTGCAGATCTGGTATCTCAATCAACAATGAATTCAAGATGAATTTCTATGTGTGTATAAGCAGGACAGGCACGGAAGGCACAGGCATATATATACAGGGATCTAAAGGGGATAAGGCAATGGCCGATAAATTGATGTACATCCCAAATAATGATACACAAAAAGATTTCTCTTTAGATTGCAATTATTGGTTGAAACGTTTAAACAGTCAAGTTATAGAACCAACCAATCAAAATTAAAGAAAAGTCCCCAAAGTAGATAAGCTAACCAATAAGAAAACGTTATTATAAAACTTTGGAGACTCTATTAAACGGCCCAAAATCCCCTCCCTCCCTGCTTATTTGTAAATATAAAGGGGATGGCGCCTAGAGGTGTAATTGGCACTTTCACACAAAGTACCTTGTTGATCACTGATAAACCCACCCATTTATTTTAAAATAAACTGAAAAAATGGGTGAGGAGGGGAGGGTAAGTTTTTACTGTTTGTTTTGTTTATTACTTTAGGTCATGTTAGGTTAGGTTGTAATGAATGGTCCGCCGCAGGGTTTAGGCATAGGAAAAAAAACAACTTCCCCTATTTTCAATTTATTTCAAGAATAATGGGGGGGGAGGTAACAGTGCTCAAAAGGCACTTTGTGAGAAAGCACCGTGTAATCAATTAATATATATACAACTCCACTATAAGTAATTTAATCTTTAAAAAGTTACTTTTGGATTGATTATTTTACAAATAAAAAACTCATTTTTATTCAATTGCTTTGCTTTTTTAAAACATGATTATTTTATATATGTGAAAAATAATAAATCAAAATTTTTTACTATTAAATTTGCTATAAATTAGGGTTAAAAAAATCTGTTTGCAAGATTCAATTTTTTTAAGGGTAGCAATCTCATAAAATGTTTTGAAAGTTAAGATTTGTCAGTTTATTAGATAAGAAAAATTTATAGTTTGATTTTATCATACATTCCAGGGCTTCTCAGCCGCTCGTTAGCCGCGTCTAAGCTTTAAAATTAAACCTGTTTGGATGCTTTCTAAATTATTTTGAAAAGAGGGATTGCCATATTTGAGTCAGATTTAGACAACCAGCTGTTTTTAAAACAGTAAAAGGTTGATTTCTCTGAGTCTTACAGGCGGCTGACGCGCGGCTGCCGAGCCCTGATAAATTCCTGAATATCTTTGCTCACATATTTTGTTCAAGTGCTTTAACCCCCCTTTTTCCTGGGAGGGAGGGGACATTGGGCAGCTTATTACACTAGTCCCAAAAGTTTTATAAGACCAACTTTGGGGACTTTTATTGAATTTTGATTAGTTGGTTCGTAAAGTTGAGAATCCAAACGTTTATAGTACCACTAATTGTATATACAGAGGGCTAATTTTGTGTATCATCATTCGGGATGTACATCAATTTATCGGTCATTGTCTTATCCCTTTAGATCTCTGCCTTTTTCCTCTATGTTTGTTTGTCCAAATTTAATTTTTATAAAAAAGGGAATATTTTGTTAATATTTTCTTGATCAATTTTATAAACTTATTTTGTTCGCCCGTTAGTCTATAAAATAACAATGGAATGGTTTTTTTTCAGTTATTGCTTCGAACCCGATTAATATCCGCTAGTATAGGCCATTTTCCTATTTTTATATGATTTACTCAGAAATAACAGTCTAATCGTTTTTAAGATCTTGAAGAACGTACATTTAATCAAACACTCAACTATCCTACTTTAATGTTATTAGAATAAAATAAAGTTTAAAGCATAAATGTGTTAATACTATCTTCTTTATGTGATAGGGGAATTTCAGGGATCTAAAGACAATTGCCGATAAATTATTATACATCCTAAATGATGATACACAAAATTACCCCTTTCTGGAGATAACAATTAGTGGTTGAAATAACTAAATGAACCGACCAATCAAAATTCAATAAAAGACCCCCCCAAGGTTGTTAGACCAACGAATACGTTATCATAAGACTTTGGGGACTAGTGTAATAAACAGTCCACTGTCCCCTCCCTCCCTGGGGGAATTCAATTATCTAAATTTAAATCTCATGTTTTAGAACTTGAATTGGAAAACTGGCAAATTTTACGATTATTGCAGTATCTCAGTTTTTTTTGCATTCCCTTAAATTGATTTAATTCATAGGCATAAAAAAATTGGTTGAAACGGCGCATGTGCTACGGATTCCTTAAAATAAGATTTCTTTATGTTAGCGAAGATACGTCAGGGATCTAAAGGGATAAGACATTGGTCGATAAATTGATATACATTTCCAATGATAATGTACAAAATTACTCCTTCTGTAGAGTAAGATTAGTATTTAAAATGTTTGAACACTCAACTTAATGAACCAACCAATTTTAAATTCAAAAGTTTCAAAGCTAACAAATAAGAAAACGAGATTTTAAAACTTTGGGGACTAGGGTAATACACAGCCTAATGTTCACTCCGTCTCGAATGAATATATTCTTTCAATTGTAGAAATTGTCTAATTTGAATTTACTTATTCCTTCCTATTAAATAAAAAGTACACATCATACAAGAAAATTATCTCTGAAAGTTATGGCTCAATTTATACATACAAAACTCCAGGGCTAGAAAGCCGCATTCAAAGCCGCAGCTAAAATAAAGCAGCCGCAGTAACCATTATAGCGGCTAAATTCGGTGAGAAACCGCAGTTGTGATCTCTAATAAATCTGATTTTAATTAACCAGCGAGTCAAAGTTCCTATTTTAATTTTGAAGCACTTTATAGTGCTCTTTATAAAAAATAATGTCATACAATACAAATGACCAATGATAGGCAATACACAGACTAATCTACCAAGGGTAGGTCACTATGACGTCTTTTTTATAGGCACTATAAAAAGCTTCTTTATTTTCCGAGTTTAATAATATAACAACCCATAGCGGTGGTAAAAAAGAACGGCGGCTGCCGACCCCTGCAAACTCAAGTCACATTTTAACCGCTAAAACCAATTATCATTAAAGAATGGGGCGAGAAAAAAAGCTGTGAGATTAACCAAGTTTCTGTTTTTTTGTTGAACCAGGATAAATTCCGGAGGAAAATTTTCATCAAGCATTCTTAAAATTTGAAAAGTGAAATTTTAGGAGACTAACAGTATTGAGAAATTAGCTTTCCTTAGATAACAACTACAATTATATAATCTAAATAAATTCTTAAGTTCTACTTATGGTAAGCAGGAAGGAAGGGGACAATGAGCTGTTTATTACACTAGTCCCTATAATTTTCAATAAAGTTTTCTTATTCGTGGGCTTAACTACTTTCGGGACTTTTGATTAATTTTGATTGGTTGATTTATTATATGACTGTTCAAATGTTTCAACCAATAATTGTAATCTACAGAAGAATTAATTTTGTGTCTCTTCATTGGGGATGTACATTAGTTTATTGGCTATTGTTTTATTTCTTTAGATCCTGGAATGTATTTGTTTAATTAATTTCCCGTATTCATTCCAATCCGGTGGATAAGAACCGGTTCTCATCCATACGAAAAAAACTATGTCTAGCACCGTATTATATCCAGTTTTCTACGAATATAAAAATCGGCACCTCGGGGCTAAAAAACTGGTTTTAATCTTATAACTGTACATTCTATATCCGCGGAAAGCTGTTTATAATACGAAAAATAACTATTACGAAATTTGGAGATGAAAAAAATATGAGGAAAAAAAGTCAAACACTAAAAAACATTAAAAATTATTTTGACATAATGAGGGGCATTTACCCCATGGTAGATATGAAAGGAGGAAATTGCTTTAGTACTTTGGGTAATTAAGAAGTGGAAACCATATGAGAAAGATATGAGAAAGTGAATTACGATGAGAAATCTTCAGGGAGGGAGGGGACAATGGGCTGTCTATTACACTAGTCCCCAAAGTTGTATGTTAATGTTTTCTTATTCGTTGGTTTAACAACTTTGGGTACTTTAATTGAAATGTGATTGGTTGGTTCATTAGGTTGAGTGTTCAAACGTTTCAAATTTTTAATCTACAGAAGGGGTATTTTTGTGCATCATAATTGGGGATGTATATTTATTTATCAGCCATTGTCTTATCCCTGAAAATCTTTTAACTCTTTAATAGGACACTCTCGTATTTGGTTTTATATATATCCTATTATGTAAAGTAGTAAGGTTTTTTTTTCTGAAGCTTATCATCTCAGAAATTACTGGTTTTAATGTGTTGTACTTTTTATTGAAGCTTTAAAGCTGTCTTGGGAGGGTTTTGGGCAGAGCTTAAATTGTATTAAAATTGTGTAAAAAATGATCCATGTGACATAATAAAAATGAGGGATTATCCATCTCTTTTTTAGTGGTTTTCTTTCCCAATTCTCCTACATCTCCCTCATTTTATTACGTCACGTGAATCATTTTTGACACAATTTAAACACAATTTGGGCTTTGTCAGGGTTTTGTGTCATTTTAATATAGTTTAATATAATACCAACAACATCCGTCCATTAGATAACGTAACCTAGCTTCAGTTTTCACTAACGAATCCAATTTAACCTAACCTAACTATTCTATAAACTGTTATATTGTAATTTTGTGTGTGGGTTTGTGCCTTTTAATATCTATCAAAGAATTAAACACTTTTGTCATAACAGGCATTATAGATAGGCAAGGTTTAGGTTAGTCCAATAAGTTTCAGGCCTCCCGTAGGGGCTAATTGATTCGGTGAAGTTATTAATTAATCTCGTTTAAGTAGTATGATAAATAATCAAGATTTTATGTTCGCCATTTTAAAACAAAACAAATAAAAAATAATAATAGAATGTCTCTTTATATCTTAATGAAGGGTAATTTTTTCACTCATCATCGTGTCTCAATTAATTTGTTAGAGAGGGAGAACAATTATTAAGGATTCAATGTTAAAAAAAATTTTTGAGACATTTTGGTAATAAGTTTTTACATAACTATCCTTTAAAATAAAATAAATGGATCTTTGTCTGTTTGTGTGTGTGTGTGTACCGACGGATCTCGCAAACCGCTAAATTGTTATGGTTCTCTTTTACAGTTTAGCTTCTCATAGGTCCTGGGAATGTTTCTAACATTTGTAAAGGAAAATAATGATTCTTAATTTAGCCCATTAGTACGTAAGGTTTCGTGAGTATTGCAAAAGCATAAAAATCTGCTGTAATAGCTAGGGTAATGAAAATTATTTATCGCATCATATTATAGACAGCTTTCCGCAGATAATAAAATAAATCATAGGATTGAAACCAGTTTTGTTAATCCCGAGGGGCCATATTGGCTGTAATACTATGCTATTTTTCATTGTGGCTCCGAACCTGTTCTAATCCAGCGGATATTAATCGGTTTCGAATTCATACTGGAAAGAAATGTAAAATGTAAAATAGCGGATACACCTTAGCATCTATGGGTTCTGTATTTGAATGGAAATAGATAAAAACCATCCCAAGACTTAAATCTAAAAAAAAAAATATCCCAAAACCATGGCAGTACCTATGTGACGCTTCCCTAAAATGGAATTCTCGAAATCTTAAGTTACAGACAAAATAAAGATTACTACTTTATATAATACTATAAATATATAATGAAATGATATAAGTTTAAAATCATTTTTCTGTATGCAATGTGCGTAGAATAAAACCACAAAATCATTGATAGGCAATGCAGAAATAACAAGGATGACAACATCCATAAATATAAAGTCACACAATCAATAGATTTATATATTTGTATATTACTTTAATACACAATCGAACAATATGAATAACAATTAGAGAATGCTCAAAGTCTTATAAAAATGTTTTCTTATACGTTGGCTTAGTAACTTTGGGGACTGTTATTGAATTTTTATTTATTGTTTAATTATTTTGAGTGTCCAAACGTTTCAAGTACTAATTGTAATCTATAGTAGGGGTAATTTTATGCACCATCATTGGGGATGCACATCAATTTATCGGCCATTGTCTTATCCCTTTAGATCCCTGCCAAACAAGCATTGTTTTGATATGTATTTGACAAATCTAAAATACTTAAAATTACATTAAAGTAAAACAATAGAGGGGGAAGGGTTAAATAACTATATTTTCCAACCCCGTGGACCCTGTACCGACTTTCAATTGGGTATTTGAATATAGCGTCGAAAATACAAATAAGGAGAAAGCAATTTGCGAGCAGACGAAAAAGGTCCCCAATACCCGACCCAGGTAGTTATCTGGATTATATATCTATACTTATACATTTATTAAATTTAAAAAAAACTATGCGTTGTGGACGTACAAACGGAATAATCTGTATGTAGAAAAGGTATTCTTGTAATAATTTGAAATCAATGACTTTTTGTTCCATATCAGTTTTATCTTTAACTTACATCTGATAACAATGTTTCAAACACAGAATATTTTATTTCAATACTTTAGAAACAAGGACGTTAATATTTAATTGTATAGTGCACGGATCTAAAGGGATAAGACAATGGCTGATAAATTGATTCACATCCCAAGTGATTTTAAACAAAATAACCACTACTGTTGGTTACAATTAGTATTGAAACGTTTGGACACTTGACTTAATGAACCAACCTATCAATATTTAATAGATATTTCAAAGTTGTTAAGCTAACGAATAAGAATTTTAAAACAGAGGGTACTAATGTAATAAATATCCCATTGTCCCCTAACTTCCTGTGTATAGTGACACTTCACTGTTATAATTACTAAGCAAAGTCAATCAGGAAATAAATTTTTATGTAATTAAGTAACAGGATGTCGGTCTATGTGTAGCAATGGATGTTTCTAACCGATGAATCGATATGCTTCTCCATTACAGTGACGCTTCATATTGATCCTTAGAAGGTTTATAACTAGTTTGGGTTTACAAGTAAAATACCCAAACCCAGATTTAAAACTTAAGTGGAGGGCCGACCTTTTCCCTCCTTCCCTTAACCTAAAGTGCTTCTAGAGGCCTCGAATTTTAGTTTATATTCTTAGTTATTTTATGTGTTCATCATAGAAAATAATAATAGAATGGCTTCAAGTGAACTATCTGAGGATAAAAATGATTCAACAACATATCAGGAATCTTTTATTTACATGTTCAAGTCAGTGATCTAAAGGGATAAGACAATGGCTTATAAATTATTGTTCATCCTCAATGATAATACAGAAATTTACCCCTACTGTAGATTAAAATTGCTGGTTGAAACACAAAAAGGTCATATTTGGTAAAGTTCATAGAGCTAAATGCTTTCTACACTATAACTTTGCTTTATAATAAAATAAAAAGAATAGACTAGTATGTACCCTGGCCTGGATTTACCTAACCAATACACAGGATCAAACCTGGCGGCTATATTTACTTTGATTATACAATATAACAAATTAGCTGTTTCTGTGTAGTAAAAGTTGTCGCAAATATAGGTATTAAATAAATAAAAAGAATAGACTAGTATGTACCCTGGCCTGGATTTACCTAACCAATACACAGGATCAAACCTGGTGGTTATATTTACTTTGCTTATATAATATAACAAATTAGCTGTTTAGGTGTAGTAAAGGTTGTCCCAAATATAGGAATTAAATAAAATAAAAAGAATAGACTAGTATGTACCCTGGCCTGGATTTGCCCAACCAATACACAGGATCAAACCTGAAGGCTAAATTTACTTTTCTTATATAATATAACAAATCAGCTGTTTCTGAGTAGTGAAAGTTGTCGCAAATATAGGTATTAAATTAAATAAAAAGAATAGACTAGTATGTACCCTGGCCTGGATTTACCTAACCAGTACACAGGATCTAACCTGATGGCAATAATTACTTTGCTTATATAATATAACAAATCAGCTGTTCTGTGTAGTAAAAGTTGTCGCAAATATAGGTATTAAATAAAATAAAAATATTAGATATTGCAAATATTTCTGCAACATTGTAAAAATGTCTGGCGCTCCACGCCGCTTCGACCCAAAAAAAATTATGAAAGGGTTGCAAGGCAGTGTGTTTTTGGTTGTAGAATTATCTACTTATGTTGTTATAAAGAATAAACATTAAAGTCATAAAGTTAAAAGGTATTTCTTTACTAAAATGTTAATATGTGAAACATAGACTAGCATTTACCCTGGCCTGGATTTACCTAACCAATACACAGGATCAAACCTGAAGGCTAAATTTACTTTTCTTATATAATATAACAAATTATCTGTTTCTGTGTAGTAAAAGTTGTCGCAAATATAGGTATTAAGTAAAATAAAAAGAATAGACTAGCATGTACCCTGGCCTGGATTTACCTAACCAGTACACAGGATCTAACCTGGTGGCTATATTTACTCATGAACAACAAGACAAGGAAGGTGTCGGAAAAATGTATAATGATTAAGTTAAAACAAGGATGAAAAGATCCATAAAAGCAAAGCTATGAAATGGTAGGACAAATGTACATTAACACTGTATGTAGAGTTTCAGAACTAAATAAGCAATTATATTATTAATTTCTAAGACTAAACAAAATTGTACATAAATTTGTTGCTAAATTGCGTGCATACAGGATACAGTAAAATGACATACTTTCATTTTAATGATTTGATTTAGATGATACGCTTTAAAAATCATTCCTAGCTACTACAAGAATCACCATGCTAAGTTTGAAATCGATAGGACAATTCTAACATGCCTAAATTAACGATAAGAGCTATCCGTTATAAACGGACGAACGGACGGACCTACCCTAATTTTAATTCGCTTTTGAAAAATTCTGACACACTACAGGAGGTCAAAGAGGAAATCAAATTCAAACCTAAACACATCCTTGGAAACATTCTAGCTATTATCATGTTCTTTGCGGATTATGCCTCGGATATTTGGGTTATAGGTAATTATAATATTCTTGGATAGCGCAATGGAAAATATCTTGTAGCTAGTATTAAAAACATAAACAATTTTTTTAAATTCCATATGTTCGTTATTTCCAATAATGCAAGACATGTATGTATGTATAAGCAACTGCAAAACCATTGCAACGTAAATTTTTTATAACAAAGCTTTTCTATTATTAGATGATGATTCCTTTAACAGTTTGATACGATTTATAAAACGTAGTAACTCTATATATTTGTTACTAGAAAGTCCATTTAAAACATGTTGTTTATTTTATGACATTTTTTATGTCATCCTATTCTTCTGAATTTTGGGAATACTAATTCCTAGTACAACAAAGTACAATGCTATAAGCAAAGCATCTCTATAATAAAGTCCTTAAAAGTAAGTATGTCTTTAAACAGAATTCTGTTTTTATACAATTTAGTTTATACTTTTTAATTAATATTCTTTATGTTCGTTTGTTCTTCCATTTAGTTTCAGAGCATCGCTTTTATAAATATTGTCATCCTTGTTTATTTAGTCGCACTACATGCCGAGGAAGGTTGGTCAGTGAATGCCATCATAACAATCTGTGTTGTTATTATTCCACTCTGTATTCTTAACATCACCAGTGCTATCTGGTATCATCAGGTACAAACTAAATATAGGGTAGCTGCGCTCCTGGTAAAGACCATTACGCAGGGAGGGAGGGGACATTGGGCTGTTTATTTCACTAGTCCCCAAAGTTTTATAGTATCGTTTTCTTATTCCTTGACTGAACAACTTTTACTAAATTTTGATTGGTTGGTTCATTAAGTTGGGTGTCCAAATATTTCAACCAATGCAATGATTGTAATCTACTGAAAAATTCAGGATCATTCTGGTCCCCGGGAAGGATTCTGTCCTGTTTCCAGCAAGTTTCTGGTCTGGGAAACATTATACCTGGCCATAGGACACTTGCTCCTGTGCGGTCCAGTGGTGAGGATACTTCATGTTATGTGGTGTAGCTACAGAGAGAGGGGGCCTAGAGCACAGGCATATAAGAAACTAAGGTATAATTGGAAGCTCTTTTTAGTGCCTCTAAAAAAATGACGTCATACAATACAAATGATCATTGATAGGCCAATACACAGACTATTTTGCCAATAGTAGGCCAGTACACATTTTGATTAACCAACAGTAGGCCAGTATAGGGTTATTTTTTTAAGGCATTAAAAAAAGCTACTGTAATTGTTCATTAATTATAATAATCATTATATTTAAACTAATCTTTAGTGCAACACAGTTGGTCGACCACACCTCAGATTCCATTTTAAAATAAAATAAAGAAAAAGTCAAAGGCCCCCACTTAGGTCAATTTACATGCTATTAAGTAGTCAGAGGACACAAAAATTATAAAGACCTTCAAAAGCTCTTTATAGTGCCCATAAAAAGGTGATAAACTAAAAAAAACTTTTGGCCAAAGTATCACGAATGACGTTATATCAATCCATATTCTATTATCAAAACTTTAAAATGGAAAGGAAGGGGTAGGAATTCCACTTTATTTTTTTGTGTAATATTATATAACAAATGTTCTCTTAAACCGTAGTATTCAACTTATTATATAGTAAAACATTTACAAAATATGTTTCAAATCTTGTACACGGTTTTTAGCACCCTTGGTCACCTTTTAACAAGGGGCGAATAAACTCTCCTAAATTTTACCCACCCTGTACAATATATTTGTCTAGTAAAGATTGTACTATGAACGTGACGCAGCTTACCTATCACTGATGGATTCCTTCCTCCAAGATGCCCCACAACTACTCCTACAGAGCCATATTCTTCTCACAAGAGATTCAGAGGTATTTAAAAGATAGCCTAAAACCTTCCATTGACCAAAAAAAGCTAGCTTCCTAGAAAATTTTTGGATGAGTTGGATTAGTCCCTCTTCTTTTTTTTTGAGGGATGGGAATTTTACGAAATTTCTCAATTGAGGGTTTGAATTAGCTTCTTAATATATTTCTATGTATATACTAATTATAATAATATTCTAGACATTATCGGATACCTGGGTATAGTAGCTCTAGTAGAAATAGGTTCCATACTTCTATGTATATACTAATTATAATAATATTCTAGACATTATCAGATACCTGGGTATAGTAGCTCTAGTACAGATAGGTTCCATACTTCTATGTATATACTAATTATAATAATATTCTAGACATTATCAGATACCTGGGTATAGTAGCTCTAGTACAGATAGGTTCCATACTTCTATGTATATACTAATTATAATAATATTCTAGACATTATCAGATACCTGGGTAGCTCTAGTACAGATAGGTTCCATCCTTATGTCACTCTCCTCCATGTCTTTAGGTAAAATAAATTTGTATAAAGAGATTTAAAGAAACATGAATTATAGCCATTTCTTAAAGTGCTTACATATGTATTAGTAGAAAATCAACCGGTTTGAAAATTTAAGCAACAGCATGGCTTTTTTTTTATTTAGGAATAGTAAGTCACGTGTCATTCAGCTGACTCAAACCTGTTTATTTAGGAATAGTAAGCCATGTGTATGAGTGTCATTCAGCTGACTCAAACCTGTTTATTTAGGAATAGAAAGTCATGTGACTGTGTGTCATTCAGCTGACTCAAACCTGTTTATTTAGGAATAGTGAGACACGTGTCTGAGTGTCATTCAGCTGACTCAAACCTGTTTATTTACGAATAATAAGTTATGTGTCCGCGTGTCAAATTCAGCTGACTCAAACCTGTTTACTTAGAAATAGTAAGTCACATGTCCGCATGTCATTCACCTGACTCAAACCTGTTTATTTAGAAATAGTAAGTCACATGTCCGCATGTCATTCACCTGACTCAAACCTGTTTATTTAGAAATAGTAAGTCACGTGTCATTCAGCTGACTCAAACCTGTTTATTTAGGAATAGTAAGTCACGTGTCATTCAGCTGACTCAAACCTGTTTATTTAAGAATAGTAAGTCACCTGTCATTCCCCTGACTCAAACCTGTTTATTTAGGAATAGTAATTCACTTGTCATTAAGCTGACTCAAACCTGTTTATTTAGGAATAGTAAGTCACTTGTCTGCGTGTCATTCAGCTGACTCAAACCTGTTTATTTAGGAATAGCAAGTCACCTGTCATTCAGCTGACTCAAACCTGTTTATTTAGGAATAGTAAGTTACGTGTCTTTCAGCTGACTCAAACCTGTTTATTAAGGAATAGTAAGTCATGAGTCCGCGTGTCAGTCAGCTGTCTCAAACCTGTTTATTAAGGAATATTAAGTCACGTGTCTGCGTGTCATTCAGCTGACTCAAACCTGTTTATTTAGGAATAGTAAGTCATGAGTCCGCGTGTCAGTCAGCTGACACAAACCTGTTTATTTAGGAATAGTAAGTCACGTGTCCGCATGTCATTCAGCTGACTCAAACCTGTTTATTTAGGAATAGTAAGTCATGTGTCTGCATGTTATTTAGCTGACTCAAACCTTTTTATTTAGGAATAGTAAGTCACGTGTCCGCGTGTCATTCAGCTGACTCAAACCTGTTTATTTAGGAATAGTAAGTCACCTGTCATTCAGCTGACTCAAACCTGTTTATTTAAGAATAGTAAGTCACCTGTCATTCACCTGACTCAAACCTGTTTATTTAGGAATAGTAATTCACTTGTCATTAAGCTGACTGAAACCTGTTTATTTAGGAATAGTAAGTCACTTGTCCACGTGTCATTCAGCTGACTCAATCCTGTTTATTTAGGAATAGCAAGTCACCTGTCATTCAGCTGACTCAAACCTGTTTATTTAGGAATAGTAAGTTACGTGTCTTTCAGCTGACTCAAACCTGTTTATTAAGGAATAGTAAGTCATGAGTCCGCGTGTCAGTCAGCTGTCTCAAACCTGTTTAATTAGGAATAGTAAGTCATGTTTCTGCGTGTTATTTAGCTGACTCAAACCTTTTTATTTAGGAATAGTAAGTCACGTGTCCGCGTGTCATTCAGCTGACTCAAACCTGTTTATTTAGGAATTTTAAGTCACGTGTCATTCAGCTGACTCAAACCTGTTTATTTAGGAATAGTAAGTCACGTGTCATTCAGCTGACTCAAACCTGTTTATTTAGGAATAGTAAGTCACGTGTCATTCAGCTGACTCAAACCTGTTTATTTAGGAATAGTAAGTCATGTGTCCGCATGTCATTCAGCTGACACAAACCTGTCTATTTAGGAATAGTAAGTCACATGTCATTCAGCTGACTCAAACCTGTTTATATAGGAATAGTAAGTCACATGTCATTCAGCTGACTCAAACCTGTTTATATAGGAATAGTAAGTCACATGTCATTCAGCTGACTCAAACCTGTTTATATAGGAATAGTAAGTCACATGTCATTCAGCTGACTCAAACCTGTTTATATAGGAATAGTAAGTCACATGTCATTCAGCTGACTCAAACCTGTTTATATAGGAATAGTAAGTCACATGTCATTCAGCTGACTCAAACCTGTTTATATAGGAATAGTAAGTCACATGTCATTCAGCTGACTCAAACCTGTTTATATAGGAATAGTAAGTCACATGTCATTCAGCTGACTGAAACCTGTTTATATAGGAATAGTAAGTCACATGTCATTCAGCTGACTCAAACCTGTTTATATAGGAATAGTAAGTCACATGTCATTCAGCTGACTCAAACCTATTTATATAGGAATAGTAAGTCACATGTTATTCAGCTGACTCAAACCTATTTATATAGGAATAGTAAGTCACATGTTATTCAGCTGACTCAAACCTGTTTATTTAGGAATAGTAAGTCATGTGTCTGCGTGTCATTCAGCTGATTTAAATCTGATACCTTTGTCTACTCAAGCTACTTTAACCCATTGGGCATGGAGGTATCAATTTTTCATGCAATAGCAATTCAATCTTTCAAATCACTGTGATCTAAATTTAAATTTTTGTTTCATACAAAAATTGTGGGTTCGTTAGAGGCGTTTTCTTTGGATGGATCATGTTACCCTCTCCAAAAATAGTTATAAACAATCGCAGGAAATATGAGCAACTTCACTGTAAAGGAGAACCATATCGGTTCATGAATTAGCGAGAACCTTCTGCACACACAAATCCTGTTATTTTTATAAAAAAAATTGCAATTGTTTTAGAATGTTTGTTTTGACATCTCGCATGTTGTCTTTTTCCCTGTTCATATCAGCATATAAGGTAAACAATTCATAAGAAAACTTGCGGATGCGTCCTTTGCATCTAGAGGCTCTATAATCGAAGGGGCATGGTAGGGGAGAAAAATTGGGTTAAACCCATATAGAGACCTTTGTGAATCTAAAAAAATAACCTATAACCATCACCATCACAGGACCTATGTAAAGCTTCCTTTAAATGGAGAACTCAATCGGTTCTTCAGACAAAAATCCTTACTACTTTATACAGTGTGTTTTTTTTATGAGAACTTTTTTGAAAGCAATTTTACCACACTTATAGTTATCAGAATTTAATGATTAATGGCATATTTTCTTCGTTTTTTATAACCATTTATAGAACATAAAAAAAATATTTTAGTTTTTATTAAAAAAGTACAGTAAAATCAAAAATTCAAAACCTAGGTGTCAACATCTAAAAATGGTTTTAGCGCATTTTTCTAATGCTCAAATCTTCTACCTTTTGCAAGAATGACTGCAAAACGCTTCAAAGTTGAGATACAGAGTTAAAATTGATACAGATATTTTTGGGGACATGTACTAGAACATATTAAAGTTTGAAGGCCATATCTCAACCAGGGAGGGACTACTAGCCCCCCAAAGTTGACTACTGAAAATCCATTTTTTTTCTTTTAAAGGGTAGAAGATTTGAGCTTAATAAAAATGAGATAAACCTTTTTTAGATGTTGACACCTAAGTTTTGAATATTTGATTTTACTGTACTTTTAAAAATAAAAACTGAATTTTTTTTTTGATGTTCTATAAATGGTTATAAAAAACGAAGAAAATAAGCCATTAATCATTAAATTCTGATAACTATAAGTGGGGTAAAATTGCTTTCAAAAAAGTTCTCATAAAAAAAACACACACTGTATAATAGGATTAAACTCAAAGTGCTGCTCGACAGTACAGTTTTAAGGGTTTCACCCCTCCCCCCTGACATTAGAGTAAATGAGAGCGTGCCTGCTTGTTGTCGGGTTCGAGTTTGGCCCTCACTGCATCATACTAGAGACGTTAAAAAATGGTACCTACTTATGCTGTCTGGCACATTGCACGATGGGAAAATTTCTTTGCTCATAAACAGGCGCAACTCATAATCATGCACAGTTAGGACTTCCAGACAAAGGTTGTACCGTCAAAGGGTTGGTTGTCTGTTACTCAACCTAATATTCTTGGTTTGTTAGAATATCGCATCCCATTACAAGCAGATAATGCTTTGGATTCTCTAGATGATCTCTTTGAAATCGAAGGAGAATCCCGCCCCTACGAGGTAAGGTTCTAGGTTTTCCAGGAAAAACCTGAAACCTTATTTAAACTTGAACTACTTAAATCAGCGAAGGCTCAACATATTGACCAGGAGATTAACTGACTATTAAAACTATAGACCAAAAGACGTTTTGGTAATGATTATGTCAAATTGTTGCAGAAAAAAACATGTCGTGCAAGGTTTGAAATCTATAAGACGACATTAACATGTAAGAGCTATATCCATGAGTTGTACTAATCAACCCAAAATGTAAAAAAAGCTTCGCTTTTAATAATAAATCTGATTCAGTATGGTCCGCTGATTTTTGTCGGAGTGCATGTCTCCATTATGTTTATTTGGATCCGGTTTCTGGGTTCAAATTTCTGTGGATCCAGGGACAACAAAAGTAGGTAGGTGTTTTTTTTCGCTGTGTATTTTACAGTCTTCAGAAAATTTATTACCGCGAATTTTTGGTACTTTGAGCTCAACAAAACATTTGAAAAATTACTGAACATTTGAATTTAGGACTAAAATTTGTAGTTCAAACTAATATATTTAACCTAAAAACTTGTGAAATAAACTTTAAAACGGTCTTTAGATTATTTAGACCATGACTAATATATGTATGTGTATATTTTTTGAAAGGCAATATTTTGAAGTTAAAATTTTTTAATTATTATTCATAGGCCAGTTGAAGAATTCTTCTACGATTGTCTGGTAGCCTACATGTATACTTTTGATATCATTAATATTAGTCCTGGTCAAACCAGGTAAGAATAGTTATTTCTCGCATCATATCATTGACTATTGACTATCGGGCGTGTTGATGCTGTGATTACAAGTCCTCTCCACGTCACCTTTGAACATAAATATTCAAAGCTTTCCTGCAACTGAGAACACATACGGTTAAGTAGTTCTGAAATCCTTTGAGGGTGAAAGGGTAGGGTAGACTTGCCAAATTATACCGCACAAACACGTAGTGTCGCCGGGGAGGTGATAGGTTGGATATCGGATTTACACCGCGCAAAACTAAAGACATTAAAATGGTTCCTTCTGCTGCCATGTTAGGTGTAAGCATTAAAGTTAGATTGGGGTGAATGCCTTAGCCCAAAACAGGCGCAACTCATTACCATGCACAGTTAGGACTTACAGGCGAAGGTCATGAAATCAAAGAGTTTGGACAGAAACGGATATATTTCGCTCCCCTAAGATCCTCGGTTGTTGGACCTGACGTTAAAGGTAATTAATCGATAGCCATAAACCAAATATTTTTTAGGTGGAGAAATACATTTTACTACACAATTACATTTTTGGAAACAATTGCTCTGGTTGTTCTGTGGACCTATGCAATCAACCATACTGTCACAGGTATTGGTAGTTATGTTTGCCATCATTAAAAATGTTTATCAGTTTGTCAGCCATACCTTCAAATCCCTAGGTATTAGTTTAAAGATTAATGGTTTTTGGATGTCTTGCGTAGAAGTTTTGTTGAAAAATTGTTATTATTTGGTTACGTCTGTACCGAGCAAATGCAATGAAAAGATAACCGTATGAATGCCAATGTTTGTTTGGCTGTTTTTTTGTATGAACTTCATTTTTATGAATGTTGTCACCTTGTTAACTGAATTACAAAAACAGAAAGGATAATGTAATCATTATTCAGATTTAGCACCTTGGACCTATTCTACAGAATTTCAGGTATATATTATTTAACCTTTATTAGATTTGATATAGAATACATATTTCGATTTACTCGCTTAGGTCTACCAAAGTCAACATTAGAATCCTTATGATAAAGTAACCGGATGTGTGTTTGTCTGTCTGTTTGTACCGCAGAATTTCGCTAACCGCTGAACCGATCGGGTTCAGGTTAGCTTCTCATAGGTCCCGGGAAGGTTTATAGCTATTTTTGGGGAGCGTACCACCACCCTCCCAAGAGAAATCACAAAAAAGAATTTTTTTACGTGTAGAGACTTGAACGAAACATAGAAAAGTCACGTATTATTTCAACAAAAAAAACATTTTAAGTGTCAGTAGAGGCCTCTAGGGACGTAGCCGTTAGTCGATAATAAAGCAACAAACATCTCCACTGAAACAAACAATAGAGGCGCTTTCACACAAAGTACCTGGTTGAGCAATACAAACCCTCTATCCCTTATTTTAAATAAAATATATAAAATGAATGGGGTGGTGGGGGGGTTGATAAATAAATATGGGAACAGGTATTAATTCCACATTTAATTAATTAATTACTTCAACTACATTAAAAAAAACATTGCTTTTAGTTTTATAGCTTAATGCTATTGATTACATTAAACATTAAATGATTTAATACTTAATCCACATTGAATGACAAATAGATTTAAAATTTCTAAATTAATATTAGTGTACATAAATATTCAAGACTGTCTGAGGCAGCGTTGCGGAGCCGTTCGATTTTGGTGCGGCTCCGGCTCCGCGGAGCCGCTTGTGAAGACAACGGCCCCGGCTGCGGCTCCGGGTCCGACCTAAAATCAAGAAAAACTCAACATATTTTTTTGGCCAAGTCTATTTTGGATTTTTGAAGGTTTTAAATGTTCAATTTTTGATAAAAATGGACTTGAAAAACTTGCACACGACACAAGAGAGTTAAAAAATTATAATTAGCTAAACCGGAGCCGGAGCCTTTTTTTAACGAAAATTACGGCTCCAGCTCCTGCTCCAGCAAAATATGGCGGCTCCACAACGATGGTCTTAGGGTTTACTAGCTTCTGTAGTTTATAACAATAAAAGTAGACAAAGAAAAAATTAGAAAAATATGTTTGTACACAAACTGTGTATCAGATCATAAGTTTAAACATTTGAACAGAACATGCAAATAATGTTTCAATAAAACATAATCTTATTATCAATAAATTAGTTATTGTCTAGCATTATTGATAATTTCTTCTGCATTACTTTTGTTACAAGTTTAGTTATAATAGTGCACAAATGTTATTTAAACAAGGATGACAACATCCATAAAAGCGAAGCACTAAAACGGTAAGACAAACGGACATTAACACTTGTATAAGTGTCATAACTGAATAATCAGAATATAGATAAATAAGAGTCAAAGCAAAATTGTAAGTAAATTTGTTGAAAAACTGCTTGATACATGATAATGTTTATGGACATACTTACATTTTAAAGACCTGCTTATAGATATGCTTCACTTATAATATTGTACTTTGTTGTCCCAGGAATCGATATACCAAAAATCAGATCAAACGGATAATAAGATCACATAAACATTTGTTGTTAAAAAAGTAGAAAAATCAACATGTTTAAAATGTACGTACGGACATTCTGGTAACGATTACAGAGTTGCTCCGCTTTCTAAATCATACCTAACAACTAAAGGAATCATAATGCAAAGTTTAAAATCGATAGGACAATTCTAATATGCCTAAATTAACAAAAAAAAGCTATCCGTCACAGACGTACGGACGGACCGACCCTTATTAGAAAAGCTTCGCTTTTAAAAATGGTTAGTATGTAAATGTTTAACTTACACAGTTTCTTCAATAAAAAATCTAAAATGAGGTTGATGAATGATTTGAATTATAATTCTTTTTGAAGATAGTTACAATGACTTCTATGATAATATCATAGATACTAATTGCACTGAGACCAAACCAGAGACCAAGGGCACTTCCCAGATCCACAACAAGATTAAACACATCATAGGCATGTGCAAGAGTGTAAACCTTAATGCTTTTCTGGTCCACATTTATTTTTACTCCTGCAGCTTTGATATTGTTTGTAATATGCATTAGTTGGTTCAGTTTTACACTCATGGTCAAACATGGTGGGAGGCATGATTCAAATGATTTAAATTCCTGCCCAGTAGCTAATCTATTAAGTTCTTCCAGCATTTCTTTTCTTGACTGTTTAGTTATCATGATTTCTTTAGTATCGTCACAAAGTAAACTTGTATTCGTTTTGAACCAAGGTGGTAGACAACCATACCACTTCAGTAATCTTTCTTTAACTATCCCAAAAGTACAATTTTTATATCCAGAGTCTTCATAATTGGCACATGATTGTCCAACAAGAAGGCTTGAGTCATGAAGGCTTATATCCATCATATAAGAATAGCAATCATAGGTTCCATTTGCTGTAGGTCCAAATTCTCCATATCCATTTTTCATGTGGGATATTGCAATAAAATTGTCAGCATTTGGATCAACAATTTGAAAGATAGATTTTTTCTTTACCGATAAATAAGTACTACCCCTTGATTGTTTAAGTTTCATGCAATAACCATAAGAGTTAGTACCTACCAATGTAGCATCAACATTTGTCCAATCATAATTTTCTGAATCTTCAGAGTTGTAAGTCTGAGCATAGAAACTTTCATTATCATATGAAAAGATTTTAGAGAATATGTCCCTATATGTCATGTTGTCATGTTTGCCTCTCCATGAAATCTTAGTAGTTCCTGATAACTGGCCAGCCAAAAATAGATACATATATTCATATCCATAGAAATTTTATTTGACACTGTATAATCATACTGAGCATCTTGACAAACATAGATAATAGGCATCTGGATATTGTCTATGCTTGTGGTTGAAGAAACTTGTACTATAGGTTTCTCAACATACTGCCTGATGGAGTGCTGCATTTGATAAACAAATATTGCAAAAGCAATCATTTGTACTAAGGTCCTCAAAAAGTTTTTCATCTTTTTCAGCAGAGATTTTCGGAGTATCTGGAAAAAGACATTTATGAGGCTTATCTAACATATTGTTTACAAATCCAGTAATAATTATATTTCTAGAACTATTACTAGGTGCTTGGCTCTAGGTTTCAGAGGTGTTCCCCATAGTAGTGTAACACCCCTCATTCATTAATTGTTAAAGATAGAATTCCTCATATATAAACTTTATTAAACAAGGATGACAACATCCATAAAAGCGAAACACTGAAATGGTAGGACAAACGGACAATAACACTTGTATAGTGTCAGAACTGAATAATCAGAATATAAATGTTTAGGAGTCGAAGCAAAATTGTAAGTAAATTTGTTGAAAAACTGCTTGATACAGAATGAGTTGCTTCGCTTATAACAATATACTTTATTGTCCTAGGAATCAATATCCTATACCAAAAATCAGATCAATCGGATGATTAGATCACATGAAAATTTGTTATAAAAAAGTAAAAAAATCAACATGTTTAAAATGGACGTACGGACATTCTTGTAATGATTATAGAGTTGCTACTCTTTCTAAATCGTACCTAACTACTAAAGGAATCACCATGCAAAGTTTGAAATCGATAGGACAATTCTAACATGCCTAAATTAACGGAAAAAAGCTATCTCTCTGTGACGGATGGGCGGACGGAAAGACCGACCCTAATTATGGAAAATCTTCGCTTTTAAAAAGTCTTAAAGGCACAGCCCAATCAATTTCACTTTGTATTTTAAAAAAAATAGGAAAAACAAGCTAAAATAATTAAATATCCTACCTATGTTGAACATCCTAAAATAATATTTCAGTAGGTATTCCTAATTTAATCTATATATAAATCAATTTGTAATAAGTTGTAATTAATATATTTTATTTAGAATAAAAATATTTACTCACCTTTCTATTTAATAACATTTTAAATACTAGTTGAATTCAGTTAGTAGAAATGAAGGCTTTAAACAAATTCAACCAACAAAGCAAACAAAAAGCCTTTGCTTGATTAATTTTTATTGAAAAAGTTTTAAGTGCAATTTTATTTACTTTTCTTTTATTTGCTTGACTTTCTACTCTACAGAATTAATTTTTATTTTCAAGTACCTTACATATAAAAAATATAATTTCCTTAAAGGAGACCTGCAAGAAAAATACTGCTGAAAGACTGCCAAGAGTAGACCCAATACCCAAAATTTGAAGCCTCCAGCTTCAATAACAAAAAAGTTACAGACATTTCAAAATGTTTTTTTTAGTACAATGAAAATTTTGAAATATTTTCATTGCTTATAAAAGAAATTTCGGATCTACTGCAGTTCATGGTAAAATATTGCTGGTAACGAATGCTTCCTGGTTCCTGGCAACATTACAAGATTCCTGGATCCAGCAGCACGCAAATTCCCCTAAATCCTAGGTTCCTGTTAGCTAGCAATCTGCAAATTTTTCAAGTTACCAGCAATGACAGAAGATTACTGGCTTACAGGAGTTTTTACCCCATACCCTTGTCCACAATTTCTTAGGGGGTAAACAGCAACAATTAATAAGGGACAGTAATTTCAATTATTTTATGTGCATTCCTAATAGAGGTGGGGGAAGGATTTAAGAGAGTGGGATCTTTACCTTTAAATTTAACTGTTTCTATCTCAATATCCACTTTCGCGCCAAAATTAGGGCGGTCCTCTTTATTTTTAAAATATATTAAAAAGGAGGGAGGGGAGATACATTCGTAATTTTAATCATAAGTGAGGCTCTGAAATCAAACAGTAAAACCAATGATTTTGAACGCCTATAGAATGCAAAACTTAATACTAGCCCCTGTAACCTAAAATAACCTAATTATAAAAAAGTGCCGCGGCCATGTTTGATGGTTTAGTTGGGAGGGGGGGGGGGGGGGGGGGGAGGGACCAAAATTTTCAAAATTGAAAAAAAAAAAATTAAGAGAATAACACCAACAATTCTAGTGGTGTAACTGTGACATACAGACCATGATAAGAAAAGCTTCACTCTTAATAATTCATTGGTAGATATTGATTTCAGTGAAACCATGAAGGTAATTAGATTTTTAGACTTCCAAATCAACTAAAATAGTTAAAAACCTTCCCAGGACCTATTACCATTAAAGTTTTTCCTGACTACTTTTATATCGTTACTTTTTACGCCTACGTAAACGTTGTATTATTAACTGTAGATAAAAATCAGAAATACGGAATATTTATCATATTTGTCTTGTCTCACCCCCTGCCCCCCCCCCCCCTCTCTCTCATTATTTACATTTGATCAGTTTAACATTAAGAGATATAAGTTTTCCGGAATTTTAATGTAGGGAGTAGATTTGAAATCTGCATCAAATTTTAAGGATTTTTTATAAAATTCATTTTTTGTATAATTCTTTATCTAAAAGCGGAAATACAAATTAAGTTAATTTATTTTGGCATCCGTGATTGGTGGATTTAAAAAATCTGCGCTCTGATTGGATGTCGTACATCATTCAACCAATTAGAGCGCAGGTAGTTTAAAATCCAACTATCCTATTGGTCAAAATTGATTAACTTAAAATGTATTTCCGCTTTTAGATAAAGAATTATACAAAAAACGAATTTTATCAAAAATCCTTAAAATTTGATGCAGATTTCAAATCTACTCCCTACATTAAAATTCCGGAAAACTTATATCTCTTATTTAACATGCCAAAAAAGCCACTTCGAGTAGAGTAAATCTTATCAACCACTAATTGTGGGGTAAGTGTAATAAAAGGGAAATAATGCTTTTTAACAGGAATATTTCAAACATGCCAGTGGCCAGAAATATGCATAAATTGCCAGCAACCAGAAAAGTTAAACATTGGTAGCTCCAGAATTATTTCTTGTTATGCTAGATCCAGGAATCTTCTATTATTGCCAGGAAACAGGAAGCATTCGTTACCAGCAATATTTTACCATTTTCATAGTCAAAATCTCTTTTAAAAATTTGTTTTAAATTTCATTTGTAAGCGTATAATCATAGTGGGAAAAAATGAAACTAATGTAAGTAATACAGATGCTTAGCTCTGATTGGTTGTTCAGCGGACTTAACGCGGACTCAGCCTTCTGATTGGCTAGAAATCCTAAAGGCTGGCATTCTTACACTACATTACTCTCAGTACAACACAAATTAAACTGAATTTTTTTGAATGATTTTGACTATAAAGAAGGATGTTTTTATTGTATAAATGTTGTCAGTTACTGGCATCCAAAGTTTCTGCCAAAAATAAGCTTATAATTTTCTTTCTAGGCGACGTATTTTAATAATGAATTTTTTTTAGTATTAGCAATGAAAAACTTTCAAAATTTTCATTGTACTAAAAATATCATTTTGAAATGTCTACAACTTTTTGGTTATTGAAGCTGGAGGCTTCAAATTTTGGGTATGGGTCTACTCGTGGCAGTCTTTCAATAGTTAAAGCAGTATATTTCTTGCAGGGTTCCTTTAAGATATATTTAAGTAAATTGAAAAATTCAAATATAATTTAATGTTTTCAATAAAAGTAACATTAATGTCTTTTTTTAATGCAAAAGATTGAGCCCAAAACAAGTTAACAAGAAAGTCAAAGAAAGTTGTAAAAATACATTTTTAAATTCTAGAATTGTTAAAGCTTAGTTTATTTAGAATTAATTCATAGATTAGAAACCTAATCTCTATAATGGTTAGAATACGTTAGGGGGGGGGGGGGGGTAGTTTTTGTTTATAACTTTAGTGCTTGGGTACTAAGTAACCCTGCAGGAGTTAAGGCTCCCAGCAGGAATTGATCATTGGAAAAATCCCCACCTCAACTTATCAATTTATTTCAAAAATAAGATAGAACGTTATCAGTGCTCAACAGATACTTTGTGAGAAAGCACTGCCAAACAGTTTTTACTGTGTCAATCATTTATCCACCAAATAAGAAAATGGAACGAAAAAAAACTTCATTTGAAGAATTTTTTTTATTTTAGGCAATTATGATAGCAATCATCTTCACATTTTTCTTCATTGGAATAGCTTTCATATTCATTTATTACACAAGGTAATCTTCACTGCATTTCCAGTATGGCTTCGAAACCGATTAATATTCGCTGGATTACAACCGCTTTATAGCCATACTGAAAAAATTATATATAGCATCTTATTACAGAAAATTAATTTTACACGAATAATAAAACAAAAATCATTATATAAATTAATACAAGTCTTATTAGCCCGGGTCTAAAAACTATTTTTAATTTTATAATTTTAATTTCCGCGGAAAGCTGTCTATGAAACGATGCGATATATATCTGTTACATGCCTATTTTAGTATTTTATATAGCAAAGTTATTTACTTTCATTTACTCAGAAACCTACAAGGATTTTCAAGACTCTAAGCATCTTTAAAAATATTATGTTCTATAAATTGAAAAAAAACCTGTTTACTTTATTTATCAAGATATTAGAGTAAAACAATAAAGGGGTAAGGCGTTAAATACAGGGAGTAAGGGAGGGGACAATGGGCAATTAATTCAATATAAGAGTTATCAAAGAAAGGGCATGAAATCCAGTTTAATCCATTAAATTTGTAGAAAATTATAAAGGGATTGTTAATTGAATAATAGATTTCCATAGCGTCATGTAAAGTGAAATCACAACTTGTTTTTGATAAAATATATTGAGATTTTTGGTGTGATTTTTATATTAAAAGATTATTGGACCCGGCCAGCTGCTAGCAAGAATATGACTGCCCCTTTTTATTCTGTTTATTTCCCTTGCCCCTTGCCCCCACATCCTTTCTCCCCGTCTGCTACATTCCAAACTAACACAACGAGTGTTTATTTCCCTTCCCCCCACTTCCCTTATCCCTTCTCCCCGTCTGCAATATTCAAAACATACATAACGAGTAGCGGCATTTCATGCGCAAGTCCCCAAACTCAGTTAGAAACTGCTAAATTCTTGCGCATTCCCTTTAAGCCAGTACCCAAAGTCTGAGACTCCTAAAAATTGAATATTCGATCCATTGTCCCCTCCCTTACTCCCTGCGTTAAATAACTGTATGTCCCCCCCCCGAGAACCATGTGCCAACTTTCTATTGCGTCTTTGAAAATCAACCAATAGCGTCGGAAATATCAACACAGCCAAGACGCTACAAAGTGGCAAAAAGCTATTTGTTAGCAGACGAAAAGGGTCCCACACAGGGGGATCCAGATAGTTGTCTATATTCATAGATTTATTATTTAGATACCATAAATCTGGAGAGAAGAAAAGACACGCTAATCAAGATTCATTCACTACAAGAATTCAACATAGTAGTACCATTCCATCTTTATAGTATCATATCATCGTCAAATATATTAGCTGCCCCTAGAGGCCTCTAGTGGCACTATAATTTTAAAGATCTAATTTTATTAATAAATAATTTGTCTATGTTAAGATTAGTAGTTTTTTATTCGTGTTAATACTGCGGGAAAATTTCTATATTTTTTGCGGTATTTTTCGGCGTTTTCTCTTGGGAGGGTGGTGTTACCCTCCTCCAAATTAGTTAAAATCCTTCCCAGGACTCATCGGTTCAGCAGTTAGCGATATCCTTCTGAAAAGACAGACAGATATCCTGTTTCTTCTTATAAGGATGATAATAATAAAAAAACGATATTCAGTTTTGCTGTCATTTATTTTTAACAAACATAATCTGAACAATAAGGTACAATGTAAAAGTGGGGTCAGTTGGATTTGAGTTGCTGATTATGTACACAGTTTCCTCGGTGTTTCCTCATCCTATCTCAATATTTACTACAGCTGAAAAACTTCAAACTTCCAAAAAAAACAAAATTTGAATGTATAAACGATTTAGGTATACATTATACATTCAAAATTTAAATTTTTCTAATTTTGATTTTTTTAGCTAGTATAGTAAATATTGAGGAAACACCGAGGAAACTGTGTACACAATCAGCAATTCAAATTCAGCTGACCAAAAGTGGAAAAATGTCAGGGAGAGTTACATGAAAATGGTTTAATTATAAGTGGTCCAAGCATTGAAAGCATCATTGTATAATATCATTTGTCTAGGTAAAACAAATTTGTGAATTAGTAAAAAACTGGTTTGCATACCTAAGTAAGTTAATTTTGTTTTATAAGATTAAAACCAGTTTTTTAGCCCCCAAGGACCGAAGGCCTGGGCTAACAAAAATGATATTAATTTTATGATTTTTATTTTAATATGCGTGGAAAATTATCAGTAATTCAATGCTATGCATAATTTTTCAGTATGGCTGAGAACCGGATAATGATCAGTTTCGGAAGCCATACTGGATAATGCTTTACTTATCAAATACAATTCATGGAACTTCCCTTTGATATAAAAACTAGAGGTACAATTTTTAGTTTTTCTGTTTGAATTTCTGGAGTGATTGTTCGTCTCTGGCCTTGCCCTGCAGCAGCTTGGTGTCGATATCCTTGTCTTCTGCGTATATGTTGACAGTGGCGGGTCTCTCCACCACCTCCTCCACCTTCTTCTCCTTCTCTCTCCCTATCCTGGTGCCCTGCTCTATCTTATACCTACAATCATTAGAAACTTCAAAAAGATAGCTGTTTATTAAGGGCAAATTTCCAGCAAATCATAATGGATGTGGAATATACGTGGAAATTATGACAGGGGGAAAATTTACTATTTAGCTTGCTAATTCCCCTCTCATTTATTGGTAGATCCGTTCATCCAGTAGCAGGGGAGGGCATGGGGGAGATCGTTATTTTAGCCTGCTACAGAGTTTACTTTATTAGAGAACATGAAAATCTGGTGTAACATCCAAGTAATAATAAATCTATTCCAATTAAGCACCTGTCATGTTGAACATATTGGTTCGACTGGCTTTTATCCTCCCCATTCTTGTTTCCCCGCCTCGCCTCCTCCAACAGCTGTCTCTTCGCCTTCTCTGTTCTCTCAATATTCTGAATCTTCGCCTCAATGCCGAGGTCAACCTCTGGGATGCCACTCAACATCTGGGCCGATAACATCTGTTGGTCCTTCTTGAATGTGGATTTTCTAAACAGATTTATTTAGAGCTATAAAATAAGTCCTTTGCAAAATAGATTATTATCATATAAAAGTAATATGATGTCTGTATTCCTGTCTGTGTAGCGAGAATCTCAAAGATAACTTTAGGGTGGCTACCAAGAATTCGAATAATAATCCGCACAAATCTGTACATACATGCTAATATCAGGTCTGCACATCAAAATTAAAAAATAAGTCCGTACAAATCCATACATTTACCATTTGAATTCATTTAGAACAAAAAGCAATGTTTACACTTAAAAACCTTAAGAGTGGGACAATGCCCCTGCATAAATTAAAAACCATATTACCCAGGACTAAGGTATAGCCAACATACGAAATAAATATCCCTCTTCCCAACAACATTTGAAAATCGCGTAAAGGTTTCGTTATTTTTCCCCCAAATTAATTTCGTTGTTAGTATAAGCTGCATGTTACCTAAGGTGTTCAGGAAGCGACAATAGGGCAGCATCTTCTGGAGAAACATATTTAGATCCTTCTTCCTCCTCTTGGTGATTTCCCTAAATATTAATAATAATATAGTAGAGCAGTATCTTCTGGAGATACATATTTAGATCCTTGTTCTTCCTCTTGATGATTTCCCTAAATATTAATAATATAGTAGAGCAGTATCTTCTGGAGATACATACTTAGAACCTTGTTCTTCCTCTTGATGATTTCCCTGAATATTAATAATAATATAGTAGTGCAGTATCTTCTGGAGATACATATTTAGAACCTTGTTCTTCTTCTTGGTGATTTCCCTAAATATTAATAATAATAATATAGTAGTGCAGTATCTTCTGGAGATACATATTTAGAACCTTGTTCTTTTTCTTGGTGATTTCCCTGAATATTAATAATAATAATATAGTAGAGCAGTATCTTCTGGAGATACATATTTAGATCCTTGTTCCTCCTCTTGATGATTTCCCTGAATATTAATAATAATATAGTAGAGCTGCACCTTCTGGAGATACATATTTAGATCCTTGTTCTTCCTCTTGATGATTTCCCTGATTATTAATAATAATAATATAGTAGTGCAGTATCTTCTGGAGATACATATTTAGATCCTTGTCTTCTTCTTTTAGATCCTTGTTCTTCCTCTTGATGATTTCCCTGAATATTAATAATAATATAGTAGTGCAGCATCTTCTGGAGATACATATTTAGAACCTTGTTCTTCTTCTTGGTGATTTTCCTGAATATTAATAACCTACAGTTATCAAAACGTGCATACTCTATTAGGTAAGAAGTCTATCCTATAACATAAAGTAGGTAGTAAAGTTTTTTTGTCTGAAGCTTAAGATCTCAATGACTACTGGCATTGTTTTGGTTCTCTATTTTTATTAAGCTTTACATAGGTCCCTTAGTGGTTTTAGGCGATTTATTTTCAGATTTGAGTATGGTTTAAAGCTATTTTCTAGACCCTTTCAATAATACAAACCCCCTAAATGATAGAGGCGCAATTGCTAGTTATTATAGTACTTGATAAAATTCTAGAAAAGTTGAACACTTACTTTGAGGCTAGTGTAATAAACAGCCCATTGTTCCCTCACTCCCTGATAAAAAGTGTATTATAATTTAATTACCTTTCTTTTTTGCATTTCTATTTCAATAAATTTTCTCATTTCATCGTCTTCATCTCTGATGTGAGTTTCTTTAGAGAATTGTGTCCCAACCTCATACGCGTCTTCAGTCTGCTTGTATTCTAAAATAAAACAAGGATGACAACATCCATAAAAGCGAAGCTATGAAACGGTAGGACAAAATAAAATTTTGTTGAAAAAATGCAAAATGGAGGATAAAGTTTAGGGACATACTTGCATTTTTAGGACTTTATTATAGAGATGCTTTGCTTATAACATTGTACTCTGATGTCCTAAGAATCAGTATTCCAAAAATGAGAAAAACCAGATAAATACATCACATAAATTTTTTTTTAAAGTTAAAAATAATCATGTTTAAAATGGACGTACGGGCATTCTAGTAACGATTATAAAGTTGATACGATTTCTAACTACTACAGGAATCACCATACAAAGTTTAAAATCGATAGAACAATTATAACATGTCTGAATTAACAAAAAAATTCGCTTTTTAAAATGTTGCTGAAGTCTTGGATGTCAAAATAGACAGAAACATTAGTCCCTATTAATTGTTAAAAGTACAAATACACAGACACTAATACATCATACTACCATGACAGAGAGACATTCGGCTAATGCTAATCATTCTTTACTGCTTCGATTAAAGCAAAAAAAATGAATATCCATAAAAATTGTATTGGATGTCACAAATGTCAAAATGAGACATTGTTTTAGAGATCCTTGGGGCCATACAAATACATGACAAGAATTAAAAAATCTAAATTCTAAAGATAAAACCTAAATACCTTTTAGAAAAGGCATGATAAAAACCGCCATAATATCATTTATTTCAGAGTAATTTTAATGATTCTTAGTTATCTTTGAGTAATGAACTGGAGGACATATAAATGTAGAAAAGCTTCTTTTACACAAATGTTAAATACATACAAAGTACAAACAAACAAATAAATATAAACCTTTCATTGATTTCATATCGACGAGTCCACCAGATTTAATCTTGAATGGATCATCTGCAGTCAAAGCATCTTCCATCTGTTTAAAAGATAAAGCAAATAAAAAGTGCCTTGTTAATATTCAATTTTTGAGTAAAAAAGGACAATTTATAAAAACTAGCTGCTGTGCCCCTAGCATGTAGGGGCTCTATTTTCGATGGGATATTGAAGGGCAGAAAAAAAGCATAAAACCATAGACTTATTTATGAAAATAAAAAAGCTAAAAACCATCTCAGGACATATAAGAAGCTTCACTATAAAATAGAACCAAGTAGGTAGGTTCAGCGGTTAGTGAGATCCTTCGCTAAGGACATAAAAAAGCTTACTAAACAGTTTAGCCGTCTAAAAGTGTACCATATTTTCTTTAAGGTTATTTCCGGAGGGACACACTAGCCCTGTGGGGCTAAAATAAAAAACACCAAACCTAAACTTATCACTCTCGGAAATTTTTTTTCTGCTTTTTAAATATAAGCCGGGGGGGGGGGGTTGTTTGCCCCACTATGTGTTTAGTAGGATTTTACAAAAAGGAGGATGTGCATAATACCCATTTGGGCATTTAGAAGAAATTCTGATAAATGTAAATTTCTGGTCAATTAAAAAGTCATAATCTGATAGATAATTATGAATTAAAAACGCAATCTTTGGTCTTTTTATCCTTCCTTTGATATCTTTTTTCCTGAGACTAGGGTCACCACATTTGTTCCAGCTATTCGTTTCCTTAACAAAAAATTGAACTAATTTTTGACGGATTCTTGAGCAAGAAATGACTTATCACAGTCAGGGATCTAAAGGGATAAGACAATCAAATATAAATGGATTTACATCCCCAATGATGATACACAAAATTAACCCTTTTGAGATTTAAATTAGTGGTTGAAAAGTTTGACTTAATGGACCAACTAATCAAAATTTAATAAAAAAATCCCCTAAGTTGTAAAGCAAACAAATACGAAAACGTTATTGTAAAACTTGAATGACTAGTGTAATAGTCTCTTCCTCTGTATCGTACACCTACTGAATGAATTGAATATACATTATAGGTACTTGCTAAAAATTCTAGAAGAGAAAAAATGAAAAAGCCCGAAATATTTAAAATGTTCTGATGAATCCAAACTACCTAGGTACCTACCTGAGTTTTTGAAGTTCTCTAGTTTTTTCATATTCTTCTTTATTATATTCTTGGACCGAGTTCCCTTCATCCGAGTCGGACGAATTCTGGCGTTTTCTTACTTGACGTTTCTTTGTCGATTTAAAAGATATTTTTGTCTCGGTATTATCAACTTCTTCCATTTTTAATGATCTTAAAACAATCGAATTTAACATAGGTACACAAAAAATATTAAATAAAAAATAAACCATAATAAGTGTTGATGAAATGCTATTTTAGTTATTTCCTCGGTATTGCTTTTTACAACAGGTATAGACTTTCATAATTGCTATTAATGAAATACTTTAAATGTTTCTAACGCAATTTTAAAAACAAAACAAACTAACGAGGATAACAAATTCAAATAAACTGGCTTGAGTTCAGAAAATCAGCTGGTTTCCATTTTAACATTTGCCTCTGGCTCTCTCCTCTCGTAGATCTGGATATAGGCCTCAGTCAGGGTAATCATCTGTGGTAGAATACTGGTAACGTGCAGATCCTGCATCTCATACCACTGACCAGAACCTTTGTGCAGCACATGTACCTTATAGCTGCCCTTCTCCCAGGAGCCATCATGCACAATGTTGGCCATCAAGTCGTAGGTTGTCCCCTCCTTGTGCTTGGCCTTGTCCTCGTCACTCAAGAGGTCACCAAACTCGATTCCCTTTACGGGGAAATTGACAATGGTTGGGTTCTTCTCAACAAAGAAAGTATTCTTTGTGAATCGTTTTATAAAAAGGATGATAAACTTCGGGAGTCTTACGAGCTCAAATTTCTTGAGGAAGTTATCCTTGTATGTCTTGTATTCCCTCTCAGTTTGTCCGTTAAACTTGGATAAGATATTGTAGAGAGATACTTGGGGAATAATGTTTTCATGGAACTCGTCCTTGAATAGAGGCGGTGGTGGAAGCTCTGACGTCAGAAACAAAAATGGAGATTCCTCAACCTTTAAGAAGATTCTGTTAAACTTTTAAAAAATTATATCTATCTTTTGTACCTACCTAATCATTAATTTAAATACCTTTTTGATATTGAAAACATTTTAGCGCATTAAGAAAGTTACACAAGTTGAACCACCATCCTAATTCAAATACAAAATTTATAAGTAAAGCCAGTGAAAATATCTTCAAAATTCAAGTAAACAGTTCAAAAATAGAATCTTTCCTTCCAATCATATTCGCCAGAAGCTTGTAGCTCTCTTTGCCTTTTGGGATCAACATCCGTTGGCATAATCTTCTTGGTATGAATCCTCATTGATCCAAGAAACTGCTTGTAAATGATTGAACTCGATCTCTTCTTAGTTCCACCCAAGGCCATGTGGAGGGAGTTAAGAAACCATGGTAAAACAGCACCCGCATCACCTTGCTTAGTGATCTCAAACTTTTTCTTGGAGCACAACACGATCGACTGCAACATCTCATGGGGCGACACGTGGGCCTTGAAGTTCTTGGGATTCCACAACTTTCTGATCAGTTCGCCATATCTTTGCACCAACAAGAAACTAATATCACCCGGGGGCCGTTTGATATTTTTGTAATTGTTTTCATCCAAAAAGTAATTTCTCAGTCCCTCGACATGGGACAGAGCATGAAGTATCACATTGCAGTAATCATTCGCCTTAATGTTATTCAAGCCCACAACTCCAGGCGTGTACATTGATCCATCAAAAGCACGAGATTCCTTTGTGCTGGTCTCAAGTCTCTTAATTAGGTCAGAAGAAAAGGTAGGATTTAACACGTACAGAATATCTCCCAATGACGCATCAATAACCTCGTAGTTATCAGGCAAACAATAGAATCGTTGTGACTCTAGATTTAGAAACACCCTGTGTCCCTCGCTGACACTGTGAGTGTAGGCGTGTGTGTTATTTCCTCTTCCTTGGAAATATTTCCCGCATACAAGACAAGCATACACATTAATCCTAGACAGAGAGATAGAGCACAACTTTTCAAAATCAAAGTCCAACACGCCTCTGTTGATTGTGTCCAGGTAGGGGCAGTGACGCGACACTCGGGCCTCCTGCTTTATCTTCTTGCGGTCAGCCGGACTTTCGTCATCAGAGTCTCCCAGTTCACGTTTAGTCTCAGGTTTGATGTCGACTTTTACATCTGCCTTTGAATCCTCAATTTCCTTTTCTGTCTTAACAACTGTCTCTCCTGTATCTGTACCATTTTTTGTTTCTTCTTCAAGTTTCATTTTAATTCTGAAAAGTAGGTAAACAAATGGAAATGAAATTTTTGTTTAAAATTGTTAGAAATTTTAATTCTTATTTCGTACTTATATAATTTGTGTGTGGAAAACTTGGTCAAAATGTCCATAGGTATGAATAATCAAAACTCACTTTTTAAATAATTTGCTAATTGCTTATACTCTTATATTGCATGGTCAGGATATACTTTTTTACCGGTAGTTTGCAATTCCAATAATGATAAAATGAAATATGTGCTTTTTAGTAAAATTAAATTTTGACTTTACATTAATAAAATTATCACCTGCGAGAATTTTGAAATCAATATCTTGTTGATTTATTAGTTTTTTTATATAAAAAAATTAAAATTTGAAGTTTAAAACGTTTTAGAACATATAATTATCCTATAAATATAATACCCTATCAAATTTAGCTGAAATATTCAAAAATTATCTTTCTTTTAGAATCAAAATAAAGATTTATACTTAATATATCATGATACATATAAATTTTCATTAATTTTAATTTCATTTTCAAATTAATGTGGTTTGTTTTTATTTCTTCTCTTGCCTTTTTATTTATAGTATGAAGTACGCGGCATTCTGCACAACAGAGTTGCCGCATGAGAAAATAAATAAAATCTTATTTTTAATTAGAAGCTTACACAATGGATATATTTTTAAAAATGCATTTTAAAATACTGAATTGAATGATACAAAGTAAATTGTTTATTTTAATATTATTTAGAAACTAGCAATGGGTCCGAAATTTCGATGAGTTTTTTTATTTCTAGAGAAAAATGGCTAAAAACCGTTCGAAGATCCATATATCTGTACGTGGATATTTCAATCATTTCAGTTGTTTGGTAATCTTAATGGACAGACTGAAAAACATTTCTTTTCCATTTACCACAAATGACTGCGATAGCGCCCCTATTATTTATACAATTGGGGAGTGGGGTCGAATTAGCCTAAAACCATCTTTTTAATTTAAAACTAAGCTAGCATAAAACCATTCTGGGACCTATATAAAGCTTCTATAAAACGGGTATATAAATCGGTTCCTTAGTTAACGACATCCTAAAGAACAAAAAAACCTTACAACTTTGTATTATAGAATGTTTTTATTTTAAGTTGATCCGGCAACTCTGTTTGTATTGGTACAGCTGCGTAGGGTAGGTAAACAAATAAATGCTTTTTTTCAAACGCGTAGAACTTACAACTTAAAAATGTTTTAAGCATTTTTGTATTTTAATTATAAGCAATAAAAAGAATTTGGAATTTTATAATTATAATTTATCTTTATAATTTAAAATATAAATTCGAATTTTTCCTTGTTTTTAATGGTTTAATTATCAAAAATAAGTAATTTTTACACAAATATCTTTAAATAAGATCATATTTTATATTCCTTTTTACTAAAATAAATTGCTGAGTTACATATATCATTTAACAATTTTAATTTACAGACAATTTTAAACCTCTAAAATGGAACCTATGAAGGAAAAATTGATGCAAGTGAATTTACCTGGAACAACTTTGTTTCTGGACTGGCGGTACAGTAAACTGCTGGTGCTGTACAAAGTTTTCTGTCTGGTCCTGGACACATTTAGCCTGGTCTTGGGGGTTACCAGTGCTGTCTTCATATCTCTGTATAAAGTATTGATTCCGAACAAGCCTAAAGATTTGGAGGGTGCTTTGGCTTTGGTGACTGGTTCGGGGCATGGTATAGGTAAGATTTTCAATGTTCATTACCTCATACGGGCGAGGTTGCTGTTCATGACACTTTAACGTTAGGTTCAACAACCAAGGATAACTAAGGGGGCCCATATATTGTATATATCTCTCCTTTTCTGTCCAAACACCCTGGGCATTAGGATAAGTATTACCTAACAAACATCTAGCTAACTCTTTAATTGCATGAGCTTTGTATGAGAAGGCCTAACGTTGCATGGTAATGAGTTGCGCCTTTTGGTCCAAGGCATTTCCCTTCATTTATCGATAAATGATCATTAGATGGTAAATAAAAATGTCTTATCACCTTCGTTTAAATTAGACGATTTTTCGACTATCTCAAATATTCATTAGACCTAATTATGGAATCTATATCTTTAGGGTGTTTTTCTTTTCTTCATATCACATAAGAACACTGTATTTTTCATCACTTATATTGCCATTTAGGACTATTAAATTGAATCTTAGATTTATATTTAATCTTTTGCGATTATTATGTAAAATTTCTTACATTTAGGTATGGAATTAAGTGTAAATTTAGCCCGCCTGGGTGCAACTGTGATATGCCTTGACATCAATGAGACTGGAAATCAGGAGACTGAACGGAGATTACAAAAAGTTAGTGGCAAATATCACATGTTTGTTTGTGATGTCTCAGATAAAGCCAGTGTTGACAGAGTGTCACATGAAATTCTAGAAAACATTGGTGTCCCCTCATTATTGATAAACAACGCAGCTATTACAAAAAGAAAAACTTTTCTTGAACACACACAGCAAGAATTAGAGGAACTGTTTTCCATAAACGTTGTAGGACCAATGTTTTTGATTAAAAACTTTTTGCCAGCAATGCTTCAGGATCCAAACAATCGTCATCACATTGTTGGTATCTCCTCTATTGTTGGAATGTTGGGGACCCCAAATATGGTTCCCTACTCGGCCACAAAGTTTGCCATGACTGGCTTTATGGAAGGCTTGAATTATGAGCTTATGGCGGATAAAGGCAAGAATATGGTGCTCACAACTGTTCATCCTTTCCTAGTATCGAGCGAGAATAACCGTAAACCCAGCCTTAGGTAAATAGAATATTAAATTTTAGAATTATAAATAATGGGATGAAGGCTTAATGAAGTTGATCTCGTAAAACCTGGTGTTTTTGGTCAATTGGAAAAGCCTATAACAATATACATACAACTTCTTATAATTAAGTATGATCTCATTTGATATGTAAAAATATATTTTGACCTTTAAATACCTTTTTTTTGTTTACATTTGTATCCATTTAGGTATTAAATTCAAACGACTTAAATAGTATTTACTAAATGTACAAAACATCGAGGTTTACATGATTTATGTTAGGTACCTATTACTTTATTCCCTTATTTTCTTCTTGTCCATATTCATATTAACTGTATAGTTCTAGTCAATATCAAAACAAAAATACCTAGTTTACTTATTATTTGCACCTTTATGAATATTTTTTAATCTCAACTCTTTAACAAAGAGATGTTACAAGTTTACAAGAGATAAAAGTTTTTTTCTAACAATTTAGGCAGTTTATCCCCGGAAAAGTATTTTAAGTATTGCTTCGAATCTGATTATCCGCTGCCTAAGAACCTTTTCGGGCCATAATGAAAAATCATGTAAAGCATCGTATAACAGACAAATTTCAACGAATATTAAAATAAAAATCATAATATTTATACCAGTAGTGTTAGCACGGGGCTTCGGTCCCTCGTGGCTAAAAAACTGCTTTTAATTTTTCATTTTAATATTTGTGAAAAGCTGTCTATAATACGATGCGATAAATAAATATTTTTATGTTTAGATATGAGGGACTGATTGGCATTGTATCCGTGAAAGAAGCCGCGGAGGCTATTCTAACTGGAATTCGGAGGGAAGAAAGGGAGGTGTATGTTCCCTCCAGCCTGCACTGCCTCACAAGAATACTTCGCATACTTCCAGCAACTGCTCAAACAAAACTTTTAGAATTTATAGAGTTTGGATCCGGTCCTTAGATAGTTTTATTAATTATATGACAAGAGCTTTCTTGGAAGTGATTGGACATTGGATTATAAATTACACTGGTACCCAAAGTTTTACAACCTTGTTGTCTCATTCGATGACCTAAAAACTTTGAGTACTCATATTAAACTTTGACTGGTTTGTTCCAAACTAGTAGTGTCTAAACTTTTCAACCAATAATTTTAATATACAGAAGGGGGAATTTTGTATATCATCATTTGGGATGTACATTGCTTTATGATTCATTGTCTTATCCCATAAGATCCCTGCAATATACCTCAAAATATATTTAGTATGATTCTACCAAGTACCTAAATTTTTGTATATTTATTAAGTACCTATATAAATGACAAGTTCTATTTATATTTTTTTTTATATTTATTGACAATTTTATTATTATGTGCCATAACCTTTTTATTGTAATCAACTACCTCATTGTAATACCTACTGTATTTTTTATTTTTCAGTTAGACAATAATTTCTAAAATGAAATGACCAGTTTTGGATGGAAAAGAAAAATATCGTTAGTTAAGTCTTCTGAAGGTAGGAATAAATATTTTTATATGTTTATTTAATTATTATAGATGTTTTTAATGATACGAGAATACCTAGTTATTTATCGCATTGCATTATGGACAGCTTTCTGCGGATATAGAAATTAAAAATCATAAGTATTAATATCAAAATAGGTATTATTTTATTATTCGTGAAAAATATAATGTTAAACATGATTTTTGAAATTGACATTGGCAAATTAATTTCAAACTTTTCACCCTTTTTGTGTTATTATTGAGTCCTATCATCCTATGCTATTTTGTTGTTTTGGTTTTATTAATATGCAAAGTGCGGTCAGCCGTTTGACCGTAAGCGCTGAAAAAAACTTTGGATTAGATCTAACAATTAAAACTTGACGTAGCCCCAGCTTTCAAAGAAGAGGAACAGAGCCAAGAGCCAGATCTTGATCCAACATTTGATTGGATAGCTGAATGTAAAAAGAAAAGAGTTGACGCACTAGAAGACAACAAAATTAGATTTGATAGGTAATTTTAGTTGTGTTCTTGGTCATTTTTGAACATTGGTGTATATTCTGCACAATATTCATTTTTTTCCCTGGCTGCAAAATATTTCATTTCCCCCTCCCTGGATTTTTCACAAAGGAGGAGGGGGGGGGGGGGAGGGAAAAAATATGATTGCTACTTAAAAAAATTACATTACCTAGGTAATTTCATTCAAAAACATTTAAAAAGTTAAAAGTATAACATTTCATTTCCCTGTTATTTATTTAGCTAGGTATCTTATTATTTCGCAAATAAGATTTTAACATTTCAGATTAAAAACAGAAGGAAGTTTGTTAGCAGAACAGGGAAGATTTTGGGAGGCTATTTCAAGGTTTATTTTTTGATCATTTGTTTCAAAATTATTCTGTACTTTCTGGATTTGGCAACTTTTAGTATTTTTAAAAGCGAAACTTTTCTATAATTAGGGTTGTTCCGTCCGTGCTATCGATTTCAAACTTTGGATTATGATTCCAGTAGGTAGTAGATAACAGTTAGGTACGATTCAGAAAGCGTAGCAACTCTGTAATCGTTACCAGAAAGTCCGTACGGCCATTTAAAAAATGCTGATTCTTACTTTTTTTGACAACATTTTTTAAGTGGTATTATTATCCTATAAATCTGATTTTATAAATACTGATTCTTAGGACAACAAAGCACAATATTATAAGCTAAGCATCGCTAGGATAAAGTAAGTTTAACAGTTTTGCAGCAAATTTACGTACAATTTTGTTAAAACTTATACATTTATATTCTGCTTATTAGTTATGACACTCTACAAGAGTTAATTTTTGTTTTTCTTACCGTTTTAGAGCTTCGCTTTTGTGGATGTTGTCATCCTTGTTTTTTTCTAAATCTAAAGCAATAATATTTGTTGGTGTAAGTTGTTACCTTTATTTGAACAGATGGAATGAAGCCCTGGAGATTGATGGTAACGATGTTGGTCTTCTTGATATGAAAGCTCAGAGCCTGATCCATCTACACGAGTGGATACCCGCCATACAGGCCTGTCAACAAGCTATCAAAGTCCAGGTATGCTGGGGCAGGTTAAACACAAAGAAAGAGGGGGCAATGGGTTGTTTGTTAAACTAGTCACTAAAGTTTTATAATAACGTTTTCCTATTCTTTGGCCTAACAACTTTGGGGACTTGTATTGAATTTGGATTGGTTGGTTTATTTAATTGAGTGTCCTAACGTTTCAACCATTGATCGAATCTACAGAAGGTGTAATTTTGTTTATCTTCATTGGGGATTTACATCACTATATCGGCAATCGTCTTATCCCTTTAGATCCCTGGGTTAAATATAAGAATGGGATCCTACACCAAATTTTCGTGTTCTCTAATAAAGCGAAACATGCAGCGGGCAAAAAAAACGATTTTTAACCTTTTTTGAACAAGAATTCTTTATGTGTTATAATTATTCATCTGATTTTTGGAATAATGATTCCTATTACATTAATCCCGGTATAAACAAGTCCTAAAAATGTAAGTCCTTAAACAATATCCTGTAGGATTTAAGCAGTTTTGCAAAAAAATACTGAGGTATAATTTTGTTTAGAATCATACATTTATATTCAGCTATTTAAGTTCTAGCAAGTGGTAATGTTCGTTTGTCCTAACGTTCAAGAGATTCGTTTTTTTTGATGTTGTCATCCTTGTCATATAAATATCCCTTTGTAATTTAGAAGAACTGGTGGCCTGCTTATCAAACCTTGGGTCGAGCTCAGCTAGGTCTGGGCGAAGTTCAGCTGGCCAGGAGAAATTTCCAAATCAGCTTCCACCTGAATCCTGCTGAACTGGAGATCTGGACAGAGGATATTGTCTGGACCCAGCACCTGTTGGAACGGGCAGACAGGGTTGCCAAGGCGAAGCTTGAGGCAGGTGGAGGTGAAAGCGGTGGTGAGGTGGTAGAGCCTGTAGAAAGAATTAAACCTGATTCTGTGCTGGTGGTGGCTGTCAGGAGATGATGATGGATGGGGGTACTCTAGGTAAACACATTTTCAAGGGTGTATATTTTGCTTGGGAAATTAAAAATAAAGAGTACTGAAAATCTGTTCTTGGGGGGGGGGGGGGGGGAGCAATAGTAAAACATGTTGAAAGGGAGAAAATGAATAAAATAAAGAGTAGGTACTTAAACAATTTTTCGCCCTCATTGGGGAAAAAAATAAAGGGAATAAAAAAATAAACTATTTTGCTGCTAGGAAAAAAATTAAGCTTGTGCAGGATATACCTTTTTTTGTCTTCATAGTTTTTTTTATAGGGGTTTGATTTTAAGCAATTTTTACTTTAGGCCAATTCAACAATCTCAAAGAGGGTTCAATAGGTATAATCCGTATAGATTGGTATAACTAATCAATTCATTCCCTTATCTTTGTGTTACAGCTCTAACTTTACTTTAATATAGTGAGAAAACTTATAACAACTTTTTTATTATTCAGAGCCACGAAAAATCCCGCCACAAAATGTGACCCTACGCATCAATGCCCGCCGATTATTTGGAACAAAATACCGGCGGCGCACAGTGGACACAAACCGGGGATTTTATACAAATATTTTGCCCAACTTCACCCTGGTGAATGTGGAGAAGCCTCCTTGCTTTGTCAGAAAGTTTAGTCCGGATGGATCTAAGATTATTGCCTTCAGGTGAATATTCATTTTGAAAACACATAGTGTCTATTAAAAATGACGTCACACTGGCCTACCGTTGGTTAAAGTGTAACATACTGGCCTGCCATTGGTAATTTAGTCTATGTTTTGGCCTATCATTGGTCATTTGTATTGTATGACGTCATTTCTTTTATATGCACTCTAGAAAGTTTCGAAAACATTATTTTATTGTATGAAATAGAAATGATTCCTTGTTTCTAATTCATTCTGTTCACTTTCCCCTTATCTATGGATATTTCATATGTCAAATAAGTCAGGGAGGGAGGGGACATTGTGCTGTCCCCAAGATTTTATTACATCGTTTTCTTATTCGTTGGCTTAACAACTTTGGGGACTTTTAAAGTATTTTGATTGGTTGATTCATTTAGTTAAGTGTCCAAACGCTTCAACCTCTAGTAGTAATCTACAGACGGGGAAATTTTGGGTATCGTCATTGTGAAATGTAGATGTAAATCAATTTATCGGCCATTGTCTTATCCCTTTAGATCCCTGTTCCTAAATGTTCCACAAGTAAGATTAATAGTTTCCATTAATATTTCTTGATTGTCAATGCAAACCAAGAAATATTACGCTTGAGCACATTAATAATTTTCGACTGGAAAAAAAAGATGGAAGTGAAAATACCTAAATTATCTGGGATCTAAAAAGATAAGACAATGTCCGATAAATACAAAATTACTCCTTCTCTATTACAATTAGTGGTTGAAACCTTTCATCACTAACCAAATCCAATTTTTAAAAGTTCTCAAAGTTGTTGAGCTGACAAATAAGAAATCGTTATTATAAATCTTAGGGGACTAGTGTAATAAACAGCCCTATGTCCCCTCCCTCCCTGGGTTGAAATACCCATTCTATATATTTCTATTATCAATGTGTTTTTTCAGTGCTGATCAGACATCACTGGAGGTGTATAGCTACGAAGGACCAGCCGCCATTGCAGACCTTCTCCAATCTGTTCAGGGAGAATATCTAACAAATGAAGAAAATCCAACAAATAACAAGTAAGAGATATGTTTAGTAAAAAATCGTTTCGTTACGCAAATATACGGAGTATTTTAGTTAAAGAGAAGCTGCGTTTGTAATCATGGATCTATAGAGATGGCCGATAAATTGATGTTCATCCCTAAGATTATACACAAAATTACCCCTTTTGTAGATTACAATTAGTGGTTGAAACGTTTGGATACCTTAACTTAATCAACCAACCAATCAAAGTTCTATAAAAGTCCCCAACGTTGTTAAGCCAACCAATAAGAAAACGTTTATATAAACTTTGGGGACTAGTGCAATAAACAGTCCAATGTCTTATTCCTCCCTAGTTAGTAATAAATACCTAGGTATTGCTAAGTATATTATGTTGGCGGCAGGGGAAAACAGCGGTTTTCGGCAGGAGCGGCGGTCACCGATATTCTTAAAAGTAACTTTGGCCCTACAGAAGCATAAATCCGAAATTAGCTCACTCTAGCTCTAAGGGTTCTCGAGTAACTCCCCCCCGGCCCCCCTGCCCAAACCATTTTAGTGTACATCCTCTTGTTAACTTAATTATTTCTTCTAGTATTCGAAACTATGCCTTCAACCGATTTTTCAAGCCCAAGTTTACAGTATCCGTATCACCCATCACTGAACAGCTAAACAGAGAATGTTCCCTATTTTCTGATGACGGCAAATATGTTATCATCGGCTCTGCCTCCCCCATTCCCGAGGAGCCACACCCACCCATGTACACAATATACCAGAATAATGAATCCGTAAGCCCCAACCCGCGGAACCAACTTGAAAACTACACAATCTATGTTGTGGATATAGAAAAGGGAATACTTGTGGACAAGACCATGTTTAAGACTGATAAAATAGTACTGTCCCACAATCAAGGTATTTATTTGTACAGAAATGTTCTGGCAATACTTAGCATACAACATCAGACCATTCATATATTCCATCTTGAAGCTGATGGTACTCTTGTTAAAGACAGAGAAATTGGAAGATTTTGTTATGATGATGATGACATGGTTCTATCAAGTTCTGGCGTACTCAAGGCAATTAATATAAAGTATAGAATTGAAAACCTTAAATATTTCTTGGAAAATTGAAGAAAAGTGACGCCTGTGCATTAAAAATATTATCTAAAACTTAAATTGTACAATTGTCCAGTTGGGTCAAAACTGAAATGAATAAAATATACCTATCGAAAAATATTACACTTAATTTACGAAATTCACGTTTATATAATTTTTTTATGATTTTGCACATAATAAGTTTTAACCCATTGGGTACTGGAGAGAGGTGGTTGAAAGCCAGTAGTCATGGCTTTTAGTAAACGATTAAAAAAGGCATTTATTTTAATGATATATCTGGATGATTTCTGAAAACATGCGATTTTGCTAAAAGCCAGAAATACTTTTTGGACTTTCAAAAGTTCCAATTTTATTTCAGGCTAGCCAGGCAGATTCTTCTACCTGGATTCTATTCTATACTTTATCTTCTTTGACTCAAGGGTGAGAATCAGTGCACCCTACCGACCAGACCAGCTGTGTACAGACCATTTAAGGAGACAACCATCAACTCACTGAAGCATAGGATTTTAGTTTTCCTGTACAACAGAGCTGTGGCGCTATCTCAACAAGAAGGAAATCCTTTCGAGCTGCGAAATTTTTACAAATATTTTGAACAGGTAATTTACATTTCTTTCATGGGATAAATGACCTCATTAAAAAAAGCATAGTTTAATAGGTTCTCATAAACCTTAATTAAGATAGTTAGCATTCATTCGATTAAAAAAACTGTTCTAGTTAATTTTGTTTGAATTGTTGTAACAACTAATTAACCATTGATTTGAAAAATTAAGATAAATACCTAAAAAGTACATAGGTAGATACCATTTTTCATACTTTGATTATTGATCACAAAATAATAATAAATCTATTTAATAAAATGTTTACAAAATAAAAGGGGTAGTTGCAAAAAATACATTTAAACTTGAATTTAGTGATCTGGCTTATTTACATAAAAACAGCATGAAGACTAATTTAGAGATGTCTAATTGTTTGTTATTTATTTTAATACAAAATTTAAAAGTTTGATGGTATACTTGCAACTTAAGCTTTCTAAAATTCACTTCATGGAACTCTCTTTTTTAGATTCGTTGGCTTCGTATCTGGAAGATGCAGCTGCTCGATGAAGACCATTTGTTTATCAAATATGCCAGTGAGGATGTCGTCACTTTGAGGTATAACAAGAAGGGGGAGGTAGGTTGTGCTAGAATTCCGTAAAGTTGTGAGTTTAAAGTCTTACAAACAGTAGTATAACGATAATATTCACTAAATATGTGTATTTCTTATTGAATAGAACCATAGACAAAAATTTTGATATATTTATATTTTGTGAATATTATCGTTTTACTACTGATTTTAAGCCTTAAAACTCACGCCTTTACGGAATTTTAGCACAACCTCCTACCTCCCCCTTTGTCATCATAAACTATGTAGATTGACATACCCGCGACCGTGGCTCAACACGTACCACATCCGCTCGTCGTTAGGGAGGTGATAGGTCCAATTATCGGTCCGACACACGTTTAAAATGGTTCCTACTGCTGCTATGTCAGGTCGCGGCATAAATAATTATAGTAGTGGGAATGCATTGGCCCATATACAGGCGCAACTCATTACCATGCACATTTAGGATTTCTCAGACAAAGGTCGTGCAATCAAAGGGTTGGTTGTCTTTTGGATGTTACTTAACCTAATCTCCCCCATTGGGTTTTAGAGTATTGCATCCCATTACAAGTGGATGATGCCATTGGGTTCTCTAGATGATCATTTGAAATCGAATGAGAATCCCGCCCCTAATAGGAAATAGGTAACAATGTAGTTTGACATTAGGAAAGCGATTTATAAAATAATCGCTAATTTCATATTAAAACACTTATCCTTAGTGACAAATAATTTGATAATTTTTTTTCATAAAATAAAATTATATTTAGGAGCTACGAGCCCAACTCTCAACAATCCTTTTTTGTTGTGTACAACATGAAGACTACAAAAGTTCTTGCCGTCTATGAAAATACTTCAGAGAAACTTCTGGACATCTTTGAAAATTTTTGTGACTACTTCCGGTTGAGCTGTGGGACAGGGTCCAGTTACACCTCCAGTCCAAGTAATAATGTGTATGCTAACCTGACACAGCAGAGGTTTAAACAAACTATCATTAGCGCAAAGGTATTTTTAAAAGCGAAGCTTTTCTCTAATAAAGGTCGGTCCGTCCGTTCGGCACGGTTATTTCTTTTGGTTAAATTACTTATGTTAGATTTGTCCTAACGATTTCAAACTTTGCATGATGATTCCTATGACAGTTAGGTACGGTTTAGGAAGCGTATCAACTATACAATCTTTACCAGAATGTCCGTACGTTCATTTAAGTCATGTACATTTTTAACCTTTTTGAAGTATATTTCTATAATCCAGTTCTAAAATTCAATTGTAGGCGTGTCCTTGAACAATATTCTGTATTTATACAGTTTTGCATCAAATTTACTTACAATTTTGTTTCGACCTATACATTTATATTTTGCTAATTCAGTTCTGACACTCTACAGTTGTTAATGTTCGTTTGTCCTTTACTAACTACCTAGATTTTCAAAACATTTTTTATGCCAAATTTCTTTACCTTTTATCTTTTTAAAATTACTTCCTGAATAAAGTATCTACACCATATTAGAATGGAGGACCAAGCCAGGCCCGTAAGAGAGTATTGGCCCAGCTGCCCATATCTGCGCAGAGCTACTCCCCGTCCCCCCTACTTGATCTCAGTCTCTTCTCCTATGATGAGAAGTGGGTCTCGGTTATGGAGAGACCCAAGGCTTGTGGAGAGTATCCGATCAGGTTAGATTTATATTAGCGCCTTTTCTCCGTAGAGGCCTCGAGGGGCACTTTAAGGGGAGGAAGGGATGAATAGTTATTTTAAAAGAAAAAGAAATATTTAGTGGTGGGGTCGCACGCTTCCATTTTGATTTTAGTTTAGAAAAGAATAATTAAACTAAATATTTTTTTGTGGGGTTATTTTTTCTATGAGTGATTTCTATTTGGAGGGTAGTGGTACCCTCACCCCAAATAGTTTACAGTATACACCTTCCAAGGACTTATGTGAAGCTACACTTGGTATAAATGAGTCCATATTGGTTTAGCAGTGCAGGAGTTTGCTAGATCCTTCGTTACAAACAGACATACACACACAGAAACTGTTACTTTTTTATAAGGATTATTTATAATGTTATACACACATCCAATAAAATTGTAACCTCTTGGGCCGGAGGGATAGTGGATGATTAAACAGATTAAGGTCGAGGGTAAACATTTGATTTTGATTGTCATCATTATCCAAGTTCTTTATATTTTGCTGTTCCTTTGTTTTTAAATATGTTCTTATTTTTTTTACAAACTATGATGAAAAAATAATTCATTCTATTTGCAGGTTTTACGGTCGTGAGTGCGGGTTGTTGAAGTTCAAAATTTATCCCGGAGTCCAGGACAAGAACCCGCCACCCCAGGCAAGGAGACTGGTCGCATTCACATTCCACCCCTCGGATCCATTTGCTATCAGTGTTCAGAAAACCAATCTAGAATATGTTGTCAACTTTCATGTGAGACATGCGCTTTAAACATGTATTATAACAAAGGGGGTCATTTTTCGCGTATTTTCCGTAAAGTTGTGTGTAAGATTTTAGTCAAATGCGCTTATTAAGTCAAACTGTTCTTAATTATGACCAAACGCTCAGTATACATACTTAATAAGCTTACACACAACTTTAAGAAAAATACGACCCCTTTTCTAAAATGCACGTTAAGACATTTTTAATAGCAAAGGTTATACAAATACAAAATTACTTTTTGGTTTCTTGCCCAAATTTATGTTAGTTTGATATCAGATTATTGCCAAAGTTACATTAACAAAATTATACAATTTTTTATTTTTAAAAATTAAACAATACCTACCTACACAACTTGTGTATTTTAATCTGTTGCCGTTTTACAAATTAAAAATTCTTATGTTATAAACCTTAATACAATTTAATACATTTTTATCATAATAGTTATTTATCGCATCGTATTATAGACAGCTTTACGCGGATATCAAAATGAACAAAAATGGTAGGTATTATTTTTATGATTTGTAGTTTAATATTCGCTTAAATTGTCTTAAATACGATGCTCTACTTGATTTTTCAGTATGGCTGAGAACTTTTCTAATTCAGAGCGGACATGAATTTGTTTTGAAGCCATGCTGAATTACCTTTTCTGAACCCCTCCAAAATCATTGTGATAAACAAGAAAGTGATAAAAATACAATAATTATTTCAGATAAAAATGTAAATTAATGACTAAACAACAAGTGATAATATAAAATCCAAAATGGAGCAAGAAAGTTGTTTTATATGTGGGGTAAAAATTGGGAGGGGTAACAGGACGGAGGTGGGGAGCCAGGAGAAAATGGAGAAACTTATTTCAGTCAGTAATACTGTAGAACACTCCAGGTGAGTTGATAAATTCTGTCAATTGTATGACCGTACGTTCGCCCGTCCGTATAAGTATTTTTGCACAAAAACTCTAATTACAGAAGGGCTATCTGAAAGGTTCTTTAATTTTAAGATCCTTCAACCAGTCCTAATCAATCTAGGACACAACTGCGTCCCAGGGATATAAAGGTATAAGACAATGGCCGATAAATTGATTTACCTTCAGTGACTTCACGATGATGATACATAATACTACTCCTTCTGTAGATTACAATTAATGTTTGAAATGTTATAACACTACTCAACTTAATAAACCAACCAATCAAAGTTCAGTAAAATTCCCCAAAGTAGTTAAGCCAGCGAATAAGAAAAAGTTATTGTAAAACTTTAAGGACTAGTGTAATAAACAGCCCATTGTCCCCTCTCTCTCTCTCTCTCTCTGACTCTCAATTCTTATCATGTACTGGCAGATTTTGATGTAGTATTCTTTCAAACATAAATTATTATTTCAGCACAATAATATCCGACATCCTATCACGAATATTGAACGAGACAGTTATGAGAGAAGAAATTGTTTGTCGTATTTGTTATAATCTTCTCAATGATGTCGATTATCACCTCAAGGTCAGTATTAGAGAAGAAATTGTTTGTCGTATTTGTTATAATCTTCTCAATGATGTCGATTATCACCTCAAGGTCAGTATAAGAGAAGAAATTGTATGTCGTATTTCTTATAATCTTCTCAATGATGTCGATTATCACCTCAAGGTCAGTATTATTCCTTCCCATGGTTGGTAGGAAAAGTCCAGGGCAGATTAAACCACATGATTTTTTTTCCTGGTTTTAACCACCAACAAAAATCTATAGCGAAAATCCACCTTGAAAAAAATGCTGTTTTCGGTTCTAAATTTAATTACCTTCTACTTTTTCTTAAGAAACTTTTTTTTCGTCTGTACACGCAGTATAAAAACATTAATATTTTCAACAAAAAAAGACTTCGTTCTTTGTTTTCAAATAAAAATAATGTTGCTTTCTAAAAGTAAAAATAAGTCTTTTTTGTTAAAAATTCTAATGTTTTTATTCTGTGTTTTTTTTCCAAATATTTAAACGGTTAAAACGGAACTTTTCAAAAGTCCACGGAAAAAGTCAGATTTTTGCCAACCCTGTTCCTTCCTCTCCATTAGGATTTTTATCTTTCGTTTAATAATTTTTTTTTTATTTTTGTCTTACTTATATGGCCTGTATGAAAACAATTACTGCATACTTCCTAACTTTTAGGTAACTGCCATTTAGGAAGAAAATTTCCATGTAAATGTATACTTTTAAAATCCTTTAAAATCACAATATTTATTTTTAATAGGGTTGGGCCAGATACTTTTTTGCCGGATACCGGATATTCAGCTGATTTCTAATGCCGGATATCCAGTTCCGGCCGGATATCTGGCCAATGTTTAATATCCGACAAATTATCGGATATCTGACATTAAAAAACAGCCGTATATTCGGTATCCAGATAGTTTCAATATCCAGTATCCGGCTGGATAGTTTCAATATCCTAAATCCGGCCGGATATTCGGCTATACCGGATTTCCGGCCCAAACCAAATTTTTAACTAAGACTATATTTTAGGAAGCACAGGAGAAAACAGATGAGATTACTGCTAAATTTTTAGACAAGGAATTAATCAAGAAATAAAAAAATATATTATTAAGTAATTTTCATAAAAGTTTCATTTTTTAGAAAAGGGGGGAAGGGGAATCAAAATTTTTTTAGTTTAAGGAAACTACATCCCAACAGGAAACTTTTTTGCCAAATAACCTATTCTCTCACTCCTAAGACAAAGCCTATGCCATGCCCCCTGTTTACGCAAAAGTGTCAGAACTCCCCCCCCCCCCCTTATTTACATTTAATGTTGTTTTTAAATAATGTAATGATGTGTTTTATTTTTTTTTAATTCTTGATTAAAAATCTTGATTTGTGGCAGGAAAAAGACCCTCTGCAGTATCAGCCAAGCAAACTTTTAGATCCCAGAGAAACATCTGCTCTGGACCATAAACTATATGACAAAGGGGGCGCCTTAGGTTCCAGGTAATAAACCTATAGTATGGATGTATAACCAGACAACTACCTGGATCTTCCTATTGGGGTTCCTTTTTCGTCTGCTAGCGAATTGCTTTCTGCTGTTTTGTAGCGGCTTGGCTGTTTTAATATTTCCGACGCTATTGATTGGTTTTTAAAGACTCAATTCACAGGGAGTAAGGGAGGGGACAATGGGCAATTAATTCAATATAAGAGTTATCAAAGAAAGGGCATGAAATCCAGTTTAATCCAATAAATTTGTAGGAAATTATAAAGGGATTGTTAATTGAATAATAGATTTTCATAGCGTCATGTAAAGTGAAATCGGAACTTGTTTTTGATGAAATATATTGAGGTTTTTTGGTGTGATTTTTATATTAAAAGATTATTGGACCCGGCCAGCTGCTAAGAAGAATATCACTGCCCCTTTTTATTCTGTTTATTTCCCTTGCCCCTTGCCCCCACCTTCCTTCTCCCTTCTCCCCGTCTGCTACATTCAAAACTAACACAACGAGTGTTTATTTCCCTTCCCCCCACTTCCCTTATCCCTTCTCCCCGTCTGCAATATTCAAAAAATACATAACGAGTAGCGGCATTCTATGCGCAAGTCCCCAAACTCAGTCAGAAACTGCTAAATTCTTGCACATTCCCTTTAAGCCAGTCCCCAAAGTCTGAGACTCCTAAAAATTGAATATTCGATCCATTGTCCCCTCCCTTACTCCCTGCTCAATTCAAGGTTGGCAAAGGGTCCTCGTGAAGAGGACATAGTTATTTAACCCCTTTACTTTATTGTTTTACTCTAATGTAGGGTTTAGCCGGATATCCGGCCATTTTTAATATTCGGCTGGATATCAGATATTGAAACTATCATGTTACCAGATATGATATCCGGCATTAGAAATCAGCCGGATATCCGGTATCTGGTATCCGGCCAAAAAAGTATCCGGCCCAACCCTACTCTAATGTCCAGGTTGTCTGGATTGGATAGTGGTCTCCTGCGGAAAAAGGAGAGGAAATCTCATGGGAAACTTGTGACAACCACGGGCATTAGACCTGACAGCAGATATTTTCAAAATCAAAATAATTATAATGCTCAGAATGATCACAGAAAAGGTACCTAATATTATTTTGGAATTCAATCTGCCCTTAATTTTTACGTGTAATGAGGTGCTTTATCAATGAATCCTTATAATAAAGTAACAGGATGTGTGTATGTCTGTCTGTTTGTCTGTCTGTACCGAAGGATCTCGCTAACCGCTGAACCGATCAGGTTCTGCTTAACAGGGTATGTTCTCATCGGTCCCGGCAAGGTTTATAACTATCTTGGGGGAGGGTACCACTACCCTCCCAAGAGAAATAAAAAATAAAAAAAAATTTAAATATTTGAGTACTTGAACGAAACATAAAGAGATATCGTAGAATTTGAAAGCAATAAAGAGGTATCGTAGAGACTTGAACAAAAAAAATATTTAAAATGCCTCTATAGGCCTCTAGGGGCGTAGCCGCTAGTGTAGAATATTATGACAGGGAATAAATTGTCGTCAATTTAGGTTGCAATTTCCCATGACATTTATTGGTCAGTTCGTTCATCTAGTAGGAGGGGTGGTATGGGGTAAATGAGGTGGAGTGGAAGGAGGGTATAGTTATTTTGCAGCAACAGGGGAAAAAGTATTTTATGCAGAATATACAACACCCCTGATATGTCTTTAATAATCAAATTATGCATTTTAGGTAGCCAAAATAGATATACACCAACTCAAAACATTCAACTAGCTCCTGTATCTAGCACCCAAGGCCAATCCTCCCTATATCCCCGCCTTGCCGCCTCGGATCACCATCAGCCGCCTCACAGCCCGCCGCAGGATTCTGAGGTCGGGGCCAGCAGCGCAGACGAGATGACGGTCAACGCGTTGGCAGAAAAGAAACGCCGCCTCATTTCCCGAGTGCTTGCACCAGGAAAGCGTAGCAAACACGATTCCAGACTTGAGGATTATAACTATCAAGATTTAGATGATCTTGAAATTGCTGGCATTGATAATAATTACGAGGAGCTTACTATTGACTCTGACAGAGAGAGGGAGAGAGATGAAAAGCGAAGGAAAAAGGAGAGGAAAAAGAGAAAGAAGGAGAAGGAGCGGAGAGAGAGACGGGAACGGGAGGAGATACGTCGCCAGGATCAAGTTCTCAGGCTGGGCACTCATCATCATGGTGGGGCAGAGAAAGATGAACTCAAAGAAAATACTTCTCCCCAGAGAAATAAAGGTAGGATTTTTTATTTTCTAGGCATTAAAGAAATTGTTCTATGTATTTTTTTCTTCTTAATTGATAATGGTAATGGTAATTTTGTTCATTATCATTACGGATATACCTTAAGTTATCGTCCATTGTCTTATCTGTAAGATCCCTGCTTTTGACTTTTGGGTCCAATTATCTAGACTTGGTAGATTATTTTAATGAGAAATATAAGACTAGATGAACTTTTTCTAGTTGGCTTCGAAACCAATTCATATCCACAGAATTTGAACCGGTTTTCAGCTCTACTGAAAATCATGTATAGCATCGTATTACAGAAATTTTCCATGAATAAAAATCATAAAATTAACACCTACATACCAGTTTTGTTAGTCCTTTAATCGGGTATAGTCCTTTTCACGACATCCCTCCATAAGGAGCGATTATTCGTATTTTTCACAGTAGCTTTTCTCCTATTTCTAGCCCCTGCGGGGGGCTCTAACCCTGCGGGGCCAATTACCTAACCCTGTGGGGCAATCACCTAACACAATATAACCTAACCTAACCTAAAATAACCTATAAAAAGCCATTTTAAAAATACGAAGAATCGCTCCTTATGGAGGGATGTCGTGAAAAGGACTATACCCCTTTAATCTTATATTTTTTATTTTATTGTCCGCAGAAATCTGTCTATAATACGATATAATTTTAGAAATTCGAACCGTGGATTTAGCAGAGCTGGGCCATTTATTTTCCACGACCCAAGAAGACCTACAGCCAGTTCAGGTTTTAAATATTTTTTATGTATTTGCCTTTGGTCTATTTTAAGGGAGGGGGCGGTTGTGACTTTTTTTAATACCAAAACTACAGGAATTCAACTTAAAAAAGAGTTACAGCACTGAAATTTGGAATGACATTCGCTTTAAAGAGACACAATGTGGAACTGTGAAGAAAAGTTGGTGAAACCGCCGTTTCCCGCCAAAATTTATTTTTTGCGGTAGTGGCGGTTCCGCCGCCGTTTCTTCCCATATCCACATTGTACCTCTTTAAACCAACTTCAATACCAAATTTCAGTGCTATAACTCTCTTTTTAGTTGAGTTAATTTGACATTTAGTTTTGGTTTAAAAAGTGTCACAACCGCCTCCCCCCTTTAAAAGGTAGGTATTTGATTTTTTTCTGTTGCTTATACATAGTTTTTTTATTAGATTAAATTATAGCCTCGTTTAAAAACTTTCCCCCGTCAGAAATTATTTAACAATATCTCATTTTCTTCAATGACATGGGTTTTATATCGGAAAAAATATTTCATTGTTTTCAACAAATAATGCCTTAAAAACTAGTTTTAAAAAATATTTGTGGATCATTACCAATTTACAAGGTCATTGTTACGTACGTACATGAAAAGTAAATCTTTTTCATTTCTGAAAGGTATACGTTTTCATAAAAACTGATCTTGTAAAAAATGTATATAATAGAAAATAATTTTCCAGTATCGCTTCGAAACCGATTAATATCCGGTGGATTAGAACAGGTTCTCAGTCATACTGAAAAATAATGTATAGCGCCGTATTATATCCGGTTTTCTACGAATATAAAATGAACAACCAGGTTATTTTTATCCCGTGACTTCGGGGCGAAATAAGGGGGGGGGGTTCTGACACATTTGCGTAAACCTGGTATATAGGCTTTATCTTTGGACTGAGAGGATAGGTTATTAAAGATAAAATCATTCCAATATAATGAATTTTCCCAAGTTTTAAGATTTTTTGGATAGGCCTGCAGGTTCAGGAGCTCTAGGCCTCCAGGTGGTCTCTGTACAGGTAAAAATGAAAAAAAAATTTTTTTAAGAGTTAGGGGTCAACTTATAAAACAAAATATGCATCTTTTTGAATGTTATTCACATATTTGAAGAAAAAACATGCATATTTTGTTTTATAAGTTGACCTATAACTCTTTAAAAAAAAAAATTTTCATTTGGGAAAATTCATCATATAAGAATTATTTTATCTTTTATAACCTATCCTCTCAGTCCAAAGATAAAGCTTTTACACCAGGTTTACGCAAATGTGTCAGAACTCCCCCCCCCCGCCCCACCCCCTTTGTACATTTTTACATCCGCGGAAAGCTGTTAATTATACGATGTGATAAATAACCAATAACCATTATATTAGCTTGTATCCCGAAAAGCAGTGCCAACTCCAGCTGAAAGAAAACAAATGGATTATAATGATCAGAACCAAACTTATTTTATTTTACCTCACTCATCCAAGCAAGACAACATTGAATTGGGAGAGGTAATATTATAAATATTGATTAACAAGAATGACAACATCAAATAAGCTCATAAAAAGAGGGAAGTCATTTTCTAGTAAATCCCGTAAAGGTGTGTGTTATAAGGCCTAAAAATAGTAGTAGAACGATAAGGTGCTCTATATTTTTGTATTCCCTATTGAATAGAACAATAGGGAAATTTTTTTTTTTTTGATAACCATACCTGGAATATCTTAAAAAAATAAGAAATTTCTATCAAACGCTTTGTTTGGCTCAAACTGACAAAAATTAAAAATATATAATTATAATAATAATGTTTTCTATAGGTACAAGGTAAAGGTTAAGAACAATCTATACCATTAAATAAAGGAAGAAGCCATTCTTTACAGGTTGATTTATTCAAGGTGACAAAAATTAGTTTTATGTTTGTGGAATTTCATGTTTGTTGGCTTTGAAGTAGAAGGTTTCAATGTGCATTGTTTCATTTCAATTTCACTACAGCGAACAACTACATTTAAGAAAATTTTTTTCTGTAAATTAAACTTTCATTATCAAAAAACTGACTTGTTTTTCAACTATATTTTGGTCAATCTTTATTATAAAAAAAATATTCTGGCTTTAAAATAGGATTTGAAACTAAAAATGACATACTACACAACAAGCAAAGAAAGAATATGACATGCAACCTCCACTTTGAATCTCTTACCTTCTTATATAGATTGTATATCTGAATGTTTTCAAAATTGTCTGTATGTAACTTGTTGTGTTGGTTTGTTTCACTAAGTCATTGTATTAATGATTTGTTAAAGTTTCATTTTAATGTTCACTGCTCGTACAACCTGTAAAGAATGGCTTCTTCCTTTATTTAATGGTATAGATTGTTCTTAACCTTTACCTTGTACCTATAGAAAACATTATTATTATAATTATATATTTTTTTAATTTTTGTCAGTTTGAGCCAAACAAAGCGTTTGATAGAAATTTCTTATGATAGATATTCCAGGTACGGTTATCAAAAAAAAAAAAATTTCCCTATTGTTCTATTCAATAGGGAATACCACTATATAGAGCACCTTATTGTTCTACTACTATTTTTAGGCCTTATAACACACACCTTTATGGGATTTACTAGAAAATGACTTCCCTCTTTGTTATAAAATAGGTTAAAAATCAATATATTTTAAATGGATCTACGTACTTTCTGGTAACGATTATAGTTACTACGCTTCCTAAATCGTACCTAATTGTTATAGGAATCATTATGCAAAGTTTGAAACCAATAGGACCATTTTATCCTATGATAAGCGACAATCTATAGCTGACTCATAAATGAACGAAATGAAAAAAAAACTAAAATATTTCAACCAATGAGATCTCTCCTATTGGCTCATTTAGACAATATATCTCTTGAGTAACTCTATTCCTATACCTTTAGCATCCAGTACTAAATTTACCCCACTGACGTTCATTTAGAAAAAATTGACCATTAATTGTAAGATGATAAATGTATAATCCAGACAACTACCTGGGTCCGGTGTTAGGGTTCTTTTTCGTCTTTTTCCGGATATCCGGAAAGTTTCAATATCCGGTATCCGGCAGAATATTAAAAATAGCCGGATATCCGGCAAAACCTACTATTTAATCCCTTCGCCCTCTATTGTTTTACTCGAATGTTAAGATATCTGTTGGGCATGTGATAGCAGAAGCAGACCCGCTGGGCGGTGACGTTACTGTAGCCAACAACAAGGACCACGTCAACCTCAAGTATGACGAGGTCCAGGAGATTAATGTCATCCAGACAACCACCACCACTGCGGACAACAACTCGCATTCTCAGTCATTCTCTACTCCAGCTTTTACAACACAAACACAGGTGAGAATTTTTCACACAAAATAGTGGAAACTTTAGAGTAAAACACTAGAGGGAGAAATGGTTAAATAACTGTATCTCCCCATCGCAACCGCCTTGTACAACCTTTCTATTGGGTCATTGAAAAGTAACCAATGGTGTCTCATATAAATCTACACTATACACTGTTGTGGAAACACTTTTAACAAAATTGAGATGTTTCTTATTAAACCCTGGGATCTAAAGGGACTAGACAATGGCCGATAAATTAATGTACATCCCCAAAGATAACACACAAATTTTTGTAGATTAAAATTAGTGGTTGAATGAAACGTTTGAACACTCAACATAATAACCAAACCAATCAAAATTCTGAAAAAGTTGTTATTCTAACGATTTAAAAAACATTGTTGTAAAACTTTGGGGACTACTGTAATAAACTGAACATTGTTCCCTCTCTCTCTGCTTTAAACCAACTACTGATATCGACCATTATTGTAACTTAAACGTATTAAGGTCTAAAGTTTCTTCAAAGTTTAGATTTATTTCATCGCCGCTATGTATATTATGTATAATGAATTTATAAAATCCCCTAAAAAAACTATCTTGTATAAAAGATTTTAACTAGGGTGGGGCCGGATACTTTTTTGGCAGAATATCTGGTTAACGCCGGATATTCGGCAAATTATCAGTTATCCAGTATTAGAAATTAGCAGGGAGTAAGGGAGGGGACAATGGGCAATTAATTCAATTTAAGAGTTTTTAAAGAAAGGCCATGAAAACCAGAATAATCCCGAAAATATGGTGGAAATTGTAAAGTGATTGTTGATTAAATCTAGAAAACCATAAACTAAGAAAAAAGTTCCAAGAAAAAAAGCAATCATTTGAAAATAAGATTACCAGTATTACAGACTGACATAACCATTCTGTAATTAATTACTAGAAATATCTCCCTGGATCTCTTCAAATGACAGGAAAAGAGAAAAGAGATTTGGGGGCAAGTGATGTGAACACGGAAAAAAGGGGCAGGCAGGCGTGTAGCTGGATGGGCAAGTATATGACCCGCACGCCTTCCTGCCCCTTTTTATCCTGTTTATTTCCCCCACCTCCCTTCTCCATTTCCCTTTCTCGTCTACTTTTAAAAAGGAGGTGGGGATGAAGGGAGTGAAATATAGTATGGGAGGGGGGCCGTGTATTTATATTTGAACTACTCTCTGTCTGCAAAACTATATATATTCAAAACTAACATAGCGAGTAACGGCATTTCTTGCGCAAGTCCCCAAACTCAGTCAGAAACTGCTAAATTCTTGCACATTCCCTTTAAGCCAGTCCCCAAAGTCTGAGACTCCTAAAGATTGAATATTCGATCCATTGTCCCCTCCCTTACTCCCTGAGAAATTAGCCTAGTTTTTAACTTTTTGTTGTACCAGCAGCATAGCTTGGTTTATCATTATTAAACAAAAAGGCTAAAATATAAACAAAAAATAGCCTAAAACCACCCTGGGACCTATGTGAAAGGAAAACTTAATCATTTCAGCAGTTTTTGAAATCTTAGGCTTTGGTATAAAAAAAAACTTACTACTTTTTAATTTAGGATATTTGTTTATTTAGATTATACCATCTGTGAATTCAAGTCCTGTGAAAGGGAGTAAATCCACCCCCTCCATACCATGTCCCCACTGTGATAAAAAGTTTATGAGGGGGCACAACATGAGAGTTCATATCAACAGAGTCCATAATAAGGTAATACCTACAAGGGAGAGGGGGAGGGGGTTCTGACACTAGCGTAAAGATGGAGTATAGGCTTTGCCTTAGGAGTGAGAGGATAGGTTATTTGTCAAAAAAGTTGCCTTTTGAGATGTAGTTGTCTGTACATTTTTAAAAAATGGGTTTTGCCACTAGGTTCAGCGGCTGTAGGCTCCAGGTCTTTTAAAATCTTGTTTGGAGAGTTAGAAGTCAACTTTTAAATCAAAATATCCTCTCACTCCATAGACAAAGTCTGTGCTCCCTGTTTACGAAAAAGTGTTAAAACTCCCCCCCCCCCCCCCTTTTACTTCTCGAGGGCGTGGTGTTGCTCTGGTTTCGAGCCATCTCCACGGTTCTTGATACACACGATCCTCGTATTATATTTGTTGAGTAAAGCTTCCATGCTTACGATGGGTATATATTGGACTAATTAACAGACAATCAACCCTTTAGTTGCACAATCTTTGTCTAGAAGTCCTAACTGTGCATGGTAATGAGTTGCACTATGGGCCAAGCCATTATCCCTACTCTTTACTTTTGATGGATCCCGCTTGACATCAGCAGTAGATACGCTTTTTTTCGTCTCTATTATAATCCTTGTAATAAAGTAACAGGATGTCTGTTTGTCTGTCTGTCTGTTTGCCTGTGTGTACCGAAGGATCTCGCTAACCGCTGAACCGATCGGGTTCTCCTTAACCGGGTAGCCTCTCATAGGTTTCGGGAAGGTTTAAAACTATTTTACTTGAAAGCAACATAGATAGGTATCGTAGAGACTTGAACAAAAAACAAACATTTAAAGTGCCACTAGAGGCCTCTAGGGGCGTAACCGCTAGTTTAGAATAAGATAAAAGACAAACTATCGTGAAAATCCATATAAATTGCAAAAAAAATGTACATATAAATAGAATTCTTTGCTTTACTTAATATTAGTTTTTTTCTGGTATGGCTTCGAAACCGATTAATATCCGCTGGATTAGAACCGGTTCTTAGCCATACTGAAAAATCATGTATAGCATTGTATTACAGACAATTTTTGAAGAATATCAAAATAAAAATCATAAAATCAATACTACTATTGTTATCCCTGGCCTTCGGTACCTCAGGTATAAAAAAAGCTGGTTTTAATCTTACATTTTTTTCATTTTATTATCCACGAAAAGCTGTCGATAATACGATGCAATTTTTGTTTAGTACAAACCCTGGCAATGTCAATTTTGCGAGAAATCATTTGCAACAACTTCTGACTTGAAGCAGCACATGTCTTCACATGGCATGGGCAAAATTCATAAGGTAAATTAATACAGATCTTATTTTTTTTAGTTCCGACGCTACTCTATAATTCACTATGTCTGTCCGTCCGTCTGTTTGTCCGGAAATGTGATTTTCGAATGCTATTTGTTAAGATTCCCATCATTATGAAGCTTAATTAACTGTAAAACATACAATGCTATCGGACTGCTTTTTAGCAGGTTTTGGGCTATTTTTATAATTTTCCAAGAATTTGGGGATTTTCTGACTTGAAACAGCAAATGTCTTCACATGGCATGGGTAAAATTCATAAGGTAAATTAATACTATACCTAGATGTACAATGTCCGGCCGGATACCGGATATTGAAACTATCCGGATACTGGATATCCGCCTTATTTCTAATGCCGGTTATCCAGCCGGATTACCAGTAATTTGCCGGATATCGGGCCAATTTCAATATCCGGTATCCAGCCAAAAAAGTATCCGGCCCAACCCTATTTTATATGAGGATAATTTAGAAGAGGGGGTTGCTAGATCAAGGTATAAATGACACTTAGAAACAGATTTAGAATCATAATCTAATTTCTCTGATTTGATTTTTACTAACTTAGTGCGCTGATTGTGGGAGACAATTTAATAACAGAGATTCAGCTATTCTTCATAGGTAAATATAGAACTTTTATTGTCTTACTTGAGGCCTCTCTAGCGGTCATTGAGGAAGGGGGGGGGGGGGAGGATGTTTGCACCATCTACTTTCATTTGTAATTTAAAAATAAGAAATTGTGAAGGGGGCACTTAATTTTTCTGGGGCGATTTATCTTTGGAGGTTGGTGGTACCCTTCCCATAAGAACCTACCCAGGACATATAAGTGCAAAGGAGAAACTTATCGGTTCAGTGGTTAGCGAGATCCTTGGGTACACACAGACAAACACGGATCCTATTACTTTATTATAAGGACTAGCTGCTGCCCCCCTAGCATCTATAAGCTCTGTATTTGAAGGGTAGAAAAAGCAGTAAAATATCCTAAAACCATCCCAAGGCATAAATGTGAAGATGAATTAAATAGCCTAAAAACATCTTACGACCTAAGAAATAAATGGAGAGCTCAATCGGTTAAGTAGTTAAAGAAATCTTAAGCTACAGACAGAAAATCCTTACTACTGTATATAATAGGAGAAGCAGGGTTTCGGATCCGCATTGATTGTATGCGGATCCGGATCCTCAAAATTTGGTCAGTGCGGATCCGGTTCCGGATCCTTGACAATAAAAATAAAATCACCAAACTTTTCAAAAAAAAATCTCTTTAATTCGAAGTCAAAAATACTTTTAATTTTCAAGTCTGAACCTAAACCTTAAAGATTGGCTCTCATCAAGAGAATGTCTGAGATTTTATATACATTTAGGTACATTTTTCCATTTTTTCTGCATTTTTTTTGAGTCCAAGGATCCGGATCCTTGGACTCAAAAATATGCGGATCCTTGCGGATCCGGATCCGAAACCCTGAGGAGAAGGATGAAGACTCACAGGCATTTATCAAATACTTTGTTTTGGTCAACTTAAAAAGTTTTATATTTTTTTTCCTAGGAAGCAGCATAACAACGAGAAAACCCATATCTGCACTGAGTGTGGCAAAGGATTTTTCAAAGCATCGTGCCTTAGTGTAAGTACTTAGTGTAGAAATTTGCATTTATGGTTGTTCAATGTTCATGCAGAAGTTTAATAAACAAAAAAAACTTCTATAAATACTTTTTTTTTGCGAAAACATCTAGCTTTTACCTTTAGCCTCTATGATGGATTTATTATTACTTTGATTTACACTAGATTTTCATGTTCTATAATAAAGTGAACTCTATGGCAGGCTAAAATATCGATCTCCCCCTTTACCACATCCCCTATGTACTATACGTGATTATCAACTGATCATGGAAAGAAAATAGTGGGTTTGTGGGTTTCGTCCTATTTTCACAGTAGCTTTTGATAGGTTATTTTAGGTAAGATTAGGTAAATGTTAACGATTGCCCTGCAGGGTTAGGAAATTTGCCTCGAAAGGTAAGAGCCTTTCGAAGGGGATAGAAATAGGAGAAAAGCTACTGTGAAAATATTACGAAACCCTCTACTTCGTTTTCATTTCATGATCCAGATAATATTTTTAGAGACATTTACGCTGTCACACTGGTGAGAAACCTTTCCAATGCGAGTTTTGTGAACGAAAATTTGCACAGGTAATGTTACAGGATATCTTTTCTTAATTATTAAGTATTGTAAAATTTAACCTATTTAACCCTGACAGAAATAAATTATTAGTATCTTATTTTCTGCGGTGGATTGGGGAGTTTTTTTAGTGTTTTTTTTTAAAATAGGTGTTTTAGAAATATTAATTTATGGATCAAAACAAATTTACAAGGTTATTTGTAAAACAAAACAACTGTAAATGCAGCCAGCTACCAAACAGCTGGCAGCACAGTCATTGCCCAAACAACAATAGAAACTGATTGGAAAGGTCTTTAAGATAACTGATAAAATCAATTTCTAAAAATGGACGGAAAATGCACTGCACACAAAAACGCGCGAATTAAAAAAAATTGATCTTTTAATTATGGTTTTAAATACTGGCTTTTGTATTTTAATCATTTGTTAGATAAAATAGTAAATGGTAAATCTTAGGGTTGGGCCAGATATGCGGTTTGGCCGGATATCCGGCCATTTTCAATATCTGGCCATGTTCAATATCCGGTAATTTGCTTATTTTTTAGCTATTTTAAATACCAGGCCAGGTCGGATACCGGACATCCGGCTGATTTTTAATACCGGATATTCGGTAATTTGCCGGTTATCTGGCAATTTTCAATATCCGGCCGGAAACCGGATATCTAGCATTAGAAATCAGCCAGATATCCGGTATCCGGCAAATAATGTAAATTTGTAAATATTTTAGGTTGCTACATTGAAGCATCATTTGAAAGTGTGTAAATTATCCACTGAAAACGCCACAGAGGCAAAACAAAAATTAAGTGTCCAGTTTGTTCAAGTTGTAGTATAATCAGGTGGCGAGGGGAAATTGGGCTGTTTATTATACACTAATCCCCAAAGTTTTATAATAACGTTTTTGTATTCGTTGGCTTAACAACTCTGGAGACTTTTGTTGAATTTTGATTGGTTGGTTCATTGAGTTGAGTGTTGATATTGACTTCTCCCCTAATGTACCTATTTGTAGATGAACATTATTTGATGAAAAATTACTGTTGTTTTAAACAATAAAGTCCTGATCTTAGATTAGTGATCTATCTTAACCACAAAAAGTAAAGCCAACCAACGACAGTTCCATTCAAAGTCAATTGCACCCCCCCCCCCCTCCCTCCCTCCTATTTCATAATGTTATTATGTGACTTAAACATTTATTACAAGGCTAAATATACAGTGTGTTTTTTTTTATGAGAACTTTTTTGAAAGCAATTTTACCCCACTTATAGTTATCAGAATTTAATGATTAATGGCTTATTTTCTTCGTTTTTTATTATAACCATTTATAGAACATCAAAAAAATATTTCAGTTTTTATTAAAAAAGTGCAGTAAAATCAAAAATTCAAAACCTAGGTGTCAACATCTAAAAATGGCTTTAGCGCATTTTTCTCATACTCAAATCTTCTACCCTTTGCAAGAATGGCTGCAAAACGCTTCAAAGTTGAGATACAGACTTAAAAATTTAAACAGATACTATTGGGGACATGTACTAGAACATATCAAAGTTTGAAGGCCATATCTCAACCAGGGAGGGAGAACTGAAAATCCATTTTTTTTCTTGCAAAGGGTAGAAGATTTGAGCTTAAGAAAAATGCGCTAAAAACATTTTTAGATGTTGACACCTAAGTTTTGAATTTTTGATTTTACTGTACTTTTTTAGTAAAAACTGAAATATTTTTTTGATGTTCTATAAATGGTTATAAAAAACGAAAAAAATAAGTCATTAATCATTAAATTCTGATAACTATAAGTGGGGTAAAAAAATTGCTTTCAAAAAAGTTCTCATAAAAAAAACACACTGTATATATTATTAAATATTATTACTATTATTGTAAACGCTGACACAACTTAACAAATCCATTGTAGATTTTTTTTATAATATTGTAAATAAAAAAAAACATTGTAAAAATGTATTTAATTATGTATACACAAAGTAACTGATCTAGTTATGCCATATTGTATTAATAAATGATATTCAATCTACTTTAATGTATCTTTATTGTAAAAAATAACAATGATTGCCTTTTAAACCATGTTGATCAAATTTTTCTGTTTGGTAGGTACAAAGATCTCTAAAAGTATGGTATTGGTAATTCCCATTTTCTGAGGTCTTGTGAGAATTATTAACAAATATTGACATTTTCAAGTGAAAACTACTTTTTTTTTATTTCCTAGGGGCTAACTATTTAGCAAAGTTGTAAATTATGCACAAGTTTTATTTTATTTTTCCGACTGCAAAATTTTCTTTCCCCCTCCGTAGTTTTATCCCCGAAGAGGAAAAAAAATGTTCTCAGTACTCTTTATTTTTTTTACCCCTCCCATATATTTTTCTAGTTTTTTTCCCTAATAATTCCCCTACAATTAAGTACATACTCTCTAATTATTTACCCCCCCCCCCCCCCTCTCACATATTTTTTTTCTCTCTCCCTTTCAGAATTTACACACCTGCGATTTAGTTTTAATATTTATCTATAGTTTGAGGGTTGTTGACAAAGGTGAATAATATATTGCACTAAAAAATTGTTAATTTAGCCCATTGCCACTCTTAAAAAGCAGAAACTATTACGATTATGAACTATTTCAGACCTATTATATGTACCTACTACATAGTCCCCAAGGCTGTGGAAAAAATGGGAGTAAAGATCAAAATTCCTCCTGAGGACAGGGATTTGTTGGTCACGGTCAAGAAGAAGATTAAAGTACCTCTGGATGAAAAACTTACGGTAAGATATAAAGATATTATTGATTTAGGTATTTGGCTACAGTTTAACCCGATACTGTGGCGTAATACGTAGCGCAACTGCTCGATGTCGGAAAGGTAATAGGTTCGAATCTCGGCCCGACTCTGCGTAATAACTAAAGACGTTAAAATGGTTCCTACTGCTCCTATGTCAGGTGCGCGACATAAATAGTTTTAGTAGGGGGGAATGCATTGACCATGCACAGTCAGAACTTCTAGACAAAGTTTGTGCAATCAAAGAGTTGGTTGTCTATTGAGTGTTACCTTACTTAATACCCTGGGCGATCGAGTGGGTTACAGTAACAGAATATAATACGATGCTATAAATAATTTTTCAGTATGGCTGAGAACCGGTTCTAATCCACCGGATATTAACCGATTTCGAAGCCATACTGGAAAAGTTGTTTATTTTGGTTCAGGACACACCGCTGCCAGTTGTTGAGTCGTACCTGAAGAGCCATGTCTTTAAAGATCTCGTAGAGTTGGAGGGAGTTCTCATTAAATATAAAGACATTCAGATTAAGTAAGTTTATTTGAATTTTTAGTATTAAATTAAAGAAAATAATCGTGTTTCATATTTTCTGCTAATGCAGTAATTAGAATTATATCTGCCAATTTAGAAGAAGTATGTTTGTCTGTCTTTGTGAATTTTTTTCGTAAGAAATTCAACTTTTTTTAGCTTGTGAGTTTGAAAAAATAATTTCCCGTATCGTTCGAAACCGATTTATATCCGGTGGATTAGAACCTGTTCTCAGCCACACTTAAAAATTATTTATAACATTGTATTACAGACAATTTTAACGAATTTCAAAATAAAAATCCTAAAATTAATACCAGTTTTCTTAGCCCAGGCTTTCGGCCTCTCAAGTCTATCAAAACTGGTTTTAATCTTATAATATTTATTATTATATCCGCGGAAAGCTGTTTATTATTTATATTGTTGCATTATTTCAGGGGCATAAAAATAAATCCACCAGATGACCCCTGTGTAAAACTTCGGGTAAGGAATATTTGTAATCTATCATTCAACATTAAGTCAGCACAAAAAAAAATTGTCTTTTTAAAAAAAATATTATTCACCCATTAACGAAGTTAACTGTCTTTAATAGCGAAGCAGACCTCAAGCCCAATTTGTTTTACCGGGTTAAATACCTAATTATTGCATGTCCCCACCCAAATGACCTTGTGCTGACTTTCAATTGGACCTAAAAAAAACAAATAGTGTCGGAAATATTATACATCCAAGGCGCTACAAAAGAGCAGACGAAAAAAAAGATCCCCAACAGGGGGATCGAGGTAGTTGTCTGGCTTTACATCTATATTTATAGATTTATTATTTAGGCTATTTTCACAGTTTTAAGAATAGAGCCTGGTAGACGATTAACAGCAAAGTTTGTCGGTGCAAGGTATAATAATAATATTATTTAAAAAACAAGGCGGTTTCCCAAGTCAGGGGCTGTCATTCAGCCAATTAATTCCATTTGAAATTGACGAAAACTAAATATTTTGTTGGCGTATAGTTTGTTAAAACTTGTTTTTTTTTACAACTGAAGGGAAATGGGTAAGAAGGGTGAGAATTGTTTGACACAGTCACTTTCCCTTGTCCCTGTTACGAAGTATATTTGTCTACAGTGGAATGCTTTCAAGGTGACCGATATTTTCTTGTATCGACGTCACTTTTGCCCGTTTGATGGGAGTCGGGTAAGAGATAGACCCTAAGTTTTTTTTTAAAGTTTTGTTGTGCCAAATATCTTTCTATAGACATCTTAACATCCAAGATTGGTCTACTGTAGCTTTCCTGGTGACTTGGCAAAGTCAATACTTGGCATTAGCGTTCGGTCACCTTAAAATCATCCGACTGTATATAAACATGGTATTTTTACCATAACAACCTTACTAATAATGTAAATCCTAATGACAAATCTTACAAAATATAATTTCTTCATATAAATTAAGGGGTGTATATTCTGCAAAATTGACCCTACTAAAGGACGGGGGGATAAATAAAAAATATGTAAAATGGAAACATTTTTTTTTCCATTTTTCTCCCCTTCTTGGTGAAAAAAACTGAAAGAATATAAGGGAGGGGGGGTAATATGAATAAAATAAAGAGTCCTGAAAATATTTTTCCCCATCCTAGCTAAAAACCCAGGAAGGAAAAAAATATAAAAATTTGCAGCAGGGGAAAAAATGAATCTTGTGCAGAATATTTATATACACCCCTGTATAAATTTTGAATTAACAAAAATCTGCCTGTAAGTGTTTCCTTCATGCTAAAACATAAAAAATTTATCTTCTAGAGATGGATTGTTAGTGTGCAATGGATTTGATTTAGCTGTTCATATCAAGGACAAGAAAAACCTAGGTAACTCGAGTAATTAATAGGGAGGGGGGATGGGGGGGGGGAGGGGAGCTGTGACACATTTGCGTATACTGGTTGTATATGCTTAAGCTTTGCACTTTTATAAAATGATTTTCATATCAGGCGGATTTTTTTTTATCCCTAATAACTAAAAATTCTTTAAGAAAGCCTATTCATATACGCTGTTACGCAAATGTGTCAAAACACCCCCCCCCCCCTTTTTAGATCACAAAACCTTAAATATGTAAACCATAATAAAGGGCGCCATTTTTTATGATTATTTTTCGTTAAGGTTCTAAGACTCGAGTAGAAGGCTAATATTTGGCATGACATTTACTCTAATGGGGTACAATATGTAACTGTGAAGTAACGGTTGCAAAACCGCTGCTACTTTTAAAATTAAACATTTTTTAAAGTATTAATGTTTTAAACATGTCCCACCTATACCAAAAAAGGTTTGTCTTTTAAAAAATTACTTTTAATTGAAAATAATTATTTATATTTAGGTCAGCATTTATCTCCAGGTTCTCTGATTCAATACACATTTTCAAGTTTTAAAAATGAGAATAATTTTCTTATTTTGTATGGCAAAAAACCAATGGTGGTTCCAAAAACAAGGTAAATTTTCTCATTTCACTTCAAATTCCAAAAGTGACGTTTTAAGTTGAGACTTATTTCCAGTATGACTTCCAAACCGATTAATATCCGCTGAATGAAAACCATGTACAGCATCGTATTACAGACAATTTTTCATGAATATTAAATTAAGAATCATATGATTAATACTAGATTTGTTAGACTGAGCCTTCGGTCCCTCGCGGCTAACAAATTGGTTTTAATTTTATAATTTTTATTCTCATATCCGCGGAAATCTGTCAATAATACGATGTGATAAACAACTATCTATCTACTATTTTTTTTAGTATCAGCTTGGACAAGGACAAAGAATCACAAACTTCAGATGGTAACTTTTTCTCTTAGTCAAAACAAAATTTAGTGTTTTTAATTGGCATATTATTTATGAAAATTGTTAGCAAGGGAGGGGGGATTGGCAAAGTTTTATGACCATGTTATCTTATTCGTTAGCTCAAAAACTTTTGGTGCTTTAATAACCTTTTTGATTTGTTGATATCCAACTTTTCAACCAATGAGAAGTCGTTATGTTATCATCATTGGGGTTGTACATACATCTATTTAGTCCATTGACTTATTACTTTAGAATATTAGGTATAAAGCTAAATTTGTTATTACTCAAATATTTTGATGATTTTTTAGAAGATGTGACTTCAAAGAAGAGAAAAAAAGAAGGAAATGATCAATCTAGTTCTAAGTAAGTTAAAAGCCAAGCTTTTCTATAAGGTTCGTCCGTCCGGAACGGTTAGCCCTTTTCATTAACTTAAACATGTTACAATTTCAAACTTTGCATGATGATTTTTGTGACAATTAAGTACGATTTTGTTACTAGAAAGTCCATACACTTCTATTTAAAACATGTTGATTTTTTTACGTTTTTGACAACAAAATTTTGTATACTGTAATTTTCTTATTCATTGAGTTTCAGTGCTCGACAGACACTTTATGGGGAAGCACCAAATATTTTTGTTTAAAAGTGCTAAGTACAATCTGTTTTTCTTTTAGTAAACGAATGAAGCCTGCAGTTGGTAGTGTTGCAGCTAATACTGAAGTTAATAGTCATACAGACAATACTGAAGTTGATAGCGTTGCAGCCAATACTCAAGTTGATAAAGTTGCAGCCAATACTAAAGTTGATAGAGTTGCAGCCAATACTAAAGTTGATAGCGTTGCAGCAAATACTGAAGTTAATAGTGTTGCAGACAACACTGATGTTGATAGTGCAGCAGACAATACTGAAGTTGATAGAGTTGCAGCCAATACTAAAGTTGATAGAGTTGCAGCCAATACTGAAGTTGATAGAGTTGCAGCCAATACTAAAGTTGATAGAGTTGCAGCCAATACTAAAGTTGATAGTGATACAAGTATTACAGCATCTAAAGATATTTCTGGTGAAGATAAATATAAGGTTAGACCTGTTGTAATAGCGCAGAACAGGAATCTATCTAGACATCTTAATCTTTATAATCTTTATTTGGATATAGTCCCTTTCGTGGCAACGCTTCTTAAAAGGACTCTCCACAGAAAAATCAACTTTGGATTTTTGAAAATCTAACCTGAAATTATTATTCTCTGTTCAATTTTAGGCATTTTTTGTTTTTGTGGCATCGCGATCGAAGCCCTTTGAAATTTTTTACCTCCTTTAAGTGAATCCTCCCGCCATTTAATTTGTGCTGCTTTAGTGATTTTTAGCTTCTATTTTTGCCGCCGTTGCCGCATTCATCGCCCTTCTCCGCCGCTACTCCGCTATACATTGCTGTACGTCGCTTGTTAATACATGCTCCCCTCTCCCTTGTTCAGAAATTAAATGGAGGCTGGGGGTGTTGTGTATAGCGATGTACGCAATGTATAGCGGAGTAGCGGCGGAGAAGGACGATGAATGCGGCAACTGCGGCAAAAGATGGTTATATTTGGCGGAGGCGAACACAAAATGGAGGCGGCAGGATTGTCCAGTCAAGGAAGAGGATAAATCGTAGAGCGGCCGGTTGCAATGGAGCAAATGTTCTTTAGCGGCAAACATATATTGAGTGGAGGAAAGTGTAGTATATATTGTTATAGCGGCAGTACAAATAGGCGGCGGACAAAATTTTCAAAGGGCTTCGATCGCGATGCCACAAAAACAAAAAATGCCTAAAATTGAACAGAGAATAATAGTTTCAGGTTAGATTTTCAAAAATCCAAAGTTGATTTTTCTGTGGAGAGTCCTTTTAAGGGGCGTTTCTTCGTTTTTTTTACTGTAGCTTTTCTCCTATTTCTAGCTCCTGCGGGGGGCTCTAGCACTGCGGAGCCAATGGCCTAACCCTGTGGGGCAATCACTTAACCCAATATAACCTTGCCTAAAATAACCTATCAAAAGCCATTTAAAAAATAAGACGAATCTTGCCACGAAAGGGACTATTCCCCTTTATTTCCTTACCTAATACTTATAATGAATCGATTTTCTGTCAAAGTGACAGGGATCTAAATAGTTAAGACAATGGGCGATAAATCTCTAAAGATGAAACACAAAATTACCTCTTCTATAGAATAAAATTAGTGGTTGAAACGTTTGAGCACTCAACTTAATTTTTCAACCAATCAAAATTCCTTCCCCAAGTCCCCAAAGTTGTTAAGAAAACGAATAAGAAATTTTCAATATAAAACTTTTGGGGACTAGTGTATTAAACAGCCCATTGTCCCCTCTCTCTCTGGATCAGTGTTGACATCATGTTTGAACTGAGTGCCTACTCCTAATCTCTTTATCTCCTTTAATCTCATAGAAAGTGATATGATGTCCTGGCAGGGAGGGAGGAGTCATTGGGCTGATTATTACACTTGTCCCCAAAGTTTTATACTAACGGTTTCTTATTCGTTGACTTAACCATTCTTTTTGGGGACTTAATTGAATTCTGGTTGGTTGATTCATTATGTTGGAAGTCCAAACGTTTCAACCACTAACTTTAATCTACAAAAAGGGTAATATTGTGTGTCATTAGGGATGTACATCAATTTATCGGCCATTTTCCTATCTTTTTATATCCCTGGTTGCCTGTTCTTTCCCCCTCCTTTGCTGACTTGTCCCCCCCCCCTGTGACCCACACAAACTAGGATTAATCATAAAATTTTAATTTACTATCAGCGTAAAAGCTGTCCATAATACGATACGATAAATTTATTCTATTTAGGATTTGGCCGTGGAAGGTTATCACCCTGGCTTTAGAAAAAATGTTTTATCTAAAGTTTGTCCCCTCTGTGGCAAGATTTTTACAAGAGGCTATGACATGAAAAGACATCTTATCAGATTTCATAAAGACGTATATTTTATTTTTATTTTAAGCGAAACTTTTCTATAATTAGGGTTGGTATGTCTGTCCGGTACAGTTAGGTTTTTTTTAAAATTTAAACAGGTTAAAATTATCCTATCGATTTCAAACTTGCACGATGGTTTCTCCAACAAATAGGTACGTTTTAGGAAGCGTAGCAACTTTATAATCGTCACCAGAAACTCCGTACGTCAATTTAAAACATGCTGAGCTGATTTTTTAAATACCTATTCCTATTTCAATAAGATACACCGTTTTGATCAAAGCATCTCTATAATTAAGTCCTAGAAATGTAGGTATGTCCTTAAACAGTATGCTGTATTTAAGAAGCTTTGCAACAAATTTACTTACAATTTTGTTTAGACTTATGCATTAATATTCTGCTTATTCAGTTCTGCCACTCTACAAGAGTTAATGTTCGTTTAAAAAGAAACAGATAAAAATTGAATTATAGAAAAACAATAAATTTTTAATTATTATAATTTGTATACCATTAAAACCAAAAGGAAATTAACAGGGCACGACAGCCGCGCGTCAGTCGCGTGTAAGCCTCAGTGAAATCGTCATATTACAACTTTAGAAATTCAGCTGAATGTCTAAATCTGTTCCTAAACAGACAATCCATCTTTTCCAGAACTTTTTGCTTGTCACACTAGCTGTTTTGAATTTGAGGCTTATGTGCGGTTGAGGCGGGGCTGCCAAGCCCTGAAACCCTATTATCCAATCTTAGGCCTAAACTTGGCAGGTCATCTACTAAAAGCAAATATATCTAAAGCTGTGTTTTCTAGTGTTCACATTTTAAAACCAATTTAAACAAATATTTTACTGCCTTCTCGTCATTTCTATGGCTTTGGGGACTTCCAAATTGATGGTTCCTAAAATGTGGGTCTCTAAGTTTGTTTAATTGTTTGTGTAATTTGTTCATTACGCTAATAGATACACTAAACCGCACTAAAAATAATCTAGAGATACATTTATTAAGTATTCATTAAAAATATTTTTTTATATTTTTTCAGGATAAAACGGAGAAATGTGATTTTTGTGATAAATCCTTTAAATGGAAGGGTGACTTGAAGGAGCACATGTCCGTACATGGAAAGGGTAAAGTTCATAAGGTAATTCAGATAAATCCTTTGCTTGGAAGGGGAACTTGAAGCTACACATGGCCTTACATGGAAAGGGTAAAGTTCATAAGGTAATTCAGATAAATCCTTTGCCTGAAAGGGTGACTTGAAGCTACACATGTCCGTACATGGAAAGGGTAAAGTTCATAAGGTAATTCAGATAAATCCTTGCTGTGGAAGGGTGACTTGAAGGAAAACATGTCCGTACATGGAAAAGGTAAAGTTCATAAGGTAATTCAGATAAATCCTTTGCTTGGAAGGGGAACTTGAAGCTGCACATGGCCGTACAAGGAAAGGGTAAAGTTCATAAGGTAATTCAGATAAATCCTTTGCATGGAAGGAGGACTTGAAGCTACACATGTCCGTACACAAGATAATTCACGAAATCTCTTAATAGAATTAAGACATTTTGTACATTTTTGAGAAACCGTTGAAATAGTTAATTATGACTTATGATTTTTTTCAACGAATATGAAAAAAAATCATAAAATTAAGAATAGTTTTGTTTGCTTTGAGGGGCCGAAGGGTGTTAGTCTTATAATTTTCCATTTTAATATCCATGGAAAGCTGTCTTTAATACGAAGCGATAAATATTATACTATTCTTGCATTATATTAAGTGTTGACGCTATGTGCAAATATTTTATACGTACATTAAGGGACGAACTAAACTATATGCAAATATTTAGCATTTTTTGTCCAGTTCATCTTTAATTACCGAAGTAATTTTAAAAATTGTCATTAATATTAGATATTTTTAATAGTCGCAAGCAATTTAATTTATTTTTTGGCTAGGTATTAAATGATGTATGTAATTGTTAAAATTCATAGTATTTAATTTATTTTAAATCTCACTCCTGAAAAAGATGTACATTTTTTGTTTTCTAAGAAACATGAATCTTTAAGTGTTTTTAAGAAATATCATGAGAGAAATGCAGGGATCTAAAGGGATAAGACAATGGCCTATAAATTGATGTACATCCCCAATGATGATACACAAAATTACCCCTTCTGTAGATTATAGTTACTGATTAAACACTTAACTTGAAGAACCAACTAATAAAAATTCAATAAAAGTCCCCAAAGTTGTCAGGCAAACGAAAAAGAAAACGTTATTAGTAAACTTTGGGGACTAGTGTAATAAACAGCCCAATGTCCCCTCCCTCCTTGAGAGAAATGCGTCGTCTTTAAAATTCTTAAAATCATGCTTACTGTTTAGTTTTAGTTTTAAAAGCGAAGCTTTTCTATAATTAGGGTCACCCCGTCCGTCCGTAACGGTTAGCTCGATAAAAAATTTGTATGATATAATTATACCATTTGTCCGAATTTTGGAATAATGATTCCTAGAACGACAAGTATCATCACTTAATCAAATCCTATAAATGAAGTAATGTCCTCTAACTTCATCCTGTATTTACGCAATTTTGGTTAGTCTTACAAATTTATGAATGTTCTGCTTATTAAGTTCTGACACTCTTCAAGAGTTATTGTTCGTTTGTCCTTTCTTTCTGATTTTGGATTTTCGCTTTTATGGATGATGTATTCCTTGTTCGTCTTACATTTGTCATTGAAGCATCGTGTAAATTCAACAAAAAGTGGTGATATTTTCAGTAGCGAAACTTCTCTAAGAATCTTAATATTTTCTTTCCAGTATGGCTTTGAAACCGATTAATATCCGGTGGATTAGATTTGGTTCTCAGCCATACTGAAAAATTATGATAAGGTCAATATCAGTTTTTTTTATATCTGCAGAAAGCTGTTTATAATACGATGCGATAAATAACTATTCTAGAAGAGTAAAACAAAGATTTTCTGAAAATTGTAAATTTTTAGTTAACTAATCTTCTCTAAAATTCGTTTTGTCTATCAGTCCTTCCTTAATGCTATGGGGTAAATGTAATTTTTGCGTCTGCTATTTAAATTAGACAGCTGGAATATTTGGTAAACATTCCCTGTACCGATAAACAACCAGTATATGATTTACTTTGGCCGTCTGTCTCTCGGGTCATACTTTAACAAATACTAGCGGCTTCGCCCCTAGCCTCTAGAGGCTTTGCCCCTAGCCTCTAGAGGCTTTGCCCCTAGAGGTTTTATCAAACTAATTTTCGTGTTTTAGATTTTAAAGAAAATAAAATAAAAAATTTTGTTGGAGGGGGTATTTTTCATTTTTTGGGGGGGTTAGGGGTGTCCCACGCCCCCCCCCCCCCCCGAAAATAGTTATAAACCTTCCCGGGACCTATGAGAAGCTACCCTGTAAAGGAGAACCCGATCGGTTCAGTGGTTAGCGAGATCCTTCGCTACAAACAGACAGACAAACAAACAAACATCGTTCTACTTTGTATTATTGATAAATGCCCTTTTTTGTGATTTTTATAATTTATTGTACATTTTCCCTTTAATTGACAACTTAAAATCGGGTATATAACTCACTTGTCCGTTTGTCTATACATAATTTTTTTTTATCCTTGTTTTTATAAGTCTTATTTTAAATTTTAAGTACCCCAATAATGAGACAAAAAACACTAAGTTCTAAATAGCTGAGTGTTTTTATATTTGTATTTATGTACGTGCATGTAGGGTAAGATCTCTTGAATGGCTTCATTTTCATTAAAGCTAAATATAGTGTAAGTTTTAGATTGTCTACATGTATAAGCAAATTAATCGGATCAAGGGAAGAAAACGAAGTAGAGGGTTTTATCCCTTTTCTAGCCCCTGCGGGGGGCTCTTACCCTGTGGGGCAATTATTAACATCTACCTAACCTAAACTACAGGCTGGCCACAAACATGCTATTTCCACTATTCCCGCTATTTCCACTATTTTTGCATGCTATGCATACTATTCCAAAAAATTATGCTATTTCCACTATTGTCCAAAATTGCATACTATTTCCACTATTTTCCAAAAAGTAGCGGGTTTTATCGCATTTCCAAAGTAGCTTTTATCCCTTTCTGGCCCCTGCGGGGGGCTTTTACCCTGTGGGGTAATTATTAACATTTACCTAACCTAAACTAAAAATAACCACTGAAAAGCTACTGTGAAAATACGACAAAAGCTTTTTTTCCCATGATCCAATTATTTATTCGTTAGCAACAAATATATTTCTCAAAAAAAGTACATCATTTGATTTGTTTGTACGATTGCTTAAAAATCGGACAGAAAGCTTTAATTTGCTAGTTCACTCAGTGTAAAAGTGTTTTTCTCAGGGATCAAGGGGTCGGACAATGGATTGAATATTCGGGAATAGTCCCTTTCGTCGTTTTTTTTTAAATGGCTTTTGATAGGTTACATTGGGTTAGGTGATTGCCCCACAGGGTTAGAGCCCCCCGCAGGGGCTAGAAATAGGAGAAAAGCTACTGTGAAAAAAACGAAGAATCGCCCCTTATAGAGCGTTTCCACGAAAGGGACTTTACCTGAATATTCCATATTTTAGTTGTCTCGGACTTTGAGGACTCGCTTAAAGTGTTTGTAAATGATTCCGCAGGTTCTAAAAAACTTTGGGGACTAATTTTGAATGACGTCACGCGAAAATCAGCTACATACAATGATAGAAATTTAAATTAGTTCAAGGGTGATAAAATTTCCAATATAAAATGCGCTAACAGAAAATCTTTGAATTTCTAGAATTATCTGGTTTTCCAACCTTCAGAGTCACAACTGTAAGCTTGATTTAATTGTCCATTGTCCTATCCCTAGATATGCTTCATATGAATGACGTCCACGTTTTTACTCACTCTTAAATACTTCAGATCTTATTCAAATAGTGTGTCTACACTATAATTATCTTTTTCTGTATTATTATACATTTTTAGTCTTCTATAATACAAAGTAGAATGATGTCTGTCCGTCTGTCTGTCCCTTAAGATCTCGGTAACCACTAGACCGATCGGATTCTACTCTTCAGGGTATATACCTACTGGTCCTGTGGTTGTTTTAGGCTATTTTCTGGGGAGGTGGGACACCCCTAACCCCCCAAGAAAATAAAAAAAATCCCCCCAAGGCTAGAGGCGAATCCGCTAGTATTATATAAAGCAGTAAGGTTTTGTAACCTATTAATATCCTCTGGATTAGAACTGGTTCTTAGCCATACTGAAAAATCATGTATAGCATCGTATTACAGAGAATTTTCCACAAATACTAAAATAAAAATCATAAAATTAATACTATTTTTGTTATCCCTGGCCTTCGGTCCCTCGGGGCTAACATACAGGTTTTAATCTTTTACCTTTTCTTTTTATTATGAGCGGAAAGCTGTCTGTAATACGATGCTATAAATAACTAATTTAATTTTGTATGTCTACCGTACTTTATCTCTGTTAAGTTTTCCGCTGTTGCAAATATTTTTTCTTGTTATTTCATGCGCTTTTCCCATGCGCTGGCCGATACACATTGTAGCTGGCTGGCAACATAAATAAAAAATCCAGGGATCTAAAGGGATAAGACAATAGCCGATAAATTGATGTATATCCCCAATGCTGATACACAAGAATACCATTTCTGTAGATTAAAATAAGTGGTTGAAACGTTTTAACACTCAAATTAATAAACAGACCAATCAAAATTAAAAGTCCCCAAAGTTGTCAAGCTAACGAACAAAAAACGATTGCAAAACTTTGGGGACTAGTGTAATGAAGAGCCCATTGTCCCCTCTCTCTCTGCTGGCAACATAAATAAAAAAAATCAGAGCATAGCGAAAATTTCTTCGTGATTTTATCTGCATTTTTATTTGCAGTTACTACATGATGCAAAATTATTTTTTCCCGCGTGTATGTGGCCTAATTTGACGGCAGGTCACATTTTGGAGGGAAAAAAAGTAAGAATAGTTATTTATCGCATTGTATTATAGACAGCTTTCTGCGGATTTTAAAATGAAAAAGATTGAAAACAGTTTTTTTTAGTACTGAGGAGCCGAAGGCCAGGCTAACAAACCTGGTTTTAATATTATTGTACATTTTTATGTTTGTTGAACTGTATTAAGAGAGGGGAAATCCGCTTATAGAGAACCCGTAAAACTGAGTGTTTAAAGTAAGCTGGAATAGTTATTTCTCACATCGTATTATATAACAGCTTTCCGCGGATATAGAATGTACAATTATAAGATTAAAACCAGTTTTTTAGCCCCGAGGTGCCGAAGGCACAGGCTAAGAAACTGGTTTTAATCTTACGATTGTACATTTTTATATTCGTAGAAAGCTAAATATTATACGATGCTAGACATAGTTTTTTCGTATGGATGTGAACCGGTTCCTATCCACCAGATTCGAATGAATACGAGAAATGAATTTAAATTTCTAGCAGGGATTTAAAAGGATAAGACAATAGCCGACAAAATTACCCTCTAAAATTAAACTTTCAACTTATTGAACCAACCAATCAGATTTCAACAAGTCTCCCAAAGTTGTTAAGACAACAAATAAGAAAACGTTATTATAAAACTTTGGGGACTAGCATAATAAAAAGGTCAATGTCCCCTCTAGGGATGGCAATCCGGATCCGGAATCCGCCAAATTTTTGGCCAATTTTGGAATCCGGATCCGGAATCCGTTTTTTAATAGCAGATTCCGGATTCTTAATTCAATTGGTAGGCTAAAATTAGCGTCTTAAGTTTTTTCTTTCAACTCCTCCTCTTTGAAGGCAAAGATTTTCATCATTATATTTAATATCTTTTAAAATCTGGTTCGATTCTCGGAAGTGAATTATAGAGAACACCAAGAACATTGATTTTTAGGACATATGTAGCACCAAATTTTTAAAAATTTAAAAAAAAATCCTTTTAAAATATTGCTAGAATCCGGAATCCGCCAAAAATAAGAATCCGGAATCCGCAAGGAATCCACCACTTTTTTGACGGATTCTTTAAGAATCCGGAATCCGAATCCGGTCCAAAAATTCGACGGATTGCCATCACTAGTCCCCTCCCTCCCTGACATTAGTGAAATTTTGTTTCTAAATTTTTTTCTTTTTTTAGTGCGACTGTGGGGAAAAGTTCAAATTCAGAGATTCATTGGTTTTTCACAGGTAAAAGCTTTTTTTCGACACTCGTATTTTTTGTTTTATAAAGCTTAGCTGCTTCCTATTTTTGTTAATTAAATTTTACGGTAAAATTGAACTTAATCCATTAATCTTTCAACCCTTTACGAAATACTCAAAACCTAAAAGTCCGCGGAGTAGCCTCTGAAACGGATCCGGCTTCACAACACTGCACATAAGCGGGTTAATATTTGAGGCTTATGCGCAGCTGAGGTGAGGCCGCCGAGCTCTGATATTTAAGTAAGTTTGGGATAGATTTATACAGAATTTTTGTTAAAAGAAAGCTTTAAAAATTTCACATTCAAAAGCGTTATTTTGTAAATTAAAAATATTTTTTGTCCGTGTAACATCCAAGTAATTAAATACCTATCGATTTTTTTCATCCTTGTTTTTTTATTAATCTTTTAACATTATTTTTGTATATTGCTACGCATATCATCTTACAAAAACATATATCCTAGTTATAAGTGTTGCGGATCCACTTTATTTTTTTAGCAGCGATGCGGAGCCGTTTGATTTTGGTGCGGCTCTGGCTCCGCGGAACCGCCTGTGAAAATAATATCTCCAGCTCCGGATTTTGCTTCGGCTCCGACCAAAAATAAAGAAAAACTGAACATATTTTTTAAACATATAGTAAAATCCGTAAAGGTTCTGTGTTATAAGTTAAAAACAGAAGTAGAACGATAAAAATTTGTGTTAACTTTTTAAAAAAAGAATTTTGTCTATAGTTCTTTTCAATAAGAAATGCACATATTTAGTGAATATTATCGTTCTACTACTATTTTTAAGCCTTAAAACACACACCTTTACGGATTCTACCCGAAACCTACCCCTCCCTTTTTGATAGAAAGGGACTTAAAAAACTTAAAAGGGGCATTTGCACACGACACAACAGAGTTACCAAATTTGAGATAACCCGGAGCCGTTTTTTAACAAAAATAACGGCTCCAGCAAAATATGGCGGCTCCTCGGCTCCGGCCCTGCAACGCTGATTTTTAGTGACTCCGGCACTATGTGCCCAGAATTCCAAAATAAAACAAAAACTCATAATTCTGTTAATTTTGCTTCAAATTGGGTAAAATCTTTTGGGTTGGGTCACTAATTACCCCAAGTTTTGGTATCTTTAAAAAAAACGGCGGCGGGATCGCCGCTCCCGCCGTTAACCGCCATTTTCCGCCGCCAAAAAAAAAACATTATCTCAAATGATTCCAAATTGCCTAATTCGGCGAGAATTGCAAAAAAAAATTTGGCGGCGGCGGCTGTAAACGGCGGGCCCGCCGTCGTTTTTTTCAAAGATACCAAAAATTGGGGTGATTAGTGACATCCTAAAACGATTTGGGTCTCACTCTCAAATGATTCCAAATTGCCTAATTCAGCGAGAAATACATTAAAAAAAATATTTTGGTTGTGGCGGAAAACGGCCGTGAACGGCGGTTCCGTCCTGGTTTTTTTTTAAGTTACACAACCCAAAATATTTTACCCAATTATCTCTAAAACTAAGGGAGTAGCGCCCCAAAAAAAATTGCTGGTATGTAGTGTTTCAAGTCACCACATTTTAACCCCCCATCCCCCCATAAATAAATTATCAATGAAATACTTATATATCAATTGATTTGTTTCAGGGAGGGAGTGGACATTGAGCTGTTTATTACACTAGTCCCCAAAGCTTTATAATAACGTTTTATTATCCATTGGTTTAACAACTTTAGGGGCTTTTACTGAATTTAAATTTTTTTTTTTCAAATGTTGAGTGTCCAAACGTTTAAACCACTAATTGTAATATACAGAAGGGGTAATTTTGTGTATCATAGTTGGATAAGTTCATCAATTTATCGGCCATTAACTTATCCCTTTAGATCCCTGGGTTTGTTGACATTAATAACTTGAAACAAAGAAACATGTTAATAACATTTTGTAAAATAATTTACTGTAATTTTTCATTAAAAAATTTATCTGTTATTGCTGCGCTACTTATAGACAAAACAATCCTTGTTTTAAAAACAAAAGCGAATACATCACAAATCACCCCGAAAGCACTAAAAACTTTAATCCAAAGGCCTTGCAGTCAAAGGATTGATTGTCTGCAATAGGGCCTTTATCAGGAAGGAATGGGACATTGGGCTGTTTATCACTCTAGTCCCCAAAGTTTTATAATAACATTTTCATGTTTGTTTTTTAAGTGGAGTGTCTTAACTTTTCAACCACTAATTGTAATTTACAAAAAAGGTAAGTTTGTGTATCATTATTGGTAATGTACCTTAATTTATCGGCCATTGTCTTATCCTTTTAGATCCCTAGGCCTTCATACTCATAGGCTCTATATATGTATAATATATATTTATTAACAAATTGGTTTAAATCATTTAGTTTCTTTACAAGTTTGCTTAACTCTTTTATTTATTTAGAGCGTGTATACGGAGTGGATAAGGTTTTAGGTTTTAGTTTTATCAAATTGAAACATTTAAGATGATATTCATTTGATTTAAAAACAATATTAATTGATTAGAAGCAACAGGTTCGATAACATAGCTTAAATAAATATTCCTAGGGGTGTGCATGGGGGGTCTCCCCCCACCCTCCAGTGGTGGGGGGGAGGGGCAAGACTTTAAGCATTATGAATAAGGGATTGTATAAAAAAATTGCATCAAGAACTATAAATATCACGATAAATGATTTGTAAAAAGTTATTTCAATTCGTCTTTATTATGTAAAAAAATGCTATAAAATGGGTCCGACCGCACCTACAAAAATGCGAAAAAAAATTTTCAGCTAACGAGGCCGCCAGTGAAACCAACGGGATTCATTCACTGAGTGCCTTGGTTAAACATGTGTAAAGGTCTGATATGCGGCCTCGTTAGCTGAAAAAAGATCAAATTATTTGAAGTTGAGAGTATTATGACAAAATATTATAATTCCTGCTTCTTTAGGGGGGAATGCTTTGACATCAATTTTTTCATAAGTTTTGGAAGTAAACGTATAAAAATTAATTTAAAATCGTATAGTATATTCAATAAGCTTTCAAAAAAGGTATAATATATTACTGTAGCTAAATTTTTGGTAGTTTGACGATAATTTAAAGTTTGCATATAAAATGTAATTTCAATAGTCAGGCTTTATTACAAAATCATAAATATCTAGGTAGGCTACTTCTAAAGGCTGTAAAATCATAAGTAATTGATATTTTCACCTCTTGCTTTGGGAATCCTTCTCAAATATGACAAAGATTAACCTTAAACTATAAAAATGGTCAATATCCAAAATTGCATTTTTTGGAATCTTGGAGTTTTTGCATTGCCTGGGCACATAGTGTCCGGCTCCGCGGAACCACCTCTAAGAAAAGTAAATTCGGATCCTACCAAAAATAAAAAAAAAACAATAAAAAATTTCCTAATTTTTTTTGTTAACAAGGATGAGAACATCCATGAAAGCGAAGCTCTTAAACGGTAGGACCAACGGATAATAACACTTGTATCAGATCAATTGGATAAATAGATCACATAAAGCTTTGTTGTTAAAAAAGTAAAAAAATTAACATGTTTAAAAGAGACGTACGGACATTCTGGTAATGATTATAGAGTTGCTACGCTTTCTAAATGGTACCTTACTACTACAAGAATCACCATGCAAAGTTTGAAATCAATAGGACAATTCTAACATGCCTAAATTAACGAAACAAGCTATCCGTTTCGGACCGACCGGCCCACTTAACTTTCCAAATTATAAAATTTAAACGTTAAGTTTAATCAAGGTATACAAAAATTTCCCAGATATTTTTTAGCTACCCCCGGATCCACGCTTCTAGAAGTGTATCCGGCTCCGGCCAAATTGGATTCGGCTCTGACTTCGGATCCGCTACACTGCTAAATATAACATGCTAATATTTAAATTTAGCGACCCTTATCAAGCTCAGCTTTCTTTATCAATTTAATCTTCATATGTTTAAACTTTAATTCAATTGAAACAAGAACAAATATGTTCTTAAGTAACGAAACATTTCGAAGAAAATACAAGCACATCATCGATTCAACAAGAATTAAATATTAACAAAGATTAAATAAAATCCTTGTCAGTCTGACTGTACCAAAAGATCTCGCTAACCGCTAAACCGATCCGATTTGGTGCCACCATCCCCCCCTAGAAAGAAATTAAACTAGAGATATCTTTAATCTATTTCGAATATTTATATTTTTTGAGTTTGAAAAATAGAAAGATAAGGGAATTAATAGGGAAGGTGCTTTATTTTTTAAACTCAAATTGTCACTCTAGCAATAAATGTATAAGTATAGATGGGGGACTGCCATTTACACATCCAGCAAATTTACAGTGGATGTGTTTATGCCAGTGCATTGGATGTATTTATGACAAACTAAATTTTTACTGTATAAATGACAGTAAAATCGATTCTCATGCCATAAATACATCCAACACTGGCAAAAACACATCCCATATTTTTATACATATGTCAAAAATACATCCGACACTGGCATTTACACATCCATACTTTTTCATTTATATGTCATAAATACATCCAACACTGGCATTTATACATCCATAGCAATTTTACACAAAATGATAAGAAAACACACTTGTATATTATTTGAGTTATGATATATTTGTCAGGTTAAAATAAAAAGCATTTTAAAGATTTAAATTAAAATATATTTGTCAGATTAAAATAATAAAAAAACATTATGTGTTGGATTGTTGTGACGATCTTGACCTTGTCACAATTCTATATATTGGTCTACCAAAATCATCAACCAACAAGTCAGACATATCCCCACTTCCATATTGATTGTGGGGTCTTGGAGGTCCTATCCCTTGAATCCCTGTACTTCTATTGTTAAATCTCCTTAATTAAAGATTAAAGAAGAAGAAGAAGCCATGTGCCCCCTGCTGATGACAGCCATCCCCATCCGGGTAGGAGCTAGGAGACCAAGCAACCTGAATCAAGCAGGCGCCCCCATGGAGTTCTATGCACCCTTTGCCATCGCCATTCCACCCTTGGGAACCATCAGAGTCTGCCTAGGCCTCCGTGTCCAACTACCAGCCGAGACAGAACTAATCCTGCAGACGAGGCAAAATTTCCAGCGGCGGGGCTTGGCCGTCGCCAACCCACGCCTAGAAGCCAACCAGGAGCTGACCATGCTGATCACCAACCACAGTCAGACCGAGCAACGAGTGTCCCAGGGAGCCTGTGTAGCCCGAGCTGTCCTCCATCGAGCTGTGCCCCAAGAACTGCCTGTCCGGCGCAGGCATAGGCTGTCGTATCCCCAGGTTCAAGGCCTGGTGGCTCAGGAGCCACGCAACCCTTGAAGGGGAGGTTGTGGTAATACGACACCCAGACGGACAGGCCGTTTACAGAGTTGCTTCGCTGTGACTTATGATAACAAACCCCCAGCACTAATCCTATTATATCACCATCTATCTCATGACCGCTGTTGACCCCGCACCCAGCGGTCAAACTAGCCTGCCTAAATGTGGGGAGGGGACTCAAACATGCAACTATCACGAGTCCCTCACGCGCTTATATAACCGGGAGGCGTTGCCTCCCCTTTTACCACCGCTGCCCCCACAGCTTGTCTACCGTCTGGAGCTAAGCCCTAGCGCCCCACACCCCCTTCAAACCTAACCATTGTTATAATCTGTTGTATATATATAGTAAACATAACTTGTAAATATTATTCAGTTTAAATATATAATTTCTGTATGATTGAATCCTGCTTGTTTGTTTGGTAGAATAATTAAAGGCTAGGGCTCGTTGAATCCGAACTCGTTACCCCGTGGGCCGAGAACGCTCGGCTTACCAGAATCGTCTATCAGTATCTAATTTAGAATTTAATAAACAAAATTTTTACATTTTAAATTAAAAGCCTTGCAGGGTTTTTCCGACAGGCTGATGGAATAAGTAAATCACATATTGGATGCTTAAAGGTATATTCTCAAAAATTAAAACCGTCTATCTTTAATAGCAGATGGTGAATTATGTTTTACCCTCAGACGGACATTTCTAATTAAAGAGGGGCTTCGCGTAAAAAATATTATATTTAATAAAAAAGCAAGGTCAGCCAAAGTGAGAATTAGGGTGCTTTCCCATATCGAGTGCATATCGAGAAATGAAAATACACTTCCATATTTTAGAAATAAATTGTAAATAGGGTGCTTTCCCATATCGAGTGCATATCGAGAAATGAAAATACACTTCCATATTTTAGAAATAAATTGTAAATTAGAAGAGATAGTATTTTTTTGCATAAGCCTAACTCCTGCAGGGGGCTCTAACCCACCAAGGTTTACCCTTGATGTGCCCTTACTCTTGATAAGATATTAATTATAGAACATATAGAATTTCTTAGAAATTTTAAAGCTAAACAAGGATGACATCATTTATAAGTCCTTAGTAAAGCTAATAAACATTGAAATCTTTACAATAGAATTTATATAATATCTTTGATAGTAGATGCATATCAAAGCATTCCAACAGACGGACGGACAAAGTAAGTTCATCAGTATGGGGATGTTTTTAATTCCAGCCATTGATCTTTTATAACTGAAGAGAAATTCACGTTTACTTCTTTACGGTTTCTTTCAGACAGACAGACAGACATTTCAATTAGAGTACCAAGAAACATATGATAACATCCATAAACTTTGTAAAGTTCATAAAAATAGACGGACAATATGGTTAAAACATTAGATGTCAATAGAAATATATACAGTAAACTTAAAACATAAAATACCATAAAATCTAATTACTAAAACTTTAGCATAATGGACGGACTGACTGACAAAGTTAATTAAATATATATGATGCTTTTTAGTCAGCGAAATCCTCACAGACAAATTTGCTTTTTATTTTTAATTTTAAGTAAATCATAATTCTGATTTTGTACCAGACAGACATACAAAGTTCAAGTAAGATTTTCTGCTAAAATATTTTTTAGTAGAGAAGCTACTCTATAATTTATAATATAATAATTTTTCCCAATAACTCGGACCCTAAGGCGGCCTGAGGACGCTTCGTCATATCTTAATAATTGCATTAGCCTTCTACCTTTCCAGTACGGATATTTAATATTCTCAAGAGCATTACAGACCAGCGAACAACGTGAGCTGTAGGCTAGTAATATTATATAGCAATAATTTGACCACCTGCGGAAATGTATTGATGTTTTGTAGGGAGCATCTTGAGAAAAAGGGAAGTAAATAGGGGGAGAGTAACTAAAATAGGGTAAAAAATTTAAGACCTATACATACTGTACAAAATATAATTAATTGTAAATAAATATTCATATAAATTAATCTAGATGTGTATTTGCCAGTGTTGGATGTATTTATGACATATCATCGAAAAAGTATGGATGTGTAAATGCCAGTGTTGGATGTATTTATGACATATAATTGAAAAAGTATGGATGTGTAAATGCCAGTGTTGGATGTATTTATGGCATAAGAAAAAGTAAGAAAACATTTTGCCAAAAATACATCAACTGTAAATTTGCTGGATGTGTAAGTGCTATAGCCCCGTATAGATGTATAATCCAGAAAACTATTGGCCCAAGTGGTATATATCCTTTTCGTCTGCTAGCAAATTGGGATCATGGAAAGAAAACAAAGTAGCGGGTTTCGTCGTATTTTCCCTGTAGCTTTTGTCAGTTTAGGTAAATGTTTGTTAAATATTGCCCTGCAAGGTTAGAGCCCCACGCAGGGGCTGGAAATGGGAGAAAAGCTTTTCATGATCCGCAAATTGCTTTTTGTTCTTTTGTAGATACTCGATTGTGTTTATATTTCTGACGCTATTAGCTGATTTCAAAGACCAAAATCAAAATCGGGACAGGGTCCCTGCCCTGAGGGGAGAGTTAGATACAGATTATGCCCCGTGTATTCTTTATTTTAAGTACCATTGCACTAGTTAACTGGGAGGGAGGGGACATTGAGCTGTTTATTACACTAGTCCCCAAGTTTTATAATTGCATTTCCTTATTCGTTGGCTTAACAACTTTGGGGACTTTTAATGAATTGGTTATTGTATTAAGTTAAGTGTGCCAACGTTTTAACCTAAAATTGTAATCTACAGAAGGGGAAATTTTGTGTAACGTCATTGGGAATGTACATCAATTTATCGGCCATTGTCTTATCCCTTTAGATCCCTGCATAGTTATGCAAATTGTTAAAAAAACACGTGTAATCAATATTTTATGCTTCCCGATCAAATTATACTCATTAAATATTTATATGGCTCCATAGTCAGGCGGCAGGGAGGGGACACTGGACTGATAATTACACCAGTCCCCAAAGTTTTACAATAAATTTTCGTTGGGATAATAACTTTGGGTACTTTTGTTGAATTTTTATTGTTTGATACATTTACTTTTTAACCACTAATTGTTATGTACAAAATTGCTACTTAAAAAATTTGAAAAATCATGAATAGCATCGTATTACACACACTTTTCCACAAATATTAAAATAAAAAATTAATACCAGATTTTCATGTTCTCTAATGAAATTAAACTCGCAGCGGGCTAAAATAACGTTAACGATCATAAGATTAAAGCCAGTTTTTCTTAGCCCCGATGGGCAAAGGTTTGTGTTAACAAATCTGGTATTAATTTTTTTATTTTCAATTTTAATTTTCGTGGAAAAGTGTGTGTAATACGATGCTATACATGATTTTGCAATAAGGCTGAGAACCGGTTCTAATCGTGTGGAATTAAGCAGATTTCTTTCTTTTTCAATAATGTTGTCTGTGTCATTGAAAAAATCAGGGATCTAAAGGTATAAGGCAATGGATGAAAAATTGAAACACATCCCCAATGATGATAAACTAAAGTTTCCCCTTTATGTAGAATAAAATTAATAGTTTAGAACTAGGGATGGGCCGGATATCTGGCAGGATATAAAGCCATTTAAAATATCCGTTTGGATACAGTATATTGAAACTATCCGGATATCGGATATCCGGTAATTTGCCGGATATCGAACGTTGGCCAGATATCCGGCCGGTACCGGATATCCGACATTAGAAATCAGTCGGATATTTGGTATCCAGCCAAAAAAGTATCCGGCCCAATTCTATTTGGAATTAACCATCCAAATTCAATAAAAGTACCCAAAGTATAAGATATATTTGTTACAAATCTTTGGGTACACGTGTAATTTACAGTCCAATGAGCCTCCTTCCCTGGATAAAATTTAAAATTCTAAATTAATGCTGTTGATGAAATATGAATGTGTCATTGATAACAGGAATCTAAAGGGATAAGACAATGGCCAATAAATTGATGTACATCCCCAATCATGATACACAGAATTACAATTAGTATTAAAACGTTTGGACATTTAACTTAATGAACTAGCCAATCAAAATTCATGAAAAGTCTCCAAAGTTGTTAAGACAACGAATAAGAAAACTATTTATAAAACATTGGGTTCAATGTCCCCTCCCTCCCCCCTGCATTGCAGATAACGCATTGCATAAGTTTAGATTTTATTTTTAGATAATTAATATATCTTGATAGCAAATTTCATAACTTTTTAAAAAGCGAAGCTTTTCAATTATTAGGTTCGGTCCGTCTGGGACATTTAGCTCTTTTCGTTATTTTAGACATGTTAAGAATTGTCCTATCGATTTCAAACTTTGCATGGTGATTCCTATAGCAGTTAGGTACGATTAGAAAGCATAGCAACTCTATAATCGATATCAGAATGTCCGTACCCCCATTTGATTTTAACCTTTTTAACAAATTCTTATATGATTCAATTATCCGAATGATCTTATTTTTGGAATTCTGATTCCTAGGATAACAAAGTTCAAAGTTATAATACAATGAATAAGAAAACGTTATGCTAAAACTTTGAGGACTAGTGTAATAAACAGCCCATTATCCCCTCTCTCTCTCTCTGCATTGCATAAGTCGATATTTTATTTATAGTTAATAAGTTTATCTTGATAGGAAATTTCATAACTTTTTAAAGGGCAAAGCTTTTCTATAATTAGGGTCCGTCCAGGACAGCTAGCTCTTTTCGTTAATTTAGACATGTTAGAATTGTCCTATCGATTTCAAACTTTGCATGTTGATTCTTCTAACAGTTAGGTACGACTTAGGAAGCGTAGCAACTCTATGATCGTTATCAGAATGTCCGTACGTCCATTAAGACATGTTGATTTTTAACTTTTGATTTTTTTATAGGAAGAAGTGTAATAATGAGGAGCCGACGCACAAATGCGCCAAGTGTGGAGAAGGTTTCTACAAATCAACTTGCCTTACTGTAAGTATCCTTATAATAAAGTAAGAGGATGTGTGTTTTTAAGTTTGTACCGAAGGATCTCGCTAGCCGCTGAACCGATCGGGTTCTCTTTAACAGGGTAGCTTCTCATAGGTACCATCACCTACTCAAGAGAAATCACAAAAAAATCGAAAAATAATATTTTGCGTAGAGACTGGAACTCAACATAGACAATTATTTCTAAAATTTGATGTTTGAAATAAAAAATAAACATTTAATGCCTCTAGGGGCGTAGCCGCTAGTTCATATTTAGTAGTAAGGTTTTTTTTTGTCTGAACCTTACGATTTCGATAACTACTAAACCGCTTGAGTTCTCCATTCTATGGATGCTACACTTAATTCCCTGCGATTTTGGTATCTAATATTAAATCTAAAACCATATTTTTAAGAATGGATGTAGAATATACGTTGATATTATGTCATAGAAAAAATTGTCGACAATTTAGCTTGCTCGTTTATTGGTCAGTTTGTTCACACAGTTGAAGGGGAGGGAGTAAGGGGGGGAATCGTTATTTTAACCCGCTGCCTGTTTCACTTTATTAGAGAACATGAAAATCTGGTGTAAGATCCTATATCCATTGTTTTTAGAGACATTTACTTCAACACAAGGGTGTAAAACCATTCCAGTGCCAGTTTTGTCCGCGCAAATTTTATCAGGTGAGCCTAATATGCATACTTTTTTCCAGGGCTCGGCAGCCAAACGTCAGCCGCGACCGCGCCTTAAACATAAACCATTTGGATGCTTTTAATAAAATGTGTAAAAAGAGGGATTGCCATAGTTCGTTTAGGTTTCGACTTCCAGTTGATTTTTAGAATTGTAAATTATTGATTTCTGTAAGACTTACAGGAGGCTGACTCGCGGCTGCCGAGCCCTGGTTTATTCCATTACAAGAATCGGATTGCGTGGTTTATTATAGTTATATGGCTGATGAAAAATCCTGATTTGAAGGGATCTAATATTTTTTTTATCATTTACATAATTTTTATCATAAACCATACGAGTATGATTTTTATACCTAGGAATTGGCGATTTTAACAATCAAATTTTTTTACGTTTTAAGTTTAATTGATTGGTTCTGTGTCCATTATTGGGGATGTTCATTAATTTATCTGCCATTTTCTTATCCCTTTAGATCCCTGTTTAATAAGTTTGTATATACGTTTCAGGAGTCAACACGGAAGCATCATTTAAAAGTATGCGTTAAGCGCGAAGCAGTTGAAAATCCTCATTTGTATAAAAGTATAAAATAATTGTAGGACGAAGTTTTATTTGTCAGGGAGGGAGGGAGGGGTCATTGAGCTATTGACTAGTCCCCAAAGTTTTCTTATACGTTTTCTTGACAACCTTGGGGACTCTTATTGAATTTTCATTTGTTGGTTTCTGCCAATAATTGTAATTGTAAGGGGAAATATTGTGTATTATCATTGGGGAAGTATATCAATTTATTGGACATTGTCTTATCCCTTTAGATCCCTGTATTTTTTTCGTTATTATGACACTGTTACATTGAAATATATATTTTTTTCTTTATGAATTTTAGTTTATTTGAGAGCGCCCATTTAACAAAATATTAGGTAGAATAAAAATTGAATTTTAAAAGCGAAGCTTTCTTATGTTTAGGGTCACAATATTTTTGATGATAATTTATTGTCCTCTCGTTATCAAACTTTTGACGATAAATCTTAAAATAATTGAGTGTGATTTAGAAAACCCGCGATTGTGGCTCAACACGTAGCGCATCCGCTCGACGCCGGGGAGGTGATAGGTTCGAATCTCAGGCCGACACCGCGTCATAACTAAAGACGTTAAAAATGGTTCCTACTGCTGATATGTCAGGTGCGCGACATAAATACTAAGAGTAGGGCCCATAAACAGGCGCAACTCACTACTATGCACACACATTGCACAGTTAGGACTTCTTCGACAAAGGTTGTGCAATCAAAGGGTTGGTTGTCTGATAGATGTTACTTAACCTCCCATTACATGTGGATGATGCTCTGGATTCTCTAGATGGTCACTTAAAGGACGCCTGCAAGAAATACCACGCTTTAACTGCTGAAAGACTGCCACAAGTAGACCCAATGCCCAAAATTTAAAGCCTTCAGCTTCAATAACAAAAAAGTTCAAGGCATTTCAAAATAGCATTTTTTGTACAATGAAAATTTGAAAGATTTCCAATGCTCATAAAAGAAAAAAACTATTAAATTATGTCGCCTAGACACAAAATTATAACCTTATCTTTGTCAGAAATTTAGATTGCCGGTAACTGATTACATTTTTATAATAAAAACACCACATTTCATAGTCAAGATCTATGAAAAAAATTCGATTTAAATTGCATTTTTAAACGAAAATCATAGCGGAAACAAAGGGGGAAACTAATACAAGCTTAGCTGTGATTGGTTGTTAAGCTGATTCAGCCTTCTGATTTTTTACAGTACACTCGATACAACGCAAGTTAAACTTAATTTTTTTTAATGATTTTGACTATGAAAATTGGTATTTTTATTGAAAAAATATAATAAGTTACTGGCAATCTAAATTTATGACAAAAATAAGCTTATAATTTTGTTTCTAGGCCACGTAGTTTAATTTCAAAAGAAGGTGTATTAACTTTTTTGCTTTTTATTTAGAATAGCTAGTCGGTGCTTTTAGTAAGTAATAGATGTAAAATGGTCCATAGAATTTAAATATGCAATCGGTTTTTTTGTAGACCTCTTATTTTTGAAGTAATTTAAGTTTTTAAAAAAAAATAATTAATTCGGTTTTAAGGTACTAAAATGCAACAAAAAAAAAATTGCCAGTATGAACAAAAATAGTAAGATCTTTAATTTGACACCTTACTTTTTAAATTCTGTTGAGTAATTATTGAAAAAATCTATTTTTTTAACCTCGGTTTAATCAAAACTTTAAACTTATATTATCACACAGGCATAAAAAAAACATGTGTTCATATATACCATTAGAATGAGAAAAAGAATATGAATCCATTCTAAGCAAAATTGAAAAAGGTTAAAAAAATTGCAATAAAAAATAAAAAAAATATAAAGTTTATTTTAAGAATTGTAACTACTAAACTAGCCAAATTCTATGGACCATTTTACATCTTTTACTTACTAAAAGCACCGACTAGCTATTCTAAATAAAAAGCAAAAAAGTTAATACACCTTCTTTCTAACATTAAAATTCTTTCAAAATTTCATTGTGCATAAAATGTCATTTTAAAATGCCTAGAACTTTTTTGTTGTAGAAGCTGAAGGCTTCAAATTTGGGGTATTGGGTCTACTTGTGGCAGTCTTTCAGCAGTTAAAGCGTGGTATTTCTTGCAGGCTTCCTTTAAATCAGATGAACTCCAATTTAGTTTCCGAAAGTGTACCTAGCGTCCGCGTCCTATCTCGAAATTTGCTATTAGCTAAAAAAGCTTCAAACTTCCAAAAAAAAATTAAAATTAAAAAATGTATAATGTATAAATAGCTTTGTTTTCACAAATTTCCGGAGTAGCTGAAAAAAGGGTCTGCAATAATTGGGTTATCTGCTGTACACTTTAGGAAACTAGGGCTAGAATAGGAAATCCATTTGGAGCTGATCAGAATCCAGCCCTTAAGAGGTAATGGTAATGATTTAGAAAGCAACACAACTCTTATGATAGTTACCAGAAAAATTGTAGGATATAATATTCCTTTACATCTGATTTTTGGAATAATAATTCCTAGAACAACATAATACGAAATTGTGCAGCCTAGCTTTACTCAAGTAGCATTATGTAAGTTTGCACATTCTACATGATTAGTTAGATTTCAGTGCTTTGCTTTTAGGGATGTTGTCATCAGTGTTTATGAAATTTTCAAAATTTACGAGCCTTCAGATTTCCAGAAATTATTAAAGGAAGCCTGCAAGAAATAGCACATTTTAACTGCTGAAAGACTGCCACAAGTATACCCAATACCATGAATTTGAAGCCTTCAGCACCAATACAAAAAAAGTTTTAGGCATTTGAAAATGTCATTTTGTGAACAATGAAACTTTTGAAAGATATCCATTGCTCAAAATAGGAAAAAACAATATCGAATTACGTCGCCTAGACGTAAAATTAAAACCTTATCTTTGTCAGAAACTTAGATTGCCGGAAACTGCGTTACACATTTAATCCGAAATTCTTTATCAATCAGAACCATGCTTAAAATGTTTTAGCCCTTAGGTATAATAGGAAAGGAGTTATAGTATCTCCATCCACAAGGACCCTGTACAGACTTTCGATTGGGTCTTTGAATATCAGTATATCAGAATTTCTTGTGCAGATAAAAGCAAATACAGCAGGACATACGTACATATTCTTGTTACAGAGTAGCTTCGCTATAAAAACAAAACAAAGTTTACACATAAAATTACATATATTCAAAACCTCAATACAAACACTATGACGATATTAATTAAGTATTAAATAAAAAGACAATCACAGCAGGACTTAAACTCTCTTGAACTTCTGCACACAGACGAGGTCGTCGTTGCCTTCGATGGTCATGGTGTAGATGCACTCGTCAGCGGTGAACTCACGGATGCTCTAAACAAAAAAAATTATATCAGTTATCTATTGCGTCGTAATATAGACAGTTTCCGCGGATACTAAAACAAAAAATTTTAAGATTTAGACCAGTTTTTATAACCCCAAAGGTCAAGGCTAACAAAACTGGTTTTTATTTTATGATTGTCATTTGAAAATTCGTGGAAAATTGTCTGCAAATCGATAATATACAGGATTTTACAGTATAGCTGAGAACCTTAATAGTGAAGCTTCAAATAAGTCTATGCGAGCGTAACAGTTAGTAAGTATGAAATATAGCTAGTAAGTTATCTACTCGGCCCCCTATAGCATATCCTTGGTTTTAGGTTATTTTTTATTTAAGTTTGGTTTAAACCTATTTTCCTACCTTTGTGCTCTTCTGCCCATCCTTCTTGGCCTTCTGTACACAGACAAACTTGTTTCCATCCAGGGTGACCAGGGCGCTCACGTCACGGCCGTCGGGGGTAGTCTCATCAAACTCCTTTCCAACCTGAACATTATAAAGCCTGTATGAAAACAATGTGTGAATACACTTTAGTAAATACTTCCTACAAATATTCATGGATGTTATGACAGACGGGGCAAGAATTGTCGTCAATTTAACTTGTTAACATTAAACTCTTTTTATGGTCAGTTCATTCATCCATTAAGAGGGGAGGGGTGGAAGCAGGGGCGTCCAAGCTTTTTTTTTGGGGGGGGGGGTAAAATGGCGCGCGAAGCGCGCCGCAAATTTTTTTACCCCCCCAAAATTTTAACCACGGGGGTAAAATTTGCTTGGGGGGGGGGGGGGTAATTACCCCCCCTGAAATCTTTTGGCAGGGGTGAATCTAGTTTATCCCCCCCAAAATTTACCCCCGGGGTAAAATTTTTGGGGGGGGTTATTTAAATTTTATTAAATTTATAGTATTAAAAATGCGCGCGAAGCGCGCTAAAAATTTTTTTATTAAAGATTTTTTATTTTGGGGGGAGTATTTACCCCCCCAAAATTGTTTGGGGGGGGGTTAAATACCCCCTCCTAAAAAGTTGGGGGTGCCTACGGCACCCCCAGGGTAGGGGTATATTTTAAATGGGGGGGGGGGGGTAATCGCCCCATTACCCCCCCCCCTTGGACGTCTATGGGTGGAAGGAGTCATTCGTTAATTTGGCCCGCTGCGTGTTTCACTTCTTTAGAGGACATGAAAAGCTAGTGCAAGAACAATAATAATGGATTACAGCACCCTATGGAGATTTCTAAATGTACTTACAAATATACTAGAAATGAAAATGTTTACTGAAAAATAAACATTCTATAGAAAGATATTAAAATAATATCAGAGAAAACGTCCTGTAAGAAATGCAACGTGGCAAGAAACATTTGAAGAAAAAAAATGCAAATAACTAGAAAATACTGATTTCATATCTCTTTTTAAAAGCGAAGCTTTTCTATTATTAGGGTCGGTCCGTACGTCCGTCCGAGATAGATAGCTTTTATTCGTTAATTTAGGCATATTAGAATTGTCCTATCGATTTCAAACTTTGCATGACGATTCCTGTAGTAGTTAGATACGCTTTAGAAAGCGTAGCAACTCTATAATCATTACTAGAATGTCCGTACGTCCATTTTAAACATGTTGATTTTTCTACTTTTTTAACCACAAATTTTTATGTGATATAATTATTCGTTTGATCTGATTTTTGGTCTATTAATTCCTGGGACAACAAAGAACAATAGTATAAGCGAAGCAACTCTATAATCAAGTCCGAAAAATGTAAGTATGTCCATAAACATTATCCTGTATCAAGCAGTTTTTCAACAAATTTCCTTACAATTTTGCTTAGACTCTTTAGATACTTTAATTTTCTGATTATTCAGTTTAGACACTATTCAAGTGTCAATGTCCGTTTGCCCTACCGTTTCAGTGCTTCGCTTTTATGGATGTTGTCATCCTTGTTTTTTTACATGTACATAGGTCTATGTTGAGAATTTAGCCTAGAAACACAAGATTAATTGACGTAAGCACATGTGTAACTTGAGTTTAAAAGCGTCTACATTTTCCAGGGAGGGAGGAGACATTGGGCTAATTATTTCACTGGTACCCAAACATTATTTCGTATTTTCTCATTCAACAACTATAGGAACTTTCAGTAATTTTTTATTATATTGTTAATAAAGTTATTTGACTAGACATTTCAACTCCTAATTGTAATCTACAGAAGTTTATCAGCCATAATCTTATCCCTTCACATCCCTGACATTTTCCCTCTTGTAATTTTAGCCCAATCAAAAAGATCTTTTTTGCCATCTTTCTTTTTCGCCTCGTATTATAGACAGTTTTCCGTGGAAATTAAAATGAAAAATGAATTTTATTTTAATATTCATGAAAAATTCCCCCTTTAAAAAGATTTAATAAACCCTTAAAGCCACAGGCGAAGCCATTTACATGTTAATAAAAACGTTTTAACCCCATTCATGTAAAAAAATACATGATTTGTTTGCATACAGCTTAAATCCTTTTTTTCATGTTTGCGAAGATAATTTATTGGATACTCTGCTAAACAAACAAGTAGCATAAACATTATCTTTATACACAAATATACTAAAGTAGTGTGGGCAGTAACCGTAAGGGTGTAAAATAAAGAGAAAATAAGCCATTCCTTAAATATATCTATAATACAAAGTAGAATGAAGTCTGTCCATCCGTCTGCCCCTTAAGATCTCTAACCACTAAACCGATCAGTTTCTCTACTCTTCAGGGAATATACCTACTGGACCTGTGATTGTTTTAGGCTATTTTCTTGGGTGGAGACTATGTTAATTTTTACCCCCCAACAAAAAAGCTTGTACGTCCTCAATAATAGGTCTAAATTTAATAGAGTACTATCCTACGAACAAACCCTTCAATTAACGAGCACAAAAAGCTTGCAAATCAAATATTTGCACGTTAGATTGACAACTAAGCAACTAATTTTGCAAACACAGCAAATATCAATTTAACAAAGGAAAATATAGTAAATTGATCATAGTTTTTTTTTATTTTTTTTTTTATAAAAAAGTACCTATATATTATATAAATAATTTCAAATGACCTGAAAAAGTGTATTTTTAAATACACGAAATGTTGAAGCTAGAATACTTATATTTAAGATATTTTAAATACGCAACTAAAAAGATATTTGACTGATATACGTCAAAAGCTTTCCTTAAATATATTAGATAAATTATATCATTTCCACTAGGAACATATTCATAAAGTAGCGGCTTTGCCCTTAGTATCTAGGAGCTCTGTATTTGAAAGAAAAAAATATTCTAAAACTATCCTAAGACTCGTATCTAAAAATAAAATAGTCTAAAACTATTCCGGGACCAGAATGAAGCTTCCCTAAAATCAACTTAATAGGATCAGTAGTCCTAGAAATCCTTACTATTTTATGTATTGAGATATGCATATTAAGATATATAAGTTTTCCGGAATTTTAATGTTAGGGGGAGATTTGAAATCTGCATAAAATTTTAAGGATTTTTTATAAAATTCGTTTTTTGTATAATTCTTTATCTAAAAGCGGAAATGCATTTTAAGTTAAATAATTTTGACCAATAGAATAGGTGGATTTTAAACTACCTGCACTCCAATTGGTTGAATGATGTACGCCATCCAATCAGAGCGCAGATTTTTTAAATCCACCAATCACAGATGCCAAAATTAATTAACTTAAATTGCATTTCCGCTTTTAGATAAAGAATTATACAAAAAACGAATTTTATAAAAAATTCTCAAAATTTGATGCAGATTTCAAATCTCCCCCTAACTTTAAAATTCCGGAAAACTTATATATCTTAATGCATATTTAGTACACAATAATAATTTTAGAAACTATATTTAAAGGAAGATCGAATTATTGAGAACTTATTTACTAAACTAATATCTTTCAATGTATTAAACTACTGTGCTCCTAGCATTTATGGAATGTCTTCAAAATGATTAAAGAAATAGCCTAAAACCTTGCGCTAGGCTGTTTTTAAAAGCGAAGCTTTTCTATAATTAGGGTCGGTCCGTCCGTCCGTCCCGGATAGCTTTTGTCGTTAATTTAGACGTTAGAATTGTCCTATCGATTTCAAATTTTGCATGGTGATTCCTTTAGTAGTTAGGTACAATTTAGAAAGCGTAGCAACTCTATAATCATTACCAAAATGTCCGTACGTCCATTTTAAACATGTTGATTTTTTTACTTTTTTAAATAGCTTTTTACGTTAATTTAGGCATGTTGGAATTGTCCTATCGATATCAAATTTTGCATGGCGATTCCTGTAATAATTAGGTACGAGTTAAAAAGCGTAGCAACTCTATAATCATTACCAGAATGTCCGTACGTCCATTTTAAACATGTTGATTTTTTTTTACATTTTTAACAAAAATTTGTATGTGACCTAATTATCCGATTGGTCTGATTTTTGGTATACTGATTCCTGGGACAACAAAGTACAATATTATAAGCGAAGCAACTCTATAATAAAGTCCTAAAAATGTAAGTATGTCCATAATCATTATCCTGTATCAAGCAGTTTTTCAACAAATTTACTTACAATTTTGCTTTGACTCTTATACATTCGCATTCTGATTATTCAGTTCTGACATTATACAAGTGTTGATGTCAGTTTGTCCTACCGTTTCAGAGCTTCGCTTTTATGGATGTTGTCATCCTTGTTTTAGTAAATATCATTTGACATGCCAATCTAATCAATACATTGTTTTGTCAGTAGGTCAATCATGAATAAGTCTTAATTATTTAAAGGTTTAGTGATCTACTTGAGCTTTATATTTTTATTGATGCGAAGCTTTTCAATTATTATCTCTGTCCATCCATCAGAACGAGTAGCTCTTACAGTTAATTTAGACATGGTAGAAATGTACTATCGACTTCAAACTTTGCAATATAAATCCTTACAAATTAAGGTACGATTTTAGGACGCGTAAAAACTATAATTACAATCTAATACATGCAGAGTTTAAATGTTCTGCGTGTTAAGTTTTGACACTCTACAAGAGATTATGTTAGTTTGTCGAGCCTTCTGATTTTAGAGCTTCACTTTTATGGAGGTTATCATCCTTGTTATCAGAAGTAAAGTTATTTGTAGAGGAAAATTACCTCAAACTTGAGTTCCATAGTCTTGAGAGTGGTTGAGGTCTTAATTGTCCATACACCCCCCTCCTCTGTCACCTCCATGACGGGGGTGGACACGGTGGCAGCCTTGCGCAGCAGGAAATTCACATCAAGGGCCTATACAAAGTAGATTAGTATTGAACCATTGCACCCCCTCCTCTATCACCTCCATGACGGGGGAGGACACGGTGGCAGCCTTGCGCAGCAGGAAGTTCACATCAAGAGCCTAGGCAACATAGCTTAATATTAAACCAATAAACCCCCCTCTGTCACCTCCATGACAGGGGTAGACAGTGGCAGCCTTACGCAGCAGGAAGTTCACATCATTGGCCTATACAAAATATAGCTTAATATTGAACCATTACACCCCCTTCCTCTAACACCTCCATGACGGGGGTGGCCACATTGGCAGCCTTAAGCAGGAAGTTCACATCAAGGGCCTATGCAACATTCAGATAAGTAATAAAGGACGGACAGACAGGCCCAAAATTCTTTCTTTATATGTGCCTTCGTAGGAATATTTTCCGGTCACATACGACAATCATAAAAAAAACATAAAACATATATTATAACTTATTGAAGCTGTAGTATTGAAAATCTACTAAGGGAGATAAATAAATATCGAATTAGTACAGAGAACCTCTAAAACTTATTTTCATAAAGCTATGACAAATTAAAACAAAATGAATTTAAAATAAGAGCGACACACTTACGAGCTAAATGTGGACCATTGATTAAGAGGACCTTAATTAGGGCCACATGTATGAATATAAGAAGTCTTTCAAGTAAAGCTTTAAAACAAACTAGCGGCTACTAGAAGCCTCTAGAGGCGATTAAGGGAGGAGAGAGTAAAAGTTGACCTCATCCCAAAAAGAAAACATAACAAATCAAGACCAATATGATTTTTTAGATTTTAATCAATATTTAATTTAACACTAATAAACAAATAATCATATACCTTAAGAAATTCTTCATAATTCTCGGCAGAAGTTCTCTCGTATTTTCCCTTGAAAGAGTCCATTTTAATTTAACAGAAGCTGCTGACTGTACCACGTTGGAAGGAGTATGATCGAATAAAATAATTGAAAAGCTGCAGTTCAAATGTGTATGGTAAAAATGTTACAAATGGCGTTGCGCTATATTGCGCTGGTTGTTTTAATATTTTAAAAATAAAATTACACCTTAAAAAGAACCTAATTTGTTTAAAATTGTATTGTGATTTAGAGTTTTTAACTATCTAAAGAAACAGCGCAAATGTGTAAGTAGAGGGGGGGTGAAATGGGAGTAAGGGGCGTCGCTTTAAATATGACAGGGATAGATACAACAAATAAATTGTATTGGGAATATTTGTTTGAAGGGTATTTTTTCTTGGGAAAGTTTCTTTTAGAAGGGTATCATCCCCAGCAATATTTAAAAACCTTCCCTGGGCCCAAAAGAAGAGTAGCATTTTGGCGAACTTTTGTGAGCTCGTAAGATGGTAGCTAGCTAGTAATTTAGAGCTCCTACTTTAGTAGCTTGCTACCTCATAAATTATTAGCTTTTCTGCTAACTTTGGCGACCTCGAAAATACTAGCAGAAGAAAAAAACGCGATGTCGCTCAAACGTAGCATTTTACAGTGTTAACACACACATACATCAAACACACAATCAACCCATGATCAAAATTGATAGGGAAAAAATATAGTTTATAAATTTGCCACTAGGGACTCAAATAATTTTTTAAAGACTCTATCAATTTTTCTGTTTTCAAACTGAAAACGATAAAAATGGTTATACATGTTATAGAGTGTTGATAGTCTTTGGTGAAAAAAGTTATTTTTAAAAGGCATTCTTTTTTTTTTTAAACAACAGCAATTATAGAAACATATCTTAATGATCATTATATTAAGCTGAGAATGGTATGGTTATTGCTAAGTTGAAAATTTATTCAATTAAGCAATGAGTTAAAACATGAATAAATTGAGAGACATGAATGAGAATGACATAATCTTTCTATCTTCCTCTCTCTCTTTGTCTCTATCTCTTTCACTCTCTCTCTCTCGCCCCCCCCCCCCCCTCCCTACATGCGCCTTCCACTTTTCTCTATGATTAAAGCTTCCCCCTGAGTTTGGAGCATTTAGGAGTTCGTATAAGAAATGTTTCGAGTCGCGCATTTTAATTTATGCTACTATTGTGCGACTTCGCCCCATACTCTGCTATGATATAGATGGCGAACTCGCATGCTACCTTTTGCTTGAAAGGACGATTTTCCAACATTTATCGCCCAAAAATTAGGTGTTAATTCAAGGCGAATAGGATTCGAGGTAGCATAGGACTCGGTACATATATTGCACGAGCTCGAAGGCGACTCCACGGCGAAATGTCTTGCTGGGTTTACTGTAAAGGAGAACCATGCATCAAATTCCAGTGGTTTGCAAGATATTAATCTACAAATAAACAGATAAAATCATGTTATTTTTATACCAATTTACATATTGAACTTATAAATATTAGAGTAAAACACTAGAGGGAGAAAGGGTTAAATAACTGTATCTCCTCATCTCAAGCACCTTGTGCAACCTTTCTATTGGGTCATTGAAAATCAACCAATGGTGTCGCTTATATCAACACAGCCAAGTAGCAGAAAATAATTTAGAAGCAGACGAAAAAGGTCTTTGAAAAAGGAAGGGAGGTCGTTGTCTGTATATACATCTATATTATAGATCTGTTTTATAAATAATAATTATGTTCTAAAATAATAAAGAAAATATTTACCCCTGTTTAATGCAGCTTCTTCCTTCCGACAAAGCCCGGTCTCAATTTACCGATTTTTATAAAAAGAAATAAGCCCAGTCTCATTTTATTTATTAAAAAATTGAAATTTTTCCAATAAAAATATGAATATTTTCATAATATTCAAAAAATATTTTTTTATTATAGAGATCCCGGTGTTTTTAGATTGGACCAATAGGAGAGCAGCTTTGTTACTCCCTGGGGAGAAATCAACCAATAGGAAGCAAGAGAAAGCTGTATTAGTAACAGACGCGTCAAAACGGGATATATTTTTCGAAAAAATGCTTCGCCCATAGCCTGAAGGAGAAAAAATCATTATATAGATTTTTTAAAAGTGTATAACAAATTAAAATTGCTATGTTTTGAAAAAGAAATAAATTATTGATAAATCAAAAGTGTTAGATAAATGGAATTTTAAATGTGAAACTTTTCCATAATTAGCCCCCAGCTAACATTTTCATTAAAATTCATTTAATTTTCATCTTTTTCGCTTACATCTATTCATTTAAAATCATCATGCCAGAAAAATGAAAATCAGGGATATTTCAGAATCAACTCCCTTCTAAAATGGCACCAATTTTGATGATTATAGAAATGAATTTTAAATGACTATCATTTTTGTGGAGACCTGACTTTTAAATGACAGTCATGTTTGTAGAGAAATAAAATTTACATGCCAGGTCATCTTTTTACGGAAATAATATATAATGTAAAGCAGCATCCAAGGACTTGCCACATGTACCTAAGTATGATGGTCAAAGATATTACTAAAATAAATAATGGGTTGTAGTCTGAATTTAGTCGTTTATATGACTAATTAAAATTGTAATTCAAATAAGATTTCTTTATTTTAAATGAATGTTAAAAATTCCTTTCATGTTCTAAAATATTTCCGTTATATTTTCTAATAACATAATAATTACTCAATTTTAATTAAATTTATTTTTACTTAACTTTTCCCACTTTTAAAATAAAAATTTGAGACCTCTAGCAGGATTTTTTCTAACCATGTAATATAGAAAAAAAGAATGACATGAAAATTAAATGAAAGTCATTTAGATGAAAAAAAGATGACAGGAATTTTTTTTTCATGAAGAAAATGAAAAGTAAATGACCAGCATTTATTTTTCATCTCTTAATGATATGAAGATTCTTGGCATAATTTGGAAAAAGTCAAACATGAAAATTTAATGCCGGGTCATTTTTCGGAAAATTACAAAAATGAAAAATAAATGCTGGTCATTCACTTTTAATTTTCAATGAAAAAAACATTCTTTTCATCTTTCTGGCAATTGGGGGAAAATTACAAAAATGAAAAAAAAATGCTGGTCATTTATTTTTCATTTTCAATGAAAAAAAGATTTCTATCATTTCTATGAATTTGAAATTGTCATTTATTTTTTTTGGAGAGATGACGCATGTTTGACTGGGCCAGTCCGTCCGTCCGTAGCTCTTTTCGTTAATTTAGACATGTTAGAATTAGACTATTGATTTCAAACTTTGCATGACGATTCCTATAACAGTTAGGTACAATTATTAGAAATCATTACAAGAAATTCCATTTTAAACATGCTAATTTTATTATTTTTTTTATAACAATTTTGATATAATTATCCTATTAATTTGATGTTTACTGACTCCTATATGACAACAGAGTACAATGTTAATAGCAAAGCCTCTCTATAATCAAGTCATAAATGTAAGTATCCTGTATTGCAGTTTTGCAACAAGTTTACTTACAATTTTATTGCTAACTTATACATTTATATTATCTTTATATTCAGTTCTGACACCTTACAAGTGTAAATGTTCGTTTGTCCTATGTTTTCAGAGCTTCGCCTATATTATAAATAATGTGTATAAATTGTAAAATTAGCATCATCTAATGTTTTACACTGATATAATGGATTCTATAATACAAAGTAGAACGATGTCTGTCTGTCTGTCCGTCCGTCCGTCCGATCAGATTCTACTCTGCAGGGTATATACCTATTGGTCCTGTGGTGGTTTTAAGCTATTTTCTTAAGGGGTGGGACACCCCCAACACCCTCAAAAATGAAAATTGCTCCTCCCCCCCCCAAAAAAAAAAATCTGTTTAGGCAGTTACTTCACAATAAATGCAGCACCAGAAATACTTCTTTTTTAAAATCACCTCTTGGGGCAAAGCCCCTAGAGGCGAATCCTCTAGTAATGGATATAGAATATTATTTGGAAATTTGTCTCCAATTTATGTTGTTAACATCATTTATTGGTCAGTTCGTTCATCAAGTAGTAGGGGAGGGAGTAACGGTGGTGGATGGGGGATATGAGTCCTTCCAATACAAAAGTACTTCCGAGCTGTAGAATTATTAGATCTCTCGCATCATATTAAAAACAGCATTCAGCGGATATTAAAATTATAAATTTAAAACCACTATTGTTCCAATTACACATAAAAATGACCTAACAATTTTTTTTAATAGGAGATTTTTCTAGAAATATTTCTTACAAGTAGTGGCGTGCAAAGCACTTTGTCTAGGGGAGGGGGGGGGGCATTTTGATTATATATACCAATTTTAAATAAGGCTGTGCCAATTTTTTACCTTCCCCAAATAAAAAGCTTGGACGTCCTTGCTTTTTCTCCATCCCTTCCCATTTCTCTATCCCTCATCTATTCTAGTTAACAAGAGGTTTCAGCATTCTATCTTTATTGGCAATCAAGAAAATCACATTTCCCTCATAGTGTTATGGACTGACTGACAGACTGACACACATAGTAAATATTTGAATTAGAGTGGCTAAAAATTTATATCACCATCTCCACCCTTTTTGAATGGCATTTTAAAAATCTGTCTGTTATTTATAAAGTTATGTTTAGAAGGAAATGCTAGAGGGAGCGCGAAGCGCACCAAAAATTTATTACACTTACCATAAAATCAAATCAAATAAAGACTTTATAGAGTCAGGAATATGGAGTGTTGTGAGCTTTAGGGTTTTTGATGTAAATTGCAAGGAAAATCTTCTGGTTAGGGGAAAATACACATATAAATATAAACATATTCTAAACATCATATGATATACTTAAAACAGTGATGTATCTAAACAGACTTGGCTAAATGTTAAAGATGTTTGAATTGTACTTGTAAATTTGCGCGCATGAAGCGCGCAAATTTTTTTCTTATAAAATTACTTTTTTCTTGAAGTATTTGATGTTTTAAATGATTTTATAGAAATAACTATGTGATAAAAAGAAAAAAACAATTTGAAATGGCGCGAGTCGCAAATTTTATTCAACATTATTAAAATGGACGTACGGACATTCTGGTAACAATTAGAGTTGCTACGCTTTTCAAATCGAACCGCACTACTACAGCCTATACAGGAATCACCATGCAAAGATTTAAAGCGATAGGATAATTCCAACATGCCTAAATTAACGAAATAAAGCTATCTGTCTCGGACGGTCGGACGTACGGACATCTCCTAATTATAGAAAAGGTTCGCTTTTAAAAAGGCAAATTGATACATAAATTGGTGAGGTTTTGTGATTTTTTTTTTATAAAATTAATATATATTTCTCTCAAATAGGAAATTATAAGTAGAATTGAGAAAGTTTACAACTTTATCTTGAAGGTGTATCACCACCCTCCCAAGAGAAATCGCCCCTAGAAAAAAATCCCCTCCCCCCCAAAAAAATAATTAGTTTTTTTAAAAACTAAAATTAAAAATAGGGGGCACCGCCCCCCCCCCCCCCCAAAAAAAATAAAGCTTTTTTACTTTTTCTTTTAAATTCTAAGATAATAAATTGGGTTATCCAATTCGACTTTCCCCTCAAGTGCCCCTAGAGGCGTAGCCGCTAGTACATTATTTAAAGTAGTAAGGTTTGTTTTGTCTGAGCTTTGTCAGAATCGATTAAGTTCTTTACTTTAGGAAAGCTTCACTTAGATCCCGGGTTGATTATGCTACGTAATCTTTAGATTAGAGTCTTGGGTTGGTTAAAGGTTTTGTGCTATATTTCTGCGAAACAGTAGTATAATACAATGTAGAACGATGTCTGTCTGTTTGTATCGAAGGATCTCGCTAATCGCTGAACCGATTTGATTATACTCTTCAGGGAATATACCAACTGGTCCGGTGGTGGTTTTAGGCTATTTTCTTGGGAATGAGACGACCCCCACCCCGCTAAAAAAACAAATCGCCCCTTTTTATTTTTTCTGCTGGGATTGGCAGTTCATTAGCAACTTTTTCGGCTGGGTAGGTAATAGATTTAAAGATTCCCATACTATCATTATTTTAAAATTTCCACTTAGGTTAAAGCCCCTAGAGGCTTGGGGCGAAACCGCTAGTTTCGAAATTAGAAAAAGAGGGGTGATTTTATCAACTTTAGGTGTACAATGGCAAAGTATGAATTTAAAATCTCATTCATGATATATATGGTTGGTCCTGTAAAGGACCGTTGTTTCCATTGGACAGAAGCTCGATTTACTTGGAGCTGGTGTACTTAGTGACAGCCTTGGTTCCCTCAGAGACGGCGTGCTTGGCCAACTCTCCGGGAAGGAGAAGTCTGACAGCAGTCTGGATCTCCCTGGAGGTGATGGTGGACCTCTTGTTGTAGTGAGCCAGGCGGGAAGACTCAGCAGCAATACGCTCAAAGATGTCGTTGACAAAAGAGTTCATGATGCTCATGGCCTTGCTGGAGACACCAGTGTCAGGGTGCACCTGCTTCAATACCTTGTAGATGTAGATAGCATAGGACTCCTTCCTTCTCAACTTCTTCTTTTTCTTGTCTCCCTTAGCAATGGCCTTCTGGGCCTTACCGGACTTCTTGGCAGCCTTTCCTGAAACCTTGGGGGGCATGGTGACGTAAGTATCAAATAAATGAATCAGTCGTAACACGAATTCTCCTTCTTTAAATACCTCTTCTGTGTTAAAGCACAGCTATGTCTAATTCCCGCCTATTTTGTTCTTATTGTTGTAGACAGGGCAGGTGACCTTTATCACAAACATAAAGGGGGAGAGGGATAGAAGAGTGGGGTGTCCGTGACGTGCCGGCCCGTGCGAGGGATCACGTCGAGCAATAAGCATTTGAAGCAGTCCCTCTTATCATATGCGCATAGAATGTACAGGCACGACTACACAACATAGAGAGGGAAATTTCAACTGTTTAATAAGCGAGAATAGACTTGTTTTAAAAAATTAACATGTTTTTAAGTTTGAAATCAATAGGAGTATTCTTACATACCTAAATTGATAATCAATTCAAATCAAGACAAAAAGATTTTTTTTGTGTTTAAATAACTGTTAAAAGGCCAAGTCATATGATATTTCATAGGCTAGCCTTAAGATATGGTTTTATTAACCTTACATAAATGGCTTAAGATACCCTAACAGGCTAACGCCTAGGCTATCCTAAGAAAATTTTAAGGATTTGACCCAATATTTTTTCAGTCAATAAGAAAATTGAAAATATACACTAATTTGAGATACACTATTAAAATAATTTCATAAAAAAAATCCTATTCTTTCTCCGTATATATCTCGCAAAATAAGCAAGTACATTCTTATTGGTTGCTTTGTATCTCTTTAAATTTGAAATGGCTTGGGTTCATATACTCCATCCTTTGTTATTCTACATTTTCCCGCTATCCTTATAATAAAGTAACAGGATGTCTATTTGTTTGTCCCTCTGTATGTTTGTAATGAAGGATCTCGCTAACCGCTGAACCGGGTTCTCCTTAACAAGGTAGCTTCTCATGGTCCTGGGAAGGTTTATAACTATTTTGGGGGAGGGTACCACCACCCTCCTACGAGAAATCACAAAAAAACGCAATGCAACACAGACAAATTATTTCTCAAATTAATTATTTGAAATAAAAAACAAACATTTAAAGTGCCACTAATGACCTCTAGGGGTGTAGCCACTATATTTTTTAAATTATAAGCAATTATGCTATAACAAATATAAAACCTATAGCTACTATAAACTTTAATAGATTGTAAAATATAAAATTTGTTCTAAAACCGCTTTTTTTCTAATTAAACGGTAAAGTGTTTGGCTATCTGTATTTTTTATCACAAATGACCTAATCTATAAGACTAATTAATTCTAACCTAACAAGGCTGACAACATCCATAAAAATTACGTTCAAAAATAAAATATTAGAACAAAAGAGCATGAACTCTTGCAGAGTGTCAGAGCTTAATAAAACAGAAAAAAAGTATTCAAGTGTAAAACAAAATTTTAAAAAAGTAAAAGGATATTTTGGTTAAGGCTAGTTTATAAATAATCAGAAAATACTTTTGTTTTAGGATTTGGCCTATATTTCAATAAGGTTTCCTTTTTTCTGCTTGTTTTTTGTTTTCTCATTGGCGTGCGTTTGAAGGGGGTAATTGCCACCACCCACCTCCCCCCTAATGACGACTTTTACTTAATAAGCCAACCAAATGACAAAGTAAAACATAGAATAGATTTGAAAAAAAACTTATAAAACAAATGTAAAATCTGTTAAAAGAATGCTCTGTTAAATTTGGCGGGTAAAGGCAGGTGAAACTTTGTGTTTAGAGGGAGGAGATACACACAGAGTATGGGGAGGGATATATCAGTAGCTGTGCAGGGAGAAAAAATAAGGAGGGGTAAAGGGGCTTATTAACAAAAGAGAAAGAATTTAGAGACATTACAATGAGATAAGCTCCGGTTGGGTATAAATAAGTTAAATAGGGCCTTTTTCAGATCAGTTTCTTTATTATCCGAATCAACCTAACCTAACAAGTATCATGTCTGGACGCGGAAAGGGAGGTAAAGTGAAGGGAAAGGCAAAGTCCCGCTCAAGCAGAGCCGGTCTCCAGTTCCCTGTTGGTCGTATCCACCGTCTGCTCCGCAAGGGCAACTATGCTGAGCGTGTAGGAGCCGGTGCCCCAGTCTACATGGCCGCTGTCATGGAATACTTGGCCGCTGAGGTTCTTGAGTTGGCTGGTAATGCCGCCAGAGACAACAAGAAGACCAGAATCATCCCCAGACATCTGCAGCTCGCCATTCGTAACGACGAGGAGTTGAACAAGCTGTTGAGCGGTGTCACCATCGCCCAGGGAGGTGTCCTCCCCAACATCCAGGCTGTTCTCCTACCCAAGAAGTCTGAGAAGACCAAGGCTTAAGAAGGTGACCGTTATCTGCTGCTCTACTCTGTACCTGAAAAACGCTCTCTTTATAGAGAGCCAAAAAAATACACATTGGGAAATTCTTCTTAGTAAAACTGATAATAAGCTGACCAACTTGGCTAAAATGTCAATAAATTAAGAAAGGGGGCCTACTTTAGAAGGCGACCATAAATATCATATTATATTTCTGATATTAGGTACATTTTTACGGACCTACCCCAATTATCAGAGATCTTTGCTTTTTAGCAAGGTTGACAACATCCATGAAAGTGATGTGGTAAGACGGACGAAAATTAACACTTGATAAGTGTCTGATCTGAATAATCAGAATATAAATGTCTAACAAATACAGGATAGTGTATAAGGTTATACCATCATTTTAAGGACTCTATTATAGAGATTTATACTTCGCCTATAGCATCGTACATTTTAAAAGGAATCATTTTCCTAAAATCAGATAAATAGCATGATTATACAAAAAAAATATTGTTGTAAAGGTTAACATCAACACGTTATAAATGGACGCACGGACATTCTGGTAATGAATTTAAAATTGCGGTATTATCCTCTTAGAATTTTTTTTTCAATTTTGAAAATTTGAGTACCCCTCCCGACAGCGAACTATTAACTCTGGCCGCAGCGCTCGGCTCCCTAGCCTAAAACCTAACCTAAAATAGTTCGTCGGGGAGGGGGGGGGGGGTACTCAAATTTTCAAAATTGAAAAAAAAAAATCTAAGAGGATAACGCCAAATTTGCTACGCTACACGACAGAAAAACATCAAATGCTGTAAATTGCAAAAGTACTTTAATTAAACTGTTCACAATATTACCAGTTACCAATCCTTTTCTAAATATACATTTCTAATCACAATAATATTATTATACTTTTCGTGTCAAAGCTTTTTAAAAATTAGTTTGATGATATTGCACCAAAAATGCTTTATTTTTCATATAAAACCATGGTAAAACCTAACTTTTTGGTCGATAAACCAAATATGAAACATAAACCTAGTATACGTAAAAACTGATTCCATTTACAACAATTTTTAAAGTCTAATAGTTATTTCTCGTATCGTATTATAAACGGCTTTCCGCGGATATAGAATGTACAATTATAAGATTAAAACTAGTTTTTTTAGCCCCGTGGTGCCGAAGAAAACTGGATATAACACGATGCTAGACATAGTTTTTTCGTATGGATGAGAACCGGTTCCTATCCACCGGATTCGAATGAATACGAGAATAGTTATTTCTCGTATCGTATTATAAACGGCTTTCCGCGGATATAGAATGTACAATTATAAGATTAAAACTAGTTTTTTTAGCCCCGAGGTGCAGGAGGCACCGGCTAAAAAAACTAGTTTTAATCTTATGATTGTACATTTCTATATTCGTAGAAAACTGGATATAATACGATGCTAGACATAGTTTTTTCGTATGGATGAGAACCGGTTCCTGTCCACCGGATTCGAATGAATACGAGAAATAAAATTCTGTGTTAATGTATAATACGGACACACATAATAAGAATTGTTTGTACGTAAGCCTCGCTTACAACATAGATCCTTATCGTCCTGGTCGTCAGTATCCTAATAATAAAGTAACATGATGTCAGTCTGTATGTTTCTATCGAAGGATCTCGCTAACCGCTGAACCGATCAGGTTTCCCTTTACAGGGTAGCTTCTATTAGGTCCCAGGAAGGATTATAACTATTTTGGGGGAGGGTACCACCACCCTCCCAAGAGAAATCACAATTATTTTAATATTCTTGCTTTTACGTAGAGACTTGAACGCAATGTAGACACTTTCTTTTCTAGTGGCGACTTCATTTGGGAGTGTTGTTAAGTACACTCCCCCAAAATAAATTTAAAAAAACCTTCCAAGAACCTATGCGAAGCTACACAGTAAAGGAGAACCATATTGGTACAGCTGTTAGCGAGATCCTTCAGTACAGGCAGACACTGATCCTGTTACATTGCTGTTTAAACAAATCCACGAACTATGGTTGCTACTGAAAATTAAAGAGCAATCGGTCCTGTTGTTAACGAGATTTTATTCGACAAACGTACAACAAGATTTATTCACAAAGACACTAAAATGAGAAGAAACAAAATCAATTGATTTCATATTTTATTTAAATGGCAATACATTAAATAAGTCATATTTGATTGTAATTCATAAAAGATGTAAACATGTACATAGATTAAAACAAACATATAATCTTCATATTTCAAGAGCATTAGGTTGCAGGGATCTATAGGAATAACACTACGGCGTATAAATTGATTCACATCCCCAATAATGATACACACAATTACCCATTCTGTATATTACAATTAGTTGCAGAAACGTTTGGACACCAATAAGAAAACATTATTAAACTTTGGGGAAATGTTTAATAAACAGCACAATGTCCCCTTCAAATTCAACAAATTAAATTTCATAAAAATACGTAAAAACAAGTAAGAATTTATTCATAAGTAGCGAAACATAAAAAAAAACTTTTTTTTTGTCAAAAATAAAATCACGAAACCTACCACTTCTAGACATAATGTCAGACACTAAAAAAAAGTTACGCTTCTTCATATACAGAGATCAATACTAAATTACAAAGACGTCCAAGCTTTTATTTTTATTGGGGATTTTGGATCTGAAATATAACATTTTTTAAAAATGCTTCTGATTTTCTGTGTAATATCCAAAAGTTTGCCAACTTTAAAGTAAAATTTTTATGTGGGCATGGGGTTAAAATCTAAAAAAAATCAGGGTTTCCTTGTTTTCGCTTGAATTTGATTATAATACCTATTGAGTTATCTTGAAAAATAATGAATAGCTTGAGCAACAGTAATATTATAGACAATATCATTATATCTCTTAATAGCAACATCTTCATTATCAACTCCTATACACATCTCCTCAACACTATTATCATTATCATACTCGGGATCTTCGGCTGCAATACCTATCTCAACAGTCTCGTTAGAATCTTGTTCATCATTGTTGATATAAAGAGGATCTTCGTCACTAATTTCGTCTGTGTGATCATCTGAATTGGTTGTATCATCATCAACAGCTTCTACACTAACAAAAGCTGTAGCTGGAGGATTGGTCATGTCTGGATGACTTCTCTTTTTGTGCGATGATAGGCTAGATGAATTGGAGTAAAATCTCTGGCATATTTCACAATAGAATGTTTTCCCATGTTTTTGATGATATTGGTGATATCGCAAAGCATATCTGGTGTCAAATCTCATCTCACAGAAATTACAATCATATGCCAATATTTTAATGTGATTTAACAGAGAACTGTTTACGGACAATGCCTGTTCACAGTGATCACTAGAGTTTGGAATGTGAGTTTTCTTCTTGTGAATTGCCAAGGAACCTTTGTGCGAATAAGATTTAGAGCATAAGTCACATGCAAATTGCTTCTTGTGTGTATTTTTGTGCTTTTGCAGGATAGCTCTAGACGTAAATGTCTTTTGGCACTTATCACAAGTATATTGTTCCTCTAATATATCTGAAACATCACTTGGTTTAGCTATACTGGGGTAGTTCAAATTTTCTTTTTCATTACTGGAGTGCATGATTTGAATATGCATGTTTAAACGATCTTGAGAATGAAAGACTCCCGGGCAAAGATAACAGGAATACATCTCTTGGGCGTGGGAATAATTCTGGGGGGCATGGGAATACATCTCGTGGGCGTGGGAAAATTCCATGGCTCGCATGTAAAATAATTCCTAAAACAAAAGGAAATTTTTTAAAAGTAAGATATATTGAAACACAGTCTAGGTTTCTATCGCATCGTATTATAGACAGCTTTCTGTATATATTAAAATAATAAGATTAAAAACAGTTATGCCTGCCCCGAAGGCCCGGGCTAACAAATCTGGAATTAATATTATAATTTTTATTCTAGGATTCGTTGAAAATTATCAGCAATATGATGCTAAACATGATTTTTCATTATTGATCGAAATTGGTTCTATTCTAGCGGATATTAATCGGTTTCGAAGCCATAATAAGGAAATATTATACTATTTGAAGAATTAACGTTGACTTACTAAAAGATAAAAATAAAAAGTAACTAGCTTTGCATAAAGCTTATTGTTGTAGTAGCTGGTGAAAGATATAAAGGATTTTTTACGCTTTTAAATGATTAAAACAAGGATAAAAACGTCCATAAGAGTGAAGCTCTTAAATCAAACGGTAGAAAAGACAATCATGAACACTTCCAGAATACAGAGAGCAAAATTTTGATTTATAAGTATAAACAAAATTGTATATGAACTACATGAAAATTACATTAATACCGGATTCTGTTTAATGACATACTTACACAGTTCACTCGAAGCGAGGGTAAGAGAAAAAAAATTTCCCAGGCATAAGGCCAACTGTTTCATGTCCCCATGAACATATAAATTTAGTGGAAAAACGAAAATCTTAAAATGAGGACTTTTTGAGAAAATTAGATTTGAAAACTTCAAGTTAAATTTTCATCCCCTAGGAGTTACCGCATAATTATGACAAGAAAAGCAAAGATTATTATTCAAAATTTTCAACAACTTTGCTTTTATGGAGTCTTTCATAAAACATCTCTATATATTATTTATTTAAGGCTGAATTTCCGTGACCGTAGCAAAGCAACTGATAAAAATGGCCATTAATTAACTCCCTTCAGGAGTGGTTTATGAAGAACTTTATATAAGCAAAGTTGTTCAAAATCTTAAATAAATAATCTTTGTTTTTCTTCGAAGCAAAATTGTAAGTAAATTTGTTAAAAAACTGCTTGATCTAGGATAATGTTTATGGACATACTTACATTTTCAGGACTTGATTATAGAGTTGCTTCGCTTATAATATCTTACTTTGTTGTCCCAGGAATTAATATACCAAAAATCAGATCAATCAGAGAGTTAGATCAAAACTTGTTGTTAAAAAAAGTAAAAAAATCTACATGTTTAAAATGGAAGTACGGACATTCTGGTAATAATTATAAAGTTGCTACGCTTTCTAAATTGTACCTAACAACTAGAGGAATTACCATGTAAAGTTTGAAATCGATAGGACAATTTTAACATGCCTAAATTAACGAAAAAAGCTATCCGTTCCGGACGTACGGACGGACTGATCCTAATTATAGAAAAGCTTCGCTTTTAAAAATAATTTAATTTATTTAAACTAACAGCAGAACACTAAACATAATAAATATCCTAAGAGATGTTTATCGCCTGGAATCATAGACAGTTATCTGGGGATCATAAGATTATCAATTACAGGATTAATTCCAGTTTTGTTGCCCCGAAGGCCCGGGTCAAGAAAAAAAACAAGGATAAATTTCAATAAAGTGGAAATTAATCTATTTCGGATCGATGCTGACAAATCTGTCCCAAAGTTATATATAAAAAACTATGTTGCAAAAACTAACCTTTGAATCCAGCACTAATGATGTTTAATTCACAACTAATTAAAGATTAAATTATTTTCTAAAATATCACCTATGGAACCTCCCCTTTTAATCCTTAATGATTTCCTCTCCAAGTGTAAAACTCAACAAAAACGAAGCGCTACTTAATAATATCCTTTTCCCATACTACCCTCCCCCCCCCCCTCAATGCGTACTAATGGCGGTCAACCTATAGTCGGCTCGGCCTACTTAGTAAAGCCACGCGTAGCTACTCTTTAAATGATGTGTTATTCCGTCCGTTTTAACAGGGAAATGTTGTTTACTTGGCTGAATTTATTTTTAAAAATAAAAAACGAAGCTATCAAATTATCATGCTAAGAAGGATGACAACATCCATTAGTAGCAAAGCACAAAATTTATTATAAAATAGACAAACGGACAAAGTGAGTTATAGAGCAGATTATCTGTTATCCTAACAAAGAAAAGAGAGAGAATATACAAAAATTGAAAAAAATCATGAAACCTCAAAAATAAGGTTTCTGTTTTTAAAAGTTATAAAACGAAAAGCAGCTAAAAAGCAGTCAGACCACTATAGATATTTTATACCTAATTTTAGTGCATAATGAAGATAATATTGTCAAGAAGTTTCAGCCTTATATCTTTTGTAGGGGCCGCAAAAATCTGTTATAAAAAGTAATAGCGGCTAAAAAGCTGCTTAAAAGCAGTCCAACCGCTTCGGATGTTTTATACTTAATTATGATCCTTATTGATGGGAATGTTGACAACCACTTTCAGCGTTCTATCTTTTATAGGAGCCGAGAATATCACATTTCCCCCACCTATATCACGGACGGATATATGGAATTATAGAGTAGCTTCGCTACTAAAAATAGACATACGATCTTTCTGGTCTCTATTGATTATAGAGTTTCTACGCCATCTGAATACTGAAAAATCGGCTTAAATCTTCCAAGTTTTATAAAGTGATACTGACAGACAAATACGATCTTTTTGGAGGCTATTGCTAGGGAGGTCTTTTTCGAACTGAGCTGAGCTCTAGTATCTAGATACTTTGAATTCAAGCGGGCTAGAGAAATAGCTTTAAACCCAGACTTAAATCTAAAAATGAAATAGCATAGAGCCATCACAAGATCTATGTGAAGCTCACTTAAAATAAAGAACCCCAAACAGTTCAGTAATTATCGAGATCCTAAGCTTCAGACAAAAAAACTTACTACTTTATATAAAAGGATATCCATACAAATTCTGAAAGATAATTTTTATTCGAAATTCCTTTTATAATACCCTATCCCTTTCCCCCGCCCCCCCAAAAAAACTCCACCTCTTTAAGGCTCCTGTAGAAAATTTCTCACCCTTTTAAAATATTAAATTCATATCTTTTGTCAAATTTGAAACACATGTTAATAAAGAATAAAACTAATCGGAAACGAGAATATATAAGCATAGCTACTCTAAAGTTTACTATTTCTGGCTGTACGCCAGTCCATTAAGCTATATGGGAAATACAATTTTTTCGGTTTTGATTTAAGGTAGACGTCTGAATTTTTGTGTGAATAAACCTTTCACAAAAGCTCATAAAGATTGCAACTAACTCGGTCAGTAGATTTATCGTTCATGCTTAAAAAGAAAAATATTTAAATTTAATAATTGTGATTTTATATTATTTATCAATAGCGGCTATGTCCCTAGAGGCCTCATTGAGCACGTTAACATGTTTTCTTTTCAATTTATGTTAAGAATATATATCATATTATATATTTATAAGGATATCCTTACACTAAACAACAGCTGTATAACTTACATGTCCATTTATGTTTTTTGTTCTTCGCTACTTATGGATGTTGTCATCCTTGTTTCTTATTCTTATTTTTAAGGATTTATGACAAAAGTAGGAGGGAATTTCTCATATATAAAGGAATCTTTTTTTACACGTGTTAACAATTTTAAATTCAGGAAATCAATAATAAATTCATTATATTAACAAGGGTGATAATTGCCACAAATTAATATTAATTAAGTGGGGGGGGGGGGGGGTTCTCAGCCGTATTTAGGCTGTTTTACCATAAAAATATCACAAGCCCTATCTACACTATTGGCCTCTCCAATAGACTATATAAGTTTGAAGGAATTTTAATTAATATAATAGATTTGAAATCTGCATAAAATTTTAAGGTTTTTTTTTATAAAATTCGTTTTTTATATAATTCTTTATTTAAAGGCGCAAATACGATTTAAGTTAATTAATTTTGACATCTGTAATTGGTAGATTGAAAACTATCTGCGCTCTGATTGGAGAAGCTTAAGTGTCGTACATCATTCAACCAATTAGAGCGCGGGTAGGTTTCAATCTAGCTTTCCTATTGGTCAAAATAAATTAACTTAAATCGTATTTGCGCCGTTAAATAAAGAATTAAATAAAAAACGAATTTAATAAAAAACCCTTAAAATTTTATGCAGATTTCAAATCTATTATATTAATTAAAATTCCTTCAAACTTATATAGTCTACTCTCCAAGTCGGTTCTAGCCGGTAGCGGCTGGTACTAGAAATTTAAAAAATGGTAATCGGTATCATTTAACATGAAATAAAGCAAAAATAAGGATGAAGAAGTTGATTTCGATGTGATCAATGATGGATTTGCCTCAAAACGGCTATACGACTAAACAACTAAGCCGCCAGCCGTTACTTTTTCAACTATTTTTCAATTTAAGGAAAAGAGACCTACCAATTTTATTAACGAATTTAGTTATCCGTCTCGGCCTCGCATACACACTCAAATTATAGAAAAGCTGTGTTTGTAATAAAAAGTAGGAGGGAATTTCTCATAAATATAAATATCAATTTCCATGTGTTCTCATTCTTGTAAGTAATAAAACTAGGGATATAAAGGGATAGGACAATGACCGATAAATTCATGTACATCCCAAAAAATTACCCCCTCTGTAGATTACAATTAGTGGTTGAAACGTTAGACACTCAACTTAATGAACCAACCAATCCAAATTCAATAAAAGCCCCCAAAGCCAACGAATAAGAAAACGTTATCATAAAACTTTGAGTACTAGTGTTATAAACTGGCCAATGTCCCTTCCTCCCTGAATAATTACAAGGATGACAATATTCATAAAATCAAAGCTTTATAAATATTACAAAAGAAAAATTACAGAATAACAGAATAGGGATCAAAAGGGATAAGACAATGGACAATAAAATAGTGTACAGCCCATACTATTATCTCTTTTTACAATCAGAATATCAGTGGAAAAGTTAAAACACTGCTTTAGATAAGTAACTAAAGTTTTTAATCTAACGATGAGAGAAAGTGTCCCCTCGCCCCTAAGAAAATAGCTTAAAACCACCACAGCAGTAGGTTTTTTCCCTGAAGAGTAGAGCCCAATAGGTAAAGTGGTTACAGAGATCTTAAGCTTCAGACGGACAGACAGACTAGCCTATAGTCTATCATTAATACCTAGCTTAATAATCACGGAGTAAGCAAAAGTGGCTTAACTACCGACATTATACTTGTATCGGCTCACCTGAAGAGATTCCGCCATGTTTTGATAGTTATTACTGGCAACACTGATGACGCGGTATTGCTCGCAGTCGCAAGCTCCATGATTTGATTTTGGAGCCGTTTGATTTTGGGGCGGCTCCAGTTTCGGCTACGGATTTGAATCCGGCTCCGACCTAAAATCAAGAAAAACTTATCATAGCTTTTTTTGCCAAGTCTATTTTTGACTATTGATGGTTTAAAAAGTTTAATTTTTGATAAAAATGGTCTTGAAAAACTTAAAAGGGGCATTTGCACACGACGCAACAGAGTTACAAAATTATAATTAATAAAAAATCTCTAATTTTAGCTAACCCGAACCCGGAGCCGTTTCAACTTTTTTCAATTTTCCCCAATAAATAGAGGAAAAAACTAGAGGGAGGGAAAAATGAAAAATATTGCAGCAGGGGAAAAATGATTCTTGTGCAAAATGTACACACACGAAAGTAATATTTTAGTCAAATGCTCTTATTAAGTCAACCTGTTCTTAATTATGACCAAAAGCCCAGTATACTTTAATGATTTGATAATCACCTTTATGTTAGGCCTTGGAAATTTTTCTATTAAGAGCCACCACCAGCACAATCAGTTTCCACCAAATAAACCCAATCTGTCTGAGAAATTATCATATGTAGTGATGGGAATCCGGATCCGGAATCCGAATCCGGAATCCGCCCAATTTTCGGCCAATTTTGGAATCCGAATCCGGATCCGTAATCCGTTTTTTATAGCGGATTCCGGATTCTAAATTGGTAGGCTAAATTTAATTTAAATAGGTTAGAAAATACCAAGCACATTTTTAGGACATACGTAGCACTTAAATTTTTAAATTTACTAATGTGATGTAAATGCTTTAGTTATGCTGGAAGTCAACACTTTAAACAAATCAAGGCTTCAACCAAGTAACATAGTGATAAATTAACGAAAAAAGCTATCCCTCTGTGACGGACGGCCTTTTAAAATACTACTAGAATCCGGAATCCGCAAAAAATAAAAATCCGGAATCCGCAAGAATCCGTCACTTTTTTTGACGGATTCCTTCAGAATCCGGAATCCGAATCCGGCCCAAAAATTCGACGGATTCCCATCCCTAATCATATGAAAATGGTTTTTTGTTCGTCTTCCTTATAACTTCAATTTATATAACTAAATATTTCATTTAACATAGTTGCATGAAGTGCATTTAAGAAAACTGATTTCAAGTGACAGTTACAAGCATTCCATCAAATATATACCTATAATTTTGTATTACAACAAATAACAAAAAAAACATTACTAAATTAGTCGTCATGGTATTTTTGTGAAAATAAGCCAACTATATAAATTGCTTGTATCACAAGAGTAAGATTTTTAAGTCTTGATATTATTAAAACTACATGGTAAAAAATTGAAATTCTCCTACTATAAATGTAGTTTAAACCATTAAACAGGAAAAAATACGTAGTATACTAAGTTCAACTTAAAATGCATTTCATGCAACAACCCTTTGGATTCTTTTGGGAAATCATTTCAGTAACAAGCAGTAATTTCTAGCATTTTTTTCTGAAAAAAATACATACAAGATTATCAGGTATATAATGACATTTTTATCACAAGATTATTCACTAACTTAATTTTCTTATTTTGGCAATTTATGCTAAAATAGGGCTTATGTTGTTTACAACATTGACAAGAAATGTACACAATTCTGTAGATTGCTTTCCTTAAAGTTTATAAAAATTGTTTTCACTCTTTGATTTTCCCTCCTTTCATGTCTTTTATTATAATTAAGGGGGGGGGGGGGGGTTTAATGCAACCATCTTGTAATCAATGTATAAATGGCACTTAGAATTCGAATTTCGATATACAATTTTGCATGAGTAATCCTTGTTAGGTCTATTTTCCCTAAATCGAACAAAAAGTTGGAAAAGTAACGGCTAACGGCTGGCAACTCAGCCGCTTAGTAATTTTTTGGCTTTTTTCTATGGAAATAAATCACGAAACCTCTCTCCACATAATGCTCTTTTCCGATCCAAAAAGTTTTAAAACGATTCTAGCCGGTAGTTGCTGGTACTAGAAATCTAAAAAAATATTTTTTGTATCATTTCACATGATTTAAAGCAAAAATATGTTTTAAAATGTTGATTTCTACGTAATTTTTGACAGATTTGCCCTAAAAATAGCCAAAAAACGGCTAAACGGCTGAGCCGTTAGCTGTTACTTTTTCAACTTTTTGTTTGATTTAGGGAAAATAGACCTACCAAGGATTACTCATGCAAAATTTCAGATCGAAATTCGAATTCTAAGTGCCATTTATACATTGATTACGAGATGCAATGGTTGCATTAAACCCCTCCCCCCCTTTACAAACATAAAATAGTTTTTTGTTTAATTTGCTCGGTATAATTATTTTTTTTTAAGGTGAATCATTAGGTACAATTTTAGTTTGTTTTAAGCCTAACAATTTAAAAAAAACACAGCTACTATTGAAAAGAAATGCAAGTTGTTTGATATAACTATAAGTACATACATATATAAAATAAACAAAATATCAATAGCAAAAAAGGAGTTAGTCACAGCAAAGAACTATTTCTTTGTTGGATTAATGGCTCTCTTCATGATTTCTATTACAAGCCTCTGGGAGACATTCTCAAGCTCAGGTCTCTCCGTAAAAGCATTGATATTCTGAACTATATAGCTCATAGCTGCTTCCCTTAACATCTTCGAGTTATGTCCATCAGCCAAATTCAGGAAGGATATGGCATTCTCATTTGTAAGATTCTTCATCATGTAGGTAGTGCACATATCTAAAAAAAATCCAACAATTAGCTGTATTTTTTTGGTATAGTATGTTTTTTTGGGAACTGTTTTGAAAGCTTCTTTGACCTATACTAATTAAAATTTAATTATCATAACTGATTATTACAGCGTTCAACTCGGTTTAAATCAGAATCAAATAAGGTATAGCCAACAAGCAAAATAAATCTAAAATAATATTTGGAGGACAGACAGGGGTGTATATTCTACATGGGATCCCCGGATCATGGGGGGGGGGGGGGGATAAAAAATAAGTGGTTGGAGGGAAAAAAAATGTAAAAATTAAGAAAACTGAAAACATAATTTTTCCATCCCCCCCCCCCCTCCTTGGTGAAAAAAACTAAAAAAATGTGTGGTAGGAGGGATAAAATAAATAAAATATAGAGTTCTTTAAATATTTTTCCATTTTCCCCCCTACTTAATGAGAAAAAACTGGGAGGGGGGGGGGGAGAAATTAAAAATTTTGTAGCCGGGTAAAAAAAATAAATCTTGTGCAGAATATACACCCCTGGGGACAGATAAAAAGGTCGTCAATTCTACTATGTGCTGCCCCCCAACGACAGCTGAAAATAATTTAGAGGTTTCGTGTTTTTTTTGAATTAATTTCGTTGTTGGTATAATCTAGTCTAAATCCCCATTGAGGACATTTTTTTATTGTAGAAGAATTATAATAAAATATCTATCTTAAGGAAAAGACAATTATTGATTAAAACACGATAAAAGTACCTACCCTATAACTAAAGAAGACATACAACCTACCTTTTAAACTTTCCATCATGTACATGTCTGCAGCTTTAAACAAATCAGCAACATTCTCTTTCAGTTTCTTTACTTTGCAACTGTAAATAAAGTTTATAAGATCCTTCAATACTTCTGGATCCATGTTGTTAATGGTGACACTTCCAGTCTGGCTCTCTTTACAGGGATTGGTAAACATAGCTTGGAATACAGAAGATCTTGATGCTAATATAGCTTTGTGGGCTTTTAGCCTTATATCTTTACAATGTATTTCAACATCAGAGAAATCCTCATTACATGTCAATTTTTCTAGGTCATCGGCTAGGCACATAGTAGGGTCTTTAGGTTTATCTTTAACACCGTTCAACTCAACCAAAATTGTCAGAGTTCCGTTTGGTAAAACAGTCTCTTTTTGTGATTTTAATTCATTGAATTTAACAAACATTGGAAATCCATAACCTTCTTTGTTGGGGAAAGTATAATCTACTACACCATAGCCAACTCGATGCGGCTTTTCATATTTATCTAGAATACTACACTTGAATGAAACTGTACACTCTGGGCTATCAACAAGGGTAAAAAATAACCCAACCCAATCTGCCTCTGTTCTTCCCCTTGGATACAGAGTCAAAACAAACTTTTTCAGCATTCCCTCTTTTCCAATAAGAGTGAATTGAGGGGAATCAATACTTTCTCCATTGTATACATTCATGAAGCTTGAGATTTTCCATAGAAAACTTGAAATTTGACATATAGTACCGAGTCCAGACATTTTAGAGGGGTTGGTTTTCTGAAAGAAAAAAATCTTTGTTTAGCTTACATTTTATAAAGAGGTGTTCTTGTACCTTTAGAGTTTAGAGCTGTTTTCAAGACTTGCTGCTACGCCCCTAGAGGCCCCTTCCCCCATTTTAAATTTTTGTTTTGAATTTTGAAAAGAAAGAAAAACTTTGGGGGTTTGGTGAAATTCTTTTTAGGGGCGATTTCTCTTTGGAGGGTTGTTGTACCCTCCCCCAAAATAGTAATAAACCTTCCCAGGACCTGTAAGGAGCTACATTGTAAAGGAGAACCATATCAGTTGCCAAGATCATTCTGTACAGACAGACAAGCATCCTGTTACTTTTATAAGATTGCTAAAAGTTATTTCGAAGAAGTGTGTTAAATGGTTTCAATTACAAGAACCAATGAAATGAATCATTTTTAATGAAAATATGACAAAATTAGAAGTTACATTGATTGCAAATCTTTATTTTTTGAGAGAAAAAAATTTAGTAGGGTAAAAACATCCATAAGGTAGCGAAGCACAAAAATATTTAATAAAAGAGCAGATATTCAGTATTCATAAATCAAGAATATATTCTTAAGAGACAAAACAAATCATTATGGACAGACTGACCGATAAACTAAGTTAAGTTTTTTTTGTTACTAATAAGTCTCAAGCCTATTAAGTGCTTATACTAATTTTTCCTAAAAATTGAAAACTTCTTGGTTATGAGATCTTAGTAGTTAAAGACAGACATGAAGCTAAACTAAGAATGCACGCATATTTTATCAATAATCCTTTTTGGTTATCAATTCAGTGTACTTTATCAACCATTTAAAATCACCTCATTGTAATCTCTGAAAAAAATATAAAAAAATTATCTGAGAATCAACACAAATAACAAGATAAACACGAAACAAAGGAGCAAAACTATTTCAAAATTGATAATAATAAGAATAATCTAAATAATCTGAGAAAGTAATTTGTCACTGACATTTACTAATATAAAAAATTTGCATTATTTTTACAGATCATAGTACTGTACTTTTAGAAAGGAAAAAATACCTTTATTCACAATAATAATCAACTTTGAATGTGTGAATGAAGAAAATAGTATTTGTTAAGGTGGAAAATCCCTTTCAAAGAAAAATCTTCGAATGAATTGATATCTACTCACGTGAGAGCTTTGATTTTGCTGAACAAAAATATCAGGAAAAACTAATAAGTACATCAAGGGGTAGTTACATCAAGTAAATTTGATATGTTTACATACTTAAAACAAAGAATTTTCAAATGTTAACATTTTAAGGAAATAACAATTTTACATATCTTTAAAGAATAATCTTTTCTAGCTTTCATTAACTATGAGGTTTTAAAAAGATAAGCAAAGCATATTCATTATTACTTATATAATAGTTCTTTTAATGAAAACTGATGACTTAGAAATCAAAACGACCGAAAAGTATTATCCAATGCTATAGCCTGAAAAAAAAGTGTGTCCTAAAAGTAACTTAGCATTTCCAAATTTCTGCCAGGGAAAAAATGTGTTACACACGGACAAACTTATTAGATCGAGACCACTGATTTGAAGGTCCCTATGGACATGAAAATGAAGAGAAAGTATATTTTGAAATTCACATATCATTTGCAAGAGAAATATTAAGATATACACGATTATTCACTTTCCCTCAAAACGCCAAGCAAGCAAAGAATCGTTCATCTTTTGTAAGGCATGACTGTTTTTGTTAATTAAGGCATGTTGGAGATGTACTATTGATTTGAAACTTTGTTTGATGATTCCTGTAACATTAAGGTATTATTTAGAATTCGATGACTAGGCACTTTGACAAGGGAACCTATATGATTATCACTTGACCAGGAAAATATGTTTAATATTTTTCTATGTAGAAAAGCATAATAGTTATTTATCGCATCATATTATAGACAGCTTTCGTGGATATTAAAGCTGATTTTTAATTTTAAAATTTTAATTCAATATTTGTAATAAATTGCCTGTAATACGATGCTATACATGTTTTTTTTTAATATGTTCCAAACCGGTTCCAATCCAACAGATAATATGCTTCGGAAACATACTGGAAATTACTGTACATGCTTGCTCACAATATTTTGAAGAATCTGGTCCGTTAGCTCTTTTGACAAAGCTTTCAAATTTGGGTTTGTCATAACAATCTTCTTATTCTTCATGATAAAATCCATAGCTGCACTCTTGAGGTCTTCATAGCTGTAGTTGTCAGCAAGCATCATTATATCATACACGTTGTCTGCGTCTATATTTTCCTTCATATAGCTGCCACAGATATCTAAGTTAAAAAAAAATATTAAATGTTTGGATTTTTATATTAATTGGCAAAGTGCTTGTTTGGTTCTTATGAATAAATTAATAAATTTTTTGCAAAGTTACATTAAACCTCATGTTAGCCCTATTTTACAACGATTTTGAAATAAAAGAAAAATCTTTTTAAAAAAATGCATGGGTGATTCAATTGAAATATATTGTCAAGCACAGAATACAGAGTACTTTTGAGGATACAAATAGGAATTATATGGAACCATAGGTATAAACCAAGAAAATATAATTAGTGTATTGTAAATTGTACCTCTCAAATTATCAATTTGGAACATATCAGCCGCCTTGAAAAGCTCTACAGCGTTGTCTCCTAGCTTGTCAACCTTCCCACAGTACATAAATTTAATAACATCCTAAATAAAGGTTTATTTACTAAAAAGCTAAGAGGAATGTATGTGTGTCCTGTCCAGTAAGATTGAATGATCAGCCATACAATCTCGGAAAAGTTTGTGGGAAGGAGGGAAGGTTAAAGGGAGTAATACCAACCCCAAAAAGTTTTAAAAATACATAGATGCTCATTAGTGTTCTTGTAGACATAAAGGGACTATGTTCAAACAAAAGCAAAAATACTCACACTTATTTATTTAATTATATGAACTTAACTTTTTGACTCCGAAATTTTTTTTTATCTGTGCAAAAGTCAACCTGGATGCCTACGAGACAAACTTAAACATGCAGGCCTATCAAAAAGTCTGAAAATTTAGGAAAGATCATCTGAAAGTCAACTTTTATGTGTAATACAGGTATAATGTATAACCAACAAGCCAAAAAAATCTAAAAATCTAAAATTCATATAATAACAGCTGAAAATACATAGGGGCGAACTTTGTGCTTTTTTTTTCGTTTTTTTGAAAAAAATAAATGGTAAAAATTATTATTTCTAAATGGGACTAAGACCATTAGAAAGATCTCAGAAAAAGTCGATCAAGTCCTAAAAGGACGCAAACCTAGGACTTTAGAAAGTTTGTCAAAATTGATCTCAAAAACAGCACAGACTTCGTCCCGCCTCGAGGCAAAGTCAGTACGGCAATTTTAAGCTTCAAAAAATTGATGACGTATTGATTTTATTACAGCATGCCCAAAAGGTAAAAGTTGCTAAATGTAATAAAGAGCATGCAAACAAATTTTTATGAAGATAGGTCAATTTTTTCTACTGAAAAAAAATAATTTTTCCAAAGTTTGACTTTTTTTCTTGAAAATTTCACTTTTTTATTTAAAATTGAAAAAGTTAGTCTAAAAAGTGAAAAAAACAGAGTTCGCCTCGCCTCTAAAAAAGACAATTTGAGAAAAAAACTATACAAGCTTTTTTAAAGTTTTAAACGGAAATGGATAGCCCATTAGATTCTTAATAAGTCCCCTGAAGATGTCTAAGCTTTAGCTCTTACCAGTTTTTGTCCAACTTACCGTTTTTCCATCCGAAACAAAAAAAAAACAAAAAAAGTTTTTTCATCCAACTTTGAGACCCAATAAGTACCATAAAAATTCATCTCACAAAAATATCATTATTTACTTTTTTGTAGGCAATTTAATAAGAAACAATTTTGATTCGATGTTTTTTTCTGTCAGTCGATTAGAACATGGAGAAAAATAAAGACTTCGCCTCAATACAGAGATCGCCCCGCTTTACCAGGGAGTAAGGGAGGGGACAATGGGCAGTTAATTCAATTTTATAGTTGTGACCCTTTAAGGTTGAAAACCCAGATATTTCCAGATAAAACAAGTATTTGCAATATAGCAACCTTTAGTGGAAATTTTTGACTTTTTGAATTGTTTTTAATTCGAAATGCACCATCCTTAAACTGATGCTTTACTACAAGCCTTTAATTCTAGAGATCAAAAACCCTTGTTTACAATTCATTTCCATAATTGTTATTATTTAAACTTCGGAAAATTAAGCAAACATACCATTTTACTTTTACAACATCTTTTACCCAAATTTTTTTATTGTATTTATTAAAAAGCTTTGACATGAAAAAGCCTTTAAATAATTATATTACAAAACTTACTAAAACAATTACCTTCCTACAGAACTTTTAACTCAAGTTATTTCATTTAACGAAAAAAAAATGAGATACCTTGCGTCAAAATTTCATACTACATAAATAAAATAGTTGAGAACATAAGTACATCATATTTTTAAAGATCTTAAGGTTTAAGTAACATATCTTAGGATAACTGGTAGCTGCGCTCCTAGCATCCAGGACAGAAAAATAAAATAACACCATCTTGAGATTTTAATGATAAACAAACCTTGAACAACTCAGGACTTCGTGAATTTTCCCTAAAATTTTGAAATTAATCGGATCATTAATTACAAAAATATTAAGCTAAAGACAAAAAACTTTTGCCTTTACATTAAATCAATAAGAAACTAACATGTCTAAGTAACGAAAAGAGCTAACCGTTACGGACGTACAAATGTGCGGGACCTAATTATAGGAAGGCTTTGCTCATAATAACTAATAATCTTAATATAATTTCTTTCTACAACGCACTAATCGGAATGAATTAACATTAAACAAGAATTAGATATAAAAAATGTAATGATTCAATTTACAAAAGAATTTTCAAAATCAAAATATTCTGTCTGCTTGTTATTGTTTATCTTTTTGTTGACGCGCTAGTTTGCCGCGAGATTATGCATGATTTTGCGTGACGTCATTCATAATTGGTCCCCAAGATTGGTTAGAAACAGCTAAATTCTTGCATGTTCCCTTTAAGCCAGTCCCCAAAGTCTGAGACTCCTAAAAATTGAATATTCGATCCATTGTCCCCTCCCTTACTCCCTGCCGCTTTACCCTATAGGTTTCATAAAATTTCTGAATTAATTTTGTTGTTGTTATAAGCTGTGTGTTATGACCATTCTTCTCACTCTAAATGTGTCACCCTCGCCCCATTTAACTTACAGTAGTATGACTACTAAGATTATAATGTTTACCTTAATCACATCAGGATCTATATTGTCAATCTTAATGATGCCAGTTTCCCCCTCCTTAAAACCATCTTGAAGCATCGCCTTTAGTAAAAGGAATTTTTTTTCTTCTTTTTATTATTTAAAGAGAGAGCATGGGTGTGACACTCTTAAAAACCAAACTTAAAAGTCAAAGGAACACAACTAAAAAAAGAGTTACAGCACTGAAATTTAACGTGGCACTAGCTACAGAGGTTTAATGTGGAACTGTGAAGAAACTGCGGTGGAACCGCCACTCTCGCTGAAAAGAGCTGTTTTCCACTGAAATTTGGTTTGAATTTTCTCGCCAAATAAGACAATTATGAGACAAACTTATTTTTTTTTCATTAAAGATCCTTATCCTTTCATTTGACAATTTTTTCAACATTCAAACATTTTCACATATTAAAAAAATTACAAGCGTCAAGTGCAAATATAATTAAATTTTGTTATCAAAAAAGTTTATTTCAAATGATTCAAATGTTTAATTTAACATGAAAAGTCAAAAACAAATTTTGGCGGTTTTTGGCAAGAGCAGCGGTTTTGCCGCTATTTCTTTAGAGTTCCACAGTATAACTGTTTAAAGCGACTGTCATGCTAAATTTCAGTGATGTCACACTTTTTTTAGTTGAGTTCCTTTGACTTATAGTTATGGTTTTAAAGTGTCACACCCCCCACCTAAAAAAAATTTTTTTTTTTAATATTTAGACATTAAAGGAGTGCATGAAATTTTCTTTTAGTGTATTTAATATTAAACTGTTTTTAACCTATTTTTGAATGGGGGATCAAAAATATACTAGGACACCTATAGAATCAGACTGCAGAGCCCAAATTTGAATTAAGTCCCCAATAAACTTTTTTTGGGGGATTTAAAAATTAATTTTTAGTGTTGCTGTAGTCATTTTGACCAGAGCAAAAGCTCTTTTTTTACTTCGGGTAATATTGTGGCTTACAGAACATTTTTATATAATTCACTTTATATTGATACAATAAAAAAACATCACTCTGTTCATTGGAAATTTTTTTTTTCCAAAACAAGGGGGGGGGGGAGTTTTGCCACTTTCGCGTAATCCGTGATTATTAGGCTAGGTTTTGATGTGAGACTATAGTTTATTTGGGATAAAAGTTTACTTTTGGGTAGTACTTCACGTATATTTAATAATTTTTTGAATAGGTCTCCAGGTTCAGGTGCTGCAGGCTGGAAGGTGGTTTCTGGACAGGTAAAAAAAATTTAAAATTTTTGTTTGAAGAGTTAGAGATCAAATCATTAAACAAAATATGCATCTTTATGGATGTTATTGACATATCAGAAGAAAATTGAAATCGGCCTCCAGGTTCAGGTGCTGCAGGCCTCCAGGTCCACTCTGGACAGGTAAAAAATCAAGTTTTTTATTTGAAGAGTTAGAGGTTAACTTATAAAACAGAATATGCATATTTTTTAATATTATTGACATATTTGAAGAAAAAATTTAAATCGGCCTTCAGGTTCAGGTGCTGCAGGCCTCCAGGTCAACTCTGGACAGGTAAAAAAATCAAATTTTTTATTTGAGGAGTTAGAGGTCAACTTATAAAACAGAATATGCATCTTTTTTGATATTATTGACATATTTGAAGAAAACATTAAAATCAGCCTCCAGGTTCAGGTGCTGCAGGCTTCCAGGTCCACTCTGGACAGGTAAAAAAATCATTTTTTTTATTTGAAGAGTTAGAGGTCAACTTATTAAACAGAATATGTATATTTTTTTATAATATTGACATTTTTAAAGAAAAAATTAAAATTGGCCTCCAGGTTCAGGTGCTGCAGGCCTCCAGGTCCACTCTGTACAGGTAAAAAAACAATTTTTTTATTTGAAGAGTTAGAGGTTAACTATTAAAACAGAATACGTATATTTTTTGATATTATTGACATATTTGAAGAAAAAATTAAAATCGGCCTCCAGGTTCAGGTGCTGCAGGCCTCCAGGTCCACTCTGGACAGGTAAAAAAACAAGTTTATTTTTTGAAGAGTTAGAGGTCAACTTATAAAACAGAATATGCATCTTTTTTGATATTATTGACATATTTAAAGAGAAAATTAAAATCGACCTCCAGGTTCAGGTGCTGCAGGCCTCCAGGTCCACTATGGACAGGTAAAAAATCTAATTTTTTATTTGAAGAGTTAGAGGTCAACTTATAAAACAGAATATGTATATTTTTTGATATTATTGACATATTTGAAGAAAAAATTAAAATTTGCCTCCAGGTTCCAATGCTGCAGGCCTCCAGGTCAACTCTGGACAGGTAAAAAAAATAAAAAAAATATTTGAAGAGTTAAAGGTCAACTTATAAAACAGAATAGAATCGGCCTCCAGGTTCAGGTGCTGCAGGCCTCCAGGTGCACTCTGGACAGGTAAAAAATCGAATTTTTTATTTGAAGAGTTAGAGGTCAACTTTTAAACAGAATATGTTATTCGACATATCTGAAGAAAAAATCAATACCTGCCTCCAGATTCAGGTGCTTCAGGCCTCTAGGTCCACTCTGGACAGGTAAAAAATCAAACTTTTTATTTAAAGAGTTAAAGGTCAACTTATTAAACTGAATATACATTTTATTTGGATGTTATTAACATATTTAAAGAAAGGATTAAAATCGGCCTCCAGGTTCAGGTCCACTCTGGACAGGTAAAAAATTGGAATTTCTTATTTAAAGAGATAGAGGTCAGTTTTTATAACAACATTAGCATCTTTTTAGATGTTATTTGTATATTTGAAGAAAAAAATTAAAATCAGCGTCCAGGTTCAGGTGCTGCAGGCTTCCATGTGAACTTTAAAGGCTATTTTCAGGTATATTTCCTATTTATTTGATTTCCCCCCTACTTTTTTTCTATTCTATATTTATTTAAACCTGGTAGTTTTTAATTTCATTAAAACTTTTTGATGGATCCCAGTGACCGCTGTTGGCCGTTGGCCAGATAAATATCCAGAAAGGTAATTTTTGAGGCCTGCAGGATCTGAACATGGAGTCAGATTTTAATTTTTTCTTCAAAAATGTCAGTATTATAAAAAAAGAAGCATATTCTGTTTTATAAGTTGACCTCTAACTCTTCAAATAAAATTTTTAGATTTTTTACCTTTCCAGAGTGGACCTAGAGGCCTGCAGCACCTGAACCTGGAGGCCGATTTTAATTTTTTCTTCAAATATGTCAATAAAATCAAAAAAGTTGAATTTTCTGTTTTGTAAGTTGTCCTCTAACTCTTCAGATAAAAAATTTGATTTTTTACATGTCCAGAGTGGACCTAGAGGCCTGCAGCACCTGAACCTGGAGACTGATTTTATGTTTACTTCAAAAATGTCAATAATATCAAAAAAAGTTGCATATTCTGTTTTTAAGTTGACCTCTAACTCTTTAAATATTTTTTTTATTTTTTACCTGTCCAGAGTTGACCTGGAGGCCTGCAGCACCTGAACCTGGCGGCCGATTTTAATTTTTTCTTCAAATATTTCAATAACATCAAAAAAGATGCATATTCTGTTTTATAAGTTGACCTCTAACTCTTCAAATAAAAAATTAGATTTTTTCTTCAAATATGTCAATAATATCAAAAAATACCTATACATATTCTGTTTTATAAGTTGACCTCTAACTCTTCAAATAAAAAATTAGATTTTTTACATGTCCAGAGTGGACCTGGAGGCCTGCAGCACCTGAACCTGGAGACTGCTTTTATGTTTACTTCAAAAATGTCAATAATATCAAAAAAGATGCATATTCTGTTTTATAAGTTGACCTCTAACTCTTCAAATAAAAAATTAGATTTTTTACCTTTCCAGAGTGGACCTAGAGGCCTGCAGCACCTGAACCTGGCGGCCGATTTTAATTTTTTCTTCAAATATTTCAATAACATCAAAAAAGATGCATATTCTGTTTTATAAGTTGACCTCTAACTCTTCAAATAAAAAATTAGATTTTTTACCTGTCCATAGTGGACCTGGAGGCCTGCAGCACCTGAACCTGGAGGTCGATTTTAATTTTTTCTTTAATTATGTCAATAATATAAAAAAATATACATATTCTGTTTTAAAAGTTAACCTCTAACTCTTCAAATAAAAAACTTGGTTTTTTACCAGTCCAGAGTGGACCTGGAGGCCTGCAGCACCGGAACCTGGAGGCCGATTTTAATTTTTTCTTTAAAAATGTCAATATTATAAAAAAATATACATATTCTGTTTTATAAGTTGACCTCTAACTCTTCAAATAAAAAAAAATGATTTTTTACCTGTCCAGAGTGGACCTGGAGGCCTGCAGCACCTGAACCTGGAGGCTGATTTTAATGTTTTCTTCAAATATGTCAATAATATCAAAAAAGATGCATATTCTGTTTTATAAGTTGACCTCTAACTCCTCAAATAAAAAATTTGATTTTTTTACCTGTCCAGAGTTGACCTGGAGGCCTGCAGCACCTGAACCTGAAGGCCGATTTAAATTTTTTCTTCAAATATGTCAATAATATTAAAAAATATGCATATTCTGTTTTATAAGTTAACCTCTAACTCTTCAAATAAAAAACTTGATTTTTTACCTGTCCAGAGTGGACCTGGAGGCCTGCAGCACCTGAACCTGGAGGCCGATTTCAATTTTCTTCTGATATGTCAATAACATCCATAAAGATGCATATTTTGTTTAATAATTTGATCTCTAACTCTTCAAACAAAAATTTTAAATTTTTTTTACCTGTCCAGAAACCACCTTCCAGCCTGCAGCACCTGAACCTGGAGACCTATCCAAAAAATGATTAAATATACGTGAAATACTACCCAAAAGTAAACTTTTATCCCAAATAACCTATAGTCTCACATCAATACCTAGCCTAATAATCACGGATTACGCGAAAGTGGCAAAACTTCCCCCCCCCCCTTAATTTCATTGAAAAATCTAACATTTACAATAAAACAAATAATTCTGAAGTCTAACCAATAAGAATTATTGTTTTATTTCAATTATTTACAATTTAAAAAAAGAGTGTTTTCACAAAGTGACTTATTTCCAATGTAGTTAAATAATTTTTATTTAATTAGAATGAAAACCATACACATAAAAGATACATACTTTTTAAAATTATTTTAAAAAATAAGTTTGAATAATAGAAGTATGAGAGAAGAAGACTAATGTATAGTAAAGAACTTGGTCATAATGAAAAAGGAACTATTAGATGGTTTCTTTATTAAGAAATTGTAACAGTTGAAACCTTATTAGAATCAGCTAAAATCTTTTTGTTAAAAAAGAATAAAAAAACAGGTAAGGTAGAAACTTAAACAGTTTTAAAAATCATTTATTCTTTTAAAAAGTTTTAATCACCGCACATTTATTCAGAACCAAAACTAGTTTAATAGATTTCTTTAGTAATTAAAGTATTTATAACCATTACAAATAATATTGTACATTTATTTTTTACACTGCATATGAGAAAATTATTTCAGATTCCAACATTATCTTTAAAAAAAAGAAATCGAATATTTGTTAATTAAGAACTGATATGTAATATTTGAATAAGTGTACGCTAACCAGATTCTTTAATTAAAAGAAGATATTTAAAGAAAATTAAATAGGGTTGAGCATGGTATTTCTTTTAAGATCTCGTCAACATATAAAATAATAATTAATGCTCAATTATTCAGGAAGTGTTTATATCGGCCTGTAGTTTTTTTTCATATTAGAAGATATCAGTTCATACAATATATAAACCTAGAAAAGAAAAAACAATCAAGTATCATATGCCATATTTTTTCAATCTTTCATATTAGGGTTACTTTCATCCACCTCTTTAGCGAATCCTCTAAAAACTTGGAATTGTGACAATTAATTTCAAAATTAAAATTGCACTTATAAAAAATGGAAAGGGAGTAGACTCGTTTTTCATTATTTAGTTGTTTCCCTATTTTTTAAAAAAATCTATTAAAAATTAAGGAGTAGTGTTACTAGCATCAATCTCTCACTAAATTTGAAAACTATTGAAACGAATTGATCTATGGGTTTTAATTAAGAAATTCGACCATTTATAGCCGACTTTTTTATTGGGAAGAAATTAAAAAAATAAGGCCTTTCATACCAAAATGTGTACAGTTTCTACCCAATAGCAGGTCTGCCGAGTTCTCCCGGGATATTTTTATTGGTGGAGCCTGATTACCTCTCTTTCTTAGTACCTTTATTGTTTGAATAATCTTTACAGCCATTTTTTATGTTTTTAAAATAAGTGATAGAACACAAACATGTTAATGTTAATTCATTGATATATTATAAAGAATTAACTTTTTAGTGAATTTTTTTTTAATAAACTCATAAGGCCTAATTTTACTCTATACCAGAATACAATATTTATGAAGCAAAACACTCTAGAAGCTACGAATTTTACCCAAATAAAAAAAGACCTTTTGCTCTGGTCAAAATGACCACGGCAAAAGTAAAAATTAATATTTAAAGGAACCATGCAAGAAATATACCGCTTCAACTGCTGAAAGACTGCCACAAGTAGACCAAATACCCAAAATTTGAAGCCACCAGCTTCAAAAACAAAAAAGTTATAGACATTTAAAAATAACATTTAAGTACAATAAAAATTTTGAAAGTTTTTGATTGCTAATAATAGAATTTTCATTATTAAAATACGTCGCCTCGAAAGAAAATTATAAGGTTATTTTTGGCAGAAACTTAGGATACCAGTAACTGATAACGTCTATACAATAAAAACACTCTTCTTTATAATCAAAATCGTTAAAAAAAATTCAGTTTATATTGCTATGTATTGAGCGTACTGTAGCGTGAGAATGCCAGCCTCTAGGATTTCCAGCCAATCAGAAGCCTGAGTCTACGCTAAGTCCGCTGAACAACCAATCACAGCTGAGCATCTGTATTACTTACATTAGTTTAATTTTTTCCCGCTATTATTTTATGCTTTCAAACGCAATTTAAACCGAATTTTTTAAAGACATTTTAACTATAAAAAAGGGCGTTTTTATTGCAATAATGTTATCAGTTACTGGCAGTCTAAAATTCTGACAAAGATAAGCTTTTAATTTTGCTTCCAGACGATGTAATTTAATATTGAAATTTTCTTTTAGTACATTGGAAATCTTTCAAAATTTCTGTTGTACTTAAAGAATCATTTTGAAATGTCTGTAACTTTATTGTTATTGAAGCTGGAGGCTTCAAATTTTGGGTATTGGGTCTACTCGTGGCAGGTTTTAAGTAGTTAAAGCGCGGTATTTCTTGCAGGGTTCCTTTAAATCCCCCCAAAAAAGGTTATTGGGGACTTAATTCAAATTTAGGCTCTGCGGTCTGATTCTACTGGTGTCATAGTATATTCTTTATATACGTTTTAAAAATATGTTAAAAACAGTTTAATGCCAGGAAATACTAAATTTCATACAGAAAGAAAAAAATACCTCTTTAATTAACTGATATACATCAAATTAGATTGATAGAACGACATTTTTTCATAATTTTAGCCAAGAAAATTTATAATCTTCCATTCTTTTCATCAAATAGCAAAACAATAAAATATTGACAAGAATTTAATTAACAAGTAAGAATAGAAAAACTTACCTTAAATACTGGAGATCTTGAGGCAAGTATAAACTTGTGCACTTTTAATTTGGAGGTACTAGTTTCTATCAAACAATCAGTAAACTCTGGATCCTCAAAACAATTCTCCAGGTCACCAGAGAGACAGGATACTGCACTTTCAGGTCCAGGTTTTATAACTTCCAGCCAAATAGTCAGAGTACCTCCAGGTAGGAGACTTGCCTGATTGTTCTTCAGTACATTAATCTCCATAAAAGCAGCATTACAATTTCCCTCTCCAGGTGGCACTGTTATCAATCGACATTTAGGCATCAGTAGTAGACTGTTGTTATCTTGGATGCCAAATCTTAATGAGGGTCTATATAGTGCATGATTTGAACTTTATTATTAAGTAAAAAGGTCTTTATGTTTAAAGCAAAACAGTTGTTTCAGATAGCTATAACTTGATAACTGCGCAAGTTTACTACTTAACTTTTCTACAGGACAAAGGAAAGGGGGGGGGTTTTTAATGCAACCATCTCGTAATCAATGTATAAATGGCACTTAGAATTCGAATTTCGATCTGAAATTTTGCATGAGTAATCCTTGGTAGGTCTATTTTCCCTAAATCGAACAAAAAGTTGGAAAAGTAACGGCTGGCAGCTGGCGGCTCAGCCGTTTATCCGTTTTTTGCCTATTTTCAGGGCAAATTCATCCTTAATTACGTAGGAATCAACTTTTTAAAACATATTTTTGGTTTAATTCATGTTAAATGATAGCAATAACCAATTTTTAAATTTTTAGTACCAGCTGCTAAACGGCTAGAACCGGCTGAAAACGGCTGGGAGCTGCCAAGAGTATGAAGAGTAGATAGGGCATGTGACATGTCTAGGGGTAGGTTTTTATGGTTGCTGAGCTCAAAAATGCTACCAAAAATAGTTGCAGCTCATCCATATGGCAGCTGGGTAACGGCAGCTGCTTAGCTGGAAGCGGCCAAGAGTAGAATGTGTAGATAGGGCTTGTGACGTGTCTAGGGGTAGGTTTTTAGGGTTGCTGAGCTCAAAAATACTACCAAAAATAGTGGCAGCCCATCCATATGGCAGCTGGGTAACGGCCGCTGCTCAGCTGAGAGCGGCCAAGAGTAGAATGAGTAGATAGGGCTTGTAATGTGTCTAGGGGTAGGTTTTTAAGGGTGCTGAGCTCCAAAAAACTACCAAAAATAGTGGCAGCTTATCCATATGGCAGCTGGGTAAAGACCGTTGAGCTCAAAAATACTACCAAAAATAGTGGCCACCCATCCATATGGCAGCTGGGTAACAGCTGCAGCTCACCTTGGAGCGGCCAAGAATAGAATGAGTAGATAGGGCTTGTGACATATCTAGGGGTAGGTTTTTAGGGGTGCTGAGCTCAAAAATGCTACCAAAAATAGTGGCGGCCCATCCATATGGCAGCTGGGTAACAGCTGCAGCTCAGCTGGGAGCGGCCAAGAGTATAATGAGTAGATAGGGCTTGTGACGTGTCTAGGGGTAGGTTTTTATGGGCGCTGAGCTCAAAAATACTACCAAAAATAGTGGCCGCCCATCCATATGGCATTTGGGTAATGGCTGCAGCTAACCTTAGTGCAGCAAAGAGTAGAATAAGTAGATAGGACTTGTGAAGTGTCTAGGGGTAGGATTTTCGGAGTGCTGAGCTCAAAAATACTACCAAAAATAGTGGCGGCCTATCCACATAGCAGCTGGGTAACAGCTACAGCTCAGCTGGTAGCGGCCAAAACTAGATGAGTAGATAGGGCTTCTGATGTGTCATAGATAGGGGTAGATAGGGTTAGGTTTTAATGGGCGCTGAGCACAAAAATACTACTAAAATTAGTGCCATCCCTTCTATATGGAAGCTGGGTAATAGCCACAGCTCAGCTGTTTTTGAGGGATATCAAAAAATTGATTATTTCAGTGTAATTATACTTCTCCCAATTACATTATAACTTTTTTTCATGGATATTTTACTAATAACTCTTTTTAATTACTAGATTTTACTGTTTCAAGAGCTAAACTACCAAAAAACGGCTGAGAACATCTATCAATAGCCAAAAGTAAATAGCATGTGACGTGTCTAGGGGTAGATTTTATGGTTGTTGAGCTCAAAAATACTACCAATAAAAGTGCGGGCCTATCCATATGGCAGCTGGGTAACAGCTACAGCTGAGCAGCAGCCCTGACCATGCTGCCATGTAGATGGGCCTTTCTATTTTTGGGAGTATTAATGAACTTGGCCCCTGTAAAAACTCACACCTCTTTGACACATCACAAGCTATGTTTTAAATGTTTACTTTTATCTGTTGGTAACTGTTCTCAGCCAATTTCAGCCGTTTAACAACTAAATCAATTCATTGATAAGGTGTTGTTATTAATAATATAAATTGACAATAGTTTATTTATACTGAAATATTCAATATTTGGTTATCCTTCAATATTCCCAATAGTCAATGAGTCTTACTGCTTAGCTTAGCTGTTACCCAGCTGCAATATGGAATGGCGACCACTTTTTTTGGTAGGATTTATGAGCTCAGCACCCATTAAAACCTACCCCTAGAAACATCACAAGCCCTATGAACTCATTCTACTCTTAGCCGCTACCAGCTTAGATGCAGCTGTTACCCAGCTGCCATATTGATAGGCGGCCACTATATTTGGTAGTATTTTTGAGCTCAGCACCCATTAAAACCTATCCCTAGACACCTCACAAGCCCTATGTACTCATTCTATTCGTGGCCACTGCCAGCTGAGCTGTAGCTTTTACCCAGCTGCCATGTGGATTGTGGATGGGCCGCCACTATTATTGGTAGTATTTTGGAGCTCAGCACTCCTAAAAACCTACCTCTAGACATGTCACAAGCCCTATCTACTCATTCTACTCTTGGCTGCTCCAAGGTGAGCTGCAGCCGTTACCCAGCTGCCATATGGATGAGCTGTCACTATTTTTGGTAGTATTTTTAAGCTCAGCACCCATAAAAACCTACCCCTAGACATGTCACATGCCCTATCTACTCATTCTACTCTTAGCCGCTACCAGCTGAGCTGCAGCTGCTACCCAGCTGCCATATGGATGGGCTGCCACTATTTTTGGTAACATTTTTGAGCTCAGAAATCATAAAAACCTAACCTTGGACATGTCACATGCCCTATCTACTCTTCATACTCTTGGCAGCTCCCAGCCGTTTTCAGCCGGTTCTAGCCGTTTAGCAGCTGGTACTAGAAATTTAAAAAATGGTTATTGCTATCATTTAACATGAATTAAACCAAAAATATGTTTTAAAAAGATGATTCCTACGTAATTAAGGATGAATTTGCCCTGAAAATAGGCAAAAAAAACGGCTAAACGGCTGAGCCGCCAGCTGCCAGCCGTTACTTTTCCAACTTTTTGTTCGATTTAGGGAAAATAGACCTACCAAGGATTACTCATGCAAAATTTCAGATCGAAATTCGAATTCTAAGTGCCATTTATACATTGATTACGAGATGGTTGCATTAAACCCCCCCCCCCCTTTTATTAGTATTAAGTAAATATATTTGCTTATAAATAATGGTACAGAAATACAGAATATAGACAATCACCTGCAAGTTAGATTCATATCTTCCTTTTCTAGATTGTAAACACATACTGAGACATAACCTTCATACTCCAACATTCCCTTGGGATACAGGGAAAGACATGATGTAAATTGTCTTCCATAATTGTCAAAAATTGTGAACTTTGGTGAAAGAATCAATTCACCGTTTTTTTCTGGTCGCTTCAGGAAATTTTCCACTCTCCAAGTAAAAGTGTTTTTAGATTTTAGCAAACCAATTGTAGCCATTCTTTTAACTTTTCTAAAATATAGAGATATAAAATATTATTTTCATTCACAAAATATCATATTATAGACAGCTTTCTGTCCCTCGGGGCTAAAAAATTTGTTTTAATCTAATAATCTTTGTCTGTAATACGATGTTATACTAGATCTTTCAATATATTCGAGAGCCAGTTCTAATCCAGTAAATATAAACCAGTTTTAAGGCCATGCTGGAAGTTAACTTATGCATAATTAAGGATTATAATCTTAAATTTTTTTTTCAGTTTTTATACCCTTTCCCCCCCCCCCCCCTTCCTCCGTCAGAACCATGACTCTGGCAGAGAACATCATTTAAAAAAAAAATAAGTTAGGTAAGGTATATAGGCTAAGGGGGGGGGGGCGGGGTGGTAGGGTATAAAAATTTTTTAAATTGAAAAAGAAATCCTAATTTGAATTAACTATCTCAAACTTGGCAAGAAATTGTCTTGAAAAGAAAACAACTTTGTAGTGTCTAACTTTTTATCTTTGTGACTTAACAAAAATCGAAGTATGAGAGGGGAGGTGGGAAAGGAAACCCCCAAAAAAGAGATGGATTTTTGGTACATCACAAAGATAAAAAGTTAGACACTATTACTAGGTTCAACTTTGTATTGCTCAGGAGATGGCGATTGTAGATTTATATAAAGAAAATTGTAAATGGGGTATTCCTAAACAAAAAACTGGATAGGAATATCATTCTCATTTAAACAAAAACTCATTTTTATGCTAAAATGTGGTTTAATTTTGGTTTTTAAATTTCATTTATTTCCCTGATATTATTTTTCTTTCTTTTAGTAATTAATAAAAATTCTAAAATCTTCCAAAAAAAATTAAAAATCTTCTAAAATTGATACCAGGGATATAAATGATCATACCGGGGAAATAAATGAATATTTACATCCACTATTTAAGGGGTCGTTTATATGGGAATGGGTAATTACAAATCAGTCACAATTTTATTGTCAATAACTTTGCAAAATCTAATCATATTGAATACTTAAAGCTTAGTATGATCATTTAAAAATATAAATAATTTTTAGCATTGACAATTTTTATATACATATGATTTTCTGTGATGTTGACAGCTAGAATGGTTAGGATCAATGTTATAAGAAATGCAACTCAATAATTTAATCTTAATAGGTATGTATTAATATAAAATCCGAGAGCCGGCTCATTGGAGAATTTTAAAGAGCCATTGTTGAATCTTATATGTAAAAGATTTTAGCTAAGATAAGCACCAAGTCATAAATACCTTGATCTAGAGATAAACATTGGAATCTAATATGTAGTGGCTCTCAATATTTTTTTTAGAGCCAGTTTAAGAGTTTTCACATATGAAAACCAAAAATGTCTTGTTTAAATCACACAACCTTTCCAAAGATTTTGATAAAATTGATTAAAAGGGTGAAATTATTCAAAATTAGCACAGCATGATAAGTAATAATAATATTTTTTTTCTTTTTCAGTATTCAGAATGAAATATGAAATAATTTTCATTTTAGTATTTTTTTTATAAAACTACAATTAAGGTCGTCCGTTCGTAACGGTTAGCTCTTTTTGTTAATTTAAAAATTGAGGTGATAGGTTCGAATGTAAGACTGACACTAGATCATAACTAAAGTTATTAAAAATCCTCTCTACTTTGGATTTGTCATGTGATCGTCATAAACAGTTAGAGAAGGGATAATGCCTTGGCCTTTAAAAAGGCGCAACTCGTTAACAATTACAGTTAGAACTTTTCAGAAAAAAATTCGTGCAATCAAAGGGTTAATTGTTTGTTGGACAGTATTTTACGTAAATGATAACGAAATTTTCAATAACAGAGTAGCTTCATTATGAATTTAATAATTTTATGTAATTTGATAATTTATTCATCACCACATAAATGTTAGATTAAAAGCATATTCAAATCTCCCCTACTGCAAAGTATTTCTGTTTCTTTAATCATATAAAATGATGTGCTATCTCGTCCGCACAGCTAAATGTGTTGACGGGTTCCCATAAAAAAAAACTTTATTTATCGGTTCAGCGGTTAGCAAGATCCTTCACTACAGACAAAAAAAGCTTACTACTTTATAGAATAGGATGGAGTGGAAGAGGAGGGGGGGGGGGAGAAGGAAATATGGGCTGTTTATTACACTAGTACCCAAAGTTTTATAATAATGTTTTCTTATTTGTTGGCTTAACAACTTGGGTGACCAAAGTGAATTTGATTGGTTGGTTAATTCAGTGTTCAACTACTAATTTTCATCTACAGAAGGGGTAATTTTGTGCATTATCATTTGTTTTTTTTAAGCATATCTTACAAAGGTTGGAAGAGTTTTCAAGTTCACTTAGTAATAAAAGTGAACTTGTAAAAGAAAAAGTAAATAACACATTAGGACAGAAATATGTAATCAAAAATTGTTATTAGATGTTTAGTTTATGTGCTTGATATGATTTTTTTCTAAACATAATGACAAAAATTACTTTTTTTGCAAACCATCTAGTAAATCTTCCCAAATCCCTCCTACCTAACCCTTCCTATCAGTTTCTTTTCTAAGATTTAAAGATTTCAATACAAAAAGAGTTCTTGAAATACTTGAAGCATATTTTTCCCTATCCCTTGTCAACCCCCCACTTAAAACGACATTTCCGTGGATATAGAGAAAAGTAAATAGGCTAGGAATAATTACATAATGATATTTAGTAACTTGAATACATTTATTATGTTCATAATTTAAACTAATTGGCATCTCATTTAACCCTTAACTTTCGGGACCCTTGCCTAACCTTAATCGGTCAGGGGGGTGGGGTGTTGAATGCCCCCCCCCCCTATTATCACAGTTCAGTTTAAAGCTAAGGGGCTAAAAAGTTTTGTGCATGTTCCCTGTTTTATAATGAATTTCCGACCCAAAGTAGGTCAATGTCAAATTTCACTTCCTTCACCATTTTATATAATGTTTAACAACCTTTGTTTTAAATTTTAAAATTACTTACCTATATATCTCCCCTTTTCCCTTTGTATTATTTATAATTTTTTCCTTAAAAAAGGACCACTAAAAATCCTCAAATAAATCTGTTAAAAAATACAAATTACCTCTGGGCAACATACAAATATGTAGGAGCAAAGCTTACTAATGATTTATCTTTTGATTGATATAAACAAAATAAAAATCTAGTAGGACTTGTTAATGGGCTGGCCATTTTTTATAGAATTTTAGATAAGCCTTGCTGATATATGAGAGGCTATTGTTTTATTTTTCATTAAATATTATTGTGTTGGGATTCATATATCCCAATCCAATAGATTCAAATAAATTCGTCAAAATTAGTAAAACCAACTTTGATGTTAAATAAAATATCTTAAAAGCTTTGATAATATATTTCTTATTTTTAACATTATGTGTAAATGATTTATATTTTCTTCTCTCTTATGTTTCTAAAGAGATAATATTTCAATATGTTTGTTCTTGTTATTTATTTATTTATGTTATTTTTACAACTTAAATATCTTTTCACCAAATTTTTCCCCTGTTTCTATCTTTTAAACAAGGATGACAACATCCTTAAAAGTAAAGCTAATAAATGACAAACGAACTTAATGAAACCAACAAATTTAGTAGTATACATTGTTTAGATATCGGAACCAAAAAGCTGTATAAATTAAACCAAAGTTAAATGAAAAAATACCCTGCCCCCTCCTAAATTAAACAAGGATGACAACATCCATAAAAGCAAAGCTCTGAAACGATAGGACAAATGGACATTAAAACTTGTATAGTGTTAGAACTGAATAATCAGAATATAATTTATAGGAGTCAAAGCAAAGTTGGAAGTAAATTTGTTGTAAAACTTCTTTACACAGTATAATGTTTTTTAGACATTTTTGACATACTTACATTTTAAGGACTTGATTATAGAGTTGCTTCGCTTATAATAATGTATATTGTTGTCACAGGAATCAGTATACCAAAAATCAGATCAATCGGATAATTAGATCACATAAAAAGTTGTTGTTAAAGAAGTAAAAAAATCAATATGTTTAAAATGGACTTACGGACATTCATGTATGATTATAGTGTTACTACGCTTTCTAAATCGTACCTAACTAATACAGGAATCACCATGCAAAGTTTGAAATTGATAGGACAATTCTGACATGCCTAAATTAATGAAAAAAGCTATCTGTGACGGACGGACAGAGGGATGTAAGGACCAACCCTAATATTAGAAAAGCTTCGCTTTTAAAATTAAATAATAGTAGGAGGGTATATTAATAACAAAGGTAGTCTTAACAAGTTAACAAGGCACTTTTTAAATCTTTCAAATATTTAAAATTTTTGTCAATGATGCATATTGCATATAATTATATTTTAGAATTCGCCTATTGATTTAAACTTAGCATGATGATTTCTGTGATATTTAAGTACAATTTACAGAGCTTAGCAACTCTATCATTGTTAGAGAAAATAGGTTGACCTATGATTTGAAAAATATTGATTTTTAAATTAAGTTAAGGCATGTTAGAATTGTTATATCGATCTCAAACTTTATATGATGATTCCTGTAACAGTTGAATAAATTTTTTTTATAGCGAAGCAACTCCATAATTGTTATCAGAAATTAAATATGTCCATTTAAAACATATTGATATTTTAAAAACTTTTTATTCAACAATTTTCATATGTATTTAAAACAGGATAAGATAAACAAGGAGGAGAAAATAGAATGGGTTAGTCTAAAACTAAAGGAAGGTAGATGTCCCCTCCCTTCTTGCAAAGTATCAGATTTTATTTTTAAGCTAATAAATAAGAAATTATTTTGTGAATTATCATTAGGAATGTGCATTAATAATTGGCCATTGTCTTATCCCTTTATATCTCTGTGGGTTTTACATATGAGTAGCTTGAGTACATATGTTTATGTAATTAGGGATCTTAAGGGATAAGACAATGGACGATAAATTAATGTTTGCACCCAATGATGATAATCAAAATTACTTTTGTTTAAATCTTATCCAACCAATCAAGGTTTATTGTTTTAGTAAAACTATACAACCAGGTATTTTGGAATTATTAACATTTTGTTATTAAAAAAACTTTAGTATAATTGTTAAGCTACCTCTAGCTAAGCTTATATTAATCCTTGTCCTGCCCCCCCCCCCCCCCTGTGAAAGTTGCTAATTTGTAAGTGCAGCTACTCTATGATTAAAGTATGTCCATCCATACTTTTTGTTCCTTCAATTATTTTTAAATTGATATTTCTCTCTTTCTCTTTATATTAAGACTAGCAGTTTTGCCCCCTTGCAGTCTCTATAAGAAGCTTCTCTGTAAAGGAGAACCATATCGGTTCATCCATTAGTGAGATCATCTGTTTTATTTATTAGGGTTAACAAACTTTTAATGCTGCGCTACCTGTCAACATTATTGTCCTTAATTTTAAATATTCTTTTAACACACATTAAGATTTATTGAAGCCATCAAAGCATTAAATATCTTTTAACACCCAAAAAGGTCTGAACTCAACGACTTTTTTCACAAATAAACTAATTAAAGGACATATCAGTATGTCCATCTTTCTATTCTTCTTTCTGTCTCTATCTTTTTTTTCATTTCTTTCACCTTTTCATCCTAAAATGTGTAAATTTTAAATGCTGCGCTACATATCAACATAAACTAGATTGTCCTTGTTATTTTAAACATTGTCCTTGTTTTTCTAAAAATTAGTAGAATGAATAGACAGAAATTCTACTACTTTTTAACATACTATTTGCTTCGTCCCTAACCTCTATGGCAGGACAGGGGAAGTTTGGAAAAATAGTCTAAAACAACCCAAAGACATTAATAAAGATTTCCTGAAAATTAAACCCTTAGGACCAGTAATTTCTGAGAATTTTAGCTTCAGACAAAAAATCGTATTTATTAAAATTAGTACTGGTCCACAGTGGTCCTCAAGGCAAAAGAAGTTTGACAAAACCTACCATAAAAACGGACTATATGGCCATCAAATATACACATTGGAGGGCCAGGAACTGATTTTCTTAAAATCATAGCTGTTCCTTCTTGGGGTTTATTCCATTTTAAAGTTAACAGACCAAATTCCCTAAAAAATCAAGGTTGTTTGTCACGATTTTGTTGCTTTGGATTCAAACCTTTATAACTTTGGCTGTATGAAAGACTCATGAAAGCTAAACCTACCATTGGAAAGCCTATTGAATGACAATTTCAGACATAGCTTTAAATTTTTTGTAGCTTTCTTACTTTTTGCTCTACAAGGAAAATTGTAACCAAAGGGAGAAAATTTATTGATAAATCTATTCTCAGAAAGGCTTTCACTAGGGTATTTTGATATAAATTTTTTAGGATTTTTCTTATGTTCAGTGATTTTTTTGATGACAAATGCAAAAAATACACTTTCATACATTTAATTTGGTATATTTTCATTTTTCTACCTTGTGCCAAAATTTTTTTATAAAAATTATAAGTTGGTGTATATTTTTTTGTTCAAAATTGTACATAAATTTCAGGAATAAATATTAAGAACCACCAATTGCTACATTTTACATGTATAGTTTTAAATTTCCTATATTTATGGTTGTGTAGGAGCCTCAAAAATGCTTAACCTACCATTGTAAAGCTTGTTGAACACTCTATCCAAATAAATCTACGACTTAAAAAAAAAATTGACTTAAAAGGCTTGCACAGGATTCATGTTAGGTGTAATTAATTTCACCAAAAATGTTTTCTTTCCTACAAAATTTGGAGTAGAAGGGTGGTTACAAAGCAGTAATAGTTATCACATGTCCTGTTTCAACACCAATCTATGGAGGGGTTGTGCCCCCCCCCCCCCAAAAAAAAAAAATGGTGCAGGGCTTAGGTGCCCCCCCTTTCCCCCCCTAAAAAGGGAGGGGGGTAACATTTTGATAGTTGAAAATAATGCAAAATTTAAAAATTTTAAAAAATATTTTTTTCAAAACTCAACAAGATATAACATACCCCCCCCCCCCTGGCCCCCCTCCCCTACCCCATATCTATGGGGAATAATTCACAGTTGGGGGAGAGAGGGGGGTGTAAAAAGTGCATGAAAAGTGCTGAAATTTATTTTATTTTCCTAAAATATATTTACCCCAGGGGTAACACTTTTATGGGGTGGGGGGGTATTATTTGCTATATATCTTTTTAAAAAAATTAGGGGGGGGTGATTTCAACCCCTCCCCCCACCTCCTTAAACATCTCTGGGAATTTTTTTCATCTTTTTTAACTCTTCCCCTTCTAAATTCTGGTAACTTCCCCCAGTTCAGGGGGTTTGGGTGGGGCTAACAATCCTTCCATAGAAAAAAATCTGCTCATGTTCAATCTGCACAAAGTAAAGACCAATTTAACTTTGGGCTCGGGAACGAAGTAGAGGTTGGAAACAACAATATGATGTTTGGCTGGGAAACTGCTAAAGGACTAGTCAGGCAGATGATTCTGAATTCCCGCAGACCAGCAAAAATTTGCACCTGGAATGTTTGGACAATGTTTCAGTCAGGCCAGAAAGAAAACATTTGCTGAGAAATGCTTAAAGCCAGGGTTGATATCATATGAATGAGAATCTAGGACATAACCAAGGGGTGGCTCTTATGCTGACCAAGCAAGCAGAGCAGGCCATGATCAGTTGCCAACCCCATGGTCCAAGAATCATGGAGGCTTACTTCAAATCCTCAGATATAAACATCAATCTGAGAATTATAGTACCATATGCTCTTACAGAACAAGCAGATACAGAGGTCAAAAACGAAATTTATGACCAGCTTGACTCTGTATTTAAGAATGGTCATAAAGAAAAGGACCTGACCATGCTCCTAGGAGATTTCAATGCTCTAGAGGGGAGTAATAATGAGAATTTAGAAGAAGTCATGGGCAAATATGGCCTAGGCTTAAGTAATGGCAAGGAAAATGACAATGGTGATAGACTTGTAAGTTTTTGTACTGAAAACAAATTTGTCATTGGTGGAACCATCTTTAAACACAAGAAGATTCATACCGCCACATGGAGATCACCAGATCAAAGAACCTTTAAACAGATAGACCACATCTGTATATCTAGATGTATAAAAGGTTCTCTCCTTGATGTCAGGGTTGAAAGAGGACCATTCAGACTATTATCTTCTATCTTCTAAAGTTCGGCTTAGATTTAAAAAGCAGGACTCAAACCCTAACCCCAGGAAACAATATATAATTTAACAACCCTTCAAAACTCTGAAAAGCTACAAGAGTTTAAGCTCACTCAAAAGAACAGATTTGAGTTGTTGACTCTTCAAGAGGAAGATGGAGTTGAAGATATTGGGCAAAGTATCAAAAAAGTTTATAATGATACTAGCCAAGAATAATTAGGTTTCAAAAAGGCTAACCAAAAGCCGTGGATCACTAAAAGATCCATTGATCTCATGGATCAAAGAAGAGATGTAAGACAAAAGACACTTTCTAGAAACTCTCCAGAAGATAAAGACCTGTATAAGATGCTCAGCAGGGAAATCCAAAGAAGTGTCAGAATTGACAAAAAAGAACACTTGGAAAACCTTGCTATGCAAGCAGAAAATGCTGCTAATCAAAATAGAAAGAAAGATGTCTATGAGATTACTAAGAGCATTGCAGGTAAAGTACACAAATCAGGATCACACATCAGGGACAAGGATGGTTCACTCCTTAAAACTGATGAAGATATTCCAAATAGATGGGCAAAGCACTTCACTGAACTGCTAAATCTTCCAGTTCCAGAGGAAGAAACTGAGATTCCACCCTCAGATGCACTTGACATTGACTGTCAAGCGCCAAATCTATTGGAAATCAAAGAGGCCATTGAAAATTTGAAAAATAACAAGGCCACTGGACCTGATAACATACCAGCTGAGGTCATAAAAGCAGACCTAGGTACATCAGCTCAGGCATTCCTACCTTTGATCACAAAGATATGGAATGATGAGTTATGCCCAGAGGACTGGAAGAATGGACATATCTCATTACTAGCCAAAAAAGGACACTTGACCCAATGTGGAAACGACAGAGGGATAATGCTTCTTTCAGTACCTAGCCGTATCCTTAGTAAGATTCTTCTTAATAGAATAAAGAAAAAGGTTAATGAAAAGCTAAGACCTAATCAGGCTGGATTTAGACTAAACCGTTCCAATATTGATCAGGTAACCTCTCTAAGAATCATCATAGAGCAATCCAAGAAATGGAACTCTGAGCTCTTTGTAAACTTCATTGGCTACAAAAAAGCATTTGATTCTTTAGACAGAAGATCTCTCTGGAAAATCTGCCAACACTATGGCATTCCAGAAAAGATAATCAATATCATTAAAGCTATCTTTCATAAAGGAGGTGGAAATGTAATGTATAAAGGTAAACTATCAACCTTTTTTGAGATTGTAACAGGCGTCCTTTTCCTCCTTGCCATTGACTGGATCATGAAGAACTATGAAAGTAATGATGGCATTTGCTGGGAGCCATTTGGCAATCAAAAATATTTGGGAGTTTTGGACTTTGCTGATGATATTGCTTTGTTAACAAGCAATAGAAGTCAAATGCAAAGAAGGACTAACATGATAGCTGAAACTTCCAAGAAAATTGGACTAGAAATTAATGTTCCTAAAACCAAAATAATCAAATTAAATGCAAATTCCCAAGAACCAATTACTATTGGAGACCAAATTCTTAAGGATGTAGATTGTTTTGAGTATCTTGGAAGTAAAATTGATGAAGCTGGAGGCACTTTAACAGATGTTAAAGCTAGAATTAACAAATCTAGGACAGCCTTTGCCAGCCTGAACAAAATTTGGAATTCCAACAACATCTCCATAAAGACCAAGTTAAGATGTTCTCTCTGTTTTGCTGTATGGGGCTGAAACTTGGTTCCTAAACACAGCAGTGGTCTCCAAGCTACAGACATATATCAATAAATGTCTCAGGAGAATCCACTAGATCTTTTGGCCAAATAAGATCACAAATGCTGAGCTTCTAGAGCGCAGTGACATGTCAGACATTAAACTGACAATAAAACAGAGGAAATGGTGATGGTTGGGGCACACACTAAGGAAAGGGCATGATGAAATATCCAGGCCTTGACTTGGAACCCCCCAATAGGAAAGAGAAAACCAGGTAGACCAAAAACAACCTGGAGGAGGGAACACTTAAAGGGGGTGTAAAGGTAAAAATTTCTCATCATATTATCAAATCTTATTTTCTAAGCACCTTTCAATAAACTGATCAACTAAAAACATCGTATTAACAAAAATATCAAGGATTTAAGCCTTGATTTTTTGGTATTAGTTAATTGGGAACTAAAAAAAACAGTTTCTAGCTTTGTTATTTTATTTGGTTTTCAATAAAAAATATTGCTTATTTTATCAATTTCTAAGTAACTATACATTGGTTTAAAGCAAGGATTATGTTAAAAGTTAGCTTAACCGTTAGGAAAAATCAAGAACTATGTGAAAAAGTTTAAATTTAGCTATAATGGGAGAAAAAAAGAATTTAATGCACACTTTATATAATACGTAAAATTTCTTCCTTTCCCAGTACCTTAAAATAATTGTCGGAAAAAGCCGTTTTTTAAGCAAACAAAAGCGCGTTTTGCTCTATCTGTGAGATATTATGAATGAGATAATGTTAAGATTTGATATTAAGATGAGAAAAATTTACGTTTACAGTCCCTTTAAGTGAACTGAAAGATTTAAAAATTCCATCTTTCAGCATTGCCTCAAAACGTGCCCAAACAAAGGAAGATTGGAGAACCATTGTGCATGGCCTACGTTCTGCTGATGATGACTCTTCATGCACTTTTTACACCCCCCCCCCCCTCTCCCCTAACTGTGAATTATTCCCCATAGATATGGGGTAGGGGAGGGGGGCCAGGAGGGGGGGTACGTTATATCTTGTTGAGTTTTGAAAAAAAAAATTTTAAATTTTGCATTATTTTCAACTATCAAAATGTTACCCCCCTCCCTTTTTAGGGGGGAAA